>NC_060248.1:103363841-108363841 GCF_921293095.1 Ischnura elegans
AGACGTTATAGAAACACTTTTTCACTTCTTTCCCCACCTACGCGCTTTCAACATGAATCTATACTTTACATTTCATACACCGTATCATCTCTTCCATTTTATCATCCTCGCACAGCTCACTATACCATTCTACCGCAACTCCATCCCTTGGTTTCTTTGTTGGTTTCACTGCAGTGTCACGAAAAATTTCTTACGGGTAATTTTACAGGTTTGGCTTTCTCCTCCTTTGCTAATCTACGTTTTACCTGATATGGACTAATCTTCAACTCAAAGGCTCCCTGTACAATGTGTACACGTCATGGAGCTCTAGTAGAAGCTATTCTTGCTTTTACCTTGGGAATTGGAGATATTTCCCCACAAAAATATGCTGCTACGGCTAAATGTTGTTCATCAACGCTCCAATTTCCATATTTTCCTTTGGGATACATACTGTAATGCGTACTCGATAATGTTAGTCATAATCAATTACGTATTATAAATAGCAAATTATCAATGAATAACATTAACAATAGCACATGAGCTAAAAATATCTTTACATTTGAAAAAAAAACAGCTAAATCATCATTGAATAGCACAGCAGCGTTCTAATTGTACCGGTACAATATAGGAAACTGCTAGTGGTAAATTATAGGCAGCTCCGCCATTTTGTCTTCGTCATTCCTTCCAAACTAACCATAAGATTTACAGAATCATATTTTCGTGAAAACTGATGTATGTATATGTATTTTTAGCTGATAAGTAATAAAGTTTGTTTCCACTTACGTTATTATTGTTATTCCTTTAGCTACGTGGCGAAAAGGTTGCTTAAAAACTGCCAAATATTTTACCCTCTCACATACAGACCGTTCTCGAACACACTAAACTGGTGACTGGTATTTTGGCGTCTTGTACGACCTAGTTGAAGCTGCACACGACAGAAGAGTCAATATTCCACTTCCTTCCGTTTCACCGAGGTGGTACAAATTAGAATCCGGTACAATATTGCCAACTCTTCCCTAAAGTATTCTACTCAATTCTATTCAATGAAAAGTAAGGACTACTCCCTTTCACTTTGTTCATAAATCATGTTCTCTTCCTTCTTCTCCCTCACTTACATAGCATTCCCTCTAACATGTTTTCAACTCACATATCCCATAAATGTTTAACATCTTATAAATATTCGAATAATTATAAAATAAAATTTATCCATGGCATGTAATCTTTTTTGTTGTTGCGCAAAGCGTGATAAAGTTACGCTTGATGCTCGAAATAGTCTCTTTAAGGAAAAAAAGGATATCATGCATGAAATTAAAAGATAACGGTGCTATTTCAGAATTATTCGAGATGCGTAGACCTCAATAAGCGAAAATAGAGAATTTCAATTTGTACCACACTCGGAATAAAAAAATGCCCTACTACATAGCTTGTAGGAGACTTTGAATATACGTTCATATTTCATTGCTATTCTACTGTAAAGAGAAGATTAAAAATAGGTTCTTACTATAGAAATTGAATATAACAGAGGGGTAATGCAAAAATTGATTCACCTCTAGAGCAATTGAAAAATTAGAAATACATACAACTCAGGCAACTCAGACATACAACAATTTTTTCTTCAAAATTATTCTGGTACGTGGTATTTACTTTCTTTTAGATATTTCCTACATTGAAGATTAGGATTTCGAAGTCCATTACAATTTGGCCGATATCAAACTACTAACCATCTCATTTTTGTCAGTAACAAAAAATCGCACACAAAATCTGGAGCAAGCATACGACAAATTTTCGTCTGTCAAACACGTCGCTACGTCCCATGGCACTGACTGCCTGTGACTAACAAAAAGATGGGGAATGGTGCGAAGAGAGGCATCGAGAGGCCGTAAAATACAAAAAACATGCTTAAAAACATGTATTAAACTTAAGCGAAAAACCTATTTTTCTGTTCTTTAAAAGTTGCACCTACCGAATTCAAAGGAAAATCGCCAAGTGTCACCTCTCGTTTGAAGGACGAAGCATAATTCCACGAGGAATACGATTCATGTTAATTCAACACGATTCACTCAGGCATAAGTCATGCTTTAACATGGAACGAAACCCCTCCACAGCAGATGACGAGATTTTTTAATCCCCATTCTAAATGTTTACGCTATAATTAAAATATAAAAATGTCTTAAATAGGGAACTGTTGGTTTGTGAAAAAAGCAACATTTTTTAACTTTCTGCTATCTAGCACATGTTTATCGTTCCGATAACGTAAGGTTGCTTCCTTGGGCCACTATTTGAGTCCATCATAAGCCGGAATGCATTTAAGAGTTTGTGATTACAGATAAATGAATTACTCTTAAGGAATCGAAAGAAACCTGCCTATCATTTTTATGTGTCTCATCTACCCGTTCTTATAAGCAAGGATAGGTTCCTCGTCACTACAGCCTGTAATCATTTCAATACTTCTTCCGCTGAAATACATTTTGGAACACGTGATTACGTATATTACTCCTGCACGAAAGTACCCCTGGCTAGCATATGTCTGTACATCCGCACCTCCTTACTTTAAGCACGATTAGCTCCTTGCCTCATTAGGCTGCAATCTCATCACCCGCATGGACACGGAAGCCCCCGTGCCTACGCGCCTACTAGCGTATGTCTGCGTACACTCTACCCATTGAGATAAGCACGAGTGGCTTCCTAGTCTCATCAGAGAGGACACATTTCAATACTTCTCAAGCCGGAATGCATTTTGGAATACGTGATTATGGATATCACTCTTGTGGAATCGGAAGTACCCCTGCCAAGAACATGTCCGATAACCGTGGGCCGCTTCCTTGTTCGACAGGATGGCGATAATCAAAGTTTACTCCTTGCAAGATGCTTAATCTCTCGGAACCGCGACGCAGGAAATCGGGCCCCTGCGACAAGGCCTCTTTCCGATCGATGGGCGGACGGGATACTTTCCCGCGTGCCACGTGCTCAGTCGCCGCCCTTGCGCCCTCTCTAAATGGCACTTCGGGAGGAGTGGACGACGCGTTTAATGGGCATGCCGCGGCGCTAGGGAACACGCACTCGCATCAGCTAGGGGGGTATGAGGCGCGACGCGTGTTGGCGTGTCCTTACGAGAAGGCGGCGTGATATCTGGGAATCAATGTGGGCAGTGGAAGCAGTCTCTCCTTCGCGACGACCGTGAAGGAGACGTCGCGATGCATCGTGAAGTACCATTTTCAGTAAGATGACGGGAGGCCCTCTAAACCACGAAAAAACTGCACATCTGGCCATCTTAGGAAAAACCTCTGAGCATAGTGCTACCTTTGAATGCATGATAAATCCATCCTTAGCTGGAATTCATTTTGGAATCTGTGATTATGAATAGTACTCTTGTAGATGGGAAAGCACCCATGTCTAGCATGTATCTGCATATCAGTCACTCCTTACTTTAAGCATGATCAGCCCCTTGTCTCATTAGGCTGTAGGTTTATGATCCTATGGATATAAAAGCCCCCGTGCCAAGAATATGTCTGTAATATGCTCAGTTATGAGAATATACATGAGGATAATTTATGAAGAGCATTTTGAAGGGTACACCGGTCTTTACTGTTTTTGAACCCTCGGTAGATTATGTGACAGTAAGAGACATATATTGGAGTCAACTCCCGCGTGTATGTCATTAATGGATACTAAAAACAATAACGGACCCAATACGCTTCCTTGCGGGACCCCCGATGATACGGCAATCACCATGGAATTTCCTGCACATACTCTTACATCAACAATCCTAAGATTGGTTTGACGCAGCTCTCCATTTCTCTCTCCTATCCGCTTACCTTTTCATAGCTACATGTTGCTTCTCTTCTACATACTTTATAACCTGTCCTATGTAACTCATTCGGGGTCGTCCCTTTCCCTTTTTCCCTTCCTATTGTCCTTCAACGGTTGTCTTCATCAGGCCATCGTGCCTCAAAATGTGGCCAACTAAGTTGTCCCGTCTTCTGGTTTATAGGAGGTTTCTTTTTTCTCTCACTCTTCTTAACACTTCGTCGTTACTTACACGGTCAATCCATTGCTCCGCAAAATTCCTTCAAAAAAATTCTTTAATGCATAATTTAATCCAAACATCTACTTGTACTTTTTTATTTTTCCAAAAGAATTTTAATTTTTTTTACTCAGCGAATGACTATTCTAGCTCTAATGAAACCGCGGAGTGATCACATACGCTCACTTTAATCTCAGTTTTGAACACCCGTAATTGGCTTTAGAATCTAGTGTTGACTTCCTCTCGTTTGTTCTTTCACAAGCTGCTCGAATCCCTCCTCATAAATTACATAGTCTACTTACAAGGTTTTGAACCTTGCAACTGCCTTTAGTATTTTCATCAGAATTGGCATTTAGCAGATTAAGAACCCCTGCCATAAAGACTTGTATACTCGGTTTTTCTGCGCACGAATCCGCCAGTCTCCAGGATACTTATGTCCTAATCCATTTTTCTGTAAAGCCAATTAAAATAGAGGCTTCATTCCAGACCTCGTTCGATGGTCAACAAATTCTCGATAAGCTAAGGATATTCGATGATATACCGCCTGCTAATGGACCACGAATTTTCATCGTTTTGCAAAAAAGGATAGTTTCCGATATTCGTTTACCTTAATTTTATAATTAAAAAAGAAAAATAACGCATAGTTTTCATAAGTGAATTATCAATGGAAAATTTATATGATAGAAATCGTCATGTCTGAGAGACCTCGTGAGAGGAAAATATTTATGACCATATGAGTTGAAAATGGCAATTTCTATCGTCGAACAATCTTTGAAATTAAATTTAGTCATTTCGAACGTAGGTACGTAACCAATAGCAATGTAAACCGTTGCCAAAACGGTGCAAAAACTTATGTGTGAAATTTTTAGGACCATTTAGTATGTATCTTTTGGATCCCGACCCAACAGCGTGTATGACGGGCTGTATGCACTCTTTGATGCCACCAGAAAATAAATGCAAATAGTGGACGGTTCAGAACACTGGTGAAAATATGCTACGAGTGACATATGCTTCATAATTCCACGTTTTTACCTACCGTTTTACCTACCGTCGCTTTATTTATACGATACTATGCTACCATATTACGATCACGAATGGGATAAAAAGCCGTAGAACGAATAGCCATCTTTGAATAGATGGTGGGCAATGGAATAGGGGCGTGAGAAAATTTTATTAACGCATTCCTTCAGGCATATTCGTACTTCACTCGAATAATGAACTGACTTCTCCGTAGATAACGGGATCAAGGAGGATTTCTCACGAACTAAAAATCATTTCATTAAAGGATTATGATTGCCAATGTCCACGCCAACTGAAGCCATGATTTCCAAACAGGAAGAGTCCGCGCGGCAATAATTTGGAATAAGCAGTTATTTTGTAAATTTTGGGGGCTATTTTAGCTGTTTTATCGATTTTTTCTTTGAATAAGAGGTGACATCGGAAAATGTTTGAGATAAAATTGATCGATCGAGTTAGTAGCTAAGGAAACCTCAGAAAAATGGGAGAAAATAGCAGTCATCTGAAAACTCTATGAAGGAGACGGGAAAACTTAATCGGAAGCATCATGAGGAATGAAGGTCTGATGAAAACAATCGCCGAATTACTATGGGACGGGAAGAAAGACAAAGGATGACGCGGGGTGATATTCATACGACAAGATATTACGCAAGTAAGAGAGAAGAAACACATGTTTATGAGAATGTTAGCTGATAGGAGAGCTGAGCGGAGAGTTACGTCGAAGAAACTTGAGAGTTCTGAATTATGATGATGAGATGTTACATGAAGTAACACATCTATTCATGGGGAAAAGGTAAAGTGATGGCTTTGGTAATTGTATAGGAGAAATCTTTGTTTCAAAACTGCGCTGCATAGACTTGTGCTGATGTGGATTTCGAGCCTTTACTGCTCTGCTGTACTACTACTGGAGTACTAGTCTACGCAAAAGCGCACTCAAACTTGGCGTTGAGTGATGAATCCTTTGAATGTATATAGGCTGACTTTGAAAATCCATCGATAGTCCACGACGTTGAGAAATATCGGTCGTGGACCGACGTTTACAAAATTTGATTACGATTGAGAGAGCAATTTTGCTTGCAGGTGAGCCGTTAAATAATGATACATCAAAATGCGGTTCCATCAATGAATGCAGTGCATGCAAATAGGCGATAAATTCCCAATAGGTGTGTAGCAATAGTGTTGGCCATATATATTATAGCCGTGGAAAAGTCACTTTGACTGCCTTCGCGGTTTCCCATTCCAGGTGAACGAGGGACGTTATTCCTTCCCATGAATAAATTTCTACACCATGCATAAGGTGTCTTTCGGAGCATTTCCCCAATAAAAAATATTTTCTTTTCTTACGGTCATCGCATAATCGGCGAGTATCCTTCAAAATGACTCTCAATGATAAATATATCTCATCTGGTAATAAGCAAAATTCCACGGAATAGAGACAATTCGAGGAAAATTTTCACTTTTGTGCAGTCCTACTTGTACGAGTAAAGGCAAGGGAGTTTTTCTGTATGATTAAAAGTATGAGATATATTGTTTGATTACAGGATGGCAATCCATATTTGTAATTTTATCGATTCCTGTCAAAAAATATTACTTGTAGAAAATAATGCAAAATTAGAAAAAAAGGCATTAATTTATAAAAATATTACGTAAAATTAATATCTCCGCAGAAAATACAAGAATATAAAGAAGCAAATAAAAAGTAAGTTTTTAAGTGTTAAATTTTAATTCTGTAGGTGGCATAGTCATTTACAACCTTTGGGGCTTGTGAAAATTTCCCATCTACTGCGTCATATTCAAGAAGGACTCATTTCAGTTTTGGCTAAGGCTTTATTTTTGGGTGGCAGGAAACAGAATGTCCTAAATTCATTGCTCGCCACTTAATAATCCGGTGTTTCTCTAAGGATCGACGGTGACCAACGGTGAAATTAGTTCCCTAAAGTTTCCTGACCTATGAAAGAATGCACGTGCTTCAAGGTCCTCGTGGTGCTCAACTTCCTGTGACTCACTCGCCATCTTCCTCCTCACCTCGTTTTTCATCTCAACATGTGATCATTTTTACACGCTTTTCCATAACTTGCTTCTTCTGTTTCATCGATAGAATCTTGTTATTGATTTTTGACCAAATTTTCTATTGTCGGATCGGCTTGAAAATTTTTACACCTGCTTACTTCTGATGATAATACAATATTTAATAATCAAACAACAGAAGTTTTTGCTCATTGTCCTCTCACTTATTAATTCCATTAAGAAAATATTTTTTTAAATTTCTCAGTAAATGGCGTTCGCTATAACTTTTTGGCAGAATTTTTCAGGAAATAAAAATAAAATAAAAAAGATTTGAAAGCAACACGATCTTTCCAAAAACAATATAAGATCCAGAAAAATATTAAATGAGCTTGCAGAATAAAGCGTGGGTTGGGATTAGGTTTAAATATTAATATTGCGTGCCAAATGTTACTCACCTATCAAACTCATCTACGCTCGTCTCTAATAACCTTAATAAGCACCCACGCTTTCTTCTCCCAGTGGCGAAAAGCGTATTTTTTTACTATTTTCTTCATTAAAATACTGTTTTTGGAAAGAGCATGTTTTTGAATCCTTATCATTTTATTTTTACTTTTAAAATTTGCGGTATACCAGAATATTATCTTCTGCAATCGTCTGGATTTTACCATCCACTTTATTTGACACAATTAAATGGAACTCATACCCATTACTTTGGGAATTTTCAACTCGTGAATGCAATTTTAATTATACTCAATTTATTCTGTGTCGTAAGCGAATAAAACTCAGAAATGATTAGAACGATATATTTTATGAAGGCCTCGATCAATAGCCCACTCAATCGCAAAATTTTCTTCATTGCCAAGGGAAAAAATTACCCTGAATCAGTAATTGAACTACGGACCGTTGACTATCCGGGAAACTGCGCATACCACTACGCTATCCAAGTTACTAAATTCCCATAGTAATTCTTTCGCCCTGGAATGGAGTCCAACTTAAGTAGCGGCTTCTTGGAAGCCCATGTTCCCTTGTGTTGCCATCCTTGATGGACCGTAGATGCTTCTTTAATCTAGCACCGCGAATCTCGGTGATTAGGAATCTAGTTTGCGTAGTGGTCAGCGCAGTGGCCCGGAAAGCCAAAGATCCGAAGTTCGATTCCCGATCCAGGGGAATATTTTCCTATGGCAATTAATATGAATTTTATCACCGTTCGCGCGTCGGCTTTAAGGTATACCACGTAAAATTTCCTATTTGACCGCTACGAGTACCTAAAGGTCACCAGCATTAACCAGAATACATCGACAAACATATACTCCCGCATAAGTTTTGAAAGCCATAAAATAAATCAGTGGATTAGGGCTATAATACCTTATTGTCACAATCTCCCATTTCATCAGGGCCGCATTTAGATGGATAAAGTCCCTAAATAGTGTAGGCTACACTTTTCCTCTGATAAGACCCTTTCACCTTTCATTTTTAAGTTTGCAAATTGCATGAGAGATAATAAAATATATAATTTCTGTGATATATATCAATATGCTAAATGAAACATGTGATTGTGATTGGTACTAACCTAAATACAAATTGTGGAATAGATAATAAATTTAAAAGTCGAGAATGTAGAATGAATGTAGGCCCCTCCTGATCTTGAGACTGCTGAATCTTAGCTGAAGCCCACTTAGCCTACAGGAAAATCCGGGCCTGCATTTTATACCCTGAGAATTTTACTTGCACTGATATCTGAGGTTGCTGAGGAGTCAAGCCAAACAAAGCGATAACAGCGGTATGAGATCATTTTTAGTATCTGGGGGATAATCCTCACTATCAGAACGATGGCCGAATACTCATTCTTACACTCGAATATTTAGGCACATTTCATCACTCTGTACCTCAATTCGAAAAACAGTGAAACTAAATCCAGAGGGAATAGATGAATATCAAATAAAATATGGCGCCTAAAGCGAGGCGAACTGAAAACATTTCTTAAGGATCTGCATGGTATCGGACGTGCCGTCGAGAAAAGCATTAAGCTCCTAGGCGGCAATGCACTTTTGCTCCGAAGCCACAAGCGTTCATTTCAAATGACCCAGAAACAGGTCGAATAGGCGGAATGAATCTGAGATAGAATCAGCAGGAAAGAGGAAATCGTTGGTTCGCGTTTGAATAATGGATGGCGGAAAAATCTTCGGCGAATTAGAAAAGGAAAAGCAAAAATGTAAAGAAAGTGACTGGAGTCGGTTACTCAATTGAATTTTTACCATACCATCTTGATCGGCATATGTATCAAGGTAATTATACTTTTTCCAAAATTATCTTTACTTCAATTGAAAAAACAATATACATATAAAACCTTACATCATGGGAGAGTAAATAGAAAAAATTGATGAATATGAGGGCACGTGTCGAATTCTAGGTGATCACAATAAAACTTCGAGTTGATTCCACTAAAGTTATTTTCATTATCCAACATTGTAAACCTACACTATTTCTCGCTGGACTCTATTTCCCATATTTTACAACCAGTTTCATTCTAAACGATCCAAAAAATATAAATATTTATCAACGCACCTTGGGTTTTGAGAAAAAAAATCATGAATTGGTAGATTCACCTAGTGGATAAAAGACCTTAAAAGCTATAGAGAATTTCAATAATACTCTTGCCTTTATTATAAGCGGCTAATTGAGGAGAAGGATACATTAAAAAGTAGTCAAGTTCCTAGTTGATGATTGTCTACCGATAGATGCCAGGGGTGTAAGGGGAAAAAGCATAATTTTTTTAAGATTGATTTATTGCATAAAATGATCTTTAAGGTCCTTTCAGGGTCAGACCATTTTGGATCCAATTTTTTCTCTTTGAAAATCCATGTAGTGCACGAGCCAAACACATAAAGCATTACACATATTTTAATCTTTCGAGCGTACACTTACAACTCAAATTAAACAAGCTGCATGGCTCCCATTCTTGCATATTCATGTAAAAAGTGTGGGAATTTCTTTTAAGGTGCAAGAAAATATTTTAAATGAAAAATCTTTCAAGCCATGCGCACTAGGTTTAATCATATCTATTAAGTCCACAGCGCAACTAAAGGCCGCTTAAAGGTGAATGATTTCAACGAATTTCTGCGCTGAAATGATGCACACTGGTGCGACTATCGATAATGTGTTTCGATGCTAACGATACTTCCTACCTTTTCTGGCCACATGATTTGCTATGGAAGTCGCAGACGACGGAATGCTTCGTTTACATGTGCGCTTCAATATATTTTCGTATTGCTTTAACTTTCGGTGGGGTATGACGCACTAAGTAATGAGAGGGATTAAAACGGTAAGAATTGATAGCGGAAACCTACTTATTAAATCGTGTGTTTTGTGATCCCGTAGCGAAGTAATAAGTTGTTTTCGCTGCAGTGCAACCATGATTATGCTTCAAGGTAGTGCGTTCTAGAACATGATCATAAGGGAACTTACTCTTCAAATGGTTATCCGAAGTCTTTCCCTTCCGATTCAGTAAATTATAAAGTAAGTGAATAAATAATTTGGGGCAGAGCTGCATGTTTCTCGCTTTATGGAGACGAGTCCCGTATTGACTCCGCAGCGTCCAGCTCCAATAAAAAAACCACAATAAGCTTAAAGGAAAGGCTCCACAAGGGTGAAGGCCGGTCGACAATGAATTTTAATTAGAACATGCTTGAAATTTCATTCGAATGATCATTCGAATGCAGGAAATTTCCGTTATACACGGTGAATGATGGTCATTTGCAAGTTCATTCGAACGATTTTTCGAATGAAAATTCACTGTGTAAAGCGGCCTTAACAAGCACTATGACTTCATTATAACTTCTTTCATCTATATCTGCTATTTTAGCCTGCGGATTTCGTGATTTCGCAGCAAACACTGTGAATAATGGCCTCTCAGGTTTACACCTGTGTAAAGTCTGCCATGACCTTCGAATAAGATATTATCATTTCCTCATCTCTCGGACTAAGCACAAAATAATGTCATGCCATCCATGATAGTGACAGAATATTTTTAAATTAAGATAATATTTTTTTCATCTTGACAGTAAAATATACTGATAGAAGGGAACCTCCAGCCTGAAAGGTAAATAGTGAATATCTGGCATTAGATTACGGAGATCCTCTGAACTTATTTTTATTATGCTACGCAATACTTGGCCTAATTACTACTGTAATTTGGGTACATACCAAATGGTTTCCGGTTTGAATCCACGTGAAGCCTTAGAATATCCTCCGTCAAAAATCTTAGTGGAGATAGGTGACTCTCGGAAATGACCTCCCTTAACTTCCCAGAAAGAGTGAACAGCCGTAGCTCAGCTCGAGGTGAGCTCTACCCATCCAAAACAATGCAAGTATTGAAGCACTCAGCGAGAGAGTAACATAATTATTAATGAACTCGAGGCCACACATGTTCAATATTTACACATTAGGCCAATGGAACTAGTCTGATGGTTTTCAGGGAAAAGAGAGCTCTGTAAAATCTCAGTATTTCATTTAGTACGGGGGTGACCAGAGAATCGTTATCCGTATTTGAATTCCAAAAATAATATTAGCAGTTTATCTATACTTTATTCTCAAGGAACGACCTACCTGAAGTTATTTTTAAGATATTCTCTGCAAATACGAAACTTTTATGAGTAAGTGTTCATCATTTTTATTGGTTTATTACAGAGTGGTTTATTAGGGAGAGTTTGAAATTGGGTTAATTAGGTGAATGTTCAATGCTAGTTGTATGATTTTAGAATTCATGTATTATTTTTTACTATAGGTGCCTTTTCTGTTTCTTACTTTGTTATTAGATAGGTAGATTTGTTATTCATGTGTGTAAATCTGATGCTGCTACCGGGCAATAGCCTAGTTTGCAGCAATATGTAATAATAATAATAAAATCCGTTGAATTAGCTATATTTAAAGTCGATAGAGTAAATATCATGGAATTAATTGAGCGATGAAGATAGAAAACTAAATCCAGAGAGATTCATGATAGTAATTTCGAATTCATTGATGTAAATCACGGCAAGGGAGAACATGTCTATAACTCATGTTATTGCGAGAGGGGAAAAACAATATAAGACAATCGCATGAGATTTTGAATCCTATTCATCACATAAAAATGGATAAAAAGATGTTAAAAAACGCTTTTTCCAAAAACTGCTGATTAGGTTTATTAGATATGAGAGTAGAGGAGCCTGTTGGGTGAGTAAGGATTGGCACCCTCGCGTTTTTCTCCGAGTGATGAAAAGCTGATTTATAACTTGAGTGATGTATAACTGAGTGCATTTAATACTTTTTTTGGAAAAAGTGTGTTTTTGTATATTTTTCTTTTTTTATTTTATTATCTTAAGTAAGACAATAAAAGTGAATTTTAAATTATTTTTTAAAATTCACTTTTATATTATTTTCATGATTTTATAAACTGAGGCCTGTAAGGCTATCAAAAACTTCCTCCTATGAAGTGCGAAACAGCTAAGCATAAAACGATGCAAGACGCGCAAAGTCTAATTGTAAACAGCATTCAAAATTTAAGGAAAATAATCGCCTATTCAAGGATGCGAACCCCCAATCTTCTGTTAGATTGACAGACGACACCTGCTGAACCAACAATGAATGAAATCACTATTAATTACCCTGAAGCTGAGCGATCACTTCAAATATTAGTAGTAAAACATTGTGGCTCATATACTACATCTGAAGACCTTAGGAATAGTGTAAACATGCATTGTCATCTGGTTCTGATCTGTATAAGAAACTTTGAAGCCGATTCGACAATGGAGAGTGGGTTAAAGATCAATTTCAAGATTTCATCGATGAAACAGACCAACAGACGAAGCAAGTTAAGAAAAGGCATTTTAAAAAATTAGTGATGGCTTTAAACTCACACACAAAACAGGGGAAAATTGGGCATGTAGTTCCATACAACTTGAATTACAGAATTGACCATTTACAGTGTAAACAACGCCGTTCGGCTGCGGAAGGGAGAAGGAAACTGGAACCTCGACAATGTCCTTCTATGCACCGGCGTTCAAAGAGAAACGTGGCAGGAAGATGGCGGCTTTGCCAAGGAAAAAAATCAAGGATTTCGTCTAAAAGGAAATGCTATTAAGGACGAATGAAGAGGAAATTCCGGATTAGGGGCTTCGTTACGCCGCCATTCGAAAGGATTCGGCATTGAAAATCAACCGACTAGTCTAGAATGCTTAATTTTTACCTCCATAAATGGTAGTGTAAAACTATAAAATATGTTCTCGCGTATTTGAGAAATCAATTGAACTCGCACAATGCGGCAGTTAAACGTGGGGTCTTGATTCGTCGCATTGTAAGAGACGATCAATCGAAAAACTAACTAAACAAAAAGTATTCCCATTGTAAATTTGTTTCATGATTATTTTTGAACGAAACACCTTAGCAGACATGAATTCCACGCATTAATTTACAGGTATTTAACGTTAATGCCAGTTTTCATTATTTTTACGGATTAAGCATTTTTTCGATACAAGCAAATAAAAATTACAACACTTGTTCTGAGGAAAAATACTTCTAACTACGTATAAGTATTATAACAAGCAAAACGCTTCCGTGTGTATCCATAAAAAATTTATTATTTATACTGCGCATGCAAATGTAAGGCTACTTTCTATCATGGGTAAATAGAAGGTAAAAACCGCGACCGTTTCCTTAAAGAATGGTGTGCATTTATTTTGTTAAAGCATTGATGGGATGTGTTTAAACATCGAGTTCTACATTTATAACACGGAAGAAAGCATTTTAAACATCAGTTTTGACTACTTATAAATATTCTTCAACAGCATTCAAAGAGAAGACATCATTCTCTAAACTAATGTGAGGCAAACTTCGTAAAATTTGATATTCAAGGAGAATTGAAATCGTTTGCTCAAAAAATAACCTCACAATTATCTTCTCAGATTTATTTCCATCCGCCCTCGAAAGACATTAATAATGAAGAGAAACAGATCCAGGCACTCAGGTTTCCTGTAAAATATGAAGGCCCATCACATGCGCCAAAATTGATCATTTTTAAAGGATCTGGAGCGTCTTTCTAACAATTTTTTGTTCCGTGCCCGTTCATTATGGTCCTATTTATTCCCTCAGACACCAGACCAACTCAGAAAACGTATAAAAATTAATATATTGCCTTAGACATGAAAAAACATGAAAATAAAACACTATGGTCGTAGTCAGCTAATGAATTGGCAAAATAAGGGTCTTTTTAGAGGTCTTATTACATTGAATTTCAATGCTTACGGAGGAGAAAGTATCAAACATATTTGAAAACTTATCCATAGATAATAAAAATCCATGAAACGTGTGTGGAAAATATTTTTGAAAAAGAAGGCTACTCTTACTATTATAGCATTACAAACGATCTTTCATACGCTTACTGTGTGGGTGCAGGCCGGAAAAGTAAGCGTCCGCCATGCATGGAGGGTGTCTTCGTGGATGCAAACCCCACACTCATGCTCATCGCCGCCTAAACATTCCCCATGAAGATCGCTATCTCCGCAAGAGGGTGGAAGGTGGGAGGCAATTACAATATGGAGAACGCCCACAACCCGAATCGGATGGCATTCAAAACAAGGAGAGGGCGACCGCTACCGCCACCCCGAATCGTGAATGCCCCCGGGGTGATTGATAACTGAAGATGATGGGAAGGATGCAGGAGAGCCGCTTGAAACGGAGAGAGGTTATCGTGGTCGACGAAACCAAATGCAAAAGTCATGCGAATAAAATGTGGCCAGGAGTGGCGAGGTAGGTTCTTCACGTAAACATTTCGTAACCGCGAAGGAATGAGACTGGATCTAAGGCTGCGATCGAATTTGCAGGTCAGTTAGCAAGATACTCCATTCAAAGGGACGACGCGTCGCGTCACCGCATTGAAATGGGCCACATTGAATTCTGGTTCATCGACTCGTTCAAGAAATATCTAGATCAGAATGCATAAATTCTCGAACGATATTTAAAGTACTTTGGGGACATATGATGATCTCTTCTGGATTGGCCGCTGGCCGAAAAAATATTTGAAAAAATAAATTGAATATTTCATAACAATTCTTCTTTGCTTGATTGACTGCAGGGATATGATCAACTACAGTGTACCTCAATTATAGGGGTACCGACCCCTTGTTTGGCACTAATTAAGTTTCTAGGAATCTTTCCTTTGGCCAACTACCTTCCGTTTTTCACCGAGATCCACATCCCTATGCTTCTCATTACCTGCTACCCTCTCTTTCCCTTTCTAATTACATCCGGTCTATTGAGCTTAGTGCACACCGAACCATGTTCCCACTTTTCCGCTCGTATTTCTTTCTGTCAATCTCTCTTTCTTCACTTTCGATCACACCCACACGCTAAACGACTCTATTACGGATATAAAAATTATTCTTGACATACTTCTCTCCTCAAATTTGCCTTAATTGCTCTTCATTTTTCTGATGTGTTGATTTTTCCTGACTATTTTTATAGGGTGCTTCCGTCAATTCCCTTTACCACTTTTTAATGGCATATTAGCCGCATTGGCCACCCTGCTGTCCATGTTTTCTTCCACTCACTGGTCACGATATTACATCATATTGACATAAACTCCAACATGCTACTCGGTATTCTCAATATTTCTAACTACACTCTTCAGCGCTACATAGGTCTTAGGAGTTTTCTGGAAAAAAAACTCTCATCTCTTTACATATTTCACATTGACCTAACACTCTTGCAATTTGATTTGGCAGTTGTTTTAGAAATTAACCTTGTGATAATATTTCATTTTATTTGACTCAGAAGGCTGATAAATTTTCAAGTGCCATTCAAGCCATATAGCATACCTAAGCGTGGAGTTGACATCTTTTACGTACCTACCTGCTGCATATACTAATCGGCGAGGCTACACAGAACGCAATCACGTGCATTTTCTTAGTAATGAATGATAGATACGTTAGAAAAAACTCAAAAAAGGTAGTCTCACTGCGCACAGTATAGTAATACTGAAAAATAGTAAAGTATACTAATATGCTCTTCGATGTTCCAGTCGTTTGGAAATGCTTCATAAGAAGCACGTAGCCCCATAGCCGCTAGTGGCTGTTTTTAATCAACTTTGCCTATTTGTATGTGAATTTTTATTCCATCTCATTTGTATGATGGTGCAAATTATACATAATAGTACACGCTTTAAAAAGATGACTGTAATTAGCTGTAAGCTTTTAGCCATTAGTAAAACCGACTGAACATGCGTATCAAACAATGAGTCTCGATAGAAATCGCCATTAAGACAAACAACATTAATTTCGATGTCTCCATGTTTCTGGGTTTCACCACGTGGATTTTCTTTGTGACGACAGTTTCTCCGGTATTCCAACCGGCGTCTTCAGGTCGACCTGAAGACGCCGGTTGGAATACCGGAGAAACTGTCGTCACAAAGAAAATCCACGCGGTGAAACCCAGAAACATGGAGAAATCATCTAGACAACGCCGCGGAAAACTACGCATCAACATTAATTTCGATTGTAAAGTACTGACGTATATTCAATCCAAATTCTCAACGCAGAGTCATCTTCAAACAAGCTCATGTAATAAAATTCATTATCGCTTTTGCCCTTTGCCTCTTATTTTGCTCTTATTATACCAATAGGCCGTCTTCAATGCTCAAAAGTACTGTTCTAATTGAAGTCTACCATAGGTGCTCATTTCATCATTGCTTGCGATCCGTAAGCTGAAAATGATAATCAGTTATCATTATATCTAATGATGTGATATTATTTATTAAGAAGGTCATGGTCGTTATCTTTTTCACCCCTGTAGGAGCCAGGTCAGCAGCACTTATACTGCGAAGTCATCACGTTAAGTCAAATGCCCCAATCCAACAAGAAAGATAACGGAAAAATTACAAAATTGATGAGTTATCTATGGGAAAAGAATATTGAAACGAATTCTCATTAAAAGCAAGGCTCGAGTCTCATAATGTCTGCTTCAGCTCTTAGTTCAAATTAAAAATTAGGGGGAAAACTCGATCATTATAAATACTTACGCCTTCGTTATTGCCTTGATTGGTTTATTAATTGATTAAGGGAGCGCAATGATATTAATTAAGGCCATTCATAAAAAATGTCTTAGAGCAAATCATTCAATACCCATGGGATAACTTTCTCCTTCGCTGAATATATATAATACTTCCATATATGATTGGATGTTCTCAATATTTTCCTAGAGGTTGCCCAGTTAACCTATGAGCTGCAGCCCGCGTAGCCATGGCACGTTTTATTCGTGCGAATGTGCATTGAAGGAAATGCACTTCATTAAAGCAATGAATATGGCGTAAATTTAAATGTAATTATATTTACCCTTGGCTTGATGCATGGCTACAGATAGAAACTAACAATATAGAAAAAAGAGTATTAGGAGTGAATTCGAACAGTGAAGAGGGTGTCCATGAATTAAAATAATACTCTGAGAGCTCTTGACTGAATAGTCGAATTATCCTTCATATTTTTATTAACTATGGGACATAGGAGTAAAAATAAGATGCTAACTGGACAAAATTTTCCTGCGAAGTGTTAAGTGTTCTTCTTTCTATTAGCGAACTTCGCGTTCCAAACCATCCCTTAAGAAATATGTAATTATTTTTTGAAACTGAGGACCTCTAAGGATCTTCATCTCACGAATAACTTATTTCATCAATTTTTTGGAAACCAAATTCTTCGGAAGTTTAAAAATTAAAATACTACCGTTTATTCCGCACACCTGAAGATTTTGACCCGCAACATTGCTGGGGGTCTCAATAAAAAGCGTAGTATTTGGAAAACAAATTTCAAGATTTCGCTATTTGACTATTATTCGACTACTCCACTCGTTTTACAAATATATTCTCATTCATCTACGCCATTTTAATATGCTCTTTATAATATAACAAATGGAAGTGGAATAATAAATGGACCAGCTAATATTAATTCGAAGAATCATAAAAACAGAAATATGTTATTAACTAAAACCACTCGAACGGACTGTTTTCCCCCGACTATCACTACAATGAGCTTAACAGCCCCTTTCGACTTCCCATTAAAATAAAAAGGTAACGAGGTAACAAAGGGGTGATGGTGTCTCTCCAATAACTAACGATTTTTATTGAGAGAGCTGACAAGATACGCAGGGGAAAATTAAGTTGCTTGGGGTCGTAAAAAGGGGTTCGTTTCAATCACCCCAGGAGGCCGAAGAAGCGGCGACGCGGCAAGAAATCAAGAGACGGAGGGCAACTGAAGACAAGCCAAACTACAAAAGCAGAAAATCACCACAATAAAGTTGAATTTACAGGAAATCAGTTCGCGATATTGAAATGCAGCTGTCAAATTTAACAGGTAACTACAGCCATTTATATAAAGTCGGAATGAAAATGAAAAATGATTCTTAAATGCTAAAATGAACTTCGTAATGTGTACCAAAACTTTGAATTTAAGGAATAAAGGCTAGAGAATAGTTTTTCGAAGAAAACTTGCTACTTTTAATGCTAATTTAAAATTTAAGAGTTATGATCCATAACATAAATAACTATGCCATTGCAACTGGCCATTATTTAAAGTCGGAGTGAAAATAAATAATGATTTCAAAATGCCATAAATGAACTATTCCACCCACGATTAATACTAATACTCTTAATTTAAGGAATGAAGCCTATAAAATAGTTGTTCAAATGAATACTTGCAACTTTTATTACTTATGCCAATTGTACGAATCGCCGAAAAATAAATAAATGATAAATTTTAAGCGTCTCAAAACTCGGCACACCAGAAAGAGCACTTCGCCCACGAAAGAAATGCCTTGACGAATTCACTTCGAATAATTACTCACTTTAATTACTTATTTATATTTCACGAATAACGAGCCGGAAAATAAATAAATAATACGTCAACTTTAAGCATCAAAACACTCGTCCGATCAGAAAGAGAGAAAATCCCCCACGAAAGAAATACCTTTTGGAATTCACGAGACTAAAGTCAGAGATTTCGGGGGCACAGAGACTGAAGAAGCAACGATGCGGCGAGGGATCAAAGGGGGAAGCAAAGGATTGAAGGGAGATGAGGTGATGGGGACCGGAAAGGGGTGAGAAACATAACAAGGGGCTCGGGTGTGGGGGGCTGGGAGAGAGGATATCGCGAATGCATCCATGTGAGAACATGACGGGCGGTCACATGGCCGAGGACGCCGTAGCCAGGGCGACGGAGGCCACGTGATGCGTGGGAGAGGGGCGGGGAGGCGCGTAGCTTGCACGTGCAGCGGGATTCTGCTCGGATGGGATGGGGAAGGGAGGAGGGGGCGATCTCTGAATGGAGGGGAAGACGAGAGGTGATAGAGGCTCGGACGGGTTTGGATATGCTTCGACTCGATCAATCGAAAAATTCTATGATACTTTCGAGTATCGATGGTGGCCTTCTATCACTGAACTCTGAAGCCTGAATCAATCGATCATTTTTTTCCGACCCTCAAAGCGATAGCTCCTCCGATAGGCTTCCTGGGACCAAAAGAGAGATCACTCGACCTCTGAATTTAATTAAGTGAATTCATTATTGTTGGAAGACTATAGTCGATGCTCATGTAATGTCAGTGGTCGACAACTGCCTGATACCAGCGATTGTCGGAATCTAAAAGATAAAAATAACACTACATATAAAAGGAACGTTGCACTTATCCGGAGGTAGTTATTTAGACCTCAATAGGGTAGTTTCCTTCATCAAAGAATACGAAAGGCATTGATTGTGATTCGTTACCCAAAATTTGTTATTCATAATATGCAAATTATTTGGTTTTAGAAATCCCAGCTTAGGCGAATGGCAATGGTCAATTTTATCCTCATTTGAAAAAGGCCAGATTGCCACCCATGCGATGCCACACCACGTGACGTCATTGGGACCTAGTTTCTATAAGAGCAGATAGGAGTTTTACATCGTCTGAGATTACCAATGCATGCATGAAGCACAGAGCTCAGGGAAACATTTCTTAATACTCACCTATTAATACTGCCTAAGGTCGGAAAGTTTCCTTTGTTTGATAAGGTATTATTAATCCTTATTTAAGCCAACCGCTAACAGCTAGCAGGGTACTCAGCTACCTGCCAGCATCCTACGACTTATCAGCGCTCAAAGCCTTGCCTCAAGGTCACCTCACTCGCAGCAGCGGGAACCAGAATGACGTCGCACGGGCTTTTCCCGGCATTCATACTTTGCCGTCGCGTTTTCGCACGCTTGAAAATTTTCACTTTTCATTTAATCGCGAAAAATAGATATCATCATTTAAAAATCTAAAAGTGTGAAATGCGTACTCCAGGAGTAATAATCTTCCGATTCAGGCAATAAAAAAAGAAAAGGAAATCACCCTATTGTCGCAGATTTGGACACTTCTTCAATACCAATCAATTTCTGCGGCGCAGAGTTGATGATTTATGTTGTTGAGTTGCTCCAAAGAAATAGTTTTAAATGGTTTAAGTTTACCAAACGATGAAAACTCAAAACAATTTTTAAAAACGCCATTGTGTGTAATTAAGAAATGATTACTCGTATCATGGACTTATTCACAGAATACTGACTCATGAGGTGAGTATTTGTCGATCTCAGTGACATGTATAAAATGCACTTAGGTTGTGATAAAATGACAGCTAAATATCATCTCAATGGAATTGAAGGTAAATTACCATAATTGAGCGCTTCCGAAATCCGAAATGACACTTTGACATTTTTCTGTCAGCTCGTACATTTCGGAATATGTTACCACATGGTAGAAAAATTACTTAGATGCCTAACGACAGTTTTTTCACGTCAAAATTCACCATTATTTAGCGCATTTCCGCATATAAATATTTGGAAGTCGGCCATCTTGGAGGGCCCGGACGAGCCGTAGCCTGGTTTCACCTGCTCCCGTGAGAATAGCATAGCGACCAGCATTCTATTGTTTTAAGTTTAGCGTGAGCATCATATATTCGACTTACATTGTAGGGATGACCGGCTATTGATTATACTGAAGGGAGAGGAAAAATGGGGTCAAGGGATTGATTTAATTAATTGGCTCTCATATCTCAACAGAACAATTAATGAATGGAATAGACTCCCTGCAGAACTGCTTCAGCCCTATCCTAGCAGCATAGAGATTTTCTAGAAGAGGTGCAAAAAATTTATCTCGGAAAACTAATTTCATTGGTTATTTTAAAATTTCGATTTCACTGATGAAGTTTCATTTTGGTGATGAATTTTCATTTATTCAATTTTCATTAAATATTAACTGTTACCTCCTGACAAATGGCCAACTTGTAACTTGTATTATATATTAATAATAACAATCCACTTAAGCAGCAGCAGGGCCCAAAGTTATTTCTCAGTATTAGTTTTTTAGTCAGGATTTGTACCCAATAATGATTTTTTGCCCCCACAATGAAGCCATGATTCGTAAATGCAGACATTGCTATCTCACTCAGTATACTGTTGGTATTGTTCAGTCGAAAATAAACAAGTCCTTTTGAGACCCTCGAAAGGACTGTAAGACGGGGAGGTTTCTTTATTATGAGATCAAAAATTGGGTAGATGTTAAACTTCCCTAACCCTGAAACTTTCCATCAACATCTCTCTCCCTCAGCCCTCATCTAATTAAAATCTCTTAACCCTGTCCTTGATTGCGCAGTCAACTGGAATTCGAATCGAAAATTCCAAAAAATACAATGGGATTCAGGTGTTCCAATCAACTTCGAGGATCACCTTTAAGCAACACAAGAAGTGAGGCGTACACTGATTGCATTCATTAGCCGTTTTTGCCATCGAAACAATATGTCAGTAGCCATTGAATAATTTGGCATGTATTACGAAATTATTATCCTTAAAAAAGATACTTAGCTGCTTTTAACAATATGTGGTTTATTAAACCAATTTTATCTCACGAGATCTCTTTCTATAATCTGTAATTAAATCTTTCTCTGAAAATTATTTGGCATCATAATTAGGTAATGTCGTATCGACTGAGATTCATGAAGACCTTCTTAATTTCCTGAGATTATCTAAATAGACTAAAACATAGCAATGAAGAATTAGCGGTTCAGAGAAGAATTTAGCAGTAAAAGATTCAAATGAACTCTAAAAAAGCATAAATTGAAGATTTTTTGACCAAAATGTGTGTATTATTACTGGAAATAGACTTAGGAAAACGAAAATTATTTTTCCATATCTGATACTTGTTTCAATGAGCTCGCTGGTTATTTCATACTCTGTGTTTTTATTATAGAGTATTTATGTACCTACTATTATTTAGATAATTTACATACTATTCAGCCCAATGGGTCGAAGTGGGTTGACGAAAAATTCTATTCCAGCCCCGTCAAAACCCCATCCTCGAGAACTTCTCGAAGAACTTTTCGAAAAATTACTGAAGCAATAGCTCTGATAATGTAAGAATTTGGGAGCCTTTTGCTTCAACGGTCTGCTACTTGTCAGACAACATCTGAGTCGTTGGGAGACCGCGCGCCAAACCTCGCCCGCCGCCTGGAGACAGGCGATGCAATTAACCCACGCAGCTCCCAACATTCCACCGGCGACCGAGGATGTGGCTTGCCGCAATCCCCTTAAATCCACTTCTTCTTTTATCTTTCTCTTAGGCTCTTCCAAAAGAGCTGATAATAATAGCAACGGTTTTTTTTCATTGTTGGAAGGCCCTTTAATTCATAGCATTAATGAAGACCAAGCCTTTTAGATGGGGAGATGCACAAATTCTTTGCCACGCACAACGCTACTGGGATCGCATAATTAAGGAATTCATCGAAATCCACCTCAATCCCAAAAATTTCAATCATGATACTGAATTTCATTCTAGCAATACTTGGAGATCTGTAATCAATTGCATAAAAACATAACGGAAGCACATAAAGAACTTCAAAAGACCATCAGCCAATCGGACGACAGCTGAGCTTTGTTGTACTCACCAAACGGTAGATTCGGTTCATTGTGTAATTTTACATTCAGACAGTAAAACGCCTTGAGAATGAAAGACAATTCGTTTTCCGAAACGTCGGCCAATACGACTGAATTAACCTGGTGTAGAGCCCAAGAAGAATTCCTTGAAGATCCTCGTTCGCTTCTCTGATTTCATAAAAGATGGGGAAAAAAATATAAACGACAATTAAAACTTTTAATCCTATTGATACATTTTTCAGGAAATAACTTAATATGATATGAATATAAAACTTAATATGATAACATCAATTAGCTATTCACATCATAAACTCATTACAGCAAAAGCTAAAAAGCGCTCGAATTCGAGTGAGAAAGCGTGAATAGCCAATTACAATCTAAAATTGATCGTTATCCCATAGAATTTACTTCACCACTATGCATAAGTACAAGTGAAAAGAATATTTTAGCAATATTTTCATTAAAACTCATTTTCATGCTCTGACGTCAAATTTAAAACCCAGATTAACCTTAAAAAATGGTGATTGTCAAATCTTAACCGTATAGTGTGCAATATAAGATTTTGACAAATATTAAAAAAAAAAGGATTCCGCAAGTATCGTCGGTCTTGAGTGGTTATCGATCTACCATTGTTACACAAAAAATTATTTCGTTTCAAAAATTTTACTGCATTTTTTGAAACTGCAAAATACACTTCAATACAAGGTAGATAATCTGAACTCCATATTTTTAAAATGCCATAGTTACTTCCACTGTGTATTTAACATTGTTCATAAACGGATATACCAGAAAGTCTAATTGCCTTCCAATTTCCACTTTTCCAGCACATAGCAGGAGCACCAGCACCTCGCGGGGGAAAGAAGTCAAATGAAAACGTTCAATCGGCGCTGCACGAAAGGCTACAGAGTCAACAACAAGGATTTTATCGTAAGATATCGGACGACTACCTATCCGATGGCGTAAGCATATGAATTCGGGAGAGAATTAGGTAGGAAAATTATCTGCTGCCAAAAATCCATCCGCGTGCTCAAATAGTTGCCGAAAATGTTTACAATTTTCATTAAAAACGTTTCGTACGTTCGAAATTTGTCTAAATCTGTTGCAACCGTTGTAACAATTCATTAAAACAATATTTAAAATGAAAAATTTTATGAAAAATTTTAAAGTATAAATATAACATTTTTATAAAAGCCACGTTTTGTCAGAAAGAAGAAAACAACTGCCTACGGTCCCTTAAATTATCGAAAATTTCAAACATGATTGATGAGAAAGTAAAATAAGTTTTAGAAGAGCATTTCGAATATCAAAAACAAAAAACCTGGTGCGCATGTAATATCCCATTCGCTTTCGCTGGGAGTCAAATCTGATGTATATTGACCAGCAATTATTAATTTTATAATCTAATATGCGCAGACATGGCACTCTTCAAATCGTGGTAAAAGTATAAGATCATTGCATTGTCATCCAGTTCTGAGCTATCCTGAAAATGTCAGTGCTCTAGTTAATCAGGAAAAGGAGGAAATTTGAGTTGCACGGAAGGACAAACAAAAAATCGAGTATAATAAAACGTGGTAAAATGATGACTCGAGCTCTGATATAAACATATAATGCAAAGCATTATTGCATTTGCCTGTTATTATTGACTGGACTATATTAACTTATCGGCTAAGATAACTATTTGATAGAAGCTGGATCAATTTCACAGAAATTGAAGCCACTACACTAGAAAAAAATCCCCAAATTTACATATATTGCTAATAAGTGAATACTTAATAGCCATTGATATCCAAGACAAATTATGATATAATTAAGAATTATTTGATAAAACATTATATATTTAATTCATACGAAAGCCTTTCGTTACTGTATGCGACTCAATGCATCGATATTTCACTTATGAAATCATGCGCGGAGTATTTGTTATATTCCAAATGAGAAACAAATAGCTTTTAGCAATTATATATTTTTTTTAATGGAAGAACACGCATGCATCATGACACTGAATGGCACACAAAGATATCGTAGTGACTACTTAATTTTAATTTCACAGACTCTACTACACGCGTTTCGACTGGCTATCAGTCATCATCAGGTACTAGTGCCTGATGATAATTGCGAGCCACTCGAAATTTTAACTCTCAATTAGATGACAACTTTTCTTGGATAACTCTTGCTCACATATGAATACATGGAAATTTGTGGGATTTTCTCCCATTTTTGTCTATATCTCATACAGGCATCGATTTATGTGAAATTGAGTAGACGGTACGATATTGAAACACGGGTAGTAGAGTTTAAAAAAATTAAAAATCAAGTAGTCAAAGCCATAACTCTGTTCTACGATATTTCTTCGGAAAAAGTTGACTCTACGGCACTAAGTTAATGCTCTGAGGTTTGTGGCCAATGAATATTTGCCATGATACATTCGTTTCAGAGGTTTTACCTGGTACTCATGCGCTCAATAAGGGAAGGGAAAAATTCTATCTAGTCTTCAAAACAAACCGTCAAATATCCTATTTATTTACGCACGTACCCCTTCATATCAGTGCGTTTACGAACAGCTCGATTTGAACGTTTTTATTTGCATACGCTCGGATCGCTTACGAGACGGTGTGTGTCACACACAAGCAGGGCTATGGCGGCGTCATTTGTCTTTTCCACCATCAACTCTCCACCCTTTTTCTTCATCTGGGGAATTATTTACGACTTATTTACCACATAGAGGGCTAAGGAAAAACTGAAATAACAAGTAATATTGAGGGTTATCTTATAAATCCGGGAAAACATTAATTTGTATGCATTTCCTTGCAGCCGATACAGCATATACAAAGTGTCAGGCAAGGGCAACATCCCTCTATTATTTGTGTTAAAGAACATGCCTGACATCATGAAAATAGAAGATAACTATTTTAATACCTATGTAATTTAAAATTCGATTTCATCCCTAAATAGGACATTTTTTCTTATTAAATTGTCAATTTACCGCACTTAAAGTGGAATATAAAATATTATGACGGCCATTTTTATAGTTTTCGTAGATATTTATTCCAGGCTACTATTTGCAAAACTATCACTATCTTTCATGTAAGTGTTTTCAATACTTAGCTTATGCTAGTAACATGCTATTTCAGTGGTATTCACAACCTAATGGATAATCCATCATTATCAAAAGTAGTGCCACGAACGCTATTGATTGTCGAGCATACTTGAGGGTACATAGTATTTATCTCAGTATTAATAGATCTACTTATCTAGTGACTCTTGGTGAAGTGTCTATTTGATGGCCGATATGAAAAGATAATAATGGCACGGTAGTTTTATGCCGATATACGGTATCAATCATTTATTGTAAAAACATTTTCCTATCTGATTGAAAAATATAATTGTGGCATATAAATATGTCAACGAATAAAAAAATTATTCGTACGAAATAATGATATAATGCATAATAACACTCACCGAGAATGAGGAGGGCAGTAATTAAAACAATTATCCGAGTGTTGGTTACTGTGTAAATGAGCACTTTTATCGAAAATAAGTCAAATCCATCCAAAATGACTGTATTCCATTCAAATAACCATATATTATCAATATCACACACAAGGATGGATACAGGATATATCACTGACACAAATGTTACTCCTGTAGCCAGAAGGTATGCAGCCGACTGAATTCGATATTTCTGTTTGTTCCCGCTATTTATAGATATTAAGCAATTTCCATCTACCTTTCGCAATCATTCAGTGGATGGCATGACTCCGGTGATGTTTGTAAAATAATTGATTGCCAAAGTTAGCGCGCGGTAGACAAAATAACGCCATCAGGCTAAATCGTTTATATCAAAATCGTTTTCCATTCGCGTTTCGTAGGATTTACCGTCGTCACTGTCTGATGAGCGTATTTTCAGTTTCGCGCTGCAAAGCCCGATATTATTCAACTGCCAACATTAGTACTACTTATCTCTTTTTAATTGATAGTATTAAGTCATTATGGGCGATGTGCTGGCACGGCGGATAGAGCGTTGGATTACTGATCGAAGGCTCCCGGGTTCAAATGCCGTTTGAAGACTTCGGACATCCCACTTAACAATCCTTGATAAAGGGAGGTGGCCATGGAGAGGAGCTGCCTCCTCTTACACCACTTTCTAAATATCACACGTCTATGACTTAGGCTATAGTGAGCTTTATCCTCACATATCCTAATAATCCCACTTCTTATAATTTTAAGTGAGTGAGCGGGCATTCACTTGACAGAAAGTGTGTAGATAGATTGACATTCATTATTCTGTTTTTTTTCTCAGGAAAATATAACGCCATTCTTGACAAAGTTCTTCATGCCCTTGGATGGAGCAACAAATTTATGATTGACCAATAATACAGTACATGAAGAATCTTTTGTAAAAACGTTTTTTTTTGCGGGAACGCCAGAACTTGTTTTCAATAGAGTCAAGGGAAATAAATGTCTCGTGCGTTTATTGAAATGGGACTCAAAATTTTTCTTCCCCACTATATTCATCTTCTACAAATGCATCTACCCGTTTTTGCCACAGACGCTCCCACATAGCGATTATTTGACTTTAGACTTATACGTCCAAATCCACCCTTACGTACTAATGCTGGACTGTAATTCACTCGTAACACATTGAAAATATGACAAGACGCAATGTCATATTTTGATAGCTCACCAAGTTTTTATGCACGTTCAAAAGTTCCTTCGACTCTCTTCGCTCATAAAGGTGACGTGATGCTTGGATGCATTTACTTCTTATGTGTTAATAAACCATAACTAAATCTGATTTGGCACAGATGGTGGTAATGTATGTCTAATAAAATGATACTAAAGTTTAATTGCTATAAAGAGAGATGCTTCGTGGACCCAGTAAACATCCAAATACCTGTTACTCCACCTCTGTCGAAGGTAAACCCTAAGTTATATTCGGTATGAAAAGAGATAATTTTGAGTTGAAAGTGCGTAGGAGAAACCTTAAATGTGGTCAGGGACATAGAATCTCCTGCTAGTGCGGAATACGAGAATTGAAAGGCAGGGCTCGCTAAAAGGTTCAGCAAACCGAATGACATCACGATATCACGCGCTTCGAAGGAAACTCAATGGATCCGGACAAAGAAAAGGTTTTTCATTGCTCATCCTGTAATGAAAAACTGCCGAAATTCTCTAAAGCCACATCCTTCAATCAAAATTTTCATCTCTCTCCTCCTACCCCGCCTCCCCATTCCTCAGATTCCGTGTTTTAAGAGTGAAGAGCGTGGTGGTTGGAAGACACGCTTCGTGTTTGAAGGAGCGGAAGATAAGATAATCGCACCTCGGGCGAGCAAGCGGGCGACACATAATCTTGTTTGCTCAATCTCGCCTCTCTCGACTCATTTGATTCTTTTTTTCCGCGGCAAAGAGAGCCTTTCGCCGTGTAGTTCGTTGTCTTTTTTATTTGTATCCCCGCCTTTATTCCCACTGTGCTCGATCGGAGCCTCGAAAAAATGGCAGAGTCATCCCAGCTCATCTCAAACTTTTCCGTTCTTCCGCGTATTTGACGGTGAAGCGAATGCGAAGGATATTCGAATAAATCTCTCCGTAAAGATAGTCGCATATCTTCAAGACGAGTGCTTGGAAATGAAAATGAAGGAACTTCCTCCAAGTGGCTTAAAGAAAAGAGGCCGCGTTTGGGTGAAAAAAAGTTTTACTCCCCACACGATTATCTAATCTGAGGAAGCGGTGTTTGATGGGGCAGGGAAAGAGAGAGGTTAGGCGATAGAGAAGCAAGGTAGACACCAGAGACTTATTGATGTTGAACATAAGAACTGCTCAAATGATCATCTATATCATTTTGTACAAGAAAGATAAGTCCATGGTTCTATTCCTGTCCAAGAAATGTTTTTATTAGCAATTTGCACATATCTGCTGATGCTGGAAAATATTGGATTCATTAGTGAATTCTTGTCCCCAAAATTTAATTCGAAACAAAAAATTAATAGACGCGGACTGCAATTTTTTAGACATCTCTGAAAATTTCCTCTCTATATATTC
This sequence comes from Ischnura elegans, assembly GCF_921293095.1. Classification (NCBI taxonomy): domain Eukaryota; kingdom Metazoa; phylum Arthropoda; class Insecta; order Odonata; family Coenagrionidae; genus Ischnura; species Ischnura elegans. The sequence goes on from NC_060248.1 coordinate 103,392,864, forward strand.
CTTATAATCATCATCCAAAAAATCAAACAAAACTTAAGAATAAGGTAGATTTTTAGGAGATAAAGCAAATAAGTACACACAATTTCAGTTTCGTATTAATTTGTCATAAGAAGAAATACTGCTGGGGGCAGCCCAGCCAGGGTAGCCAGGTGGACAGAGCGCTTGGAAGATGCTCTACATATTACCGTGCTGCACGTGCTGCCGTGGTACATATCTGCACCGACGTGCACAAGAGGATTAAAATTTACTTCTACTAGCACACACTACGCGTCATGTACGCTACATAAGACACGCTATCTACTATATCCCACTTATGAAGGATAATGATGGAGGGGTCCAGGGAAAAAATCCTGAGTGAAGCCTATGAACACTCCCAAACGAGGTGATCGTAGTACGAGGTGGCCCAAGGAAAGGAATTGCCCCCCCTGCCATTCATGTGTGACATTTCATACTCTGGGGCTCAACTCAAAGTGAGCTTTACCTTCACCTAGCCAAACCCACCTTCAAGTTCTCAAGGAGTGAAGAACAAAAAGTAAATACGAGAAATCAGAATATAAATATAGGAAATAAAACTTTATAATTTTGTAGTGCTTGGAGAACGTGAAAATATAGCGTGGTGGCTGGGTAAGGTCGGACAGTATCCATATGTGAGATAACAACGTAGATACAAGGTACTATCAATTGGCAAAAGAAAGCCATTAAACACAGAAAAAGAAATCTCAGCAAGGGTAAACATTGGATGACGGAAAAATTTATTCATTCTTTCCCCTATGATAATCTTTGCTTTTTCATCGCATGGATGAATAAGCAAATCGACTTAATTTCAACAAACAGGTAGTGCTGCATAATGCTTGTAATACATATGAGCTGTGTATATACACCTTCACGGAACATGACCTATGGCAGGCAATCATGCATGGAATCAAGAAACTTATTCAATCAAACCATTATGCATCAGAGACATGACGAAGGAGTGAAACGCTCTTAAATAAGGGAGATTTTCATGGTATGTTAGCTCATACCCTTCAATACGCTACCGGGAATCAACTTCATTACCGTTTGGATGTGCTATGAGTTGCAATTGCAACAGTTGTCCCGTCACATTCAACGAGAAGACTACAGCGCTGCCTAAGTTACAGCGGTTTTAGATAAGAACTAATGGACAGTAAATCCACTTCGGTTAAAACCCGATGATTCAACGGTGACATTTTCGTTATTGTTACATTTTGTAAATGCTAAAACCAATGCAAAAATATTATGCTTCACTGAAAATACTCATTTATTGCATGACCAATAAAAACATAAATGTTATGATGAAATTGCACGTAATGAAAACAATATAATATACATAAAAATTAAAATTTAAGAAAGTAATATAGGGATTTAAAGCCAGAAATTCTTTGAAAAATTTAGAAGCGTGTGGGATCATGCTAATGATCTGGCTGTACTTAGGTTGTTTCGGAGTTCCGCTCCATCTATAAGGGTGGTGGGAGGGTAATTAGCAGTGGGAACGAAAAGATTCGTGGCAATGAAAGGCGACAAGTTTTCTAACAGCCCTGAGTATCCCGTTTGACGGGAGGCGTAACCTGCAGCGGGTAAGGTACTTGACAGCCCACCGCACTAAGCAGCTCGGAGGAGAATGTAGTAGTACCGCTGGAAATTCTTCCCGGAGCGGCACCTTGAATCCAGCCCAATTGGGGGCTTGACTCCCCACGCCACTACATTTACACACGGTTAGAGGACTAAGTTAGGTTTACTGAGCTTTGCTCATCGTCGACGATTTTTAACCCTGCGTAGGGCGCGGTCTGGAATAGGGTAATTTCCTTCATCAAAGAAAACGAAAAGCATTGATTGTGATTCGCTACCCAACATTAGTGTATTCATAACATACAAATTATTTAGTTTTATAAATCCTAGTTTAGACGAATGGCAATGGTCAATTTTAACTGCATTTGAAAATCACCAGATTGGCGCCCATGCGATGCCACTCCACGTGACGTCACGGGGACCTAGTTTTTATACGAGTAGATAGGAGTTTTACATCGTCTGAGATTACCAATGCGTGCATGAGGCACAGAGCTCAGGGAGGCATCTCTTAATAATCACCTATTAAAACTGCCTATGGTCGGAAAGTTTCCTTCGTTTGATAAGGTATAAATAATCCTTACTAAACCCAAGCGCTACCTGCTAGCAGGGTACTCTGCTACCAGCTAGCAGCCTGCATCGTAGCGGCGTACAAATCCTCACCCCAAGGTAACCTCACTCTGTCAGCGGAAACCAGAATGACGTTACACGGTCTTTTCCCAGCATTCATTCTTAGCCGTCGCCTTTTCGCGCGCTTGAAATTTTTCACTTTTCATTTAATCGCGAAAAATAGATATTATCATTTAAAAATCTTAAAGCGTGAAATGCGTGCTCCAGAAGTAATAATCTTTCGATTTAGGCAATAAAAAAATAATAGGAGTCCACCCTATTCTCAAAATCGTGGCGCGGTGAGCCTGACAGAGGCACATGACGGAAAAATCCCTAAAACGCCGTATTGAGTTAAATCAAAATTTTCCAATCATCAGCAAGATGTACAGTATGTAGACAATAAGGGAAAATATATATTTTTTAAATTTATGCGTACTTATTTTAGTACAAAACAAAGCAAGTCAAAACGTAAAAATCGCCCAGAAAATCCGTTGCCTGGGTCTGTCAGATCGGCCGCGGCCAACGCAGGCTGAAAAGCTTTTCTTTAACATGCTTCACCTGTTTTTTTTGTTTCATCGATGGAATCTTGTAATTGATTTTTAACCCAATTCCCACTGCTTTATATTTTCATTACAGATCAGAAACTATGCCTATGCATTTTTACGCTATTCGCGTATTCTGTAATCGTTAATCATTAATCCCAAGTCTTCAGAGGCAGTAGGAGCCACAATTTTTGACAACTAACATTTGAAGTAATCGCTCAGCTCTAGGTTAAGTATTAATGATTTCACCATTCACACTTCAGATAGTGTCATCTGGCGCAACGGTTATCGCGTATGCCAAGAAAACATAATATTACAGATTCTAATCCTGGAATAAGCGATTGTTTTCTTAAATTTTTGAATGTTGTTTACAAGCTGACTTTACGCGTCTTGCATCGTTTTAGGCTCTGCTATTTCGCACTTTATATGAGGAATTTTTGATAGCCTTATTGGCCTCACTTTAATAAAATAGAGTTATGAAAAAATATCAAAAATGGTTAAAAATTAATTTCAAATTCACATTTATATCCTAGCTTAAAAGAAACTATAAAAATAACAGAAAAAAATATAATAAAAAATGGTTAAAAACATGCTTTTTTTCAGAAACAGTATAAAATGCACATATTATGGAAAAAAATCTTTTCTTCACTCGGAGAATAAGCGAAGTTTCCAATACTTCCTATCAGGCTCTTTTACACTCATTTCCGATTAACCTAGCCTTCGCTTTATTTTCCGAGTGATTAAAAGCTTAATTTTTACTTTTTAGTGAACTTTATACCGTTTTTGGAAAAAGTGTTTTTTTTTATTATCTTATTTTATTTTCTAACCAGCTTCTTCTCTTCTCTCTTCAGTTCCTCAATCCAAGGCTCGAGAGAATTTAACCAATGAAGTCTGACCTGCCAGTACATGCTTTCCTCTGAAAGTGATTATCTGCCAGAAATACCCTCTTAAAAATGTCGCCGAAGTGTGTGAGTATGAATTAACTCCCGTGTCCAGTTTTCATTGATTCCGTTCCAAGCTTCCCGATTATTACTTCATTCCGATATTCGCTGATAGAGCTTTTAGTTGGAATGTTAGTCTTCAATATCAATTCACTGGTAAAAGAAGCTTGCCAGATGTTAATGAGGAGTAGGGTCTGTACATTCAATCAAGTCTCCCTTGAAGGATACCTCCCATTAGCGGACAGTGATTCAGGTACCCTGCAACGGGGCAGTGAACATTATGAAAGTAATACTTCCAAGTGGCAGACGCATTCAATAACGGATGAGGAAAGAAGTAAACATATATTTTCAATCCAATTACCTCCAAAAACTGACAGTCTGGTATTCTGGGAAAATTTACCTTCCCCTGAACGCCAATTACTGAAAACGTAGAGTTTACATAGATCTTATCAAAGAAAAAAGTATCGTACAATTTGAGATGAACACCTTGTTGGTCTACTGGTTGGTGGTTCTTTCTATTTTTTTTAATTGCCTCGAATTTCTTCATGTGGATGATGTGGAATTATCATAATGGAGTTCTACTGAATATAGAGAAGAGACAGAATGAAAGGGTCAAGGTATTAAATCATTATTATACTAGCTTTCGCACGCTGGGCCCCACTTCCCTCACGGAAAAGGCATGCGGTATTGTCTGGTCACTATGCAAGTTTTTTTTTTTTTTTTTGTTAGCAGTTTATTTTCGATGATAACTAGCCCACTTAAATTGAATCCTAGGAATACCAAACAGTTCTTGGATTACGGGCTTTCTGACTGTTGCAAGGTGTGGACTAATGGCTACCACAATGACTTTGGTGCCATTAAATAACTTTTCCGCGATGTACAAATTCCTCATTGCCATCGATTTATTGACCCCAAAAAAACCCGAAAAAGAAGAGGCATGTAGACGGTTGGCAACACTGTAATAAGTAGAACATTATGTGTTTCGTCAGTATTTTTATAGGGTTTCAGATGATTTTAGGGGGGATCGATTTTGTCCATTTTTGTCGTATCTCGTCTCGTTCAACCCAAACATTCGCATGAGTGAGTCAGTCGTCGGAAGAGGGTTTTATAGCGTATATAATGGAATAATTAAGCATTAAAATTGGAAAATATCATTCCTAATTTATTAAAGAACGCAGTTATATCACATGCGCCTTCATAGTCCGTATACGGGAATCTAATGGCCGATGGTGGCAGCACTATCAACGGCGGACGCGTGATCGGGAGCAAACGGCCATGTGTATGACGTGTTAACGACTGGTGTTTTTTCATTAAAATTGAGCGGTGGCCTCGATAATTGAAGTATTTGAGCTTGTAAAATAGATTGATGTTTGCCAGCAGCCTTTCACTGAGGCCACGAGATCGTCCAATTTTTCGATAAAGTCGGTTCGAAGCCGAGTGACGCGGAGGAAAACCCGAGAAAAATACAAAGATCAAACAGTCAACGCGGAAACCTTCGTTCTTATATTATGAAACTAACACCTCCAATCGGCAGACGCACTTAATAACGGACGAGTATAACGAGAATATAAATATTTTTGCCCCAATCACCTCAAATAACTGACACTTGGATATTCCGGGAAAAATTATCTTCCCCTGGAAAAAACGCCTTTCATTGAAAACCTAGTACATACTTGAATAGTAGTTATCCAGTGTTAGGGCTTAACAAACTGAAATTACAAGCGGTAGGTATAAGAGATAGCTTGTGAGCAGTAGCAGTGGCGGATGAAGGATAGTGCTAAGTAGGGGGTAGCCTCCCAGCAGTAGTGGGTGTTCGAACAAAATTAGCATTCTATCTAGTGTATATTGGATAACCAAGGGGGGCTTACAGAGCCACCCTAGCCCCTCTCTGGTACTACCACTGGATTGTAACATAGGTACCTAAAGCGTGTTAATCAGGCCCTAAGTTTATAGCTAATTTGTACTTCAATTCGTTTAAGTAGGTCTAAATATCGAAAAGAATAACTAAATACATTCGCACAAAGTGGCAACCTCCAAATATTTCGAATTTTATCTAGTGTGTGTTTCGACCCAACGGGAGAGGCTTTAGTCCACTTTTATATATATAAATATTTTTGGATTCGCCACTGTGAAGTATTATCTCTCTCCACGAATATGAACAGCAGACAGGTAAATTGAATAAGAATTAAGAAAATGAAATTAGGTTAAATTTGCGACCTTGACAGCGAAGGATGCCGTCTTCAACACTACATCTCATGGTACTGATGCATTACAAGAAAGTATACCCAGCTGCATCTAATCAATATTAGCGTGCAAGTCTGGTTCAAGAAAGTGTAGTTGTTTTGTTTATAATGTCCTGAGACGGTCGCTGAAAGTGGATGTGTACCAAACGTGATATTTAGACGCATATTAAGTTGATGGAAATTTATTTCAGCCAAAATTAATCAATTAAAAAACATTAATACGAGCATATTTCTTGGAAGTCATTTTATAATACACAGATAACATCTATCGCACCCTTCCCGGGCACAGCCAAAAAAATAACGAAAACCACATGCGGTCAAACGGTTTTATTCACTGGATTGCATTTCCAACGCTTTAATTTCTGTCTTCAAGGTGTCAAACACTTCGTTTGGATTCGTGAATTGCAGCTTTCCCTAGCGGACACTTCTCAATAACGGACGAATTATATGACCCCATATGCCTCTGCTAAGAGGTTTTTTGGCAGCATTTAAAATTAAAGGTCGCTCTGATAAAATTTAAACAAGACAGGTGATTTACGGAATATGCAATTGAACTGCATATGGTACGCATTTTCTTTCCCGCAAATGGTGACAAGGACATAAAGCACAATAAAAATCATGGAAAAAAGTGAACCTCCTGAAATTTCACAGTAGCAAGATGAAAGGTTCAAAGGAGATTGACCTCCCACCTTTACATTTTCTACGGAACAAGGAAGTCACTTCTGCTCTGAAATACTGTGAATCTTATTTTATTTCAAAGTTAATATTAATATTCTTTGCCGCTGCACACCGGAGGTAAATTATGCCTATGATATCCAATGGAAATGTATTTAATTTACATTCTCTGAGCTTATTTTCACCGTTTACTCATCATGATCTCCATTCAAGAAATACTATATTGTCAAACAAAAATCTACTATGCCGCGTTAAAAAAAACACCCCTGAAGTTACATAGTTTGTATTAAATTATGTGGTCAATTTTCCTGATATATTTTAGGAATGATAGGTTTTCCTCAGCAGATTGACATTACCTTTTTGCGCCAGATTTCTTATATGTTCGCACTCAGATTGGACACAGTGCCGATTTTTACAGTTTCTGGCCAAGGAAAAGTGAACGCAAAAATTATCGGAAGATTATTTCTCTTCAAGCGCTATATTTGAAAATTGCGCAGTCATACAACAATTTGAGCCTCCACATTCCTGATCCTAACCATAAAAGTGACCGATGTAACATTACCTTTTCGCGCCAGATTTCTTATATGTTCGCACTCAGATTGGACACAGTGCCGATTTTTACATTTTCTGGCCAAGGAAAAGTGAACGCAAAAATTATCGGAAGATTATTTCTCTTCAAGCGCTATATTTGAAAATTGCGCAGTCATACAACAATTTGAGCCTCCACATTCCTGATTCTTAACATAAAAGTGACCGATGTAATTAGGAATAGAATAAATAAAAACTTGGCTATTTCCACATGGTAATTTCTTTTGATCGACCATGGTTTCGTCACAGCGTAACATTATAATAATGTTATATATAATGTCATCACCTTCACAACTTTACGCTGCAGCGAAACCATGGTCGTTCAAAATAAATTACCATGTGGAAATGGCCAAGTTTTTATTTATTCCATTCCTAACGATAAAGGATTTCCATATAGTTACGCCCGCTAGGATTAATTACGATGTAATTAGTATTGAGGATGAAATAAAATGTAAGGCTCCTCTATTGAAAGTAATTGATTCAGCAACTTGTCACCGGGTAGAGTTATTAGTCACTATGAAAGTTTTTAATTGTTTCCAATTACATGATTGCGTAACTACTGCATAAAATCTCTAGGATCTCAACACAAGAAATGAAGAATAAAATTGAGAAAATGACCAGCTTAGTTCAGCCGATAGATGATGGCGTTTTTTAGATCGATCAGAAATATAGAAAGAGCCTCAAGCTAAGGGCACGATAGAACTACATACGTTAAGCAGACAATTCAACCACTATGAAGAAAGTGATAAATACACACTGGAACTGGCATTATTAAAATAATTATCTCATTTTTGACCCGGGAAAGGCGAGGCTATAGTACTTTCGCCTGGATGAGTAATATTCAGTATAATTGCCATAGAAAAAGTTGTTTTGACATGTTCGAACACTATCACGTCAGAAACCTTAAATACTACCTGAATGTGGGCCAATCGCTATCAAATCTACATCTACATAATACCCTGCGAGCCACCTCCAGGGTGTTTGGCAGTGACCAATCACCCCCTGCCAAATTGATGGAGCATCTATCAGCACTTTGTACAAGCTTTAAATGGAGCGTTGGGAGTCTATTTTGAGTCCACGATGGGAAAAAGCGGCTTAATTCATCATTAAAGGAAGGCTAAGAAAGGCATAGAATTTCAGGTAGAATTCGTGGTTGCCATATGTATACTAACTATTGGACTGAGTCATTTCGAATGTAGAGAGTAATTTAATGATACCATAAGCGGAATACCAAAGTTTGAAGACGAAGAAAACTAATTAGAAGTCAAGTGTTATGGGATATGGTCTGAATCGGCATCCTAAAAAATGAGATCATAGGATAAAAAGAGTGATTTAAATGGTGTTTTTTAAGGAGATCATGGGACTAGATCATTCCGGAGTTTTATCGCAAAATCTACTCCGCTCCGTTCTCTTGAATAACAAATCGTGGAAACAATAGTGCGTGGCTTTCGCGTGTCTACTCGTGAAAAGTCGAAACATATTCTGCACTCGGGACGAGGGGGCAAAGGGCAGTCAGTGATTGTTGGCCACTCGGAATCGCTGGAGTGGGAGAGGATAATTGCCTCCTTTAACCCCATAAGTAAGTCCGTGAGAGCAAGCACATGCCGTCCTATGCACATCCCCCATCCGCTACTATTCTTCAGAATAGTGGCGGATGGGGGATGGGGAAAAATAAGAGGAAGAGGGAGAGGGGGGGAGTAGATGGGAACTCTCGGAAGGTCTAGGAGGAGGGATGGATGCGTTGCTGGGTGATGGCAGGGGGTGAGGGCGATAGGAGAGTATAGTGTATAGTGGCGCCGATGATGTGGGAACTGCATGTGACAGTGGAGGAGGTTCCTTGGCTAGGAAAGGGGAGTGGGGGAGTAAGAGGGAGGAGGGGGGGATAGCAGCGGGGTGTGGATGCGGGAGTAGTGGGTAGGATGCAAAGTAGGCCATGATGCAGTGTTGCCACGCCGACGCGGGAGAAAGTGTTTCCGCCAGCCGCGTTGTTTCCCCCCTCCCCCTTCGACTAACTCTAATGCTTTTCCTTTTATCTCACTCTCCCTCCCCTCCCCTTCCACTCTTATATGACTCGGATTGTTGTGTTCAAGCATAATACCTACTTCGGGACGCGCATTTTTTCTCGATTTCATCGAACCGGCCATTGAATAGATAACTAATTTTCTTCAAGCTAATTTTCCTCCAAATTTCTTTGTTAAAATAACTTTCAAACGGCCTGATCTTATTTTTGCCACTGGGAAGGCGAGTACTATCGCCTATTTAAGCACTCAAATAGTATACACTCAAATATAGTATAATATAGTATAGCACTCAAATATACAGAATAATTACCATTTTAAAAGTCTTTTTTGACATGCTCAAATACTATTACTGTCACATCATGCCAGAAGCTAATATATGAAACCTGAATGAAGGCCAAGGGCTACCAAACAGATGGAGCACGTATCATCAAATTTGTACGAACTTTGAGTAAAGCATTGGCATAATAATAGGTGAAACGATGAGACAAAGCAACTTGATTCATCACGAAAGGAAGGCTTAAAAGGTAGGAGGGGTAGATAGTGATATGACCGAGCATTGTGTTGAAGAATTCATGATTGAAAATAACCAAATGAATAAAAAAATTGGAATGAGTAATCTCAATTTTTTACTTGGAGAGAAATTAAGTGATAACATATTGATTGGCGATTTTCCGCGCATACTTAGCCAGAAAATGCATTCTTTTCGTTAAAAAAAAAAAAAAAAAAAAAAAATACGTGAAATTGCTCTAGCTATCGTACGAACTTTCTGAGGGGTCCTTCAGAAATATGATCGGAATGAAATCGCGCTAAATAAGACTTATAGAACGAAAATGAAAGAATGAAACTTTACTGGGTTCAATTGCATATTTAAATTGGCATATATTCCTTAAATATCTATGGCATCGAGTTACATGCATGGAAATTTAATGGAATTCCCATGCATGTTTTACATACATTTGTAAAGAAAATAAAACTTAATATTAATATACAATACAATGGAAATCTAATTACCACAAGCAATTACAAACATATGATTTTCACGCCACATACGACTGTCTCTTGTGCTTTTCGTTTCATCTTTGCTCCGAACAAATGAATAATATTGCTGTGTCCCAGAATAGTATCGTGAGATGTTCATTTACTTGATCTCATCGAATCAGGGACTACATTTAATGGAATTGTCATTGCAACTGCTGCGAGACTTCTGATTGCTGGACTTCCTATCAATTTCAGAATTGTTATTTTGAGATTTGATGTCTCAAAATAAATTTTCCATTAACTAATTTGAAATGCAATGACCAACTAATCTGTTTCTTAAACTCATTAATCTCACATCTTGTTTCCACGCGAAAAAGCATGGTCAAGAGAAGTAGCTTGAAATATAGCCGTCCACTAAACACGTATATAGGATAACATTTTGTTCTTTCACAGCTACTACTATATAAGTTCTTCTATTCAGTGACACTGGGAAAATGCATGTAACAAGATGAGCCTTCGACGTCCCATCTTCCAGCTTCATGAGGAAAAGGTATTTGCCTCGACAGTGGGAGTATATTGCTGCTAATTGTACGTCTACTGCAAGCGATAACAACTAGATCTTCCCCTTTTAGAGAATAAAATGGACCTATCTTAAATACCACCATCGTGAGATGTTGCCGCCATTGGAAAATCATGCATGTAAATCTATAAAACAAATATTGTTGAAACGATTGTATGTTAGCTATTGAACGTTGCATTCACTCGGTAAGGTAAAAATTACGATGGGAAATAATGTTATAAATGAATAAAGTTAAGGGGATACTGGGACCATTTTAGCCCCCTCTGTGACGATTCTGACCAAATAATATGTTCGATTGACAGAAAACATTTTAAACCCAAAACTATGAAAATTTAAAATCAAAATGTGCATGGAGTTTCGATACCTAGGTACTCATCAGATATCAATTGGAACTGTAATTATGAGCTTTAATATCCTAATATTTAGCCTCAATATCAGTTCAAAATACATGATGGGTTTGCCCCATCATATTTACACCGTTTTATCGCAGTTTATCCTTCCGTGAGCCCGAGAAGTGAGCACCACACGATGAGCAACGATAGAGTAACTATTCGATGCAATAACTTGGTTGAATAATGACTCATTTAAAGAAAGATGCATTGATAAAGTTGGAACTGCCTGCCAAACAATATATCTCAGTCCATTTTTGTTAAATCACTGCACGTATTTGGTCTTAGATTGATGCATCACCGCGTCCGTCCACCTTTGGGCGTTGACTAACCAACCGGAAGGGGTCAAACATTCCTTTATATGTCAATCAGTTGTAAATACATTCAGACCATGCTTCACTCGATAAAAACTAAGTGGAAAACGGCGGGCTTACAAAAATGAAGCAATGGTCAATAATATTACGATCACCCACAATACAACGGAGTACCTACTCAGGATCAAAACAAGAGGGGGGCAAGCCGTGTTCGTTCAAGTTGTAACTCAGAAAAGGTTAAGAAACCAAAATTTCAAGAAAATTATGACAGCACTTTATTAATATTTACAATTATTTGCTCGAAAAAATATTTTTATTTTTATTAAATTTTTTATACTAATATCACTTTTCCTGGATTAAAATAAAATGTGTTCAAAAATTTCGAATAGAAATAAATTTACATTTGCTTCCAGGGGGCAGCTGCCCCCTGCTGGGTACGCCCATGCTACTATTATTTATATTCTAAATTCTTACGCATGTGTATTATAATTTTGTCACAAATACCATGTCTAAGAGTAGTAATCGTTTTTTGTAACATTGATTGTCTATTTCTTGTGAGAATACGCCAATTGAATGTACTAAATGCGATGGATTCAGTTACGCTCTTTGATATAAACAAAAAAAAACATTAACATCAGCAGCTCCAATGAAGTAGGAGACGGAATTGTTAGCCTTTAAACTAATAACTCACCTGAGAACAATTGTAGTTATATGTATACTAAATGTATGCCTCTCGTTTGTCAGAAAACAAATATGGACAGGTTTTAAAGAATGATTTTCCGCATGAATGATTTTGCATTGACACTTGCGAAAATGCTGGATTATCAATAAAATTTCTTCAAAGAATTGATTACTGAGGACACAGAAAAAAATAAAATTTCGTGAGCCTCCAATAATTAAAACGATAATTAGCATATAATTTCGTAAAAAGCCTACTCGAGTGACGAAGAAAATTTTTGCATCAGGATAATTGATTTTTACGGGTGCTTGAACGGAATTTCGTGCGGACGTTATTTCTCTTTCATTTTAATTTGTTCCGTTTTTTGCCTCTTAGCAACTAGTTAACAAAATAATAATTTGGTCGTGAAAAAAAATGATGTTAGTGTCCGCAAGTTGTATGAATACACATATCCATACACTACAAAGGAAATATTTCTCTTATAAAGGGTGCCATGTGAGGTCAAATGCCTCAATAATACTAATTAAATAATTCTCTAGCTGCCCGATCATTATGCACAAAAACCTTATAAATTAAAGTTCATATGCACCGGCGCAAAATCTTTTAGAATACGTCTCAATGTCGGTAGCGACAAACAGATGCCACGACAGGGAGAATGGTTTTTCCTCCGTGAAAAAAAAATACATTGAAGTATTACTCATAGAAAGCCAAAGGCATGTTATAATTTTGCAGCTGCTGTCCTTGGAAGTTGCGACTAAGTTATTGTAATTTTTGTGGATACTTGATAGGGAATTCAAAAGAAGTCGTCTGTATTTTACAAGAAGATTATTTGATAATTGTCATCATAATATCAAGTTGGATTTAAGTTTGTAGGCAGTTTGCACTCTATCATTATGATTTACCTCCTCTCCTCCTTCATCAACGTTCTTACACCTCTATTAAGACAACATTCCACCCTGACTAAATTGTAAACGAGGAACGGCCGGAATAGCCTTGAATCAATTTATGATAATGGAAAGGTCTCACCTGCCAAAGCTAAAGCAGTATTTAGCATGCAACAGTAACAACTAGAGAAATGAACCAAAAAAACGATGAGTAACATTCTGGTACCTATTCCATTGAGAGAAAGCCACAGAGAAACCATGAGTGTAATTGAAGCTCTCACACCAATGAAATAACACGAAACACATTTCAGACCACATGGATGACTAAAAGAAGAACGTTCACGCCTGATGATTTTCATTTAGAGTTAAAATGCTGAGGCGAAAAAATTCATTAATTCCTAGCACTCAGTTGACAGGAAGGTAAAAAATTTGTGTCTACTTTTCTCGTAACAAAAGGCTCTTGATAGGAATTTACTTGTATACTAAAGTATACGAAATTTTTGCATCAATACTCTTCCTCCGGATACAAATATTTCACGAATAGTCTTTGAAGTAGCTTTTTGATACAATTGAGCATTTTATACGGGGTTTTAAATGATAAAATCAACTCACATAATTAACTTTTCTTGAAATTCACAATTAACTTACGGAAACCCTCCGTGGAAGAAAGCGTAGTAAAACTCAATTATAGGATTGAGTACAGAATGTAAACTAGAGCGAATTTAACATTTTGGCCAACTGAAATCAATTCTTTCTTATGAGATGAACTACACATTAGAAAGTAAAAAATACTATGAGTAAAATATAATTCAATCAAGATAGTAATTAATTCAATATTTACCACATGCATATACAAAGAGATGAAGCTAAATGCCACAACTTTAGCGATTTATTAATTTTTATCGCGAAAGAATAAGGGACCGCTAAAGAATTTAAATCTAAATCCCACGACTTGAACGTGGCTCTTCATCGCGCCAACGGCATTAAAAATAAGATATCATTATGTCAATTGGGCTTCCTTCTTTTTTGACGATAAACTTTCGGCTATAAATTTCTATGTCTTATGGTAAATCACTTTCTTGCTTTTTGATAAATCACTTTCCCTGATTACAAAGCTAGTATGCAATAACTGAACCATCGGGCGCTACACCTGGTTTTCCTCCAATGTGAATTCGCAATGCCATCTTCTTTCCCGAAAGAAACGTTAGGACTTTTCACAAGTACACCAAAAAAAGACGACATCATGATACCAGTTATAAATGCCTGCGGTATTTTCACACCTCGTTCTCACTTTCAGCATCAAGGATCAATTGGTTTCAAGTACTGATAATTATGATCATTTGTGTATTAAAGAGAAAACTACAACGCGGAAAGAAATAAAAGAAACCTGAAGTCACCGATGAAACAGGAAGTTTTTACGTTCCATTGAAAGTTAGAATCCATTAAGTTGTCCCTGCAAGGAAGAATTTTAGAGTGTGTGGGGTGACCCTCAAAGGTGTCTTATATAATGCAGCGAAGCACCTTTGGTCGTTCCTCTGTCTCATAAATTAGCATGGTCAATCGGAGGGAAGATATTTAAATGCAGCTCACTAGTCTCGAAAAAAAGCATTACCATGTATATTCCTTCTCATACACATGCAAGAGGAGTCGAGAAGTAAGATAACTACGAGAAATTATACATAGCGTACTCTCAGTAACTGACAAAGATTACATACGCTTCTTTATTCTAGTCCAATAAAATTTAAAGTAAGAAAATATGGAGAGAGAGAGAGTAGTAATTTAGGTGCATCCGTCCAACCTACCAATACTCTTAGTACGGGCGCACAGAAAGCGTTACACAGATGTTAAGCGAATTAGGCTGGGAGCCGTTGATGACTCATTGATGTTAGGCTTAGATTGCTTGAGCGATGGAGAATAGGTATCTTTAAGAGCGATACGGAGAACATCGTATTAGAGCCCCACTATATTTTCAGATCCGACTAAAGCGATAAATTAAGATAGATATTTTGCTGATCGCTTAGGTATGGAAATTCATTTTTTCTCCGAACTTTTAAGGTCTATAATAAATGCTACTCGTAATTTCGCTTGAGCATTTGATTTTTGTACCAATACGGTTGGTCTTAACAACTCTCGCCGCACGCCTTTTAGGCGGCTTGAGGGATAGGTTGTAGATGTATTTGATCCAAGTATTAGTTGAATAATATCAGTTATGATTAAGAAAGAAATGAACGTCTTGGGGATAATAAAATCTGAATTTTTGATTTCTAGTGAAATATCTTATTGTTAAAACCGTAGAGAAAACATGAGTATAAATGGAGCTCTCGCACCAATGAATTAACATGAAATACATTTCAGAGAGCACAGGGCTCACGAAAAGAAGAACATGAGGGTCCCAGTATGAATAATGAAAAAATCGGGTATTTTTATTGGAAGCATCGAACGCGATACATGGCAGGGTGGCGGCAGAGAGAAAGGAAAGTAGCACATCCAATTCTTCGAGGGTTATTTTTGGAACGTTCCCAATACTCGACGGATCATCACGCTTCTTGATCAACGACGGATGACTATCGGACGACACTAATTTGTGGTATATCGGTAGTGATTCATTCCAACGGCAACGCTTCCGAGGCGTCTGCATAATGGTCCCGACTGACCGACCGCTAGGAAGGTGGTCAAGGGTTTAAAAGGTTTGAAGAGCACCGACGAAGCTGCTTCCGATCACGTTAGGTAACGGGAGCGGTAGTTCACATTGTTCGAAGCGTGAGGTCCTGGTGTATGTATAGAAGAGCTAAGCAGAGAGCTAAGTGGCCTCTCCGGAGTGGATCGCATCCTTCGTAGTGATGGGGAGATTTTTTTCCGTCTCATTCACCGAAAGGAACGAATCGAAGAATCCGTTCCTTTCCGACTTCAAATCCGCTGCGTATAAGAGATTTCAGAACTTACTTATATGCAGGGTGCTTCAGGAGGAATATTCAACACTTCAGGAGGTGTTAGGGAGGTTATTTTAAGTCTTTATTTTGTCCATAAACATGGGGTCGCAACTCCTTAGTTACGCTATGGCAGCGGAAATATTTTTTCGATGCAATGCTTTAGATTTTTTAAGCACATTAAATAATTAAGGTTGGACGGTAATGTGCGATTGTAATTGTCTGAAACAAATAATTTCAAAATGAATGAGATTGCGCAATCTTATTATGATACTTGCTCATAGCCCTCGTTAAATTAAGTTCAAATATTATTTTTTTAAGACAATTACAACCGCACATCTTATTCACGGAACCATGAAATAGTCGTAAACCCCCTCTTAAAATTATTCGTAAAATTTTTTAAATACATTTCTGAAAATTCTAACTAAATGTTTGAGTAAATATTGAGTTTTTTCCTCGACTGCTTAAGTTGCTAGATATGATTTTGTTTTAGTTTCCGTCATGCAATAAACATATATGCTGGCCGGGGAAAAGGAAAATGAAATTGACTACGTTCCTTTGATTACTATTTCATAGATCATCTGAGTTTTTCTCAAATGGATGTACGTCGGAGAAAAAATACTGGCGTATTTGGTTAAGTTTTTTTTAAGTTCATTCATTATTGAAGTGCAGTTAATTAATTAATTCAACATTTTATTCGCCATTACTATGACGTATATAATCAAAACTATTCACTCTGAATGCATACAATTACCACTCGCAACTACAATGACTCATCAATGAATAATTTGTTTAATTCCTCGCCAATCAAATCGAAGGTCGCGAGTTCGAGTTCTGCCAGCGTATGTGGGGCATGGGTGTTTTGTTGTATTTTCCTATTGGTTTAATCCCTGTTTGTTTTGGGGGTAGATGGAAAATAAATATATAAATGAATGGTGAGTTATCAGACAATTTTACCGTAAGAATAAGAAATCAATACTCATTTAATTACGCCACCGTATTCGTGCCGGAGGAATGATATGGAACCCGATGCCCTATGCTTAATGTTCTGTTATTTGTGGTAGATAGAAAATATATAGATAATGAGTGATGTGACGAATTTCATTGCATGACTAATAAATCGCCACACATTTGATCGCGATGCTGTATTTGTGCCATATGAACGATACTGAACCCGCAGGTCGACCCGTTTCATCACGGTCCTGAAGCTGATTCATTCCAAAGGAGGGAATCCAACCGGAACGACTCACTGCTGCTCCTTCGACCTTTCCGAGGATCCACCATTTGCATCGTCCGTTTCGCACGACGGACCAACGGACCAATGAGACGAGCAGGGGTGAGGGGTGCAAAAGAGACCGTGAGGAGGGTTGGGCGAGCAGTGCACCTCGCTGCAAATTAACCGCCTCCCTTTCAATAAACCATGAAAGACTCTTATGTTGATGCGAGACGGTTCCTCTCGCGCTAAAAATAACCTCAACTCCTTCGTTCGCGTAATTGATTTATTCCCCTTCCGAGCACGCTCTCCGACTGTTCACAAACAATGTCAGTTTATATCAGCGTCTTCGGCGGCAATATGCATTTAAGGCCGTTTTTGAAATTCAAATTTCGGTGCCAAAATAGATCGGCAAACGGCCGCATCAGTCCTCTCAGAGGATATAAACAGTTACATCAGTTCGGTGGTAGCCCTTGTTATCTCGTGCTCAGGTCCGAGTTGTTTTGCATTCGAGTTGTTTTGTACTGAAAACTACCAGTCAAAAAGATAAATATCATTACTACTGAAGAAGTGTTCCTCCTCCTTTACATAAGACCAGAACTTTTCTCAAATTGGTAATTCACACGAAGAAGTAAGAAAATTAATCACGGCCGGTTTTAATCCAGAAAATTGCCGATTACCTAAGATTTGTTACAAAACAATCTTTATTATTTTTATGAGGCTTACGTATAATACTAATAGTGAAATATGACGGAATAAAGCAAAAAAAAGAGTGGAGTCTAAGTGCATTAATAAAATTGAGTTATTTCAGAATAAATCCCTGATTTGCGTTCATTTATGGATAGATATTAATTATAGTTTTAAAATACACCCCAAACTTAAGCAGTCACCAGGAGAAAGGTTGTTCGAACCGGATATCGCCAAACTTCATTTATTTGCCATCAATAAATACTTTTAGGCTACCTTAGATAGTATAAAAGGTATGTAATATGTGACAGATTATTCGTGCATCATATCAAAATTAAGGAATTGCGCATAAATGATTTAATATGCGAAATATTACGTATCACTGGAATAATAATTTATTACTGAAGATGCACTTGCATTCAGAGAATATCGTAGGGCTTAACATATTTCTAATATAAATCGATACAGAAATTTTACCTCATAAATAGAGGCGCCGAATTTTTGCGAATGGCGATATTTCCCAGTTCAGCGAAGCAAATTCCCTCGTATGATTGTGAAATAGCATACATAAGTTTTATTACAACTTATTGTTCGCTATAATTGAGAGTAACTATGCTAATAATTGCTATTAGCGAAAATTCGGTGCCTCTGCACATAAAGTATTTTAACTTAACGTCGCCCAAAAATGATGTAAAACCTGACATAAATTTACCCAAGCATGATGTCATCTCTTGGTATCAATAGTTCAAAAAATTAAAAAAGCTTAAAAGTTTTGATGATATGCTTTTGTAAATGGTTAGTTTGCATTTCAAATTCTCATAATTGCAATAATTTTCATAACTGAAGATACCAATTAATGTAATTTAGTAAGAAGAATATTAAATTATAACTTACCCGTACTTGGATAACGCGTATTTTGAAAGACCCTGATGGCAACGAAAAGATGATTGTTATTTAAGATTAAGTTAAAGAAAAACTATTTTATCATTTTTTAGTGTTAAATTCATGCAAAGATATGATGGGAAAAGAGATGCAATGAACAATGGTCGCTTAAACAATACGTGTGGAGTGTCACTTTTAATAACAGTGAAAAATGGACGTTGAGGAATCCAGAAAAGATTAGAGTGATGACTTTTGAGGCTTTGCGATCCAGAAGCATGGTTAGGATCAGTTGGGTAGGACATTTTACGAATGGAAAGGTAAGTATTCAGACAAAATGGAGAGAGTAGCAGCTTCAAGGTAGCCTAAAAACAAGATTAGCAGGTAATAACATACTAGCAATAAATATCGAAGACAAAATGGAAGGGAGAAACACGATAGAATGAACGTCACTCAGTAAATGACAGATGCTAACACAACTTCATACCACGAATTGAAGAGGATCACGTATAATAGAGGAGAATAGTGAGTGGCTGCAAATAAGCGCCAGGGCTGCTAACTGGATAAGAAGACGGTGGCTTATTAAGTAAGAGCTTTGAAAATAAATCTTGCGCAAGCGTTGAAAGAGACCTTCCGCGATCATTTTCCCAAAGGTGAGGAAAAGCAATTGGTATACAAAAAAACTCTTAGTACTAGAGGAGAAACATATCCGCTCAAAACCATCGGTAGGCTGCTGATGCTCTGATTACTGCATATATAGAATAAATAAGTTCTTCTCTCTTGTTTTAGCATGGGTAAGTCATGGTTTGCCTGAATCAATGGATAATCTAACTATAAGTGGGGTCATGTCGAAATTATGTCACTAAACGGTAAACTATGATAAAAACGACTGAAAGGTCATCATCTTCTCTACACAAATTTTGAGGTAACCAACAGGATCTTGACTCGCATTTTCCGGATTAATTTAACACATTTTTACTGTTATTATTATGAAATAATTAATGAAAAGAAAATAAAAACTGACTACGAAAATTTTTCAAAAGTCATAGCAGCCAGCCAGCAGCATGAGCAGACAGCATATTTTCACAGATAGGAAAAAATCTTACCTAACCAAACAAACGACCTTCCAAACTTAGAATATTTTGAAAATTTGATGAAACTATTACACAAAGCAGAAGTTAAGGACTGTTCAAATAACCTTCCCGTCATATCTATTTCTTTATAATCAAAGTTTCGTAACTTTTAACAAAGGTTACATGCTAGATTTTCGTGAATCCAAAAAATACATGTTGGTCTGCTTACTACATTAGTAGTGTTATAAAATAGAAGTCGATTTTTCTTAAGGTTCTTCATTCCACAAGAAAAGTTCAATTTCCACAGGATGAATATATATAGGTTGCCGCTTATTTCACAAAGTGAACCATAAAAGAGTCGAGCAAGAGTGCCTACAGCAAGCTGATTCACATATTCACTTACAGAGGTTGGTCCAACGAACGAATTATTTGCCATTCTGACGAAAATTTCAAAATATTTTCTACTTATTGTGCTCCATCGACTGACGACCAAGAAAATTAGCTTTCCGCACAGTATTCTCTGGAACTCGCAATTGAACAATTTTACGCAGGTACATATGGCGGTTCTAGTAAAAGCATACGAGGAATGCACATTGTTCCAGGAATATGAAAGTCGTTTTGACATAAAATAGCTAATACTTTCCGACGCCTCAAGGATAACGATAAAGGCACAATGTAGGCACGCCACTGTACTTATTTTTGAGCCATCAGCCAATTAATACTGCACCTTAGGTCAAAACACGTAAGTTGCATGATATTGGCGCTGCGGTTGGTTTGAAGCGCTGGAAGAGGTATAGATTTAAAAATACATGGATTAAATTATTCGCACTGTCTACCCTAATTTGATTTTAACCTCCATGAATGAGGTCTGTTATGGCAATGAATTTTAAATGACGTACGAAAAGAGTTCATGGGAAGGCTTCCGCGAGTAGTTGAAGCAATCATGTTTTCCGAACTTCCACCGTGTTGTTTGATGTCTTATTACAACCGGTCTTTTCGCCGGAAATCCCCCAGCACCTTTAGGTCAGAAGTACTTTTTTTTAAACTTTTTGTGAAATTATTACACCACGCAATAGTTAAGGAATATGAAATTGTGTTTTCAGGAAGTTAGCTTCCGATTTGAAGATGCTAGCAGGATTTCCGGCGAAGCTGTCGCCATCAGACATCGAACGACGCGGTGGAAACCAGTAAAACATGATCGCACACGCGAAGAGATTTATTTTGTACCGCGCCTTCGCGAGCCTACTTCCCTAAGTGCATTCTTCCCTGCCCGCATAACGTAGGCAGGAACACGAAACCGCCTCAACAGTTGAATTATGTCAATCCTAAGCAATACCACTTACTTGTACGTGTAGCACGAGAATCGAATACAGCACTAGTTTTGCGGTAGATAAATCACTCATTCAATTGTGCTGAAAGAACTGTTTCATTAAGTATTTGAGGAGAGTGCATTAACAGGAGAGAACCTAATATGAGGGCCCTCAAGGTTAATTCGGGGTCGTGACACCGTTGCGAGTTGGGTAATAAAAATTACAATTCCTGTTTCGTAACTCTTCGACTCCCTCGTGAGCTTGCAAATTTGGAGCTGCTGCCTCACGAATCAGTGCGGGGATTTCAAGTCATAATGAGGCTCGCTGAATGAAATAATCTATTGTATAATTATGCCACCAATGCGGCTGCCAATGACCCATCGATTCGAATGCATATTTTGTACAGTCACTGGGACGAAGGCGCTTGAATTACTAAAACGCGTCCTTTACTGGCAATGTTAAAGATACGTCCGCTCCGCGAGCGCAGACTCTGGTCATCAGGCATTCACGGGAAATCTGCAAAGGTAATAATGAGTCACAAGGACTGCCATCTAAGAACGCCACTCAATGTTTTCCTCCAGGAGTGCCGGCAGTTCTCGAGAAGTAAGACTTACTCATGGATTGAATTTGGGACTCCTCCCCTCCCAGGGGCCAGCATTACATTCCAGAAATACTTTGAACGACTTACATCTCATATCTTTGAGTTTTACAGGTGGTATACCAGGCCGCACCTTGAATGGTAAGCGAGCATATATGATTCGGCGCAGAAAGAGTTAATCCGTGAGCTTCATAAAATGCGATTCGTCAACAACTTCGGCAAGCGAACAGAATGCGTTAAACAAATTTTAAACGAATTAGGCTTGGAGCAGCCAGAGACTCGGACGCTACGCGCTAGGTTTAGAATGCTTGCGCAATCACTTGAATCTTCCAGAGTAAAATGGAAAATATCATCTTAGAACCTCACTATATATCTAAGTCTGGCATAAAACATTGAGAGAGATATATTCCTGAACGGATAAGTGTAGAAAGTCAGTTTTTACCCCGAAAAAGAAAAGACTTAATAAAATGCGAGATGAAGCTTATTACGCGCTTTTTCTTATTTTGTGTTCTGCTGGTGTCCAAACACTCCTCGCCACTCGCTTATTGAGGCATTTTGTGGGGTAGTATGCAGATGTAGACAAATATAACTCGAGTTTAAGTATATGGTGTGAGATATACAGGGTGTTTCTGGAGGAAACTTCAATACTTAAGGAGGTGGTAGGGGAGACAATTTTAAGATTTTTTTGTCCATACACATGGGTTCGCAACTCCTTAGTTACCGAGCTATGGCACGCAAACATTTATGGATGCTTTTTGCAGTTACCATGAAAACGGTTTTTCTTGGGTTCGACAGTTTATTTTCTTCTCTCGATTTTTTAGGACATTAAATTATTAAGGTTAGACGTGAATATGCTATTATAATTGCCTAAAACAATTTATCTTTGAGCTTAACCTTCACAATGAGCAATAGAAAAGCTATGACGTATTCCGCAGGGTATAAGAAGAAGAAATATGATTGACTAGCTTCATTATCATTAGATGAATACAAGGCCGTTTGACCTCAGCTGACCATGTTTTAGCTGTCATTAATGACATTTATTTGTTCATGGTGAAACAAAACTTTGACTTGATAATGACGGTATAAACGTCAAAACTAGTTGACAGCTAATAATAGAATGTTTGTGGAATAGTACTGGGTTTTGTTTCACTATGAACATTTCATCGTTCCACCAAGTAACGCCCAAATCAGTTGATTTTATTGACATTTATTTGTATTTATTTGGCATAAAAAATTGTAATTATTTCATAAACTCGATGAGAATGATCTTTACATGCATTTTGATAGTAAAAAAAACCTCGACTTAACCCAATGGGAATCCATAGCATATTTACTGTGATGAATGTTTTTTTCCTCATTAATCTAATTCTCCGGCTATAATTTTTAAACAAGGGGCGCTGTAAATATTCAGCCGCTGGACATACATATATACGAGTCATTCCACCTAAATTCAACAAACGTTTGTCCCTTTGGGTTTATATATAGATGAAAATTCCTGTATGGGTCTATATACACCTCAAACTAAATATCCCAAGATCGTTTCGCGAAAGAAATTGTGTATGTAATGCACATTTTAATTTTTTCACATAAAAGTGCATTGAATCATATCATTCCTTCTATTTCATCACCAAATTGTCGTCGTAGTCATAGAGCCATGACTTATGGTTTAGTTTAAAGCTAAGACTTAGCTTGAGACATCTAATAAGCAAAGAATGTATAAACGCCGCCAGTATTTGTTATCAATAATATTAACGATACGAACTTTTCACGATAGGTGAACTGAATATTTGGATGAGACTCGCAGATAGTATGACTCAATTTTCCTTAATTTTTCCAAAGCCATAATGATTAAGTAAGATATTATCTATTGTTTTTCAAACATGAGAAATTATTTAAGCTATAATTTAAAGATCGTATTGAGTATCCCAGGATAAAAATTATTCTATTTATTCTCTAGATCCGATTTGATTGAATGTGAATTTTTTCAGACGACAAAAAATCCCACTATTGTTATTTTTGATTGAAAACAAGGCATATATCATAAGCAGTGTAAGATTTTAGGTTTTAATGCGCATACATTATGCTTACGTTTCTTTTAGTTTCCCTTGTATCTTGCAAATATTGTATATAGATGAGAAATTTGTGATTGTTAATACCTCTTTTTATTAAGTTTTATTTCATCTAGATATTTTAAATATATGGATAATTAAAAGTCGATTTTGATTTCCTAAACTTAATTTAAAAATTTGATTCAACTTTTATAAATTTACTGTCATAAGAGCGGCAGCCAAATAAAGCTTTACTGCAAAACTTTTATGACCAAGCTTACTTCATGTTAGCCTGCAGCTGAGCTAGGAAAGAGTAAATACTATGGGTTCTAAAATCAGGAATTCGAAACAAAATACATGCTTAAAATAGCACCGGTAACGTCTTTCCCACCATTTGAGTTATCTCTCAAAAGGCATTTTCAACTGTGGTTTAATAAAATGCAAAGGAACTGTAGTGGATTAAAATTAGCAGATTTTATAACAACAAAGTTCGCCTTAATCTCTTGTATCAGTGAATAAAATCTTGCT
This sequence comes from Ischnura elegans, assembly GCF_921293095.1. Lineage (NCBI taxonomy): Eukaryota > Metazoa > Arthropoda > Insecta > Odonata > Coenagrionidae > Ischnura > Ischnura elegans. Next base: position 103,417,154 of record NC_060248.1, read on the forward strand.
CTGTAAGCACTTAGCATCTAAGTCTTTTCTCATTATATTATAATAAATCCCGCGCATGATATTTCCTCATCAAACCAACTAATTTAATTCATTTTAGTGCACTTGCAAGAGACGCTGTAAATGGTATCTTAGAAGTTGTCGATGGCCAATCCGTATTTATTCCCGAAAATAATCAAGTCTCAATTGATAGAGTAAAAGAAACATGTATTGATAAACGGATCAAGTTTCCGACATACATATACCTGATAATGATGGAGCAATAAAAATTAGTTCATGTTTCAATATATAGGCGAAATCATGAAGTGAAATGATTATTCATTTCAGCAATAAATTAATTTCATCATACTGCGCCTACAACCAGATATATCTTTCATTTACATACGAATGATACAATATTTTATTCTAGGTTGGCAATCAAACATCAAACTAATTTTTCCTGACATTTCCTGACTAATTTAGCAATGTTCCAGACATTTTATACCTATATATATCTTACGAGGTGATAAAAGTTAAATTAGAGGCAGTGAAATATTAGCCTAATAACAAATTATGTCACGATTACCACGATAAGAAAATTAAATTTAACATTTATGGACAAGGACATGTTGGGAATGGGATTCTCAGATATCGGAAATATGCCCATGCATTGGAGGTGAAATCGTCAATTGAGTTCAACAAAAAAAGATTATTCCAGACTTTGTAAATATTTTCCCTGATATTCCTTTATTTTGCAGACACAAACCCAGCGGAGGCGGGGGTAAATCTGCTGGGTAATCTTGAGTTGGCAGTTCAAGTCCCGCCTGATAGGACTTTTTCACCCATTACAGCATGAATAGCGCAGCCCCCGAGTTTCTAGCGGTCCTAAGCCTAACTCGCGCTGTCTGTACGCCCGCAGAAGTTTTTGACGAATTGCGCAGCTTTCCTATTTATATTATTAACTTCACGGATTAATCTTTCTGCGTCGGGTATGGTCTAACGCCATTATAACCGATTTGGTATACTCTATACTGCATCCCATGCAGATAAATAGTTTCATTTTCATTTAGTCATCCTGTGAGTATGGGGAGCTGAAAGGAACAAATAAGCTGCACTATATATTCGAAAATTTTCTTATAGGATTTATATGATACATTATGTTGGCTCGGTAAGAGGAAAGCGGAATATATCATCTGTCATTTCAGGGAAATAAGGGATAATGAAGAGAAAATAGGTTAAATTGTAGTAATACTAAATAGGTAGCTAGCATAGTAATAATAACAGCACGAAGAATTTTTTCTCACTTTCACTGACTCTCAAGTTTTTCCAGAAGATTGAACACGCTGTTAATCCAATAAAATGCACAAGGACCAAATAATTAATGTGATCGTGAAAAAAGTAGCACGACCCTATTTTCCCGATTGCAATCGCGGACCTACCCAACCCGCTCCGTCATCTTCCTCCCACCTCCTCCTTCCCTATTTTTCCAATTACACGCCAGCGGTCACGCCATGACGTAAGCCCTTCGGCTTTCGATCTCGTCACGAGTCGAAGGGAGCGGGGGGGGGGAGAATCCGCAGCGCCGTAACTTTTTAAGGGGTCGCGCTCCGTGACTCTCGTGGTCCGGAAGGAGACATCACGGGCCCAGCGTGGAGAAGAGTGGGGGGAAGTCGGTCACGCACCAAAACACACGCTCCGCGGGACTACGTGCAATTGTAAAGTGGGGAGGAGAGGAGAGGGAGGGGGGGAGAGAGGAAGTGAAAGGGGTAAAAAACAGTACGAGTGTGTGGGTGCGTCACTTTGACCTAAAATCGCGGCGCGATTCTCTCCTCCGCCAGCCATATCCTCCGACGAACGCACGGCACTCATCGGGACCTCCCCACTCTCCCACCCTTCACTCTCTCACCGCCGCGCCGCCGAGACTTCTTTTTCCCGAGAAAGTCTTTGGCGCGCGGGGGAAGTGGCCCGCCGCCGTCGCTGCGGAGAGTAAGCCGCGACCTGGTTTAGTCCCGGCGAGGGGATACACGTAATGGAAGAGGAGAGGAGGTAGGTATTACATCCGACTGTTTTGATGGCTGTGAAAAAGGGGGGGGGAGGGAAAAAGCGAAATGGATGGAGAGAGAGAGAGGGGCGAAATTGTAGTGGTAAAGGGCCGTCGAATCTCTCTCTCGTTCGTCTGCCTGCCTTTGGGAAAAGGAAAAGCAGTGGCTACGGGGAAGGACGTCCCGCGGTGCCTAAAGAAGATGATGTGTTTGGAACGTTGAACGCGCAGCAGTGGTAGTAGGGCGTCTTGTAGATGGAGCGAGGATTCTGCTAATGAAAAATTATTAAGTTGCGAAAACTGCACTAGTGGGTGACTCCGTAAAGGCATGGGAAGGTCCGTGGATATTTTCTTGAATGAGGAAAAATCACCTAAAATTCCCTGCGAGCCACCTCTAGGGTAGATGTAGATGTAGATCTAGATCTAGATGTAGATGTAGGGTGTTTGGCAGAGGATGATCTCTGATCATCAGCATGCAACATGCAAGAATGTACTAACATGCAAACCAAACGGTATTAAAAATGTTACGTATACTAATAAAATATACTTCCACATTCATACAAAGGCAAAATTTTCCAACTATAATTTCAAAATGAAAAGTTCTTACTTAACAAGATAAAAGTTACTAATGATGTTACTCAATGGAATTGATACACTTTGGGTGCAGTGACTCGAGGCTCCATGAATGTTAACGTAAAAGTAAGCGCTGATCGTTCCGCATTCACTAAACTATCTCCGATGATACCAATCCCTACCAACGCCGTGCGATCGGATAAAAATTAATCTGCCCAAGATGACCCAGTGTCACTATCATCGCTTCAAATAATTCACGTACGGAGAATATAACCTAATCTTTCACTCGTCTTCCTGCCTTAGGGGAAAGGAAAAGCATTGGCTATGGGCTATAGACCTAATAAACATTGAGATTTAACTTAGCCACTCATTGGAATTGGAAATGTTTCAATTCTTTGTGATGTCTTACATTTGGTGTAAATTTTAACTTCCTCACATTCAGGGAATCAATAGTTTAATCCTCCAACAACAGACAAATTCGTCATAGGAGTTAAGTATAGATGTTTAAGGTGGCAAAATGAATTAAACGCATGGACGTAGGACAGGAGTGTTGAAAGGTCAGATATCCTTAGCCATAAAGATTATTTTTTGGTATATTTCTACCGAAATCTACTATACGAGCACGGTTTTCTGTCCCTTTGGATTCTAATATCCATGATAATGTAACCGATGGAAAGAATACTTTTCTCTGTAGAACATCGTTTCAAATTGACGCAATCCGTAAACTTTAATAGCTTGTAAAAAAAATATAGCTGCAATAAAAAAATCATAATATACAGAGGGAAATCCAAGCATGGTGAAATCGAACCAAATATAGTTCGAAGTCTTATCGAGTCCTTTTTTTGTAAATTGTTTGTTTTTTGCTATAACAAATTTTATTTGAAAATGAACTCCAAATCCTGCTCCGAATCTACGATTGTAGCGTGTGTTAGAAGATTTTAAATAAAAAAGAATAGCTACTACAAATGGGATTTTTATGAAACTAGATATTACCATCGAACCGGTGATATTCGCCTCAATGACAGAAAATCAACTAGTCGTTTTACATAGTTATAACTGATTTGGTATATTTTGCATTGCATATCACAGTGTGCGAATAAATAGTTCCATTTGCTCTCAGTCATCATGGGACAAAGGGTAGCTGAAAGGAGTAAATAAACTGCACAAGATATTCGCGAATTTCTAGGATATATGTGACTAAAGTAAGTGACATATTTGATGATGAGGTAAGCCATTCGATAGGATTTATTATACTTGATGGACCATCCTCGCTATTAACTAAACAAAATAAAAATAAAAGAAAACCGTTCTTCGTATCAAACAAACTACTAATGCGGTATCGCAAAAAATTTTAAAGGTTTATTTCATTTTAAGTAAAAAATTCATCAGGTGCTACATATGGAGTATGCTCCTTAATGGTAACTATGCTTGGACGTTTGCAGCAGCAGGTAGGTCAAGTGTGGAAGCATTCAAAATGTGGTGCTACCGAAGAATGATGAAGATCAAATGGATCGACCGAGTAAGTAGTGAAGTAGTGCAGAGAAGAGTAGGAGAAAAGATTAGTCTTCTGAAAAACATTAAGAAGAAGTCAGGGCAACTTAGTTGGCCACATTATAGAAATGATGAAAACAATTGTAGAAGGACAGGTAGAAGGATAAAAGGGTAAGGGACGGCCCTGAATGAGTTACATAGGGCAGGTTAAAAAGATGTAAAAGAGAATAAATGCGTCGCTATGAAAAGGTTATCGAATGGGAGAGAGGAATGGCGAGCAGCGTCAAACCAATCATAAGATTTTTGAATAATGATGATATATTTGGATGTATTCCAGTGCAGATGAAGGGTCCTTTTCTCATTCAGGAAAATATTCCCTTGCCTCTTTCAAACTCAGTATGCGAATAAGCTCTTTCAAAGACGTAGGTTGCTCCTCGTTCATCCCTACAGCGTGCGGGACATCCCCTATGACGCACACTTCGCGGGAAAGTGTGAACCGAGGTGTTTTACCGTTCGTCCCCAAATCCAATAACCTTGGAAAATATTTCTACTTGCCGGATCTTAGATTTCTCGCGGATTACTCACGTCTGAGACGAAAATACCGCCACATGCAAACAAAAGACCAGCTGTTGAAATTATTCACCAAGTTACAGAAGAACATCAATTTGTTGATGTGGATGACTTTTAGATATTTAGACCAGTCAAAATATATGACGATGACTATCAATCAAGAGTTTGGCGCGCACAACATTTTCATCTTCCTGTCGATCCCGATTTATTTAATCTATTTTTAAAATCTTTATCTTGTCTGTATCATGAATGCGATGATGAATTGATTAAGCACTTTCATTGAATATTAATGCAATGGTTAAAACCTAAGTCATGATTCTATCAAAGGAAGAAATCATAATGATTTATGCCATCTACGCAATCAATTGATATATGGAACAATTATGAAAATAAATGAGTTGCTGCACATAAAAAAGAAAGCTTTGATTTAGAATGCTTGTAACAAAACACTTTCCACTTAAAGGGCCGAATTACTGCAACAACAAAACAAAAGACTAGTTATAAGTGTGTAAGTGTTTATGGGTGAAACTTCAGCTCTACCCTTCGTGAATGATTACTTTAATCACCCGCATCTGTCGTTCAATCATTAAAATTTAATAGAAAAAATACTTAGCAAAACACTATCTATTGAGCCTGAAAGTCACACACATACATTTTTACATTTTAAACGGTATTTTTAAGCCAATGAAACGAATATGCTTGCGTAGCTTTACTATCTGGCTCTTCTACTTGCTATACTAGGATTGCAGATCAAATATACATCATACACTTGCTATACTAGGATTGCAGATCAATATGCAAATCAATCATTGCATATCAACATACTCAGGAAAAATAAAAATCTTGAATTATGGTAATATGGTTCAATTTACTATGGTAAATACTCGGTATTCACAGCGATGTACTAGAATGTATTTTTAACGCTTGCCTGCGCCGTAAGCAAGGAAAAAATACGATGAAAGAAAGTTTAAGATAGCACGATAGAGATTAGAACCTCATGAGGAGAGGAATACGAGTCTGGATGGATGTTGAAGAAACATATTTTTTTAACTTCATCGAGATACGCCAACGACACTTCTCGCAAGTCATGTAGTAGCGCTTCTCGGAAACCAATTCAAAGGTACTAGTGGAGGCCAAGCGTGTAAGACATTCACGCTGAAAAAGACGCCTAGAGAGGTGCCAACTCTGCTTCCAGAGGACTAGCAGTTAGCGCGATGTCATGGAGGACGTCAGGTAAATCAAGACTCCATAGGCGCGAGACTTGATCTTCCCGTTGAGGGGGAGTGCTTGGAATAAACGCGCGAACGATGACGCGTGTTATCATTTCCTTTTAGTATCCCGTTGCACTTGGGTGCAGCCTCGTTGGGAGATAAATGAGCCGGCATAAATGGCTGCGAATGCATCCCAGTATACGCGAATGTATGGCATATGCACCGTGGGGAGCATTTTGCCGAAACAAATCGCCCCTTAATCATAGAAGGGTTAATCCCAATAATGAAACTCCCCGGGAGGCAAAAATAGCAAAAAAGAGGTTAATTTTTGCGTGCATATATGAATAGATTCTTAATTTAGTATGACAAAATCTTTCACTCTTTCACTATCCACCTCAAGCGCAGATCCCAGCTGGTTTAAAGGTCTCTAAGATACGGAGGCAGGAGATAAAATTCATGGTAATATTATCATTCATGCCTAAGCAAATGAACTTGTACTAGCACACCCATTCGGTGAGAACCTGGTTATATAAATTTACTCGGAATCTCAACACGAAGAGGACACTTTTGGGATTCATTCCCATGATTAGGACAGAAAATGTTGACCCTAAAACATTTCACTACAAATTGTAAGTATGGGAAAATTTTAATGCAGTTCCATTTAATTTAATGAAGATTTAAATAGGAATAAGAAAAATCATCTCATTAGAAAGATGAAACCCAGTTTCATATAACTGAAATTCAATATACTAAGAAGAAGTAGTAAATCGCACTGAAAAAAAATCCTAACGTTGAAATAAAAGAATCTAATATGAAACAGGCAACAGTGCACTACCAATGATCCATTTTACTTACGTACGTAAGGCGTAATAGAAACTCTTGGCGATAAGTTCATAGTTCGAATTATCTTTACCTATCTACTTTTCATTCTATTTACCTGATTTTTCGCCTAGCAATTAAGACAGACAGCGATTAATTTGCTCACGTATTAAACAGCTATGCAGCATGCCATGAATTACAAGACGCTGGGTTTCTTAAAAAAAAGCGCTAAATCAAGATGCTGATATTCATTGGAAAAGACCAAAATACTTTGGGATGATCAATTGATGACCCAACAATGAGTAACATCTCAATCCTTCTTTGAGAATTTAAAAATAAGGAATGCGACTATAAATTATTAAAAATCACCTGTATTTTACTCATTCTAATTATACATGTTACGTTACATATTTTTCATTATGGTAGTATAATAATCCGAAATATAATACGTTATAAAGTAAATATGCATATCGACAAGATGTAATTAATATCAACAGATGAGCACCCTTGCATGCTGGACGCCTCTTCGCAAAAATATTCGGAAACAAGTAAAAATAGATGAATGTTTCTTAGTTAATTTATCAGCATCCATTGCAGATGAATTCAACTATAAGATTTTAAGACCTTAAGCTAAGAAAACCATTCGAACAGAACTTGACTAAAATCTTATCAGCCATAGCCGTAGTCATAAAAAAACATCAATACACTTCCATCACAGCTATCTCTCAGGAAAAAGGAAAAATATTTCGGGAGTATACCCAGTGCATTTGATGAGTGACCTAATTAACCACTGCTGCGTGATGTTCACGCTTGACGTGAAATTTTCGTTAACTTCTCCTTCTTCCAAATTAAGGTTGCATAAAGGCTGATGCAACAGTTGAAAAGTATCTTCAATCGTTAATTGGCCCGAGAAAAGCATGGTTGTAACGATTTCAGATAAACTGAGAAGAAGATATCAGGTGGCATGTCCGATAGAAGACAATGATAGCACGAAACTATGAGATCTACTGAGTAATTATCTGGATACTCAAAGCTGAAAATCCAATACAGGAAAGATGACGGGAATTCTTTGACTTCAGGTAAACATTAGTTAATATATCTACAACCAGCACTTTATAGGACACCTTGCCCAGGATTACAAAAATTTTTACCGTTTTTTTTTCAATTAAATCAATGAAAATTTTAAATGAAAAAATCTATTAGCCATTGATTGTGAAAAATAAGCACAGAAGTAAAATTATACGAGAGCAATTGATTTTATATAGTAATCGGCAAAAATGAAGGTTGGTCGTGAGGTACATGACTAAAATACGATCAAAAAATACTTTGACAGTGTGAAGCAATATAAATGACCAAACCAAATACTAAAAAACTTGAGCATGGTAGCATGAATAATGTGAATAAGCTTGAAATTCGACATGGAATTCACGAATTAGTATTAACTTTGGTGTCATTGTAAAATTTTCCTCCATCAAAAGAGAAAAAATTCGATCAGGATGCAGAAAAACATGTGCTCCGTAGCGGATACAGAAAAAACTCGAGGCGGGGAGGCACAAAAGATATCTTGAGTTACCTTTGCTTTTATCCTAATAAAAAATAATTAAGTCACGTGCAGACTTTAAGAAAATTTCAGTTAAATTTATTACACACGCATACAAGACAATGCCATCTTATGATTTAAAAAAGTTATAACTGTGGTTCTGCAATCTTTGGCAATACGGACGGGCCCGCAAGGGGGGCCGCGCGCCCCCCATCTGTATCCGCCACTGATTGGAGCTGGACAATTGAATGTTGCAAAACTATACGGTGTGCATACTCCTATTGTTGACAATTTTCAATTCAATTCAAAATTCTTTGCATTTCAATTTCTAATTCAAAGAATAAGTAGTGCATGTCCATGAAAATCCATAAAATGTTATATTCACCATCAGTTCATCTTATCATTTGCTGTGAAGCCTTTTTACGGGGAGCACGTAATTTGACAATCTGATGTGTAAACGAAGCCGAAGTCAATATTGTTTCGTGCATAGCGGTGAATTTCCGGAAAGCATGCCAGAATGCACGGGCGTGGGATAGAAAAATAGCCCCTGTACTAATTTCGTTTTTGCATTCGCGCAATAGCACGCCATAATGAGAAACTAATGCAGTTTCAACGTGGACAATTACGTTTTCCGTACGTAAAACGGCCTTAAGGCTTATCAAGAGTGCATTTGCCTACAAAGAAACCTCTGCTAGCGATTTCCGAAGAATCCTGAAAACGTTTCACCGCCTGTACAGGAAAAAAGAAATGTCTAGTGGAATAAATAGGAGCTTAAAATCCAAACTACCATAACGTTGGGGACAGGAATTGTAATGGGGGACTCGAGCTGGAAAAAAAGGTGCTTGGAACACGGGAAAGCAGAGATTTCGCTGCATGGAAGTTAATTTAGGCGTTGTCGCTGGGGAATGCTGAATTCGCCGGTCCGCCGCCGGTGTCTAAGCCACTCGTCTCACAAGTCAGGCGCCAAAAAAGTGAAAGCGACTTTGCACGGATGGCGGTTTCCTTCGTAGCTGGAAAGAAATCAAATTGCGTCCGTTTACGTCAGGACAGTGTCGATTCCGGTTTTATCTGAGGCTTCCCTTGCACGCCATTTAATCGAGCTCATTCATACCTTCACAAATCGGGTCGCATGATCTCAATTAAGACTATACTACCAATGGTCCTCGCCGCGGTGCTCGACCTCTTTTTGCTCCGCAAAATCACGGCGCAGAACCTTTTGCCTCCTCGTGCCGCGAGCACAAAATAGGAAATGAAAACGAGTCTCCTTTTTCTGAAGTACTTTAATGATTATTTATCATTATAGTATATTTCAATGCGAATGTGAATACCTCTTTCTCCCTCAAGTATCTTGTTGAAGAATTTCTCCTATTAGTATAAACTAATACACAGCCAATTTATTATTCCTTTCTATAAAATTTCAATATTTTTTTAATTAATTGGTAATGCTGTACATTTAGAAGTACCTGTGTTCACGCTGCATTTTTGAATACAAGAACTGTGTTTCATGTATTAGGCACGGTACATCAATCCTGCCTGGGGTTTAGTGAAACGTCAACAATGGGAGTGAAACGTATTGTAAAAAAAAGTATTCTTAAGCCCTTAAGTGTTCCTTGAAAATTTGATCCTTTTCTTAATTTGTTAAAATGTTCGCAAAATGTGTGCATTGCTAGTGGCTCCGCAAAGTAATAACGGTGGCTAGCCCCCATATTCATATTTTTTTCAATAAGCCTCTGAGAACAAAATTTTAAGTACCATCTAAGTCTAAAATTTATTTTAACTTTTGATGTTTTTGTTTTCATTTTACCTGAATTTACAGGTTGCGTACTTTTTTTCGGACAAATTACCATTTAAGCTGATGGGGCGGGAGGGGCAGGCCTCCCAAAAACTACGCCCATGTAAAATCGTATCTTTCCCATCTCGGTCTCTCGGGCAACGTCAAAAAGTCTGCCAATGCGCGCCGGTGCGCGCTGGCGAGTCAAAATGTGCCGTTAGGCGGAAACCGGGTCAGTGAAAGTGAAGCGACGGAGGGAATGAAAAAAAAAGGAGTAAATGTCACGCGCATTTGGCGGGAGTAGGGGGGGAGGGGGTATAACGAAGGGGGAGGGAAACACGGGAGAGCAATATTGGGCTCCGTTTTGGGGCCCGGCCCTCTCTGGAATCGCCTTTCTGGCTCTGAAAGTGAATTTCCAAAAAAACGTGGGTTTCGCTCGCCGGACTCGTGGCGATAAAAATACACAAAAAATTGCCCAACCGTTTCCGCGTCCCGATAGTGAAGCACGAGACGAAGCGGGACACCACCATAAATAAAGGTAAATATGGCTGAGGAGTACGAACAATTAGAGTCAGCGGCACGAGTAGGGTCGCCAATTCCCTTTGTTAATGAAGGCCCACATCAACCTGTTGATCTAACCTTCTTGCTTCTAATCTTGCTCCTCAGCTTCTTGGGAACGAGCAATAATGAATGTCTGGTAGCTCTTCCATTTTTCATTAGCTTCAGACTTCAATACTCGTGACTTTTGAACGAAAACAACGCTTATCTCTCGTATGACCCTGTTACACGCACTCAAATGCTATTATTCTTCACAAATTAGACTCATTATTACCATCTTAGATACATTAAAATCTTCGATAGATTAAATTTTTCATACGGACATCCTCATATAGATATTCGTGCTCTCATTGGCCATCGTGGCATATATTTTTCAGCTTCACGCATGGACTACCAAATTCATTCATGCATGAATCCAAATCCTCTAGATTTTCTTGGTCTTTCTTCAGTTTACCTCATCGCTTGGTTTTTGGTTGTTAATCTTAAAGAGTGACCTAAAATGAAGCACCGGAGGGTATCCAATTCCTTAAAGAAAGGACAATATTATTCGTGAGTTAATCATAAGAGTAATAAGTTATCTGTAGAGTAATTGAACGCTTTAATACATGATGTTCAAAAGAGCTAAAAAGATATCGCTAACGGGCGCTGGAAGGAACCTAATCTCACATGGAATAATCAATGAAAAACTCTGAAATATACGAAGACTTAAACACTATTATGCATATTATTCAAGAAGTATACAGTATATATTGTGAAAATTAAATAGATGATTTTGTTATATCAAGCAAGAATTCTATTTTGATTGGTGCAACAAATTTTGACATTTTTCCTGGCAAAAAATTGAATGGCACTACGTTGCTCTCGTAAACAATTATGAGAGTGGTCTTGGATAAGAAACTGAGCGCTTTCTCAAGGGATTCTGTTCCTCTTGAGAAAGGGATTCAGAATCCCTTGAGAAAGCGACCAGCATCGGTCGGGAAACGTTGGGACCACCCAAAAATTGACGCGACGACATAGCCCAAAAGTTTTTATTCAACATGGGGAAAAGTAATTTTCTGTCAAAGTCAATTAATTTTTGCGAGTGCAAAGTAATCCCATGAAGTCTACTGATTGGATACGATATTAATTTATCACTTCTTATTGTGCCATTGAAATCGGATGTACAAGCGATGTTATTGAGTTGGCAGCATTCTTAATACCTAACCACAAATCCCGTGTATCACACATCTATCTACATCTAGTTAATACCCTGCGAGCCACCTCTAGATTGTCTGGCATGGGGTGACCTATCACCAGCATGCAGCATGCAAGAGGATTCCCACGTGAACATTACTCGCTCATAAAAATGTTACGCATACTAACAAATTACACTCTCAAATTCATGCAAAGGGAAAACTTGCCAACTACTTTTGAAGGCAATCTCTCTCTGAAGCTAGAACATGCAAAAATGCTGTCAGAAATACTAGGAAAATTCAGAAAATAGCATCAAGGAATAAATGAGTTAGTAGGCTTCGCTACAACTAAACTAACCTGCTTGAAAGTCCAAACGCTGTCGTTTAGTCTCTTATTGATCGCGGAAAAAATAGCATACTGAATCCATTTGCCTACAGTTTATCTCTCTTATTTTATTTTTATGATCTGATCTACAGTAATATGTTGGCGACTACACTCATAAGTCCAATATATTGCTACCTCAATGAAAGGCTGTGGTGTCCGAGAAGAGTAGGACTTGAAATCCAATGGGCAATGCCCGCGCAGGTTCGAATCCTGGTCGCAGCGAGATTTTTTGTCGGACTCGGTGGCGGCGCGGCGGGAATAAATCCTCGCTTACCACACCGAAGGTCACGGGTTCGATTTCTACCGGGATATGTTTCCCCTATCCAAAAAATGGATGCATGTGATCGTCTGTTATTAGTTGATTTTGAATCTCCCCGATGCAAAGGTCTCATTGAGCTGTTTTCGGGGATCATTGCGAACATTAAATAATAAAAAGCATGGAAAACTTAACGGCAAGCATTTTTATTCTCAGACATTTTATGAAAATATGATATGATTAATTAAAATTTTCACCTTGAATTCAAGGAATTTGCAACTCACATCGTTTTATTTATTTTATTTTTATTTTATTTTAATGAAGAGATACACATACAGCAATATTGCCAATTTAAAGTGCACTTATAACAACAAATATTAAATAATTAAAGAATAATTATTTGATTACAAATTTAAATAGAATAAAAAAGAAAAACAAACATTTATACGGCTATCTAGTCATTTATGCGATAAATATGTTAATGCCCGATGAGTAATACGAGTATGAGTTATACGACGTAAAGCAATGCAGTTACAGTTATTGCCAAGAAAATCTGTTCGAGCACTTTATTTACATATCTATGGAGTCAAACTCAATTTTTTTTAAATACGGTATGCCGCTCGTTCCTTTTCAAGAAATAATGGTTCATTGAGCAGAACTCTGGATCAATTGATTTTCATTTCAGAATTTCAGATGTTAAACTTAACGTTCCGCAAATACAAGTTAGTAGACAAACAGTTAACTAGAGGTAGGAATAGTAAAGGAATTTTATGATGCGGTGAAGCTAAAATTAGGACGCCAATACTTGAAGATAGAAGTAGCAGTTGACTAGGCACGTATTCAAGGTATTTTTCATGGTGGAACACAAACATAAAATGAATGCAACTTTGCAAGATTTAAATTCAGAAAAGGGAAAACAGTACTCATAATTCAAAAAAGGCTATTCGGGCTTCCAGCCGGGTGGCCTCCCTCCATTCTGCCGACGTTTCGGAACACGAGTCGGGTTCCATCCTCAGGGCTAATGGTGAGTGGATGAAGTTTGAAGTTTGTCTGAAAAGTAAACAAGCTGGCAAACTTCATCCACTCACCATTAGCCTTGAGGATGGAACCCGACTCGTGTTCCGAAACGTCGGCAGAATGGAGGGAGACCACCCGGCTGGAAGCCCGAATAGCCTTTTTTGAACATATTCGCCGGGAAAGCATCAGATTTTAGTACTCATTATTGTTGGTAAAAGCGCTTAAGATACTTGAAATTTACCCTTGCAATTGGTTATACTGATTTGAAGTTCGTTGCCTTTCTGTTAGTGCTATCGTACAGAATATGACGTCGTATTGACTAGTCTGTTTTCATACTTTAAAAAATAACTCTTCACCCTACCTCAATCGCCGACAGTGCAGCCACAATTTATGATGGCATAAAATACGTAGCTTCCCATAAAAATAAAATTAGCGAAGCTTCGAAGGAGCGGAAATTTTGGCAACGCGTCCAGACCGGCCCGTTGCGGAAAAAAATACGGCGGAACACCCCCTCCTCAGTTCGGCAATATCCCGTCTAGATGGCCACGCCGGTGACTTCGCCCTCCGGTCGAGGAAGGCGAGAGTCGCTGGTTATGCCGGTCGGAGGGAAAATTTTCATAAGTTCAGCCGATTCAGGCGTGATATAGTGGAAGTTCGACATATTGAAGTTGCACTATTCCACAATAATTTAATGCCCACGAAGGGTTTCGGCACACAGAGCCATCGTCTGGTACTAAACGCTGAAGTATATAAGAACTTCACATTTGTGCCTATGATGAAGGAATGGGGAGGAAGTTCGACATATTGAAGTTGCACTATTCCACAATAATTTAATGCGCACCAAGCGTTTCGGCCCACAGCCATGGTCTGGTACAAAACGCTGAAGTATATAAGAACTTCACATCTGTGCCTTTGATGAAGGGATGGGGGAGGATTTGACAAGATTGAGGAATGGGTGGGATACAGACGTACAGTGGGGAGACAGTGAGAAAAATACAATTAAAGAGATGTGGAAAAACCCAGGTAGTTGAAGGAGGACTCTATTTATAACTGTAGAAGAACGGCTTCAGGAAATGAACCGCAGAAATGGGAAGCCCAAAGGGATGGAGAATATTAGATGGAAAGATGGAAAATGTTCGTCCAAAATAACGTTGGGATCGGAATATTTCCGTGAAAATAAGCACTAATTGGCTTGCAAATACATATTCATCACGCTCAAGCGTAAGTAACGTGGACGAATGATTTAAATAATGAACTAGCCTCATTACACTTTCGATTCCGACCGATGGATTCCGATTTCAAATCCCGAGTCATGATTTTAGGCATACCCAAGAGAAATTCTCGCCGTGAGAGGAACTCCATAAAAAGGAACTGGCTGGCTGCTCTTGATGGCAGAAATTGACCCTCCTGTGGCTTTATCTGAGGTGAGTTCTATTCTCACCTTTCCGAATCAGCCTACGGGTTGGAGAACCGATTGAGTGAATTAATTAATTGCAAGCGAAGGCCAAATCTTTCGCTCAAAAGAATCCAACACCTTTAAGGCTCACTGGTTAATGGGCGTCAGCAGAAACTATCTAAAATAAAGTGACTTCATGAATAAGGGATTGATAATTGATATATTTAATCGTAATGAATCGTATGGTTTCCTTTACTTACTCATTGTCAATATAATAAACCCTCGAGAATGGAGAGGAGAGGGAAGGTATATCATTTGTGTCCCATTGGTAATCTTAGGTGTCTCATAGGTCTTAATTGGTGGGATATGTGCTCCATTAGGATGAAATACACAATTCACATTCCACAGGTGGGACATATGCATCCCCTGGGAAGGAAAAGGGTTAATGCTTTCCATAAAATAAATCTATCCAACAAAATTTTTGTCGCGTCATTAAAAGTCGTTACTAGAGGAAAACGAGTGATCCATTAAACATCCGCTTTAAGGAAAGTAAATTTTGCAATATGAATGATTTCTTCAAACGAGATCCAACTGCTCGAGAAATATAACTTCTAATATAGTACATTTTCCTGTGAGAAAACAGTTCTTAAAATGTCAAAGAAAGAACAAGATTACGGTCACCATCGCATTGTATGGTATCCCATGGGCGTAGCCGGCGAGGGGCAGCAGGGGGCCATTGCCCCCTAGAAAAAAAGTAAATTTAGTTCAAAACGAAAGTATTATTTTAATTACAAAAAAGTGATATTGGTATAAAACATGTAATTAAAATAAAAATATTTTTTCGAGCAAATTAATTCAAAATACTAATAAAGTGCTGTTATAATTTTCGTGATATTTTGGTTTCCTTAACCTTTTCTGTGTTACAACTTGGACGACCACAGTTTGCCCCCTCTCTAGTTTTCATCCTGAGTACGCCCTTGTCGTATCCATCAACATAAGACGATATAAGGATGAAATATAAAAGACGATAAGGGAGTGAGAAATATGCAAGCATGAAAAATTGAAAATACTTACTTAATGGCTTTGTATCAACCATTAAGGGTCTCGAAACACATTACATTGAGCTAAGCGCAGTTTATTTGGCACATTTTATAGAAGATTGCATAGATGTGATCAACAGATAATGCGTAAGGACAGATACGAAAGACGTCGATCCTCACTGATTGGTATATCAATATAATATTCGGTTGGATAATACCTTATAAGGAATTATCCAACCGAAATTTTAACGATACCGAGAAGCTTGATGAATGAGAAAAAAAAACGAATTTGCAAATCGGAAAAGAATTAAAACCAGAAATAATACCAATAAATGTAAAAAATGACAGCAGTCTTACAAATCATCTCTCCAAAGATTAAACAGGTGTTCTTTTACATCCTCAAAGCATATAAATGAGCGACGCCGCGATACAGCGATGGCGAGGAATGCAGAACTTTAACGTTATTGTAACTTAAACTACTGTAAAAAACTCGTAATTTTTTCGTGCAATGGCATATATACTTTGATTTCAGCGTCAGTGTTACAGAATGATAAAACAAGAACCACAATATGGCTTAATTTAAGCTTTCAAAAATTTCTCAAATTGGAAAACAAGGTACGACGATACGGAATTAGATGAAATCAAATGCAAAAAAAAACTTACCAAATAAATGAGGAAAAAAGTGAGATCGCATGTATACAATTAAAATAAATTCCAGCCAACTCACAATTATAATTGTAGATGATGAATGATATTTTATATATTTTTAATGCAGAAATGCTACCGCATTTGCGGTATGAATCGCATCACCGATAGAAGCTATTAGTAATAATATAACAAAATAACGTCAACGAAAGTATTATTGACCATTTCGAAACGGTCCGGCAAAAAAGCTGCACATCCTGAGTATTATGATGTATCCTTTGTGACCAAGCCAATGAAAATTAATTCAAGACAGCCATTAAATTAATGAAAGCACTTTCTTGAGTTCTCCTCGATGTATCACGATTTTCCGTTTGTATACTCATCTCAGATCATGGCAGTAAAACCAATCGACGCGGTTATTTCTCAACGATCAACCTCTGTCGACGTTTTTATAAGGAATTAAACATGCGTGAGACAAGGAAAACAGCGACGATGTTTACGAGCCATCGACCTCCTTGGGTGAGGAGCATGAACATAGTCTGGAATTGTGACAACGCCTCAGGGGACACATTCGGACGAACTAAAAAAGAAGAAAGCATTACATAAAGGCAATACGGCATGCGAAATATGCTGAATCCTCGGTAGTTTCGCGAATGGAAAAGTAAATTATAAATAGAACGAATAAAACGAACCAGTAAAATGGTTTGTGAGATTTTTCTCCTACATTTTACAACTCAAACATCAGGATGTAATAGCTGCGCCGAAAGCGCTTTTGCGGATACCGTACCGGTGGGTCTATTGATTCACCCCAACCATACAACTTATACAGGAATAAAAAATTAAATTTTCGTTCACGAAATCGAAGATAATTCTCCGGAAAAGACAACTTGTTTTCAGAGCTGTCAACGATACTTAAATCTTTCCGCATTTACTGGACACGTGAAGTACAAACATGCCATGAGATTTTGTTAGACTGCTTATACGACTGATACACAAAAAAATTATAGTGCAAAAATTCGAGAACAGGAAAAAATACGGATGGATCGGTAACTCCCTACTCGTTCAGCCGAAACCTCCATTCCAATGACAATGTACCAGAGGAAAACTTGCCGACAAATACTTCATATGATGGAGTGAAATAAAAAACGGAATTGGACAAAAGCGACTTTATCCCACGCAAAAACAGAGGCGGAATATGCTTTCATGAGAAGCAAAGCGGAGGACGCTATGGTAAGTCAGTCTGGAAGGACAATCACTGTTTACAAAGAATAACAATACAGGATTTTTCAGGAGGAATCTACAATATTTCATGAGGCGATAGGGGAGACAATTTTAAGATTTTTACAGTCCATAAACATGGAGTCTCTAGGGCTCTCTAGAACTCCTAAGTTACTGAGAAATGGCAAGGCAAACATTTTTGGGCGCACTTTGCACTAACCATTGAAACTGTTTTTCTTGGGTATCCAGCCTTTTCCACATTTTATTTAATACTCTTGATTTTTAAGGACATTAAGAAATTAAGGTTGGACGAAATTGTGCAATTATTGTAGTCTAAAATAATAGTATAATTGATACTCGCTCAAAGCTCTCGTTTAATTAAGCAATAAGATTGATTGTTTCATACAATTTAATCCCACATTTTCGTCCAACCTTAATTATTAAATGGCCTTAAAATCAAGAGTACTAAATGAAATTGTGTTGCCATAGCTCTGTAACTAAGCAGTTGTGACCACATGTTTATGGACAAAAAATTCATAAATTTGTCTCCCTTACCACCTCGTAAAGCATTGCAGATTCCTCCAGAATAACCCTGCATATATACATCGATAGCGTCGGAGGAGTAAGGAGCGTTTTCGGGTGAAAGCGACGGAAGGCGTGTGCGTAGGAGTAGGTAGCAGCGGACGACGAGGCCTCTCCCTCCCCGTCGGTTTCTGCATGTGCGAACGCCGCTGCCGCCCGTCGAGCTGCGCGGGAGGGGAGGGGGCGAGGGCCGTTATAGGAGGAGAAGGTGTTAAAGGGAGGGGGGCGGAGTGGGAGAACCATGACCTGCCTTAACCTCAATCCTGGAGAGGCCTCTTCTCCGCGCGCGCAACGGCCCCAGCCCCCCCACCCCCAAACGCCAGCATCCCCTTCCACTCTCCCTCCCTCTCTCACGCACTCGTGTGTGTGTACGCACCGAGACACTACCACGCACACCTATCCACGCTCACGCATACGTGAAAGAGGCCCGCGTTATAAGCAGTGGGCGGGACGATCTTCATATTTCCGCAATGGTGGAACCAATACAGTTGACTCTCGCTTTGTTGTATTAACACTTTCAGCCCGAAGGTAAAAATTTTAACTCTGCCCAGATCCGAAAATTTTGCCGAGCAAAGTCTGCCGTCATCTATTGATGACGCTCGGTCTCAAAGTGTCCACTCCGTAGGATCGAGGGGTGCGGGTTGGTGTTGTGTCTAGTGTTGGTCCGGGTCACGAAATTAGAATTATGGTCATTGTCGCCGTACGGGAGGGTAGACAGAGAAGGGTTGAGACAAACCCGGCGTCACAAGTCGGCATCCAAGTCGTTCAAGGTTTAACGTCCCATCCGACGGACGGATTGCTGAACTGTGCCCCCCACCAATCACCCAAGCAGGGATCGGGCAGTCTCTGAAAAATCTCTGCCACCGCCGGGTTTGAAACTCGTTTACACATTACGCAGTTTAAGCTATAATGCTAAATAAATATAATACGTACTGTGTGGTTGGCCTAATATTTATTAGAATTGTTGCCTTTCGGTGAAATCGGGAAAAGCTCTCAGCCCACGTCTTCAATGTCGAAGTTGTTTTCATTTGAGTCATCTGGTGATCGACTGTCGATTTCAAAAATATATTCCTATCTCCAACCCCATATCATATTTGAAAAGGGCTTAAACACAAGAAACCAAAGCTATGTCGGTAATGGGATGGTATAACACGCGAGTCGAGCAACCATGGTCTTATAGCTTAACTTATAGGATAGCGATATTGGTTTCAAAGTAAAGAGGGGTTGAAAGGAAACTTATGAATTTGGTACCTCTTAATCAGTATATATGACCCTATATTATTTACCACTTCATACATGGGACTGGGACACGGTAAAGGAAATTACAATTTTCTGCCCATTTGATGACTGAATGATGAATAACACATAATTTCCTTAGCCTCCTCCTTTATCTTATATTTTCAATTACTTGAAAAACATTTTTATCAAATTATGATGTCATTCTTTCTGGGCTTATTATTTGCGTGAAGTCTTCTCAGGATGTCAATCTGTTAAAATCGCTGTATATCACAATATTTTATCAAGATTATTTGCGACCAGCTGCTAATAACTGCAGTTTATGTCACAAAAGTAAATTACCGTTGTTAATGTATGGATAAATGGACATTTTGTTGAGATCGTGAACTATTTTCCGACATGTTGGTATTGAATACGGTTTACGATCACATGAACTGAGCCTCGATCACTAACGAATTTAAGTAAAACTTAAATACCCGTATCTTTTCCGTTTTTCTATGACATCCCGTATTCGCATTGGGGCCATAGTTGTGAAAGCATCACAATACATTTTATGGGATAATGGGAAGAATTAGTATCACAATAAAAGGATTAAAGTGAAGGCAATGAAGGAAAAGTTACTGAATATGTTCACAAGGAAGTCGGCTCCCATAACAGGGTTCACAACAGAACTTTCTTCCCTCAACTTCATTCTACCTCGTTATTAAGGTTTACGTTCGTCCTACCTCTCCTCGTATTATTCAAAAGCTTTTCTCTTCTCCTTCCCCGTCAACCTTTTTCCTTCTAATCTCAACCAACCGTTTCTTCACCTCGAGCATTTCCTCCTTCGCTGTCCTATCTGTCCATCTCATCATCTCTATTTTCCTCTAAACCAACATTCCAAACACCTGGAGCCCACTCTCATCCTACAGGCTACTCATCATCAAAGCATTTCAAGACTATATCGCACAGAGAATATCAGCGAATAAGAGGATAGGAATTTGAATTTGGAGTGGGTGGATTGGCGGAAGGTGGGAGGGACACCACCACACCGCCATTAGGCCTAAGCTCATTGAGACGCATTAACATAAGTTGGCAAATGGGTAATGGCCGTTACATCCGGTGGGTTGAGCAGCTACTACTAACGTCTCCCAGATTCAATATCGTCTTTTGTGTAGCGGTACTGAATATACTAGATCTCGTACTACACGTTATTCAGTCAATTCCAACTTTTGCATAATATTCCACAAGTCATATTTGCATCATGCTCTTCCTTCACTCATTCAAAACTGAAACAAAAGCTATTTTAAGCATTCATTCCAATAGCATTAAAAAATCGGCTATAATAATTGCCATGGGAATTAAAGAAACTGGATAGCGTAGTGGTCTGCGCATTGGCCCGGAAAGCCAAAGGTCCGTGGTTCGATTCCCGGTCCAGGGGAATTTTTTATCATGGCAATTCTATTTCACCGCCGTTCACGCGGCAGGGTTAGAAATATTACACAAATGGGTGTTTGTTGAGACAGTCTCTCGAGTGGAATATTCCCGAAAACTCATTAATTGGGCAAATTCTTGCTTGCGCATTGGAATTAATATCGAATGATTCAAACACACCTGAGGATTGAATACCTTTCAAGTGATACGTCAGAGCCATAGCCATCGTTCTTATCCAACCTCCGAATGATATCGACCGCTGTACTGTTGGGAACCTGCGACCCTCATTGGACTTTTAATTCCAGTCCACTAGGTTCGACACACTCTAAATTTTTTATTTATTTTTTAATGACAAAAGTAATGAAAACCAATACGTTATTAGAGAATTCTATTATTAAAAAATTAACTAATGTTGTACGCGACCAGCGCAACCCGTGCGGTTATGATGCAATGTCAAAGGCTCGCAAGATCATTTTGGCTGACCGATCTCAGCTCAAACGATGATCAACCGGGTCACTCGAATCATATTGAACAAGCACTGAGGTAATCCACAAAGATTCCTGTCATTTTTGTAATTCCTTTAAAGAAGAAGATCCCTATCAGTAGAAGTCTGTGGAACACGTAGCCTGAAATTAAATCATGTGGAGATCTGGAGATCTTCACCACTCCTATCATAAACACTATCATTTGCAATCATTGCCCTCAGCAGATCAAAATTTGAGGGTGAAATACCACATACGGTGGACCGATGCATCGTTTAGAAACCAATGGATTAACTTGCTTAAATTCGCAGACTATCGACTCTCTTCCTTACGACAGAAAATATTAGACGCACCGCACGGCAAAGCGTACCTCAGCGTCCACTACAACAACCCACGCAAGTCAAGAAGCCACCTTTCCCTCCATATCCCTCCAGCCTGTAGCATAATGGTCACAAACCCAACCACTGGCCTCCATCTGTAATATCCAACACCCAAGTAAGGATAAAATTTGTTTTTTTGGGGGGTCTCTACTCATCAATGCGCCCGGAGGGTAGGCAATATCTCACATCAAGCGAGAATATACAAATGAAAATCAATACGTATGAAAGGTATGAGCACAGCATAACTCGCATCATATTGAATACTATTGAATAAATATCACTGATGTAATACACCAAGATCCCTCCCATTTCTCTCAATCCTTTAAAGAAGAGGTTCCAACATTTTTTGAAAAATACGTTTGCGATTACCGTACATCCTTGTTTCAAGAAATTAAAAGACGTTGAAGTGTATGAGGCCCTCGCTCCAATCCTCAACACCCTCCCCATAATCCGTCACAACCAACCCTTCTCACACCCCTCATCCCACGCTTTATGAGTTCATGTACTACATGTGCGCCAAAAAGGGCAAGCGGCCCCAATTTCGCCCACGCACTCTCAGCTGAGATCAGCCGGCCCGGAGTATTTCTGTGGCCAAGGCGGGGGTGTGGGAAGGAGGGTGGAAGGAAAGGATTGGCGGGGTGCGTGAGTGGGAAGAAATGGCGGGAAGAAGAAGAGGAGTGAAAACGTTCATCCCTCCGGGAGGAAGAATGGGGTCGTTCACGGACACCCGATATCGCAATTCATAAAAATAATTCAATAGATGTAAGTAAAAGATAAAAGACGGCGAAAAGTACAGGATTCCTTATAGAGCTATTTTAACGTGACTTTAAAACGCATTGATGCGGGAGTTGCAGCCCGCCTTTCAAGAGTTAGTGACGTCATTGAAGTATCGGCTAATTAACTCTAGACTATATTTTAGTGATAACTAAATGACAACGAAAAATAATGGATTCCTCATTAAGCCATTTTTCAAATAAATTTTAAAACCAGTAATGCGAAAATTGCCACCCACTTTTAAAGAGTTAGTGACGTCGTTGGGAGTTTTGACTCATTCAGTTCGAAGAGACTCGTTCAGATGAGACGCGATCCTTGACGAAGATAAACGACTACTTGAGTGCTAATGACAACGAACCAAGTGAGACGAATGGGCGATATACGAAAGGTATAAGATAATAAGCATATGAGATGAATATTATGATAATTCTGATATCAGGATATATATAACAGAAAGGTCGCCATCTAAAGCTCTAGTTTCCAAGAACTAAGCATCTGTGTCTGAATACCAAATCGTTTCCCAGGGAGGAATTTCTGGAGGAAGTGGGTCTTCCCAAAGGGGAGAAGGAAGGGGTGGCGGGGAGGGGTGTTAGGGGGTGTGGGGAGGGGGGTGCCAGATAGCGACTCCTGCGGTGGGCGAGTAGGGGGCATTGTTCACAAGAAGAGTATATATGACGCAGGCGTCTTTAACGGGGAATGTGGTTCTATTCGCGTCGAAAACTCCTCCTCTTCCTCCCGGCCAGGCGTTCCTTCCCACAAGACAGGGCACCCACGATTCAAATTCGGGCGGGCCTGCAGGCCGAGAATTCCGACCTATCTTAACCCGCGGAACGCGCGAAAATTTCTTCACTTCCCTTCCGGAAAGAATTCGTTCCGGACCGTGCACGGCGGAAACGGTGGTAATTATGCGCCGGTAAATTAAAAAGATTATTCTCGTTCAGATCAGAAAGGCTATTTTAAATAGCCCGTGGTATAATAGGAGAAAGGATATTGCATTCAAATTCATAGCGTTCCGAATAAATCATTGTTGGATATGACTACAATCACTTTGCGCATGTGTTTTGAATATAAAAACTATGGAAAAAGGTAACTTCTATTCAAGACCTCATTTTTAATACGTCTGAAGTTAATTTACTCAAAGTGCTCAAGGCACAAGTATATTTTTGAGTTTCAATTAAAAGCATTCCTGCCGCTAAAAGAGATGGAGTAATGCAGGTTGAGAATCGAATGAAGCGGAAATTAAGCATACTTTTTCTTGAAAATGATAGTTGCATTACAAGGAACAAAATAAGACTTCCTAGTATCCTTTCCTAACGTATGAAATACTTCTCTTGTGATATTGATTAGGGACTGAAAAACTGAGTCAGCAGATTTAACGCTATTTAATTGAATTATATATTAAGGGTTGATCACATCTAGATCCGTCCCATCAATCTGGCGAAAATATATCCTAGAAAAGCTAAAGAGGGATTGAACATAAGGGATAGTTACAGTTTAGCACTCTCTTGAAACATGAAATATTTCGTCGGTATGAGCTTTGGCTTCCAATTTTCAGCATACCCCATTGAATTTTGCTTGTAAAAAAAATTATATTTTTATGACAAATCCACTAACAAGGGGTGAAAAATTATACCTCCTCTTTTTAGATAGGAATCATTTAAGAGTTTAAAAGAAAAGCCTAAGCCTTCTGGTCCCAACTCTACTCCTAAACAGTCTTTTTTCAGCAAATTACTAAGAGAGTTTGCCACCAGATAAAAATAAAAAAATATTCTCCACGGTAACCTACATATTTAATTTATTTCTACCGACGCTTCATTGAAATACTCAGGACTGTGTCTGCTCCCCCATTAGCAGTAAAATACGTTTATTTGCTGACGACGCTGTCATCTATCGCAAAATTAGTGATCACTCTGACTACGAAATTCTATCATCGGACTTAAACAACGTTCATTTGTGGAGCCATGAGTGGGGACTCGAACTTAATCTGAGCAAATGCATGACGGTACATTTTTACGGAGTTCGTCCAACTCTAACCATGTTTATGCAGTGGATGGTATCAACATAAAGGCAACAGACGAAGTGAAGTACCTGGGAGTTACGATAACCTCGAACCTCACGTGGGGAACACATATAAAGAATATTTGCGGCATAGCCTTGAAGAAATTAGGATTCGTCAAGCATATTGTGGGAAGATTTTCGGATGAGAAAGTAAATGAAAGGTGCTATTTCGCACTCGTTCGACCGCACCTTGAATATGCAGCGAGCGTATGGGATGCGGTGCAGAAAGACTTAACCCGCGAACTGAATAAAATACAAAGGAAGGCTGCGCGTTTCGTCAAAAACTGCTACGGGCGTACAGACAGTGTTACCCAGATGTTAAGCGAATTAGGCTGGGTGCCGTTGGAGACTCGGAGGCTACGCGCTAGGCTTAGATTGCTTGAACAATTGAGAATGGATATCTTTAAGAGCGACACAGAGAACATAATATTAGAGCCACACTATATTTCCAGGTCCGATAGAAACGAAAAATTAAGGGAGATGTTTTGCCAAACGGATAGATAGGGAATTCGTTTTCCCCCCGAACCATAAAGGGCTTTTATAAACGCTAGTCCCAACTTCGTTGGAGTACTTCATTTATTTTTAGCTGTAAACGGCTGGTGATCTAACACCCCCCGCCACATGCCTTTTAGGCGGCTTGCGGGGTATTATGTAGATGAGGACTCAAGGCCCAAGGACCTTTTACTGGATGAAATTCATATTGTGGTGAGGGTGGTTTTCCCGACAAGCATCTTCCAAGTCCTAATCCAGCCCTCTTGCCCGCTTCCTTGTGATAATTGCTTCCTCTTCCTGTTGCTAACCCTTTGGGTAGGATCTTCCTCTCGACTATTTACGTCAGTGTTTGTGGGTACCGCACGAAATGAACTTCACCAAGTGCCTCAAATTCTCATGGCTGTAAATATCCACATCTACAAAAAAGGCGCTACACACGTTCCGACTCGATCACCCGACACGACCGAACTCCCCCGACCATCACTGTCGGGTAGGGCGGATCGGAAAAATCGATTTTTTTTCAAATCCATCTGGCCCAATGAAAAAAAGTTGTGGGACCGATCAAAAATAAGGCCTGAAAGTTTTGAGAAGGACAGTAGCTCGGCAAAATCTATCGGGAATGACCATTAAATATTATATTTTTCGAGTTTTGACCCTCCCCCCCTAAATTGCATTTGAGCGAGGGTCTCCAGGTCCTAGCGGTCTCAAAATTTTCAGGCCTTATTTTAGATCGGCCCCACAACGATTTTTCCGATCCGCCCTACTGACGGGGCCAGCTCTACAGACGTCCAAACTTATCCACCCGACCCGAATTACCTTACCAAATTATTACAATTAACTTACCAAATATTCCTCAGTAAACAACGTGATCGCGTGGAGTGAAGTTGGTTTCGGCTTGCGTTGGCAACGGCTCCGTATTTTTCCAAAAATAAAACAATGGGACTGGCTTTGGCCAATTAGGTTCTCATTGATGACGTGAAAAAAGAGAGAGAAGAGTATGGGCTAAGAAGTGGCTGCTTGAAGTTTAACCCACATGAATTTACTTCGAAAATTGGATGGAAATGATTTCCGAAATTATTTGAGGATGGACGAAGTGTGTTTCATTGAGTTGCTTGGCAAGATCAAACCTCAAATTGATAGATAAAATAGCCGATAATGGTACACACGTTGCGACGCCACAGAAATCGGGGTAGGGCGGTCTGCGGTTGGATGGTCTGTTAGGACCAACCGCCCGACCTCGTCGTGTGCGACTCTTTCATTCGCACGCGACGAAAAGAGTCGCACATCTCTCCTCTACACATCCTCCAACAGTCGGTGCCAATGTAGTTGGTCCCGACAGTTGTATGGTTTGGTCGGAGCGTGTGTAACGCCTTCAAAACACCACAAGTCGCCACAATAGGCGTGTGGCAGGGGGTGTTAGGATACCAACCGTTAACAAATAAAAAGGAAATGCTCTTATGAAGTTCCGCCAAGTTTTTATTAAAATCCTTTATTGTAAGGTGAAAGAACGAATTCCTATACCAATCCGTTCGGCAAAATATCTCTCATAATTTATCATTCCTAACGGACCTGGAAATATTGTACGGTTCTAACATGATGTTCTCCGTGTCGCTCTCAAAGACATCTATTCTCAAAAGGGTGGTTTCCTATTTTTTTAAATAGCCTATATCGAAAGATTACTCCTGGAGTAAGCATTTCACGCTTTTAGATTTTTAAATGACAATATCTATTTTTCGCGATTAAATTAAAAGTGAAAATTTTCAAGCGCGCGAAAACGCTACGGTTAAGTATGAATGCTGGGAAAAGCCCGTGTAACGTCATTCTGGTTCCCGCTGCCGCCGTGTGAGGCCACATTGGTGCGAGGCTATGAGCGTCGATACGATTCAGGCTGCTACTAGGTAACGCTTGGCTTAAATAAGGATTATTATTACCCTATGAAACGAAGGAAACTTTCTGACCATAGTCAAATTTAATAGGTAATTATTAAGAAATGTTTCCCTGTGCTCTGTGTCACATGTATGCATTGTTAATCTCAGACGATGTAAAACTCCTGACTACTCATATAGGATCTAGGTCCCTGTGACGTCACGTGGAATGGCATCGCATGGGCGCCAATCTGGCCTATTTCAAATGAGGTTAAAATTGACCATTAACACTCGTCTAAACTGGGATTTATATAACCAAATAATTTGTATATTATGAATACACTAATTTTGGGCAACGAATCGCAATCAATAACTTTCGTTTTCTTTTATGAAGGAAACTACCCTATTGCACAAGCAATCTAAGCCTCCGATCTCTAGCGGCTCCCAGGCTAATTCGTTCAGCATCGGTGAAACGCTTATTCTATACTCTGTAAAGGTAAAGAATTCGGTTGACCAGATTGACATTGTGGGTTCACTGCCATAACACGTTTCCTGAAACTAAATCTTCCCGGAGACCTTTTGTGGCAATCGTCGCTTTCGGCAAGGTCTCACCTTGGTGATGCAAGTTTTTTTTTATCTCGCACCATGCTTTCCGCTAGAGGGTCAATCGGGGGCGATTTGTAAGGAGACGCAACCAAGGCCTTTTCCCCCTTCCCCTTCACTCTCCCTAACCTACCTCTCACCTCCTCCATCCCACTACCATACATACCAACTAAACACTCTTAACTCCTTCGCCAGCTCAACCATAAACCCGCCCCTCGCTCCCCTCCACACCAATCCGGCTAACTGAAACCATCACTCTTCCTTTTTCCACGTCCTCATGCCCCACGTAAATGCCAAAACCTGAGAACCTTCAGCCGTCATTCATTTGCCTTTCACCAAAACTTGAGAGCTTACATGTTTCTTTTCGTGGGATTTGAGCCCAGTGACCGAATGCCCATGTCATCCCGATCTCGCTTTATGAGGCATTTCCTGCCAGGAGGAGGTGAAGGAATTTGCTAATTGCACGTGACTTCTTAGTCCTTTTCTAGAATATTCTGCTCCTGGGTTAACATACCATGACTTTATTTCTATGCCTCAGTATTTCAGTAAAACACACATAACGAAGATCTCAAATATTAATAAAATAATCTCAAAATTGTGATTAATACCGCTGAGTTTCATGGAAATAATGAGATCATTAGAGAATAGTTGGACAACAGAGGATCCGTCTTGCCTTGTCCGAACGAATTTCCTACAATTAATCGAAATAATGTTATTCTGTATATTAGTAAGACAAAATGCATAGTCTAAAGGGGGGGTAAAATTTCCACCTATACCTTCTGAAAATATTGACAAAGATATCAAATGTAAAGATGCTACTGGTAACTTCATTGTTGGGACAGAAAATGATACATTCTGGGCCGAAAGGTGAACTTGGTTGGTGTGTGGGTTGGTGGAATCTCACTCCGGACAAAGGCACAAGCGCGTAAAACTACTCATTCATGGTCGAGGGCCTAGATCCCATCCCTGGACTACCTCGAACTTCGAAGAGTTTGATTCGAGGGTGGCTGAAGGCTTTCATAGGGATTTGAACTCGGGACTTATCCATCAAAAGCCAAGAGTTCTATTCCCTAGCCTACAGCGCTACATTATACCAATGTTTTTGATTAAGATTTTACTTAATGAATAGGGTGTTATGGAGCATATTTACTTATATTTTCTGTAGGCCATGTACCAATGGTGCATTGCACCATATCGATTAAAAAATCATTCTCCAGTTCGCAAATGCTCCGTTAGCCCTGATGAAATGGAAAACAAGCATTGTGGATTGGGAATGGAATAAGAGAGATTTTTAATGAATGGTTACTTGAATTGTGATCGAAATATTTGAGCGGAAAATGAGCATATGTAATCTATTTAATGATTTGAAAGCCCACATTTATTATGGCTCTCATACGGCTCTCTGTGGAGAGAAAAAACCGTTTCCCTCATCATTTAAATAATATTTGAGTCCTGATATAAGGTCAATGAACATTAATTTCATCTGATGGGAATAAAATTGAGACCGGAAGAACTCAAGCAAAAAGTACAGTCAAATTTCAATCTTTCCAATTTGGCCTTTAAAAGATTATACAGGCATTGAATTTTTTTCGTCAAAGGAAATATAAATTTAATCTATTTATGCCCAGAAATCTCCCGCAAACGGAAAGCATAATAAAGGCACTGCTTCAATAGAAGCTTCGGGCGTTTCATCCTCCTAATTCCACCTGTTACTTCATCATTTCGATGAAATATAATGTGAGAAATTGAACATTCACAGCAATTGAGCTATCGCTTACATATACGAATTCGGAATAAATAACATGTTTTAGAATTGACATTTTATTTTACAACTTACTCCCAGATGAAATGAGAACATGAACATATAATTTCTTTGTTAACTTCCCTGAAGAAGATATAAAAAATACATCGAAACAATGGCAAATAATTATGCATGCCATTCTTAGACATATACTCCGAGACGTCAATCAACACATGAACATCTAGTTTATTGTAGCCGAGTTACAACTATTAGACTCATTGAATACAGCTTAGTTCTTTAGCATTTTTTTCGTAACTAAATAGGCTCCTTTGAAGCTAAATGAATGCAATGACACGACTCTTTTATTCGCATGCTTATCACCATGGAAATGCGAGGGAAAGTTTTTTCTCCGCTTCGCATGACCCGCCCTTTCTTCCTGTCCTGTCCCACTTCGGCGGTGTCAAGCATTCCTCGTTTCCAGCGCTGACCGAGTACCCCCTACGGCCACATACGGGCATACCCCAATTTTTTCCACCGCGGAAAGGTCACGCCAGCAGCTGTCCCCAAGCATTCCTCCGACGTGCGACGCATACAGCGCTCAGGAACGCTTCAGAATAGTAATAATAGTAAAATACTTCCCTTGTGCACGGCGAATGAATTACACGCACGCGCGATAAAATCTTTACATATCAACGTCAGAAGACTTCCCGCGCCTCACCGTGACAGGTATGAACTACGCCCCAAGAATGAGACTGAGAAGAGGTACAATCCATAGAATGAGAGAAAAAGAGTTAATCAAAGCATAGCTTTAAGCATATACCTCGAGAAAACAGAAAGAAAAAAAATAAATGGGATTTCTCTGCCGCTGGAAGGAAATCCCAATTAAAATCGTTGAAAGATTTGGACGCATCATCGATTACATATAGTGAATAAATTTAAAATTTCTCCCAGGAAACTTGCCTGAAGGTATTTTTTCGAAAAAAGATAAAATAGCTACTAAAACGCTTAATACGAGGGCAAAACTTAATTATGATTAACCCTATAAAGGGTCGTAAATTTGAAGAAGCCGCATTGGTCGATTTTGATTATACCAAACGAGGCTTTTTCTTTAATGTTAATTTCCTTGAAATGGATAATTAAAAAAAATTATTAGCAGAATAAAACCAAAGGTTATTTTTTGATTAACGTTCATCACGGTTTCCACTATTATACAGTGTCATGGTGGGTAACAATGAATAAAAAATTACACAAGTATCCTCCAAATTAATACTCTGCTTATTTCAATGTATTTTCGCTAGATTGCCTCAGGCATGCCTTTTCCCCACTCCAGAAACTCACACTAATCGATTGGAAATATCAAAAAAATCATACTAGATTAAGCTAATCAAATCATTACATCTAGATCGTTGGATGAAATTAAATTGGCATAAAAATAAACAAAACCACATAATTTTTATGACTTACGGATTATAATCTCCAATGGCCAAACTAAATTTTGTTCCGGCTTTGCAAAACGATAGAAATAATTAAATATTTCAGTCGCCATCAATAGCAGACATCAGCTAGCGTGAATAGCAACTCTGTAGTAATACTAAGGCCGCGTCGTTTATACGTAGAAAACTATAAGCTATCATTCCAACTGCACGCGATGCCTTACAAAAATGCGTGGCTGTATAGAGAGAACGCATTGCATGGAAACAAAGGAAAATAGTTGTTAACGCATATTTATTCGGGATGAGGCAAAGCTCTAAAAGGAAACTATCAAGTTCGAGAAAGTGGTTGTTGCAACTGCTTCTTCGTGGGCGTATTTTAAGCTTTTTTCATTTCTTTTTTTTGTGAGAGAGTACGTAGGTATAAAGTAAGAATAACTCAGCTCTATAGCATGGATTTAATTAAATGAAAATGGGAAGTGAACTCAATGCGACACTGTTTCAAGGATTATATAAAATACAGAGTGAAAGAATATTCAAAGAATTGCGAGCCAGTTCAATCGCCTGAACTAGATACGCAACATTAATAGACATAGATAAGTTTCTCGGGTCTTCCACCAGTTGAAGTTTCGAGCAGCGACTTGCTGTTCATCCTCAGGGGATCTTCCGAAGATCATACATCAATAGATACCATCGAGTATCAAGATCATTCTTAGGAGCATAGCTTATTATCACACCCACAGAGTAATATTAGTCAATAATTTTCATGCGCTTTTTTTGAGTAAATTAAACCCAATAAATGCTCAACAAAATAAATAAATTTGAGGTTAAAATGTATTTCATCCAGGTAAGGCTCATGATAAGTATGTAATTTTTTCTCAAAATTTTTATCCAGTGGAGATTTATTTACATCCTGCGACCTATATATAAAGCTTAGATTAGCTTACTCTTGCATGTTTTTTTTTATATCCTCCCGATCGGACTTAGACTCAAGAATTTATGTAAAAAATCAAACCTTCTACCAAGTCCCCACTCCATAGCAGTTTTAGATATAACTAGAGTTGAGAGTGGGTTTGCGGCAACCATATCGTTGGGAAACCCGGAGGCTAGTGCTCGCTGTAGGGTGTTGGTGCTCGGTCTTTTTCTTTCGTGGGGCGTTAAACCCTCCGATTTTATCCGTTGTCGCATCGGAGAGCAAAAGGCGCCTTCGCCTTTGTTCTCTTCTCCCTGTCATCCATTCCTCCCCCCCCCCCCCCAACCACACAACCCTTCAATCCCGCGAATCTTTCACTACGCTATTATTTTTTCTCCTTTGCTCTCGCGGCTGCCCGAGAGAGAAATGTTTCTTTGCTTTTGATCCTGTCTCGCACTCGTTGCTCAACGATTCCCAGCTCACGACTTTTGTTTCCTTACCTTGGGGCGGCGGCGGTGCGGCCTTTTGAGCTCTCCTCGCTGCTGCCACGGCAAATGCTGTGTTCCTCTTCCCCCCTCTCGCCTTCCCTCTCTCCACCGCCTACCTCCCCCCTCACTTCCCAAACCTACCATCTGACTTGACACCAGCCTTGCTCTATGTTATTATCTCCAGTAATTACATTTAGATTTATGGAGTCGAGGAGCTCGCCGAGTCACCTCTCTCAACAATAAGCTTCGACTTATTTTTGGAATTTACTCGAGGACGCACAGGCTAATGTCCTTCACGAAAGATACAATATGACTCAGAAATTCATTAATATCATATACCCTCAAGCGTATACCTCTACCTAAGCGAAAAAATGACAGTTGTTGGACAGGCTGACATAGCCACCTTAGTCTTCGAGTTCATTGTAAGAATTTACCACTGTATATTGAGATCATGTAAAGATAAGGTTTTTATTATGTATTCGTGCATGATTCAGAGAAATTTTCCGCCTTATTAATCCATGTTAACTATATTAATTTGTATGTTAATTATATAATATGAATAATTTATTGATATGGATGACCCAGCTTTAATTTAGTTGATTTCAGGAAATATATTCTCCAGAGTTCATATTAGAGAGACAGTGAAGAATTAAGGAATCATCCAAAGTTGACCAACAAATAAAAAAAGTATTATAAAAGCGTATACCAAAAACTTCTCCTCTGGGAATATTGGATGAGGAATAAAAGTTACAACTCTTGCTGAGGTTTACTCTCAAAGGTGGAAAAGCTTATATCGGATTCAGCAAAAAAGGCTCTTAGGAGCTTGAAAAAGAAAGGAGAATGGGTTAGAAAGATAATAAATTTTACAAAAAAACAAGCAATTAACAACAAAAAACAGAATAAGCCTGCAAATAACCTGGGCTATGTTTATGTGTTTCTGAATATTCCTCCACACGATTTGGCAAGATACGATCAGACGGCCTCTGAAACAAACACAATACAGTCAACAGTCGTAGAGGTGAAAAGGAATGGGAAACTATTTTCGTCGCCTTGGCAACGGATATCAAAATTACTTCTCCGGCTAAATGAATATTCCACTCAATGAAATCAAGATTAAGAGAGCACTATCACTGCTCGCGTCTGGGAACATGGTCAAGCGAATTGAATATCCAGCATTCCGAAATTACGGGCAATTAACCGCCAGAGTTTAATGCAGCAGCTAGGCTCTTCTTGGGAGCGTGGGTTCCTCAAAGGGAGTCCGTCAACTCTGGCGAATTATGGCGCTCGAAGCAGGTTAATGGGCAGTAGGACCAAGTGGGGGGGCGAATGCGGCGATTGTGGGACTTCCTCTCCCCTAAACCTCAGCGGAGTCAACGGGGGATGATTAATGCTGGAGAACTCAAAATAGACATCGCGAGGCGGATATTTAATTTTGCACCCGCCCGGGGCACACCTGATCATTTCCCAACCCCCAGGGTAAAACCCTTGATTACACACTAGGGGGTGGGGTAGGTTCGGGGCAAGCTTTCTTTCTTTCCTTCAACTACCGAAACTTGCGCGACGTCTCATCCATCTTGAAATTCTTTGTTCTCTCCCATTCTCGCACTTCAACTCGGTTCTGGGGCGGATAGAGTGTCGCCTTAATGAGTGAAAAGGCCCGACACGACGCGATATCGATATCACGCCGGTAAGAGGTGTGTCCACAGGCGAAGGAAGGTCGTTAGCGTCCGTGATTTCAGAAGCGAAGGTGGTTGGAACAGCTGCGGACGAAAGGAAGAAATCTTGACACTAGAGATACCTGCTCATTTTCAAAAAAAGAATGATAGAATCGGAGAGCATTGGAATATTTTCAAGAATTTCCAGCCTTGATTTCTTTTCCAGTTCGGTTATTTCACAAGGAAATTTACCAATCTGAGAAAATGAAGACAGAAAACGATTCCCTCAAATCCATCAGATTGATATGACACGCATATGGGCAAAGGATTGAAAATCTGTCGTTTGAGAACTAAAATTCTAGATTACAAAATATGCATTATATTCAATGGAGAAAACAGCAGATCATATTGGTAAACATTTACAGCGAAAAATTATATGAAACTGCACTACACATAATTCCATCCCAAAAGACTCGTAGTAAAATTCGGCGAGTAAATCATTGAGAAACAGCACAGGGCGAGATAGTATGCAGCTATAATTTTATTACAGGGAAAAAGAAGGACAAGGCTTGGATTATACCCAAACAGGGCGCAGCGTGGTCGCAAGATGTGCGTGAGTGATATACACAGCTGTCAGCCCCTCTCGCGCAAAAAATACCTCTGATTTCACGGTGCTTACAAGGCGTTTAGGTGAGCGGAGAAGGAAATCTCTACGTGCTCACGTCGAGGTATCTGAAAACACACAACGAAAATCAGAACGGCCCAAAATAAAGTGAAGTTTTTCTCCAGCCTCAGCTTCTGAAGATGAGGGCATTGCCATTATTACCTGGAAGAAATGCCATAAATATACTCGCAAATTGATGCGATAAGCCTTTCCACGAATACTACTCATTTTATTCCCAGTGCAGTGGAGATTAAGAAGGGAGGTACGAAGGGGCGTTCCATTATATATTATGACAGTTCCACTAGTTAGCAAAAGCATCTCGCCTGATAACAAGTCTCTACTTGAAAGCGGTGGCAATATGGCAGTGGAACGAAATTTATGAAGCGTATAAATTGTCAACCAATGGTTTCGTATGATGCAGTGACTGATAATACTCTAATCCTAATACCGGGTCACATCCTGAAGGTTTTGTGGAAAAGTGTACACAAATGACCAAATAAATATGTTTAAAAATATATGTATATGTAAATGTAACATATGTATATGTTAAATAAATGTTTTTACATGCTTTAAAATTTTCATTTTATGCTTTTACCACAAATGCTTTCATCGCCCTAACTCACCAACCGAAAGAAACAGAAAACCAGCATCAACTCATGTCAAAAATACAGGGTTAACATATAATAATGAAGCGGTTTTTAACATGGTTTAAATGAAAACAGAATAACAGTTTATGTTTTTTAATGCTCGAATTTGCTGTCTGAAATAAGTTTTTTACACAATTAATAAATTTCAATCTGAGCGCCCTTACTCGCTCGACAAGAAAGATGCCTGGCGTTGACATTATCCTACTCCTAACAAAAAGCGCAAAGCGGACCACGACTTTTAACGTCCCATTCGACGGACGGAATGCTGCACTTGAAATGCCCTCCTCAAAGCACTCAAGCTGGGATCGGGCAGCTTCTGAAAAACCTCATCCACCCTATCCCTACTATCTTCCTATGAATTACTGAAACAGCACAATTCTCTTTCATGATAAACCTGTATAACACAACGTCAAAAACTATAATAAAAGGATAATCATTAATCATAGTTTCGGTCGATAACAACCAATTTTCAAATAAAAAACGCTTACGAAGATTTAGCAAAATTGACTTATAAACAGAGGCAATGAGAATAAACATTCTTTGTGTCATACATCATGATCATGCCTTTTGTTACCTTTGACGACGCTTAGCAAGCATAAAAGCAAATTAGTATCATGTAGTCGCCTCAGCTTGACCACCGACTCCCAAACCAGGCGGGCCGAACTTCGGTGATGGCGAATATTTTACTGATAATTTCAATCTCTCCTGGAAAGCTGAGTGCTGGCCACTAAAATATAAATACTAAATCAGTTAATTGGTAAATCAAACTGTGGTCAGCAGTCACTGGTTCCCCTTCGCGTCACAAGTCACTGGGCACCACGTGTGAAGTCGGCGGTGCCTGTTATTAAGTGCAGGTTAATGACGTAACTGATTTTCACTCAACCCATTTTATATTCACTATAAAATTTCCCTCATTAACAAACCTAGATACCCAAAATTCAGCGCCTTCGTTTTGGTTTTTACCATATTTTTGAAATTATGTAAAACTTTATGAGTGAAAATATTTCCAAGGCTAGAGTCTGTTAGGAAATTCAAGCAGCCTACAAAAAAATTATATAAGTTCACCCCTCATTCAAATTTACCGAAAAACAGCGTTTATTTTTTTTAAATATACTGATACTTTAAAAAAAAATTACTGTTTTATTTGCCTTGTTTCACCATGAGCCACTTGATAGTTCAAAAAGAGTTAAGAATAGAAAGAGCGTTACTCTAGTCTACATAAATCACAAATATAAATTCCAAAGAACTATGCTTTGAGAAGTGGGAATATCGGAATTCATTGGG
This sequence comes from Ischnura elegans, assembly GCF_921293095.1. NCBI lineage: Eukaryota > Metazoa > Arthropoda > Insecta > Odonata > Coenagrionidae > Ischnura > Ischnura elegans. The sequence continues at coordinate 103,453,540 of NC_060248.1, forward strand.
GAAAACAGTGTAAATCATTGTGACTAAGAGTGGAAGATAAAAATAGGATTATAGAAATGCCAGAAGGCAAGAATATTCAAATGCATAACTTGCAAACCGCAAATGACGGGTCAGCCGGCCACTAAAATCATTTTCACATTCCTCGTAAATTATAGAAACAAATTTAATGGACGCATGCATCTGTAACACGTAAATATCGCCATAAAATATAAGAAATAAAAAACTAACGACCACATATGAAGCTATAAAAAATGTAACGAGGAACAGGGGCAGGCTAATCGTGGATACATGCGCTGAGACTGACTTGCTCATTTTTCTGTGTCCAGAAAGGATGACGGGAGACCAACTTGAATTGACAAGGCCTCTTCATCCCTACGTTCTCATTTAGGCCATGTACCATCTGTCAATCTCACTCTCGGCATTCTCATTTTCATGATTAGACTAGCTTGAGAAATGGCAATTTCCGGGATGCAGAATGTGACACTTAATATTTGTGAAGGATTGCTCAGCTTGAAATAGAACTATCTCCACCCAATTCCGCAATGGCGGTTTTCAATCTCAGCAGTCAGTAGCTGTACCACTTATATCAAAACCAAATTAAAAATTTCCAAATAAGAAAATTGTGCGAAAAAAATGCGAAGTTACAAAGAGCTAGCCGCGACCATGTAGTATAAATTAATGAAAATATATATGTTTCGAAGCCGTGGGATTTAGATAAAAATATATTATGCATGCAAGCGAATAGACATTCCACTTCTGGCGAAAGATGTTGGGAAAGGTAGTCACCGTACTCCTTTGATTTATTTTAATGCACAATTCTAGTAATTGAAACAAAAATTGTAAAAATCATAAATTTTTAATATCAGCTGTCACTTTTTACACTCTCTAAAATTTTATTATTACTAATTTAATTCTGATTGGGATAAAAATAAGCCTAAAATACTGTTCAAACGGTCAGTCATCGAAAATTAATCAGAATTAAAGTTCGCCATTGCATATTTATGAAAATTACAGCTACAAATTCCATTTATACTATGTATGATCTTAGGTTTTCCCGGCGTATCAGTTGCAGAAAAATTTCTCTGGTTTTCCACCGGTTGATGTCGTCCATGTCTCCCGACGTTTCGATCCGCGACTTGCCGATCATCCTCAGGGGATCTTCCGAATATTCCGATTCGGAAGATCCCCTGAGGATGATCAGCAAGTCGCGGATCGAAACGTCGGGAGATATGGACGACATCAACCGGTGGAAAACCCGAGAAACTTTTCTCCATTTATACTACTTTTATTTTAGAATATTCCTGAGCATACTAAATACGAAGACCCCGCTTGTCTGAAATATTTAAGAAAAGAATCAAATTTTTTTCTTCGTTCGTTCAGATAAAACATGAAGAAGCGTATCCGAAGTAAAAGTGAAATAAATATCAATAAAAACAACCATGACATTCATGGGGTAAACATTCGCATTATTAAAGTACACTACGTGATTGGCAACCAGCATCATAGGGAAAAATGGAGGACTTCCTTTGAAATATAACGTATTTGATTGCTTGTTTTAAATTTATATTCTGAACGTGTCTTTTTTCCGCGGAGAGAAAATTTAAGTGTCATTAAAGGTATCGGAGTAACATGGAATTACAATTCATCAGTTTTCATTTTTAGAACTTCCATAACTTCCAAGTGAGTAACAATCTTAAATATAAAATTGACAATATCTTGTATAATTTCCACTTAAAATTGCTGCCAGCAGTCAAGACTTTTGCAAGTAATTTATATTTTTAACAAGGAACATTTTTAAGATCTCCAGGACACATAACAATGAAAAAGAACATGAAAATTAAAGTGAATGGTTTATTATCACCAAGCTATAAATTAAAACGAATTTAAGTGATTAAGATGAAAGTAATATTAAAATAAATGTTTCAAAATATTTCTTTTGCATGCTTCTTTGAAGATGATCTCATTTGTCTCCAATAAAAAAATTTATCAAGTGAATCGTATTATGCTGAGCGGGTGCAAGTCAAAGTGGTACCGATATAATGCCGCACTGTGTATTAAGTCCGATTTATATCAATGAAAGAGGTAAAATAAACGTCCACGTCGCTCACAACGTGATAAAACTATTCCGCCAAAGGAAGATCAATCGTCATGACTTGGACTGGAATCAAGATCCTACGAATAAGCGCCTAGCTAATCACTCAATGAGCTACTACGGCATTATTTTCCACAGTTGAAAACTCTCAGCACGAATTGGATGATCTCGGAATTATTCCACGTCCAGGCATATGTTTTTTCCATTCCTTTCGCGTACTCACAGGGGCTCCCCCGGTTTTCGCGTGTGTTTTGGGTTGCTCATTATCATGGGGGCCCACGACAATGGCGCTTACCCATGGAATGCAGTTTTACACTGTATCTTTGGGGAACCTTGATTACTCTACTATAGCTAACGTTTAACAATCATGCTTAGCTATACGCTTCTAACAGTTTTACAACTGTTGTAAACAAGTAAAAATGTCAAGATTTTGTACTTCTATTTTTATACACTATAAAAATCCACTGGAACATCGTATTGAGGCATGTAATCTATGAAAAATGGGTATGGAAATGGAATATTCTAGTTTTAAAGCCAATATTCATCATGAGTGTGATATCTTACGTTTCCAATAATATGACCACTCAAAAAGAAAAAATAATTTAAGTATATCGGGACTAGTCACGAAAAAAAAATTAATTAAAAAATATGTTGCTTTTCTACCGAAATTTCGAAAATATGAGGCAAATGACCTGACACAAGATATTAAGTGAACTGAAGAATTACATTTTCTATGGAAACGATGTCTGCTTACTAATTACGAATAAAATAATTCAATCCGAGAAAAAGTCCCTTGCCTGTAATTGCGGGTGACTTCGTGAAAGCTCATCGCTAGTATACCCAAGGGTCATTTACTAAAAAATTCATCCTTACTATTTCCTCTGAAGATAATTTAAAATCGCTAGAACATAAGGTAATGACAAAAAATTCATTTAGCTGTATCAGCAGCAATTAGAGAAAAGTGGCAATAAAGAGTCAACCTACAGTGTATCTACAGGTGACTCCATCACCGTTGACGACTGGCACGCCGCGCGGTCATTTACCCCCAAACTGTTTCCTCTGAAGATTATCTCAAATCACTAGAGTAGGAGAATAGACGAAAATTATTCGCGGAAAGCGTAAATTGGGCCATTTTTTACACACATGATCACTGCCCCTTTTCTTGACTGATCGCTCTGAGATCTCTCATTCTCACTGCCATCCCATGCGTCCTTCCAATATCCCCTTCCCACATCCCGCGAATAGTACCCCACTCCCCACCATTCCTTCCTCCTCTCCGTGGCGCGTACACGGCCGTCGTTTGTTTGGCTCGAGAAACACTCGCGAATCGAGGTCGCCCAACTCTGCGGAGGGCGGTCGGGGGTGGGAGGGGTCCGACCCTCCGAGATGCCCCCCCCCCCCTCTTCCTCCTCTCTCCCTTCTTCTCTCACACATACGCGGGGGGCGTTCCCCTCTTCCGTCATTTTTATTCCTCACTCGCCCTCTTCCTCTCCTCCCTCTCCGGTCCACATCGAACGTTGCACCCTTCTTCTCTCGCAGCCTTCCTCACCAAAGCGAGTGTTGGGGCCGAGTGGCAGTGCGTGGTCTCCACCTTCCCACCACACAACTCCTCCTCCGTCAACATCACCTTCCCCCGTCCTTTGCCTTCCAAAAACACAGCCACACGCACGCACGCTCACACTACTGGCTCCGTCCTTCTGCACACACACATACAAATCCCGCGTGTTTTTCGCACGGGATTTATTTTTAGAAGGGGGTTGGTTGCCGGGGAGAGGGCGCGCGAACTAGTGAGTGAGTGAGTGACTGAGTGAACAGCGAGGATTCGCACAATGGGGTGGGGTAGGGAGGGAATGGAGGAGGGGGGGTGGATTCTTTTTCCAGGAGGTTGGAGGTGAAGAAAGGTATGGGGGTGAATTGGTGAGGAACGTTGGCAGGGGTTGGGGTGGTAGCTGGAGTGTTGGCTCCCCAACCACGTGGACCCGGGTTCGAATCCCGGCGGTGACAGAATTTTCTTCAGAGACTGCACGATTCTTTCTTGAGTTCACAGTTGAGGTCACTTCAAGAACAACCTGCCAGTCGGAGACAAAAACCATTTTTCTCAAAACTAGCTTGAGTTTAGGAGCCTTCTCAATCCAGCTCAGTGAGATAATGGTTCCTTTTTATGTGATTAAAAATGAAGGGTCATGCCGAAGTAACTTTTTCTGTGATAGGGAGTTTTATGGTGATTTTCCGATGCTTCTCAAATAAGCTTTTTCACTGTGACACCGTCACTTACTTCGCATTTCCTAGTTATGCTCCATCGCCGTCATATCATTCCTGTTTAGTTTCTTTTTCGGATATCATTGTCCTCTTTTTAAACTTTATTTGACCTCATTGCAAGGGATTAGGGTTGGTGTGGCGGCTAAAACGTTGGCTTCCCACCTCGTGGTTCTGGGTTCAAATACCGGCGGTGGTAAAGATTTTCCAAAGACTACACGATTCTTCCTTGAGTGCTCAGTGAAGAGAACTTGAAGTACAGCTTTTTGCCCATCGCATGGGGATAGTGAGCCGTGACCCCTTGGCGCCTTTCGTTCAGAGCAGGCTGATATCGACACCGTGCTTCTCTCCACCCTCTATTCCCTTTCCTTCCTTCATGATGCAAATGACCTCAGCTGTCTGTCGCCTCCTCCTAATACCTTAAAAGTTGGTAGGTACCTTCTGAACACGTTTTCCGTGCCTCCACTGAGCTGTTCAATGACCGATGACGATAGAATCGCCGTGATCTCAATATGGCGCGGTAGAAGCCCGGAAAACATGATCCCATCAACTATTACAACTACAACAAGACTTCACAAAGTAGGGTATGTACCCTTTCGGAATGAGGGAATTGAGGAGAAGGAAAAGCCTTCCGCTGAAATATCGACTACATCGTATGAATATCCATCATATTCTTCCTTCGCATTTTCAAAATAAAAATGCTTATTTATCATTTAATTATTTTATAAATTAAAACAGTTGGAAGTCTGGTCTTCAAAATAGTTAACAAAAATAGTTGCACATGCGATTTGAAAAATTATACCCAAGGTAAATGTTGGAGACTAAATGGCTTCAGAAAACCATCTCATTATACAAAAATATTTATATAATGATGAATAATATGAAACAATTAGCATCACGGAAGAGTTTCTTCCGATTTTTTAAAATATTTTTTATGAGCGGCGATGGATGTCTGAGGCATTGATTTAATTAAACTCGAGACTGAGTGGAAGTCTCAATGGAGAAATAAGCTAATGAGTTGCGGATACGATGATGTTCTCGCAAATATTTGTGGTGAAAATGTTTGCGAAAAAATAAAACTTTCCCTAAATGTGCTGCGGTAATTATGGCCTATGAGGCTAATTGAGTTTTGGAAATGGGGTGGAAGAATTGATTGAAGTACGGAGAGCAGTTGACGATCCATGCTGAGCGTCTCCCGTTTCTAATCCACCGTCGACATGTGGTCAGGATCACGTAAAAGAAGAAGATAACATGGCGCTCAGGGTAAGGCTGTGAGGGAGGGTCGAAGTGATAGGACACGGTCACTTAGGAGGAGGATTTGCTTTTCAGCAGGTGGAAGAAGGGCTGCTCAGCTCACGTACGACGACCCCCTAGTAACACAGCTCCATGCGCAATAACTCTTCCGTTCTCACTACAGCTGCACAAAATAAAATAGTCGAGACGAGTCGTCCGAGTCATAATTCTCTTTTTCATCAAAGTTCGGCGAGTGAAAACATCAGCTGAGATATTTCATTTTTATGGATTTAATTTCAGTTCAAGGTGATTGATCCTATTCGATTATATTTGACCCAAATATTGATCTAACTTCACTCTACGGAAAGACAGACAAAAATAGATAGAGACGTATAAAATATATTCAAAATTGCAATAGAAAATAATATAATTTCTCTTTAGGGAAAGTTATATAATCTTTTTTAAACTTCTCTTAAGAAACAGAGTCATCGAGCTAATGAAAATATGGTCCTTCATTTCCGGTTTTCAATGCTTCGGCTATTTTTTGGGTCTATCCCTTTAGTTTTAATTTTTTTCACTGGAGTGAGTATTATTTGTCCAAGGCAGATAAAAATTTATTTAGAATTTCAGAAATCCCATGTAGTTCCTCCTCAGCAGCTGCAGTCATTGCTGCGCGATCTAGCGACAAAAAATCACAGCAGTTTCCGATTTCTTGCAAGCAACTAAATTATGACTCAGAGTGAAAATAAATAATACCATTTCCACCTAATTCAATTCGATCTTTGGAATGATTTTCTCTTAACGTATTTAATCTTATACTTTGATCATTAAGTTAATAGAGCATTGTACACATAAATACTTATGAACGACTGTTCAGATATAAAGAAAGTTTACGCTATTCTTCGGTTCAATGACCTAAATCGCAATGGTTCCATCCAGAAACGAGCGCAATTAGAACGTGAGCATTTCCTGCAAAAAATACATAATGATAAATATCATTCCGATCAAAATGTGTTGGCGTAAATTTAAATATGCATGATAAGGAAAAGCATTTGCAGATTAAAATGTTTAGAAAAAACTTATATATAGTAAACCCAAAAAAGAATAATTCACTTTTTCTTATAATTCCATTTTTACGAAATCAATACAAACTCAATATTTTCATTTCATGACGGATGAATGAACGAAAAAAATTATCCGTCAATGCCGTAAGAGATATTATAGCGAATATTAAAAGAGTTTGACCATGGATTCGTATACTAATAAACAGTACCGAATTACTTAAATCGCTGTTGAATAAGATTGTCAAACGATTATGTGGGATTTAACTATTCCCAAATGGACTGATCACCTAATAAATTGTGTATCACGAAAAAAAGAATTGTTTTAGGCTAACCACCTATTAATTTCACAGTACATTAGAAGTTGAACTACATTAATGTTTTTAGACTCCAGAGATCGCAAAAGAATCTTGAATAGCAAAACGTTCAATGAAAATGCGTAACAAAAGCCTTGGCATGCAATCCTGAAAATTTACTCCGGATGTACTCTGATGAAATATTTGACCTACTCTGAATGAGTAGCCTTCTTTTGGCTTCGCCGTTTGTTTTCTAAAATACCTCACTTAAAACTACCAGATAATCCTGAGCCACATATTGTTATTCCCAAAATAGCCCTATTCTACGGCAACGTTCGCTCGTAATTAGCCAATTACGAGTATTATATTAGGATGCCCTAAAAACCTATTTTTCTCCACTTAATTAAAATATACGCCCAACTTCAAGGCAAATTAAATGCTAACGTGATGCCATTTATCTTCGAAGTTGCTAAATCTCTGAATCCATGCCATCTTACGTCTAAGAAATCTCCCTCTAAAGTGCACTCCCTTTCTCTATATTTTCTCTCTCGATAATTCACCAAGAAATTACCCATTGGGGCATCCAGATTATTTCCCTAAGAACTATGGTCATAAATATCATTGCCAGAGAAGAAATATCCTAAAATATTTTTAATCCTTTCAGTAAAGCATGCGCTTAGTCTCTAACATAAGATTTATCATGAGACAATTTTTAAAACAAAAGAGACAAACCTTAAAATTCGGAATGATACGGAAACATTTTGATAAAATGAAAAGACAGTGCAGAATCCAGTGAAAACTCAATCTGCAACGAAATGCAGCATAAAATAGGGCATCCTATTTTTCCAATCAGCCCAAAATCAGTTCAGCTCTAAAATACCACGGAAGAATAAAAAATATCACTTTAAATTTACTAAGGTAGTAGGAACGGAATTTAAAATATCAAGCTCAAAAACAAGTCTTTGATAAGGCTAGAATAGTGATAAAAACATGCATATCATTTATAAACTGGTTAAAAAAATAGACGAAGCCAAAAAACAAATAGAAAACTCAAATAAGGAATTCAAGAAATTTTAAAAGTTATGTATCGTCATATCTGTGAACAGGAAAGAAGACAATTTGCATGAGAGCAAGAACAGAGCATATTCATGTGAATAGGATGAAAAATTCTCTGCTTTAAAAACTCGCACTGATGATTATTATGTCCTGAAAACATTTATTTGTTTCCAAAAGCAATTACTTATAATCCAACTAGACTTGAAATTCTGACCATAATCTTATTTGACTTCAAAACGCTGTTTTTCGAACAGTTTCTGACTTATTTTCTTCATCAATCATCGATAATAGGATGAACTAATGCGATAATTTCGATCAATTAGGTATACATTTCAAAGAAATAAACATGCAAAGCACACGATAGGGAGACAAATCGAAAAAAAACTACATATTACACTACATACCTACTGGCAAAAGCAAGAAAATGTAGGCAAAAATTAAAACATCTATCCAAACACTAAGAACGAAATTACCTATGAAAATCTTAAATAGCTCAAATTTATCCAGGTGGAGAACGGAGGATACGACTAGTATAAAATAAAATCACCAAGGGTATTCCATAAAGGAGGCCAAATTCCATCCTATAGAAGGTTGATTACCGTTCGGTCGCATTTTAATCATTTTTTTAAAATCTCCGCGAAGCGGTGATGACAGCAATGCGATCCACTTTTTTCCAATATTTTGGAGTAATGTTTTTTGTAATCGCGAGTAATGGCATTGAGCTTTGATAGATCACATCATCATGCATAATTTTCGATTAAAACCCTTCATTATACCTTATTTCCCCTTGAAACTCGGATCAATTTGTCCGTCAGCGACGCGAGTGGAGACTTTTGCAAACTCATTAAAATTCGCGGTGGGTGACAACACATTTAGAGGCAACTTGAGCATCCTCTTTTGTAAGTAATATTCGTGAAGATCACATTCGAAAAATTGGATTCCATGTTCCGAAAATGGATGCCGTTCAAGCTAAGGGACACCCAAATCTGCACTCATCCCGATAGCGATATCAAAGTGATGGCTTATTTGTAGATGTTACTGGGGGAGACCATGGCTACTTTGGTTCCGGGAAAAAGATGACTTATTGTGAGCCAAAACCTGCGCAATGGTAGCCTGAGGGCCCACCGTCTAGCTTCGGGACCATCCTTACGTAAGCTAACCAAAGCATTCAAAACCAATGCCATTAGATTTGATGGCCAAGAAAGAGGAAAAACAATTCTGAAGCACACACCTGTTGACGCGATGGCGGTGGGTGGGGAAGAGCTATCCAATGTGTGCACAGGCTACACAACACGCAGACTGCCATCCCGTTAGAAGAATCCTCCATCTCCTACTCGTGAATTTAAGGAGGTCTCTTTGTGACTGAACAACTCCTAACCAAGATTTTTCGTGCATTTTGTAAAAAATATTTTGCTCTTACAATCTATTGGTGTCATGAAGCAAAAAATAGCAAACACTGTGGAAAATTCAAGTTTTATCTTATAAGAATAATCACAACTCCCTGCCATATTCCCGTACGTTTTAAACAAAAAATTGACTTAGGTCTCGTGAATTGCGGTGTATTATTTGGTGTAGGGGGTAAGGGAAGGGAAGGTAGGTTTGGGAAGTACGTCGCTGATGGGTCACTGCACGGGCTTTATCTTGTGGATTTTATTTATCATTACGATGGAAGAAAAACACTTCATTAGTATTATCCACGCCTTGATAAAAACATGCACCAACCCATGTCTCACTAAAATGTGGATAATCACTAAAGAAGTGGTTTTCTTGTATCATCATTCAGTTATCATGCAGAAATTTCCCCGGTGTACGAGTGGATCATCGTCAAAATTTACCTGTATCACGAATTGGCAAATTTTATCTCATAATTTTCTAAAATATGAAATTTTTATGTCAACCAAGGTCTACTCTATGCACCCTGACATTCTCAAGGCGATGACGTATGGTTTAAACAAGAAGTAAGACACGAACAAACCCTAAATATGACGAGTCAAAAGGGCGCTTTTTTCAAACTTTATGCGAAAATTGTGGCACCATTTTCATACAACTAATGTTATTTAACTTCAGTTAAAGCATTAATGGGCTAATTACTAAATATTTACTAAGGCAAAGCATTTTCCTTAATTTTTTGCAGAACGAATGGCACAACAAAATTTATTTCAGTGTTCTTTTAAGCAACAGAATTGTTAGCCAAGTTGTAATTTTTGTATGATGTGCGGCGCGATGTGGTGGAAGTTGAGAGTATTAGGTAAATACGACAAATCAATAATTCCACTGAATTTATGTTCTCACGACGTATTTCGTAGTTACTACCACATTTTCAAAATAAATTCGGGGGAAATTTTGCAATGTCACATTTAGCTAACTGGTTGTGATTGATATCTTCCCTGTGCTTTCAGCTACATCAGTATCATCAGTAGAGTCAACATTAAAATTTTAACTTTGAAATGCGATTTACTTAAAGCATAGCATGGAAAGCCCAATTTCTCTAACTTAAGTTGATGAAATACAGTTAGAGGAGCATATTTTGGAAATCTCTTCAAAATAGCTTCTCTTTGGCTTCTCGGAGGATACTCCATTATTGCTCCTCTACACCTCTTGCCTCCCCTTCCCCTTTTTTTTCTCCCTTCTTCGCGAAGATATCCTCGAAACTAGTGTCCTTCAAAAGACTTCGTCGCGAAGGTTCTTCAAACATTCGCAGACGAAGACACCTCTGCCCGAAGGCGTGAGTTGTCAAATAACAACTTCTGACTATTGGGTGGCATACCAAATCGTCTGCCCACGAAACGCTTAGCGGTATCAACTATAATGACACGCATGTCTTCAGCTACGTTACTACTTTACGCTTCAAAAATAAGAGAAATATTCCTGCCGAAAACCAAAACATGCCGAATATGAATTTTCCTACGTCATACAAAATAGAAATTTTGTTTTCTCTTGAGTACTGCTTTTATATTCGCCATGCTGATGAAGATGAAACTTCTTATGACGCCTACACGGATTTTTTTAAAATGTTGCTACCAGAATACTTTATATTAGACCGCATTGGAACCCAACTATTTCTCAAAATAATATGCTCCTTTGTAATGCAGCGAAGAGGGTTCTTTCAATTGGTTTAAGTATGATTTTTGATAACTAGCCATTCTCGTATCACAATCAAAATCTTATATTAGAACTTTCCCTCGCCATTGGAGTAAATTACACAAATACTCACGGCTTCCATATTTAAATGGTCTCCGGTAACAAATAAAGTGGTGAAAAACATCTGAAAGTAATATCTTTAGATATCCCAGAAAAAATAAACAATCAAACCCAACAAAAAAACATTCTCTAAAGCTTTTATTTCTCACCTTACTAAAGCTATAATTACGTCATCTTTCTAGTAGTGAAAATTCCGTTGCTTATATATCCTTATCTAAATGACTTTTGTATTTCTCTGCTTGAACACGTGCTCCAGTCCTCATGCTCCTTGGGATGAATGACTTGAGTTATAAAATTAGGGCCCAACTATATGAAACTAACACGTAGATTTTCCAAAATATGCTTTATCTGTTTCCTTCCACGTAAGGGAAAACAAAGTTTAAAACCATTTCAGATAACCTCATGAAAAACGTGGAACACCCACCCAAAAAGTTAAAAAAATAAATAACATTAACTTTATGATATAAATATACAAGATATCGTTTACGAGAATGAAGGCTCATTTTGTATTGTTAAGATGAGTGATGATTTATTTAAAATACGTATGTTTTGCTCGTTTGTTAAGTTCCTTTACTTTTTACTTGTGAAAGTTTAATTTTTTCCAATCTTGGTGGTTAACTGCCGATAAATGTTTCCACATTACTAATATATTTTTGTAACTACAATTATAAATACATTAATTGTATGATTTTAAGTAAGTTTCAAGAGACTTATCCTAGATTAATTAAAACTTATCTTATTTATTCAATCACCATGAAAGAGTTAAAATTTGTATCAATACGAGAACATTAGGCCAGCGCTTCGGTATTCTCTCTTCTTTCATGATTGATATTCGATGAACTACCAATACAGCTTTCCGCCTCGGGCGAAGAGACGCGTGATCTGCCTGAACCACAAGCCGAGCAACCACCGCACATGGTAAGGGAGAATTCATGCTCTTTTTTCCTTGTCGCCGTTTAAAATAATCTTTGCGGGTGAGAGAGTGTTTCCGCGAAGAAGACATGACCTTGGTCTCTGTTGACCTTCGAGATGGCACATCTTTCTCCGCTTATTTTCATAGTCGCAGTTATTTTTTTGCAGAACGGATGGTGCTTTCCTTTCCTCCCACATCGCTTTCACGCTGGGAGTGCGGCTAGGACTTCTACATTACCCTCACTTCATCCCTGCGGTACGGATAGATCATGTGTCCGAAGCGCAAATGTCCGACTGAGCCACCACTCAAGCCTCCGAATGCGATTTTGCTCTTCTTCGAGTCGGATTGTTTTTGCCCACCCGCGTTGGGATTCAGTATACCCTGTTCTGGAACCCTTGAAAAATTTTCCCGTACGGACTTAACTGATTCTGGTCAAGTGAAAGAGAGCTGATGATGTCACGGAAGCCAATTAGTACCGTGTTGGAAGCAGTGGGAAAGAATTTCAAGGAATTAGGCGGAGTGTGGAGACATTGTTCACGTTTGCTATCAGTTGAGACGCCAGGTAAGGCGCCGAGGGTCTGTAGCATTTCTTTCCCACGGGCAAAGGGTTGTTTAAGAATTTTCAAACGAACCGCAACAAGTGTGAATCGCATAGGGATGTAAATGTCCATTTTCAAGTTTGAAATGTTTGGCATTTTTTGGCATGTTATGACTCGAGTATCGAAACACTTACTATGCTAAATTTTCTTTTTTTTTTAATAACTAATATTTTTATTTGATGTCATGTTCTTGTCCTTTGCACTCTCCCATTTTATGGTCTGATCGCTTGTCGTTGTTTTGTGTGCTTGGCCTGTATCCGGCGAACAGACGCGTTTCTGATTATGGCTAGGATGAATGCTGCATGTCTGATGTGGAATCAACCCGTGCCAAACGCCCCATTTGTTGTTGGCTTGCACGATACCTCGTACATGTAGATTAATATAGCAAACAAAAAATTCTATTTTTTTCTAAATCATCCCTTTTTCTCCACCCGATCCCACAGGCATTCAGTAAAAACTGATTTCACCGGACGAATATTCTAACAACAAAATTGGTCATTGCTGTATATGGAGATTGCTCCACTCGGAAAAAATAGCAGAAAAGACATACAGAATAATCTTGAGTTATGGAACCCCGCGTAGCAGTGGCGGATCCTGGATAGGGACACGGGGGCGGGTAACCTCCAATGAGTAGTGGGGCTCCGAATAAAATTACCATTCCATCTAGTGTAAATTAGATACCCAATAGGCTATAGTCCCTTTTGACGGGGGCTATAGTCCCCTTTGCCACCCCATAGATTCGCTGCTGCCGCGTAGTCTTCCGACTTCGCGGGGTTACTTCACCAAGTTCGTATCCATTCTGTGTCCTAAGAGAAGGTTTGGGGAGCCAAAAAAAGTTGGGAAAACACTTAACAATACCTTATAAAATGCAGTCGCGGATAATTTAAGAAAAAATCTCTCGTCATAACTGCAAAAAGAAGTAACTTTGCAATTTTCCGTGATTTTCTCTCCCAGGTGTTGACAAATCATGATCAGTTGTTAATTAGGAGCTCCTTTCAGCATAAATACACTCCTAAGTTTGCATCAGGGTAGTAGCTATTGTTATACAAATCTACAATTACATCGCGGAAGGCTTCCTCACGAAGAGCTAAATAGATGATGAAGCTCATTCTTTCCGAGATAAATCACCAAATAGGGCGATATTCGAGGTATTTTACATGAAAGTCCGTCCGAGGTATTCATGGTGCCAAATACACTGTCAAATACGTCATAAATTTTGAGCCAATTTATTTATTTGGCATTTAATTATTAAATCATGATTAAAAAGTACAATATCACGAAGTGCCTACCTTGAGCTATGAAGATGTCCACTCCTTCATACTTTCCATAACCGGTAAATTTATTTGATGAGCGATATTTCAGGGTCCTCCTCCCGGTTTTAGAGGTGGACGGTTATCTCACCTAGGAGAAGGGAACAGATAAAAGTTTAAGTTGGGCTGAATGAAAAATGACATTTCAGCGATAATAGTCCAGTTGAATGACTTTACGCCCATATTAAATTATCCAAACAGTTGAGGAAACCCGAAGAAATATCGTTACAAACATACAACGTGATATATTTATCATTATATCGTTAGATACTCAAGTCATGTTTTAAAAAGCAGTTAGTATGGAAATTATTCACCTTCTTTTCCATTTGTTTTAAATTTTGGTCAAACGTAAAAAAAACTTGCCTACTTTCCTTAGGTAAACGCTTTCATTCCATTTAAAAATTTATAAGGGCATAGCCTCCCTTATAATATAATTAATGGAATGAACAAATTCTTTTTTAATTTTACAAGAGCAACTATGGCAGTAAAAAAGACGGAGTTCTTTTTAGTTACTGTTGTAAATTGAAAATAATGTGTATGTTCCATTAATTGTGTCATTAAAGAGCTTTTGAACTAATGAAGCTTCAGAATTAAAGCGAGGCGTTGCCCTAAGGGAAGTAAGCAAGTCTTTATTTATGTTTGAAAACCCCCTCTAAAACTACAGAAAAGAAGATGAATAATAAGAAGAATAAAAAAGTGGTCGATAAGGCAAATACATCGGAATTTGTCGCTCATTTTCTCAAGATATTGTAAAAAATAGAATACAGAGAATAATGTTGAATACCATTGCCATCAAAAAATGAAGGAGGAGTCAATACCTGTAATTCGTTTTCCTCATCCGCTCAAAAAAATCTGTTTATCATATGTTTGTATGACAGTATTTCACCTTAATATAGATTTTTAACCCTTGATTAAAATATAAAAACGAATTATTAAGCCAAAATCATATCGTTTCCACAAATTATATTTGATTTAGATAAACAAAACTAAGTACACTTGGTTACAGATAATTTATTTTGCACATATTCGTAGATATTTCTTGATTTATGCTCTGGGCACAAGTGCCAAGGAATGCTGTTCATCACTCGTTAGGGAGAGAAGAAAAAATGATATTTTTTCCTTGTCCGACTATAACTTATATAATAATAGTATTTCGTAAAGGATAATATTTCAAAATATTTCATAAGTTCTTTATCACCTTCGATCGTGTACGCAAATAGATACTCCCCTACATACACTCCACAAATCAGGAAAATGGCCCCAAAACAACCGGGAGCACTGACGTCACACTGTTTAAATTTTACAACTGAAAACTCTTTTCACAATATGGTTTGGAGCTTGCTCATTCACATTGCTCATAGACAAAAAGACTCATTAGGTGCGTGACGCTAGTGGTCCAGAGGAAACTCCGCGTGATTTCTCCTGAAAAAGTTTTGATACTGGAAACAATACTTTACACGAGCAAGGCATCTACTGTTAGCAAGATCAACGTTAACAATTTATATCATAATTGGCTTTTTTGGGGATTTTATTTTTGAGTTGGGAGTTTTAGCTATAACTTTTCATAGCAGAATACAGCCTCATTTGCATTTCCGGTTCTCTTAGTACTAAATCATAAATTCATAAATTCACTAAGGAAATGAAGTACCGAGCTTTTCTCATCAATCGCTGAATTGACCCCGAATATTTATTACAATATTACATAAATATAACTTGTGGACCTGTATCTTTGAATATATCCAGGCGCAGTGACTAACGGTGCATTACAGTTGAATTTTAATCATCCATCTATTTAAGATCTTAGGGGTGTTTGCACCTGGTAGAACATGTGTTACATGTTTCCAAGGATGGGCAAGTAAGGTTTTTACTGAGATTTCAGCTCGAGGCGACGGCTGCTCATGTGGAGATACTAACTCGCAGCTGGCGCTGCGAAGTAATCGCATATCCCATAAAAATATAACTTTTGCTCTCATTATCCGAAATGGAATTCTGTATAAACCAGCTTAAAATTCACATCATATTTGGTTTTCACGATACATATTTTCACTTAATGTCATTTCATTAATATTTTATTTGACGGGAAATATTGGGTGCAGAGTGCATATTGAAAAATACACCAAATCACGTAATTCTATCGTTAAACTAAACATGAAGTTATAGTATCGACAAAACGGAATGAAACAGTTACCTGTGGGGTCAATCAAATCCAAAAAAATGCTATAAAAACTTTCCAGACTTCCGTCGTATTGGAATTTAAATCACTTTTTATCTTTTTATAATATTAAAAAACAACTATTATTGACCATTGATATTTTTTTGCAATATTTGTAACGGATCCGGCGGTAAAACGATTATGAGCTAACTTATAACCTAGGTCTGTTGTCTCACAACGATAAAATTAGAGGTACCTAATGACCACGAAAATTTTCCAACACCAATACAACAATCTTGAACACACTTATTTTTATTTCTACCTCGTGTAGTGTTTTTTTTCACCTATACAGACGTTTAGATAGAGTTTTAAGGACATTTTAATGGTGTTCCAGACAATCGACCGCTGTCACCTTGCTCCCTTATTTGTCATACACTCTGTAATGAACATCTGTTTATAAAATTTTGATGCATTCATACAACTCTCAGGATTGAATAAAGTGTTTCCTATTTGTAGAAATAAATATGCTTGCCCAGGTGTTGACTTCCAGCCAAAATACAATCACATCAACGTCATTCATGCTACATATACTCTCACCCAAATGCTTTCACTGGGATACCTGAGGATCAGAGAGAGAGATATATATAATAATCATAGAGAGAGTTTGCATGCGTCTCCGTATTATAGTGGCCCAAGCAGATCCATATCCTCTAATCCTGTAAACATTTTACGAAGGAAAACAGCTAGAAAGTCGAACTATTGTGAATTTGGGACTGTTTTCTAAACGTAAACAGAAATAGAGACTATGCCATTCTTACTTAACCGATTTAAGAACATTTATAGTGAATGTGGGATTTAATGACTCCAGTTACCATTAAAAGAGTAATAATGATGCAGTACGCAGTGTTTTGCGAATGGCCAATGCAGAATGGCCAATAGCGCGCGAAATAAATTTCATCATTACACTCATTTTGAAGTTATGGTACCAAATAAACCGATATGAAATACCTAGTGAGACAATTAAAATCAACTCCGAAATAAATAACTAAAACATTCGGTAATGATTCCGCTGTTACCTGCGGAAGAGCCATCAAAATAGATATTTTGGCATTTCACACCTTTCTATTCAAATTGAATTGCGAGCCAACAGATATTATTTGCATTCAATGCCAGTTATATGATTCAACAAATTGAACAGTAACTAATGTTTTCATTCTTAAAAATGTTTTACGGAATTAAAATACCAAAAATACATTTAATATTCCTTTCTAGTTTTCCCTATTTTCTTTACATGGAGTAGAATATAAAATTCCTGTATTTTATTAATTTCTCATTTTATGCTAAATTTGTAATAGAAGACAGTAAATTTAGCTTTGTTCAAAGCCCATTCAACATTAATCCAAAGGTATGGATAACCACATGTAAGAAATGAGTTCAGCACACACACCTCTATAGAATGTTTTACTGTATCTACTAAGCGAATCGCCTTCCAACACTATTTGTGCCCGCTATCTAATGTCAACGCACGCTATCTATTCTACCTCTACTATCCCAACTCATTATATAAGAGATGATTTTCATTGCAGTTCCACAGGAAACTCACTCGTTAAATAATTCTATGAATATTTTTAACCGTGAAACCAGTCATCTTCCGTATTTTTTTAAACTATCGATTTTCCTTCAGTCCGTATTTTTCGCTTTTTTTTAAACGGTCAGGATTTTCACAAGATGCATCTATTGCGACAGGTTTTACTAATATCCATCTGATAATGTATCATGGAATTTCATTCATGATAATGATCATTATTTTTCGAAAAAAATCGTAGGCTTCTTCCAAAGCAATGTGGAGGAATAACTTTCGTATCAAAATGAAAATCTCATTTGAAATCGGAATCAGTTTACAATAATAAAAATTGGTACGCAATATCGAGTTTTTTAGGCATTACTGCGGGCGATTGCGACTCAACGATGTCTTTTTCTGTGTATGTGCCATGAATGTGATTTAATTTTCTGCCCTTGTCACACGGTACACTGAAAGGTTTCCTCTCAAAGCGATTCATGTTAGCTTATGTGTCTTTACTATCTCGATGGAAAATCCTCCTCACAATTGAAGAAGAAATTATGCATATGGTTTCTATGAATTTGCAACATTCTGTAAAAACGTAAACTAGGTACTTTAAATCCAGCCTCCTGATATTTTTTCATTTCGATTCCTGCAATATGCTTCGAGGAGCTTTAAAGAAGAGTGAAAATAGTACCATTCTGTAATTATAAAAGAGATTGTCTGGCACAATCGAGTTTTTCTGATGGTTTTTCGGTGGCAGAGATGTCCAGAAATCAAGCTAATAGTATCATAGCAGTAAATTGCACTAAAGTCTTGAAAGAACTATGTTCTGCAATTTTAAGTAAATTAGTTTTCTGGGTCATTTTTTGCATTATGGAGGAATGGTACTGGAATTATGGAATTTGAAAGCACAAAAACTAGCACAAAGTCTAACTCTTTATGTAGCGCACAATATTAAATCGCTTAGCATTCGAGCAGCAAAAAATGAACGGAAATAATCACAGCTGTCATCAATGGCAACTCGTGGAATTCAATGGCAGCTAGTTATTAATTCAGGGTAGATTTGAGCGCCGACTGCAGACTTTGATAGCGGCGACTTTCAGAGGTAAACACTTCGTCAAGTGGCGCACCAGCGTCCACGGCGATGGTCTCTTCGGTGCGACTTCGTCACAAAACATTGAGCTCCTAGAGTTAAGAAGAGCGAACAAATATTACAGCTATTTACTATCCTATTTATAAGTTAATAATTCTATTGAATCCACTTCATTCTGTGAAAGTTTTCAATACTTTTAATCCAGTATCCTCATTTTTAAAAATTTGATTCTTATCATATGCTTAGAGGAGGTTTAAGGAACAGTGAAACTCGTAAATTCCTGTGATTAGAGAACAAATTGGTAAGCACAAAAATCGAAGGTATAATTAATGCTTGGAGATTCAAAGGGGTTGATAAGAGCAGACTCGGCGTCGGAACTGGGGCGCGGCCTAGTTTTCGGTGTCGGTAACGAACAGCTATAATTCAGGGTACATACCAACACAGGATAAATTGATCCATGACATAATTATTGGCCCAGCAGAACTGCCAGAAAAATGAGCTACCAGCCTCATTTTCTAGTAGCATTCAGTTTGACAGATTATATTGCTGCTCGCAAGGGCTACAAACTTTGTGGTTGCTGAATGCTGTACATTCCTCCAGGGGCATGTGCAGTTCTTCAAGTCGCATCCCCCCACCCTTTTTCCTCCACAATTTCCCTTTTTAGCGCACCGCCTCCCGCGACATGGACCGATCTACCTCGTCCCCCCGCCTTCCCTCGCAAACGCCTAGAAAAGATGCTCCCTTGGCAACAGCCGTCTTCAGTCTCCTATGACGTGTTCCATCCCGTCTCATTGAATCAGTCTACTTATAGGCCTTGCGCTACTTTCCCTTATCTCTCTCGCTCCTTCCTCCTCCCTCTTATCGCGCGAGCGAGATGGAGAGTGTGAATGATAGATACGGACCTGGGTGTTAAATAACTTTCGTGGTTGTCGTACCATTTGTCTTCGCGGAGGTGTATCTATCTAGCTATCGTGCAGCCTAGACGGCGCATCGTGGATCGGAAGACGGAGAATGAGGGCTGTAAAATAGGCACCGAGAACAATTAGCCGCCCCTACAGAAGCATGAAAAAAACTTTGGTTGAACTGTAGACTAACTAAAGACAAATGATATTGCTAAATGGGCACTGTGGAGTTCAAGGTATCTTCCAATACACAGACACGAAAATATGATCGCTTCTATTTAATTTTCCATGCACTGATTTTTCCGACAATTTCCAAAGCAAATTATTATCGGTTTCCAAAACATTTCTTTGAGTCGAGTTTTTTTTTCCTCGGCGAACAATAGCAGTGAAGATTTCTGAGGCTTCACCGAGTAAGATTCTCCGTATCTCCCACCAAAGTTTCGATGGGCTAGAGGGAGATGTAAAACCCGAGAAATCTTTACTGCTAATTCTTGATTAATTCTGGATTTGGAAAGCAGACCTTCACCTAGGTAATCTAGAGCACGGCTCCTATTATATGCGTCGTAATGAATTTCTGGAAGAAGAACAACTCCCTACAACGTAGCTATACAATTAGAGACTGTTGAACCCGGTAAATATCTAGGAGTTAGACTCAATAATGATCTATCGTGGAATAAACATATTCGAGAAATAACCGGTCAAGCTAATCGTAAAATGGGTTTTTTTAAAAGAATATTAGGAAAGTGCGACGACAAAGTGAGAGAAATTAGCTACTTTTCCCTCGTTAGACCACATTTGGAATACGCTGCCAGTGTGTGGGACCCTCATGAAAAAGGCTTAATAACAGAGTTAGAACGCGTGCAAAGGAGAGCTGCGAGGTATGTGAAAGGTCGTTACGATAGTCTAGTTAGTGTAACTGACCTCTTAGATAAACTCGGATGGGAATCTCTGTCGGACCGTAGATTGAAAAATAGACTAAACCTTTTAGATAAATTCAAGAGCAGTGTCTTTTCTGACGAAGTTAACCATATATTACGGACGCCAACATACAACGGAAGATCAGATCATATGAATAAAATAAGAGAGATAGATTGTAGAACAGACAGATTCCGAATGTCATTTTTTCCACGATCAATAAGAGATTGTAACGGCAGCAATAGAACTCGTAAATAGATTGCATGACTTGTAGTGTAGCCTACTAACCTATGTAAAAATTAATGCATGTTTCTTAATTCAATTATTATTTCTAACAGCATATAGAAGTATAGTTTGTTAGTATACGGGACGTTTTTGGACGGTGTGGTGTGCATGTGGGAGTCCAAATGCATGCTGCATGCTGGTGATTGATCACCCCCTGCCAAACACCCACGAGGTGGTTCGCAGGGTATTATGTAGATGTAGATGTAGATGTAGATATGTGTTCAAAGACTCCATATACATAAAATTTAAGTAACAGACCGTGCTAAAAACAGACGTTTGAAATACTATTATTTCAAATTTTATTCGAGCAATTAACTCTTTATTGTCTATATTTCCGTGAACTAAGAGAGTTTAAGTATTCCACTTTAGGTTGCATAGTCTGATCCTCGAAGATAATAGTCGGAATTGCCGATTCATAGGATTTTCACCACTCTCCTTATTCCACTTAGGGACTAGTGATGAGTGGACCAAAGTAAGGGAATGGCTGATGCAACAAGAGAATTCCACGAGTACACGCTATTTTTCATGCTAAAAAGGCTATAGATTTCCGTAGATATGAAATGCATAATTATGCATTTTTCATATTATAATGTTACTTCATAGGGCAAGGCCGTTATAAATCACACCAAGTTAAGTTGTGAACGGGGTATCGACTTGAAATGTTTTAAATTTAAATTACATCAATTCAATAAAATGATAGTTTTATCTCTAGATAATAGTATACATGCCAGGCTAAGTTCTAACAACACGTATCTCAAAAACAGCAACTTTTATGGAGATGAATAGAAACGATTTATATTTTTAATTGTACACTGAAATTGAAAACCAAAAATTTATAAAACTGAAAAAGAAGCATACATTTGCAAACGAAGAATTGTTTTTCCTTGAATTTTATTTTTTTAATGTCATTATTTTGTTTAAGATACCTGTCTCAAACCGGCCAAATTTTGATATACGTGTTCTTAGAAGTTAGCCATCGATATGGACATTGGGAGGTATTCTCCAGATACTAATGTTATATTCCTTAAGAGGATCAAGTGCCCACCTGACCATTCAAATAACTCCTTAAAATCGGATTCTTTTGCATCTTACCCCGTCCGCAACAACTTAACTTGACGTAGTTTGACTTATTACGAACCAATATATGAATTACATCAATCACACCTCAGATCACGTATTAATTCTGAAATCTATTTTGGAGTAAGCGTGGCTCTTTGCGGGTATTACTATCGTCCTTGCCGCAAGCTAATTAAAAGAAAAATAACAAGTAAGGGTATTATTAAGTGACAAGTAAGTAATATTTACTTTAAATAATTACACAATTCTATAATTAATATTAGGTTTCACTTTATTAAAGGAAGCTTTGGCAGAAGGGGACCCTGGGCCACGTTGAAGCCGGGATCCACTTCGCCCCTGATATAAGTACCAGTCTGGTTAATTGAGTACCAGAATTTGAATTCATTTGGCACACTCCTTTGCTGAGAGTAGCTTGAGAAGTCAAATTCAAACCGAGTCGTGGACAAGGAAGTGGACTCAATAGTTAGGGAAGGAGGGTAATTTCTGGGAACCCATTTCAGACGACTCGACGACTGTCCTCCTTTAGCAAAGAAATTCAAGGAAACCATTTCGGTCCCCATCAGCAAGGTGACCAAAAGATCTATAGCTCGGTGATTACAATTTTTTTGGACATTCCTGGCAAGAATTCCGTAAGGTTCGTTGGAGACCATATACTTCCGGGGAAAATGAAATGGAGGATGTCTATCGCGGGGACATCTCGTTAAATTCAGAGCCAGCCTTTGCTGAGCATACCTTCGAGCTTCATTTGCAGGTGTAGCCATAAACTCGCGAAGTTTCTTCTGGCGAATCAATCACTCTATGTTTGCTACCTTGGTCATTTTCTCGCAAGAAGAGAGAAACGATGCATTTTAAACCCAAGTGAAATTCACGTTACTCTGCCGGCACTACCGAAGTTATTACTTAGTGATTAAATCAAACGGAGGCATCTACCAACAAAACAAAAGGCAGGTGTGGACTATATATTGATTCGAGGAAAAGGAAGAAATTTATAAATGTGTGTTCATCTGGAAGAGGGATTGTTGAAGTTGAAAACGGGTGATATTAAAAATAATTGGGTTCACGATAAAAATATATATGGAAACGAAAAAGAAAATTTTTAAGGATGAACTCATTAATGCAAAAAAGAGAAAAAGTTTTACAAGTACTTTCTTAAAAATTCACAGATTCTTCTGGGCACAGTGCCTAGAAGTGTCTTTCATTGTTAAAGATTATTTTCCTACTGACTTGTGTGAACAATGAAGTTTTTTATTTTCCTTGAGATGTGCTCTTTAGTATTTCACTTTTGTTTCACTCACACGAGTGCCTTCTTAGGGTAAGCTAGTTCACTTGCATCATAATTCTAGCATTTTAACATGGTGAAAGGAAACATAAGCACACAAATATGGCATGTTTTCTTTCCTTACCCACTTTGTGATACCACGGAAATCAATTTGGCGCAGAGATAACAGCCTGACTTTAACTACGTTTGGAGTAATTTCATTAGTGATCACTTTAATTTCACTCTGCTTCACCTAGAAATAAGCTCATATCAAGTTTGTTACAAAAAATTATGTTCAAATTTGTGACGTAGATAAAACCCCCTATCGTGAAAAAAAATATTATCTGCAAAAAAGAGTATCCCCGGCACAGGAAAGAGGAAAACTACCAATCTCTTCCTACTTTTGTTTTTCCTGTACCAGTCACAAATCTTTCCCTCCCTCATCGTCCACTCCCATCCTCGCCCTGTTTTATCTTATCAGCCCTCATTCCCTGTCACCACACCCCTTTTTTTCCCCGTTGGAAATCCCTCTCCGGCCGGACGTTTATTTTATCTGGATTCTGCGGTGATTTCCCTATTCTCGTAAAGTAATTTTTCTCCTAGTATTTCATAATGTCTTATTGACTGAATTTGACAGGGAAAGTCATTTTTTTTAACTTTATCTATAGTTATAAAAATTTGATACAATACTTTGACAAGTACGGTCATTCGTTGAATAAAGTGTTCGCCACTTTCTATGGATATGTGGATATGATATTTTTGAAGACCAAAAACCTAAAATCATGGGCCTCTGGAGGTCAAGGTAACGTAAAAATGCCGCGTTTACGTAACTACCAGATATGACCACTTAAGTAAAAGATAATTAATACAATCCTCTTGAGCTAGTGTAAGAATATACAAAGATTACTAAAAAAACAAAGACGAAACTTTTAATTGTACTCTTACCAATGAATAGCGCATGAGCCTAGTGAGTAAAGTCTTCGGCACTTACCAAAGGTTCCACCCTCACTTATCCAAACGAGTCTTCGAGTCGAATTACTGAGTGACTATGATCCACGCATGCGAGATTTTAAATGGTAATTTATTTACATCTAGACACTATTGTGAGTTGATACCCAAAAGCACATTCGAAATATTATTTTACGTAAATATTACTAAGATGATAATAAAAGTTTTTGATGAATTCCTTAAAGCATGCACGTTATTAAACAGCCTTTTTAATGTTTAAGGGTCCAAAAGGTCCACAAAACTACGCGAGAATTCACAAATTTTCTATCATACCGCCACTGTATCAAATTACCCAAAGCATTCCGTCACTAACAAAAATTGAAACGTTATAATTACTTAATTACGATTCTCCTTTCAATTCAGATTTGAACAAAAATTTCTTGGAAAAAAATTAAAAACAGATAGTTTCTACCATAATTATTAGGTTCTCTCAATTTTGTCACTGTCAACTAATTCATGACCAAAAAGCTTTTTGAAAGCACTAATATCACAGAGTCTTGAATTAAAGGTTATGATTCAAAGTTCATATTTTCGATTAGGAGTCATTCGTTTTCGACGTCGCGCTTAGGCGTTCATCGACGATTAGCATACAAGTGAGCACAATTAATGCAGCATCAAAAGCTCACTCATACTTCAACGGTCATTGTTGATGGGGTTAAACCTTTCGATAATGGTCGACGCCGAAAAAAAGTGAAACGCTCACCGTTTCGCAAGCGATTCCTTTTATGCATTTATGTGTCCTGTCTCCGTCCCTCCGTCTCATTGTATTTAGACCGGGCACGCCTCGCCCCCTTCCCTCCTCCTGCTCCCCTCGCGACACAATAAGCAAATTCCCATTGCGATATGTGCGCGGTTAAGACCTTTGCTCCCTTTCGATTGCACGTCCAATTCCTCCCACGCTCCTCCCCCACCCCACCTTCTTTTCTTCCCATTTTTACACCTCACCCCACTAATTCCAAGACCTCTCGCAAAATGCGCTGACCACTGTCTTTATCCTCCCTCTGTCCACCTCCACTCACCCACGTCATCACCACCCCTTCTCTAGGTCTCTCTCCGATCGCCTTCGAACGCGACGCCTCCATCTATAAGCGCCCTTCCGTCGAAAAACGGCGGATTCCTTACAATGCCGGCGTCTTGAGACAACGCTGACTCACACCCCCTGAGAAACTGACGAGTCGGCACTATACTGTTGCCGCCGCGAACCGGTCGGCGATTCCTTTTATTCCTCCTCGTACGCACATCCGCTTTCGCCCGGTTCCATCGGCCAACTTTGTACAAACTCGTACACATAATTAAACTCTTTTATTTTTTTACGACATGTTTTGTTCCTTCGGCTAGGGGGAGAGAGAGGTGCAAAAAAGGGGGGGGGGTGGTGCATTGTGTGGAGACAGATTTCGAGCACTGGTTAAGCGATTGTCGCCGTCTCTCTTTTGTTTGCAGGCGTTTGAGTACACGAGTGGTTTTGTGTGTGTGTTTTTTTCGCCGCTGAGAGATAAAAATCCACTTCCATGCTCGTGCGAAGTCGGCGATATTCTCCTCACTCGCCGTTTATTTTTTTTATTTTTCCTCTGATTGCTTTACACACCCCCCGGCCTTCTCGCTCGCGACCCTGTCTCATTATGGCTCGTCGACACTTGGGACGCGATATGGAAAGAGAAATTCGCATTCACTATCGCGAACACAGACACTCCATTTTCACTTTAAAACATGTGAAAAATCGTTTGAGAACGGCGATAGAAGCCAAAGGCTTTAATGCGTCAGATAATACATATCAGAAAGGTTAGTTATCCGCAGAAAAAATCCTTTTTTTCTACGAACTTGCCGCGTACGCGGTGGCGGATTTCACACTGATTTCTGGGCGAAAATATGTTTTCCGTGATGAAATTAATGATAAGAAAATATTGACGCTCGGTCAGCTGATGGTATACGGTATGACTTTGACAATAATCCGCCACATTCGTCATAAAGTTATAATTAAAAACACCCTATTATTATTTATTTTTAATAGAAAACGTATATCTATTATTTTTAGTACACCGGGACTAGCCGCGCTGATAACTTTAATGGGAGTCACCCGCAATGCACAATCGTGCGAAAGATCCGCAGAGAAAAAATCATCCGCCTTGACCGGGATCCCGGTCCCGGTTAAGGCGGATGATTTTTTCTCTGTGGATCTTTCGCACGATTGTATAGCTAATACGCAACTTCTTAATCACGAACAGCAACATTTCAGCATACGTCCACGGAACTTCATGAAAGAAGTTTGCAAAATTAGATGGTAAATTTTCTCGTTATGGAACAAACTCTCTGGCCATGATTTATCGTCTACAGTGTTAGTTTACACTGTCTGATTTCCATGAATAATCTAAGATATTACTTCACGTGACTGTTAGTAGTCCCTCAGCTAATAACCTCACCTTTTACGGGGTATTGTTAATGAGCATTCATTTTTTATGCACTTTGCGACTCCGTTATATAGCCAGTATCAGATTTTGTAAGGCACAGAATAGGAATCCAAGCGTTACAGAATCACTGTGCGTGAATAAATATGCTATAGTCGAAAATAGACGGAATAGAAGCTTTTTGATGCTAGCGAAGAAATTTAGCATATTCATATAATTGGCGTAAAATGTGCAGTCTATAATTTCATGAGCTCATGCTGAATGCTTACATTTACCCACTTCACATGTTTTTTTCTTTGCAAGGCTAAAATAAGATTAATTAAATATTACATAATTCATTGGGACAAGAAATGAGAGACGCCAGAAAACTTCATTTCAAGGCGTAAAGGTTTTCGAAAGAATTTTAGCATCACAAAATATTCAGACACAAGAAACATTTTTAAAGTGTAATTAATACTGCGACGTCATGACTAAATCAAAAGTGGAAGCCAGGAAGGTAGAAACCACACATGCGCTCGACTATAGGGAAACAGCCCTGACTTAGCCGATAACACTGGTTAAATGCTCTCCCACAAACACTAGATGTAGCTATCAAAGAACTAAAATTTGCTGTCTATGTCCATTCAGTAATGACCCATTTATCTTTTAGAAATCTTTCTAAAATAGCGATCCTTTATTATTTTCCTCATCATATTTATCGTATTCTTTTACATTCATTTCGTAGCAGTATACCTTTAGAAAGTTACACCCTGCTAAAATGTAGTAAAACCTTTGTTTGTTCGCGGAAAACCATTTAAACCACTCACCGCCTTGACAGGTAAACATATTTTAATTTACAACCGTTTAAAAATATGTTGATTTCAATTTAAGATTATTATTCGTGATATAGTCTTGTGATGCATGGACGGTGCATGGCTGGTGGGAGCTCACATCACCTGCACACATGTGTACGAGTTTCGTCTATTGTTATATTTTTTTATAACTATGAAGTGCACATAAATCAATAATAGTTTGAAATGTACGAAAACAAGTCGTAGTGGCCTAGTGGCCGCAGCGTTTGGTTGCTGACCAACAGATCCTGGACTCAAGCACGCTAAAGCCTTTGGACACGCTGAAAACAGAATGGTCAGAATAGCACACAGTCAGATTTATATTGGTGATAACGATAAGTTACAAAAATACTTTTGCGAAGTACTTCCGAAGTTTTTCCCACACAGAATACTGCTTTATGAAGACGCAACGTGCTCATCTCTCCTCCAGGATATGATGTAACAGAGCAACAAAAATAATGGCCATAATCTCAGGATTTCCAGATTTTTCGTGGGGCCACTCGCGGATGTAAATAGCCAAATAAGCGCCTTCTTGGGTCACCGAAACATGCCACCCCCATCACGAAACAATCAGCGAACCCCCCCGTTGGCGTCGCCGGGCAACGCCCCAGGGAGACAACCCGCGGCGGCGACAACCCTAACCCCGGCACGTCTGGACGGAGGTAATGACCACGAAAAGACATTAGGGACCGTCGCCTGCCGTGCGGGCACGTACTACGTGGGAGCTAAGGATGTAGGGTTTTCCCCAAAGACGCTCCCGCGGACACCGTGGAAGAGTGACAAAGGGAAGACAAAAGACCCGAGCCCTCCTCGGAGAAGGGTGGGGTGGAATTTCCGAGAAAACCCGCCAGAATTCCTGGAAAAGCTCGCTGGTTTCCTAGGATTCGGAAGAGAGCGCGAAGGGTTTTCAAGGCTAATGACATGAATGTGTGCGCGTACCTGCCCGCGTAAAGGGTAAGGAGGGCTGAAAACGAAGGCCCCTTATGGCATTCGTGGGAAGAAAAGGAATTGGTGAGGTAGAGAGGCATAGTATGCAACTAGAGAGCAGATGAATGCTTGGTAGCAAAGGAAACAAGGAGGAGAGATAATGCAAGGAGAGTTTTTGGGGAATAGTTGGGACGGGGAATGCCATTAAGGTGACTGGAAGGAGAAGGAAGGGTGACAAGATGGGCTGGTGAAGTGGCCATTAGGCTAAATGTAGGCTGTGCGGACAGAGAGAGAGAAGGGGGAGATATGGCAGTGGCATGGGATGCATAGATGGTAAAACGGAAATATGTATACGAAAACGTGAGCGCGGATGGGAAATGGCTTTCGCCTCTGCAGCGCGTGGGGCCCACTGGTGGAGTGATTGACGGGAGCCGGACAGCCCCGTGGCGCCTCTTGGCAGGGTCTGGGATGTGGGGAGCCAGAGGTCCATGACCCGACGCAATTTTATTCAATGTGTGGTGCCGCTCCCTCATGTCCTCGACTTCACAATTTTCGCACTCCTCGCTGAGCGGTTAAAAAAAATATTCCTAAGAGAAAAGAAGGGAATTTCATCCTCGCTTGAATGTCAAAAGCTCTACAATTTTTTTGTTCATCAATTGACAGCAAGAAAAATTAGGCTTTCCATTCAAAGTTTCTAAAAATAATTTTGAATCAGTGGCGTAACTATGGGGGTGAGGGCGATAGAATCCCTCCGTCAAGAGCCAAAAAATTCATGTTTTAAAGCAAAATGTCGTGTGTAATTATCCCGGGTGATATGCTATTCAATCTGATGCATCGAAGTCAAGTCATCCCAATCAAAGTCAAGTCCTAGTTGCGCCACTGATTTGGAAATCAGTATTTTTGCTTGAGATGACTTCGCGTCATTCCCGCACAACCGGCCTTTTTTCGTTGCAAATTCCTCATTTAAAACTGACCCTGTCATGAACGTTCAGATACCGATGACAGGGAGCGATCGAGTGGCCTTCTGAGATGTCGTCAGCCATAGAACTTGTCACTCGATTAGAATCCTGAAAAACCTTGTACACCCTATGCCAAAGCCACCATTCATGATGAATTAAGAAGAACCTAGTCAATGTTTCACTGTATCTCAAAATTTTATTTCAGTATTTTCTAACGTTGTGAAAGGTATTTTTTCTAAGTTAAAGAAGAAAATATTTATAAACTTACACTCTTTATTGCCTGCAAGTTTCAAAGTGATAAATTGTGATTTAAATTAGCAATATGCCGGGAAGATATCCCGATTGAGACTGATTGATGAGCCCTCATAGGAATAATTAGTACGATGCAGTTCTAAGAATAATAAAAATACTGATCACAACAAGGACACAAATGTTACAGTGACAAAACCGAAACTATAGATACCGAAAGCTTTACGGTAGATTAAAAGACTAATATTTCACCATACTAATGCTTCAGTTACTAGCGAACTAATGCTGTAATTGAATTCGAATCGCGTTAGCTATTCTAAGATCGCAAATTAAGACAGAAAGCATAAGGTTAAAAATATAATCATTGAATTTCCCGCAATATGGAAAAAGATAAATGAATATGGAGCAGTCTAATCTCATTTCCAGCCAAAATGAGCAAATTATCCAGTTACTCCTGGTTTTATGGTGCCTACCAATGCTAATAATTATAATCAAGTTCTCATCCCTCAAATTTCTCAGAATGCATTGAGTTTGTTAATCGATATATGGTTGTACATGGTAAGAACAGCCCATATTATAATTGAACTTCCTGATTTTTTCCGATTCGGTGAAGCACCACGATTTTCCAGATATCCAGGAGTTTTCATATGGAAGACACCATGTTACTTCTAGTAGTTGATCTCGCGAACTCTTTTTCTCTTTGAAGTTACATGAAACTTTCAGCGACGGTGCCTTCTTTTTTGACAACTATACATGAAGCCCGACCCTCTAATGGATTACCATTTCCTTTGGCATCATTTCCTCTTCTATATCCACAGTTAAAGGTTGCAGAATCTTAGAGGAACCAACACGTATCTCATCGGGCGGAGGTCATGAGTTAAACTTCGGAGCCAGAAGAATATTTTGGCAGCGGAGAGAGACATTCACTTCTATCACAGTCATTGCCCTCCTTCTCGACCCTGTCTCATTTGAGAAAGCCAGCCGACACATACGAATGACTATGAGAGTGAATCATACCGGGGAATCAAGCGTCGAAGAAGAAAAAAACATGAAAAATATCCGCCGGAAATCCACGCGGCCTCAGGGGACAGGGAAAAGGGCGACGATCCTCAGCACTCGGGCCACGCGATAGAAAAATAAGAAAGTCTAAGAGCCCGGGCGAGTCGTTGCGAAGGAGGACACCAGACTCTCATTTATCAAGGAAGATCCACCCGTCGCGTCATTCGCAAATCGCAACGCTCATCCCCACCTTCGCCATTCGCAAAACCGACGCATCGCGTGGAGTCACGTGGTCTCCACGTGATGAATGCCGATCAGTTTTTTGCCTCACAGCTTCCCTGTCGTGAGGGGAGGAAAACAGCAACGGCGGGATGAGCGAGATTTCGGGAAGGGTTAGTAGAAAAAAATTTGCTGCATTCCATATGAAGTGAAAAAAAGTTATCCCGTTTCTGGATGGTAATAGTAGTTATCCGTACCCTCAGAAGGTGGTTTGAAAAACGACGATATCTACATAACCCTGCTACAGAAGTAAGGACATCAGCAAGAGAATTGCATTAGCAAATATAAATTAAAAAAATAATAGCAGCAAGATATACTACCAACACTACACATGATATCCGACGCATCGATGAATAATCATGATAGCCAACACACATCCCATCGCGCGGAGGCGCGAAATTTAATAATTTCAAAGAGGGGTGGACATGAACAGGAAGGAGCTTCTGAGAGGTTCGCTATGTTAGAATTTAAAGAAAAGGTAAGTGAAGAGTCTGATCTGGAGTGTAGCGCTTTGCGGTGCAGAAACGTGGACACTTAGGAAGGAGGATGAGAAAAAACTGGAGGAATTCGAGATATGGGTGTGGTGAAAAATGGAGAAGGTGGAGTGGACGGAGAGGAGGGGGAACGATGAAGTGCTGGACATGGTGGTTGAGGAGAGGCAGCTTTTAGATGAGATGCGGAGGAGACAGAAGGTATTGATGGAGCGAGTACTTAGCGGGGAGGGGATGTTGAAAACAGTGTTAGAGGGTAGAATGTTAGGTAAACGAGGGAGAGGAAGAAAAGAATAGGATTTTTGGATAGAATAAAAGGGTGTAGGCCTTATTATGAATTGAAGTGGGAAGTGGTTGATGGGGAGGGAGGATCCCAGAATTCTTACCAGAATTGTACCTTAATCGGTAGAATACTTTAATAATAATAATACATAACCCTGCGGGCCAACTCTAGGATTTTTGCCAGGGGGATATCTTGCAGGTGACTCCGAATATTACCTCATGACCTCCGCGCGATGGGATTGGTGTTGATAATCATGATTATTCATCGATGCGTCTAATATCATGTGTAATGGTGGTAGCATATATTGCTACAATTATTTTTTTAACTTATTATTTATTTAATAATTTCAATTTCACCCAACACGAAGACACAATAATAGGGTAAACTATTTTCAAAATAATATCAATTACAATCATAATGCAAAAGTATTACTTAATACACTTCTAGTAAAATTAATCAACAAAACAGCCAGGGCCGGCTAAATTTCATATGCATAATTCTGTATAAACTTATAATTCCGAATATTTAATTCACTTGAAAGTGTATTGAGTGATATACATATTCTATTAATTGGTGCATTCATACAATAAGTTGTACTCACACTTCTTATGTGGAATCGGCTATTTTTTACCTTACTTGACTTTTTTCTTGCTCTCTTCTAAGAAGTGTCCCATGAGTGCGCTTAGGAATGAGGTTGTTAGAAAAATAGAAGGGGAAGTTCCGAAGGCGAAAAAATTTATCCCTTCCTCTTTGCGAGAAAATTCAATCAATTTTTGGGTATTCCCGATCCCAAATAAGTAATAATTTGAAAAAATCAATCCCTAATTATATTCTTTGCCTGCGTTGTGAAATCATCAATTGCCACAGGCGAT
Organism: Ischnura elegans; assembly: GCF_921293095.1. NCBI lineage: Eukaryota > Metazoa > Arthropoda > Insecta > Odonata > Coenagrionidae > Ischnura > Ischnura elegans. Next base: position 103,486,102 of record NC_060248.1, read on the forward strand.
GCTTACTTACCTATCGATTACAATGGCAGTCAACTTCGACATATTAACCCAGCTTAAAGATAATCAATACTGATAGTTTTTAATAAATTAGTCAAAGAAAAAGGGAAACATGGACGACATTAATTTAGAGTACAATAGGCATAATGAAGCTAAAATGCTTTTCCTCCGTACAAAATAATTTAGTATTGATAGCAGCTTGTGAAACGGTTTAGGAAATAGATCTATAATATGATAATTGGCTTGGTTATAGGATCCTCTGGAAAAGGTTTCAATTCCTAATTCGAGAAGAATTAAAGGGAAAATAAGCTTTTGAATCTTTATTGTTATTGATAGCATGTTGGTGAAAAAACCTGTTCAGGCTATCAGGTTATTACGTAGACATGATTTGTAGCCATATTATAAGCATCCAATCGGCTACGTTCGTAAAAACAAGACGCAGAAGATGCTGGAGAGAAAAAACGGAAAATGAAAGAATCATTGGGATGTCCGCGTTGGACGAATGACGTGTCCCTAAAATCGTACCTGCCCCTTTCGCAGAAAAAAAAAACTTTTCATTGCGCGTCTTATCAATTCTCCCCTGGTGACAAAAAAAAATAGCGAGAATTCTGATGTGCAACAGGTGTGATCGCAGAGAGAGGGGAGAAGGGAGGGAGGGGATAGGAGGAGAGGCATTGGGAGGAGGAAGAATCGAAGAAGGAGGGGGGGTATTGGGAAGAGGTGGAGGAATCGGCACGTGACCGCGAGATTGAAGGAATGTGCTTAGGAGGACGAAGAATGAGCAGTCCGGCGGAGGCTGACTTGAGCGTAAAGGAACTTTGGGCCAGGTTGGGACACGCGAAGGCGGGCGAATTCCAGGCATTAGAGAGAGGCCCGCGGACCGACGACTGGAATGATGGCCGGAGGAAGGGGGAGGAGGGAGGACGAATTGAAAGGGAAAAGATAGCGACCAATTTTATTTCTCTTTTTAGGAGGTTGGAGCGAAAAAATAAGTTATTATAAACCAACATCTTTCCCCATTGGCGTGAAATGTTTATAACTGTTTCCATGAATGAAGTGTATTACCACGACTTTAACAACAAAGGATTCTTCAGACGACCGCTTAAAACTTTTGCGGGAATTTCAGGTGAAATACTGTTTGCCTGATGTTCAAGATATTTTGTGAGTGCCTAAGTGCATGGTAATGGTAGAAATTATCACAATGATTGGATCACGGAAACAGACTGAAGAACCGATAGATTTTAGATGTTCTATTTCCCGCATACAATAATGGATCATAATTTTTACGATAATTTTTCCTTAGGGTTGCTTGACGCAGCTTGGTGAAATATGCTCCACATTTATATTTAATAGCTTATTATATTCGTAAATACCATCTGCAAGAGCTTTTTGGCATGTTCTAACTCGTGCATAAATCACTTGATACGTTAACATTTTGTTTTTATTCTACTAAATAATATTATTATTTGTATGGTAGCTTGTAGTGTCGCTGTCTTGTGTGCTTACTTGGTCTGTGTCTGGCGAAAGAGTGCATTTCTGATTAAGGCTAGGATGAGAACTGTATGACTGGTACGGAATAACCTGTAACTCCGAGCCACACACCCTGGTGGTGGATTGTATGGTATCTTGCAGATAAAGATGTGCTGCCACCTATCACGCGATCAAATGGGTTTACAAAATTCGCCACTCACGTCGCCACAGGCAAGGCGATCCGAACTTAACGAAGAAATAATTTACAATCAGGGATTTTAACCGAAATTTATGCTCGTGATGATATGATCCAACAAACTCATAAATTTCGCGATTATAAATAAAAATTATTCGGAATAAATAGATCGATCTGCATTCATCGCCTGCAACATCGAGATTTTTGAAAACCAATTGAAATGCGTTCAAAGCGGCAGCAAAAATCAAACCTCAGCGAGAGGAACCGATTCCTCTTCCATTTGTCCTCTATTACATGCCATTATTAATTTAAGTGGCGAAGGACAAAATCTTCCCCTATCAGTCATTTTCTTTTAAATTTAATAAGAAAACGGGAATGTTGCCGCCACTTCATTCAGTCGATTAGGGAGAACCTTTCATTGAGGGAGGGAGTCAATCATAAAAGCAAGTAATATCGAAAAGCGAAAGGCCGACGAGCAAGACCGAGGAGAAGCTGAGAAGTGGAGATACGCACGACATGAGCTCCTGACGTAATGAACTTGTCTGCGAAAGGGTTAGGGCTGTCGATTTTTCGCCGCGAAACGTGAAAAATACGAATATCTTTAATTTTAAAACTCTCTCAAATTCGACAACATAAAAATTTGAAGTATCCGATTATACTTCATCGGATGAGAGGTACAAAAAGTATAATCAATAATTTCAAGCGTTTTTTGATTAAATTGATTCATAACAAATTATTTATACTTTGTAAACTTCACACCGATTTGTCAACGTGTTTTCTTAAGATAATTTCTTGTTATCCTAGGAGCAGTGGCGAAACTAGGAATATGCTTTGGGGAGGATGAAGGGACGTGAGGTGGGGACCCCCCCCCCCCCCAGGCAACGGGGCTTCCGGGAAAATTTTTGAAAAATGACATGCCAGGATACATTTTACATCATTTTGGCACTAAAAATTTAACTTTAAGCAGATGCAGTTATTATATGTCAAAACTAGACAATAGTTTTAAATATTTTTTTGTTTCTCTGAGCCTTTGGAGGGGGGGGGAGGGATCTATCCCCTCGTCCCCCCCCCCCATAGTTACGCCACTGCCTAGGAGCTTTTCTTCCAAATTTGGACTTTCGCTTGTCTGGATCCTCGCCTAATAGCGAAATGTCATTTTTTTAGACACTTCTATCGAATTCTCCTTCGAAGTTCTAAACTGACTTCAGTTTATTCCAAGAGAATTGAACCCAAGGCATCCATGGCCCTCCCACCCCCGGCATTATTCATAAAAGACGAGGGGACTATAAAGGTAAGGGGAGGGGTGGGAGGAGAAGGAAGTGGGACCAGAGAGGGAATGGCACATATACGAATTGTCGACTTCACCGACGCCCAATGGGTCACCCTGTGGTTTAAAGATGAGCTGAATGTTTTGATTCGCGTGCTCTTCCCTCACGTGTCCGGAAAATCCAGGTTGAAAAATTTCCCCCATTCCGCCCGAAACGCTTCCGGTGTCGAGGTCAACGATACCTACTATCCGCCGGCAAGTAAACCCAATGTCGCCCGATAGTTGTCGCTGCGCCGTTGATAAAAATATGACGCCGGGTGAGTAATGCTTCGCTGAATCGCTCCCTCATACCAAAATTCGTCATGCAACTATTGCTGTCATCCACTACATTGAGCATTTGATGTTGACTGGATAGTAATGAATAATGTCTATGGTGTTAGGGATAAAAATATATCCTAGTCAACCTCATATTTTTTCAACCAAATAGGTTTTTTATGGCTTATACTTAGTGATAAACTTGATTATTTATTAGAAAATATGATTTCTTCTCTAAAATTCATGATAATGTAACGACGTGTTCTCTTTTCCTCAAATACCTAAAGAGTCTTTAAAATTCCATCAACTTCCTATTTGTTCACGATTCCCAGCAAATTCACTGAAAACTCGCACCAAAATCTATCACGACCTGATATATTATTGGATTATTCGATGGAAGAGTAATGTTCGACACTCTACACTAACAGTTACTGAGCCCCCCTTTAAGGGCAACATTGCCTCTTCAGCATTAGTTTTATTGATTGTAAAGAGGTCATTCAATATTTAAAGAAAACATCACAGACACAAACCAGGAAATTATATTTTATATAATTCTAAGGCAAAATATCTAATTTAATATTTCTTTAGGCTTTCACGGTAGGGTGACGATTCAGCGGAGAGGTTTTCGGAATATGCACAGCGTGTGTTCATCTTTGTGGAGGGATGAGCATAAAGGAGGGTCGATACCACCACTCTTCTCTTCAATGAGCTGAAGAAGCCAGCTGCAATACCGGCGAAACTGTTGTCTACGAAGGTGCACGCGCACTATTCATATCCCGATAACCTCTCCGAATTAATTAATACCCTTAAACCTAATTAATACCCTTACACCAGATGTCGCATCTTGTTTCTCTGGTTCTGCAAGTCACTTTAGTAATAACCTTCACATATAATGGAGGAAACTTACATAATTAGAGGCTATTTATGATTTAATCATTAATATCCTCCGCGGAAGCGTAAAAATGTAAGCTTTTTCCTCAAATTAACCGTTCCCAAGCCAGAGACTGCTTGAGCAGTAAGTTTTCCGGCCCCCAAAATCTAAGATATAAAGCACTGCTCTCAACAATAATGCATACTAAATTCCTTACGGATAATGTATGAATGCATTTAATCTATTTTCACAAGATACATGAGGAATTTGAAATCAGTTGGGGCGGAAAGAATCTAGTTCAGTTTTTAAAGGATCCTTGGTTTATTTTAGCTGATGTTCTCTTTCTGATGACATGGGGTGAATTTTGGCTGATTGGGAAATGTAAGAGGGGTGAGATGAGGGAATATGAATAGCTATGTGGAATGATTGAGGGTACACCGCGGGAAGGTGGAGGGGGGGGGGGCGAAAGTGGTAGGAGAGGAATGATAGGAATGCACTTGCCGGAGAGGAGTTAGGAGGGGGTGAAAGTCGGATGAGGGAAGGAGAATTTGCAAGGTAGAATGGGATGGAACGAAATTGTAGCAATTGTGAGGGTAGAACATAGAAGGGGATACAAAAGATAGGACACGCCAAATTGAAAATTAAACCTATTAAAAATAGAATTATTTCTTCCCTTAAATCCACGTTCGTTTCCCCTTAACCCTTTCTAACCCAGACCTTTTTCTGGGAGAAGTTAAATTTCAAGACTTTTCATTTTAAAATGTAAAACATTTTACTCCATCATAATTATTGTGGCATCTACACATTCCGCCATTCAACCTTACAGCACAAAAAATACGTAGTGTAAATCTTTCCTGTATAGAGCTGAAAATATATACATTTTGATGTAGCTTAAAAGCGACATTGGGTTATAATGGGTTAACAAAATTCGTCATACGACAATTACTGTCAACCACTTTATCGGACTTTAAATGTTGACGGGGGAGGAATGAATAATGTATGTAGTATTAGGGATTTAATTTTATCCCAGTCAACTTCATTTTTTCTTACCCAAGCTGATTTATAAGGCTTATGTTTAATGATTAACTATTAAAAATTTAAAATCATTTCTTCTCAAAAATTCATGCTACTATCATGACAGTTCTATTTTTCTATCTATCTTAAGTCTTAAAATTCTGTCAACCTCTTTCAATGTGCACAACGATTCCCTTTAAATTCACTGAAAGCCAGTACCAAAGTCTATTAAACCTGGTAATACCGTATTGAATTATTCGATAAAAAATTAATGCTCGCATAGTAAAAGGCAATTTATACTGACAGTTAGTGAGCCCCTACTTATGTCATTTGAGATATTCGGATAGGGTGAGTAAAAGTCTCATTTTTCTACGTTTTTCTCTAAAATAAAAGTAGCAAATAAAAAAACTGCCCAATCATAATCGATATTACAGCATTGAATTTTCTTTCTAGATCGACCAACCTCTTCTGGTAGAGTTTTTTGCTTCACTGTTTCGACTAGCCGGACAAATTAGCAAAATTTTCATTGATTTTTTTCGGTCAGCATGGAAATTTTTGTTGAAAAGAAACATTAATTATGATTAAAATGAAATTTCAGTTACACGCGTAATTTTCGTCGATTTCATTAATTCAGATTCCAAAGATTGCTATGTAGGTAATAGGCAACTTACAATGCACAATCGCATTTTCATCTTAATTGAATTTGAATTAAACGATGAGTGCGTGCTTATCAGTCAATTTCGCAAACACCATGTTAAAAGATCGGAAGATCCCCCTGAGGATGATCAGCAAGTCGCGGATCGAAACGTCGGGAGACATGGACGACATCAACCGGTGGAAAACCCGAGAAACTTTTCTGCAACTGATACGCCGGGAAAACCTAAGATCATACGATGTTAAAAAATTGCGGAAGATGATTCAGAGAGATGGGGAAGTTTCTATATATACACAATTGCTGGTTTGCCAGTTTTCCAGTTTGAATTGTTTCTCCCTTTTCCCCAAGATTTCTGCAGCACCATAAACATAATGTAGTGACTTCCCCACGTTAGACCGTAATTGATTTTCTTATGAACTCTTCAAGTGTATAACAGCTTTTTACAGAATGCCGCTTCCTAATGACGATTGTAAGAAACAGTACGTGTTTTCTTGTTTTTGCACAGTTAAAGAAAACTTTTCATAAGCTTTGAAATTTATCGGTTAATACTTGGCGTGAAGCCGCAGTTTTCAATCCATTCAAGACTTGGTCGCTCATTGAAAAACAACTTTTCATCTCTATTGGTCGGTTAATTAGCGATTTTTATATCTGAGAAGAGAAAAGAAATTTCGAACAATATTCATAATATACAAAGCATTTTTTTATTTACTCTCGACATAGGTCTTTCACTAATTTAATTTGCTCAACGAGCTTCTTCAATTTCAACTCAAAGATTATTTTAAGGAAGATCTTTTAAAAAAATGTACCTTTCCTTTCCAAGCAATACAAATCAAAAGACCTGAGCGATAGGAGACAGATGGAAAATCAATATGAAAAATAAAAAATCCCCATTAGATATTTCTACCATTTTGATTTTGATTATATTTTTCCGAATGAATTAATGTATTTTAAAAATATTTTTCCCATGCCATCTAGAATTAATTTTAAATTATCTTTAGATTAACTATACGATATTTGCAACTCTAATTGTAAGCCTAAAACGTATATACTCGTATTATTGTAAGCGTTTTCAATACTGCCACATTTGTGCATTTTAAAGCTCACAGCATTATAAAGCAAGTCGTTAAAAATATTCTGGACAGATGCCGCAATGAACCCTAGGATTATTTGCTTGCATTTATCATTCCATATTTACTGCAAAAATTCATCCATCCCTATCAATTTTTTTCTTTTCTCAGATGTAACGATTTATAATGAACCAACCAATGGGGTGAAAGTTCTTTTTCAATAAGCGACTTAGTTTTTAATGAATTCAAAACAGTTTACTTCTCACTTTATAGTGTCAGCAATAATTACCCATCCTTTAATTGGGTCAAAGTCTTTATAGCTGCCCAAAATTTTCTCCTCATTTTAGAGAACATTGTCTAACTACAAATCATTACAAAACTTTAATGAGTAAGAAATGTATCATATTGATATTTGATCGCGAACGTTTAAAGCTTTTGGCAGAAGCGTCATTTGAACTTTTCATGAGAGAATAAAATGCGTGCACCGAAATACGTGAGAATGTGTGGAGTCGGAAGAAAGGCCAGAGGAAAATGAGGAGGTGACTCTTTTAAGTTGACGGAAAAAGATGTCGTCATTGTTCCCAGGCGACGCAATCCCTTTTATTGCTGAGGAGGAAAAATATTTGCTTGAGCAGCACTTCTTTTTCCGCGGCTTCCCCCACTAGGATGACTGTCTCATTACTTCACCCCATTCTAATTAACGACCCTACCTTTTACCTTTTCCCATTGTCTTTTCATTAGTATCCTCCACGAAGTCCATAAGACAATTGACTAATTCCAAAAAAGAAAAAAACAGACAAGGTGGGCATATATATGCATGTTAGATTTTAATCGTATTCTTGAATTTATATTTAAGATTGAATGAATATATACTTTTTATACTTTCCCAATAGCATATGAAATGACTTTGAGATAAACGCACGGTTATGAGATGTTTGCATGTTTGCAATTGTAAGCTCAATATGCCTTCGGATAATTTTATGCGCGTTTTAATGGAAAGCAAGTCTTCTCGATGGATAAAGGGTTGAGAAACTTAATTCAGGTTGATAGATACAAACGTTATAAAAAGTTCGCCGCAAAATAAAAATGTATCAAAGCATTCGGGTGTCAAACAGATTAAGAAATCACAGATTTATCAATTATGGAGAAAAGATACTTCCAATAATAAAAATATCAGTAGCACGTTAACAAATTATCACACACAATAAACAGTTACGCTGCCCTGAGTGCAGTCGACAGTGTGACAATGGAGTTACAAGGAAAGGCCATTAGCAATTATTTTTTCCTTGGAAAATATATTCGATCCAACTCAAAAATTTGTTTTAATTTTCAATTCTGATTTATAAAAACAGGAAAACACTAAACATAAACTAAACAAAGGCAGTTTTTATTGGAAACAGCCTCCTAAACACGCGCCGATATTTTTATAATCAGTATCAAATTGAACCTCAAGGTGAAATATTACATTTGACTTGAGATAACTAATTTGTATTAATTTTAGTCAGAAGATTTTTGCAAATCTATCAACTTCATCAGAAAGGAAAAAACATATTGTCTTTATAATCAAAGCAAAATATTGTTCATGCGATAATGCATACACATGAAGAGAGCTCTCTTTCTTTAGCTCGCTAATACTTAATTGTAGCTTTGGGTGCATGAAATGAAGCAAGCAAGGATATCTTAAGCCTACGTAATGCCATAGATGTCAAATTATATCACGAATTTCGCGGATCAGTGCTTACTTATAGTAATAAAAAATACAAAATAAAGCCAATATTAATTCAGTAATAGCAAAAATCCGCCTTGAAACCCATTATAGAGTGAAAAAAAAACTTCCTCGCCAAATCATGTGGAAAAATATAATAATACTTTCATGAAAAATATTACCGAAACGAAAGACCCACGTTAATGGATATTATCTTATTTTATTTCTTAAAGGAACTAGATGAGAGCAAAAAATTCAGAACTGGTCAAACAATCCACCACACTTTTGGTAAATCATGTTGCCTCGATATTCTTTCTGATAGCCGATTGATAGCTAGATAGTAAACCACTCACATGTTATGATATTATTCATCATCTGTATGGATAAGAACGCAGTATTTATAAATATAAATAGATGCTGCGGTTATTTTATTTCCTTTATCGCTAAACATACACACACCACATTAACGCATATGAAATTTTTCAGCATTAATTAGTACGGCCTATGTGCAACAGCCAAAAGAAAGAGTAATAAAAATTACAACGCGATCAATATTATACTTATTTGTAAAAAAATGAAAACATTCAGTCTATTTTCGGCACCAGAATTCGAATACGGTATCCACTACTACTGACGGATATGTTCGTATGTGCCACTGCGACAAACTATCATTTTGGTCTCGTCCTTACCCCGTGTCGAATGCACTAATGCTGTATATTTGATACTTTTAGTTTAAAATTTACATAATAAAATCCAATGATGCTGAAAACAGAATGAACCTTTAATATAAATTCATACTGACTTCAACTTTGAACTCATTCAAATAATAACAATTAACATCAAAGCAAAATATTGTTTGCCGTGCTATTGCGCAGGCAATATTAACGTAAGGTTTCCTCGTATTTTATAGCATTTTTACGTTAGTGACCACAAAAATGCATATATAATTGTTTTGACTGGCTAAAACATTCTCTATAAATATAAAATTGATTATAACTCGCCAGTTGAAATATATGACAGGGTTGTGATTAATCGAACATAAATGGCAATTTTGTACTGCATACGGTTTTAGTGACGTGTTTCACTCGCATGCGTAACACTATAGAAAAGAGAAAAAATTCCCATTGATTTTTCGATTAATAAATAAATAAACATTGACAAACAGACTCATCAGGCCTGATCCGATCATGAGTGCACTGGTGATTCACTGTAGCGGATACAGCTGCAGGGGAAATGCTGAAATAGCATGTGATTCACGGCACAGGGATATCTTATATCTGAAAGTCAAGGGATGCTCATAAAAAATTAGAAGTTTTAAATTTTAGGAGTGATAGCTTTTCTATGAATTCATCATCCCTGAGCACGTGCAATTTCAATGGTGAATATATCAAGTTCGAGAAATGGAGTAAATTTCGAAGATAACAAAAAAAAAACTTGGTAAGCGAGTGTAAAATGACCCATTACATTTATTTTATTCGATAATTATTATTTGTGTAGAGAACGAGATTTATGATAGCTATGACGCTTGAAATATAATGTTTTTAAATAAATCTTAAAATCAATCCAACGCCAGTTTTAAGCTTAATTGCATTGTGGCGCTCATTCTGGTTATTATCAGGGGTCAATATCTTTAAATGCCAAATTAAGTAGAGAATATCGAAATTTTTGCATTCTCTTCTTTTTGTTACTAAATCACAACAAAAGTCGCGGCCTTTCCTTTATAACAGAAATTAAAATTTCGTTGAATTATCTAAAGAATAACAACGTTAAACCAATATGTGAAGACTGAGGTGATCAGAAGTTGAAAAAGTGATGGTGAACCGTACCACAAGCAAAAATCACGTGAATAATTTGCAAAAGCATCTGTGAAATGAAGTAAAATTTCAGAAGATCAGGACAAGCATGTAGCTAGTAAATGAATTCTGTGATGCTATGTCTGTGGATTGTTCAATATGCATGTTCACTTGGAAAACTTTAAACAGAGCACATTATTTTTGGAGGACCCTAATGTTAATACCCAGTGGGGAAAGGGTATGCAGAATTAAGTTTGAATTACTTCAAAGTATGTGCAGAGTTGACTTAATTCACAATGAATTTGCATAGAACGTGCTTAGAACATGCAAAGATCGTTTCCCGCTGCACTAACTTTGAACATGTGCAAGGTGAACGTTCTCAGCACATTCTTTGAACTAAATTAGGGAACTAATTCAAAGATTTTTCATTTTCTACATTATTTCACTGATGTCCGTGGGTTGTACGACCTGAGATGCCAACGGATTGTGGAGAACACCTCCCAATTCACATGAAGTTCGAAGATTATTTCATATTTTCCCCCAAATGTATGCATAACGTGCGAGCGATGATCACTCGAATACTAAAGCCTTTAGATAATTTAAAGTTCACGTAAATTCTGAATTTTAAAAATTTGGCACGCAAAACTATAAGCTAAGTTTTATATTTGGGAAAAAATGTTCTTCTTGCTTAACACAAAAATCGAAAAATTCTGTTGAGTCCACACCAGGCGAGGCTGATGGAACGAAACATATGGAGTTAGGGCAGATACTCGCCCTTCTGTATCGATTCGATAAGAGACTATAAGGGCAGTGTGAGGACTTACGAATTAGTTAGTTGACTTGTAATGTAACCAACTATTTGTGTATTCCTTCATGCATGTTTCTGAATTTTCCATGTATTTCTAAGAGTATGTTTTGCACGATCTAGTTTCATAAGCAGATTGCCTTCATAAGTAGGGACTTACTGGGACTATAGGGACTTACTGAAGCCGGTGACGAAGGATGGGGAGGCGGTATTCTCCCCCGTGATTCCTGGAAAATTTGAAAATATGGTAATTTTTAAGGGGGCTCTTAGATGAAAAGTTTCATTTCACCACCTTAAGAAAAAGTCTTTTAAAATAATTGATGAAAATCTAAAAGCCACTTGTGTACGTTATGAGACCAATTCAGACGCATTTACTCTGAGAGGTGTTTCATTCCACCAAGAAATGAAGAACGCCACGCGAAGAAATGAACCCCTCACCCAAAACAACGTCTTAATCCGCCCCTGGAGGAGGTCTTTATAGCCCCTGGCTGCGTGCCCTGTACCCGAGGTATATTCCCTTCCACGGATCCGATCTAGATTCCTTCGCAGGATAACCACGGAAGAAAGCGTTGTCGCCTGGAATATACTCCCCAGATACTTCGCAAGTGCAAAGCCCTTTCTCGCAGGCGATTAAAACTTATTCGCGCGGAGGGAAGAAACGGCGGAGGCGTCTAAGAGAGAGAGAGAGAGGCGCCAATGAGGGGCGCGCAATTACGTGAATCATTGGGTTCCGCGAGGGAATGAGTGTATTTCACTCACGCGCAAGGCCGGTGACTGACCCCCTTCCTCCACCCCACAGCCTCCTCACTCTTATTCTTCCCAACCTTCTTCTCCCTCTTCCCCACCCGTTGCCGGCTTCGGTGGTGGCTAGCTCATGGCCGCGTGGGAGTCAATGATACTGCTTATACATATATTTGCGCCTCTGACCGGCATCCAGGGCCGGATTTACGCACAAGCTGTTTGCTTCTTTGCAGTTTTGCAGCTTCATTGCGTAAAATGATAAACACCTCTACACCAATAACCACTCCAATATCAAGAGATCTTTCCTCATTTTTTCAGACTTGCTAGACTTAAGTCACCATTTTATAGACTAGACAAAATATCATGTAACTATAATGCGTAAAAACAACTAACTGCGGCTGAATCTGGGTGAGCTCTACCCTCACCTATTGAATCCAAACCAACCTTATGGTTGAATCAATGAGTGAGAATTAAAATGAAGAATTTTATTTGTTAAGATGTTTTCAATGACTATTCTGTCTCAACATTTTTTTACATATATTTAACAATGCCATTTGCCATCGAATCAACCTCAGCTAATGAATTATTTTAATAATGCAAATCTTTTCGAACATTCAACTGCAAAACCTGAATTTTTATCCTTAGATTGATATCAAAATAAAAAATTTTAATGTGGCAAGAATAATAATTTCTTACGAGATGTTGGTTTTTGTGGCGTACAACATCATCAGGACCAGTATTTCACCGTACAAGGCCATTTTTTCAAATGCTATGTTTTTTCAGCAAACGTGATGCAAGTGGAACCCGGAGCTCCTACTTAAACTTCGTAGCAATAACAACCAAAGCAGATGCTTACTTGGCCAGGTTTCAGGACTTTGGTACGGGTCCCGTAATAAATACCTACTTCAATGATGATAATAACAGTGAAGCCACTCAGATATCAAGAGATCATTCCTAATTTTTTTTCAGCCTTGCCAGATTAAATTCACTACTTCGTAGACTAGATAAAATATCCTCGCCAAATATTCATATTTGATGTTGATAAAAATATGGGTAATTGCAGTGAAATATTAGCCTTAAAACCAATAATGAAAAATGATTATAATAATATGCGTTTTAAAAATTATGGAGCAATAAATGAATGATTGGTTTTACGAATACGATTTTCAAATATTGAAGACCTGCCTAAAAGCCCAGTCAATTAGAAATAATAATTTTTGGCTGTAGTTGTATGTGTTTTTCATGTACATATGTGAAAGAATTCTCAATTTCATTTTACAGGAAAAATGAAAATTTCAGACGTGCTATTCATTTTCCCTAACAATCGACTTTCCCGGCAATAAACTTCCCCGTCTCTACCCTGACATTACAGTCTATCCACATAAGTGGCTACCGTGTAATGTGGGTGAGCTCAACAACTTAAGCTGCAACAGCAGAACGTATACAGTAACCCTTAACCCAGAGAAGTTTCTGGGAGAAATTAAAGTTCAACACATCTCATTTTAAAATAGTGAAAATCTTCTATTCATTCAGAATTATTGTGGCAGCTACATATTTCGCCGTTAAAATTCAAATCACAAAATAACACACAGCTTAAATCTTTCCTGAATTGAAGTGTTAATTTATACATTTTTGATGTTACTTATAGGCAAAATCGGGTTAAAATGGGTTAAGAGGACGCATGTTTGAGGTCGTATTTTGTCACTTTTGAAAGCGCATTTCTCCTATAAAATCATATTTTAAAGACTAGAAATTCCCTGTTTACCAAATAAAAATTAATGCATCCGAGAAAATAATATTAGGCAAAATATTCAAGTATAAGACGCATGAAAATCTGAGGCATTGACTATTTTATGAATCCTGAAATTTTTAACATGATGGCATAATTAATCAGCAAGTAATCTATCACCAAAAAGGAACGGTAGACTGGGAGGTATGAGTCCCCTTATTATATCTACATATTACCCTGCAAGCCACTTACAGAGGTGTTTTTTGGTAGGGGGTAAACCATCACCAAAATGCACATGAGGATTAAAATTTACTCCCGAGAACATGCACTACACAACATGAACGCTACATACGACACATAAGCTATGGGATTAATCTATATCCTACTTGTTAAGGCAATCTGCCTATGACGCTAGAAAATGTAAAACATACCGTTATAAATAAATACGAGCAAAATTCAGAAACATATAAGTTACTTGGGGCAACTACGGATGTGATAATAAGTCGGCATGAAAAATATCTCCTGTTATTCGCATGCATGTCTCCATATTTTCATTACTTTTTTTCTGATTCAATTCGCAGAAAAACTCCTTGGCCAACTTGGACCGTGTGGTGTGCATGTGGGAATCCTATTGCATGCTGCACGCTGGTGATTGATCACCCCCTGCCCAACACCCTAAACATGGCTCGCAGTGTATTATGTAAATGTAATTTTTTTCTCCGAGGATGCTTCGTGATCAATGGAAATACTGGTTGAGCACGCAAAACAGATCCAGCCTACTATACGTGTCTAACTTATGTTAAATGTGGCTCAGCCGGCGTGGTGGGGGATAACGCATAGGGTATACATTATGAATGGTGAATGTATGTATATTAGTATGTCCGTGCAACTGAGGTCAAAAATAAATCGGGCGACATGAGCGTCATCTGCTCGAAGGTGTCACAAGTGCTCGTCGACGAATTATCTTGGTCTACTGCCGGAAGTCCCACGTCCGAGGAGACTTCCGAATTACATCCGCCACCTCGTTTTTAATTCCACAGATTATTAAAGTGTATTGGATCAATGACCGCTACCTCTCACGAGAGTCACACGGCATCTGTTAACACGAATCTAATTTTAGGCCAGCTAAAATACTTCGGTATGACGCTTTCTCAAGCTTCAAACCGCTTTCATTTTGATACTCAAGGAAATTTTATTTTGTTAACTTAGAAGAGGCAACTAAGTCAGGTCAAATCTATTCTCAGTAACCTTTTTATGATTATGCATTGAATCATGGTAGTCAAATTGAGGAAATATGATGCAGCAGAAAAAAAGTTATCGTAATCACACAAAGAAAAAACGGCTAATAATGGTACTTTTCATAAAATATTTCATGATAACTCAATGTTTCAGCTGATTTTTCAATTTTCATAGAGCCCTAACCCTTTCTCAAATGAAGTTTCGAAGTACGAAAAGTTAAATGCATCCCCTGAAATTCCATTACTGTGCACGGATATGAAGGTATTAGTCCTTGTAGAATTTTGGTACTTCACAGAACTTCACGGGACTTTGCGTGATCGCATAACTCATTTTGCCTCATAAGTACATAGGTTTGCGTAATTCTTGAATTATAATTGTTCCCCCGTCACAAGATAAACATAGTACTAAAAAATTAGTGCCAATTATTCCACCTCCTAACCCACTTCTCGCACTTGAGGTGACTAACGAAAGAATGTGAATACCTGAAGGGCGTCGGTCATGTCAAAACCATTTTCATGTCCGTGAGGTATCTTATTTTCTATGTTTGACATCAAAAAATGGTTTTTTGGAAATAATTTCAGTTTCTAACCCACGAAAGACAACTTTTGTGCAGAAAAAATTAACCTTATCTGAGAATAATAAGTAAAATAATTACATTTTTAAGATGAAAACTGAAACGCATGGAGTTATCGAGAAAATTGGTCAAAGTAATTTTCTCTTGCAATGATATATTTATTGCAAAACGAAGGCATGTACTCGCAAAGTTTTTGAGAACTCTCATGATCAGTTAGAATCGAAATATACGGTCCTGAAAGTAAACATTCTATGACTGAGGAAGCCTTCCGGCAAACCCTAGGAGGCAGGAATATAAAATAAAATATTTGAGCATTATTCGTGTACAAGTTTATTAAATAGCCACATTTAAAAACAACACACTTCATCATCACGCTAGGAACTTTAGGCTTAATACCTGATTAACTAATGCGCAATATTGCTTGATGATTCAAGAATAAATTTACAGTTTTAGCTCCCGGTGAAAAAAGCGTGGCTTTACCCCCCAATCGTAGAGATAAAAAAATAAAAGATTAGATTTTAAGGTTCATATGCGAGATATGTATCGATCTGAAGAGAAGTGATATTTTTAAAATAATCATCGAACACAATTCTAAATTAGTTATCCACGTGAAAACGCCACGAGGGAAGAGATCGGCTCTTTTCTTATCAGTGAGAGGAAAACAAACTGCTGGGATGGAAAAAACTGGGAAAGCATCTCCGGACTCAATAACCTTCTTATATAACACGAAATCTCTGAAGAGCGACGATAAATATGACTGGAAATAGAAGATTCATTGTCAGCAAAAGCACATGCTGCGTTATTCAACTAAAATGAAGACAGTTGGACAAAGGTGATGATAAATGTAAATGAATAATCTAAAAGAGTGAAATAGAGGGAAATTTATGCCATCAAAATAGTTAAAAGGCGAGTGATACGTTCCGGAAACAGAGAATACCAATGAAGACTCATGGGAAAATGACACAATTTGGAGACACCACAGGATATCATTCCCATTGTTACCCGTCAACTCACACAGGTAGTACGTTAGGATCAAGTTTAAGGCTGGAATTGAACGGCCATTAAAGTTTTCCAATGCTTTGCTGATGCCTTCATTTTGCATTGAAAGCAGAAAGTTCGATTGCATTTATGAAAAATTAAATGGAATTCGAAAAACAAACTTCACGCTTTCTATTAGCATAATTTTTAAGAATGGGAGGCATGATAATGCTGCCAGCATTTATCTTCGCAACTTTTCATTCAAACCGGAAAAAAAAACTGAAAGTAAAAATTCTAAAGTACCTAACGGTCAAAAGATTAGTTGTTGGGCATTTCCATGAAAATGTCAACTTTTTCTCACAAATTAAAATTTAGGCTGGAAATATTTTATCTTTATAAATCAACAGCTAATTGATTGAATTTCAAAAAATCAATGCTTGAAATATTATTCACAGCCTTGCTAAAAGTGTTGAAACTATACTTCGATTCACAGAGCTTTGAAGATGTTTAAAATCATTGCACTTTGGAGGTTGACCTCGCACTAATTCCGTCACATTTTAATTATGGGCTTGTTTAGAAGGTATTTCGATAATTAATTTTGTTTATGTACATGAAAATCACCTTCAAAAATGTTTCTTGATCTTGCACAGTTACAAGTTTTCCATTTTTTTTGTATTTTACAAATCAATCGAAATATCCTATTGCATAATTTTCTCTAAAGGTAATTCCGTCACAAATGGAATTGCCCTGTTACCATTTTATGGTAAACTCACTTAGTAAGAACATCATGTAATGTTCATATCAGTCACTAACCTTTAATTGAGAGAGTTATCTTTATAAATGATTTTTGTAATCATCATTAAACAAGGCCACTTTGTTAAATTTTTTGTATCACAAACCATTAAGCCTTCCTTATGTTTTGAGTGATTTCTTTGGTTTATCCTACACTCCATATTCCATATTTGGAATTCAAATGGCGATGCTACTAATCTCATAAACTAAGTTCTGGCAACACCGCCAAGGAGGTGAAATTTTTATCGTTAAATTTCAGTTTATATTATTCCAGCGATCTGGTGAGTACATAAAAAAGTTGTCTCATTCTTATCCACTGTAGAGGAAAACTTTTAATCAACCGCAGGAAAACAGACATCGTTCGGGTGTTCCGTAATCTATTTTTAGAATGATAAGGAATTCGGTCGCTTGAAGTCGATTTATTCCACAGAACACGCGGAGAGTCCTCTTTCACTTAATAAACGGACCCACGACTTCGAGAAACGAAAAACAGCTGGCGAAGGGATTAAAACTTATGGACCCTGGACATCTGAAACCCGTTGCAATGCGAGAAGGCAACGGAGGGAATGGAAACAAAAAATAATCGAGGGAGAGAGATATCACGTGTTGCAGTGGGAAAGAAAGGATAAGGAGTCAGACCGGAGGACTGACAGGCGAAGTCCACGAAAGTTTGAGAGGGAAGAACGGATGGCAGGGATGAGAAGACGCGAGCACAGAGAAAGAAAGAAGGGAAAGATGGGCAAGATGGCGGGAGAGAGAGAGAGCTCAGAGGAAGATTTTGGGGAGGCCCTAATGAGTTACTCGCTATTCTTAGTCGGTCATCAACATCGGGACGTAGGTATCGGGGAGGCGCGCAGAAAATTAAGAGAAAAGTAGGATGGAGGAGGGGACGAGATGGGAGGGGGTTGGTGCGAGGGGAGGGGAGGGTGGGTGTGACGCAGGCGCGAGAGGATTAAGGATGCGTTGTTGCACGGGTTGAGACAGGAAAATGACATTCGCTAACTGCAGCGCTTAAGCATAAAACAAAAATGTGCCCGCAAGGAATTTGAAACGGAGGAACAGATGGAGGAGCCGCGCGTGGGTGTTTGGTTGGCCCGCCATTAAGTGAGACATACAACCCTCAACCTCTCGGTCTTAAAAATTATATACACGCTTCACCAGGTGAATTGGCTGCCGACTGAATATATTTCCCTAAAAATATCTCATACTTAAAGGATAAAATGTGTCTGGGGGGATATTTATCATGCCCCAAAGGGGTCCAGGTTCGATACCCTGAGGGAGGAGAGTTGGTATTTCTGGGATAGACTGGTACCTGCTTGAGTGTCACGCGGGGGGGCACTTCAAGGACGGTACTCAGTCAGTGTTGGATGGGGAATGCGGGGTGAACGTAAACTTAATGTTGATTACAGGGACAAAGGCTTAATGGACGGCCCCTCTATATTTTACCACTGCCATAATACCTTGCTGCTGAAAAGGTCCCCGAAAATTTTTGCACCCGCCACACTACTGCGTGTTACCCGCAAAATCCAAGCGGAATATACGTTTGCATGGGATTTCTTGCGCAAATGTTAACGGGTATAATATTTTTTATTATTCCATTATTTGAAACTTTAGCTGCATATCTTTTGTTAAATGGATATCACAAAAAATAAATTTTAAAATATGCAAAACACAAAGTGGTTCTAGTGGACTAAAGCACAATGAATAATAGTACAACCGCCTTGAAGAATATATTTGACAGAAGAAAAAAAATATAGACTTGTAGGCACTTGGCTCAGAGCGTATAAGTTACAGGTTGAAAGGTATACGTCGATACAAGAAAATGCGAAATTCAATTAATGGCTTTTTATAAAAAAAAAAACAAATATCGGTAATAAGTTAGAGAAGGGCTTAGTATTCTCCTATTAAATTTATTTTTTCGTCTTAAGTTACCTCAAATTCGATAGCTAATTATAAGAGAATATAGAACTCTATCTGCCGAAAAGTTTTTTGCGTTTGAAAAGCTTTCTCTGTACGAGGACAGCAACAAGTACCTGTTGCGATCGTCATGCAACTGGTTAGGCGAAACCGTAGATCCTTTCTTCTGCGTCGCATCAAATTTTTTAGTCGCTTAGAACTAATCGTCTCCCTGAAAAACAATCTCACTGTTTAATCTATTAATAAGTGTGCCAATATTTTGAGAGTTCATAAAATTTATTTTAGCGGTAAACATCCTAAAAAAATTCGAATTACTGTAACTACTTCAACTCCTCGCAGATAAGTAAGATTTCTTCAGTCTAAATTCCCCTAACAAGAATGTTAAAAAAGATAGGAATCTGATATTTGTCCTTGGAACATGCTCATCAATCAACACGCAAAACAAAACTTTTCCCATAGTCTATATCTATTATTTATACATCCGCCAAAAATACTTCTTAGAAATAATGAAAAATCTACATTAATTATCAACGCATGCGCTATTTCGGAATTGATTTTCGTCAAAGAAAATCTTCTCCTATTCCCATTTAAATAAAAAAATTAACACTGAAATTTGAGCTTCTTTCCGTAATTAGATGAAAGATTTGACCATACTGCAGCAATATCATATCAATTCTTGTTTCTCTAATCCATATGGTCGCTACCCTAGCAACGGATACAGACATATTTAACTCCAGTCCGCAGTCAAGATACTGACTATATCACCCTGATGTGCAGAAGTAGGGTGGTGCAGAAGGTCATGGAAGATGAAAATGAATCCAAGATTACTTCATTCAGCTGAAAATAATGCTCTTCATAAAGCCAGAGATGCTTCAAAATTTAATATTAATTTTAAATAAATTCTATTTTATTCCCAATTAAAAGAAAAATGCAAAAAAAACGGAAACACTATAAGCACAACTAAAAAGAAGAGGCATATGTTCACGTACGTATTATTGTTGTAAACGGGTTGGCAGCTAATAAAGAATGAATCAATAAAGAAACATATAAATTACCCTGGCAGTTCTGCTTTCATACCTATTCATGGTGGAGGCTGCGAGAAAAACATTTGCGTGGGGAGCAGGTAGTCGTCAACATTTCGAGCGAGGGTAGCTCAATAAAGAGCGATCCACAGAGATTATTCTCTCCCTCCCCTCGGATACACGGCTATTTTTTGAAACGACGGCCGCGGCGGCGGGGGAGGGGGAGGGAAAGAAAAGCAAGCGATCTCACAGAGCAGCCCGTCAACCCCAACCGTCCAAAAGGGAACTCCTTCCCCACGTCAGTCCTTCGAACCTGGGCGATATCTGGGATGTTTCCCCGAGGCCCTCCAAATAGAGCGGTGCCCGCCCCAACCCCACCAAACTCCTCTTCCCCCGCCCCTTTACCTCCCCCAATCCCCCGGATGTTGACTCGCAGAGGGGCGTGGGAGAAAGAGAAGAGAGGAGAGAGAAAATTGAGGAAGGGGGTATGAGTAAAGGATGATGCTTCGGTGGCCTCGTGAAGGGAAAGTGGAGGGAGGCGAAAGCAGTTGGAAGAGAGGGAGAGAGAAGGAAGGGGTCAAAGGAGGAGGAGATGAAGGAGATTTTTGCCGGCCTCGGCGCCAGCGGGTCCTTGACTGCCAAACCGATGGTCGCGGATTCGAGTCCCGACAAGGGAAGGGTATTTTTAAATTTTTCGTCCAAATATTCCAACGACAACTTGAAATATTTGACTATTGTGCAGCATTGTCATTTCAATTCTCCTTTCTCTAATCCTTATGGTCATTAACCTGCTACCGGAGGCCGAAATCTTTTACACCAGTACTGTGAAGTCAACAGGCTGATGAGATCACCGTGATATGTAGATTTAAAGTCGCGCAGATCGTAACTGGGGTACCTGTGATCACTAAAAATTTTATTATTATTATTATATGGATGGCGGAGGAGGAAAAGGGGCGTGAGAGAGAGAGAAGAGAGGAGAGGGAAAATTGGAAGGGGAATGAATAAAGGGTTTCGGCGGCCTCGTGAAGGAAAAGCGGGGGGAGACGAAGCAGTTGGAAGAGAGAGGGAGAGAGAGAGAAGGAGGGGGTTAAAGGAGTGGAAGGTGGAGAAGGAGTAGGATGAAGGAGGAGAAGAAGAAGAAAGATGGCGGAGGAGGAAGAGGAAAGGGGGAGTCAGCTTTTAAATCCGGAGGATGATGATGATGTTTAGGGAGGAGGTGGGATGGGGCGAGGATAAACTCTTCTTCTTCGTTCCGCGGTCTTTCGCGGGCGGAGGAGGGGAAGCGGGATCGACGGCCTCCTGCTCCCCAACCCTCACCCCTTCCCTCACATTTTCCCCCTTCTGGTCCCTAACCTCTCCCAACCAGAGATACGGCGACCCCTTTCGTCTTCGCGAACCCTTTTTTGACGCCCCCATTTCTTCCACTCCCCCTCCCTCTACCCTAACACCCCTCCCTTCCCTCTCCCTGTTTACCCTTCTCTCCTTCATCCCCCTGGCCTCCCGCTTCCACCCCCTCCCTGCCGCCTCACTCTATTTTTCTTGCCTCCTCACAGCTGAGAGCATGAACCTTTGTATCCTCACTCTTTTTTTTTCGCTTGAAATATTTATTCTTAATTTCTTTCGCGGCCTCGCTCTGAACCTACCGCAATACGCTTCACGGTATCGGCACGTTTTCCTCCACCGTGGGCTATAAATATCCTTTTCGCGGCCATTTACTTAATTTCGCCGTGAATGCTGCGTCAAGGACGAGTGAGATATTTTAATGGATAAGGTGACGACTGGCCACTTTGATGAGCGTTGGCGAGAAAAGAATGTAATAATCAACAAGTTCGAGAATGGACTTAGGCCATTTTAATCCGTTTATATAAGATTAAATTGATAGTACGGAGCCATGAATATTATTTTTCTCTGTGAACTATTTTCCGATGCCTCAGACTTAGCATTCAACATAGGAATACATCAACCCAGTTATTCATTTAGCCTATAATTCAGAACGATTGTTCAACAGATAAGATGCATCTGGGCCATCTGGTCCGCGTCCAAGAAATATAATATCCTTTCAGTGCAGGGAGAATTCTTACGCCACATTAATTAAAAAATGCGTAGATGATTGCAAATCACTGCGGAAATTAAGAATTTTATATCCCCAGCAACTTGAGTTTCATAAATATAATATCGAAATAAGCCAAGTCTGTATAAAATGCTTCGAACTAATATTTGTTATTATATTTTAATACTACATACTTCCTCATACTTTTATGTAATATGATTCGATTAAACGGGAAATTTTAATGTAAAAAAGGGTTTCTATAATTGGACAAAGAATATTTATGCATTGAAATACTTTCAACCAGGATGCAAGAATGAGATTATGGCGGAGGATAAACGATATTCGTTTTTTGCATTTTTTCTCACGGAAAGAGAAACTCAAAGAACTTTATTGCCACGTAAGTCTGGGAGATTGAATCATACATGGGATCTCTAAGTTGAATTCAGACTAATATTCTATATCATTGCAGGATATCGAGAGAATGTTTATTTTGTAAACAAAATTCTAACTTGGGATCTTTGAAAAAAAAAATTCTGAACACACGATTTTTATAGCTCCCTCCGCAGTGGCTCATCGAATTAAAAAAAAAATATTTTGATAAGCAAGATGCTATGTCTCCACTAAACGTGACAATAATGATTCAATTTCATTATTCTTCTTCCTTCTCAGTTATATTTTTACTCCTAGTACATACTTGCAGTGCTTATTGCATTTTATAAAATATACGTGTATATTGTTCGTAATAGGTGATAATTCGTTCGTAATTCGTGATAGGTTAAGAATATCATTTCGTTATTTTTAGGTTTGGTTTTAGTAAATTACTATTTTCTCTCAGTCAAATATTATTAATTTTTACATTTTAAACTGGTATAGCTTACTTCATCGTATTTCTATGTTCTAAAAAGCTTGTTTAGGTTCATATTTAAGTTTTCTTACATTGGATGCAAAATATAACAACCCTTGCATTGTTACATCTGTTATGATTGTATGTATTTAAAGTGATATTGCAACTTAAGAAATTTCTATGACTCAATTATTCCACATTTTTATTACACTATTTGACAGTTGCCAGAAGAGAGTTGTCTTTAGAGTTAAAGATCTTACAAGAAGTAATTGATAATTTCCTGACTTTTTTTTAAAATCGGTCATTTTTACTCGTAATTGATTACTTTTTTCACGTAGTAAATGCAATTGAGACCAGTTACTTTTTCCCAGTACTTTTACCAACACATTACTTCATGCTCACTGTTACCTTTCCACCAAAGCCCGCACTCCCCACATTTATCCGAGATCCATTTTTCTCTCCTTACCCAACCTCTCCCTATCGGTGTGCCTGTCTTATCCTCCCAACGCAAACACTCCCATCAACACGCAAATCTGCCCACGCCTCAACACCTCCTCCCCTGTCTTCCATCTTTTCTAAAAACTAACCATCTACCCCCACCATCGCCTACCATACCCGGATCCGTCGTCCTCGCTGTGCCTTCCCTCATTCAGCCCTTCCAATCATCGCACCTCGAATCGAATAAACGCCAGATGAAAAGAACATATTTTACGCGGAATCGAAGAGAGCTGTTTGAATAATAATTTATAAGACACACTTGGCTTCATCAAAAGGGAATAATGACAAACTTGAGTGCATCCGACAATTACATCCAACTCTGCGTGTCGGACGTCCAATTATTCTGATTGTAATAGCTATTTGAATGCATCTATACCGAAGATTGTCCATCCAGGGACTTTTTTTTGCCGAGGTGCGGTATAAAAATCGTGACGGAGGCGGTGGTGGTAGTCGGCATCTTTGCGACTCGTGGATGGAGAATGGCCGATGGAGGCGATTTATAGCCCACTAAAGCGCCGTACGCCGAGCGATTGCTTGCAGTTATTGCCCGAGCTGCAGCGAGTCTTTCCTCCAGCTTTTGATGGACAAAAGCAGTGCTACTGGAAATATTTTCTCTCGCTTGATATTCAACTGAAAATAATTGCTATTGCCTCGATTGCTGATGCATAATTCATGAAGGTAGTTGTGTGGTGCTCGTAATCCACGTGTGAATTAATTGATAAAACCGCCACAATATGATCATGCTTACAGATGTCTGAGATCGTAAATTTGATGCTTATAAAAGGAAAATATCCGAGAAAAAAATAAAATTATACCATATGTTTTGCCAGTAAATCTTCGGAAGCACTGCGATACATCTCAATTAACAATACTTATGATTATTTTGACGCTTGTGGCAAAATGACGTCCCTGAATCATGGGTAGGAATGAAGCAGCAGTGGCTACAGAAAACTCTCATCAAATATCTTAGTTTTTTTTTTGCTTTCTGGATAAGGATGTGTAGAAAATAAACTGTGAAATATAGTATAATTTCACGCTTCTATCGAAGTTTTTTCATCAAATTTCACAGTAAAATTACTCGCCCAGGTAAAATCTCGTTACGAGGTACAAATAAGTAAAACCCTACACTGAATAATCCAAAACGCTTCTTTGAAGACATAATCTTACTAATTATCTCCTAATTATTGATGATTCCCTGTTTAAAGGAAAACCAAAATATTAACGGCTACCGACATAACCATTCGAGCGAAGGCATCATTTGTATGAATCCATCTATGAATCCAATCCAATCTATGAATTCTTCGTACGAATAAATTATACGATATTATTTGTCAGGAACATGCTTAATGGAAGTCGTGAGACTTCCGACTATTAATTGCATAATGGTTTGAAGCACTGTGTTTCAATAAACTGCATTTTAAAATGCAAATGTCTAGCAACGGAAATGCAAACTTCCGAATCTTTCGCAAAAAATATTTTTAATTGCCTTCATACCTAGACTGAATTTCTATCAATTCGTACCTGAAATGTGTGAACATGGTAGGAAGAAAATCTACTTTAGTATATTATTAGTCTTCATCATCTGTTTCAATGAGTAAAATCAAGAAATATTCTGATTATACGCAAGTAATCTAACGGGTGTAAGTAGCAAGCACATACTTTCAAACAATTCCAACCAAAGAATTTATAAGATTATTTTTAATTCCACCATTCATTACCAATTCCCGGTCATCTAATATAACAGTAAAAATTATAGTATAGTAACAGTGAAATACCACAATAATGGCGCGCATAATTGAAAGGGTAAAAAGTATTAATACGGGAAAGTTATTTTGATTCAAACAAAGTTAAATGACAATCATAATCAAATATTTTGTAAACAGTTTAATTTTTTGTTATAATCAACAAGAAGACTCTTAATTATAATTCTAATGCAATAATTTAATTAACATAAGAATTACATAATGCGACAAGTGATCAGTATGCGTAACTACATCAAATTAAAATATTATCAATAAAAAAGAGAAGAGAACGACAATGTTTTGATATGGACGTAAAGAAAAAAATGAAAACTTAATGTACATATAACAGAATGACGCAAAATGGAATCCTTGAACAGGCTACCGCAGGATGTTATAATTGAAGTGATGCTGCTATCGGAATTAACCCCGCGTGTCATCATGGCACTGTGTTAGTGTTTTATGTATAATGTGGCCGCGAAATTAAACATTAACGGTAAAATTACTATAATTCGGATCATGGTATCTCGTTCTCATTTCTTTTTTCCTATAAATGGTCACTTTTCGTTTTTAATAGGTAGGGCCCCTTTTGCTTACATAGCACTGGGGTGCTTTATCCCTACTCCCATTTCCTTCCAGCCCTTTCCCTTCCCTGGAGGCGCCGGCGGGCTCCGATCGCGACGGCGTCTCCGTCCTTTTTCCTTCCTCTCCGCCCCCTCCCCGGGTGTCCTGGCATATAAGCCTCGGGCTTGGTTCCGGGGCCCCGGTGCGTTGTACTCTTAGAGGGTTCCCCTTGAACCCTCATGATTCTTTTCATTTTTAATACTGGAAATACCGGCGTTTGGTCCTTGACCGGTCATCTTGACGGTTGCTATTTTTTAAATAAATATTCACCAAATTTTTATCATAAATTTAAGTAAAGTCATTTAATTATACACTTAACTAAATAATAGATGATATATATTTGATTTATAATGATAACTTTTACGTTGCAAGTTTAAAATGAATCAGAGCCGTATTCAAATTAAAGTAACACCTATTTCCGGCGATGGTCACATTCACTTACACACATATTTTTTTCTCTTTATACTGTAATTAATATCATTCTCGTTTATCGAAAGTATTACAGGGATGTTAGAACATGAAAACAATTATAATTAGCAAATTTTGTCAATTTTATTAATGCCAAAAGTCACATTTTGATTTGCTGAGAAAGATAAATTTTAACAAGTTCATAATATGAACCATTATGCATAAATTGAATGGAAAAAATAATTAATATTCAGAAAATAAATTTAATTTATGCAACAAAAAAGTAAGAGACATGATTTTCATAGTAACGGCTAGCAGTCAAAACGACAGGTTTGGTCCTTCTAGTGCTGACTTCTCTAATCCCGCCTTCCGGTTTCGAAATCCACAACGCCCGCACTCCATATTCCCCTTCCTGTGACCCCTTTCTCATTTCCCTCTACCCTGGGTTCCTTACGTCGAATTCATGAGCAACCAGGTCCCCATCCTACTCGGATCCACACTGGGAATCGCAAATAACACAAGCCTAGGAAAGGGGGATCCGGACGCATGGCATAGCCAAGCATTTGTCAGAGGAAGTTGTAACGATATTGTGAAACTCTTCCGCCATGCAGATCGTTGAATCTATTTATTAGAATACCACCACGTACGTTCCCATCCTTCATAACTTAGGTCATGTTATGTGAGGTATTAGTCAGAGGAAGGCGTCATGGAAGCTATCTTTAAGCAACCGAAGTAACGGTGAGTTTTACTTAAAAAAAAGTTAATAATTTAATCGAAGAAATTGGGTCATCCAAAAATTGTATCCGGGATTTTTTAATACGGACGATTAATTTTATTCATCAGAAAATAAAGTGATAAAATCAGTCACGTTGAGGAGGTGTAGATTAGTCACCCGGGCGGGAAATGGACGATTCATCTATTATTATTCATCTAAGATTATTTTGAGCTTTAAGATTTTTCGATGCAATATTTTTATTCGATCACTAAGCTAAATGATAAAACGTCGTTGTTATCTCCCTCAGTATTTATCGATTCAAAGATTATTGTTTAGTTTTAAAGATAATATTTTTGGTTTGAGCATCGTTACCCTTTTTCTCAGCTTTGGAATTTCAGTCCATTAAATGGAAATGGAATAACGCCAAGTGATCTCCTTTGTCAGATGTATAAGCCATACGTTATTAAACGCTATTGATTCAAACATGTTACTTCTCTTAACACTGACCTGACAATCAAGAGGTCCTTGGTTCTGTTCCCAGTCGAGACACAAATAAATAAATTACGGGAACCAATACTTAGTTAGAAATTTTGAAAGAATCTCTAAATGAAAGCTAATTAGTTCACACTGCTAATTATACTACTCTTCACGATAATAAAAACGACACCAATGCCTAGTGTTTTAAATTGAAAAATACATTTTTACTAAGATTGGGTATTCATAAAAATATCAATCTCGCATAAGGTGCTTATGTAAAACTTCTTTCAGGCAATGACTTTAATGCTAAAATTACTCGAGCGTCGCTCAAATGTTCCACACATGGATAAGTTTCAGCACCTCTGGCAAAGCGTGAAGCGTCACATAGCTAGTGAAGGAAAAATGGTATCGAGGTTAACCTGGATGAAACGATTATTTAACCGATGATAACATTGATTAGAGATTTAATTATCAAACACAAATAAAAGTTAATACTGCGGGGAAGTGGTTTGCAAACTCGTTCCAAAAAAGAGAAATATAAACATAAGCAGTAGATATTTCCTTTGAGAGAAAAATATTCTTAATTTACACCCAAAGCATATTGGTATGTAGAGGTGGCACAACTAAGTTCGAGGGGGGGATCAGACTGAATAGTAATGTTCACCGGGTAATAATATTCGAAATTTTGCTTTATAAATATGAATGCGTATAACAAACAACTACTTTGAGTTAATATATAGAGGCCAAGCTAAAAAAAACATTGAATTACTGTATTTCAAACAAAATGGATTACTATGATACGAATATTTATTATATTTCTGAGGTTTTATTGGGGGTATCCTCTTCTAACAGTTACGTCACTGGGTAGGCAAATTGTTTTAAGCGTCATTAGAAAAATACAAACATGTCTTTGCTAAAAATGTAGTCAATGTGACTAGGTCAGATTTACGTCTAATACCAATTTTTCGATACCGATTGGAGAATAGAATCGTCCAAGCGGAATAGTGATTTCGAAGCAACCGCAATGATTCAGTCGCACCCAGCGGGCGAGCCCATAGGCGATATGTATTTTATGGAATAGCCGCAATGAAGATGCAGTATACGGCTTGATATCCGCGGTGTTTCGATCACTAACTATTGGGCCTTTCCTACAAATCAGGCATTAAAAAAAATCAAATAACGAGTGGATAAAAATACAGTATCCCAAACAATAGTTAAAAAAAGTGCCGGAGCGAAAATATACGAAGTCTTGTCCAGTAAAAATCCTTAAACAAAGGCAGCGTACATCTCTGTAATTTCAGAAAAAAAACTGAAAAGAAAGTCATCTTTACTGGTAGCTCTCGAATGACAGCTTTTATTACACCAACTTAACTAAAAATTTATAGCAATAACTAATGGATATCTTAAAGTCGTTTGTCAGCGTATAGCAGACCTTTGACTCATCATCGCTTAGAAGGGCTGCATACCACTAAGGCCCCGCGGGAAGTAATGAGCCCCAATCCCCAAAAATGACCTTAATCCACCCCTGACAGCAGTTTTAATAGACCTCGGAAGGAAAGAGGCAAAATATTCAGGATGGTGTTCTGCACATAATGCACAAGAGCAACGAGCACATTAAAGGGAAACGATGGCAAATGAGATCGACGCGACGCCGGCTCGTCGTCTAATAATTTCCGTGGAGACAAAACAACATAGTTTGGCTCCGGCATGTTGGTAATACCTGACGATTATTTAGACGAAAGGAATGAAGCCTCCGAGGAGCCAAAGCGTCCGATGACTCGCACTATTGCAGACAATGACCGAGCGTCGTGCCAGAAAACAGCCCATCTTCCGCGCTCAATGGTAGCGGTTTTTAACGTTCTTTTATAATTTATGGAACATCTTAGCCGCATCTAAAGTTATTTGAGGCCTACAAGGAAAGAGGGCAAGGAGGCAAAACCAAAACATTCCCCTCCCACACTTTTGTCAGCATTCCTCTCTTCTTTCCTCATTGCTTGATCCCATCGTATCTAGTCTCCCACGTACCGCTCACAAATGTCTTCCCACATTCCACTCCACATATCAAACTTCATAATTAGGAAAAGTGACGGAATGGGTTCACTTCAGTCTTAAGGGAGAAACATAAATATTTAACCACTTTGCATTTAGTTTTTCCTTCTCAACAATTCCTAACAGTGTTAGAGGATAGAATGTTGGGTAAACGATGGAGAGGAAGGAAGAGAATAGGATTTTAGGTAGAATGCAAGGGAATAGGCCCTGTGATTTCAAGAGAGAAGCCTATGAAGGGAGTAGAGACTGCTAGAATACTTCTTAAATACTCCATGGAAACCTAGCTAAATCAGTATAATACTTCAATAATAATCACTTTCTGTCCATCGCTGTGAAGTAGGATTAAATATTAGATGAGTAAACGTTCACGGTAAAGGTTCAGCAAATAGGTTTATGGAACATGGACCTTGTGTGTCCATCTTAGCAGGCTAAACGGATTGACTTGGTGTATATTCGTAAACCTCTCTGCTAAGATAAAATTTTGTGAACATGTATTTTCATGACGACACGTGGACTCTTACCTTTTATAAATGATATTAGACTCAATATTAAAAAATGACAAAATAAAAAAACACCAATTTCGAAAAGGTATAGTTACTCAAAAAACTAAAGATCCATTCGGCAAAGCTGTTCGTCTTCCAACAATATGAAGAAAACAATTGAACTTGCGTTATTTGGGATTCAGGCGACCCAAATTATTCAAATCATCAATAAAGTTCAGCATGTGCATTATTGTGTGAAAGAATCTTCCCTCTACACACGACTGTATGTCTGCAAGATTTGAAAGTTCCAGAATCACGTGGAAGTGGCTAATTAATGTGGAATGTGTTCATTTATCCCAATAATCTTGTGACCAGTCTAATAGCTCACTAACTAATTAGCCGAAATATTTGGCACGCTTCTATACATTTTTCTTAACTCCAAGTTTTAGACCAAGCCCCAAGATGTTTTAAGATAATGAATACCAAAACTTTGTAGTTATACATACATTTACTGAAGGACGATCTAGGTTTCGACGAGGTAAGTCATCTTGCTCCTTTCTACTTCACGTGATTTCTCGCTTTTATTTTCACTATGTTTAGTTGATTTCATTAAGTCACACCCGTGATAACTAATTATAATCAAGAAAAATATTGAAATAAAGAATGTATCCTATAAAATATCTTTCTCCGGTCAGAAAATACAGAAAAAAACATTCATTTTTTAAATGCGTGCAAAAGTTTCTTGCGGAAGAAATAATAAATACGTCTCATTGTTTTGTGGTATTGATCAATGGTCATTAAAATGTCATCTCTTTATTAATTTTCCGACCAAGATCTGGTGATGGGGTTCGAGCCAAAAGGATATCACTCAATGGTCACATTTCTCATCCTCTTTCAGATCTCCTTCCACCCCTCACCTGGGGCTCGTCGGAGCCAGCCACTTCGGGGGGGTGGAGTGAAAAATCAAGAGAAGAGAGTGGGCCGAGGGTTAAGGGAAGATACTCGCGGAAGGACTTCGCTTGCAAAACGCCGACCCATATAGCAGAAGTGCAATATCACGCGACAAAGAAGAATGGCAGTGTGCTGGGGTGCTCGGGATGGGGAAAATAATACGAGAAGGATAATGGGCAGAGAGCTACAAGGGCGGGATATAAATTGAAGAGGGAGAAAAAGGGGAGAGAACGATCGTGGAGCAGGACGGATACAGTTCTCAGGGAAGGAAGGGGGGGGGGGAATCAAGGCAGCTTCATTCTACGGGCCTATGGCCTCTTTACCATGATGAAATGATGCATCCCAAAAGGAGATTCTGTTTCAAGTAAAATTAGCTATTTTTAAATTAGCTATCTCGGGTTACTTCTATAACCCGAACAAATGGTATTCTCAAAAATGAAAAGTGCATTCAGTTTTCAACTGGACGAAATATATCCATCCTTTATTTTTTAACTGAAATTAAGAGTGCAGGAATGACCGAAAAAATATTTTTCACAAAGTATACAGTTATTCAGTTCGTCTCAATAGCATAATGCTATTTAAAATATCATTGAATAAGTTTTTTAAACGGCTTTACATAAAATGTGACGGGCATAACTGGTCCAACTTCTATAAAAGAAATCCACGAATATTGAATGATTTATAGAAATAATTCATGGAGAAAAAACTTTTTTCGCAGAACTTTTATTGGGAAAATTGCGGGAATAGGTAATTTTATGACTAATTTTATTTAAACTGCGTTAAGAAGACTATTATTCATCATAGTTATCTTATATACACGAAAATTTCTGAATATCTAGTTAAACATGGACTATGTCGTAACGGTTACTTCTTTACATCAAATCGCATAATTGAAAGGAGAAATGTGTGTAACATTAGCCAAAAAATAGCGTTAAGCTGAAAACTTCATCAGTGCTTCAATTTTTCCCTTTCGTATTCTAAAAATGGAGATGTTGATTCAAGTAGCCACATAGTGGGGCAAGCTCTTTGGCGATAGGTTTGGCTAAGAAACAGACCACTGAATCTTATAAATCTAACGATTGTCGTTAGAAACTCTTGATTCAAGGGAGTTTAAAGCAATTTTCAGAAAAGTTCTTCCGATTTTCTCAGATTCAAAGACATTTCCAATGCAATAGGGTGGTTTCCTATTATTTTTTTATTGCCTGAATCGAAAGGATATTACTCCTGAAGTACGTATTTCACGCTTTTAGACTTTTACATGACGATATCTATTTTTTGCGTTTAAATGAAAAGTGAAAATTTTCAAGCGCGCGAAAACGCGACGCGTAAGTATGAATGCCGGGAAATCTCTCCGTGTGACGTATTTCTGGTTCCCGCTGCCGCCCTGTGAGGTGACCTTGAGGCGAGTTGAGCGCTGATACGACGCAGGCTGCTAGCGGGTAGCTGAGTACCCAGCTGGCTGGTAGCGCTTGGCTTAAATAAGGATTGTTAATACCTTATCAAATTTAAGGCCTGGTTACACGGTACATTAGAATGTACAAGAATCTGTACATTTTTCTGAATGGTTTTCTGAACAGATTCTTGTACATTCTCATGGACAAGATCCACGAGTAGGTGGTTACACGGAACATTTTTTCGGACATTTTTTCGTACATTTTTTGATGCGCAACAAATTATTTCAACTTCAAATATAAACCAATGGGGAACATGCGAACTTTTTTAAAAGTACTAGAATAAAAAGATCCTTACCTCAAATGTACTTGCCGAAAATTTCGCGGATGAGTAATGCTTTATAGCTGAGATATGAGTCTTTAAAAATAATCTTCATCGACTGTTTGAAAACACGTGACGGAGCGTGCGCTTGTTACATCACGGCCTGGAATCCACTGATGACAGACTGAGGAAGTGGATAGAAAAACTGTCTATTTAGGGACTCAAACGCAAATTTGGCGAATATAATTGCTGCTTTAACGTCAAACTTCGGATTGTGAATATATTGGGTTGCCAAGGCGTTGTTGAAATAAATAAAGGCGATTGTTTGGGGGGCTTTGGAAAGATTAAATTAAAATAAGTTGATTGCAGATTGTGATCTACGTTACACACCTACATCATTTGCTTAATGCAGTAAGTATATTGTAGCATGGACCTTCAATAGGAAAACATGTGAAAACCATATAAATAGTGTATCCCATAAAACCATATAAAGTGCCCCGACGTCTAGTACCTCTATTTACTCGCCGGAGAAGTTTTTTGCTTGTGTTCGAATGGACAAAAATAAGAGTAATGAGTGGTTGATGATCCACAGAATGGAGTCAAATACATTATCTATATTGTCAACGGGATATCCTCAACGTAAGTACACTATTAAATCAGGGTTACCGCAGGATTTTATCAAGTTACTTATTTCACTTTGTAAACAACTCTATAAATGTACCTATCATTCTACCCATTGTAGGATCAAATTATAAGGAAAGTGGCTGTTTACGAGAATAAATACTGATTACGATTAAACCACGGTGAAAAATAAGGAATGTAATGGGCGGCCGGCCTCTCGTCACAAGGAGCCCCTAACAAGGAATATTCTCAAAGTGTCTTTCGCCGATATCGTTAAAATTTTGTTGGATAGTAGTGTTCCATAATAAAAGCACATTTTCAAAATTTCTCGTGCCCTTAAGCCTTGTGATATAATAAACAGGACATAATAAAGGCAGTTGAATTTTAGATTTGAAAGCGAGTGTGTCGTGATTTCTCTCCATCCTTCTCCTGTGAATCGGCGCACGCTACAGGAATATACGAGAAATATGAGGCTTTTGGCAAGGTAAATTCAATATTTATTACTGCGATGCCCATAACGTTCGCTGCATGTCAACGC
Organism: Ischnura elegans; assembly: GCF_921293095.1. NCBI lineage: Eukaryota > Metazoa > Arthropoda > Insecta > Odonata > Coenagrionidae > Ischnura > Ischnura elegans. The sequence continues at coordinate 103,519,958 of NC_060248.1, forward strand.
AACACCTAAAATTTCGACTCGCTTTGCAGTCGGTCTCGATTCAAAAACAGGAACTTGAGTAAATACAGCGTAAATAGTACTTGAATCTTATTTCTTTGCCTATCACATGCTTTTTATGACCTTTTAACGATCATTTTGATCTCAATCTTGGACAATTCTCGCGGTTCATACATTCAGCGCCTTTCCATCTGATCCTTCATTTTACCCATCCCCTTTTCTTGTGTTCCATTCTTTCGCTACCTATATCCAATCAGTGAGATATCCAAGTCAAGCAAGATCATATCAAATCGAAATAACTATCGGGGCCGTACGTAAACAAAGAAGTCGCCTATACAAGCCAGATGAAATGAATGTGTCGTTTTCGTATTCTGCCACAAGGTGACTCTGAGTTCAAATTGTATTATTGTCTGAATGAAATTAGAGCAGGCGTTCAGAAATTCATACATTCTTACATTTTGCGTGGTTACACGGTGCATTTTCGCGTTCATTCTGAGATTCAGATATTCTCAAATTTTCTTGTACATTCTCATGTACCGTGTAACCAGGCCTTAAGAAAACTTTCCGACCTTAGGCAGTATTAATAGGTGATTATTAAGAAATGTTTCCCTGAGCTCTGTGCTTCATGCATGCATTGGTAACCTCAGACGATGTATAACTCCTATCTTCTCGTATAGAAACTAGGTCCCTGTGACGTCACGTGGAGTGGCATGGCATGGGCGCCAATCTGGCCCTTTTCAAATGAGGATAAAAATGGACCATTGCCATCCGTCTAAACTGGTATTTCTAAAACGAAATAATTTGTATATTATGAATACAGTAGTGGTGGGTAACGAATCGCAATCAATACCTTTCGTTTTCTTTGATGAAGGAAACTACCCTATTATTCAAATCTTGATAACACTTGCTTCCATTCCTGCAATGCCAGAAGCGATTTATCACAGACATAAATTCGTATGCACGTTTTAATTTCAAATTACGTTAGCATAGAATGATATATGTATTCTCCTCATTTCGTCGCCAAGAGCAATTTTCTTCTAAAGTTAATGTAGCCTTATATCTCTAAATACTGGGCAAAGTTTTCACTTATTCGCCCATTTACAGAGTAAAAATCACCAAAAGCCCTCATGCCCTAGATATGCCCTCAACTCATCACTCAGCGAAAAAGCATTGAAAACCGCAAGAGAGTATTGTCAACGCAAAACAATTAATAGAGATGAAAATTATACAGAGTACACAATAACCAATACCATACCAATACCATAATAACGAGAATGCGAAAAAGAAGTCCAACCAAATCAATCTTCTTATAGCAAGTGAACAAATAACACTTCCCGCACATGTAACATGCACACCTAAAGGTAGCCAGGGCAAGAATTACTCTCTGCGAAGGCAATGACCTTCAAGGAAAGTAATAGCTCAGGGTAAAATATATCGTTAATGAGTCACAGCGTGAGGAAGGTGTTTCCTCTTGGAGATGTGCAAACGTAGGATATGAATACGAAGAAACTGACAATTGAAAATCCATAGTACAAGTGCATGCCATAGAAATAACGTATGACCCTATGGATGATGAAATTGGGCAGTGGGCCATGGAAGGCCCTTGGACTTTTAGGCTAGTTATTCGCGACTTGAAGCAAAATTTCCAAGAAATGTTTTTCAAGCGTTTTGGCCTTGACGGAAGTACCGGCATTGAATATAAGGGTACATGTCAACATACTCGTTGGGAAAGGTTGTTTTGATGCAAAAGAAGAGTAGTAGAAGAAAATAGGGCAAAATTTCAAAAGAAGGAAAGGATGCCTAATTCGAGATACACTGGACAGCCAGAGGTAAAGTTTTTAGTTGGTAATTTAACTCTGGTTATTTTATATGAGATATGGAACTGTTTCGCCTTCTTAACACTACCAAAAATCTGCTGGAACTGTTTCATCATAAATGATAGAGATTTCGCCGGTCCCCCAAAAAAAACTTAATTCACTACACAACATGATACATTTCGATGTTTTCACTTCACATATGAAAGCATGGAAACCCGTCGTGTAGTGTTGTGAATAATTATTTTCGTGGAACCCGCAAAATATCTTTCATTTATATTGGTAGCATGAATTCCAAGATAAAAAAGGAAATTCTACAGTCAATTTTTTGCCATGGAGTAGCGTCAGAGGAGTGATAACTACTGAATTTTAAGGTACAATTATAAAATATTTTCGGTATTCTTTTGTAGAAATTCGTGAACCAACTGCTATAAATCAACGTTGAGTTAAAACTCTTCTCGGGATACCGCGCGGGTAAGATTATATGAGAGCGCCAATATAAGCTTTGGCGCTCTCATATAATCTTACCCGCGCGGTATCCCGAGAAGAGTTTTTACATGTTGTTCGCCGGGAAAGTGTAAAATCTTACAAAACGTTGAGTTAAACCCGGCATAAATTCCGATTTTGAAACAAGTTTTTAAATGATATGTCCATATGATTAGTCAACACAATGGGCGTGAGTTAAACTATTTTTGATGCACATGCATTATATTCTTAAATATCGCATCATAAAATTAAAAATCTCGTACATACATATGTAAAGTAAATATTTACATCGGTGAGGTTATTTCTAACAAAAAGTCAGAGCTGTAACCACAACACCATTAAATTACAACTTTACCGAAAATAATTTAAAAATGTTATCAATTCAGTTGATTTTTCACATCGTACCAAATTCATATGAGGTTAAAGTTTCGATTCTATTAGTTTGGAGAAAATCAATTGAAAGCAAAGAGGAAGCATAGCTTACAACATGTTTTCGTCTTCCTACTTCTCAAAGATAGCACCAAGATACGAATTCAGAAATGACTTCCTCACACTTGATTGAAGAAAATCAGGTTTAAATTTTGGGGTACATGTACAGGAAGAGTAAACCACAAGTTATTCATGATTTCAAAGCTCTCACCTCGGCGCGCCGGTAGTAGAGCGCCAAAAACCTCATTGATAGTGCCACATATTTTATCTTCATAGGATATAATTAGCAGGTTCTTTCTATACGGTTATTTGCCCAATGAGTAACCTTGACAGTATAAATAACAAGACACCAGACCAACAGATTACTAACGCTTATAACCCATGAAAATAGATATAAATTTTTCAATGGTGTTTATGTATGAAGAGTTACATTAAGAATATTTTTTCAGAGGAATCACAAAACTGCTTACGTTAAATCGTGGATTCAAGATAATATAAAAACATTTTCCACTGAAGCCTAGCCATGACCCTCAAGGTCATAAGCAAAGGACTGCCACCTGTTTTTAAAAGTTGTTTCTATGATGGAGATCATTCAACCTCTTACGATAAAGAGAACAAAAAAAATAGAAATCTCTTCGTCGAGATCACTATTCTTTACAAACTTCCAAAAAGGCAAAGTGTTATGACGACACCTAATTCATAATTCAAGTTTTGGTTGCACTTGTAGCTACATTACCGATTTAAATAAAAATGACGGAAGGAGGTAATTCATCAATAGCTCCACACACGTTTATTTTGCAATTGCATGTAACACGATCAAATTGCTGTACTTCGTTTTCAACCAGCGAGCGAAATGAAGATTAGAAATAGTAACTTGATACCCATTTTTGGGATAAAAAATATAACAATTTTTATATGAGTTCATATAATGTTAACGTAAAATACATTTAGACACAAACAGTGGCGGATATATGGTGGGGGCTAAGGAGACTATAGTCCCCCCTTAGATATCCAATTTACACTACATAGAATGGTAATTTTTGTTCGGACCCCCACTACTGCTGGAGTTTGTAGTTTACCCCATACTTAGCCCCCCACCCCTTTGTCCCTATCCTGGATCCGCTACTGGACACAAAGTAAAATCGATTGTTTATTTCTTTCTGATATCACTTTGCATTCTCAGGAAAGGGACTGGCAGCTTCTGAATAACGCAAGAAGAAGCGCAATCTATCTTCACTTCAGAAATTTTCATAAAATTTACACCTTAGTAGTATATGCTTGAACTAACATCAAAATTGCATCTCCAGTCTTTCCACCAAATAAAGGTGAAGCTCCCTTGCGAATCAAGTCATTGTATAGCGCAGTCTTCGCTTCAGTTATAAGGCTGATTAATTTCTACTCAAACATGAGTTCATACTAACAGTTAATTTACAAATAATTATCACTGGTAGGCCTTACTTACCTCGAATTTTACGAAATTTTTCCAACAAGGTATAACGTAAATGGGCCGAATTAAGAACTAACGCCCACAATTGAGAGATTACTCGAAGCATTCTGTAATCAACGACGTTATAATGAAAATGTTATTGTTCCATCGTAGCAATCTGAGAATAATATGCGGTAACATGAAATTTTCTTATTTTTCTGTGACGTACGTTAATTGGGAGAGTTAGAGCGACAAGAAAGCAGTCAAACTAGGAGTAGGGGTAATGAAGAGGATGGGGTGAAATGTACGGCGATAAGTGGTGTCGAACAGGCTAGAAATGGGAGCAGAGGAAACAAGGGTGAGGTGGTCAGCTCTTTCACGGAACCTAAGAGTGCCCATTGTTTCGATAGAAAAGTCTACAACAGTAAAAGTCATTATCACATCGTGTCGAAGGAGGGGAAGAGCCTCAGAGACAGGTAAGGCGCGAGGGAGGGGAAGACGAGTCGTGGACAACGACTCCAGCAGTTAGCACAATCTTTCCGTCGTGAACAAAGAAATTATCCGTCCTCTTAAGTCTTCCGGGAGACATTAGTCGTCCACTATGAATTCAAACCATTTTTATTTTTCAAATATGCGTGAGTGTATTTATACAGTTCCTCCACCAGCGGTTTCAAATTTTCTAGTTTAATATCTGAGAATAAATCCATTCTGATACCATATATGTCTACTATGAACCGTGCAAGCCACAACCAGGGTGAGTGGCACAGAGTCATACCACACCAAGCATGCTGCAAACATCCTTGCCATAATCAGAAACGCAACCAAGATATATTTAAATTGGATTCCAAGAATTATAATAGTCTAGGAGGCAGGGATATGTAAAGAGACTTGAAGGAAAATACGATGGATAGATTACACAGGCCAACAAAAATTTTTTTTTTGTGCCGGGAGTTTTTGAGCTGATATTAACAATATGTGTGGTGCTGAATCCAAATATGATATCCGTTTTTATGTAACAGCTCTACTTTTTTAGATACGGCGCATTTTATGATTAGACTCGCTATGCTCGCTGGGGGGGCTCTGCCCCCCCTAGGCCCCCCCGAAAAAGGCCTACGGCCTGTTATGCTCGTTGTGGGAGGTCTTACACTTTTTGTTTGCTACTTGTTACTTAAGGATCGTTTACTTTAAAGCTGGCTAGCTTAGGTATAAGCGATATTCCCACTTTCACGTAAAACAAGCGCATGGTACGTAGGCTACAACATGAATGTAAATATTTATAAAGAGAAAAGTTTTTCTGAGGGGCTAAAAAAGTAAAATAAATTTCTACGAGTTTCTTTAACTTATTCAATTCAAATACAAAAAACGTTGAGACCACGTTCCACTGCAACACCCAATGCATACGTAATATCATAGCATAACGACTTTACGAATTACAATGAAAAACACGTTTATTAATTATTTTCCACAAAACTCAACCAAATTCTTATATCATATACGAATAAGATGTAACAGCTGTTCCCCGCTTCGTAAGCGAATTACGTAGGGACTGAATATCAATATCTAGAAACAAATGCGCCTTAGCATGAATTGGGGCTAGTATGACGAATTTTATCGAAATATTATTGATCCTGATCGCGAATGATTTCACTTCAGAAATACCTCTATTTAAAGTTTTAATGAATCGGGATACACAAATATCTCAGCTTTAATATCCAACGCAATGCGCAATAAATCTGGTGAGTAACGGATCACAGCCTTTGGTGTACAAGACATTGTGAATGTCAAGATTTCGATAATTTTCACAGTTGAATAACTTAGTCACTCAAGGAAGCGTGATTTTCGCAAGACAAATAATTGAATAAGAAATACCTTTATTTGCACTTATCTTCCATTATGTATTATTCACTGCCTAGTCACTCCTGCAGCTCACGGATAACATTGTACATTAAAAAGGAAATTAACGGAAAAAAGAACGTGAACAAAAATAAAAAGTTATCACCATCACAAAACACGATAATAAAATCATTTTTACCAACCTATATTATGTAAGACTTGATTAAAAGTCTTTCTACTACAATCGTGTATCGCCAACAAGATATGAACTATAGTCAACAGCACGAATCATATTTCTAATATGGCATTTAGAGCACTTGTTAACTTTGAAATTAATAACCACCACACTCTCGATGTAATATACCAAAAACAACAACTAATTTCTTACCTTACATTTCTCCGCTTTTGATTTGAATGCGCTTTGATTTAAACAGGTGTTTGTTCTTGCGGAAAGAAGACGCAAAGAAATAGACACTTCAATTATTACTTTCTTAATTTCCTACCTTATATTTATCATTTTTTCGTTTCATTTCCTTTATCTTCTTTCCCAATTTAGCTCCTCTTGTTTGCATAAACAAATATGTTGCTATGATTGCTTGCTTGTATGACTGCCGCGCCGCCATTGGAATTTGGTGGCCATTTTTTGAACTAATCCCCATACACTCAATTTTATATGAATAGACGGATAAATAATTGTAAATTTAGTATTTTCATAATTTTTCCTGGGGTTTCAGACAATTTTAGAGGGGGTCTTCATTAGACTTTTAGCCGTATCTCGTCTCGTTCACCCCAAACATTTGTATACGTGAATGAATGAATGAATGAGTGGTCGTTAAGGGGCTTCATGTTATATAGATTCTTTTAAATATTTGATATATTTCAGAAAATATTTTTCAAATTTAAATCAATCTATAAATAAACTAATTCATAACCACTCTGCAGTGTTTACTTTGAAAATCACCTTTATACCTTTGATAAAGGGTTTAGGGAGGATTTTGAGAGTTTGAAGAAGGGGATACAGGCGACTAGAATAACGACGCGTGGGAAGAATCACGGAAAACGTGGGGGGAGGATGGAGAAGAGTAAAAAAGATGGGATAGGGTAAAAAGAGAGCGTGTCTTTGAAAATGGAGAGGCGGGAGTAAGTAAGGAGTAAGGGGATTCTCGAAAACTTAATATAAAATAATAATAAATATAATAAAAAATTATTTACGGAGAAAACATCACGTCTATACATATGCAAATCATCAAAACTTCTCTGGGTGAAGTCTCACACATAGTCTTCATTCCATGCATATTTTGCATTGATCTCTTCAAAATACAAGGATGATATTTCTAGAAAAAATATTTGTTCCTCAAATACCGCCAAAAATTTTCTTTTCAACCATTACCAAGACCAATTAATTTATGTTAAGGATCGAAAGTTCGAGAGAAATATTTTATTTTTCCGCAAATGGCAATCCAAATTATGTTTCCTGGATGCATGAGGAGATTATAATATGATTATGACGTATTATATATTATGAGCGTTTCATAAGGATTGTAACGCTCTCCTCTTTCCAAATCCTGCATGAATGCTTCCAGGCACGGTGGCATGTGACCCTAGGTTGATGAGACCATAAATCAAAGCGAGTGCCAACTTGCTGCCGACGAACGAAAATGACTAACCAAGAATCCTCAAATCACACAAATTCGGCTTAAGGGGAGCGATCATAGTGTCGCGCGAAGGATTCTCAAGGCCCTCATCTATGATTAACTATTCCCTGCCACTACAGCCTCTTCACCTTGAGAGCAGATTGCAATGGAGCACTGATGAGAGACCGTTTCTCCGAAGGTAGTAGGGTGTGTGCACGTATCGCCTGGCTCCGTCGGGAGCTCGGATTAACTGCAGGCGGTCGGGAAAGATAGAAAGCTACGGGCAGCAGCCGGAGGGCAGAAGCAAAGAGTATGGGGAAGCAGCTAAGGATTTCCCAGCAAGAGGCGAAGGAAGAGTAGGAGGGAGACGAATTCTCAGGTGTGTGAGAAAATGATTATGACGTATTCTCAGCGGAAAATATCAGCCTCGCATAATTTCACACTGTTGACGTGCGGTTACCGAGGTAGATTTTATGCTTACACGTCTTCTGGGTGGATTTTATGACTAGGAAATGACACTCGGCAAAAGCATTGCACTTATTTACTACCGAAGCATCTAATCTTGGGGGAAATTTTGTAACCGACGCTTAATTAGAATTGCGGGGTACATCCTAATGCAGCCGATAGCTAGCAGTATTCATAAAAATTATTTTAAAATTCCAAATGGTGGAAATATATGCAAGAAATTATCTTACCTTCTCATTTTAGTTCTTGTAAACAATATAGGGACCTTTAATCCAGCCAAATATACGTCAGGTAAGGAAAGAACCAGTATCGTATACAGAAAAAAACTCAAGGGGAGGAGCGAAAAATATATCTTGAGCTTCCTTTACTTTCATCGTAATGAAAAATTAGTCGCATGCAAATTTTAAGCAAGTTTTAGCTATACCGCTTATACACTTATTCAAGACAACGCCATCTTATTATATTAAAAAGTTACAATTGTGGTTCTGCAATGTTAGGGAATGAGGGCGACACCGCAAGGGAAAGGGGCGCTCGTCCTCATCCCCCCACATATATCCACTGGAAAGAACACATCTATATTGCTATCTGCGTGTCTCTGTTAGATGAAAAATACGTCCAATACTAGTGCATCCGCTATTTCATTAGAGCAAAGTTTTCAGTCGTTATCAATTATTCATACTTCATTCGTTTGTAACTAATACGAATTTTGTCATTGTTTAAATTAACTGAAATATTCTGCTATAAGTGCTAAAATAATGGATTTGGTTTACTCCCCTTGGTGCATTTTAATCGGTTTGAAAAATCTCTGCAGCGCGGCGATGAGATGAGAGCGATTCACTCATTCTGAATATTTTTATGCTTAAAATTTACTATCGCGAGGTTAAGTTAATTGTAAAGTTAATTGAGTTAAATGACATAATTACAAACATTTATTTCTGTGAACTACCTTAATTATAGCTTATTTCTCCGTAAAATATTTATTTTTGGTATTGTTCTAATCTTGAATGGATTTACTCTAGGAGCTATTAACCGTTGGCAATTTTTGCCTTTTGATGAACGTATTCGGATGGCTCTGTCTGTCAGAGACGCGAGTGATGACTATTGCTAACCCGTTTAAACGCATGGTGGGAGGTAACATGCGGAGGCCGACTGAAGAATTCTTTATGGTAATACGCTTTATGCGTTTTTTTCGCACACTGGGGAGGCTCCATCCCCAAAACCCCCACAGAAAAGGCCTACGGTCTTTCCTATTCACTCTGCCAGTTCTTACAATTTTTTATGAACCCTGTGACGCAACACCGTATCTTCCTCCGTTTTTGAGACAATAATTCATTGTCAAATAGTGAAATTGCACGATTTGGCCAAAAAAAAAAGGCCTGAAAATGGGTCGGATCGGTCTGAAAATGAGATTCTCGGATTTTTGAAAAATTCCCCCATAAGTAGAGACATAGAGGCAGTTGGAAACACTGTATTAGATAGAAAATTTAGTATTTCGGCAATTATTTTCCTAGGGTTTCAGACGAGGGGGGTTGTCGGTTGCTCTTGGCTTTTTGTCATATCTCGTCTCGTCCACCCCAAAAGTTTGTGCGAATCAGTCGGTTAGTCAGTCAGTGGTCGGAAGCGGGCTTTATAGTGTAGGGATTGGTGGTAGTGTTCTTGATTTATCTCTGTGGCTCTCCATATGCTTTGCCGGCATATCTGGTCAAAAAGTGTATGGGCGACGCTCGGTGGAAATTAGGCGCGCACACAGCGTCGTGAAGGCGAACGTGGAGTGGGGGTGAGGCGGGAGGAGGGGGTCGAGGAATGGGACGCAACACCGTTCCCAAGGGAGTCGTCGCTGCGCACGGGGTCCCACGAAAGTGGCGAGCGAGATTTGAATATTGTATTTCCGCGGGGAGGGACATAATGAGTCCTTAGGCAATGCATCTTTCCTTGTTTCCGGGATAAAGCGGGCAGGAGCAGGAACGACGCTAGTGCGTGAGATGGAGGACACGTTGCCTCGAGAGAAATAGGTCGAGTAAATAAACGGATTCCGCGCGAGTCAACAGCTTCTGCGTCGCAAGACAGCTGAAGTGAGAAAAAGCGATGGGGACGGCGCGGGGAAGGGCCAAGGGGAATTGAAAAGGACGAGTCGAAAAGTCGAGTGAGACAGGTGAAGTGAATAATGCGAATAATATGCACGCGAAAGGAGTTCCCAGATGAGTAGGCACCAAAAAGATGTGGAAACAGTAAAATGGCATGATATCCACTTAACGTCACCCCCTGACCACACTGCACAATTGGGAAGTCCACGAAAAACTCCATTACTTTCATTTATGGCTAAGAAAACGCCTTAGAATTTGATCAAATGTGAAAAACTATACTGAGCTCCAACATTGGTAAAAAGATTCAAATAAAAATCACTTTTTCTAAATACATCGAGAGACACAAATTTCAAGAATGGCTTTACCTATATTTCCTTCTTCATTTAAAATATTGGCGGGCAATCAACTTACTAACCTCCACTTCTTTAATCTTGAGAGCTGTTTGCGGTGATCCGCCAAGTTACTCAGCGCTTACTTTAATACGATAAAACATGTTAACATATGGTTAAACATAAAAGCATCGCTTTCAGAATTTGGGTAGTTGGAGGAATAGTTATTTTCTATAAATACCAAACTAGAGGTTCTTCGTCCCTAAAAATGGTATTGGTCGTATATTTTTCCACAAGAATTGTAAACCATTGTAAATCCTGAGTAGAATATTATTTTTGTAGCAATTCAAAACTTCTATTTAAGAACCACTTCATGTTAGTGTAGTTTTACACTGCTCGGTTGGTCTACGCTTTAAAATAATTGAATCATTCAGAATGCTGGTCGATTACGTGCTATAAATTGATTCTCACTCTAGTTGAACACGTACGAGAGCTTCATTTATATCGGAGCAATAAGTGATAGTGAGCTCAAAGTTATTTTATTTGCCTTCTCGTCACAAAGAATATTTTCTTTTTCAGTAAATGACATCATCCTCGGAAAATTCAAGTAATGAGGTGCTGAGATTGGATGAAAATCAAGTCGAGGAAGGAACCAGGGCACTTACAATCTGTCCGAATGCCATTCAAGCACTGCAGTGCGCAATGATGACGTTGAGGGGGAACAGTTGATAGCCCTCTGACGCGAGCTCAAAATTTCTTTGACCCAAAGGAATATTACAACTGCCCTTCAACCCATAATGTCCTTTCTGATTGGTGGAAAATGAAAACGCAGAACATATAAAGGTTGTATTGCCGAATTGCCATGAGAAAAAATTCCACTGGACCGGGAATGGAACCATGGACCTTTTCTTTCTGGGCCACTGTGCTGTCCAGGTTTCTTAATTCCCTCATCTTAGTTTCTTAGAGATCTCATTTTCATGTGATTTATTTTTTCAGACCCCTTTGATAAAAAATAATTATGAATATGCATATTAGTATAAAAAAGTGCTAAATTCTTTTCATAAAATTCCTCATTTTTTTAGATTCGGGTGATATAAAATATCAAGCTTGACCTAACTAATTGTTGCTGGCATTGTAAATTCGTCTCACCATTTCATAATTCAACAGTCACTGGAAAATTATCGATTTTATTAGACGTAGTCCATAGTACTTTCTACCGGTGAGATCTTAACTACCTCTTTAATTTGTCTAAAAGTATGAGATAAATTAGATTATTGCGGTTGGTACAGTCCTCAGTGTATGCGACAACATTTCTCAACTCATTATGTAATAGGAAATGGAACTGCTCCGAAGTAAGATCACCGATTGCCATTCACTGTCAACACATCAGTCATTGCAATTAAATATTACCCATTAAGAGTTTTGATTAGTTGGAAAAAAATCATTTCGAGTCCCTGGGCGCCAAATCATCAACTGCTACGATGATAAGAATTACACATTACTAAAAACCCTAAAATCCATGCTACAGAGGATCTATAAAATATAAACGAAGCTATCCAGGGACAACCAAAGCGAATTCACCCGAAAAACGAGTAAACAGGAAATACACCCAAGTTCCACATCAGAGGTGCTAGCAAAACCAGTGATGCAGAATAAAAGACCAAAAAAAAAGAACTTAGGCTGCTCTTTATCAGTTTGTAAGAAAAAAATGTGGTCAAAATCATCTTAAGTCATGCGTTAAAGCCTTTCTAATTCGTAGAAACGTTTCATTTCGGGTAATTCAGCGGTACTTCACAGAATTCCTCAAAGACCATATAGAAGTTTTACATCTCTATATACCTTCTAAAGGGAAGGAAAATAAACACTATTGACATCTGCAACTAATTGTTTTTCATTCATTGATACATTTTGTGCTCTCAATTTTTATAAATGCATGGGTTATTTCTTGTGGAAAAAAACTTAAGTCTAGTCCGTACCAGCAGTAATGACAACGTAGCATGATTGATTTTAAAACATTGGATATTGCCAAGATACGTATGTCTTCCGGCAGCAGGGAATATGACAATACAAATGAGGTATTTGGATGAAAATCCGAGAGTCGTATACACTTCAGGAAAAGAGGAGAGTATAATAAATGATGGTAATGAAGGCATCGCAGTTTTATCACGGGTAAGTTTTCTGACGGTGGTGATGATCGCGTGCAAGATTACCTTACAATTTGTCATAATAAAATGTGGTTGAACGAGGAAATAAGAACATCTTCAGTATTGATGGGTGCGAGTGCGAGATGGGTGCGAGATGAAAACAAAAAAAAATCCGCAGGGAAAAGGAGTAAGTTAAAATATTATAGCATTTATACAGGCTGCTATGAGAAGGGAGATAAAAATCGGAAGATCCGGGTTCGAATATCGGTCAAGCCAAATAAGTTGTTTGCATCTCCCTTTCGTCTTTTGGTGTTCTTGTTTACTGACTCGGTTTTAAGATGAGACTAGATATGAATTATCGATCATTAGTCATGTAAGATGGAATTAATTACTTCTTGAAGCTCTCCTAATAGTGAAAAGATGATACGGCATCATTATTCATTTTCTATGGACAGCATCTCATCCATTATAGAGAACCAATTTTACTAGTATCTCGAGAAATATGGCGACTCACTACAAAGTTTTTAACCCCGGATGTAAAGAGGAAAATCAGAAGATACGTTGGCAGAGAAAATTCAACTTCAGCATCTTTATCGAGAACTTTAGCATGGAAAATGCCCCGCTCGTCGCTTCCAGAGATGGTCACGATTCTTCTCTAATATCATTCATTCCCAATTGCGACAAAGGCTTAATTTTCCCTTCTCTTCTCCTTGCATTCGTACACAAATATGGTTTTTATATTATCTTTTTACCACAGCTTATCTTTCCCACCAATGGCTTTCCTGGAGAAGGCCCGAGGAAGAGGCGGAGAGAGGTTAATTCCACTGCATTCACTCACTCCCCTCTTTACCGCTCCCAGTCCAGCCCCCTTCCAACCCGGCACTTCATTTACCCCCCCTTAGACCCCCTTCCCAACACTCTCTTTACCCTTCCCATTTTCCTAAGCTAACTGCTGCGCATTTGTCCGCGCTATCCCCTCCAGTAGTTTCTTCAAGGTCTCTAGCGACTCCTTCTGCCATCCTCTACTCCTCCTCCCCCTTTCAACGCTCCTCAAACCCCACCCCCATGCTCCTTCACCCATACTCTCTTTACCTTATAATCCATCGCTCAACACTTACCCTCCCCTCCATACTTCCCCATTATAACTTCCCCCCCCCCCTCTTCCCGCTCATCCTCTATATTCTTATCCTCTTTTCCTTATCCTCACCATTTTTTTCCTCCTTCAATGAACAAGTAGTCGCTCTTCCTGCCCCCTAAACCTCTGACCCCTCCAAGACCTCCTCCAAGTTTCCCTCAGGCGATGGGGTTAACGTGTCAGTCAGACACTTCAGCCGTGCCTCTGAAGTTTAGACAATGCACGCGGTTCGATTCTTGGCGCTATATCGTGGGGGAAGTGGTCTGATAATCCACTTTTGCAGTAGCAAAACGAATTTTAAAAGTTGAACTTAGGTCTAAAGTATTAAAATCATTGAAAACTTGATTTAATTGAATCCACGTAAAATTGACGATCGAATTTATGAATGGTATTTTTGCAGTTGAATTTAGGTCCATATTATTCAATTGTTGAAATAAAATGATTGATCGGATCATATCAATGGAAAATTGTATTTTTAATTGACGCACTGGGCTTTAGTGTTCAATTTAGATTTACAGTATTCAATCAAATAAAAAATAATAAATTGATTCAAAACTAAAAGAGGGTAGAGCGCATAATGGAGACCGAAACTTCCAAATGGATAACGTTTATTGAAGAGTCAAATAAACTCTATGAATGAAGGTTATTTTTGAATCTTAAATAAACGAAAAACTTTGACTCTTAAAATTAGCATTATTCATTAGGAAATTTGCCCAAAGTCTACGCTTCTTATTTCAAAATAAGGTATTTTGCTCTCCTATAAACTAGAAATGAAGACAGATACCTTGAGGATCGGCACGCAGCCTCCGTTCAAAAATGTCTGCCTCATACTTGAAATTTGAGCTCAATTAGAAGTCTGGATAGAACAGTCTCTTATTGCATTTGGTGAAATCCTCACTTTAAAACTGTACCATATTTATTATTTGCTGATCGTTTACTTCAAACGTGTCAAGGCTTTCTTGAATTGGGCGGAATATTATTCAGCGTCTTGCGGGGCACTATGCATAACTTTGGGTGAAATTCCTCGGCTTCATCAACGTCACAAGTCAATTATTTTACAGCTGATTTGCTATATCACTGTACACCAAAACACTGACCTCAGATTTGGTGTGGAAAAGGATTCATAAAATTCATTCCTTCCCTTCTATTGTTGCCTCACATGAATCTCTCAAATACCTCATTAACCCATCTCAATATTTTCCATTAGAATTTAAGAGATTATTACGTCTACTGAGTTAATGGATGTTCCGTTCAGAAATGAACGAAATAAATTTTAAGTACCCAAAATTTTAAAGTAATTTCATCATATGAATAGTAAAATGTAAAAAACATTACCGTAGTCTAACGAAATACTGGTACATTCTACACGTTTCTCATGAACACGGATACTAAAATGGGATTCGGAATGATACGACAAGATATGAGGAAAAAATACTTTACAGAGATGAATACTTTTCTGAAATAATTTTTTTTAAATACGTAGGCATAAAAATGGCATTTCTCTACGAAATAGTATTCACCAATTTATTATATTTTTTACCTCGAATTTTTTTAAATTCACTTTTATGTCAAGTACATTTACTTAAATAATGACTTTGTATTTTGGAATATTTAAGGTGATCCCTTATACAATTTGGTACTTGAAGCCCTGTGAAATAATTCAGCTACTTTCTCTACGTGCTGAGTGAGCCTGAAAAATAAACTAGTACGTGCTGCCATTGACCTAATGATGCAGCAGATCAGTATTTTTTTAAATAGGCAGCCGGGAAATTCGAATAAAAAAGGGGAGAGTGATCTAAGACCTGCGATTAAAAGCAAAGGTCATTCAAGTGCAGGGTAGAAGACCAAGATCACGCCGCAATTTCCTTTCATGTCGCACCTTTCTCTCTTGGCTATTCCCAAAATAGACAGATCGTGCAGACCCGGTTAGTCCGGTGGGCAATACGCTCACAGGTCTATAAGAAGGGCGCGGTTGCCCAACCTACTCATTGCTCGAAGGCCTTGCATCAAGAACCATTGCTGATTGAAACAACCTCTGAAAATAAAACTATGGTATGCGGAAAAAGTCGCTGCCCTTGGATATTATACTTAATTATAACTTAATTAATATTATAAGTTAATTATTTGTGAGCATACATATAAAAGATAAATTAATATAAAATGAAACTTAGAATGTCGAAGATGAAGCAGTTCTCACAGACTTCGAATTCGAAATTCGAATGATCTATAACTACTATCAAGGTATTAAAAAAGGAACAATTAGCTCTCTTCCCGTAAAAAATGACAAAAATATGGAGAAATAATGACAGAATACATATTACTTGAAGAATTATCATTAGCTAAAACAATGAATATATTGTAAGAATCGTCGTACCGAAAATGAAAATACTATGTCTATCCGGATCATAGAATACTGAAATAAGAAAATACAAAATAATGTCCGCAGTCCGTAGAGAGATATTTTGTAACTGTCGAGTGACCGACCTGAGGTGAAGCCCTCCCGCTTTGGTTTGAATAAATAAAGGAATATATTTTAACGTTCAAACTATTTCAAGGAAGGGAAAACACTTTCCGCGAGGTTATTTTATCATTATTTTTGTTTTTTCTTCATCCTGATCATTATAACCGGACGCCATTATCAATGACTTAGTAAATAAACGTGTGGAATATCACTTCTATTAAATTTAAAATGAGGATGAGGGAAATAATTAAGGAATAAAGATTCTCGTCCGTAAGACAAAACTGAAGTGGCTACTTTTATCTCACTCAAAATGTTCCCTCAGACTTTAAGTGGAGTTGGAGTCCATCGAGTTCAGCCATTCCCCGCTGTTTACCACAAGCAATAAGTATGCTGCTTGCTTTGTTATCTCTACGCTCACGAGGTATATAATTACCTTACAACATCCAATGAAATAGATGAGTTCAAGTTAGTGATACTATTACATGTTTTATCGCTTTTCCTGGCATAGACACGGAAATGAGAAAGGTGGGAGAAAATTAAGGAAGCAATTTCGATATGCGATTAACAGAAGAAAACGAAACGGAAATACTTCTTGATAAAAAAATTTAAAACCCTTACAATTACTATCTATTCCAGGAAACGAGAATTCTCGAGCACTGTACAAGTGAGTAAAACTCAAATCTTTATCATCAATATTATTCTAACTAAATGAATGTTAGGATGAGTACATGTTCCTGAGAAATCAACAGCGAGTTAAACAAATAAATTGCTACAAATTAAACAGGAAATATATATAAATGAATTAAAAGTAAGTTATAATAAAACCATAGATAAACAGACGCATTTCTCGTGGCTCCACTACAAATGAAGGAACTGTTTGTGCTACCAAGACATAAATGCTTCCAAAACCGTTGCACTACCACTGATTAATTGGAAAAATTCCTGCTTTTACAATAATTTTCGACTTAATAGTACTCATCGATATGTTTCATATTCATGGTATCAGCTTGATCATTGAGCAACTTGAAAAGCATTATTATGATTACTATGGAATTTGACTAAAACAACATTATTACTTAGAGGCCATACATTTATATATATTAACAAATATAAGCATTGTGAGATAACAACTTGGTACTGCATAAAATAAAAATCAATTCCACCAATAAAAGTATTTTCTGCTTTCTAGGGAAATTATAATAAATAAAAAACTGTTATAAGACTCACGTTAATTGCCATGGGAAAAAAATTCCTGTATTAGGAATCGAACAACGGACCTTTGACATCCTCGGCTACTGCCTTGACTACTACCCTAGCAGTTCGAATACTCCCATAGTAATTTACCATATTTCATAAGCCACTCCGCAAATTAGTTACCTAAACTGAGTATGCAGTCATTGAGGTCACCGAGTTAAGACTACTTTTTCGTCTTTGACGGTACATGATAGCAATACAGTTGTTCAATTATATAGTGTAAACGTTAAACAAGACTGAGTAAAAATACAGCACATCTTTATTTTTACATATTACCCACGACGAATAAAAGGTGAAATAGTTTCTGTGGGCTAATTTTCAAAATCGTTCACATTTAAACTCAAAGACACATGTGCTTGTACTGAAAATAAAATAAATATTTAGAAAATAAACCTTTCACGGAATAAACAATATCTCCCTTCCAGGAACTGAGTTTTCATTCCATTATCATCTTGATCAGCTTCTTAAAAAGTGGATGAAGTTGAAAAGAAAAATAACACGGTTGTATCGTTCAATTACTGGGCACTTGGATTCTGAGAATCAAATATTTACTCTCACAGCGTTATTAGCTAATATTTCGTAAACCTATCGCAATATATGTTTCATTAGTTTTTAATCCTTTGATGAATTTAGTGTATGAGATAGTGTTTTCAGCATTGTTTTGGTACAAATTCAGCTTTTGGTTTTGTGGGAGCGCCTTCGCTCGGTTCCAAAGTGTATATCTCATCACTTTCCTCCCGCCCATAGTCACGCTATTACATATTTCGTGCTGTATTTCCGCTCACGGAAACCATGACCTTTCCCTGAAAAGAGTTGAATGGGATATTAAGAGATGTTGGCGAAATAATGGTCAGCCGAAGAGTGCTGATTACTCGCCTTATTTCCAGGAAACTTTATTCAAGAACTTCAATTATTCCTCGCGGAAACTTTTAATTCATATTATGACCTAGCACTCATATAAAACAGCGAATGGTTATTTTGATTTCTTGATTTGCAACGAAAAAAAAAATACCCTCTATTTCCTTCTTTTCACTAGAACTTTCATGCAATTTATCGAAAATGTAAAATAGGTTGCTTCAAGAGCATTGTATAGAAAACAAGAAAATTAAGAAACTAGAATAGGAAAATGTTTTTGGATTACAGGTTCATATTTTAGAAGATGAGGCATCGTTCTTCATCTTGGAAAGAGGAAGTAAAATGAGTTATTTTTGACCAGATGGCCTTCGTTCTGTTACTGCCATTATGGGTTATTTCTCACATCTATTTAAAACGAAACCATTGAAACGAAGAAAAATCAGCAATGGTCACTTCTTCTATCACCCCAGCCGAAAATACGATAAAATTAGCGAAAGGTGACGTTTATACCCCGCATTTTACCAGCCTGAACGCGCTAGTACTGCTTCTAAAATTAATTTATCGCGCCTCTCATCAGGAGTGTCACTTTAAAGGGTCTTTTCCTACGCTACACTGGACGCTCAATTGAGCAACGCAAAATTTCACAGCTTACACCAATTCTGCCTCCCTACAACTCACGTCCACTGGCTCCGTTCTGGCGGTGATCATTTCCAAATTTTCTCGAAAATTGCAACAGAGTTTTTGAATTTCTTCCAAGGACCAGTAGTTCGAATCCACAGAGTCCTTTTTTTTTTTGTAGGACACAAAGTGAGTAAGTGCGCGACCTTCCGTATTTGCATAACATCTTAGAAGCTAAAAGACAAACATACAGGGCAGGAAACGGCAGTCATGTTCCAACTACCAGCCATTCACCCATTCGTAGTTGGGAGTGAGTTATAGGTGAGGAAAATATTCCCTCGGAGTGTTTTTTCCGTATACCCGAAGGCAGGCACGAAGCCAAAGGGAAAGAGGGGACTTAAGCCACCCCGACATTTTTTCTCTTGTGCCGATTACCCGCGATGCATCCCTGAGGAGACCTCTTTCTAAGCGGCATTTATCTTCCGACAATCCTTTTGCCGATATACGAGTAGCTTCATTTCAATAATTTCTGCAATTACCTACCGATGAATCCAACTGGCATCAATCTGCAAACGAAATACATACATAGTCAACTTAATTAAATTTATGGTTTTCCAATGCGTGCGGATTGGCAACAAAACGTCAGTTAAGCGACCAAGTACCAACTGAAGCAAATTTCAGGTTACGGAGGCGGAGGGGTGAATATACACGTGATTACATGGAAATACCTATGCAAATCACCATCGCAGTCACAGATTTTCGTGGGTCAGAATTTCAGTTGGATGCGTTCTGTTTTACACATAATATATTTATTCTCATACTGCCAGTCACTTCATCACCTCAAAACGCAAACATTCACACGCGTTCTGCAGCTACCTTCGAAACTCACCAGCATCAGGCACGAAAAGAAGCACGAGACTTCTCAGGAAGTTACTAGTTATTTTTTTCCTCTTATGATAACTCGATACGCAACTCTGGCGACGAGCCAATGCCTAGCAAAGACTTTTCTTATAGCAGAAAAAATGAAAAAGTACGACTAATCGTTCCTCACAATGACTTATAATGAAAATTATGACTTATTCAATCAAATATTCCCCATCAATCACCAAATCAAATGGTATTATTTTCACCAACTTTGCCACTTCAAGTCAATAGAGAAAATTTACAATTAGACTCAATGTTTGAACTCCATGATGAATTCCTCTTTCAACGATAAATCAATAACGGAAAACACGGTAAAACTTTGGCTTCATTCAAAGGTGCCTTTCCTTTGATCTAGAGCTATATTTGAAACATTTTAACTATTTCACAATGAAACTTGTGAATACTTTTTGGTGTGCCAGATCTCATTTACATAGTACACTATTTAAGCCGTAAAGAATCCTGTAGGCTATGCTACAATTTCTGAACGGAGAAAGTTTCTTAATCAGTCGTTGCATGTATGACGAAATAAAATAATGATGATTTTATGACGCATCTAAGGGTAAATGAAATTGCTAAGAGACTAAGCAATTAAAAATGTGACTTCGGACTTAAACGGAAGAAAATTACAAATAATTTCATTGGATCCTATATTTTACAATGGGAATTTAAAAGTCCTCATAAAATCTAACCCGATGAAAGTAAGTTAACATCATTACACACTTTCTGTACATTATCTGGAGTCAAAATTTTATCGTTTTTAATAATTATATTTAATAACTTCAAATAGATCGAGCTTTTGAGACGAAATTGAAGTCATTGTGGAAATACTTTGGTGTTACGTAGCAACCAACTTTGACCAGACACTCGGATTCAAAGCAAGCGTATACGAAAAGTAAGCTAGGGAAGAAAAACTATCTAATGATTTTATATCGTTTTTTTCCATAAAATCAGCGGGAAAAAATTCATCAAAAGTATAAGAGAGTGATTAAAGTTGTGGACGAACATTTTAAGAAACGGTTAAATCTGCACATTTAAATTCATCTGTTATTCATTAGAAATTTATGGCTAAGTTTTTACTATCAACACATTGCATATGAAATTGATCGTTATTACGTCTTACTTGTACGAATTGAGCTTGTTATTTAATGAGGATATGTATACGGCGATGAGCGAATGAAAGTTGATTGTACTCCACACCTCAGCACACCAAATCTCCCTTTATTCACGACATGGAATCTAAAATTTGTTTTTGTGGAGTTATTCCTAAAAATAAAGGTCAATTCGTAAATCAAAAAAAAAACTCTCGCGAAATATGAAGGTTCATTGAATCATCCGTCATGACGATTTACATTCACTCTTCAGTCATCGGAACAAAAATACGCAAAGAGAAAATTAAAGGCAAGGAAATGCAACATTAAGTACACAAATAGCAGGAGATACAAATGATCGGGCATCTCCAACAGTAAATTACAAATCAAGGTGATGAAATACATCATCAGAAAGCATGACTCAGTCATGAGTGCACCGTGAAATATACAAACACGTCGGCAAGAAGCATTGTGGGACTCTAAAAATAGCCGGAAACATTTTAGGAACGAAAAGGTTCTTAATAATGCAACCCTGCAAGAGATCAATGAAATTTATGTCTCCCATATTTCTATAAATAGGCTAAAAGCGACATAAACCCTGAGCTATGAAACACTCTTTGCTTATGAATCAGCCGACACATTACTGATTTCGTGGGGCACGCCCCAGAAAATCGTGTCAAGCCACGTAACTTGTTGATGTGGAGACACTCTTGAGCCACATGCTATGGCTCTCGATAAATATGAGGTCCATTAAATCATTCTGAGAAGTTTTGCACCATTCACCTAACGGCAAATGAAACACTTAAATCATATAATCAAATCGACGGAATCTTTACTTACGTAAAGTGTAACTAAACAGGTAACAAGTAGGAGCAATCAGTCTTCAAATATTGTATCAAAGGAGTTAGTATCACTACATTTTTAGAAATATATCGCTACAACATGGATATACCATAGCATTTATGGAGTATTTTTCAATAACGCCTTTGGTACATCAGGGAAAAACTTAAAACTTGCTTTTTTGTAATTCGACACTCAATTATTTCATACCTTTGAAATTACTATTTCAGTATGTTCGGGAAATAATGTAAAAAGAATGATATTGTTGCAAGTTCTCTGCTGTTAACACGATTTTACTTCACTTTCCATTATCATGAGAACTTAATTATAAGAAAGAAAGACAGAATGAAGTAGGTTACGTTAGTTAGAAAACACAATAAAAGACAGCGTAGTTATACTCTACATTAATAATAAGACTACATCGGTACTCCAAAATATTTTATAGCGATGAACAATCGGCCAGTCGACATGCTTTAAAAAAATCCGAATGTGATATTTGAGTATATTATAATATTCTGCGCATCCCTACCTCCAAGGCAGAGAGTAACCTGAATGAAACTTAGTAATCCCATGACTAAGACGCCGCAGTGAAAAAAACTTTGATATCATATATTTATTTGGATCCTCTATATATTACCCTGCGAGCCACCTCTAGGGCTTTTGGGAGGGGGAGATCAATCGCCAGCATGCAACATGCAAGGGGATCCTCACATGCACACCATACGGTCATAAAAATGTTACGCATACTAACAAATTATACTTCTACATTCATGCACAGGCAGAACTTGCCTACTACTTATGAAGGCAATATGCCTATGAAGCTAGAACACGCAAAACATGCTGTTAGAAATTCCAGGAGAATTCAGAAACGTGCATTTGGGAATAAATATACTTTAGTTGTCTACACTGCCAGTTAACTAACCTATTTCTAAGTCCTCACGCTGCCGTTATAGTACCTTAACGATCCCGGAAAAAAACAACATTCGAAATCTATCTATTCTACAGCCTATCTCTATTATTTGTATTGGTATAGGTGATTATTCATCGCTTAAAGCGAAATTTACATGCTAGAAACATCATGATGCCTACTTAATTCCTCTTTTCTCAGAATGAAACAAAGGATTAGTCTTTTGGGCATGTCGTGAAAGCTTGGAGGAGGTAAGCGTCGCCAATGCAGGCAATTAAAAATCAATCAACAACCGGCATAAAGAGTTTCTCGCGTCAAGATCAAGAACACGTGTTGTGAAGGGCATCTGTGCCGATGAAAGAAAGGAGTTACTCTCGGTTTACGCGTTGACAATGAGCTGAGTAGGTGAGTCTTCTGGAAGAGCCCGTGACTGACTCGTGCACAAAGACAGGTTACCCATAGCCTTGGTTATGCCTAGAAAGACTGCTTTTAGTGCCTTGGCAAGCTATGAACAATTATTCACCGAGCAGTCAAAGCTCACGGCCAAGGTAAGGTAGCGTCAAATGATGCTCACGACTGTTTACGGTTAGGCACTTATTAACTGCTCTATGAACGCATCTGTACATAATTACGGGAAAAAAATGGGATGATTAAAATGATAAATCTATTCCTGAGACAGCAATAAAATCACCATTGCCGGTAAAAATCCCTTTGCCGGATATTTATCGATTTATACATTACTCATCAATTTAAAAGAAAATTTAAGAATTTTTTACGTCGAACTATTATCTTCTCGACTAATACGTATAGACTGATGCCACTTTAACAGCGTGTAGACTCGTCAAATACACGGCTTTCCAGGAATGTATCATTATGATGTAAGTAACCCACAAGCGAAAGTTCTGTGAAAATCAACAAATGTGCGAGATAACCAATTTGTTTTTTCCAAAATGCTGATTCTGATAAAGTTTAAAAAATAAAGAGACCCGCATTTTTCCGCTGTTGTGATCCGTCCACTACGTCTCTAGCCATTTACCAGGAAAAATCGACGGTCTTAACCCTTATGCAATTACGTTGATGACGTCACTATCTAATGCCGAACTCACTTTTCAGCCACTCCTCAGCCGTGTGCATGGGATTCGCGCGGTTCGTTTCTGTTTAAAGTATTGAGTGCGATCACTATCCTTATTGAAATGTTTTCTCTGAACGAGTAAACGAACCATATCTGCAATGACTTTAAGAACTAAAGTTGGCGGCAAGTTTCGCGTTTTATCATTTGAAACTTACAAGAGGATGGCTGACTAGGAAAAATTTTTTTCGTCTTTTCTTAACTTTCTCTTCCATCAATTTAATGTTTTTAATACATTGTGATTTTGGGCCTGAGGGAAGGACGAGTACAGCGAGTTCATTAGGTAATATATCTTCGTGATCATTTCACACAGAAACTAAACATAAAGTAACTAACAAAATAATGATCAAAATACTAGCATCGAGTTTTGAATTAGTATAGCAACAGAGGGGCATACTTTTTTTTTAAATTTACCCTCAGTGACGACAACACTCTATGAGACAGTAGATGATGCAATGGGTGAAAAAGCATTTCAAGATGGTAACGTTTTATCAATAATCTTATGATGGTGGTAAACGTGATTCTTAATGGATGCTCAACAAATGCTAAAAATTTTCCTTTGATTATAAAGGTCTTGGCAAAAAATAAAAGAGCAATGCTTTGATAAGGCCGCCATACACGGTGAACGATCATGCGAACAAAATAGAACATGTTCTAATTTTCACTAAATGATCATGCGCATGACGGTTCATTCGCAAATTTTTCCGTTATACATAATGATTTCATTCCCATGATCATTCAGCATGATCATTCGCCGTGTATAGCGGCCTTTAGAATGCTCCATGAACCACCAACAGCTCACCTGGATATTAATATTTTTAATCTTTTTTTTAACGATTACATTCAGCACAACGTTATTATTTTTATAGATGGATTCTAAGATATCATGCACCACTAGCATTTCCCATAAGTCTCTTTTTGAATAAAAATAATTATTTTAGCGAGTTAAATATAACTCTTAGTATGGCATTAGCATTAAGCTGATCGGGAATTAAACGTGGCGCGCATGTATCTTGTTGTATGTGACTAAAGTCATGCTTAAAAGCGACGGGCGAAAAAAAAACAACGTAATGCGGGTTTTCAACACAATTCTGATTCTCACAGCATACATAGCTACCTTAAGGTTCACAATTAATTCATACAAACCGAGGCTCGAAGAATCTATTGACCACCAAGAATTAATCTTATATTCTTACCTTTATGACGAGACTTCGTTCCACCTAAACAGAGTCCTCTATATTGCCATATAATGAGAGAGTAGTGTTGAGAGAGCAATCTAGAGGACTCAGCACCTAAAATGATTGCAACGCCTACATTGGAATATGGTGGCCATTTTTGGAACTAATCTCCATATGAAATTTCTTCAACTTTTTATTTTCCTCTCCGATAATAGTTTCTGAATTCATTAAATATTGAAAAATCAACCTTTTTAAGTTTACAGTCCATAACTGCCTGTTTATTATTATTAGTCTTGGTAACCACGAGCAAAGAGCTCTTAGCGGCCAAGCCACGAATCACTATATGAGTATTAAACCACATTTGAGCTATTTTATCGTAACAATTATTATCTCGAAGGCTACTGGTTAGTTACTTATTTTTATTGATACCACATTTAACTAGAACTCGAAACAAAACTCAAAACATATTATGGTACCCGAACGACGCATATTATTTTTTTCCGTGGGAACCGACGGAATTTTACTCAATTGACATTTTGCCTTTACACTTTTTTTCCCCTTATTTCTCTCTCCGAGAGAGCGAACCGAAAAGTCACCACTCCCGCGATTCCCAGCGCTCGAACAGCGAGCGGAGCGGGTAAGAGAGTCGACAAAAGGAGGGGGAAGATGAAGAGGGGGAGTGGGGAAAGTGTGAGGGGGGGAGGGGAGTTTACGCGAAGTAGAAGGAGGCGCCTATGTGTGTATGTGTTCGCTTGTCCTCCCCTCCTCCGTCCCCCCCCCCTAGCTACTCCCCCCTCTCACAGAGGACCCTTCCCACAACGTCCTCCAGAGAGGAGGAGAGCTCCGTTGTTTTTCCGCGCTCTCTCACAGCTGATTCACCGCGGGAGTGGGGCGGAACGGGTAAGGGAGGAGGGGTACAGTGGGGCAGGGGGCAACGGCGTGGGTGGTTTTTTTTCAAATGGGGAAGGGAGGGAGGGGGTTTGTGGCGATTGAGAGCGAGAGGCGGCAGAGTCTGTCAGAGAGTAAAGTTTTTCCCCTCTTCCCCTTCGTTTTTTTTTATTCCCTCTCTCCGACACTGCTCTGACGTGTGGGTGGAGAAGGAGGGAGGGTGGATTGTGCGGGGGAGGGGAAGTAGCGTTGGTGGGTTGTTCGCAGGAGAATGGGCGAGGGGGCCCCTTTAAACCGACGCGGCGGCCGCGCTCGCGAAAACGACTGTTCCCAACTTTTGCCTTTCGCGGTTTATCTGACATTGCAGATATCGAGAGGAACGATGGTACAATATGGTGACGCAATAATACAATAACAAACATGCAATAATGTAATGACAAGTTAATGCAGTACGATCATACACATGAGGGGGTAAGAAGCCAAGGGGTAAAAGTGATTTTTTTATAAACAGTGTTAGGTACAGAAATTGCTAGAAGAAATACGCGAAAACTTGGTGACCAAGAGATACGAGCGAGTTTCTGGTCTGTGCTAACATAGAGAGGAAAATCAAATGCACTTCTAAAAATCTAGTTGGTCTCCTTTGCTTTATTAACCTATTTCTGTACTTAAGTCTGTTTAGAACAACAAATAACTTGTACCCCTTAGCTTCTCACTCCATCATGTGCAATAACACAATAATAATTCAACGTAGCACAATAACAAAATAGTGCAATAATACAATATAATATCATAATAAACATTACAATATGATAATAATGACAACCACGTTTTATTACTACGAAGAAAATAATATTATAAGGCCCATTAAAATAGGAATATTTTCAAATAGGTATGTTTGATGAGAAAGTTACAATAAGTTTTAGAAGAACAATTTAGATATCAAAAACGAAAAACATGGTTCGCATGTAATATTATTTTCCTTTTCGCTATGAGACATAGATGATATGTATTGGTCAGCAAGTATTAATTTTATAATCTTATCATTCTGAAGAGACTTCAACACGTGTGTAATGATTGCAGCGCCTCCATGGATTTTGGTGGCCATTTGTAAAACTAATCTCTATACATATTTAATTACTATTTCTGACTCTTACTCAAGATACTGTTCATATCATTGCATAAGTGCAAAAACATTGCATTTTCGACCATTTCTGAGCTATCCTGAAAATTTAAGCGTTCTAACTAATCAAGAAGTGGTCGAAAATTGAGTTGAACAATTTTTTTCTGAAAGGACAAACAAATAAGAAAGCGAGTATAATACAACGTGGTAAAATCGAAGTTTATTTTCTTTTGTCGAAATCCGAACGGTTGATTCCTATTGGTTGTAAGCAGATCCGAATTTTTCGCGTTTGAAATTTTTCGCTGCTACTCTTTTCGAGGGCTCTCATCGTAGTCAGAATGAAATTTTTCAAGCACAAAAAATTCCGATCGCGCTGCTAATCTATTGGAACATTCCTTTCCCAATGAAAACCAGTCGGAATAATTCTAAACTGTGTCAAGCGCATCTCCACAGGGTGGTCTTCGCTTCCTTTAGGCACAGTAAATATGATTTCGCTGGTGATAGCTTACGTCGCCTAAATGACGGCATGAGATTACCTCATCTCAAATCTTTCCAAACCTATCCTAACCCAAGGACGTCGCCCTAGTCATCACAGGGATGCCTCTATCCTTTACTTATACCTAAAAATCAAGACAGCAGCTGTCGCAAGTAGTCTTCGGTAGTCGACACAAGAATAACTTTAACAAAGATGGTCTTTCTAATCAAACATAAGTCTCTCGGAAAATTAAAATATTGGTACTGAAACTATGAGGACCCCTTTAAAAATCCTTGCATGAAGTGTATGAATATACTTTATTCATGGTGTGATTTTTCCTACACCTGCCAATCATCTCTGTAGGTGGCTAGCAGGGTAATATGTAGATGTAGATGCAAGAGTAAGACATTGAGTAAGAGCGATGCGATATAAACAAGCTGCATAAATTTATCCTTGGAGGACGGTAACGTTTTTTGTTCAATGCGTGACGTTTTTTATACTATGTGGTGTGCATGTGGGAATCCTGTTGCATGCTGCATGCTGGTGATTTGATCACCCCCTGCCAAATACCCTGGAGGTGGCTCGCAGGGTACTATGTAGATGTAGATGGTTACGTGAAAGAAGTTCGTGGGTCGATTAGAATAAAAGAAATTAGCAAGTTTTAAATCAGTGGTATCCAAGGGAAAACGAACTTTTGGAAACATATATAAGAAGAATAAACAAAGGTCTAACAAAGGTACACTTACTCCGGCGCCATACTATCATAAAAATTGAATTTTGTTGGATAAATAATCCGAGGTAACAGACAAAGAGGATAGTCATGAACTTTTCGTGAGAGAGCGCGGGCGAATGAAGGGAAACGAAGAGAATGAATGAAGACCAGTACCGCTGGTAGTCGCCGCAACGAAAAGGACAACACTTAAGAAGAGTATTTAACGAAGAAACTGCCAAAGAGATAACCTAATCACAAGCATCAATGTGTATAAGCAGGGAAGAGCACATCATTAAAGTTTCAAATTCAACAAATGCCAACAGACAGCTATCTCTTGAGGGTGCAGGGAAATTTTGAGGGAAGCTATTCATATACTTTATACTTTTTTATTGATATGCAATGGATCATTTTATAGCATTAAAATTGCATGTAAAATGTTATTCATGTATTCTTTCTGGTTCCTTATCAGAGCGTAATTTCTCTGTAAGTGCACATATTATTTTTATGACCCGCACAGTTGTAGATCATAATCAGGTACGTAGACAATGGAATTGAATAAATTTCCTACACCCTCACAGGAAGTACAACCTAGTGCATTTTAATGCAGCCTTCATGGTCATATTTATTGGAATCTATAGGTATATTTAGCGAAGGTGAAACATCTAAGCATGTGAAATCATTCAATGCTTCTTGTACAACAGACAGTCAATATTTTATGTAATCCATCAATGAAAATGTGGGGGTGTCAAACAAATCAATAACCTAGATTAAATTGTTCATCTCAATATTTTGAATAGGCTTCCGAGGCGCAATAAATTGATCTGCAACAGCTATAGCGATTAGTAACTGAAAAGTTTCCAAGTAAAATATTCGACAGTATTCCACTACTCGTCATCGCGTATCATCATTATTTATAGTGATCACTACATTTCTATTGTATCACTATGAATTAAATGTATTCCTCACTAACAATGACTATACATAAAAGGCATTGCCGTGAAAAATTGATGAGGTTATGGTATGGCGAAAAAGGGTACCTACATCTTATTTATTTTAACTATGTAATTGGTCCACGCTTCTAGTACAAAATACCAAGTATTTCAAGCACTAATAACGAGAAAAAAAATAAAAAATTGTCGAATATATTTCTATACTCTCAAAAGCAAAATCAAAACCACTACCTGATGTGATATTTGAAGAAGCTACCGACAGGTTAGGCCATTTGCTACCACACCAACCCGAACCCCACAATACATCACCGCTGGTGCACTGCGACAAGAGCGAAATCGAGATTCTTGCGTAAGCTTTCGCGTTGTGGTGAAGATTCAGCAGAGGGGGTTTCGGGATATGCACCGCATGCGTCCATCATCGTAATTAAAGTTTCGCCGGCATTGCAGCGGCCTTCTTCTACGAAGATGGCCACACAAGGTGCCGTCCCAAAAACCTCTCCGCGAAATCGAGAAATTTCGCATCGAAATAGTATCCCCCTCTTGAGAATTCACAAATCTTGGACCTGCTACCCCCTTCGGATGATCCTGACGCAGTTAAAATATTGCTATTATGTAGTTTTGGCAGCAGAAAACATCGCTGTATCGTACCACCATAGCCTCTTGGAAAAAAGCGTGGGAGTTGGAGAATAGTGGTCGAGGAGTTGGGACGGGAGGCGTGTTGGTTCTGGCTGGAGCGTGCAGTTGTGGAAAGGGGGATGAGGCGGGCGGGTGAGGAATAAAGAGAGGAATGGGGAATTGAGGGGAGATAGATGAGAATCAGAGGGAAAGAGAAGTAAAGAGTGGAGTGCACGAGGAGAGAGAAAGAAAGAGAATCTCACGGACCGTTTCCCACTCCGCTGATGACGTCAGAAGCGCATGCGCTGTCTTCGCACCACTCCTCGCCCCCCTCCCTCCCTCGCTCACGTCAACCACTCTCTCGTGGTGGAAACAATTAACTCTTTTCCCCCTACCTCACACTTGTATATACACCTCACCCCTTTCACAGATCCCCCACCCTGATGCCCTCTCTCATTCTACGGCCTATTCTCCTCTCTCACCATCCACCTCATCCATTTCGTAAATTGTTAAATTCTTAATTCGAAATCCATTAATCACGGTGAAATGCTACTCACGATATGTATGATGACGATATGTATAAGATTTTTATTGATGTTCTTGTAAATAATTAGGAATTTGGTATGAGAACTCCTTTTTCAGGAATTCTTAACGGTCTCTGCACCAGATTATTTCAGCCGCATTGGCCGACGTTTCGGAAAACGACTTGTCTTCCATTCTCAAGGTATTTTACTGCCTGAATGTCCAAATTCACACGATGAATTAAAGAGTTAATTAATAGTAAAATTAAAGGAAAAATTAAAATCGCTAATTAAACTCCTTTTTGTTCACATTCCAGGATTTTTTAAATTTAGCCAATGCAGTTTACAACATTCTGGTCGTTATTTATGGTAGTTCGTGTTTCTCTGCCCAAAAATTATCGAATTTGGTGGTAGAAATGTCTACATCAACATAATACCCCGCCAGCCACCTCCAGGGGGTTAGGCAGGGGGTGATCGATCACCAACATGCTGCATGCAAGAGGGTCGCTACGTGCATACCCAACGGTCATAAGACATTACGAATAGTGACAAAAAATACGTGCACGTTCATGAAAAGGCAAAGTTTGCTAACGGTTAGTAATTCCTACAGCAAATCCTTGCAAGATGGGAAAAATAAAAACCTTCAATGAGTCTACGTAGCGAGTGACGCCAACTTTTGAATGCTTATTTAATTAAATAACTATAAGTAACTAAAATTAACGCACTGTCCAATATGATATTGTAAACGGATAAAATTTGTATATGAGAGCAACTGGATCGGAGGAAGAGGGGCATTCTCGTCACATCAAACTCAGAATGTAGAAAATCAAGTCAAATCATACCTCCCCCCATCCCAAACATTTTCTCTTCCTCTAACTACCCTTCCAGATTGTGAATATCCCTTATGGTTGCATAAAAAATAACATATAATGGCATTTTTTCATCCTTTCTACCTCCGCGAAGATAGTAGCACCCTTTTCTTGGAACCGGATTTTTTATGATGCTCTTCACCTTAACATTAATCCGTATTTATAGACGACGCCGTTCTGTTTTTTTTCATCTTCTTTGTCGCCCCGTGGCAATGTTGTTTTCGTATTTCTTCGAGAATTTACGACTGGCTTACATTATTTTCCCGGAGCGATAAAATCGAGTGTTGTGGCGAGAAATTCTAAAGTGATTTGATGGTGCTGAACATTTAGAGAAAGAGAGGACAAAGGTATTCCTGCCTTTCCTCCTGGAAGAGATGAGTAACACATTAACAATCAAAGCGAAGCACTTGCACCTATATTTTGTACTTTTATGGTTGCCATTCTATCTTCGGCAACTACGTATGGCATTCGAGTGGGCACTTCACTTTCACACCTACTGGTCGGCCGCTGTCTGCAGTCATGTCCGCTAGATTTAATCTGATATTTGTTTTTCTTCCAATAAGCAGATTATTTTATATTACTTTCACCTACTTACATGATTAGCTATCTCATTCAGCTAACTTTCGCACACACAATAATTTTATCCGCGGTGAAGCATCATGGAAATCCTCACCTAGTAATGGACTCATCAAGTTTTAATCACATATGTACAATCATGAAGTACATATAAACTAAAGTGAAAATAATTTACGCATTCTTATGCATTATAATATTAAAATAGAGAAGATAACATCTAAAAATCCCATTCCCGTAGAAGTTGAACTCTTAGCGTCCTGTACATTTTTCGATAACTACTTAGATCTAACCACTGACGTCCATTGCACGTATTTGGAACACTTATGAATAGATAATAAAGTACCTTTTGCTCGAGTGTTTTTATTTCCAAATGAAATTACTCATACGTGGGCTACTGAAATGCCCTAACTATTTTCTGCTATATTTATGAACCTATATCACTTTTTCATAAACATTTCATAGCCCCAGAAATTTCATTCTTACAGACTGAAATGAAACCTAGAGTTTAAAAATCTCGGCTTCGAATGCAATTGATATAAATGGCTTCAGACGGGGAAATATGACAAAATATTTCCACAATGCAAAGAAAATCCTTTTCTCCCATATTAAATATAATAGTTTTTCACTTTTGTTGTAATCCTTGAGAACACTTCAATAATTTTCATGTTTGCATTGAGGAACCCGCGGTGGAACGGGGTAAGCGATTTTTGAGTGCGAAAAAAGCGGCAATGACTGTAACTAGTCCAGATTGGTATTGCTTAACTTATAAGCAACACAGATCTGGAGTAGATATAGTTATTGTCCCTTGCAGCACCTTTTTTCGCACTTAAAAAATCTCTTACCCCTTCTGCACCGGGTTCCCCTATATATTTGAATACAGTGACCATTAACTTAAGCGGTAAAAACTAAAAAGGAGATAAATGAAAAAATAAAATTCTGGAGGATGTGCTTTGGTACAGTAAATTAAAGGTGGAGCAAGCGATATGGTGATCGTTCTTCTAAAGTTAGGGAGGAGAATAGGTAGCTAAAAAATCATTTTTATCTCTCAAATATTTACTTCCACTTTTTTTTAACTGAAGTAATTGACGGGTAGCTTTAAAAAAACAGGTGATACGCTTTCTGATGATACCAGCTTCGAAGGTAAAAAATCAGGGTCGACGAATG
This sequence comes from Ischnura elegans, assembly GCF_921293095.1. Classification (NCBI taxonomy): domain Eukaryota; kingdom Metazoa; phylum Arthropoda; class Insecta; order Odonata; family Coenagrionidae; genus Ischnura; species Ischnura elegans. Next base: position 103,552,878 of record NC_060248.1, read on the forward strand.
ACGACTTCAAGATCTCTTACCACTTTTAGTAAGAAGTAAGAAGATTCTACGCTGCATGCATGTTATTTTGACGGTTATACAAATGACTTAACAGACGGTGGCTTTAAAAATTATAAAGTTGAAACGGCTCAATGAATGAAGTAAACTTTGTTACATATTTTCGACTTTAAGACCGAAAGTTCGAGAAAACTTTGAAAACGTTAAATATAGTTTATTTCACGCCCGCCACAATAACGGCGGTGAAATTAACACAAACTGCCATGAGAAAAAATTCCTTGGGAGTATCGGGAAAGCATAGTGGCCTGCGTAGCAGCCCAGAAAGCCAAAGAAAGGTCCGTCAATTGATTCCAGGTACGGGAGAAGTATTTCGCATGGCAATTAACGTAAATTTGAAAATCTTATGGTTTTGTTCTGAGCCCATACTTAGAGAGTAATTCAATTTCCCAGGGGACTGTGAAGGTGACACCAAAGCAATTCCGTACAGGACAAATTTCTTTCATAGAAGATGAAATGCAGCTCATCATTGCGAACAAAGAGTGGGGTGGCCTAGGAAAAAGAACGGATCCCTCGTACCCGAATGTGCGAAGTTCACACGCCTGGACCAAATTCCGGGGTGATCTCTACCCTCACCTATCCTAACCAACCTTCAGCTTTAACCAATGAGTGAAAGAGATAGTAATTTGACTATCATGTTTTATTTTGATGATTGGCAAAACGCCATTTTTCACACCAGGAGAAAAGCCAATTTGTAGCTCTTTCCGTGAACAATAAAAACCGTGTTAGTTCGTGAGGCTCCAGGAATACTGTCCATGTAATCAGCCTTTATGATCATTCCCATCGCGGAGTTGGTGCCAACATAAATTCATCTTATTCATACCATTCGGTTGGCCTGAGTGGTTAGAGACTTAATCCAAAGTTATCAGTTCCTTTCATCTCGCTTCCATAAAATGATTTTAATGTAATATCCATTGGCCAAATAATTTTTCCCTCATCAACCTTCCCATCTATCTCTACGTAGAGAACCTTGACGGTCGGCCACTCTCAAACTTACAAATGCTCCCTCAAATATACTGAGCAAATTTCCGCTGAATTAAGAAGTTCTCTTTTAATACTTCTTATTTTATAAAAAACAAAAGAAAATATAAAGTGTAATTCCAATGTGAATTTTTTTATGTTCCAGAATAATAGTGTTTCACCGATTGTCTCAACATTTTTCTCACGAATGACCAGCTACGCTACGGTCGCAGAAAACAATTTGGTTGATTACCTCCACCACCGCTTAGTCATAGAACTAACTCGCTTCTTCCGCCGCTAACCTCTAAACCTCACCAGAGGTCGACCCACCAACTGCTAGTCGCTGGACGCATCCGGTGGCTTTGAACACCAACACGAGGCTATTCGTTATCTACAGGCGGGTGCGTCTCCTAGGGAAGTATCGGCCTTGCACTTTTGCACAGAATATTTCTTAGCTCACCCACCCTTTCAATTGTGAAGAAAAAAATGTACATAGTCGGTGCCACCACCACTTATTCGGGTTGGAGTGACTTCATCGCCAGCTGTGGTGAGTGTGACGTTGGTGGTCGGCGTCGTAGGAAACAACCGATCGCAGGCTTTTTTTTGTGCCGAGAGTGCATTATAAATCGCTCAAACTTTCTCTTTCTCTCTCTCGACGTTTTTGCATGCGACACATTATTGACGCACATTTATGCCTTTTGCTCGAGTGCAAAACTGATTTTTTTCAAATATCATCGGCTTTTTACTATTGCGAGGGAAGGGGAGCCGTGACCTCGATACCGTCGGCAATATTGTCTTTTGCTAGTCCTTCTCCTCCTGCGTACCCCTCCCACCTTTAGCTTTTCCGCCTACCACTCCTTTCATCTAACCGCCTCATACTCCATCTATATTATGCGCTTACCACCCCACGCCCCATCTTTCTTCTCCTAACTTCTCCTCCTCCCCTTCTTTTCACTTCCCCCCCCCCTCACTCCTCCGCCGACTCACACGAGGCTCTAATTCACCTCTGCACGCACCCTGCATGGACCTTGACAGACTGCAAGCATTATTCCTCCTCCGCCTCTCCTCACTCCTCCTCTCTCTGAACCCCGCCTGGCTGCCCCCACATCTTCCTCTGAGGCACGCATCATCTTCCTCTCTCGCTGTTTCCAGTGGCGTTACCAGGAGGGGGCACAGAGGACACGTGCCCCCACCAAACCATTAAGTTGAGAAGAAAAATATTAAGCTATAAAACAAATATATATATTATATACAGCGAGTGTTCAGGCTTCACTTGGTGGCACCACATATCTATAGTGCGAAATAATTCATTTTTTAATGTTCCGCGAAACTTTATTACACCGACGTTGGGTTTCAACTACTAGATAGTCATTATTATGGGCACCTATATAATGACCATCTATAGTAATGGAAACCCAGGGACAGTATTATTAAGTTTTGTGGAACATTAAAAAGTGAGTTATTTCGCACTATATATAAAACATTCATTCTGTGTAATAATTCGAGGTTCTCTAAGTCCTGGCTTTTCAAGTGCATTTTTCAACATATGAGATGCATCTATGTATTTATATGGCCACATTTATTCATTGAGATGAATTTCTTTCTTGACAGAATCATTACCCTGTCTTTGATGAACATCAGGATAACTAAATAGCAACTTATACATGATAGAAGTTTAATCCAAATTAACTTCTTCTCCTATGGATTTGAGCCGGTACTTTGATATTTAGCAGAATCCCTGTGACATGAAAGTAATAATTTGACAGAGTGTTACTTTCTACAGATAGACAGTTTTGGACTCCCACAAGATAAATATCAAACCAATATTATCTGGTATGAGATCAAGTGTTGACTACTAGCAGTAGTAATAGCAGAGTAGAATCGAATCCACCTTGACCAAATTTCAGACCTTGAAAAACAGTCAAAATATTCTTTTTTAAGTTTTAAAAGTAAAAATTTAAAATTACGATACGAATAAACCTGAAACTTATTTCATCCATGCGAAATTTGACATTTTTAAGTATCTTCTATCTGAACAATGTTCTCTCCCGTAGTATTCTCAGCATTTTAATCCATCCCATTAATGTTTTGAATGTTTAAGTCACGACCCAGCCGAATTAGCAAGAAAACTATAGTGATATATATCACTCATTTTTTGGACGCTCAATTGAAAACCGATGAGGCTGATAATCCCCATGTTAACACGTTTCAAGTTGTGAGAGTATACTGTTAATATGATATTTGATTTAAGGCTGAGCATCAAAGTTGAATAATTTCGAACATAATGTCAACCATGCTGTTATTTCCAGGTGGCAGAATGTGCTTGGAGTCCAAGATGTACAATTTTCAACGAGCAACCATTCCGATGATATTAATATGGGTGCAGAATTGCCGAGTCCGCGGTTGATTCCACATCTGTTATTTAGGTATACATTTCTGTTGAAAATATATTTTTTCTACATTGATTGGCTATTCGATTTTATCTAAAATACCATCACTCCCCATGAGGCTTAATTTCAGCTAATGAATAAACTAAACGGGGAAAACCATTTCTGAAGAAAAATTTTACAACTTACTGATTAATTTATATGTGTTATTAAAGTATGAGCGAGCGTTTTGAATGCGTCATAAATAGATAGAATCAGCCAATAGCACACCGCACGGCGTCAGAATATGCACTGCGAAACGTACAGCGATATAAATTAGCTTCTCTCAAATCTTTTATGTAACAGAGTAGCTCATGCTGACAAATTAAAGCCCACATAGATAACTCTGGGACATTAGTTCGTTCTCCAGTCTAGTTAAACATTGAGGTCATCTAATATACAGTATACTCCACCCCATTTCCTCTGAAATGGATTAGTACGTACATTTGAAAATCAAGAAAAGAAGTGCTTCCAAAAAGGTAAATCCGTCCAAGCACACTTTTTCCAGACATGAAAAACACGGGCCTTTTCCACCAAGAGATCGTTATATCGCTCATGAATAAAAGCGAAATTTAATAAGTAGTTCAGCGGGGCGAAATAAAATTTTAACAGCGGAACTGCCGGAATCTTTCGCGTGGGAACGCTTATGCATTCTTCTCATTTTCCAGGAAGTTACGCAATACCTTTACCTAACTCACCGAAAATCACGGTGGGAATCTGCGTGGCTCTAAATTAGTCTTGACTGCGTGGCGATGAATCCAACTCTAGAGGCTGATTTAAAAATCCAAATACCTACGTTGGTAAACTTAGGAAAAACTGAAGAGGTCAGGCACAAAAAAAGAGGATACTAAAATCTTAAAATCACTTACAGAATCATTGATCATATATATTCTTTATAAAATCACTTTTGTCCCCTGGTAAATAATTAATCTTCATGCCATATTCCTCGCATGTCTAACGCATCCACTAGAGTCTGCAGCTCTCTCAATGCCTGGCTAATCAACGTCTCATAAGTCTAATGAGTCCATTATATCATTGAGAATAGTGGGTTATCCCACTGGAACGTCTGAAATCATTTTTGGGAATGTCCCTTTTACTGTGTTTCTATGCTTAAAATTTAGTTATAAATGTATGTGTCATTTCTCGAAGCGTTTTCTTAGAGTATTGGTGGCCCACTCCGAGGGTCCGGGATAAAATCCCAACAATGGAAGAAATCTTTCAGAGAAATTCCGACCACTATATGAGCGCTGCGTGAAGGGTACTGACTCACCAACTACTTCACTACCGGCAAGTTCACAATTCTGCACGTCAATTACCATTCGATAACAGCTTATGCAAGCAACATGGTTTTAATAGTCCTTCCAGCACATCTCCTCCATTATTGACCCATACGAGCTAAGCTTTATGCCACCGTCTCCTCCAAATACTATAAATTATCATTTAATAGTAGTAAGAGCCAGAAACTAAACCTAATTACTGAGAAAATACCACGAAAAACGGTGTATCTATCAAAGATACTCATACTTAAACTAAATTTTATAGACTCTGATTGAACCATTGATTAACAACTGTATTTTAATGTTAAATGATACATATATTCATACAGTTGGTCAAGCTTTTGAGAAAGAAATCCGGCCTGTATAGCGAAACGAGGAAAAAATAATATAAAACAAAGAATTTCGAAAGATGGAGCAGTAATCCCACCATCACATCCGACCACCATTTCTCTACGCATTAAAATTCGCTGAGAGAGTTGATGAAAATAATATGTATCTACCAAAGCCGAGGGAAAAGAAATGACCCCAGTAGTCACACTGAAATTTCAATGTAGTGAGACACAAAATCATAAACGCTACATTAAGCCATACCCCCAATATAAGTGCCCGCCATCTGTTATTTTGAAGGAGATAATCTTTCAACTAAGATAAATTTTTACCCAGAAAATAGAAGCAAAGTGGCTATCAAGTATAATGTAAATAGAAGTTTCTCGCTAAGTGCCCATAAACAGTCCATTATTTGCAGCATTTCAACGGAAGCCAAAACATCAGTTCGCCGTTGTTGTATCGAGGAAGTCAGAGTTCATTTAAGGATATGACACTTTTTTCTCAAGATACCAGTACAACTCAAAAGTAAGTTTTATACCTACCTACTTATTGAACCATTTAGTAACAACGGTATTTATATTGTAAATAATAAATATCCTCACATGCTTAATCATGCTTTGTGGGATAAATCCTGCTGATATGGAAACATAAGAGATAGCTATAATCACACAGGAGAAACCACATGAAGTACTGTGGAAGGGAGTTCTGAAAGCTATCACGGAAAAAAAACTTACAAAATGAGAATTTTCAGCAAACATCTCTGGAAAAGAATGAAAACTATTTTTAAACTATTTAAAAAAATGTTTTCATTAGCTTAATCGTCTTATGTAGTTGCTATATCGCTGTCGTTAATTTATCACAATTACTTGTATAAGAAGCTGCTTCATCGAATGAGGAAAATAGCCTTAAATTTAGATAATACGTTGTCATAAGTCCCTGAAACTTTCCGAACCCGGCACAAAATTGTTTTTTTTCAACACGCTCAACCTCCTTTTCCTCCAGTTCTCAGTACACTTCTCGGCTTAAGGCCTGAAGGGACATTTTCAACATATGATTACCATCGCTTTTCACAGCATATACATTCAACGAATATTTAAAATTGAACATATAAGCTCATTCGGGAAACGTGATAACAAATATTTTAAGTACTATTATACAGCATCTGATACAGTAGAGGACTTTGACAAGGCTTCCTCATTTACACCAGCCTTTAAAGGAAATAATTTAAAACATAGAAGTGCGAAATGCAGAACTGTGGTCCGACAGTCCCATGTAAATACTCAGGCCCTTGCCTGCCACCATTTTTTCTGCGCCTTTAGATTGTTTGTAAGAGAGCATCGATGAAAGTTGTGTCCACCAACTGCTCAAGGCTATTTTTATCAATGCGGATCCAGAATTTTGAATCATCAAAGTTGAAAATACGGGGACTTTTAGCCAAGAATAATCACGAACAAAATGTTTTGGTCCAACCCACAAATAGCTTCGCTCATATTTGCTATTTGTGAATAATGACAACATAGCCACTCCTGCTCATGGCCATTTTTCCTTCCGAAATGTAAATTCAGCTTATGATCGCAAATCATCGGCGTGAGCTTACAAATTGAGACCACCCTCTCTTTCAATACACAAATAAGTATTTAAAAATTGGTACCAAGATTAATAATGTAAATGAGCAGAAAAACAACGTACGGTTCTGCGTGCTGATGATTTCACACTTGTGATAGGAGCCGGAAATATAAGCTAACTGCCACTCAGCCACCACTTATGAAAAGAGCTATGCGGAGTAAAAAGCAAGCACAGGAAGAACCAGGATACATCCGCGTACACATCACCAATAGCCATCTCTCTCCAGGATTCTCATGGCTGCTTGACATGTTGTCACGCCATAAACTTCATTGTTTCGAAAATATATTGCCAAACACACGAAAATATATGCGTCTGGTATGAAGTCCCATTGATCAGAATGGATAGTTAGATACAGGCAACAAGGCATTCTTAATCGTTCATAAGGTACCAAGACCATTTAGAAAACTTAACAATGTCATAAAACAACCATTGAACTAGCAGTGCGAGCAGCCAATAGGTTAATCAAATTAGTCCGAATATTTCACGAGAAAAATAAATGATTTTTGTGTTATTCAAATGGTCGGAGACCAATTATTTTTAGCTGCAATACCAATTTCATTTACTCTTATCAGATAGTAAAATTAGGTGGAATTCCTTAATAGACTATTTTGCTAAATTTTACATTGTAGTCGAAGGAAGCTCTTCCTTCGCCATCTTTGAAACGATATGAATATTTGCGCGCTAAAAACCCCACGAGAATAACCATAAGTTTTTACAAAAGAGGAAATATGAGGTACGTACTTCAATCAGATAAAAATATAATCTGCCCTCTATTATAAATATGCTGTCACAATTATCATTATAATTCAGACGGAAACTTTCAATCACTCGAATAACAGCAAGTCATGTGATACGCACATTCCACACGTGTAGATAATATTATTTAAATGAGGAGTAATAAGTGGTATATCCGTTTCACAATGAAGTAGAATATCACGTTACTTTATATTGATTAAATGGAGATATCTCACTTACCTTAGTTCCATTTCGCATCATTTTGAACGACTCAATCAACCTCTCACACTTATCTCAATTTTCTGCGCATCGAAAAGTAAAAGAAGGCCGTTTCGCAGAACTCAAATGAGATAAGGTGATAATTTATCTCTTTAATATTATTTATTCTCCCAAAAAATTACTATCTCTGTTTACCTTCTTCTTTCAACGATACAGCAGGTGATGTTAGCCTTTTCTTCTATCTTTAAAAACGTCTCATGAGGCTTCCGGGTACTACAATATTGCTTACAATATATATGATATCAATTAAAACTGGTACTTCATATAAAAACTTTTAAATATGAATTAATATATGCCGTAAAGAGGAATACTAAATCGCAACCATATTGTTTATGAATAAAAAAACTTGCCTAGTTGTGACTACAACTAATAGGCAGCTTTTCAACAGCTTGAGACTAGGTGCTGTCACTGGAAGAATAATGAGTTTCTCCACTTTTCCTGTTAATTACTTACGCACTAGTTCTACCTTCACCCGCCAGAAGACAAAAGCTAGAAAACAACACGTGCTGTTTCAAATAATTATTCGTTGACCTGAAGCAATCATGTAAGGTCTATGTTTACGCAATCAACGCCCAGGCCAAACACTCAATAATTATGAAAAACGCAGTGGATTGATACGAAAATGATATAATAAGATGAATTTTTTCTTTGTTTTTGAGTATTTTGCTTTTGCTCTTCTCCGCGCCCTATCTTTGGCAGCACCATCTCGCAAATTTGCCGCACAAAGAAGTGGAGGTGGATGTTTCTCTCGGGCCAGGAAATATTTTTATGCTTATTTTTCCCACAGCATCTCTCAGAAAAGGCCACTTGTGCTGCAGCGCCACCAATGGATCTCGGTGCATGTTTTAATAACTGCTGTCCTCGAGACGAGGTCTGCTGGAGAGGAGTTCGCGAGAAGATAATACATCCACTGTCCCCACGAGAGGGGAGTGTTGTGCGACACTCGGACCGCTGAGAACAAAACACACTCGGTGGCGCGAAGATTGTTCCAACGAGCTACCTTCCTCTCCACCGAAATCCTGGAACTGGGTCAAGGGTCAGACGTGCTCAGAGAGGTTTGGGTTAGGCAGACGAGAGAACTATGAGAGAACAAACTTGAGGTATTCGCATGCAGCGGAGGCGTATGTAATTTTCATAGAATCACACAGTTGTCAGAGTTTAATACTCGCGTCTGAGCCTCTCCTTTACACTAATTTTAGCGTTGTATTAGTTTTGATTGAAGATATGAAATCCATTATCTCTCGAAAGGATAGCAAGGGTTTTCCCGTATTTTATGATTCGTGCCTTTCCTTCAATATTATTCCTTTATTACGAGAAACTTTAAAACGAGGAAGGTAAAAAAAGGTCTACAATATCAAATTCATTCACAGAGGACATATGACAAAGATGTAACATTCTGGTCGTATTTTAGATAATTCTAAATCACATCGTATTTTAATTGTACTCCTCCGGGTGCCTTATCCTTTTCAGGAGGGGAGTTCGTTAATTGCAGATTTCCATTTGATTTTCCTATCACCCCGTTCGAAATCTCGGCCTACATATAAATGCAAAAGCAGATTCTAACAGGGATAAGAATAACGATAAAATACCGCGAAGATTCCTGCAATAAACTATTCCACATAAACCAAGTTCCTACCCTGAAATTAATTTTAAGATTAATTAAACGAGAGCTTTATGCGAGTATCAACACTGCGATTGCGCTTTGTCGCCATTTTTGCGATAAATTGTTTCAGATTATTATAATCGCAATTTTCGTCCAGCCTTGATTATTTAATGTGCTTAAAAATCCAGAATAAAAGATAAAATATCGAAAGGGCTGGGTACCTAAGAAAAACCGTTTTCATGGTAACTGCAAAGTGTATCCAAAAACATGTTTGCGTAGCCATGGCTCAGTGACTATGGAGTTGTGACCACATAATTATGGACAAAAAATGCTTTAAGTTGTCTCTCTCGCCATCTCCTGACGTACTGCAGATTCCTCCAGAAACACCCTGCATAATAGATCAGAAGTATATAACAATGGTTACGTAACTTACGTAATGGGGAAGAAGGAAACGATGAAGACCCGCGGCATTCCCTAAGGAAAAAGGAGATTCGCGTGAGAAACCTTCCCTACCGCCATCGTGCGAATAGTTCCTTCGCGGCATTGTAAAGCAGTAGGCACCTGAAACCTACCTGAAGTTTTTCCTTTTGATTAAAGGAGTATTTCATAATTTAAATTGTATCATTTTTTTAAAAGCTAAGGTACTAATAGTTGCTGTTACGTGTGCATTAACTTGTCAAATGCCGTTTCTCATTCACGGAGGAATCTGCAGAAGTATCACTGAAGAAAACAACACGTGCTGTCAAAAATAATTATTCATTGACCTGAAGCAATCATGTAAGGTCTATGTTTACGCAATCAACGCCCAGGTCAAACACTCAACAATTATGAGAAACGCAGTGGACCTTGGTCATAAGAGCTCCATATAATATGGCTGCTACATATTATAAGGATAAATTGAAGCATTCACATGGGAAATGATTTAAGTCAGAAAAATAGCAAATTCGTTTTTTTCATGGAGAAGGAAGTAGTTACATGCACACGCAAATGGTATGGACAAGGTAAGAAGTCAATTGGTACATTATATCAGCTGCTGCGATTGACGAAGTTCGTACACTAATATGAGCTTCAACGTGTTAGCAAACCTCTTTCTTTCGTATCCTGTAAAATTCACATTTAGTGACTTTCTACTTTTCCTATGTCATCGCTTAAATTATATAAAAACGGCACCGGAAAATAAAAAAATATGGGAAAACATAAATTATCAATTCAGCATGCATAGAATTTTCAGACATGCTTTGTGTAAAAAATTATGAAAAAATCAGAAGTAAATAAAAATTATAAGTGCACGGTCAAAGTGAAGGTTGCCGTTCTCTTTTCATACTTAGATATTGTTTACAAGCGATTTGTTTGTGCATTATACTATATATTTTCGAAATTTAAACGCGGCTGAATCAAAGCCCGGTCGGTGGTTGTCTAACGGATAGGAAAAGAGTGAAGTTAGTGACACAGAGTTAGTTAAGAGCGTTATTATTTTAAATGAAGTTCGTTGCGATCGCAGAAATTTGCCAATAGGGGTAGGTGCATAACAACTAGTACGATACTAGTTGTTATGCACCTACCCCTATTGGCAAATTTCTGCGTTCGCAACGAACTTCATTTAAAATAATAACGCTCTTAATTAACTCTATGTCACTAACTTCAATACTAGTTGTTATGCACCTACCCTAGTATGGGACTAGTAGAAAAATATATGGCTGGAATAGAGAATGCATTCCATGTTGATATAGGGATGACATGGAAGTTTATCTTAAACCCACTCCTTACGGAAGAAACACTTATCAATATTTCTGTCATTAATATTCAGTCTACGATACGTATGAAAATTAATATTTCCCTCCTAAGAATCCCTGGTGATGGTTCACCCCCCGCCAAACACCTGTGCACGTGACTTGCTGATAAATATGTAGATTTAAATATTCTACCATGTAGGAAGTGGTGTCCGCTAACAGGTGATGCCTGGATACAAGCTGCCAAAATGAAACCTACGAAATCTATGATTAATCGATTGAATTTCTAAAAAAACAATTCCCTTTTTCAAAACTATTCCCTACCAGTTTAATAAATTATGGTGGATATCTAATACCCAACTGTGAATCTAAGAAATCATTAATCTTGCCATTGATTAAATAGATGCTTTCGTACACAAGTAGAATTTCTTGCACCGGCTTAAAGTGAAAATTAAACATTCAAGAAATGTGTTTGCAATGGAATAACTATGAAAATTGTAGATTTCATGGTGGCATATGCACAAAAAGTAATATCTCAAATGCTTTTAATAGATCGCAAAAAAAAATGAACCGTCAAAATAAGAGTTTCTTTTCACTTTAACCACAAGGGATAGACTCCCTAGGGGAGCGTCGAGAGGAAGCGAGGGAAGTGAAATATTGCTTTTAGCCGTATGACTCATTTGGGGAAATATACGAACGGAAATATCTCACGAAGGTTCTAAAGAACTTTCGATGGGCAGGGAAGGAAACACTAGTCTTTCAATGGCGATTTTATGTCCAAGGTTACGCGTGAGGTTGAACAAGCACACTTGCATCGAAGATAACTTCCTATCAGTTCATTTATTGTTCTCAACGGGAAAAAATATGCCTCTGAGATTTAACTTCATATTTTTCGATCCCGATGCGTCATTTTAGCACACATTGTGGAACAGTGGAATGAATGCGAATTCTTAATGCAGAGGGCGTTTTAATTTATTTTATTTTTATTTATTTCCGAACAACCTAAAACAGCTCTATATAGCTTTTACATCGGGGTTATTACCATGTTAACAAATTAACGTACATAAATGCCCTGTATATGGATAACCTACGCAGGCGGGACTCGAACACGCGGCATCCTGTTTGGCAGGCGACGACTTTACCCCGCCGCCACCGAGGCGGTAGTTTTTTTTCAAATCTGAAACTTTGATGCCTAATTGAACATTTTTTTATTTATAGGCAGTATTTACATATTTTTTCTTACTATATATGTGCTAGTCTACTGCAGCCTAATTACAAAATGAAATAATTTTTAATCTAGCCTGATAATCATATTCTTAAAAATATTGAGCCTTTCAGTCACCTTAAAAATAATCACCATTTCACAACCACTTCATAACGATATCTTTCTTTTTCCACGTTTTCATCGCATTTTGATATGCTGGGGCGTCCGTGCGTTCGACATCTTTAACATCTTTATGGCTATCTTGAAAACGCTCATACCACTCGTAAAATGTTGTTTTACTCACTATTGGCCAACGTTAACATTTCACACACTTTTTTATATCGTGATTCATTTGCTACGCAAAGTACACATTTTTTTATCTATTTTTTAAACAAATAAAAGTCGACAAGCAAATCACAGCACGCCTAACCTTAGCGGCTACCATCGCAGACTAGATACATGATAGGTAGAGCTGAAAATATCATTATACTTCAGGTACACGTCACCATCATCATCATACTTGCCTACAATCCTAAGATGGGTTTGACGCAGCTCTCCTCTCAATTCTCATATCTAATCTTTTCACACCTACGTATAACTTATCCTTCACATTTTTCTTTACCTGTTCCATATATTTTGTTCGAGGTCTTCCTTTTCCGTTCTTGCCATCCACTTATCCCTCGACGATTGTCTTCAACAGGCCATTATGTCTCAAGATATGGCCCATAAGATTGTTCCTTCTCGGGAGCATGTATGGCAACTTTAAGTTAAAAAATTGACGATCGGACTCTCCAAACGGGGGAAATTTAAATTTTCCCGTTATTATCCGCAAAGACCTCATATTATCTAATACTTCTATCCACCCTGGAAGGACCAAGGGACCTCGTTATGTCATCGTGCACCCGTGCCTGACGGCACGCGTCGAGCGGAGGAGAGCGGAGTGGTGCGAATGCAGCCTTGCGCCCTCTTTTCTGCAGCGGACGTAACGCCACCCCCCGATGCACCACCACCACAGAGTGGTCGCATCCTTCCTTTCCTCTCCTCACTCTCTCTAAGTATAGAATGTTTATCCAGGAAAAGGGAAGGGGTGGTTGGACGAGTGGGAGGAGGGAGAAATATACAGGGAATGAGGTCGACGGAGACGAGGGTGGGGGGATTGAATGGGCGCATGAAAGGAATTGCGGGATAAATTGGGAGAAGCTGCCGAAAAGAGGACGGGAAGATGTCCCGTGGAGAGACAGGCGGAAGGAAGGGGGGGGGGGGAGTGCGAACTCACTTGCATCGAGAGCGCGCTCCAATCCGATGCGCGAATATATAAATACCCCACAACCTAACTCACAAATGGCTTGAAACCTAAATACATGATTCGTACACGAATTCCTCTAGAAGACACCCTGTGATACTCCAAATACTTTGAGGATCATAGTTACAGATGAGGTATGCCTCCCTTTCCCCCGTGTTAGTCTCACTTATAACAGTTTTCCATGATTCTACTTCATCTAATAAAGCTTGCAGATTACATTACAAATGTAAACGGAATGTGAGATGGTCAAGAAAATTTAGATGGTCAAGAAAAAAGGAATTTCAACCCCTCGATAGTATATATGAATTCATATAAATTACATTAATTTCGGCCTTTATTGGTTGAAAATTTCCCAGTTTTGAAATGTATAAAGCACATGCGGTGGTACAATTAGGTAAACTGTCACTCCTACTCCAGCGCCTCACTTCAAAACCGCACTTTTATTTTGGCGCAATGTGTGTATTTAAAATTTACTTTTCAAACGCCACTCTCTAAATAATGCTAATGCAATTTAAAAATATGCTATGCGGTATTTTAGCACAGAGTTAGCTACACTGGGAATTCAATACCCCTATTAGGTATTGAACTCCCAATCTAATTAACCATCTAATTAATCATCCATTGAATTTTAGCTGAAGTTTTTTCCCAAGTTTTTAATACATTCTATTGTATGCACAGAATTCTCTACGCACATCTACTTACTTCAATGCGGCCATTTATTCGAAACGATATTTTTAAATCATCCGGAGAACACCAGAGCCTGGCGGACTTTTCCTGGGCATTTACAACGCATTTTAAAAACCTGAATCAAACTATGGACATTCACATGCGCTTCAAACTCTCAGTCCCCTATCAGGTCCCCCTACACCCTTTGGCTTTCCCTACCGAGGGAAAGAGATACAAAACGACGCCCTTCATTATTCACTCATCCTGGTGGTCATTAGGGCCCTCTTAAAGAGGCCCTTACCACCTGTGGATTCCCTTTCCATTTAATCCGGACGTTAGCCTATTGCGGTTGCCCGTCGACTTTCTCTCTTCGTGGAAAACCATGAGGCTTTCCAGGAATTTCTGGCAATTTTCTCGGAAAAGGTCTTCGAAGGAATCACCTCCGGGCTCCCCTTCACCCAGACCCTCCCTTTCCGAAGACCTCCACGCAAATTTTCCAAAACAGACATAACAAAGCAGATCTTCAATTATGTCGCAACGTGACGCGTAACGTGGACTCACTCAGCGCGTTCTCTCCCTCTTGAACCAACTAGAAGTGGGGAGTGCCACCGCATATATTTTGGCGCGAAAACAGTACCTTGGATGTGTTTTTCTTCTTGGATTTTACAAACGGTTTCTTGGACATGAAGAGGCTCTCAATAATATTATGGAACTAGTTTTAAAACCTCGGGAGCGAGTTACATAATTCCGCTCTCTCACGTGAATTTAGATTTCCAGTTAATCTGAATTAATATGAAGATATTGAAGTCAAAGTCTAACTGTGTCATCTGCTGAATTTTAGCCAAAGCCTTCTCGCGAAAAGTGAAGTTTTCATAGCATTCCATCGCATCCACGGAATTCATCACAGAGCGCTGATATGAGGGCACTGATGGCATATAATGATTACCGAATTTTCCCGTAGAAGCCGCCCACCTTTTTTCCGGAAATGCCGGTGAAAAAATAGGGGACGCTGCTTACACGAATCCTCCGAATTTTAATGTAAGTCGCGTTCCATTTTCCTTCAAATTCTCATCGTACATTTATCACTGAAACTAGGAAACCTTCGCAGGAATTACATTTCTAGCATTATTTAACCATATTAATCATGGAAACGTTAATTTATCGATTTAGCAGCGAATCACGAGTTCCTATATTAGACCGCACCAAAAAAGCGTTTTTTTTCCTCACGAAACAACGCAAAAAATTGGGGTGCTCGGGATACACGGGGTCGCGGCTTACACGAACGAATACGGTATTAAAAATTAAGTAAGAAGTCGAACATTCGGTTGGGTAATAACATGGATTGGTTTTACCCAGGTTAACATGCAATATTGCAACGGAATATATTTCAGGGATAACATAGGGAAATAATTTAATTGAATCGGTATGTTGAAGTTCATTTGCAATCAAAGCTTATGAATAACTAGTTATAAAAAAAATATATATAGTAAATAAAAAATTTTATACGGAAAACTTGTTTGGCATACGAAATTGCCAACGATTTCAGGCATTAAGTTCTTGAAAAATATCCAATAATATGCATTTTTCATGAGGTTTTCTTCCGAAAGTTGGCCAGAAAAATGTCAGCACATAGGGAAAATGATACACGGGGAAATAAATAAATTTTCCATATCGCTAATTCAATCGCAAATTAAAAATAAATATCGAAAAGCTAGTGCTCGTTTGCTAATTCTTTTACAGGGTCAGATATTCGAAGTATAGCTAAAATTAGCTTAAAATTAACTAGATACATAGAGTCGATATTTGATATTCCCTAGGGTTTTAAGACGGGAGCAAGGAATGCAGTAATAAGCTTTCTAAGCCAAAAAATACTAACTTGGGCGTTTGGCTACCATTATTCCGTAAATAAGTGACAAAAATAGAAAATATGGGCCAGGAACTTTTTTCTGACTCGAAAAGAGTCTGCGTTAAAAAGGTAAGGTGAACAAGCCCAGTATACTGATAAAAACCAACATCAATATAATTAACATTTTGCTTCACTAAAACGCACTTAAAGATAAATCAATCAATCCCAACGCCAAACGTGGTCTTTCCGACACAAATCAAGTTAGCATTTTACCTTTCGCCTCATCACGTATCAGGATAATTACCCACACAGGATAATTAACTGCATACACTACCCACTTTTTTAACCCATAGGGGCAAACGGGCCTCGCGTTATAGATGGTTATTTCTCGGAAAAATATTCTCCCGTAGCTATTCGATCACTGATTATACCTAATACTCCATCTAATAGCACTTTTTAACAATTACTAGTGACGTATCCAGAGAGGGGCTGAAGCCCCCGCCCATTTGGGTATCCAATTTACTCTAGATAAAATGGTGATTTTCTTCGGACCCCAACTATGCCCGCATGGGTGGCGCCGGGGTAAAGTCCCCGACTGCTAACCTAAAGGTCGTGGCTTCGAATCCCGCCTGGGTGGTTTAACCACCATCCAGGGCATGGATGTATGTGATTGTCAAACAAGTTAATTGAGGACAAGAGAGGACTATATAGTCCTAAATTCACTTGTAAAATAAAGACGACATACATTACATTACTACTGCTGGTAGGTTATCCCCAAGCCCCTCAGCTAGCCGCCCCCTATTCCCTATCTTGGATCCGGCGCTGCCAATTACTGCTAAGCAAGTACTGGTGACGTAATTTTACCCAAAATTAATGTTATTATAGACGCCCCAAATTCTGACGACAGATAAGGTTTAAAACATAAACTTAAATCGTTAAACGAGGTTTCACGGTGGGTCGCAAATTCAGCTGAGGTCGCAACTTGAACTAATGAACAAATCTTTATTTCCAATTTTTTAAAGTGATTCCTTTTTTATTTTCAATTGTAACGTCTGAACGGAATTTCTTTCTACAGCAGTTGCTTCCCCTGAGCCCGATTTCTATATTACTAAGTCCTGATATAGACTTCATTATAGCCAGCATATGTCCGTGATTCCTAAGTAAATAGAATTAATTGGGCTAGTACATTGACTGTGTTAACTTACAGTTGACTGTGTGTCCAAGACTTCTATCTTTAACAAGTGTGAGAAAAAAAGAAAGCTCACGTTAAGCTGAGACGCCTGTAAAAATTTCCTGCTGAATGCTCTATACTACTCACCGTGATTCAGCATTTTATAATTTTACAACGGGCATTTAAGACCGATATTTCAGAGTGTGACCACACAGCTAGGAGGGCATTGTCAGCAGAACGGGACCATTTTTTAATCGGCCAATGCAGGCCCGAAACTAGGGCGAGGCAGAGGGGATCACGTGCCCTGTGCGGCAAATTACAGGGAGCGGCAAAGTTTGAAAAGTGAATTTCAAATTTTTGCGGAGTTGCAACTGAGTTACAATATAGATAAATTATTTGTATCATTCATGTATAAGTGTATGATAGTGTATTTAATGTGTATTTCAATGTAAGTGCAATGCATGCATTAATATGTATAATTTTATTAATATATGAGTTATTAAAAAATTCTCTGGAAGGATAACTATTGATTATGACACTTATTTTTTTAAATAAAATAACCAACTATCGGCGCAAAAAGGTAGAACGCTGAATGTTAAGCATTTGTATAAAATGCTGCCGAAGCTGTAGAGGGTCGTGCCATATATCATTTTACTCATAGTTTACTCGACTAAAACAATGAATCATTGAAAATTGTTTAAATGTAAACGTTTAGCTTCTAAAACTAAAAACTATGAAAACGGCGAAACGGTCGTCTTCTTCACCGCGTCTCGGGCAGAATTGGTACATTTCAGTGTATTTATTAAAGAGAGAACAACATCTTCGCATTACAAATAGCTTTTTAAAATTAAATTTTACCCATTCTTTGATTTTTAAAATGGCTGAAAGGTAGATTTCAATTTCCGAAGTGTAGAAAAGTAAATCAATATCGAATTTACTCATACTATATGAAAAAAAATATTTCCACACTTTATGTACAAGGAAATATTTATATCGTGCCTCTTACTCAGAATAAATTACAAAAAACTAAAATCGCCATTTTGGTAGGGTGCGTTGCCACGGGGTTCTACCTTTTTTGCGCCGATATTAGTTTTCGATGAATAATTATTGTCATCAAGCGTAAATTATCCAAGAAACCTTTAAATAGAATGCCAAGCAGTTAAAAATGGGTAAGTGGATTTTCTTATCAAAAAGTGTTTTTCATAAAAAAGCTTCTTAATAGCATACTTATGGCATGTGATTTCAACTATCGCATCCCAAAAAATATCTTACTGCAGTTTAATATTTTAGTGGTGGGGTAATGAGAGGGGGCGGCAAACCGATATTTGCCCCACCTGACAAAACTTATGCGTCTGCCCCCGGGTCTGTGCAAGCATAGTTGTTGAAAAATAAACGTAACTACATTTCCAATTATTGTTCACAGAATATTATGCATCCCAAAATGGTGCATTACCATGAAATAACTCCAAACGTCAATGCGGCGACACTGTCTGCAGTGGCTCCAAACATTTCCAGTCCGTAGCCACCAGAAGCCACGCGCTGACCTTTAGTAAAGTGATCTTTATGACCCGGGAATTTAGTGAGCCTATCTCATGAAATTCTCTCACGTCTTTTTACTGCGCGATCGTTTCCCGCTGATGCTCAGCGTGTTGTGCATATGCAACACATGTGCATGTTAGAAAAATAGCAAATAATTTTAATTGAACACAAAATTTTAGACCCATTCCTCCTCTTGAATTAACCATTAAATATCCATGACTACTCAACCATTGCAGTATTCCTACTCGGACAAAAATAGATCGGAATTGAATAAAATCGGAATGGATAGAGAAGATTCATTTCTGAAATCATTCTCACCTGAAGGCAACTTCAAGGACATTAGGAGAACATATTAAAAAGGATAAGGGAAATTAACTGATAAGTATATAATAAAAAAGGCATAATGAATACGGTATGGTATTGGTATTTTAACCTAGAAGAAATATTAATTACAGAGATGCATTACTTCCTCATGAATTTTTGTGATCTATCACCGCTAAAATACCCTCCTGAACCCCAATAATTAAATGTAATTTTTTCACAGCGAGTTTCTTTCATTGATATTTATATCTTGGCGCTCATCTGCGAGACTGCACTTACATACAAGCGTTCTACAGTCGTTCGTCTCAGATATCTGAATGATGTTTTTATATCCGTCATTTAAAGAGCAAAAGATCCACTAACTTTCATTGATTAGCATGTGGTTTGATTCCATGAAAGAAAAAGAAGGTCATTAATACCTTCGCGCCATAAACATTTTAAATTTGCACATACGATCAATATTTTGAACTATTATTCTCTGAAAAAATTAATTTGCAGATGGCACAGATGTGAACAGGGACAAATGCCGTTATAATGATAAATATTAAAATAGTGGAGACAAGGTTGAATGTTTAGCAACTCAGAGTCATTAAAAAAACGTAAAAATCAATATCCAGGAAAATATTAATTCTTTACGCCATACGGCACGGAGTGTATAGAGAGTGTGTAGAGAAAAGAGGACCGTAGGAACTTTTTGTTCTGAAATTATTCAGAACAAAATAACTACATGATCTCTTGTGGAGCAGATTATCCTTAATGATATACCCATAGTTGGCAGTAACATTAGCGAAGAACGTACGCTATCCTTGCGAGTATATCTATGGAAATTATTTTGAGCTTTTATCAAACGTTCCACCAGCTAATGAGATACTCCATTTTAAATAGGATACCATACTGATCGCATACAACTGTCGGTAGAGCATTTAATTTATTTTAAAAAATTACCCCGCGAATTTTCCCGGCGAAGAGCCCGTATTTCTTAACCCAAACTTAATTTGACGTTATAAAAACGACGTGTATTATTTATAGGGCCAAAAATGCATAATTTATTATCTGACACATAACTGGCATTGAAAAATCGAGCTTTAATTACGAAAAATGTCCAGTCTTTGTTGTTTAATAGACAAAGTATGGAGGATGCTTTCCTCTGATTGCGATATCAAATATACATACATACTCTTATATATAGTGTGTATCTATATGTCCTTTACTTTAATATACCTCATTATGATTATATGTGAGTGTAACCTGAGTGTACATGATGGAAATCATAACGCAGGTTAATCTCCATACCTTCCTCAAGTTACTTCCCTATGTATGTAATCAAGGCTCCAATCTGAATTGATTCGTCGAAGTAATAAAATAATTTATTATACGAGGAAAGTTATTCGGGATTTCCACTGGGTCAGGTTCTCCATCAGGGCCTGTGGACAGTGGGCCATAGGCCCCGATGGAGAACCTGTCCCCGTGGAAATCCCTTATAACCCTCCACGATACAATAAGCAGGAAAACCTGCCCGCTCTACACGCCTTTATGAGATAATTTATTATTTAAATGTAATTATTATTTTCTGTGCAACTCTGTGAACAAGAAATGGTCATTGAAAAATGAATAAAATATATCTGAATAGCATATTACCATTACCAAATAGCACAAAACTCTTATACCGGAGAAGTAGAAAGGCCCTTGACCCACGCATGGTGTAAAGGAAGCCTCTGCCTCTTGCTTTCCCCCTGCCAAACACCCTAGAGGTGGCTTGCAGGGTATTATGCAGATGTAGATGGTGACTCGCCAGGGTTTTCTCGCTTTGCTCAAACTGACTGCCCAACTAAATAATTTTCTCATTATCCCTTGGGAGTCGCCCACTCCTACTGACTGATCCAACCTTAAGGGCGTATTTGCTATCACTTCTTAACCGCAGATCTCTCCATCTCGGGAGCTGCTAATGCGCCTTCGGGGATTTTCCGCCTCTTCCTTTATCTCTCAACACGCTCCCCTCCCCCTCCCTTCAGTGTAACCTTCTACACCCTCCACCACTCCTTCTTCCATGCACATACTATCTTCACTCGCCCCTTGGCGTTCTAACCTCACAAGCACCATCTCCACCCGCTCTATTCTCGCGCAAACGGACCTAACACACTCACTAACATTCTACGCCCCCTCCAGTACTTCGCGACCACACTCACCTGAAAAAAAACCGTGTTGCCCTCCCCTCGAACCAATTTTCGCGATACGGGCGGAGGGGGCTGTTTGGCGGGTATTCCCGAATTCTCACTCGGTCTCAGGTGGTATTTCCCACAACTAACACAAGGCATGGAAAAATCTCTGGGTCAGTTCCTCGGACTTAAAAATTCAGTTTTCGGAAAGTCCGTGTCAATGGTAGGAAAATTCGTCATGCAATTCTTTATGTAAGCATAGGAATGTTTCATTTTTTGCAAAATTAAGTCATCCTTTCTTCTGAGTATCCGGTAACTAGTTGGCAAATTTATCATTTATTTATTGATTCCGTAGTTCCTAAATATAAAGCTGCCACTATTTTTAAAAGTCTTTGTTTCCTACGACTTGACCGTGAAGAATACTGCAAGATATAGCTCCAAATACTTTAAAAATATAACATGACCTTGGATATATGTCAGCGCCGTTTACAATATGGTAGCTCAAATATATTCCAATTAGCATTCCTCTCTCACTATCTTTGCAGCTAACTAGCTTAATGTTCAAATCATCGTCATTTTTGGGAAATCTTCCCATAAAATATTAATTAAAAGAAGTATTATCAAAAGAATTTGAATGAGGGAGGAATCTAATTACGATTAATTTAGAAAGAGAGGGCTAGCGAGTACAAAGGGCACTGCCGTATGACGAACGCCGCGCTGTGGCCGTGACGCCTAATGGTGAATTCCACAGGTAAGCGTCATTCTGCAATTTATTTCAATCATAAAATATTAAATATATCAATATCGTTGAATTGAAAGACTTGGTTAATTACTGATGGTTCTCCGGCGTTCAGAGAAGAGCTCTCGCATACTGAAAACTAGAGCAACTGATGACCTCGAGGAAATTTTGAAATATTGGGAGACATGACAGCTGTAGATAAATTTTAATTACTAACTAAAGGCTTAAAAAACGGAAGTACACCCTATGTGCTTCTGCTCTATGCGGCAGAGTTGACTGGAATGCATAAAATCGATTGAACATTTCAGAAGTTTGAGGTAACGTGGGTAAAGCGACATCAGTTATCATTGCCTTATAAATCTCCATTTTTTAAGCGTGTGAAACATTTTCAGCCTTTTTAGTGCGTTCGGGAGGTCAAATGTAGATCTACATCCACATAATAGCCTACGAGCCACTTGTAAAGTGTTTGGCAGGGGCTGATCAATCACCAGCATGCAGCATAGGGTGATCCTTATTTTTAAAGTTTTCGAATTTCTTTTGGGACGCCCCCCAGTTTTGTTCCATTTGGTGACAAAATAAATCGTGCAAATTATTTTTTCAATCGAATACCGGGAAAACGTGTTGCATCGCATTTCAAGTTTTGAAATTTTGGTCTTTTTGGGTGTTTTTCGGACATAACTGAAGATGATGTCACTTTCGAATAATTCATTCACTTTTTTGTCCTCTACAACGACTCAAGACATTTTCAGAGTATCAACTCAGATTTCATTCATTTCTGCCCTTTGGTTCCAGGGATATCGCACCGAGAGTGAGCGCGCGCCACTCCAGTCAGTCTATTTGGGTGGCACACGGATTGCATACTCTCAATCTTTGTTGATCATTCTCATTCATCGTAAAAGCATAGAATTCTTAAGATAAACTTTAAACTTCGTCAATATGACCTCTAATGCTATATCTGTCGCTGTTTATTACCAAAAAGGGCTTAGTAGCAGTGGTTTATTCTCCATATCTAAATCTTATATCTAAGTGCTTCCATCTAAATTCAGCGAATCATTTCTGAGAGCTAACGCCTGAATGGTATGTGAAGGTGCTTCTTCTTGCGTGTATTTCTTTGTCATTGCACAAGCTCTGGGTTTCAACTTTTTATTTCTTTGCATCAGGAAAAGGTGGGGTTGGTTGAGAGTTAAAATATAGGTGGGGGAGGAGCGGCCTTAGGTTGGGTGGATTTCCCAGTTTTGATGGATCTTTGACCAGCAGAGGGAGAAGTAGGTGAGGAACCGAGGGGCTAATGAGGGTAGGAGTGCAGGAGGAGTAAGGGAGGATTGGCGTGGGCACAGGGCACAATGGTAAATTGTACTTCATAGGTCTAGGCGTTGACGATTAGGGCATAGGATAATTTTTAATAGGAGTTTTTTTTATTTTCCTCAAGATATATTTTTACTATAGAATGCTAGTTAATGGATAAAAATTTAATCACTATTGACTATGAGAATTCTAATGTTAATCACCTGACTGTACTTTACCCCAAAATATGGTGCACCTGATAGAATAAAATGAACAAACATTCGTGCTCTTTTCGTTGATATTTTGCAAATTGAATAAATAATGCTAGCTCACTCCAATATTCGTAATACTTTTACACCTTTGGTTTCGATGTCATAATTTTCTCTGTTGGAAAGGGGAAAAACATGAAAATCTCTATATGACCGTGGCCTATATCTTAGATGGGGCAGAGTAAGCATTCAAATAAGTTGCAGGTTGAATTATTTGGTGACGATAACAAACATTTTTGTGACAATTCACTCCCAGCACATCATATCCATGAGGCGGCTCGCAGGGATTAAGTAGATGTGGAACACATTCTGAGAGACACGACTTTCGAAAGTAGATTGTACTCATTTTTTAATACTGCACTGCTAAGGTTGGTATACTGCAGCCCTCCAATTCTCCCTTTTCCCAGCCAGTTCCTTTAGTTTACTGATATTCTATTCCTTGTATCTGACTTCATTTGTTTTGGGTAACTAAAACGAAATCAGTTTCATTAATTCGACAACAGAGATGTTCTAAAGATCGTTTTTTTCCCTCAAATGAGAAAATAAACAGAACTCACTGCATTTTTAAAAACTGCTCATACTCCAGTAAAATTGCTACTTAGTCCCTTCCCTACTCAATTAGCTTTAAGTAATTTTCGCAGTATTACAAACAGGGAAATATTTGCGTAATTTGTTGTTTCTTCTTTGGTGCGAGGCTTATGAGGCTCACCACAAAATTAATGTTGCAATGGAACAAATGTTTTATGCATATTGAGATTATCCCCTGCCACATATAATGGCACAGTGAAAAGGATATATCTTCAAGAAGGAGCTACACCGCTAACGGGATTCCACTACCAAATACCGAATTCGTTAAGTACTTGGGGGTCACCATTACCCGGGATCTTTCGTGGGGTACGCACATACGTGAAGTATGCGGGAAAGCTAACCGTAAACTTGGATTTGTAAAAAGAATTCTCGGTAAATGCCCAAAAAAGGTGAAAGAAATAAGCTACCTGACTCTAGTGAGGCCTCACTTGGAATATGCTGCTAGCGTGTGGGACCCTTACGAGGTAGGACTAATAGCTGAAATCAATCGAGTACAGCGCTAGATTTGTGATGAGTTGTTACGACAAAAAGTGCAGCGTTTCAAGTATGTTACACGAGTTAGGATGGGAATCTTTACAGGAGCGTAGATCGAAGTATAGGCTTAACTTACTTAGGAAACTCGAAGAAGATATTTTCTCAGACGACGTGAATGATATTCTTCGTTTACCATCGAACTATAGTAGACGCGATCTTGGGAATAAAATAAAAGAAATAGACGGAAAAACAGAGAAATAAACACCCGCTTCCACATATGTGGATATCGTGTGCTACACGTAACTGCTGATCACTCTTATGCATATGTGCATGCAGCTAAGAAACTCTCGATTAAAATTGGACTTTTCCTCGCTCCACCAAAAGTCTATGCAACAGAAGATATGAAGTAATTTCAATTTATCCACTCTATTGTATTTTTATAGCCATGAGACTCGTCCAATTCTTCGATCAACATCGTGAAGAAAACATCCCCTTGCTAACGATGACGTTAGAAAAGAGTCATCATGAAAATTGTGGGTATTATGGGGAGCGGCAAAATTTCTTTACTTATTCGATTTGTTGCACACTAACTGAGCTTGAGAACGTTACAAAATAGACACAGCCACTGAAGCACAGCACGTGGAGCAAATAACCAAAAGGTACGCTACATGTTAACGCGTCAATTTGAATAGAGTAAACGTATCTGAAGAAAGTGGGTGGAAAGCATTTTGCACCTCACCGTTTAAATTTAGCTAATGTCTTTTAAGAAAGTTCCAAGCCAATCTATTTCTATCTTCTGACGATGCCAAAAATACCCTACGAGCTCCAACTTATTATGGTACACTGAATGAGTTCAAAAGCAGGGAAATGAATTATAGAATGCCAAGAATGCGAAATTTGTATTTGAACATTAAAAAAATATCGCAATTAAGATATAAATTTGAAATATTCTCGTTTTCCTGGTTGGGTTACTGTTTTATTTAAATTTGCTCTTACCAGAATTAAATAACGACATTACGGATATTTGCTTAACACATACCATGCATTTATAATTTTTTTTATATTTATAAGAATTTAAAAAAATGGTATGCATCACTGCTTATTTTTACTTCAAAAACTAGATAAAGCATCATCATAAGTTTTTATTACTATTAATATTACCGGTATTTCAATCTAGCTAGATTCACGATGACCATCATTAACCTCTTACTAATAAAACCACTTACTACATGTGCATAGTCGTGTCTTTTTATCACAAAATTAGCCTAAAACAGCCGTTTTTGAGTCTTGTAAATCCCAAATTTCCAAAATCCGCGAATACCCCTTTGGCTGGGGGGAATTCCCGAGAATTCCCGGTTTACCTGCCCTCCCCCCATGCTCCAAACCTAGATCCGCCACAATAACAGCAATAGCATACGGAGACCTTACACCAGCCACCTCAACGAACCAAGTTTATCAGCAATGAAATGTCTAAAAAAAATTAGGAAAAGTACTCATAAAACGCCTTTATGAGACATTTATTAAGCCTTTTGTAATATTCAAGAAAATCTATTTTAAAGTGACCGAAGTTCCCTAGCTTTTACGCTATCTCTTGAGTTACAATTGAAACTATGCGGGAAAGTTCATACATTGACATGATACCTAAATAATGGGTATTGCCTGTAGCAAAAAAAATAGCAATGTCGATCAACTGTCAATTGATCAATCGCTAGTCCTCTAAAGTCGATTTAACGCTTAATGCCTGGTCTAAGTTGTGATTTTCATAAATACCCCAAGGTGAATTTAAAAGCCAAAAGGCAAATTACGCCACGTGAAGTGTGAATTGGGAATTAGTAGTTGCTTTTAAACTAGAGAAAGATTTGATGATTTTCAAAACCATCAGAATTAGAATATGTTTTATGATACATGATGCCTTGGTCAGAATATCGCCCTTAACCGAAAGAAAATTTAAGGCAATAATTCACATGCTCCGCCGAATTCGTAATAATAGACGTGTTGCAAGATGATATAGGATAACGTGAAAGTTTAATGCTACATATTTAGTAAGTGAGGTGCGCTTGGCGAGTGTTTTCTCTATAGTCTAACATCATCATTATTTCTCACTGGGCCTGCACAAAACAAATTTCTTTACCCATCTCTTTAGCAAAGTAGTAGTAGTGTCTCTCCCATATATCTGGGATTCTGTGGGACTTGAATATTTAATAATGATTCAGAATTATGTCATGTGTTTCACACGTAAACACGTCTGATCTCGAAAATAGACAGTTGCCTCAGGCGTCATCTGATGGAATGCTAACAAATTAGTAAATTAATAGCTAAAAGCAATTTACCGCCAATACTTCAACGATTTGAGAACACAAATAGCAAATATGTTTAGTATTTGTGGAAAATGGCCATTAACTTTTAATTTATTAATACGTCACATCTCTCTTATCAAGAAATCTAAGCCTAGAGCGTAGAAGTAAATCATTTGAGACAGCGATTGAATATCATGTGATTAGAAAAGCGAGCGCGCATTCCATTTTTTTTCAACTAGAGCTTATCTCATCCAAGCTAATCAAGCAGGTTAATTATGGATTTTTTTTAATCACGGTCAATTCCTGACATAGATTGACAACCTTGAAAACTGGAGTCGGCCCGCACTCTGCCAGATAGATAGTGATTAATGAGGATTATTAAAATCATTTTCACAAGTTCTACGCTCATCTTTAAAAAAAACGCTACCCATTTCCCGACGCGAAGATCTGTCGCCCTTGGCCTCACATTGACTCACCCTACACATGCAGAGCACGTTATGCCATTAAAATTTTACTTAGAGGAGCGCTAACGCCCACGGGGGATACGCCCGCTGCATTAAGTCTTCCAGCACGTGCACTCAGTTCACGGACGCGGCAGTGATTTGTCGGTTAAAATTGATGCAGGTATTTTCGTACGCACGCCCGCAAACCACCTGACCGCGGCGTCGAAAGGTTTATTCGAGACGGTAACCAGCTCCAATCTCGCATTTCACGCCGGGAAGCAGGTTCGCAACGCTCGTACCTGTAAATTGCATGCCATGCTGGTTTGATGGCTCGCTTAGTGGAGAACATCTTCGCCGATTTCATTTTCGAATTGGAAACTGATTTGACACTCGATGGTTAATCGATTGTCGATCGTCAACCGTTGGCTCTCTCGACCGTTGGATTAATGGTTGCTATGCACCGTGAATGGGAAAAGTTGCAGTGCTTATGGACTCTCCAAACATGCATTGCATGCATTTATTAGCATGTTATAACTCATGCATGAATCATTCAACTAACGCTAACTTTTCGTTTTCAATACTAACTAGTGGTTGTATTTGCATAGTAGTATGTTCTTGTCCATAGTGCCCTCCTAGTTTTTGTCTGACTGCGTGTCGTCCTTTGTGCTTGTCCTGTGTCCAGCAAGCGAGGCAGTTTCTGGTTAAGACTAGGATGAGAACTGTACTAATGATGTGAAATCACCCCGTGCCACACACCCTGGAGGTGGCTTGCAAGGTACCTCGTAAATGTAGATGTTGATGAACATGGACGACTCCCAATGATCATTCAATTGAAGATGGTCACTCGATTATCATCCGTGACAATTTATGACACTGAACTCAATACAGAGGAATGAGGATAGTCTATGCGGATTGGAGCAAACACATTGCGCATCCCACCATGTAGAGAAGGATCTGCTGACAAAGAGCTAAGGAACTTTCAGACATTTTGATCCATGGGAAATTCCCTCATCATTGAATTTTTTCCTCTGTATCATTCGATCAGGATGAAATTTTTAATGGTTAATCACGGGGATCCTTAAGGAGGGTTTATTTCAGCATTTCAAAATCACTTGTAAGTACCCATACATTTGAATTTTAAAATTTTCCATTAAAAACTTCATAACCCGAGATTCTTCTCTATACAGTATATTTGATTACAAATGATTCTTTGGGTAGGATACAGCGATAATCATCACATTGTATGCAGTTCTGTGTCGAAGAAAGTAGGTAAACTGTGAAAAGGTTTGGCCACTCAGAATCGATTACCACCGTTCGATGTACATCAACGGCGTCCGAGTCCCTTGGTTAATGATACAAAAATCTCCGCAGTTCAAATCTAAGAATATTGCGCAATATTCTCCAGTTTTGAATTTCTCCTCCCGGCTTCAGCCCATTCTTCCAAAAAAGAGGGGGATGGGCTCAGTTCAGTACCAAGTCCATGATGCTGGCTTCCGGTACGGAATTATGATATAAAAGTAATGCGGTCAGAAAACATGATGACTTAATGAACACAATCGTCGAAAGGACAGGTGGACAGGAAGAAGGGCAAGGGACGGCCCCAAATGAGTTACATCGGGCAGGCTATTAAGGATGTAAAGGGAAAGAAATAAGTCACTATGAGATGACTACATCTACATCATCGAGGTACCGTCAAGCTACCACCAGGGTGCGCAACACGGGGTGATTCCATATCAGACAGGCAGGACTCATCCAGGACTTGTTCAGAAACATGATCGTTCGCCGGACACAGGCCAACCACTCAGGACCATGGATGTGATCCGATATAAAAAATCACTATAAAGTAAGAAATTCAAAAGTTTCGGACCGCAATCGCTTTAAGGAGGGAATCTGAAAAAGTACGAATCCGAAAAGGTACGAAATTGGAGGTACAAAACCATTTCTAGAGAGCGGAATGGAGAGATGTGTCAAACTAATCTTACCATTGTTGACTTATAATCATGATGATGCAGTAATGTGGGTCAACATAAAATGATTAGGTCATCACAAAGAAGAAAAGTACATGAGAACGTCGTCGTGCAGCACAGCCAAAATTTAACATTGAAGCCATCTGATCCAGCAGTCCAATATAGCAAACTAACGATCCTGCTACCTCATCCTCTCTCTCTCTCGCGATGATCAATCTATCCTCTCTCCCATATAATTTTCCCCTCC
This sequence comes from Ischnura elegans, assembly GCF_921293095.1. NCBI lineage: Eukaryota > Metazoa > Arthropoda > Insecta > Odonata > Coenagrionidae > Ischnura > Ischnura elegans. The sequence continues at coordinate 103,582,409 of NC_060248.1, forward strand.
GCTCACATTCCTCCTCAATTGCCCACCGCCCTACGGGCGAAATCGCGAGTGATTCTCCGTTGCATAAGCGATAATTTGCGCGGAAGAGCCTTCACTCACCGGAACGATTGAATAATCTCAGTTTCCGGTTCCTCGTTCTAGAGAGCATGCTTCACCCACTTTCCAACACCCCCTGCGAGTGGACTGAATGCTGTTGAATGAAATTAAGTCAGCGGGTGGGGCGGAGGGGGAGGAGTGGCTTTGCTGCTCGTTTCACCGAGGGAAAGTATGCGCGTCGTCGTTACTACATGCACTCCACTCCGCTCACTCGCTCGCTCGCTCCTCCCTCGCGCTGAATTACATCGCCAGGACGAGTGCAGCGGCGGGTCGACCTCGTGAGGGGTTAGTGGGGAAGAAAGGGATTCTGCTCTTATAAGGACACGTCACTCTCGCTCGATCGGTCGTATTTTGTCTCCTTTCCAGGATTATTACATCTACATATGGAGATGAATTTTTGGGAAAATGATATACTTTCAAGAAGGAGCTACACCGCTAACGGGACTCCATTATCAAACGCCAAATTCGTAAAATACTTGGGGTTCACCATTACCCGGGATCTTTCGTGGGGTAAGCACATACGTGTAGTATGCGGGAAAGTTTATCGTAAACTGGGATTGAAATAATAATTCTCGGTAAATGCCCAAAACGAAGAAAATTCCATTATCAAACGCCAAATTCGTAAAATACTTAGGGATCACCAATACCCGGGATCTTTCGTGGGGTAAGCAGATACGTGAAGTATGCGGGAAAGCTTATCGTAAACTGGGATTGAAAAAAGAATTCTCGGTAAATGCCAAAAAAAGATGAAAGAAATAAGCTACCTGACTCTAGTGAGGCCTCACTTATAACATGCTGTTAGCGTATGGGACCCTTATGAAGTAGGACTGATAGCTAAAATCAATCGAGTGCAGCGCTAGATTTGTTACGACGAAAAGTGCAGCGTTTCCAATATGTCACACGAGTTAGGATGGGAATCTTTACAGGAGCGTAGATCGAAGTATAGGCTTAATTCACTCAGTAAATTCGAAGAAGATATCTTCTCAGGCAACGTGAATCACATCCGTTTACCGTCGTACTATGGTAGAGGTGATCGCGAGAAGAAAATAAAAGAATTAGACTGCAAAACGGAGAGATTTCAAACGTCATTCTTCCTCCGCACTATTAAGGATAGCAACGTTGTCTCAATTTATAGTATTAATGGCGTCACTCGCTAGGATCATTCATTGCATGTTTTTTCATAGTTCTAACCTTGCATGTATATGCTCTAGGAATTACTAACCATTAGCAATTTTTTTATGAATAAGCATGAATATTTTGCTAGTGTGCGTAATATTTCCATGACCGTGCGGTGTGCATGTGGCGGTCCTCTTGCATTTTGCATGTTGTTGATTGGTAACCCCCTGCCAAACACCCTAGAGGTGGCTCTCAGGGTATTATGTAGATGTAGACATGTTATTACTTCAAGCCAAATACAAAAGTTTTTGGATGGGAGTGAACCATCACCAGCATGCGCTAGAGGATTAAAATTTACTTCTACTAACATACACTAGGTACGCAACATGTACGCCACATATGAACCATGAGCTATGAAATTAAACTATATCCTACTTACGAAGGCAATCTACCTATGAAGGTACCCCGTGCAAAACATGCTGTTAGAACAACTAGGGTAATTAAAAAGCATGCATTAAGGAATATATAAGTAGCTACTCAATCAGTCAACAAACCTATTTCTGAGTCATCTATTATCATGGAGCACTAATCGTTTAGAACTCAAGTTATCATATTGAAATTTGGTGATTACATACGACTGCGAATACTTCCGTTTTCTGTTAGACGTAAAAAAAATTATCTCCGAGAAACTCCCGAGAACACATTTTCATAATTAAGATACCAAATCTATAAACTAAAAAACCCGCTTTCGACCACTGATTGACGGACTGATTTATACATACATTTGGGAATGCTGGGGACAATTTTTCATCATTAAAATATCGAATACAAGACTGTATAGACCACTTCCGACCATTGACTGATTGATTGATTTCAGCAAATATTTAGGGTGAACGAGAAGAGATACAACAAAGTCATGCATTCGACCCCTACTTAATTCGTCTGAAACCCTAAGAAAAATCGTTGAAACACTAAATTTTCTACCTATGACAGTCTTGCCAACTGTCACTATGCCAAAATATGAGGGTCAAAAAATATTTTTTTTAAATGCCAATTTTTCGAATCTAGACCACGTCATGCGTAGAGAAACCAATTTTCATACCGATCGGAGGTTTATTAATTTTGGCCATATCGTGCATTTTCACTATTACGTGAATTATTATCTAAATATAAGGTTAAATAAATTTAAGAACTGTCAGACCCCCCCAGAGAGCAAAAGCGAGTCGTCTTGCATATTTACTGCTAGATGCCGCTTAGTGAACTCCATCACAGCGCCAAAGCCATGTTTGGCGGAATAATTGCAAGCCTGCCGCGTGAACGACCTTGAGATTCACATATTTCGCCATGAGAAAAATACCTCAGGACGAGGAATCGAACCACGGAACTTTAGCTGTCCGGGCCACTGCGCAGACCACTACGATATCAAAGTTCCGTAATTACCTTTTTTTTAATTTCCGAGAAAATAGTGACGGAAAATTATCACGCCTAACATAAATACAAATATTTTCAAAGCACTGGTCTAATTATACCATTAAGTTTCAAGGTAGCAGCATAATTTACGCCAAGGATAGTATTCGCCATGTGTAAATCATAGAGCTTTACATGCTAATAGCAAACTATTCCGATTCTCCTAATTGTCTGTCAGATGCATCCACATCTATGAGGTACCATGCAAGCCACCACAAGGGTGGGTGGTAAGGGGTTCCTCCTAACCAAGAATGCAATATTCATCCTAGCCTTAATCAGACACGCGCTCGCTTGCCGGACAACAGCCAAGTAATCAGGACGACACGTGGTTAGACCAGAAACTAGAAGAGTGCAAGGACACGAAATACCACTATGCAAATCGAACTACAAGACTGTTATTGAAACAACGAAACCTTAGCTTATTACGTGAGTCATGAATGAGTTATAACTTACCAAAAAATTCATGCAGATAATTACTGCTTCCAAATATTAAACGTTATTAACTACACGTGCAGGGCCTATTTTACCTAATTCGAGTCAAGCTATCCTATAGCTACTCTGCCAGTTATCACCCTACAAGTACAAGCTATCCTAGAAGTATGAATCATTTATGCAAACATTTCGTTACCTATTGCTAATTGATAGTTTTATTTGCATGGCACCATTTTCGTGCCCTTGGCACTCTCCTTGTCTCTGGTCTGACAGCATCTCGCTGTCCTGTGTGCTTGGGCAGTGTCCGGCAAGCGGGCGTGTGTCTGATTGATGCTAGAATGAGTGCTGCATGTCTGGTGTGGAATCACCCCGTGCCACACACCCTGGTGGTGGCGGCTGGCCCGGTATCTCGTGGATGTAGAAGTACTCTACCAGTCACACCACCAAGCCAATACTCATCTATGCAGTGTCATGGCAACATAAGTTTTAAAGTAACAATACGTCACGAAACAAGGACGGAGAGTGATGCGCCCTCTTAAAAAGGCTATCTCGTGTGGTGATTGTTTACAGCCTCCTCTCTCTCTCTCCCCACACCCCGGCTTCCACATATATACAGTCCATCCATTCCACATGACTCCTCTCCTATTCCCCATCCCCCGCCCTGATACCCCCTCCCTACCGCCCCTCCTCCGATACACACCCTCCCGAGTCCCGCCCCTTCGCTGCATTCCCTACGCCAGCTGAGAGTGGCACTTGCCAGGAAATGTTCCGCGAGTGACCTTGGGGAAGAGAGAGAGAGAGAGAGAGAAGAGGAGAGAAAGGTCTCTCTCTTTCTTTTTCATCCTCTCCCCCACTCTCTATCTCTCTCTCTCTCTCTCTATCTCTCTCTCTCTCTATTGCCGCTTCCGGATACACTCCTCTCCCTCCCTCCCCCTTGCTTCCCCTACCTCCCCTCGCTAATACTTACCCCCCTCTCTACCCTCCCCCACTACCCACCAACCCTAGATACACCATCCCCATCCATCCTCTCTTTCCATACCCAGAGAGCCATCCGCGCTCTCCTGCCCATCATCCTCCACTAGCTAGCTTTCCAATACGTCGAATCCGAAACGTCCTTCCATCTCTTTCTGTATTCTCATCCCATCTCCCTCCCATTCATTCATCCATTCCCTCTCTCTCACTCTCTGGGACAATAGAGCAGCAGACCACTCGTCACCTGTCATTTCTTCTGATTTTTTTTTTTTTTTTAACCGAACCGCAAAGTTTCGGGCGGTCCTGCGTCATTGATTACGTCACGCCAGGGGATATGGGGCAGCGTTAAAGAAGGGGCAGTGTGATTGACCGATGGAAAATGGTCAAGTATTCGGATCTCGATATCGCGGCGTGCTTCATTCCAATTTTTTTCATGCTGATAATGATGGGAGAACGGATATGGCGGATTAAGATAGTAATCTTGACGCATGCAGGCACACTACATGCATATGTAGGATTGTCGCGGTTAAATTCATGTCTCGAATGCACTCCACCATAAGGTCGCAAATACCATATACAAGGTCATAATTTGATTAAAATCTTGAAATCAAAATAGGTTATGGAAATGATTAAGAATACAAAAATGTCCATCATAAATTAGGGATTATTGGAGTCAAAGATACCTAAATGCCATGAGACGTGTTTGAGGTGCTCTTCCCTAAGGATAGTTAATATTCAATCACGTGTAACAGGTTGCCGTGGTTTCGCCAGGATCAACAAAATAAAAAATTAATATTTTTCTTAGTGATTTACTCTAAACATCATCGTGCCTTCAATTTTCGTCCGTTTAAAAAACTAGCTAAGTACCAACTTCGCAACGAATTGCAAAAGTTATTCCCCGTTATTTCAGTTTCAAAATGGCATAACCATCGTGCTTTTCAATAACTACACGATAATAATTTTATTAAAAAAATACTACATATCTAACGATGCCAAATAATTAACCTGCTATCCAAGTTTTCCTGCTTGGATTATAACGTTAATTTTAATACTAATTTTAAAAACATTAAATATCATATTTAGGAATATTTTAGCGCAATTATTGGATAATTAGCTAATTATCAGTTCTAATGTGGTGACAAATATAGCAACCACTGCTATCTGTGGGTCAGAATATTTATTTCTCCAAAGTAAATTCATTCAGAAGACAAATTTTGTACCTCTGAATCGCAATGTTGCATAACATTGCAAACTTTTCGTCAAACCTTTATCACCAAACAAATATTTAGGTTATGGAAATAAATAAAGTACGATAAATTACTCATGGAAATAAATTATTAATTGCTATCGCCTATTATAAAGACAGGAATGCACAAGTTCCTAGAATCGTTTAAATCCAAATTTCAAGTTTACATATTATTCAGCATTCCTCGGATCATAGTTAACCCGTGTGTAGGCAGAGAATATTCAATGGATCAGAAATAACAGTTCTTGAGAAATTCAAACAGAAAAAAATAGAATACTTCCAGCAAAGGATGAGGATAACGATAGACGGATAGAAAAATGAGAAATTGTATTATCTATTTTAATTTAATATTCTAGAGTATAATGAGCATAGGCAATCCGTCAGTCATGAAACAAAATTACGTGGTAAGTATAATGACAGGAAGAAATGGAAGGGAAAGCCACTGAAGAAAGACCAAGGAGGAGAAATAACTATTGATATGGGATAGAGGTTGAATAATTATATTTTTGTATTTTAATTAAGTATCCGCAAGAACAATATGATTCATTAACGTATGTACGAGCACTGCATACTTGCACAGGACAATGGAGGTAAAATCCAGGCTTCAAGGGATTTATATCCTGCCTAGCACATAATGATTTAATTTGCACACGACCATGAGGCCCTGAATAGCATTCACCCTAGAGTATTCATTGAATTGAAATATTCAGTTCGGAAGTTCGTCAATTATGAGATTGTGAGATTGTATTAATATTTACGTATTAATTATCCCCCAAAAGGAGAACACCAACCGACATGACAATGCCGCAGAACAACATGAAACCCGACAGAAGATAAAAGAATAAAACTATGCCAGGCTCTATTGTACATTTCAATGGGCACCACCCGGGTTTCATGAATAATTTACTTCTTTAGGCCACTACGTTTAAAACCCGGGTCGAGACTATTTAAGTACACGAGTGAACCTAACAAAGTTTTATTATTTTATTTTCCATAGTGGAAAGGTTTCAAATAGTTAACCCTTAAGTTATCAGTCGCTGCATGTGTCCACAAACATTTTTTCCCGGGCACTCTCCAAATTCCCCGAGTTTTCCCTTAGTCTCTCCAGAAAGTTAAATTTCCCTAAGTATTCTAGGTTTTCCAGGTTTGTGGAAGCTATGCAAATCGATACCAATAAATCTGACTTTCACCCCGCAGACACTTGAGCAATATCAAAGTACATACATCTTCATCAAAAAGTGAGGTCCTTTGATTTGATTTTAAGTCTTTTGCTAAAAAAAAGTCGCCCAAAAGTTAAATTTTGTAACAATTTAAAGATGGTAAGGTATTTGGAGGAAGCGACCGGCAGGTTAGTTCATTTGCGTCAAGAGGGAAGGGTATGGATGGATGGGTGGAGAGAAACCCTGCGTCGGCGTTAGCCTGCTCTTAACGAAAGGCGCCAATGGGACCACGGCTTAACGTCCCATCCTACAGGCGGAGTGTTGCACTTGAAATGTCCTCCACATAGCATTCAAGCAGGGTTCGGGCAGTCTCTGAAAATTTTCTGCCACCGCCGGGATATGAAACCGAACTATTGACAGAGATTTTTAAGAAGATATTCTTTACAGAAGGATTTATAACTACAAATTCTGCGCAATCAGAAAGTTTTTCGCCTCAGCATCAACCGATGAGGGAAGATACTTTCGGTATGGGCCCATGAATGGAGGAGTTATGCTCGCCACGAGATGTATCTTTCTCACGATGCAACACATATGCTGCCCCTCGGATTCCGCATGCGAGCTGGGAGTGTCCGTCCCTCACTCGGAAACAGTCTCCTCATCATATACGCCTCCCCCCGCCACTCCATTCCATCTCTTCCGCCAATCCACCCACCAGTTCCCATCCCCGCTCCGCGGTGCATCGCGCATTAATTCATTTCTCCCCACACCACCTCGCCTCCTGGCTTCCCGCTTCGCTCCCCATTTGGCCTCCTCCACCTCCGACCGAGTTCTCAGCCTCCTGAGAAGGAGTGAATGCATGTTTGTGGAATCCACTAATTGCACTTGGCATCGTGCTTATCCCATTATCTCCGAGCGTTTTTGTTTTGTTTATTAAGAGTCAACCCTCTAATCGACACTCGGTCTAAGGCGAGCACGATGGGAAATCCCGGATTCAGCGCCGTCGACGATCCGTACAATAAGTTGTTTACGCGAGGGAATACCGCCATTAAGACTGGTTTAGATATGTTCAAAGGAAGCAGAGATCTGATTTAAAGGAGAAGATGATAACAGAAAAGATACAATCTTTTCCGTGCTTGCAGCAGCGTCGTAGCTTATTTAAATCGCCAGAGAGCTGGCTGGCTGAGATGATAAGCATACCGGACAAACAAAGAGCGATTCACTGTCAATGTTAGTGCTAATTTTAATCTCTTATTGGCTAAAATTAAACTTAAATAAGTGGAGCATAAAATGTGAAAAAGTGCGCTTAAAAATTGCACCGGTAATGTTGTCACCAGCTCTTGAGGCAAAAACATTTACTTTCAAACTTTGGAACAGATTATCCCACCACTCAAAATATAAGAAACTACATCCACGATACTCTTATAATTGTGCGATTACAATTGTTTGAAGATTGCAAAATTATTTGGATAAACTATTAGCAGAGCATGGAGTAAAATACGTTGGACGCCATTTCACAGATCATTTAATATTTTGTTTTTTTTTTTAATTTGAATAAGTTGTGGCCGAGAAGCGTCGTCCAGAAAAACGTTACGCGACTTGGATATAGTTGTTGACAAAAAGAGATTATGTATCAGTTACAAATCGTCAGAGACCGCCAGTTTGATTCAAAGACTAGGCCTCTAGTCCTACGACTTCTCTAGCATTAGCACGAAAAGGATTCAAATAAACACGGTAACAGTGGACTGTAGACCCAAATATATTGAATTTCGTAAATGGAATACTCAATTCTTTCCATTTATTAATTTTTTATTATCGTTACAAATACCCAACTGAACGCGCATTTGTTTTCACACCAGTAGAAACGAAAGTAAAAAATTAATATTTCCTATCAATTTCACGGTCTCCGATCTCTTTTTAAAAAATTCCAAGTACGTTAACAAGAATGATTTCAGCTATTTATATTATCTATTTTCGCTGGTGCCTATTAAATTTCTGTTTTATGTACTACATCAAGACATTCTTACCTGATTACAACGATTAAATATATGTATGATTTCACAAATTCAATTGATTTGAATGTGATTGAGACCAACGCGGAATTTTTTCCCCATGGAAAATCTGCTAGGTGGGTGAGTAAGCTTGCGCGATTGTTTGTTTTATTGTGTTTCAGTTTAAATTATCGTGTATTACCCCACTTTTATCCTTCTAACTTCCCAAACCTTCCCCTATTTTGCCATGAAAGAGTGCGGCCATGGGGAATTTATTTTCTTCAAACTCATAAACGGCCATAGATCAATCATTTACCTATAACACAATGTCAATGGTAGGTTGACAGAATACTTTTAGAATTTTATTGAAACCTACCGCTGCTGAGTTATCTTCATCAGCGTTTAGCTCGAAGGAACTTTTCACGTTCTGGAAATAAAGGCAACTCTAACTAACTTGGGTTAGTCGGCGAAGGAAAAAGATGCCTTGGTGGCTCAAGTAGCAGAACACCCGAGGAGAATTCAGGTTCGAGTTCCAGTCAAAATTATTTTTCCTCCTCGAAACTTACACACTCTAAATACACCTCAAGCAACGGAAATTTAAGTCAAATATAGAATTTCATGCCATTCAGGTGGATAAGCTACGGTCCCACTCGGCTATAAAATGACTGCTGCATTGATGTTTAGTATAACAAGCCCTGTTAAATAATCAAGCAGACTTTTTCAATGCCTAAAATTGTTTCCTTAAGGGACACAGGGTGCGCGAACCAGTAAAACCCGTAAGGCCGAGAAAGTGTCTACGGAGACGCGAAAAGGAGAGGCGAAATAAAGAACGGGCGAGAGAAAGTAGTTGGGGAAGGTTAGGGCGAGATAAATCGAGTGAAAGCCTCGTGACTCAAGGGTGAATCAAGGAGAGACAGAGAAACGTGGAGTTAGAGCGGGTGCGGAAATGGCAAGACGTCCGAGGGGGCGGTGGGAGGCGGGTGCTATAAAATAAATAGTGAGAGGACGAAGAGGAAAATAGAGGAGGAAAGAGAGAGAGGGAAAATTCGATTTACCGTTTAAAAGCACTGGCGTTTCATATGCGCGCGCTTACATCCACCTACCATACATATATTAAAGCCCTTTATTCTTTGGGAAAAAAACCAGTTCCTACGCCTATGCATTCGGCAAAATGTCTCCATCTATTAATCACCAGCAGGTCACTTGGCTTTGCTCGGGAAGGATAGTACCAAAAGAAACTTGGAATTCATGATGACATGGCAGGATTTTTAGGCAAAGGAACAAGGCAGGTATGATGATGGTATACACATGTAACAGCAAACAATGGAAAAAACTATTTACGTATACCGCGCATCAACTTATACCCATACTCCGCTCCACAACGTTGATCATTATGTGTGTCCGGACGTGAGCAGACCAAAAAGTCTTGTAAACGCATACCCCAGCAAAAAGGTTTGCACCAAGAGGATTAATAGTAAAGGGTAGAATCCTTTGAGCTATGTTTTCCCTTTGAGCACGCTAAGAGGTGTGCCCACCAGTCAGGATGTCCAAACAGAGAAGCACATATTATGACGTGACGTAAGATATGGAACGAGAAAACGACGCAAAGGGCGCGTCGGACTCAACCAAAAAGTAGCACTACGGGCTTTTGGAGCATTAGATGCACCTACTTACCAAATTTGGTTGCAAATCATGCAGCCGTATAGAAATGCATAGCGGACAGACAAACAGACATCCTCTTACATAGGTCGGCTGGCATTTTTTTATGAGTTCAATGTTTTGGCATGGGTAGCTGATGTACTACCAAAGTAATGAGATGGCTCTTACTGTATGTGGTATATTTTCTAAGAGTTTGCTCTGCACAGAAAATTCACCTAGTAAAATCTTCATTTTTCAAGTTTTAGTTTACAAAAATAACATGAAATTGGGAATAAATGGATCGCATCCCGCTCGTCGCTGCAATGCCTATATCGCTGAAAATTAATTGAAAAATGAAAATCACAGAGTGAAAAGGGAAGTGGCTGAAAGTGGCTAAAACACGCTTCTGAGAGACATAGGATTGAGGCTTCCTTCATGTGATTCCTATGAAAAAAGTAACCTGGCAAAGAATGCATCGACCTGCCTACAAGAAAAATAGTTTTCTTTCATCTACATCCACGTGCTGCGCCGCAAGTCGCCTCACTAGGCGTGTGGCGGGGGATGATAGGATACCACCCGTTGACAAAAATAAAGAAAAGAAAATTTTGCGTAAGTTCCACCAAGTAATTATTACTAACTAATAGTTTTATTTTCATGGAGGCATTTTCGTATCCTAAACACTTTCCTAGTTTCTGGTCCAGTCTATCGCTGTCCTGTTTGCTTGGCCTGTGTCCGGCAAACGAGTGGGTGCTTGATTAAGGCTAGAATATTTGCTTCACGCCTGGTGTGGAATCACTCCGTGCCACACACCCAGGCTGTGTCTTGCACGGTACCTCGTAAATGCAGATATTAAAGCCCTTTATTTTTCGGGGGAAAAACGAATTAGGCAAAAAAATTTCGAAAAAGACTATGGCATTTTTAGGAAGCAACCCGATAAGAATAAAAATTGTTATTGAGGATCAAGTCCTGGAGCAAGTGTCGCACTTCCAGTACTTAGGATGCGACATAACATATGACGAGGAAAAAGATATTATAAATAAGGCTAACACTTTCCAGAGAATATGTGGCACTATCAGAAGAACTCTAAAGAACAAAACAAGAAAAGAAACACAAATAAAATTTTACAAAGTGATGGCAGTCCCTACTGTACTCTACGGATCAGAATGTTGGGTAACAAAAAAGAAGGAATTAAGGCAGATAGAATCGTCTGAAATGAAATTTTTAAGATCAGTTAAAGGTTGCACAATATTGGATAAAATAAGAAACACTCAAATAAGAGATGAACTGGGTGTCCAAGCAGTCACTGACAAATTAAAAGAATACAAACATAGATGGAAAGAACATTTACTTCGAATGCCAAATGAAAGAATTCCAAAGCAAGCAATGGAATATCAACCATTTGGCAAGAGAAGTATAGGAAGACCAAGGAAAAGATGGTGATGTGGAGCCGGAACAGGCTTAGTAGCCTAATCCTGGAAGGAAGAAGAAGAAGAAAAACGAATTCCTACAACTATTCGTCCGAAAAAATCTCTCTCTCCCAATTTATCTTATCTGTCGAACCTAGAAATATGGTGAGGTTCTTAATATGATACCATATTATCCTTTGACCTATTTCCTACGTGGTTAGCTAAAACATACCGAATGCTCTTTCTTTTATGAACGCAACTAGTCGGAAGACGGAAAAGTTTGTTTACCCTTAGTGCAATTCGCCCTGATCACCTGAATTGTGGTGCATAAGATAATCCACATTGAATAATGTTCCACTTAACTCCTTTGAATAAAATTCCTAGCATTTTTTTCTCTTTCCCTTGTTTTTTATCAATAATGTTCCACTTAACTCCTTTGAATAAAATTCCTAGAATTTTTTCTCTTTCCCTTGTTTTTTATCAATAATGTTCCACTTAACTCCTTTGAATAAAATTCCTAGCAATTTTCCTCTTCCCTTTGTTTTTTATGAATAATTTTCCACTTAACTCCTTTGAATAAATTTCCTAGCATTTTTCCTCTCTCCCTTGTTTTTTTATCAATACCCAGCAACAGAAATACTACATAGAGGAGGCCCAAAAGATGCTTGATTTTTGTTGCTACTATGAATGCATTTTAATCGGCTTCCAAAAATATCCACAGCGCGGCGATGAGTGCAAAGCGATTCCTTTATTCTCAACATTTACTATACAATATTTTCAATCACGATGAATAAGCAAGAAAAAGTTACGAATTTCATAGTTAACATCAACACGAATACTAATCTTCGCTAATAGCCCAAATAATACCTTATCCATCCGTGGAATTCGTATCGCTCAGTAAATCAGCGAAGCGAGTTGCGACTTTAATAAACCCACTTTCATGCGCCGTGATTGACAACACATCTATGAGGTCGACTGCAGAGCTCTCGATTGTAATATTCGCGCCCAGATCTTCTGTGGCACCCGGCCGAGGTCCAGCGATTCACTCCAGAGTCCACCTCTACTCCAGTGGTAGAGAAAGGATGACAGTTCGAGATGTTGGAACTTGGCCTTCTATTCGTTGCAAATTTCTGTCACCTTGTTTGAAGAGGTAGATCAAAAGGACCGATAATTCGATTTTAAAACAGGTTACATTTTTATCATACATTTACACTCATCTAGTTTTGCGTTGAGTCTTGGCATGTGACATATTTTAATTAAATATCCATAACTATTTAGATATGGGTTCAGTAAGGTAATTTTAGCACATTTTTCTGACTTCAATCTGATATTTCAAACAATTTTGTTGCTACGAACTCATAAACGCGATGCACCCGCGCGGCAATCAGGAGAATACGCATAAATAAACTTTTCTGAGCTCAAATGTCATAGTTATTAACACCAAGATAGTTTTTGTTATCAGTCAACGCAGATATAAAAGAGCTGTAATATGATTTACCTCATTTGAAATCTAAATTACTGTCTTTGAAATTTTGGTTCTCAAACTCAGGTGACAGAATTTTACAACGGATAGTGGGAATTACATGATATCAGAAAGGGATCCAGTGTTCTCTCAAAACGATAGTGACGGTACCAACTTTTTAATACAATTTTCTCCCATGGTGTGGGAGTGAAAAAATGGGCGATTACTTCATGCCTCTTCCCATGAGCTACGCCAACATCCGTTAATCCGATGAATCCGGTGGAAATAAAGCGATTGGTAGCAGGTGTTGTACACAAGTGCTGACGCAAAACATCGCCATAGTCCCAAAAAAGACTAGCTTCAACGAATTTTACCGAGAATTTTAGTCATTCATACTTGGACATAACATGTGGATGACATCAATTATCTGTGAAAACCTCAATTAGTATTATGATGAATATCTCTGTAGGTATTTCTCTCAATATCCTATAAAGTCAGGAAATGGACACGAAGCGAGTCATTCAATATCTCCCACAAGTGATATTGCATTATTTCGGCCAATGGCGTTCTTAATTCGTCCACTGATAAAGAAATAATAGAATATACTAGAGAACTGCGATAAGCATGCCATTGTTTACGATAATCTCGCCTTCCACCGTTGTATTGCTGATGTTGATTAATATTTTTTTCTGTTAATTGCAAATCATTAAAGCACTTATGAATTATTTTGAAGAAAATCTTCTAAATGTACCGATTAATTCGAAGTATTTTTTTCAGTTTTTATTGAAGCATACATATTGTATACGTCAAATATAATGTTCAAAAGGGTTCTGAGGACATATATCCAACCTAAGCTCGTATAGCCTGTACACTTCACAGGGTATAATTAATATTTTGAGCGTATTCATGAAACAATATTTTTAATCAGCTGTTTCTGATACATAAATAACTAGCAGGCAACCCGGCATTGCTCGCGAAGGACAGTACACAGACTAGTGGGAAACTTGGAACTTGGAATTCATGATCGCATTGCAGGATTTTTATCTATACTCTTTAAGCGCGTAGGGAGGTGTGCCTATCCGGCAGGATGTCGCACCGCATAAATTGTGTGACGTGACGGATAAAACTGTAATTTATTTATTTTATTTTTTCTTTTATTTCCAAATCACCGAATACAGCTCATATTGGCCATTTTATGTCTAGGTATTCAACAAATTCAACATTTACACGAGCACGAACAACCATGGTAGAAGTGTAATTTGTCAGTATGCGTGACGTTTTTTGGACTGTGTGGTGTGCATATGAGAGTCCAATTGCATGCTGCATGCTGGTGATTGATCACCCCTCGCCAAAAACCCTAGAGGTGGCTCGCAGGGCATTATGTAGATGTAGATTTTGATGCCCTGGATAGGTGAAAGCTACCAAGGCGGGACTCGAACCTACGACATCTTCTTTGGCAGGCGAGATTTATATTAAATACATGTAAAAATTTCTTCGATTAACGGCTTTGCGTTCTTTATTTTTACGCCCCATCAAATATTGTTGGATTCCCATTTGACGAGGGAGATATTAAACCTTTAGTCCTGTGGAATGGCCGGTCATGCTGATTTCGACGACAGCCACATAATGCTTTTAGTCTCAGAAATAAAATTGAGCTTTCTATCCACAACAATGCATGTCTTCAATAAGGTTTGAAACTTTAAAATGATTTAACACGTCTTATGAAAATGTTTTACAGAATAGAGCCATTAGAATATGAGCAATATCCGTCGAATCAAAAAAACAAACTAAGCCCATTCCTCGGCAAAGTTTCCGAAGAAATAATTCTGAAGAACGAGGTAAGTAAGGAATCTATTATTTGCATGTGCATCTGGGAGGAGAGCTTTTTTTAATACGCGGTTCTGTAGGTCTACAGGTAATTGGAAATTTATGGCACTCATATAGCTGGATCGTTATTGTGATACGATTTTTATGGCAGGGAATCCCATCACGTGAGCACGAAGAAGGTTACAAATACGATTTTCCCAAGCCAGATGCTGAACTGTAGGCTCACCGAAGCGAAAAAATCGAGAAAGTTGGAGGCGTGCATGTGATATAATTCGTCAAGGAAAAATGACAACTAGGAATTTCTGTTGCATTAAAAATATTAAATACGTTTTGAAGGATCTAATTTAGTCAAATGTAAATACCCATTATTGCTCGAGTACCATGATGATTACTCGATCTGATAATGATCTGAGATACTCGATCTTCAGCGCAACCAAGAGGATGAAAAGTGAGGTACAAGAAACCAGTGCAATAAGACAATATGGTTAATAATTGTTTATACTGGACCGAGAAAGATTTTCTGTGGTAAACTTATGTTCGTATTAATAGAGAATAATAAGACAAGTAAAGATGTGGATAAATTATTGTATTATGGCAAAAATATTTATCATAAAAAATACCTCCTCAGCTACGCTGCGTTTTTTCTAGAGTTGATACAAGTAACCTACCCATCAGTGGGGCGGGAACCTCAAAGAGAACTATCTCCAGCATTCGTTGGTTTACCTTGACTATAATATGGGTGATAAATTATTTTATAACTTTTAATCATGGCTCATGAGAATACTAGCTCCTTCCTTGGGTGTCAAAATTACGAAAACGACCGTGAATATCAACGTAAAGTAGTATCCTATTGCAGATTCATGAAATACGTATGACAATTCCTATCCTTGCCATTCATTCACTGTCACGTTAAAATAAAATAAATACTTATCACAACTTGTTAAAAAATATTCATGGGGAAATAAATTTCATTTTATAAAAAAACTAACAGTCCAAGATTCCCACGCCCTGAATTCGGATCTAATGAGACTATATTCATATGTAGGTATACCACCGCAACATATATATAATAGGAATAATAAAATAGCGTAATTGTATCCAGAGGAAATAAACACCTGTGAGAATCGGCAATCACTTACAATAATAATCATAACAATAATTCCACAATCGTGGGCTTGAGTAATAATGTATTTCCGCTTCGGTTCGTAACTTTCATATCTCGACTAAACTCTTCCATCCCTCTCAATCATAAAGAATTGAATAGAAAAACCAAGTGCTATGAAAAGAAGAGGTAAATTCCTTGCTTTGACTTTGACGGTTGAGGTCAGCGAGGTTTCTTATTACGGAGATAGAATCTGCACACAATGATACAGCATCAAGAATTTTCATGTTTATAACAAACAGACCTTGAATTTCCTTAAACGATTCAAAGATAATTCTATAAAAAACTAAGTATGTTTCAAGCAATGAAAATCACTGATATATATTAATCTGTTTCTACACGATATTTAACCGCGAGGCATCTTCAGGTTTGTACATCATCAAGTCAGGCACGTCATAGCTGAGTGTTCCTAGACTAGTTACACCAGTTTTAGATATACCAATGAGAAATATTTTGTGGAACAAAATTCATACTATCTCTCAGCAGGTTAAAGCCTAAAAGCATTATTCTCATGAACCAAGTATTTCATTTTAATGCCAATTACTCTAATTTTCATTAATGTGAGACAGTAAGGCCAGATAGGTAAGCATTAAAAAAACCAATGCGAAGAAAAGAGAGCATGCAGACAGGCTACCAGTAATAGGCCTTGAAACCCATTTAAAGAATTAAGATGCGACAGATAAATCACACCAAAATGTGCGCATTTTTCGAAACATTCACTGGAATCAAATGAAAAGCGGGAGAAATTTTATCTGGAAAATAATTATTTTGTGATCCACATATGCCCAGAGAGCACTGTACCTTTTCTAATATGTTGATTGCGATGCCTATTACTTATTCATTCATTCATTCTTCTGCAACATGCAATTGGGAAACCTATGCGATTTTTTCATTATATTTTGATGAGCAGGCCAAGTTTCCATGCATGTTATTGCCGTCATACAAAAGTACAATGTGTCATAAAAGGATTCTTTGTCCTTGAAGTTTGAAAGCGAAGTCATTATTGAATTCTCTGAAGCTGTTTAAAAACCTCCCATGCCTATTGCTTTCTCTCCTCCTAGGCTTTCTCTCACTTTAAGCCTTCGTCTTAATTACTTATATCCCTGAGTCATTCACACCTCGTAATCTGAAATCTAAGCGTCTCTCACATTGGAGATCAATATTCGCCAAGTAGGAAAAACCAGGATCCTACGTTCAACGTCATCAAGGCTTTCCCCCTCTTACTCCGGTACAAAAGACCATCATTGTCGTTTAACCGTCGCTTAATAGTTCTATGTCAATTACATTGAAATAAAAGCAAGAGCTTTGTATTTCCACTTAAATCGTTTAAAAAACTCCGCTGTGGCATAGGTGTCGTAGATCTTCACCATCAGACACAGTAAGACACAATAGAAGATATCGATTTTATTGCCACTTAAACTTACCCAATTCTACCAATCCCAAGTTTGTGTGACTACAATAAATATTTGTAGATAAAGGTATTCTTATTATTTTAAATAATTAGTACATTCTACGAAGCCACGGCCGAAACTAGTACTACGATTATTAGCAGGAATTCATTCAATTAGGTACCTCTAAAAAAGGTAATCGTCCCAAAATATTTAAAAAAACCTTCATAATCCCAGAAAACAATAATCATCTGCGTATTGGAATGACCAAGAATTTCTAATAGTTTAAAATGGGATATAAACATTATTTGACTTCAATCCTATGGAATACAGGATTCATGAAATAACTATACAATTGAAATTTCAAATCAGTAAATTCTTGGCTAGTTAGTTAGAAAAAGTTTTTGCAGAAAATTTAACATAATCGTATTTAAGTTTAAGAATTTTTCGTCACAGAACCCTATAACATGTGAAGCATCGAAAACTCCTACATAACTTTGTACCTCATTATTTTATTTTATTAATTTCTTAATTCAATATCCTCCATCGATTTCATTCGGTAACAATTTGACGTAAATAAGAACATCCAATGCTTTTTACCATCATCTGATTATTCTGAGGCATTTTCTAGACCACCTTGCACAGAGTCCTTCTTTTGCTTCCTAAGCACTTGACCCTGATGCAGGTGGCTAAGTTTAGCGTCACTTTGCATGCAGTCGTCATAATTCGTTAGGCAGGACTACCTCAACACGTACACTTTTCTGAGTATATGAAGGGTACCTAAAGTGATAAGAGGAAAACTTTAAAAAATCTTTTTCTATAATTATGCCAAGCAAATGGTATTGTATGAACGCTACTCTTAATTTTACACGAGAAAATCTACTTTGGCCCTCGGAAAAGTTTAGATCGAAAACTGGAGCACGGAAACCTCACTCCAGTGGACCTACGGGGTCGTTGTTCTACCAATGAATTAAATAACTCGAGTGCACAGCTGTGGGTCACCCAAAAGAGGTGGGTGGGTCCTTCCCTATCATCCAAAGAGAGCGAAAATTGAGACTCCCTCCGCCCCCCCCCCCTCTCTCCGCCCCTGCACCTTCTTCCTTCGGCGACAGTCGCCGCGTTGCATGCGTGCAGCGGACAGCGGCTCATTGTTCCAAAGAGTGACTTGCCAATTCTTCATCCGACCTTGAGCGGAGGGAACAAGATGAGTCCCTCCCCTCCGCGTACTTTTCACCCCTCCTTCCCCCACCGAACACCCAACCTTCCCCTCTTCAACCCTTCCCTCCCTCCCATTCCTATTGCTCGCCCGTTCCTGCCTCATACTGCCACAAACGACTAGTAGTCGAGAAGTAAATCTAGCCATTAAGTATAGCCATTGTATAACTACAATACACCGATGGAATGCGATACTTCAGACATACCCCTTTCTTGATCGTTCAAAGATAAGCGCTAGGGGGATTAAGTCTATTGGTATTTTCTAAGAAGAGGATAGATCTGAAAGGTCATAAGCAGACATTAATAGTCGATTGTGTGGCAAAACATTTTTATAAAAAACTTTTTTCTTCGACATACTTTCCCAACATTTTTTCTGCATTAAGACAGTAAAGATACACATATTAGCATCAAAGATTGGCCCTTCGTATGATGCATGGACAGCAATACAGTTGTGTACGCAGCACACAAATGTATGAATATGAAAATCCTCTGTAAGAAATGCCAACCCATTTTAATTTTTCACCAAAGTTTCCTCTTCGTACATGAAAACAAACACGAAATATGAATTGGTACAGTCTACAATGAATACTAATATTACAAATACAATACTGGGTAGCGATTTCGTGCCTGTATAGAGGCCTAATCGCTTCCATTGTTTTTTGAGAGCTATGCTTCGACAAGGTAATGTGTCCCATAGTTTCTCCCGTTCAAAACATTATCCTGCTAAGCCTCTCATTCCCGTCCCTCAACCGCCTTCGCTAGTTGCCGCGTCTTCCCTACGCTTCCTGGTCAGGAGAAGCGTCAATTAATAACCCTTTTTTCTCAAGAGGCGGAAACTCATTCGATTCTTCACGCTCAAAAGGGGGTGACCTTTAGCCAATATAAAAGACTGGCGCGAGCGCGTGTACGCCCGGAGTTCTAGCGAAGCAAAGCGGACGCCTCCCCGGAACGCAGCGAGCCACGAGGAGGTAGAACGAAATATCAATCGCCCTAAGTCGTAGCATTTATTCTTAGTGTCACGCTCCAAGTGTAAATTGAACAGCCTTGTAGTGTTTGGGTTCTTTTTCGGATAGTCATAAGGTTATCAGACGCAGTAAACAAATATATATTTCAAATAGTCCTAAAATATAGGACATCAGACAGAATTGTAGGACATGGTCAAATAAACCCAAAATAGACGCAAAATCTTGGATTAATCTGGATTTTTTCATGAGCTAAAACCATACACGCTGACGAGAAAATGGTTCTAAAGCCACAATATTGATCATATTGTGGTGTGTAACTGAATTTTGCTAAAATGATCAACCGTATTGTAAATATAAGTGTTCGGCGACAGATGAAGTGAAGTATCCGGGAGCATATCGTAGATTCGTTCATACCGATCACTGTGACTATGAAGTTCTATCATCGTATTTAGACTACTTTCATGTGTGGCGCCAAGAGTTGTGACTCGAACTTAACTCTAGTCAAATGCAATGCGGTACATTTCTTGTGGAGGTCGTCCAGCTATTCCCATGTATATTGTGTGTCTAAAGGCGACTGATGAAGTGAATTATCTGATAATTACGATAACTTCGAACCTACCGTGGGGAACACACACAAGAGATAGTGTGTTGTGAGAAGACTTTCGGATGAAATAGCAAAAAAGAGGTGCTATTTTGCTTTCATCCAGACAACCTCTTCCTCATTACTGAAAGGATCAGTGGACAAAACACCGCTTTAATAATAAACGAGACTGACGTTGAGATTATAATAATATTTTTTACCAAACAGCAACGACTAAAAAATTTTCTGGCAAAAAATAAACACTTCATAATTCAGAATTGATTTATTAAGGGCTGGTAAAAATATTTTCTGTTTTAATTTCAATTGATATTCCTATTCTAGAGAAAAAGTTTGCAACTACATCTTTGGCAAAATTAAACTTAATTCCTTGATAATGATCAAGAGGTTTGCTTCGCAGTTACAAGGAACAGATTTTAATCATAAAAGCAAAGAACCTCTAAATTGAAAACCTCATATGAGAAGACATGTGTTCAAACCCGCACCCACACCCATTTCAAGAGTCGATGATAAAAAATAAGTTCCAGTTATCTGTAGAGCAAGCATAACTCCTTGAGCCCTATGATGTGTAAAGAAACATTTGGCACGAAATGACCTCCAACGCTTCAGTTCCTCAAACACAAAATAACCAAGAACGACCGTACATGTCACCTAGCAGGAACTGTTTGATTCTAAGGCATGTTCTAAGCGTGCAAAATTTGCGTTGCGACTGGTGATTTCAAATGTTTCGCCTCCATTCCGGGAAGCGTCAGTCCTCAGATACCAACTAAAAAGCGAAACAACAAAAGCAAACCATTATGCGAAGCCGCTCTAAGCAAAGCCATCGGGGGAACTCCCTTCTGCATATTCCTAAACCAAGGTCGTCTTCAACTAAGCGCTATTTCCCGCTGCACCTCCTCCCGCCTTCTCGCACCGCGTGCATTTCCTTTCCTTGCCATGGCAAGCATCTTCCTAGAAATAGGCTATTAATCTAAACTGCTGTTTTTTATGCTTTCTTGAATCCTTTTCACGACCAAGGCCAGTCGATTTTATTGGCGCTACGTTCCAAGAATCTAAATATGGCTCGGTAGTTATATTTTCTATACTTCAGCTCCCAAAACTAAGTATTTAGGTTTTTTTTTACTTTGATTCAATAATCGAATACATACTTTAAAGTAAAATCAACGAAATGCGCAAGAAAATAGTGCTGTATATGCTATAAATTCATGACGATGAAATTATGAAAGATAGTGAAATGAAAATGATGCATTTCGGCCGACTCCCATGAGATGATAAAATGCCTCATCTATCGTATCGTTTGCCTAAAAATTCAACACAAAATATTTTGCCATAGGTCATTCAGTTTTTAGTACCTCACGACCTCAGTTTTTAGTACCGCGACGATATCACATCGAGTACTCCAAATAAGTAAATTAATCTAAATTTTCAATTAAAATTTAACATTTAAAATGATACTTTAATTTTAATCTGCTCAAAATCTCTAGAAAAATTCAGCATGCAATGATCCCTGGGTAGCTGAGAGCTTATAGTAAGGTGGCTAAGAGATTGAATCGTTCCTCGTCCTCTTTTATTACCTCCACATTTATTTAGTATTTACCTCCACAGGGAATGAAGATGCAATAATTTGATAATTACGATTGATTGTCTGAGGACAAGGAACGTTTACGGACCTAATAACGCCGAATACGACGGATCTCGCGCGGATGGAAAACCGAGAAAATTTTTTATCAACCCACTCTCATTTTTTACGAATTCAGATATCCGCTAAGGTACTAATGTCAATGTGGAGAGAGTGTTAAGTGATTAATTGATGAATGGAAGATAATTTTCCTCTTTTTTGATAAAATAAGGAAACAATAGGTTTCGAATACATAAAAATAATATCTCTGAGGAATTATAGTGTTTGTAAGAAAACAAATGTACTATGACACGTACAAAATTGTGCTAACTCTTAAACATTTGAGCTCGTACGGAAGAGTTAAATTTTCCGCAAAGAGCTATCAAATTTATTATAACACTCATACAGGGGTAATTTTTTTCATACTACCCCTTTTTCAAAACATTTTGGTGTGATTCGAGTATCTGTGGAGGTTGAATGTCATCTTGACCCGATGTACAGAATAGTCGAATCTGGTCGTCTCATAAAACTATTAAAAATGAAAAATATCATTTAATTCACCAATGTATAAAGTAAAATGTTGCGGTGGAGGAATAATGCAGCCAATTACCCGGTGGAGAACCCGAAAATTCTTTCTGAACCTGATATGCCCGGAAAATTTAAGATGTTCTATAAAATGTTGTGAATATCTTTTCTGATCCATAATTGTGAGTATTTACCTTTGCAAATCCCTGATGATTACGTTCCGTGTGGAAAACTTGGTCGGCCAAATAAATATGTGTGATTGCGAAGGCACAGCTCTACATCTTCATCTACGAGGTACCGTACAAGCTACTACGGTCGAGTGTGGCTCGCGGTGATTCCACCCCAGGCATCCAGCAAATATCCTAGCCTTAATCAAGAACGCGCTCGTTTGCCAGACACAAGCCAGCGAGATGCGGTCAGACCAGTAACTAGGAGAGTTCTTAGGACACGAACATGCTATCATGTAAAATAAAACTATTAGTTATGGGTATAAAACGAAAAATTAGCGTACTCGGTGATTTATGTATGAGATATAACTTGTCAAGAAATAAAATGCTCTTCATTTAGACTGAATGTCTTTCTCAAGAAACCCCTTATTCAAACATTCTATTAAAATACCTCGTATATCACGGAACCTGTTTTTTTTACAGTAAAATTCTATAAGCATGATCTCGCGCGCTTTAGTACAAGCGCGTTCTACACGTTCCACTTTTGAAACCTGAAGTGGCGCCGACACTTGTGGCGCCGCACATGCGCCGTGAGCAGCGCCGTCCTGGCATCTGGGAATGCGATTTCGGATAAGAATGAGGGGAAAAGGGGGAGGGAGGGATTCAGTTTTTTTTCGAGTGAAGGATGCACGCTGGTCGGAGAGATGGCGGGAACGGGAGGAAAGAACTCAGACTGCAGCGACGAAGGGAAAAGGAGGACGGAAGGAGGACACACCACGGAGGCGACGATGGGGGGAGGGGTGGGGAGGCGTCTCTTGAGACCGATTCAGGCGCCTTACCCATTAGTCGTTCATAGTATCGTTTTAAGCCCACAGAGAGAGAGAGAGGGGGACCGAAATACTGGGAATGGCCCCTTTTCCTATGACTGAAAATAGGCCGATAAGAAATATTTGCGTCGGTTAAATTTAGTGTTCCCAAATTCTATTGCCATGAACCGCAAGTTATGTCCGAAATTTATGGCAAATTAAACCGGAGGTCGCGGGTTCGAGTCCCGCCTGGGGATACTGTCTCCATCCAGGGTATGGGACGTTTGTGATCGTCTATTTCTACATGGTGCCAAACCTCCCGAATGGGAAAGCATGGTTGCCTAATTCACGGAGTAATGAAGATAATAAATAAATAATACTGGCTGCAATTATCATGTTTTATCTTCTTTTAACTTTTTCACCGGAAACTTACTCAAACGTGACTGAAAAAAATTGCGCAACACATAGGTATAAGGGGTTTTTCAACTATACTTTCCCACAAGTTAAACATAAAGTAGCATTAGAATTTTTTGAAGAAATACAAAGTTCGTACAGAAACATCCCTACTATTCTTAGCGTTCACACTTTATGATTTGAGCTCGTTCAAAAGAATAGTCCACCATATCGAACTGTTAAATTTTTATTGCACTTAAACTTGAACTATTTTGTAGTTTTTTTCGTTCTACCCCTTAGGCCATAAAGCATTGATAAGATTCGGTTATGTTTGGTGGTTGCTTTGTTGGCTTACAACCCTATGGATCGAGTACAAATTCGGGTGAAGGATGAGATTCTCCATGGTTCCTTTCTGGTGGACTGTGTTGAGGGCACTTTCGGTGCAGTACTCAATCTGTCTGATCGAACGTTAATCGGTAGTTCCCTTTGCGCTCACGGTGAAGAGCAGACTGATGTCGGCGATGGGTTTTTCTCCTCTCTTGTCCCCTTACCCTATCCTCAAAACACAAATTACCTTAGTTGTTGCTGCTTTTAAAAAGCTATACCTCCGCAAAGCAACGTTACATCAAAGTCATTCTTTTTAAACGATGGCGGAGAGGCTTGGTACATTTGCGCAAATTCAACTTATATTTGTCGAGTAAATAATTTTTTTAGAATATCTAGGTTAAATAACAAAAACATGCATAATTGCCATGCCTAAAATCGCTGATCAACCGAGGTTTTTTTTTAGAAATTTATGGAATCACTTTATGGTCTTATAGAAAATATCTTCTCAGATATGCGTTGATATCTTGAAAAATTATATTTATTTTATCGCTGTGCATTGGCAGTTGTTCCTAAGAATCAAGCAGCACAACCGGAAATCCATAACGCCGTAACTAGAGTGGTCAAACTGCGGCTAGCCAACTTCCCGCGGAAGGTTATCAGCTATCTTGATTTTAATGACTGTCTTTTACCCTTGATCTCGCAGCCTCGACCGGTTCACATATTAAGTGGATTTGTCGAACCTTCATGCATTTTTTACAAATATCAATAACTTCGGAGAATGGTGCTGACGGCTGGGGTTTAGCGGAGAGGCATAATGAATGAGGAAGAGGGAGAGAGAGGGCGAAAGATAATAAAATGGAAAGGTAATAAGCCGTGGTAGCTGGAACAATGAAATGATAAAGAGATGGCGGAAAAAGTCAAAAAGGAAAATTATAAATACATTATTTGGATGGTTTCCGAAATGTTATTGTAAAGAAAATACCAATGTTCATTCTTTCTCGTTTCTATCATTGGACGAAATGGTTTGGCTTACTATTATGGCCAACTAGAGTACGTAATTGCCAACTTTTTTCTAGCAGGAAGTGTCTTAATTAGTTGCGCCGGGTGGACAAAGCAACTCATGCTTTGTGAGAGTTCACATTAACTACACGAGCGTGGAAGGATTTGAATATTAAAAGATCCGGCGCTATTTGACTTACTAAATGAATTTATATTTTCGGGATTTCAACTTTCTTCGAAACGACACTAATCATGGACCAATTCATCCGCCAGAAATCTCGAAAAAAAATGCATCCGGTTGGAATAATGATACAATGCATTGCAATGAACTGCAGTTATGATGTGCAATTGTTATGCATTTTGCTGAATAGAATACTTTGATTTCACTCCACGACCGCTTTCATAACATTTCATATTACCTTCAGATCAAGCAAATTTCATCTATCTTTCATTTATTTCATTCAACTTACTTCGTCCACGTTTCAGTGCAAAATGTATTGAAACTGAGCGTAAAGTAAAATAATGGTATTATTGGAAAATTGCTGGTAACATTTTATTTATTTATATTATTCTCCACCCTTTCTTCCTAACCCTATCCTCAATATAAATTAAATTAGCTCTAATTTCTTTTGAAATAAATACCTCCACAGATTAAGCGTTAAACTGAAGCTTTGTATCGCACATTTTCCAAAATTGGACATATATTTGTCGTACTAATAATATTTTGAGAAGTTCTGAGTTAATTCCAAAAGCAACCATAAATGCATTACCTTGAATGAATCATGAATCAGCTTCGCTAACTTTTCGTTTTCCATTATTAACCAATAGTTTCATTTTCTTGGTAGCATGCTCGTGTCCTTAGCACTCTCCTAGTTTCTGGTCTGACCGCATCTTGCTGTCTTGTGTGGTTGGGCTGTGTCCGGCAAGCGATTGCGTACTTAATCAAGGCTAAGTTGAGAGTTGCACACCTGGTGTGGAATCAGCCCGTGCCACATACCCCGGTGGTGACTTGCACTATACCTCGTAGATGTAGATAAAAATCGCATAAAAATCATGGGGTCTTGAGCAAGTCATAAATTAAAAAATAATCAACCAGATTAAGCCTGAACAACTGTCTATATTGGCTGTCGGTGTAGTATGTTGATTGGCAGGAGATATTATGAAGTCCAAGACTTACTTAGGGAAAGACAAGAAGCATCTTGGAGGAAAAATGACAAGTGGAGAAAAGGAACAAATATAATAAAGAAATGAAAGAAGGACTGTGGTACAATTGATCACAAGAGTGTAAAACTTGTAATAAGAACAATAAGAAAAATACTCTAAGGAAGAAAAGGAACTGGAATAATACGTGGATGAAACTGGCATAATACGTGGATGAAAAAGGACTGTGGTAAAAGCAGTCATATGAGTGTCATGCTTGTAACTCAATAAGAAAAATAGTTGGCGAGAGGAAAACACGGAGCGAAATAGCGGCGGCGGGTCGAAAGATATATGGGCGACGAATAGGAAGTGAGGAGAGAAAGGGCGAAATAGGTGAAGAGGCAAGAGGGATTATAGAGTCCAGAGGGGGGAGCAGAATTAGAGGGAGGAGGGACGACGGGTTGCTAGGCGAAGGAAGGGAGGCGCGGCTGCTGGAAGAACAGGGAGGCTGCAGGACGGAGGGGGAAGACTTGGGGGGGGGGGGGGCGGAATGGGAACGCGTGCTTAAGAAGGTCGAAGAGGGAGGAGGGGTGGAGATCGGAGAGGCATAGCGCCACCGGAAATAAAAGCGGCCGCTGTGAACTGGAGGGGAAGGGATTGAATGTGAGAGAGAGAAGGGGGTTCGTATGGCAGGGTGTTGGTGTGTACTAGGGTCCCCTGGTGGTAAATCCTGTGTTTCACGTCCATCACTCTGCGTAATTGAATTTGCAAGTGCATAGTCCAATAAAACTATAGCCTTGAGATAACATAAAAATAGATTTAGGTGATCGCCACATATCAAGAAAAATTGCTGGTTACTTTTAATTTCCTGCTTTGTTTAGGGGTATAGCCTGGACGATCCGTTGGAAGGGGGTACGGCAAGAGAGAACGGAATCTCCCTCGGGAGAAAAAGTGAACATTTTTATCGCTATAAATCTCATTTTATGCTACTTTGGTGTTATAAATTATACAATTGATGGGTCATCGGGAGGCTGTTTTGCTAAAACACACTAGGCTATAAAATGCGTTTTACAAATATGAGCTTTTTTTGAAATCGGATCACTATAATCAATAACTGTTACTCAAAGAACACACTTAGCTTTTACTCAAAGTCTTATTTTTACTTCCTAGAATTGGTGGAATAGAATAAATGTTTTATAGGTTTTATAGGTCTACTAAAATTAATTGGTTCGGCGCGGGCACGCGTCCCCTGTGCCACTGAATATGTCATAATCCAACCAGATTATGTCTGAAACAACTGTCTATGGTGTTTGCTGGCGTAGTATATTGCTTTGCATGTAATATCGTGAAGCCCAAGAATTAATAAGAGGAATATAAGAAGCACGCAGGAGGAAAAAAAAGGGAAGAAAAGGAACAGCCATAATGCGGGAATGAAAGATGATATTACGAGAATATCAAACAATCGGGTAACGAAAGTGCTGCCACGAACAAGTGACTTTGTACGCGGTCATGCGCAAGGCTGCAAAGTCATTAACACTTAGGGTGAAATTCGTAACGAAAAATCACTAGGACTGGTCGGAATTCCAAAATTCCATCTTCCAAATAGCAAAATATTTTCTTGGACCAAGTATCAGAGTCGGATGACCAAGTTCCTTTATAATTTTTGAGTCTAAAAAACTTCAGTCATCATTATGTTCATAGCTATCCCCGTAAAACGAACGGTAAAAATATGAACATATGATTCGAGCTTAATAAAACGAAGGCAGGGAATAGATGGTTGGCAGGGGTCGGGATAGGCCGCAGACCGCGAGGCGTAAAGCATTAAAAGCAGCCAAAACAAATTAACTCTAGGACTAGGATGGGGCTTCTTCCACAAATTCCGAAAGTATTTCATCCACGCCTGGTCCAACTATTTGCCTCGCGGGCGGGGAGGGTGCCAAAACGAAGAGGATACGCCATCCCGAGCCCTTTTACTAATTCCGACGGCGGCGTGGAACAAGTGAATACCTCGGAAGACCGAGGAGAAATTCGAGCAGAAGATTTCTCGCCGCGTATGACACGGAGGGTCAGCTACTAACACCCCGATCCTTTTCCGAACCTCACCAAATGTGACTGCTTGAAGGACACATTTATTTTTCCTTTCTGCTCGCCGCCTATGCCCGAATGTTTGACGAATCTCCAAGAGAAGATAAATTTTAAGCGCTGACTCACGCGTAGAAACAAAAGCCTCAGGGAAGCCACCCATTATGACCTCAGAAATAGCTCTCCCGGTTTTTTTAATGCGCGCTTTCTCAAAATGCGTATAAGTGATTCCAGCAAGGACGTGGCAATGAGAAGAATAATCCTTAAACACAAGGTACGCATTGCTGTTATCGTTAGAGAATTTTCCCAATTAACGGTTCAAATTTATCAAGTACACAGATTCCTCAAACTATCGTTCTTATTCATACACCAAAATATTTTAAGTACAAAGCGATGATGGAAAATAAAGTAACAAGATAGGCAGGGATATCTCCAGAAGACTCACTAATTTACTGTTCTCAAATAAGCTCGTCTCAAATGACAGAACCCCATTATGCTGTCAGAAATTGGGGAAAAAGAGAGAGAGAGTGAAATAAAAAGGTGCAATTCAGTAATGGACACTATCTTGATATTTTCTGGCATCAATGGGACATGGAGGATTTCTATTGAGCTCAGAGTGTATGTGTGTGCTCAATTTGCATCTGGAAAGTTGAATAACTGAATCTGCAAAAAATTTCACCTATTTTGTAGGCCCGAAAGAGTACTATTTTTTCCAAGAAATCCATTCAGTTGAGAATCAATTATCGCTATGCAAACATAAAGGGCATCCGGCCATAGGATATTTGGCCACTGGCAATGTGAATTAGGCCCTAGTGTGGAAGAAGGTGACATTAACGGATCCATGGAGAGAAAAATATCTCTTTTCTATCGTAAATCCTAAATTACTCACAATGGAAAAGAGAATTACATGGGTTTCACAACGGGTAGTACTTGACGTATTTCCTGCTAAAGTTTCGATGTGTAACTCGTCTTTTGTCCTCAGGAATTCAGGACTAAAATCTCTGTCAATTCAATTTTGAACATGTTCATTGGATTCCTGAATCCATGGGGACGATGGGCCAGTCACTCACCGATAGCGTAAGGAGTTATGTAAAGAGTAATCCGGTATGAAACCGGAGAAATCTTCACTGCCGTTGTTAGCGGAGAAAAAGGGCATATTTTTATATTGTTTATTTCCAAATCACCGTAAATGGCGGTATTTGGCCTTTTATATGAATTTTTCATAAAATTTATCAACTAAACGTACAAGGAAATCCATACTGTGAATAAAGTCAACCTACCCAGGCGGGAATCGGACCCGCGACCTACGCCACAGAGGCCGACATGATTTACACATGATTGTTGATGAAATCTTCACGGTAAATCAGCCGGGTAATGATGGTCATTGCTGCCAACGTTTCGATGGCCTTCTCTGCCATCGTCTTCAGGGCGAAATGAAGACGATGGCAGAGAATACCATCGAAACGTTGGCAGCAATGACCATCATTACCCGGCTGATTTCCCGTAAAGATTTCATCAACAGCATTCGCCGGGAAAGCACCAAATCCTTCTTTACTCATGATTGTATGCAAACTAACATGAAAAATCACTGATTCCCACCCACAACATCGAAATTCTACCCTTAATTAATTTCTTTCCTTACGGCATCTGAGCGAAAAACAAAAGACACAAGGGTAGAGCATGGTGTACGTCTGCACTTTGATGGCGATGAAGTAGGTGTTCGGGTGGAACAATTGGAATATTTATGGGGGTCTAACTGGGGTCGTTTGGAGGGGAGGGAGAGCAGTGGTGATTGAGGGGGTAGGAGAAGTGCGAGGAGGAACGGAAGTCTCTGGAAGAGGAGGAGATACGAAATGAGAGAGAGAGAAGGAGAGATTAATGAAGACGGCTCTGCTGCCTAGAGACGTTGGAGCGCCGTGTGCGTAGTTCAGCCGTGTTGTGCGTGCGCATCTATAATAGACTGCAGCGCCCTCTATAAATAGAGACGTCGGCAAAAGCACATTCCCTCCCTCCGCCTCCTACCCTTGCCCTCCTATTCCCCTCTCATTCCTCCCCGTCCCACTCGACCGGCAAAAACCCCACAGCCCCCTTTAACAAGCCTTCCCGCCCTACTTACGAACCGACCAAACTCTTGAAACCCCTCAACATTATACTTCAAGTTCGTGCATGCAGCCTTCATGATGACAAAAATGCCATTAATTTTTTTCAGAGGTGGATACAAAGAGGGGCTGGGGGGACTTTAGCCCTCCCCTGGGTTATCCAATTTAGACTAGATGAAATGCCAATTTTGTTCGGAACCTCACAACGGCTTGGTGGTAACCCCCTAGCCTAGCCTACCTTGTTCCCATCCTGAATTCGCCACTGATTCTCTTTTTCAGAGTGGAGAAAAATTGCGCCACGAAGTTTCAACCCTGGACGGCTGATGCTGGTATGAATCAAAATTACCAATGATGTTTTGGTCGAAAACGCACCATTTTGAAGCAACAGGAACTTTGAAACGAGCGCTCCGATTCGCCGCGAGTTTTCCCGGTAGGCGCATTCCTTGGATGCATCGCGATCTAAGGCAGGCAAAACATTCGTAGTCATGAGTAGTCCAGAGATTCCGGCGACAGGGCAAACTCGCGTCCAATCGTAGCGCTTGGCTCCACCTAAACATCATTAGTAATTTTGGTTCCTACCGGCATCAGCTATCCAGGGTTAAAATGTCTTTACGCAATTTTTCCTTCACTTTGTATAAAGAAAGTTGTCCTGACTGAGAGGTTACTCACGGATTCAATCTCTCATCAACCCAAGCTACTGGAGATGCCGGTAAGGAATTTACAGGATGCATCCCTTGTGTCATACATGGGCGCCTTAATAGTAATTTATTAGTATTATTTTTAATTAGTAATTTTTCGATAAAAATTGTTTATTTTTGTTTTTGAAACCGATTTATGATAACTATTGACTCCCACAAGAAAAGAATTGAATTCGGCGCAGATAATTTTATTTTTACGTTATTTATATGTACCTCAGTATTTGGTTGATAATTTGTATTAATGTGAGGAAAAAGGAATACTGTAATCAGTCATTTTCTTCTTTTAAAACACACTTTGTTCACTTTTGATTATAAAATTATAAATCCTATATCCCTTTTTCTTCTATTTCAAAAATAGAAATTAACAGCAGCAACTTGGCATAAATCTGCATTCTAAAATATACATTTGCATACTACTCCATAAGCCGCCTCCATAGGCTTTTGTCGTTAGGTTGTCGTCGTGTTAGGATATACACCAAGTGGGAAATATTCATCAAGGATGGCATGGCTATGAAAAATGATTTGGCTCAGCCGAAGTCCGAAACCTAATCATCCGATTTACAATCAAATATGCCCCCAGTTACACCACCAAGCCACCATTATTCAAACGAAAATTTCAGACTGGGTTTGGCGAACAATTCTTATCATATAAAAAAGCAAAACTGCTTTTCTTAAACCTACTGTAAACAGAAAATCAATCAAATGTGAGGACATTTTTATTCCTCACCATTCCACACTGATCGTTGTATTTCAACAATTTATTTGTAACACGCAGTGGCATTATTTGCAGTGACATTTCGTCAGAAATGTTGTATACTTATTATATGTCCGTTGTGTTGCCTTTTGCCAGTACGCTATAAGAATATAGCATTATGATCATCATTTCCAAAATGAGTTTGAGCAAAGAAGACGTTCATTAGTGTATGCAATGAGTGCAGCCAAAATTTATCAAATCTTTTAATTTGAAAGTGATCGCCGTGATAGGGAAATTGAAAATTGAAACTTGCAGTGACACCCTCGCTCTCTTTATTCGCGAGTAAACTGCGAGATAATTTGTTGACGCGTGTATGCGGCCACCCTGGAACGAATTCACCACCTCGTCTCGACCACCCTTCCTTTTTTACACGTTCCCCGCCGTGGTCTCTATTTTTATGGCTCCGACCCCGCGGGGGTATGCTCATATTCCGCCCGCAGTCGCGCATTTTGCTAACAGACGAATTCCGTCATTAATCATTGCGGCACCTTTTTTTCCCTTCAACAGTTATATTCATCGTTTTTAAATGGATGTATACAGGTGCCCTTGAAAAGATAGTGGAACATTACATATGCAACAGTTGAGTTAGCCTGAGCGGATGTAATTCCTTTTTTTAAGGTATAGGAAAATATTGAAAGGAATGTGCTTTATATACCCTAAAAATTTCAGGATGATAATTTATGTTTTAATGATAATTTCAGAATGATAATTTATGTATGCGTTGTGCGAGTGAATTGAGCTCTTAAGGCAGGTCAACCTCAATTAATTTCATTGTACAGTTCTGAATTCCTTTACTTCCACTTCCAAGGGCCCACTATCCTTTCGCGCTGTCATTTACGAGCGTAATATCTCGTCTATACGAACAGAGCGCAGTCAAGATTGCCCCTCCTTCAAGCTGAGTGCGTCGACGCACGTGACGAGAGAACACGAGTATCAGGGATCCAGGGACGGTGGGAAGCACTGCGCCGATGCCGGGTTTCCTTCATCGTGCCCCGTCCTCCCACATACAACTCCTCTTGCCATCTTTTTCCTTTCAACTTCCTCCAAACTTCCTGATGTACCTACAGTCGAATTCAAAAGTATTGCAATCAACTGAGCGGTGCCACTTTCGCCGAAGTTCTGAAATGGAGTTTCAGTATTTTCTGTAGTACCTACCAGAAGCAGGGAAATTTGAGAATAGTTCCCATCTCCCGCGATATATTTACTACTACATTTTTTAAGGGAAATTTGTACGGAATAGGAGAAATGTTTAGTACTACATGAATTGTGCAGCTCAAGCTAGATTTTTAAAATCCAACTCCAGAACTTCAATTTACTTTCTCTCGTAAATTGACTGGTCCGTCGAGGCATATCTTCTTGCCATAATGTGACATTGAAAAAAATCACTCGGACAGGTTTGCACCTCCAATATTGGATGCTTACAATGCATGTCTCACTGAATTACTACTAGGCCGACTCACTAAGATTACTTGAGTCTCATTTTAAAAAAATTTAAGCCGTCCAACAGGCACGAAAGGGCGAAATAACGAAATCTTCTAATGTCAAAAAATCAAACTGAATTATAGCACGCAGCGACATTATTAGCGGCGACATTGCGGCAGATATTTTACGTTCAATTTGTCTCATCAAAATACTACAGCATGAATGGTAAGAAAAATATGCCTCGACGGATCGGCAATTTTACGAGAGAAAGTAGATTGAGGTTCTTGAGGAGGATTTTTTAAATGTTACATGAGCTATTCATGTAGCATTAGACATTTCCCTTGAATGAAGTAGCAATAAAAATATTGCAGAAGGGAAAGAAGCTTAAATTTTCCTCCTTCCGGTACTGCAGAAAATAAAGAAACTCCATTTCCGAACTGCGGCGAAAGTGGTGCCGCTAAGTTCGTTGAAATACTTTTTAATTCGATTGTACCAATTACAGACCTATTTCTAATAGGGTAAATCAGTCGAGCAGATGAGTGCATTCGAAAGAGAGCCTGCAAGCAATTAAACTCCTTCGGAGCAGAGAGCATGGATGTGCACTACATGCCGTTCGCATTATTCGAATTTGTACCAGAAGCTGAACCCATCTTGAACTCGTACATCTCGGTCCAGAGAAGAGGCTACTCGTGCATTCAATGGTGTTCCCCTTTACCTCCCCTCCTCTCATTTTCTCCACCTCCCCTCACGCCCTCCCCTCCTTCTCCTCCTCCGCCCACACTTCTACGCCAAATGCCCCTCACTCTATTCCCAATATAGGTCGCTGTGGGAAACGCTTTTGATAGTAGAGGAGCCTAGAGGGGGTTTCCTTTTGAGCCGCTCCCGTGCATCTCCGAGGCATATATATTTATAATAAATTCATTAAGGGTAGGTCATGAAATCTGCCTATCCTGCCCCTCGTAAATTACCACTGGGACAACTCACTCCCTAAGATTAGTTGCGTCTCATTTAGAATTTTCTTAAGTCGTTCTACGAGCATGAAAAACCGAGAGAACCAGACTTCTAGTTTCACAAAATCAAACAAAATTATGCACGGCATTATTTTCAGTGATATTGCGGCAGATATTTTGTATATTATACGTTCGCTGAGTAGTCCCATCAAAAGACTACACTTTAATGATAAGAAAATAGAACTCTACGTATCGGTCCATTTCGGAGAGAAAGTAAATTGAAGTCCTGGAGGTGGATGGTAACACGAAGATGGAGATGGTAACATTCGGAAATCGAGTTTCTGTATTTTCTGTAGTCCGGATGGAGGGAAATTCGAATAACATTCCCATCTCCCGTAATATAGTCATTGCTACTTCATTCAAGGGAAATGTATAACGGACTTGTAAAATGTTCAACACTACATCAATTGTAAATCCACCTTTCCGTATTCTCCCCTTATTCATCGAATCCCCGAGATTCGAAAGTGGATTCGATGGGATTCAAATAAGAACACGGGAGTGCAAATAAGAACTCCAAATAACACCTCTATATTCGTTACATTTAAAATGCGAGTGACTCGAATATTTATCCTACCAATTGTTATTACTGTTAAGAACAATTATTCAATATGTAACAATTCAATACATTGTGCCGAAGAATTCAGCGTTACGTATCCAAACGTATCCATTGAAAGAGATTATTTTATTATAAAGTTTTCAGTGTCCAAATACATATTTGCACCAAATATTACGTAAATGTAGACGCAGGATAAAAAAAGATCTATTTGAAACCTTGAAATCTCCAAAAAGTGAGCAATAACGAATAATTTAACACCATTTCATCATTCAATGAATGAATAAATGAATTAAATTTCTGAAAACAATTTAACTCACCTAAACACTAACAGATTTTCAACGGATAAATTCTATTGCCAGCGAAAGTCAAACCAGGAAACTAAAATCCAGCAGTTTACAGTTATAATTAAAATTGAAAAAATTTTAACCATGGACCGCAATTCAAAATTACCTTGTCTAATTGGGAAATACTATTTTTTCAAATTCAATATTTTTTACATTGAGACATTGATCTTCCAAGGGGTGTCCGGACTTGAGGATTTGAAATCGTGTGTCAACTTCTCATTGGTGCTTTCTGATATTTATTAAAATAAAAGCACCACTAACTTTGGGAACTAGGAGAGGCGTAGCACAGTTAAGAGTGAATGCAAATGGTGGAAAGCTGAACACGTTGTCATTGAGGGATTTTGTGGACTTTTCAGTCGCATATTTTGGATAGTTTTGTGATCATTGGCTTGGACAACGTAAAATGCCTGAGGTTTGCCAGCCTTTTACTTTCTGCGAAAAAAAAACAGTAAATTTGCAAGATATACGTAATATGTAGTGCGTATTATAAAGAACAGATTTCGAGAGGCAGGAAAATTATGACCATGTCAGCGTTGAAAATACACTTAAAGCAACATTCCGCATTTATTAACGGCAAGCAAGGGAGCATATTCAGCTGGCATTAATGGATGACTTTGAAAGAGACGTTAGATATCGTGCTGATACGAGGGCAAGGACCTTCATTTTACTTTTTACTATTGGCCGCAAATTAAAGTTATCAATGAAATAAGCGACTCTCGTTAACGTTCACATATTCTTTTGGCCAGCTCAAGGTAGCTGTAGCTAACCTTAGTGAAGAAAGAGCCGA
This sequence comes from Ischnura elegans, assembly GCF_921293095.1. NCBI lineage: Eukaryota > Metazoa > Arthropoda > Insecta > Odonata > Coenagrionidae > Ischnura > Ischnura elegans. Next base: position 103,618,274 of record NC_060248.1, read on the forward strand.
AAGGCCCAAGTTTCCTACATCTGTTTTACATGCGGTTTGACTTTCATTCCTCATTTTAATCTTCTCATGCCTACTGCATAAATCATAGGTTCAAAGAGGTAAACCTTTTGAATATGTGGATATTTAAAAAATATTTTCGAAAATATTCCATCCTTCCAATCCCCCCAATTATTTCATTCCACAATGATTCAATCGTTGCTTGCTCAAACTTTGTGGAATAGAGTCATGTTCGTGGGAACTATAACGACTTAGAAATTTTTCTCACAACGTTTATAAAGCACAACCGGTGTCTACAAAACATAGTTCTTCTCAAAGATACAACTTATTTTTGGGTTAAATCAGGCCCGGAACTAGGACGGGGACATGTGCCCCGGGCGGTATAATCCAGGGGGCGGCAAAATTGGAAATTTTCCTTAAAAAAATTGTTCAATTTTTCTAGTTAAATTATTTAACCATAATTTTTCTAGTTAAATTATTTAACCATAATTATTCATTTATAAATTATTTAAAAAAATATTGATAAAAATTCTTGATAGAGAACATACGGTGTGTAATTTCAACTACTGTGTCTCAAAAACATCTTACGGAGGTATTGTATTATAATGATGATGAGAAAGGGGAGAGTAACGGCAAACTGATCTTGCCCTCCCCCTGAAAAAATCCTAGTTCCGGCCCTGGATTAAACAAAGGTTTTGTGGGAAATTACGAAGCTGTTTTTTCTACCATTAAATGCAAAACTTGTGCCACACATTGGCCCTGTAAAGTGGCCATGCTTTTTTTACTACGGGGGCCTGAGTGGATAGATCGCATAAGCGCGAACATTTCCCTTCTCGAGCGGAAAATCACCGGAGGCTGGCTTGTTCACGAGAGCTAAATGTTTACACTCGATCAGTGTTTTCGCGGATGCGAAGAGTGGCGCCCCGCGTGGCGTGGGCCAATTCATCGGAGTGACTTTCGGAATGGGAGGATGAAGTCGGATAAAAAGAAACAGAAAGACATCAAGGATGCGGTTTTCCCGTGCTGTCTCATAAGATTTGGAAGGGGCCATTCCTGGATTCGAACCAACTGCTTTTTCCTGGGAAACTAAACAGCCATGCCAAGTTCCACACGAATGGAAAGTCGGCCAAAAATGCATTTAGGAGAGGGGAGCTGAAGGAAAACATGCTCAGGACACGTGCCGGGATCAAATCTAATGCAGTAATTGCATAGTAATTTGCATACTGCTTACTTAACGTAGCCATTTTATATCCTGTAACACGCGTAGAAATGCAGTTTTACAATTTGTTGCTCATTAATTCTTTGGAATGCAAACAGAATTCGGGAACCATTTCAGTATTTCACCATGTATCACCCAACTAGCCACAGCTACGTGAGACACATTAACTTGTATTTTCGCGATATTAAATCTATAAATATCTCTAAATAATAAAATGGGAGAAAAAGAGTTTACCCTTCACAATCCTTACTTAATGTATTAAAATAGTTATCTTTATTTACTTTCCAAAAAAACTTCATTTGGTAGAAACACTATGAGAGTAGCAGGAGCCTGATGAAACTGTCACGGTTAAATGATACCTGCATTAAACACCACTTATAATAGCCTTTTTACGCCACGGAAACGAGACGATGGCAGCACGAGCCCTTTTAAGTAATTGGATGATAATCATATCTAAGCTACCTGTTGCTTTCACTCACAGATCTCGGATATTTGTCCTATCTGGCTTTCCCTCTATTTGAAAATTAAAAGAGTAAAGGCATTGCTGCTCTAACTTTCTTGTTACCTCTGAGGTCTACAACTATAATATTTTTCAAATTTCGAAAAATGGTGGAATAAAAAGTAAGCTTGGTAATGTTTCGCCCACCGCAATGATCGAACTGTACCGCTAAACAGTCCTCTTGGTTCATAATAGACTCTCCAATGTAGAATTTTATATTCAATTCAACTATTTTTCATGCAGCGATGTAGCCAATTACATAAAAAATATTAATGTATATATAGCTGTATTAAATAAAAGTTTTATCAAATGAGGTTTCCTGCTAGGTCTGAATTCAGAGTCACGGCGATAAAAATAGTATAGCCAAATTAACCGTGCAGAATCCCCTATCTTACTAATATCAAGGTAGTGTAACTGAGTTATTCACCTCTTCATACAATCAGTTATCGATGCAATCGGAAAATAAGGTAAACAAGAAAGTCTAAATTTTTTCAGCAACTATAAGTCACTGTTCTCGTTACTGACAGAGCCTAGAAAACAATGAGGTGAAAAAGTGAGTAGCATTATAAACCCAAGCCACTTGCAATAAAACAAGCAAAATTCTGTTAGAAAAGTCATGGTCAACTAAAAATATTCGTTGGAATTCACGAAGGACGATCCAGCGAAATAATTTTCGGAATCGGCCGCAACTACCTGCTAATGGTAAATTTTCCCCGGAAAATCATCAAGCTTCTAAATAGTTTATCCATAACAACTACGAAGAGGTATGAAACAGTGCCTTGACGACAATGAATAGAATACAGCGTGTACATAAAACAGTGATGAGATTGTGACTTACTACTTATAGTTCCCCAGTTGAAAGCTAGAGCCCAGAGAGAAGTGGTGTGGCTTCCGCACCTCGGCCTCAGAGCTGGGAACAGCACAGCCAGCCATTCACCGCGTTATGAGGTGATCGGAGCACATTTTCGGGAAACCTCCGCCGCGCCTTCAACTCCATGCGCAGACAGGCAGTCCCATGGATTGCTGCTCATCTTGTGTCTAGGCAAATCCGATGGCGTGTTGTAGTTTAACCAGTGATCCCTCCAATGGCTCGCGTGATTTTTGAACACTGAAAGGAAAAGAATGCGAGCTCATTTTACTGTCACCAAATGCTTCATCCACGCTTTTTTACTTCCGCTGCGGCCCAGCGAGGCCTAGCTATGAAAAAGTTTCAAGCAAAACTTCATGCTGACTCGGGTTTATTTCGATTCCTCTGTTTAAATAGGCTGAGAAAACGCAATACAACCAGACATGATGATGCAGTCGAGCACGGATATGAGCCGATGTTCGCGAAAGAGTGCAGCCTTAACAGAGAAATGTCCAGGACAGGGAGTTACTTTCCATACGAAAGGAGTCGGTCATCGAGGAAAAATTGATTGGTAATACCTTTGTCATCGCCTTGTTATTCATTCCTTGATTAAACATATTCAATTCAGAATGCTGCTGATAATGCAAATATTCTACTTTTTGTGGGAACTTCTTCCGCAGTTGAATTATGTCCCCTCATTTCACCCTTCACTAGAGAAAATATATTACAAAGAACTCGGATCTTTCCATGCGAGGCTTTAGGCTTGTTTTTTAGAAAAGTTATACATAATATTCATTTTTTATCTCGACGGTAGACTCCCACCAAAAACTATATGAAATTGTAGTCACTGCACAGATAAACTCTTGGTCTATATTAAGTAGATGACTGAAATGTTGAGCATCGCCTAATGCGGCCATTGATAAAAATCACTGTTATAAATACTGTTTCTTTAAAATTAGTTTCTATCCATCCAAAAATCACTTTGAAAACTCATGTCCGAGGCGGCTAAAATCGAATATCTCCGCATCGCATCAAAGATGCTGTTTGGGTTTGCATAAAAAATTAGATGCATTGACTGCGATGATTTGCCACGCCACGCTTATAGGAAGAATGGCTGAAGAAATAAGTAACTTTATCCTTGCATTTGCCCTTGAAAAAATATCAGCGAGAAATTCTATTTAGACACTATCTATTTTCCAAAAGTTTGTACCAATTTATCATAAATTTTCAAAGGTAAGTTGATGCGTCGTAAACATCGATGTATAGGTATAACAACTGGATTGAAAGGTCAAATTATAATAAATACGAAATAACCTCGAAAAAATTTTACCGATAAATGTTAAAATCGCACACATTCATTTCGGCTGTGTGCATTTTTTAGATGGCTCCCCGAAAAAAGTCAATGGCAAACATTACTGGAAATATTTAAACAAGGACATTCGCAGTTTCTTCTGTAGAAACCGCTCAAAAACTCCGGAATTTGAATTAAACATTTAAGATAGCAATTTGTTTCAAATTGCTTAGGATCACAATTTTTTTGCCAATTCATCAAAACATGTTAAATTAATGAAAATATTCAATTCATATTAAATTTATTACAAACACTTGCTTCAGGACATTGAGGATTATACACGATAAAATAAAACTAAGCGGGTACCCTTGTGTCCAATCTTTGCATGCTTCGCTGATATCTAAGAGTCAGTTCCCTAGCGTGTGAGAGCAATCTAATTTTAGCATGCAACTCGGCAATATTACGCATGTGCTGCTTTTCGTCAAATACAAAAGCCAAAGTCCTCGAATACAATTCAGTCATGATAGGATGGCAGAATCCCCATTCTCCCCTTATCCTTTTTATCTTTAGCTGGAAATACGCTCAAAAATACAATACACTCATGGAATGTCTTTTATACCTTTCCATTTTTTATATTTTCCTTCATCAGAGGAATCGACTTCTGTATTTTTTCTAATACATTTTATTGGTTTTTGACGACTAATTTTGGTATTTCATTCCATTCTCATCCTTAAGATTGAATATCATGACAAAGTTGAAAGGATAGAACACTGTCTAATCCGGTGAGTGGTTCGCTAATATTAGAAAAAATAAGTATTACTTAATATGAGTCAGTAAATACCTTCAAGCTATAATTATTTAGTTGATTAATTATTTTCTGCTGGTCTAATTATTTTTTCAATCTAAGTTCATCCACATGACCGCCCTTTTAGGTTAAACCCTGAAGTGCATTATTATAAAACATTAAAGCTCTATTATAATTTATGAGAGGATTAATATAGTTCATTTAACTGGCAGGGAAAAATGAACATAGAAAAATTACTATATTAATAAACAAACACTATCTACATGATAATGGGTGAGCATATATATTGTCTGTCGTTTATGTGATTTCTTTTTGATGATTGGTAAGTATAAAACTGTTTCAGTGATTTAACGCAAGAGGAAATGAACGGCTTACGGATGGCATTTCAATTCCAATATTCTTCGCCAGTAGAACTGGTATAACGTGAACAAAACGATTCATATATAGGCCAAGGCTTTCCCGTAGGTCTACGGCGATTCAACAAATACGAAACCCTTTCCTAAGCACGATAGAAGCGAGAAAAAGGAGTGAGTGACGTGAACTGGTTCCCCGCTTACGAATGTAAATGCTTCCTGTCAACCACAGTGCAGCGAAAGTGCTCGGTGAGCCAACATGCGATGGCAATAAATGAGACGTAATGAAAAGAGAAGAGATATAAAGAGGTGAATCATTTCAATAATGTCGATAAAACCTGCACATGAAAAGAGAAAATTTGCATGATGGACGAAATACGTTTCTCAAATGTCCTCGGACCACTGAAATTTTCTTCTGTGAATCACCAGAGGAAAGGAAAGAAAATGCTTATTGCGAATCATCCAGGCATCAAGAATGGACTCAGTCCACACTTACATTTATTCTCCAAAAAAACACCTGAAAGGAGTTACTAAGACGCTGCATCTGTTTTCCACCAGTCAATTCCCAATTATCATAAATTTTAAAGGGTAAGTAGATGATGTACTATAAGATAACCAGGAGTATATCATTCACCTTTCAGAAAAAAACACAAGTGTTTTTTTTAACTCTCATTGATCAAAGAAAACTGATTTCCTGAATTTGGCAGGACTCATAATCCTGCTATAATGATTGGAGAAGAATTGCATTAGTACATTTTCATTTATCTTTCATAATTTTAAATTTTTGATGCTCTATCAACGGAATTTAAACTTACCACGTTACTATCCTTTATTCTTCTTTTATTTCCAATCTTTATCTTAAATTTGTATCACAATACAAAAAATAACTCCCGAAATAATGTGGCTTCAAATCTTAAACAATTTTCCTAAAATAGTTTTATTAATAAACAAAGACCTTTCAACCGATTTCCTGACAATAATGAGTCCGGCACGACCTAAAATTCAGAATATCCTCTTAGTTATATGGACCCAAATTATAAAATAAAATTTCGAGAGAGGTTACCAATGAATATCAATTTCAATTAAAGTAGGCGGAATGATATGTCTCATCCAAAAATTCGAACTATATTGCAGTTACTCAAGTAATCAAAACAGTGGTGGGTAATCATTCTGTGACACAAACTGAAGGTTGGTTTGGGTAGATGAGGGTATAAATCCTAAATACTCCACAGACGTTTGATTTGACACATTCAGGGTAGGGTAGTTCTTTTTCTTAGCCACCTCGCACTTCGAGAGTCTCTTTGGGATTGTCCGAAGACTTCATTCAAGATATGAACCCGGGATCCTCCGATCAGCAACCAGATGCTCTATCCACTGGGTTACCACGCTACCTGCTGAAACAATGATGCTATGTGTACAGTGAAATTGACGCTCGAATTACAATGGAAGCCTTTTAAAAAAAATCAAAATTGGGGAAAACAACAAGAGTTCTCTCAAGGTCGGGCAAGCGAGATTAATCATGAAATGGCAGCGCAGGAAACTAGCTATAAAACAATTTACGAGTCTCGCCTTGTCTGTTTAGAGTAAAAAGATGTGTTAATGACAAGTTAAGCTGACATAAAATACATATAAATGGCAAAAATCACATCCTTCGACAGCGTGAGGATGCACTTAAAGATAGCCACTTCGAGCACGTCCGTCATCGTGGGTAAAATGTAAGTTTCTTCCACGCTAAGGCTTGATGATATATTATTCCCCACGCCTCTGACGGAATGAAGCTCTCACGCCAACGCGTAGGCAGGTAGCGGGTCGTAAAAATTTACTGCATCAGATACCCAACTAAAATAAACATTCGGACTTGCAGCCCCGGGATGGTATGATTGCCCCAACCCGTCGACACGACCCTCTCCCGGGTCACAGCGCAAGTGAAGACTCCCGAGGTCCTATTTTGAAGCATTTATGAAAGGTGTAATATTACTTGAACCAAAGTTTTTTCGCAACTATGAATTCTACGTTTCCATCACTTGCCTTATTTGCAACATACTGAGTGTAAAAATATTATATAAAAATAAATAAAATAAAGGTGTCAGAAGATAAAGTAGAACCTGATGCTTTTTTAGAGGGTTGTTCGAAGAGGTTTTTTTTAGATTTCAGAGCAGTTTCAAGGAGCAAATTCACCAAATATATAATAGAACCATGGTGCATTATTAAATTTTATAAGCTGGGAAATTCTCACTTTTCATAGGTGTTTTTCCCAACGAAATTGCCATTTCTCATTTACTTAATCTAGTTTTTAAGGGCCAGAATAGCGTCAAAATCCATTTCCGGGCACGTAATTTCCTAAAATTTTCCGGTGGAGGACTCCCGAATTACCCGACAAGATAGACCCCATTACATGCCTCACCCGAGGGCTCCCAATCACCTCAGACCGCTCCTGTATCAGGGAGAGTGATGAACCTTCACAGAATAATCGCTCTGCATAATCAAGCTTTAAAAAATCACATAAAAATTTTTAAAATATACGTTTCAGTAGAAAACAGAGATCGTGATGCTATTTTCCAAGGGTAATACGAAAAGATTATCATTGAGGATTTTTAGAACTAGTGCAATTACAAGGAACAAAGTCACTAAAAAGATATCGTAATACAATGAACCATTATGCATTATTTGATTTTATTAACTGTGAAATCTCACTTATCAGAGTAATTTTTCTTACGAATTTTATATTTTCATTAACTTTTATCTAATTTTTAAGAACTTTTAAGAAATCCATTATGGATTAATAAATTTTTTCCACAGACTACGAAATTGCGTGAAAAATTTTGTAGAAAAGCATAGTTTAAATTTTATTCATCCAAAATGTTCAGCAAATTCCAATAAGTACCAACTTCGTTAAAATCCATTTCCTAAATTTCTCGAATCCCCCCGTAAGTTTGGTCCCATCATGGAGCTCAGGCCCCCAGTCACCCCAGACCTCCCGTGCCCGGAGTATAGACAGGAGTGGGCACAACGCATACATTCAAATGCACATGCCCATCACATCACCTGTTCGACCTCGAAGCGGCTCGTGCATACCGCGGAATTCCCCCACTCTCCCGTCAGTCCCCGCCGGGGGATCACACACTCCCTCCTCCCGCGGAACAACTAACTCCTCGCGAGGGAAGGACGTCAAAAGCTTGAAAAACCGAACGGGCGGCCTTCGCACATGCAATTAGCCGACGCCGCCGCCGCATCCATTTTTCTCGGCTTCATCCAGAATGGAAAAAAATGAAGGGAGCGGGGCGGAGGAGAAAACGCTCGCTCGCGCCTCTTTGACTGATTGAAGAGTCGTGCCTCGCGCATGTTGGGCTAGGACGGAGTGGTCGTGGTTGAAGGCAGGAGTATATAGAGAGGTGGGGGACAAACAAAGGTGCAAAACGGCGGGGCGCGTCAAATAGGAGAGGAGAGCTCCATTTAGACAAACGCGTGGGCGTACTCAAAAGGGAGAAAGAGAAGAGGTTCGGGAAAGGAGGCAGAGGTGATGTGTGTGTGTTGGAATGGAAGCGGCAGGAGGATGGTGAAGGTGAACGGAAAGAGAGTATAGAGATAGAGATGAGTTGGTTTAGCGGCGGTGGGTGGGAGGAAAAGAGGGGAGGGGGTCTTAGAGCAGAAGCTCGGCGCGTGTGAGGCGAAAGGGGTGGGAGGGGATGGGGGAAGAGGGTGGAGGATAACTCGTTGGGGGTGTGTTGAAGGGAAGGAAGGAAGGAAGATGATGATGTGGCATGTGTGGGGGGGCACACCCTCTCCCCCTTACGTAATTCTACTTTTGCCCGCCTCCCCTTCGCGCCTGGCATTTGGCAAGGTAGCGCCTGGAACAGCTGTGCCGCGAGGTCCGCACGCACCACCTGAACGCACGCACCGCCGCGGGCCGTCACTCGGTCACGAGAACGCGGGACGCTCCCTCGCAAGGGCGGATTCCCAACTCGGGGGCCGCCACCACCCGCACCAAGCGGCTGATATGGTGCTCAAAGAGAGGATCTCCCCACGATGAAAATGGGATCATGCAGGAGTTTGATGGCTGCGAGATCGTACCCGAATCTAGACCAGTGACGGATTAAGGACGTGCATGTTGAAGAGGTGCATAGGGGATGAGTTGATTAACTGAGAGCGGCAGTAAACTTCCTTCCCTCCTCCCTGACCGTTCGTGGTAAATTTTAAGTTCAGGGTGCGTAACCATTTCTAGTATCAATGCATTAGTTCCATCAATTCTTTCCTCCTACCCTGAATAGTGGCGGATTACGAGGTGAAATGGGGTGTGGCGGCCCCCTCGACCCCATATTTATGGGGAAAACTAAAAAGATGGCAACATTTAAGGTGGCTCTCCAATGAAAGTGTTAATTTTGCTAACTTAAAACGAATGTTTAATAATGATTGATGGATATTTAAAAGCCACTTATCTACGCGTATTATACCTCAGACGCAATGACAATGAGTGGTATTGCAAACCTTTACTGCACCGAGGAAAGTGATGAACCTGAAACAACGCCTTAATCTGTCCCTGCTTTGGACTTGGCTTGAAAGAGCGACGAAGGGAGAGTTCCCCACTAAAGTTCCCAATGCGAGGATCACACCGCTACAACTATTAGAACTGGTACTATGGGGCTTGAAGACATAAGCTATTCTTTTTGTATACGTTTTTATGCAAAAAATTGTGCCATACTCAAATATCAAGGAAAAAACAAATTTACTTCAAAATGATTGAAAGTTGAAGACTTGCATACGGTTACAAATTTACCAGTTTCCTCACAAAGTTGTAGTCTTTCTAACCAAGGCCCACATAGTGTGTTGTCCCCCTGATAAAGTTAAACGTTGATTATTTGCTTCCAATATTCTGTTTACTTCCAACTTTTCAACGGAAAAGGAAAAAATGCGAAAGAGAATAAAGATTAAATGGAAGCATTCAATCTAGATTTAGACTTATCCAAAGTGATACTGTCTGTGGCATTTTTTGAGCGGACAACGAAAAATTTTGATCTGCTCAATACTTACTATTACCTATTACAATGAGAGATATCATTGCCAAACCCAGCAGAAACTAATGTCTCATTTTCTTATTTTATTCACTCTTCTTCCCCATTTATTCATTTTTGTCATATACCTAAAACTTTTGGAATTAAACTATTAAAATAAGCATTTAAGTTTTTTTTCGAGTTTTAAGCGCTACTAAAGCACTTTCATACTTAGAATGTATCGTTTGAGATATATTCAACATCGATTTGATAGAGTGCTTAGATGACATTTTTATTATATACTTTTAAGAATTTCTAATTTTCGATACCGGATTAGATACATCCCGGTGTCAACATTTTCCATGTACGTTAAATTTAAAAAAATGTAAATATTTATTTTATCTTACATTTGACTGAAATTACGTACTCTTAAACGATATAGCAATGGTTTCATTAGCAAAATATTTCAGGGTTATAATCAGAGGTAGACCATTCCATGGCCCTAACAGAGGTATTTACAGTATCTTCCGGTATGAGGCAATATGCTATTAACTATTGCTACTCTCGTATTTTTCACAGCTCCCTCGAATCTCAGGAATGTGAAATTGACACGAAAATCCTTCCTAGCAGAGAATCCTCATATGGATTTCATCATCTCGGAAGACGATTTTTTAATTCTAATGTGTTTCGCTGAATACCCCGTATCTTATATGGCAATCGAGAGGGATACAATGATTCACACACAAGAGAATTCGCCAACCACCATCCTCAACCCGGTGGACGCAAAACTCATCCGCGGGATTATCGTTAAAATAATACAGATAAACATGAAATAGAAAAATTATTTACCACAGCTTAAGAATCTTTTCTTGATAAAAAGCCCAAAAACCATTGTCGGTTGGTTGACACGGCTTCACTAAGGCCAAAATTTGAAATCGCTGACAGAGTTAGCACCCAATTTATTCCAAGTAGAGTACCTTTCATACTCCTTTCACGATAGTCATAATTCATAAGAATATAAACGAGATAATTCAATTTAAAGAGATTGATCGACTTCATCTCTCTTTGATACATGCCATTTGACCCAATGACACAAGGTCAAAGCTATCTTCGATGGAACACTCAGCAGATCTTAAAGGTGACGGAGCTTGTACGAGATATCGGCTATCAATTCAATGTCATTAATTACTAATCTTATCAGATGTATAATGTTTCACTATCTTCTAAAAAAAATGTCTCTACCATATAATAATGTCTTCTTCAGCAAAGTTACTTTTACTGACTTAAAACTTAATTCTAATAATTCTCGGTGAAGAAGTGCCGTAAGAATTTTAATATGGTAACAGAACGCAAATCGTTGCTTTTATTCCACAGTAGTTATTTTAGATTTTCAGCATTACAAAATTTCCCTCATCATTCTTTTTGTATGGAAATAAGTAGATGCACTTAAGGATAGTATTCACACAAGTTCTTAGTTAGGATAATTCGTATTAATTTTATGGATACAACCTTATAATATGTAAGATTAGTTAAAGTTTCTTATTTTTTACTAAAATAGTCTTTAAACTATCTCGATGATTAGTGATTATTTTAATTATCTCAATAGTCTTTGGGAGGGAGATGAGAGTGAACACAAAGTCAAGCTAGACGACTGAGTTAGACTGAGACTAACGCAAGAATCGCGGCAAGAACCATTAACAATCAATCGTAGCCTTCTCTGAGAATTCTGAGAGAAGCCAAGGACTAAGATGTGATATATGCACATGCTGGTATGATGGTCGAAAATATCTATTAGTTGGCAACAAGAGTAAAGCTGTCGCGATAGACTTTCGTCTATCTTCCTCCAGCTTTGCCTATCTTGCCTTCCACTTACTTACTGGGTTTTTTCCTTCAAAGATCACCCCTTCCACCAACCGTAGCTTCCTTTCCGCTGTTCCCTTCTCCTCCCTCCCTCATTCCTTCGAGATCTGGAGTTCGCCCTTTCGCTCGCGGAGACAACCTCTGGGGGTCAAGTGTCGCACCTCCCGGTCTGCTGAGGGGTCAATCGCGGTGGTCGCGACGCCGAATCCCAACCGAGTGAACATCGTCTACTTAGAGATGGATATCAATGGATGGCCATGGATGAAGGCCTAAGTGCTTCAGGGAGGAGTTTGTTCCCAGGTCTGAGACTGGTCCTTACGGATCCTGGATAAAATCCTTTAGAAATGAGCTAATTACTTGGTTTTCCGCAAGCGAAATGTAGTCTCACATTCTAGGACTGAGGCCGAGTACATAGCAGCAACGGAATACGGTGTAGAAATAACGTATCTGAAAGCAATGACAGATGAAATTACTGGAAAACTAGTGAAATTTTAATACTGCCTATCTGGAAAAACTTTTGTTGCTATATTTACAGTGCGTATTGTATCATAAAATTATCTGAGTGAACGTCGTCTACTTGGAGATGGATATCAACGGATGGCGATGGATGAACGCCGAGTGTTCCAGGAAAGCTCGAGAGAGTTTGCTCCTTTGTCTGTGATTGGTTCATACGGCTCATGGATAAAAATCCTGAGGAAATGGGCCAAAATACTTGGATACCCCGCAAATGAAATGTAGACGCAAAATCTACGACTGAAGCTGAGTATATGCCAGAAGCAGAATGCAGTATAGAAATCGAATATCAGAAATCTATAATTGAATACATTATCGGCAGTGTTAGTGAAAATAAAAAATCGGCCATCAGGCAAACAGTTGGCTGATGTATTGAAACACTGATGGACCTACATTTCAATAAAATTCAAAATAATGATCAGGTCATAAAATGTTTATGCAAAAAGAAAGGATGTATTGTATCATAAAATTGAAATTTTACTGTACAATTAAGGCGTTGTGCTGAAAATTATATTTATTACGTTTTGATCTTATTTTAAAAACCTTTTGTTGTTAGGGAAAAATATTTTAATGTTTTTATTGCTTATGAAAGCATTAAAAAGATGTGAGATACAATTCATTTTCTAAGCAAAGAAAATATAATAATAGCACTAATGTCGGCATATTAAAAAAAAACTCGAAAAAGGATCCTTATTTCCGAATTTTGACATAAAACCTACGGTCAAATGAAATAAAACTAACGTAATGATAGCGTATGTACGGTAATTATTGTATGTTGTAATTATTGTTGCATGTAATGTAATTATTGTTTATTGCTGAGTGTGTAATTTGCGACAGCCCATATTTTGAGTTTTGTGAATATTACAATTTATATAATAAAAAGAAGTGAGTTAAATTGGTACGAAGTGGAATGGAAATTAATTCCACCATTCCGGTACGTCAAAATGCTTCCGTTCCGCAAACGAGACTCAGAAATCGTGAAACCTTCTGTATCTCAACACATTGATGACCTTCTCGTTCAAACTGGCGCAAAGGTTATATAAAACTATAATTATTCATTATATCGCTTGCAGTTATTTCTACAATATTTTCTGAAAAATGCCTCAGCAACGATTGCCTATTATTCATATAAAAATTATTACGCTCGACCTCAACCCAAAACATTTTTATGACAAGTAAAGCCTATGTCTCATTGAAGAATCTGAGCTTTTCCCGGTGAATAGCATGGATGAAAGCTTCTCGGGTTTCCAACCGGGTCAGGGTCTGCATTGTGTAGGCCGACGTTTCGTTGGGAGACTTCCCCAACATCTTCAGGGCTGATAGTGAAAATTGGCCATCATCAGCCCTGAGGATGTTGGGAAAGTCTCCCAACGAAACGTCGGCTTACACAATTCAGACCCTGACCCGGTTGGAAACCCGAGAAGCTTTCATCCATCCTATGTCTCAAGGTCCATCTCCGATTTTCTACAAAAGCAAATAAGGTGAATTTCTCAAAACATTCTCATTTCAATTTCTACTTTCCATCTATATTACGTTCATGTTGCTCTGTGAATATAGCATAAAAAAGTTTATCGTGTTAAACGACAATCTGGCATACTGGCCTAATAGTGCACCATAGAGTTTTCTTTTTTTTTGTATTAAACTCTAAACGTCCTCACTCCTTTTCTATCGACCCAAGCCATCTTCAGCTAATATTTACAGAGTACGCATTCTCACATTCTCTTCTTCTATTATATCCCTAACATCTCGCGGCTATTTGAAGCCCAACTCAACGTACAGTTATCCATTTACAACTCCCTTAGGTCCTTACCCCATAGTCTTCTAGTTAAGAATTATTTATCGATTAAATGTGACTTCATGCCTAGGAGTATACCTTAGCTTAGTTAGGCTTCCCCCATCCCACGTCGTGCAGCTTCCGTGGTCAATAAAATATTCAATTGCTCCAGCATCTATTATTGTGATATCACTTCCGTCTTCGGTGCCTCTTTTTCTCATTCACATATTTCCGCTTCCTTCTCATTCATACATTCGCCTTTTATCACCACATCGCTGGATCCATTGAAATTGAAAAACTTGAAGGTCTCTTGAGAGCTCTGTTAAGCAAAATGGTGCACGTGATAGTTTATCCACTTTATCCGATTTTATTGTCATGATTCTGGCTTCTTTGGTCACGTCTAACGTATGAGTAACGTATTACCTATTAGTACCATTTGCATTCGTGTCAAACTACTTTTCACTTTTTCATAGTTTTGACTCATCCGTTTGATCTTTCGTCTTTTATCAGTATCGAGGACTATATATATTGAAGACGGTGGTTAATATTTCTTGTGCAGTTTTATTCAAATTATAAACTTTTATGGAAATAGAATATCCTCTTCAGTTGCATGTGTTTTTTAAAGCCACCTCCTCTGACTCAAATAATGCACTAAATATCCAAGATACTGACATTTTTAACCATGGTAGGCATGAAAACTTGACCCAGAGACAGTAACCAACCTTGAAAACTAGAGAGATATCCTGATTCCTGGGCCGTTCCGATCTTTATGGCATCTATGATACAACATTCCATGATGAGTTTGCTTGCTTGTTCAGGGAGGTAGTGGATGGAGCGATATGGTGGATTAACAGACATTAAATAGGATTCCCAGGCAGAGAGCTACTTTTTGGGAAACGCTGGAGAATACGATGCCGTAGTATGTGATCATTCGTTTATGAGGTTATCGGAAATCGAGGGATCCGGGTTCGAATCCCGGCAAAGATAAATTAATTTTTCCACAGTGGAATTTCGCATATTTGTGCATTGCGGGTGCGTACCGTAAAGTTATCACGGTGGTTAGTTCCGATATACTAGAATCATGAAGACGTTAGTTTTTGAAAACGCTACACGTAACGAAAATTTTGTAATAAATACTTGCAATTTTCCAGGGCCATAAAATTTATTAGGACGAAGGTTACAACGTTACTACATCATCTAGAAAGTGATGTAGCAACATTGAAACTTAGGTCGTAATAAATTTTATTATCATGGAAAATTGCAAGTATTTATTGCAATATAGAAATATTCAACTCTATCGCTCTTGAATCTTCGGAATTTATACGGTACGAAAAATTACCAGCTGAGCGGGAGTGATGCATCCTCTTAAAGAATTGGAGATAAGAGCATGCGAGGCGCTTTGGAAGTGCCACACTTCACCGTGTGTGTAGTGCTTTCCGTTTACCCCTAACCAACTACGTCAGCGGGTACTTCATTCATCGCAGTAAAAATAAAAGCAAATGCGTGCGTGTCAGGGATATTCAGGTGCATAGGCGTGGGAGGAGTCAGAGAGATGAGGGAAAAAGGGGAGTGGTGTCGACGGTTGGGGGTCTCACTCGCACTGGCTGCGGCAGAGGGGAAGGGGGGACAAAAAAATAGGCATTGGTTGGGGGGGGCGGGGAGGGTAGGGTAGCGGAGAATGGGGGCGGAGGAAGCGGAAATGGCCGCCACTTCGATGTTTAAAGGGGATCGCTCGATTGGCATGCCGCTCGCAACAATGTGCACATCCTCAACAGTCAATGGACTGATTGTCAGCCGTCACAAAGACAGGGAACCATAGCCAAACTCCATCTTCAGGCCTCTATAAACTTAAATGGCCCTCGAGGTACCGTGTTCTCTTAATTTTTAAAAATATCAGACCACTCTTCTTAATCAAACTCTCTGCTGATTAAAAAAAGAAATCAATTTGCAGCAAGGTCACTTAGTAGTAATTTTTAAAAAATCCTTGAAATTTCCAGTTTTTCAAGGGGCATTGCTACGTTTTCCAGAGTGCTATCAAGTCCTAAGCATTGCATTAAATTGGATTAAATATTGCTAGTGTGGTGGAAATAATAACAGGAATAAATGATAGATCTAGTGGGGTGAGGAACACTTTGAGATGATAGAAACTCATCTAGATGAGGTTAAGTGAATCGTCTACATATTTTATTTAAATTAAAGTCTTTAAGTTGTGAGGAAAAAAAGAATATGCATTATCATAATATCCTAATATTTACGGATACTGTTACTCTCTTTACTATCTCCTCCAAAAGATTCTACCTAAAATTTTCTCAACATGGCAATAAATTTTACAAATTGAAACCTCCAAGATAGAAACTTCAGAGACCTACAACTGTCGTTAAGTACGCAAAGAATTCCACTAAACAATTTCTAAACATTAGCTATACGTGACGTGAATAAGTAAAGAATGCTAAATATTCACCTATCCTAACAGAAAATTCTTGCTAAGAAAAGTACAGGAAGAGGAGCTTCGATGCATGTGTCCAAAACGTTTTTTTCTGGGCACTCGCCAAATTACGTGAGTTTTCCCTTATTTTCTCCGGAAAAATTAAACTTCCTCAGTATTTTGGGTATTCCATATCTCATAGGTATTATGTGGATACTATGTATATCGATCCGAAATATCAATAGGTCCGAATTTCACCCCACAGACACCTCAGTAATTATAGAGTATATAAATCTTCATCAAGAAGTGAGGTTTTTTTAATTGAATTTTGCAGGTATTTTGCTTAACGATCGCCCAAATGTAAAATTTCAATACAGTTGAAAGAGATTTTAAAGGAGTAAAGCCACACAGATGAGTTTCTCTCAATTACTACGTGAGCCTTTTGTTTCCTCCGTTTTGTCTATTATTACTGCCAAATGGCAGGAATTAACATCCTTCGTCAAAACCCTGCATGCCCCTCAAAAGATTACATATCGTTTAAAGATTATAATTACTTCAAAATTCTCTCAGAATATCTCCCATCCGATCAAATATTACGAAGCAGTTTTATATCTTCTTTTATACGAATACTTGTTTTACTAAGAACGAGAACTGTTAACTATTTTGTAAAGGATGGGAACTGAGTGGACATGCCTTCGAAAGGTTAGGAAAGAAACTGAAAAGTTAAAATATTTACACAAGATAATGACCGTGATGAGAATGAAACTTAGGATTGCTGTTTGCGGTAGAGGGCTCTTATGCTGTAACTTCGACATTGTCTTTGTGGAGTTATTTTTATGAAATAGTTTTGCTTTAAATGTAAAAGAAAGTAAAACTATCTTCTTCCTCCACGATACTTAAATCAAATTCGCTCGAAATCGCTCACATTGGTGAAACATTTCAGCGATAAATTTTAATCTAGAAATCAAATAAATCGAAATTTAAAAAGAAAATCAAAAATCAATCTTTTCTAACGCGGAATATTTGAGGTATAATTTAATGCTTGTAGCCCGATAAATTACATTTAAAATTTTCTATTCACAGCATAAGGATTTTTAAACAATTTCAAGAAGAGCAAAAAATTCAACAGATAAAGTGATTAATTGGGAGTTTAAAAATTGCTATTCTTTATCCATTATGGAACCATTTGAAAGGAAGGAATTAAATAATCTTACAGAAAAAGGTTATGTGATTCGTTTCCTACTCCCACTCCTCATACGTTGAACTTGGACCTTACCTGCTTCCACCTCATTTCGATCCTCTTTCGCAATGTTATCATCCTCATTTAGAACCTCATTCGTAGATCATTTAATTTTAACCATGATACCCTAAATTTCTATTAGTTAGCAAATAATTAATCACTTATATAATAAATAAACAAAATATATAATAAAATGGCAAATAATTTTTTTACGCTTCGGGAATAAAGTAAATTGTATCCTGAACACTCCGCAACCAACGCTTCACCAAAAAGATTTGTCCTAAACAAGACTAAACCGTAAACTGCCAAAAATATTGATGAATCGATGACTATTTCTCGATAAATTCGTTGTTGAGTAAATTTATGCTTCAATATCTTTCGATTTGGATTTGCCAAGTTGTGCCTCTCTTATACTTAGGTACATAAATATGAGATGTTTGGAAAAAAAAACAAAGCCTGTAAGCCAAGATAACGAATCTTAAAGGCAGCCTTATTAAACGAGTTCCAATCGGAAGCATGCATTGCCTGATGCAAAATTACATCGGCAAATAACATTGTTCCTTCTTCGAATATGGACCTGAAGTGAGTACTTTCAGTTTATTGATGCAGGTGCGCGAATTCCTTGGGAGGCTTGGGAAGATTTTAAGCCCAAATCTTCATTACTTCTAAATTAACTCCTATAAAACGCGTTCGCGGAGCTTTTTAATCAGTTTCGCTAAATCAATGTCGGCTTTTCCTCCCACTCATCGCTCACTGTAATTCAAAAAAGGACAATCACGAGTTCCGGTGCGATAATTGGTCGCGAAAAAAAGCGAAATATGGTCCACGAAAATTTGAGTCGAATTTATAGTAAAATTTTCATGGAGAAAGGTTTCATGGCAAGCGTTGTTGTCAGTAAGCGATCCATATTGTAAGCGGTAAAAATATACATTCTTTATTCTGAATATTATTAAAGCCTTGTAACAAGCATTATTTTCATTTGCGTTGAAATTGCATATCATGTCCATGATCTAACCGCGTAGTTGATTTATTTATCTCATAAAATTATCCCCATTTCTTAATATAATGGATTAAAATTTATCTGTCAATAAGCATCGAAAGTGAGAATTGAGTAACTCACCACAGGAAAAACGTCAGGGTATAATTTGAATTATTATAACAACAGCAACAAAGCGTACAATTGCCTGATAATCTTTCTTAAAATATTAGTGGGCATTATAGGCACCAGGATTCCGTATCAATAGAGAATTTTTTTCCGTATTCACATCCCATTAACTCTCGCTCTAAAATTGCGGTGATGCCTTGGATTAGTTTTCATTTAGTTATAAATTGGCTAAATTTGGTCTTTAGCTAGTGCCAGGAGACCTGTTACCTTCCTTTATCTCTACAGCTTAACCAAAAGTGCCCAATTTTTTGCTCACAATAGCAGAGAAAATATAACAAACACAATTTTTGCCTATCCTACTATACGGCCATTTAATGCAAACAAGGAACAATTCCATGGATAGGGATTCTGCAGCGATTGCAAAAAGAAAGATTATATAAAATCAGAAAAAAAAGCATTGCATGACAAAGGAATGCCTGACGCTTCCAGAGAATCTAGGTTTCGAATTACGCTATTCAATTTTTAAAACTAAATAATACTACGAGAGCTATCTAATTATAAAAATGGCCAGAGAATTGCTAATATCATCTCGAATTATGTTACGGCTTTGGACATTAGTCTTTTTCGCCTTTTATAATTCAGGGTTTGTTCGTCCGACTTTTGTGTTCCGTTTTAAGGCTTGAAATACTTATCCACGCTAGACATCATCTATTCATCCACTCTTAAATTATGAAACTAGAGCTTTCAACCATCTTCACCAAATAATCTCTAACTCTAGGAAAGCCTTCATTAAACTTGCAATTTTTACCCATGCCGGAAGGCACACGAGGCAAGTTAACCGCTGAAGTAAGATAAGAAAAGACGATACATTCACCGGTGGTTTCTCACGTCCACGCTTTCTTTCAAGTCTTTGAAAGTTGATAAGAGAACTAAATCTCTCCATATAGTCGCTTTGAAAACAAAGAAGCGATAACGAGAGTACGTGAGTAGTCTTCACGTCTTACCACCTTTAGCTTTAAGACATATGAATTGGTACCGTCCAATTCTGCATGACAGTGTTTGGTTTCATTCGAGGGAAGTAAATTGTTTTAATATGAAATCCTTGACATTATATAGGCTTCTTGTTTTATACAATTTCCCTGACAACATTACGTTGATATAATATTTTCAGCAAAATTATTTCCATTATAGATGTACTCGTCAATATCGAGACAAGGCGAGGAAAATAGTGTGACATATATCTATCATATACATATATGCAGCAAAATTTCCAATAATTATTATTGGAAATTCTGCTGCATACTTGCAATTATTTGTAATACAAATTCCAAACATGCTGCTCATTTCAATCTTGATTTAAGCATAGTATCAATTATATTAATTACACTGGAAAAAGATTTTTACAAGTACACGAAATGCACACAAAATCACAAGCACATATCAAGAATAGTTTTTAATTATGTATCCTTGAGCTACTTTTCATATTATTATTATTATTAATACCTCTGTTATAAAGTAAGCTTTAGTTTTATGACAACAAAGGGCAGGAATATCGATTCTAATGCAATGAAAAATGTTGAGAGGTTTCCAGGTCTTCAAATATTTTCTGAAACTCATTAAGTGGTTCAAATGATAGAATATTAATTTAGCCTGCAAAAATTTGACGCAGAACATTTTCAAGCACATCTTTATAAATATATACTCAAAAATAATCGACCTCTAAGGGTGCTCAACTACTGCATTTTGCCATAACTTTCAAGGAAAATTCTGGTAATACAATCCACAGTATTCTAATGTATACGATTCGATATTTTCCAAATAATAATAATAATTGCTACAGAATAGTCATTATTACGTTTATAATAATAATATAAAATACCTGGATGAGGTCAGCATTTTAGTACACTTAGGGCAGGGAGGAAAAAAACATGTTTGGGCATTCTAATTTTTCCGAATTTCTGCGTGTTCCTCTCTTATTCACTGCGGGTATTTTCTGTATGATTTGCAGTTATGACCTTAAGTGTCCGTGCTCCTTTGTCTGTTTTTCGCGGCTTATTCCGTCATGGGAATGATCACGCAGGACTCTGCGAAATATAAAATGAAACATTCAAATCGTGTCGCCTTCTGCCACTTTCGACCATTTCTCACAATTCCGATGGTTGTAATAGCAGTAAAAAAAAACACGGGTTTAATGAGCGGGTCTTCCCTTCACAGCGTTCTCTGCAGAAGTAAATCAAATCTTTCAGAAAGCAGCTATTTGAGTGCAACTCTCTCTTGGGCTCTTAGTTTCGCCGCTTGTTAACAAGATTTAAAGCATTTTAAAACATCGTCATCAAAAGTAAATTTCAAGGATTTAAAGTAAACATTATGTTACATAGATTAATGCGAAGAAAGTGGGAGAAAAGGGAGAGTTAGTGGAAATCGAAAGAGGAGGCCAGTCCAAACAAATTGTTGTTACTAGTCGAATTCACTCTTCTATGAATTGTCTAGAAAATTAACACTTACAATGAAATGTTTGTAATTCTAACATTTGTGCAGAGTACAATAGTATAAACATTATTGAGAACATAAAATTTTACTGTCGATTGATGACTTTTTCCGCGGAGAAGTTAAGACTACGGAGATCATGTCCACTTGAAAGAAGAGGGTATGAAGTACGACAGTGTTCCAGAATCTCAATCCCCGTGAGCGATACGGAAATAAATACAAACCAATGCATCTTTGCCGCATACCTATCAACATAAAAAATTGTTTACAATCCGGAGTTTAAACTCCAGTTACATTGATATTTTTAATCTTTGCATATATTTAACGATGCATAAGATGACACACTACGTTCACATTAATTGCATCACAAACAGTGATAAAAATACCTCCATCAGCAGTCTTCAGCAGTTATTTATCTTTAAATAAACTTTAAAATATTTATTCTTTCAAGGTTTTCAAATCCACAACGCATTTAAAGACATCATAAATGTGGTTGTTTATTCTGTTGGATGATCTTCTGCTATGCTTAAAATATATATCGTAAACAACACAACAAAAAAGACTATGAATGCAGAAAGGCAATTTTATCCTCAGCAGAGAATTTGACGTAACCCAAAAGCAGTTAGCCGCCATTTTGATCAGAATGCTTTAATCATCAATTTTGATATAGATAGCACCCATTGGTCGAATCCTCGTCACTCATGGAATGGTGATCGCCTGATTTGCACGCTTAGAAGAGCACGAAGGGGAACCTGAAATCTGCCGATCGATCTTTCCCTTAGAAAAACCACAAACCCTAAACTCTGACCTTTAACCGGTGACCGTAAGATAACGCAAAGTCTAAGCATCCATGGGGTGAACTTGGACATGCTATCCGTAGGATAATACTGTCTCTGCAACCGAGACGCCAAGAAGTCACGTGCATTTCAATGTGCTCGTAGTACAGCGGTGGAAACGAGACGATCAAGTGTCCGTAGTAATAAAAATACGAAACCATAGCAAAATAATTTCAAACTCTATACAGACGTCTATCCATTGAGTAACTGACAAAGTTCATACCAGCACGAGATTTGACTTCTTCAACGTGATGGGAGGGATCGAAGAAAAGAAGTGACGGCAGGGAACACAGAGCCCGTCAAAGATTAAACCGCCGACCCCGGTTTTACTGACGATGGCATTTATTCATTTATTTTTTGTTTCGTTATTTTTTTTTAGGTACGCACATCAAGGTTACTTCAGGCTAATGCCTGTCGAAGGAGCCTTAAACGAAATTTTGTTTTCCATAAATTTCGGAAAATATTATCTATTATATATATAAAAGAAAGTCGAAAACCGTGTAAGTTAGAACACTTTTAACTCGAGAACGGCTGCACCAATTTTAATGATATTAGGTTCTTTGGATTCGTCTAAGCCCCGGATAACATAGAAATTTCCTATTGAAAAATAGGAAAAGTTCACAAAAAAATTCATCTTTTTCTTAGGGATATGTTTTTAGGAGTTGTTAACACTACAAAAATTGACAAGTCGGTCAAAACTACAAATTAAATTATTTGTTATGCTTCTACCAATTTAATGACTGAACTTCGAAGCAATATATAACATTTAAATTGTAAAATATATTCAAAATATTAAAATTTTATTTAAAATATTTAATTAGTCCGCTAGTATTATCATGCAATAAAGGTGCTTAGTTCATCTAGATTAGGCATGGAACAAAAATGCACCACGATTCAATCAACTTGTGTTCCATATTTCTATCAACATGAAGAATACTTTATAGCAATGATTTTATTGCTTGTTAACTTCGATAATTCTCTTCATTTTTCAAACTTTGAACGATATGATTTTATTTATATAATATAAATATAAATATCATGCAGAGTGCCAACTATAAAATCCTGATTTACCTAGTTTTAGGCCGTCGAAATTGCTCGCTCAATCAAGTATTTTTTATTTTTATGGTGATCAGTCATATTCTGGAACATTTTGTTGATGAGCTCACCTTCCGATGAAACTTATTTGCAAACATTACCAGGAAGTGAAATCAAACTGCTCGATCCCTCGACAGGAACATGGACATTACCGATTGTCAACTACTGCTTGGAGATTTGTTTCCAAACACCATTGAGCGAGACCATTGCTCCGAGGGCCCTGCTCCGTCCTCTGCATTGCGATTATTCCTTGCGGTAGGTTGGTCCTTATCTTCCTCAAACTTTGAATGACAGCGGAAAGAAAATACGACATGCAGATTATCTTCTTGGAATTTCCAGTCACAAAAGATATCCCGCCATAATTTGTTGTCGTTTATTAATTCCTTCCTGAAATATTTTCAATGCATGATAATAAAAAACTGGACAATCCGGTCAAATACTCTAATTCTATCAATTAATAAGATATTAATAATAGTAATAATAATTAGAATAATACTTGTAATAGATAAAAAGTTTCCCAGGAAAAATAAGTATATGTTCAATAGTTTAGATTTCTACTAGGCTGTCTGAACGTATTTAATATTGTTTTGTTGTTATTGCTAGAATTTACGATTTTTACCAATGCATAAGCGTACAGAAATGAAGTAAATGGGGTATTCGAAGTCATACACCCTGAGATCTTATTTTAACTAGACAACAATGATATCGGAAGGACACTTTACGCATTAAACATAAGTGAGCAATTTCATCCAATTGTATTTCTTCGAGCAGAATACAATGATGACGGAGTTGAAACATAATGATAACAAATTCTTTTGAAGGGGAAAAGATTTCACCTACGAATTATCTTAGTAATGTGATGATTACAAATTCTTTTAAGGGCTTAGGACTTCACCTAAGAATTATCTTTGTAAAATAAAATTAATGAAAAGATAGTAGAAGAATCATTTACTCTCAAGAACCACAGTTTAAGCAATGTGTTTATTTGTTACTTCCATTAAAGTGCCCATTGTATGCTTAAGCAATTGAGCAAGGGAAAGTAATTTGACTATCAACATATTTTACGCCATACTAACGTTTATACTGCTCCAAATGTAGCTCACTTTTACAACGCTAATTGTAAGTCAATTTACAGCGTCATAGCGTAACCACAGCAGCATTATCAACTCAATACCAATTGATATCACTGAAAATGAATACTTCTCAACAATCATCACTATACTATAAACCCCACTTCCGACCACTAACTGGCTGATTCATACAAATGTTTGGAGTGAGCGATACGAGATACGACAAAATGCCGACCCCCTCTAAAATCGTCTTTAACCATAGAAAAAAAATTGACGAAATAGTACATTATATATCTATTACAGTGTTGCAACTACCTCTCTGCCTCTGCTACTAATGCTATTTTTAAATGTCTACAACAAGCGAGACGAACATTTAGCCATATCGACAAGGTGACGAATACGCAAGCGGAGTGCGACTTTTTCCCCTTAGTGTTAGATAAAGAAAATATACGCAAATGATTTCATGTCACTCAATGAGACAACACCGAATCTTGCGACCTCCCATAGTCCTAGATTAGGATTTGGATAGTTCCACTGCTCTCAAGAATCTCTACACATGGTGGGAATCACGGCGGGAGTGTGGGTACTCATTCTTCACAGGCACCAAAAACACAGACGAAAATTATCATGCTTCAAACTCAACATTGAGCATACTTAATGCAGTGAAATAACGCTGTGGGCGAAAAAAAAATAATAAAAATTTCTCAAAATACTCTGGACTCCGAAAAACGACAAAAAATGACGAAAATCCACAAATTAAAATTAGGGACGCACAAACAAGGCGCACCCTATTTAAGGCTGTGTGCCTTGTGCGTAACCTTGTGGCAACCTTGTGGCTACCTATTCACAATTTCAGCCATTATTAATCCTAGTTTGAAATCATTTTTGGATAAAGAAATCAATTACATTAAAGGCATCAATAAAGAGCAAGCGAATCAATGAGCCAACTATAACTGCTTAAGTTACATTTTGTTTTACATTCAGACGAACTGCTAAAACTGAACTAACCTTCCGTTTCGCGCATGCAATTACCCTACCCTTGGATATTTAGAAGAATAAAAATTGAAAGCACTAAAATATATCCATAGGTCTTTTGGGGGGCATATCTCTAATCCTTTTAATCAACGCAATGCCGTACTTGCTCTTTTAAAATACTTTCGCAGTTAACCTTTATAACTAATCGTAAGCCTGAATCACACGATCATTTTTCCCATCCCTTTCGAAGGACAGCTAGAGCGATCGCTCCAATAATAGTGTAAAAATTGATCGTTTCACGCGGTCATATTCCGCGAGGGGTGGGAATCCCATCTCCTTTTTCCATCACTCCAGCACGTTCCTTTTTCCGATGCTGAAACTATCGCTGGCACTGTCCTTCGGCCAATCAGATCGCACGGGCGCTAACAACGATTGTAACGAAGTTGATGGTGGATGAATTAACTTTGTGGAAGTTATTTATGATAGAATAAATTAAAAGCTCTTTGTACTTTCCACAAAACTTTAATATTTTGCACCCGATTTCGACGTGTTCTACATCATTTTCAAGCTAGACTCGTCGAAGCTCGTTAAGTCTAGCTTAGAAAATGACGTGGAACACGTCAAAACCGGCTGCAAAATATAAAAATTGTGTGGAAAGTACAAAGTGCTTTAACTTTATTCTATCAACGATTGTAACGTCACGCTTGGCTTTTAATTGAATCATAGTTGTAAATATGGAAAATGACGGCAATACAGATGGAAACAGGGACGGTGGGAATGACGGCGTGATTCACATAATGATCCGTCAAGCGATAACTCTTTCGGTCCCTGAAAACCTATCGCAGGAGCTATCAATCTGAGGGGCGGAAAAACAGATCGTGTAATTTAGGTTTCATGGTCAAAAACAAGCATTAATAGCGCGAGCTGATATGACTACTCATCCAAAACGCTTCGAAGCGCATGTCGATGTAATAGCAGCTTCACATGCTTCCAGCTATTTCGCGCTCATACTGTCCATTGTGTCAAATGAAATTGCGATCCAACAGAATGAAATCGAATGGGTGTATCAGCGGCGTCACCACACCGGATACATCTCCCACGCTTCTTGTGGAGAAAGAGAAAGGATGTAGGGTCCCGTCGAGCACCACATTGCACCGTGAGCAGCATCTGACAACCAAAGTCATTGACCTGCACTCGATTACCATTAGTCTTAATTTTTTCTCGGCGTGTCACTTTGCTTTGATTGTTTGAAGAAACTTTGCTTTGATTGTCTGTTAGAACGAGTACTTCTATCATCACCGTGAAGCGTCAATCGAGCAATAACACCCCGAATTCGCATAATATCCTCAACTTATAGATATTTAGAGAAAGGTACCGAGTGTTTCAACGAGTAGTGAAGACTAAAATAGCTGCATCTACGGGGCACCCTGTGAGCTAACGCTAGAATGTATGGCACGGAGTGATTCCACACCAGGCTCGCTGCAATCAAACTAGCCTAAATCATAAAAGCGCTCACTTGCCCGATAAATATTGATTAAAATATGATATTTATTTCCTCAGTTCTACTACAAATATTAGTTATTCGTAAAGCAGTTTTATTATATTTCGAATACAGTTTTACAGAAAGATATAAGAAATTGAATAAAATAATTAACTACATCCTACCCTTCCTTGCCCACTGATGTAAATTTTTACCCCATATATTTTTTGGAAATATAAAAAACTGCAAAAGAAAGAAGGCCTGAACGGCATACAATGCTATTATTATGGCAATCAAAAAGCTAACATTAATGGGGTGAAAACAACACCACAAAATTCTCTCGCAAAAGTCATTTCATCGTTGTGCCAGTAGCATAACGAGGGGGACGAACGGGGGGTCCTTCCCCCTCCCCCCCACCGAAAATTAAAATCACTTGATACTTTGCTTCATAAAAGAAAACGAAATATTGAAAAATTATGAATTTACTAAGTATTTCTTTGACAAATAAAGTTTTTTTGATTATGAAAAGTGTTACAAGTAGTTTTAAACCCTCTACTTTGTACCCTGTTTTTCGAAAATTTTCGCCCTGATTTTGGACTCCCCCTCGAATGCAATTCCTGGCTACGCCACTACATCATGCGTTTATAAATGACGAAAGGAGTGCATCCTGAAAATTTTATGACTGCATATTCAGTGGTTTGGGCTGCGCAAACATGCGTGAGTGAACCTCTCAATCAAGAAATATTGCTTTATTTAAGAGAATATATTGAAATATTTGTAATAAAATGATATGCAAATTAGAGATAACAACCGTATTGCTCGCACGATGATAACGGAAGGTTGTTTACGAACATTTCAGCGCTACGCTGCCTGTGATCGATCTCAAAATACATTTCATGGCACATCTGGCACAACGATTTGCATCGCTTCCTTGAGCCCGAATGACCGCCACGACACGAGTACAAGTACTCGGTGCAAACACTAGCCTCTTATAACTAACTGATCATTCAATGCTCAAAACGGAAGAGGGGTAGTACAGTATCTCTCCCTAACAGTCGTAAACAACGGACATATCAAAATACAAACACTAATTTGTCTACGGTAAGATATTTGGATAATGCTAAATAATAAATAAACCGGACACTCAATTTTATTCCATATTCTCAATAGCTTTTCGGACGTAATAGTTTGGATACGTGCAGTTCTTCATTATTTCAGGTCATCAATACTTAATGGTAGAGGTGGTCGAAATACCATTTCCTTAACATACTCCCTTAAGAAAAAAATCACAAGGAGTAAAGTCAGTGCTTCTTGGAGGACATTGATGATGTGAATTGAGGAGGTGAGAAGCCAAGGGGTACAAGTGATTTTTTTCTCAATAGAGTTTGGCAAAGTTAATTGTTAGATGAAATATAACAAAACATAGTTGACAAGGGATACGAGTGAGTCTCTGTTCTGCGCTGACATCGAGTGGAAAATCAAATGCACTACCAAATATCTAATCAATATCGTTTGTTTTCTATACCAAATTTCTGTACCTCACTCTGTTTAGAAAAAAGAAATCACTTGTACCACTTGGCTTCTCACCCATTAAATTATCATGGTTTGACGTTAACAGCGCCTCAAGTGAACAAATGAGCAACTAAATGAAAGTTTAGACTTTAGAACTTTATAACTTTAGATTTTCCATAATTCGATGACAGATAATTCTAAGCTCTCCTCTTTTCTCTTTAGATTCATAGATTTTTTAAGTTGTGGTATTATTTTTGAATCACCATTTATAATAAAATTCAACAGCAGAAACATCAACCTCTTCCACCACCAAATCCGCTCAGGGTAAAAGACAATCATGTGAATGCTTTACACGAGAGAGAAAACCATGACTTTTGCCTTAATGGGTATAATAAAACTTACCACACTCATTGACACTCCTAAGGACTGTGAAAATACCTATACGATCCACAGTTCTAGACGGAGTTAATTTCTAATGTTCAATCTGCAAGTCATAACAATATCACCCTAGATCACGGTGAAATTCGCGCACGAAAATTATTTTTCCAAATTAGAGCCCCTTTTAATTTTCCATAAACGTATCATTTAAATGGGCGACATCATACTTAGGAGGCAGTAGCCGCATCCAAATACTATTTTTACTATCATCGTAAATAAACCTTGCAAGGGGTGAATTCATTGAAGCTTGTCAACCGTGACTCACTCAGCGTTTACCTTCCCAGCTTTGGTGCATCCGCTGAATGGATTGCTTGCATATGGTTCTGATTCCGTTATCAGAAAGCGAAGCAGTCACAATCTATTCACCCTTTTCGAACGGTTTGACCGACGCAGATTAGAAAGGAGAGATAAGGACCTATCTTATCCGACTACTTCGGTACATTCAGTACCCACCGTTCTTCCGGTCCTGTACCGAACGTGGAAACGAAATGGTCGCGATAGGAAGATCCTTTTCCGTTCCCCAGGATTAGTCTCCCTTCGATAAATTTCCCGGTCACGCAGCTTGGGTGGAACGGAAAGTTAAAATTTTGAACTCATCCGTTTTTCAAATGTGGTTAGAAGATGATTGGGCATCGAAGCATGCATGGCAAAAGCTCTAGTCGCGGGGAAATCCGGAACGTCGCTGCATGATTGTCGAATTTATCTCAACCAAAATGAGGAAATACAACTGAAACTTATCGCGTTCCTGTGGCGGCTAGGTTGTTGTCTTCCCACCCAGTGGTCTCGGTATCAAATCCCGGCGGTAGCCGAGATTTTTCAGAGGCTGCCCGATCCCTGTTTGAGTGCTATGTGAAGGACACTTCAAGCAAAGTACTCCGTCGGATGGGACGTTAAACGGTGGTTCATAGTCGCCTTTGTTAAGAGCAGGCAAATGCATTTGCCGGGTTTCTCTCCACCCTTCCTTACCTACCCTTCCCTCGTGGCGCAAATGGCCTCAGCTGTCGGTCGCCTCCACCAAAAACTATGCCTTACCTTACGGATGCTAATATATCTTATCAATATAAATTTTTTTACTCGGGTCACCTCGAATTATAGCGGTAACTTGCGTATCGACTAACTCCGCGAGGGTCCTTATTTCAAACTAACCAAAAACGGAAAGATATTTGCCAAATAATTCACTGTAACTTCAATATCTCCAGTAAGAATAAGAGTATGTTTGTAACATTCAATCATGAAATTTTATATGATATTTTAACCTATTTTTATTCATAACTATTTTCATGATTATGGACATCTTCGTTGACTGTTTAAAAGAGAACTAATTAAAAACAATGCCGAATGGAAAGAACGCAGTGTTTCAATAACAAAATGTCGGCAGATTGGATTGGGAAAATTTTTATTTAGTGCATAACGTACTGCAAAAATTATAAACAATATTTCATTATATTCAACATTCATTCAAAAAATTCATATTAATATAAGAAAAAGGCTATAAAATCCAAAAAGGGAATTCCCTAACGTACGTCTTTTCTTTTGAAGATGAAGGGGAAAAGGAAAATAATAAGTAAATTCTTATACGTTCCGCTGATTTTACCCTCCAAATTTCATATTAAATGTTTCACTTTTGGAATTATTCACTGTCATGCCAATAATTTTAATTTGAATATCAATAGACGATTTAATAATTATCTATAGGGTAGGAAAAAATTGTAAAATAGCAAAATATTTACTATCAAATATAATAATACAATTGGGGCATCCCTACTTGTTCACTTTGATTCATATATTTAGAAAAATCAACCCAAAAGCAAGCCATAAGAGAACAGTATGAAATGAAACGCACCCAGCAAGTCAATAATCCGGTATACTTCTATATTTCCATTCCATTTACAGGACGAAACTATCCAGTGTTTAGAGGCATTGGGGTTCCGAACTAATCTACTGGGAAAGTTCATCGGTCGCTCTCGGTCATCAGCGGGAAAACAAAAAAGATTGACCACTGAACATGGGAATGGAGTAACCTGAGACGCTAGCGCTGCCATCCAAAGTGAACGTGAACTTTGGAACCGGTTGAAATTCTTGATGGCTGTGGATGTTCAGAGAAGTTGATATTCTAAAGCCCGAATCACACGATCATTTATTCCACCCCTTACGAGGGACAGCTACAGCGATCGCTCCAATTATGGCGGAAAAATGACCGTTTCTCAAGATCATTTTCCGCGATGGCTTCAAGGATGGATTTCCCATCCCTTTTTCCGTCGCTGAAACCATCGCTGGCACCGTCCTTCAGCCAAGCAGAACGCACGGACGCTAAAATAAATTGTTTCGAAACACTTGGCTTTTAACACATTGAGTTCCAGCCGCTAATTTTAAAGCCCTACTGAAAAATCCAGCCATTTAGACTAAAATCGCAATTTTTTTAACATTAGCATCAAAGATGTATTTATATCGATGCGTATTTGAATAAAAATGGACTTTGCTCTTCTTTATGAATGAGTTTGATAACATTTTTGCTAACTTTTAAATATATATTTTAATAATGAAAACCTACTGTTTTTGAAAAATAAAAAAGTTGCAACAAATGATGTATCGCCATAAAATGCACAATAATTTTTATTACGCTCAATATGAACTGTTTAAACCATGGAAATCATACGAAAGCATTGTTCCAAGCAAATCATTCAAAATTCTGGATGACAAAAAGGGTCACTGCACCCTCAACGAACGGTTCTTTCCTCCAAAGAATTTTCACACCAAGTAGGCTGAGATAAGGGTTCCGGTAGCTACAGAGGACATTTCGTCCTCAAGACATTAAAAGAACTCTTTTTCCGTGGAAAACTGAATTGAAAATGCATTTTTGAAATTACAGAACCACTAAAAAGTAAATTGGAAAAGTACCATGGGCGAAATATGACAGCTTCACGCAAACAAAGTCAATAAAATAGATAGACGTTATATTACGTCCATGGCAATCCTCAAAAGGATTAGCAGGACGTTATATTACGCCCATGGCACGCAAATTGTTAATTGAAAGACATTTGTAATTACGGAAAGTGACGGTATAAGCTGTGAAAAAAGGGACAGTGGGTATGACCGCGTGATTCAGAAAACGATTGGTCAAGCGATCACTCTTTCGGTCCCTGAAAAACGTATCGCTTGAGCCATCATTATAAAGGATGGAAAAAATGATCGTGTTATCCAGGCTTGATACTGCTTGCTCTAAGGCACGGACGTGTGTGATGAACTCGGGGTTGAGGCTGGCGCTCGTGTTGACGCCAATTGTGAACTATTGTAGACGCCGCCGTCAGAAGGTTGACCGACTAACCTTGCCACTCCACGACGAGTAGCTGTAGACTTTACTCTCGGAACCTTCAACCCTTTCAAGTCTTTGAATGACGTCACCGTCTCCCTGGCCGCGGAACTAGTTCCGTTGACGATACGGACATATTAACGCAAATGCATGCATTTCTATTCAGTCGCCTCCGTCAAGGCTGCGTTTTCAATAAATCAGCAACAGGAAACGGAAAATTTCAATTTGAGATTCATTTTCACATTTAGTATCAAACAATTAGACAAAAAATATTTCTTAGACGCATTTATTCAACGAGTTAGTAATGGAATGAATCACGAGCGAACTTTGCATTGAGTAAGCAAAACATGAATTCAGAAACATCATCATTTGCTCTCGATTTGTTCTCATTTTTCAGTTTACGTTTTTCAAATATTATCGAATCTGACGCTGAACTATTCTAAACGCCAACTTAACTCACGAGAAAGGTTAAGAACAGACAGAATAGATTATAGAAAATCAAAAATCCAGTCCCAGAGAGGTATTAATTGCATTTTAGCACTCAACATGGATGAGTATTTTCTTAAAGCCTACAATGCTTCAGGGAATGGAAGATATCGAATCGCGAAAAAAGGTCCGCAGTTTAACACTGATTAGATACAAGCAAAACAACATTTTTCAATGCAGGGCTAAGCCTATTTATGCCAACTCGCTCATGCCAAGTCCATCCCCAAGGTAGCGGCTAATTTGACAAGAACATACGCTGATACACTTATGCTCCTCAAAACAAATTTCCCGACGAAAGCCTTCCGGAAGAACCCAGTCGTGGTTCATCCCGGAGGAACGAGAT
Organism: Ischnura elegans; assembly: GCF_921293095.1. Taxonomy (NCBI): domain Eukaryota; kingdom Metazoa; phylum Arthropoda; class Insecta; order Odonata; family Coenagrionidae; genus Ischnura; species Ischnura elegans. The sequence goes on from NC_060248.1 coordinate 103,651,222, forward strand.
AGGGAGACAAACAGAGATAATGTAGCGGTTTATGCGCCAACTTATCAGGTATTATAAGAAGGATAGGATTATAAGAATGAGCATAACAAAACCAAAAGCTAATTATTCAGAGCTTTAGCAAGTTATTTGGTGGCAAACTCTTATCGGGATTCCCACCGCGTTAATTTAGTCATAATAGCAAACGCACTGAATTGTTGAGGCCTTTACTTTGTAGAATTCCATATTTAATGTTTGGAAGGAAATTTCTTAGCTTTTCTACAAAAACACACACTTTATTGCCGACTAGTTTCGGTTACACTGTACCATTTTCAAGACTGAAAAAAGAAGACAGTCTTGAAAATGGTACAGTGTAACCGAAACTAGTCGGCAATAAAGTGTGTGTTTTTGTAGAAAAGCTAAGAAATTTCCTTCCAAACATTTATAATAGCAAACGTTTCAAGCTCCGACTCGTTTGCTATTATGGATAAATTAACCCAGTGGGAATCCCGAGAAGGGTTTACCCATGTTATTCGCCGGGAAAATATCAAATCATATTTCACAAGTTATTTGTTGCTTTCGAGGACTAAACGGGGACAGCTAATTTATTGAACGTATAGTAATTTAAGGACCGGTTTAATAATCCCTTATTAGCGTTAGCCATAGTAAATAGTTAAAAAGTTACAGTGAAGCAATTAAGTCAATAATATCGATCAGTTAAACCAGCGATCAGGTACGATTGAAAGACATCGTTAAGTTCGATTTTCATCCAATGAAAAATGAAAATACGGGTCCCCTTTCAACGAATCTCCCACCAAGATTTTACCCCAATAACCCCGCCGTAGTTCACCCCAGAAGATAACGAGAGAGGGAGAATAATTGGCCCTCGCTGCAGCTGATTCCCAAATGATTTCGGCCCGCGGAGGGACGATAAGTGATCGAGAGAGGAAGGGAGGAAGGTCCAATGCAACCGCCACGGTAACTTCAGGCTAAATTCACGTACTTAGAACAGTTCAATTTCGTAAATGTTGGTTCGTGTGAACCATTTGTTAGCCTCTGGCAAAAACTCCTTTCTTCCGTTAACTAAAGTCGTTCGTATTTTGGAGACATATTTTTTTACATGTATTAAGTCAGAACAAAATTTATATGTTTGAGGACGTAACAAAGTTTATTCTTTCATTTTCCATTGTGGAAAGGTTTCACACAGTTAAGCCTGATATCGTCAGAATAAAGTTCCGTCTTAGAATGGAGTGCAATGTCATTAACGTGAATTCATGGTTCTGCTCTGTTACTTCCGGAATAATATGGTTAATTTGATAAGCAACTTTGATTTATATGCTACTGAAATCGGTGTTAACTGATGCCTTCCATTAGCGACACGAAATATAAATTGATTCGCCACATCTTGCACACAAAAAATAGAAGGAAAAAATATTTCTCCCCCACCCCTAGATTGGGCATTCCGCCCACTGTGCGCCGTGGGGTGAGGTGGTGCTGCGAGTGCGACAAACTGCACGTGAATGAGAGGGGGAAGAGGGTGGGGGCGCGTCAGACCGGAATGGGAAGGAAAGAAGGAAGGAAGGGAGGACGACCACTTGTCGGGCGGACGAGAGTGCATTGGAGGTCACCTGTTGTACCGGCGTTTGTTGTTTCCTTCGCTCGGCGCTTATGCCGAGCATCGACCGTCCTTGACGGGGCGGGAAGGGAGAGGAGAAGGCGGAGAGGGCGTAAACGGGAGGAGGAACGCACGCACGCACGCACACGCATGCTAAACACACACAAACGCACCCAGAGTGGGCGGGGGAGAGGGAAGAGGAAGCAAAGGGCTGGATTTCTGTCCTGCCGAGTACTTTTGAACGACCTCTAAAATGCTTTTATAAACATTGACCCGATATTTAACGCATGTACACCCTCCCCGTAGCACACAATTCAAGAGGTTGAAATTGAAAATATTAAAAAAATAAACCACACACCCTGCTTAGTGTGCGTCATTTTTAAATAAGTTATTGCAATGCAGGCCGACAACACAGAGACACGTTGCTTAAAACAGGAATGAATGCAGATGAGTTACGCGCCATAACGTCATCGTATTACCATGAAAAAAAATATTAGCAGTATCGATTTCGTTTATATCAGGCCACTTGTATTTGAACCATTTAGGAAACAGAAAAAACAAGAGAGGTGGAACGGCTCCTTTTATTACATACGGGAGTTGTAGGAGTGGACCGCGTAGCGATGCGAAAGGGGGAAAATTTTTGAAGAGGGAAAGGGGGTGGAGAGGAACACAAAACCACCGAGGAGTGAGAGAGAGAGAGGGAGAGAGGTAGAATTTGTGAAGGGAGAGAATGCCGCGTGACGTCACCTTGGAGGTCATTAACCCCGCCGCATCCCACCCTAAACACGAGAGCCGCACACGTTCCTCCCAAACCACCGACTCTGGCCGCGCTCCCTAAACACCCGCCTGCCGACTCCTCTCCCCCATCCCATATATCCATCTGCCGCTACCCTGCACACATGTGTAGTGTGCCCTCCCCGTTTCCCTTGGCGACCATTCTTCCATACACCATCCATCCCTCTTCCCCAGCCCCCAATCTCACCCACTTCAAATCCCAACAACATATATATGAACTCCCCTCCCCCTACCAACTCCTCCCATCAACCTCCCCCACTCCGATGCAAGCGATGCACTTTTCGCCGCGGGGACAAAGGTCTTTCTCCTTTCAGCTGAACCCCGCAATTAAGGCACTCAAAAGAAATTGTCGCTGAGGGAACCGAACAGTACGTAAAAGAATGTTTTCCTACCCGTGTAAGAATTCCAGATAAATCATTCGGTGTTTCGAGTGAATTGTTCCAAGGAAGCAAACCGACAGCCACCAGAGGGCCACATCATAACGTCCCATCCGACGGACAGAGTGCTGTACTTGAGGTGCCATCCATGAAGCTCTCAAGCAGGCATAGGCCTTCTATTAAAATTTTTCACCACCGCCGGAATTCGAACCCGCACTCACAGGGTTAAAAGCCAACTTGTAATATTTCGAAGCCTGCCGCGTGAACGGCGCGCCGCCGTCGCGGTATATTTCATCTCGGCATATTTCACACCCGCGGTGAAATATACCATTGACATGACAAAAAATTCACGTGGACCGGGAATCGAACCACGAACCTTTTGCTTTCCAGCCCACTGCGTTGACCACTACGCTATCCAGGTTGTTTCGTGATTTATAATGACCATTGTATCGAGACTAATGGCACGAGATGTTAGGTCCTCGCTGTCCATCAAGGATGGCAACGCGAAGGAGAAATGACTTCAATGAAGCCACAACCTGTTGAGAGCCTCAAACCTGCGCTAATGCAGCGCAAAGTGGTATATGTATTATTTCGAAGTCTGACGCGTGAACGGCGGTGAAATTACCTGCTAGTCTATACACGAATTGCCATGAGAAAAAAATTTCTCACGGCAATTCATGTGTGGACTGGTAGGTGGTTGAAAGTGAGGGGACGAAGAGGGGAGAGAAACTGGGAGTCGATGGGAATTTGTCTAAAAGCGCATGGAACTTCGCTATTTTGAAATACACTGATAAAGTGGACAATGGTGTTTAGGCAAGGTGATTTGAGTGAAGCGTCTAAAGAAGAGTATGGCATGGTATTTGGGGGAGGCGGCCGACAGTTGAGGTCATTTGCACCATGAGCGAAGGGTAGAGCGGGAGGGGTGGAGAGTATACTGGCTTAAAGATTAGCCAGGTCTTAACGAAAGTCGCCAAGGGGGTCATAGCTTAACGTCCCATCTTACGGACGGAGTGCTACGCTTGAGGTGCCCTCCATGAGGCTCACAAGAAGAAATAGGGCCTTCAATTAAAAATATTCGCCACCGCCAGGATTTGAACCTGCACCCACAGGGTTGGAAGCCAATACTCTAGCCACCACCCCAACCCGATCCCCAAGAAGAATATTATTTAACGTTCAAACCTTTATATATTTATGACTAACCGATCTCCTATGAAGACATCCTCAGTGCAAATTTCAAACATGTTATAGCCTGCCATAAACGAGAGACGTCTACATCTACATAATACCCCGCCAGCCGCCTAAAAAGCATGTGGCAGGGGTGTTAGGACACCAGCCGTTTACAGCTAAAAAAAATGAAGTGCACTAACGAGGTTGGGACTAGCGTTTATTAAAGTCCTTTATGGTTCGGGGGAAAAACGAATTCCCATATCTATCCGTTCGGCAAAACAAGGGGACGTCAAGTCAAGGGGACAACGAGCATGTCCTACGCAACGATAAAAGTAAATACGGTACTTTCTGGCCTCTGTAAAATTAAATACTGTCCTACGCACTGGGTTCAGTTACATTGATGATTAGGATCATTAAGGTAGGAGGATCCTCTTTAGTCATCTATATCCTATCCTATAAGGATCCTTCATCTTGGCCGTCAAAGTTTTCTAACGGAAACCCAAAAATTTGCTCCGCGAGGATATCAAGAGGGATTCGGAAGTTTCCGGGGTTTGAACCCATGACCCAACGATGAGTGGATGAGCTCTCGACCTATGGAGTCCCAAAGCCGTTCTTCACGCCCATGTGTAAATAAATAAGCTAAATGATTCAAATATTAGTGCTGAAGAGTTCGATAAAAAATATTCTCGTGCTCGGCGGGAAAGAAAGTAATGACATTTTTCTTTTTCGAAGTAGAATTACTTGATTGACTTTGTTTCAGACTCAAGAGAATCACTAGTCCTCTTCACTGAGTACTAATATTTCTTCAGCAAATCTCAGGTCTCGTATTCACTGCTAAGCATATTCCAGAAATTTAAGTAGCTAATCTACGTTTAATTTCTTCTTACCGCCGTCTATTGTTGCGTTGGATCAATTGGAATCCTAATCTTAACTCCTTAGTTGATGGTATCGATATGGAAATAAATGAGGTATGAAAAATGAGCTATTTTTATAAATGAACGAGACATTTTTTTTCTTCCCATATGTCATACATCAACTATTGGAATTCCAGGGCGCATTGTAGAACTCGATTATTTAAATATTTGCCACCTGATAGGCATTTTATGATGGCTACCTCGTTGAATAAATATCCGCGTCAACGCTACCTCATTAAATATCTTGAACGACGGAAATAATTCATCAGCACACCGACATTCTTTGGCACCAACTGAAATCGTCCCATAGAAAAGTGAAGTCGTGTTGCCCATAAGTGACAATGGGAGTTAACATATCTTCACGTACTAGGTTTTCTTATCGCTACTCTCTTCGCTGGTCATGATTAACCTTCCGCTTCGACAGTTAATACAGAAGTATTTTTCAAACAATTCTTTTCTTGAATAGTTTAATCGTCGGCCACATCTCATGAGTGAGATGTGGCCGGTGAGAGTCAAGACCCCAATATTTGCCGGGTTTCATTGTAATTTGAACAATAACCGTGAAAATTGTCGATTGAAATAATAATAATAGTACATTGAAGTTTCAACTCATTATATTTTAGAAGGAAATACAAGATTAGCCATTAATAACCGGTGAAAAAGAGCAAAAAGACTGAAAAGAAAAGCAAAATTCAGGGAGTATCTGACAGTAATTCCTGATAAACTTCTCCATTTTCTTAAAATATCTGTCAGTAATTGACCACGAATGAAATATTTCTATAGCCTTAGGCACCCAAATGGTTTTTCGCGCTCGTAAACCCACTTTAAGGTTCAGAAGTAGTATGTAAGAGGTATCCCACTGATGGTATTATAGGAGATAAGCACTCCTGCACACTGTTTGTTAAAGCATAGCCTTAATCAGAACCATGATAATACCAATACTGTGTTTGACCACAGCCAAAAGCGACAAATGACTCCACAGAAATATTCATTAAATAATGCCATCATATCAAAAGAATTCCATTGATGCATTATCATAATTATTTTATAATATAGAATCGAGGTCTTCTCAATTTAGATTCCAAATCATCCTGATTTTTCGAAAAAAATGTTCATTTATACCAGTCTTCCATCTGTGATGTCTAAGGCAGAATTTTTCTTAAAATTTGTTTCTCAGTTAAACTAAAACTTAGAATTTCAACTAAAATATAGAGAGTTGAGGAGTAACTGTGGTTGGGTTTTCAGCTTTCTAACGAAGAGAACTGCATTCATCGGAGGAAAAATAAAATTAGTAATAGCTGTAAACCATCAAAACACTATTTCCAACGGAACTCAAGCACTATTCTATTCGAATTACAAATATATGCTCAGTGAGTATGCTCATATTTCTGCCTGATGACTGCAGATCTGAAGAAATATACTATAAAATACCCATGAACAATTTTAAAGACAACCAGTGGAACTCCATAAATTGGAGCTAAGCAAGAAAGACCCAAATATTTATTGAATCTTTGGGAAATTTAGATGGGATAGACTTTTTGGCAAATCGCTACGAAAACAATCAGATGTCGCAATAGAAGAGGTAGTAGTACAATTTCTGTGAAATATGAGGGTGCAGAAATCATATAGTCCAAAGAATGAGTTATTCTTCATGATTGGAATTGAATATGCGTAGGCAAGAGTTTCTACCTCCCACGCGACATCATGAATAAGCAGACTCATATAGAGAATGAGAGGGTAGTAAAAGCTTTTAATTTAATCGATATCCTTTCAAGCTGTATTCCCGTATCTTAACTACATAAAGCAAATGGATGGTCATCAAACCATCAGCCTCTTTCTCTCATACGCACAAAATATATAAGGACACATAAAGTGCAAACAATGCTTAGAGAAAACTAGCTTATCATCAGCATCACACTTAATGAAGGGTAAAATAATCATATATTTAATTGGTAAAATAAGGTTTAATACCTTTATCAAAATAGCAATGGATTCAGTCTCTCTAATGGTAAAATTATTTTTTCTGCATTCATCAGTTAAGACCTCCGGATAAGAATATTAAGAAAATAGGCTGAGGAAACAGCTATAGTACAATCTACAGTTATAGTACAATCTACAGTTATAGTACAGTCATAGTTAACAGTTATAGTATAGTCTACGAAGCACTAATACGGCAATGATTATTCTAATTCCTACCAGTGTGGCTATATTAAAATGCTAAGAATAAATAGATCACTGAATATAAACAATCATCTTTAAATCTTATTTGCAGAATAAACTCAGGCATTTTATTTCAAATGATTTCATATTTAACCATTGAGATTCCTTCGACGATATGTTTTCTTTTCAAATATGACTGCATCCGTATAATCCTTTAATTGAAAATGAATTTATATTTACTGGAAAAATATAGCTACTTTTCCGTTGATACCGATAAAGGTCACAAACTATTTCCGAAAAATAGTTCCGAGTCTCCATAAGAAGGACTCATAGAAGAGAATCTTCAGAATTATACCAAAAATTCCTTAAAATATCCCCGCCAGTCACAACCACTCAACTTTTAAATACGAAATTAATAGAGATTAGTTTGGTGTGGTGGCTTTCAATGTTGGCTTATAAACGCGCAGCCTTGGGTTCAAACTTACATCTAAATAATACCCCGCGAGCCACCTGTAGGGTGTTTGGCAGGGGGTGAAATCCAGGAGAAGGTGGTTGAGATTTTTAGTGATCCCTGGTTCAGTGAAGAGCTTTTCATGTAAAATACCCCGTCCGTCGGATAAGGCATTAAGCCGTGATCCCCTTGGCGACTATTATTAATTGCCGGTTAATCCCGACGCCGAGTGTCTCTCCACTTTTCCTCTTCTATCCTTTCCTTCCCTAAGGCATAAATGGCTTAAGTTTTTCGCTTCTCTAATTATCTGCCTACTGCATTAACAGTGGAAGGAGGCTCCTTGATAGGCCGAGATTATAATGCCTAGCGAGAAAAAACTCATTTGAAAACGAAGGATTACATAGCAGCAGGTAATTTAAAAGAAGAGTATCATTCATAATTGCAGGACGTAATGAAACAGACCAACTTATCGTGGTCACACAATTAACCCCAAGGTTAATCACCCCCTTGGATCATGAGTAATGGAATCTCTCTCGTAGATAATTTCGGCACCAAAACAGATACACCACAAAAGAGTTGACATTTATTTTTCTCACAACAATCACTCTCTCTCTCTCTCTGTCGTAGCTTCCCCTTGGTGGCGCCTCGGGGTGGCGCCGACGAAGAGAGTAAAAATCACGTCGGAGGAACGTCTCGAGGTCATCGAACCGTAGGAGAACGCTGGGGTTTACCTGTCATGGAATTCCCCCCCCCCCCCCTACGCCCTCCCAGTGCACAACGAGTCATGCATGTGCTGATGTGAGCGAAAAACATCTTGTGCGGCGTTCGCACCTTTGGTGGTTCCGCATTGGGAGTGTACCGGGTAGGGCCCAGAAATAGCTTCTGTATTCGTTTCGGCCGAAATAAATATGCTGGATATTATTCCGGGTAGAGCAGCGGACTGAGGGAGATAGGAATTAGCGGAGACTTAGGCGGATTCCATACGCATCAGCAATTTTCGAATACTTTCTCACCGCTCTAACGAGGGCTTTTCCCGGAATTCGTACTTTTCCAATCTTCCGGGTGCCCCGCTGGACTTATTATCGACAGAAGCCACTATTTAATATTCCGAGAATATATACATAGGCTTGCATATATTCTTAGATTTAAGGCTTGTACAAGCTATTAAATTATAAAAAAAATTGTTATCTCTAATCTCCATAAAGAACGAAATCAACTAACTTCTCTGATATGCAGTAGTTGAAATCCTCTCCTTCATTATATGATTGCTGATCGCCAAATTTTACCTCTCATTCTGTTATAAAAGTATGGAGTAATGGCGTCTAAATAAATCCTATCGAAGACGAAATACAATATTTAAATAATTGAATCAGACAGTATATAAGCAGTAAAGGATGATAGAAAATCTTAATATATTCTACTTCTTCCGAACGTTGTGTGAGAGCTGTATCATTATTTTTGCCAGAGAAACCTGCTGTGCGATTGGATATGGATAATTAAAAACCAACATTGCCAGGAAGATCATTGAAAAGATTCGCCGATGTGACTGTACGGTTACTAATACTACCCAATCTCTACTGCAGCAAAAGAAGTGCTAGAAATTTTTGAGAAGTTAACAAAAGGCTATAAATGATATTCGGTTAATCAAATTACGTAAAGAATTAGAAAAAGTTATATTGAGAACTCAATCGCATAATTTTAAAATTCCATGCTAAAACAGAAAAGTTGTTACGGGACAGAAATTGAGATTTTCCAATGCTGATAATGAAGAGCGATGTTACATCACTGAAACCTAGGCCAATTCAGTCTAGTTTCCACTCTTTACTTGAGTTGCTTTACTAGTTTTTGTTTACATACCACCTTTTCTCTGGTTTTATTATTTTAATTGCGGGTAGTTGTAATTTTTATGAGTGTAATAAAATAAAGTTGAAATCCCACAATTACAATATCGTATTTATAAATCCGCATCCGTATTATCGTATTTATAAGTGGAAAACTTAGCCGAACAATATTAATATGGGCATAATATATACACTTAGTCTTAGATAAGCAAGAAGGCGAGATAAAAAATTTACAACTACCCATCATAAACGTTTACTGGATAAGTGGTTGTATTCGTTGCACTGCCAGTTAAGTTGATAAATAATTATTTATTTAAAAAATTACTCATTTTATGAAGTTTTGTTCCAAAAAAGGTAACAACGGTTGCTACGAATACCTCCACTTATCAAACACGAAATGGCATACTCCAGATATATTTCTGACAACGATTATGGAAAAGGTGACAGCTTAAGTAATACTAATGTTTTTACTCGACTCCGTAACTGTTACTTATAATATTTTCAATAATACTTTTTAGTAATCCATTATAATTGAATATTAAGCTTTCGATGAAAATTCAAAATTAAAAAATATTTTCCCTCATCACTTCCCCCTAAAAATAAAAGATTAATTCCCATCCTAATGATGGATGCAGATTCAATTAAATAAAATTCACCTTAAAACTTCGAGATTTAGTAACTGAGATATAAAAACTTCTTGTAGGTTTTTTTGTGTTCAGCACTAGGCAGATGACACAGGAATGGCAGATGGAATGGCAGGCCATTTACATGGGAAGGATACAATTATGTTCTAAGGGATGAAATATTACCAAATAAGAGAACAATACAATAAATGCAATTAATGCATAGTGTTATTTCACCCAGTAAATGAAGAGTGCACTTATTTAATGTTATGTTATTTAATGCTCAGATGATATTTAATGAGGTACCTTTGGAGACACTTGGGAGCCTTCCAACCTCTCTGAAACATTGCAATGAGGTCATTTAAATAATTGCAGATATTTGTGATTCTCGAGTCCTTCTTGAAACTTTTCCGGGAAATTGTTAGCTATAAATGACTTCATAAATATGAAATTTCAATTCATGGGCGAACACTATATTTTCCGCAGCCTCTTTGTCAATTAAATACACTAATAATAATATTCAGCTATAATCGGGGAACCTGCGTGTCTTTCCTGAGTTCTTTGGCCTCCCACCTGTCAAATGAAGCATTACAGGCAAGCATGAAAAGGCAATCGTAAGGATCGAGTAGAGCATATCGTAATAATTAGATCCGACATACTTTTATGCACAATACAGCACATTTGAGGTATTTATGCGGTTTGAGAACGGAGATTTCCGCGGTATGCAATGAAGGTCTTCAGTTTCGGTTACTACCGAGTCGGTTGCTGTGGCGAAGACAGCCGACTTCTTCGACCTGTAAAGGCTGGCATAGTGCAAGTGAAACTGTTTCCTTCGCCACAGTAACCGACGCGGTAGTAACCCTAAATGAAGAACTTAAATAATGGGGTGTGTAAAACACTCCAAAATCACTTCGTGCCAAACAAAAATCCACCAAAATGCAAAAAAAATCACCCAAATTAATTTTTTCATTAGTGGAGTACCAACTTTCCCTCGCGCACAGAGAAAGTTTAAATGGACCAAGGCCAGTGATGACTACCGCCCGGAAAATATTTCCACTCCGCCTTTATCGGCTGATGAGCGGGAACGTGACTCCGAACCCGTTTGTGCGGCGACTGTACAATCTGCTTGAACATAATACGTGCCAACGCGAGCTATTCGTCGGGGAAGTATGTTCTCCAAGAACACCCCGCTTCCTCACACCTCTTCATCCCCTCCTCCCCCTCCACCCTTTAACACTCCCACAGCACTCGACATGCGCTCATGTTTAACACGTGAGCGCATTCCGGCGCGAGCAAGAGCCAATGACACCCACCGAGAAACATAATTATGCTATCGACGACGCGCCTGAAGGGAGCAAAGGACGCTAATTAGAAGGGGAGTAGTGTAGATAGAGCAGCGACTCATTTAAATGGAAGTGCATGGAAGGAAGCGCCTTTGACCCCTATCGAAAGGGGTGGGGCCAAATAAAATCTTCTCCCCAGACGCACGCGGTGGAGGAGTGGAGAAGGATTCTTCAGAGGAGAAAGGGTGGATACCTTTCTTAATTTTTCCAGGAATTTGATCAATCAAAATGGCCAAAATAAAAATCACTGGACCATGAGGCAAAGAATCTATAACGATGAAGATTTTCAATTGAAATATGGTGGTGTATGACTCATAATAAGGCTATGAACATTGTGAATCTCCTGTATTTCTTCAGATTCCCCATGTATAAACCCGTGCCACACAAACTAGCGGTGACTTGCACGGTACCCCGTAGATGTATATTGTGTGCAATTGCACTTTATTGTGAGCGAATACAACGTTCATTGATTCAATAACACCATAACGTATTTTTTCATAAATTCACGTTTCAGTAACCATGGGGGCGCTCACTATGCGTGCTAACAATTCAGTCTTTTCTCTTCAAAGCCAAGAGGGTGAATAGGCGCATAGATCATTTAATTGTTTGCAGTGATTTTTTTCGGCTTACGGCAATGAAATTCATAAACTTATAGCAACTCAAGCGATCCAGAGGCAGAAAGTACAGACCGATATGAAAAATCATCTTCGGAAAGGAGCCTTGAAGTGAGCTTGAACAAATTTATCGTCTCTTATTCCGTAGAAAACCCAAAAAAATAAGTACACAAGAGATTAAACTATGAGAATCGTTAACTCTTCACTCATCGTGACAGTAAAAACCAAATCGAACTTGAATGTGAAATGCCATGACGACATTTCATAGATGACATTAGGTAACCAACAAACCGAACTATGTTCATAATAAATCCTTTTTTTACGATAATTATGAGTCCATTATTCTCAGGAAATGTGCATTCATTTTGCCTTTTTATTTGACGATGGAATCACTGCATTTTTCTACGCATACCAAAAACAATAAGGGGGACTATCCATATCATATAAATTTTTAAGTGTTTCTGTGCTAAGACTAGAGAAAAATTTTAAAGCAAAACTTCTGTGAAAACGATACTTAATTTTTATTCACAGTTGTGCACAGTAATTGCTCATTTATAACAGCAGTTGCACATTGTATTCTAATGTGCAGTGGATATCTAGTCTCTGAACCAGTAGATCTAATGCAAGTGTGAATCAAAGTAACTTTCATAAAAATGAAAGTAATTCACTCTCCTAGAAAGCACGAGTTAATTTTCTCCTTCGAGAGAGGGAGTCCCTAAATGAGATTCGCCCTCAGTTGACAGGTATGCGCGGAATACAAGTGCATTACGAAATGAAGGAACAAAATAGTTCGATTGGATTCGTCCTTCGTGCAGGGACTGAAGTCCAGGCGATATCAAATTTCCTCTTGATTGCTCAGGGGCACGCATAACCAATCGAATACACAAAGGATGAGATTTTCCAACAGCGAGAACGCGAATGGTTTTGTTGTCATCTTTAGAAAAACAGTGTTTCACAAGAGATTCCAGAAATCCAACCAAAGAATCCGGTATATTCCCTTCAATAACCTAAATGGAGTTACCTCATATTGATTTCTATCAATATAATTTCAGGGAACAAAGGTTCTTCCGGTCAAACCATCATCCTATAATCAATTCATTCGTCGGATATTCCACTTTCTTTAGATTATTTCTCCGATTCCCCACGACTCAACGATTGACCATCATGTTTCCTAGTCATTCACTCTATCCTACCCCTTACCCTGGGGAATACCATGAATGTGTCACCAATTCCTGGGTCGTAGAGAACGATGAAGGAGCAACCATAGCTAATTCAAGAAAGCTACCGAACACGCTATGGATATTCACTCACTCGCATTGATACAACCATCTCAACCCCTCTAATCTTCTGTGCGCAATCATAATTTATTTTTTTTAATGAGTGAAGCCGATTAAATGGACAATTTCATTTCATACACCATGAATTTCATACAGTGACAACAACCAACCAACTATTTTCATCCATTCATTTAAGTACATGCATTTTTGTCCGTTACTTATTTGCGGGAAACTCATTGTTTGATTCCTAAGCTGCATGACAAATTATCAAAAATTGCAATGGAAAAATTATCATTACTAACCTCAGTGGCTTAGTAGCCTACAAATCTCCGTTTTCTATGTAAGTGTACATGTATAGTCTCGTGTTGCATGGAGCGATCCATGCTTGGAGGGAGCACAACTAGTACGTGAATTTTAATTACCATATTTTTTGATGGCCTAGAAGAGCGCGTCTATAGTATATTGTATACAAGAGATTAGTCATCCCCCTTCCAAGCACCCAAGGGGTGGATCCCAGGTTATTTCTTACATGTATTCTATACTCATAAGATATCTTTTACGAATGTAAATCCTGTGATGAATTATACCCTCTTCATTACTTAAATGAGATATTATTAACGTTTATTTAAATATTGCAATGTCTCATTTAACTTATATTTAGAACTTCCAACATATCGTACCGCATATCATACAAGATATACCCTTTTTTATCCGCAAGACTTTCACTATTTTGCTTATTTCTCTCACTATGCTATATCCTCGCTATATTCTCGACTTGAATATTCGTAATTTTTTTCTGTGATACTGACATCGCACCGAGTAATTCCAATGGCATTTACTCGAAACTTCAGTGATCTACCCTTCCTCATCACTCTATGAAAGCTTATATCACGAGCCTGCACTTCAACAGTTTGTTTTCGGATAGTTCTTCACCCATCATATCTTCCACAAGGTCTGCACAAGAAAACCCACAAACCCACTCATTCACGTATTTTCCGGAAATTCACCTTAATTAGCTCAAAAAAATCAACAAGGAAAGGAACCATTACCATTCAAAAAGGAAAGTAGCCATACTCGTTGATCGAACGGAATGAAAGTGGCAATAAAACTAATAATGTACTGCATATTTAATTATGACTCAATGCATGCATGTTTTAAAATATTTTTTTAGACTACATGCCCAATTACTAGTTTCACACGTCTTCAGCTGCGGAGACAATTAAACGGCAGGTAGGACCTATTGTGTACCTAGCTTGGCAAAGGAAAAAGCCCCCGGGGGAAGTTTGTCGAAGGTATGCGTAGGGAAGCCCCGATTCCTGAGTCATGACAATTCTTAAAATTTATATTTTCCCTGCCTTATAGCAAAGCATTCTAAGCTATTTACATCTTAACGTAGATTTTAGGGGAAGCAGGAATATTTGTGATTTCAATGAACTCGTATGTTGTTCCAAGAAAATTTTCATTTCACTGAGATTAAATTTGCGTAAACATAACTGAATGTAGGTACAGGATAGTTAAATGTTCATTTATCATAACCTCTTTGAGGAGTTCACGACGTTATAATGTCATCTACTGGTCTAATAATTTCAGGAAGTGGCTGCTACTTTGATTAACATTTATGAAACTTCAATTCCTACATCAAAGCCACTGACTAGTTTGTTAGCTAGTAGTGGATAAATTTCCCTCACTGGCTTACTGGGCGAGGATGATACACGTCGCGGTATTTCACGTTTCTCTATTTTCTTCCTCGATTAATGCGAGTTCTCTGAAGGAGCATGGAAATAATGATAATTATTTCGTTAGATCAGACTTTAAGAACTATTCATTCTCATCATAACCTTGTCCCAAAATAACTGAGATCAATGATGAAGACTGGAAATTTTGAGGACATGCTATGACAACGCTAATGGCTTACGTGTGACATATTAACTACTTTCGTGTTTATGTGTTGCTCTATTGGTCAGAATTGGAGACTTTGACTGTAAAACTCATGCAATAGCTTCTCCTCACGACAATTTTTTTATTTACCCCTTTAAATATCATTTAATATTTTATGTAAAATGGCGCTGAAAGGTTTTCAAAAAAGTTTCTGTTTTTAACATTCATTTTTTTAATAATCGAGAAACCAGAAAATTATGGAAAGGTAATACTCAAGGAACATTCAAAGAAATTCTGTAGAACTCTAGTACAACTGCTAAAGAGTTCCGTTCAATAGCAAAATAAGATCTAAAAAAATCTAAGAGATCAGAAAAATCCTTAAAAAAAACTTCTAGGCACTCTAATGAAACTGTTTAAATTCTGAGGAAATCAGTTAAAAATATATGATAAATTTCTTCAGATGGTTCAGCTGGTGTAGTACAAAATCTGAGAAGCAAAGATGCTGTTGGATAGCGAGATTCCTAGATTTCTTTAATTATATGGAAATTTCGGCATAAGATTTGAGTGATCTACAAGAAAAGCAATACACAGGAAGAAATAAATATTGGTCCTAACAAATTTGATGCTGAAGAGTAGACTATATGAATTTCTCTCTTAACTGAATGTCTGTGACGGCGGAAGCAATATTATAAACATTTAGGTGGCATTTTTTTATAATTCCTTTCACCTTCCCAAAGAAATCTACGAAACCCTTTTCCCATGAAACTTTTGCTGTCGAGATGTTTCTTTCAAGGAAGTAGATTACTGAATACGATGCTGATTTTCTCAAATATATGACATGAAATCACTCAATTATCTAGTATTACGTTAAATCATCGTCAACGGTGACTCATATTGAATGCAATGAGAACATTTTCAAGGAGGATGAACACATCTCTAGAGCTCCAAAAAATAACAACGAATATAACATGTCTGCTCCTAAGAGAAAATTTGTCGAAAATACTAAATTCGAACAAATAAATAGACGTATTCTCATCAAATTTCTCCAATCATGAGGAAGGCGCAAAAGGATCTCGAGCCTTGTAACTCTTAAAAATGTCAGTTTGATTTTTTCATCCTTTTCCGACCATAGTACTTTTTATATTTATTTTTTTCCAGTTTTTTTGCATTTTTAAGTTCTGGAGTTGTAAAAGTTGGAAAGAATTAGCTGCAACTTAAATTTTATGTCTAAATGTGCTAAATGCAATTATTTAATCCGCTCAATCTTAAAACCAGCAGATTTAGTTAAGATCGTGAAGAAGTGTGAGATTTAGATCAATCGTGTCAATTAAAAGTGTCAAGGTACTGAATTGAAATTACAATACAATTTACATTATAATATATTTCAGAGCCTTAGCTACCCTTCTCACGGAAGACATTCACCAGGCGTTGGACCAAAATGTGTCCCAATTCTAGAGTCATAATGCGTGGCGTTCGTGGGAAAATCCACTCAACAGCAGGAGAAAAAAAAACGACCACACGCGCGAGAAAACGTGGATGGATACTCCACGCGCGTTGTCTACCTTCTGGTAACGGAGACTCAGCCTGATGAGTGTAGGGGAGGAAAGAAAAGGACAGTGGAGAATGAACAACGCAGGTGAAGAGGGAATAGGAGACCAATTGCCCCGAGCAAAATTATGCCCTTGCATGACCGATTCCAATCCATTTTCTCTTTCTATGGTTTTGGAATCCACATAGAGGCAACCGACCACTTAGCCCTCGTATCCTTCCCCACCCCTATCTCTCCTATCCGTCCCCTGAGCGCGACTCTGCTTGCCTCCCTACCCCTATTCCCTCCCCATTGCTGGTGCCTACATTCACACACACCGACATATCCAGCAACCCCTTACCCTTCCCCAAATCCGCCACCCAACCCTGCCAGACCTTCACATCCCATTCCCTCACCCCTCGGTAAGCACGGCCCATAAGCGTAATAAATTCCGAGAACATCTCAATCCAATACTCCCATTTATGCATTCGATCATCGATTGCCAAACTCACGCACCAAACAATTTGTTAAACGAGCCCCTTCCCCCCTCCCCTTGCCCTTGCGTTTTGTTCCGTTGTCATACGCAACCTCTGGGCTGCGGCCGACACGGCAACGGAGACGAGGCGCTTTTAAAACTCCTTTCCCCGAAAGCGAATTCCACGCGCGTTCGAAAATTTTTGCGTGGAAATTTTTCGATACCTACCGGAGTCGATGAAAAGTATCAATGCATGACGAGTGTGAAGGAAAAAATTCCCATTGCGGAGAACGTGTGCTGCCGGAAGTAAAATAAACTGACAATCTCTCCTGAATTTGAAAGTTGAATAAATGCCTGCCCCCGAGAGCTATCGTATAAAAATTACGAATATTTTAAGGAGAAATGGTGAAAAATGGGATTGAGAAACAACATTTCCGCGACAATTCGAAATTTATTGTACACACCTGGTTTCAGTGACGGAATATCCACTGTCTTTCTAGACAATTAATAATTGACAAAAACAAAATTTATCTTTGGTTATTCTCCAAAATTCGTGAGGTAACAAATGTATGTAACGCTATAAACAGTAGCGAAATGCGGCGAAGAAAATTGTCCTCGAAATCTTTTTGGAAGTCTTTTTATATATGTACTTTCGGAATATTAACAGGTACTCAAAAGCCTTAAGTTTCCTTGAGCATCAATAGCCATCATTCCTTGTGGATAAAAAGAATTACTCCAATGATAAACGTGATCTACCTCAGCTTATTTCAATCTGAAACAATTTAGCTAAGAAAATGTTACTTAGTTATCACGGGGAAACAAGAAACACCTCAATATTCTGCGTGTACAACCGCATACTACTCCACAAGCCGTCTCAACTGACGTGTGGCGGAGGGATTAGGACACCAGACGTTTGCACATAAAGAGGAAATGTTCTAAAGAAATTACGCCTAGCATTCATTAAAGTATCTTCTCTACATCCTATCATTATCTTGCAGGGGAAAAACGAAAACCCATACCCATCCGTATCAAAACATCTGTCTTAATTTATCATTTCTATCGGAACTGGAAATATAGTGTGTTTCTAAGGTGATATTCAACGCATCGCTCTTAAAAATATCCATTCTCAATAGTTCCAGCAAACTAATATTAAACCTTACCGCCACGTATATTTATATTTAATACACTAATAAAAAATTATTTCCATGCAAAAAGGCGAGCAGAAAATTGAGGTAATTATATTTAAGTAAGGTTTTGCAAGACTTTTGGCGATTTTAAATCTGCCGTCGCCATTGAAATGCGTTGCACTGATAATACGGCGAAAATCTACTCAAATTCTCGTGTGCCGTCGAATTAACAAGTATAAGTGGTATAAGTAGCTATTCATATTTGCGCAATTTCATAGCATTAGTTGTACGTAAGACAAGTACATGTTTTATTTCTAAGGTTTTTAGGACAGCTGAAAGTCTGAAAGCGTTGCATGTTAGAGCGAGTGAGGGACTGAACTCTGTTTCTTGGTATGAAAATTACTTACGCAATGTATTTATATACTTGGTAATTTAAAATCAAAGCATACCAAAATAAAAATGTTTGCACAATTATGCAAAAGTCAGCACTGTGTTGCCCGAGTGGTTAAAGGTTCGGGCTAGAAATCCAATTGGTGCTACCAGCACGCGTCCTAATCTTCAGCAAATATAGTGCAGTGGAATAGATGTACACAAAAAACAAAAAAAAATTTAAGAAATGATTAAAGACTCCCGAATATATTCATCAAGACGACACTGCCATTCTATTATTTATTGACGGATAATATCGTTTTATTCCCGTCAGTGAAAATAAAAAATAAGTTCTTTAGGACTATCCAAAGTAATATCAGTAGTGTTATGCATCTATTAAGCAAGGTGTAGTATTCAAAAGCCCTCCCATCTTTATCAATTTGATTCACCATTTCTCGAAGGTGTACATTTCGGAGCACTATATCCCCTGAATTTTAGTTACCACCTTGTCTCACTATAAAGAGCAACTCAATCAGTGCATAAACATTCACTAAATTCCGTTTTAATCGCTTCAATTAATATTCTTTCCGAATATTTCTCTATCAGAAAGGTATCTGATAAGATTTTGTAGTATTTTATGGTATGTACTACATTTCATTAGACAAGATGGAAAGATTGAGAAGTAAATCAGTAATTAATTCATATTCAGCGTGTTTTCTGGCTTAATATGGTGGAATTCTAACATGTTAAAGCAACAGCCAGGCAGTTTTCCTGATCTGGATGGTTTAATTTCTACCGCACTGGTGATAGAAATCGTCATATGAATATGATACGGGCTGTATCGAAACCAGTAAAAATTAAATATATTAGTGGAAAATGGCCGCTTTCTTGTTCTTTTAAATTACCCCGTAGTATGGAAAAAAAGTATCGGTAAAGTTATAGAATTAAAATGATACAACTTAACTGTTTCTAAGACACATAGATATGGTTTTCTTCCCTAACAAAATCGCGACATCCCGAAAAGGAATTTTTCCTCGATATCAAAAAATTGCAAATAATAAAATCCGATTCCTCAAAAAAAATAATAAGCATACAGGCCTGAGATTTTCCCTTCGAGTCGCTTCTCAGTAACGCCTTCCTAAATTCTACCACCTCCAATGAATGCTTGGCTTGGGGTGAGGAAGCCATGATGTTTATTCAGCACCCGATCAATCAGTTTTCAAAGTGGGAAATCAATTCAAATTTATTTCACTTAAGGACTCGCATATGGTAGGTAACAAATGCTACTCAGTCATTAAACGATAAGTTTTAATTTAAAATGAAAAGTTATAGCATGGACGCAGCGTGATGGATTAAATTGCTTAATTAGTGTGCTAAAGGGCATATAATTACCAAATTTAAACTCCATTTTATATTAAGCAACAAAAGTTGGTTGAAGTTCTACTTTATGAAGGCATTTATTACAGAAAATATTAATTAAAAGCGCAGCTTCACTTTAAAAACTGGATAATTGGTAGAAAAAACGGATATAAAAAGTGAACAGGATCCGGATACAGAAACACGTATTTATGACCGATACGATCATGGTTTTAAAAAACTGGGGAAAGGAAAATGAAATTATGATATTTTGAACAAATAAAATGAAGCATTTTTAAATAGATATATTATTGGGGTATTGTTGCTCTGATTAAAGGGTAAATAAACAGTCAGTTTCGTACCTATGGGCATTTTTTAAGCATGTTTCGACAAGGAAGGATTGAAGCCGTTGTTTTTGCAAGGCGGTAGTTCCTTATTTTCCGTGGAGCCTTGAAGTTACACCTCTCAGCGATAATGCATCTGAAGTCTGATAGACGTCGATAAGTGTCCTTTAGATATTCCTCAATAATTTTTTTGTTAAGCTGCTAGAAGAAGAACTTTCATTGGATAGCCAACATTAAGAGCCACCGTGTAATCAGGTGTTTCCATAAATCCGCAAAATCACCCGGTGTGCATAGAGGAGGAAATAAATTTTACATGGGAGAGGCAGAGAGATTATCCTACCTAAGGATAATGGAGATAAAAATTGAGGCCGCGAAACGCTCACTAATATGCAGATGCACAGCTGCAAGTGATTGTCATAACAAATTTAATCGCAGCATGAATTGAGGCTCTACTATGAAAGGGAACGCGATACGGCATTCTAAAATCGTGATTGAGAGCCACGACTAAGTTATGTCGGACGAAAACAAATCTTACGGTTACGATGGCGATGCACTTCCGCGGAAGGATGTTGCGCGAATGAGGGCGAGAGGACGCCATCCGCTCGGAGGAGCGTAGAAAACCCGCTACGGCAAATTTTCCCCAGCACCACCAACACAACCACTCAACAACGTCACCACCCCCACCCCCCTCGGCACTCTCAGACGAAGAAACGCGTTCCGTTGAGAACGAAAACAAAAGCGGAGCGGAACGAGTTACGTAACTGGTACAAGAAAACAGCGGTGTGTGTGAGAGCGAGGAAGAGAGAGAGAGAGAGATACCACGATCACCATGGGAATGGGAGCAGGGCGGGCGGAGGTGGTAGTGGTTCGTGGGGAGGGAGCACCCGAGGGGGAGGAAGAGCACGAAGGGAGGTAGAAGAGAGGGAAAGTGAGGGGTGGAATCTCGGGAGGGAGGAATGCAATCGACAGTGAATCAAGTGGGGGTGGATCCGGGCGAGAAAATTCTCCTCCCGCGATTTGTGGGAATGAATCGAAGAATTATTGTTTTCAAAGTAAAGAGAAATAACTAGGGGACTGTGAAAAATGACTATAAATGACTAGAGCAGAGAGCTGTGAAATATATTTTTTACTTAAAAGATAACTGTATTAAAAAAGCGGGGAAAGAAGAATAAAATAAGGATATTTTTAGCAAAATAAAATTAAAATTTTTAAAGAGGAAATACGGGTATTGAATAGGGATATTTTTGCTCTGATAAAAAAAATCAACAGTCAGTTTCGTCGCCTCAAGACTCGCCTCAAGACAAGAATGGAAGAATTATTTTTTTCAGTGTAGAGAAATTACTGGAGGAGCAGGATACTAAACATATAATTTTTGACTGATATTATTGTTAACTAAAATGTTAAGAAAGAAGACTAAAATAATGGTATTTTGAACTAATTAAAATTAAATGTTTTCAAAAAAGGAAATATAGATATTCTTAGGGATATTGTTGCTCTGATTAAAAAGCACAAATTACCGGTCAGTTTTGTCCATTCAAGACAGCCGATCGTGGGTGGGAATTCCTAAGATGACTTCTCACTTATAAATTATCAAGTAGCGTGGTAATCTAATGGGAAGAGCGGTTGGGTGCTAGGCGAAGGGTATCGGGTTCATATCCCGGGTGAAACCCTCGGACATCCCCGAAAAAAATCTTCGAATTGCTAGGCGGCTCAGGGAAAGGAAATGGCCTTGACCGTTAAAAAAATCACCCGCCTACGGGTTAGATATTGGAGAGCTCTACCCTCTTCAGTACAAACCAGCCTTCGGGTTGAATCACTAAGCGAGATAAATTTTCAAGTTTATCATTGAGTTAAAATTTATCAGCATCAGATTGTTTGGTATCAGTTCTTTTCCAATCAACTAGCCAATCCAATAATATTTACTTCACTCAAGTTATTTAAATTAGCATGAAAAATGTTGTACTTCTCAAATAGATCATTTTAATGGTCTTCATATACGCTGAACAGCGAAACTAGTGATGTGTTTTTTAAACAATATTTTCAAAATACGTTGGAAACTTTTAAATACTATTTCACGTAGGCTGGCATTTTATCAAGGGGATAATTATTTCGCCATAACACACAATGATGCAATTATATTATCTGCATTTGCAGCAAGGGTATTTTTTCCTTATCTCCCAAAATGACTATTTTCGGAAACATCATTACATTCTTTAGCATTTTAATAAATGGATGAATGGGTATATTTTGCTGATTCATTCAGCAGGCAGTGCGGAGAACAATTATTCAATGCATAACAAGACGTATTTACGATTTTGGCAAAAGAGCCCTTCATGAAAAGTTCTACCTGACTAATTTACCATTTCCGAATTGGTGCAAAATAATTCCTGTGCCGAATTACGACTGTTTTTTTACAATTAGGCTTGGTCATAAAAGTTTCTCAGCAGGTTGAAAATAATTTCTCTCTCGTATCGTAGCTAATCAAGAGGTCTAACATTAAGCTATTTCGTCATGGCAGCTGTTCCCACTAAAAGGCGAAATGGGATAGTATTTCATCTCATGAGATATTTCACATTGAATGCAGGATGCAGTCACAACGCTAGTTAGAGGTCATTTCGTGAAATGAAGAAAATGGAACAACAGCAATAGAAGAATTAAGACGCCCACCGACCCATTTACACTTTAGCGCCGCAGATTACAAAATAAGCCACTTTCTTAATTTCCGAAGGTGAATACAATATTTGAGAGTTCTTCAGGGTTTTATAAACATGTTATGCGTTGAACTTTTTCGATGAACTCTAGAATCCCGAAAATAGGTAAGGAAAATTGGATGACTTTCCGGAGGAGATAAGGTTGGTGTGATGGCTAGATTGCCAGCTTCCAACCCCGTGGACTCTAGTTCAAATCCCAGCGAAATGAGAGACTGCCCGATCCCTGCTTGAATATTATGTGGAGGACATTTCAAGCGCAACAATGCGTCCGTCGATGGAACATTAAGCCGTGATACCCATGGCGCCTATCGTTAGGAGAAGACTAATGTCGACGCCGGGTTTATCTCTAGTGGAGCGATTAAGGACACGTATATTGAAATGTAATAATTATGTAACAACTGTTCGAGACAAAAAATTACAAAAATAAAAAACCTAAACTGTAAGTAATATTGTTTTCATTTAAACCATATTCAAAACAGAAACCATTTTCCTATGATAACCCTTTATTATTAGAGTGATAGAATTCAATCGGGAAAAATTATACTTACGTACCTATCCACTTTCTCAGATAAGACTAATTTTGTGAAGCATGATTGGCTAGCTTTCAATTCAGTGACGGAAGGTGATCAGAGAATGTTTGATCTCTCTTTCTAGACCCTGCGCGACACCCCAACAACGCGTGAATCCGGGCGTGTGTCGAAGCAGCGTGACAAACCGCGCGAAAAAGAGGAAGTGCTAATCGCGGAGCGCGCGGAATCAGGAAGGAAGACTGGAAGCGAGACGGGAAAGAGCAGAGCTGGATGCTGCGGATGGCTGTGGTGACTGCTTTCGGCGGACGGATCCCTCCCCACACGACGAGATGGAGGGATGGACGTATTAAGGTGTGGGTGGATGGGTGAATGGAGAGGGTGGGGGGGGCTGGTTCGCAGCCGCACGATGCATAGTGTGGGTGAACGAGCGCGGTGGATTGGGTTGTGACTGAACGGGGGGAAGAGACCGCGCATAACGGAGAGAGAGAGAGGCCCAAGGCCCTCTGCATTGCCCCCTCCGCCCCCATTATGCCCCTTTTCCTGCCATTTCATATCAAGCAGCCATTATTTATCCAACTTCCTACCTTCCAACAACCCCGCGCGACCCACACTCCTCCTTGTCGAACCCAACATTTACCCCACTCCACAACGTTCTCTATCTCTCTCCCCTCTAGGCCTCCTCCTCCAACAGGAACGATGCCTAACAGCTTCCCTATTCCTCCACCGAGCAAACGTCAACGTCGTTCCTAGTACCCTGACACCGGTCTTCTTTTTTACGTCTTCATGACAACCCGCGAGCATCCTAAATGGTGTTTGGCAGGGGGTGATTATATACCAAATTACAGCAAGCAGCACGAAAAGAGAGATTTCAACCGATTCAGGCGTTATATACTGGAAGTTCGACACATTGAAATGAGAGGTAGTCGTACTTTTCCACAACAATTTATGCGTACGAAAGATTTAGGCTCACAGAGCTATCATATGGTACAAGACGTTGTAGTTAATGAGAATATCACATTTACACCTTTGAGGAAGGAATGGAATCCTCAAACTTATCAAATTCTACCCTATCCCTTCCTCAAAGGTATAAATGTAGCCGAAACGCGTTGTACGCATAAAAATATTAAGGAGAAACGCACCGTATTTCAATACGAAAAGAGAGAATTTACGTATTTTTCGTGGTTGTCGAAAAAACGAGGCCCTAACACATGCTAGCAGGTGGTGTGACTTCCCATCGATCATGCATTGTTTCATGCAAGTTCACTACAACCATGCAAAAAAAATTTAAGTGGATTAATATCCATGCAGCAGCGTTAAACTATTAAAATGGAAGAAAATCTTGTAAATCGAAAAGGAAAACAAGGTCCAACAAACCCAAAAAAGAAAAGAAAAAAGAAAAAATAAATGCATTTAGTCGACCTAGCAAGTCTTAGGAACGAACAACTTATTAAATCTCTCTATTCCGCAGTTTATTTCTTTTTTTCCTCTCGAGATCCTTTTCGCATCACAACCTCTCAAAAGGTCGTATTTCGTATTATTTTTTTCGTAATCTTCGTTTAAAATTCGTGCTCTCAATAGTTTTACTGCATTTGGTGGGATGAGGTGGAACAGCATGATGAAACAATCCAATAAAATAAAAGAATAATTACAAATAAAACTATTCGTATTTTCCACTTTTTTCATTTCGAAAATTCCTTACGACGCATTACATCGCACTACATTACGACGCACGTCATCATCGGGTCAATTTGACACTTACATTTGGAAAAATCTAATCGACCCCATCACTCTATACGTCGAAACGCATAGTTAATTATCGAAAAAATAAGAGGACATAAGAAAACGTTTTATTCAATTCATTCGTCATGCTAGCCTATTGAAATTGCCGGGGCGCATGCATAACCTATACAGTCAACATTAGCCACTGCGTCTCAAAAGAAATTTCTTTCAAGAAATACTTTAGTAAATTTTATTATTAAATTATTTTAGTCCAAAAAGTAAATTACATACACAGAAAATGTTTAAGTCCTCGATGCATCCCGAAATATTCAATAAAATAGCGAACGAATTTACCTATTAATTAGACATGAAGAAAAGGTCGCGTGGGAGTCACCATAAGGTCGTGTACTCCGTTCACCCCTCCCTCGCCCTATAGCGAGGACGGAGAAGGAATTGATCATTTTAAATTGCCGTCTAGCGTCTTACGAACAGCGGATGTCCGTCGCATTTTCCCTTTCCCATTTTCTAGATAGGTACTGAATTTCCGGCACTGAGAGGAAAAAAGCGCTCTAGGAATAATTTCATCACTTTCACAATCCGGGATAGAACCAAATGATGATAGATGAGGATAGCAAGGAAAAGTAATTTTAAGAAAATAACTTCCCTCGGCATTCATATATTTCTCACAGCTTCGCGTGAATGCGCATTACAACTTCCGCCATCGACTTGCTCGGCTACTCTTGGTCAAAGAGTGGTCAAACGAGAGGACGAGATGACGGCACTTATAACCTAAAACCAAAAAGTGACCTCTAGTTAATAATAATATTATTAAACATTAATTTTTAAGCCTTATGTTAAAATGTAATATTGATAATTTCAAGGACTTCCACGAACGAATTCCCTTAATCACAAGAGTGATTATAACGTCCGCGTGAAGATAGAGAGGTCAAATATCAGCTTGCTCATTCCTTTTCAAAAATTTATTATTTTGCGAAACTAACGTTATCTCCGCTATTGTTACTGGCTTTAACGTCCCATCCGACGGAGAGAGCGCTGCACTTAAAGCGCCCTCATCAAGGCACTCAAGCAGGGATTGGCCAGCCACTGAAAAATCTCTGTCACCGCCGTGATTCGTACCTGTAACTAATAGGTGGGTAGTCGGCAATTCAGAAGTAGGTTAATGTCTGCGCCGTGTTTTCCTCTCGTCGAGCGACTAAAGGCGCAAATATTGAAATGTATTAATTAAATGAAAAAACTGTTTGAGACGAAAATTCGAAAAACATATAAAAGCATATGCTGTAAGTAATTCTGTTTTCATTTAAACCATGTTTAAACCGCACAACTCTTTAATGATAAGCCTCTATGTGTTCTGGGGTTAAGCTGAAGACGAGAAAATAATGTAGAAAGCAACACAGTAGGAGGTAGGCATGAGGCGTTTCAGACTCACGCACCCTTCATGCTAGGATATGTTTACAATTTTAGATCACGCGAGATTCTAGGTGGCATATGCGATGTCACATCATATCGGCTAACTCACACCACTATTCATGAATTGAAAGAAGTGATGACGGAAAATGGTATATTAATTCATCCCTACGTTCTCATTAGACAAATCCGTGTCCATCTTGAAAACTTATCTGGTAAGTATTAGAATATTCATGGACATATATTATTTCTACTCTATTGACATATAATATTTCTTTTCCTTTCTCGTTTTTAGTATAGGTATTGACAAATATTATGAGGTTCTTCGATAAATTTCTGCCCCGAATGAATTATTAGTAAATTTACGGTGAAAATGTACGGTATCACCCACGAATAAAGTAGGTCGAGGAAATATTTGTTCAACAACATGTTGGTTACAATGCGATAATTTTTTCCGCTATACTTGAAGTTCAAATGAACCTACCGTCCTTTAAATCACTCCAAATGTCCTCCGGTCACCCGTCTGACACTGCGCGTAGGACTGCAGCTGACCTACTTTGTTGGAATGGGCATTACTACGCCACTTCGGAAAAATTAGAGGAGCACAAGGCAAGGTTAACTGCGCCCTGCTGATGATGCATGCCCATCTCAATTCTAGGCACCGCAAGTCAAATGAAAATGCTTCCAACGAAAGCGAGGAAAACGACCACCACAAGCTAGTCTGTCGACGTGACGCTAGCTCCAGAGAGTAACGTGCAAAAGGCGATTTGAGTACCAGTAAGGAATATTTGCAGAAGCAACCGTGTCTAGCAGTAAGGAATATTTGCAGAATCAACAGTGTCTCGACAGCTGTATTATACCATTAGCTCTGCTACCTGAAGGTAAGTAATATTAATAGGATGGTATCTAGCGTAACTTTGTGGAGTGCATAGTTCCTATTGAACCAACAAGGAAAACTTAATACACTTCCGAAGGATTATTTCAAGTAACGGCCATGTCGACTGTTCGACGAAACCATGGTCGTGAAAAGAAATAATCCTTTGAAGGTTTCGTAGAACAGTAGCTATGGTCATGACATGAAATATTACTGTGAAGTGAAGGAATTGCACAGAGTTTTTCCATTTGGTTAAGCATGATGTAATAATTACATAGCCGAAAGTTAAAACTTTGTCTTTATCTCTATCCATGCGTCGAGTAGTTATGAAATGTCTCATTCTGATACGCATGTGTCCATAGTTAAATTTATTGCTAGTGTCGCATCGGTTTTCCAAACGTCTCGGGCAAATTTATCTTACTCGATTTTTCTTTAATATTTGAGTAAATTATCCTACGTAAAATTTGGCATTGTAGTGCGAAAGCATCAGTCTATTCTTCCCTATTGTTTCATAATCACCCTGAAAGGCTCCTTCTTTTTATCAGTCTAATCTTGTTATCATACCGAACTTAGGAATCATCTTCAATAGGCAGGTTTTAGATGCATAATTGTTCTGTTATTAAGGGCTTAATAATCGGATCTCGCCATATCGAACTCCAAAGGGAAACATGTAAAAACGAAAGCCCTACCAACCACTTTTAGGTATCCGTTGCCATTTAGCACTTCCCCAAGTTAAAAAATCTAAACCTCTCTCTCTCATATATCAATACAAAGCAATACACTTATATATGACGAATAAAAATAAATTGCATTGCAACAACGCAAAAATATGTAATTCACTTTTCAAATATTTTCCGCCCCCTGAAATATGTCGCCCGGGGAACGTACCCCCCCCTGTCCTGTACTAGTTCCGTGGCTGAGTTGGCTCGCAGGGTATTATGTGAATGTAGAAAGTTGGTAACGCAGTTTATGCACGACCTCTAATCAACCCCTCAGTCAGATAGCCTACTACCTACCACAAACATACGCAACAGTGGCAGGTAGGTGCTCAGTGGGATTCGAGAGAGAGACAGACGTCCATTCTCACCCACACCCGCCGAGACTATTACCGCGCGTCTTCTCACGCCCACCCCACCCTTTACCACGGACCGAAGCATGGATGAGACCGCGAGGCTGGCTAGCAACCGTGGGGAGTGTTTCCCGCCTTCATATTCGACGCGACGAAAACGCTCTTACTTTCGTCCGCGGCGGCGAGAGCAAATGAGTGAGAAAATGCGTGAGGTTCGCCCCTTTTTTTTCCTCCCATAATCCCTTCCCTGTGAACGGCGACCCTAGTTCGTTCCTCTAGCGCAATCCATGTGAAACTCCGTCCCGGAAATTAAAAGCTGCTGCATATCCCAGGGGAGCTGTTCATTTTTCGGCACGGCCCGCTTCGGAAAAAAAAGACGGCGCCTCCTCCGCACCCCTACCCTCCCCATCAATAGCCCATTGTTTTGCTTTGTTATGCATAACCCCTTTCCCATCCTTTTTCCCTCAACTCCGGCCCGCTATTCCTACCGCTTTCTCCCCCGCTGCCATGACAATAGGATCGCCGAGCATCAGTTCACCAACACACGCTTAGAGAGAGAGAGAGACACCGGAAAAATTTAACACAAAAAAAACACTTAATGGCTAACTTAACACGGTCGTAGCGTTATTAGATGCATCTAGTTCCCAACTCATAAGCATTAACGCAATGGAGTCGCGCGAAGCCTTTCCTTTTTGTTCTTTAGGGAACGTTTCTCAATGGAAAGACCCAATTACAGTCATTTGTCGTCCAAAGCAAACATGGTGATTAGGAATTGGTGGACTACAAATAGACCAAACTGAAGCGCTACAGTAAGGCTGACTATTCCGAAAGAAAGTTGCTCAGTAGTAGGCGGACAACTAACGAGAAACATGTGGTAATGTGCATTTTCCGTTCGGGTCGGATGCGAGAAATAGGTATCCAAATATTCTTTGAATTTACCTAACCAATTTCTTCAGACGGTCTACAAACAGTTACATCGATTAAGGTGGCATGTACCCAAGTATTTATTTTTTTATATGGTCCAAAGGGTATTTTATGTTAGAGGTAGTGAAAAGAACTTATCAAGAATACATAATCTCGGTCGTTGTAATACCGTTCACATACCTAGACCAAGAACAGAATTATTTAAACAAATTTTCCCATTCTTGGGACCAAAAATTTACTGTGAGTTACCAAAATACATAACTGAAGAAAAGAATGAATACGGCAATGCAAAATGGTAAGTATGTGGTTGTTCACTCATAATGATGTTTCGCATTTGCTTAGATGAATGAGGTATAATGATGAATGAAATGAGATGCAATGATTGTCTAAGTTAGTGATTTCATATTTTATATGTACTTCCAGTATGGTAACATTTTTTTGTGTAATATGTACCAAAGCACTCTAACTGAAGAACGAGTCGGTAACCCCAAAACAGAGTGTTAATTCCAAAAGGGTACCTACGTTCCTGCAGCCATGTATTACTTAAAATATATATTTGTGTGGAACAATAAACATTAATATTATTATCATATTTCATGACCCAGTTCCACCTAAGGAAGTTTCTCGCGGTAAAGTGGAAAATCACTTTCATCTTCTTCAAGAGAAGGTAGTATGATTCCTACGTATTTCAGTGGATCAACATCGCAGGCGCCAGTAAAAGAAAAGGCAACTTTGTTTCGTATTTAGAAGTATATATTTTAAATAAACATGCACTTTCTGGGTCATGTATTTTTAATGACTAGCTGAAGCTATGCCAACTCATTGCCATATAGCAAAAAAATATCATTATTTTTTACTCCGATTTTAACAATTCCATCCTCTCTCTATACCGTACTTTCTATTTTTTTGCATTTTATAACAATGGGGACATGAGATTGTTTCATATTAAATTTCAACGAAGCTGCGAATTAATTTAATTGAAACTGCGTTGGGTGAGTTATTTACATTAGTCAATTACCGTTGGGAAACCTAAACGACTCCGAGGTGGTTTATAAAAGCCTTATTAATTTAAACTCAACCAAAAATGTTTGACAAACTTGCACAGTAAAATAATACCTTTTAAAACCCATTCTGTTAGACACTTCTCCGTAACAATTAAATGGTTCCATGCCCTCACTAAAATATACTTTCTGATAAAAATATTCCGTTGTAAGTAATAAAAAAACTTTAAGCGGAATGTTACAAGTCTAGAGCGGTGTTTCATGTATTAAAATCTGTTTTTTTTTTACCTTGACGTTGTAATGAGATAAGACTTAACTGGATTAACTCAAACTGAATCAGCGTTTGTAACAACTGATATTTTAATTAACTGAAATAAATGCTTCGGAAATAACTAACTTGTAAGCACAGAACTCACTCACTCAACAGGATATACGTCGATGTGTTTTATGCCCAATTTTAGGATGGTTGGGTCTCCACAAAGCCATCACACATCTTATAAGCTGTGCTATTCCAAAGCTTCTGAGGCCCTCGATTCTGTATTCTTTGGACTTATGTTCCGTGGACAACCATCGCTAATAAGTTGTGCGGTTGCTTAGAGGAGATTCCGGCATCCAAAAACTGCACAAAAAAGCCGTTGACGGATATCGCCTTCGTTTTGAGTGTGGCCCATGCTTGTTTCGCCGTTGCAGATTATTACGGCCACAGGATCTTTATCTTTCAATTCAATGCAGAGACCGTGTAGCCCAAAAACTCATTGAAAGTTGTTTCATTTATATGTATCACCTTGCCTTGCCTTGATGATGAATACACGTGTTTTATGCTAATGAATTAATATTACGCATTAAAAACGGAAGTAAAACTCGCACGACCTTACTCTTACAACTTCACTATAATATATACTTATTTCAGTCAGCACGTGTGTAGTAAACGTCTTTGTCTTTCCACCAAGGGATGCAAACACTCTCCCTCTCTCTCTTCCTCTTACGTCAGAATTTCACTCGCTCTGATTAGCAATCCACTGGTCCATCACCAGAGAAAGTTAAATACCCGCAGTTGGATGTCGATGTTAGCTCATTTTCTTCAAAGGTCGTGATACTTTTTTGGATTGTCACACATTTAGGAGTAATGATGTGGCCTTGAATAAGTTCATGTTTTATTATAGAGTTAAAAGGTACTATTGGCTTCTTCCGGGTTTTAATAGTGGCAATAAATATTTGATACGTCTTTCGTAGATTTCGCTTCTGACCTCCTGTTATCGATTTTCAAACTTACCTGAGTAAATCCACGTACATCTACCAATCCCAAATTATGAGTTTGCTCGAGCGAATTACGTATCTGAACTCGACGATTTGATAGTGAATATTAAATTAACGGTGATAGTGAATGCTCTTTCCGAAATATTTATAATCAAACATACAATAATGAGAGTTTTTATGTTATTCTTAATCATCTCTTTTCACTCCCATAACGTGATATAAGTGTGAGCGAAATTTGAAAGTCATAATAAAATGATTTGAGCATTTTTCTAATAAGTTGCATCGCGAACTAACGAGTGACATAGAAAAAAAATTGAATATCAAGAGCATGGGACCTAAAATTCATTTATGTTTCGAGTGTCTTGCACCCAGGGGCGCCGACTTAAAAAAATATTGGGGGGGCCCATATCGGAGGTCTTGCCCCGGGAAGAGGTTAAATTCAAAGTGTGTCGTAGCACCGAAACACTACCATGATTCACACCACTTGATTCAGTTAACCTGCTTAACCTTAAAATTATTTGTTTCAACACACATTGTTGAATTTATTTAAAAGGTAACTATCGTCAAACATGGTAATTAAAAATTACCAATATATTTTTGTGATTTCACAAAGCATAATATAACTTAATTATTTTCTTGAATTATTGAGGGGGCTCCGCCCTCCCAAACGAATCTTTGAGGGGGCTCGGGCCCCCTCAGGCCCCATGGAGTCGGCGCCACTGCTTGCACCTAACCTTACGTAGGTTTCCCTGCCTGCCGCGTCGGTAGTAGGCGTGCGTGCGGTTTTTCTCGTTTCTAATGCAGCCAGCCTGTTTTGCCCTTCTATTCATCGTGGCCTTGATCAATGTTCGAGCGCATGCAGGCTGCGCCGCGGCTTTGAAAGAAAAGACGGCTTTTATGCACGGCGAAGTGGTCGTATAAAATGTCGTGGAGTGTGATTTACGGCGGACTAATGTTAGAGGCTCGAGAATAGGACATACTACAACGACCAAAGTGAACTGAAAAAAATATTTGGCAAAATGCGTAATTTCCTAGGGCAAATGAAATGATGGATGAGATGTTTTTAAATGGTCATGGTAAGTAAATCAATTCGAATCGAAAACTTCTCAAAACTGTACTCTTACCGTTAAATTTCTTCCCATCATATTATAAATAAATGCAAATACATTCCCGCGTGCAATCGGTCTGCACCGGAATTATCGCACACCAACTCGAATAATAAAGCACCATAATAGTACTTGAAAAATATACTGAAACTTCTGAAGTTGTTGCAGAAAATAAATGGATTAGCTGTAGTAAGTGACCATAAAACTGATTCATTATTCCTAAAAAAAAAAAAACAATTTTCTTGAAGGCGAAGTCTATATTTGTATGGAACCATGTTTGCTTCCATCGTAAGATTTTGGAGCTCATTTCAATTTTCTTTAAACTGAGGGTGATGCCATGGCCAACGCTCTGCAATGTATAACCTATTTTTAGAATCCACTTTACCCTACCTGGTCGTAAACTACGGTAAGGTCGAACTCTCTGGCTGCACAATTTTATTTGATGCAGGAGAATTTGAGTGTCATGGTTCGTGCATAAACCACATTATTCAATTACGGGGGAGGCTGTCGCCCAAACACCTGCGGGGATGACGAGGGGGTGGATGAGGATCCAATCACCCTAGCCGTTGCAATGCGCCTAATTATGTTTGTTGATGTAGTTAATTGTTCCCCTTTAGGTTTGTGAATAGGTAGGTATTTGGAAGAGGTGACAGGTATCTTAGGCCATCTGCATCTTAGGGAGGGAGTAGTTATAGTCGAGTAGACAGAAGGAAAGGAAGAGAGGATAGATACTAAGCATCAGCATTAGCTTGCTCCAAATGAAACCCACTAAGGGGACCACTGCTTACCGTCCCATCCGATCTACGAAACTGTACTTTAAAAGTCCTCTTCCAGTGGCGTAACTAAGGGAGGGATAGGGGGATTGATCCCCCCCCCCCCCCCAAGTCTCAGAGAAATAAAAAATTAAAACTATTGTCTAATTTTGACCGATAATCACTGCATCTGCTTAAAGTTAAATTTTTAGTGCCAAAATGATGCAAAATATATTTCCTTAGTCATTTTTCAGAAATTTTCCCGGTCCCCCGTTACCTGGGGGTGGGGGGGCTTCCACCCCCGGTCATCCCATCCCCCTCCCCCAAGGCATATTCCTAGTTACGCCACTGTCCCCTTCAATGCGCTCAAGCAGGGATTGGGCACTATGATTAGAGATAAACTAATTTATTTTCCTTATTTCAACCGATCCCAAAAATAAAATCACTCAAATGCTGAGGTAATACTTGATAACTGAAAATTTGCATTTGAACATGGCCTAATTCACGTGAAGAAAGAGGGTAGAAATTGGGGAAAATACTACGATTGTCACCGAAGGAGCCGAGGGCGTAAAAAAAAAGAACTCGTATCTTTCATGAAGCTTTTTACCCTTTATTTATTAATAGACCCCAAAGAATTAAAAAAAAAAAAAGAATTCTCGTGTTCACGAGACAAAGACGCACATGTCGACGGGCGGCCATATTTGCTGCTGTCGTCTTCTCTCTTTTTCCACGTGTTCGGTGGCGCCTTTGAAAGGGAAAGCGTATTAAAGCAACTTCCTCCATCGCGCACTAGAGTGAATAGGAAAACGTAGGTAGGGGAGGTGGGAGGAAGATGCAAGAGGAGGAAGGGGGGAAATGGGGGAGGGTTACGTGATGGAGATTTGAGCGCAGTGGTGGAGGGAGTGGCCGTAGGAGGAGGAGGATGAGGTGTAGTAAGGAGGAGGATTCCGGAGATGAGACTAGATACGGTTGGTGGAGGGGGGAGAGGAAAGACAGGCGGTGGGAAGTAGGTGCTACGATGGATCGGTGGAATGAGTGGAAGTAGGAGTGGCGGGACTGGAACCAGAGAGAGAGAGAGAGAAACAAGGCTAGCGACAAACTTGGCGTCAGTCGGAATGGAACTTGCTTATTTGGATTTCTACGAGAATTTCTCTACCAGCGATTACAATGGAGAACAACCCCGGCGATTAGACTTGGTTACTTCATTGGTAATTTGTCCGAAAAATGTACGAAACCTTTGCATCCAAGTACAATGAAAATAAACACTTCAAAATTTCAAATAAATTTTAGTCTTAGATAGTACTTATAATACTGTTCTCAAAGGATAATTCAAACAAATTTCCAGGAACACTCAGGGGCAGTGGTATTCCCCCGTTTCAATGGGACGAGTTCCATAGCCCCCAAAACCTCTCGCAGGATTTCTTGCCCAACATAAAACTCTCCATTTCGCCCATAGACTTGGTATAAGATGAGCTCCAATTAAAGAAAGATATATACTCATTCAAATGTAATGGCTATGTTAATAAGTTGATAACTTTATCCATTCCGCATACCTTTATTCGGAACAAACTCGACCTTTGTCAACACCCGTGTCATTATCAATAGGAAACAGAAATAGAAAGAGTGTTGGAACCGTTCAAGGTTGTACTGAATGAAGCTGTGAGGAGTAGACAAGGTCATCAATGTACGAGGATCTATTTAATTATGGTTAAATTCCAGTAAGTTAGCTTGCATGCGATTGAAGAGTATATAGTCAGAAAAATGTTAAAGTAATTATACGTCCTCCTGCAAAAGAGGTGCTCAAAAAGTTAAGATCTTATTGAAAGAAGATATTTGAAAAGATGTAGGGGTCACTGTTGGAAAGATGGGAGAAATCAGGAACAATATTGAATAATGAGGCATTTTGAACAAATCGGTTCATTTAAAATTCTTTTCTCAGGTTTCCATCAGCGTTTCTTCTCTCAGGGATGACAAAATAGGACATAGAAGGTGATGAGACTCGGTATGAAAACAACCCGAAATTTATATTTTTTTCCCCGTCCACTCTTCTTCATATTTACAGCGTATCAATCCTCGTTACCATAGGCGGATCTAAGGGGGAGTGCGGGGGCACGTGCTCAAAAAGTTAAGACCCCCCCCCAGACCCTTGAAAAATATGCAAGATTTTTAATACGGTCCCGTAATCATTGCGTTCGTTTTGTATTACGGGGTATCCTTGTGCCCCCCCAGAACAAAATCCTGGATCCGCAACTGCTCGTTACTACAAAATCGTTTGGAAGTTGCGAAGGCCATTGCCAGAAAATATTCTTCGGGGATTCCGTTTTGAGAGGGAATGTATTTAATATTCAACCACCAATCACTTCTTCCATTAACTTGAAAAAGTTCACGGATAATACGAGGTATTGTTCATTTGGAGTTTCCTTAAGCGGAGGGACCCTCAGAGGGTGCTTGCTCATGTCGGAGAGGATCAATGTAAGTTTTGAGGATCAATGAGGAGATCGGGGACTTTTTTAACACAGCAGTACGACGATAACTGGGAGTGAGGATACCAAGTACCTGATACGCCAAAAACTGTCTTCATCGAATTTTTGTTTCACTTTGAACACATTGAACTCTACCCATTTAATCACGGTCTTGACAAGTTGGATTACTGAAGGAAAGAAATGTGAATGTTACAGAGTACATATATAATTGGAAATAAAAACAAAATAAAAAGAAGGTATTTAAAAACTATTTTCTTCCAAAAACAGTTTAAAATGCGCTATAAAGTAAAAAAATTAGTTTTTCATCACTCACAATCACAGAATAAAGCGGGGGTGCTGAATAGGTTTCATATAAATAAGCGTAGAAGATCCTGACATGTGAATTTATAACTAACGCCATTTATTGAGAAAATTTACAACTATTTTCCCATCATCATCATTAGTCATTAATCATCAGATTTTCATAGCGACGTATTTTTTCTCGTTTACATCCTTCATAACCTGTCCTTTGTAACTCATTCTGGACCGTCCCTTGCCCTTCTTCCTGTCCACCTGATCTTCTACGATTGTTTTCAATAGGCCATCATGTCTCATAATGTGGTAAACTAAGTTGTCCCATCTTCTGCTTGTGGTTTTTGCTTTGTTGATTTTTTTCTATGGATACTTTTAAATCGTCGATTTTTAAATAAATTATAGTAAAAAAAATTTTGAAAACAAAAGTCCGCAATAATTTTAAAATTCATCAAAAATAAGAAAATGTTGGAGTAGGCTATATTAATCATGACGAATAAATAGGGTATTCGATGTTTAGAGAATGGGGTTTGGCTATGAAAAGGGACACATACTATCTAGATATAGTGAGGTAACACCCAAATATTTCCAACATGTACAAAAAGCCTGATTCGTAGGTATTTACAAAAATCCAAATTAGACAACCTAAAGGCTTCTGTGTCTGTATTTTCCCGTTGGCTCTCCTTTTCACCATATGCTAAGTGCTCCGGGATATCCCGTCTCTCCGCCAATGTTTGTCCAACTAAGTTTAATTTAACACTAATATAGGTAACAGTTAGACTTCGTACTTTCAAGCCGCATTTAATTTTTTTCGTGTTTCCATATATTTAATGCCAATGCCAGAGCTGGATTTGAAGTCCTCTATCCAACTCTTCTTAGCCTTCCACACCTTACTTGTACCCCATAATATTTGCGCGATTGGAGGGAAATAAATTTTTAAAAGATTAAAAACCTCTCGGTTGGATGTATATAGCCAGAAAATTCATTGTGATCATCTCCGCAAGAGAGTAGGAGGTGGGTTTAAAAACTTAACGTCAGCTAGTTCACAAAGGCTGTTGCTATAAACGAGAATTGTTTTTTCAACGGCGGAGTTTGACCATGAACGAGCATAGACCTAACAGAGAAGCGTATCAATGTTTGCATTTGGTTGAAACAGCAATGCGATACAGCTTTGTAAACAGTTCAATTCATCAAGAAGTTCCGGACTCAGGTGTGGCAGCCCTCAGTCATTGACCTAAGGTTTGAGGTTCAGTCTAACGAGAACAATTCTTTGCTAAATAGACCGTGGTTACCTCTGTAAGATGAAATAAATTAGATTCTTTCTCAATCCTTGCCCATAGATATGAGAAATAGTTAATTTAGGACTATTTGTTTTAGTTCTTCTTTTTCTCCATAAATAACTATTAGACACGGTATTAATGTAAATTATGATTTTATTATCTCAAATTATACACGTCGTTGTCGTCTCTTTGACTCATTGGTCTTATCCTATAACTAATCAACAACTCTTGATACATCACAACCCTTTTGCACAGCAATGGATAAAATTGTTTGACTATTTTGAATCTGTATTCACGGGCACAAATGTGTAGGCTGACCTCGGATTTGAATCAAGTTTTGTCAATCATAATCTAGTTGAGAATGGCCATGAAAGTGATTTTATTCCCAAAATAGGTTGTCCGTACCAGAGAAAACAGTTAAAATTTTGATTTTCTCGAACAATCGGAGATGCAAGAGACATCTAATGCCAACAATGTCATTCATCCTTTTCAACTAATTTGTTTTCTCACTTCACAATCCGCAAAATTCAACTGCCTTCTACTCTGCCATCTAATCTCGCGCTTGACCCTTCCGGTATTCGATTAGGAACTGTATTGTTCCTTCAGGCGGTTTATATGAATTTATAAATACAATTTCAGTGACACACGGCTCCTAATGACCATTGCCAAAATTACAACAGGTAGGAACTAGAAGGACTTGGCGAACAGCTTAGGAAATTTTCGACATAGGAAAGGATAGGAAGCAAGGGGTGTGGAGAGAAACCTGGTGATGTCGGCATTAGCCTTTTCTTAAAGAAAGGTGACAAGGAGATCACGACTTGAGATCTCACCCAACAAACGAAGTACTGTACTTGATGAAACCACCGCAAAGCACAGCAGGGGAGTCTCTGATGATTCTTCGTCCCCCTCTGGGATTTGAACCTGGGTCTACGAGGTGGGAAGCCAATAATTTAGCCACCTTACTTATCCATCGCCGCCAAATATCATGATACGACTTAACTCAAACACTGAAAACCGTCTTAGGCTACCATTAAACCAAGAAATGTCACCTCATATAAGTTTTTCCGGAGAAAATTTTTATAAAATTATTCTCATAGGAAGGTAAGTGATGAAGGATTTTTAATGTATGCTAAATACCACCACCCGCTCGTTTCTAGAGCAACTTCAAATTCATTTTTTACACATATATTATTGCTGCTCAATCTGTTTCCGACATTTTTTCTGTTTTACTTAGATACAGGGTTATCATAAAAGAAGAAGAGTTTCAGTAATACATAGGAAGATAGTGGGGGCAGAATAACAGAAATTTTTCAGAGACTGCCCGATCCCTACTTGAGTGCCATGAGGAGTGCACTTCGACTTCGGAACTTTACTGGGCTTTAAGCCGTTGTTCCCTTTGTAACTTTCGATAATAGCGGGCTCATTACGTCGCCGAGTTTCTCTCCATCCTTCCTCCCCTGTCCTTTAATTTCCTAAGGCATAAAAGGCCTTTAGTTGTCGGCTGCCTTCTCTTATTATCTGCCAACGATGTTAACAATGTAAGGGTGTTCGACGCCACGTTTCTCGAAATACGAAAAAAAAAAAAACTACAAGTAATTGCGTTTTCATGTACCATGTTCAAAACCGCACCATTCTTTCATGTAAACCCTGTATAGTAAGTCACTCTTGAGTCAGGGGACACTTCACAAAGCAGCAAGCTAAATATTCACAGCATATATGAGCACAGATGAGTCGCACGGAGAAACGCTCGCTGGATAGCCAATTATCTCATGCCTACTCATTGTTCAGCCTCGTCTCTCCTCCGAACTCCCACTTTCACTTTCCTGAGTTCCCCAAGAGTTTCCCTCTAAGACAACATTTAATGGGCGCGAAACTTAAATTTTTTCGAATATGCACGTATATTCTCGTGTAGGCTTTCGCGGTGTGATGGAGATTCAGCGGAGAGGTTTACGGGATATGCACAGCGTGAGTCCATCTTTCACTTTAATCCCAGTACCATCTTCCATCCTCCCAACAATGAACTGTCCTGATTTTTATGAAATTATATAAAATGTTATTTTCCACATAATTTTCTCGAAAAATTATATTTGATTTTCCTTAATGTTATTCTAAATGTTGAACCAATTAAACATATTTTCAAGGCAGTTCATTACTATCATCATGTCGTCGTTTACATTTTCTGAATTTTTAATCGCATCTATGGAATACCATAATGCAATGGACAAGACGGCATTGCAGCTGGCTTCTTTGTCGACCTAAGGAAAAAACTAACTTACACAGGGATAGATCCATGCGTCATGTATGTAAATCAGACATTCGTTGCTATACAGCCAGTGCGGAGAGAATAAGTGTTTACATCATAAAATATTGAGTTCTCCAATTATTTCACTGCATTACTGCGGATTACCCTTAAGAATCGGTGACTTCCCTCATGTCACCTTTCGCGGTTATCCTAATTACGCTAGGTAATTCCCCAAACCGCTCCCGTCCCTCTCCCCCAAGTCAACCTAAAACTTTCATCTTTGACGAGAACTATCTCCCTCCCCTCATTAAAATCCGTAACTGCTCCTGCTCGAAACGAGAAAAAGAAGCTGTTTATTGACTGTATTATGGTGCCGTTACCTAGCAACCTAATAAATTCCGCTAGAAAGGCAAGTACCACATAAATGGGGCCAATTTTGGAAAAATACCTTATTGTAAGCATAATAATACGACCAATAACATCACGCGTAGTCAAATATTCCAATTAAGAATTAATACCAGGTTAAACAAGATAAATGATTGCTTAAGAAATGATTCAGCCAGCTTATAATAGAACTATTTCCAGCGCAGCAATACTAATTGCTAACACGCAAGCGTAGACCTCAGTATTCCCCTGAAAAAAATAGATGACTATCAATGACTACGGGTCCCTATTACTTAAAAACTCTGTTGAAAGCCGATCTCGGTAATTCCAAATAACGATCAATGGAGGGCAAAAACAACGAGACTCAATTACCATGATCACACGCAATTGCATCCACTGCTCGTGAAAATATTCTTCTCGAACTTTCCTTATTCTGATACTAAAATTTCAGCACGAAGAATTCAAGCACGTGTCTCAGCTGTCGATAGCACATATAATTAGCACTGGCTCAATATCAGCCCGTAGAAATCAAACGGGTAGGTAACTCATGATAGCACTTGGAATTAGCACTAGCACCTTAATGCTAACAAATTGAAGTCAATCCCGCTTGTATCCATGTTTTTACTTGAGACATTATACTTAAAACGTCACTATAATAACATTTGGTTATTCCCAACTCTGTAACTCCCAAGTACAGACACCTTATGCGAATACTTTTAGAACCAGGACGTCTGAGAAATCGACATTAACGTGAATATGTAAAAATAAAAGTAACACTCACCGACAGGGCTGGATTTTCCTATAGGCTAGCTAGAGGGGCCTACATTCAAATTATTAGCAAGATTTAAATTACAATATTCTAAAAACAGTGAACACACAAACACTGAACCGGAAACAAGGGGAAATTCTACCCAAATAACTCATTAACAAACATAAAAACGTATCGGTTAGATCAACGCGTTTGGCTCATGGGGTCTGTTCGTTTGTACGCATTAAATTGCACCAAATTATAGTTCATAGATTCACTAATTGCTACGGCAACTATTGGTAA
Organism: Ischnura elegans; assembly: GCF_921293095.1. Classification (NCBI taxonomy): domain Eukaryota; kingdom Metazoa; phylum Arthropoda; class Insecta; order Odonata; family Coenagrionidae; genus Ischnura; species Ischnura elegans. Next base: position 103,692,551 of record NC_060248.1, read on the forward strand.
GTCCATGTTTCATTTAGCATATTTAAATATATCATAATAATGATGAATGTGTTTTATTATCTCACAGGTAAATTAGGATCTTAAAAATGGGAGTTGAGGAGGAATAGCCTAAGGCCTCTTATCATCTAAATCCGGCCTTACCACGGACAGATTGTCTGCTCCTGCACGCTGAATCTCCTGCTTCTTTCCGGCGAATCTCCTCTTGAGATGTTGACAACCCCGTCTCTTCAAATATAATGTCCCCGGATTCCTGCCGAGATACAGAACGAAACATTTAACAATGCGTCATCTGCTCTGTCAATAAGTTATTGTCAGAGCAGACGAAGAATTCAACCAAATACCGCTTGCATTATACCTCTTCGACTTTTCGATAGGCATTAAAATATATTCAAGAAACTATACACGTAGTATATATCACTAAATGATTCTAAGCTAGGTCATAACATTGCAATAAACTTTTCGAAGAATTAAGCTAAGTATGAAAACGAATATTATCACCTATTACCTCGGTGTCAACGAACACAGCTTACTTCCAGCACGTCTTCACACGAAACTAATGATTCATATCGCCACACGTCGGGCTTCGTCCTATCACAATAGAGTATTTGCACCTTTTTGGTGAGGCCTGTTAAAAATATCAGTTTGGTTTAATTAAGCAAAATTCCAATTCCTACAGTCGTACGACCATGGGTGAATTTGTTATTAACAAATAAACATTCCAAAATCAATGTTGCGCTTAAAACACTCCGCCGCCATGTCAGACGGCTTGTGACGTCAATCCCCATACTCAACTGACTGCAGTTCCTCCGATCACCTGCGATTGATGGAAACCTTGTTTATTGTTGTTTACGAACACTGAGGTGAATCTGACGGAATAAACTACCTGTCCTACTATAAATTAGTGGTATATTTCGTACAATAATTCTTTAAGTTCGTAGCCATGAGCGAAGATAGATTAATGGCTTGTAGGACAAAATTCCGGAATGAATATTGTTTTGTTCCGATATGTGGGAGCACCCGTGTTTCTACACCGAACAAGATTTTTGTGGATATTCCCGATAAGCCTGAACTACGACGGAAATTATGTCCGGAGGGATCTTAAGTCGATGCCATTATTACATTATTCCATTCAGAAAGGCGAGACTAATGCGTAATACCATAGAGTAATATACTTACTCTATGGTAATACTGAAGCATATGTGTGTTTGAGATGCAGTTATTCCTGTATACGAACGGCCTTGTATTCATTGATGATATACATTGCATATTTTTTCACTTCGGATGCTTACTTTCATTATGTATGCTTGATGACTATGGAAAAACATAATTTGCAACGTCAGTATTGTAAGCGTTTATACTCGAAAAGCAGATGTACACAATTTTGGAGTGGAAAAGGAAAATTTAAAAATTTTACAATGCAGTAAAGAATCGTAAAGAAAATAACGTTACGGTAAATGTATGAATGATGCAAATTTGATGCATTGCAAATACCTACATGCGAGCAATTAGTAACATGTTTGCAACTCCTAAAATGTTATAGTTGAGGAAACACAACAATCTGCCTCGCTACATTTAATTTTTCAAAATTTGACAGCATAAAAGTGCGGAAACACAGGGAAAAATAGTTTAATAGAGGTGTTAATGTATAAAAAACAATGCAAAATTACCCTTACTTGTACATCTTTATTGCTCATCATATCACAAATAGCACTACCACGCACACATTTCACGAGCTGTCTTTTTGATACCTACTTATAATCAGTATATGCCGAATCAACTATTTCAATGAAGAACTTGGCTCACAATAAATATAAAACACTATTATGTAACACTAATAAAGCATGATTATCGGTTTTCCAATCACTCTGAACACACTAAAAGAATTTGCACTCCTTGAAATTCGTAAGGATTCTTCACATCTCACTTCCCACACATCACTAAGGACTTAGAATCAGTTTACGTTATTTCACGTTAACATTGCGAAGACAATTAAATGAATAGGATGAAACAAATTGCTAAACCAGTTATCGTAACATCAAAAAACTTCGAATTTCACTATCACTCCTACGGTAACCAAAATATGACCAAAACAAAAACGAACAACAGCGCAACAAAATGCGTGAAATGTAAACACTGGCGAAATCTCACAATGAATTGGCAATAGGTTCAATACGTAATAAAATCAAACAGAACTTAGAAGCGAACAAACGAATGAAAATTAATACGCGTTCGATGTATCCCTAAAGCACAACTAGTTCAAATATGAAACATATCCCCTTCGCAATAGTCAGATACCTTTGATCGAAATGTATACGGTTGGTTAAACCAGCATGGAAGAAATAATTTCCTTGAAGATGTTACATTCACAACTCACTTCACTCTTTACTTCATCGTCTATATGCAATCGAGTTAGAGACTTAGGTGTTGGATGAAACGCTTCACGAGTCTATTTTCTCCCAACTCGGGAGAAAACGAAGTTATAGACCTTACAAAAACGAAGATATAGGCCCTAGGTATACACCGATCACGAAGGGGTCTACGTCTGGGAGGTTATTTGAACAAGCCTTAACGAAACCAGGTTCCATTTTGCAAATTTACTTGCAGAAAAATGAAGAAATATCACGTAAAATACGTGAAATAAAAGTTATTCATCAATACTCCCGTTCGCTTGCAACTATACTATGGGAGATGACGTCACGTAACGAATAGCCAATTACAGGTCGTTTTACCCTCCTGAATTTCGATGGTAAAACAAAGGTTATTAAAACTTAAATAATAAATTAATAACAAAACACATGGAATTTTCATTAAACATATGTGAACTTCAAACATGTATGCACTAAATGGAAAGGGTTTCATGCTTATTCCTCACCCATGCAAACACTCTATTCAGAATGATCTTTGTTTTAGCCAATGAAATACATTTTTATTTCAGCCAATGGGCATGACCGCGGGAATCCGTTACCATTACGCCTTGGACATGGGGATAGGGTTCCCGCTTGTTCCAGCTCGCTCGCTCCTTCGACGTGGCATGAAAAAAATCGGCTCAGGTTTCAAATTCTAGACAGGTGCAGGTATCAATATCTAGGGTCTGCTGTAGAACCTCGCGGGGACCGGGGTAGCGTTGTCTCTCCCTCACCTTCAAAAAGTTCAGATTACTTTTGGGGGCCCCTCAGAGGCCTCTATATGCTGAGAGGGGTGCCCAGAGAAGACTGCCTTTTCTTAATATTTTACAGCGTTTGCCGTGGAACAAGACGTAAAGCTACTTGTGGCCATCTCGCATGCTGCTTCCGTAAGTGACCTCACGTCGTTCATAGGAAAGAAAAAAATATGATTTTATATAGAAGGTTTTGCCAATTAGCGTCTCGGAAATGTAATATTTATGTGACGAGGGGGAGATAAATATTGAGGCACTCATAAAAAAGAAATACTCAATTGGCCGTATAAATTGAGTATTTCTTTTCTATAATTTCCGAGGCCGTAGAAGCTCAACCCCCATTTTAGCATTGAGATACTCAACGCAACGCAACGGTAACGCTTATAAAGAAAGGATTTTCATTTACTGTTCCATTGATTCCCCGGCAGACTTCGTTCCTCAAACGTGGTTCTATGGAACGAGTTAGGCAAGCGGCACGTAAGAAGACTGTTAAAACTCATTTTTTTGTGCTCATCGTGAAAAGGCTATTCTCCGCTATTCGAGGAGTTATAGTGAAAATCGGAGTAACACTTGATAACGTGAAACACGATTTCAAATGTTATCTTATTATGTAAATATTTCTGACGGGATTAATCCTTGAAAATATTTATTGAATACCGTGCCGCGGAAAAAGTTGCCGTCTGATAAAACCATTTGAAAATGCTGCATCTTCAGCATTCTTGATTCTTGATATCTTGATTAGTATTTATATATTTGCTACCTGTGCTGCGAAGTAAATCGCTAATAGTTTATGAGTAAAATGGAAATTCTAATTTGCGCATCATTGGATTTGAAAATCGGCAGAATATTACCGTACTTACTACAAACAACTTTTCAACTACAGCTAAAGCAAGTAAGTAAGGCGAACGCGTCGGTTTCACGTAAGTACTATTCAACGAACTCCTTCGAGTATACAGGGGGTGCAAGGAAAAGAGGTATATGAATAAAAAAAACGGCTGTTAAAAAGTAGAAAAGATTCGACCCAAAATTTACGCGAAATAGGGAATACTATAGTGAAGAACGACACCCAAAATTTATATTTATTGTGCGAAATTTAAACCCTCATTGTTACTCGAGTAACCGACTATGTACATCGATACTTAAATCATTACTTAAGAATTCAACCGATTATATGACCATCAGAATGAATAATGAATAATTCTCAAGTGATTACAAGCTTAATCGAAGTTTTGGATTGAGTTCCGAGTCAAGCTATATAGTTGCCATGTTTCAGATTCATGTATTCGTTGAGGTGCTCACTCGGATACTCGCCGGTGAATTCATGTTATGTTTTTCTATTCAATGGTATTTACCGTACAGACCGAAAATATGGCTTCTCTGGTATTTTCCATAGTATTCATTGCATTCTGTGGAGTACTCATGATATAATTCAAGTATTTATTTTTGGGTGTGTATAGAGAGGGATTTAAGGTTCTCTCCAGATGAGGAAATTATTTAATTTTTGAACAGTAACGCCAGCAGCTAGCAACTATCGTAGAGCTTCCTATTCAACCACTACTGCTAAAGCATTTCCTTTTTTTATTTCAACATTTATTTTAAGTATAAAATATTATACGATAACTTTATTTTGCTTTTATTAATACTTACTATTTATCTCCCTTCCCCAGAAGATGTAATCTTAATGCGCTACTGACTCGAGCAATCATTCGGAAACCTACCCATTTATTCAGGTGAGTACTTGGGTATCCAAGCAATCATTTGTCCACTCGAGTAATGGACAAATGATTGCGTTGGAGATTACTTTTGAGATTATTTGAGATTAATTTTGGTACACACTTATCCACATTCTTCAGTAATTATCATAAACCTAATTTATTAACATTATAGTTAAATATTATATCATAATTATATTCTCGATGTTATGATTAACTTCGACCCCCTTCGATTTGAGTGGAGATTAAGAATACGGAGGAGACGGAAACGCTCGAGCGTGGGTCTAGTTTTTTGGAGCTGTGGGAGAAGAAAAAAGAAAAGGAGGCGATGGGAGGGGGTGGGGGATGATGGAAAGTGAGTGCATTGAGGGGTAAGAGCCAAAAAACACGGGGAAGCGGAAAAGGGGAGCGTGGGAGTCTAACGAGGCGGCGGTGTTATTATGCAACCGCGGGGATGAATGAGGCAATTCGCGACCGCGTCCTGGTCCTGATAAGATGCCATCGGGAAGAGGAGCGCATGCAATTACAATCGCCCCGAAGAATCGTCCCGTCTTACCCCTACTCCTCTGTCAGCCCCGAAAACGACTGTGAGAAAACGCGAAAAAGGGTTGTAAAAGGTCATGATGATGGGTCCCGCAAGTAGGGAGGTTAGTCATGCGAGAAGGTGGTCTCGACTCCAGCAAACGATAATTTTTCACCACGGGAGATAGAAGACATTGTCTCCAATTTCATATGCGAGCTCTGTCGTGCGGCTACCCGAGTTTATAGAATGCCACTTTAGGTTTTTAAAAAGCTTTTCATTCTGCTTTGATTAGAAAACGAAAAAAAGGCGATGCAATCATGCAATACATAATATGCATCCCCAATTAATCTAGTGTTTCCAGAAAATAATTTTATCGGGTAATATTGCCGTTTAATTCATCTTCTGGCTTATATTTCAGATGTTTTCTTTACCGTTTTAAGGATATTAAAGAAGATGAGGATCCTTTCAGCAGCGTTTAATTTCCTTCATAGTAATAGGCTTTCAATCAGGGGAGCACTGCTACCAAATGCTTCATAATGCCCCTCCGTTACATACTGCTTTTTGGAAAAAAAATGTCTTTAATAAATTCGTTTTTCAGTAGAAAAGGTACTATATTTTACTATAAAATGTCCCAGTACTGAAAAAATTACCAGTGAATACACACGTCAAATCATTCATTGCCCTGGTACTTTAATCGGATCAGCTCATGAAACTTATTAATACCGTATTAATGCTGACTGATGTTTTTTATGACTTATTTATTGACTGGGTATACAGGATTAGTTAAAATAAAATTACATTTCTAATATTCACGATGTTACGTACATACATCTTAGCTAGATGTAGGGCCCATTATAACCCAAATATTTTGGTGAAATAAAGAGCATTTCTCTCTCCGGGGGAATATTTGAATATTTATTATTAGAATTAAGCTTTAAATATTATATTTGGAAAAATTATTTTCTTTTTGCTATCGATGCTCAATTATTTATTATTTTCTTGTAAACTGCAATAATTATTTTTTGATAAATAAAATAAACTTGATACTGTTTTCATATGGTTACTTCTCCACCTATCTAAAAGCTAACGCCTCGCATATTTCTCAACTAACTCGTCGAGTCGTAAACTAAGTCTTAAAATAAGTAAAATGTATATAAATAGATACTGGTTTCAAATACTTCCCTTCCTCTATTATGAGCTTTAAAAAATTATACTTAAACTTCAATTTCTAGCATTATATCACCTTCAACAAAAATTTTATTGGATATGTGTGAATGACAGGCTGATACTCCACCCTACACAATATATTTCAACTGGCAAAGGTTTTTCATTGAAAATATAAGTCTTGATCTTTGGCTTGCATATGCAGCCATAGTTGCATGATTTTTTATTTTGTCTGTGTTTATGTTTCCTAAGTGGGCCACTATAAAAATACACGCAGAACTGCTTTTTAAGCTACTTTCGAAATTTACCCCTGGGCATGGTCGTTTAAGATTTTTTCTTGGTTAGGAACCAAAACGCTTGAATATTTTAATCCACTTGACGCGTGTACATAAATTTCGGCCCGGCCTCTCAATCCGCGGCCAATAGCGCAAGATTAACCAAGGGAAGAACCAGCGCGACGGGTAGAATAGACGGCGATACGAATGGAAACGGGAATTGAGTGATGGCCAAAGTGGTTCTGCCCATATATCATTATTTTTATAATAAGATAACCTGGATTACAAAACTGAAACTAATGAATGTTTCCCGTCAATTTAACTAGATCGTTTTTTTTTAGATCAGTGAGAATTTTAAACTGGCATTAGAGACGAACTTCATAAAGGAGCGATCGTCTACCTTTTGGAATTTTCATCATTTCTAAGAATTGGTTAACTGCTATAACCATCTTTTTCATGCTTATTAGTCTCCATATAAACATTTTTCGTTTGTCTGATTGTTGACTATTCATTTGCATTTTTCTCCTAACCATTATTTTAAATGGCTCATACAACATGGAAATCCAATATCATTTCCAATAAAAAATCCTGATCAGGTTGTCTGATCAGACTAGATCAGATTATAAGATAATATCTGATCATATTTTAGATTAGATCTTGGTCTGGACTAAAATCAGCTCATTTGCTGCTCTAAATAATTGTCAGACCTGAACTAATTAGATCGCTCTGGATGTAATCCCTAGTCAAGTTATATCAGACCTAATGCAATTAGATCGTACTCAATTTCCTGATCCGGTTGAATTAGAAATCATACGCCCAAATTTTTTCTTTAATCCTCCAGTTTACGAAATCTTTTGTTGAATACGCTCAACTTCCCAAGGTTTCCATATACTTCTTGAAAGGGCCACTTAATATTTTGACATTACGGATCAAAAGGTAATTTTTCGGAGGGACTTTTTATAAGTTATAGAAATCATTCTCCATATAATCTATTTATGAATGTGTGTGTGTGAAATCCAGTGGATGAGGCCGTTTTTTTGTGAATTGAAGCAAAGCAGCCTCATTCCAAAGACCTGCACCATTTTTTGTGATAACCAAGGTGCCATATACATTGCCAATAATGACATAGTAAATGAGAGGAGTAAACATTTCGTGGTAAAATACAACTATGTCCGAGAGGCTGTGAAGGAGGGAGAGATTTCATTGAAATATGTGAAATCTGATAGTAACATTGCAGACTGTTTGACAAAGAGTTTGTCTGGACCTAAGACATTATTGTTTGCCAAAGAAATGGGCATAATTAAGTTGGAGTAAGAAACTCACAACTAAAGTTACGAAGTTTTGTATGATGTTTTTTGTGTTCCTTTCCATCATCCTCGAACGAGGGGAGGTGTTGTAATGTGAAAATTAATATTTTGTAGGGTTTTGCATTTTTACGTTCAAGGTGATGATGAATGTTTGTTTTGTTTTTTATTTACGTTGCCAATATAAAAGTGATTGTTGTGCGGCCTTGGGATATAGAAGACGAATAAAAATAGTTTAAGACGTAAAGAAGACTTTTTTCGTTTTTTGATAGGAGCACCACGTGCAGTTCGAGGACCACTGGTCTCCCAGAATCGCGATCATAATCGAGGAGAAACTTATTTAATAGCATAGAAATCATCAACCGTTAATCACTAGAACTTTTGCCTAATGCCTTGGAGGTAAACTTCTTTCGGGATTCCCACCGGGGTAAAAACTCTATTTCTGCTCACTTTTCGAGCTCCGACTCGGGGCTCATCCTCAGGGCTGCTCAATTTCGTTTTACTTGAGTACAATATTTAAGGTAAAGGACATTGAGCACCCCTGAGGATGAGCCGTGGGTCGGTGGTCGAACCGTCGCCAGAGACCGGTGTGAATACCGAGAGAAGTTTACCCACATCATTCGCCGGGGAAGCATCAAATCTTAAATACCTTGGAGCTTCATTCTCCAACCGTTCAATACTGGTGGACTGTGCGAGCGACAGAAGGAGTCGGCCAACTAAATACAATGATATCGGATATGTTTCGGTTGTGCTTCCTAAAAAAAAACTCAAAAAATCGCCACCCCGCAATTTTATTACTGCTCTTCATCATTGCCGCCATATTGTGTATTATAATTTGTGAGTAGGTCAACAAATTGATGTCCTCGAATGGCAGCCAAATTAAGCATTCTACCTCTAGGCCTCGCCCCGTTCGAAGCTATCGCTTGTTGAAGGAATCGTGTCTATAAAATCGACAGTCCGGATAGATATGAGCCATTTAATGCATTGAGTGCCTCGGGGAACCATTAGGTACCTCCAGTTGGGCGTAATAACTTTCAGGTCATGATCCACTCGGAGGGCGGAGCTTCAAGCGCAGATGGAGGGTGTGTACAACCTGAATAATCTGCCGACGTTTACCGTGAGAATTGTCATTTTACAAACTCTCTCAGAGTCCGCGAGTAATGGTCGAGGATAATGCAATTTACAAGCATGTGCAAAAGGGCAAGTGACATGATTTAAGCTAAGATTGTATACCAATATCTTCCTCATGACTCGACAGCATACATTTCCTTATAAAACACGAAATGCCACTTTAAATTTTCCTTGTCGCTTTTAATTTGAACAATAAATAATTTCAAATACCAAATACCATACTTGATCGTAAAACCTTGTTTGTATTCAACAGGTTATGCAATTTCAACAGATTTTCTAGCAAATTTTTTTATACTTTTATTGCATATATGTCACAGTTGGTGGTAATCTCTGGTATTTTGTCATTTGTCATCTGGAAAATGGATGCTGGTTGCCGTGCACCATCCTAGTTCAAATCCAAGAGGTCAAATTTAGTAGCAACTTATCGTTCAAGTGAATGAGTTGCTTATGACAGTTTGTGAGAAACAAGCAACTATCTCCATTAAATATTCAAACGTGTGGAGCATATTCATACTCATATACTTAAGGTTAACATTTTCGCGTGCGATTTTTAATTAAAGAAATAGATTGAATTCCATTTAAAATGAAATTATTTTCCAAATCCATTAATATTTTTTTACGGTAGTTATTCACAGCCAAACTGCACTCCTTTCGTAACGCCGAACGTTTTCAGAGAGTAAAATTGTAAAATTTCATATCCCTTCACTCGAATTCAAAATACTATTAAACCAGCGATAAATGTGCGAAGAATAAGATGAAGACAAATGAATGATATGTATGATCCTTAGTACTCACTTTCAATTCGAACTGTGGTAATATTTCAATGTATTCATGATGCTGAAAAATGCAGCATAGTGGGAAATCGACAATGCAGTTGTTAAGACATACAAGTTTGAGCTCCAGATCAATTGGAAAAAATAAGGTCATTATTAAGTCGATTTAAAAAAACTCCCTCCCTTTAGCCCCAAAAAAATGTTTCACATTGTACCATAATCTGGTCTTATCGTTGAATAATCGACGCAGGAAGAATTGGTCCCTCCTTTAAGCATTCGAGAGACGTCGTCCAGCTTGCACTCCTTTGCTTGCAAGTCCTCGCAAAACGTACGGATTGGCAAAATTCGAGGCGACGCATTTTTTTAGGGGGGGAAGAAACGGAACAGAATCTTAAGTGCTGGCAAGGAATAGAGCAGTAGTGAAAGCTTTGGTCTCGGGAGGCGGAAGAATGGGTGGACATGAAATGAAGCGGTGGGAAACGGAGTCACTAGGAAGGGGGGGAGGGCTTAAAAAACAAAGGTGGGTGACTGCGTGTGGGTGGGGAAAGGGGCGTGGTGGATGGGAGGGCGCCAGCGAGGGCGGCCGGGCGAGGTACTCACGTGGCTTGAGAGGAAGTGTAAGCATAAGCGAGGAGACTACACAGAGGATGTATCCACTATGTCGTTTTGACGCTCGATTGTTGTTGCCCCTTACAATCGGTTCTCAAAAATGCGATGTTGAGGTGATGCCGATCAATTTATTCTCAATATTTTCAATAAATATATATATTTAGCAGTATCCATGATTAAGACACAAATGGTAATTTCCACACTATTTATTTTAACTCTCAACGACCGACCATGATTTCGACACTTTGTGTCATTTTCAAGACACAAAGTGTCGAAACCATGTGTGGATATTACCATTTGTGTTTTAATAATGGATATAGCGTTCTTCCACAAAATTAAGCCTAAAACGATTTTATATATTTAGCAGGCGCGGAATTGGGGCGGAGCAGAGCACGTGCCCCGGGCGGCAGATTTCAGGGGGTGGCAAAATTTGAAAGGCTAATTTGAAAGCAATATTTCATTTTGCTAATTAAATTATTTATTTCAGAGGCCGATGGACAGGACTCCATTGTAATAGTTGTGGGCACATGTATGCGTATGGCTCTCCCGAAATTAAGAGGCCAAGAGTAAGTGAGGAAGACCTATATTGGTGGAGAGGGGTATATTGTATGGTTGGAGAAGCCTTCTCCAGTTGGCTAGACTATACACTTGTCCGCCGCGGCTGAAAACAAGTCCACATGCCGACGCCATGTCAGCTTATAATGAGATCGCATATTCATGGATATTACTAGGATGTATTCTAAATATTAGATCTTAGTTTTGCACTTCTTAATTCTTGGAACACAAATTTACGTCTTTTGTGACAAATTTTCGTCGTTCAGACCATCGGCTTGGACGCCGGCACGCGCCTCAAGGTAAACGCTAGGATGCAGTTTTTACTGTCGGTGAACAAGAACAAGCCAAGGGCTTGGAGGTTTCTTGATATATTGTGCAAACCTCATAATAATACTACCAGCCACTGTCAGACAGGGGAAAAGAGTACTACCGAAGCATGAATGGCAATCAATTGCACCCAAGTCCTGGAGAGTTGGGCCAAGTATAGATTAACCTCGGTTATATTATGGGAACTAAGGATACATGTCAATTTATCTGGTCCCTTGATTTACTCACACAGACTGGTTGGACTATTTCAGTTAGTGATTTGGCTCTAACTTTCTTCTATCTTTCCATTCTTCGGTTATTTCCGTCATAAAATATGCCGCATCAACTGGCTGATGATAATTGATGGGACCTAAAAGCTAAAAGCTATCGCATTACATGACTTTTGAGTGTTGAAATATTTTAAATAGAAATTGCTAAAGTTGTTAATTCTCCTAGTTCAAAATTGGAATTTAGATTCGGGAGTATCGAATCTCTCAAATGGCTATAAAAATGTAAATAATTATTAATAATGATCTTTATTAATTAAGATAAATTGGGACTATACAGTCCTCTGTCATTCTCAACTTCACGGGATTTCACACACAGCCAAGCTCTGGGCGGTGAAAAACCCACCTTGCCTGTATTCGAACCCGCGACTCTTAGGTTTGCAGGCGAGGACTTTGCGCCGCCGCACAGTGGGCTGAAATCGAAAAAAGCTGGACAAAAGTCCAAAATGACGTTTTTTGAGATAGAGACTTCAAACTTGGCGTAAATACTTATGAATGATTACCAACTATAGATGTATGTGCCATTTTACATCAATACGGTCCGTTACTGAGATACAGTGGCCCAAACATGATCAACTTTTTAAAAACACGCGCGGTCTCGTTTTTCTTCAGAAACCTTTGAATTTAAGCAGGTGGTGTTGCGTTGGCATGATTTTTATGGAATAAAAAACGCAATATTCCTTTTACTTGATGCTTTGCCTATACTTTCCGTGAATTTTGAAGATTTTGGTTCTCATTTTACTAGTTTTACAACGCAAAATGGCGGACCCGTTTTTCACGTGAAATTTGACATAAAGTAGACATTATCTTTAGTTTACGAAATATATAACTCGGGAAATTCACATCACGGTGTAAAGTAGAGATTTCTCAAGAACACTAAGCAGAAATCTTGGAAAAAAGTCTGCGACGAAGGAAATGAGAGCGATTTTTCGATCGCGAGTCAAGGCTGAGCTACACGCCGCGGGACCCTGACGCTCGGTAACCGAGGTTGATGTTCCAAGTTTTTTGAAACTTTATTCTTGAAAATCGTCATTTTAAGCACAGAACCTAGTCATTAATGACCTAAAACACTACACTGATGACATTAGCAAGGATTATGGGTCGACCGAATTGACCATTTAACGCGTTACTCGAGTGGGAATGCTTGGGATTGGATGTTTGTCGGAACCATTCCACGTATAAGAAATATGCTTCGGGTATTGAAGTAGGGTTAAAAGATTGATTTGGCATGCTAAAGAGAAAGAAAAACAAACTATTTTCGCGAAATGCAACTACCGTTACCTTTTTCCATTTCTACCCTCGCCGAGGTGGGTCGCGCGGAGAGGGGCGTTTTATGACAACGTACAGCCTTTTGAAGGTATTTAACAGATTCTTTCCTTAGTGTTTTTCATTTTTTAATCTTACCAAGATGTATACAATGTTTTAGTGAAAATGAAAAAAAAAACTTAAATTTAAAATCATTATTTTTATGTTATTATAAAATATAAAATGAAGAGTTAAGCTGACCAGGTAAAATTTCAGTTTTGGTCGTCCATCTTAAAGACAATATACGTGGCAACATGTCCAATAAATGAAAAATCAAAATCCAATCATATATATGCATTGGAAAATTGTTTGATAATGCTTTTCTCTCTTCGTAAAGGGATATTTAAATTAAAATACAATATAGCCGCAATGGAAATCCATGTATTACTTTAACTTACAAATAAAATCAATGCGAAATCATAAATTGCGATATGAATGGAATAGTTGTCTTGTATGTCGCATATAATTGTTCTTCCTTAAAGACACTGAATTGTATTTTTTTTCATTTATAGTTTCTACCATTAATCCTCCGATGAACTTATTTCGTCACTACCGTCTGGACCCTCTACTACACTATCATTTAAAAAAATCAGCAGATCTCTTTAATCTTTTGGCATTTCCTTCGGTCTCCTCGGACTTGATAGGATGGTAAAAAGAAATGTATCAGACGTCAATAACAGTCTTTTAAAAAGATCTTCATTCGTGGTCTCTCTGGAGTGCATTCTGTTGAATCTCAGGCGGAATTTACGTGTCTCGCTCAGCCTTGACTCGCGATCGAAAAATCGCTCTCATTTCCTTCGTCGCAGACTTTTTTCCAAGATTTCTGCTTAGTGTTCTTGAGAAATCTCTACTTTACACCGTGATGTGAATTTCCCGAGTTATATATTTCGTAAACGAAAGATAATGTCTACTTTATGTCAAATTTCACGTGAAAAACGGGTCCGCCATTTTGCGTTGTAAAACTAGTAAAATGAGAACCAAAATCTTCAAAATTCACGGAAAGTATAGGCAAAGCATCAAGTAAAAGGAATATTGTGTTTTTTATTCCATAAAAATCATGCCAACGCAACACCACCTGCTTAAATTCAAAGGTTTCTGAAGAAAAACGAGACCGCGCGTGTTTTTAAAAAGTTGATCATGTTTGGGCCACTGTATCTCAGTAACGGACCGTATTGATGTAAAATGGCACATACATCTATAGTTGGTAATCATTCATAAGTATTTACGCCAAGTTTGAAGTCTCTATCTCAAAAAACGTCATTTTGGACTTTTGTCCAGCTTTTTTCGATTTCAGCCCACTGTGCGCCGCCACCTAGACGGATCGGACGTAGTTTGAATGACAGGGGTGATGGTGTACCCTCCTAGAAACCCTAGAAGAGGCCCTCGCATTCCACACTAACGCGGCATCCTAAAAAGCCACGGGTGCCAAGGACCCACAGGTCACCTCCGTGGTATGCGTTGTGCGGCGGAATTGGGCAGGAGGCGCCTATCCCAAGCGACGACGACGTGGGCGGAAGACCAAAGGTGCCCACGCGGGTAAGAGAGTCGCCACTTTTTCAAATCCCTGCGACACTTTCCCATTCCACTGGCGAAGGTGGACGTTACGATCTTTCGTGGCACGGAAAATACTCCGCAAAACCATTCACGCCCATTCACGCGAAAGATTATTTGTATAAAGTAAGTTGCGTTTTGTCTCCGCAATTGCGTTACGTGCTTTCTGTTCTCGGTGGCGATGGGGTGAAGTCCTCGCGCGCCAAACCGAAGATCGCTGGCTCGAGTACCGTCTGGATAGGTGGTTTCTATCCAGGGCACGGGTATTTGTGCTGTGCATCGAAAGTGTTTGAACCCCGAGATGTAAAGACCGATATGTGATGTTTTCAGGGTAGTCGGAAGTAAAGAAATAAATTTACGTTGAGTTACAAAGAGTTGGAGTGGAATGATTTTTCGGCGAAGCAGATTTTCGCATAAATCGCCTTTACTCCGGTTATTCCCTAACACAGGTACTTGCATGCAGCTGGCGCTAACACTTTGAATAGCGTATGGTGACTATGGATTTCGGAGACTATTTAGTCCCCACCACTTTCTCAATGCAGTACCAATATAACATGACTTTTTAACACCTATTTTAAGTTGAGCAACGCATCTCTTGTAAATCTACTCCGAGTTTCTTAAAGTTGATTTTTCAAAAAAATAACAAAAAAATCGTATGATACAGGCATCAACTACAGAGAGTATTTTACGTTTTTTCCCAGGTGTAATTGTCTCTCTATTCTTCGAAAATTTTGTTTCAATCTCTTTTGCACTCAACAGTATTAGAGCATGCCTATTATTTATTGATTTTCTGATTATTAAATAATTTACACGTTTTGTAATGACATAACCTAAATTCAGAAGGTTTAATACCCATATAAATCGTATAAACTGTGAAATAATAAGGAGAATTATCATTGGGATTTTTGCGGAAACACGTGAAAAATTGGAGGGATACTATATTTAATCCATTAGTAGGATTAGTTAGGGTAGGGTTCAAATTGCGAAATTTTTCGTTTTTTTATAAATAAGCATCGTATGACGTAAACGGAGTTCTAAACCTCAGTCACGAAGTCTCCATGCTCACAATGGCAGAGCGAGAACCTGGAACAAAAATTAGGTCACGGAAGTGAACGTTTTTTGTTGACGCCGATTACGCAGGCATACTAGGAAGTACCTACATACGATAGGCGCTAACAATAAGTTCCCGGAGAACTTCTAGACAGCGACTTTGGCGTTGCCTAGATATTACCACAATTACGTGCGAATAGACGTTTTTTTTTAACGATCTCCGAAATAGTGAATAGAACGCATACCGGGCGGGCGGCGAAGTCCCGAGTTCGCGGTGCGGAACTCATTTCCGGGACGGTTTGTCATGCGAGAGAGAGAGAGAGAGTAGGGTAGTGAGTGAATTCCGGCGGTAGCACTGGCCCGCCTAGACAGGTTCCCAGCGGAAAGAGAGGGATGGACTTACTTAGAGTCGAAAACGTTCCCAAAAAATTTCGCAATGGACGAAATTTTGAGGGGGAAAAAATCGGTCGACAGAAATTCTCACCCCCACTCTAAATAATATCGCAGACGATTACCTCAGAATGATGCGTGCGAAAGAAAGGAATATAATTGATGCGTAGGAAATGAAAAAAATGGATTCTTTCCTATTGTCAATTTTTCACAGTTCCTGCGATCGATGGACTACCATGGATTTCACAAGTAAATTAAATTGCCGGAACGCATTTGAAAATTTTTACAGAACTTTTTTCATAATTATTCTACCGGCTCAAATAGTTTTAGATGGAGGGTTTTGTGAATCTCCAATTTTTATTTAAATAATTTTACAATTGTTCTGACGGTTATGGTAGTTTGATAATTTTATATGGAGAGTTTTTTCAATCATCCCGCCTCATCGCTTATATCCCAAAACTCAACATCCTCCCTCAATTCCCAGAAAGACTTATTGTCTTCCATCCCTATGGAAATAAAATCCAATAACTATGAATCTTCAATTAGTAAGAGCGAACTGATTCCATTCAAGTTTATATTGTAAAGTTTATTTCTTTGACACATTATTTCGGGAAACCTCTAGCCAAAAAAATCCATGAAGAAAGATTGAACCTTTTATAATGATAGCTAAATAGCCACTTGCGCGACTAATTTCATGGAAAATGGGAACAGCTCTTATTCCATTTAATTATGAATAACTCCTTTAAATTGAAAATAAAATTCTTTTGAGATAGAATAACTCCATTCGACGATTAAATTTTTACTTTATGATCCAAATTGCATAGCATGAACGCCTGTATGAAGGGGTAAATAATTCGTATGATTTCTTTCAGTAATGAGGAGAGACCATGATAACTATCTTTATTTCATTATTCGAGTTTCATCTTTCTTTTATTTTTTCATTTAAACCATTTTTACATTACAAATGAGATACAACGGATTCAAATCCATGATAATAAAATTATATTCAATATATAATCGAGTGTGCAATTAAAGAATTAACCATCAACAGAGCCATCTCAGGTTTGCAATTTTAATAAACTAAGCACTACTAGGTTGTCCAATGCAAGAAAATAGTTAATCTACCCGAAAACCTCGAAATGAGGCAATACTAGTCTCTGAGGAAAAAAAGCGTGAGTTCTTGAGTTAAAATCTATTTATTCTTCTCACCAATCAATACAATGCTTGAGTGTCGAAATTAAAGCCGGAAGCATTGTTCGATGAAGCGTATCGCTGCGCCGGCTGAAATTTTCCCAGCTTGTGAGCCAGAGAAATTTTCATATCCATAATTCGAGTTCTTGCGAGTGATGGTAATTATTCATGAAAGAGGCGTGAGGTGTCTTCCGTACGAAAGTACTAAATGATATCTTTTCATAGCCTCATATCAGCTGGTAAAAAATTGACCGCCGAATCAAAGAAGGCATCTTTCACAAATAATTAAAGGTACATTGCATAGATAACTTCGTACTCATTAGTTTGACATCGTAGTATCATTGATGTAACAGTATATCCTCAAGAGAGTGCAAGCATATCCTTTCGATGTCGAAACTTTCCTAATTTATAAACAGCTGTTGGCTGCTGAATAATATTGAGGGTTAAAATTTAATGACTATGAACTCTTACAAAAACTTAGATGAAGGACAAATTTGATAGATAAAAACTCATACAAACCCCCACTAAATGACCCGGCCAAGGGGCAATGGTACTCCTGAAAGATCTGCAGTAAAACCTAAGCATCTTTGTTCAAATATTTCCACATCCTGCAATCCTCGTAAGTGTCAGAAAAGTATATCAATTTGCCCCTCAATACCATCTCTTGTCTACATTCAATTGACAAGCAAGTCCTGTTGATCGTAAACATTATCGCGCCAATTTTTCAGCAGGTGTTCATTCGAGAATTTTCCAGTCGGAAACGTTTTTTAAATGCCTTCGTTGATATCAAAGAGATCCTGTGAACAGGAGCGAGGGTGAGTTGGGCGATAAAAACCCGATATATATCTGGCAGTGACACACGCTTCTTTATACTGCGCTCATAAATCTCCTCTGGAAGCGGCATCGCGTAGTCCGTATGAGTAATAGCAGACTAGTGGCTCATCAGTTGCAATTGGCAGGTCATAGAGACAATACATTCACAAAATCGCTTTAAAAAACGTAGGAATTCATGAGGAAATATTTCATCCATGAGCACCAGTTTCTTTATTATTAATAAGGCGTAAGGAAAAAATTACTTGGTACATACTAATTCCCCTCTCCTATGTCCTACGCACGAGTCCAACTCCTCTCGGCACCATTATTCAAATTAACGTGACTGGAATTGCTCTTTCAGCGGGTGACACGGTCAACAACAAATATGCTGCTCGAGCCCAGCGAACAAAGAAGACATTTGACTCGCCACTTTTAGGTCAAGCGTTTTTGTATGACACCAACGGCTAGGCTGTATTTACTCGAAAGCAGGCCGGACGGGAAATATGTTCGTGCTTTAGTCGTTTTATCCATTTTTACTTATCGTAAACAATCTTCCGATTTCTTTAAAAACGCTATATATTTGAAGAAATAAGTTATTTCGAGTGGGCACCATTATTTTTTTGGCATCAAAATTTTTTTTTCTACTGGCTATTACTCAGGCTCCAGTGAATCGTGTAACGTGCGTCGGATCATTCTGCAACTGCGGAAGAAAGATGATAGAGCGACAAAAAAACTGGAACGGAGCATAAAGCGAACCACGAACGAAATTTCACTCCAGAAAAAAAAAGAAAATCATTTTTTCCCACCGAGCGTAGGTATATACGCGCTTTCCCTCGTGGGACAAACTATGGACAATATTGGGGTACGAGAGGAAATAATATCAAAGGTTCTCATATCATAGACAAAGCGAGGGTATTTGTTTCGATATTTCAAATTCAATAATTCAATGGGAGATATTGAGTCGTTGATTGCTCGGTATGGGTGAATGTTTCCAGGTCAATGGCTCATAATTAAATGATATTTTAGATGAGTAGATTTATTATTTCAAGAATAAAGAAATCACTAGCAATTCAGTCATTCGAGACTACTCACTGCTTTAGATTGCGAAATGTGACGGAGTAAAAGTTGACGCGGGGCCAAAATCGAAGCATTGTTTTAGTAGAGTAAAATCGGCCATTTCAAGAAACCAGCAAAGAATACTCAAAAGAGAATTTAGCACAAAATTTTATCTCTTGTAGCAAGTTTAGTGAAACAACTACATAAAATCCATCCGAGAAATTGTCTTCTGAAGGAATAATTTCAGTGTTCATTTGCAAATATATAGGTCAGAGAAAAAAAGTTCTTCTGAACGTTTGTTTAACCAATTGTATTCAAAAGCATTAGAAGATGCGATACTATTCCAAGTCCATGATCAATTAAAGAGATCTATCGACCAAAAACCCAGTTTAATCAATAAAAAACTGTAGTTCTTAAATACAGTTTAAACTATTGATAGAGGACACTTATTCTAATAAATTATTATTAACTTTTAATAAAAATCGAAATACCTTTTTCACAACAAATATCTAACAGCTTTGTATACTTTCACAGTTTGCTGATTCACAGTCGCAATCACATACCTACCGTTTTCAGCAAAAATTAAATGTTTTTTTCTATTATTTGTCTAAATCTCTGGAAAAAAAGTAACATCATAAGTTCAAATGTGTTCTTGTTCTCTATCACAGTGGTGTAACAATGGGAAATGAGGTGGATAGAATCCACCCCCTGGAATCCAAAAAAAAAATTATATTATGAAGCACGTGGCGTATTAGTACCCGATCCGGTATGATATTTAATGTGATCCCTCCCGAGCCAAATTCTGGTTTCGCTATATCTCTATAAACAGAATAAAATATATAAGAAATACATTCAGTCAAAGAAAACAACCCAAAATCCTTAAATGTCGACTTTTTTCTTGACTTAGAAGTATACTCATTGTCTCGAGTCGTTCCGTGTTCCCTATTTCGCGAGCGGAGTAAATTGTCCGTCCACTTGCTTCGCGAGTGTTGCATTATACGACCCTTAATTTCATCCTGTAGACATTTGTGAAGCCAGCCGCCGACATTTTCCGTTATCACACTTGATCGCAAATTTGGGGCATTGGTGCACGGGCGTTTTGGTACCGCGTGGCGCAACGGGCGGCGATTCGGCGGACCACGTAGGATGCTGCCCGTCGTGCGAGCGTCACGCTTCGTGGGTGACATACCACGCCTCGCACCTTTCGTGAAAGGTGGAAAGGGAAAGAGTTGAAAAGGAAGGAGAGGGAGTTAGGGTAGGATACCCGATTTTCACCGTTTTATCTGATCGCCAAGCGAATAAAAAAAACATTCTTCCAAATGGTCTGGCCCCAAGGTATTTCGTTGTGCATACTCTACATTCCGGTCAATGTGCACTCAAATTGGTAGAATATTACTCTGTGGTTACGCGTGTTGGGAGTAACTTATTTACGGAATTTACATAGGCACATTATGTATCTTCATCATGGAAATAAAATTATGGCTACTTAGTTCTCTCTGCCAATTAAATATCTGTAGAACCTCGATCCCGTTCAGTGTTCTTATTTCTTTTATTTATTTCATTTAAACATTCATATTTATATGATAGCTGATTCAAACCATCATAATAAAATTATATTTAAGATCTAATCGAGCGCCCAATCAAAGAGTTTTTGCTATCACCAGACTATGGAGAGCCATCTCAATTTAGTAATTTTAATAAACCAACTAAACACTTAGAGTATGTGATCTAAGGAAAAAATGAAATTCCATAAATCACCCTTAAATCCCGAAATGAGATATTTCTACTCTATTTGGAAAAAAAGTCAAGGTCCCCGAGTTAAATATCTATTAATATTTTTCAACAATCAACGTATTAAATAATAAAAAATATCTAGGTGTAAGGGTGAGAAATCCATCCGGACGTGAGTTAAGTTTGGCTAAGTTAGTAAGCGAGAACTTCACCCCTCTTCCAACTAGACCATCTCCTGGATACATCTTGGCCATGAAAGAGTATGAGAAGTTTATTACATTAATGTAGTTCAGAAAACTATCATCATTAAGCGCTTCAAATGTTAAAAAGGGTTTTTTTCTGTTGGTAAATATTGGTCTTTGACCAAGCTCGGTTTGCGTCTTCACACGATGGTGGCTTTTTGAATCCTTTTGCACTTCCCTCCTTCAAATTGTCCACCTTTGATTCATGCTTGTGAGATACGCAGCTCAGGTGATGGCCAGCCTCAATGGAAACACCCAGTTACCAGTCAATTGCTAAGGTAAGTACCTTTGGGCTAGGGTCTTCGTTGAGAGTCAATCCAAATATTAATCACGCTGCATGCACGTAGCAGCGACCATGACAAAAAACAGCCTTAGAATAAGAACAGCGATAAATCCAACTAATCCCAGAATTATGCATTGTATGAGTTAAGAAAATGGGGTGCCAGAATAAAGGCTGCAGAATTTGGCGAGATTCGTAATAAGTTATTCATCATCATAGGTCAATAATTCGGAGTATTCAACGTTATTCTCAAAATCAACTGCGAATGACGTAGAATACGTCGAAACCGGTTTCCGAGTATTCAAATAAGTGTGGAAAGTACAAAGTTCCTTTATTATTAACATGCAAAACTTCCACAACTTTAATTCACTCACTATCAACTTCAATAATTCGGAGATGATTGAACGTAGCTCTCCACCTCGTTCTCATATCAGCTAACCTTTTCACACTTGCGCATTTCTCCTCTTTCACGATTAATTATTTTCCAATCTACTATACATCAATAAACAATAAGTCCCCTTAATAATTCGTCCTATATAACCCATTCACGGCCTTTCCTTCCCTTCCTTTTCGTCCTCGTCCCTCCTTCGAAGATTGTCTTCATCGTCCCATCATGTCTCATGTTGCGGCTGATTAGGTTGTTCCGTCTATTTCATAGGGTTTTTAGATGACTTTATATTATCTTCGCTAAAACTTTCGAGAGGTACACGTCAACGAAATCAAAAATCTTTTTGGGCCATGTCGCCGCGACAATGCTCGGATGGCCCTAATGTTTCCCGATCGATGCTGGACGCTTTTTCAAGGGAATCTGATGAAAAGATTTCTCTTCACTTCATCAGATACCCTTGAAAAAGCGACCAGCATCGGTCGGAAAACGTTGGGGCCACATTGACGCGGCAACATAAATAAAAAATATTTTTAATTACCACGACTTATCTTCTCCCCCACTCTTACAAGAAATTACGCATTGCTCAATCGGTCGATCCATTTTAATCGGACATAATCATTATTGCAATGAAAATTTAAAAACGAAACAAACTCATCTACACTACACATTTCCGTCGCCAGCCTCTGAAATTCGCAGTACGTTGATTTAACTGGTCGAAAACCCCATCTAGCTCCATAGTCATTTGAATACCAGCATCGATCGGTCTCCGAAAAATCGCGAGCGGAAAGTTTTATGCGTGTATTTATTTTTTTGATGGCTCATTTCTCTTGCCATTATGCCGCCGGTCATTGAATTTCACTTATCTGTTTATCGCTCGTAGACGGCACTGCGGGCCACTGATAAAAATCCGACGCTGGAGCGGGGGAAAGGGACTGTGGACGTGGTGGGAGTGGGAGACCGCATATTAGGAACCGCCGGGCGAGTCGCTTTCACTCCTACTCCGCCAAAAACCACTCGGGGAAGGAAGGAGCGAGGCGATGCGGGGTAACGGAGGCAGAACGCTTAGCGGAGAGAAGTCGGGCCGATTGATTGACTCGCACAAACGCCGTAGTATAATCAAAGCAAATCACGCATTGCGCGGATAGAGAAAATCATTTCGTTATCAGAATAAAGAAAACAAAATTCGTTGAGATTCAGAATAAATTACTCAACATATTAAAAAAGAAACTTTAAAGAATCGATTGTCTTGCACAAAGCCCGTAGTTTAATCCTAAAAAATAACGTATTTTGTAGATGTAGAAAATCATTTTGTAATCTGAGTAAAAACTACAGAATTCGGTGGGTTCGGAGTTAGTTGCTCACCATGGTGCACAAGAAACTTTTAAAGACTAGATAAGCTCATGCACACCAGACATTTATGTCGCCAGCCTCGTCTTGTGGCTGATAAGCGCAGTGCGTAGGTTTCAATTCATGACAACTTCACGGGGAGTAACTCGACTTGTGATGAACCAGACCAATCAATGACACATCCTTGCAATCAGAGAACAAACTGCTCATCAACCGTGAAATCGATTTTCGAAGGCGTAAGACAACATGTATGTCTCTAGATCGACAATATTACCTTCCTTACAATTAGTTACTTTCAAAGTAAATTGTAACCTCTCTCAACTTATGATTGTCCTAAGTCTAGTTGCGATATTTTAAGCTGTTGTGAACCAACAGACGCTCATTTTGAAGATTCGACCACATAGTTACCTCAAGTAAAGTCAATAAAAATTTTTGTGCACAAGAAGCGGGGGATTTGGAATTTTGGAAGCATTGCATTTATTTCATTGATGTTTCATTTCACCTGGTGTTATACTGTCGTTGAGGATAATTACACATAATATATTACAATTAGCACGGGTGAGTAAGGGGCGTTCAAAGGGTTGAAACCATCCCACCTTCATGAGCAAGTGATGAAATTGCCCTCGCAAAACCAAAGGTGTCTTCCTATAGATTTGATGAGCTATACTATGATTTAATGGTATTTGGATACACCCAAAAAATAGTTCCTTAGCTTTGGATGTCAAATATCTCCTTTCCGCGGATGTCACTGAAAAAGGTTCACAGTCTGTTGCTCATAAGCTGACTCCGATTGACCAGTGGGGAAGACGGAAAGTATTAAGGATAGATTTAACATGGAATTGTAAATAAATTGAAGGTCTAAGCCAGAAAATTTTTCGGAGGGTTACATTTATAGGGGATGGGAGACTCAATTTGAGGAAGTGCGTTTAGTATACTATAGTATAGTACCAAGCATTTTTTGGGGGGATTTAAACGACTACATCCACTCCACACCCAAATTAGATAGCTCGCCACGGATAGTAGATAGCAGTTACGTTTATGAATATATTTGGAGATTCAAGAATGAGGTGGTACACCGCTCCTTACGTAAATTGTAGGCGGTCAGTCTTAGGTCCTAAGGTTTTTTTTTACTGGAATAAGCCATGTTATAAACACGCGGGAGGGTATTAGGAGATGGTTGGGGATGGCAGAATTTATCGCACGGCATCATGGATACGCGGCAAAATTGCTCCAGCGAGACTTTTAGTTACAGCCTGCCTTGTGACAAGAGTAGACAGTATTTGAATATACGTAGGATTGATATTGAGAAGATGTGCGAAGATCGCGCTATGCATATAAAATTTTTGGTAATAATAATTCATGCTCCCATCGAATTTTAATCTACCCAATAGTACTGTAAACCTCTGTTTTGCAAGGAGCTCAACTCACTCTTGATTCCGGAAACGATCTGAGTTGATTTTGCGCGCTCTTTATAAAAAATTTTATTCCGATGATTTTAATCCCTCTCGCACTATTTTATAATTCATTTAATCTCAATCGCCCCGAAAATAGCACACTCAGTCCTTTATATAGGAGAGTTACAAATATTTAACTACTATACGATCACCCATACGCACCCATTTTTAAACGCCTTATTTAGTTGCCCAATGCATGTTATAGCATAGCAATAATTACGTGTTCTGATACAATTTAAACTGATTACTTTACGCTATGTATTCTATGCCATAGCAATCATCATATGAGATAATTCTATTTAACCTGATTCCTCGTTTAGAAATAATGCAGATTCAACAACTGATGAATTTCGCGTTACGAGCAGTCCCCCGGAAAGGATTAACGTATGAAAATGAGGGTCTACTCTAGACTGTCATAGAGTCGATAGATGGGAAGAAGTGCGAGGATCGCGCTTCATTTTTTTTTTCTCGCTCCGCGAGACCTTTTCGCCCGGAACGACGAGATGGTTCTGTCCGACGCTGCTGTGGTCCCACAATCTAGCCCCCCTTCCCATCCAATTCCTCCCACCCCCCTCCGCCCCTCCGAAATTCTCCACCTCCCTCCCACCCACTCTGCCCGCCGCCACAAACTCTCGGCGCGCGGATAAGAAAGTGAAACTCCTCTCTCTCGCACACAAAACCGGGCCCTTCCTGAAATAAAAAAAGAATTCGACGCCGAGACGCTGCTGCCCATATCTCCTCCCAGCCAGCCGAAAAACCAACCGAGCCCCTCTCCTCAGAGAAAGAGGAGAAGGGAGAGAGCAATCAAAAATCCCCCCTCCCAAAGGTCTCGTTCACACAACAGAAATAGTTTTAACAAAAGATCAGACTTATAGTTTCACCAAAATTTATTATTATTTTATTAATAAAAATGGATTGGTCACTATACATTGTATTAGTTCAGCAACAATAAAAAAATATTATAAAACAAGCATGCCCAAAATTCTATTTTCTTTTTTGTTAATTTACTGCTGATTTAATTTACATAATATGTAACCTTACATTGTATTAGCTTGGTAACCATAAACAAACATCGCGAAAATGTTTAAGTCAAAGTTAGAGCTTCCTTTTTGTGATTTGTTTATTGTAATACTTTCATTTATTGTAAAACATTGTCAAAACCCTATATTTTGTTTTTTTTCTCAAAATTACGTCAATTTTCATCCCAAGTCCTGACGAAGGAAAATAAATTTCCGAAATTTCGGCAAATAATTAATTTCTATTTTTTTAACAAAAGATCTACACTCCAAGAAACTCGTTCACTACAACTCGGCTGAACTTTTCTAGGCTTAAGTATAGAGTTGAACATTTGAGAAAGAAAAAACAACAACGTTCACCACTAAAAGCGGCGTAACTGGACTTTGAATAGTCATTAGTTAATAAAAGATCAAAAATCTCTTATAAGTACCCAGAGATATAGAAAATAATCTATCTATAGACAGTCATTTGAACTATCAAATGTTTTTAAAAATAAATTTCATGGTTGATACACGGCCTCACTTCTGAATGGTGGTATAAGTACCAGTAGCTAGCGTGACTAGGTGGAATGCCTTTGTTGTAGGAGTTGAAGGAATCAAAACTTTGCTGTTTCCACGTTATGTATTATTCTTCCCGACAATGGTTCTGTTACAGTTACACTCTAATTCCTTGAATATGTTACTCTTTAATGATTTTAAGTCATTAGAGTGACGAGTAACATTTTCAAATATTTGAAAATGTTACTTTGTGACGAAACCATGGTCCGGAAGAATAAATCATCAAAGGGAAACAGCAAAGTTTTAATTCCTCTAGCTCTTGCTGACTGGAGTAGTAATAAAATCATGGTTTTGGGTGTTATTAAGTGAAGTTACTCCAAGCTAAGTTGTTGCGACCGGGCTTCAAGAGCTAGTCCAAAGTTCCTCTGTTAGTATAGTCCAAAACTACCTCCCCAATCGTCCCCTTCCCCACTTTCCCACCCCCCTTTCCCACCCACCGAATGAAAATGCGAGTGAAAAAAAATTCCCCTCCGCCTCATCCCACCGCCCCCTCCCCCCCTACTCACTCTAGCTCTCTCATCCCGCATCACGTACCTACCTTGTTCGCTTGAAAACGTTGCTAGGGAAACTGGGTCACGCCACTCTCCCTCTCGTTTGTTCGTTAACTATTTTCATTCCCCTCCCACGTTTCCCCCTCCCACCCTCCCGCCTTTCCCCACCCACATCCTCCCATTCTTCTTCCGATTACGGTGGCCGAATTCATTGCCTCCGCTCCGTTGCAGTTACTCCCGCTGCGATAATACTCACTCGTCCGTCCCTACAACTGGAATCGCCATCGGTGAAACAACAATCAAACCAATAGAAATCCTCTCATTCGTTTGAGATCCAATATTATTTCAATATTTCTGGAAGTTCCATGAAGACGCCGTAAAATTTCCTCTAAATATGTGCTTCATTAGAGAAATCTCTTCACTCAACATTTACTGGTATGCATCTCAAATCCTTTCATTCGTTTGAGATCCAATATTATTTCTCCCCAATATTTTAGGCAGTTCAACGAGGAAACTGCAAATTTTCCTCTAGCCATGTACTCAGTGAAAATTCTCTATCCCTTCACTCAGCATTTTCTCGTAAGGGTATCGACTAGTTTCATTCTAGATCTAATATTATTTCTCCTCAATATTTTAGGAATTTCAATGAAGACGCCGCAAATTTTCCTCTTAATATGTACCTAATTAGAGAAAATTTGCTATCCATTCAATCGGCATGTATGCGTCTCAACTCATTGAGATAGAACCATAATTCACCAAATACCTTCTGATAATCGAAGAAGACAAGACCCAGTGATACAGTGATTCGAGATTGATCCTGGATCGATAGATTAACAAATAAACGTTTTTATATTGTTTCAATCTGCCATGCCACCATTCCACGAAGTGAACCCGCGAACCAATGATTTGATCCTGGTACATTCGCAGATAAAAAGAAAAATTGGTGATTAATGCTTTGCAAGTGAGAAATCACATCCTCCCATTCTTTTTCCGGTTACTGTGGCAGAATTAATTGCCTCCGCTCCGTGACAGATACTTCCGCTTTCATAGTACTACATCGTCCCTACCGTTAGAATCAAAAGGGGAACGTTCGCCACATTCTTCGAAAAAAAATTAATTATTAATTTTTGGCAAGGGAGGAATCACGTCCTCCCTATGGAGCGAAACCAGGCAGAGAAATCTCTCGGTGCAAATAATTACGGGATAATGAGAAGTTATTTCGGTGAGTTGAGCCGGTTGCTGTCTGGCAGATAGGAATCCAACGGTCATCATGTTTTCTCATAGACCTTGGGGCAGTGGCTTGACCAGAAATTTTGTTCGGAGGGGTCCAAACCCGGGGGGTGGGGGGAATTTTTGAAAAATAGGGTAATAAGTTGAGGGTTTTCAACTAATTTTTACACTTTTCATAATCGAAAAAAACTTCATTTTTCAAAGAAATCTTTTGTAAATTCATGGTTTTTCGATATTTGTTTTTTTTGTTATGCAAAGTAAGTGTGCTTTTATATTCCGGGGGGGCGGGGGGTCCGGACAACCCCTCGCTATGCCACTGTCTTGGGGGTACTATACATTGGTTCGAGATTGATTCCGGCGAGGATTCATCCCGAACGCTTATTACTTACCTAGAGAGTGAGTCCATAGTGGCGTAATTACTTGACATTAATCTCGAACGATTCAAGCAATCTTCCCTGGTAAGTAATTCTTTCATTTGTTGGAGATACAATATTATTTCACATAATATTTTCACAACTCAGTAACTGGAACTAGACTTCTTCAGGGTGATAGTAATTAATAGATAAGTGATAAATCCTCTTCAGCTGAACATCCACGTAATCTTTTTGGAGTATTTCCTATTTGGTTTTATGTTTCTCAAATAAATGTTGTTGATATTTAACATATTAACATCTGTTGCTTTACCTAAACAATGCATACCTTTATCCCAAATGAAGAAATGAAGTAGAGCAAATTACTTGTCTTAGGAAGAGTGTCTCCGGTCTCCCATTCCCAAAGTCAATTCAATTGAAAAGCTTGAAAAGAGGCCATCTTCATCCGTCACGTCTATAGGATACTGTGGTCTGAGGATGGCAATCATTGAAGGACAAGTTGATGGCGAGAACAGTAAATGAAGGCTCGTTCGAGATATATTGTTCGCGAGATAAAGGATATAGAGAAAATGAATGCGTAAACAGAAAAGATTAATTGATAAGATAGATGACTGGACACGGACAGTCCAATCTGAAGATTTTTTTGCCGATTGTGATGCTGATGAAAAATCGCAACAAAATAATTTCGTCTCAGTGCAGGGAGAGCATGTGCTTCCAATTTTTCTGTAAGTAAGACGTTTTTTCGACTAGGATGCACTATTGATAGTTTGCGACGAATTGTATAAGTTACTGAAACAGCTGTATTGACGTGGCGAGGTATTTATATGCTATCACCGTGGCAGTTCATATACTATTACAGCTCTGATGATACTCATCAAACTACTGGCATGGTCACTGCCATTATTCTACGAAATATATTTCAAAGACTGCTTTATAAGACACATTATTATGGTAAACTGTAGCCAAGTGGAATACACGAGAAAAAATTAATCTTGTTGAGCGATAACCTGTGCGCCCACTTGCGCGAAAAAAGATGAAAGAAATTAACTCTTGCCCTAATTCTTTTAAATTATGACTTTGTCTTTAAAATAAGATTATTTCATTCCAGTAAGAATTCAAGCGTGCAATTTTTACCTCATGTTATACTTGCACCGCCAGTTACTATCTTAAGAGGTGGATAAAATATATGTGTTCCCTTTAGTAACGAAAAGAGACTTTGATAAACCCTTCCAGCCGATGATTATAATTTCTTATTTACTTTCATTAATGCCATCGAATTTTGCTAATCTGATAACATAGACTTAATTGATTGAAATCTATGACAATAAAATTATATTCAAGATGTAACTGTCCACTCATCTAAAGAGTAAAGCTATCGTGATTGCCATACTTTTGGTTTCGTTATTACTTTTCCACATCCCTTCATGTTTGTCTGATAACTTAGACCTAATTGACTTAACCATGGCAGCAAAATTATATTCAAGATGTCAGGGGCGCAGCTAGGAATTAAGGCTGGGGGGGGGGGTTTAGGTGCAACTAACACCGAGGTGTGTAGGGGTATGGAATACCCACCAGGATAAGCGGTAGGTGCGAGTTTTTACAAATTGCGGAATTTTAAGATAAATGGTTTAAAATGGTGAGTTTTACGGCTTTCTTGGGGATATTTTATCAATCCTCACACTATTCTAATAGTAATATCAATCCAATAAATAAAATGGATTAAACTTAAAAATTTCTCTGAGGTCTGGGGGGAGGGGTGTTTTATCCCCCAAAACCCCTCCCTCGCTGCGCCTCTGAAAGACGTAATTGAGCGCGCATCGAAAGAGTAAATCTATCTGGATTACAATAGTTTCGGTTTCGTAGTGACTTTCGTGTAGCCCTTCATTGCTGCTGGCGTTAATTGGCGCGGCCCACGGCGGCTCATGCTCCAGAATTTGAGAGGGGAAATATTTTTTTCCCCGGTAAGTGGATCAAATGAAACTGGAGTCGGATTTGGGTGGGACACGGGAAGCAAAGAGGTGGAAAACGGAAGGGATTCGTGGACGAGATAAGGAATCGCTTTGGAGAGTGAAAGTGATTTGTGGGATGGGAAGCGAAGGGGAAAGAAACTTCAGAGGAATTTATTTTTTTATCCTCCCCCCCCCCCCCCTCTCCTCTCCCTTCGACCGTCTTTTTTTCCGCTTTTGTGCGTCCGCCCGCCCGGCCGGCCAATTCTCCGGCATCCTACATTCTCAATTCCCCCGCGGGGCCACCGAAGGCGTAAGCAGCAGGATGACTAATTACCCCCCCCCCCCCCCCCCCCCCCCGAGTCACTCACTCACTCACGAGGAAATATCAAGAATGGTTGCACTCTTTTGGAAAGGCCGATTTCTTCGAAATATACTCATTAAGCTCAACCATAAAGTGAAAGAGGTGAACTAATTCAACCGATTCAGGCGAGATGCAGTTGACGGTCGTCATTTTATAGCGAATGTAGCAATTGCTCTTTTCTAAAATTATTTTAATGCCTACTACTTGCACACACGAAAATAATAATTATTTATGAGCATTCAAATAATTGCAGAATAGTAAAATTTTTATTTTTATTATAATTTAAAGTGGTGGAGTACTAGTCCTGACTGCCACAGTAAAAACTTCTGTATAACCAGTGATTGTTTCATACCAATCACTTAGTGATTCTACATTAGGTTGGATTTGGATAAGTGAGGTTAGATCTGTTCCCGGACTCAGGCGCGGGTGCATGAATTTAACTCGTTCAGGTTAGGGGAGGACCGCTCCTTTCTCTGAGTTACCTCGACTTCGATAATTTTTAGGACAGTGTCCAACAGCTTCATCCTCCAAGAGTTAAGGTACCATAATTCTGATAATTTAAAAAGAATGAACTCCAATGACGCTTCCGTGAATTAAAGCAATATTTCATGAGACTCAGACTGCAAATAGCCCTCCAAATTTAAAAGAAAATAACTAGCCGTGGAGTCTCATTATTAATTAATGCAAAGGATGAGCTCTCGAAGGGGCAATTATAGCTATCTCAGTGCTTCAACCCGAAAGTGAGTTTGAGAAGTTGAGGGTAGAATTCAACCCGAAAAAAGCGACGGGCATGCAATTAATCCAGTCATGATAAGAATTTTCGAGTTCTTTTCCCTGATCCACCGAGGGCTATATGAGAATTTTGCTGGTGTGCCTAGGCTTAACTCGGATTTTTACAATATCCAAGTATTTTATGCACTAGGCCGCAACGATCCCAATCTAAAATAATATTTCAAATGAAAGACAGATTGATCACCAACTTTGTAATATATGCGGCATGATTTTACGTGATACATAGTCATTGGCGGCCAACGAAAGTGCCATATTCAGAAGTGCATTTTTAAAATCCATGCTAATCAGGTGATTCCTTGAAACTGAATGAATGTCTGTGAGCACGAATAAGTAATACCGAGGTATTATCACTTGATCGTTGACAACAAGCTGCAGTCTTTAGCTTACAATATGAAGGTTTGAAATTTTAACATTTATGTTTGATGCTGTAGATGTATACAGCAAATGTACATTAGTTTAGAATAGTGTCTCGTAATTCTTTCTTTTCGGGTAAATTAAGGAAATATTCACCTTTTTGATAAATTATTTAATAATAGATGCATCGTTATATCATTGTACATAATTTTTTCTAAATTAATATGACAATTATATGATCTGCTAATGTCAGCTGTTCCTCTTTGATAAAGAGACCCCAGGATAAATGTGACATGCTTTCCGCAGCGTGATGAAGACCTCAGTGACTTTAATTTTGAGTTTTGGTGATGTACGATTTCTTTCGGCAAGAATGAAAAAATCTGGCGCGGCTAACTCAATGAGAGGCCACTGGTTGTGTGTGTAACGTTTTGATCGTAATTTCACGCCGGCATTCATTTCAATTTCTCGTTTTTCTTCCTCATCCCCTCCCCCCCGCCTACCTCCTTTCTCCCTTACCCTTCCCCACCTCCCTTTCCCTTTCGAACCCAAGGGAATGTATTTTTATTTTTTAAAGCGCGAGCGCAAAACTGGTTTTCGCGGCTTCTTCAGAGCCGCACGTTAAATGATGAGTCCGTTACTCAACGCCTGTTTTATTTCCGGAAGTAGGGAATAGAGAGGATTCAGACGTGTGATAAAAGGCCCTTAATTAAATTCCGACCCATAATTATCAACTTGGAAAAACTTGGGATGTAAACGTGGTAAATTTTTCGCATGAAAGCATGCATGCATTCAGCGCATGGGCTAGCGGGGCTGACCCAGTTTCGTCGAGCCAGAAAACATTTGCATGAAATTAAATCCGAGGAGATTTTCCCAAGACTTGAATGGTTTATCCGGTGAAGGCGTGATATGAAGGTGATAAACAATGCATGCGCGATAGCCATCGGACAGATCCCGACATCTATCATCGGTTCTTTGCCGTCCTATGACGGATGTTACACAAAAACGGATCTCCGTCCAGTTATAACAGCTCTCGTGAACCCAAATACCGGCGGCACAAGGAAATTCGGCACGTATTGATTAAACTTGATATATTTAAATTATAGTTGAATTTTGGATGCCTGGAGACAAAGAAGGATGGAAACTTTTTTCCTCGCGAGCTGCGACGCCTCTCAGCTCTCCTCTTCCTCAACAATATCTGCATAGAGAAAAAATGTAATGAATTCATAAATGAAAGTTTGATGGCTTCGGGGGTGACGTTGGGGAAATAAGAGGATATCGACGAATAATCAAAATTAAGAATTTTCCCCAGAAACTGATTTTAACTCGCACAACGCGTTTCATCACACGGAGTTGGACAAGTTAAATAATTTTTGTGAAAATACATACCTTTGATTCACTCCACTAAGAATCGTAAATAACGATTGCTTTCAATCTCACAAAAATAAATAGGCGTTTTTATTTCATTCATTTACATTCTCTATGGAAATTATTTCATCCCTGCAGGATGGTTTGGTGCCTAATGCGGCGTAATAATTAGGGTCCTTGCGGCCTAACGCCACACTGATCACGGATTATCCTCCCACTTTTACGAATTGCCTTGGTACACTTGCACAGAAATGCACCCTGTGTAAGATCTTGATTTACTTTAGGCCCTAAAAGGAGTCCAAATTCAAAGTCCTGGAATCTGAGGAGCATGTAGAGGATAAATATTGATTACTTAAATGCAGTTTCATGTATGCACTTCGTAATTCCATAGTTTTACGATAGGGTGGTTTGCGTTTATTGAACAAATATTATATGTGATGAAAATACTAGGAAATGACTAATTTTATGGTCAATTCGATGTCCACCACAGTGTCCAGGTTACAATTGAAGAGCAACCAATAATTACTTCCCACGTGAAAGGGACGTTTAGCCGTGATACCATGACCATCTTTCGTTTCAATTAGTGGTGCAATGTACAAAAAGATTTACTACACCTTTGCATTCCTCCCTCTCCAACATCTATGCATTTGATTCCCTGCTTTTTGGGCTCAATCTTTTGGACTTTTGTCCTTTCTAAATTTCCCTGATCATGTGTCTATTGATTTTCTTCGACTTATTGTCATTCCAAAGCGTTGGAAGCTAACCCATAGTCCCATTGCCATTTTTTTTTCCCCCAGCATGTTCCAATAGCTATGCTATATTCCGTACAATTGCTGCGCTCTATCACGCTAATGTTTTTGGCATTTAGTAGTTGGGAAGGTGGGAACTGCCTGGAAGAGGAACATAATATCGATCAAGAGGTCCTAACGTATGTACCTACCTACGAGTATTAACTACTAATGGGAGTGCAGGCTTCTTTCCCGTAAAGGCTATTGTCTACATCTACCCAAAAAATGCCTTATTCGGGAGTTTGGTGGAGATGCTAGGAACCAGGAAATTGGCATGAAAGAAAGTATTGTAATATGTGTATTGAAAGTATCTCTCTTATTTGTCTTGTATGACATGTGGCAAGTAGTGGTGGGAGATATTGATACTAGTAAAATGGATTTCTTGAATTCAGTAGATATATCTGCAACGTACTCTTTGACCAATTAAATCTCTCTGATTGAATTGTTTCCATCTGGAATATCCAGGCTTCCCCTACCTCCTATTTTTTCCTCCCGGGCAAACAAGAGTAATGAGAAAGCACTATAACGACCGATTTCAGCCGAAGTCATTTAAAATGGAATAAAACCATCGACGGGCATCTCCCTTTCCCCTTTCTCCTACCCACAATGATTCGAATCCGTCCTCGAGCGGGCTTGAAATGGGGTTGATTTCGGATTTGTTACGCTGCAAGAAATAACTCAAGGTGGCCAAATATGTCGACGGTGTCAGTTTCACGTGTGCATTAGGCATTAGGATGTCTGAAGTTTTTTTTTCAAATCCAGAAATCGGGAAAAATACGAGGATGAAGGAGGAAGAGTGAGAGTGAGGCGCAGCCATACGGGAGATTGGTTGTAGGTCCTCGTGCTCGACTTGCACGTGTGACGTCGCGGAAAAACATCCGCCATGCGCCGGCGCTGTCCCCCATCGGGCCTCGCGGACGGGGAGCACGCCTCCAGCCGCTGACATCATTCTGTCCCCGCGGGTATGATATAGTGCGCGGGGATCTGGTAAACGGACGTGACCGAGCGTCGAGGGCTTCGTTTTTAGACTTTCGGAAACGACGCATTTGTCAACATTTTGACCCGATCCAGAAGAAAACGGGTGGAGAGGGCAAACGTTGAAAGGAATCCCTATTTCCGAGATCGGCGCTCGCTAAAACCGTGGATTCCTAAATTATGAAAAGGATGCGAGAATGTAAACAAGCATTCCTGAGCACCCTTTCAGTTTCTTTTGAGGAATCTGTGGTTATGTTGTGTTTTGTTGTGATTTTAGTCGATTGCGTTGGGAAAAAATGTTCAAAGCTCGTCAAAGAATCGTGGATAGCTTTTTATACAGGCGTTGTAGATATAACTGTAACAAGACATTTTGTTAGAAAATTTCGAGGAAATAATGCTTGAAGTAAATTAAAACTAGCCGTCTTCCTAGATTTTCCGATAAGAATTAGAAACAAAGGGAAAATGCCTAGAAGTGTTCACTAGTATTAATTTTACACTTATAAATATAAACTTCTAACTTAGCTGATGACAAATCATAACCCCGATGATCTCCCCAGCTAAGACACCTACCCACATGAGAACTTCTTCCTTTAGTGGTTTTCGATATCTGTAAAACTTTCAATCAATCCCCCAAAAATGGTGAGCTTCAACATGTCACTTGCCGTCTTATAATCCACTTAGTCAAAAACCTGAGCCATGAAAAAGTTGAAAAGCATTTCCGTAACTAAATAGAGGGTTCATTCTTATTAACTACGATCAATCAACATGCGTGCACACGCAATACATCTATGTAATATCCTATCGATAATTAACGGCGGTGAGTGAATAAGAAGAAATAAAACTGTTTGTATTGGCGGTATTGGCTCTCATTTTGCTTTTTCGGTTCAGTTCATTTCTCTTTATCGATGCATTTCTCAAAACGCTATTTTCATTTATCTCACGTGAGACATTTTTATTTTTCCCTCTCTCTTTTTTTCATTGACAATACTAAATAATTTCAATTAGGAGGGGCTCATAGTTTTTCTCCATTTCATGATAGATCTTCGACAAATTCAATGAAAGTGAAGAATCAATTCCAACAATAACCGATAGAAATGTAAACGCAACAAAAAGTAATTCATTACTTTTTAGAATAACCGGTATAAATATCC
The DNA here is from genome assembly GCF_921293095.1 of Ischnura elegans. NCBI lineage: Eukaryota > Metazoa > Arthropoda > Insecta > Odonata > Coenagrionidae > Ischnura > Ischnura elegans. The sequence goes on from NC_060248.1 coordinate 103,728,546, forward strand.
GTGTTACTAGACCATAATCCTTAGCAGCACAAACACCAACTGAGAATAATCTTTGGAATTTTTCGAAGTTCGTCACTTTTTATCAATATTTCATTTCATGATATTGCTGCAATGGGAATGTTGTTACCGATTTTAAATACCCTAACATCGATTATTACGATTTTAAATTATTGCGACCGGTTTCGATACGGTGTATCATCATCTGATAATTTCACATATTTGTACATAGAATTTATACCCTTGAAGAAGTTGGAGGGGCGGTGGAGTGAAGGTGGGGAAAGGGGGGGAAGGGGTTTTTTTGGAGAGGGTAGTGACCTCCACTCCACCGCCCCTCTAACTTCTTCAAGAGTATAAATTCTATGTACAAATATGTGAAGTTGTCAGATGATGATATATTGAGGAAAATTAAATTTGTCCATTATCAATTGAGGAAAAATTAAATTTGTCTGGAGAGGCGAAAATTTTTTGATCAGATACAATTATCATTCTCATTTCAAGAAGAGTTATGACTCAATCCCGGTTCCTAATTTCAAAACCTCAGTGGTTTTGCTCCCAAAACTAATACAATTGGCCTGGCGATGTTTTATAAAGCAAGCAATGTGTATGAGAGAGTGAAATTAATTGTGTGTGAATGCCTAGCGACCCAGGGCAATCATGAATAAATATCATAATCAACGCTGTTTACAAAAAAGGTTTTCCAAACAACGTCTTGTCACTTACAGGCTACACTCGCCCCCGAAGTCAATTATAAGTGAGATTCGCTAGACATACCCTTGCTTTCAGCTCTTATCTCATTTCTCTTTATCGGTACATTTCTCAAAACGCTATTTCCATTCTTTCTCACGTGAGACATTTTTATTTTTCCCTCTCGCTTTCACGTGACTGGGACATTAGAATTTCAGAGCATAAGAGGAGATGAAAATTTCATGTAACCGAGCTTTCCAGAAAGTTAGCGCAAAAATAAATCGCCTTTGATGCAACGTTTCGGTATATTTGTGGACGATTGGTTGGCCGTCTCGAAATTTCAAAACGTGGCAGTTTTTGTACAATGGGAAGGTTGGACGGCCACGCTTTGGTCCACTCAGGCGGCATCATCGCTCCAGCGACGATAACGCGACGTTCCGTAATACCCTTCCTTGGCCCACCGAGTCGATTACATGCCATACTTTTGGGGCTTGGAATTTCGTCATTTCTTGATATTTTTTGACAAGGCCAAAAATTTTGTTATGGAATAGGAAATAAACAAACTCTCTCTCTTTATTCTAAAAATTAACATTTAAATCCAATTCGGTAGACTTTAAAAATACATAGTAGTACATAAAGTTTCAACCTTAAGTATATCCGATCCAATAATTTCAAAGCAATATTAAGTTAAAATTATTAATAAGGTGGATTTAGCACTAAATTATGTTCCAAATTAGTTTTCACGGTTCTCATAAGTTTAAAGTAAGACTGACTAAATTCATTTCCTGTAGATAATAGGCATAGCTTGACATTTTCTCAACTGTTGACAAGAACAATTAATAGACTTGTCTGATAACAACAAATGAAATCAAGCGATTACTTAATCATTAATTCTTTATGCTGAAAAATGCCGTAATAAAAGTTTATCTAAATCGCATTATTATGGGAGTCAGATATAATTTACCAAATTATAGCCTGTTTCGATCAGAACTTTGAATAGCTGATATCCGGAACATTCAAATAGAAAAATTTCTTCGTTCGTAACTCAAACTCTGTGGACCACAAACTATCCCTATGTCCTTGGTATTCCAGGTATTCCACTTTCGTTACCCTAGAACCTTCGCGGTTCCTTTAAAGTAACTTAGTGCAAAATTGATTGAAATTTTAAGCATTCTGTCCGTATTTTTCTTAAAATTCAAATAAAAATCCACTTCAAACGGGCAGTAAGTTTTCTTTGGACTTCCTGCATTCCTTCATTGTATTCTCTTCAATAACAATACTTAAAATACATAGTTGATTCTTAAAGAGACAGGAAGTAATACTTAAAAACATAGAATTTTTTATTTGTTAATTAATTTTTATTGCATTCAAGTAAGATTAAAATATAGGTATACTTACTCATAGATAGTCGATCATTTTTTAACGATTTAAGTTTCACGACGCATTAAAAACTTTTTCGCCTTAGTCTTTTCAAATGCAGCTATGAAATTTGATCAAAGAGATTTGTCGATACTTGCATAGATTTTATGACTATATTGTTTTGGATTATAAAATATTCCATTCGCACACATTTCCAGTGAAATACTGAGGTATCACCGAGGAGAATCCAATGTATTGACCCGAGAGTTCTCCTAATGTAGGCATGATTCCACCGACACGATGTTTTCATTTCCGCTTCTGTTCACGAGGGGATGCGAAGGTTCATCATATAATCGAAAGGACTTCTCCGGAGTCATATATGAATAAATGATAAGGATAGGTAATATCTACTGCACTGTAAATGCATGATTGACAATTGTGCGTCACAGATTTGACTTCTGGAATTCCACCATCTCATGTCAGTCTCTCAGTATTAAGTATTTTCAATAAGTTTTTGATCATCAAAGCTAGGTACTCAAAACGGTTATTCTCCTCTCGGAATCCATTTTCGCCATCGTTATACTAAATGGAGAATTATCAGTTTATAAGTGCATATTAATTATCATTTTAATACTATTTATGATATTTTCTCCATGGAAATCATAGAAAGATATTGCTATCACTGTCTACAGCGAACGCTATATTTAAGAGAACTTTCAATTAGGTGAAGGCGGAGTTATGTTCTCGTATATTACTCCTTAATTCAGTTCTGCGGGCGAGAGAATCTCCGGTTTAAGTCCGGGCCGTTTCTGCTCCTGAGAAGACACACCACCTTCATTTCGTTACCATTTCAAAGACATCCCTAGATTTCTGGGTTATTTGCACAATTTGGAAGGTGCCTTAATAAAAAAAACCATGAGCAAGTATGGAAAATCCTCTGATAAAAAAGCACTACGATTTCATTTCATAAACTAATAAGGGTCTCCTTCAGTACCTCGACATGGAATATATCAATTGCTAGTTACTGGAGGGTAATTGTCGGCAATTAGAGACTTCAAAAATTAAGTCCGAGCAAGGTATATGAGCACAGCGTGTGGAGGAAGCGTCCAACGTGAGATCCCTTTTTGCGCCTTGGGAACCGATTATGCAACACGGAGAGAGGCTTCCCCTGTAGGAAGGTAGGTATTCATCTGCCAACCGGAATAGAGCATACAAGTCGTCCCGTACGTACGCGCTGCGCATCTCTTCATTATCAAAACGACCCCCGTAATAGAAGCGGCCGGACGCCCCACACCCCGTCCGCACTCATGGTACGCCGCACGTAAAGACGCCGCCGCGAGTTTTTTTTTATTATTTATCCAGGTATTTCGGGGTACAGGACCCAAGTGCGCTCATGGGCCGGTCCGGATCTGGGACGTAGCAAAGAGCCCACGTGCTCCGGGCGGCAGATTTCCGGGGAAAATTCGGAAATTTTATCAGAAAAAGTTACATATACTGCTCAGATTCCATCCATTTTAGTTGAACAATTTGAGTGTATTTCCATGTTTTTGATAATTTTTTTAATTGATATATTTTATATTTCTTAACGCGATAGTAATAATATGTTATTTTATAACTTTTTATATAGATCACATGTTATCTTTTGCTACTTACTTTTTTAACGTGTTAAATAATGCTTATTAATGTTTATATGCTTCTTATATATACTTATTTATGTAACACTATTTTGTGCAATGGGTTAACACCCGTAAGAATGGGAATAAACAATTATCATTATTATTTTCTAATTAACTCATTCAACAATAATCATACATTTTTAAATTATTAAAAAATAGTATTAATGAAACTTCTTAATAGCAAATATGCGGTGTGCAATTTAAACTAACGCATCTAAAAAAAAATAGCTTGCGCATGTATTATATTTTAGTGGTGGGGAGAGGAGGGGTGGTTAGGAAAAAGGGGGAGCAGCATACTGATCTTAGCCCCCCTGACCGAACTCTCAGTCCCTGCCCCGCTCATGAGGACACGGCTTCTTTGAGGGGGTATTCTCTCCTTGGAAGGGCCGTGCGCGAGAGCGCGATATACCTAGATAGTCCAAGAGAGGGTCGTGAGCCTCCGATATCCGCTCCCATTTCGACCGGATCGAGCGTGAGAACCGCGGGGTAGCCGGCGCACATGGCGCACCGGCGAGCATTGGATGGCTGGGGGGGAGGGAGGGAGAGGGGACCCCCGGGGGGCTTTTCAGGTCGGGACGGCTCTCGACTGCGGTGGATCCGCACCACCCGCTATTCCGTCAACTACTCCTCAGGTAGATCCAGCACGACAGGATAGGAGCGGATTTGCGATCACACACGTGACTGCCAAACCTCCTTACCCCAGAGCACATTGCAGATGCAGGGGGAGATAAAGAGGGAGTGCAGAGTCCCCACTTCTTCATTTCATATAAGCATCAAAAGTTAATATTCTTCTGCTCCCAACAATACGGATACCAAGTTAATTTCTCTGGATGTCATGGATATTTGGACCGTTCGATTATTCAAAACAACAACAACGAGAAAATTTTAATGAGGCCTCCAATAAATATATATTCGGTGTAAATTTGATTAAGTAACAAGGATCCTTCCTTAATGGATTCGTTTACCAATTTTTTACTTATTTTAGATTATGATTCATTATTATTATGATTAAAGTATTCTACCGATTAAGGTAATCTCCCATGGAGTACTTGAGAAGAATTCTGAGATCCTCCCTCCCCATCAACCACGTCCCTCTTCAATTCACAATAAGGCCTAGACTATTTCATCGTTTCTCGATCCGTCGTCTACTCCTCGAGCTATTAACGACGCAATGTCGACAGCCTTAATCCTTTCGTGCATGAGTTGATGGCGTCACGAGCTCATACCGAGAGAATCACGGCTTCTCCGATGCTCAACAAACTTCGCCAAATTTCGCCAGCATAACAGACAATGCGTGAATATATTTTAGGATGCGTGATATACTCCTCTGCCTCGCTTTATGTCTAAAATGGTCTATTTTCGTTTTGCATGTTGCTAGAGATTCCTTCCCTTTATGAAAACATCACCCGGCATGAGGTGATGGCGTCATTAAAGATATTTAATGACGTCACCAACTTCAGAAAAGTGGACGGCACCAGTCGCGCTTTCTTGCTTTAATCTAGGAAGAGAATGGCTGAATGAAGAAAAAATTTTCTCGTCGTCATTTATCTTTCCGTTTTTCAATCCGTCGTCAATTTATCGAGCAATTTCCGACGAAAAATCAACGACCTTTGGGCAAATGAGTTGGTGACGCCAATGAGGTCATAGCGAACGGGTCTCCTTTCACTTACACCTCGAACTTGCACCTGGGCCCCATGTGGTTTGTTGTTTTTTTTACACTCTTGTGAGCGATTCCCTCTCTCAATGAAAGCTTCACCCGGTATAAGTGAATGCACCAAATCTTTAATGGCGTCACCAACTTATGAATTGAGGGCTACAACATTCGCGTTTTCTTGTTTTAATTCTATAAGAGAAGGACTGAATGGGGAAGATTTTATTTTCGTCGTAACTCTCCGTTCCATCTACCTAATTCTTTTAATGAATAGTTATTTGTGAACGACTCCAATCCTAGAGAAATAGAAAATATGGTAATCATAAAGGCAGCTCAAAGATACATTTTTTATTTCACCGGCTCAGCAAAATATATTTCAAGATAACATAGCTTTAGATAATTCCATAATTGTAAACTTTTCTAAACGCTAGAAAAATAGATGGTAATTATTAATTTAGCTCAACAATACAGTTGTTCATTGGACTGACACAGTAAAATAATTTCAAGATAGTTTAAGATGCATAACTGTCACTTGCCACGGCAGACGAATTATCGTTAAGAGGTGTAACATATCACTAAGGCGCAGCGGAAAATCGTGAACCCTCCCTCCCCAAAACAGCGACCTTAATCAACACCAGTGCAAACCCGAGGTACTTCTCCATTACGTACAGGCACCAAAATTAGATATTATTCTGCCTCAAACAATACGGATACAAAGTTAATTTTCCTGGATGTCAGAGCACATAGGTATCATACCGTATATTATGGACATATTTTGGACCGTTCGGGTCGACCATTAATCAAAACAACAACCATGAGCAAATTATACGGAAGCTTCTAATAAAAAAGCATTCGGTTTCTATTTGATTAAGTAATAAGGATCTCCATGGGCTAATCAAGTGGACTAATTCGTGTATAGAAAAGAATATAAAGAGCAAGTATGAGCACGTATTTTGTAGGCCACTCTGGTAGTTGAAGCTCGTGGATCGCATTGAATTTGTTCTCCGCCAGGTTACTTGTGACTGCTAAATCTCCTTGCGAACTCAGGATAGTTCTCCATTTCGTATTCACGGTAAAATATGACTAGGATAGAGGGAATAATATCATTTTTTCCTGACGGTGCGAAGAATTTCCCACGCAAACCATCGTACTGTGGTAGATAGGGGAAGATAAAGGAAATGGACTTCAGAAAAAAGGGATTTATATAGTCATTATTTCCTCTCACTGTCATATATGGTAACAGTTGAGAATTGAAGAGATTAATCGCTGCACTTGCTAGTTAGACTTATTGAATGTTTTTCTTTTCCCATTTCCATTATTTGTATCTGCAGTTGAACTTAATTTTATCTTATCTTTTTTAGTTTTGTTTAACCTTTATTTCTTTGGGTAAACCCTCTCATTTAACCTTGCATTGATACTTATGTTAATAGCTCACTATCAACCAATTTTAGCTCCCTATGTACGTGTATTTGGGCCATATTCTTGTTGCATGAAGCGATGCATGCTTCGTGGGAGCTTACTACACCTGCACAAGTGCACATATGCGTCTTTTTTATTAGCATATTTTTGATGACCATGAAATTCGCATATGGTTGGGTATACAGCATGCTGGTTATAATTTAGTCCCTGCTTAACGCCATGGGGGTGGCTAGCAGAAAATTGTCTGCTGGTAAATAACTGTCACTGTTTTATTTCTAGTTGTTCCAATAAAGCCTGAATCACAAGATCATTGTTCACTCATAAGCCCTGGAATCATATTAGCTATGCTTTTTAATAGCAAGGAATAAGGCTGAAGCCATAATTTACCACATCAATTGGTCAATTGAGATTTATTTGAGTGCAATATTTGCAGACCTGCGAGTCAAAATATTTACTAATTTAATCAGTAGACGGCTTAATAAATTTTGCTGTGTGACGCTGATTGACAGCAAGGATTTGACGAGCATATTGAGGGAAGAAAAACCTCTCACATTAATTTTTCGATGATGCACAGGATGGGGATAGCGTCTTATAATTAGTTGGTAAACAAATTTAGCAGAGTGTGCCTTCAATAGAACCTCTTATCTATTGCTTAATGATAATTAGTGGGTGTTACAATCTCATGAAGTGAGACAGGGATTCCTCACACTGCCATGCTCTTCGTCAAAACGAATTCATGGAAGTGCAAAAGTTCCACAAGGAAAAAAGTCATTCACCCTAACCGGGATTCGAACTCGGATCCTCCGATTTCCCCGACTGCTTCAGCCAGTAAAGCTATCGAGGCGTTTTGTGCATTGCAGGTGACTCCGTGAGGTTGTCGCCGTGGCTAGTCCCGATATACTGAAATTACGAATTTTCAACTAACGATTTAAACTTCATAGTTACCTCCATTCCTAACACTTTCGTGCTCCTAGGTAGGAGCACGAAAGTGTTCGAAAATCTAGGGTTTAATTTAAGTTTCTCGGAGGAGTAGCCGCATCTTCTCTGAGGGACGGAATAATGGATTGGTCGAGCAAATTGCGTGAGCTTCCACCTCAAGCGATCCCTGCGGCCTCTAGGACACGCACAGCCGGAAAGAGAGGAGTAATAAAATATAGACATTTCGAATCAATAATCCTACACCGGAAAATCGAACGCTGATACTGGGAAATGTCGATTTAGAATGATTACTTCCGAGCTATCAATGTAATTGCCTCTTCTAAAAGCATTATATCATCAGCTTTCTCTATTTTTCGTGCAATCGGAATCGTAATATGTCCATTTATGCATGAAGAATTCAAAGGTTGGGCTAAACGAGGAGAGGAGATTCCCATCTTTAATGCATTTACTGATGCCATTTTTACGGCTTGCATTGAGAATAATGCATTACCGTATGAAAATTCAATTCAACTTACTTATTACCCCTGACTTCAGAGCTATAACCAAAGATTCCTTTTAAACTGAAGCAAATTATTGCGGCAAAGAATTGTCGATGCTGACGAACAATATATCATAGTCATGTAACAATACGAATCATTTTAGTTCTCTACTGCTAGGGAAGTACTTTGTCCGCTTGACGGCACACGAATTGTTTCCCACGTCCTTGAAGTTTGCACCTCCAACGTGAAACAGCAGTCACGGGTTTAATTTCTCTGGGCGACACGAGCAGAAAGGAAACGGAAAGTTACGGGGAAAATGTCTCCAATCGAAAATAATGAAAAGAAAAAAAACGTTCCTTTTCGCGGCGACGGCGCGCACTTTTGAGTTGCGCCCGCCGCGTCGTATTTGTATCCACCCGGAGGAGAGAACGGATATCGTCCGTTAGCACGGACGTCGGATTCAGGACCGTCCGTCCGTCAACCCCGCGTCTCATGATGTATGTGCATATCCTAATTGCGTTGCCAAGGCCAGATCGCCTCAGCCTCACAGGCCCGACAAAGCTTGCCCTCGGCTCTGTAGGTGCGACCAATTCCGAAGGCTCTAATGAATCCAGCCGATACAGTAGATTCCGGTTACTTTCGTCAATATATAATAGGGGCAGGTGGTTATTTGGGAGAAATCTCCTTCAGTATTCTCCGATTAATTGGCACAGAAAGCCGATAAAATGGACCTATGATATAGTTTCAGGCTTGAAGTGGTAGGAATGCGATATGTTCAGGGTGATGCATAAACAGAAAATAATAATTTCCTCACTTTGATATATAAATCCACTACCGACCATGGCTTCGACACTCTGTTATTTTCAAGGATTAAACAGACGTGGGACCTGGAAATAGACGTTCTCTAACAAAGATGCCGAGAAAAATGCATATAATTTCTGATCTACGCTTATAATTTTAGTTTTATTTGTAATTACAGTTTAACTTATATAATATCATAATAAAAATAATAAATTCAACTCTGAACACTTTGAAATGAAATAGATTGCCGAAACCATGGCCGTCAGTGGAGTTACATATTAAAGTGTGCAAATTACCATTTGTTGTTTATATTTTATCATGACCCTTTTAAATAGGCCACGTGTGAGTGGTATTAGTCCAATACTTAAGAGGAGAGATAACATTTTCAATCACTAGGAGCATATTTTGTACATTTTCCCTCTCCTCTGAACTAATCCTGATCGTGTATCGTTTTTCGACGTCTCTCTCTCCAATGTAAACAGACGTTCTTCAACTCCGATACCGAGAGAAATGTGCAGTTTCTTATCTACGCTCATAACCTCGGTTTTAATTACTGATTAACTAATAGATTATGATTATAAATTTTAAATCTCAAGTATACTCCTTCGTTATATTTTAACATCCATGTCTGCATGTTAACAGAATGCTTCGAAGAAATGGATCATCCACTTCATTGGGACGTAGAGTATCAGTCCCGATGTGTCATAATTAGCCAGAATGAACTGTATTATCCGATGAGGCGGACATTATTCGTCTGCTTTTCCCATAAAGAGACCTCGCCGAGGAGGTAAAACAAACAACCATCCCGTCACTGAAATAGGACAGAAGAACAAGCACAAGCTTGCAGCGTTCGTAATCTTCTCCGCAGGAAATGATGGACCATTAGCTAGTATTAATCCGAAATACTCTGGATCTGAGTTTTTCTTAAGGGTACTTCTAGTGAATTTCATGATATGTCATGCTATGCGTGTTCGCATATCATGGCATTGAATTCATGAGTGCACAGTAATCTACTTTGAGCTTGGTTCGGCATCATTTGATATCCAATCATGTAAAAAAAAAACAGAGAAGGGACTTGATGCTTCAAGATGACTACGGAAAGACCCCATCAGTTATATTTTGGCTAAATTCCTATTTAGGTACCTGAGCATATTTATTACATACAAATCCGCATTTAGGTCGATTACTCGAAGTGCTTTTCGACGCTTTCTTCGGTTGCGCTACTGCCTGTCTAGAGGCATCTGACTCTCCCTCCTGCTTCTTTCAGAAGGTTGACTACGGTGCGCGGTGTCTCATGAAAACATCTTCATGAATGAGATAATCATTGCAATTACTACGGCCAGAGTTCGGGGATGCAACAATGGGTAACGTATATGCGCGTAGTAAGATAATCACACGGAGTTCATGACCTGAGTTGTGTTTCATAAGAGGAGAGAAGTGGGACAGCGATTCCAAATGACACGAACAGAGGAAGATTCGAGTCGGTGGTCGGAGTAGGAGAGGACGCAGAGCCGGTGCAGCGCGATTGGTCGGATGTTCGGCCGCGCGAGGACAAAAGACGATCGAAGAGACGAGCGCTAGACGCGGGGGAGATCTGGCGAAAGCTGGATGGAACCGGAGGAGAAGAATTCGGCATTTGGCCCAAACTGTATTTACGGGAATAGACTCGGAGAAATAAGCATCTGGAAGGCCCAGTCCTATCGTTTAAAGTGAGGTGCTAATGGTTTTTTTGTTGACAACATGATTTCCAGTTAATACGAGTCGTTCCGCTGCGTCTTCACCTAATTCTCAAGGTTGACTAAAAATATCAGACTGAGAGAGAATGGAATCTTTCTATTTAAAAATAAAGCTGTAGATAAGTCATGAAATATACTTACATCAGATATAGGTATATCTGTAGGGTGCTTTAAATCGAAAGCGTAGGAACTACCAGCAATGAAGTAAAAACTCTTCGTAATAAAATGCGCTTAAATGAGTATCCATTTACATTCCTGAAATTTTTAGTTTGATGGATAAAGAATGCTCCAGCGTTTTTTTAACCGCGTATAGAAATGTAAATTTGTAAATTATATCATAAAATGAAGTCAAAATTTTTGAAAATATAGATATCAATATTTGTAGATAGCCATCGAGCAGTTTTCTGGAACATTTAAATTCCAGTTTTTTTTTCATTTTGTATTCTCCGATTTTCCATTGGGTAAACTGACAATCCAATGACTGCACTTGTGCTTGCATCGTTTTCCTCGGGACTATTATAGCAAAGTCTACGGAATAAGAAGTCATAAAAATAATGGCATAAACATCTGACATTATGAACATCTTTGAAGACTTAGGGAGCAGCATATTCTGGGTAGTAGCGGAATCTACCTATTTCATTTGCATGATTACTTGACTAGTTCAATGAATTAAACTTAAACGTTTTTTGGGTGAATTCTAAAAGTTCGTGTTTTATGCAATAATTTCATTCATTCTTCAAAGTGGAAAGAATACGATTGACTTCATACCTCTCCCAATCTTTCGAAAAGAGCATAATTCTCAAATATGTAACATTTCATTCCCTTAGCTGCCTCAATTCTTTTCATGATAGAACCCATGTTCTACTCCCGTGAAATGATTTATCGTGAATCGTGTCTTAGTAGATCAGTCCATCATTGGTTGGTATGCTCATGGCATAATTTTCCATCAATAGGATACCACTCCGCCCATATCCACGTTGCTTACTCCATAGCAGCACCTTTCAATCTGGCTATATGCATTCTCATGATATTGCTTGACAAATATACCACGTTTCAAAGGAAAGCGAATGCGACTGTCAGCTACGTGTGCACGACACCTGAATCACTCTAGAGGTAGTAATCCGCCTCAAAAGATGAAGAAGAGTAACCCGCTCAACCGGTCGTATTCTGTTCTCTTTGGTGACTATTTGATTTTCTAAAGCACAAACTATCATCTTTAAATCACACGGGCATAAAGAAAAACGCCTTCTTCAACGTTCGCCTGTATTTAAGTATAAAATTTTATATTTTGAGAAAAAAATAAAGCTTTCTCTTTTGAGATACAGGCTTTAAAGAATGACCTAAAAATATACTAACAGTGCAAATGAGGATTCTTGAGTCAGCTTCTAGATGCATTTTCACCTACTGCACATTTCCATGAGTTTTCTGAAGTTGCCATTCGCGCCGATTACGCGAAGAGCGACCCGAATAGTACAGAAAAATAAGCTGTAATTTGGGGCGATATCAGACGTTAATATTCATGATGATATGATCTATCAAATTCATACCTAACTTTTCGATGCCATTCCTCAATATTTTCAATATTATAAAGCAAATGTTGCCAATAAATGGATCGTTCTCACCTCATCACCGCGCAGTGGACATTTTTTAAATCTAATTAAATAAAATGCGCCAAAAGTCGTGATAAATATCAAGCTTCAACGTGACGGACCTTCTCTATGTAGACCCCTTATACAGGCAAATATTCACAAGTCTTTGTAAACACATTATTCCCTGAAAGAGTTAGAGAAAGAAAAATTGTAAGATGACATATTTAGATTTAAGCAAGTAAAACGTCGCGATGACACGCAGAAGCAACGACCGAGTGATAGATTTCGCTGTGCAGCCATTTGCATCGACGAATTGTGTTTGTCAATGAGCAAATCGTATCATCAGAACCTCAAGCCCGCTACGAAAATCTGCTCTTTCATTCAACACGAAACCTGACCAGCGTAGTTGCACTCCCCCTTCGACTCAGTGTACGAATGTTTATAGTTAACATAAATACAGTACATAAAATGCAGTAAATGTAAATAAAAATATTTATAGTAAGTATTGAGAATAAATGGATCGATATCAACTCATCGCTGCATTACGAACATTTTTTAAAACTAATTGAAATGTGCACAAAGAGGCAACAAGAATTAGCTTCAACAGGACGGACTAGGGACATCCTCTGGGTAGTCCCCGTGCTTGTCTTTTCGTTGTAGCAATTTGCATCGACGAAATGTGTCCCGCGCGTGTGTTTATCAATGAACAAATCGCGTCATCCGAATCTCAAGACCGCTACGAAAATCTGCTTTCATTCAACCCGAAAGCTGATCGACGTAATTGTCCCCCCCAACTCCACTCGCAACTCAATCTCCGAGTCCGAATTTCGGTTAGTCATCCAGGAAGCGTCGAAGCCATGAATCGGGCGAGCCGGGAGAGAGACCGCCTCCGTGCGGGATCTCCATTCCTTTGACCCAGCGTCGGCAGTGTGAGCACGACTACACTCTGATGAGGAGAGGAAAAAGAGGGAAAAAATCAGAGCCCACAAATAAATTGCGGCGGCGATGGCTCTCCTTCGAGATGTGTGCTCGCAGTATCGCCCGAGATAAGGAGCCCAGCAAGTCCTCAAATGGGAAGATAGATGAGCGCGATACCGGGAGGGAGATAACGCGGTCATTTTTTCTCCGCTCCTTGTTTTACACTCCTCCAAGCCATGCCTACGACAGTGTACCCAAACTGGGCGTTTTATTCCTCGTCTTAGAGACCAGCCACAAAACCGGGAAACTTTTCAATGTTGCATGAATGCGGGATCCGCTTATTCATCGGGGGTGGGTTTCTTGGTCAGATAAGGTCAGATCAGATGCATTTAAATTTAGGAGTATCAATCTTTCACGTAGTAATGACTTCGGACATTTTAAAGAGAATCTGCTAGAGATCGCCGAGCATAAGCTGTATAAATTCGGGATTCGCGAGGGCTATGTTAGTTATTGCTTATTGTTAAATAAAAATATGTTCAGATTTAATATTATGAGCATCAGTCTTTCACCTGTTTATGAATGCTGGCATTTTTAAGAGAGTCTGCTAGAAATCGCCATGCATTAGCTGTATGAATTCTGGAATCACTTATACCTTGATAGAATATTGATTAGTATTTGCTAAAAAATTAATTTTGACTTAGGATTAAGAGCATTAATCTTTCAACTGTGGATGACCGCGGAAATTTTTAAGAGAGTTAGCTAAATATCGCCATGCTTTAGCAATGAGCGAGCGAAGTATTTTGTCTAGCTTCCCTCCGTCATCAACTTTCATCGATATAAGTCAAACTTTTTAGCTTAATCAGGTGGTACTTATGCACTAATAAATATTACAAAAAATAGGCCTCGCGGGAAGCTTACGTTAACAGCAATAAATGCTGTTATCATAATTCCTTGTGTGTATTTACCTATCGGAAGAAACGCTCGCAGAGTGGTTGGCACTGTATTCATGCTCTTTCCGTATGTTTCATCTGACTATGCCTTAAGTTTGGATTGTTTTCTCCATTTTCTTCATCAAAAAACCTCAAAATGCGGCTGATTTCACGTGGCCATCGCATTGGAGTCCATTCAATTTTGTAAATTCTAGAGTATTTTCGCATGACAACCAAAGAAAACTTTCAGGAGAGAAGATACCCATTAAGGTGCGTAAGGATATATACCTCAATATTTAAGGTAATAGTGACCCGCTTTTAGTCGCAATTTTCGCGAACGCAATAAGCCGGGGACTGCCTATGCAGTTGAAACTGGGGTTGTTATGTATTAAGTGCACCAGTACCTAGCCATTCTCAAGTATTATCTATTGACAGAACCTCTCTCCGCCCACTACAGCGACAGTACAGTCTTCCTTACCAGCTCTACTCCCCCCTAAATATCCTAATCCCCGCAAAATCCTTTCATCTTCCTAGTCTCACGCACCAACGCCCTCCTCTATCTCCTCCTTGCACTTCCGTCTAGAGATGTGTCCAAGTTTCTGTTATCGCTACAATGGAATAAGCACTCATCTTATCAGGTGTATATAGATATTTGAAAGCTAAAGTACAAAGTTACTGCAATTACTGCAAGTCGTGACTATTGCAAGCTGATAAATCAATGAATGAAGTACAAGGAATAAGATTCATTAGAAGTGAATGCAGCCAAGAATCCTGAGTACGATGTAACCGCTACTCAGTACTTCAAAATGAAATGTACCAGTATCAGTAGTGGCCGATACCGGAAAGTAATCGTTTAGCCCACCTCTAGTACCGACACGACACCGCACCACCAACATCACCACATGCTACCCTACTTACGATCTACCTTCCCCCCTCCCCCTATCTTCCGAAGTCCTCCTCCCTCCTATGATATCCCCCCCCCATCCTCTCTCTACCTCCGCCTCCACCTCCTCTCCCCCTCCCCCCCATACCAAAACTCTCGTTCGACCCACTTTCTCTTTCGTTTCGTCCCGCCTTAAGAGAGTGAGTGGTGGGCGCTGGGTTCTCCTCGTGCTGCTGCGGACCTACACAGCGGGTCGGATCGTGAAAAGAAGGGGGGTGGGAAGGAGAAGTGGGGTATGGGGAGCTTCCTTCGAATTTTATTTTTTTTATTTTTTTTTACACCATCCGAAGGGGGTAAGAGGTTGCGCGTGGGTGGCTCTTTGTGAGCGCAGAATACGCAACTACGGAGGAACTGAACCGAAGGGAAACGGCTCGTAAGGAGAGTGAATCACGTCACACGAGTTAACCAGCGACGTAGACGTCCATCGGATCCATATGGTTTCCTTCTTTCCTCCCGGTATGCCCTCCTGGCAAGGATGCCCATTCCACCTCTTGATGACGCCAAATCCCCACACTCAAATTTAACAATACTCGCCACATTTGGAGGGCTGAGAAACATAATGGTGTATAAGTCTATTTTTGTTGATTTTGATATATCCATGGCAACCGACCCCACAATAGTCTATGTAGTACCTAAAAAATACAATGTTGCACGTCATAGTTACATTTGGGATTGCCATGTAGTAGCACATACGAGGAGCCGTGGGCACAGTTCCAAATTCTTTGCGAATTATTATTTAATGATTAAAAAACTTTGACTGCTTACTTATGTTTACTTTGACCAATATGTTTCTAAGCCTTTAATTAATTAAATTATTAATTATAAGTGCCATATTCTGCTGAAATGAATGCAGTTATCCGTTTGGATAAATTCTTGTAAAAAAGAAAACTAAGATATTAGTTTGTAGCGAAAAATAGAAGACTGGGACTAACATTGAACAAGGAAAACGAAAGCTTGAAAAGTTGAAAGAGTTTTGCTACTTATGAAACCGATTTATCAGCGATGGGCGACGTAAGAAAGAAATTGTAAGTAGAATAACACAAGCGAAGAGGACATTCCACAAAAATAAGAGTCTACTTACACCTCTAAATACAAACATATATTAGAATTGTTGACTTATTATGTTTATTTTAAGGGGGCCCGGTTTACAAATGTTACATTAAATTTAAACTTTAATTACATGAAACTACTATCTTCCGATACATTCTGTAGAAAATAACATCAACGGGTTAATTGCAATCTTCTTATTAATTTTTTTTAGTTACCACCAAATTTTGTGATTCCTTCCAGAATTGTTCTCATTGCCCCATGCATAGTGATACTAATTACCATCATTTTAGAAGCCTTGCCTACTGGTCTCGAAGCGTCAAATTCTGTTCTTCGGATGTGTTTGCCGCCCCTCGAGTCAGGCTTGTCGATTCCTAGGGAATAAAATGGGATGAATAGCAATTAATTTTATCTCATTTGTTCGCTAAAGCTCCTCCGGGAATCCCACGTGCAGCTGAAAGGATACCTACCTCTTCTTGATGAGAACTTCACTGGGCGTAATGTCTGCAGAATTAGAAAACTGTGGAATGCAGTCGCCAGGTTATCAGGGTATGAAATGAGTCGAATCACATCCCTTTCCCATTTGACTGCCTTTACATCCGTTACATTTTTTATTCTATCACTCACCAAATTATTCAACCCGATGGTTTTCTTGGATAGGTGAAGGTATTTTTCTGAAGTTAGGGCGTATAAAATCCACTCTTTCGGGGTTCAGGGGTGCTAAAAGGTTTCACTCAAAATATGATCCCGGGACCCGATTGAAGATGAGAGCTTTTTGACTCCACTATACTAGCTGGAGAGAATGCATCCTTAGGTGCATACCATGACAAAATTCATCGCATAGGTAACACTACTGCTTCATATTTTAGTCATGGTAATTATCAATGTATTAAACTCTTAACTGGATTATGATGTCTCAGAGTATGCATACCATATTGTCAAGCTTCAGATTCTTTTCTTAAATTGAAATTCGATCAAATTATTCGATAAATCCATTTTTTAGGAATAAATGAAGTTGTGTTTCAACCAACATGCAAATATTTTCTTGAAAATAAGGGAGGGAAAGGTAATTAAACAGTTTCCATAACCACTATGTGTTGCTGGTGTTGGCTCAACTTTAATTCATCAATTGAAAAATAATACGTTTTTAATCGGTTCAACAGTACCTACTCATTTTGTATGCGTAGTTGGAAAATTTCGTAATCGAGTTCCTTTTTTAATTGCTAACCCGTCATACCACCCGATAATTTTGAGCGTTTCTATTTACAGATAAAGCATAAATGTATTGACACCGAGTTCAAATTTAAAGGAAACAGCTGAAGTGAAATTTCAGCTTTTCAAATGGGAACCGGCGTCTGGTTGCTTCGAGTATTTAGGGCAAAATAAGTTCTGCGCAGCCTATGAGATCCTCCGAAACCACCAACAACCGGACGGAAACAAACCGGAAAACCACGGCGAGGCATACGACGACACCACCAACTCTATAATGGTATATTTTGGTACATAAATTGAGAACGGAAAAGTTTACATATTTGAAAGCCTTTTCACAAGATAAAAAATAGTTAATAGTTAATCAGTGAGAGAGAGAGAATAAACTTAGAGACACATATAATAAACATGAAGTGTTTTTCACTTGTTGTCCGCGAAATTATTTTAATATTTAATTGTTAGCTACTCTTAATTCAGAAGTAATCTATCGAGAATTTGCCAAACCGATTAACATTTCTACATGTACCCCTCAATGCCCCATCGTAAATAGAACTGAGGATATTTTTGCGCTTAGATTTCAATGAATAATTACAAAAAAATTCTCAAAACCACTAAAATACTCGGACATTATTTTTCTATTATATGCTACATAACAATGATTCAGAATTACCCTATCTATAAATCAAAGCCGTGGCCAGAAGCCATTTCGGAGAGTAGGAAGAGGGTGTTAAACTGTTGAGTTAGGGTTCAGCTGGAAGGGGTACTCTTAATATTGTATCTCCCAAGCATTTCGGAGTGATTTCATACCATATATCCCCCTCCACTCGTCACGGCCTTACTATACATGGCTGCTTCTTACCCATAAAAGTTACAAAGGCGTACCCAGTATCAAAACTGGGGGGGGGGGGAAGCCGTGGTCGTTCCAGTTGTAGCATTTTATCACAGAAAATGTTAATGAAACCGAACTTTTAAGAGAATTATGAGAGCGGTTTATTAGTTTTTATAATTATTTGCTCGAAAAAATATGATTTTTATTTAAGTTCCCTGTTTCATAATAATATCATCGTTATTGAACATGAAATTTGTTCAAAACTTTCGTTTTGTTATAAATTTTTTTTCGCTTCTACAGGGGGCAGCTGCCGCCTCCCGCCCCCTGCTGGATACGACTAGGAAAATTATTACGACTACCAATTATGCGCTTTTGGTAATGGGCTCGTTCACAAGTTTTATTATATTGTCGATTGTGAAAGAGTGAAAGAATTAAACGGGCCCGTACTTTTCCGTTTCTCGATCCGTCGCATACTTCTTGAAATATTCGCAGAAAAATATCGACGACCTTAACCCTTTCACAGATGAGCTGATGACGTCACGAGTTTCTGCTAAGCGGACCACTGTCATCTACCGATTCCGTTACTCCTTGGCCTCGTGTATCGGCCTAATCTGGTTAATAGTTTTAGTTTATCATCTTTCAAGCGATTCCTACTCACAATATAAGCGGGTTTCCCTGAACGAGACACCGAACTGAATCTCAAGACATCACCGACTCGTGACAAGTGAGCGGAAATTTGAGCATAATCATTAATTTTAACTAATGAGAGAATTGCTGAACAAGGAAAGTCTTTTTTGGTATTAACTTACCTTTCCCTTTAATTTACCAAATTCCTTTGACGAATTTCGATCTATTTAATGACCTAATTGCTTAGTACCCGCACAGAAAACAGTAAATTCTAACTCTAAGACAGGGAAAGCAGGATCAGAAATTCAGTAATTTTAGGGAAAGAACCGCACGGTGGCTCGCCAAGGCGGTTACTGTTGAATCTATCCATTCTATTTTTTAGCCACGACAACTACCTAATTTTTAAAATCACATTTCGTACCTCATTGTACAGCATTGTATACCTACCTGCCTTTACCAGGTATATTACAAAAGTAATATGAATGTAAATACATGTTTCGATAATTTTAGGAAAAGAATCGCACGGTGGCTCAGCGAGGCGGTGGGAACTCAAGAGACGTTTTCACCGCCGTCTGCGGTGGCCACGGGCAGGGGAGGACGGGTCTTACGGTTGAGTCTCTCTTTTCTCATTCTGGCATTCGGCGAAAGCGAAAGGCTTGAGCGTGAAATATGAGCGAATAGGAAAGCTGAGAGAGAGAGAAGGAGAGGTAGGAAGAGGGGGACGTCGTGGGAGTGGGATTTAGGAAGTGAGGGGGAGGGGGGACGGTGGAAGTGGATTGGAGAGAGGGGTGGGGGGCGTGGAGACGAGAATTTAGGCAGCTAGGATGGGGGAAAGGAGAGGGGGGAGTGTTTTGGAGGAAGAGAGGGTGGGATGGGAGGGGGAAGTGCTGGAAAGAAGGAAGTGTTAAAAAATGAGAGGCTGGTGGCCTAAATTTCCCTCTCGATACCCACTTTGGAAAAAAATAAAATCTCACCGAAACTTAGCTTTGGATATTTGGAGAGGTCCACCTCGCAGACGGCTCAAAAACTGCATATAGCGTCCCTTCCAAATGTTCTTCTTCGCGTGTAGTACGGTTCGGATATGTACGGGGATCATTTCACGAAAAGATGCCAAAATTTCCGTGCCAAGCTGGTCTCGGGCGAGAATCAGGTAGTGTCATCGGACCATTAAGACTGCACGAAATAAAAATCCTCAGGATGGTGGAACAAAGCATCGAATTTTGTAAATTTCCACGATTTAATTAAGGTTGCATCTACCTCGAGGTTTTAGATATTTGGAGAGGTCCACCTCGCACGCAGCACAAAAACTGCACATAGCGTTTCATCCAACTCTTTTTCTTCATATGTAGTACGTCTTGGAAATATACGAAGATCATTTCATGCAAAGATGCTTCCAGCTTCGGTTTCTAGGTGGTCTCGAGCGAGATTCAGATATTACAGAGGTTCAGAAATTGGTGCCTTCCCAGCTAAAACAATTTACGATTCCTGAAAAACTGAAAACCTCACCGTCCATTTTTCCGGGACACAATGCTTTTTTACTATTGAACCAGCTGACGTCTTATCGAAGAATGAGTATTACCTGGTTTACCGACCACGCCAATCAACGGCAGATTAATTACGATTGATCAGCAAAATGACAAGATAGCGAAGGCAAGACTGAAAAGCTAAGTTACCTGAGCCCAATTTTAAATAAAAATTAAATTCTTCAATGAGTAATTAGCTTCCCACGAGCAATTTTACTGGTAAATTCCGTCTGAGGGCAAGAAAAAGGTTAAGAATTTTCAGGAGAGATTCAGGTAGTGTCATGGGACAATTAAGACTGCGCAAAACAAAAATTCTCGTGGTAATGGAAGAACACACCGACTTTTGTCATTTTCCACGCTTTACTCAAACTTGCATCGGCCTAGATTTCAACGTACAACCATCATTCGCAAGGTAACTTTCAGGATCCTCCAGGTAATCATCATGATTGAAAAAATCACACAAAATTAAACATATTACATTGTTTATTGAAATTCTCAGTTCCAGTTCAATACTGAAGCTAATCCCTGTGAGACAGTCAGGCTGATGTCTGATTATTTACGATGTATAAAGGCATCATTTCACTATCATTTTGATCATATGTACTCACAATTTTATGGTGCAGGACAGATGAACAGGAAATGTACACTGTAGATAAGGGTCGGAGAATAAAGAACTCGGTGAAACATCATTCGTCCTAATTGAACACGGAGAGTCGACTCAGAAATAATGGAGAAACCTAATCGAGAGATGAAGAAAAAATGTATTGAGTAAGGACATGGCCAGCAGAAACTTTTTATGCCATGCACCCATTTACGCATTGCAGCGAACATACGCATAAGTGGTATCTTGCGAGGACAATGTGGACCTAAACCTTGATTCCGCTTCTACTTTTAAGCATGGATCAATTTTAGTTGCCATCATATCGCCCAGATTCCTTGCTTTTTGTGTAAAAATTCACAAAAAGTAACTCTGTTGTCTGTAAAGGTAAATATTTTTCTTAAATTGTTTTTTTTTTCTCTTCCCTTATATTGGCAGTTAATCTATGTTACATGTATTAGATATTTGCTGCTTATTTTTCCAGCCTTTATATCAACTCACCAACCTGTCTGTTTGTTTGTCTGTTTGTCTGGTACAAATCTTGTAACTCAAATTTGACTCACTTCCTGTGAAGCAAAAACGCTGAAATTTTGCACACTTCTTCATTTCCGATGACAATGCATGAAAATATAACTTTTTCTCTCCAACCCCCCTTTAACCACCCCCCAGTCAACCTATAGCCCCCCAAAACATGTTTTTGATCTAAGAAGTTCCAAATGGTCGATTTTCGTGTTTTGCGACCACAGTAAAAGTTATCCACCATAAAATTTCCCATCTTTTGACAATTTAAAAGCATAGGGGTGGCATTTTGAAACATAGGGGGCTTACCATTCACTGAAAATTTAATAAATATAGTGACTTTTTTAATACGTCACTTTTGGTTTTTCGGGGTCACTGAGTTTTTTTTGCTTTGTGTCATATATAAACGTTGCTCATCCCCTGTAATCTAAATATAAAGGCTGGTTTTTAAAAAAAAAAATTTTATAAGAGCTTATTCTGTATTGCTTGAGTGCAGTGAACTTTAATGATGAAGAGCCACCCCATATTTCCATTGCAAGTACAGAAAAGTGGTGTTTTATGGTGACTGCATTATCTGCATTCAAGCTATTTCGTATTTTTTTTTACATACGTAATCAGGTTTCTCCAACGCAAGTTGTAATTTCATTTGTTCAACTCACAGTCATGATGGGCGTCGCGGGTTCGTTTCGTGCCCATTACTTTCTCAGATGAAGTTATCCAAAATCTCGCTTAACAAATTTTTTATGTATATTCTTTGGGCGCCACAAATTGATGACCTCCCATCTAAATAGAACTTCCCTTCCCATGATTAAGAATCCTTCCCTTGGAATACGAACCGTCCGAGTTTAGAAACTGACCTGGGGAAAGGATAAATGATAGATTGCACTGAAACCAATCCAAGCTTTGTTTCACAATGTTAGTAAGTAGTTCAGGATAAGTAAGTAGGAGAATTAAAATAAATTAAAGGTAAACAAAATGTAGCACCTACCTTGAGTAGACGCAAAAGTATGCACGTAGTACATATACATGCAGTATCTACTCTTGGCTAACACACGGTAGACATGTCATCGTGTAAAATGCTAAAATATCACATTAAACCTCATTCCTGATGTAATAATCTTGGTTAATAGAGGATAAAGAAATTGTGCGATCGTGTACGAGTATATCGTATATCCATTCTTCTAATAGATCTGGCAGTATCACATGGCTATCAAACCCTGAGATAAAAAACTAAAAATTCAATGAATATTTCATCATGACTTCTCGAGAAAGGAGTATTAGTATGGAAGAGTAAGCTTGTTAGTTGCCATTTAAATTTCTCCATTTATTTTTTATCTAGAATAACCACCTAATTTTGTAAATCTCATGTAGTTCCTCATTGTACAGCATGGAATACCCATGGGATCCCATTTTGGAGGTCCTCTCTCAACGATCTTCTTAAAAGTGTCTGCATAGTTTAGTCATTTATTTTCTTTGATTCATATAATTTACTTTGGGGTAAAGGAAAATGAATAAAAAGAATCGATAGAGGCAATGGAGACTGAGAGTTCTACTCACAATTTTTCGGCAACCCACTTGGTTGAAATGCGTTTTGAAGAAAACCTGTCCATATATTTCACGATCAATTCCATACCATCAGCACATATTTCTCGAATGCAAAAGATAATTCCGTAATTCTCCTCCGATAGGCTTCTAGCGCGTGTATTGGGTACGATATATTTTGCACCATCAATTTTAAAACTGGTGTGCTCTTCATCTGTTATATTTAGATTACCGCTGACTAGAACTCATGCCAAATAAAGCCGCAAACCTGTTCAGGGTTAATCACCATTTGAATTTAAGAATCAAATCTCTCGTTCGTTACCCCATGTACCATGAACGAGCCACGGAATAGGGAAACATTTTCAGCAGAGCTGGGCGAACGCACTCATCGCGGCATTATAAATGCAATCGATTAAAAAAAAAACTATATTATACACGTTCTTCTATACATTTTCGAAAATTCCATAAGGAACACAATTTGCTACATGTCTTTTTCACATAATATAAATCATGCGCATCCATATTTCATGCCAAGATAATTTTAACCACGAAAACACTCTTGAGATTGCAAATTTTGAAAGATTCCTCTTCCTGTGGGATTATTAATTGTTAGTGATTCGTGCATGTAACAGAACAAAAATTAAAAATTATTTTTTTTTCGAAATTACACGAAGTCAAGTAATACCGAGGTTCTCTTTCTAATTACCTGCCATCAAAAATCTAAAAATGATAATGCAGATATGAAGCCAAGATTAAAAAATGAAGATGATTTTTGCCTATTACAAATATAAGTAAGTACTTGACGCGAACTAATGGATGAAATTGGCGGTCTAATCTCCAGTTCACTCTGGAAAACTACGTAATTGCATTACTATTAATTTTAATAAAGGAGTGGACACCAACCTGACGTAAATTAAGATCCGGTGATCCATCAGTAAAAAAAAGCGTTGCATTCCTCTCAGTCAATTGAGGTCGAGCATGCCTAATAACTCATTGTCCACAATACATCCCAGAGGACGATACAAGATGATCAACCCAGACTCGATCATCCAAACGTAGGCCAGTTTGGTGAGGATCTAGCTGACCTGGTGAGGAGGGCGAGATGGATTTGTAAATAAGTTGATGATATTTGGCTGCTCCACTCCGTCCCCTTGAATTGATCCCATTCGCGGTCCCTCAAAACAACGCGCGTGACTCATATATCTTCGGGAGCCACTGGAGAATGTTCCGCAACCTAAAAACGATTATTGGAAAATTTCCATGAAATCCCCAAGGGGCCGACCAGTCTGATGGAATGAGGATGATGATTGGAACCAGTCTCTCAATTTATTGCTCGCATTCCACAGGCATAGAACGCCCCAAAATACTAGACGCTGGCATGTTTGCAAGAGTAGCAATCGCAGCAACATAATGGCAAGAGTAAAACAATTCAGGGTAAAGAGTTGGGGTTGTAAGTTCTCTAGTAAAATTTTATGATGCGAGGAAAATTATTAGCTATGAGTGATAAATTATCTGTTACGAGTATAATAAGCTTGAAGTAAATAAAAAATGAACCATGAGTTGCAAGCAAGGAACATAGGCGGACTTGAGGGGGAGGGCACGTAACCCCCCTCCCCCCAAACCCTTAAAAAATAGACAAGATTTTTAATACGGCCCCGTGATCATTACTTTCGTTTCGTTTTGTGTTACGGAGTATGGAGATAAAGAGTCTATTTCGTACATTAATTGTTGCTGCTGCTCTTAATACCAAGTACGAGAAGATCGTTGGCCTTTCAGACCGTAGGCGGATCCAGGGGGGTACACTGGGGCACGTGACCCCACCAGTGGCGCCGACTCCATGGGGCTTGGGGGGGGGGGCCGAGCCCCCTCAATAATTCGCTATGGATGTTGGGAAAAAAGTTTCAGGCTTGTCGATTTTCCCCGGAGTGTCCAGATATCGAGATTAGAGTTCTCAGTGCTCTAATGTTGATCATATGACTCTTCTAAAATGTTTAAAAAACTTAAAACTCACTACTTACAAAATTTCCCGGGGAAAGATCCCCGGTTTGGACCCCCCCAATATTTTTTGTAAGTCGGCGTCCCTGGACCCCACCCCCCAAGACCCCTAAAAAATATGCAAGATTTTTAATACGGTCCCATTATCGTTGCGTTCGTTTTGTATTACGAGGTATCCTTGTGTCCCCCCCCCTCCAAAACAAAATCCTGGATACGGCCTTGCTTGTGCCCTCCCCCCAGAAAGAAATCCTGGATCCGCCCGTTTCAGACCCATTTGCCCATTCCCCTTCCCCCAGAAAAAAATCCTGTATCCGCCCATGGCAAAGAATCTTATTTTTCTACGAGGCAATTCAATTAAAGTTTACTAAAAAATAACAGCTTACTATGCAATGAAAATAAATATGTGGCAGTGCAGACTAATCATTCATATCATTTTTTGTGCAATTCTCTTTTTACCGAGGTAATCTGTAACCAAAATACTCGTGGAAGATTTTGTGTTTTCACTTCAGCTTTTCAATCTCAAAGAATGTACAATGAAGTTTAACTTGCATCTTTCTTTTAATCATAGGGTTAAATCCAATTGAAACTAAATTATATAAGCGCAGGAATTTTAATAGAGGAAATAGTCTATGACTCTCTTGCAAACGATTTAATCAAGTTCTCGAGTCCAATGCTTACAATCGTTATGGATGCCGCTACTTTAGTCAAACGATGAACGTGCGTAATTATAACAATCAATTTCTCACTTCTATATTGCGAATTCGCAAATACCTCTCCAGCGAGAATAATTTATGGGTGCTTGCTTACCTTTCCAAAATCTCATTTTTTCCGGAACACACAGCCGCTTGAATGCTTACTTACTGTTGAACCATCTGACCTGTTACAGGAGAACGAGTATTACGTGGTTTACCGACCGCGCCAATCACCTGCAGATTAATCTCGATTGATTAGCAAGATGCCAAGATAGCGAAGGCATGAATGAAAATCTAAGTTACCCAAGCCCCATTTTAAATAAAAATTAAATTCTGCAATCAGTAGTTAGCTTCTCGCGGGCAATTTTCGTACACATAAATTCCATCTGAAGGCAAGGAAAAAAGACTGAGAATTTTCAGACCCCAATTCACAACTTTTACTTTTTACGCCCTTACTGAGATTTAGCTAGCTAACCCAGAAATAACTTTCCCTCTCACCGACTCACGAGATAGCATCAAATTCTCTCGCGTCTCCTCTCCGACGCAGACACCTGTTGATTCTTGGAGGGGAACAGGTACTCGCAGGGAAAGGGAAAAAAATAAAACATGATAACAATCATTTCCTTTTCTATCAAAATATATTTTGTGCACATGAATTCTCACACTCTTACTTTTTCTTCATTGGTTAACAATCACCACTGTAATGTAATAAATACTTGTCATAAATACAAGATGTGTATACATAATTTTATCTCTCTATATATTTATAATAACGTATTATAAAGACAGTTTTTTTGAGGTCGACTGTACCACTCGTAGTGGTGATAACGTCACAGATCACACATCACTGCTGTCTTTAACAAAAATATTACAATTTACAATTTTAACAACTTTTTGTAAACACTGCCGGAGGAGGTACGCTGTCGAACCCGATTTCTCGATTGATGAACAAGTGAGGGAACATCTTAAGCAACGAGAGCACATCAGCGACCTGCCTTCCTAGGCCTGTTCATTCTTTGGAGTTGCATTATCTTATCTACAGTTGACAACAATGAGGACAGTGAATATTTAAAAACAGAGATTGAGAAGAAACAAGGTCACTTTACTATTTAACAATATGCTACAAACTTGTACGTGAACATATTGAAATGAATATCTACAAAAGGTTTCATTGTTAACGCTAAGGGTTCCCCTCCAAGTGAAATGGTGGGGTGGGGAAGATGTTTGGGGCGGGGAGGATTTTTTCAAAGGGGAAACAAGATGCTGAGGTGAAGGAGGCAGGGATTCACGTGGGTGATGGGATGGGTGGATAATGGACACACTCTTCATCACGGTGACACTAAACGTACTCTTCACATCATTTGTCTTTTTTCCAACCCGAAACCTCACACTTCCACGTCACCTCCCGCAAAAGCACTGCAACATCACAAAAAATAAGTCTTTCTCTTGTGTTTTAAAAGAAGTTTACATTCTAAAAATATATTTATATGCATGAATATACACTTGAAATTTGTTGAAAACCCGCACTCACGAGGACACAAGGATCTAGAAAATAACGCGTCAATAAACCTCACAGGTGAGAAAAAAATAGCGTTTTTTCCATGCCTTGTTTCAACATCAGTCCTTCCTCTTTCTTTGAGATACGAAAACAAGAGTTAAAGGCGGTAAGATGTACTTCAATAAACCGCACAACACGTCACTCGGGAATAGAAACAATTTTCTTTTCTTTCAAAGAGCAGTCAAAAAGTTATGAACACTTTCCCCCTTTCCTCCCACCCGAGCGATAGCTTACCGATCACAACACGTTCACATTTTCCCCACAGCCCCATTAACAAATGACTACAAAATAAACAAGTGGGCGGATAAACGTGTCCTCTCCAAAAGATGATAACGACCACAACTACGTCCGTATCCTCACTGAGGGAGAGAGAACACCTAAAACATACAAGAGCCCTCCTCCCCATCTCCTCCCAAAAACTTTGCGGCGAAGACACTTGGCTGAGAAAGGCAACTTCATATGCGCTTTGAGTGAAAGGGTCGAATCCTTTCGGAAAGACCGGAGAGTCTCTTCAAAAAAATCACACTCACGTTATCAAAAACTTTCAATCACTCTCAGAGGTTCTGGTGCTGCTGCTGGAAGGACTCGAGGTGTTTGTTGAGTTCCCGGTGCAGGTGCTCCGGGAGGACACCGACATTGGTGAACAACGACCGAAGGACGTTCAGTTCCTCGTTCAGGAGTTCGATCCTCTTCTGCAACCTCTCGTTCTCCCTCACCAGAAGCTTAACCTTCTCCTCCGTCTCCCGAGACCGCATCTTCGCCTTCTCACGAGACTTCCGCACCGCGATGTTGTTCCTCTCCCTTCTCCGGCGGTACTCGTCGCTGGACTTGTCGATCCTCTTGCCGCCACCACCACCGCCAGACGAAGAGGACGAGGACGAGCTCCGCTTGCCCAGGAGGCCGCCCTTCGCCATGGGCTTACCGTGGGCATGGTGCTCGCCCGCCCCCGGGACCGTCGAGGGCGTGAGCGTGGTGAACGTGGGGCCCCCGAAACCATTGGGGGAGGCGGCGGCATAGGCCGAGGGGGAGGACGGGGACGGGGTCGGCGGGTGGTGCTGCGGCTGCTGCTGCGACGGCGCGTAGGCCCGGAAGTCCTGCGGGTCTATCGGCTCCTCCTTGATGGGCACTGAGGGCGACTCCGCCCCCCGCCTGGGACCGCCTCCGTTGTAGTTGGCCCCGGAGTGCACGGGCTGAGGCATGTAGGCGAGGGTGGAAGCGGCGGACTGCGCGGGGGCTCTTTGAGGGAAGGACACCACCACAGGGTTCGAACCCCCGCCCGGCGACGAAGCCACGGAACAAGGCGACGAGGCCGCCGAGGACGAGGCGGAGGACGGGGCGGCGGCAGAGGCCGACGCTGGGGGCGACGAGGTGGGTGTCGGGGGCGGCGGGGACGAGGAGGACTGCTGCTGGTTCGTGGGGGGCGAACTGGACTGGGCGGTCCGCAGCTGGTGCTGCTGGGGATGGTGCGGGTGGAGGTGGTGAGGATGGTGGTGATTGTGGTGGTGGACGGCGGTGGCCTTACCGGGGGCGCTCAGGATGTCCGTGAAGAGACCGTCGCCGAACTGGCTGTCGTCGATGAGGTTCTGGAGGTCGAGCGATATCTCCGGGGTGTTGAGGTCGGCCAAGTCCCCGCCACCGCCGGCCAGGCCGTCCGCATAGGCGGCCAGCACCACGGGCTTGGGCTTCAGCCCGTTGCCCGTCACCACGACACCGTAGGACTGGTGGTGGTGGTGTTGGTGGTGGTTATGTTGGGGGTGGGGCTGACTGTTTTGGAGGTGGTGGTGGTGCTGCTGGGTGTGGTGAGCGAGGTGATGGTGCTGGGGATGCTGCTGGTGATTGAGGTGCTGGATATGCTGCTGCTGGTGGCCCAGCGGGTGGTGGTGTCCGTTGCCAAGAGCCTTCTTACCGGCACCCACGGCAGCGGACGCCTCGGCGGCGTTAGTGTCATACATTTGAGGTGATTCCATCACGGCGCCGAAATAGCATGCTGGCGGACCAGGAGATGGGCACCCGGGCTCCACGCCAGGGACGGACTCCTCTTCCCACTCTTCGGAGAAGGCACCTGATGTACTCTCCCCACCGGTCAGAGTCCAAGTGTTGATTACCGATGAGTTCCCTTCCCTCTGGGAGAAATGTCCCCGCACCGCGTAATCCGTGAGGGCGGCCGTCTTTGAGAGTGTCCGCGCGCCTGGCGTGCGGACAACCGGAGGACAATTCAGGAGCGCCTCGCCCCCTTGCGGGCGGAGAGACGAAAAGTGGGCGTAGGAGGGAATAGCGGGCGCACTTGGTAAACTCCCTTTCCCAAAGGCACTTGAAGAGTAAAAGCACTTTCACTCGCAGAAAACACGCTACGAAGAGGGAAGAGATGAAAGTCCAAGCTCCAACTAGGGGAGTCGCTGAGGACGGACGATAAGAAACACCCGCGCAACAAGAGGGAGAGTATGATACGAAAAAGGGAGGGAGGACTGTCGGTTTTCCTCGGGAACCAACCTTCCACTCCGACTCCTTAACGCTGTCTGATTATCTGACGCAAGACCAACCAGGAAAAACACACCGTCACCCGACCGCAGCGCCAACTCAAGTTTGTAGTCCTCCGCCGCGGAGTGATATTCTCTCCGAAAGTTATCGTAATATATGACTGTTTCTTCATGTCATTTCATTTTATGTCTTTTATTTTATAATTTATACTCTTATATAATTATTTTTGAACACCCAGTCATCATTTTTAAATCTTTAAATTTTGCATCGAGAACTACCCAATGCCAATGGTGAATCTCATCTTGTGACGTTTTATGTGACGTACGTATCCTTCTTCCTAGTCACATGCGTGCTGGAATTCGTGGTTATCTGTCTTGAAGGATGTATGTTTTCTACCACAATTTTGAACAGAAATGGCTAATTAACCATTTAGTATATATAACGAATCGAAGATTTTTTACATGCCCCGCAATGTACAATATCACTCACGACAAAAAATTAAACGGCGTAAAAGAATGATAATATGATGACAACGTATAGTAATACTAAAATTACCCTTCGGACGTGCCATATCTTAGCTTTGTCGCTTAGTTTTTTTCCCCGAAGAAACATATACAACCTCTGGCATTACAATTTTTTCTCACAATACATTTCTCTTTCATTGGCATTCTCAAGGGGCGAACTCAGTTAACTTATAACAATCATTGAAAGTCCATTGCAATATTCTTCTACACTTTTCTTTGACAGCATTTTAAGAGGGATCAATTATTCTATTATGCGCGAAATGCGACAGCTAAATTTTGCTGTTTGATTGTTTAAGGAAAGAATTATATTTTATTTCGTTCGCTTGGCATGAAAATTTCAGTGTTTCCGATTTATTTCGCGTAATTTTCACTCGTGAAAGAACAATTTGCCGAAAAAGTACATCATGACCACCGCACTTCGTCTAGTTGCGCAATTCCCCTGCTATCCTCCGCTAGATAAATTTCACTTCGTGCGCCTTCGCCTCGAGCGCTCTGTGGCTCTGTCATAGAGTCTCCATCTGTTGTCGACAGTGTGAATCTCAAATTTGAAAGTTGTTTGTTCTTACGACTCGGTGTGAATATGCGTGTAATTAGTGCAAATATTTTGGATATGAGTTAAGGATACGATTCCTCATCTAAATGAATCTTCTGTGAAAGCTTACAATATTTTCTTAAGTTTCGCTCCGAACACTTAAACGCCACGTTTTTGTGTCTAGACCGACATTTAGAGTGGGTGTGTTTATCTTGTTTATCTTTCGTTTGGGGTGGAAGGTTCGAAGTTCAATGCAGGTAATTAGGAAACGAGTGAGTTGAAAGAATACGTTTCTAATTGGTATCCAGGATTGGCCAAAATGGAAATACCTCGCCTGGAGCCGTGCATTCCTTTACCTCTAGAGGATTCCGTTTTGGAAGATTTGGTGGACAAAGCTAAGGATTGGGCTATAATGAACGGTATGGCGTTAGAATTGTGTTTCTCCTATGATCATATCTGAAAAAAACTGGTTCATAATGAATGACATTCGTTTACACTCAGTGAGTTTGGAATCTACCTGCCAATTTCATAGGTATGCACATGCAAACCTTCATTTTAGGTGCCGGTATGAGATCGAAATTGAAATTCAGCAAAAATGAGCTACATTTTGCTCCATTTATGCTCTTACCCTCAACATTCCCCAAAAGGGAGTTTGAGAAAGCTGTTGCCATTCAGCCAATTCTCAATGAACTGATGCATAAAGTTGCTCATAGTTATGAATTCTTGTCTGAGAGTCTGAAAAGGTAATAAAAGAATACCATTATTATATATTATTTCCTGGGATATTCATAACACTTGAAAACTAAAGGTTTGCATGTTATTTATTGTAGCACAATTGAAGTGGACGACTTCACTAAACGACTCTTTCAGATTTATGAGACTGTTAGGAAGGAAGGCTTTACACAGGTCAGTGTTGTTGGAGACGGTATTATCCTTAGTATTTTTCCTATACCCAAATATTTTGTTCAACATTTCCATTGAAACACTGTTCTAGATTAATTTAATATTTATAAAGATGTCAAAAACTTAGCTTCCTCTCCTAATGAGGATATTTTTTCTATGATTCATTTACATTTAATAGGAAATTAAAGCTACCACAATGAGCAGACGCTCGCGTATTTGTTCATTTGATTTCTATTCTGGTATATGCACAAAAATTCAATGTCATTGTGCTAAAGTAATATTCCACCACAGCCATTGGTTGTGTAGGTAATGGAAGAATCTATTTGATTCAATGTTTTAGTTTTGTGTTAGGTATTCATATATGTGGAACTTGAATTCTTTAACTGCGCATATTCATAGATCTAATGATGATATTTCACATGATGTCCATGTTTTTTATTGCACTTTTTATTTTTTTTAAGTTCTCCATCGACTCAGTATAAGACCAATTGGTGGTAAAAAAATTTATGACTAGTATTTCACTGATAAAAAGAGGATCATATATAAATTCTATCACTTCATATTTTCTAAGCAAATTATACCAATCATAATCATCAATGATTCCTGAACTCATTTCATCCATAACTGTTCCTCTCAAGGCTAAATGTATCTGCTAATTTCCTCATGAAATTTGTTAGTCATTTTGCCACTTATAGCATAGCCAGTGCTCTAGTAATGCAGATACAGCTTTATAATTTCCTCTTTTGCTGTTGTTCTGAAGCCCATATCTCTTGGGTTGATTCGTTCTGATTTGATGTTGGAGTCAGACCCAGAGACTTGCATTGGAAAAGAATGTTGTCCGAAGATTGCGGTAAAAGAGCAGGATAAGGTCCTGTGCAATCCATATTGCTGCTGGAAGCAAGTTGAAGTCAATACAATAGCCTCCGGCTTTGGCTGGTTGGGGCCAGCTTCAAGAGTTATACAGAGGTAGTACATTTGCTATATCTTCCTGCTTTTTTCCTTTGGCTAGGCACTAGAGTTGTTCAAATTCTTCAAGATGCTGAATGTTATTTTTCAGGTGAAGTAATTTACGTGCACTAATATGTATTTTTTTAGAAATACCTAGTTTTATTTCTGAAAGCCTGGATCACATTAATTTATTACTTCTCTGGATAGCTTTGCAGGAACTACGAAAATGATCGCTCTGAAAGCTGAATGTGGCATTGCATTAAATTTTTGTAATGTTTGCACTTTTATTTACTATTTTATCAACTATTTAATGACATATCCAAAGACAGGAGAAAGAGTTATCCTCAATGATGAAGGAAGCAGAGGGATGTCTATTTTCCTAAGAATTCCATCTTAAGATGTCATTTTTGAGAGAGGAATGTAAAAACTGATCTTATAATTCAGGCTTTGAAATGAAATTTGTGTCATTACGATCTTAAAAGTGAGAGAGTCTTCATTTTCGTGTCATTGAGACCTCATTCCCTATACATGAATTAAAAAATGTCATGACTAAGTGCCACAATTGTTGAAAAGTAACTCCATAATGTGTGCATTCGTCACCAAATTAAATCATTCAGAGCAATGTATTAATTCTTTAAGTATAGTGTTACATGAGAAACTTATGTTTTCTTTCAGGACATAGTGTAAATGAAACAAGTAGCATCTTATGCTGGTAGTTGAGAAAAGTAGTGTCTGACGAAGGTAGTAGAAAAACACATGTAGCATCTTAAACAGGTGTCCATGTGTCTGATAAATCAATTTGCTCATTTATCCTGTTAGAACCAGAGTAGAAAGAAAGGGATATTGGTTATGATTGGACATGCTGGTATATTACATTTTTACACATTTACATATTACTACATACGTTGTGTCCAATAAAATAAAATTAGCTGTCTTGAGCTAATTGATTGTGTTTAAATGCCCCAAGTATGTATTTTATAGTCATGGTATATATATTCACTCATGGTTCTATACATATACACACCAAATATTTTTCAACAAAATTGACAAACTATCACTTGTTTTGCTGACCTATTACAGAAACAACCTTTAAGAAAACCTTGGAGTGCTATAGAATAAAATAAAATAACTTTGTTTTATTCCACACTTTAAGTTTTCATAAAGTGTGGAATTAAAAAAAAGTTATTTTTTTTTATTCTATAATGAAGCAATTCCACAAAATAACGTCTCATACTTGGAATGCTAATTTTCCACGTTAGAAATTTGGGGTGGAATTAAGCAAATATTGCTGATAATTTTAAGCTAAAATTATTACTGGACTTTGCTGCAGAAAATTTTGATACACTTACCTTTGTGATGCCATTGTAGTTATCCAAGGGACACCATCCCAAAATCATTCATCTGATTCAGCATTTCGAATTTTATTTTTTAGGGCGTCATTATTAACCATTGATCAAACTTTCTTGTCTTTCTGCCTCTTGTTGTTATGGAGCAAATCTCATGAGATGAGACAATATATACAGGAACATACAGCCCTCATTTTAATGTATTCTTCTGTAATCTTCCGCTACATTATTAGATATGTTTGAATTAAGTGTAACCAATTCAGTTATTGAGCATTGTGTGCTGGCTGTTGAAAGAGACGATTTGATGTTTGTCTCTCCCCCTTAATTTCTGTCAGTTAATCTGGTCCCCTTTTATTGAATTCAGCAGTCATTCTTTGTCATCAGATCTTAATTCTATTATATTTTTGGAAACATGATGTGAAAAATAGTTTGTGTTTTATTTTGCTGTGAAATGGACATCATTTAGCTCAAAGACTTTTGGTTTTGCCACATTAGTGGATGTGATAAGAAGTCTTGCACTTCATTGTTACTTCTGATGTTTTCTTTTCATTATGCTGCAAGTCCTCAGTAAGAGCCATCTCATTGTGGGAAAATTTATTCTGGGATATCAATCTACAGAAAATTTATTGCATACAATTTAATCGTCCCCATATTTTTTTTTTTACTCGCTATTAGTAATGCTGTTGTTTTCAATGTATGTGTTGTGCTCATGTGTTAATAATGTTTATCCTTAATTTGCCTTTCCAGATAGAGCTTATTGCTGCTGTTAGTGATCATATTGTACTGTTTGGATTGCAATTTTTTCATCTTGCCTTAATTCATGACATCCATTTGTATTGTTACATGCTTTAGATTGCTATGCAATGCTTCGAAATCATTATTCTCTTACATTAAGCATTGGTAATTCCTCTGTTTCATGTGTATGGTTAGCTAAGTTCATTTTTCACTGATGGGCTTCAACTTACAGAGAGGGGGTAACAGTGCTTGGTCAAATGGGAGTTTCCCCCTCAAAACTTGACTTCTTTCCAAAAATAATTTTCCTTTGTGGTGAGATTTTCATCATGTCTTGCTGGTTTTCCATTCACGTAAAAGCAAGTGTCTCAGTTTTACCCGTTATATTTGTGAGGTACTTATATTGTCATCTGTATAAAATTTTATAGAATATAGCTAAGAGCCTTGCATCTCAGAACTTTTGGCATAGTTAAGACATCTGCTTTTGATAAAAATTCATTATAAATCAATGATTTAGTTTAGATGGGGAAACTTTGTCGGGCCATTTTTTTGTTTAACTTGCTGAATGTCTGTTTTTGTGACGGAAGGCACCTGGATCATGAATGATCAACTGTTGATGCCAGAATTTTCAAGGTGAGAGTTTTATGACATGAAATATTTGAAGACCTTTTCCTGTTAGTTAATGTATAAAACATTTTAAATCAAGTTCATCCTTCATTTGAGTGTCAAAAATTTGCTAAACATTACCTCTTTCTTTGTGTGAATGTACTATAATTGAGATATTTGTTGCGCAGGTGATTTGGTGGAATTTGACTAAAACATTTTTAATGGTGTTGGAAAACATCCAAAATTATTATGTATTTGGTTGCAACCAACTTGTGGATACATAAATGGTTAGGATTGATAGTTCATCTTATGCTACTAAAGCTTCCATTATTTTCTATTGATTCACTATTAGATAAAATAAATAGATGATGGTGAAGCTCCTAATATGAGAAAGTATGCAAGGCTCTTCCTTTTTCATTTTGTGATAACTCATAAAAACTGTAATATCAACTAGGCATCCTCTTAATTTCCTGGGCTTCTATTTCTGAACTTAGGTACTGTGTCCATGTCAGAGCAATAGCTAAGTTTTAATAACTTATGATGTTCAGTCTGATCTCAGATTTTCAGTCAGTTCAAAGTTTCAATTCAGAGTTCAGTCAGATCTCAGATTCGCAATACATTGGCCAGTTATTTCACTGCCTCTTTTCTTATGCTATCTTGATGACTTTGTGCCGAGAAAATTTGTACTGTACCTTCTCCAGCTGATTCCTTAAGTGCCTCATGGTACTAAGTATTGCCCAAGATGCTTATCGCTGTGGGGTATGGGCTTTAAGTGGTGCTTGATGCATACTAAATACTGTGGTGTATTGCCCTTACCATTCACATTGGTGAGCCGCGAATAAGTCTTCTGTGTATGGTCACATTGACCTCAGCCTGGTGTTAAGTAATGAGCCTCAGAAAGAGATATAGGATTGTATGGTAAGCCTCGTTTAGGTTCTCTTTGTTTGCTCCCCCCTCCATCTCCTGGAGCATGTATTCACGGACAACCTAATGAAGGCTGGTCGAGTGTCTATTGCTAAGGTGTGAGATTGGTTCTGCACTTGCGTCATTGACATCCCAAACTAAGTACGTACCCCCAGGTATCATCTCCCACTCTGTGGTTTTCAGGTCCTCATTTACTGTTTGCAGTATCTGTATGGACTTCCTTGGCCTGGGTGCAGGTAGGACCCATCTCCTAAACCAACTCCTGTTAAAGCATCAGCAACTGGAGCCAGGTAGGTTGTCCTTGTGTTGTTACTGCCCTGATGCATCTGGCAAATGTAAAGTCATGTGTGGGGGCAAAGCTGTGAGTTCCTGGTTGAAAATTCTTGTCCTGGTCATCTGTATCTAAAACCCACTCTTATTAGAGTCTCTTCTATGCAACCAATTTGATTTTGTATTGATAGTCATTATGGATAAGTGGTGCATATATTTTGGGATCATTGCCTCCATATTTGCCCCATCTATGGCGTAAGCACAATACTTTGTTGGTGGTAATCTTCCTAGGACCATAAACTGGAGTTCATCCAATTCACACCTGGAAACTACTTAATGAAGGTGCTCCTCTTAACCACCCCAATCAAGTGCCCTCCCAGATGATATTTCATGGCACTGCTCTGTCAAGAAGATTATGTTTTTCTTGTGGGTTTCCATCTTCCTTGGTCTCCTCTTGACTGCTACAGTCATCTGAACGTTTGCTGTGTTAGTTTGTTTTCATAAGTTGGAGACAACTTTTCCCATGGTAGAGGTCAAGGTATGGAATCCACTCCATTTCGCTAGTAATTCTCCTATTGATGTCTCACAAGTTATCAAACTTGATGCTCCCAATGCCATTGGACAGTGGGGAGACTTGCATGTTACATATTGCCTTCCTGTTCCAAATGTAAGAGGTCCTGTTTTTAAGTCAGTTTCCTAATTTGGTCCCGTTTGTTGGTTAAAGAGGAAATGGGCAAATGATTCTGAGCAACATATGCATGAAGTGAAGTCTTGTATCGTAAATTTTCTCTTTTATGGCATCTACCTCTAGTGCCATCTCTGTCTGCATTGATTCGCACTTACATTATTGGGGCATTTTTGTTTACCATCTTGGTTCACATCCCTCATATTGTGTGGAAACTATGAGTGCCTTGAGTAGAACAGGGTTAAAAGGTTGGGTGTGTGTTGTGGTTAGTGTCTCTAGTTTTTTTTTGCAATTAGTATTTAGACGTGCATGATATGGAAATGTCCCAGTGTATGCTTCAGTTTTTCTTCATATTAAAGTCATATTTTGTGCTTGTAGTATTGGAATGAAATATTATGCATGAATTTGATTCCATTATGAACCAGATTTTTTGCTTGCTAAGTTATGATGCTGAGTTGCTAAAAATTACTCTCTTAATGACTTCATTTTTCATCAGTGAAATCAACCTATTTGCCACTTACACTTCACCTTACGTTGTCATCAAGTAAGTTTTGTGTTCTTCCTATTGCATGGTTTTCCTAGTGTGAGTGTTCTCAGAAATAATAAGTCGAAAGTGTATTCTTTATGTAAATATGGCTTTCCGTCATCACTGTGACTCCTAAAGTCTAACTGCTTATCATTTTGCTGATACAGCAGTGGGTCCCTTATGCTGCCCTTTGCCTTCTGTTGTTTTTTGCATTTAATACATGAATAGCTTTCCTCAGTATTTTGTTTTGTGTTAGATCTTCCAAAGCGCCTCAAATGGCTGGTGACTATCATGAGTAAGTCACATATGTAGCAAACTTGAGTAATTTCTGTGGAAGGGTTTATAATAAAAATGAAATACAATATGTTGTCATTTTATTTTTAATCTAAGAGGTTTTTCAGAGAATTTTCTTAATGAAATTTGATAATCATCCTTCATGATGGTATCAAAATAAGAAGTTTGTAAGTAACTGTATTTAATTTGTCCCCAGCCCTTTCTATTAAGTTGCTGATATAATGGAGTTAAAGTTATCAAATCCTTATGTTTTTGTATTAATTTTATAGGCATGTGTTGTGAGGTGTTTGGGAGATTAACATAGATAGACAAGGATATTAATTGGTGCAATCTTTTTATTCTCTCTTGGTTTACATTGGTGAAGAAATAGGCTACCGCTTAGGATTAATTCTTGAAGTCTTATGCTTTATTTTTATGTGGTGGAGGTTTTCTTTTTTTTCTCTTTTGTGAATGTAGATTTGATGTTGAGTTGCATACTCAAAATTCACTAATGATAAGGCACATTTAAATATCCTTCAGGTACAGAAAATATAAACTAACTTTGCTTACAGATTTGAGAAGTATTTGCCTTCTCGTAGGAAATGTTAAAAGTCACACACTTTTTATGAAGAGCCGTATTTTATGCTTTGTTGCCATGTCAATAGATTTGAGATATAATAGTCTTCCAGATTCATCATTGAAACTCTTTAAATTTTAATACTTGTCCTCTTGACAGTTTTTTTCACTTTGTTTTGGTTGAATTTCAATGTGTTTTATTTATATGCTCTGATATCAGTAAATAAACAGATGGTTAAGATGGTGTTTTTTATATCTGCGACTTGACTCCGAAGTGTTGAATCTGTTGGATCACTAGATGTTGGGCTTGGAGAAAGATAACATCAATATTTGGTTGCCTTTCCTCTGTTTGCAAATATGTAATTTGTTCTTACAACTTGCCCACAGTGATTCAGTGGATCAAAGAAATGTGTTCCCTTACCCTTGTGACCGAGCAATAGAAAAATGAAAAATTTAAACAGGGACCTGAGAGATCTTAAGTGATTAAAACAGCTTGTTGTATTTTCACAGTGCAATACAATTTTGTCAGAGTAGGTACCTGTTTACATTTTAACATTAGGACAATATGAGTATTGAATACACAGGTCATTGGGTATAACTATTCTTGTGATGATTGGTATCATCCTGAGGTGTGGACTGATT
Organism: Ischnura elegans; assembly: GCF_921293095.1. Taxonomy (NCBI): domain Eukaryota; kingdom Metazoa; phylum Arthropoda; class Insecta; order Odonata; family Coenagrionidae; genus Ischnura; species Ischnura elegans. Next base: position 103,767,773 of record NC_060248.1, read on the forward strand.
TTATGTGGTTGATGTAAATAATTTTTATGCAAAATCCATTTTTCCAATCCCTAAGTTTAATAAATATGGTTGAATAAATGTTGACGTTCCATAATTGGCTCTGTAAAAACATTTCCTCCATTTGAATATGTAATGTTGCCTTAAATTTAATTTGTTGGCCAAAATGTGGATTTCCTGGCTGGTCTGGGGTTGCCTTTGCCTGGGGATTAAAACTTATTATTCTAGTAGTTGATACCCTTAGTGTATTTGTTTGAACCCTTCTGGTCAATATATTGAGTATACTTGACACATTCTGTTTAAAACAATTCCTACTTGCAATTTATATTACATGTATTAATGCTTGTTATGATTTATGAGCATGAGAATTAGATTTGTCTGCTAATTCTATAAAAGAGTGAGAATATATAGTTACCTACTATGGTACACACTTTCTCTATATATGTCTGTGTTATGTTTGCTCGTCACTTAATAATAGAAGTAAAAGTAAAAAGTAATAGCTCAATGTAATTTGCTGTAGTCATTAGTATGTTTTCATCACGACATCATGACTAGTCCACTTATAGATGTAACTTATACACTGTTGCTGCCTTCATATTTATGCATGTCTCTTGTGTTCTGCATTTTATACCAACATTGTGAAAGTCTGGGATCAGAGGAAGAGTTAGTAGTTTGGCAAAAGAGCAAATATTTGCTTGAGTTGAAAATACTGTAGAATACTAAGTGATTTCAGCGATGAATTATTTAATTTTGATCATTCCACATCAACTCGATGTAAAAAATGTGTGTTTTCAATGCTACCCTATCCTATGCAGAGAATTTAATTACTTGAAAGTAATGAAATGGTGCCAATTTGCTGAGTTTTTGATTGATTTATTAAAAAGTACTAGTCACCAATAATCAGGAATTTTGTGAAATTTGTCTGAGTCTAACTGTAGATATACATAACTATAAAAACCATTTGTGAAGGGATAAACCATTTAAACATGTATTTTTGATAAGGAGATGAATAGAGCTTTAAACTGGTATTCCACATTGCTTCAGTTCAAGGTTCCATTTGTTCCCCTTTTCAAATATTTTGTGTAAATTCTTTATATAGGTATATGCATTACAAAAAGTGTTATAGTCATCTACCCAGTGGTGGATATGCTCAATTTTCACAAAATTTCCCATCTTTGGTCTCCTGTGCCTTTTTCATTACTAGTAAACTGTGCAGATTGGATTTTTTCATTACTTAAATTCAGTATGTCAAATTGGAAAGGAATCAGAATGTATTGGGTGGAGTAATAAGGTTGGGTAGGTTGAATTTGCATGGAATAACTCATACACACAATATTTGAGAGACACATAGGTAATTGGCTTTTTAGTAATGCTGGTTATCTCTTTTAGGCATTAAAATTCAGTTCTTCATCAGCTTTCAAGTTTTATTTTTATTTCCTTTTGAAACTATTGCAGCACTTCATGTACTTTATGAAGAACATATGTTATGACCCCTCCTAATTCCATTAACTTCCGTGACTTCAATTGTCACCACCAGATCATGTTCAAACTTTGGAGTGTGATAGAAAATGAAATCGTAAGACATGCTTGTTTTTTGCTAGTGTTTTCAATGGGCCTTTATTTTTTTTTAGATATTATCAATAGAAATTACCAGTAAAACCACAACATTTTTACAACTGTCGGTACAACAATGCCCCATTAACAATACCCCATTCACATTTACAGTGACTCTTCTTCGGTTGCTAGGATCGAGGAAGAGTACAGAAGAGACAGCATTTTCATTATATTGCAGTATTTTGTGTCGTGGGTTGCATAAATAAATGTGTTTTACTCATTCTTTCTATTGATCAAATCTCAACCCAAGAACCACTGGATGCTTGAACAAAAACTCATACCTTTTAAAATTTCATTTTCCATCAAACTTCGAAGTTTGAATGTGATTTGATGGTGACACTTTGGAACCTTCCTTGGTTGGCATGTAAAATTGATTTTCATGTTGCCCACTTGCTCTTTCTGATATGTATTGAAATTTTTCCGTCAAAATGGTGTTCTTACTTTGTCATAGGTTTTATGTAGTCTTTGATCTGTCATCAATTACTGAAATCATTATAAAAGGGGATCGGGTTAGATCGGGTGTGTGGTGGCTAGAGTGTTGGCTTCCCACCCGGTGGGCCCGGGTTCAAATCCCGGCAGCAGCAGAGAATTTTCAGAGACTGCCCGATCCCTGCTTGAATGTTGAGTGGAGGACATTTCAAGCGTAACACTTCGTCCGTCGAATGGGACGTTAAGCCGTGGTCCCCTTGGCGCCTTTCGTTAAGAGCAGGCTAATGCCGACGCCAGGTTTCTCTCCACCCTTCCTTACCTACCCTTCCCTCATGGCGCAAATGACCTCAGCTGTCGGTCGCCTCCTCCAAATACCATACCATTCATTATAAAACCTGGTCCTTTCATAGAGCCGCTCGTACTGTGAGAGAGGTTAGCCTTGAAAAGAAATGAGGTTTCATCTTCTCTTTTCTTATTGGATATTGGCAATTTTTTAAAGTAATCTTGGAGACTCATTCCCAAATAAGAGAGTATTTAATTGTGTGCAGAATTTAGGATGGTATAATTCTTTGGGCTTGCTCAACATGGTTTTGGATTTCTGTGTCTTTTCATGCAAAATTACATCTCTGCCATTGTGAGTCATCATTGTTATCTTAGTATATCAATGATTTTTGCGGTCATTTTTAATCCTTTGATATGTGTATGTTTGATTGAGTAGTGCAGTCATTAATTCAAACTCCTTGGGTTCACTTTATAAATTGAGATGAGAAAAACATTGGACATCATGTGATATCTTCATTCTGGAATATGATTCAAGTTCCTAAAAAAAAGTGCAATGCTGACATATAGTATTTTCATAATTATACTCTATTAAAAACATTTCAGGTTTTGATTCACATCCAAGGAGTGAGCACCAGGCACTAATCTGAAAGTTGGAGGAAAATATAAATAATGTTTCATTTTTGTAAAGATGCCTTTTTCTCTCTCTTTTGACCTTTCAGAGCGTCAGTTTAGGCCTCTTACGATCCGACTATCTTCACAATTGTGCCACTGATAATATAAAGCAGGTTGAGATCAATACGATTGCATCAAGCTTTGCTGGTATAAGTGTGCAAATCACAGACATGAATAGGTAGGAAAATTATTTTGATAATACTTGAGGGAAGAGTGTGAACACTCTGCAATATTATACTATTCATCAATGGCTATGCTGTACTCTGATTCTCATTCTCATTACCCTTTCTTTGTGCATGTGTTTAGAAAACTCTGATTTTTGCCTTGGTACTCTTTAACTAGGTAGTTAATATCTGTTGGGCCAAGAAACCCTTTCTTAATTCTTCTTTATGTACAAGCATGGCTCAATATTACTCTAATTGTGTTATCATTTCATTCCTTCAAAGTCAAAAAGTAGAACTCCCCAATTTTCCATTTTGGGATATCCTGCTTTTTTATTATTATTATGTATGTGGTAGTAGTATTATTATAATTATACTCATAGTTTGTATGTAATATAACAATGCCTTATCATCAGTTAAATTTCTTTTACAAAGCTTCTAGCATGGTCTGTTCATCAGCTCTGTCGTCCAACTTTGAAATTAAATTTTTGTGAAAATCTTGGAGTGAAGTTATTTTATAAAAAATGTTTTTGCTGGCATAAAAGAATGTTTTAATTTTTTGTGGCTGTTGATTGCTTGAAATATATTATCATGATTATCATTTTCTTGAGCTTTAAATAATTCATTCAGACATTATCCTGTTGTTTTATATCCATTCATTCATAGTTTGAAATGAGAAAATTATCAAAATTCACACACTGGCCAGTTTTGGTACATTACCTTAATGATTCTTAATGTGAAACTATTTCCTCTTGGTGTCCTGGTCCATATTCTTACTGTAATGGGCTATTAATGGCTGTAAAATAGGTACACAGAGGGCCTGCATCTAGCCTCTTGGGAATTTACTTTATGTCTACCAAATGGATTGGTTAATTTCTATCACATTTGTTTTGGTGGCCCTTTTAACTCAGTGAATTGCTTTTCGCATGCATGTCTTAATCTTTGAATCTGTTTTAATATTTTGAAGGCACTTAATTTTTATGCTTCGTTCATCCGTGGAGTGATACTCATGTTGTCTTTGCATGCTCACTTTACAATTATGGGGTTACCAGATATTCATCATGTCAGATGTGGTCGCCTAAACTTGAAGACATGATACTTGGGGGTAGCACTTGGGGAAATAAAAGTGTGAAAGGCATTGCAAATGTAAGAATCTGTATTTGCATGTATTTTTAATTGCCATTCGACATTCGCAAAAATGGGAAATTATTTTTCAGTAAGCACAACACCAGTAATTTGTTGGTGTATAAAGTCTCATGCAAAAGATTAATCCCACCTTAAAATTTAGTCATGAGAGCTCTGGAAGTATAAGTTTTCTTTAGCCTGAATTTATATAAAAAACTTCAATTTATTAAAATAGACTATTTGAGAAGTTTGTGGTATACAAGTCTGAAAAAGAATCAAGTTTCAGAACATGTCTAGGATTTTCTGAATGCCTGGTAACCCTCACAGTTATCATTGTTTGCAAATTTATTTATTTACTTAAGACTTGTAGTAATATTTTGTGAGGAAGTGTGCATGACATGTCCATAAAGTTTCCATGACCTTAATTTTTTTTCTGTTTCTTTCTGTTAACTTGTCTTAAAGCCTCTCCTTAAAAGTTATAACATCATGTCCACTTCTCAGGTAGAGGTACGCACATCTTGAAATAAAATGCCAATGAATGTTTATACCATTTAGTTTTGGTGCTCTTTAAGCTCTTAATATTAATTAAGCTTTGGGGAGTTCATATTCTGCCTCAAATCCTTTTATAGATCTGTTTTTAGTTTCATGTTTCTTGACTATGAAATGAGAATGTTAAAAAGGTTTTGGTAAATGTAAAGACACAAATCAGTTTCATTTTCACCAGATTTATCAGTTGATTTCAGATTGATCAGAAAGTTCTGAACACGTTACGGTCCGCTCCTGCAAAAGTATTGTTTGCGCATCCAGCAGTAGTGGTCTGGTCACGTATTTTTATGTGTTTTTGCATTGTGATTAGTGACTCCCCTCTATGAAACTATTTTGGACTACTTGGACCAAGTTCTTGTTCTTACAAATAATATACATTTAAAAAATTTGTTTATAGTAAAACTATGTATTTAAAATTATGCGTCAGTTCTCAAGTTGTGGTATTTCAATTGAATACTTGTAGCTTCCCCTCAAAAATTTAAAAAATGGCTGCTTCAAGGGCTAGTCAAATGTATAGGGTGCTGGACCAAGAAGTGTTAAAAGGAACTAAATCAGATCATTTTATTCTAGCATATTGAACTATGACTGTATCAATTTCATTAGTTTTCAGTACCTACTGGTATTAGATTTTTATCGGGCAATCAAAGGAAGATTGGGAGGTGTCATACTATGTCCTTTTGGGAATAGCATGATATTTTTGAATAGTCAGGTATAACTCTTGAACAAATTATCTATTTGACAAGCCTGTTCTGTTTACTAAACCAAATTCTACATGTTTCATTTATCTTAGATTAATTGGTTAACATGGTTGTTTTCTCTCACTCTTTGTGAATCTATTTCTTCTTGCATCTTCTGATTAAAGAACAGCACATATCTGCACGCTGCCACCATCTTTTCATCATAATTGTTATATTGTATTTTTCCATCTTTCATAAAAGCTTCTTTAGATATAATGGTGTGTATATCTCATAAAATTTTATCATTCAAGTATAAATTTAACCAGGATGTGATGTTTATCATTTGTGTGCCATTGTTTCCTTAGTGATCTCTTTTATTTTATTTTTTATGCATACTAATAAATAGCTAAATTACAGGATTAGTCATTTTATAAGAGCAATTAGTGTGGTGATTGAAATAAAATGTTATGTGTAATATGGAAAGAAAATATGCACGTAAAATGCTACTCCTGGTCAATTAAATAATCAATTGTCATGCAGTGCACTATATATTCTGATTATTTAAATGCCCAGTGACATGCTCAATGCTTTTTTGTCCCAACTGCAATCGTTTTTTTGGAAGTCGGGTTTTTTTTCCCTTAAAAAAAATATTTTTTTTTCTTTTGAAAAGGGACTCTGCGTGAATTTTCTTTCCTTTTTGTTGTTGTGATTTGGTTGATGGCACTTTCCTTAATGGCGCATGGTGGGAAAGTGGTAAGGGATGCAGCTGATTTTAATTTCACTCTCTTGAGGCCGTTTTGCACGGGTCACATTTGTTTGTCATTGCACAGGTTTGCACTGAAAATATGTACTTTTAAAATTGTAAGAATGCAAGCTCAGAACGTCAAACCGATTTACACTATGCAATTTTGACTGTGCATTTGTACATACATCGGATTGCACAATTATGTGCCCTTTGTAAATCGGCCTTAATAATTTTGCTAGTGTTGGTATGTTAGCACAAAAACATATACTGTCTGCTCTATTTAACACATTCAATATGGGACATACTTTTTGAATTCCTCTCAACTAACTTTGGGTCAAACTTTGTCAACTTAAGCAGTTAAAGTTTAATTTGGAAAGGGCTGTCTGTTAATCAAGATGGGAGTCAATTTTAGGTCAATGCTATTGATAGGACCCTGAAAGTTTCCTGTATGTACAAATAGCTGAGAGCCCTAGGTCTCCAGAATGGTGATTCACATCAATTGGCATGCTCCACAATGAATGTGTTCATTGGGATTTACTAATATGAATTCATAGTTGGCTCATTGATAATCTGTACTGTTCTAGGTTTCAATGTCCTTTTCTCTGTCCTATTCTTAATAGCTTTTAAATGAGGACAAATAAGGCTTTGTGATTGAAGCTTGGAGTGGTAAACCAATTCAAACTATTTACATATTTAATAGTGCGCCTAATACAGACCATGAATGCATGAAGCTTTTGTTCATTTTATGTGAGGCTTCATGTATGTAGTATGCTACTGAATAAAGATAGGTATTAAGCACTTCGGAATGGGTGGTTTAAATTAGTTTACCTTTCCAATTATTTGTCAATCATGTGAGTTTAAGTTTTGGCTCATTTCTCTACCTAAATAAACAGCTGTGAATGGATTGGAAATTGCCTTATGAAAAATTGCCTACTTGATAAATTGGACTCAGATCTTTAGGGATTATGCACTATGGTGCTATCAAAGATCACCTTGAGATTCATTTTGATTGTAAATAATGGATTGTTAATTGGGCTCCAGAAAACAGGTCTAAAGCTGTTTTCACACACACCAGAGAACCAGTGTCAGCACTGGTGCTGGCCTTGATATAATACAATGAAAATGCACTCACAATGGCCAGTATATCAAATTAAAATTGGTGCCAATGGCACCCACAAGTGCAATTGACTGTGAACTTCCAAAACCCACTTACAGCTAAGGCTTTCAGTTCTATGGTTCTCAATAATCACTTTCACACACATAACTGTTTTTGTGGTGCCGGAGTAGATATTTCTTATTTTCAGACTGCATCTGTTATAAATTTTGTCCAAAATGAAACTAGCTGCGAGTACTGGCATTTCCATGTGAGTGAAAATAGTCTAATTCAGCAGTGTTAAAGTGGTTAATCCGGGATTGCAACTGAGGTTAATCAGAGAAAGTGACAGCTTTAGCCCTGCCAGTTTGTATGAAATCGGCCATGTGTTTTATTCTCAGTAAATCGCATTTTTTGGTATTTGGCAATTTCATATCCATTTACATTTTGTATTATCTTGAAATCTGAGTATTCAATTCAGTGATTCAAATGCACACTGCATTACTCTTGTATGTGTTGCTGCTAATGGATTTCATTCAAAATATCATGCATGGGACCTAGCTCTTAATACTCATATTTTGAATCAAATTATTCATTTTTATATTTGAATTGGCCTTAAAATCGTTGAATTAGAATGGCTTTTCATGATAAATCTGTTTGATTCATAAGATGCTCATGTGGAATGGTTTCAAAGTGCATTTAGAAAAACTTATTCTATCATGTGTGATTATTACAGATTTCTGGATGTCTGAACCATTTGTAATGCCTTATCCCTGTATTTCAGATATGTTTTGCAAGAACTTGGCCATGCTGATCTTTTACCTCATGTAAGTATTAATAAGCAGTATGTATGTAATGTAATGCATCACATAGTTTGGAGATTAAAAATTTCACTGGTATAATCTCTAGAATATTTGTTTGCTAAATGAGAATCCTTTCATAATTTTACTGTCGGATCCTTTGTTTATTCTAGTTGCCAGAAAATAATGCTCTACAAGGACTTTGTGGTGGAATGATAGAAGCTTGGAAATTATATGGAAAGCCTGAGTGAGTACCATAACTTTTAACAATGGTTTCTTTGAATTTTTTTACTGAATTGCATACGGTTTAACTCTATGCTTTGATTGTTGTTGTTATGTTATTTATTCCCATAAAAATTCTTAATAAAATGCAACTGCTAGTAACAGGCTCATTGACCAAATTTATTTTACTGTTCATCTGAGGCAGATAAAGGTCATTGTTTTGGTGGGCTGGTTCAATACTTCTTGCCTGTTGGCAGAATGCAATACCTCTCAGCAGTAATGTGACTGAAGTATGATAGGTGCACAGAAGTGGATTTTGGATATTCTCCAATTATTTTTAAAGATTATTTGTAAAGGTGGTGAAAGAAAAACTTTCTCAGGAGAGCCACCTTTGGCATTGTTTTAATTTTTTCCAAAATTACAGTAGACAGTCTCTAGAAGCCTCTAAGCGAATGCAAAACCTAAACTCTCCCTATTGAGGCACCTTGGCTCTCTTATTTTGTATGCATTGATTGTAAGATTAATGTTCCTTTTTATAATTGATGATCTATCAGTTACAGTAAGTTTACCTGAACATCATCTCACAATCTAGTCCCCATTCCTACTTTTAAATACCGTATTCAGTTTAGCCTATTAATTATAAATCCATCCATAAAACCTATTCTCTTCCTTCGTATTCCCGTCTTACTCAGCATCCAGGTAGTGACCTAGATGCTGCAGATTTTGCAATAATATTATTCATATTCATAAATCACTTTCATTGAACAAAAAAGAAACTTTTGTTTTACGGTTTGAGTAAAAATATCTATGGGGTTTTCTTGTTTTTGCTCAGTATTTGAATTTGCAGATCTCTATTACATACAGCAGTACCTTGGTTTGTGATCACAATCCGTTCCAGAAAGATGGTAGTTAACTGATTTGTTTGATAGCCGAATCATTTTTTTGGATTACGCAATTTGTGAAAGGGAGAATTTGTTCCTAGCCCCAGCTTATGCGCTATTAATATGTATGGGGAGTGGTGAGCTGTCCCAGTGCCATCTATTGGTTACTCTTGTGGCCCAAGCAAAGGGAGTTTTGTGTGCATAAACCCTCACCAAAATAATGATAAATCTAAGCGTCCTGGTAGCGCAACTGGTAGAGCACCTGGCTGGCAACCAGGAGGTTCTGGGTTCGAGTCTCAGTCAGGCCGCATTTTTACCCTCTGATTTCTGGCTCTTTCCATCTACCATAGCACCGTTGTCCTTTTCCTTTTTCTATACAAATTATTTAGTTTTAGCAATCCTAGTTTAGACGAAAGTTAATGGTCAATTTTAACCTCATTTGAGAAAGGAAAGATTGGCACCCACGCGATGCCACTCCACGTGACGTCACAGGGACCTAGATTAGAAGATGCATTACGAGTAGAAAGGAGTTTTACATTGTCTGAGATTACCCGTGCATGTATGAGGCATAGAGCTCAGGGAAACATCTCTTAATAATCACATATTAAATTAGCCTATGGTCGGAAAGTTTCTTTCGTTTGATAGGGTATTAATAATCCATATTTAAGCCAAGCACTACTTGCTAGCATGGTACACTATGCTACCACCATACTCGGGAGCAAGCAGCCTGCATCATAGCAGCATTCATAGCCTTGCACCCAGGAGGCCTCACATCACACGGGCTTTTCTCAGCATTCATGCTTAGCCATCGCGTTTTCGCGTGCTTGAAAATTTTCACATTTCATTAAATCACAAAAAATAAATATTGTCATTTAAAAATCTAAAAGCGTGAAATACGTACTCTAGGAGTAATAATATTTTGATTTAGGCAATGAAATAAAATAGGAAACCACTCTATTGAACTTTGGAGGTTACTCCCTTTTCTATCGCTAAAGTAGGCAGTAAAAACTTATCCAGCGTCTGTTGCTTTTCCTTTTTTGCAGAAATTAATGGAACGAGACGTGATATTGTCATTGAAAATGTGTACAGCCCTCTTGGTTACCATGATTTTGGGATGAGATTTTTCAATAAATGCTTGCGCATTCGTCCACTTATCACGAATTTCTTTAACCACTAAACTTGGGATATCCTCCTCGCCCGAAGACATATCCTCAGCCAAAGTCTTTTGTTGCTTATTCTGAGGATGCTCCAACACTTCTGTAGTAACTTTGGTACTGTGGTCTTCCACTAGTTCCTCAATATCCTCACTCTCCACGTCCAACTCCAAGCTTTTTCCTTTATGGAAACAATGTCATCCAAATTTTCTTGATTAAAACCTTAAAAATATAGCTCTGGTACTCAGTCAGGTCAGAGTTTTCTCCATCCTGAATTCATGGTGCGGTACATCACTTGGTTCCATTCATTATCGATAAGATTAAAAAAATTGAGGGTGTATAAATGATTTTTCCAAAAATCTTTCAGAGTTAGCCAAGTGTCATTAGTTACTTCAAAACACTTTTTAAATGAGGCGTTAGTGTATAATTTCTTCAAGTTAGAAATGATCTATTGGTCCATTGGTTGTAACAAAGGGGTTGTGTTAGGTGGCACATATTGAATGTTAATGAGTTGAACTCATCAACTAAACCCTCCTCTAAGCCTGGAGGGTGAGCAGGAGCATTATCTTATATGAAAAGGCAGTTCATTGGCAAATTCTTTTCTTGCCAATATTCTTTCACGCTTAGTGCAAAACTTCATGCACCCACTCAACAAAAAATAGCGGGGTCAACTAGGCCTTAGAATTTGTGCACCACGTAACAGGCAATTTGCTCCTGATAGTAATGTTCCTTTTGAACACTCGTGTATTGTCTGAATGGTATACATACCAACAGCGGCTTAATCTTAGAATCTCCACTTGCATTACCACATAGAAGAATAGTAAGCCTATCTTTCTTTGGCTTATGCCCTGGTAATGTTTTTTCTTCCTTTGAAATAAAAGTTCTCTTCAGCTTTCTTTTCCAAAGAGAGCTGTTTTAATTTGCATTGAACACCTGTTGAGGTACATAAGCTTCTTCCTGAATAAATTTAGTAAACTTGGCGACAAATTTCTAAGCTCCTGCCATGTCTGAACTACTTGCCTCTCCATGCCTTACTATGCCGTGTATTCCACTGCTGTGCTTAAAATTTTCAAACCACCCTAGGCTTGTCTTGAAAACTAATTCAGTCTTACTTACACCTCAGGATTTCTTCACCAAATAATCACAGATTTAAAGCTCCTTCTAATAAATAAATACCTCACTAATGTCACTTTGTAACAGTTTCTCATTTAGAAAAATTAGTATATAGCAACTTCTCCACTTCTTCAAGAGTCTGATGCCTTTGCTTTGTTAAAGTATTCACTCCCTTAGCAGCATTAATATATTATTTTAGTTTTCCCTTTATTACTTCTTTATTCTTTAAAATAGTCGATATCGTCAGCTTAGACTAAGAATGGTTGACAGCTCAATGCTCCATTTTCGTGTCAAGCGATGATTTCCTTTTTCAGTTCAACTGTTGCTCTTTTCCTTTTATGTCAAGTCTTGTGTGACAGCACATCTAACTGTCATAAAGGAGTGAGGGTAGTTAGGAGTTAAGAGATAGAAGGAGAAGGGTCTTTGACCAGCTGAGGGAGGGGGGAGTAAAGTGGGTGAGGAAGCAAAAGACCAAAAGTAATTTATTAATCTACTTATGACATAATATTTATGATAATTATAATGATAATGTATATTAATGACTTGTTATTATGCTGAGTACGGTTTTTCTACTTTACGAAATGAACAGTTATTATAATTTGTTAGTTGTATTTCTCATGCAGTCACCAAGTTTTATAGTAGCCTACGTTAACAGTTCTTTGATCTTGTAATAATGTTTTAATTCAAATTTTCTAGTTTATGTCACAATATTAAAATTTCTTTTTTATTATCAGGTCTGTTATATTATTTGTTGTGGAAGATATAACCTACAACATATGTGACCAGCGATTTCATGAATTTGAAATTAGAAAAATGGAACCCAAAGTACGTGTGATTCGACGGACTCTTACTGATTTGGGTAAAAGGTCTACTTTAACAGAGGAAAAAATTCTCATGATGTAAGTAATATGCATTGATTTTTTTTGTTTTTAAGCCTTTGTAATTGTTGCCAATTGTTCAACATGACTTTGCTGTCAGTCAGCTATTATGCAGTGTTCACAAGGGCTGTGTACACTTCCACTGCAATGATACTAACTTACAAAACTGAGTCTCAGTTTTTAATCAAACTTTGTAGTGTTGTAGTCCATTGTTAGCTGTCCACAAATCACTCCCATATGGGGTTATATAACCAATAGTTTAAACAAAAAATGCTGTTAAACATTTACAGCTCTATTGTATATATGTTCCCTTAGAAATGTGCTCCCATCAACTAGGAGCAGTAGCACTGTAGTTACGATATTCGACTCCAACCCGGGGGTTCTAGGATTGATTCTTGGATGCGCCACTTTAATCATAATTTGTTTCTACCTTTCATTTTACAAAAGCTTACTGTTCATAATTATTTCCATAGTTTTCAAAGAAAATTTTATTTTTTCTGCAATGCGGCAGCATTTGATGTTTCCATTTTTTCACACCGAAGCCTAATTTCAATTACGTTATTTTCGTGTTGCAACACAAAGTGTTTTCGCAATACAAATTTTTGGGTAGTATAAATTTTAATTTTTTCACTGTATCCGAAATATAATTACTCGAAAAAGCATAAATATATTTCACTAGTTGCAGAAGCACGACTCCTATTTGCGAAGAACTACCCAAACTGGAAGATAAAAAAACCTCAAAACTTGCACATGATTCAAAAGATAGCAGCTAACACTTTTGTTCCGTATCCCCTGCGATAAGGTACGGTTGCAAGTTAATATTTTTGGAAAAGAACCGTTGAAATCCCAAGAAGGGCCAGCTGTGGAGGGAAATGTGTCTTCTTCTGGAGTTCTGGGTGGTCATCCATTTTTTCCATACAGCTACAGCTCTTAGTTGATGAGAGTGAATTTCTAAGGAAATATAATAAAGCTGTAAATGTTTAACTGAGTTTTTTGTTTAAACTATTGGCTATAACCCCATATGGGGGGGGGGGCGATTCATGGACAGCTCACAATAGACTACAACACTGCAAAGTTTGATTGTAATCTGAGACCCAGTATTGCAACTCTCCTTTTGTTAGTTCTGGGATAGGGAATGATTGTGAAAGCTGCAAATGTGGGTAACTACTCCTCCTTGAGCTGGAGTGGTGTCAGTATATGGCATTGAGGTTTGGGGCCATTCTTCCTCCACTAAAGAATTATTTATTTTACAGAAAAGAGCAATTAGAATCATTACGAATTCAAAAGCTATGGAACATTGTAAACCTCTATTCAAGGAGCTAGGCATAATGACATTGTATGGTCAATATATATTTAAATGTCTTATAAATGTAAAAATGAACTTGGACAGCCATAAAACTGGTAGTGACGTTCACCATCATAACACTAGACTAAAAAATAATCTCATTCAGCCCAGTGGCGGCTCGTGAGTCAAATGCTGGGGGGGGCGCACTCCACCGGGGGGTCATAATTTTTTAATATTTCGCGTATTTTATTAAGTATTTACGGCAATCTAGGAATAAAATTTTGTGATGTCACATGTTCCGTTTTTTTCAACAAAAATACGTAGTTTTCCTAAGAAAGCTTGATTAATAAATACTAAAATGCAGTAGACTCTCGGTCATACGGATCGGCTTAGTCCGGACTCTCGATTATACTGATCAATGATCTTAAAGAATAGAAATATATTTGCTGCGATATTTTGCAAATACAAACGAAAATACGTATCTTTAGGTTTTAGCGCCTACATTCTTCGTGCGGATATGCCCGCAATACTCTTATGTTGTTCGTTTTGCAATCATAATGCGTTATTTGTCAAATCTATACAACATTTGCAATGATTCAGGTAGCAATGACACTTGTAACACCTGAGGAGGGAGGGGAGTGTCACTGACTTCCACTGGGCAACAAACACTATTAGAATGCACGCGCTTTGCTATTGCAGATGTAAACTTTGATTGCGGTGTTCGCGTTGCTTCTTGAATACAGTATGATTTAAAATCAATAATTAAACATTTCTCATACATTTTTAACAAAATCTGAAATACTCACATGCCTTTAGTTATATTGCAGAAGTCCATCCTTCTTTCCTTTTGTCCAGCAAAGTGATCAATTACACGTTCGTTGAAATCAGCGCCGGACAACAATTTCTTTCCGATTGAACACATGGCAAGGGCACTAGTCTATAAATAAACAAGGGACGACACAAAATGGGCCGACGAAAAATACGACCAAAAAGAACAAGGTGCCTGGACACAGAATTGGGGACAATTTTTCCCTATATTTCCCTAAAACATAAACGAGCACTGTTGATTAATTCCTTCTTGAATGTACACACAGCACTAAGAAACTTCTTAATAGGCAATTACGCACAGTTAACTCCTCGGAAATGATGTCTGAACTCATTTCACTCCGTTCTTTCCGAGAGTCTTGCCTGGTCTTGCCGTTACATTAAGGACGACTCTAGGGAGATAGAAGTCTTGGTCCACAAATGCTGATTCAGCTGAGGGACGAATTTAAGGTCAGCAAAGGCATTCAAGCAAACAAAAACGTCACGGACCAACGCCTTGAGTCTAAGATTCATATGTGGTAAACACACGAAACGCCAACGGGTTGCACTTGGAATAACCATGTCTTCGAAATCATTGCCATGATATAATAGAATATAAATTCTAGTTCGTAAAAGAAGATGACACTGAACCACAGATAGGAGCTGTAAGGATCTCCGCACTGATATGAACTCTTCGAAGCCACTTAAATCAGACCCAAGTGACATTTTCCGTCAGACAGCTACCGCTCTGCCGCTGAGGAATTAGGTGAACATGAACTAATAGAACGTCGGAAACTACACTGACAGGCACCATGCCAAGTTGTCGCGTCTCGCACAAGTTGCCCGGGATACAGCTGCTGCAGGATGCAGATCCTTAATCATTGAGCCCGATTCCACACCGCGATGCTTGGAAAAGAGAAGCACGGAACTTCCGTGAAGGCTACGGGCACGCAATTACACCATCACGCTGTAGTGGTTATAGGAAACCAGGACGTAAGACAAATTGTCTACGCAGGCAAGTGCCTGGCTATGACTCATGCTATCTCTTCTTCCACTTCCCCTGCTGCTTCCACTTCTATTATTCCTTTCCTCTCCAGTTTGGCCTTGACTGGTAACAGTGTAAACATGCCCGAGTTCGACGAAATCTCCGGTTCCCTTGTGCCGCATTCAATCGCATGCGAGACCATGGCAATAATTGCGCATTTGCGATATGAAATAGACAATTAAAGATAGTAAGTAACATTTCTCTGAAATTACGATTTATTAACCATTGAAGAATCTTCTAAAATTCATCAAGAGTTTTTTTCTCACTGCTGATCATCATCTACAATGTTAGAGCAGACGTCCAAGTAAACTTGAAACATTCCTTGTCAGCAAGTCCATAAAATAATGCCACTTTAAGAAGGGGATTCTACTGAAAATAATAACTCCGGTGTAGCATTGTATTAAAAAAATGCAAATATCTTGGTGCTTTTGCGTCTGATGTTACTTTTTATAAAGATCGCAGAAAACTTCAAGCAACTGTGAAATCATGCACGGATAATCCACAACCCGAATAAACCACAGCCGGATAATCGGGAGTCTGCTGTATTCGCTGGTCAATAATGGGTGGTGATGCACAATAGGGGATCCAGGATAGGGACAAGGGGGGGCTAAGTACGGGGTAAACTCCCTGAAGCATTGCTGGTCCGAACAAAAATTACCATTCTATCTAGTGTAAATTGGACGTCCAAGGGGGGGCTATATCCCTCCCCCCAAAAATCCAACACTGGTGATGCATATAGGGTTAGAGCATGTGATAGTCTGCAGAGTTGGTGGCGGAAGGCACCTAGGTCCAGGTTATGATAGGATAGATCCCGAAAAGGTTTTGCACATGCTTAAAATAATTATGTGTTAATAAGTTCTTTACAAGCTATCTAAATACCTAATTAAATGGTGCCTGTTAATGTCTCTGATATTTAGAGGTAAAATTTTATTTCAACTTTAAATCTGTATGGCAATATAATTGCTTTTCTGAAGTCTGTATTCCATCACTTCACTGACCTTGGAACGATCAATACAAATATCATGATGTAATCTATTTGATATCTCATTGTATTGCCTGGGCTATTCCTGGGTTACCTACTCCCATGATAATGTTTGTATGTGACTCCTCCAAAACTCAACTACCTTCTCCCGTCCATCATTTTTACTTCTGTATTTATGTATATTCCTCAATTTCATTTTCATCTTTCCCATACCCCATCTACTTCCCCTTCCTTATGATTTATAATCACTCTGGCGACCACAAAGATAATCGGATGAGTTTCTAATCCATTCACCCAAATCTCAAAGCTTGCATTATCTATCCCTATAATCTCATCACTCTGTCAGATATAGTAGATTATAGGTACCACTAGTTGACTGTCATCTCCAAAATTTCACATGTGTATAATATGTACCATGTGCCCAGCACAATTCCCACTCATCTCATTTCTCCATGTCTACACTGTTTGATTGGATTAATTTTTTTGTGCCAACAATTGAGAATTGTCAACTTCTTTATTATATTTACTCCATTTTACTGCTTAGGCTAGGTACCTTGTCAACTGTAGTGAGTGCATACATCTGTCATAGTTAGAGATGTAGCTTTTCTTCTGAGGACCACCACTATAACACAGCCCTAAATGTTTCCCATGTTTTGTGATCAACCACTGTTCTGGAACTTTAAGTGGAACTAATTGAGTTATCTTGCTCAAAAAATAGACTTGCAATAATGCAGGCACTCAGTGATACATCCTTTGAAAGCAAATGATTTCTTCTAACAATGAAGGCTGTAATTGGCATCTGCCGGGTTGATTGGTTATTCCTGCTAATGTTTTAATGGCTTAGTTGTCCATCACTCTCAAAGCCTAATATGCATCAGCCTGATGGCAGAATGACTCAAGGCTTGAAAGCATTGGCATAAGTGGAGCAATTGACCAAGTGGAAAACTCATGTAGGCTGTAGTGATAGCATATAGGTTGGCATTACTATATCGTCGCAACCCTTCCATGCTGGGACCATTAAACAAATCCTTTAAATCCAGATTTTAATCACAGAGGAATTTTTCTAGAGTATTAAAAGGTTCTCGGGCATTCACTCCGAGTCATCTGTTCTCATACAAAATAGCAACGATTTACATTTGCATTTGATGTGCCCTTATTTTTGCATTTGCCATGTAAAATTTAAGTAGTCCTGATTTTGTGTGATGTATTACTGATGATTTCACTTATCTGTCCTTTGCAGTGATGGCCTGGAAGTTGCTGTTGTATACTATAGGTCTGGATATGCACCAACACAGTATCACTCTGAATTAGAATGGGAAGCTAGATTAAAAGTTGAAAGAAGTCTTTCTATTAAGTGCCCTTCAATTCAGTACCATCTTGCTGGTACAAAGAGAGTTCAACAAGCCCTAGCTTCCCCTGCTGTATTGGAAAGATTTTTAGATTCTTCAGTTGCTGCCTCTGTCCGAGAGATATTTACTGGACTTTACACCCTTGATCTGGTGAGAATGCTGTCGTGTGTTTATATTAAGGCTTTTTTTATGTGTATATTCTGGACATTTATTTTTTGAGTGAATTTTTTAGCCCTTCCTGCTGGTGCCTACGAGAATAAAACTTTTTCATGCTGTGCTGCGAGTAGCACAAGAACATTTTAAACATCTATGTATGGAGCTCTTTTTGGGGGGAGTTGCCCTGGTCTTCTCATCCCTCCGATTTTGGGCATAACTCAACAGGGTACCTGACCATTACCCCAGCCACTGGACTCAACCCACTAACCCTATCTTACCTCAAGTCCACGGTCAAGTGATTGCATTACCAGTATTTTGTTAAACCAAATACTGCTTATGATTTTCAATAATTTACTCTTCTATAAGAATAACTAATATTTTTCAAGCATTGTGGATTTTTTAATAGATTTCTAGAGTTGAAATTAACAAAGTTAGTGAACACAAGGTACTAAGACTCTAAATCCAGAAGTCTGTTATCAGTAATGGTAAAATTTCATTTAAAAATTGCTTACGCACAGAACAAAATGAAGAATCCATTTCATATTATAAAAAAATTTGATTATGCAACAAAATTTTTATTTTCAAAAACCATTGAAAATATAACCACTTTACAGCAGAGTGTAGATTGGAGGGATAGGCGACTGATTCGTAATCTGTATATGGCCCAGACTGCGCAAGTGAGGGTAGCAGACGGAGAATCTGGGTGGGCAAGAATGGGACGAGGAGTGAGGCAAGGCTGTCCTCTTTCGCCACTGCTCTTTAACGTGTATGCTTAAGAGATGGTAAGGGAAGCGTGGGATGAGTAAGAAGCTGGAATAAAAGTGGGAGGAATGATGTTCAAATCAGTGAGATTCGCGGATGATCAGGCATTGATAAGCCAGTCAGCGAGGGGGCTTCAGGCTCTAGTGGATGCATTATACGAGCATTGCGAGGAGTATGGGATGAGGATTAATCACAAGAAAACTAAGGTTATGCGGTTTTGTAAAGCATCACGAGCGAGGAATGTGAGAGTTAAAATAAAAGTGGGTTGTGAAAAACTTGAGCAGGTTGAGCAGTTCAACTATTTAGGCAGTACGTTAGAGGAAAACAGATACAGTAATAAGGACATTAGGAAGAGAATTTTATTAGCAAAGGAGGAGTTCATGAAGAGGAAGGGGCTTCTGAGAGGATCGTTATGTAAGAGTTTAAAGAAAAGGTTAGTGAAGAGTTTGATTTGGAGTGTAGCGCTCTACGGTGCGGAAACGTGGACATTGAGGAAAGAAGACGAGAGTAGATTGGAGGCATTCGAGATGTGGGTATGGAGAAGAATGGAGAAGGTGAAATGGACGGAGAGGAAAAGGAACGATGAAGTGCTGGGTATGGTTGGCGAGGAGAGGCAGCTTTTAGATGAGGTACGGAGGAGACAGAATGTATGGATGGAGCGAATCCTTAGCAGGGAGCGGACGTTGAAAATGGTGTTAGAGGGTAGAAGAATAGAATGTTAGGGAAACGAGGGAGGGGAAGGAAAAGAGAATAGGATTTTTAGATAGATTGAAAGGGAGTAGGCCTTACAGTGAATTGAAAAAGGTAGCGCTGGAAGGAAGGGGAGGCTCCCAGGTCACTTCTTTAGTACTCCATGGAAACCTACCTTAATCGGTAGAATACTGTAATAATAATAATTGTAATAATTACTTACACAGAATTCAAATACAGCAGAGTCCTGCAACAATGAGGATTGTAAATGAGTGGCAGTGTCGGGCATAATTGCCGAGATCCTAAGGGTCTCAAGCAGGGCCTGAATGCATCCGACTATTAGTGGTCACTTCCCTCCTTCCGTGCCAGCTGTTGCCAATGTCCACTCATTTACTTTGAAAAATCCACGCCACTATACCCGACATTAGGTCTACTGCATATGAAAATGCTTGTTGGCTCCATCTGATTTAGGGCGACAGGGTTAAAAGATTTTTGTCGATCCTCATGCTTTACATTTGAAATTTTTCTGAAACCAAGGTCCAAAATAGAACGGCTCAATTTTTCATTAATGCATACTTTTCTCTTGCATTAAGGCCAAAATATGTCATCTTCAAAGTATTTTATTATAGTCAAATTCGAAGCAATATTTATGCTTTTACGATACTCTTACTATTGTTCTTCCAGTTTATTTTTTCAAATTTCCTTATTACTTTCACAGTGTCTGCACATGTATTTGTAGCACCTTGAGTAATACTTTGTTTAGTTCTGATTGCATTGGCCAATCTGGCATGACTTGCACACCTTGCCTAATGAGGAAAGATGTCACGAAGATTGAATGGCACTTCTTTTCTACATATCAGGTGTGGATAGCTCCTCAACAATTTTCATAATGAAAGTTCTACTGGACATCTTGGAGCCATATACAAGCCTGTACAATATATCATCCCTCAATATTTAAAACTTGGAAAGGGTTTTCTTTTAGACTCAAAATTGGTGAAATGAATTTGACATTCATGTGCTAAAATTTGGTTCATACCTGGTCCTCAGTAATGCCTTCAACCCCCCAGAGAGCTTCTGAGCACTGTGGTGCTGACTAGTTTACAGTGATGTGTGATTAGTATTGTTCAACATCTTTGACAAGACAGCGACTGGCATACAAGTTGTACTTGCTGCAGAAGGGTATTCCTCAAGTCCTCACAGGAAGCCCTGCGGACTGCATGGCAGGTAGGAGCGGATGTAGCAAGGAGGCAGCTACACTTCACTTGGGTGCTAGCAGCAATGCACAATCCTAACAACACATTTCAACTTAAGGAGGGATCCCCACTGCCCATGAAATATATAGTGGTGACTCATTACGATGCAATGTATTCTAGTTTCGCTAATGTGTCTCTCCCTCACTTTAATGAAAATCAGAGGTTACAAACTGTTTAGAGGATATTAGAGTCAATTTTGAGTAATTTGCGTGTGTGGTAAGGTCATACACAATTATATTTGACACAATTCATCCTAAGAGTTGACAAAGTGATCTAAATGACAGTATGAAATACAATAATGGTCAGTTGACTGCTTGCAGTCATTATAGGTAAAAGCTGGCATTGCACGTGACCTGAAACATTCTTCCAAAAATAACTTTATTTTCACATAACTTGTACCAAAATGTTTACAGTAAAAAACACTTTGCCTCCTTAATCAGAAAGTAATGAAGTGGTGTGCAAAAGTAACAGAAATGGTCAATTGGCTAACCCCATCATTCTAGTGTTAATATATGTGGGAAGTAATTTGGGACAATGCAAGAATTTCAGATGGTTTCATGCTTCAGATGTATTATGTACATATGTAGTATTTTTTTCACAGCAAGCTAAGATATTGTGAAATAAAATCCCTAGGTCATCTGGCAATCAATTGGCTCTTTGTGTAGAATGGAGATGAAAAATTGACTACAGCACAAAAAAATGAATTTATTTTATTGATGGATTTTGAAGGATAGGGTATTCCTAGTTTATGAACACATCCAAATAAATATTGATTGTTAACCTTGGTTTTACTTCAAGGAGTGTCCTGATAATTTTTTATTCCATTTTTGCTGCAGAGTGATGAAGGGAATGCTGCTGTTGAAATGGCTCTTAAGAATCCTACCCATTATGTTCTGAAGCCTCAAAGGGAAGGAGGTGGGAACAATGTTTATGGGGAGGAAGTCAAACTCATGCTGGAGAAGATGGGTAACTCAAATGAACGCAGTGCATGGATATTGATGGAGCGTATAATTCCACCGGTCCAAAGATGTTACCTTATTCATCCCAATTCAGATACTCCTGTGTACACAGATGTGGTCAGTGAGCTGGGCATATTTGGAGTAATAATTGGGTAAGTTCTATTGGTAGTTGAAGAAATTAAGGAGGATGGAAGCTACTGAAGGTTGTTGGAGCGCTTGAAAGCTAAGGTAGAAATTTCTTTGTGTGTATACTACTCACACTATGCTCAAAACATTGGTCTGATTAGTGGTATTGAATTACAAAACTTGGGGAGACTGCAAAGCATATACTACTTTCTAATGCTTTTGGGCAACCAGGGTGGCCTAGACAACCTTGTATACATGAAAGATGAAATTCATCATGAAAAAGTATTAGCTGGGATTGGAACCTAGATTTCATGAATGCTGGTCAGGTATGCTACCACAGAAACTGTCTGTGGCAGAATAGTAACAAAGTTGGGTTCACTTCTGTGACAGTGGCTTAATAAGGTAGACAATTGTCAGGCGTTTCCTGAGATATTAATTTCCGGTCATTTAATGTTACACAGCAATATTTTCACTTAAAGTTTCAAGATAGAGGATCGATTGACATTTATTTTTCTGTCTGTTCTATCTCATTTTTTAAACTCTTATTTCTTTTCAGAATATATTTTCATAAAAATTAAATTCTAGTATAATGAGAAGCATTTTAATTCTTACCAGGCAACATTTTCATAAAAATATTAATCTACAATGATGAGGAAAGTGTTGATTTCTGCTCTCATTTACCCAAATTAATTTAAGTTTACTTTTGGGGCACATTGAAAGCCTGTAGCAAGCAATTTCTTAGGGCATTATGGAGAAAACTGTTTGGTAAAATTGGGAGAAAATACCGGGAAATGACGCAAATAAACTTGTGGTCACTCCGTGTATTTGAGGAGAAGTTGTGAGACTCATAGGATTGTGAATTTTAATTCCCATTATTGATAAGTGGAAAATGCCTAATCGCATTAGAATGAAATGAGAGCAATATTTATACAGCAGACTCCCGATTATCCGGCTGCGGTTTATCCGGGTTGCGGATTATCCGTGCATGATTTTTTTTTCTCTCGCTCAATTTTTTTCCGCGATCTTTTTCAAAAAAATAAAATCGGACGCAAAATCATCGGAACAATCAATAATTTTATGATAAACCGGGCTTATTATTTCCGTTAGAATCCCCACCGTAAAATGGAAGCGATCGCGCGCTAGCTGGGAGCACCGTGCTCCTCTTCTCCAAGCCTCGCAGTGCGCGACCGCGCTCCGCTAAAAAGATCGCGAACTGGCGAAGAAAGCTCTCATTGAGTCCAGGAATCACAAAAAAATAACAGAATAACTGCATAAATAAGATATATTGTATATTTTAGGTAAATTATGAGCACTTCAAGACATTTAAGTGAAAGTTTGGATTATCCGTGTTTTCCGATTATTCGTGCCGTCTCTCCCTATCATAAGCCCGGATAATCGGGAGTCTACTGTAGTTGAGTATGTGAATTATTGCTACATTCTGAATGCATTATTATTGAAGTATTACTTGTGAACCATCAGCTTAATTCAAATCGCTGTATAAAAATTCTATCAGCTATGTATCATTTGCCTTGACGAGGTTGAAAAAAATTACTTTCTATTTTATGACTGATGGGCCTAGGAAGAAACTTTTGGGACCCAAATCTGTGCTGATTGGATCATTAGTTTTAGTATCACTGTAATTACTTTGATAACTATTCCTTTTTAGCTCTGTGTACTATTCACTCTCTTAATATTACTGAAAGGTTGATAGGTGCATATAGTTTAAAAATATATGGTGGTATTGAATTGTTATTTATTTAATTTATCACATTTTCCAGTGATGAGAAGGTGATTCTGAAAAACAGCCAGGTGGGACACATGCTGAGGACCAAGGTGGCCACTGCGAATGAAGGTGGTGTTGCTGCTGGCTATGGAGCTTTAGATAGTCCTTTCCTTGTCGAAATGAAATCTTGTTGTCATCCTATTATCCAAAACTGAACATTTTTATGAGTTTTTTAGGGTTAACCTGAATAGGTGGGATGAAGGTTGATGGGGATGTATCACATTATTAAGTTTGTGCAAGTTTTTATTAAATAAAATAATTAAACTTTCTTTATAATAATGTTTGTTGTGATTTTCATCTAAAAATCTATATTTTTGTTTCATCTTTCCTCAGAATAAATAATTATGGAAGAAATCCTCTCTGGCATAGTATTGGAACTATCTCAGGAGATGCACATTTGTAAAAGAGCTATTTTTGGGTTTTCTTGCACATATATTACATTAACTGCCCAATGCTTTTTTCCTTTCCCAGAGACCTTTTCGGGACTAATAATTCCAACTGCATTATTTATAAAAGAATTTACTCTGTCACTTTGATATGATTTATTTAAAAACGGCTGGTTTTGGCAGTTAAACCATTCTCAAGTGAGAGTGATGTACAAAAACTGTGTGTATATAGTTAATGTGGAAGAAAGGTTGTGCAGATGGATAGGGATCCTCAGGAGGTAAGGTAGCAAGCAACAGAGGAGAAGGGTTTGGGAAGGAGATATCGTTAAGGAGGAAGTTGGAATACCTTACCTGGCCAATCGTTTGTTTCTGTCAGAGGTCCATTTTTCTTCCTTTCACTGTTTAGTGCATGACCTTTGGATGGAAGTCACAATGGTGGACAATTCATAAAGTTGCTGAGTGGAAGCCAGCAACTTATCCATGTGAAGCAAGTTTTGTTTTCTATTGTCCGGATTTTAAAATCACACCCTGTTTGGCCATTGGCTCATACTCATTGGTTTTTGCCCAACACTGTCTTCAATTGGGCCACCATAGTGACTTCCACCCACAGTGATTGGTCTGGTGAGGAATACCAACTGCATCCTTAATGACACCACCTTCTGTAATCCATCTTTCCTCCCGATGAATTCCTATCCATCCGTAAACCCCTCCCTCCACATTATTACCAACTCCCAATCACATTTTTCTTTTTTATTTAACCCTCCTGCAGGCGTGCCATATTCTCTGACACTAGCGGGCGCTAGTTACCCTTGCACAACCCACGCCCTACCCACCATTAAGGGTAAGGGAAGGGTAGAAAAATCCTTCGTGTACCCTTCCTTGGAACTCCTTCCCTTACCATCCGTCAACCCTTCCTCTACCCACCGTTAAGGGTAAGGGAAGGGTAGAAAAATCCTTTGTGTACCCTTCCTTGGAACTCCTTCCCTTACCATCCGTCTACCCTTCCACTACCCACCATTAAGGGTAAGGGAAGGATAGAAAAATCCTTCGTTTACCCTTCCTTTGGACTTAGCATTTATAACTGAGGAAAACATATCCTGAAAGTGTCTCCTCAGCTACTTTCACCTGCTAAAGAGCATTGAGTTCTGTACAAGAACGTAAGCAGTCTTTGAAAGCAAAGATAGACGGCTACACAACTAATCTTTAAAATTTCCTTAAGGAAAACAGTAATATACATATTCAGTGGTGTAGCCATGGGTGGAGTCCGGAGGGTTCGGCCTCCGCCCCCCCGAAATATTAAAACAATCATTTTCCTACACAAAAGAAATCAAAATATAGAAAAATAATGAATTTAAAAAATATTTCTTTGACTATTGAAGTTTTTTCGATTATGAAAAGTGTTTGAATAAGTTGAAACCCAATACTTACTATCCTGTTTTTCAAAACTTTCCCCACCTGGTTTTGGACCCCCTCCCCCCCCCCCCACCAAACGAAATTCCTGACTACGCCACTGTACACAATGGTTACTATAATTGTGTGAAAAAAGCTATTTTAGAAGATCTTTCATTCACGTTTTAGGATGTAACCTATTTGTGTGGCTGACAATGAGACATCGTGAGAGTGATGTTCGGTATTTGAATGCCGATCTTATTTTCTGAAACGAAATAGGTGTGGTAGAAAAAAGTCACAGCTTTCTTCGACATAGGCCCGGGTGTGAATCTCATCTTAAGATTTTGTAGTATAAGTTCTGTTGAGAAATTTTTATGTAAAGTTTCTTGATAGCCGAGGTTGTTGATTCACTTGTACATAATTTTCCCAATATGCAGGTCCTGGGTTCAAGGCCATGTGAAAGCTAATTTTTTTTCTGTCCTATAACTTTAGAAATCACTGTTGCAACTCATCCCCATTCGTTTAATTTAGTTTATTGGCGATTTTTAAAATTTTTGTGTTAATTTATGGATTTTTAGTTTTTATATTAGTCCTACCCTTCCTTTACCCTTCATTGAGGCTGGCCAAACCCTTCCCGTACACTCCAGGAAGAAGAAGGCGTACCCACCAATGTTCTAAAATACCCTTCGTGTACCCTTCGTTTGAGGCTGGCCAAATCCTTCCCGTACACTCCAGGAAGGAGAGGGCGTACCCACCAATGTTCTAAAATACCCTTCGTGTACCCTTGCTGAAGGGTATAGGAAGGTTACACCTATCCTTCTTGTACCCTTCATTGAGGCTGGCCAAACCCTTCCCGTACACTCTAGGAAGGAGAGGGCGTACCCACCAATGTTCTAAAATACCCTTCGTGTACCCTTGCTGAAGGGTATAGGAAGGGTACACCTATCCTTCCCTTACCCTCAATGGAGGGTAGACCTCTCCTCAATGGAGGAGTTTATTTTTATCAGGGCAATGAAGGGAGTGGTTGATTAAATTCAACCTAAGCATTTCTTTTCTAAAGCAACTATGTATGTTCAACACAATTGCTTTCTGCCCTTTCAGTGCCCTATCGGTGTGCCCTTTATTTTATAAAAATGCCCTCCACACAACCTCTGCAATCTTAACAATCCTCCGGGGAGGTGTCTCCTAACTGCCAACGTTGGCAGCAGGGAGTTGGCTGTACAGCTGCATCTTCCTTACTAGGCTCCTAAGGGACAACAAACCCTCAACTTCAGGGCAAACATGATATTTGAATGACAAATCAAATTAATTCCCAGAAAAATTTTTCATGGGTGTGGGATTCCTTTGACCTCGGTTCCCGCATGACAAGAATTTCGGGGATGCTTCTTCCCTTCATTCCCCTACTGGTTAGGACCTTAGACGTGAACTATATGGTAGATTTTGCAGACTGATGACCTAGGATGAAGACTACAGTTTCGGGCAGCACGAAGTGTGGAAATGGACCCCTAACTTTCATAGGCAAACCGTCTGGGGTCCCTTCCAAAGAACATCACCCATGATACCCAAAAGAGTGCAGGCGGCCGCGGTAATTTAAATAATAAAAAGAGAACAAGTGGGATGAGAGTATGGCGCCTGCTTTCATTTGTACTACTGGAGTACTCACATTCGCCATAATAATTTTATTGGTAATTTCTGAAAATTAATTCAAACTTTCACGTCCACTTTCGATGGTATCGATTTTGGTCGTCAATTGGCAAAGTTAACTTCGTCTGTAATATTTACAACGAAAAAAATATTAGACTATGGAAAATGGTAAGAAATTTATTGCTTCATGGTAGATTAATTTATTACCCAACCGATTTTAGGTGGACAGTGATGTAAGTAAGAGAAAGCATATTTTTGCGCATTGCTGACCGTAGACGATTATTAGCGCTGGAGAGCAACGTTGCGAAAGGTTGCAGTAGCTGTAAAACTATGTTGACAAATATCAAGAGAATAAATCATTAGTCCCCTGAAAATGCTGTTATGAGTAATATATTTATACTTTCTGTGGATCATTTAATATTTATTTCATTTTCCGCGTATATTGACCATTAACACGTAGATATTTGGCAACGTTGTCGGAAAAAGTAGTCGAAAGCAATATGGCTGATAACAATACAAGCTGAACATAGGATAATTACATGTCCGGAAAGCTATTGACTATGATTTCACATAGGCTTTCTACCTGCTGTGCTATTTCCTGTGACTTGGTTAGTGTTGTGTGTGCTGTGGCATTTTTGAAAATTCTGAATTTCTTTATAATGAACCCAGTTAACTCATCTTCCGTCTGCGGTGTACGTTCGGTGTAGTTTTTATAAGTGATATCATCGGTGAAGACTTATGCAAGTAGTTCACGCAAGGATTTTCAGCATAAATGATTTTCCTAATTGGAATAGTGCTTCTGATGGTATATTGATCTACTGCGGTGTTTTGCCCGCAAGTGCATTTAAGTGTTGCCACATTTATGTCATAGTTATTATCAGCTAACATTATGTTTTGTTTAACGAAATGGGTGGATTAATGGTACAGTTTCAAGTATTTGAAGTCGGAGTAGTATATTAACATGATATTTAACCTGAAACACCCATTTGTGAACTTTGCGTTTATGTGACAACCTAAGCTGGGTCAAAGTAGGTGAAATGTCTCTCTCTTGTTGGTTGAGATGAAGAAAGTGGTTGTATATGGCCGTATAGTTCTCTATTCATGGTCCTAATGGTCCTAATACTGCGGCATTGTTTTGAGGAAGTTAAAGGTCCTTTGAACCATTAAATATGTGAGATTCTAAGCATCCTATTCGTGATGAATCTTATCTGTTGTATGTTTACTTCTAAAAGTGGTTAAAGAAAGGAAGAGGCTTAAGATCATAAATATTTTTGGCCCTGAAATTGATTAGATTAGATAGAGTTAAGAAATTTTCTGCTTCCCGATGGGCGCCATGATTACCACAAATACCCGGCGAGTAGAATGAAGAAAAAAAATGTGACGTCACTAGCAGGCGTGGTGGAGTTAGTTTCAACAAGTATTATTTTACTAACTATTTCATTCAGCTTTTGGTTTAAATCATCTCAATTATAATTTCAGTGACTTACATTCACAAGGTGCATGTTTGTCAGGTGTATTGAAATAATAAGAAGCCCATGGGCAGTAAACATAGCAGACGGCCTACCTTCGCTTCACCCAAATTTAATCTTGTTATTAGTAATTACGTTTACTGAATCACAGGGCATTTGCCTTACCAGCATAAATAGGCCAAGCTGATGGGGTTCGTTTACTTACGGCTCTGAGGTGCACGATTTTTTACTAGGAGTAAGTTACCTCGGGCATTTCAATGGAATGAAAGTTGTCTCTCCGTTCGATATTGATATCTTGTGGTTTTTATATTTAGGTAGCGTTTTTGGGTAAATCAGATAATGCATATGCAAATATTATATAGGAAAAATTGTTTTAAATGTATTTCTCATATCCTCATCGCTTAAAATATTTGACCATAGACTTTTGTCTTTCAGGCAACCTAGTAGGAATGCCTAATGTGAAGAGGAAGCCATTTATTGAAGTTCCATGCTAGTCTGTGATCGTTCAACCACCAAAAGTTGTTCAAAATTTCGTGAAAATAGTAATCTCTATTTTTTTACTATTGCTATGTATATATCTTATTTATTGCCGCCAAAGCATCTTGTCTGCAATCAAGTTATGTTTTAACTTGTCTAAAAGAAATCAGTTAATGTTAATGTGATAGTTGTGTGCTCCGAAGATGTCCATGTTTTTAAGTAATTTGAAGAAGGTCCTCCACCTTGGAGGAGGAAACGATGGAAAAAAGAAAAAAGGATTCAATAATATTAAAATGGATGTGGATCCTGAGGAATTTTGGGAAATGGTGGGTGAATTAGGGGACGGTGCATTTGGTAAAGTTTATAAGGTGAGATTTTATGTATAGTCTTGGCAATATTTCTTAAGCCTGTTAACATTGGTAATGACTTATATTTAGTACATTTATGATGAGTGTTTAAAATTTTGGAGTGGCATTTCAGGCCCAGAGACGCGGAACAGATGTGTTTGCGGCTGCCAAAAGATGTGCACTTGAAGGGGAAGATGATCTATCAGATTTCATGATAGAGATTGATATTCTGTCTGAATGCAAACATCCAAATGTAGTGGACCTTCAGGAGGCTTTCTTCTTTGAAGGGAAACTTTGGGTAAGCTTTTTTTCTCTCAGTTTTTCCATTTCTCAGCTCAGTTTTTCCATTTCGAATTTTATCTCTGAATTGTGGATTAGCATGGCATCCCTATTTCATGTTAAGCTGGAATTGCATGATTGTATCATTTTTGCTCCCATTCTAGGGTTAGCTCCAATGGTAGCATGGATGATGGTAGATGTGGCCTTTATTGGTAATTTTTTCAGTGATAGAGATTTCTCATTGCTCACGATCAATGCGGGAATGAAAGATGGAGGTTCCTTTGTAATTATTGCCAACATATGTGTTGCAAAATCTACTTGCACCTGTAGGCTATGTCAAATTGGATTTGTAGGCATTTTGTTCTGCTTATGTGTTTATATGGTGGTGCTGAACAACATTAACATGTTTAAAGTACTCAATTCATGAACAAAAGCAAAGTGCCTGACAGATGGTGGCCACAAATCGAAGCTTCAGGAGGATGATCTCGTGAATGAAACTGTTGGAGGTCAGACTGTTTTTGTGATTCCTTGGTAACGTCCGGAAAGATTTCGATAAATGTCATCAATATTTTATGGGATAGCTACCGAGAAAAATTTTTCTCATAAATTAATTTTGACTGAAATAAATGTTTATCAACTAAAGTAATAGCTGAATAGCATTAGGAATGCATCTGATTTCTGGGACATCAGTAACATGTTTTCACCTTTCCAACCAAGATTGTGCGTAATAGTGCGTTAGATAAAGCATACAAGCTGTCTTCCTGAATGCTTCCTAAATCAATATCATCGGTCTTCTGCATATCTAACAATCGACACTCATCAAGTTTTTATCAAACTTGGTAGGATGGTAGTGTTAGTCATAAAAGCCCAAATATTAAAGGCCCCTAGCCTCGTTAGTGGGCACATATGAGCGAGGCCGCTGGGGAATGGCCAGTGAGCTGCCTGAGCCTGTCCCCCCTGATCTCGTGGTAGGGCTTTGGGAGACGAACGGTGGGAATAAGTGAAAGGTGAGAATGGTTAGCTTGATTAATTTGTTAAGAGAAATGTTACCAAGGATATCTTCAAAGCTCTTCACTGCTTAAACAAACAGAATATTACAGCAAAACCATGTTTTGCAAATTTAAAAGAGGGCATTTTTCATGATTTAATTTGAGACGTAGTAGCATAAAAATACATTTTTATACTCTGCCGAACCAGCCTAGCACTTTATGTACCATTGGTTATAGATTTGAAGTTCTTATTCTTTGCCGATAAGATCGAAACTTGAACCTCATGAGATTTCCTAATGAATTTACCTGTTAGGGAGTACATACCTGTCAACAGAGAATACTGTAGATCAAAAATCCATAGACAATCTATCTTGTATGCTGCATTTAATTAATCACACTCTAATTTAATGCTTTCATGCCTTCAGTACTAGAGAAACGTATTTTATGAACTCAACCATCGAAATAACTTAATATTAATAAATAAACCACGGACACAAACATGTAATTCACATGTCCTCTAATTACCGATATACCGATAGGATCAAAAAACTGATGCCAAAAACACTTGAGTTATAATTATTATATTTATATATCAATATTTCGCCAGATTCAAAAAAGGCCTTAAATGTTAAAGTTGGAAGGCTAAGTATAGTAAGTAGCCATGAAATTTATCCCGCTTATTCCTTTTCTTGATGCATTCTTAGTAAGTGACGTGCGGTCTCACAGACCGCTAATCGAGTTCAATTGCAAATTTACAGAAATTAATAAAAGAAACGTTAAATTTTAAGAGTGGGATGTCCTTGTTATGCAAAAATATGAAGCTAACGAGAATTATAGATATTTTGAAATCTTAATTTTGAAAATATTCATAATTTTAGAAACGCAGCGGTCTCTCAGACCGCACGTCACCGGTTAAGGGTTATCATATCCCTTGCAGTTAAAGCAGAGATTAGATTAAATACTAATGACTAGAATCCTAAACTGATGCATACTGAGTGATAACTTTTTAGGAGAAGTAAGAAACTGGTTCCCATTAAAGTATTGGCAATATTCATCTTATCAACAAATCCCAACTTCCGGAATCAATGTGTTACCTCTCTTTTTTGCACTCCATTCTTTCCATATCATAATTCACTTGGCCCCGCTATCTCAGACAGTATTTTACGTTTCTTATCTTCAGCAATCCTTTGCAGTGTCTCATTCAGCAGGAATTCCTTCTCATTCTAAATAATATGTCCAGTTCATGTATTTCTTCAACACTTAATCTCACTTTTTATATCTTTTCTTCCCTTACACACTTACTTTCCAGCTGTACTTCTTAAATGGTAAACCATGAGAAGGTATATCTATAAAACCACTGCCTTAAAATGGACTTTCCCTGATGAATGAATCTACCTTATGTTATAATTTTGACTTTTACTGTTTTTGTCATGCATGGAAATTTTGTTAACAAATTTATGATACAGGTTGGTAACTTAATTTTTTTTCACTTTGCCATGATTGCGGGATAGATGCTGATTGAGTACTGTGATGGAGGAGCCCTTGATTCAATTATGGTTGAACTTGAGAAGCCTCTTACTGAGCAGCAGATAGCCTATGTATGCCAGCACATGTTAAATGGATTGGAATTTCTTCATAAAAGTAAAGTCATCCACAGAGATCTCAAAGCAGGCAACGTACTTCTCACAATGTCTGGTGGAGTGAAGCTGGGTAAGTCTCTATTGTAATTATTTTGGAATTACTAAAGAAGTCATGAGTCTACATTAATAAATTTAAATTTGAATAATAATTCATATGGTTTAAGGTAGCTTATTCAAAAGGGTCATGAATTCTTTCATTGCTATAAATGATAAATTTTCCTTAAATGAATTACTTTGCTGTTGTGGAGAGAATATACAGTTGAGGACCTCAAATCCGGAATCCAGAAACCTGGAAAACCAGAAATCCGGAACATTTGAAAATTCCTCTGCGTAGTGTTTCGACTTGCCACGGTGCCAAAGGAGCCTTGTTCTGGGATGAGTAGGAAGTTAGCACACATTATGAATATATGCTAACAACCTAGGCAGGGACACGTAGGGATCTCAGATATTGAGCACAAGAAGCATTTGCACATATGCACTGTCCGACTAAGGATGGTATCGATAGATATAACAATGTCTGCTAGTGAATGCTATCAACGAAAGCTATTGAGCATGAAGAAAAAGGTGTAAATATTACTCATTCTCATCCAGTATGAAGCACATATAGAGTAGAAGCTACGGTCATGATTTGACATATATATATTGCTTTAAAATTCTTTAATAAAAGTGTACCATTTTTTCTGCGTGCTGAAGACCAGATTTTAGTTGTTTTTATCTATCTGGATTATCTATCTTTGTTTTTATCTGTTTGGATTAGTAGTAATGAGTGCATTACTACTAATCCGAATTTTGGTCAGGTGTTTGTGTATTGGATGGACTGCTGTTTAAGGAAGGTGAAATTTTGGATTATCCACATTTTGCACTTGTTTGTGCATCCCACATCATTGACAATATGCTCCAAAGTTTACTTGAAGACCCCTCATATGTTAATTTTGGATGCTGGCTCTGTGGCGTTGTTGATATGAACTGAATAATAACCTATACGATATGTATATCCAATGCACAAATGCTCAACAATTGCCCACCGAATCAAATATGCTCTTCTAGTACTACTAGGGCTACTAGATGAGCAGTGTAGACATCGAATAGATAGTGCTTACTTCTCACATTTTCTCTTTTCAAATTTTCAGCGGACTTTGGCGTTTCTGCTAAGAATAAGCAGACACTACAGAAACGTGACACATTCATTGGAACACCTTATTGGATGGCTCCAGAAGTTGTTTTATGTGAAACTTTTCGAGATAATCCTTATGACTTCAAGGTCAGTTATTGGAATTTTATGCTTAGCTTTTTTTTGTGTAATTTCTCTTTTCACTTTGAGATATCTTTCTTTTTAGGTTGATATATGGTCGCTGGGCATCACTTTGATAGAATTTGCTCAAATGGAACCTCCTAACCATGAAATGTCTCCAATGAGAGTTTTACTCAAAATACAGAAGTCTGATCCTCCTAAGCTCGATCGACCTTCTGATTGGTCCAAAGACTTTAATGATTTTATTGCTGGCTGTTTGGTTAAGGATCCAACTAAGAGGCCTACAGCATCTGAATTGCTTAAGGTAGTGTCCTTTTTATTATTTTTTATTATATATTATCAAGACCCAAAAATCAATTGCTATTACTAAGAAGGTTTTTTTAGTGAATTATAAAGGAATAGTACTTGGTCTTACGAGGTCGTAAAGTTCAAATTAAATGACTTTTCTTGCATTTGATCAACAATAGTGTGAGATGTATGTTTGGAATTATAGCAGCACAATATTTTTATTTGACTAAATAGGGATGTGAGAAAAATAGTATAATTCACCCGTAGATCCAGGTTCATGATACAATTGTTACTGCTGAATTTTGTCCCAGATAAATCATGTCCTGTTAGGCATATTGCAAAAATAGTTTTTTGTAGAATATTATTTGACTGAAAAAAGCCAAAATGACCAGTAATGTGGGTGTTGCCTCTAAATTTCAGTCAATTCATATGGTGGCTTAACCTATTTAATATATTTCTCTTGAGAGCTTTCATATTCTTTTCTTCCTTTCCTACATGAGTTTATCCAATAATCATCATGACATTACAATTGTCTGCTTCATAACGAGGCTAAGTATGGGGCCATATTCGATGAAGTTTCATTACAACTAAGTATATTGTTAGCCCTCAACTTAGTGATACACATGCACCATTGAATATTTTGAAATTCAGTAGTTGTACTGTGTGAACTTTATGAAATGATGCTTCGTGGTGCCCAAATAAATCCTCACTATGGCAAATTAACATCTTACGAGGGATGGTGCTAATAATGTCCATGAAATCTATTATCAACACTTTTTTAGGAGTCTGGTTGGTTTGTTGGCAGATGTACTTCCACTTAGGATACTTATGGATAAATACTGAAAGATGGGGAAAGTTTTTATGGCATTTCTTATCCTTACTTAATTTACTGCTAACCTTCTATGTTTGAGCACCATACTGACTCCAAAACGTGAAAAAATTGTTGCCGTACTGTCGTTATCCCAATCTATAACTCACCAAGCCATACTTACCTATACACACAGTGCTTTTACTAGACCATTCCATTATTTTGATCTGTATCATGTAAAATTGGTAATTAAAAAATTAAAAGAACCATGGTTGAGAAATCAAAATTGTATCATGTTTATTGCTTGCCTTTACCATTTCCGTAGAGCTCTAATTTTTAACGATTGATGCAATCACATTTCACAGACGCCATTTGCAATAATGTATCATATTTGTTTCGGCAGACATAAAAGAGCAAAGGCAGATTCTGCCAAAGATGATGATTTCTATTGATATAGGTCGAATTGTAACACACTGAAACACCACTGAAATAGCTGTTGTTCCAAAATGCTCTTTTGAGATTTAGTTAGGCACTCAAGGTCATAAAAATGCTACGGTCATGGTATGCAAGACCCTGTAATGAGTGAAATAAAAATTAAGTATCTTATAAAAGATATTATCTAGACACAAGTTCAGGAATAATATTACAGGCATTAAGGCATTTCGATTTAATGATCCGAAGCAAGTCACAAAAACTGGGGAAACACACATTGACTTACTCTCAAATGCCCTGAGAACAAAAGTTGACCTTGGAATGTTATAATATTTTCCCCAAAACTAACTGTAAAACAACTGAAGGGCTTATTGCATTGTGCAAAAAGATGCTAATACTCAATAATAATTTCATTTCTAGTAGGGATGAGTCGGTTCCATTTTTTTTTCGATTCCAATTCCGATTCCTTCAAATCGATTCTCGATTCCGATTACATCGATTCTTATTCCTTCTAACAGGTGAGATATTGATTTATCTGTAGCATTGCTGTCATTAAAATTTAAGAATTGAATGGAATTAAATAACAACAGCCGTGGTGGTTGCATTGTCGTTTGGCCACGGTGGCTAAACAGTAATATAGCATTCATTGCATCCATATGTACCAGAGCAGCCTGGCAGGTGCATGGTGGCGGCCGAACGCAACCTGTCGAGGTGTGTGGTAGCCTTTATGCCCCAAGCTTATAGGCTATGCTCAAAACATTTATCTTCCTGGAATCGATGGAATCTGAATCAACTTTAGGCGATTGATTCTTGATTCCGATTCTGTGCCCGAGACTCGACATTTGGAATTGACTCATCCCCAATTTAAAGCAAATTGCATGCAATCACTTCGACACCAAGCACCAAGGATTTAATCTCTCACAAAGATGAGTGCCTACTGCAAAAGGGCCTCATAGTAACCATATTCTTTACGTGCTAATCTTAGGTCAATTTTTGGTGCCCATGTGATCTCGTAATGGGCAGGTCATGCTTGCACTGAGGGGGTTTCATTGTACATATTTGTGTTTACGTGCATTATTTAGGGGAATGGAAAATTCATGAAAGGCTTTTCCAATTTCAGTACCCATTCATAAATTGTAATTTGGATTCCAAGCCAATTCGAGATCTTCTGTTAGAATACAAAGCAGAAGTAGTGGAGGAAGAAGAAGTGCTAGAGGAAGAAGCTGAGGTGAGTTATTCATTTTCATTTGCTGTTTATTTCTTTTTCT
This sequence comes from Ischnura elegans, assembly GCF_921293095.1. NCBI lineage: Eukaryota > Metazoa > Arthropoda > Insecta > Odonata > Coenagrionidae > Ischnura > Ischnura elegans. The sequence goes on from NC_060248.1 coordinate 103,804,024, forward strand.
TTCCCTCTCTATCTCTCTCTCTCTTTTCTCTTAATGGTTTTGTGAAATATTTTGTTTGCATTATATTTGATTTCACTGTGGCAGTCAGGAATACATATGAACTTGGGAACATCCAGTGTATCATCTAATAAGGTTAATGTAAAACAAATAATTAATGTCCTAAAAACTATAGTATAGATTTACTAGTTCAATTTGGTGTTAAAATTATGTAAACTATATTGTTTAGTCATGTAAAGTTTCAAAAGTATTTATTGACACCAAGTATTCCATGTCAAGAGAGAGTATTTCTTCTTAGACGCAAGTGGTTTAATGATTACCAATTGATTTCATGCCTCCCTTAATGTAGCGGGGTAGGAAACAGAAAAAACACAGGGAACAGTACCAGCGCATTGGTAAGTTTCCATTTTGTCTTGCTGTATTCCCCCAAGGTAGTCTTTGTTACAGTTCAGATTACTCCTTTTTCATCTTCGTATATATTTAGGTGCATGACGTCATGTTTGTATTGATGTGTAGTGTTAAACTTTTCAAATCCTATTAGGCTGTCAGATGTTTTAATTTGATCTTTAAATATAATTATCATTAATTTTGTATTTTTTTGATGTACAAAATTTCTAATTTGTTAGGTAACTCCATTTCGGCTCGTTTCATTTGCTTGACTTTACTTTTAATTTCATACCCATTTCTTTCAACATTCAATTGGTTTTCATTGATTATTTCACGTGTATTTCTTGAAGAACAGAAAATATTGGGCAGTGGAGAATTCTGCTCAGCTGAAAGTCTGATTCAAAGATTAAGCTGCAAGTTTTAGGCTAATTGTAAATGTGTAATGCCTATTTTATCAGTTTTCATCGTGGAATGAGCTCTCTTCAAGCTCTCACTTACTTTAAGTAGAAATCAGTGCCAAAAATTATTACTTTTCCACAGTGTATCTTGTTGTACTGTTTGTAAGAATCCGCCACACTGAAGTTTAGAGTGATAAACTGTTTTAAACCTTAATGTAGGTTAGTAATCTTTATCTAATTTGCAATTATGTGCTATCTCCACTGAGCCCTTAATACCTAATAATATGTGGTACTTTGTCATTCAATGTGTACCACGAGTTGAAGTTGATACTCATGAAAATTGAACCTCTACTGCCCTTAAACGATAAAATATTCTCTTCTTGCCTAAGTTTTTTCATCTGTTCTGCATTTATCTTTCACTTATTAATTTTTACTTAGTTCTGGTCAATTCATTCATCCTTTTCTCATTTTAAAAAAAATTGCTCTTCTCTTCACCTTTTAACCTTCCCATTATGCTTTTTGGTTTACAGAATTTCTTTCCCCTCCAAATTTCTTCCAGCTACTTTATACTATTTGCCTTCCAAAAATTTCCCCCCCTCCTTTTTCTGTACCAAATACCTATGGGCTCCTGTTTATTTCTATTTAGCATATTTTGCTTGCAGCTGGTTCTCATTCTTCCACATTTCCTATACGTATACTCCACCCAACATTAAACTGCCTATTGATCTCCACACCATTCTTGTTCATCTCTCGTCCTGATCTATTAAAACCTGCAACGATTATTCTCCAGGTGGAAGGCCCAAAATTTTGTTGTAGGTCTCGATTGCCTAAGAGTGCTGAGAGGATCATAGGATTTTTTATTATTTGAATAGGGAGAGGAATGGTTCTTCATTTGGTATGCTTATTATTTCCATAACTTCTGAAAATGTGGAGAAACAAAGTCTTGCAACCTGAACTTTAGCATACCACTCCCATCCTCCTGGTGTATGCACTCTGAGTGACAAAAATTACTGAAATAAGCCTTACTATTTTGTTCACTGATGATGGCTATAACTTTGGATCATACACCCTCAGCCCTTAAATAATTAAATTTGTGGGATAAAAATGAATAAATACCTGATTATTAATCGTTAGCCTCATGTCAGGTTAGGTATCCATTAGGAATTGAAAGATATTGAATTAACCATCGAGCGGGCAAGCCTGATATTTTTACACGACTGGGCACGTGGTGTACTATGTCCATGATATATGCATTTATATGATTACACTCGATTTTTGTTAAAATTGATCTTTATTTGTATAAATTAGTTAAATCTTGTACATTTATAGGTGATACAGATACCTATTAAGGTACACAGGTGGTACACAGCCAATCACACGTTGTAATCTATATGCCATGGGTGTCAGGCTCCTCTTGAAAAGTACATTGTATGAATATATGAGGCCTTTCTAGACCAGAATGTATGTATAATGTTGAAATCCTTGGTTTTTGAAGATTGGTGTATATTATAGGCCAGCACGCCCGCTAGAGGGTTTAAAGGTATCTTAGTCATTGTTGGCATTCCTGCTTCTGATTAGCTGCATAGCTGTTGACAATACCCAATCAGGTGTATGAAAACAAGGCTATAAGTCGCAATAAAGAGATAATGAGGAATACTCTTTGAATAATGAGAAATTTGTAAGTGAAATTGTATTTATAAATGACAAAATGGATTCTAAAATAAGAATTTCTCTATGGAGAGGTCATTTTCATACCTGGAGCTCACATTCAGATTTTGTTACAGGATGGTTTTGTGATTACAATAGTTCATTTTAGGATATTCTAATCACTAATAAAAGGCGTTATGCATAAATATTAATGAAAAAATATATTATTCATGATGTTATGATAGCTAAATATCATCAAAATAACAATAGAAAGAAAGTACCCAACAATACCAATGATTCCTCTGCATGGTTTCCTGTGGCAATAGGGTAGTTTCCTTCATCAAAGAAAACGAAAGGTATTGATTGCGATTCGTTACCCACCATTAGTGTATTCATAATATACAAATTATTTGGTTTTATAAATACCGGTTTAGACCGGCAATGGTCAATTTTAACTGCATTTGAAAAAGGCCAGATTGGCGCCCATGCAATGCCACTCCACGTGACGTCACAGGGACCTAGTTTCTATAGGAGTAGATAGGAGTTTTACATTGTCTGAGATTATCAATGCATGCATGAGGCACAGAGCTCAGGGAAACATGTCTTAATAATCACCTATTAAAACTGGCTAAGGTCGGAAAGTTTTCTTCGTTTGATAAGGTATTAATAATCCTTATTCAAGCCAAGCGCTACTTGCTAGCAGGGTACTCTGCTACCTGCTAGCATCCTGCGTCATATCAGTGCTCAAAGCCTTGCCCCAAGGTCACCTCACTTGCGGCAGCAGGAACCAGAACGACGTCACACGGAGTTTTCCCGGCATTCATACTTAGCCGTCGCGTTTTCGCGCGCTTGAAAATTTTCACCTTTCATTTAATCGCAGAAAATAGATATCGTCATTTAAAAATCTAAAAGCGTGAAATACGTACTCCAGGAGTAATAATATTTCGATTTAGGTAATAAAAAAATAATAGTAAACCACCCTATTGACTGGTATCCACGGAGCTCTACTTCCGAATTTGGCCAATGGTTGGCATCTCAGTTGTCTGGATTTTCAAATAGCAGTCCTTGCTGCCCCTTTTAACTTATTATATGTATATCTCTCCTTATATATACTCTTCAGGAATGAAATTATTGGGCATTGAAACTGTGTCCTGCCTGGAAAAATGACGTATAGCCGTTTCATTTTCTTTTAGTTGGCAACGTTAACATTTTTGGAAATTAATATTGGCCTTACATTTCTGAATTAAGTGTGTATGTTTTATCCTATCAATTTCTTGAGAACTACCTTTGGTTCCAATGAATGCTTTTGATTGTGTGTTTTTGCATAGACTTTGGAAAATGCATCTTCTATCATCCTTTAACCTTTGTGCATGCATGAACAAAGGGGCAGTGAGCAGTGCGCATAGTAAAGGTAATGCAGACAAAAATTGGATGCATGAAAACATAGCAATACACTACCCATATTGCATTTGTCACCGATTATACTAATGGCCAGTCACTACTGGAGTTTTCTTACGGTGTTCAATGTAGGCCACAAGATACCACTGACTATTCTCTTCATCACTCAAATACCAAATACTTGCCACTCTTATTTTATATTATGTGCCATTTTAATGTTGAATGGCATGCAAAGTTTATATGGAAACCCATGCTGCAATTCTATTTTCTTTTGCATTAGCATCCTTTATCAAGCAGTATCCAATGCATCTCTTTTTTAATCCTAAGCTTTCATCATCATCTACATCCTGACTGAAATTTCTGAGAAGAAAAGGTAGTTGGCACTTCAAATGAAGTAGTAGACAAAAGCAGGTTTTTGTAGAGTTGCAACTTCAATGGACGCAAGTTAATTGCCTAGTTAGGGGACGTCCTCTCACTTTCTCTCCTAGCTCTTTTTTTTATTGTGGAAAAGTTGATCAATAGAGTTATACTTAATAGGCGAAGGCATTGAGATAATCTTAATTTTATCGCTAATGCTCCTAGCATTGTCCTTCTGGCAAGACAAAATGAGGACCCTGGAAGCCAAGGGGTACCATTGATTCCTGATTTTTTGAAGCATGTTACAGGTATAGAATGTTGTCCCTCTGGACAATACTTTTAACCTGTAATGTAGCATATTTTACACCTATTTAAAGGGTTTTAAATTTGCACGGCATGTGTTTACGTTGTTGAAAAGGCATCTGTGTGTCCAATTCTCTGAAGTAGGTACATAATGCATTACCATTACCTTGCTTCCATGGCTTCATGCATTCATAAAACTGCTTTTGTGATTTTTTGTCATCTCACCTTCAATTTTGACTTTTATCTTTGACCTATATGCTTCTCCTATTGCTGAGCAAGTCATTACAAATCAAATATATCCTCTTAGTTTTTCTTAATGCTACCTAAAACAACATAATAATTTTTCCATTTCAACCTTGGGGGGGATGAAGTATAAGTTGTAATGTGTGTAATTAAACATGTCGAAGTATTATATTTGAGCTTTCCTTCCATATCATAGCTTGCTGCAGTGCACTCTTATTTCTCAAAGAAATGGAATTCCAGGCTACGGAAAAAATGTTCTTAGTGGGAGCAAAATGTATTATTTAATGTTGATTCATTGCTGTTTTGCATGGATAAACATGGCATATCTCATGTTTTTCTCTATGAAACATCTCACATTTCTTATATTTCATCTTAAAGTAACCATTTTAAGAAGTATTGAAGTAAAATGAATCATTTCAATGAACATTTTTAGGGTCAACAATGCTCATCTAAAAAGAAAACATTTTCTTGAAATATGGAAGTATTTCTCTTCCATTTTCTGTATTATTTGTATGGATGAAAGCTTCTTGGGTTTCCAACCGGGTCAGGGTCTGCATGGTATCATTTTTATTCTCTTGAGTATCCAAATTAATATAAATGGCTCCTGATGGCTTTTACTGCATTTTACTATTTTCCACTTTTGACCCATTGTTTTGGGGATCGCTTGAACTTAACAAAGTGTTGAGGGCTATTCTGCAATTGATTAGAATGTCACAATACAAGTACATACTAATTATATATATTTAAGACTTGAATTTTCATTCATTCACACTATCTTGATACCCTTCAAGTTTTGCACAAGTATGTCTCTTTAATTACAGAGAAATAATTTTATTTGTAACATCCTGCATGGATATTGTTAAAAAATGTGGGAAAAGCTATTTGGTTGAGAACGGGTAAAATCTCATTTGTGCATTGACCATGTATTTGTAATATCATACGCTAGTGAGCCAGAATCATCATAATAAGTTGAGAAGGTGCTTTTATCTAATTGGAGACATTAGGTCCTAATTATTACCATTTTACCTAACAATTCGGCATTTTTAGATACGAAATTCCTTATTGCGCTCTGCCTTGGTAAAGACTTTTCTGTAGGCTCTTTTTATGCACACTATTCATTTAGAGTTAAATTCCCAATACTATCTTATTCTGAGTAGCTAGTGTGCCACATGCCTATTGAGGTGGCTTTATGGGTATTATGTAGATATGTATAGTGCAGGTTCATTTATATATATGAGATTTGGAAGCATTCCATAACTATTTAATCAAGGTTTCTGGCTTCTTCCTTGTTCCTTCCCATCGTAAGGCATTGGAGGAAGAATGGCTGAATTCTACATCCTTGTTTATGCATTTGTGGCATTGCATAAAAATCACCCATGTCATAACCGGGAACATTAAAAGTTTAATGGTAATCCAGATACCACTGAGATAGTACTTTTACATCTCATTCTTGATGCCCTCATTAAATACCTTTTAATGTGAAGTTTTTTCAATAATCATGTTCTCAAAGTGAACTATTTTTCCTATGAGTTAATTTCTGGAAAAATATGAAAGCAAAATTCACTACACACTATTTTGCTTTCGTAGTTAGCATTAAAAATCTTGGTAACATTTTTTTTTTGTGTTTTTACTATGGTATCTTAACAGCACTGAATCCCTCAGAGACTCGTGCTAGGTATGTCATTACTTCATTTAGATTTTTCCTGTGGTGGAGCAGTTTTTCCTCACATGTGGTGAAATTTAGGTGTCGAGTATATGAAAATATCTATGGAGGGGGATGCAAAAATTTATTTTTCCTCATAGTCATGATTCATTCATCTCACAACAATATGTTACAAGAAGGTTGGGTTGTGCTGAAGCCCCTGCATTATTGGGTGTATAAACCATAATAAATGTATAAAAATCCAAAGAGAATTGGTTGATGTTCTTGGGATCTATGCCTGTGGGTTGACAATTCCCTCTCTGCATGCTCCAATGTTAGCTGTATATCCACCCTTAGTACATATATGCATATATCATCATGAATTATAATTCACTGCTTTATATATTTCTTTGATAAACATTATTCTAAAGTATCATAATGCTAGTTTCCATTAAGGATTATTTAATTAAAAAAAGACTTTTTCTTAAAAATTATCAAAGAATTTATTGGAATAATTTCTTTATATGCTCCCTGGCTAGAGGTGTACTTAATTTTTTACCAATTCAGCAGATTGATTTTTATCTTTTTATTACTTATTTGTCTCCGAGCTTTCCAAATAAGTGAATTAAGTGTTAATTACTCTTTTATTAGTTCATATTCAACTGCAAAGATGTGTCTTCACATTTTTTTTCACTTTTTGTATGGTACTAATTTTTCTCGACCAAATAGTTAGTGTGGTCTTGTTGCATTTTGTTTGATATTTATTTGACTCATGTGCCACTTACGATAAGGAAAGTTACTCTTCTGAAATAAGTGAGAAATTTTTGGGTAGTGTACTTGCATTTTTGCTTCTTTTGTGTCTCATTAATTTCAATGCAACTGAAGATAAAATTGAAAATTACCTCTATGTAATTGTAATTATTGACCGCATGAGTGTCTTCAGTAGTTACTAATTGTTGAATTTAGAACACATCTTATATCTTCTGAATGTTCGATTCTTTTCATTGTATGTGAATCATAAAGAGTTGTGACAATAATGTTGTTATGTTTGGTGCATCTAGAGTAGAGGATATGGGGATATTTTGTCCCATTGTCATTTTTTTTACGGGATGTGATGTGTTTTTATAATTGGTGTTCGTCTAACGGGGTATGGTTTTGTCATGCATGCGGCTCTCCTGGCCCCCCGCAGCCAGCAAGGTGCATGACCCCTGAGGAGAGGGAGGTAGGTTACTCTCTCCCACAGAACAACTTCTACATCCTTATTTCTTTTTATTTTTTTTCCTGTCAATTAGTGGTGGTCATGTTACTTACTGAAAATAACTTGTTTTTATCTTTGAAGCAGGGAGATGTTTTTGCTTTGATTAAGTGCTGTGTCTTTATCATCATACATTAAAACAGATTTTTTTTCATTAAGAGACCAACATATATGGTACATATTTCCTCCAAATTCGTGACATTACTAGTGTGTATAAAAATTCTGTGAGCTTTCTACACTATTGAGGTTTTATGTAAAATAAAAAAAACATTTTCTGTTTTATGCAGTGCTATTAAAATTTGAGTCCAGTTTTACAAAAAATTCGTGTCAAAAACTTAAATTTTGCCACATAAAATGTTTAAGGTGCAAAATGACCCCAATCCACGTCATGAAATTATACCTAGCTTATAATCGAATTCTAACATCTTGATGCAGTTGAAGCATTGCGATAGAAACTTCAGTCACTGTCATTCCTGGCCGTAAAAACTATAAGGCAGCACGCAAAATTGGCTGTTGTAAGGGTCACGTACAATGGACAAAGAGCAATCAAGTCTTGCCTGCATGAAATCAAGTGAGTAATTAAGAATTCCACCTCTTCTCTTTGGCAGAGAATGCATATTCTGAATCTGGTCAGATCATTAACTTGACGGATACAGAAGGGATCACCATAGAATCTTGGTACTTCATTTAGGAGACGTTTATGATAACAAAATATCTATGATACTTTCACCAAGAGGAAGGCTATTGACTGCACAATAGCTATTTGTGCCTAAGTGGCAACTGGAATGATTCCTGCCAAGGGGATAAAATTGACACTGACTGAGGAAAATTAAACTAATTAAGGAACAGCACACCTACATAGGATGGTAGTGTCCTGGAGTGGCATCAACTCTGATAAATTTTTAAGATGTGCGTTGAAGTGTTTAGGAGGCTTGGGAGTCTGGCTGCTCCCATGTGCTTACATCTAGCTCATTGTGGCATTCAGGCTTAGATTGCTTGAAATATTATGAACAGACGTTTTTTAGAGTGACACGGAGAACATAGTCCTTAAAACCACTCAGCATTTCCAGGTCCGACAGAAACAATAAAATAAGATTGATGTTTTGCCTAAGGAATGGGAATTTGTTTTCCCCCAAACAATAAAGGAATTGAATAAATCCTTAGTGGAACTCAGTACATACATGATAGGATCACTCTTTTCAACCAAAGTACCTATGACTTTCACATATTAAATGGTTAAATTTGACAGTCATTAAAATCTATATGTAAAAGAAGGATACACTTCTAGTGGCATTAGTTTCTTCCCAGTGGTGATGCTAGTTACATAGCTATGGTATAAAATGTTAAATAATCATGTCATAATTTTGTTTTCTATAATTGTATGTCACTTCTAGCTGATGTGACTGTATTTCAGCCGTTGAATGATCAACACATTGATTTCAAAGGAATGGGTGAAAAGAAAGTAAATGTGGCCACCACTAATTGCTTGTATACTTTAAATTTGCCTTTATTACTTCCAGTATATATATATTAATAATATATCCTTGCTGAATGTTCAAACATTCACAGGTAAGAGTGTTTCAATTCTTAGGAATGCTAACTGCATAGAATTGATATATGTATCACAGTTTTATAAGTATATATCTGTGTTTTTTTTGTAGAAAATTTGTTTTCTGGGGGTAAAACCGATTACCTGTGTTGAGAGTAAAATTTATTGTGAATCTATGTATCCACAATTTTTTTTGTATGCTAGATTTACAAGTCCCTGTTCTTCTTGCCAATCAATCATTTCTGAATTGTAATTGGTGGTTTGGATCCTGATACTTGATATGCTTTAAATTCCTTGGTTTAGTGATCAAAGTGTATGAACGTATCGGTATCAGGGGTGATTCAACAAAACGTGGGGAAAGAATTTTTGTCCAGTAATATATCATTTGAGTCGCTAGTGATGGCTTAGCAAAAATTTTCTTTGTAGTTTATACTGCAGTCCGTATTTGTCATGGGTAATATGTTGTCATAATGTGATACTTTCCTGTTTTTATGTAGAATTATGTAGCATCAGAGAAACGTGATATTTTAATTGAGTTCAGCATTCCTTGCCAGTCACTTGCACCTTCTAAAATTTTAGCTTGAGGTCATCACTATTTTACGCTTATATCACTGATGTAATACTGCCTCTATTTAAGATACCATGTAGCTAAACTCATCTGAAAGATACACAAGAGAGTAAAAGATTACTTTTCCCAAAACATGCATCGTGACAGTGTTCTTAGCTGCATTGTATTGGTTCAGACATTGTGTCAACTGTTATTATTTAAAATGGTTTGCTACTCTATTTGGGATGTTTAAAAATTATCGATTTGAATTTATTTCAAATTTCATGCTCCTTGAATATCGATTTCTATCTTTTGAAAGAACCTTCTTCTGTGGGCGAAGACATCTAAATCGCTAACTCCTGAATATTTAATTTAAACATGGGATTGCATTAGCAGTTCATTGATGATTCATCAGTTCAGCTGATCATGAATGATTTTATCCAATTTATTAAATACATCCTCTAAAATTCATTGAAAGTATAGTATAACCAAAAAAGAAAATTCTAATCTCACCACTAGAGGTTGTAAATTATGCCTTTAACATTATTATTTTATTATTTTTTTCTTGATTTTAACCTGTCAGCATCCAAAGTTTTTTTTAATCACACATCGTTCAATTTTATAAAATATGATACACATGAGCTCAACACAGTGAACACAATCCAAACTGACTGAATAATAGGGGAAACCTTCTACTAAATATGTGGACCGAAGTGTGTGCTAAAATTCACATATTATATGCATTGCAGGCATATTGGCTCTGCACTGCCGTGGGTGCCATATGGCACCCCTGGGCGTTGATGGGTTAAGTGCTAAAATGAGCCAACTTTCACACATTTTATCATCATACCCTTAATTAGAGGTAATTTCCACCTCTAGCTAGGGGAAGTTTATTGAAATAATAGGGCTGTACTTATATTAAATCTTATCAGCAACTCATACTCATCTACTCATACTTGTTCTCAAGTTATTTAATGTTTTCCATTTTATATTCTTTAGTTTATTTTTATTTGTACATTCGTTAATTCTCACTATGTATTTCTATTATAGTGAAGTGGAATTGAATCTGATTTTTGAAATTCATTGCCACCATTACAATGCTATACAAATACAATGAATTTATTATGCATCTTGGTGATGCATTTCATTCTCATCAGCCTAACTTTCAGTGAAACCTCTCACTTGCGGCCAATAATGCACCATGACGATGTATCCTTTCGGAGATATGTCCTTAAGTGAGACAGTACCTGTAAAAAACTTCACTTTGGTTTTACCATGCATGTATTGTAGTAGGACTCAAAGGCTACTGAAAGAAATTCTGTTATTCCAAGTATTAAACCTGGTAATAACACAAATTCAAAGTAAGCTGATAAAAATAAAATTGATTTACAAGATAATAATTCTGAAAACATGAGCACTTTTTTCTTACAAGGCACAATGAAGTGTGACACTCTGATTTGGCAAGCTCAAGGATTACAGTGAGTTTGGGAATGGTGTGGAATTTTATGTGCCCTTGTGTCAAAATACTAGAAATAAAAATTTGTAAAAATCCAACCTGCATAACTTGGTGACATTATCTTCACCGACTCTATGAACAACCTTTTGCTGCTTTTAGCGGCAGCCATTTGGTGGGCCAGTGACATCATTAGCTCATCGGGAAGGGCTACATACCAAGTTATATTAGCCTTTGCAATTTTTTTCCCATTGATTCCTATGAATTTCGTGTGTCAAAATATTATTCTTGGTGATTTTCTCTTACTGATTGACCCAAACAGACTGATTCTTTTCTCACGCCTCCAAATTGTATCTTTGTTGAGTTCAATCATCAAGGAAAATAGACCCCAATGCACACAATGAAGTGTAGGCAACTGACAGTTGAAAGAAAAGAAACTGCTACACTCCAAACACAGCTCTGCTCAAATAATGGCGAGAGTGAATAGGGAGTGTTCTTTCTGGTGGATGTTGTGTAATGCTCAAGCGTTTCAATAGTACCTATGCACTTAGGCCTTAGTCTTTCAAATAAATGGAATAATACCAAAGCACTGCATGAAACAAGTGACTTTGTATGCAGTCACACACATTGGTGCAAATTTATTAACACCAAGGATTAAGTTTGCCATGAAAAAATATTTGGCTTAGCCGGGATTTGAGCCCAGATCTCCTGATTGCTGGTTAGGTATGCTAGCCAATTACACCACCAAACCATCTTCTCGGAGTGAACTTCAGGGAGGGTTTTACTGAACAAGGTGTTGATGTCACAAGTCCACTCCATGCCACATGGAACAGGGTTGTGCTTACTAAACCACTGTCGGAGGATCTTTCAGTCTATAAGAGGTTCATTCTTAATTACAAATTATATCCTATGGCCAGAAATTTCAAAACCATCCGTAAGTCATTGTTGTCTATCAGTGAGATATGTCCGCCGGCTGAGGTTTCACTGTATCTTCTTTACCCATGTTATAATTAGAGTGACTTTATGCCTTTGTTGGTCTTATACCTGCCTTTAATTCACCCTTTTCAAAGACCATGTCTTGGAAATGTTAAAGATATTCATTTAAGCCTTACGGTCTCGCTGAGTATTCTCTTACTTTCATTTTGCCATTATTTTGAGTTCTGAGTTTCGATCAGTTAATTTTGTTTATTATGTTATTCCTTTGACTTGGCTTTCACTCTGCCACAACTTTCCTTTCATGTGTGTGCATGTATCTATATCACACTGTTTCTCAGTACAAATGTGTAGTGGTTTTCTCATCTTATCGTAAACTGACTCCTTAATTTCTTCTAATTTTATACTCCTTATGCTTTTTTAGTGTTCGTCATGTCTTTTATAGTTTATTTCTTACTGCCATGCATGATTTATTAATCTTTTTGGAACCCTTTTTTCCATTTCATCTTGAAAATATATGTAACCTAAAGTGTTATTTGCAATTCACTTCTCCTTTTAATGCCAGTCAATTTCATCAACTTGCATTTCCATCTGTCATTGTAATTACTAAAATGATATTGTAATCGTGCAAGCTGTGGTGCTTACTGCTATTGGACCATCTGGAGTTATAACCAACATCATCTGAAAAAACTAAGATTTGATTTCTTAGATTTCCTCTTGATATGCTGCAAAATATGCAAATAATGATTATCCATGAATTGGTGATGCAATATTTTTTGTGGTGGCGTATTATGTGGACATATGAGCTAATTTACGGTTGCTGTCAATTTTTACTTTTAATACAAGATACTGCGATGAAAATATCAGTGAACATTGAAATTTCTAATTGTGTGACACAAATTGATGGGAAAAATATCATTTACGACTTAGCAACAAATTGACTTTGTAAATCTTCTGAGCATGGGGTCTATTCTCTAACTCGAAGCTCCCGTCGTGGTAGCTTCGAACTAGCTACCAGAATTGGCTACCAACCTTATTCTCTAACAGGGAGTAGCTTTCTCAGACCGAGAATTTCTGGTAGCTTTCTTAGACCGGATATGGGGTATGAGAAATATTTCGTGCGAACTCAGTTTTTACTCTTAGAACCAATGAAATCGCTCGTTTCATTTCGTAACCTGCGGGAAAATCAATGTAGTCGTTCTCGGCTGACTTTTTCTTCTAGTTGAAATTAATGTGCTTTGTAAATTACGAAATGCTGAGTGCCTTCAGCTTTCATAATAATAGAAATACGAATAATAATAGAAATACGTAGAAATAATTATATTTGGCTAAGCGGCTTTTATATCAATTCAATAGTTTCGATCGATGCAGCAGTTTATGTCACGATTGATAATCATGTAGGCCATGTAAATATAATGAAGAGAAAATGTTAGTTAACTACCAACACATTAAACCAATGCTATCACATTGTCGTTCTAATTCCCGAGAACTTTACACTCAGTGCTCCTTATGCTTTTGCCTGTTTGATGCAAAAATTTTGATTTGACCAACTGTTTCTGTGCAGAGATTGTTCCTTCTTGCACTGCGAGAGAATATCGCAATAACATGTGCATACGATAAGTGTATATTATTTCGGGAATATCTTCAACAAAGTTAATGGGAAGGTGGAGAAAATTCTGTTTGAAAGTTACGTCATTTCACTCAGATTGGCCTAAGCAATCATTTTAGGCTCTCAATATGCTTCAAACGATATTTACACAAAACTCTACTGTCGTGCCGTTCTCACGACGGCTAAATTAATATTTAAATGGTTTTATGAATAAGTATTATATGCCAACCGCCAAGCTTGCACTATTGCAAGCGAGGGCGATTCATTAGAACTTGACCATCATTATGAAAAAACAACCTATTAAACGTAGTTCCTTCTCCCAATATTAAAGTCATATTATATAATTGTTTTTGTGATGACTTCCTCCGTGGGCTTCTGGAATATCCATGGCTACACTTTCTCAAAATTCAAAACAAATACACCAACTTAACTACCGGCACTGAAATTAAATGCGTATATACGGCCAAAGACACACAAATGAAAGCAGAATGATATCATGAACACATTTATTCATTGGAAGAGCAAAAAATTAATTAATAACTATCATGAAACACCTTACATTGCATTATAACACAATAATATATCCACCTCTCTCCGGTCTGCATCTATGTAACACTAAACTCTCTTCACACAATCACTTCACAACAAAGATCGTTGCTAATAATGCACGGTAAAGTTAATCATAAATGTATAAACACTTGCAAAAATAAGGCATCCATCTCTGTGCAGTGGATACATTGGCATTGGTAATGATTTCAACGCATCAATTTGTACCGTCACTACAACAGTCTCTCGCAACATCAATAATAATCACTGTTTTCGGGGTTTTTCTTCTCACTAGTAATGACTTCATGCAAAATAAGATTTCACGTGATATAAAATGATTGAAAGTAACATTTTTCTTCTCCAAATAATGAAATCAACTAGTTAACGCGATCGATAGTTCACTCCGAAACATATATGTTTAGTCACGAAATTTGTCACTCATGCCCACTACTTTGTTAAGAATACAATAATTGAAGGCTTCAAATAATTTACGCAGCATTCCCGACCTTATTAAAGAAAATAATTACGCAAAACAACAAAAATAGTCAACACTTTTCTTGTTTACCACTCAAGCGCTAGCCGTGTCAAGAAAGACTGATGGGATAGAACAAAAGATTAGCGACACGCGCCACTTGGTTCACGGCGGTTCATAGGAATTCCCATGGCCCTATGGGAATTCCCTATGTATTTTGATGGTAGCTAGCTGAAGCGCGGGGTTCGAGGGCGCGCTTCGCGAAGCTACCGTGGTAGCTAGTTTGAAGCTACGGAAGTAGCTTCAAATCCCATAGAGAATAAGGGTTGGAGCCTAATAAGCTACCGGTAGCTTCTGCAAGCTCCCTTCGCCGGAGCTTCAGCGTTAGAGAATACAAGTGGGAGCAAGTAGCTTAATTAAGCATCTTTCCACCAGAAAGCTACCGCGCTTCGAGTTAGAGAATAGACCCCCATATCCTGCTAATAAGTTAGGGCAAAATACATGCATGCAGTGGCCCTTCATTTTGGATCAATGGTGTCCAGTTCTTTATAAGCAATTTGTTTGGGTTTTATTGGAATGAATGCATTTTACTTAGGCAATGATACAAAACATCTTGATAAGTCTATAATCATTTCAGTCTAGCAAGTGGACAATTACCTACATTCCATGTGATATTAGTCATACATTGTAGTTTTAATCACTGCAGTTTATGTACGTATGAAATACGGTTTATGAGATGAGATATTGCTTCTCTCTACATGGTGCTGGTACTATTATAGCCTCAATAAAACAACCGAAAATAGAAACCTGAATCATTGCCATGGCATCTTTTGACGACCCCACTGCATGAGAATCTATATAGCTTTGAAAGAAATTTTGCTTCTTATTTAGTAAGTCAAAACATTGGAATTTTTTCCTGGTCATCTCTCGACCATTGAATCATAATTACTCAAATTCTTAAAAAATATAAGAAAGGATCCATTTCAAATGTTGCTGCGTTTTTCACCTCTGTGAGGTCCATAGATATAGTTGTTATTTCTCTCATCAAGTATTGCTTAGGTCTATAGAAACGAAAATTTTTGTATCATACTTGCCTGACTTCAATTTCATTCTTCACGCTACATTTATCTTTCTGCCAAGCTCTTTTTTCCACCTCGAGGCAAAGCTTTCTTTATATCTTTGTTAATTTGTCAAATATGTAGTATCCTTCTGTTCAAGCAGATATAATTCGCATCATTTTTAACATTTTTATTTTATGAATTTTCAAAGTTCATGTTGAAAACTTCATGCTATTGTACAGTATTTTCTTGACTTACAGTACTATTTTCACCAATCTACCACATTCATGAGCACTATTCATGTGAAGGATAATCCAGTGGAAATTATGAAATTTACTTTGTTAACTGTGTACAAAACCCAAATTTTGTAGGATAGATTTATGGGATCTCGTGATGTTTGAATTACTTTGATGATTTTTTTTTGCTAGATAAATTTTCATGCTGATGATGTCTGTAGTTTGATAAATTTAATATTTGCTTGAGGTTTCCCCTTAGCTATTTTGATAACATTTTCCTGTTGTTTTAATTTATATTTCCTAATCTTGTAGGACCCCCGCATATCCCACCTGCCCCACTACCTGGAACCTGGAGAAGATGACTCCACTTCCCTTAAGAGTGATATTGATGTAAAAAGTGAGTACTTTGTGATAGTTTTGTTTCTTTTACATGTAGTGGAACTGCACTCCAAGTTGTGTTTTGGAACCAAAATTGGACAATTTCATTTGCAAACTCATGTCCAATGCAGCATATTCAAGTGTCAGTTTCGTAAAATACTTTGAAATATGTACGTGGATAATGCCCAATTGATGGGGTAATATACATGTCGATTTAGTCATGCCTAGGTTCTCCTTGGTATTTCTAAAAATATACTAAAAACATGTTTTGATTTATTCTCCACGTTCAAGATTTCCTGATATTTGTCTTAAATTATTTTTTAATGGTCGCCTTACTGAAAAATCTTTTTTCCTTCTGCCAACAGCACCAGAGGTTGGGCTGCCCCATGGGGAACAGTCTGAAGAAGAGGTTGGGAGTGAGGAGGGAGCGAAGAAGAGAGAGGCAGATAAGGATGTTCCTAAAGAGGGAGGAGTATCAGAAACGAAGAGGTTTAGGGGAGGTGATGGGACTGAAGAATTGCATGGGAAGGTGCCAGGTGCCGGGTCCAGGGAGGAGATAGTTGTTGTGAGTGGTTGTTTCTCTGGATCAGGTGTTTGATTGATATGATTCCTTACCAGAAAAATACATAATTGGAGGCATGTGTTTTGGAAATAGGGCTTTGCTAAATTTCAAGATGGTGGTTATTGGTGGAAGAGGTAAACATTTTTTTTTCCATGTTTCTTACTAAGTACCTTGACTGCAACTAAATTTTTTAACTTTCATATTTTAAATTTTAGCTCCTCAAAAAAATTATGAATTTCCTATGAACCAGACTGCCCCTTCTGTTATCAGGAAGGAAGGCAACTTCCTGTTTGTGGCAAAGAGTAGGATGCTTTGTATCTTACCACATCAAGCCACCAAGAATTGGTCATACTCCCTTAATTTCAAATCTGTTGGTTTGCAATTCTGTTTTTAAAAACTTGTCAGTCTTTGTTCATGTGGTACCAACTGAAAAATGATCCTAATTTTCTCTAAGAATTTTTCATTAATTTTGTTTGAGTGGCATTTTTAATTTTTATCTTTATCTATAAAATTGGTATTATACTTTAGCTTTATTTATTTTTCAGCTCTGTTATGCAAATTTAATCATCACTATTATGCATCTTGCACAGTAATCCTTCGGTGGTTAATAATTTTCCAATTTTTAATTTTGATTTATTTCCTCCTAAAATGCATAATATTTATGGCTTATTTATTATCGGTTCACAAATTTCTCTAATGTTTATCTTGTCAGGTGAGACTACCTTATTTCAAGGTCAGTGAATTTAGGGGTGTTACTTCCATATCTGCTTTGAAGATCTGTGTAGTCACACAGCCATCATACATCTTTAATTATGCATTTTAATGGAATCATATCTTATTGAAAAAAAATTGTTCTTATCTATTACAATGCATATTTGACCGTGAACTTTCTATTTTTCAATCATATAATTTGATCATGTGTATGGTAGAAATTCATTTTTGTTAGCTAACGTGATCTTGCAGTCTGCTTAATTCAGTTATGAAAATAATTTTTTATGTATTTATTTTAAATAGTTTTTTTAATTTATTGCATCTAAACTTCTATATGAATCTAAGAAAACTTTTTTATCGCTGCAGGAAGAGAAGCCTGCTCCAGAGGTGGTGAAAACAAGGCGAGAAGGAAGCAGAGAAAAGGGACCAGCTCCTCCACCTCCAGGCAAGCCACGGAGAAGGCCAGAATCGGCGGAGCTGTCTGAGGTCAAGCCCTCCCCTGAAGAAGAATTGGCCAGAAAGGCTGCGGAGGAAGCGAGGAGGCTGGCAGAGGAAGAGGAAAATAAGAGACGATTGGCTGAGGAGGAGTTGAAAAGGGTGGCAGAAGAGGAGGAGAGGAGGTTGAAAGAGGAGGAAGAGGAGAGGACAAGGAAGAGGTTGGAAGTGGAGGAAGAGTTGAGGAGGGAAGAGGAGAGGAAGGCGAAAGAAGCAGCGAGTAGGCTAGGGGTGGACAGTGAGGAGGAGAGTGGGAAGGAAGGTGGGGAGGAGGAGGTGGTGGTGGAACCTTGTGAGGAGGGAGGTGAGAAAGACTACGACTATCCTGATGACATTCATGGTAGAATTTACAGTCCAACAGTTCCTTCGCCCATTCCTCCAGTATTGGACAATTCAAAGGTTGAGGATGGAAACCTTTCTGCGGATATTTTTGTTCTTGGAGGTAGGTGCTATCTGTTTGTCATATAAAATTAGTGAAGTGAACCGGTGAAAATATTGAAGTTTTGACTGCATTTATTCTGCAATCCCTCTCTATCAATATTCCCCAAGTATTTAGGCGTTATTTTTGGTAAAAAATTTTGATGCAAAGAAAGGTTACATCTCTACATGGTGAAGATGTAATTTCTCATTATTTCCATTTGACTAAATTTGTTCTCAAATTTGTAGCAATAGTGCCTGTATAAGAATACCCATTTTCCCTCATTTTATGTTGTGTTGAGCATGTTGAGTAAATGTGCAAGTCGACTTTTTCAGTTTCAAGCCAGAAAAAAATTAATGATCAACTCTCTCTCGATTCCGAGATAAATATGCTCAAAAAGTGGATATTGGAGCTTGCCTTGAGTTTGTAAATTGACTTACTGAAAAGGGTGAATGAACTATTGTCAATGATCACAAAATATTTTTAGAAAAATCTTCTCGGGATTGCGCGTGGGTTAGATTATTTAAGAGCGCCGACGTTTCGGGTACCGACTCGCGGCTCTAACCGCGGCTTGTGATATATGATTTTACACTTTCCCGGCGAATAACTTTAGAAAAATCTTCTCGGGATTGCGCGCGGGTTAGATTATTTAAGAGCGCCGACGTTTCGGGTACCGACTCACGGCTCTCGCTACCCATTCTCACGGCTACTTTCTCAGTAGCCGTGAGAATGGGTAGCGAGTCGGTACCCGAAACGTCGGCGCTCTTAAATAATCTAACCCGCGCGCAATCCCGAGAAGATTTTTCTAAAGTTATTCGCCGGGAAAGTGTAAAATCATATATCACAAAATATGTTTATTCTGCGAAGGTATCGACAATATGATACACAATGATGTCATATTTCTCACAGAAAAAGTAGAAATGATCGCAATGGACAGTGGGAGGTATCACCATGTTGATAAATAGAAGAACTAATATTTATTAATAATCACAAATAACTTTGCAACTCTTATAATACAACAGAGGAAACTGAGAAAAGTATGCACTAATACACCCATGCCTCGTATATTGCAATTTCGATTAGAGCAATTTCGATACAGCACAAATTCTTTCCTCGGGGAAACATCGCAACGCAGTGTAGCCTAATCAAAAAACTTAAACGCTCTCATGATAAAATGTGAACTTGCGCTAAGTACACACGAAATTGCTATCATTTTACGCATATTAATAGTATTGCTTGCCTCAAATCCTCTTTTTTGTTTATATATTAATCGAAATCCATTGCTGTGCAATGGCCAAAGGTATTACTCGTCATTGGGTCCAGATAGCCGGCCTACCGAAGTAATTTATCTTGTCTCCATAGCAGAATGGCAATAGTTAATTTAGATCATAAATTAAGCGTTAAGCTAGTGGAAATGAATTTTTTTAAGCATTACGGTTGAGACGTAATTTTTGCCGTCATAGGTTATCGGGCGATTGACTTCCAGGTAGAGGCGCCACGCTAAAGCCTTCAAGGTCATCGGTATTCATGGGGGAGAAATGGAGCAGTGGCCGAGTTGGGTATGAATAGCATCAACACATAAAAGGGTCCACTATAGAGTCTCAAACACAATGGCTTCATTCCCTCCCAGCAGTCGTAGGCCCTCTGCATCTCAGGAATACAGTTCAGCAGTAGAAGGTGATTTTGATAAAGCCATGCTGAGTAAAAACCAAGAAAAAAATGGCAAAAAATAGGAATGCGGGTAGAAAAATCAAGAAATTATTAAGGAAAACCATAAACATAGGAGAGAAATTGAAAGAGGTCAATTGCTTTGAAAATGGAGAGCGTCAAAGCGATATTGCACAGAAGTTTAAACTCACGATGCCTTATTCTGAATAACGACGAAGTTAAAACATGAGTGACCTCAGCCGCACCAACTTCAACCAAGCGCTCAACTCATACGGAAAGTTCATTGTGAATCAGTATAAAAAGACAAGGGTGGTAATTGCTCCGAGACATTTAGTGAAAGCTCCGGTTGGTTCTAGAATTTTAAACGGCAAGTAGGTATTTTCAGTGCGGCGATATTAGGTGAATCTGCAAGTGTTGATAGCACAGTCACCACAACATTTTCTGATGAACTCCAAGCTGTGATTGAAAGTGGCTCCTTTCCCCCTCAACTAGTTTTTAGTTGTGACGAGATGATATTGTTTTGGAAATGAATGCATTCTCGTTCATTCATTTTCAGGGAAGGAAAACCTGGGTCAGGTTTCAAGGCATTTGAAGACTTTTTCACGTAGCTGCTAATGCCTCAGTGGACTTCAAATTAAAATGATTTATCATTCATAAACTCCGCTAGCAATGAATTGGCATTAAAAGTAGCATTTGCCTGTCATTTTGATGAGCGACAAAATGGCCTAGGTGACACAATAGGTGTTTTTAGACTGGTTTGAAAAATCGTCAACTGCCAGCAATGCATTATGAACCCCTGAGATGGCAGGTGTTAGCCCACCCACACGACATGAGGGAATTTCAAAAGCCCGTACGATTTTTTTTTACCGTGAATAAAAGTCTTGGAATATGTGCCTAATATCTTTAAAGATATTTTAAACTATAAAATTTATATAAATAAGGCATTATAAGGCTATTTATGGGAATGTATATGGTTTAGAGGAAATTAGATACCCAACACCTATGCTATCAGGAATGCATCCTTATCTTCCCAATGTTAACCTTTTCCCTACGAAGGCCGTTTTTCCACGGCTTGATTTTTCTGACGCTAAAGGAATGAAGGCCAGGTTTTCACAGCTTGAATTTTTCGACGCTAAAGGACAAAGGCCATGTTTTCACGGCGTTGCGGTCAAGCATGCCAAGTGGGTCCCAAGCTCCATTAGGGTCCCTAGGCACGAGAGGTTTGACCCTTTCTTATTGTCCGTGTGGGGATTATCTTGGCCCATTCCAGCACTTGATGTCCCACTCAAGGAAGGTGCTCATGGTCACTTATTTGTTTATTAGTTAAATTAACTAAAAACGTACATGTTGCATTTATTGAAAATCAATGCCAAGAATTACATTCTGGATGTTCTGCTGATCAGTTCAAAATTTTAAATGGAACTCAAGCGTTCACATTAACAGAGTTCTTCATCATCTAGAACGAATTTTGGAGACGCTAACGTTAGATGTTAGAGGAGCAATATTGTTATAATTTACATCTAAAGATATATGTTACTCTGTTAGCCACATTCTAAGTGTACATTTGCGGTGAAATATCCGATTGAACTATGAAAAAAAGCCCTCGTAATGTAATAAAATATGATTCTCTTCACTTTCTTATTTCGTGTGTAATATGAATTGATATTTATCTAAGTGAAATTGCTTTATAAATATAATTTAGCTGTTTCAAACTACAAATTTGTAAGATTCAAATAAGTTTTATGAGAATTTTTCGGGAAAAAATTCGAAATGTTTCATATGTTTTCAGAATGCTCGTGGAGAGCAGACGCGAATGAGGAGAGTGTGAATTTGGGCATCATGGATCTAAAATATGTTAATATCATAAATCGTAAATACCTAGAAGTATGCTAGTTACGTTTAAAGATTCCATTCCCGTTACAGTATTTGTTGGTCTATGATATAATGCCCTTTTGCTGAAAACCCTAAAAATAACCGTAGAACTTCGTTTAAAAGTTCTAGAGGCATTGCAAAATGAAAGGTATACATTGATGAACTGACATTTGCTGCAATAGTAACAATTAAAAAAAATTAAAATTGCACTAGTAACAAACTGACCGCAAAAGTATGCCGTGATGGGCTGCCTTTGGGAAAAGGGTCGAGGATTTTATTTGCCCAGTTACCTAGGAAAGGGTCCGGCACCCCACTAGGCAAGGCCATTAAGTGGACGAAGCGACTACCTGAACAATTCCTTGCCGAGAAACAACTCCGTACAGGGCGGAAAAGAAATGCTCAAAGTCTTCGTACAGGCAAAACCAACTTTCCGCGAAGGCGCCCGGTGTGAAAGGGTAAAAACGCTCTCGTATAACACAAATTCGTATATCGCAAAGACCCCAAGGAACGCATCCCTTGTGCTATATGAGGCATGGGTGTAGTAGCTATTATAGAAATACAGAATAGCAGCAAAGAAAACTGGGGCAGATATGCAGTTAATGCTCTCTAAATGATCGTAAATCCAGCATAAAGCGAAACAGTGTAATAAATTTGGCATAGTGAAGTAACTTGCCCTGAATGCATATTTATCTATGCACAAAGCAAATATTTATAGTGCATAACCATGGACAAAAAAAGGAGTGAGGAAATGTACTTTCCTTGAGAAGCAGAATTGGCATCAAAAACTAATGAAACTTATGAAAGTGACCATATATATAGTAAATTATCTTCATAGCTTTCTGCATTGTTCGACACTCAGAAGAAATCAATGGGACTAAATATTTTTCCAAACTAATGAAAAAACTAGTAATGAATGAGGATTAACAAAATAAGTAATAGGAGAAGTTCTGATTCGCATGCACACGCCCAAGCAAAGATCACTTGTCGAAGTATAATAACATGGCACACTCAAAGAATTTGTAATTATCAACTAGCATGTCTGCTCTCGAGATGACAATATCATCAAAATTTCATTTTCAGAACTGCTGCCAACTCATTTGCTTACGGGAGCATTTTTATGGCATTATATTGATTAAAACAAGGCATCTGAGCACAATAATGTAAGAATTTTGTCTGATTAAAAGCATTAAATATCACAGCATTGGGTGAGATGCATGTTCTCTTAGACAGTATATTCGTTATTACAAAGTTCTTGGGACTGAAAATCGAAGGTTAGTCATAACGAAGTTTGTATGAACGTTTCTTTTAGGAATCATCAAAAAAACATACTTTTTCAAAATTTCTTGTTTCTTCAATGTCCCTTACTTAAAGTCACGCTGCGGAATAGCTTCAGAGTCATTTGCATAATATACGCGATTAAATTAGGTGCAAATATATAGAAACAAGAACATTCGTTTGGTTTTATCAATTGAAGATTGTGGTATGACACAATCGAGGGTTGATATCTTCCCTATTATAGTAAGGCCTCGGCATGGGAACAAGATGCATTCCAAAAACCTTTCGTAACTTGATAAACCTCTGGAAGGCATCAAAACGTGCAGTCATCCTGCAGAATGCAACTCTGCATTGCATTTGTGCATTAACTCACGATTGTTCAGATTATGCCCTAAGTGCGAGTTCTTCTCCGCCACAGCAAGCCGCATCGGCCATCTCCAAAGGTGCCAAATTTGAAATTTTGGGCACGCTTGAATTTTTTGAATGTTGGTATCTCTGAAAGTTCGTAAATAAAATGGTCATTAGAAAAGGAATGTCGGTCCAATTTACGAGCGCTAATGAGTGAGTCACCATGATTCCACAAAAATGAAGCTTATTGTATGATGTTGCTTGCTGAAGTATCTTCTAGTGAAGAAAGAATCATAATTGATACTCTTGGGCACAGTGCATGAGAAGAACTTAAACGTAGTGCAATGATTAATACGTAGTGTAATGTATACCCTCCTAAATGCTGTTGCTTGTTCGTGGAACTTCTTAATAAAGCTCATTTTGTTACTGCCAGGACAGGGAATGAGATTTGTAATTTCGTAATAATGGTTCTTTTACTATAGATTGGATTGGGCTTTTTGTCGGGATCAACGATTTGCTTCGTAATAATGTTGTTTGTATTAACGAGAGTCTACTTTATATGACGTCCCATTGCTGTTTGTCTGGTGCTTTCTCTGTGGTATATTTGCTGTAATTTGTGCCATTTTCATACAGAAATTATACCATCATCTTCGTTTACCATTTTGCAGTCTGTCTTAACCCTTAACCGGTGACGTGCAGTCTGAGAGACCGCTGCGTTTCTAAAATTATGAATATTTTCAAAATTAAGATTTCAAAATATCTATAATTTTCGTTAGCTTCATATTTTTGCATAACAAAGACATCCCACTCCTAAAATTTAACGTTTCTTTTATTAATTTCTGTAAATTTGCAATTGAACTCGATTAGCGGTCTGTGAGACCGCACGTCACTTACTAAGAATGCATCAAGAAAAGGAATAAGCGGGATAAATTTCTTACTACTTAGCCTTCCAACTTTAACATTTAAGGCCTTTTTTTGAATCTGGCGAAATATTGATACATAAATATAATAATTATAACTCAAGTGTTTTTGGCATCAGTTTTTTGATCCTGCTTCAAATCACAATTTTTTATGACAAATTGGTTCGTATTGGGAGTGTAAAAATTTTAATATAAGTTTTAGAATAGTTAAGCATTCAAAGAAAAATTAAACAAGGCAATAAAAATGGCGTAGCAATATTTTATGAATTTTTGATTTATTGCGGTCTCCCAGACCGCACGTCACTGGTTAAGGGTTAAAAAAGATAATATATAAATAATGGAAAAATGTTAATTGCGAGGGTATCACTGTATCCTTCTTATGTTTAACATCTGAGTGGTTTTTGTTTGGAAACTAAATCTCATAATCGACTCATAGCAGGGTTTTCCGTGGGGTCAGGTCAACATTTCACGCAAAAAAGTGCCGAAAGACAAGCTTTTGTATCACAGTAAATTACGTGAAACCGAGTAAAATTTACTTGTATTCATCTTATTCATTGTCTGCAAAAATTTGGTGCTTTTACTTGTTATTCCTGGTTTTTGGTATCTGTCAATTTGAAAACCCCTTATAAAAAATAGTTTATAATTGTGTGACATCACTTAATGTATTGCTCTAGCCTTGACTGGCCAGGACAGATTAGCTTGTCCTTTGGCAACGATGCATGAAATGATGTATTGGAAAGGAGGACTGTACTGATATTTCTGAATTGTCACCTGAGATGAAGATTTATATTATTATGTACTTTGAGCAGTAACATTTGCTGATGTAATTCGAAAATATGTATAATTTGTTCAATAATTGGTTATACTTAGTTAATATCCTTCAGCCTGTTTACTATCACCTCGCTATGTAGCAACGGCTTTTCACTGTTTCCAGGGATCTGTTATGAAAGAGGTTTGACTTAAATAAAATATAAATCGTGTTATTATTGTGGAAGAATGTGATTAGTGTGTGCAATGTGGTAGAATTTATATTTAGACTTCTGGTTAGATATGGTTTTATTGTACCGTATTTTCATAATTTTTGCCTAACTTCTTGTCTTCACAAGAACTGTACCTTTGGTTAGAAAATTTTGTTTCTTATTGAAGGAAATCATACTACTCTTAAGCCCTTTTATCAACAAAAATTTCAAGAGAGTAACAATGTTAAACTGGAACCAGTTGATTAAGAAAGTGGTATAATACAAGCTGCCATTCTGTATCAAAACATATCCTCTTGTTGAATTGTTCTGTTATATCATTACTTTCAATAGAGTCTTCTCAAAATTTTTTCTCTGTCGCTCTCTTAAAATTTAGTGAATGTCTTCTCTTGTTGTTACTTCTGTGGAAGCACAATCTTAATGCTTCATACTATCCAATACTGTAGTAATTTATTATATCAGCCTTATTCAGTGAATCACTTTGGTATTGGATTACATCCTAAGTGATTTAATATAAATTTTAATTATTTCCCTCACTACATACGGTTATTGCTTTGTCATTCTTAGGAGAAATCGTGGAAGGACCAGTATTGGGACTGAACACTTCGACTGTTCGAATTACTGGTGAAACTGTAGGCACAGAAGAATCACCAGTCACAGTCATTTCAACTCACTTGCCGTCTACGCCATCGCCATTGCCTGCTGGAGGAGAAGTGTTTATCCTTTCCAATGAAACCAATAAAACTCATGTTGGAGAATCATCCACTGATGAGGATCACTTTCCAGTCCGGTTGGATGAGAGTGAGGTGTTAGTTGTCTCCCCTGGCCCTCCAATTGGTGAGCCACCATGGTCACCAGGGGGTGACGAAGAGCCTGGTCATGTGTCGGTTGTTCTGGTTGGTGAAGGGGATTCATCCGTTCCACCGTCACCAGGAGCTGATACAAGTAGGGGAACTCTCTCTCAAACTTTGCAATTGATAATCATCATCAGATAGATTGATGGTTGATTATAGATATTGTAACTCATTTTTTGTTTGTGGAATCTCAATGGTAAATCCTCAGCAAGAACCTCTCTAGATTTCTGTTGCAACCATATTCAAATCATGAGCAGTGTCAAACACATACTCTAGGCATAATAAGCTTGTGATGAAAATGGGAAAAAATGGAAATTATTGTATTAATACCAAGGCTCATTTTCATTGTGGACATCCTGGTTTCCATACCAGATTGAAAAATCTTACTTTTTGCAAATGGCCTAAATTATTGTGAATTTGGATTCAAGAGGTTCATTTATTTTCTTCAGTTGCCTTTTCCTAAGATGTCTTAATATTTGGGAAAGACCAAATACATTTGAGGGATTTGTTTAATTGTTATTTGTTGATTATCTCTCAATACCAATTATTCTTTGTGGCATAGGTGAAGTCTCCATACGAGGTGGAATTCATTTGGAGGGAACAACGGAAAGTGCCACTGATGTTGATCATTTAGAATTGCATGGACCTGAAAATGTAACTGCTGAAAGAGAAGCAACGCCCCCCAAGGATAGGGGCAAAGTTGTGGCTGGGCAGGTAAAGTTCCTCATTTTATTTAACCACTCCCTTCTTCCTTTTTACATCTTCTTTTGCCTATAGTTTAATAGCATTTATAAATGTGATATTATATCTCACTTAACCCATTCGCATCCGCAAGCGTATTAGTATGCAGCCTGAAGATGGCAACAAACACCACCAGCAAACCGGTACGCAGAATGCATAGTGATATCTATCATTTGATCCTTCTGCTATCTTATGAGTTTTTTATAAGTTTTTGGCCAGATAGTGTACCTAATAGCAGCTGCCATCTGGTTGCTGTTTAGAAATTTTTTTCCATTGTACATCGCCTTAGAAATACTTTTCTTACTTGTGGATTTTATTCTCCTGAAAATGGATCGATTTAAGTGGGATGGTCAATTTAATCCCAGGGGATGGATGCGAATGAGTTAAATGACAATGAATATTTCTCATGGCTATTTTGCAACAACTAATTATTTTCTGATGAAGTTAAATTGAGATCAACTAATTATCCTCTTTATTTTTTTTTAAACTGATGTTCACCTAGCTATGTAACAATCTGTTCATTTCACTTGTGACTAAATTCCTTAATGAAACCGTAGATTTTTAACTAAATATATAAAGCTAAAGAGTTGTAAATTGAAGAACCAAACTTTGGCTGAATAATTTCTAATCAATTTTTTTGTAACTTATCAAAGTCCCTCGTAAAAAATCACAGGCTCCCTTACTATACTCATGATCATAGGTGGATCTGGGGATCCAGACCCTTAAAAAATATGCAAGATTTTAATACGGTCCCATTATCATGACACTCGCTTTGTATTACTAGGTATCCTTGTGTCCTCCAAGAACAAAATCCTAGATACAGCTGAGCTTGTGCCCCTCCCTCTCCCTCCCCCCTAGAAAGAAATATTGGATCCCCTGCCCATGATTACTACCACAGCACCCGAAATCTGGCAGAATCCCAATTCAGGCATCATCCAAGACCTTACAGTACTGGATTGAGGGTGCTCATCTGTGTTCTCATTTTGATGCCGTTGGAAATGAGGTGATTTTATTTTTATTATAGGTTGTGGTTGACACTGTGGGTTTGCAGCATGAAAATGAACCTATTCGGAGGCCATATTCTCTTGAAGACTTGCATAATGTGGAGAGGCAGTCCACTCCAACATCCACAGAAAGGTAAAGTTGCTCATTAAGGACTGCTTTGTCTTTATCTTATATGCAAAGGATATATTCAAGCAATGGAGAATGAATGCTCTTGATGTTGGTTTGGTCGTAGAAACCACCATGAGTTAAGATAAATAACGATTCAGTACATAGCCAAATTTTATGTTGTACAGTGGTCATTATTATTTTAGTGTTCTTGATGTAGAGTTTGACTTCTTGATAGCATATTACTGACTGAGCTGTTTCAATTTTAGATCTGATGCTGATGCTGAATCCATATCAGTTGGTTTACCAGCTGGTCATGGAAGTGAAGGTAGTGGTGATGCACTTCCTGCTCCAGAAGAAACAGAAGTTGTATTACGGAAACCTCACCGTTATGCAGGGGTAAATTTTAGTTTTTTTTGTCTCAGTTGTAGCGGTTGATTGATTTAGTGTTAGATTCTTCAGGGAGAGCTGATAAATATGCTGTGGCTTAAAATATTGTCACCATTTACTGGTAGTTCTTGCTGAAGAAATAAAATAAGGTTAGATGGGATCATACCACTCCTTGAGTCATGTGACTAAGGTGGAAATTGGTATCATCTGCAGTGGTTATGTTAATAAAAATTGGGAAAGGTTTATGCAAAAAGAAATTCATTACTGTTGCTGAAAGAAACAAGCAATTTTACATTCTTATATTTGCTTCCATTGCCTAAAATAATTTTATGGCATGTTTTAGGCACCAAACCATTGTCCTTTTATTACAGTAAGGAAGGATTTAAAGGGTAATCGCAAGAATTCAGATTTTATCAGAGAGTGGTCTTTAGGGTGGAATTGGTACCATCTTAAGCATATCTTTCCAATATGATTGCTTTCTAAAGATTACTGTGAAATGCTTAACATTTCTACCATTACCTCTAACAATTTTCTGCAAAAATTTTCTGAGGATTTGAGGTAGTTATTTAAATGGATCTATGCTCTGATGTCTGTTATCTCATTGCAAGGGATTATAACGATGAATTCTTCAAGTTATTCTTCGTATTGATTGGCAATGGAGTAGAATTCTTCCTTATAACACTGTAGAAGCCTTTGCAGCAAGAAATAACAATTTTAGAGTGAAGTTTTTATGGTGTTGTTTACTTTTTATGAACTTAAAGAAATTTTATTCTGGTGGCTAAATCTTCACCATCCATTTGGCTAGTAATGGATAGTGCGAAAAGAACCTTTTTCATTGTTTCGTCATAGATTAACAGTCACATATCTTCTTGGTTCTTAAAGGATGCTCATGCTCG
Source organism: Ischnura elegans (assembly GCF_921293095.1). NCBI lineage: Eukaryota > Metazoa > Arthropoda > Insecta > Odonata > Coenagrionidae > Ischnura > Ischnura elegans. The sequence continues at coordinate 103,833,669 of NC_060248.1, forward strand.
TTCTGCCCTGAAAGAGGAAATTCGAACAATGAACTTAAAGAAAAAGACCAGAAAGAGAACAAGGAAGTTTGAGATTGACGGAGTAGTAGTAACCACCACTACTAGTCGAGTTATTTATGGGGATGAAGGAAATGGTCGCCTGTATGATGATCACGTATTCAGGTGAGTTTTTTTTAATACATTCCATATTTCAAATGAAAAATGTACTTGACAAGCTTATGCTTACAGCACAGGTCTTCAACCTTTTTAATGCAAGGGCCAAAAATCGATTTCACATCGTCCGAGGGGCCGCAATGCTCCACATCATTTTACAACCACATCAAAAAAATGATAAAACAAATTTTAAAAAAATTCAAAGTGCAATGATCATTATTGGTGAAATAGTTCAATCAATCAGTGTGATTTTTTGCATGGATTATTTTTAATGAGTGTTTTGATATATACAGTGGAACTTGTTTAGTACGTTTCTGAAGGGACCACAAAAAATGAACGTACGAACCAGGAAAACGTACTAACGAGGAAAGTAAAAAATAGCAGTCGGGGTAATTGCAATCTGTGGAAAAGTCGTCATAATTACAATTACTATCGGTAGTTCTCGTAGGATCGCCTTCCTGAACTCTTTTCACCTTTAAAATAAAGAAAATGGGCGCTACATTGAAAAACAATACCATGTGAATAAAAATCACAATGTTTCATAGATTTCCCGAAGACAATTACATGAAAACGGCGTCTTTCTCCCGTGATTTATCGTATGTGTATTTATAGAAAGAGGACAAGTAAAGCTAAGTCATTTCTTTTTTGTCACAGCATACTCGGAGAATATAACAACAACCCTGAGTATGTCAACGGGTTGTTTTTCAAAATCATAAAAATTGGACAAAATTATATTAACCTTAAATTACGGCAACAGCAGTACACATTCGCTTCTGGGATAAATCCATATCGAGTGTTATATCGATCGATATATCGAATAATAACACGCAAGATTATTAGAATACGACGTAATTACAAGAAGATTTTATATTATACAGTTGAAATTTACTTTAAAAATTTGTTTAACGTCGTCTGCTTTCGTGCCGAGATCAAGTATTTTTAAGCTAAGCTTCGCGTGGAGATTCAGAGCATCGTCTGCTCCCGCAGCAGTAGTCAAATACGCACGTAGTCCGTAGCATTGACGTCGTGCAGTACTGCTTTAGCTAAAGTGGGAATTGGATAAGACTCATTTCTTCATCATGATAACTCGTGCAATAGCAACAATTGCCCACTCGTGAAATTTGTGCGCAGTGGGCACTCCAGAGGCAACAGAAGGTGAGGAGCTCGGGGTGGGGAAAATTAGGGCTTCTCATTGGCTGTAGTTTTGCATAGTCAGATAAATTCATCACGTCATAAGAATTGAGAAATGCATTTGGATAAATCACGGTCGAATAAAGATATGTAGAATGAATGCACGAATGTTAATGGCTATTAATAATAAATTAAATCATGAATTCGGAGCTTTACGACCCTTAAGAGGATACTGGAGAACGAATTGCGGGTTGCGTCACGGCTAGCAAGAGCGTACTAACCAGGAAAGCGCAATTTTTTAAAACGTACTAACCAAATACTTTTGCCTGTATTTTGTTCCGATGGTACTGGGACCGAGAGAAATCGTCGTACTAAGGAGGAAAACGTACTAAGGAGGAACGTACTAACCAAGTTCCACTGTATTTTATATTGTGTGGCACGATACAATATTTTCTTTAGCCTCTAGGGGCCACAAGAAATTTGGTGGCGGGCCGCATGAGGTCCGGGGGCCGTGAGTTGAAGACCCTTGGCTTACATTATAATATGAGTGTTTCAGAAAATTATGCATTTCTCAACATGTGACCAAGATGTATTCCGAGAACTTGTTTGTAAGTTGAAAAACCAAAGCAAGGCATCAAAAAGTGTAGTTATCCTTCAGAGCACTGCATTACAATTTTAAGTTACAGAAATAACATAAATAATATGAGGGTTTTGCCAAAAGTAAGGTTCCCATATTTTTGCAAATAGAATACATTTTTAACCGTTATTAATTTACACCTCGTTGAAAAGCTTAAAGTTTTGCCTATTTTTCGATGCAGTCTCCATTTTTGACGATGCATTTTTGAAGACAGTGCTCCAGCTTTTCTATCCCTATGTTGAAGAAGTCTCCCCCCAACCCGTTGAGGAAGTGTGTGATTTCTGCTCGGACTTCATCTTTGCTCGTGAAGTGGTGCCACCTTAGTGTCTCTTTAGCTTGGGGCTAAGTCCGGGCTGTACAGGGGATGCGGCATAACAGTCCACCCAAATTTCTTCAAAAGCTCTTGAGTTTCATGAGTGGCGTGTGGTCGAGCGTTATCATGAAGAAGCACTACTCCCTCTGTCAGTCGTCCTCAACGGCAATTTTGGATTGCCCGCCGGAATTTAGTCAATCTTTCACAAAATCTTTCTGAGTTCATGGTCATCCCAGGTTGCATAAAATCGATGAGGAGTACCCTCTTCTCATATGGGGTGTAATGAAACACCCACGTTTCATATCCGTGATGATAGAGGAGTCTTACAACTTCTCAATTTCTCCTTGTTGCCTTCCCCCTCACATTTTTGAAGAAATTAGCGAGCACAGTCTAGGTGTTGCTCCTTGTGTCTGTCAGTCAGCATCCAGGGGGCCCAGCGAGCACACACCTTGCAATAACCCAATTTTTCTGTTAAAATTTCTTTCAATTGTGCCGCAAGAACGTTCAGGAATGCGTTCAACAAGTTTATGGACAGTGAACCTCCGATCTTTGAACAGCTCAGTGTTGATTTTCTGAACAATGGCATCCAATACCAGTGGTCTTCCAACTCCATTCTCCATAGTGAAGTTCCGTGTGACCCTCAGCAAAAGCCCTGCACCATTAGCGGGCGTCCTGAACAGACATGCACTCTTCACCATAAACCTCAGTCAGTTGCCGATGAACCTTCACAGGCAGTAAGGTCCTTGGATGGAGAAATCGGATAACTGCTCGAACTTCACACTTGGCAGCTACGGGGATCAACACTTGTGATCACACCATCTTGACAGCTGCGAAGTTAACACTGAGCAACATAGTGAATCACGGACAGGTCGACTCAAGAGTAGGGGAACCTGGGGGATCGGGTTGGTGTGGTTGCTAGAGTGTTGGCTTCCCACCCGGTAGGCCCGGGTTCAAATCCCAGCAGTGGCAGAGAATTTTCAGCGACTGCCCAATCCCTGCTTGAGTGTTGTGTGGAGGACATTTCAAGCGCAACACTCAGTCCGTCGGATGGGACGTTAAGCCGTGGTCCCCTTGGCGCCTTTCGTTAAGAGCAAGCTAATGCCGACGCCAGGTTTCTCTCCACCCTTCCTTACCTACCCCTTCCCTCATGGCGCAAATGACCTCAGCTGTCGGTCGCCTCCTCCAAATACCATACCAGTAGGGGAACCTCTTCACATGGCACGGATTTTGCCTAGCATCTTCCCACAAGATAGTAGCTCATTGGGAACCTTACTTTTGGTACAACCCTCGTACAGCCCACGATGGTCACAAACTGATCTAGCTGCGCATGCATAGACCAGACGTCCAGATCAATCTGGACATGTCGTCCTATTATGTATGTAGTACTCTGTTGATAGCCATTCAGAACTTCCCAAAGTATCTGAGTATTTCTTCAGCATACAAGGGCACAATCCAGATGCAGAAAGAGAACTTTATCCTATGTCATCTCAGTGGACTGATAAGAGAAATACCGTATAAGCGCGTGTAAGAGGCGCACCTTTTTTCCCAAACATTGCAGCCGAAAATGAGGGTGCGCCTCTTACACAAACTTCTTATCTTCCCCCCCTCCCCTACCCGGTCGCAAGTCCAAGGGGAACTGAGGGGCCTTGGTTTACAGCGTGAGTCAGTCATCTGAAACCCTGGGTCAAAATCAAGCGGCAGGTAGGGGTTTCTCCCTTAGTGACCTATTTTTAAAATGCTCCTGTTTGAATTTCTTGTAAGCATCGCGCCGTCACGTCGGTACCCCAGAGGTGAACATTGAAAAGATCGCGCGGGGTGATTCGCTCCGGAGCGCGCGCTTAATTTACTGCCACGAGTGGGCATCCCGCGGCATTTATACTGCATATAGTAATCGCTTATCAAACGTGTAGAAACGCGTAGTTTTGAAGGACATACCTGATTCGTCAACATCTGTCTTGCCGAGCAATTTCCATTACACTGAGCACCTGATTTTTCAAAAATTATCTTCAGACGCTAATATGAGGATTTTTGCAACTGAAAATTATATTGGTGTCAAAACCTGCGGTTTAAAAAATTCGAACGAGTGTGTTCATTGTTGGACTAGCGCTGAAGGAGAGGTCGAGGGGAAGGAGCGCGCTCCATATTTCAAGCTACGAGGCCATGAGCGAAGGAGCAAGGGAAGAACACGTCCGATCTTGCATGTGACGTCGTTGCCTTTAAAGTGAAGAGGCGAAGGCACAGCAATGTGATATACGCAGTTTGCGTTTCCTGAAGTTTCCAGTCCGTCTCGTCTTGTTTGAATGCGCTTATGCTACGCTTGTTTCTTCCGAAATTGTGCTGTTAGGACTAAGTTGAATATTAGTAGCCTTGTTTTAGCTATAAATCTTTGTGTCAATCAATTAGAGCTCAAAAAACTTAAATGCTGTCAGAAATACGTCGCGTTAGGTCTAATTATTTTTATAACCTCGTGCGTGTCATACAATTGCTGAAAGATATCGAGATATATTTTCGAGCTCAGAAGGTGACTCACCTAGCATTTGACCTCCAGAAACTCGGAGAATTGAACCTGGTCGACCGAAAAAGGTCAGTTGGTGAGATGGGGTAGGGATGAAACGCGTTTCCATTGATCGATTTCCACGCGTAACTTGATAATTTCCTACTTTCCTATGGAGTCCCGGAAAGGAAAAAAACGGCCCCTTGCACACACACCGAATTTGGACGGCCGATATTTTACCGGCGAAGCGATGCTTGCACACACGCCGGATTTTTACCGGTCAAACGATAAGTTGCTATGTTTTTGAGACGGCGATCCACAGTGACAATGGCCGGCAGCTAACCGGCATTTAGCCGGTGCCGGCGCATGTTCGGTACGTGTGCAAGCTTCAATGCTCTCCCATTGTTCACTATTGGAATGTGGACGGCCGATATTTTACCGGCCGTCCAAAATCGGTGTGTGTGCAAGGGGCCTTAAATCTACGACGTGGTTATTGTCCTAAGGCGCTTAGATTGCCCCGATTGTTGTCCTATCTCTTGGGAAGGTTCATGCTATGTGCCTGTCGTGTTTTGCCTTAAAATTTTCCACGGCTGCAATTCTATTGCAATACTCCTGCGAGAGCTTTTAAACAAAATTGTTCGTGAGTAGGACAAGCAACGTAGAGCGTTGACGTATGCGAAGAGAGGATCGGAACTCTTTCTACTCCCTCTTATGCCGCTATTACCGCCGCAGTTATCAAAATTTCCTCTTTCAAATAGTACTGAAAGAGGAATTTTCGATAACTGTCGAAATTCCAGGCATACATCTGCAACACCGCACGATAGGATAAAAAAAATACCGTAAATTTTTTTTCTTTATAGCTTCCTTCCTCAAAATAGGGGTGCGCCTCTTACACGTGTGCGCCTCTTACACAAGCTTATACGGTAAATTAAGCTTTGCCACAGTGAAGGGACTCATGATGGTCAATTACAATTTCAAAACAGTTAACAATAAATATTCTTGTATGAAATTTTATAGTTCTCTTTTATTTTTTATTTGTACTCAGTTGCAAATGCCAAAATTACTTGAAATAATTAGATTCACAGAAAAATATATTAAAGCATAGTACTAATAAAGTTTTATGGTTCTAAATTATGGAATTGTCGTTGTTTTTCAAGTATCCTACTTTTTTACCCTTATGACCTCCTTTTGCATGGGATTATGTCCTCTTTTTTCCCCTGTTAGAATCTGGTCACACTACACATGCAGCATTGTAACCATCATGAATTGATGCAAAATTGTAATGAGGTGTTGCATTATGCAGGATAACTACATTTTTCGATGCCTTGCCTAGGTTTTTCAACTTAAGAGTAATGCCTCAGAATGCATCTTGTTCACATGTTGAGGACTTAGTGTACTACTTGTAAATGGTAAATTGTTGGCATGGATAGAATGTCTTATATAGAGAAATGGAAATGACCAGAACTTCTGACGATTAAAATCTTGAATGAGGAAGTAAATCTTGAATCTCAAGCTCAAATCTCGCTTAAAATTCAAGATTTTTTTTAGATCTAGTTTGATCTCACTTAACTGAAAAGTCCATGCCTAGCCCTAATAATTTGTTATTCCTATGAAAAATTTAACCTTATTGTGATACTTAACATTGATGTTATTACTAATATCATTTGCACTTTACTCATAGGGAAAACAACAATTTCTAATGTTTTTGCATGCTTTCAGGAAACAAGAGTTGAGAGAATTAAAAATGCTGCAGAAACAGGAGCAGAAACAGTTTCAGGATCTCACTCTCAAGGCTCAGTTTTGCAAAGAGCAGCAGGTACGAATGCTATGATTTAAAAATGGATTACATTGCTCTTAAATTATAACCTAGAAATTAAACATTGATTTATAGTTCCCAAGAGTCCTGAAAAGACACAGTTTTACTGAAATATGCCGTTAACATGAAATCAGGAAAAAATTTGACTATTTGAGATAACACTCCTAACTTTTTGCCGTATATGTTTAAGTCACCTAATCAGTCATTTTCGTTTTTTTATGTTAAAACAAAATCCATGTGTAGTTGCATCATGTTTTAAAGTCATCTGACAATCATTGTGGTGAATTTTTTCATGGGAACCTGGGAAGTTTTGCTGTGTCTTGAAATTTTGGTAGTAGTATGCACTCAACTTTTTTCTTTGAAATTTCCTCTCTGGATGCAAGTGACTTTTTTGTAAGTCAATAAAAATTACAATTGTTGTTAGTGTCAATTGCTAAGGCATATGCATGAATATTTCAACTAAATTTTGACTTCCACAAAATTTTCCACCAATAAGATGGAGTGTCATGTTAAGCCATTGGAGCCTTTCAAAATAATTAAGGATTCAGTTAACATATACGTCTGAATATAGTCCCCCCTTTTTTTCCAAAAATGCCTGCGGTAAAAGTAATGGGGGGGACTATATTCAAACGCATTTTTTTAACTTTTCCCGAAACTGATGCCTCAAAATTAGGGGGGGGGGACTATATTCGGAGAAATACGGTATGTTTAGATTTTCTGAATTTGTCATTCTCAAGGTCAGAAAGTTAATCAAGTTTCCCCATTTGATGTTGACTGCTTTTTGAGGCTTATTTCATTGGAGAATAAAGTATTAATAGTTTTATTGTTGATTCTTTCAGGATAAAAAGTTTGAACAAGATCGTCAGACTTTACTTCGCCAATATGAGACTGATTTGGATGCCCAAATACGTGCACATAAGCAACAAGTGGAAAGGGCAGAGCAGCAACAAGAAGTAGACCTTCGTGTGGCCTCAAAAAAAATACGAGCAGAACAGGTATGTAAGGCAGGGGATCTAAGGGAATATAACTATCTACGGAAAATGGCGAGTGCATTGTAATATCTTAGAGCCTATGTTGATTTCATGTATATCTGTCAGTAATCTTGCAGAAGAAAGATACATACATGCTTGAAAAGCATTAAAAAAATCTGTATTGAATTAGCCTTAATTTATTTCTCTGATTCTCAGAGTTTTCCTTTGTCTGAATTCTTATTCCTCTCAACTCATTCAAGATACTTTTCTTTTTTTAACATAATACTAGTGTCTCCTTTGTGTTCTTTTGATGGGAAACGTGCATGAAATTTTTTCATCATGCTACTTTGTGTTGAATAAACTCTAGTTGTCAAGAGTACAAATATAGAAGCCAAAACCCCCCTAGTGCTCCACAAATGTCATTAAATGATATTAAAAGGTCTGGAATATTGCTTGAAGTCACTCAGCTTGAAACGCCTTCTGACGTAATCGCACGGTACACCATTCACTTCGCCTAGGAGACTAGAGCCTTAATTGAAAGAGATTGAAGTAAATAATCACTGTCAAGCTTTGTAGTAGTTCTTTTAAGGACAAATTGAGTTTATAGGGAATATGCCACAATACGACATTTTAACTTTGGTCGTCTCCCTTGTGCAGGCTGATTTCCTAAAAAACAGTGAATGCTACTTCTCAAAAGAATCTACCTCTATCTTCTCCAAATTCTATCAGTCCAGTTTATTTTGGTGAAATGACAATTATGTTTTGATTTTACCCACAGTTAATTTATAGTGAAACAGAAGTACCTTAAACGGAAGACACGCTGAGCATTTTTCTTAATTTTCCAGATTTTGTGTTTAAAAAATGTTTATCTTCCTTTCAAGGAGAAAGAATTGAAGCAATTCCGAGAAGGATTAAAGCAGGAGCTTAGGTTACTGAGACAGGAAGTGGATCTTCTACCCAGGGATAAGAGGAAGAGTGCTTTCCGTGGGAAAAAGGAGGCAATGGAAATTGAGCATGAAGAGAGGGTGAGTCAATTTAATATTTCTCCCACTTTGGTCAGTTATTATCATGAAAGTGTATGCCATGGAATCTTGACTAGGAATATTTCAATTTTAGGTATTTCGGGTGGAAAAGGTTTTAGACTCAAAATGGGCAACTGGAAATCTTCTTGAATGAATCTTATGATTATAAAATTTATCTTAATTCTGGGTGATTTAACATGCTTCTCATCGTTTTTAAAACTTCCTAATAAAAGCAATAGAAAGAATTGAATTGATTGCAAGGGATATTGAAAATTTAACCACCCCTTAAAATACTTTCTCTGAGATTCTGGCTAGCTGATGAAACATTTGATTTGAATGCATTGTCAATGTTTTCAACTATTAAATGCTAATTGTATTTCTGACATTAAAGAATGCTGCAAATTAGGAGACGATAAATACAATGTTGTATATATTTAAGCTCTGGTGTCTTCATTCAAGGATATCTTATTTGTGATGTACTTGATTTCCTTCACAATGCAATAGGGAAAAATATATCTTAGCCTTAAAAATTACATAAATTACAGGAAAAGCAGTTTCTTGAAAGTCTCAATGAAAGTCATGAGAATTCTTTACGTCGCATGGGAGATGCTCATCGGGAAAAAATGGCCTTAATGGAGCGGCAGTTCCTGCAACAGCAGCAGCAAGTGAGTTATTCATTTGGATTTTCTATTAATATTGTTCCAAATCAATACACTTTGGTTGTATTCTAAAATTTTAATTAATTTGTCCAATGAAAAATGAAAATGGGACAGGAAGGAGTTATAATTCCTCTCAAGATTATCATTTATATTTTAATCATCTTATTTGGTGTGAAATATTTTCCCATGGCACAGAAGAACTTTTTTGTTGTAAAATAGTGTTGTAGACTATTGGTTTGAAATTTTGGATGCTGTTCGGGTTTTGGGTTCATATCCCATTTGAAAGTTTTTGGTGGCATAGGAAATTACCTTGCCCCATAATGTTCATTTTGCAAAATTCAGATGACTGTGGCTCAGTTCAGGGTGATCTAATGCATGCAACTGACAACAGACAAAGGTGACGTCCCCTATACAAACCATCTGTTTCACTAAATAAAGAACTTTGGGCTCCATTGGCTTCATAAATTAAAGGTTCCACTGTAGCAAAAGGTATCTGTGGAAATTCATTGAGAAGTGAATTTTAAAAAATAAGTCTGGCCTATTCACCATCAGCGATTTTCTAATTAAGGCAGCTTTTAATGAAAATAGAAATTTACATCACATACATATGTATGGTACTTATTATCATGAACAATGCCCTACTTTTATTTCTCATATCTCACATAACAATTTGGGTCCTCATTTTGCCACTTTTTTCTTTAAAGTAATCCCATTTACCCAATCCCATATCCCAATCTTTTCTTGTGCTGACTACATTTGTAATTGCCATTAAATTTCTACTATAAATAAAATCGCCCAAAATATTTTTTGCCTAAGTGAGCATATTTTTTGGAAAGAGAAATCAGCTATGATGGATATTGTCATTAAAACTTAGATTCACTATTATATGTCCATTTATCATTGATTAGATGGCCTAATTCAGTGTCCTATGAATTCCCTGTAATGGGCAATCCATGCCACATATTTACCTTTCTCTCTACTTCTGACATAAATAGCCCAATGGAGGTGCTTTTTTAGCCCATTCTGTAGAAATCATGGCAAAACGTTGTCAATATAATTTTTAGAGATGGAGAAATACTTGATTGTGCCATAGTGGGAGCTAGGTTAAAAAAACATCATTCAGGGAATATTGATAAAACAATATTCAGGGAATCACCAATTGGCAACTCCCTCAGGGTTTTTAGCGACAGCGTAAATCAGGGATTGTGCATGAATTTTAAGTTTCTGGAATTATGCATGAATTATTTATGAATATCTTCTTCAACTTGGAATTTCAAAATCTTTTATTTCAAATTCATATCTCATAAAGTTTTTCCATTTCAACAGCCAATTGCTGGCCTTAAATGTGTTTGTCATAATTTTAAGTGCAGTAGCTTAGTAGACTTTTTAATGCCAAATTGAGACATAGAATGTCAGAAATAACAACAGAATCCAAATGTCCAGCTCTCTTGACTCAAGTAAGATTAAAAAACACGAAGAATAGAATTCCTGGTGACGTCAACATCTACTTAGGATGTTGAAGCAGCTTCTTGGCTTGCATTGAATAAGTTTTTAATTCCACGTACAATGTGTGTTAACTAATCTATTCCTAGTCCTTGTTAATACATAATATTATTTAAAAGTATTGAAAGAATTTTGGACATTTTAAAATCCGTATTAATATCAGTAATCACGTAAGATTAACCTGGAATTTTGTAAAATTTCCCTGGAAAACTGGAAATCATGCATGAATTTTTATGCTTTGATCGGCTGGACTCCCTGTCCCTGATTCACGGCTCCTATGCCTTGCTTGTAAAATATCTCAACATGTTGACGGAGCAACCATTTAACATTGAGCAGAAAATTTTTACCATTTGTGTTGGTTGAACACAAACATTGGCAACTTACATGGTAACATTTGTGACTGGTATGGTAACAAAATTTATCAATTTACATAATAAATGACATTGATATATTTTGGAGACCTGCAATATCAAACAACTGTTCATTTTCATTACTTTGTACATTCTAATTACAGCATGTACATTTTGCATAGGCCTTTCATATGGACTAAAATACTTGCCATAATCAAAATTTCATTTTATCCCTTTGCATTAAATAGTTCATAACCTTTTTTTCTGTTTAGGGACTCATATAAAAGTTTAAAATATTACCTGTGTGAAAACTGGATTTATCATCATGTACTTTGATACTTATACAATGCATATTTCAGCTGATGCGAGCGCGAGAGTCTGCATTGTGGGAGCTTGAAGAGCGTCAGATTCATGAGAAGCAACAGCTAGCCAAACGTCAGCTCAAGGACATCTTTTTCATGCAGAGACATCAGGTGGGTATCCTTTTTTTTATCCAAAATATGGCTTTCAGTTGTTTGTACTGAGCAATCAACTTTTCATTTTCCATCATCTTATATCAGATGCTCACCAGGCATGAGAAAGAATTGGAACAGGTCAGAAGAATGAACCAAAGAATGGAAGAAGATCTATTGAAACGCCAATCTGCAGAGAAGCGAGCTCTACCCAAGCGTATTCGCACAGAGATGAAGGCTAGGGAAATGATGTTCAGAGAGTCGATGAGGATTGCAGTAAGTGGTACACCTCCTTCCCCAAATCCTGCCAACTCGTCAGATCCAGAAGAAGAGCGTGATAAACTAAGAAAGGTAAATCAGCAGTGTTTCTATCCTTAATCCTCAAACAGTCATGCCTCTTGACAAAACATGTGTTGTCCTTCTAGCACACTCGGTGCAGTGATGAAAATTTTCTTTCCCCCCTCTGTATAAAATTTCAGCTCTCCAGCTCTTCTGGAAGTGATCAGAAATTAATATCCATCCTATCAGTCACGCAAGGGGATGTATAAAGTAAGGACTTGCCTTATTTGTTAACATAATCAGAAATTCTCATCCTGTCAACAAGCGTCTCAGCAGAAGACAAATGCAGCTGCTACGTTTGTGACTTGCATCAACAATTTACGTGAACTCTTAGCTCATCTTTTGACTGCACAACCCACAAACCTCCTCCATGTACTGAACCCCATTCATCAAACCCAACATTTACTGTCTGTCTCATCAGATTTTGCATTGCAGTTATACTGTAGAACAACTATAAGCCACCCAATGGAATGTGTGTAAAATGTGTAGAGAAATCTTTTCATGATCAATTTTGACATATTTGTTGGTGATATACTTAGTCCTCCTCTCCATTGTGACTAAACTACATTTAAAACTTCATTTACTACTACTACTTCATTTAAAAATTTTCTGAGGAATTACCACTTTTTATTGGCTGTAAGGGAAAGAAGACAAATTGTGGAAAATTGAATGTCATGTTGCAAACCCCTATACCATTTTCAAATGAATCTCCTTAAACCAATTAACACTTGGAATCAGTATTATTTGCTGTTTTCTCCCCAATGAATGAAAATAATGTATCTCATGTTCCAAATATTAAAACTATTCATTGTGTTATGTTGCTATTTATGATTTAGCACAAGGGGCCCTCTTTTATTTGTCATCTTCATCAATGATCTCAAATATCACCTACCTATGTGTAAGGTGACCCTATATGCTGATGACACTTCTACACTGAACCTTAGCGATACGCTGTTAGGAGTAACGAATGCTGCTCAAATTACTGTTTCAACTATAGGTCAATGGTGCCATAATAACAGCTTACAATTAAATGACCTCAAAACATCTTTTCTCCACTTCCATAACAAAATTTCTCCCCCGACTTCAAGCCCTTTACTCCGAACTATCAGTAATAATTCAATCAAGCAATCTAACTGTACTAAATTCTTGGGTTTAACTCTAAATGAAAATCTTGACTGGCAATTCCACGTTGATAATCTGAACAAAAAAATTTCATCTGGTATCTTCATGATTCGTAAACTTGCCCCCACCACCTCTGTGGAGATCTTAAAGCTAGTTTACTTTGCTAAAATCCACTCCTACCTGTCTTATGGTGTGATATTTTGGGGCAACACCAGTGCTGCCACAAGGGCCTTCTCCATGCAAAAGAGATCTTTGAAGGCAATTGCTGCTGTTTCCATCAGATCTCCAGGAAAGCCACTGTTTCTTAAATTCAAGATAATGACACTACCATGTCTGTTTATTTTTTATTGTGCACTATTTGTCAAAATGTATCCTGATTTGTTCTGTCCGAGCTCTACCATTCATGATTATTTCACTCGGCGCAGAAATGATGTTCACCTGAGAAGGCAACCCTGTGCCTTATCTAGAAAGGGAACTCATCACTCAGCTTCCCTTATTTTTAATAAATTACCACCGCATGTAAAAACTCAGTCCAACATTGCAACCTTCAAGCGCGAATTGAGAAGGCTGCTTTTATCCAAAGCCTATTACAATCTAGACGAATATATGTGTGATAATGTATAATTGATCTGTGTCGTTTTTTGTGTGTTTGGTATCTCTTTTTATCTGTAATATTCTCTTGACCATGTTCTATGTTCTATTCCTTGGACCAACAGAACAATAAAAATTATTATTATTATTATTATAATTTTTTGTGTTACACATTGAAGTCTCCAGTTATAATTAGATTAAATGCTTCATCTAAATAAATTACTTGATGAGTTATATTTATTAGCCTTGAATATTTTTCTTTAATATGTAAATAATAATATTTTTTGCAATTCTTAAAACAGTTCCAGGAAAATGAAAAGAAGCGGTATCGTGCCGAGCAACTTCATTTTGAGAGGAAGCATCAAAGACAACTTGAGGAGTTGCGGGCAACCTCAGATGCCACAGTCAAGGAGCTTGAACAGCTTCAAAATGAAAAACGTGAGAGGATAAAATTAGTTTTTACTAGCATCTATCATATGCTTTTCAGTTTGTTGTTATTGCTTCAAGTATTAGGGCATGCATTTTCATATGCCTATGTCAAGAAGAAGATAATTTCTAAACAAGTTCCAAAGGTTTTTTTTTGCATTGTCCTGCTGGGGGGAAATTTTCCATAGAATTAATGGGGAAAAAATTTATTTCCAGGAAAAATGTTAATGGAGCATGAAACAATGAAATTGAAGGAACAGGAAGAGGGCTATGCTCGAGAGCTGAAGGAATGGAAGTCACAATTGAAACCTCGAAAGCAAGTAAGTGAAAGGATTCAACGAATATCTCTATCACTAAAATTCTCAGTTGCAGTCATTTTTGGCAATTCTTGAACACACATGTTTTATCTGCATTTATGTGAGCTTAAAGAAATGTCTTTAGTTATTCCAAAATACTGTATATTTATAGTCATTGAATGCAGCTGGGTTTTAACACTAGAATGACCGATAATGACCGCCAGCGGTCAATTGACCATGCGCCCTTTTCTTGTGCTCTTTCATTCATTTTCCCTCCATATTTTTATCTGATGAGTGTAGAAGTGTTCTGATTATGTTTTGCGGTTAGATTTAGTTTAGGAAACAATTGAACTTTCAAAAAAAATATTTATAGCACCTAAAAAAAATTTATTGAATAATAAAAATGTGCCTCACTTGCATAGTTAAAAACAATTCGCCATGTGTTTTAAAACACAAGTAGCATTTCAAAATACATTATTTTCTGTAGTTCTCTTGGTTAAAAACATACATCAGAGAAAAGAGAATAAAAAAAGACAGCATTAAAATGAAGCACTACAAATTCGGTCTCAAGGTATGTATTTCTTTACCCTCTTAGCACGTTTGCAAATTTTCTGATTACGTTCACAGCGTTCACACATGTATTTGGGAGACACACATAAGTGTTAAAATGAAAAAGTTTTCCTGGAACATCGAAAAACGTTAATTTTTGTACATTTAAAAAAAAATGTGGGATTTTTCTGGGTCAGAAACTATGTTGCAAAGGAGATAGAAAATGCCGATATCGGCACTTCTAAAGATGCCTAGTGGAATCTAGGTGAAACTTTCGTCATCTTATGACAAACAACATGGTGAAAACCCGAAAGATAAATGAATCAAGGATGCCATGGTAGACTACGAGATAACAAAAGAGATAGTGCGTAGATAAAGTGACCGAAATTGTGGAATGAGATGTGTATTTGAATCTCCAGGAGATAGAAAGAATTCTTTCCAAATGTTTCGTTATGTATTTCATTTTATCGATCCTCTGAGTCTGTGATTAAACTTGAACGTCTTAGTAACATGTCTTCTTCAAGCACGACAGGACAATGAGACTGACGTAGGGAGTGCCGATCGACCCAGAAATATATTCAAACATGTTCAATGAGCACGTTTTAGAAAATGTCTGTGGAACTTGAAGAATGGAGGAATATTGAAGGAAATAAACAGAGGAAGCGACAATCACAGGAAAGCGAGACTGCGTGCAAGCAAACGAGTTGACGGGAAAGTGTTGGAAACTGGTAATGATCACCATAAATGCCTCTGTGCAACAGACCGCATCAATTTCGGGGAAGAAAAAATAACACGCACCTTTGTGCCTCAACCGGTGAAAATTTCAACTACTATAAGCTAAGAAAAATGTTCATGCTTTGTCGCATTTGAAATAAATTCCATTCTTCCAATGAACTGAGCACAAAAAAAGTTTTCACCAAATTTATTTGAAAGATATATTTTATATTGATGTATCTAGGAGAATATAACCAGTTTTGGTGAACTAGATAACCACAGAAGAGAAGAAAAGAGAAGAAATACGTAGGTGTAAAAAGATTAGCTGATAGGAGAACTGAGTGGAGAGCTGCGTCAAACCAATCCTAGGATTGTTGACCAGTGATGATGATGAGATAACCACAGTGTGGACTGAACTAAGAGAATGGGTAACTGCAGCGTCTATGAAGAGGCAGTGACCGGCAAGCAAGTTATGACACGTTGCGAAAAGTATATTCCTTGCGCATTTACGTGCAGCCCTGCAGGTTTCGCAATGCGCAGGTGAAGCGGGGTGCGGTGGCGCCTGGCTTGGTTAGCAGCAGCTACAAACGAACATAACAATGAATTTTAGCTGAATGAACGTTAATCACTGCCCATAGAGTACTTAGTAGGCTCAGTGGTGACTCTTTATGATGCAACATATCATGGGTTTTCTTATGTCTCTCTGTTTCACATAAACTGTAAAATCATGCTTAAAAACTGTTTTTTTAAAATATGAGAGTCAAACTTGAGTAGTTTTCGTGTGTGGTAAAGTGCACCCTATATTGATGTTTGACGAAATTGACACCAAGAATCGGCAATGAGATATAAGTTACGGTATTAAATATAAAAACGGTCAATTGACTGCTCTTGGTCATTCTAGGTAAAAGCTGACATTTCTCCTGATATGAATTTTTCCCCCCAAAAAAACTTTATTTTCACATTATTTGTCCAAAATATTAAAAGTAAAAAAATCAGCGTCATTGATCAAAAAATAACGAAATGGTGGGTGAAAGAAACACGCAAACGGTCAATTGACCGCCCTCGGTCATTCTAGTGCTAACTGCCCTGAGTAGTTTCATTGTTGTATGTTGACTGCTATTAGTGCAAAAAAAGGTAGAATGCTCTGAACTTCGGGCATTTGTATGAAATTCTGCCGAAGCTCCTTAGGATGGTGTAATATATCATTTTACTCATTGTTTATTCAAATACAACAATGAATCATTAAACAGTTTTTAAACGTGAACGTTTAGCTTCCGCGGTCGAAAGAGTGAAGAAGAGCACGCGAAAAACTATGAGAATGGGAAACAGCAGTTTTCTTTATCTCGTCATGGGCCAAATATTTGATTGGTGTATTTTCTTATAGAGAGAATGACACCTTTGTATTACAAATAGCTTTTTAAGATTAAAATTTACTCATTCTTTGATCATTTGAATAACTGAAAGGTAGATGGCAATTTCCGAGGTTTAGAAAAGTACACGAATATTGAAGTTTATAAAATATATGGAAAAAATATTTCCCAAGCTTTTCATTGTAGGAAATATTGATATTTTTCCTCTTAATTAAATAAACCACAAAGATGAAAATTGCCATTTTGGCAGTGTCCATTGCTGCAGGTTGCATTGCAGTATTTGAAACTAGGGAAAGAAATGGAGATTTGACAAAAAACTTATTTTTTCTGTTTCTGTAAGAAAGAACTTTTTTTGTGTGTGCAAAAAGTAACAAGTGAAATATGTACAGCAGTTTCTACTCTTTTTTTGTCAGAATGAGATTATCATGAAGCAATTGCAATGTGAAACAAATTAGGACTAGAAATTTTTAGTGTTGTCTCGCAACAGTGTTAAAAACCTGACTCCCTCAAAATATTGTCATCTGATGATGCACGGTTAATTTGAGTGAGGTGATATCAGTCTCGATATCCAGTAGAATATCTTGATTTACCATCATGTATGCTGGTGTTTTTGTGCCATGATTGTTTTAATTATTGGTTGTTGTTTCATGAACATGAATGAATTACCATTTCTAGGATATGGTTCGAAAGTAAAACTGATGAATGTCTTGAGAAAATATGGATGTTTGAAGTTGTATCTAAGGTCATAAAATTAGAATTAATTGAATCGTCAGCCCTCTCATTATTTTTGCATCTTATATCTACGTTTTTCAGAGGCTAGAGGAGAAATTTATGCAGCAATTGGAGGAGCATGAGCGTCAATATCCTCCAAGTCCTCAAGGAAGGCTGGCCACAAATGGGCGAGGAATGGGCCACTCTCCTTAGAAATATATTTGTTAGAGTAGTGTTGTTGCTACCGTCCACCTCTGGGCTCCCAGACTCTGGCCTTGGCAAATTGTGCAGTGGTTACTGCATGCATCTTAACCTCATCTTCCTGTGAATGGTGTCATGAAAGGCAATAATCTGCTAATTTTAATGTGTGAAACATTATCCTGATAATCTTCTTCCAATATCTCTTGGCTTTTTTTGTTGAATGAACTGATGAAGACAGTTTATAACTGCAGAGTTGAGCCTTTCACACATATGATGAACATTCCATGGTGACTAGCAAGACCTTAATTCCTGGTCTTTGTCTTCATTGTGCCAACCTCTTGCAGATATCACATATTTAGAGCACCTTTATATATGTATATAAATATATTTTTAATGAGTAACTTGGATAAGGTTTAAAAGAAATTTTCTTTAGGAGGTCTTGCAGCATAGAAAAGCTGTGGGACAGCATTGGTGAATACAATGCATTTTCTTGGGGGACATTCCAAAACCTTTCAAGAAGACAAATGAGAAAAATGGCTCAACTGCTACAAGTTGTTTTTTTTTTCTTTTATTATGGTAAAAGTATATATTGTGAAGAAAATATCAGCTGATATTTTGATATCAGTAAGATATTGTATATCCGTGGTAATGAGACTGCTTATTGATATTGAGATTGTTGAGATTTAATTCAGGAAAAAGAGGTAAATGTCAAGAGAAAGTGTTGAAATGTATAAAAATAAAGAATTGTTATTTTTAATATTGAGAAAAGGATTGTTGATGAACTCGGCCTCTGCTTATCTGAGTGTGTAATTGTTAAAATGCCGAGAGTAGTTGGCTAAAGCATCCTTGGACTAAAAGTGAGTGACTAAGCTCAAAATTGTGTATAGCTTTCATTTATGTTAAGAGACAAAGGTATTACTGTCCTCTGTAATGTTCTGAGAGACGGCCTCCATGTTTTCCATAAATAGTTCTGTTTTAGGTCATTGAAATCATTCTGCTGTTAATAGTTAACATAGAAATCTATTCAGGGAATATTCATTGTGAGTGCTGGATATTTGTACATGAGAGATTATTATTAATATGCACAGCTGTTTATATGCCATCTTGAAATGGCAGTACTTTCATCTGTGAATGTATATTTGTTCATAACTTTTACATATAAATACAAATGTATTAATTTACCATGTGAGTCCATTCCATATAACATTATTTTTTGCCATATTTTATGGAAATATGAAAATATCATTTGATTTGCGGTTCCCTTAGAAGTCCTTCAATAACCTTTATTGCTGGATTTTAGTAGATCTCAGATATGAAGTTTCTTCCTAAGAAGTCTTGCCAAAATGCTTACCTATTTTCCCTCGCTTAAAAGTTATCATCAACTATTAGATCCTTCTCCCAACACAGTCAAAGCTGATGGCACCAAAAAATATGTACTTTCATGTAATATTTCTCCTTTTATAAGTTTTTAAGGTATATAAGATAAACCTGATTTTTTAATTTGGACTGGTTTTATTTTCACTCAAGGTAGTGATAATTACTTCTTATTTTAATTCATTGACGAATTTATTTTCTGTCTGGTCTTAGGACAAGCTTATAATACAGTTAAATCAATTACAATGAAAGGGCAACATGAAAAGTGAAAATGCCAAACAAAAAATTGAAAAGAATCTTAGCCTATGTCAGTCTTCTATGTTAAGTCATGCTGCTGCTAAACAATATGTTGGTTAAAAGCTATTGTACAATCGAAAATTAGACACATTTTTCTTTAAAGTACCAGTATATACTTTTAACATGGTACAACGTGTCTGATAATGTTGTGACGTGTGAAGGGAAACCTTAAAAACAATGGTGTGCATCTTAACATTCGTATAAATATTAGGTTGGGGAAAAAGAAATCAATTTCTTGGTAGGTTGATGGCTGTAGTGATCGTTATCTCATAAAATATAAATCAGACTATTTCAAATTTAAGCTCGTTGTCAAGGTAACATTTCATACTAAATAAAATCATTTGCTGTTTATTGTTTTGTCCATTCAGTTGTTAGTTAAAGGGTATTAAAAATTGAGGTCAGCAACGAGAAAATTAGGTAGATTTTACATTTTTTCTTTGATAATTGCAAAAATGCAAGTCAGGCATCTGAAATTTTGTATGCTGGTTATTAGGGGCGGTCATCAAACAACTTTTTTTTTTATTCAAAGTTCGACATATATCAAAATGTAGCCTAAGGTACCAAATGAACATAGAAAAAATTTCGTTCCTGTAGGTTGACATCCTACGGCGGCACCAGGGTCATTTATGTAGAGCTTAGGCAAACACATGCCCTCTTTTTACGCTATCTCGGTGTTAAATGTCGTGATTGAAATGGGTTTTTCAGCCAATTCTGCACCAGTCATGTCTGGAATTGTCAAGGTAAGCAACATAGATTGAATACTCATGATCGTTTTTTATACATTCACAGGTGGTGAAATGCAAAGAATGTAAAAAAAACTTTGAAAATTTCCTAATTAATGGCATATATTTTAATTTGGTGTACTCGTATGGGCATGATTGCACTAATATGACCCTACCGTTTATGTAGAAAAAAAATTTTCCTCTCTCCCATCCCAAAGTAAGGATCTCCTCATCTCCCTATGAACTAATGTCAAAGCACTGCTCAGGCTACATCGTCAATGAAAATTGCTCTGTGTCCCAAATTTTGCAGTTCTTCGCCCCATGAGAACAGTTGCCACTCCGGCTCTTAGGGAGACCCAGAACTCACCATGTGGAGGTGGCTCCAACTGGAGCTTCTCCTATACCCACCCACCCTTAAAGTCTTATGATGTATGATGATCGAGCACAGGTGGCGAGTCATCTGGAACTTAGTTAGTGCGAGTTAGCCAAGCTTTATCCTTGAAATTCGCCAGCCAGGACCTCTCCCAATAGATCATGCATACCAGATAGAAAAAATAACGACCTTAATCTACCCTTGTACTCAACTTCTTAGCTAGTTTCCATTCCAATCAGATCCCACCCTCCTATCATTAGTACATATGATACTATACTCCATTAGTCCCTGAATTTCCCTTCTCTTGAAAGCTTCTGCATTCCATTTCCTCAACCATTCCGATTTTCCTCAGTTTTTTGTACCTCACATTGCACCTCATGAAGACTAGGTTGTGGTCTAATGTAGCATTTGCCTCAGAGCAATTGGAAGTTTTTCTCGCTATGAATTCCCAATTCTTTGTCTTACCTTGATGAAGTTTATCTGATATCTGTGTGTACACCTTGGACTCTTCCATTTATACCTCTGCCAGTGGCGTAGCCAGGAATTTTATTCTGGGGGTCTTTAATAAGGGGGAAAATTTTTGAAAAACAGGGTACTAAGTACATAAAGGGTTTTAAACTACTGTATGTATATGTCTGAATATAGTCCCCCCTTTTTTTTCAAAAACGCCTGTGGTAAAAGTAAAGGGGGGGACTATATTCAAATGTATTTTTTAAACTTTTCCTGAAACTGAAGCCTCAAAATTATGGGTGGGACTATATTCGGAGAAATACGGTTATTATAATGCTTTTCATAATCGAAGAAACTTCATTTGTTAAAAATATATTTTGTAAATTCATGATTTTTTCAATATTTTGTTATCTTTTATGGGGAAAATAATTTTTTTTACATTTCGGGGGTGGGGACCCCCCCCCCCCTGGCTACGCCACTGACCTCTGCCGATACTGATGTTTGAACCATGTGTTTGGGATGAATTACTTTTTCTTCCTCCAAAATTCTACTGCATTCTCTCCCTGGTCATTTCTCTTTTGTAATCCATAATCTGCCATTTCATTTCCATCCCTACCTTCCCTGACTGAAGGGTTCCAGTCCCCTATCACAACTATAGTAACCAGGATTTCCTGGAGCTGTTCAAACATCCCCTCTACTACCTCTTCCCTGTGGATGCTTGTGGGCATGTACACTGGAACCTCCATACAGTTGATGAGTCGTGCCTCAATGTCAACCACCTGAGTATTATGTCTTACTTGCTCTATACCTAGCACACTCTAACCCAGTTTCCCTTTTAATACCAAATTTACCCTTGGTAGATTTTCCTTCACCCCACTGTATGTGTGTAATGTGCATTTCACCCTTAACACTTAATGCCATTAGGCTCCACTAGCTTCCATATTACGTCATTGAGTCTCTAAAAAAAACTAATCTCCCTTTATATATTTTCTAGGTAACATTCCCTCATCATTGTCATAATTGCGAATATTAAATTCATAATGGAGTTCCCAAGGAAATAATATTCTATGTCCCTGCATTCATTACTTCCTACTCCATCATCTTTATTAGATGCTGCTGCTGATGATCAGTCTATATGATGGTTTTACATGATTAGGACCTCGCAGCAACCTATGGCACCTGCCCGTGGGCCAGGTCCCACAGTGCAATCCGAGGTTCATTTTACAGATTGCCATGTTTAGAGAAGCTTTGGTTTAGTTGGTAGAATTTCCCACATCCATTCAAACTGTTTCTCGTGTGACAACATCACATGGACCTTTGGTCTGGCTCATACCCTTCGAACTTCTTCTGCTAATGCCTCCAGTCGTCTCTTATCCTGCTACCCTAGTGTCCATGTGTCTCCACCGTAAAGCGCTACACTCCATTAATAGACTGTTTGCTAGCCTTTTCTGTAAACTCTTACATAAAAATACTCTGATAAACTTCTTCCTATTCATAAACGCCTCCTCTGCTTATGCAATTCTTTCCTGATGTCATATCCACCACATCCATTTTCCAGTAATGTGCTGCCAAAATACATAGCTGAATTAGTCTACCTGCTCAAGATTTTGCCTCATCATCATCATCACTGGTCAACAATCCTAGGATTGGTTTGACGCAGCTCTCCACTCAGTTCTCCTATCAGCTAATCTTTTCACACCTACGTATTTCTTCTCTTTACTTGTTCCATATATTTTGTTTGAGGTCTTCCTTTTCCATTCTTGCCTTCCACTTGTCCTTCGACGATTGTCTTCATCAGGCCATCATGTCTCAAGATGTGGCCTATAAGGTTGTTCCGTCTTCTTATTAAGGTTTTCATGAGGCTTCTCTTCTCTCCTACCCTTCTTAGGACTCCCTCGTTACTAACTCGGTCGATCCATTTGATTTTCATCATTCTTCTGTAGCAACACATTTCAAAGGCCTCTATCCTTGCTTTCTCCACTGCGGTCATTGTCCATGCCTCACTTCCGTATAGGAGCATACTCCAAATGTAGGTTCTTATAAATTGTTTCTTTACTTCCATATTTAAGTTTCCCGCTGTAAGCAGGTCTCTCTTTTGGTGGAATGCTCTCTTCACCTGAGCTATTCTGCTGATAATTTATTTCTTACTTTTCCCGTCACTAGTTATCTTGCTTCCCTTATAACTGAATTCATCCACCTCTATCAGTTTTTGCTTCCCTATTTTAATGTTAGTCTTGACTTCTCTTCTGCTGCATACTAATATCTTGGTTTTCTTCGTGCTTCCTTTCAGTTGATATTTACTCATTACCCTACCCATATTAACCAGAATATTTTTCAAATCCTTCTCTGTTTCTGCTATAACAGCTATGTCATCGGCAAATCTGAGCATGTTAATTTTTCCTCCATAGATATTCACTCCCAATGCCTTTTCTTTGATTTCATTAATGACTTTCTCGATGTAAACGTCGAAAATTACGGGTGACAATGTACAGCCTTGTCGCACTCCTTCCCTAATTCTTGCTTCTTCACTGCTGGGCCCTGATTTTATCACCACTACTTGATTTTTGTATAAACTGTGAATGATTCTTCTGTCATTGTAAAGAACCCCAATTTCCTTTAAGATTCCAAGCATTTTGCTCCAATCCACGTTGTCAAATGCCTTCTCTAAGTCCACGAACGCAAAGAATGTTGGCTTGTTCTTTTCCATTCTCTTCTCTATGAGCAGCCTAAGGGCCAATATTGCTTCCCTTGTGCCTTTATATTTTCTGAATCCAAATTGGTCCTCATCCAAGAACTCTTCTGCTCTTCGTTCTATTCTTCTATAGATGATCCTTGTCAGTGTCTTAGACGTATGTGTAGTTAGGCTTATGGTCCTAAAATCTTCCCACTTCTCCGCTCTTTTATTCTTAGGAATAGAGATTATAATGTTCCTCTCGAAATCCTTTGGTATCTCACCTGTCGTATACATTTCACTAATGATTTTGTATAGCTGGTTCAACGTCTTCTCTCCTGAATTTTTAATTAGCTCTGCAGGAATGTCATCAATGCCAGACGCTTTATTTATCCTGAGGTCTCTTACAGCCACATCAAATTCCGATCTTAAAATTGGGGCTCCCATATCATCAGCATCCACTTCCCTCTCGTTTTCAATAGCATTCGTTCTGAGGCGACTTCCTTTGAACAAATCTTCCAGATATTCCTTCCATCTCTTCCCTTTTTCATCGTTTTCAATCAATAGTTCTCCGTTTTTGTCCCTAAGGGTATTACAATCTACATTTATCTTGAGTCTCTCATTCCTAGCTCCCGATGCTCTACAAAACCACATAACCTTGTTATTCTTGAACAATTGTACCATTCCTCTCGTAACTTGTCTAACACATCCACTTGAGCCTCTCTCTCTCTCGCTGACTGGCTAATCAATGCCAAGTCATCCGCGAACCTCAGTGATCCCTCAATTTCACTCCAGCTTTCAGCTCATCCCATGCCTCCATTACCATCTCCCCAGCTCACATGTGAAAAAGTAACAGCGATAGTGGACCGCCTTGCCTCACTCCTCGGCCACCCCCCACCCAGATTTTCCGCCCACTTCCCTCTCTTAAGCAGTCTGGGTCGCATACAGATTACAAATTAGTTACCTATCCCTCTGATATACAACTATTTTCTTGAGAATATCAATCAACTTTACCCAGTCAACTATATCAAATGCTTTTTTAAAAACCACAAAGCAGGCATGAACCTACTGGGTATATTCTAGGTTCCTCTCCACTAGCAACCTCATTATGTACTGCTTCTGCATCTGAAGTTGAGTTTCCTTTTCTAAAACCAAACTGATCTTTGCCCAAATACTCGTTTGCCCTCAACTCCATTTGTCTATTTAATATCCCAAGTACCACTTGCACAACATGTGGCATTAGACTGATAGTCCAATCATTTTGGTAGCAGTACATATTAGAACCGTAATCGGGTCATTCCATGTCAGTTCACCCAGGCATGGCACCCGCCGACTCGGATTTAAATGAAATTTTTTTCACCAGCTACTATCACCTATCTAATGACCCATGTAAAATATTTCCTCTCTCACTCTCATAGTTTGCAAGATATGAGGAGTCAAAGTTTGAGATGTTTGCTCAGAAGTGGCGCTAGTGGGAGTCAAATTCCAGAGTGCAGGGCACAGGGTAAAAATTCATAACTCAGAAACCACATAATATATTTGAATGAAATTTTGACCCCTTGTCTATCCAAGTACATAGCTTCCATAGCAATGTCTTTTATTCCCCTTGCATTGTTATGTTGGCCAAAATGATGTCAACAGTTGTTAATTAACCGATTTTTTTTAGCTCAAAAACATTACTTCATATTTTCAGAATTATCACCAAAAGGCAGAGCAGTTAACTCATCCAATTTTTTTTTAAATTGAAGGTTAATATGTGCTCCAATATACTGTGAAATAAAAATGGTGGTGTTTTGACTGCCACTATGAGTATTTCAGGTTTTACTTTTTTTTCTGCCCCTGTGAGAGGGATTTTGGACACGTACTGTAAGATAATAAGTATAAGTGTATCCATACCTTCATGAGGATATATTTGAAATATTGGTCAGTAAATCTAAGACCAAACATGTAGTCTAGTGAATGTGGCTCTTGTTCATACATTTTTTCTAATAGCAATACTTGGCTTGTGGCAGCTTAGGGTAAAAAAATCCAAATGGCTCAGAAATGTGAAATGATGCTTTTTTCCTGGAATTTACCCATTTTTCAAGTGTTTAGTTTATGGAAAAATTGGTATCAAAATACATTAGGCTCTTACTGTGCATTAGAGGATAAATGGAAATACTAATTTCAATAAAATTATTTAAATAATACACTTCAATGTGTTGAAGGCATCTCCCGAACATCTCTGGAGGCTCTCTCGGGCAAACTAAACGCTTTACAGTACCACCAATTCCATCACATGGGGATTTTCGATATGGGTGCATAAATTTCACATTCACATCATGTTCTTCCTCGTGTTTAGAAATCACTAATCCAAAAAACCAGTGGTCATCATAAGCACATGCAATGTACAAGTTTGTTAAGATCTGTGAAAAAGTGATTAAATGAGTCCCGCTGAACTGGAGTTGTACAAAGTTAGCCTCACTTTCACAGAAGAAGTACGGTCTTCCAAACCCATAGTGATGGAAGAGCTGGCAGAGCAAATAGTATTACTTATAGATATGCAGCAGGTTGTCACCAATATCCACATTCCTTGATGGCAACTGGAGTATTAAATTTCTATTTCACTGGGAGAGATAATTCTGAAATTATGTGCCACATTGTTTTCTCCCCTGCCTCACATATGATTGTATTACATGACAAACTTGAGAAGGTAATACAATCCCACCTATTCAGCCTCACTTTTCAGTGTTATTCCATCTCCCCAAGGAATAAGAGAATTAAGTGCAATCTCTAGGAAGAATAAAGTGTTACAATGTATCACAGTGAGGGCATGATAAATCAAAATAGATTCTAGGGTACCACTTTTAGTCTTCTGCCAAGTCTTCTTGTATAAAGATGCTCCACGGGTGTCCAAGTTTATTCTGTGCGTACGATCAGTGTATTTTTACCAATACATTAATTGTGTGTGCTATGGGTTAGGCGAAGCTGCTCATTGTGAACTTCGACATTAAAAAAGGTTAGTGTCTCCACTATGCTTAAAAATGAGCAAATTGTTGAACTGTGCAGCATTGGAAAAGTAACTGCATCTGATTGCCTCAAAAAAAGCTACACTGAACTGTGCAACTGAACAAAATTGAGATCATGAGTATGCTTGAAAAACAGCTGTTATCTCTCAGAAGTGGTGTACCTGGGGAAGTCCTATCCAATTTCTGCGAACATCACAGAATATACTATTTGAAAAAGTATGAAACCTACCAAATATATAGTCTTGATCCTTTTAAGAGCCACAAGAAGAAAATATCAAAATCACTGAGAAATATAAGTCTTGAATTTGCAGAAAAGGCCTGTAAAATCCCAACTCTTCGGAAATTAGTGCCAGGAATGAAAGTATGCCAGCCATGTAGGGAGGAAGTACAGAAACACTCCAGGTTTGGAAATGAGCTTTCTGATGTTGAAGCAGTAGATAGTGACAGCAGTGATAGTATTTTGAATTTTGAAACAACAGTATCCCAAGAAAAATCAACTGAGCTACTTAACAGAATGCTGCAAGATACAGAGGAGTCACCTTTAAAATTTCATGGCATATTATCTCACAGAAGGTCAACCTACGCTAAAAGGAAAGTAGAGTCAGCATGCAGTAATTTTAAAAGGAAAGTTAAAAGAGTTCTTGATAAAGAATTATCTCCAGAAAAGGATGACCCAAAACTGCCAAAAGAACTACTTCAGAAAGTTCATGATATAGATGTGCTCATAGACTTAACCCGTCAACGCCCACAGGTGCCATAGGGCACCCAGTGCAGTGCTGAGCCAATGCTCCGGCAATGTATTTAATATGTGAATTTTAGCATACACGTCGGTGCACATACTTAGTAGAAGGTTTCCTCCATTATTCAGTCAGTTTGAATTGTGTTCTTTGTGTGAAGTTCATATGTATCATATTTTTTAAAAGTGAAATATGTGTGAATTTAAAAAAAAACTTTGGACGCTGACGGGTTAATCAAAGAAAAAGTTGACACATCAAGCACCCATCAAGGAAAGGTACATCTGTTATCATTGGTACCAACTTCATGGAGCAGGAAGAAAGTAATGGAAGAGTTTCATGTGAGTGAGTACACTGCCCGCCAGGCAACAGAACTTTTCAGAGACAATGGAAAATTAGCTGCACCTGAATTGAGAAAAGGGAAGGCAAAAATAAAACATTACAATTAGTTAGGACTTTCTATGAAAGTGATAAGTACTCCAGAATGATGCCTGGAAAGAAAGATTCCATAAGTATCTCCAAAAATGTACATGTTCAGAAGAGATTATTACTTGCTAACTTGAAGGAATTGTATTCCACTTTTAAATTTGACTTTCCCAGAATTAAAATTGGCTTTTCTAAATTCTGCAACCTAGGTCCAAAATGGTTTGTGGTAGCAGGATGCCCTGGAACGCATTCAGTGTGTTTTTGCACAATTCATTAAAATGTCAACCTACTGCTTAGTGCCTGCAATATAGAGGAAACAAGCCAGGACCTAATTGGTTATTTCGTGTGCTCTAGAAATAATAGGGACTGTACACTGCGACATTGCTCTCAGTGTCCTTCACGTGAAAAATTGAAAAGCTTACTGCTGAAAAAGTTTGAAGAATGTGACCCTGGAGATGAAGTTTCATACAGTCAGTGGGTTTCCAGTGACATATCAACTGGTGAACTTCACGGTGACATTTGATGAGTACCCATCAACTTAAATTGAAAGAGTGGAAAAACTGGTGCCCCATTCATTTATTACGAAGGTACAGGCAAACTACCTTAAGAAAATGAAAGAAAATCTTGGACCCCATGAAGCAGCTGTTCTCTTTGACTTCAGCGAGAACTACTCATATGTTATCCAGGATGAGGCACAAGGGAATCACTGGACAAGTGATAGTTGTACGGTACACCCTGTTGTGATTTACACTCTAGATCTCCTGACTAAACAGCTTATTATTTCCAGTTTATGCATCTTGTCAGATGATTCAGAGCATGATGTAGCTTTTGTTTATGAAACCCAAAGAATAATATTTTGCTTTGTTAAGGAAAATTTTACTATAGTAAAAAAAATTGAGTTACTTTAGTGATGGTTGTGCAGGATGGTACAAGAAATGCAAAATATTACTCAATCTTTGCAAGCATTACCAGGATTTCTCCTTGATGGTATCATGGACATTCTTTGCTACAAGCCATGGAATATCCCCATGTGATGGAATTGGAGGTACTGTAAAGCGTTTAGTTTGCCCGAGAGAGCCTCCAGAGATGTTCGGGAGATGCCTTCAACACATTGAAGTGTATTATTTAAATAATTTTATTGAAATTAGTATTTCCATTTATCCTCTAATGCACAGTAAGAGCCTAATGTATTTTGATACCAATTTTTCCATAAACTAAACACTTGAAAAATGGGTAAATTCCAGGAAAAAAGCATCATTTCACATTTCTGAGCCATTTGGATTTTTTTACCCTAAGCTGCCACAAGCCAAGTATTGCTATTAGAAAAAATGTATGAACAAGAGCCACATTCACTAGACTACATGTTTGGTCTTAGATTTACTGACCAATATTTCAAATATATCCTCATGAAGGTATGGATACACTTATACTTATTATCTTACAGTACGTGTCCAAAATCCCTCTCACAGGGGCAGAAAAAAAAGTAAAACCTGAAATACTCATAGTGGCAGTCAAAACACCACCATTTTTATTTCACAGTATATTGGAGCACATATTAACCTTCAATTTAAAAAAAAATTGGATGAGTTAACTGCTCTGCCTTTTGGTGATAATTCTGAAAATATGAAGTAATGTTTTTGAGCTAAAAAAATCGGTTAATTAACAACTGTTGACATCATTTTGGCCAACATAACAATGCAAGGGGAATAAAAGACATTGCTATGGAAGCTATGTACTTGGATAGACAAGGGGTCAAAATTTCATTCAAATATATTATGTGGTTTCTGAGTTATGAATTTTTACCCTGTGCCCTGCACTCTGGAATTTGACTCCCACTAGCGCCACTTCTGAGCAAACATCTCAAACTTTGACTCCTCATATCTTGCAAACTATGAGAGTGAGAGAGGAAATATTTTACATGGGTCATTAGATAGGTGATAGTAGCTGGTGAAAAAAATTTCATTTAAATCCGAGTCGGTGGGTGTCATTTTGAAAATTTCTGGGTGATTTGACGTGGAATGACCCAATCATGAAATCCACAGACCAACGTTTCCCCTCATAGATACTGCATCTCAAGGGGTAACACACAAGCCTTTCCTCAACAGCAAGGTTGTAGCCCAAGGGAAAGGATAGAAGTACATGTAAGGAAACACATAAATGCATCTCAATCTCCATACTTAAGAAATATAGAACATCCTGAGAACAGTATGTATTGACAGGATCTCATTAAACAGGACATTTTCTGCTGCAAATTTCTATTGTTGCTATGTCATTCGGCAAAATTACATGGGCTATTTCATAAGGGAATTGCCATAAATAGTGATACAAAGACTGTCATTCAAACACTTCTATTTTGCATGTATGTATCCATTTTGCTGTAGTTTATTTCCCACCTTAATTTTAAATTTTCCCAATACCAATTCGACACACAAAAAATATATGCACTGTGATTCTGTGAATTACTTACAGAACATCATGCCTATTCTACCCACAAGGATTAGAGATGGCATATTCACAGTAGCAGGAGCGCAGCTAGGAATTAAGGCTGGGAGCGAGATTAATAAATTGCGGAATTTTAAGGTAAATGGTTCAAAATGGTGAGTTCATGGCTTTCTGAGGGATATTTTATTAATCCTTGCACTATTCTGTTAGTACTATCAATCCAATTAAGTAAAATGGATTAAACTTAAAAATTTCTCAGAGCTCTGGGGGGTTTCATCCCCCAAACCCCACCCCCTCGCAGCACCACTGCATAGTAGGCATTCAAGACAAAAACTTAATTCTAATCTTGAAGCTAATTGAAGTTAAACATGCTTGCATCATTAGTATTTATTTAAATATACAACAACACAATCAGTCTGTATTTTTTTTACTCACTAAAAACTTTTGTTGTCCCAGATGGTTTGAGACTTTTCATTAACAAAGACAGATTCAGTAACAAAAAAGTCAGTTGCAGCACTTCACTATCTTCCTCACACAGTATCTTGGACTGCTGCAGTTGAAAATGGTATAAGACATCTTCATGAGAGAATAATCCTCAAATGGCAACACACTTACACCAACTTTTTAGCTTCAAAGAAGCTCTTCAGGTGCTTCATTTGCCATGCACCCATAACCAACAGGACACATGTTTGGGCAATCGACCACCATAGAACCCTCTGATTTGTACTTTCACTGGTTTGACGGAAGCGCTCCTCACGAAACTGCAAGAAAAGTCATAAAAATCATAATTTTCACGTAGCTTGAGACCAACTTTGCAATTACAAGAATCACTAACCTTAAGGAAAGCTAATTTGATCAAAATCTCTAAGGCCCTCAAGGGGAAATGGATAACAAAATGTCACTATGAACTATGCAATGAGACTGAAATATTACATCAGGAAGTTTCACTGGTGCCCACTGCCAAAGGGGAGAACATGCTAATCAGGTGCAGAAGCACTCCCATAAAGCATAGGCCAGGAAACTTTTTCCAAGAGCCAAAGTTTTAATTGGCTACATTACCAAGAAGTTAGAAATAAAAATTAATGAATTAGGATTATTGTCGTGTTAAAAATCCTAATTTAATTAATTAGGATTTTTTAAATGACAGCAAGTAGCAGATGGTGTCAAGTAGCATACAATTAAATTTTAGCATGTTTTAATACACATGGATGAAATAAAAACAAGTCAAACACACACATTAACCCACTGGATTTGTGCAAATGCTGATGCGGACAATAATTAAACCTAATAAATAGGCATCAAAATGGCTTCACATAAAAGGAATTCAAAAATGGACTTTGAGAATAGAAAAGGGTCAATGCTGCCCCAGCATCCGCCCAAAAAAAAACACTCTTGGGAGATTATATTGGTATTTGAGACTTTCCCAGGAAGAAAATTCAATGTAATGATAATAAATGATTGAATTGAACAAGAGCCTTTCAATGTTGTCTAATAGTCTTCCGTGGCATTCAGACTTCGTGGATATCTCCATTTCCCGGGTTTTCACCGCGTTTTGTTGTCGGCGGTGACGATAAAACACGGCGAAAAACCGGGAAATGGAGAGATCCACAAAGAGCCTTTCAATGTACACTTGATGCATTGTACACATCATAAATAAGCAGCATTTCAATAGCTATCTAAAATTTTTCACAGCGATTATTTTTTCTAACCCCACCAAAGGATGCCATTTCCTGTACTAAGAATCACTTTGATACCAAGAGAATGCCAAGTAGCCATGATCCTTTAAAAATACCTCTGCGACTGGCCCAGTCATGCAAGCTCGGAATGCTGCATAACGGCAGGAGGTGGGACCTGTGACACTAGTGATGTGGAATGGAGAGAGAGAGATGCGGGCATTGCCATGCTTTCTCAAAAAGATTTTGTCAGTGAATGGAAACAAAAGACTGTCTCAAAAACCCTCTTCCCACAAGCCACCACATTTAGAAAAGGTGGGAAGTCAGGCTAGCTCCTTGGTCGAAGGGATTAACCCATTCCCATCCCTTTCACTTCCTGCTCGGATTCCTTATTTTGACCATTTTCCATTTGAAGGGCCATAGGAGAGCAATTACCACGGCACGACAAGCGAAAGCAACACGCATTTGGCAACACAGATAACTTATTCACAAAGCACTCACCACGGGAAATCTGAAAGCAAATGAATTTCTTGGAGACTAGGCTCTGCCTATCGCATTTTGGTCAGTTTTAAGGGAAGACATGTGTGCAACACCCTCACCCCCCCCCAACAAAGTTGGGCGTGCCTCTCAGTCGCAAAGACATTTGAAATGAACCATAGATGCAGTTGAATTTGCACAAGACTGGTTCCCTTTGTTTTCACATGCTGTTAATTTGTTCTCTGCGAACATTCAAACTCATGAATATGGTTCACTGACAAGGAATGGGTAACCTGAATATTTACTCCCACTGGGTACTGGTTAGTGGTGACATGATAAATTAAATGTAATCATTAGGGTGAAAGTCGCACACTTCATAGATTCTGAACAAATCATTTAATTAGCTACCAATTCTTCAGCTTCAGAGAAGCTTTTGAGATGTTTTATTGTCCAGATACACATCACCATAAGGATTAAAGTGTGAGATATTATACACCAAACAACTCCCTTATTTATGCTTTCACAGGTCTGTAGGAAACGGCCCTCACGGAACTGCAATAAAATTCAAATGAGGCATTAATACTCTCAAAACCTCGTGAGACCATATACTAGATGGAGAGACTTTGAAGGATACTATGATTGCATAAATGTTGAAGCTTTCATTGTATCATTGGGTTTCTCTGTGCTATAAAAATTACCTTAGAAAATAAAACTCAAAAGAAGAACCCCTTTTTTCAATCACGCTCATAATTATGTGAGGAAAATTAATCCGCTGATAAAAAATTATGTCATCATAAAGTGAAATTTAACTAAGAAAAATTTTGGAATCATTAAATAGTTATTCAATTATTATCAATAATGAATGCGAGAAAATTTCATTTGGGCCTTTCAATATAACTCCAGGGAGTTCTAGGCAATAAAAAAATCTGTAAAATGACTCAAAGAAAAGGTAAAACCAAGGGTAGTTTAAAAGATGAATATATGTCATATTCAACTGTCATTTATAAGATTAAAATAGGAAATTATTTTCAGTTATGAATAGTTTCAGGCATAACTTGGCGAAATTGCTAAATATTATATAAAATAACTTTGATTTCACAAAATTAATTTCAAACAACCATTTTCACCATTGTACAACATTGTCTAGTGTTGCACTGTGACGAAACCAGTGTGTGAAATGTAACATGTGAAATTGACAAGGTTATTTTATATCCTTAACATGCATTCCAAAATCATATTAGGAGCAAAAAATCCAACATGAATAGACGATAAAAATGGAATTGTGTAAACACCAACAGCTATTGCTAATGGATAAATAACAAGAAGCAACAAGAGATACATTGGGAATAAACACACCAATGATCAATGGGGCTGAAAGAAGAAACTTAAGCTAGATGGCTGTTTCAAAAGCTGAAAATACCATCCAACAACAAAGCTTCATATGAGACGCAGAAGTCACCGAGAAGATGGGAATGCATATTTCTTTAAAATGTACAGCACCATCCTCGCATCAGAGAAGAGTAATATGTACGTACATATGTAGAACATTTAGGGCTGTACTCACACAGACATTGCTTGCATAATCTATGGAGGACAAGCTGACACATTATACATATGATACATTGTAGTGGTGATATTGTAGACATATGTCAGCCTTTCTGTTATTTAATGACAAATATCATTGAATTGTTATTTTAGAGGATGCATACCCAACTATCTACAAGCATTCAAGGCGAGTGTATGAATACGGTGTACAAGTTGAGGTGAATGGAGGAGAAGAAGAAGAAAGTGCTGAACGTGATGGATATATTATATACTGAAGAATGAAGGAATTCTGAAGGCTGATATAAATAGGAAAGTTAAAGAGGATAGACAGAAAATTGCTTTTCAGGATGAGATGAAGGAAGAAAAACCATTTTTCAAGTTAAATACAGAGTACTCAATGGTATATCTATTGGAGGCCCTGGAGGTATCAATACTCAGATTCACCAATCTGCTTCCCAGTAAACCAACCTAAACAGTACATCACAGCCAAATATTTTTATTCCAGGTAAAAAATGAATATTTTACTAACTATATGACATCAATTGTTTATCTTTTACATTGATAACATTTTTATGCAAGTTACTTTTAACTTTATGTGGTGATTTCACACTGTATAAATCAACAATAAGCTTCTATGCAATATTCAATGCATTTTTTTCTTTTTCCCTGGCTGTTTTATAATTGATAAATTCCTGTCGGAACTAAATGAAGGCATGAGTTAGGGGTTTCGACTGGCCTAAGATCAACTTCCTCACTTCAAGTATGGGCTAAGTATTGAAGATTTTGGGACTCTTAAAGGACAATCTTAATGCCAAAAAAGAGATATAGGTGGAGTTAGATTAGCTTGGGGAGTAAGCATTGGATTCTTTCTCACTCTCAGATGAAATGTAGCTGTACCTCAACTACCTTGATACAAATTTTGGGCCTATCTTCTCAGAGGACTTGATATGGTAGAAAGTCACTATTTTCTTTTAAAGAAATTACCATTGTTATCCATCTGGATCAAAAATTTTGTTGAAGGCTTCAAGGTTGACTGAAGAAGGACCTCAGAATTAACCCTTCTGTGACAGTGTGGGGTAACTCAGTTACCCCATATTATCTTAATGCTGTATAATTTTTTTATTTTGTCACTTTGATATTTTTTTGATTTGAGTACAACCACTTCATTGGTATTTAGGTGCGAGGATTGATTTTTTCTGCACTTAAATTGTTGTTGAAAATTTCAATTTTTATTGGTGGGGTAACTGAGTTATCCTGCACAGCTACCTATTTGCAGGAGGAAAAAAAAACTTGTTTGCTATGAGAGTGCAGGGATAAAAGTTGAATTCAATATTTTTTATTATATTATAACTTCAATAACGCCAATATTCTACATGATGGCACCTTTTGCACTTGTGTTTTCATAGCTTGTTAGTCAATGTACAGTTACAATAGCAAAATACGAAAGATTCCTGCCATTTTGCACAAAAGCAATGTAAAAACCTAAATGTAGCCTTAGATAATTTATTTATAAATTATGCAAAACAAGAAACTTATTATCATTAAGAACATAGCCATGGTGTTGAATTACAAGAAAGACTAAAATACAACATATAGTATATGAATTATAAATGGAGTACCTGAGATGACACACAGTCTTTCACGTAAATTTTTTCTAGGCACAGTCACGGAAGGGTTAAAAGAAACATAAACAAATTTTGATGACCAGTATACCTCCATATTACATGCAGTGACGGCGATAAAGGCACCACAGACCCCGTGGCACGGGGAAGCATGGCTTACTTAGGGGCCCCACAAAAATTTTTGTAGGGAGGCCCCTATGCAAGCTCTGCTCCCCCACGCTGCGAGGTCTGTGGAGCACTTGTCTGAGGGGAGGAGGGAGGCAGGGAATCCTTGGCACCACCACCGATTACATGTATACATTGAATGTGAAAAGGTTCAATCTTCATCAAAAAGTTCCTTGAACTTTATGAAGTAGAAGGAACTTAAATAACATAAACTTAGTGAATCAGAGGATTTCAAAAAGAGAAAGTATCTTTGTGTGTGGTGGGTATAATACATTAATCACTTGTGAGGTATGATGATTACCTCAACAATATCACTCCACTCACTTTCTATACTCGGTATTTAAGCAAAGCAAAGCACTAACTCAAGAGTGCAGCAATGACTTATCACAAATAATTAAATGACTACTGAAATCTCACAAATGGATAGCTCAATACATGGGTACCAATACCTATGACCTTTTCTCACCTTCACAGGCCTCTTCCCTGTTTTCCATCTTCTTTCTTAGAAAAAATTGCTAATTTATACTAAAAGTTCCTTGGCCAGTTTAGAATTCTTGAAAACTGACAATACACTTAATATCAATGGCTTTCAGGAGCAGCTGCATATATCGGCTTTGTCATGCAAGCTTGTGGCCATTGCAGGTCATAAAAGCTCACATGGCAAAGCCCAATACGCAGCTGCTCCTGAAAGCCGTTGATACCAATGAATTTCACTGCAAAATACTTTATTTTTGGCAATACACTTTTTCTCTCTTACAATCCTGCCAGATTAGGAAGCAAATTTCGCTTTAAAAACATGATTTGGTTGGAATTAACCTTCTGCTCACACATTAATGGTCATTCATGAGGGCACACGCCTCATCTACTTTTCTTAAAATAGTCACTTCTTCTTGCAACCTCTTGCTGAGCAGAGTACCTTATCTCTATCAGTTAATCTGCATTTTCCTCACAGTAACCAACCCCTTATTTAATGAAAAATCGATGGGCAGTTTATCATACACTTATTTCATTGTTGAAATATTCTATTAAGCATCTATGAGGTTATAACGAAGAATGACGTTATCATAAACAATGGCATTGTAAAGGCTAATGTTTTTTCTGTTCATTTCCTTGAATATATGCTAAAATTTATCTCAAAATCCTTCTTCTGAAATGGATTTTGAGGTCCTGGGAGAGTCTTTGATTTGAAGATCAACAAGAATAAGTCATATTAAAAAAAAGAACAAACAAAGTTAACCTGCATGCAGTCACTCCACAAACAAGTGACTATGCAGGCAGTCACCACGCAAGTGAAAAGATGTAAAAAAAAGTATTAAAAGATAACTTAGACATAAATTTCATCCAACTTGACTGGTATGTTTATCAAGTTTTCCAATCACGAGACAGAAATGCTATCAGTTGAACACGATTCATCTTGTATCATAATGACTGGAAGTATCACCATTAGTAAGAGCTACATCTTGAGTACTTCTGCTACATTTTAGGACCTTCACCATGAACTCATAAGGTTATAATTGACCCCATCAAATCTGTACCGATTGGGATCCATTTGGGAAAAATATAATCTCATCCACAAAGAGTAACAACATGAATCATGAGAAATCAACACTCTAGTACACTTTACTTGTAGTTAAAATGTAAAATGAACGAATTGGAGCTCTACGCGTCGAACGTAACCTACAGTGCCCACTTACAGCCAGGAAACACTACTATACACCAATAAGATAGCCACACATACCCTTTGATAATTCTGCTCCTTGGTTATTTGCTCCACCTGATCCAAAAGTTGTCTCACCCTAAGCTGTAACTCGGTCAATTTTTCCTTTTGCGCCACATTTTTGTAATCAATAGCATGTTCTCCCACTTGTATGTCCAAGTGAACACGCTGAAAGAAAGGTCATTTATTACTATCTAAGTTACTAACACAAGTCGCAAAAGGGCATTATCATTATAAATCGAACTCACCAACTGTGTCCCACTAAACCATTTGGTGCTATTTGAATACAAGCATATAACGTGTTCACCGGGAGTGTGTGATGTAAAGGTAAATCTACCCTCCGAGCTGTAAACCTGAAAATACATTTCAATAATCAATGAATGCGGATTTAATGATCTCAAAACGCTGTAGCTAAGGAATTATCAACATATTCCTAGC
The DNA here is from genome assembly GCF_921293095.1 of Ischnura elegans. Classification (NCBI taxonomy): domain Eukaryota; kingdom Metazoa; phylum Arthropoda; class Insecta; order Odonata; family Coenagrionidae; genus Ischnura; species Ischnura elegans. The sequence continues at coordinate 103,871,623 of NC_060248.1, forward strand.
ATAAAGAACAATGGCAAAAGTTTTTCAGATTAAAGACAATATACATTTAGATAATTTCAAAATATTAACAAAGACATATATCACTGTTCAAAATTAATTTGTTGACCAAAAGAAATGGAGCATTGCACTCCACACTGCAGTCCATACACAACTTTAAGATTGGAGCTATTTGTTTTAATAACCCAATAAAAACGCAGTAGCATACAGTATGAACATAAAAGATATTTAGTGGACAACAAAATAATTCCTCACCCGAGAAAGGATGGTTTTTTCCTCTGGATCTTTCACTTCTACGTGCATACCTATACCTGGGCTAGAGGGCATAAAGCCGCCAGTTCGTGGATCATACAACTGGACCTTGTAATTACCTAAATTAAATAAAATTAACTATTGAGCATCGGATAACACATACGTCCAAGACGATACCAAGTTTAGCGAACCCTCATCGGAAAGTCGGCAAACTATAAACACCAATGTGCCATCGAGTACTCACCGATAACCATAGTTTCATCAGGGATTTCTTCAATAAAACACTTTCGCTCAGTCTCTCCAATGTGAAAATAAAGAGCGTGTGCGCCACATAAATACAGAACAAATATGAGAAAACCGTAGAACTTCATTGTGGTAGGTGTACTGAAAACAGCTGTATTTTCTCAGCTCGCCACCGTGTCTTAGTACAACTGTATAAGTCAAGTTAGTATTATTGTTGATAGTTTGATTTCGCTTTAATTATTCATTCAATTATGCAAAATAAATTATTATAAAAAATTATTAAGCTTCTAAAATATAATTTTTTATCGCAAAAGCTAAATACCTATATATTAACATCTCTCAACGATGAAGCAGACCACTTTTCGCTTGTCAATTACTTTGTTTTTAAGCATGGGATGGCAACATCGCAGCCACACGCAGACAGCAGCAGCGGTCTCAAACAAAACAAGGGTTCTTGACATATTTTAACCAGGGTTTTACGTGCCCTAGGGCATATACAAATTCTAATTTCAGGGTTATTTTTAATCGATGTGCTACCCTTGAATTTAAGCTTCAAGTTCGTTAATCATGGATGCTGTCTCGTATACTGTGTTGGCCTGTGTAATTGTCTTCCTCTTACTTTTATTTGGATTTTTGTTCAAATCCAGTAGTAAAAGAGGTATTTCAGAATGAAAATATTTCTGGCATATGTCATATTTTCCAAAGCTATGTATATTTTATTGGATATTGATTCTCTGATGTTTATTTGAAGAGCCTGAAGTCGCACCTGATGCAGATGCCCGTCGAGGGCAAGAGGCGAATTTGCCCCGTCGCGCTGTAGCTGCGCGAAATCAAAGAGCAAGGTTACGCCCAACAGGTAATATAAAAATTTCGAATTATGACTGGTGCCAAATACTTCAGAACTTGCTTATTGTCCCCATTCGTTACAGGTGGGGGTAACCAGAGGCAAAATGTTTCTGATGATGAAAATGAGGATAACGAAGAGAGAGAGCGGAACATTGATTTAGGTGATGGGAAAATAGGTGCCAAAAAACGGGCTAAGCTTGAGGCTAAAGCAGACAGAAAAGTCCAGAGAGAGGTTTGGATTGTGTTATGGTTTTATTTGTGATATTTTTCATTTTAGGGTCGAAATGTTAATTTTGTATGCAATATCTATTTTTATCTTTTATACAAGCAAGCAGTCACCTTCATAATTTCAAGAAGTTTCATTGCATTCTCAAGAGCTTTGCAAGATGATGCCCAGATAGTAATATTATTTCAAGGCTCTCCTTTCAGCTGATATCCCTTCTTTTCATGCTGTTCTAACGTTTGTGGAGAAGGTTTTGCTATCATTGATTTACTATGTGCTCAGTAGATGATGTCACTGGCAAATTTCACATATTGTGATATTTTTCTCACTTTTGATTGAAGGACTTCCGGGAGTGGGTTCCATCAGCTGCCTCTTATCAGCCCCCTCTTGTACCCCCTCAACCCACCCCTCTAAGATGCGCCCTCGCAAAATTCTCTTAAGAAGAAAGCTAATCATAATCTTCATCCATCTCGAAATTTGGAATACAGAAAGGTTTAGATTAAGATCTTTCATAACCATTGGGTACTAGTGAGCAAAATTTCTTATGCAAAATTGTGACTATACCTTTTTCAAGTGGGTTTCCCGTTGAAAGTCTTATCACATGCAATAAACAGTGATACACTAAAATAATTATGAAACTATTCCATAGCTCTTAGTGCATTGATGCACCATTTAACGGCTTGAGTCTTTCCCATTATAACTTCAACCAATGATGCAACCAGTAGAAGTGTAGAAAAATACATTTGCCTAACCTAGTTGAGATATCCTGAATTATAATAGAATATTGAAGTACCATTAAACTCTCTACTGAGTATACATACACACAGACATTCAATATATTTAAACTTATTTAGCTGACAAGGAGACTTTGCCAAACTGATGTCAAGAAGGAAGATGAAACCTTTTTTATTAGAAAGTAGACACTTTGATAGGAATACAGTTGAAGGGTTTTGTCCAAATACGTCCGGGTTTGAGAGAAAAAAGCATTTAAAAATTGAAAAATATGGTCACGTTGAATTTAATGTTAAAAATATCACGTATTGTTTAAAGGGGATTTGGCCCAGTGGTAGCGTGTCGCGCTTCTGGTGTGAAAGTTCAGGGATCGAATCTTCGTTTCAGTAAATTTTTTCCAGTCTGCCACCTCCTCCATTTTTTGTAATCCGTTCCATCTTCTTCTAATTTGTTCATTTAGGACGTTTTACATTTTTTTTTTACTTGACCGTTGTTTGGGAATAAGCCCTGAACTGACATTTTTGTCGCTAGCTGACCCTTACTACGAATTATTCTTTCCGTGCCAAGATTCATCAAAGCAGGAGTGATGAAACTGTGGTGCTGGCTTCGAAGTGAAGGGAACTCATATCCAAAGCAAAATATTTTAAACATACTGTCTCTTGTGAATTTCCCTGGTTCCATGCAGGAGAAAGATATAAAATCAGGGGGAAGGAAACTCGACAAGTTTTAAATGATCGACAGATGGGTATACGATCGCTTTGTCCAAGCCAGGAACAGGAATGAGCCAATGATGACTCGGACTATACAAGATTATGCTATTTCAGCGTGATTTCAGCACATACTCCAGGATTTGAATTCTCTGCCAGTGCTTCATGGGTTGCATCTTTCAAGATGAGACACCGAATCGTACAACGTAAAATAACAAAATACGTATCAACGGGCGAGCAAGCGTGTGCTGAAGAAATATTGCAACCGGCAATGACGTTTCCGAAGCAAAAAAAAAGCCCCATCTCCAAATGTAATAGATTTTGTAATTAATACATATCAGACCGGGTGTCCTTAGAGGTGGATATATAGAGAACGCGATCGAGAAAGGGAGAATTTTGTTCAGGTTGCTCTTGGGAGCGTGATCAAAGTAATTCACTCATATACAGTGCAGAATGCTATTGCAGCCTCAGGAAAGCTGCTTCCTAAAGTTTTTATTGTGCTTGTCAGAACCTGGAGGTGATTTTGGTCCGCAAGTGAGCGAAGAAATTGGAGAGTGAATTTTAAATGTTTCTGTTGTGCATTCTAAATCTGGAAAACTTACGAATAGGGTGTATTTCAAATTTAAAAAAAATGTTCTCCAGCCATGCGTCAAAAACAATACATTTTTATTGCTTATTGATTTGTGGGGGACAAAAAATAGTGCCATTTATGTTGAACTATTTATTGACGAGGAAGGATAACCGATATGCAGCGTAAAAACTATACCACCGAAGTGCACATCCGTAAGCCAACCGTGCGATGCACATTTTTACAGGCAAGTAAAGCAGTTTATTGCAAGAAACCAGAACTGCCTTCCTCCTTCAAAGGAAAAGAGATATTTCCTCACGTGAGGATGGAATAAAAATCCATTCAATCGTGCATCATCAGTTGTCCTAACCAGCGTTCAATGATATGCTGAGGTATCCATAGTATGCCTCGAAGTTAGTAGAGAATTGAATTGTTTAAAAAAGTTAAGGGAAATATGTTTCCTTGAAGATATAAAGAATCTCAAGGGCGAATGTTCAGGTAGCAGTTTTATAGAGTAGCATGGTGCTTATCAATTATTTGCTTTTCTTGTTTTATTACAATTAACACCCGAACTGCTGTAAAGCGGCGAAGTAATAAATAAATAATGAAAAATTGGATAAGGCAGTGGCAATTGCAGATTATTCAATTTGATATATTTGTGCCTTATATTATGGAGGTATTTCCTCCAATTCGTGGTCCTTTATGCGACAGAGATTTCTCGTGGGCATAAGATCTTATGAAAGCAAGAGAAAAACGAATGATATCGTGCTACGGGAAAAAGCAAAAGAAGCGTAGGAAAATTGGAGTCTGGCGAGGCCACGAAAAAAAGAAAAGGGAAGGGACGAGCCAACAAGCCAAACTAAAAACAGTACTATCATTTGGACATAGACCTCAACAGGTACGGGCCATGAACCAATTTTAAGTTGCCCGAGTTGTATATTCCAGGTAATTAAAAATTCGCATGTAACAACAATTCGTTCCCCAGCTTATACAGCTTGTTTGAAATCTCTAGGCACCTAAATACGCGGAAATAAGGACTCTGACAATGAGAGGAGAGTAAGTTTGTGGGAGGAAAGCATACCTCGCACATCGATCGGTTAGGGCAAGAGGAATAGGGAATAATGGTCGGCAGGTTGCCCAAAAATGGCTTTATGGAGACTTACAATTCCAACGAATAAAATATATACTGTACTTCAACCTACTATCCAGGTTACTGTATGTTGAAAGAACTTCGTTCTAATCTTCTAGCCTTTCAACTATTTAGGTTTTGTAGACAAAATTTCTTTCTTTCTTTCCAAAATCCTATTATACACAAAAAATTAAGTTACCAAGGTGAAAAAATAGACTACGGGAGAGTAACTACAGTCAGAGGAGCAAGAGCGACGTTTAACACTTGGAATACTCCAAATTGATCACATTGGTAGACGAGTGAAAATTGTTCTATATTCTAAATACTAATACAGCAGGAACCCGGGAGACTCTCCGGAGACAGTATGTTTAAAATATTTAGCTTTGGATATGAGTTCCCTTCACTTCGAAGCCAGCACCACAGTTTCATCACTCCTGCTTTGATGAATCTTGGCACGGAAAGAATAATTCGTAGTAACCCAGTGAGAAATGGGTGGTGGAATCCACGTGGAACCCACGTGGAATCCACGTTGAGTGGTGGATATTTGGTGGTGGTGGATATTGAGTGGTTGGACCCACGTGGAATCCACGTTGATTTCAAGTGGATTTGTGGTGATTATCATAAAATGTTAAACAGAATTTCTAATTTGTGGAACTTAACTCTCTGGTGACATTGCGTCATTTATCATCCTGAAACCACGCTAGTTATGTGAAAATGTATCGCACATTCTATTTTTATATAATTCGTGGAAAGGCAGCCATGAGAGCACATGAAAAATCGTAGACAAATATATAGAAGGTTTAGATATAGAGCGGTTGAGGTTTTAATGGTTTTAGGACAGCACCTACTGCTGTTTTAATTTTTCCACCAAATTTCCACGTGGGTTCCACGTTGATTCCACGACCAAAAACACGTGGTATCCACGTTAATTCTCCACGTGGATTCCACCACCCATTTCTCACTGGGAAGGGTCAGCTAGCGACAAAAATGTCAGTTCAGGGCTTATTCCCAAACACGTGGTCAAGTAAAAAAAATGTAAAACGTCCTAAATGAACAAATTAGAAGAAGATGGAACGGATTACAAAAAATGGAGAAGGTGGCAGACTGGAAAAAATTTAATGACACGGAGATTCGAACCCTGAACTTTCACACCAGAAGCGCGACGCGCTACCACTGGGCCAAATCCCCTTTAAACAATACGTGAAATTTTTCATGTTAAATTCAACGTGACCATATTTTTCAATTTTTAAATGCTTTTTTCTCTCAAACCCGGGCGTATTTGGACAAAACCCTTCAACTGTATTCCTATCAAAGTGTCTACTTTCTAATAAAAAAGGTTTCATCTTCTTTCTTGACATCAGTTTGGCAAAGTCTCCTTGTGAGTATAATGGTGAAAATTGTAATGTGAATTTCTTAATTTCAGGACAAAAATTTTTTAAAGAGTTAGGATTACGTATCCAACTACAACAATTTTTAGGAAAAAATTCTCCATGAAAATATTAACTTATCTGGGGAAAAAATAGGGTGTAAAGGATTTTGTGAGGCCATATCTCAGAGGGGTGTAAAAATGGGCATTCATATTATTTAGGATCCTTGGCCCTTTTGACTATTACAATGGGATAGCCCTCAATGGATGGGCTCCAAAGAATTGGAAGCCCCCTCCTGTGCTCCCCTTAACCTAACCCAGATGCACTCTTGTAAAATTCCCTTAAGAAAAATAGTGCCATTAAATTGATACAGGTTGATAATTTTTTCCAGGCATTACTAATCACTTGGAGGAAGTGGGAAATAAGGCAATGTAGGGTGCACTTCTAACTTGGGTTTGGATAGATTTGTTCGAGTGGGGGACATGAGACAAAAATTTTAACTTATCTTCCATTAATATTCAGTATGACCCTGGATAATTCTATGACTTTGCGTTATTTGTATTTGGCAGGCAGAGGAAAGGGAACGAGAAGAGAAGAAGAAGCGGGAAATGCTGAAAGAGCAGGAGCGTGAAAAGCGTGAGGAGCGGGAACGGCAAGAGGAGGCTGCTCGAGAGGAAGAGGAGCGCCGACAAAGGGAGGAGAAGGAAAGGAGGGAACAAGAGGAGTATGAGCGCTTGAAGGAGGCGTTCTCCGTTGAAGAGGAAGGGTTTGAAGAAAATGTGGAGGATGAGGAGAACAACCTCCTCAACAATTTCATTACACACATTAAGGTAGGTTCCTTTTTTAACATTTCAAGCACTTTGATAGCCTCCACTTTTGAAGTTAGCGAATTTTCAGCATGAGATGCTGGATGAGTGGTATACTAAGTTGATTGTTAAAATGCTATCATATGATGTAGCTTGACTCTGTATATCTGCTTTGCCAACCAAGCAACTTCAATCTGAAATCGATTGATTCAGCAACATGATTAAGCATTTTGTCCAAATTGTGCAAAAAATCCACAGAAAACAATCATTCGCCTCAACTGGGATTCAAACTTTCAACTGTTTTGTTGTATCTTGATTCCTTTATTCCGAAACACTGCCTCAAAGACACCCGCCTCCCTGCCACCAGCTGCATGGTGCATTTCTTGATTTGCATGCCATTTCTCAGTTCCGTGGATTAACCCTCCTTCTGCTAACATGCTGGCAGTGTGGACCTAGAGTGAGTAATAATGACAAGCCGGGGACAATATGATTCATTTGTCAGCACCATTTTATACACACATAGTACACTTTAAGCGAGAAGAAGGAGGAAAACTACGATTTTTATAAGGAAAATACGTGAAACAACTGTAAGAGATATCGTTTCTTCTCATGCCTAAGCCTGTGGAAATCAGTGTCAATACTGAGTCAAATGAAATTTTAAGGATTCAGACCACATTCAAATTAAGTTCAAAACTGTTCAAAAATCCTGGGTGATAACAGAAAGAAGAAAGGAAAGAATTAATCAGATGTGGAGCATTTTTCTCTATGGGAGTGAGGCTTGAACATTGAAAGCAGCAGGGAAGTCAAGAGTGAAAGCAATCAAAATATGGTGCTACCAAATAATGATGAAGATAAAATGGATTGATTGAGGAAGTGCTAATAAGAGTGGGAGAAAAGAGAAGTCTTCTAAAGAAAACCTTCAGGAGAAGACAGGACGACTTAGTTGGCCACACTATGAGAAATGATGATCTGATGAAAACAATCGTAGAAGGACAGTTTGAAGGAAGAAGAGTTAGGGACGGCTCTGAATAAGTTACATAGGGCAAATTATAAAGGATGTAAAAGAGTAGAAATACGTCACAATGAAAATGATAGCGGAGAGGAGAGCAGAATGGCGAGCTATGTCTAACCAACCTTTGGGTTGTTGACTAATCGATACCTCCACTGCATAAATGCTTATAACAATCGCCCACCGAATCAAATCCACACATCTAGTAGCCCTAGTAGTACTAGATGAGCAGATTTGATTTGGTTGGCGATTGTTAAGCGTTTATGCAGTGGAGGTATCGTTATGATGATTAAGAATTAAACTGTTGGTTGATCAAAATTCAGATGATTTGCATGAACTTTATTTCAGTAATAATATTCTATGTTGGTATGCAATTTTATTCCCTGGACCTGATTTCTCTTCACAGACAATGAAAGTGGTAGTACTGGAAGATTTGGCGTCGCACTTCAAAATGAAGACTCAAGCAGTGATCGAAAGAATACAACAACTTCAGGCAGATGGAAATCTAACTGGTGAGATCTTCAATTGCATACTTTTAACTGCTTGAAATATATTGGCACCAATAAATAAGAATTGATTATAAAATATAATGAAACTTAATGGGTCAGCAATTAAATGTAGCATACTCATTATGTATTTACTTTTGGTCTGTGTGCCATTAGTTTGAAACCTCAAGTTGTCTTCCAGGGAGGTAGAAAGGTCATTTACTCTTGATTCGTGTCTCTTGTTGAATAAACCCAATGGATTTTTTCTTTAAAAAAAACCTGAAACACACGGGTTTGGATAAAACCTGTGCATCTGGATCAAAAGTGTTTTTCCATACATGCAATGTTGGCACCTAATTTTATAGTTTTTTATATTTATGGTACTACATATTTGTATAGGCTGTCCCATAATCATGTGTCATCTTCTATCTCTAATTTTAAGCATGTAAAGTTATACGATTTTGATGAAATTTGGCACATGCATCCGAAAAGGTCTTTTCAATTTTTGTTTTTGTTCACCAAATTTTATAATTTTGACCACACGATGTGGGTCCAAAGTCAAATTTTGATTTTGCCTGATGGAGTATCTGTTTTAAAAATTTTTGTGATGGAAAAAAATTGAAATTTTTCGGTGTCTTTTCCTCGGTTACTGGGCTAGGGAAGAACAATGAAATTACTATTATTTGCAAAAAATCCAACTGTATCCCTTGTAAGGTCAAAAGGGTGGTCACCACCAAGATAAGACATGTCTCCATAGCATAAAAATCCTCTTGGGTAACTAGCTCTCTCACTCGCTTATGGGTATGGGTTTCCAAGCAATTCAACAAGACATATGAAATTTTGCACGGTGGTGGAAGTGGAAATTCTGAAGACCCCAAATTTCTGAACTCTTCACCCATAATAAATTTTAAACAGTGCCAATTCTGGTTTTTCCATGCATACTTCTAGTCGATAGCCTCAGATGCCAAGATTACTCAGCAGATCTTAATATTTGTTAATTATTTACATAGGGAATAGATAGTGGCTTTTTTTTTTTTGGTGTCTCTTACCTGTTTACCACTGGAATACAGAAAAAATAAGTCTCCATCCTGAACTTTGATGGGCCACCCAAACATCCTACAGTAATGTAACCCAAGGGAATAATTAATGGAGTTTTCCAACGACTCTTTATTTCAGCTCAGCTAAGGAATTTTTGCACCTAAATTACAATTGTGGGATACAAATGAATTCCTGAGAACACATATTAGCCCCCGGCCAAATTTGATATCCATTATAGGATGAAAAATGACATTCATGGTGTTCATGGACCTGACCCAAACAACCAATTGTATCTTGTATTTATTTGGCAGGTGTCATTGATGATCGAGGAAAGTTTATTTACATATCACCAGAGGAGCTGGAAGCTGTGGCCAAGTTTGTGAGGCAGAGAGGTAGAGTTTCTATTTTAGAACTGGCAGAGAGCAGTAACAAGCTAATTAATCTTGTTCCAACAAAAGCTGAAGTGGCACAAGTTGAGGTAAGAAAGCCTTTTCAGTACCATTGGTGGTTTAGTACGATTGAAGCTGCTGAATCAATGATATGATTTTATATTTAACCTACACATTTTCAAATTTGAAACTGTTATGTACTTACCGTGAAACCAAGATAGTTAACAAGCATCAATACTCAGTTTGTTTTGGCACCATTGCAGAACAGATGGTGGCGCTTTGCATATTTGCACTAGTCTGATTGGTTTGTTGGCTAATTTTTATTGTAGTTTGGTTGCTCTCTCTCACTTAATTTCTTGCCTCTGTGCAGTTTAAATGTTTCTTCTGTTTAAATGTCTCATGGACCTATGTGCGAACCAAAATTATTTTCTGTATAATAAGAATTTTTATCAACAAACAGACGGCCTTGCCATGGGTTCCCCTCTTTCACCTGTGTTAGCTGAAATATTTATGGACAATTTAGAATGCCAGTTATTTGATTCCAGACATCCACTTTTATCCAACATCTTCTACTGGTACCGTTATGTTGATGACATCATCTGCTGCTGGACCGGAAGTGCTAGACAATTAGATACATTTCTGAATCTTTTAAATACCCAACATCCCAACATTACGTTCACAGTGGAAATAGAATCCGATAAACAAATAAACTTTCTTGATCTCTCCATATCCATAGTTGGTGACAAACATGAATTTGGTGTGTATAGAAAACCCTGCTATAGTGATACAATCATTCCAAGTGACTCATGCCACCCAACCTCCCAGAAATTATCCTCATTTCATTCCATGTTGCATAGATTGGTGAATTTACCGTTAAGTGCTGTGAATTTCAATAGTGAACTTTCTAATATCAAGTCAATTGCAGTTTCAAACGGCTATAGTGTAAACATCATTACCAAAATGCTTCAAAGAAAGTTAAAAACGCGAGCTATTTCACAGCTTTGCTCCCTTCCCCTCATCACTGAGAAATCCAAAAAATGGTGCCGGCTATTGTTTGTAGGGGATCTTTCAAATAGGCTTGCTCGCAAATTCCCCAAAAATAAATTCAATGTCTCTTTTTATAACCCCCACACTCTTGGTAAAGTTTTGTGCCGCAACAAAGACAAAATAGATTCAATTAATCAATCTGGCATTTACAAGGTTAATTGTGAGTCATGCAACATGTGTTACATCGGCCAAACAGGCAGAAGCTTCATTACCAGAATGAAAGAACATAGAAGGTGCTGGAAAAATGGAGATGAAACGTCACTTCTCGCTAAACACCTTCAGACCTTACATTATTGTAATTTTAAACCTGAAATTCTACATTTAGAAAGTAAGGGTACAAGACTGGATGTTTTTGAGCAATTCGAAATTGTACCAAGTGATTTGAATACGCTTATGAATGAGCAAGTGTTTTTCACCCACTCCCCTCTCCTAAAGATACCCTTCACCAAAACAAATGGTGAAATTCTTTCCTCACCCACGCCTTAAGTGACCCCAACATCCACGGGGTGTTTCCCGTCCGCCCATCCTCTCTACGCATTTGACCATTTTCTATTGCTGGCAATTTCCTCCCTTGTACCCCCGCTAACTTTCACTCCTTCTCAGCTAACCCAAAGGGACTCCTCACCCCCGCCTTTTTTTTTTTTTCCTGCGTCGCTACTTACTCCTCTCACTTTCAAAAGACACGCGGCCTCTTTTTACCCTAAACCCCCCCTTTTTTCACTCTTCTCAACACCCCCTCCTCCTGTTTTGCTATGGTCTTCCGCACGTGTCGTCATTTTACAGTTATGACCAGAACCCTCCCTCCAACGTGGGTTCTCCACATCCCGTAGTTGTATCTTTCCCCATTGTCTATACTCTGTACACCCGTTCCCACCCCCCCCCCCCCCATCCTCAAAGATGTCAAATCCTCTCCTTCTCCAATACTCTCCTTTCTCAAGGGTATAAAAGGGATCTTCACATGTGTTCAAGCGTCTTGTACCAGATGATGGCTCAGTGAGCCGAAACGCGTTGTACGCATTAAAAATTCTTGTGGAAAAGTGCTACGATCTTTCATTTACTTAAAAAAAAAATTTAAGATAACTTTTGAGTCCATAGGAATTTGGTCTGTGATTCCATAATACAGATAATCCATAGTAGAGATTTGGTCTGTGATTTCTTTTTAATGCTAGGAAAATAAAGCTAGCTGAAATTAACTCAAATTCAAGAAGCTCTAAATTCCATCAAATGGTATTATCTGGAATGACTTGAACTTCATCTTTGCCCAACAGTTTTTGCTTCTTTTACTACAGGTTCTCTGCTTGGGGTTTCATTTTGAAGTCTCTTTACAATTTTTTTAGCTTTAGTACTTCTATTGGAAAGAGATTTGGCTTGTTGGGCAAAGATATGTGAAATATTGTGCTGAGGTTAGTCTCTCCTCTATTCCATTCACCTCGTGCAACACTACCAAAAACGGGCAAAATCTTTGTTGATGTCATTTCAGATGCAGTGTATCAGAGTCATTATGTAATGGGAAATAATTTGAATCAAGGCTTTAAGTATGGTTGCATGGTACAGCATACAAAATATGAAGAATATGGATTTATATTGATCCAGAAATGAGAAATGCTGAGGTTTGCACAATTTTTGATTGTAAAACCCTTCAGCTCTTGGATGACTGGGCATGAATTTCATGAGATGGAAGTGCATTCCCTTCATTGATGAATGTATTTCTGTCTAAAAGTACTGCCTCTCAATGACACTAGCACCTATATATAGTATACTTAAATTTGTAGCCATTCCCTGAGAAAATTAGAGTGGATTTGTAAAACTGAAATCTTCAGATCTTTTGGTATGGTGTTCAAGTTGATTCACAGTGCAGCTATTGCCTGGTAGTGGTCATCATCAGTTCTCTTCCAAAAAAATTGAACTGTAGGCTCTCCTTGTGACAAACAATGCTGTTATAAAATTTTTGTTATAGAATAGTCTTTACTTTCATCAATTCTTACCTGTTTTCACCCATCTCCACCCTCCACCTCTTATTTCCTCCATCAAGGTTGTGGACCCTATGGTCTCCTAGCACCTGCCCTGAACAGCTCTTGCTGTAAATACTTCTCGCCACTGTCCCCCTTTCATCTTGCCTTCCATCTCCATTTCACCATACCCATCCTCTTTCCTTGCCCTCCTTAAACTCTTTTTCTCCTCTCGTGTTACATTTTTGAAAGTGTCTTATTACATCAGAGTCCAAAAAAAATTGTTTCATTGGAACAATGAAACAATTTTTATCAACTTACTTTTTTCTATTCAAAATACCCCATTGTTTACTTCTGGTTACGAATTTACTGATGAAGCGAAAGATTTCAGCCCAACAATGAGTTTGCCTGCTGTTAGTAGTCATTTTACAGCTCTCAACCATTCGCCAACTTTAATCCTGTGCTCAGCCTCCACCCTTGTTATTTATTTTTCTTGAGTTCCATGAAGTATCTTTTTTATTGGACTTTGCTGAGTTATCTTGGTGGAAGTTCTGACCTCCAAGTAGCACTAACCACAGTTAATTATAATGAATTAATGAATTATCTAGGTTTCATATAGTTTTGTGCACAATTCAATCATGAATCATACTTTATCATCTGAGGCTATTCCGGAATGGGAACAGTTGAATATGAAAAAAGTTGACAAGAAAAGTAGGTAAAGCAGGTTTTTTCCCCAATATTTGGTAAAAGAAATGTTATTACGAATTCCTTTATCACAAACGTGATGTTTTGGTCCCATTAAATTTTAACAAGTCTTCTGTGGTTCTACACTTTATCTCTCATGATGTGTATTAACTAGAGATGTGCGAATAGTATCCGCGAATACTCGAATACCTCGAATATTAGAAAGTATTCGATATTCGAGGTTTCGAATAGTTATGCGAAAAGTACCGCCTCGAATACCTCGAATACTTTGAATTTCGCGTCATACACTGTCGCACGCACGTCGTTGGTAGTTGACTCGGAAAAATGTAGAGAACTATAGTCATTTAGTGCTCGCAGCGCCGTTTTACGCAAGTTGACGAATTACATCAAATTCGTGGATTTTAGCGGTGAAAAGAGTTCGACGAGGGGAACCGAAAATGCTCGGGTGAAAAAATCCGAAAATCCCCGATTCCCCCCACCAGGAGAACCTCAGTGCCGTGGGATAGCAACCTTAGGGCATTTCCCACGATCCGCTATCCCCCTCCATTCAGCACTCGCCTCATCCACTCTGACGCTTTCCTCTTCTCCGAAATCAAACAAAAGGTCCCAGCTCAAGCAGGGATCGCATTACGAAGACCCCTGTTTTGAAAAAAATATCGAGTTACGAGAACAATAAAAACGTGTTTCACGCCCTCCCCCCTTTTCTCACCCACTGACCTTTTTCTGGCTACCTGCTTCGAAGTTCCCCATTTCTGGAGGTCGACTGCTGTGTGAGTACCGTGGGATACTTACATTAGCGCATTTCCCAAGATCCGGTATCCTCTCCATTCAGCACTAGCCCTCCCCCCTCTGAGGCTTTCCTCTTCTTCGAAATAAAAAAAGGTCACAGCTCGCGCAGGGATCATATTACGAAGACCTTAGCTTCGAAAAAATACCAAGTTACACGAGAACAATAGAAACGTGTTTCGGGCCCTCCTTTTTCTCCCCCACTGACCTTTTTTTTCCTACCAGCTTCGAAGTTCCCCATTTCTGTTGAGGTCAACCGCTGCATGAGTCATCTATTAGCACAAAAGGTGTCTAAGAGTGACTTTCGTCAATTGATGTTACACCTTTATTGAATTGAAATATTAGTAATGTGCGCGTAATTTCAAAAAGAATAAGACCAAACACGACGTATTTCTGAGTTTATTTAAGCATTTTACGCAAAGAAATAAATTTCAAAATACGACGGAGACTTAGCATTCTGGCGAAACTCGATATGAGCAGCAGAGCTTCTCGGAAGTTGATGCGGTATTTTTTTCCGAAAGCATATATCAAGTTACAATTAATGAGTGGTGCTATAAATCTTTATTGTTACAGTCCCAGACAATGGGATATTTTCTCAGAATATTTGGTTTCTCCCTGATAGCAATTCCAATTCATCTTCTTATCTCGTGAGAACTCCCAAAGATGGACTGAAAATAATTGAAGAAAATCCGGTGGAATAGAGCTTGTATTTTGCAAAATGACTCAGATTGTCAGCTAGCACTTGGCAGTAGAAGTGGGGGTAAAGCGATGTTAGTTGAATTAATGATATGCCCAATTGTTTCTATAAAATTAAAATATTCATTAATCAGCTAAATTCCTGTTCGAATCATTTAAAGGAAATCAAAATTACTCCCCAAAATCTTGTGTTGCCTGCTGCATAGGCAACCGAGTCAAACATTCCAGCATTCATCATTTAGTATTCGAGGTATTCGAAATTCGAGGTATTCGAATATTCGAGCAATGATTTAATATTCGAATTCGATATTCGAATTCGAGAAATCTGCTATTCGACCCATCTCTAGTATTAACTGAATACATTCCCGCCTTGTTTTTTCAAAAATGCCCGTGTTAAAAGTAAAGGGGTACTATATTCAAACATATTTTTTAATTTTATCCCAAAACTGAAGACTCACAATTAGGGGGGGACTATATTTGGAGAAATACTGTATGTGACATTATACATTGTTTACATTTCAGGTGGTCAAGTAAGATTGGTGCCCCATCTCTCAGACATCAGCCTAATGCACAGCACTATTGTTTAAGAATTTAAGGTATTTAAGAGACAATAAAGATATTTTATTTAACTTTAACGTATCATTGTAATATATTGCAGTTCACTGCAATTATTCATCTTCATCAATTGCATCATCATCATCACTACTTGTTTCACTTTCATTATCAGCTTGAGAAAGGCATTTGGTACAGCGGCATGTAAACAGGTAATTCTCTCTGTAAAACAGAACCAAAAAAGGAACCTTAGTTACATATCTAGGCAGTTGGAAGGATCACTCTTCAAAATTATTTCTTTTTACCTGAGAATCTTCTGGCGTGAGTGGCGACTTCGACTGAGAGCACACTCATCTAAGTAACTGACACACACTTCTTCACCTTGAGAAATGTCTCGCTTTGCTTTCAATACTAAGCATGAGTCACCTAATGGAAATGTCTGCTCTGCATTAGGTTCACAATCATGGTTACAAGAGCTCTGGAGGAGATAAAGTGCTGAACCCTCTGCATCAAGGAATGCTCCAGAAACTAAACAGACAAAAGAAAATTGACAAAACTATAAGGAAGAAGGGGTTGGCCAACTAAGGTTTCCAGTCCCAAAATAGCAATGCACAGCAGTGGTTGCCCATTGTATCAATTGCATCAAAACAATGGAATTCCTTCCCATGTAAAAAAGGGGAGGAGGACATGGTTTCTCCCCACCCATAAAAGCGATCAACTTAAGTTGCTAAGTGAGAGACTAAAGGCTGTAGGGTCATTCCTTGTCAGATGATCTAGAAAAAAATGCAAGAAATGCATGCAAGAGAGCAAGAAATCAAGTATGCCCAGACATACTAGAAATATATTTCATCGTCTTCCTCAAGAAGAAATTTAGTAATTGCAAAATGCTAGTAAATTCATTCGTTTGCTGGAAATACGATTCTAAATTATACATGTATTGGTCTTATTGAAACTCTACATTTAGATTAGGGAGATACTAGAATTAAATTATAATAAACATCTGGTAATACAATCCATCGGGAAATACATACAGTATTTGTATTCAGCCGAAAATTTTACAAAAGTATGGAAGTTTTCACACAATTCCAGTTATTATATATGTAAAACGACCATTTTTATCAAATTTCATGAAAATTCTAGCTGGTGGATTGCATGCAGTGGTTCAGTTTATATAGAATGACCCTACATCATTCTACAGTCAACAGAGAAACGTTAGCAACAAGCATTTCTTATTTTGAATAGAAATTTAGTTTCTAAATCTCGGAATCAGTACTTTCGTACAAAATGAACTACATAATCTAGTTGGGTAAATTTAGATGAGCTTCGAAATAATCACTAATCTGGTTGGCTAATGCAAAACAAAATTAGTTGAGATACTGTGGTATGAAAAAATGAAATTATCCTCATCAGATTGCCTTGGCCATTCAGAATGATTTTTGGAATCTAAAACTTAATAAATGTACCAGGAAAGTATTCCTTTAGGTGGCTTCTTTTTTACAGAAAATGGTTGAAGTATGACGCCCCTACTTCATCCATTATTTGTAGAGCAGTTATCTTCACTTAGTCTATAAACTTATGCACTGCTTTCATTTGCTTAGTGAAATACCTAGCTAACTCATTTAACTTATAACGCATGCAGAATTATAGAGGTACAAGTATAATTCATGGCTGTAGAAGCATCAGGGTAGAACAAGCAATAAGTCATCTGTGAGTTGGATTTTAATTACTGTTCAGATTTCTCATAATTTCTTTAAATCTTCTCAAATTACTTGTGGAGACCATGAGGACATTGATTGACATTATTTCTTAGTATGAGTGGGTTCAGGACATAATGCTTTGCTACTATTACATACTTACTGGTGGTGTGACTATCATGCATGAGTCTCAGTGACTGATTGCATGCACCTGGCAGCAAAAGTGAGGAGCTGATCATTGCCATAAATATATTAATGAATAATTAAAATCCTGAGTATATATTTGTATTAAGAATTTTACTTGTCTTAATTATATCTTATCTCTAGTTCACATTTATAGGAATAATTAAGCAACAAAAAAGTACTCACCAGCTTCTATATCAGAGTATAGTTGATCAATAAATGAGTCAACAGTAGACCTTTGATCAGCACTTAAATTGAGATTGGCTACATTGTTCACCCATTGCGACAAAGGACTAGAGGCAACACCTTGTCCATTGGTGCCCACCAAAGCAAATAAGGACCTAAATCCTTGAGGAGTTAGCCACTGTCAGTAATAGAAAAAAAAAACATTTGAAAAATATAAACATGAATTCATTTCTTACAACACCGTGCACAAGACAGCATGAGTGACACCAACGTCACAACAACAATGCTAACCATATTTTATAAAGAATATTGATAGGTAGTTAATATTTTACAGTACTCCATTACCATACCTTTAGACAGTGGTCTCCAAACTTTTCAATGTTAGAGCCACATCATATATTTCCCACATTCATGCAGGCTGAAGGAATAACAAATAATAATACAAAAGACAAATCAGTGCCGGTAATTTAATACCCTCAAAAATTAGATTATAGACATGGAAAAATTAAAAAAAAAATCTTGTTGGAAAAAATCAGGGTAAACTAAATAGATTTCCGTGTTTACTTTTATGCAACCAAATTAGTGTGACGAATGGCATTGTCATTTTGACTTCAAAATTTCATTAAAATCAGGTTCCTGATTAGATGAGCCAATTGTAACCAAGACATAGGAATTTGTTTGGCGGGTGGGATGAAATTATTTGGTGTCCCATAGTTCGGAGACCCTTTTCCTTAAGACATTATCTAATTTTTTCATATGGAAAATGAACACCTATACTGCTTACAATAGTAACATTGATGACACTTACTGCAAGAGTCCCCTGTAGGCAATGAGGATGATTTCATCTCCTACTGCATTGAAAGGTTGTGTTATTAAATCATGTAAATGCACATAATTTTAATAAGGTATAGTGAGAAAATTTATGGTACACGATGTAGCTAAAGGTTTCCGGTTAAAATCAGATGAGCAGTCAGGAAAATGATCCATGAGTATTTAAAAAGTCACAATGGTCAAAATTAAGTCAAGGTGGCTAATATTGCTGCTTGGTCTCACAGACCAAAAGTAGCTACAAACACATGTTGTAGCTATATCCTCTATCATGAGTTTTCATAACCAAATGTTTCATAGATCATTCTGGCTCGATCAATTATAAATGTGTTGTCCTGAGAATCCACACATTGGACGTAATAATACGTCATTTGTACTATTCGCCTAGAAAACTTTTCCTCATCTTTGCCTCACTATAGGTTCCAATGTTCATTACTTCTTTTTCATTAGTACACATAATCATTCAATAGCTTAGTGAGTACATTAATTCTGTAATTTAATTTTGAATCCATACATGGATTTTTTCCGCTCTGATTCAATGCTATTACATACCTTAATAGCTAAGAATTGAAAAAAAATGAACTCATTAAAGTTATCATTTAAATAGACATTTAATGTCCGCAAAACTTACATGATGGACATCATCAGAATACAATGCATTTCCCATTAATTCTCTTAATATTTCCAACTGACTGGAAAACTGTTCTCCCAATAACTTATGAGCAATTTCTTCCTCCTCATTTTCTGTTCGATGACAGAACTGAAAGTGAAAGCATACAAAGCAATTATTAGCAGTACCAATACTTAACATTCTGCATTACTACTAAGGGAGTGTTTCAAGTATTACATTAGCACAGTTTTGGCCCCTGCCAATTATAATGACTATGCCCCCTAGCAAAGCATATGCAAAACCTCTCCCAACACTTGCTTACATTAGATTTTTCAATACAGCACACTCCCGATTAGCCGGGCTAATGATCGGAAAACATGGATAATCCAAACAAACTTAAACAGTATCCGATGAAGCTTGATTATACTAATGCAAAGCACCAAAGCCTCATCCCCTCATAATTGCTGGTGATGCCTGCGGTGTAAACCCGAAGTTGTGGAAGAAAGGACTCCGATCATAAGTATCTTAAGAAGTATTCCCCGCGTCATATAACATAGACGAAACAGAACTTTTTTACATCCTACTCCCCCGACAAAACCCTTGCAGTACAAGGTATTTCTTGCAATGATGTCTCTAAAGGTAGGTAGTGCGCCTTAGCAATGATGTAGGATGTACGATGCAATGATACTCAGCGTGAATTGTCCGGATGGACGTATTTATTCTCCGTTGCGGATTCACAAGGGTGAACTATTCGTGACAGTGGTCGGAGTCGTACTGGCGCTCTCTTCGGTCACGTGGGTAGCCGAGCATTCCCTGGTGGCCGCTGGAAGAACTCACAGAACAACTGACTCTCGTTTGCAGTGCCGTGGTAAACTCAGAGTATTATTTCAAATACGTCGCGAGCGTAACACTCTAAAAAGAACTTTTTTTCACAACGGCAATTTTAATCACATCATTTTTCAAGCTTAGCAAACTTTTTACCGTAGATAATGAAGATATTACATTATCTGATAGAAAAAGTCTTCCAAGGCGGGGACGTTATACAACCTTCCACCGTTTTCAACTGCAGAAAAAAATGCAATACGTTATTTCACTTCACTGCCGCTTAACCCACAGGAACAATAAACATACACCAATGGAAACATTTGAGGAATTAAATAACCACAATATGGTTTTATCATTAAATTTTTGAATTTTCAGTGGAAAATACCAAAAAATAGGATGATTACGTAAATTCACTTATTGAGTACATAGAAAAATGGCTTTGTCGGTTGTGCATTGGCATAATGATTGACAAAACAATGCTTTGCATGATTTCTATTCAGTGCGGCACTTATAAATTGTTTGAATAGTTAGTCGTTGTTTGAGTAAGGAAATTTAGTGAGGCAATAAAACATCGCCTTTCGTCTGGATTTATGCTTACGTTTATTGGATAGAAATTTATCTGTCGCCGCACCACTCCTGTTCCTGTATAATTGTTCGCAACAGGTATATTGGCTATTATTTGCTCCACCTCCGGTAAAGCGACAATTCGCTATAGCGAGTGTTTATTGGTGCACCGTGGGGTCTCGTTGTATCAAGGTTGCACTGTATGTATTTAGGTTTTTTTAAGCTCAAATTGATTGAAACAAAGTTTCTTTTTGTTACAAAAAGACTATGCCAATATTCAACATTGTCCAAACATCACAATTTTCAAAGGAAATGGGGTGGCATCAGTACCGTCAAAGAAGAAGATACGGCCTGGAAACGCCAACTGTATACATCAAATGGGTCGCCCAGCTTCGCTTTGAGGGGAAAGACGTCACAAACTAGCAATATCTGATAGGTTTGTCCTTGACTGCCTCATTCGTAGCCTCGTTGAGGAGATGGAGGGAGCACACTTCGTCCCCTCTACCTATTCTTTACACGCTTCTGCTACACTCCCCTTCCTTTTGCTGAGAGGCCGTTTTATTCTATTCCCGCAGCTCATCCCATGTGACGCTAATGTATTCTCCTAAACATTATTAATTGTGTTGCAGATTTCGCAGTTGCAAATTAATTTAATGATTTGACATAAAGAGAACAATGTGTGTGCACTGTGACGTGAAACTATCGCGAGGAAGAGCAAAATCCACCTCGCTGCAATTCTGTCATTAAAATTCAGTCAGTGGTTTATCCAAAGATTGAAACCTATTTTCATTTCCAAACGCAAGCATAACAGTTCAGATTCTGTGCGTGTAAAGATTTTATTGTTTTTAAAAAGTAATTTCAAAGCTTATAAAAATGATTTTTAACAGGCAAAAGTATAAACATGTGTAAGGTAAGGTGGGGTAAGTGCGACCCCTAAATAGCATACATCAACTTTAACTAGCTTAGGAAAATTTTCTAGGCTAGCTAAAAACAGGAGATTCAATGTCTAATATGTATGTGAACCACTGAAAATGATAATTAGATTAAAAATCCTCTCTCTGTAAAGTGGTAATTTTTATAAATTTTTACTTACAATCTTGTAGAGGGATCGCACTTACCCCGTGCATGGGGCAAGTGCGTCCCACGGCTGATGTGCAATATATTTATACATTACGCGGCACATGGGGTAAGTGCGATTTGCCCAGAAATTTAGCTGTACATTGCTTTTTAAAGTACCAAATTATGTTCAACCATTCTTGAGAAATCAACTTTTACCTTAGGTAATGTAAGTAGATTTTTTTTCGCGTTTTTTGGTTAATTATGGCACAGTAAGGAATTGTTGTTCAATGTGTGTTTTTAATGATAGTAACAGTATTCAACTGTTAAACATTAATTCAAAAGTGCATTTAAAATATCTAGTGTGCATAAAAGCTGAATAAATAATAAAAAATAAAAAATTATAAATCTTGCACATGACAACAAATCTGAATACAAACTAGATTGTAATGAACAAAGAATTTCTTCTCTAATGTAATTTACATTATTAATATAAAAAAACAAAATGAAGAAAAACTCATGGTCTTCAACCAATTGAACATTGAATATTTATTTGTTTATTTTAAGTTTTACCCCGAGAAAGATAGGCAAAACGTTAACTTTCCTCGACGGCCGACAGAGGGCTTCGGTAATATTTTTACAACATCTTCCCTGTGTCTGTGCCCATCTGGAAGGGTAAAGGCGACGTCGCAGAGTGCTCCAACTACCGCCCGATCCGGCTTTTATGCCACGCCATGAAAATATTCGAAAGAGTGATTGATGCTAGGCTCAGACACATTGTTCACATCACACCCAACCAGTGTGGATTTGTGTAGGGGAGTGGCTCAACAGACGCAATACACGCAGCTAGGCTGATCTTGGAGAGGCACCGAGAGAAGAACAAGCCATTGCATATGTCTTTCCTTGATCTGGAGAAGGCCTTCGATCGCGTGCCACACGACCTTATCTGGCATGCCCTCAGATCTCACGACGTCCCTGAAGTCTATGTGTCATGGGTGAAGCTTCTCTACACCAACGTCACCAGCTCCGTCCGTTGCCCAACAGGAATATCACCGCCTTTCCCAATCACTGTTGGCGTCCACCAAGGATCGGCCCTCTCTCCGCTCCTTTTCATCCTGTGCATGGACTTACTTACGGCCTGTCTCCAAGAATCACATCCTTGGTCACTACTGTTCGCCGATGATTTCTTCCTTGCCAGCACCACCACACCCGAATTACA
The DNA here is from genome assembly GCF_921293095.1 of Ischnura elegans. Taxonomy (NCBI): domain Eukaryota; kingdom Metazoa; phylum Arthropoda; class Insecta; order Odonata; family Coenagrionidae; genus Ischnura; species Ischnura elegans. The sequence goes on from NC_060248.1 coordinate 103,894,314, forward strand.
GCAGCGAACTCGACTATGGAAGGTACGACTCGACAACTATGGGTTGCGATTAAACACCAAGAAGACTGAGTACATGGAGTGTGGACCTCAAACCGATGGCACGATAAGCATCGACGGCGAGGACATTGAAAAGGTCGAGAAGTTTAAATATTTGGGCTCTGTCATCAGCAACGATGGAAGCACAACCGCCAACACACGAGCTCGAATTAATGCAACATGGCTGAAATGGCGCCAAGTGACTGGCGTATTGTGCGACCGTCGAATGCCATAACGATTCAGGGCCAAAGTATACAAGACCGTTGTCCGCCCAGTGGCCCTATATGGAGCAGAATGTTGGCCAGCCACAGCAAATCAAGAACAGGCCATGCATGTCATGGAAATGAGGATGCTGCGATGGATCCTAGGCATCTCCCGCCTGGATCACATCAGGAATGAAGACATTCGGAAAAGAATGGGAGTTGCACCGATCACAGACAAGATGCGGGAGGCTCGATTACGGTGGTGTGGGCATGTGGTGCGTAGTGATGAGAACTCCGTGGACAAAACAGCAATGTGGCTGAGTACTGAAGGACGCCGACCACGAGGACGACCAAAGATGCGCTGGCTCGACAAAATTAAGGCGGACATGAAGACCATCAACGCCACGCCAGTAGAAGCCCTGGATCGAGCCAAGTGGAGAAGACTTTGCAGAACAGCGGACCCTGAAATAGCGCGGGACAAACGCTAGGAAGAAGAATAAGAAGAGATCTTCCCTAGATATTTCGCTGGAATCCTCATTCCGGGGACAGGTGAAACTTAATTCAGTTCCAAAAAATATCCTCAAAAAGAAAACCACGGCATCACCTTATTCAGTAATCTCCAGAATTTTCCCTACATAGTGAGCAACTGACTTTTTGCTGCTGAATCTAGCCAGAATCCAATCTTCACTGTGAATGTTAGTCACCGAATTTGTTAAGCTTTTTCGACTCATGCTATCTTGTTTCAGGCATTAATACCATGTCGTCTACATCCTCCTCGTCAGAAGGCATGATATCCAATGCCCTATCATAATCAATCAACAAACAGAAGTAAGCTATCTTTATCAAATAAACCTTCAAAATAAAAGTTGATGAGAGGACTCTAATTAAAAGACCTATTTTTATAAACTTGGTGTTTTGCAACATTTAAGAAAGTTTAACGCAAGAACTGCCAGACAGAAACTAAAAGTTTAACGCAAGAACTGTTAGTCAGAAACTAAAAATTCAATCCATACTTCAACCTCGTAGCCTGGGGTCGCACTTGCCCCGGAAGGTAGGAATGGATGGTTACGACGGGGAAAGTGCGACCCCCCATCTAAACTAAATATAATGACTCGAGTTCCAAAATTTAAAGTAAAGCAAGGAAAACCAATCCATGAAGAAGAGAAAACAAGATATAGTTCTTACCTAACACCTCCGATGCATTGATTCAGAGGGAACTACGGTATAGCGTCTCCTCACCACCAACTAAGACTACGAGATGAACGGACGGGTATATTTCCTAAGCATGTGGAACGAGAAATTAAGGGATAAGTATTACAAATTCGTTGGCTCTGGTTTCATTACTATGTGTAGAATATGTTGCACGACCGCCACCTGCTTCGAGAACGGAAATACGATTTTCCTGAAGGGGGGTCGCACTTACCCCGCAGTCGCACTTACCCCACCTCACCTTATGTAAATCTAAAAAGCATTGCTTTGATAGTATGTACCCAGAAGAAACTTGAATAATTACTTTGTTTATAGCAGGAATTTGAAAATGCATTTGGATCTGAAAATATCCGAAGGTCCGGCTCCGAAAATCAAGGATCTGATCCGGATTTAAAAAAAATCCTGGATCCGTCCAGCCCTAATTTTTATACATAATAGTGAAGCAGGAAAGATACTGAAATTTGAGCAAATTTTTGTCATGCAAGTTATTACATCACAATGGCTCAAGAATTCATTGCAGACGAGGCATACAAGTTACTGAATTATCATAAACATTTGTAGTCAAGAAGGAAATAGATTTCATTCATAAATGCGATATGGAGACATTGTTAAAATTGAATGACTAATGTGGCATGCAAAAATTAGGGAGATGAGATAAGTCATCATAATTAGTATAGAATAGATAACAATTTATTTACTTGCATAAAAGTGTTCATGGCCATGCTTTTATCCTCTGCTTGCCTCACAGTGGCTATGATTCGTGCGAGTAGCATAATACTTGTAGTCTCAGGAGGGTAATGCATTTGCCTGAAAGAAGTTACAATTTTTAAAGTATAAAATATCAAACACATTATCCAGCAGAACATCAACCTAGATAGCATCTTACTTCCATGTTTCATTCAGCATATTCAGTGGATGAGAGGGATTTTCTCCACATGAGCCAACACACAGAGTCATATGATATTGTTTCCATGCTAGCTCTTGGCATTCCTTGCTGCAATACTGTATCTGTAAAAGTAAGAAAATGTGTAATTATGCAACTAGAATTATATGAAATGCAAAATTGATGAGAAATGCAGGAGGCAATCTGAGGTACTCTTTTAGTCATTGAGCTTTTGAATTAAATATTTTGAAGGTGCAATCAACTTGTTTTTTTTTTTTGGGATATTTTAAGGTGGATTCCCAGAGTGAGTGATAATGAAACGTGTGCCGCCAGCAATGCCGATGATGTGCCGCCACCATTGCTTATCAGGAGAATGGATTCCCTTTCTAATGGTATATACATAATCCTAGGAATGAGATGAGGGAAATTCAAATACGGTCTTTTTCAGCCACCAAGGTCGTGACGATGAATTTGCCTGCCTCGAACCGAGGCTCGAACGTATTTTGTATTCCTCTCTAGAATGTTGGTGCATTCGATATCCTTAGGAATTGTGCCTTCTTTTTACCTGCTATTTCACTCTTACCCTCCTTTCCGTTCCTTCTTCGCACCTACTCTGGCACTTGCAATAAAATTCACTTATAGCCCATCTCCACTTCCTCATTTCCTTGTCTCTGAAAATTTACGGGATAAATATTCAATAGACATAATCTGCAAGGCAGCAATGTCGAGGAGCGATTTTGAGCATCAGGAATTACTCTAAAACACTGGTCAACAAAAAACTTCTTTTCTGTCCTAGAGATGTTGTTGGGTGATCTGATGGGTACTTTTCGTCCTGATTCCAAATCTGGGCTCATATGTTTTCTATCACGTCTAGTTTCTTTAGGACAACCGACTTTAATAAGGGTTCAAGGATATTTGAGCAAATAATTCGTGATTAAAAACATTTGAAAAAATAGGTACTTTCACAGAATTTTCTCGTATATTTAGAATCTGGTAAGTCTCTATTCAGTGTCCATCAGTAATCTGCTAACATGTTGCTGAAATTTCCTTGGTGCTATTTTTCCAAATGTAAAATATCTTGGTAACGCTCACTGTATTCATTTCTAACACTGCTGAGGTTTGGTGGAAAAAGGCAAGGTGTGAGTTGAGAAAATAATTTTTAAAATTCATATTGCAGCCTATTTTTTGGTACGATTTAATTAGATAAGCCACCAGATCATGATAATTTTCAGCCATGATATTTCCTAAAAAATGTTCAGATGCATTTCTGAATGGGTTCCACTCGCTTTTTTCTGTCGTCCTCAATTGCTGTTGAAATTCCGAATCCTTCAGCGCTTCCCTAATCTGTGGCCCAATACAAATTCCTTCTTTGATCTTTGCCTCACTTAATTGAAGGACTTTTTGTTGCAAGTAAGTAAAGCCAGCATCATTTTTGTCCATGGCTTTCGCAAAATTTAAAAAAATCCTTACTGAACCTTTACCCTATGCAGGGCGTGATTTCACGGCCCCAATTTTCCGATGCTAAAGGATGAAGGCCGGGTTTTCACGGCTTGAATTTTTGAAGCAAAAGGCCAAAGGCCGTGTTTTCACGGTTTCGTGGTCAAGCATGCCAAGTGGGTCCCAACCGCCATTAGGGTCCCTCGGCGCGAGAGGTCCGACCCTTTCCTATTGTCCGCGTGGGGATTATCTCGGCACTGCTCTACCCAGGTAATTACTCTCATACCTTGGTTCTCTGGTCAGGTTACATTTAGGTGGTCTGCCCTGTGCACCTCACGGGCTTACTTAGGGAAAAATTAGCGCATTAACGTTTTCTTGGAAAAACTTATTACACTCCAACTGGCACACCCAAGAGTATATTGGTGCAAGTATCCTCCTACTGAAATATGTAAGTGGAAGATGATAACCTCACTCTTCTAGGAATAGCTCATTTTCTTTTCAAAATTTTCTTGGCGTGTATTCAAATTTAACCGTAAATGTTCTGTACGCATTCCCTTTCCTACTCCTGCAAGGATTGTCTTTCAAATGATGTTTCAATGGAATTACATTTTTTCTTGGAATTATACAGCCAGGATTTTTTTCTTGAAGTGCCTTTCGATGGTTCCTTCGAGCTTTCGTTAGTTTTGCATACGTTCTCGACGTGTTCAGAGTTACTTGGATGAGTGGAGCACTAGGCAAATTTGCTGGACGGGAATTTCCTTGCACTGGGAAAATGTCCAGGCTAATTACGGATCAATCGATCCTGGAAATACTCACCAGAAGTGAAAATGAAGACAAGGATAGTGACTCTAGAAACAGTGTTTTGTATTTTTTCTTATTTCGTGCGTAATATGAATTTATATTTATCTAAGTGAAATTGCTTTATAAATATAATTTTGCAATTTCAAACAACAAATTTGTTTGATTCAAGTAGTTTTATGAGAATTTTTCGGGAAAATATTCTTCTAACAAAAATCGAAATGTTTCATTCCCATGTTTTCAGAGAACTCGTGGAGAGCAGACGCGAATGAGGAGCGTGGATTTGGGCATCATGGATATAAAATATGTTAATATCATTAATCGTAAATACCTTGAAGTATGCTAGGAACATTGAAAGATTTCATTCCCTTTAAAGTATTTTTTGATCTATGATCTAATGCCCTTTTGCTGAAAACCCTAAAAATAACCGTAGAACTTCGTTTAAAAGTTCTATAGGCATTGAAAAATGAAAGGTATACATTGATGAACTGACACTTAATGCAATAGTAACAATAAAAAAAAATTAAAATCGAACTAGTAACAATAAACTGACCGCAAAAGTATGCCGTGATGGGCTGCCTGCGGGAAAAGGGTCGAGGATTATATTTGCCCAGTTGCCGAGGAAAGGGTCCGGCACCCCACTAGAAAAGGTCATTAAGTGGAGGGAGTGACTACCTGCACAATTCCTTGCCGAGAAACAACTCCGTACAGGGCGAAAAAGAAATGCTCAAAGCCTTCGTACAGCCAAAACCAACTTCCCGTGAAGGAGCCCGGTGCAAAAGGGTTAATACGCAAAGGTGGAAAAAGAATATTTTTTGGATCGACCAAAAGCTCACAAAGGACATTTTTGGATCCAGGAATGAGTTCTTTACGTTCCAGACAATTTTTTTTCGAGTAATAATTTTTTATGTGTCTAATATCCCACTCGCAGATGAAGCAACAACATTTCGTATAGCCAAGCTGTAAGTAAGTATAGTATAGTAAGCTGTACGTAAGAATAGTAAGTTGAAATGGTTTGCCTTGTTTGAATTTCCCTCAATGACCAAACAATAACAACCCACTGGAAAGGAGTATTACCACTATCCCGCAGAGCGATAGTGACGGCACAAACTTTGTCGGGATACTTTTTTCCTCCATAGTACATGTATTACATATTTTTTAATCTACTAAGTAATACTGTTTCAGAAGATAGCAGGCTCTTTTTTGAGAAGCTCTGATCCCCTCAATCCGAATTACATATTTTTTTCAGGCTTCTCTGTCGAAGACAATTCTTCACGATGACTCAAAACAAGTTTGGCTGAACATATGATCCCTAATTGAAAGAAAGGACAATTAGAGAAACGGGTGAAGATAGAGAAAAATAGCTTCACATCTAACCCACTCTTTATCAAAGTTATTCTAAAGACCTTGGTCTACAATTTTTTGCTGCTGTGCTCCCCAAGGATGTAAGCACATCCTCTGGTAGCCATGTCTTGAAAGGTTGGTAACATACTTATTTGAGTAACAGATAGAACAACAATTAAACAGCCTGTTTTTTGGTCATGTTGATGACACATTTGGAGAATAAACCCAACATATAAATTCATAATGCATAAATGGTGGCTCAATATGATGCAGTCCTCAGTTGGGTACAACGGATGTTGCAAAAAGTAGCAATGATGAGGCCTGGCAATATACGTGCATGGCGTTCTCGAGAGACACTTGGCTGGTAGGATCTCCAGCATATTCCCCTGCAGCAGTTGGCCCAAGCTGTAGCTGTTATAAATTCCTCCACTTTTACTCCTCCACTCCCGTTGGGGGAAGTCTCCGCAGCCTCACCTCAATGCAGAAGTTGAACCTAAGTGACATCTGTCAGTGGGTTTCACTGGGCAGAATAAAGTGTCTGTGATTCACCAGAGGGTCTAATAACTCTGAACCAAGGAATGCCGTTTCTGCTCCTAGGCTAAAGTGTTAATTGCGTATTTTGGCTCTCCAACTCACTGATTTTCTTTGGAAAATTTTAATTCTATCTCATCTACCATTAGGATGATGGAAGAGAGCAACTACCACTTGCACTCAGGATTGAGATTGGAACACTTGACACCTAAAATTTAAGTTTTATGACAATTTTACAACTACCTCAACAACCATTAGCACTGAGGAATGAAAAAATAACACACTTACCCCACAACTATTGCATTTAGTATGACTTTCTATTACTGTAGGACAACACTCTGGATATGGAAGACTAATGTTTGGATTGCCAGTGAGTCGACGAACATTTTCTTCCGTCGTCTCAAGTGACCTAAAATTATGAACACAAAAAACCATTCAAATTAAAACATTTTTTAAATCTTTGATTTTTATGAAAAAATTTCTTTCAGGCAAATACCATTGAAAATATTAATAAAATAATAAGATGACCGATTTCCTTCCTAAATTTCGGCTCATATCAGCTACAAAATGCAATTGCGATAATGAGGACTCCGGTTGAGAGGGACCTAGAATATGACCAGGACGTGCATGCCTGCTTCGTGGATTTTGAAAAAGCATTTGATAGAGTGAACTGGGTAAAGTTAATGGACATTCTCACGAAAATAGGTGTAGATTGGAGGGATAGGGAGGGATTTGTAATCTGTATATGGCCCAGACTGCGCAAGTGAGGGTTGCAGACGGAGAGTCTGGGTGGGCAAGCATGGGCTGAGGAGTGAGGCAAGGCTGTCCTCTATCGCCGCTACTTTTTAATGTGTGCATTGAAGAGACGGTAAGGAAGCGTGGGATGAGTTGGAAGCTGGAGTAAAAGTGGGAGGTATGATGTTCAAATCAGTCAGTTTCATGGATGATCAGGCAGTCAGCGAGGGGTTTCAGGCTTAAGTGGATGCGTTAAACGAGCGTTACGAGGAGTATGGTATGAGGATCAATCACAAGAAGACCAATGTTAAGCAGTTTTGTAAATTAGCGCAAGCAAGGAATGTGAGACTAAAGATAAAGGTGGGTGAGGAAAAACTTGAGCAGGTAGTGCAATTCAGCTATTTAGGCAGCACTTCAGAGGAAAACGGATACAGTGGTAAGGATATTAGGAAGAGAATTGCGCTAGCAAAGGAGGCGTCCATGAACAAGAAAGAGCTTATGTGAGGATCATTATGTAAGAGTTTAAAGAAAAGGTTAGAGAAGAAATTGAACTGGAGTGTAGCACCGTGCGGAAACGTAGAAATTAAGGAAGGAGGACAAGAGAAGACTGGAGGCATTCGAGATGTGGGTGTGGGGAAGAATGGAGAAGGTGAAGTGGATGGAGAGGATTGTTCCCCTGAAACTTGATATTTTCCTGTGGGGTCTCGGAAAGGAAAAAAACGGCAGAGGCATTGGCTGATGTAGGGCCGAGTGTGGCTCCATTAAATCTACGACGTGGTTATTATCCTACGGCACTGAGATTGCCCCGATTGTTGTCCAAGCTCTTGAGAAGGTTCATGCTATGTGCCTTGAATCGTGTTTTGCCATAATATTTTCCACGGCTGCAATTCTATTGAAATATTCCTGTCCTATTCACGAACAAAATTGTTGGTGAATAGGACACGCATCGTAGAGCAACGGCGTATGCAAAGGGAGGATCGGAACTTTTTCTACTCCCTCTTATGCCGCTATTACCACCGCAGTTATCAAAATTCCCTCTTTCATTTAGTATTGAAAGAGGAAATTTCGATAACTGTCTAAATTCCAGGCATAGGTCTACAACACTGCGCGATACTATTAAAAAAATGCCACTAAAAAAAATTACTACAAAAAAAATCATATAAAAATATTGTCTAGTTTTGGCATATTACAACTGCATATGCTTAAAGATAAATTTTTCGTGCCAAAATGATGTAGAATAAACTTCCAGGAATGCCATTTATCAAAAATTTCCCAGTCCTCCCATTACCTTAGGGTGGAGGGGGTTCATCTCCTAGGCCATCCCATTCCCCTCCCCCCCCAAAAGAATATTCTTAGTTACGTCACTGCTTCTCACAATAATCTTCTTTTAGACCAATATTAAGTCTTGGTCAACCAACATGTCACTTCCAATGCTAAAGTGAAATCTGTTACGCAAACTTCTTTCAGAATGTAAATAATGTGTTGAGTCTTGCCTCTTATGTCCACAAATATCACATATATTCCCTTTAATTAGTGCATAACCAATATGTAATAATATTTTACACATTAATTGACACACCCTTGTGTATTGTTTATTGACATTAAATAATGTGCTAGAACATACAGGAATTAAATTAACCGTCAAAAATGAAACCAATTCTTGAAATCCATAGCTGATGGAATTTATCTTTTAATTTAATAAAAGGGGCACAGACTGCATGCTTAAAAAATGGACTGATCACTAGCAACATATACTTCCCATATTAAATGTATTATGGCTATAATATTACCTTAAGCAGTGATCACAAGCCAGATATTTATATGCAGCATTCCAGGAGAATTGACAGCAAACTAATGGTTTTTCCTGCATGATAATATCTCCATTTTTAATATTTTTAACAGCAAGCATTCCTTTTCCCTAAAAAAATAAGGTTTATGTTTACTTATTATCATATTCACTCCAACATTCATTTTTTAAACACAAAGAAGTGAAGTACCGTTCATGAAATACCTCAAAACCCAAAAAACCAATTTCATCTAACATATTTCCTTTAAAAAAACACTTAAGAATGTAAAAATGGTCGAGTACATGTAATAAAGAAAAAAATATTTCTAAGGGCAGTGGGTAATCCATCTTCAATAATTGAAGTGTCTTGTATGAAAAATCCTTAGAGAAAAATCATTCACCATGACCAGGATCCTGGATCAATGCTCTTATTTCATCTCAGTGTTCATAACAGAAATTAAACATTGCTTCAGTTTAGGGACTCATAATGATCAATTACAATTTCATACAATATTCTTGCATCCAATTTTTTTAGTTTTCAACTAAAAATGCCAAAATTGCTTTAAAAAATTAGATCCACAGACAAATATATTAAAGCATAGATCTAATAAAATTGAATGGATGCAAAACGTGGACCTTGGGAAAAAGAGATAGGTAAGGAAAACTGATTTTGAGATGTGGGTGTGGAGAAGGCTGAAAAGAGTGAAGTGGGTGGATAAAGTGAGGAATGAGGAGGTGCAGAAAAGAGTTCGAGAGGAAAGAATATTATTGAGAACTATTCGAAAGATAATGGGCCGACTCAGGTAGAACTGAATGCCATAGACACATAACATGAATACGCTGAAGGCCACAACATACAAGCATGCTACATGAAAAACAACAACTGGAGAAACCACATAGTGACTGCTTGAGAATACGAAAACAGAAGGTAGGTGCATAGAAGGACTTAAGATACTTACTTTAGTTTCACTAAGGAATGTTGTAACTGAATCAGCGAGTGCCATCGCAAAATTTGACACAAAGCCGAAATATTACAATTTATTGTCAATGCTAGAACTCGTGGACGGTCAGTCACATTGTGCGGGCGCCTGAAGAATATAACAAATCACTCACGAAATTCGTGTTGTTATCATCTATCTTTAGCGCCTCTTTAGAAATTGAATATCTTTGGCCTCTGTAGTTGCTCTCGAATATCTGCATATGGATTACTAACGAGTACTTTTGTATGCTTGAAACACTTCCTTTCGCGTGTAATTTAAATAGTAACTTCAATTTCCCATCCTCATCTATCTTATTATTGTCTAGACTCTAAACCTTAAGCACGTGTGTAAATGTTTTTAAAATCGTCTGAAGAATTTTTTCATTGAAAATGTGAGAAAACTTACCGGCAAACATGAGACGCTTCCAATGCTGTGGGGTGGAACATATGATCAAGGTAGGGCATTAATTATTATTTTAAGTTTTCCATTTGTCGTAACCTTCGTTATCTCTATCAATATAACCATCTCAGAAACTCGCGAGACTAGGGTCGCGACCTCTTTTCGTATGGTGACCCTATGTTTATGTTCACTCAAGCTCATACTATTTTCATGACGCCTACAACAGCTGTCCAAAGTTTACTTCCGTCATAAAACGTCATTGATATTCAGGGAATGAAATTTTTTCAATCCCATACTGCTGATTTTTATCAGATGTGTGAATATCTTAAGCTTATTCATTGTAATTATCTTTCATGTCTTCATGTATCAAATACTGTAACCATTATCATTCAGCGCCCTGATATAAGGAATATATCGAAATGTTGGAAAACAATTTTGCATATCATTCTCAGTCGACCTATACTGCGAGGCGTTGATCATCATTGGTATTGTTGTGCTTATATAAATGCTTCTTGTAGAGTTAAAAATGCTTCATGAACATCTAAAAACATCTCATCAACAACTGGGAAACACCACATGAACAACTTTTTTGATCAGTTTGTAACACTGCAATATGCCAAAATACATAGTCTATGAACTGCTCCCCAACAGCTCATGAACACTGGCAACAGGTTGTGATCTCCTTGTTTATAATCTATACGTTATAACGCTTCCTGTACAGTTAGAGAACACTTCATGAACAGCTGGGAAACGCCTATAATGAACGGCTTATTTTAATGGTTCGTTACATTTCAATATTGACTTGTCTCAGATAAGTCTCATGAAGTGGCGCAGCGAGGGGGGGTTTTGGGGGATAAACCCCCCCCCCCCCCCCAGAGCTCAGAGAATTTTTTAATTTTAATCCATTTTACTTAATTGGATTGATATTACTAATAGAATAGTGTAAGGGTAAATAAATTATCCCTCAGAAAGCTGTAAAACTCACCATTTTGAACCATATACCTTAAAATTCTGCAATTTATTAATCTCGCACCTACCGCTTATCCCGGTGGATATTCCATACCCCACACTCCCCGGTATTAGTTGCATCTAACCCCCACAGCTTTAATTTCTAGCTGCACCTCTGGTCTCATGACACTTTGTTCTATGGTATGCTTTAAATTTAGGCAAAAAAATAATTAAATGCAAATTATACAGTTATGGTCTACTTTTAATGATATTTTTAGCGACATATTTTTGATGGATGACCTTTTGAAAGTAAGAAACCCATATTAAATTTCATGATTTTAATAATCACAACCGCAGAATTGCACCGAACAATATATATGGAAGGCATTGATGATGTTTTTTTTTTTAAATTCCTGAACATCTTACGATTACATCTCTGAGACATACGCGAAATTCGAGAACTTAGTGAGATGTGTCTGAGAGGTTTGTTGCTATGTGGGATGGGCCAAAATACAGTCAGTGAATGGTTCCTCAACAGTTCATGAACACTTTGGCTGTAATATTCTACTACTTGTGGATGATAGAAAATTTTGAAAAGGTCGATTGCTCCTCTGACTCATATTCCCTTCTGTATGCCATTCACTTTTTTCTGACTGGTACTGTGCTTGGCTGCTGGGAATCAACTCGTCAGTAATAGTGCTGATGACCGTTTCATTATAATCAATTCCTGCAAACATTCATTCACTATTTTGAATGCACCTATCCCTCTTGTAACTTCCCACTAAGACTTGGGAGTAATTTTCGATGACAAAGTAAATTTCCAAAATTGCTATGATTGTGCAAAAAGCAATCAAGTCATCTCGTCTGAAAGCAGCCTGAATTTCATGGCGTCGTGACGTGAATGGCGAAAAGTCATTTTGTCAGAAAGTGGCCTCAATGTAGCACTGCCTGTATTTCACGCTGTAGACGGCACACTGCTGGGCCGGATTGAAATGGGTGCCGTGGTGACCAAGGTGGCCGTCAACGGTGCCATGCCGTCAACTGCGCAATTCGATTCGTTTGAAAACATCCATGGACACGCATGGTTATTTGAAAGCACTAAGTGCCAGCAGTTGGGGGAAGGGAAGGAAGAAATAGAAAGGATATGGGGAGAAGGTGTTCTCCTTATCAGCGGACGGATCGTCGGATATTCGGCTCTCCACTGAGCTTCAATGCAAAAAAAAAATCATTTCGACATCAGCCAAATCTAATATCTGATTCTTCAGGTGAGAAAGCGTCTCATTCCAGATGTTTCAGGATTGATGAATGGGAAATAATTTTTCAAGTTTCTTTGAATCCGATTATTTTTAGTTATGTGTGCTTCTTTCACTGCCTTTCCTGATTAGCAACAGCTGTAATCAAAACTAAGCGATTTTTTTGTATCTAGCAGCTGTCCTATCTTCCCTCAACACCTGGGTGAGGAGTATCAAAAGGGAACCCACGACATGAAGCATTTCAGCTAGTTTGAAAGTTATACAGCACTATGGTTATATTGTAGCTACCCTGCACTCAGTTTGAAAACACCATTGTGAGTGGTTGTGTTTAGCGGTTGGACTGTTTTTTTTATTGTGGTTCCAGCTTTAACCTTTTCCCTACTAAAGATGTATATATAAGTGTGGACTTTTCTTGACCCGGGAGACGAAAGCCGTATATTTCTGTCTGAGATTTTCCTGACCAAGAGAACGAAAGTTGTATATATACGTTTTCTAGCTCACCCCCTTTTATGACAGTTGTGGGTATACGACGTCTTTGTTTCGGGACCCAACACTGCATGGTTTAGGCTTTACCCTCGGAATCCGGGAGCACGTACCCTGACCCCTCATTTTTTATTACCCCTCTTAGCAGTAAGGTCATGCAATTGTTTATCCAGTCAGTTTTCGAAATAAATATTTGTTATTTTCTCAAGAAATATAAACTAAGAATTGAATTCTTTGTCTTTTGAGCTACGTTTACAATTTTTAAACTAAATTCTACAATAAATATTAACTTATATCTCGAGTTCTGTATAAACATCAGCATGGAAATTGTTGCTGCATTAAATTTGTTAATATTGTCCTTAGAACTTTGTTTAAAATTTGACAATGCTCAGAAAAAAATGAGGAATTCAATTTAAAGTCTGCAATTTACGTGCAAGCAACAGTTATCGACGTGCTAAATACATATAAGCAATGCATAAGTTGACCGTGACCCAATGCCGCAGGTATACCTGCGGCATTGGGTCACCATATATGGTCGTAAACTCTGAAAGGAGGGAGCACAATTACTCTCGGAGTCCGAGATAATGTGGAGTCCCAGCAGGGAGGGGTGGGAAAAAGTTCCGCGAGACCCTTCTTAACGAATGTCCTCCAAAAATGCTCCGTACCACGAGAAAGAAGAATCTCTTGGGGCTCAGTACAGCAGTCATGCTAAGACGAAAACTCCGCTGTCTTGAAAGGGGGTTAAATATCAAACGAAGGATAGGAATTTTAAAATGCCAAAAGCTAGTGATACTGCTCATACCAGGACAAGTGAATTCAGCTCAGAAGAATTTTATGTGAAAGACTGAGTATTGCGGAGCAAAGTTTGTGATAAAAGATTTGAATTTGAAAGATGCGACACATTGTTAACATCAGTAGTGATACACATAAATGTGCAAAAGAAAGAGGACCCACAAAACGACAGCTATCATTTAAACACACAGTCACTCAGTCAAAGAAAGAGAAGGAAGAGCTTGTAGTTGCTACTACTGAAGCATTTTTAAAGGCTTTATTTAGTGTAGAGAAACTTGACGATCCAAAAATTCTGGAATGGCTCTCGAAGTATACACATATAAGGTAGTGGGGATTTGCTGTTTGCCATTAGACCAAACTGTTGCTGCCCCATGTTCCTTCATTTATACTCTACCAACTTCCATTGGCAGGAGGCCTTCAAGTGTGACACCACCTCTAGGCAGTGACTAGAAGATGAGCCTACTCCATTCTGTATAGTGTGACCCATTAGTGCATAGTGTAGGGTACACGTGATCCACCATTTTGTTGTACCACAGTCTTGTGGTCAAGAAGGGAAGTTCAACTCAACTTCATGTACATATTTAACTTGAAATTTTTGTCTTTTCCTGTTTCAATCAAGGACAGAGTGGGTTGTTTTGTGGATTTGACAGTTTTCTCAAATGATGCATCTTTTTGGGATTGAGAACTGTTCTGTAAATGTTTTGAAACTCATGGTGGGTGGGTTTTAAAACTAATTTTAATACTTTTCATGATTGTAATAACTATTCTTGTTAAAGAAATATTGTAAATTCATGATTTTTCAACATTTGTTTTCTTTTATGAAGGAAAATATTTGCGTTTTTATATTTCGGGGGGACCTTATTCATAAAATAGCCGAAGTGCCAATAAAGTTATTTGCAGTCAAAAAGTGCATTGATACAAACAATATACTGGGGTGGCCAGCTTTCTTGAAAACTGGGAAGTCAGGTACCTTGATTGTCTTGTTAGTAATGAAATGTACTTGAGGGAAATTAAAAATTTGGGAATATCATATTCATTGTAAATGTCAGAAGGCAAAAAATTATTTCCTCAAATGCATATGGTTATCTTTAATACTTGAAAGTATGGTAATTTGTTGATGGAATTTTTGATACCTCCAAGTCATCTTTTTGTCATCGATAGTTATCATTACATGTTAATAATGAGTCTTTGCTAACAACCACTATAGAGTTATGTACAATTGAAATGCAGTCCATTTCCTATGTCATATATGGTAATAAGCATTCTGATAAATGTAGTCCAATCTTGAGTCTCACTCAAAATGAATTGGAGTTTCTTCCCTAGGTTAAGCACTTGTCAGAAAGTTCATCATCTATGTTTGGAAGTTGTTCAATATCATTCCATTTCAGTAATGCTCTATAATTTTTTTATTATTGTATATATCACCATTCCCCTTAATTTTAACCCCATGTAGTGTTAACATAAGACAACATAATCATATTTTTTACCTTAAGTAAAGACATTGAACTCCCAAAAATAAATTTAACAGTGCATATGTATAAGTCAGGGAATTTCAGATAGATATTTTAGTGGCCGCTATGTATGATGAAATTTAATGATAAATAACTCTGCTATAGTTTATCATTGCTATGTACACGATAAAAATCTGTGTTAAGTAAATGTGGTTCTGAGTCACGCTCTTTTCTATGTGCATGGCCAGATGCAGCACTATTTTTAGTTCTTGCATGGAAGATTATTTGGAATTTGTGATAGTAAAATGTTTAAGAAAAAGTACATTTTGTGGGGAAGGAGTTCAAGAAAAGACGTTTGTCAATGAAATAAGTTAAAAACTTATTTATTTCAATCCTCCACCAAAGTCACTCATTATAACATTTTAATGATAAGGCTTTCTGATCACTGGCAAAACAACTTAAATGCATCGTTGACATCAGAAAGGATGTTACACTATTTTATTTTAAACAAAAACCAAAAGCAACCAAGTCCACTCTTGTAAATGAAAGTGTCATTTAAATCCTGTCTATGAATTAAAAGAATTTGTGGTTAAGCACCACTTTGTGCCATGAAATTGTTGCATGATGAAAAAAAGTAATCATGTAATTCCACATGAGTCTTTTCTAACAACCACTATAGATTTATGTACAATTGAAATGCAGTCCAGTTCCTATGTCATATATGGTAATAAGGATTCTGATAAAAATACATCTCAAGCTATTATTTCAATTATGGGGTTTTGAAGTTTTGAACTCCAATCGGGCCAGACTTTTGGGGACTTATTATTGTTGTTATAGAAAATGAGGAAAAACAATCCGCCACATCAATGAGAAGCTCATTGAGACACTAGTGTGAAAATGATTTCTCTTTTAAAGACTTACAAATAACCTAGCTTTGGAAATTAAAAAAAGAAAAAATGTCATCATTGTTATATTCTTTCACTAAGTTTAAAAGGTTTTTTGATAGGCCTAACGTTTGGTAAATAACATTCTGTCAACTTGCATGTACAGAATGGTATGTTATACAACAGCCACTTGATCCTCATGAAATAATTTGTGATTATTGATGGATTGAGACTTCTAATTATGGCTATTTGAAACCTCTTTCTCTTCTTTAAAGCTGCCGTCCATGAGAATACCTTTTCACTATTTCTTTCATTTGAGATTACAAACGAGGTAAACAAACTTATTAAACCAAAGGCAATGGCATACAGATATGACAATCATTTGGCACATTCACATGTTGCATTCACTATAAAATCATTCAATATCACTCCATTGAACTCAGATTCTTCAGAGAAAGGCATAAAAACTTGCGAGAAAATGCAAATCAAAAGATTTCATCTATATAAAGAAGTAAAAACTAGAAAAAATATATATTGTTCTGTAAAATAAATCTTAAAATGTCTATTTTGTATAACTTTTGACAGTCATCTTTTGATTTGGCCTGCTTATCAGTTACTCCTTCCAGTAATAAAAGGAAATAAAATGATTAAGTCTGCAGCAGATCTGATAGCACTCACTTCAGGCTTCTTTATCATACATTTCAAATTGCCAACTTTAGTTAAACATAACCCAAATAATCTAAACATAGTTTGAGATTGCATTAACATTTGTATAAGTTCATCAACTGCCAAAAAGTGAATTTTAACAATACATGAAGAATACTGCTGCTTAGTCTCTTAATGAGTCCATGAGAGCTTCATGAAATGTGTAAGCATTCAAATTCATACATCAGACACAATCACACTGTTCTCTCGCACTTGGAACACATGCACAGGGGCAGGTGGAATATTCACAATGACTAATCTTCTCTCCAGAGATTCTTCACAGCCTACCAAATGAGACGGTTATGTGAAGCTTTCAACTTAAAAAGGGTTTACGTTGTTTTCGAGCCATGTATCAGTGTGGCAGATCTCCTCTGGGGAACAAATTCTGCAGCATTTGGGTTGAGAGTGCTCTGTAGGAAGTGAAAACATCATATAATGAGTGAAATATAAGGTTACATGTTGAGGGTGTAACTATGCACTACCACTAATGGAACACTAACCTGTCGAGCCAAATCATCGTGCACCCTCAAATTCTCCATGTTTTGACAGATATCTGATGGGGAGCTGGAAGTAGAAAATGTTTCATTAATCACTCTGCTCATGGTATATCAGCAAGACGACATGAAATGAGGGTTCAAATACATAGATTACTCTTCTTTGTGAGGATATAATCTATAGTGGAGAGGAGGAAAAGTAATAACAGTAACAATTACATATCAACTCCACCATGATTTTTTTCATCTGCCACCACCTATTTTGGGCTTCTCCTTGTCAGATATGGGAGGTTAAAGAGCTAAACTGAAAAATTTGGAGGAGATTTTAACCATGACCCAACAGTAGTTACACAAAAAAAACTGTACAAAAAGAATAGCCAATCATTTTCATCTAGGTCTGCTTATTAGCTGAGTCTACTCTTTTTACCTTGCACATAACCTTAATATCTAGAGGTAAGTCGACCTTCAACAAATAGTGGATGCACTTTGCATTATTTTCAGCTTAAAGAAAGTTCTCTGAATGCATAAACAGATACCTCCTCAGAAACAGTATGCACTATTTAAAAGGTATAATATATCTTCCTAACCGAACTACAAGGAGAAATAGAATAGGGTGGTTTCCTTCATCAAAGAAAACGAAAGGCATTGATTGCGATTCGTTACCCACCATTAGTGTATTCATAATATACAAATTATTTTGTTTTAGAAATACCGGGTTAGACGAATGGCAATGGTCCATTTTTATCCTCATTTGAAAAGGGCCAGATTGGCGCCCATGCGATGCCACTCCACGTGACGTCACAGGGACCTAGTTTCTATACGAGAAGATAGGAGTTATACGTCGTCTGAGGTTACCATTGCATGCATGAGGCGCAGAGCTCAGGGAAACGTGTCTTAACAATCACTTATTAAAACTGGCTAAGGTCGGAAAGTTTTCCTCGTTTGATAAGTTATTAATAATCCTTATTTAAGCCAAGCGCTACCAGCCAGCAGGGTACTAGGCTAGCCGCTAGCAGCCTGCGTCGTATCAGCGCTAAGCCTCGCCTCAAGGTCACCTCGCAGGGAGGGAGGGGGAACCAGAAATACGTCACGCGGAGAGACTTCCCGACATTCATACTTAAGCGTCGCGTTTTCGCGCGCTTAAAAATTTTCACTTTTCATTTCATCGCGAAAAATAGGTATCGTCATTTAAAAATCTAAAAGCGTGAAATACGTACTCCAGGAGTAATAATCTTTCGATTTAGGCAATAAAAAAATAATAGGAAACCACCCTATTACAGTAGACACTCGTTAATACGAACAACGTTAATACGAACAACATTATTACGAAGTTCTCATTGTTAAGAAGCAAATAGTTGGTCCCGATGAAAAGGCCAATCTAATCCATAGTAAAAGAAACTTTATTTAACGAAACTTTTACGAAATTTTCGTTATTGCAAAATTACGAACCTCAGTCCCAGTCCTGGCGGTTACAAAAAGAACTTTAATATGAATTCCACGGGTAAGCAACGGAGAATATACACAACGCTAAGTTATAATCATTCTGCCACTTTTAAGTTCTCCTCGTGCAATGTGCTCAAGAGTGTTAATTATGGCTCTTTCTTTAGTAGGAGATAATTCAATATGCACGAAACATCATGTAATAACCCTCATTCATGTGTAATCATGGTAACTCACTCATTACCGCATTACCGATTTGCGAACTTTCGCAAAAGTCAAGCATACCCAAAACTTCAAATTTGGCGCCTTTGGAGTTGGCCGGTGTGGCGTGGAGGAACTCGCACTTCAGGCATAATCTGAACAAAGTATCATTTAATCCTTTGTGGAGTCAGGGACTGTTCAGCGTTTCACCCTTTCTTCCTTCCCATGGATAGCCTTTTTTTATCGGCTCTAGCCACGTCACATGCGCAGCTAGATTAGCTCTTCACATTCGTGAGCTAATGCACAGTTGTAATGCAGTGTTGCATTCTGTGGGATAACCAAACATTTCAATGCCTTACAAAGGTTTACCAACTAACAAAGAAGGTATTGCAACGCATCTCGATCGTACACAGAGGACCTACTGCATTCGCGAAGATATCAACCCTTGATTATGACATTCTTCTATAGATAAAACCAAAAGAATGTTCTTGTTTTTTTATATTTGCGCATAATTTAATTGCGTATGTTATACGCATGACTCAACCTCTTCTGCAGTGCGGCTATAAGTACTGGATATTGAAGAGACAAGAAATTTTGGCAAAGTTTTTTTTTGCGATGATTCCTAAAAGAAACATTCATACAAACTTCGTTACTACGAACTTCCCATTTTTCGGTCCCACGAACTTCCTAATAACGAAAGTCTACTGTACCTGTATTCTTGAGTACGTATTATTATTATTATATCAATATTGTACTTACACAACTATTACTTTAGTCTTAGTATATTACAGTAAACGATTAAAATATATTATCAATGAACACTCAGCTACATGCATAAAATTCTCTGCCAGTGTAAATACTGAGATCTTTATGTCGGGGATACAAACAATTCATAAATTAAAGCAGGCTTTTGTCTGCTTGTGATTCACATTCATGCATGCGTTCATTGTTTTCCAGGTTCTTCTCTTCACAGAATGCAATTTTCCTTCTGCCTCAAAATGTACAAAAACAGCATGTACTTCTTTCTTTTGAGATTTACCCTTTGCAGACCTCCTATTTCTTACTCTCTTGTTCATAGCCTTTGAGCTGTCATAGCCTTCATTCTCCCAACCACCACTGAGCTCCACCTCACGCTTATGGCATACCTTAGTTGATTGCTGACTCTCAGCAACCCTTCAATGGGTCACGAAGACCAAACAGTTCACACCCATACCACCCATTTTCCATATTCACGGCCATTTACCTGCCCCTCCTTCCACCTTAGCTCTTTCCACTAGCCTTAACTCCAACCCACTCTTATCTTACATTGCACAAAATCCCTGCAAAAAACATTTGTCTTGATGTAAATGCTATTCCAGATATCCTGATGCAGTCCCAGGTGATTGTATCACATATGCTACCAAGGCATCTTCTTACCCAAGAAAACCTACTCTCACATCGTCCTTTACTAATAAAAGAGTCTACGTGGAATTTATAATCAGCAACTGAAAATCACTCAATGATTTGAAGTAAGCTGAGTGAAAGGGAAATTGAAATAGTCACTCCCACAAAATTAAGAAATTGAAATGGCTCCTCCTATTCCATTCACCAACCAATGTGCTTTGATAACACTGATCGCAGTAAATATTTTTTTTCATCTGTAGGTAAAAATGTAGGCAACTTGCACCATAAACCACACCAAAAATTTTTCAAGAGCCTCCAACACTCAATAAGCAGTTGCCAGCGGCAATCTAGGAGCACAGCGCTTGCTGTCAAGGCGACTGCAGAACAGTGCCCAATGTTTGTAGGCACAATTTTTTAGAAAGTGTATCACTCAGTATAGATAAAGTAATAACCCCAGCTAAATGAAATTATCTCATTCTAACATATCAAGGAGGATTAAAGTTTCCCTCCTGTTAAGCCAGAATGCATGGTAACCTAAGGAAAGTAGTTTCATTGATTGCATGTAGTACTAAATTGTACCACAGTCAAAAACTAAGGAATTAGTAGAAGCTGTAACAAAGCAGTAACTAAGATTTTTTCTTTGTTATTCCACATGAGATTGTTCTCTTTACTATTACCTTTTATGAAGGTATCAGAATGGTTTGATAAGAATCTTTTTTTACTAAAAATCTAGTAGAATTCTGATTCTAAAGGCCTGTTTACACAGTACATTAACATGTATGAGTTATTGTGTGAATGACTCAATGGTTTTGTTGGACTGGAATGGAACATGTACGGATGCACAAACCAAATTAGAACAGGTTCTATTTTCTGTTCATGAATTCGCACAAGTTGGGTGGTAACACGGTGCATTTTTGCATTAATTCATGTGTTCATTAATCTAGAAAATAACTCATAAGAGATAATGTACCAAGTCAACAGGCCTTAAGACAGTGGACCTAATTCAAGTTTTCACATAATATTATGTGTATACTTCTTTACTTGTTGACAATGGCTACTTTACCAGGGAACCTGTAGAGATAGGGAATTTCATTTTGCTTAGGAAGTCATCAAGGCCAGCAAAAATTATTGAAACAATCTGTAAAACAGATATCCCCTATAAAATTTAAATGGTGATTTTTCATAATCATCTGGTGCATCGATATGGCTTTCATGCTAAAACATTAACTTTCTTATCCAAAGTAAAGGTGAATAATTAGTACAATGCAAATCCAACTCTGGAAAATTGGAATATTTGGTTGTAAGCTGAGGCAATTTCAGAGAGAGATCTAAGTGGCCACCATATTATTTCCACAATAAAAAGTGAGCCATAAATCTTGTGAAGTGAGCAGAACCTAAACATAACTCCTTCTTTGTGATTTAAATGATTTAGCTAAAACCCCACACTCCACCACTGGTGATAGCACCTAACTTAGCTCGTGATGCATTACTGGTTGAGCTTCAGGGGTGAGAAAGATGAGTACCCATTCGGTTTATTTAGGAAATGTATGAAATGAAAGCTATACAGGATAAAAAGGAGACAAGATGGTAAGCACCAATCGCTGTTTCTCAGAAAATGCTTCTTGACTGATCTAAAAGGCTAAAAATTCAACTGTGATGGTTTTATAGGCTCAAATAAACATCAAATTTAAGGTCATATTTTGGTAGGATCGTCTCTCAATGTCACTCACTTGTTAGTCTGAACTCCATTTTCTTGTGAAACTGAGCGGGGGCAGTTTTCTGAAGAGCCATTTGTGTTACCACTTCCGTTTTGCATGCCATCCATTTCCCTCTCATCTTCCAACATTGCTTCAATGCACTGCTCCATTAACGCTTCCTCTTCCAATTGCTGCATCACCTAAATATTACACATTCATGGTAACTAGTAGTGACTAAAAGCCAAGTACACCAGGGCAAATGTAATAGAATTTACAACAGACAGGAACCTTCAAAATGAAAATTTTTACTTAAATTGATTACCTCCTTGTCGAATTCCTCTTCGTTTTCCATCCACATATATTCCGAAAAATCTCCATCTGTTGTTGGTGAATCCAGGTCATCGTTTGCATTTCCTAATTCCGAAGCATCAGAAATGTAGGAAATGACAGACTCGTGGCCGTAATAGCCATTTCCAGACCCGCTTCCAGGAATCTTCATTATCATATCAAATCCGTTTTCCTAGAATTAAATTGACAAATTGTGTTTCACTTCAGTGGGTTTAAAAATCCAACGTGATCAAAATAATCTATTAATATATTCAGCAAAATCGAAGTGACTGCTTAGTGACAAAACAAACTAATTTAAAATAGAATTATCTTAGTAAAAAGCAGAGATGTGTAATAAAAACAGTAGTTGGCACACTAGATATCAGCTCCATAGCTTTTGGCAAGGGTTAATATATGGAGAACTGTATTTATCTTCATCGAATTAAATTGATTTATAATGCAAGAAGTGGCATTAGAATCATAGCTCCTTCGATAATACCCAAGTGGTATTAAGGATTCATTCATATTTGTACCATCACAGTGACCTTATTTCTCACATATGTTAACTTATACAACGTTAGTTACTCAGATAATTCAGTTGTCATCAAGTAAATTGGACATGCAATGCAAAATTAAAACTTAATGAGTGCATAGACGTAGAAACTTCACTTGATTATAGATATTAAATCCAAATTAGAAATAGTATTCCACTTTCATCAATCCAATATGCAGAGCAATTTCATGGCATTCATCGTCATAAAAACGTGAATTTTCTTACGGTTACTAAGCACTAAGGTCGCATTCACGACAATTTAGCTTAATAACGGAATAAACTTGCCTATTATTTTCAAAATAGTCTTCCTTTGCATAAAATGCCTACAGGTTTCTAACGACGCGATCAGCTGTTTTTCTGCACTTTACCACTGCCATCTATACAAAAAGTCATGTCTTCATTGTTTTACCGTAATAAACTCTAATATTAGAATTACTTATTTATATTGCATGTTATTATCGCTTTAAATTCTTTTTTCGTTTAATATATCACAAAATGTTAAAATAGTCTCTTCTTTTAATCCGTGTTGTATATTGAAATAAAATTATTTCTACCTTTAAAATTTTCTGAGGCACATATATATTGAAAAAATCTTCATTTCATATTAATATTATCTTAGCTTCATCGATTTCAATATCTTTTATTTATTAACCATTGTTTTAATTGTTGTAGAAGTTGCTTTTCCATTAGTTCAGTTGGAATTCCAGCAGGTGGCGGTAGCAGCGGAATCAGAGCTGGTGACGTATGTCCTTGTTGTCAAATAACCGAAACAAAGCGTCAGTTGTGCAGACGAGTGGATCTGAGACAGTTCTGAAGTTCGTAGTCTTATCGTCTGGTAGACTGTGAAGAGACACTTTAGAGTAAAATGATACCGCATTCAAAATCCAATGCAGAAGACGTGCTGGGGGGTGAGTGTTTGTTTTTTTTACCAGAAGCATTAACCGTAACTGTCGTAGTCGTTTACATTTTTGAGGCCTAATCGTCGCTTTTCGAAATGCGCTTGCCTGAAAATAATTCGAATGCCACAAAACGTTCCTGTTTCAATTTTTTACGCGTGATATTTTTTTCGTCTCATCTCTCGATGAATCCGAGGTTAAGGCTGGTGAAAAAATTGCAAACAGTTTCAATTGCGTAGTTCAACAATTGCCTATGAAGTAGGACCTTATCATCCGTGTAGGACATCGTTTTCCAATTATACGGACTACATTTTCTTTATTAGAACCAAAATTTTCATAAGTTCTTATGCTATTCCTTCCTGACATTTGCCGAGCTTTAAGATGGTCCCAGTGGGAATGTCAAAACAAGAATTGGCTATCGATGAGTAACTTGATAGCGACAGCGACTGTTTTGTCGGATTCTAACACACGATATGTTTTAGCCAAGGGAAACCGTTTGTGCATTTTTGCTGACAATTATATGTTATCTTTCGTATTTTCAATGGAGTGGATGTTTGCATTTAATGTTGTTAAAAGGATGGTGAGGTGACTCGGTTGAGGGATAAGAGCCTGGCTGGTTTTAATTATCCCTGGACCGTCAGGTTGCTATTTTCCATGCAGATAGCATTTTAATGCCTTTAAGTTTTATAACTGTTTTGATCATGTATTTGTTGGTTTTTCTTGTGAGCCTAGGCTTGTGAGCACTCATTTAATCGAAAATGTGTTGATAATCTACACTCGCGACTCCACGTTTACCGAGGCTGTTGTGATGCATATTGCATTTTATTTTCCTCTTTAATTTCATGATACCACTGATAAGTGATGTTATTACTATCTTATCCTTTGAATTATTGCAGTCATTTACGTGAGTTTGAATTACGGAAAAAAGAAACATTTATTATTGTAGCCATTTTAATTTTTAACGTGATCATAAAATTTCCACTGTAATTCTGAGATTACCTATAACGCTATTTATTTTATAAGTTTCCACTGTCAATAATGTCTGCCTCTAGCCTGCATTGTTTGTAGGCTCTTTGGCGCGAGTAATTGTTTCCCGCCTACGTTTTGTCAGGGTCGAATTTTAAATTGGTGATCGAATTTGTCAAAATTGCTTTTTTCTATCAGTTGGGCAGTTATCTTGGTGTCACCTCCAAGATACATCACTGCATGATAGTTTTATCGACAAGTTCAGTATAACTCCAGTTTTAATGCCATAACTAACTGTTGCATAATTTTTGTACTAATTTTTCATTCGTTATGTTGACAAATTCATGCAGGTGGCGTGTCATTTACTTTTTTCAGGCATATCCTCGCTTCCTCACGCGCGAATCGCATTCATTTTTGGGGAGAGGTGGAAATAGTCAGTTTTTGGTTTTCTGCTGTACAGGACTGGAGTGCAATATATATATTTTTTTTAGCGCTACAGAAGATCTGGCCCCTGTCACGGTTTATGAGAGCGAAAACTAGTCTTGAATATAGATGGTGAATTTTTTTCGTTACACCTCATCGAAGTATGAACTCGTGCGAATCGATTTGCGGAAGAGGGAGATTGGAGATCAATCTATAGTGCTTTCGTGTATGTCTCTTCGTATGCTGTGAAGGGGTAGGTTTTATATGCGGTCAACGTCGCCCGGATTTCAGGGTATTTATCCTTACTGGAGAGACGGTTGAAAGTTGTAGGTATCTCCATTCCATCGGACTTTATATCCTGGGTTGTGATCGTAATAGTAGGTATTGATATGAATCATAACACTCTATTTGAGTCCTCATATATTTCATGTACACCTTATAAAACTGATATTAAGCGATTCGGCTGTCGTTAATGACTCATTTGTATGTTTCCCAACTATTTTTAAACCTAATTTAAATATACATGTGATTTGTGGTTTTTCTCAAATTCGTTGGTGAATCCGTACTGATGAAACGAAGGCGTGTCTCGTTGCACTCCAATTTTAAGTTTTCCCTTATTCAACCAGACCTGTAAAAATGGAAAATTTTAACTGAAACAAATCCAATTTAAAAAAAATTGAGACCATCGATTTTTGGGATTTGGGTATTTCCAAGGGTCCGCTAAAATTCAAAGTTTTTATATCATGATCCACATTCAAATTTTTTTTCATCGGTAGATGTTAAGTTTCATTCATCAAATATTGCCTTGTGAGTGAAACATGTCATAAGTAGAACTCGAAAAGTTTTGTCTTCACCATCACGAGAGCTTTCCTCAAAATTACGCCGTAGCCTGTTCGATTTGTTGCATTAATGGTGAAATGTTGAACAAAAGTATATTAAACACATTTTATGTTAATAATTATGAATAGACATCTGAAATTAGCGTTTAAGCTCTATGTTTAAAACACCCCTGCAGTCGCTGTGTGATATGTGTATAGGAGGGAATTAGCCACCCTAAATTGAACCTCAAAAAAAAAAATCCTCTAATGTCCACCCCGTTGGAGGGCCATTCAACTAGTGATGGGCACCTAGGATCAAACGAAACGAGTTAAAAGTTTTTTTAATTGTGTTCGATAAGAACGCGAAAGAAAGTGTTTCTTCGATAACTTGAAAGAGGGCGCTTACTAACGGAATACTCAGATGGCTTGCCTTTCCAGGTGAAAAGTTAATACAAGAAAGGAAAAAATGTTTAAGAAAACGTCTTAGATGGAAAAAAACGTTTTTTTTTTCCCATCACTACTTCCAACCATTCTCATATCTACCATCATTCTGCGTATTTTAATGTGCCCAATCAGCATTTTCAACAGTTTTGCTTTTGGATCCGCCTGTCTCCCAAACCCGCTATCATATGGACACGTCATAGAGGTGAAATATTAAAACTTTGATTTTCATGGTATATTTTTTTGGAGGAGGCGACTGACAGCTAGGTAATTTGTGCCATGATGGAATGGTAGGGAAGGAAGGGTGGAGAGAAACCCGGCGTCGATGATAGCCTCCTCTTGACGAAATGCGCCAACAGGGCCACCCACTTGACGTTCCATCCTACGGACGGAGTTCTGTGCTTACGTGCCTTACGTAAAGCATTGAAGCAGGAATCGAGCATTCTGTGACCAATCCCCGCCACCGCCGGGATTAGAACTCGTACTCACTGGGTAGCGAGCTAAACACTACCAACACATCCCTCATTTAGATTTGTGTTCTTTACATAGGCGCTTGGTATGTTTTTAAATTCTTTGTTTATACTCGAATAGTTTTTAACTAAATTCATTCTTATATTTGCTCGAATACGTGTCGCGCGTGTATATTTAACATAATCATTAGTTCCGTCGCGAGGTTATTTGAGGGGTGTTCTTCAGCCAGCGGTATAGTGAGGGAGTGGTTCGAATTTTTATCTCCCAACCCATGGTAATATTATGGATTTCAATGAAATCGCCATTCTCACTAATTAATATTGCTAAAAAATGCAGCTCTATTAATATAATTTAAAAATGTGTTGTGATGACTCATTTAGTCTTTTAAATGGTATGACACGTAAGGATATACATTACACACAGATAAGCACTTTATTATGATGTAACAGCATAGAACATCTGCATATCTTTAATGAAGTTTTTAATTGGAACTTGCCAAAGATCTTTTAGTAATGTTCAAATATATATTTTTACCCTTCAATTTGGCTGGTGCGTAGCCGTGGCTGCCAATGTCGATCTTTGCTCAAGGTTGAATAGTCGCATTTTTTAGGGCAAACAAATTAGTATTTTCTTTTTCGATCTATGTATCACTCTAGCGTTGAAATATTATGGTTATGGTGATCCTCCTTTTCCTATTTTCTCTGCAAAATAGACTGCGTGATATATTTTCAAGTCATAGAGATGCTTACTCAGGTTCTAGTTAACTCGAGGTATTTTGACAAGCGTCACATCCTCATTAACAGGACCAAAAAAGATTTTTATCGCTATTTCCACTAATTTTCCTGTTATTTATTTAGTCAAAAAATATAGTGGTGGATTTCTAGGAGACGTATGAATAAAAATTAGATGTTAACGAAGGATGCTAATGTTACACAAACGTTATGGACTCACTTCTCCGTTGTAAATTTCTCCGCTCTCTCTTGTGAATGCAATTGACCCGAAAGAAATGTATTTTGCAAGTGTTTCGACGCTTATCATCTTATCCTGTTCGTCAGAGTATTGATTGAGGGCTACAAGCATGTGT
The DNA here is from genome assembly GCF_921293095.1 of Ischnura elegans. Taxonomy (NCBI): domain Eukaryota; kingdom Metazoa; phylum Arthropoda; class Insecta; order Odonata; family Coenagrionidae; genus Ischnura; species Ischnura elegans. Next base: position 103,922,365 of record NC_060248.1, read on the forward strand.
CACGCTAAACTTGATGAATTGCTCGTAAGGCGTGATTTCTTGAGTTAAGAGTTCTGGAAATGGTCTTTGGCAAGACCACTCTGGGGTACCCCCTTGCGAGCGGACGTGAGAGCAATCACGTAACAGCTTCCATCTGCTTCGTGGAAAAAGACTCCCATCATGTGCATTTCCTCTGTGGTGAAAGGTTTATTTTTCCCTGGTGTCTGGATTATCATGCGGCCAAGTTCACAGCAAGTATGCGTTCTCGCACGTAACTTCAAGACGTAGTGCCCCAGGGTTGTTAGATGGCATTAAGGTCACATCTTTGCCACTCATCATCAGCACATCTTATGCTTTGCTTTGAGTAACGTTAGAGGGAACTACCTATTTATGTACTCGGAGCATGAAGATGATTTCTCCTAAATTTATCTGAGCAGCGAACTTGTGTGTACATATCATTAAATGACTCCATTAATTTTTAGGGATCTTGTCGACCTTGTCGATAGATTTAGAAAAATTTATCTCTTTGTGTTTTATAGGTTTCTAAACCTATACTTATTTATCTATTCTTATTGGACGCTTGATATATTTTTAATTCAAATTATATTTTTCATGTATATTTTTTATGATATTTATATCTCCTGTAATAATGTCGGTGGCAGTTTTGTGGTGCGTAGTTTCCAGTGCGCAAATACGTAATGGTATTTAAGGAATTTACTACGGAATCATTGGAAGGTTGGTTTCTCAGCTTTAGCAGCACTAATGGGATCTTACCTTTGGTACTACAGGAAGAGATGGGAAATAGGACCATGATTTTGCGTTGCTGCGCGGTGTATTTACTACGTTTTTGGTGTGCAATCGTTTAAATGGATTGCCATTGATGAAATTTCAATATTTGAAGTTTATATTCGTGTCTTAAGTGCGAAAAATTTCTTTCCATAAAAGTGTTTCGCAATGCATTAATCGCATAACAAATATGTTTATGATTTACGCTATGGTGGTCCTGAGACTACATTCTTCTTATTAATTGAGTTTGTTCGTTGAGATTTAGATTAAGGCTTAATTTATCTAATTATCACAGGCTTATGTCAAATTGAAGGATTTGGCTTAAAAAATATGGCTTTTTCTGGAGGGCCTAGGATTTTCATTTTCAAAGGAATGGAACAACTCTTTTGAGTTCAAATTCGAGGGGGAGTCTAGCTCATTGATACCCTGGTAAATTTTCAAAATTACCCATCAAACCATTTTAACTGGGCATGCGTAGTGTTTTAAGGCTCAGTAGAGGTATTTGATGAATTTATTGGTTCCAATTTGCTCCTCTCGCTCGTATTTCTACCACGCATATGGTGTGCGATATTATCGCCCATACCCCTGACGCTCGTTCTGGGAACAGTAACCACTTATGAATCGCAGTAAGAGGTACGCAAATCAAATTATCAGATCTGACTGATTCACTCGGCAGCGTAGGCCTTACGTAAATACCAATAGGGCGCATGCGGCGTCTTTTAGATTCACTGCGCAGTGGGGAAATTCTCTTATCTAGGCGTAGTGGCCGATTTGGTAGAGTGACTTGCATCCTCGAGATGGGTACCAATTTTAAATCTCGGTGGAAGTCCTCCGTTTATGTTAACAAAAATCCTCTCGTCGTGCGGGCCAATGTGAGAAGGCCCAGGGAAAGGAGCAGGCCTCTGTGGTTACAAATAAGGGGAGAGCTCTACCCTCACATACCCATGGTGAGCCTTGAGCGTGTGATAAGAATGTAGGGGAGAGACGTTTCTCTCCACTACTCCTTTGATTGGATGGAATCGATATTTTCAAGGCAGAAAGGAGTTTTCCTCGATATTGTGATGAAGGCGTGGGTGTCTCCAACGGTGAATACTCTGGCGTTAGCAGTAAGGCAGCATCCTACGCTTTTGAATATTACGCACGCGAACTCCCGATACGGCGCGGTCTCCTCCTGTTCGCTTTCTCCCGTAGAAATCCCACGTGATCCGGTTTGTTGAGCAAGCGCCAATTTTTTTCGCAAACTTTATTTTTTATTGCTTCCTACCCACAGAACTGCTTCTATTTTTTTCACTGTGGTACTTCCGGAGCTTCTTCACTCGTTGCATCAGAGTCTAGCGATTTTAATATTTTTTTAAATCATAATTTATTCATTCTTAGTTGTTCGGTGCTACTCAAGGATATTCCTGTGGAACTATTGCGAGTCACCAGAAGAAAATTGGAACCGAAATTTTGACTGAAATGTATCGTTTTCCAATCAAAATTTAGTCAAAACAAAATCGGCTTCGAAGATGCAGGATTAATGTTGAGGAATTTGCTTGTTGCTAATAAATTTAATTAGGCCGCGCTAGCTTCAATGCTTATGGCCTCTACGGCGCGAATAACCGGTCAATAACGATTAAAAGTTGTATTCCTATTTTTAAAAAGTGCAAAACTCAGATCATCAATCGAGTTTTCAACTTGACACTGAGAATATTAAGGGGTATGCATGATTCTTTTCTACATATATATCGCGGGGTAAAGTCCTCACCTCCCTAACCGAAGGTCGCGGGATCGAGTCCCGTTTGGGGAGGTGACCTCTATCCTGAGCATGGGTGTTTTGTGCTGTGCATTGTTTAAGTTAGAATTCCCGTTTAAACGCCGTTATTTGCTGTGTTAACTTTTCTCGGGATTCCCACTGGATTAAATACTCCATTTTAGCTGACGTTTCGAGCTTCCACTTGGGGCTCCTTCTCAGGGCTGCTGAATGTCATTTTATTTGTATTTTTTGGTTGCTGAGTCAAATTGTTGCTAATTGTTTGGTTTATCGAACAGCTATAATAAATTTACGAAAACGGGAGTATTTAACCCAGTGGGAATCCCAAGAAAAGTTTACCAACATTCTTCACGGGAAAAACATCAAATCTTATTTCGCCGTTATGTGGTGTTTACGGGGAAGCGGGAAATAATAAATAAATAAAAATATAAAATAATTTCTTCAGCAGACTCGGCGAAGCGGCGTCGACTACTTTCTGGTATCGGCATCACACACCCACGCACATTAACGTTTGGTGTTATAAATGGTGGCTTCAGCCATATTTTTCCGTGTCGTTTCCATATCTTACGTTTCTCAATTGACCCCGGAACTTCTGCATAAAAATCATGGTGTAATTCTGGCTTTAGCATGCTCCGCTACATTACCAGCTGTGGCGCTCAAGGGATGGTTACTTCTTTTGCAGAACTTCGCTGTATTCCTATTCTGGGAAACCCTGGGTAGTCGCCCCAGCGGCAACCCTTTGTTTTTTACATGACGTGTTTATGTTTCGATCAGTGAGAAAGAAGTGCCGTTTACACGCCATTGAGCAATGAGGAGCCAGTTTGAAAAGGATCTCTTCCGGGTTTGGCTTCGCGCAAGATATGTCTTGGTTTTGGAGGTCCATGAGAGACAGATTGTTTACTGTTTCTCTTTTTCAAAGAGATCTGATTTGCTCTCCTCACTGCCGATACTTCACGTGGATATCTGGCCGTGCTGCTTTCATCTTCACTCGCAGGTTTTTATGCACTCCATTGAGGTGTTGTTCAGTTTCAGATGTGTTCACTTGCTATCGTTATCGGTAACGTGCGTAGTCAAAACCGGTCTTACATAAGGAAACGATTTACCCTTCGTGACAGACTCGCCCCAAACGAATATCCTATCTATCTTCTTAATCATAAATGCATCGTCTGATTGAGCGCACAAATGTTAATGACAGCGTGTTTACGTTACTCTGTGACTTATCGGATTAAAAATTTTATTGTTCCAGGTTTTCTTTATGTCTTTATTTAATTCATGATTTGCTTGATCTTTTCGTATGCAGTGCCGATCGTGAATATACCCTCTAGTAACCCTACAAATCGATATGAGTGGACTGGCTAAATGAATTATTTAGAATAACAGTCATGCTATTATACTCCAACTGTATTATTATCCAACTGTATCGTGTCTGGCGTGTCCCAGATTTCAAAGATTTGATTAGAATTCGACCTTTTTTTCGACAGTATGAATTTATTTTGGGGACAGGCGGGGATATCCACGGTAATCTACATCGTAGTTTAGTTACAGTGTAAGTATTTAACCTCGTTTTGAGACTAACCTATTGGGTACATACCTAATAATGGATGAGATTCGTGAGTGACGACAAGTTCAACTTACCTGCCAAATTTCGTCAAAATCCCTGGGCCGATTTTTTAATATTATCCGTGTGAGACTCTAGTTAATTGCAACAATTGTTCCAAAATTTTCTACAGCCTGCCGTGATGCCTAGTGGTTGTCATGGGACCGCGTTTCTTCGATATGTTAATTATTTTTCATCCAAATTTACAAATTAATTCATAAATTAAAGCTGCCGTTCATTTATTTCCCAGCGAGTCCATTTTAGGATAAGTGTTTTTTTGTTTTTCGCGAGAGAGAGGATAAATTGCATTCCAGCGAAATAGCTGGCCTTCTTTTCTAAAGCTTCCTAAAAAATTAATATGAGTGGGTAGAAGCAAACTTTGTGTCTCAATAATCTTGAATTTTAATTTAATGTTTTTACATATTTAAAGTTCGTTCTGTTGGGTATATTTTGTCATAATTACTCATAAGGGGCTCGAATACCTGACGAATACATACTGTTTTCATTCCGGTCATTTTCTCCTGTGAGAAATTTGGAGTATTTTCTTCTTATTCAATTTGATGGTACGCTGATTTTTTTTGACCCGAAACAAATGAATTCGGACTGCTCTCCAGATATTGTTTTCCTGCTTAATTATGGACATATTGTTTTTCCCACTCGTTGTGTTTATGTTGAGATCGATGGCGGGAATTTGCTGTTATGTAATGAGTCACGAGGCTGGGAAGTTGGGTAGCTCCCAAGTGTTTTTATCCTGCATTTATTTCATGGGGTTTCTATGCTATTTTCTATACTGTCCAAAATTATCCGTATTCTCCGAGTTGATGTAATTTGCACATGCTAAGAACTATTTTTATATTCCGTAAGCAATTGTGGTACCTATTTTCGGTCAGGAACGGAAAGCCTGGATTTTACGGTTGACGCAGTCCTCGGATATTTTGCACGGAAAGTGCGTAACTTAGCGTTATTTCCCGTGTCATTCGTCTAATAAAGAGTAGTAGTGGTGACTTCTTCGGTGTTCAATTCATCTCGATTCACTGCAATTTATTCTATGTGATGGCAATTCGCTTCTATCGGATCACTGCCTGCCTGTAGTCACGTTCAAGCTGCGTCTTAGGTGCGACGCTGACAATGAGTCTCGCTTTAGGCCAGGGAGTTAAGTACGCATTGAACGGCGTAATTCATAGTGATGCCGTGAGGTACGGCCTTGGAATATTGATATCTTTTAGGAGCTGACTAACTATGTTATCCCGCGACATAAATCGTAACCAGTTATATGTGTTGCCAGTGTTTTACTCTGTGACGTACTTCTCTGATAAGAAATATTTGTCTCGCAGTGTATGTCATACCATTTTCTTGTCTCGCGGTGCGGAAAGAGGCGCGCAGTTTGCAATCACGACTGAGTACACTCAGCGTATGTTTATGAAGTCCCCATTTAATTTCGCAATATTTTTACCTCCCTTATTTGGTCCCCCACTCGTAAAATATCACGCGAGTGGCGTTTGTTGACGTATTCATCGTGATTTGCGTGCTCATAGACGAAAGAAGGTTATCAGAACAAAGTTGTATGTTATCCATCGTATATGGTATTACTATGAATATTTCGTATTCCTGATTTTGATACGGGTGGGGTATATAAAGCTCTTGAAAAAATTATTTTCTGACATAATAGAGGCGTTTTCTCTTAATTCCACGATCTAGTTGCATATCTCCCTCAGTCGTAAAACTTTCTTTGTATTCGATATCGGGATTCAATTTCATTTTTATAGGCTTCCAAGATAAAAGTTTTGGATGGTAGAGGAGCTGAATGGCATACAAACCCGGAAATTTAGCATAATTTGGCAATATTTTCACTAATATTCGATCGTCATTCAAGAAGCTTTTTCTTATTCCGTGGAAGTCTTAATTTTTTGTATCAGAGGTTTTCACCGTAAAAATTAGGGTGATCACTTGGCGAAAACTCACTGCCTTATATAAAATCAGTGAAACTTATTACATAGCGAAATATTAAGTAATCGGTTGAGGATACTCGTCCTTATCAAGTCCAAATCATTGAACCCCAGTTTGGCGGTTTGTATTTAATCAATTATTTATTGCTGGCGTTGGAAAGTATGAGGTTGCATATTTCGGGAACTGAAGTATTATTGCATTCATATATCTCCCTCATAATGAGTTTGTGGTGTGTTCACATCGTTAGATTTTTTCTGGTTGACAGGGGGTTAGTTAATCGGTGCAGTTTAATTACACCCTGTGGATCTGTAAATATAGCTGTTATTGCGTCCTTGGGTGGCACACAAGCGCAGTGGGATTTGCAAATACGGAACTTCAATGTACTTCCGCCGGCCACGAAAATAGCATTTCAAGCTGATTTGAATCCTATTTATAATCGTGAGTTTTATGGCTTGCGAATGCCAGTAACCGAATGGACCTGACAGACAACGTGGTGTTTACAAGTCTCGAATAGAATCGCTTCGGGAATCCATTCTCATGCTTTTATTGAGTTGGATCTTTCATCATGTCAGTGTTGAGGCCGTTGGCTCGCGTGCATTGCCCCTATATCTGTGCCTTAGTAGCATGAAAACGGCTGTAAATGAAATTACTCTCCCTGATCCTCAAATAACACTTTATCAGTTGCAGGTTTTATCCTCTCTCTGTTATTAAAGAAGTCTTTGTGCTCTATTTTTATTTTTAGAACATCCATACATTTTTGTTGATACATACATATTACAAACAAGCTCCCCGCGCCAGCCGTGTAGCGGGGGTTTTTGATAAAATCGCTTAACTGATTATGCTATGTATGTATGTATGTTATAAATTTTCGTTAGGAATTTTTTGCATGATTTAGCGTTATTTTCGTAATTGTCTTTTATTTTGCTTGAAAAAGGCAAATGATTTAACGAGTCATTTCAGCATTTTATATCTCGCACGCATCACTTCTTTAGCTTACGTGCATGCGTAATCCAGGTGTATCATTTTTTTTAACCAGATCAATATAAATCTCCACCATTTTTCTCTTGTATTTATGGTATATCCGTGCAAAGTTATATGACGATGTTTATGAATTTACAATTCATCCACCTGTGGTTTCAGTAATGGAAATCTTGATCATCCTCCTCCTTTTCATTCCTGCTTCAAGCGAGAGGGCACTGGGAGACACTACTCTAATCCCCAACTTTGCTTTTCTTATCGTGACCTTTGGCGTGGATCTATTAGGAACATCATTATGTCTCCTTAACCTTCTTACTCCTAATTTGTCCACACTCCTGATGTATTAGAATATATATAGAATAAGTTGTTGACTATGTTTCCGAATCTTGTGTAATTAGTTGAAAACGCCCTACATGCTCACAATATATTCTAAACGTATGTATTTAATAAAAAGATAGACCTGATCCTTTATAATTATACTTGGTGTCTTTTTTAAAATTCACGTTTGGTTGAAGTATTAAAGTAAAGTAAGTAACGTAAATTTAAAGTAAAAACTTCGTCCTCAATGAATACTCTCAATAATCATTAAATAATTTCCGAATCGTTTATTGTCCTTCTTGATTGTGTAGTATTCAGATTAATAAAGCAAACTTAATTTTCAGCATGGGAATTGGCAACGCTTGTGAATATAAACGTTATTTTTGACGTAATTGATGTGGCCACTTCGGTGATTGTGGTTGATACACATTTAGGGTGTCATCTTTAGAGAATCGCTCGGTTTCCTCACCTCTCGTCTTCTTAAAATTTGTCCCAGAATATTGATCAGTTGATTATTCGAAAAAAATGTCCACTCTCTATTTGCGATTGGAATCACGAAATAGATTTAATCCCTCTTTTCGATTGTTTAATTATTTTTTTCCGTAATTTTCCCATATGGGCCACGATGGATTTTTGTGTTGGCTTTCTCCTCTAATGTGTGCCTTAAATGGGCTTGGATTCCATGTACAACTAGATTGGTTTCGTGTTTGTGTCTGTTAGCTTTCTGTTTGAAGATTGCTGACCATATTATGCTGTTCATCGAAAAGAAACCACAAATTTGGATGGCCTTCCTCTTAGTTTTCCATGTTAGTGCAGTCGTTTGTGTACATGCTTGAGTTGATAATCTTGAACTTGCTGCTGAATGATTTCGTCGATATGGTGTGACTCTAATGTTGGCTGAAGTATCGCTTTAATCGTAGCAGTCTGCTATTTTATTTTGGTTTTTATTTTCACTTGACTGTTCACTCAATTCTCTCTATAATGATTCCACCAATTCCAACCACATATGATAAAAAATTGTTTTTATTTTGGTTATTGAAAATTTAGCATGGTATGTCACCGATGTGGTGTGAAATCTCTCGATTCTGCTTGATACCCGAAAGCCCTGTACACATTGGAAATTTATTTCTCTTTACGGAAGGCGTGCATTAAACGCACTTATTTTAGGGGATTTTATTGATGTATAATGTACATTTTTTATTAGCTCTTATGCATTTTGCTTTGAAGTTAGTTAATACCACCAATTATATCTTTAGCCGAATCAATGAAGTAAGTAAGAATTTAAAATATGCCGTTTTTTTAACGTGAATCGTAAATAACGAGGAATGTTTTATAATCTTGCCGCCAAGTTTAGTTCTTCGTATAGTTTTTAGGAATCTTGAAGAAAATGGTGTAGTTCTGAAGTTCCTAAATCCTCTACTATTTGCCTTCCGCTCAATGTCCTTGATGTGAAATGAACTTCCTAGAGCAATATCAACCATGCTGATGGCACGTAAATTATGACATAGCGAGTGACACCAGATCCGCTGCATATCGCTGAGTTTTCCACAATGTGCCTTGTTGATAAACTACCACGAAAAAAGTGTGACCGCGGCTGTGAGATCACTGTCTCATGCGATCAGTGGAAGGTCACCGATAAGGACGTGCTCGTGCTACAAATTAGATAAATCTCCGGCTAGTACACTGACCACATTAGCTCCGCTCCTCATGCTTAGGTTCTGACTGTACCCGTTTATATTTCCTTATTTTTATCAAGCAAAATTCTTCCATTAAATTGAGTTTTCAGTGCAAAAAATTTATCATGCGGAGATGTAATGTCATTTTATTCCTCGCCTTTCTTGATGGATTAAATGAAATGTGGATTACATGTATTTTTATACTATGGCATTCTGCGTCAGTCAATAGGGGTTTGCTTGAGATATAAAATGCGATATTTAATAAACCTATGTTTGGGGCGCAAAATTTTTATTAAGATGATATTATCTCGTATAACTGGTATAACCCTTTGGATACCCTTATCGTAGAATCATCAAATGCTACCAAAGAAATTAGTTTCATTTCTCATTTATTTTCACTCTCAAGCTGAATATATTTTTGGATAATAGGTGAACTGCGCCGCTTGATGTGCTAAAATCTGCAGCTAAAACAAAAAATGATGAATGTCCCTTACGTGATAAAATATGTCTGCGTATTTATTCATTTTCCGCCAGTGTTAGGAATTGGATATAAGGAACGAAAGAGTGCTCTATGCTTCTTGATACCTCATTGGAGATTGTTTTTATCTCGGTTGGATGTATTTGAATGGATATCACTCGTGAGTCGTTGTTGTGAAATAAAAAATTGAATTTTGCATCGAATTTGTCGTTTTCGTTCAATCAGAACTACCTCAGGTTGTGGGCACTTGGGTAGTTTTTTATACATCGTTGGCTCCAACCACTGTATGATGTATTCTTTTACGGAAACGTAGTTAATAGTTTATTTACTGTATATGCATTATGTAACAGAGCTCGTAAATATAGTGACTGATTCTGTGAAGTATGCGAATATCACAATCCTTCATTTCACGAGGAATGCCCTTCAGTTGTGTTCTGCATTAATCGTTGAGAAAATTTAAATTCTTTCTGTTCTACATGTCTAAATATATGTAAGAATACGGTGTCAAAATTTTCTTACCCTTTGTAGGAGTTCCCCGTCCTGTCCCGAGATCTAAACTGGTTCTTTTTAAGACTCTAGCAGAATTTTATTCCATCAGTGTTCGTATCAATCATTATGGTACCATGAATACCGTTATCCATTGATTATTATTCATTTGTTCGACGTAGGTAGTGCTTGTGCATAAATGTTTCTGGCGGCTACGAACTGCGTTGAAAAGTCTATTGTTTGTTTGTCCCAGCTTTATGGGCATGTGTCGTCACTTTTGATTGGTTTAAGGGATGAATGCATTCAGGAGGCCTGGTCGCTTCATATTCCATATAATGCAGAGCGAATGGGGGTAGACGAGGAAGTTTACCGACAACGGAAGGAGTACTTGTCGTAGATAAGCAGATTTCATCGGCATTTAGTGCAGTTCAAGATGTGTATTGCGCATAATTCAGTCCACAAACTTATACGATTTCTTCTCGAGGTGTCGGGTGACTTGACGCTAGCTTCCTATTTGCAAAAGATTTAAGGCCTTAACACATGAGTGAAATCGTTAAGGCATATTGTAAATTGATGGTTGTTCTTCTGTAAGCTACCCACCTTAGACGCATCATTTATTGTTGTATGTTGATCCGGTGCTTTGTGGTTACCTCTTATTTCCGGGAGCTTTTGCCGGGTGTAGTCGAATGAGTATTTATTTGCATTCCTCGGTCGCTTATTATTCTCTCTCTACAGGTAAATCGCCATCTAGTCTTGAGTAATTTTAGTATTCGGTATGTGTTGTCTTCTTCGCTGCTAGTAGTGGTCTTTTGCATAATGATTGCCACGAGAAATTCTTTTCTTCTTCCTTAGTGTGCACTTTAAGACAGCGTTCTGGTTTGAGTATTCATTCATTCTTTATGAATGTAATTTAAAAAAACACATTATTTATAACAAAAGCCCCCGAATAATTTACGGATCGATTGAAAACATATATTTCTGATCAATTTGACTTTTTTAAGACAAGTTTTGTTCAGTAAGAATATAATACCACGTTGAAGTGCCATACATCTGCAGAGACTATATTTAGCTCCATGAGGAATATTTGTTGACCAATTAATGACTGTTCAATCCATATTCGCATTTATTTCGTAACTCATAATGTTATTATTCACTTGTGTTTTGGAAGTAAGTATGTCATACCTGTTCTATGTACTGTTTCAAGAGACGCTATCGACGCATTTGTGTATCTTATCGAGTTTTATTCCAGTATCTCTATAAATATTTACGTGACATAATGGTATTTAGGCCTATCATTTTTGTTGTGAAGTTGTGTGTGCACATAATGTTATAATTACAAATCAGATGTTAGGTATTTAATCTGTTGAAGAAATACCTGGATCTAGGAATTCATGAGACGGCCACTGTGTAGTCATTATGAATTGATTCAAAATTATTTAGCGTAAATAAAATATTTAGAGAAAAAGTTAGGATGCCTAACTGATTGCTTCCAATCCTTGTACTTACCTCACCAAACAACTTAAAGGTCACTGATGCGAATTTCAACTACGCCTTGAGGGCATTAACCATATTGTATTATAATTTTGAATTTTAAGTAAATTTATTTAAAAAAATGAAAGCATCAGAAATTATGCATAAAAAATTAAACTTTAGGCTCAACAGATAAAAATTACCGTTGCTTTAAAAAAGGTCAACTTTAATTGTTTTTATAATTTATCAATTATATAAAATTTAACAAATAACAGTCACAGTTCTGAAAAAATACCTCGATTTATTTGATGCGCATCAATCAACACCTTGAATGAAAAATTGAATACATTGTCTATTTTTTACATTTAATTGTTTAAATAATTGGCCATATAAAGACCTTAATATCAAATATGCAACAAAAATAACTTCAAATTCGTATTTAGCGGACAAAATTGTTAGAAAACGCTTCTTCGTAATATAACAGTGACTAAGAATAACAGCGGTAACTATTTCGACCACCTTTTTTCGATTTTGAACCACTGTGCGGCGTGGGTATTTCCCTATCCCCCCCTTCCATTCCTATCGTTACCCTGTAGGCGTCGTTGGGCTCCTATCGCGGCGGTACCTCCCTCCTTTTTCCTTCTCATGCCTCTCCCCTCCCCTAGTGTCCGGGCGTATCAGTTGAATTACTGGGTCCCGGCCCCAGTGTGTTGCTTCCTTCAAAGGACCTCCCTTGGGTTCTCATTATTCTTCCCACTGTCGGATCAGCTTGAAATTTTACTTGCAGATCAGAATCAGATTGCAATGCATTCTTACACTATTCTTAGGTCTTCAGAGGTAGTATTCCTTTTGTCAGTTAACATTTGAAGTGATCGCTAAGCTTCAGGGTAAGTATCAATAATTTCATTCTTCGTCGTTTTAGCAGGTGTCATCAGGCGCAACGGTTAACGCGTCTGCCTGTAATTATGCCTTATAGTGATCAGAAGATTACACGCTCGAATCCTGGAATAGTTGTTTGTTTTCCTTATTTTTTTAATGCTGTTAACAAATTGACTTTACGCGTCTTGTATCGTTTTATTCTTTGCTATTTCGAACTTTATACGAGGAAGTTTTTCGTAGCAATATAGGCCTCACTTTTATATAAATTGATAAAATGAAAATAATATGATAGTGGATAAAAAATAATTTAAACTTCATATTTATATTATAACTAGAATGAAGAAAATAAAATAGATTTAAAAGGAACCCCCATTTTCCACAAACAGTATAAAATGCACTTAATAGTAAAATATCTTAGCTTTTCTTCACTCGGAGAATAAAGCGTTTGTGCCAAATCCAACTCGCCAATCAGGTTCTTCTACACTCATTTCTAATAAACCTTATCCGCACCGACCATTTATTCTGGGCGTGAAAAAGCTTACTTTTTACTATTTAGTGCATTTTTTACTTTTTCGGTAAGTACGTTCTTTTTAAAATCTTATTTTATTTTTGGTAGTGTGCTTAAAGTGAGAAAATGTCTGAGGATCAAAATCACTTTCCTTGACCGAGATCCGAGCGCGGACCCCTAAATGAGCGAATTCGCGGTATCCGTATGATAATCACAGTGAAGTGGGAAGGTATTTTCCCTCGCTGGAATTATCGTTTTTTACGGAAGATTGCGCACGTGCGCGTGGGTCATGCGAGGGGAATCTTCCTATATGAGCTGCAGGCGGAGTGGGGCGCTGTGAATAATCAGTGTGTTTCTTTCCTCTCCTCTCTCTCTGGTTGACTCACGCGTTGACACGCAATTAGAGCCGTGCATCGTCCCCACTCACTTCCCCCCGCGACTCGTGCGTCGCTTGCCTAGACCTTGAGGTGATTGACTTGGCAAACAGCGCGCTGGTTTTCGCCGCGTGTTACATGTGACGCGCCGTCGAGCGCCGCATGCATTCGTGCATTCCGTGCACGCGCGTGCACTCGGAACTCGCCTGCCTTTGGGATGTGCAGTTTTTTCCTTTGGGACGTGCAGTTTTCGTATCTTTTTCTCGCAGAGCATTTGTAACTCTCGTGTGTCGCCCGTAATATGCCTGCTGATTCTGTTAGAGTCGAAAGGTGAAATTTAAGCCTGGTTTAAACGTTGAACGCGGAAAAATCTAGTGAGAATACCGAGGATCATGGTTATATTGTACTTCACTGTGTAGTAAAATATGAACCAACTATATTCATAGTTATAATTACTACTCAGTGTAGCAAAAAGTGAACTGGTTTGATTGGCTACAATTTCCTGTTTTTATTTTTCAATGAACAAATGACGGAAAATTTTACCACAGTTGGACACTGGTTTTACGTTATACTTGAACCTTTACCTCCCTAGCAACAGGTCTTTTTTGTGGTGGATTACTCGGGTTAAAGTTATCCTATCATCATGAAATTATCGGGGTTAGTAGTTTAGTTCCTTTTCAAATTTCGCCTGTATTCAAAAATATTTGAAAAATACACATGAGAAAAGAATTAAAATGTAAAATTTTCAAGTTTTAGGTGAAGTTGAGTTTTAGTTTCTGGGTACTTAACATACTGATGGCTGTAGTTTTAAGCGAGTTTTTGGATTGGTCACATCACTCAAACCCTGGATAAGGGCAACCTATCCAGGAGGGACTCGAACTTGCGACCTTCGGTTTGGAAGGCGAGGACTTAACCCGCCACCGAGGCGATGGAATTGGTGTCGTTCCCTTGCGAAGAACCAAACTAAATACTCGTCAAGAGTATGATGACCCTTTCTCTTAAGCTGATGATTAATGTTTTTTTTCCTTCTCTCGTTCAGTCGTGCTTTCCTATTACAGATGCTTGTTATGACGCCGTGTGTTATCATCCAGCACTGAGCGTGAAAGTGTCGTTCTGCTAATTGTGTTTCATCCCGCGTTCGCCTTTCTCCCTTAGTCATAGGTTGTTTACTGGCGGAAGTATTTTCGAAAGGTGTATTTTCACATTAAAATTCCTCGCAATCAAACATTCACGTAAATTCGTGTCGTATTCGAGTAAATTCCTTTCGTGCGTAGGGAGCGTTACATTTTGCGAGGATAGGGAGGTATCGTAGTTGGAATGATTGCATAGATAATTTCAAGAAATATCCAACCGTGAATGTCAACTTTCATTTTCATATCTCGCTAAAAACAGTCGAATTTTTGGGGTTGCAAGGCGCTGATATGATATGTTATGTCAGGGTTTTTTTCGAAAGTTGAGTAATTTTCGTTCCAGCGTTGGAAACTTAATAGCTCAACTTTTACTTTCTAACCTACGAAAGCGAAGGAATAAAATGAACGATCGCGGTGATTGTGGTTAGTTGATATGTGTTTAAGATCACGGTACTGCGATTACGTTTGACAAAGAGGATTGCGCTGAAGATATGAGTAGTCCATAAATTATCACTCCTATATCGTATGATCCCCTTTGTTTTCCTTGTCAACATTTACTCTTATTTGTGTGTGCACTCTAGAGATAATGCTCATGCCATATTTATCTTGTTAATAGTTCAGAGAGGAAGTGGAAAAGTCCTAGTTCTGTTGTTGTCAATTTCTGGTGTCATTTCAATCTGGAATGTAAAACTTCGTTTTTCGAAGTATTCAACGGAACCTCAAGGGAATTACAATCTTTATAACTTATCGGCGTCTGAGTATCTACATCAAAATAATTCCCTTTGAGCCACCGCTCATAGGATGTTTGTCCTGGGCCACGTGCGTATGTCATGGTTATAAAAAATATATCAATGCCTTTAAATTAATGAACTTTAAAAGCCGAAGCTAGAGTGAAACAAAGGGTTTACAATGAAAAATTAAGGTCAAACAGTACTAAAAATTATGAGGTTAATTAACGGCAATTCTGATGCAGAAAGAACAAAAAATACACATAGAAATAGTGAGAATGCGTTAAGTTTTTTTTTAGCGAGTGCAGCGATAATTTTCATGAATCGCTCTATTGTTACTGTCCCATCTGCATCATCTTTTCGTCCTTTGCGGGAACAAAGAACGGTACAAATTTGTTTCGGGCTCGCTTAGCGGACATCCTCCGTGGCCCGCGTTTGGTTATCGAGCTCTTCGAGACAATAGCGTTGTGGCTTTATCAGTGCGTGACCTCCGGTGTAGGTGAGCGGAGAGAGGTGTTGCGAAATTGGTGCGGCAAGAACTTTCTCGTCATGCCAAGAGGGGCGAGGGCAATTTGGAGAAGTACTGGCTCTTTCTTGTTTTGGAGGAATATTTGGAGTAGTCTGGGCGTAGAAAGAAATGTTTGTTTGATGATAGCTTGACTCTGGTTGCCAGGTCGGAAGCGCAGAGTACACACGCACGAGAGTTATCAAGGTGGCTGCGTAGTACCACAAGGAGAGGCCGAATTGGGAGCCCCAACTTATTTAAATTCCTGCCTATTAAGGGAAAAGGAAAAAAGTCTGGAAATTAAGTCCTTTTAAATAGACTGTTTTTCTTTTACAAATCCTAAAACCTGTATTTCTTCGTGAGCATGAAATTTGTAAATAAAATTTCCAAACGAAGTAAACAGTATGTAAATAGTCGCTGTCTTCGTAGTTCAACTCATCTCGTGGCTCATCACGTGACCTCGGAATTCTCCAGTTCAGTCTCGGTCCCATCGGCAGAAACCTAAAATCTCCCTTGTGTATGGTACGCTTACTCTTGAGGTCGTAGGTGAGAAGAAAATGTCCAGACGAGGTTGTAAATTAATGGAAGGGTGGATGGAGAGAATGCTGTTATTTTTTTCTTGCCCGTAGAAACGGGCAATGGTTTAGGGAAGACGCCTTCCCCGTGTTGTCCTGAGTTTTCAATATTTCCCGTTGCTTGCACGTGTTTGCGTGTTGGCGGAGCGAAGGAAAATGTTTTGGCTGATCCCTTGAACGTTTGACTCGGGTTAACAACGGTACCATTTGCACTACTGTGGCTGGTACCTACTTTGTGTTATTCCATCACGGTGAATATTATTACTAATCATTTTATTTAACGTTTTCTTATGGGGTTATCTAAACTAATATCTCCTTGGTTGATTAGATAATTATTTTTTTTCTACTTATCCTGACCTCGTTTAATACAATTTTAAATATTTCCTGGAGTTAAGGTCAACATGACCTAAACTCATGGAAATATTTAAACATGTAAACTAATATCTAAACTAAACTATCCACGGCTGCTCCAGACGTTATAGATGTTCTGCCATATTTCACGTCGATCTATTGAATGCCTTTTGATTCTACGTTGTTTCGTAATTTATGGAATTTCTTTGTGTGTATTTAAATAGCTTTTTGAAAACTGCCATGTAGTAAATTCATTGATCATCAGTTTCCTGTACATTTTGGAATCTGAATACAATGATTTTTTTATTCCTTGAGTTTTTATCGTTCACCTTTTCTGCTTGGAAAAATGTATGTGTAGTGACTTATATTTCTTTATTTTAAATTCATGTTATTCTCACGTTTTTGAGAAAACTTTGCCGTGAACGCATTCACCGCATTAAAGATGTAACATTATTTATTCTCACCTTGAATTATTTTGAAGTCTTGCTTTCAGTTATGGTGGCCCTATCCATTATTAATGGACTTTGGACTTTCATCAAGGTCCTCGCGTTTTATCTTTCTCCCTTCCGAATTACTTTCACGCATCGCGATAATCAAACCTTAAAATGAAGGTCGGATTGGTCTCTTAGGAGAATGTCATGACCGGAACAAGTGAGAAATCCGAAGATGTAAAAATCAAGCTATGGGAACTCTGTTCCTTTTGCAATTTTTTCCGCTTGTGAGACCTTTTCGGATAACTGCGACCGGGTCGCATTTTAGCGTTTTGCAACAACCTGACTTGGCAAAACTTTTTCGGAATTCGGAGTTACGAACTTCAGTAGAGCGCGTGCCAGTCCGCTAAGGAGTGTATCGACTTTGAGTAGCCATTTGCTGAGTAAAGTTTAATATTCTCTTAATTGTAGTCAATAGCAAAAACAATAGCTATGTCTATCATTAGTTCTAAAAACATTCAGAAGGGCACGGAAATCTATTTTATGAATGAATACTGATGATTGGGAGTTCCGCTACTTGTCTGGGTCGTTTTTAACCAAGATGAATATATTGTAAAGGGAGTGTAACCCTATGCATGCCATTAACGTTACCGTTTTGGAAATTAGCCAAACGAAGATGCTCGATCAGTTTCAAAGCTATCTTATAGATAATCAGGTTCCACGTGCGGTTGGGAGGAATGGTGTTCAGTAATTGAGGTAAAGCGAAGGAAGGAGCAGTGGCTTAGCGAGGTTAGCACTTAACCATATGTTTTATTGCGTAGTCGCATGTCATATTTTATTCTGCGACGCGTGGTTGCGAGGTCCAAGATTTTTCAATGACAGACTAAAATTTCGAAGGCAATAACATCATTAACTTACATCATATGGCAATAATATCATCGTTTTCGTCGCCGAACGAGAAAAAAAAACCGTTCGCCAACGTTATTTTTATAGCCGATAATCTCTCGACGTTTTGTGTTAATGGCTTGTGGTAAACGAACCTTAATCTGTCGATTGAGTATAAGTCTTTCATGGCAAGGAAATTAGAGCTTGATTAGGGATTGAAATAGACTAATGATAGCAGGCCCTCACTGCGTGTTATTGGAGGGGAAAGTATGGGAGCGCATTCACTCCCGTTAGCCAAAAATTTCCTCCCTCGATCTCCCCCGATCCAAGTCGTCTCCCCGTTTCCCCATTGGTTGCTGAGACCAAAAAAACTAACGTATGATGCGACGGGAGTGGGGAACATAATGGTGGCGAAGGTTGTCTGTGGTGGGGGATTGTGTGCGTGAAGGTCATCTACTGTTGTGGGGGGGACGCGCATCCCGTGGCGGCCGCAGCGTGACTCTTCTGCTCGAGGAATAAGACGACTGTTGAGGATGGCCGTGGGCACGAAGAAGTGTTACGCTTGAAGAATCTTCAGCAAGCCCCTATATGTGCCGTAAATCACCGCACAATTTCGCCATGTCCCAATAAGTTAGGCATTGGGGACCATGGATTTGAGCGGCCAAATTTTGGGTAGCCTATCCAGACGGGAGGATGAATTGGGATATCTCAACGCAGGTTTTGTCATCTGCTTGACACGGAGAAAATGAAAAACAAGAGTAATATGGAAAGATTTGAACAAATGATAAACGAAAGCCTTCGCATTCCGAATTGTGTACAATATTTATGTTGTTAACGTTCTCGTGGAAGTGATTTTTGATGTCGGATAAGAGCATTTTCTCACACTTTTAGTATCTTAGGCATGGGCGGATTTGGGGGGTGGGTCACGCCTCTCCCCGCAAACGCTTAAAAACAGACAAAATTTTTAATGCGGTTATCATTACATTTGTTTCGTTTTGTGTATTACGGAGCCTCAATCATTTAATTTCATATTTATGACTTTCATTTTAAAATAAAGAAAATATTTTGTACAGTAATTATTGTACGTATCTTGTTTTCAATCTCAAGTATGAGAAGATCATGTATGATCTTAGGTTTTCCCGGCGTATCAGTTGCAGAAAAGTTTCTCGGGTTTTCCACCGGTTGATGTCGTCCGTGTCTCCCGACGTTTCGATCCGCGACTTGCTGATCATCCTCAGGGGATCTTCATTCGGGATCGAAACGTCGGGAGACATGGACGAAATCAACCGGTGGAAAACCCGAGAAACTTTTCTGCTATGAGTAGATCGTTTGCCTGTGAGAGCCTTCTGCCCCCTCTCCCCAGGAAAAAATTCCCGGGTCCGCCCTTGATCTTAGGCAACGTTTTTGTTTTACTAGTAGTATATAGTAGTGATAGCGTATTAAGTTTATCAAGTTTCTTTTGTAGATAGTAGCTCATTTTGTCTTAAAGCACAAAATACTTCCCCTCGTTGGCAGCCATATTGCATTTCCTTCGATTTCTTCCTTAAGACGCATTCCACGCATTGAATCATGGGAAAAGGATGAACTCGTAGATGCCCAAATCTGGCGGCAAAGATGGGTGCCTAAATTCTCTCCCTTATGCTGCCTAACGAATTGGAACGTCCTTCCTAGACGGCGTCCTACCCAAATCTTGGGATTGGGAAACCCAAGTTGCGAATTGGGACACGGCTTTAAATTGGTTTCCGAAAGTCGCTGCTCGCTTCGGTGACTAGCAGAGCGATCCTATTTTCGCCAAGAGATAAGTTATACTTAGGGATTTTAACCTAAATTTATTTTCATGATGTGTTCATGAAGCCCCACAACTTGTATTTGCCCAGAATGTTGTGAAGTGCGGCGCGGTAAATTATCGAAACCAAAGTGGAGTAGGATCCAGGATAGGGACAAGGGGGTCTAAGTGTGGGTTGAAACTCCAGCAGTGGTGTTGGTCGGAAAAAATTACCATTCTATCTAGAGTGAGTTGGATATCCAAGGGGGGAGGGCTATAGCCCCCTAGTCCCCCCCCCATAGATCCGCTACTGAAGTGGAGTATGCATGGGTATTTGAGGTCGCTGATGACGACTTTACCTAATAAATTTAAAGAATTCAAAACTTCGCGAGTGCTAAAAACTTTTAATTCTCTTAGGGAAATCTCGAAATCGTATTACTTGGAAAATCTATCGCAATTGGTTTCTCATCAATGCTATTCCTCGCGATGGCAAACATTGTGTAGCAATTATTGAGAATAGATGGATGGTTGTCAGCTCATTGATGCTCTTCAGACATATTCGAAAACCGATTAATATGCTCGTAGAATGGCAATCATAATCAAGCCTCTACGGGATATGCTGGAGCACTGGGTTAGGGAATTTCTCCATGTAGCCCCCTTGGCCTTGGGTGTGCACCGGGAAGAGATTTATGGGTGGGTGGTTGTTGTCGCTGGTTGTCGCTCCCATCGGAGGCTTTTGTAAGAACGTGGGCGCGGAGCGTGGTGTCTACGAAAACAAACCACTCCTCTGTGCTCTCTTCAGAAATGCGGAAGGTAGTTGTTCTGCGCGAGAGACTTGGCTTGTTCCTGCGTCAACATCGTCTTGCCGCATAGTGGGCGGAATGCCCACCTAGGCGAAAGACATGTATTTTTCTATTTTTGGTGCTAACTATTCGCCGAGTCAATGTGCGTATTTGTAAGGGTACAAATAAAACATACCTATGAACAACCATTTCAGGACCAAAACACAGTGGCCCAGAATGCTGTAATAAAGTTTTATGCACAAATTTTGCAACTGCAAATTTCAGCCCGGTATTGAACATGCATTTTAATAATCAAACTGTGGAGAAAAAACTGAAACATGTTTTTTCGAAGAAAGATGTGGTTAAAACCACACAGCAGTTTTTTCTAGCTCATCAAATTTCACCCTCGATACTCGACAAATACTCTTTTTATCGTAATAATTTTATTGAAATTTGAAAATACGCGTTTTCTACATTTTACAGTCCACTTCCGACTAGTTATATAATGGAGCGCTGAGTTACACCTAGTTTATTCGTTTAACTAACTGATGCTTTCGTTGTTTGGCTGTTTCAGTTATGAAGTATTTTTTGTCATTGCCGGGTAAAAAATTTCGTTAGTCACATCATTAATATTAGGCCTCGGTTACGATACGAGCGGCGGGCGGCGAGCGGCAAGCGGCGAGCGGCAACCTGAGCGGCACGTGAGCGGCAGTAGTGGCTACAATACGAGCGGCAATTTTCTAACCGCTCTACAGTGGGCGGAAATCGGAAAAAGCCGGGCAAAATTACAAAATGACTTTTTTTGAGTTGTAAACTTGAAACTTCGCAGGCATACTCAAAAATGATTGAAATTTATGGATCTGTACTTTATTTGACAAAGATTCCTCCCTTTACTGAGATACAGATGCTCAAACGTGAGAAAATTTCCATAAAAACGCCCGTCTTCAATTTTCTCTGAAAATCTTCTAAAGTAAGTAGATGGTGAAATTATAGGTGGATTCTTGAGGAACAAAAATCCACATAATCTGTTGGCATGGTATTTTTTCATTAATTTTCCGAAATCTAAAAGAATATTATGGATTAATTCTTACCGTGCAGTTACAAAATGGCGGATACTGTTTTTCGACAAAGTTTTATATTTAGGTAGAGTTTAAAATGAGTTTACGGCAAATTCACGCGGAGTAATTTATATGAGAGCATTCTTTGAAGATTTCTTGAGGTGATTATGCAGTTATCTGTGAAATAAGTTTGTGACGCCGGAAATTACATTGATTTTTCGATCGCGCGGCAAGGTTCGTCTCCGCGCGTCGGGAGTTGGATTAGCCGCGACGCGGTAAGGTTATTGAAACTGCATGGGTTTTAATGCTCACCATTCACCTTTTTTATGTTTTGCTTCAATATACCGATTCTCAAATGGTCTATGGTGAATACACTGGAGGTTTTTCAGCCGAGGTAAGTGCACGTTTCATTGAAATTCATTTCGTTTTCTTTGGATACGATCGAAGACCATGCTTCTGTTAAAAGTGTTCAAACCTCGAAAAAGTGAGTTGTTTTCCTGGGACTCAGACAACAATACCTACCAGAAAGACACCAGCTGAGACTCTTATACCTTCTTTACTCTCCGATCCCTGACCCCCAGGATTCTACTGCGAAAACGGTCGTTTTATGACATCGCGGAGCGGACCCTTTGACAGTCTTAAATGGGTATTTCCACGAGAACTTCTAGCTTTTTTAAAATGCGTATCATACCCTCAGTTCTACTTTGACTTATAGATTATTCATATCTGTTACACATTTACCACACGTTCTTCCCCGTGTACTCAATAGGATATTGGATAACCAGAGGTTCTACAAATTTATTATTTATTTTTAAATTTTACAAAGGTTCCTTCCGCCATTTATTTATTTATTCATTTCTAACTTCCCCGTAAACAGCACTCATCACAAAGGGCAAAGGTACATATAGAAAAGTTCAGGGGATGTAAGGGGATTGATTATGTCATGGTAAGACAGAGATATAGGAATAGTGTGAAAAACTCCCGCAGCTTCCCTTCCACGGATTCGGATTCAGACCACAATCCAGCGCTCATGAAATGCAACATAAGATTCAAAAGGCTAATTAAAGTTAGGAAGGCGAGGAAATGGAATGTAGAAGCGCTGAAGGGGACTATGAGGAAGGAATATCAGTAATTAGTGGGCAATAGTACCCGGAAGATTAGAAGTACACATGACTGTAGAGGAAGGGTGGAATAATATTAAAACGGGAATAGTCAAAGCGGCGGAGAAGTCAATTGGCTACATAGACAGCAAAAGGATAAAGAAGCCTTGGGTTACGGACGCAGTGGTAAAAGAGATGGAGGAGAGAAGGAAGTGAAAGAACGTGGACGCAGAGTAGGGTAAATGAACGTATAAGGAACTAAATAATCGATTACGACGTGAAACTAAGAGGGCAGGGGAGGCTTGGTGGAAAAGACAGTGTGAGGAAATGGAAAAGTTGCAGAAGGATGGAGAAGTAGGCGCGGGTTGTACGCCGGGGTCGGTAAAAAAATGGTCGCTAAAAAGTTAAGTCGCTATCGGGCAGCAAAAGAGGATAAGCCGTGTCCAAAATTAAGGCTAAAGATGGAAGGATGCTAACCGAGCGCGAAGAGGTACAGAGTAGATGGAGGGAATACGTGGAGGATCTGTATGAAGTAAGGAACAGGCCGGAGAAATTGATTTTTGATGAGGAAAGTGCAGTGGAGGAGGATAATCTTTGGCCGGGTATCTTCGATGCGGAAATCAAGAGAGCCCTTCGTTATATGAAGGCCAGGAAAGCAGTGTGCGTGGACAATATATCCTGAGTGAGCATCTGAAGAATCTAGGGAAGAAGAGTAAGAATTTTTTTCGAACTAGTACGGAGGATCTATGAGGAGGGATGTTTGCCGGAGGATTTCGTGAAGACGGTTATCATTCTGCTACTAAAAAAGACGAAACCTGTGGGATGCAGAGATTATAGGACTACTAGCCTAATATCGTATGCAGCGAAAGTGGTACTGAGGAGGCGAGGGCAAACGAGTATTTGGGCGAAGATCAGTTTGGTTTTAGAAAAGGGAAGTCAACTCGTGATGCAATAGCAATAATGAGGTTCCTCGTGGAGAGGACCATTTGATAGGGTGAACTGGATAAATTTAATGAACATTCTCAAGAGAATAGGTGTAGATTGGAGGGATAGGCGACTCATTCGTAATCTTTATATGGCCCAGACTGCACAAGTGAGGGTAGCGGAGGGGGATACTTAGCGGGAAGGGGATGTTGGAAACAGCGTTAGAGGGTAGATTGTTAGGGAACGAGGAAGGAAGAGAATAGGATTTTTAGATATATTGAAAGGAAATTACAGTGGCCTTAAGGCCTGTTTACGCGGTACATTAACACGTACGGATTAATGTCAATATGTATGAACGCGAGAATGATCGCCAAAATGCACCGTGTTACCACCCAACTTGTGCGAGTGCATGCACAGAAAATAGAACCTGTTCTAATTTTGTTCATACATTCGTAAATGTTCCGTTCCGGTCCACAAAAATCATTCATGCAAACTCGTTAGGCATTAACGCAAAGGCATTAACTCGTATGTGTTCCTTTACATTGTATTGAAAAAGTTAGTGTTGGAAGGAAAGGGAGGCTCCCAGATTACTTCTATAGTACTCCATGGAAACCTACCTTAATCGGTAGAATACTATAATAAAATGTAGATCATTCCACATAAATACCCTGGACTGCACCTCACTAATTAAAACTTCTATTAGTATATTACTTAGTTTAACTTCAGTCTTCCTTTGCTTGGCCGTATTCTCACCACTTTGATGTATCTACGCTGACATTTTCAACTACACTGAAGGATGAATCTACTGAGCGGCGAGCGGCAGTGGAAAAGAAATCGGTCTGGACTTGGAACCATTAGCGGCACCGGGCGGCGCCGCTCACTGTCGCTCGCCGCTCAAACGTATCGTACCCACCCTCAATAGATTTACACGCAACTAAATGAAGTCCGATATCAGAGCGGCGCCGCTCACGCCGCTTGCCGCTCGCCGCCCGCCGCTCGCAGCTCGTATCGTACCCGAGGCCTTAGTCTTACTAAGTGTGAAATCCAATTCCGAAAGGTATTATTAGTAAGGTTGTGATTGTATCTTTAGATGCTGATAGTTATATATTATCTTATTATCTTAATACTAAATAATTATAAAACCTCATATTCGCGAGTAAAGCCACAGGTGGCATTGGTTCGGTTGTGGCACTCGGCCACCATGTCTTGATAATGACGTTGTAACGTTGAAACTAGTAGACTGCAAATATAAGGTTGTGGAATAGTACTGTGTTTTTATTTAACCATGAATATCTCATCGTTCCACCAAGTAACGCCTAAATCTGTTGATTTTAGTATTTCAATTCTAGAATATTCGTTGATGTCTAAACATTGTCTGTTAAAAATTGTGTTGTATTTTGAATAACAATTTTAATGGCTTTAATTTGATCTCGCTTAGTTTAAAGCATTGAATAGGACGCAACAGAGACGTAAGGAATTGTCATACGTAGCACTAAATAATCAGATTCGAGTTGAAATCTTATTTTTGCCAGGATCGTGATTATGAATTTTCTTAATGGTGACAGCTCAAGTGCAGATAGTTACTTTTTTATATCTGATGAAACCGTAATATATTAAAGTCAAGGTGAAAGTGGTAACACCACTGCAAAGCTTCCGACGGCAGGAGTATCCCACTATTGCTCTGTCCTCATTTCCCGTATTTGTAGCTTAAATAAGGTTTGTTTTAGATGAGGGCACCTGCACACGCCAACTGTGAAATATGGACATAATTAACTGACCTTGTCGTATGTTGTTTGTGTATACTACTTGTCTTGGCAGCGTCGTACTGGTATTGCGTCTTACATTTAGCGATGCGATTCCATGTTTTTAACGCACACTTTCATCTGTTTAATCGCCTAAATATTTTCAAGTTGCTGAGCTGGGAAAAATGTCTTGGGCTTGAAGAATTTTGTCCAGTACGGATTTATCTTAAAAAAAATATAAACCTTTAATCTTTGAACAATTGTCTGAGTGCCTCGTATCCATGTATTGAACGGAACATTACGAGAATTAAGTACTTTTATTTATATGATATAAAATTAAATTTCTCTTGATTTAGTATTCAGCGTGTATAGTTTGATTAGCAGGAATTGCTTGTGGTGGAATCTGGTGTTACGTTGCGTTGTTATGTAGCTATAGATGAAGAATGGGGAAAAGCTGAAAAATGCAGAATGAAAAATGAGGAGACGTTGATTGATACTGCGGTGTCGGCTGTTGGGTAGCTAGGAGTTGTTTCAAATAGTAGCAAGATGGGTGACATTCTAAGTCTATCTAGAAATAGACTTATTATGGACCTAATGGAGATAGTCGTTATGTTTAGGCATTACATTAGATGCGAATTTATTTTAACAGTTTACTCAGAATTTTCATACGCTATATTCACAATATCTCTGTAATTTTAATGTTTGATGTATTTCGATCAATAATAATAGCGTATTTCTATAAGAGACTACGAGATACGGAGTGACTAGTGAATATCTTGTTGCCTATTGATGGGAAATTGTACAGCCGCCTTCATTTTGCCTATGTCCTGTGTCAGCCAGGTGGTTGTGTTAACATTTGACAAGAGTGTCGTGTGAACGACCGCGGGCTGTGTTGCAAAATATAATTGAAATCTTGGCAGTCGCACAGAGTGGTGACAAGGATTCGTAAGTCTGCCATTCCTTTGTATTTGTATTTTTTTCCCAATGCACGAGATCGCTTTCTGGAGAGCATGGACCTGGCATTTCATCCAAATAAAAACAGAAAAGTAGGCGGACCTTGGAAGACTATTTCTGAAGACTTAGCTTGATGGATTGAGTGCTTCCCAAGGTCACTCTGTGAAATTAAATGTAAATAATTAACACCTTAATGGTACGAAGGTCGCTGTACTCAAAAAGGTGACTTTCCGCTAAAGTTGTTTCCTTTGTTGTTTCATCTTCGTAATATAGCGCGTTATTATCGTATTTAAGAAGATTGTTTAAAATTAAATAACCTTTATTTTGTTTTGTTTGGTGTTGGAAAACAAGACAGTACCTCAATAGGGTACCTTTGTTCGCATCCACGAGACAGGAGTTGCGTTGATAAAGTATTAGAGCACACGAAAGGCAATATCTTCAAATTAAGATTACGAATGGCTTCTAGGTTTATTCAAAAATATCGCTTGGCCCTTCCCTCGAAACTTATCGTCTTAATTAGTTAGATTTTGTATCTACATTTTCCTTAAATTTATTTAGTTTTACCGTGAATGCGTTAAGAAGAAACGGCTGCTCTCTGTGTTAATAAATAGTTATTATGTATTCATTTACAGTCGCATGACAACCAACCGCATACCTATTGTAATTCTTGGTGTACCAGATTGTTAATAATGCATTTCAGGATTCTCAAAAAGATCTTTTGCTTTCAAGCATACCAAAAGGAAATTTTGGTCCAGTACCACCAGAAAAAAACCGGAAAAGGTGAATCTGACTGATAAAGTATCTAGTTATGCTGTGACAGTGGGTGTCCTTCTGTTGATTGTATTCCGAAATTTCCTGTATTTCGATAGTGTCTTCAACCAAAATCTCGTATAAGTAACAACAAACCCTCAAATGGGCATCATTTTGGAATGAACTCTGTCAGACTTTCACAATTAATCGTGCTGGTGATTATTCTCTATTTCTACCGACAATCCGAATAATTCAATTATTTTTATTCTTTTTCTTCCTTTAATTTGTCCGAGTATGGCATTTAGGGATTCGTTTAAATACTGATACCTTTCCTTTTATGAATATTCTATTTAACGGTAATGACATGTGAAACTGAAACAAGAAAGTGAAACGAACGCTTTTTTTTAATAGCCAATCAGAGCCATCAGGCCCATCACGTGATCTCGGATGTTACCGTTGATTGCTCGCGCATAAGAATTTAATCGGGTCTGAAGAAGCTTCCACTCTACGTCCCCCTGTAAATTTAATTATTTCTCACGAAGTGTGGACGAGCTGGCATTCGCGTTGTGTTCGTGTCGCCTGCGTGTGGATAATCCGGAATGGACGTCTTCCGTTTTGCGGCACTCTGCGTTCAGGGATCAAGGACGACGATCGGGCGGATCCACTTCCTCCTTCCTCAATGTACCCAATGACCCCACATCAGTATCCGCACTCGCTTTCATTGATTTTGAGCTACAGGGCAAGACTTGTTGTCCATTGAACTTTAGCTCTCCTGTTGTGGAAAATCCGTGAAACATTAGTTATTCTCGGCACCGTGGGAAAGCTATGCTTGGAGGCGGGAGCGTGTCGATTGTTGCGGTGCACTGATCGTTGGCTAATCTCAAAGGACTCTGAAAGCGGTGACTAAAGGGCTGGGGAGGCACAAAAGGAACGGCGACAGTCTGTCATAAGTGCGTCTTTTATTGGAATGGATTTGGTTATATCGCGGGCCATGCAGTGAAATACTGTGGCAGGTGTACAACTTCCCATAACCTTGTATCCTTGGGAAATACTTTAATTTTAATTTAGTCTATTCTGGCGCTTTTCGATGGTAACTTCCGTGTTTGAAAGTTTCTATATTCGCGTAATATCTTCTGGAATATTTTATCTGATCATGGCGCCGCTAAATTTCATTCTTCAAATTATTAAAGGAGCATCCCATGAGGAATTAAGGGGAATTCTGCCAGTAATATTATACCCGTAAACATATTTTGTGAAAGATTTTTGAATTTTCCGATGATCTTTTGTATGCACTTCATCTTTAAATTTATTGATTTTTGATTATAATATGGAAATTATGGTGAGATAAGAAACTTATGATTGGACATGTTTGTGGGAGCTAAGTTAACTGAAGTGAGGTTTTGTAATTGAAATTTTAAGCAAAACGTGATATTAAAAAGTGACAAGTTAGTTAGTATGACAAAAAATACTAACTTCAGGTAATAACACTTCGTGATCACCTCTTGAGAGGAAGTTGCTTTTTATTCACTCTGGGTCTTAACGCGGCCATTACATTTGAAGGTACATTTAACCACATAGCTCTCTTGAATCACGAAAAAGTTCAGTTTTCTTTCCTCTTATGATTTCTCCCTTTTTTCCTCATCGTGCTTTCCTAGTAGCTATCTTCAAGACCTTTACTTTTTATTCGTTAAAAAATCTCCATTAACTTGTCGCTTTCGCCCGCGTAAGTGATAAACCGACGCCCACTCTCATTTTTCGGATCTATAATTGTCGCATCATGGTTATTTTCCTTATGTTTGTCATAGAATATTGTATACTCCGGTGGTTCCATGACGCATTATCCAAATCCACTATCGCTCAGGCCTCCTGTTCTCTTTGTAAACGACGTATTTCAGAAGCCGGACAAATGTTCCACCAGCCTTGCGCATTTAGTGACGAAGGACGCGGAGTGGCGTGCGACGTATATCGTGGACTTGTTGCTTCTCCTAGATGATTGGCCTCCCTCTCGTCGGACTATTCTTTCTACGTCACTTGAAATGTTATCGTTATTGGTGATTTTTTATATCACCTCCATAATGCGCAACCTAACTTTCAAGATGGTAGCGTAGCTGGCCTTGATGTCTTATCTTTTTATTTTTTTGTGAAAATTATTTGTATGGTCTAACATTTTTTTTTAATCGATCCCACGCACATATTTACGTTGTTCACTTCTCTTTGACGATTTCGCCAGTTATTGTGTAAATTACGACATGTTCTGATCATTACTGTTTTCATCTCATATATTCCATAATATTACTTCAATAATATTTATATAGAGTGATGAATTAGTCATTCTTAGTCGCTAGGGGATAAGGGATAGCCTAATAGATTAGGTACAAAATTCCAACGACTTAACCATTCTATCATTGTATTCAGGCGACAGTGTCAGTGCCCTTGTAATATTGATGTTCTCTGGAAAAGTTCTGCGGTGATAAGCCGTATCCCAGTCATCGTTATCTCCTTTTAATGATCAAATTGAAATTTTATGCTTAAAAAGCATATCAGCACCGCTGCTTCGTATTGCTTTGACTCCGCGTATTTTTTCTCCGAAAATACTGTTTTTAAACCGAAACGCCCGTAATTATTTCGAAATTTTAGCATCGACGGCTTCTCTAATGTCCGTACTTAAAACGTGATGGAATTCTCAGATACGTAATAGAAGAGCAAGTCTCAGAGAGATTACTGTTACAGAAATGCGCGTATGTTTTATGCTCGATTCTAAATTTGGAAGGATAAAAAAAGGCATCGTTGAAAGATGTTTAAGATAGAGGAAGGCAGTCAACCAGTATTGGAATTGCATGCCTTGGTAATCATGGGAAAGTGAAATGAGAGGCCCCGGGAAGCCCTTGCCTACCGTGCCTCCTTGATGAAATTTTTTTCTCCCCTTACGTGAGAGGGTTGGGCTCGAGAGGTGTTTTCGTTTGCACGTCGCATCACCGTTAAAAAATCTACTGCGGAGCGGAGCTATGGCGCGCATTTGGGATCAGCCTTCGAATGCGAAGGACGTGGTGGCTGAAAATCTTATGGGGGCCCGCTCTTGACCTCCATTGAGTCAGTCAATCGGAAAATGTTGTGCTTGCTGCTTGACAGAATCTTCCATGGATACCGCTCAAAGAGTTACCTTGAAATGCACAACCCCTTAAGAGGATACATCACCCACTTCGGCCGGTTTCATTTCCTTCATGACCAAGTATTCGTTTAAAAATAAATCTCGAAAATTTCAGGGTTTATAGTGTAGTTTTTTTAAAATTTCCCTGTAGTGAAATTTTTAAAAGTGTACACCCTCGCAAATATTAAGATAAAATTTTCAAATTTGAGATACTGACAAATGTGGATAAGATTCTGTTCTGTACTTCCTAAACATTTTCAAGAGGATATCCGACGTTTTAAACAAGCGATTCGTCACGAAAAGAGATTAGTTGAGAGTGAGTGATAAGTCATATTAAAAATCTTTCTGAACTGATAAATTGTTATTTGGGTGTTAAAAAAACTTCAGCACCTAGAACGAGTGGGTATTCCTCTGCATTTAGATCACTTATCTGATCCAGTGCCATATGTATCGGTCGGTTTCGTTTATTTAATGTACTTCCTTGTATTCGAAAATATACTATTGCTTCAGTCTTTCAGTGAGTCTAATGTAGAAGTTGATCATTCTACAATTTTCATGCTTGATTACAATTTCCAATATCTATTGTGTTGCGCTTGACATCAGCCGTCATCTTGGCTCATCTAGAAAGATTGCGTAGTTTCAGTGTTTTCTTGCGTGGCTGAAAATCATCTTATATATATACTGAACATCTATATTTTTATGGTGAGTATCTTTGCTAGTATTAATTCCAACCGAAATATATACATTTTTGAACATAATTTGTTTAAAGACAACTTCAGAAGGTTTTGCGTTCACGCGAATTATCTTATTTTTCATCACGAATCTCTTTATTTTCAATCTAGACCACCCCTCTATTTAAGGTAATTTTGTATAAAATTAATACGGAAAATCAGGATGCTATTGAGTATAAAAAAGGAGCATAGCGACTTTATAATAATAATAATAATAATAATGTCGTCTTTATTTCACAAGTGAATTTAGGACTAGATAGTCCTCTCTTACAATTAACTTGTTTGACAATCACATACATCCATGCCCTGGATGGTGGTCAAACCACCCAGGCGGGATTCGAACCCGCGACCTCTAGGTTAGCTGTCGGGGACTTTACCCCGGCGCCACCGAGGCCGGCAATAGTGTTATAGGCCGGTAATAGTTCAATAGGCATTTAGTTTATGATTATATCCAGCAATAAGGTGAAAATATTGTCTTTAAGCTTTATACAGCCTGTCTCACATTAATTCTTTGCATTAAAGTTAAGATAACATCCTTATCGCCCGTATCTTGAAGCATGATGGCCCCATGTTGACAGGGCAGTTGTCATTGGAGGGCAGTTGTATGGCGGGAATGGAGAAGGAAGACTTAGAATAAAATGTAGGGAACAGGAAAAGAAGGATGCGAAAGAGAAGAATTTCGTTGGTGTGAGTATATTACATGATACGAGGATTATGTGAAGAGCTGCGTCATTCCAATCTTAGGATTGCTGACTATTAATGATGATGAAAATTAAGGTTCACATTGAGTAGTGATTTTAAACTTAACCCATTGAAATCGCGTCCAGTGAAAAAAACTGTGGAGAGCGATGAATTTGATCTATTTTAAGTTAAAATTTTGAATAACACTCAGCAAATCGTGTAAATTAAGGATACCAAGGACTTTCTCGTATATTTTAAAATGCGTTAATGTCTAGACAGGTTACATTTTAGTAATTGGATGACGGATATCCGTGGCCAGGTTTGTGAGAGCTGTGCCCTAATGATGGGACAGTGTGTCTGTGCGAAGAAATTGGTGAGATTCGTTTATTGGTTTATGATGTTGTATGATCTGAATTTCATGGATTTAATTATTACCGTTTAAAGCCTCCTTTTTTGATAGAGGTAAATGTTTTATCCCTTCGCTGACCGCTCACTCTTAATTCATTTTGCTCATTATTCATAAGGCACGTCATGCTTTCTCTAATGTTGACTGACCTCATTTCCTCACGTGGGCAACGGTCCTCCCTCGCGGTTTATGTCGTAATTCATGAATGTTTTGATGGGAAATCGTATTTTGTCGCTTCCACTTCACTCGCATTTAGAACTGGACCTTGAAGGTATATTACTTCATCTTTGTCCCTATCGAGGATGAGTATTTTGCTTATTAGTTTGTCAACTAAGTCTGAATTAATTGTGGAGATGACCTCGGAGTGGACTGGAATGAGGGAAATGATTATTTACAGATTCTGAAGAGAAGTAAATAGAATTAATGGATCGAAGAATTGTGATAATCATCAACTTTTTAATGTGTTTTATGATTTTACGTCAATGAATTGCAATTATTAAGGTTTTGTACAGGTATTTAACCTGTAACGGAAAGTGATAGCTATGTTATGTTCACCGAGTAAACAGATTGGATAACTGAATTATTGGATAATCGATGGCTGAGTCATTTGAAGTGAACCCGCTGATCTGATCCAGCTGATGGCAAAGATATAGCTGCTGAAACCCGGGTCGATTTGAATATCCACGAAACTGTTCTGGGAACTGTACATCGTGTTTTAATCATGTTTAATATGAAAAAGTTCCACATGGTAGAGCCTGAGTCATTCAAGTTTATCAGTATCGGTTATTTAATGTGTTGTGCTGATTTAAACTTGAAAAAACACTTGAATATTTGTGTCATTTG
The DNA here is from genome assembly GCF_921293095.1 of Ischnura elegans. NCBI lineage: Eukaryota > Metazoa > Arthropoda > Insecta > Odonata > Coenagrionidae > Ischnura > Ischnura elegans. The sequence goes on from NC_060248.1 coordinate 103,955,083, forward strand.
AATTTCAATGATCTTTGGAAAACGAACTTTAATCTACAATAGCGAAAGAAAGCAGTCTTGTTCTTGATACGCTCCGAAAGTCGGATAGCCGGTGTCATTGTCAAGCGAGAATGCGGGAATTTCTCGGTCGTGGCCTTCGAGAGCTCTAATTCACTTTCTTCTCTCTCTCCCCTCCGTGCAGAATCATGGGTGGATCTGACCAGCAGCCGTGGTGGAGGCACCGTGACGCCCTCAGGGCACGTCTCCATCGGCGGCGGGGGCATCTTGCAGCAGCCCCAGTTGACCCACCTTCCGCTGAGCTGCTCCGTGTCCGGCGAGGAATACCTGCGACTGCTACGGGAGGCCCAGAGGGAGAGCAACCCGTCCTCGGCGCCGCTTTCGCTTGCATCCTCGCGGAGGGACACGCCGGGACATAGGTGCGTGACTACCCCTTCTCTTCCACACCCTACACCCGTTCCCCACTACTGCGCCAATTATAGGGCTTAAGCTCTATAGCGCCACTGATCCGAATTAATTCGCTCCTTCCGCTGGACCAGGTGAGCTACCTCTCCACCGCCCAAGTCGAGGGCCCCAAATTTCTGATTCGCCGCCATTTCGTGTCTGCTGCTCTCATGGCCATCCCGTTGGCGAGGCAAATTGATAGTCCAGGGGAAGGAGGGAGAGGGGAATTCAACCAAAATAAACCCCAACCAAGTTTAAGGGGAAATGTTTCTTCTGAATCTAATAATGTTAGGATTTGAAAGTGGGCGTCGTCTATAAATGACGCGGTGCGGTGATGGTATTAAACCAGGTGTAGCCCTTCTTCTCTTTGGTTACAAGTGCAAAGTTACTTCAAAAATAATTTTTTTTCCAAAGAAGGACTTAAAATCCTTCATTTAACTCGTGGCAGATTATGTTTTGCGTATTGCCGCCTGTCCAGGAAGTTCCTTTCCCCCGAAAATTTGTCAGCATTCGCCTCTGGCACTCCGTGCTATTACGAGGATGAGTTTCTCGATGAGGCTATGAAGGAACCCATTTTATTTTTTCGTAGGTTTCTATGGTATTATTTTGAAAATTCTTTTATTTGTGTTTAATTTTTATTGCTGTAAACCAATAGTTGAAGACTTTCCATTTCGTCTTTTGTTAAATAATTTTTTTTATCTTTTACGTTTCCACGAGACTCGACCCCACTGCATTTGAAGCTATCGCGTATTTGTCAAGAGAGCTTCCACTAGAACAGGGTATAAGCCGTGGAATAACTTTACCATAAAGTGTCAGGTAATTTCTTTTAAGTCATAAGTATTCCTCTGCCAGTTGGTGCAGGATAACTTCGTATTCATTAAAGGTCAATGGTGATCTTCAGCGAATTTCACTTTCCTGCGAGACGGTTCTTTTATGTGATGATTAAAACTTTGGACCAATAAATTCGAAGTTGACAGTAAGAATTTTTATTTTTTTGTAATCTAGTTATCCGTCATTATCGATATTTCCATCACGCTTAAGTTTGGTTGATGCGCTACTGTTTGTTTGGTGGATCCGGCAGCCATGTTTATTCTACTTAAAAGCCTAATTATAAAATTTACGTCACCAGGTTTTCAAGGCTCATAAATTTTATCGACGTATTTCCTGTTTTCATGCCTACGAATTTATTCTGGGAGTTTGTCGGAGGTTACAGGATAACTTCTGTGGTTCGATTTCCGTCACCCCATGTTACCTCCAACTTAATTGTTGTTGCAGTCGATTTTTTCGGTCGTATTTAACGAGTCTCCTCGTACTCTCTTCCACGGAATGTCTTTGCTATAGAAGACGTCTAAGAACCACGTTCTTGAGGTCCTTTTTGGCCTTGATATGATTTTTTCATATTGGCTACATCTCTATATGCTACTCGAATCCAATTAAGAAATTTAGTAGGATATATTTCACCATCCTTACGAGGTTTTTCTTTGATATTTTTTTAATCCCTGTAACGACGTCACATCTCAATATCTCTAATGAAATCCATTCCGCTAAGTCGGGTTGCGTTCGACGTGTGTGCGTCTATTCCTTACTGAGAAGTTTCATTAGATCCACTTGAGCCTTGCTCAAATAACCAAGCTTGAATCGGATCTAGGATATTATAATTTACTTTCTAAACAATCTGTTTGCACAGTCTTGACTCATCATAGCATACTTTTCTTGGAAATCATGGATGGTACTCTCTCACATAGTGCTTTCGCTTAGTAGTAAGTTTTGAGGATTGAGATTGCCCTGCTTTCTATTGACCACTGTAGCTCACTGTAAGTTCTGTTGAGTAGTAATGAACTCTGAGATGCGTTCTCCATATTTGTCAAATCGAGCTTCGTCAGAACCAGGGCTAGAGATTCTGGTTTTGATGAAAATTTTAAGAAACACTTATTACTTTTACTGCAGGGCCTAATCTACGGTTCAGTATACTACAGTAAGTTGGTTACGTTCTAGAGAAAGAGCTAAAAACGGAAAGAAATCAAAAATCTTCTTTCCATTTCCAAAAATCTTCTTCAGACTTGATTTTCTGTCGTCCTCTCTCTCTTCGTTTAACCATTTTTGTCGATCTTCTCAATGAAATAAAAGGTGAATTCTCATGATTGTTTATTTTACGTTCACATCCCTATTTACTGTAATTTTGAGTTCATGTAAGTGATTTTCATTTAGCTTAATCTTTGAGCAAAATATTTACTCTCTTGTAGTAGCTTCTATGTTCTCCTTTATTATCGTAACTAGACGAACACGTGCCCAGTTTATATAAAAAAGGACAAACGAACAGTACGAAGGTATCATATGTCTTCTCTCTTTTGGAAAATGAAGTTATTCGGTGACAGATTGTATCAAGCCATCGATTTTTCCCTTAATAAAATTTTCTGGTCTTTCCTTCTAAAGCTTCCCAAACTATAGATTCCTAGCCACTTTCTGGTTTCCTGAAGCTTTAATAATAGGGCCCCAAAGCTGTTGATATAAGTCTCGAGGATTTCAATCACAGTTGTTATATCACCAAGAATCAAAAATTATTCTACGTAATCAAAACTGGAAACCTGACCAGTCCTTATCTATTTGCGCGATGCTCTAACTTATTAAGTCAACTTCTATACTGCAAAAGACAATTGCTGTTCTAATTCATTATAAAATTACTGTAAGCCTAAATGAGCTGTATAAGTTGGCGAGAAGTTACAAATTTTATATGGAACAAGACACCAGAGCGCCATTGTCACCAATGGGAAACCTAACTTAAAATATGGACTTCATTTCAGGCAGTCCGGTAACTAGCTTTAATGGAATTTTTTGCCGGTTTCACTGGTTATTTTGAGCACCATTGGGATATGTAATCGGAATTAATACGCGGCTCGTTACACTACTCATTGGGCCTTTATTTGAATCTAACATTGGACTGAAAAAGTTGATAATTCTTAAGTTTTCCTTCGTCAAAACTTTCGCGGGTACTCGTCATGTTGGATTAAAACTTTTGGGCTCTATCAGATTCCCTTGAATTAGAGACCAGCATCGGCCGGGAAACGTTTGGGCCACCCAAAATTTCACGCGGCGACATCCCAAAAGTTTTTATTCAACATGAATTCTTAGTTTACTCCTCGTTGATTTCTGCCCCTGCTTCCACCGCTCGATTAATCTTGAAATAGGTTCCTCTATTTCATATGACTATCAAATAACTATACTGTCTTCCTTTCTACAGGCCATTTGTTAAAATAAGTTTTATTTTCTCATCTTATGACTACTCTAACTATAGTTAAGCTGCTTTAAGTTGTAGTGAACGAGCAGATGTTTTTCTTTGGCTCTCAACGCCATTGTTACACCAAGTTAAGTTGTTTTTAATGGGGCTTTTTGGGACCCAAGAGTATTTTACAAATATTTTGCTGGTTTTTTTTTGACAGTAATTCTTCCCCGATGACCCTGACACTTCCAACATAAAATGTGCATTTGATGAATCTGAAATTTGACGACATCGTTTAAATAAATGTGAAATATGTCATACACCCAATGCCAGTTTAGTGAATCTGACCCGCTGTGTCGTAGAGAACTAAGGAAGTAAATATTCGTCATCAGACCAATTGGCCTTCATTATGCATTCATGTTAATTGTGCTTTACTAATTATTTCAAACTGTATTCGTCCCAAGTCATAAGATCAATGATTTAAGATTTACAGTAGCCTTCACTAATCTTTGAATTAGTGTTGAATGGAAGTACACACTCGGCATCAATATAATTTGATTCTTTATATGATATTCTATAATGTCTAGCTAAATTTCCAAACGAATTATATTCATGCGAAGAGATTCTTCCGTGAATAACAAGAACCTGGAAATGTCCAAGAACTCTTCATGTCTTGTTAATATTTAACTGCATGCTTATAGACGTTTTGTTTATAATTTACTTCAGTGGTTTTCATTACATTGAAAGTATTTATCGCGGGATTAGTGGTTGCTATTCTTATTCCCTGAATTAATTTATCGGAAATCAATCGGTGTCAAAAATCCTAAATCATCTCGCAACATATCCTAGCTAGGGGCGCTTCCTGGAATCGTGTAAACCCGCGCCTTATACCAACTCGATTCGTCATGGTGTAAACCCCGCTTGCATCAAGGCTGGGCTATTTCGGCACAGCTACTTCCGGATACAGGGAAACGGCGTCGCATCGTGCTCCCATGAATCGCACCTGTTTTATTCCTTTTGCGTGGCTCATATTTGAGCGAGAATATCGAAATGCATCCGTTGGCTATTTTTAGTCGATAACACGTGTCATTCCGGCCGTCGAGAAGGTCGCAGACCCCGGCAACTCATTTTTTTCGTTCCGTATTCCCTTCCTCGTTGGTTTTTTCTTTAAAGAAGGCTGGCTCGAAAAACGAAATACATGTTGTTTTTGTGATGATTTCAAAATATGATCTTCTCATTGTACTTTATCGCCTGGCGGCCTCAGACAGTGAGTTTCTCGTGCTTTATTTTCTGGATATTGAATATCATTATCCAGATTTTTATGCAGGTTTGTTTTGGCTTCACCAGTCTATGTATACAAAAATATTAACCAGTTCTTGAATATATGAGTCCTTTGTCATAAATATTTATATATGTGCGTCATAGCATAATAATAACGGTATAAAAAATTTAGGTTTGTTTCCCTACTACTTTTGGACTTGATAGCAAAAGAATGGCGTGATCAAATTAAAATAACATTATTTCCTTGAAAGCGGTTTTAATGTAGGAAATTGCTGGAAAAGTGTTAGGTAAAGGTCTAGGGATTGGATTTTCCACGTTCTATGTACTCTTATTTTACCTTTGAACCTCGAAGGATGGCGTATATTATGGTAAATATTTTTTCAATCGCATTTGCGAATTGTATTTATTTTGAATAAAAGTCATAAAATTTGCTTGATTTTGGCCGCTCTATTTTTTATTTTTTTTTGTTGGTGGCCAAGACTTGTTTGAACGAGAAAATGTAGTATCCTCGATATAAAATGGCTCAAAGAGAAAAGAGTGATAAGGGAGATGGTTTTGTTATGGAGGGAAGTCCTGGTTACTGTAAATGCAGGGATTGATTGGTGTGCTTCCGAGGAGTCTTCCGTCGTCGATTGGCAGTGGACCGAACGTTCTTCTCGCGCGTCCTGCAGTGGTTACGTCCTAGTAGCGTTCACGCGTGCGTGATGCCTCTTCGGAGGCGTATTAATCGGTCGCCGCGTTCAAATGTGAAAGTTGGTGATGACCGGCAATCAAATTAATGGACTCTAATTGCCAGTGGATGGCCAGGAAGGACTGAGTAAAAATTAACTTTTTCGGTAATTTTTACTCAGTCGTTCCTTATTTTGAAAAAAGTTATTTTACGTGCACTTAATCATCACTTTGGGTAATCTATATTCTGTAAAGGATTCGAAGTACTTATCAGGAAATATATTAAACATTAGTTAATATTTTTATTTTTTATTTGGACAGACCAAGATGTTGAGGTATTTATCCATTGCAGAAACAAATTTTACCGAATTACCAACATTTTTTGTACAGGAAGTACACGTTTTAGAATATATATTAACCTACTTCGTTTAGACTGTGCAGGAAGTCGAAGAAGTTCTCGTTTTTCCGCGTGTTACAACTTTACTACGTAGTTACCGCTAACATAACGTGACAAAAAAGTAAATGCCTGTACTTGTCGTTTCCATTGTTATAAATGCAATCCAATTTTAATCGATCGAATTTTTGGAGAGTATTAATTCTTGCACGCCAATATATTCTGTTTTATGTATCTGTAATCGAGTCAAATTATTATTTTCTGCAATTTTTAATCGCAGACGAAAGTTATAGTCATTCTTTTCGTTATCGAAATGCGACTTGTGAATCTTTAAAATTCTGATGTAATTTTCATTAATGACACCAGATGAATATCATAAATAACTTTCTGTTGAGTATTTTATTGCTAAATATCATTTAGGTTGGTTTAAAAATAGTATCTAAATTAGATTATCTAGTATTTTAATGATAAAGAATAGTATTTTTTATTTCTAAATATTTCATAAGAATCAGCGAAATTGATTAAAAGCACGGAAATTCGTTATGATAAAATTTACTTTGCGGGGAAATCCATTTTGATTGAAGTCTGAACCAACTTATTATTAAGGTCACACAGGTAATTTCTTGAATTAAAATACTTCCATCGTTAACAATTAGCCCAAGGCTTTATCCTTTGAACGGATATGCTTAAATATTTTATTTTTATATCCATGAATATATTTTTGTACTTCAATTGTTTTTTAAAAATATCATACCATTTGCGAAAGCAAGGTCAACGTAGTCGTTTGAAAACAGACTAAGAGGAGGAGTGTTCGCTTTGTTTTGCTTGGGAAGCTATTTCAGACGACGCGACGTCCAAAGTAATTTATTTCCTTTCGTTGGGCGCTATGTAGTGCCCGGACATTCTCAGTAGCTTTCCTCATTGGTTGAGTTAGTGACTTGTAAGTTTTGTTCCTTAAGCCCGTCCTTGAAAAATAATCTTTGCGACAAGTGCTGTGGCGTTGGACTACTTAGTCTTCATGTGGTGAAACAGCGGCGCAACGTCAGTACCCTCATCGAGGAAGTCCTCAGGAGACAAGCAATGGAGGCATTAACCTTGCAATCTCTTCTTTTATTGCCATTTGGTGTTGGTGACTCAGAATCCTTGCTACCATAAAAAATATATCTGAGCAATTTAATGTCTTCACAGTTTTGACGTGAGTGTTAATAGATCTTTGATGCGCTTAAGTGTCATTGAACCTTTGATTGCGTTACATACCTGTTATCATGAAGTATTTATTTCAATTTAATTTTTTTGGATTGGTTTTTTATGGAAACACTAAAATGTCAACAATGCTTTATTTGAGAGGGAATTATAAAAAGTGCATTACCTAGGATTATTATGATACTGCGATGGCCTTCCCTTTTCATTAAATATCAAGGTTATGAGGTCAATTATAAACGACATAAACTCTTCATCGTTGGTATCTCTATATTGTTCATGCCTCCGGCGGAATATTGTATGATTGCTTATACTGGGTAGAAACTAATGAGTGTGGTGAAATCTTATAAAGAATGTGATTGGCCGTTACTTTTATAGCGTTGCAAAACGTTGTACCTCATGCATGTGATTTTTTGCTGTCTACCGGTTGAAGGTAACTCATATTTTCCCTTTTCTATTTACTGTTCCGTATCAATTAAATTTCTATAGGTATCTTGCAAAATAAATCGTGTATTTGATCCTTCTTGCTGACATTGTTTTGTAATTCTTGGAAGAAATTTTCATCGGGTAATTATTTAAATATTTTAGTACCCTTGTGTCATTGGTCCGAGTTTTATGCATTGTAATGCACTCAGTTATATTATGAACTTCTTATCCAAGTTCGGAAAATGATTGTCAATCCACGAATAAATGTTTAATATCGCTTATGAATGAACGAATACGAAATACTTACTTGATTAATCACATACTTGATATATAATCCTTTCAACATCCACTGGCAGATTGAGGCCCGTAATTTCCGGAATAATTTAAAAGATATAAACCTTTACGGTGGCCCTCCAATGAAACTTTTTATTTAATTTTCATGAAAAAACGCTTGTAAATAATTAGTGAATATCTGGATGACACTTTTGTATGTATATCAGACCTCGGACGCATTATCGCTGAGAGATGTTACATACCTCCAAGACGTAATGTAATGACGCCAGAAAGTAATGAACAAAAGAAACGACCAAAAAATAATAGAAAAAATTCAATAAAATACAAAAATGAAAATAACTGTTATTTTTCATTTCGTACCATTTAAAACGGCAGTTGTGAAAAGCAATTCAATGATATTGTCATTAAAAAAAGACAAAGTAAGCTCTGATGAAGGCGTAAAATTCACCGAAACATTATCATTATTCAATGGTAACTAGCATTACAAGTTCCTGATCAGCACAGCATAGAGGGTTAAGCATCCGAGTCGTGGATCGATGTTGTTTTTTAGTATGATCTCTTATTGATAATAATTTCTCGCTATCAATCGATGTGTCATCCTCCTCTTTGCCGGTCGATAGGCGTCGAAAGTCGTGTCCTTGTGCCGGTGAGACGAGTGGGCTGATCCGTCTGTTGTCTTCCGAGAAGCCGGAAGCGAGGGGAGATTACGGTGCCGTCGTACACGTGGAGTGCACTCGATCCTTCTACTTTCTCTCAAGAAAATCATCGCGGGGGCTGTTGTGGACTCGATCGGCGGAGTCAGGCGATCACTTGGGAAGTTTTCTCCGCGGAACAATATACTCACCGTCGTCATCTTTCTGCGTGTATTTTGCCTCCGAGATGTAGAGACCAGAAGAGTATCTTCCCCACTTTCAGTTATACTGTGTATGTAAAGCGGGGTAAATGTGCTACAAATATGCTGTGGTATTCTTATGGTAGAGTTTAATGATGTTTAACATTTATTTGTGATCACACACCTCATTTTGAGGGACAATTCAAATTCATTTAAAATATTTATTCACTAGGGAAAACATTATCGTTATTTATTGCGGAATTTTAGTCAATTATTACCATAGAAACAAAAAAGAAGTTTCGTCGCTTCGTGCTGTAATCTTATGGCAGAGTTCGATAAACTTGAATAATTGAAAGAGTCTTCTAGTCTTAAGAGAGCGGCGTATTTTATGTGCCGTATCTATTTTATTTCAAACATAAATACAATGGAGATAGCACTATTAGTATTTCAAGTGGCATTAGGCCATTATTAATAGAAGTATTAAATCATCCCGGTCGACGTATTTTGAACTATTTACTAATGTACTGTATAAAATCACATAAACGCTTCATGAGGCATCAGTTGCGAGGGCGTGATGAGGATGATAATTATTATGTAGAAATTTACGGTACTCCCCAAATATTAAGCCATGTAATAAAATAGCCCTATAAGCAGGCCAAATAAAGTTAAATTAGAAAATTTACGTATCATCCTCCTTAAGAACGTGCACAAAAACTGGCCTGCTTGTTTCAGTGAGATGACAATCGAAATTCGGATGTTCAGGCCTCTACATCTCGGAGCTCCCGGTATGTATTTCTCCCGTGTAGTTCGCTCACCGGCAACCGTTTTTTAGTGCTTTCTTTCATGCTGGCTCTTATCCCTGTGACGAGAATACTCTTCCAGTGAACCTCATTCCTCTCACTCGCATAGTCAAGCTTTGGCCGCGATCCAGAAGGCGAAGCGGCAATGCCCGCATTGCGATCGGCCCGCCGTGGTTTGTTTACGTGTTCGTGACCCTATTAATTGTGCCAAAGTTACGTTCATTCGCCTTATATGTTACGCGCATTACTTTCGTCCCGTCTTCGATTACGCGTCTGTTATTTCGCGAGGTCGTTGTGCTCTTTATTTATCGTGATACCGTGGAGTGGCTAATCTTGTTCTTTGTTTACATGCATATAATGCGTTATTACGCATTTGGCAGTGACCTGGACTCGTGAAGGGTGCAGGTAAAAGACTGTCGGCTGGAAAGTGGCACTCGAGCAGTCTCCACTTCGTTTTTCTTTATAACTTCCCCTCCTAATCTCCAAGGAATTATAGTGCGCAGTACCAGTAGTTTTGCGATTTCTTCTCGGCCTTATGCTTTCTGCTCTCAGGTGGTGAATTGGAGGTGTTTCTCTTGAGGCAAATACATATTCGATACCAGATGAATATATATGACGTATGTAGGGTTGATTGGGCTCTATGTTAATGATATTCAAAATAAGATCCAACAATGACTAATGCATAACATAGTACGAAGTGTAACGTCATTTTTGGAACAGAAAGTTGGCTAACAGATGATGATTCAGACAATGAGATCTTCCCAAATTCGTTCACTGTTTATCGGAAAGATAGAATTAATCGAGTTGGGGGCGGAGTTTTTATAGCTGTAAAGAATTCAATCGTCAGCCAAGCGATGACCGTAACTGAGACCAGCGTTGAATCTGTGTGGTGTTTAATTAAATGTCCAAAATTCAAAACTATTTTATTATGTTCGTATTACAGACCACCTAACTCAGATATAACGTCAATGTTGGATTTTCAAAATCAAATAAACAGCGTAGCATCCAAGTATCCTGAAAGAAACTTGATTGTGGGTGGAGATTTCAACGTACCTTCAATAGATTGGGAGACTTATAGCTTCATTCCTGGTGGGAGGGATAAAGTGATCTGCGAGGCTTTATTACACACTTTTACATCTAATTCATTGTTTCAAATAGCATCCGCACCAAACAGAGGAGAACATATTCTTGATTTATTAGCGACAAATATACCACATCAGGTAATAAACGTTGGCACTGTCGAAGGAATAAGTGACCATAGGGTAGTAACTGCAAAGTTTTCTCTAAATACCGCTGTAAACTTTAAAAAAGAGCGTAAAGTTTTCATTTTTAAAAGAGCTAATTTTGATGGGTTTAAGAGTCATATGAAAAATGCTTTCCCCGAGTTTCAAGAATCAGTATTAAAGTTAAATGTAGAGAATACTTGGAAAGCTTTTCTTTCGCTCGTAACTTCGGGAATAAATAGCTACATCCCTAGTAAAATAGTAAAAGAAGGCAGCGAACCGAGATGGTACGACGCGGAAGTGAGAAAATCATTGAGGCGACAGAGAGCGTGTCATGCTAAAATGAAAAAAGTCAGCACGGATTTATCCGCTAATGAACGCGAGCTAATAATTAAAAAATATAGGATGACTAAAGCCGCCACGAAGGAAGCGTTCAGGAATGCGTTCACGAATTTTAAAAGAAAAACACTAGTAGAGCAGTTACAGGATAACCCAAAAGCATTTTGGTCATATGTTAGGGAAGTTCAAGGTAAACGATCTACCGTATGTTCGCTGAGAAACGACAATGGAGATGTGTTGAAAAGCAGTTACGATAAAGCCAAATTATTAAATTCCTACTTTAAGAGCGTGTTCACGGAGCCTTCCGAAAACTCACCCGAGACCGACGACAATACCTGTATACATAAGATGCCAGCTATTGACATTAGTACGCTCGGAATAGAAAATATATTGAAATCGCTTAGTCCAAATAAATCACCTGGTCCTGACGAAATCCCTTCTCGCGTATATAAAGAACTAGCCTCAGAACTTGCCCCCTACTTGCAGTTAATATTCAGTAAATCCATCAAGCAACACGAAGTACCTAATGACTGGAAAATCGCTAATGTAACGCCTATATTTAAAAGTGGAGACAAGGAACAGCCATCTAATTACAGGCCGATATCTTTAACGTCCATCTCTTGCAAAGTCCTTGAACACATCGTAGTCAGCTCGGTAATGAAACACCTAGACGCGCAAAACTTATTAATGGGAAATCAACATGGATTCAGGAAAAGCAGATCGTGCGAAACTCAGTTAGCGCTTTTCGCCCACGATATTTTAGTCTCCGGGGAAGACAACATTCCAGTAGACGCGATTTTTCTTGATTTCAAAAAGGCATTTGATAAAGTACCCCACGGAAAGTTAATAATAAAACTGAAATCTTATGGTCTAGACGAAGATGTCATTTCCTGGATTAGAGAATTTTTGAGCGACCGCGTCCAAAGAGTAGTATTAGACGGTGCAGTCTCCAATGAGGTTAGAGTGACTTCTGGCGTTCCTCAGGGTAGTGTCATTGGCCCACTCCTATTCCTTCTTTATATAAACGACATTGGCGAAGTAGTGCAGAGTAAGTTACGATTATTTGCAGACGACGCTGTAGTTTACAGAGAAATTCGTTCCAGCAAAGATATAGATGAACTAACGAATGACCTTACTGCTATCCAAGCTTGGTGCGATGCTTGGCAGTTAGAATTAAATTTGGAAAAATGCGTCGTAATGAATTTCTGGAAGAAGAATAACTCCCTACAGCGTAACTATTTCATTCGGGGCACGCAGTTAAAGGCAGTTGAATCTGTGAAATATCTAGGGGTTAGACTCAATAATGATCTATCGTGGAATAAACATATTCGAGAAATAACCGGTCAAGCTAATCGTAAAATGGGTTTTGTTAAAAGAATATTAGGAAAGTGCGACGACAAAGTGAGAGAAATTAGCTACTTTTCCCTCGTTAGACCACATTTGGAATACGCTGCCAGTGTTTGGGACCCTCATGAAAAAGGCTTAATAACAGAGTTAGAACGCGTGCAAAGAAGAGCTGCCAGGTATGTGAAAGGTCGTTACGATAGTCTTGTTAGTGTAACTGACCTCTTAGATAAACTCGGATGGGAATCTCTGTCGGACCGTAGATTGAAAAATAGACTAAACCTTTTAGATAAATTCAAGAGCAGTGTCTTTTCTGACGAAGTTAACCATATCTTGCGGACGCCAACGTACTACGGAAGATCAGATCATATAAATAAAATAAGAGAGATAGATTGCAGAACAGACAGATTCCGAATGTCATTTTTTCCACGATCAATAAGAGATTATAACGGCAGCAATAGAACGCGTAAATAGATTGCATGACTTGTAGTGTAGCCTACTAACCTATGTAAAACTTACTGCATGTTTCTGAATTTCTATTCTATATTCTATTTCTAACAGCATATAGTAGTATAGTTTGTTATTATACGGGACGTTTCTTGGACGGTGTGGTGTGCATGTGGGAGTCCAAATGCATGCTGCATGCTGGTGATTGATCACCCCCTGCCAAACACCCTAGAGGTGGCTCGCAGGGTAATTTGTAGATGTAGATGTGAATGCGTTGAATTGGAAATTTTTCTATTTGAGAGTTGAATCTTTCTAATGTTTTCTATGTTTCTATAAGTTTTTATGTTTTTTATTGAGAGTTGAATCAGACTACATCTGGAGGAATTTAACATATTGTGCATCGAAACTTCCTAACAATGTCTGCGGAAAAATTCTTTTTATTTTTAATTACATATTTCTCTGCGTAAACTACGCTATCGATATATGATTAGTATAAATGATACATGTGTTCTGAATTGGTCTCTATTTACCACGTTTATTATTTTTAAAATCGAACCTGACCATTTTATGGACAAGAACAAAGGGTTATGTGTGCAAATGTATTCAAGCACTCTCTTGCATTAGATCCTGTAGTAGTACATTATTTATCTAGGTTTTCTTGATTTTAAAGGTTCTTTATTATGTACTTATTCCATTCATACCCTACAGTTGACATTACAATTTCTCATGCGTTGTTTATGTATAACTAGAGTGTACAACTCTATTTACTCCGCAATGAATATTTGAAGCTCAGCCGGATAATCATGTATTTCTTAAACTGGAAGATCGTATTCCCAATCGATAGTCACGGAGGTTTTTTGTTGGCACTTCTCTCTTACAATCTCGTGTATAAATTTTTCGATTTCCTTCCTAGCCTGTAACTCTCCTATGCTCCAAGTTATTTGGTTACTCAGTCTATGCCCAGATATTGTCGGGTTTATGAGTTTCGTAATTGGTGGATTTGATTGATTCGGTGATCAGCAAATTAAATGGTAAGATTTTATGAAACATAACATAATTATAGCCAGTAATAGTTTGTTTTGGTGCATTGGAATAGGCCTGGTATGTTATGATTTCGCGTGTGGCATGATTTCCGGGCAAACCATGATATTGTCTTGTTTCCTTATCATTTATTATGAATATAGACCCTCTCTAGTGTGTTCAGATTTTACCAGTTAAACCGTACGACAATATCAGAACTTGATGCATCTCATTCTATTATTTGTTTCTTCACTTCTTCAAGTGTGTTAGCTTCCCAGTGAGCACAGTCAGAAGGAAGTGATTCACTGTTTATCGCGTAGTTTGTTTTTGTTTCCCGTGTAATTAAGTCGACTACATCTCTCTATTTGGGGAATAGAATGTTTTGATGCGGAGTTGTGGTCCTTTCTTCGGAAAGTAGTTAACGTTGGAGGTCAAATTTGAACTGCACCACGTATTCATAAATCGTAGTTGCCATATTTTCGCTGGTGCGGACGATGCTAATGAGATGGAAATAAGTTGCATGCGCAGTTTGTTTACGTGAGGGGATAAGAGAAGGATGTTAAGCCAGCGTTATGTACCAGTATGGAGTCGCGAGGGATCGAGACGAGTACTGCGCTGTGTGTACTGCGTCGTATGGCGATCCCCCAAACCTTCTGCGCTAGTTATGTTAGACAGGGCTTTGAGACAGAGTTTACAGTCTTAGACAGGGTTTTGAGGAAATCAACGTCGTTAAATAATTTCCCAACATTGTTATTTTTCAATTTTATTGATTTTGATTTTCATCTACAACTTCGACCCAGTCATGCGATACATTGCCTCCAAATATGATATGACTTTAAATTGAGCTACTTTTCAAATTTCTTTCCTTAATATTTTTCGATGGTCTTTGTTTACTCCTTTCAAACGGAAACCGTGTTGCATTGTGTTAACCCTCAGTACTCACGATGTCTTTGAAGTTTGTTGTTTGTTGTCAGAAGATGCCTTCCTTACTTGGCATAAGCCTTCCCGAAACATACACAATATTGAAAAATGTAACCTTATATTGACCTTTTCAGTACGACTTTTATTATGAGAGCGTAAGGTTATTGTATCTTTGGTTACTCTTTGGTTACCACTAGCACTCCATGCTCAGCCGCCTCTTTTTGGCAGGATATTACTGCAACGCTCTAACCGAGGTGTCCGAAAAACGTCGTTGATATCGGTTTAAGTGGGAAATCGGTTTCCTCTTCGCCAAATCTGGTTTGTCTCAAGAAATTTTCTCATGGCCGACTCTCCTCTATTTGTGGCATATGTCGAGAGATATCTTTTATTGTTAGCCGTAAGTAGCCTTTTAAGTAAAATGTAAATTTCTGCAGGTAATCCGATGCATAGCACAACCGTATATGTCGAATTGGTATTAAATGAGTCCCGTAAAAGTATTAAAAAAAGAATGCAATTGATTGAATGTGTATTAATCGCTTTCCTGGTTTTCGGAGTGCGCATTTTACTTGGCTCACTATTTTTCACTAACAAAAAAAGCATTTTAAATGTTTTCCCATACCCCATTTTTTATCCCTTTTATTCTGAAACATTTCTTTCGTGTTCGCCGCGCTTCATAACAGATTTATTTCTCTCAACGCTATATGTTTCCGGTGGCTTTGAATGTTAGGAGTTATCGGAAATTGACCGCTTCATTGCGAAATGCTCAAGCTTAGGATGAATCTCGGAGAAACCGACCCCATATCAAAATCTTGCAATTGCATATGGCCGACCTAGAAATTCTATTGGTATTTAGGCTGGGTAGCAACCAGTCATTGTATTTGCATTTGAGCAGATAAGAAAACGACGGTATCACGAAACGCTACTAGTCAACAGTATCAGTTGATACCGGTGAAAGCCTGAAAGCACCTATATTTTCAAATAGGTCAATTTTGCTTCTGTCATTATTGAACTTCGTTTTAAATTCTTTTTTACACGTCTCGTGCACAAATGAAATAACATCCCTTCTCATTTTACTTGAGGAATGCTTCTCTACGTAAAAAACTGGCCATTTTAAAGTCATTAGAATTTCACGTTCTTTTTTTCAATAATGTAGGGTAAGGTTGGCTTCTTATTCATAACTACGGGTCGCATATTATTATTATTATTATTAGCATTGATACATAGAACGCAAATACCAGTGTTTTCTCCAATTTTTATACAAATACCGATACATTGATGAATAAATATTCTTAAGCTAAATTTTGAGTTACCTAATAAGTGAAAATAATCAACAGCTATTAGTTTTGCAGCCAACATAAAATATTTTGAGGTCCGTATGGCTTATCCACTCTTATGTTTAGGCGTTTCTCAATCGCGAAATTATAAGGAACTTAATATCCATGGGGGTATTTTCGATTTTGGTCTTCTTGGCTAGACTTGATCGCTGAATTCATTGACGATTTCCCTACGCTGAAGTAAAATCATTCGTATAGCGAGTAGAAATTCTGATATTTTTAAAATCCTTTACATGACTGATAACAGCTTCATAATATAAGTTGAATTATGCATATTAGAGCTTGTTTTTATTTTAAAATCTGATTTTATCGCCACCTGTCTAGATTGCAAAGCGACAGCTCATATCTGAGCTATGTCTACATTGCCACCATTATCGTGTACATCTATTGCACTTGCCCGTTTTTTAATAATTTAATTTGAATCATGTGGTGAATACTACGCCCACTCTGGTACTTGCTATCACCCTGGCATACTCAAGTAGCCATATTTATAAATGCAAATGGGTTGTACTACGGAAGTGATTCTACTGTAATTCTAAGGAAAGGCATAATCCGGTGTCGGAATCCATTTTCCACCTCGGATGACCTTATCGGGGACAGGCCTCACCTCTTTCTATTTTTATACTTTCCTTTTAATGTTCCCCTTGATTTCGTCACACTGCTTGCCTTCTTTCTGTCATTCCAAAAGTTGTTATCAAAGGTCCTGCGTGTATATATCGGAAAATTGTGGCGGTAGCCGCAAGGCGCTCACGCTTGTGCAAAAGTCATTGGATGCCGTCTGAATATTAAAGTATTGCGTATATTAATACTAATCAATAATTTAATTACGATACGTCCGTTGTCATAAACCATGTTTTCCTTCTTTGTACGGCACGAATACGACATCCATCGTTGTGCGTAGATTATTTCCGTATGAGGAAAAGGGTGCAGAGACTACAGTTAAATATTTGATTTTCATTGCGTATCCAACGGATCAGTGGCGTAACTATGGGGGTATGAGAGGACAGATCCCCCCCCCAAAAGCCTCAGAAATTTTTTATTATTATTTAAAACTATTGTCTAGTTTTGATAGACAGTAACTGCATCTGCTTAAAGTTAAATTGTAAGTGACAAAATTATGTAAAAAGGTATTTCCAGGCATGTCATTTTTCAAGCATTTTCCAGGAATCCCCATTATCTGGAGGTGGGGTACTCCAATCCCCCCAAAGCATATTCCTAGTTACGCCACTGCAACGGATAATCTAACCCTAGCGATTGTTCTTTTTCTTCATCTTTCTCTGCCGCTATTCCCGTTAGTGGTCACTGTTCCTTGCTAGTCGCCTCCGAGTCACTCGATTCTGAGCATCCTTTTCAGTCAAGTCCTTCTGCCTGTACGGTTATTATTTCCTTAAATTACTAATGGTAGCGAACTACCCTTAGTTGTCATCATTCCCGCTCGACCGGTCAATTTTCGTGTCGTATTAATAGCCCAATGCTGAATGCATTATCGTGCACGCGAAATTGAGGAGAAAATACGAAATTGAGGCACCGAAAATACGCGATGCGTGCACGAGAGCTAATCAGATGCCTCGCTTCATAAGCGTGGATTCACGTGGCCGTGAAAAGGAGCATCTGATTGGCTCTAGCTTATGCGTCACGTAGTCTCGCTCAGTGTTGCGTGTAAGTAAATCCAGCTCAATGCTTACGCTACCATATTGAAATTTTCGGAAAGTGTTTAGTAGACCACATTTAACGCTTCCTGTATCTAAAATTTGAAAATTTTAACTCGGTATTCTCTCAAAGTAAACTTTTCATATTTTAGTAATTTGCAAATATTGGAAAGGGTTTACTCCTTACACCCCGAATTTTTTGTATGGTATCGTAAGGTAATAAACGAGAAATACATTGCGAAAAGAAGGTTCGGTTCCATGCCGTATGAGTGACCGACTTTTAAATGTCATGTTTTCGTTAACTTTATTATTTCATCTATAGACTTTTTGTTCTATTAATATCACAAATTTGAGGAATAATATCCAATGGACTCCAATTGCGTCATGCCTTATTAGCTCATATTTTGGTATTCTCGTGTTTGGAATACCATCAAGGTGGTGTGGCTCTGAATAGAGAGCTAAATATTCAGTAGCTGTTCTTTACCGAAACCCTGGGAAATGAGAATTAACCTTGTGAAGGCAGAAAGCATGATAAGTTTCTGTAGGTGACGAAACCTTTCGGGAAGCCGTTGGCAAATTTTTCTCAGTTGTATTTCCTCGAATCCAGTTTTAAGTTTACCTTTGGAACAGAAATTATTAGTAGAGGCTAAAAGTGGGTTTTAGTCATGGCCGCATTCAGAGACAGATTTCCGAACTTTACCCTGAAACAAATATTTTATTACTCGTAGACGCTGGAGTCACGCCAGAAAAGAATCTTTGTTGTTTTGTCGCCTCGAAAATCGGAAGCCCACGCATTAACTATTCGAAGTGTGGGCAGGTCTATCGTCCAAAATATCTAATTATTGAAGTTACCTCTTGATTTAAATTTTGATGATATTTTTATGTGATAATAAATGCCAAAATACAATCTCCGTTAAATCTGAAGTTCAAGCCGAATGTTTCGTTTACTTACGCTATAGTTTTGAAATCTCATGAAAATGTTTAAAAAATAACCCCAAGAAAATATTGAGGTAAAATTTCTATTCTCAAGACCCCGGAATATGTTGACTAGCTATTAATACTTAGAAAGCTTCACTATGGCTGCGTAAGCTTTTAAAGAAGCAATGCGTCACATTGACGTCGTTAGGAATACTATTCCACAGCCAGAACCCAACGACGCAGAAATAACAGTGATATTTAGTAGTCATAGGTTTTGAAGGAATTAAATCATTATGGTGACGACATCGGATTTTTTTCTCTTGGACAGAAAAATTAAGGTTAATTTGATTATTCATGAATTCGCTTGAGGCTGCTGATTTTAAAGAAGACAGTTTGTTGGTTAACCAATCAAGTCTTTCCTTCCAGTTATGGCCATCCTGCCAGTTATGGCAAAGTATAATCCATATTCCTGGTAAAATAAGGGAAATGAATCGCATGCATTTAAGTTATAATAATAATAATACGTCTTTATTGGGCGAGATTGGGACTAGAAAGTCCCATCTTCCATCTAACCCCTCGTCAAACATTAAATATATGCAGTTAAATACATTGTCAAGTTGCTCATGAAATAACATGCAGAGATATTACATAAAAATAAGTGGAAGTTCCATTTTCAATCAACAATTAGCATTATAATTTTACAAAGTTACTATTGACCATGTGTAAAAAGATGTTAGTGAACGTGGGAAAAACCTAAGGATATTGACTGTCGTCCTTATTGGAAAAAACCCACTGCAGGAAAACGCCCACACAAGAAGGGGGGCGTGAAAAACCTGCGAAAACCTACTGAGTAAGCTAATGTAAACCTGAGTATAGAAATATTATATATTACATGGAAAATGTCACCCAGTACCTGTAAAGAAAAGGAAAATTAGATGAAGCCGGATGAGATAATTGATGAATCTTTCGTACTGTTCCCGCGATGTTACATGTCTCGCTGTTGTTCTCGAAGAAGTTTTACGTGTAGTGACTTTTTGAAGGAGGCGAGTGATGATGATTTACGTAGTGGTAGGTCAATATTGTTCCATTCGCGGCATGCAGTAACAATGAATGATTTATTGAATCTGACTGTCCGGTGGTGAGGTCGTAGAATAATCCCCCAAGGTCGTTAGAATATTAATTGCATATTGCTTGGTTTCGCTTATAGTAGGACCTGCCCGCCTTGTGACGGTGCAGGACTCCTCGTCCCGTCCTTCCTTCCCCGTCCTTTCCCTGAGGCGTCGTCGGGCTCTAATCGCGGCGATGCCTCTATCCTTTGTTCCTATCTGTCCTTCCCCTCTCGAGAGGCTTCGGGCGTATAAGTCTCAGACTTGGTTCCCGGTCCTCGAGAGCGTATCCTTGCGGGGATCCGCCCTGGACCCCCGAACACATTGTCCGGTGGTGAGGTATAACGAGTTTTTCATTTCCCCTCGTATTTGAGTCGTGTATTCTACTGTGTTTGAAATTCGTCTCTGAGGTACGCTGGTGTATTTGTCTGTAAGATTTGATAGAGAAGACAAAGGATATGCATCCGGCGTCGAGAACTAGGCTTTAACCATTTGAGATCGTTAATATGATTGGTGGTATGATCTGATATTTGTAAATTAAATATGAACCTAATGCAGGCGTTGAAGGAGCGGTGAAGTTTATTCGACAGCACCTGAGATATGTCTTGAAAGGCAACATCTGCATAATCAAAATGGGGAAGTATTAATGTTGAAATTAATTGCTTCTTTAAGGAGAGAGGAATAATGTTTCTGAAACGTATTAATGGAAATAATGACTTATTCACTGCTTTACATATCTTAGTTATATGAGATGACCCAGACAGACTTTCATCAATGATCAATCCTAGATTAATAACTTCGTCGCAGTACTTTATGGGAGAATCGGAGATGTGTAGTTGCGGTAATTGATCTCTGTCGATTGACTTGAGTATTTTAGGATATCCAATTATAATAGCTTGGGACTTTCTAGGGTTTATGCTTAGAAAGTTGGATTTGCTCCAATTGTTGATATTTTCTAGGTCATTATTTAGATTACATATTCCATTGAACAGGCTTTTAACATTTGAATTTAGGTACACTTGGAGATCGTCAGCATAAAGATGATATTTAGAATGATTTATCACTGAAGGGCAATCATTAATGTACAGAGAGAATAGCAGAGGTCCTAGAATAGAGCCTTGGGGCGCACCTCTTGTGGTTTCGATCCACCTTGAGCAGAAATCATTTGTAATCACTCGCTGATGCCGGCCTGTTAAGTATGATGTTATCCAATGGACTACCGTAGGAGAAAAACCCATGCCTCTCATTTTTGCTGCTAGGATATCTTTGTCTAAGGAATCAAAAGCTTTCGAAAAATCAAGCAAAACGAGTACTGAAACTTCTTTTTGATCCATGGAGCGTCTCAAGTCATTGGTGATTTTAGTTAAAGCGGTAGATGTGCTGTGACCGTGTCGGAAGCCAGATTGAAATTTATCGAGAATACTGTTGCACTTTAAGAAATGTGTTATCTGCTCATATACAAGTTTTTCTAGAACTTTGGAAAGGATGGGAAGAAAGGATATTGGACGGAATTCTTTTTCCCCTTGGGAATTATTCTTTTTGGGAATAGGTCTGATTAATGCTCGCTTCCATTGACTTGGGAAGTGATTTTGAAATAGAGAGGAGTTGAAAATGTTGGTGATGTATGGGATAATAACAGGAAATAGCTTTTTTATGAAATCTAGTGGTATACCATCGGAACCTTGTGCTTTAGACTTAATTTTCTTGAAACACGATTCAACTTGTATTTGGGTAATAGGGGTAAATTCAAATTTTTGGTCACTGTTTAGTATGCATGTGTCTTTTGAGGCGTACAGTTTTAGAGTTTTATCTTTGATCTCGGCTTGAATAAGGTTGGGGGGCTGGGAAAACTTATCATTTAAGGAGTTCAGACACAAGTCAGGAGGGAGATTGAAGACTTTATTTTTACCTATGCCAAGTGATTTAAGTTTGTTCCATAATTTACCTGGAGAGTGGTTAGATTTAGTAACTGAGTGAAAGAATTTGATCTTCGCATTTCTTATGAGCTGTTTCGTCCTGTTTCTCAAGTTTTTGTATCTTTGAAATGCATTGAGAGTCATAGTTTTCTTAAAAAAGCGGAAGGCTGAATCTCGTTTTGCCATTATGTTAATTTGCCATAATGTTTGAAGTTATGGAAATACCGTAGATGCATTATTAATGGGACTTCACTCAGCGCATTTCGCATCGTGGCTTTGTTATTACGTGGTCTCAGTATTAAATTTTCCAATTAAGGGCTCTGAAAATAACGTTTTGTTGTAATCATGGTTGGTGACAAAGTCTTTGCATTGAGTCTGGGAATAGCATGTGGTAGCAATAGTCATGGAGTCCTGACATTTTTCTGTATCTCATAGATAAATTAAATTTTCGAAACGAATGAAATGGTAAAAATTTCAAATTTCTGGTACTATGATCTTATTAATATACCCAGAAAATTTCAAGATGATAGCATTTCTACGAAATTCCATTTTGGAAAAATCATTCGCCTTGGCCAGTATTTTCGCACATTTGTGCATTGCGGATGTTTCCGTAAAGTTATCACCGTAGCTATTCCCTGTATACCAGAATGATAGCATTAGTTTTAAGTGAGCAATCCGTGAACCAAAAGAGACCAGTCGAAAGGGAGTTACACCTCATCTATAAAGGATATATATACTCTGTGGTTATGCGTCCTCTTAAACGCTAATTTCACAGGCTTTCCGGATGTAACATGGAGGAGGCGATATCGTATGAAAATCCAGTGCCTTAAAAGTGTGCATTGACGTTGTTATTCGTTTAGCCGGTCTGTGAACGTGCGTGTCGACGGCAGCGGAAGGGATCAAGTGTTCGTGCTTGCACATCCTGCGGAGCGTGCTTCTCCCCCTCCCACGGACGCCCTCAACACTCGCGGGCGCGAGGAATTCAACTCGATGAATCAACCCGTGCATCCGGCCAGCCTCTCCTCCATCTCCACTCCCTCTCCTCCCGCAAAATAAAAAAGAAATCCCCGTCTCGCGGTCGTTCTACTCACTCCGTGGAGGCGTTGTGAGTGCGACCGGGACATCCCCTCTTACAGGCAGGAAGATATGTATGTGGTCGTGGATTTGTGGATCACGATTTTTGTTTTACTTAGACCTTTGAGATGTATCAGATTGTTTTTATTTCGCAACATAAAAGATTTGGTTTCGCCGTGGCCATCTATTTTAATGATAAAACGTACATAGCGGAAAAAATACTTTTCTAATTTTTATTTGACATTTTTTAAATATGAGTAATTTTTCGAGAGTTACCCTTTCATGGCATTAAACGATTAGTAGTAAAGAGTTATAAGAATTTATCCTTCGAAACCTGGAAATATATATTAACCAATACTGTCTAAAGTGTCAGGCGAGTCATAGTTCTCTTTATGGAACCATGATATTCGAATATAAAATTCGCATTTTCCGTTCCACGCCAATTTTGTAATTTCAAAGATGGTTTCGACAATAGTGTTATTTTCAAGGTACACAATTAGTTTAAGTTGATAGGATATAAATTTTGAGTTTGCAATGTTCAAAGCAACTTCATTTTTCAGTATTTTACCAATATTTCCTCAACTTCGTTCCAAAGAAGACTTTCTTGAAGAATTGCTCTAGTTTATTGTAAACTTTTTAGACAGCGTTTTATTCTTTAAAGACAAAAACTTTTATGATTATGTGTAACCATCGTTCTTAAGTCCGTGAGGGTATTGAAGGAAAAACTTTTTTATGAAACTCTTTGGGAATTACCGCTCATTCACAATTGTATCTCACAGACAAAAGTATTAAAATGGTGGACCAAAATCCTCTCTGTTGCCCAGTGTATTGTGGATGTTCGAGGTCAAGTAAAGTTCTTGTTTACGCGCGGAGTCTCTCCTCATCGGACATCTGTGGCCTCCCGAAGTGGGATGGAGATCTTATCGGGGCCTCAATAATAAACGGCTTCTGTCATTAACTTCATTACGGTTTTTTAGCTGTTTTAATTGAACAAAAAAATCATCCCACTTAAGGATTTTTTAGTTGTACTTAATTCTTTATCTCGATTGCTTTCCTTTTATTATCATTATATCGAGACTAGACTCTCTAGCACTTAATGTTCAATGTTGCTCAATTATCTTGAGGAATATTGCTTTGCGTTGACTGTCTAGTAGGCTATCTGATTGTAGTACAGTACTTCGCTCCTAGTTGTAATTAAAGGGATTACTTTTTACTAATCAATGTTTTTAAAATTTTCGTATTATTCGATGTGATTGTGTTGTGACTTTCTTAAACTGAAATTCCTTTGTCCCATGGATCGGGTTGTTGAAAACTGTCAAAATGTCTAATGATCGGTGATAATTGGTGAATTTCGTTATTTCCTCTGGGAAATGGATCACGTGATTCTATTGGTAGCGCAATCTGTCGTTCTGCGCTTTGAATTTCAATCATATCGTCTTTATCAAACAATTCAATCACTTATATGATTATCTTTTTTCTTCCATCTGTCGTCAGTCTGAATATTTTTGAGATGTTTAGTGATCTCGGTGATTCTACTGTTGATTTTTTAGGCGTTAATATCGCCACGCCCGTTTGAAGATGTTCTTTGATTTGCCATAGGCCATGCGTTTATTCTAAGAGACAAAGGTGTTGAATTAAATAATATTTCAGATGCTTACATACTTTCTATTGTCTCCTCATCTTATTGCCATTTGCGGTATTATTGAATCTCAGCTAATTTAGGAACTAACGTCTTCATATCTTGCATCCTCTCATGTATTTCAGTTAACAATTTCGCGAAATGAAGGAGAAGGTGGTATTACGTCCCTAATATGACTTTGCAAATTTTTTCTTGAGTTCATTTCTTGTTACACTACGGCAAAAGGAAATATACCGCGCGAGCAACATTGAACCCAGCTGGACTCCGAGGCAAGAATCAATCTTAGGCCGTACTACACCATCGTTCAACTCCATCGTTCTATTCTTGGTGCGTAAATAGCAGCGGCGGCAGACGTGCTTGTAAGTTTCGCTCGAGGCGATCATACTGGATGGCCTTGCTTATGTAAATTGAGGCGTGGTTGACGGAGCGAAGCTGGGAAGCAGCTGGAAAATGTCGCTCGGGTGATTCCTCGCGCCTCATGGCTGCTGCATTCCTGCGGCCATTCTTTTCGCGATTTAGCGCCTCGCGAGGACGATAACCTCGAGCGACGGATTTAGAACCCCAGATAATGCTATCACCTGAGCATTGACGTTGTCCGCATAATGAATAGGTCTAGCGCCCCATCGCAACCATCTGTCGATACCCTCCCGGTCATATCCCTCTTCCGTCTTGCCTACGCAAATCTTAAAGAGGGAGCCATCACGCTTCGCCATCAATGAGTTCGCGTCTAATTGTAAGACTTACTCGAAGGATGCGGGCGAGGCTTAGTTTCTTGAGCTATAAAGAACTGATTCCTTCCGGAATGACTCGGAGATGAACATATATGAGCCTCACGGCATTATCAGGTTCGACTGAAACGATAAAATGGGAGAGATATTTTTCCGAAATAATAGGCGTAAGAATTTGTTTTTCCCACGAACAATAAACGACTTAGTTGCTAGATGAAACTAAGTTGTCAGATCTCACTCTACGCGCTCCTATTTTTCAGAATTCTTGCACTGGAGCACGGCTGGTGTCCTGACACCTCCTGCCATCCGCCTATTAAAGGCGGCTTACAGACTGCTTTTTAGATTACACATTCACTTTTCTGTCCCCTTTGAGAATTAGCTCCGAGATAGGTTTTCAGGGACCGTGAAAGTGATGGATGGATGTATCATTTTCTGTATAACAATGTTTATCTCGCCTTCATATTTTCTGTCATTTTCGCTATCCTCTTCACGTTTACCGTCCGCCCTTCGCGTTCGCTGGACTCTAATGTGCAAAATGACGCTTTCAAAGACAGAAAAATTGATATGCTTGGTCATTGCCTTTTTCATATTGGCTGATCCCTGAGAAAGTTCATCTCAAACAGATATTTATAGCAAAAATTCCAACCATCTTCGGAGATAATCCTCGAATAGTTGATGTGTTATTTTTGAATCGACATTCTGCATTGATTGCTGCGGTAATTTGTCATACCTATATTCTTTAGATAATAATATTGAGACATAATTAATTGAGGCCAACTTTTTTTGCTATTTATAACAGGTGAAATACGCACTTCATTGTCTAGCACAGGAGTTCATTTCTTTTTAAAATCAGTCACCTTAATTATACTATCCGGTAAGCCGTCTAGGATTGTATATATGGATCCGATAACTTTTGGGGTTAACCATCGAAGAGAAGTATTTTACTCTTCTTCATTATGTGTCGCTCGCTCTGCGGGGAGTCGCAAATCACACCGAAGTGGTCCTTTCCTTTCTGTAAGAGGTATGAGTGGTCCCGGGTAGTATGTGCTCTTCTCAGATGAGCGGTAGTGACTTATCCAATTCGGATACCCCAGGCTTAAAAGGGCGAAGCCGATACGCCCGGGTTAACATCCCGGAGTTCGTTTTTATGTATCCTCCGGCGAGATTCCAGCCATTTACTCATATCTGTCGCTCGAAAGGAACGAAAGAAAAAGATGTGATTCAAGGTCTCATGAGGCGTTTTGAATATCTCTCTTTCACAATAACGCTTAAAGCTTACGGTTATTTTGGCTCGGAGATTATCGAAACTCGATGAAATATCGCAAGGGAAATTTATCCATTACATTTATTTATCGAAGTTGATTTTGTCGCGTTCGTTTCATATATACTTAGGTATTTTTCCGTTATTTCTCATTTTTTACAGCATCTGGTGAGTCAATGCATTTTATGAATCAGTTGGATATAAATTCTCACTTCAATACTAGACTCCAGAAACATTTTCCTTTAAAAGTGAAAGGCAGAGTCCTGTGTTACTCACCACTCCTGTCTCTTGCCTACAAGAGAGGAAGTTAGTCTTCTAGCAGCTGATTTACAAATATCGGCTATGGGAAGGTGACCTAGAAAATTAACATGTCGTACGTGATGCCTGCCCCGCAGTCTTTGCGAAATGTCTTGGTATGAAAATGACGGAATTACTTCCGATGTTTTGTCTGTGGCGTGCCGTTTATTTCTGCTTTAAATTGATTCGAAGGATATCTGCTCCAGATCCATTCTGAATAAGAACACCATGTAAAGGTGTTCTGGTCGCGTTGTTTTATATTTTTACTATAAGTTTGAAGCTAGTGTGGAAGAGTATCCGAACGTGTTTCCATCTAATAGTTATTTGCGAGAGCAACGACGCGACGTAGGGATACCAAAGTGAAACGTTAATGGCGCATCTGACTTCCTGGTGGGCGAAATAAGATTCTCCTTCCCGCGTCCCTTTGCGGCCCGCGTCGCCATATAGTCCGATCACGCGAATTTAGGGAATTATATATTTCTACATCGAATATTGCGTTAATTACTTTTGGAATGATAAGGCATTTTTTTAAATTTGAGGTGTTAAAACTCGTATCTATGCTTGGCAATTCTCGTGCCGTTAAAACTGATAAATCATGTTCTAAAGCCGTATTTTATATTTTTAATTTCTTTTAATGGAATATTTTACATTATGATAAAAATTTTCGTCAATCATTTTTTAAAATGCGATCCCTCCTGTAGGGGGCTGAAATCGAAAGAAGCTGGAATGAATTCTAAGTTGTTTTCTTTGAGGTAGGAACTGGAAACTTAGCATAAACACACAAGTTCTGTTGTCAAATGGTAAGTACTTTCGCCCAGTGGCGGATCTATGGGGGGTGCCCCCCCCCCCCCTTGTGTATCCAATTTACACTAGATATAATGATAATTTTTTTCCGACTCCCACTACTGCTGGAATTTTAACCCCCACTAAGCCGCCAAACTTTCGCCGTAACTTAGGACCCGGACTCGGATGTCATAAATTCGAAATAATCGAGTTTTTCCTGTTTTCTTCGAAATTTTTACAATTTAAGTACCTGGTGATACTTTGAAATTAGTTTTAATTTTTATTATTGGCTCATTGTTAATAATAGTTCGACGGTTTCGCGAATATGCTGGTTGTAAGGCTCAGAACAGGGCTATAATGAGATAAAAGAATGCTCAGATTTCGTCCGTCTTGTCCTTCAAACTCGCCCACTATCAGGAATTATATTTTTATCCCATGATTGAAACGTAGTTGCGTCTCGTGGGGAAAAGCATGAACCTCGAGCAAAGAGCCCCTGAACTTATCCTAGAATGTTACTGGAAAAAATGTTCTCCTCCTAGAGAAATGCTTTCCAGAAAGCTACGAAACGAATTGATTTTTCGTTGAGGTTTTAAGGAAAGGCCCGTGCCAGGGACTCAAGTGAAATTGTTGAGTGTCATGGCTCAGGAAGTTTGTGTTGAAATCGATCGGGCTGCGTACGGCTCATCTTGACGTTCTTTACGTCTCATCGTACGGCTCATCTTGAATTCTTTACGATGGGTTATAACTAATTTCATCCCGTTATTTTGAAATTTCAGTACGATTATTCTTTTTATACGACGTAATCCCTCGACTAAGTCGATGCGTGGATACAATCACCGATAAATATACTTCATATAAACTCCCTGACTAGTAAACTCATTTCCACCGAGTAACCACTGTAATCAAGCTTCCGTTCCTATTTTTTACGTATTCATGCTTGCACTTATGTGGCTACCTGCATTTCGTAAACAAGGAATACTAATGAAGCAATCACAACGGAATGGCGATTTGAGTGTTTCGGTGAAAACTTGACCCTAATCTTTTCAGGAGGCCCCAAGGCTAAATATTTTCATGACACAGACATGAACGTATTTTTTCTGAACCCTGCGGACTTCATCGCAGGGGTAAAATTATGCAGATATCCTAGAATAAGCACACATGGACGTTGTTGGAGAACAAATTTGCTGGAGTGGTTTTTCAATCGTTATTTAATTTTTAAGGCGCGGAGTGCTAGATGGCTATTATTCCTTTCTCACGTTTTCGAATCCTCTTTAGCTTACCTTTGTTGCAGTAAACAATATTTCAGCTATAGTGTTTCTATCGAATATCTACGGAAAATCGTAGGAATTCTCTTCCTCATTGGGAATTCTTTCCTTTCTCTGCAGCAAGTTATGGTTTCGCTAGTAGTGGGCCCCGCCATCCAAATGACGGTGCGGGATTCCTCATCCCCTCCCTTCCACCCCTATCCTCTTCCTGGGGGCATCGTTGGGCTCCTATCGCGGCGGCGTCTCTCATCCTTTTTCTTCGTTGTCCTCCCCCTTCCGAGCAGCAGGAGTGAAAAGCGAAGACCATATAGACACTGCCCCGGGAGTGTAACCCCGCGAGCCCGCCCTGGTGTCTAGTTCCACCTGTTTCTATCGAATTTTTCAACTGCAGTGCTATGTTTAATTTGGCCAGAATTTCGTTTACCGTGTGCACGTTTACTTTACTTTGTTGATTGCTAGCGGCTTCCGTGAAGCCTTCGATCGATACCTATGCTCATTGTAGTCGAATCATTCCTTCGTGATAAAATCTTAATTTATTTCTTACGTATTAACCTGGTGTTAATTGCGTCATATGTGATGGTAAATTCACTTCGAATGGAGTGACAATTGTTTTTTTTTAAATTCACTCCACTTTATGGGTCTCTCTCCACATCTATGGTAATGTTAGGCAATACGAATTAATTTTGCCCTCTTTTGAATATATTTCAGTTTTGCGGAAAAGTTTTTTTTGCTATTTTAAGTGTCTGTGGCGTTTTGTGTGTCCAAAGACAAATCATATCAGGTCGTACGCAATGACAGTTGCTCAACGATACTCTCTTCGATGGTGTGCTCAACTTGTAAGTGGAATGACGCGGAGAAAATGCCAGTAAACACAAGGCATCATCTCCAGCTTGTGTTGGCGGAATTTTCGAATATTCATGGTGCAATAAGTATACTTCCATTCGTTCTGTACCATTTGATCTAGTTCGACAAGGGTCGTATTTCATAAAACTTTATGAATTAAAAAATGAGCCTATGATAATGAGGCTTCAATGGTAACAACAGCAGTCCTATCTTTCACGGCGATGAATTGGTTTGAAATTTCTCGCGTGAGAATTAAATGAGTTAAAAAATGAGCCCATTCACACGTACCGCTGATGAAATGCGTGAAATCGCACTTCGGATTTATTAACACAGGTAGGGCGGCTTTCCCACGAAGCCGTGCCAATTAGTTGGACGGGAACGTACCCGTAGCGTTATCATGAAGTCGCGTGCTAGGAGTTCGTGTGTGGCGCTGTGGATGCGACGGATGAGACACCGAATATTTGCTAGGAAGACTGAGGAGTGAGGAGTGACTTCGGTCGCCAAAGCAACGCCGTATCCTTATCTCCTTGTTTGCGGTTCACACCGCTGTGAATCCGTGCTCCAATGGTGTCAATCTTCTCCCTCGTATCTTGGCAACATCGGGGACACGTGGCTTTTGTATTGCATGAACAATTTGATTCTCCTTGTTATGATTTCCAAGAATACATCTGTCTACGAATGTAGTCTTGAAGGGCAGGGTAGTTTTTTGAGTTTTTAAATGGATGGCTCTACTTGGAGGAATGATACCCGCAGTGCGGTATAGCCGCTTGATCATCTCGTAAGTCACGTTGCACTGATTCCAATGGCTATTGGCCACCTACGCCTATTCATGCATATTCATTACGTGGCCTTAATAAATTTCGGTAGCGTCCAAGGGTATATACTTTTAAAATTTTCCTATAAATTCTCCACATTTTACACTTGCGTACTGCAGAATAAAAAAAATAACTGGTATCAATAATGAGATGATATCCGCATTGCAGTGGTATATAAATGACAGGAAAAAAGTTAATTAAGAATGATATTTCGTCGAAGATCAGCAGCTTAATCCAAGTGGACTATTTTATAAATGATATGCCAGAACTGTAATTTTGTACGCTTTGACTTTTTCCTTCTTTTTGCCTGTTTCATCGATTAAATCTTAAAATTTATTTTTAACTCACTCCCCATTATCGGGTCGGCTCGTTATTTTCATACTTGCTTGCTTCTGATGGCTACAACTATCTGATTTTTCCACAATAGTTAGTTAACTAAATTTCCACGAGCAAAAATAGTTGTAAATTTTCTCAATAAATGGCGATAGTTATAATTTTGTGATATAAATTTCTTTAACGGCTCTGATTTAATCGATTATATGAGTCACCACTAAAAAGTAGAAAATAAAAATAAAACGAAAAAGGTATTTAAAAAACACTCGCTTTTTCCAATAACAGTATAAAATTTTATGCCAAATAGTTAAAAATAAATCTTAAAAAATAAGAATGATAGGAAAAAATAAAATGCGCTAAAAAGTAATAAAAATAAGCTTTTCATCACTCGGGTGCTGAGTTTGTTTAGATATTAGTATCGCGTGCCAATCCTTGCTTATCAATCAGGCTCTGCTACGCTCATTACTAATAAACCTAATCAGCAACCACGATTTAATCGCCAATGATGAAAGCTTATTTTTTACTTTTTAGTGCATTTTTTACTGTTTTTAGGAAAACCATGTCTTTTTCTATCTTTTTTATTTCATTTTTATGTATTTTTGAGATAAGGTACAGCCCAAAATGAGTTTGAAAATTATCTTTTGCAACAATTATACATAGTTATGTAGAATATTACGATGCTTTTCTCTTCTGGTACATTAGAAAATAGAATGAAAATGTGTTTTGCCATTAATTTTTAGGCATTGATATCCCATGTTAAAAGTTTCGTCGATGAGGCATTAAACAGGTACTAATGAGGACATCATCTCGAGTTAGGACTCGCTAATCTTTCGGAAATACATAAGAATTTGTATATTTGTCTTCTTTGATGCGTGATTTACTTACTATAGATCACGGTCAATGATGTCGATAAAGATATTTAAGAAAGTTTATTTGTTATCTACATTGGCTGTGTTGTTCAAACAGTTGAGGATGGTGAAATTCTCGTGAATTTCATGACACCAGATGGTAAGGCTAGGTCAAACATTTTGCCAAAACATTTGGATTAGTGCTGGATAATGTTGACTGATGTGTTAATGCATGTACCAGAGCGTAATACCATCACGGGAAGGCAGTGTACCTTACCAGATTCCACAGTCACTGTAATTGAGAAGGCCTGGGATGCTTAATATCAGGCTTAGAGGTCAGAGGTATGTACTTATCCTTCAAATAGGTACATATTCAACCAGTTTTTGCCTAATTGCAAATATCTAGTGAATCCATATATTTGCTAAAATGTTGCCATTTTATACTATTTGGAAATTAAAAATAGGTTGCCTGCTAAATTTAAAGAATGATAGGGGTTTACAGGAACTTTGATACTCAAATACAACTCCCCTTTAGGGGGAAGCCGTGAAACATAAGCGCTGTAGCCCGCCATTTTACAACCATCATTAAAATAAATCGAAGAAGCACTATCCATCATGGGAGCAACTTCAGGTTTAATTTTCCTGAAAGAAGGAGTATAGTGCAAGTTATATTAAAAAACTCAGTCACCTAATTTTTGTCCCTTTTTTGTTATTAGAAGTTGAAAAAGTGGCATTTTTCAACAAAAAACATTAGCGGAACGATGATTTTCATAAGATTTATTAACAAATAAATCCAAAATTGCCCAAAACCTCAACCTATATTAAAGTTGGTGGTCTTTACCATGCTTACAGAGATTTTTATGGCTTTCACTTGATGTATGTGATTTTAACAAGTATTTGAAATTGTCACTTTTTGTCGAAATTTGTCAAAAGTGCAATTTTTGAACATTTATAGAAAAAAAAGTTTTCAAGTGAAAATCGTTTTGATAACATTTTTGAAAACTATAGCAGCATGTTAATAGCCTCTAACATTTTTACTAGCTTCACTCACTTGGTTAAGGTTTTACAGGGGCACAAATATGGTAGTTTTGAATAATTTGACCGGTGCGCAGAATTTTTGTGTGTGCCTCATTGACTTCAAACGCTCATATCTTGGAAGATACTTGCAATGGGTCTTTAATATTTTGGATTTTTCTAATTAACTAAGGTTAAAACTAACAACAGGGAAAACATTATCAAAACCTGAGATGGTGGGCGTGGGACCCTGGTTGAGTTGACATGGAATGACCCTATATTTAGTGTATTTCGTTGATTTTTCGAGTGAACTTCGTGTTTTTTCGTGTAATATCCTTGGAAGAGAATTTTTTTCTTTCATCATGGAATTGTGTACTAATTCATATCATGTTCCATGAGGCAAGTTAATAAAATTGCAATGAATATGTTTAAAAATAGACAGTGAAATGTAATTTTGTCATTTTTCCCCAGGATGTAACAAACTGATACACGTGACCGAGTTTTTGAACATATATTTGGATAGAAAAGAAATATATCCACCTCCATCCATTGAAGGGATCCTCCTTCCTCCTTGAAAGGCGGCTAGCGGGTTGCTTTCTTGATGCAGATGCAAAAGCCGCGACACGTGGCGTCGCAGTATCCCTGGGGTAGAGCTACGTGCGTGCGGTGCGAAATTGGAGCTGGTGAAATGATCTTGAAAGATAAAAGGCGACGCAGTGTTATGGCTGAGGCGGAGAGGGGCTGGCTTATCCCTGGGCCCCTTATCCAGCCACTCCCGCCCCTCTTGAGCCTCTATGTCTCTCGCCAACGTAAGTCGGCGCTCTCGGTCATTCACTCTGTGTTCCACCCACCAGCCACTCGCGGCGACCCCGCCCCCTTTCCTTGCCGTGATACCCTTCCCCGCGCCCCCGGGGTCGATGCTTCTCTTGCCCCCCCCTCCACTTACTCTATCACAGCCGTGCACATTGTTAACCCCTGTGACCCACACCCCTTGCTACCACGATCCCAGTGTCTGATACCTTAAAGTGGATGACAAACTCACACAAAGGATGGTTAACTTACATGATCACCCTATATTGTATTTACTTTATTTATTGAGTCATTGTCATCGTTTGTGTTTACCCAATGTAGATGATTTTTATTTTGTAGCTGTTGGACGGTAGTGCAAATATAAATTTTTATGATACGGAGAAATGCAAAGAATAACATTTATGCAATTATAATGGTCAAATAAAAAAATATCCACCCTACTCCATGTTCTGATGCAAAACCTACTTTTAATTGGTACACGAGGCGTATAAATATATCCTGATAGAAAAATTCTGTAAATGTAAGGTTTGTTTATTTTTCCTTCTAAGTATCCAGTTTTCATGAATGTGAAATAACCTCTGAAGGTATAAAAAGATCCCAAAATCTGAGTTAACTACGCTACCCAATCGTGAGTCCTCTTCGGCACACGACCATAAGCTTTATTGAATTTAAAAATTTTCAATTTTACTCAGTACCTACACAAAAAAATTCTTTTATGACAGTGAGGTGAAGAATAAATTTACTTATCTCTTATTTTAAGCCGTAAGCTAACAAAACATTCAATCACTCCGTTTCATTTCGCCAGAACATTAAATAATTAAATATTTCTTCTTTGTGTATTCAATTCATAATGTTCTTTATGTATTCAATTGATGAAATTTTATTGCTGGAACTCCAAAGATTTCATTGAAATCAGAGAAAGTATGCGAGACCTCACAATGCAAATATTTTAATTACTTTGCACGGTTGTTGTCAAAAGAAAATATTGTGACTT
Source organism: Ischnura elegans (assembly GCF_921293095.1). Lineage (NCBI taxonomy): Eukaryota > Metazoa > Arthropoda > Insecta > Odonata > Coenagrionidae > Ischnura > Ischnura elegans. Next base: position 103,989,558 of record NC_060248.1, read on the forward strand.
GGATTACGTTGTTACATTTAAATAGATTTTGATCGTGTTTCTCCTTTGTTCTATATAGCTGGTTGGTATGGTTACATTGCTTGTGGTTAAGTTATTCATTTGATATTGTCTCGATGAGTACTAAAATAAATTATAATTTCGATCTCTAAATTTTTATCCCAGAATTTAATTTTCATCATCTTTTCGAAAGAAAAATATCTCACGAAGTCGCTTTTCCGAATGTTTTGGAGTTTTTTCGCAATAGGGCACTTCTTAATATTTGCACGTGTTTTTGAGGGAACTGAGCCAGGTGGAATGGAAAGTTTTCATTGGAGCGACGCTCTCAGTTGCGATGTGCACGCCACGTGACCCAAAAAAGGCGGCCGAAGGACACGAAATGATGCATAAAGTGCGATCGGACAAAAAATTCGCTTTTTTCGCGGTGGATTCACTTGTTTGCACGCATATTTACTGATATTTTTTCGTGTTGTGGTGTGAGTTACGTCCACATATTGCCCCGTTAGCCACCTCAACGGGCTTTTAGTGGGAATGCTTGGACACCAAACGCGCACCTATTTGGAAATAAATATAGTTAAATATAAATGTGTGTTTTTGAGGACTTTGATGGCCTTTTTTATTTTAATTTTTTTTCCTCTGGTAAAATGTACCTATTCTTAAACCTATCTGTTCAGCAAAGTAACTCTCTCATGTAATAGATTACGTCTAACCCGGAAATATTGTGATTCCATAATGACATCTTTTGTTTACACCGAGTGAATCCTAGTTTCAGTTTCCCAAAAAAAATGTATGCCTAAAAATCTTCAAGTACCTTGCGGCTCCCAAACTTATGTGAGTTAGAGTTGTGTAGGTTCACTGCTTGCTGCTAGCAGATTTAATTGCGTAAGTGTACTATGTGTTTTACTTTGTTCATGCATTAAATCTTTCGTATGAAAGTACATATATTATTTGCCTCAGACCGCACTGCACTCGCTGCCCCATAGTACGTTGCCTCTGTTTTCGTTTCGCGAATCGATACGAATGACAATATGTATAAATAAAGTTAAAAGTGTGCCCTCGCGAAGGGCTTTGGCCGCAGGCCTGCCTCTGATGGCAGGTGCAGGCGCTCTTGCGCGCAGCTGACCATTTCTGGGAGACGGTCGATTATTCAGTTTCGCAAGGTGACTGCAATTGGCCGCGAACAGATAGCCGAGGAGCCTATTAAGGTGTTCCTCGGAAGCGAGCCCGGATGTCCGACTGGATATTTCATTATGACGCGTTATCGACCATTTCGAAGCCTTTGCTGTGCCTTGGGGTTTAAAAAAATTCATTTTAGCGGTGGGATGTCATTTGCTGTTTTTTGTGAATGGAAGATTTCCTTTGGCGTAAATTAAGTATTGCCTTGATAAGCATGTGCATATCTCACACAATTTAGTATCATTTTAAATTATTAGTTGTGAAAAATTCAGTGTGAAGCATGGAAAGGCAATATAAACTAAGAAACGAGGAGAATTTCGCGATGGCTGAAGTTTCGTTTTGTTCCCTTCACTAAAAACTCTGTCAATTTTATTCTCTTGTCAGTTTTATATAATTTATACTATCCTAGATGTGTGCTCTAAATTGGCAGAAGATAATTTCCCCTAACGCCAAAAGTAAACGAATGAGAACATAAATGGAAAAATGAGTTTAACTTAATGCGTTGCCTTTCTTATTTTGCTTTAAGGTGGTGACTACTATTGATTGTATTCGTGAATCATTCGTTGATGGATATTTTAGTGATAATAATTTTTTTCTGGGGTTTACATACAGTGACGTACCAACTCGTGTGTGGATCGTTAAACTCCGAGTTCTCGGCCTTTTTTGCATGATTTAGGAATGGTTTTTTGACATTCCTCTCCCAGGCGTTGAATTCTCAGCACATTCTTTTTGTTCGTTGTTTTGCATAGGTTCAACAGTCTGTTCGTGACGTTATGGCTCATCGGTCGTGTGGGCCGATTATGCAACCGGGTTACTTTTATCTCTTTCCCAGTGCCGCCTCGTGCTGGCGGTCGCGATTTGAAAGGTTTGCGCCTCTATCGAATTGTAGCGCTGAAACAAGCAGAAGCGCACGGTCTGCTAGTCTATTCATTTTGACGTGAATGACTTCCATTGAAATCGATGTAACTTGGGTTGAAAAATGTCCGCGAGTTTCAAGGAAACGGTGTATATAGAATACATTTGTTATCATATTGAGCTACGTTAGTTCTAGAGGCTTTAAAATCGTCATGGATAATTACATCGTAAATCGTAATGGATGCTTCAGAAAAATATCAAATTATGTTATTCGTCTCGTGATAGTTATTGGGGTGCAAGTGTTATGGAGGATATTCGTTGGCAATAGCATATCTAAAGCCTCGACATAAATGGTTGAATATTTTGTTTACTGAGATTGCGTAAATTGGAATTTAGTAGATGACCAAAGAGTTTATAATTTCCAAAGGGTGCTTAAGAGTGGAACATTCATGGAATTTTGCCAGAGCTCAAAATTTTCTTCAGTATTTCGTTGTCCTTTTGACGAGTTTCCAAATCGGTGGAATGTCTAGGTTAATGATGAAGTCAATTTATCCGTCTCGTTTGGCGATTGCTTAATTTCCGTTTGTGTTTTCCCAAGTCCTTCCATGAATATGCATATAGCATGGTATTGGCCCTATTATCTAGTGTTTCCATGACCTCTTTACAAATGGTGCCTGTAACTTCCTTATGTCTATAAATGTTTTTGCGAAAATTAATTCATTTCGCAACTGTTGATCACATCAATGGACAGCCACTACATTATTTTAGGCTCGATTAACTAAAGCAGATTCAATGGACTCGAGCATTAATTTTGCACTCACTGCCTATGGATTTGTTTTAGTCTACGATTATTTTTTTCTTTCCTTTTTTTAAACAACGTTTCATTCCCAAATTCGCTACGAAAGAATGTCTTTCAAAAATACTGTCTTCAGAATGTATGCTTTAATATATCCAGAAACTGGCTAAATTGCGTGGTGACATAAATATGGCATAGGCTCTTCATTATATTGTTTTATGAGTTATTACCTACGAAATGTTTTCATTGAAGTTAAAATACGCCAGTTAAATTAATTTGTGCGTTAAATTCCGGAAAAAGTTATATTTGAGATTATATATTCTTTGTCTTCACTCTAAGGGTATCCTAACTTTGCTTTTTGTCATCAACGGATGTTACATTTAAAGGCATTATTTTTTAAATATTGACTGATAGTTGTAATCAAGTATATACAGTTGTACATATTTCTTGTAAATATATTTAATGGTAGAATCGTGCATACGTGGTGAAAGTATTTTCTACGGAACTCGTAATCTATTAAGTTTACGTATACATGGCCATGTACTGGTTCATCTAACAATAAGTGTGAAGCCTTCACAATTGTTTCTCTTCGAACCTATTTAATTTATTTTACTGGGATGATTCATCGAAATCCAACTTCACTTGTCTTAATAAAAAAAAAAAATCCCTTCTCTACAGCGCTAAGAAAATGGCGGTTTAAATATTCACTCTGCTGGTTTTTTTTATCGACTTACGTTGTTCAAATTATCTGTTAAGTTCTTTTTTTTATGCTGCAAACGAATTCGCATCCATACCTACGTGAAAATTTTAGCAGGTAAATTCCTTTGGACTCTTCCTCTATCTTATGAGGGACTAAAATGGAACGGAACCTACTGCAATGATGTTCAGATAAGTAATATAGCTCTCAAGTTATTCGTGTTTTCCTTAAACTCTCGTCGTTAAAAGCAAGCCTATGCAGCGGTCATTTACCCCTTCTAAAATCGATACGAACTTGACTATCTCCCGTTAATTTTTATCATCGAAGGAGTCCGTTTTACTCTAGTAGATTTTAAGTAATAATATCGCTCCCCTTGAGGTATTCCATTATGAACAGCATCTCTTACAAGTCTGTTGTTAATTTCGCTTTGAAATTTAGGGATTAAGTTATTGTGGAATGAAATCAACCTGTGTCGAAGTAATTCGTGGGTAATCACGAGATGCATTCTATTAAAAGATCCACATTCCTGTCGTGAAAATTTTATTTTTTTATCTTATTTTTATTATTCATCTGTGCTAGTGACTTTCTCAGTAGATATATCCCGGTCAGTCTCTACAATGGGCCGCAATAAATTTTGAGGGCTGAAGCCCTTCCTCTTGGCTGTTGTTTTGAAACTAACACATTTCTGTACGATGAAAATAATTGGCCACAGAAGTTCGATAAAAAATTAAGTTTAAACGACTTAGCAAGTATGAAGGAATTTAAATTGTTTTCATCGTCCCCATCCCCCACGGTATCTCGTTTCTAAGCATTATTTTCTTACCAATTGTCTAACAAAGGCCCAATTGGTGTTAAGAAAATGTTTTTACCAGATTTTTCATTTTTTCTGTATTATTATTATTATAAGATTCTAGCCTCAGAAATTGAAAAAATTCTTAACACTTAAGTTGGTAAAGTGTAAGAATAAAAAGAGATTCGCAACGAATTTCGGGGGGGTTGGGTAATGTCCCCCCTCCCCAAATCACCCTCTGCCCCGGGTACGTGGCTAATACTTCGATTCCCTCACCAACTCCCGCAAGACGATTACTGCCACCCTCTCTGGTTTAATTCCACACCCTCCTTCCCGACATCAGGTGAGGATGAGATGCATCCGATATGCCCTTTCTGCCGCCGCCCTTGGCAATCCGATCTCTCCGTCTGCATCTTTCGCTCCTGGCAATCCCGCGCCACGTCGAGACACTCGCGTCCTGCGTGGCGATTCCATCCTTATCACGAGATTTCCGGCTTCCGTCGCTCATCCTCTCTCTGGAGCAGGTCCGCCCAAGCCGCCCCCCCCCCCCCTCCGACATGCTCTGATCCTCGGAGTTATGTCGCCTGTGGGCGGAGAGGGGATGTAGTGAGCACCCACGAGGCAACTCGTCCTTGGGAACTTGTGGGATGGTGTCCCTCCCCCCTTCGTCAACACCCTCTCCACGACGAGATATTGAAGCCGATCTCTTTCAATCAGAACGTGTCATCTGTGTGGTATACGTGTATCAAAGCCGGTTTTAGAAAACAAACAGCTCTAAATTAATCGTAGGAGGCACTCGGTGTGAGATCCCAGCACCCATTCGTCAATGGTGGCGTTCTTAAAAAAATTTGGCGTGATTAGATTTTGATTTAAAGTGAAATTTTGAGAGAAACTTTTCGTAGTTAATTTTTCATGCGCTTTTCGTACGTGTTTTGAGATCTCTCACCGAAAATCATGTGAGAAGATATCTCGGAATGAAAAATGACTTGCATGTATGTAATATGGAACTGAAAAATAAACTCTGTGCGGAAATTGCTATGCTAGTCATGGGCGTACCCAGCGAGGGGCAGGAGGGGGCAGCTGCACCCCTCACCCCAGAAGCATAAATCGCAAATGTTTTTAGGAAAATAATATTTTTTCAAGCAAATAATTTCAAAAACTAATAAAGAGCTGTTACAGTTTCCTTAAAATGTTGATTTCATTCACCTTTTCCGTGCTTAAATCTTACGTACAACTTGAACAACCATGGCTTTTCCCTTTCCCCCCCCCAGTTTTGATCCTGAGTACGCCCTTGATGCTAATTCTGAAAAAGAATGATTGATAACGTCTAGTACGCGTTAAGGCGGATTTATACTATGTTCTCAGACACGGAGCATGTCCGTTTCTGTTCAGGTAAAGATGCAATCGTTTATACCTACGTAACGTATCATACTATTACGCGTCGTACATATGTTCTCAAAGTTTTTCCTTCCGTCCTTGTATACGAGAGAACACAGACTATACGGTGCAGACAGACCTTTTTATCTACTGTAAAAATGCGTAAACGTTTTTCTTTGAAAGATCTATGCATTGTAGCCGCATTGTTAGACGAAGAAGAAGGAAAAAATAATTAAAATCATTTGTACATAAGAGTTTTAAACGAAGAGAAATAGCCAGAGAATGATGGAGTATTGCGTAGGAAAGTATACTACCCCACAACTACTTTACTACCCTGCAGCCCCTACACCGTATAGCCCGTATACTACCCGTATACGAGCCCGTATACTACCCTACAGCCCCCAACTTTTCTTTGTTCATTTTTGCTTCTGTAGATGTGTACAATTCAAGTTTTGTGACTGAACTGAAAGGGGGCAGCGTGCACGATCAAACTTGTTTCGACACGTAGCGTATCAGGCGAAACGTTCTTCCGTTGAATGACGAGGAGTACGCCCTTAGTCGTTCCGTGCCTGTGCGGAAGCGCTACGAATAGTATTCACATTCCCATTCAACTTGCCATGAGAAAGTTTGATGCACTAAATTGTTGAGGCCTTAAACTAGTAGAATTCCATTATAAGTTTGGAAAATTAGCAAACCTTGCTTTACAACTTAACCTTTAATCGACGATTAAATGTTAAATGGTGGAAAGCAAAGTTTGTCAATTTTCCTAACATAAGAAAGCTTGCCTGGATGGAAACGATATGGGCACGCTTAGTGTCCGAGTAGACAGTCAGTGGCGCCGACTCCATGGGGCCTGAGGGGGCCCGAGCCCCCTCAAAGATTCGTTTGGGGGGGCCGAGCCCCCTCAATAATTCAAGAAAATAATTAAGTTATATTATGCTTTGTGAAATCACAAAAATATATCAGTAATTTTTTTCCCCATGCTTGACGATAGTTACCTTTTAAAAAACATTCAGTAATGAGTTTAAACGAATAATTAATACTGTAGAAGGCAAGTTAGCTGAAAACAAGTGGTGTGAATCATGATAGTGTTTCGGTGCTGCGACACACTTTGAATTTAACCTCTTCCCGGAGCAAGACCTCCGATATTTTTTACAAGTCGGCGCCCCTGTAGACAGTATTAGGTAATCTACCTTTAATGTTTTTGTTTAAACTTCCCAAGGCTCTGATGGTAATTATTTGTTAAGTGCTGAATATACATTGATCGATAATTATTTTTTACTGTGACTGGCCTTAGTGCCGGTGGGTGGAGAAGGCTATGTCGTCTCTGCACCCACACGCGCGAGTCAATTCGTCCTTGGGAACTACTGGGGTGGTTCTCTCCCCCACTCCCTTCGTCCATACCCCCCACCCTCGTGGAGATATTGAATCCGATCTCTTTCAATCCGAACGTGACATCGGCGTGCTGTGTATGTATTTACCCTGGTTACCCTGGTACGAACAGCCGCAACCCACGAGTAAGAGTAAATATTTACTAAATCTAGTTGGCCACAACGGTGATGGGGTTGTGCGGAGAGTAAATCCTGAATTTCGCGATCGCTTTTTTCTGTTTCTCATGAGGGATTGCTCTAACATTCTTGTTAAGGAACATGAAAATGATAAATTCTGCTGAATTCTGCGGAATGCGGTTGATATCATTGGGCACCGCATGATGTACCCTTCATTTCTAATTTATTACTAATTTATCACCTTTCAACGCTTTCGCGTCATCTTCACGTTAGCATAATTTGAGCTTCAGTTGATTCCGGTCATTTGAGGAACCGGATAGTAAGAGTAACGCTTTTTTGGACAAATCTTCCAGAAGAGAGAACCCTTTTAGGAATTGAGGTATATCCTGTTGATTGGGACATAAGTCCGTTGGAAAGGGCCACACATCGATGGTATTTGACAATGGTTACGTGATGATCTGAAATTTTTTCAACGCTATAGAACTATTTTATGCGGCCTCCATTTCCACTGAACTAATCCTGAACTCATATCCTCTTCCATCGTCTCTCCTACCCCTGGTTAAGCTATAAAAACACAATCCTGAAGGTGAAGGCTGAGAGAATTATGTAAATATTTTGTCTACTCAGAATTCCGGATAAAAATGTAAAATATTAGTTTTTCAGTAAAATGGTTTGACTAATAGGTGACAAAATGATAAAGAATCTTAACTCTCAAATGGCCTACTTAGTTAAATTTCTACATCCGTGCATGAATCTTCGCAGAATGCTTCGGATACATGAGGCAGCCCCCATGGGCCAAGATGAAAGATGTAATCCATAAGTTGTGGAATGTGGTATCAAAAAGGAAATTAAATAAAATACTTGGTGCGACTCCACTATATTTATTCCTGTCACTCTTCTCTCGACGTCCAAGATGAAGAAAATCGTCATTCTCAAGATGAAGAAAATGTTCTTGCAGCCATCGGAAATTCATGTCGTTGCATTGCACTAATAAAATTTACCAGAAAAAAATATTGCTAATAATTACAAAAAATCACGTCGTACTTATGAAGAACGGTCGAGTATATTAATGCTTTTAGATCCAATTGGCTCGTACATATCTTTTAATAAATTACCCTGGTGAAATTTCCCCTTTCTTGCGATGACTAAGTAAACTGATATCCTCTCTTGCTTTTCCTTTCCCTAGTGAGCCTGTGCACGATGTTCTCACATGGTCGCTAATCCGACACCCTGTGATTATTTTCTTTCCGCAGCCCCAAGTCCCCGCCCAACAGCCCGGACACGGAGGCAGCATCCGAGGACGACCTCGGCGGAGTGTACGTCAACTACTGCGGCGGAGGAGTGGAGCGACTTGGCGAGAGAGGGGTCGCGGGAGCCAAGGTTAGCCGTTGCGCTGGGGGGTCTGTCTCCCACCATACCCTACACCATGGACCAGCCATCGCATTACATGTTTACCACAGCGGCATCGCGCAATGGGGTGGAAATCCTTAAAGATAGTCCTGAACGAGTGAAATTTATCAATTGATGCGTGATGCTACCAAATTTTGTGGAAAAAAGTGAACGGAATGTGAACAATCACTGTCTGCATTTTAGATCGTGAAAAAAGATCGCGTAGTTTTAGATCCCTTTCCAAGAGCTCGGGAATTGATACGAATGTTCATTCATTTTCTTTTTAAAATTATCTTTATCAAAGTTTGGTAAATTAAAATCTACAGTTCCGTTATTAGGTTTTTCAACGATTATATTTGGATTTATTAATGCATACTTTCACCAACGTTAGCCACGTTTTAGGTGTTTCGAGCCGCCAATACCCCCTCAGCTCCCACCCCCTCCCTCTCTCAGTGTATAACCAGATCTCGTCTCTCTCGGTGAAGGGGTGAACGGCTTAGTGAGGGGTGAGAAGCAGGCACCCGTGGGGATGGAGGGAAGAGAGAGTGAATCGTGTGACAACGATCTCAAGGACGCGCACGGCTCTCAGCTTCGGGTGTTTTCGCAGGTAATTCTATCGCATGGGATATCCCCAGGTGTTCCGGGCCGCGGAGAGAATTTGGCTGGGAACTACTGGCCCTAAAGGGAGTCACTTGGTATCCCGTTTCGTTAGGTGATACCGTTGTGTGTACTGGATTCGTTGACCGTCCAATTTCTGATTTATTCGCTCCAGTGATGTAAATATTAGAGAAGTACCTTCTGGATCTTTTTTAATGGTTTTATTTGACCAATTCTGTCTCTGTATTCAAAGTTCATACCAGTCAGGGATAAACTTCAGAGGAGCAGCAGTTAGGACACAGGGGCCTAACAGGCGAATGGTCTTCTCATATTTGAGATTAAAAATGACACCCCAAATACTGCACGAAATATTCTCTTTATTTTATTATGAAAGTTATCAACATTAAATTTAATGATTGAGGCTCCGTAATTCGCAAAACAAAACAAACGTAATGATAACTGCATTACATAAAAATCTTGTCTATTTTTAACACCTCCCCCCCAAATCCGCCAATGAACATGATTGCTGCCAAAATGGCAATCCAAGGATAAGTAAACATTTTTTATGATGAAAAAAATGTCATTCATCTAAGTAAAGGTGCAAAGGTTTTTTTTGTTTTTTTTTTTAATGGAATATGAAACACTCCTGGAATAAATAACTTTCATTTCATGATGTATTTCATTGAATTTTTATACAAAATCCCTGTGTATGATTCTTTGCCATTCATGTTTTGTCAGGGAAATTTAAAGAAATCGAGCTGTTAGTCAGGGAAAAGTTAGGGAAATTGAAATTGGAAATTTTGTCTGAACTCCTGTTATTCCATTCACATGATTTTAAAAAGTTGTGATTTTAATATTGGTATTTTAAGTTATTACCTCTTTATGTATTTATTCTAATTACTTTAATTGATCTATAAGTATTGTATGGTAGGATCTTTAGATTAACTATATCCAGCATATTTTATTGGTACAGCTTGTCTTTTACAATGAGAAAATTCACATTAATTGCCCTAAAAATTCTCCTGGATTGGGAATTACAGCATGGACCTTTGACTTTAAAGGCCACTGAGCAGACCACTACACTATACAGGTTCTTTAATTCCCATGGTAATGTTACCTATGTTCAACGTTGCTATAGGTTAGGCCCTTGCATTGCCATCCTTGATGAGCCATGAGCATATATGGGCCTCCAATAACCCCATATTCCATTCTCTTCTTGGAAGCCTATATTCCCTTAGAATCTGGATATCGCAGTGGTCTGCGCAGCGGCCCAGAAAGCCGAAGTTCCATGGTTCCATTCCTGGTCCCGAAGATTTTTTCTCAAAGAAATTAGTATGAATTTCACCACTTTTTTCATCATTTATTCACATGGCAGGCTTGAAATAAACCACAATGAGAAACTTGATATGAGTCTGAGGCAGGGCCTTAGCAAGTGGGGAGTAAGGGGGATTCAGTAATAAGATCATTCATATTTCTCTATAATGTTTTATTGTGAAGTATATTATTTGCTGATTGTATCATAAATGCTAGCATGAGCATTTTTTTAACAAAACGTGCTGGTGAATCGTTAAGATAAAGAAGAACAGAAAAGCACTGCTCTGCACTTTCTGAAAAAGTAAGAAAGAGTGCAATCATGCTTCGCTTCACTCAAAGGGCTAAAATTTTATGTTATTCTTAAGGATTATGTTATTCCTTGCGCTTAATATTTGCCTACATTTATTGAGAGAATATTTCAGTTACTGCAAGTTATTGAAGGCTGGCCTACCATCAGTGAAATATTTATGTATACTCATCCTTATTTTTTATTATTACTACTCAGCTTGATTATTTTTTCATTTTATTTAATTTCGCCCACCTTCATCTGGCCATGCAACATTAATATCCAAACTGTGTTATTTTTTACTATTTAGCGATTGTAGGAAATTTTTCACTTTTATTAGTGGAAGTACATTACGTTGAATAATTTATATTTCTTTGGAATGACCTCAGTTATGCAAATTTTTGAGTTATCTTAAGGTTGCAGTAGATCTTATGTTATTTCAAGTTCAAGAGCCAATTTTTTTGAAGTGACTTATTCATTCTCACTAGAAAGATCATTAATTTTTCACCATAATGTCTTTAGACATTTTCTGTGGTTTGACCAGACTTCATTGTTCTATTTTTCTCTCTTATGTCGTAGGATGGAGACTTTATAGGTACAGACTGGATTTGGGAGTGGAGCAGTCGGCCAGAACTGATACCGCCTAGGTTTGTTGCTATTGTACCTCAACTTTTGCCTGCATTGAAACTACTTATAGGAATCCAATGATTGATTGAGGACTAGATTTTTCTTAAGTGAGGACTTAAGCTTGAGTTAATGTTTATATGTAGTGCTTGTAATGATTCTATATCAGTGAATAAGTTCATTTTCCATATCGAAATGATTGCAATCGAAGAAGTAGAAATCAATATCAAATAGGAAATGTCTTCTTCATAGAGAGACGAAGCCACCCCTGAGTGTTTGTAGAGGAAAATTATCATAGAGGAAAAATTATTTATCATTCTAAATGAATTGATGGTTTCCTTTTAAGCCTTTTTATAGTGAAAAATAGCAAAAGATCTAACTTTTTTCGTATATTTCAGTGATAAAATGTATCTTCAGCCTTCAAATATAGTGTTACATATCTTAACTCCTTTGAAATAGTCAGGCATGTAGCCAGCAGGTTGATTATGTACATTTCATAATCAACCTGCTGCTTATCTTAATAAATTTTAATCAATTTGTATAACGCTTGAATTTTAAAACTATTTGAAGTCGCTGTTGATCACCGACTATTTGGCTTTCATAATTGTTGAAATCGTAAAAATGTTGCCCTGTCGGGTGGCTGAAAACTTACGTTTTTGTCATCATGCCATGATGGATGATATTTGTTTTTGTCATTATACCTACCTCACTTTTCTGGTATAAAAACTTGAATTGTATCATGTGAAGAAATGAGAATGAAGCCTTTCAAGGGCATTTGGTCAATTTTCATAGAGTAGGGCTCTCAAAATTCTTTAAATAACTAAATGATAAATCCTTTTTCAGGTTTGATTACATGATACATTAAAATGTGTAAGTTAGTGTGTGAATGCATGAAGGATTTGATGGGTGAGAGCAAAACATATGCAAACCCACGAACAGAACTAATACAGGTTCTATTTTCTGTTTTTATATTTGTAGAAGTTAGATGGTTATGCAGTGAATTTTCAAATTCATGCATTTGCAGAATTACTTATCAATGTTAAATATCTGTGTAACAAGCCAATGTAATGAGCCTTGAGAAAAAAATTTTTCAGAGAAAATCGGTAGAAAATTATTCAATTATAAATGCCTACAGTTGAGTGGAGTAAAATGGAAGATAATAGAAATAAAGACAGATTTTGGGTGCAAAAGTCTGGATATACTACCCACATAAAATGTCTATCTCTAGTCACAGAACTTCTGAAAAAAAATTGAATTGTACAAATTGAAGCTCTGAAGTTCTATCTGTGCATTTAAATGGTCTTTCCCCATTCATTTTTTTTTCTTGTGAAAGCCACGAAATTTTTTCTAAATATTTATTGCCATTTTTTTGTGATAACAGATTATGTTACTCCTGTGAAATGTATAAAATTGAGGGCCCACATATTGTAACTCCAAAGGTTGTATTTGTTGATATAAATGTGAAAATTTTCTTCATTCAATTAACAAGGGACTAATAATTTTCAGGGATTGGAAATTCAAACATCCCAGGAAGAGGACCTTAAGCATTCGTAATGCGAAGTTTGGAAAAACAAGTTTATTCTCAAAAGAGGTTCTCTACACGCTTTTCATCAGCAATGTGATCTCTATAATACTAGGCACTGGTGTTGGGTGAGTCTTACTTGTTGTTTATTTTTCTTATGGGCTATTAATGATGTAGCATAAAAGAAGCAAAAAGTCAGAAAGTGGAGATAGTTCAACAGCATGGTGGTGATTTGATCGGTAAATTTTCACCAGACTTACCTAATTATGTCGAAGTTGGAAGGGTATTAATGAAGGATTATGATTTATTTAAGTTCTTGAGAAATGGCTCATGGTTCATCAGAGAGATTAATGATGAATGTTGTTACTATTTAAAAAATTTTACAGATTGGCATCAATATTTTTCCTGCTGTGTGAAGACTTGTGTATAAGGAAATGCCGCACTAAAAATTTGAAGTTGCTATCAAGTTTATCCATCATGATTGGTTAGAACCATAAATTTGCCAAAGCAAAAAGTAGCTAAATGATCATGCGGTAAGAATTTGGGATATTAAGGCGCCGAAGGGAAGGTAGAGCTTACGTTTAAGTCTACTGTCTGTAAAAAAAAAAGCAAGATACCCGAGTTTGAGGAGCTCTAGCATCTAAACGAAGCAATCAATTTCAATGCAACAAAAAGCATATGAAAGAGAATTTATTTATACGTTTTATCATGCACTTATTAACGTACCAAATTAACGGAACATCGCTCGGTAATTGCACTAAATATCATTTGGACTTCCGTTTCCGAAAAACCCGTTCTTGGACGTATAATTCACCGAGGGAATCTGCACTAACAATAGTCGAATCATCCCTAAAGGTAAAATTTTTAAAGCAACCAGTGAATGATTCATAAACTGCTAGGGTAATGTGCGTCACGATGCACGATGTGGCAACTGCGCACAGCTTTGAGAGACTTTCTCTTTTCTGTTGCTTTGTTTTGGCCTGCCTTGCCAGGCAGTGAAAAGCCGACAACCAGAGGTGAAAATAAAAATAAATATCAAAAGATATTGAATATACTGCTGACATTTAACGTGCATGATCTACGTGTATGCATTACTATCATTCTACCGAAGACAACAGTACCAATCAGTTTTCAATTGACCCACTGGTTTCGAAGTTAGCATTTGCATTGTTTACAACAGCTCTGTTAATTTTAGTGGTATGAACAATTCATTTTCGGTAAACTGCTAATAATAGATGCGGCTTCTTTATATCAAAATTGCAAGTTACAGAAACGAAAACTACGGGAATTCCAAGCGCTCAAAGTTGGGCAACTTGATTTTATGCGCAAAAATTGGGTACTTTTATGAGGAAAAATTAAGTACAGGAAGTACTATTGAGTGGAAGATTTTTTAAAGTACATGATATAATGTATAAAAAAATTCTCTTTCGTATGCATTTTGTTGTATTGAAATTGGTTGCTTCGTTTAGATGCTAGAGCTCCTCAAACTTGGGCATCTTCCTTTTTTTTACAGACAGTAGTTAGGAGTCAAAACATTTTAATTATTAATTACAACCTTTCTCCGCGATGGTGTGCATGGCCTTCAGCAAGCTTCCCTCTTTCGACCCATGTGCGCCATTTGTAAATAGTAGTATTTGAACGGAAGTTATGGCACAGAAACCTCTCTCTATTTTTCTTTCTTATTTTATCGGCCGATTCTGACGACATTCATGAAAATCGGGCCCGCATTGAATGTGTTAAAAAAATCCCTCTGTGGTAATTTTATTGTGTTTGTTTTATTTGCAGTGTTTGGTTAAGTAGAAGAGGCTGTGGTTACCTACCTCGCACTGGCTTAGAGTGATGCTGTGAATGATGATAATGGATCTATCCCCTTATGCGTAGGGGGATTAGTTCTGGACCCATGCTAAATGGAGTCCAGCAAATTTGAAATCATAAATCCATGTCCAGATGATGTGATGATTCATCTTTGATTGTATTTCTCTACCATATTGTATAATGAAAATTGTATTCACTTTATTCACAGTTGCAGTGTATGATCAAAAATCAATATAAAATGTGGTAGATACAATTGCCCAAAATGTATATGGGTGACAAAGATGGTTTTACAATGGGCTATCTCATATTTCACCTTGCTTAAGTCCAAGTATGTCAATATTTAATACAATATTATATATATATATATATGTGTCTTATATTAAACTTTATTACATCTTAATCAACTTTAACTTTATGAAAATGTACTTTTTATATTGTGCAGTAGATTGAAGACTCCTCGCCGTCTGTTCAAATGTGATAGAAATATTGGATGTTTATTTAATATATAAAAAGATAAAAATGCAATTGATGATATCGTGTAGCTTTCAGTTTCTTGGGCATAGTTTTATGGCTTTACACCTTCTTTTAGTTTAAGCATAAGGATCCACTTGAGTGTTATTTCAAAACGCACATGTTACATATACTTGGTTTCGGTGGTTGTGCCCACTTAAAAGGTTCAATTTTTAAATGGTGATTTCTGAAAACATTAGCTTCTGCCTAATGGCAGCGTAAAAATCTTGTGATTTATAGAACAAATTTCATCCACGTGCAAGCAGCTTTAATTAAGTTATTTTATATCCTATCTGGTTTCATGGCTCTGTTGATAGAGTGGACTGTAAAATTTGTGTGATGTAAAGAAGGGTGTCTTTATGATAATGTGAAAGGAATGGTGTGCTCATTCAAAGCTCATAAAATACTTTTGGCTACGAGGGATCATTTTTTCATCTCTATTTCTATCTTCATACCTATTCTTAAGAGTGCCAAACGTAAAGTGTTTTTCAGGAACCATATTTTGTAGAATCTGAAAGGACTCTTGTCTACCACTTACGAATTTAAAAAGGGTATAACGTGTCCAGTGTTGG
Organism: Ischnura elegans; assembly: GCF_921293095.1. Lineage (NCBI taxonomy): Eukaryota > Metazoa > Arthropoda > Insecta > Odonata > Coenagrionidae > Ischnura > Ischnura elegans. The sequence continues at coordinate 104,005,383 of NC_060248.1, forward strand.
AACAGGGGATCACAATCCTCTGTTATCCATTCCTTTTTACTCAAGTGCTAGGCAGAATATGTTAGTTGAGTTTTTTATACAAGAATCATTATGATTTAGCAATGTTTTTTACTGATTGTAAGAAGAGTTTGCTATTTTTTCACTGAGATTGAGTGTTTGTGGAGAGTTATGGGGGCTGTGTGATTTTATAACATAGATAACTATGTTTTTTTTCTAGTAAAGGGCTGAATATTTTATTTATTTAAATATTCTTTGTGGAAAAAAGTGAGACAAGCTTTGGGCTCATTTGCATAACATGACTTGATGAATTGGGTATTATTTACCACTTTAAATTCTTAATGGCTTTCCTACAAGTATTTTCTTCTTGTCAGCATATACAGAGCTTTCTTTACTTGATGCGGTTTGCGAGGCAAGAAAGGTCTTTGCCGATAAAGATAAAATAAGACACAAAACTCTACTCCTATTCTTTTTCCAAAGGAAATATTTTATCACATTTTTAGGTACGAAATATCAATTAGGAAAGAGAATATTTTTTTACCAGATAATTACTCATGAGAGATAGTTGTACTATCCTTTTCTTCTCATGTCCAAAAGGCTTTGAAAAATAAAGAGGACATTCTTTTCTCATGCTTGCAAATGAAAAAAAATGCAACTTGCTCAGCCTAATGCCCGGATGATTCCACATTTTTGAGTGAATTGTCTATGCTAATTTAATTTTCACATTTTTATGATGGTAATTTACTCCTTCATTAATATTTAAAGGTATTTAAGATGAAGCGTAGAGTAGGAAGACTGAGTGATTAAAGATGTAACTTTGGCACTCGGCGTGCCGAAAAAAAATCTGCATGTGTATTCCACTGATTGTCAATTTAATCTTAATAGAGTACTTCTGAAGATGTCTTTACATATCTGTTTCAGTTGAATCAATCAGTCTCTTGATAATTTTTGAGAAATAATTCAAATATTTTTGAGAGCAAAAGTGTGGCATTCGAAACAGGTTTTTATAAAACTGTGCTGTGAGATAAGTGCTTACATGTTGCAGATTTATAGGTGTTTTTGGTTAAGGCTCCATAATTCATGGTGCAGCGTTATTCATTTCACATTTTTGTGTTTTGAATAGCATTGTTTGGTGTAGAACATTTCCAATGAAAATGGTCAAATTTTCAAAAAGGTGTTTTGTCTCTTGAATTCCATTGTAAGTGAGTTATATATAAAAAATTTCAATACATCAAATGGACTTACAGCTCATGAACAATCCATGGGCATTAAAAAATCCATCATGTAGTCAAATAAATTTCTCCCTAATTTTTTTCATTGCATATTGCACCTAGTTATGTGGTAATGAAATCATTGAAAACAGTCTTTGGTAAAGATATGTGCATAAACCTACACTTTACCCATGAATGTATTTCCCATGCAAGAGGTGGTATCATTGAAGTACCTCAGTTGTTTGTTTAGTTATCACTCGATGATTCCAAAGTTTTGAGTTTATATTGTTGTTTGGGAATAAAATTGTCTTTATGAAACTGGAAATTTTTGCTCTAATAAATAAACTGCTACAAAGTTTCTCTTGTGGTGTCGATATTCATTTACTTAAAACAAAGTAGATGCTCATCTGCGCTCAGTACCCATTTTTATCAGGTTGGGTGATAACTCCTGCACGGTAGATACCAGTGTCTGCAAAAATGAGAGAGGCACCCGGGTGATTCAACTCAATCCATTTTGTTGTCTCAAAGCCATGATGTGATGCATGTGTGTGGAAACCAGAAAAATGTAGTGTAATGGGGTGCTCTCATAAAATTATGTTAGTAATTTTTTTACATTTATAGAGAACTTAAGTTTAAGCTATTAATGTTTGCAAAATATGACTTCATAATTTTCGATTATCTTGTTGCTACACAGCTTCAAAGTTCACGAAAATTATTAAATTCTGTCGTGCTACCAGAATGTCCTGTGAAGTCAGAATGGGAGTAAGCAGATTCACTCCATAGTTATTACAAACACTAACAACAATAACAAACAGGTAAGACGTAATACTGATTCATAACTTGAAGGGTGTGTGAAAAACAGTTCTGAATAATGTTTAAGATTATACAGTGTACGTATTGCAGAATGGCTGACTCCGACTTTGTAAAGGCGCATTCTAGGAACATTCTGGAGGTAGATTATTCATGGTTTCTTATTTCTTCTCTGGCAATGAAGATTTCTTGGTGCAGATTGGAGAAGCCGCGAAATTGAAATGAAACATATATCAACTATCTTGTTCACTAGTACTCTAGAGCTTGTTTTGTATCTCATAGAATTACTGTCATTTACTCATTGATTTTAATGCGTACTGGGTGTAATATTGGAATGTGTGAAGGTAATGTTTTGGAGAAATACAACGGATTGTATTTGAAGCCGATTTACTTAGCATTTTTATGGTTTGGAAGATAGACTGACATTGACTCATCAGTAGGATATGTTCAACTGAGAATAAATTTAAGCGTTAGCACTGTTGGGGCTAAGGACACCAGAACTTAAAGTGAGAACAATAATCTTATACTGTGGAAATCGCTGTAGATGAGGAGGATGAAAAAGTAATGTGCTATTTGTCAAGACTGTCCAGTATGCAAACATTCTTTGAACCTATTCAATTTAAATCTTTCACATTACTGGTGATGAAATCAACTTTTATTGCTTTGAAAAAAATAAATACATACTGAGAAGAAAGTACTGAGAGATACATAGGTATTTCTAAAACTGGGACAAATACTCTACTGGCACCATGTAAACGTACTGTTTATTGGACTCTGACATCACGCTCAGCAAACATGGTGATGGGTCGTTTGGAGGGCAAGATTATGGTACAATTATCAAAGTGGAATTTTATGAACAATATGCAGGTTAGAGAACTGCTTTCACTGTAATTTTCAGTGTGGAGGATATTTTTTTATCACATAATCATCCATTTCAGTGGAATTCCCCATTCAGTTTCTGAGTATTTAAAATCGTAATTCATCATCACTGGTCAACAATCCTAGGATTGGTTTGACGCAGCTCTCCACTCAGTTCTCCTATCAGCTAATCTCTTCACACCTACATATTTCTTCTCTTTCACATCCTTCTTTACTTGTTCCATATATTTTGTTCTTTAAATGGAGTGGAGTATCTGCGACTCCTCGGGATGATAATGTGGTGGTTTCCCCTTGCCTTCCACATTGCAGTACTATAGCCATCACAGTAAATGTTACCACCCCTGTAGTGAAATGTGTATCGCTGTACCAACCAGTATGGTCTCCACCTTTGCACATGTGAAGAGGAGCTGCTAGCTGCTGCCCTCTCCCCCGGGTGATGAGAAGTATAATTGTTGGTGGCCCCCAGTCGCCAAGTCATGGTATCTTCACAGGTTTCAATATAATTTAAATGGTCTACCTTACCCAAGGGTAGCCCAGTACCCCCTCAGAACACCGTCGCTATTTGTCCATGACTGCTTATTCGACAAGAGAACTCGCTTATCTTGCAGCTAACCTATACGTCTAAAGGTCTACCCAATATCCGCAAACCGGTGGACGTGCTCGGTGTCTTTAAGCTCAGCCGCGAGAAAATCATAATTATTTGCATGAAAAATGTTAGCATGTTGACAGGTTGGGTAAAAATAAACAAGATTTAGTTTTATGGTTAACTTGTCTCAAAATTGGAGTGGTCTTTGAGATATTAAACATCGAACTCAAGTGACAGAATTTTGCAATGGATGGTGGGTTTGCCATGGCAAGTATTTAGAGAGTAAGGGGATTGTCCAAACAAAGGTACGACAAATATTTGTAGGCCACTCAGAACAGCAAATATAGTAGTTGAACATTATCGATAAATGAAATACTGATGAACTCTGTTGCATGAAATTTCATATGACTATTTTAGGAGACTTATCACATTGTTGCACCATAATAATTCAATATTCCATAATAAATTACTTTATTCTCCAGCAGACCTCTCCCTTATTGAATTATGGTACTTTGATTTACTTTTTATCTTTTTTTTCACTTGAAATATAAATTTTATTTCCTTACAGGACTAAGCTAATTTCATAGTAGTTTTCAACCCTGCGAATTTATATTTAATGCTCTTTCTGTTACTGGTGTTTACAGTCTTCCATTGTTTGCATACCTCAGTATGCTGTAAATCTTCTTTAATATCGTTACAAGGTAAAACATGGAAAATGGACTTGAGGTTGGATTTCTGCAGGTTTTTAATAAGTTTTGTCCAGTTGCAATCAGCCTACTGTGGCTTGATTTAATGTGGCAAACCTGCATCTACATATGGGGATCCTAAAGGAACCTATTGGGATTAAGTTAAAGTATTAATGCATATGACATCATAACCACATATCTGCTGTCATCTTGACTCTTAGCTTAATCCAGAACAAGAGGCATGGCAGCTCGGGCAGACTGGCCTAAAGATTGGTATTCATAGATGCAACTGTTTTACCTATGTGGGCTTGTTAATCTTGGCATTCAAAAATTCTTCCTTCATAGTTTCCCTTAAAAATAACATTCGATACTACATTTGCATTAGTTGGTGTCAAATATGTCGAGGAGAAGTATGATACTTTCTTGATATCAATCTTTAAATCAGTGGCAGATTCAGGTGGAAGTGAGGGACGCCACCCCCAGAATCTCTTGGTTAATGTAAATTTCTAGTCAAGTTAAAAAAGATGGTGTTTTTTGAGGTGGTTCTCCAATTCAAATTTTTTATTTACCTACTTAACAATGTATAAAAATAAGTTACGAAAATCTAAAAGCCACTTCTCAACGCATATCAGACCTCAGAGGCGTGATCGCTACAAGGCACCGCGGTAAGTAATGAATCGCCTCCCACAAATAACGACATTATTACCACCCTCCCTGGTGTGCAATAAAGGTAAACTTCGTCTTTTAACAATAGGGGATATTTCTGGGTTTTGTCCGCGTTTCAACCACTGTGCTGTAGGCATCCTCAGGCCAATTGTCTTCAGCCTTGCTGTTTTTGCACTGTGCTGTAGGCGTCCTCAGGCAAGGCAAGGCTGAAGACAATTGGCCTGAGGACGCCTACAGCACAGTAGGTGAAACGTCGCCATGAAAATGACGACGCGGACGTAACCCGGAAATCTACCCTAGTGCAAACCTGAATGCCGCGATAACCCACATCAGAAACTTCGTTTTTTTACACTCAGGTGAATGTGAGCGATGGGGAAAATAAAAGAAAATACATTTTTTGGCCGCATATGTCAAAAATGAAATGCCTACGTAGGAAGATTGCGAAACATCCGGAATCCCCGCAGCCCGGAGCGCACGGGTGTGTGCGCATGTTGCATACTTTTTTCATTCCTTCCTACCCCTGCTAAAATTCCAAAAGTACAACCAAAGCACGAAAACAAAATATTCATATATTATGCTCGAAACCCGATTCTATAGCCCAACACTTGAGAGAGAAAATAAAAAATTGGTACCTACCGAATGACTAACTGACGAGCTATAACATTGATATAAACCCAAGCCTCGCTTAGTGCAAATTCCTTCATCGGGGAAACATCCTCTTTTCGTTTATCATCACGCCAGCCAATGGCAAACAAACCATAGGGAAGATGAGTGAGTTGAGTTGTCGTCCGCCAACAGCAACATCTCAAGTTAACTTGGGCAACTTACAGGAATACCTCTATCAGGCCTTAAATATCAAATATTTTTGCCTCTGGGGGGGTTAAGATTTTCTCTAAAATGGACATTTTCGAAGCTGGCTATTAGTGCCGCATGTGATGTCAGGAGGTATGCTCGTAAATAGTATCATAAGAATTTGCTTACGTTTTTGCTTCGCCTTCTGCAGCTTTCAGGTTTGTTGACTGCCCATCGAACGGCTGGCTTATCGTCCCTCCCCTCAACGGCTGGCTAGTAGTAATGTACCCCCTCCGCTTATCCTCTCTTCGCTGAACACCACGCCAGCCAATGGCAAACAAGCCATAGGGAAGATGGGTGAGTTGAGTAGTCGTCCACACACAGCAACATCTCAAGTTAACTTGGGCAACTTACAGGAATACCTCTATCAGGCCATAAATATAAAATATTTTTGCCTCTGGGGGGGTTCAGATTTTCTCTAAAATGGACATTTTCGAAGCTGGCTATTAGTGCCGCATGTGATGTCAGGAGGTATGCTCGTAAGTAGTATCATAAGAATTTGCTTACGTTTTTGCTTCGCCCTCTGCAGCTTTCGGGTTTGTTGACTGCCCATCGAACGGCTGGCTTATCGTCCCTCCCCTCAACGGCTGGCTAGTAGTAATGTACCCCCTCCGCTTATCCTCTCTTCGCTGAGCACCACGCCAGCCAATGGCAAACAAGCCATAGGGAAGATGGGTGAGTTGAGTAGTCGTCCACACACAGCAACATCTCAAGTTAACTTGGGCAACTTACAGGGATACCTCTATGTATGTTATTCTCGCCGTGGAGACACAGGCCTTAAATATCGAAGATTTTTGCCTCTGGGGGGTCGGATTTTCTCTAAAATGGACATTTTCTAAGCCGGCTATTAGTGCCGCATGTTATGTCAGGTGGTATGCTCGTAAATGGTATCATTAGATTTGTTTACGTTTTTCCTCGCCTTCTGCAGCTTTCGAGGTTGTTGACTGTCCATTGAATGGCTGGCTTATCGTTCCTCCCCTCAACGGCTGGCTAGTGGCTAGTCGTAATGCACCCCCTCCGCTCATCCTCTCTTCGCCGAGCACCTGGCCAGCCAATGGCAAACAGAGTATTTGGAAGGAGGGTGAGGAGTCGTCCGCACGCAGCAACAACTCAAGTCAAGTTGGGCAACGTATAGGGCAACGTATAAACCTTCTCATATGTTATTCTCGCCGTGGAGAAACAAGCCAATCTCGCATATTTTTTTGCCTCCGGGGGGGAGGAGGGGTCAGATTTTCTCTATCATGGACATTTTCGAAGCCGGCTATTAGAGTCGTATATAATGTCAGGAGGTATGGTCGTAAATGGTACCATTACAATTTGTTTACATGTTTGCTTCGCCTTCTGCAGCTTTCGGGCTTGTTGACTGTCGACTTTAACGGCTGGCTTCTCATAATGCACCGCTCACGTTTTACCTCCCTGTGCTGGATACTACGCCAGCCAATGGTGAACACAGCATAGTGGAGTAGGATGAGTAGACGTCCGCCAACAAAAACAGCTGACGTCAAGTGGGGCAACATACAGGGATACCTCGTAACACGTTTTTCTCGCCGTGGAGATACCAGCCGCAAATCTCACCTATTTTTGTCCCTAGAACCGGCAGACTAAAGACGGCATCGCCGAAGCCGGCTCTGATTGTCGTGTTGTGTAATGTATTAGGAGGTATTCCCGTAAATTGTAATATTGCTACTGCTGAATGGATTTATTGCATCAATCTTCGATCCTCTCATTTCAAAATTTAGTATATTGTTGTTAATTTCAACAAAAAAATCTGTTGCAGCAGAGAGAGTCAAGGGCGTACCCAGTATCAAAACTAGAGGGGGGCCATGGCCATTAATAGAAATACATATGGTTATATAGGAAATTCGATAACTAACACCTATGCTACCGGGAATGCATACCTATCTTCCCAATGTTAAAATGGTCTCAAATAATGCAAATTCGATGAGTGCAAAGACCACAAGGAATGCCTTCCTTGCGCTTAGCGAGCATGGGTGTTCAATATACCTACATAGATTATTTACTGTGAATTTGTATTTATAAAATTCCACTTAATAGCCTAAAAACATACTTAAAAACTAAAAAGTCACTGCGTACACTTTGTAAGTAAAGTTTGAGAAAGATCACGAAGTACAAGGGTTATACCAAAAGTAAGGTTCCCAATGAGCTACAATGTTGAGCGAAGGTGCTGGGCTAAATCCCACAACAGTGCCGTGCGCAGTGGTTCCCCTACTCTCGAGTCCGCCAGTCCACGATTCCCTGTGTTGCTCATTGTTGGCTTAGCAACCATCAACAATGAAAGTGATGATCTCCGTTCCCACCAAGTGTGAGTATCGAGCAGTAATCCGATTTCTCCTTGCAAGGAAGTTACCACCATTTGATATTCATCAGCAACTGACTGAACTTTATGGTGAATAGTCCATGTCCGTTCAGTACGTCCGCAAATCTTGCAGGGCTTCTGCTGAGGGCCGCACGGAAGTTCACGATGAAGAACGGAGTGGATGACCACCGGTTTTAGATTGTCCGGAAGATCAACAGTGAGCTGCTCAAAGATCGGAGGGTCACTGTCTGTGAACTTGTTGAATGCATTTCTGATGCTTCTCACGGCACAATTGAAAGAACTTTAACAGAAACGTTGGGTTATCGCAAGATGTGTGCTTGCTGGGTCCCCCGGATGCTGACTGATGGACTCATGGAGCAACGCCTTGACATTGCTCGCAAATTTCTTCAACAATTTTAAGGTGGGGGGAAGCAAGGAGAAGTTGTTAGTCTCTATCGTCACTGGAGATGAAGCGTGGGTATTTCATTATATCCCCGAAACAAACGCTTAGGTGGCAAACGCTTCAAGAGCGACGATGAAGTCTGAGCAGAGGTCACACACTTCCTCAATGGGTTGGCGGGAGACTTATTCAACTTAGGGATAAAAAAGCTGGAGCACTGTCTTTAAAAGTGTGTCAAAAAAAATGGAGACTACATTGGAAAATAGGCAAAAGTGTAAGCTTTTCAAAGATGTGAAAATTAATATCAATAAAAAAAGTTTTGTATTTGTAAAAAATATGGGAACCTTACTTTTGGTACAACCCTCGTAGCTTCTTTAGTTGGACAATTACTATGCTTCAAAACTTTTCCTGATATTGATTCAATTATGTACCACAAGTGAAGTTCCTGATCTTGTGTCCAAATAACATGCAATTTCCGTGACTCCATCATTTAAGTCGATAAGAGTTATTAAAAAAGATGAGTAAAAGTACAAAGTAGTTTAATTTATCTTGCGTAGATCATTTGTTTTTTTACCTACCTAGGACTTCGGAATTTGGCATATAAAATCTCCTTCTGAGAGTTTTCCCTTAAGAAATTACATTCACCATTATCTGAGCCTTTTTTTAAATTGTTATCAGCTAGCTGACTTCACTGGAAATTCAATGACATCTGCCAATTTGCTCTGTTAGCATTTTGAAATGTGAATGTTTTTCAGTAATTTTTGGGTATACTTTTGTTCTGCTGAGACAGAAATCCTTAGATATATACTTAAGAACTCAACTTGACATCAAAAGAGCCAAATGTGGCTTGCTAGCCATACATTGCGGATTGCAAAAGAATATGTGGATACCGGGAGAGATGCGTGGGGGGGATGACGGACAACAGGAGGCATGGTGATTATTTATTCTGAGGTTCATGCCCTACAGGATAACCTGAAGGACTTGTACCCCATTCTTTCTAACCACAAATCCACCTCCCAGATTTTCCGTACTACTCCACAGATCACTTACAAAAGACTACCAAATCTAAGCACCTTTTTCAAAGCCCCCTGCCCTCTTCAAAAATCCCAGCCAGTCACCACCATCCCACATTCACATTGTAACCGTCCTAGATGTAAAACCTGTAAGATATTTTCTCCACCCTCCCCTACCCACCTGTACCTCCAAAAACGTCATTTACCTCATTCATTACAACTTCTGCCCGCTTTCTATGTAGGCTGATGCACCGCCCTCCTTAACCTCAGAATAAATAATCGCTGCACCTCCTGCTGTCCGTCATCACGCCACGCATTCCTCCCAGTACCCACACATTCTTTGTGTCACAACTCCCTCTTCAATAAATGTTTCAGAGTATCAGTTGTTGCCTCCCTTCCCCCAACTGACTCCGCCCTCAATTTCCACACCCTCGAATTGGCATACATTTGGCATCTGCAAGCCAATGGCTTCCCTGGGCTGAACACCTCATGCCAACCCCCCATAAACCTCCCCATTTCCCTTTTCCAATGCACTCCTTTCCTGATCCCCATTTACTGCTTAGGTTGAGAAAGAATCGACTGCTTTGAAAGCTTCGAGTTTTATTTTTTCCCGTGAGAGTTTTTCTTTTTATATGTCTGTATTTAAGAGATAGTGACTCGCTTTTGAACCATTATACCATTTGTCGTGACCTCGAAAGAGCACGATACTATTTGGGGATTCGTAGCTAGAGGTAGAGAAGGATCTTAATCGACAGAGGCAGTCATTATAAAGGAATACACACCCATTTCTTAAGTAAAGTCCATTTAATAACATTCAGTAAGAATACATGTGAGGCTTTGGCTAACTTACTCGTCAAAAGAGCTCATGGCGAAGCAGAGTTGGAGAAGGGCCTCTTTTCATCTAAGTCCGGACCTGCATACCTATGGTATATACTTACCAACTTCACTGCTAACTTAAGAGCCAGTTAACACATTAAGTAAGGGCCTCACTGAATTTAACCTAACACAAAACTTAACTGCTCACACAAACATGGTGAGCCATATAGAGTGGATACACACTGCAAGGCAATGGGTTTCCTGGTAATTAGGTAGCCTAAAAGGCGAGAAAGAACTCGTGGGTTGCAGGTCGCACATATTTGCTATCCCACTGTAACAAAACGTTTTTGCACTTTTCTAGGCTCCATCAACCTCAAAAATTCCAATAACTACAACCAGATCATGAAGACAGAAAATTCATATCAACACACCAAACCTGATTTCTATATCTTAATACTTGAGAAAGAAAAGGACAAAATGGATACGGAATGACAGATGCTACAAAATAAATGCACATAAAAATAAAATTTACATACAGAATATGTATTAGGGAATGGGCTACTGGGAAGTTCAATTTGGGAGGAGGGACAGATTGGGATACTTCGCAAAATGCTCCATGCATACCTACCGTAACTGGTTCCATGCCATGGAGCATTAACCACACTTCATGAATCACTCTCTCCATTTGCTCATTTATTATCTGAAGGGTTGCATTAATTTCTATCCAAGCAGCAGATGATATCCATTTAAATAAGGTTGATAAATCTAAAAACACATAGCTATTACACAATGGAGATATTGACAATATTACATGCATATCCTATTTGTAACATCCATGATGAGTCTTAAAAATAACGTTACATATATATCCAAGATGTTATATATATGACATAAAAATATTGTTATTCCAAACAGTATCTATAGGTAGCATGTGTTCTGTATATTTTTTATTTTTATTTTATTCTCAAACCACCGGATACAGCTCTTATTGGCCATTTTATACCGGGGTATTCAACAAATGTAACAAGTAAGTGTACGCAAACAACCATGCCCAGGACCGGGGAAACCTACCCAGGCGGGACTCGAACCCACGACCTCTTGTCTGGCAGGCGAGAACGTTTCCCCACCGCCACCGAGGCCGGCAATATATAGAATTGAAGAGCACAAATGTTTAGTTTATATTTCTGAGGATTACCAAAAACCATAATATGCACACCCATTACCTACTCATTAGATGTTGTGAAAATATCTAAGAGACGTTGTAATATGGACCTCCACGTCCACTGTTGGACATCGCATCAACATCATTCGGCGGGTCCTATGCATATTTGACAGGTATCCATACAATGTTAATAGGATTAATATGGATATTGCACAGATGCCATATGTTTACGTTAGGAATGTTTTCTGAATGTTGTTGGGATATTGATTGCTGCTTGGGCAGCTAGTAACTTTTCAGGTCACATGATCTGCCTACTGATAGTTTACTTTATGCGTGCTTTAAGGTATTAAAAGCAACCCTTAAGCAATCGTGCTGGTCCCTAGTATACCAGTGGATAATTTTTCTTTGTACACTTTTTGCCCTTAGTCGAAATCTTGCAGCACTCCTCATTTCCTTCAATGACAATACATATTTTCTAAGCGTGAATAGAGTTCAATACGTATGAGATTCTTATTACAGATACAAAGATGACTTCTTGAAACCTAAGTCGTACTGGTGCATAGAATGTGCAGGCAGAGGTGGATTCAGCATCAATTTTGGGAGGGGATGAGTCTGGGAGTATGGAATAAGAGGGGTGTTCTTCCATGTAGAATTTTTTAAATACCCATTTTTTACACATTTTCAAGCATAAAATTTTATTTTAATTCCTAAGCACAGATTTAATTGAACTATTTTAGGCATTTGAGGATAAAAAATTATTTAACTAATAAAAATTATAAATATTTGATAATATTTAAGGGAGGATATTGACCCCTGTGACCAAGGTCCTTATATACGGACGATGCTTGTGACCTAAATCTGCCTGTCTGATGCAACTGACTGCTGGGCAGATGAAAGCCAAAATTTTCCCATGAGGTTGCTTTGCTCTTTTTCATTAGAGTGATAATACTTGTGAGGTAAGAATTGAATTTTATATGCTTGGGGTTCAAATTACGGCTACAAATACGGACTTTTGAAGCCTCGGAGTACATTTTACAAATATTTATGCTGACCTTTTGATGCAACAGAATGACATTGGGAAGCTGGGTACATTATTTTACAAGTAAAAGTAACAACAAATGATTTTATTTTCAATTTAACATTTATTTACATTCCACAACTTGTTGTCAATTATGTCAACAATTTTGTGAGGAAAATATAGTTCAGAAAGGCATTATCACTCCCTTGCTTGTAATGCTGTCAGTCTACAACAATATACACATATTTCATTTCAATTAATTACAACTCAACTTAATGTTTCAAAATGAACAAGACTTAAGGAAGAAAACATTTCATCACACAATAACTTTAAACATTGAGGTTCGGCCAAAACACCTCAAAGAGTCAGAATATAAATACATTTTAACAAACAGGGGTAGAAAACAAATAGGGGGAATTTACAGAGAATGAATAAATGATATCCCATGCAGATAATTTTGCATCAATGAATTAACTTAAAAGAAAAACCTGCCATGGTGCTCATAAAACACCTTCACAAAATGGAACACGAGGGACCTTTTTAACTGAGAAGGAATGACTTTCACAGCTTGGTAAGCAAGTAAAGGAACAGCATCACACCACCTACAATTTGCCTTAGTGTATTTACAATTAATTGCAAAATCTGGTTTATAAAACTATATACAGTAAGAGTTGTAGCACTTCAACTACTAAACAAGGTTACTAAGATTTTAAAATATTAAAATTACAAGTAAACAAACATCTCGGATAGCTTAGATTCCTACAATTTTCCATTTTTCTTTTTATTTATTTTGCAATAATTCTAAAAGCATTAGTTTTTTATCATGAAAGTCCTTGAACTACAAGAAAATTCATTGGCCTAAACCATTATTTACCCATAGCAATTGAAAGATGCATTGCTGTGCTTTATCACAGAGGATTCATAGATTAAAATTTTATCATCTGATTTAACTCAATTGACGATTCCAGCAATTTGAAATATGAACTGATTTAGGAAAAGCAAATAGGTGTTGTTAATACATGTAAATTGGAGTAAAAAAGATACTAAGACTTATTAGAGTAAAAGAGATAAATTAAATAAATCACAGCCTTTTGGATCTTGAAGCACTGATTCAGACTTTTTGCCCGATTAATAAAGTGTGTACCAAATCAGACAAAATCCAAGTGACTTTAAAAACAGGGTTACAAAATTCAACTGAGCTTAAAAACAAGGTTACATATAAAAATGGGTGAAACACATAATAATGCTACATAAAAATTAACTTACTTAAATGCTTTCCAATAACCTAAACGTGAGAAATAACAATACTGATTGGATGTTTGTTACATTGACTTCTTCATATTCATTCAACACTAAAAAAAATATAATCGTGGCCATCATCAAATGAAAATTGACAGAAAAATAACTTCCGCAAGTGACAACTACAATAGAAAGATCTAATGAACTTTTTACAATGAAACTTCAATTTTTTTTACTGTAATAAAATTGATTCATGTCAATCTTCTACTGCCAAATGCCTATTGGTGGCTGTAGCAGCAGCAGAGAAGATATCGAAAAATTAGAGCATTCAATCATAGTGAGCACTCTGAGTTGAAGTGAGCAAATACCCCAAAAGTACTTGAACGATGCACCCTGATTGGCTTAATTAATAACAAGATTTTAGCCATAACTCACTCACTGACTAAGCACCCTGATAAGCTGAACTAATAAATTCAATTCTGTCATAGCTATGTCAAGTATTTATGATATTGAAAGAAAAATTGCTAGAGGTTACTATAAAAACTTCCATTCAAAATGATCTGACAACAGTAAATTATATTGTAATGACGGAATTTCTGTGCTCTCAGCTTGAAATAAGGAAAAACCTGTCAACCAAAAATACAAGTAATGACTAAAACAATAGAATAGTAAAATTTCATAGATCATGAGCATTATTTTCACTTTTCCTTATACCTACATATATAAATATTATTCTCATAAATCTCAAGATATTTCTCATTTTTGTGACTAGCCACTTTCAAATTTTGGATTAGCAACAACATGTTTTATCAGCTGTTTTAAGCTTGTCTGTCCTATTAAAAATACTTTGTATAAAAAACGAAAATTATTATTACAGTTGAAGAATATACAATCAGCAGTCTAAAACTTCCATCTTAAATGTCTTTCCAATCGGGTGGGATGTATCAGGTCCATCATCTTGAAAGTCATCCGTTGGGAGATCATGGTATTCATCAAGCTGTGAAGTGAACAAGACTATTCATCAGTACAACAATAAATATGTATTCCTTTTTATAACAGGTAATAAGTAGTCATGCATAAAGCTAAAATATTATGAGCAGGAAAGAGCTAGAAGCCATTCAGTCATCCATTACCTATAAAGGTATTGCCTATTCATAGTACATGACGAAGAGCGTAACCAGGAACAGAACTGGGGAGGTTGTTCAAGTTGTAACATTTAAGAACGGAAAAAGTGAATGAATCCAACATGTTAAGAAAACTGTAACAGCGATTTATTAGTTTTTAAAATTATTTCCTCGAAAAAAAGTATTTTAGCAACACGTCTTATATGTACTAATAATATTTTTCGTGGGTTTAAAGAAAATTTGCTGAAAACTTTCGTTTCAATTCAGTCCCGATTTTCCTTAAAGACTTGCACGATTTTTGCTTCTAAAGGGGGGGGGGGCAGCTGCCTCCTACTATCCTCTCTGGGTACGCCCATGGTACATGATAATACATCACATCTAATAATACTATGCTAATACAGTACGTATGCATCTTTGGAGTGAATGAAAAGTGCTCGTCAAAATAATAAAAGTCGGTTTGGCATTAATGATAACATAACTTGTTCAGGCACAGATTTCTATCCAATTAAAATGATGTGTGACTAAAAGGCACACCACGATGAAGAGAGTGAAATGCGTCATTACACAAGTACATACTGTTACTTGATGAACCCTGATATCACGATCGATGATACCAACAGATGAAAAAATTGCAATAAATCAGACTAATTACAATGCCATAAGAAAATATGAACTTAAAAAAATTATTAAATGCTGATTACAAATCTTTGTTCTTATTATTTTTTTACCAAGACATCATTTTTCAACTATAAATATGCAGCCACCAAAAACAAGCTTTACTTCCAAAATATCACAAGAATAAATTTGACATAATTGCTTGTGAAGATTGAGACAATTTTCATTGCGTATGTAGATATTGTAGACCTTTCACTAAATACAGTTTTAGGCATAACCACATGCTTTGATGCTTAGCACATAACAATAAAGTAAAGCATCAAATTTATCGGTTCAATTCATATCTTTTAGAGGGACAAAAAGCCATGATGTATTAATCTGTTTTCCAATATGTAAGCATTTTGAATGAAGTAATGCATTAGTCATTAACTACTCAAATTTATTCATGCTCAGTCTACCAATGCAGATCTGATACAACTATAGTAATACTCATTCCTTTCTTCTATGTCCAAAGGCAAGATAAGACACAATATGGAATGAGGACACACTAATGTTGAGGGCAAAAAATATTCCAGTTTCCCAATTTATTGTTAAATCAGTGAATTCAGAGATTTAGGTGGATAAATGTCACATTTAATTGCCACAATTCCATATAAAAAATTATATATTTACTACCACTCTGTTTAAGCAAAATTTTTTTGAAACGGAAAATCAGATGGTCAGGCATAACTTTGAAAAAATTTAAGTTCACGTCGTACATTAGAACTTGCTTTTTATGCATATGTAAAGAGCAAAGGCAGTTGGCTAGTCAGATAGAGTAAGTCCCAAACCATATTGTTTCAAGAAAAGTCTTATAGTCACGTCAAAAGAAATTTCATTGGATGCTGCTGATAAGCCCTTACCGATTTCAAGTCTACTTCTTATAATTCTAATGATGTTAAAATTGACTCAAACCAAAATATGCACTTCATCTTCATGCTGCTTCAGCTATAATGATCAAACTGAGCCACTTTTTTGGCCTTTTGTAGCATGCCATTGGTCATAGCTACTTCGGTGCCCCATACATGATGTGACCGACATGGCGCATGTAACCGAAAGCACGCAAAAACTCAAATGGAAAGGACCCTGTTACATATTAATGCAAAAGGAAAAAGAAAAACATTTTGGCGCAATGGGTGAATTTGTCTAAATCCACGGCAAGGATCATGTTAATACTACTGCCAAAACACAGCCATTCTGGCAAGAACTGGTTGATATTCTTTGATGATGCTCTTCTGAGTTTTTTTTCCTTCCATTTATAAATTCTAACATATGACGAAGGCATCAAGAATTTTGTGAACCCAAAACAACTACATTTCTGCAAAATCTACTAGAAATTAGCCTTAAATCGTGCATTTTTCAATTTTTAATTATCTAATTTTTGAAAGGTACTGCCTAGGGCTATAGGAGTGATCTAGAAGTCTCAAAGTTTTAGGACCATATTTTGAGTCAGTTCCATAGCTTTTTATTGCTGGGAAATATTTCCCCATGAAAAATTGAATATACAGATCCTCCCTAGTTTGCAAGAATGGAAAACCATTCACACTGCTGGTATCTCCTTAGGTTTCTAAAACTAGTTGTGTGCCATTTATATCTTAATATTTATCACTTTTTAAGCTTTAGTCTAAAGCCCTGGCAACATGGTGGCTATTATTACTACCCAATTAAAAATAATTTGAATAAGAGATTCTCATAAAAAAGAGAAAAAGAGAAAAAATAATAAAAAAATCAAAGTTACAGAATTTTGCATTCTTAACAATTAAAAACTAAATTTCAGCCTTCAAGGAAATTAAAACTAGTCTTTTGCATCAATTTCAAGTTTAAGGTCTGAAACTTAGCAGAAAGACATACTTTATGACACACTTTAAGTGCATATTTTTCGAAAGAGCTGGGGACACTTTCCACCATCTTCAACCATAAAACCCTTTCAAATAACCCCCTAATGTAACAGGACAAATCAAACCTTCAAACCACATTTAATTGGTATTCAACTATCTCATCAATTAGTAAAATGATATCAATAATAATCAGCGCGTATTTGCAAGTTTTCTCGCATCTTCCTGTCCACTTAATATGGATTTCAGCATAGAGGAATATTTTAAGCATCATAAAAATGGTAAATAATATGGAAATAGAAAATTACTGTTTTTCAGGTAACATTCATCAATTTTTTGCAATGAGACATATATTGATAATGCATACATGCATTAAGAATATGCATATTTAATTTAAAAATTATCTCAGAGATGATACCCTTGTAAAAACCTCACTAAAAACAGTACTGGCCTGAAGAAATTGATGCACAAAATGAATCTAGGTCTACATGGTGCAAAAACTTAACCAATATAGACCTTAAAGGAAATTAATGCACATCAAAGAATTGAATACATAAATAGACATGCTAAAATAGCATCACATTTTTCAATAAAAATAGAAACAATGATACACATAAATCACTACCATATTAAAAAATTTCTGAAGTTACCACTACGATTTCCTACGAGTTAACTATTCGTGCCAGACTAAGTTAAATAAAAACGTCCATTGTGAGAATCTGAATCACAAATCTTCATTGACTAAAAAAATGGGCAGTTAAAATATGCCTCTAATTTAACCTTGTACATAAAAGATGCATAATTTAGGAAAGTTAGAGCCACATTACAAAGGCAATTCATAGAAAGAATTACCCTGCAAATGGTTTAATTTGAACATGAGAAAAATTTTATACCCATGCTGCAGTTATGCAAGGGGTGTGAAACTTTGTGCTTTTGAATATTAATCAACTCTCCTACACTTTGATTTTGGACTTAATTTTATATTAATATCTAATAACGTCACCATAGTAATTTTTGTAATATAAAATGCCTATGATTGAGAAACACAACTATTACTTTTTTATGGTGTTCGCTAAGTGCTTAACTTGATTTTGCATACACTTGACAATTAGGGCCCCCGCGCACTGGCAACTTTTACAAAGCAACTATTTGGTTGCTTTGTGGATGTTCAAATGAAACACACGAAATTGACTGTGGCCCCGCGCACGGGCAACTTTTAAGTTGCCGCAACTGCCGTGTGTTCCATAGGGACTTCCTCAAAGCAACTAAATAGTTGCTTTGTAAAAGTTGCCAGTGTGCGGGGGCCCTTAAGGACGACAATCTCATTTGATAGTATAGGAACTGCCTATGTATAACAGAGAAGACATCTAGTAAAATTGTTAACATTGATCATCAAGTGACTCAAAATCAAGATAAATTCATTGCTGGCACTTTCGCAAATACCCTCAGTTTTCAACGTTAAAGCTCTTAAAAAAATAAAATATAATGAACTATTCCCCAAAAATTACAAAAGATATATTTTAAATGAAGTATTGCTTAATAAATAAACCACCCAAAAAAGAAAAGCATACAAGAGTATGCATAGATATGATAAATCCCTTTCATATTATTTCATCATTAATAAGCAACATATGTACTAACAAAAATCATGATATAAAACAAGAATTGGAAGGACAAATGAATCCATATCAAATATAGTTAACTTGCGGCCAGATTATGAGCTAAGGAGAGTGTCAAAGTTTCACAGTAAAACATGTACATTTATTGACAGAGCATACCATAAATCTCTGACAGTTTCACCCAAGAATGTTTTCATTGAAGCATTTGCGGGTCAGCGTACTTGATATAGGGGATATCAAGTGGCCTATTATGTATTTGGTGACTTTTAGTCCCAGTCATAAGTAAGTTCATCATTTGGAATGATAAAATATTAGATTGCTTACACAAATCACTGAAATGGGCAGAGTAAACTACTGAGAGTTTGACTTAAAAAAAGGGTCCTGAGATGCTGACTCATCAGTGGTGCAATAATCTCATTCACTACTTTAGTTCTTCTCCAAGGAATTTAAAACGTTTGGCAGGTACAGTTTTTTTCCACTGATTGACCATTGTGACTAATTTCCTGCCGGCTCTCCTCCTATATTTTATAACTTTATTGTAACATCCGATCATCTCTGAAATATGTTGCAAGCCATGCAGGAAAAAAAGATAATCGGGGTGGAAGGAGAGGGAAGCACATGGCGAATAAAAAAGAAAACCTGCATTTGGTTCAACAGCATATTGTGAAAACCTCACCATAAATGTATTCACTTCATAACCTTCACCCAAAATTTTGTCCTGGACGGACTACTCTAGTGTAAAATAGAAATTTGCATGAACCAGTAAGCAAACTGTCAGGTATTCATGGCACATACTGTTCACTGCTTATGCATATGCCAGCTAAAAGGAGCACATCTCAAGAAACAACCAATACATTAATACAATCTACTGCCAGTAGCAATCTTGTCAAAAAAACTTCCAACGACTACTCAAGCTAAAACTTGGCAAATGCCATACACCGAAGGGCATGCTTCAAGTGTACCAACCTAATGAAGCAAAATTAGGATGAATGGCCACTCGATTAACGCTGAAAATAAAGAGAACGTGCACTGATGCAGATGACCAACTAAAAGGCCCCTTCAACATACTTGAAAAAGCCTTTAGTCTGCAACTCACATTTCCGTCAAATTTCTGCGATTGCTTCTCCTTTCGCATCTTCAAACACTGCATAACACACTGAACAACCCACCTTGTCTCTTTCACAAACCAACAACCCACCAGAGCACTCCACTCCCCGTTTATCATCTGTGTCACACCTCCAATTCCTTCCCAATGATTAAAAATATAGACATGAGAGGAACACCTAACATGTTAAACGTGAATTACAGTGAAATGATTTTTCTTTTGATGGTAACGTAATGAACATAATGAAAAACGTGTTTTAAAATCTCCTTCAGCTATTGAACATGTTATCAATAACTGAATTCATGAATGAAATGAACATTGTGTTTGAAAAATAGTGCAGAATAAACTCAATATAAGTACTTAAATTATCAGTCGTCAATATTTCTTGTTCTCCGACACATTAGAATGAGATAAACAAGGAAATGGCGATAGAAATACAGTTCTCAAACAATGTGAAAGCCTGTAATATGTAGGAGGAATATAAATATTCTTATCAAAGGGAAACAAAATGCAGCAAAGATTCTCACCATGAGCTCTGGCTATGCTCCTTAATTTTTGAGTAAAATAATTTTCATCAAAGTTTTTTTTGTATGTAATTCATTTTTAATTTCAACTAGGATGTCTCCAGAATTAGAAGCAGTTGGAATAAAATAATGCATTCACATGGATGAAAAGTATCAATAAGAATAGCTTTTAGGAATTAGTACAAACACCTCATCTAATATGCTTAGTGAAAATTGGGTCTAAGAGAGTAATAATACCATATTTGCAAGAATCTATGACGAACATGATTCTAAGATAGAACCCCTTTTTGCTTTTTATGAACCCCCACATGGAAAGCAACTAAATTTTGAAAAGTTATTACCGCCTATCTCCACATATCTTTCAGCTCAAAATCTCCAGGAGAAAAATAATCATAATTTAGATTATGTAACCCAAGAATTTAGCATCTGATTGCAAGATGAATCCTCTCCTCATCTTAGATTTGTGCAAATATGGTTGATGCTTTTAACTTTTTGATTTTTGACTCGCTGAGTTTTTATGGACCAATCAATACCATATACCAACTGACAACAAAAAAATTTCTCCTAATCATGACATCATCACCGATACTAACACTACATTTGAACCATGACAAAACCAATATTCCACCTCAAATATTTTTAGCAAGGCTCAGACCACTAATAAAACAGATTACCAAAGCAACAATTTTATTATATATGTAGTCACAATTTCATTTGCTTGCATAATGATTTCATGTTTCACTTTAAAATTCAAACTTTGTTTTCAACTGGCTCATGCCCTACTACTCACCATATGACTTACTTTGTTTCTAATGTCTAGATTTCTGTACTTCATTTATCACTAAGCAACCCATTTTGTTTATAATATTCTTTAACATTGATGATTTCACTACATGACTCATTTAATGCAGAATTAGCAAACTCCTATATAACATGATTTGCCAGAATTTGAGTGTCTAGAGGGATTTTTTTGGTACATTAAACTTAAGCAGTATCACAAAACCATGTTAATAATGAATACCTCAGTCTGCGAATCTCCTGCACTGACGAATATCTTGGGGAATCCATTCACCAAGATTGGCTAAAGGTATTTCGGTGACTACCACTGAGAAACTTTTCAGGTATTTCCTACTTCCAATGCATCGCACCTACCAACCCCTTCACCGCTTAGTGGATCAACGAAGATGACTGTCTCCATAGAGTCATCTTTTTAGCCAAGTCGTAATTGTAAAGGGCAGTGTGACACTGACGGCTCACCACCGAAGACCCACCGCCAGCTTTTTTGTTATAGCCCCCTAAGGCTTCAAATGAATGGTGAAATTATACTGTACAGTATCTCATACTACATTCAGTTTGTTTTGATCCATTTTATGAAAACGAAGAATCTTAAACTAACAAATACCAATCCAAGAATAACTTTTATGCTGTATTTGAGCAACAACTTAAATAAATATGTTTGTAATGATAAACTATCCTGATGTAGATACCAATTAGCAGGAGATGATATAGAACTTGTAATCAAATCAGCAGTTTAAAAAAATTATGACGGGTTTGCCTTAACATTAAAATAGATAATTCAAAATATTTGCCCAATTACTTAGGAAAAGCAAAGATTATTTCAATGATTGTGGAATTGAAATATATACTCACATCTACATCGCCCATCATCTCTTTGGTGGATGCAGTTGTGTCTATCCTTCGAATAGCACCCTGGTGTATACTGGTATCCAATTTGAGCCACTGGAACCTTCTCAGGAGGAACACCAAAATGATGGGCAGAATTCCAGCCACAATCATTAGTATGGCTATGATTAAAACCCAGCCTGGATACTCTTTATTGACAGTTTCTCCCTGAAATTAAGCCAATTTAATGATGGTTTACTCTAAGTTTATTTAAATGTAATTTTTACAATGACTTTTTTTTACCTACTTCATTCTCTGAAGTATAAAAATTGTGGGCAGGAATGAGAGTGGACTACTAAATAAGTATAATATCCAAAAAATACTAATAGGAATATGGAAAGTAAATTGATTCCACAATGGTTGGCCTATCGAGAGAGGGCAGGAAGTATAGGATATCTCAGGTTTTGGAGAGAATGTTTGGAGCATTGAGTGATTACAGCTAAGAGATAAAATTACTTTTCCTGAGAGCCTTTGGCATAGGATTTTAAAAGAAATTATAGGAACATTGGATTGAAATGGAACAAGCATGAATTAATATTACCACAGAGGATTCGCCAGTCGGCCACAGGATGTTGTCATCCACAGTGTATTTAAATGGGTTCACAAAAGCAACCAAATGCATCACTGATTACAGAGTGATACAAATTTCACAGAGAAATAAGATATCATTATGGCTTTATGGATTATAAATTAAGAATTTATAATCATGATGACATTACACCCATGTCTTGTATAGCGCAAGGGATGCGTTCCGTGGGGTCTTTGCACTATACGAATTTGCGTTATACGAGAGCGTTTTAACATTGGGAAGATAGGGATGTGTCCCTGGTGGCGTAGGTGTTGGGTATTTAATTTCTTCTAAACCATATATATTCCCATAAATAGCCTTAGAATACCTTTTTCATATAAATTTTATTGTTTAAAATATCTCTTTAAAGATAGTAGGCACGCATTCAAAGAATTTTATTAGAGTTTTAAAAAATTTGTACGTGTTTTTGAAATTCCCTCCTGTTTTGTGGGTGGGCTAACATCTGCTATCTCAGGGGTTCATTGAATGCCATTTCATAGATAGCAGAGTTTATGAATGATAAATCAGTTTAATTTGAAGTCCTCCGAGTCATTAGCAGCTACGTGAAACTGTCTTTAAATGCCTTG
This sequence comes from Ischnura elegans, assembly GCF_921293095.1. NCBI lineage: Eukaryota > Metazoa > Arthropoda > Insecta > Odonata > Coenagrionidae > Ischnura > Ischnura elegans. The sequence goes on from NC_060248.1 coordinate 104,028,734, forward strand.
AAACCTGACCCAGGTTTTCCATCCCTGAAAATGAATGAACGAGAATGCATTCATTTCCAAAACAATATCATCTCCTCAACACTAAAAACTTGTTGAGGGGGAAAGGATCCACTTTCAATCACAGCTTGGAGTTCATCAGAAAATGTTGCGGTGACTGCGTTATCAACACTTGCAGATTCACCTGATATCGCCGCACTGAAAATACCTGCTTGCCGTTTAAAATTCTGGAACCAACCGGAGCTTTCACTAAATGTCTCGGAGCGATTACCACCCTCGTCTTTTTTTACAGATTCACAATGAAATTTCCGGACGTGTTGACTGCTTGGTTGAAGTTGGTCTGGCTGATGTTTTAACTTCGTCTTTATTCAGAAAAAGGCATCGTGAGTTTAAACTTCCATGCAATATCGCTTTGAAACTCTCCATTTTCAAAACAATTGACCTCTTTCAATTTCTCTTCTAGGTTTATGGTTTTTCTTGATAACTTCTTGATTTTTCTACCCACATTCCTATTTTTTGCCATTGTTCTCTTGGTTTTTACTCAGCATGGCTCTATCAAAATCATCTTCTACTGCTGAACAGTATTCCTGAGATGCAGAGGGCCTACGACTGCTGGGAGGGAATAAAGTCATTGTGTTTGAGACTCTTTAGCGGACCCTTTTATGTGTTGATGCTATTCATACCCAACTCGCCCACCTCTCCATTTCTCCCCCGTGAATACCCATGACCTTGAAGGCTTTAGCTTCGACCCTCTACCTGGAAGTCAATCGCCCGATAACCTATGACGGCAAAAATTACGTCTCATACTGTATTGCTTAAAAATAAACTCATTTCCACTAGCTCTATGCTTAATTAATGATCTAAATTAACTATTGTCATTCTCTTAAGGGGACGAGATAAAATACTTCGGTAGGCCGGCTATCTGGTCCCAATGACGAGTAATACCTTTGGCCATTGCAAAGCAATGGATTTTGATAAATATATTTAAAAAAAAGAAGATTTAAGGCAAGCAATACTATTAATATGTGTAATATGATAGCAATTTCGTGTGTACTTAGCGCAAGTTCATGTTTCATCATGAGAGCATTCAAGTTTTTTTATTGGGCTACACTGCATTGCGATGTTTCCCTGAGGAACGAATTTGCGCTATATCGAAATTGCACTGATTGAAATTGTGCTATACGAGGCATGGGTGTATCAAAATTTTTTATGCAATTCCCCATGAAATTATAGGGAATATAGAGAGTAAAAGGATCATTCTGCACTCATGTCCACGCCTTTGATATTTTTGAAAATTTGTAAAAAACTCAGCTATGAGGAAGCATAAATAAAAGCTTCTATGAGATGGATATAGAGCCTCCTCAATGCATTATAGTTTGGGTCATTAATGACAAAGTTGCATCTACCTTTGAGGCATCCCAAGCATGGTAAGTTGGCTTATGAATCACTCGGAACACTATAGATGACACCAATATGGTAGTCATAATCAGTGGTCCTAGTAATCTCCATGTAATTTGCCAGTATAATCCTGGTCGCACACCTGTCATTTCAAAAATATCTTGAGTAAACCTGTAATTGATTAAAATGAAATTAGTTTACTTCACATTTGATGCCAATTCACCAACTTATTCCTTAGCTCTCTTTTAAAAAAATGAATATTAGCATTGCGAGACTAGGATACCAGGCAAAGTCTGATATGAATAACATACATAAGACCCTCACATAGCACATGCAAAAAAGATGAGATTTTTGAGAAAAGATAAGAGAACACATGATGAATCTGTTATTTAGATATTGAGATAGAAATTGACCGAGACTCTTCCTTATTACCTTTGATTTACCAGAAGCCGATTTTGGTTTCAATTTTCCATAAAAAGTATCTGACAATGATGATAAAGGATTTATGCTCTCGTCTCTAATTCCATATTTAGAAACTAGACTTACTACACTTGATAAAGAGCTGTACAGCAAAAAGTAAACACATGGTAAAGAGGCAAACAGAAGGCTGGCAGAATTGATAGGAGAAGATCGATGAGTTAAATTCATATTGGTGAATGCAACACACTGAGTCAGCTTACTTTCTCTTTACAGATTGGCCAGAGTTCAGACTGATCTCAGCTCACTTAGTAAATGTAGCAATAAATTTAACTCAAACACAATTCATGAACACATTCATACATGAACTAAAACTAATAATAAATGCCAAATATATTATGGAATTATAACAGCTGAGATTCATAGATACTTCTGAATGTGTAAAAGCAAGTTATGATAATGAAATACTTACTTAAGAATTTAAAGCCTGAATCACACAATCACTTTCTTTCGTCGTGAAAAGTGATCAGTGGAGCGATCGCTTTTCGCGACGGGAAAAGTGATCGCTCTAGTGATCATATTTCTGAATCACACGGTCCTCTCGCCTTCGCTTTTCGCATCACTTTCGATATCACAGCTCGCTGTCATAGGACCTGCGTAACGAAAATATATAGCGTATTTGTTTATTTATGCCCTTTCTACATTTGTCAAACGTTGCAAACCAATTGCTCCAAACGGGAATGCGTTTTGATTGGCTGATATGGGATTTTAGTGACGGTTTTAGCGGCGGAAAAAGCGACCAGACGAGTGATGAGAAATAGTGATGGGAATCCTCATCGCGATTGTGATCGTGAAAAAAAATTGCCGGTGACGAACATTTGCCAATGATCACTCTAGTGATCGCGATAGTGATCACTAGGAAATGACGGATAAAATGATCTTGTGATTCAGGCTTAAAATTCAGTGATGAAATACAGAATGAAGTACCAAACAAAAATGAAACTTACTTCTCATGTCCATAAATATAGATGACTGCAATCATTTCCAGCAAAGCAACAAATACTAGACCAATAGTGCCAGCAAATGAGTCAAAGAGTTTCAGCCAGTATTCACCAGCACCAGTTGTGAAGATAAGACCGACAAAAAAGCAAATTATACAGACAGCACCTAAAATAAAAGAAATAAGATTACAATTAGCAGTAGAAATACAACAGATTTAAACATGAGTGCTGTAGTCTGCAATAATAGCTCTGTAACATAACTTTTGCAATTGCATCCATTTTTATAACCTTTATTTAACATTGAGAAAGCTAAAATATCATAGTCAGGATCCTGACTAATGAAACTAATTCAGATTAGTCTTTTATTCAGTATAAATGATATTCCTTATGATGAGTGTGTCCACATATATTGTGATGCAAGGAATATTGATGAAAGGTAGACAAATACCACAACTGTGAATATTTTTCTTGTAAGAGACTAATCATGCAATTAGGAATAGTTTAAAAAAGAATTGATGATTAATAAAAAACAAGACTACCAGAATTACTTTCACAACTTTCAGAAAAATTTACTTACAACTACTTTTAACAAAATATTTCAAAAGTAGGCCATAGCAGAATTTTATTCAGACAAAAGCATCTCCATTAGGGCAAAGAGCAGGCTTCAAATTCCTAGCATCATCTCTTCCAAATCAGTGGATTGCAAGCTTTACGTGCCAAATGTAACACCTCAATGATGTGTCCTCCTCAATGTTGCTATGAGCAATGTTATAAAATTTTTGTTTGAGTGCCAGTCACCATGAGAAACTCTTCTAGAATATTGTTGTAATAAAATAAATTTACCATAAAAATGTTTTTGGTTAAGTTAGTGAATAACAGGTTCTTAAAAATATGAATAGGAATATTATCTACTAGTACGTCTTGAAGCTAATTCATAGAATTTTTCATAAGGTTTGCATTTTACGGTAATATTTCTAGGCAATTTTTTCACGAAATTAGGCAATTCTTCATAGCACTCAAAGTGTAAAGAAAGGCAGATTAGTAAACAATTTGGCCTGCCCTGTGCTGCACTTCATATCAAGGAAGTAATGTTTACTGTGCTAGCAGATCGAGTTTCTGTGCAATAGAGAGTTTCCCCAGCCCAGTTACCCACGTAGATGAACTCGGATTGGCTGCTGGCATCCCATTAACCCGTTCTTGACGGAGTGCGTACCTAGTGCGAATCTTCGAAAGTGTTGCCCCGAAAGAATCACAGAAAGTGAACAAAATGCCTCTTTAAAAAAAATAGAAATGCACAAATTCTGGCTGATTATCATAAATGTTAATATTTTTATCACTGCAAAAGAAGTACGAATTCATCAAGCTATATTAAATTCAGTAACAATAGTTTGCCACTCATATTATCATCATTTAAAGTGAGCTAAGTCTATCACCGAACTGAATGCCAAAACCATTTAAAAAATTGGTTGCAGCTTTCATTTCCCTTTTTTTATGGGTAATTGTCTTTTCTGTAATAAATATACTCATAGCCCATTGAAATATGGAATAGTAGTTTGGGGCCATTCTCACCATACTACGAGGCTTTTTAAACTTCAAAAATGGGCCATCAGGATCTTAAGCAACACTCCAGGGAGAAGTAGTTGCCGGACACACTTTAAATCCCTAGGAATACTAACGTTACCTAGTCTGTATATATATTCTACTGTTATTTTTGTCTGTCTCCATAAAAGTTTCTTTGGAATTGAAATTAATGCTGATGTACACAATCATAACACCAGAGCGTCCAAGGATTTTAGGGTGGTCACTCATAGCCTCACCCTCTTTAGTAAAAACCCCCTTTATACGGGGGTGAAATTGTTCAACTGCCTCCCACATAAATTAAGGGAAACAAGACCCTTTTCACTGTTCAAATCCCAACTGCATAAATACCTCCTCAGTAATTCCTTCTATTCTGTGGATGAATTTATTTCGTTGAAGTGGAATACCTGACTGGTACTTTGTATATATATATATATATGACCTATGTATATTTTATTTTCCTCTATCTTGACTTGTTCTATACATGTAACCGCATGTCCTGGAGCTAATAAATAAATAAATATATACATATACTGTACTTACAGCTATGAAATGAAAACTTACTCATTTCTAAAACGTACGAGGTTCTAAAACAGATGTAGTTTGTAATACCAAAATGAACTTCCAGTGAATTCCTTTCCACTCAAAATGCATGGAATATTTTCATTTCTTTTACATTTTCATACCATTATTCATTTTCACCTGAGGTTCATTGGTTATAAACTTTCAACACTGATTCGAATACTTGCATTCTACCACTTGATGGTCTGAAGTTAGGGTTTTGGGGGAAAACCCATACAAGAGAAATTCTACCATGGTGATTTTTTGCAGCCATAGTATCACCACCAAAATAACATTTTCTAAGAAAAGCTTTGTTCCATTGTCAGATGAAGCTCCAGCATTTCAAATTCTCGGAAAACTTAATAGCAGAGAATGTATTTCTAAGTGCTGTGGGCGCGAACCCTTGAGATATTCGCATAGGACCATGAAAGGAAGGCTCTGGCACGTTCCGCAGAGGCACCCTGCCCCACAGGGTCTTCAAAACGAAGATAATCTGCACTAACCCTAGTTTCCAGAAACCACTCCACTTCAGGGGTCATTTTTTTATCTAATAGATTTTTGGGTTTCTATGAAATTTTTAATGAGCTTTCTGGGCCTTCGAAAGACAAGCTGTGGCTAAACCATTATAGGCGTTTCTTCTGAGCAATTCTTATTGATAGTAGTCCTGTGTTATTCTCTGGTGTCACCTTGGCTTAAAAATTTTCTGCATAGCTAAGGTAATACAATACAGTGAGTCCTCGTTTAACGTCACTTACCGTTCCTGAAAAATGTGACGATAAACGAAATGACGTTAATCGGAGCACAATATCCCATAAGAAACAATGTAAAAAGTGAATATCGGCTCCTAGACCTCACAATTGCTACGCGAAAAAATTTTAGCGTATCATATTTGGGCCATTTCTTATGATGGGAATGCCAAACTATGGCATAAACACGAGTCCCTGTCTTCATTGACGGCAATACCAGCAGCGACATACATCCTTCTCCATTTTTGTATCTTCCTGCGTTTGTTTTTTCGGCTTCGCTATGGTGGTCACCTGGGCATCATCGCCTGGGCATCATCATCGCTGAAACATCGTCGCAGTTACAGGAGCCAAAATTATTGAGAACACGGCGAAAAAGTGACGACAAATACTCCGAGTTCTACCCAGAAAAATTCCTAGAAATCACTTTTCAGGTTCCAGAAAACCGTTACGTCAAGTAAAATTTGCTAAAACTTTACTTGACATTTACGCACTTAACATTTGCGCACCTACCTAAGAATTCATTTTGCAGAACATTTGCTATAAACGTAATCGAAATTGACAATAAACACACCGTTTTACACTTCGTTTAGCCTGACTGTATTACCCTCCACAAAACGAACAACCTGCAACACCCGTCGCTTCGCATTTTTTCTCGCGCGAAATTTAAAAGACCTGACCAGACCTGACGTTATCGCGAAGCAAAGGTGCGATAAACGAATGACGGTCTCAAAATTTTCGTGACGTTATCGCGAAATGACGTTAAACGGGGTGACGTAGAACGAGGACTCACTGTATTAGCATTTACCAATACATCTACCGTGAAATAGTGAAGGCCACTCCACGTGACGTCACAGGGACCTAGTTTCTATACGAGTAGATAGGAGTTTTACATCGTCTGAGATTACCAATGCATGCATGAGGCACAGAGCTCAGGGAAACATGCCTTAATAATCACCTATTAAAACTGCCTATGGTCGGAAAGTTTCCTTCATTTGATAAGGTATTAATAATCCTTATTCAAGCCAAGCGCTACCAGCTAGCTGAGTACTCTGCTACCTGCTAGCATCCTGCGTCGTATCAGCACTCAAAGCCTCACCCCAAGGTCACCTCACTTGCAGCAGCGGGAACCAGAATGACGTCACACGGGGTTTTCCCAGCATTCATACTTAGCCATCGTGTTTTCGCGCACTTGAAAATTTTCACTTTTCATTTAATCGCGAAAAATAGATATCGTCATTTAAAAATCTAAAAGCGTGAAATATGTACTCCAAGAGTAATAATCTTTCGATTTAGGCAATAAAAAAATAATAGGAAACCACCATATACTTGAAGGAATACAGTAGATTTTTTTCATGAAGGCTATTACTCTAAAAATTGACAAACCTGTAAGAAATTCCTTTCTTATCTTCCTGAATATTTCAAGCTCAAAAATAGTGCACAGCATTCCTTCCAGAATTCCAATCTGTGATCCAAGACCAAGAGCTAAGAGCATGAGGAAGAAGATGACAGCCCAAAACGGAGCTCCAGGCAATTCAACAATAGCCTGGGTGAACACTATAAATGCCAACCCAGTCCCTTCAGCAGCCTGTTTTGGATGAGAAAATATTGACCGTAAGTGAAATGTTAGAATAATACTTGGAAAGAGCTCCAAGTGTTATAACATTCATCTATCAATTGGAGGTGAAGTGACAGTCTCATATGCATTGGTATATTTTTATACAAAAAAGTAAATAATAAATTCATAAGGACAATCTCATTACCAAAAATTTAAAGTCAAAGATCATATCCACCAATCAAGTCAACATCCAAATCACAAAGGGTACAGATATGCCATATGAAATGAGCTGAATATTATTATTATCAACTCTGACCACAAAACTTTTCATAAACTTCAGAAATTATGTTTTGATTAGGTCACTCCATTGTAACATTACTGTTAGAATATGGCAGATAAAAGCTAATTAAAATTACTTAAAATATATAGGGCAACGTACATGAAAAAGGGATGGAGATGGAATAAATTAAGTCCAATATTAAGATTAAGTCCATCTTGCATAACAGTTGGCATGGAATGCCAATGGATTTAATTCGATTGATGGTAAACTAAAAAGCATACTCCACTGTCAGATTCATGTTCAGACATATTCAACAAATGGCTGGTGCATGCACAGATGAGCCAACTCAACCCTTACCCGAGCACACCAGCCATGCTCATTTAACCAACATGTGGTTGAATATGCTTGCTAAACCACCAACCAACTTCTTTCACCGACATGCTCCCAAAGCTTGCTCAACCATATATGCCCCACATAACCTCTTTGAAATGTGATAATCACAGGATTAAAGCTACTCATGGGACCCCTTCAGCCATAAAAACCACATTATTACACCCACTCAATTACAATATGATGAGCACCTAGCGCAGGTGTTTTCAAAGGCAAAATTTTCAAAAATTTCGGAAGGGAATGATACGTATGGGAAATGAGTCAGAATATAAGTACATAAATCAATTTCATTTTGCTGTATCAGACCCTTTTGTCAAGCTAAAGAAAATATTTCCAGAAAATATCGGCTTCGGATTAGGGTAGTTATTTGTCAAGCAAGGCCATAAAAGGCATTCTAATCACCATTACAAGTAATGGGCATCAATTCATAAAATTAGTATTGATTGCAAATTGGTGTCTCTTGACCATTAAGAAGGAAATGAGAATTTCTCCAACAGTAAGATCGTTAAAAAAACAACCACTATTACTCAATATCATACTGTATAAAAGCAATTAAAAATTAGTTCCCCGTATATTCAGGTAAGTAGAACAAAATGAGGGCATATAAAACCTAAAATTTCAGTAATACGAACCTACATCCAATAGCTGCTACATAAAATTTGACCAATATGTAAAGCCTTGAAAATTACAAGGAAGCTTTCAAGGACAAAAGAAATGGTATTATTTACAAAAATATTTAATTAAATTACAGGGCTACATTTAGCTTACCTTTTTCTCATTTTATGTGCTACAATGAACCACTAAAATGTGGATCTCCAACTACTAGCAGATAATTTCAAATGCCACCCACCTAATTAGGTATGCGAAATTTTTAGATGTACCTAATTGAGGGTTAAAGCAGAAACGAAATATTAAGCTACATGAAAGACCACTGCAAATGGCATGATGCTAATCACATAATCAACATGTGGTAAAATAAACACCTCCAAAAGCTACGGAAAGATGAAAAATAAAAGGAGTGAGTGCCTTCTCAAACCAAATAAAGTGTGAGACATCATTTTTCAGCGGAGTCAAATAAATGAAATCTCAATGTTTCAGGTAAAAAGATAAAGTTAGAGTTTATATAAGCCCAAAAATCCAACTTTTATTCACCCAGGAATAATTAGGACAAAAATGATCCAAAGTAAACATATGAGCAGGACCATATGTTGTAACTATGCCTCAAATTCAATGAAGTATACCTGATCTAATTCTGCCTGAAGACTGCAAGTTTTCAAGCTCCATTCACCAGTCATATTTAATGCTTTTGCATCAGCAAGCGCAGCTTCATACACCTCAGTAGTCACATTGGTTGAGTTCAACATTCCATGTAAATTTAGATGAGCCTTGTTACTGAAAACATCAACAAAATTGTCATTAGAAGGGTAAATTAAATGCTGATCATTTATCTGCCATTGCAAAGCATACATTCATTCCATTCATATTTTGCAGAATAAATATGAAGGATAAATAGATTATTAGGCAAAAAGTAATTTTAAACTTAGAAGCATGCTTTGCATGGAGTAGTTTTTTCAACTGAACATTAATTAGAGCCAATTTTCAAAGAAACTCAGTACCTGTTGTGGCAACAGTTATTATTTCTCTTCGTCCTCCTCAGTTCACGCATGTTATTTCATAAAACTAAAGCATTTGAAACTGATAATTTCACACCACACTCACTGTTCATCACACTTGATGACATTGGACATCGCCTTGAATCCCAGGATGGCAAATATCACAACAGACGCATAAATTGCTGTGAGTGCATTGGTAATGGAAACGAAGATAACGTCCCGGACACAGTTATTGTTGGGTGTATTGTAGCTTCCAAAGGCAACCAATGTTCCAAATGCCAATCCAAATGAGTAGAATACTTGAGTGGCAGCATCAAGCCAAACAGTAGGATCTGCAAGCTTTTCCACCTTTTGATGGGAAAGAAAAACAGAAAACTCATGATTTTCAAAATTTTACATAAATTAAAAATAATATTGTGAATAGGTAGAGAAGCAGCAAAGAGATTTAAAAAAACTAAAATCCACATTATTATGCATTAGTTCAGTAAATATGTGAAAATTCAAAATTTTTTGCAGGACTCTTTATGTATACCATGCTTCCTTAAATGACATTTTTCAATTAAATTTATGAAATATATAAGTCGAGGAAGTTAAAAAATGTTAATGTATTCACTGACAATTTTTGATGATAATTTTGGAGAATCCCAGTGAGAAATGGGTGGTGGAATCCACGTGGAGAATTAACGTGGATACCACGTGTTTTTGGTCATGGAATCAATGTGGAACCCACGTGGAAATTTGGTGGAAAAATTAAAACAGCAGTAGGTGCTGTCCTAAAACCATTAAAACCTCAACCACTCTATATCTAAACCTTCTATATATGTGTCTACGATTTTTCATGTGCTCTCATGGCTGCCTTTCCACGAATTATATAAAAATAGAATGTGCGATACATTTTCACATAACTAGTGTGGTTTCAGGATGATAAATGACGCAATGTCAGCAGAGAGTTAAGTTCCACAAATTAATATTCTGTTTAACATTTTATGATAATCACCACAAATCCACTTGAAATCAACGTGGATTCCACGTGGGTCCAACCACTCAATATCCACCACCACCAAATATCCACCACTCGACGTGGATTCCACGTGGGTTCCACGTGGATTCCACTACCCATTTCTCACTGGGATCACATCAAATTTGACATTTACATTGAAAATATATTTTTAGTTTTATATAGATTTTGAGTTAATAACACGATTATTAAAGGAGAGAGAATTATAGAAAACTGTGAACATTTTCTACTGAAATAAGTAAATTGTATAGCTTAAATCACTGATAATTACCTGCTGTGATTCAAGATCAGTAAAATTTTGGACATTAAAAGTACAAAATAAATGAAAAATAAGGTTATAAGGGGATATATCCCAAAAAATAAGGAAAATTTTCTAATTTGTTCAATTTTCACAGCAATAATGTACACTCCCTTCAAACATACTTAGATAGCAAACTTTACAGAAAATAAATTGTAATGAAATTAATTATGAGAAACAGCACTTTTGACCATTTATGAGGTTCAATATTTGAAAGCAGCACTCTCAACCTGACCTTCTCCTATTTATTTCAAATTTTCCATATTTAGGTTACAAATATTTAATGATTGAAATCCCACATGATTCCCTCACCTAAAAAATAAATGCCACAGTTCATTTGAACCCATACGGCCAGTAAATGTGCATGACTAAAGGTTAATGATGCATTTATTTTCTTCACAACTTATTAATACATGATTAAACATTGAAAAAATTAGGACCAAATTAAATACATGGAGCCCGACAACATTAAAAAAATAACGATGATACTCCCAGTTGTGAGGGCTAGCAAACAAAAATAAAGGTTGAAGTAGAGAAAAGAAATAAAAAAATTCAATCTTATCAAGAGGAAATAGGGATATATATATGTAAGCTTCAATACTCACATTATTTGTGCTTATGATAAAACGTCATATAATAAGGTAGCAACCTATGACAATAATTACATATGACATAAAAAATATATTTAAATGTCATTTATAAGATCAAAAATAGCAATTCATAATGAAAGTTATCTTAGATTCATTATTAAAAATAAGTGATTACATGAAAATTCAAATTTTTGTATGATAGCTGATAAAATGCATATCATTCAATGGATTTAATTACCTTTGGGGTGTACATGTGTATTAAGCCTGCTCCTGCTCCTGGCAATGTTATCCCTCTCACAAAAAATATGGTGAGAACAATGTATGGGAAGAGTGACGTGAAGTACACCACTTTCCCTGATGACTGTATCCCTTTCATGACAATGAAGTAAACAGTAATCCAGGCAAGAAGCAAGCAGAGCACAATCCACCACTTCATACCCCCTCCCTCGTCCATTGAAGGAGACACATCTAGGGTGGTGCGGTACCAGAAGTAGGAAGTCTCTGAAGACATTTCACATTCTTCAACTGGCACCATGACTGAAGATCCATTTGTTGGAATCATAGGACACTCGGACCAAGGGAGAGGACTCTGTTGCATGAAAGAGTTTCAAAATTCATCAGTAAATATTTAATTTATTGTTTATACAAGCCACTGTAGTAATCTTATTTTTCCAGTATTTTTGATTTTGAAAAAATATGACAACAAAAGAAAATTACAACAAAAACCAGTGAATGAAAACAAAATTGAAATAGGATGCAGTAAAAAAGATATAAAACTTCAATCCCACATTTAATTGATGCCTTCAAAGCAATTTATTGAAATTTACATTAATTTCATGGACAAAAATTTTCTCTCATGAATAAATAAAGGAGATGACTAGATATATATCCTGTAGGACAAAAAATATCAATGATTTTATCACTTCACAGATATCTTCAAAATTCACTATTTACATCATCATCATGTGCAAAAGTGGCATCAACTATTCATTCATATCATAAATCTGACATGTACTGAATTAATGACTACTTTAATAAGCCGCGGGTCAGAAGATTAATAGTCACGGAGACATGAAAGTTGCATTTAGTTAAAAAAAACTCAGAAATTGCCTAATATCCTGTCAATTAAAGATTTTGAAGAATTTTTCTGCTGCTTTTCCAAATATGAATTTTTTTCGTTATTTGTACATAAAAATGAAACATTACGTAAAAAAAGTGCACTAATGTTTTCTGAAAAATTAAGCGTGTATCAAGCCTACCAATCAAATTTCTACGTAACTTTTTATAATTTCTTGGTTAGAGATACGTTATAAGTACTGAATAAGTAACAATGGATGAGTGAAAAGCAAATTAAATTTAGTATTACCCAAGTCAAATATCAAGAATGATAAAAAATTAAAATTTATACAAACATAAGATGAAATGAACAGAATGTTCAATGAAGTACTTTTAATCTGATTTTTTTAATCAGGAGTCAAATAAATCTACATCAAATCTATAAATTTATACAAACAGCCAACCTGAATTGAATCACTATTATCTGTATCACTAATCTTTGTTGAATTGAATTTTAAATCATTAAAAATTTTTAGATGGCTATCTTGCACCAATCGTCAAGAAATATTACATCTCAAATTCACTTTATTTTAAAATGATAAGTTACTCCTAAGGATTATATTAAATCGTCAATGAATTTATGTAATTAGTTATAGAGTCTAATTTTGGTTGATTTCCTAAAGTGATTACCATAACAATTACAGAACTTTCTTTCATCATCTGAAAACCATGGGTCAATAAAATGTTCAGAAAAATTACTATGACTACTACCACATATTTCTTCACGCCTTATTGTATGGTGGTAAAATATGGAATTACTATGAATTTCAAGAGTACAAAGAACCATTGCAAAGAGAAAAAGTAATATTCAGTGAAAATTAATTTGTAAAAGAATTTAATCCAAATTTTATTGGGTAATCCACTCAATCTCATGGAAAGCTATTTTTTCCCCGCTCCTACCTTGAAACGTTTTGCAACTACGTAGATATTACGCGGCAACGATCAGTCCCCGTGATCATTGTTGAATGAAAAAGAAGCACACCTGAAATGAGTTGAAGAGGTAGTAGAAGCACCAGGTGATGATGACATTGTAGTAGAGTGCAACAAAGAAAGTCACTATGCAAGAGGAAATACCAATGCCACCAAGCCATGGGTGAATGGTGTTCCATACGCCTAAGGAACCCATGCGCATCCTCTGCCCAATTCCTAGTTCCACCAGGAACAATGGGATGCCTTCAAGGATGAGCATCACAGCATATGGTATGAGGAAAGCACCTGCAAGGGAAAGAAATGATACGGACATGAGACACCACTGTCAACGTTAATCATGCTTCTGAACTACACTTACTATACATATACTCATTACCTTCACTGAAATTGCACTTGAGTGATACCATTTCCTTTTATTATATACGTTTCAATTGAAAGAAGAGACCAGAACCACATCACAATTTAAGTCACGATAGAAACAAGGAAGCTTAGAGTTGAACAATCGTAAATCATTGCACCAGCTTAAGGGCGAAAAGACTAACAATAATGTACAACTTTTTTGTGAATGCTACCACTCTCATATTTCACTTAATCTATTGTACACTAGGCATAAAATTAAAATGTATTTTTATTCATTTACAACAATAGCTCAAACTTAAACATACTTTTATCGTTCAAATTATAGTGAATCGCTCTTGAAATATTTATATTCTAGGAAAAAAAACACCATTAAGGCTAGTCATTGCCTCTGTGATTGTGATAGAACAGTCATATCATACAATTTTGCGCTACGTATTCGATTAAAATCATTCGAATACGCGCGGGTGCAGGGCAAGGAGCACGGGAAATTCGCAGAGTTTAAACTCGCCATCAAAGCTAACGCCCTCTGTCCGTGAGAATTTGAAATGCATGGGCGCCCCCACGAGAGAAATGCCATCTCGTGCCGTCCTCTCGAGGCGGAATTCGAAAAGAGAGGTGGAACCAGATACGCAGGGGAGGCGAAGATGAAGAGGGATGGGGTATGGGCCACCGAGGGAAGGGAGAGAGGGAAGGGCCGCCGACATGTTTGGCGGCGGCGACGGCGGAAGGCTTGGGCCACGGTGGGAGGTAAAGGCGGAAGGGAAGGGGGACTCTGAAGAGCCAGTAGGGCGAGTGGGGTGAGGGAGAGGCGAGGGTGTGGGGCATGGCCGTCGCTTGCAGGGCAAGGTGGGATGGGGAAGCTTAGAAGAAGCAGCGGAATATTCCACTGCCGGCTTCAGCGCCTTCTCCTGAGAACTCAACCCGAGCTCGAAGGGGGAGGGGCGCCGACGGATGCAGGAGGGGGGAGGAGGAAGGGTGGTCGTCTCACGGGGGGAGGGGTTGAGGTTGAGGCGGGCGGGTTGGCATGTGTGTGTGTATACGTCTGAGGTGTGGGGATGTCGGCGCGAGAAAAGAATGGAAGGGGAGATTGGGGGGGGGGGGGGGAAGGGGGAAAACTTGCCTAAAAAAAAGTAACTGGGAGGAGAGAGCACATGTTTTATGCAAATATCTCTATTTCCGCACACAAAGAGAAGAAGAGACGAGAAGAAAGGATGGCGAAAGATTGTTGCGACTGAGGAGGTGTGGAGAAGTCGACTTGACTCGAAGAGGACTGACTAAACGTTTCTGCATGACGGGTTAATCACTCGCCAAAACCAATCCGGAGGTCATAATTGCGAGGTGTTTCCGCCGCACCGCAAGTCTCTCCTTCCTTCCTCCTCGAGTGAAACCAAGCCGATTTTCTGCGCAGGTGAAGCAGCTGCAACCACGAAAGCCTTGCCCGAGATACCGGTGGCGTTCTTCCGTCTGCTGCGTTGAGGAAATAACGAGTCTACGAACCCAGTAGGAACGACGCGCAGACCAATTGCATGGGAAACAAGTTTTGCAAAAAATTAATTTTTTCCATTCATCGCCCTAAAAGCTACAGTTAAATTACTTAACATATAAGTTGTGTCTTCATAGATTTGGAAATGAGAATACCTGGGGGGTGTAAGTGAGAAAGATTCAAATATGCAAACACAATCAATCATTAAATACCATCGAAATGAACATAAAATCATTCCAACAATACGATTCAGCGCCATTTCTTCTAAGTACCTAATTTACTTGCCCCTCATAAATTACAGGCAAGGTGGCTTATTTTCGTCCACTTCCTTCACTTTTATAGGATGACCAATCCTTACTTGATAGCATTTAAATTGTATCACTTGGATCACTCAAGACATCTAGTTGTCGCTAGACTTCTCACAACCTCAAGCAGATAGGCGTGACTTTAATTAGTTCCGCAATGAAAACCAAAGAATTTTAATAACCCATGTATGCATACAACCGTTTATCTGCGAAATGAATTTGAAATAGAGCTGATAGCATACTTGGGGTGATAAATCATTGGTTTCGCACCCACCGAGTGATAACAAGCAGCAAAATATTTTTTTACTTTAATTTTCAGACCTATTTGCGAATTTACCGCGTGCATAAGAGCCCGGAACTAATCACGAATCCCTGTATTCGGCACAACACATTCAAGGATAGCGTGGGAGCTAAATTTTTAATATCACAGGAAAACATGATCTGAAATGAAGAAATCGCAGCGCGCGCACGAAGCTTTGGGTACCAGACACGTGAACTGCTCATACATTTTCCCGGAGACGGGAGCAATTTCTGGGTCAAACTTTCAGACAGGAAGAGACTAGCTTCCAAGATAGTTCAACGGCAAGAAACCACAATATCCCACGTTTGGAGTCGCGGTACGTTTGGACTGACTCCTCGGTAGAAACGAGTATTATTCTTTTCCGACGTAAATAACGAGACCGAAGAAAATTTCCTACCTACAGGAGAAAAAATATCTCTATTAAAAACATCAAAAAGCCAAAGGAATGGAAACCACAGTAAAAAGCAGCCAAGCGGGAGGCATTGCATAAAAGACGCATATCCGTTGATCCCGATCGTGGGGTGTAATGACTTCTCCTTCTGTCCAGTAACGGATACAGAAAAAATTCAAGGAGGGGGGGGGGGCGCAAAAGATATCTTGTGTTACCTTTACGTATGTCCTAATAAAAAATTATCAACTCACAAGCAGAGTTTAAGAAAATTTTAATTAAATTGATTACACACATATACAAGAATATGCCATCTTGTGATATAAAAAAATTGTGGTTCTTCAATGTTTGGCAATACGGGCGGGCACGCAAGTGGGGGGGGGGGGGTGCGCGCCCCCTGCGCCCCCCATCTTTACTGCTTCTGTCCGGTAGGTCACGTTTTGAAACCTTGCCAATTTATTTTTAACGCAAAGGTAGCTTCAGTTTCGGTTTAATCGGTTCCACCGTTCATCCATGCTTTAAATATAGCAATAGATTGATTGAGGGAACCAAGGACTGTCAAGTTTAAAATCATAAGAATGTATATGAGTAATACTTAATCTTGGTCGAAACAAGATGGGGTCTACCAAGGTCATGATGGAATAGCGGCCGGGGAGTTCCAAAGATAAATTAAGAACTTGAATTGACCCCGCTTTAGAACTAACAAATTTACCCGCGACAAAAATAGAACAGAATGCTACCCTTGAAAGTTGTCCAGATAGGCGCGGTCTAGGCCCACACCACAAGGGGTAAAAGTGAAACGTCCACAGCATCTTCGCGTGATCATTGGAATCCGTTGATATCGGCCAGGGGAAGAGGAATAATCTGCCAACTTTCGCACACTTGCCTGAGATTTTCATGCCACGGCATGAGTCCACGAACTTTCAACACTTTCACAGGCCTTGATTTACTTAATTTCACCGTTCGTCCGGATCATGTACCACTTTACTTCAGAAGTCCAATTCCACTCGGTAAATTATTAAATCACAATTCAAATGGAACCTTTTGATAAACCTTATGGCTTAGAAGGACTAACTTGTAAATGCAAAAAAAAGCAAGTATTATATTAAAAAAAATAAATATATAGCCATCCTTAAACTGTAGCAGTTCTGTTACAGTTGAGTGCATCCACCAGAGAGACTAGTTGCGGTATTGTTAGAGCATGATCAATATCACAACACTGAATTTGTAAGAAGAATATGTCACAAACAGACTATCTTCAGAGTAATCGCAATGCAAAGAGACATAGAATGGTACGATGAAGGCCTTGGAAAAGCTGAAGAACGGAATATGGGCGAAAACTGCCATTGGTAGTTTAAATATTTGATTTTATAAGGATTAAAAACTTTTATTTAGGCCAAATGAATACTGAAGCGCTTAAAACGTAAATTAGATTACAGCTATCAGACTTATGTATTATTACTTATTTACCAAAGAGAATTTATAAACAAAATTAACTGACCTTAAATGAAAGAAATCGTAACATATGAAATGAATTAGACTAAAAAATTTGAAATCTGTAATTTGCTGAAGTTATAAGACTAAGTTTTAAACTATGCCGGTAGCTTAGTAAATAACAGGTACAAACCAATATGAACAATATCGTACGTAATTTAGATTATGACACTTACTGACGGCGAAGAGGACTCAAAAATTACTTACTACTTTTTTACTTGCATCATATTTATTAGGAAATAAACCATTGCTGGAAAAGTCTAATAACAAACTTTTCGAATAGTTTTTCTCGTTCCCAGCCATGCCAAGATTGAGTGAATATTTATCTTTTAGAAACAATGAACTATAATCATAAACTATGGCAAACAAGTGGATTATGGGCCGAAGTAAAAGGTCAAGGCGAAGCTTTGCCAGCTCAACGCCACATGGTCACAATCAAAAAGGAGCGCTAACGCTATCTTTAGTCCGATAATAAGTAAAATATCCTTTTTTCTCCAAATATATTACAGGGTTGAATGAAAAACCGATTGAAAGTGAGGAAAGAAACCCTTAAGCGACCGATGGATGGGATATAAGCTAAAGCAAATGTCCCATGTGGGTTAAGACGGGAAAATCTACAGAAAAATTGGTCGATAGCACTCCAGATGCTTCGGATCTCATTTTTCTCATCGCGATAATACACCACTCCAAGCGCATCAGCCTGGCTCAACTCCAAAATATACGTAGATAAAAAAAATTTACCCATCCCAGTCTTTGTATTCAAAAGATATTCTTGAACGTGACGAAAGGAGAGCGCAATTTTTAGTCTCTATAAGGATCTTGCGTGGTAGTTGCAGAACATTCTATACTGCTAAAATTTCATAATACAGTCGTCGTTTCAAACATAGTAGAAAGCCCATGAAAGGAAAAACTATCATCATTGAACTAATATATTAAGCTAAACTGTGGAAAATTCTACGCCTAATAAGGAATATTTAAATAGACGCAAGTTACCGGCGGTCACGTTGGATTGAAGGATAACTAAAACAATTTGTTTTCATAACGTAAGAGGATGACAGCAAGATCCACGCGGTATCACCATCAAATTGAACAATCAAGAATAATGCTAAATCACCATGATCTCCAAGAAGAAGGAAAGAGTTGAAAACTGAAAATCCAGACTTCCTTAAAAATTTTGAAATAACTGCGACTTGGATGGCTAAAAAAAGTTCTGGCACGTAAGATGAATCATAAATTCTACTCATTTGGCGATAGTGCGTTCTTGAGGCACCAAATGAATGATTCTCCCAAAACCTGATAAAAGACATCGTTAATAATCCACGAATCCTGATCTTTATTAAACTCGTCAGAAAAAAAATCGATAACACAATTCTTCCTTCTCGTACAAAATCAATAAATGAATGGCAAACGCTTTCAAAATTCAGAGTTGCAAAAGTTGCCCATTAAAATGGGAAACAACGGCATAAATACCGGAATGTAAAACATATGCATGCTTTTTAAATTAAATATATGAACAATAAACATATTGGCACGTATAAAGAGTAGTTTAAATAAAGCCAACCACGCGAGGAATAAATTTATAAGTTAAAGGACAGACAGAGAAAAGAGAGGACAGACCACTTACAATTAGAGTAAATATATACCAGGGCTATTATCAGCCTTCACACAACGGCTAAGTTTGAAATGACAAAATCCGAGATCCCGTGATAGGTCCGATTGGCTGATTAAGACAAAAGACTTTTTCATCTTGTTTATTTCTATTGGAAATTTCATTTTCATTGAATTTACTACACAGAGTAGTATCAAAATTATAAAATCAGCTATTCATCAACATTTAATTCGCAAAATTTTCCAATGGACAATTATAATTTTGACTTTTTCAATTTTGGCATCCGCCTTAAGAAACTCCGCAGCCACCGTGAGAGCTCCTGGGTATGTTTACTCTGATCGTTAGCATCAGAGTTTGAGCGATAAAACGCCTCGACTGAAGGGGAGCGAGAACAAGAAATACCGTTATTGCTCAGGTTGATGGGCGCTGGACGAAATTTGAATAATCGTGCGCGGCCCGAGGTGTGAGGCGGACTGCCCTTGGCGGAACTCGAGTGCCGCCGACTGCTCCAAAACTGATAGGCGGCCAAGGAGCGGACTGAACTATTCCGAGAGCCGAGCGCGAAGCAACATTCTCTCCATTATGCCCCGTGGAGGACCCAATCCCGGCGCCAAAGGGTCAGTCAAAGCACTTCTCAATATATGCACAAAAAAACCTCCAGAATAAAAGGCGAAACACTACAGCAGATACCATTGACACCACCATTCAAAGAAATAATACGACGGTCGCGCTTTGAAAAATAACTCAGAAAACGCTGCTAGTCGAAAACTCGCCCGTCCACTCGTGACCTATATTCGGCATTCAAAATAATGCACTCACATTTATTGGCATGTCTCGAAGGCCCTTAAAGAAATAACACACTCTCCCCTTCGGTACCGCAAACGACCGCGTCCCTCACAAACACAATATACATCTCCACATGCGAGCCCGCCAGGCTTTAAATCCCCCGCAGGACAATGAGCAAGCCTTGGTCTACTGTACTTGGGCCTTGGCTTCTTCCCAAACCAGCCCCCGGAGTAGCCTTCAACAAAAACTCGCCACGGCACTCATTCCACCCCCGACAACTTACTTCCACCTCCGCGCCGACACAACCCACAGCGGACACCTTCCCATTCATCCCTCGGCCCCATCCTCCCACCCTCGTTTAAAAGCAACGCGTCCAGACATGCACACATGGAAAGATACGAAAACACGCATAAGGCCTGGCTCCGTGGTCTCTTTGAAATGGGTCTTATGGAGGTCCATACAGTAAATACCACGTATATTACAAAAAGACCAGTCTCCAATAGGCCTCAAGATGGATAGTCTCCGTTTAAGTAATTAAATGGGTTTACAGAAGTCACCACTCGCGTCAATGACAATCAGAGCGATCTGACTCCCAAGGACGAAGAAACAAGGTATAATCATGGTTGTTAATCGAAATTATCATTAATGATGTGATCTATCAAACCCATACAATAACCCATACATTCTTCTATAAACCCATTTAATTTTTTTTTATAGTTCCAACCTTGCATGTATTTTCTCTAGGAATTACTAACCATTAGCAAGTTTTTTTTAATGAATAAGCATGTATATTTTGCTAGTATGCGTAATATTTCTATGACCGTGCGGTGTGCATGTGGCGGTCCTCTTGCATGCTGCATGTTGATGATTTGTCACCCCCTGCCAAATACCCTAGAGGTGGCTCGAGGGTATTGTGTAGATACCTTTTCAATGCCATTCCTTGCGATTGTTAACACTATAGAGCAGTCGCGCAGCGAGGGGAGGTTTGCCCCCCCCCCCCCCCCCCAAGAGCTCAGAAATATTTTTAAGTTTAATCTATTTTACTTAATCGTATAAATATTACTCAGAGAGAAGTGTAAGGATAAATAAAATATATATCAGAAAGCCGTAAAACTCACCATATTGAACCATTTATCTTCAAAATTTTCTGGGGAACGGCCCCCGCGCCTCTTGCTTACCCTGGCGGATATTCCATACCTCCAGAACCCCCAGTATTAGTTGCGCCTAAAAACGCCCTAGTCTTAATTCCTTAAAACGTCACGCATACTAAAAAATTATACCACCACATGCTGTCAGAAATAATAATAAAATTCAGAAACATGCATTAAGTCTTACATAAGTTAGTAGGCTACACTACAAGTTATCTAATCTATTTATGAGTTCTAACGCTGCCGTTATAATCTCTTATTTATCGTGGACAAAAAGACATTCTGAATCTGTTCTACAGTCTAATATACTAGGCGGCTGCGCAGAACGAAACGTTGAGACCAATATCGAAACCCCCAACTTCGGTATCATTTAGGAAAATGGAAAAAGTCAGCAAATAAATGCTAATAAATAGATTTTACTATATTAGTTGCGTTCTCTCTGTAGAATTGGCCAGTTAAAATTATTATTCTTTATTTAATAATCACACCAAGGTTTCAGTGAATCAGGTTTCAGTTTGATGTGTAGCATTCGTGAAAGTCTACATGTGAAAGCTAAAAATTTTGTCCACAGTACGTTCGAAAATTTTGAAGGAACTATTTGTTTTGAGTGGCACAGTCACAGCGAAACCGACTTGAGAATTACGGCGTGAGGTTGGAGAGAGGGACTCGGAAGAGTGGAAAATTTTCAAGGGTATGTTCGGGACGAGGTGCCCCCGAGTGGAAGGCGGTTCTTCTTGAGGCAGGTCAGGGAGCTGTGGGTTAGGCTGAGGGGATGGGGCGAAGAGAATCCCAAAACGGGGTGAAGTGAGAGGAGGTGGGTGATGGATTTGGGGTGGGGAGAGCTATATTTTTTGTCCCCTTCCCGCCTCAACCGTGAGCCTACCGGTGGGTCTTCCCAACAATTCCGGGAAATATATCGACAACAGGGTGGTCGGGAGTCAAAACCGGCAAAACACAAGGGAGTGACGAGGGTTCAAGGACCTATGTACGAAAATAACCCTGGGCCTTCGGAACAGGGCCGATGGCCCAAATTTTTCCATTGATCGTTGAGGGGTACCTTCCCTTGGCTCGGAGGTTCAACTCCTGAGCTCAAATGACAAATCCCCAGCAATTTTTCATGTTTATTTCGCCTGACAAATATTTGTAGCTGGTGCCACTCTTCGCCCATTCCGCGAATGGGCACTCAGACAGATTGTCTGGATAGATTTTTTTGTCATCTGTCATCATGAAACCAGCTCATTGGCTAGTTATGATAGTATGTCTCTATTAATAACATTAACGGCGTCATTTGCTAGGACGACTCATTGCATGTTTTTATTTTTCCATTGCACATACTTTACATGTTTACATTTTACTTTTCCATTACACACACATGCATTTGCTTTAGGAATTACCAACCTTTGGGTAGTTTTACCTTCGTATGAATGCGGAAGTATGTGTTTGTCGATATGCGTAGGTAATATTTTTTCTGGCCGTATCGCATGTATGTGGGGATGCACTTGCATGCTGTGTGCTGATGATTGATCACCCCCTGCCAAACACCCTGGAGGTGGCTCGCAGGGTTTCATGTAGATGCAGATAACAAGTATTTGTATATAGTGCGGCCTTCCATTCCTCCGTTCCCCCCACGAATTCTTTTAGTTCCCCTTCTCCTTGTACCACGAATCCTCTTGACTTGGACCGAATACTCCCTCTTGGCTCGATGGTACTACCATCAGTTCCTTCGATTTACAAATTCTGGTCAGTTACCCGGTTAAAAAATAACGCATTACTCCTCGTCAGCCTGTACTTTTTTTCGTTACGCATTAATTGTTTCATCATTTGCTATCACCTCGAAATCTTCGTCAGCATTTGCCAACATCTCAAACATAAAAACAATTAATCTGGCATACTAAGTTATGAGGTTATATTTTCAAATTTGAAACACAAGGAACTGCTGATTAATATACCCTACCTAAAGATGATAGCTTGAAGTTTTGAACAAGTAAAACGTCCATCTTCAGTTGTTTACGAGCAAATTTTAGGAACTTGGTCATGATTAATAAAATATAATGATAACTTTGCCTACGATAAACAAATTTATTTGGTACAGCCAGTTTCAACAACCCTTTCAAACCCTGACATACGACATATTTAATAAACAAAAAACCCTGACCTTTATTAACCTCGTCAGAAAAAAATAATTAGATTCGCTTACAGCGAGTACACAACTATTCTTTCTTTCACCAAAACAGAATAAATGAAATGAAATGGCAAATCCTTCCTCAATTCACTGTCGCAACCGAGTCACCTTCAACAATAAATATTATTTCCTCTTGAAAGAAACACAGAACTATAGACAGACTTATTATTATATCTGTTTAAGTAAACGTCAAATGAAGACCAGTCGAGAGGGAGTGATGCATCTTCATTAAATAAGAGAAAAAATGTTCAAGCAAACATGAACGAATTCTGATAGACGAAAAAATCCGCAATGGCCAGACTCGAACTCAGGACCTTTATGTCGGCTGCCGTGGATTCGATTTCACCGCCGTCAAGGCCTACAGCATTGATACCAGATACACAGATAATGCCCGAGGTGTCGAAGGCAGCGATTATCGCATATGGAATTGATGAGGGTGCTTCGAACGGGGTTGATCCCAAGGATTGCCGTTTTGGGGTCGAGCTGCAGCTCTATTGGGTCCACGACACCCCCGCGGGGTGTGCAGCCGAGCAGCGGGAGCTGGGAAGGCCGTGTCACTGGAGCTACTTTCAGCACGCGCCCAGACGGAGATCTCGACGCATTATACATTCACGGGGCACGACTCCGCTCGGGGGCTGGTACATTCATTGCTTAGAAGCAGCCTCGCCCGCCATTGGATGAGTGAAATACAACGGTGAAAGGTTGGGAGCGTCAGAAGCGGCAAGGGTATTTCAACATGGGATTTGATATTTATCCATATCGCGGTAGGAAGAAAACATCATGTGATAATAGGCAAGCCGCAATTTCTTCACACGAAATAGGACCGTCGGCTTTCCAAGCGAAATAGTTGAAAGGAATTCTTCTAGGGTTCTTCATTGGGCCAGATTTTCCATAGCTGACGTTTCGATGCTCGACTCACGCATCATCAACATAGCAGATGAGAATTGAAATAAAGTTTCTCATCTCCTTTCATATCCATTCCCGGAGGTCAGGTTCTACGCAATCGGTCAGCTGAAGAATTCCTGCAATTTCCTCTGCTGACCGATTTCCACGAAGTCATGCCCGCTTCCATTACTTGCACAAAAAATCGGTAGCAAGGGAGTTTATTCTCGCTATTATTAGCGGCCGCTAACTCGATTTTAGCAAAGAAAAGGCGACTTACGCTACGATTTTTGCATTACCTTCTCATGGGTAGATAATTTTAGCTGTATCTAACTCGTAGAGATAAAAGAATCAGAATAATGACCCCTACTCATCACGCCGTTACTACGCTGCACAGGTATGTCGTAAAGTATTGAGTTTTCCAGATGAAAATACGAAGCGATAGCAGAGAAAGCTATTCACATCACCATTAACCGCGCAACCCTCACATAAAAATAAAAAAAAAACATTCAATGAAGACAGAGGGCGCTTTCTGGAGTGTAAACAAATCTGGAAGATCTCGGTGTGATAATCTTTGAAAAGAGGAAGCTTCGTCATAGTTAGCTGTTGGAGTATGACAAGAGAGCGATAGGATATCGAATTATACCATAAAATGAGGGTGTTATGGCAGCGTGAGGGTAGGAGAAAGAGACTTAGAGGATGAAATGACTTAGATTAGAAAGCACGCAGAGATACGGACGGATTACAGACCCGGCAACTGGTGCGAGGTAACAGATAAACTAAAGGTTATTCCTAAACATCCATCCGAAATTGGCGATTAAGAATTACCAGATAATATGACTACATGCAGGCGTCGAAGTTTCTCTGTGAGTGAGTTATATGCGGTACTTCACCACTCGGACTCATAAAATTGAAAACATCTCTGGTCGATAAATAGGCACCCCCCACACTAAAGGAATATGTGAAAAACACTCGAAATACGAAAAACTTTAAATTCAACCATTAATTTAAACGACGAATACGCTGATTCATTTCTTTCGTACCACTAATAATACACGAAAAAAAAGAACATGACTTCGAATCGAAGCAAATAAAAGGTTCAGAGACTTGTTTCCAATTTCATTTGAATGAAAAATGTTGACATTAGTCGGAAGATTTACGACGGCAGCAAGGAGGAACGGATACATAGTACAAAATTCTCCAGAAGAAATAACGAGCCCCCACGTTCTCGGCTTTCATCCGCTCACATTCTGAAAATCGATAACAAGAGCCCTCCAAACCTCTTCTCCACCACATATATCCCTTATCTCTCCTTCGCGAGTCCTCACCTCTTTGCCCAAACACTCATTCGGAAGCTCATTGTTTTCATCACCGTCCCACATTTTCTCGCCCATTAGCTTCATCTGACTTGGATCATGATGGACTCATGATCTGCCAAATGGACTGCTTTTTTGTTAAAAAATGACACATCGCAAACCCAAAACGTATTTGGCACTGAATATTCCGAGCGAGCGCGGTTGTTTAAGATATTTCATTCATTTCGAAACAAAAACGTTTGAAAATAGTTTTTTTATGAAGAAAAAAATGACTTTTAAAGAAAAAAGAATGACTTGATCCATTAAAAAATCTCTGATGTTTATATTACTCCTGAGTAGTAAAAAATACAAAATATTTTAAAGTATCGATTTTTTGTCCTTCGATTTCAGCATGAAATAAGTTACGCCCAACACATGATGAATGAACCTTTCCATAATGACACAGAAAATAGAGTTTGGGCTTCTACATAAAAACTAGGGTTTCCACGATTGAAGCTAGAGTAAAACTTCTATTACATGAACTGAGACCGTGAAAATTTACTTATAACATCGTATATAATGTTACAACCCTTCCTCGCAGCTAAGTTCTTATAGAATTTAAGTTAGAGAGTACAGCAATACGTGTTAATCAAGAGCAAGTATCTTAAACACCAAACCACGTTCTCTTAGAATTTGAACAATCGTTCGGCAAAGCAAAATAAGAAAAAAATTCGCCTTTGAAAAGTTACATGTGAATGAAATGATTGGTGATACAAGTATATGAAAATGGAGAGTACATACAATGATCTAACACCAAGAGGCCACCTTATTTCTGGAAAGAGCGCTCCCCATGCCCTTAGAGATTAAATTAATTTAGAGAATGTCGAAGCCACGTGAGAACGTGAAGAAAAATATACCTCAGATGAACGAGACAAAGCAAATGCAAATAATCCCAAAAACACGAGCGTTTTCACCACGAATGACTCAGAAAATGGTCTGAATAAATATTGTTTTCCTGTAGAATATTAGTTTCCATTGATATTAGACTCTATAAATTCTATTCCGTTTTTACTAATTTATCCACTAAATCACTATAATAAATACTAATCGAGATGATAAAAATTTATTATGAGGATTTTCATCACGGATTTTTATTATAAAGAAAATGAAAATTATTTCGTTAACCATATTTCCAAAGTCCAAATTATGACATACCGAGGATTTTTTAATCGCCAACACAGGAGCGTTTAAGATATGAAACCACTGGAATTCGGTATTGTCTTGTCCGACGATGCACACTATAAATATAAAAATCAATGTATGATCAATTAAAATTTATTCGGACACCCGAAATTTATCGACTCAGATTCGGTTAATGTGTTCTCAACCAAATAATCCCAAAGAACCTTTCCATTTATCATCTGCAACTATGCAGGACGGGCTCTAGACTTACCTCTACGACCAGAAAAGGCTAGGTTTACCACTCACACAAACAGAATCATACTGACTTGATTCATTAGGCTCTAATGAAGGAAATTTCACTACAATACGCAATAGATTATGAACATAGAAGCTGTTAGAGACCTAAAAATAGAGAAGAAATTGACGCAAAAATTAAAGTTGGTGAGGAATTCCCCAGCTTGGTTCTGTTTTGCATCATTCAGATCAGAAAAGTTAATGGAAAAAACTGCTTTTAAGCTGAGACGCTTCAGAGATGAACCATATGCATGTAATATGCCTCTTGATAAAATAAGAACTTTGGTTCAAGTATGGACATCATGAATATTTCCTCGTGAATAGGGAAGAGTTTAATTAGCTTGTAGCATTATGGCAAACAATTTTTGGCAATGGCGATTTGAATTGTAAGGTAATAAATCAAACTAATAGTGTTCAACTCATTCTTAAAAAGTTTATTTCAGTGTTTAGGGAACCTTAAAATTAAACTTATGCCAAATCGTAGCGGCAAAAAAAAAAAAATTGGGATAATTTGGATTTCCGAACCGCGTGCAAATGTAATTTCTGCCTATTCCATAAGTAACACCCATAATTTTCACGCTTAAATCAGTATTTCAATAAATAGCCGGCTAGATCAGGCTAGTCAATAACAACGAAATGCATCGCACATTAGTGAGGAATAGAAAAGAACCAAACCTCACGATTCTCGCCAGTTTCTTTCCTATTGCAGCCTGATTTATCTACATAGGCAACCAACCACACTTTAGTGTACCTCGAGTCGTAGACGTTAAGGCGCTGGGATTAAAAAGTTTCAAGGATAGTTATGTTTCACTTTCAAATGGGAGTGAAAACAAAAAAACCGCCTATTAGCATCCTTAACGTAGGATCCTAATTGGAAAAGCCCATTTTCAAAACACATCATTAGCACTTACTCTAAAGAACTAACCGAACTGATTTTCACGAGGACAAGAGAAGACATTTGAGTTAACGAACGATGATTTCGCGTTGATGCAGAAAGTTTAGCTAGGAGACGGTATCTCTTAATCAACTTAACCAACCGAAAAAGGCCAAAAATACGCTTATAACAGCTGATTTTGTTCTGGCCAAACCCAAAGCCATAAAAAGGTATAATACTTTAAGGAATGAATGAAATAACATCACGATAATGAATCGAGTTAAGAACGGAGCAAATTAATTAGTGGACGATATAGAAGCTCTTCCTCGGAAAAAGAAGCTCTTCCCAAGAACCACTATGTATTTTAAAGGAAAAAAACGGAGATTAAAATAAACTAGCACACTAATTTGCAGCGCAAAAAGGCATATTATCCCGGCCCATTTGGGTGAGAAGGCAGAGTTACTTGGAGAGCAAAAGCGGTCCTCGCGGAATAGATGAGACGTAGTTGGCTCGAAAAATTGAGAAAAATAAATCTGGACGAATAACCAACCACCGCAGCTGCCCACTGGCGGATAGACGGCCAATGACGGCGCGGCTGAGCGAAAATAAAAGAATTCCGGTGAGGAAGGGGGAGGGATGGGAAGATGGAGGTGAGGGGGAAGGGCCCTCATAGAACCAGGGATGGTTGGTTAGAGCGGTATGGAGAGGCAGGGCGCTGGAGCGAGAGTAACATTATCGGTCTATTTAGGACCGCGGTGTCGAGGCCAAGTGCTTTAGCACACATTCTGGAGGACATTATCTCATTCACCCTCCTTTAAGGACTCCCGATCTTGTAGCTTGAGAAATGCCCAAGGATAAGTGCTCGCTGCTTGGTATTAAAAGGATTATGGGGAGGGAGGGAAAAAATGGCGATGGAGAAGGGACTGGAAGGGGGCGAGGGAGGGTGGTGTCGAACAGGGTGAGGAACGGCGGTCGCATCGCAACCCATTCGAACCGTAATGCGTGACGTAAGAACGAAAGAAAAACTCAGTCCAACTGGGTGAGAATCCGTTTAGAAACTCAGGACATCGGAGGGGTGGAGTACACGGAGTGGAGAGGAAAAGAAAATATGCTGACCATTGCAACTAGACGTGCGCATCGACAAGAAAATTTCGATGGCGTCGGCGCGGGCGAATTTTCTGCGGTGTGCGCCAACGCCTATGGAGATTGTCTCTTAGACAAGAATCAAGATTGTTCATAATTTTTTTCTCGGTTATTCCTTCATTCCCAAGAAACCTCTTTAGCTTACTAGTCTACGTATCTTAAATAGTTCGCATTATGTACGACGTTATCGACCGATCACAGTGGCTAACTATTCATTGATTGTAGTCGTCAATAGGAACACTGTTTTGGTTGACTGGATTCCACGTACTTGAAATACTACACTGCCGTATTTAGAGTCGATAAAAATTTAAAGGTTATAAAATTTATAAATGAAAGAAAAATATAGGCATCAAACAAATAAAAAAGTGAAAAGAGATTATATAAAGGAGTATAGAAAATATATGTAAAAGCACTCTTCGGCTTTTGCGCAGAGGGCTAAGATTGAGATGGCAAAATCTGAGATCACATGAAGGCTCTAATAGGCTGACTACGGCGATAGCGTTTGTTTTCATACCGTTAAACAAAATTGAAAACAATGTCGATTAAATTGAACAATAACGAAGAAGAAGTATCGGGATTCAAAAAAAATGCATTTATAAGTGTTAACTTTGCTATTTCCATTCCCCAATCTAATGGGGAATAAATTTCACTTTTTATTTTTAATATTGAATTTGATGCTGGCCTCGGTTTTGGTTATTTTGCAGCAACCCTGCACGCGCTTGTATACATGAATTTCCTCAGAGGATAGGCTACAGAAAGGTATTTACATGATTATTGTAGGGTAAGCGCGAACGAGCGTGATCCGGCAACTAGCCGACGTATGCAAGGCAAAGGGTCAAGACCTTTGTCGGGAGAGAAATACAAGGAATACGACGAGTGAATAAAAGACTCGGCTACCGCCTGGCGTGGAAAAGTTTTCAAAGGCTGTCGATATTTCGGCCGACGCGATTCCAGTCACGCGATCCGACAAAGAAGCTTCAAAATAGCCTTCGTTTGTCTTTTCCATCACGGAATTCTCTTCATCCCAATAGAACCCAAGCATGCAGGATCCGCAAAGCGAGGGAAATCGCGATGGAATGACTATCCGCAGACGTCGTCATCGACAGACGGGAAAGTTTTATTGGGCCGTCGATCGCAAAAAATTAAATGCGAGTCTTCGGAGGAAAAAGGCGTATTTCCTTGATACTCCATTCCTTCGACCTTCTGCCCCAGCCCAAATGTTCCCACACACCAAAGCACTTCTGCATGCAACTTGAGTTAAACTTTCCTGAATTAACACAGGAGTACTATTTCGAGAAGCAGGTACAATTACGAAAGCTACTTAGAGCAGCAAAAAAACGCAGAAACTCTCCTTGGCTCGCTTCTAGCTGCGTTATGCGGCCCAAGTTTATCTAATATAGCCCTATTCAAGGCAAATATGACGTTACATTCCTATTATGCATGAAGGTTATTCTTTAAAATAGGTGCTATTTCACCCCGCTAATGGGAAGAGGAAGCTCATTCATAAGCAACATCTGAAAATGAAATACATATTAAGAAGTATATATGCGATTTTCAATTTGGCCAAATCCAAAATACAGATACCGTGCGTGAATTCTCGTGGGTTTTTAAACAGCTTTGTGCTATGGACATTAAAATATTTAAGCCCAGCTCAAAACTAAAATTCCTTCACGATATCTTTTCATGGAATAGGTATTGAATGATGCAAAAGAAAATAGTAACGAAATGTGAGAAGATTGGTGAATAGGAGAATGAAATGGACAGCCGCGTCCACTCAGGATCGTCGACTTGATAATGATGATATGATTTAATATCTCCATTTTCCTTCATAAATATGCCCAAGAATTCAAAACTTAGATCTTTACACCAAAAAGAGGAATAAATCACCTATTGATGCATGGATACTAAACAAAGTTATATTAACTTACTTATATTAACTTATTAAGGTAATTCAAAAATAATTTCTGAACAGGGTATCGTTTATGTATTCCAGAATAACGAAGATTTGATTTGTAGGACGTTTTAGGAAAATTTTATTCTATATGTGCCTCGCAACCCAGCAAACAGCATTCATAGTGCGGATCTGAAGATAAAAAGGATGTCAAAATAATAAAACATCGGCAGAAAAAAAAACTACGATATCAACGCGCGCAATCCACCACAGACCTGGGCTCAGGAACCGAAAAAGACAAGACGCGGAACTGTGTACCGAGAGAAGGTACATACGTCAAGCGGCGACGAGCACGAATGTACTTAAGAGACGAAAGCCCTTTCGTGCTCGGTAAAGCGACCTATTTTCAGAATTTCGTAATACGTATACGAATGGCGTAGTTTGGCCGCTGGAAGAAGCCACTAGATATCGATTGTTAGAATTGGATGGCAAGGAGATTGGAAAGAGTGGGAAGACGATGATAAAGAGGAGGGGATGTTAGTTGTCGGGGCAATAGGACGAGATGGCTGGCACGACCTTGGCGAGGAGATGGAGAAGAGATGATGGAGGACCGGGAATAGTGGCCGCGCGCGGTGTGGGAGGAGGCGGAGATGGCCGGTGGGCGGCGGGGGAGAGAGGAAGAGAGGGGTTCCGGAGCCAGGTTACTCCATCCCCCGGGCCATCGGCGAGAGGGGGGGATCAGCCCCGAGCGAGGTTTTGACCAACTCTCCATAGCGCTGGAGAGATATTGGTCGGATCTGAGCCCACACTCCAGTGTAGCGAGATCGGAAGCGTTGGCTATAGCTTAAACTCGAGTGGAACGACAAACTTGACACACAAAGAGATGATGGAGAACTTGGAAAATGTTTGAATTACCAGTTTCCCGCAAGAAGTGCCGAAGAGAAAGATTTACAAGATATCGTAAACATGAGATAAAAGCTCAATCAAATGTGCCGTAGCCGTTATTTGTTTGTTTCGTGTATTATAATTCGTTTAACTACCGAATAGACACCAATAGAAAAAGAATCTTGAATCACAAAGAGATGACGAGTGAATTAGAAAATATTTGAACTACTACATTCTATAATAACTTCCTATGGGAGAGGTTTTCAACAACTCTTAAACTTGTAGTAAATGGTCAATCAAAAGTGCAGTAATCGTTACATATCCATAAGATTATTCATAATGCGTTTAACT
Organism: Ischnura elegans; assembly: GCF_921293095.1. Taxonomy (NCBI): domain Eukaryota; kingdom Metazoa; phylum Arthropoda; class Insecta; order Odonata; family Coenagrionidae; genus Ischnura; species Ischnura elegans. The sequence continues at coordinate 104,061,075 of NC_060248.1, forward strand.
ATAGGAAGGATGACAATATTGAAGCATTGATGACAATGACAATAAAGCAAAAATATTAATATTGTGCCAATATCGCTGCAATAAAAAACTTATAAGTTTCGTGTGATCTCTATAGACTTCTCTTAAACACGATTATGTTAATAAATTCTCTGATTTTTCTTTCTTCTTCTTACAGCCTCAATTCTCGTAAATATTGGACTATAATGGAAAACTCATAGTGAAATAAATTTATAAGGGGAAAGCTTCAATGTATCCAATACGTATTACCCATAATATTTGCAGAATAGATAGTTCCACCAAATAGAAAGACTGCAAAGAAAATCCACCAAAGCGACGTAGCTGCGGCATAGTTAATGCATAATTATCCTTCATTATCAGTGGGTTTTCTATCGAAGCTGAAGCATAGCAAGTCATCGATAAACTTCCATCTCATACTGAAGACCTAATGCAATCACTCATTTCTTGAGGCGAAAAGTCAGGTGATCGTCACTGAAAAGAACTTCGTTCATCGATGTGCAAATTCCATAGTACTGCAATCAAATGTGGCGTCGCAACGAAATACTCGTGCTGTCTCGACTACGTCGTCGAACTCCTGAATGGCGTCATTGACGGACGGAATGAGCGTTGGAGTTTGTGACCTACGACACGTATCGAGCATCGCAATCCGCTCGGATATATCTGCATCCCATTCCAAATACAACCCCGCATCTTCCCTTGATTCCCAGATTGCTAGAAGACGCTGCATTCTCCATTTCGCAAGAGAGCTCCACGGTGGGGTGGTGAGGGACGACATAGGAAGAAGAATAGGAGGCCAGGGTTATAAAAGACTGAGAGTTCTTTTTTTTTGGGAGGCGGCAAGGCGAGTACGAGGAATAGCGGGATATCGCAAGTCCTACAGTGGAGCAGGGATTTTTTTCGGGATTTCTTTCTTTACGGTTGAGAGAGGTCACAAAGGCGTTCGCGTTACTTAGGCGGCTGCCGAGGTCGGTGGAAAATGAGAAAGACTCTTTATGGGAGGGACATGACGGAAATGGAGGGGAGAATACAGTAGGTGAGACAGCACATATGCACACAAGTAAGACGGTAAGAAAGAATTAGTTCTCGAATAGAAGGAAAAAAAATAGAAACAGTAGAATAAAATTACAAGGAACGACGTTGAGTGCTATAAAATAAACTAAACGCGGCATTGTTCAAAAAATTCATTCACTGTGGATAAAAGATAAATGTATTGCTAAAACTATGAAATTTGCTATAAATGCCTGCTCTAAAAATCAACTCTATCGTAAAATAAAGCAAGACCGTTCACGCCGAACTAAAATAGAAGGACGAGTACGCCTTTCTAAACACAATTAATTAAAATCACGCAAAAATGTGCACTACTTACGCTAACATTGCCTCATAAGGTTCCGATAAATTGTACGTAATAATCGAAAATTAACATAAAATTACATAAATTAATTACATTACCGCTAAAGACAAGGCAAAAACCGAGTTCGATATTACTGAGTCGTAACATTTCGAGGGGAAAACGCAAAAAAAAGTTTGTCAGAAGTGGGATTCGAACCCACGCCCGGAGAACCGGACTGCGACCTGAACGCAGCGCCTTGGACCGCTCGGCCATCCTGACTTGCGGATGAAAGGGGAACGTTTGCGAAGTGTTTTTGCTATGGTGGCGCTGTGTAGAATTTAATTATTTAGTTATTAAGTGTATATGTTAGTCGTTAGAGGCCGTAAAAGGTAATCGGTTGTTTTCAAGGTCTATGCTGATTTACAATATTTCACCGCTTCTGTTTCCTCCAGCTACCATACATTAGCGGACATTACGTAATTTGTCTAAAAATATAGTTTTTTATTAGGAGGATGAGAGAAAAAACTTACGTGCGAGAGTAATATGAAACTTTCGCGCTCCTGATATTTTTTTGCAGTTTTTTAGGAAGCATAAATGCTCACGTCCTACATTTTTAGTAGCATATAGGAAACTTAGCGAACGCCATTGTTTAACTTTGCGATAGGAACGCACCGTTTGAATGGTAATTTTCGTGGCTGTGGAAGGAGTTACTGTCTCGTGATTTCAAAGAGTAATTCTTCGTATCGCGATAAAGAATCCTGCGTATATATTTGCCGGTATTACCCCAGCCATGAATAATCAATTACGACAACATTTCAGGAAAGTAAGAGATTTCAAAATTATAGGAAAAAATTACTTTAACAAATACGGCAAAGTTTTCCGAACAGCGAAATATCAAAATACATTGAAACGATTTCTGTTAAAACGGTTGTGATATAGACTGCATGATTATGTTTATTATGTACATTAGTAAGTTTTTTTACCATTTTCAGTAAGGGTATTCTTGAAATAAACCGTACTTATAACTGCTATCCGCAAAAATTCGACACCTCTACCGACAATCTTTTGGCATCCTTACAGTTTCAAAATCCGTCGTAGAATCGAACGGAGAGAGAGAGAAGGTTGGATACAAACTTGAAACTGGGAAAGGGCGGGTGCAACCGCGGAATTCTGGCAACGGCCAATACGAAACAATATCCCTGTATTCCAAATTGTACTCGTGCGTCAGCAGCGATGAGATGAGGAAAACTCTTAAATGACCGGTGGATGGATTGATCGAGGAAAATAGCCATAGGCCAACACTTTCAAAACTATCGCATATCAGTGAAATTATATGAAATAGAAACATAGGACACAAAAAGATAAAAAAAACATTTACTGAACTTAATTTTCGGTGGTATACATCCACCTTCCTCAGACCTAGGTTGGAGACTATATATATAATATGAGAATTCACTCGCTAAATTAAGTCCACAACGCGAAAAAAATACGGGACTATAATTAGGAGAATGAGGATGACCTAAGGAAGCATGTATTGAACCAAAATATTCCTACTTTTGCCGAGGTATCTCGTAGGGAGGCTGACCATGAGAAATTTGGAACACCTTCGAAAACATGGTGCTCACTGCACATTCTACAGTGCTGCAAATCAGCCTAAATTGACGGCACACCAAAACATCGGATGCGAGCATTTTCATTCATTCATCTTATTGCAATCCTGAGATTGCTTTACTGTAGCCCTACTTTTCTCTCTTCCCCAAGCTATTTCTTTTTGTTCCCTGATTTTCTTCTCCCTTGTGTCCTTTTCATCTGCCCCAAGCACTTATCTCATGGTCTTCCTCGGGGAGTTTCTCATTCCGGTTTTCCCTCCATTACATTTCTCTTGGAAGTGCTTGGTCTCATGATATGGCCTATCCACCTATAGGTCCTTCCCTGAAGAACTTTGCTCATTTCTTTTCCTACTCTGGCGCACACCTCCTAGATTAACACCTATTTCACTAAATCATAAAATAACACCACGGAATACTAATCGCCAAATTAACTTCTAGCCAATATTATGAAAAAAATACTTATTGTAAAGATCGAACATAGAAAATTAAAGCAAAATTTATTATTATTTAATTAATCGAAATTGACAGGTAGCCATGGATTGTATTAGCTTAGTTTGTATTGCAAAATTAGTTTGGATTTAGCTTAGATTGTATTGCAAAGAGGTATGTCAAAATTCTAGTCTCTTCTTTTTCATCAATACAAAACTAAATTTTTTTAATTATACTACTGTAAAAACATTGCTGTAACCCTTTATTATATTTATGTATCAAAATAATATACTAATTTTCATTTCAAGCCCTGATTTTGGTTTATAAATAAACCGTAATGTCGAACAAAAATTGCATTTCCACTTAAAGACCACACAAATGACATAGACCTGGTCAGTGCTCCTTGAAAAACACCTTCCTCGGGGTTGGCGTAATTGTGGCGTAAAAGTGCCACCTATCCATCTTGCATCAATTTCTTTCTCCGCGCAAAATAAATCAGTGAACTCCCATAAGTGAACAGTTTGCACAAGGCATGCGCTCAAAACTCGAAGCCAAATGACTCCCCGAAGCCCACGAATACACCTCGGAGTTAATCTTCGTTCCTCTTTTTAAAGAAATGCTAGCGTATTGGGCTCCCTAAGATCAAATTTAAAACCCATTTATCGATCCGTTTTTTTCCAAGAGCTATTAAAAAACTGGAAAAGTCTCGACCATAATACAAGCGCTTTGGAGACAGAGAACAGTATGTTTCACGACAAAAAAATGCGTAACTAATGTAGCCTAATTTAATTACACCTACAATTAAGGCAGCATAGAGATTCTAACAACTAAGTTGAGACGAGTAATTTTCAGAATAATTCTTCCACGGCGTTAATGATAAATCATATATTTCCTTATATGGTATGGGGCTAGAATACCGGAAACGCCTAAGCTATTTTGGCATACGATAATTTCGATGTATCACATTAATGTCATTAAAAATATGCCGTGAAAGTAAATGAGACGTTATAAGTGGAGTACGAGAGAAGTCTGATAACCTTGGGAAGAAGACGCGACAACTCTAATCGGCCAGGTCGTGAGTCTCATGAAAAGAATCGATGAAGGACAGGTGGAAGATAAGATCGATAGAGGAAGACCTCGGATGGTATACATAGAGCAGGTGACGAATGTAAAACAGAAGAATTATGTAAGAGTTAAATAACAAGGAGGTAGGAGAGCTGCGGAAAACCAATTTCAGATTCACAGTAGGGTAGATTTCTGGGTTCCGTCTGCATTGTCATTTTCATGGGGACGTTTCATCTGTCAACGCGGGCGGAACCCAGAAATCTACCCTACTGCGAACCTGAACGCCGTGAAAGCTTACATCAGAAACAATTTCAGATTGACGACCGATGTTGATTATGAAAAAATATGTATCACTGCTCTAGAAGGATCATTCACTCACTCACTTCGGGGCATGTACAATGTACATGCCTCACATATAACGGGAAATAGTCCCTAAAACTTCTCATAGACTAGATGATGACGGTCCATTTCCTATGAAACGTGATGACGCAAAGCGGGTCGATTAGGAAATGCATCGTACGAAACTGGCTCAATGAAGTCTTATGAAGTTTGATTCACATCAATGATGAGTCTAAAGATATGCAAAATCCTTCGAGTGCGATGCCTCACTGCCGACGAAAACGTTTTCTTCTGCGCAACCACGCATATTAAGTAATAAGGAAAGCGGAGGTTCGCTGAAGGTAACGAAGGAGCATCAAGTGCTAGGACAGCGTGGGCTGTCAGTATTATGGTAACAACTTGGCACGTTTGTATCGACTGAAATTGCTCCCGAGTTTAAAATTGGCATAAGGAAGTCCTCGTCCCATCGAGACAACCAGTGAATGATAAATGAGATCCCTTGGGACACGAATACGAAGTCTGGAGGAGAAATTGGTTTTGGAATGAATTTCATAGAAAAGAGAGGGAATGATAGACATTGCCTGACCTTCATACTTACCAATAAAGATATAATTTAACTGATATCAATATAAGAACATACTGGTTTATTTGGTCACTAAGAATGAGGAGCTGCCGTTTACTTGGGACTAATCTCCAAGAATAGAGCCCAACGAAAGACTAACCCAATCTCCGTTTGGGACAGAAAGCCACTGGCAGGGTCCACGCAATGCTTGTATTATTCCATGCGTGGAAAAATACAATATTTAATCGTAAGAAACCAATTTTGCACATTTTACTCTCCATTGGATTAAACTTGGAAACATGTTCTATTTTATAATTTCACTTAGCGCTGTTCAAAGCTTCATTTCTGTTATTTTTACCTAACCACAGAATGCCTAAAAAAATGTTTATATTTTTTGTAATATTTTATAATGTAAGGTTTAACCAAAATGTAATGCATTATTACTAAATGATGCATTATAATTACCAATTATCCTTTATTTTCACTATTCAACGTTCAAAAAAGCATACTCACGGAATGCTTTGGATAAATACGGCAGCCGCTTACTCGGTGCGAAGTATACCGGTCGGGGTGTGTCCCAGAATAACCTTGATCCTGAATTAACCAGATTTTTAACCAATTAACCTGAATACACTTGATCCTGTTTGCAAATAAGAAGCTACTAGTATTTGCGATGTTTATCGACTTTAATGAAGTGCTGAGAAAGGTGAATCAGGGCTAATCATTCGTTGAAACCACATAGGCAATGCACATTGAAATAACAGAAATTACTGCGAACGAAACTATCAGCAAACTCAAAAATTTTGGACAGGAGTAGTTACTTTCACTCGGCTCCAACAGACACACCGAGGACACTAATAACACTCTCGAAAAATATCTTTCGTAATGATTCCTTTGAACCCTTCACCACCAACGAGAATTTGGCCAAAGAAGTTGATTTTGGAGAAAAAGAGCAGAATATTGGATGGCAGTCAGCAAACAAACGCATTGGACGTCAAGGAATTTCCACCCTCTTTCTAATATCTCAAGCTTTCGTCAAGGAAATATCTCTCACCTTCCCCCTTAATTACATGATAGTTTACCGGCATTACTTAACCAAAGGAGGGAAAATCAAACACACTCTAGACGATTCCTCGACGCCTTCGACATGAGGAATAACGATACGTGCATGACCCGTCATAGCACTGATATTCATTCTTGATCAATAGCTTGAGACTGAATGAGCTGATTTCTTTTTCCAATGCACTTGAAAATTCCACTGTATAGCGAAACTAGTGGAACGATCATTTAAATGTTTTTTTTTTGTGGAAGCAAAAACTAATATTATCAACATAAGAAATATTTGGGTCAGCATACATATTTTTCCTACTATTTTTAAAATTGCTATGCTTCAAATAATTGGTTAAGGTAGAAAACACGACTAGTATTTTATTAATATTTTAGCTCTAATCAATCCGATTATTGACTACTAGTCATAATTTCAAGCTTGGGATAAAAATCGTTACCTTTAATGAATAAAAAATATTTAGGAAAACATTAATTTCTATCGATTACATTAGCTGTGCTATGCGGGTGGAGGCAATTAAAAGATATATAGTGCAACTAACGCAAAACGAGCGATTATAAAGCATTTGAAGAGGATATATTAAATGATGAAAATAGGGAAAATTTAAAGAATGCGTATTTATTTCGAGAGGTAAGTATTCCCCCTCAAAAATGAAATATGCGAAGGAACATGTTTAAAACACGAGAGTCATTAACCAAAATTAGCAAACTACACAAAAAACCATCGATCTTCTTGGGGCTTTAGGATTTCCAAAATTCAAATCTTAAGAGTTTAAGCCATAAAAACCTGCAGTAGTACATCGTAACAATTAGTAAACTAATGATTATCATTTTGCATTTTAAAACTCATTTAAGCCATTTAAATTTCGTCTCACTTTTGTAAATTATTAACCCGAGAATACGAATTGAGTGATTTTCATTTTCTTCTCTTTAAAAATTCGATGAAAATGTTGTACAATTGATTTTTTTACAGAATTAATAAAATTAATCAACTTGAGAATAGCTTGCCTTTATTTTGAAATGGATTTGAAAACATTGCACCTGTTAAAATCAACAAAGGAGCCGCCGTCATGATCATTATTATTTGGTGGGAACAGGTCTGGCAAATGCCTTTCCAAAAAGGCCCTTCAAAAATCCTCGGCACAAATCCCAATTCACTTAGCCGCGGTCTGAAGTTGTGACTACTGTTGAGCCACGACCGTTTACCCTTGGCAAATTGACCCAGCAATTTCGACCGACGGCTACTTAGAATATCTCACGTTAAGGAAGGCGATTTCTCCTGCTCGACACAGTGGAAACGTCACACATCGCTACGATTCAAGATTTTCCTCAAACAATGGTGTAATCTTTTTCGCACCCCTCTGATACGCAAACAACAGCCACAATCATTTTCACACATGCCAAGTGGTTATAATTTCAGGTAACCTGATAACACTCTGCATGAAATCGTATGACAGACTATTTTAGACATAGATTTCCGAGGATCTCTGAGGTAAAACATAGAAAAAGAAGGCGATTTTCTCTGGTAATGGTTTAAAGCAAGGAGAGGCAAGCCGGTCATGGTTTACTGCCTTATGTTCGTAATAAAATGGACGGAACATAAATACAGAGGAAAGTGATTCTGTTTTATCATTATGGATTTAGCTCCGAGAGTAATACGAGAAGTAAACAGAAAAACAGATATTCTTAGGATGGATATCATCCATTACACTGATTATATAAAATTGATAATCTTACAGCGACAAGTTACACTATCAAAGTTTTACCTTTAAAAAAATTACACGTAAAATATCCTGCCTGCTACGTGCCTCATTAATTTATAATTTTATAAAATAACAATTAAATACTGAACAATTTATCAATAAGTAGCAGTAATTTAAAGTACACCAGCTCGCACTACATGGTATCAAATAGATGCATTGCCCCAATCTAGCCTTGAGACCGTTGATTGTCACAATGTACGCCTAAGAAAGAAGACATTATGAGATAAGTACTTGCAGGACAAGGAAGTGGAATAACTGAGAGACGGAGGGGTGTGGGTGTGTGATTTTAAAAGCCGCGACACTACAATGACATAACACCTACAGAGCCAGGAATAAACAGCAACTTCTCCTCGCTGCCAAGTTCCACGACTTTGCCGTCTTCCTCGGGAAGGGAATAGGAGGCAAATGTGATGAAAAAAGACGATATGGTGGCAGAGGGTGAAGTGTTTGCGTTTGGGTTTTTTTGCAAGCGATGCAATCGCGCGCACGATAAGAAACCAAGCAAATTAACCTTGGTCTTAATTATCTCACATAATCGCAGGAGAAGGTCTTAAATATTACACGATAGTTTACACAATTTCAAACAAATGAAGAGATGCCACATCACACAACAAAAATCGCCAAATCGCCAACACGAAAATGTAAACGTCGTGACGTTTACTTTTTCGCACTTCCCGAGCAAGTTGCGATTTTTCTGAAAATAAAACTACTAAAACTGAGGACAAACTATTGAGAAATGGCAACATTCTTTCGGAGTCCACACCTCACTTTAACGGTTAAAATAGTGGGTCTGTTTCTCACTTTAAGTAATTAAGTCGCGTGCTTCGCGAAATACTCGATACTAAAACCCTGTCGGAACGCTCGGATACAGCAAGGTGTATAACAACATCGAAAGGGAAAGAATTGCTTCCATAAAGTCAACTACAAAGGACTCCTTTCAGGGAAATTCGAGCACGAACAAAGCATAAGGACTGGGATTGAATGAAAATGCAGGAAATGGGCAGAAAAAAACATTAAAAATGGAGCAAAATAAAAATCAGGGGACGAAGAAACGTCACGGTAACAGTTACAGACCAAGAAATACGTCACAAAACACTTTGATGGACCGTTTCAACCAATTATTCAACTTTCTTCCTGGGATAGCGCATCCATACTTATCTTATTTCATATCTCATTTTAGAGGACGCATGGATGAATTGCTGAATGATGACAACCAGAATATTTCGCTCAGTCAAAGATTCAACATAAAAATACGTGGAAAGCTGAGTACCTCACAAGCAACATTTTTCAGAATAAAATGACTAACACTATCATTCTTTCAAAGTCTAATTTTTTTTAGTAATACTGCCACAAACCTAAACGTACTCCAGCACCACAGTATCGGAACCAATTGAATAAAGATATAGTTATAGTTCTGAGAGGACAAACTACCCATTATCCGCATCGGGTGCAGGTTGCGATAGGTTGGGCTCCCGGTGCCGCAAATGAATCGACCACGCAAGTGAAACTACTGCAGCAGAGAAGGGTTGGAGAGAATGGGAGGAAAAGTGGGGCAATGCCCCCTTGAAACGATGGCCATTGGGAAAGAAAACGTTACAATTTTCCCAGAAACAATTAACAAGGGCGTGCATTCGTTTCGCACGCTGAGTTTTCATTTGAATCGCAAACAAGCACTGATTCAATGGAGAGTGCAAACAAATTACGTATGTGAGGAATAACGGGCTGAAGGTGCGCGGGTAAACCATCTCTGAAAAAGTGTCATCAAACAAAAGGAAAGGAGGAAGAAAAAAAATTTTTGAATAACGTTGGAATATTAATAATAATTTAACAACTTCTAAAAATGAAACTGCTCTTCCTATGAGATAAAAAACCACCTAATAAATAAATGGAATGTCAGGTTTTATTTCTCTCAATAACTAGAGTTGATACATATGATTCGCATCAGTGACCTGCAATGAGCATATATATATTATGTTAAAATTTCCATTTCGATACTAATATTAGTACTTTGAAGAATTTTCCGTAATCCATATGGTTCTCCTGCAAAACAACAAAAGACAAGAACACACTAACAAAAAATATGGATACGACCTAATCATTCATTATAATAAACACCCTTAAACATGAATCGAGCGGGTATAATCCATAAGGACCACAGATTATATGATATCTATTGTTACTAAAATACGAGGAATCAAAAGTCGTAATCCACTAAGAGAACGGTAATTTCAAAAGAACGAAAAAAAACTTAAACAGAGTGTAAACGGCGACAGTTTAAAAAAAGACGCTTTGTGAGCAAATTTCTCAACGAGTGACCCAAATTGAGGCAACCCCAAGAAAACAAACGTTGACGCATTGCACACATGATTTCATAAAACTTTTATTTTCTCCAATTATATTCCACAAAATATGATTATTTTGGCCTCGCATCAAACTGCGTAGTTCGCAACACGGGCCGCATTGACGTTGCGTCACTGGCGGAGGCCCAGGGAGGCGACGGGGAAGCTAGCCTTTCGGGAGGATCGATATGTGCAGAAAACCTTTCTCTGACTCTCCTTCCGCCAAAATTTTCCCGGCCACCGTTCCACGTGAAAGTGAGATCGATATGCAATTCATGCCCGCGGTCTTACGCCAATAGAAATAGGATTACCTCCAAGATGACGGTATCGGAGGAGGAAACTTTCGGAAAATCCAAACTCGTGAGCCTTCTTTTTTTTTAGAAAAAAACATGTTTCCATAGTATTGACAGCGATGGAGGGGAGCCGAAACTGCGCATTGGGAGGGGTCGTCTCCGGTGACGTCACAGGTGTGGCAGGCAGATCCGTAGGGATGCTGGCGGTGGTGAGAGAGAAGACGAGACTTGGAGAAAAGGGAAAACATTGCGGGGGCGGGGATTCCCATGGAGTGGGGGAAGTGGGAAGGGGTGCGATGGGGTGGGGAGGACTGGTGGAGAGAGTGATCCTGAAAAATGGAGTTCGAAAAACTGCTGACCTCGCGGAACATGCAGTGGACTGAGGTAGAGAGCGATGGGTGGGGAGCGTGGGCGGGTGTGACCCTTCAAGAGGTGAGCGCCGCCAAGCTACCTTAACCGAAAACCAGTACACGCCGAGTCTACTGTTAATATCAACGTGTATTTCCCAGAAAACAGAACTAGGATACGTACTATATTTCCTGTCGAGGCGAATGATTTTTTTTTCTCTGTGGAATTTTCGCCCATTTGTGCATTGCGGGTGACTCTGTAAAGTTATCATCGCGGCTTGTCCCGGTATACTTAAATGATTCATCTCTATTGCGATGATAGGAACTCAATTTGTAATCGTTAGTGACCAATTCGCGACGCAGAGACCATCGGCGTGGACGCGTCGTAAGCCGAAAAAAATAAGCCCTGACTCCGCAGCCGTAGAATTTTAACTGTCGGCGCATATGCTTGGGCCCCACCCGTGACGTCACGAAAGGCGAGAAAGGGGAGAGAGAGAGAGATGAAATAAAAATAAGATGCCGCGGAGATGTTTCGTCGGAGGCATCTCCAGTTTATCTATGCGTGGAGAATCCATTTTTAGTCCCCATTTCCCCTCCCACCCCCTAGAGTCTTTTATTTTCCCCTCATTCCCCATTACCCCTCTCCTCCTCCCACGCCCCCACGGCTTGGACGTTCGTTACTCAGGGGTAATCGGCGACGCCGCTCCGCCGAGACGACGTCAGTCTCCGAACTACGCTCCAAATTCCCCGGCTTCCGACACCGTTGCCTCACGCGATTCCGCCGCCGTAATTATAATTTGCGAAGGAGTCGACGCGGATGATCACCGTTCCAAGAACGTCCCCGCGGCTAGGTAGGGAATTAGAAATTGGAGGTCACGAGAACTAGGAAGTTTCCGATTAAAAAAAAAAAAAGAAGGCATTTGGAGAATTACATGCTTGGGTAATTCGCGGAATAGCCAGATGAATTTAAGAATTGCCTGCATTTGCACAGAAGAGCTAAAAATCCTCTTATGAAAAAAATATTTATCAGCAGCTTATAAATGGATCCTTTGATTTACCACCAAGGAAACTTAAAAGGTTAACACCTCAAAATATTGATTTCACGATCGACTATTTAAAATGAACTCATATGACAAGCAACGGAATACTTTTCTATTTATTATATACCAACAATATGAGCGATGTTTCCGATGGTTTTATGTTCTGGTCTAATACATCAATCGTAGAACTATCCGTAAAAATGGACATATAATATCGACTTCATGATAAAATCGAACGAAAATAAAATTAGTGACTAACACATGAAAAGTAAATACGGGACCAACTGAGCCGAATATTACCATCGCATTAGTCCTTCGCAGTAATACGGGTGATGTGAAACTTTCACGTTGCAACCTAGAGATCCAGAAAAAGTTAGAAAACACTAAAAAACACACCTCGATAGATCACTAATTAAAGGGAGTTCCAGCATTAATATTTTTTATTAAATTAACATAATATATTCACAATGTCCAATTGCATTTCAGAAAGAAACGAAAAAGTATTCTGAACAATACTTTGTCGTGTTTTTCTTTCTATGAGGGACTAGGCAATGTGCCCATTCATATTAACTCGTGGGAGAGTATCCTACTCCATTATTCCCATCTTAATTCAGCAACCCATGGCAATCCACTCATCGAACGGGAATGTCGCAGATGAGTTCCAGTTTGAAGACGAGCCAAAGTGAGAAGAAATCATCTCACATTGATTCATTTTCCCGAAATTAGGTTCCTGGATCGCATCAACACAAATGAAACAAGAAGATCGACTGCCACAGCGAAATATAAGGAGCCTCTAATGGATATATCAGAGATAAAAAAAATGCGAGATAATTAGAAATTTATGATGCCGGTGAAAAAAATTAAAGACAAATATAATAGTGATTTAAGTTGACACCTGAAGCGACGTGCATAACAATTCACTCTACTTAATTCAGCTGCCGTATGTATAAACAGGCAAACATAATGCCAACAAAATCATCCGCGATATTACCTTATTTTTTTGCAAATGAACGTAAAGGTAAACACTCATTTTTAATATAATGACTTAACCTTAGAAGTTTTTGAGGAGCTATTTAGAATTACTCGGTTAACGGATGAAATCTCACAATAAATCGGCAAATGTTAGAAAGCGACACTAAGGGACTCCGCCTATAATCCCGAGTTGCCTTTCCAACTCAACAAACATTTTGAAATTTAAAAAAATACCTACCATTAAAACTAATAGAAAGCATTTTACGATTACTATGGAAAATAGGACGTTTGGATGTTTGAGAAAACGATTTCAATACTCACATTACGTTTATTCGATTATAAGTCCATAGGGTTTTCATAACATCTTCCGGGAAACAGAAAAATCTCTTCGTTTTGATCCATACAAATGCATAGGTTTTTATCAATTTTCTCGCTATCATAAAGCATTACATCGACCACACCATGAAATAATGAAGTGAGTGAAATGCTGTAGCCTTATTCGCAACATATTCCAACTCATAGCATGCAGTAGATGCCAAAGATTTTAAAACACAATCTTAAAAACAAATAAAAAGGCAAATCCCTTACCAAATGATATGTACTTCAAACACGTTCGTTTTACAATTAGCGTCGTTGAAATTACACCCACGCTAAAGCAGCAGTTCGATTCATGAAGGGGGAATTCGAGAGCTTGATTCTTCTCATCCCTTACTTACGAGACGGTGCATTGCGACGCACGGGCAAATCCGCGCGCTAAAATGAGAGCTCAGCATAATAAGGACCACCCACATCAAAGGATGACTCTTTTTTTAATTACATCAAAGATAACGGGAAAAATCGTGAAAACAGATGATACAGCTATTACGTCTGTGTCGTTTTATTTATGTAACAAAGTGAACCTTACTAAGACATTAATTATTTTCTAGAACCAAAAGTATACCCTGCCTAATATAACATATGGAACAGTTTCATCTGATAAGAGCCTATAACTTATACAATTTTACTCAAGATAACAATTCCACCCGATTAAGAACTCAAGAAGAGAATAGAACAGATACATGGTGGATTATTGAACATCCCTGAGCAGCGGTGTAGCCAGGGGTAGCACGGAGGCGTGGAAAATTAGAATTTGAGCTCTTTGAAAATAACTAAAAATTTACTCAAAAAATGTATACCTTCAAATCCTAATGACTAAAGCTACCACACTAGTTTGGCTCTACAAGAAACTAAAAAATGACGGTAATAATGCAACTTCACATGCGCACGATTGTTGAAATTTTATCGAAACAAATTTTGGGAGAAAAAAGTGGCTCAATTTCTGAGACTGATGGAGGTGGAGAGAATTTCTCCTCCCTTCATAACGCCTTTGATGACTGAAATCGCCAATATTCAAGTTAACTTGTTCACAGGCGATTTCAAAAGACGCCTTAGATGACCAAAGAGACATATCTAAATCCCCAATGCATTGCATTGAGATAATGCAGGCACACTAATAATAAGGTCTCGCCATGCACTTACTCCTCATTCCGCCCAACAAGCGCACAGAAAATTCAACCCAATTCCCAATCAGGAGTCGATGATAACATGCGATGCAATGGTTGTTTACACTAGATTGAAAAGTATTCCCTGAGAAGTGATAGTCTTTGAAGATGGAATAGGAGAAGTGTGGCAGATTACCTCCATGAAGATCATAGTTGGCATCTATTCGCGGGCTCAAACACGTATTTAGAACATAACCTGGTTACCCTTGCCAAATCCATTTGCAGCATGCCAAGTGCTTTTGAGTGCGTTTGGGCTTGAATTTGGCTTCGAGGCGAGAACATTTCCAAAATGGTGAAATGGAGAACGACCCCAGGGTGAAATAACGAAGGAGAAATCGAGTGAAGCGCATCGGAGGTGCAACGAAATCTCATAATGTTTAAGTAATCACAATAGACATGGGTACCAACGTGACGGTTAGACAGCGGCGGCGTCCGGGCATTTTTGGCGGGTTACGGCGCAAGCCGGCGTACGCGCTGATGGTATATACATGGATGGTACAGGGCGAAATAGTCACTAACATTTAAAAACTTAGTAGCAAGGATGAAGAAGTACAAAACTAATCTTAAATATTGAGTAAATAATGATAGCAGGCTTTTCCGGCGTATTGTTTCCGATTTTCCAATGTCATCTATCGTTACCGCTGACGATGGACGAATTTTTGGTTGCACGACATCGGCCGTAACGATTGAATATCGAGTAACTTTTCCAGTAACGAGTAAATTCAGGGAGATAAATGTCTCACTATTAGATGAGTCGACGTCGGCTATGAATGTAATTTATTGCGCAGATACTAAAAAGTTCGTATACGAATAGCTAGAGATAATAGTCCTGTCTCCCCGGAAACGCCTCATTTAATTCCCTTTATACGCTATTTTTGCATTAAAATAATAGTTATTCATAATTATACATACAACAAACAGAAAATTGGAAAAAAATATCGGGACAACAAACATATAATACGTGATTTTAAATTCGGAAAATGACAACATAATTTAGAAATAAAATTAAGAAAGACAAGATAGAATTACATGTATACTAACGTAATTTTCAGGAGGGATTTTATATTTAAACTGGTATTCCCTTCAGCTAAATAATAGACTGGTGTTACACCCGGCGGATTTTTCACAAATCCGCATTTTCATTCGTCTAAGACAGATATAGAGCTCAAACTTGGCACACAATGAAACAGGAGAAGACAATCAGTCCCAGATAAAACGACTCTCTAAACAGCACTGCAAAAAAGACGCTTCAGAGAGGAATTTGGGGGGACATTTTGGCAACCAAATGAAACTTGATGATATGCAATCACGAAACCATTTTTTATAAATGGTAAATCGTAATTATTTACATAAACATTACATTATTTTTCCCATTTATGGATATGGATAATAATAATGTAATGTAATAAATTGGGAAAAACTTCGCTATACTCAGGCTAAAATAAATCAACTTAAGTAAATAAAAATGTTTCCAGCCCAATACTAAAAAAACACACCTGCCAATTACTGCACTTTCCCGCAAGCAGAAGAGAGAAAAGAAGTTAATAATCAAACAATGAAGCCACTTCCAGACAGGATGAAGAAGGTCAAAACAGAATGAGAATTGAGAAGACAGAATGAGAATTTCTAGAGAGAAACACCGATCTGATAACATGAAGGAATAGAAAACTTAATGCGTCTGAAAAATGCCCGGAGATTATAAACGGCTTTAATGGCGAGTGAGAAATTATCAGGTATCTTTACACTGCTGCCAACCCCTGAGGATAAGAGAAAAACGTCATAACAACTCCGTATCATATCGCGCCCTATCTTCGAAACGATACGCACTTCATTAAGACATTTTTATCACTTGGACCGTAAATTTCCACTTACGCTGCGAAAAACCCACTGCCATATTTTTTTCGCCGGCACCGCTACGCCGAAAGATAAACACACAAACATACAACTCCTTGTGAGACCGTGCCGCTTATGAAATTTTCCATAAGGATGAGAAGTCGTAATGGAGAGAGGCTCTACTGCGAATTAACTACGCATCACAGGAGATACTGGCGCCCTGATAGGCGGGTAATAAACCGCGGGTATGTGTGCGTGGATTCATTAGCGGAATAGGCACCAAATTCCAGACCCGTCAACCAAATCAGCACTTTCTCATAGTTACGGTTCCGAGGAATAGATGTGACTACAAGATAATAAGAATAGCGTGGTATGAGTCACTTGGCAGAAATCGGCGGAAGTATCTATTTTTCCTCTACTTATAGGTAGAAAATATTGTGAAAAAGGGCTCCACCGTTTGCTATGCATTAATTGTTAGTATTAAATGAAAACCTTCGAAGATTCACCAAAAAGAGAGAGAAGGAATAGTAAATTAAAATGGTGAGATACATTTGTCCACAAACATCAAATGACAGCAAGAGGCTAAAGGTGGTCATTTTCTGAAAAAATTGAAGTTGGTCGTTTTCCACGAAATTTGTTCAACTATGACCTCATTCATATACTACCAACATGCGAGCAAGGGAAAAAATAAATCAGGAAAATTATGCTTCAATTTATTTTAGAAGTTTCATACGAATATTTTATGTCCTAGCTAAAAGAAAAAGTTTTCGAGGCTTCGGGTAGGTTTTTTTTTCGATTTCAGCCCTTAATGAGACGAAGCAAGCGACGTTAGATGCGATCCGCTGGCTCTGCCGTCGGGGAACAACAAACTCGCTATCTTTTAACAAAGGGTCCCGGGAAACAATCCAAGAATGTAACCGTCGATTACACCTAAGCCAGGCGTCCAAGTACGCCTCCGACTAATAGTGCCACTGTAACTACGCTTTCATCTTTCGGCGCCTTTGATTCGTTAACGCGTAACCGCATTGGATTGCAGCGGAGTGAGGACGCAATCAACAGCTAGCTAATGAGGGGCTCAGGTAATACCTTTACCACAAAACGTGCACTTCCACGGGCATCATTCGCAATCAGCGAAGACGATGGTAAAAAAAAATCTCACAATTTCAACAAAAGCTCTAAAGGAACGTGAAATTCTTCTTCCCGAAGTTACCACTCGATATTCCCAGCACTAAGGGCACTGACCCAAGACACCTAGGATACTTGTAGAATATAAGATAGAATGCTTTCCGTCCTGAACGGGCAATTTGGAAATCAGCATGATTTCTTAAATCTTTCTCAAGGCAAGATTAAAATATAACTCTGGCAAATATTAGATTCAAAATCTCATATCGATAGATTATGTCACCCATTCATTAATCGCACGGAAGACCTTGACACAAAAACAATTCACACAACTCTACAGCCGAATTAATTTTATTGCCGCAATTATTCAAATATTAATCTAAAGCTACATGAACTACCAATTCAAAATACGCTGCCTGATTAATATAAACCACTTAAACTTTAACCAATACCGTGCGACAGATTCCGTAAATAATACCTTATGGATAAAACGTGCATGACGATTATTTTAGTGCCATACTAGATGAGTTTTACGACTACGATTTCGATGAACGTTAATGCAAACATTAAGTCTTACAACAATACCCATCCGAATGGAACATTTAAGTCCTCTAGACCGCATAAACACGGTTCTAGATGCAATTTGAATTGGTTGAAATTGGATTGGAAAAAGTGTTTCCCTAAAAAAAAAGTCTGCAACTATCTCCATATATTCCTCAAAAAATGAAATAAAAAATAATTTCCTCGAGCCTTTTTCTCCTTCCTGATCCGTGCCTTGTCCTCATTGCCTTTACATTCTCAATGCCTCAAATAACCACAAATGCGAACTTCCAGCTACTTATAACTTCCAGCGAAGCCACTCCACCATGAAGCACCGAGATTGGTACCTACTTAGCCTTCGTTTTAAAGAGGCCTTCCGAGAGACATTGGCTAAAGTTATCTAAAAAGTGGGAAGCGGTTTCATCGTGCCCATTCACTTTCAATTTATGAGACATTTGCGTCTCAAATGAATCATTTCCCTACTGTTACTTATAATTAGATATCTATCAAATTATTTAGAGCTTGCATGCATATTAATTACGTACTCAAATAAACGCACAAGAAAAATGAATTAAACATGCCTTAACTAGCTCTCCTTACAAAACTGCTACATAATCTAGTAATTGTAAGAAATATTGAAATGAAAAAATAATAAATTACCGTTCGTTCGTAGGTTTCCGCAGCGACGAATGGAGGACGTCAACATTTATTGGGCAACGTCCGTGAATGTCGCAGAATTACTGACTATTAATGAATTACTGAATAATTAAAATAATTACGCCGATGGCCACAGCAAATAACTCAATGACATGAATAAACCAATAATAGCAGAAAGTGATGAAATTGAAGCATACACAAATGCACCTTGCTAATTTCAGGAAAATACTGAGTCATAATCTCATCCTAGTGATTTTCTATGCACAGTGGTCGGCAGGAGAAGGAAATGAGCTACAATAATATCAGGATAACCCGCGGAGACGAGGGACTTTCGACATCAAACATTCGAGTCGCGAGAACTTTGCGAGCTAATCCTCAGCCCAAACGTCGCAATGACTCAAAAGAGAGCGACGACGAGAGATCGGAAGATTCGAGTATGACTGAGAGTAATTGCTCGCTAAAGAGTCATTGAGAAGCACGCCATTTATCACCACCAACACATATCCCCCTCTTCCTTAAATACTTTTTTTTTCTTCTTTCGAGCGCCCTTGCTCCATCTACTTAGCATCTTTAGTTCGCGTATACCAGTGTGCACGGTCCCATATACGAGCGGAACGCGGTGGCAATCTTCGGAAGGAGTGCGGGCGCTATATGCTCATTAGGAGGCCAAGGTAGACCGCCGAGAGTCGTGAGGGCGGCGGGAGGGTGGATTGAGAGGGACACACAAAGGAAGGAATGGGAAGAGGCGCGACATCGCCTCGAGGAAGGAAAAGAAGCGAATTGCTTCAACCGGACGCGCAAAAAAAGGGTGGAGAGGAAGGAGGAGAGTTAAGGACGTTGGTCAAAGAAACAGAGAATATACCTCTTCTTCATGAACGTTTCTAAATATGGACTCGTTATAGGGTACTATTCTTCATCAAAGAAAACGAAAGGCATTGATTGCGATTCGTTACCCACCATTAGTGTATTCATAATAAACAAATTGTTGGGTTTTAGAAATACCAGTTTAGACGAATGTCAATGGTCAATTTTAAACTCATTTGAAAAACGGCCAGATTGGCGCCCATACCATGCCACTCCACGTGACGTCACAGAGACCTAGTAGATGCTATACGAATAGTCAGGAGTTTTGAATCTTCTGAGATTACCAATGCATGCATGAGGCACAGAGCTCAGGAAAAAATCTCTTGATAATCACCTATTAAAATTGCCTATGGCCGGAAAGTTTCCTTCGTTTGGTAGGGTATTAATAGTCCTTCTTTAAGCCAAGCGCTGCCTGCTAGCAGGGTACTCTACGCTGCCGCCATGCTCGGCAGCAAGCAGCCTGCATCGTAGCGGCGTCCATAGCCGTCCATAGCACCCAGGTGGCCACACACAGCAGCAGACAGACGTCACACGGGCTTTTCCCAGCATTCATACTTAGCCGTCGCGTTTTCGCGCACTTGAAAATTTTACTTTTCATTTAACCGCTAAAAATAAAAAGCGTCATTAAATAATCTAAAAGCGTGAAGTACGTACTCCAGGAGTACGTTCGATTTAGGTAATAAAAAATAGGAAACCACCCTATTGTACCTCATCGACCGACTGACACAAAAAATAGGCTTTCCGAGTATTTTTATTGCACTTAAAATCCGAATTTTTCAGGGGTTCTTATGGCAATATTTGGTTAGCCACACGATAATAAACTTATAATAATTATTATTATTGATTGAATGCTACTATGCAGACGTCATTTCGACAGAAAATCGATACAATGGGGATATTTTTGGAAAATACTAACATTTCCGACACACTAAGCCTTACCAATTCAAAAACCTACAAGTAAAAAAGTACCCAACGTCTATTTTATAGTTATAAGTGTCCCAGATACCTAGAAATCATGTTTGTAAGGTTTCGCCTCATAACACTTTCTGGACTAAATAATAGGGTATACTCCTCGCACAAGTCTTGAATTATATACCTACTTTTCTTTCCGCAGGAAGTTAAGTCATGGGGTACTCTTGAAATTGATAAAACGCCTCCAAACGGATATCGAAACGTAGACTTCATACTTGCAAATTCAGGCATGGGAAAAAATCAATCGTAACATTTCACAGTTATTATAATGAGTTTTAACACCTATTTATCGAACACATTTTTCCAACGAAGCACTTAATCACGTTGAAAATAAGCAATTTTAAATATGGGCAGCCCATGTTATATTAAAATGTGGGATTTTAAAAAATTACAGAAGTACAATGATTCCAGTAGAAATATTAAAAGTAGCGATAGCTCAAAGCGGCGCGGCGGGCGATAGACAGTTTAAACGCTAAACATTATCCTCATTTTGGGGAGGGGATCGGTCCCCTGTCACATCATATATCCCATAATTCCCTATGCTGAGGGTATCGCTGCAGGAAGTGTGCATGGAATTCTTGCGTCGTTACAATTTTCGCTTTCTTGTGAGAGAGAACGTATTCGTGATTCGTGGGCTCATGCCGCCTCCAAGTCTTGAGTCAACAGTCGTAATTCACGAGCCAGCGCAAAGTGTGTGTCTAAGGCGAAATCCAATCAAAATGCCACACGGTGCGTCGTCACAGACACGAGGCTACAAACCTTTGCCTCTTTGCATAGCACGTCAGAAAATTACGACTATCACCAGAATCAGTGCTCCCGACAAGCTTTTTTCCTATTTCCAGTCTCACATTATGTATGAATGTGACAGTATAAGAGACATTTTACGGATATGCGCAAAATTATACGGACCCTTAATTACGAAAAGTAGGGACTGTATATAAAAAATATAACTCATAAATGCTGTGACTCCAGAATACAAATCCATTAACTAATTCAGAACCTTACGGAGTAATAGGTCATAATAATATAGCTAATAATTCAATAAAACTAACATTCCTACAAATTAGAACAGTTTTCATTGCGACACATAAATAATACAACTTTATTTTCAGCCAACGTGCTAAGGAAATAATTCATTAGGATTTAATTACATATGCATTAACTGCCTTACCTAATAGGAAGACCCATAATCCACTGCGCCTAAATAATATGTAATCGCAATGCCCATATTTATATAGGACAATGCTATTAAGAGCGCAACATTCCCTGTACTTCTCAACGGGTGATCACCATTAACCCTTTGCCATAATTCAAGTGGGCGGTAGTTGTTTCCACGGTCGAGGAGCATATTTAACAAGCTCAAGGCGTAGCACTTCATCTCCTGGTAGACAAACCTATTCCCAGGTGGCGAAAATGGATGGAAGGGTCGTGAGGAAGGACAAGGAATTCTCTTAACCTAACCCAGCAGCCTTAGTTGAGAAAAGCGACCTGTTCTTTAGAGGGGAAAATCGCGCGATCCCAGGCGGCAACTACGCTCAAACGGTAAGAAAACTGGAAGATAGATATTTATCTCAAGAATAAAAATTTAGAGAAAATTGCCTACAGCGTAACCTCCAATTAATACACTCCCTTCACGGAAATTACGATGATTCTTTTAAGAATTCGAAAATGGCTGAAATGAATTTAACACTTGTATTGTTACACGTAATACTGATTCAACAGTCATTAAAAAACAGTTCATATAAGTTCTTACTAGACACTCGTTCTGAAAGCGAAAAAATACCGGCAGGATTCGTATGCACTAAATAGTCGAAATTAAAATATTCTTGCTGATTCACCAATTATAATTTTTTATCATTCACTCACTTTTCCTTCATTTATAGATGCCCTAAAAAATTTAAGCTCTATGCACAATTTCTGTGCAATGAAGAAATTATGTACAGATTACCGTAATGACTGAATTAAACAGGCAAAGCGCATGACCTTAACTAACTCCCAGAAATTCATTAAATTCGTTGCTATGAATCAAACTTGCACATATACACACTGCTCATGAGCTGATAATGCAATCGAATAGATATGTACCGCCAACCGACATTCTTTTCCTTGTCGTGACCCTTAGCCACAAGTCGGAAAAAGACAAAGGCGGCATATTTATATTTTGGCACCTCAAACTAAGCCAACACTCTAGTAATCTAGTATTCCTCCAGGCAGAGCTGATAGCTTGCGGGGGAGGTGTAGCAGTGAATTGTCGTTTCTTATTTTCAGACCAATGTCAATTTTTGACAGCTTAAATTTTGGAGTGATTTTTATCGTGAAATAATTAAGAGAAATGGTTGAATCTTCAATAAAAAAACCTTATACATGTTTTCCGAAGGGGAAGGAACGAGATCAAAGAACAGGTGACGTGTGTGAAATGGTAATAAAAATAATCCGGTACCTCAGGTATTCTTTAATACAACAGCTTGAGAGCCTCTTTCTTTGACTAGGTAAAATTCCTCTGTCATTTAAGCCGTCTCCATATAGTTTCAGATTGGAATAATTGTTCACTTTTTTCCAAATTATAGACTATAATTACTATGTGTGAAAGCACGCGGCAGATGTCGTGATCTCTAAAACAACCTATGCAGATATTCTTGGCTTGTGACCTCGATTTAAACGGGCGTGCACCACGCAAGACTCAGTAGGCCTAAGCATATATCCTACAGCCTCAGCATAACAAACGACCATGTGGATATTAAGGCAAGGAGCATTACTCCCAGAATTTTATTAGATCCTAGAAGTGTTGTCCTGATTAAAGCGATTATAATGCGGATTTCGCATCAAGCATTGCAATTTTGTGATGAAATATCTTCATTCCAGAAATGTACCTTTTTTTCTAACCGTCTCTATTAGCAAGACTCATAAAATTCTCGACTTTATTATCGAGTAGAATACAAGGAGTCCTATAAAAATGTGAGTTAGGAACGAAACCTTTTTAAAAAGTTTTATTTTTGCATAAAAAGATACTTGTGAAACTGTGGAGCAATTATTTGATTTTCACTCGTGGAAATATACCGCTAAATGTAGCGAGACGGAAGGCGTAAATAGGCCCAAATGAGCATTTTTGAATAAACCTTGAAATTTCACACCGGCGTGCAGCACTAATTGAAATTTAAAGGAACGTGCTCCCATTTGAACTAATTCGCAGTCGTTGCCTGCAGTTAGGAATATGACCAAAGCTGAAACAGTGGTTCCGGTTAGTGGCGTATCGATCAAAAAATCTACAGTTTTAGAGACACCATAGTGGACTCCGAAGGAGATGAGGACACCTAATGGAATTGGGCATCCTCATTCAAATCCAGGTAAATGATTTTTTCTTCTTTGGAATATTTACTGTACTTCTCACCACATTTTTAAAGATTTAATGCCTACCTTCAAGTAGCGGAACCTTCGAGAAGAAATACTTAATGCAAGTAGGGATCAAATCACCTTTCAAGCCCGTCAAAAACGAATTGGGGAAAACATATACGGGTGAATTAGGCATGCCATCATTGCTGGGGGAGGAGGTGAAAAATGGTCAAAAGCTAGCCATGGGAGTGCCAGTGAGAGAACAGGAAGATTCAGAAGAGAAAATGAATAATTCATTTCCTTTTTAATTGTCTCTTCTGAATGATTTTTTCCTATTCCCTCATGCATATCCTCTTCTGATTCATTCTTTCATTTCACATAACAGTCAACCGCTAATAGAATCCGCACACAACACTGACGCATCAAGAAGCTACCTTACACCGAGTACAAGCCACTTTGAAGTCAGTTGGAAAATTTCCTCTCGTTCTCATTTGCTGGAACACAAACTACTAATGCCGCGAGTACTCAAAGAAGTTAGAACGATGTGATAATAAATCCAGTAAACATTTGAAACCCATAGAAAGAAGAAGAGGTGACTAAGTGTCCAATAAATCGTCCGTTACGACACGCTGAAAAAATACAGCACGAAGAGGAAAAGGAGCCCCTCCAAATAAAAACCCATATCGCCCGACCATCGTTGACGTAGGGAGCAAAGATCCGAAAAAAGGTCCCTTTTTTACGACGAAACCTTCCGTAAGTTACCCGATCGTCATCTAATCCGATCCTAATTATCATGCGCCTGCCAACGTAAATTATTTATCACGGCGTTTAACACATTAATTAACTAATTGATTACTTTCTTCAAATGTTTTTTTCCGAAACTTGACACTTTCTGTAAAATTTAATTCGCAAACTTTGAGCTCGCAAAGGAGAATAAAAACTTGGGGTTCATCCGAACCACAAAACATCGCTACAAAATATTTTTTTTCTGTTTTATGCTGTACGTTTACTAAAGGATTCGGATTAAACTCTCGTTTTGATAGTGTTTTCACCTCTATGACGTGACTAAGCTATCGATATAACGTCAGGCAAAGCAGATAAATTAAGAAACGGAGAATTATTAGAACTAAATTCATTTTCACAGAACAAGAAGAATAAGATCTCATCAGTAAAATGATCACCTTTCAATGCACAGACGTGTGAGGATCGTCAGTATCTCTTTAAACATTGCACAAAATTTCATTAATTCATTACCGAGAAAAGCAAAATATTGTATACTGTTATGATGTTACACGGAAAACCTATCTTTGAGAATAACGATTCCACGTAGAATATTAAGACATTCTGTGGACTTAAATATTCTCTGTATGTTTATCATAACATATTTCAAACACAGCAATCACACATATTCACATACAGCCGAAATCGAGTTATATAATTAGATGGCTTCAAGGAAATTGCAGGAAATTAACCATTGCATCAATGGCCAGTGGCCACGAATGGCCAGACGCATAAAGGAGCATTAGACGTAACTTAAATTCCTCATACCCATTATAAAACAGCTCAAACGCGGTGAAGAACTTCTTCCTTAACATTAACAATGGAAGAAGGTTTTTTCCTATTTCTCAATCATCGCCGCAATAAAGAACTTTGAAAAAAATGACAAATTGCAATATTAACGAAACTTTAGCTTCGAAAAAATATTAAGCATTGAGTGAAAAATAAAACTTACTGCCTCACATGACAATTTTTTCAACATCACGACTATATCTGACAGTCTAAAAGTCACATTTATTTAACATTCGAGGATAAATACTGAAGAGCAGTATCGTCAGTGAACGGTCAGGAACAACGCAGCGCAAGGTTGAAAACTGTAGGCATACAGACCTGAGAAAACACCAGTGAAAATAAGACGAAGCTGACGACAGTACTTTTTGAAGGAGGCTACAGGGAGCTTCCTCATTCTAAAAGTGCATGCCACCGGGAAGTGGCGTACGCTGATCCTCATTTCGGATGGGAGCCGATCTTCATCTCTCATATTCACCACGGAGGGGGCTATAATCGGCAACTCAAAACAAAGGTTTTCCTACCTTATAGAGCGTCTCATCGTTCACGAGAGGCAATCGCGCATGTCAGAATCCATTAGGAATATTCGTGATATTAAGTCAGGCGATTTCGACCCTTCGGGTTTACCTCTCTCAATCTCTCACACCTACTCAAGCTATTAGCTCAAGTTATTAGCAATACCTCAAGGTGATGGATAGAAATATGATAGATGTGAATATATATCGGGTGAGTTCCCAGATCAATTTAAGGTTAGGCTAGCTCATTTTACTCAAGGACACCCTTTGAAATTTTATATCTGGCAGTACATACTTACGAATAATAATATACACGACTGAGTATTACGGCACGACGGGGTCACTCACTTGCGTGTGATTCATTAAACTAATTAAGACTACCGTCCTTAATTTATTCTCAATTATTTTTACCAGGCCCCCTGACCATCTCATATCCGTCCCTGCCACCGGGAAAGACGCTGTAAAACACGTAGGGCCCTAATCGAGAAACAATAGAATGCCGCGGTGGACATAAATCTTCTCCAAGAGTAACTGCTGACGTACTTCTCGGAATTATTACTCGAAAAACGACTGACACAATGGATCTGTGGCCGTCAGAGCGTATCCAAGACGATCTGCATGACGGTAAAGCTCACGTTCGCGGAGCGGACGAAAAAAAAAACGCGTCCACCGCAGGAGATGCTGAACAGACTATCCTCTACCACTTCCCCTCTGCTGACCCTTCGACGTCGTCGCAAGACGAGAGCGTTCGGGGCAACCTTGCACTCGAGGCATTTAAAACGATGAAAAGCACGACGTAAGCAGTGAAGAAGGGATAATATTCACGCTGGCCCATCCACGACAGCACGAATATTACATACGAGGATCCTGCAGACGGCCACTTAAGGTTTTGTCACCCACCACGCATTTTAATGGGCTTACGCAAGTCGCACACGGTACAATAATATAAATTCCACGGCGAAATAAGCAATAATTAGGCCTGCTGACCGAAACTTACATCCGTTTTTCACGGCTACACTACTTTTTAATACTGTTCCTCACGAATTGACATTATAATTATTGTTAAAGTATTCTACCGATTAAGGTAGGTTTGCATGGAGTAATTACAAAATACTCTGGCAGTATCTCTTCCCTTTATAGAATTCCTCTTCACTACAAGGCCTAACATTCTCTCTCCCTCCCATTACTCCCTCACATTCTATCTAAAAATCCTATTCTCTTCCTAACTATCCCTCTTTTACCCATCATTTTTCCCTCTAACACTGTTTTCAACATCCCCTTATATATTGAAATTTCCATATATTGTCACTAAAATAAATAAACTATATTGTCAGTATTTGAAAAAAATTTCGTACACAAGCTATTAATGATTGGCGACGCCTTAAGATGACGGATAGAAATATGGTAGATACGGGTAGACATACGGTGAGTGCCATGATCGAAGACAGAAAATGGATTCCTCTGGGTTCATCACGGTGCTGCAGGCATTTTTGATAGCCGATTGAAAGACGCGCGAAGTAATAACATAAATCAAGTTTCCACGTGACTGACTGGGGCGTCCTGTAAGAAAGTCCTTTCGTCGAAAGTTAGGTACGGCGAGTGAGGACCACGGACGCTCGTGAGCGGGAGCAAGCGAAATGATAAGAAGAGCGCAATGGGTCGCAGGATGGGAATAGCTGATAGCGAATCGAGCTGAATGGTTGGTTATTGTGGGAAAGGCAAGCCTTAAAAGCATTGGGA
The DNA here is from genome assembly GCF_921293095.1 of Ischnura elegans. Classification (NCBI taxonomy): domain Eukaryota; kingdom Metazoa; phylum Arthropoda; class Insecta; order Odonata; family Coenagrionidae; genus Ischnura; species Ischnura elegans. Next base: position 104,088,927 of record NC_060248.1, read on the forward strand.
AATAGAACACGTTGTGGACGGAGAGAGGGAAGGGGGGGGGGTCACGATAAGGTGGATCGCACGCGTGCGCCACGGATGGAGAGAAGCTGACGAGGAGCGACGGGGTGAAAGGCAATGCGTTGGACAGCAGACAGCGAAGGCAGTCAACCTGGTACACGGCGAAGCACTCACGACCCGAATGAAACCTTATAGAGGTTCCTCCGTGACTGCGGAAGTCAAAGCGTGTTAGAAATTCCACCTGTTCTCTTACGCTGTTTAAAACGCATTTGCATTCACAAGTTAGAGGGAAGTTATCGATACCCACATTGATTGTTCCGAGATAAAAGTATTAATACCACAAAGAAACGCTCCGTTTCCTCCTGTTTATTGAAACATATTCGGCAGGTATTAAGAATATATGCAGGCTCTATATATACATGAATCACGATTCATAAATATATGAATACATTCACGCCATTTGCCTGTATTTTCCCACTCATTCCCTAAGCATTTTGAGAATAAATTAAAGCCGAGAGTGAATTTGAAGTGTTCCTCTGTTTCGCTCATTCCCGCCTTTGAGCTCGAGTAACTCAATTAGGGCAGCGCAATCTATTTAGATTAATTAAAATCTTTTATTGTACGAATAGTAGGCACTGGAATTCTTTGATTTCATAGGTAAACCTTAAGCCGAACCAGATGGCAAACTTTTGAAAAGAATATATGCCCAAGGGTCAATTCATGGCGCCATACCATCACATACGTTGGTCGCGTATTATAAATCTCTCGAAGGAGTCCCTTTAAATACAGTTATATAACCTAGATCCTTCAAATTTTGTAAGCAAGAGGACATGAGAGAGCGTCTCAGATGCAACACGAGTAAATTATGAGCAGACCTATTTTTTGTTACACCTCAGATATTATGAGATTCTTGTGAGGTAACTTCCCGTAAAATCATGCCCCTTGAAAGATAAATAAAAACGAGTGAATTTACACTCCGCACGTGCTTTCACAGCATTTCCAGCACAATAACAACTTCGACGTTATATTACAAAGTCCGAAGCACTCGAATCGTGTTTGTATATTGATAACTCATCTTCACGGGCAAAAAAGCCAGTATCTGGACGACGACAGAGGATTTAACTTTTCCTGGAACAGATTTTGGGTGTTTTGCGTCATAAAGACGAGAGTGCTTTCGCAATACCGACCTCTTAATTGAAACAGAGATGGAAATGGAAAAATCACACTAACTTACAAGAGTGAGATAACTTGGCGGTCCTTATCCTTTGCATACTTCAAATATTTCACATGCTCACAAGTTAAGGGCTGAGCTATCCTCGTACCGAGTGTATGACTAGGATAAACGTCCCTCCGTCACGCAACGGATTTTTTCTTCAAGAATGCTAATTCATCCAAGACCCTTGTGTGCTTTAGCAACTCAATTATGAAGACCACGTGCTTGGGCTAGCGGCACATTTGTCTTCCATGGCAGAGGTTGGAATGTCGGCGGGTGGATGTCAATTTTGAGTCGCAAAAAGAATCAGGAGCGACGCATGGTGCGAAGGAAACCCGCTGAAGCCCTAGGGACAGGAGGAGCCACTACGAGCCCATTAAAGGCTTCCGCATGGGGAGAACAAGTTCCGCTTTAAGTCAATCCCTCGCACTTCCTTTTCTCCGTTCCGGGTTTTCGTCACTTTCCCTCAATAATCAATAGTTTGGAAATTGGCTTCTAAAAGAGAATAAAAGTTTCAATTCTAAATGTCACGACGTAAAAAAATAGAAAGACATCCATAAAAATTCTCGTATATCGGTCAAGGTTTAAGCATAATTGTTAAATAACTCGAAGAAAGCAACAAAAAGTATACAAGGCACGTCCTCATGCAGTCACCGAAAATATTGTATTGAAAAAAGAGAATGATTCATCTCAAACAAGAAGAAGCTAAAATTTTAATTCACGATATGCTTTCATCACAACATCATACGTTATTCATCAAGTAGTTAACACTCGTCAATTTATAAATGCAATAACCAGAATAACGGATACCATTTTCTATAAAAAAATATAAAACCCCTTCTCGGAGAAAAAATAATATTTCCGTGTATAAAAAGAACATTCAATATTATCTCTACTTTATATTTAAGGATGATGTAGAGGCAAAGTAATGAACGAGTAACTGAAAACTCTTTCATCGTATCTATAATTGACTAGCATACCACCTATTTTGGGACGGAACAAGGGGAAGAAAAGATAAAGTGAAGTTTTCTGGACGCGTAGTCTGATTGAAGGCTTACGACGTCTTCGCGATTACGCAGAACGAAATTCCTTCCCATCGCGCCATTAATTAACGGAACTAGGGAGACACTGCCAAGCGCAAGGCTTCTTTGTTCGAAATTTCAGCCTTTCCTCCCAGAAGGAAAAGAAGGGAGAATGAAATAGCCCTGTGACTTTAGTGTTCAAGAAACGTGTCGAAATTTAATAGGCTAAAAAAGTTACTGAATATAAATTAAGTTTCTTTCAAAGCCTGATGTTGCAATTTTCAATTATTCAATAAATGACTAAGATGATATTAAAATGATTTATCACAATTTACGGCCGTTAGAGAAACTTACTTTTTACGTTTTCCAGCCATCATAGCTAAATTCTGTTTACAAATTTAGTGCTTACTGTACTCACACGAAGTAAAGCCTGCAAACACCACAAGAATACCTGCATACTCACGGCAGCGTAAGTATTTCCCCATTAGCATCAAGTAAAATAATTTTTATTCTAACACCACTGCTGACAACGGAAACCAGCGAGAGGAGAAGGCGAGTATGATGAAGAAACTCAACGATATCACTAGAATGGCTATAACAGCAAGAAGGAAAAGCATTTTGAAAACCCCCACACGGAGTTGCGCGGAAGGAAAAGCACGGATTGCATAACGATCCATTAGTACCGATCACCATTCATGAAGCGGAGAGCCAATTGTAAAGAAAAAAATCATTTTCCTCGGAACTAACCCCTCCTGAAGCAATAGTATCATCCTTCGAAGAAATTCCGAGGGGGTAGGGGAAACTTCTACACCCTTTCTAGATGGACTCGAGAATGTCACGCACCGCGTCGCAAGGCAACCGACCAACCAACCAACTCATCAAGTGGGATTGCAGCACACGTCATATTTCGGACGAATGAGACAATCACAGTAACTGTATGGCATATTACTGCATGTCACGAACGAAATTTATGTGTGAATGGCTATCCTGCCGCATTTCAAGTTTGCATTGGCTCAAGAGGAAATTTGAAATATGGAGGAAACAGGTCATTTATGATCATTCAATATCAATAAAAGAACATTTATGGTATTTCAAAAATTGGTAAAAATAAATAAAATAAATTTTTCCCTTAAATACCTTTCGCAATAGTCACTGTCACGGCAGTGCATTGGTTTGGCAAGTTTGAAAATGAAATTTTGGTTGATGATAACGTAATTGCTGTAACTCCGATATCAACTTTAATACACATTAAACATTGACTTCAAAACATCATTATCAAACACAACACATAAAATAATAAATTAAATATTTCCAAAGTTAACTTAATGTGTCATAAATGAAACCAAAGCAAAAATTATTGAAAATTATTTTCTGGAAACAAACGTGGTTTTGTTACAACCTAATGTCAAACCAATACAGCATCATGTTTCCAACAATGTCTTAAAACATGCTGAGTATTTAGGGAAGGAGTAACCGAAACAGAGTATTTGAGGGAATGCTTGGTTCCATCGTACGAATTTTTTGTCGCACATTTGATTCATAGGGCAACTTTTTGGGGCACAATAACAGGGAATTTCAACACAAAAAAAATCCTTTTGGCGCAAATACGTACGTAGGTGAGAGATGATTTAAAAAAAACGAGAAAAACTCGGCGAGCAAGCACATAAATGGAGGAATTGTTTGTGACGCTCTCGAACGCAACGATATTGTTCTGCGTCCCTCGCCACATCACCTTTATAGGAAGGAAATTAAACAGTAAATGGATAAGCGGTCGCACTAATGGAGCGAAACGGTCGAATAAACATGCCAAGGGCAGAAGGATGACTGGCAAAAAAAAAAACACGGAGAAATCGGCAAGAACTAGCATCGGACTGGGACGACCGACACGTTGCGTCACACCGCAAGACACGGCCAGTAGGATAAGAGACGAAAAACATAAAAAAATCCGCGCGGCTTCCGATTGAAAAAGCGGGGAGAAGGGAATGGCACCCAGGTAGCGGAACAAAAGGTCGCCGGCGGCGCTAGAGAATGAGGGCATAGTTCAGGTCAAAAAATTCCAAATGTCCGATAAAAGAGGAAGGGCAGCGAGTGGAGGTTTTGTCGTGGTCCTTCACCTTAATTGGTCCCACGTACCTCCATACGAGCCCGGGGGGCTTAAAAAAAACCGATTTTTTTAAACTCATTGTAGCACTTATCCCTCGTCCGTGAAAACGTAAAAACAGCTGACAACAATCGCATAAATCTCGGGCAAGGTGAGAGGCGAATCAGGGTCGGTGTACGGGATCCGATACTGTACAGAACGGGGAAGGAGAGCTGTACAAGAGTGGGCCCTGAAACAAGGGTACCAGCTGACCACTTGCAAATCAAGGTCTTCAGCAAGGCAAAAAACCTTGCCGAAATAATAGACCCGTTGAAATCTTTGGTTGTGTGTTTTAAAATCTAAGCGGTATACCCCTGCCTCCACTAATGAAAAAAACACCCCCTGAGTGAAGAATGATCGGAGGATTTCCCGGCGAATTGTATCGTGGTTATTCGGGATTTCCATCGGTCAGGTACTCCATCACGGCCGACGCTTCGCTGAACGAGTCGTCCATCATCATCTGGGCATGATGACGGAAACGTCGGCCGTGATGGAGAACCTGACCCGGTGGAAATACCGAATAACCTTCCACGACACCCGCTTAGTGATTCAATCCTAAGTTTGGTAGACATACGTTAGGGTAGAGCTCACCTCAAAATAAGCAAGAGGCGCGTTGATTTTCTAAAATTAAAGGTAGGGGTGATATTAACGTTCCATGAGCTACCTCAAAATTTGAGTATTTTTAATTTAAAAGACGAGAAGAGGAAGAAATTCAGAATGCATTTTAAATGTAGCCCACAGCGTATTAAAATACACAGTAAGTAAAAAAAGCCATGCTTCGAAGAATAAAATTAATTCCAGATTTTAAATGCCGATGTTTATCCTTCGATGAGCATTTGGAAATTAACACAAGCCAAATCTTATTCAGAGTCGGGATTGACAGCCATTGACATGAGCATTTGCGATCACTGGAAATGAGGCAACTTCCAACAGTCACCATTATTCGCAGAAAAATTCCTTTCGTTTGTAAACATTCGGTATGGCTGCGCTCCAGGAGAGGGTGGGCCTCAAAATTCTCGCTAACGAAGTCCTCGAGATATTAATAAGAATGACTACCTTCTATAACGGAGATATCGCTCTTCTTCTTCCTCCAAGCCGCGAAAGTAGTTTGACTCGTATTCATATTTTCGAAGAACCCTCTGGCACATACGATACCGTGACATTGGGAGGATTGAGGATCACGAAATCCCGAGAGGAGCAATTTAGAAGGATGTTCTGGAGTGACAGTCTGTCGACGGTGGTGAGTCATTTCGGAAGAAGAAGGCGTAAATGAGTGTGGTTGGCGAGGAGGGAATTAAGACACTCCTATGAGGGAGGAAAAAAAAACCTTGGAGACCAAAAATGATTTGGCCAACACCGCCAAAAAAGATGACGAACGGAAATTCCACCGAAAATTTTATACTAATTGTAAGACAGAAACGGTGTCTATCGTTTCAAGCTCAACCTTGTGAAAGTTTATTTTACCGCAAATGAAAAGAAAAACCCTGCTGCATTCCAAAATTTCATTTTCCTGGTATCTGAAGATGACGCCGCTGCGTCGAAACTAGTTGCACCGGAAAATAAATTGGTGGAATATATCAAAGTTTTCCTTTCCATTTACAAAACAAAAACGGTGCTGAAAGTCTGCGAAACGTGTTTTCTCAAAGTTCCCAAAATGTGTTCCATACCTCGGAAGAGAAGAGAAATAAGCATATATAGTAATTAGATCCCTCAAACGAAAAGTTAGTTAAGCCCTAGAAGTTAGTTTAAGTAATATCAATGAGTGTACATGAATTGGAGAGACCGGAGAGACGAGATAATGACATAAATTCAAATACGACAGACGGATGGAGAGGAGGACAATGAGGGCTCAGATGTCCAAAGCAGTGGCATAATACGCTCGAAGAGGAAATCAGTATGAATAAAAGAGGCACTAATTAAGACATAGCATCCGGCGAGGAAGTATGTGATGTCATTTGCATGCAGGGAGTACGTAACACAGCCCGAGAGGAATGTTTGTTGTCAATAAGCGTACACATAAACAAATCAACCTTTGTAATATGCAAATTTCAAGCAAACGAACTGGAAATAAACCAAATCAATACAATCAAAATTCAATTATACCAAGACGTATCTCTCAGGGCAAAAGAATTTGAAGTAATAATTACGATTCGAGTAAAAATAATTTAACTTTAAATTACTAACACAGTTTCCGTGAAATCAACTTCAAGTAGCTGGGTGATCAACGAGTTTCACGTAAATCAACTTTATCTTTCATCAAACTTATTTATTCATTAAATAACGAATTCGGGAGCGAGTTACTAAACCCACATGATAATTCCGTAAATGGATGTTTACTTCTTCAGATTAAAGGTACCTGGTTCTGCTGGAGAATGATCCGCATCAACTGTTTCTATGCATGATATCCGTATCGTTCATAACGGTAGCCGCCTTTCTAAGCTTTAATGAGTCATTCATAATGTGCCCGGCACCTGTCGCTAACTCTTCCATTTCCCACTCCACGTTTTATACGAACTTCCAACGAATCTTGTTTTTCCGATGACCACACTCAGCTTTTCACTCCTTTTTATGACATCACGCAAGAAGCGCTTTACACAAATTGCACCGACGAAGCGGATAAGGCCCAGCGTGGCAGGGTTGCAGTTTCACACGCCACTCATTCTGAAACGACTTCAACACACGCAAAAGTCGAGAACTTGACCCTTTGATACTGGGAAAGGGCAATGGAGGATACGGGGAAGATTGCAAAAAATAAATACAGAACAGAAATGACGATTATAAAAATGAAGTAGATGAATCGATGAGGACTGGCGTCTTCGGTAGCAGGTAATATTTTTGGTAGCGATTTTAATTAATTCGACTTAACGTGAGTTAACAGCAGATTTCATGTAAACCAACGTGGCGAAAAATGTATCTAATGACTTCGAAAATGAAAAAGTAAACAGCATTCATATGCACACAACAAGTGAGTAGAAGATGAGATACATAAAAACAGAAATGAATTACAATGAGCAACCAAATCCAACCAAACTCAATCCTTAGCATTCATATTTTTTTGCAGAATATTTGATACTACATATGCTTAAAATTGGATTTAAATTAAGAGGAAAATAACAAAACAGACAAGGAAACTTTTTGTGACCTTCTTCAGACACAAAATGAAATACAGATGATAAAAATTACTGAGGCTTTTCAATTTGTTTCTTCTTATTGTATCCTCTACTATCACCAAGTTACAAAATTCTTCTTCCATGAAATACTTATATTAAATGATATCCTTCATAGCATATGACGCCAAAAACGGGTAGGGTCGAGAAAGTGATGCGATACGAAAAGTGTTCATTGACTCGGACGTGAGACTGCAGCAGTGATGAGAAGTGGATAGATAAAAGACTGCCCAGTTACCCAGTCTATTATATGGCACTTATCTATCCCTTAGGACTCATATGTCCCCAAGATGTCTCGGTTAATATTTGATTTGACGACAAATTTAAAGATACGTTTATCTTACGATCGCAATAGCTATTCAAAGAGAAATAACTTTCTTTACTCAAGACACATTTTCGTGGGTACTAGAAGTCTATCCCAATATTTGACGGAACTGTTTACATTATTTATCACTACATTTATACACGAAGTTAGGAGAACATCTATTGCGAATTCATGCGGTCCACCAGCATTTCCTTTTTTTGTGTTGTCCAACGACTGACATACGAGGAAATTAGCATGCTCTTGGCGAGGGGGAGTACAATGGCTGGTCAGGGAGGGAAGAAAGAAAAGGATTATACAACGAACGAAAGATAGCGAACAGCGTCGACAGGAGGTCGCGTACTTGAGGGGGACAGGTGCACCACGGAACGAGAAACGATACCTCGTCGTCGGCTGGTCGAACGGGGCTGCAAGAAGTGGATCAGGGTCGGACGAGGTGCAGCAATCCGCGGAGGAAAAGCTTGCGGGGAAGGGTGTACGGAGACTTTTTCGGGAGAGACTAAAGGGGGAGGGAGAGGAGGGTAGAGAGGAGGACATGAAAGGTGGGGAAGGAACGAGGGTAGCACATTAGGAAGGAGTGAGCGTTTCGGAGGCGTCGGACCGAGGAGCATGCAAGCGAGAAGCGTCATCTTTCAGGGTCGTCCTTTTGTCGACGGGAACAGAGAAAAACTCCAATTTCTCTCAGCTACTGCAAGACAAGAACCTCAGTGAAGGGAGCCTACCTCCCACAATCTCGTTATTTAACTAGATCCATTCCGATTTACCATGCATTGCCATTCCAGGCCTGCGGCGCTTTATAATGAATTTCTAGCATTGCGTCATTTCCGAGGACGAAAGAGCCGAAAAATCCTTGGGAGAGAGAAATCGGCTGACTATATTTGAATTGCGAAATAATGGTTCAGAAAAATAACAGAATTTTCTTTCATAATGATGAAAAAACGTTGCTTCAACAGTATTTTATGCACGACTTCATCACACTACATGGTGTCATTTCTACATGTATAAAAAATAAATTTAAATTTACGAATTTTATGTATTGAAATAAAAGACAGTTGTACTTTTTCAAAATTACTTAATGTATCATATGCATTGAATAATTGTGGAATGGTGCAATTACCTTTTATTTCAATATGTGCATTTACCTTTTCTTTCTTGTTATTGAGCCACTATAAACTGGCAATGTTGCTCTACATGGGATTTTGAAATAAATAAATACATAAATGTCGAACTTCAACTATACGACTCCTGAATCGATGGAACTAATTACGAATTTGATAATCCTTCGAACATCAAAACGAGAAAAGAAGGGGAAAGCGCTTTACTCTACCGCACTAAATACGACGTTTAAGCCAAATTGGCAGTCTGTGCACTGCGCACAAGTTCTTTATCAAATAAAACTTTTTCCTCGAAACATGCTACCTCCACCTCGATTTAACGACAGTGACATTGCCTGCAGAAATAAAATTGCATCCCCAAGAATAAGGAAGTCTTTAAAGCTGAAACTTTAAAGGGAGGACGGCGAGGAGAGTGACGTTTCCGAAAGTGGTACACGTTCTTTAATATTCTTGATTACTCCGCGGAAGAAAAGAGACAAAGCGGGAAATGATTAGATGGACGTGAAGTTCTAGGTCAACCCAAAGTTTGAATAAAGAAGTGGGAAAGCACTATGTTAAATTGTAGCCGATAGTGACATTCCGCTCACAAGGTGACCCTAAGTAATGTAGGACGCCGAAAAGCAACCCCGATACCATTTGCGCTCAACTCAGCGTAAGAAGCAAACGGGCGTTTTACCAAGAAACCGTTTACCATAAATGATGCATTTTAGAACCCACGGTACCATCCTCCGGTAAGACCTACCGACTCCAATACTGGTCTCCATGAGGAGCTTAAAAGAGCAAAACATATGCCGTTGCAGCAGTAGCCAAAGTTTTAAGGCATTGCATGATCCGCCATCAAAAAGACAAGGCATTTCACTTCGCGATTTCTTTAATGCAAATAAATACTACTACTAGCAAGCTATCCCGGTGCCTGAATAAACGCTAAGAGATCACGAAGCAAAGGAAGAATACTATTTCGGGAAATCTATTTTCACGGGCGAAGGCAATGAAGTGCCCAAAGAACAGAGTAAGGACGGCGCCAGACTGCGAGAGATAGAACTATTTACGGTCTCAAACAAAGGCGAGGTAATAAAAAAACTATTCATTAAAGAAACAATTCAAATTAATAAATTGTTCCATCACGTTCATTTATAATGGATCATTCCACTTCAATTATTCTTTTGATCGATGATGCAATAATTTAAAACGCTATTTGCATTTTCCAACAAAAACTTGATGTCCGCGGCTGTTTTCAGATGCATAGGCTTAACATTCCCGATAAAAACATTTCATTCATTACTAAACATAACGCTATCACGAAAAGAGATGAAAATTAAAAAAAAAACTAAAACACCACACGCAAAAAATATAAATGTTAAGACATTTTTTGAGGGCGATTATCAACATTGTGAATCACATTTTGAATGTTGTTTGCTGAAGAAAATACATTTTCTATTAGAATGCAAAGCTTAGTAACCTGGTCAACTGACAAAAATAATACAAAGGCAAGGGATAAAATCGTACTACGTCTACCAGACCAGAAAATTCAAACCATTCGAATTGGTTTCCATGACAATGGGCTTGTTTACCAACTATTGTTGATTGTAATAGAGCTTAAAATTGAAGAGACAGGTAATTATCCGCTTCTCGGTCTATCGCCTACTTCTCGACCGATTCGCAGTGAAAAATAGACGGCCCTTTCGTAAATGGGTTGATGACATCACGAGCTCATGTCGAAAGGATCACCGCTCATCAGCCACACCTCGGGCTGGCGCATCGATCTCACGTGATTCGCTGTTATTCACATAGTTGTAAGCGATCCCTTCCCTCAATGAGCACTTCACTGTGAACAATTACGTGAGCCGAAACTCTAATGACGCCACCAACTCATGAAAAGTGGGCGGCGACATCCGCGTTTTTTATCTGGTACAATTATGAGAAAATAGCTAAGTGAGGAAGACTTTTTTCGTTACTTTATCTTTACCAGCTACAAACAGAATTCTTTACCTGAAATATGATTTCAGTTCTGAAAGAACGACCCCATTCGACGAGCTAATTCGTTCGAAAACACGCCATGGTATCATAAGCTGTGACACGAGTCCGCCGCCACCGTAGACCGAATAAGTCCACTTAAGGCCGTATCACACTAGCGACTGCGGCCGGCGCTGCGGCTGCGACCGCGGCTGCGACTGGCCCGTCGACCAATCAGAGCGAGGCAGTCGACGCTGCGACTGCGACTCCGAAGAATAGCCGACCGGCTATTCTTCAGAGTCGCAGTCGCAGTCGCAGCCAATCAGAGAGCTCCATTTCAATCTCGCGCGCTGGCGGCAGACGTGTTTGTTTGTTTTGGTTACCGTAGCGAGGGAAGTTCAAGAAGGTTATAAGATAACGCTGAGATAATTTCGGATTTTTAAAGTGAAGATGGAAGCCCAGTATATTGGATATTGCACCCGAGTACACAGGTGAATGAAAATGAAGTACGTTTTAACATATTTTAGGAACATTTTCAACAATTGCTGCTCCCTATCTATTCTTTGGGCTTTCGTAAACAAACAAGCCACAAGCAGAAACGTTCATACGTGCGCATGCGCGATCGTGGCGTCGGCCGCAATGTGTGATGGGGTGTAGTCGCAGCCGCAGTCGCGGTCGCAGCGGCGGTCGCAGTCGCTAGTGTGATACGGCCTTTAGACGGAATAGAACAAACTGATCGATTTTCGCGGAGTGTCCAGACAGCTACCCCACTGGGTAAATCAATATCGAAAGTGTTATCACCACCGAGCCAATCGATACCCAATGGCAAAGGTCGTATAACAATGATAGAATGAATGGGAAGCAGGTTAAAGTGCGCAGTGAATAATCATCGATAACTAACATACTACCACGCACTACGTATCGACCAGGAAATAATGCCTTCAAGGAAAGTAAATAATTTTTAGTTTTTACTACTTAAAATTTTTTAAATGTAACGTGCATATCAGTTCCAAGGTACGAACGGAGGAAGTTGACTAAAGAGCTGCTTCAAAAATGTTAACAAATTTTTGTGAAGGGTGGAAATATTCAAAGCAAACTATACATGACAACAATTATTTACGCACAATTTTTCAATAGGTGTCAAATGTTTCGATCGTGGCAGGATATAATTTTCCTGAGAGAGAAGAGGAAGTTTTGGGCGCATGTTGTTGAGTAACATTACCAGATGTGCAAGAAAATTCTTAGGAAGCCATTTCTATCCTTTTACAACGGAACAGTGATGGAATATAATGACAAATTTACCTACAGTTAGACGAATTCCGATAAATGATAGGCAGAACCCATAAGTTATCTTCCGATTTCTACGAATCGCAAAACATACATAAGAAAATATAACAATTTCACAGTAAATTATACGAAGATCGGGGGAAAAGTGTCGTTGGAAATCCAGGGGTTGAGTGGAGGCCGCGAAATATGGCCGCGTTCTATTCAATCGATCTAAGGAGAAAACAAGATTACAATTCATACAAAAAGGTGACTGTATCCTCAACTCGTGGCATGGTGGCAGAGCTCAGCTTATCGCGATCACGGGGCATGCAATGTATGCTTCCACAAAGGCGTCTTCGACATGCATTCTGCGTATTCTCCGAATTCCCTGCTAAATAAGATTCCCTGTTTCTGTCACATTTTTTAAACGGCAGATATCTGTGTTGGAGGTCACAGCTTTACTTATTTCTCATTATTAATACTGTAGTCTTAGATGCACTTGATAAACCATTCGAAGAAGTCAGAAAAGACTGAATTCGTGCACAGAAAAACTTTCTAGATGGAGTACGAGCGTAAAATTAATAAAAATCTTTTAAGAACACAAAAGTTGGGCACTCACAAAACAGCAAGGTATCAAAAATAATTATCATCTGATGATGGTGATATACAATCGCAACCGTACAACCGCAATCTAGCTATCGAGACAATAGCAGAGGTGCTAAAAAAATCTGCTGTAAATTTGTGACTGAGTAGTTCACCTCGCTGAATGATGAATTAAGTCGAGCAGCTGCATATTTTAGCTACGAAAGGAATGTCTCCATATCATTCCCCAATCTAGGCGATAATGGAAAATAATTTCACCTTTTATAATATTCCACATAAAATTTTTTTTTACTTTACTAGAAAACGGTTTCAACTCATTACAAGTTATTATTAAGGAGTGAGTTATGAAGAGTAGTAACCCATGTCGTCAAATATAAAGTAACCGCGGAACTACATAAAGGTATTAACTAAATGTAGAAGAAAGTATTTTGATGTGGCTCCCTAAAGGGAGATAAAGTCCGATAAAGTGTTACATATTCCTATTTTTTCACATTTCTGATAACGTTGTCAATTTTGTTACGTTGTTAATGAGTTTTGTTACGTTGTTACCGACTGAGGTAATTGAATTATTTGTCTAATGATACGTGTAATATCTCATTTTTGTGTTAAAAGAAGCAATTGGGTTCGTTTTTCACAACGTCAACACTTTTATATCTATTGTGAATAATTCCCACGACAATTTCCCTTATTCATTTCCTGATTGGCGCATTTCCGTATTAATTGCTAGCACACCATTGTAAATCGATTGTTCCAAATGAGTTCACTCCTAGAACAATAAATGAATTTATTATCATTACATTTGTTTCTAAATAAAAATGAACCTCGCCGTACGTCAACCCATGATAGGACAGGGGGCCACTCAAATTGGAAACCGCCTAAACAACCACAGGGGGAAATCGGTGCCGAATCGATGCCACAAAACACGAGGCGAAACGGAAAAATTCGATTTTTCTCTCCCCATCGCAGTCACTTCCGAGTCCACTACGCGCCTAATAGCGGTTGGTCGGACGTAATCTCACCCCCGTGAGAGAAAGAGAGGGCTCGTGACTCCTTAACCCACCCCTTTCCGCCAGCGGGACAGATAGGCGCCAGCCTTCTTTGACGCGCGGACTTGCCCTTTCCAAAGAGTTTCGCTGGCGAAGGAGACTGGCGACGACATGATCCGATGCTTGCGACGCGCGATCAACCCGCGCCGACCATTCTAAATTGGGTCTTTCATCTGTAGCCCCTCATGCCCCTTCTCTGATGCTACCCTACCGAGAGAGACGCTTCGGACGCGCGAAGGGTTTCAAAGGGAAGAAGAAGCTCTACGAGTGGATGGCGTCAGGATAATCCAACCCACCCCCCCCCCCCCCACCCTCCCCGGCTACCCAGCCGGCGTGACCGCGGCTCTTACCACGGTGGAAGAATGTATATAAATACAAGCATGTGTATGTACACAAAAGCGCATTAGTGAAGTCACGATCCAACTGTGTAATTTACCTATCCGCTTTCACCTCTACCAGACTTTCCTTTCCTTTCTCCTCCCGCGACATTTCTTTCTCTTTCGCAGAACATTTCTTCCGGATTCACTTTTTGGGATATTCCACACAAAAGATTTGTGCGGTTAAATCCCTATCTTCGTGGATGCTCATCGAAATATTAGCGGTCATTCAACGTTCATAATATGAATTATGGGTAAAAAGGTTTACAAACAAATATATTGTCGCTACTTATGTTCGTAGACGAAATTTGAATACCTCTATCGTTGTATGTGATTCTAAATCCAAGCATGTGAAAATTAAAATGCAAGCTCCGTAATGTTGCTTACTCGGCGAATGTGGACGGGAAACGCAATCTTTCCGTAAAGTCTCACTTGAGAACAGGTGAATGGGGCTTGAAAGTAAGCCAATCCCTTCCGCAGTTATTCTCGGATAAAAATCGTAGACAAATCTCATGTTCTAAAGTAATCTTAGATAAACAATATTGAGATTAAAGTTAGGGAATGGAATGACTCTGAATGTTTTTTCTCTGGTCACAACTTCGGCCAACACAGATTTAAGAAGTATCATTTATTTTGCGAGAGAAAATTAATATCTTGAAAATGTAATCTTACATTTAAAAGGAATTTTGCATATTAAAATAATAGACTAGACAACATTTTCAAAGAGCAAAAAAAACTTACAACATGAATAACAAAATATCAGTCTAAATCTTGGAAGAGTGAGGATTTCACGACTTCATTTATAAACTTCTGAAGCAAAAGTGGTCTATTTCTTGAAAATTATGGGTGACTTCGGACGCTGAAAATGAATATGGACTTCCCTAAAGAAGAAAATTTTGAGCCAACAAAATAAACCAAAAACCATACAATAAAGAATTGAATGCATCTAAAATTGAACATTAGATTTTATTTTCCAGCGTTTCTGTGGAGAGACGGGAACTCCTTTACCGAATAATGCACAGGAGCAGCAAATTTTCATTGATCCAGAATAACCACTGGCAGAAGCGGTCCGTGTGATGCTGAAAGCCGCAGTCGCTCTGACATTTCTTTCCCGTCGATCAATCAATCGCTTAATCAGTGGCAAATCCACTGACATGCCTCTCAATCAGGGGAAACCTCCACAAATCATCTACATCGAACAACGAGAGGTCAGCTGGGTGTGCAATCAAAGCAGATGTAGACGTTAGCGGACGGGAGGGGCTACACCTTCCTGGATCACGGATAAGCAGCTGAAGGTTGGTCAAAATATCACGAAAGCACGACGATCGCCCATGGTATCAAATTTTCTTCACTTTTAACTGAGATTGGTCAAATATGGGTTAATGCTTAACTATTGACAGTTAAAAATCTAATGCTCAGGAGGGATGAAAACTTACAGGATTTTGAAATTTCTGCGGGGCAACGCATCGCGTGTCTGCCATAAAAAATAACTAGCATTTAATATTGGACGAAAACATCGAATTGATTGAACTGCTTTCCGTATAACCATACGAATAGATAAACAAACTGTTATAGCATATAGTATATAATATTGTACACAGCATATCAATCAAACCAATTCCTTTTTTTCCTACTGTTCATCGGTTACTTGTCCCATTCGTCTTCCTAACAGTTCAACAGATTTTCAAAGCTGATAGCCTCGGATGTAATTGATGCAAGCAACTTTTGAAGCATCATCTCGTGACTCATAATGTAAAAGAGACTAGTTCCATAACTTAGCGATTTGAAAATGGTGATCATAAGAACACCAGTAATGACCTATAAATTGAAAACAGGTAGTTATGACAAGATAATGGGCAGTGTTTCACACCTGTTATGTTGGAGTAATTCGCGAATTACGTTTGAAGACAATGTTTCTTTTCGTATATGAACTGCAAAACAAGAAACGCGAGTAAAGGGGGTGAAAAATTCCAGCGCGCGCAAATCTCGGGAACGCGATTGGACACGGAGGGACTTGGTTAGGCGACACAGCAGACAGAAAAAGGCAACAATGATTACGTCTGCAAGCGTAAACATCGCAATTCATCTTTTTCTCGGGAAGCCTTGGATTGCGGCAAGGTAACTAACTGTTTTCCCCCGGAGCGACGGAATGCATATCGAATGAATAACGAGTCGGAGATGAAGGAATGAGAGAGGGACGGGAGAGGGGGAGAGAAACAAGTGACGCCAGAAAATAAGAACCGTAATGAATGAAGGGCAGCAACGTAGACGGCGGAAACCAATCGCACGACTCAGATCTTCGGAAAACACGGGTGGGGAGTATTGAGTAATATTGAGAGCAATAGTAATATCATTAGAGGACGAATTACGTCACAAAACATGAGGCCAGCGTAAAAATAGGTCTCTGTCAAGTTATTGCAGAGAAATGTTTGCGATACCATCATTCACAGCTAGCTTTCGTAGAACCGGCAGTGATACTGATGAGGTATCTAATTCGTCCACTTAAGTCATCAGAATTACTGGACAACTAAACTCAAAAATCAATGTATACTGCTTAAAACGAAGGAATTTATAAAAAATTAACAATTCTCCATCGCAAGTGTTAACTTTGCCGAAAATTTTCACTTCCCATTATGATACTGAAGTTGGGGTCTTAATTTTGTTGCTCGGGTTGTGTTCAGTTCACAGACATCATGCGCGATTATTTATATATTACCTCCTAACTATCTACAGGAGGAACAACTGAAGTGTTCCCGGGCAAGCGTAGCCGCGAAACCACACTACAGTCACGTGGTTTCCGTTGATCTCATTTTCCCATTGGAGTTTTTGTTTACACCCCGCCCCCCACCGAAATTACTACTCAATGAAGGGGAGTGGGAGGCGGAGGAAAACAATTCAAGGAAAGAGTACAGACGGCGGTGGAGACGCACGCACAATAGCTAGGCGGCGTGCATCTCGCCACTTGGCACTGACCCCCCGTCAATTCACCTCACTCGTACACGCAGGCATGGCTAATGTTTTTTGTGTCCCCCTTTCCCTTCCAGCATCGAGTAAATCGATGGCCGTCCGTCACGAGGAGGAAACAGGAAAGCTGGAATCGGTCGCGATCCTCCATCGATGACGAAACTGGCGTACAGACTCGGCGCCCGCAAAGGCACCGATAGAAAGCGGTTACGGAGAAGAAAAAGCAATGTTCTCACAAAATTTTTCTTGGGAATTACCATGACTTCCAGGACCAAAATTTAGAAATTTCCATGATTGTTGTTACCGTACCGAATGATTTTATCGTACCGTGATTCGCAGAAATAATGCATATTAATTATTAGAATACTATAGATAATGGCATTACTTAAGTAGATTAGATTACCTTTGAAGTTGAACATGTAGTGTAACCTAAATTTTTTCATTAATAATTAATTTCTGATGTCACTGCAAGCAATCAAAAGTATTTACGTAACGCACGGACCTGCCAACACCGTAAGAAACAACACACAGTTAAGAAGAGGTTGCGAACTCCTCGTTTGGATGTCGTAGTGAAATGTCTTCGAGAGACAAACCAAAATCTAATAAAGACAGTTCACAGATACGCAGCTAACGAACTGGTGAGAAACAAACCTTCACCACTACTAAAAATGAATACAAACTACTAAAGATCCTTAAGAAATTAATCGACACGTGTTTCCTCCAATTTTCGCATAGCCTTCAGAGGTCGCGGACTTAGGCGGAAACTTTGCGGTGAAGACGAGGATAAACAAGAAGAGGGAGAGAGCGGGACAGGCCGATAAAAAGTCGTATCCGGAAAAGATAACAGGGACAAGAATTTTATTTTTACATGCGAGAAAAAAATTAAAGATCTTCCCAAGGTTTCCTTTTCAGCTCGGGAGGGAAGGAACTCGCTCCGACTGGTTGTTCCGACTGCCCTTGAAATATTTGGTAGGGAGGGTCCCCTCGCATTCATCAAAAATTATTGGACCAACTGGCACTCACACAGCGGATAGCTATTTAGGGAGGATCCACTGAGAGCAGCCTCCTTCCTACCCGTGAGAAAGAGAAGAAAACGCAAACCGATGAAGTATGCAATAACACTATTCTGCCCCACCAATACAGGGAAAAGGCGAGGGAGGCCAGGTGTTTTCCGCTTTATGGGTAGCTTTATGGAGCTCGAGACAATCCAAAAACGTTTGTAACTCCGTGAAAACCATGAGGTCAAAATATAAGACGACAAAATGCAACCGAGGCCTTAATAACAGAGTATGACTGTCACTTTTTGAGCAAATTCAGCGGTACTTCTGAAAAATGTGTTGCGATAGACAACGCCAAAGGCTTCCCCAGTTTATGCGAGATAAGTACTACCACCATTCCGGAGGAGACACCGCTCTGCGCTATCTATAAATTTTTTTGAAACGACTAACTGAATTTATCCAATGAAATACCAGCACTTTCCACGGGTAACTAACAAAAAACGACGCGAAGTAGCATGTCAAACCCTATTGTGAATACTCAAAGAATTAAATGAATTTATCAAAGTTCCCTTTACGTGTTTTCGGCTATTTTAATCCCCTTTGTTCTGTGTCACTCTGTGTGATATTAAACATTGGGGCTTACGCACAAAGATACATTAAAAATAAAAATCTTTAACCTCTCTGAGACAATTACTCATCACCTCATCCATCAAAAACCTGGAATTCCAAAGATATTTATAAATAAATATCTAAAAAGTAAATATATATATTTAACAAAATATAAGGCTTTACTACGTATTCCATTGATATAATTTCGTCCAATGACGTTTAAAAATGCGGCGTGATTTACCAGATGATGATAAGAGAACGAGTTCCCGCATCGGTACACAAGGGAGAGTAGAATGAGCGATATTGACGCCGACCGTAGCGGCACTTCAACCGCGGCGCCAAATGTAAATCCCCTCGACGACCTACTCATGGAATAAATGGACGCCGCGTAAAAAGATGTATCGACCATTATACGCGTGTTATGGAGGGAATTCGGTTAACCGAAGGGCAGATCGGTATCGGATACACTTCATGTGAGTGCCCTCGCTAAGTGAAGGGGTCGATTGGTATTGACAAGGGTATCAAAGAAGGGAAAGACGACACACGACGGGGGCGAGGGTAAAGAGGAGTAGGGGTAAGAGGAGGAAAGGGGAAAGCTTCTAGCATAGGGAAATAGGGAGGGCTCCGCGGAATGAAGTAACATTCCCTCCCTCCCTCCCTCTTCGACCCGAGAGAATTTTAGCAACAAATAATTAAATAAAAGAAAGGTCCGATAGGTCGGGTGGTGTGGCGGACGGATTGGGAAAGCGAGTCGGGATTAATGGAAAGACGTCACACGAGCGCGCGAGCTTCTGAAAAATATGCGAGGCAAACGGCGGAGAGAGTGAGTGAAAAAAGATGCGGGTGAAAGGTGGAGCTGTGCCGGGAAGCACATCTCTCTCTCTCTTCCTCGCTCGCCACCACACTCCGAGCACGTTCACTGCGAGGCTAAAGAGCTCTCAGAAAGGCATACACGGAATCGATGGGGCGAGAGAACAGCGTAAAAGTCAAAATTATTTTCAAAATAATAATAGCTTCTTACTTTTCACAGGTTGGGTCGGTATCATCTCCGTTCAGAGTGTTTAAATAAAAAGATACATTTTTCCCACTCAGCAGGTTCTTTTGCAGCGAGTAATTCAACAGCACTCATCATTCCAACAAGAAAATAATAAGAAAATGAGGATAGTGGACGTATTTCAATGCAAAAATGCGAAAATGAGAATGTGAGAAGTATAAAGATAATGCTATACATATAAGTAGTCAAAAGAGAAGAGAAAATATCAACTACGAATTTTTAAAACTTCTTCGGAAGTTTAGGTATGCTTATTATTTTTTTACGGTAGAGCTATATGTTGGATCCTTATCTATTTACGGTCCTGGAGTGCGTTTCAGTTGAGAGTTTCCATATTGTACGGCGTATATTTGGTGATTTCCTTTACAATAAAAGTGGTATACTTTCTTTTTCACAGTTTTTACTATCATAACAGTCACCTTTCTTCTATTCTCCCTGTACATATTTTTAAGTATTCCGGGACTAGCCTCGGTGACAACTTTTACGGGAGTCACCAGGAATGCACAAATTGTGCGAAAAATCCATTCATGATTCGCCTTGACTAGGATTCGAACCCGGAACCCCCGACTTCTGTATGTACACTTGGAATTAAAAACGACCGCAGGTTACAGACTAAGGTACTGACGTAAGGACTAAGAAAAATCTTAGTCACTCACCCCAGTGAAAAAAAGCGATGGACATAAATCAAAATCGGCATTAGGATATCATAAAAACAATTAAAATCCCATCAACACATTAAGATACAATGTCAATATCTTTTAATCATTAATTATTGCTTCTTCAATAAATGTAATGCGTAAATTAAGGATCGCAAAATATCACTCCGCTCGGTTGAAACTTGTTCCGGAAGTATAAAGATTAAGTAGAGGAATTATGTCATTGAGGTTAGAAGTACCGTCACTGTATACTAATTCCTTTTATTGGCCAAGTGTCTGATTTAAGAGGATTGAGCGAGCGTAAACGACAGACCTTCTTCACTGGAAATCGGATTAGGAGATGCAAGAGGCACAGTACTCACTCCGTCCGCTTGAAACCTCACCGCGCTGTCTTCTCGGTTTCAAAGCAGTAGCATTACAGCAACTCAAAGGCCTACGGTTTAAGCGATAGCTATAAGCTGTAACAGCCAGTTCTGCGGAACGAGTATTCAACTGCCAGAGGTCGGCGCCTATCGATCCTCCTTTCTTAGAATTATCGCATTTGGAAGCGGTGTTTTTCCACTGGCAGGTATTTCTCTAGCGTTTGTAAAAAAAATACCACCTCTTTGAGTACTCATAATGCGCAGAGACGTTTTCTACCGAATTAAGACGGTAAAAAACGACAATGTATTTAAAATTACTCATGCAACATGAACTGATGGCAGAATAAAATAGGGAGTCACGCCTCTTAATTATGGACAGAAAAAAAATAATAATTTCAGGCACAGCATTTCCACGATAATTTCTATTTCGATTTGACAACACATTTTCCTCTCTACATCTTTCAGTATGCAAATAAAGTGAAGTTACGGCTTTACTAAAAGAAATAAGATATAAATATGCTCGAAACATGAAACAACGACGCAAGTATTGCCACAATAGCGGAATCTATTTGGCAACACCACTGGTAGACTAAGAATAATTTTTTACTCGAAAAAAACAATAGTGGTTATACCATTAAATATGATTTCCCTAAATATGAAATTGATCGCTCACCAAGACAACGGGTATTTTTGACCTGCACCGCGAAGGTGAGATAATACAATACAGGAAAGGGTTTAAATGCGTCAAAAGGAGTCAACGAAATTCTCACGAAGGGCTGATACATACAGATCATAATAGAAACCACTAGGAAGAGAAGGTGAAAGCGATAATGCCACAAAATATGAGGAAGGAGGGCAAGGGGAAAATAGCATAGCAAGGCCTGTCTTCATGTGTTAAAATACAGATAAAAGGCGAGGGAATCACAATAACTTTCCTCAAGGAAGTGAACAAAAGGCAACGAAAAAGGATGTTACAACAATGGGAAAGAATTTCCAGCGGAAAACTTAAGGATTGGAAATAAACCTGTGAATAAACCTTCAGAAAGAGGAAGCACTAAACGGGAATTTCCCGTGACCGACGCAACTGATTAGGGTTGCGCAGTCACTTGCAGACCACTCGCTGTCGAAAAGGAGACGCCATCCGAAAGCCGAAAACATCGAACCACAAGCATGTACGCATTCAGACCAAAAATGATGAATAATTACACAAAATGAAGGCTCTAAATAAACTTAATAATAAGTCGAAGACTGGTGGACGGCATGAAATTTGAAAAAAAATTGCCTTTCGTTTCTAGTTTCCTTAACCTGGATCCGCCCAAAATATTTTTTTTGAGATTAATACTTCATATTCTAGGGGAATGGTAAGGGTCTCATTCTTACTACATTCTGAAAATATTACGTTGATCGGTTGTGTAGTTTCCGAGATACAGGCCGTGACATAAATGTCACATTGGGCGGATCTGTTGTCTTTTGGTGCAAGGTAATATTTCCCCAGAAAAAGCAAATATTTTTCGCATTTGAGCTGCACTGTTCATTTAAATGATAAAAAAACCCTAGAAAAACATATCATTAATTACGCACACTATTTTCAAGCTTTTGTTTAAATTTAAAGTAAATTGTTTAAAAATTTAGCAATAATTTTCAGAGTACCATTGCCCGTATTATATAATTGGTTACTTAGTGACTTCACTTAAAAATTCGAGTATCTCGAAAACTTAATAGTAAATTAAACAGTTGATTGGTGATTCATATCAACAGCAAGAAAGATGAACGAGGACAATATAAAAAAAATTATCGTACACGCCTTGGTTTCCCAAGAATTCCATCACAAATTCTATTTTACCAAGAGAAGCACATATGTTAAATTGGAGAGAAGCGCCAACTTAAGTACAAATAGGACAACATGGCATACGAATTTTGATTCTTCCACTAGCGTTCTAAACCAAGATGCCTTGAATTATTAACTGACATTAGCAATTATTTGTGCTTAAAAATAATGTAAACAGTTATAGAGTAAATATACATAAATAAAGATTTCATCTCACAACATCAGGTTAAAAATTCAAGAGCCAATAAACACAATTTTCTCGTCTTTTAACGCTATTCCCATTCTCTTCAAGTCTAACGATAATCTAACTAAGAAAAAGCGCAGCGTGGGACACAGTTCAGGAGATGTTTAGTTTTCCAATGAGATATCATTAAGGAAAGGGTAGCGACCATTCATTCCGCGAACTGAGTGGGACGAGGAAAAGAAAAACAATGGAGAGTAAACACCTAAACATCACAGGGCTGAATTATACATGGATTTGGAAGCTCCTCCCATCTGCCAAGCCTCGGCCCCATTGAGGCGGTCACCTTTCATTACTTAACGCCATTAACTCAGAGCCTAATTTCGAGAGTGGCACCCATGGGGACACCTTGCTCAAACCCCACTTCGCACGCTTTTTTAAGGCAACAAATTACCATTTGAAATAACAACGAGGATCGATCGTCCTCTGCCCTCCGCTGTGAACTTTTCCATTCGTGTCAACAAAGCGTAGCATCTTGCACCGAGCTAAGAGGGAGCGTTGGTAATTGGGGTGATCCGGGTAAATTATGAAACAAGGGTGCTATAACGCTTACAATCACGCTGTACACTACGGTTTCAAGAGCGCAACTACCGCTATCACGAGATAAATTTATTTAAAAAAAAACGAAAGAATTCGGTTTCGTGTAAATTCGTGCCTCAGTATAAATACAGTGCACAATAGCGCCAGAGGTAGTTGCGCAATAATAAAAATGCACAGGCTAACATTAAAATCTCAAGTTCAGTAATATTACGGCAAAAGGAAAAAGTTAGCGAATGCAATTCTCATAAATATATATTACAAAAATCCTGATACTTATCCTTCGAGAATATTGAATTTGATGGAAATAAAACTTCTACTCTTAATAAACAACACGAAATCAAATGCTATCGTCATAGGCAGCCATTAAGACTCATCACGTCACCTTAGATTTTGCCATTGCAACCCTGGCCGCAGGCATAAGCAAACAAACTGAAAATCTTCCTGGGCTTGCCTAGCTAATTTAACAAAAGTATTCTCAATCTCAGTATCCTTCATCATCCTCCAGTCCTGTCTCGACCAACATTTTGAAATATAAAATTTCTGATACGAAGTATGAAGCTACTGTTTACACAAAGGGATGAATGAAAAAATATAACCTACGAGCGTGAACTGACAGAAGTCATTGAATTTGAAGGCGAGGCGATCCTTCCACATCAGAATAACGATACTTTTTTGACGAAATGTTAATGCCATAACGTAAATGTTAACGCCAACGTAAAGGAACAACACAAGGACAAACATCATGCAAATTCAATAAGTAGGGGGTCCAGGAGAGGCAAATACAAGTCCGCACAATGGCAAATATTCGCCATCGGCAAATGATTACCTTGAGAATGATATCATTGAATCTAAAATCAGGGCAGGGAGGCTATTAAGGTTGGGACAATCCAAAGGTTTATTTCATTGATTCTATTCATATTTCAAGGATGAGTGAATTGCGAGGCTTCGATGGATGGTTGGGGAACCGAAGAACCTGGTACGGTAAGCAAATTCCGAGGGGATGGAGAAGGTTGGGGGAGAGATATTTTCGCGAACTCACCCCACGAGAAGAGTACGGGAGGGTTGAGAAACACATAATGAGAGCAGGACCATGGGGCCATTGAGTCGAGTGAACTTAATCGAGAGCGTACGTCGAGACCCACTCGCGATTACGACGGAGAAAAAAAAGAAAAAGGAATTTCGATTCGCACTTGTTGTGACCGCCGCAGCCGAACAATGATGATCTTTCTCGAGGCTCTCAATGAACATTTCGCTCACAGACGTGATTGGAAAGGCGTAGTAATAAAATATCCGACACGGTTACGTGGACTTTATGGTCTTCGATTCGCACGACCTGGCCTACTTCCCGGGCTAATAAAGGAGCTGAAGATCTCTCCCATCCTTACTGCTTGACGAGCCAGAACGATCTTTGAATACATTAATCGGTATGCTTTAATCGCCGGCACCCTTGTATGCTTTGTTGCATAACTCACAAAAAAGGTAAAAATGAATTCAGGAGGGAAGAGGTAAATAGAATGGTCTTGGACTACTCTTGTTAGTGGATTCCACTTCCTCTCTCGCCACCAAAGCACTCCATAAATACGATAGACATTGAAAAAATTACCAGGGAATATACGGTTTTAATTTTTTTAACTTGTGCATACTATAGTAACGAATAATAACTAATAAAAAATGCCACCAAAACCTGATTTTCTGAAAAAATATACGCGAACAATAAGTTCGCGTATCTTTTTCAGAAAAAAAATTGATCTTTACGTTCCATATGACATGGCACCAGAAAAACCCGATGGAGATCAAACCATGGCCGTGTATACCAAGGGTACTTCTCTACCTAGTACTAAGTACTTCTCTACCTGGGTTTCTAAGACAGGATAAGCCGCTGGATTTATACATATTTATTACAATAAAACATTATGCCAACTGTTATTTTTCACGGAAAGATTACCTGATATGGGGAATTGAGAGGAGAGCTGCGTCAAACCAATCTTCGGATTGCTGAAAGTTGGTGATGATGATGTATTCTTTAAAAATTAAATCTCAACGTCACATCGCATCTCGGTTGATCGAGAAACGTTGCGATGGTGTTGCAAGTCGAAGATGAAGATTATCACATGGAGGTTGATATTAAATCGATATTCGATAATGTGGCTGTTTTATTTGAACTGCTAGTATCCCATCCATTATTAATGGATAAAACTAAAAACTTCTAATTACCAAAGCTTTGCATGAATAAGTAACTTTGTACGTAGTCGCGCGCACGGGTGCAAAGTTATACACACCAAGGTTGAAATTTGCCATGAAAAAATTATTTGTAAGTAGCATACCTGACGTCGCACAACAGCCCCAGCCTTTAACTTCCCACTTTCGTGTCACCGATGGATTTCTGCAGGAAAAGGCTGAGTGCGAGCCGCACGCCCAATTAGGAGAATCCACTCACATGAGGCCACCCGAGAGCGCGCATAGCCTGTCTTTTGTTCGGTCATTAGGTGGGGCGGGGCACCCCCCACTTAATACTAACACCTGCGCTCGAAGGCACTGAGTCTTCCTTTAATTTCTCCGACGAAAGGCATTAGCGTTGAGAACAATTGACTGCAGAATAACGAACAAAAAAGTGAGCATAATGCTATGTGGCCCAAATGAAAGCGGAAGAGACACGGATGATTAAGTCACAAAGTCACGGAATTTTACCGATTCAAATTGGCCGTAGGAGGGATGTTTGTTACGACTGCCGTTTGCAATTCAAAGATAAGAATTGAAATAAGACGAGTTTTCATTTCACGAAGGTTACCAAAGTAGATCGCAGACACATCTGATACATGTGACATCATACAACAGAATTGGAATCAACCCATCTCAAAAATCGTATTAATTCAAGCTATTACTTCAATGAATGCAAGCATGATTTTTACACGCACCGTGGTGTTCATCTCTCTTATGAACTAATGACTTGGTTCTCTAAAAGTACTCCGCAAAACCTGCGCGTTAATGAATTTCTTAGGGGGATAACAATTCAGTTACCCGTCTTCAAAATAAGAGATCGGCAATACGCATAGCACAAAAATGTCATCTCTTTCGTGTGCGGCCACCTTCATTGAGTAACGACGGAGAGATCGATGAGATAGCTGAATAAACGAATTCACTTCGTGAAAAGATATTTTCGGGGCATTATGGATAAAAACCGAACACAGGGAACAGAATCCATTCTTTCCTCATGCAATCCACGAATACACATGAAAATGAGCAATAGACCAACCAACACATTTCATTTCAGTCCCATTGAGTGCAGAGGATGAAAAGCGGCAGCTAAATTTGCTCATTGAAGGCAATAAGAGGAAATGATGCAGAGACAGAACTTCCTCGTGATGCGTACTATTACTCGATTTGGGTCGCATTAAAAGCTAAAAAATTAGAATCTGCAATCCTCTTTAAAATCAACGAAGTTCTTTGTCAAAACGCAAGCTTTGCCTATTGGCTAACCCTCTGGAAATCCTTCATCTCGAGTAACAAGACAAAAAAAGTGTTCGACTCGGAGACGTCGCCCAACAGCGTACCGTGCCGTAAGTGCCTACATTAATAGGTTCAGCTGGCGTGGAGTAACACAAAGGCGGAAAAGTACCTCGAAAATCTCCCATTACATTAGTTTTCAAAAGAATAAGCAATATAGATGTTCGGTTTACCGTTAGAAAACAGAATAAGCTAATAAATTCTTTCAATAAAGATTTCGAATAAAAACGGCGAGAAACTGCGTAGAAGTACGTGCAATCTCAAATAGGGGGAGTGTTTAATAATTGATTAATTATAGCCACATCAGACCAACACTTTTAATCCCGACGAGAACTTTTTAATTAAGGCTGGCGGGCAGAGGACGATATGAATCAGACGTCCCTTTTGGCAGCCACAATCCGCAAATATTGATCCCTCACCCACAACCCCCACCCACTCTTGCGGTAGTATTTTTTTATGCCAGCTATTCCTCGTTCGCCTGCACTGCCTGTGCAGGAGGAATCGTCGAATTTGGGGGGGGGGGGGGAAGAGACGGAGGCCCCCTCTTTTCCCCGTGTGTCTTTTTGGGGTGTCGTTCGGGGATTTCCTCCAGCCCACAAACTATATACTCTACCGTACCTTCGCCAGAAGCCTTTTAACATATTTTTCGCCGCTTTCCTCGACCCTTCCCTTTCCCCATTCGGCGGATATATTCCGTTTGCTTTTAGTCCTCCCGTTATACACCCGTTCTCTCCCCCACACACGGCACTCGGGCATGCAAGCCAAAGGGATCGCGTAGGAAAAGAGAAAGGGCTGTGCACGTGAGAGGTCCGAGGGGCGACTCCTTTCGTTCCCTTTCTCTATTTTTAAAATCCACGAACCGCCCACGTTTTTACTCCGAGAAACTCTTAAAAATAAAACCTGCCGGCGCCGCTGTAGATATTCAAAACGGATGTAAACAGGACGAAACCGTTTCATGAGTGCGATATTTCTTTCGGCTACCAAAAGGAAATTTGATGAGTTAAATAAAGGTGCGAGGGGAAGAATAGACTCAGAATTTCGACAGAGGATTTTAAAATTTGAACTTGATTATAACTATTTCATCCTAAAAAGTAGGCTTCCGCGGTTAAAATTAATAATTGCACTAACTTTTGGGGTGAGGCCCCGTCGAGTTGTCACTGTTCATATACCTGGCCGTCGTTTCGGAGGCGATGCAGCACTCCGTCTTCGCTTGGTGTGCCCAGATGATGATGTGCTGCATATCCTCCGAAACGTCGGCAAGGTATTTGAACGATGTGAACACTTGACAACTCGACGCGGCTTCACCCCGAAGAACGAGATAGTCCAATTATTAAATATTTTATGCTTAATATATTGATCCTTCCTGAATAGGAATCAATGATTTGAAGATGACAGTACATCTCTTAACTTGCGTCACAACCAAATTATGTTTTAAGAAGACTTTACAACGTTAATACTTCACTTTTGTACCAGGAATTCAAATCCTACAGTATACTAGCACTTCATAACACAGAAAAAAATATTCGAATATTATCCAAATATTTCAAATGTTATGTACAAAACAATACGCCGCTTAACTCCAAATACAAGCTTAATGAATATAAACGATCGTACGGATAAGTTATTCTTCTATAATAAGTACTATAAGATTACTGCTCCGCCAATAGAAAATGGTGTTCGATTATATTATCAACAAAGAAGAGATTATTTTTCTTCAAACATCGAAAAAAAATGCGAAGGTTCTTGCACGGCGAGTTTGCTACCTTGGCCAATCGATGAGCGGTTGGGAAGAAGGTTGTTCAATGCTGCGGCGGAGAAATGAATATTTTAGTTCGGCCTCAGTTCTCTGGGAGGGTTCTTTCCACTCTGAAATGGCGAACACGCTCCGAGGGTCCTAGCAGTGAAATAACCTTGCCATTTTATTGGCCTCATTCATAACAGAAGGTTCTCTACCCCGAATATGAACCACCTTACAAATGCATTACACTGAAAAGGTTCTCATGCATTCTCCACGACACAAAATTTTGCGAACTATCATCACCGAACCCTAGAACAAAAAAAAACCAACCATCTAGACAATCCTATTTTTAAGCAGTAGCTGGACCCAACGTCATCGTATCACAATTTTCTATTTAAATTACGCATCATCAAATACAATTACGATGGTAAAAAGTTAGAAAAAAATTCAATAAAATTAACGAGTGTTGACGAGGGTACTTCACCCGATTATAAGAGTACCAGTGGCATATATGGGGGAGGTAAATGAACGAAATTAGTAGGTAAATGTTTAGCATTAAAGCTGTTTACCACCCGTCGATTAGAGCTATCGCAGTACTTCTTTTCTGTATACTTGTACCACCGTGTATGTTTATTTTCACATTTATTTGAAATATGATATATAGTGGTGTATGCTTGTTATAAAATACTTAGATTGATCTTGTTCTTCTCAACCCCCAAAAATTAATTCTACATGTGCTAATTTAAGCTTTCGGTCTTGCTTTTGATCGTGAATTTGCCTAAATTACTGAAGAGGAAGCGGTGCTGATGGCACATCTTTCTGGTTCAATCCCATCCGACATAAGGCGCACGAGTGCCGCAATCGTACATGCGTCGGTCCCTTCATTTCTGCATCCCCTCTTACAGCCTCCCCTTCGACAGAGGTCTCAACCTTGGCCAATGAAAGGAGTTGAACTCGATGCACGTGAACTTGAGCAAGAGCTGATCTCCGTCTTGTGATCTCATTTGCGATGCGCAAGGGTCGCTCCTTAAGAATTAGACGAGCCCAAAATGCCTCCTTCCACTGCCGTCAATGGGAGCTCATAAATCTCCAGGGAGGAGACGGAAGCATGGTAGCAAGCCGATTTGCAAGCCCATTCTTCGTCATGGGGGCGACTAATTACTTGACCATTCGAAAAGAAACTTGACGTAGTACAATTCGGGACGCAAGCGAAATAAACAAAATTTAAAAACCTACGCATGGAGTACAATTTCCCAGAACTACGATATGGATATCGCGGGTTTATTTCAATCAATTTTATGAACTCATTTGCAAAGCGCAAAAGGGTATAACCCAAGCCTATAAATTTTAAACGCCCAAGTCTACTCCTTGCCCAACAATAAATTCTGAACATTATGAAAGTCTGAGTGGATATTTCAAGACAACGCCACATTAGCAGGACGAATTTCACTCAGCTAATGAATAGGTTTATAATAAATGAGATAACAAAATCAAGAGCAATAATGAAAAGCCAGGGTTGCTGGATTCAGGGGCGCAGCTAGGAATTAAGGCTAGGGGGGGTTTCAGGCGCAACTAATACTGGGGGGCTTGGGGGTAAGCGGGAGGTAAGGAGGCCTTCCGCCGGAAAAAAAGATAAATGGTTCAAAATGGTGATTTTTACGGTCCTCTGAGGGATATTTTATTAATCCTCACACTATTCCATAAGCAATATTAATCCAATTAAGTAAAATAGATTTAACTTAAAAATTTCTGTGAGCTTCGGGGGGGGGGGGGGGGGGGGGGGGGGTTTATCCCCCAAAACGCCACTGGCTGGATTCTTGTCACAAAAATTTCAAAATTACCAAACCCACTCTTGTTTCGATAAAGAGGGTAAAGAGATGAGATTTTCGGTGCAAGAAAACATACAATATTTTAAATAACAATCAGCAATACCTATACGTGCAGAATGGCTTAAACCACCACTCGTTTGTATTGAATTTACGTAGTAAACATTTCTGCCATATGTAAATGGGATTGGCACGGTAAAAAAGTTGGCTAACAAAAACCTGGTGCAAATTTAACTTCTATTTTCCAATGGATAAACAAACAGTTCAACGACGCACAAACGGTAATTAGTTTCCTAACGAACCGCATCATTAGGGTGGACGTGCACTCGCTGTTAGGCTCCGTTTCGCACGCGCTGGAACAATCTTTTCAACCGGGAGGCCGACAAACGAGGAAGGAGCTAATAAGCGTGGCATTCACTCACTCGCGCAGTCTCGATCGATTAAAACAAAACCGAATCAAGTTTCGAGGTGAACCAGTGAAAGCTCGCGGACGATCGCGCAATTTTCTTCTATATTTCCCTCCTTGGAACCGTTATTCGGAATAAAAAAAATCCGCCCTCTCGTTAGTGCATACAGATCACAAATTGGTATGATGCGAAAGAGTTGTCCTTCCTTAAGCCTTCCTACGGAATTGGATCACTCTTGAAGACTGCAAAGAGGGCCGTGATCTAATTTTAACGGTCATAAAGGCTATTTTCATCTCGGCCAATCATGATCCCACGCACAGAAAACCCTTACCCTCCCTCCCCCCACAACGACTGACTCTGCATGCGTTTCAATTCTCCATAATTTCTAAGTCCCAGGGGGGTAGCCAGGAATTAAGGCTATGGAGGGATTTCGGCGCAACTAATACTGGGGAGTCTGGGGGGTATGGGATACCCGCTAGGGCAAGCGGGAGGTGGGGGGCCCTCCCCCAGAATTTTTTTTAGATAAATGGTTCAAAATGGTGAGATTTACGGCTGTGAGAATAACTTGATGTTTTGTTTGTAAGTCATCCGTCCCCCTAACATTAGTTAACAAAATTTGTCACATTAAAATATTTTTATAAAATATATTTTCCTGAGCTTTTGGGGGGCTTTATCACCCAAAACCCCCCCTCGTTGCGCCACTGCCAAGTCCAACCCCGATGCTAGACTGACTCCTTCCCTTCTACCCCACGATCCCCCGAACTCTCTAGGCCTCGATAGATCAGTCGGCCATTTGGCCAGTTAACTACGAAGAGAAACGTGGCAAGGAATAAAAGACACATTACCGCAGCAAAAATTCGTACGACGATACTACTGCCCATAATGAAAGAGTCGAAACTCATACAAAGCACTGGATCTCGTGATAAATATTGCGATTTGCCACGCAGTTATTAACAACAGGAGAAAGGCGTACTTTCCTAGCAGACAAAACGGGGTGCATTGGTTGCAAGGCTGCCGGAGCCCGAATTTACACAATGAATACATTGGGAAAATCGTGAATTCTATGCTAAATACATAACCCAAGCAAAACTATAAATTACAAAATTTCAAACATATTATACCATGATATAATTTTATAGCTAGTGAAACACACAAATCACCGAAAAATACATTAATACTCTTCTGAGGTATTCATCTGTTGTTCCAATATTATCTTATGTTATTGTAAAATATTTTGAAAGCATACAAGAACTGGAAGATGAGTTAATAGATTTGTTTTTTTTTACTCAATTTATACGTGAAATGTATACAAACGTTATGTCCCGGGTTTACATTGGATATAAATCAATAAACAAGCTAATGAAAATAATAGTCCATAATAATTGGCAGAAGTCCATATATTCTCCTGCCACAGGCCGACTTCTCCACATTAAGCAAACAAAAAATTTCTCAATCCAACAAATTGATTCGAGATAGAGTGATGAATGAGTGGAATGAAGAATGACAGACGAAGAGCAGATAATATTCAAATCGTAACCCAGTTTATTGAAATGAGGACGCCAGAGGGAATTGCAAGATAATATTCAAAGACAACAAATAAAGTTTTAAAAATCGGTACAGAACCATCGACCTTTCGATAGCATGAAAGCCTCAGTAAGGGGATTTTCACCCTCCGTGCTCTGTCATAGTGAATAGAATACAAATACATTCGTGCCGGAAAAGTAGTTATTTAATTTTTACATTTCACGTAGCCAGGATATTTAATCACAGGGAAAGAAGGATTCTTAACAAATAATGATGACGAACTGTTCTGGGGGAAAAAAGGAATTCCTATACCTATCCGCTCGGATAAATATCTTTCTTATTTTATCAAATTTTTCGGACCTGGAAATATAGTGAGTGTTGATGATGCATTTCTTTGGTATACCACGTGGTGGTACACTTCCGATGCCGGCGAGGCTCTAACCGTCGTATCAGATCTCGGATCGCAATGTCATCGGATGGCAATCTCATAAGGATCAATGGATATTTTTGGAGTAATACGTGGTCATTGCTCGTAAATGCATTGAATTAAACTTTTAAAATAAACTCACATAAGGTATACCTTCTTTTTCTTACTTTAATGATAGGCTTTGCGAAGTTATGACTCAAGCCGCCTCAATAGACATGTGGGGGACGGGTTAGGACACTAGTGATTAACAAATACCAAAGAAATACGAATTTCTGTGGAGCATAAATTGAAGTCCTTAATTGTACGGGGGGGGAAAGGAATTCGTATACCTATCCCTTCGGCAAAATATCTGTCTTAATTTTCAAATTTTTTCGGACCTGGAAAAATAAAGAGCCGGTGGGGCTCTAAGCCCATTCCCTTTTCGGAATGGCAGGGACATACTACCATTGGGTGGAAGACAACCGCCCCGGTAGAGGCGGCCGCGCCTCTTCATTCATGCGTCCGCTCCACAAGCATTCCCACACGGCGTGCCTCCCTCCCACCCTCCTCTCCCACGAGGACGGAACCCGCGCCAAGAATGACTGGAAAAAGTCATAAGCCCCCCTCCACCGCAACGATCCATTCCCCCTTCCCACGCGCATCTGCCCCTCTTTCCCCACGCACGCGTCTCCGCATTTGGCAAGCGTCTTCGGGTGGCGGAGGGGAGGAGAAAGGGTGGACGAAAACGCCCGAGAAGACAGAAGGAGAACAAGAATGCCAAGGATGCTCCGAGGATGATCTCCCGACGCACGCACACATGAAATGGTTCCAACCCTAATGACCAAGGAGGTTGAAATGTACTGGAGGGGGCACCACTGGTTCCGACCGCGCGGCGAAGTGTGGCAGGAATGGGGGACATCGGGTAGGATAAGCAATGCCAAATTTGACCAAAACATTGGATATCTAATTTATTCATTCATTTATTTCACACACCACCGAAAACATCACTGTTCGGCCTTTACATCGGGGTTGATAACATTTAACAATCACAAACATCCATGCCCTGGATAAGGGTAACTTATCCAGGCGGGACTCGAACCCGCGACCTTCGAATTGGCTGGCGAGGACTTTACCCCGCCGCCACCGAGGCCGGTAATTAGGGAGAATGGATAATTTTTGGTGAAATTTTTGGTCATAACTCGATAATGTATTAAAATAAATTATTGAACGCACATAGTAAACCTTTTTTTCTTACTTTATTGGTAGACTACTTTCCTTTGGGCCACAACATTGTCACGGTGGAAAGGTTTGGACGTTCCTATTACCCCTACATCTGAACTGGCGGCATTAATTCTCAATTACTCACGCTAGGGCCACCCATGCCAGATAGGTCGAAGGGTAGTAGCCAGATTAAGGTAGTCCAAGTGATGTTGTCTCATAAAAAACACTGTTGGAATAGAAGTGGGAAACCCCACCAACTATCTCTTCCCTGAGAGAATGGAGTACAATTTAAAGGACTGGAGTACAATTTAAAGGACTCCATGGAAACTTACCTTAATCCAGTGGTGGATAAAGAAAAATCTCAAGAGGGAGGTGCAAAATATATTTGAGGTACCTATAATTTTATCGTAAATAAAAAAAATGATCAAGTCTAATGCAAAGTTTAAGAAAATTTGGTTTAAACTGAATATAAACATGTACAAGACAGTTCCATCTAATGATATCAAAAAGTTACAATTGTGGTTTTGAAATGTTCGGCTACGCGGGAGGCAACGCAAGTGGGGGGGAGACCCCCATATGTATCTTCCATTGCCTGAATCGATAGAATAATTCAATTATAATATTAAAAATCGGTAAACTTTGCGAAGTTATGTTTCAAACATCGTTTCTCAAGAAAAAATTACTATCGATCACCACAGTTACGTTGTATACCTAACTCAGCTAAAAATAAAATTTTACACCTCAAGTCTCCTCGGCATTTCCCCGCACTTCTGCAGTATATAATTTGATTACTGCCGATAACGCTCACGGACCGGTCACAATGATATTTAAAAAAGTAAGTTAACCATGACATTCCCATCTGCAAAGTCGTTAATAGGTATATGACCCATTAATAGCAGCCAACATCTACCTCTCCATAATGATAACGCTGTCCGAGAGACAGCGATTTCACGAAATGCAACATCAAACATGCGCAAGCGCAAGAAAATATTTTGGAAACAAGTCGGAGAAGCAACCGCTGGACCTAGGCCAAATGAAGCGAACATGCCCATGTAACACAATCTGAATTATTGCTCAATGTTTCACTTAGCATCTACATTTAGCTGCGGCTGAAGAATCCAAAATGGTCCTCAATCATGAAGCAGTGAAGTAACAAACGAAAGAAATCGTGAAACCTGAAAAATGAGCGAATAACCCGCACGGGGAGTGATGAACTGAATTCTAAGTAGCTATGAATACGGCCGTGGGGAAAAGAATAGATTCGGGTCACCAATTTTTACATCCCACGCGAAAGAGCATCTTCTCCTCTTTCTCTACTGAGGTCTCACACTCAGTAGTTCACAATCCGAGCTGGACCAGGGTATGAGGGAAGCCGTGCTCCTGAAGTGATCGGAGCAGCGACATTGCGTAATAGTACCCCTTCATTGAGCTTCCACCAAAGTTACGACAGGGTTTTTACAAGGTTCCCGAATCCAAATTCCCTGATACAATCTTTATTCCCCCGGATTTTTCACACTCTTCTTACTATCACTACTTAACGTTTTCGTTCAGCCATGGCCACCTAGATACTGAATATCTAGGTGGTCATGGTTCAGCTCGGCCAATCACAGCCAACTTCACGTATGATTAAAATTTCCTTGAAAATACGCACATGTAGCAGATATTACAGGTTATTCGGACTTGCTCGTACCGCGATCAAATGGTCGACGAGAGAAATATGTCAAACTGAGCAGGTAGTAAAAGAATTTGCTTCTAGATTTTTTTTTAGTCAGAAAACGTAATAAATATCTGTCAATTCTTTCGATAAAGAGCAAATACTGCTATTGCATTGCAATGTTATCAGAAACTTAATTTTCCAAAATCAACGATTAAATTGGTTTTATGTCGAATTAATTGATTTCCAAAGGAAAAATTTACCACATCTCTCCGTGTAAAGAAAATATAAGCAAGCCCTTAACCAGCCGAAAAGAATGGCAGTTCATTTGATTAGTGCATCATGACATAAAATTTTCCCTGATGCCATGGAGGAGATACTAGGACTGTTCCCTGTCAAACAACAAATCCCATGACTTTCTCCTGAATTCCCTGGATTCTCTCAGAAAAAAATCCTTGTACAATTAAAAAACGAAGCTCGTTAAAAATTCTTCGGAGGAATTTTTCCGTGCATTGGCAAAGAAACGTGAAGTCGTGCGGAAAAACCATTCGCGAACACATAAGAGGTATCAAGATTAAAGGAAGACTGGACTTATTAACAGCAGGGCCGAGAGGTGCGTCAGCCACTGAGGTCATAGACACCCACGGGATTGGAGACGAAATAGGAATATCTCGGGGAACGGGGCAGACAGAGGAGTGAGGTAGACAGGAAAACGTGCTGGAGGCCGTAATTGCACGCACGAGGAAAGCGGAAGAATCTCACGGAGCTAATTGAAACAAGCTCCAGTAACTACCACCCTTCATTTTTATTCCAAGCGGAAGGCTGCAAAGAACGTGGAGATTAGCGAGATTTGACAATTTCCAATTGACATTGTAGGTGCAGACAAGCCAAAATTATCTATTGCAAAAACTAAGTGGACTACGTCAAGTAGTTAAGCAGTTTCATATCAAGACGAAAAATAAAACGGTGGAATTAAGAAAAAATGATAAACAGAGAATTATACCGTGACCTAATATGGAAAGTGATGAAGGACTATGTCATTAATTGTAATCATAACACATAAATCTAAATAGGAAATTTTTTGCCAGCCAAAAGCTAAACTCAACTTTCCCCTTTTGATAAATGGGGTTTTTATACAAATCCTGAAGGTTATCGTACCAATAATTAGTAATTATGTGAACAGCTAATAGCAATCATAGAATGTAAAATATTTTTAAGCGTATGCCCTCTGTTGAGAATGAATTCGTCGTTTCTCAAAGAAGTAATGTAGATTTCAGGAATTGACTCATAAACCTCGGCAATCTCTCATAAGATATATCAGAAAATTGAATAAAGAGGATGTGGCATTATTTTACAAATTATAATAATTTTGATTCTTAAAAGAAAATGGCAAGTGATTTATTTAGGACATAAAACTATACTTATAACTACCTCTAAAAACCAGAAGTATAAGGGTATTAAATTGAGTTTTCGCCAAGCATTTTGGAACAAAAAAGATTTTACGGAGCCATACTATAAACCAGGATCTTTTGATTGCTGATTCACTGAAACACAGTTAATCGGTTTTCCACTTCCTTCTCCACCTTCTAAACATTAGCAGTTAAAAATTAAAAAGGAATTACATTATTTTCACTGCCGCCATATAAAACATAAAGTGACGATAACAGCGAGGGAAGTTATCATATTAAATAGCGAACAGGCTTGGAACATAAAAGTGACACCAAAGAAGGAGTATTATTAGGGATTAATGGGCCAAAAGAAACACGATAACGCGTAAGATGTTAAGCTTCGAAAAAATATACTGGAAATAACTGCTAAGAACCAGAAAGCCGACATGAAATACGGCTGGCAC
Organism: Ischnura elegans; assembly: GCF_921293095.1. Lineage (NCBI taxonomy): Eukaryota > Metazoa > Arthropoda > Insecta > Odonata > Coenagrionidae > Ischnura > Ischnura elegans. The sequence continues at coordinate 104,126,529 of NC_060248.1, forward strand.
TAAAATTGAGCTAGCTAACGAAATGCAGTACTTATATAGCCTGTAAATAAAATGAATTCGCTCTAAAGATGGGAAGATGTGACCCCTTGAATAATTTATGGAGTCGAAAAAAATGACACGAGATGAAGCTAGGGCCACTCCTAACTCCTCTCATGGGCCACTTTCTCCGCGTACTGATATTTTTAGTATGAGATGAGAAAAAACTGAAAGCGGCAAGGAAAGGAGAAGGGGAACGATATGGCGATAGTTGTGTGACAACTTGGGAGCTTGAGGAAGTGGGCTCGGCATCTAGGAAAAGAATTTCCAGCGACGCAGTGGGCTACATTTTTTGGTGAGTAGATAAGGCGGTTCCCCCAACCTATCTTCCGAGAAATTATTTATATGAATACAGTTTTTCCTCAGAGCCTTATCCCTCGGTTGGGAATTGCCAAAGGCCTGGTTTACAGAACCCAACTAGTTGACGGGAGAAAGAAACCGAATATTTCCGCGTGCGCCGGCCTTGCCTTTCTGCCATCTCGCTCCTGTGCAAGAATTATCAACAAGCGACCTTCTGAGGCGTTGCAAGTTATAACAGGAAGAGCTTAGAGGTACCGGTTCCTTGTTATATTAATGACCGCCGTCCACATCGGCCCGTAGAAATCGAAATACAGCTTGAAAATCGGTCAACCAGAGCTCCTCAAACAATTTACGCGGCTCGACGTTTTCGATTCAATCGGATAGACCGGAAAAGAGCGCGAAGCAGTGGAAGCTGTGGGTCTCCCGAGGTCAATGGAACGAGAGCCAACTTATATCGTGCTGAACGACACTATTGGAAAGTCCAACAATCTGTTGGTCAATGGAAAACTTAGGTGTCTCAATCCATCAGGTGCATACATCTCTTGGCGTGCTCTTTGGTTATTAAAAGTTTAGTTTGTTAACACACACATGAGGTCATTTGTTGTTACAACAGGTATTGAAAATAAAGCATGAATTCTAAATCAATATCAGCTTAGTTGGTGTTTAACAGATAGCTAGACCAAATTATACTAGGTTACCATAGAAAATAGGATGTGTTCTGGCAAACTCTAATACGGCTATTACCTTTCTTTCAGGGAATTTGGAGTAAATTCCTTGAAGCCCTTAAACTAAATACTATTGAAAAAATATCGTAAATGTTAATTGTACTCCATATTTAAAGTTAATTCATTAAGCAATGGAATAAATTTTTAATTATGACCAATATGTGATAACTGTACAGAGTTTCATCGATTACTTCAATGGTAAAATTCGAAAGAGGAATATTCGTTTTAAAATTATACGCACTTAAATATAGCAATCGAAAACTATCATCGAGCGATGTGAGCGTTCCACGAGAACAGAAAATGCAGCAAGGAAGAAAAATCCGAATGCTAATTACAGTTAGAGAAAAGAAATACATTCGAAACCAGCGTTTCGATAGCCGTGGCAATTATCAACGGGGAAAAGAATACATGGTAACTTTAAGGGCTAAGCTACCAATGGATTTTGAACTGGTTTCGCTGAATCCTGACCTGACTTCAATTCACCACAGTGGGCCATTAGTCCAATGAGTGGTGCATACGCCAGAGTGAGCACCCACCCTCCAAGTTGAGTATTATTCCACTCGCCCGCCAACACTCAACACAGAGGGATAAGGACTTTCTTGATCGCAAATACCCAACCAGAGTTTGGTTCTCGAATCCTTGGCCTAAGATTTTTTATGCCGGTGGCGTAACAGGCAGGACTTTTATCAACAAAAACACGACGGTTTTCCCAATTCATGCGAAGCGTAGAGAATTACATCATAGTTTACCCTTGGACGGTCACAGATTTTGTATTGGCTGTTTCTGGCGTTTTCATCTAAATTCAACGAGTTAGATGTATTTAAGGGGAATTAAGCTAAGTTAGCACAACAGTTTCTACAGTTTAATTCCAAAATGTATTTGAAATCTTGTATTTGAAAAATTTGAAAAGAGGAATCTGAAAAGAGTGAAATAGATTTATGTCCACGAAGAAAAAACAAGATGAAGCACTGTAAGTATAGGAATGAGAAAGAGTATTTGGAACCAAAAAATCATTAAAAAGGATATTTCAGAGAATTAGAAAGCTCATTTTCGTAGACAAGGCTTACAAGACGTTTCACGTCAACTTAACTTGCTATTCAGTGACGCAGGAATTCACTCATTCAATGTCCCTATCCATGGATTTATTCTAATATCGGAACATATCGGAAACAAAAAATCCATCGGTAGCTAGAATAGCTAAGCCCACGTCGCGCGCGATGGAAGCGATGGAAACGCTGAATGGAAAGTGTGATGACGCAGTTAACTCTTATAAATGTAGGCCAAAGAAAAAATCGAATCACGAATGAAATGAAAACTCCTGGTCAATACGAGCGCTTGAATTCTTCCACGAAAGGGGAAATGGAAAGACTAAGATAGGTAGATGGTGGGCAAATATGATTGACAGAAAGACTGGCAGTGACTCAAGGGGGAGGGGACAACTCGGCCCAAAATGAGCACCAATAACTAACGTCAATCACATACTTCATCTCACGATTGAGTTATCGAATATAGAGTGGCTTGAGGGTTGCGTGGGAGGACGGGAAAGGAGACCAGAGAGGGATGGAGGATGTAGTCGGGCAAGGCCCCAGAAACTGCATCCGAGTGGTGCAGCCCCACCCACCGCCTACATCTGCCAGCTAGGATTGAACGATCATTAGCGAGGTAGAAAGTACGTTCATGTGGCCGAAAACACGGTGGATAAATCCGAAGGAATGGATGTCTTTGGTGCCAAATTTCCGGATGAATGATCGGATTAACGTAAATAAGTCCTTAATAATTGCCGGTTAGATAAATGGCCGCATATACATTATATCACCAATTTCTGTTTTATCAGATACAGTTTCCTGCGTGATTTGGTAGAAATCTTTGATATATAACATAATGAAAGCACATTTCTTTTTCCACCCCTCTTTGTGTCAACCGACCCAGGTTTCGGCACATGACGCCATTTTCAAGGAGAATCGATTGACGACACCTTCCTCATTGACACCTTGGAACTGAAGATGCAGGTAGCATTACTGGCGAAATCGGCAAAAAACACCGAGAAGCATGTTTTCATATCCATCGCCGTTTCAATCAATCAATTTTGATATTAATTTTACGCCTCACAGAAGACGTAAACTCGGCGAATTCTTTAATAAACCACAGATAAATAATAATTTTTTACTTGCTAATTCTTGCAAGCCTGGAAATCATTTCAAGACAGTTAATAAAGAGTTTCACAGTTACTCCTTACACACACCTAAGCACATTAAAATTTTACAGTTTCCTCGGAAAGGAGCCAACTGCGATGAACGCTTAACGAGAGAGAATTAAAATTACAGACGCCCCTAAAATTTAATTTGGGAGATTTTTTCCCTATTTAAGCGCGTTGTCCGTAAGGCAGATCCTGATATCTCGACGGGAAAAGGCCTGTCAATCTTTCTTTCCCTCCCTCCACCCATGATGAAGGATCTCGCGTTGGACCCGCATTCCATAGCCGCCGAGGTCGGCGGACAAGAAGGAAAAGAAAAAATAAACAAATACAGACCCGCGGAGACTGGAATCCGTTCCGAACTCAAACCCCGCCACCTTCCCATTCCACCCTCCGGACGATGACGAAGGAGAAAAGACGTAAACAAACAAAAATAAAGGACCTTGCCATTCTTCTCTTTTTTTCTCCCCTTACAAGCTTGCCGATTTCTATGCTTTTCCTCCAGTTTTTCGTAATACTCCGAAAAGGTTTCAGTTCGCTTATCCTCATTCTGAGGTAATTCTTTTCCCTATACTCTCTGACTCACAGAAAGTTTTCCTGACGGACTGATATACCTATTCATTCGGAGTAATTAAATTTTTAAATAATTTTCCACACGCCATGTGCATGCGCAAAAAGACGGAAAACAGGCAAGAAACAATTTTTGGAATTGCTTTAAACCCCATGACTAGTTCCGATGCAAACATATTTTTTCAGACCATATTACTAGTGAAATTAACACGCACGGAATGAACGAAAGAAATGAGATTATGAAAACAATTAAGCATTGATTCCTCAGCTTCCACATTTTTTTAAGCACAAAAATTTACTCTCGGGAAAAATTGAGGAGACACAGGTATCTTCATTCATTTCTTTCAACAAAAAAAACTTTCTACTTTGGGTAGAAGAGTATAGTGGGACATGATCCAATGTCAAAGCCTCCGCCGGCATAATATTTATGCATAACGAAATCTGATGGCGATGAAGTGGTACAAGAGAAGAGGCTAATACTAGCGAATAGCGCCACCGTGAAATTCATTTCTACATGTGTGGGTCCGAATAGAGCAAGAGCATGGTGAAGTTAGGAGAACCAACAGCAAAAAGAATAAAGATATGAAAGCCAAAATATGATAAAACTGTTATCAAAAGTGCATAATCTTGAGATAAAGAAAGTAAAATGGGTTCGTTAGGTTGATTGCGTCTACGGGCGTGGATATGGAGGCGGGCGATGGCGAGGCGAAATAAAGGAAACACGGAAAAGTCGCGGCCTTGACTTTGATTAAATCAATGGCAGTGGACCAAATAAACATCGACTCAGGTCTCACGCAAGTCTGTCGAGATAAACGGAGGATTCCATGAATAGATCTTCGAATGGAGGATTTACGCGAATTGCAGCAATAAACATAGAATGGATGCAAGTTGATTTTATCATCAAAGGATACCGATTGGGTTACTCGCGTTTACAGATACCATAATCATTTTCGAAGATTAGATTACGCGATAGGTGACATTTTTCACACACCCAACAGACTAAATATAAAGAGGATAACCGGTCGAAATCAGATTTCAGCCGAAAACTGGCGCCTATGCGAAGAAATCAATTTCTCATTAATTAGAACAGTTCACAAACTTATCTTCCACAATCACACCAGCACTGACTTGTAAAAAGTACCTACCTATGATTCCCATGGCTAAACCAAGAAATAAAATGTAATACGAGCAAGAATTAACATAAAGAGGTCAAATGAAGGATAAACGAAATAATCTTAAGCAGGAAACCCTCTAATCTTACATATAAAAAATAGCCCAAATAAATTTAAAACTAGCATCGAAAAAATAGATAATCTACAAAGCTTGTGATCAGCTTCTGATGTTACGTGAACAGGGAAAGTTATACAGGGAAATGAAGTAATTTCTAAAGCGGTTTTTTTGATTGGCAAGAATCGTTAAACATTCGCCTAAAAGAATAAGGAAAAAATTCAACTTTTCACGAAATAGCCTATGAAGATTCTTTCTGTGCAATTCACCCTACTTTAACCGACTGTTATTTGGCAAGTGACAAAGTTTTAAATCTCGGCCTCAGCACGAATTCCTTGTGGAGGCTCGTTAACGCTAAATTAAAAATGAAGAAAAGCGACGGCTCAGACGACTATTATGCATCCGGTCGTAAAAATGGTGTCCGACCTACGCTGGCCGCCCACTGGAGTCACGAAAAAGCCATTTTCCGGTCTTTACCCTACTACTCCGATTGCTGTCAACAGTGCGTAACGTTAAGTCTCCGCTGGATCTCGACCAGCGAAATGTTGCTTCCATTTACTTGATTACACTACGTTATGCCTACGAGGCAGCGAAAAGCTTTCTGATACGATTCACTCGAGGTAACTCTCCATGGAAGGAGCCACATTTTCTGTTTCCTTAATCCCAGTGCTCGAGACCCGGCACATGAAATTGTTTCCATGACTTTACCAGCACAACTGCGGCATCAAATTACGAATTATCATACCGTTAGAGGCCAATATTTTCGCAGTTAACTCTTGGTTGCATCTGTGCTGAAATTACAGACAATAATAGAATAAATTAATAATGAAAGTCTCAGAAATTCTGATAAAATATTTTGAGAGAAGCACGAAAAACGACTGAAATTCTGAGGTTTATAACCATTGCATATTCAAGAAGAAAAGACAGAAAAAAGCCAAACAACCATATTACACCCTAATAGGGCTCTACACTAAAAATAGATGAATAGATTCCAAATTATCAAAGGAATGATACTAAAAGAAATGGGTGACTTTTAAAGGTAACCTTAGATATCAATTTTAAAGTTAAAGGTTAATATGTATTTAGATACGTCTTTCTCTGAAATGATCTAAGTCTCACGACAATAAAACTAGAATAATCTTTATACGATCCCTTGAACTCCCACCATTTCTATTTTTATATTATAATCTGAATCATGATGCAATCTACGGGTATTTACAAATAATTGGAGAGCCTTCCTGCAGTCAAATGATGAATGGGTCACTTGAACCGTACAAGCAATTGCTTTTAAGGCGAGCACGCCGTCTAGACGATGAATGGATCGAAAACAATTCTCTCACTTGTGATCATTTATTTTCTGCGACCTAGTTATTAACGTCAATTGAGGATTTCGAAACGACAAGAATTAACTTCCACCGACTCCAAAATAATGATCGAATGAAATGGGTCCAAATGACATACCAATAATGTCGGGCACATGACTACGATACAATCACATAACGTTTGCGAACTGGAAATCCCCAACTACTTAGGTTTATACTGTAACTTTAACTAAGATAAAAAGTATTTACAGAGTACTAATAGATAAGACTTCGTTAGGCAACACAAAACAACTATTTTCAGAACTTGATTCGGTCCACCAAATGATCCAATTTTTTAAGTATGTTGATTCGCAATCAGCACCTAATTCCGCACCTAAAATACTCTCATAAAATACCATTTATATTTCACCCATGGATATGGCTTAACTCACAATTTAGCTACCGATATCAGCCTATTTTCCATTCCATCTTCTGCTTCCATTCTGCTTCGATTATCAATGGATCCCAGTGGAACTCAATCATATGAAGATTGTGTATTTCGTGACATTTGGGCGCGATCAGAAAATATGCGAGAGAGTTTTCAACAACATAATTAGGATCTTATATTTCCACTGCACCTCTAAAGAACCAATTCTATGACAACTACTCTGCATTAAATAACAATCTTGACGTTCAATATGCGATTATGGCAACATTTTACAACAATAATGATAATAAAAACCTCTCACAGCCGGAGCCAACTTTAGGGGGACTAAAGAAAGGCAGTAACCCTGAGGTGATGAAGACAAAAGTCTCGATCGATTTCACAACTACATCTTGGGAGTCAATGAGGAGCTCCTCTTCCACCCACTCAACATTTCGCACAGGTAGAGGGGCGCAGAAAAAAATCGAGTGAAGCCTGCTTCTTTTTTCCTCTGTTGACGAAAAGTGTTAAGACGTCGATGAAGGAGGCGATTGTCAAGATCCAAAATTACCTCCGGGAGGAGACAAGAGCGAGGGCGAATCAGCGCCGTGCTCCTCTTTAGAGTCCACCACGCCGCCACCATCAGCACATGTGTGTTTTTTTTCTGCTGCCCTAGGCTCCTTCTCCTTCTTCTCCTCGAGTCCCAACCGACCACACACACAACACATCTCCTCGCTTAATCCTTTTCTCTCCCCCTACCACATCAGCGCTGCCGCCTCACCGCAGATCCACCCACGCCGCCCCCTAAAAATCTCTTCCAACCCTTTCCTCCGCTTCCAAACTCCGCACTCAGTTCTACCAACAGCGTGAATTTCAAACAAAAAAAATAGTTCCGGCTTCTTTTGCTATTCCAGTAACCACATTATCGTTTTGCGCCGAAGCCACGCGTGGGGTTGAATGAAGGCTGATTCTTGGCGACTCTATTACCGGTGGTATGAATAAATGCATCATACTTTTTAGATACAAGGAAACCTATGTTCCTATTGAACCTTTCATCAGGCTCCCTGGATGAGAGGCACGGAAGTTTAGCACGAGTAAAAATGGATGTTTATTTCAATGGCTTTTTTATTTGACTTAGCGCATGTCAAATATCTGAGTTTTTACTGTCTCCTTGGATCTCCATTTCATTTATAATTTATAAACCGTATAAAAATGTTCAATGTGTAATTTATAAATGATAATAAATAAGAAATTAATTGTTTTTCTTTCATTACATGCTTACGTTTAGCCAAACTAGGGGGCATAGAGCTTACATGCATATTCAAGTTGGTTATCAAGTTTCAATTATTGTTTCAAAGCGAAAATGTTTAATTGAAAGCAACAAAAAAGTCACGAACAGTGAAGGTACCAAGATATATATTAAATCTTGAAAGAAAAGTACCATAGCGCTTTAAAATTTCCATACATTTGTAGTGTACTTTATGAAAAAAATGAGAAATTAAAAGTCGTCATCATAATGATTTCTGCCAAATAAATTCGCCTGCCATTAATTTAAAAAACTCCAGAATTAAAAAAATCAAATTGAGAACGATCGTTTGAGAAAGAACGCAGAGAAAAATTTCTCCAACAAGCCATGTGGGAGAAGCTGTTCAATCCGTGCCATTAAAGCGTACGTTTTCGGGTTTAGTCTGAAGCAAACTCAACAACGGACCGACTAAACACTGTCTCCAGTACGCATAAAATACGCGTCTGTGAATTACCACATCGCTACCAACAACAATTAGCCAAATCTATCAATAAATCGGGTGATGGAACTTGAAGAGCGCGCTCCGGGAGAATATCGGGGACCAATTAAGAGGGAAATTCGCGAAGCATTCACGCTCGACCGTCACAATACCAATTTCGGGTTCGTATGTAGCAGCTCAATTTAAGAACTTGAAAGACGGATAAGAAAATAGATTGTCACCGAAAAAGTCTTAAGAAACAAACAGTCTCCCACTCGCGAATGAAACAAAAAAAAATCCACGAATGTTGCCGCCCACTAGATAAGTTTAGCACGTCATTACATCTCTGGCTCTGTGTCCGATTCTCTCACTAGAAATGGGGAGATGGGGAATATGCGTAGCGTGCAAGGTCATCGGATAGCAGCAGCCAGTGACGCCAATCGCCTAATTCCAATTATTTCTTCGGTTAAATGGTATATAACTTTTTCGTCGCTGATTATCTAAAAATAAATAATTGACAAAAAACGTTAATATAGAGTAATTTAATCAAGTAAACTAGAACAGATATATTTGTTGACGAGCTCATTCGAACAATACCTACTCGAATACCTTCAAAGAAGAATCACTCAAAATTCTATCCGCCTATATTATTAATCATTATTATTTTACCTCACGCTGAAAAGAATGCATATGTGCACGAATCGAAGTCTCACAATGCAAGGAATTGGAATTGCTTCCAAATTGATACAATGATGAAACATTTAGGATTCTTTCTCACGGTTCACATCGATATCAAACTTACTTAGGGACATGATTCATCATGACCAAAATAAATCCCTAAGAGATGGTCGAAGCATTCCGATGAAAGTGCTTGACATGAATTTGGAGTAGATACAAAGGCGATAAATGGCGAAACTCTTTGAGGGACTGCGTACGATATTCCCATGAAAATAAGGCGTGCTAAACTATATGAGTCACCTCCGAGCCGCTCCTCCCAAAGCCTATTTTTTTCTGAATTGCCAGAAAAATCCCGGCAGCCAGACTCGGCTCGTGCTCCGAAACTTTCCCAGATAAGGGAGCGTGGTCGTCACCGCCTGGGGCGGCTTCGCCCATTCTTAGTCGTCCCGATTAGGAGCACCCGTGCACTTAGCACTACTTCCCCCACGCTCAAAGGGATCATTTTTTTCCTCCTTTCAGTACGACGGAACCCGTGTGAGTGGGCTTTCCCGTTTGGTATTCCAGAGAGCACGACTGGCGACTTGCGACACGTTGCAGCGATAAGTGAAAAAAATAAAGGATAAAATAAATAAAAAAGAAACCTGATTCGCTTTCTTAGCATTCTCTCTCTCTCTCTCTCTGGCATCCCATTCTACCTCCCGCACCCTCCCGCTCCCTACGGCCGCTGCTTCAGCGTCCACCGCGCTGAGCCAGGCGTGCCGAGCACGCGGTCGACCGGGGACCGCACAACACGTTTCGTCGGTCCATCGATCGGGTCGGGCCGTGGAGCACGCGAGCGGACGTCACTGGCGCGGGGACTAAGATCGGGAGCGGGAAGGGGAAGAAAATCGGAGACAAAAGACAGGCGGTGAACGCAATGCAAAGGTACGTAAGGAGTGAGTTCTTCTGTGAGTAGGAAAGTAAACAAAAGGGATCCGCTAATAAAAAAGTGCTAACAGTGAAAAAAACGTGTTTTATTAATACAATAGGAAAATACCGCTATTTTTTAAGATCTCGGTCGAATTTCTAGTTGGGGACAAGTGACACCCAAGAAATGTAGTAAAAACGGGAAGAAAAGGACAAAAAGCGCGATACGACAAAAATAACATTAATATACTTCATAAATGAAAACTAATGGCATTTGATGATGTAAAATTATGCCGTATTTTTCTAAGAACCTAATAATAAATGTGTAAATATGATTAAAGGGTTTCAGCCACTTGAAAATACAGTTTTCAGTTCGAAAATCACGCCCAAAATATTTTCAAATTCCCGCGTCCCACAGTTGAAAGTAAACTCCATGTCAGAATTGAAACTCCCCGGACAGCGCGCTAACTTGCGGCGCCCTTGTGTACCAACGGCGTACACAAATATGGCGGGCCATTTCTCTGCAGATGCCGGGAGGACAATTATTTTCGTGTTTAATAGTAGAAATACTCAAAGACATTGACTAAAAAATAGTCAGAACGATTAAAGCATTTATATGACGCATTCAATTGGCCAATAGCACTTGCCCGTTACTTTTATAAATTCGTTATTCCGAAAGAATTTCTTTTCGCGCAAGTAGGAGTAACTTGAATATTTTCCGGCTCGACCTCTTCGTTATTATTCGTAAGAAATGAAAATTTTATTGAATAAACAAAGATTCGAGAATACTTTTTCTTTATCGCGGCATTATCACATTCAACATACTCGGTAAATACTACGATAAAATTGATAATAGCAATTTCTGTAATCGCAACTTCCGCAGATAAATTATCTCTGACAGCACACCACACTAAACAAACCGCAACCAAGGTAGCTGACATTGTTGACAAAGGAGCGCAACTCACCGCATCGTGGAACCGAGAATTCATGACGGAGTTTTCAGAGGAAGGAATATTGGAACATCATATTTTGCGTCGCCGAAATGATTTCACTGGCATCGCGTGCCAGTATAGGCAACCACGCGATCTCTCTGAATCACAGGATCACCAAATCCTTACCACCCCAAAACAGCTATTTTATCACCCTGAAAAAGTAGCGGTCTTTGAATGGGAACTCACCTCCGCCGTTCTGCTGGCACAAATACGGGAACCTCCAAATGTTCCCCAGACCCACGGAGTATCCCACGATCGAGAGGAAGAACTGCAGTTTGTTGGACCACGCGGCCCGCTCCTCCGGCACGTCAATGGTAACGCCCCCGTCGTCATCCTCCTCTTCCTTGAGCACACGACCGTTGTTCAGGTTGGACAGCTCTCGGCCCGCCTGCTCGGCTCCTCCGCGGACGATGTGGTTCTCCGGGGGCTTCAGCCGGGATGGGGTCCCCGTGCCACCGCCTTGCTCTCTGGCCACCATGCCGTCTCCCTTCGCTCTCGAGACCGGACTTCAGTAACAATCTCCCCCAAATCAATCCAAGCGCGGACGAAGGATACGACACACTGTATTATCTACTATTGTTCACTTCCCCTAGGAGAAGCAAATTATAAGAGCCCTAACAAAATAAATACTCAAATGTCCAGGGAAATAAATAACAAGGTCCGCGCCCCGTCCAAAAACGAAGGGTGAGCACGTGCTCAGTAGTCCCGACAGGCACGAATGGACACAACAACAATAAATACTTGAATAAATTAAGGGTTCGGTATAATCAGAGGGATGGGAGCTCGATTCCCGTCCACGGTGAACACACAACACTTGACACGTCCAGACGACACTCTTCTTCTCTGGGGATTGTTTCGTATCGAACGTCTCGCGCACACGCCCGCACGGCAGGAGCGTACTAGGCAATTTCGTGCGCAGGCTCGAACCGGCACCGGAAAATTGGAGGGGTGATGGGGGTTTTTCGGGAATTTGAAAGAGTCGCGTGCGCCGAGTTGTGAACGGAGGTACGAGAATCGAGAAGTTGCGCGCGCGCGGATCTCAACCGGCAATGGTCGAGGATTCCCGACGGCAACTCCTTTTTATTCTTCCGAGTGGTTCGGTCTCTCCTCCCCCCCTTTTCCGCGCCCCCCGTCAGCCCCCTTCCCGTCCGTTCTCATCCCTCCTCCGGGCGACCGTCCCCTCCCAATGCTCCGGCACTGGAAAATAGACCTGTACGCCGCGCCGCCGAAGACGCCGACAATCTGCTCCCACCGCGCTGTCGGCGCCGAATTTCCTCGTCGACGGACCAAGCTCATTCTGTCGTAGTGATCGAGATGATACGGAATATAGCAAGGGTTAGGATGCATACCATTAATTATAACACTTTTGTGCACTTATTATTTCTTAAACGTCAAGTTTTAATCATTTTCACGCCGTAGAGACGGCGCGCCGCGGCGTGGGCGCCACAGGCCGAAAAAGATACGTCCAGAATCCACTGCTAACGAGTACTACCAGAAAACCACAAGCGCGCACCGGGCAGTAGGAAAACCCAACACGCACGCTAGACCTGAACGTCGCGAATTTTAATGTATCGCGATAGACGCTACATAATACGAAGCCAACAATCGAGCCACCACACCAACCCGATCCCTTCTAGAGCTTGATCCAACGGATTAAATCAGGTAGTGACAAATTGTTATCGAATTCGCACGATAGAACGGGAGGGAATCTCGTGAATCACTTTCGATACTTGGAAGTAAATGAAATATGCGAAAAATGGAAGAGGTCATCCACACCAGTGAGGTCACCAGGGTGTGCTGATTAAGTATGGACGAGGGTGCGAATGACAGAGGTATGATAAAAAGTACAACAGAACCCCGCACACACATGTACTGCCCAGACATCGAACGTTTGCGACGGGAGGAATTTTCTGACTAGGCGTCTTAAACAAAGAGTAAGATACAATGTCTTTGAAACATACATGAGGAAGGGATAGTTTTGAAGGATGTGAAGGAGGGGGTGAGGAAAACTCGGCAAAGTCCGACTGAAATCGAACAGTTTTAGGCGACTAAATACGGGAGTTAGAAGAGGTCCCGATTGGGAATAGAGAGAAAATTCAGGCACAAACCCTCGATTTGAATAGAGAACTTCCAGACACCAAATCAAATCAAACTCCATTCATACTTCGAATGCGATGCAGCATTTAAGATTAGCGGCGAAAGCACGCATACATATATGCCCCCTGCGATACGCCCCAAATGTCATGCGTTCGCCTGAATCCAGCATTCACCTCAAAACCAAACTATAGGTTCGGATTTCACTTGCGTGACCCTAAATGATAAAATCGTCACCAAAACGTAATACGTACGCAATTGGGATCTCTCATCGGGACGAAACTGTTTCCTATGGCTCAGGGAACAAAATAGCTCCCAACGCTCAGTGTGCTTATCTGTATATGATCCTGATGCAAGCCCACATACACGCTACATGCCTTCATACCAGATTTTCTCTTCATTGATGACAAAAAAAATCAATACAAGCACATCATACAAATGCAATTCAGGATTTAATATCAAGCTACCAAAAAAGTTTATTTGGTTAGGGAGCTGGAGAGTTATTTGAAAAATTTGTTCATCGATCTTAAAATAAAATGAGACAACATTCGCGCTTGAATGATAACTAAACCGTTATTTATCATTCTGTTAATGATTTATTCGAAACATTCTTCCGCCACAAAATCGAAACATAACATTGTAAAATCTAATTTACACGTCGAAGCTAACAGCTAAGGCATTCCACTATAATGACTATTAGTCGACTATAATCATAAATACTCGACTTTAGAGCAGTCCATCCGCTCGACGCGTATAAACAGTGACTTCGAAACCCCGCGAAGAGAGTAAAAGCTTCGCAGTCACAGTCCACACTTACGTATCGAGCGAAGCAGTCGGCTGTTAGCAGCAGGTGTGTTAAGCGGGCTTTAACCGCGGCGAGGCGATTAGCAATTCTGAATTCAACTCAGTCCGTCAAATCGGACACATGGACAAAACGCCACTCCCAGGACATTCCGTTCGGCGCGCACACCCCCAAGTCACGCCTCGATATCTCGAATCATGAGTACGCACACACATGCCGGGCGAAAAAAAAGAAACAGGCGGTTAGGCATGAGACGCATGCGCGGACGCGATCAACGTCTCGAGCAGTCGAAACTCGGCGCTGGATTCGATTATGCGAAGCGGTCCTCCGCGGAAATTTTGCGAGATAGCGAGGCCAATGAGTCGCGTCACGCCTGCGATGAAAAAAATTGACTCCTCGTGTCACGGTAGTATACAAACAAGAACGAAAACATTTGGCAGGGGCGATGGCATTCTGGGAGGGTGATGGAGAGAGTGGGAGGAGAGGCAGAGAAAGGGAGAACCATGGGGAGGCTGGGGGTGCGGTAACAACCCAGGTGCTCCCTCGCTTGACGGCCTAGCAGGGGTGGGGATCCGAAGGGGGTTGGAATGGGGGGAGGTGGTAGGAATGCCGCCGGCGTCAGAACTCGGGGGTGCATGCGCCGTTCGGCTCCTGCCTCTACGCCGCGGCGCCAATTTCCTCTTGCCATTGGGACACGCCACCGAGGTCTGGATGATACTCAACGAAGGAATACTATAGTTGCTGAATTAATACTTTGAGAGTACAATAACTAACGCCAGGACAATAACTATTGTCTTACCGGCCTCAATAAAAATATCATGAAAGATATCGTGATATATTACCCGATAAAAAAATTGTCTTCCGATAAAATATGACTTATCGGATGTTATATCGTGATATCGGCTAATTATGAGATAATATAACGTATTATTTAATCACGAACGATTATTTGATTTTTGCTATCGGGTTATATAAATACCACAATTTTTAACGGGCAACCACAAATCGTAACCATTTAAAACTCAATATCGGATTCCCGTTAAATTAAAATATCGTGATATTTTCCGATATATTGATCTCCAATTCCTGAATCTTAGGAGACAATTAATTTTTAGCAGCTAATAAATAATATAACCGATATTCACCGGTCTTATTTTAAGCATGAGGCATTACATTTTCTTGTACGAAAATTGAAATGCGGGTGCCTCCGTAAAGTTACCACCGTGGCTAGTCCCGATATACTTAAATTACATTATCATTTCATTCATTATACGCATCATACTAGAAGTGAAGGGTGCATTGATAAAAAATATCTGCTCGTATCAATTTCAAAATATATTGATGCAAAAAACTTATTCGTGAAGCTGGCATGTCAATGCGAATCGATTTTAATAAACCGACAGAATTATCTTTTCGTTTTCAATGAATTACCAGGCGTCTCAGGAATTGCCATGTTCACCATTTTTGGAGGGGGTGTTTCGAATCTGACAGTTTGTTAAATTTGAGTAGTTGCGCTGTTTCGCATCTTGAGTCGTTACCTAATTCAGTATATGTTATCTAGCAATCAGAGACAAAATATCATAATATTTGAAATACAACCCTTATCACGTAAAAGGTTTATCAGCGTGACTGATGTTGTAGGCGCTTTTTCTAACAACGCAGAGCACTATGAAGTATTTCCTTACCACCACTAACTAGCGAAAGGATTGGGTACAGACACGACTGGGTGCAGAGCGAGATAACTAATGAAGTTGCTATTTTTTATGGAAGGCCGCACCTTTAACTTTTATTTATTTAATTAACTAGTGAGCAGTCTTATGATTGGAGGATTTTTTCGGTGACATTCTATATTCCCATCCATATTCAAAAATAATAACTGCTTCTTTGAATTAGAAAACCCATTTATCGAAATAGGGATTCTGACAATTCATTGTCATACAGTACAAAAACCCACAAGAAAGCAATGCCTCATTTCTGCTCAGTCTACCATTTCATTCATTGTTTTGGACAAAATATTCGAACATCTGTACACCTTAATCAAATTCTTTCATGCCCAGGTACAAAGCTTTCCAGTGAATCTAAACTACGTATTTACTTTTTTTTTAGATCGTGTACAGCTAGGAATTCGACATGCATCATTTTGAGGCTCCTTCTGGGAGTTTCTGAGCTAATAACCATAGAAATTGTTTTTAGCCAAGTACTTCGATTTTGCACACCTCAATCCAAGAAAAATTGGTTTTAAATCCAATCTTATTTCTCCTCTCCAATTTGTATTACCAAAAATGTAACGACTTGAAAACGAAGCACTTTATTCAGTAACATCAACCCTTACAAGCGAGCCAAAATCGTAAGATGAAAATTGAAAAGGTGAAGTGAAAGTGCTTAATTTTTTCCATAATTTCTACATTTGATGCATTCATCACGAAAAACGCCATTGGCAAAGCAGGTACTTAAGTTCGTGATGCTTGGCGATGCAAACAATTACTTTTTCCAAGCACCAAAAAACAAAAAAAATGTAACCTATACCAACTTTTTAAATCACTTTGGTAAATAATGACAAAAAAACATGTAAACCACACCAAAACAGAGTAAATAAACCTTTCCATAATATAAAACACAGCTTTCCTTTAGTCTTTACGTAAAAAAATTGAACAAGGATACGAATAATGACTCCAGTCATTGCATGTTTATTTACTTTTGAGAAAGTTCATGAAAATAATCAGCACCCTTACTCGAAAAAAAATTTTTTTGGACATTTGGTCATTCTTTTCATATTAACCTGCGGCTATCATGCGGAGAAATATTAGCATTAGAAAGAGCAGATACGACCAATGAATGATGGGAGGGTAAAAACGGTACAGCAATTTCAACATGAGGCTATTTCAGTCCCACTTGAAATGAAATCAATGAAATCTCACTTTTTTCCATCACTCCAAGTTAATTTTGAAGCACCTTTTATTTTAATGCTTATTGCATACAACTCTGAAGTCTTTCGCTCATTTCTGAGATTACATCATTAGTTTCATTTCAAAAGATAACGATTACCTATACTCTGAATTATACAAACTTAATAAGTCCCTGAATTGCGTCGAAGTTACCGTGATTGCCATAGAAAAGGAAATAAGAGCGATGTGATAGCGGGAATAGAAAGGAACAACCTTTTAGAGAGCGTGGCAATAAGTGGGTCTTGGACACACTTACTACCACGATTACTGGCTGCTGACCGAAGGGTCCAGGGTTCAAATCCTGGGTGAAGCCTCCAGACATCTCTGAACAATCTCCTCGAAGAGCGTGATATTCTCAGATATTTCGATATATCGTCCAAGGCTACGGCGAAACATCAGGTGAGATATCTTGATTAATGATCGAAGTAATAAAATACCGAATAACTTCGATCATCGAATCAGTAGGAGCGTTCCCACATGGGTAGAGAATATGAATTAATAGACCGAAGCTATTTAAATTCGCGAAGCGTTGAAAATTCTCGCTATCGCCACGCGGCGAGAAAGTAAATATGACCCCATCCACGTGTTCCTCGTCTGCTTGAAGATTCGCACGCCGCAGACTCGGAAAGGATAAGATGCGGCGATAGTCGCGTCCGACGATGACGAGCACGAACGGTCGGCACGTGGTCGACCGCCTTTCTTCAAACTTTCCACCAACGGCACTTCCACTCGGTGTCCGCCACTCCTATCCCCCTCCGCACCGCCGTCGCCCGACCACCAGCACAGGAAAAATCCGGCTGACGGAGGCGCCGCGACTCTATTTCTTTTTCACAAGCGAAAGGCGCTTTCGCCCGTCCGCCTGGCGACGAACGCTTGGTCACCACGGTCAAGCTTGTTAGGGGGACCACTGGCGGGCAGGGAGAAGAGATACCACCGACGGCATATCCGCGATGTTTTTTTTTTTTATCTCTCTGAACGGCTAGGGCCCCACGAGGTTGGAAGAATACAGTGCCCTCATGCAAAAAGGCCATGTGCTCCCTCCAAAGCTGAGCATCGTCGAAATTGTCGTCCCCAATAGCCCCATAAAAATATCATGATATATTGGACTATGACAAATTATACATCGTGATATGGGATGGTTAAGGAATTTTGTATCGTAATATTAACATCAGGTGAGATATTTTGATTAATTGGTATCGGGAAAAATATAGCATGATTTACATTCGGCAACCGTGCATCGCCTTAGTTCATAACTCAATATCGGAATCCCGATACATCCCAGTATCGTGATATTCTCAGATATTTCGATATATCGTCCAAGTCTACGGCGAGATTCCGCCGACGGCCATCCTGGTTTATTTTTTTTTTTTTGTCTTTCTCAAAGGAGGGCCCCATGGAGTGGTCGGCTGAATGCGCAGCTCCTCAGGCCAAAGAGCCATGTGCTCGCTCCCCCTTTATCGCCGGTTTGGCGACGCTACCAGCCGCTCTTCCCCTCATCCTCCTCCCTTGCGCACTTCCTCCTCTTTCCTGGGAGGACAATCCTCACCCTTTATCCCACCCCACTGTTGAGCTGGAGAGCAGTCTCCAGCTCTTATCCCCACCATCCCAACACAACCCATTCTTTTGCTAATCTCTCCCTCTCCGTGAGATTGAGATTTCTGCCTCGCAGTTCTTTCTGTCGAGGCTGTTGCAGCCTCCCCCCCCCTCCCCCCCCCCGTGTCAACGACTGCTACAACTCCAACACTTCATCCACGACACGAACCAAGAAGGCGTAAGCCACCGCTTTCCAGATCGAAGGCCGTCAACGGAATCATGGCCAATGCGCAAATTTTATTGTTTCAGGACGGAATGATGAACGCTGGGTCCAGTGCCACAAACAAAATCTAGCTCTCAGAATCTGGGGGGGGGGGCCAAAGTCAGATATGAAGATAGTGGCTCTTTTGGGCTCTGGCACAATCAACAGAATTCGTTATTTTGATTAAACGCTAAAATTACCGACCCTGTAAACATGAAAATTCACATACACCAGAATCCATTCACTAAAATTACGCACAGCCGATGGTATAATTATCATATTAAGTGGCTTAAACTTTCAGGACAAAGAGGCACTGCTCTGGCAGCCATTTAGTGGCTAAATGTCCGGCTAGGACCCACATGACCGTCAATTTTCCGTACCGAAGTGATATATAAGCTATCAGGTTACAAGCAGTTCTTGTTGCCTGGAAATTCAACCAGGCTGGAACTACTTGTCAAGGAACATCAATACAGGTACTGGAGCTCACGACGATGGAACATGAATCCACAATTAACTCTTTCTGATCAGAGGTGCTCTGCAGGCCGAAGGGTTCTTACGCGGATAATCACGTTCTTAGGTATCGCTCTAGTAATTCGAACAATATTTATTCGAGTGCGAACAATAAATACAGGACATTTTCTCTTGAAGTTGATTATTAAAAACATGTTTTTAGCTGTACTTAAGGACATTTTTGTGAGCAAAAACCAAATCATAAGGCATATTTCCTACATGAATAGTCTCATGTAGGAAATTATATGAGTAGTCCCTAAATGAATAGTCCCACGTCTGCCAAGAATAGTTGATCGTGCAGTTGGATAACTGAGGAAGGTCACAAACGCTTCGACTGACAGTCGTGATCATCGGATAAGAGAAGGCTGCGAGAAGATCACACCCCGAGAAATAAAGAGAAGATAGATGCTATCCAAAGGCGCCCGCAGAAATGCGGGTCCTGAGATAGTTCACAGGCTGTCCACCTGGAGTCGGCTCGTAAGCAGCCTCCCATCTGCACAGCACGCACGTCGAACGCCTTATTCTTCATTCGCCGGATTCGAGGAGTAGCGATAGCTCAGAGGGGGATGAGAGAAGAACCGGATTCGGGCGCCCAATGCAGAGAAAATTAAGAGGCTAAAAGAAAAAAAAACTGCGAGATAATGGAACGATAACGAAAGTGATAAAACCGCCGCCCACACGAGAGTCTGGACGGAACTCGTTTGGAGGGAAGGAGTGAAAAAGGATCTCGAGTCGCCAATGATTCTGCCATGGGTCGCTAATTCTCGCCTTTAGAGAGCTTGCTCCCCCTCATTCGTTTGCGCCTTCGCTACCTCTCAATGACATCAGTTATTGCGTTTGAGCGACAGGGAATCTGGAGCCCCATCATTCTTTGATCTGTGATTTTGACATTAGAAATAAAATAGACCCAATTAATACGAGAAGATTGGTAAATTCCACCAACTTTTTACAGGAAAACTCAACCGGTTTCAACATTATCGTGCCATTATCGATAGAAATACCCATTCCCCTTGTTAAAAAGGTCAATCCCATTTATTTAACTATAAAATTGCATGTATTCTAACATCGAGGGGTAGGGTCTGCATAATAGTCCTGCCTACGAACTAGATCATCCGGGCATTTAAACTTAAGACCAATGAGAAGCGCAGGTTCATGACTCATTTCGCCTGAGGGAGAATGGGATGGATAACTCCAAAGAGATTTTCACTTTTAATTTAATCTATTGTACTATTACATTTTTCATGAAAATATCATTTCAAATGAAACAATAACACGCATTAATAACAATAATTAATTGAATTGCACCTATGTAACCAAAACAAAATTCGTTTCTCCATTGCACTGAACAAATCGTACCAAATGCATCCACCACAAAAACACGCAGAAAAGACACGCGAGAGTGTCTGAACCTAAAAATTTATTATCAGTAAAGTCATTGTCACTGTTCATGAGGAAAAACAAGAGAGTGTGTGACGCCTATGACCGCGGAATAAACACTGCATTAACCAGAGCCGCACGCGATATTCCGCTACCAGCACGCATTTATTGCCTCAAACTGATGAGCCTACAGAGGTGGAGGATAATACGCCTTTGTTTAGTTAGTAAAATCCTTTCCAGTCTTAAAAGCGATAGAAACGAAATAGAGATAGCGACAGATTTCTTTCAACGATTTCATGGCCTACTTACGATGAGGGTTGGCTTTATTGAGATATTCTACAACTAAAATCGAATACAGGGACGGTTTTGAGTCAAAAAGCAATAATTAAAATCAAATGATAAAATTGTTTTCATGGTATATAACGTTTAAAAATAAAATAATTTAAAACTAAAGCGAAGACTGCAATTTTAAAATACTCTTGATACCAAGTTATAATTTAAAGTTCATTGGTTATGAATATTGCAGCTACGCCAATTTCAAAGGGTTTAAAGGAGCTGTTAAAGTTTTATGACTTCAAAACTATTGACTTTTCTTGTAATTCAAAAGAAAGTAAAATGCATCAATAATTAATTAATGCTTAATTTTATAAAATTCGATTCAAAAATAGTTTTTTCTCCTTAAATTTTCTGATTAGTGTTTATATAAAGCTCGAGGGCCATAATAAAGAATCTAATAAAATATTATCAAAAATTTCAAGACTTTTTCTTGAGAGGTGTTCACATAGTAGTATTTATTGAAGTAATAAAATCGTGGACCACAATCTACCACTATACCCCGGGGTCATTGGATGCAGCATATCTTAAACTGCTATTCATCCAAGTCATGATGAGCAAGCAGGCTTGGAATTTCAGAGAGGATGTCTAATCACGAATCAATGAAAAGCGTGCGGTGACCGACATTGCGGAAAAGGGGTTCGCTGGGCGAGAGGGTACAAGGAAACACCCTTTGGTGGAGGGTCGACGGCCGGAGTGACCCTATTCAAGTGGGGGTGGACAGAGGGATGGGGAAGGTCGAAAGCAAGAAGGGGAGTGGGGTTGACTTGGGGAGAATATGCTGACGGCACGGCGCCTCCGTGGGGCGGTGCGGTGGAGCAACAGGCGTCGCACACGGCGCCGCTCAACCAATCCCAAATATGGCCTTAGTCGCAAAGAATTCCTCGCAACAAAATTATCTCTTGTATACAGTGTATACAGTGGCGATCTACGGAAAATAGTAGAAATTTCCTTCCTCATAGGAAATTTTTTTCTCTCTGTAGAAACATTAAATCATGGTTTCCCTAGTAGTAGCGCCCGCCTTTGTGGCGGAGCGAGATTCCTCATCCCTTCCCTTCCACTCCTATTCACTTTTTGGATGCGTCGTTGGGCTCCTATCGCAGCGGCGCCTCCTTCCCTTCTCTTTCCATGTCCTCCCCCTTCCGTGGTGCAGGAGTGAGAAGCGTGAAGCTTACAGACCCTGCCCCGAGAGTGTAACCCCGCGAGTCCGCTCTGGTGTCTCGTTCCATCTGTATATAGTGGCGGATTCAGGATACCCAGGATGCGGATAAATGGGGGGGGGGGGCAAAGGGGGGCACCTATGGATTAACCTTCAAGCAGTAGTGGGGGTCCGAAAAATATTACCATTTTATCTAGTGTAAATTAGATATTCAAAGGGAGGCTATAGCCAGAAGCCAGAGAAGGGTTGGGGGGGTTATATATAAACCCCCCAACATGAGTTCCAGCAAAAAGAATAAAAATGCCAAAAAGTGAAGGTACTTATAGGCAGATGTCCCTGTCAAGGCTAGTGAATATAAACTTGGCGAACTTTCATTTTTCAGTGTATTCCATGCTAAGGATGTATTTCTGCAGTCACTTCGAGGTATTTTTCTTTTTAGCGTTGAAATTGAGGAAAAATATTCTCAAAAGGTTTTCCACTAGTTTTTCAACATTAATTCGCACAGTTTCGGCCTCAAAATATAAGACATCACGTTATATTAGTCCTTCGGCATCGAATTTAAAGAATACGCATTACTTCAATTAAGAATAAAAAGCTACATCATTGAAAATAGTGACGGGTGTTTATAATGTATTTACTGAAGTTTCTACGGCCCGCCGCGGTATAGGTAAACGAAAAATCTCAAATATACAAGGTGCGTTCTATAAGTAACGTTACAAAACTCATAAAAATCTTTTATCGAATACATTCGTAAAAATAATCAAAAATCTTCAAAATAGCACCCTCTTCCGTCGATACATTAGTGGAGACGGTGTTTCCATGCCTGGAAGGCCTCAACCGGAATGTCGTTTAGAGCCGAGGTAACATGTGCCTGGATGCTTTCAATCATGTCCCAATGTTTTCCTTTCATGGCCCCTTTTCACCGAGGAAACAAAAAAGTCAGCGAGAGTCAGGTCAAGACTGTAGGGAGGCTAGGGAACCAATTGGGTGTGGGTCCTCGCTAGGATGTCGTTGACATTGAAGGCGCTGTGACTTGGCGCGTTGACGTGATGAACTTTCAATGCGACGTTGAAGCCGCTTCGGTAGCTTGCGACCCTCCTTTTCAGTCTTTTGAGATCTTTCAAGTAGAAAGCTGAGTTCACTGTGGTCCCGCTAGGTACTAATTAGTGCTGGAAAATACCTCTGACGTTAAAGAAGACAAGGAATCAGATAATCAGGACCATGAGGTGGGTCCTCTGAGGGTTACAACGCACCGGGGCCGGGAACCAAGTCAGAGACTTATACGCCCGCGTTCCCGGGGAGGGGTTTGGATGGGAAGGAAAAAGGAAAGAGACGCCGCCGCGATAGGAGCCCTGCGACGCCTCTGGGATAAGGTAGGAATGGAGGGACGGGGTATGCACCTCACCGCTATAGAAGCGGAAAGGGCCCACTAAATATCGAAACCTGGCAACAGCCATTAATTGCCAGCGATTTTGGTGGATTTTCCTATTAAAAAGAAGGCAATCAGCATGGTTTTAATCCTGGTTGAATCCATGGCTTTGAGGTCGATGGTCGTCCACTGCGAGGTTCTTTGGTGATCTCTTCACGGCCCTCAATCCCCCTGCACTTTTGCTATCGGAAAACTTGCGATTTGAGCAAACAATCCCTCCCAAAGGCCCACTGAATTAATGGTAACGTTTCGGTGGCGGATTTCCCAAGTTTAACGCAAAATTTGATAACGTACCGTTGCTCCATAGAACGGCTCATTGCTGTGTTACATGAACCCAAAACGGAGTTCACGAGAACGAACGTCCTGACTTTCGGCAGCTCGCAGCATGAGACCGGGCGCGTTTTGAATCTAGCATCCCCCTCCACCTAGCCCAGTAGGTTAGAACACCTTACGACGAGCCGTTGAGTCAGGAAAAAATTACTCTGACTACATATGGAATTTACCATGTATGCTTGAAATTGTACGGTGTATATGCACATTATAAATGCAGCAGTGCATACCGATCACGAAAGCAAATAGTAGACCAATAGCTGCCATTCACTTTTTAGGCGTAATGGTTTCCTCAGAGGCTTTACGCCCAAAAGATTGTATCATGTTAAGGTTAGCAAAAACGAACTGAGGATTAAAACTTTATGAGGTGAAGAAACTAACTCCTAGAAAAGAAACTACACTCAGAAAACATATCATTATTGCAAAATTAGCGGCTTTAGAAACACGAGGCCTTTCTTGAGAAAATCTAACCTTGACCCCGCAATCATGGACTGGTCAAAAGAGAACCAACATGTTAGCCACCGAGACTTGAGAGAGAAATGCAGAACATGTGGATGAAATATGAGTTATGAAATTTGCACACTGATGACAAAATGAGGTTCCACCAATAAAAAGGAAAAAGGACTGGAGTCTTTCAAATGCTTCTGCATAAGAAGAAAATCCTGAATGCTGTTCAGGAGGGTGAGTAGGTAGACAAATGATAAGTGACTTGATTAATGGTAGATAAGTATCAGACCAGGCTTTTATGTTACCTGGACGTCAGTCGGTCGCTGGAGCGGGGAATTGAGTTGTGTCACGTTACAGATATAAGGGAAAATAAAGTACGTAATAGTAAATAAGATACCTCCCTTAAACGTAATGTAACCAATAGATAACGAATACTAATTTGTATATGTATAGGTATTTTATTCACCAGAGGCATTCTATATCTATAAGATTATCGTTCAATGTAACAATTCTACCTGCAGTCATTATTAAACAGTCAATTCATACGTAATTGCGTTAAATAAAACATTGTGGACAATCAGGTTTACAAAAGCGAAAATCTACGCGGGGACGCAGTTTAAATTATATAAAAACTGACAGAAGATTATGCTCCATCGCGACGTTTCTGGCGAGTAAATGAGAGAATAGTTTAAAGGCGGCCGCGACAGCTACTCTACTTTGAACTGAAAACCTTAGCTCTTGTGTTTGAGTCCGAAAACTATTGGGACGTGTGATAATTGTTACTGATTTAGGTAAGAAAGATTATTATGGAGATCTATCGTGTAGATTTAAAATATGTATGGATAAATTAAATAGTTTCGGCTCAACCTCGTTAAAATTCATTACTAATTTAAAAACTAATTTTCTGAATATTTTCAATCAAAATTTGCTTTAACCAGAAGACCATTTTCATCCAACATTAGACTTCCTTAGCCCCAACAGAACGGAAATGGCGATAATGTCAACCTGGTCATGTCTAATTTAGGATGAAACAGGTTTTTAATTAAAAGGCAAATTTTAGAGAAAATTTGGTCAACTTTTATTTTTAATTACTAATTCTGGATAGAAAAAGCTAAACCAAAGGGTGGGAAAAAATTAAGACACCCCCAGGACAAGCTTAATTCTAATTTCCGACTATCCTGATCACAGAATTACTGTCACATGCCAGCAGGAGAGTAAATGGGTCGTCGTCAATGATTACATTCCTCCACTTGAAAGTCGATATCAACGATTATTAGGCTCAACATACATTTAATCAGTAAAAAATATGTAAAGAAACACTCGCAACAGAAATTAATCATGACATATAACTTTCATTTATTGTTCGTGCCTCTCAAGAAAGATTTGGAGCCGGTACTAACGCGAAATAATTAAGCAGGATGCAAACAAAAAGGCCATTTGCATTCCACATAGTTCCTCATTTATTAGCCAAGTGAACAAGACACATCCTTCGTGCCTTTGGAAAGAATTTCCCAGCAAAATGGAAAATCACCAAAACCGTGAATCAAACCAAGGTATTTAGGTTTCAGTTTCTTTTCGGTGTAATTCTCATAAAAAAATACCGGAATATATAAGGGTATTGATTTTCATAGACAACTGAAAATTGCCCCCGAATACTTAAGGTCCGCGGCTACATTTCCGATGCATGCCAATTATTTTCGCGTTACTTCTTGCGGAGAGAGTGTAGATTATACACGTTACTGCCAACGGGAAAAATATTTCGTGAGAAACTTCAGTAATATTATTGGCTTTCAATGCGAAAGCGTGAAAATAACATAATATAATTTATTTAGATGAGGGGATATTTAACGACGATTTCCTCATATATCATGAAATAAATTGAACAATATTCTCGCAAATGCTTCAGAAAAGATCCAATATAGTGAACTCCAGCTGGGTAATAAAATAACATCAAACAGTGCTTTTGGAATAAACGAACATCAAATAGTTCGCCAAATCAAAGACATCGGACACACCCAAGGAAAGATCCAAAAAAAGCGAAATCAAACAAATCTCTGAGAATGGAAATGGCCCTGAAACCCCGAATCTGTGAAAATTTATCATTTATTTATTTGTTGATTGAGGATAGTCGTTTGTGCATAAGGAAGTGTAACATGCCGCTTCCTGCGAATCTACGATTTTTATTCATCCCTACTGCCAATACAAAATGGCTATATCCCTGAAACCCCGAATCTGTGAAAATTTATCATTTATTTATTTGTTGATTGAGGATAGTCGTTTGTGCATAAGGAAGTGTAACATGCCGCTTCCTGCGAATCTACGATTTTTATTCATCCCTACTGCCAATACAAAATGGCTATATCGACTCCTGCAACAAATAATAATAGTCCTCAATATCCTGAAGAATTTTTGCGAAGTACCTTAATATATAATAACTCTGGCCGGAAGAAAAAGAGGGTAAAATTTAGCTCTCAGGGATTCAGAATCGTAAGATCATCAGAGTAAATAGGGTAGTTTTCTTCATCAAAGAAAACGAAAAGCATTTATTGCGATTCCTTACCCACCATTAGTGTATTCATAATATACAAATTATTTGGTTATGATAATCCCAGTTCAGACGTATGTTAATGGTCAATTTTAACCTCATTTGAAAAAGGCCAGATTGGCACCCATGCGATTCCACTCCACGTGACGTCACAGGGACCTAGTTTCTACACGAGAGGATAGGAGTTTTACATCGTCTGAGATTACCAATGCATGCATGAGGCACAGACTTCAGGGAAACATCTTTCAATAATCACCTATTAAAACTGCCTATGGTCGGAAAGTTTCCTTCGTTTGATAAGGTAGTAATAATCCATATTTAAGCCAAGCGCTACCGGATAGCAGGATACTCAGCTACCTGCTAGCAGGATACTCTGCTACCTGCTAGCAGCCTGCGTCGTATCAGCGCTCAAGCCTCGCCTCAAGGTCACTTCACAGGGTGGCAACCAGAAATACGTCACACGGACTTTTCCCATCATTCCTACTTAGCCGTCGCGTTTTCGCGCGTTTGAAAATTTTCACTTTTCGTTTAATCGCGAAAAATAGATATCGTCATTCGAAAATCTAAAAGCGTGAAATGCGCACTCAAGGAGTAATAATCTTGCGATTTAGGCAATAAAAAAATAATAGGAAACCACCCTATTACTGGCGACAGCGGAGGCGAAGGACTTCCCGTAAACTTCTTACCGACCTTCATTACAATGAAGAACAGCGAAAAAGTTCGAAACTGGAACTACAGGCTCAAAAGTGAATGAAGTACTAGATTAAAAGCGCAGCATTTTATATCATCTACATCAAAAGAAAAACCCCTGTCCTCAAAACAACATGGATCAATCATAAAATCAATTCATAATTCCCAGAAAATTTTACGTGAAAAGGTGGTAAATAAGGCGTTAGATACAAATACGTTCCTATAATGGAAAATGAAACACCTTTTCAAAGATTAGGCCGCAGCGCACCCTGGATGGCGTCGAGTGTAGTGCTCGGTTTAATTTTCAAAAATTCTCATCACTTGAACGTAAATATGCTAAGAAAGCATTAAATTATTAATTATAAATACAATTTAAACCGAATATACGTAAACTTGACATTTTCCACTAACAACTAAGGGGTAAGAATTATAAAGCCAACGACCAGGTTTTACACTAAGCCCCTCACATGAACGGGCGAAGGTAACTTGCGGCTGGCCATTTGCAGCATTGTGCGAATAAAATATATTAACAAGTGTACTTTTTGGGGAGCAACTGTCAGCTGTGACCTTAACCTCCCCTTGGCAAAGCCAAAACCAAATATTCTAGCACGCTTCGGTCAGACAAAAGTGCTGATTTGAAAATACGTGGCATTACTATTTTGATCTACCTGAATTACTATTTGGTCAAACGCAAATTGATAATGAATATTGATTGGCCGACCCGTAAACGCGGGACAAGATTATGCTGAATAACCATTAATTGTAATAATAACCATCAGTCACAATTAATGACCATAATAATAAAATTAATTTCCCTCTCTGATGCATCAATGCAACAAAGCTGAAAAATGCATGAAAAATAGCCGTACGCTCATAAATTAGGCAATGAGATTCAAAGAATGTGACCGTAGGATTTGGCAAGCTTCAGGGAATAAAAGTGCAAAACGGATCATATTATCAGCTAATTTTCTGAAATTATGCATGTACGTGATTTAACGAGGTTTTCCTTTATATGTTCCCAAACCCTCGCAGGAGGGAAATAATGCTGCTCTCCCATGAACTCACTCACGACGCTGGGAAGGAAAAATTCCACGCAGGCCGTCGGCGAGTATTAGCACGCTCCAACGACATTTAGGCCAATGACGCTAACATCGATCCCAAAGAAGGGGGAAGTCTCAAAAGGGATTAAGGTATGATAAAAAAAATTGAAATTTTCACTCGGTGGCGTTAGAAAAAGCTAGACTAGCGCGGACGCGAAAATACAAAGGCAAAGGCCTCTGAAAGAGCTCTTACCACGTACAGCACATTTTTTATTAACCAAAGAGAAACACCGACTATATTTCAGAAGTGTACAAAAACTATAATCCGCGGTTGAGAAATAAAAACGTACAAATACTATCATCAAGATACTGCTTGATAATCCCCAGATGACCTAGTCAGCAATTGGTCTTGCTTACCTTAATCTCCCTCTTCATAAGATGCGAAAATGCCTGAAAATTATGTTTTAGAACAACTGATAAAAGTGGAACGAAACTAAAATAATATGAAAATCATTTAACATCATACAATATTCTTATCACAATCTGCTAATCATAGGCAAAAATACACACACAAAGCAACATTTTTAGAAATTACTGAAAAATAGGACAAATGCTGAAACATTATTTATCAAAATATTAGAGATAAATAATATCACAAGTAGCAAAACATAGACCATTAATTGAAGCCGACCATAGGTAACGCAAAAACGTTAAATTTGATATAGAAAGTTAAAAGTTAGATAACATCACGCACGTATCTTGATAAAATATTAGTAGTCTACGTTTCCATAGAAGTTGCAATCCATTATATATTTACATCAGTGAGGTTAACATAATCAATTTCTTCACACTCAAGCACATAAGTTTCGTTTTTTTTATTCCTACAGTATAAGTTTAAAGAGGCTTGCAATACATGGGCGCACCCAGCGATGGGAAGCTGCCCCGCCTAGAAGCAAAAATCGCAAAAGCCTTTTAGAAAAATAAGCACTGAATTAAAACGAAAGTATTCAACATATTTTCCCACTATTGAAAAAATATATGTATTGGTATTTGGTATAAGATATGTAACTAAAATAAAACTATTTTTTAAGGAAATAATCACATAAACAAATGTCACAACTTAGCTTGCCCCCCCCCCTGGACCATGGCTTGCCCCTACCCCTAGACCATGGCTTGCCCCCCCCCAGTTATGATCCTGGGTACGTCCTTGCTTCCAGATACTTCCCTCAAACGGGAAAAGATAATAGACATGCTCCCACTCGTCAAAACGACGACATCTTCGACATTTTAGTCATCACAAAATCTTTCCTATTACCCATCTGACTATGCATCCCACTGACGACCTTGACGTCTCGAAGTCAAATCCTTTCCGAAATATACATCAAGGGTGAAATTCGCCTTGAAGAAATGCGTGGGAGACACGGTATTAAGCACCTATATATCCCATCCAAAAGAAGCCCCCAAACTTAATCCCAACCCTGACATTTTTTTCTGGCTACGACTTTAATCCTGAATAATATGAAGGAATTTCAAGAACCAGGAGAAATTTGAGCAATAAATTATATACATTTTGCACTAGTTTTACATGGTATGCATAGGCAGGACTATTAAAACGTACTGGATGTAGCTTGTGACATTAAGTAAAACGATCACTGAGCAAAAAGTCATAAAATGTATTAGTAAACTAAAAACAACATCAAAAAAATAACCCACCAAGGCCTCCCTATTTAAATGGAAGATATTTTTCGGAGATGAATAACATATGGAAGTCGTCGCAATGTAAAAATTTCTGTAAAAGTGACCATCTTCCATAAACATAATTCAAGGGTTTCAAAAATTAAGCTAACTACCTTAGTGTTTAGGAGATATTATCTCAGCTATTTATGAGCCCAAAGTGATGTTTTTCAAGTTTTATCAACAAAAATGATTTCAACAGCGAAAAAACATACAATAATAAAAATTAATCATTAAAAAATATCATAAAAAATATATGATTTTGAATTAACGAAAAATAAGGCATTGAAAATTATGTTTTCCAGTAGGCCGATTTCAGTATT
The DNA here is from genome assembly GCF_921293095.1 of Ischnura elegans. Taxonomy (NCBI): domain Eukaryota; kingdom Metazoa; phylum Arthropoda; class Insecta; order Odonata; family Coenagrionidae; genus Ischnura; species Ischnura elegans. The sequence goes on from NC_060248.1 coordinate 104,157,159, forward strand.
TATAACTTATTTCACAGATATACAGCCCAACTTCTTTGACTATAAACCAAGACATCGTCCAAATAGTATGAATTCATCATATTTTTTCCTTTCAAAGATGGAGTTACACGAACGATTCATGATCAACAGACTGATGAAGCATAGCCTCAATTTTATACACTAATTTGCGGAGACTGTGGAATTTACAGTGACTGAGACCAACCTCCACTGAAGAAAAGCCAGTGCGTTGAGCCAATGGGAAAAAAGGGCATACAGCTCCGCAACGCTGCACTATCGTTATCAATCTGCACTCCTCTACAACGCGTCAGCATGTCAGTCTATCGTTACCGCTTATTTAGAATGGAAAAGACCAAAGCGAGAAAAGTGTTGAGTACACAGAGGATAACCGGGCGTGGAATTTGCCTACTCCTCTGAAACGCACGCCAACGTTTCGTCGACGTAAACGAACGAGCATTTTAAATTGGCATTGTGCGTGGTTCAACATGTATCAGAGATTTGGACTGTAAAGATAATAGAAATGAATTGCATTACGAGTTTTGAAATGCGGCTATGAACTTCGTATCACGGAGGGAGATGAGCAGACTGGATTACAACGATTAAGGCTTGAAAACCTTAGCAGAACAGAAATTTTTTATGGTAAACACAGATAAAAATGAAAAAGATTTTTAAAATAAGCTTTTTCCGAAAACAGTGCACTAAAATATAAAAAATTAGCTTTTCCTCATTCGGAGAATAAATCGAGGGTGATTATTAGGTTTATAAGAAACTAGCAGGCCACACGGCGTTGTTTAAGAGGTTAGTACTCAGAGAACTATAAAACTTGGAACTTGGATTTCATGATCACATAGGATTTTTTTCTCCTCTTGGATCGGGAAAAGAGGTGTGCCTACCCGGCAAGATGTTCAACAGCAGAGGTTGTATCACGTGACGTAAAAAAACGCTAATGAGGAAACGACGTAAAGGACGCGTCAAACGCAACCGAAAATAGCACAACGGAGTTTGGGAGCATGAGGTGCATCTGCATGTATGTACTTACTTAGGTTGCAATCCGTGGCACCGTATGGAAACGCAAAGCGGACAGACAGACATCCTCTTTCGACGTGTGTTGAAGAGCCTGATGAAATGAGTGTAGAAGAACCTGATAGGTGAGCAAGGATTGGCACCCCCGATAATGCACGAGTGACGAAAAGCTCATCTCTGTAATTTTTAGTGCATTTTACACTGTTTTTGGAAAAAGCGTTAATATTATTTTATATTTATTTTCAACTTTTTAAAGGTGAATAATACAATCGATTTTTGTGACTCGCTTACTTTTTTGGCATTGAATATGGTAGTATAGAATACCAAAACAATCGTATTAGTACTATTTTTACGAAAAAAGTTCAAATTGGAAAATTTTCGGAATGGACTTGTCTTGATCTCGTTTCCTTCGACAACTTTCAGTGTCAACAGTTCTTAAAGACACTAACGCCACCTATTAAGAAATTTTTAAACTATTTTCCACATGGACATTTAGTAAATTAATTAGAGCACAACGAAATAAAAATTTCATATTTCTGATAACTGACTATTGTATTGGCCTCAGCAGCGAGCAAGTGTAGAAAATTTCAAGCCGATCCGAAAATGGTAAATGGATTAAAAATCAATTACAAGATTTCCATGATGTAACAGACGAAACAAGCTGAGAAAAAGCGTGTGAAAAAGGATGTCAATTTTTTGAAAAGTCAAACCATGATTAACAGCTGTGCAGCATAACTAAGGGAAATTGGGTAAACGCAAGAAAGGAAGACGGAATTTTGATATGCTGCAGCAAGTGCGCGAAAAAAGTTGTCATTTTCTAAAAAGCATACAAAAATGAGAGAAGATAATAACTTTTCAACAAAAACCTAACCCAGGGAATACCCTCTCTGATGATACCGATAAGACATCCTGCAATTGATTTCTAAATTTGTTTATTTCAAAGAGGAGTCCATTTTCGTATATTTACGTCAAATCTGAGTCACGCATTTCAACGTCCAACTACAACGGAGTAAAAACTATAACAATGGCATATGAGGTAAATGATGAGGACCATATTATGAATCCCTAAAGTGAAAACATTCATGAAGCTAAAATTAACTATAACATGTTAAAATTCGTAAAGGTAGCACTCTCAAGGTATCATAAACAAGAGGATCGTGAAATTGCTTGTTCAAGGCGTCGCTCAGTGAAAGGATAGCACACTGAATTATTAATGGATAAAAGTTGTCGCTTCGACGAACTCATTTTTTACCCTTGAAGCCTATCACTTGTCTCGCTTGTTCCAGCTACTTTATAGGTACAACTTAAGGTACTACCTTAACGGAAGAAACTAATTTAACGCATCAGTATAAAAAAGATGCTTACGGAAACAGCGAACTATATTCATCGGTATGCAGTTCATTATGAGGTTAATAGCAATTTTATTCTTTTTAACTTTCGTCATCGCCCCTCGCATTTCTCGTAATAGAAACAATAATTTTCTTCTAAAAATGCATATGCAATGCATAAACTATTTTCAGTAAAATTAAGAATAAGATACGAGCAAATGCGTACGCTAAATTCACTTGAAAAGTGTAATAGAGCGGCTAACTAAGGCTTAAACGAACAAACCTAGTACGTTGCGTGCGCTACCTCCAAATTAACAAACCATCTAAACGGTCGCTAATGATCTTACGCCCACACGACATTCACACAAAGGCGAGAAGTAGGACACATCATTGAAGGTCGCGCTACGCTGCAGGGTGCTGGTTGACACGGAGCGGAGGTCAACGGATCAACTTCCACACCGCCAATCAAATCACACTATCATCACTCATGCCCTAAGTCCTTGCGCCTATGGATCACCATTAATCAAGAATGGTCTAACACAGTAAGACAACATTAATTCCAGGGAATACCGCAGAACAGACAATGCAAACATTTATCCTCTCCACGTTTAACGTCGAGTTTCTTATAGCACCACACGGTGGACACAGACAAAAGCTGAAATTCCCTTAGATTTCCAGACCTTATGCTTAATTTTATAGCAACGTGTGAACACACAAGTCCAATCAGGAGAGATGCTCTGGACACTGATGCCTTCATTTTTCTCTTGTCTTCAGCTTTCATAAATAAACCCTTAGGCATTAATTTGGATCCGACACCCAAAGCAATATTCAATAGAGAGGCTGGAATGTCCCATACTAAATGTAATCCAGAGATGGCTGAAGCGATGAGCTTTCTCGGTATATTAAGGGGACGAGCAATGACGATTAGAATCAAGGCTACAAATTTTAGAAATTCCAAAACTTTTGTCTTTCGGATCCAGGTGTCAGAAACAAGAATCAATACCGTGACACTAATTTACTAGAAAAAAATAAATACGGCCCCAAACAGTTTGAAGAGAATTGCTATCCAATATTATTTTGCAATGCCTAACTAAAATTTGTCACTCATTCAATTTTATTTCAACATAGTATTACATTGCCACCAATGCATCACAGAATATAATATTACAGGTATCAAGTTATTTTAGTGTGATATGGCGTTTTTAATTATTCTTCAGTTTCATTCTCACGCATTTTATTCGAAAATTCTTAAGGTATCATTTCGCGTTCTTCAAATATCAAATGACTAACCACATTCATTATAAATCAAATCACGTCATGGACGGAGACTTCTGAACATAAGTTATACATTCGCGAGGACTACGTGATGAACCCCAATAAAAACACAGGAGAATTACCCCTACGCAGTGACCAAAGAGATTGAGCCTAGGGAGCGCGCCACAAATCTCAGGATCCGCAGTCAACCGGCCCGGACCCTCTTTCGCCCGGTGCAACAACGACGAAAGGTCGCGGATTACAAAAAGGGTCCAATGATCTGATTGTGCGCAGGGGCAAAGGGACATATCTCGCGCTCCTCGCCCACGTCAAATGGCCCAAATTCTTACGCCGCGGAATCGAATTGTTTGCCGTAAGTGAACAATAATGGGCAAAGTGGCTGTCGAAATGATTATGCCTTCCGGTCTTTTGTGGTCGACATTCTGACGTGCAGCAACGATACGAGGGTGGGGACGAGTGATGGGAGGAAAGGGGTGAGGCGCAATCACTAAACCGTCGAATTGACTGCCGTCCAACGCACCCTCTCGCGTCATCGCGGGCAAACAAATGAGACGGTAGAGACCTCTTCCATACACCCATTAAACCATCGCGAAATTGACCCCTTCTCCTAGTCCTCCTCTACCCAACCTCCTCACCCTCTCTCGACCTCCTTCACCCACTTTCAACAATCGTTTCTTCCAAACAACGAGACGAGGAGAGGGTAGCCACCTCGTTTAATGGCACGCGGTAGGTCGGAGGTGGCGGGCCTATTATATCCAAGAGGACGGATCATTCAGTGTTTGTGGGGTAAGGTTAATACGAGCGTCTTTCAATCAGATGAGCTACTTCTCGCGCATTCAAGGGCGCTCATCTAAGTGGTTTCATCACATTCGTCGCCCAGAAAAAGCAAATCAATTGCACGCTCACCGCTGATGAAGGGTGCTTTCCTTATTTCAGCGAGATGAGAGGATACGAATCCAAAAATGGCAGCAAATCATGACGGGCAGTGACTGAAAGATATTATCAAATATTCCTGTTACTTGAAAGATTTTTCTCCCAATGGTTTCAATCAGGCCCGAGCTCGGCCGCCGGAACACCTGGACGTATCCCGGTGCGCCCTCCTATTCCGAAACTGACAAATTTTATGGTCAGAATACCAACATTGAGGAGTTAATTTGATTTCAATGATGTGTCAATTAACAGCATCATAAACACCGTCTAGAGTAAACAAAATAATAGTTTAAATTAATATAATTCAATCTAGTAAGATGAAATTCAATCTCAAGAGGTTAAGGATTAAGATTTCCAAATATATTTATTGTATTCCCCACCCCGGGCCCCGCGGTGTTCCTCTCCCTGAATAGTACTGGCGCCTTCTGGCTATTGCCGTCCACCGCCGTAAGAAGGGGTCCCGCACGGACTTTGTTCCAATCCTTATATTGATAACCAATGACAAAGACAATAAAAATGACTTCCTCATTTCATAATTTGCCTTAGGAGAGATTTCCAATTTCTTATAGCTGTGTTTGCACGAGTTGTTGACTCCAATCAAATCAATTTCCAACGTGTTTTTATATTTGTTAAACATTAAGTCTTCCCCCTATGCCAAGTAAATCTTTCGCCAAGAAAAAACTTACTTTTTGAGTCTCCAGTAATGAATTCGATGACAGCGCGAACGATTTCTAGAAAGGAAATCGAGGATTGACATTCTTTGGCAAACAAAGAGGAAATAGATTTTTCATGCAATTATCCGGATATCATCAGCAAAAAGTTCTGAAATTACGCGATTACAGCGAATTTGAGTGAAACCCGCGCGACTGAGTGATCAAACAGCTTATTGGGCTTCGTAAAAGAACTATTGGAGGTAATCAAGGGCGGCTCGAAGATTTTTTCTGGGATGGGGGGCGAAGTCTCACAGGCAAACAGTTTTCTCAAAGATATTAGAGCGCTTTTTCGATTTTTGGTCATGCAATTGATTGAAACTGATAAAATGCGTAACGCTTTCACTTTGCTCTGCTACGGTCTTCAAAAGTCTCATAAAAATAAAAATTGCGTTTAAAAATCTGATATTAAATAATGGACGATGAAAATGTTTTTAATAAAAACTGAAGAGGTCAGATCCAGTCCCAAGGGAGTTCCATCTGTCCTTTCTATTTCTAAAGCGGATGATTTTTTTCTTTATTATTCTAATGAGATCAAACACCCAACAGCTACAGAAAATGAGCAGCCAAAATATACAAAAATGTCCGAAAAACTCCCTTTTCCAAAATATTTATTACCACATTGAATGCCAAAATGTGTTCACACCAATATCACACCGAATCCAGGAGGTTACTTGGAGGGCATAAACATTCCCGCGCACCCCACTTGCGCATCGTCAATCAATTGCGGGGGCGGAAAAACCAGGTCATTCCAAGATCATGAAGTTTCGGCTCCAGACTACTTGGCACCGGACGTTTCGCCCAAAGTATTTTAATATGGATTTTTTCCCGTGTAGTCCTTTCAGCCCACTTCTTAAAGATGGGAACACGACCCAGAAAGCACGTACAATATCACCATGGGATGGGGGCGGGAAAAGTCTCATCCCATTCCAACATCCTGGCAACTTTTTTTCCCCCTTCAAGAAGTTCTAATATAAATGCACCAAAAACAGTAACCCCTTTTATCGTCACTTCGCCACTACGCATCTATTGACCTCAGTTATTTCTTTCTTCCTATGTGAATTTCTTTTAAATCCCCCACGAGTACTTCACTACCCGAAGATAATATTCCGCGACCCATCTTCCTCCAGGGATACACTCCACAAAAGACTGAAGTCACAGATATCCAGGGAATAATCAATGAAACTATTCATACGTCACTACTTGCTTCAACCGAGCATACAACAAACTCTGAAGAACTATCAATGAGCGCGAAGTTAACATTCCCGCAATGTGTGACCCGAAGAACAGTTCACAGGATGTCATTCGCATTACAGCATATGACTCGTTGCATAAGTTTAATTTCCAAGCTGAAAGGAAAAAATCATGAAACTTGCCATGAAAAAAAATGACTCATGAAAACTCATGAAAATGATACATGTCATAGCAACAAAAAAAACCATGCGCATTTGTCAGGCCTCTTCACTTTCAAAGAATAAAACTGGGATCGCCCATTCGTGCGAAAACGTTGAGAAAATTATGATATGGAAAATAAGATTTAAAAATAATTGATGGTTTCGAAAGACCGAGGGCAATGAGAGGCACGTGATCCTTCGACACAATGATGTTACGACCAGTTGGTAGCTTTGGATTGAACTTGATTGACCTCCGCCCAGTTCTTCGAGAATGGTGATCTCAACCAACTTTTTACCAAGAAATCTTCTGACGGCATTCTTACTGCCAAAGGCTAGGAACATGATATTTTATCCCAATTGTAACAGAAAGGGTAAATCGATAAGTTGCTTTGCATTGAACCGCGGGATTGAGTGATCAAAGAGTTCATTGGGAACAGTAAAAGAACAATTGGAGGTAATTTACCGTTTGAGACAAATGTATGCAGAAGTTGGCAAGCCATTATATTCGTAAACCACTAAACGCTGAAAATTTCCTTCCCCCTTATAAGTTTCCCAGAAGTCCTCTCCACCAATAGTTCTGTCTTCCTAATAACACGCTCACTATTCACACCTTTAACCTCCACTTCAACTCACAGGAATTCCTGCTACCATGTCCTCTTTCTTTTAGCTCTCCGTCCATCGCAGAAAAATTACAAATAATGCAAGGTACATTATCTAAGACAAGTTGAACGCAAATTTTTAAAGCTAGAAGACGTCTCCCGAGTATATTGCATTTGTAACTTCGACATTGCTACCTCCGATGCCCAGAACTCGGAGCTATTACTTGGCACATAGGATAGAAGTTCACGTAGATGTGAACGTCATTTATTATTTCCAGTAAACTAAGTCTCTCTTTTTCCGGGGAGTGCAAACAATTCAAAATATAAAATTCAAGATTCATGCATAATTCCAGTATCCCAAAAATAATTGTAAAATAGTACTTTCACGGTTTTCATACGAACCAATTTAATTTTTAGTACGTTTTACATAGAGCATAAAGCGATATATCGTTTATTTACAGCAATAAAGACAATGAACTTAACAGCACATTTTTAAAACACGATTTCTCCTTCTAACAAAACACGTCTTCCTACTACCAATTCGCCTGGAAAGCCTGAGACGTCTTCCATTCTTGTAGAGTCTATTCATGCAACGTAGCCCTTTGCGGTGGATTGGAAAAAGTTCTCCGTAATAGGGTCGTTCACTCAGACACAAAATTGCAGTTCATTAATCGAATTCGGTAAATTATAAGGAAAGATATGTTACGACAAAAAAATCTTCCTCATTCAGCCATTATCTCATTGCTTTTCAAATAAAAAACGCGGCCCACTCTCCATGAGTTGGTGACGTCATCAGTCAGAGAGAAGCGCTCACTGAGAGAAGGAATGGCTCATAAGATTAAAGGGAACAACAAGCCACGTGAGAAAGATGCGCAGGCTATGGAGCAGCGGAGAAGCGGCGACCCGTTCGACAGGAGTTCATGATATCATCAAATGATCGGCGAAAGGATTATTAAGGTCGTCGAAATTGCACCGCGAATAGCTGGAGGAGTACGCAGAGATCAAGAAACGAAAAAAAATCGGGAATCTTTTATTTTTTAAACGATACCGCAATCGACATTAACATAAATTGGCGAACGAGCCCAACTCGACTTTAAAAATGATTACGTGAGTGATAATTCACACGAATTTCTTGGTTCTGAAATTTTAAGAGTAATTCCCGGATTTCAGGGTTTTCAAGGGTCAGTGGAGACCCTGTTTTCCAATCTCGACTGAAATTCTTCGAGATAAGTTTCCTCCCAAGAAGATTGACGATGTTTACAGGAGATAATAATTACAGCTGGGAGACAACATCGAGGGAAAATTTTTTTACAGGCATCTGACTGAAATCATTAAATACAGAATCACTCCCTCAGTAAAAGTCAACCCAAAAGTTGGTTTGGACTGGTGAAGATAGAGCCAGGTGGAACTCACGCCAGGTTAAGGTACAGGCGTGTGAAATTTTTAATATTCAGGGTAGAGGAGCCACAATTTCAGGCCTGAGTCAACTAACCCTATTATTTATGGGCTATTCCTGGTCCAGACCCTGATGGCATAATTTCAGGATATTCAACAGTCCGTAGAACAGGTAGTATAATTTTAGTGTCAATTTAAGCTCATTTGAAAAAAATCAGAGTGGCGGTAATACAGAAAACATATGGTTAACGTCACTGGTACCTTTTTCACAATGCGAGATTTCATAACCTGAACTTATTAGAGCATTTCGGAAAACCTACGCTCGGAGAAACACATACAACTAATCATCTATTGATAACATGTATCAATGAAAACTTTCCTTTGACGTGAACAACATTATTTTTCGCTATAAAATCTCGCACGACCCAAAGTGACATGAGTTGCAGCAAATAAGAACAGTGGCGTAGCCAGGGGGGGTCTGGACCCCTCCCCCCAAAATATAAAAACGCAATTATTTTCTTTCATAAAAGAAACCAAAATATTAAAAATCATGAATTTACAATTATATTTCTTCAACAAATGAAGTTATGACGATTATGAAGAGTGTTAAAATTAGTTTAAAACCCTCTACTTAGTACCTACTTCTTTTTCAAACATTTTCGCCCCTGGTTTTCGACCCCCCCCCCTCCCCCCCCGAACGAAATTTCTGGCTACGCCACTGAATAAGAAGACTCCCTTTTTAAGAATTCAAATCGCATGCTATTATACCCTAAAAGAAAGAGATCTTGCAAGAAATTACCCCCAGTGGAATTTTCAATATCTCTTTCATTTACGATGGATCGGTTCTACCACATCTTGCCTGAAAGTCACGCAGTTCCATCAGTATGCTATTGCTGTGGTATGAATACCAAATTGATATTTCACAATAAAAGCCCATGACTAAGATTTTCATATTTTATCCAGTCTCTTATCACAACAATAGCCGAAGGTGCACACGTTCTGGTAGTAGAAGATGAATTTACCGATCAATACGCAGTCGAAAAGTGAACTATTCAGAAATCCCCAATTTCTTAAGTTAAGTTAATTTGATCTCTTGGTAATATGATAAATTATATACCTACAATGAAAACAAAGAAAATCATGATTGCTGCAACACTGATTTCCTACTTCGACCAGTGATCGTGGTTTACGGTCAGATGAACGAGTTTATTCGATGATAAAAATACTACATAAAGTCTTAACCGACAATGCTTCGGATCAATCATATGATCTATTTATTAATTTTATCGACTGCAATCCAATTAAGGCACGGCACCATGCCAGCGCCATTGCAATCGATGTCATCAGACTGGCGTGGTGGGGATATCAACTTTTTAAAACAGTTGAAAAGTTTTTCTTTGTACTTCATCCAAGTTGTTAGAGTATAAATAACAATATAAGAGACATAACAGTAATTCGGCAACGTTCACGACTGTTCACCGCCTCAGTCGAACTGGTTCCACCAGCGCGCCCAAAGAAGAGATATTGGCCAACTGGCGACACAAGAAGCGAAGCGAGTATACACGACCCCACACAAGAATCCCACAGCCCACAATGGGTGATGGCGAAGACGCAGGGGGGAAGACGGGAGAGATGGGGTGGTCTTGCAGAAACAGGGGCAGGTCGGGGAGTGGGGTTCACCATTCCACTCTTGCTCAAGGTGACGGTAAAAGAACGCTGCACTGTATACGACGATCGGCCTCTCGAACCAGCATCCACTGCAATGGATGCTTTGGAACCATGGAGCCATTTCCTCGCACCGAATGCTTGGTGAATTGCGTCGAAAAGAATAATTCAACAAGTGCCTTGCAACTGCCCTCCTCAAAAGGCCGTTTTACATGCAAGGTACTTACATAGGGGTAGTTACGCATTCACCCTTTCGCGCATACCGGCGAGCTACAAAAAAATACCTCAAGTGTTACTTTAAAAAAATAAAATTCGAGAATTTAGCGAGATGGAGGGGAACTTTTCCATATTGGAAAAAAGTTACAGTTTTTCACAGATTTTTTAGTTGAAAGTTAAATGTAATTATTCCAATACGGCTACTTTTTCGTCTAGTAACCATGCATTTCTGCGATGCAATTTTCACTGCGCCTTAACGTGCAATTTCGTACACAAAAATGAGTTCATTCCGGCCTTCGTCGTACGTCAATGTACGTCGATACATTGATAAATCCCAACACGGCACATAGATAAATGTTGTGAATAGATAGAATCAAGATGACAGACGAATAGAAATAGATATAATTGAGTGAATTATTCAACGCGATCCATACCGTTCATTATTGCTTAGGATACCGAATCACGGATAAATTTACAAGGAAATTATCATTGTACATTTGCAGTAATATGTGGCCCGTAAATTGCAATAAAATTAGCTAAGCCAAGATCTCATTTCAAAGTTCTAAGACCTCCATATAAACTTTACTTGGTCAATGTCACGGTTCCTATGCCAGCGATCTTATTCACGGTTCTTATAAAAAAATATAGTAACGATAATATCTCAACAATGACCTATTTATCACCTCATAGCCCATCGCCACAGATGATTAAATATTTAAAAAATATCACCTTGGAGTCCAAGGATTGAAGAGAACAAGTATCATGGGGATAAAATTCTGAATAATGAGAGTTTATCAATACATGCCTACATAAATCTACCGAAAACATGAATTGGTTAAAAGGTATTCGACACAGAATCGATTTCAATATTTTCCTAGATTCTTTTTGGAATCAAATGGGACATCATACAACCTTGGAGAACATTTAAACTTAGGAAAATCTTAACAATCATGCACAATAAATTCGTGGCATCCTAGACTAGTAATGGCTTTCCTGTTGTAGGGGCTATGGAATTATAATGTAATTACTATTAAGGTTTCATTAGGACGGCAAAAAACAAGGCCCGAGGTGAATACAGGATCCGTTTTGATTGCTCACCGCATCAAGGAAAGCGTGATTCGATGTAAAGTGCCACTCTTTTTTTCGCTATTCCACGCGACTTCCACAAAAATGCACTAAATACAGTATTCTAAAAATTAAAAAATGATGGATAATATTAATCAATATTTATTTTATAGCGTGTTGATGATTCAATCGATCGATTCCAATATATGTACGGCAAATTCAAAATCTATAAAAAATAAAACGTCCACTAGAAAGACTAAATGGTAACACAATAACAGACGATCTAAAACTTGACATCGTGAGATAAAAATATAAATGAAATAAAAATACATGGATGATTACGAATTATTGTTCCATTCAACATATATATTCACCAAGAAATGCTTCAAAACGTTAAATAGGTAAAAAAATTGGATATACACGGGTGATTTTGGTAATTAAAAAGTTGGTTAATGATATGATCAAGTAGTTAAATCTAATGAGGGATGAAATGAGTCGTTAATTATTGAAGAAGATCGACAGCATATTAGAGATGTGATCCTTAGTGCTAGAAGAGGATTTTAGTTTCGAAGGCGCGCGTTTCACATTTCTCGCGACGCATTCGACCTCACTCTCCCTTTCAACGTTCGCAGCTCAAACCATGCTCACCCCTCGCTCCGTCCAATGCTCGCCCTGAAACCACGTGGATTTCCTCTTTTTTCGCATCTCCTTCAATCCCCATCCCCGACTCACTTTCTTTTGCAAGATGACTTGGTTCCCCTCCTCTTTAGCTTTCCCTCATTCCTTCGCGCTCCCTCTTCTCTGCAGAAAACCGGCCACTCACCCCCTACCCATCCTCCTTCCCTCGCAAGCAAGCCCACTTCGCACCTCGGGCAAACTTTATCTTTTCCCATGCCGAAAAAGTAGCGGATGTCTCCCCGCCAATTGGCGCTCTTCCTGACAATAGTGGGCAAACATTGAAAACCCTCGATTCCAGACGAAAGTCAAGGGTTTTTACCCATTCATATCGTATCTCAATCCAATTTTTACCTCTCTCCCGCCACTTCGTCTCATTCACCGGTCAGTGGAAAACTACCAGCACACCCGTATTGATCGAGGGATGGCGAACGCTCGGTAGGTGGCAGGGTTCACAGACAACGCCACAATAAGGAGATTATGCGGCGGTACGCTGAACTAAGAGGGATCACAAGCGAGATTCTTCCGCTAACATTCGAAATAAGGTTAATTTGGAACATCAGTCTGCACATAGTAGGAGTGCAAGATAACACCCTCTGCCATAGAATAATCTACGATTTCAATTTATTTTTCCAAGAGGAATTCGACTAAATATTTAGCAAAATATTTTTATCCATTTTATGGAGTGCACCACAACTTTATTCCTATAATCTATTAATATAGAAACATATGAAATATTTTTTATGCTTCCCTTTTTAGTCATTAAAACTGATTTCATACAATAACTTCTAAATAATAACATCCAATAAGCTTCAGGAAGAATACGTGAAGGAAATAAGAATGTATAACACAAAACATGACTACTCCTAATAAATTATGAACACAGGATGAATACAGTTAATTAATGATTCCTACCCCACTCTCACTAGCTCAATATTCTTCCTTATCACTATTTCACCATCCCCTCTACCAGGGCTGCCGACTTATAGAAAATATTGGTAGTGGCCAATACTGGTGTCTTGCCCCAGGATATTTTATAAATAGTAAGTTCAAAGTTTTTTTAAAAGCATTTTAGACGTCATATGATCAACATTAGAACCCTAAAAACTCGACAACTCCACACCCTGGGGAAAATCGACAAGCCTGACACTTCTTTCCTCCCCCACAAAACGAATTTTATAGGGGGCTCGGGCCCACTCAGGCCCCATGGAGTCGGCTCCACTGCCCTCTACCCACCGACTCATTTAGAAAACACTCCAAAACCCTCTGCCTCCAAATAATAATAAAAAGGTTCAGCAATTAAAATTGAAAATAAGATATATATATGCTTCGGTAGTTAAAATTCAATGAACCATTCTTAGCCATTCAAAACGTTTTAACTTGAGATAAAAAATCTTGAGTAGGTAAAAGAAGTCAGTGTTTATCGAAGAAGATCAACAGCATAATAAATATTTGATCCTTAGAGCTGGAAGAGGTTTATATATTCGAAGGAGTTTGTTTCACATTTTTCGCGATGCATTTGACATCACTCTCCCTTTCAGACACAAATCATGCTCACCCCTCCCTCCGTCCATCGCTCGCCATGAAACCACGTGGATTTCCTCTTTTTCGTATCTCCTTCAATTCCCATCCCCCAAACTAATTTTCTTTTGCAAGAAGAGTTTGTTCCCTTCCTCTTTAGCTTTACCTCACTCCTTCACGCTCCTCCTTGCAGAAAACCGGCCACTCACCCCCTGCCCACCCTTCTTTCCTCGCAAGCAAATCCCGCTCACCAACACCAGGCTTACCGCTGAGTCTGTTTTCCTCCAACAGGCTCCCAAAATGTAATATTTTTACATCTTTCAAGTTTACGACCCTCAATTTCCTCTATAAGGTTTTTATTCTTTTATTACCAAATGTCTTTCACTACCTCCTTTTCCTCTTCATCTATCACACTTTCTCAATTCTCCTCCATACGCACATTGCATCCAGTCTCTTCACATTCTCCTTCCTAAATTTTCATGTTTCCACCCCATTGAGGGTTATGCTCCATATTGCACTTCATAAGCCTTTTATTTATATGTACTTATATACAACTATCCTCGGATTAACTCTTTTCTATCCATGAAAACCATTGCCAAAGCTCTTGTTTTCCTGATATTTATTAATCATCGTCACCTTGAAAAAAGCTTAATTAGGCCTTTATATTGAGGAGGTTACAAGTAAAAATGGATTGCTACAAATATCCATACCCTGGATAAGGGCAACTTGTGGGTGGAACTGGTGGGTGGAAGACCCACGACCTTGGTTTGGCAGGCAAGGACATCACCCTACCAACACCTAAGCATACAAGTTTGTTACACTCCATTCAAAAGTTGACTTCAATTACTCTCGAAGATTTACAAAACTGGATGACTTAAACCTCATTATGATTCATCTTTATGCCATATTTCTGGCACTGTTCACCTAAGCATTTGCAAGTGCTTGCAAACCTATCACTGACGGACTAATAAATTCCTGATTGTCCACAAAAATCAGTGATTTAAGCATTTTGTTCCATATTTTTTTGTTGTTAGGTTACCCTTTTTTGGCTTAAGCTTTACTTAACTTTCTTTTATGAGTTCTAAGACTTCTTCTGTGATCAATGGATTTTTCTTCACAGCATTCCCTCTGCCAAGAACATTTTTTAGCCATTTCCAATAATCCACTTTTTATGACCATCCAGCTTTCTTCCACTGATTTTTTTGAAACGATCCTATTTCATTTTACTCTCTCCTGCTCCTTGAAATGCTAGCTGATGTTGAGCCTCCCTCAACTTTTCTACCTGCCATACGTTCTTTGCAGTTCTCTTCAGTTTCTTGAATTATAGGTGGCATTTCATCATCTTTAAATTATGTCCGCTGTCAATATCTACCCCAGTGTAGCTATTGCAGTCATTTACCAGGTTTCTAAATCTCCACTTCACCAAGATGTAGTCCCCTTGAAATATTCTCTCATCTCCCAACATTTTCCAAGTGTATCATTTATGATTTTTAAATAGAGTATCAGCGGTGACAGGTTCAACCTTTGCATTTCCATCTTCAAGTTCTCTAGCCTTCCGCAGGTCCTATGTAATCTAACATTCCATATTGTTAGCCTCAGACTTTACCACCTTTGACCAATGTACCCTCTCCAAGTGTCTCCTCCTCGTTTATGATATTTAAATCCCCAATTCAGCGATCCACATGAGGTACTAGTTTACCTCCAGAATACTTTGCTCAAAAGAATTTTATCATTTCTTTAAAATAATGGGTGTAGTAGCTACAACTCCTCAGGATAATAATGTGGAGGTTTCCCTTGTCTTCCACCTTGCAGCAATACAGCTTTTACATAAATGTTACCACACATGCAGTGAAATGAGTGTCTCTTTACTGTCAACTGTGGTCTCCACCTTCACTCATATGAAGAAGTGCTGCAGCTCTCTCCCCTAAATGGGGGAAGTATTACTGCTGGCAACCTTTTATCGCCAATTCAAGGGATCTTCACAGGCTTTAAGCATCATTTAGATGGCCTATCTTACCCAGCATTAGACCCATACCACCTCGAAATCAGGGATGCCGACTTACAAAAAATATTGGGGGGGGCCCAAACCGGGGATCTTGCCCCGGGAAATTTTATAAGTAGTGAGTTTTAAGTTTTTCAAGCATTTTAGAAGAGTCATATGATCAACATTAGAACCCTGATGACTCGAATCTCGATATCTGGACACTCCGGGGAAAATAAACAAGCCTGACACATTTTTTCCTCACACCCATAACGAATTTTTGAGGGGGCTCGGGCCCCCTCAGGCCCCATGGAGTCGGCGCCACTGCTCAAAGTGCCATTCAAACTCTAAGTGAGATAGAAAATGAAATCTTATGAGATAGGCGTTTATGTTCAAGCTTCCAACAGGCTGTAGCTTTTGAGATATACTACTAAAACAGTGACACACCAATATTTTTACAACCTGCAATACAACAGTACAGCTATGTAATGGCAATATAGCCACATAGTGGTCTTTCCATTTTGTGACTTACAGCTTATATCAATAAGCTGAGAACATTTCCTTAATAGTCTAATTTTCTTTTACTTAGGAAGCCATATTTATCATTTCATAAGTTCATTTAGGATTTTTTATTACTCATAAGAATGTGTATTTTACTTTTTTAAGCATTTTTTTCAGCTGAAAGGGTTTTGATGCTCATAATTCAATAAGAAATTGGAGTATTTTATAATGACCGGCACATTATCCACAATTAATATGAAAACCAAGTAGCTGTGAATATATCTGGATCCAGCAGTGAAGAAGCAAGAATAAAGAAATGAATGAGAAAAGGGTTTGCTACAGGGGCGTAGCCAGGATGATGTATTGGAGGGTGGGAAGGGGCACGACCCTTAGGGTCAGAAGGGTGTAACCCCCCTCTGGAGAAAATGTGAACATTTTATCCCTATAAATCACATATTATGCTGTTATGGCACTTCAAATTACACAATTGATGGGTCGTCAGGAAGCTGTTTTCATGAAACATGTTGGTGAGGAAGAATAAATTTGTTTTATGGGTTAATATATTTCTGCTAACATCAATTCATTTGGGGGCTGCGTGCCACCTGTGCCCTCCTCCTGCTAAACCACTGGTGTGTTCTTTCTCCAGTGATTTTCAATGTGTTCATTAAGAAAAAAAAAACTCAAAATAAAAAAGAAAGCTTCAGGAGTTAATACCCATGGTGAAAAAATTAGCATGCTGCCATTTGCCGATGACTTTGTGGTGTTACGTCGTTAAATCTGGTAGATTGTTCACGTAAATCCAGACATAGGGAAAACTCCAACCGTCGGTCACAAGCTGGTTCAGGGAAAGACTCCACAAACAAGAAATCAGCACACAAGAAAAAAATTGCCAAAAATATTTATGAGTTATTTTCGTTCAATATCTATTTGAAGTAGAGTATTCAAAATCAGAATTATTACAGAAAACAACGATGATAACTAATGATCCCATAGGAAATATTATCAAACTAAATACCAGCAGTATAATTTTTCTAAAGTCAGCCATGCCAGTCTAGCCATCCATCCACCACGAGAGCCCGAGCAGAAGAGACCTGGGTATTCCACGACGAGGAAGTGTGCAGGGGAGGGATTATTCCAAGGAGAGGAGGGGTAAAGAGGGTGATGTTCTAACAGCTGCGTCACTGCCCCTGTTGACAGGCTGCTCCGCAAAACATAATCCCTGGGTTGGAGTGAACAGCATGCAAGCCAGAATTTTCCCCTCAAACTTCTGAGTTAGAGACATCAGTCGAATCAGATGGATATTCATTGGAACACATGGAGGGGAGAGACATAGTGGGCTGAGGTGTTGGAGGGAGAGAGAGTTGTGATAGGACTATGGTAATACTTCTCACTCCAAACTGCATACTAGGGACTCAGCACCCATTTCCCCTTGAGTGCCAAGGAGTAAGTATTCCTCCGCAGTAGTCCTATATAAGTCTTGCACTGCAGGTAAGCTGGTTCGGGGCTGGTTTCAGATGCTGGTTTCCGGATGCAGATTTCCGGATGCAGGTTTTCCGGAGGCAGGATTTTCCGCAGACAAGAGTTGCCGAGACTTAGAGTCTCCGAGCCTTTGAGTTGAAGAAGCCTTTGTGCGAAAAACCTTAGCACGAAAAGTCCTTAGCGGGAGAAGTTCTGCGGATAAGTACGGAGGAAGTTCGGAAAAATTTCTGGGGGGGGGGGGGGGGGAAAGCACTAAAAAATGCCACAACATAATAGTGATAGCAAAGACGGAGAGAGACCTGAATAACAATCTATCAACCATGGTAAATATGACTAGCTATAATTTGAAAATCAATGCAATGAATACAAAAGTATTGGTCTGCAGAACAGTAGAAAAAGCAAAGACCAACCTGAAACTAGGAAACCAACTTGATGAGGTTAACGACTTCTGCTACTTGGGTAGCAGAGAAACCAACAATAGACAAAGCAAGATGGAAATACATAGTAGAACAGCCCTAGTGAAGAGGCCATCCCTCAACAAGAGGAGTCTCCAGACATCTGAAAATGTAAGGGTTAAGATAAGGAAGCAATTTATAGGGACTTAAATTTGGAACATACTTTTTTATGGTAGTGAGGCATGGACAATGACAGCAGTGGAGAAATCAAGGCAGAAAGATTTTGAAATGTGATGAAGATCAAATGGATATATATATAGTGAGAAATGTGGAAGTTCTAAGAAGAGTCGGAGATAAGTTTTTTGAAAACCTTTGGTAGAAGATGGGACAATTCAATCGGCCACATCATGAAACACAATGGTCTAATGAAAATTATAGTTGAAGGACAAGTGGAAGGGAAAAATAGCACAGGCAGACCACGGATGAGATACACACAGCAGGTGATGAAGGATGCACAGCAGACCCAGATAGCACAAAGTATGGGAGAGAGTCATCTGTTTCTTACGGTTTTCTTGTGGAAAAAATTGATAAGCAGCTTATCATAAGTTAAGGGACTTATATAAGGCAAGGGTCAGATTTTAGGAAAGAATAGGTAATGAATGCCATGAAATATCCTCAGTTTATGTAAGTCGCTTTTTTTGGAGCAGCAAAGGCGGCTGAAGAGCATATTATACACATGCTACCCTGCTCATCCTGACACAAATTTAAAGCCTTCCGGTGAAACTCAGCATGTCTTTATAAGAGCTTAACAAATGATAACAGATTTTCCCATTAATAGAAAAAAATTAACAACTGCAAGCGACCGGCTGGTGAAGATACGAAGCATAATACAAATACTTTATCCTTGCAGCCCAAAGAAAAAAAAATAATAACAGGGAGAATCGATCGTATGTCCTAGGCATCGGAAGCTCTATATGCTAACTACTACACCACAGCAACAGATGAGTGTAAAAGGCGTAGTCACCATTTTATAATCCAATTACGTATATAGAAAAACTTAGCTGGTGCGTGAATGAAAAAACTGAAATTATTCAAGGTCCACTTAATCTAACATTCATGAATTTCAATTTATGGTCTTATAACTCAATGAATACAATATATAGTGCATTAGAGATTACTTCCAGCATTCTTATATTAATCTATGTCGCCATTCTTGTGAAATTATGTGTTTTTCTTACGACCACGTTTCGCCATCATTTCATAAATGTGAATGATTTTCAAATTATGGCGGTATGATGTTATTTCTACTCATACTATGCATAGACATGCCAAGAATGGAAAAATTGTTCTTATACCCTTACCCTTAATGAATACTCTAAAACGATGGAATAAAAACATCTAAGGAAGTGCTGAAAGTTTGGCATCCATTTTGTCATTACTCTGGATGTTTGTCGGCCTGGCCTTAAGAAACCCATAACAAGCTTACTTGATAAGCGCCTTCTTTATTTCTTTCTTTAACCTTATCTCAATGACTTATGATGTGCTGGCTGGGAAAGGTTATATAAGCTCATTCATAACATACGTGTTTCAAAGCGAGTATTCTCCATAGATATAGATAAAAACCTCGTTATTTGAAGAAAGCACTATTATCTGTTCACTTTATCTCTGCGGGTGAGCTTTTGTGAGATCCCGGACGCTCTCAGAGGGCCTCACTGAAGGGGGAGGGGCCTTGCTGAAGGGGGAGGGGTCTCGCTGAAGGGGAAGGGGTAGTACCGAGAGAGAGAGAGCAGGAGCGACTTCAACGTTGCCAAATGTACATAGCCGCCCTAGTGTCTCACTGAAAAGGTGCGACTCATACGTGGCCACAGATATTTTGGGCCCGGCAGCGAAACAATGCATACAATGTATACCTACTCCTTTAGTCCCAATTCCTTTTCCTGTTGAAAATAACGAAGACCATTAAACACAATGTTCTTCGCGCTACTGCAAAGCAGCATGTTGACTTTCTTCTCCATACCGCCTTCAATAAACACGCTCGGATGTTACTCTTTTAAATCAGAGGTACCCAAAACTATATAGGTAGTAATACCCAAAAGTAAATATGGAGTTGAGGAAAAGTATTAGGGTTTGGTAAGAAAGGGATTGGAAAAGTACTGAGAGGGAATAGGCGGAGGGAGGGAGTCGGTGCTGATGGGAATGCAAAAGGTGAATACAAATTTTCTGGAAAGGAGATGGAAAAGGATTGAAGTAGAAGAATAAGGAACGGTAAGTTATTAGTTGGATTTAAATGGAAGAATCGAAGAGTACCAAGAGAACGTGCGAGATTCGGCAACACAGCTAGCAGATTCACGAAGTTGACACGACGGAGGTTTGAGAACGACTGAAATTCCGAAAAGCTAGGCCACGCCTACTGTCTGCTGATTGGCAGAGGGAAAGTCACGTGCAGATTAACTTTACCTCCTCTCACCCCAACTCGGTTAAGCCACACCAGCTCACCCGCAATGATAAAGTGAACAGACCTTAGCTGCATCTTATTTTACAGCTATTTTATTTGGGAAGCATCGCAGTTAATATGTACTAAAAGCTTAAATCACATACAGGAGGAAAACTGGGTAACCCCTAATAACTTATCTAAGTTTTATTGATTAGGTGCCAGATTCGCTATTTAAAGGAGCAAATGAATGTAAGGGCTAGGTACTACCTCGATACAAAAGTACAAAGTACAAAACAAACTACATATCAATAGTTTCAGGTCCAAAACTTGTAATGCTTCACCTACCACGCCTATCTAGAAAATAAACTTGACCTTGAGATCGTGAAGAATGAATTGACCATTAATGGCATAAAAGGTGAATGTGAATGCTACTGGTAGAGTCAGCCATCAAAATGACAATGGCGAAGTATGCCACAAATCCCCCTTTATCCTCCCCACCCCCAAGCCAGAGGTGCAAATTCATAACAGTCACCTGCAATTGCACACTATGTGTGAAAATTCAAAAGAGAGAAAAAAATTACATTGCTGAAAATGTGGAAAAATGAAATGAGCTTAATACAAAAAAGGGCTAGACTTAACTTCTTGACACCCACCCTGACTGAAGTTGCCACCCTGTGATAAGTTGAGGAGGATTATCTTCAACAATCTTCTCCATGCCCTCCTCCACTTCCTCTAATGTTGTTCACCACCTCTCATGTAACTTTTGCTTGTCTTTTAACATGCTTGAAAATGAACTGGTTAGACAGAAGCTAAACAGAGCTTTGAGACACTTTGAAGGCTGTAAATGCATTTCATCGTCACTCAGCCAAGATCCCCACACACATTGCTCATCACAACAAAAGTTTTCAATAATTTTTAAGTTCCGGAATATTCACAAGCATTAAAATGAGAACTAGGATGTTGGTACATATCTAGGCTGAACAGATATTTAAACCTACCAAGTTTAACAAGCCACATTTTCCAACATAACCAATCCTTTCCTTCACCCTCCACGTACATTATTCCTTCATTACCTCCCCATCTGGGGGGTGCAAGCTTAAGGGTCATTCTGTAGCATTTATCCACACTGAAATCATAGTAAATTAGAGTGTGTTTAGGCAGTTTAACTAGAGTACTTGACATTTTGGGTTCCACCACTATCCAGGCCACATTTTTACATCCGCCGCATCATCATCGTTGCTCTTATCTATTTTGCATTTTATGTTCCAGTCGCTTTCTTCCCCCATCTGTCGATTTATATATTGACATATATTTGTGTGCAACATTTCAGCGACAACCAAAACACTACCAAAAGATATCTAAATTTTGCAGGTATTTTTTACAGCTTTCAACTTCCTTACAAACTCATTAACCCAGGGCCATTAAGTCATCATGTACGACAGTGTGTAGATGCAGGACTGAAGAAAAGCATGCACAAAATATCGATGGCTAAGTTCTATAGCAACACGTATCTCAAATTCGGCCAGTTTGAGACAGGTATCTTAAACAGAGAGTAATTACATAAAAAAATAAAATACAAGCAACAAACAACTCTTTGTTTGCAAATGAATGCTTCTTTTTCAGTTTTATGAACTTTTGGTTTTTAATTTCAGTGTGCAAATTAAAAAAATTAATTGCTTTCTTGCTCTCGCTCAATTTTGCTCGCATGATCCCGTGAATGATCACGTGATCATTCAGCATGATTATTCGTGCATGATCATTCACCGTGTATAGTGACCTTGTTTCTAGAACTATGATGGGCAGAGGTAATAAGAATCTTAAATAATAACCAATATCTATGTTTCCATAAAATTTAAGTATCCTAAGACAGAAATAATGTCAATAAATAAGACGGAAAGAAATTTAAGTATCCTTGAGAGAAATAATGTTATTATTGAGGGTCAAGCATAATGCACTATAATATACTTGCAATTCTTTATTTTGAATAGACTTTCATACTCTTTTCACTTCATATGAAAGTCTATTCAAAATCAAAAATTATGGTTCTCTCACACCTATTTGAAATCATAAAATGCAAGTAGACACTACCAAGTTGCAATCAGGAGGGATTCAGCATAAAATTGGGGGGAGGGAGTCATGACCTCGGTCTGGGGAGTATGGAATACCCCCTGGAAGAGAGGGGAGTTTTTAAACCAGGGTCGAATGCAATGCTTGAGCTACGATCTATGATAAATATAACTTCAACTTCTCTCACGTTGGTGACAATTGTAGTCATAAATTTGCATGTACACTCCGTTTAGTCCTTTACAAGAATACAAAACAATTAAATCCGTAAAAATTAAAACAAAAAAAAATTTGGAGGGGTCATGACCTCTGGGACCTCCACCTAAATCCGCCCCTGGTTGCAATCCTAGAGAAGGCAAAAGAACAAGTTAACATGCTTAATATAATACAGAGTAATGAATTTGTATAGAGTGAATCAGCGACAATTCAAATTGCTTAGTGTGAAGCAAGCATATTTCATAAAACTTTATGAAGGTTAGCAATATAATTTGCAATAGTGAAAAAAAGAATCGAATTTCATGCATGCAATAAATACGCAGGTGCATCAACCAACTATAAACGAATATGAGGTTATATTGTAACTGTATTGACAGTAACAATCTGTAAAAGGGAACACAGCCATAAAATAAATCTATATTTCGCTCGAAACGTTTTCCTACAAGAACATGCAGGTACTTACCACGAAATTACAGCAATCTTTGGTCAATAAAATGAGTATCCCAATTGCACTGATACCCCGGACTTCTCTTGTTGGTAAAACGCTGTGGCAGATTTGAAATGCTGTTTCCACCATGTTTGGCGCGAAAATGGATGTTTTCATTTGTTTCTGGTGGATTACCAGAGCGACCCTCCGTCGTCGTAAAGCAACACTTTAAAATTGATTAAGTACTTATTTACAAGTACTTGCCTTTATTTCTAGACAGATGTTGGAATTTTCTATTGCCGAAAATCTGAGAGACGCTATTTTCGCGATGAACATTTGGAATACAAGAACTTCCCGATCGAGAAATCATGGTTTGGCCTTCTGCAATGGCGATATAATTTTCCGTCGTTTCCGTAAGTCAGGGGCAACAAGATATCTCTAGGATTTGAATCTGGGTTGGATAAAATCCGCAAATCCAAATAGTCTTACTACGCTGAAGTGAAGTTCCGTTGAGTCTGCATTGGTGGTCATTGAATTGGACGTCGATGGACCTCGAAGGCATCGAAGATGGCTGCGGGGAAGCTACTAGATTCCCACCCTTGGCAAGGCCTTGCAGAAGATTCACTGACCATGGCCGCTGAGTTTGGTTGGTATAAAGATGTAAATCCTTTGTGTAAGATACGAAGTCGTGGCCTCTCGTATTCCATGAGAAGGTAGACGCTAGAATAGAATGTTGTATTGCATTAGAGTGTATACGTGATTTTAAAATCTGCTATGGGATAATGTATTATGTTTTGCGTAACCGTTTTCTAGAAGCCTATGATGAAGCATTTCTGTTGTTTACGTTAATAGTGCTTTATGCTTTCCATTGGTGTAACGGCGTCGTCTTCGATGACAATCGTCATTCCTTCTTCCCAATAACTCTAAGTAGTTACAAACAAAATTTGAAAATCAGTTTATTTTTATTTGTTAATCAAAGGAGTTCAGAGTTCATTTGAATACATCAGTTGTGTAGTTCTGACGATTGTCCATGGAACTGCCTTAGTACAACTGTAGATCGTGTAACTCCTCGTGATCGTAATCCTATACGGGCTTCCCAAGTGAAGGTGGGGTTGCATAAGATTCTGGTTCACTCAGGTAATGCTTACTTACCCATATATCATTTATTAAAATCTTCATTTGCTTTGTCGTATTTGCATTATTATTGGCAAAATGAGGTAAGAATGAGATGACCTTAAGGATTAAATGGTCGGAGGTATAGCTCCTAAAAAAGCTTTAAATGAATGTGTACTGGTATGCCCATGTTGAGCCCTATTGTACGAAAGCGTTTATCAAGCACAATTACAGATGTCAATACAAAGTGGTGAGTATGAATAGAATCATCATTATCATTATTGGTCTAAAGTTTGTAGAATACAAATATCTCTCTCAATTTTCATATCAGCAGATCTTTTACATTAGTGTATGTCTTTTTCTGTACTCCCTTTATCACCTAATTTAAATGTCTCATACAAGGCCTTCATCCTTTCCTATGCCTTCCGATCATTCTTCTTGAAATCTTCACGTCTCATGTTGTGGGCCAATTAGTTTTTCACACGAGTTTTTGGAGACTTCTCTTTTCTCCTCATCTTCTGACTTCCTAATACTCACTCTATTAACCCATTTGATCACCTTAGCCACACCTGCATACAGGCTGAGTCTTGCAATGCTCGTTTCCAGAGCAACAAGAGAATGTGTTCCTAGCTTTTACAATTTTGTTCTTATCTACTTTTAATTTTCTCTTCTGTTACCTTCTCCATTGTCTTGTAAAATGTAGTGTAAGCGTTAGCATTTGCTCCCATTTTATGTAGAATTTTGCCACATAGGATAATGTGCAGATGAATCTCAAAGTTGCGATCAGTTGTTATGTATCACAAGTGGACGCATCGAAAAATATGAATTCACGTATAAACTTGTGTTATTCATGTTACAACTAGTCGAATGCTATTAGTATGAATTTGAAATTATGTACATATTTGAGATAAAACATTGCACTTCAATTGGGTGGATACGTATCCACCCAATATTGTACAATATTCATGGAGATGAGGGTGCTTGGTCTCACACTATTCTTTGCAGCTTGTGAGAAAATGTAATTTCTGACAGTTATATGGGTCATCCCTAGGTCATTCCAGGTTAGTTCATCTGGGTATGAAACCAGTTGACTCAGGTTTCAACAAAATTTAGTATTTTTCATCCTTTTCATACAGTCATGAAATAATGAAAAGTTTTCTTGGCTGTTTTACTTGTTAATTTATCTCAATCAGCTGAAGTTAGAGCGAGACTTCCATTTTTCAAACACAATGGTCTCCAAAGGCACTTGTACTTCCAGAGGAAAATAAATTGTCTCAGTCTTGTTTTTTATGCAATTCTAAATAAACTTTGTATGTTTACTGTAGAAAGCATGAGGATTCCAAATATGAGTTAAAAATATCCTGTAAGGCATAGAAAATTTACTAAAGCCTCATGTCTCAAAATATTTCAGAAAATTTTATGCCAAAAATATGGCTTTATAAAAAATAAAAATATTAAACATAGGGAATGTGTTAGCTATTGTAAGTTACTAAGCTAAGTTGTGAAAGCTAATTTTTTTTTCCAATAACCTTCACCCTCAGGTGCACGCATCTACAATTATAGTGCCACTGCACGCTTGCGACTTTTTTTCTGCGCTTTTACATTTTCGATTTTCCCAAATATACATTCAAATGTGAGGGTGTTTTAACCTATTTGGGTAACTTCTAATAAATAAAAGCACTTTAAATGTTTTTCCCATTCACTTATAAACAAAAATATCACATAATTAGTATACGCACATTTTTTGATAAATACTTAGACTATTTTTTCTAAAGGAATCACAGACGATAATTTAGACACTATCAAGTCAAAAAACATGCACAAAAAAAGGAAATGGATATGCCAAATCTTTAATGCAATCATTAAAATTGTAAAAAAAATAAACTATAAATAAAATAAAAATTTTCATCCTTTGTGACCATCACTGTTTCTGTAATTATATTCGTGATGCAGGTGGAATGATTATTGCATATAAATCGAAAACATTCGTTTATTTGCCATCTTATAATTTTTATATTTTCCACGTGTGAAACAATGACCTGCCCTACATTGAGGTTCATATGTAGAAGCAGATACTTCAGGAATTTTCCCAAGTCTCATTGCCAGAAAAGCCTTTGTGTCTGCTGGAAGATTACCTTTTTCACCCTGGACTTCAGATGCTCATCTACAAGGCTAAACGCGAGAGCTTCTATGAACTCCATTCTTGGTCTTCGATTGATTTTTCCATATTATTAGCTACAAAAATCACGTGGCCGCTTAGAGTAGCCATATCAAAAAAACAGGAGAAATTGTGATAGAGTCCATCTTCGTGTTCGTCTTGAAGGGGAGTAATTTACACTTTTCTGGTCCACAGAATCGACACCTCCCTTGGTTGAGTTTTAGTTCAGGATCATTTCAGGTTTCGCAGTTTCTAGATTGATGTCCACTTTGCAGTGCAACATAGAAAGCAGAATTTCACATTTATTTGGTTTAGTGAAGTACGAAACAAGAGTGCAGGCATCCTGGAAATCAAGAAATGAAGTTCCAGCCTATTGAATTTTGCAGGGTAGAAGCCAGTGGCAGATACAGATGGGGGGCGCAGGGGGCGCGTGCCCCCCCCTTGCGGGTCCGCCCGTATTGCCGAACATTGCACAACCACAATTGTAAATTTTTTATATCATAAGATGGCATTGTCTTTTACATGTTTATAATCACTTTAAATAAAATTTTCATATACTTTGCCTGTGACTTGATCATCTTTTATTACGATAAAAGTAAAGACAACTCAAGATATATTGCGCCCCCCCCCTTGAGTTTTTTCTGTATCCGCCATTGGTAGAAGCTCTCTGTGGATTTAAGGTTTTTTTCATGGTACCTAAGAAAGTTAGACCATTTTATAGCAAGTACATGGCTAAATCAAGACTTGAATACTAATGTTTTGCTGTTATTTTCCCATTCGAATTCCTATATTCCCGTTGCTACCACGAACGCTGCTCTGCAAATCATCAGGCTTGTTCCATTTGTTTTGCAAGCTCTTCTCTAGCATCTGTCTTGCAACTTTTATTTACAGAGAGAGTGTCCAAATAAAGATATTATTTCTACATGGGAAGTAGTGATGCAATCTCTGATTCTCGAGTACACACCATATACCAGTTTTCCTTCAATATACAATTTGATATTGTCGACACTGTTTTCAATCACGTTCAGTGAAATCGTTTTCGGCAACAATTCTAGTTCGGTTGCGGCATTCTTAGGAAATGATGTTGGCCCTGGTGAAACACGAACAATGTCTTTAGCTTTTGTTCTGGTGTTAGCAAATTGTATCTAAGAGTTCAGCCAAAACGTTTCCGTTGAACTAGATAAACGTTGAAATTATGTGGATGGCTAACAATATTATTATCATAAGACTGCTAACTATCGCTGGAATGTAATGCGTCTTCAAAAACATTCTTCCTCCCCTTCACTTTCTTGTGAGAAATCAAAAAAATTATCTGCATATCGTGGTTGACCTGCCCCTCCCTCCCATCTTCATTACCAAGCTTTTGAAGCACTCGTTAGAACTCATCAGGGAGATAAATACGTTCTGACCTTGGAATATCATATACTTTATATTAGTCACCAGCGACTCAATTAGTTCACAATTCGATAAAATCATAATAGAATATAGGTCCGTAAGGAGGTTACGATTCCAGAATCTTGTTATAATGCCTTTGCAGCATGTTCTTTTCCCCCAGGTTGATACACCAAGTGCCGACTCTTTGACATCAAATTCCAATGCATAATACATTATAAAAAACATGCATTACTTATTTTTCGGTCACTATTAAAGTGTAAATAATGCATTTTTACACCAATATAATTCATATTTCAGTATGAAGATGAAATTTTTAAATTACGACATGTGGTTTGAGGTTGAGATAAATTATACAAATAATAATAATAACAAAATAATAATGCAAATGCTTACAAAAAATATAATATATATGAGACAACATATTAACATATTATTGGAAAAAGAATCATGCTTCCAAGTTTCCACGGTAGCGACAGATTATCAGAAGTTCCTTAGTATCATGTGAACGCCATCTAGTGACAAATCACCCGAAGTTACGTTGTTCTCACTTTGTAAGATTCTAATGCAATAGTTGATCGTCACATTAACTCAAACATATGTTCTTGGTAGGGGGAAAAGTACAGAAATGGAATACCAAAGTGCACCACCTGTGATACATGCGCAATAAACGTGCTATTTCGAATTTTTGAAAAACGCGGCAAAATCCATGCTTAGCGTGCATCTAAAGGTTAAAGGTATGATCCTCCACTTGTAAAAATAAAATTAATGGCTATATAATAAAATAAATAAGAATTATATTTGGTTATATAATAATTTGGGAGGGTTTTTCCAGACAATTTACCAGAGTATTTGTGTATTCATGCAAATTCAAAATATTCTATGACAATGGAATGTTTTGGTAATTTTTTTAGCACACTACACATGCTAGTATCCACACCAGTGGCCTCTACTCTGCACATTTGTCACTAATGGAAAAATATTAGTTATAGGAATTAAGGAGTGCAAAATTAGTCCATGTCGATACTGAGACGTGGGCTAGTTTTCAGTGTCAGGGGTGCATAAGTCCAATTCCATTATGTCTTGGAATAAGCAGTACCATATGGCAACAGCTGGTAGTGCAGTACTGAACATAGCTTTTCGTAAGCTTTAGTATAATGAGTAAATTGAGTTGATACGAGCTTGTATATAACAAAATGGGATGTAACAGATTTCTACAAATTAACAGCTTTATTCATTGCTGTGATAACACCACGATACATAGATAAATCAGATAAGACACAAAAAGTATGCCCTTTCACGGACATGGAAAAAGAAAGATTCTGCAGATATTTGAGAAAAGAACAATACTTAAGTTTCAATGAGGCGATAATAATCTATTTTGGAAGACATAGCTGTAAGCAATTCATCTGGGGTGGGCCAATAAGATTTGGCTACAAATTGTGGCCTCAATAGCACCGTAGCTACTTACAAGGGGAGACAATATACCTTGCTCCGCCTTTTTCAATGCCGTATTTTTATGGCTTTCAGAATAAAAAGCATCGGAAAAGGAGGAGCAAGATATGTGGTCTCCCCTTGTTAGTAAAATCTAGGAAAGTGGAAACCTAGGAAAAAGAATTTGGGAAGGTAGTGGAAAGAAGAAAAAATTGTGGTGGCCCATTTTTACTCTGATTCTGGATGCAATGATGCACAATGCATAGATGCTGATGCGGAAATCCTGAAAAAGCATTACATGCTCAGCTTGAGTTCCTAAGGGTAGTGGTACATTCACATGCGGGGAGATTCAAAGATCCCCCATAATCTCAAGGACATGCACCAGTATCCATAGGAAGTGACTGGAATGGCATAACTGGCTAAATAAATAGATATGTAATTGATTCATGTTTTAAAGAATGCATTCAATTGTTATCTGTTAAATTTTCACTTTTCATTTAATCGCGAAAAATAGATATCATTTAAAAATCTAAAAGCATGAAATGCATACTCCAGGAGTAATAATCTTTCGATTAAGGCAATATAAAAATAATAGGAAACCACCTTATGGCAGGCATATGAGGAAGTCGTAAGGTTTTCATGTACACTATGTTTATCCTGTAGGCTGTGTGTCCATATATCACATACGAGCTAGGTGGGTTGCATACGGTGTGTAACATAGGGAAACCTGGGACTGAACAGGGTGCATACTGTACAAAATATTTTTTTTTAAGTGCAGTAGGGTACAACTTAAAGAATTAATATTTTTAATGAACCCTGCAGAATGCAGAAATACATTAATATAGAAATTTGTAATTTTAATAATGCATTTTTTTCTTACCATTTCTCTCACCTACATTTTCGCAAGATATTCGTTAAGAAGGGTCTCACTGATAATCACGCAATCTCAGCACCAACCTTTTTCAAACCTTCCTATCAGGGACTCTGCATTATCCCTGACTCCTAGGGTAGTTGGGCTCCTTCCTTTTGGGGTTTATTACCCTACCGGCTGCATTGGTTCGTGGTCAATCATGCTTCGTTTATATGAATTAGCTATATGGATAATTGTTGCTTGAACATAAATTGCAGACTTCGAATTGAATACCTTGTTTTATTCTGAGAATTTTCTAATTTTGAACAAAGTTCTACCATCAATATTAATGCATTTAATTCAGCAACAATTTCCATGTTGATGCTTATACTGAAATCGAGATATAAGTTAATATTTATCGCAGAATTTCTTTTAAAAATCTTAAGTGCTGCTCAAAAGACAAAGAATTCAATTCTCAGTATATATTTTTTTGAGAAGGGAACAAATATTTATTTTGAAAACTGACTGAATGAACAATTGAATGACTGCAGCTCCTTACCACAAAGAGGGGTAATATAAGATGAGGGTTCTGGGTACCTGCTCCCGGATTTTGAGAGTGCGGCTTATGTCTGGCTTTTTTGGGTCCTGAAACTAAGTCTTCGCGCTCTCCTGACCGTCTTAAAAGGGGGAGAGCAAGGAAAGTTATATTTTCAGCATTCAATCGCCTGCGTAGAAAAATCTCCGACGAAAATTTGCAGCTTTCATCTCCCGAGTCAAGAAACATCCTACCGTATATTTTCGTCATTAGGAGGGAAAGGGTTGAATTAGAGTAGTGTAAGCAGGGGATTTTTTATCGGGGGAATAAGACTGATTTTGAAAATTGAAAAATTCTTGAATCTTGAGTGAGGTTTGACCTTAAGATTTTCTCCTGCATGCTTCTTTTTCCTCTCTGGAGCTTTGGTCTTTTCTATTTCCTTATAAAAATATTCTTTACATGCGAATATTTTGCAATCCTTTATTTTATTAATGTTGTCTGGGCGTAGACAGTTTCAGCATTTAGAATGGAATGTTAAAGACAATGAAGGGTGTGAAATACATATAGGTATGTATTCAAGTGTATCTACTGCCATTTAAAAAATACAAACTACACAATGTTATAAGGATAAATAAATATTTACTTTATATGTATTCAATAAATTCATAGAACACAAAGGATTAGCTATCTAAGGTATGTTTCTTGTGAACATATTTTCATGTGAATGATGATAATTGAACCGTGAAGTGGAATGTTGGAAGGAAGAATTACTTCGATGGAAATTGCCGTTGAATAGTCCCAAAGGCTAAATGATGCCAAAAATGTTCAATTTAGCTCAACCTTCTCTTGCATACTAGTGCTTGAAAAAAAGGATGATTTGAAAGCTTAGATTTTGCGTTACACTTTTAATGTGTGAAAATTTCATTCAATGCCCTCTTGTATAATTGTAATATTTAAATGTTTAAAAAAATGTTAACTTACTTTTCTTAAGTACTCTAAAACAGAATTGCGATCCTTCTATTTTTGGATCTTGACACATCTATCTTATCTCCATAAAAATAGAATTTAGTGGCAGCTCAAAGATGGGTTTTTAGAAAATATTTAAACGTTTACTTTTTTCTCTAACTCTATGTTCTAGTCCTCCATTAGATATACGCACCATAAAAGCCGATTTAGCCGACCTCGGTGGCGGCAGGGTAAATTCCTCGCCTGCCAAACAAGAGGTTGTGGGTTCGAGTCCTGCCTGGGTAGTTTTCCCCTATCCAGGGCATGGTTGTTTGTGTACGTACAATAGGGTAGTTTCCTATTATTTTTTTATTGCATAATTCGAAAGATTATTACTTCTGCAGTATGCATTTCACGCTTTTAGATTTTTAAATGACGACAGGGGCGGATTCAGGATTTCTTTCTGGTGGGGGCACAAGCAAGGCCGTATCCAGGATTTTTTTCGGGGGGGGGGGGGGGGGGGGGGGGGGGCACAAGGATATCTCGTAATACAAAACGAAAGCAATGATATTGGGACCGTATTAAAAATCTTGCATATTTTTGAGGGTCTGGGGGGGGCACTTGCCCCCGTGCCCCCCCCCTGGATCCGCCTATGATTGACGATATCTATTTTTCACGATTAAATGAAAAGCGAAACTTTTCAAGCGCACAAAAACTCGACAGATAAGTATGAATGCTGGGAAAAGCCCGTGTGGCGTCAGTCTGGTTCCTGCTGGTGCTGTGTGAGGTGACCTTGGGGCGAGGATATGTGCATTGCTGCGATGCAGGCTGCTAGCAGGTGGCAGAGTACCCTGCTAGCAGGTAGCACTTGGCTTAAATAAGGATTATTAATACCTTATCAAACAAAGGAAACTTTCCAACCATAGGCAGTTTTAATAGGTGATTATTGAGAGATGTTTCCCTGAAGTCTGTGCCTCATGCATGCATTGGTAATCTCAGACGATGTAAAACTCCAATCTTCTCGTATAGAAACGAAGTCCCTGTGACGTCACGTGGAGTGGTATTGCATGGATGCCAATCTGGCATTTTTCAAATGCAGTTAAAATTGACCATTGCCATTCGTCTAAACTGGTATTTCTAAAACCAAATAATTTGTATATTATGAAAACAGTAATGGTGGGTAACGAATCGCAATCAATGCTTTTAGTTTTCTTTGATGAAGGAAACTACCCTATTGTTAAATTTGTTGAATATCCCGATATAAAATGGCCGATATGAGCTGTATTCGGTGGTTTGGGAATAAAATAAAAAATAATTTTTAACAATATAATACAAGGCTTACAATCCAAATCTATGGTTTGGATAACAGTTCCAGGCTATAGTAATGAGACCTACAACTTCAATTATTGACTATAGAATTACTCAATATATATAACCCATTACATTAGCAGTTTGAAGCCCAAGCCTCAGGATGTATGATTTGAAAAAGAAGTCTGTTTTGAACTATTTATCATCTCTCTTTAGTTATCTGGTCTTGTATGGAAGGTGCTGTCAATTTGTGGCTCCTAAATGTACTTTTTTGGATTATGAAATGATTTTATAAAAAACAACGAAGAAACCCTGGGTTTATTGCATTCCCCACATGTCTATACAACAGGCTTTAAAGTGTTACCAATATGCTTTTGATGAACTTTATGCGAGAGCTGTACTGAATATTTTGATATAAAGCCAGATAAGATGACTTAATTTTCAAGTTCACTCGGGTCGTAATGGTTAAGTAAGATATTATTTGTTGTTTTTCAAATGTGAGGTAATATTAAGACAATTTTTTATACATTGCCGAAAGTTATCTCAGCGTAAAAAGTACTTCTTTCCAATTTGTCTGAATGTAAATTAAATTTTTTTCCTGCGGTTGAAATTCCACTCTTGTTAATTAAGAGTGAAAACTAGCCAAGTATCATAAAGAGTATAAGATTGCAAATTTCAATGTGCATATTTCATGGTTACATTACTTTAAATCTCCTTTATGTCTTTGGATGTGAAAACTATTTGTGATTTTTGTATTCATTGTTATTACATCTACATTTTTAAATGTGCTGATGATAGCAATTTGATTTCCATTTTATTGAATTATTACGTAAATATTTTTTGATCCTGCAATTGCTTGTTACCATGAAAAGAGTGGCAGTAGTGTGGCATTACGTCTTTAAATCTTCGAGATTGTGAACGTAAGCCCCAGACACAGGGAACTCCGATCGTCTGTCACTTGCTGGTTGAGGGAAAGACTCCACAAACAAGAATAATCAGCACTCAAAGAAACAATTGTCACAAAATTACGAGTTACTTTCAATCAAAATCTATTAGAAGTAGAAATATTCAAAATCAGATTTATTACAGAAAACAATGATGATAACTAATGATCTCATAGGAAACATTACCAAAACTAAGTACAAGCCGTATGATTTTGCAGAAATCACCCATCTCAGCCGAGCCATCTATCCACCGCCAGCGCCAAAGCAAGAGAGAGCTTGCCGGCTCCGAAACATGTCAGGGTGGAGGGGAGGGAGTTTGCAAAGTCGTGGAGGGGTAATAGGGCGATGTTCAAGTTAGCTACATCCGTGTAAATCTGCCAGTAGGTGCCCCTGTTGACAGGCACCACTGCAAAACGTCTGTCATCCAAGCCGGGGTTGGGGGAGAACCATGTACTACCGGATTTTCTCTCTTCTATCTCCTGGGTTGGAGACATAACCAAGTGGGGCAATAGCTGGTAGAGGCAAGTCATTGGAATTCTAGGAGGGGAAAGACATAGTGGGA
Source organism: Ischnura elegans (assembly GCF_921293095.1). NCBI lineage: Eukaryota > Metazoa > Arthropoda > Insecta > Odonata > Coenagrionidae > Ischnura > Ischnura elegans. The sequence continues at coordinate 104,191,690 of NC_060248.1, forward strand.
TGAGGCGTTGGAGGGAAAGAGAATTGTGATAGGACAAGTGGAGTACTTCTCACTCCAAACTACATTCTTATGCCTCAGCAACCACTTCCCCTTGATTGCCAAGGAGTAGGTATTCCTCCGCGGTACTACCTATATGTCTTGATTTCCAGGTGGGCTGGCATCTTAGGACAGCATTCATAGGACAGAGTTCAGAGACAAGAGTTCCGAGACTTTGAGTCGTAGGGCTTTTGCGCGAAAAACCTTAGCGCAAGAAGTCCTTAGCGGGAGAAGTTCTTCGGATAAGTTCGGAGGAATTTTTGGGGGGAGGTACCAGAAATTTTTGGGGGTACACTAAAAAAATGCCACAGTAGAACAGAGCTTTACTGCTGGATTTTTATGACTAACAAGGAGACTTTGCCTAACTGATGTCAAGAAAGAAGATGAGACCCTTTTTATTTGAAAGTAGACAGTTAGGTAGGAATACTGCTGAAGGGTTTTGTCCAAATACGCCCGGGTTTGAGAGAAAAAAGCATTTAAAAATTTAAAAATACGGTCACGTTCAATTTAATTTAAAATTTTCGCCCAATTGTTTAAAGGTCGATTTGGCCTAGTGGTACCATATCGCGCTTACGTTTTCAAAGTCCAGGGTTCGAGCCTCGGAATGAGTAATTTTTTTCCAGTCTGCCACTTTCTCCATTTTTTGTACTTTGTTCCATCCTCTTCAGATTTGTTGATTTCAGACGTTACACGTTTTTTTACTAGACTGCTTTTTTAGAATAAGCCTTAAATTGACATTCATGTCGCTAGCTCACCTTGCTTCGAATTATTCTTTCCGTTGCCGAGATTCATCCAAAAAGGAGTGATATAACTCTGATGCTAATACGTCGTAGTAAAGGGAACTCGTTTCCGAAGCAAAAGATTTTAAACATACCGGCTTCGAAGAGTTTCCCAGGTCCCTACTTCGAGTAGAGTTTTACCTGTCTACCTCTATGATCAATTTTGAGTACTCCAAGTGCTAAACGTTGTTCTTCTTACATTTATTGCTGTCAATTAGTCTATTTTTAATTTAGAAAATACGATCAATATCCTATCAAAAAAGGATACGTAAATTGAATAATTCAATAAAAAAAATTAAGACGGAACTTCGACCGCCAGTTTGGATTAGCACGTGTTAAAATAAAATTCGTCCTATAGTTTGTCCAAACAGAGACGGCGGGTAAAAGATCTCTTAATCGATTAAGGCACTGCTCATTAGCCCAAAATAGCCGCGTACCTGCCGCCCGCCAAACAATAGTCGGGGTCCATTCGACGGCGAGAGCTATAATGAGTAACGATTCTCACTTCATTCTGAAAATTTAGCATATAAAACATTTCTAACAATTACCAAGTTAAAAATAGACTAATTGACAGCAATAAATGTAAGAAGAACAACGTTTAGCACTTGGAGTACTCAAAATTGATCATAGAGGTAGACAGGTAAAACTCTACTCGAAGTAGGGACCTGGGAAACTCTTCGAAGCCGGTATGTTTAAAATCTTTTGCTTCGGAAACGAGTTCCCTTTACTACGACGTATTAGCATCAGAGTTATATCACTCCTTTTTGGATGAATCTCGGCAACGGAAAGAATAATTCGAAGCAAGGTGAGCTAGCGACATGAATGTCAATTTAAGGCTTATTCTAAAAAAGCAGTCTAGTAAAAAAACGTGTAACGTCTGAAATCAACAAATCTGAAGAGGATGGAACAAAGTACAAAAAATGGAGAAAGTGGCAGACTGGAAAAAAATTACTCATTCCGAGGCTCGAACCCTGGACTTTGAAAACGTAAGCGCGATACGGTACCACTAGGCCAAATCGACCTTTAAACAATTGGGCGAAAATTTTAAATTAAATTGAACGTGACCGTATTTTTAAATTTTTAAATGCTTTTTTCTCTCAAACCCGGGCGTATTTGGACAAAACCCTTCAGCAGTATTCCTACCTAACTGTCTACTTTCAAATAAAAAGGGTCTCATCTTCTTTCTTGACATCAGTTAGGCAAAGTCTCCTTGTAAGTTTACTTCATTCTAACCAGCAAATGTGTGGAACTGTTGCTCTATTAGTAATAAAATAATAATTGCAGGCATCAAAAATAATTTTAGATTTTACAAATACCTCTTTTATAAAAGTTTTAAATAGTAACATTTGAGTCATTTGACTCATGAAGTCACGAGTATGAATTTTTGAATTATTCTCAGTTTCCTTATCACCTGTGAAAGAAACTAAATTTCGACAAACTTAAGGCATTTTTTAGGCATGCATTTGAAAAATAAGCTTTATTTTCCTCATATTACCTGCCAAAGCTGGTTCTCCATTAGAATTGTTATTTCACAATGGAGGTAGAACTTCCAACTCAGCTGTAGGAAGTTGACAAAACATTTTAATATCATTTTCTGAGTGATTACGAAATTACTTGATTTAATTTGATGACACTAACTATTTCATGAAATGACATCATGACTACTTCCCTCAATTACTCAAATTAAACCTCAATACTTTAACTCGTTTTCATGAGTTATACTTCACTATGTTATCAGTTATTAAGATTCACATTAAGATGGAGGAAATATTGTTAATAATTTAATAAGAAGTTTATAAATATAAAAAATACACATGTAGTTGGTCATGAGCGGCAAAAAACTAATGATAAATGACAAAGCAAGTAAGTTCTCAACATCATTACAATGCATATCCCCTTGTCTTAATCCTATTACAATAAGGAGCCTTCACTGATTGATGTAATAGCTTGAATGAATAGTCATGACAAGATATGTATTGCAAACTACTGATGATGGAGATGAAAATGTGGAGAAATTGAAAGCTATTTAATAATTTACACCTCTTACCTCGAAGAAATAAAAAAGGAGAATTGGTATTCCTTCCCATTTCAATCCTTAGGTTTCATATAAGCTGAATAAACTCTTTATGTATCAACTGTTGTTGTGTCCTACAGACATTACCTCATGCTGGCCAGGGCACTTTGCAATGCCAAAGACAAGTACATATGTGGATGAAGATAAAAGTGGTGTGTGAAAACTTTATTGCAGCATATAGACATAACATGTCATCTTTATTTACTGTGCTAAACAATGATGACATGCTATGTCAATATAACCCTGCGACGATAGTAATGATTTACTATACCAGTGAAAATTAACCCAGTTCATCTCTATCACAGTAAGGAAAATTAAAGTCAAGTTATGTAAACACTACCTGTATGGAGAGGTACCTGAATTGATGCCAGCTGAAGTCAAGTGATCAGTATTTACTCAGCTCAAGTAATGTCAGGTCGATAGACACCAATTGACTTCAGAATCATGGCATGGCTGATGTCAATCAATGTCAGACATCAGCCTATAATGCTGGTGGCTAAGATTTCCCATGCAAGCAGAGAGCTGAGATCATTAATTATCTGTGTTTTATTCCATAAGTATTTACTTCATACTGTCTATCATCTTGATGTTTTCAAATGGGAGTTCCATTACCCATTAGAATTGTCCGTCATAGAACTACAGATTTATAGAACTATCAAATTCACTCAACCACACTCAGAATGAAAACAGAAAGTGTAACTTAGTTTATGATAGCCCTTTTATTTAATATTTTACTGTACCTTTTATAATCTAATCATGAGTCTTTGGCTTTTCTAACCATGCTGAGTTGTGGAAAGGTACTTTTGTTTGTTGGAGGATTGATCTTGGAGGCTAAATACACAAATGGTTCAAATAAACTTGTGCGATCAAGAGCATCCACTTCAAACAACTTAACCTTTTCACGAGCAAGGCAGTTTGATAACTTGGAAATGTCAACTTTTTCTTGCTTCCCTCCAATTTTATGAGCTAGTATAACAACAGCCACCTAGAATTAAGGAATTTAGGTTTAATGAGCAATGACAAGGTATTTGTAAAAGATATTAACTATTCCTTAATGGCTATTCATAATATTTCATAACATTTGAAGTATATTTATGTCATGGAACTCATTAAAATTAGTTTTCCTAATCGTAGCAGCATATAAAGTTAGTAAAATTGAGTATGGAAAGCGACAACCTCATAGGTTGCAACACTTGATACACTTACTTCCTTCTTTTCCCTATGTTTATCAATGTCCTTTTTTAAGCTTAACACTATTTCAATCGAGTCGGACTTGCTTGGGTCGTACACTAGAACAAAACCATCGGCAAATGTCAAGTATTGTCTTGGAAACTCGGACTGAGCGGAGACGAGGCCGGCAGTGTCATAGAAGCGCAACTTCTCCTTAGTGCCACGATCTGTTTCAACGTGAGCAACATATATGTCTTCTATTGTTGGGTATATCTCCTAGAATTAGATAGCATAATTAACGAAAACCATCGCAGGATCGGGACTCCCAGATTAAACGCCACTCACCACATCCTTTGAAAACTTTCCATAAATCAGCTGTTCCAGAATAGATGTTTTGCCAACCCCTTTCATACCGCAAACCACAACTTTGGGAGTTTTTCCCATGTTATATTTGGCATATCTTTTCCTTGCTAAGAGGGCTACAGGTGAGCTCCCTATGTGAAAGATATATCATTAAACGTTTCACATTGAACATATATTACGCGCGATAGCATTTAAAACCGCGAACCACACGATTAATTCAAGTTTCTTCTTCAATTTTCAACTGGACTGATGGTATTTCCTCTTATCAACACTAGTAACAACCGAAAAAATCATATATATGCACGCAAATGTATAATAACGCTACCACTTGACAAATGCCAACAGTGACAGTGACCAACCTAGATGCAACATTCGTGACGCTCATGGGAGCCTATTGGTGGCCATTTTCAGCCTTTTTTGAAATACGATTTAATGTAGCTAAACTCGGCGATGCTAATCTTTTGAAAATTTCTGATTTTTTTGGTTAAGTCTTATTACTCAGGTTTTACAAATTAAATGTACGTATTTCCTGCGGACTAGTCATGGCTTTCAAACATACGGCGATGTGTATATTATTTCAATTCATTTCGGACTCTACCATCCCCAAATTTTGAATTTCTTGTGCTTATTCTAGTCTGAAAAATTGCTGTGAATTATTAAAAGGAGCCATTTAATGATGGCTATCATGGAAGTATAATTCCCACTTTCGGGAAAGTCAAAAGAGTTTCATCGACAATTATTGATTTTCTTATAGCTCGGTAAGATGTTGGAACCTGCCACACGGCGCAGATGTCCGAAGTAGGCAGCATCACTTGGGGGGTAGAAGTACCATTGAGATTTAGGAGGATTATTGAGTATTAGCGTTGGGCGTATCTTCTGAATAAACCTTTGCTCAAATGAGATATAATTGAAAAAAGCCGAATAAATTTCTGTGTGAAATAATTCCTGTTATGGCCTAATACAATCAAACATGCCGTCCCACGGCATTCGGTGATAACGAGCAGAAAACTTCGTAGATTTTTCGTAATTTCCAAGTCTTCTCGTTTAAGTTGGATCGCATTATTTTGGCTCAACTTTAGCGGCTTGGAGTTGGTTGGAATTTTGAAAATTCAATTAGCAGTCTTTTTAAAAGTGAAAAGTTGATCATTTATGTTAACGGAACTCTTTTAAGTGCATAATTTTTTTCAGGAAATGTGAAATTCTGTGTTTTATCATCTCTAAGGACTCGAACATGCCATTGAAAATTAAAATGGATCTCCTCACTTTTTCCAAATCAGGTAATAATAGAATTATGCCCTCGTGTCGGAGAAAAAAATGTTACCCTATGTGAAATCCTGCAAAATATTTCCATGCCTTTAATTTATCCATTTAGTTTACTAATCATCACTTTTGCTGCTGACGTGAACCCCCATACTTTATGCTATGTGAGACTTGGTAATTTGGTTCAATGAGATTGCTGTGTTTCTCTATCATATTATTTCATAATTGCTCCAAATATAAAGGATGATTCTTATTGAATACATTAATTTAAACTGTGTAATATTTTCCCAGGTAACTTCAAAAACTGAAAAATATGTTAAGCGCCTGATTTATGTATTATATTTCGTTCATCGCTCGCCAGTAAATATTTTTGTTCCTCAAATTATAGTTAAAACCACTGCTTTGGGAAATGAGATCATTTTACTTTGAAGATTCCATTAGGTCAAAGGATGCAAGTGGAAATAAATGTGAGTTCTGGAGACATCTGACAAGTGAAGGATGCCTCATAAAATTGGATTCACAGTGGTGTATGCATCAGGTAAATTTTATATTCACGATTAATGTGCCATACTTACATTAAGAATTTTTCTGATATCAACTGACATCAGTTTGTCATCAGCAAACAGCAAATGGTCTTAATTGTCCCAGTGAGTTGGTTTAAGACATCTAGTCATAAATGAAGTAAAGCTGTCATCAATAGATACTATTAGTGGCAATTTTCAATATCCGCCTGACTCATGCTGACATGAAAATTTTCCATTTGGATTATGATGTTGTAACTTGATTCAACTTTTTGCTAAATTATGTTATTCCAGTGCACTCAACACACATGCATGTGTAATCCCCGTGTTCAAAAATGGATTTTGTAAACTCCCTGTTTTTTGCAAGTATCACTAGCTCTTGCAGTGAATATAACTTGAGGATGTTGAAGGCTTAATTAGTTAAATACATCCTAGTGGCTTGTATTTGCTGGTCAGGAGCTTGGATTGTGTGAGACTGCCATGATGAGACCAGCTGTAAAGATGCAAGGTGTCAGAAATCTTATTAATCAGTTGAAAATCAGATGCCAGTTAGCCTCTGAACAAATTTAAGCCTTAAAAGTTTCTATTCTTCGTGGTGTTTTTGTGTTTGGCAGCTGATGAGCCTATATCATGTTAGACAATAATTGCGAAGTACGGAAGATTTTGGGAATCTCACTGATTTTCTATCAGATTTAAACCAACACTTCAGGAGGGGGGCAGGAATTGCTTTGATGGGCCTGTAAAGTCTTTTGTCGTACCTTTATTTCAATTCCTCCTTTTATTATTCTGCTTTACTGAACCATGCTTTAACCCTCACCCTTCCCAAAATTAAAATCTTCGATCTGCACTCCTTCCTACCAAAGCCAAAATGGGATACTGGTTTTAAACCTCTCCTGCATATTCCTCCTTAACTGGTCTATTTGATCTGCTATTCTAAAGGCAATCTTCTACTCTATGAAGACATGTGTTTACACTTTAATTAGTTTACCTTTATTCACTCTATTATACTCTATAGATATTTGTGTATTATTATAATATTATTATTTCCACATCTCAAGTTAAAAGTAGAAAGCCCATCAGGTCAAAAATGATAAAGGGGTACCTTTTTTATTTGAGACATTTGGCTACCATGGTTTGGCCAGAGGGAAAAAGAGAAATCTGGAGTCGTCTGAGAAGTATTTATTTTGAGTTTTTTTTTTGAGTTTTGAATTTTATTTATTTATTGAGTTTGGAAATTAGTTGAGAAGTGATTTGAGATGCTATTTCAAGTGAATAAATGGGGCTAGCTAATGGGAGACAAATGAGAAATAAAAAAAGTACCCCATCTGGTTGGATAAGGAATGACTTATTCGACCAGCTTATGACCATAGTGAGGGTGTTCATACTTTGGTAGTCTGCTCCTCAGCTTCCTCTAGAATTTCTTATCTTGTATGGGAGGGAGATAGAGCAAACTCCAGTGTAAAAAAAAAAAAACTTTTTATTACAGTTGACAGCGAAGGTAATTCCTCGAGTGACTCGTAAAGTTTCAGCTTTTATAATGCCAGTTATTTCTCTGATAGTGTAGCCTCATATTATAATGAAGTGGTAGAATAAACAGCTGCAAAAACATGTGATTTCCAAAAGTTTATGTTTACAATTGGCTGACACAAGTAATGATTAATTTGAAACTCTTTTAGAATATATCATCATGTTTATTTTGATGGCTTCTGTTCAAGTGTCAGACAAATGAAGTTGCTGTTTGACAGAAAAAACATATGAATGCATCATCACAAGACCTTCTCATAGAGAGTGCCCCTCAGAACTAAAATACTTACAAAAAATTAAGCCTTGAGTCTGAATCTTATGATCATTTTTTTCCATCCCCCAGAATGATAGCTCAAGCAGTAGGTTTTCAGGGATCAAAAGAGTGATCGCTGACCCATCATTTTCTGAATCACACGGTCATTCCCACCTTCCCTTTTTCCACCCCTTTTTCCATCACTTTCTATATTCACAACTGTCATTCAATTAAAAGCTAAGCGTGGTGTTATAATCGCTGTTAGCAGCCGTGCATTCTGATTGACTGAAAGATGGTGCAAGGTATGCTTTCAGTGATGGATAAAGGGACGTGCCGAGTGAGAGAAAAAGGAATGGGATATCGATCCCTGGAGAGGTTGCAGAAAATGATCTTGAGAAAGAGTAATTTTTCACCATAGCTGGAGCTGTCCCTCCACAGGGATGGAAGGTGTGCCGTGAGCCAAGGCATGAATTTTGAGGTTGACAAGTGGGATTAAGCTGTATCCGTCGAAATAAACAAGTAATAAAATCAGTCCGTCTTTTTTGATCACACCTTGTACATTTAAATAATATACATTCTGATTTTGAAGCTGGCTACTCTGCCTTGCTTGTAGACTTCACATCACTGAGAAAATTGGGTCTACAACTTTGGAAAAGGGTTGGAAAAAAGAAAAAGTTTATAGATGACAGGGAATTTTCTGTGGCCAGTTTTGGGCTGGTTATGGTGGTAAGGATTAAAGAGGGAAATATCGTAAAAAATCCATCCAAAATTAAGATTCAAGGAGTAACCTTGGAAATATCAGATAAATTTTAAATAGAATCCCCTCTTCAGCATTGGCCCCTTCTGTGAAAATGCATCAGAACTTTCAGAAATTTCTTCATCAGGACTGCCATACAAAGAAATCTTGCCTTTGAAACAGTATTTGAAAATTTTCGTTCTTTCCCACTTATTCATTTGTCAATCCTATTTTATCTCATCTCCCCTTGCCCTTCTAGTCTTACATAGTTATGTGCAGGTGTTTCCACTCTGGTCATACTGTGTTGAATGTTATCTCTTTGATTATCCTTTCTGCATGAGTCATCATTTCATATTTTTTTGCATTGCTTTTTGCTGTGTTTCTACGCTTGTTTACCAGTATTACTTCAGGATCTTAGGCGATCAAACAAGTGCGTGCTCTTTAAGGTTCTCCATCTTTATTTCACTCACCGGATACAGTATGTTGCCATCTATGTGTCAGTATTACCAACACACACACACACATCCTCAATACCAACATCAAAGAAAAACACTTCACTTTTCAAATGGTTTGACTATTGATAATTTATGCCCAGATTTTCCACCTCAAAAATCTATACTTAGAGAATGCTTGGAAAATGTATGCAATTTGTATTCTTTGTGTACTGGTCTGGCCTCTTACAAAATGTAGACCAAGTATTCAAAATGTGTACATTGTATACAAGATATAAATATCGAGCACAAAAAGTATACAAGCCATTCAACATGTGCATTGCTGTCTGCCATCCTCAGAGGAGGAGTAAAATCGCAGGTTACTGGAATGAAAACTACGGGAAGCACTTAAAGTTGGGCAACTTGATTATACGCACAAAAATGGGTATTTTTTTTTTGAGATAAAATTAAGTGCAGAAAATACTATTGAGCCAAAGAGTCTTAAAAGTATACAATACCATAGGAATAAATTCTCTTTTGTATGATTTCAATTGCAATAAAGTTGATTGCTTTGTTTAGACGCTAGGGCTCCTCAAATTCGGTTGTCTTGCTTTTTTTTCACAGACAGTAGTTCATGAATTTCCATGAATGTTTGTGGTTGTATGGATTTTTTGTCATCTGTGTAAAATATGTACTGGTATATAATTTTAAATGCGGCAAGTGCTTTCACATTTGGTTTTTTAAGGAGATATGACTGAGTTGTTACATCTTTTGTTTAGGTGAAGATGAGAATCACCGAGCACGGGAACTGGAATGCCATGGCCCAACTGTGAGAGGCTGGCAGTCATCCCGCCATTGCACATACCCCCAAGAAATTGTATTACGATTGGACACCAAAGCCCTAATACAGCGAGTTCAGATTCTTACTCATCAGTATCTAATTCGTAAGTTTTATCTCATTTCACAGTCAGGGTAGTGGAGTTCAATGGAGTTTTTCCTTTTATTGGAAGTTTCATTTCTTACAGTGTTCTTTGAGATCTTATACTCAAGTATTACCAGTCTATCTCCTCTTGGCAGTATTTTCTTCTCCATCTGTTCCACAGAATTACTGTTCTCTTCCTGGAGCAGTTTTTTTCCAAAATACTCTCCATCATTTCTACCAAAATTCATTATTCCATTGCACAGTTTTTTTCTAATTCCCTTTTCCTTCAGTTGCCCAGCCTTAGCCTTTGGTTATGTGTTTAGAATTAGCTGTAAAGCTTAAATGTAGCATTAAAAATTATATTAATGACCTTATTTGTACAGTTAATATTATTCGATCATAAATTGAATTTGCCTTGATTGATAATATGAAACCAAGTAACCTGGTATGTTTCCTTCGTAGCTGAACGAGTGGAATTCTTTGTGGGAAATGATGAAGGCGACGAAGCTGGGGAGGAGGAGAAGAAGAGTCGTGATGAGGAGTGTGGCTCAATGGATCCACCAGAAGGTGCTCCACGAGCTGTTACCCCACATCGTCACAACCAGCCACCTATCTTCACACACCTTGGCTATGTTCCTCTCTCCAACAATGAAGCCACTGGCTTTAAAGCACGGGAACTCAAATCTGTCTCTGTGTCTTGTACTGGGCGTTACCTACGCCTGCTTCTCCATTCCAACCACCAGAATGCTCTGAATACATGGAATCAGGTGAGTAGTTACAGAAGTAAAGGTTGGGAGTCTGCCTCTTCCATGCCATCATCAGTCAAGGAAAAAATCTCTTTTTTATGGATTTTGGGCTCAGCTTCAATATTTCTTTATCAGATATTTGCATTTTTGGGACAGTGTGCCTTTTTATTCTACTGGGAAATACACCGAAAATCACTGAGAAATAGTATACACTAATGAAACTACATTTTATGTAATTGAAAAAGGAATTAATTAGAGAAATATGAAAGCATACAATTCTTACAACATTCATTCGTACACTATAAATGCAAAGCTGTAGAATAATATGCCATCAAAAACCTGCTTACATAGAATCATGTATCACTGGCATAAATAGCACTATGTGGACAACAATATGCACATGGCACCCCAGTGTAAAAATAATGAAATGATATAGAAACAAGGACAAAATATATCCTTTTCTGGTTATATATTTTGTTATATTTCATATTTGTAGCAATAGACTGTGAAAATAACCACAAGAGGCAATATGCTCGTGACCCAGTTGTAAGATGTTTATAATTTGGCGTAAGTGTAATTTAAATTGAATGAAAAAATTTAAATGCCCCTCATCATTCATCAGCAGTGGCTACCTAGTTAGTGGATTTATAGGAAAGGTTCAATCTTCAGTTCCTTTGTATACCTCTAGATGGTAAACATTTGGGAAATTAATGAAGTTCTGGGTACAACTCTACAAACGTGTGATTTATTATGCTCTGCTGATGACCAAAGTGATCTGCCCTGCCCCCACACTATATATGAATTTCGTATATGCGGACAATACGAATGTATACGATTGGAGGCAGTGTTGATTTTTTGAGAGAGATACTGCCTGCTATAGGCTCCTTTATCTAGAAAAGAAGAAAGCTATAGTTCGGGCTTCACTAAATATATACAGTGAGTCCTCGTTTAACGTTGTTGATTCGTTCCTGAAAAACTCGACGTTAAGCGAAACAACGTTAAACGATGCAGTGTTTCCCATAAGAAACAATGTAAAAAATTTAAATTGGTTCCTAGCCATGTTCCTAACAATCCATTTCTTCGTGAAGAATCCAGAATTTCCCGGGCGAGGATCCAAGGAGGCCAATTATCGGAGCCGTAACTTTAAGCAGACTTTGTGACCAATCGGGAGACACCTGAATCAGGCCAAAACGAAAAAAACTGAATCTGACACTCGGAAGCACGAGGATGAAGGGCGAGTCAATTTTCGTGATGATATGAATTCTTAAACCCGGCGGAAATCGCGAGAAACATTCATTACCGATTATTCACTTCAGCATGATAACGATTCATTCGAAACGAAACGAATTTTCATAACGAAAAAGGTTGGGAAGAAGGCATTATTAAATGAAATATAAAAACTAAAAAGAAAGTATTTTAATGGCGAAACATCGATATTTTCAGTAACAGAAGAAATTTTAATTGTAAAAACTCGACCTGCAAACCTAAAACTCGACCGATCTCTCCAGCAGTTGCACCTTCTTCAATTCTTTTAATAATACCAAGTTTTTGTTCTAATATCGCCGTTTTTTCTTCACGTCTGAAGAACCGCCAGGATAGCCACTCTTCTTCGTGGACATTTTTTTCGATTGGCATCAGAAAAATAAATGGATAATGGGTAAATGAGGCGATAATTATTCGCTCAGACGCATATTTAACATACGCTACCCACACCAACCTTTTCTGTCGAGCGAAAATTACCAATCGCATTAATATAGTATTATTTACTCATGATTAATACATTACACATAATTATCACATATAATGTATTCTCCATGTATTTACTATACATCAGATGCGCTTGCGTCCTATTCGCCATTCATTTTTTTTTCGCCGCGCATAATTTGAACAACGTTATCGCGAAGCAATAACGACGTTAAATGATCAAGGGTTTCAATTTTTGGACAACGTTATCGTGAAACAACGTTAAACGGGACGACGTTAAACGAGGACACACTGTATAGCATTCTCCCTTTTGCATTTTAATGTTAGGATACACCAGACTTATTTCCGTTACAATCCCCTTCGTAAAACAAGAAGAAGCAATCATGCACTGGCTGCATTCATGGGAGCTGCATGTTCCTGTTCTCCAAGCCTCACAATGTGCAACCGCGCTCCATGATCACGGATACACGTCCCGCAGCAGTTGCAACCCAGGCAGCTTGTACGAGACGCGACTATGTGGCATGGTGCCGGAAAGTCTAGTTTCCGATGTCACGCAGTGGTTTTGAAGCATTCGTGCAAACCACTACTCTGTATCCGTGATCATGCAGCCACGAATGCGCGGTTTTAGATACCATCCGATTTTTCGTGCCGCCTCTCCCCATCATTACCCCGGATAATTAGGAGTGTGCTGTATACCCTAATTATAGTGTACCTTAGTATGGAACTCAATGGTTTGACTTACGTGCACATTTTCAGAAATCATTGTGTGCGGAAAGTCAGGGACCGCCTATACATTTAGGGAGTAGTAAGTTATTGCCATTTTTTTCACATAAAATGTTAATTTTGAATAGATATAAATCATGAGATTTTCTTTTATCAATGAGCTCAACCATGTAATGTGGTGTTTGCTGTTTTGTTTCCTTCTCTTACACAGGTTATCAAGCATTTTATCTAGAGATGTGCAAATAGTATCCGCGAATACTCGAATACCTCGAATACTAGAAAGTATTCGATATTTGAGGTCTCGAATAGTTATGCTAAAGGTACCGTCTCGAATACCTCCAATACTTTGAATTTCGTGTCATACACTGTCGTTGGTAGTTGACTCGGAAAAATGTAGAGAACTGTAGTCGTTTTGTGCACGCAGCGCCATTTTAGGCAAGTTGACGAATTACATCAAATTCGTGGATTAGAGCGGTGAAAAGAGTTCGACGTGGGGAACCGAAATTGATCGGGTGAAAAAATCTGAAAATCAACGATTCCCCCCACCAGGAGAACCTCAGTGCCGTGGGATAGTAACTACATAGCACAATTCCCAAAATATGCTACCCCCTCCATCCATCTGCCCTCGGCCCCTCCTCCGATGCTTTCCTCCTCTCTGAAATCAAACAAAAGGCCCCAGCTCGCGCAGGGTTCGTATTACGAAGACTATAAATCAAAAGCTTCAAAAGAAAATATCAAGTTACAGGAGAGTAATAGAATCGTGTTTCACCCTCCCCTCTTTCTCCCCCACTGACTTTTTTCTGCCTACCTGCTTCAAAGTTCCCCATTTTGGAGGTCAATTGCTGCATGAGTACCGTGGGATAGGTACATTAGCGCATTTCCCAAGATCCGCTATCCCCCTCCATTCAGCACTAGCCCCCCTCTGAGGCTTTCCTCTTCTCTGAAATAAAAAAAGGTCCCAGCTCGTGCAGGGATCATATTATGAAGACCTTAGCTTCTAAAAAAATATCAATTTGCACGAGAACAATAGAAACGTGTCTCGCACCCCCCTTTTTCATTCCCAATGACCTTTTTCAGCCTACCGGCTTCAAAGTTCCCAGTTTGTGGAGGTCAACTGCTGCATGAATCACCTATTAGCCCAAAAGGTGTCTAACAATGACTTTCGGCAATTGATGTTACAACTTTATTGGATTCAAATATTAGTAATTTGCGCGTAATTTTAAAAAAATAAGACCAAATGCGACGAATATCTGACTTTATTTAACCATTTTACGCGAGGAAAGAAATGTCAAAATACGATGGAGACTTAGCATTCTGGCGAGCCTCGATATGAGCAGCAGAGCTTCTCGGAAGTTGATGCAGTATTTTTTTCCGAAAACATATATCAAGTTACAATTTATGAGTTGTGCTATAAATCTCTATTGTTGCAGTCACAGACGAAGGGATATTTTGCAAAATGCCGCGGATTGTCAGCTAGCACTTGACAGCAGGAGTGGAGGTAAAGCGAGCTACCTTTTGATAATAAGAAGTTGGATGAAGCCGAGTATGAGATGGGCGTGCCGCTGAAATGGCATTTGGTGGATAGGAATGTATATATCAGAAAGAAATCCATCATAGCGGTGTAAATTCCGAGACGGCATGCAATCATTTTTCTGAGGTGGTGTGTCCCCTTAGAATATTTGAAAGAGATGTTAGTTGAGTCAACTATATGCCCAATTGTTTCCATAAAATTAAAATGTGCCATTAATCAGCTAAATTCCTGTTCGAATCCTTTAAAGGAAATCAAAATTACTCCCCAAAATCTTATGTTTCCTGCTGCATAGGCAACCGAGTCAAACATTCCCACATTCATCGTTTAGTATTCGAGGTATTCGAATATTCGAGCAATGATTTAATATTCGAATTCGATATTCGAGTTCGAGAAATCTGCCATTCGATCCATCTCTAATTTTATCATTGACTAATTTTTGTTGCAAATAAAGAATACTGTTTCTTTGTGATCAAATGCAATTACATTTTACGTAATTGTCAATACAATTAATTTGAAAGTATGCATAACTCGGCAACATTACGTGCTTACTTAATTGGTTTATTGCTTTCGGGGATGTTGAAACTTTTTCATTCAGTTCTTTGAGATTTGGAAGTCTTTTGGCTTAGGAGAAATGCCTTTAAATCTTGTGTTGGTGGGTGAAAGATATATTTGAAGTAAAGATGTTTTTCCTAGCTTTTGCTAGTGGTAACAAATGACGATGATGCACATTACATTATCATGACACGAAACTCTTCTTCAGGTGGGCCTGGTTGCTGTCAACCTCCTTGGTGAGGAGCTGGAGGACAACAACAACTCTCATCATGCTGAAGATATTGGGAAGAGGGAGAGAGCAGGTAGTAGGGAGGAGGAGAGGGAGGCCATGGTCAATGGAGATGAGGCTGACAGAGCCTTACGCAACAATTGCCACACCTCATCCTCACAGTCGTCTTCCTCCACCTCACCCTTCGCCTCCCCCTCTCCCCTCTCCTCCCTCCTCTTTGCAGCTTCCAGGTGTGGAGGGGGAGGCGGAGCAGCCCTTGGCAACATCAATGAGAATCTACCTCGAGTCATCAATTCCCGAAATTATACCTCACCCTATGATGACCTTGCATTTGAAATGTATGTGGACACTGAGGTTGCAACGATTATCAGGCACATGGAAATCAAGAAGCGAGAAGCAGTTGAAGGTAAGGCACATAGTGAGCATGCGTGATTGCTCAAGTCTAAAATTTGATTAGGAATCACCTTTTCAAAAGTGAATCCAGGGAGAGGGTTGAAAATACACTTTTATTCCTTGACATGTGAAAAGGCAAAACCTTTCAGTTTGCCAAACCTTGTGAAAAAATGGTTTTACCCGTTAGTTGTCCATTTTTTTTTCTTTTATTTTGCATCCACCATGTAATGCATTTAATTTTTAAAGATTTATGAGGCTGAGACTTCTTAACATTTTTATATATCAAAATGGAGAATTCATGTTCTGTAGAATTAGTGAGTGACCATAAAGAAGGAAAACTGGCCAAAATGTAGAAAATAATTGTGCTTTATATTTAAGTGGCAAAAATTGGTAAGTTAATATCAAGTGATGTATCGATTAGCCATCAAAAGAAGTCGTATAGATGTTGCTGTTTATAGAGCCTCATACCCATACTTAGCTTACCTCCCTTGCTGTTTGCTGCTGAGTGGTAGTGTCTTTTAACATTGCTTTGACCGAAATACAAAGCATAATGTCGGTGGTGAGAGGCAATCATGCCTTTCTGGACTCTAGGATGAACCAACATTTCAATTAGGCAAATTTGGCCCTTTGGGTTTCCGTCTCTCCATCTCTCATGACATTCCGGCTAATCATATTTAGCAACAACTTGAGGTGATAGATTGATTAGAGTATAGTCTTAAAACTGCAGAGAAAGTTTCAAAATGCACCAAGCTCACCCATATCCACTGCTAGTGTACATACTGTAATTAATTGTATTTAGTTTTGCCCAAACCGCCATTCTCCCTTATTATGTGTAGTGCGTCTATTGCTGTAATTATTTGCATGATATATTTGCTTGCCATTTTGTAGATACCTAGAAATCTTCAGTAAAGGTTTTATAAACATAAGTCTAAGGTGATCATGAATGGATTCGACTTAGGATACTGTAAATACTTCCTAAAAAAAATGATAAATTAGGAATAAAATTGCTGGGTGAACCATAAAAATGAAGAATTTTATGGAATATGGTTTGTGAGCTGCATAGGAACATTTGTGTGTTTTTTAGACAAAATTTGTTAATGTCACTTGCTGAGAGATGAGCATGAGACAGGGCCAACCTTAGTTGAGTAACTAGGGGATCCCTCTAGATTTCTTAGTTTGATTTTAGGGGGAGTTACATCACCAAGGTCCCCTAATATCTCTTGGTGACCCTGAATAAAAATGTATTGTAAATGGTCCTCATTAGTATATGGGTTTAATTATTTTCTTGTCATCATAATTACTTAGTTCATTTGTTGCTTTCTTCCTTTCCTCTGGTTTTTGTCCATTCTTGAAGTACGTATGCTGCATGTGTGAATTGAATACATTTTTTGTGAGGTCTTAGAGTGGGGTCTTGTTTTATGGCCTCAAAACCCTGTACAGTGGAACCTCGATCTATTGTTTTCAAGGAGATGGGCAAACAAAACAATGGATAAGGGAAAATTATTAGTACGGGAATGTTTGGCTGGGTTGCCTATTTAGCAGGAAACACAGGATTATGGCGCGTGTGTGATATTCTGTAGAGGATACATGCAGGAAATTAGCTGTTAAGAGAATTTATTTGAATTTTATGGAAACACTTTGAGTGTATTGTTGATTCGACTAATATCTCTATCATATACCCTAAGGGAGCGCGCCACCTCACAAAATAATGTTTGCACTCCATCTCAGCATTTATGCTGCTATGATGGATGTAAAAAGTCTTATCTATCAAATGTCATTTCAAGGACACATTTATGAGAGCAATGTAAATGTTATAACTAAAACAACCGTTTTTGCAGTTGCAATTTTCACAGAGATTGGTTGTGCGATGGATCATATGGGCCAAAAATAGTCTACTATCTGAAATGTTCCTTTCTAATGCGTATATTTTTAATATAATTGAGGCAATTGTGTAAAGCATGAACAATGTTAAGATAATCGACAGAGGCACACCCACCTGATCCTCGGCTTCATCCAACTTCTTGTTATCACTTATTTTGCAATATTCCCTCACTTCTCCCCTGGATTCTTTTCTTTTTTCAATTATTTTCAGTCCCTCCTTTTAAGTTCTCACCTGCTTCTTTGGAAGGGCTATGTTCTGAAGAAGAGTAAAAATAAAACTAATGAAAATGAAACCTTACTTGATTAAACCCAATATGAAAACACTCGCTGGTGTGAAATCAACCCACCCTGGAAAGTACAGAACCACTTGCACAAGGTGAAGATCGGAAATGACGCTATTGCATACAGTGTACGGAGAACAGGCTGCAGAGGGTAAAGGGCAACCATATGACATAGCTGCAAAAATTTTTGTTCTAAGGAGAAGGCAACTTACACGTGCATTTGTAAGTAATGTTGCATCAGATAAGTAGATGAATTCAAAGTGACAAAATATCATGAGAAGATATCCCTTCATCAGTGACTCTGACAAGTGAGACTTACAGTATAGCTCGTAAATTTTTAACCTGATATTCTGTTTTTGGAAATAATACCAGATCAACTGCCGAGAAGCTCCACTGTGAGTATATAGAGTTTCGCCAGAATACTAGGCCTATGTCCTATATTGCCAACTGTTTCCTTGCTTAAATAATGTCAGAAATACGTCGTATTTGGTTTCATTCTTTTTAGAATAACGTGCACATTGCTAATATTTCAATCCAACATAGGTTTCTGTAGTGCCAATTGCTGAGTGTCATTATAAGGCACCTTATGAGCCAATAGGTGACTCATGCAGCAGTTGACCTCCAGAATCGGGGAACTTCGAAGCAAGTAGGCTGGAAAAGGTCAGTGAGGGAGAAAGGGGGAGTGTTGAATCATGGTTCTATTATTCTCGTACATGATATTTTCTTTCGAAGCTAATTTTTATGATCTTGGTGACATGAAACCTGAGCTAGCCATGATCTGGGGTGTCTGGGGCCTTTTGTTTGGTTTTGGAGAGGAGGGAAGCATCCAAGGGATGGGGCAGGGCTTATGTGAGTTTTTCAATTGATGGATGTGGGAAATAATACATCGGGACCGTGATCTTCAAACAATCAATGCAGGATAACGATACTTCAGGAAACAATAGATGAGGGAAAAAATTATATTTTCTATATGGAACTTCATTTGGGACCAGGAATGGCAAACGATGAATGCGGGAACGATAGGTCGAGGTTCCACTGTATTCTTTGCTTAATCTTTGGCATTGACCACCCTGTTCAGAATGGAGAGAGTATAGGAATGGGATATCCTTACACTGAACCATACCTAATATAAGTAAATTTGGTTGCAACTTTGAGTTAAGCTGTGAATTAAATTTAATTTTGTGTTTCCTAACTGCCTCTGTATGTAGGTACATAATTTTAATATATGGTGTATGTATTGCTTATTGTGAAACTAATCCAGTACTTCATGAGGTGTTGAACATATTTTATTTCTTCGTTCTCTGCTGAAACCCTCTATTTGTGTTAAAAAAGTTGCTTTGGTAGTTGTGACTCCTGTACTTGCACTGTGGCATGTTGGTAAATTTAACCTCTCACATATCTTTCTTTTCCCAGGCATGATTTTCACATGCATCTTAGTGATTGAACTGCTGCCATTATTCAAGTCTTGAGAAGGATGAAACATATTTTACAAATTGACTCCATAAAGTGAAAACTTCAAGGCAATGAAATGGAATTTTTCCATCATATTCATTATTTTTCCATAGGATAAATAGTTGTTGCACAAAGCTATTTAATTCCAAACTGTCTTTTTTTGGCATACTTTGCTTACATCTTCATATTCATATATTTATTACCTCCTAAATATTAATTCTTAGGTGTACCATATTGTTACAATACTAGTGTGTACATGAATATGTATACTTAAGGCACCTCTGAACATGTAGCTGATTGTGGCTAATATAACCTTATTCTCTATAGTCCAGTGACAATGAACATTATTACTGGCATGAATGAACAGAGTAATCGGAGTTTATGTCTCCAATTGGTTGTAAATTATATTTGAAGTTCATCATTTTATCACTCGAACCTCAATTGTTAGTTTTGAGCTTCATTATAATAAAAAATTTCTTTTTCAGGTGAGCGTTTTGAGTATGCTCGTAAACTGAAGCTAGCAATGGATGAGCTGAGGTCAGCTGGGGAAAGATTGGGTCGTTGGGCTCTAGAGAAACGAAAAGCAGCTGATGCAGAAGATTTTGAACGTGCAAGAAGGAAGAAATTGCAGATGGAAGAGTTCCGAGCACATATTTATAATTCTTATAAAGTTGCCCAGCTTCTGGAAATACATGGGGTGAGAACAACTTTTTTTACCTATGGTCATTTTGGACTCAAAACCAAACTGGGGAGAGCACATTGACTCAAAGTTGGAGAAGTGTTCTACCTCACTTAAGTTAATGTTTACATCAATATCACATTCCATTGAACTTTATTCAAACATGATGAAATCGGTCCTTAGACTAAAATTTCAGTTGAACCTATTCGTTCATTGATCCTTTGCTGTTTTGCATTTTCAGCCTCTACCCCAGAATGACGACCCCGATGACCCAGCTGCTGGTGCAATCACAATGGAGCAGCTGGGGGTCCCAAATGCCATGCCACGCCACTCAGTCCGCCCCCCCTTGAGTCCCTCACGCCAACAGCTGCATCCAGGGAGCCACATGTATCAGAATGCCAACTGTCGCCAGCACCAAGTGCAACACCGGCAATGTGCTGCCTGCTCCTCCCACAGCAAGGAGCCTCCCTCCAAGGGGAATTCCTCGTCAGCCTCGTGCCACGTGCTCTCTCACTCCCCACCACCAGCTCACCTCCCACCTCCGTCCCTCTCTCCTCCACTGGGCCCTCAGGGAAGGAGCTGCACATCTCCCCTCGGCAGTCCACCCAGCGGGCCAAACCAGAGGACTGGTCTTCGCGGCTCACAGAAGAAAAAGAAGGCAACAGTCTCTCCTACAGCCAATGGATCCTCAGCTGTAAAAAACAGCTACGAAGCATATGATGAAAGAACACTCCCTGCTTTGAGGCAGTTAGTTTATCCGTTGATTACAGCATTTCATATGTTTGATAGTTTGCAGAAATTTATGTTTTGTGATATTTTTATGGCAAAATTTCCTTTGTTAGAGATAAAGTGGGCTCTCATTATAGCTCATGCAACAAGGCTAATATTTTGCCACTCAATGTTTAATGCCGGAATAATTTAAAGAGATAAGTCAACTTAATGGTATTGGATACCATATTATGATTGCATTATGGTGGACTTAACTTGAAGAAGACAGGATGCTGCATTTTATCTTAAATTATAAATATTTGAATACTTAATTTATAATTTAGCTTAGGCATTTTACCAGGAAAATGCTTTCTACAGCCTTAATAGTGTGATGTGACTTCAAGCAGGAATAGTAAGGTATTCTTAAGTGATCCTTGAACATTTTAGTTAACATTAACCTATGATAACTTCACACATTCAGTGAATTATATATCACATTATTCACTAACATTTACTAGATATCTTTTATTACTTTTGTATCATCACTGGCATGTAGCATTTATTGATAATCAGAGAGATATCACTTGCACATTTATCAGAACTGATATTTTTTAAATGATTCAAAATAATTCTTTATCTTTGTATCACTGCAAAAGTATCACCTACAAATGGGGTACTTAAGTGATCATCAAGATTTTAAGGCAAGTCCTAGGTAGCGGAAATTTTAATGAAAATTCTATGAGGGGAAGCTTCTCTGAAAGCATGGCATCTTTTTAATCTATAAATCCATGGTCAAGTATTTTTAGTACCCCATAAAAAGTGCATTGTAAGTTTTCCCATTACAGCTTCTGAGTAACAGCTTCACCAATAATTTGATGTAATTTTGAGTTAGGGCTGTAGTTCATTATATTATTTATTTATTTTTGTAACAGCATACTTTTAATTTTTCATATATTTATTCAGTATTGCCATTTAAGCACTCAACTGTATTTTATTTGCTAATGCTGCCCATTTTTAATGGGTGGATTGTTTTAGTAAAATAATATTTAAACTTAGCTCATTATGCATGAATAGTAGCTGC
This sequence comes from Ischnura elegans, assembly GCF_921293095.1. Classification (NCBI taxonomy): domain Eukaryota; kingdom Metazoa; phylum Arthropoda; class Insecta; order Odonata; family Coenagrionidae; genus Ischnura; species Ischnura elegans. Next base: position 104,213,719 of record NC_060248.1, read on the forward strand.
ACTTTTATTGTATAATAATTGCTTTGGCACAGCAATGTTTCAGCTTGATACAAGTCAACAATTTTATGACGTGTTAGAAGCTATTTCTTGAAGGAAAGCCTGGCTTTAAAAATTTGAATCAAGTGTACGTAAGGGGTCATAATTAGTAAAAATGCCGGATAAAACTGTATGCCCCATCATGATTAGCTCATAATTTGGTTTATTGGGAATTAATTACCTTGTGAATTGATTTTTTTATTTCTAAAGAAGCACTTTATTATAAAAAATTTAACTAATTATAAAAAAAAATTCCCCTGATCATAACTGTTTGGTGAACTAAAAAAAATCTATTTCAGCAAAAGCTATGTGGAAGATGCAGCTGGCATGGATGAATGGGCAGCTTCAGGAGAAGGGGGATGCTTCCGTCTGAGTGACCGAGAGAAGAGACAAGCTACCCTTCCAATAGCAGTCTTTGGCTTGACACTGGTATATATATATACGATTTTGCATAAAGAGAGGAAATTCAAAATTTTTTTTACTCCAATGACATATCAACTGTCAACTATTTTTCTAGAAAACTGAGGGATGGTATTCGAGCATTCATGTTAGAGGCAAGAATTGAGCGATATGATTGCCTTGTGGTAAATTGTTAAGCACTCAGCTTTCAGCCTCAATTTCAGGTTTAGCACAATGGGCAGTTTATATGATTTTACAGTGAGTCTTTGAGGGGGTCGTAATCATTCCATACTTAGTCTTTGATTATCAAACTGGGAACTTTGTGCTGACACAGATTAACAGTTGTACATCCATGAAAATTCTACCTGGTCATTGGTGGAACAATCTTCAATCTCCCTTTTTTTGTTTTAGGATTAAGTGAAAAGATTACTCCAAGAATATTAAAAATTAATTGTAAAGAATGGGATATTTATCTCTTATCAAGTATTAATATTGTTAATAATCAAGTATATTAGTAAGTAGATCTCCCAAAGCATTCCACTGGCCATGTTAGTGTGATTTCTTTCTCTTGCAGGTGGAGAAGTTTTACTCCAAGCAGTTCACAGAACGGGAGGAAGGGCTGCAAATGTTGAGGGAAGAACTTCTGAAGTCTTCCAAGATTCGGTGTCAGAGCAAGGGAAGGGATGGGAGTGAACCTGGAGATCGAGCTGAGGAGAGGAAAGAGCATGAAGCAACAGTGCCACCTGTGACTCCTCCACCTCCAGCAGTGGAGGAAAGCACTTCAGGCAATGAAGTTAAACCAAAGGAAGTGGCAGAGAAAGTGGATGCAGCTGTGGAAGGAGAGACTGGGGCAGTCAAAGGAAAGGATGGGGGAGGAACAGCTGTTGAGGATGGAGCTCTGCAAACAAATGGGGAGGCAAAGGAAAATGGGGAGGAAGAGAAGAAAGTTGCTGATGCAACAAGTGAGAGAGAGGCGAGAGAACGAACTCGACAGGAGAGGGTGTCTGCCAATAAGACTGCTAGAGCTTCTGTTTTCCTTCTGCACAGAGCATTAAAGGACAAGGTCTTTGGTGTTTATAGCCTCGCCACTGAGGTCATACGTTTCTTCTTTACCCAATTTGTGCCATCTAAGAGGTGAGTTTGGTATTGGAATGTGCTCATAACCAAGAATTTTAATGATCCTATTTTCTCCATGATATGGATTTAATAATGCTTAACGTAATGGAACTGAAAAAACAATGGTGATGAAACTTATTTAAGGACGGACGAAACAACTTCATGAAAACATTCCTTCATGATTACAAATGAAATTTATGGGTATGTCAAGAATACCCTGTTATTTAAGCCGATTAGCAGTAATGTAAGAGAATTATCATATCAATCTTTATGAGTGGTCATTGCGTAAGTAATCAGTTAACAGCTTCTTATTCATCAGTATAAATTCTGTATTACTGCATATTGTCATGCCCTCGTGTAAGACACGCACCTTGTTTTTTTGGGCAATGGATTTAGGAAAATGATAATTTCTAAAAAAACCAGCGAGATATAATGTGTCAAAGTAAATGTAAAAACAGACAGGATTTACATTATTTTGTTATTTTCATTAGTTTTCTACTGGTTCCTAAGAAACCACAAACTTGCTTTAATCATTGGTGGCCACCTACCACAGCAACTATAGTTTGCACACTTTGCACACGAGCTAAATATGTCATTCTAATCTCACTAATAATCTTTTCCTGGACCACTTTCTTATTTCATTAAGCAATAAATACTATCCATTTTTAAACTATCCCAGCATTACTCAAAATGCCATTATTGTGTCAGTTATGTAGCATTTATTTAGTAGGTGACTAAAATAATGGTGCTGAATGATGTAAATACTGATGCTAAAATGCTAAATGCTGATAAGTAGTAAATGGTAGTTTGCCTTGGTTACCTAAAATCTTTAAGGGTGCTTGTAACTTGGAGTAAAGTTTTAATTCTTATGGAAATGCTACGGTGATAACTGCACAGATTTTTAGGTGTAATTATTTTCTTTTTAAGTGGAAAACATGTCCTACTCTTGACACTTCAAGTAGTGAATATTTTGTGATAACTATAATTGTTTCCAATGGAATTATCAGAGTGTCCACATGATTGTCAGTGCATTTTTTTTTCCTTCCCAGGGTTTCTCCAGGAGAAGTTTCTAAAAGTGTTGAAAGACTCCTACCCGAGCTTCTTTCAAAATCAGGTGACTGTGCTCCGAGGGTCCACAATTTAGCAATGAATACAATAATCAGAATGTCTGAATGTAAGGAAGTGCGGTATGTCATTCTTGCGGCTTTGATGCCATTCTTCTGCATGTACATGTCTAGCCAGTTGGATGTGACGGCATGGTGCAAACGTGAGCATGAAAGTGGCACGAAGTGTCTAGCGGAATACCCTGCACATAATGTTTTGTACCTTAAGGGATGTAATGGACTAAAACTATTGAAGGCACCTTAACCCTTTCGAGACGGCAGAGTTTTCGTCTTAGCATGACTGCTGTACTGAGCCCCAAGAGACTCTTCTTTCTCGTGGTACGCATTATGTGGAGCATTTTTGGAGGACATTCATTAAGAAGGGTCTCGCGGAACCTTTTTCGACCCCTCCCTGCTGGGACTCCGAGAGTAGTTGTGCTCCCTCCTTTCCGGGTTTATGACCATACCTGCGGCATTGGTTTGCTTACATGTATTTAGCACATGGATAATGTTGCTTGCACGGAAATTGCAGACTTTGATTTGAATTCCTCATTTTTTTCTGAGCATTGTCAAATTTTAAACGAAGTTCTAAGGTCAATATTAACGCATTTAATGCAGCAACAATTTCCATGTTGATGATCATACAGAACTCGAGATATAAGTTAATATTTATCGTAGAATTTCGTTTAAATATTGTAAACACAGCTCAAAAGACAAAGAATTCAATTCTTGGTTTATATTTATTGAGAAAAGAACAAATATTTATTTCGAAAACTGACTGGATAAATAATTGCATGACCACGGTCCCTTACCCCTAAGAGGGGTAATAAAAGACGAGGGGTCAGGGCACCTGCTCCCGGATTCCAAGAGTAAAGCCTAAACCCCGCAGTGTTGGGTCCCGAAACAAAGACGTCGTACACCCGCGACTGTCATAAAAGGGGGATAGCTTGAAAACGCATACATATATGGCTTTCGTTCTCTTGGTCAGGAAAATCTCAGACAGAAATATACGGCTTTCGTCTCCCAGTCAAGAAACGTCCACATGTATATTTACGTCTTTAGTAGGGAAAAGGTCAAGGCCACTCACTTTATTAACCACTGAATGTAGCCTTATTTTTTTATTTTCTACTTGGAGCAGTAAATTTCTTTTCGAAAGTGGCTTAGTGGCATTGACTGCTGCCAATTATCTGATCTCAGTTATGTTCCCTTCGTAAATTAAGCATCTTCAGTCAGTATTAAGGCTTATGTTCTTAGCATATAATACTGACTTAAAACTTCTGGAATCCAATGCATGGAAATTTTTTATCTATGTTGCAATTTTATACTTCTAAATGCTGCCTTTTTTCATTTGAAGCCCTGGAAATTTCAGAAAATATTTTATGGAAAGTCTTTGAAAACTCTCTCACAGGTTTTAATTCAAATGATTGTAAGATGTGGAAGAAATTTGGTTTTAACCCATTTGGTTGTGCATGCAAGATGGGAAGCATGGAGAGGCCTTCAGCCCGGTTAGTCATGATCTGTCAAAAAAGACTGCCTCATACTTAAGTGGTTCCTCATTTAAATTTATCTTCTGCTTTACAGTTAATTTAATTTGTGTTGTATTGATGAAAATGTTTCTCACTTCAATCATATTTAATGTTAAGACTGATGGTTTTGCTGTACCTCCTAGCAGTATTTTTAATGTCTGTAATACCTCAACAAAATTGTTGTATTGCATTAAAATTATGTTGGAAAATATTTTGCCAAAAGTAGATTATGTACCCTTTAGTTACCTTGTCATCTGTAAGTTTGTTAATTTTGTACTCACTCATGATAAATACTTATCATAAAGTAACTTTTTTGTGCAAGTTTAATGAATAAAATCAAGGAAGATAAGTTCCTTATCTAAAATTTGAGATTTGATGGGAAGTGGGGCATGTAATTCATTATACTGTTACATGTGTATGAAAAAATCATATACCTACTAACATCATTGATGTATCCTTATCATACTATTACATTGTGCGTTAATTTCAGGGAGCAACATCTGATACCAATGCACATTACTAAGCCCATAACAAGCAGCACTCATCCTCGTCTTGCCTTGAGCCGAGCAGAAATGGCTGAGCAACTGATTCTCCGTCATGGAATCTCAACTGAAAAACAGAGGTGATATGAATTTATTTATAACCTTACAGTTAATGGTATTCTGTGTCATTATTTGGTTGGTAATTATGAAATTTTTACTGGCTTATACAAATTTACAAGTTTAGTTATAGATTATATATTATAGTGCATTCTAAATGTCAAACACTTTGTGCCACGTGTTATATTGTTAATGACAATTTTCACAAGATGGCCTATGTAAAACTGAATGATTTACAGGCAAAATACAGTACATTCCTGCTATGTGATGTTTCAATCTAGGACGGATTTAGCGCATGATCTGATTGATTTTGTGTATGGCTTTTGAAACTTAAAATACAGTGATATATTGTTTCTGCATTCATCAATCGCCGTTTCTGGTCCCAAATAAAGTGGCACAAATACAATGTAATTTTTTCCCACTAGAAGTTCACTGTTTCTGGAGGTCAACTACTACATGAGTCACCTATTTGCCCAAAAGTTGTCTAACAATAACTTTTGGCTATTGGTATTATACCTTTATTGTAGAGATGTGCGAATAGTATCCACAAATACTCGAATACTAGAAAGTATTCGATATTCGAGATCTCGAATAGTTATGCTTAAGGTACCGTCTCGAAAACCTCGAATACTTCGAATTTCGCGTCATACACTGTCGCACGAACATTGTTGGTAGTTGACTCGGAAAAATGTAGAGAACTGTAGTCGTTTAGTGCACGCAGTGCCGTTTTAGGCAAGTTGACGAATTACATCAAATTCGTGGATTAGAGCGGTGAAAAGAGTTCGACGTGAGGAACCGAAATTGATCGGGTGAAAAAATCCAAAAATCCACGATTCCCCCCACCAGGAGAACATCAGTGCCGTGGGATAGTAACTGCATAGCACAATTCTCAAAATCCGCTACCCCCTCCATCCATCAGCCCTTGGCCCCTCCTCGGACGCTTTCCTCCTCTCCGAAAAAGGCCCCAGCTCGCGCAGGGTTCGTATTACAGAGGCCATAAATCAAAAGCTTCTAAAGAAAATACAGTAGAATCCTGATTAAAGGTTTTTCAGGGGGGACAAAATTTAAAACACTAAATGCGGACAAACACTAAATGAGGACTTGCCATTTTTTTCAGGTTTTAGGGTCTGTAATGATTGGAATGGCTTTTTATGAATAAAAAGTATTATTTTAAGTAACTAAAAGGTGCTGAATGCAGCAAAAAATTCTTTAATGAAATGTTCTCTGCCGCATGAAGGTTGGGTAATACTTTTCAGGAATCAGCTAAAAAAATGGGTAGTAAAAATAAGTAATGAGAGGATGACAATTGTTTTAATGAAATATTTTATGAAAATTCTAATAAACATCAACTTATAAGCATTCCCTCATAGATTATTATTATGGACCTTAGTGATTCCATTTTTATACATATTTCAGTGGTCTCAATGAAATTTAGAATTTTTTCTGTAAAAGTGACATGTAGGTGACTACAGCATTTCTAATATAATAAGAAAAGGTGTAAGTAGGTACTCGAAAAATCATGAGGAATGAGTGAAATAAAGGGATAGCAGAAGATCGCTAATCCCGAATTCTCAACTACCGAATATCTAGTAAAAGGGAGGTTTTCTGGAATTTTGCCAACTTAACGTTTTCTGTTGCCTCGGCGAAACAAGGGATTTATGAGCCTTTAAAAAGCCTCCTGTGCGCACATTTTTGATTTCGAGGTCATCCAAAAAAGTAGAATCTTATTTTAGTATGCGTACAAGTTGATGGTGATTCAACTCGATGATAACACCAGATTCGTTGTCATATATCCGCGGCCTTATGCAGGTCGAATGGAGCCGGGAGAAGTTGCTAACGCGGCGCACTGATCACCTTGACTCCGACTCGCCTTGTTTCTCGGCAGCTTTTAATAAAATTTGGTTGGACCTTGAATAACGATTAGCTAAACTCTGTTAAGTGAAAAGGTTTAATCTTCAACAGAACTGGATTTCAACCGAAAAATTGTCAGTGCCTCTGGAGTTTGGCAATTTCGTCAGGGTTATGATGTCGAAGTCAACCACCAAGGGATACCTGCCGGATTTTCGTATTTTTCCGCCCTCATCTATTCTACCGTGAGTATGCGGTGATTTTTTTCCAGCATGAGCGATTTATTTAGAGTCATGGACCGTGATAGTTCGTCAAAACTCCGATTGTCATTCTCTTTTGACATTAATTAGCACCAGATAAATATTTTTTAATCGACAGCGATATCAACCAGCCGCATGTCGAAAAATTGGCTCCGGGATATCTAAATTACGATGTAAAATAATGTTGTTCCGTAGGGAAAGAATGCTCTCACTCATGGTCATGACAGGGGAAACACTTCCTCTGTTCTTTCGCTGTTCCTCCGTGGAAACTGACCTTGGAATGGATTTTAGAAAGAATCTTCTAGTGAACTGCGCAATTGATATTGGGCCTCCTCTTTTGAAAAGAGAGAGTAGACGACTGAAAAAATATTGGGCTAATAATCGACTGCCCGTAAGGAGTAGAATTGAAAGGGCCATAAGCCATCAATTGAAAACATAACGAGAAAACCATTATTGTAGCGGCCCTCGGAGGATAACTCGTGTCATCAGTCGTCACGTATCATCGAAGTCAAGTTCAAGAAGTGAAGAATAAGGTAGTTCGAGGTTATTAAGGGATGACTTTGCTCCATTAGATCGGATTTGATACAAAAAGTGCCTGGTGTTTGGATCAGAAGGGGAGTGAAACGTTACGAGAAGACAAATCACCCAACTTGCGAGTTGAAGGTCGCAGCGCTGCGCTCGCGGAAGAAAGCAGTTGAAGAAGCATTCCCCGGTAGATTCTATCGACTCTTGGTAAACTTTCATGAGACTGTTCTTGTTGATGAGCATAAATTCGAAGATTTGGATGAACCGTCATGAAAAAAACGTTAAATCGGGCAAAAAATTCTTGAGCGGGACAAATTTTTCCGACCATAAATGCGGAAAAATGCAAAATGCGGAAACACTAAATACGGATAATTTTTACATTGTCCTAATAGGGAATGAATCGGGACCCAAAAAAATAAACGCTAAATGCGGAAAAACGTTAAATGCGAAGACGTTTAATCCGGATCCGACTGTATCAACCCACACAGCACATCGTTGCCAGAGGACGTCCGCTGCGCGTCCGTCGCGTCCTCTCAGTGTCCGCGGATTTTCAGGACAGCCAGAGGACATCCGCCGGCTGTCCTGGCCATCCGTCCGCACACTGTCCTATCTCGGATGTCCAGCGGACGTCCAGCTAGTGTCCCATTACGCAGGGTTTGGGAGTTTTGGTTTCCTCTTAAAACACTCACCTCCTCAAGGAGGAACTCCGAGAGAAAGTCTCGTGATCCTCCTCCGAGTAGGGAGTATAGGAGAAGGGAGAAAGAAAAAAAACTCTCTCTCGTTTCTGAAGCCAGAATACTTCCTCCCGATCGAGGAAGAGGAAATTTTTCGTGGAGGAAGAGATATTTTGAGGATTATTTTAGGTAACCAAATGTAATCCTCTTGTTGGAGTGTGGACTCGGAGGAAATTATAAACTATTTAACGAAAAAAAAATTGACATTTTTACCGCTTCTATAGTTTAAGAACAACAAATGTACGCTATTTTTAAGTTTTATATTGTTTATAACAATTAATTAAGTTTAAACAAAGTTAGCAACAATTTAAGTAACATTTACGAGCGTTTCTACATGCCTCACGGGTTAAACAACAACAATTGAACGAACTTATGACTCTCTACATTATTTATAACAATTTTTAAAGTTTAAATAAATTTAGCAACAATTTTAGAAACTTTCAAAAAATTAAAAATTTCCGCATGTTGTACGGTTGAGAAGCGTTGGATGAACAATAAACCCGTACTTTTCATGATTATAAAAATTACTTAAATTTAAACAAATTAAGCAACTTTTACAAAAATTAACAACAGGAATAATGGAATTTATCGATTTTTACTGAAATTTTATATTATGTACCAATGTCCTGCGGACGTCGCGTAGCCGTCTCGGGGACATTCCATTCCTACAGGTTAAATGAACTCTTTCAACTTATTGATTAATTAATATTTACTCTCTAGGGATTAAAAAATCTCAGAGGCGATTGATTGGAAAGTATTTTAATGAAACATAACGCTTTAAATTCATTTTAATTTTTAATGGTAAGAATTCTCCTAAAATTATCACGGCATCGATGGCCTCATTCCCAGATTAGAAATTGTAATTGTCCAATTTAAGGATAGGCAAGTAGAAGAAGTAGTAGAAGATAGAAGGTAAGTACTGCCGTACCTTTACTTTATATCGAAATTCTAGTTTTTTTGGTGGCGAACGAATTTTGAATCTACCGCTACTCCGCGATTCAGGAAGGTGTGCTCCCATGGTTCTCCACATTCCTCCGTTCCTCCTTTCCAACAGAGGAACCGGAACGGAACACCGAAGACAGCATGGTGGTTTGGCGGTTACAAAGATGCTGCTGCAAGTAAGTTTGATGTGACTTCTAAATAATTTTTTCTTGGCGTTCACTGGCGGCAGTATAGTGTTTCCGCATGCTCCTTATATTTCTTATAACTCAGCCTGTAACATCTCGAGGAAAAATATGGCTCTGCTTGGAACAACATTACCGTCTTGGTAAAACCGTTAACCTTGGCAACTAAAGGTAGCGTCTTTTTCCGTTGTTCATGGTGAAATTTTCGCTTTTGTTCCTTGTTTACATGATATAATTTAAAGTGGAAGTTCTTGTACTATAGTCTCTGTACGCGAGAACGTATAGGAAATAATGTAAGTGCTAGCGCATAAAATAGAACCTGTTGTTTTGATAGCGTAGGCTACGGCTGAATTTGTTGGAAGTCCCAACGGTCCGTTTGGTTCCGTTCCTAAATCAAATCAAGTAGGGTTCTTGGCAATAAATATAACTAGGAATTGTACTTACGTGTAACCGGGGGATTTTGCAACACGCATGTATGATTAGTAGGTTTCACGTAAATTATTAATTCTTTGAAATCGGACTACACCGTGTGATTTCTTTCGATATGTATAGTTACGCACGCATCGAAAAAGAACAATAATGTTATGATAGGATAACCACCAATGTTTAGCCTTTTTACAAAAAGTTTTTATACTCTTTATCTGTTTGATGGAACTAGGTTAATAATTAAAAATTTTAGGTCCTAAATAAATAAATGATCTATTATGTCAGTAAAGATAAGGCTTAGGGATTGAAAAATTACAATGCCGACGTAACTTTTATAGCGTTTATTATATTTTTTCTGCCAAACTTTGCTAACCTAATAAAATATAAACTAATTTAACTACAAACTAAGTAACTGTGCTATTAGTCATCCATGCATTTAATTTAGTGGAAACTATAGGACTGTAAGAAACTCGGGATGAATCTAAACAAGGTCTAATTGTAAGTGATATATTGTGTAAACAAACCTTAAGGCTATATTTCATGGTTCATTTATTTGCTCAAACTGCTGCATGAAATCTTATACCCAGAAAATAGAACTTGTGCATCTTTTCGTACAGCCATCGGTACACATTTTGGTGTAGAGTATCGTGAACCTGATATATTTACCTGGAGGCATTTACTGACTATAGCTTTCATGTAGTGGAGTTGAATAAAAATAGTTCATCTGTATTTTTATTTATTTCCTATCTCTATTTATAAGATTGTATGTCTCTCTTCTTATAATTGTCTGTATACTTATTTGTCTTCATTCTTTACAGATGTTGCATTTAACCAGGACGATACAGCCACCAATTCTAGTGTGGAAGTTACAGTGAAGAGTTGGCTGGAACATGCTAAAGCGAGGCATGTGAGAGAGGTGTAAGTATTCGTTTGATTATTATATAGGTTTGAGCAAGGAGGAATAATTTTGGTCTGGATACTTTTTTGGCAAGTTGCTCCTGTAAAGGGAGCTCATAGAAAGTAAATTTAAATAATTATTAAACATCTTGTAATACAAGGTTCACCCTTCCATGCTAAAGGTAGAGAAAATAGTATTGTTATGTATTATTTTCAGATGCAGATTCCACTACCAAGTAATTCAAACATTTGAAAACAATTTTTGTTCTGCATATGGGAGGTATAATTACCAAAAACGTGGTTGAAAAGGATCTCATGCTCTATAAAAGTTCGATGTATAGCACCTGTAGAACTTATTCAACAGGGATGGTAGTTGCACAGTACTACAGAAGCTACTATTTTCTAGTAGCTCTAGCTAACTAAGATGTTTTGAAGTAGGTGTTTTTGTAGGAGCTATAGAAATTTCAGTAGCTCACAGCAGGCCTTAGCTGCTATTCCCCTGTTATGTCTCTGTCGAAATGTGAATATTGCCAGTGAGCTAGGTTGTCACTTTTGCCTTGATACCAGACTACATTAGAAGATCTATTTTAATTATTAAGATTGGAAGAATTCGGAGATCTAAATCATGGAATGGCCTTAACTACAGCAAGTTTTTGCTAGTTTTTCAAAGTTTCTATTTTTTTAAGTTGCATCTCGGCCAATGCAGCTAAGTGGTTTGTGTGCCAAATCAGTGTGGCTGTTTTCACACTAATCCCAAGAGATCTAGTTCACTTAAACTTCCTCCTTTAAATTTTCTAGTTTCCTTTACTCCTATATCATATTCAGCTCTTCTGCATTAGTCTTCCTTAGCTCCAGCGTATGTAACTTTTCTTCACCTCCACAATTCACTCTAGTGTAGTCATAATCTTCAAGGGGAGACCAATTGTTCAGAAATATTATCCTCCATTTGAATGCTTTTTCCAATATCTTTTTCGAGACCTCTACTAAGCTGTCTGGCAAGGATGGATCAAAGAATTTTTTTCTAGATGGTGCACCAGGGTCTAACAGGCAACAGTCTTCTCATATTTGGGATTAAAATCTAGTTCAACAATTGTTCTATGAAAAATGTTCTTAATCATAATATATACATTACTAACACATTAATAATTTTTCTCAAAATCTTTTCTTATTTAAGAACAAGAAAAAGTCAAAGAAAAGTTTGTAAAATGTATTCAGCCTGTAATGGACAGGTTTCCTAATTTTGAAACCTTAAGAATGTTAAACATGTGACTAATAAGACTGTAGCGTCCTGTCTTATGTAATCTGCTTGTTACGTACAAGATACAATTTCTTGCTACAATGAAATGTTTATATACTTCATTATTACAGGAGCAATGCAGGAGAGCAAGACAGCCCCTGAAAAGGATGTGGAGGTTGCCATCCAAAGCTGGCTAAGGCACGCCAAGGAGAGGTTACAGGGGAAGAAGAAAGTTAAATAAATCGTATGTAGTTTCTGGCATTGTACTGTTTTAAGAAGCCAAATAAATATTGTGCATGAAATTGATGCCTTATTTATTTAAATTCTTGTCTTGACCTATTATTTATTAGTATCGAACAAAATGCAATCCTAACCTAAACGTGTCCTGAAGGTGTCCAGAGCGGACAATTTCAGGTCGTCCATAGGCCACCTTTTTTACTGACATGCGGACTTGCAGCGGACATCATTTTGTATGAATTCGGCTGTCCGTAGGATGTCCATAGGCCACTTGGCGGACAATCACCGGATGTCCGAAAGGTGTCCGTGTGCTGTGTGGGAAGTTACAGGAGAGTAATAGAATTGTGTTTAACCCTTCCCTCTTTCTACCCCACTGACCTTTTGCTGCCAATCTGCTTCAAAGTTCCCCATTTCTGGAGGTCAACCGCTGCATGAGTCATCTATTAGCACGAAAGGTGTCTAACAATGACTTTCGTCAATTGATATTACACATTTATTGGATTGAAATATCAATAATATCTGCTTAATTTCAAAAAGAATAAGACCAAACATGACGTAATTCTGAGTTTATTTAAGCATTTTACGCAAAGAAATAAATGTCAAAATGCGACGGAGACTTAGCATTCTGGCGAAACTCGATATCCTCGCAACTGAGCTTTTCGGAATTTGATGCGGTATTTTTTTCCGAAAACATATATCAAGTTACAATTTATGAGTTGTGCTATAAATCTCTATTGTTGCAGTCACAGACGAAGGGATATTTTCTCAGGATATTTGGTTTCTCCCTGATATCAATTCGAATTCATCTTCTTATCTCGTGAGAACTTCCAAAGATGGACTGAAAATAATCGAAGAAAATCTGGTGGAGAAGCGCGTGTATTTTGCAAAATGCCTCGGATTGTCCGCTAGCACTTGACAGCAGGAGTGGAGGTAAAGCGAGCTACCTTTTGATAATAAGAAGTTGGATGAAGCCGAGTATGAGATGGGCGTGCCGCTGAAATGGCGTTTGGTGGATAGGAATGTATGCATCAGACAGAAATCCATCATAGCAGTTTAAATGCCGAGACGGCATGCAATCATTTTTCTGAGGTGGTGTGTCCCCTTAGGATATTTGAAAGAGATGTTAGTTGAATCAACTATAAGCCCAAGTTGTTTCCATAAAATTAAAATATTCCATTAATCAGCTAAATTCCTGTTTGAATCCTTTAAAGGAAATCTCAATTACTCGCCAAAATCCTGGGTTTCCTGCTGCATAGGCAACCTAGTCAAACATTCCTGCATTCATAATTTTTTTCTTCCCCCCTGAAAAACAATAGATCGAGGTTCCACTGTATACCTTTTTATTGATACATTCATCAAGGGAAATAGAAGAGAAAACGTACGTTTATTATGATTTGCGCAATTCTAGTATTCGAGGTATTCAAATATTCGAGCAATGATTTAATATTCGAATTAGAGTTTGAGAAACCTGCTATTTGACCCATCTCTACTTTATTGTATTTAAATATTTGTAATGTGCGCAGTACTTACAAAAAGAATGAGGCCAAACACGACCAATTTCTGGCATTATGTAAGCATTTAAAACAAGGAAATACAGTGGAAGCTCGGTTTAGTGAGTTCGACATTTTACAAGAATCGCGTTTTTGTGTGTGATAGGTTTTGTACTTCCAGACGGCCTATGTTTTACATGTTAAATAAATCAGATTTAGCAAGGTGAAAAAGTTCCTTCCACAGTGAACGCTCAGTGTTACGACAGATATTTCTTGAGGGCTATGTACCGCTGAGAAAGTATTTATAATACGTTTTGTATTTTCCCGACTACAATCTTTGTAGTGGCGATAACGTGATTGCACTTGTATTCTTCCTGCTCCTTATAATACCCAGTTTTCTAAAACTGCACATCTGTGGCTGCGAGGTCACGGCAGAAACATGAATTGCACGACTGCTTCAAAGGCACTGCACGACGTCGGAAACTACACCGTCAAGCACCAGGCCAGGTCTTGCATAAGTTGCCCGGGACGCAGATCAGTGATCACTGAACATGATGCTAGGAAAACAGGAACACAAAACTCTCGTGATGGTAACTGGTGTGCGATCACCCCACCGCTCAGATGTGGTCATAGGAAACCAAGGCTTATGGCAAACTGTCTTTGCAAGCAAGTGTCTGGCTATGACTCATGCTATCTCCACTTCCACTTCCCTCGCTGCCTTCACTTCTACTATTCTTTTCTTACTTCAAGTCCTGGCAGTAGCAGAAACTTACCAGAGATAGCCCTATCACTACTTGAGTGTAATATGGAGGGCACTTCCAGTGCACCACTCTGCCCAGCAGATGGGACGTCAAGTCCCTGGTCCCTTTGGAGCCTCTAATTACAACTTGGCTAATGCCAACATAGGGTTTCTATCCCCCCAACCCCTACTTCATGGCGCTAATGACCCCAGCTGTCGCTAACCTCCTTCCAAATAGCATTCCATGGATAATACGGAGCACAGGACCCGGACACTTAGATTTTTCCGGTGTTTAGATCCCTTTTTTTAAGTGAGCTATTTAAATAACTGTGCAACTGCCGTCATGCCGCCAGTGATGAATAAAAAAATGATTAATAGTCCGGAACAATTTTCCCTCTTTATAATTATTTACGCTTTAAAAAAGCATTTTCCCATGAAATTTTAGCATTTGTTGGTTTAATCTATCGGGTATAGCTCCTCTGTCGGCATTCTTCCGCAAATTCAGCGCCGGGACCTTCGACTCACATGCCGTGTGACTCATCTTCACGTAATATTTTGCTTCCCCCTATCTGATAACAACACAAAACACTTTTTGTATTTCGTTTTAATGGTGCTTAGCCATTCCTGAGTTCAAAGGGACTGCCTTGTTATTCACGTCTTGAATTTGACTTCAATGATTACATGACGATTGAAGACGCGAGTTATTCTCCGAGGGCATTAAGTTCCGTTCCGTTAAAAATAAATGCTTGCCACCTAGCGGAGTTAACCTAATAGCTATTCAAGTTCCAACCATGTTTCATTTAAACCCACTGACAATGATATACAAGTTGAGTCAGTTCTGAGTCAGAGAACTTTCCCTCGCCTCCATTGGTCCCGCAGATGAGGGGTTAGCCCGTGGAATGAGACAACGCATGCTGCTTTTACCGTTGTGTTGAATCACCATCGACTTACGTACATACTAGAAGTACGACTGTCTTTTTTGGATCACCTCGGAAGCCAAAATTTTGGCACGGGAGGATTTTTAACGGCTCATTTCGCCGATATATTTCACTGGGGCGACGGAAAACATAGCGATGGCAAAATTCTTGAGAACTTTCCGTTTCATGATAATGTTAACGTCTCTGGCGATCATCTGTTACAATCAAAAGTAGTTACACATACACGGCGATTGCCGTATCTTTTAGGTTTCGATATCCTTCTACGGCAAATTTGAACTAAGAGCGATATTCACGTTCGTAAAGGAGCCTGAAATATTACTGAGAGGGCGCAGGGGGAAGCAATAATTAGATTTGTGGTGTTTTTAGTTTCATGCTCAACAGCACGACGTCATTTCAACTGTTCCTGTATTCATTTTTGCAACTCATTGAGACGAATAAATAACCTATCTTCATATTGCTTCAGTCGGGATTTTCGAAACAAGTCGGAAGACAACTGCGTAAAATCAAGATTAGCGGCCTCTTTGGGGCTGGGGTTATGCTGCGCAAAACCGAAAAACTGCGTAAAATCAAGAAAAGATGTAAAATCGAAGTTTCACCATTGCAATTCCCTATGCTTTCCGGCCAGACTCGAGTGTCGCTGCGTAAAAATGAGACTTTATGTAAAATCGAAGTTTTACTGTAATGGCGAAACGACAGTCATAAGAAAAACACATTTCACAAGAATAGCTGTGCAATTTCACAAGAATTTCGTTGATGTGCGATAAGTAAAAGATCTTCACAAATTTCAAGTTACAAATTGTTTGTCTATAGTTACATTATTATACTTAGTAGTAAAATATATGAACCATCCTTTAAGTCTGGTGTCTCTAATATTTTTGTGTTGTTCTTCCATGGACATTTTCAATCTTAGTAGAGGGATGAACCCCTTTCCTACATGTGCCACCCACTGTTACTAGAATGACTACAGTTGTTGTGATGCATTTCTCCAATAGAAGGGAGCAAATCATTGAGCACAGACATTCAAGGATTCCGGTAGAGCAACACTACTTCACAGGACTCTAAGGCCCTTCAGTGATCTGAAGCGCAAATGCAGGATGTAAAAAATTGAAGATCTTAATTTGAATTGTGAAAATTTTGAAAAAATGCAGCATTACTACTCTCAAGACTGCAATATAATTAATTACTCATTTCACAGAATTACTTTTAATTCCTTTGCTTACTAGAACATTTTTACCACAATATCCTAATTAATACAAGACTTCTGAGCACAATTATGTGAGGATTTTGGGTGATTAAAAGTGATAATAATTCCATGAAACTCATGTATAGTTATGTTGGACATCCCTATAGTGCTTGCTAAGTGCTTAACCTGTGTTATTTTTCCCATACTTTGTACTGTTTATTGAACAGAATAAATATGATCTCAGCCTTTGTATTATCTATTTTAAAAAGACATAGATAATGGAAAAACGTTAATTCTTGGGTATTAGTGCATTTTCTGTTTATTTTCAACTTTTTGAATGGTGGATGCTAATATTTCTTACAAGAGCAACTCAAAATTTTTTATCTAATTGGGTTTTTCTCGAGTCCAGGTCAGCATTTTGCACGAAAAATCACCGAGACACAATTTTTTGGGAAACCAATTCAATTTCGCTCCAATGTCGCATTATCACAGTTTGCAAATATTCAAACTGGCCTTGATGTTTAACAGACTCAATTTTAGCCTTAAAACACATATCATACTATCTACCTGAAATTAAATGTTCTTGACTTGGGTTAAAGAAAATTTATCCATGATTGTTGTCTGATGTATTTTTATAGAATAAGTGTACTATCATTTATATTTATATATTTTTTATTTTGTGTGTCCATAATATATTAATTTGTTGAAGGAATAAAATAAAAACTGGCTCCTGATATTTGAACAGGGTACATATATTAAACTTAATTTCTTCTTCTTTATAGTGGCCTTACGTGCAGAGTTTTGTCAGAACTTGGGAACTCTGGTTTACATCATCCAACGGAATCTGTCAGGAAAGCATCAGAAAGGATTTTAATACAAGTATATCAAGTAAATCCTAGAGTTGTGAGGAAATTACTTCCACCAGAAGATGATTTAACACGAAGAAATCTCCTGTATAGACATTTATTCCAAGAATTTGAGAGGATTGATGTTCAGGTAAAATTATTAATTGATGGTATCTAATGAAAGAAGTAGTAAGTGACTGATTGCTGGCTTAACTGAGGCTTTTGGGTAGAATGAGTGATTTACTTAGAAGCGGAAGTCATATCAACCATTGAATCCTTCAGAAGATCTAGGGGCCTATTACGAACGAGCGGGCAGTACGCTACCGCCGGGCGGAGTTTTCGTTCGGTATACGGTATCATACCGTCCCTTGCGATTACGAATGGGACGGTCGGTAAGTCACCGCCGGGTGGAGAATACGTGTCAGGGGGTCGGTAAGGAGCGATGCGGCGGAAGTGACGTTTGTATGAAAAATTCTGAGCTCCTTCAGCCCGAAAATGGTGTAGCCAATGGCAAGGGCGTGCGGTGTTCCAATTCCGCGGCAACAGTTCCTAGCAGACGAATATTTCGGCAAGAGTTGTTGGCAGTCGATAAAGACAATTAGTGGTATTAATGGATTAATGAGGATGTGTCCATCGTTAATTCGCCTTAAAAGTTTGAAAAATGAACGAATTTTGCTCCTCAATTCTTACTTATAGGATAAAAAGTTGAATAAAACAATAATTAGCAGTGACTTGCGGAAGATATCATCAAAAAATATGTATGAGCAGACGCAGGTAGTGACAAATTGCATGGCAGACCATCGAAAAATTACGATAGAAGTACTTTTAGGGCCAACGGGCAAGGTGAACCACCAATTCCATTTGAGCTTTGACCGAAATGCCCATTCTTAAAAAATATATGAAAATCCACCGCGAGTACTTTGCTGGAGACACTTAATCACAGACAATATGACACTCAACATCTGTGAAATGACAAAATATCTGTTGCTCTGCATTCCTTTTGTGTAAGTTACGGGGTTTGGAAACCTAATGCAAATTCAGAGAACAAGAAAGGCATTTTTAAAAATAATGAAAAATAACTTTTTGGCTGTTATCTATGAAAAGCAATGGAGAATTAAAAAACACAAGATATTCACTTCTGGTTACAATAAAATTTTATTTCAATATAATGTGACAGAGTTTCACCATTTCTTTGGTTTAATCACGGGTACACAACCACAGCAAAACAGTCTGCCCACAATAAACATGTGAGATCGCGAATCGGTTCCGCGGCAATCACACACACAGGCTACAACTTATTTCAATATTTCAGGTAAAATCCACAATCGATACAAGCTCACACCATTATAAATAATGGTAAAGAGGCAAATACGATCATCAAAAACTGGAAGTCACTACCATTCTTATATTCATCACGTAAACCTTACAATCAAGAGCTCGCTATGATGAAAACAATTATTTAATCACTGATTTTAAGCCTCACATTATCCTACGCAACTGGCACAGGTGACTTTTCTCACTAAAACTCCTTGGTACGATTGATATACTAGTATAAACAAATTTCACACATGGCTTTGAACTTGATAGCTTGGTCGTGAACTGTAATCTCTGCGGTGAATGACGAAGGTAAAAACGCCACTGACAATTTTTACATTACTATCAGACACTTCTCGATAGCGTAAACCACTGTTTACAAACCAACCACAATGGAACAGTGATAATTGCAGCTCTTGGCAGATATTTGTCAACCTCGTCAAACTTTGTGCATTACAACCACTGGTACTGTGATTAACGGTAGTTGTCACATTGAAAATAACACTATCTTGAAACAAAAGATGTTCGTAGAAATCTCCAAGCAGCGAGCAAAAGTTACATTCATCTCACAATTCAAGCAGTTATAACGTTGAAAATAACACTACTTTGGCACAGAAGATGTTCGTAGAAATCTCCAAGCAGCGAGCAAAAGTAGTATTCACCTTGCAATACAATGAAGTTGTCACGTTGAAAAGAATAATATTTTGCCACAAAAGATGTTAGTAGAAATCTCCAAGCGGCGAGCAACAGCTGTATTCACCATACAATACAAGCACAGGCAGTCCTTAACGACGAATTTTCCGGTACCTATGAAGAAATGGAAGAAGTTTTTGCATATAAAAACATAGCGGACATTAAAAAACATCCAAATTGTTCTAATTAAATAAATGAATGAGGGTCAACTTACAATCAACGTATCCATCTCCTACAGCTGTGGCTCAGACGACTACAACATTGTTATATGGGCATTAAACTGAATTGTGAATTTTTTTCCTTAACTAGGGTCTTTACTGTCCCCAAAAGGATAATGAAGTAAAATTAATGAACTGCATCAGTTTCATTTTGTGGAAAAAGTAATTAACAAAGAGCAAAATATCATAATTATCTTACCCGTTCCTCTCTAATAACTTTCATCATTGACTTTTGATTGATTATCATTAATAATTTTATTTTTTATTTTGAGTGTGTGATGGTGGTTGATAGAGCTTGACTAATAAACATGGAATTGATTTGGGGCATTAACTCACGATTTTGACAAGCTAATCCAGCAGCGAGTGCCACGTATCTGGAGCTGAAAAAAAAAGAATGGACGAAACACTGAACAGTTCCCGACTTCTCAACAGATTACATAATGCTTTGTTCACATTATGCCCAAAGCGCGAGTTTCTCTACATCACACCATGTAGCATCGGCTAACTCCAAAGATGCCAAGTTTGAAATTTTGGGTACGAACTTTTCAAATGTTCATATCTCTGAAAGTTAGTAAATCAAATGTTTGCGAGAAAAGGACTTAACGTATGTCCAATGTACGAGTGGTAATGAGTGGGTCACCATGATTCCACAGGAATGAATCTTATTATTTGATGTTGCTTGCATACTGAAGTTTCTTCTAGTGAAGGAAGAATTATAATCGACGCTCTAGGGCACAGTGCACCAGTAGAACTCAAACACAGCACAATGATTATAACATAGCATCACATATATCCTCCTAAATGCCATTGCTTACTCGTGGAACTTTGTAATAAAATTCTTTTTGTAACTGCGGTGACCGGGACTGAGGTTCATAATTTTGTAGTAATGAAAATTTTGTAATAGCATTTCTTTCACTATAGATTGAATTGGTATTTTCGTTGGGATCAACGATTTGCTTCGTTATAACAAGAATTTCATAATAACATTGTTCATATTATTGAGACTACTGTATTAAGTATTGAAAGGGGAAACGAAAGTTAGAAAGCCCTACTAGCTGACAAAGGTTGAAGAAAGTAATGGAGCAGTTATGAAATAATAGTACTTATTAATCCCCAATCTTAGAGAGACTGTGCAATGATACTCGTATTTCTAGACCATGAAATTTCCTGGCAATATACAATTGCTAAAATGGTTTTTAGTTTTAAAGACTTTTACTGCTAACACTTTGGCATACTTTGAAGTACAACAACTGGAACAGTTAAGGCATAATAGTAACTTACTGTTCACATTCTGAGAGAGACAGTGCACTGATATTTCCAGTCCAATAGTACTTTCCCAGGAATATATAGACACAATAATGTGTTAGTGAGTCCCTTCCTATTATTCCTTCCCTTGTCTTTGTTTTCCTTTGCCATTCAGGATTCAGATTTTCCTTTACCATCCAGGATCATTAGATTTCTGGTTGACTTAAGGGTGGAGGAGAAAAAAGGATCAGTACTGCCTTGTGCAGGGACACTACATCATACTAATCATGGGTCAAAACTAGAGATGTGCGAATAGTATCCGCGAATACTCGAATACCTCGAATACCAGAAAGTATTCGATATTCGAGATCTCGAATAGTTATGCCAAAGGTGCCGTCTCGAATACCTCGAATACTTAGAATTTCGCGTCATACACTGTCGCTCGCTCGTCGTTGGTAGTTGGCTCGGAAAAGGAGAACTTTAGTAGTTTAGTGCATGCAGCGCCGTTTTAGGCAACCTTACGAACTATATCAAATTCGCGGGTTAGAGCCGTTAGAGCGGTGAAAAGAGTTCGACGTGGGGAACCGAAATTGATCGGGTGAAAAAATCCGAAAATCCCAGGTGTCCCCCATCACGAGAACCTCAGTGCCGTGGGACAGTGACATTGGCGCATTTCCCACGATCCGCTATCCCCGTCCATTCAGCGTTCGCCCCACCCCCTCCGACGATTTCCTCTTCTCCGAAATCAAACAAAAGGTCCCGACTCGAGCAGGGATCGTATTACGAAGACCTCAGCTTCGAAAAAAATATCAAGTTATCGGAAAATAATAGAATCGCGTTTCACCCTTCACTCTTTCTCCCCCACTGACCATTTTCCCGCATTCGTCTTTTGATAAAAATAAGACGAGGTGTTTACCATGTCTCCTTTGCGGCTAATAACGACAGGCAATTATTTTGAATCTTCCCCAGGAGATGAAACTACCACAAGGAGGAACTCAGTGCCGTGGGATGGTGACATTGGCGCATTTCCCACGATCTCCACTATCCCCCTCCCTTCAGCACACACCCAGCCTCACCCACTCTGAGGATTTCCTCTTCTCCGATATCAAACAAAAGATCAGACCTCGCGCAGGGATCGTATTACGAAGACCTTAGCTTCGAAAAAAATATCAAGTTACGCGAGAAAAATAATAACGTGTCTCGCACCCACCCCCTTTTCTCACCCGCTGACCTTTTTCTATCTACCTGCTTCGAATTTCCCCCTTACTGGAGGTCAACTGCTGCATGAGTCATCTACTAGCCCGAAAGGTGTCTATCAATGACTTTCGGCAATTGATATTACACTTTTATTGGATTGAAATATTAGTAATATGCGCGTAATTTAAGAAAGAATAAGACCAAACACGACATATTTATGGCTTTATTTAAGCATTTTACGCAGGAAAATAAATGCCGGAAAGACGAAGAAATACGACGGGGGCTTAGCATTTTGGCGTAATGCTCAAATAGGGTGCTTTCCTTTTATTTTTTTATTGCCTAAATCGAAATATTATTACTCCTGAAGTACGTATTTAACGCTTTTAGATTTTTATAGGACGATATCTATTTTTCGCGATTAAATTAAAAGTGAAAATTTTCCATCGTGCGAAAACGCGACGCGTTAGTGGGAATGATGGGGAAAGGTCCGTGTGACGCATTTCTGGTTCCCCCTCCCACCTTGTGAGGTGACCTTGGGCGAGGCTCTTAGCGCTGATACCTTACCAAACCTTACCTTATCAAACGAAGAAAACTTTCCGACCTTAGCCAGTTTTAATAAGTGATTACTAAGACATGTTTCCCTGAGCTGTGTGCCTCATGCATGCATTAGTAACGTCAGACGATGTAAAACTCCTATCCTTTCGTGTAGAAACTAGGTACCTGTGATGTCACGTGGAGTGGCATCACATGGGTGCCAATCTGGCCTTTTTCAAATGAGGATAAAATTGACCATTGCCATTGGTCTAGACCGGTATTTCTAGAACCAAATAATTTGTATATAATGAATACACCAATGGTAGGTAACGAATCACAATCTATGCCTTTCATTTTCTATGATGAAGCAAACTACCCTATTGTTTACATAAAAGTAAAATATTCCATTAATCAGCTAAATTCCTGTTTGAATCCTTTAAAGGCAATCACAATTACTCATCAAAATCTTGGGTTTCCTGCTGCTTAGGCGACCTAGTCAAACATTCTCACATTCATAGTTTAGTATTCGAGGTATTCGAAATTCGAGGTATTCGAATATTCGAGCAATGATTTGATATTCGAATTCGATATTCGAATTCGAGAAATCTACTATTCGACCCATCCCTAGTCAAAACATTTCCATCCATTCGTTGCTTCAAAACTCTTTTTGATTGGCAAAGAAGAAGGCCCTCTCTCAATGCTTTAAGAGTATTTGCCTTTCTTTGGAGCGGTATCATGGTTCAGTGACATTGCCAATTCTATGTCAATTCGAAACTTCTAAAATTTTCGGCTTCTGAGTAGTAAGATTTTTCTGTTCAGGACTGTACTTGTAATCACTAGCCATTCTCCATATCTCTTCAGTTCTCATTGGTTTATTTTTTTATTAGTTTATTGTAAATTTTACCAAATAAATGGATTATAACCTCTGAAAGAATTAATCTGTTGTAAAACTGTTTTTGGATATGTCTGTCATTTCACAGTTCTGATGCCCAAATTTTGCTTTTTAGCGGAAGAAAGACATGCTTCAGAAAAGTAAGGCAGCTGCTGCAGCAGCGGCAGCAGCAGCACCTTCAGGTAGAATGTCATCTGCAGGAAATGTCTCTGCCACTGGTGAAATGACTACCTCCGTGGATACCATCTCTTATCCCTCACCTGCTCACACAGTCAGTAGTTCATCATCAACATCCTCATCTTCTATAATGACATCACCTGGTGGAGCATGCTCTGGTCATGCACCCATGGACGCTCAGTCAAAAGCTAAATCTCAGGCTCAAAGTGCCTGGCAGTCAAGGCAGCATCTTAGTCCAGTTCCTGATGCAACCAGTGAGGAAAGGTGAGGAGAAAATTGTGGACTGAAATGGAAAATACTATTTCCATTTGTCAGCTTTGAGACTCTCTCTGAGAGAAGCATTGCTTTCCTTTTGCATGTGCTTCAGATCATGTCATATACTCTCTTACAAATCATTCTCTAAAGTACTGAATTAAAGATTCATTAACAACAGCACCTGATTGAACCCTCGAAAGGGCATAATTTACCTTAAAAAATTATTTTTTTTTTTCAAAAGAATTTATATGTCATTGTTAGCTTCTCGTTTACATGAAAGTGGATGAAAATGAGTCCTCTGTAAGTAAAAGCATAGGGGTTATCATTTTTCAAACCTCCCTATCTACCCTGTCAATATTTTTTAAGGGACAGTCTCAAGTGTACCCCTTTGTGTGAACTCCAAATTTTAGCCTGTCTGTCTAAATAAAGCCCCAAAAAATATTTTTCTGGCCTGGACTTGGCTGAAGCACATGGGGAAAATAGATATCAAAGTAGCTATGATTTTGGAGACTCACTATTATAACAATTTCATATACGTAATTTCCTGCTGCAAAAATGAAAGCCTGCTGGTGTGGCCAGAACTTAGCAAAACCTAACTTTTAGAAATATGTATTCTCTTTGCTATAGGGCCCACAGTATCTGGAGTTTCAAAATAATTAACTTGTAAATGAATCTCTTTCATTTTTTTCACAATATGCAATATTAATACTAACAAGGAAACATCGCGAGAGTGATGTTCGGGATCTGGATGCTAATGTTATTTTCTGAAACTATAAATGTAAGGTAGAAAAAGTGTCACGGCTTTCTTCCACATAGGCCCAGGTTCGAGAGATATTCGCATGTAAAGATTTTTTGTGCACCACTTCTTCCCTTTTGTAATTGCTCCCTCTCAACTACTTGGGTGGTGTAGTGGATTAGGGCACTGGTCCAGTGCTTCTTGACGCATGCGTCCAGGTTTTGAGTGCTGGAGTAGGCTAATTTTTCCCTCTTATAATATTAGAAATCACTGTTACAACTCATCTCCATTTGTTTCATTTAGTTACTTTGCGATTTTTTTATTTCTTGAAGTAGTTGAGAGGGAGAGATTACTTAAGGGAAGTCGTGGTGCCCAAAAAATCTTTACATGCGAATATCTCTCGAACCCGGGTCTACATGGAAGAAAGCCGTGACTTTTTTTCTACCTTACCTATATAGTTTCAGAAAATAACATCAGCATCCAGATCCCGAAAATCACTCTCGCAAGGTCTCCTAGTAAGTGTTTCAACTCATTGACTCTTCATAAGCTACAAGACTTGCAGAGAGAAATGTTACTGGTGAAGTTGTGAACTTTGTTCAACATATATCTTGTAAGGTTTAGTCCTCTTAAGATTTTGATTTGTCTCCTTCCAATAATTTGATCAACAGGTATATTCAATCTACTATGGGTAAAATTTCATGGGAAAATTCTTTTTTAATGCGTAAACCGTATAAAGAGGGGAGATTTTTCGGGGCTCTTATTCTATTTTTGTTCATTCATCACTGGTGGTCATGACAGCAGTTGCGAGGTTATTTAAATTGCTCACTTAAAAAAAGTGATCTAAATACTAGAAAAATCATAATTACGGAATATCCTAGCTCACATGTACTCCATATTTTCTATGGTATGGTATTTGGTAGGAGGTAACCGACAGCTGGCATCATTGGCACCATGAGGCAGTGGTTGGGAGGATAGAATCCCTGAGTTGTCCTTACCTAGGTTGTAATGATAGGTTCCAAGGGGACCTGGGCTAAACGTCCCATCTGCTGGACAGCGTATTGCACTGAAAGTTCCCTCCACACTACACTAAAGCAGGGGTACGGCCATCTCTGAATAGTTTCTGCCACTGCCAGGACTTGAACCGAGGCACACACAGTGTGAAGCTTTCGTGATGCATCAGTGAAATTTTGTTCCCTAATAATGGGGTTCATTGGTTGACTTTCCTCAGGTATCTCATTTCTTCAATCTCCAATCTCGGTTTGTCTATAGGTGGTAAAATGAATTTCCTGAACACTGCTGTTAATGAGCCAACTTTTTTTTTAAATTGGATATTCTGTGAATATTTAGTACAGCAGACTCCATATTATCCGGCGGCGGTTTATCCGGGTTGCGGATTATCCCTACATGATTTTTCACTCTCGCTCAATGTTTTCCGCAGTCTTTTTAAAAAAAATCGGACGAAAAATCATCGGAATTACGGCATTAATGCTAGAATACACCGGGCTTATAATTTGTGTTAGAATCCGCTTCGAAAAACGGAATCGATCACGTGCTAGCTGCATCAACAGGAGCTCTGCGTTCCTGTTTTCCAAGCCTCGCAGTGCGCGACCGTGGTCCTTGATCACAGATACATATCGCGCAGCAGTTGCAATCCGGCAACTTGTGCGAGAGACAACTACAGTGAGTCCTCGTTCTACGTCACCCCGTTTAACGTCATTTCGCAATAACGTCACGAAATTTTTGAGACCATCATTGGTTTATCGCACCTACGCTTCGCGATAACGTAAAGTCTTTTAAATTTCGCACGAAAAAAAAGGCGAAGCGGCGGGCGTTGCAGGTTGTTCGTTTTGTGGGCGGTAATACAGTCAGTCTAAGCATAGTGTAAAACGGTGTGTTTATTCTTAAATGCGATTACGGTTTTAGCAAAAATTTCTGCAAAATGAATTCTTGCGTAGGTGCGCAAGGTTTTACTTGACATAATTGTTTTCAGGATCCTAAAAAGTGATTTCAAGGCATTTTTCCGTGTAGAACTCGGAGTTTTTGTCGTCACTTTTTTTGCCGAGTTCACAATAATTTTGGTTCCTGTAACTGCGCGATGTTTCAGCGATGATGATGCCCAGGCGACGCTCGCCCGGGCAACCACCATAGCGAAGCCGAAAAGCAAATGCTGGAAGATACAAAAATGGAGAAGGATTTACGTCACTGGTGCTATTGTCGTCGATGAAGACAGGAACTCGTATTTATGCGATAGTTTGGCGTTCCCACCATAAAAAATGCCCCAGATATGATACGCTAACATTTTTTTCGCTTACTAATTGTGAGGTCTAGGAGCCGATATTCACTTTTTACATTGTTTCTTATGGGATATTATGCTTCGATTAATGTCATTTCGTTTATCGTCACATTTTTCAGGAACGGTAAGTGACGTTAAACGAGGACTCACTGTACGTAGCGTGGTGCCTGACAGTGTAGTTTCCGACGTCGAGCAGTGGTTTTGAAGCATTGGTGCAAACCAATTTTCTGTATCCATGATCACTCAGAAATAGATGTGTGGTTTTGGAAACCAGGCCTTACATGGAGCATTAATAATACGAGTTATCGCCACTAAAAAGATCGCAAACTGGCAAAGAAAGCTCTCAATGAGTCCGGGAAGCACTTTTAAATAACAAAATAACTGCACAAATAATAATGTATTGTTTGTTTTACGTAAATTATGAACATTACAAGACATTAAAGTGAAAGTTTGGATTATCCGTGTTTTCCGATTATTTGTGCCGTCTCTCCCCGTCATTAGCCCAGATAATCGGGTGTGTACTGTATCAACATTCCGAAATTTCTCCAGTGTAACAGCCCTGCAGCTTAGGGCCAGAAATGCTAGCAATTTGAGCAAGACGTTCAACCATGGTTAATACTTCATCTGTGGTGTTGCTTGTGAGCAATTAAGATTATTAAGCTTTATTTTCTCTCCTCCAAATGAGTAATTGCATCCTGGAAACATAGCAGACCCAATTGAAAAGGATTTCATGCTCCTTTACCAAAAAACCTTGCATAGGAAACTTCCTCACTTATGAAACTTTTTTTGGTTCTCTGCTGAAATTTTTGTGAGGTTCTACATTATATCATGTATTGCACATGTTAGTTGACGTACAAGACTGGTTCATCTCTTGGAATAGTAATGCATGGTGGAAATATTGCAAATTCTTATCCTTGAGCATCTGTTATTCTTAATTAATTATCTTTGCAGAATGTGTGTATTTTGCTTAGAGAGGAACAAAGCATTTGCATCTGAAGAAGGACTGAACCTTCACTATTGGAGGAACTGCCCTATGCTTACCCGTTGCTCCCACTGCCGTCAGGTTATAGAGGTGTCTGCTCTTTCTGCTCATCTTATTGGTGAGTGAGTTATGATGGCCCCCTTAGCCATCAATTATCAAATCTTCTTTGAAATTTATATTTTCTCAAAGAGAATTAAGTATGCAATTACATATTGAATATGCATGATATCAAGGCCACCATTCTGAAAGAAATTGCTGGTGCACTATTTCTCAAAATACATAGTGGGTAATGTCTTTATTTTCCTGATTATTCTGGTCATGTTGCGATTCCGAATTATGAACGGAGTATAATCATGGCTGAAGTAGCTCTCAAAGTGACATTCCTCAAGATTTCTATAGTGAGGTGTATTGATTGCTGTGAGCCAAATGGCATTTCTTTGCTGGTGCACATCAAAAGATTGATTTCTTTGAAGATTGATCATGCATAAACAAGGCCATTTTCATCAAGAATGATAGCACACTGAATTGGCAAAAGCTGTGAATTTTTACTTGTTGTATCCTAAATTAATGGGCATATGAGCTTTAATTTTCTTTAGTTGGGTGGATGAATTTGAGAAGCTGATGCTCGTTTTCTTTCCCTGAAGAGCCTTTTTGTTTCATAAATTTAATTTTTACTCTTTTTCTTGCCTTGTGATAAATTGAACCATTATTTTCTATTGAATTAGGGATAAGATTCAGAATGTCATTATATATGTACTAATTTTGGAGCAACTAAATATCATCCCCAATCCATTTGTTAATGAAATATGTGTATCATCTGACTTCCCCTCATAATGTTTTCAAATATTTCAGGTGAGTGCGATGCACATCAAATGTACAAACAGTGTAGCAGGTGCAAGCTAGCAATTTCAGTGGATAAGTACGATGAACACTTAAAACTTCTAACATGTGCAGGTAGGCTCATTTCTGCTGTTTGAAAATAAGTAAGGATGGGTCGGTTCAGTTTTTCGTTTCTCAGCTCCCCTGATTCTTCAGCTCATTACTGTAATCATAGCCAAGAAAAAGAATAATTTGTACAAAACCTAATCTGATTTCAGGGGGCAGCAAAATTTGAAAATTTCAAAAAATAAAGTTATTTAATTTTTCTAATCAAATTATTTAACAATAATTACCGTATAAGCGCGTGTAAGAGGCGCACCTTTTTTCCCAAACATTGCAGCCGAAAATGGGGGTGCGCCTCTTACACAAACTTCTTATCTTCCCCCCCTCCCCTACCCGGTCGCAAGTCCAAGGGGAACTGAGGGGCCTTGGTTTACAGCGTGAGTCAGTCATATGAAACCCTGGGTCAAAATCAAGCGGCAGGTAGGGGAGTTTCTCCCTTAGTGACGTATTTTTAAAATGCTCCTGTTTGAATTTCTTGTAAGCATCGCGCCGTCACGTCGGTACCCCAGAGGTGAACATTGAAAAGATCGCGCGGGGTGATTCGCTCCGGAGGGCGTGCTAAATTTACTGCCACGAGTCATTTATATCCCGCGGCATTTATACTGCATATAGTAATCGCTTATCAAACGTATAGAAACGCGTAGTTTTGAAGGACATACCTGGTTCGTCAGCATCTGTCTTGCCGAGCAATTTCCATTACGCTGAGCACCTGATTTTTCAAAAATTATCTTCAGACGCTAATATGAGGATTTTTGCAACTGAAAATTATATTGGTGTCAAAACCTGCGGTTTAAAAAATTCGAACGAGTGTGTTCATTGTTGGACTAGCGCTGAAGGAGAGGTCGAGGGGAAGGAGCGCGCTCCATATTTCAAGCTACGAGGCTATGAGCGAAGGAGCAAGGGAAGAACACGTCCGATCTTACGTGTGACGTCGTTGCCTTTAAAGTGAAGAGGCGAAGGCACAGCAATGTGATATACGCAGTTTGCGTTGCCTGAAGTTTCCAGTCCGTCTCGTCTTGTTTGAATGCGCTTATGCTACGCTTGTTTCTTCCGAAATTGTGCTGTTAGGACTAAGTTGAATATTAGTAGCCTTGTTTTAGCTATAAATCTTTGTGTCAATCAATTAGAGCTCAAAAAACTTAAATGCTGTCAGATATACGTCGCGTTTGGTCTAATTCTTTTTATAACCTCGTGCGTGTCATACAATTGCTGAAAGATATATATAATTGAAAGATATATCGAGATATATTTTCGAGCTCAGAAGGTGACTCACCTAGCTTTTGACCTCCAGAAACTCGGAGAATTGAACCTGGTAGACCGAAAAAGGTCAGTTGGTGAGATGGGGTAGGGATGAAACGCGTTTCCATTGATCCCCTGTAACTTGATAATTTCCTATTTTCCTATGGAGTCCCGGAAAGGAAAAAAACGGCCCCTTGCACACACACCGAATTTGGACGGCCGGTAAAATATCGGCCGATATTTTACCGGCGAAGCGATGCTTGCACACACGCCGGATTTTTACCGGTCAAACGATAAGTTGCTATGTTTTTGAGCTGGCGACGGCGATCCACAGTGACAATGGCCGGCAGCTAAACAGCATTTAGCCGGTGCCGGCGCGTGTTCGGTACGTGTGCAAGCTCCAATGCTCTCCCATTGTTCACTATTGGAATGTGGACGGCCGATATTTTACCGGCCGTCCAAAATCGGTGTGTGTGCAAGGGGCCTTAAATCTACGACGTGGTTATTTTCCTAAGGCGCTGAGATTGCCCCGATTGTTGTCCTATCTCTTGGGAAGGTTCATGCTATGTGCCTGTCGTGTTTTGCCTTAAAATTTTCCACGGCTGTAATTCTATTGTAATACTCCTGCGAAAGCTTTTAAACGAAATTGTTCGTGAGTAGGACAAGCAACGTAGAGCGATGACGTATGCGAAGAGAGGATCGGAACTCTTTCTACTCCCTCTTATGCCGCTATTATCGCCGCAGTTATCAAAATGTCCTCTTTCAAATAGTACTGAAAGAGGAAATTTCGATAACTGTCGAAATTCCAGGCATACGTCTGCAACACCGCACGATAGGATAAAAAGAATACCGTAAATTTTTTTTTCTTTATAGCTTCCTTCCTCAAAATAGGGGTGCGCCTCTTACATGTGTGCGCCTCTTACACAAGCTTATACGGTATTGACTAACTAATTAATTATTAAACAGTAAGATTAAGAAAACTTATTAATAGGAAACATACAGTGTGTAATTTCAACTAACACGTCTAATAAAAATAGCTTATGGATGTGTCGTGTTTTAGTGGTGGGGAAGGGGGAGGGAGAGAGCGAGGAGGGATGTGCGGCAAACTGATTTTTGCCCCCCCGACCAAATCCTAGTTCTAGTTGAAAGTACGTGAAACTGAGCCAGAATCGGAACAGAAAAAATGAAACCAACTCATCACATTCATCATGATTAAAAATGTTCCCATGAATTCATAACTGTGTATATTCTATCTAGGTGGAGAAAACATGGTTTGCCCTTTGTGCCACAAAGTAGTCCAACCTAATGGTGAAGATGGTTGGAGGGCTCACTTAAAAGGCCCTGGACCAGGGCAGTGCACTTCACAGTCCAGGAGGAGGCATGGCAGGGGTAAGGTTAAATGGCACCTCACATGTAAGTGATGAGTTCCTTGAGCGGTGATTATGTAAATACTGAAGTAATTAATGACGAATGTCATATGTTGTGAGATGCAATAGTGAGGAAAGGCTTTTGCAAGCTTTCCAAATGCATGATGAGACATTGTAGGAAAAAGTTATCCAAGACCAGATGATGTTCTCTGATGACCCAACCTTGAGCAAACAGCTGCTTAGCATGGTTGGTAAGTACCTAACAAGCAACTCACTCACTTCAGCTGTAAATAACTCCATGAACACCTCTGAAATGATGGTTTGTCAATTATTGGCTCTAGTAGCTACTGTGATGTTTTGCAGTTGAGTGTAGCTGGCTAAAGTTTCAGTCCAATGGTATGATTGGGAAATGGTGATCATCAAAACTCTACCTGGATCTCAGTTTTTAACAAGGATAGAGAAGGAAATTTTTCACGAGAGAGGCATTGTTATGTTTGTTAACACTCTTCCCATTAAGTTTTGCTCATAAATTTATCTTCTGTTTCTCCACATTTTATCATTGGACTGAAGGATATATTTGTAGGTAAGGAAGTACATATGTATATGAATATGTATGTACAAATCAACTCTATTAATAGCAGAATGAAAGTGATGGAAAGAAAGACTTTCATGAAATATTAAGTAATAATTTGTCATTGGAGTAAGAATTGTCAATAGCATGTACTCTAAACCACGGGATATGTTATAAAGTAGGCATGTGGCATTTGGTGAATATTGCTGCATGTGCAATAGAACAGTTAATGTCACCTCATGATGCTAGTGGATATTTTGTGTTTTGTATTTAATTTTTATGAAAATAGGTAAAATTCAAATCTTGCTATTTTCAAGTGCTAGTTGCAAATATTTGACATTGGTAAACAGAAAATTAATTAAATGAAAGTTTCAAACAGCCATCCCTTTTAAAAAGATCTCTCCTTCTGTTCAATTTCTTGAATTCATGGCCTGATTCTTCCACTAAACTGCACTCTTTCATAACGTACTGTAATTTATATAAAAAAAAGGGTGCTTGAATTTTTTAAGTTTTTGTTTTTCTAATTCAAATGAATCTCTGGCTATATATGCTCACTGATTTTATAAAAGAAAAAGGAAACATCGTTAAGAGAGAGCTCATTTCACAGAATAGATTACTCTACAAAAACTTTTGACCTCTGCAGTTAAAAGCTTGGTTTATAAAGAATTAAAGCAGACTCATTTAAAATGTATGCACCCTATGACGTTACAAAAAGATTCCTCACCCACAAGTAGATATTGGGTGAAGCCTCTGAACACCACTTACATAAATCCTCAAGGTGTTAGGTAACCCAGGGAAAGGAATTTATAACTACCACAATAGTTGCAACATTTAACTCTTGCTTTACCAACTACCTATCTCAATGAAAAGTAAAATCTAAGTTTCTACCCCGCTAACTTAAATGAAAATGAAGAATTTTATGAATATCTTGAGTGCAGTAAAAAGAATTTTTGGAGGAAAATATTTTTAAGGTTAATAAAGTCATCATCTTTTTAGCTATATTATTTTATATTACTAATTTCCAGTGAGGTTTTCCCCTTGAAAATTTCATTGTGAGCAAAATATTCAGTTTTAGATTGTATATTCAATAAGAACAGCAAACCAAGAGCCATTCATAACTATGCTGAAAAATTAATTAGATACCTAGATCTTGCTGTCCACATATTATAGATGTACTTAGCAGTTTCTGCATGAATATTTGTACTTTATATAAACTACTTAAAGCATATTACTTTAAGAAACCATCACAGTACACTTTTGAATTATTGTGAAATGCTAAATTTTGGGAACAATAAGCACCATTCACCAATCAGCACTTGGAGTATTAAAAAAGAGATAGCATAAAAATTAAATTTATTAAAGAATATTTAATAGAAAATGTTTTATGAAAAGAAATTCTGCGGGTTTAAAAATGAATTTTATTTTTAGAACCAATGTGCCATAATTATTTATGTTAAAAAATAATATTTGAATGCTCACTAAAAATGTGAAGATGTTGGTGTGAATGACTATGACATATTCAAATATTAGAATCATTCTTTACTTAGTTTCTCATATGTTCTGCCATAGTATGTTTTTTGTTTTAATTCTGTTTGCTATTATTCACCTTATAGGAGGGTCTAAGTCACCATCTGACCCAAAGAGCAGCGCAAGCAAGTCTACTCCATCCAATCCTCCGCCCAGTGTCCTCACTTAAAATGGATTCCTATTGCAAAAGACTCTTTAAGAGTCTGAAAGAAAAATGGTTGTAAGATATAAATGATTCCATCAAATTATGCCATCCATATTTGTCCTTGTACAAAGTATATGTAGATTTAATAGTAAATCCTCAGAAAATGAATACAAATTTTTACGAGCTATGCCAAAACAGTGTGATTCCCTTTATTACAAACAAAGTTTGAAATTTTCTTAATATTTTATTAGTGCTATGAAATTCACTTTTAAAATTTAAAAGTGAGTTAAAATGTAAGATTTAATTATCAGAAAATGTTGTTTTGAATAATTGTGCTTTTATCACTCTATGTACATTTTCAAAGAAAACTATTCAAAGCAATAATAAAAATAATTATGTTGGAATATTTCCTTTGATACCATACATTCATAATAGTTGAAGTATCAGTTAATCAATCTCTATGTAATTAAAATCATCTAGTTTATATCGCCATTTGGTACAAAAAATTTAGAGAATTTCATTCATCAGCTGTCTCTCCTCTTCACCCTTAGCTAGTTGGCTGAAATATTAGCCTTCATACTATTAGAACTACTGATGGCCATATCATTGACCATGA
This sequence comes from Ischnura elegans, assembly GCF_921293095.1. NCBI lineage: Eukaryota > Metazoa > Arthropoda > Insecta > Odonata > Coenagrionidae > Ischnura > Ischnura elegans. The sequence goes on from NC_060248.1 coordinate 104,247,924, forward strand.
TTATTTTTTGCAACAATGAGGCCACTGCAACAATTTCACAAATGGCATTTTTTTTCAACTGAAAAGTGTACCATTATTTGGAACAATCAGAGAAAATTGTAACTAGTAGCACAAAGAGGTACTATGGCTATAAGTATCAAGTTGGATGATTGCAAAATATGTTCGAGCTGTAATTAACAGAAAGGCAAAGTTCCTGGTTGAAGTTGTGTTCAGTCAGGGGTTTGGGAGAGCCGATACATACATCATCATTCCCACCAATCCGTGAACTTACACTATTCCCAGCCTTATTTACCTATTAAATAATAAAACGTTATTGTACTTTTCCACACGATTTAATTAATACGACCGATTTCGTCGCAGAGGCGACATCATCAGGTACAGAATCCGTTATAATAACAGTTATTTTGTTCTTGTTTAAGTGTTATTATAACGGATTCTGTACCTGATGATGTCGCCTCTGCGACGAAACCGGTCGTATTAATTAAATCGTGTGGAAAAGTACAATAACGTAAAATGATTTAGAATGGATTTTCACAAAGTAAAGCCAGAAACAATCAAGTTTATTTACCCATTGTTTACAGAACATCCTTGGGCTTTTTGGCAAACCTGTTTGTTTGCTGTTATTTTCTTATGTCATCACATCCAATAATGGAGGTTAGTCAAAAGATACATCATCCAATCATGGCCACTTTCCTATTAGTTTTGACCTTGGTTTCCATGCTTCCCCGTGTTCATTGCCCCTATTCTAAAGTAATGCCTCTTTCATTTAATTTTCTGAATTGGAAAATTGTGAGTTTAAGGCCCCAAATCTCATATCATGATAATTGTAACACACATGCATTCTTTTATAGTCTTCATTTATGCCTTCATCCCAAGCTACTGTCACCCTTGGCGTATGTCATAATTTTTGTGAGCGAAAATTGGATATGTGTATCAATAAGTATTCATATTTCCCCAACCGTAATTTGAGTGCTGAGCTAACTCTCTGAACAATGAAGCCAAGATTTTTTTCAGTCCAGATCTCAAATGTAAAGTCTAAAATATAAAACAGCTCGAAGGGAATTACTAACTGCCTATAGATAACTAAATTGCCTATAGATATCTGGAATAAGCCTCCTGAAACTTCATAAATTCAATGATAAATGCCAATGTTGCCTATAGTACCTGAGGATTAGTCGCATTTATTGACAATTTTGTTCTAATGAAAATAATCACTATCAGACTCATACTTAGCAGAGACACAATGAAATAGCAACAAAATGTGTAGTGAGGAAATTTAAAAAAACATGCATCTATTCATAGAATACTCCAGATGATGTCCTTTGATGGTGGCTAAGTTAGCTACCTATAATTGGCTGTTAGAATTTTTCTTCCTGACTTCTTGGTAAGCTTAGGACAACTTTTAGAATTTTATTTGCCAGGAAAGGACTAAATCATACGTTACTTACCTCTTTAGGGAAGAAATTTCAAGGTAAAGTGGCTGATTAGAGAAACAAGTAGAGAAGGCAAATCTTCTGGCATTTTAGCATTCCTCCTTCGATATTGTGTACAAGAAATGCTCCCAAAATTCAACAGAATTGTCTGTGAATGAAAGAGTAAATGCTAATATGTAGTTGGCCTGCTTCTAATTCAGGAAAAAATTTGAGATAAGAGAATGTAATTGGATAATATTTCTGTGGAGTTCTTTGCACCTCTGTCAACTGACCTCTCTCTCCTGTAGGCTGGTGTTAAAAGCTATGGCTGTTCCAGGGGATTGGAGAAACTAACAGGCATAAAGTAAGTTTGAGAGGCTTCCATCTAAAAAAGATAGTTTCCCCTGATAACTCCAGTTACACAGTAATATGCCCAATGAATGAAATCTTTGATAGGCATTAACCCAATCTTCTTTAAGAAAGCGTAGATTTTTCCCAAACTCTGAGGACGATTCTATTAGCTGACTGTGTATCCTCATTAATAAATTTAAAAAAAAATTAAGGACGCCCTTCAGAGTATTTACCTATAGTAATGTTGATTTTTATGTGTTCAACCATACAAGAACCCAGAGAAAACTTGATCAACACTAATTTTTTCATGGTTCAGTATTTTTTCAGAGAATTAAAAAAACTGATATTATGAGAGGATGAACTGCCTTTCTAAAATGCCATTGAAATATGTATGTTATTGGAATGGAAATCAATAATAGTGATTCAAATCTCTCAGAAATCTTAAAGTAAAAACCAATGGTATTTATAACTCTCTAGGATAACAAACATGGATAGTGAGGCTAACAAATGATAGACCACCAAATCATTACAGGCAGTAAAAAGTCTCGTGGTAAAGTTTTACCTAGTCAGAGAAAATAGGTAACTATTAAAAATTAAATTTTTTATGAGGGCTATAAAATGATAACAGTGCTTAAATTGAAGGAAGTACGTACTATGTGGAATGAAGATTACCTCAGGTGGTAGGCCACATTCACTTGGTATAGAATTAATAATAATAATTTCATCTTTGTTATTCAAGCAAATTTAAGACAACATTGTCCTCTCTTACAATTAACTTATTGACAGTCACAAACATCCATTCCCTGGATGGTGGTCAAGCCACCCAGGCGGGATTCGAACCCACGACCTCTAGGTTAGCAGTCGGGGACTTTACCCCGGTGCCGAGGTCGGCAAATAACTCTCATATCTTAAGAAACCTGTCAGCAGCAATACATAGAACTGATGTAAAGGATACCTAACCATTTAATGTATTTGCTAAAGTTAATCTCATTCCAAATGGAGAAACGAAGACTTAATTATTTGGCTAACGCATAGATTGACTTCCTCAGAAATACCCAGGAATGCTCAGGTGTAGTTGCTACATTATATGAAAATACCCTCAGAATTTCTCGCCAGTACCCTAGGAAGAAGGATAGCACTAAGAGGGTTAAGTACAGATTTCTCTGGTATTTTCAGACTGAGTATTCTGCAAATAAAACCATATATTCTATGAGGGACATTAAGTGAAAATGGAAAACATGCACATATATTACATACGAAGTAAGTGTGTCTTTGAGAAAATAAAAAATACATATCTCATTCCTTCCTTCACAAGTTCCTTTACTAAAGAAATTATTTCATCCTGCAACTCTTCATTTGGTTAGAAATCAATTTTGAAATTGACATGTTGGTGCAGCCGTCAAATATAAAAATTATGAAAAAATTCCAAAACAAACATAACAGAACAATCAGAACTGCAGGTTTCTTTACAAGAAATTGATAAAAACCTTTTCAAAGTCCACTTTATACCATAAGCTGCAAACTTAACAAGCACAGGCTTGATGCAGTAAGTCCAGGAAATAATCACTCTTTGCTGTCTTTCACAGTGACACTACACCATTAGCTTACAGTAATAATGAAACCCTCTTCATTAAGTCACACCTATGGTATCTTTTCGTCACTTAAGATCTTTTGAATCAATCAACTCTTTTTCAGTGTGTGTGCTATCCACCTCTGATTTATTATCACCATTTTCTTTTTTAACTTTCAGCATTTCAGAATCACCATCCTCTTCTCCTGGGTAACTGTCTTCAGGCACTGGTATGCTATCATCCTCTGGTTCCATCTTTATATCCTCTGATTCTAGCTTGTTATCCTCTTGCTCTTTTTCTTTAAATTTATTCAGTTCTACAATAAACAACAGTCAATAATTAGAAGGTCACAGAATATTGCAACTAAAGCAATATCAATGGCAATGATATGGTAGAAAAATCTTTAAGTGATGGATTCAAAGGAACACCCACTCCCAGATTATTACTGTTCACATTAGTGTTGTTCAACTTAAGTGCTGTAGGAATATTTTAATACCCATACTTTCAGTTCAATGCTTAGGTTTCACACTACATAATAAAATTCACCACTTCATGGAAATCGCAAAATCCCAATCACCCTTTACCATGAAACTAAAAGACATAATAAAACCAAACTGTTCTGGTGATTGTTTTCTCGTCTTAATAGCATATCATTCACGAAGGCTCATGATTGAATACAGAGGATAGAAAAAGAAAAAAATAATTTGCATGAAAGAAGAGCAATATATACACATAGCTAGTATTCCATGTTTCAGGCTAATTCCCTTAAAACAGTTTTATATTATATATTGGTTCCCTGAGATTGCTCTCCCTTTATTTGGAAAAGTTCCTTCTCATACTCATCTGGAGATCAACTCAAAAACTCTCTTTCTTGGGTTATTAAATAACACAACAGCAAAATTAGAGATAGGTAAATAAAATGGGGAACCCAAAAATTTTCATGCACTCAAAACCCGAAGGGAAAATGATCATCCTCATTGATTGATCATGGAGCATGTGTCACAACACAACATCAGCACCAAAAAGCATGTAAGTATATTACAAACTATTGATTAAAAATAGGCTCTGCAATGCTTAATAATTGTCTGTCAGTGAATGGAACCCGTCATGCCTCTAATTCCTCATGACCAGTGATGCTTATTGCATTAAAACAAAGGCGAGTACATACAGCTCCCCTGAAAAGGCCACCTTCATGGCACAAGACAGAGTCTGATGTATATAATTCCAATAATCATTGCTCCAATGATTCCCTCTGACAGTAATGAGTAAAGTGTGCTCCAACATGTTCAGTTTCTTCTTTCATTAAAATACTATTTATTGCCCTAAAACCCAACATCACAGCACAGAATGAGCATGCTGGTTCTATTTCTTTCGTTTTCACGAGGGTTTTTGGGGCAGCACCAGACCATTTCTAAGAATATGTGATAATATCAAATATGTACTTAATCTTTCTGACTTATTCCTTCGATTCACAATTCTAAACCAGTGTCCCAAGATTCTTCTGTGTTTGGAAATCTAAAAGCCTTGGCCAATACATACTTGGCAGTTGCAAACAAATTATTCCAATTGACTGAAGCAAGAATTATATACATCAAGGAGGAAAAAAGAATGAATAAAAATAATAATTCCATGCACTAACCAAACTTGGACACATCAGCACCACAAAGGCGAAGGTAATGAATGCGTTCCCCCTTTGGTACATAGGCACGTACAGATGCCTTTCCTTTCCAACCAACCAATTCAATAGAGAATGGTTCACCAGCATGAGTTTCATCTTTGTACACTAGGATGCAGCATCCTGTCTCTATAATTGAAAAAAAAAACAATATTCAATAAATCAATATTTCCCACCAAAATTAAATTACTTGTTAAGTAATTAACTCAACTTTATATACTTCATTCATCGCTTCGAAATACCACTGCAGTAAAACTGAAGTGAATTTAACATAATCTTCAACCTCTACATAAAGTCATAATTAAACATACTCATATCCACATAGTATTAAATAACCGCAATACAAACTGCTGATCTCCTATCCCCAACATGGCACTGGAGTGAGTACTTTCTACAGCCATGTCAACAAAACCACAAAATGTGTTACTTAATGCGAAGGATTACATACATAAAAAAGCTGCATTCTTTCAATAATAGTATGAAATACAGATTATAAAAACAATACTACTCATTAAGAAGTATTGAATTTTACATGAACTTATTCATCTGGGCTTAAAAAAGAATTGACCATCTTAGATAAAGAAAGGAAAGATATACCTGAATTTAGACAGAACAATTCCTTATCAAACCTCTTGTATGCATGAGGCAGGGTAGTGTATAGTAAAAGTCACCTTATTTTAAAGAAAAAGGATTATACTTTGCACAAAAGATTGAGCCTAATCACACTTGAAACTCGAGACAGATAACTTCACACAACATCGAACCACCCATTTAAAATTCATCTACCCCCAAAATGTTCACATTCAATATAGAAAAGAAACCAATGAATACAATAAACTCTTGATTTTATGAAGCAAGATAATACAAAGCAAATCTGTTGGTCCTGACAAAAACCCTTAAATGGTAATATGAAAATAAGAAATTTTTTGTAATTGTGAACTTCGACCACAGTCCCTGGGAATAAGTAATAATCTTTTTTTTACTATCGGAATGAACTATGCAAAACTAATATTAACAATGATATTATTATTATTAGTGTTAACAATATTATGAGTAAATTTATTATTAAAAAGGATTACATATTTATGATAGGATTTTATTTTATAAGTGTACGTTGTAAACATATCTTTGGAAAGACTGGAAGATGGAAATTACATGGAACAACCAGTGGCAGATCCAAAACCAAGCTGGGGGAATGTGAGCTAATTAATTCTCATACCTTTATTAGTACACGGACTACGTAGCAGCTTTTTGTTATGAATTCACATGAGGCAGAATGTAAGGGTGTTCACAAAAAAATTCTGCAAAGACTAACAGCAGTAGTAAAACTAAAGCATTTCGTGAGATGTATTAAAAATTCTTGAAATTATGAAATTTGATATTATTAAGTGCCAATTTTTCGGTCCTGATAATTTTGCGTAATTATAAAGATTTAACTGTACATCATAATTACACCTGAATCATTGCAACCTTTAATGCTATTGCATCATAGATTAATCACAGTTTGCATAAAAATTGTATTCTCTAAAATATCCACACTAACCATTACTTTTGAACATATACATGCATATGTTAAAAATGGAATAGAGTAGGAATATTCAATCAATTCCATTGATGATGGATTCAAACCATCAATTAATAAGTTGAGATGGAGGAGAGGGACGAGAAGATTACAGAAATCTTTGGCCATCAACCAGGATAGGGATAATATAGAGGCTTGCTCTAATCCAACATCAACAGCAATAAAAAGCCTATCCAAGTAGAAAACCAAAGAAAACTTCCTGAATATAATTTCCTAGGAAAAACTAACATGGTGAATACACGACGTTCGGGTGGCCGATTGAGCTCAAATTTTCTGATTCGGTACATCAATCGATAGGGTGGATTTCCCTCCCAAGTATTAATTTAAATGTCATTATTCTGTCCCCACCCCTACAGAAGACAATTTACACTCGCAATACCCTAATATACCTAGAGAGAACAAATAAATACAAAATCGCCCTTGGAAAGGCTATTATATAGCCCTTGTTTCATTTCCTACCCCTTTCAGCACTTACTATTATTTAAAAAATGAATTAAAATATTTTCATTGAGCTAACGAAGATAAGAAAACAATCTTTAAAAATGCAAAAAATAAAATCCTTGAAATATAAAATAAAAAATAGTGAGAATCGAACTCGCCGTCCTTACATTCTCAGTCAACCGCCGTAACCTCTGGGCCACCACTGGCTCGAAGATACGGTCAGGAAATACCGGATATGTACCGTAGACCCGTTTTTTATGATTTATAATTGCTTTTTTCTCGAAAAGTTTTGAGAAGTGCGTCGTCTTGCTTCGGCATATTTAATTGATAGCCCTGATCTACCGAATCAGAAAATTTGAGCTCAATCAGCCACCCGAAGGTCGTGTATTCCCCTTGTAAGTCTTACAGAAATTGATACAAGATTTACGCAAATTATTTCATGGGTATGGATTTCTGATTGAATGAAATCCATTCAACCCATCATAAAAATATGTTTTTGACATGGGATACAAAGCAACAACAGTTTGCTCAGTATGTACAAGCTTTTCCTACCACACATGAAAGAAAAAGAATGGAAGCTGATAAATTAACATGTAGAAGCCCATGCCAAAAATGGGAATATTTATCAGAGGCATTGATTGGGCTGAAGGATGGGAAAACATGAATATCACACACTACCTTCCAATTTTTCCACCTCTCTCCTCAAGACATGGCTGAACCTCGACATGTAGGGCATAGGATAGCTACAGAGAGTAATCACATCCTGCTGAAGCATCTTGAGGCAGCGCTTACTCAGGTAATGAGAAAGACTGGGCAGACCCTGGAATCAGCATGTTTGGGAGAGGTAGGATATGATGTGGTCAAAGGAGTGAGATGTTTTGTAAGGGTTCAAGAAGAACCATTTTTGTTTGATTTCCATGAGCATAAAAAGAAAAATTTGATGAGTTGATGAAATATATTTACGGCCATGAAATTTGTATGGTATATGTAATGCAAAAGGGTTACAGACATGTTGTATCGCATGAGTATTATGGGTGAAATTATTGTTTGAAAATGAAGTAGCCAATAATCCAACAGAAATTGTAAGATGAAAGAGTGTATTCAAAGAAGAGTAAAAGGATGAGGTAGAAAAAGGGAGGGAGAGGAAGGAGAAAGGAGTTTTAGGTAATTAAAATAACTAAGAGTAAGCAAATATTTTTAAAAAATCACCAATTTTCCGAAGATTTTCCTGGGTCCTTAGGCTGAGTAACATAGTTTCATAAGGCTTCTGAACATCATCATTCAGCAGGATAGATATTAGGTCCTCACGTTCTACAGCTACTTTCCTCTTCTCCCCAACCAATGGATAAATACTGGAGATACCCTACATTGGTATGGACAAATTTTTCCCATAAGCAACCATTTTTAGGGTCATTTGTGAATTAGGAATATGTACCACTATTACTCATTGGAATTATCGGAAAAAAGGAATTATTTATAAAAGGCAATTGTGGCAAAATTCTAAGTACCGTAAGAAGTTAAGGTGACTAAGTAGCAAAAAATTACACAATCAGGACAAAAATTCCTAACTTCAGTAGTATCACAAAATAAAACACCCCTCCAAATATATACCCCCATAGGTACCTTAAGTAAAAAAATCCAAAAATACAATCACCAAGATAATTAATATAAATTCTGCAACATTAAAATGCATTCTAAAACAGGGAGGGAGTAGTAGTTTCGATAACTGATAAATCAGAAAAATGTACCTGTCATATTTCACTACTGTTTAAAAACATTAATATAATTAACTCTTTCAAAATAAACAAGTTAAGAGAGTATTATATCAGCAAGGGAAGTAAATACTGTTTAAAATAGACTTTTTGCCTTTCAATACTTTCAATCTATCAATGTTATCATGGCCAAATAATCATATTCTTTTTTACTTCAAAAGCTTATCACTGATAATACCACATGCTAAGAGGAATCTGAATACCTTTATAAAAGCATTTTCACACTTTCTGAAAGCATTAATTCCATTATATAGGCTACTTTAAATTTATCCTTTTATGTTTTATGGCAACTAGGTAACAAAGCCACCATAAAAATTATTAGTAGTACCATCGATAAACCTCTCTGAAAAAATGGTTCGTATTGGAAAGGAATCACTTTATACAACACTTTTCATTAATGATGTTAAAAAATTCACTTTTTCAAAAAAATTCATGACATGATCATTATGATGCTGACCCTATCAAAATGATTACTGCCTATTTCCTATAATCTCTGATGCCTTTTCACCTAAATATTAAAAAAAAAAACAGTTAAAAAATTTTAAGATGAGAGAATTTTCCAAGCTTCAAATTTCTTTCTATTTCAAAATACAATAAAATATTCCAAAATAGTGAGAACAACCTGCACAGCAACGAGAAAATTATTGTTATCGTGCAACTCTGGTAACGTAGTTGGAACAAATTAATATTTGATAAATGGCGAAAAGGACACAACATGGTTTTTCCTCCAGTAACGGAAAAATATCCTTTAAAAATTTTTATCACACCAATATTTTCAACCCTCAGTCCCCAATGCTCAAATTAACCCAAGTTTAATTTGTGAGTTCACAAATATTTTTGGAGAATAAAGTTAGACTATGTCTATCATGCTTGATGGAAACAATCCCAAAATCTACACATTACTCAACAGCTCAACTTTTGTACATTTCAACTTCCAAAGTTTTCCAGAACATATTATATAAAGGAATAAGCAATACTTCAGGAGGTGGTAGGGGAGACAATTTTATGCATTTTTTGTCCATAAACATGAGGTCATAACTCCTTAGTTACTGAACTAACGCAATGCAAACATTTTTTGGATGCACTTTGCAGTTACCATGAAAATGCTTTTTCTTGGGTATCCAGCCTTTTCAACATTTCATTTCTGCTCTGGATTTTTAAGTACATTAAATAATTACGGTTGGACAAAAATGAGTGATTACAATTTTCTGAAGCAATTTATCTTAGAGCTTAATTAAATGCGAGCTTTCAGAGGGTATCAACAATACAATTGCACAATCTCACCCATTTTGAGACACCCAACTAATCCCAAATGGAATTTTACAAAAACGTTGCTCAATTAAGACGTGAATGTCAATACCATGCACCATCACCAACACAGAGGAAAGGAGCCTATGAAAGAGAAGTCTTGGTAGGCAGATTTTTAATATCTCTAGATGAAATGGTGTCCCCACTAGTCTATAGTTTGATTGGAGAACCAGTTGATCAGAAAAAGTATCTCTATAGAACAAAATGCCATAAATTTTCAGCATATTTGATATTTAACTAGTTACGACTGTTAAATAAATGGTTTCCTTTTTATTCCTGTTTTTTAAACATGGGATCTTTTAGAAAATTCATCTGCAGTTAAAATTATTTTTTAAGGCTTTTCCTTCTTCCTTTTAAGGCCCTTCTAAATTACACTTTGAGTTTGCCATACCAAGGGAATTTATCTTGTGCAAACCACACATCAACATATGCACTTACTGGATGAGTGGTTATATTTTGACCACTTTTCAGAATCACTACACATGACACTTACAATATGCATCAAGAAGGGAATCTGCAGCAGGCAAACTACACATCATCATACATACCCACAGGCCTAATCTGCGGGCATGGCGATGATGAAGGCTATCACTCACAATTTGACATATACAAGATTGAGAAAAATTGTTTCACGAAATTTTAACCCCAAATAGCTGATGCCAGTATTTGCACGTATTTTGTTAACTAACAATGATGAATAGAATAAGTCAAAAAAATCATTCCATATCTTGAATTTTATTTGCTACTACATACTTTTCAATAGAGAAATACTTAAATACCTATGCTTTCCACCACAAGCGCATGAAATTTGCTATTTTTGCACTGCTAGCTCTATGAATTTTACACCCCTTTCACTCAAGTTTATTTTTAATGTTTCCAGGTGTACACTGATGGGCAACCTTGAAGCGAATAAAAACAGTATTACATTTACATACCTCTTGTGCAATCCTGAATGGGCATGTCATTGCTCTGTTTTCACACCTAACAAATGATTTGACTCCAGTGTTAATGAACTGCAAAGAAAAATACTTGATTGAATAATTGTTTTTGGAGCAAAATCGAAAAACATACAAAAAATTTTGGCAAATTACCTTAATTTTATTTTCATTGTTCATAACAATATCACGCACAGCAGCATTGGCTAGGTATATGTTCTTTTTCTTGCCTTCTCTACACCTTGTAAGAAGCAATTTTGGATCCAGATCCTTCAGACCATAGTAATCCCTAAAGTAAAAATCATCAGATGAGTCTTGATAACTTAACATCCTCAGTGAGTGAAATCATTTGGTATTACCATTTAAAAAAGTCACAGTTAAAGCCACAAGGATATGCCATCCCCATAACTATTACCTGGAGCCCAAGAGCAGGAAAACAGTTTTAGTACCATTAACTAATAAAAACCAAATGCATCGTCTGCTAATTATAAGATTTTTTAAAAATTAAAGAGGCTCACAAGCATAAAAAAATTGCATATTGCTGAATTCAGATACATGATTTATCTGCATGCTTTCATGATGATCTCGGGAGGCATAATTCATTAAATGAGAGTATGCAAAGAAGAAAATATGGAGGAAGAAAATTATTTTTTAAAGAATAAGGACAAATGAATAATAAGACTTTTAGGAGAAATGAGTTTGCTTTAGAATTGATCAAAGGCACTATCAAATGAAATGAAGTTTCAGACTGGTAGTTTTGGAAATTTGAGTAATTTTTACATACATGAGCTTTTAATGGGTAATTAAGAATACAATCAGGAAATGCCAATGGCTGTAAACTGAAGGTAAAATGACATCCCTGAACATAAAAAGAAAATTAGAACTTACCAACTTCATTATTTGACTATGAAACTTATGATAGGTTGTATTATGCTATTTACTATACTATGAAGACAACAGTGAAAATAAATCTCTCACCTAATGTCAGGCCAAACTTTTTCATCGTCCTCAAAGAAAATAAAAGGATCTTCACGAAACCCATGGATTCTTCTCTTTTTTCGTGCAGGCTCACTCCTCGTGTTGCCAGTTTCACCATCTTGTTGATCTGCACATGCTGGATCAGTGCCTTGGCTTGTAGGTGCTTTCGTTTCTGGACTTGCTTCCCAAGGGAGCCGAGAAACCTTCTGGAGGACAGCCACAAAAAAACCACCTGTATCTTGATGGTGTGGTAATAATCTAATGCTATATGGAGTAGAAGCCCAGAAATTACTTTTGAATTTCGATTGAAGAAAAGCTACAGGATTAATTTAGTAAAATATGAGTAATTTCTCAATAATACTTTAATAGACTGTTGCAATAAAAAAATGGGAATCAGGAAAGAAACCAAATTGCATCGCTATTTATTGTATCACACTTCAAGTACAGTGAAACCTCTCTTAATGACCCACTCCTGTTGAATGACCACCCCATTTAAAGGCCAATGTTTCACGGAATCGATTGCAGTAACCTTAAGGTTCATGATCTTCCCCTTCAAACACCTCCAACTAATACCAATGCTTTCCTCAGCAGGAAATTTTCCTCTAGGCAGTGAATAAAACACAACAAAAAACAAACGAAGACCAGGTTATACTGAATTACTTGCAAAAGTTGTGAGCCTGGGAGCTGGGGAGCAAAAACTACGAAAAATTTCAATCTAGATCTTCATTTACATCAACAGCTGTGTTATACCATGCAAGTCACCTCCGTAAAACCTATTAAAAAATCTGTCAATTTGTCATTCCTAAATAACATTTAAAACACATCTTTCAGCATTCAAACATAATTGCTACATTATCGAAAATCATGGAGACCACGGTTGGCACTTTGGTACTTATCATAAATCCTTCACAAAAAAATTAATTCACAAAATCATAATAGGTAAAGTCACAAATCCTGTATAAATTGTTATGTAGTAGGTCCACTGAATGTTAACTTCATTTCTAACAGATAGCTAGCAATTATTGAGAATGACTCTAGGTGCAGGTTTTCCGGCGATGGAAAATTTTGCTATGGCAAGTGCCAACACCAAAAGGGCCTCTTAAAAACGGATTTATTTACGTGCTAATCATAAAGTCAACTAACGGTGCATCTGCTATCTCTCGTAATGGCGGGGGTCTCGCATTAGCCCTTACTCACTTTAACGAGGTTCCACTGTAGATAAGTTAGTGCATGGATACTAAGTATGAAATTGCTTTAAAATCGATTGAATAGCTAATAGGGATATTTATTAATTACCATACCCTGAGGCATATAGTGCATATAAATTAACGACTATTATTTACCATCTATCCAAATTGAACTTTGACGCATTCTCAGGTGAAGGGGGATACATAGTTGGCCTAATTTGTGTAAGCCATTTTTCTGGAACTTCTTCAAATGTGTTGTATCCAATCATGTCACGAGACATAGGTATCCAACTAGACAGTCCTTTACTATACACAAGGCCTGGCAACTCAGACGAAACATCAACCAGTTCCACAGCACCTATGGAAAATGTCATAATTACTGTCAACTTTCAACAAATAATAAAATCACAATTTTGAACTAAGATCATTGGTCTGATGGCAATAGTTTGAATTTTTAGTCACACATTGTGCCCTGAGAGAGAATTAATATACGACCATCAATAATTATAACAACATGATTGTAATATCAAATAACATGCCAATCACCACATCACTTTCAATTTGTATACTTCTAATTGAAATAATTGCTTTCCTTATCGCTCCAGCTCTACACCTCATTGCCTACTTTCTAGGGATGGACAGATCCAGGATTTTTTTGGATCTGGAATTGGAGCGGATCCTTGATTTTCGGAGCCGGATCTTTCGGATCGGATATTTTCGGATCTAAATGCATTTTCAAATTCCTGCTATTAAATGAAGTAATCATTCAAGTTTATTCTGGGTACATACAATCAAAGGAATGCTTTTTAGATTTTCATACACATTTTAATATTTTTATAAATTAATAATCCTTTATATAGGCTTTCAAGTTGTTTTTTTAAAACATCTTTACATGCTCAGGACCTAAACTGTTACGCTTGGGTTTGGAAATGAAAATAGGAAAAATCTTCGGATAAACCACTGACCAGTGGTGTAGAGAGAGGGGGAAGTCCCGCGGGTCCGGATCCTCCAAAATATAAGAAGACAATTACTTTCCTTCATAAAAGGAAACAAAATATTGAAAAATCGTGAATTTACAAAATACATATTTCTTTGAAAAATGAAGTTTTTTTTCCGATTAGTACGTGGTTAAAATTAGTTTGAAACCCTCTCCTATGCACCCTGTTGTTAAAATATTTTCCCCCTGGTTTTGGACCCCCCCCCCCTAACAAAATTCTTGGCTACCCCACTGCCTTCGACTGAATTCAAATTTTCTTCACGCACGTTTCCCCCGAATTTTGTCACTTTGTCATCGCATACCGACTTGTGTTTCACCTGAAAATGCTTCAGTATGGTGAGGTGGATTTAGCACTTCCTCGCGATAATTTCACGCCACAATGCATGCCTTGGTTCTTCTTATCTCAATAAAAATTTTTCTCGAAATGAAAGACATTTTTATCAGCATATCATTAAATTAAATTGCAACTTCACAATTAGCAACACAACAGTATTTAAAATAGCATTAACATCACGTGCAACGAGGTTCTCGACCGCTCTGCATGACGAAAGGGTGGGTAGCAGAAGCGCGTAAAGGAGAGGTGGAGGGGAAGGAGCGCGCTCCCTACGTATTTCAAGCAACAAGGCTAAAAATGAAGGAGTCAAGGACAAACAACTTGGATCTTGCTTCAGAGATGTCGTTGCCTTCAAAGCAAAGCTGGGCAAGCTACGTGATATAAGCATTTGCATTTCCTATCTGTCTCTACTTATTTGAGGGGTTAATGCTGCACTTATTTCTTTGAAAATTGTGCTGTTTGGACAATGCTGCATATTAGTACAGTCTAATTGTAAATAGAAAACTTAGTGGCAATCAGTTAGAGCTGAAATATAAACACATATATCGTCAGGAATGTGTCGTGCGTTTGGTCTAATTCTTTTTTAAATTTTGTGCTCGTCATTTAATTGCCGAAGCTATTGAGACATCTTCGGGGCCAGAAAGTCACTCACCTAGCATTTGTCATCTAGAAACAAAGAATTGAAGCAGGTAGGCCAAAAAAGGTCAGTTGATGAGATGGGGTAAGGATGAAACACGCTTCCATTGTTCTTGCGTAATTTGATATTTTCCTTAGAAGACAACGATTAATGATCTGTGTGATAGTGAAACAATAAAACATAAGAGGCACGGGCTGAAGGACGGCCGAGGGTGGTTTTCTGAAATCTGCGACGTAGTTACTTTAGACGTGGTTAGTATCCTACGACGCTGAGATTCCCCCGATGATTGTTCAATCTCTTGGGGAGTCACACAATGTGCTACTTAACCTCTGCGAGAGCTTTCAAAAAAAACAGTTCATGAGTAGGACAAGAATCGCATGCGACGGCGCATTCGAAGAGAGAATCAGAATTCTTTCCACCCTTATTGGGTGTTGCATTCACTGAAGCTATTATTTAAAATTTCAAATCCAGATGTGATGTCTTCTGCGACTTGCTATTCTAGTTTCTGTAGATATTGATGATTACATTAACACCTACAAGAAAATTCTATCATTCACGATGGATAAAACATCACTTGTTATGGTCAATGGTCATTAATTTGCCTTCTCAAGAAATATAAGAGTGTGGGGAAATAAGACAAACAGGCAAGAATGCCAACTTCATGGACAAATTATTTCTAGAATTCCAGCTCTGTGGAAGAAAAAGTTTCTCTTTGCACAGTTTTACAGATAGCAGTTCAAGTTCTATCCTAGTTTCATCTCTAGAGGCACAATGATGGTCAATTTTTATCAACACATGGCATAATAAATGGCACTTTCCACCACCTCCATTTGTCCCATAGAGATATGGCGTAAGGGACATTGACCCGTAATGGTACAAAATTATGTCCATTGACTGCCATAAAAAAACAATAACATTAAAACAAAACTAAACTGGCTTATTATTTTCTGTAAAATTTTACTACATTTAGTGACAAATTAATAAAGAAAAAATTATACATCCCATACACAATGTCCACAGACTATGATTGATCATGTCTGTAGACAGCGCCACATAGATTTATGAAAAGGTGTTTATTGTATTAACAACCTTTACTAAATAATTAACCAAGAAAATCTATCATTAAAACGTTACAACAATTTAAAAATTCCAAAATAGTCTTTTTGGGTTGCTTTTATATAGGAATATTTATTATACAATTAAAAAAAATTGTCTTACTTAAAAGTAATGTCCTTGGACACATAGGGAAAAGGGGGAATTATTCATAGGAAATGGTGGCAGCCCAGAACAACCAGTACGTAGAGAAAGAGACTGTCAGCTAAATGGGGTCGCTTGAGTTTATACTTAATTTAGTGAATGTTTTAATGCTGGCGGAAAAAGTTTAGTTCAGATTGTTGAAAGAGCCAAGATTATCAGTCATTTCCGTGAACAAGTAAAAAGAAGTAACTTTGCACATTTAATTAATTACAATTGAGATTTCTTTAAATGTTATACCATGCAAGTTCAATGTACTATTGACAGTGTTCTACCCTATTGTCAGTCGCCACTATAACTTAATTCACAGGAAATCATCACGTCCGTGGACATCACGTCTGTGGATGTCATGACCATAAACTCTGCAGTCCACGGACATGACACATGGTAATGAACATGATGATATACAATGACTAACTACAGAATGTCCAATGCCAAATTAAGCTGACTTTATCTCATTTAAAAATTTGAAAATCATTATTTTTTTAATTTAGTGAAGAATAAGAGAATTTTAAATTATGGTGATAGTTGTAAATAAAGAATGTTAAAGGGAAAATTATAATTAATAGAAAATCATTACCATTTGTTTCTACAATCAAACGATGCATAACAGCTTCATCCTCCAAAGGATTAAAAGAACATGTAGAGTAAACCATTCGACCACCAACAGCAAGCATTTCAGCACCTCGCCGAGCTATTCTGTACTGGATTCTGTTAAATAAAAAGATATGAGTAAAATTTTTGCAAAGGAATGTAAATACATTTTACACCACCCACGTTACGCTATCCACCATTGCATGTTTTATAAAAATGTTTTTGAGATGCTACGGGTTTAACTACTAAATGAAGCAAAAACAATAGTTCTGAAATATCTAACAATTTACTTGAGTTAAATGTTGCAGTTTAAAACTCCTGAAAATTCTAAAATGAAAAGCAACCATTGCACCAAATTCCTTTTGAAACTAAAAAGAACTGTCATACATTTGCCCTTAATAGAGCAAGCCATTCACCAGAAACTGTCAAGACTAGATATTTTCAAAAATAAGAGACATAAAAGAAGAAAACTGTAAGTGAAATGCATTCATGCAGGAAAAACTGATATCTCATATCCATGAAAAAATTCAATAAGTATTTCTTATACAATTAAATAGTATACGGACATTTCCATGAAAATGTCAACTTTTTCACTCAAATTAAAACTTAGGCTGGAAATATTTTATCTTGATAAATCAACAGCTTAATGATTGAATTTTATGAAATCATTGTTCAGAGCATTATTAAAAGTTTTCAAATTATACTTCGATTCACAGAGTCTTGAAGATGTTTGCAATCATCACACTTAGGAGGTTGACCCGGTAGTAATTCCATCACAAATTAACTTTGGGCATATTTAGAAGGTGTTTCGATTGTTAATTTTGTTTCTGCATATGAACATCACCTTCATAAATGTTTTTTAACCATACACGGAGAATTTTAGCAATTTTTTCGTATTTTACAATGTTATCGAAATATCCTATAGCATATTTTTCTCTAAAGGTAATTCCATCACAAATGGAATTGCCCATAAACATTCAATGGAATTTATTTTAAGTTGCTAGCACATGGAATGTTAAAAATCAAGAAAATACCCGTGTAAATTGTTCCCATTGGCAGCATTCCACTTCTCCCACACATCTGGATTTTTCCGTATAGTACCATCACCTGAGCAAGGGACATCACAGAGTATACGGTCAAACTTTAAGGTTTCCTTCTTCCCCTCTGAAAAGCATACGTAACAAATATTTTCAATAAACACAGAAAATGCAGTCATGAGTCACATTTGTGTATCTACCAGCATTCCTTGTACTGGACCTAACACATCAACGATGAAAAATAGCCGACATTCATACCTGAAGATTCATACAAGAATAAGATAAGTGCTTGCCTTAACTTGAAAAATTGTCCATAATTTTCAACTCAATGAATTTTTCTTGCATTTCAGCAGTAAGACTAATATTTCAGGTTATTGAAACTAAAATTTCAAAGGAAAAAGTAAGAAAATCAGCTGAAGTTTCCAATTTGTACTCAAAAGTAACTTTGAACAATGCTAATACTTATTTGACTGATGTACTGAACTCCTTTATATTCATTACAAATATTAAAAGAAAAAAGTTGTGAATACATCACCAAGTCCACAAAATATGCAGCAACTCATGAAACAAATTGTTTTCTCATTTGGATGGTTAGTACAGTGTGCATTCCTTGGCAAAATATAGAGTTGTGCATGTAAGAATCTGCTACATAAATAGTTGACTTTAATTTGCAAATCTTTCAAAAGACTATCAACATCATTAACACATCTCCTACAGCAATTTTTCTTTCCTAAGTACTAAAAAACCAACAATGTAATTGATGAAAATTATCCAAATACATTTACCTACAACCAGAGATGGGCAAAATACATGTCAAATGTATTTTAGATACAAAATACAAATTACTTTTAAAATCCGTATTTCAAATACAAAATACAAATTACTTCTAAAAATTGTATTTTCGATACTAAATACAAATGTAATTTCAAAATACTCTATTAAAATATGAAATACATGCCTTCACCAAAGTTCTTAGCTAATAAAAAATTTAAATCAATTCAAATATTAACTATTTTTAGAATGAGAGGCTCAAACATTCTTACAACGTATTTATAGGAAACTGGCAATTAGACTATTATCCATGGCGAAATGTCTTAAATAAAATGGAGAAAAATGTCTCCTGCACCTTTGGGAACAGCGTCAGATTCTACAAGTCCCCTCCACAAATTACTCAATGCACAACTTCGTTTTGCAAAATACTGCACACGTGACTACGTTTTGCAAGTACACAAGTGCCTACGGGTGTTACAGATGTAAATTAAGGGGCAATTTATAGTCCCATAGATGGCCGGCTAATACAGACTCATTCGGGATCCCTGCCATCTCGTTGCATGCTCTTTCTACTTATGCACAAAAACATTACATGTATTTTGATTTTGAATGTATTTAAAAAATACAAACTACTCTTTAGATGTATTTTCATAACAAAATACTCTCAGAAAATGTATTTCCGACACAAATTACAAACTACAGTATCGAAAATATGTATTTCAAATACAAGTATTTTCGATACTGCCCATCTCTGCCTACAACAGCCATGGCAGTAACAAAAAATAGTCGACCCTGGCTGGACCACGGCAGGAATTCAATAGACTTCACATTTAATAATACATATACATATACTATTCACTTAAAATAATCAATTAATGTAAAGAAAGTAGCAAAGACGAAGGATTTTCAAAACAAAAACTAAGGGATATTACCTTTATTTGTGAACAAGAAGTTTGGCATGACAGATGAGTCATGGTTGGTAATTGCAAAACAAGGACTAGAGAGCCTTTTTGCTTGATGAACAAGCATATAACACCGCTTATTGTCCACATCATTAGCAATGACAAATCCATCTGTAACAGAAAAAATGACTGTACTTCATGTAAAAGGCAACCAATGAACCAAATAATGGCATAGCGAGAAACACGAGTACATTTTCAACAGCCTACGATTCTATAATTTTAGCAACATACCAGGAATATTTCCTTCTCCTGCATGCAGCAATTCTATAAGTTGAGCAGTTTTAGACCCCGGAGCAGCACACATATCTAACACCTTAAAAAAATAACAATGCAATAAATTTCAACAATAATATTCATACAAGTAAATTAAAATATCAACATAGAATAATGAAAGAAGAATAATCAATAAATGACTGTCCAAATAATTAGTAAAAATATCCAAGCAAAAGAATATGCAGCTTAACAGAAAGGCAGAATGTCGAAGAAGACCTTTTGATTATCCTGGTGTGAGGTTCAACAAGCAGAGAGAATAGACAACTGCCCTCAAAATATTGCTAATAGAACAAAAAAATTTAAACTATTAATAGTATAGAAAAGGGATAATAGTAATAGTATGATAATTTGCAGAAAACTAGACTGCAGAAATAGAAAAAAAATACTGTACAGTGGAACCGTGTTGATAGCGCACCTGTTCCTCTGCGAGTTGCGTGAACAGAGAGCATTTGACAGTAGACACCAGGGCCAAAAATGCAAAACATGTCAAAGCGAGAAAATGAAACTAATGTAACAATACTAGAGTGGCGTAATTAATTTGTCTTCCTATTTTCTCTTCACAATTTAAAAAAACAAAGAGCAGATTAGGTCTGCCGTGGTGTGGGAGGGCAAGCCATCACAGCAAAAGCGCCCAAGGAATGCAGAACATGAAGAGTTAGAATCTTAAGATTAGCGTAGCTTTGTTCAGGTGGTTTTGCCAACATCAGTCCGAGGGAACTACGACGGACTATTTCAGAGATAGATTGAGAATTGAGAACTTCAAGTGTTCGGAAGGTTGGTTATACTAATTTAAAGCACAAAAGAGTTACCTCCCTTCATAATTGCTGGTGATGCCTGAGGTGTTAATCGGAAGCCATGGAAGAAAGGACTTGAATCCCAGAGGAATAACTTGAGACATATTCCCATAGAGATATAACGCAGACGAAACGAAGCTCTTTTACAACCTACTCCCCGACAAAACCCTGGCAGTTTCTTGCAATGATCCTCCTAGCTGCTTATAAAATTTGAGGAATCAAGCGAGATGGAGTGGAATTGATTCATAATGAAAGATGATTTGCAATTTTCCACAAAAATAAATTTAATTCGACCCGAGTTTCGATGTTACTACATCATTTTCAAGGTACAAATGGTGGTGAATTGCAGAGCTGTAGACACACTCCATGCATTATTTCAGTGACGTCACGGGCGCAACACTCAAAATGGAACTTTTTCTAGAAGCAACAGCAATTTTTATCGCATCATTCTACATGCTTAGCAGACTTTTTAGTGTAGATATTTAAAATATTACATTGGATGATAGAGAAAGTCTTCCGCGGAAGTTCTACCGCCTTCCACCGTTTTCGTCTGCAGAAACAAACGCGATGCATTATTTCAAATAACCTCCGCAAAATGCATAGGCACAAAAACCAATGGAAACATTTGAGACATTAAATAATCGCGATACAGTTTCATCAGTAATTGTTTGAATTTTCAGCGAAAAATACTAAAATAACATAATGATCACGTACATACACAGCAAAGTGGCTTCGTTGGTTGTGCATTGGGATAATGATTGAAAAAGCAATGCTTCGCATGATTTTCATTCAGTATGACGCTTATAACTTGAATGGCTAGTTTGTTATTATAGTAAGAAAATTTAGTGATGCAATAAACACTGCCTTTCGTCTGGTTTTATGCAAAAGTTAATTGGATAGAAATGTCTCCATCGCCGCACCAATCCTGTTCCTACATAAGTGTTGACAACAGGATAATTGGCTATTACCTATTTACTCCACCTCCGGTAAAGCGACAATTCCATATAGTGAGTGTTTATTTGAGCACTGTGGGGTCTCGTTTTATCAAGGTTGCACTGTTTATGTTCTAGTACAAGAGGAAAAAAATACTCTGACAAACCCTTACCCATAAAAGAGAAAAATAAATGAAAATAATAATAAATGCATTCAATAAATGGTAAAAAGTTGCCTCCTGAGCTCCCCATAATTGTTTCAAGTGTTAAGGAAATAGCAAAAAAAAATAGTTTATGCAACAGTTTATACAAAATTCCTGAAATCATATTTCCTTACTAGGCAGTAAAAAACTTAGAGTACCATTATTTAATAAGTCATTGCATATTTATATAAGACTAATTTTATTAGACAACTTCACTCCTGATAATCTCTATAGTCACAGGCTCAACTTTGTAGAAGTTCATTTCAATGAATAAAAACGAACAAAATTTGTATTAATCCACCAATTTATTTACGTGGTACAACTAGTTTCGATGCAGCGGCATCATCCTCAGGTACAAAGGTTACAAGCAATGCAACATCCTTATATATCATCCAACAGATACCACATGATATATAAGGATGTTGGATAGCTTGTAACCTTTGTACCTGAGGATGACGCCGCTGCGTCGAAACTAGTCGTACCGCGTGAATAAATTGGTGGATTAAAACAAAGTTTGTTCGTTTTTACTCATTCACTCCTGATTATAACATGGAAATATGTAGTTCTATTTTAAGATACAGAAAGGAAAAATATTGTCATAGACCTATACAAACATATTGTGTATTAGAGTAACCATCATTAAACCCAAAAATAAAGTATTAATTCTCATTTATGGTGTTTTAGAAGACAGACATGATATAATGTTCCTAGACAAGGTGATGACTAGCTTCTATACACTGAAAATTAGGTGAGTGATAGAGCTATGTATGAAAGACATTTTTCCCTTTTTATCACTTTAAGTAGCATACATAATTCTATTTGCAGGATTTTGAACACATACATAATCAAAAACTTATTTCTCACCAATACACATAACAACGACTGATTTTCACCACTTCAGCAAGATAAAACATAGCATTATTTATTAAGTTTAACTTAAAAACAGCCGAAAATACTGTTTTTAATTGAAATTTTATTAATGCCATATTATAATATTTAAAAATAAGTCTATATACCATTCCATTCTTAAATACTTTAAATAAAATTATTATCAGTAAGTACTCAATTTTTTAAACTGGAATAGCAAGGCATTGTTTAAAAATCACTGGCCAAATTCAAAGAATTTCCTTGATATCAAAATAAACACCAGTCAAAGTCAATCATCCATTAAAGATTTGGCTCACTTACTCATTGCATGATTCAGATAGATGCAGATCCCCACAAAATTTTGCTACATCCATATGCATACTTCTGTATTTAATTACTTTCCTCTGGCAATAATTTACTGATCAAAAAGTCATTGTATTGCATTAAGAAAATTCCAATCCAACATCAAATTTATAATCAAATTGTTTCAAAATACTTCTACAAAGCTAGGCTTATTGTAAAAAAGGGGATTTGAAGAAATCTTACTTTATGGTGAGGTTTTACATCTAAAACCAATGGAGGTATCATGCTAACAACTTCTTGACGGCTAATGCTGCCACACTCAGTTTCCGATATCAGAAAATTATGAAGCCGAACGTATGCCTCCGACCTCCTGATGTCTTTTCGGGTCAATTGCAACTGCCATGCCAGCTGATCAGGATACCTAACAATAAAAAAATCATAATTAAATAAGTGTATGATCAAACACAAATATGTACATGAAATAAAATTTCATAAAAATACATGACAGAGAATTGATTAAATTCCTAAATTTTATGAGTGCTGCTGTAATAATCCACCAAATTTATCTTGCTACTTGTAAGGGGTAAGTTTGATTAGAGACTACGTCTACAAACCTTTTCAAAGCTACTTCACCCACTCACTGATTCAACCTGGTGGTTAGCTTGGTTTAACTAGGATAAAGCTCACCCCAGACTCAGTCGTAGGCATATGAATATAAGACATTCATGATAGGGGGCCAATTCCTTTCCCAGGGCTACCTCACTTTTTGAAAATTTTGTATGGAGGGGGTCAGAAGGCTTAACCTGGAATTTGAATCCAGGACCATACAATCAGCAGCTAAGCGCTCCACCCGCTAGGATACCATGCGTCCCTACAGTGTTCCAAAATAATTACTTCCTCTACAGCAATTTGTAAGGAAAGTTTTGTGGCTAAAAATTTTTATTGGGTACAAGATAATTATGTTTTATGATTGTTGTGAGAAAATCAGACAAAAACATTCAGTAACGTGAAAAAAAATAATCAATAAATTTTGTCTCGAGTAATAATTAATTTTCATTGCTGTGCGACTTTTTTTGCTCACACTGAATTCAAGTGAGGATTTTTATAGAAATAGATTTTTATGTGCCACATAATAGAAATTTCAACTTTGGTTTCATGCTCACATGATAAGTAGTCCCTTGGCAATTTGAAGAGAAAGCAGAAGGTAATATCTTTTTATTTGAAAGCCAACCGACCCTGAATGGAAGAGGAAGTGCCCCTGGCTGGAAAGAATGGGATTTGGGGCTTGATGACCTTGCTCTTCCTTTGCAAACAATATGCTCGCTAAAAATAAAATTTCATAAAAATGCATGCCAGAGAATCGATTTAATTGCTAAATTTTATGAGTGCTGCTGTCATAATCCACCAAATTTATCTTGCAACTTGTAAGTGGTGAGCCCTGCAAGCCCAAAAGGAGCCCATATTTCGTCCTTGGATGAGAGTCTTTTGAGAACATTTCAACAACCTTTTTCCGCAAGTAAGAGCCGTATTTGATGTCTTACATAAGTTGCCAAGTGCTCAAATGCCTGTCGGGAGACTTGTGGATAAGGTCCTCTCTTCGGAATGAACGGGGTAGGCACAAGTTAGACAGGTGTTCATAACTAACCATATTTATTCTGATCCTAAATGAAAGTTTGCACTTAAATAGCACGATCAGCAGCACCACAAGTCAGATACCGCTCATCCGAGTCAACCCTCACTTGATGCACATACAGGGAGTTCCCTCCCGGTGGACCAAAAATATACCATATATCTACAAACACTACTAAGACACACTGCATATTGTTGGATAGGAAGTAACAAGAAATTATAGTCGCTTTATCTCAGCAGAGATCAGTATAATGAATCATCTTACGCATAAAATATTACAATAAAAAGGCATAATAGATAAGTGTGAAAAATAAAAAAATGCCAAGCTAAAAACTAACAAAATGCCGAAATTTATGAACACTAAAAATAAAAAATGTAAAATACGTAGTTTAAAAAAGAAGACAAAAAGTTGCTGCGGGCGATTTCCATAAAAATACTGTGAGCGCGGCCTTTTCCCTCCGCCAGACCCAAGTGATCCATAGATGATGGAAAAAAATTTTAACCCGTTAACGGCTAGCAGTGCCAGTTGGTAGGGCAATGCTAAACATTACTTTTTTGTCATTTATCATAATATAATTGGGTTTTTGACAGTTTTAAATTGATAAGAATGTTTTTAATTACAATTTCCTGAAAATTTTTCTTTTTAAAGCTGTAATTAATGCATTTAGGGCCCTTAGAAAATTATCAACTAACCCAAAAAACAGAATTTTTTAGGGCAAGCATTTCAATTTTCTTCACCTACGCCTTACGTACTCATAATACGATGGTGTTTTTATGTAATTATGATTGTTATAACATGTACATTTCATATGAAGTACGGTTATTTGATGTTAGCCTAATATTAGGGATGCAATGATGCAAAACATTTTGGTGGTTCCATTTGGTACCGCTAGGTGCTTACACTGCCGTCTTTTGACAGAAAGCGTAAATACGAATATTTAAGTGGTTTTCCTTTTTTCCGGTTCTTTATTCTGCAATAATTTATTGTTCATCACTAATATTGTAAATTCAGTGTTATTTTATGCTATTAAGCATATAAAACATAGGTTAAATGTTTTTACATAATGACGTCATCCAAATACCTAAGGCCCTGAGTTGTCCACGCTCTTTCAGAATCTTGTACCGCTCGTGCCCATTGTGAACTCCCTCACCAAGGCTCAAAAGGTGAGAGGTATGATTGTAAACCTGAACCCTATTCAGAAAGACGAAAAGGAATAGTAGCCTTGTAGAATTAGAAAGGGGGTATGAGAGGGTGCTTGCTGCTGGTGGCAAGAGACGACCACATGACT
This sequence comes from Ischnura elegans, assembly GCF_921293095.1. Taxonomy (NCBI): domain Eukaryota; kingdom Metazoa; phylum Arthropoda; class Insecta; order Odonata; family Coenagrionidae; genus Ischnura; species Ischnura elegans. The sequence continues at coordinate 104,274,012 of NC_060248.1, forward strand.
GGCATCACGTCGACAAGAGGTAGCCTAATCCTTTATTTTCACCTTACGTATCTCAATCACATTGAGACTCTTTGCACACTTCCATCTGCTTGCAAAACCGAAAACTTACTGATCTGCTTACATTGTAGCATGTCCTATTGCAAAGAGAGGATGAAAACTTTCCTTTTGACTGAAGAATGGTGAATAACTTGAGTGGACGCCAATTACGCTTGAATTTGAAGTAGTTGTTCATAAAGGTGGACAATCAGCTGAGTTTATGTTTCAAGAAATATCTCAGAATGTTCAAAAGTGTACTGAAGCTGGGCCAAACCGTAAAGCACACAAGAGGTCTAAAAAAAGGGAGCAAGAACCCATGATGATGAAGAGATCGCAGTGCACGAAAGGATTTCTCATAATCCCAATTACCAACTCAGTGTTTCACAAAGCGTCCCAAACCACAATTTTTGAACCGTTCTTTGACGAAGAAGTCCTCATGCACTTAGTGTAAGAGTTCTGCAACTGTAATGACCGAAATATGAAACCTTAGGAGCTGAAAGTGTTTGTAGCAATTCTTTTTCTAAGTGGGTATAATACGGCACCAAGTAAAAGGCACTATTGTGAGGAAGCACTAGACACCAGAAATGAGTTTGTGTATAACACAATGAGACATGACAGATTTCTACAGATTAGTAGATTTATTCATAGCTTTGATAACACTGCTATGGTTAAATGAGGTAAGATGTGGAAAATACCATATGGACACGGCAAAAGAGAGATTTGGCTGATATTTCAGAGAAAAACATGGCTTGTGCATCAATTAGTCGGTAATATCCTATTTTGGAATACATGGCTGTTAGTGATGCATGCAGGGGAGGCCACAAGGTTTGGCTTCAAAGCGTGGTGCCTCATTAGCTCAGATAGCTACTTAGTAACACCTAGGAAAGTGAAAACCTACGAAAAAGAATTTGGAAAGATAGTGTGAGGGCAAAGAAACAATCGTGGCCCATTTTTACCTGGATTCTGGATCCAATGATGCACTACGCATAGATGCTGATACAGAAATCCTGAAAAAGCATAACTAAGCTAGAGTTCCCATGGACAGTGGTGCAGTCACACCTGGATACAAGGATCCCCCAAAATCTCCAGGACATGCACAATTATTGAAAGGAAGTGTTAATGGAATGGGGTAACTGGCTGAAGAAATAGATTTGCAATTGATCTATGTTACAAAGAACGCAGCCAACTGACATCGACTTATTTCCTTTCCAGTGTCTCTGACGAAATAGGTTCGACGGGCACAACCAACTAATAAAATCCAAACTCCAAGGGCGACGATGTGCTACTGAAAACTGAACCAGTAGAATAAGAACAAAATTCTTGTAATGCAGAGTTGAATTATGCATTGACTGCTTTGCTCCTTTCCATGTGTGCCGACGATTGAGTGAAGTGCTAAAATCATGTTATTCTTGATCTCTACATCATTGATAAATAAATTCTATTGTGTAATCAGTAATATTTAATAATTATTTAAATGTTATTGATATTTTAGCGTACCTTTGGATGGAAATGAATGTCATTTGCAAAAAATAATAAATATTTAACGTTTTTGCCATTAAAATGTGATTATCGAAAAGTTTTTTAAATATAGATTTTTCAACCCCTTAAATGCCTCTCAGTACCATATGGTACCAGGCTGTATCTCCATAACTACTAGTGCTAAAAGAATATAATTTGCACCTCATGACTCAGAATTTCATTTGCATTAAAATATGAGATTACCACCAAAATCGGAGAAAATATTTAATTCAGGCATTACCAGGTTAAATAATATAAATATTTTTTTGGAAAATGACTTATTTCGACCATTTTTGATAAAATTTAACACTTCTACACCTAAATGAAGAAAAAAACTTCAGATTACTGTGAAGTTAAAAATTTTACCTTCGGACTGAAGTGTTAAGGGAAAGGCCCTCGTGGCAACTATGACTTCAACAGTTGAAGAGCACTAGGTCCTGTTTGCTTTTCATTTGTGGTGGAGCATGTGATCACCAAAAATCGTATGAGATTTATTGAAACTGATTGAAGAACTTGATAGGAGACACAGTGGGAAAGTAAAGACAGCCAATGGGTATTATATGCAAGTAACAGGAAGAGGTCCCATGGTTGCACAGCTGGCTAAGAAGTATAGAGGTTACCAAATTATTTTGCAGGAAGTGTACTTGCTCCCAGATCACAACTCCACTCTTATGTCAGATAGATGATTCGAAGAGAGTGGATTCAAGATAATAACTGAAAAGGGAGAGAAGAAAATCTATGATGACAAAGAGCTGTTCATGTCAGCCCTGTGGAGCAAGAATACCAAATTGCATGAACTGAAGTACGAGGTGCGTTCAAAAAATATCGCGACTTATGGGTTTTTTCAAAAATTATTTATTTATTCATGAATATCTATTTTGTCCCCTTCAAAGTAATCCCCATGAGATATTATACACTTGTGCCAACGGTTTTGCCAATCTTCGAAGCACTTCAAAAAATCATTTTTTTTTATCTTGTTCAGCTCCTCCTTCGATGCCGTCTTTATCTCGTCAATCGTAGCGTAACGTCGTCCTTTCATGGGTCTTTTCAGTTTAGGGAACAAGAAAAAGTCACAGGGGGCCAGATCTGGGGAATACGGTGGCTGCGGCATCATTAGTGTGTTGTTTTTGGCCAAAAAGTCGCGCACAAGCAACGATGTGTGAGCAGGGGCGTTATCGTGGTGCAAAAGCCAATTTTTGTTCTTCCACAAATCCGGGCGTTTCTGGCGGATTGCTTCGCGCAAATTGCGCATAACTTGCAGGTAATATTCCTTATTGACCGTTCTACCCTGTGGCAAGAACTCATGATGCACCACGCCCCTGCAATCGAAGAAAACTGTCAGCAAAATTTTCGCGATACTTTTTGAACACACCTTGTATGATCACTTCTTGGTAAATGGTGAAAAGATGCTTTAGAAAGCAAAGCAGAAGCAGGGAGAGAACATATTTGCAGCAAAATGTTCCAGAGTCGAATTTTGGCATGACAGATGTGGACACAACTTTGTACTCTAATTTGTGAAGCAAAGCAGCCCATGCCAATGCGTGGTTTCCTGGGAGGGGAGGTTTGGTGCCCAGCTAAGCACGCAAAACCAGTTGATTGAGGAGTGCAAGAGATTTCTTGAAGAGTTGTGTGCAGTACGAGAGGGGCAATTTAAACAGGCTGGCCAAACTGAAGAAGATTGAGAGGGCAAAGATAAAAATGATGGCTGAAGTTGCTGAGCTGACTGACTGAAACAAAAAAGTGACAATCTACTGAGAAGCATAAAAAGGTGTGCAAATGCCTGACCAAGTTGGAGAGGCACAATGACCTCCTAAGGGATAACTTGCATAGACCAGTTTGTCTGCTCAATAAAATATCAGTGGATCATCACCAAAGAAGGGGAGCAGCAAGTGTTATTGAGGAGAGCACAGTGGTGGGGTGCATCAGAGGTTGGTGGCAGTGCACGCAGCATTGCAGACCTTCCAGCAAGAGGTATGCAAAGAGTTGGACTCACTGTCAAGCAGGCTTGGGAGGAGGCGCAACAGCAGTCGCTCGGGCATTAATAGTCCAGGATGAAGAAGACCCTTTGCTTTTAAAATTGCATAGTATCAGAGAGGTCAAAACTCATAGTTGTAAAAAATCATCATGTTAACAAACTGATCGAAAATAATTTCACAACTCTGACGCAGTCAAATCGTGCTGAAATTTTTACGAGAGATTTAAAGTAAAAGTTGAACACATATGGATGCCAAATCCAAGGGTTAAGTGACCTGTGACATTAATTGTAAATTTGTGTTTTTTGCCTTGTCTCATGTGACCAACAAGGGGAGGTGTTAAGTATATGGGTTAATTCATGTGTTGTTGTCCTATTAGTGATGTTATTTCACATTAATAGGATTTATGTTTTTCTTTTGTTTTTGAATTGCTGTTGCTTGAGTCCAGAAGAAGATATAATAAAAGGATAACTTAACAATACGAACAAAAAACACATATCTAACACTGTCTTATAACAATAAAAAATTTGATAGAATTCTATCAAATAGTCTAGTCTACTATCAGTTTCTTTCTGTGTTTCAAAGTTCCCACTTCCTCTTCCCAAACCATTTCCTCCTCTTACCGTGGTTTTTTCCAATACATTATCAACTCCTGAAGACCCCTAACTAGATTTTGTAAGTAGGAGAGTAAATTAACTTCTTCAAGCTAGCACAAAGAAATGGATCGCTGTAACTCCACATTTACTTCGAGAACCACAGAACATAAAGTCCACAACTTATAATTCCACAAAGTCCATTCATTATTTCACACTTCCCACTCATTAACCAACTGACTGGTACAACAAAATGTTACCAGAAAGCTTTGGTTAATACTTGCAAGTTATACGATACAAATATGAGTTTATCCATGTTCACGCGTCTAGTACTGCGTACATTAGCATCATGTAAACACTTTTCAATAGTTAAATAAGCACCGCGACTTAAGTTCTATCGTTATGAAATGACAGGATGACAACGTGTAAATACTTAATAGACGATTGAAATGATGGAGATAATTCTGGACACAAATTTATGTCATTTCATGCGGAGACGAATTGTGTAAAAATGCAAGAAGCCATGGTACTTATAGCATGCTAATCCACATACCAAGGAATGCACTTTGGCCTCTTATTAAGCAGTATCTTGTCATTTTCTTCTTCCGCTGGCTCTGCGTTAGCAATTTTCGCAAAATATTCCCCTTGCACTATCCTGAGAAGAGCTTTGGCCTGATCTTTGAAACCTGTAATTCTAAATGCAGCAGGTAAGCTTACGCGTAAAGTTTTCATGAAATCTTCCCACTCCCCTTCGGGACAAATCCGCTGCACCTACAAGAGTCGAATATAATATATTAACCACCGATACTTTCTGGCATGCCGTCATATTCACACAATATTCCATGGTAGTACCTGGTAATATTTTTCAAAATTTTCATTTTCTTTTACAATGTCGTCGTAACAAACTCGAGGTCTATCAGGCACTTCACCCTGGGTCTAGAAATAGTTCCAAGTAAATTAACAACACAAATGCACACTCACACTAATGTACACAATAAAATGAAAATATAAGCAGCACCTCACCTTGTCCCTCCTTTTTTGAGCAAAACTGAAATCTTTTCTTCGCATCTTCCTAGATTTCCCCATTGTGAACTGACAAGATAAGGGAAATAAATGCTTCCGTACGGTACCTATAAGCAGTTTTCCTGAAAGTAACCCAGTGGTCTCCACGTTGTAAACAGCATTCACGCTACCCTTCGTCAAACCCGGATCGCGGTGGAACACAGGAACACATGAAGAACGGTCTCTGGCTTCTGTTGCGGTTGGCGATGTTCCACTTGTTCGCACTCGATTTCCGCTGCACCGCTTTGCAATGAAGTGAGAGCGCGGGCGAACTCAAAGCAAATATCATTTTTTGATTCGATTTATTCCAGTGCATGGCCAAAGCGATAGAAATAAAACATACTAATGGCCCTATAGCCTTTATGTTTAATTTTCAAACTTGACCGTGACAGAGGCTCGAAATTTCTTACGCCGAATGCTGCATTAAGCTCCCTGACTGCCACATGAATGCGGAACGTATATTGCAATAACTTATGAGCGAATAACCATAATAATATCGCAAATCCTCGGTGGCATTATCAATAGAAAAACTACCAACTTGCTGGTGCGATACTGTGGTTTCAAAGCCAATGCGGAAATATTCACCTGGTCATCAAACTCCTGAATTTAAGCCATCAGTAAAAAATATCCTTTGAAAATCATGGTCATTAAAAGTGCTAATCTCAAAGTAAGAATGGGGCTAATACCCCACATATACTCAAGTAACATCGAAGACACGTATATTTATCACTTCATGCATAATTCACTGATAGTTTAACCGCATATATTTCCTGTTTTTACCGCAAATTCCCTATGCAGGAAAGGGAAATTACTCAGTTCCTGCCTTGGCTAACCGCGAAAGCAAATAATGTTAACCTAAAGTCTGTTTGCATCCGCGAAAGCAAACAGACTAGAGTTTAATCTGTGGTGACGGGTTCCCGTGATTCATCTTGGCCGCGCATGTGTCTCGTAGTCTTGTCCCCAATGCCGTGGGAATGGTGTTGGTGCAGCTGTTATGGAAGTGGGAGTAATGGTCTTGTGACAGTGAGGAATTGATGAGTCGTAGTTTTGTACGCTTTTGTGGCGAAAATCCCGTGTGACCGTTGCACTGTCGTTCTTTTCATTCGATATTAAAGTACTCTGCTACACAGGCGAGTGAATGAGAGTCGACATTTACAGTAGCGATAAGAAGCGGTCAAGAATGGCTTTCAAATCTTTTCCGTTCCTCATTGGATGCATTTTATTCACCGGTGAGTTCTTTATTTGTTTTAATTGTAAGATATAACGTCCCAAATATACTCATTGTATGCGGCATCTGTGCATATTCCCATAATCACTGCCATTCCCGTTCGTGCTCAAATATGCACCATCATTGTCAAAGGTTATCAACTTTTTGATGCATTTTGTGTATGTTGTGTGACACTATCATATAATCCTTTTCAATGGAAATAAATTTTCTTTCTTCAAATTCCATTTGAAGTAGGTGTAACTTTTATCACGTTGTATGTGGAGTACTAAACGTAGACGTGACCGTCTTTAAATGATTAGGCCATTGTAAAATAGTTTCACTGCCTGTATGGTAGATTGTATTGTTATAATCCCATGTCCTCAGTCTTCTATTTCATCCTGTGGTCTATGTCTTGATTCGACTCCTTTTGTCTTTTTTTAAATCCCACCTCACGATGAATTACTATGCAACTGCCTAAAATAGCCGGCATATATTCAGTAGGTAGGTATTTAAAGACAATATTTTCTCTTGAACCCGACAGCGGTCATTCAGAAATTTGTATGCAGTGACCCTGTACGTCCGCAAGACCATCAATTGTTGTAATTCGTCTATCTCATTAGTTATAATTCGGTTTAATCATTTTAAATTTATGCCTAATTACAGTATTATTCTTGGAATTTGGGAGAAATAGGTGAAAAAATTTCAAACCTAAGGTGCTGAATGTGTAAGTATTCATTGGCTTTAATTTACCAAAACGTATTAATTACTTGCAGTGCCCATTAATGGACATGGTTTATCGAACATTATTGTTCAAGACCATGTTCCAGTATTTAGCTCAATGTACACTGTCAAAGGTGTGCTATACATACCATATGCAGAAATTAGAGAGCCATTTTATGGATGGTATGATGCTGAGTCTGGTTCCAGCAGAATAGATTACTATGGAGGTTAGTATGAAAACATTAATGTACATTATTTCTAAGCATGGCTATTTAATGTATTAACAACACGTGGGAATTCATTTTAAGACATGGTGAAAACTTATCAGCTAAGTAAGCTGGGAGACTTTGGAACGATGAGGAAAATTGTTCCAGTGACAACAGAGGAAAAACTGAATGAACGGTCATGTCTTGAAGTTAATGGCACCAAGGACACCCCAGTTTCACCTCAAAGCATATTACCTGACCTTACTGGTTTTAATGTAAGTATATTCTTTGTTTATTTGCAGCAGCAAAATTTCTAGACTTGCAAGGCACCAGGATATTGACTCTGTGGCATTTGTGAAACTGATTTAGCAGTCAATTGAACGACAGTCCCACTTGTGAGGAAGAAAGAACTATTGTAAAATCAAAAACCTCTGAATACATGGTCATTTTATCAAGACAGCTGCCTGTGATTTCTGGTTGTGAATTGTATGTTCCAATACTATGAGATCCACTGATCAAAAGTCACCAATGCAGATGCCAATATTGAAAATATAATATTATAGATATTGGGTCGATATTATTGCAGGTGTAATAGAGGCCTGAAATCTAAACTAATGAAGCAACTTTTAAAGTTAAAGTGACCATGTGGTATTGAATATGTCCCTTCCATTTTCAATCTTTAATTTCTAAACATTAACTGAAGTTAAAAAATGTATAATGGCTATTGAGAGGAGTGTTGCTAATGACTGAACAAGTACTTTTTTTTGTTGAGGACAAAGGAAGAATGTATGGTCTTAACTACTATTCATTTTTATGTTTGTCTTAACCAGTTATTATTGTGCTTGATAAGTCTGATGACATCTTTTGAAATTTTAACTTTGAAAGAAAAGAAGTAATTTTTACAGATTATGGTCCCAGGCCACACAGTAGTAAATTTTAAAAATCATGATGCGCAAAGGTTAAGAAAAAGACTTCGCTGTTCCACCTTTAAAGTTCTTTTTCTTAACCTTTGTGCATCATGAAGGAGTTCCACCATGTTACGCCAACCACTATGGCATTTTTATAAATTATGTCGATGCAGAGAATACTGAGGAAGTTGAACTCGATGTCGATTTTTTTTTTAGTGTATTGGTACAGAATTCATCAATGGTTTGGAGTGTGAGAAATGGAGGCTGGTGGAAACAAAAGGAGAGAAGGTCAATAAGTACACAATGTGGATTCGATACAAGGTCAGTATCTACATGCTGAGAAATCATTGAGATGCAAATGACAATAATTGAAAATCTATGTAGATTATTCTATTTTTGAGTATATATTTGAAGGCATGTTATGGCTAAAAGCAGTGAAACATTCCTTAATTTCAGAAAACACCAAAAGCCCCCTCTACCTTAGAAGTTGTGCCCGTCCGTTATGAAATGAAGGGATTCAATTCTTTATTGGGGTCTCATTATGATCATTACTATCTGGAATATGAATGGTTTTCACCTGAAAGCCCAAATCCTGATGTGTTCCATATTTCAAGAGGTGAGGATGGTTGCTTTCTAGATTGAATTGTACTGAAAGTTTGGATTAAAATTGTGATATACACAAAATCTATAAATTGTTTAAAACGAGTAAAGGGAAAATGTAAAAAAAAATGATTTTTAACCCCTTTGCACTTAGTGTTGAAAACAATCTTTGTAATTCTAGGTAACTAACATACCACTGTGTAATAGAAGGTGCTTTATTGGATTTCTCAAGTTTCCCAACTTTTTCAGGAATGACATGTCAGCCATTTCCTGGTCCTGGGGATCAGCACATCTATACATTCAATCCAATGAAAGAATTTGTTCATAATTATGATTCCCATGTTGAAAGTTCTTTTGATAAATTCATTCGCACTCATAGTAAGGAGTACAATGACCATACAGAGCAAAATCATAGGTTGAATGTCTACCGACAGAACATGAGGTATGTGGCACAGCATGAAGAATTACCAATTGATGGATATTTTCATATGATACAGGTTTTGGTGCTTTCCTGGAGGATAGAATAATTGAAATCTTATGAGGATGACAGCTGGGTTAGAATATTTCACCTCAACATTTCAGTGGCAGGCTCAGTAATGATTGTTAAGAAAATAGAGACAGGATGTAGTTTAATTTACTTATACAGCAGACTCCCAATTATCCGACTCTAGTATATCCGTGTTGCGGATTATCCGTGCATGATTTTCACTCTCACTCAATATTTTCCACGATCTTCATAAAAAAATAAAATTGGATGCAAAATCAACAGAATTACTGCATTAATGCTATGATACACCGTACTTATTATTTCCATTAGAATCCCCTGCGCAAAACGGAAGTGATCACGCACTAGCTGCATTCACGGGAGCACCGTGTTCCTGTTATTCAAGCCTTGCAGCATGCGACCGCTCTCCGTTATTACGGATACACGCCCCGCAGCAGTTGCCGCCTGGGCAACTTGTGCGAGAGGCGACTGCGTGGCGTGGTGCCTAACAGTGTAGTTTCTGACATCGAGCAGTGGTTTTGAAGCATTAGTGCCAACTACTTTTCTGTATAAAATCAACTGATTTGGGCGTTACTTGGTGGAACGATGAAATGTTCATGGTGAAACAAAACCCAGTACTATTTCACAAACTATTAAATAATGAAAAGTTTGTGGAATAGTACTGGGTTTGGTTTCACCATGAACTTTTCTGTATCCATGATCACAAAGCCATGGATGTGTGGTTTTTGAAACCAGGCCTTACATGGAGCATTAATAATATGAGTACAACCATGTTATCGCCGCTGAAAAGATCACGAACTGGCGAAGGAAGTTCTCAGTGAGTCCGGGAAGCACTATAATAACAGAATAGCTGCATAAATAATAATGTATTGTTTGTTTTACATAAATTATGAACATTACAAGACATTAAAGTGAAAGTTTGGGTTATCTGTGTTTTCCGATTATTCGTGTGGTCTCTCCCCATCATTAGCCTGGATAATCGGGAGTGTGCTGTATATCATATCTCCACTGGAAAACACTCAAAAATCGCCCACCGAATCAAATCCACTCATCTAGTAGCCCAGCAATACGAATCCGCTCAGCTGGCTGTAGCTGAAGCACAAACACTCACCTCCGAAGCCTGAAGAATTGGAGGTGAGCGTTTATGCTCCGGATACTGCTAGCTGAGTGCATTCCTATTGTTGGGCTACTAGATGAGCGGATTTGATTAGGTGGGCAATTGTTGAGCATTTGTGCAGTGGAGGTATCGATATAATTCTCAGGTCTTCATGGATTGGTTAGTTTCATGAGGGTTTTTCTTACTGATTCTCCTCATGGTCCTCGTAATTTTCCCAGTGACTGTGGTTAAGCATGGCTGCAATGAAATTGTCTGGACTCTAGACAAAATGGTGAGGAAAGGTTGTTTAAAAACAACCAACCCATGAGGAAGTGACACGATAGGGAATCATATCACTTACTCAGTGATTCAGCCGTAAGTTTTAAGGATTCAGGTAGATGCGGTGACTATTATTGGCTTCCTACCCTGTGGACCCGGGTCCAACACCAGGCAGTGGCAGAGATTTTTCAGAATGTCTAATCCCTGCTTGAGTACTTAGTGGAGGATACTTTAAGCACAGCACTTCATCTGTGGGTTGGGGCAAAAAAGCCATACTCCCGTCGTCACCTTTTGTTAAGACCAGATTTCTCTATACCCTTCCTTCCCTATGGCACAAATGACCCTTTTGGTCGCCTCTTCAAATACCGTATCAAAGTTTTTTTTGAATTGCTGAGGGTATGGTTCACCCCAGACCAAACCACAGGCATGTGATCATTTTACATTCTAGCTTGGGGGGCAGTTCTTGGCCACCTCACACTTGAGAAGTTTTTTTGGGGAGTGTGAGGTAGAGACAGGGCAGGCCATCACTGAAATATGTATGTATTTTAACCCAGCTCTCCCTCCAGGACCACCATCTTGTAAAGTGTTAAGGGAGGATGACCTTATGCTGTGATGTAGTGAGAAGTATTCCCTTTGAAGTAAAGTAATCCAGGGGATTCAGAAATCATACTAAACTCACCAATTCACAACTTGTGATTTCATATGCTGGAGTATGTAAAGGAAAAATATATTTTATATCCTATAATGACCCCTACATTAGGTCAATCCTCACCTTGGAATGAAAAACAAAATTCTTCTAATTTCTGTGCTGTTGTTTCTAGGTTCATCTCATCCAAGAATAGGGCTGGTTTGGGATTTCAACTTGGCGTCAACCATCTTGCTGATAGGACTGATGATGAACTAAAAGCTCTAAGGGGAAGGCATTACTCTGGAATTTACAATGGTGGCCTCCCTTTCCCAGATGTTAATGAGTCGGAAAAGAAAGATGTTCCTCTTTCAATTGATTGGCGTCTTTATGGTGCTGTGACTCCAGTCAAAGGTATTTTCATTCAAGGCTTATTCATTAAATGTGGGTTTAAACAAGATAATACTAGTAATGGTCGGTAGTCTAGCAGAAGTTATCGAATTACCAGTATTCATTACTTTTTGTTATCTTTTACTTTTTATTGCTACAAATGATAGAAAAGTGGCCACCTTTGAAGCCAGGTGTGTTGTGGAAGCCCCATGTAACTTGTACAGAATATGGTAATGGTCAAATTAGCAAGAGCTAGCTAAGGAAACATTTAAAACGCTATGATTTGCGTATCAAATAAATTTGTATTAGTGGCAATGGCTCGATTCCTCACCTGCACCATTTGTAATTACGAGGTTGACTTAGTGATCACAAGCTGCATCTCTGGCATTACACTACTAAAACTACAAATTTTCTGCCTACTTTGACATTCAAATTTTCACTATGCCCCTATTCTCTGTTCCATAGTTAATTTCGCATGTATGTATGTATTTTATTGTTCTTTTGTCATCCTCTTGCACCTCCTGCAGTCAGGTTCAAAATTGTTCGGCGTGACTGCTGACATCATGTAAAAAGGTGGATTTCCAATACTTAGTGGAACTATATCCCCTAAAATTTCATCCCACTCATATCATCACACATTGCCGTTGCCAGTTATCATTTTAACTGCTATTCAGTAAGATAGAAGGATGAATTTTTAGCGGTTTCTGATGTTTTTGCATCAATTAATCTGATGCATTGCCATGACTTGCAGTCATAACATATTTGGAGCGTCCAAGAAATCAGGGTAATAACAGCACATGAACGCACTGTTCAGTATGTGTTTGATGCTGGAACTGTTAAAATTCGACTACTTAATGCCTCAGCTTATTATGTCCAACATGATAAATTAAGTGTATATGATCATTAGTTAATTATGTTTGAAAGTATGATTTATAGTAACTATGTATTGCATGGCAAAACCAGCCATAGTAACACTTGTGAAGTAATTTTTTAAATGATTATTTAATAATCTTTAGTAATAACAACAGGTCACTGTGGCAAGTCATTTCTCAGATCCCAAGAGCTGTTGCTATAATGGGCTTTCATTGTAATTGTAGCATAGTCCTTGACCACCTAATGTAATTGTAGCAATGACTCCTGCTCTTGCCCTCGAGGAATACAGTAAACTCTCGATTAGACGAAGTCAGTGGGACCGGGAAATTGGCACTTCTAAAAATCGAGTTTCGTAATTTCAAACCTTTTATATAAGTCACGAAAAAATGTTTGCTTTTGTTTCTTCCGCCCTTTTTTGTCTTTAGTGGCCTTATTTATGTTATATGTTTTCGGTGGTTAATCACGGTAGAATTCTTAGAAAAGGCTTTTAGTTATCGATTTATGCTGTGAAAGGTCGTTAAATAATTATACCACCATAAATTTCTCATTTCTTGTACATACTTCAATATCAACGATCGCTTAAGAAATCCCCGACCAGTATAGAAAACGTAATCAAATAATGAATTGCAAAGTTTATTATAAGAATTTAACATTATCAATTTGTGGTTAGGAGCGAATAGCAACTATTAAGTAAGCGTAAGATAGATATTTGTTTCCAGCACCCATGGAAATATTAGCGGCAGCCGGCCTAACCATTCTCTAAGGGTCTAACCGCCATTTATGTCGCCCCCTATTGCTCAGTGACGAGAAAAAAAATGAAAAACGAGGGCCTTAACCCGTTTCCAAAATAACCTTGGTAAGTTAATATTTCCAGTTACTCTGTATTTTCAGCTGAATGTGCTATCTTTTCAATTAGTTATTTTCATTGAGATTCAGTTACGATCATGAATTACGTAGGATATGATGATCTTCTGGAGAATATTTAAAGTAAATTCTGTTTGAGTTCTCCGTCCGGCTACTGTGCTCCATCATTTTTGCAGACGTTGCTATGAAAAACTTTATTCTTCATCAGGACCATATTCTTCATACCAGGTGTGAAGTGCTATTTTCATTTAGTATGTCTCTCTTCTTTTATGCCAACAGGAGCAAGGTTCCAACCGGAGAACGACAGGAGAAAAATCTTCCATTATTGGAGAAGTAAAGAGAGAAACCTTATTATCCATATTGATTGTTTTCGTACAAGAGACGAGAAAGAATATATTCTTATGAGAAAGATATTCTTAGTTTTAGCACTAAAAAGCAGTCGTGCTATAATCGTAAATAAATAAAGTGTGGAAAGAGTAAAGTAAATAATTTAAATTGAAAAGTCAGCAGAGAAGAAGAGAGACAATTATAAGCACAGCACCATTTCCCTGATAGTGGAAGATACTTCTTCAGCCTCTCCAGATAAAAACTTACCCCTGTTGCAGGTAAAGATGAACCATGCCTTTCTCCACAGTCGGAGAACGTTCCCAGTGGGTGGGGTGAATAAGAGTGGGATGAGGAAAGAAGTGTGGTCAGCATAACGAGGGGTGAAGGGGCAGGAGAAAGAAGGGTGGGGAAAGGGCCTTGAGCTCTGCCTCAGTCTGCGTTTGGGAGGTGTATTTTTTTACGACGCACTCGAGCTCAGTCACCTTAGGGAGGGAGTGAATGGGAAATTCTGGGGAAGGAGGGGTTTGGGATGCGTGAGGTGGGTGTCAGCAAGATCAGCAGAAGGCCGCAGGAGAGTAAACAAAGACTTTGGAAAAAAAGATCTCTCGGCATGGGAGAACGGGGAGGTGCGCGAGAAGAAAGTTCATGGTGAGAGTTAGAAGTGCGTCTTCATTACGAGTAGCCTTGAAAATAAGTTGGTGGTAAATAGAGCCCAACACTTAAGATATTTAAGTTGTTTATTCAGGAAGGCTAATATATAAAAGATATTACCCAGAAAAATCCATTATTTTTTTGCTTTTTGCCTTTCTCCATCGCCGCTTCCACCATGGTTTCTCACTTGCATAAATGGGAATTTAATTGGGGATCTAAATCGTTTGCCAGATCTAAATATCTTAATGTTTGGAGGGCAGCGTATACTTCTTTTTTATTTGGTGAAATTGCTTCCTCACTTTCATCTTCGTCGTCACTGCTATTATGACTAGTCCCAGCCGCTGCTTCATCCGACGTAGGTACCGGCATCGCATTGTCGCAAGCCTGGATATCATCGTCTAGTGCAATATAATTGTTTGATGTTGTGCGCTGTGCTCTTCCTGCTTTGTCCAACTATTTTTTCAAAATCATCTTTTAAGCCTCTAATCTCCTCCACGATTACATCCGCTGCAGCTTCCTGGAGGTATAACGTAACGAATCAACCATAGCCGTGATATTATAGCGATAGAATTATTAGTAGGCCAGTTGTATCAATAACCAGCCTCGAGAACATCCTCATGATGCGCTATCAAAGGGAATCCGGTCGATTTCCAGCAATTTGCGATTGGAGTGGAGGAAATCAAGTACGTCTTTGAACCGTATTTCTGAGATGAAAAATAACAATTTTACTAACTTGGCCATTTTAGCAAAGTTAACAAAATCGTTATTTCTCATCGCAGAAACACGGTTCAGAGACGTACTTGATTGCCTGATTGGCAGGAGTGCGATGCAAACAATTATTTTTTTTATGGCATTGATTGATAGATTTTCAAAATGCAGTCAGAGCGGTCACTTTTGGGGAGGGAGGCCCCCGGAGGAGGGTCGAGGAGAGGGGCCAGCGAGGGTGAGCTCGTCGAGGAAAGGGTTCCAGATTAGGGACCCTTCGAAGTGCTTCGGCGAAAAGTAGTTAAGTAGTCTTCGAAGTACGTTCACAGCAGCCTGCCTTGCGAACATACCAGGTATGTTCACAGCAGTGCAAAAGGTTAAGTAGGAGTGTACGAAATACCTCGCGCTTCCTGACATGTTAAACTACGATGTATAGTCGATGCAATGTTTACGAATAGGCACGTAAGTGGGGGCATTATGTCAGTCGCGATGTTTTTACTGAACTCCTACTTCCCCTAAATTCCCATCGTGAGGTTTTAGGCGAACTGTTTCTCTCCTAAGTTGCACTGTCATTTATGATTTCACACTTCTGATGGACCACAGTCGGAAGCGCTGATTATTTTAGCTAACTACGCTGGTGTAACTAGTTTTGTTGACACACATTTCGCCGTAGTTCGTGTAAACGAATGCCATTTGCTCCTGGGGACCGAACCGAGGTTCGTAATTTCAAAACATTTCGTATAATCGAAACTTCGTATAATCGAATAGCGCCATGTATTTAGCATAGGCTTTTCGCCGGGACCGCAATATCACTTCGTATAATCGAAAACTTCGTAAAATCCTGCTTCGTATAATCGAGAGTTTACTGTAGTTGGTTGTTTCAAATATTTGCCTGCTCTTTTTGATTTCGGGGCCTTGGTATTTTTCATTGACATCATCTGCAAAGTATATCAAGAGAAACTTCATGAATCTGAAATCCATGTATTGATTATCGTGTCTTACCCTGCAATCCTTTTCAATCTCCCTCCCCCACCTCACAATATTTTCTAGGCCCCCTCCTTAGCAGGATGTCTTTTAAGTATATTCATCCTCATCCTGCAGGGGGGAGGATGAATATGCTTAAAAGACATCCCAGTATGACGACATAATAAGCTGAGGCATTAAGTAGTCTTATTTTAACAGTTCCAGCATCAGACACACCCCTCTTTCTTGGCACTTACTGTGACAATTATTCCTTGGAATGAGCAGTAGTCAACTTATGGTCCTACTCACTCACATCAAATGAGATATTGATGGATGAATTCCATAGTGATATATGTGTATGAATGATAACAGCTAATTTTGCAATTTTTTATAGTTTTTAATTTTCACTTTTATTGGGACGTCTTGGAAAAATTGATTTTTTGGTTGGAGATCTTCCACATAACTGTGCATATTTTTCTTCTTGACTTCAGATCAGTCAGTTTGCGGTTCCTGCTGGAGTTTTGGCACCACTGGAGCAATTGAGGGCGCCTATTTCATGAAATATGGTCACCTTGTTAGACTATCACAGCAGGTTTGTTTTATGAAAAATAATACCAATTGGTCCAATAATGTTATTACATTAGTGAAGAAGGATTGCTGCTAGCATGTGCTCTCATGATGTGGGTTATAAGATATTCTGCTGAGTTCACTGCATGTATAGCTGTAAATCTACTGAATTATCAATTAGGTACCTCATTGTTCAAACCCTTTAAGCTATCTCAATAGGAGGAACTACTAATAATATTTATTTATTTGTTTAGAGATCAGATATAAGTACAAAGAACAGTATTGTCAGTGATATAAAGTGCATCAATATGGAAGAACAATTTTTTCATTCTAAAATGAAATTAGGTATGGCTTGATACTTAAAGGAAAAAAGCCATTAAGTAGAAAGGAATTTGCCACTGAAGAATGATGAAGATAAAATGAATCGACAGTGTAAGTACATAGTGAGGAAGTGCTAAGGAGAGTGTGAGAAAAGAAAGTCTTCTAAAAACCTTAAGGGGAAGATGGGACAGCTTAGATGGCCACATTATGAGGCATGATATCCTGATGAAAACTATCTTAGAAGGACAGGCGGAAGGGAAGAAGGGCTAGGCCCTGAATGAGTTACTTAGGACAGGTCATAAAGTATATACAGTGCAACCTTGATAAAACGAGACCCCACGGTGCACCAATAAACACTCGTTATAGCGAATTGTCGCTTTACCGGAGGCGGGGCAAATAATAGCCAAAATACCTTTTGAGAACAGTTATACTTGAACAGGAGTGGTGCGGCGACAGATAAATTTCTATCCGATAAACGTAAGCGTAAATGCAGACGAAAGGCGATGTTTTTTTGCATCACTAAATTTATAAGTTCAAACAATTTATAAGCGCCACACTGAATAAAAATCATGCAAAGTATTGTTTTGTCAATCATTATGCCAATGCACTACCGACGAAGCCATTTTTCTATGCACTTAATTTGCGCACTTACGTAATCATTCTTTAATTTTGGTATATTCCATTGAAAATACAAAAATTAACTGATAAAAGTGTATCGCGGTTATTTAATGTCTCAAATATTTCCAGTAGTGTATGTTTATTGTTCATGTAGGTTACGCGGCAGTAAAGTGAAATAACGTATTGCATTATTTTCTGCAGTTTCCCACAAAAATTTGAGCACTCCATTAACTTAATTTCTAACAGATCGCTAGCAAGTACAGAGATTAAGGAATCTTGGTGTAAGTTTTTCAGGCGGTGAAACCCTCGCTATGGCGAGAGCCAATACCAATAGGGCCTCGTTAAAACGATTTTTTAACGTGCTTATTATAGGGTCAATCGACGGTGCATCGGTTATCTCTCGTAATAGTGGCAGTCTCGCTATAACCCGAACTCGCTTTAACGAGGTTCCACTGTAAAATAGAGTAAATGCGTAGCTATGAAAAGGCTAGCATATAATAGAGAGGAATTGAGAGCTGTGTCAAATCAACCTTAGGATTGTTGCCTAATGATGATGAAGTAGGAAGGTAAAAATAAGTATTTTAAGTTAAACGAGTCACTCGAGAACTCTTTCACTAATTATTATACTTGACTTAAAAAAACCTTTTTATAATACTTTTAATTTTATGTCACCTTTGATTAATAAGAGTGGCATACATAATGTAGACTCAGGGTAAGGGCAATATTTTTAGGTCGCATAAGAGTGGCTGACATGGTATTCATGGGCCAGCTTGAGCAATGAGTCTGCTAATTCTTTTTTTAATGTTAAATATTTTTTAGGGGAAAAGGAGAAGATCCCCAGAGAAGTATAACATGAGATAGAGAGGCCATGGTAAAGAGTAAGATGAATAACAGTGTTAACAATGGAATAGATAGTTCAAATGAGGTTTCAAGTAAAACAAAGTTTATTTGCTAGAGAGCTAATATGAGTATCCGAAGAAACGAGAAAGTCGGTCTGTATGCTAAGGAATTTAACACAGTCAACCTGGGGAATAGAAGTTCCCAGGATATTAATAGAAAGCAATTTGTCATTATTTTGTACAAGCAAAGTGTAACCAAGATTTATCAATGTAAACCACTAGGCTATTGTTTGAACACCATTTAATAAATTGGTCTGAGCTGTCTGATAGTTGACTAACAAGGGTTGGAGATAGGGGAAAGAGAGATGGTGTCTTGAGCATTAACACATTCAATGGGGGCACAATTTTCATGAAAGTCGTCAGAATCAGCCAATTAAAATAAGAAAGAAAAATAGAGGTTTCCGTGCCATAACTTCCTTTCAAATACTGCTATTTACACACTGCACACACAGGTCGAAAGAGGGAAGCTTGCTGAAGGCAATGCATACAATTGGAAGACTCAGAAGTGGATTATATACCGGCAGAGCACGTCAATTCACGTGCTCCGCGCTGAATGTGTCAAGGATAGATGTGACCTTATTTGTAAAAATATTGTATTCTGGGAAGTCATTAATGTAAACCAAGAAAAGCAAAGAAGCACCCAAGATCAATCTTTTTGGTGTGCCCTGAGTAATATTTTTTGCAGGGGAGGTCAATTTCTAACCATTACTGGAGAGGATAACCATATGACATCTGCCAATATGGTAAAAATAAATCCACTCATATGGGACACCACTAACACCAAAGGCATTAAGCTTTTGAAGATGATGATGGTCCACAATAACAAAAGCTTTAGGAATAGTGAAGAGCAAAGTCGCAATTTAACTTTTTGTCCTGGGGCAACAAAATATTTTCAGTCATTTGCTAGTGTGCTGTAGGGGTGGATCTTCACTGTCTAAAACCATGGTGGAGAAAGACAGAATAGAGGAGATCATTTGGTTGAGCTTATGTAATGAGTGCAGCCTTTATTATCATACACAAGAATGACTAAAGCTAGTTTTAGTGGCTCAGGGAAGTATTAAAAGGCATGTATTTTAACAATCCACAACAAAATGAGCTTTGTACATAATATGTATGTAATAATCAGGAAAAAATCCTCCGTTAGGTTTTATTAGATGAAACTACAGTGGCTGTTACTGTATTGGAGTGTGGTCATAAAAGCTGACATGAATTCTTGTTTTAAGATAGTTAACATCAAATACCTCAAAAGCTAACTCTATGAGCAGTACCCAACTTTAGCTCGAACATTTTATCTCAAATTAATAAATATTTAATTAGGTTTTCATTTGATATGCCTTTTTAATATGTAAATGAGACAGATTTTCCATGAATTGCTTAGAGTTCTCCCTGAAGAGCCCGTGTTAGTTATGATAATTTTTATCAATTCCAAATTTTTCAAAAATGTGGTGATGTGATAAGTTGGTTTCTTTGTACCTTTAAGTTGATCGTTCATCAGCAATCATCTAAGTATCTTTCCAAAGACTTAAGAAGTTAATGTTCTGCTTAAAATGATTCTCACAAAATATCAGCAATATTTTTGATTCAGTCTCGAGTTGTTAGACATTGAGTAATTATGACATAGTATGATTATATTAATGTGCTGACTCATGGATTTTCTTTCTAGGCCTTGATTGATTGCAGTTGGGGTTATGGAAACAATGGCTGTGATGGAGGGGAAGACTTCCGTTCATACCAGTGGATGATGAAGCATGGAGGTTTACCATCAGAAGATGAATATGGGCCTTACATGGGACAGGTACAAATTTCAGATGAACAAATTATACTTGCGTAAATTGAAATTCATTTTGAAGGAATCTGCTATATCAGCAGCAATGTTTTCCATGCTTTGAATGCCTAGCAGTATTGCTGATTATGGCAGTTTACTTGAGGAACAGCATTCATTTCATGCCTACTTTAGGAATAATTTATTAACTTTTAAATGCATATCTCTCCAGGGCCTTATTTAGGATGTGGGTGGCTCGGGGGCCATTTTGGTGGGAGGCCCACTGTTTCTAGGTGTTGCAATTTGTACTGTAATTACAGGAAATGCTAGTAACACAATTTTCATCAATCAGTATTTAATAAAGTCAATTTTGACGACTGCATGTTAACCTAAAAACAACCCAGCTTCACTTCGAATCCCCTCATACATGATGGTTTTTTTTCCAATTTTGTGAGATTCACCCATGCATTTATGGATGGCCTTGGGTTGGTGTGTGGCCCAGGGCCTGGCCACCTTGGGACCCCCTTTGATCCAGCCCTGTATCTCCCATTTAAGTCCATCACATAATTAAATTTAACGTCCATGTGTTTCGGTCTTTTGGTTTTCCTCTTTCCCTATGAATGAATGCAGCACTGGTTGTCATCAAACATTGTTACCAGATTTACTACAATAACACCCATATCTGCGAGAAACCCTTGATCTGTATCAGTACCATTGCACCAGTTGTTGTACAGGAGATGTTGTACTAGAAGTATGGGAAATAAGTTGAGAGGGTCAACTCGTCTCCAAAGAGAGGACCTAATCCCTCGTTGAGTGGAATCTTTCAAGGCTGTGGCATTCCTGAGTTTATTGCTCAGGTAACGATACTTAGCGGATCCCTATTCAAAATATATACTGCTGCTAGGACAGCTTCTGGCCACAGATTCTTGGGAAGCCAGAACTCAAAAGCATGCACCTTGCCTTTTCCAGTAATGTTCTATTGAACCTTTTGGCCTCTCCATTCTATTCTGGGGTGTATTGAATGGTGTATTCCTCTGGGATTCCCTTCTCTTCAAAATATTCTTTCATTTCTGCTGACACATATTCTCCTCCATTGTCACATCAAAATCTGCCATATCATCCTAGTGCAGTCACTCAAATACACCTTGAAATTCCCATTTCCCTTCCTCATGGTCTTTCAGGTCCTCTTAACCATTATGAACCTTCTGCCCTCAACTCTGAGTAACTGACTTTGCATTTTTTGCTCAGAAGTTCTTGAGTGTGGGGCATATGGCAAATCTTGACTTGTAATACAGTGGAAGTTTTTGATCCTGTCGCGTGTGCATCTAATATTGTGATAACTTTCTGTACGGGTCACAAAAATTATGGTGGTGATGGGACTGAAACTGGGTTTGAAATACTAATTCAGCAAATTATTTATAGTACAGTGAGTCCTCGTTCTACGTCACCCCATTTAACGTCATTTCGCGATAACGTCACGAAAATTTTAAGACCGTCATTCGTTTATCGCACCTTCGCTTTGCGATAACGTCAAGTCTTTTAAATTTCGCGCGAGGAAAAATGCAAAGCGGCGGGCGTTGCAGGTTGTTCGTTTTGCGGGCGGTCATACAGTCAGTCAAAACGAAGTGTAAAACGGTGTGTTTATTGTTAATTGCGATTACGGTTTCAGCAAATTTTCTGCAAAATGAATTCTTAGGTAGGTGCGCAAGGTTTTACTTGACATAATGGTATTCAGGAACCTAAAAAGTGATTTCAAGGAATTTTTCCGTGTAGAACTCAGAGTTTTTGTCATCACTTTTTTCGCCGTGTTAACAATAATTTTGGTTCCTTTAATTGCGACGATGTTTCAGCGATGATGATGCCCAGGCGACGCTCGCGGGGGCGACCACCATAGCGAATTCCCATCTTAAAAAATGCCCCAGATATGATACGCTAAATTTTTTTCGCGTGTAGAAGCCGATATTCACTTTTAAGATTGTTTCTTATGGGATTTATGCTTCGATTAACGTCATTTCGTTTATCGTCACATTTTTCAGGAACGATAAGTGACGTTAAACGAGGACTCACTGTATGTATTGTTTATTTTACCACATTTTAGCAGATATTCCTTTGTGCAGGACCACAAAATGATAAAAGCCGTTAATGTATTTGCTTTAATAATCTATAGATATTTAAATAATGCTCTTTATTTTTGCAGGATGGATATTGTCATGTGAACTCCACCAAGTTAGTGGCCAAAATCACAGGATATGTGAATGTCACATCAGGAGATGCGGATGCATTAAAGTATGCTGTTTCAAAGAATGGACCCATTTCTGTTGCTATTGATGCCTCTCACAAGACCTTTTCATTTTATTCGAATGGAGTGTACTATGATCCTGATTGTGGTGAGTAATTTTCAGTTAATTAGTGGAATACAGTAGAATTGCGATACTAAGGCATGCGTAAGACACTTTACGGATTAAAGATACAGTTAAGCCGTGTCCCAACTCGTTAGCCATTAGGCATCATGTATTTAGCCAGCCAGATTCTGGGCAGCCAACCACAAGGGAGCATGAATTGGGACATCCTTACGCAGGTGCTGCCATCTACTGGGCACTAGGCCAATGCAAAACAAGAGATAATCGGAATGATTTGAACAAATGATGAACAAAACCCACCCTAAATTGTTAAAATCATGGAGAATACATTATATAATGTAGTGTAATGTATTAATCATGGTTAAATTATGATGTTTCAAGTGATTTTGAGTATTAAATGTCAGAGAAGAGAATTTAATCATAATTTTAGTATCTTAGACAAACTTTTTGTAATAGTAAAGTAGGGGTATACTTTCAAATTCGTATTTTTAGTTCCGTATGGTTTTGTGAAATAGGTTTTAGCCAAGTTTGTGGCGAAATGTTAGCGTATACTCCTTTTAATTGGTTTTTAATATTTCAATCGTCTCTCAACCAAGTACTTTTTCGAATTCCTTATATTTAAAAAATTTAATTTCTAGTTTTGTTATTATTAAGAACAGGTGTATTTCGTCTATTCAAACGGTTACCGTCTGACTTGGGAATTATTTTCAAAATTTATTTAAAGTATGGTTGACGCACATAAATCAGGTTTCGTTATCATATCTTATAATCACTATTGATTTTAAATGTTGTTACTTATTCCGATTCCAATTTCGGGACTTTGTCCAATAACATATAATAATAATTGTTTATTCTTACGGGTGTTAACCTAATGTACAAAAAGTGTTAAATAAGAATTTAGACATAGTGTTACATAATTAAGCATTATTTAACACGTTAAAAAAGTAAACGGTAGCAAAAGATAACATGTGATCGGTATAAAAAGTTATAAAATAACACATACATTCATAAGAAGCATACTAACATTAATTAGCATTAAAATTAACGCCGCCTTCTCATTAACTAATTTCTCCGTAATTCTTACACTTCCATTAACGCAATTTCATTATTATAAACAAAATAAAAATTAATAATTATTCGAACAAGTCTCAAAATATCAACACTACTTGCAAACAAGTACTATCCCTTGTTGACAGCCATGATGCCCTTTCTCCTGAAGACGCTTTGCACGCTTTGAATCATGGGAAAAGTCGGGCGAAGGATGCACTCCTCGATGCCTAAATCTGGCGGCCGCGTTAGCTGCCTAAATTCCCTCCCTTATGCTGGCTAACGAGTTGGGACATCCTTCCAAGATGGCGTCATGGCTAAATCCTGGAATTGGCATAGCCAAATGGCCAATTGGGACACGGCTTAAACTCTTGATTATTCAAAGTCTGCAGGGCCAGAAAATTGTGAAAAATGTCGGGGGCACTTCATAATACAGTGAAACCTTGATATAACGACACCCACGGTGCACTAATAAACACTCGCTATAGCGAATTGTCGCTTTACCGGAGGTGGAGCAAATAATAGCCGATATACCTGTTGCGAACAGATATGCAGGAACAGGAGTGGTGCGGCGACAGATAAACATCTATCCGATAAACGTAAGCATAAATCCAGACGAAAGGCGATGTTTTTTTGCATCACTAAATTTCCTTACTCAAATAGCGACTAACTATTCAAACAATTTATGAGCGCCGCACTGAATAAAAATCATGCAAAGCATTGTTTCGTCATCATTATATTTATGGAACGACAGTTTACCACATAAATTTGAGACTGAGCACTCCATTAACTTCATTTCTAACAGATCGCTAGCAATTACAGAGGTTAAGGAGTCTTCATGAAAGTCTTCCGGCGGTGAAACCCTCTCTATGGCGAGAGCCAACACCGAAAGGGTCTCGTAAAAACGTATTTTTTAACACGCTTATTATAGGGTCAATTGACGGTGCATCGCGATCTCTCGTAATAGCGGGGGTGTCGTTATAGCCCATACTCGCTTTAACGAGGTTCCAGTGTATCAAGTTTCAGAATTTCGAACCTTTTTAAAAAGTCCCAAAAAAATGTTTGCTTTTATTCATCCACCCTTATTTTGTCTTTAGTGGCCTTTTTTTTAAGCGTTTTCAGTGGTTATATACGACAGAATTTTCAAAAACACTTTTTTGTTATTGATATTATTCAGTGAAAGAGTGCTGAAATACGATGGGACTCTAAACTTCCCATGCTTTATAGTTAAATATTAACGATCTTAGTGCTAAAGAAATTCCCGTTCATTTTAGAAAACGTAATCAAATAGCAAATTGAAAATGTTTGTATACAGATTTAACGTTAGAAATTTGTGGTCAGTAGCGAATACCAGCTATTATCTACCCATAAGATAGATATTTTTTTCCAATGCCTATGAAATTTTAAAGGCAGCCGGTAGCTACCACGTATGTCACCCTCTATCACTCAGTAACAAGAAAAAAGAAATACAAGGCTCCTAGGCCGTTTCCAAAATAACCTTCGTAGAATTATATTTGTAGTCTCTTCTGTATTGTCAGGTAAATGTACGATCTATTTGAATAGTTATTTTCAATATGATTCAGTTACGATCCTAAATTGCATAGGATATGATTTTCTACTGGCGAATATTTTAAGTAATTCTTTTCGGGCTCTCCGTCTAGCTGCCATGCTCCATCATCTTTGGGGATGTTAAAATGGAAGATTACTTATTCGTCATCAAGGCCATTGATTCCAGTTGTGAGGTGCCATGTTATATCTGTGGTATGTCTCTCTTCTTTTATGTCGACAGGATCAAGGTTTCTTACCGGAGAAAGGCATCCTCGATAATGGAGATGCAGCTTCCATTATCGGGGAAATAAAGAGAGATACGTTATTATCCACCTTCATTTTTTTCCCATAACACATGTTTTATCATTTCTCAACATTTTTAGGTGAAGTATAGGTTCAGTTGTGTGAATTCCCAAAAATGATACCCCAAAACGTTTACTTTAACCTCATTTAGTTTTCATGTTTCTATTTCCATAGAGCAATAGTAAGTGGTTTCTTTTCTCTTCTTTGAGTCTTCTGCCATACCCTTCTTGCCAGTTCACATATTTTCACGCATTCTGCCTTTTTGGTCCCCGATTTCTGAAAAACGCTGATAACATGAGCCACCTAATGTGTTCTTTGGTGACAACCAATAACTTTCGGCTGTTAGTGTTTTGCTTCCATATGGTTTCAATATTAGTAATTTCAAAGCACTGAAGGAACAAGTGACTTTGTACGCAGTCACGCGCACGGGTGCAAAGTTAAATACACCAAAGGATGAAGTTAGCCATTGTTCGGTAAAACCCATCCCGAAGTTCGCTCTGAGAAGATGGCTTGGTGGTGTAACTGGTAGCACGCCTGACCGGCAATCGGGAGATCCGGGTTAGAATCCCGGCTAAGTCAAATATTTTTTCATGGCGAACTTCATCCTTTGGTGTATTTAATTAGTAATTTCGTATTTGTGTGTAGCGAGAACCTGGATAACTGCACTCATCATGAACATTGATGTTGATACTTATGCAGGAATTAATATCTGACATCAATTAACTTTATTAATCGTGGTATCATAACCTAAATTAATCAATTTGCCAATGAATGATGAGTTCCTATAATAGACCGCAGCTAAAAAGTTTGTAAGTATGCAAAATAAACTTGTGGAATAAAGCTTCTTCAACAATGGGAAGAGAGTGAAGGGAGGCTGAATTGCATACTTCATTGAAGATATTGGAAAGAAAAAATGAAATTAAAATGAAAATCTAAGAAATGATGGTGTTCCTTGTTCGTCCCTAAAATGTTGAGGGGCCAACAATTGCCCAAATGTTTTTTTTTAGGGCTTGCTCATTTTGGTTTTTGGACCCTCCAGTTCCTAAACTTACAAGGGGAGACCACGAAACTTGCTTCTCCTTTTCCTATGCCGTATTTTTTATGGCCTTCGGAATGGTGAACACATCCCTGAAATAGTAGTGGTTCCGTTGAATGGGCCTTAGTTTGGCTGTAATTAATTAATTTTCATGCGGCACTTTTCACAAGCCACCTCTAGTTCCATAATGTCGCACTACTCAGCAGGTGGTTCAGGTGGGGTAGTGGTTAGCATTTACGTCTACCACCTAGGGGACCAAGGTTCGGGGCTCCGTGATGGCTGTATATTTTGTTGTCTTCATTGTGATCATACGGCGTCAACTTTTTCATTAATTTTAATTGCGACAAGCATAGACATGAGACTATTTTTTTATCATCATAATGGCGTTTAGGTATTTAAGCAGTGTCATAGTAGGCGGCTTGTGAAAAGTGCCGCATGAAAATTACGGCACGCAATTATGGTATCGTGCAGTAGCGGTTATAGGAAACCAGAGCTTAAGGCAAATTGTGTACGCAGGGGAGTGCCTGGCTATGACTCATGCTATCTCTACTTCCTCTTCCCCCTCTGCCTTCACTTCTACTATTCCATTCCTATGCAGTTTGGCCTTGACTGGTAATGGCGTAAACATGTCCAAGTGCGACAAAATCTCCGGTTCCCTTGGGCCATATTCAACCGCATGCGATGGCACGGCAATAATTACATGTTAGCAATGTGAAATATACAATCGGAGATCGTAAGTAATATTTCTCTGAATTTACGAATGATTTACCATTGACGAATCTTCTAATATTAACGAAGAATTTTTTTCTGCCGCTGATCGTTATTTACAATGTCCCAGCAGCAGACAATGTCCAATGTCAAGCTGACGTCCAAGTAAACTTGAAACATTCCGTGTCAGCAAATAGATAAAACAATTCCACTTTAAGAAGGGGATATAATGGAATCAATTAGCCCGGAGTAGCATTGTATTTAAAAAATGCAAAGATCTTGGTACTTTTTCGTCTGATTTTATTTTTTTATAAAGATCGTGGAAAACTTCAAAGGTAAACACATGCATGGATAATCCGCAACCCGGATAAAATGCAGCCGGATAATTGGGAGTCTCCTGTATTAGGAGTCAATGCATATAAAACATCATCAATTATAATTATTAATAATATTACTTAATATGATAATCCTCAGTGAAAATTGGCAAAATTTGAAAAGACTGCTCAAAATCAGCTCAGATCATTTTTCGAATTCATCTTTAGTCAAACCTGTCTTGTAGGAAGGGTGTACTGTGGTAGCTTAAGCATTAAAAATTAAACACCTGAATAAGAACAAGATCTGAGAACAGGAATGTAGAACCAATGCCGGGTACCAAACTGGAAGTGAAACCAGCAAAGAACTGGAAATGATCAATGTTTTTTTTTTCTCTTATAAATTCACATCTTCCTACTGAAGTCATAAGTAAAATTTACTATGCATATTATTACAATTTATCATTTAGTTCTACTTGATGCAAATATATTTACATCATGCTTTATTTCAAATTCTAGGCAATAAGCCCGAGCAGTTGGATCACGCTGTCCTTGTTGTGGGTTATGGAGACATGAATGGAAAACCATATTGGCTGGTGAAGAACTCATGGTCAAATTACTGGGGTAATGATGGCTATGTTTTGATGGCCCAGAAAGATAATAATTGTGGTGTGACTACAGATCCAACATATGTACTTATGTAACATCGAAGTACATAATGAGTAATGCTAATGGGTCTCTCTAAAAATGTCCATGCATAACACATCGACTTAGGATTCTATTGTTAATTATAGTACAAATCAAACATGGAATTTGAAAAAATCATGGATGATTTATTGTGATAAATGAAATGGATTTCCTTGGTCAAGGCTGTATGGTTGTCTTTGCTAGACACCCTCTGTGATACATCTACATATTTCAATTGTCATTGATTTTCAGTTTATTTGTTTAAGATCTGTTCACTTTATATCTAATGGAGGATTTTGTATCAAGTCTCATAAACTGAATACTTCACCATTGTTTGTTACTCACTTTGAAAAGGTCTCATAATCCTGGGATCCTGATCTGATAATTACTTTCTGGCTGTTGTATTAAGTCTCTTACCTAGCTTATTAATTAATTATTGTCAATTCAAGGAAAAATATCAAGATAAAATAACTTGTTATCAGGTATTTGATGTCGTATTTTTACCTCCTGTGTTTCCTCGTACTTATGTTTAATTTGTAGCCATTTGACTATTGTGAAGATGCATTTTATGTGTGATGTGTTATTATGAAATGAAAATCTTATTGCTGAAGATGATTTTCTTTTGTTATACTTTGATCCCACTATTATATTTTAGAATGGAGAAGTTAAGACTAGAATATCAATAGATTTTTGCCTCAATAAAGGCTAAGAAAAAAATTTTCAGCAGACAAGAAGTAATTAGCCAAATTATAGCATGGAAAATTGGTAGTTTTTGCTATTGCTCTCTCTTGTCTTCTTGGTATTTGTCTCTCTTGTACTCTTGGTTCTCGGGAAGGTATACTATGCACTGGAGAGGCGTGGAATACAAGACAGATTCTGCTTAAAAACTCATCAGAGACACAACGTGTTTCGAAGTTGTTACATTGTAAAGTGTGTTCTTCATTCCTCTTTTTTTTTCATAAAAACTAAAAGTATGTGCTAGGGATGGTTTTGAGGTGTCAATTAACTGATGAAGTATGCAAGGATTAGGATGGGGGACAAGAGGGAGGATTCAAGGTAGTTACGGGACTCCTTGTGGAGGATTCCTCAGGTCTGCTAATTTGGTCTCAGTGTCTTTTCCTTGGTGTCCATAGTTCTCTGTGAGGAATGGTCAGGGGAAAATTCATTGGATGTGACGTGACTTGAGGATGCCTGACGGCATACCAGCGAAACTGCCTTCTCCAACATGTCCCAAACTGAGTACTGCTTGTAGGAATTATTTAGAAAATTAAAGAAGAGGAAGGAGACCGCTATCAGAGAAGAAATTGAATTTGTATACAATTAACTAAATAACTCAAAGGGATGAAGAAAACCTAATAATGAGGGGGTATTGAAAAGTACAGTCTCCAACGATGCCATTTCTGAATGTGAGCCACTAAGCAAAATTTGACTACAGCGTTGCATTCCTTGTTTTCTTCGCTAAAATTTAGAACCACTTACGTTACCTTAGGTCACTCAGTCACTGTGTAGCAGTCGTTAAGGATGAGGTTCCCGCTTAGCACACCCGCCAGGTACGAACTATGCTAAGTCATTCGATTTTTGAAAGTGAAAAATTTTTCTACGATAGAAATTCATCACCAGTTAATGGAAGTATATGGCGAGAAGTGTATGGGCATCAAAAACAGGTGGAAATGGTGTCAGGAGTTTTCTAATGGACCAGAAAACATCCATTATGAGCAGCGGTCAGGGTGGGCGAGTTTTCCGGAATCAACTGTCGCTCGAATTGACAAGATGGTGCACAATAACCAAAAAATAACCCTTCATGAGATAAAGGAAGGTCTTAATGAAGGGTGTGACAACTTTTCCATGCAGAATACTGTGCCGGAGGTCCTCCGTTACAATATGGTGTCTGCCAGATGGGTCCCTAAGCAGCACACCGATGAACACAAGAAAAAGTGCATCCACATGTGTCACATCAATAGATCGCCATACTCAATGAATTCGGCTGGGATATCATTGACCACACTCCTTACAGCCCAAAAGTTCCCCGAGCTCCTAACACCTTTTTTTCCACTTTCAAAATACTCCTTGGGGGACAGAGATTCAAGTCAGATGAGGAAATGCAAGACACAGTCGACAGTTGGCTGCAATAGTGGTACAATGCCAGTATTAAAAAGCTGGTTAAAAGGATGCAAAAAGTAATTGATCATCAAGGCATCTATGATGAAAAATAGCAAAGTACTCAGCCTTTCCAATGATGTACGCAAAATTGAGAATAAATTTATTTTCCATTTTTTAAAATAGGAGACCTTACTTTTCAATACCCCCTTGTTGATCAATACTTTTCCTGTTCAAACCTTATTTTAAATAAATTTCTACTTTGTAACAGTATTTGACAAGTCTACCTTTGATAAGTCTCACAGTTGTTACGGAAATTTTTTTTCCGAGTTTGAGCGAGGTACCCACTTCGGTCGATAATTGTTTTTCGGGTCAAAGCCGCATCGACTCATTTTTGGTGGAGGACTTTTTCTTGTGCATTCCAGCTCCCGTCTTCGGGTCAGTAACAATTTTACCCACTTTGGAAATCCATAACTCGGAAAAAAGCCTTCTAATTATAACTGAACTATAGTAATAGCTTAATGGATTATAATGGATGAATAAATGGTGGGTGGCAGGAGTTTCTAGATCGAGAGAAGTGACATTGTCTCAGCTAGAATATCTTTCCTAAGAAAAATAAGTAAATAACTTGCAGAATATAAAGGGAAGTAAAGAATGTGAGCTGGATAAATGGCTGCACATGCTGTATACACTGTGATGCGACTTCCTCCTACCATTGCCAGCACAATGCTATTGAAGTGGTGTTATCCTGGGCAAAAAGATGGGTAGAGAAAAAAATGCCTCATTCAAGATGAAAGACCTTGAAGACATTAATCACCAGGTAGTATGTATCACTAAAACTTGAGAGATTGAGTATCATTCCTTCTTGGATTCTCTAAGTGCTACATATTTAAAATTTATTTTTACAGGTCATTGATGAAGTACATGAAGCAGGGCAGCATGTAATCAACTCATGGAACACTTGCAAGGTGAAGATTTTAAGAGAGAAATAGCTCAAGATAGCATTGTGGAACCACTATAGATTTGATTAAAAAAATGGATACAAAAGCAATAAAATGATATGTGTAGGTGGGTTTTCTATAAATGAAAAATTCAAATTTGTTCCATACTCAAAAAATCAAATAAATTCAGTTTGGGTAATGCCCTTTTCATGTGAAAATCAGAAGTTGTTATGGAGTGAATTGATGATTTAATTTTTTTCAGATTTTTAAACCGCTTCAAATAGAAGAGGTGCTATCATAGATCCTATACCCAGGTCATTTGGCTGAAGATAAATTTCACCATTAAATAGGTATTCATTCCTGCTTTACTCACAGTCTCACCATTACACTAATTCCACTCACCCTTCTCACCAGTCACCTGTTCTAACCACACTACATAAGTCTAAACCTTTATTGTCGTGGCATGTTTCAATTAACGATCACATGATGGGAAAAACTCATTGTATGTTATCTTTCACATACTGTGGACTTAGTGATTTTTATGAATTAGGAGTTGGAGGTGGGATTAATGTTTTTATCAATATTCTTATCTGTGATATTTTCCCGTAATGTCAAGTTGAGATTTCTACGATTGGTTAATGAAGAGTTTTTAGTGAAAATTTGGAAATTGTTATGCTTTGACTTTCGCAATTCAGACTTTAACCAGTAAAGTGAAAAGCTGAAACATTTGCTTATCTTGTCTCCATTAAGTTTACGGAAAGCCCATTTTTTGGCACACTCAGCAAAAGGATAGGGCTTTAAATCCTGCTATTTTTAGCTAATCTTCATACTGCAGGTAATTGAAAATGAGCTAATCTTATCTATTTGATAGAATGAGGCTGAAAGTCATTGATTAAGTGGTTATTTCAATAGCTTTAAATCATTTGGTGATGTGTATATTGTCTTTTACCTATATCTGAAGTAAGAAGCTGATAAATTTGGTAATCTTGTCTCCATTAAGTTGATGGAATAGCGATTTTTTTCAATACTCTTGGTGGAAAGGTTGGGCTTTAATTCCAGACATTTTTGGCTAATCTTAATGCTGCAGATAATTTAAAAAATGAGGTTAACTTATCTATTTGACGGAATGAGGTAGAACATAATCATTGAATAAGAGGTTATTTACACAGTTTTCAAGCATTTGATGATATGTAGATTGTCTTATCAGCCCATTGTCCATAGTCTTATAAATGGGGCTGGGATTTTAATGAATTAGTGTTCACTGCTTAATCTTGGATGTGGGCAATAATCATTGATTGAGTAGTGTGTGAAAATGTTGGTAAAATCTTTTTCAATTATCCCTTTGGGATATTATCTTCTCATTGGTAAGTAGCTATGGCTTTCTTAGGTAATTATTTAATTTTTGTGTTCTGAATAAAAGTTTAATTTTTATTTATTGTTACTTTGCAGGATATTGTGTGTGTGGGCACCCCTCTGCCTATGTAGGTGCTCAAAGTGACAGTGTTCCAGTTTTTAGTGACAAATACACTGCCAAAGGAGATATATATTTACCATTTGCTGATTTGCGGGAACCATTTACTGCATGGTATGATATAGATTCTCGTTCAAGTAGGATTGACTACTATGGTGGTAAGTATGGGAATAGAAATAAATGCCATTACCTATGCCTACTATTCTGGACTGGTCACAAAAAAAATATTTTCAGATATGGTAAAAACGTATCAGTTGGGTAACTTTAGAGAATTTGGGACATCAAGGAAAGTTGTACCAATGACTACAGAAACACAGTGGAACGTGCAAACATGTGTTGAAGTAAATGGCACCCAAAGCTCTCCTGTAACTCCTCAAGGCATTTTGCCTGATCTTACGGGATATAAGGTTGGTACCTCTGCATTGTTAAGAGAAATGAATAATCTCTTGTGAGAAGGTTAGCGATCCTATGTATAAGTTATTCTTTCCAGTGTTGAAGACTCTGGTATCAATTCAATGTTATGCATCATTTCCTGCTTTATAATATGTACATCATAATTGTAACTTATTGAGTATGATTGTCTACAGGACACAGGGAAAATGGGTCATTTAGACATACCCTGTATATATTCTTCGATAGAGTTATATAATTTTGTGTATAAAAGTTGCCTCACTATAGATTTTGAGGCCATGAATGCCATTAATGCCTCTTATCTCTATGTATTGGTAATTTATTATACCAACATGGACCCACAGTTTTTGGTTCCTTTGAGGCTGATTTAACCCTTAGGCTGTGGGAACGTTTTTAAACAGTCTGCATGGTGAGTTCGGGGAAAACGTTTCTCTATGTTTGACCAGATTTTCTTACCACTCGCAGCCTTTCCTCAAGATTTTATTGCCGTCCTTTCCACGGTTGCTTGAACTCGGCCCTACCTAGAGGCAGAGAGCACAAAGGCATCTTTCGAGGACTTGGCACCCTCACTACGGGGAGCGCTTCCTGGATTATCCCTTCTCCCAGAGAGAGAAAGCTCCCTGCTCTCTGCTGTGCATTCACAATGAAAACAATTCCAACAAATCCTTGCATTTCCTAGGAATTTATCTTGCTGTTGTCCATTAGTCGGGGAAACTTATTTGAATGCATTGGCCTCTCTTTCTTATACTATTGGTGGTGGGTCTTCCATCCCTGCATAATTACCAAAGACATATTATATTCATGATCTGTCTTCAGGGGGTAGAGTGGGCAGTCTCGGATTATGGGGGTCCACTGCCTGCTAGACACACGCCCAAGATCGACGGAAAAATAGCTTCCCCGCTCATGTCTCGCACACATTGACAGCAAAATTTTGACGCTCCCGCAGCGAGGAAGGGTTAATGCAAGTTAAATTGTGATGTAGGTCATCACGGTTCCTGGTGCAATAATAATGTAAATCAGAATTTTTCATCCGCTCCTTTAAATTTGATTTACCCCGTGTGTCATGGGCTGTTCTACTTTCGTGGCTATCAATACAGTTGGTATGGCCCAGTGATTGGAAATCCATGTGATTGTAATCTTTTGTTGAATTACTTCTTGTGAATAGGTATATTGAGGTAATTTGTATCCTTTCCTTTTCTCATGCATATAAGGGGGTGACATGAGAGTTATGGCAAGTTCCTTAGTTGAGGTAACAGGGGAATATTGCTTGATGAACAAATAGATAAAACCATGTTAAGTGATGGATACCTTTACTACTTTGGATTTTGTGAAATTTCCCCCTCCTCCTGTTTCCGCATAACATCAATTAACGAGTGGTCTTCACCCCTGAAATTAATTATCTGAACACAGAATAATAACATTAATAATAATATTTATTTGCCTAGCGATCAAAAATACAAAATGAGAGCAGTACATATGTACTACAATGATATAAGGCATGTCAAAAACAATGAAAATAACCATACAAAGATACATACAATTCAAAACAATAAAAGCCATTAATTATGATTGTACAAAAAAAATTAAGTTAAAAAGAGTCATCCAAGAACCCATCACTGAGTAATACATTTTATTTAAAAGAAACTTTTTTAAGCTACTTTTGAATTTTATCATCAACTCGGTTCAAGCTCACGAGGAAGATTTTTAAACAGATGGAGACCCATGTTAGATGGCCCCAATGCTGTTTTTTTTTAGTTATTACATAGGGAACATGAATATCATAACATCTTCTGGTGGAGTAGCAGTGGATGTCAGAGTTGAGAGTAAAATCTTTTAAGAGACCTTGGACATAGAGAGTGGCATACATAATGTATACACAGGGTAAGGACAGGATTTTAAAGTTTGCTAAACAGTGGCCGAGAGGGTGTTCGCAGGCCAGCTTGAGCAATGATTCTGATAATTCTTTTTTTTAATTTTAAACATTTTTACAGCGGAAGGAGAAGATATCCCCAGAGAAGTATACTGTAGGTAATATGGGAAGAAAACAAGCCAAAGTAGAGAGTAAGAAGGATATCAGTAGTAACAGTACGACAGATGGTATAGTGAGGTAAACTGAGTAAACATTCATTATGAACTTATCTCTAATCTTACTTTGCAGAAAATTGGATCTGAAATTGTAAATGGAGTTAATTGTGAAAAATGGCGTCTGGTGTACTCATTTGAAGATAAAGTCAATACATACACTATGTGGGTTACTTACAAGGTAACTATTATTTAGTGCAGTATGAATAACTTTATGGTCAGTCAGCAGTGTGAGCAAATGGTATCTTAATATTTTACATTGATAGTAAGCCCCATAAGGGGCCCCAACTGTCTATTAAGCATATAGTATAGCACTTTCACTTTATTTGCAATTATGAATTGGAAGTTTTACAAACAGAATCAGATAATCACTATTATCAAACTCATAAACTGATGGTTTTTAAGTGAATGTAAGGAGTTAAATTTGAAAATAAATCTGAAAAAAGTCCAAATATATTTCTTATTGTGTAAAATTGAAGATGGATATATTTACATTCAGCATTTTCTAAGAGTTGAAATGTTTTCTTGATAAATGAACTTAACTATTACTGCTGGTGCTGAGATTGAAAAGGCTTAGTTTCAGATTACTTTTTCATCATCAGTTCATGAATTTGACCAGCTCTATCTTAAATGCTTTATTTATATGCTATATTCCAATATCTCAGGAATTCAATGGAGTTTTGGAACCCGTACCAATTCGCTATGAGGTAACAGGAACCAATCCAGTATTGGGAGCTCACTATGACCACTATTACCTGAACTATGAAGATTACATCTCTGGTAGCCCTGATCCTGATGTGTTCAAATTAGATGAAAGTGAGTATAAAATTTCAATTAAAAATAAACCATACCTATTGCATTATCTGCATGGAAATGTATGAAAGGCACCCATTGCTCTTTAGCTCCATGAAGAATGTATATTTATTGAACTGTTACATACTTAATTAAATGTATAGGGGCTCAAGCACCACTATCTCCAAAGATAGCAAAAAGACTCAAAGAAACCTTTCTGCAACTGTAACTCACTTCATTTCAGTTTAACATTATAAAAGTCTGTTAATTGAAAATAACTTTTTGTTGATTCATTTATTATTCTCTTGTGCACATGTGCTTAGTTATTTATAGAATGATCCTCAAATATAGGTATATATACCATTGAGTATGAAAATGTTTTCTGTGTACCATGTTATTTTTTAGTTACATCCATATTCAAGAGTATGGATATGTTATGTCTATGTGAGCAATCGGTCTCAGGCATTCAATGCTTGTTTTTTTTAGGCATGACTTGCCGAGATTTCCCTGGTCCAGGAGTCGATCGGACCTCTATTTTCAACCCAATGAAAGAATTTATTCACAATGATGATTCCCACATCAAAACTTCTTTTGAAGAGTTCAAACAAACCCACAATAAGCAGTATAATGATGACGAAGAGCATCATCATAGATTGAATGTCTTTCGTCAGAACGTGAGGTATCTAGGCAAAATTCATTCATGGTTATTTCATAACAGTCTCTTCATATGAGGCCACACAATGCTGACTGTGGCAGCCAAAGCACAGATGATTTTAACAATGCTTTGCTACGTGAGGTATGAATAAGAGGCACCACAAATTGGTGGCCTTGGCGGCCTCATGTGAAATGAGTGTTAGCCATTAAAAATAAGTGTGATCACTCACCTGGCGGTATTATTGTGGTATTCTTCTTATGAGGAGATTGGATTGTTGATTTCTTACTGTGTATCAAGGCTATTAAATGGTTCAAGTTTTGGCACTAAAGAAATAATCTGAAACTCTATATTATTATTGACTGGAATTAGAGCAAGTTCTATATCATGATCCAGTAATTAAGACTTAAACCCAAGCCTAGTCATATTTTGCTGTTTCAAGTGCAGAATTTCCTACAATTTTGTGATTTAAGTAATGACTATACATAGTCTAATTAGAATTAATATATGTATGTATTTGTATTTTAAATATTTGATAGAGGGTAGAGATAGTAAATAAGCATAAATTCTGTATTTGATTACTTTAAATTAAAGTGACTAATGAATGTAGTTATTACAAGACAACAACAAGTGTCACAATGGATTGTGAGTAAAAGCCTCCAAGGAGTTGCAGTGGTGAAATTGGGGTCAAAACCACCAGTCCCATAATAAGTCATGGGCGACTTCCACGGGTGCATTGTAGGGACTGGAAGCATGAGGGTGGTAAAAGCTGTATTTATTCTTTAAATTGCAGTGAGAAGAGTTAAATGATATTTCCCAACACTTGAACTAATGATATAAAATGTGATTACTCAGCTTGTTTTGGCAGG
This sequence comes from Ischnura elegans, assembly GCF_921293095.1. NCBI lineage: Eukaryota > Metazoa > Arthropoda > Insecta > Odonata > Coenagrionidae > Ischnura > Ischnura elegans. The sequence goes on from NC_060248.1 coordinate 104,311,595, forward strand.
ATTTGATGAGGAGGAAGAGGTTTACGAGCAATAAGTATCCTCTGTGAAGCAAAAATGCTATCTCACATAAAGATTGTTCGATTGTGTGGCACCCTACGTAGCCAAAGACAATCAGTTAACTTCCTCACTCAGAAAAATCAATTATTTGGACATTTTGCAAATATGTACAAGGTTTTTTACTTGGTCCCTGGTTATAGTTTCTTGTTGCCCTCTTCTCTTCTTTCCTTTCTTTTGTCAGTATTTTAGTGAAAATGTGAGGATTACATACATACAGTGATAGTTTCTACTATATAATAGATTTCTTTATTTGATGGTAAATTATCTAGAAGGCTTGAAAAAATTAGAATCATGGACTTGTTTCACAGGTATGGTGTCCCTAATTATTAACAATTCGAAATTGTCTTTTCAGGTTTATCTCATCCAAGAATAGGGCAAATTTAGGTTTTCAGCTTAAAGTCAATCATTTAGCTGATCTGACTGATGAGGAGAGAATGGCGCTTAAAGGATGGCGTTATACAGGTGAATACAACGGTGGCCTACCTTTCCCAGAAGTTTCACCATCTGAACTGAGAGATATTCCATCAACATTAGACTGGCGGATATATGGAGCTGTAACACCTGTTAAAGGTAGTCTACTATTTAATACCAAATTCCTGAATCTACATAGATATATTTATATTTTTTTATTCCTTGTCTGTTTACAAACCTTTAATAATACAAAATAAAGTTTTAGAATATCACCCCTCGCAGCTCTGACCCTTGGACTGTGGGAACATTTTTATACATTTTGCATGCTGACTGTGGAAAAAATGCATTTCAACGTTTGACCATTACTTGACTACCTTTTTAAGTTTCTCAAAATTTTTATTGCTAACTGGGTAGAGCCCAAGTGCACTTTCCCTCACTGTATGGATTACTAATCAAGCTTAACTCTCCCTGGCCATCCCAGAAAAACAAAACATTTAAAAACGTTCCCTCTGTCTAAGGTTAGAGCTCCATTTGAATGAAATATTTTATTTCAAATGCCAATAAATTCTTATGCATTTATGTTGAATGTATATAGGGAAGCAAGCATAAACCTTAAAAATTGAATTAAACTTTTCACTTAAAGTCATTAGGGTTAATTTCTTAGCTATAAAATGAACTCATATGCAACTTTATAGAATGATATTTTTTTAATCACAATTAATTATACCAATAAGACTTTCATCAGTCCATGATGTGAAAGTGGGGATATATTCGCAGTGGAATAAGAAATGGAATCAGGTTAGATTATTCATGGAATGTATTAAGAAATTTCCTCTACAGCCATGTTGGAGACAAAAAATGTATCCAAATGTTCTCCATTTTGAGTCATTGTATGGATTTAAGTTTCCTCTCCAAATTTATTTCATGATCCTTTTTTATAAGAGTAGTTAGTTTTAGTTAGTAGTAGTGGTTATCAGCAACCCCCTTTTAACGCGTTTCTTCATGTACCTCTATACCTGTGATTCTGTGAATGGTGGAAGAATTTGGTGAGTGTGATGTTGTGGGGTACACCATTACTTTATGCTTTCCTCCCACTTTTAGTTTTGATAATACCTATTTCACCAGGAATAGATAACAATTGGAATATTGAAATACCTGTTTAAGAAATATAAATTGGTTAATGATCATAGTAGCTATGTCCCTATATTAGTCATATCAATTAGAATCTCAAATAGCAGTGCAATACACCTTTGAAATTCACCAATTTTCACTCAACAGGCCGTGGCATGATTTTGTGATGGCTGAGTAATTATGACTGAACTCGACAATTCGTCAATGAGCATAGCTATTCTCAGCTGTAGGTTTCTGGTTACTATGCCAGAGTGTGGGCTCTTTGATAATTTCTCCGTTAAATATTTAGAATGGGAAATGGCTCACTTGCAGCCAACCAATCAAGGCCAAACACAGAAGCCATTTTGCAGGGCTCTAATATCATAGTGATTACATTAATCATTCAAGTGGAAAAATTGCTGAGGTGACCTTTGAATCTACATTGCTGTTTAGTGCTTAATTCAATTGGACCCATGCCTTAGCCCACCTGGCTAAAGAAATTGCTAACTGGACCTTTGAACTGCATTAGATTTCTATATATAAGGGCCTAAACTTGACATTAGAATTTTTTTCATGAACTTAAGAATATGCGAGATACGACCATAGAAAACACCAGTGAGTTGTACACCTTCCCATCCCAAAAATCCTTGGGAGATAGCTAAGAGCTAGGTCTTCAGTGAAATAGGGGCGCAGCTAGGAATGAAGGCTATAGGGGGGGTTTCAGGTGCAAAATACTGGAGTGCCTGAGGGTGTGGAATACCCGCCAGGGTAAGTGGGAGGTGCGGGGGCCCTCCCCTAGAAAATTTTTCAGATAAATGGCTCAAAATGGTGAGTTTTACGGCCTTCTGAGGGATATTTTATTAATACAGTAAAACCTCTTTACATCGTAATGGAAGGGACCAAAATTTGGGAAATTTGATGTATGGAGGTTCAATATAGAGAGGTTTTAGTGATAGGCACAATCTTTTTCATATCCTTTGGAAATGAAAGGCACTACTGTCTTTTAAACCATTATAGGTATTTATGTGTTAAAACACACATGCATGCATCAGTGAACGTATATTTATTATTTGATAATTACAGAAAGCGAGCGCTATCGCATGATTTTTACCATGATTCGGGAGAAAATTATGTGATCTCTCTCAATTCAACAGTCACTTAAAATGATTGGGGTAGTTGGATACCTTTTTTCTTATTTACTGTTAGGTATGCTCTCATATTGAACAAAATGGCCGCAACCAATGATTAACCTGAAAATTACAGCATGATAAGGTATATAATAAAAAAAAGAGTAATATAAAAGAGTAAAAAGGTATATAAATAAAAAACATTTATTGCTGAAAATGTCATTCCATGTACGTGATCGCAGCTGCATTAATGGTCTCAAGTTGTCTCGGTACAATTTGCGGAGGTAGTTAGGCGGTCTCCGGAGTATCTCCTTGGTATGATAAGTGGAGGTTTTACGATATAAAGAGGTTCACTACAAAGAGGTTTGCCTATAAATTTACATGTAAATCTGACGGGACCGTAGGGGTGGTATGATGTATGGAGGTTTATGATGTAAAGAGGTTCACTACATAGAGGTTTTACTGTATTTACACTATTCTATAAGTAATATTAATCCAATTAAGTGAAATGTAAACTAAAAAATTTCTCTGAGCTCTGGGGGGGTTTATGCCCCACAACCCCCCCTCGCTGTGCCTCTGATGTGAAACACCCAAATTTTGTAATTATGTATGTAGCCTTGAATGTAGAGAAGGCTGAGAAATCTTTTCCATTCGCCTCTCCAATTCAAAAAATAGATTTGCCCAATAAAATGCTGTAAATTAATCTACCATTGCCCCCTTATAAGAAAGTTACAGTATTTTTATGCAGAATTAGTTAAATTGATCCACAGATTCACCTTAAGAGAAGAATTTTATGCTACTAGGCTACCCCGCAAGAGTTTGTGAATATGAAATAATTTTATCTGAGGGATATAGCTAGGCATATTTTTCATATCATTATATAAAAATGAGTGGAGTAGTTGCAACTTCTTGGGATAATATGTGGTGGTTTCCCTTTGGCTTCCACATCTCAGTACTACAGCTGTAAAAGTAAATATTACCAAGCCCTAAATTAAATGTGTGTCACTGTGATAACCACTTTAGTCTCCACCTTCATATGTATGAAGAAGAACTGCTGCTCTCCACCACCGGTGATGAGAGGCGAAGTAGTCAGTAACCTCCTGTCACCATGTCATGGCATCTTCACAGGTTTTGCTAACCTTACCCAACAATAGACCAATATCTCTTCAGCATGGCATCACTTTTTGTCCACAATTACTTATTAGATGAGTGAATGTGCTTATTTCAGGGCTAGACTATATATCTAGAGATCGACCTTCCATCCACAAGCTGGTGGATGTGCTTGAAAGCTTACCCATGAGATTTTTCATGTATTCTGTTTAAAAGGCAATTTGAAAAATGTTAAGTATATCTTCACTATTAAAAGCTCTCATGTCATACTTAAAATTTAAATTTTTTAGAAATTTAAATTAATGTAACATGTTGGCCATAGCCAAATACCGTCATTAATATAATTCCAAATTCTCATATTTTAGAATTAACAAGCTAGTATTCATAATTTGAATCCAAATATCAGTTAACCTTTGGTCTATTTCCTTGTATTAAAATAATGCTATTTTTATCATTAAAGATCAAGCAGTTTGTGGGTCATGCTGGAGCTTCACAGCCACTGGAACAGTAGAAAGTGCTTATTTCTTGAAGTATGGAAAACAAATAAGTCTCTCTCAGCAGGTTCGTTTCAAGAAATTTTGTGCACTTAGGGATACATACTGACTTCTTATATTTTTTAAGTACAGTAACTACTTGATGAACCTAAGAAAAAGCAACTTTTTATGTAATATTTTTAGGCCTTGATAGACTGCACTTGGGGGTTTGGTAATGATGGATGTAATGGTGGACAAAATTACCGTGCATTTGAATGGATGATGGAGCATGGGGGTACACCTACAGATGCTGAGTATGGACCATACTTGGGACAGGTATGAATCAATCCCTCTGAGTCATGATCATACAAAACTATCATGCCAAAATATATCCTCACCTAACTTATGGCATCATCTTTTGGGGTAATGCTAGCTGCTGCCACAAAGTTTTCTCTATGCAGAAACGTGCAGTGAAAGCCATGGCCAGAGTTTCTATGCGATCACCTGGCTTACCTCTTTACAATGATCTGAAAATACTAACATTCCCATCACTGTACATACTCAACTGTGCCTCTTTTGTTAAGAATAACCCTGATTACTTTCCAAAAAATAGTTCTCTCCATAATCACGCTACCAGAACCACCATTGACATTCACCTCAAAGACTACCCTAGCACTTTCTGCCAAAAAGGACCCCTTTTCTCCCTATCAAAAATATACAACAAACTACCATATGATATCAAATGTCTTCCACCTACACCATTCAAGAATGCTTCGAAGAAATATTTAATGGAAAACAACTACTACAGCCTGAAGGATTTTATGTTGGGCTCTGAGTAATCTTTGCCCATCAACCACAAAAATTGCAACTTTTTCCTTTTAACTGTAAAAATTGTAAATATTATATCACTTCATTTATTTGTAACTATTGCTTTAATTATTTACTTTATTTTGATGACTTCCAACGTCACCGGAACATATGTGATCTCTATGAACAATAAAAAATTATTATTATTATCACAGATACATGGCCTGAGCCTTGCTACACATGCTATAAATGGATGATCACTTTCCTATAGCGATGCCAAAAATTTTTGAGTGAGTTGACTTGGCTTGAGACAGTTTTATTATTCCAGAAGTTAAGAAAACACACTCCAAGGCTTAGTACAAAAAATCCACTCCAAGGCTCAATTAAAATATTAATTCGCATGAATTCTACACACGAGCAATTTATGAAAGAAAAACTATATGTTCTTAGATGAGTAAAAAGCCCTTTAAATCATTTGCTTTGCATTTTTGACTCCTTGATTAGTGCTTAATTACATTACATTACTTTTTTTATTGATATCTTAAGGTAAAATTATCTTCAATAAATCAAAAAATATTACCTACGACACTATCATTGCGTCCCTCTGCATTTTGTGCTTGAAATTACATTCTCAAATTATATCATAGATACCCCCTCCATTTTCACAAGTCTTTCTCTTTAATTGAGCTTTATTTTCACCTCCCAAGACATGTTGTTTCATTATTTAAGTTTACATTAATTTTGCACACTAAAAACTGACAAATAATTTTTTCCGAGGATAAGCTTTTTTATAAGTTTTTCATAAAATATTGAAATACACAGTAACATTAATGCATTCAATTAGGCATATCACGTCTGAAAAATTACAAGTCAACCCTCATTGTCGGTTGTAATGTTTTGTTGTTTTCTGGCGAACAATAGCATTAAAGATTTCTCGGGTTTTGCTCTGGGTCAGGTCTTCCATGTCTCCTTCCAATGCTTCGATAAGCAAATTGCCCATCATATTCAGGGATCCCTTAAGACAATTGGCGAGTAGCTTATCGAACCGTTGGAAGAAGAAATGGAGGGCCTAACCCGGTGTCAAACCTGAGAAATCTTTACTGTTCATTGTCAGTTGTCCTGAACACATTAATCTTGGAAACACTCATGCAAGCCCGCTCACTCACCGAGCAAATTTTCCAAGGGAAAAAATTTCCACATAGGTCTCAATTACACAATCAGGCTAAAAATAAAATTAAGAAATGTACATTCATACTAATGATCCTAGTGGATTTTCTCAAATGAACAAAATTCTGCATGGGACTCATGCACACACATACACACAGTTTTTAAATTTTTTGCTTACGACAGTGACCCAGTCACACAATTGAAATAGGCAAAAATAATAAAATTAAGAAATGCACTCCTTGTGGATTTTCTCTAAAGAACAAAATTGCGCGTGAGACTCACTCTAAAACTAGGGATAATCAAAAATATAGCGATTGACAATCATTCTGTAGCATCGTAAAAGTATATTGTAAATGCTGTGTAAATTGTTTTTAACTAAGGCACTTTTTTCAGTATGCTTATATATATATAATACGATAATATCTCTAACGAAAACATCATAAATATTTGATGGCTCTGATTATAATAAGTCAGTGATAAAAAATCAGCCTCTCAAATGTCATTCTTCAATTGAATTTTGAGAATATGTATCAGACTTTTCTTATATATGGCTCCTCGCTTTCCTTATCCATTAGTTAAACTTTTTTTTGGATCAGAATGCCTTGCAGATTATTTTATATATCGTATTTCAATTGCATTTTTGTATTGCGAAATCTATCACAAAAGTTTGTCTGGGAGGACTGAGCATTGGTTACCAAATCAATGGAGTCTTTCATGAGCTCATACAAGTACAGAGGCAGCAAGAATATGAAATGTAAAGCAATTTAAATTTAAAGGTAATAGGTATTGATACGTCAATGAAACTGGTTTGGGGGATCTGCACTATCTAAATACTTATGAATTGCGTATTCGTAATATGAAAATGTGATAAAGAGCCCATGTTTTTGATAGCAATGATTCAATTTGAAATAAATGTAAGTAATAGATAGGGGCAGTCATTTTCTACCATCAGAATTGTCAGTTTTTTAAACCTCAATTGAACATAAGAGGACAGATCTCCTCCACTCTGTTATCAGCTGATATTTTCACTGTTCTTGTCTTTTACAACCTTCATCACTTGTTTTATGTATATTATGTGTGAGGTTTCTTTTCTGTTCTTTCCATACACTTGTTATTTAATGGCTATCTTCATCAAATCAATAAGAAGGTCAATTGATTTAAAAGCAAATTTATTCTCAGGATGGGTATTGCCATGCAAATAGCACTACTTTAGTGGCTCCAATAACTGGGTATACAAATGTAACTACAGATGTGGATATTTTCAAATATGCCCTTGCAACTCAAGGACCAATATCAGTTTCAATTGATGCTGGTGGCAAGGAATTTGATTTTTACTCACATGGAATACATTACAATCCTACCTGTGGTAAGTAGCTTCTTAATTGTGATAATACATGCTGACAGTTATATTTTTAGCCTAGTATTTTCTAAAGAATCTAAGTTCTCATGGTATGATTTAAAAATACAGCTAGAACTTGCAGTGCCTTACATTGCATTTTGAGTTCTTAAAAGGGACAGAGTGAGGTGAAGCATCGTCATTCTTTTAATTTTAAAACTCAACCAGTAGAGCATAAATATTTATTTATTAAAATTCCCACAATTTTAGAAGATAATGGAAATTTTACATGTAGGCATTGATAGTAATAGAGTTAAGTCATTCTGTCACACTAACAAAAAATAAGAAAAGTAAATGTTACCCTCTTACATCCAAATTTCATTGGTAACCCTTATCATGGTGGTGTCCCCTTCCTTTTTCCTACCCTTCATCCTACCTCCTCATGGCTTCAGGGAAAAAAGGCTCAAAAGCCTAATCCCAGGTGTGTATCCCTGTGGGCCCTGGATTTCCATTGCTACTGTAGCTTAGGGTGAATAATTTCTATGTTTCTCTATAACTCTCCTTTCTAAAGATGATGAACTCTATTTTTTCCTAACGTTATAGGTAATAAATTTGAAGACTTGAACCATTCTATTCTTCTTGTTGGATATGGGGAAATTAATGGTGAGCCTTACTTGCTGGCAAGAAATTCATGGTCCACATTCTGGGGCAATGATGGCTACATTCTAATGTCTCCAAAGGATAATAACTGTGGCATAATGACCATGGGTACATATGTAAGTGTTAAGTAGCCAGAATGACACATATCTATTCATCAATATGTAGGGATTATTCCCTATTGTTTAAGGAAGAAAAGCCATCTACAGCCTAAAAAGTTGATGAGCCATTATATGCCTTATGAACTTATGCTCATCATCTGAACATGATTGTCCAAGGATTTTTTTATGTATTCCATAATAAAATATGTTTTTTAAGAATGTTTCTTTTTTAACCCCTCAATGCCGTCATGTGCACCCAGTACGCACCCTTTAAATTTCGTATGTCGCCGTCATGCGTACCCAGTACGCTGCCTGAACTACTGTCTTTTAGAATTTTTCTCCGCCATATGTTACATTTTAAATTGAAACTAATTGCTCTATATTTTGAAGGAATGTTTTTCTTTCCAATAAAATATTCAAAATGTTTATATGACTTCAGTCTTTTTTGTAATGTTACGATGAAAATACATTTAAAACCAGCGAGTTGATGAATTTAGTCTAAAAAATCCCGTCTCTCTTCAGTTGTACTGTGTTGAAAAATGCTGCCTATTTTGCTATTGAGGCATCAAGAAGGGTCAGCTCCTTTAGCGTAAGATACTATATCTTCCTAATTAGCTCACTGCCTTCTATCTGTCTTCTCCTTGCGTGTCATCACCTCTAGCCCCAAGTGTGTTTGGTCCGCCGCATCTGTCCTAAGCGAAGGGGCCATGTGCTTCGCCCTGCGTTTCTTTGTTTATTCTTTCAGCAATCACAGTAGTCAACAAAGATAAGAGACCCTCTGAACAGTCAGCATATACTGGGACCCCTTGAGATATTTTCTCAACTTGTGATAGAATTTCTAAACCACACATTTCACCAGAACCATTCTTGCTTCGTGGTGTTCTTTCAACTAGTATGTCAGAATTCTCCTCGTGTGTAGTTCCAGTGAGTGGCTATTTTTACAGTAAGGGATCCCTATCATGGCTTCAACTAGTAGAAAAAGATTGCATTGAATTCCAAGTGACGAAGAAATAATAGAAGAATTACTTGCAGTGATTCAGACAAAAGTGTAAGTTTGGAAAGTGATGGATAAAATTATATCAATGATCGCTCTTTTGAAAATGACAAACTATAACTTATTTACGACGAAATTGAAGATACTGATGGAGCGGAAAGCTTTGTGTGGGAGGGAATGAGAAATTACAAAGGTAACAGAGAACCATTTGTAGGTGGTTTTGGACCTCAAGACGAAGCCAAAAATTTGTCCAACGCTGTAGATATTTTTCAGTTATTTTTTTATGAAGAATTCATTCACACTATTGTTCTAGAAACAAATCGTTATGCTGAGCAACAGATTTCATCAGGTGATCCCACACTTTCAAGGAAGTCGAGAATAACCGCTTGGAAACCAGTGACAGAACAAGAGTAATACATAACACTTGGACTATTCATGCTCATGGGAACTGTGCAGAAGCCAATATTACGGACATACTTTTCGAGAAAGAGAGTGATATCTACCCCAGCTTCCGGAAATTTAATTTCAAAGGACCGATTTGAGATCATTTGTACATTTATTCATTTCCACAATAATGAAGATAATAATCAACAGATTCCTCCGCATCTAAAAAAATCTTTCCCATTATTTCACACCTAAATGAAAAATTTCATACATTTTTTACCAAACTGCAACATTTCAATTGACAAATCATTGACACCATGGAAGGGCAGGCTATCCTTCAAGCAATACATTCCTCTGAAGGCATCAAAGTTTGGGATCGAGACCTATGAGCTTTGTGATGCAAATACCGGCTACCTGTGGTCATTTCTGGTGTATACTGGTAAAGACACAATATTTCACTTGAAAATCACTCCAGATAACTCAAACAAGACAACAGAAATAATTTTAAACCTGGTTGAACCACTGCTAAATCAAGGACGCTATGTTTGGATGGACAATTTTTATAATTCTCCTTCTCTTGCAAAACTGCTGAAATGTAAGTACAGGATTGACTGTGTTGGAACGTTGAGGTTGAATCGCAAGGATGTCCCAATATACGTAAAGGAGAAGAAACTGCAGAGGGACGAAATATGTGGATGCCACTCTGGGCCTTTTGCTGTTTTCAAAGGAAGGGACAAAAAAATTGTCTCAATGATATCCACATTCCACAATGATGAAATGGGAACGGTATTGAAAGGCAAAAAAGAGATTCGGAAGCCTGTTTGTGTGATAGATTAAAATAAATTCATGGGTGGGGTGGATGTCAAGGACCAGTAACTACATACCTACCTAACAGAAAGAAAACGCCACAACAAGTGGTATATGAAGTTACTTAGGGGAATATTGAATTCCGCAGTCCTAAATTCATATCATTCATAGGGAAAATATGGATAATTGTTTAAATATGCAACCCTATATGGACAGTTTGCAGGGGCGGATCCAGGATTTCTTTCTGGGAGGGGCACAAGCAAGGCCTCATCCAGGATTTTGTTCAGGGGGGGCACAAGGATACCTTGTTATACAAAACGAATGAAATGACAATGGGACCGTATTAAAAATCGAGCATATTTTTAAGGGTCTGGGGGGGGCACGTGCCCCCCCCATGGATCCGCCTATGACAGTTTGTACAAGGCCGTCACTCCTTAGACAATTTAGTGCCAAGAATCACCAAGAGAAATCTCCTGAGGAGAATTCCTGCAACTGGGAAGAAATCAAAGACTCAAAAGAGGTGTGCAGTTTGTGCCAAGCATGGGAAAAGGAGAGACACCTTCTATACTGGTATGAACAATGTGCAGTGGGGTTATGCTTGGATTGCTTCGAACCAAATCAAACGAAGCAGAATTACTAAGGTAAATTCATTTGAATATTTCCATATTGTAGTTTGAAACAACAAAACGTAATTACCTATACGAAATGACTCGGTAATGATAGAACACAGTCGAAGAAATGCGTGAACTCATGAATTTTCATGATGGTGGAACAGGTAATCATATCGTAAATATCCAATCGATTAGGAAATTTTTAACCCCCAATCACTTAACCATATCATGTAATTATTTTTAAAAATGCATGGCATGTGAGAGATCTCAGACCTTAAACAATACAAAATGAAAAACGTTAAAAACTTAAAAATTATCCATTGTGTTTAGATTACTGGATAAATATGACTATGTATTAATAACTATTCAAATTTTTAAGAAAAATTAGCATATGGTAACGCATTTCTTAGCGAAGGTTTGCAAAATTTCATCGTTATCAATGGAATAAGAAGAAAGTTATAAATTATTGAATGGCAGCATGCCAAAAAGGCGAAATCATTTAAATCTCATCCAGTCGCTGAGATGGGATTTAATTAAATGTCTACCGCACTGGAGGGATTAATTTCATAATATTCCCTATGTTCAGCGGCAGTTCCAGAGAGGGGCTAGGGAGGGCTGTAGCTCCTCCCTAGCCTCTATAGGCCTCCCACCTATTCCCCACTTTTCCCTATCCTGGATACCAAAATGTGGATAAAACTTAATTTGAATGGACCTATAGGTTTGCATGATAAGTGAGTAATTCACTTATCATGCAAATTAAAACAATAAACACTAACCCACATATTTGACTAATAGGAGTTTAAAAAATTATGCGGAAATGGAAAGAGGTCAATTTGTCCCCTGCCACGCTTCTTTCTTCTTTTGTTAAATTAAAATAAAATGACCACTCCATACACCTTTTCCGTTCCCTTAATCTTCCTTCTATAAACCACCATACAAACCCTCCCACCTTGTCTTATTCACTCGAGTAACTTTAATGGAGTTGGGTGGGTATGGTGGCTAGTATCGGCCTCCCACCCCGTGGGCTTGGGTTCAAATCCCGACGATGGCAGAGAATTTTCAAAGATTAACCGATCCCAGCTTGAATGTAATGTGGAGGACATTTCAACTGCAACACTCCATCCGTCGGATGGGACGTTAAGCTGTAGTTCCCCTTGGTGCCTTTCGTTAAGAGCAGGCCAATGCCAATGCCAGGTTTCTCTCCTCTCTTCCTTCCGTACCCTTCCCTGATGGCGCAAATGACCTCAACTATCGGTTGCCTCTTCCTTATACCATACCATACCATTGAGTAGCTTGACCAGCAACATCCACGGAATGTTAGGTACTAAACCTATCTGCATTAAAAAAAGACTGGCATCTAAGCAATATGAATGTTTTAACAGTTTTGGTAAAACAAAACGAGTCAAATGGGGGGGAGGCACATGCCCCCATGCCCCCCCCCCTAGATCCGCCTTTGCTGAGATACGTTTTGTAAAATTGTAGACATGGCTACCACCAATGCATGGAATTCTACCACATGTGCTCGAGTATGAATATGCGCCATCATTTTTTGCTCAACATTTTGTAACACCTAATTTTGAGTGGTTTGTTTTGGTTGTTGGTGTGACGAAATAAAAGCAATAATAAGCAGCAGAGGTGGAGTGAGGTAATTGTTGGGATTGTTGACGGCGCGGGAGGAAGTAAAGAGGGGACTCGGATTGTGATAGTTATGGCGGATGGGTGTTCCCTCGCTCCCGAGTTTGTATTATTTTAAAGTGAAATAAAATGTTTGAAAGTAACGTGAAAACGAAGTGAAATTAATTGAAACGTTACATTTTGGCGCCGCAACGTGTAGGGCACGACTTCTCGAGAGGATCGAGACCACGGAACGCCTGAGGAACGAGTCGCGTCGTAGAGAGCGGGAATTCAAGATGGCGGGAGTGAAAAAATTTTACGAACTGAAAAAGGTGGATTTACAAAGTTTGTTGAGGGATCGGGGATCGACGACCCAAGGGGCGAAATTTGAGCTGCAGGAACGTTTAAAACTGCTTTTGATAAAAGAAGGGGTAAATATAGAGACACATGAGTTTGAGATGGAGACGCAGGACCAAGGATACAGTGACCTACGGGTGCTACTAAGACAGATGCTAGAAGAACAGAAGAGTCGAAATAGAAAATGGGAAGAAGAACGGGAGAGTCGAGATAGAAAATGGGAAGCAGAACGGGAGAGGCGAGATAGTAAACAAGAAGAAAGAGACAAAAAGTTGGAGGAGACAATGAAAAGCATCAACGAAGGGCTAGCGGCGTTTCGGCGAGAATGTGAGGGGAGAAAGGAAAAACAAGCGGAGGAAGTGCCCGGGAAGATGGCGGACGAGATAGGACAAGAATCCACCACAAAGGCAGCTGGGCTAGATGAGGAAGCAGTCCAACGCATCGTGCGTGAGAAAGACACGAGACCCAGCGTCACAATGGCATCCGCGGTACAGTTGAAGGTCCCGACATTCGATGGGAGGCATACATCAGGACCCCGTGAGGAGAGTGCTTGGAGGACGTCGGGAGGCGCGTTCCAGCCCAACCAGCAGCACGGATGGGACTCGAGGAAGTCGCAGCAGCAGGAGTGGCAGGCGTCGAGCCAGCAGAGAGAGGGACGACGAGACAATGACTTTCTCGGCGATGGATACTTTCACCGGCCGGGCGAGAGATCAGCTGATCAGCGGCCTGCACTAAACAATGTAGCGGAGGCGCGCCAACCGGAGCGACAGCACCTTGTCAATTCCATGATGGCGGAAGGAAGCAGTCACATAACCGAGCTTGGATCGGCGGGAGAAGGTGACTCTGACAATGAGAGGATCGCGAGAATATTTAGGATACGTGAAGGTAACGTAAGAAGGGACGAAGGTCGGGTGGAGAGAAGAAGGAGGAAGGAGAAAAGGAGGAGAGTAAAATTTAAAATGGGGCAATTAGATAGGTGGCGAGAGTGGTTACACCCTGGAGAGACGGTGGAAGGGTGATGTGACAGGAGAAAAGTGAGGGTAAATACATGTGTAATAATTTGATATGGATGATTGCAGGAGTGTTTGTTGATTGTTTATTAAGTGCATGGTTGGTATTTATATGCTTGGAATGAATGATGACAGTGATGAATGAATGAGTAAAGTGAACGGAGAAGGGGAGTGATAAGTAAGAGAAGTGTGACATATGGAATAATGAAATGCCGGTGTGTGAAGTGGAGTGAACTGTGTTTGTGTGATGGAAAGGGGGAAGTTCAAAACTGAAGGCGTTGGGGCCACGCCCGTAACCCATAATACTTTGTTTTTGAAGGCTTTGAAAAAGAAAATTGCATGTCATTCCATTTTCTTTTCCAATGGGGCAAATGTAACACCTAATTTTGAGTGGTTTGTTTTGGTTGTTGGTGTGACGAAATAAAAGCAATAATAAGCAGCAGAGGTGGAGTGAGGTAATTGTTGGGATTGTTGACGGCGCGGGAGGAAGTAAAGAGGGGACTCGGATTGTGATAGTTATGGCGGATGGGTGTTCCCTCGCTCCCGAGTTTGTATTATTTTAAAGTGAAATAAAATGTTTGAAAGTAACGTGAAAACGAAGTGAAATTAATTGAAACGTTACAATTTTCTGATGTCAAAGGAATGCAGTGGCAAAGCAGGAATTTACCTCAAAGAGTTCACTTCACAGTTAGACTCCAATGAGGTAATACCTTTCCCTTCCATGAAAGTGTTTGGTCATGAAGGAACATAATCATTACATAACATGTACATATGTTTGTGTTGTATCCAGGGTGGTAGCCCTGTCCCAAGGATAAGACATGTGAGGACGGGGCACGCCCGGCAGTTGTTGGCGGGACTACGCCATGCGTTGTATCGTGCATAGCCCAGAATTAAAAGATTATTTCCTAATGGACTCTTGTGTTTTCCTGCAATAGAACAATTTGGCGACGAGGACGGGATATTTGGAGTCCGATACTGTCGTGGGTTATGTGTCGTGTGGTTGAGGCTTTACGTGAGTTTCGGGAAAAAAAAAAACTGATCGGTCGACCGCGCCTGTGGTACGTGCCATTCTGTATCTTCACGGACCTATTGCCTAAATATGAGTATAGGAGTTTTTGATCAAAGTGTCGAGAGCATCTCGACCTACCTTCTGCGCCTAAACAGCTATATGAGGACATTACGTCCTCCTGTTGAGGATCTCGGCAAGAAGGATTTCTTAATTGGTCACATAGGAGGGGCAGCATTGGAGAAGCTAGCTGTGAATCTTCACCCTCTCACACCGGACCAGCTGACTTACGAACAATTAGTGGAGGAGCTTAAGACCATATTTACACCGGTGCGCTTCTTTCGTGCTGAGAGGCTGATCTTTCAACGTCGTGTTCGAGAACCCAATGAAAGTTTTTCGGAGTATGCCCTGGCGTTAAAGAAGTTGGTTGCCACCTGTGATTTTGGGAACAGTATGGAAGATAGATTAATTGACCAATTTCTGTATGGTCTTAATAGTGAAGAAATAACCACTAAATTGGCTGGCGAAAATGTTCCTTTTAAGAGATTCGTGGCCAAAGCGTGCTATATGGAAGGATCTGCGGAATACGCCAAAAGCACTGGGGATAGTCCTGCCTCAGTTTCGGTAATTAATAAGAGATCTCAACCTCACTGTAAGCCATTATCACCAAAGAACATTGTGAAATGTTTTAATTGTGGAGGGCCTCACTATGCTAACTCATGTGACAAGCCTTTGAAGTGTACCCATTGTGGCAAGGACGGGCATTCAGTGAAATTCTGCCGTCAAAAGAGTAAAGATAAGTTCAAAATGAAAAAGATGGTAAAATCCGTGCTAGAACAGACACCAGAGGAATCTAGTGACGAAGACTGCCACAGGTATGTGGGGTTGTTGCAGTTGCATCAAGTGCAGGGAACCCAACGAAATCGGCGCACGTTGACTGTTCAGATTAATGGTGCACCTGTAACTATGCAAATAGATTCGGCCGCAGATGCATCCTGTGTAGGAGAAGATATTTATAAGAAACATTTAAGCCACTTGAAGTTGACGCCCACCTCTAGGTTATACAATTGTTCCAGTGCCCCCTTATCATTACTCGGCGAATGTCAGGTTAATGTTATGTTTGAAGGAATTGAATATGTGTTACCTCTGGTTGTGCACAAAGGGAAGTTTCATTGCTTGATGGGTCTTCCGTGGCTAGAAGTGCTTCCTATAAATTGGTACAGTCTTTTTCCAAAGAAAGCTGTAAATGTGGTTGCCAATGGTAAAACTGTGTTAGAGGATCTTAAGAAAGAGTTCCCTTCTGTATTCTCTGGAAAGCCTGGGCTAATCAAGGGTTATGTCGCCCAGATTGTATTGAAACCAGATTCTGTACCAGTTTTTGTATCTCATAGACAAGTGCCTATTCCATTGCGAGACAAGGTAAGAAAAGAGTTGGAAAAAATGGTTGAACAAGGGATTTTGGAGCCCACGACCAACACACAGTGGGGTACTCCAATTGTAGTGGTCCCGAAATCCAATGGCGAGGTGAGAATCTGTGGGGATTACAGTTGTTCAGTAAACCGTTGTCTGAGTATGGATCATTACCCACTACCACTGATAGACGATTTGTCTTTACTAAAAGGTGAGTGTTTCTGTAAAATTGATCTTTCTCAGGCATATCTACAGTTAGCCGTTGGTAAAGAATCACAATCTATATTAAATTTGAGCACCCATGTAGGTTGTTTTAAAGTAAAGAGAATGCTGTATGGGATAGCTTCTGCGCCCGCTATTTTCCAGCAAACCGTTGAAAAAATCTTACAGGGTATTCCTAACTTATTTGTGTATCTTGATGATATTCTTATTTATGCTGAAAATTGGTGTGACTGTTCCTCTGTTTTAAAACAGGTATTAGGGCGATTGGCCCAACATAACATTGTCATTAACGTACCTAAGTGTGAATTTTTTGTTAACAGAGTCATATTTTTAGGTCATGTGCTAGATTCTCATGGGTTACATGTTGAAGAATCTAAGGTTAAGGCTATTGTGAATATGGGTGCGCCTTCAAATGTGTCTGAGTTGAGTAGTTTCCTAGGAGCTGTCAAATTCTATTATAAATTCCTCCCAGATGCATCTACTTTTATGGAACCCTTAAATAAACTATTGAAGAAAGATTTCCCTTGGTCTTGGGGTAAAGAACAAAAGGAAGCCTTTGCAAAATGTAAGACAGCCCTTAGTAGTAGCCAGGTACTTATTCCTTATTCCCTTAAGTTACCTATTAGACTAACTTGTGATGCCTCTCAAGTTGGGGCTGGGGCAGTTCTATCTCACATTCTCCCTTCAGGGGAAGAGCGCCCAGTGGGCTTTGCCTCAAAAACTTTTACCTCCACCGAACGCAATTATGCTCAAGTGGAGAGAGAGGCTGCAGCAGTAATTTTTGGTGTCACCCATTTTAACAAATTTCTTTGGGGGAGAGAATTTGAACTGGTTACTGACCACAGTTCTCTCACAATAATTTTTGGGTCAAAGACTGGTGTCAAGCCCCTCGCTGCTGCACGTCTTCAGCGTTGGGCAGTATTACTGCATGGCTACAGATTTAAGATTGTGTATAAAAAAGGGATAAATATCCCTCATGCTGATGTTTTAAGCAGACTTCCATTGGCAGATGATACACCAGTGGAGTCTCCTGAAAATGTAATATGTTTAGTTAAGACATTAGGTGTACCTTTGAATGCCCAGTTGATTGTGCTAGCCACAGAAAAAGATCCTGATTTATTAAAAGTACGGATGTACATCCAGCATGGCTGGCCCTCTAAATGTGATGATCTGCGGTTACAACCTTACTTTAAGAGACAGTTAGAACTCTCTATTAATAACCAGTGTGTCACCTATGGTTCGAAAGTTTGTATCCCAAAAGCTCTACAACGTGATGTCTTAAATTTGTTGCATGATCAACACCCAGGAATGAGTAAAATGAAAGCACTTGCTCGTGGTTATGTCTATTGGCCCACTCTTGACCAGGACATTGAAATTATGGTAGCTTCTTGTGAGCCATGTCAACAGGTCCAAAACTCACTTCCTCAAATACCATTTTCTCCTTGGGCATGGCCAAAATCTAAGTGGGAGAGAGTTCATGCCGACTTTTGTTATGTAGAAAATAAGACATTGCTTATTGTGGTAGATGCTTATTCTAAGTGGCCGATTGTTGCAATTATGAAGGAAACAAGTTCTTCTGCAGTAATTGAAAAACTTGAGTCCATGACAGCTGCATATGGGTTGTTTAAAGTGTTTGTCTCCGATAATGGCCCACCTTTTCAGTCCCAAGAAATTAGTGAGTTTCTTACTAGTATGGGTGCCAAACATCTGTTTTCTCCCCCATACTTACCAAGAGCAAATGGTCAGGCAGAGAAAACTGTGCAGCATGTAAAACAGGCTCTAAAGAAATCGGTGCTTGATAAATCATGTGAAGTATTGTCCTTGCAGCGTAGGATTAACAAATTCCTAATGGCTTATCGTACGACGCCACACACTGTAACTAAGATAGAACCTGCAGAGTTATTCCTGGGGAGGAAGCTTAGAACAAAGTTGTCCCTATTAAATCCAATGAGCATTGTGGAAGACCGGGTGACTTCCTGTAATGAGAAGGTGGCCTCCAAACATAACACTAAATTACCGGAATTGAAAGAGGGTGATACGGTGTGGACACAGGGTGTTAAACACAATGTAAAACAATGGAAACCTGCGACAATAGTAAAGCAAGTGAGTGCCAAGTCCTTTGATGTCTTGTGTGATGGGAAACTAAAAAAAAATGTCTCCCTTCAATTCCTTCGTCCAAGAATTGTGTCCTGTGAAGATAAGAGAAATGAGTTTACCCCACCTGCTAATGTCAATACCGAGGAGGTTGCTAAAATCCCACTTCCCCAAAATGATATTTCCGAGTCAGACAGTCCAGGATCTGCTACCCATGAGAATACTCATGAACCCTTGCCTAGAAGCCCTGTATTGGCTAAGCCTTGTTCTACTCCCTTGAGTCGCCCATCACGAAAAAGGCAGCCACCAAAATATTTGAATGATTTTCTTATGTAATGTATCTTATGTTTTCATGTATTTAATTTTCATGTTTGTAAAGGGTTATTTTAGTGGAGGGGAGTTGTTGTATCCAGGGTGGTAGCCCTGTCCCAAGGATAAGACATGTGAGGACGGGGCACGCCCGGCAGTTGTTGGCGGGACTACGCCATGCGTTGTATCGTGCATAGCCCAGAATTAAAAGATTATTTCCTAATGGACTCTTGTGTTTTCCTGCAATAGAACAGTTTGTAGGCTACACAATGAGATGTAAGACACTTGGAAGACTGAAAATAAGTTAAAGTTCCATTCGATTCTTTATTTACTGCATCCTAACGAAATTTTTCTTTAGGCTGTAATTTGTTAGAAAATTTAAATATTTTTTCTAAGCTTGAAATGTATATTTTTTTGTAAATTTTCCTCAACTAAAAGGCTCTTTTAACTAGGATGAAAATACATTCACCATATATACTTCCACTAAAAAAACTGATTTTAATGAAAATTCAAAACAGGTAAAAAGTAGAAATGTCAGTACATATATGGCCAATTTCATACCCAGAGATGGGCAGTATTGAAAATACTTGTATTTGAAATACGTATTTTTGATACTTTTGTAATTTGTATCGGAATTACATTTTCTGAGAGTATTTTGTAACGAAAATACATCTAAAGAGTAGTTTGTATTTTTAAAATAAATTCAAAATCAAAATACATGTAATGTTTTTGTGCATAAGTAGAAAGAGCGTACGACGAGATGGCAGGGATCCCGAATGAGTCGGTATTAGCCTGCCAAGTATGGGGCAATAAATTGCCCCTTAATTTACTTCTGTAGCACCCGCAGGCGCTTGTATACTTGCAAAACGTAGTCGCGTGTGGAATAGTTTGCGAAACGTAGTTGTGCATTGCAGGGGCGCAGCTAGGAATTAAGGCTGGGGGGGGGGGGGGGGGAGTTTAGGTGCAACTAATACCGGGGTGTGTGGGGGTATGGAATACCACCAGGATAAGCAGTAGGTGCGAGATTGATGAATTACGGAATTTTAAGGTTAATTGTTCAAAATGGTGAGTTTTACTTCTTTCTGAGGGATATTTTATTAATCCTTACACTATTCTGTTAGTAATATCAATCCAATTAAGTAAAATGGATTAAACACCCCCCCTTGCTGTGCCACTGGTGCATTGAGTAATTTGTGGAGGGGACTTGTAAAGTCTGACGCTGTTCCAAAAGGTCCAGGAGACATTTTTCTCCATTTTATTTAAGACATTTTGCCATGAATAATGGTGTAATTGCCAGTTTCCTACAAATACGTTGTAAGAATGTTTGAGCCTCTCATTCTAAAAATGGTTCATATTTGTATTGATTTTAATTTTTTATTAGGTAAGAACTTCGGTGAAGGCATGTATTTTGTATTTTAATAGAGTATTTTGAAATTACATTTGTATTTAGTATTGAAAATACAATTTTTAGAAGTAATTTGTATTTTGTATTTGAAATACAGATTTTAAAAGTAATTTGTATTTTGTATCTTAAATACATTTGGCATGTATTTTGCCCATCTCTGTTCATACCCTTCCATAGGTAGCAAAATAAAGCAGTGGTAACCCTAAGTAGCTGGTCTTCGAGGCAGTGCCACCTTTTTGAGGATGTATTTGAAATAATGGACAATAAATATAAGATCAAACTTGATGCTTTAGCGAATGTGGCTTTTGTTCATATAATATTTTAAGAACAATACTTGGCTTATGGAACCTTAAGGAAAAAGAGCCCAAATGGTTCTGAAACTGTGAAATGATGCGGAAAGAAAGGAATGCTAACACAATAGCATTCCTTTCTTTCCGGTCCCATAACATCCCCAACACATATTCTGTGCTTTCCCACAGTCTGCTGACCCGTGAAAACCTCCACAAAAGACACAATTCTTCGCCATATTCTAGTCCGCGGTCAGCGATCCGGCAGCATTTGGCAGTTCTTGGGAGGGATTGGACAGGGCAAGTCGGTAACTTGGGGCGCCTCGTTTGGGAGAAAGAGTTCTCGCCCAAAATTGTCTCCCGACCCAAGTCGGTAACTCGGTAGAGAGAACTGTTTCTCCCAGTTTCTCCCGACCGGATGGGAGACAACTCGCTCCGATGGGTAGTATGAAAAATTTCTAAGGCGAATTTGATATTGGAGCTTGATTTATCGAAAAATTAATCGTGTGCCATTTTAAAATGTTTTTAATTTTATGTAAAATTCAGCCATGCAAATATTTTCTAAATTGAATACATAATAACCTCATTATGACTTACCAAAGTCGGGACTACTTTTTTGACCGCGCGCAGTGATTCCTCGCTTGCAAGCGGTTGCATGGCTCAATGCAAGTGCCGGTAAATTTTGCTTGTCCCCTTGTTAAATTCTTCATCTCGTGTCAATTACAACCTCACCAAAGTTGAAAATTAAGAGTATATTTCAAATATGAATACAGCTTTTGCTCGCTGCTTGCAGATTTGTGCAAACATCTTTTGTGCCAAAATTGTGTTAATGTCAATGTGACAACTCTCGTAAATCTTCTGCTGATAATCACAGTGCCAGTGGTTGCAATGTACAAAGTTTGGATGAGTTGAAAATTATCGGCTAAGAGTTGTAATTATCATTGCTCCATCGTGATTGAATTGTAAACAGTGCTATTACCGTATCGATTAATGTCTGACAGCAATGTAAACATTGTCAGTGTCGTGTTCACCTCCGTTGTTCATCGTATAGGTGGTATAGGTACATTGACATTTCACGATCAAGCTATCAAGATCAAAGCTGTGTGTGAAGTTTCTTTTTCTAGTATATTTACGAATAATAGTGAGAGAAGTCACCTGTGCCTCTTTCGTATGCTAATTTCTGGCTTTAAATCAGTGAATTAATAGTTGTTTTCATCATAACGAGCTTAGTGATTGTAAGTTGTTCGTGATGAATAAAAGAGTGGAAGTGATTTCCAGTTTTTGATTATTTTATTTGCCTATGTCTCACTTTATATTTACGGTGTGTGCTAGTATTTAGTTTGTGGATATTCATTTATTATTGAAGTACATTTATAGCGTGTGTATGTGTTGACAGCGGAACCGATTCGCGATCTCACATGTGTGCAGACGGTTTTTCTGAGCAGTCGTATTCGTGAAACCAATGAAAAGGTGAAACTCTGTTACATTGTCATGGGACAAGTTTCTTTTAACAATAAGGGCATATCTTGTGTTTCATTAACTATCTATTGCTTTATATAGGTAACTGCTTAGAAGTTATTTTCCATTATTTAAATTGCTTTTCTTGCGCTCTCTGAATTAGCATTAGCTTTCTAAACCCCGCTACTTAAACGAAAAGAATGCAGAGCTACAGATTATTGTTATTTCATAGGATTGCGGTGTTTTTGTCTGTTATTGAGGCCCTCCAGCTAAGTATTGCTGATGGATTTTCAGCAGGTAGAGAATCGGACCATCGAAGGACGGGTAGGACAACCTTCTCCGCTAATGCGGCCGGAAATCTTCCTCCCTCGCCTCAAACGGTTTATTTATATCCCGCAACAATTTCTCACTGGTGGTAATTGCCCCACTTCTTTTAAATGCACCTCATATACGAGCAATAATATTCTATGGTTTGAAAGAAAACGCGCCATATTGAGAAAATACAACAAAACACTGTCGAGATACGCACTTTCTCCATGGGAGAAAGAGATACGTCGGGCTCTAGCGGGGGACATAACTGAAGCGCCCGTCTGGGGCGCCGGAAGGCGCTTGAGGGGGCTTACAGACTTGGGTTGGGACACTAGTACTCTCCCAGGCGACAAATAGTCTCCTTTCTCCGGCGGGGCGCCCTAGAGACTTGGGGCGGGCGACAACTCTCTCGCAGGCGCTTCACGAATCTCCTTTCTCCCATTTTCGGGAGAGAACAGAGTTACAGACTTGCCCTCCAGATGGACTGCTTTCCTATTATTATTGCTCTAGACACGAATATTACAGTACTGTAGTCCCCTTGGCTCTAGACTTCGAGAAACCACTACCCCACTACCACCCCACAACAAAAGTCACAAACAATAGAATGATGTAATGCACAACCCACCGCAATGAATCAACTGGGGCCTAAGTCCGTAACTTGAATTCTCCTTTCTCCGGAGACTCTGTACTCTCCCGTAGTTTTCTCCCGACTGTAGTCCGTAACTTGGCGGAGAGAACATCAGTTCCTGGCCGCTACCGGAGAAAACTCTAATTCTCGGTATCGGACAGGAACAGCAGGGGGGTTACCATGTAAATTCGAGACCGTCTTCGGATTCGCCTTCGGCACGGAGTTCGACTTCGGGTCCGCTTCCGAAGGCTTGCCGAAGACGAAGCCGAAGGTGCTTCGGCGCGACCACGTAACGACCTTCGACTCGCCGGCTTCGAATTCGAAAAGCTTTTCGAAGAGACGCAATAACTGACGGATGAAACAATGACGTTATCATTTGCAGCCAATGAAGAACGTGCGCCGCATTGGGTGTGTCTGCTTCACAAATACAAAGAATAAGAGGTAACCCAGGGAGAACACTAAGGTCAAAAAGACGTCTTCTAGACGTCATTTAGATGGTCGAAATAACGTCTTAATCCCAGGTCAAAAAAACCTATTTCCTTCCCTTCACCATGACCTATCCACGACGTCTTGTGGTTCGTCAAAAAGACGTCTTCTAGACGTCATTTAGATGGTCAAAAAAACCTCTTAATCCCGGGTCAAAAAAACCTATTTCCTTCCCTCCACCATGACCTATCCACGACGTCTTGTGGTTCGTCAAAAAGACGTCTTCTAGACGTCATTTAGATGGTCAAAAAAACCTCTTAATCCCGGGTCAAAAAAACCTATTTCCTTCCCTCCACCATGACCTATCCACGACGTCTTGTGGTTCGTCAAAAAGACGTCTTCGGGACGTCATATAGATGGTCGAAATAACGTCTTAATCCCAGGTCAAAAAAACCTATTTCCTTCCCTCCACCATGACCTATCCACGACGTCTTGTGGTTCGTCAAAAAGACGTCTTCTAGACGTCATTTGGATGGTCAAAAAAACCTCTTAATCACAGGTCAATAAAACCTATTTCCTTCCCTCCACCATGACCTATCCACGACGTCTTGTGGTTCGTCAAAAAGGCATCTTTAAGGCGTCATTTAGATGGTCAAAAAACCTCTCGATCCCGGGATAACAATACCTTTTTCCTTCCCTCCACCATGACCCAATCGCGACCTTTTCTTTTTGATCAAAAATACGACATTTTGATGGTTTAAATATTTTCAAAAATGAACCAAGAAGACATATTTTCTTCCCTCCACCAAGATTCAAGGAAAACCTCTTAGGAGATAAAAATAGGAGATAAAACATGAAATGAATGAAGTAATTTTTTAATTATATAACCAACAGAAAACTAAACAAAGATTAATGTCCGAGAAACGGAAGGTATAACAAAATGTAGAAAACTCCCACAGAGCACAAATATTGACAAAATGTCTATGTCTTATGCGTCTATATCTTATGCTAATATGAATATATCTTTAATAACTTGAAGACACCTTCTAAACATAATGTAGATATCTTAGCTGTCTCAAAGGCATCTGCAGCATTATCAATGAATGCATTCATGTTGATTCAATGTCTTGCAGTATAGGCCTTGAAGTATTTTCCATGCAAGTTTTGCCAATGTATTTTAACACCTTCATCAGGGCTATGAATAAATATGAGTACATAATTATGAAACATAAAAGTTTATGGCGATATTATTCATAATATTAAAATAAAAAAGAATTGTTGTTCATTAACAAAAAAGAAGAGACTAGAATTTTGATACATACCTGTTATTCCATTGAATTGGATTTGTTTATTGATGGTAACTAAGTTAATTCAGTACATAGTTACGTATCAATTTTGATTAAGTAAATAATTATAAATTTTGCTTAAATTGTTGATGACTGCTCTTTCCTTATAACTATTTTTGTTTTTCAAATATATATAATTTGTTTAAATAATCTTTTTGTCAAATTAATTACATAATCTAAAATATTGGTATTTTTGAAGTCCAATCAACAGCCATACTTTCATAAAATAGATATTCTATAGAATTTCTATTATTCTACTCTAGTATTCTCTAGAATATACATAGCTATATATATAGTAAAGACATTTAAAGAACGAGTTTTCCCAACTTTAAATCGCTTTTATGAACATTTGCCAGAAAAGTTGCCTATGCATTTTGGTGCACGTGCGCACTATGACTTCATCTATCCATCCACCTTCAAAGGAAATAGGTATTATTGACCTGGGATTAATACGTTTTTTTGACCATCTAAAAGACGTCTTAAAAACGCCTTTTTGACAAACCAGAAGACGTCGTGATTAGGTCACGGTGGAGGGAAGGAAATAGGTTTTATTGACCTGGTATTAAGACGTTTTTTCGACCATCTAAATGACGTCTTATAGACATCTTTTTGACCAACCAGAAGACGTCGTGATTAGGTCACGGTGGAGGGAAGGAAATAGGTTTTATTGACCTGGTATTAAGACGTTTTTTCGACCATCTAAATGACGCCTAGAAGTCGTCTTTTTGACCTTGGTGTTCTCCCTTGGATAGCGGCAGTGGTTAACAATATTTGATTTTGAAAAAAATGGCATATCAGGCCCTGATATAAGTTCGCAACTTTCCCTCACAGAGCAAATTTATAGGGAACTCGTATTATTAACCTGAGATCGAGAAGGTTTTCTCACCATCTAAATGACGTTTTTTTGACGTCTTTTTGACCTCTTTTGAAGACGTCTTATTCGACATTTTCTAGACCATTTCAAAACCAAACATAGACCACGTTAATGATGAAGTAAATAAATTTGGAATTAACGAGTAATCTTCATGAAAATGGATTCCAGAATGTCCTAGAACTGCTAAGCGAAGCATTTAAAAAACTTTTTCTCACAATTTTTACTGGTCATTTTTTTTTCTTTTCAATACCTAAGTAAAACCACTGTAGCGGCAGTGGTCAACAATATCTGATTTTGAAAAAAATAAGATCGGGACCCTGATATAAGCTGGCAAATTTCCCGCGAAGGGAAAATTTATAGGGAATATGCATTATTAATATGAGATCGAGAGGATTTTCTCACCATCTAAATGACGTTTTTTTGACGTCTTTTCGACCTCTTTTGAAGACGTCTTATTCGACGTTTTCCAGACCACTTCAAAACCAAACATAGACCACATTAATGATGAAGTAAATAAATTTGGAATTAACGAGTAATCTTCATGAAAATGGATTCCAGAATGTACTAGAACTGCTAAGCGACGCATTTAAAAACTTTTGCTCATCATTTTTGCTGGTCATTTTTTTTCTTTTCAAAACCAAAGTAAAACCATTGACCATATCATGACCTATAAGACGTCTTCTAGACGTCTTATAGGTCTTGGTGTTCTCCCTGGGAAGTATTTCCATTTGAGGTAAGTAACTCGGATAGTTGCTCGTATTGTAAATATCCTTCATTACTTTTAAGGCGGAAGAAGTTGTCTTATCGTATAAACTTATTTACGTCGATTACGGTAAATAATGAAATGCTGATGATTGATAATGAATAAACAAGTCAACGAAATCGAGGCCAACGATGTCGGAATGCCAAACAGCAGCTGTTTCAACATTCTAAGGCTTTTATTTTCGTCCCAACAATAGATAAACAACCTTTTAAAATGTCAAACAAAGTATTTATCCCATAATACGTGATGCGTATTTCAACAAAGCAAACGTTACATGCCGCCTAATTCGTTCGTTCATCCACTGTTGGGACTCCTGAATTTAATCAATGTGAAATCAAGCGACAATTAAATTAAGGTATCAAGAAACAACTCATTAGCCGAATATATCACCTGACCATAGCATTGATTCTTTAATATCCATTCATTCATCAGACACCGTTGCGGCTTCATCTATTCACCAGTTTTGGTTGCAATTCTCTCTGCACAAATTATACTAATACTGGTATTTTATTTTAGATTTTGCACTTAGAAAGTGAAGAAGACTGGAGCCATGGAAGGACAACATCATAAAGGTGAACGACGATGTTTGTTAAGTTACTTCTTTTGAGGTAACACATACTTGATCATTTTTCAATTTCTGTTACAACTGTGAGCATACCCTGAATACTGACGGGATAACCGAGAAGGCAAGTGGTATAAACCTAAAGGTATGACATAATCATTTGGCGCATTTTATGATTTAAGTGCTCTATATTACTGAGATGGTATGTTTCGCAATCACTGCATGTCTTCCTTTACCAACGAAATGGAAGTCTTATCCCGGAGAGGTAATTTGTTTATTTGTTGTGTATACGGTGGTGGGAATATTTATTTATATGATGGGAATGTGAGGAAATATAATAAGCTGTAAATGAATTTGCATTATGTTTTTGTGCATACGAAAGGCGTACTTGATACCATGAGGAAGGTATTTACCAGAAAAGTAATATTTAATGGATGATAGTTACTTCGGCTGTAATGATACTTGCATTGAATTGAAATAGCTGGTAAAAATGCCTCTAATTCTGTAGTAAAAGCATAGACAGTGACATAAATGGTTGCAATCCTCCTGAAAGATGAATTATGTACATCTTTAGTTTGAGTGTTAGTGTCATTGATGCCATTCCATGATTAGATGGCATGATTCCTGTGAGACTCTTTTTTACTGTGTTACCCAACCTGGGTTATATTTGTGGTAAATACCTCATCGTGGAATATCAAGAAGTATATATATTAATTGAATGCCTTTCTACTTAGTTTATAAAGTATGCTGTATTTTAATTAGATCATAAAGCTACTGTCAGTACATGCAGATGTTCCGCGGTAACAAATGTCATTTATTTTTACAATAATGGAAGTTATATTTGTATGCCTTAGAGGTAAGATGTTTTTGCAGTATGTAATCATGTTATTTCTATTGCTTTATTATGTTTTCTACTCAATGCTTATGTTTCTCTACCAGCAAAGATTACATGCTGTTGTTTGTTACATGAATGGAAGGCGTGCTCATACTCAAACGGAAAAATTAAAACCTTAAAATGCTTTTTAAAAACAGTTTTACCTAACAAATACATCTTTAAGATAATATTTTTCCCTCAGCATTCATATGTCGTCTAATCCATTATGATATTTCTAAACGATACCTTTATTGATTATATTTTGTTTACAAATTGTTTTGGCTAGTTAAATGAATGTGAATTATTATAATTGAAGGAGATAATTGTTTTGCTGTGATTGATTATTCACCATTCATCTTTACTGAGTACTTCAATTTACAATTGCAGAACATGATGCAGGCAAAGGAGCCAATTTCAGGATCTCTCTAGAGCAGCGAGCCATAATGCTGCAATTTATGGAGGAGCACCCTGCATTTGCTCGTGACCAATTATATTGCCCAAAAGGAGCTGCCTCCTCCTGCCTCATCTCATGTACCCTCTACTTCACATGATCCCTCTCCAGTTCCACACCCAAACCAGCAGAGCGATAAAGGCTCTCAGGGAAAGGGGAAAAAGGAAGAGAGAAAAAAGTGGTGAGTTTTCTGGCTATCTGGGGATAAATGAATGTCAATTACTGTGTTAGAAATGAAGTGATCTCTCGAAACATAGTGACTGAAAGTAGCTGGCTCAATAAATACGAAATGCATAAGTAAGGGATGTTCAAATAGTGATATGTTTTCTCACAATAATATTCTATTCTTCACTCTTTTAATTTATTTTGTTAAAAATTATAGATATCTCCAGACTGTATTTGGATTACCTTTGTCTCCAATCTAGCCAGCACTAAAATACCTTTAATACGGATGACATCCTTAGAAACTTTTTTCCCAAATAGCAATATGCTTATGGTTGTTCAACACTTTTATCTTTGAAAGGAATTAAATTAATACTAAACATTATTTGTAACGAAGCCTCAATTAAGATCATTCATGTGTAATTTCCTCTGTCATAACAAACATTTTGATGTTCATGACTTAGTGAGTATCTAGTTCAATTAGATTCAGCCAGTTCATTCCTTTGAGAATCTTAGAGAAATTCTCACCTTAATTTGGATAGCCAATAAATTTTCCGTATTCCATTGCAGTGTTGCTATGTCAGGGTATTTATATCTGAGCCGTATATTATATTTGTTTCACAAAAATACATTAATTTAAATTTTTTGAGAAGTCTAATACGTTGTGAATAAATTTATTTCAGACGATAACTCCACATTGCTCGATGAACGCATGATCAAGGCGGCTGATGTGAGAAGAACTGCTGTGGCCCAAATGGCGGAGACCTTCCAGGCTGTTGCGAATGAGTAAGTTAAATTGGAGAAAGGGAAAGGTATCCATACATCTTTCAACATTTCGAGAGATTAGAGATGTCTCCAAGTTGAAATAATGCTTTATTATTTCATGCTAACATTTTCCACTGGCTACTGCCTACATTGGCATAACATTGAATTAAGTCTGCAAAAAGGCAAATTTCCAAATTTCACAATCTAAGAACATACAAAAATTATATAGAGATAAATGAAATTTCAGGTATTTGTGTGACAAGGTAATTCCTGGGTGAAAAGAAAGTATATGTTATTATTAATTCTTGATTTCTCTCTTTTATAGATTCATCGAGTACTTGAGAAGGCATTAACTTTGATATTTTTTAATGGTAGTATTTCATGTAAACCAAATTGATTTTTTTATTAAAAGTAAATGTATATTTTAATTTATTAAATGTATTGATAACTTTGTAATGTTAATGATAAATAAATCAAGAATTAAAATATAATGTATCCATGCTTGCGAATGATCCTTCTCATTTCCTCTCTCCTCAATGGTAAGTGGATCTATTTAGCAAGGATTTCGTTTGAGTTGAGAGCTTCTGTTAATTCCTCAATGGAATTGGACACGCTACTTTGGCAGAGTCAGAGATTACTATCGGTTCCGGTGCTTTTTTGGTAGCTTCCCTGACCATAAAAGTGAAGTGCATAGAGGACCTACGTAAGTAATTGGAATAAGTCAGTAGCGTATAAGTCACATGCAGAGATCATTTTCTTAGCCTTGATTTATTTTAACTAACTTTTGACTTAATGGGTATGGCCATGCTCCTCCCTGCTACTACCATGTGTGGTCTCAAACCTGCCACAAGTTCACGCACCATATCTTTTGTCAGGCGGCAGAGCCCCTTGAAGACGAGATCGTCCACAGCAAAAGGGTCTGAGGAATCCCTGATTCCACGCAACCTAGCGCGATTTTGTGCAACATTTTTGAGCTCTCTCTCTCCCCCTTTGCCTTCTTCTCAAAACGTTGAGTCCCCATATCTCATCCATAGCTTTAGTTCAGAGTTTTATCATGCATCACAGATCAATCAAAGATGAGATTTTTATGTTAAAAGAAATAACATGGAGATTAAAATATCAAAATTATTCTAAATGGCAATGTCCACAAATCATTTTCACCATTCGAATTGTAGCTCCCATTATGTTATATTAGCCTCAAATATGAAAGTTAGTGAAGCATCACTTCTGCCATTGCCAAAATTGCAATATTTCGGAAATAAATTAACGAATTCATCGAAAATCTTTAGTGACATTATGTTTTCGTGACAGTAATATTCCAACCTAACTTCATCAATGTGCATTGATTGTCCACATTGGACTTTTATTGACATAATTGATTGGCTATGGCATTATGGAAACGTTAGTAATGACGATGATTACTTACCGATGCAGCTTAAAAACTCCATATTTAATTAATCGTGAAGATGCCGGCCCAAACAACGCGAATGTATTAGTTGCATTCCAACTTTCATGAAGTAAATTCGAACGATAACATAACTTGGGCATTTTAATTTGAAAACTTGACTATTTCATGACTTCAAAGGAAGCTTCAGGATATTAGATGTATTCAATTTCTTACTCATACCTCAACGTAACTGTAATCAACATAATACGATAAACGGAGTCATCATCTTGGCCAAAACACACAACCGGGAATTGATTCAAATATCTACAATTCGAAGCCTGTAAACGGATTATGTTATTGTGCCATGTTTAAAATTGATTAAATTAAATAATAGCATCATATAAGCAGCGTGGTTAACCTCATAGGACACAAAAATTACGATATACGAAAGCTCGTCAAACCTTGAACCGAGAATCCGTGTTCGGCACTGAGTATTCGAAGCCTCAAACCCCTTCGAATTCGCATGCCGAAGTTCGATTCGAAGGTCGTGCCGATATTCGGAATGAAATGCTTACGTGGTCGCAACAATCGGGAACCACTTCGAATGTGACGTAACTTCGGCTCCGCTTGCCGAAGTCGAAGTCGAGAGTTCGGAATCGGCGTTTACGTGGTAACCCTTCAGGTAGGTATGAAAAATATTGAATCCGAAGCCGGCGATACCGTGAAGAACCAATAGAAAAGCTTTGTTTCAAATAAAAAAACGATAGGGAAATCAAACGATTCTCACCTGTAATAAGGGCTACTCGTTCATCATTAAAGTTAAACTTTCAAATAAAAGAAATTGATGCATCGAAATTATAATTGATAGTGGATAAATCGATTTAAATCCATCGCAGATATATTTGTTCATTAGTACACACAAAAGAGTATATTATACCATTGAAAAAGGAGAGACTAATGCGTAACACCAAAGCATTTTTATGTTTTAGATGTAGGTAATCTTGTATACAAACGGCCGCTGTATTCATTGATGATATATATGGCATATTTTTTTGCACTTCGGATGCTTACTTTCATTGGTGAATGCATGATGAGTATGGAAAAACATAACTATCAACGTCAGTATTACGTGCATTTATCCTCGAAAAGCTGAAATACACAATGTGTGAGTGGAAAAAGAAAATTGAAAAACTTTACTATGCAGAAAAGAATCGTAAAGAAAATAACGTTAAGATAAATGTGTGAATGGTACATATTTATTCTTGCAAATACCTACGTGCCAGCAATTAGTAACATATGTTACAATCTCCCAAAATGTTATAGTTTAGGAAACACAACAACCTGCCTCGCTACTTTTAAAAATTTCAAAGACTGACAGCGTAGAATAGCGAAAACATGGGGAAAATGGTTTACTAGAGGTATATATAGAGAAAACAAAGCAAAATTACCCTTACTTGTACATATTTATTGCTCATCATATCACATACAGCACTACAACGCACACATTTCTATCTTTTTAATACTTATAATCATTATATTCGGAATCAACTGTTTCAATAAATATCTTGGCTCACAATAAATATAAAACACCATTATGTAACACTAATGAAACATGATATTCGGTTTTCCAATCACTTTGCACACACTAAAAGAATTTGCACTCCTTGAAGTTCGAAAGGATTCTTTACACCTCACTTCCTACTCATCACTAACGACTTAGAATCAGATTACGTTATTTCACATTAACATTGCGAAGACAATTAAATGAATAGGTTGAAACAAATTGCTAAACCTGCGCCCTGATTATGTAACTGTGAGAAGGGTGAGAGCGATGTCGTTGCCAGGGGCAACGCGATTCCCACGACGGAAGGTGATAGCAGCGATTATGAAACCGTGATCGCACTTTTTATCACGCTGCGAGCGTCATCGGCCTATCACGCTCGAAACCGATGGTGACAAGCATGTGCCGAAATAAAATCGAACAATAAATGCAATTATTTGCCAAAAATTATTGTTTATTTAATTTAATAATGCCCTGTAATCGAACAAAAACCAATAAAATTCATAATTATTTTTACTTGAGTGCTGTCTTGACTTAATTAGTTATCCACGTTGTTCAATTGTTATATGCGCATGGTGGTGAATTCGAAGAGGCGGTGTATTCAATTATGCAGCTTTATTTTCACGCAGCAAATTGGAAAGTAAGTACTGCTTCAGCAAATTCTCAGTTTCTTTTTGGATTCTCTAATGATAGATTTTCCGTAAGCGACTAAATGCATTTCGTTCCCTTCCGCCGTCTCGTCTACTAATGGTTTTATTTTAAAGAGTAGAATGGACGGGATTTACTTTTTGCCTCTTCTGCTCCACGGATGGCAACGGAGACGGGAGAGAAATAGATTACGCTTAGAGCGACGAAGGATCCGGGACGCCCATAATCCATTTGAGTTGGAGGAGCGGCATTTTAAACGCCTGTTCAGAGTGTCCCGGGAGATAGCACAGGAGCTAATTGTGGGAATCAGTCCACGGCTGTTAAGAACACGGTCCAGTGGCTTACCTGTTCATGTGCAGGTAATAACCTATAAGTTTCACTTTCAAGCAGTGGAAATTTGAATTCTGATAGAATTTGACTGATCACAATTTTCGGAAAATATATGTTAGGTACTGACAGCAATGAGATTCTTTGCCACTGGCTCTTACCAACGATGTGTCGCTCAGGATTTCCACCTTTCAATGGGACAGGCATCCGTGAGTAACTGCATCAGGAAAGTAAGCGAAGCAATCACTGAATTCCTCGCGCCTACATCATTTATATTTCCCAGAACATTTGAAGAGCGGCAGGCCATTAAGAACAGGTTAGTGAGTTTCCTCTTGGTGGTATAACATGAAATAATTACACTAATTTAAACAATTGCATTTGGAGGCATTGACCTTATCCTCTAGGGTGGCTCTATTACCACTATCCTTCACTGTATTACATGGTTCTCTTCAATACTTAGGTTAATTATGTATTTTAACAAATATATTTCAGATTCATGGAGGCTCGAGGATTTCCAGGTGTCATTGGGTGCATAGATTGTACGCACATTAGAATAAAGAAACCATCAGCAAGAGAAGAGGCCTATTACAATCATCACTATCGCTCTCATTCCCTTAATGTACAAGCAGTAAGTTCCATGCCTTCATAATTGTCTGCCAAATATATTTCCTGTTGACCCAGGGATCAATGATGACTGCTGTTTTTAAAAATGGTGATTTGTAATCAACAGATATGTGACCATGACCTGAGAATCTTGTCCCTGTCAGCAAGATTTCCGGGATCTGTACATGATCAATTCATATGGAATACCAGCACAACCCGGGAAATAATGCAGGCGATGTATGATGAAGGGATAAGAAATACGTGGTTGTTGGGTGAGAATATTAAATCTTACCAATGCATTAGTTACATTAACTCATGTTTAGCTCTAGATTAATATCACGTTGAATATACAATAGACAAACAAATAATTTTTCATTTCAGGTGATTCAGGGTATGCCTTGCAGCCATATTTATTGACCCCCATTAGGCAGGCTGCCCCTAACTCCCCTGAAGAACGGTACACCAACTGCCACTGCCAAACACGGAACTGTGTGGAGCGTTTGTTCGGGGTATTAAAAAATACGTGGCGATGCTTGCACAGGGAGAGAGTGCTCCATTACACCCCAGAAGCGGCTGCGAGAATCATTATCTCTTGTGCTGTCCTTCATAACCTTATGATAACTCACAGACAAGAATTACCTCCATATGAGGATCAAGATATGGAATTCATAGAGGAAAGACAACCAAACGTGAATGAGGATGAGTTTGCTGGGGAAAACGCCAGAAGATTGGTGATCCAGCAATTCTTCACATTTTGAATTGCTGACAAATGAATGCCTCTCATCTACAAAAAGTCAATCTTAATGTTTAGTTCTTACAATAATGAGAAATCCTTTTAATTTGTCAACATGCCTTAGATTTTAGTTTTTTTTCTTGCCATCAAGGAAACTTTCATTATTTATGTGCTTTTTACCTTACCTCTGACAGCAGTTTCTTATTTAAATTGCTGATATTAAAGAACATATCTCAAATGATGTTGCACCACAATTATGACCATGTTAATCCACATGTAATGCTCCATAATCCAAAAACTAAATTATTTATATCTACTTATTGCCTGCAACCCATGCTAGATGTTCTCCACCTCATAAGATACTTTAACAGTAGCAGTTAAACCACTTATATGACCTCTTATCTCCTAACAATGTCTTAGGATAAATCTGTGATTAATATTTACAGCTGGAAAAATTTGACTTTGCATTAAAGAACTGAACTAAATTTTATACTCACCTTGGTGGCCACAAAAACATTATCTTCAGCAAAATTTAATTGCCAATGAAGTGACATGAAGTCAAGAGAATAAAATATATCTTTAATTTAAAAAAAATGCAAACATGTAAATACATATATCTGAACCCTTTCACATAAACAAACTTTGATTGGAAGAAAACAAATAAATACAACTAAAAACAAAGAAATGATATATATTATTAAATAAGGAAATTCATGCTGCCTCACTTGCTTCACTTATATTTTTTGTGGTGAAGCCTGCCTTCTTTCCTGCTGCATCAGCCTCTCGTTCTGCTGCAGCTGCCCTTCGCTCTTCCGCAGCAGCTTTTCTTTCAGCTGCTGCAGCCCTCCTCTCCGCAGCAACTGCCTGGCGTGCTAAGGATTGGGCAATGAGCTCCAGGGCATTAACTTTCCGAACCATCAGACTCTCTTTCTTTTTCTGAGGCAGAGTATAGTGGAAAAAATGTATGATTATCTATGAGTGTCATATTTGAGGAAATAGAATTCGATTGATTGAACAGGTTAATGGCTCATTACCTCAAATGCCTTCATGTGGTCCAAAATCATCGTTGTAACCCTGTGAAGGTCGCCTTCATTCTTTTCTGAGGAGATAAAATTTTAATTTACTATTTTACCCCATTTTTTGACCTCTTATTTTACAATTACCAAGCAGTGCTGTCTAATTCAATTGACAAAAGCAAGAATTGATGAAATGTATACATTCTTGAATATATGTCACAGTCAGTCCCAATTTTTTAAAGGCAAATAATAAAATAAGAAATGAAATGCCACTCACGTTTGCCACTCCCCATATCCTCCTTCGGGAATAAATCTTCCACTATTATTTCCATCTAATTAAAAAGAAATTAGAGTTAAGCCTTAGCATATGAGAACAAAAAGTGTATTAATATGATATCTATGGGAACATGAAAAATTATAGTTACATGCTGCAGTGCCTCTGGGGGATTTGATGGAGTCTCCTCATCATCTTGCTCCTGAAATAAGAGAGAAGAAAGCACCTCTAAGAATAGGCAATACTGATACATTACTTGATTTCCATGCCTGCAATTTTTTACATATACATATATGCAATGTTTCACACTGCTTTCGTACCCACCCTGGTTGTCTCCAACTCCTCAGCAAATGAACTAGAAGAATTGGCTGCGGTGGATGGGGCTGAAGTTGAAGCAGCAGACGTGGAGGCAGTCTGTGAAAAAGTAAATAATGTGGAGGGTCAGGAGGAAAGAGAGCATTAGTAAGACTATAGCATGTTTACATACTACTGCTGTCATCATGTAACTTAGCTTAATAATATATAATTTGATACTCACTGGAATGCTCTCACAGAACTCAGGAATTGGCAAGCCAACTGCTGATTCTGTACCCACGACTGCGAGGCACTTTTCCTCCATCTCTGATAGAATCTCTGCCACAGGCTTGTTGCCTGTCTCTCGACAGGCAGCATTGACTCTAGCAGCTTTTGCTCTAACATTTCTTTTTAGGTCTCGCCAAGTCTGCTTATGATATTGTCTGATTAGTCTAAGAGGTAAGTTATTTAAAAAAAGTTATTTTTAATATCTTTGCATTACTAACCTTTTTCCACTGCTCAACTTCTTTAAACCCCCCCAGCTCATTCAGCATCGCTGAGAGGGTCTGCCACTGGCGCTGAGTTTTTTCAAACCCCAGAGGTCCAGTAAACCTTCCAGCAGCAAAGCTGCTGTGGGTTGACATATAATCAACGAGCAGCTTCAATTGCCGTTCGTTAGCGCGCCCTACTCGGACATTTTTCTTCCTGCAAATATAATAACAACGTAAATGTCATCTCATGACAAAACTATAACTTAAGTAAGAAAACAATTACCTTAAGCTTTCCTATAATTATAGCAATAAAGGGTACCTAATGTCAATAAATTAACCGAAAAAGTAATCATGATCATTTTCTTAATGCAAATTAAAGTAGAAAACTACAATCAATGCATCTAAATATCATATCTCTAGTGCCGCATTGTTTACTGGTCGAACATATATGAAGGACTTGGTGCTTTCCCATTGAATTAAGTAATTAACATATTATCGATAAATATTTTTGACTAATTAATAGACGCTAAATATCCTAAAAATTCCAAGAACATTTCACCTATCATTTACATATCGGCTCAATCACATTTAATAACATAGCTCATGTTACCATCGAGATATATCGCACCTTAACCTTCGCCAAAGAAGTTTTAAACAATTATTGATTAAGTAGCAGCTGATTTACACGTAATTAACTTCCTCCTTAAAAGTCTAATCATGGAAGAAGTCTTCCATGATTCTATTCAAAACTCTTCAAGTGATTCAATGATAAATTTACACCGTAATATTCTATTTTGAATTATTTCATACATATCAAGCAACCGTTGACCGCCAATTCACATACTATCAACGCTGCATGATCGATGTAACTTCCACTTATAGTACTATTTCTCTAGATACGCTCAGTAGTAAAAGGTTACATCAGACAATTATATTTAATGATCGAATGGATGTCACACCCGCAGAAACTCCCAGGCGGCACGATAATATTATAAAAAGCACGTGAACACATCCGAGAAAACAATATTTAATTCATAAGATTAAAAACATGAATATTGTACTTACGATTGCGGTGTATCCATTTTGATGTTATTCGTGATTGTGCTGTTCAAAATACCGCTACCAACACAAGGGTAGAAATGTGTCAAGGATTTTCATTGGCTCTTCAGATCTTCCACTGCTACCAACATCCAAAAAAGTAGCGATGAGAGGGGAATTCGCATCTATGAGTGTGACGTCACACCACGGCAGTGATAGCGGTGATAGCCTTCATGACGGTCCCTTACATGATCGGGCGTTGACTGAAAACGTGATAGTAGACCATCATCGCCATCGCTCGCCGTCGTCGCTGTCACATTTACATAATCAGGGCGCAGTTATTGTAACACCAAAAAACTTCGAATTTCACTATCACTCTCACCGTAACATGACCAAAACAAAAACAAACAACAACACAACGAAATGCGTGAAATGTAAACATTGCCAAAACCTCACATCTCACAACGGGAATTGGAAATAGATGCAATACGTAATAAAATCAAACAGAACTTAGAAGCGAACAAACGAATGAAAATTAACAGGCGTTCGATGTATCCCTAAAGTAAGACTAGTTCAAATATGAAACATATCCCCTTCGCAATACATAGTTAGATACCTTTCATCGTAATGTATACAGTTGATTCGTAGCCTAAATTATATACGTGCGAAATAATTTCGTCGAAGATGTTACATTCACAACACACTTCACTCTTTACTTCATCGTCTATGTGCAATCAATTCACTAAGGGGTACACTAAGGACACAAATTTTGTTCACTTAAACTAGAGGCACAATGAAAGTTCACTGCACGTAGTTTCCTTGCAAATGCAGCCATACAAAAATTTCTATTCTTGTCACAAATTACACTACATAAGT
Source organism: Ischnura elegans (assembly GCF_921293095.1). Classification (NCBI taxonomy): domain Eukaryota; kingdom Metazoa; phylum Arthropoda; class Insecta; order Odonata; family Coenagrionidae; genus Ischnura; species Ischnura elegans. The sequence goes on from NC_060248.1 coordinate 104,350,327, forward strand.
TGCCTGCCTAACTTGAAGAATGCATTTTCGTGTTCTATTTTGTCACAAATACGTAAAAAACCATATTAGAATACAATTAGAACTGCAGTACGATCGCCCACAACGGTCCGCCATTGGTATTTTCCTCGTTTCTCCTATGGAGAAAATGAATCGCCGGGTCCCGGGCGGGTGACTCCCAAGCTCCCGTCCAGGGCGCGTCAGTTTCTCCAAATCGCGTTACGGACTTCAGTCGGGAGAATGATACTCTCCAGGAGAGTCAGAGTCTCCGTTACTGGGAGAAAGTTTTCTCCGTTACCGTTACAGACTTCAGTTGGATGAAACTGGAGCTTCACGAGTCTCTTTTCTCCCAACTCGGGAGAAAACGAAGTTACAGACTTAGGCCCCTGGAATCAACCGAATAGCCCACAGGTCATCGGAGGTTAAAACATGATCGTAGATGAAGTGTCCAGTGTCGTGAGGAAGTTGTTTATGAAAATATGGCGTGATATGTGTAGGCTTTGACTACCGAAATGTTGTTGGTTTCATAGTTAACGTACCGCGCAGTTTTATAGCTTAACGGTTAAGTCTGATAACGGATAGAAGAAATTTGTACTTGAACTTTGAGATATGGGGGAAGATAGTGGCGATGTGATGCTGCGGGATGAAGAAGAAAAAAAGTGCTCAGAAATGTCACCCTGTGACTCTACAGTGTTTCAATGCGATTCCAATATCGGAAATCAGGACCGAGAGAATAAAGTTTCGAAGAGGATTTCCGATGAACCTGATTATGTGCCTAGCTCGTATAAAGTTACTCGTTGGGATATTATATGGCTGTTTTTTTCTATTGGCAGTCACGTCCTAGATGTAGCTTTCGATATTTATGTGGCTGTAAATTTTTATATTACTGGAAAGGGTCAGTACTTCATTTGGACGGTTGTATTCATTGTTGTTCCTTCTCTAGCCACGACTTTGACTAGTGCAAGATGGTATGGTGCTTCTAGCTTTCTGGTCATTAATTTGTGATTTCCATGTCATTATAATGGTGTAAAATTCTTTCTTTATTTAAGGTATGTTGTCGATTACAAAAATAATCCTGACAAAAAGTCACCGTTGGGCACTTGGATCATTCGATGTCTCGCCCTCCTGTTGCAGTTAGCTCCAACATTAAGGTGCATATTCCTACTGTTGAATTAATTTGCAGAAGTTTGTGAATTTTATCGTTTTAATGTTTGAATTCTGTAGGTATGCCGAGTCTTTACATTATGCTATCAAGTCTCGGAGATACAGAAAGAGGAAGGAGAAAGAGAGAGAAAGGCACTACTGCTACCTCATGCTTAAGGAGGACTCAGATGCTGCTCTTTTGAGGGTATTTGAATGTTTCCTTGAGTCTGCTCCTCAGTTAGTATTGCAGTTGTCAATTTTGATGTACATCGATCCTAAGGATTATTCATGGCATGGTATGTTTCCTAGTCATTGTAAGTATTAGTGTCCGATCTTGGGCTTTCATAGGAATAAACGTACCTGTAGGTTGTATGTTTTTGTTGGCTGTTGAGTTTTAATATTTAATGGATTTAATGAGTTGGAAACCCCTATTGTCTCAATTACGCAGAGGAGAGTAGTTACAATAAAATCTTTTTAAATGGGAAGTTACTTTTATTCCTTTTAATTTTAAAACAGGTGAAATAGGTCAGTAGAAGGCACTCAAGTCCAATGCATCACTAAAACAAGATTGCATTGGAATATCATAGCTACATATTATTCCCATTGGAGTAGTTGCACATAGTAGTCAGATTTCAAATTATAGTCTTTCCACCTGCCTAATTCAATTTTATGACCGTATTTTTATATTAATTTCAGAATATGACGTACTGCCCGTATTCGTATATTTTTAAAGCCTGTTCTTTCCTTCCCCCCATCCCAGTATGCTCATCAATCTTCTTTTCTCGCTACCAACCACATACCATCAGCCAATAAGGATAACTATCTTTCTCCACTACTTCTAAATGAATTGCATTGTAATCCTGGGAGTGCTCTTCTTCAACCCTCCTTTTCCCCCTATTCTCTGGTGAGTTCCATTACTAACATCCCACATAGCAGAAATACGTCTCTGAAACGTCTTGAATATCACATGTTACGTCTCAGAGACATTCCGAGAGCTTCAGAGGCATCTCTGAGACTTCTCTGAGATGTCACTATGTCCAAAAAAATGGTCTATGCGACATCTCTTGAGACGTCTCACATAAGTCTCTGAGATGTTTCATTAGACTTTGTACTATGGTATGTTTTAAATTTAGGCAAAAAAATAATTAAATTTAAATTATACAGTTATGGCCTACTTTTCTCGATCATTTTTAGCGACAAATTTTGTGATGGATCACCTTTTGAAAATAAGAAACCCATATTAAATGTCGTGATTTTAATAATCAAAACTGCAGATTTGCACCGAAAAATATATATGGAAGGCATTGATTCTGTTTAAATACGTTTTTTTTTTTTTAATTCCTGAACGTCTCACGATTACATCTCCGAGACATCTGTGAGACAGACGTGATATTCGAGTCATTCGAGACCATAGTGAGACGTCTCTGAGAGGTTCGTTGCTATGTGGGATATTGTTCTCCTTCCACTATTCTTCTTTACTACCCCAGAGTACTTCTATCTCTATCTTCCTCGGCTGGAACTCTACCCTCAGTTGTACCCTACGATATCCTTCCTATATGCTCTCTGTCTCTGATGGAGCCTTTACCAGCCATGTTATTTCTTGGCACATGATAAAAGAGCAGTGGTGTTTCCTCTCCTTTATTTCTGAGGGGGGTATTTAACAAAATTCCAAAAATACAGAATCCATATCATTTGAAGTACACTAAGGCAATCGAGAGGGTCCAAAATAAATTTGTAAGGATTAAGCTTTCCAATTTCATATCCAAAGAGAAAAAGGTTCTTATGGCATTTAATTAAAATTACTTATTTTAAAAGTGCAATCTGTAAGAAGGGAACAGTTAGGACTAACTGTTTTTGTGTTTGCTGCTAAATAATTTTGTAATATGGGGGAAAAAGGGTTATCCTTCTTCCTAAGTTCCTTATGCAAAGGTCTACTTTCAGACACCAGTAATGGCTTAAATTACTCTTGTTTGAGCTGAAAAGGCTTTTGAGGTGTTGGAGGCATTGCCCTAGAAAATAATGCCATAAGAGAGAAGTGGGTGTATGCTAACATAGTCTAGCATCTTGAGCGTCTCTGACAATTTTTTTATCATGATTATGAATATACCAGATGATATTTTAGTTACAATGTCAACATGAGATGCCCAATCAAAATCTTCAGATTAATGAATTCCCACATCACATATGCCCATCAACATATTATCCCATTTCTTATTATTGATTTACAATGTAAAATATTTTTGATCCCTTCAACTTCATAAATTAGAGGTTAAAATATATGTGATATACTTGTGAAAATGGATTTTTTAAAACAACTTTTGTAATATATATATTGCATTCATCTTATACCCTATATACCTACTTATAAATGCCTCCCTTTCTTCTTCAGAATCTATGCAATGGGCTTCCACCCTTATGTCTTTCGTCAGTTTGGCTTGGGCATTAGCTTCATATCAGCGCTTGCTCCGCTACCCACAACCAAATAAGGATAATATATCCTACAAGGGAATGGTATTTCAGTTCCTCTGGCATCTCATGATCATTGGTAAGTTATTGCTTTCATTTGTCATTCTTCTGTTTTTCATGAGGTTTGATTTGTCCATTTAGATACCATTGGTAACATTTCTTAGCTCCTAATTGTTCATTATTTGAGTCATGATATTAAAAATTTAATTTTCTATTTCCATCTATCTCCATTCAGTGAGATGGACCAGATTTTTATGATTAACTTGAACCACGCATACATGTCGAGGGTGAAGTATACTTAGGTAGCTCGTTTATTTTGAGGAAGTCCATGCATTAAGCAATCCTATGAGATGTCAAGGGGCCAAGAGAAGATGCTGACAAGAGCTACCAGGCAATGACATAATGGCACTTCTATGGAAATTGAAAATGAAGTCAGTATGTAGTGTAGGGACGTGATCAATTATGTATGTCGTATGAAATCCCAAAGTTCAAAGACCGAAACAAGTAAGTATGTACCATGAAATCCTGAAGTTTCATGCTCCCTTAAAGGTGGGTAACTGAAAAGCAGAGTATCCAAGGTTTAGGTCAATAAAATAATATTTAATGAAGCCGGAAGAGGTGTCTTCTTAGCCATTATTTTGTTCCTGCCAGATTGAAATTGCCTTTTCTTAATCGATTTGAATAATAATGTAGGGCCCATGCATTCGTAGATGGTGTACATGTGCCTCTCTTCCTTTCCCTTTATGCTTTTGTGATTATGCACAGAGATACCAGAGATCATAAGAATCATATCTCCATACCTCCCCTTGACTTTTAAAGTTTGCAATTAAGCAAGTATCATATGTGTAGAACTTTGCAGTTCTTGGATGCTGTTAAATTTGCAAAATTAAAATTTCTTGAAAAAATGGAACCTGAAAACACCACTCCGTCGCCATGGAAGCACTTATTGAGAAGCCACCTTACTTCAAAAGGTATAATGAATGTCTGTGCCTCCTTCCCTCATATGCTATAGTTGTCAGGGAGCCTTATCCAACTTGGAGCCACAGACCAACTTCCTTAGCCGCTCTTTATAGCAAGTCTTTCGGAAGCCATTTAACCTCATGGAGACATGTCGTAAACTCCTACTCTGCTAAGAGTATGGAGGAGGTTTCAACCTTCACAAAGGAGTGCTTATTGGACTTTCATATCCAAATAGTAGAAAGGGTTCTAGAGTGATTAAATGGATAATTGTTTTTGGGTTAATGCTTCGTTGGCTCATTTTGGTGGACGAAAGTTCGGGCACATTCCAGCTCCTGTCGGAACATGTTAGGACCCAAAGACAACATGGTTTCATATTTATGACTTTGAAATCTAAATCGGATTTTTGAGTTCCATTTCGTTACATATTATTGCCTTCATATTAATGTTTTTGTCTTAAGAATTTCTTTTGCTTAAAACCTTAATAAATTCTATTATCTCTCTTTACAGTATCCCGTGTTGTAGCTCTGAGTTGCCTTGCATCAAAGTTTCCTCATTGGATCATTCTTTGCTGCTCTATTCACATCATTATCTTCTTTGTTTATCTGCTTTTCAAAGGACCAGAAGGTGCTTGTGGTGGCTCTATTCTTTGGGATAAGGTCCTTTGCCTCCTTTTGGCTGCAATTTATATATTTACTGGTATACATACTAGGGATACAAACACTAAGCCATTTTACTCTATTTTGTATTCTGTATACTTTTTGGAAAATATTGTATTAGTCATTTTGTGGTTCTTTTTTGTGACCATCAAAGCACACATGTTTTTGTTATACCTTATTCCCATCGCATCAATAGGCTTTTTTATATTAGGGATCGGCTTTATGATTTTTTACTATTTGTGTTTTCATCCAAAAAAATTGTCTGGCAGCAGTGTTATTTAGGGCCAAAAGTCATTCTTGAAAGATGATCAAATGGAGTGCAAACTCTCCTGAATTTATTTGAATGCGCGTAAAAGTTGATTGTGTATTTATAACTAGAAAGTTAAGTTGAAGTTACTTAATGGTTTGGTCATTAATATAACAGCTAATTATGTTTTCATGTTTGTGGCTTTGAAATCTAAATCATCAATTCAGTTTTTTATTGCTGAAGATGTTTTTATTTCATTTAGAATTTACCCATGTGATGAGCTGACTGAAATTTTTACTTTCCCATATTGCCATGTTATTCAGTCACGTGTTTACAGCATTTATTTTTGTAGGGATGTTTATTCATCATTTTTCTTAATATGTATTTAATTTTGATATTGTACTGAGACTAATTTTTTTTATCTGAAATAGATACATATTTGTGGTTTCTATATCATTTGACTTATTTTTATACAAATTAATCTATGTACTTTGTTGACCTTGAGGAGCCTGTTATGATTTCAGCCCTTTAATTTTGTCAATTAATGACTCACAAGATTATTTATACATTATATTGCTAATGCTAAATTATAGTGATCATCATCATCTCATTGTTCAACATTCATAAGATTGGTTCGATGTAGCTCTCCATTCTGCTCTTCTATCGGCTAGCCTTTTCTGAGTGACATACTTCATTTCTTTTACATTATTAATAATCTGTCCTATGTATTTGATTTGGGGCCTTCCCTTGCCCTCTGCTCACCCACTCAACTGTGCACAATTCTAATCATTAAGGGGAACTCCAATTACTTAAAGAATTTTAAGAATTGAATTCCATTCCATATGGTGCAACGCCTTCCATACGTGGACTACTGCTAAGAAAGTCTGTTCTTCTCCATTCTTTCTTCTTTGAGAAGTATAAGAGCCAAAATTGCTTCTTTGGTGCCCCTCCTTTTCCTTATTCGAAATTGGTCCTCATTCAGGATTTTTTCTGTTCTTCAATCTATTCTCTTGTAAACTATTCCTATCAGTATCTTCGACGGAAGTGTCATTAGGCTTATGGTTATAAAACTTAATCACTTCTCTACTCTCTTCTTTTTGGGAATTGGAATCAAGACCTTCGTCTTGAAGTCACGTGGTATATCTCCTGTTGAGTACATTTCATAGATTTTTTTGTGCAGCAGAGTTAAGGTCTTCTCTCCTGCACTCTGAATTAGCTCTGCTGGAATATAATCTATTCTTAATGCCTTATTCTTTCACAGGTGTCTTATTGCCGTGTCAAATTCTGTTCCTAAGGTGCTGGCTCTCATGTCTTTCTTTTCTTCTTCACTTTCCTCCTCGATAATTTTTTAGCTGAGTTTACTATTTTTCATATCGCAGATGTGCAATCTCAGTCGGTCATTAATGGTCCAGAGATCACATTTGTGCCTTAGCTTCCAAGTTGGGGGAATTAGTGAAAATCATGAATGAATTTGAAACTATAGATGTATAGAACCTAAATAAGTGGTCACACATGATGGATATTCTTATCCATCACACATGATGGATGGATGGATATCCATCACACATGATGGATAAGAATATTTTTGCATCGTGACCAGTCAAGGTTAAATGGGAGGAAGGCAGGGATGGATGAGAAGGCAGTGGGAGAAGTGGAAGTAGAGACAAAGGGAGTAGAGATCGCATGAGTCACAGATTGGCTCTCGCTTATTGCATAGTAAGTTTGCTGGAATATATGGAGGAGTGGGAATATTAGTACAATGAAAAAAGCCACTAAAAATATCATCTGTTGGGTGAAAAAAGGTCTCGATGAATCCTGGAAGCAGTCTAAAGTAACAGGCTATGTGCATTAATAATAATATTATTTGATTTATTTATTTATTCACTGCATAAATCATGAGCATTATAAGAAATAAAATTGAAATTTTGGATTGTCCATGTTTTTTGATTGTTCATGCCTCCTCTCCCTATCATTGGCCTGGATAATTGGGAGTTAACTGTACCTAAATCATCCTGAATATTTGAAAACATTCGGTGTGAATTGGTGGATCTGACCCTGAAATACTAATGAACATCAGGGCAGTATTCCTTGGTCTCACTCACATATTCGATGCAGATATTAGTATTAATTATATGCTTGTGTTAATACATTTTATAATCATCACAAATATGTAATGGATGATTTTTCCAGGTGATAGCTAGAATGCAGAATAAGTCTTATGAATTTTTGTTAAAGGGGACATAGAGATTTTTATCTTTATATCTGCATCAATTTCTTTCAGTTAAACAAATTTTTATCGGTTAGTTTAATACTTTCAGGGACGCTTGGCTTTAAAAAATTTACTGACCTTTTGCCAAAAATACTAAAATGATTCCACAACATTTCACTGTTGAGGTTACTTATGATCGACTGGATAGTGATGAAATGAATGTTTTTGAGCTGGTTTTCCATGAAGTAGGGCTTTGCGAGGTCCGACAGCCTTGCGAAGGTGTCCATTCAGGGGTGTGTGCTTGTGTCTGTGATAGTCCCTGGTGTGGAAGTAATTCCCATAAACTGCCACATGAGGGCATTCTGGTGTAGTGTTTTTTGTTTATTCCTCTGACAAGTGGTGTCAAATTTTACAGCCATTTGTGAACCCCTTTAGAATCACCTATCTATTGAGGTTGTAGAGCTCATTTCCCCCGTTATCTATATACCTAATTATTTGGGAAAATATCTATCTTATTTTATTGTTCCTGCTATAATATAGTGTTTCTTAGTTGAAGGATCTAATGCGATACATAAAATCTATAACTAAGACTACATTGATCATTTAGCAAAACATCTTATTCAAATCCAGTGTTATGCTGACAAGCATTACACTGATGATTTACGCTTTGCTCATATACAGGAAAATACTAGGAAAGAACAAGCAATTATGTATGTATCCTTAAGCCATTGTAAATTCAAAAATGTCATAATTAAGTTCCCACAATCTTGGTCCGAAGGCCAATTCCTTGCCTGTACTAAGAAGGACCTCAAGGATTTTGTTTGGTTGAGCCCATAGGCTTCATGTTATGTTGTTTGATTTCTTCCTGCTGATATGTACAATGCTGATTCCAACAAAGATCTGAAGATAGCGTAGAGAATTGACTGAGAGAACGGAGGTGGCCATGTTCTCTGGTGGTAGTATTGGAAAATTGTTGCCACACCTCTGCAAATGTTCAGGTCAGAATGGGGTGTATGTAGAAAGTAGCTGGATGCTGTAGCTAAATATTGAAGAGAAAAAACATTTTCAAGTTTCACTTTGGTTTCAACTTTGTGAGTAATTGGACCTTGAAAAAATAATAACTCTCATAAGTACTCGAGTTATGTAGTCAAATGGTTGCCAGCTCAACCAGTTTGCAACTTGAGTCGCCAAAAACTTAACCTTAACCTGGAAAGCCAAAATGACTGTCGAGTGCCTCATCATCAGCCAATTTCATAGACTTAATCACTCATCACTCTTTTTAACCTTTAAATACCAAATTTGCTCTTACTTGCACAGGAAAAACGGCTCTGCTTCGTCCCTTGTTCCCTGAAAAATGATGCAAGACATTTTTTAATACTTCAGTCAGTTGGACTTGAGTAAGATTGTAGTTGGTTTCATGGCTTCTTCATAAATTCATCTTCATATCTCAGAAAATATGTGTTATTTTTTCATTATCTAAGTCAACATTATTTAACTAACAATATTAAAGTGCTGAAAAAGTTGCTGAAGGAAGTCTATTTAGGATTTAAATCTCTGCTCAAACTATCATACCCTTGTCTTAGGCTTACTTTACACAGGCAACAAATGGGTACCCTTGCTTTCACACCTCTGTTTGTAATTACCCACCCTGATTTTCTCCTGGCTTGTTGAGCCAACTCATCAATTTCTATTTTCGTTAGGATAAGTGCTAACCAATATTGTGAAATATTTTTTTCTGGTGAAAGACATCCATGGGAATCTCTCTCAAGAAGACAATTTTGAGAGAAAGGAATTTGTTTGAGGAAATAATGACTTGATCATTTCTTTTTTCCCATCATATGCTTTCTGAATGGACTGAATTTTCACTCTATAAATCTAGACTTCAAGAGGTCAATTTTAGATTACCATTTTGTGATTTCAGTCACTCTCTGCATTGTTTTTCATATTTTATTTTCTGATAACAGGATTAAATATAAATTTTGTCTCTCCTTGGAACTAAAAGTAGAAGAGGATTCTCTTATTCGGAAGGTCTCTTATGTTCTCATTGTCAGACTTTTGACTGATATGTTTTCTTATGACTTATAAATGACTTTTCCCTATGAATTCACTTGAGTATTCTTTTGAACTAATTATATAAAGTAATGCTGTCACTTACCAATGTCCAAAATTAAGATTTCGAAGTTGTGTTATACTCCTCTCTGGTGAAGTCGTAAACCTATTATGTACATATGTATTGAATTTTTCTTGAGGTTTGAATTTCTACACAATCTAATGTAATAACATTGTATGTGTTTTTGATTGTGTTGTAATTTTAAGCTTGTATTGTTAATATGCGGGTATTTAATCTTTTATATTGACTGCAACTTATCTTCCAAAAGTCTTTCATTATTGTGCCTGAGTACTGAATACTTCTTCTTGACTGCAATTGAGCTAGTCAAAACCATATTTTAAAAACATTTGGTGAGCCAATAAATGACATCATCTAAATTTTGATACCAAAGATATGTTTTGATGAAAAAATTTCTCGCAGAAATTAGTTCCTACAAATTGGGAATGGTAGTTGAAGTTTTAATGAATGTGATTAATTTGCAATAAAATCTTTTCAGCTCATGATTATGTTATTTATTATTGAACAAAACTTAGTTAACTGACTTAGCTGATAAACACCTCTTACTGAGCCCATAGGATGGAACCCGACTCGTGTTCCGAAACGTCGGCAGAATGGAGGGAGACCACCTGGCTGGAAGCCCGAATAACCTTTTTTGAATATATTCGCCAGGAAAGCATCAGATTTTACTTAACACCTCTTGCTGTTTTAAATCAAGTACATACACAAAAGACTTACATGTCATCGACTAAGGGTTTTTATAACTACTTTTCAATAAAACCTGAGCAAAGATGCAACATAATGAAGTAAGGCTCCTCTTTACAGGTACAACTTCTTTTTGTTGGTGAAATGATATGGTACAAATTCAGTAACCATCAAACATTATTATAGTCCAGAGCGTACCCAGGATCATAACTAGAGGGGGGGGAGGGGGCAAGCCATGGTTGTTCAAGTTGTTGGAAAGATTTAATCATGGAAAAGGTGAATGAAATCAACATTTTTAGGAAACTGTAACAGCTATATCTTTATTAGTTTTTAAATTTATCTGCTTGAAAAAATATTATTTTCCTCAAAGACATTTGCAAGTTTTGCTTTTAGGGGGGGCAGCTGCCCCCTTCCTGTCCCTCGCTGAGTATGCCCATGATAATAGTACTGCTTCTATGCATTGTTGATATATGTACATATAGCTGACTATCGTTGAAATGTAGTCGTAATTTTCTCCAATTTAATACTAGGGGTGTACATCATTTAGGGATTCTTGGAATCCTAGGAATTTTTAATAAACACAAATTATCAGTTCATTACTATGCTGAGGAAAAAAAATTAATCCATCATTCCCTAGAATTATTTATTTATTTAATCAAGTCCAAAAACAGCACGAGGCCAATTACTGGGGACTCACAGTAACAGGAGAAACAATTTAATAATATTAAGCAATGTAACCAATAATGAACAAAAAATATTCAACAGTATTTACTAATAAATAACAAAGAAAAGAAAATTTCATCCGGTGGTGCGAGGAATAGCGGGAAATTTACGATAGAGATGGTGCAAGAATGAATGAGGGATGAAAAAAAGGATCCAAATTTGGATTTGGCATAGGAGTTAATGGAAGAAGGAAGTCTGAATAGAAAAGAACGTTTAGAGACAGAAAGGTGGGGGGTGAAACAATGAAATAGGTCACTCGACCTCGTCGTACACGAAGAAACACAATGCGGAAAAAAATGAAGGTCAGATGATCTGTATTTGCCATTAATGATATTTAAGAAGAGTCTCCTGTCATTGAGGATATGGCGATCAACTAAAGGTGCAATGCCAAGAGAGGATCTAATCTTATTGAGGGAGAATTTACGAAAAGGTAAGTGATGGTAGCGGACAATAAAAAGAAAAATATTCAACGGTCGTTCTAGGAGCTTTAATGAAGAAGGTGGGGCCATCATATCCCTTCAGTCACCTCTCATAAGGATTTAGGGGTTATTTTTGACTCTAAGCTGCTCTTTCATGAGCACATTAAATCCATTTCAACCCGCACTATGTCTTTGGTGGGTATGATGTATCGCCACAGTGAGGTGTTGGATTTAATAGCTCTACGCACCTTCTTCCTTTCCTGTGTCTCTCCAGTCCTAGAATACTGCAGCCAAATCTGGTCTATGCATAGACCAGATTTGGCTGCCCGTGTCCGTTTCCCGCAGCATCTGCGCTGGACTATCATCTCTAACCTACTCCATTTCTTTTCCCCCTCCAAACATTTACCAATTTTTTGCCTTTTTCTTTCTTTTCTCTTTTTTTTAATTCTTCTCCACTCTAGGGTATCTCACTGCCAGGGGGATGATGTGGCGGAGCCCTTCGTTTCGAGCGCCGTCACCAAGGTCAGCCACCTGGCTGAGGTTGTTGCCCTGGGACCCTTAGGTCCCTGCCGCTGCCGCCAGGGTACGTGGGACATAGCGCCAGCAAGGCACCGCGAGATTGAGACGCTTGAGAGACGGTTGGAGACGGTCACAGAGACATAGGCGAACTGTATCGCTAACCATCCAAATAAACGTGGTCGGATTTACTTCCATTTAATTTACTGAAGTGAGGTTAATCACCTACATATCCTTAACCCCTTCAACTCTAAGTCTTTTCATTTAATAAATTTGGCAATTGGGGTTTTACATTGAAATAAACTTTTGGTTAAAAGCCCTAACTTTGTGTGTGATTATTCGCTTCCCGAAACCAAGGGCAAGAACCCACACTTTAAAACGTGTGACCCACGACCTTAGGTGGTGGGCCGAGGTTCATTACATTATGTTGGAGTATCAATCAAGTACTTAAGTAGGTAATACAATGTTTTTTTAGTCGTTTGAGTCATTTCTTACCTCGGTGAAAGTGTCACACTGAATGAGCAAATGAACCTGAAATCTATAATGAACTCACAAAGTGGTAGAAAGCTGGTGACAGCTTTGGCTTTTCTTATCTAAACTTATGCAAGATTGGCAAAATGGGGAAGGTATTTGTTCACCGAAACTTATTATATTTCCTTCCATTCACTGAATTTCTTAAATAAATTGAAAATTTGTGGCTGAGTGAACCACACCAATAACACACTTGAAGAAATTCATCGCAGGGTTCCTACACCTGAGTCTCGGGTACTTGTTTGATTTCAGGTCCTTCACATAAACTATTTTGACAGGAATGTATACTGTTTAAGTATGATCTGTAGAAATGAAGGGGTGGTTCATGACAAGGATTAAGGCCGGATCAAAGGGAGCCCAGGCCCTGGGCCACCCACTAAACATGAGCCTTCCACTAATATTAGTTGAAGCTTACAAAAACCGAAAAAAAACATCATTTAAGTGAGGAGATTCGAAGTGAAGCTGGGTTGTTTTTTGGTTAACATGTAGTTGTCAACATTGGCGTAAATAAATAGAAAATTGGGTTACTTGTATTTCCTATTATTTGGTGCGTCACAAATTAATACACCTTGAAACAGAGGTCCTCCCGGCCTCTCACCAAAAAGGGCCACAGGCCACCCAAATCCTAAATCCGGCCCTAACAAGGATTTTTCTTTAAAAAAAACGAGAAATCCTAGAGAGTAGAGCATTTAAGGGGATGTATTCTAACCAGAAGACCTATAGTTCAAATCCTGAGAGTAGCTTTTTGACACAAATAAAATGTTAGAAGGTGCATCCTATAGGCCATGGAAGAAGGAGGGTCTCCTCCTCCTTCCATGCCATGGCCAAGGGAAAGGATTGGTGCCTTACAGCTGTGTTATAAATCCGTGCTATCCACTAGCCTGAGAGAAACTATACCCTAATGTACACTAATAAAATTTAGAGCTAATGAGCTCATCGCGTAGCCTGAGGCTTAAATCTCATTATTTTAATATCGTTAACTTTTAGGGTTGCCTTTGCTTCAGAATCCTTCCTCAAAATAAATAAAAATTTACCTCTTGGATTTGGACAGTGATAGATTTTATGGTAGTGATTCGATGGTTTCGTTTTTTAACTTTGAGTTGAGGAAGCCCAGGGTGCGTTTTTCTGTCATCAAAATCGGAAAAATTGGGTTCTTTATTTCTCCTCTTCGGCTCGAAACTTCGAAACCGCGCTCCTTAGCGCAATCAATTGAAGTCAGAAATTAGATTGCTTGCGCGAATCGAGTATTCGTTGTTTCTGTTTCCAAGGTGCTGTTGTCAATATGAATTGTATTGAAACTTTTTAGTTTATATATATTAGGCTGTAACAGTCGCTGGTCGAAGATTCAAGGGTACAATTGAAGATTATAGTTTCCCTAGTACCCTCCTTTAAAAATGGTAATCGTCATCCTCGCGTCTGAGCTGACATTTTTTCTTGATGAAGTTGCCGTTTTACAAAAAATACTTAAATTTCATAGTAAAATAATATTTTAAGTTTACGTTTACGGTTTTAGATGAGTCATTTTCTGGTATTGTTTAATTGGCTCTCTAATTTATGTTATCAAAATGGATTGCTGTATTATTATTTGTTTGTGAGGGGGTTGTTGAAAGAATTAACGATGTCATCCAAGGGAATATATTGGGGTACTCATCCACCAGTCGTATTGTGGATTTTTGTGTTTCATAAACACTTCTCCAATGCCTCAACCAATTATTTAATGTATCTTCCGTGAATATATATTGAGGTCGGAGAAGTATCACAAATGTGAACCCAAAGCGCGATTTAACTTAGCTTCTTCTGTTATTCTAACAAGATTATTTTTTCAGGCATCGGAGGTCGAAGAAACAATGAAGAGGATCCAATCCCACAAAGGTGTTGTTGGTACTATAGTAGTGAATGCTGAAGGTATGTCTAATCTTATGAAGCGACGAAGAGGTTTTAATGCAGCGTTTTGTAAATGTCAAAAGTTGAATGTAGAGATATCATGAAAAAATATTTTGATTCTAGGGATCCCAATAAAAACAACCCTCGATAATACCACTACCGTTCAATATGCTAACCTCATTAGCCAGTTGTCAGACAAGGCAAGAGGCGTTGTCAGGGATTTAGACCCGACCAATGATTTGACATTCCTGAGAATAAGGTCTAAGAAGCATGAAATAATGGTGGCCCCGGGTAAGTAGGCATTATTTTTTTCAGAAATTTTCCCCTTATAACTTATATTGAATGAATACCTCTTAATAAATATTTCATGATGACGTAAACATTACAACTATTTTTATACTTCACTCTATTTTCTGACATGTCCTATGCGCTTACTTAATGCTTTATTTTGTACAGTGTCTTTTGGATCAATGCATTATTATTATTTCTATCAATCAAATTTTAAACCATAAGTTTTTACTCTGCAATAGCAGGTATCAGGAATTACTTTGGATTCCTGTTTTTTCCCATTAGATACCTGGGTCATTCTCCCATAATGGTACAAAATTATATCCATGGGCTGCCATATAAAAACCAGTAATATTAAAACTAAACTGGCTTATTATTTTATGTACCATTTCATTACTTTTAGTGACAAATTAGTAAGGAAAGAAGTATATTTCACAAATTTAATGTTCACAGACTATGATTCGTCATGTTTGTGGACCGTCCCACATGGAATTCTGAAGGGGTGTTTACTGTATTAACAAATTTTACTTATTAATGTATTATAAAACATGTCATTAAATAAGTAAAGTAAAGTAAATGAAATTCCAAAATAGTATTTATGGGTTGCTTTTATTTCATAATATTTTTCATAATTAATAAAAAAACATTTGTGCTACCCAAAATAGCAATGGCCATGGACACTCAGGAAAAAAGGAGAATAATTCATAGATGTAGGCAGCCCTGTAAAACCACTATTTAGAGAAGGAGATTGCCAGCTATATCGAGTTGTTTGAGTTTATATGTATGTACTTGGTTTAGTGAATGTTTTAACACGGGAAGAAAAATTTTAGTGCAGCTTTTGAAAGAACCCAAGATCATCAGTCATTTTTGTGGACAAGTAAAAATTAGTAGAAGTAAAATCTTTTACTAATTGCAATTGAGATGTCTTTTGGGCCTTCTCATCTCAAATCAGGCAGCTGAGGCAAAATCATTTCAGGTGACCATCACCGATATCTCTGAAATTTATTTATATGAAAGCAGTATCCTTATGATGAATAATGATCTCTTTATCTCAGCTCAGAAATGAACCGTTGTAAAGTTGTAATCCTTTGAACATTACCGAGTCAGGCCTCTGAGTAAAAAATGAAAAATCACATAAATGATGATTACTAAGGAACAATGACCCATAAAGCAGTGGTTATTGTTTTATTTTAAAGAAAATGCATTTCTGCACATTCTGACATAACTTTCAAGTAATTTGAAGGAATAATAAACAAATAGGATTTGTTTAAACATAAAAAATTAGTCATTATTTAACAATAGGGTAGTTTCTTTCATCAAAGAAAACGAAAGGCATTGATTGTGATTCGTTACCCACCATTAGTGTATTCATAATATACAAATTATTTGGTTCTAGAAATACCGGTTTAGACAAATGGCAATGGTTAATTTTAACCTCATTCGAAAAAGGCCAGATTGGCACCCATGCGATGCCACTCCACGTGACGTCACAGGGACCTAGTTTCTATACGAGTAGATAGGAGTTTTAAATCGTCTGAGATAACCAATGCGTGCATGAGGCACAGACTTCAGGGAAACATGTCTTAATAATCACCTATTATAACTGCCTAAGGTCAGGAAGTTTCCTTCGTTTGATAAGGTACTAATAATCCTTATTTAAGCCAAGCGCTACATGCTAGCAGGGTACTCTGCTACCTGCTAGCATCCTGTGTCGTATTAGCGCTCAAAGCATCGCCCCAAGGTCACCTCACACGCCGACAGCGGGAACCAGAATGACGTCACACAGCGTTTTCTCAGCATTCATACTTAGCCGTCGCGTTTTTGCGCACTTGAAAATTTTTACTTTTCATTATATCGCTAAAAACAGATATCGTCATTTGTAAATCTAAAATCGTGAAATACGTACTCCAGGAGTAATAATCTTTCGATTTAGGCAATAAAAAAATGATAGGAAACCACCCTATTTATTACTAAAAAAGGCCACCTTTTATTTCCTTTAAAATTTCTCATTGACTAGTTTAAATCATTTGCTATCAATTAAAAGATTAAAATAAACTGTAGTAATGTTGCACTTCTTGTTTTAAGGCATGTCAAAGTTGACATGTTTTCGACCAAATGCACTCCTCTCGTACACCAAGATTACATACCTTTGAGGGGAAAAATGAAGATTCATTCCACTTAGCATGCACAAAGGATAAAAAGTTCATATCTGAATGATTGGTAGCATCCATTGACTAAATGCAAGTTCAATCTTGGGTACTTTCATGGCGTCAAATGTGTGCAAACGCTCAGTGCTACTAACTTCACGTAAGTCTTATAATTTGAGCCACATTAGCATTTGAACATATAATTGAAAATAAAAAAAGTGTAAATATTACTAACAATCTCTGTCACTTGCGTCATTAGCTTGTGTGATTGACAAACTGCAATTACACAATTTTGGTTCTAATATTAACAAAAATTAATTTTTTAAATTTTGCCTGTAGAAAATATATGTTTTAGGGAGAATGACCCACCTACTCTGACTTAACCCTTTCGATACGGTGGAGTTTTCGCCTTAGCATGACTGCTCTACTGACCCCCAAGAGATTCTTCCGTCCTCTCTGCACGGAGCATTTTTGCAGGGCATTCGTTAAGAAGGATCTCGCTGATAATCACGCACTCTCAGCTCCAACCTTTTTCAACCCTTTCTAGTGGGGACTCTGCAGTATTTTGGACTCCGAGGGTTGCTCCCTCCTTTCGGGGTTTATAACCCTACTTGCAGCATTGGTTCGCGGTCAATCATGCTTTGTGTATATGAATTAGCTATATGGATAATTGTTGCTTACACGTAAAAATCAGACTTCGAATTGAATTCCTTGTTTGATTCTGAGAATAGGGTAGTTTCCTTCATCAAAGAAAACGAAAAGCATTGCGATTCGTTACCCACCATTAGTGTATTCAAAATATACAAATTATTTCGTTTTGGAAATAGCGGTTTAGACGAATGGCAATGGTCCATTTTTATCCTCATTTGAAAAGGGCCAGATTGGCGCCCATGCGATGCCACTGCACGTGACGTCACAGGGACCTAGTTTCTCTACGAGAGGATAGGAGTTATACATCGTCTGAGGTTACCAATGCATGCATGAGGCGTAGAGCTCAGGGAAACATGTCTTAATAATCACCTATTAAAACTGGCTAAGGTCTGAAAGTTTTCTTCATTTGATAAGGTATTAATAATCCTTATTTAAGACAAGAGCTACCAGCCAGCAGGGTACTCAGCTACCCGCTAGCAGCCTGCGTCGTTACAGCGCTAAGCCTCGCCTCAAGGTCACCTCACAGGGGGCCAGCGGGAACCAGAAATAAGTCTCACGGAGAGATTTCCCGGCATTCATACTTACGCGTCGCGTTTTCGCGCGCTTGAAAATTTTCACTTTTCATTTAATCGCGAAAAATAGATATCGTCATTTAAAAATCTAAATGCGTGAAATACGTACTCCAGGTGTAATAATCTTTCGATTTAGGCAATAAAAAAATAATAGGAAACCACCCTATTGTAAAATTTTAAATGAAGCTCTACCATCAATATTAATGCAGCAACAATCTTCATGTTGATGTTTATACTGAAATTGAGACAAGTTAATATTTATCATAGAACTTCGTTTAAAAATTTAAACACTGCTCAAAAGACAAATAATTCAATTCTTAGTTTATATTTTTAAGAAAGGAACAAATATTTATCTCGGAAAATGACTGGATAAACGATTGTATGACCATGGTCCCTTACCATTAAGAGGGGTAATATAGAACAAAGGGTAGGGGTACCTGCTCCCGGATATCGAGGGTAAAGCCTAAACCCTGCTGTGTTGGGTTCCGAAACAATGACATTGCACACCCACGACCGTCATAAATGGGGAAGAGCTAGGAAACGTGTATATGAGCGTTTCTGCGTGTCACTGACTGACCGTTACACCCAGTTTTTGTGTATATATTTGACTTAATACAAATCAATTTAGGAACTTTCTGGAGAATTCCACCAAAAACAAGTTAGTGAAAGCATACACTGGCTTTGGTACCACCCTGTGACCCCAGTAAAACCGGAGATTTTAAACTTCAAAGTCGTCGTCACTGTCTGACAAAAATGAAACTCCGTTTTGTGACGTTGTCACATTTCTTCGCATTGCTCTGAAATTATGCAAGATAAAGAAAATCCACGAAATACGTAAAATAGTTATAAGTGCTGCCCAAACGTATGCAAAATCGTGACTTTTTGTAAGTAATGGTTTCCTCTCTTTGGCCGTAAAAATGGAGCGTCACTGACTGACGGGAATTGTCACTGACTGACACATGTGATTTGATGCGTGTTAACTTTTCTTTTTCATGGAATGAGCATTGCAAAATATATCTATATTGAACACAGAAATTTATATAAAAGAAACATAACAGTTGCATAGCCAGGGGGTATGTCCAGGGGGTCCGGATCCACCCCCCCCCCCCTCGAAATATAAAAAAACAATTATTTTCCTTCAGAAAAAAGTATTAAAATTAGTTTAAAACCCTCCTAGTACCCTGTTTTTAAAACATTTTCCCCCTGTGTTAGACCCCCCCTGAATGAAATTCCTGGCTACGCCACTGAAACATACGCACATAGTATGTATTTTATCCAGTAATTTTGCTTCGATTTCCATATTCTCGCTTAAAATGGTGAGTACTCCTAGCACTATGATCTATTGCGTAAGGAGACATCTTAATTATATTTATAGCAACTAACTCCACATGGTGAACAAAGAGTGTGTTCCGTATGGGTGAAATGCCGTGCCACTGTTAGTCTAGCATTTCATTGGAGGCAGAAATGCCGTGTACAGGGATCTCTGCAAATTTTATTTTCATGCTGTTTTAATTACACACTTACACTGCATTTATTACAGGGGAACCTGACTTAAAAGCTTCCCAGGTCATGTTTTTGCCTTTGCCCCCAACTACATCAACACCACCCTTGCCATGATCTGTTACGACTTCATCGCCGCTCTCTATTCTTCCTGTTTAATTCCTCGCATTCACCTCTTTGCCTTTTCCTCTCACGATGCTCGCGCTGTCTCTCTGCTCCCGTCTTTGCCATCTTAATAAATCCTGACATATGTTACAATTAAGGATTTCAGATCTCAACAATCATTCTGCTCCTATGTTCCGCTTTCACAACAAACGTACCGAAGCGACGCGACGACAATGAAGGTGGCGGTGATTCGCGGCATGCCGAAGTCAACAATTGGCAAAAAAATAAAATACTCCGCTGCACAAACAAACAATTTATCAAGAACATTAAAACTGAAACAACATTATTGCTCGAGGAACATATTATGCCACGAATTTAGTGTACCAGTCGGGGCCAATGAAACGCACGCACCAAAATTTGAAACTTGAGCAATACCAAAGGTCAGTCAGTGACGGCCCTCAGGAACAAAAACGGTGAATGCTGGGGATTTTTTTTATTCTGATCTTTCATTCTTGGGATGGACTTGATTTGGATACGAAACGATTTATCTCCCGAATCCCTCGATTTTGGTCAGCGGAAAAAAATGCATGTCAATCGTCACTGACTGACACCAAAACGACGCACTGTTGTGTTACAGTCCTCTGCGTGAACATGTGACTTTCAAGTATTGATGAAATGGATTGGTTAGACACAGTCATGATTGGGGAGAATGGTTAACTGGAAATTTTTATAGAAAAATCTTATCTTAGTTGCGAAATCTTCAGTAATAGAATGGCTCTGTAAACACAATCATTTGCTCATATGATACGAGAGCTCAATTCCGCGGCGTTTTCGTAAAAAATGGTTGGAGTATGGGGAGAAACGGGTACGGATTATTAAAATTTGGAATATTTACACCATGTCAGGACTTTGAACAGTCCATTTACCTCAAATTGAATTTTTGAACCCTAGTATGGCAGTTACGTAGAAACGCTCATATACGGCATTCGTTCACCTGCGTAGGAAAATCTCCAACAAAAAATTTGCTGCTTTCGTCTCCCAGGACAAGGTGCCACTCTTTTGGGTTACCGTTCTTTAAAGATATGGAATGTTAGGGAAAGTTACATATGAGTAAAATAAAAAATCATCTTGAGCTGTTTTGAAAGACATATGGTGCCACACATACATGCATATTGTCTTGTCTTTATAAATGATCTTTGACATTTTAACATCCTCTGCTTTCCTAATAGATATTTTGTGACATGTATTATTAAATTAAAGAACTTAAGCATCATGAGCATGTTCCTCCCTTGCAATAAGCAATGTGGAAAATCACAACCATCCATGCTGTGAGTGGTGAAAAGCCCTCCTTTGCTGTGATTGATATCTACAACTTGTGGGTGAGGACTTAACCCTGCTAAAGCTATGAGGATTAATGTCTTGGGGTTCGGTAACATTAGTCTTGTAATGGTGAAGATATGTTTTTGTGGAACTATTCACAAGTGTGTCCTGAGTCCTCTCCCCTTATAGAATTTTCTTGTTCAGTTAAGCTCAAGGTCTGTTTCTCTTCATTCCATCCTTAGGCATTATTTTCCTCCTTTAGCTTTACCCACCATTCTTCCCTTTTACACTGCTTTATAATCTCATACCTCACTAGTGCTTGCTCCATTCACACCTGTCATATCTACCAATTTCCTCTTCACACCTTTCATCTCTAGATATTTCTCATTTCATTTTTTCTACGTCCATTTCTCTTTCTCCATCCACATTCCTTTATCTCAAATGACTCCCACCTCATCTCCTTTTTATTAGATATCCATTTCTCAATCCCAATAAAGACTGTTTCTTATCAGGCTCTTTGTAAGCCTTTTCTTTATTCTCATTCATCCTCTCATAAACTCTTTTGTATTCTTGATTGCTTCCTTTGCCATTGTCAATTTACCAAGGATGTGGTCCAGCATGGACAAGTATGAATTCCTTAAGTTTCAGCCCACATTCAATAATAGGTATGAGAACTAAAAGGTAGAATGTTGGAAAAAGTTGGGAAGGCATAATGTTGGAAAAATTGTAAACATGGTAGTATAAGGTAGTTCTCCAAGTTAAGGTTTTATTTCACCATCTTAAAAAACTATGCTTAAAAATCATTGCTTAATATCTAAAAGCCACATGCCTTTCAGACCTCTGGTGTATGAATTGATGATAGACACAACCAATTATCATTGAGTGGTATTGCAATACCAACAAGGTTCTTTGGAAAGTAATGATCCGGCCAAAACAGCAACCCTGAATAACTTTAATTGGTAGGGATGTATTGATGATGCTAACAAAGTGGGAAGATAGCAAATGAGAGTGATCTTTCTAATTCAGTAGTCTCCGATTATTTTGAGGTTCAGATTTCATTGCATGTGTAATGCAAAAAGTTTCATCCAACTGAAATTTAACCAGGTCACTGAATCACAGAATTGACTTGAAGGAAGATTCCAATTAGCTTTCTGGTAGTAATAATTTTCTGCCTTTCAGTTCTAGTTTTTCTCATTGTTGATGGTTTCTGGAGCCAGCTAGCAATCATCCTTCCAACTCTTAAAATCCCTTCATGTGAATCTGTCATGACAATAGGTTCTGAGGTAGGGGTAAGACCTGAGAAATCTGATCATCTAAACTATAATTACTACTTTTTATAATACAAAAAGTATCATGTAATCATAGCTTTTATCAGTATCCCCATCAAATGGCGATTACTCTGGTTTTTTGATAGTCATTCTGTGATTAATGTTAGCACTGTCACGCATGTATTTGGAGACTATGAAACCTAGGCCGTACCCAGGATCATAACTAGGGGGGCTAGCCATGGTTGTTCAAGTTGTAGGTGAGATTTAAGCATGGAAAAGGTGAATGAAATCAACAATTTAAGGAAACTGTAACAGCTCTTTATTAGTTTTTAAAATTATTTGCTAGAAAAAATATTACCGTAGAAGCGTGTGTAAGAGGCGCACCCCTATTTTGAGGATCGAAGCTATAAAGAAAACAAATTTTGCGACATTTTTTTATCCTATCGTGCGGTGTTGCAGACGTATGCCTGGAATTTCGACAGTTATCGAAATGTCCTCTTTCAGTACTATTTGAAAGAGGAAATTTTGATAACTGCGGCGGCATAAGAGGGAGTAGAAAGAGTTCCGATCCTCTTTGAATACGCCATTGCTCTACGTTGCTTGTCCTACTCACGAACAATTTTGTTTAAAAGCTCTCGCGGGAGTATTGCAATAGAATTGCAGCCGTGGAAAAATTTAAGGCAAAAAACGACAGGCAAATGGCATGAGCTTACCCAAGAGATTGAACAACAATCGGGGCAATCTCAGCGCCGTAGGATAATAACCACGTCGTAGATTTAAGGCCCCTTGCACACACACCGATTTTGGACGGCTGGTAAAATATCGGCCGTCCACATTCCAATAGTGAACAATGGGAGAGCATTGGAGCTTGCACACGTACCGACCATACGCCGGCACCGGCAAAATGCCGGTTAGCTGCCGGCCATTGTCACTGTGGATCGCCGGCGCAAAAACATAGCAACGTATCGTTTGACCGGTAAAAATCCGGCGTGTGTGCAAGCATCGCTTCGCCGGTAAAATATCGGCCAATATTTTACCGGCCGTCCAAAATCGGTATGTGTGCAAGGGGCCTAACGGAACTACACTCGGCTCTCCATCAGCCACGCCTCTGCCGTTTTTTTCCTTTCCGAGACTCCACAGGAAAATATCAAGTTACAGGGGAACAATGGAAACTTGTTTCATCCCTACCCCATTTCACCAACTGACCTTTTTCGGTCTACCAGGTTCAATTCCCCGAGTTTCTGGAGGCCAAATGCTACGTGAGTCACCTTCTGAGCTCGAAGATATCTCGACATCTTTCAGAAATTGTATGACACGCACGAGGTTCTAAAAAGAATTAGACCTAACGCGACGTATATCTGACAGCATTTAAGTTTTTTGAGCTCTAATTGATTGACACAAAGATTTATAGCTAAAACAAGGCTACTAATATTCAGCATAGTCCAAACAGCACAATTTTGGAAGAAACAAGCGTAGCATAAGCGCATTCAAACAAGACGAGACGGACTGGAAACTTCAGGCAACGCAAACTGCGTATATCACATTGCTGCGCCTTCGCCCCTTCACTTTAAAGGCAACGACGTCACATGCAAGATCGGACGTGTTCTTCCCTTGCTCCTTCGCTCGTAGCTTTAAATACGGAGGGGAGGGAGCGCGCTCCTTCCTCGACCTCTCCTTCAGCGCTCTTCACTTATAAGCATTTCCGATTTCTTCTATCCACCATTAAGTTCAACAATGAGCACACTCGTTCGAATTTTTTAAACCGCAGGTTTTGACACCAATATTACTATATGAAGTATAAATGCCGCGGGATGCCCACTCGTGGCAATAAATTTAGCGCGCGCTCCGGAGCGAATCACCCCGCGCGATCTTTTCAATGTTCACCTCTGGGGTACCGACGTGACGGCGCGATGCTTGCAAGAAATTCAAACAGGAGCATTTTAAAAATACGTCACTAAGGGAGAAACTCCCCTGCCTGCCGCTTGATTTTGACCCAGGGTTTCAGATGACTGACTCACGCTGAAAACCAAGGCCACTCAGTTCCCCTTGGACTTGCAACCGGTGAAGGGGAGGGGGGGTAGATAAGAAGTTTGTGTAAGAGGCGCACCCCCATTTTCGGCTGCAATATCTGCGAAAAAGGTGCGCCTCTTACACGCGATTATACGGTATTTTCCTTAAAGACATTCGCGATTTTTGCTTCTTGGGGGGGGGGGGGGGAGGCAGCCGCCCCCTCCTGCCCCTCACTGTACCGCCCATGTATGAAACCACTACGACCTCTTAGGTACTGGAGCTACTCCACGATCAGCCAGTCACAACCCACCTGACCCTTATAATCCCCTCACTTTGAGGCGGAGAGAAATATGGCCACTTAGACTATAACTTGAACTTTTTATAATACAGCAGTATCAGCTAATTATACTTTTTATCGTCAACCTTCTTGAATGGTGACTGCTCTGCTTTATTGATCGACATTCTATGATTAATTGTGGACATGGGGCTTGGTTATGGAATTTGGGTGCAGGTGCGTGTTGAGGGTATGGGTGTAGTTTGATGAGGGGTGTAAGTCGCCTCACACTTGCAGAAGTGTGATGAGGGTAAGTGTTCAGTTTTTGGATTTGCGGCATGGGTATGGAACCTGGGTGCAGAAATGTGACAAAGTTAGGGGATGTGGAGCTCATATGTGGAACCTCAGAGCAAATACTTATGAGGGTATTGGGATATGAGGAATGGGTGTGGAATGCAGGTGCAGATGGCTGAAGTAGGCGAGAGAAAGGGAAGTGAATGAGTTATGCAAATTTTGTATGCAAACTTAGATATGATGTGGGTTGCTGGTTCAGACTCTCATCCAACGTTTGGTTGCAAGATGTGGTTTATTATTGCCACTGCTTACACATAACACATTTTATCCTGGTGAGCAGCTTACTGTGAAAATTTGCCATACTATTTCCTCATAACAATTAATGTTGAAAGAAAGCAATTTTGGCTTTTGTATCATCTGTGAGCTATTGGCTGCTAGTACCGCCCAAGACCATGAGCTCTGAACCACCTGGATAAAGTACTTTTTATCATTTTTTAGGTTTTCCTGTGTTCTCCCCAACTCTCCCCCATAACGTTAAGCCCTCTCTCAACACATGCTCTCCAACATATCTGGACCCAAACGAATAATTTCTTATCATCTGCTCGGAAACTGTTCAGGATGAAAAATAAAGTGTCTGCTGTTTTTTAACTTTTTTAGCTATGATTTTTGTACTAACCTGATCCAATATTTTTTCCTACCTTTTTGAAACCAGGCACTTAACACACTCAATGCTGAGAAAATTTATCGTAACGCACCGCCACGCGGAAAAAATATTTCGCAATAATATCAGATATTATGTCTTCCTTAATCGTATACAATCATACATAGTTCAAAATTATTAAAATTTGCACTATTAATAAATAAAATATTAAATATTATTATAAAATTATAATAATTATATTATTATAAAAATAAACCAAAAAATCTGCTGCAAGCAAACGTCTTGTATCCAGTCACAGGAGAAAACACATTGAGACGCTGGGCACAATTGCAGGGTCTAGTAGAAGACGCGGAGGCAGATGGCGGGCCGAGAAACCTAATGGGACCGATGCCTTGTATTCAAGGCATCCGCGTCCTAGGCTAGCGCGGGATGCCTTGAATTCAAGGCATCCGCATTGAGTGTGTTAATAAAGTTTCTTACTGGATCTCATCCTTGCCTTATATTCTGGATACCTCTGCTGCTGAGTCTGTTTTAATATATATGCTCTCCTTGCTTTTAAAAATTCAAGTAAGTGAGCGTCCACTTTGATGCTCAGCCTAACTTTAGTACTACAATCTTTGCTGCATAAACTCATGATATTGATCATCTTGTGACCAATCCTTACCTTGTATTACTTGCACTTTTTAACCAACTCGTTGTAACTTTCTTGGTAACTTCCTGGCTCATTGCCTATTCACCTACGGACCTAACTGACTTAATTTCAATCCACCCCCTTCAACTAGTATTTACCACTCTCACCTCCCTTACCATATCCCTATTGAATTCCTTGCACACACTATAAACTACAAGAGTGAAGCCACCCCATTTTTGTTGTCTGGGTGATGCGACAACAGCCTTGCCATTGTACTGATTATTTATAAAGAATACCCAGTGTTACCCTGGTCACTGTTTTTGTATAAATATGATCCAAGTAAAATTTTGGCTTTACCAGAAAAAATATTAGGCTTAGAATTCCTTTGGCAAGTTAGGATATAATTTTTTCAGGTGAAAAGTTGATTTTCTCCTTATAAATCTAGCTGTAATATTTAAATCGTTAAAAAAACATTTGGTGACCACAGATAATTTGATTTTATGTTGAACTCTAAGCTAAGAAATGATATTTCATACTCACACACTTGAAGGCTTTCTGGGGAAGAATCGATATCATCTTGACCTTCTGAGGGCCAATAAAAATGAACATGACGTGAAAACTGTACATTCTACTTTAAGTGGCAATACTCACTAAAAAGACAGAAACACATGTGCTCACACAGGGTTTAAAAGGGTTTCCCCAATGCTGGTGACACTCAAGACAAAAGTAGAAGCCCATAAATGAAAGTGCGCAACCTGTTTATATCGAGTCCAAAATACAAAAGGTTCTCCTTGAGTCAAAATGTTTTTGGGGATATAACCTAAAAACATTTACCAGTAATGCCGGAAAATTTTTGAACAATGACGTGCCTGGAAATACATTTTACATCATTTTGGCATTCAAAAATTTTGCTTTCACTCATAATTTGTCAGGAAATCATCACAGCAGGGAAAACATAGAAAATAGTTGTGATATTTTTTTATATCTCTGAGGCATTTTGGGGATACTATTCCCCTCCATAGTTATGCCATTATGTACAGTTATGACCTAGAATATTAAATGATTTGACCCTTCACTATCCTTTTAAGTTCGAAGACAAGCTCGAACCTTTTATGTTAAGACCTCAATGGAAGTAGTAATTTAAAAAAAGCCATTTACTATTTCACAAGTGTGCTGTTGGAAACTTTCAATGCTTATCAGATTAATATATGTATATAACTTTATTACAGATAAGGAGTTTATCCTGATTGTGATTCAGAACCCAACAGAATAAGAAAAAAATAATAGCCTTTCACTCTGCTGCTGTGTAACTATATAAAAAAAATAATTTTCTCTGTACTGCAGATTTATTCTCAATGATATTTATTATTTGAATATGCTTGTCTGTAAACAACGTTTTGTATAAATAAATGAAATTTATGTTTACTTTTCCTTTGATTGTATTTCACTGTACTGCCCATCTCTAGTGGTTCTCATTCTTACCCATTTTAAATGTTCATTTTCACGGAGAAAGTTTTCTTGTTAATTATGCTGAACAAATTAATGTATCTAGGTAATCAACTAAATAGAAGCTGCTGACTTAATTTATAATGATCATTGTTTTTTTCCTATTGTTGATAATCACTTTTGACGTTACATGTATTGATGATTATATTAAGTTTATTGATTTTTGCACCTTCATATCTGAAAAAGATGCTTATATTAAAGGTAATGTGCATCTAGAATCAGTCTGGGTTGGAAATATTTTGCTGAGTTTTGAACCTTTAAAAAAAAGTAAGATCTGCATATGGAGGAAGTTTAAAAACTGAGGCTTGAATTGAATGTTTAGTAGCGATAAAAAGCAAATGTGTGTCAAGCCTCAATGGTGACCAATCAAAAAACCTTGTGGATTTAACATAAATGATTTTGACATTGACCAATTTCATCGCTTTGAGACAGCTTTAGGTACCTTAAAATTCTTATTATAAAATTATTTATGAGAGATATAAAAGGTATTTTGATTTGATATGAAGCAATGTCACATCTTAAACTATCCTAAGGGTCGAGATGCAAAAGATGTGCACTATATTGCAGGTTGTAGTGTTTTGACTTTGTACTTCATTTTCAAATATTGAAGTGATTGAAGGTTTTTAAGTTCCTTCAACACCCCTTCCTGTGCTGTGGAGAGGGCTCCTCAGGTACAGTATTATACAATCTATCAGATATCTACATCAGGGCTACTAAATTTTTGTTGAATAAATCAAATTTTAAGATACTGGGTTGTTTCCTAAGAGTTGAGGGGGTGAATCATTTATGATTGTTGCTGGTTATACATCTTGCACTTACCAGATGTATTATCTTGACCTTTAATGCCTTAGTGCACAAAATTATTGTGGTTATGAGTGTGGAAAAGGACGCATTATTCCACAATGGTTCCATATATCTCTGAATTCTTTACGTGGATTATCTACAAAGCTTTTGCTGTTCATTCAATAACATGTAATGGCCTGATCTTTACCTAGGTGCCCTTTCGTCTTACCCACCATTCCCTCACCTGCATGGTTGGTAAATACCATCAGAATTAACTGGGTGGCAACGAGTGTCTGTGATCAGGCAAAAATTTTTACCAAGTAGCCTACCTCACTTAGTTGTGATTTACGCTCACCTTACCATATACCTACTGTCATGTGTTCTTACCTTTCAAAGTTTTTAAGTTTCTCAAAAACGTCTATGATCCTAGAAGAGATATCAACCCAGTAATGTAGCGAGAGAACAATCTCATTGCCTGATACACAGTGTGACTCCATTTCTACTGGATTCCACTACATATAAGCATTCTGCCATGACAATTCTCTGGTATCCAACCATGGATGAAAATGAAATTCGTGAAGCCTGGCCTAACTCATGTGGGTGTACCTGGAGGGTATTCCATGAGAGAATCTAAGCTCTAAGAGAATAAAATCTTTAATGGATATTATTATTCTGATATCAGGACAGACTAAGAGAAAGGAATCCTTCTAAAGCTACAATTTCCAAGAATTCAGCATTTCTGGCTGTGTGATGTGCTTTGGTTTATTCCCTCATTGGGGAAAGTGATTGACAACGGTACATTAAACCACTGTGTGACGTCAGAAATTACAGTCAAACATTGCACCATCCAGTCATTTCATGCACAAGTTGCCAGGAGGCAACTGCTGCATTACATAGATGCACGATTGTCTCGCAATAGTTTCCTAATTGGGCTACTAGTTTCCAAGCATTAGCAACTTCATGATGAAGTAGTCCAATGCTCCTGTGAAGGCAACTGTCAAGTGATCACACTCCTGTATCATTCAGGTGTGGTGTTTGTAAACCAGGGCTGATGGCACTGAATAGATTTGCATTATGATAGCAATTTAGTTAAAATGTGACCTTGGTGTACTATTGAAATGCTAAATACTACACTAAGTTTTTCACTCCTGTAGTAGACATTCAGCACAAAATTGGAGAATTTGGTAAGCTATCGAGGTTAGATTTAATTGGTGGAAGCAAAGTAAAATTTTGAACCATTCAATGAAAAGAGACAAGAGCTCTCTTTCATTGAATGGTATTTTAATAAGACTAAAATGTTCGTTAGACAAACCAGAAGCTGGTAAGCCTCTTTGATTCCTGTTGCTGATCCATTTTGAGTTTAAGTCCTAAGACTCACATTTTCTCTCTATATAAAGGGTCTAGTAAAATTTAGTCTCTTTACTAGTTTAAGGGTTTCTTCTAAACAACTTGAATTCTATTCTTATAAAATATATCACATATTTATAGGGTATAGCTGCACAGCTCCTTGCATTCAGTTGAAGATATTTAACAAAGATTTATTTAAAAAAGATTTAATATGATATAAGCTCTCTCACAATGGATAGACCTTGGGCGATAGATACTGATAGTGAATTTTTAAATGGGTTAATTACATGGTGCTCTTGTGTAGCCACAAGCAAGGTGCAGTGTGTGCCAAGGCAGTCACACATGATCTCTTAGGGTGGCAGAAGTAGCCTTGAAAACACAATAAAGAGTAAAATGTAAAATTTAATAAGGAAATCCAAAGATAAGAAATATGCAATATCTATAAGCAAAATTTTGTTAGCAATGACACTTGCCTAAATATAATTAATACAGGGTAGGGTGCTCATATACACATGGAACCCATGCAAAAATCTTTGAGACTTGCATAACCATAAGTTCGTAAGTAATCATCATGTGTGGTTAAAACACTACACAAGTTTACAATGCAAGGTGAATGATATCTTCCATGGAACTGATCATACTAAACATCATTATTTGATAAATTGGTGAGCATGAATGTAACCTTATCAAAGAAGGAAAAAAACTGATTATTAAGGCACTAAGGTTATAACAGTTCTGATTTAACTGAACTGAAAGAACCATGGGCAAGAGGTGAATACAGCATTAATTGCCAATTTCTACATCCCACTAACTCAATCATTCCTTGAGTCATTACACTTTCTTTCTTACTAGCTGGAAACTGTTTCTGTACAAGGAGACAACACAGAATTCTCTTGAAATATGTTGTAAACCAGTGTATTATGTTAGCACTATATTTTATGCCATTTAATGAAGCGTCTCTTGTTTTGAATCCTTTATTAACAAATTTATTTACTCACTTGCATGCACCACTACATCCTTAAAGCAATGCCAATTTGATGAAAGAAGACAACAAATGTGAACCTTGAATTTACAATGCAAACGAACGCCATGGACTCATAACATACTTTACAAGAGGGAATGCACTTCTGAACAAGTAATTTACACTTAAATAGAAACTTAAATAACAATAATACATGTAGGCAATTTAAACGCAAACAGAAATTGCTTAAAGCAATCTCCATTTCCCCGAGAAAGAATTAAAACCATTGGCACAAGTCACTTTATCTTCCCCAGTATTTCGCAATTAGAGGTTCACTGCATTACAAGTGGACATTCATGCTGCAGGTGATCAATTATAAAGTCTACTGGAAACCTGTATCTCAGGAGACTATCCTCTATTTACCCATTCACTCAGAAGGAATATTTATTCCTTCCACTTGTTATTTTCGTAATCCCACTTAGAAGCAACACCATAAAATGGACTAACATTTAAGTCTACCATCCTCTTAAGCTGAGCTTCTTTCTCATCTTCGGTGAATGTTCCAGGTAGAGCCTTATACACTGCAAATACGAGACCGAATTAGTAACGACCCAATCTATTAATGAAACCTTTCTTATATCAGTTACCTACTTACCAAATTTCTTCATTCCCATGTATGACCACAAGCCAAGAGAAACCATGATAAGGGCAATCCCAATCGTAGACTTCCACTCCCCTGTAGGAGCTTTCATTTCCGCAAAAGTTTGACAAAATGATGCCCTGAAAGCAAGGTTACAAATTCATTGGACACCGCAAAAAAAAGTAACCGGCATTGCTTAAATGTACATATGGGTTACAAATACAACTTACCTGTACAAGGCTTTTTTCTCCTCAATCGTCAATTTCTTCCAATCGCCCTTCTCTTTTTCCCTCAAGGCCTACAATTGGGGAATAACATTAATACTTTTCTTAAAAATTCTGGTAACGAATCTTTCGCACTTCGCCATACCTGAATGTCGGGAGTGTTCTCCCTGAACCGGATGGCTGGAAGGGGGAAATCCGCTCTGTCCATATAATTTGCTTGGCCATTATATCCGAAACCTACAATTTCTCTATTTCCAATCTTGGCTCGGTCATGGATTCCTGCTTTTTGAATCTTCTGAAAGTTTCTGGCGCATAGACTAAGGAGACGGTTCGCCATCCTGATTGTATTGTTACCTATGACAATCAATCGAAAACGATTACAATTAATCACAAAAAAACACGCATTAAATAATATCTAAAGTAAAAAAATTACATAAATAACGCATAAACGTCCACAAAGACAATAAGAAAATGCCCTTATGTAAGAAATATTAACTGCCCTTCATTTGCCATCGCGTAATTGATTAACACGCTGAACTACTTGGATTGAGATTACAATACAATGAACACTTCGTGGAGATAGAAATAGGCCACAAAAACATTATAATACTATTAAAACTAACCAGTCGTCGTTTCTTACCTGCTTCTCACGTAAGTTCTTTCGCAGGAATCAGGGAAAGAAAAGACAGCCGATTACGGACGTCTCGAGGTTGATGTTAAATTTTATTGATAGGTGGCTCTGGAATATTTAAACGTTAAGTTCGCCTGTGGTGGAAATTTTGATTCGGAGACTAGTTGAAGTTTAGTGGCGGTAAACGTAATCCTTTGAAGTTTGACGTAAATAATTATAAATACTTCTTAAGTTATCCATAACATTCGTTTAAGAATGTTTTGTCGTTAGCTAAGTTGCATGTTGTCATTATTCTCATTTAGCCCCAGGAAGCATGGAACTCAATGACGGTAATTTGCAAACTCTAGCCGGGTACCTACAGCAGACCCTTTCTCCGGAAATTAACGTGAGGAAGCCTGGTAAGAGTCAATTAACCTTAAAATGGCTAGTATTTATTTTACTTTAATGTCATCCTTACCATTTTATCGGCTTAAATCCCTATCTTTTGCAGCGGAAAAATTCCTCGAGTCCATAGAAATCACCCAAAACTTCCCGTTATTGCTGTTACATTTGGTGGGAAAAGAAGATTTACCCTTGAACATACGACTCTCCGGTGCTGTAGCTTTCAAGAATTTCGTCAAGAGAAATTGGGAAATAGTATGTCGTTCTTACCTCTCTCTATTGAATATATCTTCCAATTATTACATTTTCCGTTTGGCGTTTTCTTCGTCAAACGTTAATGGTTACGGATTGAAGTTCAAAGATTTATCATATTACGTCTTTATTACGTTTATTCATTATATAACCTATATTACGTCTCGTATATCAGATAAAATTATGCGCCTTTTCACTGGATCGAATTGAAACTGAAGTTCCTTTCATGTCATGGTTTCAGTTCATGCCTCGTGAATAAGGGATGGGTCTCGATGTGTATTAAATCCTAATTATGGTCTAAGCCTATCTGATTAATGAACTAATAATCTCTATTTATGCCCTCAGAACGAGGGTTATTATTGCGGTGGTGAATGATCGTAGATACTTTGTTTTCTCTTCATCTCTAACTTTGAAACAAAATTTGCTAACCCTGGCAGAATAAAGAAGAAGGAGAAGATCGCATCCATTCTTCAGATAGAGAAGCAATTAAAGCTCTCATCGTTGACTTGATGCTTAAGTCGCCAGAATCAATACAAAGGCAACTGAGCGACGCTGTCTCGCTGATTGGACGTCATGACTTTCCTGATAAGTGGCCCAGCTTACTTCCTCAAATGGTGGAAAAATTTAATGCTGGTGAGTGCATTCTCTGTTTCGGATTTTTTTCTTAATTTTCTAAACAGATGGCATGTTAACTCTTATCGATATGCCATTGTATGTGTGCTTCATTGTACATTCTTCAATGGTTAATTTGAGTTGGTGCATTTTGTGATTTAGTGTTGTGAATATATGTGAAGATTTTGGTTTTATTGTCCTTGCCTCTATTAGAGTCAATTTGCTACCGGCTGATTTATTTGAAGTTGATCGATGGAATAGGGTGCTAGTAGTTGGACTTAAATATTATTGCTATTATTTAATTTCAATGGTTGCAGTATCCCTGAAGTTAAGTATGTGTAATCGAAAATTTCAGGGAAAAAACTGTTACTTAGTACGCACTATCCTTTGATGCATGAAAGACTGACAGGTTATTCTAAAATGCTAAAATTCAAGAATGTGTCACCTATTATGTCGGGTGTCGGATGCATATTATGTCGAAGGAAGCTGTCTACAAGAAGAACAATCTTACTCTTTGGCTTTTAGACTTTATTTCACTTTGGGTCTCACAGACATGAGTAACGAAAGACTGCGACCTC
The DNA here is from genome assembly GCF_921293095.1 of Ischnura elegans. NCBI lineage: Eukaryota > Metazoa > Arthropoda > Insecta > Odonata > Coenagrionidae > Ischnura > Ischnura elegans. The sequence continues at coordinate 104,384,526 of NC_060248.1, forward strand.
TCTCAACTTGTCAACCGCCCGAACAGCACTCTGCCCGGACGTAACACTCGGCAGCGCGCAGGCTGCCCACATGACTCACAGCGTGCAGGCTGCCAACATAACACTACTCACAGCGCGCAGGCTGCCAACATAACACTACTCTCCCCTCTTAGTTGACAAATAATAAAACAATAGCAAAATGACAATCGACATGATAACTGTCGACCTGACAAAAGATACAATAAAACAAATGACAAGATTGGTTTATATTTTAACAGACTGACTAGATAAGAAATGACTTAACACCGAATACTTAACAAAAGACATTACTACAATAATAATGGGCATATCCCAGATTCAAGCTAATACAAATTTAAGCAAGGTTCGAGTCGGAATACCTATTCGGTTTCCTTATGACTCGTCCAGACCTCCGCAATTCGTTTTGTGTCTCCTTTGTAAATGAAATTTTGATAACAAATTTTTGAAGGTCTGGACACTACGCTCAGCCAGCCCATTTGATTGAGGAGAATATGGAGGAGTGAAAATCAGTTTAATCCCCTTATTGTAGCAAAAATTCTTCATGCAATGAGAACTGAATGGTGGTCCATTATCACATACAATAGTCTTTGGAAAGGAAAATCTTGAAAAAACTTCAGCCAACTTGGACAATACCGCATTGAAATCACACCTATACCTCAAAATAAAGCATTCGATCCATTTCGAATATGCATCACACACTATCAAATATTTATTTCCACAAAAATCAAATAGATCCACATGAACCCTTTCCCAAGGAAAATGAGCCAATGGCCACGATTGACGGTACTTGTTATTTGCTCTATTCCTTGTTGACTGACAAATGTCACAGGTTGCTATTTTGTTATAAATATCATTATCTAATCCAGGCCACCACACATATGAACGTGCCAATAATTTGGATCGTACAACACCCGCATGATTAAAATGCATTATCTCTAATACTTTCTGTCTTAAACTCTTAGGCACAATAATTCGGTCACCAAAAAATAAACAATTGTTACTTACAGATAAGGCGCACTTATTTCGTTCATAAACCTTCAATTCATCTGCACAAGAATTTGGAAAACCTTTTAAAACATACTCCAAGACTCTGCTCATCAACTTATCATTGCGAGTGTGCTCACTCACTTCATCTAAATCTAACATGGGAGTGGACAAGTATGTAAACAACACTTCCTTATCATTTATGCTATCTGAAGATGGTAAACGCGACAATACATCTGCATGAGGAATCAAAGTTCCTTTTTTATGTACCAGAGAGTAGTTATAAGCCGATAAAGTGGTAGCCCATCTTATTAATCGAGAAGAAGCCATAACTGGAATTTTTTTTTGATCCCCAAAAATTGTTTTCAGTGGCAAGTGATCACTGAAAATTGTAAATTTCCTCCCCCACAAATACTTATGAAATTTTTTTACACCAAAAATTATCGCCAATGCTTCCTTATCTAACTGAGAATAGTTCCTCTGGGACTGATTTAAGGTAGCTGATTCAAAAGCAATAGGCCGCTCCTCACCATTTTCAATTTGACTTAGGATGGCACCAACCCCAAAGGAGCTGGAATCCACCGACAAAATTAACTCTTTGCTTGGATCATACAGAACAAGCATAGAAGCTTCAGATAAAGCTGTTTTACATTTGGAAAAGGCAATCATACACTCCGAAGACCATACCCATGGTTCATCTTTCCTCATAAGTTTATGGAATGGTTCCAAAATGTCAGGACACATGTGAACAAAATTTCTGTAGTAATTGAACATAGAAACAAAGGCTTTTAACTGTGTCGAATTCTCAGGTGGTGGCATTGACAAAATTTTCTCAATCTTGGTGGCAGAAGGAACTTTACCCTTACCTGACAGCTCAAAACCCAAAAACAATAGAGAGTTGACAAAAAATTCAGATTTCTGTACGTTCAGTTTGACATTATATTCTTCTAATCTTATCATGACCTTATTCAAAACTTCCTTACAAGTAGCCAGATCTTTACCACCAATTAAAATATCATCTAAGTATGGTGCCACATGATCAATTCCTACTAAAATGGAGTCAATAACAGACTGAAAAATTGCACATGCAGGAGACAGTCCAAAACACAAACGATTAAATCTGTACAAACCTCGTATTGTGTTAACAACTAGAAAATCCTTACTAGCTTCATGCACTTCTAATTGCAAGTAAGCCTCAGTTAAGTCTAGCCTACAAAACACCGTACAGCCAGTAAACTGATTAAAAATATCCTCAGGTATAGGCATAGGGTGTTGATCCACCTTCAAAAACTTATTCAAAGTTGCCTTGAAATCGGCACACAATCTTATCTTTCCATTACCTTTAGGAACAAGAACCAAAGGGCTTGCCCAATCAGACGTTTTCACCTTAGTAATTATGCCTTTAGACTCTAATCTATCTAAGTCAAGGCCTACTTCATTTCTCAATGCATAAGGAACCGTATATGCTTTATGAAAAACAGGAGGAACATTTTCTTTCAAATTTAGATTAACCTTAATATTTTCAATTGGTTTATCATTACTCTGTTTAGAAAATACTTTAGGAAATTTCACTGACAAGGACTGAACGTACTCTTCTATGCTAGACCGAACGGACATACAAGTTTCCTGTCTACTTATTAGACCAACCTCACCCTCATTATACAAATGAGGTAATAACGTAATACCCCAATTTGGTGCTAATACTGACAGCCAATCGCGACCCAGTATAGCAGGACATGATACATTTCTTATAATTATAGCGGAAAATATTGTACTCAACTTGCCGTAACAAATACTAACCTCACACTTTCCAATCACATCTAATAAGTGATTCCCAACACCTTTTATAGTACCATAGTAGGGCAAAATTTTCAACAATAACTGCAATTCCTTTGCAACATCATAACTCAAAATCGAAATAGAGCTCCCAGTATCAACAAGGAACCGCACAGATTTACCGTTAATAACAATATTCACAAATAATGAATCAGACTGAGACTTTAACACATTCACAGATACATTGACTCCAGTAACAACAAAATTCACTTGTTGCTTGCCACAGAATTCAGCTGTATGACCTTGACATTCACAATTGTAACACAACCACTTATTAGCTGGACACTTATCTGGAGTATGTCTGGAATAGCAATACCGGCACCTCTTCTTCTGACCTCCTTCCGAGCGTTGACTAGGTGATGGCGAACGCCCCCGGAATGGAGACCCTCGCCTCGGCGATGACCCCCTCCTCGACTGGTATGACGTCGACCTCACGGGAGAACGAAAACTCTTCCTCGCGGCAACACGTTCAAATGAAGGCGAACCCTCAGACTTGGAGGAAACCATAAAAGAGTCAGAACTCGAACCGGCCATCACCAATGTTGACTGCTCTACCGCTTCCATCTCGAAAATAATACTGCAAGCCTCGTCGAATGACATTGTGTCCTTCTCTGATAATAGACGACTCACCATAGACGTGTTCCGTAGACCCGACACCAGCCTGTCACGCAATGCTTGATCCAGGAACGAGCCATAGTTGCACTTCGTTGATAAACGCTTGATCTCAGAAACGTAGTCTTGTAAGGATTCCCCTGATTGTTGCTTACGAGAATTGAACTTGTAACGCTCAGGTATAACCTTACTTATCTTTTTATACCTAGTACTCAAAGCCTGCACACACTGATCATATGTAGCCTTAGCGAAATCTACTGGAGCTAATAAAATTTTTAACTCCGCATAAACGCCCGGAATCAGATTCACACAGAAATGACCTTTCTTGAGTCTGTCTTCGGTGCCATTTATGAGAAAGAATAACTCAAGTCTTTCCACGAAGGAATCAAAGTCCTCGATTCCGGGTTCAAATATAGGAGGTTTCGACATGACTAAAGAACCTCAATTACAAAACGCTCTCTTAACATGGATATTACTGTTGAAAGATAGCACACGTTCGCCAGTTTTCCTCGTCGCCAGATATTATGTCGAAGGAAGCTGTCTACAAGAAGAACAATCTTACTCTTTGGCTTTTAGACTTTATTTCACTTTGGGTCTCACAGACATGAGTAACGAAAGACTGCGACCTCTCTCAACTCGTCAACCGCCCGAACAGCACTCTGCCCGGACGTAACACTCGGCAGCGCGCAGGCTGCCCACATGACTCACAGCGCGCAGGCTGCCAACATAACACTACTCACAGCGCGCAGGCTGCCAACATAACATCACCAAGACCTAATCAATTAACTTAGGAGATACAAGAGGTATGCTTCAGTATATGAATATTGTTTCCTATAAGGAGGATGAAAAGGATGCTGTTTCCTACATAAAAATCATCAGAGATTGGCATCTGTATTTGAAATCAAACGATCATCTTGAGCTGAGGATATGGTTATTCGAACCCTTTATCAAAACACATATACCATCTTATAATATAGAAAAAAATGGATATGTTACTGTATCTTACTGTGTTAATCATCATTTGTTGACTGTGCTAAAAAATTGTTTGCAAGACATAATCATGAAATTTCTTTAGTGGGAAGAAATTACAAAAGAAAAACCCCGAAGTTGCCACCTCTGATTGTGAGAGCAGAGTAGAGCCAAAAGCCTACAAAATCATTCCCTACAGAGCTGATACGTTAGAAATGATTGATAGACTTCCCATGAACTCAACTCATTCTAAATTCCTAGTTAATTCAGTTATACTACTTCGTTTATTGTAACATACACAGCATTATGGGGAATCGGTTACAAAAATGAGAGAGAGAACCTTAGTGCGTGAGAGCACATTAACTCCCCCAGCCAAGCCGGTTTCCCAGACTGCCTTGTACATCATGGGTGCGAATGATGGCCAATGAGATTTAATCATTAATTATCATACATTACATTTATCATAGCAATTTTTAACAAATCTTGCTGCTCGCCTCTGAATTCTGTCTATATTGGGAAAAAATATTCCTTTTTCATACAGGTCCCAGGCACCAGCGACATAAATGAAATGGGGTCTCATGTGAGAATAAAATATCATTATTTTACTTTTTCATTGCATTTTCCAAGTATTCTTATAATCAATCCTGATTTACAATTTAGGGGATGCTATGGTCGACATAGCTGAGTACAGTATGTAACTAAAATTTTACAGAAATAGATCAAATAATATATGCATACAGAAGCAAACACAGATTATAAAATAGGTTATATCATGAAATAGTGCAATAAGAATTTCAATTGGCCCTGAAATAAATTGAACATTGGTGTTACATTGATAATTGCATTGATATTTATATAATTTTGACTTGAAAATGCTTATTTTTTGCATTTCCATAAATCACCCTTCAGAACGTTAAAAAAATTTACTGCAGCATAAGCATAGACTCTTTGAAAACATGGATAAGTTAGGTGAAGGTAGTCTTAAGTTGTTAAGGCCATTTTACACGGTACACGGAATTGTGCAATCTGACGAACGTGTGAAGGCGCAATCAAAATTGCGTTGTGTAATGCAGTGAATTGCTAGAACACATGCGAGAATGCGTGGATGCGAGACTGCAAAATAGCCCCTGTTCTAATATCGTTCATGCATTCGCACAATTCCACGCCATTTTAGAAATTAATGCAGTTCTAACAATGCAATGCTAACCTGTGCATATCTGTGCCCTGTGTAAAACTGCCTTCAGACCCTCTTGTGCTATGCTGATGAAGATCAGAATAAATATCAAGGTTGAACAAAGCTTTGTTTTGAAGCACAAACATTATGGTATGAGAAATGTACAAATACGGCAGAGTTAGAATGTTAAAATTATTGAAATGAAGGTGGAAACTGCAAGTTCTTGGGATCGTTGTTATAGTTCTTACAGCCCATTTTTGGAGTTTGAAGAGATATATATGAGGTGTGTGCTCCCCCCCCCCTGTGCAGTAATGTCATATTTTTGCTGAATGATATGCTGAGTGCATTATAAACCTTGAGAGTAGTGGCAGTGTCAACCATGGTCACTATTTTTCAAAGGAGGAAGTAATCTGAGGCAACCTTGGTACATGTTTTATCCACCTGAGTTTCCCAGAATAGTGACACATGTGTAGATCTTAAGAAATTTTGTCACTGTGGAGGACTTGAGAGAAGGTCCATTTAGCTTTAATAGTTGACCGGAAGCATTTTTGGTGTGGATTTAACTGGATGAATTTAATCTTTTCTTTATTCAGGAAAACCAGGTTGTTAAATGTACATATGAACTTTACTATTTTTGCTTCCAAGTTGTAGCATCACCTCACCTAAAAACAGGTATGAAATGCCTGTTATGTGAAGTGATGCTATGTAATATATCTAATCTAATCTGCTTGTTTTATACTTTCATTTATATATTCAAGTGGAAATTATATTTTCATAATATCACTTAAAATACCCCTGACTTCCTGGTACTTGCTGGACTGCATTTCTAATTCTATTTTTGTCCTCTCCTGTAGCTGAACAAAGTAATGTGAAATTTTGGAAAAAAGTTGAAGTGCACAGCTCAATACATAATTACATTAATTTTCTCATCTTAGGGGATTTTCATGTCATCAATGGAGTTCTAAGGACAGCACATTCATTATTCAAACGTTATCGACATGAATTCAAATCTCAACAGCTTTGGACTGAAATAAAATTGGTTTTGGATACATTTGCACGCCCTCTCACAGATCTTTTTGTGGTAAGAATACATCCATACTTAAATGTATTTAGTCAATTAATTTTATTTAATTATTCGCTGCAACTACAAACTCGTTTTGTTATTTTTTTTTACATCTAAAAGACAAATTTGTGCAAATTCTCTTTCAGGCAACAATGAATTTAACTACTGTCCATGCCAACAATGTTGATGCCTTAAAAGTTATCTACAGCTCACTCACCATAATTTGTAAGGTCTTCTATTCGCTTAACTTCCAGGTAAGGACACTATGTGTCATGGGTTATAATTATGTATAAATATTTATCTGCAGTCTATGTGATTATTAGCTTCTTTGTCTTCATGTTTTCCCATGGCATATAGTTTTTGGTTCAGTACTAGTCTTGAAGAAATGAAAAAATAATCTATTATTCGCAGTGATGGTTGATGATCCAAGAGGAATTAACTATAATTAAAAATATTATTGCAGTGACTTTTTAAAAATTTGTATTTATTTATCAGCACCATTAGTAATTAGAAATAGTAAAATGGTAGGTGCTAGCAACATGCCACTCAGTTTCAAGTGCATTTACAGTAACTTTTAATATATATCTTGTTGAAAATGTCTTATGAAATGCATAAGAATCTGTTACAGGTGTTATTTTTAAGCTAATATTACGTAATGAAACACTTACTTGCAATTTTCCACAAAAATTGCAAGTAAGTGTTTCATTATGAATCAATTCCACTCCATCTCGCTTGATTCCTCGAATTTTATACTAATATTACGTGTCATATTTAATTTTAGCAAATTAAAAAAACTATGACGAGATCAGATTGTACTGTGGATGAATTTTTGCATACTTATACTTTTGGCATGGGCTAGATTATCAGTAGTGCAAAGTAATGAAAAATTACTTTCAGAAAATAATGGTAAGATTATAAGTTTAAATTTCAGTTTTTTCTGTGATATTATTAAAAATTACTTTTAGTGTTGTCTGTAACAGTTTTTCAGTCACAACCTATCTCTAAACATGGAGTCTTGCATCATCATCAACCGTAGTCAGTCGTATTCACAATTGATTTGATCCAGTTCAGCATTCCGTTCTCCTATCTTAAACACTGGCATAAGTTTTGTGCTTAAAATCCTTTATCACCTGCTTTATGTACCAGAGGGTTACTGCTGCCAATTTTACCTTCCACCTGTCCTTCAATGATCATTTTCCTTTGACTGTTGTAACTTATGATGTGGCCAATCAATTATCGGACTGTCTTCTGCCAATGGTTGTCAAAAGACTTCCTCTCTCCTACTTTTGGCAGAACTTCCGCATTACTCATGTGGACTATCTGTTTGATCTTCATCCTTCTTCTGTAACAACACATTTCAAACCTTCTAACCATGATTTCTCTGCTGTTGGCATTGTCCATCCCTCTCTACCAAAGAGAAACATGCGCCAAGTGTAAGTCCTCATAAATTTCCTCCTTACTTCAATGCTTATATTCACAGATGTCAAGAGACTCCCCTTATTGAGGAATTCTCTCTTTGCTCAGGCTATTCAACTGACTTATACTTCCTTGCTTTGTCCATTGGTGGTCACTCAGCTACCTAAGTAGCAAAAGTCTTTCACATCCTCAAGTTTATGGTTTCCTAGTGTCCGGTTGGTCTTTGCATCTCTCTTTTACTGCGGACCTATGCCTGTTTTATTTGCATTGATATTCAGCTCATGTGTAGGCTTTTCCGTAGTTTATAAAATTTTCTTCGGGTCTCTCTTTCTTTCTCTGCTACGTCACCAGCAAAAGGCAGTATGCTGATCTTTTTTATTGTGGATTTTATACTCCTCATGCTTTCTCTCAGTTTTCACTGATTTCTTAATCAATCAGCCAATAGGAAAATACAGGGTTCAGAGCATACCTTTATCTCACTCCTTGACTATTTCTAGCTTCTTTGCAGCTGGGTCCCAATTGAATCACAGCCACTTTGTTATACTCATTAAGGTGAAATAAATCTTTCCGTTTGGTCCTCAATTTTGGCCGGAGTAGGAAGGAAATGGTGGTATGTAATTCTATTAAATGTATTTACGTGACAGTTCCAAAATGATTGAGTACAATTATTTTAATGTGCATGTAAAACACAGTTGATTGTCATAAGAGATAAATATGACCAATAGCAATCAGCATGGCTGCCCTATTACTTAATATGCTAGACTTAGGAAGGGGTAGTTAGGAGAATGTTGTACCAAGAATATAGGCACTTCACCCCTTTCAAGGTGAGGAGCTGCCTTTGTATGAGGGACTTTTTTTTCAAGCTCCGATGGGCCATGAGTGGAAGACAAAATGGTTGATTAAAAATTATTTCATTGGTAAATATTGAGCACACTTGTGGTGTCCTTTCAACATAATCGGTCTGGGGGTTGAGGAATTGGTCATGCCTGTGGACAGGCTTCACTTTACCTTCTTCATAGGATGTTACCACCAATGACTTCCAATGAGTTTTGCCTTTGTCATGAAGATCATCGCTTGTTTGAAAACGCTTCCATCCAAGCCACATCTTTATCTCAGCGTAAATATGGAATTCACACGGCACTAGGTCGGCATTTACAGTACGATCGGTGATTGAAAATGTCCCATTGAAATTACTCTATGAGCAGTTGGGCTACATCAGCACTATGATAATGGTCATTGTCATGAATCAGTGCACTTCCAGAAGCTAGCATACGTATCTTCTTTTGTTTTGAAGGGGAATGGACATAATGTTTCTTACTGTTTCACACTCTAGCCACAGTGGATTTAAAAAATTCTCTGTTATCGGCATAAAGGTCAAGACATATCAATGCTGAGGTGAGTTTTCTGGCCACCGTTCCGCTGTGTACTCTTGGCGGGAGAATCAATTGAGGCAGTGTAGTCAATGAGATTGCTACTAACCTTAAACTAACAACTTGCGGTCAGAAATTACTCAAGTTTCCCTATCCACTTAGTACCCGCCTGTCGCCTGTATGGTGTTTTTGCTGAACAATCGGAGGTTGAAAAATAAATGGCCAATGTAAAAGTTGTTGGGCTAATTTTTAAAGATTCTCATGGTTATGGTAAAATTTTAATTCAAGCTTCTCAGCCAAAGATGTGAGGAAATGTAAATATATAAACTGCCCTCCACATCAATTATTTTTCAAACTACATGTCATGTTTGTACCCCTGCTTATTTAATTCTTTTAAACTTTATTTAAGGATCTACCAGAATTTTTTGAGGACAATATGTCGACTTGGATGACCAATTTCCATACTCTTTTGAACACTGACATAAAGGAACTGAGGACAGAGGTGAGTGAAAATATCATTATTTGGTTATATATTTTTTTTACATATGGTAACCTCATTACATGTGTCATCAAAATACATATATGTATATATATCCTGCCTTTTGTAATACATAAACATATTCAACCTGAATGGCATGAATACATGCCCTGTGTGCACTGACAGGATACCTGCAAATTTGATTTTGCATCTGTAAATGATAGCAAGAGAGTTCCATGTATCCTCTTGGTAACATGCTTTATAGTAGTCCGGGTCGAATATGATTTAAAAAATTCGTATGCTCTTCACTTTCTCTTGTCGAAAACATTATGCAAGTAACGCATATTCTATTCACTTAAATAAAACAAGAATAAATTAATAATGAATAAATTTTTATTGAATAGGAGTGGTGCATCTTATTTTTGGTTATGTTTCATTCACCTTTGAGAAGTAGAAAGGTAACTTCTGAGTTTTATGGTAGTAGCTTCCCTGAAAAATTTCTCCTAGTATATGCACCAAAGATGGAATTCGCCATGGAAAAAGTATTTGAGTAAGCCAGGATTTGCACCCAAACTCGTACCTACCGATTGCTTGTCAGACATGCTACCAGTCACTCCACTAAGGCACCATATTCCAAGTTTAATTTCAGACTGAGTTTACTGAATCTCTGAAACTGCAATCTCAAGTACATACTGTGGCATAGGTGACAGAGGTAATGTTTACTAAGATGCTGCAGGTAATTAGTTGCATAACTGACTAGTTTGGTGATTCAGTGTTCAATCCTGGTTAAGTCAAATGATTTTTTTGATGAAAAATTTCATCCTTAGTATATACTAGCACCCACACATGTTACTGCATACAAAGTCACATGTTAAACAACCACGACCTCCATCTTATGTGTCACAGTGATGTAACTGGTAGCATACCTACCGGGCAAGTTGGAGGTCTGGGTTCAAGTCTCAGCTGAGACTTTTTCATGGAAAATTTGTCCCTTGGGCAATACTTATAGTAGAGACCCTGGGAAATGACTGATGTTTGCTCTGTAATAGCATGTGATAACTTATGTTTATTGCATGAAGGTCCTCATTGTTTTCCCTTGCATTCCCAGTTTTTTTCCTTTCAGTTGAAAAGTGATAGGTAGGCTTTTGCTCTTCAAGGCCACTTTAATAAGTCATTGTGAATGTCTTGCAGGTATAAAGAGGGGTTATTAATATGTATTCATATATTGGATAAATATTTTGGTAGTGTATGCTGTTGATCTGTATTCTCATTAAATATTCTTCATGGATATATATATTTTTAGTGGGAGATCTTTCAAATAGGCTTGCTCGCAAATTCCCCAAAAATAAATTCAATGTTTCTTTCTACAACCCCTACACTCTCGGTAAAGTTTTGTGTCGTAACAAAGACAAAATAGATTCCATTCATCAATCTGGCATTTACAAAGTTAATTGTGAATCATGCAACATGTGTTACATTGGTCAAACAGGCAGAAGTTTCATTACCAGAATGAAAGAACGTAGAAGGTGCTGGAAAAATGAGGATGAAACATCACTTCTCGCCAAACACATACTACAGACTTGGCATTGTTGTCATTTTCAACCTGAAATTCTACAATTTGAGAGTAAGGGCATAAGACTTGATGTTTTAGTGCATTCAAAATTGTACAGAGTGATATGAATATGCTCATGAATGAACAAGTGTTTTTCACCCACTCCCCTCTCCTAAAGATACCCTTCCCGAAAACAAATGGTGAAATTCTTTCCTCACCCACGCCAACATCCACAGGTTGTTTCCCGTCTGCCCACCCTCTCTCCGTATTGTGTTTGACCATTTTCTTTTCCTGGCAATTTCCTCCCTTGTACCCCCGCTAACTTTCACTCCTTCTCAGCTAACCCAAAGGGACTCCTCACCCCCGCCTCTTTTCCTGCGTCGCTACTTACTCCTCTCCCTTTCTAAAGACACGCGGCCTCTCTTTTTACCCTAACCCCCCCTTTTTTTTCACTCTTCTCAACCTCCCCCTCCCGTTTTTCTATGGTTCTTCCCAACGTGTCGTTATTTTACAGTTATGACTGGAGTCCTCCTTCCAACGTGGGTTCTCCACATCCCGTAATTGTATCTTTTCCCGCTGTCTCTGCTCTGAACGCTCGTTCCCACCCCCACCTTCGAAGATGTCAAATCCTCCCCAAACCCCCCCCTTTCTCAAGGGTATTTTAACGTTTTGATTAATTTCTCTTTGCTTCACTTCATTTCCAAATATTTTATTGCACTTTAAATAATACAAACTCGGGAGCAAGGAAACACCCGTCCGCCATAACTATCACAATCCGACTCCCCTTTTTTCACTTCCTCCCGTGCCGTCAACAACCACAACAATTACCTCACTCCACCTCTGCTGCTTATTATTGCCCGCTTCACGTCACACCAAGATCCAAAACAAACAACTCAAAATTAGGTGTTACAGTATAAAGGAGATTTTCAAATGTTTTGCAGTGTCTTGTACCAGATGATGGCTCAGTGAGCCGAAACGCGTTGTACGCATTAAAAACTTGTGGAAAAGTGCTACGATCTTTTATTTATTTAAATATGTCTAACTTCCACCAATTGAAGCCTGAATCTGTTGAACTTATACATATTTTTTAATTGATCATGCTCTATTTACAGGAAGATGAAGAAGTTGGACCTCTTGAAATGCTCAAGTCTCAAGTGTGTGACAATGTATCTTTATATGCTCAGAAGTATGATGAAGAATTCCAACCATTCCTTCCTCAAATGGTTACTGATGTTTGGAATCTCTTAGTTACAACTGGGTCTCAACCCAAGTATGATGTGGTATGTATGTATTCAATGCCTTAATGTGGGTATCTTTTGATATTATGATCGTATTTACTCACGGAAACATTTTACCAGGAAAGTTTCATCACATAAGCCTGTAGCATAACCCACCATGGATTATTTTTTCCCTCATCGAAATGACAGGCAAATGCTACTTTGAATGCCATTTCATAGCTAGCGGAGTTTATGAATGATAAATCATTTAAATTTGAAGTCCTCCGAGGCATTAGGAGCTACGTGAAAGTCTTTAAATGCCTTGAAACCTGACCCAGGTTGTCCTTCCCAGAAAATGAATGAACAAGAATGCATTCTTTTTCCAAAACAATATCTTCTCGTCAACACTAAAAACTAGTTGAGGGGGAAAGGAGCCACTTTCAATCACAGCTTGGAATTCATCAGAAAATGTTGCGGTGACTGCGCTATGGACACTTGCAGATTCACCTGATATCGCCGCACTGAAAATACATACATGCTTGCCATTTAAAATTCTGGAACCAACTGGAGCTTTCACTAAATGTCTCGGAGCGATTACCACCCTCGTCTATTTGTACAGATTCACAATGAACTTTCCGTAGGTGTTGACCGCTTGGTTGAAGTTGATGCGGCTGAGGTCACTGATGTTTTAAATTGGTCTTTATTCAGAATAAGGCATCGTGAGTTTAAACTTCTGCGCAATATCGCTTTGACGCTCTCCTTTTTCAACTCATTTCATCACTTTCAATTTCTCTTCTAGGTTTATGGTTTTTCATGATAACTCCTTGGTTCTTCTACCTGCATTCCTATTTTTTGCCATTGTTGTCTTGGTTTTTACTCTTTATGGCTCTATCAAAATCACCTTATACTGCTGCACTGAGACGCAGAGGGCCTACTACTGCTGGGAGGGAATGAAGCCATCAGGTTGAGATTTTATAGCGGACCCTTATGTGTGTTGATTCTATTCATACGCAACTCGGCCACCGCTCCATGTCTCCCCTGTGAATACCGATGACCTTGAAGGCTTTAGCGTGGACCCTCTACCAGGAAGTCAATTGCCCAATAACCTATGATGGCAAAATTTATGTCTCAAAGTGTATTGCTAAAAAAACTCATTTCCACTAGCCCCATGCTTAATTAATGATCTAAATTAACTACTGCCATTCTGAGACGAGATATATCACTTCGGTAGGCTGGCTATCTGGACCCAATGACGAGTAATGCTTTTGGCCATTGCACAGAAATGGATTTCGATTAATATGCAAACAAAAAAGAAGATTTGAGGCAAGTGTTACTATTAATATGCATAAAATGATAGCAATTTCGTGTGTACCTAGCTCAAGTTCACGTTTTATCATGAGAGCGTTAAAGTTTTTTGATTAGGCTACACTGCATTGCAATGTTTCCCCAAGAAACGAATTTGCACAATGTTGAAATTGCTCTAATCGAAATTGCGCTATGCGAGGCATGGGAGTATTTCAAATCAATCACATATTAGCATTTAGAAACAAAATCTGGGATTCTCTCTCTTCTGAAAGTTATTTGAGCTCACGGTGATAATTTGTCTTGCTTTAGAAAATATTCTTTCACTGGGAACTGAGCTACCAATCTAAAAAAGCCCAGACACAACCAGTTACACCACTGAATGAACCCGTAAGGATGCAACTCATTGCAACTTAACTTAAATTTAGCATAATTTGGTATATTTGCAAATTAGAAATTTTCCTTGCTGAGTTTTGACTAATGATGCTTAACAGGAATGTGCAGATGATGATGTGCTCCTTTTGACCCACCAAACATGCGATGAGCCTCACACTCTAACATGCACAATGTATGCGGGAGTCATGTGCGCATGGAGTCCGACTCCTACCACTCACGACTCCAACAAGCACCGTGTGCACGGAAGGAGTCGTGAAAGCCAGGTGTCAGACTTCCCCTCGCACGACTTCAGCACTTCAACGCACAGTGTGTGAGTAGGGAGTCGGGACTCACCAAATAAGACTCTCTCCTTTCAGCTCAATCAGTTGAGTCGCACATTTGAACTGACTCACTTGCACAGTCCCATCACTAAAACACAGTTCTAGACAGTTTCAAGTCTCTTTTATGTGTTTCATCACAGCAATTATTTCGGCATCTGATGAGGAACATTTTGGTGATTATCCAGAAGAATATCTTAGAAGGGATTTAGAGGAATAAATTTTCAAGATACTTCCAATCCAAATCCTCTTACTCAGAAATGGTCACAGTAGCAAATTTACTTTGCTTGTTTAGGTTAATACAGTTCATCTCCCTCTTGCAATTTTGGGCAAAGTAATATATAAATAGTTTATGATGCACCTTGGTTGTGGTATTTCTACAGCCAGGTGTTAAACAATACTTATAGCTCTAACTCATCTCGTGGCTAGTTACAAAGATGATGGGGAGTTGGGTGGATGTATGGAGAGGACACTGCAAAAGCAAGGTGAACTTTTGGAATTTAAACAATCTTGCCTGCATATTTCTAATTATTGAAGTGAAACATTAACTGTGTACCATTAAATGATAACCAACTCAATTAAAAATCAGCGGTGGACTCACTTTTGGATTGAGTAGGCATGCTTGAATCACCCTTATTGGTGTGCATTATCCCAGGGGTGGACTGCTTCGGGTGATGTTTCAGCACAGATGAAGTCATCAGCAGTGGCTTGGGGGGATGGAGTTTTTGGCGTGCTTTAAAATTTGTTATATTAATCATTGATTATCTTGCAAAAGGAAACTCAGATTTTCATGTGGTTTTCTTCGTTGAATTTAGAAAATAATTTTCTGTCTGCCAATGAAATTTAAAAAGTCCATGCAAGTTCGCCACCGCATAACTTTGTTTTTATTTTATAGTAACTATTAGAATTGTACTTGTTTATTTTGCTATTAGTCACTGTGTATTTTTTCTCTTTTTAGCTTGTAAGCAACGCATTGCAGTTTCTTGTTTCTGTTGCTGAGCGTGCACATTATAGTAAACTCTTTGAAGACCCTAATGTTCTTTCCAGTATTTGTGAAAAGGTCATCATTCCAAATGTGGAATTTGGAAGTAAGTCCTTTTTTTTACCTTGATTTTGTGTAAATTTGTCTTTCATATTCTCGGTTTTCACCTGTTACATTGATTTGAATTATTTCAGCATCTGATGAGGAACTTTTTGGTGATAATCCAGAAGAATATCTTAGAAGGGATTTAGAGGGATCTGATGTTGGAACACGGAGAAGATCAGCTTGCAACCTAGTAAAAGCTTTATCCACTCATTTTGAAAACCAAATGATGACCGTTTTTGGAAATTATGTTCAGGTGAGTATTACATACATCAAGTTGTCAGTACATGCATTTGTAAATGTCTTGTATTATGTCTTTCTGTAGAATATTCAGTGTGAGATATGAAGTGAACACTTTGCACTTTCCACATAAAAATTTATTAAACTACAGTCAACATGTTTCGCTGCACTGCAGCATTATCAAGGTGCATCTGCCTCATCCATCCAATTCAATATGCTGTGTAATATATCTTGTATTTTACTATCTTGAACATTGAAAACCAGCAGTGTTCAGGAATTACGATCTACCTGGTGTTAAGATTTATTTCCTTTCAGTGAGCAATTGAAGTTCAAAACTAATTGTTCAACTGATGTTATTAGCTACTGATGCTGCAACTGATGTTATTAGGATAGGCAAGAATAGCTTGTAACTTGGAATAGTCTCTCCTCCTTGAATTTTGGCACCTATTGAAAAAATATTCTCTTCAAATTGCTGCAAGGGTCAAAAAATCTACCAGATAGCATTGGATAGGTATTACACCTGCTGTTCAGTGTAATATACTGTTTCTTAAACTAAATTGTGTATATTTTTATAATTTTTTACTCATTTTCTGTTCTCAAGCCTAAGTCCTTATGTAAAAATTTTTACATATTTGGAAAGTTTACATGCAGCGTAATATGGTGTTAAATAAATTTTGAACCTTAGAATAATTTTAATTTTATTCTGCTACATGGTTATAAAATGGTATTTTGGTAAAGGTAGCAAAACCAGTTGCTTTGGCCAATGCACAGTGTAGCAAAAAAGAAAATCTTTGATTTGTGCATAGGTAAATGGGTTTAAAATTCAGCCATGTACATTTGTTCACACCTCAGAGAAAATTCAGAGTGTGAATAAATTTAATATAAGTCTTGTTATGATGCATCCTTCCATGCCTCCAAAAGCTCAGTCATAACAACACTCTTTTTATGAAGTTTCTATTGGAAGCTACAATAGACAATGCTACATGCTGAAAAACCATAGTTCCTGTTATTGTAATTTCATTGATTTTTATCCCCATTTCCTATGCATTTCAGATTTGTCTAGCCTATTTTTAGTTTTTTATCCCACACATAGATTTAACAATACTGTCATGGTTGGAATCTTATTTCAGTATAAATGACAACAATAACTGTTTTACAGGCTATGTTGTCTAGGTATGCTGAAAATCCTGAATCAAATTGGAAATGCAAAGATGCAGCTCTCTATATTGTTACGTCGTTGGTTGTGAAAGGTTCTACACAAAAACATGGAACAACTCAAATATCTCAGTTGGTGAACATAGAAGACTTTGCTCTTCAAAATATATATCCAGAACTGGAAAAAACAGATGGTAGGTACAGCAAAATTTTAGTACTATTCAAAATGAGAGGTTAACTTAAATTCTTTATTAAGAGAATGTAGCAATAGCTAAGGCTCGCATGCTTGTGGAAACATATCTTAAAATATTATGCCAGGTTTTTCTGTATAAAAGTTTTTTTGAGAGAGATTATTCGTTAATACCTATATAATGAGGAGGCTATTAAATAAAGTATGTACTTGGGTTTGTATATTAGTACTTTTAGTTAATGGTTTTCATCATCAGGAGTTATTTCATGGCTACGACTGATTTTAACTGCTTTTCTGATTGTGGCTACCTGTTTTGCAAAAGAAAGCCATTGCCTCTAAAAATGTGTGGTAGATATGGTAATATTGAAGCTATGGGTGGTCTTGCAGCATTTTAAGTGGATGTATGATTTTGAATAAGTTGGATGGTGAACGCTGGCTTAACAAGGTCCAAATCTTTCTTCAATACTAGGGTGAAAGAAATCTTTGGCAGAAGTAGGAAGGAAATGCTAGCATATAATTCTATTTAATGTATTTATTTGACTGTTCCATCAATATATGTATACATATATTATTTCATTATTTATAGTCTTCTCCATTCTCTTCTCTATGTGCAGCCTAGGAGCTAATATGGCCTCTTTTGTGCCCTTTTATTTACTAAATCCAAATAGTTTTTCATCCAGGAAGTACTCTGCTTCTCCTCTGTGCTTGATTCTTTAGGCTAATGGTCCTAAAACCTTCACATTTCTCACTCTCTTCATTTTGAGAACAAGAATGGTGATGTTCTTGTCGAAACACCTTTGCGTGTTTCCTGTTGTGCATATGTCACTGATGGTTTCTTGGAGCTTAGCCAGTATCTATTTCTCTGTGTTTTTAATGAGCTAGGCAGAAATATTGTCAATGCCATATGCTTCATTCATCCTTTATTGCAGCATCTAATTGAGATAAAAGATTGAAGCTCTATTATCGTCCTATTTGAATCTTTTTTCTCTTCAATTATTTGTGCTGTAAGATTATTTCCATTGTATAACCCCTTCAGGTACTCCTTCCATCTCTTCAATCCGTCTTCATTTTCTATCAGGTGATCTCGGGTCTTGCTTTAATGACATGGCATCTGGCACTCTGCTCCTTGAGGTGGTTCCTTACTATCCTACAGGGAGCTTCTACTTTTGCACTTGAGAGGTTATTTTGCATATCTTCTCGGATCTAATTCTTCTTTCTCATTTCTCTAGCTTTCCTTGCTTTGCAACTTATTTTGTTCCTTATATTCTTTTTGATTAGTTTTTCTTCAATTTTCACATACTTGTACTTTCTTCTTTCTAAAATGAGGTCTAATACTTCATCCATGATCCATGGATTTTTCTTGGCAGCTTTTCTTCTCCCAAGAATTTTTTTTGTGGCCTCCTGTAATCCACTTTTAATATCTTTCCAACTACCTTCAACTGATTTTCAGAAACATCCTCTTTAATTTTAACCTCTTGAAATACTAGCTGATGTTGAGGATCCTTCAATTTTTCCATCTGCCGTAATTTCTTCAGAGTTCTCATCAGTTTCTTGGATTGTAGGTGATATTTCATCATCTCCAACTTTTATGGCTGCTTTCGATATCTGCCCCCCAGGATAGCTTTTTTCCCTGGTCTCTAACTCTCTGTTTTACTAAGAAATAATTTATTTGACATCTTCTCACATCTCCTACCTTATCTTCTTCAGTTATGATTTTAAATAGTTTTCACAACCACTAGATTTTTTGCTGTGCAGAATTACAGCACTACAGCCGTTAAAGTAAATGTTAAATTGCCTGCATTGATATGAATGTCACTGTACTTTAGAGGTGAAAGTCTACACCTTCACTCACATGAAGTAGAGCTGCTGCCCATTCCTTTGTGTGTTGGGAAACATAATTGTTTGTGGCCTTCCATCATCATGTCTCGGCTTCGTCATAAGTTATGGTATCATTTAAATGGCCTGCCTTGCCAAGGAATAGTCCAATAACCCTCCAAGTGCTGTTGTTTCATCTCACATCTAATATCTATATTTATAGGTTGACTCACAAACCAAAACATGGTACTTAGTGGTAAAAACTCTTAGTGGTTTTTGTATATTAGCTGCGAGAGAACTTGTATATTTTACTTGTGTCATAAGTGCCAGAAGATACTTAAATGTTTAGAAATTTTGTTTCTTTCAGGTTGGCTTTATTAATAAAATAGTTTTCCGGCACTGTGAGATTTTTGTTTTGTGGAATACATAGCTAGGATGCATGAACTAAACTTAATCAAAATGAAATACATATGTTGCTTTTCATTAAAATTGGTATCAGTGCTGCACACCTCTTGAATGCCCCCCATTTTTAAATACCTCTTTTATTACAGTTACAAGTCTTCCAGTCATCAGAGCTGATGCCATTAAGTACATCATCACATTCCGTAACCAATTACAGCCACAGACAGTGGTAGGAAGAGCCCTACCAAGATTGGTGCATCTATTGACGTCACCACATCGTGTTGTTCATTCTTATGCAGCTTGTGCCATTGATGGTATTTTGACCTTGAGAGAAGCTCCCCAAGCTGGAAGTAATGCTGTTGTCCCTCTGTAAGTCTATTTCATTGAAGTATTAGTTTCGAGTGAAATTCAAATATTGATAGCTCTTAAATATTTTAATATACATAATTTGATCTTGGAGTGTGGTTATATTTCAATTTTTTAATTAATAAATAATTATGTAATATTTGTCTTGCCTTGCTTTTGTCCCTTAGCTTTGTGAAAATATTTTATAAGTTGGAAAATAAAACCAATTCTTTAAATATTTTTAAATTTCAGGGTGAAAGGAGAAGTTCTTCAGCCAATGTCCAGGCAGCTTTTCAGTAATTTGTTTGCTGTCTTTTTCTTCCCTGGCTCTGAAGAAAATGAGTTTGCCATGAAAGGTTAGTTTTCATTTTCTTACCTTGTGCAATGCATAGAGAAAGTTCCCATAAAGAGAAAGTTTTTCCCTTAGAGAAACAGAAACATCCACAAAAAATCCTTGATATATATGTTGAGCCAGAAATACTCATTTTAATTTTAATCTGTAGAAGGTGGTATGTACCTATGTATTTGTAGCTGTTGTTAGTATTCTTCCTTGTCATGCAATCATGATAATTTTAGCATATTCCTGCCGTCAGGTATTTCCTTGTAGTTATCATGTTAGGAATTAAGTATTGAAAATTATTTCAAAATAATTTGACTTAATCTTGAAATGAAATTATTTGGCAAAATTCTCGACTTTTCCAAGATTAAAAAATAATATTAAATTGCGTACTTTTAGAATAAAACCTTTTTATAATATATGATTACATTCAGTAATATTTTAATATCATTTGAAAATTATCAGAGAGTAATAACTGATTTTATTTTGGGATTCTGTGTTAAAAAAGAAGCTACACATAAAATAGAATTCAAGTTATTAAAATCTTTTATTAAATGCTAAACTTTTAAAATGTTATTGAGGTCATCCATTGAATTAGAATATGATAAATGTGTATGCAATATGCAATTGTACCAAAAGACAAAGTATATGTGTAGATAGAATGAAGATGCTTTATGTTGTCAGTGTTACTTGTCCAAATATGTACCTCAAAAAATAAAGATTAATGGATGTGAAGAAGTATTAAATAAGACAAAAGATATGGTAGTTTTTTTTTGTTAAATGTGTATAAAACTAAGTATGTAACGTCTTCTCAGTGGTATATGCTGTTTAACACTTTCAGCCCGAAGGTAAAAATTTTAATTTTGCCCAGATCCAAAAATTTTGCCAAGCAAAGCCTGCCATCATCTTTAGATGACGCTCGGATCTGGGCAGAGTCCAGTACGTCATCGATATATGACGCTCGGTCTTAAAGTGTTAAGCCAAAGGTGCAGTGGACAGTCTTAAATTAATTCAAAGTTAAAAAGGAGAGAGTTAAAATTAGAATTTTAGGGCAATTGCTCTGATTTATTTTGATTAGGCAGTTTGCAATTCTTTTTTGAGTAACTTCTAAACATTGAGATACATGTGTTTCTCTCTTTGAATATACTTGCCTAATGTTTTTCCTCGTTCTTGTTTATATATTTATTTAACTTTTAAAATTTATTTCAAATCCCAATAATATATGACCAATTTTTCTACTTTGTATAATGTTTTCAAAATATAAATAAAATAAATAGTTTTACATTATGAATAAATAAATGAAAAATATTTTTCTTATAATAGCTGACTACTTGGGTATTTATTATTGGATTCTTCAGCAGCATCCATTGTGCAGCAGGAAGTTAGATCTCATTTTTTTAAATTAAGTTTTAGTGATTATAATTAGTTGTTAAAAGCCTTAATGTGTGGAATTTTTCCATGGTTTGGGGTGAAGCACACAGTTGGGGTTAATTTTCCACATGCTTTTATTGTGCCTACCAGTTTCAATGCTATAGCTTCACTTAAGAGAGGCTTCAAAATCTCTTCAAAATGATGCAATTATGCTATTGGATTGAAATTGGTAATGGCTATAGCACCATGTGGAAAATTAGAAAGTTGAAATTTCAATAGTTTTAATATTTTTTTCACCCAAATTGCTCTCTAGTTACAATGAAAGATAAAATTAATAAAGGTTTGCTAACTAAAACATTTTCATGTCTTCAGCAATTATGAGAACATTCGCTTGTCTACAAGAGAAATCTTTGCCTGATATGGAAGAAGCTCTTCCAAAGCTGACTAACAAGCTGACGGCTGCTGCTAAGAATCCCTCAAGGCCCAATTTCAACCACTACTTGTTTGAGGCTCTAGCTCTTACGATAAGGTAAGAAGCATTTTATTCATGTAAAAATACAGTGGAAGATCAATAATACAGAACACACAGGATCAGGGGTATTCCAAAATGAAGATTTTTCTGGTGTTTAGATCACTTTCTTTCAGATTCATTTTAGGCAAGCAGTGTAACTAGCCACGCAACTGCTGTTATAACAGGGTTGATGAGGGAACAAAATAAAACAATATGTCCTCTTTGAATCTGCTCATCAACAAGAAAATTTACATGAAATGTTCGCTCAAGTTCATCGAATCTACCCTGTAGCATTCTTCTGCAAATGCAGCATTAGGACCTTTTATTCACAAGCATGTGGCTTGTCTTCACGTAATGTTTTGCTCTCCCCCTTGTGATCCAAACACTGGACTCTTTTTCTATTAAATTTAATCTGATGGTGCTAACTCATTCCCGTAGCACCAGCGACTACTTTTTCTATCATTTGAATTTGTCTTAAAAACTTATGTAATGACTGATAACATGTATTTTTCACTGAGGGCTGCTTTTGTGAAGATTTTCTGGAAATATTTTTCATTGGTGGGTTTCAATAGTTTAGGGCCAGGCTGGCTGATTAAACATAGGGCAAGCTAATATTTAAACTGTCAGCTACTTTGACTCTTCAAAGAGGCGGCTCATTATTAACATATTGTGCAGTTCACCCAAATGTCTTTTCAGCTATCTATTCCATGGTCAGTTTCCACAAAGGAACAATTAAGGAACTGAGGAAGTGTTTCCCTTGATATTTCTGCGATGGGTGAGCAGGAATGTTGCTTCTTTGCGGAACAATTGTATGGCATCATATGTAGATATTGTGGATTCCTTTTAATGACATGCTAATGGCTATTTGAATAGGAGTGATCGAAGGATATTTATCTGTTGATATTTTATGTCTAAAGAGAAAGGCAATCAAAGAGTTGATGACTGAATCATGGTCAGTGACACAAAATCAATTGATCATAATGGAAAAAATCATCGCTCGTTCATATGAAAAGTGATGAGTGCGTACATGAGGCTTTTTAACATCTTATTTGACTGTCATTTCACCGAGGTTACAAAAAACAGTTTCAAAAATTCTACAAAATCTTGCATTAAATTGAATTCCGTTGTTTAAACTCCAGATTATTGATCTTTTACTGTATGTATATCCATATCTGAAGGTTCAACCAAGGATTTTACTTACTTAGGTGGTAATGAAAAAGCAGGAGCAATTTCTACAATACCTTATGGGGTACCTGATGATGCTGTAAGCGAAACCGGTTGTACCAATAACTTTAAAGTTGTGGAAATTGCTCCTGCTTCTTCATTATGTTCCGTTTCCACTCCATCTCGCTTGAAACCTCAGTTTATACTTATGTGGTGTCTATGGTGCTGAATTAATTGAGAACCTGAGTTTCAATCACAGTGTAGGTAGACTTGAGTCTTTCAGCAGAAGCATGAAATTCAATTTACAGAATAATAGACAAAGAAGTTTCTTTACATAATCATCATAAACATCATAATCCTTTGGGGAATTGAATGTAACTGCATAGTTACGTGTCAGTGGCCCCAGGAATTTAAAATAACTTGGTCAAACAAATGCTGAAATGGAAGTACGACTTTCACTCTTATTTCTGTCAGGTCTTCACTTGATAGTGCAATTGAATTACCTATCTGGATTATTTGTTTCGATTATGATGAATCATCATTTACCATATAACATTAGGGCTCAAAAACAAGTTAACAATAAATTTAATACAATTTGGAAATATTATGAGCTGTCCCCACCTTTTTAGCGTACCAAAAATGTCTAAATTTTAAACTATCATTATAATTTTTTTAAATGAGTAAAAGAGACCATAGTTTGTTGAATTGAGAAATGATAGTTATGGAATTTCAGCCACTTTTGGCATGTGTGCAATTTATTTTTGAATGGGTCACTAAGGTTCCCTTGTTATAAAACTGATCACTTTTTCTGTTGATTTCATTACAAGGGTTGTCCAGAAAATAGCAGATGTTATGAGATAAAAAATAACAGATAAGAGAAAATAACAATTTTTTCATTTACATTGTGAAGTTTAGCTCTTTGGTTTTTTTCCATAATTGCCATTAACATTAAGCATTTGCATTTATCATAACATGGTTGATAGCTTTACTGACTAGCTTTGATTTTTTTTTAGATGACTAGCTTTTCAATACCCTCTCTTTAGAAATATGACGCCTGCGAGTTCCAACTCTGGTTTAGGTACACCGGCATGCAGTTAAGTGTCACTGTCAAATGGTTGCATAGCAAGCCCATCGTCATTGCCGTGAACAGGTGGTAGTCGCGGTTGCCCCTCAGCACCAAATCTGGACGGTGCAGCGAATGATTGAAAACTCCCCATCGAAAACCATCCAAGAGGTCTTGGGTTCAATTGGTCGTGTGTGGACAGACTCTGTCATGGAGAAACAAAACTTTCTTGCTGCATTTTCCCCATTGCTTGATTTGTGTTGCATGTGTTAATTTTCTGAGTGATTATTCCATGATGGTTCACATCGCATATATGTCTGTAAATTTCAAATGGATTTTGACTTTTTGCCAACAAAAACCTTATCACAGCTCACGTTTGACAGCTGGCAGGATTTTCAATTGCAGCGCTCATTTTAACAGTCTACTGTATACAAAGTATGATTGGTGCAATGTGCAAGATACCCCGGATGGTTGCGTACAAAGTGTAGGAACAATATGAGGCTATGATAGTGGCATTAGTCCTACCCACTGCCGCACCATCACAAAACTTCTGTTACTTTCAGGACAGCCCTTGTATTATATTTATTCTTACATAATCTCTTTCTTTTATGAAAAGATTAAGCTAGAACTTCATTAATAAAAAAAATGTTTGATTTAAAAAAAAAACTATTTTAAATTATTTTACTTTGATATCAATGGTTGTGCTTTCTCCTATGTTGTTTTTGCTATCTTAAAAATTCTGTATTTACAGTATAGCATGCAGAGCATCACCTGCTGCAGTTACTACATTTGAAACTATACTGTTCCCAATTTTCCAAGATATTCTTCAGCAGGATGTTCAAGGTAATTACTAAGGCTGTCTTGCATGTGGCATTTTCTTGCACAATCTGACATGTGTGCTATGGTATAGTCAAAATTGCATCATGTAAAGCTGTGATTTGCTAAAGCACATGCAAGAATGCATGGACATGAGATGGTAAAATAGTCTGTCCTAATTTCGTTCATGCATTCTGGAAATTCCATGCCATAAAGATAAATTAATGCAATTCTAATCTGCCCAATTCCGTGCCCTGTCTAAAACAGCCTTTACAACAGTTTGGTTGAGAATAATTATTTGCTTTTATATAGATTGGACAATCTATTACCTTGTAATTCTTGTTGAAGTGTGTGGAAGTTGTTTTTGTTTCAATTTTTATTGCTCATAATTCTATTTTCTTTAAATTTTCTGCTAATATTCAGTTATTAGTGCTGCTTCTTTCATGTCTGAATTTTTTTTTCTTTTCTGTGCAGTGAAAATGTGGGCTTTAAATCTTTATTTCTTTTCAAATAAACAGTAGTGAATGCTCTACTTAATTCTGTGATCATTTTATTTTGCTGTGAGAGTTGGAATGGAGTGTTTCGAAAGATGGAAAAATAATTCTAATTGGCTAGTGCTCACAATCAGAAATTCATTGAACACAGTACTTCCAGTTATTAATTATATTTTTGCAACACTATCTAATGTAAACTCCACATCTTCAAATCAGAATATTGCACAGTACATACTTGGCTTTCTTTATTTGGACTATTGGCTTAATGAAAAAGGTATTAATGAATATCATTGGATTTTGCAGAATTCATCCCCTATGTCTTCCAACTGCTTTCCTTGCTTTTGGAATTGAGACCAGATGGCAAAGATGGGAAGGTGGTCAGTGAACCATACATGGCCCTTCTTCCTTGCCTGGTTGCACCTGTCCTTTGGGATAATTCTGGAAATGTGGTACCTCTGGCTCGTCTACTTTGTGCTTATGTCAGCCGTGGAGGCTCACATGTTTGCTCCTCAGCAAGACTGGTATGTCCTTACAAAATCCATAAAATTCACGCCACTCAATAATAAGAGAGATGTACCATGAAGTAACAGAGTGAATGCAGAATCTGTGCTGTACTGATTTTAAAAATATTTGGTTTTTTATATTCGTCTCAGCCCCAGATAACAGAACATACTTGAAAATATAGTAGAAGTTCACGAAAAAAAATTATTTTTGATCTTAGGGGTATTTTTTTAGGAATTGGTAACAATGTAAAATCTGTCAAGTCGGTTGGAACTAGATGATGTTTTGGTTTTTACCATTTTAATGACTGAGCTTCCTAACAATATTAAAAATATTTCAATATTTAAAACATATTTAGGGTACTAAAATAATATTAAAATCATTTAATTCAAGCTAAGCACAGCTCGAATTGAGATATCAACTAAGACATCTCTACCGTGTATGTAAACAAATCTCCAAGTCATTGTTGAATAATAGTGTACCTGTTGACGAATCGAGCGGATTGATTTCATTTCCTCAGAAGTTTTGCAGAAGAAGAAGAAGAATTCCATATCATTAATAGATGAGCTTATCAACAACGTGTTCACAAACATGATCGATAACCACAAAAAGCACTAGTAAGTGATAGAGCAAGCAATTTTGGTGGCTACAGACGAAGATGTGGATGTCTGAAACTTGGTAAATCAGGATCAAATAGTTTGTACTCTGCATTAATTCAAATCTATTTACTGTAACAAACAAAGATGAAGTCACCAACTAGCCATCTGAATTTTTAAAGCCGTTAGATGTGCGTGGCTTACCACAGCAAAATTTACAGCTGAAGGTAGGTTTGGTTTTAAAGATGCTTCGAAACCCAAACCAAACAAAAGTATGCAAGGAAACGTGTTTGGTGATTGAAAAAAAAACTGATAATCAATGTGATTTGGATCAGTTGATCCCAACCGATATGACCTTTGAGTTAAAACGAATTCAATTTCCAATTCATGTTGCATTTGCGATGACGATTAACAAATCGCAAGTTGAGTGTTTTTGGTCTGAATCTGGAAAACCCATGTTTTTATCATGGTCAAATATATGTGGCGTGTTCATGTGTTGGTAAACCATCAGCTTTAATAGTCAGGCTACTGTCTAGAATCTCGTAAACTTGCCCCTAGGAGCAAGACTTGGCCCTGAAAACAATTTTTTGCATTTAAAAAAACAAATAGGCCAACAACTAAATGTATAAAATTTTGACTTTATTAACTGCATTATAGCAACATGATGTCTAAAATTTCCTTGGCTAAAAAATAAAAATTGGAAAATATATTGAAAAAACTCCACTTATAAATACTCCAGTCTATTCTATGTAGTTCAATGAAGAAAATGTCTTTCTAGCAAGCCATTCTAATTCAACAGAGATTATCAGGCTGCAGTTTATCCGAGTTGTGGATTATCCGTGCATGATTTTCACTCTCACTCAATTTTTCCATGATCATCATAAAAAAATAAAATTGCCCGCAAAATCATCGGAATTACTGCATTAATGCTAGGATGCACCGCACTTATTATTTCCGTTAGAATTCCCTTCATAAAACAGAATCGATCGCGCGCTTTCTGCATTCACGGGAGCACCGTGTTCGTGTTTTCCAAGACTCACAGTGCACGACCGCGCTCCGTAATCACGGATACACGTTGTAACACCTAATTTTGAGTTATTTGTTTTGGATTTTGGTGTGACTTAATACAAGCAATAATAAGCAGCAGAGGTGGAGTGAGGTAATTGTTGTGGTTGTTTACGGCGCGGGAGGAAGTGAAAAGAGGGGAGTCGGATTGTGATAGTTATGGCGGACGGGTGTTTCCTTGCTCCCGAGTTTGTATTATTTAAAGTGAAACTAAGGGAAATTAATTAAAACGTTACAACGACCAGCAGCAGTGCAAGACGCGACAGTGCAAGACCTGGGCAGCTTGTGCAAGACGCGACTGCATGGCATGGTGCCTGACAATCTAGTTTTCGAAGTTGAGCAGTGGTTTTGAAGTATTTGTGCAAACCACTTTTCTGTAGCCGCGATCACACAGCCACGGATGTGTAGTTTTCGAAACCAGGCCTTACATGGAGCATTAATGATACGAGTACAACCATGTTATCGCCGTTAAAAGATCGAGAACTGGCAAAGAAAGCTCTCATTGAGTCCGGCAAGCACTCTAAATTAGCAGAATAACGGCATAAATAATAATATATTTTTTGTTTTACGTAAATTATGAACATTACGAGACATTGAAGTGAAAGTTTGGGTTATCCATGTTTTCCGATTATTCGTGCCATCTCTCCCCATCATTAATCGAGAGTCTACTGTACTTATTTTTGCAGTTTTTTTTAAATTTTTGTTATTATTTTATCTTAGCAAGTCAAAAATTATTCAAATCAGTACAGCTACTCTTGATTAGTGATTGGTGTAACTAAACTACTCATTGATTATTAGGAGGTACAAAGTTTGCCAGGTCAGCCGGAATTAGATAATGAAAATTTCTGATTTTCTACTGATCATGTAAAATATATAAATCAAGAAAAAAAATGCCTCTTGTCAGTTTCCTTCTCCTGTTTTGCATCTGATATCTCATTTTCTCTTTTTTTTCCAGAGTGGACTACTTGGAGTATTCCAGAAGCTAATTGCTTCAAAAATGAATGATGGAGAAGGATTTCGGCTTATGTCAGCCATACTCCTGCATTGTCCTGAGTAAGTAGTGTTTTTACTCTACTGCTTAATGCACTTGATAGGTAATAATGTCATCAAGCTTTTTTGAAATATTTTTTCTTTATTCAGAGGTAATTAATAACTTTGTTTTTGTAGATTATAGTAGGATTACAAATTTCAGAATTATTAAGCTTTTTCATTGTGTTTACAAGTTGTTTTGAAAAAAGTAAAAAAAATAGAAAATATGGTAATTTTTTTTAAATAAGACATTAGTCGTATTTACCAAAATTTCTAGTGGATTCATCTCTATTTTCTGCCCTTACTCCTTAACGCTTTCAGATTTTTTCAGACTGCAATTTTTTTGCTGTTAATGTACACTTTAAATAAAAAAAAATGCCATTCTTATGGGGGCTAGAGAAAAAATTGTACGGGGAGAGCATTCAGTGGGCATTCTTTTTTATGTTGCCAGTTGTGGTAATAAAGCTTTTGTGTCAAGAGTAAACAATAGCAGCTTTGTTAAAAAGTACCTTTAATGCAGTGGAACCTCGATCTATTTTTTTTCATGAAAAAGGAAGAAAAAAAACCATGAATGCAGGAAACAGTGCGGGAGTGTTTGACTGGGTTGCTTATGTCCCAGGAAGAGCGTGATTTTGGCGTGTAATTACGATATTCATCAAAGGATTCAAACAAGATTTTAGCTGTTTACAGGAATATTAATACAGCGGACTCCTGATTATCTTGCTGTGGTTTCTCCATGTTATGGCTTATCCATGCATGAGTTTTACTCTTCTTCGATATTTTCTGCAATATGTACAAAAAAATTAATTGGACGCAAAAGCACCAGGTTATTTGCATTTTAATGCAAGGCTACACCGGCCTTATAATTTTCCATTAGAATCCTTTGCTTAAAACGGAATTATTTTCTTTACTTCTTGACAACGAATGTTTCAAGTTTACTTGGACACCTGCTCCAGCATGTTGACGACAATCAGCGACAAAAAAAAAACTCTTGATTAATTTTAGGTGATTTTTCAATGGTTAACCAATCGCAAATTAAGTGAAACGTTGTCTACAATCTATATTTGTACAGTGGAAGCCTGGTTTTATGAGTACAGCATTTTACTAGAATCGCGTTTTTGCAAGTGATAGTCTTTGTACTGCCAAATGGCCCCTATTTTACATGTAAAATAAATTGGATATAGTGAAGTCAAAAAGTTTCTTCCACTGTGTACGCTCGGTTTTACAGCAGACATTTCTCGAGGGTAATGCACCGCTGAGCAAGCATTAACTATTATGTTTTGCATTATATGTTTATTAAACTAAAACTACAAGATGTGTGTCAGATCTACAACACCTACAGCCATTTACGTCCAAATATTTTTCTGATTTACGGCCTTGAGTATGCTCTGCATACTAACATTTTACGTTCTTCTTTTGTTGTGCCCAGTTATCAGTGGGAGGGGAATGGAAGGAAGATGATAGTGGGAGAGGGAGTTACTTCCCCCCTCCCCCCCCCCTCATCCTCCTTGGCTGGCTTCATCGCTATAATAATATAATAGGCTACGTCTTAAGGCCTAGTTACACGATACATTAACACATATGGGTTAATGTCTTTATGTATGAATGCAAGAATGAACTCCAAAATGCACCCAACTTGTAATTTTCTGTTCCGGTCCACCAAAATCATTCGTGCAAACTAGAGATGTGCGAATAGTATCCGCGAATACTTGAATACCCCGAATACTAGAAAGTATTCAATATTCAAGGTCTCGAATAATTATGCTAAAGGTACACTCGAATACTTCAAATATTTTGATTTCGTGCTGTACACTGTCGTTGGTAGTTGAATCGGAAAATTGTAAAGAACTCTAGTCATTTAGTGCATGCAGCACCGTTATAGGCAAGTTGACGAACTACATCATCCGGATTAGAGCGGTGAAAAGAGTTTGACGTCGCGAGCCGAAAATGATTGGGTGAAAAAATCCTAAAATCCCCGGTTTCCTACACCAGGAGAACCTCAGTGCTGTAGGATAGTAAAACTCATCATCATCATCATTAGTCAACAATCCTAAGATTGGTTTGACGCAGCTCTCCATTTCTCTCTCCTATCCGCTAATCTCTTCATAGCTACATATTTATTCTCTTTTACATCCTTTATAACCTGTCCGATATAACTCATTCGGGGCCGTCCCTTGCCCTTTTTCCCTTCCACTTGTCCTTCAACGATTGTCTTCATCAGACCATTGTGCCTCAAAATGTGGCCACAATAGTAAAACTACATAGCACAATTCCCAAAATCCGCTACCCCCTCCATCCATTAGCCCTCAGCCTCCGACGCTTTCCTCCACTCCGAAATCAAACAAAAGGTGAAAAGGTCCCAGCTGACGCACAGTGCGTATTACAAAGACCATAAATGAAAAGCTTCAAAAGAAAATATCAAGTTGCAGGAGAATAATAGAATTGTGTTTCACCCTTCCCTCATTCTCCCCCACTGACCTTTTTCTGCCTACCTGCTTCGATGTTCAACATTTCTGGAGGTCAACTGCTGCATGAGCACCGTGGGATAGTTACATTAGTGCATTTCCCAAGATCCGCTATCCCCCTCCATTCAGCACTAGCCCCCCCTCTGAAGCTTTCCTCTTCTCTGAAATAAAAAAAAGGTCCCAGCTCGTGCAGGGATCATATTACGAAGACCTTAGCTTCGAAAAAAATATCAAGTTACACGAGAACAATAGAAAGGTGTTTCACGCCCCCCCTTTTCTCACCCACTGAACTTCTTCAGCCTACCTGCTTCAAAGTTTCTAGTTTCTGGAGGTCAACTGCTGCATGAATCACCTATTAGCCCAAAAGGTGTCTACTAATGACTTTCGGGAATTGATATTACACTTTTATTGGATTGAAATAGTAGTAATGTGCGCGTAATTTAGAAAAGAATAAGACCAAACGCGATGCATTTCTGACTGTATTTAAGCATTTTACTCAAGGAAATAAATGTCAAAATACGACGGAGACTTAGCATTCTGGCGAGACTCGATATGAGCAGCAGAGCCTCTTGGAAGTTGATGCGGAATTTTTTCCGAAAACATATATCAAGTTACAATTTATGAGTTATGGTATAAATCTATATTGTTACAGTCACAGAGGAAGGGATGTTTTCTCAGGATATTTGGTTTCTCCCTGATAGCAATTCGAATTCATCTTCTTATCTCGTGAGAACTTCCAAAGATGGAGTGAAAATAATTGAAGAAAATCCAAAAGAGAAGCGCGTGTATTTCCCAAAATGCCTCGGATTGTCCGCTAGCACTTGACAGTAGGAATGAGGGTAACAGTAGAAGTGAGCTACCTGTTGAAAATAAAAAGTTGGATGAAGCCGGGTATCAGATGGGCGTGCCGCTGAAATGGTGTTTGGTAGATAAGAATGTATACATCAGACAGAAATCCATCGTAGCAGTGTAAATGCCGAGATGGCATGCAATCCTTTTTTGCGAGGTGGTGTGTCCCCTTAGAATATTTGAAAGGATGTTAGTTGAATCAACTATATGCCCAATTGTTTCCATAAAATTAAAATATTCCATTTATCAGCTAAATTACTGTTCGAATCCTGTAAAGAAAATCAAAATTACTCCCCAAAATCTTGTGATTCCTGCTGCATAGGCAACCGAGTCAAACATATCTGCATTTATCGTTTAGTATTGGAGGTATTTGAATATTCGAGTTCGAGAAATCTGCTATTCGACCCATTCCTAGGGCAAACGTACATTAACTTGTACGTGTTAATGTACCGTGTAACCAGGCCTTTAAGCGCGGGAACTTACATCGTAGTGAAACCCCCTACATCTTTTCCAGTGTGAGGTATGGAAGTTGAAAGTGCAACATTGTCATAGTTAGATCGGCACCCTTACATTGACTTCCGGCTTATGGAAAACCAGAGCAACATTACCTGCCGTTGCATGCTCTCTGGCGATGCGTATTTCGATATTTTGTGTATGCATCGGAATGTAGTTGGGTCAAAACATTATCAGCTATTGCCATGTAGGAAAATCACAATTATAAGGAAGATCGTAAGATAACAATATACCTTAGGTTAGCGAACGAGGACTCGGCACCGCCTAGTAATCAACTGTAAAAAAAATTTTAAAAGCATAATTACTGTGCTGATACTAGAAATCCTCTTCTTAGCACCAATCATATTGAACTAATGGCTTAGCTTGATGCGGGTTACCCTCAATGGCTATGTATTATGCGAGCACAATTAAAAAATACTGTTTCTTACACCAGTTCCTTTGAATCTCTTGGCATTGATCAAAAGCTCATATGTAAGATTCAAAAATAATTTTCCATTCCATTAATATGTCAAAAATAATTTTCCATTCCGAATTTTGCGAATCAGCACTTGCGTCCTCGCTAATCCGTTCCCATGCCATGCTTTTATCGTAGGCGTATGAACCGCCCAGGGTTATTTTTTATGGAGGAACTGAAGATTTTATACATTAAGTAAATTATTTATATCGTCGCAGTCGCTCTCCAGAAAACTCTGACTACAGTCCGGTCAGCGGGAGTTGTCCAATGACAGCAAAATGGAGCGCTGGAGAACACTCCACCAGCACGGATTGCAGCCAATCACTGCCCCCAAAAGCACTTCACATCCTCGCCTAGTCATGCAACAGTTTTCACATGCATATGAAGCAAATAAACAAGCCCAAAAAACCAAAACAAGCCCTTCCTTCGAATTACCAAAACAAAGGGATTGTTCCTTTGGGTCCTTCAAGGTCGTTGTCCCTTCCGGCTCCTTTCTTCATGGCAGGATTTTTTTTACAACTAATGTGGGTGTTTCCCTTACTTACCTGGCAACCTTACCCCATACCCCAAACTAGGCCCTTGCGGCTGTCCTCAGACAATTCTTGGTGGCTGGACTATATGGAGGGGTGAACTCAATGCACCCGATCCTTTGATCATGATCCAAGGCAGAGTGCTGATGGGGCCTCAGCATTCAGCAGAAGAGAGCGATTGAAATTCTTCTACCAACCCATCAACTGGATAGGCCCAATCACACCACAACGGAGAGTTGGGGTGTGGGTAAGGGGTGGAGCTTACTCGCTTGGAGGGGCGGAGTGTATTCAGTCTCAGGGGCGTAGTAGTGTCAGGTTGTTTGCGCGAGTGCATTATGTCCGGGAAACGTAAATATTTTGGTCTTAATACCAAATTAAAATATTAGACGAGTGCGAAAGTAGCTGGACTTTAAAGACTGATATTGGGAGGCAGCTTGGTGTCTTGTCATTCAGGTTGTTCACATTATTAAAGGAAGATAAAATTCGTGCAGTAGTGAACGAACTAGGAACACTTAGCAGCCAAACACATTTGTGGCATGGGACCACAAATGGAATCTGCACAATTGAAAATTTTATTTTATAAAATTGAAAAATTTCTTTCTTTAAATATGTTGATACTCAACTAGATTGTGCCTAATAATGACTCTTACGCTGTTTTACTTTGTTAAATACTGCAGAAACAAAAGAAAAACTGTAAATACGAACGATTATGGGACTTCGGTCAATTTATTCAATGCCTATGGACACAACGAGCGCTCGGTTTTGCAAGTAATTTCTGAGGGATCATGAGCACTCGTAAAACTGGGCTTCTTCTGTATATTTCCAATCGCAAATGCGCAATTATTGCCGTAGACTCTCATGCTGTTGAATACGGGCCAAAGTAACCGGAGATTTCGTCACGTGCGGACATATTTATGCCGTGACTAGTAAAGGTCAAACTGGAGAGGAAGGGAATAGCAGAAGTGAAGGCAGAGGGGGAAGTGGAAGTAGAGATAGCATGAGTCATAGCCAAGCACTCGCCTGTGTGGACAAATGGCCAAAAGTCCTGGTTTCCTATAACTGCTGCAGCACGATGGGATTTGTGTGCTCATTACCTTCATTGAAGCTCTGTGTTCATGTTATATAAACATCACAGTGCATGATCGTGTTTAGGGATCACGGAACTGCATGAAGCAGCAGTGGCATACCAAGCAACTTGCACGAGGAGCGACTATATGGTGTGGTGCCTGAGGGTGTAGTTTCCAATTTCGCGTAGCAGTGTTTAGCATTAATGTAAACCAATTTTCTGAATCCGTGATGTCGCTGACTGGTGTGTGGTTTTGGGAAACCAATTACATGGAGCAGTGGGAATACGAGTACATTTACATTATCGCCACGGAAAAGATCGCAATCGGGATAAGGTAGCTGTGTAAGATTCCGGTTAGCAACCTTAAATAACAGACAATATGCATAAATAATAATTACTTTTTTATTTACATGAATTATGAAAATAACGTGAAATTAAAGTGAAGTTTGGATTATTCGTGTTTTCCGATTATTTGTGCCACCTCTCCTCACCATTAGCCCGTATAATAGGGAATATGCTGTACTTAATGGAAACACTTATAGCATTTTGTTGATTTGACTAATATCTCTTTCAAGTATCCTTAAAGAACATGCCACCTCGCTAAAAAATGTTTGCGCTCCATCTCGGCATTTCCACTGCTATTTTATTTTATTTTCAAACCACCGGATACAGCTCTTATTGGCCATTTTACACCAGGGTGTTCAACAAATGTAACAAGTAAACGTACACAAACAACCATGCCCTGGACCAGGGAAACCTACCCAGGCGGGACTCGAACCCGTGACCTCTTGTTTGGCAGGTGAGAGCGTTACCCCGCCGCCACTGAGGCTATGGATTTATGTAGTAATATGTATAAAGTATAGTGTGATGTAAACATTCTCATCCATCAAACGCCATTTCAAGTTCATGTATTTACAAGAGCAATGTCCATGTTATGCCTAAAACAACAGCTTTCGCAGGTGCAGTGATTGATTGTGAGATGGATCTCAAAGGCCTAAAATAGTCTATTATCTGAAATATTCCTTTCTAGTACATATATTTTTAATATAATTGAGACAATCATGTAAAGTGTGAGTAATGATGTGCTAATCGAGAGCGGCATTCCCACCTGATCCTCGGCTTCATCCCATTTCTTGCTTTCACCAGGTAGCTCGCTCTACCCCACCACTGCTGTCATGTGCTAGCGGACAACCCAAGGCGTTTGACAATATTCACGCACTTCTAGACTGGATTCTTTTCTTCAATTATTTTTAGTCCATCTTTTTTAAGTTCTCACTTGTTTCTTCGGTAGGGCCATGGTCTGGGGAAGTATGAAAATGAAACCTAACTTTATTAAACCCACACGGAAAACACTCGCTGGTGTGAAGTCAACCCACCCTGGGAAGTACGGAACCACTCGTACGAGGTGAAGTTCGGAACTGATGTCATTGCGCATAGCATACGCAGAGCCAACTGCAGAGGGTGAAGCAGGACCATAGGACTGTGCTGCAACTTACCCACTCTTTTCTGAGTAGCATAGCATCAAGTAGATGAATTCGAATTGCTAGTAGGTAGGAATAAAATATCCTGAGAAGATCTGTTTTTGGAAAAAATGCGGCATTAACTGCCAAGAAGCTCAGCAGCAAGGATATCGAGTTTGGCCAGAAAGTTATGTCTCCATCTTATTTTTTCAGCTATTTCCTTGCTTAAAATGCTTAAATAATGTTATAAGTGTGTCGTGTTTGTTCTATGCTCAATCATCCAAAAACTATGTAAATGTCTGGACTTATTTTATGGAATATTTGACATGTCTGGTTCATATACAGGCTGTGTCACTAAGGCATTGGGGCCCATGTTGGCACTATAATTTTTCAAAAAACAGCCATATGAGAGACTTTTTTCCTAATAAGTTCAACAGATGCAGGCTTTATATGGTGGAAGCTCAACATATTTGAATGAAAGTGCTACCATCTTTTATTTAAACATTTTTTCCTGTTCCAGAGGCATGTAAAATATGAAACATACACTGAACTTAGAGGACTAAGTCACAGTTAGTGGTTGGAATAATTTTGAGAAAGTCAATTTTACACTTTTATGTATGTGTCGTGGTATTTTAGATTACACAATTTTTTTATGCAGTGAAAACATTGTTCAATGAGTGTATTTTATTTTTGAGTGTTTTTTTTCTCTCTTGAACAGAGAACTATATTTCTATGTTCTAATAAATCATCCCCTCAGAAAGAAACATTTGGTAAATTTTGTTTTTGTTGGAAACAGTATGAAATTGAAAAAAAAATTGGCCTCATTGGTTTGAAAACTCATTTAAGCTTTTTAAATGTTAAAAAATTGGAACTTAATTCTGCTGATTCGAAATACTTGCCATCAGGGATAAGTTTGTGTTGCATTTGTTTCAGAAAGGATTTTATGCAGATTTTAGTTTTTACATACTTCAGTAATACAAGTTAAGGGTCATATTTTTTCCATTAAAATTTAGCTCAAGAACAATATTTTCATCTTTGCTAATGATTGCTTGATAATTCAGCTTTATAGCTTTCAAAGAAGTTGCAATTTGAGATGTGTTGTTTTACAGCATCTTTCTATTTGTCTTTCAGGCAGGAGTTGTCTCCATTCATCCGTCAAGTCTTTGTTGTACTCTTCCAAAGACTTTCCTACTCAAAAACAATCAAATTTGTTAAGGGCCTACTTGTTTTCTTCAGTTTGTACATTGTTAAACATGGAGCTGGTACCTTTGTGGATCTGATTGATGAAATACAGCAAAGGTATAAAGATTTCTTCTTGAATTTTGAGTGTGATAATTTGATTCTTTGTTGCTTATAGTATTTTTTTTTACTTTCAGAATGTTTGCAATGGTGGTTGAAAGACTCATTGTTACAGATGTTCAGAAAATTTCAGGAAGAAATAATCGTAAAGTTGTTGCTGTTGGTTTAACCAAACTTCTGACGGAGTGCTCCCAAGTGATTGAAGGACAATACTCCAACTTATGGTGTGTTTTCTCCTCAAGTGCATGAAATTAGGGATACCTTTATCCTATGTTCAAATCCCAGTAGTTAAAATAATTTCAGTTCTTGCCAGTTCCCTTGAAACTCCTAATTACACTTCATAATTACTTGATGAAGTGGAACCTCAGATTTGCAAACCTCTGCAGAGTGACACCTAATGACGACCCAAAAGTAAATATTGGGAAAACTGTGCAAAAGGGCCTCTGATTAGCAATACATCCATTTAATTGATAGATGATTTACGTAGCATATCCCAAGGAGCGATACCACCTTCATTTTTCGAAGTCCAATGTTTCACCAACCAGTCCAAGGTTTCCAATGGTTTCAAGGTTTAAATGAAAAGTGAAAATTTTCAAGCACGCGAAAACGCGACACGTAAGTAGGAATGATGGGAAAAAGTCCGTGCGACGCATTTCTGGTTCCCCCTCCCGCCTTGTGTGCCGACCTTGATCGAGGCTCTGAGCGCTGATAGGACGCAGGATGCTAGCGGGTAGCTGAGTACGTTGCTGGCTGGTAGCGCTTGGCTTAAAAAAGGTTTATTAATACCATACCAACGAAGAAAACTTTCCGACCTAAGCCAGTTTTAATAGGTGATTATTTAGACATGTTTCCCTGAGCTCTGCGCCTCATGCATGCATTGGTAACCTCAGACGATGTATAACTCCTATCCTCTCGTGTAGAAACTAGGTCCCTGTAACGTCACGTGGAGTGGAATCGCATGGGCACCAATCTGGCCTTTTTCAAATGAGGATAAAATTTGACCCTTGCCATTCGTGTAAACCGGTATTTCAAAAACAAAATAATTTGTATATTATGAATACACTAATGGTGGGTAACGAATAGCAATCAATACCTTTCGTTTTCTTTGATGAAGGAAACCACCCTATTGTCCATGAGATAGTAGGGAATTTCCAGTCGAAGGTTATCCAAGAGGGCAATTGAAAGAGTGTGATAACAGTTTCAGCCAGAGCAAGGAAATTTGTTATCATCTTCCTTCCCTCCCTTCATATAACACCGATGAAAGGGCTGGTTGTCTTCCCTTATTCAATAATGATTTCAATTGGGCAAGCATTGAAATTTACGTGAGCGTAACGACTCCTCTTCGACTTATCTCAACTTTTACATGGTCATTCCTTTGAATATTTTAAGGCAGGATAGGCAAAATTAATTTGGTCTCGTGACTCAAAATACTCATGGCCGAGTGTAATTGGGCCACCAGTGTTGAGAAAATTTTATCTCACATTTTCAATGTTCAACTTGCATTCTTCTTAGTGGTAGGTAGCGGTTGCATTGCTGCACAATTGCAGTTCCAATTCCTCCATGTGAAGGTTCATATGGATGATAAACCTATGTGTAGTCATAGCCAAGATTATTATAACCTCTACAAACTTGATTTCAAAGTTTCATTTTGATCCTTTGACTTTGTGAATAGGAGGTTTTAACTTACTAACTTTTGAGAACTAAAATTTACTTTACTGTGGCCAAAAATTTATTTCTCATCCATTCATTCTTTTCATGTAGTTTTCCTATTTTCTAAGGGAACCAACTGACTGATGTTACAACCCAATACACTCAAATTGGTACCAACTCCCACATCATGGTACTAAGTACTGATTTTATGAATATTACCTTTGTTTTTCGTACATTGTTGTGTATATGTCATTTGCTGTTGGTAAATGAATTTGCAAGTTATTGTATTTGAGGGTAAAATTTATCCTACATAAAACCATATTCTGATATTTAATCATGAATATTTTTCCATTTATTTTGAGTGTTTATTGTTTATTGTTGTTCTTAAGTATGAAGGTAATTTTGTGTTGTGTTTATTTCAATAGTTACTATTCTTGTCTGATCAATCAGTTTTCGAGGTACATGTGAGTGTGTTTTATTCATCCCTCTCAAATTTTTCAGGTCACCTCTTCTAAATTCTTTGGTGGAACTTTTTGAATTGCCTGAGGATGAAAGTGAGCAAAGTGAGGAACTACCCTTAAATATCACAGAAAGTGATCCAAGTGTTGGTCTTGGGTACCAGGCTGCATATTCCAGACTTTCTTTTGCCCGCTGTAAAGAACCTGATCCTCTTGCTCGTAAGTGATTTTTCCATCTGTACGTTATCATGTAATATTTGTCGTCATGCAGAAAAATGGAGTGGAACCTTCTTGAAATGTACCTGCTCAAGACAAAGTCCCATTTTTTATTAAGCACAAGTCATTCTCCACCAAAAAAAACCTCTTTTCTGATTAAAAATCTTATGCATTTGAAATATGCTTGAAAAAATTAGTTGGAAATTTATATGACTAATTTTTTTGGTGAAAGGAAACTGTATTACTTTTATGCTGAGTAGTACACATGATTTTAGTGATGACTTTTTTTTACCTTTTGACCTTGAAAGATGTTGCAGCTAGTTTTTGCATTTATACATCCATGTGTTTAATTCACATCCCTGAGAGGACAAAGTTTAACAAATAGTAACCAGGTGTAGATGCCTATACAGTAAAACTTCGATTTTAAGTACTTTAATTTTACATCAAGTCTCGTTTTTACACTCAAGTCCAGCCGGAAAGCATAGGGAATTGCAATGGTAAAACTTCGATTTTCATCTTTTCTTGATTTTATGTAGTTTTTCAATTTTGCACAGCATGACCCCAGCCCCAAAGAGGATGCTAATCTTGATTTTACGCAGTTGTCTTTCGACTTGCTTTGAAAATCCTGACTGGAGCAATATGAAGTTAGGTTATTTATTTGCCTCAATAAGGTGCAAAAATGAATACAGGAATGGTTGTAATGACGTCACGCTGGTAAGCATAAAACTAAAAACATCACGAATCTAATTATTGCTTTCACCTGCGCTCTCTCAGTAATATTTCAGGCTCCTTTACGAACGCTAATATCACTCTTAGTTCAAATTTACCGTTGAAGGATATCGAAGCCTAAAACATACAGCAATTGCCGTGTATACGTAACTACTTTTGATTAAGAGAGATGATCGCCGTAGATATTAACATTATCACCTAACGTTTATTATTCGACTTATTGATCGACGCTGTTTATAACATATTTATTGTAATTACAGTAGATGGTCTTTAATCCGGAATTATGAACCACGGAATATCTATCCCTAACGGAAAGTTTTCTAGAATTTTGGCAAAGCTATGTTTTCCATTGACCCAGCAAAATATAACCGCGAAATGAGCCGTTAAAAATCCTCCCATGCCAAAATTTTGGCTTCTAAGGTGATCCAAAAAAAGATAGTCGCACTTATAGTATGGATGTTAGTCTATGGTGATTTAACACGATGGTGAAAGCAGCATGCGTTGTCTCATTCCGCAGGCTAACCCCACATCTGCGGGATGAATGGAGGCGAGGGAAAGTTGCTTGTGCGGCGCACTTTTCAGAACTGACTCAACTTGTATCTTATTATCAGTGGGTTTAAATGAAACATGATTGGAACTTGAATAGCTATTTTCTTAACTCCACTAGGTGGCAAGCGTATCTTTTTAACAGAACAGGAGTTAATGCCCTCGGAGAATAACTTGCGTCGTCAATTGTCATGTAATCATTGAAGTCAAATTCAAGACGGGAGTGTTAAGGCAGTCCCTTCAAACTCAGGAATGGCTTAGCACCATTAAATCGAAATACAAAAAGTGTCCAGTGTGGTTAATCAGATATGGGGAAGCAAAATATTATGTGAAGGTGAGTCACACGGCTTGTAAGTCGAAGGTCCCGACACTGAATTCGTGGAAGAATGCAAACAGAAGCTATACCCGGTAGATTCAATCTACTAATGCTAAAATTTCATGGGAAAATGTTTTTTTAATGTGTAAAAATTATAAAGAGGGAAAATTGTTCCGGACTATTAATAATTATTTTATTCATCACTGGCGGCATGATGGTAGTTGCACGGTTATTTTAATAGCTCACTTTAAAAAAGTGATCTAAACACCGGAAAAATAGCCAGGTTGTAATGATAGGCTCCAAAGGGACCAGGACTTAATGTCCCATCTGCTGGACAGTGGTGCACTGGAAGTGCCCACCACATTACACTCAAGTGGGGATAGGGCCATCTCTGATAAGTTTCTGCTACTGCTAGGACTTGAACAGTATAACAAATAGTAACCAGGTGTAGATGCTTATGCAGTAAAACTTCGATTTTAAGCACTTTAATTTTACATCAAGTCTCGTTTTTACGCAGCGACACTCCAGTCCGGCCGGAAAGCATAGGGAATTGCAATGGTGTGTAAAGTCTTTGTGATGTATGTATTGGCAAATTTTGCTCCCTGTTAATGGGGTTAATTTGGATGACTATCCTCAGATACCTCATTTCTTACATCTCCAATCTTTGTTTGTCTGCAGGTGGTTAAACAGATTTCCTGAAAACTGCTTTTAATGAAAATAATTTTGAAAATTAGCTTCTCTGCGAGCATTTAGTATCACCATT
This sequence comes from Ischnura elegans, assembly GCF_921293095.1. Taxonomy (NCBI): domain Eukaryota; kingdom Metazoa; phylum Arthropoda; class Insecta; order Odonata; family Coenagrionidae; genus Ischnura; species Ischnura elegans. Next base: position 104,426,722 of record NC_060248.1, read on the forward strand.
CCAAAATTTCTCCTGGGTAACAGAAGTAATCTCAGTGCCAGAAATGCTAGCAATTCAACCATTTTGTTCAACCATGGTAAACATTTTTCAGGAATGCAAGGTTGCTTCTCTTAAGGTAACACGTCATCTGTGGTGTTGCTTGTGAGTTATAAGAATACATATTAGGCTTCATTTTCTCGCCTCCAAATGAGTAATTGAATCTGGGAAACAGATTCAAATACGAACATCTCATGAGATTGAAAAGGATTTCATGCTCCTTTACCATGAAACCTTACATACTTTTTCTAGTTCCGGTTCTGGTTTTAATCAGAATTATACAAAAGTGTATGACTAAGTGTTTTAAACATAATGAGCAAGTATTATCCTGAAAATTATACTCCTCCTCATTACCAACTCTTGATTTTACCCACTTTGATTTTACATTCTTTGATTTTACACAGTCCCCATATTTTGGTCCCTCCCACTGCGTAAAATCAAAGTTTTACTGTATCTGGCATACAGCAAACCTAATGGTTTGCCATATACCAAATGTAGACGACTATGAAATAACAAATAATCGGTTGCTCTGCATTCTTTTCGTGTATGTAGCGGGGTTTGGAAAGCTAATGCCAATTCAGGGAGCACGAGAAAAGCACTTTCTAAAATACCTAATTAAAAATAACTTTTAGGCAGTTATCTATGAAAAGCAATAGACAGTTAAAGAAACACAAGACATGCACTTAATGTAAAAAGAAACTTTCATTTTCATGATAATGTGGCAAAGTTTCACCATTTCTTTGGTTTCACAAATACGAATTCACAGCAAGTGTCTGTACACAACTGTCTGAGATCGTGATTCACTTCCGCTGCCAACACACATGCAAGCAACAACGTATTTCAATAAAATAGGTAAATCCACCAAGGATAAACTAGGAATTCAAATGGAATTGAATTTAGAATTTAAAAATGAGCTGTTAAAAATCCTCGCATTCCAAAATTTTGGCTTCCAAGGTCATCCAAAAAATATTATAGTATTTGCAGTATGGACGTACGTCGATGGTGATTCAACACGATGGTAAAAACAGCATGCGTGGTCTCATTCCGCGGGCTAATCCCTCATCCGTGGGACGAATTGAGCCGGGGGAAAGTTGCATACACGGCGCGCAGATCAAAACCGACCCAACTTGTATCTCAGTGGGTTTATATGAAACATAGTTGGACCTTGAGTAGCTGTTAGCTTGAGTCAGCCTGTTGGCAAGCGTTTATTTTTTAACTGAACAAGAGTTAGTACGAATGCCCTCGGAGTATAACTCGCGTCGTCAGTAGTAACGTAATCATTTAAGTCAAATTCAAAATGTGAAAGAAAAGGCAGTTCCTTTCGACTCAGGAATGACTTATAACCATTATATTGAAGTACAAAAAGTATCCAGTGTTGTTTTCAGATATGGGGAAGCAAAATATTACGTGAAGATGAGTCACTTGTGAGTCGAAGTGCCCGGCGCTGAATTCGCGGAAGAATGCCGACAGAGAAGCTATACACGGTAGATTCAATCTGCTATTGCTGAAGTTTGATGGGAAAAGTCTTTTTTTAGTGCGTAAACATTTTTGAGAGGGGAGATTTTTCCGAGCTATTAATCTATTTTTGTTCATTCATCACTGACGGCAGTTGCGTACAGTGAGTCCTCGTTTAACGTCACTTACCGTTCCTGAAAAATGTGACGATAAACGAAATGACGTTAATCGAAGCATAATATCCCATAAGAAACAATGTGAAAAGTGAATATCGGGTCCTGGACCTCACAATTCCTACGTGAAAAAATGTTCGCGTATCATATCTGGGGCATTTTTTACGATGGGAATGCCACACTATGGCATAAATACGAGTTCCTGTCTTCATCGACGACAATATCAGCAGTGACGTAAATCCTTCTCCATTTTTGTATCTTCCCGCATTTGCTTTTCGGCAACGCTATGGTGGTCGCCTGGGAATCATCATCGCTAAAACATCGTCGCAGATACAGGAACCAAAATTATAGTGAACACGCCAAAAAAAGTGACGACAAAAAATCCCGAGTTCTACACGGAAAAATTCCTTGAAATCAATTTTTAGGTTCCAAAAACCATTATGTCAAGTATAACCTTGCGCACCTACCTAAGAATTCATTTTGCAGAAAATTTGCTAAAACCGTAATCGCAATTACTAATAAACACACCATTTTACACTTTGTTTAGACTGACTGTATCACGACTGTATTACCGCTTACAAAACGAACAACCTTCAACGCCCGCCGCTTCGGGTTTTTTTTCTCTCGCGAAATTTAAAAGCCCTGACGTTATCGCGAAGCGAAGGTGCGATAAACGAATGATGGTCTCAAAATGTTCGTGACGTTATCGCGAAATGACGTTAAACGGGGTGACGTAGAACGAGGACTCGCTGTAGTTATTTCAAATGCTCACTTAAAAGAAGTGATCTAAGCACCGGAAAAATCTTAGTCACGGAATATCCTGGGTACCAGTGGCGTAACTAGGAATATGCTTTGGGGGATGGTAGTACCTGGGGGGTGGCTTTCCCCCCCTTTACTCCCCCTACCTCCAATGGCCGTGGGTCAGACTGGTACAACAATGTTACTGAATTTTTGGTTTAACTGTTCCAGTACATATTTCATGTGCTTACTCAGATATTAATGTTGTAAATAATAAAAAAGATGAGGGCTTCCCAGCCTCTATCGTCGTTTATTTTGCTTTATATGTATTGAAAATAACCAACACGTATCAGAAACGAAGCTCTTACAACTGCTCGCAACTCATACAGACAATCATAACAATACACAACATGGTCTGCGGACGACCACCTGTGTTACCATCTCCAGCATACGTTAGCTTAAGAAGGCATTGGTAGTATACATCGCGTATATTTATGGTCTACATCGAACTTCTATCGGTTAAGTTACCTGTTGACTAGAAATATCCCAAATTTATACACCTACAATTTTTCGCTTATTGTACACCGCATATATTTATAATTAGCTATTTCAGGCATAACTTTATGGAATATACTTGAAATGATGAAAATACATGACATGATATATATCTGGAATAACAAAGTCATTTTTTACTTTTCATCACGCGTATATTTATGGTCTACATCGAACTTCCGCCAGGTAAGTTACCTGTAGACTTGAAATATCCTAAATTTATAGGTCTACAATTTTTCGTGTGCTCTCAGGGATTGTAGAAAAAAATCACCCAGGTATCACCCTTTGCTGGTTTACTACTATGGTGTATAACAAGATAAATGGCAATGGAAAAATGAATTGCAACTTAAATCTGTGCATAATTTTATATCTTTGCATCTAAATATGCACATTTGTGTTTAGAGGGATGATATGAAAGGTTTAATTGGTCAAATTCATAATTTGATTGTACATTTTGCAGATTTTCAATGCATATTGCTGTATAGTATGACAGAAAAGCAATTATTTCCATGTGACAGTAGACTAATTCCAAGGTCTGAGGTAGCATGTCTTTGTATTTTTGATCCCACTCTCATGGAGGTTTTAGTTCATATTTTATATTTCTTTAATGAGAAATACAGAATTTCAGTCCTATCCAATTTTTCATTGAGTTTCCAGGAATTATTGTCCTGGGCCCCATTATTGTCTTCTATTTATGTCTATAATCGAACTTTTGATTGATTTTTGTAATAAATGTTTTTCTCCTAAATTTATTGTGTTTCTACCTTTCAGATGTGTCTGACCCTAAGTTATTGCTAGCTGAATCATTAGGAAAGTTGTCAATGACTCACCCTGGGAGATTAGGACCTCTTATCCATTCTGGCCTTTCACCTGAAGGCAGGGGGCACTTGGAGAGGTATTTTGTTGCTGCCAATGTGACTCTTGCATAATCATTGAGACAGTGTTTGGTTCCTCTGTGGGAATGGAAGTTACAAAAAATGTGCTGCATCAGTATTCTTGGATGACAATTGTTGCATGCGTCAAAGTTTTGGACTGGTTATACTTGTGCATTTTGTTCAAGAGTTTTTCGTGCCAGTGAATGTGTGATTCAAGAGACATTTTAGGCAGAAACTGTGAGTACAAATGTGAAACTCTCTTGTGGTTTTAAATATAGTGAAGAAAGTTGTCGATTCTTAATTACTAAATATTTTTCTATGTGATATTAGTTGGCATTTTAATGCTTCTCCAATTATTGACTAATATGAAGAGAGTATTTACATTTGTACTGCTGCTTTGATTTCACTCCTTTCAACATTTTTTTATTCCATTTAAAAGTCATGATAAGAGTAATGTACTAATATTCATGATTGTCAGAATATACAAAGTCAAAGACATCTCACCAGTGATATTATAGCAATGAATTGTAAGTAGTAAAGATATATAAACTTTTTAATTTTTCTATTTCTGTGACCGTAGATTTAAGGGTTTAAATTTTAAATAATCTAGTCTGTGATTTACATTTGCTGCTTTAGATTGTTTCCTTGATCCGTGTATTTAAGTTTTCCTGGATTAGACTGGATTTTACCGAATCTTAAAATCCTTGCCCCGTCCGTAGTTAATCTCCACCTTGATGCATTTCCAAGATATACAGGCTTTTGTAATATGCACCTATAATGATTGTGTGCTTATATTACTTAACACTTAAAAGTAATTTTCTATATTTAAATGTCCTGATATGAATTTTTTAAACCAAATAATGTGATGGTAGTTTGCAGCTTATGATTTTGAGTGCACGGATTCAGATCCTAGAAATTCACAGTTGTAGAAAATGTGAAAACGACTAATTTTAGAGTTTCTTGGGAGATATTCCATTCTGAAGATACCAGAAGGTATTGAAGTAAATACTACAGATCTATCCTCCTCTTTTGGTCACTCACTCAGTGCATCAGTCAAAGCCTTCAAAATGTTTTTTCTATTCACTGGTCGACTACCTTCCTACCTGATTAATTGCAAATTTGGCAACCATGTTTAAAACCACAGGCTAAAAAAAATATGGACTTCAAACTTCATTGAGAGTTCTTCCTTTGTTTATAGATATTTTTACTCTGTGATGCAACTTGAATGTTCCTTCCTCATTTCTTGGAATCGTTGGTAAGACTTTTAATGCATTCCAACTTATCCCCTATTTCAGTACGTCATTGGTGTACAGCATCCACTGAGCAACCCAAAAAACATGCTGCACATCTTTGCTTGTATCCTAATTGTTTGAGTCCAGCTCAAAAAGTTTTGCAATGATATGCTGGCACCCAAAGAGACTTTTTTTGGCTCTCTTTAAGAATGTAACTTCTGGCTCCATGACAACACTGGATGTGAGAAAAACAGTAGCTCAATAATAATTGATCTCAAGTGCTTACAGTAGAAACTTTTGTTCTGCCAGCCATGCAACAGTGATCATCCGGGCTCCCACTCAACTGTAAAAACCTATTAAACGTGAATAAGCCGTGAATTTTGTCTACTGTGAAAAAATCTGTAAAAGCCAAGAATATCGTCATAAAGCCTTAAATATCTCTTAAATCTTAGAGCTACAATTGACAGATCAAGAGGAAAATTGATGTGTCAATCATGTCTCAAGGTCAGGCTTGCGCAGACAATGTCCACACATTTGTATGCACAGGTATATTCGAAGCGAAATTATTGGTCCTTGTGCCATGATGACACATTGACCTTAAGCCTGTGATTGGAAGACTGGTAACCAAGTTGTTCATTAACTCTGGTGAAAAATCAGACACTTCTTCACTTCCCTACCACCCTGCTCCCTCCATTGTCCCACTCAACCTTGAGACGGCCCTGAATTTTGCTAAAGATAGGTGACGTCATAAGAGGTGCATAAGAGATCATTGCTGCATTTATTTTCACGGTGTCTGTAACGTTTCTTAAATTTTTAGTTAACGTGCTGCCAGTGATTGTTACGTGATCAATATTTCTGCATAAAATGGCTCATCAAGGGGACATCAAGACATCGATACCTCCACTGCAAAAATGCTCAACGATCGCCCACTGAATCAAATCCGCTCATCTTGTACTATAAGGGCTATCTAGATGAGCAGATTTGATTTGGTGGGCAATTGTTGAGTGTTTTTGCAGTGTACATTTAGACCGTGAAAACCTGGAAAAACTGTGAGTTTTATAACTTAGTTAGAGTGGGAACCCTGACCATGTTTATTTCACAAATGCTCATTAGTTACTGGAAGTAATACAGTGGAAGACATTTCCTTATGTTGATTTTATTTTTACAACTTTAAATAAAGGGTTTTTCCATCCAAATGTCGGAAGAAAAATATCTGTGTGAGTGATAAGTATTGTCTGGAAGGTTGGAAATTTGTATTTTTCTGATGCCTGACATTTTAAACATGCTTGACATATATAGGGGATCGAAAAGAACCGAACTGCCAAAACAAATTGTACTCTGAAATGAAATTATTTGTGAACAAACAGTCGTACAACAAAATATGGCTGGTAGGCTACACTCATGAAGAGGTATTTCGAACTGGAGCTCCATCACAATTTAATCCAACAGGTGCATTAGGGTTGCAACAGATGGCGGTAACAATGGTATGGTATGGTATTTGGAGGAGGCGACCGACAGCTGAGGTCATTTGCGCCATGAGGGAAGGGTATGGAAGGAAGGGTGGAGAGAAACCCGGCATCGGCATTAGCCTGCTCTTGACGAAAGGCGCCAAGGGGGCCACGGCTTAATGTCCCATCCGACGGACGGAGTGTTGCGCTTGAAATGTCCTCCACACAACACTCAAGCAGGGACCGGGCAGTCTCTGAAAATTCTCTGCCACTGCCGGGATTTGAACCCGAGCTCGCCGGGTGGGAAGCCAACACTCTAGCCACCACACCAGCCCGAACTCCCGCGGTAACAATGAAGACCATCTAAAGCTGCAAAAGTCACTCTATGGTAGACCATCAAGCACCTAACCTTTGTTCTCTCACCTACCTCTCTATCTTGTCTCAATTCTATAGGAATAGCAAATGTCCAGGAAAACGAAAATTGTTGAAGCCTAGATGAGCCATCTGACCACCTGATGATTCATCTAGGCATTTGCGTTTGTTCAGGCATTTGTCTGAATATAGTCCCCCCTTTTTTTCCAAAAATGCCAATGGTAAAAGTAAAGAGGGGACTATATTCAGACGAATTTTTATAATTTTTCCCGAAACTGAAGCCTCGAAATTAAGGGAGGGGGGGGACTATATTCGGAGAAATACGGTATTCTTGGGCATTCAGGTTTCTATTGCCATTCTCATTTATGTGACTCTTTGGATTCATCCTGGCATTCGCTCTCATCAATGTAAGTATGCAATGGTTTGGCATCATAACGAGGTTAGGGTTTGTATGTATGTTCAAGGTACTTGCTATTGTTCTAAGTAAATGTAAAAATTAAGTTAAAAAATTTTTAATTGTTATATTTTTTCAAAAGTAATTGTTTCAGTGTAGCAAGATGTTGAGCAGAAATGGTAGAATAATTTAATTTTCACTTTGGATATTGTCTTTGCATTAGAGATATTGATATGAACATGTAATTAGGTTATTGCATTTACTTTTCTTAGAATTGCTTAAAGGATTTTAAATTAATGATCATGGGAAATACATATTTGTTTGAAATTTGCCATATTTAAAGGTAATAATAGAAAGTATATTTTTTGTTCTAAATAATAACTTCATAAAAATTCAATGGTGCACTAGCATACAACTATCAAAATAGCACTTTGGGCTACACAATGTAGAAATCTGTTCTAGTGCTCTTTCCCGCTGAATGTGCCACGTAGCACTGAGAGATTAAATTCATTGTAAAACACAGGTTAGCCGAACAATATCTAATTGCTCCTGTTTCATAAAAATTTTGAATAATTTTCCGGCATTAGTCTAAATTGTTGATTGTTTTAGGGAGTAGTTGCTGTTTCCTTCAATTCAAAAGCTGAGTTAGATATCTCCTTCGTATGCTTTCAAATCATGCATTTTCTGCTAGAGTGGAATGTGTTTGTCAGCAACAATGAGCTCTAAAGTGAATACAGAACGAACTGTGCAGTTGGTAAGTATACCTGAAATTTATATGCCAATTAAAATTGAAAATTGGGACAAATATACTAGTTGTACTGCATCCATTTTCAGGGTAGTGATTTCAAGAAGTCCTATCTGCTGTAGAAGAGAACAATGCCCTGACGAGCATCCACTGAGAACCTTCATAGAGCACCGAGGTTATGAGGTGAACATTTTTGGGAGGAGGATGATAGTGCCTGCACTAAGCAATCTATCTCGCGTCAGCCTGGAAAGATTGCCGATATTATTGTGAGTAATCGAATGCATGGATGCGGATCTGATGAACTCGAAACAAGTGAAAAAAGGGTTGATTGAATTGATGGAGAAGGTATAACTATCATTCATACAGTCTGTGATTCTTGCCTAAGGTAGGTTTGTTGGCTGGTGAGAGTGTAGTTCATCAGGGACTAATACACAGCCATATGGAGTTAACACATTCAAGGTAAGGAAGCCATTTCCTTTCTCTGGGAAGCCTTGAAGTAGGGTTTGGGGTAGTCTCTGAAGACTTAGTTGGGATTTGAACCGAAAAACCTTTAGTCAGTTGCTCAATGCTTTACTTTCCACCACACTTCTGTAACATAAGCTGCCACCCTAAAAACTCTGATAACTCATTCATTCATGGCATTTCTATCCCTGCAGCTTTTCATTTCTCTCTTTCCAAAGTGAGTTCCTTCAGTTTCCTTATGTTCTCCTTACTTATGTCCGTCTTTACCTGCCTGAAATACCTGTCATTTTCGGTGGACTTTTACTCAATTTTCCCTCCGTATTCTATTTCTCTTATCACTACCTTCCTACAATTAAGAATTTAGTGGTCACATAATATTCAGCTTAGTATCGTCTTATAATTTATGCTTCAAGGTTTTGGAATTCCATTAGTAATAAGCGAAGTTATGAAATATTGTACCATCTGCATATATTAATGTAATAATAATAATTTAATTGTTAATAGTTATAATTCAAGCCTGGCAAATGATTAGCAAAAGAGGAAACGGTATTAATGCCCCTATACTGGCTGTGCTAGAAAGAGTTGTATTAATCCTCATGGAAAGTGAAGTGGCAGTTGTGAAAAGATTATAATAATTATAGTAATGTGAAAAAATGTTCTCTTTGGTCTGGCTCGATCATCAAAAATATATTTTCTTTAATGCACTATTAATTTAATGGTATTGAAATAAATGTGGACCTAGATTGCAATGGAAAAGCTAATACGTTCTCTTTGCCGCTTGGAAATATAATTAATGTTAGAAGTTACGAATTTATTCCATAGTTGGCGTAAAGCTATGTTCTGGGAATAAATAAAGCGCGTCGCGGCTGTAATGCGCGAATTTTTATAAAGAAAATCCTGTGTATTTTCATTTATTTTGTTGCTAGTGAGAGTTATAATTTTGAAGACAATGCCTAATGTGATTTAAGTGACAATAGGGTTTTCAAATCGCTATCATTCGGACTTCTTTTCGAGGAGTTTCACGGTTTCACCACGACGGATTTACGACCGTTTACGACCCATAAAGCTAGGGCATCCACGTACTTACATGCATAAGCTAGTAAAACTGTAGTATCGCTACTTGGCGTATGAGCTACGTAAAGTTGATCATCAAGTAAAATTAAAGTCAATAATTATTAATATTATTAACGAGCAGTTCCTGTCAATACCATAGTATCATAATCAACGCCGCGAAATTCTTCGAACCGCTTCGAACCTACTGTATCATGATTGACCATGATCATTTGCGACGACTGGTGTTGTCGTGGTAACTGGTGGTAACGCTAGTAAGGCATTCCGTGCGATGGGATGCGTTAAGATTAGTGAAATCGTGTGTTGAATGAGATAATTTTGAGAAAATAGAAGCATTTGTCTTAAATAATAATGGTAAGGCCGCAATACGTATTTCTTATACGACGATTTATTTTTTGCATGTCTCGTGGTCGTAATTTATTGAATTTGCAGCCGTAATATCCTAACATAGTTTTCTTCCAATATTACATCTTTCGCCGTGAATAGCGGCCACTTACTTTCAGACGCTGCTTTTACTCAGAAATCTACTGTTCTTGTTTGCCAAAGTTTACTGATTTCCTAGTAGCTACGCATTTTTTATGAAAATCCCTTAATGCTTATAGTAATATGGAAAAATCTTAGGGAGAGTGGCGGACGAGTCCAACTACAATATCTTCCGAGTTCCCTGCGCTTGAAGTACCACTGCGTAGCAAATGTTCCCGAGGGTAATTTAACCAGCAAAAGGGCCGCGAACGTACCAACTTAAGCGCAGGCAACATTTTTATTATTAGTGAACTTGACTGATTTTCTTCTCCCTCGGCAGTGTAATTGATCATGAGAAAAGAATATATTTCGGTTTCGCGATCAAAGACTTGACGACAAAGACTGCACGTAGAATATACTTTTAAGTGTTCATTTATTGTCTTGACTTCGATATATCTTGTCTTGTCTTGACTTCGATACCATATATGGTTCTCCGGAAGCCTGAAGAAATTTTCTATTCATTGAGCTAGTTTGCTAAATAGGTTGGAAATCATACTAAAATATTAGATGCAGAAATTCGAGATTGGTGAAGACGCAATCCTAATTAGAATACAAAACTTTCACATAGAGAAACATTACTGGCAATGAAAAAGACATTAAATGTATGCCTGGCAATTGGTGCTTTGGCCCACATCATATTGGAAGAGGTGGTTTGATTAAATGATCAACAATTGAAAAAGTGCTTAGCATGGTAGAAGTAAAGGGACAGCCACCGGTATTATTTGATCAGGTGTTTGTAAAATGTAAGGAAAAGAAATGGAGTGTATATGGACATTGTAGAGAGGACAGTTTTGGATTAGTTGATGAGAAAACCTTCCTACTTTTCCTGGTCTTAAGTACATTGAGAGACTTCCAGGGACAATAGTCAGTGGGTTATCACTAGTAGTCCTGACTGCATGTAAGAAATTTCAGTGAAACCTCCCATTTATAGTAATGGTTCTAGAAAATTGTTCCTTATAAGGGGAGGTATCCCCAAGGTAGAGTTTAATCTCAGGAAACTTCATTAGTTTTACTTTAGTTTGATTGACATGGTGTTTTTGGAAGGAAATCAAATGCAAGGGAAAGAAATGCCTACTTTCTTATCTGATCTGATAAATAAAATTGGATGTAATAATAAATGAGGCAAATTCATTCCCACAAATTTCTAAATCTCAAATCATGTTAATTTTTTTCTCAATAATTATACAAAATTTTCAATCAGGAATAAAAATGTTATCAATTTTGTTATACTATATCTATTTAATACAAATTCCATTTCAATACTTCATTGCAAGGCACGAGTGTACCATGCTATGATCAGGCTTTATCTTCACTTTTGCTGATTCTATTGTTTCTTTCAAAACAGTATTTTTAATTATTTCTGTTATTATCACTTCCTGGCTCACAGTAGCAAATTCGAATCAACACTAATACCCCAGTATCATTTGATTTCTTAATGTCTGATTGCCTGAGATCAGTAGCAATATTGACTTCTCCCCTAGCATTACAGCCCTATAAGAGTCTGTGCCTCCTCAATCATCCTTCCTCAACTTTATCTCTCCAAAGCAAGAGGTTGCCATCTCCTTGCACCCATTTGCTGCAGGTCCTCTCCCTCATAATTCAGCCATGTTTGCACAGTTGCCCGAAAACTCTTCTTCTATTCTCGGGCATAATTTCCTCCATACCATCCAAGTTTCTGGCATTGTTTGTGGATCATCAAACCACCTCAGTGTGGTACACTTGACTTCACATACCAGGCTTATCATTCAAGATACTGTCTATATACCTTGGTGTTAATGTGGGTATGCCAGATGTTATTTTAGTTTTTAGATTGCAATTTTTACTTGCCCATAGATTCTTTGCAGGTACTTCCTCTCCCACATGTTGAGCAGTAGCTCAATCTGGTTTTTCATGACCCATGTTTTGCTGGCATATAGAACCGCAGGTCAAAGAACTGTGTGTTATAATCTTTCTATGGTTTCATGACTCAATACACACGACTTAAGTAGGCACTGGAGACCTAAGTAGGCTTTATTTTCTCCATTCAATCTTCCTTCTATTACTAGGCTAATATCACTATTTTCTGAAATCATTGAACATAATTATTGAAAGGTACTTATCCACAGTAGCACACAAAGACTATTTGGCATGCGGTGCTAGCTGCATAGTATCCGCCCCCTCTAACATTTAAAGACTCAAGGAGCGTCAGATTCATCTGAAGGAGAAAGTCTTAATCCATAAACTGAATAAAATACCAAGGAAAACTGTGCGATTGGTCAAAATAAGCTATGGGCAAACAGAAAGCATAATAGAGATGTTAAGTGAATTAGACTGGAGCCGCTAGAGACTCGGAGGCTGTATGCTAGGTGTAGATTGCTTGAGGAATTGCAAATTAATATCTTTTAGAGTGACTCAGAGAACATCGTATTAGAGCCCCACCATACCTCTAGGTCCAACAGAAGCGATAAATTAAGAGAGATGTTTTGCTTCATGGATAGATATGGTAATTCATTTTTTCCCCGTGCCATAAATGACTTTAATAAATGCTATTCGTAATTTTTTCGAGCATTGGCTTTTTAAATGTAAACGGCTGGTGTCCTCACACCTTCTGCCACACGCCTTTTTAGGTGGGGTAATATGTAGATGTAGATATCTACATATGTTATCAGCATATGCCAGATACTGTACAGATCTTGGCAATAATTTTCCATGAGGTTTATCTCAGTCTTAGGTAAATCTTAAATTGTCTTTCCAATGCCAGTTTCAGAAAGTACTTGATCACTTCATCAATTCTTCTTCCCATGTGCAAACTCCACCACAAAAAATAACTGATTCTGACCATTTCATCTTGGAAATAAAATACGAACAAAGGTTTTCAATTCACAATATTACCATGGGAAAAAATTCCCCTGTACCAGGAATAGAGTCACAGACCTTTGGCCACAGAGCAGACCACAATGCTATTGAGGTCATTTAATTCTCATGGCAATTTTACGAGGTTCATGGTGATAGAAGTAAGGATGACAATGCAAAGGAGTCCGGGCTTCAAAGAAGCCACTAACAGTGATGAACCTCAAAACTGCGCTAAAGCTGCCCATGGCCGAAAGGCCATAGGTCCATGGTTTGATTCTCAGTCCAGGGGATTTTTTTCCCGAGGCAATTATTATGAATTTCATTGCTGTTAATGTGACAGGTTAGAAATAATTCACACTTACCATCATGCACAGCTTGAGTGCAGGTAGCCACTTTTCAATGGAAGCAAGGGAATATAAGGTATTTTTATGTATGTGCAAATGTTAGTAGTTTCTCAGTGTCTACAATTCTCTTCCTAGTCCCAGGTATAAAAGTTATGCAGAAATTATAAAAGTAACAAATGCTTTATATGAGGGGTTGGCCTATTTATTTCGTAGATGGTGCTTCATTTATTAAATGCTGACATTTTCTTTCAGCATTAATGTTGATGATTTCATAAGAAGATAAATTTTAATTGTTATAAATTCAAATTATCTGTATGTTTATTGTCATATTTTTGTCCATTGGGGCCCCCCTAATTTTCTCGAACCCAGGACACTGCCTCAATGTCCCTACCAGTGGCAGATCCAGGGGGGGAGTCACAGAGGTCATGACCTCACAAAATTTATTAAACTTTTTAATTTTTCTTAGGTTAATAGTTTTTGTATCCATAAATGTATAAAATTGTTGAATTTCATCTGTTTTCAATGATAAAAACTAAAATTTAGGATCCAAAATGCATCACTACTGAGTACATATTTTAAAAATTGTGCACAGGAGAACGCCCCGCTCTTCAGGGTGGTATTCCATTAATGATGGGCACTGTGTGAGTTAGTCAGTTCAAATGTGCAACTCTGAAGATAGAGCTGTGAGGAAAGATAGTCTTATTTGGTGAGTCGCGACTCACTCCGCACACACTCTGCGTGTTGGAGTCATGAGCAGTAGAAGTCGGCTCCATGTGCTCATGACTCCCTTCCCGCACAAAGTGCACTGGAATTGTGCGAGGTGATGTCAAGACTACTGGCGCTCACGACTCTCTCAGCGCGCAATGTGCAGTTTGGAGTCATGTGCGGTGGGAGTCGGACCCCATGTGCACACGACTCCTTCCTCAAACATTTTCCGTGTGAGGCTTGAAAGATTCTCCTGATTCATTTTATGGGTATTACTCTAAAGAATCTCACATGACCCCATCATAATTTTATCTCCCGCATGTTTCATGCATCGTGAAAGAAAAATGGTGGAAGATGCTCATGTAAAAGTTTTCGGCAACGGCAAATTTAGGAAAATAATACGAGACAAAAATGAAAGTTTGTTCTAACACAAACAACTAGGATTAATCGATGAATTGCCGTCATCTCTAAGCACAGGAGACGGAATACATTTTCCGTCTTCCATGAAAGATATAACGTATCGGCAGAAATGGTTCCGCAGTCTTATCACCTGCTAAACATTGTGACTATGACATGATTGATTTGAAATCAATTTTTCAAATTGTGATCTAGGAAATGTTACATATTAAATGTTCGCTTAGAAATTCCCTCCTCAACAGCTTCCCCCCTTTCCCGTATCTTCCACTCCCCTCTTCCCCCTCCCCTCAACCCAGAAGCACCTTGCTGAGTCACCCTGTGCGAGCAGCTCTCGGGAGTGTGCTATGAGCAGTGAGGCAGCTCTGCAAAAAGAGTCGTTTATGCCATCACTATATTCCCTACTCCCCAGACCCCAAGTCATGAACCTCCTCCCCCAAATTTGATGCTGGATATACCCCTGGTCCCTTCACCCCTGCATAGATGATGAATCATCATGCATTGGTATTGTTTTTTTCCTAATTTAATTTCTTGATTACAGCCACCAAAGAAGGGAAAGGGGGGTGGAGGGGGGAAGAAGAAGGGAGGTGGAGGAGGTAGTGGAGGCGTGGTGGATGGGGTAGATACCACAGAAATGAACCGCGAGCAACTTGAGGCTCATTGTCATCGGTTGAGGGAAGAACTGGAGAGGGAAAGAGAAGAGCGAAACTTCTTTCAAATTGAAAGAGATAAGTTAAAATCTTTCTGGGATATTACAAGAAAGGAATTGGAAGAAACTAAGGCCGAACTAAGGTATGTATGTATGTACTTTATAAATTTATAATAATAATTTTTAGTTAATTCCATTCATGATATATGTTAGATCTCAAAACTTGTCAAGTATATTCCTTTGAATGAGCAATAAAGACCAATGTGATTCTGTTTGCATGTGATGTGATATTACTTTGTAATACTCTTACTTTTTTGGTTGGAGCACATTTTCACTAATCTCCAGTTTATTTTATAAATTAAATTGGGAGTGAATGCTTATTTTTAAGTTACGCATGCCATTATTGTCATTCAAACCTTGGGAGCACCTATTCCAATTTTGTTTCTTAGTGCATTGAATAAAACGAATTTATTGAGCAAGTTAAAGGGATTGGTATGGGAAAAGGGAATCAAATGTCTATTTTTGCGTGTAAATTTCATTCCTTTCCCAACTACTTGAGTCAATCCTTGACCTTGCTAGTTAAAGAGTCTTGAGGCACTCATTTTATTCAACCACAGACATAGCTTAAGAATGTTTACCATTTTATTTTGGGATGCATGTTTATAATATATTCTTTGTTAGTTTAGTGATCTTTTATTTATTGATCTCGAATAAACCTTTATTTCATACCGTCTTCTCAAAATATGTAGAAATAAAGACCGTGACATGGAAGAAGAGGAAGAGGCTCATCAATCTGAAATGAAGTTCCTCAGGCAGAAGATAAAACATCTCCTCTATGAACATCAAAATAACTTGGCAGAACTTAAGGTAGGAAAAATGTCTGTAAATTTTACTGAGGACTTCCATACAGTCTGTATCTCCATTCTATATGTATATCAGTGTATGTATGATTCTGTGGCTTATCAGTAATTGCAGGTAAGTTCTAATTAGCTTTTCCAGCATGAACTACCTACAATAAAGAATTAAAGTCCAATATTGAAACTTGTGCTGAAGATTAAAGGAGGGTACAATCTCACTCCCCAGGATCATGGAATTTAAAAAAATATGAGTGTATACTTACTACTTTTTAATTGGAAGTGGGATTGAATGCAAGTAATTTAAATTAATTTTAAGCATGATTAGAGGAGGAAACCACCATCTATGAAAATAATCAAATCTGTGATAGGTCTCCTCACTATCAACCAAAGTATGGTATGAAATGGATTGTTCACACTATTTTCTATGAGGATACTGACTACGATACTCAATATCATAACTTTGAAGCCCATAATTTATATATTTATATGATTTCCTCTCATGGATATTTTTTATCCTGCTTAGGCTTGTTATATTTTGTTTAGTTAAATTTTCATTATGTTCAATTGTTATATTTCTTTCTAATTTTCAAAAATGTCTTCATTTATCAGGCTGAAAATATGGTGTCTCTTAAGCTGTCTCAAGAAAATCACCAAGAAGAGGAGGGAGAACTGTTGAAAGACATACAGAAACTGAAGGAGAATTTAGAAGAAAAGGAAATAGATCATCAGGAACAGTTGCGAACATTACGCTTGGTGCGTCAAATAATAAATTTCCTAATTTGCATGAAATATTTACGATAAGTATTTAAGAATGGGTTTATCTATTAAATAATGAGTTTAAAGCTCTAAAATATTCTTGAAAAATTATATTTGAATGTGAAAATGATATTTTCTGGCCAAAATCTTTGCGCCTATTGTTCTAAGATTCCAATCTGTAACTTAATAAGTTTCTGGCTGGTGTAATTACTATGTAATTGGTATAGCAACATCTGATGACTTTAGTTGATGAAAGTATACACACTTTGTGGAACCCTCTGTGGACTATAAGTTGCCCATTGGTTCTTATAGCATTTAATTTCCAATAGCACTTCAAATCCATACATCTGAATAATTGCAAAAATGGAGATTGAGCTTCTACGACCTGGGAACTGTAGAAATGAAATACTCGAATGGCCGTATAATTCTCCCACGGCTCGTCCACCTTGCAAGTCAAAATTGTCAATGTGTTGGTGTGTGGGAAGGGGGAGAAATTCACCGCAGGGACCAAACACCAGCCTCTCAACGGGAAAGCCCAAAACTCACACACATTCACTCACAACAAACAAGATCCTTTGTGAGGGCTGTAGGGACCTCCACTAAGGATCCTCGCTCCACAAAAAACCGGGAATCTTTACAGGATGGGTCTGCTAGGGATAGCCAGTGATTTGTGGAAACACACGCACTCAATAAGCAGTCACTCACACATTCATTCACCTACAGGTGGCTTCAATCTTCTGGGAGAAAAAAATTGCTCCAAGAGAAGGTCGTCGAGGATCAGCAAGGGGACGAGGAACCACACGTATATGTATTTCGGCTACAAAGTAGCCCTCTTCAGTGTGCTGAAAGAAAAATCAAATGCACTTAAAACAGTAGGCTGAAAGTGGAGGGGATGGAAGGACAAGCAAAACATAAATTGGAAAGAGAATGAGGAGGGGGGGGGATTGAAGATGAGCCGAAATACGTATGCGTCTGGTTCCTGAGTGAGTGTGTGTGAGTTTTGGGCTTTCTGGTTGAGAGGCTGGTGTTTGGTCCCTGCGGTGAATTTCTCCCCCTTCCCGCACACCAACACAGTGAAAATTTTGACTTGCAAGGTGGATGAGCCGTGGGAGAATTATACGCCATTTGAGTCTTTCCTTTACACAAATCTGAATAATTGCTGCATCCAATCACGTCATTGGTATGAGAAGTGAATTAATTTTTTCCTTGGAATTTTTGGCTGGAAAAAATTTGGTTCCTGTCTTTTAGTTAGAATAATGCTTTGCTGTTTCTGACTTAGAAGTTTCATATCCACCCCTTAAATTCTTTGCTATTAACATCCATTCATCTCTATCAGTACATATATCTAAAAGCATTGTTATACAATCATCCTAGAGTTATCAAATAATATTTGGGTTTTTTATTTTACAGAATTTTCTGAAGCTTTTTGACACATTTTCTATGCATGGCCAGTCAGTGTGCCCCTTCATTCCTTTTTCATTCTTGACGTCCTTCTCCAAATTGACTAGTATTTTATTACTTCCAGAAACATAGTGAGGAGATTGTAGCGTTGCAGGAAAAATTCCTCAGGAAGGCTGAGGAAATTGAGGACAAGGCTGAGAGGGATCTTACTGCCTTGCGAGATGAGTTATCACTTACTCATCGAATGGAGCTAACAGAAGTTGAAGAGCGAAAAAATCAACAAATCGAAACACTTATCCAAAACCATGAACAAGCCTTCGCTGACGCAAAGAATTATTACAATGATATTACCCTCAATAATCTCTCTCTAATCGGAAGTCTGAAGGTGAGGAAAATAAAGGAAAACTCAATTCACTGGTTGTTAATTATCTCACATCTCAATGTAAGTTTTGATTTTACCAATTGATTTTGATTGATATCATTCCCTACTCTCCAACCACCCAAATAACTGAAGGCACCAAAATTTACAAAGTATTTAATCAGTTATTATTAGAAAAGAACACTAATAAGCATTTGTACCTAAGTAATACATAATCACTTAACCCCACCTATGGGCAGGCCTGAGGAATCAATATAACCGATAGAAGTACGCTCTGAAAGAGCTCTTGGTGTTCTTTATGAAGTGCCTGTGTTCAGAGCTTCAGAATATTTTGGGAATAAAGAGTTAGCAAGAAAACTAGAAGGGGAGGATTAAAGGAAATTGAGTATAAATGTGCGATCAGTGTTAACCCTTAACCAGTGACGTGCAATTCTTGTTACACTACCAGCGACGTGCGGTCTGGGAGACCGCAATAAATCAAAATTTCATAAAATGTTTCAACGCCAATTTTATTGTTTTGTTTAATTTTTCTTTAAATTCTTTACTATTCTTAAACTTATATTAAAATTTTTATATTCCCAATTCGAACCAATTTGTCAGTAAAAATTGTTATTTGAAGCAGGATCAAAAAACTGATGCCAAAAACACTTGAGTTTTAGTTGTCATATTTATGTATCAATGTTTCGCCAGATTTAAAAATAAGGCCTTAAATGTTAAAGTTGGAAGGCTAAGTAGAAAGTAGCCATGAAATTTATCCCGCTTATTCCTTTTCTTGATACATTCTGGAGGCGATCAAATTGACAATTTTTCACAAAAGCACACACAGGCTTTTTGAATTGGAAAAATAAGAAAGAGGTTTTCCGTGTTTTTGTACGGCAGGAAAAGTCTACTTATTGTCCGCGTCTCAAACCTTTCAACTTCTTCAGCCTCTTCCTACGGTAGATGGAGAATTTGCACAATAATTTATCCTACCTGTCTCGGGAGTCTTACATTTGACATTCTCCTTCCCATATGGAGTCTAACGAGATCTCCACCATTGATTTAATACAATTAAATCGTGTCATATCTCTCTTATCTTTCTGAGACTTGATGAAGGAATTATTTTATATTCTGAAAAATACTGCCATTGGCAACCTCCCGGATGTGTATCCACAGTATATTTTGTCTTAAATATCTACGCCACCTTTAGTTGCGTTGTAAAATGTAATTATTACCACTGATATCCTTGACTATATATCATCACTCACCCTGTAGTGTATAAATGAAATTAAGCAAGCAGCCCTATATATACTGGGGACATTGGATATTACAGTCTTGTTCGCCGAGAATCTGTAAAATGAAGAACCCATTATGCGTCATTTGGATGATGCAAAATCATTAGGCCCTTTTATTTTTTGATCGTACCAACATATTCAATTGTAAAATTCGCTCATCAAAAATCTGAGACTAACAATCAAGAGGTTCAATATCCCTACCTAGTGATGTAATGTAATCCTTCAAACCAGATTTCTGAGTAACAGTGCTATGGAAGGGCATATGAATTTTCCTCTTTGGCTCATTTGATGACCACTTATAGCGATTTCTCCTGTAAAAAAATTGTTCTTGCCTGGGGAGATCTTTTACTACATCACTTCTTTCATCATCTGTGCTTCCTCCTTCACTATCAATTCTATTTGTTGGCATTTGTCGAGGGTTTTCTGGTTGCTTGAAAAAGAAGTGGCCAAAAAAATGCTTCGGGCAAATGTAGACGTAACGTCACTTGCATTTCGATGTTTTACTCTCGGTTTTTCCAAGGCTTTTTTTATTTCTTCTTGAGGTAAAACTCGATGCTAAGATGGTCTGTCCCCAAATAGTTAGGAGGAGACCGACTGCTGAAAGATATCCGTAAATAAATGTTGCACTCCAGCCGTGGGAACGCAAAATTTCGGGGTTCAATTGGTTCAAAATTAAAAAGTATATTATATGTGTACTGCAGCTATGTGTACGAGAAATTCACCACTATTTTATTCTAATTATTGATAACATCTATTAATAAGAAGAATAAAAGAACAAAATGAGTGATATTTCCAATAAATACTGGATTTTATTTGCTTTGCTTTATTTCTAGCACCTTCAGAAACTACTTGAATGGTCATTTATCCTAACGCAATGGATTTTAGAAAAATTAAGTGCTTAAATATCCACTTTGTGCAACTAAAGATGCTTCACAACAAAATATTAATCATTCTTATGCTTAATAAATCAATAAGAATTTTTTAAAACAATTTTTTGAATAAATTCCACCAGCATTACCTTTATTGATTATTCTAATTAGTGATGCGCGGTCTCACAGACCGATAATCGAATTCATTTGCAAATTTACAGAAATTACAATAAAAGGAACGTTAAATTTTAAGAGTGGGATGTCCTTGTTATGCAAAAATATGGGGCTATCGAGAATTATAGATATTTTGAAGGACTAATTTTTAAAATATTCATATTTTTAGAAACGCAGCGGTCTCTCAGACCGCACGTCAACGGTTAAGGGTTATAATTCTATCTAGAGTATATTTATGGATCTTATTTTTATTGCGGACTATTTCTGAAGCTATTTTCATTCTTACGGAATAACAAATGCTGCTCCGAAAGCATGTGTATTCTCATTAACATTTCAGGAAGAACTGGAAAATCAGAAACAGCAAAGTGAAAGGATGGAAAGGCATGTACGAGATGTGCAAAATGAGAACAGTTCTCTGGTTGAACCTCTTCGCATTGCAAAGAAGGAAGTTGCAGAGCTGAAGCGAAACCTGCAAAATTACGAGAAAGACAAGATATGTCTTGCTGTTAGTATATTATTAATTTCACTGAGTATATGCTGCAAAATGTGAAATAACAAAAAGTAGCCAATAAGCATAGTGTGTCCATGGCTCTGTTGAATGTTAAAGAACATGTTTCTGTTGTGGGCAGCTGCTCGCTTTAACTAATTATTACTATATTTTAATGCAATAAATAGTAATAATGTAAAAAAATATGGCAGTCATATATGTCAGCAAAGAGATTTCAGTTTTATAATCCAGCTGCAGTAAGTGAGAATGATTTGGGTGTGCAATATTCTATGCTTCTGAATTACTATTGATGTCATGATGGAAATTGGAAATGGGTACAGTTTGCCTCGTTAGAGATAAGCTCAGTGCGGCCTTGTTCTATTTCATTTGTGGTAATACCTAGAAAATTTATCATGCTTATTGAAATTGCAATGGAAGGGTGCTTCGTTTACAAAATTTAAATCATTGGGTGTAATGTTTGTTTTAGTTCATGATTGCAGGATTTATTTGCCTTTAAAGAACCTAGTCTTTGAACCAATTATTAGAATTAATGAACCAATAATTTGAATAGACACATTTGTTTAAATCAATGATTGTTTCAGTACTATAATAGATTTTTCTTTTACAGAACACAAGACTAAAATTAAAAATTTGTCAGAAAGAGGTTGATGATTTGAGCTCAGAAAATGGAGTTCTGGATGTAAGTCTTCAGAAGGTGAGCGTCAACTGCGTGCATACAATCACCATGTATGTAGATGTTGCATTCATGGTACATATATATTAAATGGTGGACTTGGCTTCAGAAATATTTATGCCTTAGAAAGGTCTGTTGACAAAATTTTAATTTTGTAATGGTCAATTGCTCAATGCAAGTCACTCAACAAAATATCTAACTCCTATAGCAGCAATTACATATTTTGTTTACTGATATTCTTGATCTCTATCGTTGCATTTGGTCGCACTTGTGATGCTTGTAAGTGGTGTCAAAATTCAAAATGTATTATGCCTCAAAATGATTTCATAGTTATAGTTCATGAAATAGGGTGGTTTTCTATTTTTTTAATTGCCTAAATCGAAAGATTATTACTTCTGGAGTACGTATTTCACTTTTTTAGAATTTTTAAAGATGATATCTATTTTTTGCGATTAAATGAAAAGTGAAAATTTTAAAGCACACAAAAATGCGACAGCTAAGTATGTATGAATGCTAAGAAAAGCCTGTGTGACGTCATTCTGGTTCCAGCTGCCACCGGGTGAGGCCACCTTGGTGCGAGGCTATGAGTGCTGATATGATCTGGCTGCTAGCAGGTAGCAGAGTACCCTGCTAGCAGGTAGTGCTTGGCTTAAATAAGGATTATTAATATACAATGAAACTAAGGAAACTTTCCGACCATAGGCAATTTTAATTGGTGAATATTAAGAAATGTTTCCCTGAGCTCAGTGCCTCATGCATGCATTAGTAATCTCAGATGATGTTAAACTCCTGAGTACTCATATAACGTCTGGGTCCCTGTGACGTCACGTGGAGTGGCATTGCATGGGCACCAATCTGACCTTTTGCAAATGAGGTTAAAATTGACCATTAACATTTGTCTTCACTGGGATTTCTAAAACCAAATAATTTGTATATTATGAATACGCTAATGGTGGGTAACGAATCCCAATCATTGCCTTTTGTTTTCTTTGATGAAGGAAACTACCCTTATACAATACCTTGGATTTTTCAGGCCTTTTTTCTGCATTTGCAGCCATATTAACACTTGTTTCCACCTCAATAATGGAAATACCGTTGATGCTAAATGAATGCTTTGGTTGATAAAGGAAATATGATTTTATATTCAAGTTAAGGAGAAATATATGTATTTCTCTCTCTTCTGGTATGTGAGAAAACATTCTCAAACTGAGGCTTGCATTTATAGGAGCACCTGCATTTCCCTTTATGTAAAATATATGCAGCTACATTTTTTGTCTACCTTCTCTAAATTTTATGATGTTGTATTTGTTAATATGAGAGTACCTGCAGTCGCTTGCCAGCCTAAAAATATACCCAATCATCTATATATGTAAATGGCAAATATCACAGCCAAAAAGTCAAAGTCCATAGTTAACAAGTTTGTAATACACAATTGTTGAAACAGGGGAAAGTATGTGTCTATTAAGGCTTAATATATGAAGAAAAATAATTTATAAGAGTAAATAAAGAAGTCACTGCATCAATCCTTGGCTGCAAAGTGAATATCTTATATAAATTCACTCATTCAGTGACTCCCCCAGTTAGATGATTTGGATAAGTGAGGGTAGAGCTCATTCTGGACTTAGCCACATGCCTATGAATGATGCACATTCAGGATGGGCTTATATATGGGATATCATGCCCAAAGGCTTCGCTCAGGAGTCGAATCTGGGACCCTTTGGTCAGCAGCCCAATACTTAACCCATTAAGCCACCATGTTCCCTCCATCTTTTTAAACTGAATGACTCTATATGACTGTTTAAAATTGTTTGTTTATGAAACACAGCCTTAGAATTTTGAAAACAGCAAATTCGTAAGTCACTTGTGTAAGTGTATATATTTAAATTTTTTATGGTGCAATATCGACTATGGTTATTCAAAACTGTCTCTCTAAATAAATTGGTGGAGTATTTTTTCTATTTAATATTTCAATTAATGCCATTAAATTGGATTTAGTAGTTGATCTTGATATTAATTGTAAATATAACATGTTTTTTGTTAGCATTTTTCTTGTCTAAGGTCTCTGTTCTATGCTCAAACTAAACTAAATGCTAATACCATTGCTATACATTTTGTACAGCTTCAAAGAGAGAAAGAAGATTTGGAAAAAAAATTGACAGCGGGTGTTCTTGAAATTCAGCAGAGGTTGGGTTTAAAATCGGAGATATTGAACCATAAGGTGAGGATAACAAAATATAATTTTTGTAACAAATGTAATTTTTTAATGTTCCTATCACCAATCTTGCACTTCAAGAAATCATACCTATCCAGTCTCTTTGGCCATGTTACATGGTTCTTACATGTCAAAAAAATGTGGAAAACCTGGAAATGCCCGTACATTTTTGAGGTGCCTTTAAAGCCAGGGAAATGTCAGTAAAAACTGAGAGGGTCAGAAAAAAAATTGATGCTATCAGTAAAATATGTTAACTGTCCCTACTATGCATGAATTCTTGCCAAACATTTGAGGTTGTTTTTGCGATTTATTACTTTTAGTGGAGCTTCCGGAGAAGTTTTGATGCTCCATATAGTCTTGTTTTGCTGCCCATAGAGCCCATGTTGTCTCCTATGTAGTGTTTCCTGCTGTCAAGTGAACTACTAGAGGTGTCAGCCACATAGAGTGCATTAGCTAGTGGCTCAGCTGTTTGTTTTGAAACTGGTGCTAACATCCCAACCCATCAGGTGTTGGTAGTGGACCAGCACAGCATATTTGATGTCCAGCAGATGGTTAGCCCTGCTTAAAATTTCCATGGCTCAAAAGATTATAGACAGGTGATTTGGGCTGACTTACCTGCTGAGTTAAATAACAAGCAAAGACTATGTTTATTTCTGTTTAAGGTACTCTAACCTGTCTCAAAATTTTGTCAGCCTCAAAAGCATTCCCCTTATTTTTTTGGGAGACCCAGCGTGAAGTAGTAAAAATATATGTTCTCATGAAAAGACTTAAATTCTTAATACTGTAATTGAAAAATCACTAAAAGCATGTAAACTTAAAAATGTAGAAAGCATTCAAACTCTTGAGTTATCATTTTATCAGTTAATTCTCAACTTTTTGGTCTTCAGTTTGAAAATCATAGGATTTCAATCAAAAAATTTTGGCACCTAATTTAGAGCTCTCCGAGAGAGGCATAGTAATTCGATGATTTCTTTCAATGATTGCTGTGTGAACACAATTAAATAATATACCATTTTTCCATTTATTGGAATGCTAATTCTGAATACGTATATATTTTGTACTAGGTAACTGCTCTCCTGGAAACCTTAGAAAGGAAGGAAGTTCAGCTTAGGCAGATTATAGAGGCATCTCACCTTGATCCTAATGCAGTTGCTGGTATTACTCTTCAGATTGAGGTGTGTATATATTTTTGTTAAATCTGACTACGCATCTTCTGTATGATGCAAATACTGGTAGTAATCTTCAGAGTGAGGTGTATTTTATATGAATTTTTTTTATATTGTGCATGAATGCTCATTATAAGTGATTATAAGTTTAGAGTACTATCCCAGTTCTATTTGAAGGTAACTGTTGAACGGCAAAACTTGGTTGTGTTTCAAAATACACATGGATTATACAGTAATCTTCCTTTCCAGTTGTCATATGTTGTAATTTTCCTTTAATTCGACGAAGGTTTTACCCCTAAGCAGTGGCAGGTTTAGAGGGGAATGGAGAGGGCAGCTGTCCTCCTCCCCTGGTAATCCCTGGATAATTAGAAAAAAGGTAATCATTAATGTTGCTCTTCAATCCAAGGTTTTATTTCACCTGATCAACAAATAATGTTTGAAGATAATTGAAGAATATCTAAAAGCCAACTATCTAAGCAGATCGCTTAAAAGTATTGCATACTATCAAGGCATCATGGTACATTCGAGAAATATAAAAATAATTCATTCATGAGTTGCCTACAAATTTTAATTTTTGGAATAGTATTTTGGATGTCTAGATAGTGAAATAACATTTTTGGCAGATTCTGAAGTGTGGTATTAAAGAAAAGTTAGTGAACAATAACAAAAACAAACAATATCAGTACCTAATTAAAATTTATGTACTAACTGTCTTAAGAAAAGTTATACATGCCTTTAAAATGAACTATAAATCATGGCTATACAGATATAAGAAATTCTGATTAAAATTGGAGATCCTAAGGGCATTTGTTACCAAGTTAGGTTTGCCAAGTTTTTTCACCACATGTCACGTGCATAACATGTCATCTATATGTGCTGATACCAAAAGAATTCCTAATTACACCATCAGTGAAGGAATGATAACTCCTAATTTTAATTCCTTATGTAATACATGTATAATATTGGCTTGTGAAGACTTATCACTATAAACCCCTAATGTATTGGTGATTGGCCTTAGGAAAAAAAAACATTTTAGGATGATTAACTTTCAAGTTGGTTTTGCTTGAGCCATGCAACATGCAATGAAAAATGAGGTATTTACAGGGTATATGAGCCATAATATACCAGATATGAGTTGTATGTGATGTTAATCAATGTGGAAACATGTGCTTTTGTCAGCTATTTTTCTTCCTAAGCGAACAGTTGGCGATAACAGCAACAGCAATCAGATTTAGTTCAATCATGTAGACCTTAGTACCAATTGAAGATTTACTGGTGAATAAATTCATCTCACATGTAATGTTATTAGTGATCCTTCTCTTGCTGTTATTCGGTATTTTACCCTTTTAAGATTATCTATGTTACTCTTATAATGTTCACTTTTAATTCATCATATCAAATGAAGACACTTCTTACAAACACACTTGTCCAGGATTATTATTCACAAAGAAAAAGTGACGGAGTGATGTGTGAATGACTTCACAAATCAAAATACACATGCATTGCGAACACTATTAATAAGTACCGTATAAACGCGTGTAAGAGGCGCATCTTTTTTCCCAGAAATTGCAGCTGAAAATGGGGGTGCGTTCCCTTCACAAACTTCTTATCTTCCCCCCTCTTATTCACCGGTCACAAGTCCAAGGGGAACTGAGTGGCCTTGGTTTTCAGCCTGAGTCAGTCATCTGAAACCGTAGGTCAAAAACAAGCGGCAAGCAAGGGAGTTTCTCCCTAAGTGACATATTTTTAAAATGCTCCTGTTTGCTTTTCTTACTTGTAAGCATCATGCCGTCACGTCGGTACCTCATGGTGAACATGGAAAAGATCGCACGGGGCTTTTCGCTCTGGAGGGTGGGCTAAATTTACTGCCACGAGTGGGCATCTCGCGGCATTTATACTGCAAATAGTAATCGCATATCAAACGTGGATAAACGCATAGTTTTGAAGGACAATGCCTGGTTAATATTCAATATCTGCCTTGCCGAGTAATTTCCATTACGCTGAGGACCTGATTTTTCAAAAATCATCTTCAGACGCTAATATGAGGATTTTTGAAGATACTGAAAATTATATTGGTGTCAAAACCTACGGTTTAAAAAATTAGAATGAGTGTGTACATTGTTGGACTAAATGGTGGATGGAGGAAATCGGAAATGCTTATAAGTGAAGAGCACTGAAGGAGAGGAGCGCACTCCCTCCGTCTTTCAAGCTAGGCTATGAGCGAAGGAACAAGGGAAGAACACGTCCAATCTTGCATGTGGCATCGTTGCCTTCAAAGCGAAGGAGCAAAGGCTCAGCAATGTGATATGTTTGGGTTGCCTGAAGTTTCCAGTCCATCTCGTTTTGTTTGAATGCACTCATGCTATGCTTGTTTCTTCCAAAATGGTCCTATTTGGACCATGTTGAATATTATAGCCTTGTTATGAATATAAATCTTTGGGTCAATAAATTAGAGCTAAAAAAACTTAAATGCTGTCACGTTAGGTCTCATTCTTTTTTGAACCTCGTGCGTGTCATACAATCATACAATTGCTGAAAGCTATCAAGATATCTTCGAGCTCAGTAAGTGACTCACCTAGCATTTGGCCTCCAGAAATTTGGAGAGTTGAACCTGGTAGACCGAAAAAGGTCAGTTGGTGAAATAGGATAGGGATGAAACACGTTTCCATTGTTCCCGTGTAACTTGATATTTTCCTTTGAGGCAAGTGATTTATGGTCTGTAGGGTTTCATAAAGGAAAAAAAAACAGCTGAGGCATTGGCTGATGGAGAACCGAGTGTGGTTCCATGAAATCTATGACTTGGTTATTATACTTCGGTGCTGAGATTCCCCCAATTGTTGTTCATTCTCATGGGAAGGTTCATGCTATGTGCCTGTCGTGTTTTGCATTAAAATTTTCCACAGCTACGATTCTATTGCAATACTTCTACAAGAGCTTTTAAACAAAATTGTTTGTGAGTAGGACAAGCATCGTAGAGCAACGGCGTATGTGAAGAGAGGATTGGAACTCTTTCTACTCCATCTTATGGGATGCTGCATTCACGAAAGCATTGATTTAAATTTTTGGATTCAGATTCAATATCTTCGACGAATTTGGATCCAGATTATAAGGCGAAGGGCATTAATTGTGGATATTTGGATCCGAGGTATCCGATCCAACCATTCCTAGTAAGCATCATAAGGTTAAGACTACAAGTGAATACCAACATATCTCCGAGCACCATACATATCGTGTAAATTTAGCTGAAAAAATACCATGTAAATTTTTAGTATTGGAAGAGGAAATTTCATACTACCTTTTTGTTTGTTTAGCACCTTCAACCAGAATTGCTGCCCATTGTCTCGTTACTCTCATTCTTACTTCACTTATGTTTCTTTCTTTACGTCATCAATAAGAATTGTTACACTCTCTCCATATTTTGCTAAGTATAATCAGATAAATTCAGTGCATAATTAATGTAAGGGATGACATAAGAATGCTGTTTCATTTATAACCTTCAGGTATTTTTTCTCTCTAAGGATGTGCTATACCGGAAAGATGCTGCTTATCGTGAACTGCAGTGGGAACTTTCTCGGGTTACCAAGGCTCATGATGATTTAATCTGCACCTATGAAGCCAAACTACGCCAGCTTGGCATTTCCCAGTCAGAATTGGGATTTGAACCTTTACGACTGATGACTGGACCTCAACAAAGTGGGAGTTCTACTCAGGATGGCTCTTCTTCCATTGCTAAGAGAAATCGTATGGGTCCAGCAGGACTTGTGACGTTCAACCTCTGAGGTCATGGATGGAATGATGCTTGTCTACCTTAGTAATATAATTACATATGTGTAGTTAATAGTGACATGCTCCTGAAATTAATTAGCAAAATATTTATGACGGCAGAAGGCTTTCCCATGGCGGAATAAACGACTTTTTCAACTAATATGTAATATTTTCCTCTTTGTTCTGGCAGTAACTATGAAAGAATGGCAATTTCTTATGTATTTCGAATAAATTAATTAAAATTCCTTAGGTCTTTCATAGATTGGCCAACAACTTGAAAGATATACAAAAATAAGGTCTGGGGTGGATCCAACCGAGGAGCTAACCTGCACCCTTCCACTTCAAGAGATTCAAGACCCCCTCCTCAAAAAACTCCTATATCCTCCCCTCTCTAGCGGATACAGAAAATGCTCCAGGGGGGGATGCAAAAGATATCTTGAGTTGCCTTTTCTTTTATCGTAATAAAAGATTATCAAGTCACAGGTAGAGTAAAAGAAAATTTTAACTAAAGTAATTACACACATATAAAAGACAATGCCATCTTATGATGTAAAAAAGTCAAAATTGTTGTTCCCCAATGTTTGGTAATATGGGCGGATCCGCAAGGGAGGGGCACGCACCCCCCATCTGTATCCGCCACTGCCTCCCTTGAATGGAAGTTTTGATTTTAACATTTGATTTTCATTGATACTATCCCTACTCTCCAACCGCCCAAATACCTGTTGGCACCAGAAGTTCTGTTTCATTTCCTAACGATTATCAATGTTCCCTTGAACACTGAAAAGTTTGTGGAGTTGAAAATGAGAAATAGTATTGGATTTTGTATCTGTTTCTTTTGTTTAAAGTCATACAAATTTCATTAACTCTTGTTTACTCCTGGTTATCCGAGTTCAATTTACTCAACTGTAAAGTAACCAATGAGACCAAACATAAAAGATATCTTTAATTTTATAATGAAGTTTTAATGAAGGCAGCCAAATCTATTTTGGGAACAAAATCTAGCAAATATGCTGGAAACAAATTAACCCTTTCGCTGCTGCTCACTCTCTGGAAACCTACCTGTCGCGTATGGCAAAAGTGCAGAGCCCCTGACAGGGAGGAAGAAAAAGTATGTGAGCAGCAGTCAATGGCACCAACTCCATGGGGCCAGAGGGGGCCCGAGCTCCCCCTAAAATGTTGTTATTGGGGGGAAGAAAAGATGCCAGGCTTGTCGATTTTACCTGAGTGTCAAGCTATCGAGAGTCGAGTTTTCAGGTTTCTAATGTTGATCATATGACTCTTCTAAAATGCTTTTAAAAAACTTTAAAACTCACCATTTATCAAATTTCCTGAGGAAACTCCCCCAGTAATGGCCCCCCCAACATTTTTTATAAGTCGGCAGCCCTGGCAGTAGTCGGCATTCAGCAGGTACATTCATAGATATGACTTGACGTGCCTTATATCTGGGACATTATTTAATGTACTAGATCGCTGAGCAAATAAAATAATAATAATAGCTGCAATTGCATACATAGCATGATACATGCATAGCATACATGGTACCTGCATAGCATACATGGTACATTCATAGCAGTGAAAGGTTTATGATGAAGTAGCATGTGAGCTGCAAACCTTGTTAGAGACAACTGGAATGGCCTCCATGCGAGGTAAATGTGTCAAACAGATATTAAATTTATAACATGTTTATGGATAATTCTGTTTTCCTACTCTATTTTCAGGGAAAATTTTAAATATTTTGCTGTGTGTATAAAATACCACAGAGTGGCAAAGGGAAATGGTATAATTTGGTTTCTTTCTTTGCTAACTTGAATTAACCACTGCTGATAATAACCAGAATAATTTGTGAGAAACAATAGGCACCTGTTTATGTCCAACTCCTCAATCCATAACCACGAGACACGTGGTGAAGACAATGTCCATCTGAATAATCAGCCTTTAAATGTAAGCAGAAAAGGTCCTCACCACTCAGGAAAATTGGGATCAATGGCAATGCCTTGTCTTGGTTAAAGTCTTATCTCTCAGACCGTAAACAATTAGTGCAGGTAAACCTCAACCTCAAATCAAACGCTTGTACTTTTAGACCTGATGTTGCCTCAACCAATTGTGGTGTACCACAAGGCTCTATATTAGGACCTCTTTTATTCATCATTTTCATAAATTATCTACATAATAACTTTCCAAACAATGAAGTTATAATATATGCGGATGATACATCCACACTGAACATAGGTGACAATTTTCTAGATGCTAGCAGTGCTGCCCATCAAACCTTAATAACTATGTCCAAATGGTGCCGGTCAAACAACCTACTTCTTAATGAAAACAAAACATGCTTCATTCATTTTCATAATAAAATAAATCCACCAATTCAAAGCCCTCTTCTCAGAACAGACTCAAATATCACTATACTTCACTGTGATACCACTAAATTTCTCGGTTTATATCTCAATATGAACCTTGACAGGCAGCCTCACATAACCAAATTAATCAATAAAATTAATACTGGGATCTACATGATCAGGAAACTTGCCCCAACTACCTCAACTCAGATTCTAAGTCTCATCTACTTCGCCAAAATTCATTCTTTTTTAGTTTATGGAATTATATTCTGGGGTAATAATAGCGCTGCAATCAAGGCATTTTCAATACAAAAGAGGGCTATCAAGAGTATGCTAAGAGTCTCAATTAGGACCCCAGGAAGACCCCTATTCAAAGAACTTAAAATACTTACTCTCCCCTGTATTTATATCTTGAATTGCTGTACTTTTGTGAGAAACAATAGGCACCTGTTTATGTCCAACTCCTCAATCCATAACCACGAGACATGTGGTTATGACAATGTCCATCTGAATAATCAGCCTTTAAATGTAAGCAGAAAAGGTCCTCACCACTCAGCCTCTGTGGTTTATGATAAAGTTCCAAATCCAATAAAATGTGCAGTGAGTGATAATAGTTTTAAAGATAAGCTAAAAGAACTGCTACTTAAAAAATGCTATTATAGCATTGATGAGTATCTTAATGTCAAATTAATATAATTATGAATGCATTTAACTGCTTATCATTTCTTTGTAATTTCTATGTAACTTTTGTATAAACGTTTCTTCCTTTTTTGACTAAATCCTATGTTATATGTACTTGTATAGCCAACAGGAAATTAAATATTATTATTATAGAATAAATGCTCTGGCCATCTTGTGCTTGTCAGTAGTGATGAGATAACATCAAATTAAGGCATTCCAACATCCCATGCAGTGATGTTATTCATGCCAGGGGCGCAGCTAAGAATTAAGGCTAGGGGAGGTTCTAGGCGCAACTAATACTTAGGGATGTGGGGGGTATTACATTCCCGCCAGGGTAATATAGGAGTTGCTGGGGCCCTCCAGAATATTTTTAAGATCAATGGTTTAAAATGGCGAGTCTTACGGCTTTCTGAGGGATATTTGATTAATCCTAACTACTTACTACTTCCTTGGCACTACAGCCCAGTATGGGCTTTGGCCTCCCTCAAGACGCCTGTCCATTCTCTCCTGTTCTGCACTTTCTCCCACCATCTGACAATCCTCATAGCCTTTATGTCTTCTTCCACATCCTGCATCCATCTTTTCCTTGGTCTTCCTCTTTTTCTCTTTCCATCCATATTTCCATGTAGAATCTTCTTAGGCATCCTTTCTTCACTCATTCTTTTTACATGACCTAGCCAAGCTAGCCGTTGGGTCTTCACAAACCTCACTATGTCTTCGCCTCGGATAATATTTTCTATTTCCTTGTTTGTTCTTATCCTCCAAGTTCTGTCACGGGACCATATATCTTTCGCGAAACCTTCCGTTCAAATATCCGCAGAGCTTTCTCGTTTCCAGCGGAGATGCTCCACGTTACTGCTCCATATGTCACGACCGGTCTGATAAGTGTCTTATAGATCTTGAATTTCATCTCCTTAGATAGAAGAGTTGACTTCAGGAGCTTAATATTAGCAAAGTAAGCCCTATTTCCAGCCATTATCCTCTTGTTGATCTCTTCTGTCATTGAGTTCTTACAGTTTAAATTAGTACCGAGGTAGCTGAAATATTTTACATTTTCAAAGTTGTACTGCCCAAATGTAACGTTTTGAGTCCATCTTCTGTCTTCCGTGGTCGACATTCTCATGTATTTCGTTTTTCTCTCATTGATTCTGAGCCCTATATTCTTACTCTTCTGTTCTAAGATTTTGAATATTTCTTTCAGTGAATCCATATTCCGTGCCATTAGAACTATATCGTCGGCATAGGCATATGCCTGAGTAGATTTATGCACAATTGTCCCCTCTAACCCCAGTTCTTTCATGGCTTCATGTAGACACATTAAATGGTACTGCTGATAGAGAATCTCCTTGTCTTACTCCAGTTGTTATCTTAAAGGCTTCACTAGTCTTGCCCCCGATATGTATAGGCCTTAGCTTGAGGTCCTTCCATAGTCATATTTACCAACTTAATTAGCATTTTTGGTATTCCAAATTCCTCCAATGCCTTCAACATTTTTCTTCTATTGACACTATCAAAAGCTTGCTGGAAATCGATGAAAAGCATATGTAGGTCAATGTTGTACTCATAACATTTCTCCATGCATTGTCTCATTAATCCTAACACTATTATATAAGTAATACTAATCCAATTAAGTAAAATGTATTAAACTTAAATATTTTTCTGAGCTCTGGGGAGGAGGGTTATCCCTCAAGCCACCCCTGCTGCGCCACTGATTCATGCGGCAGGCTTGAAATAGTTCACATTCATTAGTTAAGGAGTTGAGGGCAACGATTTTACAATCAGAGGACTTTAACTAGTGAAAATCCTCTTAGAAGGCCGTCGACCGTGGGCGTGCATTGAAAACATAATTCCCACCATTTCGAAAGTTTATGGGGGAAGGTGGTGGATAGTCGGGATTTTAGGAATTTTCCTGCGGATCATTTTTGGTACCCCCACACCCCTGCAAATTCTCAGCCTTCCTGATGTTATGGAAGAGGTCGGGCTCTTTATACATGAGCCAGTGAAGCAAGGGGCTCAGCACGGGTTGGTCATCTATTTATCATGGCGGTTCAACAGGAAGCATTTGTGACACCCATTCTTATTAGTGTTATTAAATAAGGCCATGGCCTCCTTAAGGCTCAAATCAGTCATAGCTAATTTTGTTTGAAAGTCATTAAGTCCTAGTATTTCTCATAACTTTCTTCCGTTTTTCATAGGGAGGTGTAATTTTTCTTTAATTTCTGAAACATTTCAAGTGATGTACTCTGATTGTTTCTTTCTTTATCCAGGAGTTCATGAATTCAGAACTTCATCATGAAAAAAAATAAATACTAAGCTAAGTTTTGTTATTCTCATAAATAATGTACTAGTTTACAATAAATATTATTTTTGTCTTGTTATATTTGATTGTAATTTATGTGCAATAACCTAGGATAACCAATAACCTACTGCCCTGAGGCCTTGCTGGCTCTTTCCTCCGAATAAAAATACTATGAAACTACCCATTTGCTCCTGATAATCAGTTATTTGCTGCGTACGTTTGCGAGTATTTTGAGCTGAAGCTAGTAGACTTGAAATAATGGATTGGACAGGGAGGTCGTATCTATTTGAATTTGGCGGTAAATGCTGAGCTTCCGACGCTAGTGCCATCTGAACTATTGATACACGTAGGCGAAACTCTTCCCTGTCAATGACGTTTTGCTTGGGAGTTGGAAGTCTATGCTATTTATACTCATTTGTGTAGCTTAAATGCTATGAGAGAAATACAGCCTCTGAAAATGTTGTATCATGATGTAAATTATTGATATATCTTTCCCAACGCGATATTTGGTTACATTGCAAGTCGTTACCGTCATAAACAACTGACCCCAGAGCTAAACTTGTATTCCTGACGAGAAACGTACCAGATTATTATCATTATATTAAGTGAACTCCACACTATCGCGCGAAATTTTTCTGAAATTGTCTAACTACGGAAAAAACGGTGAGCCGTGCGAGCACCTATTTACACTCACCATGGTTGGCACCAATGCGTATTTCTATCGACTGTAGCAAACGCCCCACAACAATACCTTGTGTCACCAGTCTCCATAATTTAAGATCGCCTCTATGCGTGATAGCCATTTCACATACAACTGCATCATGGTATATGGTCTAAGAACTGCATCAATTTGAATTTTATCGAGGCAATATATATTGTTTCAAGTTTAGCCAACGTGTAAAAGTACAACACGACGAGTTTTCCACAGCAGTGCTGACAACAATGCAGAACTTTGTATCGTTGTTCAACAGAGCCATGGTACTAATATCATGAACAATCATGAACAGAGCAGTTGGTATCATCAATAGTAAATGTCGTACTGGTTGTAAGCGGGACCCCTTATTGTTTAATAATTTTTTAAATTCACACTGCATCATTATTGGTAACTTGATTTTTAAGATTGAGGGCCGTTGTACGGTGGCACCAATAGATGCTGATGCGGCTTGCTGGTATATCGACCTTGTTTGTAGTCGATGGATCATTTAAATAGTGAATTTCGGATGTAATTTGGGGAAAATTTGTCTGTACAATCTTTGAGTTTTAGAGCTAATTGATCAAAATCGTTGTAAGCATGAATGGATTTGTTGATGAGACCGTGACACTGTCGTGTTGCTCCGGAATGCACCTCATTGCATTTCATGTCCTTTTCAATCGTAAAATTACCGTTTTTATGGGAATGAAACATATTATATTCAATTGTTTCTGATAATGACGTTACATGCGCCCTTGAAATCTATAAAACGAAGTTCGTAAGTTTCATGCTCTATAAGCCATTTCAAAATATTGCGCTTTCGCATGGAGATGCGCATTTTGCATGAATTATTCACGTGCAACCCGTGCATCTACACCTTTGCCAAAAACAGTGAGAAATTTACTATTTTTTCAGTTTGGACTCTATGAAAGATTACAACGTTTCTAAATTTACGGAATTAAATTAGAGTTATCATATTTGAGTAAAAATCATTGTGTATATGTAGTCAAGCTGCTCAGCTGACGTAAGGAAATTGTTTTAAGAGAGCATAAATAGTAGCACCGTAGCACGCATAAAAAATCGTAAAGCGTATGTCGTAATAGCACACAAATCACCACGTTATTCATACAGAGCACAATTGTGATTTGAACTATTCCTCGAATCCGGAATATTTCTTCCCTTAGTTTTTTTCTGTTTGTAACGACAATCGATCTATGATGATTCGTAGATTTATTTATCTACGGTATAATCATTCCATGGCCTGGTTAGGATCTAACGAGTGACCGAGTTTTGTTTTAGGTGTTAAAGGTTGGAGTGAATGATTTTATTTTGTGAAATTGTGTAAGTGCTGTGTTGATGGAGCATTTGAATGGTGCTGTCACTTCTAAGGGGACTCCTAAGAATGCATTTTAAAGGTTAGATAGTGTTTAGTTTCCGTAAGCTGCATGTATTAATCCGTCATGTGTTTTCTTTTACTATCGAGTTTGCATGTTTTTCAGGAGGGAGGCATTAGGTAATGCATCTTATCGCGCAAAGCATAAATTATCCGATTTTTCGGACATAGCGGAGTTTGAGGGAGGCAGTAGCAGAATTACGATCATGTACGGGTTTAGCGGTAATTGCAAAGCAGTGGCAATGGGGTCAAATAATTTATTAAAGCGTAAGTTCTACGAATAATTTTATGTGCATGTTCATTTCAATAATATGACAAGTCACTATTTTTTGTAAGCTCAAGTTATCCTCAACTTTCAGGTGGTTGCCGCTGTCGCCAGCAAGATTTTTTGTTAATTTTTAAGTATTCAACACTTCCAGAATATGCCAAGGCATTAACGCCTATTCGACCTCATCTTAGAGATAAGTCTGTAAATATAAACTATTCCAGCTACTTATGCCAAAATAAATTTAAGATGGTAATAGATGGAAGTGATCGCCCAGGACACATATCCTTATGTGTCAGTTGGTTTCATACATCTAGAAACTTAAGTGACTCAGAGCCTAGAAAGCCATCGTCTAAGGTCGAGGAGACAGTTGAAGTTCTCAAGGAGACACTGAAGAAAAAGAGTGATGTTATTGCTGCAGAAAAAGTAGTGGCCAAGAAAAGCATTGGACAGAGGGTGATGGATGAAATCAAGCATTATTATCATGGTTTCCGGCTATTATTCATTGATATCGGAGTGTCTTGGACTCTTGGGTGGAGAATTCTGAATGGTAAATCACTTAGCAGGCGGGAACACCGACAGGTAAGCTATTTGAAGGCTAAATTTAACATGGCACTAAATTTTTCTGATCGCTATAACAAGGAATACATTTTATTCCCCCAGCTGGTGAGGACCGTTTCGGATTTATTTCGTCTTGTTCCATTTTCTGTATTCATCATCGTTCCATTCATGGAGCTGCTGCTTCCGGTGGCACTGAAACTCTTTCCAGGAATGCTTCCATCAACGTTCCAAACTGCAAATGAAAAGGTTTTTAATTTTACATTAGATTTTTTCATAAATTTGATAATATTGTTTTGCATGATAGTTTACCATTGTATTATTTTTGAATGGGTTAACTTATCCATCCATTATCCAAAATGCATTTTTCTCCTTACTCTTTTATACCTTGCCTGACTGAGGTCATAAAATTCTTAATTTTTCATTTGCATTCTATTTTAGCTGAATTCAATGTATCCTAAGTTTTGGGGTTCTCCAATCCCCATCAAGTTTGTATACTGTGAGTTCACTCATTAGGTGGGCACCTATATTCATAGCTTTATCAATGAGGTATTGGAGTTGAACTGATAGGAAATTTTTACTTTGGATTTCTTATCTCCTTAGCCCTTTCGATTACAGTTTTCCCTCATCCCTGACAATATACTTGACAAAGCATGTTTATCACTGCAACGCAGTGTATAAACACTAGAACTACCGATGGAGTCATTTTGACTCCTCGCGATTTTTATTTCTCTGCCCTGACTAAAATTTTCCGAATTCCGGCCTGAAATTTCGTGACTTTTATTCATTTTTGACACGAAATAAAACTTTGCGATCAAAATAGTTCTAGAAAGTCAAATAGTACTCATTTTTTAAAATTTACCTTCAACTACCAAAGGGAGTCATTTTGACTCCCTATTGTATTTTGCTCGTCTTTTCGCCAAATAGTAATATTTGTTCAAGAGTTTATTTCTTCTTATGTTAATAATTAATTTAAATCAATCGGTGGCTTAAATATATAATTATTTCGCTTTTAGGTCAATAATTGCGAGAATTTGAAGGCATTTCTAATTTTACGTGTCCGTGTTTGGAACTACAAACCATATGAATGTCCAGATATAATTTTATCCTGCGATAAAGTGGTGAATATGCTATTCATATTGAGCATTTTCAAATTCATGTGTTTAGAAGCCGTCGTGTCTTGCCCTCATCCCTTACCCCTCCCTTCTCCCCGCCTATCACGCTCGCTACAGCTCAATACTGTATTGCACTGCAGCGCTTTTATTTCACCCTTGACCTCGTGGAAGTTCATTTTCAAACCTGAAAAAGTACCTTTGTATCCTTCCATTGATATAAGGATGAACCAGGAAAATAAATCAGTAGAATGAAATAAAGTTATTGTCCTAGCATTATCGACTCTGACAGCGCTGTCTGTCGCGCGCCGCACAGGAAAATCGTGCGCTGTCCTTCGCATTAGTGAATCCAGTGAACTCTCGAGTGGACTGCAGAACTCTTGTGAAGAAAGGCTTCCATTTTTTCTGACTGGCAGTATGACCAGAAGAAGTAGGCTAAAGCGTGAAGAAGTCCTTTCTATGTTGCATTCCATACCGGAAGGTGAATCGGAATGCGAAAAGGAAGATCATTTCGTCTCTGACGAAGTCGAAGATTTTATCCCTCAAAACGTTTCTAGCTAGTCTGAAGATTCAGACAAAACGAGTGCAAAGGATATGCAGTAATTTACATTTACTTTCCCTTTCATAGGGAGTTACAAAACAAAGATATTATCTACGATTATTTATTGATTCGTTTATACTGACCCACATAAAGTGATGTAAAATTGTGGAAGCACGCAAACAAAATTATGAAGATTTTACTCTTTTCGGTGGGGAGCTAGATGCATGTATAGCCATATTTTATGCCCGTTGAATATCAGGTACAAATGATCTCTCTATTGCAAGTATTTGGTCAAACGACTGGGGAATACCATTATCTAAAATGAACGACTGGGAACCGGTTTGTAAAAGTTTTGCATTATCTAAGATTTGATGAGAAATCTAATCGATTCCAGCGGCTCAAAACTGTCAATTATGCCATCTTTTCAATATTGTAGGATAGATTCACAGATAATTACATTCCTTGTTACAAACCTGGTCCATACATCACGGTTGTTGAACAAATTCTCCCCAGTAAAATCAGGTGTATTTTACTCAGTACATTCCATCTAAGCCGGACAAATACGGCCATGAATATTGGCTAGCTGTTAACAATGATGGCAAATATCTTGCAAATGCCTTCCCTAATGATGGAAAAGATTATTCACTTCATGCAGATTGCCGTTTAGTAGTACTGAAACTAATGCAAACGTTTCTGAAAAATGGTGAAATGTTATTGTAGATAATTACATTACCTCAGTCAAACTCGCCGAACAGCGAAAAAGCTAGGATACTAGCATTATGGGAAAGGTAAATAATTCGAAGAGAAGTACCAAAAGAAATGAAATCACATTATTACCACAAGAACATATACTCAGCGATGGCCTATCCACTCATTGGAAAATACTTCCGACTTAGCAGGTATTCATGAATAGTGTACAAGGAGACTACCTAAAACATTTGGCGCAAGACGCTTTTGAAAAAGCTCGATACAGAGTCGGCTGATACTCAAATTAGATCTCGACAAAAGCGTGGCGTGTCCAATGCTGCATATTCTTCTGACGGGATTCTCCAAAAAAATATTTCCAGGCAATACCAAAGTGCAGAAATAATCGCTCAGTATGGAATTGTATGACCTGCCAAAAGTATTTCTGTGGGCAACTGTGGACAATGAACGACAATGCTTGAACTGTAAAGCACCTTAGCCAAATGCGTGGCTTATCAAATGCAGTTTTTTTGCTGTATTTAATTATTTTCCCAACTTCCATGTAGCCTAGGTAATATTTTTGATCATTCAAACATGATGATAAAATGTGTTGAAATGTCTATGTTTGCTGTTTTATCCAATTACTCTGTGAAAATCCTATTAAAACAACATAACATGTAGGAAAAAAGAATTTCAAAGCAATGCCGTCGAAACTCGCATTTTTTATAAAATATGATTTTTTTGTTTAAATAACGTCTGAAATAATGCAATAATAAACAATAATGATAAACTAAAGCAATGTATACATAAAAACATTGATAAACTGGAAAAATAAACAATTATAAGGTAGGAGTCAAAATGACTCCATTTGGTAGTTCTAGGAGGGGTGTCAAGTCCGGTATTCCTAGTGTTAAAGATTACTTACTCCTTGTGCATCTGGCTTTAATCCTAACATAGTTATGCACTTTTCTGTATGTGAAATCTTAAATTTTTAGGAAATCATAGCCTAGTTGGTAATCCAAAGACTTGTCTTCTATATCATGGCCTACTATGGATGATCATTTAAAAATAGTCTTTGCCTGGTAGATAATACTGTATGGCGATGAAAAGATTCTTTCCATTCCCTTGCCTCTCCAAACCTATCGTCTCTCTGGGAATGGAAGTGTGTTCATCATAGCAAGATATTCTTACCTTTTTGATTCCTAAAATTCCACTCCTATATTTGGTGTTTTTGGTCAAAATCAGCTTGTAGCTTAAGTGTAGGCATCTCGAAATTTACCTCGCAGGGCCTAAGTATCCTAGTGGGTAGTGCTTAGGAATATTGACCAGAGCGTCCTGGTTCATAACTCCGCAGCTTTTGGACTCCCCTGTTAAAAATTTCTAGGATAATGACTTTGTCAGAACATAGTGGTAAATTTCAGCTGACTCAGAAGACATATCTTGTCCTTTAACCCTCCCTCAAGTTAAATGTGAATGCAATGTTAATTAATATTAGAAATAACCACAGTGCACTTTTATTGAGTTACTTCCGAGAGTATAGAAATTCTGCTGAGTGAAGTCGTGCATCCTGCTGGTTGGTAAAAAATATTCACCAAGCCATGCCATTTCAGACAAAAAGTTATAATGCAGTAGACCCTCGAATTGCAATATTTATCCATTCCATGTAATGCTAACATATGATTGTAAAGCAAATTCAATTGTATATTGAACCATTATTTTCAGATGAGGAATCAGTTTTAAGGGTATAGGTGCAAGTACTCAATGCTGTGTTCAAAAAAGTGCTTCGTTTTTCATATAAGGCATAAAGGTAAGTAATTTATGATGTATTCCAAACTACATATTCGATGACATAATTGGCAACATTTGAAATTTTAAAAACCATGTGGAGAATCAGCTCAGGTCGTATGCAGAATTGATCGTAAATGGAAGCCAACGCAAAGTGGGACTTCCTATGCTAAAGTACTTGAGAGTGTCTTATCTCCCTTGTAGGGCTGAGTTTGTCCTTTTGTGGGTGGTTGAAGTTCAACATTATGTAGCTCTTAACCTTTACCCTACTAAAGACGTAAATATACGTGTGGATGTTTCTTGACCCGGGAGACGAAAGCCGTATATTTTTGTCGGACATTTTCTTACACAAGTGAACGAATGCCGAATATATACGTTTGCTACGTCCTCCCCCTTTCGCGGTCGCGGGTGTATGACGTCTTTGTTTCGGGACCCAATACTGCAGGGTTTAGGCTTTACCCTCGGAATCCGGGAGCAGGTATCCTGACCCCTTGTCTTTTATTACCCCTCTTATCGGTAATGGACCGTGGTAATGCAATTGTTTATCCAGTCTGTTTTCGAAATAAATATTTATCTAAGAATTGATTTCTTTCTCTTTTGAGTAGCGTTTACAATTTTTAAACGAAATTCTACGATAAATATTGTGCAAGCAACAATTATCCAAAGGACAAATACATATAAGCAATCCATAAGTTGACCGCGAACCAATGCCACAGATATGGTCGTAAACCCAGAAAGGAGGGAGCATAAGTACCCTCGGAGTCGGAGATAATGTGGAGTCCTTGCTGGGAGGGGTCGAAAAAGGTTGGAGCTGAAAGCGTGTGATTATCTTTGAGACCCTTCTTAACCAATCTCTCGTAAAAATGCTCTGTACCACGAGAAAGAAGAGGCTCTTGAGGATCAGTACAGCAGTCATGCTAAGACGAAAACTCCACCGTCTCGAAAGTGTTAAAACTCTGTGTTTGAGAAAAAATTCTTGAAACAGAAGTTTTTTTACGAGAATTGAAGCTTACCGTGGCTCTATTTTTGGTTTCTACTGTCTTTGGGAGCTGAAAGTGGAATGCTGAAATGGAAAATTTGAGCTTTTCAGTTTCAATATTGGCATTGATAATGGAGCTTCAAGAAATCTTTTTAGTTTTTCTGGAGGCCACTGTCACTAGGAGTCTATATGTTTAATAAGATTGCTGAGTATTACTTCTCTTATATTGTTTTCAAGGCCTTGAAATGGCTGTTTATCATGCAAGGTAGCGTAGAAATGCCATCCAGCTGAAGTGCTGGTATTATTCTAGTTTCACATCGTAAATGCTGATGTTTATGATGGCAGATTGTGCATGCATGAACCATGATAAGAGTCAATGAAAACATCACTCATAACCTTTGCTCTCTGTTGCATTGAGCCACAGAGTGCCATGAGGAAGTATTTTGCAATGTAAATTTGGTTAGAAAACCTATATTTTGGTAGTTTTATATTCAAATCTTTAATTATCACTAGGAGATTATGATCATGATAAATCAGGCACAAGCGCAACTTTAAAGGAACTTCTGATGAATTGCACTTGAGGAATTGCTTAGCTAATTAAAAAGAAAATAAAAGTGGTCAATTCGTAAATCAGTCGTACAGGTCTACAACGTATATTTTGTTGAAAAATATCCCATACAGTGATCCTGCACTTTTCATAAGGGCCTGCATGAATTTGAATTGAATAGCTCACGAGAGAACTTTCAAACCATGCCCTACAAAAATATCAATGTAAAGTTCTCCATATAAGTGATAATCAGGGACTTCAGTAAGGACATACATATTTCTGTTCTAAAAAAGAATAGAGCGAATAACTGTGAACATTTCTGAACCATTGGCTTGACTACACATTCAATGAAACAATACAATTTGTCTTTCATCATATTTTATCTTTAACTTTATTAGCTTCTTTCTGTCCTATTGATAGATCTTTTGCATTCTCCCCACTTAGTTCCTGTGGGAATTTTTATCCTTAAATGCTTCTTTTTAATCATATCTTTTTTTGTTAGGCAGGTGCACTCACGAAGTGGATGTATGATGCATGTTTTGGTATTAGTACTGTGAGATAATTGAAGTACACCCACACCAAGAAATGTTCTCGTAACCTAAACGTTTTTACCCATTTACGGTAATTTTTATGCCGAATGAAGGTTGTAATTGATGAATATTAAATAAGGTTTTAGATGTCTCAGGTTATTAATGCATTAAAAAATTAGTCCTGTATACAAGTGGGTACTATGGTGGG
This sequence comes from Ischnura elegans, assembly GCF_921293095.1. Lineage (NCBI taxonomy): Eukaryota > Metazoa > Arthropoda > Insecta > Odonata > Coenagrionidae > Ischnura > Ischnura elegans. The sequence goes on from NC_060248.1 coordinate 104,470,387, forward strand.
GTGTGGTGGGTCCTATGTATTATATATTGGGGCAATGCACCATCATTGTTGTGAGGGTTGGGTGCCTATTTACCAGGTATACTTAAGACTAGAAAGTCGAGCTTTGCCATTTTTTCTATTTTTGACATTGACTCTGTGTGTTAGCACAAGGGTAATATTTTTATCCCTATTTCATTACTTATCAGCCATTTCTGAAGCCTGAAGTGACTTAAATGCTGTCACTTGCACGCATGCAAAGTTTATACACCAAGGATGAAGTTTGCCATGAAAAAATATTTGGTTGAACTTGCTTCATGCAGTGCTTTGAAATTTGTTATCACCGAATAGTAACTAAGTAGGGTTTCTTTCTGCGGCAGTGACTTGGTAAGTATGACCTTCGTAGCATGTGCCACAGAGTGGACTTTTGATGTCAATGCCTTGTGTGGTAAAACCCATCCCGAAGTTTGCTCTGAGAAGATGGCTTGGTGGAGTAATTGGCTAACACCTGACCAGCATTGGGGGGATCTGGGTTTGAATCTCAGCTAAGCAAAATATTTCCTCTTCGACAACTTAGCCTATGTGAAAATCTGAAACTTCAGCGAAGAAGATGACTTCATTGTACTCCTTGCTGTGGAACAGGAGGAACTCACTAATGAAGGCCTAATCAAGCTGGAGACAAAAAAAGGAGGAAGAAGTGGTTAGGGAACCAACGTATGTCCAAATGAAATTAATGAGGAAAGGGTTTCACTAGTTCAAAAATTATTGTTGGTGCCTAGGACCCCAATGTGGAAAGTTTAATAATGTTGTGGTAGCTCATGATACAATGAATTATTAACGCTGCATTTTTGAGGAAAGGAAGACTGCATTCAAAGTATCAATTCAACTGTTTATAAGTCGGGAAATGCACTGCATTTTGCCCATTTTTAATTCACCCTTATAACAAAATGTTTTCATCTCCAGCCGTGTCTCACATGCAGCGAGAATAGTTTATAAGGATTATGAGCTAATGCACAATTGTCCCTCAGTACTGTACACAGTAGGATAACTTTGCTTTAGGATGCCTGGCTTCATTTTTTCTGCGTACAAACACAGTCTCAGAATGCACCTTGATCATATGTCGAGGACTTACTGTACTGCAATATTGCCTATTTAAAGTATACTTATAATAGTACTAATTAAAAAAAAAGAACTACAAATGCCGAACATCAATGAATCAACCAATGAATGTGATGCATGAAAATTATTAAAATTTATCCATGATTATTTTATGAGCATAGAAAGTGTTTCAGACTTCATTTGGTGGAAGTTAAACATAATAAAGTTGTCTGCCAATTTTCCACTTTTATTTAAAATCACCAGTTACAGTTACACATATTTGTGAGGGTCTTATTAATTTTTGTGTGGAAAATTGCCTGTCAATTTTATTTACTCTAATGTGAGTAATTTTTATATATTACCCATCCAGATTGTTTGCAGTTGAGGAGCTGTGAAAGATAAATGTTCAGACAAAAATTGAAAGGGCACAGTAAAATAATTCCAGTAGTCAAATAAGTTACATATTTGTGTTTAAACATTACCTGAGTAATACTGGGAGTGCTAATATTGTTTCTTGGAAATACTACTCTTTTTATTTTTTGATTTAATTACTTGATAACAATGTTTTCGGCGTGAATTTTTCACACCTCTTCCAACTTTCATCATAATTAGTGAGACTTACAGTGTCTGTCAACACCTTTTTTGATAAAACCCATCTCGAAGTTTGCTCTGAGGTGATGGCTTGATGGTATAACTGACTTACACGTCTAACTGGCAATCAGGAGTCCAGGTTTGAATCCCGGCTAAGCCAAATATATTTTCATGGCAAACTTCATTGCTGGTGTATATATACCAATGTATATTTTGTATAACTACTTAAAAGTATGAGTAATTTTATCAGAGATCTCTGGTATATTTTTATTCTAGGAAGACAAGATGAAAAAGGCTCTGAAGGTGAAGTTGGAAATGGCAAAATTTTTGCAGGAAACGTTAGATGACATGGCAGTGACAACAAAAGGTCATTTCTCTCAGTCAGCCAAAGATTTTGCAGAATTTTTTACCAAGGTAAATATTTATTGTTGTTTGTAAATGTTTGTTTGAAGTGTTTGTGTGAGCAATTCATGTACGTATAGTTTTTGTACATGGTGATATATTGTTATTGTAGCTGGTATGCTGTTACCACATACTTTTCAATGCAGTGAAACTCGTTAATAGCACTGTTGAAGTAATGACGTACTTTAATGAGGAGGCCTTTCAGTTCCTCAGACAGTCTTATGGTTACATATGTTAATTAACCCTTGTAACGTTTTTGGTTAATTTTCCACTTCTCTTACTTAACAAATGATTTTTATAACACTTTATACAGAAATTTTACAATTTAAAACTCGTGAGCATAAACAACATCCACTAGCCGCCATGACTATTAGAATCCCATTTGTACTATCCGTACTACCACTCACTGAACCACTGCCATGAACTGCACCAGAGGGGATCTTGAGTTCTGCCGTATCCCTTTCCTCCGGTCTCTTTCTCTTTCGTAGACGCCTGCTTTTTCTCTGCGTCCTTTTCTTCTTTCTGCCGATCTTGAATTCTGCCATATTTCTTTCTCCGGTCTCTCAATACACCACTACTTTAATTTTTCTCCCAATCTTTTATAACACGTCTATCTCTTCCTTCTCTCCATACATGACTCCCGTTTTCTTTTCGCGTCCCTCACTACCATTATTGCCTCCCATTATTGCTTCCTCACTACTATTGTTAATTTTAATTCATTTTAATAAACAACATGGCAGCTTGTTTACACCCTCATGAAATAAGTATGAATAGGTTATCCCCTCAGTTGTGAATCATTTCTTAGGCTCTTAGAGAATATCCTATTACCTCTTATCTTGCAGAATGCATACAATCTGTAGCCTTATTTTATTTTACATTGCTATTAGTCATAGCCATCACCAGACACCTCACCGATGTAATTTTTTAATGCTTCAACGGGTGTAATTTTTAAAAGTACAACATTAGTGAAGCCATTGATAATTAAGCTGCCACTGACATTTAAAGTACTTCATATCCAGTAGAATTTCGTTCCAATAGAAGTTGTCTTGACTGTAAATATTCCAATATACCAATAAATTGCTTTGTGAATTTTAACATTGGTAAAATTTATATTGCGCTATGAACTACTATTTATTGATTACTGTTTATTTAAAATATTTAGATGTACAATCAAAATAAAGAGAATTTCCAAGTTTTAGCCTAATTATTGCCCAAATTATTGTCTCCTGCAGGGCTATTCCGATAAACGGGGCCATACGTATGGCCGGCCGTAAGTTTCGTATGGCCTGGCCTGAAATTACGGCCTATACCGATTCCACTTTAGAGGAGCCGTATTGTATGGCCCGGCTGAAAGTTTTAACGCCCTTTCTGTAGGCGGGTATGAGAATTGTAGTTGGTACTATAAGTTGAGTTCACTTTTCTTTAACATCAGTGATTTTTTGAGAAGGGAGTCAGTTTTAACGTGAATAAAAAAATAATTCTATGTTCCTTAACCTAAATAGACTCTTATTAAAGGATAAATTTGTATTTTCTTTAAACACTGATCTAGCGGCAGGTGCTGGAGATCTTAAAAAAGTGAAGAACGCAAATCACGGGTGAGATGTAGCAGAAGAAATTTGTACCGTACAGTATTATAAGATTAAAATATACGTGAATTGTGCATGTCATGAACATACAGTACATGTAATGGATAGATTTAGAACATGAAATCCTATTTTAATTCTAACCCTCTTCCTGTCCTTCCAATGGTGTAACTATTGTCTCATGGCTGCGATAATTTGCCCCCAAAAGCCGTAGAAATCCAGCCTGTGAATGAAATCTAAAAATGAAATTGAAACTAAGTTTCATTAATTTTATGATCAGACGCTTATGTTTAGGTAGAAGTATAAAATTAATATGAGAGTATTCTTTCCTTGATTTGTGGACGACATTTGTCCTTTACACAGCGAATTAGGTACTGAAGATTGCCATATTACTGGCAAAAAAAAAGTCGCCCTGTGTTTCATTGATACCCTTCCTCTTGAGCCGTAATGCTACGAGAATCTTAAAATATAAATCAATTAACAGCTGATATTTCAAGCTACCTTCAGCTTTAAGAAACAAATAAGTAAGAAATCTGCTACAAAATGTGGCACACAGAAAGCAAATAAAAGCCCATTCCTCCGTTCACTTCAACAGAGCATCCATTTAAAAAGGTATTTCTAACTTTTTAACTACAAGTGAACTTTAAGTTCATCCACTATATTTACTTAAAAAGTCAGTAACGACTTCTTTTGACGCGCGGAAATATTTAATGAAAATTTCATCATCGTATTCAAACGGATTACATACACGTAAGTATTGTATCCATTATCCTCGTTACGAAATCGAGGTCTTCCTTTAATATTTCGAGCCAATTCCCGATGAATACGTATGTGCTCCCCCGCAATATTTATAAATTTCTTGAAACAACCGCTATATAATCGATGAGTACTCGTAAATTTATTTTATAACTTCTTAGGCGAACAATGTTATTTCGTATGGCCTGTGTTATGACCGCCTCCTAGGCAGGTCATAATATTACGGCCTCTAGGCCATAGCTACCGCCCGACTTATGGCTTTTCGCTCAGTTTAGAATCGCTCGAAGCCATACGTACGTCTCGAGGCCGTAGTTATGGCCGATTTCGACTTATGGCCCGGCCATATGATTATTGGAATAGCCCTGCTGAAATATGTCTGTTTATCCCTTGCCATTCCCTTGGCAGGATGGCCATTTTTGTGACATGACATCAGTGAGGTGTCCGGTGATGGCTATGACTTTTTTGAATGAATATAACTTTATATAATGGTAACTTAGAATTATAATATTGGATATTTGTAAATCATTCTTATAGGTCTGCAAAATAATTTTTTGTTGAATATTCACTGTGGTTACTCAACACTACATAATTTAATTTTAGTGAAATTGGTCACAGATTCAAATTGTGATGTGTTTTTAATGTATCTTTTTCCAATCAATATGATATTTTAGGTGAGAACATCTGGGGAGCAGGCGACTAACAAAGAAATTCTTCGATTCTCCAAGTTATTTGAGGATGAAATCACCCTGGATTCCTTGTCACGTCCTCAGTTAGCTGCATTGTGTCGTGTGTTAGAAATACAGCCTTTGGGAACCAATAATTTCCTTCGTTTTCAGTTAAGACTGAGACTTAGGCAGCTAGCAGCTGATGATAAGGTAAAATTATTTTGTTAGTGAATTTTACTAATGCTTGCTTATCACAAATATGCTGATCAAAAGTAATTATAGGCATTATTTGATATAAATGCTTAAACGGGAATCTAAAGCATTGAAGCCTTTTTGCATTGGAGAGAGATAATTTAATAGAGGAAAGAAATCCAGAATTAATTGGAGATAGCTCAGGGTTCATACTGGTCCGAAAAGTGAGGGAAACAATTCTTGGTCCTGCAGGGCTATTCAGTAACTGTTTACGCGGTCGCGAAGACGAAAGATTTCGTGACGGGATCGCGAAAATCACATTGTTGCTATTCTGTAAGCCATTTCGAACATTCCGCCGCGTAAGTTTCGTGCTTCAGTTTACGCGACGAGAGTTGTCAACGAAAACTCAGTTTCCGCCGCGTAAACAGCAGACCGCGGTAGACGACGGGGCCACATGCTGTTAATATATGTCATGTATTTGCTTTGCCATGTAAACAGCGGTGTTCATTGTAGTTGTGGACGTAATTTCATTTCGTGCAAGTAATATTTTTGCATATTTAAGTGTTAATTTCGTGAATTTTAAATTATTCTTGTCTTGTATATGCTTCTCATATTCTCTTTTCGGAATACATACCTATTGGAGTTGGAGGTGTTGTTATCTGTCATTGAGGAAATGTTTAATATTTTTCATATTTATCGTTATAGCCCGCTTAATTGCACATCTCAATACTGCTCTATTTATTTTCAACCGTTTATCAAAGTGAATACTTGAGTTGAAAATGTGTCGTCGCATCTTGTTTTTATGCCGTGTTTACAAGACATTTTCCCGTCGTCTGTTTCACTCTGAGTGTAGATGATGTATGAGCGTAGATATTTTAAATTCTTTGTTCTACTTTTCCCCGGGATGGTTACAAAAGTAGGAAGATATTTGCTGGTTAAGAGGAAACGTCTGTGTTCCATTCATGAATTTGCTGCTGCGAGTCACCTTTGTGGTTTTAGTCAGTGCTTTCCCACTTCGGAATGCAGTGTTACTCTATGAATACTAGTGTATATGCAAAAGGAGTATGTAGCGGGATTCAAGAACTTAGGATAAAGTACAAATGCTACTTTTAATATCCACTGAGAAGGTAAACAACTCGTAGTATGATCATAATATTATTTTATTTCTTCTGGTTTGAAAGGGCTCATGTTCAACATCAATGCTAAAATAACATGAATGAATACTGCGCTCTACAGTCTGTATATACGGTTGTATAATATTTTTTGGATGATCAAGTTGGAGGGACATAACTAGCGGAAAGACAGCTCCTCTGCTGATCAATATTTTTACTCAGGCTGGCGATGTATAAATATTCACAATTATTGCCGTATAGTGGATGTATATTTTTTTCTACGTTGTGATGGCTATTGTTTTAACTAATCAAATGCAAGATATTGACACTGAAAGGATATAACTTATAGGTGAATCGATTTTGTGTGTTTATGTTAGCTCCTTTTCGCAAATGAAATGTGCAGCAGCTGTGGCTAGAGGTTACCATGTCTAAACTGTGGATAGGTAGATGCTTGTATGACAGATAGACGTTTGTAGGCATGTTATTTATGTACATAGCATAGTGGGTACAACTTAAATTATTTTATCAAGTAGTCATTATTGAGTATACTACTGTTTTCAGTGTAATCTGTCTTGCAACAAAAGATGACTGTAAGTATTTGTTGACATAAGAGATTTGTTTTGTTCAAAATGGTTAGTATATACATTGGGGACATATGTCGTTTTTGTGATATCTATCATACAGGATGTTTCCTTTCTATTATGCCTATGATTCCATGGCAAGACTATGATTATTATGGAAGGGAGAGCGAGAGTATTTATTCAATGGCCATTAGTGTGATGGTCCCTATTAAAGAATTGAGGCAAGTCAATCATCTTATTTGTATTGATTGCGGATAGTGGTGAGAGGATATTGTCTGAGAGACAGATACCCATTTGTGCCTGCTGCAGTATCATGATGGTATAAAGGAATTGACTCCCACATTCTAGCCACTGAGAACCCTAGATGAGGGATTTATGCTTTTATGTGAAATGACTCATAGTAAACCAATAAAATAAGACAGCCAATTACTTCATAATGTGCTACAGATATGTTTTGTTCCATATAACATTTTGAGACCATTTATTGTTTCTGAGATTACAATTTTAATGTTCTCATAAGGTCAGGTGAGGCTAACCTATTTTCATTTGAATGTGTATCGTAAATTTATTTAATGATGGAATCTGATTGAAAATTAATGGTGTGAGAGCCCTAGAAATACTTAGGAGGAGGAGAGAGATGAAAGAGACAAGTCTTGTGTGAGGGAACTAATGGATGTATATGACCCTTTTGTATTAACATAAGAGGTATTTCAGGGAAAATATTGGATAAAGATTTAGCTTGGAGACTAATAAATATTTTATATCCCCCACATGATTCCAGCTCAAAGAGCTCTTGTAGTACCAATGAATTTGTAGGTATAGTACTAAACCACATCAACCACTATCCCTATAATAAGTTAGTGAAAATTGTACATGGAATACCTACCTAAATCTAGATATTTTGTGCACTGCATTTTTATGGGCATGACAGTTACTGGTAGTGACAATAATTTGGGACTTAGCCATCCCTCTGTCAGCAGAGAAGTTGAGGGGGTTACAGAAGCATAGAATTCTCCTCCCATATTGACCAAAGATATATAAGTCCCATCAATAGAAAATGAACTGATTGTGAGTAGAGAATTATAAAATTAAGCGTGAATTGCCCATGAATTTTTGTAACAAATTGTGATGAGCCCATTGCTGTTTACATAGGATTTTCCAACAAATTTATACTGTTGGAGGATAATCAAACCAACATTATAATTTATTTTAATAATTTGCCATGGATTAGACGTTGATTCTGAAAATTATTCACTTGAGTGTTTTTAAATCATCATTACCTTATATGCCAGTCCTTTTCAAATTAATTGGTGATAATTGAGGTATTCCTACAAATAGGCCTAACACAGATAATAGGTATTTATGCATTCACAATAAGGGATCCAGTTCCTCTCGTTAAATTTCCTGTATTATAATATGGCATGGTGTAAGTAACCGATTAATGGAGATGTTGCTCCAGATGTTCATGAACTTTACCTAGATTGTTTCCATTAGTATGGGATCAGAATCGTAGCATTCCAAAAAATTTGGTGATAATGCCACTCTTCTATTCATATTACAAACTTTTACCAATTTACAGCTCCCTACCCCCTTTAATTAAATTATTCATATTCGCTATATCATGAAACCCATTCTACATCCACAGCTCAAGTCTCTTGTAACCACTCTCATCCCATATGCTATGTAAATCCACTCAGAAGCATATTAATAACATGCTTGTGAGCACAAGCTCTTAATCAATTTGAAATGTGATGGTAACTGATACCACCTCCAGAACTATGGTTGAATTTCGTTATTCTTTATAGTTACTAAACAATTACAGGTAAGCTCAAAGGAAATAAAGTAAGAGAGTATCATTTCTTAGTCATTCCTATTTTATTTAACAGTAATTTGCAAGCATAATTTTTTCCAGATTATCAGTTATGTCGATTCATATATGGAATCAATCAGTCATGCATGGGGAAATGAAAGGTACTTGGGAGAGTGGATATCAATGTTCGTTGTTTGGAATAAATTTGGGAAAATAATCATCTGGTACATAATTTAGCATACATTATATGATATTAATAATACGTAGGAAGAAATGACCTTAATTTTTTTAAAGTAAGCTCCTTGCATTGAAAAGAAAGAATAATTTTTTTATCATATCTGTATGCTTAAGCACCGAATATATTAAAAACGGTGTAATGAATGATAGGAGGCTTAGGTTACCCACACCACCTCTGGCCCCAGACTGGAATACTATATGGCAGGACAAGTACCCCTGAAACTTAATAAACTGAAACCCATGTGCGGGTTATGAAGTCTATTGAGAGGTGCATGGGGTTTCTTAACTCTAGGTTCAGATTATTGCTGAGGCATTGAGTGCTGAAGTGTACACCAATAAAATCAGGATTGATAGTCAATTCTTGTGTTGTACTTCATAATATGTGTGTAGGGACTGGTTTTCCCTTCCCAGACGAGGCTGATTATTATGGAGATGCCAGCTCTTGCAGAGTCCCTAATTAATGGAAGAGGCATATTAAACAAGGCCAGAACTATTAGACAAGCCATTATTAACATGTTACCTGATGCATTGGTAAATTACAAATTGATAGACTACCATTGCTTTTGTTGGTGGTCAAACTACGGATTTCCGCCTTATAATTAATCATGGGATCCCTCGTAGAAGGGATACCCTGTAGTTGCCACCAACCTCATCAAAATCGTCTAAAATGATAAAAGAAATATTACCAATAGGTCATATTTCATCCATTATTTTTTCATGCATTTTTCTGTTCCTTGAATAAGACATATAATTTCTTCTACCAGGTAGAACTTTCCCTTACCAATTATCACTGTTTGGGTCTATAACTTTCTTGATTGTGAGGTATTTCAGGGTAAAAGTAGAACAGTCATCACTATAGCTAAGTTTATATCAATTGCCACCCATTCAGGGAGTACTTTCTTTTTCTTAGGAACCGTAGTAAAAAGTGATATTTTTAGGTGTGCTGATGACTTTAGATGCTGCAAATTTGCTACCTATTTGATATTATAGCGTGATTGATTTTTAAACATCCAAAATTATGAGGTAGAAACTCCTTCACTTGACTTTATACTTAAGTTAAAAATTCCCAAGGTATCTTTTACATTGAAACTACTTCAAAATAAATAAGATTTGGATTTATTCAATAAAAATATGAACTTAATGTCAATTCTATTCTAAAAAGTTAGGTGTACTTATATACGTTAGCGAAAAATGTTGAGGTGCATTTCATCAGTACCATAACTCTTAAATGTTAATGCAAGGATACAAATTGTGAACATTGAAGTCAGGGCTGCAACGTAATGATAGGCAGTCCAGTGTAAATAGATTCTTATTTTTATCTATTTTGAGGGGTTTAGTTCTTCACCTTATTTTCCGTCTTCTTAGCACCCTGTTACCAGCTCTTATCCCGTTAAGTTATCCTTTCTTATCTACTGTCTTCCAATAATTAAGCACACTATTCTTAGGACATCGCTGGCGATTGACAATAATTTTCAAAACATTTTACCACACTTCTGAGTTTACACTGTTTACATGACTATTTTCATTGCCTATAGCTAACTATTTAGCCAATTCTGCGAGAAACGATATGACGAAACTGACCACTTCATTTCAAATACTTGCATTATCATTAAAAGAGGTCTCTGGCATAAGCAAATGCATAATAACGCGAAATTCCTCTCATTTACAAGTTTTTTTATCCCAATTACTCACTGTAATCTTTGGTATCTAATCGCATACATATTTCCTACGTACTCACCTTCAACATTAATATACACGTTGAGCTCTCACTTATATTTAAAAGTGTACAACATACTTCTCATTAATCAACGTTATTCACTGATCAACGTTATAATTCATAATAGCCTTGCACTTACCAGCCGAATCTCGCTCTATTTTTGTTTGTCTAGGACAATTGCATGCCGATTTTCTCTGATTGGCTCGCAGTGACGTATTGCAGGAAAACTTCGGGTATCTTCGACTTCCCCCACTTCCGCGGAGGGGAAGGCACGAAAACGTTTTCGTGGAGCCTACTGAATAGCAAATTACGCGTCTTCGAATGTTTACGCGGCGTAACCACGTAAACGGAATCTTTCGTCTTCGCGACCGCGTAAAGAGTTACTGAATAGCCCTGCTGGAAGTCATACAAAAGTCAGGGAAAAACTCAAGGAGCCATATTACTAAACAACAACAGAACAACTGAATGAAGAGTGGTTGAAAATCCGGAACATTACTGTGTTATAGTGGCAAGGTGGGCATTTTGTTGCTATCCTGGCTGAGCAGTGACTTGGTGCTACTTAACTTTCTTTTATTAACACTTCTGCTTGAATTTATTTCACAATAGACGTAGCTGCATTGTTTTCATATAATCCCTATGTAATGGACATTCGCTCCATTAAATAAACTTTCAAATGCCATAAAACACATTAAAAAATAATGTTTCTTGACCGAAATATCTCCAAAAAGTGAAAATTGTATTTTCAAGCTGGCCAGCTCTGGTGGGCCTCTAGCGGGCTGGAAGTGTGGGGAGGTTAGTCCTATTTGATCCCAAATCGCATGCCCTAAGTTAGGAAAAACCCGGAGGGGAGACTTATCACCCTCTTATTCAGCTATGCCCTTTTACATATGAACATTTTTGATAAATATGAACAGCCAATAATGTTTTTGAATAATTCTTAGCAAGGACGTAAAATTTTTATTGGAAGGTAATCGTGATTTTTCATTCTTTGGTGTTGCCAGATGATGATGTTATACATTTGAATTCTTTTGACTTGCAGCTGATTATGAAAGAGGGCATCGAGTCGCTCACTGCCTCGGAGCTGCAGCAGACCTGTCGGAGTCGAGGCATGAGAGCTTATGGTGTGTCGGAAGAAAGGTTACGGTCTCAGTTGGAGCAATGGTTGGACTTGAGTCTGAATGAAAAAGTGCCACCTTCTCTCCTCCTCCTGTCCCGAGCATTGCTTCTACCAGATACAATTACTCCTGGGGACCAATTGAAGGCCACTATTTCTGTACTTCCTGACACTGTGGTAAGTGCGTGATTTTATTTGCATGAATGCTTTGGTAATTCAGTTTTGACACTTATGATCTACTGTGAAATTCCTGGTGTTCAAATTATTAGGGGGTCAGTATTTAAAAAAAAAATTTGGTTTGTTTTGGCCATAAATAATCACTATTTATGGCCAATTATCATTTTTATTCATGCACAAGTGAAAGTAAAATTGATTGTCCTATCTGTCATCAGAACAAATTTACTAATTGCAGGTTATCTTTTGTATCATCAACTATTTTTTAAAACATTTTCTGTCATAATTTTTTTATTTTAATTTAAGGTTACCAAAGCCTCAGCAGCTATAAGTGAACGTGAAGGAAAGATAGACAATTTGCTGAAGCTTGAGTTGATTAAGGAAGAGCAGAGGAAAATCAAGGAGGAACGACAGGAAGAAAGAGAAGAACGGAAGAGGCAAGAGGATACCAAAAAGAAGCTTCAGGTATTTGTAGCTTTAGGCATTGTTTGTTAAGTACTGATGTATTGATGCTGAAAGTAGCTGGTATGCCAAGGACTACATTAGTATGAAATTATGTATAATGTCAAGGTACCATTTTCATTCACAAATACTCTCTGCTCTGAGTCCTGTAGCTTGTTGAGATGTTGATTAAGTCTGTGTGCTTGGGTATGCTAGAAATCAATAGGAGAGATAGCCTAAATGCCTGACATGTATTTATCATTTGTACTTGTTCACCTTTTTCCTCTAAAATCACTACTGAAAATGATGGTTAGCCTATTACACAATGTCTATCTGCCTTCACTTGTCTCAAGATCAGCTGATGCACAGCATGATTCCGGTAATTAACATGCTGGTTGAACTTCAAATTAAGGTTTCCTTGTGAGGGTTGGAAGAATACTTACCTTGAAAATATGAACCAACTGTGCACCCCAGTTATTGTTTTTTGGCTACCTCAGTAGCTTTTCCCTTTTCAGTTTGTTTATAAAGTGAAATAAAAATAAAACAATATTGAATCACTAAGAGCTCCCGTCTGTGGATTCATGTAGGTGAACTCTACAGCAAGAAATGTCCCTAAAGGCAATTTATCAATTGCTCACATTGATTGAGTTCTTGAAATTTGTGCCAATAAATTTAATACTGATAAGCTTAATAAATTTTGATATCTCTATATGATTTGCTGCTACAAAGCCATGAGTGTGATGTAACCATGCAACTACCAGAAAAGTGTGCTAAAGCTATATTTCTGGGGGTGTAGTGAAATTATAATTAGCATCAAATTAGTTTGCATGCCATAAGTTAACATTAATAAGATAAGAAATTAGAAGGCTTTAATATGGTTTCCTTAACAGAAGTCTGGCATTGGGAGGTTTGTTATTTGTAGTGTACTGTAAATGAAAAATGAATAAAATGAGTAATTGTGTGGTGAAAGCAAGGGTGAACAAAGCACTCTTTATCAGCTAGTCTTTCAATAACTGGTACTTGTCAGTTATTGTTGAACAATTTTAAAATCATCAAAAAAATTCAAAAAATGAGTGCAATAAATTCATTCGTCAAATCCAAGCTCAAAGATTCTTTACTGTTGGCCACATCTTGACAATCATTTCTATCTGGTAGTACCCTTTCTCCTGCTGCAATTTGAGTACCTCTTCTTCGTTTCTCAGCAACTCAAAGAGGTTCATTCTTCACTGTCAAATTTGGCTGAAGGCATGATTTGTTTTTAATAGCAAATATTGAATTCCCGTGGAGACCAAATAGTTATGCTAAATAATAGTGATGTTGACTCTTGAGAGTAGAAATGCATATTATCTCAAATATAATTTTGGATAATTACTTCATTTATTTCTACTTTGTACACCTTTTATTGCATCAAGTCACATCCTGTTTATAGTACAGGCGGTCCCCGACTTTCGTACACAATGCGTTCCCAAAAACTTGTACGAAAGTCGAATGTACGAAAGTCGAATGTACGAAAGTCGAACCATTGACTTCCATACTAATTAGGGGTTGCGTTCCAAAAGAGCGGAATATACGTACTAAAACTTTTTTTTTCACGGAATTCATTTCAATTGACTTAATTTTAATAATATGTTAATAAAACTCCTCAAATCATCTAATTTCTTTCGAAAATAGGCAGAAAGTGCAAATAAAAGTTTAAAAAACAAGAACTCCGTTGGCTATCGAGTGAAACTTCCTCTTGGCGTCTAAGTTGACATTCCACTTATTACGTCCACTATAAATAAAAGGACATATCAAGAAGCATAACAAAATGTATTTGTTGAACCCGCACTCTGGACACCTTTTAATTTTTACACCAAAATTCGATATTTGGCAGGTGACATTCGTGATCGCGTATATTCCGCATGTTATTCAAAAAAGACAAAAGACAAACGGAATTCGGGTGATATTTCGTGCAATATCGTTGCTGAAGGTTTACATGAATTAAACAGCACTCAAACGAAAAAACACAATTAGAAAGGTCTTACTAGTTTCATTGAAAGCTATTCGATGATGTCTAGTCAACTTCTTTTGAAAAATATCTCCAATGAAGGCTTTCTTCTTCTCTTGATAAAGGAGTCTATAGCAGGCAGTCTCCCTCCCAAATAAATCACATTGAGTCAATTACCAACAATTCCCTTCATTATATACGTTCGTATTGTTCGTATATACTGCCGATACTGACATTTGAAACAATTGAATGTTGGGATGCGCAATAAACATCGCGGGAATTTTAAAAAAATTACAGACCAACGTCCGAAAGTCCGAATTTAGCGTACGAAAGTCGAGTAAAAGGTGTCAATTTTTTAATGTACGAAAGTGCGAATTGTACGAAAGTCGAGTGTACGAAAGTCGAGGACCGCCTGTATTTGTACTTTCATCTCTTAATCCAATTGACTTGCATAGATTGAATGGATGTAGTTTTTGGCATTAAAATCCAATTTAATTCTGTTCTGATTGTTTAGGCACGCAAACTGTGTCCTTTGCTCTAAAAACAATTCTTATAGAAGTGAATGATGTTCAATTTACAACCTTGTACTGAAAAAACGATTTTGTATTTTAGGCAGAAGTTTCTGAAGTATTGATGACTGATGAAAAAGCTGTGAGTGAAGAGAAGCCATCTGCTGAACCAGTTGCAGTTCATGATAAATCAGTACCAGTATGTTTGTCCTAATTTTGTAAAAAAATAGTGTGATTACGCATAATTCTAAATCCACCTGTCTATTCAAAGTATGATTTCTTGGGGTTTTTAAATTATTGCCTTTTTGTTTTCATAGTCTCATAATATGATGCATGTAATTTTTTTTATCCCCCTAATATTCAAGCCAATGATTTTTTAGAGGATATGTAAAAATGAGAGATGGGTTGAATAGCAGATTTCTCGAACTCGAATATCAAATTCGAATATTAAACGTACGTTTCTTCTTCTATTCCACTTGATGAATGTATAAATAAAGAGGTGTACAGGGGAACCTCAATCTATCGTTTTTTCAAGGGGATGGATGAAAAAAACGATGAATGCGGGAATGTTTAACTAGGTTACCTATGCATCAGGAAACCCAGGACTTTTGCGAGTAATTGTGATTTCCTTTAAAGGATTCAAACAGGAATTTAGCTAATTAATGGATTTTTTTAATTTTATGATAACAATTTGTGCATATATGTAGTTGATTCAACTAACATCTCTTTCAAATATCCTAAGTGGACACACCACCTCGCGAAAAAATGATTGCATGCCGCCTCGGCATTTACACTGCTATGATGGATTTCTGTCTGATGTATGCATTCTTATCTACCAAATGCCATTTCAGCAGCACCCCCATCTGATATGTACTCGGCTTCATCCAACTTCTTATTTTCAACAGACTGTAGCTCGCTTTACCCCACTCCTACTGTCAAGTGCTAGGGGACAATCTGAGGTGTTTTGCAAAATACACGTGCTTCTCCACCAGATTTTCTTTTTCAATTATTTTCAGTCCATCTTTGGAAGTTCTCACGAGATAAGCAGATGAATTTGAATTGCTAGCAGGGAGAAACCAAATATCCTGTGAAACTATCCCTTCGTCTGTGACAATAGAGATTTATAGCTTAACTAATAAATTGTAACTTGGCATATGTTTTCCAAAAAAAATACCTCATCAACTTCTGAGAAGCTCAGCTGCGAGTATATCGAGTTTTGCCAGATCGTATTTTGACATGTATTTCTTTGCGTAAAATGCTTAAATAAAGTCAGAAATATGTCGTTTTTGGTCTTATTCTTTTTTAAAATACGCGCACATTACTAATATTTCAATCCGATAAAGGTGTAATATCAATTGCCAAAAGTAATTGTTAGACATCTTTTGGGCTAATAGATGACTCATGCAGCAGTTGACCTACAGAAATGGGGAACTTCGAAGCAGGTAGGCAGAAAAAGGTCAGTGGGGGAGAAAGAGGGAAGGGTGAAACATGATTCTATTATTCTTCTGTAACTTGATATTTTATTTTGAAGCTTTTGATTTATGGTCTTCGTAATACGAACCCTGCGTTAGCTGGGGCCTTTTGTTTGATTTCGGAGAAGAGGAAAGCGTCAGAGGAGGTGCTGAGGGCTGATGGATGGAGGGGGTAGTGGATTTTGGGAATTATGCTACGTAGTTACTATCCCACGGCACAGGTTCTCCTGGTGGGGGTTTTAGAATTTTTTCAGCCGATCATTTTCGGTTCCCCACGTCGAACTCTTTTCACTGCTCTAATCCACGAATTTGATGTACTAATTCGTCAACTTGCCTAAAATGGTGCTGCATGCACCAAATGACTTGAGTTCTCTACATTTTTCCGAGTCAACTACCAACGAGGTGCGTGCAACAGTGTATGGCACAAAATTCAAAGTATTCGAGATATTCGAGGTCGTAGCTTTAGCATAATTATTCAAGGTCTCGAATATTGAATACTTTCCAGTATTCAAGTATTTGCGTATACTATTCGCACATCTCTAGTAAAAATTGATGCTAGCAAATGTCCCTTAGATGAATTCTTTTCAAAAAATGGTTTAGGAGTGGAATATATGCTCTAGTCTGAAAAACTGACTCATGTCTTAACTTGTTGGTAATTGTGAAATTTTGTTATAATGAAGCTTCTCTAGGCTTTTACATGTAAATTTCATCGGTACTGGGGAAAACTGTTAGTTTTTGCATAATTTCATTAGATCCATGTTTCTTATACACAGCAACTCTATTGTTAGTATTAGCCTGAGTATACTTGATGGTAAAATTGCTTTTTAGTATATGTTCCCTCTTTGTTTAATAGGGTGTATATCAATCAAATTTATAGAAAAAATTTCTTATGGCTGTTGTGTCAATGGCTAAGGTGAAAATGGAGTATAATGTTGTAATTGCTTATTAATCATTACCTTTGCTCATCATTATTGTTGTAATGTTCATTGTGAATGAATTCTTGACAGCTGCGCTGTTGAGACTATTCAATGTTGAGATTATCATAATTATTACATCTTTGGGGTTAAAGCATCTGCCATAGCCATTGCCCAATAAATTAACATTCTCTTAGGTTTTGGTAACCCATCATTCTCCACTGAAGGTGTTATTTTTGTAGGAGGTATTCAAAACTTTTTTAAATTAGCATTTTCTTTCTTCCATCTTTCAGGAAATTTATGAGAATGATATGGAAGTAATAGAGAGTGGTCTGGCTAGTTTAACGAAAGAGAAGAAGCGTCTCGTTGAAACAGAAGAATTGAAAGAACTGAAGGAAGAAATGGAGGAATATCGAGAGGTAAGTTCCTCTTCTTTTAAAGGATCTTTGAATGCCATTTTATTCTAAGTTTCAAAGAATATGATGAATTATTTCTGGGAAGATTTGGTAATTTCTAAGGAATTTATGCAAGGAAAGGTAGCTTATTTTTATAAAAATTATGGACATTGGCATAAAACTGACTCAAGAATTAGCAAACCCTGATATGTTAGTGATTTGAATTCTAGGTTAGGTAGCCAAAGATCTGTGGTTTGATGGTAGTTCACATTGAATTTCATCACTGTTATTGTCATTCTGTTTTTCAGAATGCCAATAATTGACTCTTTGTGGAAGTCTGTTGGGTGCTAAAATTTGAAATTCATTACATATAAGATATATAATGTTGATGAGGAGCATTTCAGAATAATGATATTTCTGGTGCTTCGGTCACTATTCCTTTTTACAGCGTTTTAACTGACCATGTAATAGCCATTATAGCCATGTATATCTCAGGTGTTTAATGAGCATGAACAACTTGCAACGTGGAAAAATCTCCTCACTTTGAATATTGGTTTATCCTAAAGAAATATGTACTTGTCATAAAATTGAAGCAATTATGATGAATTTACCAAAGCATGATCTTACCAATTTTGTAAAGTATATGATGAATGCCATTGATGCCTTCATATAAAATCACTGGAAAATGTATTTTTATACAAGAAATATGATCTGCTATAGAAACTGCTTCTGCACAGGCTTTTAAGTACTCAAGTGACTGACATTTGGTTGACGCTGCATAAACAAAAAAAATCAAGTTTGAAAAAAATTCTGGAATGCATTTTGTCAAATACGTACCGTATTTATCTGAATATAGTCCTCTCCTTTTTTTTTTTTTTTTTCAAAAAATCCTGTGGTCAAAGTAAAACTATGCATTTATATAACTTTTCCCGAAACTGAAGCCTCAAAATTTGGGGGGGACTATGCAGTAGACTCTCGTTAATACGAGCAATGTCATTTCAAAGTTATTGTTATTACGAAGCAAATGATTGGTCCTGACGAAAAGGCCTATCTTCTCTATGTTAAAAGAAATGTTATTACAAACCTCAGTCCCGGTGGTTACAAAATAAACTTTATTACGAAGTTCCACGAATAAGCAACGGCATTTAGTTTGTTATGCACAATGCTACGTTGTCATCATTGATCTACGTTTAAGTTCTCTTCGTGTATTGTGCCCAAGAGCATCAATTATGGTTCTTTCTTCAGTAGGAGATACTTCCGTAGGAGATACCGTATGCAAGCAATATCATATAATAAGCTTCATTTCTGTGGAATTGTGGTGACCCAATCATTAACTCTTGTAAATTGGACGTACAGTTAGTCCTCTTCCTATGCACATTTGATTGACAAACTTTCAGAGGTATGAAAGTTTGAAAATTTCAAGCATGGCTGAAATTTTGTGCCTTTGGAGTTAGCGGATGCGACATGGCTTGGGCTAGAGGGTATTGCACCTTCGCGTAATCTGAACAGAGTGTCATTTAATCTGGTGTGAAGTCAGGAACTGTTCAGTGTTTCGCCCGTTCTTTCTTCCTTTTTTTGGCGCTGGCTACTTCGCACGCCCAGCTAGATCAGTTTGTCACAATAGTGAGTTAATGCACGATTGTGATGCAGTGTTGCATTCTGCAGGATAACCGCTCCCCTCTATGCCTTGCTTGAGGTTTATCAACTTACGAGCCAGATGTAAGAATGTATCTTTGTCGTACATGGAGGACTTACTGTATTCAGGAAGATATTGATATTTTTACATCTGTAATTTAAAAGATTTTCTAACAGACAGTAAAAGATAAATCATTTAATTGTACAAGGATTTATAGTACTCAATTTTTTAAACTTTTGTCTTCATATCAAGTTCTGTAGTTATCTCTCTAAAGCTCTGGCTATTACATCACTTATTCACACTGTCAAGAAATTGTCTTTGGCCACAAAAGCATTAATTTATATTATATAGTGTCCGATACGTACGGAATAGTATCTAAAAATCAGTAACTTAATAAAACAGCCTATTAAAATTTATATTTTGTGTTTATTTTATAAAACATAGCTTTCTTTCTTTTGTTCCACTTTTTAAAAATTAACTCTTGTAATAAAAAAAAGTCCGCATGATTTCCCAACAACTTAAGTTAGTTCGTTTTAGATCTTATACAATTGTATGAATCAAAGTGAAATATCAAATGGGCTAAATACTATCAGGCTCGTTTGAAATCTCTCTCCCAACTCCTTCGATATCGCAGAAGCAAGGAAAACGATAGTAATATGTAATATAGTAAGTAAACAATAAATTATGTCACATAATATCAATTAGATTAATAATTGCAATAACAACTCCAATATTCTTCAATTGAATAATCAGTATATATTATAAAATATAATGGAGTAAGTATTGAACATAAACCCATGCAGGTAGAACCTTCACAAATAAGACTAAGGTGATTTTTTTAAAACTATTGTTTTGGAAAAAGGTGTCTTATATTCCATCAAATAGGGTAATTTCTTTTTTTAAACTGGTTACCGCAATATAGGCCATCCTAATGGCTCATTCTCAAATAAGAGCCCCCGCGCACTGGCAACTTTTACAAAGCAACTATTTAGTTGCTCTGTGGAAGTGCAAATGAAACACACGGCATTGACTGTGGCCCCGCGCACGGGCAACTTTTTAGTTGCCGCAACTGCCATGTGTTCCATAGGGACTTCCTCAAAGCAACTAAATAGTTGCTTTGTAAAAGTTGCCAGTGCGCGGGGGCCCTAAGAGGTATTGAGGATTTTCATTATAAATATGAGGTAGGAAAAAATGGTTTAAGAATACACTGTCATTCAAGTAGCTTTAAATTAATTTGGCAATACGTAAATTGAAACGCTTATTACAGAGTACATACTAAGGTTGAATAAAAGCATGATATTGATAGGGTTTTGTCCTTTAAACTTAAATAAAAAGGACAGAAAATTTTTTTATTGGTAAATTGGATGATTTAATTTTTGTGGGCTTTGTCCTAATATCTTTGGAGTACTTGATGTTGTGATTAATCTGACTGTGTATTTCAGGATGTGGAAAATCTTGCAAAAGTTTCTAAAGCTGTTGATAGCAAAGGAACTGTGAAAGAATCACTTGCTGCCAAGAGACTTTCAAAGAAGGTGAACACAATGATTTCAAAGATGGACCAGTTGGTGAATGAGCTTCAGAAAGAAGAGGAGCAAATCAAGCAGGATCTTGATAAGCATGAGTCTGTTGAAAAGAAGTAAGTGTTGATGTTTTCTTTCTGATATTAACCACATATTATTAGTGATAGAGATTTGACCTGTTGCATATTGTGTCTGTATAAGATTGCTGCTAAACATTGTTCATGTATTTCAAATTGAGGGCTGGTCAAATAAGATATTTTGAATAAAATTTCTTTTTTTTTCACTTTACTAGGCAAGAACTTGTCAGTATAGAGGAGTTTATTGATACCATTCGCCGTATTCAAAAGGTTCCTGATACCTCCAGGCTGGAAAGAATAGCTCAAGTTTTGGCAGGAATAGATGTGGACCGTGATGGCTCTGTAAGAGTTGAGGATGTTCGTAAGGTGAGTAGGGTACAATTTCTGGCAGTGCAGCACTGAAAACCATTCATATCCAATTGATTTCCTCACTTTAATGTTGAAATAATGTCATAATAAACTTTTGTCTTAACGTGGTGATAAAACAGGCTTAAGGTAGGGAAATATTGGGAATATTATTACTTTTTGCTTAAAATGTTGTCTGTGGATGATATTGCTGATATTCTTTTGATGAACAATGAAATGCATTTTCTGTGAACATGTAAAGTACCCACATATCAACATTGATTAAATCACTTACAATGTAATGTGGAAGTAAAAATTGATGCTTAGGCCAATTGTATGTGAAAATAGTTTCCTTTCTGGGAAGTGGTTGAATGTTGACTCGAACCTAATGACCAGAACATCAAGAAAAACTTTGAAAAACAACTAAATTCAATGATGAAATTAATGATAATACTGCAGAGTTGGGACACAAAAAAATTAGTGGTAACTTGCTATCCAAATAGTTTTGGAAGAAATAAACTAAGCAACAAAAGCAGAAACTGGGGATGCACATGGAAACGTAAAGGTCAGGGGGGGGGGGCACGAAAAGAAGGGTTGATCGAGTCAGATGCCAGTGGAAAGTGCAAAAGAGGAACCAGAGACAACAGTGTCGGTTTGCCCTAGAATGACAAGAAGGATTTTTGATGGGGGACATGGAGGAAATTTATTAAGGTGGAAAAATGGATGAATTATGGCAAGAAGTTGAGATACAACAGCAGCATGGACGGGGTGAGATGCGAAACCGGGCAGACCAGAACAAACTGAGGCTGGAGCATGAGAATGATAAGTTCACTAATGAACTTTAAATACTGTGCTATATGTTTTTACTAGATAAGATAAAAAGACTATTCAAGCCCTGTAAATTTGTTAGTATGACTGCCTTTAGTTTCTACCATTGTTGCTTTGTTTGTGCCCTGACGCAGCATTTTTGTTATTAATTTTATCATTCAATATAGTTATTACCTAGATTTGATTGACCCTCGAGTCTTTAGGTCACATTATGGGAGTAAGGTTGATAACTTTGATCTTCCTATGTGATCATGAATGTTCCTGTTTTTATCTCAAATGACCATCAGCTGATTTTCATGAAGAAATGTTGTAATTGGGAGCACCGCCTTTCCTCCTTTTCTTTTTCTCTCTTTATTTCTAGTTGCCTTAATTTGAAAATTCTAAATTTTTAAATTCTAAGATCCAGTATTCATCATCATATTACATATGAGATTAGTATTTTTACTTAAGTGGTATTACTTCTATACGTCTTTCTTTCAGGCATGTTTTGTCTTAGAAATAGATTTTCTATTTTCAGAGATAACTTAGTTGTACCAATTATTAAATTACCACCAACCTTTTTTCAAATGAAATTTGCTTTTGAAACTTGGTAATTATATGACCTTTACTGCAACTGTTATGGCTGGTCTATAAGAATAATAAGTGGAATACCGATATCATCTCTCACTCTCAAGACTTGTATTTTTATCAAGTTTTTTTGCTTTTTACTGAAGCTTGCCAACCTAATTTTTGTAATATGTATTCTTCCACTTTCTCAATATGTAACTATGCTATATATATGAATGATTTTTCAATGTTCATAAACACTTCAAGTGACTTTATACTAACATTGTCGGTGTGTCCAACTTAGAATTGTGGTGTAACATTTTCCAACCGGAGATCACTAACATGCCCAATGTCAAGAACAAGAACTCTTTACACCTGTCGGTGACACAAAGGAGGGAAAATTCTAGAAAAGACAAGTAAAACCTTTTGTGTCCCGAAACTCATTCTTCTAGTTGTACTTCATCAAGTAATAAAAAAACTAAATTCTCTGGGTTTAGCATGGGGAAATCAGTATTTTCTTATTGGCTCTGGTGGTATTGCTGGTCAAATTATATAAAAAATGTTGATTGCAAGTAGAAAAAATGCCATAAAATGTTGGTACTTTTCTTTATTTTTTATGCTTGTTAATATCAGACTATAAATTTGTAAAATATTGCATTAGGGTGGTCCTTATTTTTTGATTTTTCGAATTTCTTTCGGGACACCCCTTCATTTTATACCAATTGGTGTAAAAACATATCTTGTAAAATATTATTGCTATTGGATAACGGGAAGACATGCTGCATCACACTCTAAAGTTGAGAAATTTAGGCATTTTTGGATGTTAATTGATGATAATATATATATGACTGGTATTTTTCAAATGATTTTCTGTGGTTACCAA
Source organism: Ischnura elegans (assembly GCF_921293095.1). NCBI lineage: Eukaryota > Metazoa > Arthropoda > Insecta > Odonata > Coenagrionidae > Ischnura > Ischnura elegans. Next base: position 104,493,948 of record NC_060248.1, read on the forward strand.
CAATACACTGAACCTTTGTTCTTCTGCACCTAAAATATTTTCCAATCATGACCAGTGGTTTCTGAGATGAGGCCTCAAGAGTGAGCGCGTGCCACCACAGGCAGACATTACAGGTGGCACGCGGGTTTCATACTCTCAATATTTGTTAATCATTCTCACCCATCGTAAAGCCATAAAATTCTTTTGATAAACGTTGAACTTTGTCAGTATAACTTTGAATGCTATATTTATCACTGTTTATTGCCAAAACGGGCTAGTATTTGGGCTTAGTTATTTATTTTCTATTGGTTTTGAAATATTTAAAACAGAGGAACATTAGTGTCCAAAGACATCCTGAACTTTGTGTCAAAGACACTTTTTAAAACCAGCTTATATATGTAGTGCCGGCATGGTAGAAGCAAAGTATCCTTTTTGAGAAGCTGCTCTAATAAGGTACATGCGCAACCAATTTTTATAATGTTGGTCGCAGTTGTACTGCAGCAGAATATTTAGACATTTTCATGTAGGTTCCACTCTTTCATCGTGTGATGCACAGCAACAGCGGTATTTCCCAGTGCCTGATTGTGAAATTGTAACCCCAAGTAGATGCTTAGCCCCCAGACTGGTGACTATGATGGGGAGCCTATCCACCAGTTCTTTGCCCATAAATGGTGGAAGCAATTTTTTGTCCCAGTTCATTGTAAATGCATCCAGCTCCTCTAATATACAGGAGAAAAAGCTTTTTTGCTGTACACTCCTCCCATAAAAGCTCACGGCCATGATGGATAGATGAGCAATTTATGACAAATTCATCAATATTATGATGAAATGCTTCTGCAGCTGCTGTCAAAATATGAACAGCTTCCCTGACCATCGCTTTGCATTTATTGAAAACTGCGACAAGTCTCGTAGTGATCAGGTCTCTACATGCCGGCTTCACAGTCCGGCTGTAGAAAGAACTGGTGGCAATGTTCTTTGCTCTTCCTTGAAAACTTTTGGACCCATTACTTTCATCATTGCTGTCCTCTGAAGATGTCAGGGGGGATGGTTTAACTATATTTAGGAAAAATTTGCAAAACTTATAGGACAAAGTGTAACTAACATCAATTTAGGTCTACATTTGCAATTCATAATTGCTTTTTAACAGAAACTGTTTAATATTTCAAATTATTGATTTTTTTTACATCAGGTTTAAATAAAAACAAATTATTATCTTTCACCCCGTTATCTTTAGACCGCTGCAGTCACAATTCCTCTCGTTAGAGTCAGAGGATAGCCTTCCTTTCTCTGTGTCTTAAAGAGCTGTACAGCTCAAAGCACACATCCTGGTTTGCCCTTTTCTCGATTACTATGAAGGAACAGTCTGTCTCATACTATAGGTATCATCTCTTCACCATCAACATGGGCGATATTGAGCAGATCATTGAGGGTTGGCACAATTTTAACTTTTTCCATTTGCAACTGAGTTCTTCATCCTGAATTTTGCATTAATCGCCACTAATGATATAGAATTTCAAATTTTCTGAAACTGTGCTGAAATTACCATGTTTTCTCGCAAAAAATTCCTTTTCAGTCAATGGAAGAGTAGAACAAGATCGCAAATTTAAAATTACCTTTAGAAAGTTATAAAAAAATCTTATAGCCCACCCATTACATGGCAATTTATAGCCAACAATTTGATTCTCATAATGACCAATTTAGAATATTTGATCAGTGTGTCTAGTTTCCATTTCCAAATTCTACCATGCCGGCACTACATATACATGCTGGCTTAAAAAAGTGTCTTCATTCCGTTTCATATCCGGAAAACAGCCAAAAATACCAAAATTTCTCAACTTTGAGTGTAATGCGGCACATCTTCCCATTATCCAATTGCAATAATATTTTACTAGATATGTTTTTACACCAATTGTCTTAAAATGAGGGGGTGCCCTGAAAGAAATCCGAAAAAATCGAAAATTAAGGACCTACTATACCATGGCATGAGACAATTTAGGATATGCCATGTCTCAGTGAAGCGTAAACGTAATATTCACTCAATTAATTTATTTATTTCGTAATATACACCGTGCCATATCCGTAGTTTTCAATTCTGGGACGTATGACTGTGGTCAGCATAATTATCTACCACCGATTTCTGGTTTAGTGAGATGCTGCGCTGACAGCAGTTCTGCTCAAGACTAGCTCTGATTGGCTATCCGTAAGCTGGGTAGCCAAGAGCATATGATGAGTATAATGATGAGCATTTATCATCTATCGTATGGCCTTTGTAGAATAGAATTTTAGCTCCCTTACAGCTTATTTCTAACTGTAGACCAACCCTTAATTGAAAAAGTGTCCATATGCAAGAAAATATCGACGTCTTCACCCAAAGTCATTCAAGTTTCATCAAAGTCATGCCTTCTATCTCACAGTTAAATAGAGGGGTCTCATTTTCCATTTTTTCCCCAAAAACATTAGTTTGGATTCCAGATAATGTTGATTATAACAATAAATAGCAAAAATAAATAAGCTTTCCATGGATGCATTTTTTTTTCAGAAAAAAATCTACCAATATTATTCCTAGAGTTGAAGTTTACTTAGAATATTACTAATTTTGAAACAGACAGTGGGTCACTGGGACAAAACCTTTTGAATTCATTATTTCCTATGTAACCAGGAAGCTATTTCTTGTACTGATAGTCTTTTACATTCTAGTTTTCATATTGAGAAGCCTCTTCAAACTAATCATTGATTTAAAAAAAATTCATTTGATCAAACCAGGTCTTGGAAGTCATTGGACAAGAGAATGTTCACCTGAATCCTAAACAAGTTAGTGAGATTGTTCAGTTGTTGGACAGAGAAGAACTCTTAGAAATTGAGGATCAAATTGGGAAGGTGCTGGAGCAAGAGACTATCACTAGGTCTGTTAGAAAAAATGATGGTGCTGGGGACTCACCAACCAAGTCAGGTGATGGGAAGAAGTCTCCTCCAAATTTATGATGTGTGATTATGTAACTTATTGTAGAAGAATTTATTTATAAATAATGTTATAAAAATCAATGGCATGCTTTAATTTCTTTTGTGCAATATACCTATTTTTATAAGTATGTATATAAATGTGTGTACCTTATGTATTTAACAATGGTAACATGAGTTAACAGTATTTTAGGATGTGCCATGTTTAGTAAACTCTTATGAATTGCATAGTCAGAGTTTGAACTGCACATCTCATTTCACTTCATGAGTAATTATCGTGGAAGATTCTCAAAAGCAATTCCAATGTGATATGTTATATCCATTAAAATGAAGCATGAACAAATTTACATCTAAACTATTTTTTAAATAATCGGTTGATATTCACTTCATATTTCTTATGAATTGATTAATTTCATAATTTTTAAACCTATGAAAAGTTTTTACTCCTCGTGGTGTAATGGAGTTTCATATTGAAGTTTTGTAAACGTTTTCTTAATTTATGAACTGACTGAGAAATATATTTGTAGGTCTTTACCTTTGGCAAATTTTCAGGCTCATGTGAGTTATTACAGTTAATGAGTAAACACTTATGGTACAGTACTCATGTGATCACAATTTCATGATTCATTGGTTTGTTTGCCCATAATTTCACTTTTCTTCCCACGTTACATACTTGAGTGAATGAAGTGTCCGATAACTGAATAATATTATTGCAATGATGATACTGGCAATTGCTTGCTGTAAAATCCTATCAACCTTCATTTCGTTGAATATTAACTTATTTAGACAAAAATTGTTACATTTGATTTCAGGTTTGTATCATTGAAGTGAAGGCTTGGGTAATCAAGGTCATTCAGAGAATGTTGGAGCATTCTGTGGTCTTTGTTTTAAATCCATTGTGTATGTTACTTACATCAGGCATAAAGTCTTCGTTAAAAGTAATTCCTTTTATTATATTTTTGATAGTACCCATGCAAACAGGTTTTATTTCCATTTTAACTCTTTGATAACATTCCTATTCCCCATTATATCTTCTTCATCACAAAGGCAAAAGCGTAGTGTCGTACGCGTAGGAAACTTGCTCAACCATATTTAACTGGGAAATTTTGGATTGTCCTGTTGTTCGTACATAAATGTGCATACATGAAACTTTATGGCTCGTATACTCTCATAGGACAGATTGTGAAGAATCCTGTGGTATGAAAAGAAACTTTTACTCTACTACGTTTAACTACGGCATACTCCATATTTAACCCATAGCAGAATTTTTACTTAGCTTCATTTTGTTTCTTAATAGAAATGTTCTTCCTTGTTGATCATTTGGACTAATATCAGTTTAAGAGAGGCTGTTACCCCTTATTTATTTTATGCCAAGAGAATATCAAGAGGTATAGTTGGGTTATTTATTGATTCATATCCATTCAAAATTTTCAAACCAGTTCACAAATAAAATCAAATTTGAAAGTGGTCAGGTCAGTTCTTGAATGGATATGGTACTGAAATTTTTGATCTGGAATGTATAGCCAAAGGAACTGGAAATACATATTCTTGAATAATGCTCCATATGTTCCATAGTAGTTTGTGCACTATTTTTTAACTATCAATGCCAATGACATGTTCCCCATTGTCCAATTTCAGATCTAAAATCAATTACACCCATGTCTCGTATAGCGCAATTTCGATATAGCGCAAATTCTCGGGGAAACATTGCAACGCAGTGTAGCCTAATCACATATCTTAAACGCTCTCGTGATAAAACGTGAACTTGCGCTAAGTACACACGAAATTTCTATCAATTTACGCATATTAATATTATTTCTTGCCTCAAATCTTCTTTTTTGTTCATATATTAATCGAAATTCATTGCTGTGCAATTGCCAAAAGTATTACTCGTCATTGGGTCCAGATAGCCGGCCTACCGAAGTAATTTATCTCGTCTCCTTAACAGAATGATAATAAATAATTTAGATCGTTAATTAAGCGTGGGGCTAGTGGAAATGAGTTTTTTTTTTCAGCAATACGGTTTGAGACGTATTTTTGCCGTCGTAGGTTACCGGGCGATTGACTTCCAGGTAGAGTGTCTACGCTAAAGCCTTCAAGGTCATCGGTATTCACGGGGGAGAAATGGAGCGGTGGCCGAGTTGCGCATGAATAGCATCGACACATAAAAGGGTCCGCTATAGAGTCTCAAACACAATGGCTTCGTTCCCTCCCCGCAGTCTTAGGCCTTCTGCGTCTCAGGAATACAGTTCAGCAGAAGAAGGTGATTTAGATAGAGCCATACAGAGTAAAAACCAAGAGAATATGGCAAAAGATAGGAATGCGTGTAGAAAAATCAAGAATTTATCAAGAAAAACCATAAACCTAGAAGAGGACTTGAGAGAGGTCAATTGCTTTGAAAATGGAGAGCGTCAAAGCGATATTGCGCAGAAGTTTAAACTCACGATGCCTTATTCTGAATAAAGACGAAGCTAAAATATCAGTGACCTCAGCCGCACTAACTTCAACCAAGCGGTCTACACATACGGAAAGTTCATGGTGAATTAGTACAAAAAGACGAGAGTGGTAATCGCTCCGAGACATTTAGTGAAAGCTCCGGTTGGTTCCAGAATTTAAACGGCAAGCAGGTATTTTCAGTGCGGCGATATCAGCTGGTGAATCTGCAAGTGTTGATAGCGCAGCCACCACAACATTTTCTAATGAACTCCAAGCTGTTATTGAAAGTGGCTCCTTTCCCCCTCAACTAGTTTTTATTGTTGACGAGACGATATTCTTTTGGAAAAGAATGCATTCTCGTTCATTCATTTTCAGGGAAGGAAAACCTGGGTCAGGTTTCAAGGCATTTAAAGACTGTTTAACGTAGCTGCTAATGACTCGGAGGACTTCAAATTAAAATGATTTATCATTCATAAACTCCGCTGGCTATGAAATGGCATTTAAAGTAGCATTTTCCTGTCATTTCGATGAGCGACAAAAGGGCCTGGATGACACAATAGTTGTTTTTAGACTAGTTTGAAAAATCGTCAACTGCCGGCAACGCATTACGATCCCCTGAGATAGCAGATGTTAGCCCACCCGCACGACAGGATGGAATTTCGAAAGCACGTAAGAATTTTTTTTAACGTGAATAAAAGTCTTTGAATGCGTGAATACTATCTTTAAAGATGTTTTAAACTATAAATATTTATAGAAATAACGTTTTATAAGGCTTTTTATGGGAATATAGATGTTTTAGAAGAAATTCAATACCCAAGATCTATGCTACCAGGAACGCATCCCTATCTTCCCTATGTTAAAACGCTCTCGTATAACGCAAATTCGTATAGCGCAAAGACCCCAAGGAACGCATCCCTTGCGCTATACGAGACATGGGTGTACTTGGTTTATTATCAGGCAGGCATCTAGCCAGGGAGGTTGCAATAGGTGCTTAAACCCCTCAAATGTTTTTCAGATTTCCCAAAAATAGTATGTGCGACCGACTAAACAATCATAATTAGGGTATATTCATTTTCATAATAACTTGTTTCCACATTACTCCATTTATAAATTGCTGGCAATGTGCTTGTCATCAGCAGGGGACTTAATCATGCATATTGTATAGGCCCGGTTACAAGATAAATAAACAAATGAATAATGTGAGAATGCGTGAGCAATTTCTTAACACTTTAACTGAATATGTACAAGTTCGTTAGATTAATTACATGTTTTTTCTGTTCATGCATCCATACAAGCTGGGTCATTACTTGTGGTATTTTTACATTCGTGCATTTACACATGAACTTGTATGTGTTAATGTATGCGACAACCAGACCTTAAAGAGTAGATAATGTTATAATGTACAACCTGGACATGTTTGGTGTTGCATTTCTATCAAGCAAAGAAAAAATTGGAATGATACTTTTTTAGTAAATAGATATTATATCTAGATTATTTTTGAATGATTGCAGCTAATTTAAATGATTGTTGGAGGACATTGATGGGCTTTTGATCATTCCTTTTACCTTTATTTTTCAACATCTTGTTTATTTGGAGATAGTGCTTACACGAAGTAAGCTTTCTTCGTATACAGAGTTATTTTTATATATGTGCCATTTTTTTACAATAATGATGTGAGGTTGAAAATATTTTGACGCAAGTCAAGGATGTAATACAGCACACTCCTGATTAACCGGGCTAATGATGGGGAGAGACGGGACGAATATGTTAAGCACAGATTGTTAGATTTAGGATGTTTTGTTAGATGCTTGGTTTTTTCCCTTCAGTCAGGCTAATAAGCACAATAGAGAATGGAAAAATAAATTTTTAATTCATTTTTAAGGAAATGCACAATCACAAGCAAGGACATATTAGCTTCATTGTAATACTATAAACTATCTTTCCAAAAGTCCTGCTGTATGCATCATCGTACTTTGTGTAATAATTTTTTTGATCTCGCCTATTACATGGTTGTATTCAATTTTGCATACGTGAATTGCATTGTCAATTAGGAAAAAAATGGGGTACGGCATATTTTCCACTCCGTTATTTACCATTTACCTAAGTTTTGGCATGCTTACAGTATGCCTGATGATGCCAGGGGTTCCTAATGATGGAATAATGCCACAATACTATTGTTGGTAGTGAGTTGAAGTTGGGAAATCATACCAGTTTTCATTGTGCTACGTATGCATCGTTTTGTTTCCTTTTTGAAGTTAGTGCCTTTGTGCTTCTTCATTTCATCAATGGTGATGTAAAAATAGATTTTTCAAAGATGCCATCTTTTTATCTAGGAAAAAATAATTGTTAAAAGGATATAAGTCATGAACGTTGTTGTTGCATTGTTATTGTACATTTCCTCTATGAGGAATTTATACCAGATTAGATAATCAACTGTTTTAGTATTTGTTTTAGTGAATATAACTGAATTAGGTTACTGATTTAGGTCTGAAGTAAAGGGAATTTTGTTTCATTCAATCTCATGACTTACATCAGTTGTCAGTATTGTTGCTAATGCCTGATAAAAATTATTGATGTGATAATGCAATGAACATGGGCGTGCTCAGCGGGAGGAGGCAGCTGCCCTCTCTCACCTCCCTCCCCGTTGCAAAAATTTTAAAATTCTTGAAGGAAAATCGGGACTAGATTGAAATGAAAGTTTTAAATAAATTTTAAGCCTACAAAAAATGGAATTAGAGTTAGACATGCAACTAAAATAAAAATAATTTTAAAAACCAGTAAAGCTTTATTAAAAGTTTATAGTTTTAAGAAAAGTGTTGGTTTCGTTCACCTTATCCGTGCTAAAATGTTACCACTTGAACGACCACTCTTCCCCCTGTAGTTTTGATCCTGGATACGCCCTTGGCAATGAAGACAATATTTTTAAAACAGAATTGTATCTCATTTCCAGTTAATTTCATTGTAATAGCTGTTACCAAGTTAGTTACCTGAATGTAACCAGGGGTGGATCCAGAATTTCTTTCTGGAGAGCACAAGCAAGGCTGTATCCAAGGTTTTGTTCTGGGGGGGGGAGGGGCACAAGGATACCTCGTAATACAAAATGAACGCAATGATAATGGGACCGTATTAAAAATCTTGCATATTTTTTAAGGGTCTGGGGGGAGACATGTGCCCCCATGCCCCCCTTCTCGTAGATCCGCCTATGGATGCAACTATTCATGCTTGAGTGTTGTGGTTTTTATTTCTAGAACAATAATTATTTAATTTTTTTGTGACTGGGGATGCTACAGTTTCTTCTCAAGAAAGGAGGACATATTAAGACTTAGTTCCTTGAAATTCCTTATTATTGCTATACACCTTCTACCGTTCTTCTCTCACAAATAAGCATATTTTTACATGCGTCACTTTTTGCTGTTATATAAGCTGTAATAGAGCAATGGAAGATGGCATTTATTATTTAAATGTTGCTTAATGTATTTATATGGGGGTTATTTTTAGAATCTTCTGATGTCAAAGCATGAAATTTCCTGGATACTTTCCACCATGTTATCCAAGAATGCTTAGATAATTACCCAAAATTTTATGTTGGAGGCTCCGTTTTGTATGTGGATATCTACAGCTATTAATTTGCACTCTTAAGTAATATTACATATTCTTCAGGCATTGGAAAACTTTCCCCTATGGAAGTTGATTCAAGAAATTTTTGAACGATTCCCAAGATGAGATCGACATCATTTTTCTAGAAATAACCAATGTGAGAGTTTGCAGTGGTAGATGCCAAATACTTTTTAATTTTCATTGCATTAATGAATCATTGCCAATGTATCCAGTCTTGAAATGTGTGTAATTTTAACCAAAAAGTTGTTGACTAATTAATAATATTTCATAGAAGTTTGTGTAGTATCAATTTTTAATGGTAATTGAAAATACGTGAAACAAAGCCGTAAGGCAACCCTATATGTGACTAACATTTTCGTTCTCAGTTTCTATACTTCAGCTCTCATAGTTTTTCTAACTGGTTACCTCTGGAAATGCTATAAACACCACTGTTAGGCTCACCACCGCAATGTACTGGCTATAATTATCATCGACCTTCAAATTTGAAAAAATTAATGATGACCATAAAAATATAGCATTTCCTGTGAATTTAGAGGTTTTTTTAATGGTAAAATTGAGTGCTAACAGTATATTTTTACCAAAGAAATTGATTTTTCAATGTGAAGAAATTTGTTATCAGTTTTTGGTATGCCATTGATGGATGCCTTATGTGTAGTGACAGTAAGAAGTAGTGTAGATTGTGTTTCTATTTGATACACAAATATTAAGTGAAAATAATTTAATAAATTATACAAGTGAACAAAATTCTCATCTTTGGACTGTCTATTTTTAAGCACCTTTGTGTATGGGATCAGACTTCTAGCTTGTACCTTAGAATGATATTTTTCTTTTTAGGGACAAGAAATATTTAAACCTTAATTCAGTAAAAAATCTCCTTCCATTCTTTGATGATTGCACACAATTGATGCATAAAAATCTATTATTGAAAATATATAAACGTCCTTCTTGTGGAATGCTGGTATATTTGGTTTGATATTTTGGGCTAAATATGTAGCGAGCAAATTCATTGATATGTAGCGAGCAAATTCATTGACTTGCGTAAAAACCATCATTCAGCTTATCATTTTGCAATAATTGCATTAACTTTTCAGATGACAGATAGTGAGTGTTTCAATGAATTACCCTAAAAAAAATCAAAATTTGAAAAAAATTACTATCCAAAGCAGCAAAATCATGTGTATTTTATTTTTTATGGGGCCATTTCTGTGAATTGATCCCCATATTTCTTGCTAGTGCTCCAGGGAAATATTCGACACGAAGCGATATTAGTAGAGTGACCAAACTACTCCTTGTTTTGAAGAATTTTTTTTTTCAATTCTTGAAAATAGTTATGATTCTTAGTTTTTTTTACTTTAAATTTTTATGTATATCTCATCAAAGTTATATTTGGAATAAATCTTGCATCTTCAAGGTCATACTCACTATTGTTATGGGGCTAGTCCCTGCTCAAATTTTTCCTTCTCAATTTTACGGCTCCAAGTGACTTTTGTATATTAGGCAAATAATTATGTGCAGAATCTCAACAATTCAAGTACGTATTTTTTAAAAAACTTAATGCCTAAACAATAAAAAAATACTTAGTTTTATTCCACACTTTATTTTAAATAGTACGACCCGGGTTACTGCATATCATGCTATCATCAGGTATCACCTGATGATAGCATGATATGCAGAAACCTGGGTCATACTTTATATAATAAAGTGTGGAATAGAACAAAGTATTATTTATTTTATGATGAAGCAGTTCCACAAATTAATGCCGGAGACCGTGTCTTATATTATAAACTTAATGCCTTTTTAATATTTAGGATCTTATGGTATAGAGCCCTTTCCATGAAAATTAAGTTGTTTTACTTCAATTCCATCATTAATTTGCTAATAACTCAAAAAGAAGTATGATGATGTGCACGTATTTGATTTTTATCATGATTATTTTGGTTCCATAGTACCAGTTTTTTGTCCCAATGACATGAATTCATGTAATATGTAGTTGTAACCAATATTTTCACTATACTTATACAAGCTTTGCCATTCAAGCCTATTTAAAAATTCTGATGCTCCAATGAACATTGGCAGTTAGTTTAACTCAATGTTGATTTTACCAAAGTTCCTTCTCCTTACAGGTGATTTAGGTCAGTTGTAATTTCACTTTTGTTGAAGCAGTAGATTTTATATGATTAACTTTGGCATTTTACCTTAACTAATCAGTGGGCATGGTGTTCCATTGATGAGCTTGTTTCATCTGAGCAGATGAATGTGGAAGAAATAGTGAATTAGAGGTAAAATGCCGCTTAGACCAAGTGTTTCCTTTGATGACAATAAATTATGAGAAACAGAAGATGAATGTGAGCAGGGTTTGCCTGGCATAGAAAGGTACTGAGTGTACTGATTTTTCGAAAACTATAATGTTTTATAATTCTCATGAATAAATAACATTAACTAAACATTTTCTGATACTTTCTTCTATCAGGATCTTTTTTGACCTTTTTTTCTTTGACTAATACATGTGTTTGCTGAAAAGCAAGTATTTCTAATAAATTAATCAACCATGAATTTTTTTTTATTTTTATTGAGATAGCATTGAATTATACTTACATTGAGGGAGTGTAATTATTCATATTCTGGCGGGTTTTATGTTGATCATTTCCCAGGGTGGAATTTTTTCATCAGGCAGCTTCAAAAGCCTCATGCTGTCCTCAACTATAACTATTTTAGCTTTAATTAAATCCCAATGTGTGTGTTTGTTTCAAACTATTGTGTGATTGTTTCAAACTAATGTGTGATAAATTTGTTTCAATTGAATTTGTGTTGTAATTTCCCCCTATGTCAACCTAACATTCAGATACCGTTCAGTCCATGGCTTTTCCAATTGGAGGTAATAGAATAGGAGTTGGATAAGGCATCAGATTGGAATAAGTGCATATGTTTTCATAATTATTTCACCAAGGAAAAATGTCGAATGTGAACATGATGACAAATCTTGAGCCATGCAATTTAAAAGAAAAATTTTTAACTCACTCAGAATTTTGTAGAAAGTAACTTAAAATTTCAAAGCTCATATAATGTATTTTAAAGCTTATACTTTGATATTATGCAGTCATTAATATAAAAAATATGTACATTTATTTACTAAGCTCCAATATGATCTTTCAGCTGCTGCTATTCAGGCATTTATTTGTACATCTTCTTATTGTTGTTTGTTAGTATCACTCTAAATATTTAAATTGGTTAGTTGACTATTTAAAAATAAACTCTTGTCGAATAAAACAAAACTTAAAATAAATAAAACAATAGTCATGCCAATATTATTATATGGTTCTGAAGCGTGGGCTTTTACGAAGGTAGCATGAAAGAAGCTCATAACTTTTGAAAACAAAGTTTTAAGAAGGATATTTGGCCCAATGAAGGAAGGAGAAAGATGGAGAATTAGGATGAACAAAGAGTTGAGAGACCAATACAAAGGACCAGATATTGTGGGAAAAATTAAAAGCAAGAGAATAAGATGGCTGGGCCACCACCATAGAAGAAGTGAGGACCCAATGCTGAAACAAGTTCTGGAAGGCAAAAGACCGGTAGGAAGACCAAGAATGCACTGGGGCAACCGTAGAATGTGGAGGCACCTAGTTGGTGAGGCTAAAGACCTTCTAGGTTTCGAATGGCCACAGGAGTGAGTGAGTGTACATTTATCTTCACATCTTAGTACATTTTGGGCAATTTATGTTGCTACAGAGCCATATTAATGTTGCAATTCCATGATGCCCTCAGCATACAGCGGTGGCAGCCCTCGTTATTCTTCAGATTATCAGTAGTCATGGCACCTATTTGTTTGGGATACTGGTTCCCGTAAATTTGTCCAAAGGAAATTAAAATTCTATTCTGGGGAAGCATTTTCAAACTCAAGTTCGCAATTTGTAAGCTTGACCTTATTTGTGCAGTGCTTCATTCAATTGACTGTTTGCAACAAGTCATGATTTTACTCTCATCTTAGATGGACTTAGACTTTGTAACTGTAGATGCCTTTTTTTCTCTTCAGAACTTACAGTGATTCATTTATTTCATCATTTGCATTTCATAGGTGGCTTTGGGGTACCCCTCAGTACTCTTGGTGACTAGGGCAGCTGCCTGATATCCCTTAGGGAATATGGAGCTGATCGTGGTTCTGAAGTACATACAATTGAAATATATGTATTTTGCATATCTGTGGTTAAAATAAAAATTGAAAGTAGTTGAGCTGAATTAGCTATTTGGAGACTGAACAGCTTCATCAGCACTAAGATGTGCTTATTGCTCAAGTGAACCAAGGGCCATAATGTTGCTACGAAATAACTTTTTAAATTTTTATTGGAGTTAGACGTGGAGGGAATCCATTTTATAACTGAGATTTCAATAAATATTTTAATTTATTTTCTGGTGTTACAATCTACTGATAGGAAATTTTGGTATTCCATGACCCCCATTCATAAAGAATGACCGATCTAATCACTGATGGATTGATGGAATAGCTTTTGGGTAGGGCTGGTGTTACTTGGATGGTCAATCCAGATTTCTGGAGGTGAAAGAACTCACCCCACTTGGTTGGAGAGTCTTTCCTTTGGGCTATAACATTGTCATATTGGGTAGGGATGTGCTAAAATTCAAATGTAAGGGGATAGTTACCAGAAAAAAAATAAAATAAATGTATAGTATGATAATAGTGACTCATGAATACTGATTTACATGCACATAGAAATATTTTTTGTGATACGTCTATTGGCCAATCAGTTCATATTAGAGTTTAAAAAATATCAGCTCATATTGTGTTATTTTTTATGCATGTAATGAATTATTCTAGCCTTTGTACTCCAATTTCCCTTGGAGCTGTTCATGTAGAAGTAATCTTTGACCCTTTCCTGCTGGTTGTTGGTTGGAGCTGACGGGCATTTTCATATGCAGCAGACCTGACGTGGGTAATGGCTGTCGCAGATTTTTCAATGCAAAAGTCCAGATGTCGACTCTGGCTGATGTGAGGGAAGGGAAGTGACCGCTGAGGTAGCAATTGTCGGATGCCTTCAGGCACAGCCTGAGACCCAGCTTAGCGAGACCTTAGGGTCACTCCTCTGCAATTAAGCCTGACATTCCCACTCATTTATGATCATCATCATCTGAAGAATCCATTGCAAAATGGTTATATTATCAGTAGTTTTTTCAATGATATATTTTGTTGCATACTATGTACAATGTATTTATACTTGGAAATGAATTCTTCATTTTGTTCTGTGCGTAAGCAATTTTTAAACGAAATTTTAGTGTTGAACATTATGGACTTCCGGACTCATAGCCTTATTGCCTTATGTTTACCTACTGTGTTGTTATCAATGCTAGAAACCTGTTTTTAACTTCACAATGCTAAAAAAAATGTTGGTAATTCTTTTAGAAGAGTAAATTATTGAAAATCAAATGCAATGTTTGGCTGAAAAAAAACACTGGTAAAGCAATAAGTTGACCCTGCTATCATAGGTGTAGAGGGTGTAGTCCAGTGGCTTGGGTATGGGATCGGCTAGTGGGAACCAACGTTGAGCTGGGTCCCAAATCTGAGGGGCAAAAATTCCAGGGTAACTCCACCCCAGAAAAGATCTCTGTAGAGAGAGGTTTAAAATATTCTCATGCTGGTCGTAGCATAGAAAACGTTTTCCAAAGGATGGTTTCCTATTATTTTTTATTTCCTAAATCGAAAGATTATTACTCCTGGAGTATGCATTTCACGCTTTTAGATTTTTAAATGACGATATCTATTTTTTTTCGATTAAATGAAAAGTGAAAATTTTAAGGGCGTGAAAATGTGACGGCTAAGTATGAATGCTGGGAAAATCCCGTGTGACGTATATCTGGTTTGGATGTCAGTAGGAGTAAATTTATTGCTCTGAGCCAGGTTATCAATTGTTGTAGATGAAAATGTTATTGGAATGTGTAACGTGAGCGACAAGCATGAAGGATCCAAAGGAAGAATCCTTTGTTTTGGTGATTTGAAGAAAGGGCATGTGGTGGCTCAGGCTTATTTCAGCACTTCATATGTATGTGGCAACGTTGTATGACTACGCATGAGGTGCGTTTGGGGGATAGCAATTGGATGCAAACTGTACTGGTGCAAGGTTCTCCACCCCTGCTTTTGTAGTGTCATCAGACAACTGTCACTCGCTGGACTGTAGATGGTTCCCTAGGTATCTATCCTGCAAATTCTCATCAGAGACTTATCATTAGCATTCTGGAATGAAAACAAGGCATTTCTTAGCGGAAAGATTATGTTCAATTTTGATGGAGGATTTGAACTTTTTTGTGTAATTGCTCTCAAGCCCAGATGATGCAAAAATGCAACTGCAAAACATTGGCAAGAGATTTGATTAATTTAAAAAATATTATAATAATGACCTATTAAATGAACTCAAGACATGCTCTAATAGCAATAAACTTATGGAAATTAATTCAAAATAGTTTTTTTAGTAGTTTTTATACTTGCAACAGACAATCCAAATCCATGCACAATTTATGCACAGGGCTGTCAACATTTTTCTTTCTTATCCTCATGAGGAGATACTGTACAAATTCCAGTCATCTTTCAATACATTCTTGAGCCTAACCCAATTGTCAATTAGGATTCGGAATTTGAGAAAATATATAGCCAAGTTGGGGTGAATTAAGTCTGTTATTTTGGGGGGGTTTATTTTGTGTTTACTTTCCACTGTGCCCGGGTGGTTTGCAATAACTGTCAGTGATTCTGATGTCTTACATGCGCTATCAATTAATTCCAGATAATTACAAATTAGTTTTAAATATTGTCAATCTCTTGAATTAAAAACTTTCAATCGAGAACCACATTAGAAATTTCAAGTATTCAATTTTTTCAGAAATTATGAGGAGGCGGCTGTCCCCCTTAATCTGCTAATGTAACAAAAAGCAAACTTAAACTAGAAGGTAATTAACGACGCATACATATTTTCTGAGTTTACAGAAGTATTAATTATGATATTGTTTGGAGCATGGTCGAAGTCACATCAAGTTGTGGCTACAAGATAAATGACTTGAACTTCGTGTTTCACACCTTTCAAAAGGGTGAGGTATCGCTCATATTGACGCTGGCTCATATTGTTGAACGGAAAAGTTATGGCTACTAATTAAATCGTCAAAAAATGCATCCATTCTTCAAATCATGAACATATGTAGGTATAACTCTTCTAATGAATTCAAAATTAGCGGTAGTTAAACACAATTACGTAAATCGATTGTTTCCTTGATTTTGAAAAATGAATTTTTTTCTTAGAATAAATGACCAAATATTGTAATTGTAAATGGATTGTTTAGTCAAATTGAGTTGTGACAGAGAAATTCTTTGTAATAGTGCCCAAAACAATTAACTATTGCAAATTTACAAATTTTTTGCCTTGAGTGTCGTAATGCGCATGAGCGTCTTTCGTCGCTCAAAAACCGCGGTAAAAGAAGTCGTCCGTTGTGTTGAACAGTGCTTAATTACAAGGATTAGGAGATGGCTCCAATAAACGGCGTGAAAAAGGATAAATGTCTTAGCACTGCTGTTGTAAATGGCAGTGCTAGGGACAGTTCCAGTTGTGAGTCAGAAGACACGCTTTCGAAGTCAGTATTATTATTATTTGCATAGATTTTGTCTTTGTGTGTGGGCTTACCCCCTTGATATATACCTATGTTGTGTTAGTTACATATTAGTTATTTGAAGTAAACAGAATTTTTACTCCTTATAGGGTCACCATAAAGGAGGAACCACTCGATGATGATGAAAATCAAAGCAATAATTGCTCAAATATATGGGTTGAAGACAGACATCCTGACATGTAATTCTGTGTTGACATATTTTAATACACTTAGCCCTAGATATTTTTTGTTTTCATAATATCATAGATTCCTTCAATTTCAGGGTTTTGAAGGAGTTTATCAGTCGACATAGCGACTTGGCTGAGAACAGCGGATGTTCCAAAGATGAACTTGGTGATGTTAAAATAAAGGAGGAGGTGGAAAGCCCTGATGAGGACTCGTGCAGTGGCGATATAAATAATATCTTATCTAGTGTTAAATGTGAAGTTAAGGAGGAACGTGTATGTGGTTCAGGGTCAGCATCGCCTAGAAATAATAACAATTCTGATCTGGAGGACTACGTTGACGAGGAAACAGAGGGATCATCAGCAGGGAAAGAAAGTTCGTCGGCTGTCGGAAGTTTGGTGGAGCGTTGTCAAAAGGGTTTGAGTGACTTTAAAGTTGTTAGTCCGATGAAAGGGCCCGACACGAGAAAGAGATCCAGGGAACCAAGGCCCGTTGACCCAGCTTTAACGAAGGGTTTTCGCTGGTGCGTGGTAAAATAATGTCTCTTACATGAAAAACTGTGAATTTGAATTAAGATTTCTTTATTTCTTATCATAGGGATAGCCCTCGAAAGAAGAAACAAGCATTCTCGAAATCAGTGGAAATTGAAACAGATCCCGTTGTCCTCGCCAGAAGGCAAAAGCAAATCGACTACGGAAAGAATACCGTTGCGTATGACAGATACGTCTCCCTTATTCCAAAGTAAGATATTTATACGTATTAATTTAGTTTGTAGCCCTAATATTATTGTTGATTAGTGTGAGGGGGACAACTTTTGTTTAAATGTTTTGTGCTGTTTTTCTAAGTTTTATCTAACTTTCAACTATTGGCAGGCCTTTGAGATGAATATCTAATCGATGTGACCATGGTTTTATCACTACAAATGTTCTTCTTTCCTACTCACCACTACGCTGATAACCAAAATTACCTTAGATAAGTTCTTTGAGTATTATTTCCATTTACATATGAGAAATAAACTATCTGTTATCCATTTAAAGTACCGGAAGAGATCATGTTGTACAGATATGGAAAATCAATGCTGAAGTTCCATGTTTGTCCAAGATTGCTGGGTGTAGTAGTCTATAGGTTTTGCCTTTCATGTGTTTTGAAGCAGTGCCCAATCTGAAGCATTCACCAACCAAAATTGTAGGTTAAAAGGTGGCGGTGTAGTTTTATCGAATCACCGATTTTTATCAGATCTTCACCAAAGTTAGTGTGTATATATACATATATATGTAACTTATTTCACATTCTAAGCAATCCTAGGGGTGGACGAAAGCGATGGGATAAAAATTGACTAATTGAAAAATTGATGGCACTTTTCTCGATGTCGGGTAGGTAACTTTAATGTTGCAGCGGTCATCATAGACGAAAATGGCAATTGAAAGCAAATAGTTGCTAAGGTCAACAAAGTTACGAGCCTGACCGCTTAGTTTACATCAATTCAGGTAGCCTGGGGGCATTTAATATAATTGTGAAGTACGCATTAGTGTCATTAATACGAATACAATGCGCTGACCCAACCCACCCTGGTATAATCCGACCCGCCTACATTATTTTGCTAATGCCATTTTAACCCTTTCGTGCTGGGCTCCTTCACAGAAAGTAGCTTTTAGCTGTACAAAGGCTTTGAGCATTTCTTTTTCGCCCTGTACGGAGTTGTTCCTCGGCAAGGAATTGCCGCTCCACCACTTAATGACCCTGCCCAGTGGGGTGCCGGACCCTTTCCTTGTCAACTGGGCAAATATAAACCTCGATCCTTTTCCTGAAGGCAGCCCATCACGGCATACTTTTGCGGTCAGTTTATTGTTACTAGTGCGATTTTAATTTTTTTAAATTGTTACTATTGCAGCAAATGTCAGTTCATCAATGTATACCTTTCATTTTGCAATGCCTCCAGAACTTTTAAACGAAGTTCTACGGTTATTTTTAGGGTTTTCAGCAAAAGAGCATTATGTCGCAGACCAACAAATACTTGAAAAGAAATGAAATCTTTCAATATACCTAGCATGCTTATAGGTAATTACTATTAACATATTTTAGAACCATGATGTCCAAATCCATACTCTCCTCATTTGTGTCTGTTCTCCACGAGCATTCTGAAAACAAGAGAATGAAACATTTAGAATTTTTTTTCAAGAATATTTTCCCGATAAATTCACATAAAACTTACTTGAATCTTACAAATGTATGGTATGGTATTTGGAGGAGGCGACCGACAGCTTAGGTCATTTACGCCATGAGGGTAGGGTATGGAAGGAAGGGTAGAGAGAAACCCTGCGTCGGCATTAGCCTGCTCTTAACGAAAGGTGCCAAGGGGATCACGGCTTAACGTCCCATCCGACGGACGGAGTGTTGCGCTTGAAATGTCCTCCACACAACACTCAAGCAGGGATTGGGCAGTCTCTGAAAATTCTCCGCCACTGCCGGGATTTGAACCCGAGCCCGCCGGGTGGGAAGCCAACACTCGAGCCACCACATCAACCCGATCCCTGTTACAAATGTTTTGTTTGAAATGGCTAACTTATATTTATAAAGCCATTTCACTTAGATAAATAAAAATTCATACACACAATAAGAAAGAGAAGGGAATCATATTTTAGTACATTATGAGGGATTTTTTTTATTGGAGTTCAATCTGATATTTCACCAAATTTCACTGCAAATGTACACTTTGAATGTGGCTAACAAAGTAACGTATATCTTTATATGTGAATCATAACAATATCGCTGCTATAAGTTTGCTAGTAAGGTTTAAAAATAAAAATTAAACATCTAACCTTAGCGTCTACTAAATTTGTTCTAGGTGATGATGAACTCGGTTAATATGAACGATAGAGTTCCATTTAAAATTTCGAACCGATCAGCAGAACATCCAGAAAGTAATTCTTGGCATTGATTTTCAATAAATGCAACATGTACGTTTTTAGTTATTCTAACTTATAAACAAATAAGTGACCATGAGCACCTTCCTTGAGTGGGACTCTTAAGTGCCGGAATGGGCCGAGATAATCTCCACACGGACAATAAGAAAGGGTCGGACCTCTCGTGCCTAGGGACCCTAATGGCGCTTGGGACCCACTTGGTATGCTTGACCACAAAGCCGTGAAAACATGGCCTCCAGCCTTTAGCGTTCGGAAAATTCAAGCCGTGGAAACAGCCTTCGTAAGGAAAAGGTTAAGCCTGTCTGTGGGGTTGAATCTACACATAAATATGAAGGAAGCCCGCCCTTGAAGCTGCTTGCACCTTGCGCTATAACCCCACCCACCCCCCAGGTCCAAGGACCATACACTGCGAATAAGCCATTCATTCGCATCTCTTCAAACAAACATCATGCCCCGTCACAACCCAAACCCAATGCACCTTGCCAAAATCTGGCATTCTTTTCTATAGTTTTGTCTTATCTGTGATGGCTGCTGTAGTGTAAAAGTTACCTATCTGACATCAAGATAAGTACTGTATTAGTCAATTTTCTTTGTAGTCGCACCGCTTTCGCCCACCCTTAGTATTGTTTAGAATGTGAAATAAGTAGTACCTATGTATGTACTAGGTTTGGTGAAGATCAGGCAAAAGTTGGGGACTCGATAAAACAATACTGTTATCGGTTAAAAAAGGTAAATGGATTGCTCATATTTTGACTGTATTGTTTACATACTGCTTCTCAATTAAAATAAAATATTTTCTAACTGATTCAAGAGCATCTTGCCAGCAATTGCATGGGAGAATTAATTTCCTTCGGATTCTAAACAATGATGATATGGAGTGAAAGTTCCACCAAGGAAATGTCATTAGCCTTGACCAGAATTCGGACACAGGTGTCTTACAAATTTGCATCGGGTGTTTTATCGTATGAACTGCTAAGGAATCTTCTTCTGCAGATTTTGCATGCTTTAAAGGACAACGTGCTTTGTGTCCATTTAAGCTAACAGTGACTCCTCAGAGGAAGATAAGGCTTTGGTAGTTAAAGTGAGTTGGCTTTAGAGGACTTAGGATTTCATATCCTCTAAATCTAAAACAAACTTTGCAGAAGATGAAGATGTTTAGATATTTCAAGTGTTAAAACTCCTGGCGTGAATTTGGAAGATCCAAGTTTGATTCATGGTCAAGACAAATGACTTTTTCTCTGTGGAGTTTTTGCATGTTAATGTGCACTAATGGCTGACTCTGCCATTTGTTAGGCCGTTGTTGATTCCTTTAATAATCGAAAAATATTGTTTCTAATTGAGGTGCATTCTATGGAAAGATGTGTGGAAGTCTACAGCTGTAATGAGAAAGTTAATATAGGAGAACCTATTAATGTTCATGATTATCCATTCAGTTGCAATGAGGACAAAGTTCAGAGTATATTTTTATACCAAAACCAAATAGTTTTAATCAATTAACATGCATTAAGGAAAAGTATACAGATACTGAAATCATATATTAGGGTGTACATACATCATTTGCAAAATATAAATGATAATATACACATTCTTAAGCTGTTTTTCATCGGCTCAGCTATTGTATAAATTTTTTAAAGATATTTATCTTACTGACGCACTAGCAAATTCCATATTATTTTTAAAACATTGAAGTTGAACATAAGCATCTGGGTATTATAATATGAGATATTAATAAATTACTGAGTGCATAAAGTTCATTCAGTTGATAGCAAAGATAAGGTAGAGATTGCAATGCTGGAAAAATGTTGATTCTCTCAGAAAACTTGACCTACGCTTGATGCACCAATTAATGAGCTCTATCATGGTTTTCGGCATTTTTTGAATTAAGTAACATTTTTAAAATCATCATCAATGAAATTAAAGTATTTCTAGGGCATGTAAAATGTATTTTAAGGTGTGCATCTTTGGTTCAGATCTCTAATGCTTGAAGATAGGTTGACTTTGAGTTCTGCTCACTGATGAATGAAATAACTAAATACATTCGTTTTAGTTTTTTTTATTCCTACATTGAGATCATCATAGGCTCCTATTACCTGCTAAATTCTTATTGATTTTCAGATGAATTGTGGTAATTTTCCCTTCCATATTTTCTAGAACCACCTTCAACTGTGTTTGTATTTAGTTTAACGAATTATGATTCATTTGGTAGGGATAAAAGGCAACAAGGTCATCCGAGGACGCCACCAAAAAATATAAAATATAGTAGGCGTGCTTGGGATGGAATGATTCGAGTTTGGAGGCAGCAACTTCATATATGGGATCCACCAAATACAGAAGGCACTAGTAAAGAGAAGTAAGTAATTGAATTTACTTGCAACATGTAATATTTAGTTTTATTTTTTACTATAATGTTAGTTGCTATATGATGTGGGTATAAAGTGAGTTTGAGTGCTAATTTTTTGGCATTATTATTGCCATTAGTTTTTTCCAAGCTAATGGGAGATGTGATATTGAATTATTTACATTACTTGAGAAGTCCTGCAAATAGAAATGTATTTACCCTAAGCAATGAAGAAACAAGGGTTTACCACAATGCTTTCTTAAGAATTGTATTTTTTAAATTTCTATTGGAGTCTCTCATTTCCGCACTCTATGTTTGTTGTCATTTGAGTTAGGTAACGTGGACTAGATTGAAGCACATTATACAAAATATAACATATTAAAATGACAGATATTTGCTATTTAAAATAATTATGGGATTCAAAAATCTAATGTTTCATTTTGAAATGTACAATATTAGGTTAACTTTACCTAGGTATTTAAAAATGGCTAATTATCATAGTAACTGTGGTTTTGGTTTTTAATAGTACCTTTTGGACCTTCATACGTCAATGAATTATTAATGAGAATTATGAGGAAGGAAAAAATTTCAACTAGGACTTTAGGGAGTCACTTTTCTTTTTCAAAATAATGCATGTTTTGTTGCTTGACATGTGATGGTTTTAGCTGATCTTCTTGAAAGTTGATTCATTGGAAAGCATTCACCTGAGTTTTAGCATTGAGCTTTATTGTTTGTAATATGGATTTAATCAATTAAGATTAATACCAGGAGAGTTGTGTTAAAAATAAAACGGGCACATTAGTGTAATTTTTTAGTCAGATAAGCAATAGAATGCCACATTAAAGTAAATTGACATTAATTTCATCAGTATATCCTGGTCCCTCCCGCCCCATATATAACCCCAATATATCATATGGCACCCCAATTCGGTACATGTCAGACCCTACTAATTTAAAATCCCTTGTTTGCTTTTCTTTTCAAAAATGGTCAGACATTGAGTCCCACATTTCGGCGATATGTCCGCAGAGGCTGTGCTGTATTCTCTTCCAACATTTAACCTTCAAAACCTTAGACTAGAAGAGAATTTAATTGTTCTTCACAATACACCTACTCGATTGTTGAATGTCCTGAACTGCTCTCTCTGTTTAATTTTGAGATACGTAGTTGATCCACCTGCTTGCATTCACTAATCCATCTGACTATTCCTAGGATAACTGTCACGGAGCACTACCTTAGCATCATCCCTCATCCCTTCTGAATTCAATCCCCAAAATTGTCGATCCATTTTATTTATCACAAAAGAGTTTCACCACCCACGCTATAATCCTATCTGCTAACATGAAATATTTTCTCTTGCCATGGAAGGTTCTTCGTTGTTAATTTTTTTGTTATTGCATTTTATACTCTTTCATAATTTTTCATTTTATGTTTCGCTGATATGTAAAAATTTGAAAAAATGTAATAGCTTTACAGTGCCTGTATCAAAGTTCCCTGAATCCTTTATTGTTTAATGAATATTTATTGCTGATAAAAGCTGGAATGCCTTAAATCCCTTGAACTAAAGTAGTCCTCTTGGGCATCAATACACATGTGTAATGAATTCCATCGCGAGATGAACTTGAACACTCATTACTTTATTATTGGGCAAGTCATTGTTTGTTCAAAAATTTAAATAATATTTAAGTGCAGGTTGCTTTTCTCCTGATAAGAAAAAAATACAGTGGAAGCCCAGTTTCACGAGTGCAGCATTTTACAAGAATTGCGTTTTTGCGAGTGATAGTCTTTGTACTGCCAAATGGCCTATATTTTACATGTAAAACAAATCGGATTTAGCAAGATCAAAAAGTTCCTTCCACTGTGTATGCTCAGTTTTACGACAGACATTTCTTAAGGGCAATGGAACGCTAAGCAAGGATTAACTATTATGTTTTGTATTATTTGTTTACTAAACTAAAAATACAAGATGTGTGTCAGATCTACAACACCTACAGCCATTTACGTCCAAACATTTATCTGATTTACAGCCTTGAGTATGCTCTGCATGCTACCATTTTATGTTCTTCTTTTGTTATGCCCAGTTATCAGTGGGAAGGGAATGGAAGGAAGATGATAGTGGGAGAGGGAGTTACTTCCCCCCCCCCATCCTCCTTGGTTGGCTTCATCGCTGTAATAATATAATAGGCTACATCTTAAGGCCTGATTACATGATACATTAACACATACGGGTTAATGTCTAAATGTATGAACCCGAGAGTGAAATTCAAAATGCGGCAACAGAAAATAGAACCTGTTCTAATTCGGTTCATGCATTCGTACATGTTCTGTTCTGATTGCATACATATTTAGGATTTGTATTTTTTTTTCATCATCATCATCATTTGTCAACAATCCTAAGATTGGTTTGATGCAGTGCTCTATTTCTCCCTCCTATCAGCTAACCTTTTTATAGCAACGTAGTTCTTCTCTTTTACATCTTTTATAACCTGTCCCATGAAACTCATTCGGGGCCGTTTCTTGCCCTTTTTCCCTTCCACTTGTCCTTCAACGATAGTCTTCATCAGGCCATCAGGTCCGAAAATGTGGCCAACTAAGTTGTCCCATCTTCTGCTTAAGGTTTTTAGGAGGCTTCTCTTTTCTCCCACTCTTCTTAGCACTTCCTCGTTACTTACATGGTCAATCCATTTTATCTTCATCATTCTTCGGTAGTACCACATTTTGAATGCTTCCACATTTTTCTTATCAGTAGAAAAGCAACCTGCACTTAATTTTTTTTAAATTTTTGCTCTGATTATGTACTAAATTTATGTCATGAATGTTTGCTCAGACTTAGAAAACAGTTAATGCAAGCATTTCATCACACTTGAGGGAAGACCTAACACTGACTACCTGAGTCATGAAAAGAGATTTTTTTGCTTAAAATTTTTTTAGCAACAAAGCAGGTGGTGGTTCATACCTTAAGGAATATTAGATAAAATAATTTAGCTTGAATCACGTATTGCCTCAGGTCAAATTATGATGTTTTATAAAACCATGTTTTTGATGCAAAATTTTCTAAAATCTTATGAAACATCTGAGTTTAGAGAATTTTCAATATCCCCTAGGATATTTTTCAAGTATTATTTGGAATTGTCATGACTTCTATAGTAAACCTGCAAATTTCCATAAGAATTGGATGAAAATTATGGCTGTGGCAATTTATTTCCCTCTGGCGGTACAAGTACTTCTGGATCGGATCGGATTCATTGAAAAACTGCAGTTTCACCCAAACTTCAAATGGTCGTGAAAAAAACTAGTAGAGATAGTCAAGAAATATTTTACACTGTTCCGTGCCTACATGGAAGGATGGAATTTGCCAAGTTTCATCGAAATCCGAGTCAGTGGGTGTCATGCCTGGATGAACTGACATGGAATGACCCTCTCATCAGGCAAATTGGGAAGGGGCTCCATTGGGAGATAATTGGTGGGGGTAAAGAATTCTTTGATGAGCTGTATCAAGGCAATTCCATTAATTGTCTTCCAGAATTGGCAGAAACTATTCTGATAAACCTTATTTCTGTTTGTTTAGGATTATCGAGGAGTCTTCAGAAAGTGGAAGGAGCACTCCAGCTGATCAATCTTCCCTATCAACAGATGCAGTGAATGATGATATTGAGGAGGAAGACTTCCTACCCCTGGATGATGACATCCTTGCAGACATGTGAATTTCCTCATGTTTATTCATTTTACATAATTTGTATGGTTGATCCAGTTGGGATAACGTGATGTGCATTTTTTATTGAATGGTTAACATCATGTGATGTGGATAGAATTTCAACAGAGTCTAAAACCCTCCACGGGCAAACTTATGTTCTCTTTTCTTTGTGTCTTCTTTATTTTGTGTGTAGCCATTATTTTTTCTGCAACTACGTTTCTGTAACAAGACACTTGATACACCAATATGCAAGCAGAGTTAGAAAGTGTCAACAGTGGGTGTCTGTAAGAATGCATACATTACTCAGTATTTTGTGTAGCTGCTGAATGTTGTCATATGAAATTCATCTTTTATTTTCTTATCATGGTCATGACGTTATTTTAATTTTCATAAAACAATTGTTGAAATTCTTTCGTCAACAATAACTTTTAAAACTTGTGGTTTCGTGAGGCATCACTTACTTCGTACTTTCCACTCTACGTCTGTAAAAGACAACTTGTGAAGCAAGCTTGATTTAAATAAATATAGGGTTGCTTTTTATCTGTGTCCCAGGTGTGTCTTTTTCATTTCCTCTGTGGTCTTCATGTCTCATAAGAAATGATTGATTAAATGTGGATTTGACAGTTAATAAGCATGTATGTATTCCTTTTAAATATGTGTATGTGTAGCCTTAGAGATTTTGGTATGGCAACTTATCATTTTCTTTTGTGAAATATCTTCTAGATTTTTAATTGAATTCCATTTATTTTATAGTGCAATAATTTTATTCCGAATTTGACCTTTGATAGTATGTCTTAAGAGGGAGTTTTTGGATTGCATTCCAAATAGCATCATTATTGGCAAGTTGTCCTGCATTTTGTTTAGCAGTCGTATCACACCCTAATCATTTGCAATAGCAGTGATGACTTGGTAAGCTCACAATCTTTCTTACTCTCTCTGTTAGAACATTGAAAAGTGATCAAAGTGGCTGATCAAACTGCTTCAGTGGATCCATCTGTTGCATCCAACTAATTTATGTGGTAAATATTCTGCCATCTTGAGCATTGTAAATTTTCAGAATTTTTTCATCTGAAAAATTAATTATGCCTTACTATAAAATCTGATTTGATATTCTTGAAGTATTTCAGGCTAATGCCATGGTCTAAAATGCTTGTGAGAATAAGAATAATATCGGTAATGAGAGTCAGTTGTGTGGTATTTCATAAAAGGTCAAATAATACAAATTTTCACTGATAGCACCCAATGTAGCTCATGAATGCTCATATTCAAGGTTCCTCTTGGTCATATACTGGCACTGGGAATATGTGTTTGTTTATGTATATGGAAATCAAAAGATCATAGCTTCATGGAGGTGCTATTATTGCTGTAAATGGGTAGATAAAATTGATATCTCCTTGAGTATCATTCCCTTAACTGAAGAAGTTTTGATAATCTGAAACATTATAATTTATTATTGTCATAATAAATGACTTTTAATAATATTTTTGTTCCCTTATTATGCAGCTTTTTCCAATATATGAACCTTTTAAGCATCATTATTCTTATAATCAAGCAGTAGCGGTATGTTTTCATGGAAGATGGCAAATTAATTTTACTTATCATCCCCAGTGTTCCCTTTCCAACATTTTCTTTTCCCTCTTTGATTCAGCACAAGATCTATTACTATCCATTATAACCATCAACCTATTCTTCATCCCTGCCCACTATCATTCCATCTATCTTTGTTTTCAATGACATATAATTCACCATTGTAACCCTCTGTCTCCTCGTCATATCCTCCTGGAGTGTCCTTTGAATGCCCTGCTTTTTTGAACTTCCTTGTTCCATTTTCTCTTCATCTACTCACTCACTTCTCACCCACATTTATTATTCCTGAAGTCTCTCAATGCCCTCCTTCCTCTAGCATCCACATTTCTACCCCTCAATGCAGAATGCTGCTTATCAGACTCTTCCCGAGCCTTTTCCTCATACTTACTATCAAATGTACATATTATCTATGAAGCATACAAACTATCTAATGCTTATCTCATCAACTCTTTCCCTGCTCTTTGTCTCTCCTGCTATTCATTGGTGCTTCTCAACCGACAATAGGGTGGTTTCCTATTATTTTTTTATTGCCTAAATCGAAAGATGATTACTCCTGGAGTACATATTTCACGCTTTTAGATTTTTAAATGACGATATCTATTTTTCGCGATTAAATGAAAAGTGAAAATTTTCAAGCGCGCATAAACGCGACGCGCAAGTAGGAATGATGGGAAAAGCCCGTGCGACGCATTTCTGGTTCCCCCTCCCGCCTTGTGAGGTGACCTTGATCGAGGCTCTGAGCGCTGATAGGACGCAGGATGCTAGCGGGTAGCTGAGTACCTTGCTGGCTGGTAGCACTTGGCTTAAAAAAGGTTTATTAATACCTTATCAAACGAAGAAAACTTTCCGACCTTAGCCAGTTTTAATAGGTGATTTTTAAGACATGTTTCCCTGAGCTCTGTGCCTCATGCATGCATTGGTAACCTCAGACGATGTATAACTCCTATCCTCTCGTGTAGAAACTAGGTCCCTGTTACGTCACGTGGAGTGGAATCTGACGTGGAGTGGAATCGCATGGGTGCCAATGTGGCCCTTTTCAAATGAGGATAAAAATGGACCATTGCCATTCGTCTAACCCAGTATTTCTAAAACAAAATAATTTGTATATTATGAATACACTAATGGTGGGTAACGAATCGCAATCAATGCCTTTCGTTTTCTTTGATGAAGGAAACTACCCTATTGTTTGGGAAGCCCATCTTAGGTTTGAGCCTACTGTTAATGTTATGTGTTGAATTTATGGAGCAATTTGTGTTAAATTCTATGGAAATCGCAGTGGGTATTTCTCAGAATGATATCAGCTTTACTCGGGAGTGGATTGAAGTCATTGTTATGGAGGTTTATTACTTTCCACGGCACATTTTTAGTAATCAATATCTTTAAATTATAATGAGCCGAGGTCTGAAATGGGGAGACTAGCGACTTAAAGATCAATTATTATCAATTATTTTTTAAATATTGTTTATGAAGATGGTGGAGTGAAGACTTTCCCTTAAGGGTCACTGTAAAGATTACCATCCTTTCAATTTTTTTCAGAAATAATGGGGTGCGGTTATCCTCTCCCCATTCTTAATAGGGTGGTTTCCTTTTATTTTTTATTCCCTAAATTAAAATATTATTACTACTGGAGTACGTATTTCATGCTTTTAGGTTTTTAAATGACGATATCTATTTTTTGCGATTAAATGAAAAGTGAAAATTTTCAAGCGCACGAAAATTCGATGGCTAAGTATGAATGCCGGGTAAAGCCCGTGTGATGTCATTCTGGTTCCCGTTGCTGCAAAGGCCTTGGGGCGAGGACTTGTGCGCTGTTAGGTGCAGGCTGCTAGCAGGTAGCAGAGTACCCTGCTAGAAGGTAGTGCTGGGCTTAATTATGGATTATTAATACCTTATCAAACGAAGTGAACTTTCCGACCTTAGCCAGTTATAATAGGTGATTATTAAGAGATGTTTCCATGATCTCTGTGCCTAATGCATGCATTGGTAATCTCAGAAGATGTAAAACTCCTGACTACTCGTATAGCATCTC
The DNA here is from genome assembly GCF_921293095.1 of Ischnura elegans. Classification (NCBI taxonomy): domain Eukaryota; kingdom Metazoa; phylum Arthropoda; class Insecta; order Odonata; family Coenagrionidae; genus Ischnura; species Ischnura elegans. Next base: position 104,523,332 of record NC_060248.1, read on the forward strand.
GGTCGCGTGGAGTGGCATCGCATGGGCACCAATCTGGCCTTTTTCAAATGCGGTTAAAATTGACCATTGCCATTCGCCTAAACTGGGATTTCTGAAACCAAATACTTTATACATTATGAATACACTAATGGTGGGTAATGAATCGCAAACAATGCCTTTCATTTTCTTTGATGATGGAAACAACCCTATTCAGTACTGGCTTCAATATCATTCAATTTATTTTTATGTGTGTCATACTGTTTTTATATTGGGGGTATGGTGAAAAGAATCAAGATAAAATTTTTTTAATGTGGGTGAAACGTTTTGTTACTATCAACTACAAATGCATTATTGCCACCATGCATTATTAATATATTTTACCACACTTTCCTTAACGGGCAATGTTTCTGTAAAAATCTCTCAAATTCACATTGAGCTTATTCTCAAATCAAAGCAAAAATCTAACTTCCTCAATCCAGTATTAATCACAATTCTTTATCCAATTTCTTTGTCCTTGGCCCAAAAATAGAATTGGTAAGTACAGCAGCCAAATTATCACTAGACTGAATGCTTTCCAAGCCTACACTGCTTGCTTGCATTGCAAGCTTTCCAAGCTATACGACCTTTCCAAGATACAAAATCATCCTTTACTTTTTCCTCAATGGCTTGGATTCTAACATCATTTTGCTTGGCTTGTTACAGAAAATTTTGTTTGAATATTTGCCATGTGCAAAGCATATCTGAAGAGACTTACTCAGTGTATGTGAGTAATTTTTCTCGGGTTCCTGCTGGGGTTAAAAACTCCTTTGTCTCCAATGTTTTGAAGAGCGCATAGCTCATCGTCCTCTGAGTAGTCTGTTGCAGGGATTGAACAACCATAGGCTAGTATGCGATTGCCCAAAGGACAAGCCAGATGTGATTGGTGGATATACCTAATGATTGGGTTCCGTGATTAGCTGAGGTTGATTCCTTGGTCACCGTTAAAACTTTTTCTTTTTGTCACTGGAATTTCAATTGCTTATTTCACTACCCTATCCCAAAATCCTCGGACAAGGCCAATTAGATGAAGGATCTGGTACTTTCCTGGCGAATCTTGTTGATGAAGTCTTCATGGGAAATCAGCCGGGTCAAGATTGACATTGCTGCCAACGTTTAAATGGCCTTCTCAGCCACCGTCTTCAGGGCGAAGACGATGACAGAGAAGGCCATTGAAACGCTGGCAGCAATGTCAATATTGACCCTGCTGATTTCCCGTGAAGACTTCATCAACAAGGCCAATTAGGTTTCATCTCTTCTCATTTGATGGCATAGTTATTGTTGATAGCGTGCTCTTCAACCACCAACTTCTCACGTTGGGCAAGACTGAGGTGCCGTTGATTCTCCTTCATTCTGGTTTCTAAGGTCCAGGATATTTCCCCAATATAAACTTCCCTGCACTTGTAAGGGATTCAATATATGCCCGGAACCTTAAGACCTGCAACTGTGGAACAGTCTGCCCTGAATCGATTGTGGTGGAAGATGGACTGTCTTGATGCACAAAACATTTCGAGTTGTCTTGTGTCCATTCCATCACATTCTTTTGTGATATTTAGTAAAACTGATCCCATACCATGAATCAATGCTTGAATTTTCATCTTCCTAATTCACCATTCCAGAATTTGTCTACTAAAGATTTCAAGTTTAAAGTCATTTAATGAGTATCCTGTAATAAGCAAGTCACAGTGGCAGTGATTGGATACAGTCAAAGGAATTAGATCTAAGAGCTATTGCTCACTGCAGGAGTGGATCACTATATGTGGTATACGCTCAGCCTCCTTGAATGGAAAAAGTGATGTACTTTTGAATAATCTTGCAACACACTATATGTGGTATACGCTCAGCCTCCTTGAACGGAAAAAGTGGATGTACTTTTGAATAATCTTGCAACACATAATTGGCCACCGAGAACTATTAAATGAGCTCTTGCCAATCAGCAGCAAGTGCTCAGGTGTATAGGGGTTGCATCCAGGGGGAAATTCCAATGCTGTTGTGGTAGTCCTCTTTGAGTCCTCACTCCCTTTGCATGAACATTGTGAAGGGGATGAGGTTGGCTGTGATGGATTGTAAAGGCAGATTTGGAGGCATTCAAAGTGGATGTGTTACCCATTTCCTGGATGTGTTACCAAGGTAGGTGAATAATTCCACTTGCTGCAATCTATTGCCTTTGAGACTAACATTAGCTGTTTTTTTCATAATCAAATGTTATCCTGTCTTTTATATAATGTCATCTTTATTACAAGCGAATTTAGGACTTGATAGTCCTCCCTTACAATTAACTCGTTTGTCAATCACATACATCCATGTCCTGGATGGTGGTACGTCCAGCCAGGCAGGATTCAAACTCTCGACCTCCAGGTTGGCATTCGGCGATGTTACCCCGGCATCACTGAAGTCCTTATTATCATACTCCTGATTAATTTCCAACAGGTTCAGTGAGGTCTTTATAGGCATTGAGGTTGAATTAATAAGGAAAATTTTCCATTTATAACAATGTGAGAAAATCCTTGGAATTAGACGGGTCAGCTTAGTTGGCTGTCTCATGAGACAAGATGGCCCAATGAAGAAAATCATCAACAGGCGGGAAGGTACTCGATGAAAGTACCTATGCTGTGAGGCAGTTGGCATCACTCATGCTAGTATCAGCAATGTCATATTCATGCCTGCCAGTTGCTCTTAATTCTCCATAGCGTAATAATTAAGTGTTCCAACTGTAGGTCATTTTGTAAAGAGGAAGGGAAGATGAACAGCAGATTGGAAAGCTGTATCAAAACAATATTTTGATTGCTGACTAATTATGATGATGATGGACAAAACTTGGCTAGGACCCAGATTTTCACGTCGCATGGATCTACATGATACATGTGTTGGTCATATCTTTTCTAGCCAAGATGGTGTTATCATAAGCTATGTAGTATGTAATTGATTTTTCTTCCACCTTGTAATACCTCGTCTTGGATTCTGTTCAGACCTTTCACATCAAAGTACTTATGTAAGACTTCATCCTGGCTTTTCATTTTTTGGCTTGACTTCTCTTCCTTCTGAAATCCATAGTGTTTTCTGGTGAGCTCAAGGGGCTTAAGTATTCTGATTGTCGTGGATGAGCTACTTGATCATTTTGTCTTATGCCATTCTAAGTTTTTGGAGGAGGGAGTAATGGAGGTATAACTATGGAAGAACGAGTTATTCTCCTCCTCCTTCCACGGTATAACTATCCCATCTTCGCAGCAATTCCACTGCATGATAGTATCTAAGCAATGAGGTAGTTTGCATCGCTCATGGCTAGTACCAGCAATGTCATATTCATGCGTGCCAATCGCAGTTAATTCTCCATAGCGTAACAATTACGTGATCCAACGGTAGGTCACGACCACCTTCCCGCTGAGAATTCAATGTCAATCGTCATTCATAGATTTCGTCATATGCAGGATAAATTTTATAAATCCGAAGAATTATTTTGGCACATGAGACCCATCGTAATACTTTGATTTACTAAGTTCTTTCACATAGCGATAAGAGGCTACTAAATAACTCCTAAATATCATTTCTTGAGACAATCGAATTAAACCATTAGGGCCGGAGTCAAAATCATGCCAAGTCATTCACTGAAAGTTTCGAGTAAAAGTAAACACCGGCGCTGAGAAAATAACTTTCGTTCTACGGTAGGTAGGGTTTTAAAATAACATTCAAATATAACGCAACTCCTTCTGCAAATACAACGTCGTCGCACACTCAGAATTGAAATGATCTTTGACATTTTCGCAATTCAGAAACACAATATTTGATTGGTGGAGTGTTTAAGCGTAGCCTACGTTATATACAAGGCCGTCCAACGTCGGGAAAAGGCTGGGACAGCGCACGTAGTTGAGTCTTCGGCCGGTAGAGGCGCTCTTTTGAGAACATGAATTACATGAGATCTTACGGGAAATAGCAACGGAACTGATGAAATCACGTTATTTTTATCTTAAGAGAGGCTCTAAATTCTTTCTAATACTTGTAAATCTACATAATACCCAGCAAGCCACCTTTAGGGTGTTTGGCAGGGGAAAATAATGAAGAATGAGAAAAAGCGAGGATATTTATTTTAAGGAGGTCTCGAGAAAATTAGTCCTAAGGCGATTGATTTTGGACCCTATTGCAAAACATTTTTCGATGGAAATGATTACTCACTAACCAAAACTTACCAAATATACAAGAATTGCCATGAGAAAAAAATCACCTGAACCGGGAATCGAACTGCGGTCATACCGCCATGCGCGTCTTTAGGGCAGGGTTGAGACTCTTAACCGGTCGTGAAGGGGCCATAACTAGGACTTTTGTCAGGGGGTGCAACGATCAGTTTGCCACTATCCCTCCCGTGATCCCCTTCTCTCTTCCACCCCTAAAATATAATACCTCTGTAATCCATTTTTTTATTGTGCGTTAGTTGAAATTACTCGCCGTATGTATGCTGTGAAGAACTTTTATTAATATTAGTTTAAAATGATTTTTAATTATTTTGGCTAACTAATTTAATTATGAAAGTTAAATAACTTTTCTAATAAATGTTTCAAAATTTTCTGCTCCCCTCTCTGAAATCTTCGCCAGAGGCACACGCCCCCCTGCAACGCCCTAGCTCCAGTCTTGGGTTGCGGCTTCATTGAAGTCCTTTTTTCCCGCGTTGACATCCTTGACGAACCACAAGGGTTTAAAATCTAGCAGTGACGGATATAGATCTGCACCAACTAGGTGGGGGCCTATCTTCGTGAATTACTACACAACCAGGGGAATTTCCCCCAAGCCGAAGGGGGGTTCGGGGATTTTGAAAGTTAGGATTTTCCAGACTCAAAAACGGCTGTTTTAGACTAATTCATTGATAAAAAAGACACTATATTATGCAGGCGTAGTAGATCGTTTTACCAATGCCAAAGCGTTAAAATAGGCCCTATAAGGTTAAAAATAATTTGTATTTTGACTCGTTATAGTTGGTAAATTTGCCGGAAAATTTTGCTATCTGCTTTACGTCAAAGTAGTGACATATGAAAATTTCAATTTTTATCTATAGCGTATGTTACGACTCCTAAGCATCTCCCATCCCCATGGATCCGCCACTCTCATCTTGTACCATGAGCCTCGGAACAATTGCCACGGGAATCAAAGAAAGTCTGCTCAGTGGCCCGGAAATCCAAGATCACAGCCTCGATTCCCGGTTCAGGGGAATATTTTCTCATGGGAAATTCATGGATATATCACCGTCGTTCACGCAATCTCACGTGGAGGGGAGGGGGGTCCTGGCAAGCATCACGTCATTTTTTCCGCAAGAAACAGCGTACCCAGCCTACCTAGACCTAGGGGGTCGAACCGATTCTCACCCAATCTCACGTGGAGGGGAGGGGGGTCCTGGCAAGTATCACGTCATTTTTTCCGCAAGAAACAGCGTAAAATTGTAAGAAAACTGGGTGGAATTGAGCAAAACGTGTTCCTCTATTAAACTAGTTAAATTATATTTTTTGTGGGAATTTTCACAGATGGCCAACGTTCATTCAGAAGACTATACCATTGCGCGCCTTGTGACCCCATTTCGGCCTCTATTCCTTAGCTACGATTCTAGTCACACCCTTGAGAACATGAGAAATCAGTTTCTTGACCGTAGACTGACATCTGACGGAGTAAACGTTTCCAGTGACTTCGTCAAGTTACTCTACCGACAGCAGGAAAACAGTGAAACATGTCAAGAACTTGAATTTCAAAACTTTCTACCTCTCTGCGATAGAGTAAATGACTCTGAAGATTGCAAATCACTGTTGCTTATCAGGAAACTCAATGACATTTCTAAGGGCCATGAAACTCCTGCAACGCAACCGGAAGATCTTCTCGAGATATTAAGTAGACCTATTCCAGGTAAGGTTACTGTAAAAGTGTTTGTCGACTGATTAATTATTTGATAGTTAATTAATTATTATTAACAAATTTCCCCAAGTGATCATCGCTTATATATTTGAAATATATATGAGAGAAGCTGCAGTAGCTTTCGTGGCGGGTTACCTAGTCCGAATCGCAGAGGAGAGAACTGAATGTATAGGGTGTCTGGAACCTCTCGCCGCATGTCAAAAAAGTGCTCCCTCACTGTTATTAGTGAATCATTTGAATAGATCATAGATAGATTGTTATCCTAGAAAAAACTTTACATATTTCTCAGTGTAAGCAGTGCGCAAACTTGACAGCAAAATTTTATATTCGGGCAGTACTCTTTCTGCAACGCCAGCTACTTGAAGAACAATTACTGACATTCATTTTACCAAGATTTCTGAAGAAATTTGCTTGTAAGCAATGCACAAACCCGGTATTGCTTCGTGTAATATTACAAAAAAATTTTAGGCCACTTCTGGACAATTATGCTAAAATGGAACGGACACTGTAACATGGAAGAAGTAACAGCACCTGCGTTTAGGAAAATATCACTTTGTCGGAAATTCCTATAATTTTGAAAACATTATTCCGTGAAAAATACCAAAAAATAAAGGCCAAAATTAAATAAATATGGTAAATGTTAGCATAATCACGAAAAGAGAACTAATTTTGACAAAAATCGCGTCTGTTTCAAATGTTCACCATTCATTCCCATACGAATTTTGTTCTCAAAACAGCGCCAGCGGCGACAACTGGAACTAACTCCAGACATGCTCATTCTGCCCGTTTTCAGCTCACGTTGGACGGCCTTATGAATAACGTAGGCTACGGTTTAAGGCAGCCGGTGCGCCAGGTTGCCATGTTGTGACAACGTTGCATTTTCAGCTGGTAGGTTGTCGTTTTTGTGTTCTTTTTCTTCTCGAATCTAAAGGGCGAGGGAGGGAACAATGGCGTCTCAGGTCGTGAATACTATCTTGAAAGCTAATAAAACCTGGGTTCCTCCGACTTCCTTAGGTAAGTACCTGAATAATTTCTTAATCGCTGTTTTAGTTTAGTACAAAGAATTAGTTTGTTTATAACTTCTTGTTACTTTCCTTTGAAAGTTGAATTCATAGTCGCCACGAAGCATTGATTTCAATAATTTTGTTGTGAATATACCCTATAAGAATTTTCATTGTGATATTAGCATTGTTTTGTAATAATAAATTGAATTTGACTATGTTTTTCACTCCTCCAGGCGCCGTTCGCCTTTTATCCCTCTCTGCCCCGAACCTGAAGCAGGAGAAGTCAGTCAAAGGCGCTTTTAAGACCAGAACAGGAACAGACATAGTTTACGTCGATGGAGTCCGAACCCCTTTTCTTTTATCGGGCACCGATTATGCCAGGCTGATGCCTCATGACCTTGCTCGTAGTTCGTTGATGTAAGTAGATCTCACTTCGTTACTTTCTTCGTGGTCGTACGTCGTTACGTGCATTGACGAGCTTTCTTATCAGGGGTCTGATGAAGAAGACTGGAGTTCCTAAGGAGTTGGTGGATTACATCGTTTATGGAACTGTTATTCAAGAAGTCAAAACGAGCAATATTGGCCGAGAAGCAGCCCTTAGTGCGGGGTTTTCTGACAAAACTCCAGCTCACACCGTTACTATGGCATGCATTAGTTCAAATGTTGCGATAACCACCGGTATGTAGTACTCTAGGGTAACTAAAAAAATAATGTTGTTTTTAGTTATTTTCATGTCAATATTGTATTTCAGGTGCTAGCCTCATCGCCGCCGGAGTATACGATATTGTTGTTGCTGGCGGTGTTGAATTCATGTCTGACGTTCCAATTCGCCACTCCCGTAAGATGCGAAGTCTCATGCTTAAGGCAAACAAAGCTAAAAGCGTGCCTCAGATGCTCGGCTTACTCAGCCAGATCAGACCTTCATATTTGGCCCCTGAGGTAGGTACGCCTTAACAAAAAGAGCAAGAGACCAAGTTCATAACGAGAGTAACTGCGACACCAGAATGTGGTATATTGAATGATTGAAAAATTGCATTTATATCAATTTGATCTATTGTTATTAAAGCTTCCTGCTGTGGCTGAGTTTTCAACCGGCGAAACCATGGGTCATTCAGGCGATCGCCTTGCTGCCGCCTTTGGCGTGACTCGTAAGGAACAGGATGATTATGCCCTCCGTTCACACAAATGTGCCCAAGAAGCGCAGGAAAAAGGATACTTGACGGATATTGTTCCATTTAAAGGTAAAGACATTTAACGTGCGTTTTGTTTAAACATACTTGATTAATATTATAATAAAGGTAATAAACTATTCGATTTTATAAGGTATCGCGTAAGACGTTAAACTCAATGCTTGATTAAGGGTAGCAATGGATTGGTAATCAAAAACACTGCGTGGATCTAGTGTTTTAAATTTTACTTAATAAAATATTTCGCCCCGATTCCCTGTAATCTTAGCTAACTATAACATTCCAAGGGAAGAGAAAAAATATTTTCTTTGGGGTATCGATGACCCCACATCCGTTCTAACGTTACATTTCCCCGCAAGTTCTCTCCCAAGTGAAGATAATGCTTAATTAGCAATTACATTCAAAGTTGGTATTGCTTAAACCCAGAATTATTTTGGATGACATCCTTCTGGATTAATGAATAGTTTTTCGTATGGTAATCAGTACTAAATATGGTAATTTACCGGTTATGTTTACTGTTTAAGAGTTGTGAGTTTGATGATGGTAGTGTAAAAGTGTACTAGTAAGTGCAGGACTTTTGTGTCAGTTAATGGTGACAATGTCACCTTTTAAGTATAAATGTCACTGCATGTCACCAGTTATACTGATCATTGATATAAAACACAATTCATTATTTGTTTTAATTGTCATGAAATTGCAAAGCCCATCAAGATTTAAATGTGATATGAATTGAAATACATACAACATAAGCAACATTCCTTAATCCATGCAGAAACAAATGGAGTTCGACCTTTGTGACAAAAAAATGTCTATATTGTAGTGAGTTGCATTATGCACTTGTTGCATGAGGTGGGGTCTTACCACTGGTCACTGGAATATTTTTTGTTGTATTTTCAAAATAGAGCTTTATATTGTGAAAGAGATGTTGAAGAAATGAAATATTATTTGATACATAGCTCTCCCATGGTGCAGATGCTGAATGCCTGAGTCTCTTTAAGATGCCTTACATTCCTTTATTTCCCTAAATTCAGTTCCTGGTGTAGACAATCCTGTTGTGAAGGATAACGGGATCAGAGTTTCTAGCCCTGAACAACTGGCCAAGTTGAAGCCTGCTTTCATCAAGCCTCATGGAACTGTCACTGCTGCAAATGCCTCCTTTTTGGTAAATATGTCTCTATTATCATCTCTGTTACCCCATTTATTTAAACTCTGTTGTATGTTGTGAATGCATGATATAATTTACTCAACTGTGCCTTTTTCGGGTTGGCTCCACAATTTTGCTAATTCAATGTTTTCCGGAAAAAAATCCTGCTTTGAATCATATTATTCCAATTATGTCTCTTTTAAAGTTGTTGTAGAACCATAATCTTCAACCACTTTTTTCACCAACATTCTTCAATTGAATAATAAATATATACAAGCAAATATAATGGAGTCAGAATTGAACAAATACCCATGGAGGTCGAACTTTCGCATATAAATCGTAGGTTTTTTTGGGCTATTATTTTGAAAAAAAGTGCATCTCATAAGTAGTCAAATATGGCAGTTTAAAAATTATTGTAAATTTACTTTTTTCAAAATATCCTAAAACTTTTATTTCATAATTTAGACCCATTTATCTTATTGTTGAAATAGTGAAATGCTGTAGCAACTAATAGGTGGGATTTTACTAATATTTAAGCGAATGCTATTTTCTCCCACATGGCCCTTCGGCTCACCTATTAGATTTGTATTGAGTAGGCTTATGTTAGTAGTCAATGGAAGCACTAATTGCTCTGGATGGTCTTAACACTAGAGTGACAAGGGTAAGCCATATGCTTTGACCGCCTTTTTGTTCTAAAATAAAAATGTCTCACCTGCACTGGTAGAAAATAATGCATCTCGTGTTTCAAAACACGAATAGCATTTCAACTAGTGATGGGTCGGTTCGATTCCTCGATTCTTCGATTCCTCGATTCTCGGCCAAGAACCGGAATCGAAAACGAGTACTTGCCAAGGTGAAAAATCGATTCCGATTCCAGTGGTACTTCAAACCACAAAATATACGACCGCGATCCCAAAAGTCATTTGAATTTTCGCGCCTCGTAATCGTGATAACAAAACACATATCTTCCTGGGATGTGCGAGTACTCGAAAATTCAAGCCGAGCCGAGTAGTTGGTACTCGACTCGAGCGTTTCGAGTAGCATTACGAATGTCGAGTCGAGTAGTTAAGGTTATAGAGCTTTCGAGTATAGTAGGTCCAGCGATCTGCCGACAGGAAGCGCTATCATGAAACTCGTGTTATAATGCGGTTTTTAAAGCCGATAAGTCATCCTAATGCCTTGGCCTGGTAGTTTCAGCTTGCCGAATACACTATAGCAAGGTCGGTAAAAGCCTTTTACCGACTTTGCACTATAGTTGTCGACATGGGCGCCGAATACCTTTACGGCAGCCGCGGCGGCCGATCGTCTTCCTACCCGGCGCGCACTGGTCCGAAATCGGAAAAAGCTGGAATGAAGTCCAAAATGACCTTTTTGGGGATAGAGACTTGAAACTTAGCGTAAATACTCATAAATTATTACCAGATATAGATTTATATGCCGTTTTACATGAATACGACCCTTTTGTGAGATACAGTGGCCCAAACATGACCAATTTTTCAATGCCACGCGAGATATCGTTTTTCCTCAAAAGATCTTTGAATTTATCCAGGTTGGTTTGCGTTGGTATAAGTTTAATGGAATAAAAAAACGCAATATTCCTTTGACCTGGTGCTTTTCCTATATTTTCAATGACTTTTGAAGATTTTGGCTCTCATCTGTCTGGTTTTACAACGCAAAATGGCCGACCCGTTTTTCACGTGAAATTTGACATAAAGTAGACATTATCTTTCGTTTACGAAAAATATAACTCGGTAAATTTGAACCACAATATAAAGTAGAGATTTCTAAAGATTACTAAGTAGAAATCTTGGAAAAAAGTTTGCGACGAAGGAAATAAGAGCGATTTTTTAATCGCGCGTCAAGGCTGACCTACACGCCGCGGACCTCTGAGGCTCGGTAACTGAGGCCGATTTTTCAAGATTTTTAAAACATTAGTCTTGAAATCGTCATGTAAAGCATGGATAATCGTCTTAATTGACTTAAAACACTCAACTGAGGATGTTAAAAAGGATTATGTATAGATCGACTAAGCCATTTAGCACATTACTCGAAAGAAAATACTAAGGATTGGATATTTTTCGGAACCATCCCACGCATAAGAAATATGGTTCGGGTATTGAAGTAAAGTGAAGAAATTAAGTCAGCATGCTTAAGAGGGAGAAAAATGAACTGTTTCCACGAAAGGCAACAACGGATACCCTTTTTCCCTTTCCACCTTCACCGAGGTGAGTCGCGCGGAAGGGGGAGTATTCATATCCTAAGGCATCTTTTAGCCTTTTTTATTACTGCGTCCGTCCGATGTGATATTCGTTTGTAGCGTTTAGTTTCTTTCTTGAACTTTAAAAAAGCAAGAGACTTTAACGTCGATTAAATGACGTGAGAAGTATAGAATTTTTTTGGCTCTACAAAACTAAAGTTTAGTTCTATAGTTCGTTCGCTTCGTCCATTTGAATTCCATGAAGATTCAAGGTCCAAATAAATCGTTGATATAATTTTTAATAAAAATTCTAAAGTCTCCAAAATCTTGCAATTTTGGTAGGAAAGTACTTGCCCAGTCACACAAGTGTGTAGCGAAAGCCAATTTTCTGCAGGAAGTAATATTGTAACATGAAGATGTCAAAACCTGCTGGCTGAGCATGTAGAATAATTAGATTTTCTGCTTGAGAATTTGAAAGGGCCAAATATTACATGATTCATATACTTAGTATGTAATCTTTATTATAGCTGTGAAAATTACTATACTCATGGCTCATTATAGGGCACGATCCTCATTATATTTTCCTTCTTACATTAGGGTAGACATTCATCATAGAAAATTGGAGTAGAATATATTGTAGTATGCATTGCTGTATTGCCTGGTTCAGAAATTATCATACTCGACTCGATACTTGCGAGAAATTTTCAACTCGACTCGAGATCAAAAAGTGCTACTTTTTATATTTTCCTTCTTACATTAGGGTAGACATTCATCATAGAAAATTGGAGTAGAATATATTGAAGTATGCATTGCTGTATTGCCTGGTTCAGAAATTATCATACTCGACTCGATACTTGCGAGAAATTTTCAACTCGACTCGAGATCAAAAAGTGCTACTTGGAAATCCCTTTTATATTCCAAAGGAGCAAATGCAGACTAGGGAGCCTGTGACAGGTATCTAGTCAAGATACAGTGATGCATTTGGAAAAGTAGCCAAAGTCACCATAGCAAACACTGTTGAAGCTGAAGTGGAAGCTTATTTATCATAGATGAATGCACCACCAAATTCCTTCCCTGGGAAATACTGAAAGACTTGTATCTCCTACCCAAGACTGAAAGTATTAGCGAAGAGGTTTCTTGCCATACCGCCATCCACTGTGTTCAGTGAAAGACATTTAGTTCTGCAGGGAAAATATGTGATGTAAAATGCAACAGGCTTTATCCTAGGGTATCCTAGGCTATCCTAGAAAGCAAAGCATCTTCACTCTATCAGCTGACAGAGTGAAGATGCTTTTATTTCTGAGCAAAAATTTAAAGTCTGTAAAAGGAGACTAAATTTGTGAGACATTATTGATAATGATAAGATATTATCAATAAAAGATAGATATTAAAGGAGATACTTTTATTTTAAATTTAAACATGAGTGCTAATATTCTAAAGTAATACCTATCGTGTAACATCACTTTTCAGGTATGTTCTGTTTTGAAATTAAGCTATTATATTTTAATTACATAGTGATGATATGAAAGATGCTTTTGTTTGACTGACTCTTTCACAGAGTAATATTTTTTAAAGTGGTTATCTTGTTGCCTGGAATTAAGTGATATTTTTCTTGAAGCCTATGGCATCAGAATCGATGGAATCGGTATCGGTAGAATCGGAATCGAAATGTCAGAATCGGAATCGGGATCGGAATCGATAAAATTTTGGAATCGACCCATCACTAATTTCAACACATGTTAAATGTCGTATTTTTATTGGTTAAAGACATAAATGAGAGAAAAATGAATCAGAAAAGATAGCATTACAAAGGAGCACTACAAATTTAGTCTCAAGTTTAGGAAGTAGAAATTTAAAAGATATGAGAAATGAAGAGTCTCAAACAGGCATTGCTCCCAGATGTTGAAAAATATCTCTTTATTGGAAAAATGCCCTTACAATTTATGGTATAATATTCTTCACCCTACAAAAATATAAAGGAAAATAAATTTTCAGTGTTGAAAATATGTCTATAAAATGTTAAAATTTTTCTCATTTAACAATTAAAGATTTAAACAACTATCTAAACGATGTATTTTATAACTTTTTTTTGATTATTTCAAATATGTTGCTAGATAGATGTGTAAAAATTGATTTCTTTTGTAAAATGTTAGCATCTTTCGTTTTGTGTTCACAAAAACTGCCATGTTGAGAATATCAGTGTGGGAATATATTTGTGTCACAAGAGGTGGAATATTAAGAGAAATAGGATTTCATTTTAATTGCTGTCTTTTCCCATCTACTTTTCTTTGCTCTTGAATTCTACCTTTGTATAATCAGTTTTTATGCTAGTAGGTTGTTATTTCAGTTAATTATCGTATCAATATGTGAATGTTGAAGCATGTGTAAACTTTCTCAGCCAAACATATGCTGTAGCTAATTGTCTGAATAGAGTCTGTGTTTGATGATGAACCACCTATCTAAGAAGGCATAACTACTGACTAGCGGGTGGAATGAATGTTCTTGAGAGCGAAATTCCCAAATGGTTGACTATTTGGATAAAGAATGGCACCACACATTTTTCCTATAGCATATTAGAGTCTTTTGCTTAAAAACTTGCATTCAGATTCGTGTGCTTCAATTGATTGCCATTTTAAAAGTAAATGCGTTTTTATACTGCATTTCTGAAACAGAAATATTCTAGCTTAAATTGTTATAAAATTTTGTGTCATGATCTTCATGAAAACTTAAGTGTGTTATAATAGCTTTTGATCTTAACTAATATTACTTGCTTAGTATATTTATGCATTTTAGTGAATTTTTTTAGTATCTATTCAGTTATTATTGTTGATTCATTATCATCATCATCATTATCAAATGTATTACTGTGTGTGACCTGTGCTCTGAATTTGCATTTCTTTTAATATTTTTTCCTCAGACTGATGGTGCATCTGCATGCATGATAATGACTGAGGCTAAGGCCAAGGAACTTGGACTGACGCCAAAGGCATACTTGCGAGACTTCATTTATGTATCTCAGGACCCCAAGGATCAACTTCTGTTGGGGTAAGATGAATTAAAAAGCTGTATTAATTATATATTAATATCAATTCAACTTTGGCTGGCTTAACTTAGTGGAAAACTATTGTGGACATGGTGGAAGAAACAGAATAGCTTTGGGTTAGAGTAGAATAAAATACTTTCTTTTATAACTGTTGATTTCAGGCTTTACTGTGTGAAACCTTTCTGTTGTGGATAACGAAAGAATTACTTTGTTCGGTTCACTTATATATTTGAGAGTGTGTGACCTGGGTTTCATAACATGAGGGTGATTCCTAAAGTAAGGTCCAGTTAAGAAAAAAATACAAAATCAAATTTTTTTCCAAAACAATTGTTTTAATTACATTCCTTACATCTTTCTCTGTTTTTCCACATAATTTCCATACTTGTTCAAAAAGTTATCACATTGTTCAACAAGCTTTTGAATGCCTAAGTTGTCGAAATCGGCCGCCTACGAAGATAACCAGTCTTTAACCACTTCTTTCACTTCATCATCTCGCTCAAAGCTCGCACCCACTTGTGCACTTTACTGTCACTCATTATATCAGAACCTTGCACTTCAGTAATCTGCGGAATTTCTTCCGCTGAAATGTTTCTTGCAGATGAAAACCGTATCACTGCCCTTACTTCACTATCGGCTGGCCGATCAATTGTCTTAATCATTGTAAACTGGCACTATAGACAGCTCACAGCGACAGTAACTGGCGGTGCTTGACATGCAAGGCATGCATGGAGTTAGTGTGCATGCAATTTTTGTCTTTGGCACCAAATTCAAATAGTTACGGCGAATCGGATCTTACATGTGGAATAACATTTACAGTTAAATTGTCTGGTCACTATGTTACGCTACCCATAAGCAAACCAAGCAAAGTCTATTCTTTCATTTTCCACTTTGTGTCATTGGGTGAAGTGTTAGTGTACCAAGTGAGGACTCCTGGATAAGCTTGAAGGTTCAGCCACAAATCAAGTGGCTTGGATGAGAGTTGGGACAACTGTCCCTGCTAATGGGGCAATGAATGCAGTTTGTGAGTGTAGGGGTCGCCCAGTTAATGCAGGACTCCCAGGTAACGATTATGAATATGGGCTTGAGGAGCAGGGTCTTGGATTGGTATGGAGCCTAGACGGCTGGATTTGCACTCTGTGGGTTCAGATTCAATTTCTTGCTGTTTCCGAGATTTTTCAGAGATGGTCTGATGCCAAATTGGGAGCTTTGGCATCAGACCATCTCTGAAAATCTTCCATTGGCTTGTGGTCTCTTAGCTACCTTTTTTTTAAATGAATTCCATGCTTTCATGAGCACATCAATTGATATAGTCCAGTCCAAGCCAAACTATGGACCACATCAATTAACCTACCCTTTTCTCAGCTGAGTATTCTTTTGTCCATCCTGTATGAGGCTATTTCCCTGTTGACATGGTTCCGACCATGGACTTAGTGATCTGCGTGGTTCTCACTACCAAATAATGTGCATTGGATTGGATTACTGTTGCTTAGCCTTTATGGAGCCTGTCATAGATCAATCAAAAAGTATGATTATGATGACTATCCACCAAATCAGCTTCAAGTAGAATGTGTTAAGAGCTAGCTAATGCCGATGCTGGGTTTCTCTCTTACCTGCCTTCCCTATGGTGAAATTGACCTTAGCTATTGGTCACCTCTTCCAAATACCATTCCCCTAAGTTAGCTGTTATTTTTTTCTTTCTAAGTATCTGTCTCTCAAGATATTTTTATTATACAGTGGAACCTCGTTAAAGCGAGTACGGGTTATAGCGAGACCCCCGCTATTACGAGAGATAGCCGATGCACCGTCAATTGATCCTATAATAAGCATGTTAAAAATTTCGTTTTTACGAGGACCTTTTGGTGTTGGCTCTCGCCATAGCGAGGGTTTCACCGCCGGAAAAACTTAAACCAAAACTCCTTAATCTCTGTAAATGCTAGCGATCTGTTAGAAATGAAGTTAATAGAGTGCTCAGTCTCAAATTTATGTGGTAAACTGTCGTTCGATAAATAAGTAGTTAATTTAGGTGAAAATATTGTGGCATTCGCGAATGCTTGATCTTCTTTTGTTCCTCGGGCAGCAGAAATCAGTTGGCAGCATACCCGCACGTCCGTGAGTTGCGTGAATAGAAAGCATTTGATGGCAGACACCATGGCCAAAAAAACACAAAACATGTCTAAGCGAGAAAATAAAAAGAAAGGAGTAATATGAGGTATATTGGCTATTATTTGCACCACCTCCGGTAAAGCGACAATTCGCTATAGCGAGTGTTTATTGGTGCACCGTGGGGTGTCGTTTTATCGAGGTTCCACTGTTTATAGCATTTTGTGAGAAACACCTGAAACATTTTCAATTAATTCTGTTTGCTCCATTGCTATCCTTTGTATGCATGATATACCTTTTTTTAAATGGTGCACACTAATTATTGTTTTAATTGGAGATTTTGTGGCTAAAAATGAAGTCAGCCTTTGATATAAATGTATTCTAGAACCTATTTATGAATGATCAAATTTATGAATGATATTACCAATTCAGGCAAGGCCAAATGATATGCTGGGCTTGGTTATCCACTGCATAATTTCATGGTTTATTATCATTGCATGAGAGTATCTTACTTTCAGTTAGTAATGAATGATTTGATATTCCTGTAAATTCTGTTGCAAGGTGCAATTTCAGAAATGATGCAACTGCGGGTGATGTGAATCTGTTAAGACAAGAGAATTATTCAGGGGCATATCAAATTTTCAACCTGTTTATAATGTTTAGCTTATTATTAATGTCAATTTATTTTTCTATCAGGTTTGTTTATTTTAAGCATTTTTTGTTACAGACCTACTTATGCTACACCAAAGGTTTTGGAGAGGGCAGGTTTAACCTTGAAAGACATTGATGTTTGGGAGGTGCATGAAGCTTTTGCGGTAAGCGATGATTGGATGGTTGCTCTGTATTATAATGATCTTATAAATATGTTCTAACAAAGCCACTTTGCTCTTTTTAGGGTCAGATATTAGCTAACTTGAAAGCAATGGACTCAGACTGGTTTGCCAAAACATACATGGGACGCAATGAAAAGGTTGGAGTTCCTGATCTTAAGAAATGGAATAACTGGGGAGGTTCTCTGAGCATTGGCCATCCATTTGCTGCTACTGGTAGGCTACCTCCCTTTACTTTCTGTGTTCATAATTAATTCCAAATGAAAATCTTGCCCTTGTCATAGATAAACCTGGTGGTTTTGAAGAAATTGGAGTAATTATTCAAAGTAAAGTAAAAGATAATTATATTAATTCAAAGTAAAGTAAAAGATAATTATTCTATAAATTAGTTAAGGAGTGGGAACCCTGAATGAGATATTCAGTATCATTGCATTGTATTTCAGTACACATCTTTCATCTATTGTGAATTTTACTGGAATGGAAACAAAGTAATGAATGTAATGTGCTTGGTAAATGGTCATATCAGAGCACATTTTTATGTTTTGCGATTCTTTTTATGAAATTAGTATTCTCTTCTCTCCTTTTTGTAGAGTTCAGTATAGATTAAATTAAATTTATGTTGCTCTTTCTCAGGAAGTGAATATTTTCAAAACTAATTGCTAGTTTTTCTTTCATTCACTCTGGCTGCTACTGAAAGCCTGTTATAGAATAAGACATAAGCAAAATTTGCTCTTTCATATTCCCTAGGGTTGTTTCACCTAGGGAAGGAAATGCAATTTTGACTTTCGCACTAATTTGCAGTTATTTATCATAATAGTTATTTTGTTCCCCAAACAATAAAATATTCATTTTAACATGTTTGCAGTGCCATGATACGCTTGGGTCACTGCCAACCCATGCCTAACTCTTTTTTAATTTTAGTATTTTTCTTCATTTTGTAGTTGTCATAATTTTGCAAAATGAGAAGTGAAGAGTCATAAAACTTGTCTCTTTTCTATTTTGTTGTCTCTGGTGAATCAAGAATACAGAAGCTCTTATGACAGATGCCTATAAAAACCCAAATATGCATGCAAAATTCTTGGATTTCAGCCAACTTGACAATTTATTTTACACTCATACATACCAGAACCAAGAAATGTGGTTGATCGTAGAGACTTTGATGACTTTGCATTGAAGTTTCATGCCCTCTTCCAGTAACCTCTATGGGTCATGCGCCCTAGCATTAAACTTGGGTTGATCCAGTGCATAGTGTGACCCTTGGGTGGATCACACTCATGCCTCACAGATTGGCACCACATGTCTGTGATATAAATTTGGGACCCCCTGTGGTATATTTCATGAAAAAATGAGATCGAGATATTAGTGACTCAGTTATAACTCCAATACTACTTACAGGTGTTCGCTTGACCACTCATGCTGCAAATAGGCTTATCCGTGAGGATGGACAGTATGCTCTGATTGCTGCTTGTGCTGCTGGAGGACAGGTATGAAGTCTTTCCTAGGTTTTTGACGACAAATTTACCATAGGCCCTGCTGTGATTTTTTTTTCTTTAATTTCATGGCTTTGACCTGGGTCCAGCAATAAGGAAAATATGATATAAGTCAGGATTTTTTTCTTATATGCATTGATTTTCTTTATAAAGGATTTATTCATGGCTTTAGTTAAAAGATGGGGTGCAATGTAATTTATGAAAATTAAGACACTCATGGGTCAGGAGAAGTACATTATTTCATAAGTAATGTGTTATTTTTATATACTGGTAAATGCATGATTTCAAGGGCATATATCCTCTGAACGTATGGAGTATTTAACACATCCTGTGCCAAGATGTCGGCTACAAGATATCATCTCGTCACATCATAATATCTCAACACAGGGTGTTTTAGATATATGCTAAAGTAACAATAGAGACTACAGGACCTGCAGACCTTAAGTACTGGCTGCATGGTAGTATACGTCTCTGACATTTTAGTATTTATTACTGTTATCTGCACTCCCTGATGCAATGAGTTCTTGCTAAATGGTGTTATAAGATTTTCAATATGCTTACCATAGCATTGAAGGTCCTATTTCCATTTATATTAGTTGATCAATGTGATATTGGAATATCTAGCTGATACAGTTGATGAATTAGCATGATATGCATTCCCGAATTTGTCTTATTTTTTGTTTTTGCACTAACTTTTGTTCTTCTTAATATTCCTAAAATTCCCTTATTATGTAACCAACATCTTCTAATTAATCTATGTGTTCCCCATTATATACCATTTCTCCTGTACATGCCATGATTACTTCTTAATTTTAAATTATATGCGACCATAGTGAAAATTTGCTTTTTGCCCACACCCACGAATCATGAGATGAACTGGACACTAATGTCATAGCAAAACTGAATGACAAACAAATGTATAACAAATTTAAGAAGCGAAGGAAAATCATACCATCAAATCTTTGCCTTTTGTGTAGTTATAAATTGTTTGTTAATGTTGAATAAATTAACTAGAATAACTTATGTACTTATATACAGTGGAACCCCGATTTATCGTTCCCGCATTCATCGTTCGCCGCTCCTGGTCCCAAATTAAGTTCCATAAAGACAATGTAATTTTTTCCCGCTTCTATCGTTCCCCGAAGTATCATTTTCCCACATTGATCATTTGAAGATGGCGGTCCCATCGTATAATTTTCCAATTTTCCAAGCGTTTACAACGTGTTGTTTATGGCTAATAATGACTGACACAAAGTTTGAATCTTTCCCAGGAGATTGAAATATGTTAGGGAGAAGCTGAGTGCCGTGGGATAGTTACATTATCGCATTTCCCTAGATCCGGTATCCCCCTGCATTTAGCACTCGCCTCTCCCCATCTGAAGCTTTCCTCTTCTCCGAAATAAAAAAAAGGTCCCAGCTCGAGCAGGGATCGTATTAGGAAGACCTTAGCTTCGAAAGAAAATATCAAGTTACTGGAGAACAAAAGAAACCTTTTTCACGCTTCCCCCTTTCTCGACCGCTGACTTTTTTGTAGCTGACTCACTTCAAGGTCAACTGCTGCATGAATCACCGATTAGCCCAAAAGGTGTGTAAAAATGAATTTTGGCAATTGGTATTATACTTTTATTAGATTGAGATTTTAGTGATGTGCATGTAATTCAAAAAAGAATGATACCAAACTTGACGAATCACTAACGTTATTTAACCATTTTAAGCAAAGAAATAGTTGGAATAATAAGATGGTGATTTCTGGCGAATATCGATATCCTCGCAGCTGATAGTGAGCTTCACGGCAGTTGATGCGGATCTTTTTTTTTTTCGAAAACAGGGCTTCTGATTACAATTTACGAGTTATGTTACAAGTCTCACTTGTCTGAGGTGCTAACGAAGCGATGTCTTCTCAGGATAATTTGTTTCTCCCCATTAGCAATCTGAATTCATCTGCTCATCTAGAGCTACGCTACTTATTGTTAGAAATGAGTGGGTAAGTTGCCTTCTCTATAGGATAAAAAATTTGCGCAGTCTCATGGTCATGCTTCACCCTCTGCAGTAAGCTCTGCTTACACTGTGCGATAGCATTAGTGCCGAATTTTACCTCGTACGAGTGGTTCCGTACTTTCCAGGGTGGGTTGACTTAAAACCTGGGAGTGTTTTCCGTGTGGGTTCAATAGAGTCCGGTTTCATTTTTATTAGTTTTATTCTTATTCGTCTACGGACCATGGCCCTTCCGAAGACACAAGTGAGAACTTTAAAAGATAGACTGAAAATAATTGAAGACGATGAAAATAATCCGGGCTAGAAATGTGTGAATATTACAACATGCCTCGGTATGTCCGCTAAGTACATGACGGCAGGGGTTGGGGTAGAGCGAGGTCCCTGATGAAAAAAAGAAGTGGGATGAAGCCGAGGATCAGGTCGGCGTGCTGCTGACAATTAACGCCACATTGCCAGAATCATATTAAAAATATAATTGCAAGAAAGGAACATTTCAAATAATAAACTATTTTTGGCCTTCTTGATCCATCCTATAACCAATCACTGCAACGGTGAAATCAGTTGTTTGAGGCATAAGAAACACATTTCTCTCGTAAATAAGTGTACTTGAAATGGCATTTGATTTATACGTTTTTTTACATCTGACAGAAATGCATAATAGCAGTGAAAATTCCGAGTGGAGTGAAACATTTTTTTAGCAAGGCGGCGTGTTCCTTCAGGATATTTGAAAGAGATATAATCCGAATCAACAATATGACCTAAGTGTTTCGATAAAGGAATAATATTCCTGTAATCAGCTTAAATCTTTTTTGAATCCATTAATGAATGTCATAATTTGCAAAAATCCAGCGTTTCGTGGGACATAGGCAACCGGGACAAACATTCCCGCATTGATCGTTTTCTTGCATTCATCATTTTTTTCATCCATCCACCTCAAAAACGATAAATCGAGGCTCCACTGTACATCGGCTTGGTTTGAAAATCAAAGGCTTAATTCGAAAGACCTTAGTACATTATAGTCCAGAAGGTGACGTTTTAATGCTAGAGAGTTTATTTTGTATGGTACTTATCAGCTGTGTGGGTGAGTGATTCATTCATTCATTTTTCATGTCATTGTTTATCATCATTTCTATCTAGTTATATTATATTCAAGCTTTTGATTGATGCTGCAGGCAATTCTGAAGTTTTATTGTCACTATACTAACTCAATTATAGGTAAAAAAAAAAGTATTGCAAAAAAAGATTATTGCACCCATCAATTCCAGAATATGTGAAAACTGTTTTTGTGTTGTGTATATCACTGCTCCACCATTTAAGTTAATTAATTTGCATAATATGTACATTTATTCAAGTAGAACATTAGGTCATTTATATATATTCATGGAACAATTACATTGTAGCTTAGAATTCCATCTTAATGGAAAGGTTTTAATGCAATAGATAATCAAGAGTGATATATATCATTCATAAGTTTAATCCATTGTGATTATTAATTATTAAGGCATTAAATGCCTTTGGATATGCATGCATCAATTTTATATAAAACCAATTTACTCTTTGTGATAGGATGATTACAGGTCTTATAACATCACATTTGATAGAGTACTTTACCCTTAATTTTCCATCATTTATTATATATAATATCCTCCATCAAAGAATAGAAGCAAATTCCTCTGATCCACTGTCTGCATTGCCATTTTTCTCATGTAGAAAATTTGGCCTTAATGCAAGCTATTTTGATAACCTGTCAGATTTTTTGTTGTGTTTGAATTAGATTCCATTTTTGATATTATTATTTGGCTGAAATTTAGTGTAGAAGCTAGTGCGTAAAGTGTGGGAGTGTATATTTTTAAAAGTTTGTATTTTTTGACTCAATCGTCAAAAGTGTTAATGTGTGTAGTGATGGTAGCAACCGTGAAAAAGTTTGAGGGAATGAACATTTTTAAGGGGGAATGTACTGAAAATTTCAGGGAATTTTAATTTTGAAAACCAGTAA
Organism: Ischnura elegans; assembly: GCF_921293095.1. NCBI lineage: Eukaryota > Metazoa > Arthropoda > Insecta > Odonata > Coenagrionidae > Ischnura > Ischnura elegans. The sequence goes on from NC_060248.1 coordinate 104,546,222, forward strand.
GAACCCTGGTTACCCATCTTGGTGATGTGAAATCTTAAGGACTGGCTAGGGAAGTGAAAAGTCTAACCACATTTAAACAAATGAACAATAGTCCAGGTTTTACTGTGCACAGTACATTTAACTTCAAGTTATTTAAAGAGATTATATTTATTAAATAGTATAAAGTAAACTATAAAATATGCCATTTATAATTCTTATTCCATCACAAACATGGTGAAAATAAAATAAGTTTAACAATGTTAGCATGTTAATTACTTGCCAACATGTCTTATTCTTTTCAATGTTCTTTTTTAAATAAATTTTTGTATTGTTTAATGGCCAAGGATTTTGTTTAAATAATTCATTCTTAGCTAAAATTTGTATTTTTAGTATCTATGTGGTGAATAAGATTTTTGAGTATTGAAAAGAAAACACATGGTTAGAAATTGTCTATTCTTCCATTCTTAGGAATTGCAAGTGCTTAATTTCTACTGGTTTGTATATTGAACCATTTCCTTTTAATTTTTGAATATATTTTCCTGCGTTTTAATATTTTTCAGGGGGTTGGCATGATTGTGGAACGACACCCAGATGGAAAGCCCACATAATCCTTCTGTTGAGACTGATTACGCAATAACAATGCAATCTGTGTGTACATAAATCAATTTGGGATCAAACACTTCAGCAAATAATATAAAATGTGTGTGATGTTGGCTAATGTAAAATCTTTGTACTTGTATAAATTACCCTTAAATTGTTATTTTACCAAATAATATATTTTAAAAGTTATTAAAGGTGGCAATTTAGAATTATTTTTTTATAGGCTTGTTAAAAGGCTGAGACATAACTTGAGGGACTGTATTTGGTGTGACATCTATTCGTACCAATAAGGCCAGCTTATTCATATAAAGCCTGAATCACACCATTTTTGAAACGGGAAAACTGATCGGTCTAGTGATCATTTTTTGAATTACATGGTCCCTTCTGCCTTTCATCACTCTAGACATCGCAGCTCGTTGACATAGGGCCTGGATAACAAAAATAAATAGCACATTTGTTTGTGTATGTTGTTTCCACAATTGTCAAGGGCTCCATAAGGGCATGCATTCTGATAGGCTGATATAGGAGAACAGGTTTTAGTAACAGTTTTAGAGATGGAAAAAGAGACTGGAAGAGTGATGAGAAATAGTGATGGGAATCCTCATCACGATCGTGATCGCGAAAAACAATTGCCAGCGACGATCATTTGCAAGTGAATGTTACAGTGATTGCTAAAAAATGACTGATAAAATGCTCGTGTGATTCAGGCTTAATCAATGGACCCACTACCCTGAATGTCTGTGAGGAAATGAATGAGAAGGAAGCACTTTATAATAACCTGAAAAAGTAGTATTATGAACATTACCATCATTCTCGGTACACAACTTATATGTTCAAACAAAGAATAAGTCTTTCAACCTTATTAAATAATTTTGCCCATTCTGAAATTGTAGAGATTTTTGAAATAGTAGATAATTTTTTCTTATCTAGCAGTAAATTACAGAACTAATAGTATTATCTAATGGTAAATTAATCATATATATTTTCATAACTTTTATACTGGAATATGAATATATTAATTCAAATTTGGGAAAAATAGAATTTTTTTTAATTAAAAAGATGTTTCAGTCAGCATAGCATAAATTTCATCTCAGACCCAAAGAAACACTTTGCAGTATTCAAGTGGGTGTTATGAAAAAATATAGATTCCATTAATGTCAATGCATCTAAAAAAATAAGACCATACTGCTGAAAAACAAAAACTTCAATTTCAATATTGACCTTTCACACACTAAACAAGTAATAGATGTGTGAGGGACGCTGACTCGACAGAACGAAAAAGAGAATCTCCTTCCTCAATTTCCACCAAGGTTTCCTTATTAAAAAAATGAGAAACCTCAATGATTGACTTTGGAGAGTTATCTTATGGTTGTTCGTAGGAAAAAAATCGAAATTGATTAAGAAAGTTTCTAATCTTTAGGCGTTTACGCAATACATTAACATGTACGAGATGTCTGTATGCAATAGTGATTTTTGTGGAATGGAACATGAACAAATTCATACATCTATCTCTTCCATTTCCCGTTCTTGCGCAATTTATGTGGCTACACAGTGCATTTTCGTGTTCAAACATCTTTCAGACAATTACCTTGTACGGGTTAATGTACAATGTAAACAGGCCTTTAGATTATGGCAAGCTTCAGTGACTTGGTGTACTTCCTGTAGAGCATGTGTATTTTCAACAGTTCAATAATAATTTTCTCTTAAAGTTCAATGATAATCGTAAGCAGGGAAAACCAAAAATGCAAATGTGCTAGTGGTTCATAAATAAAAGACACGAGCTAAGACAAAATAGAAAATTATACAGAAAAACAAATACAAACTTTATTGCTCAATTTCTGGTCTTTTACAGATAAATTTGATGTTATACACACTTTTATTTTATTTACCATGGTTTTAACAAAAAAAAATTACCAATGGGTTTTTGACAGACCCGATAACATGAAAAATTGACTGGGTACATGTACCTCTGGAATATTATATGAGCAGCATCATGGAATTATGGCCCTAGTAGCATTGTAATCTACTTTAATTTTCTATTGTTTGTACTCATCTATACTGTCAATGGGGGCAATCGATTTATTTCATCTTAACATTTGAAGCATTTCATACGATATTAAATGCCATTTTACTTGGAAAAAAGGCATATATAAATTACTAAATTAAATTTTGAGTCTTTAAGTCATCATCGAGGCAGTAGAAAAAGTTTTCAGAAACATAATCTTAACTTAATCCATCAAGGAATCATGATAATTTATATTTCAATTTTATTCATGTGTGGTGAACTGGCCAATAACACGCTAATTTGTATTTTCTCTCCAGTAATCCCTCTTTTCCTAAATACATCAAGCAAGGCACCAGAGAGAGTCAACCTACCACCGATATTGCCAAATAAGATATACCATTCGATAAACACCTTATCCGCCAGAAAATAGGTACATATGTACCCAAGTAAACAACTGATGAAAAATTGAATTAATACATTGCTTTGTGGCATACGAATCTTAACTTCTAAGTCAATTAATCTGACTTAACAGGCACAAGGCCCAGTCCACGAGCACCATACCGTATTACCATTAACAAGCTGAAAAAAATAGAAACAGAAAATTAGCCTCGAAAGTAAAAAGAAAAGTACATCATCTAGTAAATACGAAGTTATTTTATATCAAATAAAAGCAGCAAAAAATGGTCAATACTTCGGTAAGTACATCAATCGGGTCATACCTTATTCCGGCGACAAAGCCAGGCATCACTTTCCCAGAACTATAAAATCTACTGCCCATAACACCCGCGAGTACTGCACTAGTTCCCAGGGATAGGTAATAATTGTTTGGATTCTGTGACGTCAAATATGCACCAGCACAAAGTATACTCCCAAATAACAATCCGGCTCCCAGAGAAGGTACGCTGCCTATAGTTGTATAGAAAATTATAAAAAGTAGTCATGAATTCCAACAAATACATAACTTTAAGTACATTTACGGTTACAAAGGTTATACGATCTATATCCTCATCTAAACACACACAAAATATCAACGGTAAAAAAACTGAATGCAAAAGCAATAAAAATGCCGAACAAGGTGGAATATCTACTTCAGCGAAGTTAATGCACTAATGAGGTCCCGAAAAGGGAGTTTTGGAAACAAAACGTGAATATTACCTGCTTTAACATAGCCCATTATTCCTCCCGCGGCAATAGTGGCAGCATAGCCAAAACCGATCAAATCCAGCCCCATATTACGAACTTAAAAATTCTGGATACGACAGCACGTTCAATGTGTATGATTAAAAGTCCACCGATCAGTAAGACGGCTTGGATGAAACTGCAGGAAAAGTAGGTCTACCTTAATAAAATTGACCTATCACACGAATACATGTGCACCGCCATTTACCGCCAAATACATTCATGGAATGGGTCGGAGCAAAGATTATATACTCTAGAAAGATGTGTATGTACGTGTTAAAAATGACGTAGCAAGTTTTGGCCGCCTACTGTAGCGCCATCCTACTTTTGCAGCGGCCAAAAAAGTAACTTCGGCTATGCTAGAGCGCTAAATTCAAATTGAATAGCCTTTTTCCCCGCCCCCCTTTCCTAAGGATTACCAATATTACTATTTATTAACAACTCGGGCCAATGACCCGTTGTCATAGTTGATATCCATTACGGTTCGCTAGGGTGAAAACACTAAAAAAAAAATAATTGAGTAATACAAAGCACATTTATTAAGATTTCTTGCATATTACATTGTGATCACACTGCAGTAGCCTTTGACACAGAACAATAAAATGATGCAAAACAATTATACAAAAAGATGGGATTATATCCACAAATGTGAAGTAACAATCAAATGTGCAACAGAAAAGTTTGAGAACTGCACCTCAACATTAATAATGAAATGAATCCCTAAGGGTGCTATTCGTAGACGGCACTTTAAGCTAAAGTATACATTAGCTGGGCTAAAGTCTACTTTAGCCAGGCTAAAGTCTGCTTTCTCTGTTTCATAAACACCACTTTAGAAGAAAAATGGCAGAATTGTCACTTTACCGTAAAGTGCCCAACCGGAGCTCACTTAGGGTAAAGTGTTCTTTACGGATGAATAAATATGGCTGCTTTTGAAGTTGAAATATGAAGATATTTGGGTTACGGAAATTAATAGGAATTAATTCTTTGGTGAGACTCAGCAGAAGACAGGCATATTTCAAGAAATAACCAGACACGTAATGTGTCTCTCTTTCCGGAAAATATATCGAGTCAGTATTGCTGGAGATGACCCATTACTTCTGCAGTTGAACTCTATTAGTTGTTATACTACCTAGGACATTTTTACGATTATGTGATAATTACAGCACAGTAAGTGGTTGAATAGGTTGGCATAATTTGTGTTGATTTTTAAAACAAGCTAATTATGTTCTTAGGTTATGCATGTGTATATATTCTAGAATTTCCCCCCTAGAAATGATAGCAAATTTCTGTTTATATTGGAGCCAATGGTCCTCTTAAGCAGACTTGATTTTCATATCGTTTGGCAAACCAAATGCTATTTTCTAAACGTTTCATTGTATTTTAAGCGTTTTCATTCCATAATTGCTTTATGTACTCTTTCCACATGCCTCCATATTATGTTAACATTTTCTTGTTTCTGTCATTTTGAAACTAGAGAGTTTTTGTTTCGTTTTTCGATTAGTCATTTGAATGTTTACAATGATGAAATAGTATCTTGCCATGAAAGGCAGCAATAAATAAGTAAAACATACTTTCCTTCATAGTCATATTATCTGCAGCTAAGCAATATTTTATCGAGGACGTATATACATACAGCCGCATACATCAACATCCCAAGAATTAAAATACTGGTAAGAACAAAAAAATTCAATAAACACCAATACCTACTTCAAAATATGCGTCCACCTGAGACAACCACTGATTGGAAAATCTTCAAATTGATTACTACAGTTTCAAGTTAACGTGAGAGAATTTCACTATTTCACCCACCTTCAATGAACTTATACCATCAAACTTCGACTAACATGTAGTCCAAACAACCGTGTGCAGTTAAACAGGCAAGATTATCATAAAATGATGTGAATATATCAGCATTTGTATCTTTACTTTGCTGAAAACATCGAAGTGCATTTCCAATGCAGGAAGCTAATTAAAAGTGAGCTTTTATTCACCTAACTCAGTCATTATCATACAAAAAAGTTAGTGGGGAAAAGCTTCGGACAACGCAGTATTAATTTACATCTGCACACAAAATGAGAGAACGAGAAAATGTAGCTTAATAAAATCTTTGCACAATACAACATGGAAACCTAGTCCCCAAAAACCTGTAAACAACTTAGCAATTCATATCCTGAGTCAACTTTTTGTTAACCTTTATGAAGCGTTCATTGCCAACACTCAAAATTTCAATGCCTGATCGAGACTTAAGCAGCTACAGTTCCACTTTATAAAGTGAGATCCTGGGGATGCCTTTGAAGTGAACTTTAGCTAAATTCTCACTTTACCGTAAAAAGAGACTTTGTAAAGTGAGGAATTTTAGTGTCTCTATGAATCGCACCCTTAAATGCTTTTTTACCCCAAAAACACTTTGTATGGCACTGCATAACATAATAAATAAAAATGTAAATGAAATACAAAGATTTCTTAAAAATCTAATGGCACAATTAAGTGGTCATGATCCCAATTGGTTACGCATCATTGTAATTCCAAATACATACAGCTACACCATTGATATAAAAACACTGACGATAAGATGGCCTGTAGGCAAAGATAAGGAATACCTTAGATGTACACCATGGCAATGTCAAAAATTTTACTTTTGCATATTTTCCTATTAAGGTTATTAATTTGGTTAAGAGCAAAGCTTCATTTCCATGTCCATTGCCGCAGGAGAAATCTGCAGGTTGAACCACTTCAGCAACTTCAGTTTCAAGATACTGTCAGAGCAAACAAAAAATATATAAAAATATGTCACCCAATAAAAAGCAGGTACTCATAAAGATGAATGCGAAAGTACATTAGCAATCCCATCAAGTTGATTACATACCTCTAAGCTCCATGCCTTGGAATGTTAGAAATCCAATGGAATTTTTCAATATTCAATCCCATTCATCAGTTTAACTGCTCCATTATCCTGATCTAAGGTTTCACATTGTACTTGGGTGATGAATGACATCAATTCAGATACTGTCAAGGTAAAAAAAAAGATAAATGACAATATGTTACCTGGTAAAAGAGAGATGGCCATAGATATGAATATCAAAGTACATAGTCAATTCCATCAAGTTCAACACGAGCCATTCCATATCAATGCAAAATAAAGTGTTTACCTCACCATTTTAGATTTTGTGGAAATTTGTTACGATGATTGCAAGTGCTGGAGCAATAATTACCAAATTTTCAATTTTTTATCTGAAGCAGTTACAGAAATATGGCTAAGTAATATTTTCATAAACTGACAAAAAAGGGAGAACAAATATTTTTCATCACTCTTTGTGCTGTCTTAATTGAGCTGCAGAGATGGGAAAGGTGTCATATACCAACATTTTGTACACTATTTCCAGTGAGATACAAGTATTAGATAGAAAGTTTTGCAGAAGGGTTATGCAACATTCTTTCAAGTTCTCTGCTGTATTTATCCATCTGAAGATGGCATGTATAGCAGGCATTCCAGTCTGCTTCTTCAGGCTGGAAGTCAAGGTTCAAATGAAAAAAAATGTCAACCGAATTAAAAAATCAGCTTGAGTTGACATAAATAAAATGGACAAGTGCCTATTCAGAAACACCTAAAGTGGGGGAACTTGAAAATTTGGAGAGTGAGATGTTTCAAATTTGATGACTCTCGACATTTAAAGAATATTCTTTTGACAGGTGGAACATCTAAATTAAGTCATAACTTAGGAGTTTGAGACATAATGCAATAGAACCTCTGATGATAAAATAGATGCACATGACTAAGGGCCTATCTGAGGCTTTCGGAGTCCGTACTTCACAAGACTTAATCTACAACCAGATAATGAACGACTATCTTGTTTCTCTGTTGGTGAGACTTTTTCCTTACATTTTTATTGAAGATAAAATTAAGTACCACATGGCTAAGCTATTACATTATGTCATGATGATGATCAAATCTGTTGAGTGATTCATTTATTAGCTTAATTATTAGCTGGACTGAGTGGCCACACCCCACTTGTGAATATTCAACTCAACAAATCATAAAATGAATGAGTGACAATGCCAAGCAAAATGTGGCATAGAAAATAACTTAAGTAATAACAAGCAATGCAGTGTAAAATAGCATTTCAACTGATCACCAATTGATTGAAACATACGTACATAATTCTGAATATTGCCCTTGAGAAACTGTTACACCTAAAACTTTGCAAGACTCCCTTGAAGTAAATTTAAATTTAACATGTTCCACTCTGACTGTAAAATTCAGTTCATTACTGTAACCTTACTCAGACTAGATCATTTAATGTGATCTGTAAAACTGGAATTAGCATAAAATAACCTGCAACATGGCCTCCATTAGGCAACCAGCTCTCTAGCTCCATTAGGACTACCACAAGTATAGCTGAAACAACACCATTAATGTATGAGCCAGTTTTTCCAAACATAAGAATTCTTATTCCATAAAGAAACTTATATCAATTTTAAAATTTGGTAGATATTTAGTATCAGAACCAGCTATGGGTGTACCACTTTTGAACAATATTAAAATTACGATTTTTCAACAGTAAAGGGCACCCAACAGTTCAGAACCTCAATCATACAAATCCAATGTCTCACGATAGAAGAGGATAATGAATGAAACCATTGACTACACAGCGAAGAAAAAAAGTTCTACTAGAGAAAGACTCCAGTTCAGATCAAAGGGGATGTAATCGTAAAATTAAATTTCAAAGATCATTACCTATTCCATTGCGTTGAAATTTATCCAAAAATCACACCCCAACATGATAGAAATCCAAGGGCATTTTACAACAGATCTTGCCAATATTCACTTAACCATGTCCAGCATACAAAGCGGGTCCATTATCTTGACCCACGTAAGGTCATCCCACGCCCTGGGAAATAGCGACAGTGAATATGTAAAGAAGGAATGGTTTGTATTATTGTTATTTAAGCGAAATTGTTAATGAAACGAGGTGGAATAGTTAAAGTAACGTTAATGAATTAATTTAACAATATGAAAATAATGTATTTTTGATATAATGGGTGAAAATAAGACTTTATCATATTAGTGTAGACAAAGCTTTATTGGTTATTCATAAATACATAAAAGCGACAATGCTTTGAAAACAAGCGTACAAGTAGAGGTAAGCAATCAATATATATGTAACGTACCATTGCAACCCGTTTACAGCAAATGTATGTTAACAATAACACTGTAATTACTAGGGCGCTTTCCAAAAACACACCCCTTGGGAAACGAGAAATCAGGTAAACTTTGACATTGGATGTTACATAGCATAAAGACAAGGCACGAATGAAATTATTCCTTAATGAAATGGGAAATATTATAATCTGTGAAGGGGATCATTAAAAACATCGTAGTATAACGATAAAGAAACAGAAGACATTATATAAACTGGAGCGCTATCGGAATGACGCCTCGTCGAAAAAAGTGATTGCAGGCCATATGTCACTGGGTCATTCATTTGAACACCTATACGAATAATTTAAAACAACGAACTTCATAAGAAAGAAGAAATAACAAAATTTATTAAACATAGGATCCCCATAACCATTCAGCTCACATAGAAAAACCAAATTTTTTTTTTAAATAGGGCGCTATTACATTTCGACACCGAAGAAATCCTCAGTAGGGGTTAACATTTACACTGACACATTCAAAAAGGTAAAAAGCGAATTTTATTCAAAACGCAAACCTAATTGTGATATGCAATGACGAAATAAAGACACAGCCGGAGCAGTTTCTAAAATTGGAATTAACGAAGTAGGAAAATAAATAATAATAATTGACCTACCAACAAATCGAAGTAAAGTTTCAATGGGTAATTTTTTTTAAATTGCAGGGAATTTTTTTGTCCGAACTCCTCTAAAATACGATAAAAAAACATCGAAGATTACAAAGCGTCCATAGACCAAATCGTTTAATAATAAATACAGTAACCTGGAGTCAACAAATACTAGGGCGCCCACCAGGGGCGGATCCAGGATTTTTTCCTGGGAGGGGCACAGGGATACCTCGCAATACAAAACGAATGCAATGATAATGGGACCGTATTAAAAATCTTGCATATTTTTGAGGGTCTGGGGGGGCACGTGCCCCCGTGCCCCCCCCCCTGGATCCGCCTATGGCGCCCACACGAAATCACGCCCATGAAAAGGATTGAACAGGCTTGGAAGTCATTTTTTTCTAACGACTGTGACGTACCTAGAGCTGAGATAAAGCATACATAACAGAAAAGACATACGAGACCAAATGGAAAAAATGAAAAACAATCATATAACATCACTTAGCCTCTTTAAAAACTAAACTTGGGCTTGCACAACCCATAGTTTCCGCACCAAATCAAATTCAGGAACAGTAAAAATTTTTATGTCTGATTAATTTGCAGCTGCGATGAAAGGAAAAAGTATAGACACTTTAATAAAATCAAAATAATAGGACTTGAGGGTTTGAAATAACTTTCACACATAAAAGACGGAGAAATAAAATAATTTGCCAGAAAAATATTCGAGAAATAGGTTTAAATTCGTCATTTTAAACCCATTTAATGTAAATGTGACATTTTAAAAAGACTCCTTCAGAATTTCGGATCGAAACTCATCTACATTAGGAGGTAACACATCAAAGATTATGTAACACACATAGCCCATAAAGATTTACGTTACGTAGAGATACCACGAGTCGACAAATACAAGGTCACCCACCCCGAATCACCCGCATGGAAGGTAAGGGGTATGAATGGTAAAATATTTTTTCCCGACTATCGAGCCCGGCCTAAAGCTGTGATGTCACCCTAATCGTAGAAAAACATGTTCAACCAAGGAATGAAAATGAAAAACGACACAGTAAGTACTTTTCTCCTCTGAAATCTAGGTATTGGATTGCCTAACGCACTGCCTACGACACCATCAACAAAATCCGGAAAAGGTAAACATTTTTAAAATTTTTTTTTCGGTAAATATGAAAAGAAATTTGCCGCAATCCCAGAGGAAACGAAAGCACGACGATACCACAGTTTTAAAATTCAACTGAAATATTTACGACTCCAGAGGAAAATACTTGACCCAAAGAAAACTGGAAGTAAAAATGTTAATGTGACATTTTAAAAAGACTCCATCAGAATTTCGGATCGAAAATCGTCTACATCACGAGGTAACACATCAAAGATTACGTAACACACATAGCCCATACAGATTTACGTTACATAGAGATACCACGAATCGACAAATACGAGGTCGCCCACCCCAAATCACCCGCATGGAAGGTAAGTGGTATGAATGGCAAAATATTTTTTTTCGTAGATCGTGCCCGGCCTACAGCTGTGATGTCAGCGTAATCGTAGATAAACATGGTCAACCAAGGGATTAAAATAAAAAACGACAGCGTAATTACTTTCCCCTTTGAAATCTAGGCCTGGATGGCCCAACCCACAGCCCTGGACACAATCAACAAAATCTGGAAAAGTTAAACATTTTTAAAATTTTTATTTTCGGTAAAAATGAAAAGAAATTTACCACAATACCAAAGGAAACGAAAGCACGACGAAACCTCCGCTTAAAAATGCATTTGAAAATTTAAAAAAACTAGATGAATATAATTGACCCAAAAAAAATCGAATTAAACATTTAAATCTCTCATTTTCAAAACTCTCCTTCAGAATTTCGGATCGAAACTCATCTACATTATGAGGTAACACATCAAATATTATGTAACACCCATAGCCCATACAGATTTTCATTACATAGAGATACCACGAGTCCACAAATACTTGCTCGCCCACCCCAAATCAAGCGCATGGAAAAATAGGTGATGTGAATGGGAATATATTTTTTCCCGAAGACTGTGCCCGGCCTTCCGCTGTGATAACACCCCAATCGTAGAAAAAAATGTTCAAATAAGGGATGAAAATGAAAATCGACAACGTAAGTACTTTTCCCCTTTGAAATCTAGGCCCGGGGTAGCCCACACCACAGCCTGCGGCACCAACTAAAAATCTTTTAAAAAATTTAAATTATTAATTTTCGGTGAAAATTAAAAGAAGTTTACCATAATTATTATTATTATTATTATAGAAGAAGTAAAAACACGACGATATCACCGTTTTAATATTTAACCGAAACAATTACGGCACTACAGGAAAATAAAGAACTAAGCCAAAAAAAATCGAAGTTAATTGTAAATGTGACATTTTCTAAGTTTTCCATGAGAAATTCAGATCAAAACTTATATACATTACGATGTAAGACACCAAAGATTACGTAACACCCGTAGCCCATACCAATTTACATTGCACAGGGATACCACGAGTCGACAAATACTAGGTCGCCCATCCCGAATCATGCCCGTGGAAGATATGTGATATTAACGGAAAAATATTTTTTCCCGAAGACTGTGCCAGGTCTTCTCCTTAGATAAGAGCTTAATCACAGAAGAACATATTCCACCAAGGGACGAAAATTTAAAAACGTCATCCATTAACTTTTCCTCTTTGAAATCAAGGCATGGGATGACCCAACACACAGCCTGCGATGCCAACAAGAAAATCTGAGAAAGTTAAAAAATTTTAAATTCTTCATTTCGGGTAAAAATTAAAAGAAATTTATCACAATCATAGCAGAAATAAATCACGACCATATAACCGTTTAAAAATTTAAAGGAATCATAAAACGGCACTACAGAAAAATAATTGACCCACCAAAAAATCTAAGTTAATTTTACATTTGACATTGTCTAAATACTCCATAAGAAACTCAGTAAGAAACTTATATATATTACGAGGTAATACATAAAAGATTACGTAACGACTGTAGCCCATACCAATTTACATTGCATAGGGATACCACGAGTCGACAAATACTACGTCATCCACCCCAAATCACCCGCACGGAAGGTAAGTGATATGAATGGAAAACATTTTTCCGAAGACTGTTCCCGGCCTACAAGTTTGATAAAATCTTAATTATAGAAAAACATGTTTAACCAAAGGATTAAAAAGAAAAACAACAACGTAAGTACTTCTCAGCTTTGAAATCTAGGTCTTGGATGGCCCAACCCACAGCCCTCGACGCCATCAACAAAATCTGAAAAAGTGAAATATTTTAAAAAATTTTATTTTCGGTAAAAATAAAAAGAAATTTACCACAATCCCAAAGGAAACGAAAGCACGACGAAACCTCCGCTTAAAAATGCATTTGAAAATTTTAAAAAACCAAAGGAAAATAATTGACCGAAAAAAAATCGAGGTAAACATTTAAACCTTTCATTTTCAAAACTCTCGTTCAGAATTTCGGATCGAAAGTCATCCACCTTACGAGGTAACACATCAAAGATTCCGTAACACACATAGCCCATACAGATTTACGTTACATAGAGATACCAGGAGTCGACAAATACGAGGTCGCCCACCCCGAATCACCCGCATGGAAGGTAAGTCGTATGAATGGTAAAATATTTTTTTCCGAAGATCGAGCCCGGGCTACAGCTGTGATAACACCATAATCATAGAAAAACATGGTCAACCAAGGGATTAAAATAAAAAGCGATCACGTAATTACTTTTTCCCTATGTAATTTAGGTCTGGGCCGTGAAATTTACCGGTTGTTATATATAATCAAATATTTGTTGTTCCCATGGATTAATAATATATAAAATGAATTCCTTGTGTTTGTCTGAGCGTTAAGAAGTTTTAAGCGAACTCCTAACGATCATATTGACGGATTTAGACTACATATTTTTATTCCATATTGGCTGATTTGGAACTGAAATGAACTCCACTGATATTAACGCTAGAACTCCGATTGAAATTTCCATGTGATAAGCGAAAAACGAAGAATTCATGACTAACTTCAGATATAAGCTACGAATATATTTTCGGAAAAAAGACCACAAATAGCAGTGGAAGACCGCGCGGAGGGGATAGAAAAGGGTCATTCAGTTCTATGAAGGGCATGGGCTCGAGGGACATCCAATAAGCTGGTCATTTGTGTCCTCGGCGGTCCCTTTCCTAACCCCCGCGCGGTGCACACGCACGGCCACTTTTTCGGATAATTTCGTGCCACACGGCATGAAACTATGCGACGCGGAAAATAAAGTGTATGGGATCCTTAACTTTCAAAAGTGAAAAGCTTCATGCCGGCCTGGTCCGAAATGAGTCGGATCTTTTGGATCTTTTCGTGCCTTTTCGTCAAATGTTTGTTTCACCGCAGCTCAGTTGTATATACGTTCATAAAATTTTCGTAAATATTTTCCGTTAACACGGAGTCATAAAATTTTCAATTGTACTGAGTGTGAAATCCTTGATTTGAAATTCATCTACATCTACATAATACCCCGCAGCCGCCTAAAAGGCGTGTGGCAGAGGGTGTTAGGACACCAGCCGTTTACAGCTAAAAAAAATGAAGTGCTCAAACGAAGTTCGGACTAGCGTTTATTAAAGTCCTATATGGTTCGGGGAAAAACGAATTCCCATATCTATCTGGCCCGAAAATTGGGGTGGGCAGGCCCAAGGCTAGTTTAAAAGTATTGCAATGAGTCTTGTGAATTTGAAACGTACGCGATTACATGTTTTTGCGATGATCTTAGAGCAATAACAGTTTTTAGCGCGTTAAAGTCGCCGTAAAAACATTTTTCGATGCCAGTCTTCCACTGGGCCGATTTCCGGAAGATTCTGCATATAGTTTATTGGTTTGGGGATGTTCTGCCTCACAAATAATGATACGTAATATTATTAATAGTAGCGGGCGTAACTTGGTGGAAATACATAATCGCAGGAATAGAAGGATCTACAACTTTGCTATTTCCACGTAGCAGTTTATTGACACGGACCATGGTTTCGTAACAAGGTGAAAAATGCAGGTAAATTGATAGTATGTATAGCAGAGGGTTGGGTGTGGAAATACATTACAAGATTTCCCTACCCAACACTGTCAATTTACTTGCATTTTTCACCTTGATAATGTTACTGTGTAACGAAACCATGGTCGGCCTCAATAAATTACTATGTGAAAATAGCAAAGTTGTTGATCCTTCTATTCATGTGTAATATTTATATTGAGGTGCATTTACAATGGAAATTCTCTTTATTTTTTATGAATGACATAGTGAAAGATATATTTTCATTTTTTTCCAGGCTAATTATTTTGTTTTAGCGTCGTATTTTGTTGAAATCCCGTTTTAAAATTTTTTTACTGTGCCACGCTTCTATCTAAGTTTATGAAAAATTGCATATTTTATTTCCCAGAAATAACGACATGATTAAATTATAATTAATTTTCCTGAGTCTGAAGTACCTGTTATGAAATTGGGATGGAGTGGCCCAACGGTTTTTTAAGCGGAGAAGCAATAAAATGGGTCTTGCGTTTTTTTAACGCTAGAGATAAGATGATTATACGCTGATGTAGATTTAATAACAATTTTAGGCGCGTCAAATTCGTTGGGACAAAATAAGTTCCGATGCGTATGATTTATCTTTCCATAGGGCCGATTACCGGTTGGCGCACTAGTATTTGGTGACCCGGGAGTACCCTGTATGTACATCGATTACGGTTTTAAGGAAATTCTCTTTCTTTCATTTTATTATTTCATTTTATATCAATCCATCTGAATTTCATTTAAAATTTTCTTCAATTGTTCCGTGATTACCCGGAGAAAATATCATTTAAAATTTTGAAGGTTAAATATTTTCCATACATTTGTCTTAAATATTGTCATAATTGTCTTAAATTCCAAATGAAATTCTTCACTCGTTGCGTCATTCTTGCATCTAAGATCATGAATAATTTCATTTATTACTTTCCAGAAAATAACAAAATTAGAAAATTTTTACTTTTCCTAATCGTGATTTTCTAGCTGGGCAAATGAGGTGGGCATAGATATCAAGATATTTCAAGATAGATTCAAGCATAATTTCAGGAAGAAAAATCAATGAAATGGGTTGTAGTACTTCGCGACTTGCATGTGCTCTGAATATTATTTATTGGTCTCGGGATGGCCTGTTACATCAATTTTGATTTTATATCTTGACAAAAGGATTATTCGAAATTTCCTTTTATATTATTTGTAAATGACCCAGTGAAAATTATATTTCGATTATTTCGTGTATCTTTTCTTTTCTTATTTTTCAAACAAAGAGTAGATAAAATTGCAAACATTTCTTACCATGTGTCATTATTAAATATAAGTGTGTGGTAAATTTCTTTTCTTATTCTCCGAAAAAAACGATAAAATTAATTTAAGGTGGGCCAACCAGCAGTGGCGGATCTATGGGGGGCTACTGGGGCTATAGCAAACGTTAACCTCCTTGGGAATCCAATTTACGTTAGATAGCATGGTAATTATTTCCGACCCCCAATATACTGCTGGTATTTTTGACCCCACTTAGCCCCATTCCCTTTTCCCTATCCTGGATCCGCCACTGCCAATCATTGGCTATTTATCAAAGCGGAAAAGTATTGAAATGATTCTGATGTACTATTACGTTATGGAATAACATACTTTTACTATTTAAAACATCCTGGAATAATATCAGCAATCGGCACAAAAAGAGTCGACGGGAAAAATATAATCCAGTACGTGACATTTCTCATCCGCCGCGCCGGGACGATTTCGTGCAGGCGCCCTATTAATATTTATTGATTCGCAGTTACATTATACATAGTTAAAGTTTGGGATGGCGTTCTCCCGCAATATTTGATGTTTTATCTTGTAATATAGAAGAGTTACGCTTTGAAATTCGATTCCAATTTTTTTTAAATAACGCGTTAAAAACATTACTTCGATTTTTTTTGTCAGTAAAATATTTTCCTTCAGTATCCTCCGTTGGTTACATCCAATTTCTAACATCGGTGACGTGTCGTCCTGCCATCTAGTTGTGTGGAAAAATTCCTTAAAAATCTTCAGAAAATAAGGAAGATATAAAATTTTTACCTTTCCCTGTTTTGAATTGGTGGCGGAGACTGTGGGTTATGCCAGCCCAAGCCTATTTCTTAAAGATTAAAAGTGTTAAATGAGTGTTTCTGATTTTTACCGCGTCGTTCAACACGCTTTTATGTGATCCATGTGGTATCACAGCTGTAGTGACAGTTGTCGGAAAAACATAATTTTCCAATTCATGTCTTTTCGCTTCCATGCG
The DNA here is from genome assembly GCF_921293095.1 of Ischnura elegans. NCBI lineage: Eukaryota > Metazoa > Arthropoda > Insecta > Odonata > Coenagrionidae > Ischnura > Ischnura elegans. The sequence goes on from NC_060248.1 coordinate 104,563,133, forward strand.
GGTGATTCGGGGTGGGCGACCTAGTATTTGTCGACTCGTGGTATCCCTGTGCAATGTAAATTGGTATGGGCTACGGGTATTACGTAATCTTTGGTGTCTTACCTCGTAATGTATATAAGTTTTGATCTGAATTTCTCATGGAAAACTTAGAAAATGTCACATTTACAATTAACTTCGATTTTTTTTGGCTTAGTTCTTTATTTTCCTGTAGTGCCGTAATTGTTTCGGTTAAATATTAAAACGGTGATATCGTCGTGTTTTTACTTCTTCTATAATAATAATAATAATAATAATAATTATGGTAAACTTCTTTTAATTTTCACCGAAAATTAATAATTTAAATTTTTTAAAAGATTTTTAGTTGGTGCCGCAGGCTGTGGTGTGGGCTACCCCGGGCCTAGATTTCAAAGGGGAAAAGTACTTACGTTGTCGATTTTCATTTTCATCCCTTATTTGAACATTTTTTTCTACGATTGGGGTGTTATCACAGCGGAAGGCCGGGCACAGTCTTCGGGAAAAAATATATTCCCATTCACATCACCTATTTTTCCATGCGCTTGATTTGGGGTGGGCGAGCAAGTATTTGTGGACTCGTGGTATCTCTATGTAATGAAAATCTGTATGGGCTATGGGTGTTACATAATATTTGATGTGTTACCTCATAATGTAGATGAGTTTCGATCCGAAATTCTGAAGGAGAGTTTTGAAAATGAGAGATTTAAATGTTTAATTCGATTTTTTTTGGGTCAATTATATTCATCTAGTTTTTTTAAATTTTCAAATGCATTTTTAAGCGGAGGTTTCGTCGTGCTTTCGTTTCCTTTGGTATTGTGGTAAATTTCTTTTCATTTTTACCGAAAATAAAAATTTTAAAAATGTTTAACTTTTCCAGATTTTGTTGATTGTGTCCAGGGCTGTGGGTTGGGCCATCCAGGCCTAGATTTCAAAGGGGAAAGTAATTACGCTGTCGTTTTTTATTTTAATCCCTTGGTTGACCATGTTTATCTACGATTACGCTGACATCACAGCTGTAGGCCGGGCACGATCTACGAAAAAAAATATTTTGCCATTCATACCACTTACCTTCCATGCGGGTGATTTGGGGTGGGCGACCTCGTATTTGTCGATTCGTGGTATCTCTATGTAACGTAAATCTGTATGGGCTATGTGTGTTACGTAATCTTTGATGTGTTACCTCGTGATGTAGACGATTTTCGATCCGAAATTCTGATGGAGTCTTTTTAAAATGTCACATTAACATTTTTACTTCCAGTTTTCTTTGGGTCAAGTATTTTCCTCTGGAGTCGTAAATATTTCAGTTGAATTTTAAAACTGTGGTATCGTCGTGCTTTCGTTTCCTCTGGGATTGCGGCAAATTTCTTTTCATATTTACCGAAAAAAAAAATTTTAAAAATGTTTACCTTTTCCGGATTTTGTTGATGGTGTCGTAGGCAGTGCGTTAGGCAATCCAATACCTAGATTTCAGAGGAGAAAAGTACTTACTGTGTCGTTTTTCATTTTCATTCCTTAGTTGAACATGTTTTTCTACGATTAGGGTGACATCACAGCATTAGGCCGGGCTCGATAGTCGGGAAAAAATATTTTACCATTCATACCACTTACCTTCCATGCGGGTGATTCGGGGTGGGCGACCTTGTATTTGTCGACTCGTGGTATCTCTACGTAACGTAAATCTTTATGGGCTATGTGTGTTACATAATCTTTGATGTGTTACCTCCTAATGTAGATGAGTTTCGATCCGAAATTATGAAGGAGTCTTTTTAAAATATCACATTTACATTTTTACTTCCAGTTTTTTGTGGGTCCAGTATTTTCCTCTAGTGACGTAAATTTTTCAGTTGAATTTTAAAACGGTGGTATCGTCGTTCTTTCGTTTCAGCTATGATTGTGGTAAATTTCTTTTCATATTTACCGAAAAAAAAAATTTTAAAAATGTTTACCTTTTCCGGATTTTGTTGATGGTGTCGTAGGCAGTGCGTTATAGGCAATCCAATACCTAGATTTCAGAGGAGAAAAGTACTTACTGTGTCGTTTTTCATTTTCATTCCTTGGTTGAACATGTTTTTCTACGATTAGGGTGACATCACAGCTTTAGGCCGGGTTCCATCTTCGGGAAAAAATATTTTACCATTCGTGCCACTTACCTTACACGCAGGTGATTCGGGGTGGGCGACCTTGTATTTGTCGACTCGTGGTATCTTTATGTAACGTAAATCTTTATGGGCTATGTGTGTTACATAATCTTTGATGTGTTACCTCCTAATGTAGATGAGTTTCGATCCGAAATTCCTAAGGAGTCTTTTTAAAATGTCACATTTACATTTTTACTTCCAGTTTTTTGTGGGTCCAGTATTTTCCTCTAGTGACGTAAATTTTTCAGTTGAATTTTAAAACGGTGATATCGTCGTGCTTTCGTTTCATCTATGATTGTGGTAAATTTCTTTTCATATTTACCGAAAATAAAATTTTTAAAAATGTTTAACTTTTACAGATTTTTTTGATGGTGTCGTAGGCAGTGAGTTAGGCAATCCAATACCTAGATTTCAGAGGAGAAAAGTACTTACTGTGTCGTTTTTCATTTTCATTCCTTGGTTGAACATGTTTTTCTACGATTAGGGTGACATCACAGCTTTAGGCCGGGCTCGATAGTCGGGAAAAAATATTTTACCATTCATACCACTTACCTTCCATGCGGGTGATTCGGGGTGGGCGACCTTGTATTTGTCGACTCGTGGTATCTCTACGTAACGTAAATCTTTATGGGCTATGTGTTTTACATAATCTTTGATGTGTTACCTCCTAATGTAGATGAGTTTCGATCCGAAATTCTGAAGGAGTCTTTTTAAAATGTCACATTTACATTTTTACTTTCAGTTTTTTGTGGGTCCAGTATTTTCCTCTAGTGCCGTAATTTTTTCAGTTGAATTTTAAAACGGTGGTATCGTCGTGCTTTCGTTTCATCTATGATTGTGGCAAATTTCTTTTCATATTTACCGAAAATAAAAATTTAAAAAATGTTTAACTTTTCCAGATTTTTTTTTGGTGTCCGGATAGCGCCTTAGTTTTTGAACATGCGTAGTATAGCGCCTTAGTTTTTGAACATGCGTAGTTTATGCTGTATATATTGTCGGGGTTGGGAATGATATGTTACCATATGTTTGATTCTTTGTGATTCATTTACAATTCCCTGTTGTAGATATGTCGCATAGGTGAAATAATAAATGACCAGGTTACATATGCACTGCAATCTCTTATTGCGACTTGGCCACCTCTCGATAGCGCCTAAGTATTTCATGTTATGAGGTTTATTAACGGATATATTAAGGTCCCTTTCAATGTCTTTTTCAGTGATACTGAAGTTTATCGTTAATTCTAAGGTGGATTCAGTCGGTTTTTCGCTGTAATTTTTCGTAAAAGTCAGTGTCAAAAGTTGCCTTTACTAGCGCTCTCCACGGGACACATCAGGATAGCGCCCTAGTATTTAACGTACCTTTTTTTTACATATTTATCCTTTATGCTGGTTGAAATGTTAAGTTACATCAATTTTGTTTACTTTTCTATTCTTTTAAGGTATTTTTTTGCTATATTTTGTTTTATGACTCATTAAATGACCGAGTGGAACATTGCCTGTACTTATGTTTTAGAGTGTTTTTCCTGCCAATATGTGATAAGAAAGAATACTTTTCTTGCTGAAAATAATAAAATTAACCAATTTTAAGGTGTAATTATAAGTTTAATTAAAAAAGCCGTCTTTATACCAGAAATATAAAGCATTATGTGTCAGCATAATTTTGTCGCTATTTCCCGGGGCGTGGGTTGACCTTTCATGGGTCAAAATAATGCGCGTATACAAAGCCAATGTCTCATGCTATACGCGACTGATGAATTATAGCATAAATTTCACTGTGAAGAAAAAAAATAAGATAGGTTCCCATTCGAAGAGGTCATATTCATAGAATGTAATTAGAGTTCTTACCTATTTCATTGAGTTGATCTTTATCCAACATTCACACCTCAACATGATAGAAATTCAATTCAAGGGCACATCCTTCCTTACTCAAATATCGAACATCCATAATTATTTCCACTTATTTTCATGTTTTAATTGTCCAGATAACGAGATAACTGAGTAATACTGGTAATACCTCGAGCAAAACGAATGTTTCTGTCAACAAAAACATAGGCAGGTAAAGCAACTGCACAATGTTCGCATAGTACAGTGGCGTAGGTTACTTTTGCACAATATGCATTAATCCGTATAAAATATCGTTCATATGTATCCGCAGATAACATTACACAATATTAAAATATGTTTCTTCCGCTGCACTGCTCTTTATTTTGCCAATGAAAAGTAATTCACACTAAAAGGATTATGTTGGTAATAGCATGAAGGATATCGAATAGGATGCTGAACTTGATGAATTTTCACTAGCGCCCCAGGTCTTCACGCGGTGTCTTATCCACAACATTAGGTAAGCCGGCGGCCTATACTTCTTTCACGGCCTTGGGTCGGAGGGTCGGAATCAAGGAGCTTAGAAGAACATGGAGGCGACATGGCTACCCCAGGTATACAGAGAAACGAGTGGCAGAAATGGGGGTTGATGGGAAGGACTGACCACGCCCACTACGCTCAAAACATTGAGCTTCTGAACGGGCGTATATGGCGAAAACTGATGGAATTGCGGCTAAATCACGGCTTTAAAATATCACCGGTTTATTCAACTTATTTTTTTAAATAAGTGGAATAAACCGGTGATAATAACCGGCGATAATACGGATTTAAAATATTACCTTCAACTTATTTTTGCCTTAAGTAATTGGCAAATTTTACCGTCAAGCTGGCGTACCATACATATCATAATTACTAAACTCAGAATCATTCCGCGCTTCGTAACATTTTGAATTAATGCAATGTAAATACCTCATCAGGTTATCCAGTGAAGGAGTGTGCTTGGAAATATAAAAAAAATGACTTTTATCCGACACATAGGTACTTTAATCGTGCACATTTAGATTTTGTTGAGAATCATAACGTAAATATTTTTCTGTATTAAATTGAAGCCAATTCTTCTCAGACTAATCACTCAGGGCCCCTGCGCACTGGCAACTTTTTAATGGCAGCTCTCAACGTGGTCCTATCCTGCCGGCAATAGTAATAGGTCCGGACGCAATTATTTAGCTGCGGAAACTAAAACATCGCCCATGCGCGAAGCCAGTGAATGCCGTGTGTTTCATTGGAACTTCCTCAAAGCGAAAAAATAGTTGCTTTGTAGAAGTTGCTAGTGCGCGGGGGCCCTTATTTAAGTTAAATGTTCTTGTAATATCTAATTACAGTACCCTAATGCCTAAATCTAATGAAAAATTGTTGGATCTTCATTTATTTATCTGCAATATTGTTTTAGAATCGGTGTTGTTGACAGGTAGGTAAGTCGTCAATACATATAAAAAAACTCCAATAGGGTCCACTGTGAATTAAAGCAAGAACCCTGTATACAGAGTTCTTGGATTAAAGATAACAGGCAACACTACCTGGCATTCATGGAAGAAATGGCGGAATTATTCAAGGAGACAAGTGAAGGGGATGACGCGCACGAGCGTAGCAAGATGGCCGATATTTGCCACGGGAGGCGGGGGTCTCCAGCGACTCCATATTCTTCTAAGCTCCTTGGTCGGAATATGGAATTTTAGAGAACGGAGGTATGGTATACATTTTTCACGTACATCGGAGACACCGCCCCTATGCTGATATTTGGAATCAAAAAACAAATGAGTAACTACAAGCGGTAAGAAAGTTTGGGTTAACATTTTTGGTGTACATCCTCATGTCGGTATTTATTGGCATTTGACATCATTTAATGACTAGAATATGTACGAAAATGATAACGTGGTTTTGTTTTGATGTCATATATCTATGGGCAATCATGTTTGAGGAATATATCAGTGTAAATATTCGATGTGAACTTGGGGTAACATTTCTGATGAACAATTTTCTCATGCAGCATTTATCCTTAATTTCATCGTTGTGGAGTAAAAATTCAATAGTGAATAATAAGTAGGTAAACATGTCGTGTTATTATGCAATTCCATTTAATGACTAGAATATGTACGAAAATGATAACGTGGTTTTGTTTTGATGTCATATATCTATGGGCAATCATGTTTGAGGAATATATCAGTGTAAATATTCGATGTGAACTTGGGGTAACATTTCTGATGAACAATTTTCTCATGCAGCATTTATCCTTAATTTCATCGTTGTGGAGTAAAAATTCAATAGTGAATAATAAGTAGGTAAACATGTCGTGTTATTATGCACCTAGAACGCTTATTTGATGCAAATAAAAGCTTTTTGACCTTTTAAATTATTTCGTGAATAGAATGTGTCTCTAAATCATTAAGTCGTTTTGTTTTGATGTCATCTAACTATTGGCAATCATGTTTGAGTAATGTATCAGTGTAAATATTCGATGTGTACTTGGGGTAACATTTCCGATGAACAATTTTCTTGTGCGGCATTTATCCTTATTTTCATCGTTGTGGAGTAAAAATTCAATAGTGAATAATAAATAGGTGAACATATCGTGTTATTATACAACTAGAACGCTTATTTGATGCAAATTAAAGCAATGGGAGTTATTTTGGTTTCAGAAAGTTTGGGTTAACATTTTTGGTGTACATCCTCATGTCGGTATTTATTGGCATTTTACATCATTAAATGGCTAGAATGTGTCTCGTAATGATAAAGTGGCTTAGTTTTGATGTCATCTAACGATGTGTAAACATGATTGAGGAATATATCGAGGTAAATATTTGATGAGAACTTGGGGTAACATTTCTGATGAACATTTTGCTTACGAGGCATTTATCTCTATTTTCATCATTGTGGGGTAAAAATTCAATAGTGAATAATAAATACGTAAACATTTCTTGTTACATTTCAACTAGAACGCTGATTTGATGTAAATTAAAGCAATGGGAGTTATTTTGGTTTCATAAAGTTTGGGTTAACATTTTTGGTGTACATACTCATGTCGGTATTTATTGGCATTTTACATCATTAAATGGCTAGAATGTGTCTCGTAATGATAAAGTGGCTTAGTTTTGATGTCATCTAACGATGTGTAAACATGATTGAGGAATATATCAGCATAAATATTTGATGAGAACTTAGGGTAACATTTCTGATGAACATTTTGCTTACGAGGCATTTATCTCTATTTTCATCATTGTGGGGTAAAAATTCAATAGTGAATAATAAATACGTAAACATTTCTTGTTACATTTCAACTAGAACGCTGATTTGATGTAAATTAAAGCAATGGCAGTTATTTTGGTTTCATAAAGTTTGGGTTAACATTTTTGGTGTACATCCTCATGTCGGTATTTATTGGCATTTTACATCATTAAATGGCTAGAATGTGTCTCGTAATGATAAAGTGGCTTAGTTTTGATGTCATCTAACGATGTGTAAACATGATTGAGGAATATATCAGCATAAATATTTGATGAGAACTTAGGGTAACATTTCTGATGAACATTTTGCTTACGAGGCATTTATCTCTATTTTCATCATTGTGGGGTAAAAATTCAATAGTGAATAATAAATACGTAAACATTTCTTGTTACATTTCAACTAGAACGCTGATTTGATGTAAATTAAAGCAATGGCAGTTATTTTGGTTTCATAAAGTTTGGGTTAACATTTTTGGTGTACATCCTCATGTCGGTATTTATTGGCATTTGACATCATTTAATGACTAGAATATGTACGAAAATGATAACGTGGTTTGGTTTTGATGTCATCTAACTATGGGCAAACATATTTGAGCAACTTCTCAGTGTAAATATTCGATGTGAACTTGGGGTAACATTTCTGATGAACAATTTTTTCATGCGGCATTTATCCTTAATTTCATCGTTGTGGAGTAAAAATTCAATAGTGAATAAAAAATAGGTAAACATATCGTGTTATTATACAACTAGAACGCTTATTTGATGCAAATTAAAGCAATGGGAGTTATTTTGGTTTCAGAAAGTTTAGGTTAACATTTTTGATGAACATCTTCATGCCGGTATTTTTGACCTTTTACATTATTTCGTGAATAGAATGTGTCTCTAAATCATACAGTGGTTTGTTTTTTATATTACCTAACTATGTGTAAACATGTTTGAGGAATATGTCAGTGTAAATATTTTATGTGAACTTGGGGTAACATAAAAGCTTCGTAAAAGCGAGAACTTCGTAATAACGTTGTTCGTATTAACGAGAGTCTACTGTTACATACCACAGTTCTCCAACCACAATTGTATTCCATACAAGGAATTTATAGAAAAACTTATTTTTCTATGCATAGAAAATTTAGTAAAATGGTAAAAAAAGCTCATACTGATGACTTCCTATGATCAATTGAGTAAGTTGAAGTTAAAGTTATCAAGTAAGTGTAATAAATGGGCTATGTGCTTTAGAAATTTTCCGCATGCCAACACTAATACCAATATGTTTGTGAAAACATTTCACAACACTCTGAAAACCCATTACCTTAACTGGAAAGTTAACAGGATATTAGATGATTTTGTAACAATTATTTTCAGAATGCAAAAACAGCGTACCTGTCTCTAAAGTACAATAGGATTATTGAATAGCCACCTCTTGGATTTGCAAGCGTAAATTGTTTACACCATTACAAAGGCATCAAAATCCTTGATGAAAATGTAATGGTAGTGACTAAAGGCTAGTGTTGGAATGTCAGAGCCCAGTCTGATCCTTCGTCTTTGTACTTTGTCAAGTTGGCCAATGGTGATTGTAGCCTTCCAGAGTTGTGCTTCGTAAAATGCTGTAGGTTATCTTGTGCGGGTCTTTGTTCACACATGTATATTTGCTCATACAGTGACAAACATTCAATATGGAAGCACGTTCATAAAGTTCACTCTTTTCAAGTTCGAAATCATCATACTTCATCAGCCCCTGCCTTTGAAGTTGAAAGTACAGCAAAATTGGACCTTTGCTCATCATCATTTTCCAATAATGATTAATCTAAAGAACAGTTACTCCATTCTATAGAAAAGAGTTTGAAGCAAATAAAATCATTCATCAATCAAAAAAAGTCACAGCCTCTCCTTCTCCATGTTCTTAACACTTTAAAATTACTGCTCGAGAAATTCGATGCAATTGAGCATATCACAGAACCTCCTAAACTGCAGCATGCAAGAGTACCCCCTACCTCTAATCTATAAGCAACTCAGTACAGGTTGCACCAAACCTCAAAGGATCGCAAACCCACCAAGCACTACTTCCAGAGCCCTAGCCGAGATCAACTAGAGTCCATTAAAGATTCATTAATGAATAATGAGTGTTGCTCTTTCACAGATCGAATTTCTTCGAACAGTAATCTTCTGAAAACTGTTTGCAGGAGTGGCCAATATACAGTCAATTCTGTGCATCTAAATCACTTGATTGTTTTATAAGTCATTTAGAAGTTGAGCAATTAGCCTAGTGTGTATCACCAGATTTTCAAAGAGGCTGGCTGTACGATACTGTAATCGCAGTTTTTCTAACAATTGTAAGCTCATCTATATCTACTGCTAGAATTATAGATACGGCAGTTTGTAGTTAGCAATATGAAATTAGAGAAGGTATTATCCCTTTTTCAGAAAATCACCTTCAAAGATGTAACTAAGCTAATTATTCCATTTAATCCATTGAATTCACATTGGCTTCTCCTAGTAGTTAGGCTTAATGAAAAAGAAATTGATTTTTATGACCCTTCCAGTGATAGCATTAAGCCTATGTATAAATACGGTATTGCTCAGTGGGTTATATTCCTTGGTCATAAATGTAGTGGTGAGATTGCAGACTGGAAGACATTTCACCCAAAGCATCTGTTGCAAATTGATGGCCTTAACTGTGGGGTTTACATATCAAGGTTTGCTGAGCAAGATCTGAAAGGACAACCAGTCGATCCAGTTGCCTACAGGAAGTTAATGTTCAACACAATCACTGGGAGAAGCCACTGAAAACCATGCTTGCAGGCTACCCAATTGCCAGAGGTTAAAGCAATGTTTGTGTCTTCAATAGCTGCACCTTTTCATTCTTCTTTCCTATTTCATTTTCCTGTGTGCCTTAAATATTTTGCATGACATTTTTTCAGATCTTGAGATGACTTGCATCACATGCATCTTCTACTTACTTCTTCCTACTATCTTTTCAAATTTGATAGAGCATACTTCCTAGTTCAGAATTATAGCATTTGTATCATTTTATGTGCTAGTCATATTTTATTTTTTGTATTGGAAGGTATGCCAAGATAGCATATTTTTATTTGATTATTCTAGTCATTGCCATACATAACACCTTGAGTCTTCCACAAGGTCATGACTTTTATTTAGCTTTATCTATAAGGAAGTGCTAAGGTGCTTTCTATAAAACTGTGCAATATTTTTTGTCCTGAAATTTGATGTCATGTACATTACAGCTTGCTTAGAGAGCAAATTTTTGTCCAGTCGTTTTGTAAACAGCAAGCTAAGAAATGAATACGTCAAGCTGAGTTGCATAGCCATTTCTAATCATATGCAGCATGTCTATAATCATTCAATAACAACTGGCTCTTAATATCCTTGATAAATAACATATGTACATATCTTTCTATTTTCCTAAGTCTTGAAGGCTCAGCATGTTAAGAGAATGTGCAAGGAATTTATTTATCTTCAGTTACATTATTTTTTACGTGATAGTAACACCTATATTGTAAATATGTAGATAAGCAGTTTGCATGTCCCTTTCCAAGGACTACTACCTTGTCGCGGTGGAAGGGCTTGTGTGTTCCGTGAAATCTGCACAATATTGGCAAATGATACATTTTTCTCACTGTCATGTAAATTCACACCAATAATTTACAAGGGTAGGAACCAGACTAAAGGTAGTAAAATCCAGATAAATCGGCAAAGGTGATATAGAAAGCAGTCTTATCAACAATACCAAAATGGATAGCTGTTGAGTGTTACTTTCATGTACATATTTAAGGTACATACAGATTTTTTTCTGAAAATAGTCTATGTATTTTTGGAAAGTGTCTCTGAAAATAATTTTTTGAAATGAAAATTATTCTGTGAAAGTATTCTTGCCTCAATTCAATGCCAAAAGAAAAACAGCTATTTTTCTTTTTAACTAAAAATTTCTTTGTCAGCAAAAACATAAGTCCATCACCTGGCCCGAATGATTGATGGCAGTCCCCTTAAGTTAATATAACAAAAAAATTTTGCCTATTTATTATTCACTATTGAATTTTTACCCCACAATGATGAAAATAGAGATAAATGCCTCGTAAGCAAAATGTTCATCAGAAATGTTACCCCAAGTTCTCATCAAATATTTACGCTGATATATTCCTCAATCATGTTTACACATCGTTAGATGACATCAAAACTAAGCCACTTTATCATTACGAGACACATTCTAGCCATTTAATGATGTAAAATGCCAATAAATACCGACATGAGGATGTACACCAAAAATGTTAACCCAAACTTTATGAAACCAAAATAACTGCCATTGCTTTAATTTACATCAAATTAGCATTCTAGTTGAAATGTAACAAGAAATGTTTACATATTTATTATTCACTATTGAATTTTTACCCCACAATGATGAAAATAGAGATAAATGCCTCGTAAGCAAAATGTTCATCAGAAATGTTACCCCAAGTTCTCATCAAATATTTACACTGATATATTCCTCAATCATGTTTACACATCGTTAGATGACATCAAAACTAAGCCACTTTATCATTACGAGACACATTCTAGCCATTTAATGATGTAAAATGCCAATAAATACCGACATGAGGATGTACACCAAAAATGTTAACCCAAACTTTCTGAAACCAAAATAACTGCCATTGCTTTAATTTACATCAAATCAGCGTTCTAGTTGAAATGTAACAAGAAATGTTTACGTATTTATTATTCACTATTGAATTTTTACCCCACAATGATGAAAATAGAGATAAATGCCTCGTAAGCAAAATGTTCATCAGAAATGTTACCCCAAGTTCTCATCAAATATTTACGCTGATATATTCCTCAATCATGTTTACACATCGTTAGATGACATCAAAACTAAGCCACTTTATCATTACGAGACACATTCTAGCCATTTAATGATGTAAAATGCCAATAAATACCGACATGAGGATGTACACCAAAAATGTTAACCCAAACTTTATGAAACCAAAATAACTCCCATTGCTTTAATTTACATCAAATCAGCGTTCTAGTTGAAATGTAACAAGAAATGTTTACGTATTTTTTATTCACTATTGAATTTTTACCCCACAATGATGAAAATAGAGATAAATGCCTCGTAAGCAAAATGTTCATCAGAAATGTTACCCCAAGTTCTCATCAAATATTTACCTCGATATATTCCTCAATCATGTTTACACATCGTTAGATGACATCAAAACTAAGCCACTTTATCATTACGAGACACATTCTAGCCATTTAATGATGTAAAATGCCAATAAATACCGACATGAGGATGTACACCAAAAATGTTAACCCAAACTTTCTGAAACCAAAATAACTCCCATTGCTTTAATTTACATCAAATCAGCGTTCTAGTTGAAATGTAACAAGAAATGTTTACGTATTTATTATTCACTATTGAATTTTTACCCCACAATGATGAAAATAGAGATAAATGCCTCGTAAGCAAAATGTTCATCAGAAATGTTACCCCAAGTTCTCATCAAATATTTACCTCGATATATTCCTCAATCATGTTTACACATCGTTAGATGACATCAAAACTAAGCCACTTTATCATTACGAGACACATTCTAGCCATTTAATGATGTAAAATGCCAATAAATACCGACATGAGGATGTACACCAAAAATGTTAACCCAAACTTTCTGAAACCAAAATAACTCCCATTGCTTTAATTTACATCAAATCAGCGTTCTAGTTGAAATGTAACAAGAAATGTTTACGTATTTATTATTCACTATTGAATTTTTACCCCACAATGATGAAAATAGAGATAAATGCCTCGTAAGCAAAATGTTCATCAGAAATGTTACCCCAAGTTCTCATCAAATATTTACGCTGATATATTCCTCAATCATGTTTACACATCGTTAGATGACATCAAAACTAAGCCACTTTATCATTACGAGACACATTCTAGCCATTTAATGATGTAAAATGCCAATAAATACCGACATGAGGATGTACACCAAAAATGTTAACCCAAACTTTATGAAACCAAAATAACTCCCATTGCTTTAATTTACATCAAATAAGCATCCTAGTTGTATAATAACACGATCTGTTAACCTATTTATTATTCACCATTGATTTTTTTACCCCACAATGATGAAAATACATACAAATGCCTCGTAAGCAAAATGTACATCAGAAATGTTACCCCAAGTTCTCATTACATATTTACCTCGATATATTCCTCAATCATGTTTACACATAGTTAGCTAATATCAAAAACAAACCACTATATGATTCTGAGACAGATTCTAGTCACAATTTAATGTAAAAGGCCAATAAATACCGACATGAAGATGTACACCGAAAATGTTAACCCAATTTTTCTGAAACCAAAATAACTCCCATTGCTTTAATTTGATTCAAATAAGCATCCTAGTTGTATAATAACACGATATGTTAACCTATTTATTATTCACTATTGTTTTTTTACACCACAAAGATGAAAATACATACAAATGCCTCGTAAGCAAAATGTACATCAGAAATGTTACCCCAAGTTCTCATTACATATTTACCTCGATATATTCCTCAATCATGTTTACACATAGTTAGCTAATATCAAAAACAAACCACTATATGATTCTGAGACAGATTCTAGTCACAATTTAATGTAAAAGGCCAATAAATACCGACATGAAGATGTACACCGAAAATGTTAACCCAAACTTTCTGAAACCAAAATAACTCCCATTGCTTTAATTTGATTCAAATAAGCATCCTAGTTGTATAATAACACGATATGTTAACCTATTTATTATTCACTATTGATTTTTTTACCCCACAATGATGAAAATACATACAAATGCCTCGTAAGCAAAATGTACATCAGAAATGTTACCCCAAGTTCTCATCAAATATTTCCACTGATATATTCCTCAATCATGTTTACACATAGTTAGCTAATATCAAGAAGTAACCACTATATGATTCCGAGACAGATTCTAGTCACAATTAAATGTAAAAGGCCAATAAATACCGACATGAAGATGTACACCGAAAATGTTAACCCAATTTTTCTGAAACCAAAATAACTCCCATTGCTTTAATTTGATTCAAATAAGCATCCTAGTTGTATAATAACACGATATGTTAACCTATTTATTATTCACTATTGTTTTTTTACACCACAATGATGAAAATACATACAAATGCCTCGTAAGCAAAATGTACATCAGAAATGTTACCCCAAGTTCTCATCAAATATTTCCACTGATATATTCCTCAATCATGTTTATACATAGTTAGCTAATATCAAGAAGTAACCACTATATGATTCTGAGACAGATTCTAGTCACAATTTAATGTAAAAGGCCAATAAATACCGACATGAAGATGCACACCGAAAATGTTAACCCAATTTTTCTGAAACCAAAATAACTCCCATTGCTTTAATTTGATTCAAATAAGCATCCTAGTTGTATAATAACACGATATGTTAACCAATTTATTATTCACCATTGATTTTTTTATCCCACAAAGATGAAAATACATACAAATGCCTCGTAAGCAAAATGTACATCAAAAATGTTACCCGAAGTTCTCATCAAATATATCCACTGATATATTCCTCAATCACGTTTACACATAGTTAGCTAATATCATAAACAAACCACTATATGATTCTGAGACAGATTCTAGTCACAATTTAATGTAAAAGGCCAATAAATACCGACATGAAGATGTACACCGAAAATGTTAACCCAATTTTTCTGAAACCAAAATAACTCCCATTGCTTTAATTTGATTCAAATAAGCATCCTAGTTGTATAATAACACGATCTGTTAACCTATTTATTATTCACCATTGATTTTTTTACCCCACAATGATGAAAATACATACAAATGCCTCGTAAGCAAAATGTACATCAGAAATGTTACCCCAAGTTCTCATTACATATTTACCTCGATATATTCCTCAATCATGTTTACACATGGTTAGCTAATATCATAAACAAACCACTATATGATTCTGAGACAGATTCTAGTCACAATTTAATGCAAAAGGCCAATAAATACCGACATGAAGATGTACACCGAAAATGTTAACCCAATTTTTCTGAAACCAAAATAACTCCCATTGCTTTAATTTGATTCAAATAAGCATCCTAGTTGTATAATAACACGATATGTTAACCTATTTATTATTCACTATTGATTTTTTCACCCCACAATGATGAAAATACATACAAATGCCTCGTAAGCAAAATGTACATCAGAAATGTTACCCCAAGTTCTCATAAAATATTTCCACTGATATATTCCTCAATAATGTTTACACATAGTTAGCTAACATAAAAAACAAACCACTATATGATTCTGAGACAGATTCTAGTCACAATTTAATGTAAAAGGCCAATAAATACCGTCATGAAAATGTACTCCGAAAATGTAAACCCAAACGATCTGAAACCAAAATCACTCCCGGGGCCTAATTGTACATCAAATATTAATATAATAACGGTTTCCAATTCATTTCTACTTTTCTCTGGGACTCTAGCCTTAGAACTCGCCTTTGTTTACATTTTTTAATAATATTTCGCTTTCGGCCATCTTGAATTTAGATGTACGTCCTCATGTATACCAAATCTCCATTCGGAACGATTCCGGAATATGTGGCTTTGTTTTCGTTGCGCAAATACACCTTCTAATATTTCAGCTTGATGTGTTTACGTGGCGATGGCGCTACTAGTATTAAAAAGCAACAGGTGGCATGAGTGGCATTTACAAATTTCCTATTTCGCGTCAACCAGCTGTGGACGCCAGTGTTGATGGATAAAAGATACAGTACACTCTCCTCAAGTTCTCCTCATTGAATGAGCAAATCGTTTTATGCTCCATGAATACTTTGAAAAAAGAAATGCAAATATAAAAATATTGTTTATTCCAAGAATTTCATTTCTTACGTGACGACGGAAAATAAGCGAACCTATTTTCGCACCAGAATTTAGACCACCGTGTATGTAGACAAAGGACCTTCAAAATATGCGACTAAAATTAATGGTACAAACGATGAACAGAAATAGTTCTCTATATAAACTCTCCGTTAATCTGAAATATCTGCCAATAATTAAGTGACTTTTATATTCCTTGAACGAGGATCTATTCAAGAGACCCTTCCTAAAATTAGCATCTTGTACCTAATGAAAGATATTAGATTTAAATTTGTGAATTACTATACGTGTCACTTCCTGGAAGTATTTTTATATGTTGACGAGCGTATTAGTTCCATTCCACAACATCAACACGAAGATGTTCGAATCCTTTCCCGGAAGATGTGATTTTATCGGGCAGAACACCAGGTCGCAGTAACCTTGAAGCAAAGGCGGATCATTACCTTCCGCGATGGTATGAAATACTGGTCAGCGCCTATGAGTCGTACGGGACTGAGATTTGATACGTGTAGATAAGGGTATTTTAATGTATAAAGAAAGAGTGATTATTCTCTGGATGCAAAATTTTCACATCGTCCTTTCTATTGAGTCTTCATCTTGCGACCAATGAAATGAAAAGACAACTATTTTTTTTAGCATGGCAAGGGTAAAATGGTCCGATAAAAAAATAAACTGCTTCAAAGGCAATTAAAATATTTCTCGGATGTCCCTGTACTACCCACCTACAATTTTGGCTATACAAAAACATTTTTCACATAAGTACAAAATTAAAGATCATTAGAGACAATAGCGGCTATCTGCTTCAGTTAAGATAAGCCAATGTCAGAAATGGAGATAAAATGTTTCTTTCAGAGATAAAAAGGGCAAGCTCATTCACCTAAAAAATGGGATCAACATTAAATTTCCAATGGCTGCTATATCCTTTTACGTACGGAGTAATTCGTACCCACCCCCTCAACATATCCCGATAGTAGCTTAATTTCAGTCTCCATGAGTTGGTAGCTAACGGGGATGCCGACTTTATGAATGACAAAATACGGGAGATGGCGATAAAAATATGGAGATAAAATAGAGGCTCCACAAAATATCACCAGGGAAAACTGTTTTAGGGTTATGCACGAAATTTAAATCTTTCTGCATATTTTAAAATATATAAGTGCAAATAATACAAATAGAAACCAAGTCTAAGTAGACAGCATGAAAGCAGGAACGTAAATATGAATTCAAATATGATCTTAAGTAAAAAGTAAACTTCGGTAGTGTGGGAGGTAGCCAGATTCGGAAGGAGGGGCGACCCACCCTCTTCTTCAGCGTGTTTACCTGGAGGTTATTTTGGACATGCGAGGGTAAAGCTCACCTCAGTCAAACTCACAGCCATGTGAAATTCACAAAAATTCAAAGTAGGGAGACATGTTCCTTTTGCGCCAC
Organism: Ischnura elegans; assembly: GCF_921293095.1. Taxonomy (NCBI): domain Eukaryota; kingdom Metazoa; phylum Arthropoda; class Insecta; order Odonata; family Coenagrionidae; genus Ischnura; species Ischnura elegans. The sequence goes on from NC_060248.1 coordinate 104,580,754, forward strand.
ATCACACTTCAATAATTTTTGGTTAGAGGTGTCCGGAGGATTATCTTCGGATTTGATCCTAGAACAATTCATTCCGCAGCCAAGCGCTCTACGCACTGGTCTCTCGGAGATACTACTGCGGAGTCGTAATTCCATCGATTTGTTCTTTAAACTGATGTTAAACTATAATGTGCGCTGATAGCTAACGTTATAAGGTGACGGCTAACAAGGATGCTGACTTCATGGAAGATAAAATTCGGGAGATTAGATGCTCCATATAATTTCATTAGAGAAAACGTTGATTAGTTGCTTTGAGTGTAGATCTTTTTGAATTAAATACAACATTTTAGGGCCAACGTTGCGTTACATAAAATTTAAAATTGAGGTCAAGAGAAAAAAAAACTCAATTTAACTAGAGAAAACTACCTTTCTAGGGTTACGATCAAAATTAATATCTTTCTGTATATTTTGTAAGATGCAAGTGCATATAACATAAATGATAACCAGGTTTAAGTTGACAGCATGAATGCAGGGACGTAAAATTGAACTTACTACGAATATCATCTCTTTTCACTGAATAAGTTCACTACTTATCTCTTTAAGATGTCGATGCAGTGAACTTAAGCGAAACCGTTCTCTTATCTTAAGCATATAAAAAATATAATTTTCGAAGACGAGAGCTCCCAGTAAATAGGAGGGAACGTCAACGCTAGAGCCTGAAACACACCAGTCGCGGCGGATATATTAGGGGATGGGGTGGGGGTTACTACTTTGCACAAAAATATTTTATTTACCGGTAAATGTAACTGCTATTACGAACTGAATTACAAATTAATTTTAAACTTAGGGCATATTTGTGTGTTTTTTGTCTAAGAATTTAAGAATTAGTCTGAAACAGATGTTTTCGAGCCTTGAAAATCCCAAATTTCCAAAATTCCAGAACCCACCTTCGGCTAGTAGGAATTCCCCAGACTCATCCCCTTGGTCCAAACTCAGATCCGCCACTCAATCATATCATAGTTTTTACGCGCAAAAATTTAAGTATAATTTGAGGTTCGCTTTTCAATGATGGGGAAGGAATTTATCATATCGCATTGGCTGCATTATTTCCAGGCCTGCGATTCGGAGCGTTTATAATTTTTATGCATGGGCTGCAATAGAGCAAATACTTGATGGTGAGCAGTGATTGCCATCGGGAATTCCACGTGCATGTTTAGGGACGGAATACAAACGGTCACAAATGATTAAAGCATGGAAAGTGAGCCCTGTCACTACCGCTATCTATGAAAATCATGGCGTATAAGAAAATTTCATCCTTCCTTCCCGATATCCTCGAGCTTCCCTTGAACGTGAACATGATGGAGTGACTACTATCGGCGCAGAAATTATGTGCCATCAAGTTAGAGCAGGGGCGCATCTAGGAATTAAGACTAGGGGGTTTTAGGCGTTACTAAGTAATAATACATGGAGGTTTTGGGGGTATAGAATACACACCAGGGTAAGCGGGAGGTGTAGGGGCCCTCCCCAGAAATTTTTGGAGATAAATGGTTCAAAATGGAGAGTTTTACGGCTGTGTGATAAGTTAGATGTTTTGGTTGTGAGTCATCCGTTCCCCTAATATTAGCTATTAAAGTTTTCGCATTAAAATATTCTTATAAAAAAGTTTCTCTGAGTCCCGGGGGGGGGGGGGGATATTCATTCCCCATAACCAACCCTCGCTGCGCCGCTGAGTTAGATCACCGATGAAAAAGTAGCACAACGGTGTACAGAATAACCTTTCACGCCATTACTTTTATTTTTTAGACAAAATGATTTCACGACAAACAAACGCTGGCAATTGTCAGAGTATAATTAATCATTTTACCACACATTCCACAAGTTTCATGTTTTTTATGTCTAACAGGAAAAATGTTAGTTTATCTTATACCAAACAAAAGTATCTGAACGGAGGATACGTAGAATTAAGTAAGGCCTCAATGAAGAATGATCGCAGGCTTTCCCGGCGTAAAGTATCGTCAGGTCCATCATGGTGGAAATCCCGAGTAACCTTCCACGAGGGCCTCAATGGATGCGCACGCCAGTTGAACGAAATAAATTCGCCAAGGACGGAGGTGATGAGAAGGGAGAAGAAGACGGATCGGCACTCATTGTCAGAGAGAACAGCCATATCATTCGGTTTCCTAAATTCACCTTATCAGTCGATGAACCCATACGCCAAGGTTGAAGCTATCTAGGTTGTAATCTTGGATGGCGATGGAAAGCCAAATCGCACATAGAAAAAGATTATTCGATACGAAACAGAAGAATCAAGTCTCTCGATTCTCTGACGTTCAAATTTTAATTAAAGGGCGTTTATCCGTTCTCTGGCATGAACAGCTCGAGGGAAAAATTAGAGAAACAAAGGATAAGAAAAATTTAGCAGTGAAGAGTGACTGGAACACCTCAGTCGTTTTCGCCATCTGATTTTACCCCCGGCAACGGCGGATGACATGCGCAGGAAAGAGGTTCGACACCTGACGCACCGTTTTTCGGAACGCCTCGTGCCTGCTGCGGAGGAGACTCAATTTTTAAGTTTCAGTTATATGTTTTTCTCTCAGAGAACTACTAAATTTTCTCATTTGTTCGGAAATAATTATATGGACTCTTTTTGCTTTTAGATATTTAATGATACAAAAACATTGAAATAGCCTGCATGCGAGAATGGAAAACAACCACAGGAGAATTTAAAAAAAAAATAAAATTTAAGGAACAGTTAGCTTACATAAATTTCTAGAATAATTCACTCAAAGCATGTCGCTGAAATAATTAAATTTTGAACGAAATGGATGGACGTGGACACAGTACGGATGAAGGATGTACAGGCTAATTAATAATCGATTACGGCGTGTATCTAAGAGGACAAGGGTGGGTTGGTGGAAAAGTGTGAAGAAATGGAAAAGCTTCAGAAGAAAGGAGAGGTTGGCACGTTATATGTACTCCAAGATGTAGTCGCTATCAGGCAGCAAATGAGGACAAGCCATGTCAAAAATTAAGGCCAGAATTAAATTAATGCTTATACTACCCAAGTAAGCACTGCACACATTTAAGTAGTTTATAATTATGCTATGATTATGCTATTATTATATGCGATAAATTTAAGATAAATTGCACGGGGGATCCAGTGGCGGATACAGAAAAAACTCAAGGGGGGGCGCAACATATCTTGAGTTGTCTTTACTTTTATCATAATAAGAGATGATCAAGTCACAGGCAAAGTATATAAAAATTTTATTTGAAAGTGATTATAAACATGTAAAAGACAATGCCATCTTATGATATAAAAAAGTTACAATTGTGGTTTTGCAATGTTCGGCAATACAGGCGGACCCGCAAGGGGGGGGGGGGGCGCGCGCCCCCTGCGCCCCCCATCTGTATCCGCCACTGGGGGGATCGTGTCTCCCCAGACCTTTAAAAATATGCAAGATTTTTAATACCGTCCCATTATCATTGCATTCGTTTTGTATTACGGGTTATCCTTGTGCCCCCCCAGAAAGAAATCCTGGATCCGCCCCTGTTGGTAGGCAATACAAACAAATGACTATCGATCTCTGATATCACATATCCGGACCCCTCCTCCCCCCGAAATATAAAAATACAATTATTTCCCTTCATTAAAAAAAATATTGAAAAAATCATGAATTTACGAAAGATTTCTTTGAGAAATGAAGTTTTTTTCGATAGTGAAAAGTGTTAAAATTATTTTAAAACCTTCGACTTACGGCCCTGTTTTCAAATATTTCCCCCCTGATTTTGGACTCCCTCCCCGAGCGGAATTCCTGGCAACGCCACTGCTCATCTGATTCGGCCATGTCAATAGGAGAATGAAACCATATACTGTAAAAGGACATCAGACTCCAGAAAAATAAAGTTGGAAGGCGAATGGTGAATTGAAGGCGAGGAATACAGAGAGCAATGGGGACAATGGAGCTCCAGGCGGGAAAATGATGACAATCATAAACAACCTGAAATGTATAGCAATTTGACTGGATAACCTGGTGGTGGACAAACAAATATTGTAGCAGAAAGTACCTAACCTTGGGTTGGTTTCTATGGACTTCCGGTCCATGAGAAATGGTGAAAAACCTACTACTAACCTTACTTTTTTTTAGTAAGGTTAGTACCAGTGGTCACTACTGGTTCCCCATTACGGTAAAGTGATAATGTGTATCGATGTGTATGAGCTATCAAATAAATACATAGCCATCCAGTGCCAGCTTGCTCATTACATCCGCGTCACCCTCCTGGACCAAAACTACAACAAATATTGAACCTCTTAGTACTAGGAATGTTGCAAATTTAAGGCGAAAGGCCACACAAACGTATGAGATTATATAAGACAGTGCAAAGTGTTGTTTTTTATTTTTGTAATATAGCATTTTTTGCCACCGTTCATACATGCCCAAATAGCATGTTCATGTTAATTCACTACGTTCGTTTTGCTACTATCTGTGACTTCTTTCATTTACTTGTTCCTCCGTGAATTTAAAAAACGAAAGAGTTGGGCGAAGTGGTCTGAAGGAGACTGCTAGTGTACAAAGCAAAGCATTTTACACCTATAGGAAATTGCCAAGCTGCATTAATGCTGAAAACAGTGGCGGATACAGAAAAAACTCAAGGGGGGGGGGGGCGCAACATATCTTGAATTGTCTTTAATTTTATCGTAATAAAAGATGATTAAGTCACAGACAAAGTATATGAAAATTTTATTTAAAGTGATTATAAACATGTAAAAGACAATGCCATCTTATGATATAAAAAAGTTACAATTGTGGTTTTGTAATGTTCGGCAATACATGCGGACCCGCAAGGGGGGGGGCGCCCCCTGCGCCCCCCATCTGTATCCGCCACTGGCTGAAAAAGAGTACCGGACTGCCTGTGCAAAGCTACCTAAAGTACAATGAGAGGATACTTATGGCATGGATTGATGGCCGTATTCGAAGACGTTTCTAGAGGAACGACTCTACCAGTATGACGGGATTGAAACTGGGTGGGGAGAAGTCAACCTCTTAACATTTCTGAAACGTACCTCTTCGGTTGTACGGCTTCCTACAAGCATTCTGATTCTCTCCGTACTACTACGAGTTCAGAGCACCCTACGGATATTTAGAAACGGTTCCTAATATGGTGGAATGCTTCTATCACATACGGATTTTGGCATTTTTTTTCCAGGTATTTTCCGCAGTATGTGATCAAAATGTAATTACACATACGATTTTTTATTGACGATACTTTTTTCTAAACTAAACTAATTCATGAAATTGAATCGGTTGATACCGTAGCGATAAACGTTTGCATACCAACTTCGACTGTGAAAATAAAGCAGTGGAAGATGTAAAAGAGGATATCGCAGAAGAAATAAAACCCATACGAGGGTAAGTAAGTCTTATTATTTTATGGGATTGAAATTGTCGGAGAAAGCCAATGAAGGAGTAGCAATCGAAAAATATGGATCAGTATGTTTAAAAACTAGAGGATGGCGTATAAAAGTTACCCCATGCGTATACATATCGACATTGATCAAAAGTTAATGAGAAAGACAATCTATCCTCTAATGATAGCTTTGATGATTCATCTCATTGAAGACGGTAGTAAAACCAATAAAAGTGGACTATTTGAAGACGAAAATCGAATTTATGAGGAGTTTTGTGGAGAGAGAACCATCGATCTCGGATGAAGTCATGGAGGACAGAAAAAATTCAATAGTGTAAAAACAGAAGGACACAAGTTTTAACTCCATGAGAATAACGAACAAGAATTGTCGAAAGTCGATGAAAGAGAAACGTGGATGAAGAACCCAAGCGATGATACGCAAAATAACCCCTCCCGGAAGCCCACCTTGGAAAGGTGCACATGAAGCAGTGGTGAAAGTGGCAATAATAGAAAAATTCCGATTAAAAACGAATACAAAGTTAAGTAATGGAATATCTCCATCAAATAGCGATACAACGAAAGAAAATTTGAATAAGGGAAAGGTGTAGTTATAGAAAATTACATACCTGGCAACACAAGACCTGAAAAATAATAAGGCATCAGGTGTAGATGATATTATTGCAGAGCTAAAATGCAGGAGGGAAGACTTTAACCCAGGTCTACAAAAAATGTGCTCAACTGGAGATATTCAAAGTCATTTCAAGAATAACCTCATCATTCCTATACCTAAAAGATAGGAGCACAGAAGTGTGAAGATTTTAGGACCATGGGTCTAACGTCGTCGAACAATGATAGAAGAATAGACAGTGATAACGGCAAAGATGAACGATTAGGTATGAAAAAGAGAAGTTATACTTAAACATTAGAGGGTTGGCAGGTGGGAGAACGAAGTGTAAAAGTTACATCAAAAAAATCTTCGTACTGATGGCATACGGCGATAATTAGCCAGCTAGCACATTATAAGTCATTGAAATAAGGTGAAAGGAAGAAATAAGGAAGTCGCTTCTCAAGTAAGCTTGTGATGGGTTTCTTACGGCCAGGGCGACATATTGCCCGGAACACATTACTTCCCGTTCCAAAGGCAGCAGCACAATCGCATTACACCTGAACGAACAACTAAGAAAAATAATAAAACCGAATTCAGCTACAATGAAACAGGACCCTTCCATTTTTTTATAATTACAGCACACTTATAAAAAAATGAATGGACCAACATCAAAGACTAAAAGGAAAGATTTTCTTACCGTTTTACGTGGCCTCTGCATCGAGAAAACCTGAACAAAAAATTCCATGCATTTTATCTGGTATTTTGATATTTTAAGTATTCACGGAGGAACAAGTAAAAAAACTGTACGATTTAGTACATCACACCTAAATGTAATAAAAAATCCCTTCCATTTCTATAAAATATTAAATAATAGCATGCAAATGGCAACTTTTTGACACATAATATAATAAAATTATGCGATGAAATAAGAAATTAGCTTACCATTCATTCAGCATGATCCCCTTCCAACGTAGAAGATTTCAAAGAAATATCACTCGTAAAATGGCACACCACTACTTTCACACGGACTCGATTTTCTGGAAATTATAAGAAAAAGATGCATTAACATAAAGCTCTCATAATGCACGATTCAAGAGTAAAACATTCAGAAAAGCTGAACTATGAAATGCTATCTCAGCAACATTTGGCTTCTAAGATGACGTAAGTTTAGTGAGGAAATGAGATAAATGAAAAATTATAGTTTATCTCCTAACCTCTTCAATCATACCTCCATATATATTCCTAAGGCCATGAAAATCAACGGCCAATAAGAGAAAATTAAAGAAGAAAACAAACCTCTGGTCTTGTTTGGTTGAATTCAGACGGAATTCCCGAATAATTGCGATAAGTTTAAGCAATTGCCAGCAATTAGGCACTGCACTAAGGACTCTATGCAACTCTCAAAACTAAATATTAAGCAACGGATAAAAATCATGGAGGCCTCCTGCATAACACCACGCGACAAAGCAAGACTAGGCAACCTGCGGTCAAATGGGGCCGTCATACAAAAATTCATTTATCTTGGCGACAATGCCCCGAAAATCCTTTCGGAATTTTCTTCCAGCAAAAGCATCGACGACGTGAAAGCTCGATCACAATCACTTTCAGCCGAAGATGGAATGTATATCAAAATATTGTAGCTGCTCTCAAAACCCTTACCATATCACACGAGTAGCACGTACAAATGACATTGGCGAAAGCACTTCGCCAGAGGCTCATAAATATTTAAAATCGGGAAAAACTAATCAGAATCCACCTTAGTGACAACATGATCACAATATGAACAATGGGTCGCAGTGTGGGACATTTTACCATTAACTGTCACATGATATATGCTGATCGCATTACTGAAATCAAACTAAAAGGCATCTCACGCAATAATGTACATATCTCGTCGTTTCACAAAAGCAATCGGATTCGTGAAAGTGCACAAGCGATAACTATAACAGACGGCTTGGACAAATATCCCCACTATCATCCATATCCCCACATCCTTGTCAGGCAAAGTGCAATTAAAGCATAAAATAACTTGCGAAAATATTACGAAAACCCTTGCTACACATCTTGAGATTCTTTGCAAACACTAATACACGATCTTAGGCGGAATAAAGTTAACTACCGACTGATTTTAGGGATAAATCACAGCAAATTAGAATCTAATAAACTAAAATGAAACAGTAATGGCAAAAATAGGAAACGTGGCACCGATTAATTAAACATGACTGCTTGCTTACCTCTTAACTCAAAGGCGGCGAACATCAAACTGAAGACGATCGACGAGTCATGTGAGTGAATAACTGTGATGACGTCACGAAAAAGTCTGATATATTTTCGTAAAAACAATAAAAATGTAGTTTCAGTGTTAAATGAATAAATGAGATTTGATTGGAATTAATTTTTAAATGAAATTTTTTAAATAAATTTATTTAAAATCATTTACTTTTTGAACACCTTTTTTATCACTGCGTGGAGAAATTTCAACGCCACCTGTTGGCTACCACTTCCGTACACTAATTTTCTTTTGTTTTCCTGCCATCCCGTCTTCTTAACTTGTGCTATGCGATAAGTTCGATAGTTTCAGCTAGGGTAAAAACTGACATTCCTTCAAAATAAAGGGTCTTCGTTAGAATGAGAGGAATACAAAAAAATAACTTCTTATAGTTTATCTCAGGTGAGCATTTTTCAGCAAACTTCCTTCGTTACTGTTTCTCTGGCCAATGATCCTGGGATACCTAAATTTGGTCTTTTTTACTGCTTACCGAGAATGTGAGTCCGGAGTGAGGGGAAGATCTAGACTTGCGTGCGGAGCCGGAATCCGCGGGAGTGATCGTGATTACGTGAGTGTTTAAGTTCAAATCCTATGCATTGAGAGCCGTCATCACATGTCAGCAATCCGCAGATTGATTTGACACAGCTCTCCAATCAGCAATCCTTTCCATATTAACGTCAATCCAAACCAACCTTCGGATTGAGTCATTGTGTGTGCAATGAAATTAATTACATTTTTGTTAACCCCCTCACATATAGTTCCAAGCTCCAACCCTAACGTTCAATAGGTACTATCATAGAGTAAGTATATATACTTACTCTATGGTACTATGCGCCGTTACCTCAATGGGCACCCCTGACCAGTGGCGCAGCGAGGGGGGGGGGTTTGGGGGATTAACCCCCCCCCCCCCCCTCAGAGCTCCGAGAAATTTTTAAGTTTAATCCATTTTTTTTACTTAATTGGATTGATATTACTAATAGAATAGTGTAAGGATTTAAAAAAAATCCCCCAGAAAGCCGTAAAACTCGCCATTTTGAGCAATTTATCTTAAAATTCCGCAATCTATTAATCTCGCACCTACCGCTTATCCTGATGGGATTCCATACTCCAACACACCCCGGTATTAGATGTACCTAGACCCCCCCAGCCTTGTTCCCCAGCCCAGACGAAGTTCCTAGGTGCGCCCCTGCCCCTGACTAATATTCCATGAACTTATCGGGTTGAATTGGATGATTATCGGCATTGTTTTAGACTGATAATTCCCATAAAATTTTAAAGGTATTTCTTCAATTTCTCGAGTTACCTCCTTCCCTATCAACAAGATTTTATCCAAAGTGTAGTTCCAGAATTAAGTCGTTATGAACCAAATTAACTTTAGTAAGAATTTCATTCCATAGCAAGATCAATGGAGGAAGGAGACTACGCCGGGATGATGAACAAGATATACCATGCGAACCTATTTTAAACGGAAGAAAACTTTCACTGATAATGTTCCCAGGAAGAGTCTCTTTTATGGAGTGACCTCTTATAAACATTTTGTGGGTGTGAATGCATGTTTATAGATGCCCGCGTATTCTAAGAAAAATGTGGGTACATATTATCGACGGTAAGCTTACTAAGAGGTAAGGATTATTAGAAGGTGGTTGACGTCAGTACCTATCACCCAACATATCTTGAGCGTCTATAATAATGCGGTATTGTGTCACGTAAGTTGCATACAATTCTGCGGAACGGTAGATAATGGCAGTGCAATTGGGTACCAAGAAAAATCATTCAATGGAATCTTAGTGGCCTTTCATTGGTGAGTCAGCTTAAAAATATTTAAACTTATTGTATTTCATTTAGATGTGTGCTTAATTTTTTCTCTCTGGCTCATTGATGTTTACATATCCCACGTCACGCGATACATATGACGGGTGTACGTACTTTCTGAAGGGCTACTCGCCCTCTGTTAATCGTCACTCTTAATCGTTAGACGAAAAGACAAACTATTGAAACCAGCTTCCAAAAAATAATAACACGATAAAAATGAAATAATTGAGATCGTCTCTAGCGCCAACTGCAATTTTAGGTGGGAAATAAAATTTAGTTTTTTAACACTTGTTACGTTACCAATACATTATTTTCGGATTTCATTAGTTTGTATGTATGTGATATACCGTGAAGCTAAAGAATTCTAAGTACTCACAATCAGTGTCATTAATAAAGCCAATGTAACTTTTTTTCACAAGCAACTGTAGGGATAAATTTAATTTTGAAAAGTGGAAATTATCATTACCTGATTGTTCCCATGTATTTGGATTCATTTGCCTCTTTCCACGAGAATGAAGTCAAATCCTAAGATCCAAGTATCGTTTGTAATGTTATTCCTCTTCCGTAACTCTCATGGTAACACAAAAAAACTTCACAATGGACCATTATCACCAAAAGATGCTTCCACAAATATACTACACATACACTGCCATTGACCGCTGACCCAGTGATTTTCCAATTGACATTTTTTCTCACTTCGCACAGACCGATTTGCTTCTTCACAATGCGCAAAAAACAATTAACGTGTTTTTGATTCATAATTAACCTCTTTTATGTTATTGGAAATTAGGGATAATTTAAGGAACTTCGCAATACGGAAAAGCCACACCACTCAGAAATGAAATCCAACATTCATATCACATGGTTACGCATCGTGAGTGACTTCGCACCGAAATTTTCTCCGTCCTCAACTATGAATTGCGTCATGCAGAAGGTCTGAAGACGCGTCCTTTTCCCGCGGTTAGTGCAAGACCACATTTCACTATTTCTTTTTGTCCGAAAGCAATGAGACAAATGCGACCAGTTGAGCGGGAGTGATGCGTCGTGTTAACAGCAAGTATGAAATGCTAGGCGATTATTCACGATGGCTTCGCAAGGAATTCAGAGTCTTTCTTCCCTTTGAGTGCATTGCCAAATGAAATATGAGGCGAGGGATAAAAGACCAGCCCTCACCGCGGCATACGATAGTGGTGAAACGAAATTAAAGCTATAAAGTAAAACGAGGACTCATGAACCCATACAACGGAATAACAGTCGCCACATTTCGACATCACCTGATGCATAGTCGACCATGAGACGTACCAAGCACTAGGAGTGGAAAGGGCATCGGCCCATTTATTTTTAACGGGAAAGCTTCGGCAAATTATAATGCTTGAGGCACTAATATTAAAAAATAGAGGATTCGCCACTCACGAAGCACTTCTGCATGACGCACTATATGGTATTACAAAAGATCCAGAGCGATCCGAATTTCACAGGGAAATAAGATAATATTAGGGATGTTAACCGAAATTCATATTCGAGGTGATACAAAAACAATCACTTTACCGTGGGGCTCGAGACTACGTCTTGAAATCCGGCCACACTATCGCACCCTGAAGTCGAATAGCGTTCTTTCGCGGGCCAATTAAATGAGTAGGCCGAGCAGAAGTCAGTCTAGCTCTAGAACGGAGCACGTAGAAATAGCTCGTGTGAAAGACATGCATTTCAACCCCCGCCGTTTTAAATGCGCCCCACGTAAAGTATAAGCGAAGCGTCCTCGAGGCACACTAGGGTCTCCTCTCTCTAGAAATTTTCGAGCATCAATTTTATCAAAGAACAAATAATACCCTCTGAACTAATTTTTCTATTATAAGAAACAAACTCGGTATAAGAAACACCAAAATAATACATTATCACCAAGCAAGGGTGGAACCAGGATTTTTTTTTCTGTGTGGGCACTAGGATCTGACAGTCAAACGGTCTTCTCATGTTTAGGATTAAGAACAACATACGAAGATCCTTGTGTAGGCTTTCGCGGTGTGGTGAGGATTCAGCATGGAGGTTTTGGGGGTAACTACCCAGCGTAGATTAATCTCTGCAGACTACAGTTTCGCCGGCATTGCAGCAGGCTTCTTCTATCTTACCATTACGTCACATATCAAAAGTAACACATCCATGGAAGTACCCAGCGAGGGGCAGGAGGGGACAGCTGCCCCTCGCTGGTATTTTTCAAGCAAATAATTTAAAAAAATAATAAAGAGCTGTTACAGTTTCCTTAAAATGTTGATTTAATTCACCTTTCCAATGCTTAAATATTACCTACAACTTGAACAACCATGGCTTGCCCACTCCCCCCCCCCCCCCTAGTTTTGATCCTGGGTACGCCCTTGAACACATCAATCGCAAACATAATTGTCCTGGATGAGTACTTGCGTAGAGGGATTGAGGGCGACGCGTTGCTTGAAAAATATTATTTTCCTTAAAGACATTTGCGATATTTGCTTCTGGGGTGGGTGGGCAGCTGTCCCCTCCTGTCCCTAGCTGGGTACCCCCATGGATGTGTTACTTTTGATATGCGACGTAATGGTAAGCGAACTCGTCATCGCTTCCGATTTTTCTTCGTAGGTAACGTAGTAATGTGAGTGGGACAATAGGGTAGTTTCCTTCATCAAAGAAAACGAAAGGCATTGATTGCGATTCGTTACCCACCATTATTGTATTCATAATACACAAATTATTTGATTTTTGAAATACCGGTTTAGACGAATGGCAAGGGTCAAATTTTATCCTCATTTGAAAAAGGCCAGATTGGCGCCCATGCGATTCCACTCCACGTGACGTCACAGGGACCTAGTTTCTACACGAGAGGATATGAGTTATACATCGTCTGAGGTTACCAATGCATGCATGAGGCACAGAGCTCAGGGAAACATGTCTTAATAATCACCTATTAAAACTGGCTAAGGTCGGAAAGTTTTCTTCGTTTGATAAGGTATTAATAAACCTTTTTTAAGCCAAGCGCTACCAGCCAGGAAGGTACTCAGCTACCCGCTAGCATCCTGCGTCCTATCAGCGCTCAGAGCCTCGATCAAGGCCACCTCACAAGGCGGGAGGGGGAACCAGAAATGCGTCGCACGGACTTTTTCCCATCATTCCTACTTACGCGTCGTGTTTTCGCGCGCTTGAAATTTTTCACTTTTCATTTAATCGCGAAAAATAGATATCGTCATTTAAAAATCTAAAAGCGTGAAATACGTACTCCAGGAGTAATAATCTTTAGATTTAGACAATAAAAAAATAATAGGAAACCACCCTATTGTGTTTGCAATCTGTGTGTTACTTTTATTGGAGAAATAAAAGTGTACTCGTCACCACAGAAAACAAGGAGTCATTGACATTCGAACAATACTAATTCAGGGAAGGGGGACAGTTCCTTCTCGCAGGGTACGTACCCTTTCAAATCGCACCGTGACCATTTTAGTTGGGGGGTGAATAATAGGGTGGGCCGAAAAAAGTTTTTTTTCCTGATCAAAATTTGCCCTATGCGGGAAAGTTGTGAAATGACATAAGGATCTCGTACACAAATTTTTTTCAAATCGGGCGATATTAACCACTGCCGCCCGAGCTCTAAAGTTTAAAATTTTGCGAAAAATCAGACTGATTTCAGAATCAAACGGCTATGAAGACGAGTTTTATGAAAATATGGGATAATGGATAATATTAAAGAGTGGATGCATGTTTATAGTTTATAAAAATGAAATTCAGGAAAAAAATGAAAGATCAGGAAAAAAAACCTTTTTTCGGCCCACCCTACTGAATAATGCTCCCCTCTATACATGATTCCTAGACCCGTAACACCCCAGTCAGCACGAGGTAATACCTCTGTACATAAAAATACGGCAAAAGAATTTAAATGGATTAAGAAAAATTTTCGGTTCCGAGACTAAGCACCAACACGCCGGAAAAATCTTCGGATACATCTTTTTATAGGACACGACCGGAAATAACCGCGGAATAGCCAGGGCAGATCTTTTACGTTGTCAGCCGCTAGTGTTATTGTAGAGCGAAAATTCCACAGAGAAATTCCTCCTTGAACCTCAATTTTCGCTAGAACCCGCCGCTTTGCTACAGGTTGTGTCACAATTTGCGCAATCAAATACCATAGACCTTGCGCTACCTTATCCTTCAAAGCCACCAAAAACTCCATTGTGAAGATGATGCCTTGAAGGCCAAGTGGTCAGAGCGTTAGTGCCTATTAAAGGAATTTTGGCCTTAATCCAGGTCAAGTTTTCTTCAGTGGTGAGATGAGGAACCTGCATTGTGAACGTCCTGCACTTGAATCTGCATGTTAAACGTTTTTTTTTGATAGATTGGAGTATTTTGCGAAATCTCAATCGTAGGGGTTCAAAAGTACCGAAGGCATGTGTTAAATTGAAAAAAAAACAGCTAAAACGAATAATAAATAGATGATCATTTGCTAGGCGTATCGGGTCAACTTGGTTTATCTTGGATTGGTACGTGAGGTTTAACGGAAAACGCTTCCTGGACTCGTGCATACCTAGCTCAAGGGAACAAGCGCGAGGTCGCAGAAGAAGGTTGCCCAGACTGAGACTGGAGCATGGACTCAGAATAGCTTGGGACTCTAACACAGTCAGAAAGAGACTCTAGGGGAGGCTTCAAAGTTATTAATGAAAATGGTTTGCATAATATGATCTAGAATATTCAAATGTAGCTTATAAAATCTTTAGTATAAAAATATAATACAAATGTTAGATGAATGGCCATTTCATTACTACACAATGATAATTCACACAATAACCGTTTCTCTATATTTTTATAGATGCACTAGCTGACCCGGCGAACTTCGTACCGCCTAACAATCAATGAACTTACAGTTTACTTACACCATTTATAAATCAAGAGCGGCTGTATCGTTTTTAATCATGTTTATTATAATAAAATAAGGATACAAATTCAATAAAACTACGTAAATGAGTACCAAAATTGCTTGTCAGAAAGACATTTTCTTTATTGAATCTACATAGGGTGGATCGGAGCACGTTTACGCGGATTTTTTTCAACAAATTTTCTTACATTTTAGGTTAAGAAATTTTGGGCATTGTGGTTTAATAAAGCAGTTCATGAAATAAAAATTATACGCATTCAGTTGTTGGCTATTATTAGCTGTGGTTGGTTATTAGCTGTAAAAAAAATGTTTTTAGGTCCAAGTCTGTTGCATACACTTGGCCCATTCAGGGGGGAGGTTGACACAACCCCAGACCGACGCTTGACTGATGCTCAATATCGTGCAAAAAAGCCCCTATGAGGCAGCATTCGCATTAAATGACCTAAGGCGCGCCAGTTTCAGTATCTCTGTTTGGAAAAATTGCTCTGCTTAAACGTACTGCATGCGTAAACGCACCACGGTGAGCCCTACACATTCGGGTTTAATATCTTGCGTCAAGCACCTTCTGATAAACAACAGTTTTTGTTTTGTTATCAGGCGCAAGATGAAGCTAAATAAATATAGCAAAGCAAAGCAGTGGCGCAGCGAGGGGAGGTTTTGGGAGATAAACTCCCCCCCCCCCCCCCCAAGAGCTTAGAGAATTTTTTATGAAAGATTTTGTCATTAATATTAGGGGGACGGATGACTAACAAATAAAACATATTTAACTATTCACACAGTCGCAAAACCCACTATTTTGAACCATTTATCTTAAAAAAATGTCTGAAGGAAGTGCCCCCACACTTCCCGCTTACCTTAGCGAGTTTTCTATACCCTACAGACCCGTGGTATTAGCTGCTCCCAAAACCCCCTATCCTAGCTACGCACTTGAAGCGAAGGAAGAAATACAGAGTATGGTTTATCGACTCGTGAACATGCACGTTAAATTGACCATGAGAAAATCATGGGTTTTCATTAGTACATGAGCACAAACAACACAAAAACTGAAAGACTGACCATGCGATTTTTTAATCGTTATCACGAATGCAACACGAATTGGAAATTTAATACGTTTAAGCTCAAAAGGGCATATGAGTTGAGATCATGGAATCTACGGAATAAGGACTTCCTCACCTTTGAATTTTCCTTTGAGTAAAGTTGCGTGAATCACATTCATTAGCAATTATTTTAATCACCAAACACGTTCCGTTGGATAGTTATGGTTGGTTTAGGCTTCGAAAGATCATGAACACAGAAATTACACTTTGCTGTAAATCGTGCCTTGGTAAGCCAGGTACGTCCAAGGACTTAAAATATTCAGATAGATAGTTGGTGATTTCGTCTTCGTTTGTTACACATTTAAAAGATTCGAATTCATGCAGAGTACGAACTATTTGAATTTACCTCGTTTTAGTCATCCACATCTTCGTTCTTGCTCGCTAAATCAACCATCTTTGATTCTTTTGGTGATCTATCATATTCTGGAACTCTTTGTTAATGAGCTCACCTTTCGCTGAAACTAATTTGTATTCATTCCAAGGAAATGAGTTAAAACTACTCGATTCCTCGACAGGAACACGGACATTACGTTTGTAAACAATTGCTTGGAGATTTGTTTACAAACACGGTAGTGAAGTGTCAACTCGAGCTGGGCCACGGCTGGGCTTACAATTAGCTCGAATTAAATTTTTAAAATGTAATTTCAATTTAATTAATATTTTGAATATATTTAGTGATTTAAAATGTTATATTGTTACTAAATTCAGTTATTAAAGTGGTAAAAACAAAACTAATTATTTAATTTGTAGTTTTGACCGACTTATCAATTGTTGTGTTACTATAACTCCTAAAAGCATGTCCATAGGAAAGAGATGAATTTTTTATGTGAAATTATCCTTTTTTTAATAGCCTATATGTTAACCCCGCCTGAGGCGAATCTAAAGAACCAAATCTCATTGAAATCGGGGCAGCCGTTCTCGAGTTATAAGTGTTCTAACTAACACGATTTTCGACTTTCTTTTATATATATAGATTAGTTTGTATTATTTGTGTTTTTTCACTATAAGCAGTTTCTTAAGGCCTGGTTACACGGTAAATTAACTCGTACGAGTCAATGGGTGAATGCATGAATGATTTTTTTTGGGTGGACCGGAACGTAACATGTACGAATGCAAGAACCAAATTAGAACAGTTTCTATCTTCTTTTTCGTGCATTCACACAAGTTGGGTGGTTACACGGTGCATTTTTTGCGTTCATTCACGCGTTCATGCATTTATACATTAACTCGCACGGGCTAATGTACCGTGTAAACAGGACTTAATAGTCGTGATGGAGTGGAAGAACATTTTGAATTAATTAAATGAAACCTTTTCGTTCATTTTCTGTTAATGCGTTTGCACAAGTTGGGTGGTTACGTGCGTGTTCATTCACGCGTTAATACATTTAGACATTAACCCGTACATGTTAATGCATCTTGTAACCAGGCTTTTCATCTATGTATGCTCTGAGGGGGGTTTAAACCCTGTAATCCCCCCACGCTGCGCCCCTGGTCTGGAATAAGGTGGAATAGCTGGAAGGCCATAGCAAGCGGAGGAGGGGGGATTTGAGGATCCCATAAACTTACCACAAGGATAAAAGTTCGCCGGCAAACCTGTCTCAAGTCTTTCCAATGGAAGTAGAGGTACTTACTAGTAAATATTTAACTATGTTCACTAATGTTATTCACCCTTGTGAATTCAGTGGCGCCGACTCCATGGGGCCTGAGGGGGCCCAAGCCCCCTCAAAGATTCGTTTGGGGGGGCGGAGCCCCCTCAATAATTCAAGAAAATAATTACGTTATATTACGCTTTTTGAAATCACAAAAATATATTGGTAATTTTTATTTCCCATGTTTGACGATAGTTACCTTTTAAAATAAATTCAACAATGTGTTAAAACAAATAATTATAAGGTTAAGCAGGTTAACTGAATCAGGTGGTGTGAATCATGATAGTGTTTCGGTGCTACGACACACTGAATTTAACTTCTTCCCGGGGCAAGACCTCGGATATGGGCCCCCCCAATATTTTTTATAAGTCGGCGCCCCTGCTTGTGATTGATGGAGGGTTGTGATAACTACCACTTTTGTCGCCAGTCGGCACAGATCCACAGTTTACCCTGAATTAATATGAAATTCACGTAAATGTGAACCCCCCTTCAAATATTTGGGGATACGATGTAACCTGTGCCCCCGTCAAATTAACACCCCCGGTGATGCGCTTACTACCCAAAAAACTATACCGAAATGTATCCATCTTCCCCCCCCCCCCCCCCCTACCCGAAAATAATTTCTGGCTATGGCCTGGCCCGAAATATGAGTTTTCTATCACAAATTCGTTAAGAAAACTAATATACCCGGAATAAACATTTGCGTGAGAGTACTGGAAGAACGTTAATCAATTATTTGGAGAGCGAGGCACCTTTGTTTCAAAACACAAGACGAATATCGCACGATCGATCGCATTATAAGAAATTGTCCTTGGGGGACACTGAAAAACCTCGACCAAAAACCTCATTAAAATATTAAAAACATTCTTGAGCTCCGGTAGTTAAAGTTCAATTTAATAGTGACTGCGAGAAATTATTTTGCCCTATACTCGAGGATTGAATACATTCTATATAAATGGACAAATAAATTGGATATAAGGAACAGTTGTATTTCCAGCTTAGTATGCTTTTGTTTGTTCTACCTTAAGGAATAACTCGAAACTTAACCACGAACCAGCCAGAAAGAGCTCAATATAATTATTAAATTTTAAATAGGTATCCGTGAAATGAATGATTTCGTTTCACAGAATTCGCTCTCACCTTAAAACCAGCCCCTAATAACTATCTTACACAGGATGTCTCCTCAGATAACAGCTCAGGGCAAGGCTTATCAAAACTTGAACGAGTTTTGATATTCGACGACCTACGTGGGTGCATGGCGAAGAAGTCACCTTGCTCGCTTCCGCACGCACCTCTTTACCCTGACACCCAAAAGTGACAATCGCCGTCTCGGTGTCTGTCCTCTCCTACTGCACCCCCTTCGGGCAAGCTTCCATATTGGCACATTCCCGGTGGAGCAGCTGACAGGAGCGGTCAAACGACCGCGGTATTACGATACGGATTCTCGCCGCACCACGAGCACACACAATCCAGGATTTGCGAGGAAGCAGCGCTTGCGTGAAAAACTTCGATCGTCATACACGGGATTTCTCATTTATCAACAGGTAAGGCCATTCAAATTTCCTTGTCTTATTTATTCCCGAATACCAGTGTGGACTTCATGCGGCAGTGAAAAAAGTAGTGACAACGCACGTTTTCTGCCGCAGATATCACGTATATCCGCATTTGTGTCACAGCAAGATCGGGTATTTATAGTGTTTAAAGGAGCATATCGATGGCTAAGTTATAACAACACGTATCTCAAAAAAGGAAACTTTTCAGGAGAGCAGAAAAACTATTTATTTTTTTAATTGTATATAATTTTAATTGAAATAAAAAACCAAAAATAGTTAAAACTGAAAAAGAAGCATAAATTTGCAAACAGACAGTTATTTTTTGCATGAATTCAATTTTTATTAACAGTATTAGCAGTAATATTAACTCAGACCGGCCAAATTTTGAGATACGTGTTGTTAGAACTTAGCCATCGATATAGAGATGTGAAAGTGAAAACTTGAGGTTTTCCGTTGGAAAAAACTTATTTGTGTGGCATTAGTACGGATCGTTATCGATAAGAGTTTGATGCATTCCCTACTGCTTAAAGCTTCTATCTAGCTCAAAAGTGATTTTTAATGCAATAGTAACGTATTCCAAAACCAGTACGTTTTCCACAGGAAAAAAAAATGAGTGACGGCATTTTCAGCCCCCTCGCGGATATACACGCCCAGGTGCACATCGCTATCAGTCGCCTGACGATACGATATAAAAAATATTCTTGGAGACAATCAAACCTGAATTCTTCACGAAATTGTGCTGAAAATTCGCTACCACAACCAATAAAAGAACAAACTGCTGGAAGGTATGAGAAGTCATTGCTCGCGATACCGCACAGGTAAATTTTCGTGGAGATAGAAGAGTCAAAACGCAGCGGCACTTGGAAGAAATAGCTTATGGAGGCAGTCATGAGACTATCTATGTTTCCAAAAGCATCATCAAATGTCGACAAGTGCAAAATTTTAACATAGCTTCCTGAGTAGTTAATTATACACGAGGAGACTCGCTACAATTCAAATGTAATGTTCACTACGTGTTTATGCTAGATGTTGGGCCGGAATACATTTTTTAAATATAACAGTACTTTTTTACGCATCTGAATATAGCAATAAATATGGTTAATGTTACTTATACAAAGCGTATCGATGGTATGGTTACCGATGAATCTCTCAGAGTCCTTTAATTTTGTGAATACATTTATTGAAGTTGTACCCGAGTTATATATCCTTATATGCTCAGTATAACCTCAGTATAACCATGGGACATTTTAGAGGAAATAATCAATATTTTCAGCAATTAATGGTTTGACAGGGGATATCTTACGGTTAATCGAAGGACTACTTTAAATTTTGGCTATCTCTAATACATTAAGCTCTGCATACATTTTTTGACAAGTCCTTAAGTCTAAAGGATTCTGATGACCCTGACTGACAACTTCACGTCTGGGATATTCCTCGTGCTTAGGTCAATGTTACGCTTGGAAAATAGATTCCATTAGCATTAGACGTTAGCGCAGTAGGTCACGACAGACGCGGCCGGGGAAAACGCCGACAAATCCCTTACAAGGGATGCGCTTCTTGCCCGACGCGGAGCCGGATGGATTGAAGTTGAGAAGGCAGGGAGGGAGGGGGGGAGAAGAAGGGGATTCAATGTCGCGTCTTCCGCGATCAGGGGCGGGTCAGGGTCGTTGTTTTGGGGGAAAAGAGTGGAGCAGACCATCACTTTACCGTGGTGCTTTATTAATGTGAAATACCTCCCATGACGGCGATAATGCGTCTGAAGTCTAATATGCGTGTACATGTGGATTTTGATATTCATCAGTTATTTTTAAACACTTTTTTTAAGCTGGCGAAATGAAAACTTACACTGGAGAGCCAACTTAAAGATTGCATGTTCTCAATTTTCCCAGAAATGACGGGGGAGAGGGCGGCCAACCCTCTCACTGTCTGCGGCCACCTCTGTCACCGTCTGCGATCGCAACTCGCACCATGAGTGCTCAAAAAGTTGAGAGCACAGGCGATTAAGGGTGAATCTAAAATTAAACCTAACAATAGGGCTGAAGGTGTTCCGCAGTTCGTAATGGGTGAGGCCAACATTGACACCCAAGCACCTAAAGGGAATTTGGTGAGACCACGACCTGTTGAGAGGTGTGGGCGTGTACTTCATTCTTTGGGGTCCAATCTTTCCGAGGATAACAATAGGTTCTTCCATCCACCGCTCATCTTTCAGGGCGGCCATCAATCCACCGCTCTGGGATGCGGACTCGCCACGGTCACTAAGGCCAAGTTAGCAAATTAAGTACTTTAAAATAATTTTATACGAATCCAGATCCTTCTTCTTCGTTAGTATTAAATTCAATATAAATTAAATTTCCTTTCGAAATAAACATCATGAAAATGAACGCTTTCGTCGTAACCAGCTAATCAGACCCGTCAACTTTTTAGAAAAAAATCCTGCCACCCAGCCAAAAATTTCGATACCTCCACTGCTCAAAAGCTCAGCAATCACCCACCGAATCAAATCCGCTCATCTAGTATTATTAGGGCTACTATATGAGCGGATTTGATAAGGTGGGCGATTAAGTGGGCGATTAAGCGATAAGGTGGGAGCTTAAGTGCAGTGGAGGTATCGATTTGCTTCGGGGAAGCTACGGTGGTTTACGGGTTGCCTATATTGACATTTTTTTGCAATTCGCACGCATCGGAAAAGCATATATTTGATTATATCAGCTATATATTTCGTTCGTATAATGCTGAAAGTTAAATTCATCGTTGGCTATTGACAAATTGGCAAATATGAAATGTAACTACATCGAAAAATGGAGAATAAGAGGATAGTAGCCCGTGGGTTAGTGGTCTCCTCAGCAGATGTGTTGCGGATAGTCACCATAAGGGAAAACATTTCGGCGAGGACAGAATCTCCCGAAATCCCCCATGGGCCTGATCTCAATAATTCCAAGAGTGCACAAATTGCTGAAAATAAAAATCCAGGAGTAGGATACAAACCTGCAACAATAGCATTAACCAATGTTATGCCTTTCTCAAGAGACAATGGGCAAAAATCACAAGGAAAAGGTGTGGCATTTTTTAGTGTCCCCCCCCCCCCCCCCCCCCCAAAAATTCCTCGAACTTCCTCGAACTTCCTCCGAACTTATCCGCAGAACTTAGCGCGAAAAATCCTTAGCGGCAAGGTTTTTCGCGCAAAGGATTTTCGCGCAAAAGGCCCTGTAACAAAATGCCCTGTCTCGCAAAATCCTGTCTCCGGAAAATGCTGCCTCCGGAAAGCAGCATCCGAAAGCCAGCACCGAACCCAGCCTACCTGCAATCCAAGACTTATATAGGACTACTGCGCAGAAATACTTACTCCTTGGCAAGCAAGGGGAAATCGGTGCTAAGGCTTTAGTATTGCACTTGGAGTGAGAAGTTTTACCTTTGTCCTATCACAACTCTCTCTCCCTCCAACACCTCACCCCAGTATCTCCTTCCACTCCATGTGTTCCAATGAATATCCCTCTGATTCATCTGATGTCTCCAACCCAGAAGTTGAGGGGAAAATTCTGGCTGTATGCTGTTGTCTCAAAACCAGGGAATGGTGTTTTGCGGAGCGGCCGTTTCTGCAGGGGCAGCGACGTATGAGTGGCGCAGTAGTTGAATTCGCCTGGCTACCCCTCCACTCCCTGGAAGAATCCCTCCCCTCACATCCTGTCTTGTCCGGCATAGGCAAGGCGCTTTTGCTCGTGGTCTGCTCGGAGTCACATGTCTAGTGAGGCATGGCAAATTTAGAGCAATTATTCTGCGGGTATTTAGCTGGTAATGTTTCCTTTGGCATCATGAATTACTATCATTGTTTTCTGTAATACTTCTGATTTTTGAATACTCTATTTTGAATAGATATCGAACGGTAATAACTCGTAAATTATTTTTTGCTACCTTTTTCTTGTGAGCTGTTTTTCTTGTTTGTGGAGTCTTTCCCTGATCCAGCTTGAGACCGACGGTTGGAGTATTTCCCTTGTCTGGGCCTACGTGAAAAATCAACTAGATTTACGACGTAACGTCACAAAGGAAAGAATTGAAAATACGAGAAAAAAACAATGTCAATACGCATTATTATTCCAGTGTAATCTTCTTTCATTCCCCGGAGCAAAAGATCCCATCCATTGCTCAACTGCGTTCCTGCAGGATGCCTTATTGAATAGGTGCCTAGGTGCCCTATTCAACAACGCACCGTCGAATTGTTTTAGCCACAAAAAACGTAAGGATCTCGAAAATTTCTAAAAATGCTATTCATAAAGCTGAAATTTGTCGAGAGTTAAAGACACCATGCTCAAGAAAGTTTCGAAACACGCCACGACAGATCGTAACCGAATACACCCACTGAAATCTGGGCCTTAGACAGAAAAATTTCGAGAGGGGAAGCTTTTTTGGTAGGAGGGTCAATATAAAGGAGGTTCATTTTGAGGAGGTACACTCGAGACTACATCTCTGAAATATTTCTATGGGGATTTTGAACTGAATTAGCATTATTTTCTGTATGTATTTTCTTGGGATATACACACGTTGGCAGATAAGGCGCCCTCGTAATTTATAGGAAAATTGAAAAGATGGCAAAAAAATCGTAGCGCGGACGACTCGCGTCCATGTGAAACGGACCTTAGCCCTTTTTAACCCAGAGCTGCTTCTGGGAGAAATCTAATGTCAAGATTTTTCGTTTTGAAAACTTGAAAATTTCCTCGCATTCCTCCCCGCATTCCGGACTTGCATACCACCAAGGCTGCGTGGATAGAGATGACCCTAAACCCCTCCTCCCCATCAGCAACGACCTTGATCCGTCCCGGAGGAGTCATTGTCATTTACATAATGTCCTTGTTTCAGACTCAGCGGTGGCATGAGGGGAGTTGTGGGCGGGGGGAGGAGGATGAGCTGGCCACCTCCCTTCCTCCTTGTCCTGGTGGCCCTTGCGGTGGCCGAATGTGCCGATGTGCCCCTGCCGGCTCTCGCGCCCTTCCCGCCCTCTGCGAGCGACCTCTGCAGAGAAGACTCGAGGACCTACATCGAGGAACTCAGCAACCTGACACTGTGGGCGGCCCAAAGTAAGTTCCATTCCCTGGTTCCTGTTTTCAAATTTATGAATGCTTTTTGTGACACAGAAAGCTTATTGAATGATATCTCAAACCCAATGGTATGTATCAAAACAAGGGCTTGCCCAAATGGCTGCTACCTTTAAAGATGGCACAACTTTCAGTTCGCAGAGTAAAATTTAATCCCCACCACCATCATTAACTGACGGCACAGTGATACAGTATTTAAATAAATATGCAACCTATGTCTGAATGTACCTAGTTAGATATCGCATCAACAAATTTCCATAGCCATTTGGGCAAAAATTATGATAAGAAGCTATTTTAATGTCATACTAATCATTGGTCAGTATAAACTCAAGGGGACAACTCAAGCATTGAGAAATGTTCAGCTCGAGTCTATGGTTTGCATATCATATGAAAAGATAGCACATTGAAATACTTTAAGTAAAACTTTCCTGGATAACCCTCTCAACCAATTGAGGCAAAGTGAACTGATAACCCTCACAACTTTTTTTATGCTTTTTATTATTTTTATCAGTGTTTGACAGCAATGGAAAGCTGCCGACTGGAGTGCTATTTGGTGCAACATATGAGTATGGTAATTACGAGCAATGCCTATCAGTAAAAGGAAAGAGAGAGGACAAGCATGATGTAGCATCCAACAGTACCACATTCATCAGAGGACAGTACTGCTTGGCTCAAATCACCATTGTCCCACCACTGGAATGGAACACAACAAAACCTAACATATGGGACAAAGTGAGGGTAAGTGGGTAATCAGCATTTCATCTTGAGTTGCTCAAGAAAAACTTATTGAAAAAAAATACTGTTAGACCCTAAATTTATGATGGTCCTACTAACAACTGATTCGGTATACGATCCAAAATGATTTTTCTGGCTCTTTCCAAAATTTCAAATTTTGCCGATATTTTTTTCTATAATATGTCATAAATAACCTAACATTATGCCTTGTTTGTTCATGAGGATATTTGTAACGCAGAAATTTTTCCATGCACTGATGCTCTATGAACTGATTCCTAGCCCAGAAATGAAGCTGATTCAACATAAGATGAAATTGCTTCATGATCAGTCCTCCATGTCCAAATGTTGCTGGAGTTAAAAAAAGTCTTGTCCATATCTATTTCATTGTCATCAGCTAAGTATTTGAGTAAATGAAGCTATTTGTCTCTGAGCATATCACACACACATAAACCTGAAACTTAGGAATACTTTCTTATAGTCATAGAAGGGAATTCATTTCCCAACCGAGAAAGAGCTGCTAAGAATCTGCAGACCCACTGCAGTGACAGGGGTCATAACCGCAAGGAGCTTTTATTGAAGGAACACCATTAATTTCTTAAAAATTTATCACTTACCTCAAAAAGGAAGCTGACATGGATCCATCTGCACTTCCACGAACCCTTCTGCATTGGGGAGTGTGTGTGCCTGATTCCTGCTCAGCTTGGGATGTCCAGGATCACTTAACTGTTGCCTTACGACCGCTGGCTTCTTACTTGGCAGTGGGGAGTCATGAGGCAGGTGGGGTGCCCTTGTACTCTGTCAAGGTACTCCCGTCCATGTGCACTGTTCAGCCGGGGAGTGAAGGGGGCAATGACTCCACATCTGCAGGAGAGATTGCCATGAGGTGAGTGGAAACTAAAGACCCTCAGCAAAGCAGATATCCAGAAATTTTTTGAGGGAGCTTGGGTGATAGGCAGGTTGCCTGTACTAATATGTTGTCAATTTGCTTTTATTAGATGCAGGGGCAGTCTGGCCTGGTCGTCTGGTAGGCAATAGCCGAGGGCCCCGAGCTTAGGTAGGGCCCCACAATGCTCACGTCTACCGTGAAGTGTGTATGAAAAATTTAATTAAAAAAAAAACAGATTACTTGAACTAAAGTTTATTTGCAATTAAAAAATTTTACATTCTCATTAGTTGCTTTTCACTGTATGCATACTCAATATACGAAGTTTATGTGTATAAAATATAAAATAAAAGTGTCAGAAGATAATAGAGATCCTGATGCTATTTTGAAAGGGTTATTCGAAAAGGTTAATTTAGATATTTTTTTCGATTTCCACACCAGAATACATAGTGTCAAAATCCATTTCTGGGCACGCAATTTCCTAAATTTTTCCGGAAGAGGATCCCAGAGTCCCCCGGTAATCGGCGGGGTCCCATCACGTGACCCAGCCGAGGGCTCCCAATCACCCCAGACTGCCTCTGATCGGATGACAATACATTTCATTAATTCAGCTATATATTTCATTTGCATAGAGCTGAAAGTTGAATTTAATCAGACCACTCCATTAACCAACCCGGATCTAGTCAGACTGTCCCATCTCAGCTCAGGTGGTAAATGAGGTGAATGAGATGTGGAGACTAGCTCAGCTGGAATACATGATGTCATCAAACAACCAGAGAGAGGATGAAAGCAAAGTTTTTGACATAAAAAGGTTGAGTAATATGAGATCAAATAGTAGATGGATCAAAAAATGGAAAAATATTGGTTTCGTAATTTTTCAAACTCTATCACAAATAACAACAAAAATAGCCCGTAGTCCCCTCTTCTACCGCTTGAATGCACAAGTGTTCTAAGGACACTATGCCAAGAAAAAAACATTTTAATGTCTTTTAATCCTATTAGATAAATATATTCTTTAAGGGTGGAAACACATTTTCATTGATATGATTCAATCCCAAATGGATATTTTCAAAGTTAAACTCTTTTATTCTTTTAAGAAATGTTTCAGCAATCACTCCGTAAACTCAACAAATCCCACCACTCTTACAGAGTGTTTAATGTTAAATCTGCCGTGAGCCATCTGCCAGTTGCAATAAATAAAATAAGGATAAAAAAATATTTTTTCTTCTAGTACCATCATCGCTACTTTTGTGACTCTGGTGATACTAGCATCCTTACTGGAATTCTATGAGATGAAAAATATTGATCAGAAGAGTATGAGTGAAAGAGGTGAGATTAATATCAACCTAGAGATAAATGCATATTTCATACCCACTTAACATTATGAGTAGATTAATTCTTCTTCCCTTCTCATACCCATTATATTCATATGAATAAGTATTAAGATTGGTCACAAGAATGGAAGGTCAATTCCTTCTCTTATCACTTTCATTTCTTCGCAGGTGGACAATCACATTATTGTTTATGTTTCTTATGCTGTTCATTCTAAGAAAATTTTCCTGGCTCAAATTACAGCTTACAAAAAATAACCCATCTTCCTTTCAATTAGATCAGTGGTGTCATGGTGCCAGAACACCATTCTGGCTCTAGTTATGACAAGGCAGAATTGTCAAATCACAGTCGTATCAATTTTGGTTACTCAAATTTTCTAATATATACATTTGTAATCAAAACAATTTTTTTTAATTTGTTTATTCTATATTTGCTGAAATGATTGAAACACACAGAGTAATATTTTACTTGTAAAAAAAGCTATGGAAAGTGCGTTCTGGCACAGCTAATTTTGCCATGACACCACTGAAATAGATGAAGTTGTTGGTAGTGCCAAAAGGTATCCAGTCAGTTGTGCTCAGTAAAATTTGCATAGTTAATTCATAAACTAGCAGGTATGCTTTACCAGAAGACTCTCCCTGCTTTGTTAGGATGCTCTTTGCATTTTTCTCAGATCCATCAACTATTGATATTCCGAAACTACAACGAAGTGCAATAAATATCCTGCAATGTAGACTGCATGCAAGCTGATAGGTTATGCAATGGGTATACACAACAGGATTTTAAAAAAATCCATTCTGTAACAGTATCAATCCACTTTTTTATTTTTCCTTGCTCCATCACTTGCTAAAAGTCCAAAACAAACAAACAAAACATGAAGACAAAGAATCCACATTAAATGCATGA
The DNA here is from genome assembly GCF_921293095.1 of Ischnura elegans. NCBI lineage: Eukaryota > Metazoa > Arthropoda > Insecta > Odonata > Coenagrionidae > Ischnura > Ischnura elegans. Next base: position 104,608,960 of record NC_060248.1, read on the forward strand.
AACCTCATTACTACAGCTAAAAATGTGAGAGAGAAATGAACAAAATAGATACAGAATGACTACCAAATTAATATGTGTGGATAATATTAGCTGTCTCAATAGCCTGAATGATAAAAACTTTAGTCCAATGCCCAAAAATTATTAAGACTGCATACTTTTCCTTAGCTTGAGTAGAGCTCATGCTATAGTAATTTTGTTGGTGTATACTTCCATGTTTTTTTGGACTTAAATGTCAGTGGCAACTATTTTCAATGGCTGATTTTCCTATGGTATGCATGTTATAGATGAATTTTTGGGTCTCAACAATGTGAGCAGTCCCTTGGGATCAATTCTGAAGGAATGAAATTGGAAAACCTCTAGATTTTTAGACCAATATAACAAAAGAGAATTGCATTTTACAAGTTCCACGAGAGAAAAAACTTTTTGGGGCATAAATTTTGAGGGTATATAGGTACATATGTATTTGAAAAATATATAAATTAAGTAAGCAGTGTTGGATTTTAGGGGTTAGTTAGTATTCAGCCATTATCATTCATAGATGGGCTTTTCATAGAGAAATGATGTAAAAGAGTGATCTGCACATTTGGTCAACTCTGGACCAAAAAAACCTCCAATCTCACATGACCACCTAACCACTCCTCCCACTCCCTGACCTTTCTGTGACAGGGAAGATCCCTGATTGGCCAATTCTGCTGAAAACACTTCTTAACTTACAGTTGCAAATTTGTTCATTTTTGATTCAAATTTTATTTCCATGAAATTTAGCACTCGGAAAGAAGGGTAGGTATTAGGATTGGAACAGAATCTATTTTGAGAGTTTTTATGCACTGATTTTTTCCAGTTACTATTATAATTAGCATCTGCATTTTTCTTATATGTCATGATTTCAATGTTGGCATCAGCTTTCATATTATCTACAGCCACATTGACTGCTCTGTTCATACCTACTGTGATATCTACATGCAGCACAGAGGGCAGCCCAAAGTACTATGTAATACATATATGAATAATGAAATTTAAGAATAGATAGAAGTGGCCCAATAACAAAAGATTTTTAAAAGGGGCTAGTTAAGTTCTGACATAATCAAAGTATAGTTTTTTATTCATCATGTCTTTAAGACAAAGTAAAATTCCAATTCATGTTTCATAGTAAACATTATATAGATTAAAGGACACAAGTTAGAAATTCCTATTTTTTATACCAGTTCTTCATAATGATAACTTTTCAGAATATTCCTGTATATTTCCTCCTCCAGGCATGGCTGTGAGAGCATTGCGATGCTTCAGCTCAATTACAAATGTGAAAAGGCTTATGTCAAAGGCAGACTGCAAGGAACCATTCGCATTTATAAATGGACTGAAATTGATGACTATTTTCCTCATCATATTTGGACATCGGTTTATATTCAACACGGCATCTTCACTATCAAATCCTGAATATGTGGAATCAGTGAGTAGCTTTAATTTGGAATTATTGAGTGCTATTTAGGTTAAAAAAAGGCTCAGTTACATATAATTTTGATTATGTTGCAACTACATGCAATAAAAACCTGCATAGCCCATTAAATCATGGGTAATTAACAAAAGCTTATTTATATATTTTGAGAGCTATCGAGGGAGAGCTCCCCTGTGCTATCTTCTATTAAGGTTGTTTTACACGGTACACGGAATTGCGCAGGTTAGAGCTGCATTAATTTCTAAAATGGCGTGAAATTGCGCGAATGCATGAACGAAATTAGAACATGGGCTATTTTGCCGTCTCGTATCCACGCATTCTCGCATGTGTTCTAGCAATTCACCGCTTTACACGACGCAATTTTGATTGCGCCTTCACACGTACGTCAGACTGCGCAATTCCGTGTACCGTGTAAAATATTTTTACATTTTCCCTGATTTCAGATAAATTTTACTCAGTCCAAAAGTTTTAAATAGTTGTTTAAATTTCATAGAGTAAACACAAAACATTGAACAATGGCCTGCAAGTGGTATATTTCAACTATACCATGTGAATGAAGGTGAAATTCACCTAAAATGCTATGAGGAAAAAAATTACCCTGGTTTCAGTGCACAAGAAGCTACTTATTGATTTGCCTGGAAGCCATATTCCTTTGCATTGCCATCTTGGATGGCTATCAAGGGCCTAATATCGGGCACAATGAACCTCGGTAAATTTCCTAAGGAATCAAGGAACCTGGATAGGGTAGGAGATTCGATTCCTGATCCAGGAGGATTTTTTCCCATTGCTATTAATGAGAATGGTCTACATTTAGAAGGAACTGCCCAGTGAACCTGACTGAAAATATCTTGGTTTCTTTGCAGTTGTACCATCGCACAGATACACGCATACTTATGGGAGGAACTGTAGTGGTCGACACATTCCTCATAATTAGTGGCTGTCTTCTAGTTGTTCTCCTCCTTGCTGAATTGGAGAAATCTCCCAAGCTTTCTGTTTGGTTCATATACATTCACAGATTTTTCAGGTAATTCAAATAAATGATTATTCCAAATATCATTCGTACATTTTCCAAAAAATTGTATCTTAAAGATACACTGAGTACTATTTACCCAATAATTTGACACCCTTTAAAAGGAAAATTCACAAGTCAAGTGGTCGTTAGGAAATGGCTGCTAAAAGTAACCTTGGATAATCTGTTTTAAATCAGATCACCTTGGATTCAACTCATTTTCGTTAAATTATGTCTAACTAACTACATACATATGCAACTTGTTATGTGTGGCATTTTGCACCAGCAAATCCAAGGTAAATTGAATTTCCTCCTTTTATAGTATCTTACGTTTGGTCTCAAAATAATAGCAATTTATTTATTACATATTCGTTTCCCTTAATTCATGCAACAAGTCTTGCAGCACAATTTATTTATTGTGGATTGGTCAGCCATGACATGGCTAATACTAGTTGGTTTCAAGGTAAACCGATGTGAAGACAATGTCATCCAAGGTTGCTGATATCAGCTGTTTTTCCCCTAAGAGTACTCCATAAGAGTTTTGGTTTAACGCAGAGGAACCACAATATAGGGAAGCAATATTCACTATGAACCTTCCACACTGAATATTTACTAGCACTAAAAATGAAGTAAATAGGTACTGTTTTGTCACTTTCAAGACCTTGGCCGGTGTTGATAAATATTCAGTGTGGAACTTACTAAATGAATTTTATTTCTCTATGAGTGTGCTTTCTTTTATAACCATGTAATAAACAACAGTTTTCTCCACATTAGCCTGATAAAAATTTTTATTCTTAAAGGCAAAACATGTTTTGAAATGTACAATGTACATTAGTAAGAACTCTTTACTACTGTCCACTGTTCTCTTTTTCTTTGCATAAAATGAGTTTATTATTTTTCGCAACTTGGTGTTAGACTCACACCACTATACATGATCGTAGTGGGATTCTATGCCACTATCTTTCCGCACATTGGAGATGGACCAACGTGGAAAGCAAATGTTGGGAAGGAGAGTGAATACTGTGTAGACAACTGGTGGACTAACCTGCTCTACATCAACACTTTTGTGAACCCGGAACGTATGGTGAGTTCGAAGCACAATTGTATGCTACATTGATCACATCCTAAAGTGAGTTTTAATTGTGCATAAACCAATAATTATAGACGATTTCAATAGATATGAAGACATGAATCCTAATTACATACTTATATGACTACAGTGGTAACTAAGATGGACTTAAATATGTAATTGCTAAGAGGGAATATCTTCACCAAAACCCTTCTTTTCTTTTTTTCAAATGGCTGGTGTCCTAACTTCTTAACCGGCACCTCACACCTATTGAGGTGGCTTGCGGGGAAGCATGTAGATGCATAAATATGGTTTTTACAATTCAGCAGTTGAGGTAGTAATGAATCTGGGACAATGTGTTTTCTCAAAATTTAATTTTCCCCCTTCCATTCCAATTAACTGCTTTATAAGAGAGAAGGAAAGATATCTGGGGCACCTAAATCTGAATCAAATAAATATTATTAACTCAGTTCCTTCCTTGAGCCATAAACATTAAAATCAAGATATAATATAAGGAACTAAAGTTTGTAAATTAAAGCTCCTGCCAATAAATTTCAAATATCATGAATTGAATAACTTGTTGGGTGGGGGGGGGGGGGAAGGGGTGGGTTCTTGCCTACTCCCTGGGTCATAAATCACTAGAGATTTTGTTTTTAGTAGAGATGTGCGAATAGTATCCGCGAATACTCGAATACCTCGAATACTAGAAAGTATTCGATATTCGAGGTTTCGAATAGTTATGCGAAAAGTACCGCCTCGAATACTTTGAATTTCGCGTCATACACTGTCGCACACACGTCGTTGGTAGTTGACTCGGAAAAATGTAGAGAACTGTAGTCATTTAGTGCTCGCAGCGCCGTGATACTCACGTTGTCGAATTACATCAAATTGGTGGATTTTAGCGGTGAAAAGAGTTCGTCGAGGGGAACCGAAAATGGTCGGGTGAAAAAATCCGAAAATCCCCGATTCCCCCCACCAGGAGAACCTCCGTGCCGTGGGATAGCAACCTTAGGGCATTTCCCGCGATCCGCTATCCCCCTCCATTCAGCACTCGCCTCACCCACTCTGACGCTTTCCTCTTCTCCGAAATCAAACAAAAGGTCCCAGCTCGCGCAGGGATCGCATTACGAAGACCCTCGCTTCGAAACAAATATCGAGTTACGAGAACAAAAAAAACGTGTTTCACGCCCTCCCCCCTTTTCTCACCCACTGACCTTTTTCTGGCTACCTGCTTCGAAGTTCCCCATTTCTGGAGGTCAACTGCTGCGTGAGTACCGTGGGATACTTACATTAGCGCATTTCCCAAGATCCGGTATCCCCCTCCATTCAGCACTAGCCCCCCCCCCCCTCTGAGGCTTTCCTCTTCTTCGAAATAAAAAAAAGGTAACAGCTCGCGCAGGGATCATATTACGAAGACCTTAGCTTCGAAAAAATACCAAGTTACACGAGAACAATAGAAACGTGTTTCGGGCCCTCCCTTTTCTCCCCCACTGACCTTTTTTTTTCTACCAGCTTCGAAGTTCCCCATTTCTGTGGAGGTCAACCGCTGCATGAGTCATCTATTAGCACAAAAGGTGTCTAAGAATGACTTTCGTCAATTGATGTCACACCTTTATTGAATTGAAATATTAATAACGTGCGCGTAATTTCAAAAAGAATAAGACCAAACACGACATATTTCTGAGTTTATTTAAGCATTTTACGCAAAGAAATAAATGTCAAAATACGACGGAGACTTAGCATTCTGGCGAAACTCGATATGAGCAGCAGAGCTTCTCGGAAGTTGATGCGGTATTTTTTTTCCGAAAACGTATATCAAGTTTCAATTTATGAATGGTGCTATAAATCTTTATTGATACAGTCCCAGACAAAGGGATATTTTCTCAGAATATTTGGTTTCTCCCTGATAGCAATTCCAATTCATCTTCTTATCTCGTGAGAATTCCCAAAGATGGACTGAAAATAATTGAAGAAAATCCGGTGGAAAAGAGCTTGTATTTTGCAAAATGCCTCAGATTGTCAGCTAGCACTTGGCAGCAGGAGTGGGGGTAAAGCGATGTTAGTTGAATTAATTATATGCCAAATTGTTTCCATAAAATTAAAATATTCATTAATCAGCTAAATTCCTGTTCGAATCATTTAAAGGAAATCAAAATTACTCCCCAAAATCTTGTGTTACCTGCTGCATAGGCAACCGAGTCAAACATTCCAGCATTCATCATTTATTATTCGAGGTATTCGAGATTCGAGGTATTCGAATATTCGAGCTATGATTTAATATTCGAATTCGATATGTCATCTAATGAGTGGCTTTAATCGAATATATTTTCCTGATGATATCCATGTGATTAATTTCTGCTATTATCTCCTGACTTAATGAGGGAAATATCTCTGTTTCCAGTGCATGATTCAATCCTGGTACATGACAGTGGACATGCAGCTCTTCATGATTGGTGTCCCTATGACTTTTCTCATTCACCGGAAACCCAAAATTGGAAAAGCTTTGCTAGGAGGTATCACTATTTTGTCAGCAATTACTGCCTTCACAGTGACATACCTTCAACAGCTTGATCCGATTCTACTTGTTTATTTCAAGTAAGTATTTGCTTTTGGGCTGTAGCTTTTAGTTTGGTATCAAGCTGATAGTTACATGTGGCCGTCATCAGTGATGCCACTGGCTTAGTGTTTGCTAGGCTGAAGAAAATATGAGGTAGGAGATTCTTATAGCATAAAAATAGATCTCAAATGGATAAGAAGGGAAATTTGCGCAATGCCTCATTTGAATATAATTTTAAACTATTATGTACTTGGATTCTTAAAAAAACTAATTCTACATTTTATCCTTTAAAGAACATTGCTGAATCTTCGGGAAGAAAACACATTCAAATACTCCTACATTCAAAGCTACATGAGAGCCCTTCCGTACTTCCTTGGGATGATAATTGGATATATAATTCATGTGGCACAGAAAACCAACACCCAAGTTCCAAAGGTATGGACAATACAACACTCAATGAGCTAAATGATCTATGGACAATTATCAGAAAAGCGCCAATAAACTCTAAATTGGATCCCAACTGTGCAAGTGTGTAGTAAGGTTAAATTATAAGAAAGAAGCATCTCTAATTATTTTGTTAAAGATCTCTCTATTAATGATTGTTTCATCCATCACAGGAAATGATTAAATGTGTACACAACAGTGACACAAAATGTATCATTACTAACTAACTCTTACTAACACTCTTCTGTCCCGTGTATTCAGAGTGAGAAATTATGATACACTCATCAATTGGAGCTTAAAAGTCCAATTCATAAACATGGATCTTTTTCTCCACAGAGGCTCAAAGTACCACTCCTGGTGCTCACCTTGGTATCATCCTTGTCAGCCATAATTGCATCCACAGTTTTCCTGAAACCTGATTATCAATACAGTGCTCTGACTGCTGCCATATTTAACCCAGTGCACAGGGTGCTGTGGTCCTTGGGAATGGGGATCATCATATTTGCAGAAGCTACAGACAGCAGCTGTGAGTTTGCTTTTCTTAAGTCATTATCCATTCCGATTGCATTGCATATCTCAGAGCATCCTAAAACGTGATTAAGTAAAAAAACTAATCAATATACACTAAAGATAATTGTAATTTTATTAGAAAGTTAGAGCGAAAATTTGTGTATCACAGTAATGAAAGGCACATTAAAAAGGATTTTATCGAAATTCAATTTTGCCAGAGACAAAACAATTGTGTGGAAAATACAAACTTGCAATACACGCACAGACACCAGAGTTGTTGTGCAGATATGATGCAGAGCTGGAAAAAAGCTCTTTTCCCATAAAGTATTCAGATTTCCTTCGAGTCGTACGTGTTTGAATATGGTCACTCCCTTACCTGAATTACCTTATCAATTTTTCCTCTCAGCAGAAAATTTTTTCGAGCTCTTGCTAGAAGAAGATCCTAAATTAACTATTTCACAGAAAGCTCTGTATGGTCAAACATTTGACACATAAATATTTAGTTTTTAAACATTTTTAGATCTTTAAAGTATGAAAAAGCTCTCTTACACCAATTGAAATGAAATATATCACTATTCTTCAAAAAATTTTTTCCAGGGTAATGCGTAATTGGATGATAAAACTAGAATTAATAAATAAATGCAAACATAATTGGTAAAAAATATTAACTGTGAGTTTAAGAACAGACATTGATTACTTTTTGAGAGGTATAATAAAAAAATTATTTATTAAAAATTTAGATGAAATATGGTCATGAAAAACTTTTAAGATGAATGTAGGTTTTACTACTTTAAGTTATGATTACAATTTTCTATTCTCACAGACCCAATAACAAAGGTACTTAGATGGAGTACAATTGTTCCACTGAGCCGAATCACTTATTCTGCCTTCCTGATTCATGCTGGTGTCCAAATTTACAGTGTCAATACCAGACGAGTCCAGGAAACAGCTTCCATGTATTTATTGGTGAGCATTTTTAAACAATAAAGTCTAAGTTAAAGAAATTCCAGGATACAATGGGAGGTTCACTCAGGCCTGAAATCACAAATCATTAAAACAATTGGATAAATGGAAGGGAAAGATGAAATATGATTTTTTTAATCTCCTTCAATCAATCATTTTCTAACAAATCACAAAAGTTGTTGCCCACTTTTCATGAGTTGGTGATGTAGGTAATATAGGAGTTTTGTTTCAAAAAATCTCTCCGGAAGACCACTTATTGACAAAAGGAATCAAGATTATAGACAGCAAAAGACCATATTAGGCCAATGCATGTGGTCGAGGAGTAACTGAGAAGTGGCATATGGAAGTGTTGACCCACTTCTAATCTATGCATCCCGTTCATATTCCATACTCCTATCCGCATACTATCAGAATATTCTAATAAACAAGATAAAAAAAGAAGTGTCTCATACCCCCTATCAAATTGCGGGTGTACTTCCCTCTCTTAAAACCAAACTGATCTTTGTTGTCAAAGTAATCATCTGCCTTTGCCTCCATTTGTCTATCAATGATCTTCAAAACTACTTTCACAGCATTCATGCAGTTTTCTATACAAACTGATATCCTCTGCAGCATTTTGCTGGCTTAAGAGGACTTGCAAAGTCATGTCCTCTACAACTAACAACCACTGCACAGAAGAAGAATGTGCCTTGTTATTTAAAGCAGAGGAACATGAAGAGCAAATTCAGAAGATTCAGGCCAAAGAAGTTGATTTTTCCTCTGAAAGTTTTGCTCATTCATATAATTTTGGGGCTCATTCCTTCCCAAACCTTCACTCATGAATATATAGAATGAATACCAATATATGTTTAAAAATTCAATAACTACCTGCAATTGAGTAACTTCATATAGATGCATTAAAATGAATGAGTCTAGAGCTTTGAGAAATACTTTCAATGCCTGCCAATAAAAAAAAAATCTGATAATTTCCCTAAACTTATTTTCCATTAAGAATCAAAGGAAATATTCTTTTCCTTTACGTAATACGAGAATGCTACATCAGCATGTAATAGACATCTGAAAATAATGGACCAGAAGTGAACCTAAACAATGATTATACAAGTAAGAAAACAGGATTCATGAAATTAACATTTAGCATTTAGTTTGTAGTTACATTTTTGGCATTAATATGTATGTACTCAGATTCTGAAATAACAATAGAACAGGGATGATGAAATTAATGAAACCCCCTTGGTCTGATATTTAAACAACATGTGTCCCTACTCCATAAGTTTCTAATGCATAATTAAAGATTCAATTTAATGTGCTTCTACATTACAGTTCAGTGACGTCGTTTCGGATGCAAGCTATACTTTCATCTTGGCCTTCATGCTTAGCATAGTGTTTGAGGCACCTTTATTACGACTGGAAAAGTTGGCACTGGAAAAAGGTATACCTAAGCTTATTTATTGAAAATTGGAATGCTCTATATAATCCATTTTTGGCATGGGTGGGTTTAACTCTTCAGCTGCAGAGAACATATGTACAATATTCGACACATGTACATATTTCAGGGATTGAGAATCAGCAATATCACCAGTTATTTTACAATGCATGCAGCTGATAATAAAAATTTTTGGTTTGCGGTTGAAGGAAAAATTTTTATTAAAAGCCATGAAACATCAACAATTTTAAACTATCGTGAAGGAGGAGGAGGAGACCATTTGAAATTCAAAAATGGGCAAAATGATTGCTCCAGCACTTCTAGAGTTAACACATCTATGCTGACCACATCAATTGATGTGCTCATTGTCTCCACAAATGTGCACCATGTCCATTCTGCATATTCCAGGAATTCTCTGAATAGGGTTCAACCATGTCTGTGACCTACAGCAAATACCCTCCTTTCTTTTTACATTTCATATTGATTTCAGCCCTGAAAAATTAACACTGAAAATGAGTGCTATATTATAAAATATGTAGAGATATTAGTATAGATTATTATAATTGCTATGAACACCAAAGAAATTAATCATGGCAAAAAAATTGTTTTACACAGCCAGGATACAAACCTGGATCTTTAATAATATTAAGAATTATGCTCGATAATGCTTTGGACGATGATTAGAAGTAATTAGTGATTTAATTGATACCATGCCTGACCAGAAATAGGGAGTTTGAAATGGTTGTCAAGTCATGTGAATTTTTTGCAGAAAATTTCTTCATTTGGTATTTTGTCTTTGTACCTGGGCATGTGAATGGATACTTAGTCACTTTTCTAATGCTGTACTATTTAACTGTCTTTACATGTCGATCAAGGCCTTGAAAATGCTGAGAAGAGGACAGAGGAAGGAAGGGCATGATACTTCATGATCAATAGGGATGGACAGAATAATCAAATGCACTGAAGCAGGTAGTGCTTCATGACAAAGTTCTCATAAAGACAAGCAGAACTTGGGAGGAGACTTTTTCATTTTAATTACTTCATTTGATGAGCTGGTTGGAATCATTTTCCATCTTGTATTCATCCAAAGTGGATAAAAACACACCCCTTTCAATTATTTCTCCCCATGAACATTTCCAAGAAAATGAGAAACATGACTGAGGAAGAGTGCATGAAGTGTGATTGACACGAAACCAGATACAGTGCATTGTCTGAGATCATGACAAGGACTCTACTTTCCGGATACTTGCTTCAAATACACCAAAAGTGAAGTTCAAGAAAGACCTTCAGCAGCACTCAAAGTATCAGGGAAATACCTATCTGCAGCATTGGATGCAAGATGTATTAATGAAAATAACTCTGTTTTGTAGTAAAAAATTATTCTGTAAAATACGATTTTTACTCTTTTTTAAATAAAATATTTTTCATTAATTTTTGCCAAATGTGAATACAATTGGAAAGAAAACAATGATAGATGTAGCAGTTTGTACTGGGAGCAAAGAAACCCTGAAAAAAATTACCCGCCAGAAAATAATTTTGTACAGGATACATTTCATGCTAACGACTTCACAGGAGTTAACCTATAACTGAGCTGGCTGTGATGAGAGCTCATAATGCTAACTAATATTGTTCTGTAAATAACAGTAAAATGTATTTATCGTGAGGAGGTTGAATTACGTTACCTCGTTAGAGCACTTCTTTTTTTTTTTAATAGCTGTAAAAGGCTGGTGTCCTAACACACCCTTCCACGCGCCTTTTAGGCGGCTTGCGGGGTATTATGTAGATGTAGATGAATTACCATAAAATACATCTTCATCACTGGTCAACAATCCTAACATAGGTTTGATGCAGCTTTCCACTCAGTTCTCCTTTCAGCTTTTCTTTCACATATACATACTTCTTCCACTTCACATCCTTCTTTGGCTATTCCATATATATTGTTTGAGGTCTTCCTTTTCCATTCTTGCCATCTACTTGTCCCTGAACGATTGTATTCATCTGGCCATAAGGTCTCAGGATATGGCCTGTAAGGTTGTTCCGTCTTCTTGTCAAGGTTTCCATGACAATTCTCTTCTCTCCTACTTATTATTATTTTGTCTCCTTTTTCTTGACCTTATTTTAATATATAAAATGATGTTTCCTGGAGTTTAGGTCAATAAATTAAAAGTTAGCAGCCAACGTTTCGTTTTATTTTAAAAACATCTTCAGGGCTATGTTAGAAAAAAAAAATTCTCTCCTACTCTTATTAGGACTTCCTCATTACTTACTCGGTCGATCCATTTGATCTGATCAGTCTTCTGTAGCACCACATTTCAAAAGCCTTTATCCTTGATTTCTCCGCTGCTGTCAATGTGCATGCATCACTTTCGTATAGAAACATACTTCAAGTGTAAGTTCAGATAATTTGTTCCCTTACTTCTACGTTTAAATTTCCTCCTCTAAGTAGATCTTTCTTTTGGTGGAATGCTCTCTTCATCTGGACTGTTCTGCTGATAATTTCTTTCTTGCTTCTCCCATCACTAGTTATCTTGCTTCCCAAATAACAAAATTCATCCACATTTTCCAGTTTTTGTTTCCCTATTTTGGTGCTAATATTATAAAATACATACCATGTAAATAAATATGTAATAGAGTAATCTTATGTATAAATATTAATATAATAAAATTATTAATTAATCTTACATACACATTCGTTAAAATAAATAAGAATGTAGTTGTGTAAAATTAAGGTCCCACAAAATATCATAAATAAAGTAAACACGAAAATTAAAGTAAAGTAATTAACTAGTAAAGACTAGCGGGTGGCATGATGGACAAATATTACCAATAAAAATTTACCTTAATTGAAAAATAATTTATTCAGTGCAAATCCACGAGTATAATGAAACAGAGTGAGGAATACTTTTCACAAAACTTTTCAAAATCTAAGGCAACACATTTGTATTAAACAGATTCAGCAAATTACAGAGTAATACTTTCAAATATTTAGCTGGATTAAATATAATGGTCAATGTATTAAACAGCAGTTCAACTTCACATAATACTTTCTTCAAAAAGACACTCTTTAAAAACAATTCTCTTTTGCCCAAAAGAGCATTTCAGAGGTGTGCAATAATTTACACAGAAGAAGCACCTAATCCATTTCAACAGCTATTTAAAACATCCTGTTCTTATTTGAGAGAAATTAAAATTCATTAATGATCTCTTGTTTAAAGTCATCACTAAGAGACCAACCAATAATGAAAACTTCTTCCATATAGGTCATTAAAATTAAAAAAATACCTATCAACGGTGAGAGCCTCTTGATTTTAGGATCAATCAGAATTTTAATTTCAATGTAAATAATAGCACTCGCAAAGTAATTTATACCATTTTTTTAAGGTTTCTATAAATATAGGTTTCTTTAATAATATCGCATAGGGGTAAAATCTGTATTATATAATCATATACAACACATATGGCGATGATTTTTTTATATCTGTCTGAACACTCCATTATATTTTCAAGCCATAGTAATATCAACAGATTTTGGATTAGAAACAATATCCCAAAACATGAACAAAACATCAGTTATGAATACATGACAAAAAAGTTCACATACTCTTGGTATTTAACACCAATCAACTAACAACAAGCTCTGGCCAGTAAGCATGCACACTGTTTATCACAATGATAATTCTAAACAACACTAGAGCCTAGGAAAGAGGATATGTGAAATGCAAAATATGTACATACTCACAAAGGGTGAACCTGCACTTGTTAACATATTATGACTTGCCTTCTCTTTGGCAAAATTTTATGCAGTTTCATTCAAGCTACAAAAATTTGACCTTTAACTACAGATAAACATAAACCTAAAATGTTCTAAGAATCTTTAAAACAAACATACACTGAGATCATTTCGGGTGTGGAGGGGCAAACATACATAAAGACATAAATATAAAAAACTCAAACAATCATCACAATGACATTAATGATAGCCTAAAATTATCTTGTTAATGAAAGATGTCATTCAAAAAGGTACGGTAACTTATCACAAAAAAATTCAATTAGATGGAAATCATTAAAAGTAATATTGGTCAATTTTTATCAAAACACTTTTATAACCACACATCCTGTGCACTGAGACAAAATAAAGAAAAACCCTGCTCACTTGATAGCACTGAAGCCACCAATGTACCACTCTGAAAAAGACAATCTTCTAACCTCTTGTGTAATATTAAACAAGTGTGAAAACCAATTCCTCAAGCATGCAAGTATTAATTGAGCAATGTTTTACACAATTCTTCAGTCTCCAAATCTCACATATTGGGGTATTCTTCCTCCGAGTGGTGGAAACAGCCCTCATGCAGAAGGATCTTGCATTCTTGTCTGATTGGATGGTACATCGAGTGGCCCAAGAATATTGTCTAGGTTACACAAAGAAACGTCATTCCTTGATGCAAGTTGAGACTGTTACAAAGCACCGATTAAGTCTTTCATGTCATGAGAAGCAGTCACTAAGGACTGAAAATCATATGAAGTCCTACGAGCAGTGTTTGTTCCGCACAAACACTCCTAAAAAAAGATGGTATCACTACCAAAAGTTGTTCAGCAGATTGGTCGGAAGCTCAACAAAGAGGGCATATATGAGAAAAAGCATGGGCTGAATAAACATCCAGGATAAAATTAGCCATTAAAAAAGTCAAAAAGCCCTCTATTCCTCAAAATTATTCAAACCTTCATTGGCACTAGTCATTCATAGCTTACTGCTGATCGATGATCATTCATTCCGGTGCTATAATCTGTATTTGCAAGAAGACTACTGTTTTTTCTTGCTTGTCTTTTTACTTCGAGGTATTGTCGCATAGCTGGAGGCCTGAAAAGAAAGAACAATTGGTTAGAATACATTAAAGCATGCTTAATATTGTATTATCCTTTTAACATATGGTTTCTTCATCCCATTTCATATAAACAACAAAGTTTGCAATAGTTGATTTAATAGGAAATAAAACTGAGCTCTCAAAGGAAAAAATTCAATAAATAAAGTTGGGCATACGGATTAAAATTTAGAGTAAATAAGTAATTTCATTACAGTAGAAAAATAGGATATATATCTGTCGTAGCATTCCATTTGTGGCTACTGAGGCCAATGAAAGAAATATAAATGTATGAATGCATTGTTTTCATATAGTATTTACCATACAAAAATAGTGATTCTCAATTGAGAAATATAATACATATCAATATTTTTTCATGCACACATAAATTCGACTGTTAGATCATCAAACACACAGATCAATGGGAGGAATGGTTATTCAAATATTCAAGCACAAACATAACCAGCCAGATTGAGCATAAATTCAAAAAATAGGCTACTAAAACTGTACCATTTCTAAATTTCAGATGAACATAAGAGCACTATAACTCTTAGAAATATTATTCAACATTATGAGGCATAATACAAAAAAACCTCAGCAATAATATTGACAAGAAAAGAACCTGTATCTAAAATGCTGGAATTTTTAATGGCTATTAGGAGATTTGATGTTCCACATATCAGCAAATAGGCAGATATGGCAATAAGAGTGGCTATGAAAAAAAGGACTTAATGAGTACTCCCATTCTATAATAACAGACTAAAATAAAGACATGATATGATTATGTTATAGATAAACAAATGAAAATCATGGTTGGGAATACAAGATAAAATTTGGAGAAAATATTTAATTTCATCGAAAAGAAAAATAGGAATACATATTAAGAGACTGGTGGCTAAGTGCTAAGAGCCTTTTGCTACTGACTGAAGGAACCCAGTTTTAAAGCCTGCGTCAAGCCTCTGAACATCCCCAACAAAAATCCTCCAAGGGTGTGGTGGCCCATATAAATGAACCCCAGGGCTCCCAACCTTAAATGCGTGAAATCCACATTCTTTTTGCATGGTCCTGGTAGAGCTTGAACCTCACCAATCCTAATTAACCTTCCAGTTAAAGTACAAAGTGAGCAAGTAGGGTTAGACATAGTACTACCTATTTTGTTAATGTCACTATAAATGACATTAGCAATGACATAGAAACTACTATCAATTTTTAGAAGAGTGAGATTGTGAGCACTATATTTGGTAATAAAATCGGAAAGACATAGAAAATTGATACTTATGAACATGTTTTTGGTTAGTGGCTACATAAACAAGGCAGTTATGACCATTGATAAGTAAAAAATCTTTATCACTAAAGTTCCACAACTACTATGCCAAAAAGCAAAATTTCTTACATCCAATCTTTAAGAGCAAACAACACCAAACTTGAATAAATTTTACTTTGAGTGACATACGGGATTTAGTTACAAGGGTTGACTTACATTTAAAATGACTTGAACTTCAAGCACTAAAATATGTCAGTATAATAACATAATCTAGGTTGTCCATTAGGGTGGTCTAAAAAAATGGAAGAGCTCAAATTTTGTATTCCAACCCCAAATTCAATGAACAATAGCTAGAAAAATAGATCAATACACCCACTAGAAGTTGTGAATTATGTAGTTTTATGAATTTCCGTGAGCTCCCTTTTTATCAGATAGAGTAGGCAACTTTGATCAGAAGACTTTGTTTTTTCCTTTCTGCCAATACTTGAGGTGTGACTACTAACATTCAACAAAAATCTTTGGAATATCAAAATTTAATACTCTTTCACAATCATGGCTATCATGATTACCATTTCAATGACTGAGAGGAAGAGCTAAGGTAGTTGATTGTCGGTGAAAGAAAGCTAACTCATTCTAGACCTTTCAAAATATTTCCATGATAAAATTTTTAACACAAGACTTCACACTTTTGAGATTTTAAATACCCCTATTTATTCCAACTTATTGTACTGGCTTCAGGTTGTATTACTGTACATGGTTACTCAGCATTGTTCAAAATACAAGCAAAAACTTACATTATGAAGAGAAACCTTATTCACACAATGAGGCATCAATCACAAACAAAAGAAAGGCAAATAAGGAATGATACAAACCCAATTAGAAAACTGGCAAGAATTCCTTATTTTTTTACAAAACCAAAGGGATTACAGCCTGCACCTGATTTAAAACAATAAATGGTAATTGTTGGTTAGTACTGAAACTGCTATAAGCATGGTGAATAAACTTATGGCACTCCCAAACACATCACTGTCAGATAACTATTATAAGGAGGAGACAACGCATTTTGAAAAAACTAAATGGATGCAGTAAATCCAGTTAAAGCCAACATACCAATATTTTTGGCCACATTCTCTTGAACAATGGCGAAAACAACTGCAGAATGACTGCCAAGGAAGACAGAATACAGAATGGGTAGAGGACGAAAACATGAAATGGAATCACTAAGGGCAAAAGATTCAGCAGCTACCAACGAAAATCAATAATAAAATTCAGAAATAATCCATGAAATTAAATATCACACTAACTGTATCATGGCATTGTATCTTCACACATTATAGCCATTGGTAAGGACATGATCTTCTAAATCTTGTTATTAGCTCCATAACGAGTAGGTGAGTGAGATAAATGATGAACTGGAAACTGCCTTTCTGTTTTCACACCCCTGCTTCCATCTGTGATTACGCTATACGACTCATTTTCCCCAAGTTTTCCTTCCTCCTTTTGACTAGATTTATTTCCTTTTGCATCAGCCGAAGTTTTCTTCTCCTCTTTCCCATCAGACTTTGAACCAGAGGACGATGAACCACCATGCCAAAATGGAAAAATGGATGTGAGGGATCCAAGGTGGGGTCGACCGGTCATGTTTAAGAAACGAGGCAATCCTGAGCCTTCAGGCCCTTTATCTGCTTTTCCTCTGGACAGACTACGCCCAAGAAGCTTACCCTTACGACTGGGTTTTGGTGAAGCCTGGGGTGAAGGTGAGGATGAGAGCCGCGAGAACCATGGAGCACTGTTTACTGCCATGAAAACTTCTGATTTGACAGGTGCATCGCTAGAGGAAGCAGCATTGACATCAGGTAGGGAACGGACAATACCCGGTTTTAACACAAGCCTGGCACGCACGCTCTTGCCTTCACCAGTATCTTCACATTTCTCAGACTCAAGGGAAGCATCTGAAGAGATACTTTGCTGCGGAGGCTTGGGTGCTGGAGGCTTGTGATAACGACCTCCACGAGGATCCAAAACCTGCTCAGTCTCTTTCATGGCATTTGACAAGCTATTTGTGTCATTCTCATTTAAGGCTGAGTTTCCTGCTTTGGTTTCAGGAATTACTTTTTGTTCATTGGCCTCTTCAAAAGATTTTGGCTGATCAACTAGATCTGATGAGAGATTAACTGTTGATTTATCAGGTCTGGTTTCTTCTGAAATTGTCCCAGGGCCTGCATTAAAATGTTCATTTTTGCTACCAGAGTCAGTGACATGAGATGATGTTTGACTCACTTCTTTATTTTCCTCTGCATCTATCTTTTCACACTCTTTGGGCAACAATGAAGATGGAATTTGTTGAGTGGATGATTCTTTAACAGGTGGCTGTTCCTGAGAAACATCTGGCACTGGACTTGGAATATCTAAAGATGTCTTGCAATCTTCTATATTCTCAACTGATGTATTTAAGTTTCTTTTATCATCAATAGAACCAGAGGGAAGATTGCCCGAAGCTTCATGATCACTAAAGGGCTTTTCTTTTGGAGTTACTGGAGAAATTTCAGCAACTGCTGTGCTATCCATTCCAGAGTTATCCAATTTGCTTGGATCAAGAGAATAAGAAACATCACTGGGAGAATTAGGGACCTTGACAGGTTGTGGTTCAGTCACATCATCAAGTTCTGTCAATTTTTTCTCAATGTAACCAATAGAACCAGAAATATCTGATACACCAGAACCTAAAATGTCTAAATGAACTATATCTGTAGAACATACAATTGATTCAATAGCTACATGGGGGTTTTGAGCAGGGAATGTACTTGGGTCATTTACAAAAATAGTTCTGTCAGGGAGAGGAAGAAAGTCATCTGCTGGATCACACCAGAAGTCTTCTTCTTCACTGCTGCTAACTTCCACATCCTTATAACATACCAAAGGGGGTAAAAATAAGAAAGAAAAAGAGAAAAGAATGATAGGTAGGCATAAAACAAAAGCCGATTCAATCTTAAGTTTGGGACGATTTAACTGCATAATTATTAACAAAACAGGGAAAGCTAATGCAAAATGGAATTTCCATAAAACTTTGCCAAATCCTTGAAACGAATTCAAAAATTTGTTGATCTCAATTTTCAGTGAATTTTCAATCAATCTCCATGTCTAAATGAAAATAATTAGGAAAGACAGGAGCTAACAGCACCAAAAGAATAACAAATAAAATACACAGAGGTACCCCATGGTTTGATCATTAACAGTGCTTCGCAGCATAGATCATAATATTCACAAAAGACATAAAAATTGTCTTATCATATGAAGCATGAGCACATTATATACAATGAACAAAACAGTCTAATAATACCACAAAAAAGAGTAGGACTCTAATGGAATGCATTTAAAGTGCAACTAGAGCAGTATTACATATTAAATAGAAATCCCATATTGGTGATATCAAGATTAAATATGTATTCACAAATTCTAGTATCATCAATGCATGTTTTGATAAACAATATATAATGCTGGATTAGTTTTAACTTCCCTAAGGCTCATTTTAAACTAGAAAAAATTGATATGGTTTTAAGTACAGCTTGTTACACATCTTGCTAAGCTTTCCAAGTTATTCTCATAATAATAATAAAAAGGCATGAATATGATGCTCACCAAATTTTTTTTAATAAAACGGTTATTTCCCCAGGTAATGGAGAAAAAAAAACAAGGAAGTAATGGGGTCATATTGTTGATATCTGGACCTATGGGTACATAGCTTAAAGTTGAGCACATTGCAAATGTGATGAAAATATCAAGTCCAAAAACTTTTTCTTAACATAGAGGTAGCACTTTTTCATGTTCCCAACAGCTTTTTGTGGGTTATAAAAAAATTCAGACATATTAGTAATGGTAGCAACCTTTTTACGTCAATAAATATAAAAAAGATAAAATTTAGAACGGGAGCCCCAGCTTAGTATGATGTTGGTGAAACAATTCTATAGGCATGATTGCAATTTCTAAAAAAAAATCCGATTCATTACAAAGACCCAATAGCTTTTTGTAGTGCTTCGTTCTTCAGCACTGGGAAACATTAATAAGATAGCGGCGAAAACATCAACACATTTTTTAAGTGGTTGACATTCATAAAGTGTGGAGATTACAGGAAAAATAAATACAAAATAGTTGATGCTACACTTGCACTGAAGCTAACTCAATGCACCTCAACCAAATTACTGATATGTACAACCTCAAGTCAATTGCATAATTTGATCAAATCTCGAATCCATGGATTTGAACAAATCTCAAATGAATGGATTCACCCAAATTTTGGACGTAATCATGAATTCAATAGGTTTCAATTGAATCTATTATTTACAGGGTGATTAATAGTAGCATGCCACCCAGTGTTGCTCGGGATCGATAGTACCCAGAGAAGTGGGGAACTTGGAACTTGGATTTCATAATCACATCAGATTTTGGTTTTATCTTTACTCGCGTCAATAGGTCTGCCTACCCCGCAGGATATATAACAGCAGAGCTTGTATGAAGTGACATTAAAAATGGTAATGAGAAAATGACGTATATAAACAGTAATGAGAAAACGCCGTATATGATGGATTGGACGCACCCAAAAGTAGCACCATGGGGATTGGGAGCATGAGATGCACCTATGCACAAACTTTGACTGGAATCCGTGCAGCCATATGGAAACGCATATCGGACAAACAGACATCCACTTTTACATGCATAGATTCAAATACTGACCCTATTTCTATTTATACATAATAACACTGAATTTTAACATTTGCACCTTAACATTTTTATTTTCAAGAATTGATGCCTTTCATTGCAGCTGCAACTGCAAGGAATGACTTGACTCCAGGGGCACAGCTAGAAATCAAGGCTAGGGGGCATTTTGGGCAAAACTAATACTGGGAGGTCAAGAGATTATGGAAGACTGGAGAGGGTAAGCGGGAGGAGCGGGGGCTCTCCCCCAAGATTTTTTTCAGATAAATGGTACAATATAATGAGTTTTACGGCTTTCGGAGGGATATTTTATTAATCTTTGCACTATTCTGTAAGTAATATTGATCCAATTAAGTAAAATGGATTATACTTAAAAATTTCTCTGAGCTCTCGGGGGTTTTATCCCTCAAACCCACCCCTTTCACTGTGCCACTGCTTGACTCACTCTTATATACATACATATTTTTATGACATGACGATGTTTTTCCGACAGAATTTAGTGATTAAATTATAGTTCCTTGATTTTACTCTACTCACTCTACTCATAATAGTTCTTGTTTCAAGATACTTTGGTTCAATCTGAACCGGTTAGTTAATTTCTAATTTCATTTAATTTTTTTCAATATTTACGTACAAGATAATAGACCAATATTTACGCACAAAAAGCACTTTGTAATGTGAGAGGATTGCCTAACTACTAGACATGTTATAGGATCAGAAATAATTTTGCAATGCATATTTATTAACTAGTTCAAAAGTGTTTATTTATAATTATGAGAACCAACTGCAAATGGATAGAAATTTTTGGCTAGAGAAATGCTAAACTTGAAGTATTGGAATGGGGATATAGGATTCATGAGTTAAAAAGGAAGGGATAAAATCTAACCAGAAAGCTAGAAGTTGCAGTCGGTGGACGAAAGAGAAAAATTGCATGAAGGGAAGAAAGAAAGTCATTAAAAATGATTTGAGGTTGCACAGCATTGAAAATGTATCTTTTCTGAAGATTTAGAATTTTTTAGTAAAACTTCTAGGGACAGCAGGCAAACTATCACAAACATGAAAAAAGAATATACATAGATATCAAGGCAGGCAAAATGATATATTTTTGCATATGAGCTGAATATGGGAAATAATTCCTTTTACAATAGGGATAATGATAATCATAGCCAATGAAAACAGCCAAGGGCAGAAGGGCAGAAGTTTTCAAAAACATGAGAAAAAAAATTTGCAATCAATGGCCCTCCATTAGAAGTAATCTAGCACTGAGCATTAAGTTGGACATCTGAGGGTATGATAATCAAGGCTTTCCTCTCCTAGGTAGGAGGCAGCAAGTTGCAGAGATCTAATAGAGTAGCCTAAGATAGGATAGACAGAGTGTGCTATCCTCCTTTCACATAAGGAAAGTTAACTGTCTTGGGTGACTCCAGCAGTGAAGTTAGAGGTCTATCTGCATATGGGGTCTTCATACAGGTGAGTGGGACTGGCCCAGCACACAGTTTTTTTCCCTCCCTTATCTCTCATAAGATATGTCACTTGGTTCTTGCAAAATCATATTTTCTTAGCTGTCAAACACAAGTGATGAGAAATATCACATATAGATTCAGAGGGAAAACGGAATAGGCCAAAATAAAATAGGAAAGTAAAATTTATCTCACCTGAGAAACAATGTTATCATGTATAAATTTACTTGAATTTCAAAGATAAGGTATTTCACATTATTTAGTGCATTTCCACGGGTTGCTCCATTTCTATCACTGATTTGGATATAACAATGGGATAACTCGATTGAAAAATAGTTTGCAATTGAAGAGAATCACAAGTGAACTTTGTGGTTGCATAGTCACAAGGGCTGTTAAATACCTATAAATAACTATAGATATTGAGTTTGTCTGCGCAAAATTTGTTAAAATATAGTCAAATGAATACTTACAGAGCATTTTTCATCTCTAAAAATAATTTGGACACATTATTTTCCCAAAACTTGCTGTCTGGGAGGAAAAATCAAGGAAACCCAGCGCAGGCCTCGAGTGAGAGCTACCTCTATCATTCTGTCACGCACGTGTTCAAATAAGATTTATACATACATATATACATTTAAATCGCCTTAAATTGTAACCAAAATTCAAAGGAATCGCATCCATTTTCCAGTTACAAGTTCACACAAGACTGAGATTATTAGGAAATACATATGGTTGCCATGTGTTTTTTGTAGGTACGTTTCTATTCCAAAAAAATATTATCCAAGAATGAATATAGGCTCTCACTCCTCTTCAAAAGTTTGATTTGCAGAGCATCTTACTCTTATTTCAAACCAATTCCAACAACACCATCTAAAACACTCATTTACATTCTCCAAAGATGTTTCCTAATATGCTTTTCAAATAAGAAAAATGAAGTAATTGACAATAATAATCCTGTACATTTTAAGCTAGCAATAAAAATCACATCCAAAACATTCCCCTTGAAGTGACAAAAGAAAAGAGGCCACATGAAACTTACTTCTCCCTGAGCAGCTTTCTTGGCAGCTGTGGATGTGGTAGACGTTGCGCTCGTTCGTGGCACTGCTCCTTTTGTTCTAGTTGTTCGAGTGGAGCCCACTGAAGCAGTTCGCACAAGTGGACCCTCAGCTACTGGTAATGAACCAGGTTCTTCGGCATTCTGGTCAGTCTCCATTTCAGAGGCATCTTCATAATAGTGATTGCCATAGCTAACATCCTCTGATGATCGAATGTGACTAAAAATCAAACGTGCATCATTTAAATTCAAGTCTCCATTTTTCGAGTACACACACCACATCACATAAGTCACCCATGCAATTAATTTAGCATTACACAAGCTGCGGTTTACATAGAGCTAAACTATTAGTAACTGTTCATTTTAGTGCATGTTTGGCACTATTTCATTAAATATATGTTAAAATATTTCTTGGAGTGCAGGAAAAAAAAATATTTCATTAAAGACATTGAAGTTCATAAGAAAAATATAAACAACATAGCTATCAAAATTTGTTTAAATTCCTCCGAGCAGCGAAATAAATACCCTCAAGGCAATCTTTAACCAAAGAAATTTCTAGATTTACAAAAGAAATTCTTTCTTATTGTGCATATTTTTTTTTTAAATCTGCACTTCAAGCAAATTATTTGCAAATACCAAAGATACAACAAAGATTACATGCAAACAAAAGAGCATTGATTTTAAAAGGAATACTGATTACATTTATTTCCTATAAGTCACGACGGCTCCATCAGATAAAATATTCCATGCAATCAATTTGATATTGTAAGATATACCATAATGAAACAAAATGCAGGGATGAAAATTAATTTTTCTCTCCATATTTTCTCAGACTTTAACCCTAATACTTGTTTGAGGAACATCAAAGACAAGCAAGAGGCTTTCAAAATGAGAGCTGAAATGCACACTTGTAACTTAAAAGATCCACATCCTATCTACCTCCCATATAGGAATAGCAATATGTAATCCTGGAAATGGCATCCAACTTGCTTTTGAAAAATCAAAATTTTGCTGTTATGAGACACACCTCAGAGGGACACTAGGCTCCCTTGACCTGGATGAGCCTCTCCTTTGCCTGACTTCAAGATCAACCTCTGGGAAGTACATTTCCATCCGTGCCGACCCTGAAGCAGAGCGTCGAGGGCTATAACCTCGAGCCCTGTTGGATGGCCTGGAACCTGATACACAGGGAGGAAAATAGACAAGTAATTTATTTTTCTTCTCCAGTGACACTCAAGAAGTATGTATTCTTACTTGGGACTAATCAATTAAAAAATTTGCAGTGGGATGAAAATTATGATCAAAATAAAATCAGAAATCACACCCAGAAGGTATAAAAGGATACATTTTGAGATAATTACTTCAGGATTAACAAAATTGGGAATTCACAGATAGATAACATTTACAATTATGATGAGCATTTATTACGTGAACTCCAATTTATTATGTTTAATATTGCTTAAATCAAAATAATTAAATTTTTATACCATCCACTCTATCAGATCTTCTATTTCCTCTATATTCCAGCCCGTCAACATCCTTCCCGTTACGGTTAACATCTCCAACTGGCTCCCCTTCTCCTTCCGTGAGGTCACTCAAGCTATAACTCTTCCTCAATTGATTGACAAGACCACCACCTCCCTTCAAAGACAAACAAAGACAAGAAGTTAAAAACTAATGGCCAAAAAAAGCAATTCCCCTAAAACATTTAAGGAAAAATGAAAACAGAATGCAAAATGTTAACATCTACCAATGCTGTTCATGCTGTGAATACTATTTTCTGTACACCGTTCATCAAAGCACAATATCAACTATTGTCTTGACAGACTTCTCGTCTACGATTCTTCATTTACTATCCAATCCACATTTCTAAGCTGATAATAATACTGAAGGGTATCAAAATAATCTTCAAGTACCTGATAAGCTTGAACAAGCTAGTCTAACGTTACAAAGGCAAGTCAACAGATTTAAGCAAGTGCACAAGTGGTTTATGATTATTTTGGAACAATATTATTGAGTAGGAAAGCTTAAAGTTTACTTTTACAAGTTCCAACACAATGAAAGTACACAAAAAGCATCTCTAGACTCATAATTTCCTGTAGCATTCACCAGCTGATGTTTACGTGGATTCTGGATTTCACCATTCGAAATTACAACCATTTCTTTGGCATTCCAGGAAATTCTTTTCTCCATGGAATACCAGTGAAACTATCTTAGAATCAAGTTTGACGCTATGGAACCCAGAAGCTGTGATTTCATCTACAAAAAAATAATTTCTATCATATACACGTGCAATAATTAACTTAGTGAGAATTTAAATCTGAGAATTGGTGCAGGAAACTGATTTGACTTTGAAGTACGTGAAGCTTTGAAAATTGGAATTCTTAATAAGGGTAATTTTTTAGGTTGAACGACCTATAATTTTTTACATCACATATATGAAATTTTTTCCATGAATGGCAAAAACACTAAGGGAGGACTCATTTAGTCCTTTTATACAATCATTTTTTCAAATCATAATTAAACTGAATCCCTACCTCGTACCTTCCTGAAGGTAGCTAAATATTAGTTTCCTCAATTAATTTTGCCTTTTTAACTGAGGGTCAAACAAAAAATGCAACTAAGTTCCTGTTTATAAGGCTTGTGGTTCTCTCAGTTGCATGCAAATGGCCAAAACTGAGCCTTGAATTAGACTGAGCCTTTAAGTTAGTAGTGGCTACTATCTAGTTGGCCCCTAGAGTCAACAGTCTAGGTAAGCTAAAGGATTCCATCATAAGAATTATCAACTGATTAATTTTAAAATGCCTTCAATAGACATTACACATTATCAATGTATCTATATAATTACGATCAAGGTTTAAAAAAAGATGAAAGGACAACTTAAGTGGATATTCTTTGTATCAATATGTAGCATATTTAGGCCAGCACCTTACATTGGCTCACTTAATTTTCCACTAGGAATGCCTTATTATAATGAAATTCTTTGGTACATATTTATGAATCCAATTTATTAGCTACAGTAGAAATAAATTTTTCCATGCATTGTTCATAACCTTGTATGAAATGTTGTGCAACTAATAATCAAAGGAAAATATATCAAACTCTTCACATTACATTCAACATTTAAGCAGAGCAGCAGTATGATAGACCAAAAATAAAATAACTCTCATAAATAATACAATTTTGATTTGATCCTAAAATAGCAGGGAGACATACATACAATTTTTAACAAAAAATAGTATAACTAGCACAAATATGCTCTTTCAAGCAGAAAAAATAATCTCCAATTCAAGCACCTTCGTAAGAAAAATGAGACATTAAAAAGTTTCCATAAACAATCCCAAGTTTTATCTAGTAAAAACTAGGTCTCCAGTCACCCAATATTTACATAGTTATTCATGTGAGCTTGTTAGGCTAAAATAAACTTTAAAATTAATAAAAAATAGTGAATCATTGATTCAAGTTACAATTATATTGTATAGATAAACCAAAACTACTTCAACCACTATCATAACTTATGTATCCTGGTAATGGTACTAAAATAGCTTTAAATTTTAGAAGAAAGTACATACTATCTACCAGAAATAAATTTAAAATAAATTTACTATCACCTCAATGCTTCCATCATGCAGAGATTCTCTGAGTCACACAATAAGTATAACAAATAACTGGATGATTGAGTGTAGGAATTAAAGCTGATACTTAATGCTTCATCTCAATTTAATATTGGAATTGGAAAAAAAATACTTAAAAACAAATCACTGAGTCTAGAAAGACAACTTTTATGGTCAATTAATTTTTTTTTAAGCTAAATGGAAATTATTAAACATGAAGAATGCATACCTATTGATTACACAAAGAACCATAAGAAAATAGGGCAGCATATGGCTTATATTGACATGGTTACAGGGAGAAAATTCAAAATTAGTAAAGATTTCAGTATTCAGAAAATATAGTGTTGAAAAGGCTTCACTAAATCATCATACTTATGTATTATTTTTTCAATATTCAATGTTGATTCTTCATTAATTTGGTCTAAATTTCAGGCATGCAACCATTATCTCTTGAGGTATTTTAAATAGTTCCTGAAAACGGCCAATCCTTGTTTATCAATTTATTATTCTACAAAAAATTCTGATAATTAAAACTAGTTACATGCTTTGATGCAGGAATTTGCAACAAACTACAAAAAATATCTTAATCCTTTAATTTTATCTAAAGTGTATTTGTTCCAAAAATTTTATTATTATTCTTTCTTGATCCTCGTGAACCGTTTTTAAAGTCGGTACTGTATTAAACTTTATTTTTACTCCATAACTTAACAAATTTCATTTACACACAGATTGCCAAAACAATTTAAAAGTACTTCTGGTGAAACATGGGGAGTGATGATGTGTACAACCGAATGCCACAATTTTTATTAACAAAGTCCCATATTCTTTGTTCCACGTCATTAACAAGAATTGTCATCCATTATTGTTCAACTACCATTATTTTTCTCCCATTGTCACAGAGAGAATGTTACAGTATCTTCAGCATTAAATAAACTATCAATTCTCATTCACCCAAATTGAAATCTCAAATATCTGGACCAAACCAAATTTTGAATCCCTGATCAGGTACAATTTGTCATTATCAGCTAACATTTGCCCATCTCTAACATGCCTAATGTTTATCTGGCTTGCTTCCAGTTCCTACGAAGAAATTTCCTGCATGAAATTTATCAATACCTAATACTTCAGTTAACCTGATAGAAAAGTAACTGTCTAAACTCCTAATATAGAAACAGTACCCACAAAAATGTAGATATATAAAAAATGATTCCGCACAAAAACTGCAGGGACATTTAGAAATAAACAGAAATATTAATTGCTGAAATAATTATGAATATCATACAAATGATAAAGGATGTTCAGTTTGCTTTGACTTTGTAGAGTTTCAAAGGTTGCAGCCTCCATGGTCTGAATGATTGGCCAGTTGAAAATTATAACTAAAACTATACATATAGTTTACAACTAAAATTTTGAAATATGGCAAAATCATTTTGAACTGAAAATTCAAAATCTTTCCCAACTTAAAAAGGTAGAGTATACCTGAGAAAAATGCTTTTCTGCAGAGGTCATACCTCACAAATCGCTTCTTTGATTTCATCTCTACTAAAATGATTATGAAGTAGGCAGAGATCTCTTAAAATGGACAAAACCAAATAATATTATTTTATTTATTGTAATTCCCAAGTGAAACCAATTTCCTTCATAAACTTTTTCAGCGAATAATTATTCCTAATATAAGAACTATTGTAAAAAATAGGTAATACTTCATGAGTCTGAGCATACTACTAACTTGAAGGAAGAGAGGCTAACTGTGTGGAGATAATTGAAATATTATTTCCCCAATCCAGTATTTATACTTTATTCAGCAATTTTTCTAACACTATCTTTACTTTTTCTTCTTAAAGACATCAGGCTCTTGTAAGGACAGCATGATACAGACAAGAGCGTTGATGTTACTGTTTTGGAGGCATTTCATTACTTTTTGAGTGGTGGTACGCAATACCTCTCAGCAATAATGCATGTGAGGTATAATAGGCATAGACAACTTCATTGCTTAATTCATAAATTATATTATAATATTGTTTGTTAAGCTGGTTAAATGAAAATTTTTATAATAGAGCCACCTTAAAGATTACCACCCTTTCAATTTTTCCAAAAATTAAGGGGATATATGTATTGTATCCAGTGGTGGATTGAGAGGGGAGAAAATCTTTCCTGGGTACCACACAAAAAGGCATCCCAGGTGTTTCTGCACATGGTCATATCATCTTGATGAGAGAACATTCCATGAATTTATTTTCAGGCACGTTTTTTGCTTGGAATAATTTAGAGAAATTATCCCTAACTTTTTCTAAAAAATAACAAGTTAACTTATCCTATTTCATTGTTAATTTTTAATCCTGGTGCTTTCATCACCAATTATCAAATGATTTGGCTGCCATAGACAATATCAGTTGTCAGCAGAGATAATATTCAGAGGACAAAAATTTATGGGAACAAAAATGTAAAAGAGGAATATCTTTATATGGAATCCAATGCCACCTTTAAGATAACCATCACAATTCATGTGCCAATGCCAAACTTGTAAGCCAAATGAGATAAAAACGCCACCATGCAGAGAGATATTTAACAGTCAGAGCGTTGAAAAGGGCTAATGTATAGTAGGGGTCATCATAGACCAAGGAGAGGATGGATAAAGGAATATTGTATCTAGAGTATAGAAGATAACTGCTACCACTGAAGATATGCATATCAACTTAAAACACACATTTCCAGTTTCGCTAGATAAGCAGCAACCATCACCGATGGTCTTTGTTCAACCACTTATAAAAAAACAAATATTGGTGAAAATTGTCTTCCTTACAAAAAATTAATGACATCATTGCAGACTTAAAGGAAAGAAATGGAAAGGCATTTACGGGCAGCAGAAATGGTGAAGGATAAGAATAGAAGTGTTGTCAACAACTCTTTACATGTATCCCTTTCTGTGATTGGGTGAATAAAAGAAATTTTTTAATAACTTCAAATAAATCATGAACTAGGCAACTGATGAAAAATGAGAAAAATATAACTTACTTTATTTTTAAAACTATTCGATATTTTGCAATAAAAATCTTAGCTGATTTCATTACTAAATGTAAGTCTACCAAATTGAGAGGGTGAAAATTCATTCTTGCAGCCTCTTGATCAAAGGTAGTGATTCAATTCATACAACCCTATATTGATCATTGCATTCTGGAGGCTTTCAATCATTCACCTACCAAAATTTGTATTCTGTACATACCATCCAACTATCAATTGATCTTCAGAGGAAATCAAACAGATAATGGGCTCATTGATTGCTATATACATAGTTAGAAAAATTTTAATATTCCTATTTTTCCTTTTTTCAATGTGTGGTATATTCATCCAGCTGTTAATGGTAAAAAATTGAGTCGTAACCCTTTAACAGATAAGTTGATGATGTCACAGACTCTTGATACGCAGTTCATCACATCTCTAAGAATCCACAGTCTTGCATATAGGCCTCACATGAATCTCTATTGTTTACACTCAAACAAGCGATTTTTTCCTTCAAAGAGCGCATCTCTCAACATATTTATGAGCCAAAACTTAGCCCATTCACCGTGGCTTGATCCACTGGTAGGTCACGCCTGATTTCCTCCCAGCTTATCAGAAAATTTACAATTTTTTTTCATTTTGCAACTGCCACCACTTTAAGAAATGAGAAGTTGGAGACATGAAACTTGGTACATTTATACTACACATGGTAATCCATGTGGTTTTACCAATTGTCAAGTGTGATCCATCAGTGAATCACGCCACCCAGAACAAAACTAGTTTAATGTAAGAGCAGAATGTGACTCACGGGTGGGTCACACTAGGTGACATCACCCAAAATGGCTGATCACGCACAACCTAGTCCACCACTTATCAAGGAAAACTTGTCGACATACTATTTTGTACGAAAAATATACATTGTCCATCACCCCACTCCCCCCTAAATCACCTCAGAATGGAGTTAGACAACTAAAGTTGAAAAAAATGGGATTGGTGCCATCTGGGTAGTGATTACAGGCTGAAACTGACCTTAGTCTAATGCTGAGGTTGTGGAGGTCCAGAAATTACCATCACCGAGACCCAGCAGTGGGTCTGTGACACATTCTTGAGGCAATGTACTGAGAGGGCCTCACAATAACGGGCCTCTAGCATATACACTAGCTGTAGTGGGCCTAAACCATGCCTACCCCATGCTCCTACACTCCCTCGCTACCTCCTCCCACACTATGAGGTGGAGGCCAGCAAGTGTGGTACCATCTCTAGTCAGATTCTATAAGGTGAACTTAGACGTGACCCACCGGTGGGTCCCACAGCAGCCTGAATCCAAGTATGGAGGTTAACCAATGCTGCAAGCATGTTAAATGACATCACTCACTCCCAAAAAGTGAGCTGCAACCTTCAAATTTTCTCATTTTAAATTTCCGAGAGAATATTTGAGAGACAATAAGTTATCTTTCTCAAATCTCTACCGGATTCTTTTAATGAATTATGATTGGAGAAAAGAATCCAGTCACAAAAATTTAAATGAGATGTAAATTCAAAAGATAACTTATTAAACCTGTCAACTTTTTGAATAGCCAAAATTCATAATTTTGAAATGAGAATATACATCAGTATTAGAAGACAAATTAAGCTAACTGCTATTGATTTTAATGGGGAATTTATAATTACTATATACCATTTCTCATTAAAATGTATAAATTCTTAGAAGTATGAAAATATAGACTGTAGAGATTAAAAATAAGGGTTAATCTAAAGGGAAGTTTAGGGGCTAGATAACTAAATACATGAAATAAAAACGATTCTGCAAAGATTTATGGCCAGATATGAAGGTCAAATGAAGGATATCGCCGTATTTCATTGAGCTGTTCAATCAAATGAAAAAAATAACATGGCATGGATTGGTCATCATTTTAATATGCCTCATGGTACATCAAACACCGGAAAAAATCTAAAATATGATGAAAAATTAATTCCCTACATAATTTCTCTTTTGTCAAACAAACTATAAAAGGGGAGATTGTACATGAAATAGATAAGTCTTAAGGAATTACAATAGATCTATCTATTCCAAAGCTTAGGGGCAGAGGAAAAATGACTTAGGAAGGAACTTAGATGCAACTTCAAAAAGATATGATACCATTGGAGACTTTTATAACATAATTTGATAACATATTATTTGATAAGAAATAAAATAATTACCTATAAATGAGCAATTTAATGACTAAAAAAACAAATTTCTACAGCAGCATTCATTGCCATAAAACCAAATTTTACAAGAATATTAATTAATAAAGAAGTATTATTGATTCAAATTTGAACAATAATTATAAAAAGAGCCCAACCCAAGAGAGGATGAAGTATGTATATTTACTTCATAAAATGTTCTCGGGATTGCCACCAGGTCAGGAACTGCATAACTGCTGACGTTACGACTCAGCCATTGTCCTCAAGCTGTCACAGCCCTGAGGACGATGCCTGAGTCGAACATCTAAACGTCGGCAGTTATGCAGTTCCTGACCTGGTGGCAATAGCGAGAACATTTAACGAAGTCTAATAGCCGGGAAAGCACTAAATCTTTCTTCTATGTACATTTACTTCTCAAATGATTGGAAATATTAATTGGTAAGGTTGTACCACCTCATTACCTCAATTTAATAAAAGGAAAATGACAACAGTTTAATCCATGCACCACAGGGTATAAAGAACACTTTTCTAGCCAGTAGTAATAGCATATAGCAATAAAACAGAAAAAAAACATTGCCGTACTGTATGATGGCTAAGATTTGTAGAAAATAATGACCTGCGCAGTAAAAAATAAATGTGTGATTTGAAATCCAATCTACAAGAATCGAGTGTTAAGTCATTTTTGACGCATTGAAGAAAATATAATAGCAAAATTCAATTTCCTCAGAGGAAAAACTTTACAAAACTTAATACTCAGGTCTTCTAAATAATAATAGCTCAAGTTGCATAGAGAATTTCTTTTATTGTGAACTAGAATGAATATCTCTCACCAGGGGTGCAGCCAGGAATTAAGGCTAGGGGGGGTTTCAGGCGCAACTAATACTGGGGTGCTTAGGGTATTGCATACCCACCAGGGTAAGCGGGAGGTGCGAAGGCCTTCCGCCAGAAAAAATTGAAGATAAATAGTTCAAAAAGGTGATTTTTACGGCCTTTTGGGGGATATTTTATTAATCCTCACACTTTCTAGAAGTAATATTAATCCAATTTAGTAAAATAGATTTAACTTAAACATTTCTGTGAGCTCTGGGGGGGGGGGTTTTATCCCCCAAAACCCCCCCCTCGCTGCACCACTGTCTCTCACAATTGGTGCTTCATAAACTGCAAAACTGATCTTGGCGATATTTTTATCCTAAAACTGTAATACATGAAGTAAATGGCTTAAAATGTGTAAAAGGTTTGGAGTTAAGGGTAGGCAGATAAGAACTTCTCGTAAGGCGTACACACTCAATCTGGGTGGCAATTTCTGAGAAAAAAGAGCTCCTCTTAAACCAATTTGTACAACATTATTTTTCAGCACTTAATTTACTTTTATAAAATTCAAAATTATCGACAACTCCTAATTATGACTATGTTTGATTTAATAAGAAACAATGAACTTGGCCTGTATCATAAATACTTTATTTTTTCATTTTCATAGCACTGAAATTTGCTGTTGTTTGAATATAAAATGTGCTTGACTTAGTATACATATCACAATACAGAGAAAATCAGACTTTAGAAACAATTTTTTTGATGCTACTAAAAATTCTAATCACAATTATATATGTTAATTGTAATAAGATTGGCGATTCTGACTAAAACACAAATTTTATGCATGGAAACTACAGCTTCAATAATTACTTAGAAAACAGTTCCCTACACAAATTAAAGTGCCCATTGAGTTTCTATAGATTTTACATGAATACCATAGCAATATTTTGTCAGCTACAAGAATTTTGTCCTTAATATAAGAAGTTTTCATCATAAAAATTAAGCTGCCAGCAATTACACTTTACAAAGAACAATAACAAAACACAAAAAAATAAAAATACATAATTTCACAAAACCAATGCATAATACAAAAAAATAATACAGCACATACTGAAACAACCAAAGAACTTAGCAAATAAAAAAAATTAATTGGCTAATTACATAAGTACACATAAAAATTTAAGCGAAAAATGAATACACAAAATATGAAATGCTCCACAATTTTGAAAGAATGACTCTGCTAAAAATTTATACGCAGTAAGAGGCTCTTACAGTCAAGTTTAATTCAAAGTGCTCAGCCTACTTATATTAGCATTTACAATAGTCAACAGTTTCCTCATGATGTCTTCTTTCCACTCCCAGTGCCAGAGTAAGATTTCTCCACAACTTCATTATCACTGACATCATGCGAGTTGAGGCGAGTCCCCAAAGCCACATCGTTAGTAGGTAGCGTGGGCAGGAGGGAGGCAAGGGTAGGGGGTGGATCAGAGGAAGGCCCAGAAGACAGGTCAGAGGAAGAGTCCGATGAACTCTGGTAATTATGGTTAGAGGATTGAGTATGACAGAATAAACACTGAGGGGACATTATGACATTAAGGATGAGGAATGGTTAGGAATGAAAAGACAATTGAAATGAAAGGTGGGCTTATTGAGTAGCAGTGCTGCTTTGTGGGTTTGCCATCTGAAGAAGAACCACCAAGGGCCAAGCACAGGAAGCAGAAATGAACAGAAGATGTTAATGTGAGAAAAAATAATTTAAGTAAATAAGAGATTAATGTACAAAAGAAGTTGAAACAATAATTAAAAAATAAAACTACATAAATTAAATTGAGAGGGGAACATTTACACTTCAAACTTAATCCTTCAGTGCATCATTAATTATCAATAATAAAGATTCAATGCCACAGTTATTATAATAAAAGTATAATGTGAGGTTACCTTAAAATGACTAATTCGAAAAAAAAAATATTTTCAAAAATTCTAATTAAAACAACAAAAAGCTAGGATTCTAAAACGACCAATCCAAGGGTGCAGTGCTAGATAAAAAATCAGGCAAAGTAGGTATTTATCCCGAGGGATTGGGAGCTGTAGATAGGAGACGAGAGTTTTTATCCTTACTTCTTCAGTATTCTTATCTACACTATACAAATCTACAGGACACCATAGCCTATACTGCCAATGGGTCCCAAACTGTATGAATGCTGCTTGAGGGAGTTGACCACTCTCAAAGAACATTTATTCACATGGAAGTGCTACATCCTGTGTAAGTGTTAGTGAATAACACTATTTTGTACATTAATTAAGTATTAAAGCATGATTTATAGGAAATATTCATGCCAACTAAATGCATACTCCTTCCCCCAAAAAAATACATGAAGAATGTCACTCACTAAAAGATTGAAATTGCAAAGCCTTGTGAATGTTAATAAAGCAGCTCAAATCAAGCCATATCCACAATTATGACATACGGTAATACATCAAGTAGAAAC
The DNA here is from genome assembly GCF_921293095.1 of Ischnura elegans. Lineage (NCBI taxonomy): Eukaryota > Metazoa > Arthropoda > Insecta > Odonata > Coenagrionidae > Ischnura > Ischnura elegans. Next base: position 104,643,841 of record NC_060248.1, read on the forward strand.
AAGCAAGGTCACATTTTACAGTAAGAAAGCTTCTTGAAGCATTCGTTAGTCATCTTACCTTGTAAGCCACTTCCACACTCTAGTATGAAAAAAGAGAAAAGCACAAAAGAGAAGCAAGCTTTCAAATGAGATTACTTTGTTCTGGATAATATCTCGTTATATATATAATTAAAAAATGTTATCATTTAAGTCACGGAAAATATCTCTGCATGTGAACTTAACTTAGCAACTGAGGGTAAAGTGAAAGATGAGGGTTCAGTATCACCAATAAGAAGGCTTCATTTCCATTTATGGACATAATTCCCCATGAAATGAAGTTCTGAGAATATCAAAAAGAACTAAAGAATTCAAAAAACTTTCTTGATTGCAGAATGATTTGCTACCTCAAAACTGTGCATACAGCATTTAGAGAGGAGGATGATCATTGGCATACTGGATAGTATTTCTGTGCATCCATAATTATATACAAAATTGAAATATGCAAACAGTGATGTGAAGAAGAGAGGTAAGAGAAGGAATGATACGTTTTTTCATGAACTGGATGCAATACATATTTTACTATCAATGAGCAAAAGCAATAGATAGATATGTAGTTAACAAAACATTCTGGGAGTGACATGTCTGCCATGGATTTACAGGAATAAAATAACATTTGTGAACAAGCTTCACTAACTTAAAATTTCCGCATCCCTTCATTATTACCAAACCCTCTACCTTTCATGATATCCTCAGTCACAAACATAGATTTTGAGAGGAACAGCGTGAGGATTCCAGTTATATAGAGAATATATGTGAGAAGAAAATCTATAATATCTCTGAGGTAATAAAAATGAACAGCTAGGGCTTTTGAGATAATTAGCAAGTAGAACTAAAACCATGAAACTTTGTTTAAAAATTAAGAAATTTAAAAAGCTCAACTGATGACTAAAATAAATATACATCTTTTCATGCTTTTTCAAAGCAAAGAATAGACTGAAATGGTGATTGTTAGACTGAATGTTATATGTAGTTAAAATTAAACTAATAATATTACTCAATTACTAGCATTAGTAAAAAAAAAGAAAATCAATTTTAACCAAGGTCAACAGTCAAACATTGCTAGAAATGATTATTCGTTGAAAAATATCAATGGAACCTGCCTGTTTTTCACAACTTTCACACATGAATCATAGGCTATTCACAAAAAATTTCATCCTCAACAAAGGTTCTTCACTGATATAATAAAGAAAGGGTACATGCTCTCTGCACTGGAAAGAAAAGATCCTAATATTGACAGATACGTGATAATTCATAAGTGCCACAGAAAATATATTGTATGTACATAATGCTCACTCAATTAAACCCAAAATGTCAGCATACATCAGCATGAGCAAATCACGAGTATCATTATCAAAGGGTATAAAATCGTAGCTTGGATAAAAAAACCGCCCTTGTATACTAAGTCTTTCTGGGCTGGAGAGAAAAAGTATTCTGTGAAATGAAGTAAAGTGGTGCCAATTCAGTGCTACCCCGTGCTGCCTAGCCAGGATGGCCACCTCACCACTCTAACATAACAATGCACCACACATTCAACCTAGAGTTTTATACCTTTTTTGCCGTAACTCCCTGGCTCTTTTTTTTATTTCTTCCCTAACTATAATCTTATTTCTCTGACTTCCAGTCCCAATTTTTATTTCCCTCATTTTTCTCGGACTTTTTCCTCATTTCCCTTACCGGTATGAACCCAGAACAATTATATTTGAGAGAAAATGGAAAGGTTGAGAGTCACTAGTTGGTCATAAATGGGATAATTAAATGTATTAAGAGGCCTAAACCATTCCATCAAACTAATAACTCACAACTTAAGCTTCACAAAAGAATATAGAAAATGAACCAATGTGAGAGTTTAAATAGGAAGCCTTCAAATAGTAAAGACAAAAAATATCAAACAATATCTTGTTGCAATATTTGAATAATTCAAATTTCAATACATGCCACAAAAGATAAAATGAAATATTTCTAGTGGTGAAAATAATCAAAATTATTTTATCATAGTATATAAAATCTTTATCATACCCAACAGTTTACAGAAAAAAATACATGGAGAATTATCAATTTCATAACCCTATTTTTCAGCCTAATTTCATAAAAAGCAGGAACTTCACCAAAAATGTTCAATCGTCAAATCAACAATGAGGTAAGTCTATAATTAAAGAAATTATTGAACATGTCATGTCAGCCGCAAATCAAGTACACATATTGTATTAAAGTATGTTATTAATACCTTTTTTTGGGTTAATCTAAAAATGCCATGAAGTACGGAGAAGTTTCATGCATTATAAGCATTAATAATTAAAATTAATAATAATATGTACTAAAGCTGCATTCACAGGAAAATAAAAATAATAATTGAAAGTGGTTACACATTTTCAAAAATAGTTCATTCAATCAATATGGCGATACTAACTTCCTCCCTTTGATGGTATGATATCAAGGTTATTACTGAGGTGAAATATTACAAAAGACTATTTTTCACAGGCTATTCAGGTACTTCCAGTGAATATAACCACATGTACACCTATAAGCTTAGCATTAATTTATTCCACTACTGTTCTATCCACTGGTTATAGAGTACAATCCAGAGGAAAAATAATAAATAGTCGAATTACATGTATATACGTAAATAAGTTCTTTCCTGATTATCTTATTATGTTTGATACAAAATTCTATCCACAGAATGCTAAGAAATTCATCAAAAAGTAGAACAGAAAACTACTTCTGATACTTCATACATAGATTATATAAAATCATAAAAGGCGTACACATATATTTTAATGCATGTATGCCTTAATTTATGCACATAGGTTGTAGCACATTACCCAGAGAAATGAACTTTTACATGCAGTTTATTATTCTTTAATACATTTTGATTAATAAAAAAATTAATGAATTTAAAGGTATTTTAAGCAAGCTAGATCACATATGTATTTAGATCTTAAAATGAATATAAGTCCATCCAGATAAGTTTTTATACTCTATTAGGAGATTTATGAACTATGATCACATCTAAAATTCAAAATTACAGTGCCAATAATAACCAAGTAGTAAGTACAAATAAGTATTCCTTTATTGAATAATTCAATTTCTATGCTTGAAATTACATGGTAAATGATAATTATAATGCTAAATATTGCAATGTTCAAAATAAATTCCTTGTCACAAAAATCCAGATGGGAATAAAATGCTGTACTAAGATTTCATCTCAATTTTTATATTATGTACTTCAACTACTTAAGCTGATCAGAGATTGGCATCATTATGGTGATCATTTAACTAGCCCAATTGATCTCATTTTATATATATAGTCTTTCATTAAGAGAGAAAACATAACCAATAACCATTAGAACAAGAGAATGCAAGGAAGAAAAATCATTCTACACAAGCTTCACTAATAAGCATGGTCCTTACTGATAAGCAAATCAACTATGGTTGGTAAAAGGTTAAATCCCTTAATGATAAAGAGAATTCATTGAAATGTTTCATGAGAAACGAACCTGACACTTTTGTTCAAAAAACACCATGATTTTGATGAAAATGATTCGATTATAAACGAGTCTTCTGTATTGAGAACAAAAATTATCCAAAATAGGATAAGAAAAAGACGATAAGTCAAAAATAAATACTGAAATTCCCTAAAGAGAGCTTCACCGAAGTGGGTTGGGAAAAAATGGATGAGATGAAGTTTTAAGGGAAAATAGAGAATAAACTATGTCAAATGTCATAGGCGACCAAATTAAATTAAAACATTTTCATATGAATGCATAACTGCATCACCTGAGGTTAATCCTAAATCAAGGAAAAGCAAAATCAACCCCTATAAAAAATAATGCAGGGATATGATTAGGATAATGAGGAAATGTTCATGTACAGGAAATTTTGGCTTACTGCCACATTTATAAGCAAGAGAGGAAATTGTAAAAATATAAGACCCCCAAACATGAGCCCACATACACAACAAATGAGACAAACAAACATAGCAAAAAGCACCTACTTCATTAGCCTACTGAGAGACACATATAATGAGTAATCTTACCTTAATGGCAGTTTGCATAATAACATTTGTGGCATAGTTGACCCCCTTGGAGCCAAGATGTAATACTGTATGGTAGCCTTGCTCTTTCGCTCTGGCAATATATTCATCAATTTCCTAAGGAAAGATAAAAACTTAATTTAATAAAAAGTATCATAGATGAAAAAATTAATACATGAAATGAGCATTACTGTTAGAGTCATGTCAATCTAAAAACCTCTGATTAAAAGAACTTTGAAGAGGACAGCACCTTAAAACTAGCCTATGACAACTCTGAATACTAATTATGAAAGTTTTAAAAATTTATCACAGTGAAGACTTAGCAATATCGAGTCAATAAAATTAGAAAATTCATGCTTTGAAGTATATATTATCTAAAAATGAGTAATATTTATAACAAATTGCAAACAGTTTAGTTTCCACCATCTTCTTTGGCTTTGGACACATCATCTTGGCAGTTCTTTGTGAAATAATCCGAGAGTCTAAAAGCATTCACAAATATCCATAGAATAAATATATACTACAATAAGATTACATACTACATATAGGCAATGTTGCTCTTACAAAAACTAATTTCAACTGCACCAAACTATTGGAATCATGCTAAAAATAATACTGATGGCGATAAAAAAATAGACAAAATATATTAAAGATTGGTACAAACCATGAAAAAAATTTGACCCCATTTTCTTAAAAACTGTTCACCAACCCTTTCACTAGGAAGGGGTCTACCTCTACCAAGTATTCCTACATCCTCTAATATCTCCCAGTGGATGGGAACAAAGACCTTTTTAACTATGCATGTTGCATGATTATTATCTCAACCCCAGTACCTGGGTTGACATAATGGCGGGTAACCCAGCCACTCAATACACTTAAGGAATTTAAATATCCTAAGGTGCATTTATCACGTATGTACATAAGTACAGCTAAAATTATGATAATATAATAAAATTTCATTGTAAGTGCAACAAAGCAAAGCTGTATAAGATCCAATGCAGCCCATTGAGGGAACTACAGTCCCTAGTGACATCAAAAGAGGGCATATTGTGATATACCATGCGTCTCACATAACTACGAAAATTATAGTAATTGACCTAAGGCTTTTCTACAATTGATTCGGAGAAAACAATGCATAAGCCAGATATCAAAAATCACTGTAAAACATAGAAGAAAATATGATATGGCATTTGGAGGAGGTGACTGACAGCTAAGGTCATTTGTACCATGAGGGAAGGTTGAGAGGGGAGTATTGTTGAAATGACACATTGCAATATTTCCACTTATAGATTTATTTTACACTACGCGTTTCGTCGTTACAACGACATTTTCAAGTGTGTGTCGTTGTAATGCATTGCAATATTTCCACTTATAGATTTATTTTACACTACGCGTTTCGTCGTTACAACGACATTTTCAAGTGTGTGTCGTTGTAATGACGAAACGCGTAGTGTAAAATAAATCTATAAGTGGAAATATTGCAATGTGTCATTTCAACAATATTACGAACTTCCACCACATCGTGTCTAACATTATACAAGATATTTGAGAGGGGAGATTGAGAAAGAAGGGTAGAGAAAAGCCCAGCATTGGCAATAGCCTGCTCTTAATGAAAGGCTCCAAGGGAATCACAGCTTAACGTCCCATCTGAGAGATAAGAGTGCTGTAGTTGAAGTGTCCTCCACAAAACACTCAAACGGGTGACAACTGAAAATTCTCTGCCCCTGCAGGGATTTGAACCCAGGCCCATGCGGTGTGAAGCCAACACTAGCCACCACACGAACCCAATATCCTGAGGACAGTGTCAATTAAAAATACGAGCATTACCCACAACCTATATATATTTTGCATTCTTGTCTATAAAATTCACTACCTACAATCACCTAATATCAAGGAGATAAAAAATGGCAATGCCTAAACTATCAGTCAACTCCCTTGAGATCTATACTTCATTAAGTAATCCTTGAAAATATATGTACTTATACATGGCAATTAACTCGGGGCTAATTTATTAACCACTACGGCATACTAATAAAAGTGCAATTCAGAGACAAAGGTAATGGTAAGATAGCATCAATAATCACAGCAACTTCCCAAATTATATTCTTCCATAATTTAAAAATAAATGGCTTCTTTCACTAGGCATAACTATATACAGTGTTGACTATGCAAGGGCATGGAACAGTATTTTGTTAATGATCATTTTAAATATTAATGGTTCAATATTGAATATGCATAATGTTACCTGTTCTCTATTGGTCAGCATAGGATGTACAAACTTGCGGTAGAGTATGCTTGAGCCTTTTGTAGCAGGAGACAATAACCAGAGTACAAATCCAATTTTGATTTCATAATAGAATGGAAACCTGCAAGAAGATAAATATTGAATATAAACGACCAATGAGATTTTTTCACACACTTTATGAATCGTACAAAAATGAATTAATACATTTGAAAATTGACACATTGGTAAAAACTTTAATAGTCAGACACTAGTAAATACTGGTGTGCAAAGGTAGGTTAGCTTTCTACTATTTGAAATGTCCTTAAGTTCACTGAATCAGCAAATAATAGGAAATCCATCTACTTTGGATAACCTCAACAGATAGATATCAAAAATTGGTCGTGATTAACATTGTACACTTTTCCAAAGAGGAAATAAGTTAGGAGGTTATATTAACATTCATAGAGATTGAAGAGTTGTTTAAATCTAAGAAAAGAAACTAAAATGAGTCAACAATTTCAAGAAAATTCTTTACCAGCAATGGTTCGTGGTCATTAGCAACAGAAATTTAACATGCATAATGCTTAACTTAAACAATTTATATAACAATATTACGTACCAAAAACTAAGAAATACGTCTGTGATGGTTTCTCCACATGTGAAGAGTGCAAAAACTATCCAGTACATCATCCATTTTACCTGGAAAAACAAAAGAAATATATATTTAACCCCTTGCAGTATTTACAATATCAAAGATACTCATCCAATGAAAATACCTTTAAATTATTTTGATGACTTTAAAAGCATACGAAAACAGGATGGACTATTATAATTATACATACATTGTTACTTTAAAATGAAAATGAAGCTTTTTACTTTGATTGATCATTATGGAGTTGGTCAGTGAAATTAAATAAATGGATATTTCTGCCCAGCATTGATGTTTAAAAACTAGCAATTAGGTACTGGTGTGTTACAATAGGTTACTTACAAAATCAATGTTTGTAAACACATAATGAGAGCTTTCGTTGCATAATGAAATTTTTCATGAGCTTATTGGGATGACCAAAACTCTTAAATCTATTTCAATTAAATACATTATTAGGGATGCATGAAGTCATTAATGCAAACAAACACAATGCATACGGTACACATGGACGGACAAACAAGAAAAAGAGGAGAGAGCACTCAAAAAATTAAATGTGGCGTTTTGGAAGGCTATTGCCTTCTTTGCTAAGAAGTTAGCGTAATAATACAAAAAAATACCTTTTCATCTTTTCACAAGGTTCTGAAATTTTGCATTCCCTTTTGTCTCTGTTTTGAAATTTACTGAGGAATTATGAAAAATAAATTCTTCTGATCAAATTGGTGACATCTCATTGGTCCCGGAGTAATATATATACAAATGAGCAAGTTTTATTGCATCTTTCGCCCCAATTTTGAAATTTGTTAGACCAATATGATGATTAAAAAATACCAAGAGTCTTAATGTTTACTCACACACACATATTATTGGAGAATAAAATTTGACAATTTGATAATAAGTTATAATGTATGGCCATCAATATTTGCCTCACCCTTAATTTAAGCCAAATCTCATCAGATTATTTGGCTCTCATTCAATAACATTTATTCTAAGGATTTCTTTCCACATAAACGTCATCCACTTCAATTACATCCACTGAATTCTCAAACTCAAAATTATCTCCTCAAGACAGCACACATTTTACAAATGACATTACTACTTTAAGAGGACCTCCCTTTCAATGGATTACTCTAATTATGCTATCCTTTAAAATTTTCAGGAAATATAGAGCTGACCCTGACCAACATTTGCATATCAAACATTAAAAAAAGTACATGTGAGAAAATTATTTGAGGATAAAATGATCAAACATGAGATTCAGGCAACAGTCTGCTTAATGTACCCTAAAAGGTTCAAGATGATGTGATAATTTTTAAGCGAGTACTTCCTCACAAAAAAAGATGGTCGTGCCCGAGGTATGTGTCCGCTAAGTGGAGCGACATGAAAAAAGGTTGCAAGTGTGAGATTAAAAATCAGTAATCAGTACAAAGAAACAGTGATCTCAAAATCTAATTAAGTGTGGTACTGCTTAGGTGAATGGAGATTGAATGTGTCCCAAACAGAATAAAACTTAAAACAAATGTGGACGTATCATCCATTATTGCTCGTATACTTCAGAGACAAACGTATTTTTTTAACGGCCACTGGAGACTGCTGAATGAGTAAGTTTTTTATCAGATGGGAAATGCGAGTATTCTTCTTTCCTCCAATGCCATAAAGGTGTATACGGTGACTAGGAACTTTAAGCTGAGGTGGTACGAATGAGAGGGTCAGCTCTTCTTCCTCTGTGTCTCAAGTAGCTGATGGACAGTCATGAGCGAGTATGATGGGGCGAGGGGAGTACGAGGAGTTGACCCTCCAATCCACGGGGTCGAATGAAAGGGAAGTGGCCAATGGAAGGATGGGGCACGCCGCCCACAGCGAGAAACGCATGCACTTGTATAAACCGCGCCACCACTCAAGGCCCCGCGGACGGGGATCGTCAATTGCCCTTCTTTGAGGGGATGCACACGCGGCGGGGTCCCACCCTCCGGCAGCAGGATTCCACAACGCCCCACAAAACCGACAAGAAAAAGCTAATCATGTGACTGAAGCTACCTCACTTCATCGATTATGCTCTCTCCATTTCTTCAATGTCTTAATTTATTCAATGCCGTTTATTTCAGCCACATTTCTCTAAAAGATTGAGTTTTGGGTCTCTGTAGCGAGAGCTTAATTAGTCCCTTTTCCGTCGTTCCGAGTGACGAAATTCTGAGAAAGAACGCTGGCCGGATTCACACTTCAAAGTAGATATAGTCAAGAAAGGTATCGGTTGCTGCGCATGGGAACTCAATTGAAATCGCCAATTCCCCCATCATGTAAAGCGTCTGATGAATGACTACGACGACAGCGTTTTCATGTTGTTCATGTCGATTTGAAATTTTATTTCAAAGGAATGATTACTCAAGAAGAAAATGCAAGGAGGTTTTCGACAAGAGCTTGCATAACAGAATCAAGTTAACAGGATTTTAAGACAATTATTCATAAGCTACAAGGGCGTACCCAGGATCAAGACTGTGGGGGAAGCCATGGTTTTTCAAGTTGCAGGTAAGATTTATGCATGGAAAAGATGAATGAAATCAAAATTTTAAGGAAACTGTAACAGCCCTTTATTCGTTTTTAAAATTATTTTCTTTAAAAAATATTATTTTCGTTAAAGGCATTTGCGATTTTTGCTTCTTGGGAGGGGGCAGCTGCCCTCTCCTGCCCTTCGCTGGGTACGCCCATGATAAGCTATTTCATTCTTCAAGTTTCTCCATTACCTTTACTGATTAAGTAAGGTATCAGGGTCGGCCTAGGTTTTGGGTAACTGCGCTTTAAGCGCTAATGGTTATATTTGACCCGATTTTTACTCATCAAGCGCTAGCCACTGCAGATCTTGCATAAGGTATAGTCTTCTCTTGGCTGCGCAAGAGAAAAACAGCGCGAGGAATTAATTTATACGAAGGAATGTGACGCAAAAAAATTGAGATCGTCTATGATGATGCTCGGGTATTATTTTCTCATGATTTCGTCGCGTATGTACCTACGGCAATCTCCTAACCCCCATGGGGAAAAAACCCTCTTCTCTTCGACCTCTAGAAGCTAAACGCCAGCCAGGAGACTGCGCCAACTCGCAGTATTTCGACGATATCCCGAGGTATGACCTAAGCAGAACCATAGTGATAAACTGAACCCAAACATTTCAGACGATAAAGGAGGTACGTTATCCAGCAGACGAAGTCAAGGACGACTTCTCACGGGTGCTATAATAAAAAAAGGTGGACACGCAAAAAATGAATGCATAACGAACCCGCCATTTAAATTCGGAGTGAGGCACGAGATTTTGCAAGGTGTCAGGCCAGGAAAACCAACGCTAAGTTTTTCTCTAGATTCAATTGTACGTCACTTTGAATTCTCTCCTGCTAACATTGAAAAGACTCGTTAGGTGATTCTACCTCACTCCCTCTCTCATCAATCACTCACACAACCATAATTATAATTGTTAATTAGTTTCTCATATTTCTCATAAATACTTTCCCCTTCATCATCTCGTGGAAACGCGGGTCTTGAGCGAATATCCATCACCCAATTCCACACTATTCAATGCCACATTATTTTGTAACACTAAATATACCGAAATAATAACGTGTAATCATCTCAGAATCATTGTTAATCCGATCCGGGTATTGCTGTCACATAATCATCTCAGCATCCCTAAATATGATGTTTTTACGTTGAAACCGGATTTAAATAATTTCGCAGAAAAGGGCACATTATAATTTCAGTAGGGAGAAACTCCATATTGCCGGAATCTTCGAATTTCATAAATATTCGATATTCTTTTCCATTACATCGGCGTTAGTAATAATTAAAAAATAGGTATTTCAGCCCACATGAGACGGAAACATGCACAGCGGTAGAAACGTAGAAATACCAGCACAATTCAACATTAGATTCATGGACACTCGGTTGAACATATGGACAGCAAAGGGATGGAATCGGCATATTAAGCGGGGCATTTAGTCCTAAACCTCGAACAAAAGTAACAAGCAAAAAATGGGGCGCCAGGAGAAAAAGGTAAAGGTAAACTGGGACTTAACGGAACGAAGAAAGACCGAATTGCCACTTTCAACCGCGTCCACGGGATGAAGAATAAAAACTGTGCCCCTAAGGCATAACCCCGTCGCTTCGGGGTCTCATCCGGGTCCTGCCTACTAACCCACGAAGCCGAAGAATTCCAAGAGGCTGTGAATCAGCGCCGGGATTCAGTTTCCGGGAACGCAGAGAGCCCAACCCCTCCTCTCCCCCACACCTCTAAAAATGCGGCCACATTCGCGTGTTCCACGCGGCCAATCACGGGACCAGGAGCACACCCGACCCGCGCCTTTCGCATTTCCACGAGTGACGGAACGAGAGGCGAAGGTGGAATCCGCAAGCCAAGAGGTAATTCCTGGTCGAATGGAACGTGTGGGTTGGACGAGTTCCTTAGGCTAACCATCTCCCCCCACGCCGCTCATTTCTTAAGCCGGGGTTACAAGTTGGCTGCAATGATAGTAGCTCAAAATACCCACAGGGTAGAGGTAGATTCATAGATAAGTGGCTCAATGATATCCACAACCAAAAATTCCTGCACCGGTCACAGATTAACTGCTTCAACTTCGCTACAACTTTGCTTACGCACAACTATACGGCTATTCCCTTATTTTCACAAAAATTAAACACACCATTACATTAATTTAAGTTCGCTCAAGACGAACAATAAATTCCAAAGACAAATTAACCGGCTCTTAACCTCAAACGGGTCAGTGGAAGCCTGATTGGACAATAAAGCTAAAGTAAATCATATGATCTAGACTGACCTAATCAACTACCGTCACTTACACCACTTGCGCTTACAACTATTTCAATTAATCGAAATTCAGCATTGAAAAAGTTGAATTCAATGAGAAGTAATAACAGAACTATGAAATAACCATGGGTTAAAAATTGAAGAGATGTTGAATTTAAAAGTACTGAGGCCAAAATATTGCATGACCGTAGAAAAAAGGCGTAGGCATGCATTCAAAGCAAATGCAAAAGCGAAAACTTTTATACTTAAACATACTGAAAACAGCAAACCACTGATTTGATAAATATAAAGCCATATTATGGTCTTAATGACCCGTTGTAATTCAACAGGAACCCTACGCTGGTAACCTGATATAGCAAAGCGAGGAGCAGGAGAATTTGGGAATCAACAGCGATGGAAATGTGGAGCGGGAGATGCGTTATTGGATTACCCTACTCCTAGACGAAGCCAAGCGAATGCAAAGGTTAACGACTGTTTCACAGACGATCATTAGAACGTTCTGCAAGCGGTGCATAGATATGGGTCACACAGAAGATTTTAAGTCTGTCACCGCCGAAGATAAAACCTGAAGTATCGTCAATATACACAACAAATGCTTAATAATACACGGTTAGAATGTAAATATCAAATTTTGAAATGATAGTCGACCCAAAATGTTAACCGAGTACGTAGACGACAAACTTTAAACGCATGGATACAAGAAACGGCACTTCAGCAAGACTTTTCATATTTAACGAAGACACCCAGATATATTACGGTATTAACAAAAAGGACTATAAGAAGAGATTCACGACTCCTCCATCGTACTCTGCTTAAAAACACGTAAGCATCTGGGCGCAGGGGCAGATTGAGGTCGTTATTTTCGGGAAGGGAGGGGGCAGAGGGAGTGCGGTTCATCACTTACCGATATGGTCTGATATGCGTAGGCAAGTGACTTTTATATACTCATCAATTTTTTAAAACATTGTTTTTATGAAGGCGAAATTACAACTTTCATTGGAGAACCACCTAAAAGCAGGGTTTCCAAGTGAAACGAAACGAAATGGCCAGTTTCCGTCCTCCTGTTAGTGGTGAAAATATGAGTGCCCCATGCATCTAATGCCGGAACCTCTACTTCATTAAACCATACTTCGTACACGGTGTGTGGGTCAAAACTTAACTGTTCGAAGGTGAATCGCATGGTCCCTGCGGCGCGAAACATTATCTGAGTTTCGTTTCGTCCCAGAAGTTTAGTTTAGTTTCGACCCGAAGTAGTTTTTTCTCCGATTTCGTTTAGACCCTGAGTTTAGCTCTCCCGGTTTAAATCCATTTCGTTTCTACATTCCGCTCCCTGATATGAAACTATTAAAATTTTACTGGATTTGACTTACGTTTCGTTTCACTTGCCAACCCTGCCTAAAAGATTACCATCTTTTGATTTATTCCAGAAATTATTTTTTATAATGCGCCCCCTCCATTATAGGCACATTAAGAAATGATTTTTGCAATAAACGATTTTTTTAAACCATGTTGATGTTAAAATTTTGACCCCCTTTATTATGCCATTGAATTCCGTGCAGAACTTTTTTCTTTTGCTTTTTTAAGTTACTTTAACTCAGGATGTTTTCTTTCATTTGCTTTACGGAAAAAATACTACCTCTTACTAAATCCGCCACTGTCTAATGGTTCATTCCGGTTCCTGTAAGCGGTCGCTAGGTCAAGATAGCGAAGAAATAACCGACTCCCTCTACGTTTATTATTATAACCATTGGGAGGTCTGGGGTGATTGGGGGCCCTCGGCTGGGGCTTATGGTGGGGGCCTCATAACCGGGAGATTCGGGGGTTCTCCCCTGAAAAAAATTTAGGAAATTGCATGCCCATAAATGGACTTGACAATATTCTGGCTCTTAAAAACTACATAAAAGTTTAGAAAAAATACTACGAAAAGTGAGAATCTCAAAGCTTACAAACTACAATAATGTATTATGGTTCCATTATCAATTTAGTGACTTTTTTCCTCGTAATTGCAATATGATTTTAAAAAACCTTTAAAATGACCTTTTCGAATAACCCATTCAAGAAAGCGCATGGTTCCCTTTTATCTACTGACACCTTTATTTATTTTTTATTTAATCTTTTTACACTTACAATTAGTATGCTGTAAATAAAGCAGCTAATGACAACGTAGAATTTTATCATCCCAAAAAATTTAGATTCAAGTAATGAGACTCTTTTTTGTTGTACCTTTCATGTAAACTTCACTACTGATAAGAATGTTGAGGGGCCTCCCAAGCTCGGGGCCCTCGGCGATCGCCGACCAGCCGACCTGGCCAGACCGCCCCGATCTTAATTAGCTGATGTTAGCTGTAGCTAACGCTTCGGGATTAAAGACCCGGAATTAGTCTTCCACCAGGTCAGATCGCCCCTATTGGCTGACGTTTCTAAGTATGATTAGACACGAATACGTCGCCAGTATTGAGGTTAAAACCCGGTAGAAAATTCGAGCGGAAGTTTTTCACCTAAATGCAGTGGTGTCATGGTGCAGGAACGCGCCGGAACGTCGTTCCGGCACTGATTAACAAAAGACATAATAGCCAAATAACACTTTTATCGATTTTGTTGCCTCATAAGTTCTAATGCATAAATTCGTTACCAAAACAAAAAAATAAATAATAACTTATAATTAAAAAACAGACAGAGTAATATTTCACCTCTAAAAAAAGTTAAGGAAAGAGCCGTTCGGCACGGCTAATTTTGCCATTACGTCCCTGCCTAAATGGTATTATCACCGTGATTGCCACGATTTAACGAACATTTATGAGAAGCAAGACCGAGGAATCAATTTGGAATCAACTCATGAAACAAGCACTTCATCACGTATGTTCATGGGAGCAACAAATCCTCGCATGCAGTGATTGACCGGGGGTCGGAAATTGGAGCATCCTTGAAAGTTAGCACCTGACACTGAGTTATTGGAGCGCTCCAAGGTCACTTTTGTCGAGCTTCGTGACCTGCATATGGCTGCTCAGTGGCCATAACTCGAAATCACATCGAGATGAACTTTACTAACTGGCGGAACGAGTGATAACGTCCACAAGCTCTCCACTTACCAGCGAAAGGTACCCACTTACATTTCACCCAAGACAGACACAAGCGATGAATATCTTTCAACGATGAGAATCGATTAAAATATTTTTCAAACGAATAAAAAGAAACTGGGGCCCAGAATGAATGAGAGCCCTTTTCCACCCTCGATGTGCTTCGTAAAACCAACTGACCCACGGAAATTTCACTTAAACAATCACACGAACTGTTGCAAGTCTTCTTCCAAAAGAATTTCTCAAACCAAAAGCGAAACAGAGAAAGTTTTTATGCAACAAAGGAAAGGATTCGAAACAGCATACTTATGACAAAGATTTCGAATGTACCTACTTATTTTTAGTGCAGGCTCTGTTTCGGATTCAGTCATCATGCAGGAACAGAAACCCTTCACGTAAGCACGATATTCCTCATGTATGCGTTCACGTAACATATATGTATAGTAACTAAATGTGGCATGTTAAACGGCTTGAAAATCAAGATCGACATATCCCATTGAATAAAAGCGTATGCCATTCAAATAAAAACATGAAAATTATATACATACTACATTCCTCTGCTGCGTACGTGATGTAAGATGAAACAGTTATCATTACATTTTTCTTACTATGAAACGGTATAGAAAACAAAATGAGCGAATTATATGAAAGTAATGGAACCGGCGCGGCGTTTCACGCAACGATTTCCAGCAAACAGCTAATACGCAACCCGGGGAGATTTTAAGGGCTTACGGAATAAAGTATTCGTGGAGATCGACTCGGTACTTTCCCAGTATAATTCTTTCGCAAATGATTGAATATGCACAGGTCCAATATGTTTCCAAGAAACTTAAGGTTATCCTGGAAATCTGATAAGTGAACTCTTTTCGGGTCTACAGCCGGTTGAGAATTTTTAATCGGCCAACACGGACACACTGAAAGATTCACGGAGAACGTACGGAAATGTTTTCAATTACATTACTCAATTACTTCTATAAACCTTAGCTTTTCCGATAAGTAGGATTTTACTCATGGACGACGAGTGGTAACGATGCGAAAAATGATTCAGGACTGCAACGCTTCTCCAGTCTCTCGATTCGGAGACTCTTGGAATGATGAAGATGAAAATCCCTTGGGACGACGACATCTCAAGACGATGTCTGGCTCCGCGGCAGGCTGATGCCCCCACGTGAAGCCGTCAAGGACATCAAGCACTACTTTCTCACCAGAACTCCAATAAAAGGCACTTCTGAATCAATTCTGGAGGGCGAGCGACGAGGAATGAGAGACAAAAACGGGCACCTCACTCGTCCATCTCCAGACCGCTCTTTTGGAAATCCTTGGACCATAAGGAAACGTAGGACTTCCATTTACGGGTGAAAAAAGGCGAGCTGTCCGTGGAAAGCGATTCCTTTGGTCCCCGGCTTGGCCGCTAGTCCAGATGGATCGCCGAGATGAGAGTGATGCCTTCGCCTTGGCTCATTTCTTAAACGACGAACGCAAGAGTGGAGTTGCTCACAATCAGTCAGCGCGATTGGATAATTGTACGCTTCGGAGAGCAGCTGCATTCAATCTCTAGCATGATCAACCAGGGTGACTACAGAGGGAGGATATTTCCCGCTCTGATCTGCGGCTCTTTACGACGATGCATCAATCCAGCTCAACCGGTCGTATGGTTTTTTTCGCGGCGAATTATTCGCCTAAGGGTCACGCAATCATTTTATATCATTTATTTTTTTCCCATACGACCGAAAACGGCACACTGGCCTTTTAAATCGGGGTTATTTAACAATTCAACAATCACACGTGCAGAAACAACCATGCTCTGCAAGATTTTACACTTTCCCGGTGAACAACATGTAAAAACTCTTCTCGGGATACCGCGCGGGTAAGACTATATAAGAGCGCCGACGTTTCGGGTACCGACTCGCTACCAATTCTCACGGCTACTACGGTTTTGGGTTGGTTGCCTCTATGCAGAGCATGGTTCAAAAACTCTTCTCGGGATACCGCGTGGGTAAGATTATTTAAGAGCGCCGACGTTTCGGTTACTGACTCCCTACCAGACAGTTATTAAAATATGAGTTTCAAGGTCCATCAGAAGCATACATTTAGAGAGCTATTTTGCCGAACGGATAGCAGTACGAAATAGTTTTTCCTCCTTACAGTAAATTACTTTAATAACTGCAAAGTAGAATTTCAAGAAATATTATTTCTATAGTAGAAATTTTCACCTGCCAAAAAGTAATGTAAGGACTAATAGAATGTGGACAGTTCAATTCTTGCACTGTTTCCTGCAATGACTATTTTTTCAAGCTATTTGTGCCGAAAGTACAAAACTATCATTAATTTTAATTAGAGTTTTTACTTCATTTAAATCTAAAAGCTGATTACTGAATAGATGTACAATGGAATTCCTTGATCGATTTCTGCGTCGATAGTCGATGTATTATAGAAGAGGATATTTCAAAGCAAGAACATTAAATTCATTTTCCTATCACCGTCGTATGTTCAAGCGCAATTAATTCAAAGAATTCTGACGAGATAAATGGTTTCGACAAATAAATCGTATATATTTTTTTTCTCACGGTTTTTTTCCTGAATAATAAGTATTTTTCTATCTATCTATTTATATTACTTATGCAAGATTGGCCCTAAAAACGCCTTAAAATTACTATCAAACATCCATTTTCACCAATAGTATCAATCTCGTGCCTCATGAACTGCAATGATACAATTCAGTTGACATAAGATTGGGCGTCTTCACGATTTTCAGCGACGAGGGACCCAGCAATTAATTATGAACAAAATAACCACGGATTTATAATGAGAAAAGCTGCCATATTCAAAATCTCTAAGATGAACAATCATAAAAACACGAAAAAATCCTCTAATTGCAATAAAAAGGCATATAATCGTAACAAAAACATGCAAGATAAATATGCTAGAATTCTTCAGGTACCCAGAGTCAAATATTTCAATGGATAACATAAAGATGAAAACCGATATATTTTCTTCGGTTTTCTACTCATGCTAGCTTAAATTGGGAAATCCGTGGAAAAGCGGTTTTCGCAACCCATAAAAAACTGAATGGTGTGTTCCGAATAGCACTACGGGACCGCAAATGTGGCAAGCCGACGAATATTTTTTTTTCCTTGAGATAACTGGCTGAAAGAGACTTTCGTCAAGCTCGTCACTGAAAACTTGAATTCCTCTAGTTCTACCACGAAGCAGATGCGAAAGGTTTGATCTCATAACAGATTATTAAGAATGAAAAAGAAAACTGTTATAACACTTACCACAGCAGGATCCAACGGCCATCAGAAACCCCGACTTTGTGAGTGAGTAGGGATTCCAACGAATAGCGAAGGAATACTAGCAACTGGTATATGCATTAGACAATATCTCATCATTCGCGGAAAAAGTACCACCGCATTCATTGATAAACAAAAGACAACTCAAAATTGAACCTTAATCGAAGTGCCTTTTAGGTATGTAACCGCACATTTCCTGCTTTGAGTCAATACGAGAATTATCTAGCGATGTTAGTCAAGGACACGAAAGTACCCAGTAACAGGCAAAGCTATAGTCTAAAAATACTGAAAATATTTATAAAAATACGAAATTTTTGTCACCCATATGTTATTTCGCAACTCAGCTGGCAATAAAGCCATTATCACATAGAGTCCGATGGGCAGTCAATCGAAAGGACTTTGACAGCCGACACTGGATGGTCACTTCACGAAATAAATAGTGTGTTATTCACCTGTTCCCACCCTATCTTTGCACCACGTTTAATGTTCACCAACTTAATTTCGACAAAATCAATCCAGACATTCTCGCACCTTGACAAAATAACATCTCACACGATGAATTCTGCCTTAAAATTACCAATTAGGCAACACAGGCATATTCAATCATTAGTCTGAATTATAAACATTGGATGTATAAAAATGTGACCGAATGCACCAGGGTCGGCTACCCACCGCGCTATCGCTAAATAGAGCATTAGTCTCACGTTCAAAAAATACATTAATTAGGCCCACATAATAAAAAATGAACCACGGCCGGGATGATAGGCGCACAGCATCTCACTAAACGGGTCGATCAATAAATAAATTAAAATTTGCTTACACGCTATCTGTCATTTCACTCTCTACGTGTAAAAATGGTCGCGTAACGAAAGCATTATCCAATATGAAAGGAGCATGATTAGGTAGACGGTGCGAGGGAAGGGGAGCTTACTACATACGAGTAGCAGTGCCGTCCGTCAGCAGGGACATCAAAAAGCGCGACCAACACTCGGCGCACGCCGGGAAGGGTGGAGCTAATTTGGGCGTCTTCAACCCTGCGCCTCCCCACCTGACACCCCCTTCCGTCCAAGTGCCGGCGAATGGGGAGCAGAGGCGTTGCTCTCCGACGGCAAGGTATGCGCAGTTTAAGGGCATGTGCGTGATATACCTCGAACATTTTTAGCTCCCTCAGGGACGCCTTTATGGAGAACCATTGACCCTTAAGAGGCGGGCCCATAAAGGATTTCCCCCAATAAATAGATCACTAAGAAAGACACTTAACTAAGGGCCAAATTTTTACTTTTGTAACACTTGATCCTTACTTAAACATCAGACCTATATTTTCCTGGATGTAGTCCATCATTGATAGAGATTATTCAGTGAATTTGTTTTTATCATGACGTGAATAATTTATTTGCGCGACGGTTATGGTATTTGTGACTCCCGGCAAGAGGGTAGGCACCATGAAGGTATATTGTTAGGTATAAACTTTAAAATAAATTAATCGAATTCATTTAGGAACTTTCAGAGAAATTGCAGCTATGGCGCGTTCTTCTTTGAAAAAGTATAACTATTATTGATTACTAATTCTGCTAGAACTTACAAACGCAACACTAAAGATGGAACATAACCAACCTTAGACTAATATATTGGAATAGTCGGGTGAACAGACCTTAAAATTAGTAAAAAGGTAAACAGTGAAAATGGAACGAGGTAATTTACGAATATGGTGGACCAAGAGTTTTCCGAAGGTAAAAGTGGAGGTATAGAAATCATATACGTGCCGAAAATGACGAGATAATTTGGAAAAGCGTAACTCCGCAAACGAGGAAAACGAAGAAAATATAAATAATAGCACGCCGAACTGAAAATGAGAAGAGAATATACCGGGACTAATTCGATTTTTTTGCCTCATTCTATTGTATTTACTCTAATTTGTAGAACTATTGATTTGCCCCATATATTGCCTTGAAATGTGCTTATGGTTGTGTGGCTTGAAAAATATTTAAATCGATAAACCATAAACGATATAACGGAGTGATTAACGCCATAACGTCTTAAAAGTAAAAATATTCTAATCAGGATAGTTTCCACGGTATCATCAAATTCATCATCGTTTATCTAACTTTAAAATAAATAGGAAAATAACAGAAGAAATTTTAGTATTAAAATAGTTCAATAGTACGGTAAACATTTTATTGTTATTATTTTTTTAGTAATAGCTACTCAAACTGAATTGGACCAATGTGGCTGACCCCTGGGATGTATGCAGCACTTCACCATCGCTTTTAGATAATTTCTTTCTTGAATTTGTGTCATTCATCCAAGTCTTTATACTTATAAACTATTGGGTAAATTAGAAATAAAACTAGGGAGAATAAATTACGTAAAAAAAGTCCTGAACTAAACCCGGATTGATCAAAATAGCCACGTAAATTTTAACGGAATAGTACCCCAGTACATACTAAAATTAATTAACAAGTCAGATTTTGGTCGTAGTAGACGCTAGCCATTTCGCTATTTTATTACTAAAAGGCCTTCAATAAATTTAGGGAATTGATATTCTCCAAATTACGAATGGAAAACCTTATTTCAGCATAGAAAAGAGTTACATTGGTATACTTGAACATTGATTTGTATACCTTTAACTTACTTATACTTTTTTAAGTATCGCCCAGCAGAAGTTAAGGCTCCTGTAAAACTCGGCTTGCTCACAATGATGCATCACTCCAGCGACTAATTTCACCTTAAGAACTTTCATAAGTTGTTTTTGCAACGGGATTTTTTTAATGCATTGGAAATAGCTTCGGCATCCAGTTTCCACGCAAACCCTGACATTAAATCACTCAGTCCTTCAAGTCAAGGTTGGTTCCCACTGACTACGCCACACGCGTGTGAATTTCACACATTCAAGGTATGAGGGTTGTGGGCCACCTCGCAACTCGAGAATTTTTGCTAAGGGTATCCTAAACTTGCCTCCTTCATCCAGGATTTGATGCGGGACCCTTGGACTAGAAGTCAAGTGCTTTACTGACTATAAATTACGCTCCTCTCAAAGCTCGATAGCATAGTAGCATTAATTTTCGTTAAAATTATACAGGGCCACATTTAAGGAAAAAAAGAACGCAGTGCTATTTCGTAAAATCAACATCTTTTATAGTGGTAAAGCTCCTTTGACCACAATGATAGCACATGAAAGTAGAACTGAAATTACAATAGACTAAGTTTGCTCAGCATGCTGCTGGAGCAGTAAAAATGGACTTTAGTTAGTTTCCTGGGGTAATCACTTATGGAATATTATAAAATTTCACGTTTTACATCATTATGTTGGTCCAAATGACCCAGGCTAGGAGAGGAATGGACAATTATATTCTCATAACTGTTTATCTTGGGGAAAAATGTAATTTTTCGCAGCATAAGAAGTACATAAGTCGAACACGGAAGGGAAATAGATGGCCAGTAATGCGAGCCTAAAAGAGCAAGTACTGTTACTGAAAAAGGTTGTGAATATACATTGGATGAATTACGAGTAAAAATACATGTGTGTCGCAGTCGCTTCTAAACAATGATGTGTTGCAATTCCCAACGGAGGAATGACCATGAGCCTACCAAACAAGCGAAAAGGTCACGGTTCAGAGCATAACGCTGCAAGCATATTAATAGTACACAAGAGTCCATTATGGTCTAGGTCGACCTCTACCGAGCATGGAAAAAGAATCGTATGAGTGAAATTCATTTTTCACGATGCAGCTACGGAGAATGTCTGGGGCCATTTTCGGGGTATTTTACGCAGCTATTGGGTATTTTACGCAGCTATTCCGAGAAAGTGAGTTTTATTCTCTGCTTCGAATACAACAAACGGAAGATAATAAGTTCAGTCCCTTACTTTCATCGAAAATTTACCTGGCGATTATGTTATCTCTTGCTTTTCCACCTGGCGCCTATAAACTGTGTCATACTTGCCTTAGCCTAAATACAGAGGAGAGAACATAGAGGGGAAAGGGGGAAAGACCTTGACCCACTGCAAACGGCCCCATGTGTTTCTTTTTGAATCGCGTCATTCACGATGTTTCCATGTCGGGAGGTAAACGCTTTCGCTTTATCATTATATGCAAAAGCCGTTGCGGGGGATTCTTCGTCAAACAAGATAGCGCGTACAGTCGGAAATAACGCATTTTCCAACTGCACTTCTTGATCCGTTATGGAAGGTGGACACCAAGACCGCGGGCAGCATCTGGAGGATCCGTACCAATGACCTTGTCCTATCGGATGCTGTTCTCACGGAGCCGCTAAAGGCTGATCGCAAAACCAACCTTCGTACGATATTGCTCAGCATAGGTAGGGAATTTTAATTTGAAGTGCCACACAACGTGAAGAGATTATAAAAAATTAGAGTATTAAATGATCGATATTGAATTTTTCGTCCCGAAATAAAAAGATGCAAGCGAACCTTCGAAATTTCATTTTCTTAGGCCAGATATTTTGGTAACTCACCACTTTCTCGTAATTTCAAGGCATAGAATACTGCAATGAACATTTAGATCTACACTGGGATAAAAGTATTTACTTTCAAGGATCATTAAATCATTAAAAAGCATATGATACTTTGTGATATTTGCATAGTTAAATACGTCTTTTATTATTGTTTTATTTAATTTTTGAACAATGCGTAGCTGAAAAAAATGTTGTAGCTGCCAATAAAAGCATTGAATACTTGTTCCAAAGCATTGAATACTTGTTCCTCCTTGGTTTATTGGGAAAAAACAACACAATTTAGAATGAAGGTCAGAATTTCCACAAGATGAGAAACACAAGATAATCTTATAAAATTTAATAAAACTGGAAAAGCAGTTGACTAGAGCCAGCAAAGTCATGTTATTCTGAAGGCCAAAATATGACCGAGATCTAGGTACGACGTTGGTAATTAAAATTACGCAATACTACCTTTTAAAAATTAGAAAAAATTACGATTCTGTTTACTGTATAGCATTACTTGGGTAAGTTCGAGATAGAAATGGATAGCCATCATATTTATCAAATGAATGTAGCCAGTCCCCTCACCATTTATAAAATTAACTCAGCGAGTTTTCATTCCTTAGTGGTCGCAGAGACAGGGCTTCTAATAGCAATGACCCTCGTATTAGATGACGCAGAACAAAGTTTTACTACGCATTAAATTTATTTAACAAGCTAGGAAGTCTTCCTACACTTGCAAACCAAACCAGAAAAACATGACACCCAACTGATTCGTCGGTTTTTTCCGGTCCCACGAAAAACGTGGCTGATACGAGAAAACTTCTTCGGACGAAAGTAATACACCTCATAACATCTGGCCTACGGGACTTACATTTTTGAGCAACAAACACAAAACTGGCGATCTAATTGAAAGAAAAATGCTTGCAAAAATTATTCATTGCTCGTTTATTAATTACGCAACCGATAGGATCAAAGTTTAACCAGAATAGGATCAAAGTTTAAAGAACCGTCACACGTACCCGTGAAAACTATATAACCAACATATAAAACTACTCCCTTCCAATAAGTTCCCACTCTAGCTAAATTATAAAATTCACGGTTTTTTCCAGGTTTTGACCGTCTAAATGTCTTCAAATTCACGGTCCGTTAACGAACCATTTTAGTAAGAAATATTGGTCACGTAACAATCACCGGCCGCACGTTAACTAAAAATTTAACAAACAGACGCCGTGAATGCAAATACAGCAATGAAAGTGAAAAAATCTCTTATGACGTCACCTATCGCTTACAAAATTCAGGGCCAGCTTAAGGTTGTGTGTGGGGAAAGTGTAGGGAGCGGGGTGGCAGGGAAGTGAAGAAGTGCTTAATTTTTTGCCAGGGTTAATGAACACTTTGGTTACCGGTCTTCCAAACAAAGGTTTAAGATCAACAATTTTAAGGTTCACACGGTTGAGCGGGAGCCCTGTTTCCAACATAAACTTTCATACATAAAGCCATGGCGTCTTAAAGGCCGCTATATGATGAATGCTGAATGATCACGTGATCATTCACAGGATCATGCGAGCAAAATAGAACATGTTCTAATTTTCACTGAATGATCATGCGAATGAAATCATTCGCCGTATATAGCGGCCTTAAGAGGTTTGTGGTCGGCAAAGAATTAAGCAAAACATGTGCAAGCAGCCATGCGATGGAGAGACTAGGTGTGGAAAAGAAAGGGTGGCCTGTTCCCGCGCCTTGTGCCTGCGCCTCTTTCTCCGTCGAAGCAACTCGTACGAAGGACAGCGAGGTCGGAGTGTTATCACTCACAAAGCCTTCGGGATAAACGTAAACGACCGCTAGTCGGTGAACCTGGATTGCGACACTCAAGACTCCACAGAAAAACATGGAATTTCGGTTCGCAGCCAGGAAAGGGCGTAACGACCATTTACATAGAAGCATGAAAGACTACCGCCATTTAAAAATACCATCGTCTTATGCAACCGTATGTACACAATGCGTTTCGAAGTTAAGGGGTTCCCGTGAGAATGGTGTCGTTAAATCAATTCATTTCACGCGGACATTTCTATACTTTCGACTAAAAATAAACTACAATATATTACTCACACCTAAAATTGACGACTTCATGAGCGGAAAATCGTTCTTAAAAGAAAATATTTTTTAGAAGCGGTATTTGGAAATCGCGTGATAAAAAGAGATGATGCTGAATACAAGCACTAACTAAATTACCCAGGCTGATTCATGCATTGATCTGTATGCGGCATGTTTTCCACTTAGTCACGTTACTCCGAAGAAATCATTATCTGACCTAGGAAAATAATTTTTAGGGACAAGCTATCTATCGCGAAACTTTCCGACTTGATTTATGCCATTCAAATTTATTGCACGAAACGATAAACCTAAACTAAATGACAATGCGCCAGCCGCTCCATTCCGGGCAGTAGTTTAATAATGACAAAAGGAATAAAATGTCAACCGAATCGTTAAAATTATTCCAATTGAGGGATTTAAAGCAGGAAATAAAATAAACTTTTAAACATACACTATAATAAAATTGAAAACTTTAGAGAGAATCTTTTCACTCTGAAAAGCATTGAGGCCGTATAGAAGCCAATAGGAAAATAATGCATACTTAAAATAAATTGGCTATAACTAAGTGCCAAAGGCCGAATCCCGTCAGAGATCTCATTGGGAGAGGGAGAATATAAAGAAATCTAAATCAATAAAAATGTCTCAGCTTCCCTAATTTTCAAAATTATGAACAAAAGACTAAAAAAAACTTTGATTAGTAAGGGGTAAGAGTAGTAACGGTCAAGAGTTTGCACAACGAATTACTTAAATTATTAGCCCTTAAGACGAAATTTTAAAACTGAAGAAAACCGAGGCTGGAAAAGCATAGAGGCAAAAGCAATTGAAATATATAGACAACACATTGAAAGAGAATTTTATTTGCTTAAGATTTTTTTCTTATGACACGACCAGAAACTACAATTCAAAGGTGAAACCGTATATTGACAAAAAAATAGAGTTTCTTGCAGGAAAGGACACAAAAGAATGAATGAGGCTGGGCGCACCCGCATTTAAATATGAAGCCAATACATAATAACGAATCAATCGATTTTCCGACGAGGAACAACTTGTATATTTCAATATTTTTCAAGAAGCAGTACAATTTAAGGACGTAATCGTAAAAAAAGAGTAAACGTCAAGATTCTAGAATTTTACTCCCACTTTGCATCCTTTAGTGACAAATTATCTTTTCTTTTGCCGAATTAGTAGACAAAAATTTCAATGGGGCAATACACGGAAATATTACGACTCCTTGAAAATGGGACACGCCTTCTCAGCATCAATATGAATATAGTTTCAAGGATGTATAGTCCCAAAATCCATTGATATACGGTGAATATTAGGGCAAAAACGTCATTGAGCAAAAATGATACACTATACATGCACAACCAATTCGATTTTTATATTGAACTGAATTTAAATGAAATGAATTAACTCGAATTTGTACCTCCTCCTAAGATTCATGGAGAAGAAAATGGGATAAGAAAGACGCAGGGAGACGGGACCGCAATTCATTCACTCTTCCAAGCGTTCGGGGGAAGTGAAGAATGACAGGCGAACGGCTGCTCCACCCTCCCTGCTTAGCCAGCAAAACCACGAGCAGGATACATCCGCGAATGACCTCGTCGCCTCTTGAATGGAAACCGGACCCTCGGCGAGCGAAACCACTTGAGAACTCCCGAATCTGAGACCCACTTGTGTAGGGTTGGGAGGGCACCAAGAGAGAGGCATGTCTGCAGCTCGAAAGTTCCTTTTTACTACGACGCAAGAGGGAATGATATCGCGAGCAAATGAAGATGTCCAGTAGGGGTCAACGTACATTAAGAAAACTCAAGGCTACTTGGTAGATTGTTAGAACATTTCCGAAGACATTCCCAGACCAACAGAGAAACAAAGTCAGAAGTATAATTTTCAGCAAAATAAATATTCTTCTGCAAATACATAAAAATTATTGTTAGAGCGTGATTATTTACAATGAACTCAGAAATTTTATTAAAACAACGAGTAAATTGTTTTATATTGAATTATTGTATTTCCAAAGGCAAATTTACCGTATCTTTCCGTCTTCGCTTCCCCCGACTCTTTTACATTTTGCTTTCGACCATCACACTATTTTCGGAATGTATGAGTTACTAAACTCCACAATTCTTTTAAAATAGATGTAATTTTTTATTTAAACGTAATTCTTTACGAATAATACAAGGCATTTTCCGAAATCAGGTAAAATTTTCAATTATAATGAATTATAATGTACTAATGGGGGAAAAGTATCCCAACATTTGCCGCCACTGTCGCTCTGAGGAAAAATAGGTTTCCTTTAAACTGGGTTGTTATTATTTGGTCGACGAGGGACATTCAAGCATGGCAAACCATCTCCATATTTTTTCGTCGTCCAGATACATAAGGATTGGCGGGTGACCACGCAGATGTGGGTCCTGACGGCCACATTTCCGTGGTATAGATGGTGCATTAAATGGCAACATGTGTTCGGAAGCGTTCCAATAAATTCTAATTGACATGTTTTAACGAGATAACAACACCAAACGGATTTCCTTCTCAAAATACCCAGCGGGAGACGAAAGAAATATTCATTCTAAAAGAAAAATACCCGATGCTTTTGGAGGTATTCCGCATTTTTCTCAACCATTCTTACGCTCAAATAATGCATTATATCTATAGCTGCTTTCCGCTAGTATGCTATTGTTCTCAAGTTTCCAGAGACAATGTGACGAGTAAAAGAATAATTGCGTAATTTCGGAGGAAAGGAGGTAAGAGGGTGATACCGAAGAAAAGGAATGTGCGCGAAGAAAGTCGAGGGAGTTCAATAGAACGTAAATTTTAAAGGAAATGGAATGCACCACTAACATTCTAGTACAAGCGCGTATTAGGCTTGGGGCAAATGAGCCGGCGAAATTCCTCTTAAATCTTGATTGCTGAAAAAACACCGTATTTGAATTTCCGTCGTCTCGTTCCTGAAAGTGACAGCGAGGAAAGGCAACCAACATTCTAGCAGTGCGGTAGTGGCGGCACATATTTTGTTGCGATATCATTGCAACGGCTAATTTATAGAGTATTTCCGTTTAAAAATAGGCACGACCTTAGCTAGCCAATAATGAAGCGGCACCTTTGATTCCCCAGTCAAACGTATTCTCCCTGACGCGCAATCGAAGAGATTCCTTGGCTTTTCCCTGACCTGTTAAAATCATTTTACATTTCAGTTAGCATAAGAGACTCACCACTTTCACCGAAAAGGAGGGATAAAAAGGAAATATTCTACCATATTTACAAGCAAAAATCATAGGCATAGACCGAGTACAAACAGGCCTCCAACTAAGCTGGAAAATCAAATACGTAGAAGATAATGATTTCCTACCAATGGGAAAAATTTAAAACTACTCTCTAAAAACTCACACAAAAAAAACTAGTTCTTTTTATGAAAAATGCTGAGAAAACTGGTAGCTAAAGTGTAGCGAAGATCATTTAAATACATAAATATTATAATGCGGGATGCGACCTTTTGAAAGAGGGGCCTGAATATAAAACAAAAGGGTGAGAACGCCCTTGTGACATTTGTCGAAAGTTACGATCAAGGACAACCAAGAAGATAGAAAAAGAATTCCCATATTCAGTTCCACCGGTCTATCTCCCCAGAGCGGCGTTACAATAATTAGATTGACATCAAAACGCTACATCCGCACCGATTTCGTCCAACACGAAGAATAAATTACAAACATTCTTAGTAGTAGCACGGAAAAAATGAATGATTGAAGATTACTACCGCAAGGATCAGTGAGACGAAATATGTATGAGAATGAGATCCAGCGAAACGAGTGAATTACGATAAGGCTAAGTAATATAATGGCCCACAGGGTAGGCAATTAAATATTAATAAAATCAAGAAGTAAAAAATTGAGAGTATTTACGTAACTCGAAGGGCCAAAAATGGCTCCTTAAAATAAAATAATCAGCTGTTATAATAAATATCTGCCGTACTTCATGCCCTATTTGCATCTATGCCAGGTATAACGTTTATATCCAAGAATGAATAATCAATGGCTAGATTTTTTTCCTATTCAGTTGTTCCGATTTACGGACAAGTACTCACGCGCCACAGAAAAAAAACCGTAGTTTCCCTCATTCAAGCGCTATTTGAGAGGTAGCGAAAACAAATATTTCGTCGAGTAAAAAGCCTTGCAATAGAAGAAACAAGTACGCAAGGTCCAAACAAATTGATACCGCGCCATTTTTCCATTAAAATTTCTGCATCGTTTCGGTAAATAAGCTCGGAAAATGCAGTAACAGGTTCGGTAGGATCGGCAAAAACTAGAGAAGTCTTCTGAGGGAATAGACAGCACAAGATTCATGAAGTGAACTTCATCGTTCAGGGAAAAAATGTCTAATTACTATCCACTTCGTATTAGACTGAGCGCAGTTTCTTTTCATAGTCTAAAAATCAATAAATTCCAACCCTATTGGCAACGCTTCCAATTTATTCCACTTCTGAGGTAATTATTTAGACACATTAGTACCTTAAAGATGACGCATCACACTCTTGCGACTGGTGGTGTTTTGCCTTTTCCCCCACGAATTATTCTTTCGAAACTAACGTTAACATTTCAGCACAATTTTCACAATTTTAACGTTAACAATTTTCAGAGTATACAAAGCGGACCATTGTCAATATTTTCTCACACCTCAAACGTCAACATTTTACATTTGAGGGAGTAATGATGCAAATTATTCAAATTTGAGACAGAAAAATTTTGATTCGATATACCCTGAAGTTTTCAACAAGATGACGGAGTATTCAACGAGCTATGAGTCACAAAAAAGACCGATCGAGCGGGAGTGATGCGACTTCTCAAGAGAAACTTTTTCTTTTAATTTCACGCAGACGTATGTAGGAAAAAAGCGCAAGCTTCTTAAGTGTCCCTTTGTCAACTGACGATCAGTAACTCATCAAAAACCAAAGAGTGTAACGCATACATTTTATGCACACCACCACTTGAACAAAACTGACGCAATAATTTCAACCACAGCGCAAAATATTCGTTTCGAGCGATCTTTTTTATGGAAAAGCAATAAAAAACGCAAAAGAAGGTGATCCCTCGATGGAATTTCTTAGGCAACCGCCTCCACGAAGAATAAGAAGCCGCCACTACTCGGATTTCTACAACTCGGAGATATGGTGAGGGAGGTTGCGTTCCCACGACACCCACCGTGCGATGCATATCGAATCACGGTCACCTTCATTGGGTCCGGCGGCGCCTTGTGGGAAAGGAGGTGCAAATGGTCTCACGCACACGCACCGGGTGCCATCTCCCGACCTCCACGGGGTGGGGCGGAAGGACGCAGGGACGACAGACGAGTCTCGTGAGAAGTTGCATCACTCCATTGGGCTGCTGCGCCTCATCGATCCATCAAGGCAAGCGCGCCTCCTCATTGAGCCGTGGGTTGGGCCGGTCACCGCAGCTAAGGGCGGATCGAGGCACGATCTCACATCGCCTTTAACAGTAGCGGGCATCACGAAAAAGAAATTTCTCGTCTTAACCACTGTATCCTGACATGTTTCGCACTGCGACTGTTTATCCACCTCCCTCTCTACCTTCAGATAACCCTTTTCTCTCCCGTATCACCAAATTCGTTTATTACTACCTCCCATTTTATTAATTTCCCTCAGCTACTAGGATGGAGTATTTTTTTCATTTTTTGCCAATAGTATTCTGATATTAGAGAGGGCTGCTTGGGTGCCCCTCAGAGAAATCTTTAAGGCTGACGACGTTTCGGGGAACGAGTAGTACTCCATTCTCAGGCCTGACTTTCATACAGCATACTTCGCACTACGAGCATAAAAACAAGTCACTTTACTTGATTTTTTCACCCTTCCGGTAACAGTTGAACGTTTCCAAGTAAAAACTCTAGTGACTTTGCTCTCCCTCACAAAATCCAAGTTCTAATCGCAGCAACTGACCTTAAACGTTTGTCTCATTGAGCATTATAGAAAAAATTCACCTTCAATAAAAATAAATCCTTAATGAAAATTTCTTAAAAAGTTGAACGCAGATTTTCCCATTAAATAAACTTATTTAAAATATCTCCCAGTAGAGGATAGAAGAAGATGTTGTGCTCATGGAAATTAACGGACCACAAATCTTCATCTCCAAAGGAAACATTGTTTTGCCTTTTTTCTATATTTTGACCGCGGATGCCAACTGAATTTTTTTAGGATATTTTAAATTTTTTTCTACTATACATCGTGGGACATACGCCTAAGGTAGTGTACAATCTAATTCGGTACAACAAGCTTTGTTTTTCGTAAGGATCACGAAATATCGCAATAAAGTTTCATTTCATTTTTCACAAATACACAAGGATTTTTCACAAGGATAATCCGTCAGGGATATCTTAGCTGCTCATTGTTCGAAACGTAATTGCTGTAAATAAACGAAAAAAGGGCGATAATTATGAAACAGAAATAATATTCAAGTAAAATAATCACCAACATATGATAGTCGATGTAAAGCATCGAGTGGGTTAGCGTCTCTGCTCGGTAAATCAATGTCGCCAAAATTAGCAAATTTATTCACGGATCACGACGTCGCCATGTTGGGGTGGATACCTTAATATGTTTTTATCTGTTTGTAATAATTCCCCAAAATTTTCCGATAAAGCACTTCGTGATAACTACTATCAGTCCCAACGCAGCGGATAATTCTTTATCTTCATAACCTACGTACCATTAAGCGACTTACAGGCAAGCTACTTACGCAATTCTCCAATAAAACGACATATATTTTCATTTTCTATTAATCATAATTCATAGCATTCCATTTCCAATACTGTATTCAAATATTGCCCTTTGGTACTCTTTGTCATAATCCTTGAGGGGTTCAAGCAATCAAAACTGCAAGCATTAAAAAAAATGGAAACAAAAACCAAGATCCTTGAGCTTATCTTGCTATTGGATCGTGTCATGACTGAGAGGCATCGATCTTTAAAACTAGACCCGATTTCGATCAAAAAGGCAAGCTAAAATTGCAAAGCGAGAAAGCGAGTTCTCCACGGTGATGAAATAGATTCCCAGCCATCTACCTACAGATAACTGGAAGATATAACGAATACCCAAATTGAAGATAAATAATTTAAAAATGCTTTTCATGTAATTTGTGAACTACGCCTTAAATATAACATGTTTGACTAATCAATCATGCACTTTTATGAGTATTATATTGAATTACAAGAAAAAGATGCTGTATGGAAGAAGGAAGGAGAGGTGGACAGGGTGTGACATGACGAAAAGTTTTTTTTTTAATATTCACATTCAGCTCAACTACTTTTTTTACAAAGTAACACCCGAATAGGGGAATGCACTGAGGATCTAACTATCATTTCTCGGGAATAAGGGATAGTAAAGAAATTAAGCTGATGATTGGTAGCAACAGTCCATATTCCGTTGATGAGTGGCGTCGTGGTTTGGGACGGGAGGGTAACAGTTTGGAAATTATTAGTATAGCGACGAGGCGAAATCGAAACAGCGCAATTGCAGCGGATGAAAGATAATTTTTGCATATACGATCACTGATAACTTCAGGATTTATTCGTACAACAACCGATTAATGGACAAGACCCGAATTTCATAGCGTAGCCATCCACGTGCGGATTAAGCGCCGCAGAAGTGCTGAACCGCCCCCGAAAGCAAGGGCCTCAACCCGTCCCTGTAGCCACCAGAAGATATAAACATGTTACGAAACCCGGGTTTGGCTGTTAAACATAAACAATGAACCTTAAGAAGAGTATATTTTTTCCATTTGGTAGATAACAGTGAATAAAACACAGGTACTGATAAAGCGGGCAACCTAGACAAGTGGCATGCTGGGATTTAAAAAATTCGGGAATTGATTTACAACAGCAAATGACACAGATCATAAACGGTCACATAGGTAAGTGCCGAGAGCAGAGGAGGATCCAGACAAATTTTGGGAGGGGAATTCCTTAAAGCATAGGCATTAGGCAATACAAGACCAGGTGTTGGAAGGTTAGTTTTAGACAAATTATTTGCGAATTTAAATGAATTCGTACTTGACTACAATTTCAGCAGGGGTCCTCTACCAGAAGCTACTGTACAGATGATGCTGAGTTTCAAAGAGCTAAGTTATATTTTAGGCACAGAAAAAAATTTTCTCTTTGGCTAGGGCAAAATTTTTCCTTCTCCTGCCCCTGGATGCCAGTGGGAGGGTGGGAAGACTGACAGTGGAAGAGAGGAGCAAATTCAGCATGCCTGCGTCTTATCTTTCAATTCTCGAGTCTCTGAGTCACACTTCCCTCAAATCTCTGTCTTATCTCCATACGGTTACAGACGACCACACACCGCTAATAGTTCAGCCCGAGAACAACGAGACTTGGGTTCACGAGACGGGACTCGTGACGATACCCGACTTCAGAAATCGAGACCAAGACGAGACGGCTCAAGTCTCGTCTTGGTCTCAATTTCAATAAATAGTTTGAGCAGGTTAATATTTCTAGGTAAATGCAATAGGAAAGATAAGTATTGGATAGAGATGGCATCGGAAATCCATTGTAAATTGGATAATGACCGTAGCAAGTTAAAGCAAGGTTACATGGTGGGACGGCATGCTTTGGCGCGTTACATTAAAGAAATACACCGAACGACAAAAAATGGCCAATAAAATCAAGGAGGCAAAATGTTACCCACACCAATAAAAAACTCTGCTATTTCCTTTAAAGACTGCTCGTGGGCACCTCAGAGTAAATATATACAAGTGCACTTCAGATGGCAAAGATGAAACCAAAAGCCGAGGCCACAAGTGAAACCTATCTTCATTATAATTGTGAAGAATGGAAAAAAAGTTCGCAATTGAAATACTTATGATTAGATTTTATTAATATTATGATTCTTTTCCTTCTCCGTTAGTACGAAATTTAATCAAAATAAAATTTCCAATCGAAATGAACAACATTATTCTGTCTTGCTTTAGATTGTTAATTTGCTTAAGTCGTAGTCAATTAGACCCATAGACATATCACTATCTCGGATTTTACCATTACAATCTTGGTCGTATGCGAAGATGCCAAGAATCTCTCTAATAACATGTGTTTAATAATGAAGTGCGCACAATGAAATGCTGTGGTGAAATACCTCGAGGTAAACAATAAACAACAAAACACCACTACGGTGACTGCGCCGTAGATGCGATAAATGAACGCGGAAGTAACGCATCGATCGTGCTCTGAAAGTGATTTCAAAACCCAATATGGACAATGAGTCAAACAGCAAAACATCCACGTCACATCACTAAGAAGGCTGCATTTGCCTGAATAGTAGTTCCGAATAATCTGTACTTTGTTTATTCAGCATCGTTCACAAAGCACGTAGTTTCTGGAAAGTAAAAGAATCACAAGCCCAGGAAGGAAATGTAAGCAAACATAAAGATAACCAAAATGGCAACAGGGCATTAAAAGACTTGAAGTAGGATTTCGAGATAAAAGAGAATATTTAAGATAAAAAATCATGAAAATGCAAAACTACAAAGATAATACGTGGCAAAAATGGCTCCACGTATTATCTTGGTTGTGTTCGGAGCGATAGGAACGCGGTAATTTACCGGTGAATGGCAATTGAGCCCTATCAAAACCAGAATATATACCGCAACCCAGGTCTAGCACACATTCCTTTTCGCATTTCAAGAGCTGGTTTCATTGAAATTATGGCAATTTTCCCTCCTTGTATGCACACACAGTTCTCCACCTCATGCGCGTGAGGAGAAAGTTGAAAAAAGAAAAAGGCTGTGCAGCACAAAAATAGATCGACGAAGTCTGCTGCCCGTTAAAAGCCGAGGAACGGTTGTATTTTTCCAGGCTGGTATAAGAATCTCCCCAGAGTAAACAAGACGACGAGATCGAATTTTCACACAACATGAAATGCTTTGCGAACAGATAAGATGCAGACCAATAAGCCATTAAACCCATCAACAAAGAAACTCCTCTTAAAGCTTGATAAATGCAGGAGGTAAGAGAAAAAAAGGAAGCAACAAAACATAGAATTCGCTCCATTCTCTGTTTACATATTAAATGGATGAAATCAAATAACTATGTTATAGTATAGCATGCCGG
This sequence comes from Ischnura elegans, assembly GCF_921293095.1. Taxonomy (NCBI): domain Eukaryota; kingdom Metazoa; phylum Arthropoda; class Insecta; order Odonata; family Coenagrionidae; genus Ischnura; species Ischnura elegans. The sequence continues at coordinate 104,678,616 of NC_060248.1, forward strand.
CACCATTTACACAAAAACATTGTCACTGTAACCATTTAATAAGGGTTAGGAAAATCACGTGAAAAGCACCACCTCCAAGTGCTCTAAAGGAAGAAACAGGAAACTGAATGGAGCATCTAAAAAAAGATGTGACGGACAGTGGCGCCGTATAAAAAAGCCCCAGACGCCACGAAGCGGAGAATAGGGAAGTAATCAATGGCAACGCCCGGATTATGCGCATTTCCGCAGTGAACTTAATCAAAATAACACTAAATATCAGTCAAATCTTAAAGCCTGTCGAATTTACAGGCGTAGAGACAACTGGGATGATAAGCATTGTCACTCGTGATAAATACAAATTTATAAACATAAAATATCTACTCTATTATCATGAATGTTTTGCGCCACTTAAAATGAGCAAAATTATATAAGATATTTAAATAAATCTGTTAGATAACTCGCGGGTGGAGACGCAAGGGTATTCGAAGCCATGCAAATGGATTCAAAGAGGTAAAACGGAATGAAAACAGATGGTCAGTAGTGCGTCAGAAACTTTTCGACCTAAATAAATTCAGCGTTAAGATGATTAATCGGCATTTAAACAATTCATATGCCAAACAACAGAAATTTCAGTTATAAATGGCAAGAAAACTTTGATTGCCATGAATTAGCATTGCATGGCGGTCCCTTAATTAAAAAATATAAAATTGTCGACCAAAAACATTTTCCAATTCTATATATCAAAGGACAATAAGAATATAAGAAAGTGTACTTACGTATTCTCGGACGTCTCGGGATCGGACAGCTTTGTAGGACGCGTAGGCCGGGTATAGTGTCCCAAAGACGAGTCTGTAAACAGAGAAGGCGGTGTGAGCAACGACAGGACACATAAGGCAGAGCAGGGCACACAGGACGGACAGATTGGCCATGGTCACGGGGCACCGGAGGCGGGTCCACCGAGGACGCACATCCTCGGTGGCGGCGGCGGGAGGGCAAGCCTCTTCCATGCCGCCCCCGCCGCCCCTCTCCCCACCCCCCTCAAACGACGACACAACCCCCGCCCCCGCCACAACACAACCACGTGCCCCGCGACGGAGCGACTCGGCTCGAGACCACCAACGCGCGACCGGCAGGCCCTCCGCACCACCACCGACTCAACGCCGCGCACCATTCCTCCTCCGCCTCTCACACTATCAGCTGCCGTAGCATGCGCCTGCCCTCCGCGGGGGGGAAGTGGGAGGACTCGGGAGAGGGGACGAATGCCGCCCTTGGGCAGCCACCGGTTTCCAACGGAGGAAAGGGAAGCACGGGTCTGCCGCCGACACGAGCCCTTATTTGGCAGATTCGCGAGCATGGTGGGGGGAAGAAAGGCGGCCGTGCTGGCTGAGGACTCCTCAGGTCTCCTCAGAATATTGTCACCGGTGGATCGACCCGGGTCTGCCTCGGAGGAGGCGTTCTCCAGGGGCCGGGAGACATTTCCGCCCCCGACGCCCACCGCCTTCCCCCGCGATCACAGGTATATGACGATGACGGTGTCCTGGTAATACACCGTGATCCGGTACTCCACCTTGTTAGGCTGCGACATGGCGCGGACGTTTTGCCGGCAGTGCGGCGGAGCTCAGAGTGCGCGGCTGGCGGGTGCGGGAGGGATTCGGGAGGCAAGGAGAGGAGCGGGCGGTCCCGCTCCCCGTGACGTGGAGCCATGGTCGAGGAAAGCGTGGGAAACGCAGCCAAGAAGGGGAGCGGGTGAGAGGCGCGGCGGGAATCGGCAATAGACGATGAAGAAACGGCGACGGAGCGGGGGCGGAATCGGAACAGCGATTTCGAGACAAGCGACGTTCACTCACACCCCTCACTTTCTGGGGGTGCTGAGATCTCACTGCGGCAAACGTCACTGCACCACGGTGGACAAAAAGCTAAAAAGCGACGCTCTGGGATAAGTTATTGAAGGAGATTTATTGATTAGCTTCATGGATGCCCCTAAGTGAACGAGAACAAAATGGCAGGCTACATAATTCGAGTATTCCAAAAAAACGATCGAAAATGCATCTAGCAGGTGTATAAAATCAAAGCATACGATATTTGCTGAGCGGGAAAGTCAACCCACATTAAGAACCCTCATGATCATATGACTAGTCAATTATTCGGTGGAACTAGACCCAGTCTGAGAAAACCGAGCACACACCACAAGAGAGGAAGTTGATGTATCCGAGATCAGACTTTAGTGTGTTCGTGTTCGATGATTCAGCGGCCGCCGTCACGCGACCAAGAGGATGAGAGGCGCCGCAGCATCGCGTTGGGCTCTGATTAAAAAAAATGACTTCTTGCCTTTGGGATCTTGCCAGTCGCCGTGCGGAGGACCCCGGAAAAACTCTTACAATTAGACTTGCACGCGGAGAGCTGAGTTTCACGGCACCCCGGAGGAGATGAGGAGGCCGGCGGTAAACGCAGTGGGCTTGCACGGGACGATGGGGAGCGGAGGTGGGGGTGATAGCTAGCGGAGGGGGAGGGGGCGCCTATCGACCGAAATGCTCACGGGTTAAGAGGAGAGGGCAGGAGTCGAGGGGGCAGGAGGAGTGGCGTAGAGCAGCCTCCGCCGTGGTGGGGGTTCACGCGCCGCACCACGACGAGATTCCGTGAAAGCAGAGAGAGAGAGAGTAAAAAGAGTGAGAAAGGGAAGGAGAAATAATTAAATGTCGCAGCTAGGCCGAAGCGGCATCTCAAATTAGGAGAATTTTAAAACTGGATAGGTACAGACTTCATAAAAAGGAATAAATTCATAATGAGAACTTTGTACAGCCACATTTATATATTCCGTTGTAAAATTAGTTTTGCTATCATACAGGATCATCAGGAAATATTAAAATGTATTACCAATAACAATTTTAATAGCTAATGATGAAGCTGTAGATGAGCGAAACTATTTATCCAATCAAATAAAATTTTTAAACCAAATTTTCATTCCACTAACACGGTTTTCAGCATCACCTCCCCGTTTGATACTCTCACCATCTCTCCTCACAAACGTTTCATGAAATTGCGATATTCTGACTATCACGGTAATCCCGAAATAACCGGGATACATGCAAGCTAAACGTCGTATATTACGGTCAAAATATTAACTCGAAATTTGACCCTGATTGCCCGAGTCCGGAGCATTAGGTTTGGTTGTTAAGGAAATTATAATGCCTGCTCTATAATTTTGTCTAATCCTTATGACTTACGCCGAAAGAGAGATAAAACGACATTCCCTAATGTACGTAAACCGTAATACGCAACGTAAACTGGCTCGTCAGATTAAGTAAAAAAATATCAACATTCAGAGAAAATAAGACTGGCAATACTCGACTGGTTAATAATATTGAAAACAGTCTCAGAGCTATTTAAATAGCGTAAGACTCCACACAACAGTAAACATAACCCATAGCTCTTTGAGCCAGGAAGAGTATATTTTTTTAATCTCGGCAAACGTCAGTACCATGCGAAAAAAAGAGGAAAACTCATGTCTTGATTGCGAGGGACAATATCGGAGCTCAATTTTTTACTCTGCGCCATCACTTTGAATATTTCGTTTTTTTATTTTGAACTTTCGTTTCGGAGATTTATACTTTGAACTTTCGTTTTACGTCTCCCACCGAAATATCACGATAATCTCGACAGTCATTGTCAATTTTTTAAATTCATTACCGTATTCATGGTACATGGCGAAAGATCGCCAAGGCATACCACGGAGGTTGCATGCGGCGCTCCACGATGAGATTCCGTGCAAGCGGAGAGATATAAAAAGGAGGGGCGTAATTAGATGTCGGTGCGGCTGGCAAAGAGCCCAGCTCCAAAAGGGGTATACACAAGACGGGGAGTGGGGCAGAGGGCGTGGGCGGTAGCGGATGGAGGGAGGGGTGAGGAAAAGGCACATGAACCCTGGTGGGAGGGAGGAGGGATGCAGCGGTATCGTTAACGTGTTGCTCGCGCTCTCTTCCTTCAACTCGCAGTCATCGCGGAAAGGAATGAGTTTGGATTCTTCAGAAACGAGCAGGAATTAATCCCGTCTCCCATTGTAGAAATAACATGGCACTCGTCCACGCGGATGGAAGAAAGCCAATCCCTCATCGGCGCTCAAGGTTAAAGCGTCGCCTCGCCGCGGGAAAGGGCGAGAACTTCACGCACTAAGTGGACGCATCGATCCCGCTCGACGTTTTACTTGTTTAAAACATATGCCATCATCAGATCAATTATAGGGTAGTTCACTTCGTGGATATTCATCGATAGTAATAACATACAAACAGTTTAGTTAATTTTCCGCACTATTTTTATGTGTGGAATATCCCTACAGCTGTTTGTGTCTTATTATTACGCCATCATCTTGAAAATTTCAGGATAAGGAAACACTTCTCAACATTTGCCTGTGTCGATTAGAATAAACAAAAGTGGTAACCTTCCACACAATTTTATTTACTAAAGTACCGACACTTTACACTACGTGTCAAAACCTCGGTACTTTAGTAAATAAAAATTTAGAAACCGGGTCGGTACTTTACTAAATAAAATTGTGTGGAAGGTTACCATTTTATTTTATTCTCATGGATATAAAACATTTCCACCAGATATCGCCGGACACTGTGAATTATATTTGCCTGTGTATCAAATTTAGAAATTGTACCTCATTTAGATTTTCACTGGAGTAAAATTTTTTACACTTGAGGTACAGGCAAATTGAAGCGATGGTTCACTCTGAATTTTAAAAGTCATAACATACTTATAATGAAACTGATACTTGACTCCATATTTAATATCGAACGACTAGGGTCAATTGCGTTTGGGGTTTACCATTATACTTCATTATGAAGATTAACAACTTCCATAAAGTAACACCTGACACGATTTCTTATATGATAAAAAATTTACACAAGTAATACGTCGGTCAGTTAGGTGACGCACCTTCTTATTACATTGGGGTGACTCGCTATAAGCAAACACGATTCACCAGTGACACTAATCTTAATCGATGGCTGAGAAATCACATGATGATTAACACAAGCTCACCACTTCAGCGACTCCTGGCTCCCACGTACCAAATGGTCACATGGTTCCCCTAGCTCTCACGTAAGACTACTTTTTACGAGTGAACAAGATAGACCAACCATAGATACTCTTGAAAATCTTTTAAAAAATATGAACAAGTCAGCCAAAAAGCAATCGAAACCAAGATAGGGTTCTGCGACCAACACTTCACGTTCAACCTATGGAGGGTAACGGACGGATGCAGAGGCGCAGCTAGGAATTAAGGCTACGGGGGTTTTCAGGCGCAACTAATAATGGGGTGCTTGGGGTATTGCATACCCGCCAGGGTTATTGGGAGGTGCGGAGGCCTTCCGCCGAAAAAAATTAAGATAAATGGTTCAAAATGGTGATTTCCACGGCCTTCTGAGGGATATTAAATTAATCCTCACACTATTCTATAAGTAATATTAATCCAATTAAGTAAAATAGATTTAACTTAAAAATTTCTGTGAGCTCTGGGGGGGGGGGGGTTTATCCCCTAAAACCCCCCTCGCTGCGCCACTGGACGGATGTACAAATCCACCAATGAATACAACTTTCTTGAACTGCAATTGCACACATTTGATACCAAGCACCCAGCTAAAACTCCGCATAGAAGATAATTTAAGGTAAATCGGAAGTCTAAACAATGCATGATTTCAAGGTGACTAAATAAGTTTTTCGTAAGAAGTTCATTATTTTTCCTCCTTCACAAAACTTGGATTTGAGTTGAAAGTCAATCAGTTCACGAATGATTAGTTTGCCTGGCATCAATGAAGTTCACGTTTTCACGATATTTAAAAGAACATTCATATATGAGACAGTGCTCCGATAATTATTAAAAAGAAAACCATTTGGGAGAATGAAGAAAGCTGTCGGTTTACAAAAAATATAAAGAATAACGTCACTGTGAAATACGGACCACTGATCACGGATAACAATCAAGGATAATCTTATATCTGCATGAGTGACCACGAAGTTTAGACCTTTCAAAATTTCGGAAAGGGGTCAACGGATGGAAGATACGGTCGACAGGGAACTTGCTCAATCAAACCTTTGATGAAAACTATAACTGAATCAGTGTATGACAGTCGCATATTTCCAAAAGATTTTTCAAAAACATAACAATAAAATAATTTAATTCATCCCATGTCCTAAGATATTATATAAATAGTGAAATGCTTCTTATAACATTATTAAATGCATATTTGAAATCGCCTAACACATGAGGATTTTCTTCTTCACGACTTAGTTTGAATTCCAATTCAAACAAGATTTTCAAGATTTTTTCAAGATTGAATTCCACAATTTTCAATTGGTATTTTGGCTTTTCCCTCGGACTTGAACGAGGGGGAACAATTGTTGGATCACTAAAGACATGGCATCACACTGTGAAGCAGGTTCACGACAACGAGTGGAACAGAACGACAGTGCCAGGCACGGAAGACTATGGAGGGAGTGGGTGGAGGACGGACGGATATGCCATGTAATTGTATAAATATATACTGGCTCGAGAATAGCAAGGGAACGACGACGGGTTCGGGGGCAACCGTCAGGGATCCCCTTTGGCGCGTGTCCACGGGAGGACCGGGGGCGGGGGGAGCGGGAAAAGGCTGCCCCGCCCACCCTGCCCCCCGCCCTTCCGCTGCACGCATCAGTGCAGCGCAGGGAGGACTGCGGCTGAAGAAACAGGAGGGTGATTTCTCGCAGCTTCGCCTAAAGACATAAGCAACTCACTTTCCCAAATCGCGCGAGTGCATTGGCCAGCTTGGATAGAACAATACCAGTGACCTCATTCTGCTTATAAGCAGGAAAAAATCGTATACAGCTATAGAGCAACGAATGTGCACTAGCAATTTCATTTATGGTGCGCTTTCGTAAAATACCTTTCTTAGCATAATAATATATGAAAGACATTAAAGCATGCCTCCTCGTGAGCCACCAATCAATGTCCACAAGTTTATGACGTTCGTCATCAGTTACTGGTTTAACCAATACCTAGTAAATGATTATTTAAAAATGGATAGGCTCTCACCAGTGTGTTTAACTTAACTCATCAATCATTGATTTTTTTAATTTTACCAGTAACCGGGGAAAGTTTACCAGTTACCCGTTAGTTTCACCAGCAGCTAGAGGAAATGTAGCAGTTTCCGTTGGACATTAATAACAAGTGTAACTTGACTAGTCCCTCATCATTGCTTCAATTAAAGAATAATTTGACGAACCTGCCTAACATCACTTCTTCAAAAAGCACACTAAGTTCGTTCAAGAAATAATACAAAAGTACTCTAGTCAATTACGACATTCCCGCAGTCGCTTTAACAAATAATTAATAATCATAAGATTATTTAATTTAAGTCTCCGGTGTTCATCGGAATTTTAGATTGCTAATGCTTGGAAAATTGGTAAGAAGTCGAAATATCTTACGTGATTCTATCGCATAACGAAACTGAAAACTGAGGACGTAAGCATGAACATCATAATGTGTTAATATTTTAGTCCATAATTCCTGAAATGTAGGTGATGCGGTATTCTCAAGTGTAATTCTTAAGGACCCAACCCCAATGCCCCAAGTATAGTTTAGTTATGACAAATGTCACACTTGACGTACAAACTAATATCAACCATATGAAATTAAAGACGAGACACTAAATCAAAAATATCATTATAAGAAACGGTGCCTGCAATCAATTTCTTTGGTGAAAACGAATGCCAATTTCAAGAGATACAGAAATAATAAGAGAAAGAATTGAAGCAAGCTTCTCAAAAAATTAATGTGCAATATTTTATCGCTTCAGTAATCGCCGCTTTTCCACAAGATTTCGAGACGCAAAACATTTTAACGTCCAGTGTATTACTATCTACTGACGATAGCTAGCATAAAGAAAAAACTGAAAATAATGTTCGCAGTAAATAAAATAATAAGAACAAGGAGAATAACATCTGGGGTATAATAAGGACCAAGTATAAGGGATTATTAGTGCTGCACAGTAAAATCTGGGTTATCTTAATGGGATGATCATAAATTCATTTTATTCTAGTTTCCCTGTTACACCTAATGTTTCCCGAATTTTTAAGTGTTGTGATTGGGAAGAAATTCATCTACTAGACAACATAAAATCCCTATATTGCATAAAAAGATAATTATCACCGAGTACTATGGGAAAATTTAGAGAAATCGATGAGAAGGATAAAAAATAATTAAAGATATAAAAGACAAGCATTAATGTCATGCTATATAGTGAGAACACAATTAACCTAAAGCATCACTCAGTTCAAAAAACTCATTTGAATTGTTCAACGCCGGATCTACCATCAAATAGGGAACACACACGTGAGCTGTTCAGTAATAGCACTTTTCTCAGCAACGACTTCCCAATGGAACATTTTCGAGTCCGGTTATTTACACATACACCATCATCGCATCTTTGCAAGCGAAGGAAGACACCCCATCACCAGAACGGATGGAGGAAATTGGCAGGAAAATACAGCACTGTCCGCGACGCTCCTCGTAGCTCCATGGGGTGCGGCGATGAGGCCGCGCCGAGGGAGCAGAGAGGAGAGGCGAAAGGAGCGGGTGCACGATCGATGGCGGGGGTGCGGAAAGGGGAAACGATGAGGGAGGGGTTCATCCACAGTGAGACAGAGAGAGAGAGAGAGAGAAAGAAGCTAAAGAGCAAGCGAGACAGGAAAATGAATTTAGAGGGGTTTCAAAATAAAACATCGGCAGGAGAGGAAGTAAACAACTCCGACGGTTCCATTTGCACGTACAAAGGAACGCGTCTTGGTAAAACACGACACGGAATTTCATTTTCCCTCCAGTGCTTTCCTAGCACTTGAAACTGGGGAAAAACGTGAGATTATTAAAAGATCCCGACCGAAGAGGAGAACCCATACTCGTCGTGCTTACTGCTTTGGCATGGTCTCGTTAAGCGAATTATTAGTGACTTGTTTACCACCACGTGCGGTGTAAAATAAGAATGGAACGTGCCTTTCGACAGAGGGAATGCGAAAAGAAAGGTCAATTACGTCCATTCAAGTTCGAAAGATAGACCATGGCGTTTGCATGGTAGTGGACAGAAAAATAAATGTGCCATATGAAGACACGAGTCTATCCGGGTATAAGATTTAAACTCTAATTTTGGATTGTTTCACTCTCGAATATTATTAATATAGTGCACCAAAAAGCAGGAATCATTCACTCCGAATGGAATTCGGAAATGCCCAATTCTACCAGGGAAAGAATTATCAAAATTTCAGATGACCTAAATGAAAAACGAATTTTCAAGAGAGGCACTGACTCCCCCTCAACGCTATACATGTGATTTAAATACGTCTACCGCTGAGTCTGGAGTGAGATCTGCCTTAGCCGACCCAAACTAACCTTAGGGTAAAATCACTGAGTGTGTGACCAAATTATTGCTGTGTGGCTGGCAGTTTTTCACAGTTAGGAAAAATATACAGCAGGAAAAGTGAACGATAAAATGGTGCCGAAATAAAATCATGAATGAAAGAGAAATATTTCGTTTTTTGATGAATCTGCGCCACTCGCTGAGGACGGAAAGACTGCTAAAGAATCATGAATCGCTAAGGAAATGAACTCAACTTCGAGTGCATGTTACCAACGGTGTGTAATACCGCCAAGGGATTCTATCAAGAATGGGATTCGCGCAGAAAACTAACTTGATAAAATAATTTACACTAATTGATTTTTAAAATATTAATTCATTTTTAAATAAAATGTACGCCTTTGAAAATGAAAAAAATGAGTTATAAGTGTCAACATAAGGAATAAGTGAACTTTTCATTTGGTTAATTTCTTACGAATAGAAAAACGACTGACTAAAATCTACTTAATGAAGACAAAACGTCTAACAACATTATAAGGAAATACTTCTCACCCAGTAGGGGCGGGATATAGTTGCGGAAAAACAGGATCTTCATTCAACAAATAGTATTAAGTAGTAGATCTGGGATTCACACATTTCAGGAGTTAAGGGGGAAATTAGTAAAACAATATTACAAACATCCGCCAACCTTCTTCCTTATTAAGAGCTAAGGAAAATTGAGACTTCTTCCACTTCCACAGCGTGGAAACCATTGAGAAAGTGTAACAACCCACATTGTGTTTATGCAAAATTAGTGTAGCCAATAAATAACAATGGCGATATTACCCCTACATTTGGAAACGGATTTTAGACTAGGTGAACCAGAGCTCTACACACACATTCATACTCTGGTTGGAGAGGTCAGGTTAATTATACTGTAAGACATGAAAGCATCGGATAAAAAAGGTTAAAGTGAAAGCTTAAAAATATTTATTTAAAATAATACAAATACGGCAAAATTTCACACAAAACAGAACACAATCGATATGATACGGAAAACTGAGTGATGCGTGTTACGCGGGATAAAAAGCATTTACACAGTCCAGGCTACCGGCCAGGATACGCCTAATGTTTGCCCGATCGAGATATTTGATCAAGCTTACAAACCATTCCAATGCCGCTGATAAATAAAACCTGCAGAAAGAAATACACCATATGACCCAAGTTGCTGGCTGTAAGACGACACAGTATAATAGACAACGGCTAGTTAATGTTTCAAATAGAAACGAATGGAGTTTAATATTGGACAGAAGTCATGAATCAAACTAAAAAAAGTGCCTAAATTTTAACGGAGGGAAGTAGTGGCAACAAAAACGAGACGCGCATTAAATATTTTTAAATATGTAACACTAATAAGACTAATTGTATCAGAGGGAAGAGAATTGGGAAATCACAAGCAGTTTAATATATAATTTTCATGAAAAACAGGTCGAAATAATTATCAACACTCATCTCTTCACAACTTAATTTTTTTAAACAATTTTCTACGGGTTTAATTACAGCTACTGCGGATGTCTTCAGCAGAACGAGTTTCACAGAATAAGCAATAGTTGGTTGTGCATATCTGACATCCTTTCTTGAGAAACACCAAATCAAAATCGCTTGGTTACAGCTGAAAACACGTAGCACAATGATACTGGAATAGAACTTAAAACAAGTTCAAAATCCGTGAGCGGATTCGTAGCCTTGAATTTAAATATAAAAGCGAGGTGAGCTATTTTAAGATGTCTTTAAAATAAGGAGCCACGCCGGCTAGCTTCTTAACTACGAAATTTGAAGATCATGAATATTTGAGTTATACTGATGACTTCATCTATAATTAAAATAGAATCAAATGAAACTGAATTCACTTAACATATCAAAATATTGGATTTCTACTTATTTATACTAATTTCAACTGAAATTGGAGTAATAGAAAAAACAATGAGACTTAATTTTTGAGAGCTATGGTAAATACATGGAAACCATTTTGAATGGGAGACTATTTAGACATATTTGACTGTGTCTGACAGTTTTACATGGGAATGTCTTTAAGATATTATTTTACTTAAAACGTCTTTCGAAATGAAATTTAGAGTGAACTTGAAGAAGAAAAATTTTCACAGTCAACCTTCAACGAATCCTAGAATCCCCTATCAACGAATTTCCCTAAAATACGATAAATATTTAAAAACTGCTTCGAAGGTTAATAAGTGCGCTTCCGAGGCCATCGGTTATATTCTTACATCACTAGGCACAAAAAACTTACTGCCACACAAATTTTCACCAATCACATCCGATACCATTGTAAAATTGAAAAAAATACCTTGACTTAAATAATGAATATATATTTTATTGTTTTTGTATACTTTGGACCTAACGAGAGGAACGAAACCTGTCACAGATCATTCCAAAGGGGTCTGAAGGCGGGATTCGAAGATATCCGCTATCTATCCATCCAGCCATTTCCATCGATCACGGGAAGCATCGCGTGATGGATGGCGCTGGCAATTCCCCGGCAAACGATTCAAACCCCGAACGGAGCGAATTTCACTCGGGATTCCCAGCGCGTGTGTGGACCAAATATAGATCATAATGTAACAGAATGTGACCGGAAACCAAAAGGAATTCCACAAACACGGTGGCCTCCGCTGAGGATGAATGTTTTTGAAAACTTGCTAAGGTTAAATGAATAAGTATTCCTACACGAACTACGATGTCATTTTCTTGGAGACTGATTTATTAGGCGATAGACTACAACATGGCTGGAACAGAAGGATCAACAACTTTGCTATTTCCACATAGTAATTTATTGACACCGACCATGGTTTCGTTACAGAGTAACATTATCAAAGTACCTTGATAATGACAAGACCTTGATAATGTTACTCTGTAACGAAACCATGGTCGGTGTCAATAAATTACTACGTGGAAATAGCAAAGTTGTTCATCCTTCTATTCCTGCGATTATGGATTTCCACCAAGTTACGCCCGCTACCATTAATTATACAACATGGCTATTGGAGAGCGTTTTCAGGTAAGAACTTAGCCGTTTCAAACGAAAAACAATGAGCATTGATACTCGCTCGGAATAAAAAAATAATAATTCCCATCAAAGGTAAGGAAATCTTATACTCTACTGATCATTTAACATAGCTTTATCCGTGGTTACATCGAAAAAAAAACAAAGGAAATTCATGATATACTTATATTAAATACATACATATACATATATTACAAGCATATTTTATCTGTAGGCTGTAAAATAAATTTTTCAAGAACATTAGAGAAGGAGAAATTCACGGAGCGTATCCAGTTATCTTTCAGCTACCTTAGATTAAGGTAGTCATACGGTAAGCGCCACCTAAGGCCCAAGCATAAAAGCTGGAAGGAGCGTTCGTCAACCATCTTCCACGCTTCACAGAACACCGAAAGTGGTTCGAACATGACGCGGTAATGACTGATGAGAGGTCGCGTCACGACACCTTCATGAGTACCGGATATACAGCTGATGACTGCTGACTAAACCTATAGTCAACTTACATAACAGTTTGTGCACCTGCGACCTCGTCTATTTATTCAACAAATTCTGTGACTTTATAGAAGCTTTTACCGGGAGGGTGCTCGGAGCCGTTTACCTGTACTAATCTGTGAAATAATTGACTCATTCACGTGTGATATAAATGACGAACTCATTGAAAATATAATTATTGACGTAAATGGAGAAGGGACATGCCGGGACAAAGCAGGAAATGCTACAGGACCAGCGGTCCTGAACCACCCTCGCGACTTTTTTTCGTGACGTACAATTAATATAAATAAGGAAAATGGCAGAAGGAACTGATGAAACCAAAGTACAAAATGAGAAATTTCAGCCTTGAAAATGAAAAATTTGCAGAAACTAGAGGTCAGTGTAACTGATATAAATTGGAGAAATGTTATTTCATTAATTCAAATAGTATTAAAATGGTAAAACTACATCGATCGCAATCATTTACATTCTTCAGAATAATTTCCTTTCTTCTCTCAAAAGTAAGTTATTTTGAATCTCAAGTAACATAATACGCGAAAACCTTCAGCACTGAAGTCATTGTGTCTCTTAGATTCACCTAGTATTCGTTTTGCAGAATCGATGATTCAGGTACCTACTGGGAAGAACGTGGTAAAATACATTCCAGGATAGCGTAAGTGCTTTTCTTTCCTAAGTAAGCGTTGAAACATTTGCAGAAATAGAAAATTTTAACAGGAATAAATAAGACATTATTATTATATTACAAAATTATGAAGTTCATGGTAATACTATACCATTAGAGCTAAAGTTTTCAAACTGTCACAACTATAAGAAACCCGTTAGCATAAAAAAATTTTCTATAACAAATATTTTGCATGCTAGTCAGTTTCCGCCATCAACTTTACATAATAAATGCACAAACACTTTTAGCATACTTCGGTGCCATATATTTAAAAGGACATTGAGAAAATTTCCTTATCGACGTCAATATTAGTGAATTCAAAGATTTATCGCATGTATGGGTGCCAAGAAGGAAGCATACATTTATTCAGATCACCAGCATACTCATGAACTACATTATTAGCTTTAAAAATGTATATTGGATAACTAGCAATCACGCCTTTATATAATGACAGGATACCTATACTAACTATAGAAACTAATAATCTGCTTTGAATATAAGGCAGGAGAACCATTCACTCGTACGGATGATTGCTATCAATAAATATGATGACTAAACTGAACCTCATTTATGATGAATGCAACGTGCAAAAATAAAAATCATAGATAACACTAATTTTTTAATGGATTAAGCATTTTTACCTTCAACTCGGATTGTCATAAAAGTAAAGTTTAATACCTAAAAAATATTCCAGAGAATATTAAAGCTTACGCATGCCAATATCAATGTCCACTGCAGTTTCTGACGCTATTTGAAATCGAATTCAAGGGAGTTATGAAGACAAATGATATTTAGGAAAATGAAACACTTCGTTTTAGCGAACTTCTACGAAAAATGAGCGGACTTCTTACGACGAATAATCAGTAGCGATTGTTATCCCTCAGAATGGAAGGTTTTAATTACTTCCGAAATCGCTGTACACGGGAATTCTCAGTATTCAGCTTTTATCTACGATATTACGAAACAATAGATAAGAATTCTGAATGCAAACTCTGCCAAAAAATGAAATGTGAAACAACAAATGAGAGGTAGGAAAGAAGACTAACAGCAGTTAATTGAATGGCATTCTTGAGCATGATAAAAAATGGGGAGAATCTCGTTATCTACAGCGTCAACGAATACGCCGAAAGGATGAACCATTAATTAAACCATGATTTAGAAAAACATGCATTAGCTTCAGACTTAATGAATGAAGAAACACGCGCACAAGTAGATAAGTTTGCAAACTAAAATATTTCAAATCATATAAAACATGGAGAATAGCAACGACGGAGAAACTATGCATAAAAAGAGCAAAGTGTAAATAACAGTTACGTCAGCGAGAAATTTATGATACAGCACACAGTTCGCAATACTCCAGAGTTAACAAAGAAACAACAATAACTGCGACAAAATCCTCACAAAATTACAGAAATGGATAATGGACGCAATAAATTGCACGACAAAAATGATAATTTCAGGTACGATAAAGTAGAATTTCATATAGCCGATTAAATACGCTGCAGTTTCCACCGAGAAATTTGTTTCTCAACTCATTTCTTTGTCAGCATTGCACTTGAAAATGAACGTGGAGTGAAGAGATATATATTTTACGGGAAACCGAAGTATATTCACCACATAATACGCTTGAAAAAAAATGCAGGTAGAAACTCTACGGCTATGAAATAATATACTTGCGGGCTGATAGTTACAACAGAGTTTCTTTAAAACGACGAAGCACTTATTTATTACCTTCCCCATTTTAGTGCAGTCATATACGTTGAGTACACCGGGTGTACTACACCCCATTCACAGAAATAATTTCTAAATCGTAGTAAACATTTTCAAAATGAAATTAAATTATTATTTGTAATTCTCATTACATTTAAAATAAACTTGAGTTATGTGAGTTCAATAACTTACGCATGTTAGTTATTCACATAAAGTAACAACGGGTTTCCGTGAAAAGATTCAGTAAACAAGAGGGGAACGACAACTGAAGACCAGCTGATTTATATTAGTTCCTGCAGTAGAAATTATGCCGAAAATCTCAAGAAATTCTTCAGCATTACTCATACCACTGCTCCAAGGCCGTCAGTTGCTAATTTGTGTTACTTTCGCAGGGTGGAATTATACACATTTTTTATGACATCACGGCATCGCATGTCAAACAGTCATAAATGGGAGTAGGTACAGGCGGCTTGAAGCAAAAAAGAACAACACACTGCATGGCCAATGAATATCGCAAAACATATCACGCACTCATAAAAAATGATACGCAGATTCTCGCGGAAACTTACGTTCCTGAGGGAATATGAAAATTGCAGACACTTCCCTGCTTAAGTCTACGCCAAACCAAAGACGCAATCGATGTAATTACCCAATTCCATTTTTCAATAATATATTAAATTATTATCCATGCCATACATGAACTGATGATATTATATAATCCATGTCCTTTCGACATTAGATATTAATCGGCAATGCAATAGGACGAAAGAAGAATGATCGGCTTTCCCGGCGTATAGAAACGTGCAAGGTTACTGGAGGACCCGGTAGAATTCCTGAGTAACCTCCCACGTGGACAAAAGAAGTGAAATCTCAGATGATCATTACATGGATTGATTAAACAAATCACATATATGCGGCCCACATTCAATGAATTAAAATGCAACCACTGCAACACAAAATAAATCAGTTGGTAAGTAAGAATATAATACTAAAATACAATTTATTTAACATCTTATTATATAATAAACTGATTACATAAATAATCTGTATGTGCCTAACAATAATGAAACGGTATAATAAGGTTGGAAAATAACTGCGCACGGGCTTTGAAGTAAAAATTCATAATGGTACGCTAACTGGGATGATACCAGTAAAACTACACGGGAAATTCCTACGAAAGAAAAGCTATTGCATAAAAATGATAAGAATAACGGATAATGTCAAGATGGACTTCGATAGTAACCAAATAAATAATAATTAAATGCACCTGAAATAAAAAGGGCATAAAAAAAAACAATTGGCCTCTCTAAAATGAGAACAGGAGAATCCCAGAAGTGCTATAAACTATAACGACAGTTTCCAGATACGGCATACCGCTTATGTCAAATCGTAAAACAGTTTTCACAGCGTTTAGAATCCAATAACAGATGCAATTATTTGTTGCATGCGATTAATATAACATGATAAGTCAACATTATTTTTAAGGCATACTTAATAGTGATATATCTACGAACCGCAAAACTAATATGATGTCCGAGAATACCAATAAATGATGAAAACGAACACCATACTATATTATACTATTTTTATTTATTTTATTTATTTCCAATTTCCCCGTAAACAGCACATAGAGGCCTTTACAACGGAGGATTAACAAAGCACGACACAAACATCCATGCCCTGGATAGGCACCACCTACCCAGGCGGGATTCGAACCCGCGACCTACGATTTGGCAGGTGAAGACTTTACCCCACCGCCACCGAGGCAGGCTAAATACAAGAGAAATATACTAAAATACAAGAGAATAAACCTAAAAACTTGCAGACGACACCCGTTAAAGCGACTTGCGTGAGAAAGGTTATCGTCACTGCAGGTCGAAATGTTGAAGGTCAAATACGACATTACACGGTAAAAAGTCCATATAAAATCGAACATCGACGGACCGCACGAGTGAATAGTGTGCAGATTAAAAGACGAAGGATAAAATAAGCTAACGTCAGAGAAAATAATATCATGGTACGGGAACAAGCCTGATAAAAATGTTTCGTCAAGTAAGGTCAGAGAAGCGAACACTAGCAGGAAATGAGTACATATTAATTTCTCTGATAAATGAAATATAATAACAGTTGATGATAACTATTAAAATTAATCTGAAAGATAGTCAAAGGTATAAAAACGGTATTACAGAAATTTAATATCATTCTTTTACTCGATAATTTTGATTTATTTGATATTTTTAAAGAAAAAATCTAGCTATAAAACAAATACGTGCCAGGTTAAATTGAAAATAAAATGCTAATGCCAGGCAACTAAAATCTTTTTCAATCTTTTGGAAACACAAAATCACCAATGGGTTTTATTTTAAGTAATTAGCATCACAATCACGGGTTATCGCTTCAATTTATATCTTAAGAATAAGAGAATCATGCAAGGAATGGAACGCGAGTTACATATTAATGAAATGTAAAATACACAATTCGACCTAATTTCGTTGATGTTAACATATTAAGATCAGCATCAGTAAAAAATATGTAAATAATGTGGAATAGATAAATTTATAATACCAAAATATTTTACTCCAAAACAGAGAGAAGTAATTTCCGTTAGTATAACGTGCCAACAATTGTATACAAAATTTAAAATTACTACCATGAATGGAAAATCACTATTCAAAAGGTAATATGGATTCCAGCACAGTAGAAAACGCTTATTATCAACATCACACTTTTGATATGAATAAATAATTTGAATAAGTTAATAGGAAAAATATCAAAGCATTGACACAAATGATACGAAATGAGATGGAATAGAAAGCAATGATACTCAAAACATAAGTGAAGCCTACATTATGCATATGACGTCTAATCCAAAAGCCTGAAGTAAACAAAATACATATATAATTCCAGATACGAATCGTGGAAAGAGCCAGTAGCATGAAAACCAATGGGGAATCAGGGGTATCGGATCGCAGGCGAGCAATTAATCCCCGTTACATAACACACACGGAGAGGGCGTGTGTGACGATCAATGCCTCACCGATCGATGTCGTTCGGTCCTCAAAACGCACCAACGACGCTTCCCCGCTTGACCTGTTCCTCGTCGGGCACGCGCCTCGACTTCGTCGCCCCTTTGGCAAAAGCAATTGGTGGCGATCACGACGATCAATTTTCGCAGTTTCCGCCGTCTCGGAAAGACAATTTCATTTCCTCGTCAAACCTTTTATATACGCCCAGCTCTGACAACACGGACGACTTCAATTTGCCCGCGCTCAATAACCTCCTCCACGTGCTTCTAGAAGGCGGGACAATAACCTTCAATCGATCTTTTAAGAATACGAGAATCACACATGGAATGGAACGCGAATTATACATAATGACCACGGATGGCAAGTGAAAGGAAAAAAAATGTTTCGTTTCGACCCGAAGGGAAACGAAAATACGAGGCCTAGGTTTAGTTTCGTTCCTGTACGAAATTAAAATCACCAAGGACTTTAGTTTCGACCAGGGACGAAACTTTACTGCCTAGAACGAAACTAAATCAATCGAAACTCCGCTCCTCATAGTTAAATTTCGATCCCAAAATTTGAGTGGAGGGGGATAACAGAGAATATTTTCGACACATTACGTTTGGCATTCGTGTTGTGAGGTTAAAACATTGAGCTTAAAAATCTAATGGCCAGTTTGCGTTCACCGTTCTCCTGTTAGTGGTAAAAACATGAGTGTCCCATGCACCTAATGGCGGTAGGCCGAACCACTACTTCATTCAACCATACTTCGCACTCGTTGCGTGGGTCGAAACTAAACCGTTCGAAAGGAGAAGCACGTGGTCACTCCGGTGCGAAACATTATCTGCGTTTCGTTTCGTCCCAGAATTTTACTTTACTTTCGACCCGAAGTAGTTTTGATTCAGATTTCGTTTCGGTCCTACATTTCGCTCCCGGGAACGAAACTATTGAAATTTTACCGGTTTTGACTTTCGTTTAGTTTCCGTACCCATCCCTAATAATGACATCTAACTTAAATACAAATGATACGCACGGGTGCGTCGCAGTAGTAGAGAATCACCATCATATTAACTCTACCGAAGAGATGGTACGGTGCACGAACAATAAGAAATATTATTTCCAAGGCATGACTACAGTTGCAATAAAGAAGGTGATGGGGAGGGGATTGACTCATGGATCTTAAATAAAAAGAGTTTCCATTTCGAATAGCTTTCCATTCCGGGTGAGAAAACAGCGAAGAACGAAAAAACCGGGTGGTAGATGAATACGAGAAATACTACGCGATATGTGTAGTATTACACTGAGAAAATAATTGAAAAATTAAATTCCGAAAAGATATAACATAACATTGTACTACGCATAATTTACTTGCGGCTGAACAACCATTCAGATGAACTTCGTCCATAATCGTACATCGAGCGTCATTTGTTATCAATGCTATACAGAAATTAATTTCTTTATCGTTACACACCTTCAATTAAATACATTAAAACGTAAAATCGTTTCAATTACCCAAAAAGGTTTCATTACCCAGTTTGTTCTAACAATATGAAAAAAAAATTACGTTAGAAGTGAAAATTTCATTGGAGGTACCAATCCCACCATTCTGCCTCAACTGAAGGGGCTCATGAACCAGCGCTTCCAAACGGTCGGAGTTTAAATTGCGCATTAGCCAGGAAATAATAATCACCCATTTTCTTACCAACCCACCGGTTACCGGTTGAGCTGCTCAATAACTGTCCCATTGAAGCAAAGAAATAAGTTGAACCAACCTCTATCTCCAATGGGAATTGATACTGAACCAATACTAGTCACATATGGGCTGGAAAGCAATTGCGCAAGAAAATGGAAACTCATTTGTTATGGGAGGATGTCAGCAGGAGAGTCAATATTACCATGATACCGAGAGCCGCCTCGAAAGGAGAAAATAAAGTTCTGCCAAGCGTGTCGACGGAAACCCGACCAGTGCCCCTCAGCAAGGAGTGGAAATAAAAACGGCGAAATCAGCCAAACCTGGATATCATCCCTCTACTCCATTGATAACTAAATCTATAATCTAGTCATTACACACAACAATTCATCTCCTCTACTATGACAGTAGAATTTAATCTGATTATGAGGCAATTACCCCAATATATTTAAAACATTAATAACGACTTGGGTTCATTAAATTAAGAACAAAACCAAATTTACTACATTATAATTTACAAACAAGTTTAATGTGATGCAGAGTTAATTTTTTACCTTAATGGTAAAAATCTAACTCTGCAACTTTAAGCCAGAAGTTACCTTAGCGACCCCGATTAGGGAAATTCATTCCACCGGACTAATTACCAGACATTGAGGGAATTGAGAGAACACTTGATAGCAATAATTTATAATAAATTCAGTTTCATCAACAATTGCAACGTATACATACGTAAAAGAGACGAATGAACGCGGTCCGCAGACAACACCCGTTAAATACTAACGTAAACCGTTAAATTCTTAAGTATAACAATACCTGGGATTAATCCGCTTAATCTTCCACTCATGGATATCATTTTTTAACCTAAACATCACTGAGATACTAACTAGATTATGTTAACTTTAAATACATTTTTCACAAAATTATATTTAACGTAAAAATGAAACGTTAATAACCAAAGAGAAAACACGACCGAGAACCAGACTTCAACTTTTCTGCGAAAACAGACGAAGTGGCCTTTGCGTAACAACGGGATGAGATCACGTTCCCAAAAGAAAAATCGCGACCCACGCGAACGAGAGAAATTTCTCATGGGTGCTCAAGGTATCGGAACGTGTCTGTATATTTCTAACACTCAATAAATTAACCAAAAACAAATATAAAATTGATAACACAAATAAGAGCGCCCTCAACGATGTGATGATAGAGAAAATATTAGTATTCAATTTACAAATCTATATTGCTAAGGTAATCATTCGGGGTAATTCGTAAAAAATTAGCAGTGACAACAGCTTATTTATGAAAACTCCGCAGAATAATAAATTTTCTAAAATGTTTATGACTATTGACTGTATTCGAAGCTAAACGGAAAAAAAGATTAAAGCTGATATAATGCCATTTGCACTTTTATATGAGTCTATTTCTTCGGTAAATCTTAGAGGAACTACACATGTTGAGTAGGAAAGTCTCTAAATTCTATTACAGTAAAAATTTCGACAGCAAAAACCATCAACGACGTAGGCGTTTGGAAGCTCAAGCAATTAAAGAGCATCATACAATAATTTTGAAACAAAAAAAATTTGAATTCAAAGGTTCGGTAGAGGTAACAAGGTTTTACACTCTTCATGATAGCAGGATCGGTCAATTTAGGCTACAGTAAAATTCTGAAATTCAAATATACCTCTCCCCAGTAGCAAAATAGAGCTGGTAACACAGAAAATACAGGGTCAAATCGGTATAAAGGTCGATAACAGAGATAACATTTGAGACAGAGCTCTGAAGAAGCTAAAATCCGTAATGCCTGTGGTGGAAGTTTTCCGATGTGAAAGCGTAAGAGAGGTCTCTCAGTAGTCAAGGCGAACCTTGAATAGTCGGAAAGTCGATTGGATCCGGAACAGAAATATTTAAATCGTGAGCTAAATAAAATACGTAGGAAAGCTACGGAATTCGTCAAAAACTATTACGAGCGCACAGACAGTTATTCAGTTTTTCACGAAATAGGTTGAGAGTCACTGAAGACTTGGAGGCTTCATGCTAACCTAAGATTGAATAATTGTTTGAATAATTTACAGCGGATTTCTTCCGGAGCAACACACAAAGGACATTATCTAAGACCCGTACTCTATTTACCGGTCAGAAAGAAACGATACATAAGTGAGATATTTTCCCGAACGTATTGGTATATTAATTCACGTGTTGCCCTTTTTTACCAATTACAAATTAATTGCTTTATTAAATCGGCTTTAATGCGGCTTTATTAAATGCTGGGCCCACCTCGAACAGACAAATTACTCGCACGTCGAACACAATGTTTTTATACTCACTTAAAGTTTAACGGTGTCCTAACACCTCCCTCCAAAAGCCTTTTGAGGTGGCTTTCAGGATAGCTTGCAGATGTTGATGGACGACAAACTGCATCATTATCAAGTATCAGATGACACGGGAAGGGACAAAAAACCTTAATTGACAACGATGGATGATGCGAGGGAAATTTAGCAATTCTACGGTTGCGAAGGCAGACGAGTGTCGGAGATGGTATATAAGCGGTGCCAACCCATGGCGGGTCACGTCCCACCACCACCGACAGCCCCTGGCGTTGCATTTGCATCACACCCCTGGTCGGACACGGAGCGAGCGTGCTCGAGTGGTCCAAATGGCCTCAATTTAGCCATCTGCAATGAGGTCCTCAAGTGCGTCCCTCCTCCCTGGCATCTATTTGCCGCCTTGATCTCGGCGCGACGCGAAAAAAAATTGGCACCCCAATCCGAATACCAAACAGCGTTTGGGAGACGAACACATGCCGAGACGCAGGGCCACAACCCTCGAGATGGATCTATCCCTCTCTTCTGGACCTATCGACCCCGTTTCAAGCCGCCGCGGATCGCGAGCCTGAGGATGGGGGAGACGGCACACCTCACACTTCGGGTCGATTCGACAGCAGCAGCCGGAGGCGGTGGCGGGAGATATGACGGCTTTCACCTCGCCGCCTCCAGCGGCACACGTCAAACGCCGCGGACCACGGGAGGACAGACACTGATTCCAATCGGGAAGGGTGACACGAGGATCGCCGTAAACGGAGGAGAAAAGCACGTGGCCCCACACGGCCGAATGACTAGGACCTCGTAAGCATTACGTCAGAGTAAAATTAATCTAAGAGCGATTTAGGGCTTCTACGCATGAGACTAAGGCTGGAATGATCAAATTCGAGTTGATGTGATTGGTCTCATAGCCAGACCACGATGATCGTGCTGTTTATTTCGATAGCAAATTTAATAACTCAAGATGAAGTACTGAAGAAAACAGGGAAGCACCAGGATTTGAATATAACACAATTTATAAGTGCTTCATTTGCCAACTTTTTTTCATTTTCAACAATAATGATAAAGGTAGGGTCCCATTATTGGCTTCATCTTTGGTTACTTGAAACACCATCTCCACATAATATCAGGGATGGCAAGTGAAAGGAAAAAAAATGTTTCGTTTCGATCCGGAGGGAAACGAAAATACGAGGCCTAGGTTTAGTTTCGCTCCTGCACGAAATTAAAATCACCAAAAAGTTAAGTTTCAACCCGGGACGAAACTTTACTCCCTAGAACGAAACTAAATCAATCGTAACTCCGCTCCTCATAGTTAAATTTCGATCCCAAAATTTGAGCGGAGGGGGATTAGAGGGAATAGTTTCGACCCATAACGTTTGAAAAACGTGTAGAGAGGTAAAAACATTGAGCTTGAAAATCGAATGGCCAGTTTGCGTTCACCGTTCTCCTGTTAGTGCTAAAAATATGAGTGCCCCGTGCATCTATTAGCGGTAGGCCGAATCTCTACTTCATGCAACCATACTTCGTACTCGGTGTGTGGGTCGAAACTAAACCGTTCGAAGGTGAAGCACGTGGTCCCTCCGATGCGAAACATTACCTGCGTTTCGTTTCGTTCCGGAGTTATAGTTTAGTTTCGACCCGAAGTGGTATAGACTCCGATTTCGTTTCGACCCTGAGTGTAGCTCCCCGGGTTTGAAATCTATTTCGTTTCGTTTCTACATATCTCTCCCTGGAACGAAACTATTGAAATTTTACTGGTTTTGACTTTTGTTTACTTTCTATTGCCATCCCTGCATTTATAAACTTCCAAAAAATAAATGCGATGGTGGTTGGCGTAACATGGTGAAACTCCTTCATGATGCACAAAGGGTAAGAAAAGACTTAGCTGTTTCACAAAATAAAATATCTTTGCGACCGGTTTGATGATGATACGCTGTATCGAAACCGGTCGCAAATATATTTTATTTTGTGAAACAGCTAAGTCTTTTCTTAACCTTTGTGCTTCCAAAAAATAATTCGGCACCAAATCATAAAGGGCCTGAAGTATCAATTGTCCCCTTTGGAAGCATAAATCCCCGTTCAAAACAACTTCGTTAGCGAGTCCTTTACGCATGCCTCTGAACCAGGCCCATCACAACCATGTTCTTTCAATATAAACGCGAATACGTAAACTGTGAAATCGAATGGAGGACTTTCGATTTCATTGCTCTTGAACGACAAAACGTTCTGGTTCGTTTCAAGATAAATTTAGGCTTTTCCCAAATCATGAATTCCTCAAGCCGAGCAACGCCATTTTAAGTTATTTGATTGAAACAGACCCTCTTCTCGAGTTAACACCCCAATTGCACCTCGCTGGCGCATATATGGCTTAGTTCTACGAAAAGAAAACCCTGCTTTACAAATAGAGCAGAACCTAAATAATATCAAAAAGTCACTCCTGTATCTCGCCACATGACACAATATTACATATATCTACACTACAATATCAGAAATGAGTCGAAATTAATTTTTCTACATTTATGGCGAAATCAACGATTAAATACGAGGAAATTACCACTTCATATAAGACGATGAGGTACGAGCGAACAGATGCTGGAGACATCACACAAGAACGAAAAGGAAGACAAAAGAAGAAGTCCTTGGCATGGTCATTGGTCAAGGGAAAGAGAGTGACTTGAAACCAAGTCCTATGTACAAATAAGGCTGATGGAGCGAGAATTAAGAGAAGACTGGATGTAGAAGGTCATCAAGGAAGGTAAAGAGCAGAGGGTAGTTCGATAGTACGAAAAGCAGGCAGAATGTAAAGTGAACTGAAGTTTATCTTGCGAGGCGATATTCCATTCAAAACTAGATGAGAGTATTTTTGATCCATGTATTATCGAATTGAATAGCTAAAGAACTAATTAAAGAATTCAAACTCCTTATGTATCCATTTATAATTGCTGGATCAAACAAACATTAAATGAAGGATACTGGGACCTTCCTGAAAAGTAATATTGTATTTTCGACTAACATCGACCACCATACCTTCTTCGAAGGTTTAAGTAGAATGAAAAACATCAATTATTATTAAAGTCATCGGCAGTCAAAAATGCTAAATTACACATTGTAAAATTGAAATTAAAATGGTATGATTTATGAGGGATCAAAGCCAGCGTATTTGCCATACATTGTCACTCCTCTCGAATGAGTTATCTCACTCCATCTGCCTTATTCCGAAGAAAATGCTTAAATACGATTGTAAGCAGTGCACACCCTTGTACGTCAAGGAATGACATTGATAATATATAAAAAGTAGGACATCTAATATTTCAAGAGAAAGGGAAATTATGGATTTTCACGAAGAATGACGTAACACGGTAAGGAATTATTCGCTCCGTTAGCCAATAAAAAATTACAAGGTCGCAGTAGAAGCGTTAATTCTCTGGTAAAAACTAATGGTAATGATAAAATACAAGACATTTTGGAGACGGAGACATCTATTACTTACTATGGTAAAATGTAAAACTGAAGATTGCGAATCCTATCTGATTCAAGAGTATTCAGTGTAACCCAAGCCAATTTAACTTCCAGGCAAGAATTAGGGTCACAATGGTATATCGATGCAGAAAACGTTAATTTGTGATATAGAGTCATGCCATGACACAAACCACTATAATACTTATAAAATGACTCATACCTAAAGGGAAGTTTAACTGACATACCATTTGAAATTATACGCGTAGGCATTCATGGAGTTTTAAAATTAGCATCGTAGTTAAAACAATGCATAGTATTTTTACCACTTGACTAACTACAATATCCAGTACTTACAAGAAGGCAAGGAAAAAAGCAGATTTTGCTTCGCCAACCAGTGATCACTATGAGCACCAATCGGCACACGTCGTATAAATGTCAGGTAAATAGGGGAGTGTGGAGGTAGGCAAAACAAGCTTTCTCTTCTGAGGTCGCTATTTTTAATATAATTGCTTTCGAAAAATAGAGGAAACACTTCAAGTTTCAAATGAAGAACGTAAATTTTTGACTAGATCTATCGATTGATGCATCGAGGACAACTGTTACTGATAAGAAATGGTTCTAATCAGCCTCGCATATTCATATTTAAACGCCAAGTATACTGAAACAAGGAAAGTGAGGGGGCAAAATCGGATCGGTGACAAGATGCAGGAAAAAAATGAGGCATAACCACAAAAATAATGAACACCACCGCCCAAAATACTGACTCCACCGTAAACCCCCTTAAAAATTTGGAGGAAGGAATCAATCAGGGTGGTGCACAGGGAGAAGTTCATGGGTGAAGGAAGGATGGGAAGAGATCAAAGTGTTCGAATGCACAGGAAGAGATTTCCCAAAAGAACAAGAGCCAGCTGGGGGATGGCATCTCCACGAATAA
The DNA here is from genome assembly GCF_921293095.1 of Ischnura elegans. Lineage (NCBI taxonomy): Eukaryota > Metazoa > Arthropoda > Insecta > Odonata > Coenagrionidae > Ischnura > Ischnura elegans. The sequence goes on from NC_060248.1 coordinate 104,705,308, forward strand.
TGGATAAGGGAGACAAGGAGCGAGGGCTGACGCCACGGCACCGCCAAGCATTGCCCTCGGACGGGAGATCAACGATCCTCTCCCCACCCTCAGGATGGGATTGCAGCGGGGAGCCCGTCGCGAGCAACCAAACGAATCAAAAGAGGGTGAGGGGGCTGGCTAAATAAAGCAATGTCAAAATAGAAACCGAGATAGAATGGAAGGGAAGCTAGTGCAGAGCTGCGTTTGAACGGGAGCAACGTAGAACCTCCGAGCGAGAGAACAATCTAAGGGGCACAGGTCAGAAAAGTCACGGAAGAAATAATGAGGCTCCGGCGAGTTGCAAGATCAATATTTTAGCATTAAGAGCATTAAGACATGGTAGCTACCAAAATATCAACCTGAAATGCCCAGAGTTTTCCCGGCTCCCTAAGACCATTTCCTTAATTGATAAGACAGTTTTCAATATACGTTTAACGCTTGAACGGATGTTATTTTCATTAATTTTTATTACGGAGATAAATGCAAGTGTTGACAATGGTTTTATCCATAAACCCCGAAATTTCAAGATAGTAAACATAAGGTTTAAAAAAGCAATGCATCAGGAAAAAAGAACTCGACCGGTTGAGCAGAAACGATGTGTCCTCGTGAGGGACGACATTGTACTTGTGTAGGACTTCACATTTTCCCGGCAAATGGTGGCAGTAAATTCATCTCGGGATTTCATCCGGGTAATCTCCTCAATCTCCACCGTTACCGAAGTGAAATCTTTTTCCATCAGCCCTGATGACGATTGGAAAATGATTCCATCGAAACGTCGGCAGCGATGGAGATTGACGAGATTACCCGGGCGATACCCCGAGAAGAATTTACTGGTATTAGAGTTGGATCGACTTTTGCTTGCCTAAATTTTATTAGGTGCTAGCTACCCTAGTAACAGTTTCTGGGTGAAAGTAGCCTAGCTAATAGTCATCCTAAATAACGGCCGCCAAAGAGACGCTCTCATATTTTTACTTAATCCGCTGACGACATTAAAATCTGACATGCCTATAACCTCATGTAAGGCCTTAGTGCTGTTTTTGGTGTTAAATAAATGGTTTAATATACGAAAATTGTGCGTAACAAACATCGTTTTAAAAAGGATCTTAATGGGGTTCTCGTCCAGAAACATAGGGAAAATGCTGATTACTACTACTAGAATGTGAATCATCTCATTTAGACAAAAATCTGACTGTAAATTTGTCATAACTTTCAACCACAGTAAAATAAAACTTTGGTAATTCAAAATATTACTTGGTGTGTTATCAGCTAATGAATGATGTACTAGACGTCCAAACACTAGTATAGAAGAGAATGATGCTGAGGATGAAGAGTTTTAAAAATATAAAAAAAAAATTCCAAACTCCTCATACGCTAATTATTCACTCTAGCATCGACAGATGCCACGCATGAAATAAATATTTAAAAAAGTCATTGTTCTGAGGAGTTATAGGGCTGCGGAATCTCTTTCAGTTCGAAGCTAATGGGTTCCAACGGAAGGCTCAACTTTCACGGCGAGATGACGACTTGCTGATTCACGTGTTGTTAGCATTCAGAGCCTTGATGTGCTTTTCGATTTTGCTCCACCGCTTGTCCTTCGCTTTCCGTTTGCGGCCATTGTCTACAATCGCCACGTGAGTCAGCCTCCTCTCCCTCGCTAATCTCCGCAGAGTATAAATTCATTTATGCAAGGGATCTTCACCACTCGTGACCGCCTCCATTTGCATAAGAATAAGTGAACGAACGGTGGTGATTGGAGCACATAGATCTCATCGCCATCTCACAATAATTATCTTACGAAAGGGTAAGCATCTGAACTGTGCCCACGGCTCTTGATTTTATGGTGTTAAATTCATGTTCGTTGCTTTTCACCTACGCCCAAGAGACAGGCTCAACCAACGCCTAGCAAGAACGTTTGAAATAAGCCTAATTGAATCCTTAAAATACGAAATACAAGTCCACAATGGCTTGAATTATAAAATACTCTGCTCAAACCATAATTAACATTCTTCCATTCAATGCGAACGAAATAACATCCAAAAATGTTTTCCAATGCATCAACTACTAGTAAATATTTCAACATCACATGCAATAGAAACTGAGTGAAGTTGACATACGCATCCAGCAAGTCCTCGTTTAGCAAAGCAAAGGATCAAACCCCAATTGTATTTCTCTGACTACGCATAAAGAGCAAAAACTTAGCAGCTCAATACCGCAGTATGGGTTTCAACGAATGTGTGATTAGCAGTCTTTTAGTATACATCATGACACATATGTGACTAATAATACGAAGTGCACTTCGGTAATGAAAACAAATTAACGGCTATCTAATTCAGCTATTTTTCCGAGAATAATCGTGGACAGATAGGTAGTAGTGGACAACGAAACGTTTCCCGGAGGACAACAGAATACATATTAGCCCCAAAGATATGCAAATAACCATTTTTGACTCATATTCTGAAAATCCATTTAGGTCCATTTATTCGCCACCTATTAGGGACGAACATACACTTGTTCGCAAAGGGAAAGAAAAACACATTAGTTAACTGCTTTAAAATTATGCGGAGACAATCGATAGTATAAAATTCACAAAATTAGCCAAACACCCAGTATCATTGCAGCACCCATAACCAGAATTACTGATCGGAAACGAACACTTTTTCGCACAGGGAAAGTAAAAGACACTCGTTTACAGCTTTAAAATTATATAAAAACCATTGCGAGAATAAATTTCAGAAAATTGTCCAAACACCCAGAATCATTGCAGCACCCATTACCAAAATTACTGATGAGAAACAATCGGTTCGACAATAATTATACAGCAAGCTCCCCATAATTAATGTAAACCCCTGGACTTAGGTCCAACGCGAAGGAACTAGTCATGAGAGGGAGATGGCAACCCTGTATAGAAGCGGAGACAACGGTGGACTCTCCAGATGATATTCCGCACAGCGAAATAATAAAAAGAAAACCTGCCGCCCACGATATGAATTGCACGAGGACACCCTCGTTTAGCGCTGGAGCTTTCTTACGGGGGATTTTCAGCGTGGGGGGACTGCTTCCATGCATTCTTCTCATTCATTCACCTCACCCACTTGAAGAGGTGTTACGCTCACATCTGTCCGATTCGAAGCCAACTCCATTCCATAATCGCGCATTAATACACATATGACTTCCCAATAAAATTGAATGAGGTCTCATGTGCAAGAGATAGGGGCACATTGGACTGTTTCCTATCCCGGACAAATGAGAATAGCATTTTTTAAAAGACGTTTATGTAACGAAATGAAATGGAAAATAGAACGTCTACGAACTCAACTATCTACTGAAGTACATCTATCTCCGCTACATAATTTAATTGCATACCGGTTGAAGAAATATTAAGACAATATATACAAACTCATTGAAATGAACCTCCTAGCACCATATCAACGATATCGTTAGCAAAACCTGGAGGAGGAGAGTCAAAATGATGAAACATACAGAGGATAACTATTAAATGGTAAAAAATAAAATTAACTGCCTTGAAATAAATACTTATCGCAAATTTAATCCGACGATTAGCCACCGGTTACTATTACGGAAACGAAGAGGTCAACTCTAGGACGAGAGGACAGTCGATGATAACAGAAAATGGTAAAATACGCATTCAGAAGACAGAGATTATATAATGTACAATAAAAAAAGGAATATGCTTTCCAAAATATTTTGATGGCAAGCATCCCAAGGCTAATTCTCTCCCAGCCAGGACATTCAAAATACATTATCCAGGCAAAAGGCTATTTACCGGAATAAAGAGAACAATTTAATAAATTTAAGAAAATGTTCAATCAAATAAGAACTAAACCTAAAAATAAAGAATCGTGTGCTAGAATAAAAATTGGAAGAGCAAATTCTCAAATCTTTGGAGGGCAAAAACGGTAAATATTGAACTGTTTTTTGATGGAGACAAGTTACTCTAATTGGTGCGCGGCCGTTCACACTAGGGAATTCGATTTAAACAAGGAAACCAGCCAGTAGCAGATTCAGGTCGTCGCTTTTGGGGAAGATTCATTAATGTAAGTGGCGCCTGGGACAATGCGTATGAGATCTGACTTGCGTAATACGTAGACAAGTGGCTTTTGGATATTCTTCAACTATTTATAAAGATTTTATCTTAAGCTGGAAAAAAAACATTTCAATGGGGAGTCAATATTACAATCTTTACAATTTGACTACAAATTATGGGGGGCGCCCTCCCCCTACTCCCTTCATCCACCACTGCAACCAGCAAGGTTTTCTATATATTCGCAAAATATTGTGGTAACTTTTTTTTAGCATGGTGAAAAGTTAAGAGATAAAAAATTTGTGGCCTCAACTTAAAGGAGGAAAGAGACAGAAATATGAAAATTGATATTTTAAAGCTACGCGGGATTCCCACGAAATAGCTCACCATACGTCCCATATGCTGCATCACTTTATCCCACCCACAAAGCCTAATCTTGAATTTTCAACTCGCTAAACGTTCTCGCATAGAGGACTAATATATACTCATACCCAAGTATTTTATCCTCCTCCTTATCTCAGTTAACAGTTTCCCCATCAGCTCAAACATTCTAGGCACTCCCCCCTTCCCCCCGTCTGCTTTTATTTATGTACTGCAAATCAATTTTCAGCTAACATAAAGCATCATCGAAAACAGAAAACAGCAATTATCAACACAAGGACACCTATACTAAGGCAACCATTCTTACTTTTCCCATTACCAATAAAAATCAGAAGTCAAAAAATTGAAAGAAATGACCCAGCTTTCATCGTTCTTCAACATAATTCTCGCATGAAAAGAACTGGTTGCAACACGCTTACTTAGTTTTAGTATCCATCCATCCAAGTATCCATCAGCCAGCAAATACTAGTCAACCGACCGAATAACCTGCACTGACTCAGCACAGCAGTGGCGTAGCCAGAGGGGGAGTCCGGACACCCCCCCCCCCCCGAAATATAAAAGGACAATTATTTTCCTTAATAAAAGAAAACAAATTATTGAAGAATCATGAATTTACAGTATTTTTTAACAAATGGAATTTTTTCGATTGTGAAAAGTGTTAAAATTAAAACTAGTGATGGGTCGATTCCAAAATTTTATCGATTCCGATCCCGATTCCGATTCTGACATTTCGATTCCGATTCTACCGATACCGATTCCATCGATTCTGATGCCATAAGCTCCAAGAAAAATATCACTTAATTCCAGGCAACAAGAAAACTACTTTTTAAAATATTACTCTGTGAAAGAGTCAGGTGACAAAAGAATCTTTCATATCATTACTATGTAATTAAAATATAATAGCTAAATTTCAAAAGAGAACATACCTGAAAAGTGGTGTTACATGATAGGTATTACTTTAGAATTGGCACTCATAATATGTCGACAATATATTTATATATATATCCAAACTACAAGGGAGAGCCTTGAGTACAGGAATTTTCATAGCTGTAATAAAGGTTACATACTACGTATATGAATCATGTAATATTTGGCCCTTTCAAATTCTCAAGCAGATAATCCAATTATTCTACATGCTCAGCCAGCAGGTTTTGAAGTCTCCATGTTACAGTATAACTGCCTGCAGAAAATTGCCTTTTGCTACACATTTGTGTTATTGGGCAAGTACTTTCCCACCAAAATTGCAAGATTTCGGAGACCTTGGAATTTTTATTAAAAATTATATCAACGATTTGTTGGATCTTGAATCTTAATGGAATTCAAGTGGACGAAGCGAACAACTATAGAACTAAACTTTAGTTTTGTAGAGCCAAAAAAAATGCTATACTTCTCACGTCATTCAATCAACCTTAAAATCTCTTGCTTTTTTAAGTTCAAGAAAGAAACTAAACGCTACAAATGAATATTAAATCGGACGGACGCAGTAATAAATAAGGCTTAAAGAGCCTTGTGGTGTGAAAACTCCCCCTACCGCGCGACTCTCCTCGGCGAGGGTGGAAAGGGAAAAAGAGTATCGCTTGTTGCCTTTCACGGAAACAGTTCATTTTTCTCTCTCTTAAGCATGCTGACTTAATCTCTTCACTTTACTTCAATACCCGAGGCATATTTCTTACGCGCGGGATGGTTCCGAAAAATATCCAATCCTTAGTATTTTCACTCGAGTAATGCGCTAAATGGTCAAGTCGATCTATACATAATCCTTTTTAACATCCTCAGTTTAGTGTTTTAAGTCAATGAAGACGATTATCCATGCTTTAAATGACGATTTGCAGGACAAATGTTTTAAAAAACTTGAAAAATCGGCCTCAGTTACCGAGCCTCAGAGGTCCGCGGCGTGTAGGTCAGCCTTGACGCGCGATTGAAAAATCGCTCTTATTTCCTTAATCGCAAACTTTTTTTTCAAGATTTCTACTTAGTACTCTTTAGAAATCTCTACTTTATATTGTGGTTCAAATTTTCCGAGTTATATTTTTCGTAAACGAAAGATAATGTCTACTTAATGTCAAATTTCACGTGAAAAACGGGTCGGCCATTTTGCGTTGTAAAACCAGACAGATGAGAGCCAAAATCTTCAAAAGTCATTGAAAGTATAGGCAAAGCACCAGATCAAACGAATATTGCGTTTTTTATTCCACAAAACTCATATCAACGGAAAACCACTTGGACAAATTCAAAGATTTTTTGAGGAAAAACGATATCTCGTGTGGCATTGAAAAATTGGTCATGTTTGGGCCTCTGTATCTCACTAAAGGTTCGCAATTATGTAAAATGGCATATAAATAATTATTTGCTAATGATTTATGAGTATTTACGCTGAGTTTCCAGTCTCTATCCCCAAAAAGGTCATTTTGGACTTTATTCCAGCTTTTTCCGATTTCGGACCAGTGTGCACGGGGTAGGAAGACGATTGGCCGCCGCGGCTGGCGTAAAGGTATTCGGCGCCCACGTCGACAACAACAATAGTGTATCCGGCAGGCTGAAACTACCAGGCCAAGGCATTAGAATGACTTATCGGCTTTAAAAACTGCATTATTACATGAGTTTCATGATAGCGCTTCCTGTCGGCAGATTCGACTCGACATCCGTAATGCTACTCGAAACGCTCGAGTCGAGTACCAACTACTCGATCGACTTGAATTTTCGAGTACTCGCACATCCCAAGAAGATGTGTGTTTTGTTATTACGATTACGTGGCGCGAAAATTCAAATGACTATTGGAAATGCGGTCGTATATTTTGTTGTTTGAAGTACTGCTGGAATCGGAATCGATTTTTCGCCGTGGCAAGTACTCGTTTTCGATTCCGGTTCTTGGCCGAGAATCGAGGAATCGAAGAATCGAGGAATCGAACCGACCCATCACTAATTAAAACCCATTACTTAGTACCCTATTTTTCAAAAAATCCCCCCTGGTTTTGAACCCCCTCCCACCTCGGACGAAATTCCTGGCTACGCCACTGCAGTGCAACACATTCCCACTACCTTGATAACCGAAAAAATATATAGTTTGCAAAAGTTAGCTCCTACAGAACAAAAGAACAAGACAATTAGCAGCGTGATTTTTATCTCGATCCCAAAATGCCCATGTCTCAACTGCCTTTCAATTACCCTCTTTTAGGAAATGATTAAAACGCAACCCACAGTTAGAGGCAAGGCCAGATCACAAAGCGAAATCGTTTCAATAAACAGTTCCTTAGCTGATATTAAGTGAATATTAACTCAAATAATCATTGGCGCATCTAGGGTTGGAAAGTTAGGAATCTAATCGAGGTTATAAAGCGTCATCAATAACCTCAGGATTTTACTGACAGCTTATGGCTTATCATAGGCATTCTACCGGTAATGGTAAGATAAATTCCCATAACCTGCTTCCCAACCCATGTTGAATAATCCTCCCTAGGAATTGTGAATAACCTATCATTCTTTATACCATCTACGAACTCTGACCACTTCCCCGCTTACCACTCACCCTCTCCTACATCACGGTTTTCGGGTTTCCCTCTCCTATAAGAGCACGCTCCAACCATACCTTCTACAATGTAAGGGGTAATTCGGACTCGATTATACATCCTATTTCCTCTAGAATTTTTCTTTCCTCAAGAACTTACCCATTGTCTTTTCCCCTCCGTCCATCTTCTAGGCAGTAATACATTGTCTCATTTTGTTAATTCTAACTAAATACAGACTAAATTGTAACTTAATGCTGACTCAAATTCTGTATATGGCATAAAATATACTTAATAGACTCAAAATAGAACTCGAACCACCTGAGAGGGAACGTGAAAATCACTGCGATCGGCGTTTGTCAATCAGGAACACACAATGGTTACGGCGAAAGTTAAAAAATATCAAGATAAACGCAATCCAATTTACATAACCCACTTCCATATTAATTGAGCTGAAATTTCACGCTAGCGCGAAAAGCAGTGACCGGTAAGAAATTACGGCGAAGCAACAATTATACAACGGTGTACAGTTTGAAGAGGCGCAGTTGGTGGCATTACGGGAATCTAACCCTCGGAACAAAACAACACACTAAGGCTACAATGTAGCATAAGCTGATTCCTTCACCAATAAAGAGGTGTGCACACATCGTCAACGCTAAATTACGGACTTACTTTTCCAGATGTAATAAACATATTGCCTTACCCGCATTTTCTTCTTTGAAGTTGCGTAAACCTTAGGCTCCCTCTTATGGGCGAAAAATTCCCTTTCATCCATAGCTTTTTAAGCGTAATAAATATCTCACTGAGCCTGGGTATGTAAGTTCCACCTGTGACTACAAATATCGATTAAATGAGGTCAACGGCGACAAACAGACGAAAAAGGATTAATTTAATTAAAACTATTATACGGATTGTATGCATTTGATTCAAAATTCTTAAAAACAAACAACTATATTCCGTACTCTAAAACAGAGTAAAATATTCCCCCTAGATCAGACGAGACTAGTTGCGGCAGGTCATTCCGACTCGCAAGTACAAAGATCAATCATTTATCCATCGTCCAATCCGACAGTCAAACACACATTTACAGCTTGTTGTAGATGCACGAGAACGAGATTTACATATCTGAGAAAGGCAAGCGTTCTTCACCATTAGGCGGCCCATCACTACCGGTCGCATTATGGCCATTTTTCCTGACTTATTACTTGAATAAAATTAATTCTATAACTTAGGAATTTTATGGGAAAATAGAGTTGACCATTACCAATATTCACATGAATTTCGAATATAAAAATTTTACCTCAGAGAAAACAATGAGGAAAAATGTTCACAGTTGAAAATGGGAAATTTTGAAGGGAAGCTAAGCCTTAAACCGAAAAAGTACAAAATGATACCTTGAGGTTTTAACAAGTAAAAATAGGAAATTTTGAAGGGAAGTTAAGCCTTAAACCGAAAAAGTACAAAATGATACCTTGAGGTTTTAACAAGGAATACGCCAGGAGAGCAGACTGGACGAGGCCACTCCGACGTAGCTCCCTCCACCTCAGCTCGTTCGGAAACTATGCGATTACCATTACGACGTGTCAAGACTCGCATGAAGCACGCGCTCTGGCAGGGACAGCGGATGTTATGCACACAGGCAAAGCAGCTCTTGCAATGATAATGCCCCCGATTAGAATCGTAAACTCTTACTTCGACGACCTAATAACGCCAGAAAGCGATGTTGAAGCCAGAGTGACACTGATTCTACCGACACGCTTTGAATTGATCTAATTTGATTCTCCGGCTAAAGTAGGGCCAAAGGGTTGCAAATAGATGGGGGAGCTACGAAATCTGTGACATAGCCTAAAGAAAACGGAAGCCTTCAAACGGATCGATCCATGTGGCTGGTCATAGCACAAAGATTAGCACACACTGAGTGTTCAGTAAGGATTTGAGTGGGACCCGTGAAAGCTGTATCAGAAAGAAAAAATCTCAGAACAAGTGAGACTTATTCTTACGGAAGAACCGAAAGTAAGATGATGCAGGACAACGAAGGGCGGTGGTATAACAACAAGATTCTAATCACACGTCATATTCCTACTCTCGTAATCATCAGAGAAAGAATTAAAGGACAAAAACATGAATTTTAAATCACGTCTACACTAAAATTGGGAGGAAGAGGGGTTCCACAATGGACCTGACGAAATTTGGATGTGTTGTAAGAAAAAAAGTGTATTACCTAAAATAAAATTTTGACAGATTCTGAGGCCGTTATTAGAATTAGAGAATGCCTATACAAATTATATTAAACATCCGTCACCCACGGTCGACACAAAGAGCAGTAAAACCGGTCGACGGAAAAATTTTTCTTAGGTAAATTGGCAATGTATACATTTCTATTCGGGAGGGATGATTTATCATCAAAAGGTAATCTTGTGATCATTATAAAGAAAATACAAATAAAAATAAAATATAGTCATCGTCGAACTCAATGCAGGCCCAGTAAGCCACCTCTGATAACAGGGGGCTTAAGGTCGCGGCATTAACGCCATGATCAAAACAAATTACCGGATGCCCAGAAATTCAAAGCAGAAAAATTCATACATATTTCCAGGTTTTCCAGGGTATTTTTCGAGATCCCAGGTTAATGTTACGTGATTATTGCGATAGATAAGAATTTTGAAACACCTATTATTACTTTAATATTTATAAATAATATTATAAGTACGTTTTTACAAGGAATATGTTAGATGGCACACATTGCACTTAAAATTTAAATTCATTCAATGCAAGATAAAACGCTGCTTCGACCTCACCAAAACAGTCGTTGACGTCACCTGGCATTCTATTCTTCACGTTTTTGAAATAAAAGATTTTGAAATCCCCGGTTGGAGCCAAATTCATGATTACTGCGATAGATGAGAATTTTAATAATTTTTCATCACTCCAGGGACTAAAAAAATCACGCACAATTCCCGATTTTCCCGGTCGCTGTACACACTGAATTTCTACTGGCGATTCTAAAATACCGAAAAATAGGACTCTGGGATTCATAAATGTAAATTTCAAAGATTCCACTACGAATCAACCCAAATACAGTTGCATTAACAAAAAGCACTTAAGGAAATGAAGCAACATTCCAACAAATACCAACGAGCCCTACAAATTTCTCAAATCGCGCGTAACTTAATGTGATAACAAGGAAGAATTTTTTTGAAGACGTTATAATAAGATATAGCTGCATTGCTTAAAACCAACAAGAAAATTGTATTTTGGAAAGGAGGGCTATGCACCATAACTGCCCTAAAACAAAATGCCGAGGCAAGATCTATCTAAGTACATACTTAAAAGGTCATCAATTTACATACAACGGTAGATCAGATCACATAAATAAAATAAGAGAGATAGACTGTAGAATAGAACAGATTCAGAAAGTCCTTTTCTCCACGATCATTAAGAGACTATAACGGCAGGGTTAGAACTCAAAAATAGATTAGATGACCTGTACTGTAACTTACTAACTTATGTATATGTCTGAATGGCTAGCTTAATGCATATGTCTGAATTTTGTTATTATTTCTAACAGCATGCTTTGTGTGCTCTAGCTTTTTTGGCAGAAAACCTTAATGAGTAGTCGGCAAGTTTTGCCAAGAACGAATGTGGTAGTATAATTTGTTAGTGTGCGTAACGTTTTTCGTACCATTTGGTGTGCATGTGGGAATACTATTGCATGCTGCATTCTGGTGATTGATCACCCCCTGCCAAACACCCTGGAGATGGCTCGCAGGGTACATATATGTAGATTTGAATCAAACGGTTAAAGAATAAACTAGTAATATCCCTAGACCATGAAAACATCTTGGCAACATAAGCCAACCTGAATGATGAGTGTAAGAGTAGCTCGATGCTATTGCTAAAAAAAATGAGGATTATGCAACAGAAAAATTAAGAAATGAACATAGCGAATCAAGTAAATCATTAGATCATTAGTAACTAACATCCGATAGTGGTGATGAGAACACCGTACTTCACCTGATAAATCATGTCACACAACATTCTCCCAACTTTTTTTTATTCATTCCAAAATGAACGATCCATTTCTATCTCTATGTTCCACCAGCCCAAGAATCAGCCATTCAATCATGGCAAGCCTTACCAACCAACCCAGCCTCTTACATACACCTCCCGAGATAAGTTTCCAAGAGCCCTACTTTATTTTATTAACAGCAACAACATTTGGGTGTGCCAATAGCAAAGTAATGATAGCAGGAATCACTCATGCCAACCACACTGCTCCCTACAATCTAGTGGGCAATGCATTGCGATGAAGGCTCCAACAGCGACGTCAAATACCCCGATACTATGGATCTAAGGTATATAAGCAAAACTGGTTTTATAAGTGGGAATTTACTTCGATGCTCGGAGCGTAATGCATGAACTATTTTATTTCAATTACGAAAAATTTGAGGCAAAATATTATTTAAAAAGATACCCGACTGCCTGATTAATTTTTTTACGAACAATGTACTTACCGCCTAAATATAAAAAAATAATGAATAGTGCCAATCCTCATACAATCAAGAATACCCTGCCCATTGTATTTCTCCCTTTGTCCGGTAAATAGTCCCATACGTCAGGGACAACTGCGATGTATTCGAAAGTCAAAGAACTCCAGTCTTGATCGCGAAGACTTGGGTTCAACTAAACGTCTTAGAAGTTTTTATTACCTGATGTGATAAGAAACGGACACCTTAAGTGCTTATTCAAATGTAGGCCTCAAAATTATACACATTGTAGGCATTAAATCTCACAGATGAAACCTACAATCATTATACGTTGAAAGTCAGGAGTTAATGCATTCCAGCAACAAGCAACTACTTTCATAGCCTTGACAAACGGAAAGACAGCTCACTGCATAGCCACTTACGGGTGAAGTCGAGGTTAAGGAATTGACAAGCTGATTTTTCATGTAGAAAATGAATGAATTCATACTTGATACTAGAAATCCGATGGAACTCAAATAATTTCATCCACATTTCAGGAAACTACTCATTGAGATGGTCGAAAAAAAAACAAATGGAGCCGATGAAGAAATTACAAAAAGCTTTCCATCTCATATCTATCTATTACACCCAGAAAGAATAGTAGTGTAAACATAAAATTAACAAATATCTCATATGTTCAACTATTAGTTCTCGGGTAAGGACGGTAACAGACAACCAAGTGGTCATAGTATCTCACAAGTATGTCAGCGGAGTCTGCGGGTAAAATGAGAATGATATACCTTAAGGACGAGTAATGCAGATTGCAATCAGTTTACATTACTCTGACATGAGTCGAATAATGCTCTGATAGACATGCATGAAACAAACGTTCAAAAATTTCAAAGGTGCTTTCTTAAGGAATTCATGACAAATCTCGGATACCTAACAGCCAGAACACAGCTGAATTGGGCGCTTGCGCACAAATGGAATTAAAACAAACGGAATGGGCAGCAAAGATCATATATTTCAAGATTTACATACATAGCTTATTTTAAACGACTAAAGAAGAGCAGACGTCAAACCACGACTAACAGGGCGAAACGCTATTTCTCAAATCATGTTAACAATCTCACGAAAAACAGGGGCTTAAGATCGAGATAATGTCATTATGGCACAAGCAAAAGGTGACAAATTGCACACGAGATGCAATTACCAAGAGATGAACGGTTCTCTACAACCATCGGTATATCAATTTCATGAACGCATTGTAAAATATGGCAACTAAAATGAATGTACAATGGCATTAGAAAATTTTCTTCGGTAACATCAACGGAAAAATGACAATCTCAATAAAGTAACCAATGCAAATATATAAATTACCAATATTGGAACCATTACTGGATAATAACGTAGAGTAATGAAACTGTTGCCAAATTAGACTATTGCTATATATCTGACCAACACGAGGAATGAGTACAAGAGATAAAAGAGCAGTAAAAGTTTTCTCACACTAAAATACTTTTCACCTTGTTTAATTTATGTGGAGCACCAATACGGAATGAAAAAATCTGTTCGTCTTTCAAAATAACACCGATTCGCAAACTAATGAGAAAGTTACTTCGTAGTTTTACCAACGGCAATGTTGAAAAAATACTAAGTCCCACTTTATATTTCAATATCGAAGCATGAAATATCGCTACCAACGGAAGCTGGATAGCCAATAGAAATGACAGAAAACAAGGGATATTTTCGTTTAAGCATAAACAAGAATGTTCCTTGGAAGAAAAAATGTGATGTAATCAAAATTAATTTTCCAGCAAATACATTAACTCAAAGAAAATCAGTGCACCGTCATCATCAAGGATGAGGATGACGATTATAAACGCAAGGAAAGATACTACAACAGTTCAATTGGTCAATAAATCACCCTTTGCAAGCAATACCAAGGATATGTATACATTTATTCCCAATTTTAATATCTACGTCGCGAAAAGTCTACATATGCAAGAATTGACCTTCATTCGGGACTTACGGGGTCGGGAGATAACATTTGAATCGATATCAGCTGGTACACCTACTCATGGATAACTCACTCTAAATCTAGAGTAGTACGTATTCGTAAATCAAAAATATCATCATATATCCAACGGTATATTCACTTACGTTCGTCTTCCTCATTGAAATTTAAATTCAACAAAGATTATAGCACTTCCTCGGCAAACAATGGGAAAAACCGTTACATTTAAAATTCAAAATCACCGAAGAAAATGAATATACTTACATTACTAATCGGGAAACAATCGACGATATCATTCTTGTTTGGAGATGCCAGATATGAGTCCACACAGAGCACAAAACACTTATAAGATGATCACACCACAACGTTCCGACCACAGGTACTGTTTCCAACTGCCATTTTGCTATGTGACGTACTTTTGTTTTGATCACATGGTAACGAACTATCTAGCAGAAGTTGTCTTCCGAAACTGCGGAAGGATATTATGGAGATACACTGCAATCCTATTGGTCAGTGGCAGAGATGTCAAGGGAAATTTAGAAAAGAAGGTAAACTCCATGGAAGCCTCGTCGAACTTCAAAACGCCACTTACCCATTATTTTGAAAAATACAATAACTGAATTTTGTATCGATTTAAGGTTTCGTTGCGTCTTATTTTAATTGAAAAAACCATTTATGTAGTTCTAATCTTATCTTAAACGTTTAATTTTATAAATCTCAAATAATTGAATTCAAATCCCTCAAATGGTTGAAGTCTGGCGATTCTTCATAGAGGGCAGCAAATGAAAGGCGATGGTGCTGCCACCGCCTAGGAACTATTGCAACGTTCTGCTGCTCTCAAACGATTTTGTGAGTATCCTTGCGCGGAATTGGAAAGATGTTGTGTTGTTGATCTTTTCCTGGAAAACGTTTGACGTTTGTGGTGTTTGTGAATTGAGTATGTGTTTCTAGTGTATATAATGGCATATAAGTGTAGAGAAGAAATAGTTGGTAAACGTTTTTTGTCTGTGAGTGGATTTACAAAGCTAAAATTAGGAAAAATAAACGAATGGGGATGGCGGGCGGGAGTGATAAGAGCTGCAAGTCATAAGGACAACAAGCATCCAGATCTTCAGGTAAGATTGTTTAATGTTCTTCTTTTCTTAATTGTAAGTTAAAGAGAACCTCTTTACGATATCAAACCTTACTCTCATTGTACGTCCTGGAATCCGTAGTAGTTTGTGAGCGGGGAATGACGTAACTGCGAGTAACCCATGTGTATCAGCTGACCAAGAGCAGACTCGGCTTGTCGGGCCCTTTAACCCTTTTGCGAGGCTGCAAATGACTATAGACTTAGTTCAACATTCATTTCTTCCTCTGCCGTGTATTACTACCTCTTTTTTGGTTTTTATTTTCCTGGTTTTGATTTAAAGGTATACGTTTCGTGTTCGTTTGTGTTTACGCTAGTGGAGCGCAAGATAATGCCACTCGTACTGTTCGGTGCAACTTTTCAATTTTCTTTTGTCTTCGTGCCTAATCGTTTGTGGGGCTGATTTTGAACATTAGTTTTATCGAGGATGTTGTAGTGTTCGCAAGATTTCGGAGTTGATGTGCCTATTAACAACTTTTCTGTATGATGTATTTTCAGTCCCAGGCAGCGCAAGCTTGTGTAAATTCTAAGTATAAACACTGCTAGTTAACTCGACTTTATCATTCTCATATGTACTTAAGGTTTTAGGCGTTGTGATATTTAAATCGTTGATGTATTTGCTAATTATGAGAAATTGGTTTTAGTGCGTGGCTGTAAGAAATCTAATACCATTCCCCCCATCCAGATTCTTATTCCTCTTGCAAGTAATGTGCACTTGTCGCGACCGGGAGAGAGTGTATACAAACGAGTTTCCTTTCTTTTATATATTTTTAAAATTATATTTACTCGTATGGCTATAATACTTACTGCAGTTCTCATGCATATTAAGCTTGGCAAAATATTTTATAACCAAGCAAGATTCTACATGAACTTTATTGCTATGTAATGGATAGTACTTTAACTTTACAGTGTCCCCAACATTAGGCAGTGATTGTGAATTAAAATTATCGGAGTTTTAATTTTATTCCGAAGTAATTATTTTCACTATCTGTTTCCCTGTTCAGCCCGCCGTTGGCTTTTCAGTACTATATCGTTCTCAGAGTGAGAATTCATTAATACTTTTACTTCACGAATTTCAATATTTGACATCGACCATATCTTCATCCGTTATATTTTTTCGTCTTTTACGCCTTTTTGATCGGTAGCGATTTTCACAATAATACATGGCCTTCTTGTAGTCGCATCTGTAGAGATCGTTGACCCCAAAGAAGAAAGAAGTTTTGTCTTTCCTCCTTGGTGCATACACCGACCAATCTTGAAGCCGACTGTGTCATAGTCTTAATATTAAAATAGGAAATATTTTGTAATTAGATCTTGGCAGCGTTTCCTCGATAATATAGTATTTTTAATCCTCTTCCCTGCGAGTAATATTTAGATCCTCATTTTAAGAGTTGCATATCCAACTGCCCATGAATTAATGACAATGTTGCTGCATTGATAGCATAAGTATAATGTTTTTATTTGTTGATTTCCATCAAAAATGTTAGTCATTAGCTCAAATTTAATTGGTGTTTGTTGCCAGCAAAATTAGAAACTGTTCATAACCATTACCTCTTGCTTGATTTTTTTGCCTGAATGCCCTCCCATACCTTGGCGCCAAATCACCTTTTGAAATTTCGTATATTTTTCTCTTATTTCCAAATTGAAGCCTCCACGTTATCATTTATTGTTAGCCTGCGCCTTGGAAGCCCACGGTCATTATTTTATTTCTTCGCATGTAGTGTTTTTTCCACAAATTTTGGAATACATCTACAGTAATAGGTGCTGCTTTTGTTGGCACCGACTGGTAAATATCCTTTCGTAACTGTATGCCAGACTGCTGGAAAAATCTTTTGCGTTTTACTACGATTGGAAGGCGACCCTCATCACTTTTCAGGAAACGGCGCGTTTCAATAGGTACTGGTGAAATACTAATTATGCATGTAGTTTGGGGTCAACTATAAGCCCCAGGCTCATAACGCTCTGGCTCTTGTGTTGACGAGCTTATTTCCTCGTTTCACCATTAAAAGTTCCAATTTCTTCGTTGCTGATGCTAAATTCGGATGGGTGTGGCCTCTTGTCGGCATGAACGAAACTAAATTGATGTTACCACTCTTTCGTGCAATAGGCGGATGAGTATTTGTGGTATTGAGCTAATTTAATACCATTGTGTCATTATTTGACTACGGCGCAGTTGTTTTGTGTATTTTTGTTTTCTGTTAGTGTTATTCTGCTGCAGATGTTCACCAGGTCTTGAAGTATGTATCATGGAATTCATATTCCTGAATTTTTTTGTGGAATTTTTATTCTTTAGTAAATATTCTTTTATTATTCAGACAAAGTTTCTTACACTTTATTGGGATATAAAAGGCGTAAATGCTTAGTTGTGTATCACCATTTTTAATGTACAAACAGTGCTGTAATTTTATTGGTTTTGAATGAAATGTTAATTAGAGATGAAATGTTAATTGCTATAGACAATTAAGACTGAACTAGGGAGGAAAAAATTGGTATGATTTACTTAATTCTATTTCAGTTAGAAATACCAGGTATAACTTCCTACCCTACATCCAGATAATTGTAATCGCAGCAGAAATAATGTCTCATTGTCATATTAAAAGTATAATTTACATTAAACGCCTGTAGATTGGTAGTAATTCCTGAAACTTATACTAATACTCTTCCTACGATGGGGAGACCTTTTTATTGCTGAAATAGCGTATGTTAATATTTAATTGTCTGATGGCATATTCGATTAGTATATCAATGAATATTTAGAGTCACAAAGAAGAATAACTATTACTTTATGCAAGACTTGCATCCGAAACTCTTAAATTCCCAGTCTACCAGCAATACTTCTTGTTATATTATATATTATTCCTAGTTGTATACCGTTTTCTCTTTTGCTTGCTGTTGCCCTATCTTTCTCACGCATTATGTCCATGTTATAATTTAGTTGATAAGGTCGATCTTTAGTTTCCTTGGTAGTTAACGTGGTCAAATTGTTGACGGAATATGAATTACTAAATTATGAAATATAGTATTTACCATTGTGACCTTTCCTGAGGCCTGC
Organism: Ischnura elegans; assembly: GCF_921293095.1. NCBI lineage: Eukaryota > Metazoa > Arthropoda > Insecta > Odonata > Coenagrionidae > Ischnura > Ischnura elegans. Next base: position 104,723,919 of record NC_060248.1, read on the forward strand.
CGTTGTATACCTACGTTAAGGCCGCTATGCGCGGTGAATGATCACTTGATCATTCACCGTGTATAGCGGCCTTTAGAGCACATCCCCTAAACAGGCGCCTGTGCAAGACTTTTGGTCTGTTTGGCCACGGCTAAAATCCACTATCCAAATGGAAGCCATGGAAATGCTTCTCCTTTCGCATACTTTTGGGGGTTATTGTTGATGGACTCGTTTCAACGGTATCCATATGTGTCTCTGCCCACGGGCATTTTGTGCTGTTGCACCTCTCATACTTTTTGGAGATGACTTTCAACCCCTTGATACAGTTCAATTTTCCGGCTTTCGATGCGTTTCCTCCGTCAATCCATTCGTGATTTCGCACTCCTTCGCTTAGTCCGTGGCCCTACCCTCCTCCTCGGGGGTCTTCGCTTAGTAGACAGGTCATTTGCGGGTGTAAAGGAGGGGCTGGTATCTTCGACCAAGTCCGCAGGGGTTATTGCTCCCTGGGGAAAATGCTAATGAGACGGCACCTTCCGGCGGTGCTGAATTGGTAGCAAACGGCTTTTCTCTCGAAAGAAAAAAAATCGGCTCCATTCCCCCCTTGTGGGCCTTGGACATAGAAAAGGGCGTTTTCAAATCGGGGAGGGTTAGGTGTTCTGGAGTCGCCAGCTACTCCCCACCGTCTTGCCATTGCGTCCGGAGTAACTCTGCACCTTGTTCCTCCTCCTTTCATCTCCGAGCATGAAGTTGGCCCCTTCTGCATTTCGGTCAGGGAGTATTTAGTCTTCAAAAGCTGTACTCATATTTCTGCAGCATCTCGAGTGTATCCTGTAACTATAACTTCTGCGAGGTCCGGTTTAATCTCATCGCGCCACAATTCTTTTCAGGGGTGGTTTGTTTGGTCTGGCTCTTATAGCTTTGGGCATTTGGGTCTGGATTCCTTCACTCAAGGCCTCCTGAATCTCTCAGGAACGACGACAGCACTTCGTCTTTTACGTAAAAAATGCCTCTCGTCGAACGACATTTATTGTGCCAAAAGATGGCAGTTATGTAAATCCCTTCCCCTTACAAAAATAAATCCATGTATTATTTCAAAGTCAAATTCAATCATATCTCAAGTGAGTTTATTTTATAAAATCCATCGAAGGCAAGGTTAATCATAAAAATGTTTATTATGTCATATTATTTACTCGTTGTTTATAAGTCCGTCGATTGATTTTCGTGTTTGGCTCTTCATCATAATGAGTAGATGTCGACGAAATTACGATCTCATCCTTTAATGCTGTCTTTCTTTGGGCTTAATTTCATTGTAATAATTTGATTCGAGTATGTTGGACGGTTTCAACGTTTGTCCCCGATTATCTGTAGGCGTATTCATTTTTTTCGCCAAAAATTTTTAACATACAACTTGTAAGGTCTGGGAAACTTATTCAGGTTAATCGTCGCCACCAACTCTCTGTTCGTGGTTGAAAAATTATTCGATAGGTATCTTTCGTAATAAATTCGTTCCTATATCATCAGTGTGATATCCTCTTGATGACACTCTCGTCTTGTTCGATCATGTATGAGATAAGCCTATGCGTTTGCGACCGATACGAGAACCTTTGATGATCATGCATCATACATGCCGGATTTTTCCTCTGCGATGGTGTGAATGCAGATAAAATGGTATTTTTAGCTGTGAAGGTGGACGTTGGGGGGCGAAAACTCGTTGGAGAAGGTGAGCTCACGCAGGCAACGGGGCTGAATTAAAAAAATTGGGGTGTGTCAGAATGGGCCTCCAATGCACATTAAATTTCGGGATGTAATATGTTTTACCTCGTCATTCTATCGTATCTCAATATGGGAAGTTGCTTCCCTTCCGTCAACTCGCCTCCCGCCCAAATTACGGTGGGCGGGGTCTCATCATGGGGCGATTAGGTACAATGTAGCTACCCACACTCCTTTTCGAATACGGTCGTAGCATATTCCTTGCCTTTTTGTAGTTGATGGTTGAATCAAAGTAGTATCTTAAGTATGTATGGGTAAGCGATGGGGCTTTGGTTTATGAATAAATTAGGGAAGTAAAATTTCCTTATACCTTATGCATTATGGAATTTTTCTCTGTATATTATGTACACCGAGAATGAAGTTAGCATAAAAAAGTATTTGGTTTTGCCGGGATTCGAACCGAATATCCCGTTTGCCGGTCAGGCAAGCTAGCCAATTACACCACCACGCCATCTTCTCAGGGTGAACTTCAGGATGCATTTTACCAAACAAGGTGTTGACGTCACAAGTCCACAATGTAGCACATGTGATGGAAGTTGTGCTTAAACGAACTATAAGCCACTGTCGGAGAAATAAACCCTACTTTGTCGCCATTCGGCGACGAAGAATTTGAAAGCACTGCATGAAACGAAAGAACTGGCTCCCTTCTTTGAATGTATCAAGTTCACACGTCTGTGACTTTGTCAGGTTTGAGCGCTACCCTTGTCTCTGAAAACCAACCCTCGGGTTGAAGCTTAGAAAGCGAACAATTTTCCCCCAGTGGCGCAGTGATTCAACCTTCAGGTTGGTTTGGATAGGTGAGGTTAGCGCTCACGCCGGAAAAAGCCAGACGTGATCCAGTTCCAATCCGTGAACTTCGAGTATTTTTGCTATACTTCCGTGTGTAGGGATAGAAATATTTACTCATTCATCCACAGGCGTGTGAATTTCACAGATTCAGGATAGGAAAGATTATTCCTTTCACCTCGTACTTCGAAGGTATTGTTTTGGGGTCTTCGAAGGTGTCGTTCGAGATTCGAACGTGGAGCCCGAGGATATGCGGCTGAGCGCTCTACACCCTGGGCTCCATCACTCCCCGAAAAAGTTTAATCTCCAAAGTTCGTTAGGATATATCTCTAAACTTTCATGTGACAAATTGTGCTGATATTCAACCGCGTAAGTTTATGCTACTCTCTACACCATGATAGCCATTATATGTGTGGCGTATTCGCTTTTAAGCTCTCAAGATTGAGAAATTGCTGACATAATCTTATCAGTTATTCCGATGCCTATCGCCGCTTGTGCGGCAACTCAGTTCTGTCGCTTTCTTGGGGATTATAAGTTCTGATCATCAGGATTGATGAGTCTCCTGTGTCACCTTTATTGTTGCGTGCGCGGTCGAAATAAAATAATTTGAATTTCCGTTCCTCATTTTTCTTGTCAGTGTTTTATGCATTATGTATTTAGAATACCTCGAGGTTGCGATCTTGAAACTTAATGAGTTATTTTCAACTGGGTGTAGCTAGTTCGATGCCATAAGTTGACTTGTGGTTATTTTTACCCTTTCTACTGACTCGCGCTTGTGAGGTAGAGGGGCTTTTGATTATCACTTCCTATGCGTTTTTTGGTCGGCCTTTGATGTTTTAATCTATGTCAGTATTTACCTTTCCTTTCCAGGCTATGTGCGGCCTCGCATGTTCAGTAACCGAATAAGTTATATCAAAGGAAGTTCTAATCGATATGAGTCTATGCGTGTATTGGCCAATGTTTGCTCTCACTCCGATTTTTCAGTGTTTTTATCACTCCTTTTTGGGGTAATTTATAATGAGTTAAAATATGTGCTGAATAACTTCTTGTTATTAGAAATAGCAACATTTGTCATTGATGTTGATTCCTGAGATGGCCTTTACGGTCTAGACATGTTAGGGAACGCTGTGCAGTTATTTATACTGATGATGGCAATCAGCGTGAAAAATTATTTTTGTTTGCCGAAATTTGGACGGAAATATTCGGTGAAGCATTGTGCCGCATGCGATATGATTTTTTTAATATTGAGTTGTAGCGTTGGTGTAAATAACGTGGCCTCATTGCGCGTGACTCCCTCCATATGTATGTAGGTTTTTAATTGTTATTACATTACTTTGAATCGCGTGCGATATGTAGCGGTCGTCTTTTCTTAAGTCTTAGTATTCAATGTCGGCTCTAACGATGATTTTGCTTTGGGTTGATGCAATTTTAAAAACTGTGCTACGGAAATTTTTCGCGTGAGAAAAGATCAGTGGTTGTGAGGGTTTTTGATTTTATATCTGGCTTGCCCCAGTTCCTGTCACTAACGTGAGAAATTTTCTTGCGGGGCTTGCTAGTCAATGGGATAAAGACTCCAGCCAGTTGTTTAGATTTTTTGGTGGATTTAATTGGGTTATAGGTTGTAGAAGGTGATCTATAATGCATGGGCGGTTTTGATTTCGGCTAATAAAATTATCATCCATACGCAAAACGTTGCTGTTCGTACGAAAACATGAAATTCTGCTATAAGCACTTACGATTTTATTCTAATTTAATGTTAAGTAAGTTGATTTTTAAGAGTAGTAAGATAATATTCTGGTCCATAAATTTTTCTTCGAACCTCAGTATTTTTCACTTTTGAACTGTATCCTAAATATGACAGTTTTCAAACGGCCTAGTTGAGGCAATACCTAATTACAGGTATGGTTGTCTTTCGCCAAAACGAGAAGTGTTCGTCACATTTGCTTTTTAGGTTGGATTTCTTTTATCATTGTTTCAGAATCGTTGCTCAAATGGAATAATTCGCTTTTTTGTACGGCTTATGGTAGAGCTTTATTTTGCCCAGATATGTTTTGTGTCTTGCGAGATCTTGTTCCGTATTTCTCACAGTTAAATATTTTTGTTTCGGAAGAGGGAATCGATTTAGTCATAGCTCGTTAACATTCCGATACCTTCACTGGAAAAACGCTCAAAAATCGCCCACCTCCAAGCTTGGAGAAAAGGAGATGAGCGTTTATGCCCCGGACACTGCCAGCTGAGCGGATTCGTATTGTTTGGCTACTAGATGAGCGGATTTGATTCGGTGGGCGATTGCTGAGCGTTTTTGCAGTGGAGGTATCGATTCTCTAATGCCTCATATGGTTGCTGTGTGCCCTCTGTACTCTCATTATCTTTACCACCCAACAGATATTGTTATATACACTGTGGTAACTTGCGAGTTACATGTACTTATGGAAGAAGTAATGACGGATGTAAAACGGCGATTGGATAGTGACTACGAAGTTTGCGTCTGAGGAATGAATTTTTCATCTTTAAATTTACTGTAGGTATTCAAGAACTTCAATTAATGATTGTAAGTAGACCGTTTATGATAATGATGAGTATGATACAGAAAGTAAGATACATCTTTAAGTTTTATAATTTATGTTTTGTGAGAGTAATCTTATTTTCCCGGTGATAAATCCATATTTTCCGTACGTTGTGTGATCTTCACTCCATAGAGACTAGTTGTCAGAATTGTTTGCAGCGAAATAGTCATCGAGGTATTAAAAGGTATTTCGCGTTATTTTCATCGGTGATCAACGATAGGACTTCACTCTTAACACGAGGTGATAGTGGGTAGAATTAATCCTTCCCCCTTTTACTTCTGTATTTCTTTCAGTTCGTGAAGAAATTAAAACGGTCTCCCGTCAGCTCCAAACTGCGCAGTCTCTCGTGTTCATTGGGAGATTGCTGTTTCTTCGCCTATTGTTAACAGCGATTTTTCATCCCGATTTCTCGTTTCCCTCCCACCTATCGGCTAGTGTTTCTATGCGAGCGCACTTCTATCCGCGATCTAAAGCCTAGTTTACTCGTTGAGTTAGGCTGCTGTGGCCGTAGTTCAAAAACAATATCTCGTTACTATCATCATCAAAGATGTGTCTCAACAGTGCCAATGCGCTTCGTGGTAGCGATAGTGTAAAAACAAAAGAAATACCGGTGGCAAAGGGGGAAATGTGTATTTTCATGTCTTTTGATTTGTGGGAAAATCAATTTTAATTTTACCTAATCATTTGTCCCTCGTGAGCACCAAATGGCAAGCCGTTACTTTATAAAAAAAAAATTTGAAAGCAATACTTTCCCGGCGAATGTTAAGTCTTCTTCGAATTTCGCCGGTTTAATTCGTTGTATATCACCTGTTATATCCGTTGTTATATTATGTTTTATTCGTTGGAGATATCCATAAAATCCTACTGCGTACAAAGTTGAACATTCGTAACTTCACGAATCGAATATACCATGTCCTGAATCGATTCGTCCCATCATCGTGGTCACCTTCCAAAAATGCGAGTACAGTCGATTGATATAGCAGTGAACTTCGTTTTGTGAACTAGTTTTTACGGCGTTATTTCCTCTTGGCTTTTCGTGCCCTGCGATCGATCGTCCGTCTCTCCATCCGAGCCGCGCTTCGATCCGCGAGCTAAGTTTTTGAGCGGGAAACCCGATACGACTACGCATGTGGGACATTACGTAATAATACTATTCGCCGCCGCGTCCAGCCGTGTGAGAGGGAAGGAGAGGGACCGTTATGCGATGCCGTTTTTCACGCATTGCTGGAACCCACGGCAGCGGCTGTGTGGGGGCTATATCTCTCTCTCACTCACTCCTTCTTTCTCTCCCTCCGTTCGCCGGCTAGTGAGCGCGCGAAGAGCCGCGGTCGGGCGCTCCGTCGGCGGCGGGGAGTTGTGTCGGCTCGGCGGGATTCCGTTCTCCGCTCGGAGAGGAAAAAAGTTGGCGCCCTTCCACGGAATGCTATAATAAGAGGACGAGTGGGGTTCGGGGTGTGCGGAAGAGGGGGGAGGAGGCGGGAGGAATTAGGGAAGCGATGGGGTGGGAGGCAGGGATGGAGGGGTTTGTTTGGAAGGGGTTACTTGCGGGAAGAGTTGGTGGGACTGGTGAGGTTTGGGGAGGTTCCATCCCGAATACGCGATTCAAAACAAATACTTAGAAGTTCGACTAATTTTTTTTAAATGTTACTGCATGCAAATATTATTTCCATAGGCGTAAGGAATTCAAATTGGGGAGGAAAGAGGAGGTGGGACTGGTAGGGCTCTAGCAGGTTCCGTCCCGACTACGCGATTCATAAATAGTAACATGAACACCTAATTTATCAATTGCTTAAGTAATGCTACTCTCGATCATGATTTCCATGGGTGTAATGAATTGAAATTGGCTGAATGGCATGCATTATTTATACATACTTTGTGAGTGTTGGGGGTTTAAGTTACCCCTATCCAGGGCATGGATATTCGTGTTTTATTGTTAAATGTCATGAAAACCCATTTTTAAAAGGCTAAATAATGCTGTTTTCGATGTTGTGGTCGTAAATAATTAAAATTAATTCCATCGGTGTAAGGAATTGAAATTGGGGCGAAGGAAATGCATTTTTTTCACATAATTTGTTCCGTGGTTGTAACGGCACATCCTATCACAACAATAACCACGTAACATCCACGCCATTCAATGAAAATGATAATAAGCCCAACTCTTTCATGCATCGTCTAAAAAATTACCTACTTCGTGGATGATTTCTGTCGTTGTTAAATAGAGCAATTTGATCGCAAGATATGGATTTTCAATGTACCTTTCTTTAAGTGTTTCCGCAAATATTTTAATTTACCTGACCAATTTTGGTTTATATCACAGCTTTAATTTCTTCATAACTCCGATACTCTTGTAATGAGACGCCAGCGTGTATTTTTATCGCCAATCTTATATTTTGGTTCCATTTGTGATAAGTTTTTTTTATAAAAACCACTTTTTTATTGTCCTTATAACGGTATGCGTAGTTTTGTTTACAAATGCAAGTGTTACTGTACCCGCGCGTAGAAGTTAGCCGATGCGAAAATGAAAATTCCTTAAAATATCACTGGGGATGCCTTTTTCTTAGAACAGGATAGCAATTACATGCGTAGGTGTGTGTTGAAATTTTCGCTCGACATGACATTTTTTCGTCTTTGGTACATGCACCTTACAATAATTTTGCATTGGACGAATACGTCGAAGGAAGTGTAATGGTTAGGTTTTCCTTCGTCCTCCTTTATCCGTAGCATTCCAGTCGCGGCTCGTCTACCAAAATGCGGATTTAATTGCAATCAGGGCGGCGTTGTCTTGACCCTCTTTCCCGCTTCTCTCTAGCAGGACCATCCTCTGCTCCCGAGACTTCTTTTTCATTCCAACGTTCCCTTCATATCGATTTCTTCGCCCGGGAAGCTCGGAATCCGAGTCGGCTCGTGTAACAAGTGTTCCTCGTGCACCGAAAGGGCTTTTGTAGCCTGCACGGGTTCTCGGTCGATTCTTGTTTTGGCCGGGTTTTCGCGTTCATTATGATCGGAAGATTTTTGCGAATGTTTCACGAAGTCTGCGGACGCAATCGGACAAACTTTATTACGCAGTGCGTGGTAAAATTTCTTATGACGCTACTCAGCCGCATATGCCCTAATTTGAATCACTTGAATTTCTCTCGTTGTATTCAAAAGTTAAATAATGTTATATGCCTCAATTTATTGCTCCTAAAGCCACGGTTTTACTCAACATTGACCATTTCTTAAGCATGTAATTTTCTGTTTCATGGATATATAACTATTGACGCAGGCATCTATTTTCACGAGTTTGCTTTCGAATAATATAGATAGCCCTAAGAAAGTTTTTAAGTTTAAAAATTGAACGTAACCATCGATACACCTCATAAGTTAATATCTAGTGCTGCCGGCTTCGGTTGATCAATTCTTCAATAAATGTTTCCTCGCATCTGTGTTCGATGCTAAATTTTTAAATAATGTAAATTTGTAGCTGTCTTTTAGTGAATGTCAATGGTCCGGGGGTCAAATGCATCGATTTGAAAACATTGATGTCATAAAAGTTGACTTTTTTTTGCATATTTTCCAAAAAATAATTCTTAATGAAATTTAATCGTCTGCAGTTGTTTTACTGAATTGATTTTTCTTTTCAAACTGCGTAGAAATTATTATTATTTGAGTGTTTTCGAGTATTTTATGAGCAGAACTTGATCATGAATGAGCTTATCCTAAGAACCTAATACAACCAAGTGCAATTTTTCAATGCATGTTGAGTGGTCCTTTGTAATTACTTTTCGTTTATATTGAATATTTATAATTACTCGTGGTTCTTGCACATTATGAGTCCATATAGCCCTCATAAGCATGTCTCTATCCTAGGTTTTATGATAGATTTTCTAACGTAGCATCAGAACTCGGATTAACAAAATAGGTAAATATATCTCAGTAGAGACCCTAAGTTTAGGGTTAAATACCTAATAAGTCCGTCCAAATTTCCCACGTACAGTTGTACAACTGCATCCGTACTGTCTCATGCTTATTTTTAAGATCGATTTTCCCTGTCCTGTGAGTTTTACCTGATCCTCTATAATCAACCTTAAATTCGAGTGTTTGGAAATCCACATGGATAGGAAATACCACAAGGTCACTGAATGAATATATGTGGGATGGCTGATTAACGGGACCAACTGTGTTTATGGTTGAGAGGGTGTTATGTATTCGGCGATGAGAGTAGTCAATAAGGAGGTTGAGTACTTTATCCTTGTCAACTCGCTACTCTGTTTAAAATCTTACAGATTCTTTGCTACTCATAAATTGTGAAGTTCTTATATATTTTTGGCACCGTAATAGCACCATAATGGGTTAGGTATGTAGGTATTTTTCTGGTGTTTTTCTTATAGATATCTGATCTTATTATATCTGTGTATGTATAGTTGTCTGCGTATTCACTGAGTAAATTTGGTAGTAAACTAAACTCTTTATAACGCTACGCATGTTTTCCACGTAGAAGAGGATAGGAAATTGTCAGCTGATAAGGAAGTGTTCGTTATCTCAGGAGTGCGCGTTGCGTTGATCCCGCCGATCAAAAGATTAATGACCTTCCTAGATAATTTTATCGGAGTCTCAGTTGCGGAGCGGTTTGTTTAGCGTACTTTTTCTGTGTCCCCAAGAAAGGTGCGGTTGTGGCAGACACTTACGTAGATGCAAGTTGATCCTATAATTAAAGTTTTTTAAATACTCCTTTTGCTCGAGTTCATTCATTTTTCAGTAAATGCCCTCAGATTTGTGGGTTGTATAGCATTCTTGCAAATGTGGTTTCGTGTTGTTTTCAGTGTTTACTCGAAGCAATTGCCAAGCCTGGTGAAATCACTGTTTTCTCAAAAATTGTTATCATTATCTTAGCCCAAAATTGTTCAACCGTCAATATGAAGTTTAGTAATTTCATCTCCTGCTCCTCGATGATATCGTTATCATGCTATAATTTGTATGGAATTATTTATTTTATTATTTAACTTGTTAGTGTCAGCACTTTTTAAAAAGTCTACGCGGTCTATAGCCAATTCTCATGTGATTTAGTTGCATAATTATATAGGAATTGATCTCCTTTTGAGTCGTAGTTTTATTGTGTTATCTATGAATTCCCTGTTTCCACGATGGTATCCTAGTGGTCCTTCGTGAAGGAAATTTTCTTGTGTAACCCTTCCTGCATCATCGGCTTGGAGTGTATTAGATTCGGCATAGGTTCACTTAATAGTTTGTGTAATCTTCGTGTATCTTAAGTTGCCTAAATTGATAAACTATCAGATATTTATTAGCAGGTTTTTACTATTATATGTTTGCAATTGCGATTCCGTGAACGTATCATTTTCAACAGAGTCGTTCTGAAGAGCTTTCCATATATGAGTAAAGTTATGGAGAGGAAGTTCTCGCTTTCATTATTTACTGCTTTCGGTTAACTCATATGATTGACCACGACCTTTGCTTTGAATATTAGCCTGTGCGGTACGTTAAACTAGTGTGAGACTCCTTAAGTATCCTATTAATTAACGTATATCCCTGCAATATTGTGTTTGAATTATTGTGTATTGTATATTTTATGGTGACCATCTTATAGATAGATAAGTGCGAGGGAGCTGAAGTCTCAGGAATAGTTCTTGTTGTGCTATTTTAATGTCCAATGCTAAATAAAGTGTCTCGATATGATATTTTTTTGTACATTTCATCGCATTTGGTCATTGCAACTCATGACATTTACCCCTTTTTAACCTGTAAGTATAGGAGTAATTTTTATTGGGTCCCATGGAGTAATTACTCTACCCTTTATTCTTCTAAGACTCTATTATTTCACGATCCTAGCTAGTCATATTCCCAAGCTACCTTCCCGCCTTGACTTACAGGATATGCATTGGGATATGAGTCTGTTTGGCATGAAATATCTTACTGCCCTATCCATGCGACACATTAACATTCATTGAAAGGTCCCTCTTAAAATTTCGGACGCTGCTGCCATCACGAGGTAATAACGTGCGTTGGGGGCCTGCCTCTCTCGATTAGTTGGGCGCATCTCTCATCTCTTGTTGACTCAATCGCTTCGGTCCCCTTCAATTGAGATTTAGCGCGGTTCTTGCGATCGCGAGCCGGCCTCCAGCAGCCCGGGCTGGCTGCCTTGGGGTCAACGACTTAGGACCTGGGCCATGACAGGTGCGACCCGGGCGTGGGCTTCTTCGTTAGCATGTATGTGGTCATTTTGAGATGGATCTTCGATTCTCGATAGCTAAATGCTGAGAGCTTTACCCTTACCTTCGTTGTATAATTCTCTCTTTCTTGAATTGAGTGGTCATCCATGTACATTTTTTTAAAATTCCTCTTAAAAAATATCAATAATAATATTTTTTGTGTTAATACTCGTTTTATTAGGGGTTATAGTGTGATCTAATCTTTACGAAGTTTGCCCCAATATTGTTATTATTTGAGTCATTTCATTTACACTGATATGCATAATTGCATTTATACCATATAATTATTCCCTAGTAGCAGATACCTAAGTTTTATTATCTGTGAATTTAAGTTGAAATTACCCTCCTTATAATAGCTTTCTGCCTGTAATTTCTCGAATTTTGTTCCTAATTACTTTTGATGATGTAACAATCTTGACGGTCAGGACGGTGGTTTAACTTTTGTATGCCGTAAATGAAATCATTCTAATTATTTTGTAAAGGTGCATCCATTATATTTTACGGTCTACGTCGTGGGATTTCCCGCAAATATGTTGACGTATTTGAGTGCAATCTTGAAATTTACCTGGTAAATAATATTATCGATTATAATCGATCACTAGTGTACGATCGTACAAGCATTGCGATTCCTTAGTTATTGTTGGTGAAGTTATTCTACTTCTGTCGGTGGATTATTCGTCCTTTTCTGCGTTAAGTATGAAAAGATCACATTGAGTACTTCAGTATAACTTGAGCAGGCCTCTCTTAAATTTTTTGATAGTAATGCCATTATTTGTACAAAATATTCGTGTTGCGTTTAACATTGAATATTTGTGCATTCGTACTTTTGGGATTAAAGCTCTCCTAACGTTCTTTTCCTGATTCTTGTCGTTCAGTAATCAAATCAGTGTTGTATCTCATTGGTGGAGGATAGCATTTTCGATCATGTGTTTATGTTGTGTTGCTCATCAAATGAACGTTTTTTATGACATTATTACAAATGTATGATTGGTATTTTTGACTTTTTTTCATTTGCGAATTATGAAATAGATTATCGCTAAACTCTAAGTGTTATACTTAGTGTTTTCTTTGAGTTTCAGTGAATGTAGCAGGTTTATCAGGCCTAACATTTTCCGTATCTCTTCGTCCAGCATTGCCATTTTTTGACAGAGAAAAGATTTAAGTCATCAAATTGATAAGTCGCCCAAGTTCATATTGTGTAATTACACTTTTACACACAGCCCTTTTACACTTTTGTAATTACGCATACGTACCAGTCAATAGTGTTATACATTTTCGTTACTTTCTGAGCGATTGTGTAATTAGGGTATTATGACTTGTTATTCATTAGAGCCATTTGGTATAATTGCTAATGTGCCGTACTATTTTTTTCTCATACGCTTTATCTATTTGTACTCAAAGCGAGTAGTTCTCATTTCGCTGTATGCTGTGGCAACCACAGCGGTGCATCTTTTCCACCAAGGCTATTACCTCGACTTCGTTGCATCCGGTGTTTTCATTTCACCGGAAGAGGTAGAATCAATTTTATTCCGGAAGAAAACATTCTGTTCCGGATATGCTATATCTTAGTAAAGTGACTCACCGTTAGCGTACAACCCAAGTTCTGACCGCGACTAAATGTTTCACATATCTACCCAGCATTTGGCCTTAATATCCAACTCCTTTATCCAACAACTTTTGATACCTCACGATACATATATTTCAATACATATTCTCACCGACACTATTATTATGTTCGTTATTGACACTTTTTTTTGGGGATTCCGTGGACATAGTCCATAATACCAAGAGAAAGACCAAATTTTGTTGATGATCACGTTCGAATTTGCTTTGCCCAGTTCACTGTGAGTGAGAAGGTGTCTGGACACAATGAAATGAATATTGTGGCTTCTTTTTTATTACCTGTTTTGCGATTTAATTGTCTCAATTTTACAATTCCTGTTTTTTTTCGTGCGGAATTGATACCTTAATCTCTCGGAGCTCACAGTGCGGCCATACTTCGCCACCCAGATACTTTGTAATAATGTTAAACATGTTAACTATGCAAAAATGATTTGACTGCCTGAGTTCGGTAAATGTTAATGTTCGGTAAATTAAATGTGAATTGATTACATTATTTATCTATTTATTATGTTACATCGTTTCTATCAGTACTTGTGCTATATAATATCGTGCGGTTTTACGGAGCTGTCTCATGTCATTATGAATGGTATCTTATATTAATTTCTCATTGAGTAATGCTCATACAATCTAAGCCTAGCTAGTTGCCTTAGAGTGTCGTACGCCTTCTAGTATTAATTTTGCGCAGTCTGGAGGGAGAGTTGATCGTTATTATTGTTATTACGTGGCCAAAATTTCCTTAATTTCGACTTACGTTCTGGAGTCAACGCAAGATGGTGAGAAAGGTCGAATTATATCAGCCTCTATGTCTATTGAAATGCGTAGCCTCGGGACCCAGCAGAACAAGGGAGTCAACATCCTCGCCGTGCGTTGTCCTCAACCTCTTACTTGTGGGCTAGAGCGAGTATCCGGGGGTAACCTAATATCAGTGGCTCCGGCACAGTTTCCCCCCTTCCTTTCCCGCCTTCTACAAGTTCCTCTACCGAGCCCACCGAACCGTCGTCACCCCTCATGCCACCCCACCCCACCCTACCCCCGTGGCCGCTATTCTTAGTCCCGAAGGTCATTATACAGTACCTACGTGCGTTCATACTTCGATCGCTGAAAAGTTGCATTCGGTTTCCAAGTCCATCTCCGCGGCTGTTGCGTTCCTCTGCGTGCACAGTGCTTCGGGACGCATCCGTGCGCGATTCGGCGGGCGCATACCTACATGTGCAAGGGAGCGCGTGTCTTATTAAGGCTAGCGCGAGTGCTGCACGCCTGCAAGGCATTACCATTATTACACCAAGGTGTGTGGAATCAACCCCTGCAAGCCACACCTTGGTGTTGGCTTGCACTGTACCTCGTAGATGTAGATGAAGGGTTTCTGGACGCATCCGTACGCGATTCGGCGGGCGCATATTCACATCTTTAAGCGTGCGCGTGTCTCATGCGGCTAGCACGAGTGCATGCCTGATGGTGTGGAATCACCCCTTTCCACACACCCTGGTGGTGGCTTGCACGGCATCTCCTAGATTTAGGTTTTCTGGGCGGATCCGCTCTCGATTCAATGAGCGCAAACCAGGACTCCTATATTTTCGTTGAGAAAAATTTTCTAAGAATGCCATATGTAATCTTGTGTCCCATTTAGTGAGTCTTTATTTGTTTCTGTGGGAATTCGCATCGTTATGCATGGTCTTTTTCTCAGTTGAATTGCATTGTTCTAATGAAATTCTGTATTGGAGGCTTCATCGACATGCTGACCACAAGTGGCCCCAAAACGATTCCGTGAGGGCCTAAAAACTCTCAGTTGTTAATTACTATTACAATTTGTATTATCAAATTGATGGTGGTGAGAGTTAATTGATCATTTTTAGTTCGTTAATTTCTCTTTAGAAAATATCTCCTGAAAATACTAGTATTTGCGTCCTATGCGACGCTATCCTGTGTTGAGAATGATCCAAGCAGATTCTGTCTTCGTTTCTTGGATACATTTTTTAAGTACTCAGTGCAGGGCTTCGGAATTCGGCACTTAACTCTTGTTAGATATCCAATTTGTCTACCTAAAAGTGGAGCCTGGATATGATGAGAATTTCACCTTCCGATCAATCCTCTTTTTTAGAGATCCTTCGTAAGTGTGACGTGTAAATTTTCTTAAGATTCCTTTCGTCATAATTGAAGCCTTCATGCATTCCCCTCGCGTGAATTCCTTGTATATTTTTCCACGTTTGAAATGCGCGGCCTTCGGTTCTTCCTTTTTGCGCACTCGCTGGAATGAACCTACTTCGTAGTTGAGAGTAGTACACCCTTCCGAGGTAATGAGCGATCCTTAGGACAATGTGCCCGGTGGGAGGAAGTGGCCTGGAGAGGGGGGTGGATGCCGCCCGCCCGCCCACCGCTATTGGCCGCCGCCGGTCTCATTCAATACAGCCGCCCTCCTCCCACTCTCCCGACAAGGCCGAACTTCGCAAAGTTGTCCCTCAACTCTGGAGTGATTCTCGGGTGGTGTGTGGTGACCCGCCCATTTCACTCCCCTCCTCCTCCTCCTCCTCCTTCCCACCACCCCTTTTGCTCGTATGCACGCCGACCGACTTAAGGGGGGGTGGGCGCCCGCTCGGAGCCGTTTTGAAACGAAATTCCATCGAACGGTACGTTCTGCCGCAGCATGGGAATGACGACGCTCCTCGGGGCTTGCATGCTCGGATCGCCCTTAAAATTTTGATGGGTTTAGGGCAGGGAAAAGAGAGTTGGGAAATCGGAATATTCGTGCTTGCGGCAGGTGCATTCGATTGGCTAGAGTCTGATTTTCGCGTATTTGACGGTAACGGAATCAGAGATAAAAGAGGAATGTCTTGTCTCTCTCTCTCAGTCACAGGAAGAAAAACAATAGCATTTCTGACCAAACTGACGTTAATCATCCTATTTGTTTGCATATTAAATTTAGCTTCGCATTTTCTTAACGCATGGTTTTTTGAAAATTACTCCTCCGCTGATCTCTTTCCTGATGATTAAGTTTCCAGGATGAGCACCATTTCTTTGGTACCTTTGAACATTTTGGACCAATATGTAATGGATTTTAATTTTCTTTCGACTTGGCATTTCTGCAGATATATTATCGTAGGCACGGCAAACTGTTATCTAACTTAGGTGTTTCATTCGCGGGAAAGGCGCCGCAATAGAATATTATGTGTCCCCGATATGAAATAATTCATCCACTTATTGGAAAGATTCGTTTTAAAGTTAATGTTGTTCATTATACATGTTCTACGCTTCCTTTCTTCCTAGTTGTCATTCCCCCATCCTCCTTTCATAAATCATCAAGCAGAATGTTTACTTTTTATTGAAAAA
The DNA here is from genome assembly GCF_921293095.1 of Ischnura elegans. Taxonomy (NCBI): domain Eukaryota; kingdom Metazoa; phylum Arthropoda; class Insecta; order Odonata; family Coenagrionidae; genus Ischnura; species Ischnura elegans. The sequence goes on from NC_060248.1 coordinate 104,740,174, forward strand.
TTTGCTCCATCTCGTGTAATGACGAATTCGTTGGATGGAACTAAGCGAGAGAATAACATGTGATCATAGTCAAGCTATTCTGTTTGCTTTTACGGGTCAGTGGATTGAAAATGTTTTGTCCTATTTTCGTTCATATGAGTATGAAAGGATAACTTCAATTCGTGTTACTGAATTAACTTAGAAAAGCAATGACCCGGTAGAAGGGCTAATTTTGTTTATCCTGCAGCCTATCAGGGAAATATAGAGCATGAGTTCATAAATATTTCGTTTTCTAATTCATATTCAATCGGTTAATTGTAATGGGCAACGGAGAGATTGATATAAAACGATGTCGTGCTTAATTTTTCACCCTTTTTTACAACCATTTTTACACCTTTATTCGCATCCGTGTTATCTACTTTTATGTTATTTTAATGGATAACCATTGGCATTTACTCTCTCTTAATGGTAACGTAGGCTGAAAGCGTACTCTTGTGAATGCATTCTAGTATCATAGCATTTAATTGTTTTTTCCGCTGTATGTGAATAACTTGTGATATTTTTCCTTATTACTTATACATAATAACGCCCATTGAAGTTGGAAATGTGCGGTTTAGTTGCAATATTATGACGTAGATACTACATTTCCCGAAGTATTGAGTTATGAACCGGTTGTACTACCTCGAATTGATACATGTCAAAGCGGGAGGTCTTCTGATGGAGCGGTCATTTGAAAATTGAGAGAAATACATTTGAAAAATACAGAACACCCGCCGGTAAAATGCCTTCTGCGTTGACCCACTGCATCTGAAAAATTGTAGAATCCCGTCGTTCGTGTTGTAAACCCAGCTTTAGTGCGCCCATCCCCGGGGGGCTCCCCCCTGTGCAGCGCGGGCCTATAAAACGGAACTCCACGGAACGATGTTTAGTTTATAGGCGGGACCGTCCTGCCGCTTCCATGCGGTTGTCGTCGTCTCGTAGCCTCGCGAAACTAGTGATGAAACCTCGACGAGAGGACGGTTTTAGAGCCAGAGGCCGCTCGCGCGCGCTCTTTCTATGCGATCACGGCGAGCATCGCTCGTGTCCCGTATACCGCCTGGGAAATGCTGTCCGCCCTCGAGATAAAGAGAGCGCGTGACATGCTTAATGGTGTCCTGTGGGAAGCACCCCATTTTATTCGCGATGTGAAATTTGTTGGGGGTGTTTCATTTTTCTCTCCGTGAGGAGATGAGTGCAATATGCGAGTAAATGGAGGGAAACGAGGCCCTTTTTACCCCGAAACTTTCGTCATGCTGGAATGAAATACCTAGATCTGAGACTTCTTTGGGCTTTTATTTTGACGGCAGATCCGCGTTGCAGCTGTTTGTTCCTGTGAGAGTGCATGTGGGAACTCACGTCTTCGTATTCTAAAAGTTGTTATGTCTTACGTTAGAAAGAAGAGAGTTTATACGGGATGTCTTTCATGCAGCCACCTGGTTTTTCAACAGTAATTCTGGTCATTTCTTGGTGTCTGTATGTGACTGAAGCTCATTGGCATTAGGTTTTCATTAAATGTAACGATAGTAATTTCCATCGCAGTTAAATTTCACATAATTACTTGTTCAATCGTTCGATTTAAGTAAATTCAATACTTACGTGCCCCAAAATTTTGAAAAATAATGGCGATAAAAAATATGTAAAGATTGTGAACGATTTTTCATTAATTTTTTCGTGAATTCATCCATAGGTGGGCAGCATGACTAGCATTGTGTATTTACTCTATCAAAATCCGAAGTGCAGAGTTCCTTCTCATTTAACATCAGACTGCAATGTATAGGTACCTTGTCGTCGAATGTTTTCCGATATTGTCTTTTTGCTCGAAATATTTCGCATAAATAGATATTTACGCTTTACCTGGTCATATTGAGTATCTCACAGTGTGATCTTATCTAATAGGGTCTTTTTTATGCCGTTAAAATATAGTGGGCTCAATCATAATTGAGGTCCTCGTGACGTATTTTCTTGTTGTGATGGCTTATTGCATTCAGTGAAGATAATTTAGTGTGATTCCGTGTATTAAGTGCTGGTTCTAAATTTCTCTGATTGCATAATTAACTTGCAAACAATTATTTGCCACATATTAATACCTTATATCAGTTTTTTCTTTTCACATTCTCACTTATACAATGCTTTTAATTGATAGCAGATTGACGACAGGGGTACTCCATGATTAGTTTTTGCCCATCGGTCTTATGGATTGCTAACTTAATAAACGCGCTTTAGAGGATTTTGTAATGCTTGAAATTTTCGTCACAATTTTTCTGGGAATTTCAGTTAATTTACTTTCTGCCGCGTCAATTTCTTTTTTTCTGATTTCATAAGAAATAAGCCTTGAAAATAATGGTTAAAAATTTCGAAAAGGCTCTGGTAATGATCTATCGCCGGGTTTGTAGTTTAGAGAATTCTCTTCCGCTGTTTATTTATATTTTGGCAGCAAGCTTTAGGTACTGTCGGAAACCTCATGTAGCCGTCAATGTATGGATTCATTAGTGAGTAACACTTGTTTTCTAGGGAAAAGTATTCAAAAATCTTCCACAAGAAAGAACCTAAGTCCTTTCCCTGCTACTAACTCACTCCCTTCTATTTTTTGAGTAGTTCTCCAAGTATGCTTCTTCAGTTAAAATAGCTTGGGAATATTGAATGAATTTTTCTTTGTTTTTCTGTTCAGCGACTACTAATATGCGTGTCTTGTGTTTCACATGTTGTCAAATTATGACAGGATAACGTTATTGCCCCGCACTAATGGAGGACCCTACGTTGTGGGAATAGTCCGCAGAGGAAAATCTTTCCCATGTGAAGTTTTTTCTTATAAATTTAACGGACGACGATCTCAGTCCACGGGTAAAACAGCAGTGGTTGGATAGGAATCAGTGAATCGTGAAAAAAAACACTTGCGTAATGACCACGGGGAGCGTCGTATCTGGAAAACCGTTCTGGGAGCATTTTTTGTACGTTAGCGTGAGTCCGCGCGCCTCTGGTTTTGTTTTGTAACCTTGGAAGGGGTCTTTGGGAGATGGGACGGGTGGGGCGGAGACGTTAAGAAGGGGCAGGATGTTGTGATTGTGTGCCTTATGGCCCGAGGCTATCTTATGCCACCCGCACTGTGTTAGGCATTATCCTTTTGCATACCCTTCAAGGGGGTGCCAGCCAGGCTGCTGGGGTGTCTTCTTGGTTTCGCTCGCTGTCAATTACGTCAATCATTTCTCCAGTGGACTATGAAATGCCTTTTAGCCGGCGAAGTTGTCAGCGCTGTTTTCCTCCCGCACGCTGGAATAATATGGTGAACTTGGGCGTTAAATATTCCTTCGCCATTATGATAATAACCCTTGGTATCGAGGCTTCCTTTCAGGTCATGTTTGCTCTGACAACTTGTGTTTTAGTATACATGAAGTGCGCGTCTGACGCTGAGGCACGGGTTGCATAATTACTATATGGCATCTGGTAGTTATTATGGATAGTATATGATAATATTTGTCTGTCACTTCATATATTTGTTTCACATAATTACGAATTTGCCCCGAAAATTTTTCAAACCATTTTCGGTGTACATGTGAATTATTTTTCCATCTCATTTTTATTCTTGCTATTTTTGCAGTTATAATTATTTGTATTTTTCCGTAATGTTTATTCGTAATGTCTTTAAATGGACTGGCAATGTTTATGTAATTTTTCATTTATTTGTAATGATATTTCTTTGTCGCTGAGCTGTCTTTTTTTCAATTTCCTATATTATTGAAGTCTACGAATTCTCAATTATTTTCGTATTTTAACTCTTTTATTTTACGATCATTTTTGTCTCAATTATTTTTTATTACATTCTGTACCTGAGAAACATTTATTTGGTACTGATGGCTGTTAAAACTGGGAAACTGCTTTCTTCTATTTCTTCATCTTTCGTAGACGCATAGCGAAGAGTGGTGAATCAAAGGATATTTTGCACATTTTTGCATTTTTGTTTGTGTAACGAGGGAACTAATGCTTTTGTGAACCAATGTTGGTAAATTAAAATTACATTGCTTTCATACAACTTATTGATTAATGGATTACATTTTAATGGAAAATATCAATCGTCTACTTTTTAAAAAGATATTTCCTCATAAGTGTAGCGTTGACTGCATCCTTTCGTCAATTTTATCAATCCAAATGATTGTAGTGCACGCTCTTTCGAATAAATATTCAACGGCTTTTAATCCGACTTACAGAATATTTTTTCTGTTCAAGGTATCGCGATCCGCACTCACTCGTAGGAAGTTGCTAAAAAGCTTACCAGTCGAAATTAATTGAATTTTTTATTTTATAATTTTTCATTCTAATGCGGTATCCTTCTTCATTCCCATGGGAGTACCCCTGGTGTCATGTCGTTGTAGTGGCGTGTGTCGTTTTCGGATCCCGGAAGTGGCCATGATATTTTGTTCGATTCACTTAATTTGATGGCAGCACTTCCAATTTTTAGTGGTCTCCCCGATGAGAAGTTTTCTCTATGAATTCTGCTTAAATGTCTTAATAGTCTAATTGACTAATAATCCGTCGCGAGGTTATCTCCAGCCACTAAATATCAAGATGTCCCGGGTTCGAGTTTGGTATAATGCCCATGTCCAGGTCATAGATATTCGTGCTCGTGTAATTATTATCATACTGAAAAAAACGCGGGATGTATTGAGCCATACGTGTTGTTTTAGGTGGTGTCATAATGTATAAACTAAATAAAACATAAATGAATTACTAAATAATCCAGCTCTTACTGAAGTATCCCTCTTCGCTAAGTGGCACACGTGATTCTAAGTTCGAACCCCTTCCTGTTTATCAAACCGTTATAGCGCGAATGAGCGCTTTTTCATGTGGGTTTTTAATATGGTCCCTCCTGTGGACCATCCAAATTCCATACCATCGCGAACAAATATGCGCCTTCTTACGATGTTTTTTTTTCCTTTTTTTTAATTTCTCCTTCGATGAGGATTTTTTTCTTTCTCTTCCTCCGCTGCCTTCATCACAGAGTCTGATCGGCGGGAGGGAAGTTTCTAAACGTTCCTTTTCTATCGGCCAGTCCGCGGTCGAAGTCCTTGAAGCCGCGTAGTTTCTCCATCGCCGCGTTCCCCTCTCCGCCCCTCTCCCTCGTTTTGTTTCCGCCCCTCCCGTGCCGTAACTTTCTCCTTGTATGAGGCGACCATTCTCTTCTTCTTCTTCTCTCACTCTAAAGTCCACATGCCGAGCGTGCTCCAACGATCTCTCAGAACTGGTATTTGGGGGACGATCTCTCGCGGGGCGCAACATCTGGCAACATCGCCTCCTCCTCCTCCATGCCCCCCCTCCCCCTTGATTCATTACATTCCCCTCCGCCTCGCCTCCCACAATATCTCGTCGTGCCAGCGAGAGCTTCCTCGGGAAAATACGTCTTCGGGGATCGGTCGCGGGCAGCCTGTCCCTCCGCTGCCGATAGCCCTGTTCCGCCGCTCTCGGTATGCCCTACCCGCTCTGTGCGGCAGTCTCGGTGGAGAACCCCGGCGGTCGTCCGGGGGATCGAGTTGGTGTGGTGGCTTTAGTGCTGAGGGGATGTGCTTGACACTTATCGGAATTGTTCCGATGGGTCTTCATTCCGAACGGTTGATTTCGATGGAATACAATACGATCGGAATTTTTTGGGCTTGAAATTTTTCATTCCGACAATATGAACTCTCGTAGTGAGTCGTCGGAGTGAATGTTTCAAAAATTGCAATTGTTTTGCAACCCCTAGGAATGCACCGCCCGGAATAAAAACCTATCGGAATTATTCCGATCAGAGTCAAGCACATGCCCCCTGGCTTCACACCCTTAGGGTCCGGGTTTAAGCCGCGGCGGTGGTAGATCATTTTCAGTGTTTGATCTATCCCTGATTGAGTACTTTGCTTCAGGCACTTCAAGTACAGCACTCGGTACGTCGAATGGGATGTTAAGTAGTGTTAAAAAATGAGTTTTCTCTATTTTTCCCTCTCCACCTATTCTCCATTTTTTATGTTTTTAGATAGTTGATGGCCAAAGTTTTGATGACTACCTCATTCCCTTCGTATAGACTGTAACCCCGTGGACGATTATTTTTGCCATTAACAGGAATGAAGAGTGGATGGCGGCAAACCCGTGGTCAATATTATTTAGGACTCCCAAATTTGTTTAAATTATTGATGTATGAGGTACTAAAAATCCTAGCTGGGTAAAAAATCTTCCAACTTCATATGATCCCCAAATTCATCTCCCAATGCCCTAAACAATAAAATTGCCAAGTTGTTTTCCTTCCCTGCGGATTTAATGATTCAGACGATATCGTTCATGTGCTTCTGTAACAATTCAGGATGCGTCCTTAGTTTTCCATGGTGAAGTCTTGCTTCCTCGATGAATTTCCTTTGATTCAGGGTCATAAATGTAACCATTTCCTAGGCATTGACACTCCTGAATTTAATATACCTCAGGACCAGCACAAGAACTTTGCTCTTCAATTGTTAGTTTCGTATTTCTCTAGGAAATGAAGTTCGCGTGTAAAATAATTGTGACCTTTGAGACAAACCATACACGGTGCCATCAAAGAAGGAGTACGTGATGCAACTGTATAGCCCTGCTGCCTTCCCGGTTCCCGTAGTCATGGTCCATCAACATCTTAGTAAGCCTCATCGTAGCTTGAACACCAAGGACATAGTCATGTGATGGGTATAATTGGCCATTGTGTTTAGTCGTCACGCTATTTCCTGAACACGTAGAATTGTGTGCCGTTATCTTCGCTTGTGCTGGGGACCGCACTTGTTACAGTTTCTTCAAAACTCTGATATGCTCTAAATTGATGTGTAACTTAAAGTCAAATCCATGTGGGATGTATTGGTGGGAATTGGTATTTATGCTTACGATGGTAGAGACTTTTAAAGTACGAAAAAAGAGATGAAGAATATTTTGACTGAAGGGGAGAAGGTTTCTAAAGTTTAGCATCACATCTGATAGATGGCGCCCTACCGTTGATGTGCTTTTCATATAAGGCAGCTGGGGTTGGATCGATACTCCTCCGATAAACTTTATCTTTTATTTGAGGGTGCCTTTAAGAATATCCGCTTTTTCTTCCTCTCGGTGTATTTAGGCCTGGAAATGCAGCTTTGAATCTATAGTTTTTATTGCTATTTTTTCGCAATGAAAGACTTGAAAATTTACGCGCATTATTGAATTACACCTCTTCGTTCATACCAAATGGTATTTCGTGGAGATAATGGTTTTGCTTTTAGTTTGATATAAGAAGACGCATCCGTCCTACTCGTCGGGTAATTTTGGACACTTTTCCTCTGTAAAAAACTTTCTTTGTCATCTTGAAGGGAATGACAAGTAGATCGTTGTTAAAACTTGCCTGTTTCAATTTTTTTCAAATTTCAAATTTTTTAACTCCGCATCGGCATTTTCTCAGATGCTGATTTTTATATTCTTTTATGTAGGCTGAATCCAAGAAAGGTCCACTGTATTTATCCTTGTTATTTCTGGATATATACTCTTAAGTATGAATGTGGAAATTCGTCTCCAAAAAAGGCGAAATGCTGCCGGTGGAGAGGGGGTAAGACCTTTTCTTTTTCCTGAAATAACTTTTGGTAAGGCATAAAACATGTCTAACTACAGTGCGTAGTGACTTTATGGAACGATGAGACAAATTCATGGAGAAAAGTTTCGTATGTTTTGCTTTTCTTCTTTGGGAAATCACTCTCGGGTACCTAAACAATTGATGTGGCCATCGCAAGTTTAACCTGTCATCGATATCGTGGACTGTCGGTGAACCATCCGTGGAGTTGTTAGTGGGCCATGGATCCGAGGTTAAGAACCCCTGGAGTTCCCATCCTCGGCCCGCTCCTTGAAAGGTTTGTTTGATTCCCTTCCCCCTCCCTCCCCTTATCTTTCCCATCCGCCCACTTTCTCCTCCTCCGACCGAGTCACTTGCACCTCTCCCACCACAACACTCCGCTGCACGCATAAGCAGGAGACGATTCACTTTCACTCCCACCTTCCTTGCAGTCCACGCCTCGTAGCAAGTATAAACACAATGCTCAGCCCGGCTTCGCTGTGTCCGTATTATGAGGCTAACATACAAAACTTCTGGTCTACGTAATAAAATGCACAATAATGACTTGGAGACTGGATAAAGTTAATGAAAAAAAGGTACTGGCATATTTAAACTTTTTCTCGGGATTCCGCGCTGTTAAGATTTTCTAAGAGCGCCTACGTTTCGGGTTCTGGCTCGTTAAAAATTCGGAGAAAAGTTTAAATATTCCCGTCGCCGGGAAAGTGTAAAATCTTGCATAAGGTACTGTAAACACGGGCTACTTGAGCCCAAGGGCTAACTTGAGCCCAAAACTGAAAAATAAAGTTTGGTTCTCTGCGTGCTCTCAACATCAGTATAGCGACGTAATTCAGTGCTTTGCTGGTAGGCTTAGGCAGTAGGTAGACAATACATCTAGTCTAGGAGGGTAGGGAAGTCATCACTGAGAGCAGTACTGTTTATATAACGTACACACGTGTTTGTTGTTTATTTCTCTCTGCAAACTTTCGTCTGTATAGATATCAGGAATAGCCTAAAACTGGAGATAAGTGCATATATTTCCTATTAGGTTTATTGTCTTAGCAAATCGAGGCCATTTTATGTTTTAAATTGCTCATTAACTGTACAGTATGTTGTTAAGTACAACGAGTATACATTATCTAAAAACTCGGGTTACTTGAGCTCTTGCTCCACCTTGAAGTGTGCTTGAGATTGCTCTTTCCTATCTTAACTCTTGATTTCACACTCTGACCCTGCCTCCGAAGGAACAGGGCGGCATGAGCTTACAATATTCACTAACTCATATTTAACTATTTGGTTTCTCATTTGAAGGTTTCTTGGAAGAATATCTATTGCTTATGATACTTCTTTTTTTAAATTAAGCGACCGGTGTTTCGATGAATAATCATCATGATCAGGTGCTAATTATCAGCTATGTATATTATTATAAATTTTAATAATATTAACGTAATAATAAAATAAATTATTAATAACAAGATTAAAGATAATAATTTCCGTGTAATGATGGTAATTATTCATCAAACCCTGGGTCGCTTCATGTAAAAAATGAAGCGGTAAGTTATAGATATTCATCCGAGCTTACGTAATACCCGCCATTCATTCCATTTCATAGCCGAAGCTATGCGTGATTCTACGATTCGCCCCGACTTCTCTTCAGTGTTCGCTACGTTATGCTGTTCCGTTCATGCACTTACTCAACACTTCTTTTTCTCCCCTTTCTTGCCCCGTTTCCAACTGTCTTGGCTCTGGTGAAATGTTAATGTTCATCTTCTTTTACCCCCGGAATGTAAGTACTCCATTCGGAGTGTAAACTAGAACGAATATTTTTCATTACGATGTGTCACTTAAAATAGAGCTCTCAAGTGTACGTAGCACTAGATTTTTATCTTCCTCAGAATCATATTAATGTCTGTAATCAATTGGTATATGCTTCCTGAGGGCCATATCCAAAGCATTAGTTTTGGTCGGTAACTATGACCGTACAAATTCAATAATTGTTCACAGAATGTGCAGAATAATCCCAGGAATTGCCACAATTTTGTCTTCGTGGATGTGTCTTCCCATAGTTATTTAGTTATACGTGAACTGTCAGATCGTTGACCAGTAATTATTATCTACTGTTGATAACTTTTTCACCGAAGGCATTGCGAAGCTCCATTTACGGCCTACGATTCCAATGTTGTAAATGATCATAAATGATTTTTTGATCGAAATTCTGAAATTCCAAGAGTTTTTCTATTAACAAGTAATATGAGCGTTTAGTTGCGATCGACGTATAGTATTGAGAGCTGTTGAGTAAAGTATTTTAGAGAATATTTTCAATTGAATACTATAGAGAATATGCAGTTAGTATTGCATTGTTAGGTTTTATATTTTTTTATTATGACCATTATCTCTCTTGGGTTCTTGATTAAAATTTGAAAAGAATATATTTATAGTGGTAGGAGAGCGTGAGAATTCTCCCCTTGAGATCTCTGCCTCTAAAATTCGTGACTTTCCACACGTCGGGTGTTCCTCGGAAGACAAGGGAGAGTAGCTAAGGAAGCATTCAGTGAGCATGGAGGTGCCTTCGGACTTTTTCCGTAGAAATCTCGAATTCGATCTTTTTCTTGATAGGGGCCTTTCACCATATGCCATGTATGGGGAAAGCAAAAATTATCTCTACACCGCCGTAGGACTAGTCGTAACAGTTATTGTGGTAGAAGATCAACGTTCGTGAGGTCATTTGCCCCTTCTGGGCTATGTGGGTAAATGGGGCATTGGATTGGACGAGCCGGGGAAGAAATTAATGGTTGATGACAAAGATATCGGCAAGTTGCACTTTTTTACGTTGTTGCTCGAGTTCAGTGACGCTCACTGCGGAGGATGTGATGTATTTGTATCTCCTCGAGCAGAACAGATGGTCAAGCTTGAAAAGAGAAGTTTTCTCTCTCGTTTTGCTTTTAACTTCGTGTTCTCGCTGTCTACTTCCTTGCCAGCCAACTTAAGATTTGGGGGCTTCGGCAAACTTCGGCTAACGTCCAATACAGCTATGCTTAAGTGTTGTAGGAAAAAGGTATAAAGACTCATCGGCTTCTTTTAGAATAGATAGCTAAATATCATGAGATCTGATTTCTGGGCGCGATGACCAATATGCGTTCTATTCCTCATGTGTTTAATTGACTACTATACCTTTTTGGCACTTTCATAGCAGTGGGGAATGATTTTACTGAAAGCTGTTTTATTTAGTTATGTTTTTGTCTTGGGTGGTAACTCTGCGTCATATTTCTATTGATAGAAAGTTAAAGTGGTTATCCTTCTGGAAGGAAAGCTATTATTCGCCGTGTGAAATTGTAATACCAATAATACTTTTGAGTCTAACTTATGGAATCTGCTGCGACTATAAAAGGTGTCCATTGTCATTTGAATTAGATTTTGTTTGATCTTGTCGTTCAGACGGAAAAGTATTAGCTTTCGGGAGGATTAGTTATTTTTTATTCCGACTTGAACAAGCTATTTTTTACATATTCGATGGTCAGAATTACATTTCGTGTCCTGTTTCCCGTACGTTTGTCAATTTCTTCGACATTCTTCCATTCAAAGATCTTATATTTCAAGCTATCTCGAATAGTCTTGTCGTCATTTGCGGAAACCACTCAAGGTCATTTTGGAGTTTCATGATCCGGAGAAAATTCCAGGCCTTGGATTCGGTAGTAATTAAATGTTTAACTCTCTTCACATGGTAATTAGTGCTCCATAATAGGAGAGGTTTCGAAATTGATCATATTGATAAATTGAGTCACCCGTTCTCGTTGAATATATCGAAAATTTATAATGTTTTGGTTCATTTTTATCCAGTTGGTTCTTTTTTCATTTTTTTGTTTTACTTATCTTATTTTGTCCTAAATTCTATTAGTTCTCAATTTTTATCATTTTCTGGTTGTAATAAACGTTAAAAAATGAATTGAAACAATATGGATAAAAAAATTAATGTATCGAATTTTTTGTTCTTTCTTATCATGCATTACGTAACTGAATGCCTGTTTATTTCGCCGTGAAATACGTGATATTTCCGGCCTTGTTGGGGTTAGCCTTTAAAAATTTCCTTGCCTTCCATTCATGATTTCGACAGTGCTTTTCTACTCAGTGAATGATATCGATTTTAGTGGGAGGGCATACCGTTCCCTTGTTAGGTTCCTCATATTTAGCGTGACATAAGTTCTGATGGTGTGCCATTTCCAAAACCAGTTATCGCTCGTCTTCCGAACGCGACTGTGGAAGTTGTAGGCGTTTGCATGGATCCCATCGGGAGGCACTTCAAGAGTTCCAAATCCTTTTTCGTGTTCGCCACTGCACCCATTATGAATGTAATGTGGGACTGGCTGTGGGAATTGAAACTCTACCTCTTATTTGCAAATTTAGGAACATCGTAATTCAATCCGTAGGTTGGTTTGGATAGGCGAGAGTAGAGATCGACCCGTAGAGTCATCACGTGTACAATCTTTCCTTCACTTTCATTATGTATTACTCCATTACTTATATTAATTACTAGTGATGGGTCGGTTCGATTCCTCGATTCTTCGATTCCTCGATTCTCGGCCAAGAACCGGAATCGAAAACGAGTACTTGCCAAGGCGAAAAATCGATTCCGATTCCAGCAGTACTTCAAACAACAAAATATACGACCGCATTTCCAACAGTCATTTGAATTTTCGCGCCACGTAATCGTAATAACAAAACACATATCTTCTTGGGATGTGCGAGTACTCGAAAATTCAAGTCGATCGAGTAGTTGGTACTCGACTCGAGCGTTTCGAGTAGCATTACGGATGTCGAGTCGAGTAGTTAAGGTTACAGAGCTTTCGAGGCTAGTAGGTCCAGCAATCTGCCGACAGGAAGCGCTATCATGAAACTCGTGTAATAATGCAGTTTTTAAAGCCGATAAGTCATTCTAATGCATTGGCCTGGTAGTTTCAGTCTGCCGAATACACTATTGTTGTTGTCGACGTAGGCGCCGAATACCTTTACGCCAGCCGCGGCGGCCGATCGTCTTCCTACCCCGCGCTAACTGGTCCGAAATCGGAAAAAGCTGGAATAAAGTCCAAAATGACCTTTTTGGGGATAAAGACTGGAAACTCAGCGTAAATACTCATAAATCATCAGCAAATATTAATTTATATGCCATTTTACATAATTGCGAACCTTTAGTGAGATACAGAGGCCCAAACATGACCAATTTTTCAATGCCACACGAGATATCGTTTTTCCTCAAAAAATCTTTGAATTTGTCCAAGTGGTTTTCCGTTGATATGAGTTTTGTGGAATAAAAAACGCAATATTCCTTTGATCTGGTGCTTTGCCTATACTTTCAATGACTTTTGAAGATTTTGGCTCTCATCTGTCTGGTTTTACAACGCAAAATGGCCGACCCGTTTTTCACGTGAAATTTGACATTAAGTAGACATTATCTTTCGTTTACGAAAAATATAACTCGGAAAATTTGAACCACAATATAAAGTAGAGATTTTTAAAGAGTACTAAGTAGAAATCTTGAAAAAAAAGTTTGCGACGAAGGAAATAAGAACGATTTTTCAATAGCGCGTCAAGGCTGACCTACACGCCGCGGACCTCTGAGGCTCGGTAACTGGGGCCGATTTTTAAGTTTTTTAAAACATTAGTCCTGAAATTCGTCATTTAAAGCATGGATAATCGTCTTCATTGACTTAAAACACTAAACTGACGATGTTAAAAAGGATTACGTATAGATCGACTAGACCATTTAGCGCATTACTCGAGTGAAAATACTAAGGATTGGATATTTTTTGGAACCATCCCGCGCGTAAGAAATTTGCCTCGGGTATTGAAGTAAAGTGAAGAGATTAAGTCAGCATGCTTAAGAGAGAGAAAAATGAACTGTTTCCGTGAAAGGCAACAAGCGATACCCTTTTCCCTTTCCACCCTCGCCGAGGAGAGTCGCACGGTAGGGGGAGTTTTCACCCCACAAGGCTCTTTTAGCCTTTTTTATTACTGCATCCGTCCGATGTAATATTCATTTGCAGCGTTTAGTTTCTTTCTTGAACTTAAAAAAGCAAGAGATTTTAAGGTTGATTGAATGACGTGAGAAGTATAGCATTTTTTTTGGCTCTACAAAACTAAAGTTTAGTTCTATAGTTGTTCGCTTCGTCCACTTGAATTCCATTAAGATTCAAGATCCAACAAATCGTTGATATAATTTTTAATAAAAATTCCAAAGTCTCAAAAATCTTGCAATTTTGGTGGGAAAGTACTTGCCCAATAACACACATGTGTAGCAAAAGGCAATTTTCTGCAGGCATTAATACTGTAACATGGAGAAGTCAAAACTTGCAAAAGATTTGGCTGAGCATGTAGAATAATTGGATTTTCTGCTTGAGAATTTGAAAGGGCCAAATATTACATGATTCATATACGTAGTATGTAATCTTTATTACAGCTATGAAAATTCCTGTACTCAGGGCTCTCCCTTGTAGTTTGGATATATGTATATATATTGTCGACATATTATGAGTGCCAATATTCTAAAGTAATACCTATCATGTAATACCACTTTTCAGGTATGTTCTGTTTTGAAATTTAGCTATTATATTTTAATTACATAGCAATGATATGAAAGATTCTTTTGTCAACTGACTCTTTCACAGACTAATATTTAAAAAAGTAGTTTTCTTGTTGCCTGGAATTAAGTGATATTTTTCTTGGAGCCTATGGCATCAGAATCGATGGAATCGGTATCGGTAGAATCGGAATCGAAATGTCAGAATCGGAATCGGGATCGGAATCGATAAAATTTTGGAATCGACCCATCACTATTAATTACCATTACTCTATACGTTCGCTCGCCTAACGGTCCGAAGCCACTGCGTTTTACCCCTCCCTATAGCAGGTGGCATTAAGTAAAGGGAATCAAGGGGGTGGGTATTCGCTCTTGTTGACTCGGAAGATAAGGTTATCTACTAAACACTGCTGGATTTTCTGGTGTTTACTTTCTTCAGATAACAATGATCTCGATTAATAGTCTACCCTAGTGTTTTACGAGAGATTCAAAATTATGGATAGGAACGAATAATTTTAAACGCTAGCATTATTGGTAGTCGCATAAGTTTCATTTGTTTCATCGCTTTTTGAATTTAAGAACACTTTTCGAACATTTTGTCCTCCTTGCAGGTACTATTGAATGTGGACAGTAATTTCGATGCATTTCTGCGACGCCAATCAGCATTGCAAGGGCATTGATCGCAATGTCTTAAAATTTTGAGTCGACAATGTTAAATGTGAGTAAACTCTAGTGAAAATGCGTCTTTTTAGGTAGTAATTATTTATTATTATTGCGTCGATTTTTTATTAAAGTCTGTTTTGATGTGCTTGGGTTTTGTAAAAGCAATATTGAGGTATTAAAATTGAACAGAACGAGATACTATACTTTTAAAATGAAGAATATTAGAAGGTGTAATGGATTTGGTTTAACCCAGCTCCGACTTAACTGAGTGTAGCGAGGTATTACAATCATTTCCATGTACAGCTGAAAGGGAGAGTGTCTGTGTAGAGAGCCAATAAGTTTGGAAGTGACGAAGGAAGTCACTGAGGAATGAGCACTCTTAGCGGAGGCTGATTCCGAAAATTTGTTCCGTCGTCGTCGCGCTGCAAACCTCGCGATGCATCGCTCTCGTGCATGAGTCCTGGCGTCAGTTCGTCCTTGACCCGTTGTCGGAGAGATATGACGCAAAAGAAGGACAGCAGACATATTAAGATACACATCGTATAGTGTATGGGTGACGTAAGTAAATGTGCACACGGACGTACCTTGGATCTAACGTCCTTAGAGGGAAATGGAGGTGATATGAGAAATGGTTTTGTCTGCGATGACATTTGCACTATATCGTTTCGCCTGAATATAAAAAGTAGCTGAGCGCGTTTGCTAGTGAACGACTTCGACTGGTATGTGATAAAGTCAAGGTTGAAAAGTGGCGTAATTTGTTGATATTAGGTATGATAACATTGGTTCAATGATGGATAAGATAGGTGGGGGTCTAGTTGTTCGATGGCATTCGATGGAAAATCTGCAATACGGTTTCCTGCTTACGTCCGGGCTCGGGTTGAATATGTGTGGTGTTTCTAAACTCATTATTATTATAGGGTAGTAGTTTCTTATCCTTTTCTTTTTGTGAGGCTTATCTTGAGATACCAATATTCCTGCTATAATTAGCGTAACTGGAATGTAACTTTTAGAGTTTTGAATAATTTGAGGTCATGATGATTTATTTACAATCCTGCAATTGTTTTGGCTCCACTCAGTTCTACGATCAGTTATTACACATTTATATTAAGAAGTTTTGATTTATATTAAAGACCTGCTAGTAGTTGTTGAGCAATTGATGAGCAATCAAGGGATTAATACCTTACTTAGGTTCCTGGTTTAAATGCGGGAGAAGCCTTTAATCTCCCCGTCTCGAATCCCCAACAGCAAATAACTGAAGCCCAGACTGCCATTATTTGTTTGTGGTAGGAAAAATACTTCAAAAGTAAACTGCGTCCTCGGCTTTTAGTTGAAAAAATTGTTATATATGCCTGAATTCGCTCACGGCTTCAGCTATAAGTTTGGAAATTTGTTTGATGAAATCAGACCATCCCACGGAGGTGTGTTTTTCGTGTTAGTAACAGGAAATATGGGCTTTTCGAACAGTTCAAAAAAACTATTAACTTAAATATGTAGCTATGATGGATCCATCTAGATTCTGTGTACCTTTGTTTTACTTTACTCCGAGGGATGTTTTGTATGCTGGAAATGTCTTTTTATAGTTGCTTACGCGATATGTATTTGTGTTGAATTGAGCAGACGCGATTCCGCCTCAATGGAAACCTTTCAGAACGATGCTCCTGGTTGCTGGTACATTATTTCCTGTGAGCGAGTTATGAAATGCCGCGATAAACTATTAAAGCAATCGATCTATCTAGATTCTGTGTACCCTTATTTAACTTAACCTCCAAGTATGTTTTCTATGATGAATTTTAATTTAAGTGTACCGGGACTAGCCACAGTGATAACTTTACGGAGTCATCCGCTGTGTACAATTTGTGCGAAAAATCCGCAGAGAAAGAATTCATTTTCCTTGACGGGGATTTGAACCCAGATCTTCCGATTTCCGACCGAGTTCTTTAGCCACTTAAGCTACCGAGGCGTAATTTTTCCCTGTGGGAATTTGTGGACTATACCCGACAATGATGATCTATGATGAAAATATATTTTGTTAATTAATTACATACGCGAAATGTATTTGTTTTGGATTGGACAGAAGCGTTTCCACCTCTTCTATTGAAACCTTTCTGGGCGATGCCTCATCCTCCTCCTTGTTAGCTCATTATTTCATCCGAGCGAATTATGGAATGCCGCGAGGTTGATGTCTTCCCTGCCGACGGCCTCTAGGCCAGAACCCTCCGCGGGTGATGTCGTTGATGGAGTGCCCCTCATTACGCGTGACTCTCCTCATGAGGTGCAATCCTGACACACTTGCCGGCTGGCCGGCAGCGGTAACGCTTCGTCCGTCCCGGCGAACTTCCGGGCATTCGTCGCGGTCGTCCACTCATCCTTCCCAGAGTGCATCCGGGCTCGTAATCTCGCCCGGTGGCGGCCTTTCTCGTGACGATGGTGCCCCGGGAGTGTCCCGACCCCTTTCCTCGAGGTCATCCACCGAGTCAGGTGTGCCACCCGTCCCAATTTGACCCCGGTTTTCCGGATTTTCCGGATAAAAAGCTTCTCACCGATTCTGCCGCTTTAAATTCATGGGTCAATTAAGCCGGGTGGTTTGATATTTAATTGGTGGACCACCCCAAGCTTCAATTGGAAGACTTAGATTTTCTATATAATTTCAATTGATATCACGGAAGACTCCACGATTGCTGAAATTAATTGTTAAATTCCATGTTTGAGTGAATTGTTATTGATGAACTGTGCAATCAATGCTGCTGACCTGTATTGTGTTGTGTTCGGAGGAGTGGGATTATGGATGGGGTTATATTCTTCGGTCATACACCGAACCTATCGTGGGGAACTTAATTATATATAATAAAAATTTGTGGCAGAGCCCTGAAGAATCTAAGATCCGCCTAGCGTATTGTGGGAAGTTTTTCGGATGAAAAAGGAAAAGAGGTGCTATTTCGCAATCGTCCTGCCACATCTGGAATACGTAGTGAGTATAAGGGATTCGGTACAGAAATAATTAATCCTTTAACTTGATAAAATTCAAAAGAAAGCTGCGCGATTTGCCAAAAACTGCTATGGGTGTACGGAAAGCGTTAAACAAATGTGAAACGAATCGGGGAACCGCCAGGAACTAGGAGGCTGAGCGCTAGGCTTAGATTGCTTGATCAATTGGGAATGGATATTTTTAAGAGCGACACGGAGATCATCATATTAGAATTATATTTCCAGGCCCGAAAGAAACGATAAATTAAGAGAGGTATTTTGGCGAAGTGATAAGTGTGGGAATTCGTTTTTCTCCGGAACAATGAAGGACTGCTAATAAATGCTAGGCGTGATTTTGCTTAATCATTTCCTTCTCATTTGTAAACGACTTGTGTCCTCACATCCCTCGCCACACGCCTTTGTAGGCGCCTAGCGGGGTTGCATGTAGATGTATTAATTTCATCGAGCGGGCCAGTCGATATGCGTTTTCAGCTTCCTTCCTATGTATTCAAATTTTAACTACCTACTCCTCTTCCTAACTCCCAATTTTTTTATCGCCGTGTTTCGATTTGATAAATAAAAAATAATTCTTAAGCATTCTTTTTCCTGAGTCTTGACTTCGAATGCTTATTGTCCATTAAGAGTAATTCCATTGTTTTTGCAAATTATTTGGGATGAAACTTCTCCAGGCCATCATTTTCAGATCGGATTCCGTTTTGCTGAATTAATTGTTCCATATAATTTGCCTGTTGATGTGTCTTGTCTGATAGTCACGTTGTTTCTACCCCCTGTATTACGTCCAACGGTTAGATTTGCTGCATTAATTGGTACCTCTCCGTGTTTCTACTAAAAAGTGGCTTAGAATAAGAGAATAACATAGGGTTCGAAGAAAATATATTTTTCCTGAGCTGCGGTACTCCTTCGTGAAAACTACGAAGGTCCCAATACTGAGGTATTTTTAGCGGTGATATCATGTTGGCGATCGTTAGAAAAACCTTGCCCTTTAAAATTTGAAATTTTTCTTTTTTTTTGGGATAGGCTGAGATAAATTTTTAGGTTTTACTTGCCTCCGTACGTTCCCACATGCGAAGTGAGAATTTTACCCTCTTGTGCGAGTTCTGTTATTAAATTCATTATATGGAATGCTATTTGGTAAAATAGACTGTCATCAATGCCTCTTTTGTGTGATTTCGTCCTCTTCGAAAGAACGAATAATTTTATTTTGATTTCTACTACATCTGTGATTTACCAGCCGATCTCGTTCTTCCTCCATCTTCATTATGGGGTACTAAATCAGCACGCTAAAAAGCACTTTCCCTCCGACTTTTTCCGATCAGCACTCTCTCGAATGATACACGCATAGCATTATGTAATTAGAGATGAAAAAAGTTTATTATATAGATTCTGTTATGCAATGAATAAAAGCAGGGAAGGTATTATGCAATAATGAACTGTTATTTTTTGTGGTTTATTTATATTTTTTGCTTCGTACTTATTAGATTTTCCCGTCTGAGGATGTAGTAAAAGCTTCTTCTGTTTTTCGGCACTGACCTTCTACTTGTATTCACACTCTTAGTCAGTCGTCTGAAAATTACTTTCGTTTCCATTTCTATTTACTCGACTTACTCGTAAGCTGTTTGATATCTCACTTGTGATATGTATACCCACACTTAAATTGATTTCGGCGACACTTTTATTGCTGTTGTTGGCGTCTTCCTAGGTGTGCCCGGCGAACCTATTCGGTTTGTTGGCCGAATGTTTCGTGGCCATGAATTTTTATTAAATGGAATGGGATTCGCGAAGAAAATTCATAGGATTCCGTGGGAATAAGAGACCAGCAACGTCCACGAAACGTCAGGCAACAAACCGAATAAGTACGCCGGGCACACCCAAAAAAAACATAACCTATAAAATCTATAATGACCTCCAAGAACTTAAGCGAAGAAATAAACTTTTATTGTTAATTAGATCCAACAGGATAGTGTAGCTCAAGGTACGGTGCCTTTCTTTACTGATACAGGGAGAATTCTTCCCGCCGTTGCAATAATATCGGCGGAAAACTCTTTTGAGATATGATGTGTCCAACGTATTAACGAATACGCATATACCCTGCTGGACCGTTGGTATTTTACTTTGACTTTCTGACTTACTTATTCTTGTTTTAAACCTTCGCTTTAATCGTGAAGTTTTCAGGAAAAGAGTCTCAACAAGAATCCCTTGTATCCTACGTATGAAACTTTTGCATTGGTGTCTAAATGTACGTGGAATTCTCAATGTTGAAATACATGCTTAGAAATGATGTACTCTTTACCCTTAAATTTCAAGATGGTGACATAAGTTTTAAATAATACGTCAGCAAATCAATACAAATTTCTATCACTCTAGCGGGAGTGTTGCGTCCTCTTCTCAAATACATATTTCAAATAGGTTGTATCGACTCGAATAGTCTACCATATTGTAATTTTCCCTTCGTATTTTTTTACATCTTGAAGTGAAGTATGCATACACGCATGCATCTATTGGCATGGCTAATGATCGGAGGGTCCCACGATCAAATCTCGGGTCAAGCCTTTGGACACCCCACTCCTCGTACTGCGAGGTGGCGCTGAAAAAGGAACTACTGCCCCCTTGTCCTGAATGTGTGTTTACTCCGGGGTGAGCTCTGCCCCCATCTAACCTGTCATCCTTTTAATTGACTTAACTGAGTGAGTACCTGTTGGTGGCCACCGCCGTCTCGTTGCTGCTAATTTCGATTCTACTTAAAAAAATCTGTTGTTCTGGGGATTTTTTCTATTCCCATTGTAAGTACCTAGTAATTTTATTATTAGATACTGTTGAAGATCTTCGATGTGCGGGGTGCACAAGGAAAGTAACTGCGTCCCCTACCCTGAATGTGTGGTATTAACACGCTCTTTTGCCCTACCGTCACCTAACCATATCAAAATTCGGGTCGAATCACCGAGTGAGTGAGCATCTATTGGTGGCTTCCAGGGATATATGCAGACGTTGATTCCACACCCTTTCCTCGCTGCCGATGTCTGTGCGACGGGACGTGTTCCTTTCTGAGTCTCACCTGTGCCGCCGGTGGGCCCGGAGGGGAGGAATTTTCTTTTTTTGGCAGTGTTTGATATTCGGTGATCGATTTGTGTGCCGTCCTCGCTGCGTTTCACGTGGCCAGAGCGGCGGTGTCCGTGCCAGAAGCTGCCTCTATAGCGCGCGCGGCCCAAGAGTATCCGGCGCGCGGCTAAAATTACCCGGCGCTCGCGAGCGCCAAAAACTTTGGCAGCCTCGGCGAAGATTAATGTGCCCGCGGCGGGCTTTTGTGCGTGTGCTGCCGCGCACGATTTTTTTGACTCGGAGGGAATTTGAATTTGTTAATATTCGCTGCAATTTCAGATTCAAGAGAATTTTGCGCTGAAAAAAAATCTCGGACGGAATTTACTCTATATTATGGAAAAAAGTTAATATATTTCCTCTTATCTTCACCCCAGTGGTTTCCTTCTACATTTATTATAAGGCCTGGTTTTCGCAGTTGTTGGCTGACTCTTTAGCTATATTCTATAGCTACCTTCTCCTTTTAGCGCATTGAATGTGTGTAATAATAGGGATATTAGCATTTTGATCTGCTTATTGATGATTGATTATCTTACTGTCATTTCAATAAATATTTGGATTTTACTTTGATATTGGCATTGAATTTAATGATAAGGCTTAGCAAAAATCTCATGCAAAAACTAGTACAAAAATTTATTCAGAGTCAACCATCACACAATCAGATCATGTTCCTGTTTACATACGTTCAACTCTGGTGTTTTGTTGATTTTTTCTCTAAGTTCCAGCGATAGTTGTTGTAGTAAGTGGATAGAATTTAAGAATAATATGGGCTAGGGGTTTAGAAAAGGGGTAAGGAATTAAATCTCGTGGATTTATACGTTGTTTTTGTAGAGTATCGGAAGCAGTGATAATTTCCGTAATGACATTCGCCAGTATAGTACTGCTTAGGTCAACAAGTTTGGATATTGGTAAAATATATGGAATACCAAGATGTAAATGTTTAGTATGGTATAAATTGTAATATTTCCCCAGAATTATGTGATAGTTTGTTGTTCATGTTATAAAGTTTATAGGCTATTTTTTTTATTCAATTAGTTTGGCTTATTTTTCCCTCTCAAGTTTTGCTACCACCGCCACTAAGTGACCCTTAAATTTATTTTCCCCCAAGGTGCTGACCTTTTCATTGTAATCATTTGGACTGGAGAAATCGGACGAATTGACTAGCTTGATTGATGCCTCATGGGGGTTTAATGAGAAATTATGTCGTTCAATGGCCTAACTCTCATTTGAAGCTACCTTAGTTGGAAGATGCTCTTAATTCAACGCCTTAATCTTATGTATTTCATCGTCTACAAGTATAATAGCCTTCATTCAGTATTCTCTTCCCAGCCGGTACCTTAACTACCCTTTTAACATCCCCTGAAAGATTAAATAGAACCTCATTTCCTCGGTTTATTCAAATCGAAACATGTCGTTGCATCTTTGTTGACGTCAAATCTCTTGAATAATTTTTGGGGCGTCACCGCCATCTGCTATCGGAATGACGTTTGATTTAATGGCTCGCATGTATTTTTTATTTTATCAAGTCCCTATTTCCTTACATATTTCATTAGACTTAATCAAAATAATTAATAGTAGTTTTGGTGTCTCGAAATAACATGAATGATAGTTTTATCCATGATCGTAAATGGAGATTTTTCAGACTTACATACTCTTTCTGCATTCATGAAAGTAGTTTGGTGTTAGTTATCGTCTAGTTTTTGAAAATAGAAAGCCTCTAATCAGATGTATTTTCTACTTTGCAAAATTCGATATCTACCCTTTAGTTCCTTATTGCCTCTCATAGTTATAGTAATACTAAGAATGCATTTTTCTTTTATGTTCTGCAGGTATCCCATGAGAATAAAGAGAAGTTTATAGTATGATAATAAGCCACCTCAAGCAAACATAGATAATGACTATTGACTCGCAACAATTTGATTATCCGTGCAATAATTACAAGCAGCTTAGAAGAAATTTGCGAAAACAGTATTTTTGTGTAGGTGCATTAGCACTAATTGCTATGACCCAGGTAAAAAATATGGAAAAACTAAAAATTATGCAATAAGAATAGGTATAAAATTATGAAAAGAAAACAAAATATGTAAATATTTTATATCGCATAAATTATTATTGTAAATTACTCTAAACTTTGTCATAAATACCATATTTTTCACTAAACCAACTACGTCACCACAGCCATTTTTTGATTCCATCTTTTAGAATTTGCCTATATCCCCGAGTGGTAAATTATTATTATAAATTACTCTAAACTTCGACAGGACTTTAATTCTAGTTAAATTGACTTTACCGTATTCCATTTCCTTGTAGCATCAAAAACGTCTTCAAGGAATCCTTGTGCATCGTTCTTAGGGCCCACCATACGATTATTTGTCCTCAACGTGGGACTGACATTTATTTTAATTTTTTTTCTTCTGTGGTACTTATTTTACGTAAATGTTCATTACTGAACACTCATCGATCTTTATGTGTGAATATATTGATTTTTCTCCTCTTTACACAGAGTATAGCTAAGATGAATATTCATTGTGAACTCATTAAAATTGTAGTTTGTTAAGTAATTGAATTGGCCCTTCGTTCCATATCCAGTGTGTTGATGGGAGTCAGAATCGCCCCAGTATTACTCAAACGCCGGAATCCGTACCGTTGAGCCCGATTCCCTATCGAAAAAAAGTCATGTGGATGGCGAAGTTAAACATGGTTGTCCCATTTAGTGCATCAAAAGCAGCTGCTATTCTGGAAATTGAGTCTCGTCGGTGTTTCATTGATGTCGTCTTCTCCGCGCTGTGGTTTCCGGTAGGGAGAAGCGACCGTCTCCACCTCCGCCCATGGGACACCGTTGTTTGCTTGGACTGGCATCGGAAACCTTTTTGTTGGCTTGGGCTTTCTGATAACGTGGGGTGTTTAAGCGGGCCGCTCACCTGAACGTAATATCAAATCCCGCCACTCAAGTTTCCGAGTATCAGTTTGATAAAAATCTGTATATTTAATGCTTACGAATTACCTGCTAGTAGCCCTTAAGAAAAATTCGGAAATTACATTTTTTTTTACTTTTTACTTCAGATGTAATGTCAGGAAATTGGTTTGTGGGTTTGTATTGCTGAGGCTTTGTGGTGGGAGGCCATGTTTCGCTCGTATATGTATACTGTACATTGTACATTGTCTTCTAATGTATGGCATAGCTAAACCGGTGATATTTTCTTTGAGAAAGACAATTGAAAACCAAGTATGCATCTCCATCGCATGCATTCGTGAATGTATTTGGCGAAGTGTTAACTTAAGCTATAATTCAATTTGTACGCATTCTTTTATATCAATCTAGGATTCACCAGTAAGAATTTATTTCGTTTGGGAGAGCAATACCGTTTCTCTGCAGGAAAACTTAGTAGTACCATATTTTCCACTAAACCAACTACGTCACCTCATCCTTTTTTTGATTCCATCGTTTAGAATTTGCCCATCTCCCCGAAAATATCAGATAGTAGGAAATCAATTCTTGGAGGAAAGGTTAGTGACAATTTTTTTGCTGACACAAGTAAATTTTGGGTATGCGATGCGTTGACTCAATCACTCCGTGCATCACCAGGAAGTGAGCCAGAATTAGCTAGGATAAAGCTCACTCAGGACTAAGGCATAGGAGTTTGTGATCTACGTAATCAGGTATGGAGTTCCAGTTCTTTTCCCTGGGAAACCTCATAAAGGATGAATTTTATCTGGGCTAGGGTATGAAGGTTTCGCCCAGATTTGAACCCGACATCTTTCGATCGGTTGCTCAACTATTCAATGCATCGCCACGTTTCCATTGGGATGGGTAAGAAGGAAAAAAACGGAGCTTTTTTCAGTACTTTCTTATGTATAGGATAAGGGTAGGAATTCGTTTTTTCCCTCGAGCAATAAATGACTTTAATAAAATGCTTGATCAAACTCAGGCAGTCAAATATCTGTCGATGCGCACATTTTTTTAGCATTCTCGCACCGGTGAACAGCTGATATCCAAACATCATTCGCCACGCGTCCATTCAGGCAGATTGTGGTGCAGTAAGTTAACAAAGTTGATCACAGAGAATATGGCATGAAAGGAATATGGGGTGGTAGTTACTTAATATTGGCATTTCTATTAGTATTATTTCTCCTGATATAATTTCCTGGAGCGCCCTCATATTCCTTCGGTCGTATTTCCATATTGTTAAAGAGGCAGGTGTAGGGGCATTACATAGATAAACGCAGACGTTGTACATCGTAAAATTTTGAAAAGAATCATAAGTTTTGATGATGAAAGCATTCTGTGGTGTGATGATACTAAACTGTAAGTTTTCGTTAGGGTTTGCTGGTTAGTATACAGAAGTATACTGTTCATTTTCTGTCTTTAGCTAAATATCTATGAGCGGAGTGACGATTTTTAAAATAAACGTTAGTTTAAAACTTTAAATCGTGATGTGATGTGAGGATACTCAAAACAGTTGGTTGTAATTAGTATTGCGAGTCTGTATGTGGAAGAATATTGTAAATTTCTGTCGTTAGCAACTTTTTAATTCGTGATTAGGACATTTCTGAAGGAATCGTTAGTTTTAAAGTTAAGCTCGTGCTGTAATTTGAGGCGACTGGAGCTATAAGTTGTCGTTGGGCTGCATTTTTTCTGAGGGAACATGAATCGATCGTGGAGGTGAGGATCCACCGCGTATTAATTAAAGGGAAAGGAAAGCGGTCGCCTCTTGAGAGACCAGGATCCGTCGGCATTGAGACAGCGCCGCCGCGAGGGTGGTGGTCTCCATGGAAACAGCCGAGTTACTGTATCAGCATGCATACCTGCCGTCTCGGAGCGACGGTGTGTTAATGCCGCTGTATGATCGGTCCCTCAAGGTCATCAGATTTGAGATGTCCTGCTTTGCCTGGGCTCCTCTATGTTGTACCCTCAGAGTAGAAATGTTGAAGAACTTCCTAAAATAAAATGTAATTGCCCATTTGCGCAATTATTTCGACGCATTTCGGTGCAAAGAGTCATCGTCTGGTACAAGTCTTGCACCAGGTGATGGCTTTGTTAGCCGAAACGCGTAGTACGTTTGAAAATTATTGTAGAAAAATGCTGTTACCTTTTATTTTAATATCATAAAGAGGATAAATCAATGCATGCACGCACGAAGTTAAATGAGTAATCGATCAAAACAAAATTGTCAGACCCACCTTAGGACCAAACAAGTCTTGTGCCGTATGATGTCTGTGTAAGCCGAAACCAGTTGTGCGCTTGAAAATAATTTTGGAAAAGTTCAATTACATTTTATTTTAATGACTCGAACTTCCGCTGTATCACGCCTGAATCGGTTGTATTTACCTGAGCGGTTTTCGACTTCTGCCCATGGCGTCAAGATGAAAACGCCGAAATCCAAGATCACGTGATAGGTCTGATCGGTTAAATACGACGATACCGTTTCATTTCGATTGAAAATATTTTCTACAATAATTTCAGTACTAACGGAGGAGGAGTTTTAAGAGAATTTATTTTCAAGTATTTCATTGGTAAAATGTTTTTATTTCTCATTTTAATGCTAAATTTTGGCTTTCATTGCTTTATTGTCACGCACTTCTTCCGTGCAATCATCATGGACGCCGCTGTAACTGTTCTTATCCCCTCGCTTTTCGTCGGATATTTCATGACTTGATAAAATTTTCGATATTTTCCGCCATTTTTCGTTTTTGATTAGTTACGAGCGAGTGTCTGAAACAAGGATATTTTTTTCATCTTGAAATGTAATTTCCTTCGTCAGAGTTCAATTGCTGCGACCCCATTACAAGTCATATCTTGTATTTCCCGCGATCAAGTTGGTAAGGGGGCGTCCGTTTATTTCGTGAGGTGATTTTAGCGATTTTTGGATCCTCCCTCCTTCGTGAAATATCGTGAGATTTGGTACGACCCCGTCTCCTATCCCTCTAATCTCACGTAGGATTGTTCAAAATGTCTATTTTCATTGCAAATACATACATTTATGATTCATTACGTTGGATTCATTTAAACCATTTTTAAAATAATTTTAATTATGATTAGTTAAGGCCACTATTTAAGATTACTAAGATTATAGTCTGTAGAATCACATTTTACAGTGTTTCTTGCGTAGAAAAAATTACGTGACATTTGCCAGAACCCCCTTCCCCTCTCTCCCTAACGTGAGATTAGGTGAGAATCGGCTGGACCTCTCCCCCCTCTAAACGCCACATGGAATTAATGGATCCCCTCTTATATGCTGCCGTGGAAAATCTCGGCCACTGCAGGGGGTTCGAGCGTGGTTCCAACAAATCGGAAGCAGGTGGCCTGGCCAACACGCTCACCCAATCTCAGTCAAGAATCAAATCTCATTTGGCCATCTGGGAGTATTTAGAGAGGACGCGGTCATTTTCCCATGAATTTGGAATGGTAGCCGTCTTACATCGGGCATTGATGGCAACGACTTTCGATAGCTAATATCAATCGATTGACTCCATTTTGGTGATGGCCTTAGGCTATTGAATATATAGTTATCGATAGTCATTCGATGTCTGTTGTTTTTCAACCCTGAGTCGGAAAATTCGAATGATGATGCTCCCTCTCAATGTGAAGCCAAAGTCATTGATCATCTGACCATCTTAGGAAGGACCTGGAGCACTGCGCCCGTTTAAATGCACAAGAAAATCGTCAAATTTGATTTTTTTTCTCAGTTCTCATGCTTAGGAGGAGATGCGAGACTCGGAAGATGAGTTTCTGGGACCTCATTCGATGTTTCAAGCACCTAAAAATTAATTAGCATCGTATTCCAATTGTGCGAATTTTCATGATTTACGAAGAGTATATCATCTCCGGCCATGTTGGTAAGTCACGAACTAGCCTCGATATGGCGTGAAGCCAGTTATCCAGTTTCTAATCCAGCGGTAGCATTTATTATTATTATTCTTGTTAAGAACTTTATTTCAGTCGATAGTAACTAATGATGAGCCTGTATTTAGAATTTTATCTTATGGTCCATGAAAGCTAACTGCCAACAATGAATGTAATTTGAATTTTTCTCTTGATTATTTTTACAATCCAGAGAAAAATTTGACGCTAATATGAAACTATCTTGAGACTTGTTGAGTGAATGCAATTTAGAATTGACGTCGAATGTCTCTAATTGGACGAAATCATGAAAGATTTATTTATAAAATAATCATTTATTTATTTCCAAACCGAACCGTTGAATCAATCTAGAATTCTACCACGACGTAGAACCGAAGCTACTCCGTGTTGCGTGTTAGCCGATGACGAAACCCTTTGCCATACCTTTATGCTGACGTCATAGTCCGAAGCGCAGAACGAGCGATCGCGGATGGCCCATTCCGCTCTTGCTGTATCCGAATGGGCGCTGCGCATCTGGCGGCCTCGCCCGCCTCCCCCCCTACCCTCCTACCCATCCCTCCCTCCCCTTACGGAGAGAACCCCTCCCACATTCCCCTACTTTTCCCACCCCACCCCATCCGCCTGCCTTGACAGCCCCCACCACTTCACCTGTGCGGATCCCCGACCGCCGACCACTCGATACTGTCCGTCAAAGATGCCGGAAATGGTTTGGCGGAGTCCCGCGCGTGGTGGTGGATGCATTCCAGTTCAGTGCATCGTTTCGAGGAGCCCCCTAAGTTATGCATATGTGTCCCCGCGTGGGATGACGAGCCACCACGAGCTGTCGGTTTTTGTCGCGCTTCTTCTGCGTCTATGGTTGAATATGCATGCGTCTCGACCCATCTTTTGAGCGTGAGGTTCCAACTCCTTTAAATTAGAAGGACTGCCAATATAATAGAGCTAATATATTAAATTCTCGGGTATATTTATTGAGATAACCTCAATCACAATGCCCACTCCTTGAAAATAATTGTCCGTAAAATAAGGCAAAATCTTGCGGTAAATGTATACGAGCCTGGCAAGTTTTTGCTGTCGTTTCGTCAAATGCCCTTGAGTGCGTGTGAATTGTCTGCTTGTCATGCAGGTGGCTCGATCAACAATTTTTTTATTATTGTCGATAGTATTAGTGTTTTAAAATAAAGATACCAGTATTATTCCGTTTCTCGATCTATTGCTTACTTACCGAGTTATTCCTTACTACCGTAAGAAAATATTTGGTCGTTGGGCCGTCATAATATTCGAAGTGACGAAAAAAATGCATATTTTAATTAGATCGGTAGTTGCTGGAACTCGTGCCTACAATTGCATTATAAAATATGGCAAAATATTGCTATAAATGTACATGAACCTACCAATTTTTTGCTGTCGTCTCCTCTAATGGCCTTGGATGTGTGTGAATTTTTTGCTTTTCATGCAGGCGGATATTTTTTTTCCTCTTGCTAATGAGAGGGATATGAGAATACCCGTTCACCCCGATCATTATAATAAATTGTAACAGACCTACTCAGCACCAAATCACGAGAATTTGACCAAATAGGTTAAAATACAATCTGATATTTTTTCCAGGTAGCCCAACGATGAATCACAAGCCATTTAAACTCTGTGATATTCTTGTCATTTCGGGCATGTGGCCTGTGAGTTATGGATTAAAAACATATAATAATTATTCTCGTTACTGAGGTTATACAGTGGTGTATTTTTCTTTAATCTTCTCGCAAACCTGTGGCTGTGATGCTGACTCATCAGTTAATTTCGCCTTGATACGCATTGCTTTAGAAAGAAAATACTCATGGTCAATTGGCGGTATTGCGGTTGAGTTGTTTCGCAAAAGCACGGTGATTCATCTCGTGAATAAGTTCCCATGGTTTTGGAATGTGAAATAATTCCGCTTTTCTTTTGTAGCCATGCTTCCAATGTACTGTTATAATTCTTGGAACATAAAAATCTTTAAAATATAACAAAATTCTCAATGCTCCATCATAGCTTTTGAGTATCTCATATAAACTAGGTAGAATGTTTTTTTTGTTATCTTTTAGTTAGTTAACCGAGTTCAGTTTTTGCTGAGATTTTTTTATCATCCCCCTGAGAACCAGTTGATCCTAGATTACGTATGGATTAATGAGCTTTGGTATCTATAATTATTAAATTTTTAAGCCTGTGCATGGCAATAGGGCTACCTTTTGGTTAATTTATCTCTAATGAGATTCCACAGCTTGTAACTTCTCACAGGCCTGACGAAGCAGTTAGGAAATTTCATGGCGTAGCGTGACCAGATATTTGCAGGAAAATTGTCACTCTTTTATCCTTCAGATTATGCTTCCCCTGTCATTCTTCAGGGCATGAGAACACTTCACAACTACTAATTCTGTACATATCGGAAAGCATTTGTTGCTCCAAACTAGAATTTTCTCTGTAGAATTGCATTTAGCGACTTATCAGGCAGGCTGCGCTGAGGACATGTGGCGCCCGATGCAAAATTTCTCGCCCCCCCCCCCCTGTCTCGCTGCGCTGCAGTCAGCGGTTGCGAAACAAGGACGTCTACCTTGGACTCTTGTTTACCGAGTGGAAATCTCTCGAGGCCTGGAGGCAGCGTGGCTTCTTTCTTTCCTTTCATGCACTCTTAACCGCCGCCATAACCGTACGTGAGCGACATATCGAATGGGATCATAGTACTCCCTTCGTTTAGTCGTCGGGTTTTGATGGGTGAATAGTTTCTTCCCTCTCCCTTCGCCGCTGCCGCGGCGCGGTTCCCGCCTCATCATGGGCGATCCTCCCGCGGCACACAGTGCGCCAGACGATCCCACTTGGGGTCACAACAAGTAAAACTCATTAGGCCCTCGGAAGAGTGGCCCATATCTCTCGTCTGCTTTGCCGTTCGGAGACGTCCGCAGTTCGTTCCCTCGGGGCAGTAGGGCATTACAATACGAGAGTACCTAATAAAAAAATTCCTCCTTTCATGGCGCTTCGTTGTGCCGCGAGGATTTTGAGCGGCTGGCTGGTTTTAATTGAGAATTCTTGTATCACAGGAGGTGATATGACACACCAAAAAGGGGAAACTCTTGACGAAAACCCTATATTTGTAAAAATTTAACCCTCTTGAATAATCGAATATAATGCAGTTGTCTCGCTGCCGCAAAAGCATCGTACGATGCAACCCTGTCGGTTTCTATCCAAATCGAGATGATTGAATCGCTAGGAGGGGGAGAGGAGATTGGAAAACCTGAAGAAGAAATTTAGTTAATTAAAATTAACGTATTTATTATAAAAAATTACAACTTTTAATTTTCAGAGAATGTAGAACATAAAATCGTCATCATATTCCCGTGGACCATATTTGAACATTTTACATCAGAATATTCTACCACGTAATTTTTTTATGCTTGACATTCATACCAGTGCTAGCAAATGTCTTCTCTGTGCGCCCTTGAAATTTCAATGTGATAGCTTACAGCGTAAACGAGTTACACGAAAAAAGGACAAAATAGGACCAGTTGAGCGATTACATTGGGATAGATTAGATTTGAGAGTGTAATACGACCTGAGAAGGCAATTAAATGAAAATAGTTGCATTTATAGTAACTATATTTGATTTTTTGTGGAGAAATGGCATTCATTCTTAATCGTCGAAATATATGCCTATTCGATATTGTTGATATGGTTATGTATATCCATGGTGGGTAAAGCTACGCTTAGAATACATAGATGAAGTATTAGCTTTCTGTTGAAAATCATTTGTGCTGTGTTGAAGTATACTAATATTTCATTTGATGGGGTAATTTTTTATACCGTCACACCTCTTTGTCTTTGACTGTTAATAGTAGAGTCTCATCAGTGACTATCTCTTGGTTAAGATTACCTTTTCATACAGATAGAAATATGCAATGCAATGAAGTATCTAAGTAAGTAAGATGTCTTATCCCTCAAATAGAAAATCCCTCGTTCAGAATCTGGTTTTTCTGGCTGCCTGTATTAATGGAAATAAGTGTATGCATCATCTTGCTTCACTTTCCCTCCAGTTTCATGAAGCCTGGGGTAAAAATATGTTTGCCTCCGTTCAATTTAATCTCTGCATATATATTTAAGCCGCTGAAACACCGGTGATATTACTAGCCCTGGAAATATTCTTTGTGTGTTCTAAATCAACGGCATATATTCTGCTGACTCCCTCTCTTTTGCACCCTGCAATTAGGCGGCGTGGTGTATTTTTGACTCTATCGATATCCCTTTGTCGCGCTGGGTATGAAATGTAAAGCCTTCCAATCTTCAAAGGCCCAAGTGCGCGAGCCAAGTCTATCTCTGAGTCTCCAAGTGCTCTGCCGTATGCTATGAATATTTAAAGCCTCGGTGTGAGTCTATAGGTGTCTCAGTTGAGAATTTTTAAGCAAATGATAATGGCACGGAAGGGGGAAGATGAGCCTAGCAATTGTTAACCAATATGACGAGGAGCAATGCCTTTTGAAATTAGTTGGTGCATTTTCAATACCTACTCATGTCTTTGCTTAGGCTTTCTCTACAGAGCTCACAACTTATGTGAATCTTAATTTTCATTTGTTTGTTTGAAAGTTGGTCCATCGCATTTTATATGAATGATTATTCTTCTGACTTCGTGACGAGAATTTGTTCAATTATTTCTACTATTCAACATTTATGTTTATTTAATTTGTCATTTTTTAAGAGTCACATGTATGGGGATATTGATGGGGATGTGGGCAGAACATGGGGCCACCGACCTAAGAGTACCAGGTTCCAATCCCGGGTGTAACTTTCTGATACCCCGAGCAAATTCTCTGTGCGAATAGGCCTGAGAAAAGTAGCTGACCCCCATCCTTGAATGTGCGAAATTCGTTCGCCTTGTGGCTTAGTATGGGGTGAGATATATTCCCAGCAGATTAATTCTTGATCCTTCATTAATGACCAAATTCAGAGGTGGACTAAGTGGTCTATCTTTCTTCGTGAAGTTATAGAATAATTGTCTTGAAATAGGGTCGGAGGATAGTTCTCGACTGTTTATCACGCATTGTGAATTTATGATATTTTAGGAAACATTTCAAGTTGAAGAAGGTAGTTGCGGAATTGATCAGGTATCTTAAGCATAGAAAGACATTGCGAATAAAGATGGTACGTACGAATACGGCATTTATATAGTTCAGCGATATGGTGGCTTTTTAAATATATTTATTCGATATAAAACCATTTTACTGGCCGATTTAGGAAACTTTTTATTCTTTAATTACCAAGAAATACGTTTCAAAAAGAATTTTTGAAACGTATTTTTCATGGAATTTTATGTTCTATTGACCTTTTCTCCTCTACAACACGAAGAGGCAGTCGTTTCTCTGGAAGGTATGCCTTGCATTCCATCTGTATGTAGTATAATCATTGAAAGAATGTGTGAAAGTCGCGGCGGAAATGAGATTCTTGTCATAGAATTTGAATTCTGGACGATTGTTACTGTCTTGGTTACCATCAGACAGTGTCCTTAAGTGTGAGTTTTCACTGTAATGGTTTAAAATTTTTCATTTACCTAGGTAATACAGGCTTTTTCCCGTTGTATATATGTATCCCACAGTTATCGGCCTATGCGCAGGCACGTTGTGAGCTCCTCTTGTGCGAGACTACCCCCTCACCCGCTCGTCTTCCTCCCTCGAGTGCTTTGCCGTCTTCCCCGCGAGAAAATCCATCGATCGGCCTTAATTTCGTGATGCTCGCTTCCAGACTTCGTGCGAGAGGTGCAAGCGGTGCGGCAGCCGACTGCCGCTCCTTTCGTGCATCTCCCATCGGTCTGCCGCTCTCGCAACTACTCTGTAGACTCTCACAACTACTCTGTGGTTTTATACGATGGACAAATTTGCGTTTCGATGCATGTGGTCAACCTTGTATTCCAGCAAACGTGAAAAAGTTTTCAAGGGCTATTTGGCCGTATGAATTTAATACAATCGTCCATTCGTTTCTGCAGTTTGTCAATTTACGGGGTGAAATTTTAACTGTGCCTCAGAACCTAGATAAGAATGATTACTGATACAACCTGTGCTTTTAAAACCTACTCTGTCATGAAATTCTTCGTGGAAGCCTGAAGTTAGACAACCATATCATAAAGCTATCATTTCATTTGTTTTTAAAAGTTAAAACTAGGTTAAGTAGTAACATTTGAATCGAAACTTGAACGGAATTAGGATATTTTAGAACCTGCAGAGTGAACGGCAGTGGAATTTTGCGTTAATGGCCATGGGATAAAATCATTTGGCTCGGAAGTCGAATGTTGGACTTTTATCTTTTCGGGCTAATGCGCACACTACAACGCTACCCAGGTTTTGTAATTCTCCCGGCAACATCACTTGCAATGTCTACTTCAACATTTTATGTCGTAATCATTTTTCTGCTTCATTGAATGCAGTGCCGTAGCGAGCGAGCGAGCGAGGGGGGCCCAGGGGGTCCGGACCCCCCCCCCCCCCCCGAATTATAAAACACATTCACATTGCTTCATTAAATGAAACAAAATATTTGAAAAATTATGAATTAATAAATATTTCTTTAAAAATGAAGTTTTTTCTATAATGAAAAGTGTTAAAATTAGTTTAAAACCCTCTCCTCGGTACCCTGTTTTTAAAAAATTTTCCCTCCTGCCTTTGGACCACTCCCGAACGAAATTCCTGGCTACGCCACTGCTTGAATGAATCTCAGCACATACATACTAGTATGTACGATAACTAGCCAGAAAGAAATTATCAACAAAATGGCCCAGGCGAAGGGAGCATTCCACCAGATCTGCCAACTGCGGGAAATTTAAACATATGAGTAAGGAAGCAATTTATTATAACTTACATTTAGAGTAAATTTCTCTATAGAAATTAAGCATGAGCATTGACAGCAGTGGAGAAATTAAGGGTGTAGGCCTTCGAAATGTGGTGCTACAGAAGAATACGGTGTTTAGGATCAAATGGAGTTAGTAATAAGGGAGTCCTAAGAAGAGTAGAAGAGAGACCTAATGGAAACCTTGATTAGAAGACGGAACAACCATAAAGGCCATATCTTTAGACATGATGGCATGATGAAGAAATTCCTCGATGGGCAAGTAGACGGCAAGAAAGGAAAAGGAAGACCTCGAACGAAATATACGGAACGGGTAGAGAAGGATGTGAAAGAGAAGAAATAGGTGCGAAAAGATTAGCTGATAGGAGAATTGAGTGGAGAGCTACGTCAAACCAATGCAAGAATTGTTGACCAGTGATGATGGTGATGATGATAAGATACCTCGTGTAAAACCCGAGCTCGTCGGCATATGTGCGAAACTGTTTACTTGGGTATGCGAATGAGATTACACCCTCATTTATGGCCATGGGGAAAAAAACATCGGGACATGACAGTGTAGCGAGAGCTTTGGCAAAGGTTTTTATTGACAGGGGCAGGAGAATCAACTGGGATTCGAAAAATGGTGTGTTTGGAGAACCTTTATTTAACTGTGTTTTTATATTTAGGGAATAAATTTTTTTAAGTGTTCTGTAAATAGGAATAGTTGTTTTTACACCCACACACGTTACAGCTGGTCTCAGAAGTTGTGTGGAAGTGGGAATCGAACCTCGAGCCTTCGGTTTTTCGGACAAATACGCAGACTGTATTGATATCGAGGTTTTTCACATTCCCAGGGCAGTATCACCGGCAAAGTCTACTTCAAGATTATCTGTCTTATTATTGTTTCTTCTCCCCTGACTGCGTCACAGAACACGTATTTTGAATGTACGCGGATAATGCCTCGCGTAAAACGACCTCAACCCTTTGCTCCGCTGCGTATGTGCGATGGTTATTCGCTGGGGAATGCGAATGAGAGTAAATTCGTGCGTTTGTGAGTGCGGTGGCACGTGCGTGCCGATGCGCGAACGGTCGAGAATGCGGGGAGGAGGTGTTTACGGCGAGACGCGTTTCTTCTTTTCCCCTTAGCCCCACCTCTCTCTCACCCCTCTCTCGTCAATCGGAACTGGATCAAGGTGCGGTGTACCGTCGAAAGGAGGTGGAGAGAGAGAGAGAGACTGAGGGAGAAGTTGGGATCTCCATGCTTTGAGAGCGCGGCCAATGTATGGGCCGTTGCGATGTTCCCGTGGGCGCGCTCTTGGTTGCGTGGTGATGTGCTGACCCGCGTTGCGTGGGGGGTCAGGGTTACCTACTCAGTCGTGTGCTCTCGTGGAGACTCGCGGCGTTGAGTAATATTTTATTTTCTCTTTTTTCCCGCGGATTCTTTCCATTTCATTTTTCAGTCATCATCATCGTCAGCGATCCACAATCTTAAGATAGAACAAAACACTACACCGACTTCACCTAAATTACGCAAATATATTAAGTTTTACAGCTTTTACTTACTTCCTACATATCTTTTGTTTATAAATAAATCTATTTATTTAAGGTTTACCTCTTAGATTGCGAATATTCAGTCAAGGCGTCTCGTCAACAGGTCAGTGTGCAAAGGTTCGAAGCAGTGTTGAAACTAGTCACGCTGACTACTGTAAATACTTAAAAAAAAATCATTTTGACGTTTGCATTGTGCCGGGATACAAAATTGCACTCAAATTTCATTCTTAGTTGTTTTATTTTGTTAAATTTATTTGGAGACTTTTGCGTAAAAAATAGGCATCCCCAGTACATCACGTGACTTTGGCCGATGCTGGTCTAACTACCTGAAAGTCTCCAAAAACGGTTATTCGGTTGACTAGGCAGCCATCGTCGAGGATGAAAATGTGTCATAACCCGTCCGTGTACTGCTTAATGCACATTTTCCTCCTCCGTGAACGCGTTGAGACACATTCCACTGCTATTAAACATTAAAATCATTACACTTCTAAACTTTGCCTCTTAAATTTCTCCCGACCTTTCATGTTTTCCGTCCATAATTACTTCCCCGTAGCATTGAGTGTAAAACTACATTTTTCTGACGATATAGCTTGATAATTTGCTGAATTCCTTAACAAGCGTATTGTTTCCCTGTTTTTCTCCTAGATTGAAATGTAGTGCGGGTCAGTTATCTTTTTCATCTAACAATTAGTGATTGCTACCAAAATCAGTGAAAGATCATTAGAGAAAGGATGATTCTTCATCCCCGTCTCCTCTTCTCTATTTCATTCAGGGCGCTGCTTAAACGCTTGTGTCATTTTGTACCCCGTATTCAATTTTTCGGTAATTCAGACATAACCAATTTTCTGTCAATTTAGAATCACTATTCCTTAAATTGCTTGTGATTCATATTCCCTCTCTAGGTCTCACTTTTGACATGTCGGGAATCAACATTTGGTATGCAATCATATAATTAATATGGGTTGCAGTGACGTGATTTCGATGGGACCGGAGCTCTGCCATTTGTAGAATTTCGTTTACTGTAATTTCCCTCTATATCTCTTTCTATGCCTCAATTGAGGGTGTATTCTCTGGCGGTAATAATCATAGTAAAACGCCTTTTTTTGGGGCGAGGTTGAAACTTTGAAGTCCCCCCTTCCATCTAACTGCTAAGGTGGCAGTGGATGTTCCTGTATCTTAATTTTCATATTTTTATTGATCACGACTACGTGCTAGCATTTCGAGTTATTGGTTACATTACACCAGAATATGATAAGGCGCTGCGTCATTGAAGTGTGAGTCCAGTTTGACTAGCATGCGCGATGGAATATGGGAGAACTCCACGTATCCTTTACTAGCAGCAAAGGGACTGCATAGAGGAGGCCCAATTTCATCCCACAAAAGGCTGATTTATGTTGCCACTTCGATCGCATTTTAATCGGTTTCCAACCATGTCCGCGGCGCGGTGGTGGGTGCAGCGCTTTTCAATATTTTGCTGTATAATGTTTGTAAGTTCGAGGATTAGCAAATGAATGGTTAAAAATTTTATAGATCACATCATCGTGTGTATAAATTGCTGTTAACACCTCTAACTATACCTTATTTCTCTTTCAATCTCGGATCAATTTCTCCGTCTCCGACGCGAGTGGCGACTTTTGTAAACCCATTTAAATGCGCGATGGGTGACAACATATAAAGAGACCGACTTGAGAATCCTCCTTTGTGATATTCGTGACATGCAGGTAACTCGGCGTCGCTCGGGAAGTATAGTACCCAGAGAAGTGGGAAATTTGGAATTCGGAATTCATGATCACATAGTAGGAGTTTTAGGTAAAGGAACAAAGCAGGTGTAGTGATGGTATACACATAAGGGAGTGAGAACACAAGGGGTACATGTGATTATTTTTCCTACAAAAATTAGGTACAGAAACTGAGAAAGAGAACAAAAGATATCAACTAGGTATTTAGTAGTGCATTTGATTTTCCACTCGATGTCAGCACAAAGAAGAGACTCACTCGTTTCCCTTGGCCACCGAGTTTTTTTAAAATATTTATTATATCGATTTCTGTACCTTGCTCTCTTCAGAAAAAAATCACCTGTACCACTTGGGTTCACACCTCCTTCATATGCAATAGTAATCAATGGAAAAGAAACGACTTCCGTAAACCGCGCACGGGATCAGTATATCCAGCTCCACAATAGGGATTATTACGTGTCCCTACGTGCGTTAGTCAAAAACGTCGTGTGGACGCATACACAGGTAAAAAGGTTTGCTCCGAGAGGATTATAAGTTGTGTAGTAGGGGTAGAATCCTTCGAGTTATCTTTTCCTTTTGATCGTGTAAAGAGGTGTGCCTAACGGGCAGGATGTCCTCCCACAGAAGTTGTATGACGTGAGGTAACAAACGGTAATGAGAAATCTACGTAAAGGGTGCGTCCAACGCAACCAAAAGTATCAATAGGGGCTTTGGGAGCATGAGATGCACCACATACTAACTTTTGTTGCCATCCGTTCTGCCGTTTGGAAATGCATAGCGGGCAGACAAACAGACATCCTCTTTTTTATATGTACAGATTTACCGGTAAAATTATTTGATCCTATTCTTACATTGGCACGTCATTTTCATGCAAAATAACTTTAACGAAACATTAGTCCTTCAGTTAGATTCCTATATACTCCACGTTATTGTTACTGATCAAATTAGGGGTAGAAATGACCGTTCAGTTTTTAATGAATTGCATAATTATGTTTCATTTTCTCAATTCCCAAACAAGCGATTTGATTCAGTGCGTATATTTTAAAATTTCTCTTTTTAGAACTCGGTTACTGTGACAATTAGGAACTGAGCCGTGGGAGTGGCCTTGCGCTAAGAGTGACAGAAGTGTCGTTGTGGAAGTCATGGCTGTTTTTTTCACTTCATTGTGCTTCGAACGTTGATGTTTTGGTAGCATTAAACGTTTAAAGCACGTAAATTTGTGGGTAGTAAAAGAGTCTTGACTCTTAACGTGAGTGTTTTTTGTCGCTAACGTGTGAATAATAAAAACAGCTCTAATGAACAGTAGAGAATTTAAATTTATTAAAAAGCGTCATAAATCCTTTTTTTTTAGAGTATATTATGTATTTAATTGGTTGTACTACTTATAATTTTTTTTTAGCGATCTCTTGGCGTTAGATTTGTTGTCATTATCATGACGCGTTGGAGAAGACGGAGTAGGTAAGGTCCTGGGTACGTGGAATGTAAACAAAGAATGCTTATCCAAGAAAATAAATAGAAATCGTTAAGTGTAAAAGATAATAAAAGGATAGAAAAGGAAATTATTGGGGGAACGCCGGAAGAGAGGAAGGCCAGCGAAAAGTGAATAAAGGGAAAGCTTTGTGACTAGATGCCACCATCGTAGTAGCACAAAAATTGCTACGAATTTGATAGCAGACAAAGATTATTTGAACTGATTATTCATATAATGTGCGAGAAGAGATTATGCCTACTGGACTAAATGTCTACAAATGAATGAATTCGAAGATTGTGGAACAATTAGTGTTTCTAATTCCTGCGGCCAGGATTTTCTGGAAAATTATTGGATAAGTGGTCGAGCCGAAATCTAAGGAATTCCTCGGGAATGTCCATTTCGAGTGTAAAAAAGGGAACTTTCATTCCCCTTAAGGCAACACAGGATTTCATTTCGTTGATGGGAATGCATGTTGAGAGGAAAAGCGAATTTAATCAAAGACTGTGGGAAATATCAAGCGATTTTATTGTATTTTAAAAGATGATATATTTGATTTGATGTAGATTTCAGTAAGAACTTGGAATACACCGAATAGATTCATTTGTTTTACTCCCCTTTCCGGCATGACAAGGGAAGGGAGATGATGAATTAGTGTTGTGGATTGTGGGGAAGGTCATATTTGCTTCACTCGTTCTTGCGTTTAAGAGAAAGTTTTATAACTTGTATGGTGATATTTCTAGGGTCTTGAAAACCGACTTTGACGAGTTCTTACAGATGATCTAGTGGCTAGATCATACGGCCATTACCCTAAACTAATGTATAAAGTAGTTGCATCCGTTACTTTTTCTTCATATATTCTTTTGCAGATGAAAAGACCTTGCCACATATCCGTCTTTCAAGCATGTATTAAGCCAGTTTATTATGCCAGATTATCATATTAGCCAGGCCTTGATAATGTCACGCTGTAACGAAACCATGGTCGGTCACAATAAATTACCATGTGGAAATTGCCAAGTTTTTATTTCTTCAATTCCTACTCGATGAGGGATTTTCTCAAAGTTACGCCCGCTACTATTAATTATAAAAAAACACTTTTTCTAGAAACAGTATTAAATAAACTAAAAAGTAGAAAAGTCACCCGGAGAACAAAGCGTGGGTGCTGATCATGTGTATTAGAAATGGTTTAGAAGAGCCTGATGGGTGGGTAAGGATTGGATATTAATATCTAAACCTAATCAGCACCAAGGCTTTATTCTCAGAGAGATGAAAAGCTTATTTTTTTTTCCTTTTAGTTCATTTTATACTGTTTTTGGAAAAAGCGTGTTTTTTGAAATCCATTTTATTTTTATGTTTTACTTCTCAGCGATAAATCACGTAATCAATTAAACCACTGTTGTTAAATAAATTCCTGCCAAACTGTTTATAATGGTAGATATTGATTGAGAACATTTTTAACTATTATTCCGTATGGAAATGTTGTTAATTAATTGGAGCATAACGGAAAAAATTCTAATTTCTGATTATTGAATATTTAATTTGTCTTAAGAAGGAAGTAAGGGTGAAAATTTTCGAGCCAATCCGACAATGGGAAGTGGGTTAAAAATCATGTACATGATTCCATCGACGAAACAGACAAACAGACGAAGCATGTTAAGAAAGATCGTGTAAAAATAATTTCAGTTATAACCTCGAATGGTCGTAATTCGGGTAGTACTTGTAAGTTAATGTGTACATTCCATCATGATTTTAGAATTTTATCCATTTTATCAGTAAATTCTCATCTCAGAATTTGTAAAGAGGGAAATGTCTTGGGTCCATTGCTCGGTATGCATTCCTGTCGATCAGCTGATCCTATCGAACTGTCCCTCTCCCTCTTTCTTTCTCTCTCTCGTCGTGTTGCTTTTTAAAACTGGTCCCGAGTTCATTAGCATAACATGCTGTCGCGCTCCGTGTGCCGTGAACCAGCCCATCGGCCAAGGGAGGTGATCATGCACCTGTAGTTGTGGTGCAGGTCGGACCAAGTCGGGTTCACGCGCGCTTGGTGTGTTGTCTTCCCATCCGGTCTAGGGTCGGGGTTGTAACGTTCATCGGAGGATCGGTGGGTTTTCCTGCGGGTCCATCGTGTTGTCTATCGTTCTCAGAGCTCAAGAGGTATTCTCGTGAATGTCCCATATGTGCAATTGCTATGTTTTGGGGTGTTGAATAAGTATACTAATGTTATTGTGAAGGCAGCTGGGCTTTCTCCATGGTTTTCAATTAAATGTTTGTACTCCCCTTCACAGCAGCGGATCCAGAATAAGGACAAGGGGAGGTTAGGGACTCGTCTGTATATATTCGACAACTGAACGAAATTACCATTTTATCTAGTGTAAATGAAATACCCAATAGGGGGGGGGGGGGGGAGGGGTAGCCTTCCCGGCCCCTCTCTGGATCCGCCACTACTCCTTTGCATCAATCCAAGTCTGATATGCTTTAATTATCTACAACCATACATTCATTAGCAAATTGCAAATTTCACATTATATTGTCATTTCCTTTAATGCATGCTGCATAGGCAATTGAAAATGTCTATCACAGCAAGTTGCAACATGATTCTTCTAAATTCCTTTGTGAATTCAATACGCAGGTAAATTATGACACTTCACACTCTTTTTCGTGTTATCATTACTCAAAATTAAAGATTATTTAGTCACTGTGACGAACGCCCGCTCCATCGGTCGTTTTTAATGCCGTATTACTCACATAAAACTAATGTCTCTATCTTGAAAAGTTCAGAGAATAAGTAGAGTGCATTTGACGCCGTTTTTATCTATCTCGAAAAATTAATTTTTTTAATGCTTGAGATGAAGGCAGATGTTGGCAAGAGAGTGGTGTACGTACACCATGAAATTTCCAAGATAATAACATAAGTTATAAAAAATTTATTCACAGCGAAAACAGACCTAACACGCCGTGAGTGAGTGA
Organism: Ischnura elegans; assembly: GCF_921293095.1. Taxonomy (NCBI): domain Eukaryota; kingdom Metazoa; phylum Arthropoda; class Insecta; order Odonata; family Coenagrionidae; genus Ischnura; species Ischnura elegans. Next base: position 104,782,468 of record NC_060248.1, read on the forward strand.
CACATCCTTTAAACGGTGTTGTGTATTCTGTGAATGTTAAGTTCGTGAGTATTTTGTTTCTTATGAATTAGCTTTTAGGTTAGCTGGTTTTAATTTAGGGCAGTGAATATATGCATAGAAAACAAGAGTTGCGACTTTTTGGCTGGATGAACCAAGCTTTTTTGTCCTATTAAATGTTGGAAGATTGGATAGGAGTATTTGGAATTCGACTTAAGCAATGCATTTGTAATTATTAAAAAAAGAAAAGAATATAGGTGCCAGTTCTCTCGTATGTAATTGGCTATTTAATAATTAAATTAGATAAAATAATAGTTTTTCGATAGATGTTAAGTTACTGTGAACCAAGGAACATTATTTAGATTTCGAGCATCATTAAGATTTTTCATATTTCGGTTATTTTGTTCCAGAGTTAACTTCAGCCAAATCTCTTGAATCTAATACAGGAAACGAATCCTCATTTCCAAGTTTGCGCATAGGTTGTAATAATTAATATACTTTCTATTTATTTTACGATTGGGCTACTTCCTAAAACTTGCGATGGGGTTCATCGTTTTATTTTGAGTGATTCTAGAAATAGAAAGGTGTTTGTTATTTCTATGGAAATCTTCTTTGGATTATAGATTACGGCCAGTATCATTGTAAATATTTATCTTTAACTGCGACCTTACGCAGTAAAACTTGGTGAACATTTCCTTTGAAATTAATTTTGTGATGTTCACTATGCCCACGACCAGTTTTGACGAAGAGAGCAGTCTTGATGATTTCTAATTCCAGTTACCGGTTGTTTAACTTCTGACCATCAAATATTTCTGTGGAAATTTGACTGAGTTTTAATTATTGCTTACGCTATTCGTGTAATGAATCGTGGAAAAGCGTTTGAAACCGCTTGTGTATGTTGTAAATATTTATTGCTCCTAAAAGTGTTCCCAAGGTTTGATATATCATGACTTGCGCGCGAGGTGATAGTTCCGTTACAATTTTCATTAAATTCATTAATTACATAGCAATGATCTTATTTCCCTTCAGTAGTGCCCTTGAATAAAATATCGGGTGTGTAAGTTTGTTTAATGTTACTTTTTCATCTCTTCCGAGCTCATTTTTGTGTAACTTATGCGATTTTTTATTTTTTGCAAACATTTTATCGTGAGTCAAAGAAATTGTTACCCATTCGTGTATTATAACAAGCGAAACAAGGATGCGTTTTCCGTACACGTGTAAAAAACTGTTGTGAAGGCTTTAAACGTTCTTACTATTTAGGAAGTCTGTCTTCATGTCGTTTCTCACAGGAAAAGTTCGAGAAAATATTTCCATCAATACCATCCTAAAGTATCTGCGTGAAACTTTGCTCTGGGTAATTATTTTATTTGTACTAAAATCAATTCGATGTAATTGATGAATTTTATGAAACTATCTAACTACTAAAATTTTATTCAAACTTGTCACCTCGCGCTTCGTAATATCGCGTCTATTCGTGTATAATGCGACCGAATTATGGAAACGAATCGAAGTTCTCACCTATGGGATGCGCTTTCGTATTTGTGCGCGAGGATCGTGGGGCTGGAATGCGAGGAGAGAGAAAGAGGCTGAGAGAGAGGACGGGAGCTGCGTGGGAGGGCGATCGAGCTGTGAGGTGAGGGGGAGCGGGGGATGGTGGGGGGGGAAGGGGGGGGTCCTCGGCACCGGCGGCATCTCCCTCGGCCCCCGTGCGCGGATGATTACGCCTCTCCCTCCTCCCCCCTTCATCCCCTCCCCTTCCTCGGTCCCACACCGCCTCGCCCTCAACCGCCACTATGCACGCACACACCACCCCTCACAGCTGCTTCATCCACCGCCTCCAATTCCCTCTCACCCTCTGTGGAGCTGTGTCGCTCTTGAGAGATTCGTTCGTCGTGAACGGTTCACATGAATTGATTCGCAGTAATCGTTTTAAATGGATCGCTATGAAATTGGTCGTTTCCGGCGATACTTTGTGGATTTGCTTAATATTTTGAATACATTACTTAAACTTTGTTCGTATGTGGAAAAACAAAGTTTAAGTTATTCATGTAAAAAAATAACAAAAGGATCATAATGAATCAAATGGTTTGTGTCGATTATGTGGTTTATGGGGGTCATACTCGTGGCTGATCATGTGTGTCATGAATAATCGTCGCTTGAAGGGAAGCGAAACCACGCGGAATAAATTTGGGCCATTTTTACATCCCCCACTTGGTATTCTGGGCCTAAAGCGGTGATAGTTAAAAAAAACAATGACGAATACTTGAATGATGTTTGGATAATTTCAAGAATTATATGACAACGAGAAGAGTAAAAATATTGCAGTACACCTAATCTTTTTTTCTGTCAAGTGAGAAGTCAAATTTTGGCATAGTTAATTCACGTTTAAAGTTAAAAATTTAAGCTGAAAATTTTGCGTTATTTCTGTAAGTCTGATGATTCTCTATCGTCATAAAATACACCAAGACGTAGCGTAATCTTCGAGGGATTTATTGCTTGTCGCATTATTTCGGATCGTTTCATCATTTGGCTCGCATTTTTCATTTGAATCGTCATTTGTACATTTGGTTTTCGTGGTTAAATTTGGTCATTCGATTCACTTGGATCATGGTTTAATTTTCTTCGCATCCTACGTGTTTGTTTGGTTCATTTAAAACTATTTGAAAGAACGAATCATTGGCGTGAACTATATCACATGACCCGAATCATCGAAACGAATCGAAATTCCCACCTCCACTTCTCTCTGCCTCGCCCTGCAGCCTCGTCGCCCTACTCCACACGCCACTACGCCTCCTCCCCCTACCTCTCTCTGCCTGCTCCACTCCAAGCGTTATCTCCTCACCCCCCAAAACAGCCTCTCTGCCCTCTCCACCGCACCCTGGGCCAACTCCCAGAATCGATACTAAGAATGGGAGAATGGAAAAAAAAATTCGACGAGGGAGAGCGAGGGAGGTATAGTAGGGAGATAGAGAAGAGAGAGATAGAGAACCCCAAAAACCCTGCGCCCACATGTTGGCACATACATATATGTATTCACACACGCGTTCATGTGTTTTATATATATATAAAAGTATGTATGAGTGTGCATGCACCCGCGTTCACATTTATATGTGTGCGTTCTCTCTCTTTCCCTTCCTCTTCGTACCCCTTTTATGGTCCCCTTTTGTCCGGGGCGCCTCTTTTGTGAGCTTGGCGCCCTCGCCCCGAAAATAAGGGATGGCTAAAGGATATGCCGCGCGCTCTCTCCGTCCCGACTTTCAGAGGAGAGCCCTTTAAGCTAGGGGAGAAAAGTGAATAGTAAGGCGTGCGGAGGGTGGGTTTTTGGGGGCCTGTTGAAAATTGCATGCAGTCCGCGGGGGTGTGGGGGATTGGGATTCTCCTCCAGCGAATCTCATCTACCAGCCCTCCCTTCTTCCGTCGATGCTGGTACTTGTTGTTAAGTGGTGAGATTACGGCGGTAGCCAACCCTCTGTGCGCTTGTAGTAACTTGCGTGTGCCCGTCCTCTTCAAACCCTGGTCTGTTCTCCTTCTTCATTTGGTACCCCATTGGTACTGTGGTACCTTTGAGGATGTATGTCCACTGCTTCATGAGAGTGCCCTAGGAGTTTGTAAAACTTCCTCCTGTAAACTTGTGATCTCCAGAAAGGCATACGTATTTGCAGTCGTTTTAGCATTCGAATAAATTTAAGTGAAGTTCGTTGGTCTCTTTTTTGTCAGTTCATTAGTATGGACAATTCTTGAATATTTCTTTTACGAATCTGTAATTTTTCTAATGATTGAGGAACAGTTCTTGAATTCTAACATTTCACTTTGAATATTTAAAACAATTTAAATAGTTAAAGTGTTTTAAATTCTTTTTGTGCCTTTTTCAACGTTAATAGGATACGTAGACGTTAGGTATGATTGTTGTTAGCTATGATAATAGTTTCTAATTTCATTACACATTGCTGCATCTACATTTTCAAGTTTGAAATCCATTAATGTAAAAGTTACCGATTTTTTTAATTTTTAGACCTATTAGAAGCTAGTGATTATTTCTCACCAACTGAATAGGTTCTCTAATGTGCATTCTTATGTCGTCTCATAAGCTTTCTTTGGCATTTAGAATTGAACGTTTTGAGATGTTCGTTTTTATGATTCCTTGGTTTGCGGAAAATAAAATTAAAAGAATTATGAATGCCATTTATTCATTTGGGATAGTAAAACTATTGATTCGGTATTGATGGATGGAATAAATTAACAGCTTAGAAACTGCTGTCGAAGCTCGAGTAGTGTTGTCTCCATATTCCAAGCACAATTTTGTTGTAGGTTTCTGTGTTGTAGGGGTCAAAAACGGGTGGCTGACTAAACATAAACCTTTTCAGATCATTGTCATTGGTAGATGCTAAATATTTTTCCATTGAAAACCATCCCTCTTCTGTTATCAAAAATAATGTGTAATCTTCTCGGATCTTCATTTCCTCTTTAAGCTCTCGAGGCGACGTCATTCGCTGCGTAGTCCCTGTGCCTCGTCTCTGGCCGTCTTTCCATTCCATTATGGCCTTCATCCAATTATTCTGCTTCCGACAGTGCCCAATGGGTTTTCTTCCTCTCAGAGCTTTTCGTCCTCATCTGCTCGTAGAGGGACCTCTTCAATCCTCAATCCTTCGCTCTGCGTATGTAGAGTACCATTCGAGTCCTAAACCACGTTTACTTCACCTGTGTCCTCTGTTCTAAAATTTAACGCTGTACCTTCATATTACCTATTTTTTGTATATAGTTTTTTAGGAGATTGTAGAAGTAATAGTATATAGATTTTTGTGCATGTGAAAATCTATTTTCTCTTTGCTGTTAGGCAGAAGATGATTTTTTAACTCTTTTTTAGTAAACAGGAACTTGACTGAAAGATTACTTTCCGAAATATTCTGAACCTGTAAAGCCGTTCAAATTGCATTAACTTATCCAATGCACTCGTCAAATTTTCGTCTCTGTAAATCTCTGATGAAATCGAGGAGTATCAATCGGGATGCAATTCTAATATTTTACTGCAGGAGTTTCTCTCTCTTCCGATAAATTTGTCATCTTCAATTTTTTTCGTGTAGGTTTCATGGTAAATTAATTTTCTAAGGAAATTAATCCCTTTTAAGCCATTTAAATGGTGATAAAATACTTGATTTACTCCGTATAATGCCCCTATCTTAGGGTCACCTTAGTTGCGACTAGGGGGTAGTTCATCAGTATAAGCTTTACAAAACATTAAATTTTGAGCGCCCACCAACCTATTCCAGATGCCTATATCTGCGGTCGGAGTAAGACTGCTTAAACGCCTGAAAGCAATTACGACGATAAACAATTTCTACTCCTGCCCAGGGTTGCCGCGATTCAAATTAAATTAAACCGGGCAAAAATTATCAAATTGAAGACGACAGAATATACCCCCGTGACGGAGCTGCGAACCCTGATTTCAAAGTTGCAAGTTAACGACGATAACCACGACGTCATCACACCTCCCGGAATGAGGACCGCTATATTTAAATAATGTAAAGGCATGTTAAACGTATAACATGAAAAATAATCAAATACAGCCACACCAAAGCACAATCAATGAAACCACTACCCATTCCGAAAAGCAAGGTACGTGGTCTTCCCTTCTATTAATATTGGAAGTGCAGAAAAAACTCCCTTATAGCGATCTCGAATGTAACGAAGTCCCGCCTGTAACGAATTGAGTTCCCAGTCCTATGGACTTTCCCATGATCGCCAATGCTATTTTCTCCGCTTGTTACGAGCCCGGATGATACGTAATCCCCGCTGTTACAAACTATTCTTTGGTCCCGTGGGGAATTATTTCCTCTTTTATTCAGAAATTACGGCCATCATCTTTACCTATCCGTACTTTACCTTATCATCAGCTATTCTCACGTGTAGCTATCACCACATACTAGTTCTACTGTTGATTTTAAAATCCTTTTATTTACCGCCCTTTGATGGAAAAAGTGGGACAATGGTTAACTCTTACGTATCTGTTTCTGAAATGAAGACGATTTACGGAATATAAGCCGGCAATCCTGTAATGCAGCGAATCCCAACCGGTCGGGGGTTCGCCGAAAATAATCGGTAATTGCGGACGCCAGGAACTATGTATCTCTTAACCAAGAAATATGTATGCATATTATATGGGGTATTTAAAGCAAGGTTTCTATTTATACCATTATTTACAACTAAAAGTGTCACATACCCGTTTTTAAATTGTGTAATAAAATGTGCATTTCACATTTTTTGGGGTACAATATTAGCTATATACGTATGGAGGGGTACGGGAGGAAAAAAAGGTCGGGAACCGCTGCAGTAATGTATGGGGCAAAATCCTTTATCATGGAGATATCGAAATCCCCGTTATAAGAAAATAGAACAATGGTTCCCTGAAATTCGTCATGAGATAATCTTACTCTATCTATCAACCATAATTTTTTACATTCGTCCTGTCGTGTAATTTTGGAACAAAAGGTAATAGATGTCCTGCTTGGCTTCATTTTCTCTAGACAGTCAAGCGAAGGATCCTCATTGCATTCCTGCCTTTTCCCTCCTTTTCCCCATGTCGGATTGGAGCGTCGATGTATGCTCTCCACCCTTCTCCCTTTCCCGATTTCGTGGATGCGCCTATCATGCCGTCGGTGGGTGGGGGGGGGGGGGGGGAGGGCGGAAGGGAGGGATGCCCGACAACGGAATGGGAGACGCCGGAGCACACTTATTTTTCGGCCCACACTCGTCTTCGTTTACCCCCGCAGCCACGCCATTGTTCGGGCCTTTTCTTGTTCCACTGCCGAAAGTAAGGGTTGGCAAAAGAGTATCCTGTCTTCCTGCTCCGAATTTCGGCCCCGGATCTTCGTCTCCTCATGGTGGTGGGGGTGGGCGGAGCCGCCAGCCACCCCTCTCATTTTTTTTTTTTCGGAACCCTTCGGGCTCTTCTTCCGCCTCCGTGTCTTTAAAGCGCCGGGGAAGTCCTATCCGCCGCGGGCCAGCGATTGAATGCACACAAGTATTTATCGATCCGAGGACGGCAACTTCCATGATGTGCAATAAAATAAAATTGAATCGCGTTATATTATTCTTTCAGGGCATTTCTCTGGTTGCTAGATTTTGTAGTGTGCAAAAATCTGTTTTTGTCAAAGTGGTGTCTTCGTTTAGCCTATCGTGCAGATTGTCGTATAATTTTCCAGTCTATGCGATAGAGTTTCATCATTTGATGAACGTTTTGCGGCCGTGCTGTAGCTAAGGAAAATGATTTCACCTTGGCCCAAAATTTTGAAGTCAATTTTTGGATTTGGGAAAAGTAAGAGATTATGTAGAAGGACGGTAAAGAGGTAATCGATGTGAAAAACAACGAAATTGAAATGGGAAACAAAAGGAAAAAAGCAAGCAAGCACTCGCTCACCAAATTACTTACCTGGAAGATTAGCCCTAGAGAATAAAAATCCGCGTAGGCTTCAAATATGTAAACACTCTTGCGAGGATTTTTCCTAAGCTAGTGACCACACTCGCTTGTATGAAAATGTACTTGAAGTACAATTCAAAAGAAAAATCAAATTAACTCGGCCACTCCTTTTCTGCCAACTAAAAACTTCGCCATTTAGTTATTCATTTTACTCTTCCGAAACAGTTTTTTTGGTGCCATGGCGCTTGTGTCGAACAAAGAAATTGCTTAGTTTTAGCTATATAATGTTGCGTAGCAATTTCACCGAAAATAATTATTTTTAATATTGCTTTGCGCGAAGATAATTATCGCTCAAACAAATCTTTCATGACAAAATACACACAAATAAATAATGTATCAAAATCCATTCTGTCTTGGGATGAGAGTATGTTCTTCGTAGTTGCACAATAATAAGATACGAAGCGTCAGAAAAGAGCGATTTCTTTCGGGTTTTCTTAATTCATACTCGGGAACGAACCAGTCTAAATCAAACTGAAATTTAACTCGCATTGCCATTATTTGCAGTGATATTTCGGCTTTTATTTATTTTACGCTCGTAAGATCTCATCAAAAGTCTACGGCGTTCATTGTAAGAAAATATGCTTCGACGGATGACCAGTCGGTAATATAGAAAATACCGACACTCTAATTCCAAACTGCTGCGAATATGGCTCCGCTCCATCAATTGCAATAGTTTAAATTCGACTGTACATGCAATGCACGGTAGAACTGAGAACGTTTCATGAACTCCAATTATAAAATAAATATTATTTTCGGTCTACCGATGAACTATCATCTGTACCTACACCTATCCTCAGCATATGTCGTTTCATTTTCCAAAATTACGCTCGCTGCCCTTAATTTTTTCATGTGAATTCCATAGCCACCGTATAATTTAGGGGTACTGTCTTGTACGCCCATTGATCAAGTTGTTTATCTAGAATTTATCAATTCATTTTATGCTTAATGATCAATTTTTAATCATCCTGCGTCACCGATTAGAAATAGTCCTGGCTTCCAAAAACGTTATAACGAGTATTTCATATTGAATAATTTTTCATATGAAATAAATTTTCATATTAAGTGGTTATTTTTTATTAAATAATCTTTGATATTAAATGAAATACATCTTTATAAAATATGCGTCTATATGTGGGTCCAAGATGTAGGTTTTTTTCTTTCCGCAAAAAATAAGCCTTCGTATCCTGATTCCTTTCAGTTAAATTATTTTCATCCCTGTTATTATCAAATAGAACACGAGCAACTCTGTGCGTCTTTTTCCAATCTCCTGGAGCTATTATCTCCCCCGTGGATCGAATCACTATGTTGTCAACCAAATTTCTTAGCGTTTGCTATCGCTTGGAAAAAGTTCTGCTTTCTCTGAGCGTTCAAGGTACCCGATATTATTTTCTATCAATGGTAGCTCAGTCTTTCATGTTTTAATTTATAAAGGGAATGAGTGATTTTTATGTCTGTTAATACGCTGATGTTCCCTGATTTTTTGTGTGCAGTCTCAGTTCCCAAAGTGTCATTTTCCGGAGTGTACAAGCAGAGTGGTCCGAAGTCTTCTTGTGTGTTTCTAACCCTGATGGTCTCTTTGTCGTTCTGTGGATTCAAATTTTAAAATCGATTTTTCGCCCATTTCTACCGGCACTACTTCGAATTTTGCCGTGGTAATAGAGTTTAAATGATATTACACCATTTCGAAAAACTTTTTATATACATTTTGTTGAAACAGAATAAATTAATATCAAAATTATCCCCATGTTAAGTGCGTATACTAAGACTGTACTATGTAGTGTACATTATTCCCGTATAATAACTAAATCATTATTAGTCAGCCATATTCCTGTGGTCACGGTGGTTGAGCACTGTGATGAAGGCCCTGGATCGAACCTTGCTGGGAACACTTTTTAAAAATCGCTTTAATATACGACTTCACTTATTAAAAGCGTTCATTTTATAAATATAACCCATTTTTCCGTATAAACCCAGTGTCTACCCATTCGTTCTCCAGAACGTAGAACCCGCGTTGCCCTTCTGTGTTCAACCCTGGTGGAAGGACGATTTTCCCCCGTGGATCGAATCGCTATATCGCCACCGTCGTCTTTCCCACTAAGGCAGGGAAGGGGGGGGGGGAGCGCCCTCGCCTTTCTCTCCCCTCAAACACGCGCACGATCCAACTCTTCGACCTCCTCCCCATCCCCGGCTCCCCGCTCCTGGCCGCACCGGCGCGCGGATGCAGCTCCAAACCAGATCGGGGTTCCTTCCCCCCTTTTGCCCCTCCCCTCTCTCCCCCCCCTTCCTCCTGGCCCGCCTGGAAGGTCAACGACCCGCCGAATGTGTTTCTCTTTCCGTAAGCCCCCCTACACACCGCCCTTGCGTCCTCCACCCTCTTGTCTCCCCGCTCCCGAAACTAAACTTGTGTCGAAGTTTTTCTCCATCTCTCTCGTTCTTTCGAGACCGACCTCTCTCTCTTATGTTCTTTGATGGAGGTGTGGTGTAGCGCGGCGTAAAAATATGGTGGGAGGAGCTGTTGTGGGAATCGAGAGGAATGTCTGTCTGTGTCTCCTCCCGATATTTTGATCGAGGTTCGGAGGAACTCCCGTTGCGTACTTGCCCTTGCTTCGCTTCTCCCTGATCCTCCACGGAACAAGTTTGAGACCCCTATCCCGTAGTCTCGATCAAGGCTGCAAGATGAGGATTCTCTACCCACGTGTATCCTTGAGTTCATCGAAATACTGCGGAATGATTGCCAGGACAGGTATGACTTATCAACGCAACCTGTTCTTTTTGGCTCAATTTTAAGCTAAATGCTTCCATTCATTATATTTATACGGCATTAATGGGGAAATCAAATGGTTGACCGATTTGAGTGACTAATAACCAATTTCTATGCCTGTGTGAGTGCTATTTCGAATATTTTCACCCACTCATCTGTCAGGTCTATTGAATAGTTTCGCCTTTTTCCTCAGTTATTGATGTTAAAACTAATTTGATCGGATATTGCCATTTAAGTACGGTATTCTGTCTTTATTTTATAATCCACCTCTGCACTGAATTATATTTCATGCGTTTCAAAGCATTTCAAGAGGCAGGTTCTTTAAATTAAATTAAATTTTATTCTTTAGCATTCAGTTTCATCAGCCAAGGAATAAACACCTCTAGTTCAACTATGAAGTACCGATTTCAGGGCTCAATGTGGCCAAGAGCACGCACGAAAAAAATAACTCTTGCTAAGCATCTAAATTTTCGATGATCCCATACACCTCCCACGTAGGTATTTATTTTAACGGTCTTTAAGATTTATCATGTATCATTTTATTATCCTCATCATCATCTCTTAATAAGTGCTCAGATTGTAATTCATTAGTCCATCCCATTATATTTGTAAGATAATTCTAACTATGTAGATCAAAATTAATAAAATAAAATATATATTATATAGTACAAGAAAATATACCCTTATTTCAAGAGATTTTTTTACTTTGTTTAATCAACATACCTCAACTTCGCCATCCTATTAATTCTGAGGTGTCAGGAAGGGAGAGGAAAAAAGCCTGTATTAAATGGTGCATGACATAATATATGACAAAGGCGACAAGACGGCGTAGTATGAGAGTTGCATCCGTATAATAGTGCTACGAAGATTAATACCTCTCATCTCATGAATACCTGCAGCAACTTATATATCGCTCTTATGAATGGGGGTATTCATAAACAAGCGTTCAAAGATATCTCCATGCAGCGGATCGTCCGCAACTGAAATGAATTTCGTTGGAATCCGAGGGTGTTCGCTCGGCTGAGAGGATTATTGGCCCATATAATTCCATAAATCGAATAATTTTTTAGATCATAAATGCAGTTATTTATGCTATATATTTTGACCGTTTAGTGGAATTATCATTTGTGAAAATGCATATTCAGCATGGTGCCGGACCTCAATGAATCTTATTCATTAATATAGATTTCAGGTGGATTACATTATGCATCTGTGATCTTGATAGTTTTATCGTGATATTCAAGATACGAATCAGAGTTATGGAGTAGGAAATACTTCCTCTAAGTAAAATTTAATCACTGCTTTGATTATTTTTCCATGGAATGTTCAAGAATTACCGTCAAATAAAGCTTTTTACGAATGATGGCGGTTTTCTCCCTGTATTCATTCATAACATCGATATCGATGATGTACGATAGGTTGACTTCAATTTATGGCGCATCAACAAACGGAATGGAAATAAAATTAATGTTATGTTGAAGTAGTAGTAGTACAAAGAAAACGCCGACTTGTGTCCCACTGGTGGATTCGTAAGTTTTATTCGTATTTACCGAAGAGTTTCAGAAGATGGAAAGAAGCATCATGACGTCAGTAGGGATGTGTCAAAATCTGGATGGATATATATTGCTGTAAACTAAGCAAAAAATAATTGCTGTAGAAAATGCAAAAAATAGTAATGCACATAAGTAATCATACACGGGGAAAGTATAGCTATGAAACAAGTTGATATTTCAATTCGGCTGCTTTTAAATTTGTAAATGTGGAATTTAGACAACTTATTTTGCTTGGGGAAAAGTGGTAAATAGTTATCGTTATGGGGAAATGGAAGAATGTGGAATAAATTTGTCCTACTTTGGTGGTTAAATCGGAGGAGTGAATGGTAAGCTTTGCAGAAAAATAGGGGGAGACACTTGTGAAGGACAGATTAGTTATGAAGCTCATAAGTTCAAGAATTAATTCATTACTTGTGTGGAAACTATCAATAAGCTGTAGTATAGAGCAAATTTTTATACGGCAAACAAAGATAGTGAGTTCAATTATTAAGGCTTTAATGATATATCCCATTGTAAATCTGCTCACTCAGAAAAGGGACAGCTTACTGAGCACAGCTAAGGGTCGAGAAAAGAGAAAATGAAAAGTAATCGATTGATTCCAATTGGAAGCTTATTTTTTCAATGAATTAACTTCCTTGTTACGGGAGGTCGCGTATCTCGTTCGGTTTGCCATCTCGTCTGTCCATTTCGAGAAAGATGATAATAAAAGATTGTCCTGAGGCAAATTATGAAAACGAAACTTGGTCTTTCAACCTTATTGCTTACATAATTATTTCCTTTTTCTCGATCTAATTACTTTAGTTATTCTCGAGAAATACATAGAATTCATCCGTTATCCATTTAAATAGGTACTTTTTTATTTTAATTATTTTATTTATATTTTCTGCTTTTCGCCTCTCTTCATTGGCTTGCTTGCGTGCGCTAAATAAAAGTTTTAATGATATGTATTTCAACCGTAGAATAATGACTATCCCTGATTCGATACCCGATGGGTGATATCGCCTTATGATATGTCTTTGTTATTCATTTTGTTTGTTTATAACTCGGCTTCTTCCGTTTTCTCAGTATGACTGAGCACGACCTATGATTAGGGACGATTCCAGTGTTCGTGTTGTACAGGCTATCCTCCAGTCATTATTGAATATTTATATATATTGCATTCGCTGTGTAATTATTGTATTAACTTGAGGTAGTTACGGAGGTGTGCATGGCCCTCGTATGCTGTCTTAGTTTCACAGTGTTCATTTGAAATAATAGCGCTTATAATGAAGCCAAGACGAATAAAATCAACTGTTTTGGGCGTACTTGTGGAACGTTGAAATGTTCATGGTGAAACAAAACCCAGTACTATTCCACAAACTTTTTTTTATTAGCTGTCAACTAGTTTCGACGTCTTGATAATGATGTAATAAACGTCGAAACTAGTTGACAGCTAATAATAGAAAGTTTGTGGATTAGTACTGGCTTTTGTTTCACAATGAAGCCTAAACAACTTATTATCTTTATGAAATTGACGTGGTAATTTTTTCAGCCAATCGTCCTCTTATTTCATTTTTATTTTTTTTAAGTGGAAAACTATGCTGTGAAATTGTTTGTAGCTCTGCTCATTCCATTTATGAATTGTGGAATTATTGTATTTCCATCATTTTGAGGTATTTCTATTTTTAGAGAAGAGGTGTTATGCTTCGCTAAGTTTTGCAATTTTCTTCCTGCAATAAATCATGTAGTGCACTGCTTGGTTACCAAAAATCGCATTTTTAGTATGGTTTTTAGGATCTTATTGACAATGTCGCATTAATTATGGTATTGAATATGCTTGTTGGGATTATAACGTTCCTGTATTTCATATTAAAATCATTTAATCAAAATTACTGTGGCGGAATCATTTTGAATTTTACTTTGAATACGAGTACTATATATATGACTAAATGCGATTAAAAATCGTATTTAGTGATAAGTCCTCCACGAACTTATCACGTGCTAGATACAATTGCGTAGCATTCAGTATCCCTTATCGTATTGTAGTTTCTCTTTTATGAGGTATATTTTCGTCATGACGTTCTCTTCAAAGGATAGCCTTTGGTTTGCACTTGCGCTTATTGATTTAAATTGGTCTCTTTCCGTGGATACTGTTTTTTTTCGTCCAAGACGATGTCGATAAGCGCCCTCAGCATCCTGATAATAGTGTTACCATCGTGTCGTATGAAGTAAACGGAACGTGCCCGTGGACAGGCTGTATCCTCAGCGAGGAATCAGGGACGCATTTTGAATGTATAAGGGGACGCTGGGGTCAAACTACTCGCCGTCCCTCTCCCCCCCCTCCCACGCTACCCCTCTCGCGGTCCCCCCCCTGAAGTTCCTTGGCCGGGGGTCGCCGACCGGCGGCACTTCAAGGGGTATTCCACGGCTCTTAAAGCCGCCTCACAATTATGGGGGATCATCCCTGGAATAAAACGCGTGATTCCACGCCGTGATGTCAAATGGAAAGGAAACGGAGAATTTAATGGCTATTACAACGTATAGGACAATAGCAGCCGATGATTCTCACCATATCCGCATCAAATTATTTTCACTTAGTACCTTTTTATAATCACTAGTACTCTCTGTTCCAGTTTTTTGTAGTAGCTATCAGAAATTACGTGATTACTTTGTTCTCATTTGGAAAAATCAAGTGTAATATTTCGTTTAGTCCGTGTTCGAAATTAAGAGAATATACGAAGGTCATCCACCGAGAGTATGGTCTGAACACCTCAAATCGCACCTTGCTTCAATTCGCATGTTTATGGACGTCCAGGTGAATTAAATCACGGTCGGTGTGTTAACCAGCTGTTATTATCGTCTTAGCATTTCATTAGAATCACACCTTAGCTTGATCCCTTGGAAACCAAGGTAATCATTGTGAACTACTTGTTAGTGTCCCAAGTAGAGAAGAGCATATAATTTGAGTACCGACCCAATAATAAATAAGTTCCATGATGACGGTATTTTTCAATACTTCATTTTCATCTTTATTTTTCTAATAAACCTTCCCATTTTTTCCGAAAATTTCCTTATCCCTTCATTGGTGATGGCCCAAGACCCATTAATGGTGATGACCGATTCACGTCCCAGTTGCTCTCAGAGTGAAGGAAAGTAATTACTGCGAAAAACTGCGATGCAAAGAATTTTTTCCGCATTATGGTTTAATGGGAATCTGAAGGTTATGTCTCTTGAAATCCTCTATTACTCTCTGTGCTCAATGAGACGATGAGTATCGATTGGAAAATGCATTTCTTCACGAGTTCTATCATTTTATTTATTGAATGCGATCTGGGCCTTGTGGCACCCACGCACGTGTGATATGACATTTCAATGGTAATCAGAAGGTTTTAATGGCTGAAATTCCATATTAATCTCTGTGCTCAATGAGACGCTAAGCATCGATCAGAAAATGCTTCACTAAAAAAATTCCTGCACGAATTTCATTCAACTTAATGTGATTTGGGTCTTATTATCACCCAGCAGCACACGGCTGTTCACTTGGTCTTTTTTGATCCACCTTTTGGAATATGCCGCTAACGCTTGCCGTTCACGCAGTGTTCCTAATCATTACTCTCTGTCAGTTCTATAATTTTATACGCTGCTTAGTAAAGACATAAGTTTTACATAACTAAATGTTAGTGAATGTTTTTCCTTTGTTTTGATCGTGATTCAACTGTTTTAAACATTACTAATGTTTATTTTTTGGCGCTTTTAAGGTGGATCTTTGCAATACCTAACGGAAATGTTTTCATACTTTTCACGGGTATGTCATGTTATCCGTAAGAGAGTTGTTTAAAAGAACGTATCTCCCTTAGTTTCTAACTCTACAAACTTCTTTGTGTTCGTCCCCGATGATATTTTGCGCGCGTTCCTGTATAATTCTTACGGTATTTACCTACAGCCTCTTCAGAAAATTACTAATTATCATATAGATATTCAGGTAGGAGTATTCATTTATATTTAATAACATTATTTATTTGATATATTTAAAGCATATTCGGGAATATACCGTTCCTCTGTAGAGAATCTCCTTTACAAGGAAAAGAGAGGCTACTATTTGCTCTGGATTTCAAGTACCAACTTAGGTATTAGGGTATTTATGCCTCATCCACCAACACCTTTATTGTGAATCCTCCCTTTCTCATCTCTTTTCGAACTTCAGAATCATTTCTCTTCCTCAAGTCAGTATCGCATTTGTTTTGTAAATACTCTCCTCTCGCTGATAATAATTTATTTGAAATCACAACTGCAACTGTAATGTTACAACTAATACTGCTCTCTTAACTTAGTCCTTATCTCTTAAGTTTGCCCTGGCTTTTTGAGTTTCCCTCTTTTCTCTCCCCCTCACCTGTGTATCCCCATTGCAGTCAATATGTGCCTACCATATCGTGATTTATTAAGCGTTTTTCCGGCATGTTATTGAAGCAGCCTCGTCATTACGTTACGGATTAGGCCGTTGCATTTGATATGCGTACTTCCATCGTACGAACTCGAGAAGCTCCTGTCACGAGTGCCACCCGATCATTTTCCGACGTTAAACCTGCGGCTCAAGAGATGTTTGCGTTACCCAATGCATGCATGTCTCTACCATGGGAAAATCTCCCAGGCTTATCTGTGAACGATTTCGCGGTCAATGGTAGGGATAACCTGGCATGGTTAGTATGTTGCGTGGAATCCAATGAGGTTGGAAGATAATTTTTGCAAGGTAACTGTGTTCAAGGAAGACGTATAAAAATTCGAAACGGTAGACATTTTTGGAAAATAGGAATCGCAATAGGATTTAAGAAAAGGAATGGCTTTTTAATTCTCCTCTTTCTTAAATCCACAATCTAACGTATTTCTTTCAAACGATGTACCTAAATCATTGTCAAAATTTTCCTGCATCTTAAATGTAAGAATTTTGCCCCAGTATTTTTTTTCTAAGGTAATTTTTTATGATATTTGAGACCCAGCTAATCTTAAATGAAGTCTACTTCAAGTACCCTGCAAATTTAAATTGTTATTTTTAAACTAGGGATGGGTCGAATAGTAGATTTCTCGAATTCGAATATCGAATTCGAATATTAAATCATAGCTCGAATATTCGAATACCTCGAATTTCGAATACCTCGAATACTAAACGATGAATGTGAAAATGTTTGACTAGGTCGCCTATGCAGCAGGAAACCCAAGATTTTGGCGAGTAATTGTGATTGCCTTTAAAGGATTCAAACAGGAATTTAGCTGATTAATGGAATATTTTAATTTTATGTAAACAATAGGGTAGTTTCCTTCATTAAAGAAAACGAAAGGTATTGATTGTGATTCGTTACCCACCATTAGTGTATTCATAATATACAAATTATTTCGTTCTAGAAATACCGGTTTAGACTAATGGCAATGTTCAATTTTACCTCATTTGAAAAAGGCCAGATTGGCGCCTATGCGATGCCACTCCACGTGACATCACAGGGACCTAGTTTCTACAGGAGAGGGTCGGAGTTTTACATCGTCTGAGGTTACCAATGCATGCATGAGGCACAGAGCTCAGGGAAACATGTCTTAATAATCACACAGTCTGTTTGATAAGGTATTAATAATCCTTATTTAAGCCAAGCGCTACTAGCTAGCATGGTACTCGGCCACCTGCTAGCATCCTGCGTCGTAATAGCGCTCAGAGCCTCGCCCCAAGGTCACCTCACTTGCGGCAGCGGGAACCAGAACGACGTCACGCGGAGTTTTTCCCGGGATTCATACTTACCCGTCGCGTTTTCGCGCGCTTGAAAATTTTCACTTTTAATTTAATCGCGAAAAATAGATAGAGTCTTATAAAACTCTAAAAGCGTTAAATACGTACTTCAGGAGTAATAATCTTTCGATTTAGGCAATAAAAAAAACCACCCTATTTGAGCATTACGCCTCCGTCGTATTTCTTCTTCTTCCCGGTATTTATTTTCCTGCGCAAAATGCTTAAATAAAGTCAGAAATATGTCGTGTTTGGTCTTATTCTTTTTTAAATTACGCGCACATTACTAATATTTCTATCCAATAAAGGTGTAATAACAATTGCCGAAAGTCATTGTTAGACACCTTTCGGGCTAGTAGATGACTCATGCAACAGTTGACCTCCAGAAAGGGGGAAATTCGAAGCAGGTAGGTAGAAAAAGGTCAGTGGGTGAGAAAAGGGGGTGGGCGCGAGACACGTTTTTATTTTTCTCGCGTAACTTGATATTTTTTGAAGCTAAGGTCTTTGTAATACAATCCCTGCGCGAGCTGGGATCTTTTGTTTGATTTCGGAGAAGAGGAAATCTTCAAGAGTGGGTGAGGCGAATGCTGAATGGAGGGGGATAGCAGATCGTGGGAAATGCGCCAATGTCACTATCCCACGGCACTGAGTTCCTCCCTATGGTAGTTTCATCTCCTGGGGCAGATTCAAAATAAGTGCCTGTCATTATTAGCCACAAAGGACACACGGCAAACACCTCCTCTCATTTTATCAAAAGATGGATGCGGGAAAATGGTCAGTGGGGAGAAAGAGGGAAGGGTGAAACACGATTCTATTATTTTCCGGTAACTTGATATTTTTTTCAAAGCTGAGGTCTTCGTAATACGATCCCTGCCCGAGCCGGGACCTTTTTTTTTGTTTTCGGGGAAGAGGAAATCGTCGGAGGGGGTGGGGCGAACGTTGAATGGATGGGGATAGCGGATCGTGGGAAATGCGCCAATGTTGCTATCCCACGGAACTGAGGTTCTCCTGATAGGGGACACCTGGGATTTTCGGATTTTTTTCATCCGATCAATTTCGGTTCCCCACGTCGAACTCTTTTCACCGCTCGAACCCGCGAATTTGATGTATTTCGTCAGCTTGCCTAAAACGGCGCTGCATGCACTAGACGACTTGAGTTCTCATTTTTCCGAGTCAACTACCAACGACGTGCGAGCGACAGTGTATGACGCGAAATTCAAAGTATTCGAGGTATTCGAGACGGTACCTTTGGCATAACTATTCGAGATCTCGAATATCGAATACTTTCTATTATTCGAGGTATTCGAGTATTCGCGGATACTATTCGCACATCTCTATTTTAAACGATTAATTTTCCACGAAAAAGTACAAAATACGACCGGTAGAATGCGGAAATTTTAGCTGGCCCTGCTCGTTCGTCATCAGTTTAGTCCACCACCTCCAAAACAATACTACAGAGGGAAGAATTCTCCTCGGGATTTCAGTTTACTACAGTTATCCTGAACTACTTACTCTGATATAGTTCCGGGAAAAAAATCGCCCGTGTGATCCACCGATTAAACGCTAGATTGGACTACACTTCAGATTTAGAGTATGTTGTGTATCCCCTCTTCCCCTCTACTCTCTTCTATCATTCGTCGAGCACGTTCTCAAGCACCTTTATAGCACATCTCCTCCCCACCTAGACGAATGCTTAAGAGGACGAAATGAGAGGAAATAGATGTGGTCTACTCCCGCAGCCACTCCGGTTGCCGACCCCGGTCCTAGGAATGCTCTCCTTTGAATCGGACCCCGTTCGATTTTCGCTGGGGTGCGCTCTCCTCTTCTGCTTGGGTAAATTTCCGGGAGACCCTTTCTTTATCATAATAAACACCAGTGGTCTGGTCATTGAGTTTTAGTATGAGTGGGGCCCGGGTTGGTGTGGTGGCTAGAGTGTTGGCTTCACAACGTCTGGGCTCGAGTTCAAATCCGGGCGGTGGCAGAGATTTTTCAGGGGCAGCCCGATCACCGCTTGAATATTGTGTGTTAGGGGACTGCATGGAGGAGGTGCAATTCCATCCCATACAAGGCTGGTTTCTGTTGCCACTTCGGTCGCAATAAAATCAATTTAAAAAAAAACGTCCGCGGCGCGGGATGAGTGAAATTCGATCCACTTTTTTTCCAATACTTAATTTCAGTAAAATGTTTTTAATTGCGAGGAACATAATTAAAAGTTATGAAGTACATGAATCGCATCATTATGTATATAAATTTCGGTTAACATCCTTAATTATACGTTATTTCCCCGTGAAACTCGGATCATTTTGGCCAACAGCGGCGCGAGTGGCGACTTTTGTCGCGTTTAAATGCGCGGTGGGTGACAACACATTTAGAGTTAGTCTATGGGATCATCTTTTGCTGTATTCGTGGTTGTGTGAAGGACATTTCAAGCGGAGCATTCCGTCCGTCGGATGGGACATTAAGCTGTAGTCCCCTTGGCGTCTTAGCTTCAGAGCAGGGTAATGCCGACACCGGGTTTCTCTCCATACTTCTTTCCATACCCTTCCCTACGGCGGAAATGATCTATGCTATCTGTCGCCTCCTCCAAATACCACCATTAAAATGCGTCGGTGTCATTCTAAATGAGGTCAATATGAAAGCGATTTGGAAGAAGTCATTCATGCGTGAGACTTTATAGGTTCTTAGCATGTTTAAAGAATATTGCTGATAAATATCATCTGTATTTTTTATTGCTACTTATCTTTGTACTGTGGAAATGGAACTTTCCTTTGATTACGCACAATCAATTCCAATTCCAAATTTTTCCAATCTTTGGTTGGTTTGGTGAGGGTTGAGTTCACCTAGGATTAAGCGTATGGGCTAGGGTGTGTTAATATAAAACATTTCTGGTATAGAGTGGGGCAATTCCTTCCCGGCGTCCTCTTGCACTGTTAGAATTTTTTGTTTGTGGATATCCGAATGGAATGGAAGTCAATCGGTTTCAAACCCGGAACCCCACGGTCTGTGGCCTAACGTTCTACTCGCTACGCTACCACCCATCTTGTCTTTTTTGTGTGTAACGTGTCTTTTTTCACATCATTGATGCATATGATCGCAGGACGAAGATTCACTTTTGACATTCGTAGTATTGACAGCGATACTCTTCGGATGTATACTTGTATTATTCCGCAGCATTAGCTTACCTTCTCTCCTTACCAGCAACAGTCAAATAAATATTACTCCAAATTCTATATTATATTTATGCTTATTTATTTAATTAAATCTGAAGCTATGTTCCGATCAGGAATCACTAAATCCGTAAACGCAATAAGATATTCAGGCTCGTTTTTTTTGTTTCCTTACGTAATCAACTTCTTTATCGCCAATAATTTTTTTGAATAATGTTTTAATGAGCGAAATGTGTAACATGTTTCTTGTATAGCCACGAAAACCATGTTTTTAAAAAAAATGATCACGAGATTTATTGTTATTATATTTTAATGATATCATTGAAATTTCGTCAGCCCCTCCCACTGCTGTCGCCCATATCTGTCCACATTGCCTTTTATACGCAAGATGAATAAAAATTGAAAAGTGTACCACCCTACCAAAAATTTTGCGCCCATTCCCAGCTGAAATCAAATCATCATTAGATCAGGTCAGATCTGGAGGATTTAAGGAAATGATTTATCTGATTTGGCACTTGCGGGCTCAAAAAACTGGTATTATATCCCATATCATCTCCAAGCGTTCCATGTCAGTTCCTTACTGGATCTCAACCTTTTCCACGACGCTCCATACAGTCCAATTACAGATCTGAAATAGCTTCCCTCTCTTCTTACGTGCAACAAACAAAGAAATAATACTCCAAATTCTATAAATACTTTGTTTTATCGAAACTTCTGCTATATTCTGAGCAGTAGTCACAAACTCCTGAGACGTATTAATATAGCCAGAGTCTCCTTTTTGTTTTCTTACAGTATCAACTTCTCTATCGCCGATAATTTTTTGGTTATGGCGAGTTTCGCGTTTTCAGGCGACCACAGTACAGTCACCTGGTTCATTCAGATCTCTTCTTTCCATAGTATTGGTGCTTTTGCTTGATATGGTGATTGTTGGCGTAAGATAAATGTGAGCCGACTCGAATGAATCATCGCTCTTCGTGCGGGAGAGATAGGTTCGCGTGTCGTTGACCCGTCGTCGCTTGGGCCCCGAACCGACCAAGTGGCCCCCAGGTCACGGCGAGGGAAGGAGGATTAGGATTCATTCAAATCCCTCTTCACTGATGAAGGGAAATAACCATATGCAAAACCGTTCATAAGCATCCCAAAATCCAAACCAAATGTTATTCCGCCTCCAATTTCCGCATTTATCTCAGCTCAGTCATTCTCGTCGCAGCTGTGGTGCATCCTTTGATTGGCTTCGTATCCTTTTCGTTTTTGCTTCGAGGATTCCGGTGCTAACGCATTTTTGGTTTATTTTAGCCACGTTCCGGCTCGTCTCGGCTCATCTAAAAACTGTCTGTCCGTATTGCAGTGGAATATCATTATCATATCCTTATTGTCGAGGATTTGTCCCTCATGGATTTCACTACGGCGCAATCTCGCCCTAGGAGGCAAAAGCAATTTTTAGCGACGGAAATCATTGTAGGGAGGTGAAGTAATCGATTTTTTTGGGCAGATTAGAGATTTTCTTTGTGTTATTATTCAATTGATGCTTGATAACATTTTGTGGTTCCTTCCGCAGTGTTGCTAATCTAACGAATACAGCTTTTTCTGGGTGTTCTTCTACATATTTTCCTCAATATCGCCGTCGTTTGAGGTTTATTTACCTACTCACTATTTACACTCAAAAGTTTATTTAGATGGCTAAGGGTATAGCCTGGTTAAGCCAAGATGTGTGAATATTTTGCATTTGGGGTGGGTATTCCCTTTCCTTTCCCTGGACCTCCGCACACTTCCAGGATTTTTTTAGATGCGTCTGCGAAATCTTCATCCAAGAATGTCAGTAGCCAAGCGCTACTGACATTCTTGACATTCCGCTAGGTTTCCACGCTATCTTTCAATGTCTTATCATGTACAGTTGTTCGAAAGTATAAACGATGAATATCCCACTCGTATTGCCTAAGTATGTATTGTATTGGTACTTTTAATTTCTCAATCAATTCCATAATGCCAACTGGAAATTCATCTTAAAAATCCT
This sequence comes from Ischnura elegans, assembly GCF_921293095.1. Lineage (NCBI taxonomy): Eukaryota > Metazoa > Arthropoda > Insecta > Odonata > Coenagrionidae > Ischnura > Ischnura elegans. Next base: position 104,805,180 of record NC_060248.1, read on the forward strand.
TTTCCGTCTCACTTGATGTATTTTTTCAAACTGAACGCTGGTAAACAACGTCGAAAGAAGCAAGGCATAGATATATCTTTGAACCCTTGGATTGCTCAATGTTTTGCTATGTTTACCATTGGAGTAGCCTTAAAATGTAGTATACGTTGTATTCATTCATAAGATACGATATCGGGTTCTTTGGGTGATATTATTGTAAACCATACGGCACACCAACTCAAGCTTCAAAGTATTTTCATTTGCCTTTTGATATCACTCTTTTTGCGATGCTTCTAACTCGCTTTTTCTGTCCATACTTCCACCCTTATTCCCTTAAATACCCAGTGGCGCCGACTCCATGGGGCTTGAGGGGGCCCGAGCCCCCCCAAAAATTCGTTACAGATGTGGGGAAAAAATGTGTAAGGCTTGTCGATTTTCCCCGGAGTGTCCAGATATCGAGATTCGAGTGATCAGGGTTCTAATGTATATCATATGACCCTTCTAAAATGCTTACAAACTTAAAATTCACTACTTATAAAATTTACCGGGGCAAGGTCCCCGGTTTGGGCCCCCCCAATATTTTTTGTAAGCCGGCACCCTTGTAAATACCTCATATATTCTGAATCTATCAAAGAAGCTACATCCAAACTCCGTTTCGGAGTAATATATTGTGTTCTTGAACGGTTTACGAATAAATGAAGTCAAAGAACCAAGTGATACATAAAGCGTCTTGACCCTAGCAATTTTCTGTGTTTATCATTTGTCGGAAGCTCGGGGGATCAGCAAATGCGTCTACGATATAATGGAAAACGTTAAGTATTTTCATGATTTTGATTTCCGTATTAAAAATCGTGGAAAAGTATTTCTCATGTATTTTTGTATACGATCCTGTTAGTATTTTAACTGTTTTATTTACTTGTTTTTATTATATTCCTGTTTACGTAACTCTTTGGGTAGTATTCCTCCAGTACCTACTCTAACTACCACACTCTCCGTACGTGAAAAAATATTTTCGTTTGCCCTTGCCACTCGTAAGCCAGAATCCGCGGAGGTATTGTTTCCCGGGAACCGCTTTTTGGAGCGCAAACCTCGAGTTGTGCTATTCGGGGTGCGCTGCACTTGTTTTGGCGACTGTGGCCTCATCCGATGCGGAGTCTGCGACGGGCGAATCAAAAACGGTGTTCCACCATCAACAAGTATGTTCCCCTTTCCTCCATTCCCGATGTACCCATCTATCACACCCCTTGCATCCAAGGGTAAATTTCCTCATTGTCTCCACTGTTTTTCGGATCGAGGATATCCCTACAATCGCCGAATCCCATTTATACCTTATGTTATCGAGGATGTTAGGGGGGAATGTATTTTTGTTGCAACGAATCTTTCGACCTGGTTGGGCTCTCCATTTCTGCGGATGTTTCAATGGAATACCATTACATCGCCCTCAGGGCTGGTCATCTATTACGATCGGAAATTGAAAGCAGAACTGAAGAGCCTAACCTGGTCGTAAGTTTGAGAAATATTCTTTGTGATAAACTGGGAAAACATCGAATCCTTCTTGTGTTTTTGTTGTCTTTCTACCTTCTCTTCTAATCACTCTCTATGTAATTTAATCCGAAGGTTGGTATATGTATGTGAGGATTAACATACAGACTTGTGAAATTCAGGCATTCGTGGTTAGGGTCAGTTCTTTTCCCCGGATCATCTCGCTAGTTGAGGATGCGTTTTGGGGTGTCCAAAGGCTTTACTGGATATTTCAACTCAGGACCTCAGATTAGACAGGCGTAACTCTCTACCCACTAGACTGCCATGCTCCCGTCTTCTCTCGTGGTGGGGCAGAAATCGAGAAAATCTTCCCAAAATTTGGAATAGGGGGGGTTATGAGTTTTCAGTCAGAAAAATGTCGAACTTTAGTTTGGACAGATTTATCTTCAGGGGATGGGTGGTGAATTTGAGTGTGCGTTCATGATTATCTTTCTTCAGTATTTCATTGGTGAATTTTGTGAATTGGGGTACCTTTTTGGGAGCGAGCATTTCAGTTAGCATTCATATCAGTGTTGACTTGCCGATCCTTGACCACGCTCTCGTTGGAGCTATTTTTTCTCCCGGAAGATTGAAGTCATCTGTGGGTGAGTGAATGTGTGTGTGACTGCTTTTGAATGCGTGCGTTTCCGCAAATCTCTGGTTATCCCTAGCAGGCCCATCCTGTGAAGATTCCCGGTTTTTTGTGGAGCAAGAATCCTTAGTGGAGGTCCCTACAGCCCCCACAAAGGATCTTGTTTTGTTTGTTTGTTGTGAGTGAATGTGTGTGTGATTTGGGCTTTCCGATTGAGAGGTTGGAGTTTGGTCCCTGCGGTGAATTTCTCCCCCTACCTGCACACCAACACAGTGACAATTTTGACTTGCAAGGTGGACGAGCCGTGGGGAAATTATACGGCCATCCGAGTATTTTCCTTTTTACATATATCAGTGTTTTTATCCCGAGTTTTGTAGTTTTCATCCCGAGTTTTGTAGTTTTCATCGATTTTCATTTTGTAAAATGAATTCATACCTATTACAGTGGTGTGTACAATATTAACTCGATGTACAGAAAATCATGCAGCGGTATACAGGGTGTCCCATTTATCTTGACCACCCGAAATAACTTTTTGTCCAGATGCAAATTCAAAAATGTGTCAAGCAAATGTTCATTAGCCGTCAGGGGAACATTAATCAGCATGATTGCCTTCCTTGTAGCTTTGTTATTTACAAAGATATGAATAGCGGTGTGTCTTTTTTAAATGGCACCCTATATTTTTTATTCGGCAATTCATTTCCTCTCTTATAACTCCTCCTGTTCTTATCTGACGGTTTTACAAATATTTCAGATGAAAAATTTTCATGGGTTGAGTTTTTTTTCCAAGAAATTTATTATTATTTTTTAAATTTTCAAATGTCATGAAAGTTATAAGTTCATTGAGTTCCTCCTCGAAAATTACTGCGGTCAAAGTTCTTAGTTCTAGAGAATAGAGTAAAAGTAGATGCATAGTCTCCTCTTCGCAGAAGTACCTTCGCGCGGCTGCTTTTTCGTTTCCCGTTCCGTGAAAGAGGTCACGTCGCCCGAGTGTGGGCATCAGGCACGGGCCGGCCGCCTTCGCCGATGCACGCGGTGACGAAGGATTGGGCTTTCAAGCCGTGCCACCGTGCACTGCTCGTTTCCGTAAGATTTTTCGGGAGGTTTTGGCCCTTGGCTCGAATTATGTATAGTTTTCATGAAAATTTGACTTGTTTCCTAATTAGCCTAATTAATTGTTTCCCTGATTTTGCTTCATTGGTTTATTTACGGAAAAAATAGGCGTCTTTGCTGTATTTTATGCAAAAAAATCATTTTCTAATTCCACATTTTTATGCTATCTCTTTTGGCGACGATAAACTAGCTAGACCAAAATTGTTGATTAGTGTCAGACTATTTACGTAGTTGTGACAAAAAAAAACTGACCATTTCAGAGTAAGCCTTGGTCTTGTGATATTAAACATGTAGTTTGGGTGGCCAGTTTCTTTCCGTGGACTGCCTCCTCTGCCGTGGACTGACTGACTCTTCGAGAATAGATCTCATGTTTTCTTCAATCCGAAGGCTTTAACTGCGATTTGAACTCAGGACCCGCGGATCAGCAATTCTCTACGCATTAGGCCTCCACGCCCGTCAGTGCTTGAACCATGATACCTAAAAATAAAAGTGAATGTGCATATACGGCGGAAACGGCGCTACTATCAGCACAAATAGCTGAATAGGTCCTCTATTAAAATATTCTGTTTGAATGCATGTATGTACCCTTATTTTGCGTTTCTCCGGGAAATTGGACATGTCTTAAGATGAATAGGTATTATTTATATCGGTATCTCCGTTTAAATTTTCTCTATCATTTGCTTTAGAACATATTAAAAGAGTAATCACTGCTGTTTTGTGCATTACTTACTTACCTAGAATGTGTTAACCCCCGGTCTGGGCTTTAAACTCTGCTATTTATGAAATTCTGAAGTCATTCTGGCGTGAGACTTTATAGGTTCTTAGCATATTTAAAGAATATTGCTGATAAATATCATCTGTATTTTTTATTGCTAGTCATCTTTAGAATGTGTTAACCCCCGGTCTGGGCTTTAAACTGCTATTAATGAAATTTCAGCATCACCTTAACTTTTTTTGTGAATACATAATTTTGTTGGTCTTAAATCCCAGCATAATCTTCATCCTTTCCAGCTAGCCTGTTGTCGATTCTCTCTTTTCATAATACCCTCTAATTCAAAGATTTACTATATCTCGTTATCTAATCTAGCTCATGCTTGCAGCCAGTCAGCAGTTTCATTCCTTCTCCCGCCATGCCGGAATTGCTCTCATTTATTTCCATTCACTTCTATTGCCTTTTGTCCTCTCTCCTCCTTCGAGTGATATTACACGCATCAATACATTTCTATCCTTGTTTAGATTTTGCTGCACCATACAATTGGGTGTTCCTCGTTATATTCTGGTCTTAAGTCCCTGTACACATATTCCTAAGGATAAGCACATTGTGGAGTACCTGAAACCCCTTATGAAAAAAATCTTTCTAGTCCATTTTCAGGTGAAGAGACTTAATTAGAACAGAATGATATGTGTATGGGAGTAGATTTTAGGTTGGAAATTAGTTTTCTATGGGAGCCTAGTCGAATGCTGAAATGCCTAGCTGGAGATGCTTTGGAAAAATTAACCACTTAGAGAGCTGAGTGTGTGAATCCTTGTTAATTATAATGCCTATGGGTAGGAGCTTCATGAAAAATTTGATCGAGCCTGTGAATGTTTTGAAGGCCGAGACGTTAGTATTATTATAAGAGATCATTGCGTTAAAATTATATTATTATCGTATGTTTCATATTTAAAACGTTTTGCCGTTAGTAATGGATGAAATAACTTGATCATGGCTGGCTTGATGAATGGAAGTGAAATTTTGGAATTTTTGGAAATGGGAAGACATTTTAATGTGTATGTGGAATAATATACATGAGTTTATCTAATATCACTTATGTTCCAATAACTATGAAGGCATCATGACTGAATTCACTTCGGAAAATCTGCGAGTTGAAAAAAAGATGGGCAATGTGCGTCACTTCCTTCACTAAACATGACAGCGTGAAAACTTGAAGAGTTCATACCATAGTACTTAGAAGAATTGAAAATTCTTGTACGGTGACGTGATGGAAGATCCCCTTAAAGTATTTAAGGACAGCCATCACATTCTGTTATAAATTATTTTCATTGAAATACCGACGAAAATTTAGTGAAAAACCGTTGAGGAATATAATGACAAGCTAGTGACCTAATTCTTATATTTCAGAAGCAGTACTGCATGCTCTATGGCCGACAAATATTTTTCGTGATAATATTGGCAGAGATATTATGTTTTTCCTTCTAGACTAAATGATGAAGTTAACGTGTTACTTGTCTTACTCTGGTATAAATTTTTATCTAATCTCATTCATGGCCTCACGCAAATGTTTATGTAATCGATTAAGGTATCTGGAGTCTCAGTTGGGCGTATTGTGGAAAATGCTGGCAGTTTCCCCTTCTTGGCTTCTGCGAGTGTGTAAACACATTTTCTACCATCCTAGATAGCTTAGTTTTACGCATGGGGGTTTAATGTGATTGAGGGTAACCTAGCTTGTGGATTACGTGTAGTGGTTTGCATTTTCGTCGACTGCAACTACACCTTGGGCCTCAACCTACCTTAGGCCGAGAATTGACGAACGTTTTAGGTCGTACCCTCAAAATTCCGTAGAATTTTGTTTAAAAAAATCACCATCGAGGTTGGTACGTCATGAGCTTCAACAATTTTTAGTTTCTCTCGTGAACAAGGGTGCTTTCCACGTTTTTTACCGTTGATTCGATGGATCATGTCTCCCTGGTGCGTCCTCCTCGTTGCTATGCGTTCGCGACCCGGGGCAGCGTGATGCGAGTTGGGGGTAAATTTTTCGTTCGTCATTGAAAGCACGCGGACGCCGCGAAAAACCCTCGTTCTCTCCGGAGTGTCGTCCCCGGAAGGAAGGGGAGCAGTGCTGCTCTCGCCTGAACGGTCGCGCGCGGCCCACGGCCTCAAGAGTACTCGAGGGCGCACGCCAGGCGATCGCGGATTTTCATGATTTTGTTGCACCAGGTGAACATTCCCTTCCATTCCGGTGAAGATTAGTGAATGTGAATACACTGTAAATTGTCGTTCTTGGAAATTTCGTACGCGCTTTACATCGTAGGGTCGGGAATGAGGTCACCTATTAAAAAAAATGCTGTTTTGGTTTTATCTATAGTTGTTAACAGTGGCGGATCCAGGATAGGGACAAAGGGGGCAGGTGAGAGTTTTGGGGGGTAACCCCCCAGCAGAAGTGGGGGTCTGAACAAAATTATCATTTTATCTAGTGCAAATTTGATACCCAATGGGAGCTATAGCCCCCCTAGCCCTTCTCTGTATCCGCCACTGGTTTTCAATGTGTCCATGTCGCAAAATTTATTAATGATCTCTTCTCCTTTTGTGATTGCAGGTAATTATGCGTATGGTGCGGGCAGAGCGTTCCCTCTGGGTCGCGGAGGACCCTTGATGGTGACAAGGAAGTGGCATTGCTGTCTCACAGTGTGGAAAATGTTGGTGGAGAAAAGGAGGTAGTCGTGCTAGATTAATTATTGCCCTCTTTTTCTGGCTGACGCGACGAAGAAAGGAAAACAGGGTTCTGAAGAAAGCGTGTGGTTCGAGTGCATAAATCCGTGTTTTTCCCCCAAGTATTGTTTTAAAACTCTGTGCCGAATTTACTATGATCCATTTTCGTCTTGCGTTGTGGTTCTCCGAATAAAGTCATGCGGGTTAGATTGGACGATGAGAAACCACGGAAAGCCTTATTTAATGCATGGGTGGTGTGTATCGCCGGATATGGATGAAGTTGAGAGTCGATAAGTGTGCTGATGTAATGTGTTTATTCAAAACATTGCTAAAGTTAAGCACTTCGAAATCTGTTTCCTAGTGAGAAATGAATAATATTACGAAAACTGGTGTTACTTGTACCCCTGAGCCTAATTTTTAGCGTAGGCTAATGCTAAATTAAATTTAAAATAGAGGATCCATGCGCCAAAGAATTAATAGTAAATTTTAGTGTATGCCAATAAAATTCAACGCAAGTATTCAATATCGTTAACATCTCACATTATGAAATCATAAGAAATAAGAGGCCATGGAGGAGTAGGAAGTAACTATATCTCATAAATTCTTTTACTTTTTGCATAGTATAATTTGCATAATTTTAACTATCACAAATGTTATAGACAAGCGTTTCTAAACGTGCTTTTTATGTTATGGTTTAGAGGTTACAGAATGAGACAATCTTTATATTGGAATTTACTCTGATATTGGGGGATTTATTTAAATTTTCTTTCGTTACGCTGAGAGTTACGCAGTTTACGCAGAGAGGAGGTGTAGAGATTGATTTATTCTGTAATGAGAAATTCTACTCGTGAATAAATCTTCTCGTTAGTCTCACAAATATAATTTTCAAAAGAAAGGACTTCGAAAAATGACTGAGAACGCTGTTACCAAAGAACGCGAATGATTCTCGGAAAATAGGGTGACTTCTATACGTAAAACCACTCGCACCGAGCAATTCTAGAGTTTAGGAATGGCATTTTGAATTTAAAAGGTTGTTGGGACCTCAATGGGAAATGCTGCTGATATTTTGAAACTTATTCTATTTTTTTAAATTTCTTACATTTTTTCAGAAAATCCAAAAGTGATTATTGGTAAATTATATTAGAGAAGGGTTATTGTGGGTTTTTAATCTCGGTGCGTTAATTTTGAATATATTTTAGTCAAAAAATTTTAAACCCAGCTCTAGAATCGTATATTCATTTCTCATGTAGGTAAACTACAGAAGTGAGGGAACTCGAAAAATGATTCGTAATGCGAGTTGAAAGTAACGGTTTGGGTTCTGGGAAAAAAGCTGAGGAATTGATTATATGTGTGTAGTGTGCGTCGCACAGTGCATGTCCTGGGGGTTGCATTTTGAACGTCCCAGAAAAACAGCTGGGGCCGTAAATCGAACTGCGGCTCCCTTCGTCGCGAGGCCTGCGCACTAATGACCCATTCACCCGTCAGCCTCCACCCTCCCCACCGTGCAAGTCCGTAACTTTGGCAATTATGTAGGCGGTATTGACGCGGGGCTGTTGCCACCCGGAGGTTATATGGGAGAAGGCGATGAGCAACCCTTTGGTTTATCCAGAGGATTGATTAACAATATTGTTGTTGTGGAAAACAAGCAAGATACAGGAGAGGTGTATAACGGAAGTGTTGTTTTCTAGAGATGGATGTTGTGTGACCTCAGGAGAGGTTTTGATCATCGCTGATGTGAATTCTTTGGTGGTCAGGGTATCATTCGCTTTTTTCGAATGATTTCTGATTCAATTTCACTTTTGCAAGTAAATTTAATTCATATTTACTTGCATTTCACACTCTGCTACGTTTAGTCAAGTTAATCTTTTTTGTGTTAGAATAATTGGAGATGATATGTGTTGAAGGGAATATTGGTCATGATTTTTATACCTGTATTTGGTGGAAGTATACTCTGTGGTATTTTTTCTTCTCCATTTATGATTTGTTTGCCTTATTTATTGAAAACTTTGGTCTTAGTAATTACTGTAATTAGTGTTGATTAATGTATGTTTTTCTTGTATCTCTTAGAGAGATAATTTATTAAGTACATTGGGTGCTCGTACACTAGCAAACACTGATCCAAATTCCTTGCTCGAGTACGGACGTGGTAATAGCCCTTTGGAGTTTTTAAAAAAGAAGAGTTTAATTGCGTAGCCGAACGACCTATCCGCCGTTTGCACCCGTGAATTAAATACAGGCACCTGCATTCGATCGGCAACGTGTTAATGCGCCCTCGTGCTCCTCTTATTAGCAGTGGACGCGTGCAAATAGAGCACATCGCTCTCCTCATTCCAAGCGTATCGCGGTACACGAAGTGCGTGTAGTAAAATTAAGTCGCCAACGGTCCTTGTAGTGCAAATATTACACCCGTGTTTTTCCTCGTTTTGCGGATTAGCCTCGTTGAGCGTTATGCGTATTTACATCAGAATGAAAAGGAAGTTTCAGTGGAAAACTTTTCGCAACTCTTCCTGATAGCTATGATGAAACTTCAATGGAATGTGTATTTAACAAAACTCTGTGGGAAAGAAACTTGTCCTTGGATATAAAGTCCCTTTTGATTTCCTCAACAATGGTTTGATAACACCGTGCAACGCTGAAAAACTGCTTTCGCAAAAGTAGGTGTTCTTTTTTTTGTATATATGTCTTCTGAATACGGAAATGATACTGAAAATATCGTGTCACCCACAGTTTTGGCACAGAACCAATAGTTTGCCAATATTGGCTACATTTATCCACCTAACTAGTACCTAAATGGTATGCGAATCATGTAGAAGTGCTACATAAGTTCGAACACAAGAACGACAGCGTATTGAAACTTGTACGCAGTGAACTGTTGCATATAGAAAATTTAATACCATACTTGCAATAACATCTTTCAATCCGTGATTTCTTTGATACCATAGCATATCCCCGTATTTTCCTATTTCCATGAGCTCACCGTCAATCATTAGCAGTACTGCCCCATCATTGGAGCATCCCATATTTTCTAGTAGTTCAATGTCCTTGATATCCTGATGAAATCTCTCAACCTGTTCACACCTACAATACTCAGGTCTGGGGTGTTGAGTCAGGGTGCTAATATAAAAAATTTTAACTTCAGCAACTAAATCGTCTAACATAGAATCATTTAAGCATTTCCAAATACGTCATTATGTGCTGAATTATGTTGTTGTTGTTGCGTTAAGGAGAAAAAGTTGATATTTTTTCATGGAACTATTCCGCTAATTTTGCTCCTAGTGTGTGTTGTAAACTCGCTAACCCTATTTACAGATGGAACTCCGTAACATACCCCGATTTCTCTCCTGAAAACATTTTCACCACTTTCAGAACGCACGATTCAGTGAAAAAGCTCCTTTAAGCTTTCATGTTTCCTTCAGGTGCACAGAATGACCAAGAGTTATTGAGGCATAGATGTCAAATTTGTGCTGCAGATCTACCTTCGAGATTCTTTCAGAGAAAACAATCAACATTCTCCAGGCTCGTGCGTAACATTGATCTGACCCTACAAGCCTTGTAAATCACTTTACTTTATATAAGTTAAATTGGACATTGCAATACAATATAATATATATAATATAATTGCAATGTCCAATTTTACTTATATTAAAAACTTCCACCACATCGTGTCTAACATCATACAAGACACTTTACTAAACTAAGAATTCCTGTAGAAAGAAACATTGCGCGCCCTAATTAAGCCCCTTTTTCTATAAAATTCAACGAATGTACTGGGTACAAACAAATGTCTTTCACAAGTTGTTTACCCTCAAAGCTCTTCATCCTGCGTCAGTCCCAGATCGCGGACAAAATTATTTTGATGCCTGCGTTTTTTCCATCTAGTTTCACTTGAAATTAGGAGTGGTAGACTATTCTCACGAAAGCATTAATGTTTTTTCAGTCTATTTTGCCAAAAATTCACTGTAAATACATAAAAAAACTGTTAGGGAAATTTCCAGAATATATTATTATATAAATGTATTGCACTTTCATTGGATGAAAATGTGTGCGATTTGTACTGGCATTGTGGGTGATAAGATGTTTTGAGTATTATTTTAGTATTCAGGAGGTCGGAATGCATTAAGAATATCTACATTTTCTAAAAAAAAAGTATTTGTGACCCTGCAATTTGTTTCATTTCGTAATTTATGTCACCATCATGGTCATCAAGGTAATACCTTACGGATGTGACCTAACCTATTGTATAAATCTGAGAACGTAGTTGATGACTTCTTTTCCAAAAGTGTCAGTAGTTCGGTAAATACCAACTTATAATCGTTTTGTCAATTTTTATTATTTTTCTCATCTGGCTATGCATGAATAATATCAATGTGCATGTATGCTCCACCTTTTTTCAATAGCCATCTGTTCCCTTTCGGAATACGTGTCTTTGCTTTGCATTGCTTTTGTTTTGCTGTTGGCACATTTTTTAGATACAAGGCATAACCAATTCTCACCATCTTGTTTTTGGTAGGTTAATGAAAGGATACCATGAAGTAACGTCGCGGTGATATTAATTAACGACTCGTCTTTATTAAAACGAAGGTGCCGCGTATAATTTATAAACGTGCCATTGGCGTCCATGTATGCGCTAGCCTTAAACTCGAATAGTTCCGTCACCAAACCCATTTCTTACCGTAAACTCTTTCGTTACGTTCTAATTTCGTGTAACGTTTGTGGTGCCCAACCGTAAAGGCTCGTCTGAATCAAAGGAAGAGTGAATAAACATTTCCGTCGCAGAACTTCAAAAAATGCGCGAACTTCACCCCGCGCCGAAGCAAAGCCAACACCCGGTTCGATCATTGTGCGGAAGCTTTTAAGGGTAGGTACGGCAAAATCGAAAGAAGAAACCAAAACTTTGTTTCAAAACAGTTCGTTAAGAGTTTACCCGGTAAAAATTCAACTGAAATACTCCGTGGCTGGCACATACACTCACTACGCGCTTTAAATATATATATATTCAACCTTTTCCCCCGGCAGGTGTATTTTCGTCATGAAAAAAAAATAAGCCAGCCCACCTACTTTTGCGCATTTGTCTCGGAAAAGTATATGCGCTCCAGTGCAGCGCGAGCAGCGAGGAAGGGTTTTCTGCGGAGAGCCGGAGGGGCCGTCGAGAGAAAGAAAGAGAGAGAGAGCATATTTTTCGACTGGTAGAGGTGGCGAACGAAAGTTTTGCAAAAGGAGACGGGGGGGTAGGTAATGGTGGTGGTTGGGGCGGGCTGGCAACGCTTTTAGGAAAATTACTTTCGCATCCCGACACAACCTCGCGAGCCAAGCAATTAGCTGCGAAGAGGAGGAGATGGAGCAGCCTATGCTGCAGGGCGAGGGAGGTGATGGGAGGTAAGGGTTGTTTTTCGACGGAGAGGGGGCTCGAAAGGGGTAGCGGCGGAGGAAGATCCGAGGGATTGCTGCAGGTGCTCTGCGCAGGGTTCGTGGATCGGACCGAGGCGGTTTCACCCTCGTGGAACCCTTGCAGTTGATACTTGGGCGTTGGGCAGAGGTTGCCATAAATTCAGAATTTAGATATAAATTATAATTAATAATAAAACTTAATTGTTCTTTTCCACACGATTTAATTAATACGACCGGTTTCGTCGCAGAGGCGGCGACATCAGGTACAGAAACCGTTATAATAACAGTTATTTTGTTCTTGTTTATCTTGTTTTGTTAAAATAACTGTTATTATAACGGTTTCTGTACCTGATGATGTCGCCTATGCGACGAAACCGGTCGTATTAATTAAATCGTGTGGAAAAGTACAATAACGTTTTATTATTAAGAATGGATTTTCACAAAGTAAAGCCAGAAACAATCAAGTTTATAAATTATAATAATTATTATTGTTGTTACTATTATTAAAGCATTCTACCGATTAAAGTAGGCAGCTATTAATAAAAATATTAATATTAATATTGACAGCTAATAATAAAAAGTTTGTGGAAGAGTACTAGGTTTTGTTTCAACATAGGTTTCCATGGAGTTATTTGGAAGCATTCTGGGAGCCTCCCCTACCTTCAAGCACTCCCTCCTCAATTCACCGTAAGGCTTAGCCCTTTTCATTCCATCGAAAACTCCTATCCTCTTCCTTCCTGTCCCTCATTTACTTAAATATTCTACCTTCTTACGCGGTTGTCAACACCTCCTCCCCACTTTGTACTCCCTCCATCCCAACAAAAAATGAGAGCATATTCATGCAAAGACAAAACTTACCAACGGTTAACGGCAGAGGTTGAACAGTCACTAGCATGCTTAGAGACATGTACTACACACATTCATAATAAACATTACCCATGATGACAAAAATACGTGCGCATTCATGCAAAGCCAAAACTTGCCTATGGTTATTACTTCCTATAGTAAATCCATGCAAGGTTAGAACTATTGAAAAACATAGGTAGGCCTACAATGAGTCGTACTAGCGAGTGATACCATTAATGGTATCAATCGAGATATCTCTATCTGGGATTATCTAATGTTTCTTTATTTCATTGTACGTAAAAAGGATGAAATTTTAAATCTCTCTTTTGTGCTGCTTCTTCCTCTGCTTCCTTTATTTTCCACTCGTAATCACGTCTATCATAGTATGACGGTAAAAAAAATGTTTCTCACGTCATCTGAGAAAAACTCTTCTTCGAATTTGCTGTGTAAATTTGGCTGATACACTGCCCTATGATCCTGTTAAGATTCTCATCGTTACTCGCCTTTCATATTGGAAACGCTGCACTTTTTATCGTAACAACGCGTCACGTTACCTGGGCGTTCGGCAGGGCGTTCGGCAGGTATTCAGGTGTTTAGTATAAAAAATTCTAAATACAATACAATATGATACTATGCCATTTCCGTGTAATTTCTCTCTGTGAAACGTTCGTCACGATCGTGAAAAACCTGGGATGGGCTCGCTTCCCGAAATATTTTCTGTTCTGATATGTTAAGAAATGGAATGAAGTAAGACCCGCATTTGCTTTTATTTTATTCTTCCCTTCCTACCGGAGTCGTAGCCTAGTCGGTTGTGGAGCTACGAACCGAAGAGTCCTTGAAAATCGAAAGGGATGGGACACCCTCAATACGAATCCTAGCCGAGTGAGGTGGCCCTGAGAAAGAAAGTGGCCTCCATGCCTTTAATGTGTGAAATCCTTACGCTTGTGACTTAGTTGGATGATCCTTATTCTCACCTATTCATACTTAAAAATCTTTGGGTTGCATCACTGACGGTGTTTGTGATGACTATTGGAATTATCACCGGCAAAAACATCGGAGATTTGAGTTCTTTCGCGAAAAGGGAAGAGACCCTTCGAGTGATTCATATCACCTGCTTCCTTCCAAAATTGTTGTGGGCTTATGTGGTTTTCTTCTTCCCTTGTCATGTGATGACGTCAGTAGCTTTTAGGAAAGCACAAAATGCTTCTTGGGATTCCGCTCGAGTTAAAAACTCCATGGTCCCCAAAGTTTACAACAGCGCGTTGTCCATCGTCTCCAGGGCAGTCTGATGCAGGGATTGAACTTCTAGGCTTATATACGATTGCCCAGGGGTCAAGCCGGATGTGTATAAGCCGCAATTGAATATAAGCGAGGTTGTTAGATCCATGCATCAGACTGCCCTGAAAATGATGACCAACGCACACTTCAAAAAGTTGGTGACGAAGGAGTCCGAGAAACTTTTAGTGATCTCATACGACGAGAAAGATTCTCTTCATATAGCTTTTATAATGGTTGCTGCGATTGTATTATTTATTTATCGCAATTATCCCCGAAAACAACACAATGTGGCATTTACATCGGGTGTTTAAACAATCAACAACAGACGATAACACACACCCATGTCCTGGAAGGGAAATCAATCCAGGCGGGACTCGAACCCGCGACCTTCGGTATGGTGGGCGAGGACTTATCCCCGCCGGCACCGAGGCCGGCAATTAGTGTACGAAGGACTGGCTAGTTTTTATTCTCTGAAAATCAACACATCTATACATTATGTGAATTTGTACATTACCTCATTAGGTTTTTAAATCCTAGGTTTCCAGTCATTATTTAAAGTCTGTTTAAATGTATCATTTACTAAGCGTGTTAGCATTTACGCATGAACAGTTTAAAAAATTCGAGTTGAAGATAGCATTTGATGAATGAACCCTAAATAGTCTTGACGACCCATTTCCGCCGAGTAGAAAAAAATCAATTGCAAATTTTTAGTTGACTAACACTTGTTTCATGTAGCTATAATGCTATTTTTTCAAATTTAAGGAAATTTACTTTTAACTATGCTTTTCTCGCTGAGGAAGAAGAAGAATTAAAATCTAATCAGCCATATTCCTTAGTCAGGAAATTAAATTTTCCCGCGATTTAGCAATCTAAGTCAATGTTTATATGGAATGCGAGTTCAATTTACGTTGCCTGTGGGCTCAACGCTTCCTCCCTGTCATAAATAATCGAAATATGAATTTTTAGCTTATGCTAATATTATTTTTTAAATTCGGTAGTTACTTTTAACTATCATCAAATCAACTTCTTCGGTTGGGTTCCCAAATACTTTCTGAATATATTTGCTGCTGCTGTTCTTAAATATATGTATGGGTTCTCTTTTTATTTTTGTCTTTAATGTAATTTCTCCCTCAAAAAGAATACTCATATTTACCCCGATACTGGCTTATCGCATTGATAAATTTCGTGACCTCAAAGATGTAAAAGGTTTCAATGTCGAAAAATACTCCGGCTCCTCTCGCTATTTTCATAATTTGCTTGCTGAATTTTTATTTAAAGGCCTTCCTAGAGTGTATGACCATTTAAAGAAAGAGATAAATCATGGCTTTTATAAATCGAAAGCAGAATACCGCCGAGGATAAAGATTGATGGAGGCGTTAGGTTGTTACAGTGAAATAGGCCCACCAGTGTAAAACCTTCGGAAGTAAATTTTCAGTTATTCATAGCCAGAAATACGCGCTGTACAATTGAAATTCAAGCAAGAGCTTTTGAATCATAATTGGCGTAACTTCTGAGTTGCTTCAGAGGAATAAACATACTTATGTACACATCGTGGAAAATTTGGTGTGTGTTTATGCGCCCGTATAAATATGTGAGTGTTTGATGAGTCCATTAGTACCCAAACGAATACCAAGACTTCCTCAGGAAGCATTGAATACGTGAATGGTCGTTCCTGAATACGACAACCCAAATGAATTCCCCGGAAAATACCAGAGTATCCCCCCTCAATAATTACTCTTGCGCGGTGATTCATCAGTCTCTTGCTTTACTAAGGGGAATTTCGCAATGATGGAAGATATAGTAACTTTTTAATATTCCACGCAAGTTTCAAATCGTCTGACCGAAAATAATTTTGGGGTAACCAATGATAATGGCACATTACTGACGACACCGGTTGGGGCAGTAAAAATTTCTTTGGAATCTTACTAGGTTATCAATACTCTCATCATAGTCATCCTAAAGTGCGGGTATCTTTGTTCTCACCGAGTTAATATAGTATCAGTGGCGTGAATAGATCCTCATTTTTGCGTGAGGGCCGTAAAGACACTCAAGGAATATTCGTCAAATTCAGTCAGGCATCCTTTGCCCTTTGGGTTTGGCTCTATCTCTCAAGCTTACTCTGGCTAGTAGTGCTTAGGAATAACTTAAGATGATGGAGAGATTATTGTCGAGGTGCCAAGGCAATTGAAAGATTAACTGATTTTAAGTAAGGACATATTTTATATTTTAACATTTATTCATAGTCATAATAGTTTCACTGAATTCCACGGCCATGCCATTTCGCGATATTCATGGAGCGAATCCGGACTAAGAAGAATTTTTCCTCATTTCGGGGTTGGAGGGCTGGTCCCTGTGTCTCCTCTTATATACGTCGGTGTTTTGTATGGGTTGGAGTATCTATTTAAGTAAGATTGAATACATTTTGCTCTATCCTAAGACATCTACGATATTGGTTGTTCATTCTGGTTATCAATGCTGGCTAAATCTTATTAGCGAATAAATTAGTTACTGTGGTATTGTATGGTTTTTGAAGAAGGCGACCGATAGCTAAAGGCACTCAGATTGTCAAACTTGCGCCATGTGAGATGGGTTAGGAAGGAGGGGTGGAGAGGCACCAGGCGTCGACATTTGCCTACTTTTATTTAAGGAATGCGTCAAAGGGACCACAAATTAGCGTCACATCCGACTGACGTAGTGCTGTACTGGAAATTCTCTCCAAAAGTACTCAACCAGGGATCTGAAGTTGCGCCAATTACACTGGACGGCATGAAAATCGGCCCTGGCACCATTCCTGATGATTCTAATGTAAAATGACCTCCTAAATCCGAATATGAACTCCGTTTTTTCCCATCACCCACCATTTTCGGGGAAGCCCCCCCCCCCCTTCAATTTTCATCACTTTTCGGTCATTGGGAGGAATTAAAAGGATTATTTTAGCATTTAAATTTTTTCTAGGCGTTTTGAGGGGAGTAAAATCCTAAAACATTAATATTTATGGTAAAGAGGTAGATTTGGGGGGAATTAGTCTCCTTAAATTGTTTAAAAAGCATTAAAAATGATAAATTTTGCATTTTTTTTGCAAATTTTCATGTATATAAAAAATTTCCAGCTTCCATTTAATATCATCCTCCCCCGAATGATAAAATATATAACAACTAGAAACATCAGTAATAATATAAATATTTTGCTGCATAGCATAGCAACAGCAATTAAAAAATATAGCAATGGCTCGGAAGATTCACTTTACCACGATGGCCTCTCCCGCCTGCCCCACTCAGGCTTGGACGGCAATTCTCTTGCTTTCGCAGCTAAAAAAGGAAAAGTAATACTTTCTAATTATACGAATGCTATAAGATTGAGATTTTTATACTCTCATTGGAGTTAAAATGTATTCTTTCTCCTTAATCATGGAGTTCCACAAAGTATCAGCCTCTCAAATCAATTATGTATATTGAAGTTGTCGTCACCTTCCCTCAGTATACCTCTAATGAACGAAGAGTCAACTCTTTCGGTGTTCTGGACAAGCATCCTTTTTTCAAAGTAGCTTAAATTGTGCAAAACAGTAAAAGTTGTTGTACTCCGGCCTTTTCCGAGTGAATGTCAGTATGTGGGCTTGAGTTGAAATTATTACCGTGATTTAATGTGTAATTATGTTACGCGTGTGTAAAAATCATCCTCATCGCTTCAGCTATGTTTGCGGTGAATTGACTTAAACATCGCAACAATAACCTCTATCTTTAATTCTTAAAAATGCATATAAATTTTACTCTGACTGCCAAATTGGCGGTCAGGGCTAGGATTAAACTCCCAAGTGTTTGCTGTACCACTTGTTACATTAATTTGACGAAATACTTGGTCAAACTACTATTGCTGCTTCTGAACTGCTTCCTTTGTGAATACAACAGCCTAAGGAAAACATTGCATCTTACGGAACTGGCCTCTGCGAGAAAGCGTCACACATGGTTATAAAAATGTCGCTCATGTTTCCCTGGTTCCGACAGAAAATGTTCACTTGCCACTATTGCACATCAAACCAGGACAGATGAAATATTTTGTGAAAGCAATCGACTAGACAGGAGCTGAATTTCAATTTTTAACTTAAAGTCTTCGTTTTGGTGAGGCTAAAACCAAGGAAGAAATTCGTGGGCCCCCAGAATGGGAAACAATTCCAAGATTCGACGT
This sequence comes from Ischnura elegans, assembly GCF_921293095.1. Taxonomy (NCBI): domain Eukaryota; kingdom Metazoa; phylum Arthropoda; class Insecta; order Odonata; family Coenagrionidae; genus Ischnura; species Ischnura elegans. The sequence goes on from NC_060248.1 coordinate 104,823,506, forward strand.
TTATGAAACGCCTGAATCATAAAGAAAATTGAGCTTGCCTTGGATTCCGAAACATGTGTTAGAACATTTTGGGTTACAATGAAGTGATGATTATGTCGCCCATGTCGAGGAATTGTTGTCAGCGTATTAGGCCATGGGGTGTAACATATCACTAAAAATGCATTTCCTTCATTCACACCTGGACATTTTCGTAGAATATTTTGGAGCAGTTTCAAATTAACACAGGGAACGGTTCCATGAAGATATGTTGAATGCGGGCATCTTGGCATGTATATTAGGCCTACTACTGGTTTTTGTATGAGAAACTTCTACCTAAGTGTTTAAAGGGAAATCAAATACCAAATTACTTTTGTTATTCATCGTTCTTCACATTTGTTATTTTTCTATTTGTTGATGCGCGTGTGGTATTGAGGGCGCCAGCGTGGTAGCGTACCTTCTGAACTGTTGGCACAAATTTTCATTATTTTTTCTATGCCGTGTTCTTAAATATTTTTATTATTTATAATGTGAGCTGTTGATATATTTTTACATAATTCTGGGATATTTTAGGTAGGGGAAGATGAAATGGGAGCTTAAAAACGAAGAAAATAAGTGAAAAAATTGCGAAAAATAGGAAAGGTTGATAATTTTAATTCGTTTTTTAAATCATCAAATATCGGAAACTAATCCCCCCAAATCTACATCCTTATCATTAATCATCATGTTTTAGAACTTTTCACCTCTTAAAAACCTAGTGAGAAATACAAATGTTAATATAATCCTTTTCATTCCTACAAATTATTGCAAAAGTGATGAAAATCAGAGGGGGGGGGGGTGCCCCCCGAAAATGGTGGGTGATGGAGAAAAACGGATGTCACATTCGGATTCAGGAGGTCATTTTACATGAGAATCAGCAGGAATGGTACAAGGGCTTGAGAAAAAATTATTTTTTGCCGTCCAGTGTTGATTCAAAAGCTGTTGCTTGAATTTTAATACTTGCGCGGAGCGCATTGCTGGATAAACAAAGCTGAAAAATCTCCACTACTGCCGAGACTTGAACCCGGGCTCTAATGGTGGGAAGCCAACACTATAGCGAACGCGTTGACCTGATCCCCCTTTAGCTACTGTAGCAACTGTCGTTCTGTTATCTTCTCAGTACCAGCTAATGTTAGCGGTAGCTAACCCATAGCGATGAAATTCTTCTATTTCCTACTCCTTCCCCCCATATATTTAGGGTTACAAGGGGGTAATTTCCTCGACTACTGTTGTTTCGTTATCTTCTCAGAGCCAGCTAGTGTAAGCTAACCCTTAGCGACGAAAGAATTGGGATAAACGCCGCGGCACAGAAAACATTTCGCTCATTTTTTTGTTATCCGCTCGCGTATGAAACGAAGGGATTCCGTCATCAGCTGATGGCTGCCTGACCTCGTGTGCAGCGCTGCATCGAACCCCCGAGCTGTCGCCTCCCCGCTTTTGTGTCTGCCCCCTCATTATTCCCCACGCTCCGCCGCCGGGGGTTGAGGGTGGAGACGGGCTGGCTCCGGCTGCCTCCGCCGCCTCCAACCCTCGTCCTCTCGCTCGCACGCATCAGCGTGCTTTCAGCCCTCGCTGGGGCTGATGTGTGCCACGGGAGCCCGCTGCCGTCAAGCGGGGGAGAGGCGGAGAACTGTGGAGAAGGGAGGGGGAGGATTTAGCTGGTCGATTCGGGGGTGGAGAATAGGGGGGGAGGGAATGTGAGGCGAAGTGGGGTTTTTGGACGTTTGTGTGCAAGGGGAAAAGGAGAGTGGCATGCTGTGTAATGGAAAAATCCTCGGATCAATATTCTGGCATATGTGGGCTGTGCACCTCCTATCTCTCTCTTCATAGTTTATTTTATTTTTTTTAAATCCCCTCAGCGCGAGCGGAATGAATGGAACCTCATAACCTTGTCCCTTAATTAACTCAAAAAAGAGTGAAGTTTTTTTTTGGTGAATAGGTGAGTCAAATGATGGGGTATGCATGCACGCGGCGGCTCCCCCGTTCGGTTTCGTCCCCTTCTACCAAAAATCCACGGCGCCTACCACCCCTCCCTTCCTCCGAACCCTTAGCTTCTATTTCCTCCTTCTCCGCCCCCCCCCCATATATTTAGGGGTACACGGGGGTATTTTCCTCGGCTTGCTGCTCTTCATCCCCGTCCTCCTCCCCCGCACCCAGCCAGCCAGTCAGCCTGCCCTCTATATATCCCTGCTCTCAGCTGCTGTGCTGCATTGGTAGGCTTCTTTGTTCGTGTCAAACCTTTGTTACAGTTCCCGGCCCGATCGATTCCCGCCTTTAATTCGAGCGTGGCTCGTACATCGACCGGCGTTCCCCCACACACCCCCACCCCTGATCCCTGGCGCCCCGCCCCTACCATGCCACGCTTTCCCACCCCTCCCCTCTTCCTCTCCCCCTCTCCCTGTCCCCCTTTACCCCACTTCTCTATCTTTCCATCTCCCACCAAAATACCAGCCCCTACTCTCCCTGGTATCCCTTCAAAAAAAAAACTTCATCTACATTTACATAATATACTGTGAGACATATTAAAGGCGTTAGGCAAGGGGTGTTTCCATCTACATGGAGTGGATTACGTTTGAGCTTAGTGGTATTCTTAGAGAATAATGACGTAGATCGGCATAGTGAGCTGACATCCCATCCAATGTGTCCGGGATCTTATCTTGGCTGAGATTTCTCATGCTCCTTTTAATGACGGTACTTCATGTACAGCACTCCGTTCGTCGAATTGAAGGTGAAGTTGTTGTCTTCATGGCACCTTTCGTTAGGAAGAGACTAATATCGACGCCAGGTTTCTTTCCATCTTCCCTTCTTTCAGCCTCTACCCTCCCTCATATCCCCTTAAAAACAAAACTTTAACCACATTTACGTAATTCACTGTGAGACACATCAAGGGCGTTGGGTAGCTGAGATGTCTCATACTCCTTGAATACTCAATGTAGGTACTTCAACTACAGCACCCCGTCCGTCGATTGGATGATTAAGCCATAGTCCCCATGGCGCCTTTCGTCAGGAGGAGGCCAATTTTGATGCATGTACTTTGAATGACCGACATAACTTTTATGCATGTTTTTATAAACGTTTCCATTCTGTTTTTGTGTTTAATTTTCTTAAGTTCATTTGTTGTTTGTTGTGTCTATATGCTTTTTGATATTTTAGTGTTTTATGTTGAGCTGAATCCTTGGTTACAGAGAGGAAAACAAGGATTTTTGTGGAGGAAGCCATTATCGATATATAAGGAAAAAAGGAAGATAAAATAGTGTCAAGTGACATTGAAGATTTTCTTTTATAACCCCGCTTTGATACATTAATGTCGACGCCAGGTTTCTCTCCATCCTTCCTTCCCTACCCTTCCCTCTGGTGCAAATGGCATAAGTTGTCAGTTGCCTCTTCCAATTAACGACCTACCTCGTTAACGAAAGCATTCCATTACGTTTTCAGGTGTGTGCGGGTGGTGTGAACTCCTTCTAACAAATATGAGAAAATATGCATCGCTCCATGCAGCTCATTTAACTACAACGTAATTATATGCACTGTAAATAAAGTTTAAATTCCCACGAAACATTAATTATGATGATAAGTTAATTCATGCAAGGTTAGTGTCAGGGAAAACTGAAAAGGAAAGCGATACTCAAATATTTGGAGGAAGATGGAGAAACATGAAACGGTTTCTCTGGCGAATGCAGAGACTTCAAAAATGTATTGTGCAAGTATTACTATCCCTAATAGCCCCAGAGTCCTTTGTATTGCACCCTCAGCACTAATTTCACTCCAAGTAGAGTCGTCGCACCCGCTATGGGAAAAGTGGTGTTCGCCATCGTTAGGCTAATGCTACTGTTAGAGTCCTATGGCTATTGGGGAGTTGGGCCGATATCATGTATTTTTAAGGTTTGTTGAAAGTATGAAGGTCGTCGGCCTTTCATGGAGAGTTGAATTGTTTTCCCTAGCCTGTGAGAACCAAGTTATAAATATATGAAGCCTGGCAACGTGAGGGGACGTAAGAAATAAAGTGAAACTCATTTACCGAACTATTGGAAATGTTTCGCTGATGAATTTTCCATTTCTCTTAACTTTCAATGGGAAAATTGATAATAAACAAACACCACGTGTCTAGACCAGCGGTTCCCAACCTTTTTTTTCCTCCCGTACTTCTCCATATGTATATAACTGTAATGTGCACATTTGGTATACATATTTCCTGGTTAAGAGAGACATAGTGGCGTCCAACGTTACCAATTATTTTCGTCGAACCCCGACTTGTTCGTCGCGTACCCCTTTGGAGTACGCGTATCACCGGTTGGGAACCGCTGGTCTAGACATGTGTTTCAACACAGTCCGCTATTAGTGATGTGACAATGAATGCTGGGCTGCGAAGACTCCACTTTGAAGTTATTAAAAGGCAATATTGGAGACACTGGAAAGTCGTAAGGACGGCATCTTTCCGTTTTGCATTCTATTTAATTATCGCCCTCTCTGGATCCCTTCTACCGCACTACTTCGGTGTACTCGTCTTCATTTGATAAAAAGTGTGTTCCGAATCCACCCAGCAAGTTCAGCCTACTTCTCTGTCCCTCTTCCTCCATCCCTTCCCCACATTCCGATTCCTCTCCTCCCTCTTTCATTGAAAATATCGTGCACGTGCCATACCATTCCTTCCATTCTCGGCTCGTACCGCCACACGTATGTTTTTCTTTCGTGTCCGTTCGAATTCGTGGGGGGTTTTTACGCTCTTTCTCTCACTTTTTCCCTCCCCTCCCTCTCGTTCCCTCCTCCTTTCTTTATGTCCCGGAGTTCCACGCGCGACGAAGGTCGAGGCGGTCGGGTTACATTTTTTACGGCCCGCCCAACTCTTTGTCCTCCCTACTATTCCTTTTGGGGTTTGGTTGGAAGTATTTATTTTTTCCGAATCTCGATTTTTGTTTCCAGTTGTGAAGGACGGTGATGACTTCAGTCCGTCGTTCCTCACGCCTGTATTTATACGCACTCTCCTCCTTTGTTATCAGCCACGCACTGAGATATTCGTGGTGGATGCTTTTGTGGCTTCGAGGAGAACCGGGAAGGTGGCTGGCCATCGCCGGAGCACACCTGATTCATATTGAGGCGCCGAACCCCTTCTGCCGTTCTCTGCCGGCGACCGGAATTCATCCGTTGTTCTCATTCGTAAATTTACGGGGTGTCGCCGTCGTTCTTTTTTTTGCGTATGTGGATTATGGCATAGCCGGACTCTGTATGAATTTGCAGAATTGAGAGAGCAGCCTTTTTTTACTTTTAAATTTTCTGAACTTTTATTACGTTTTGTTGCTGAGTCTATGCTCTGTACAATTCTTCAACCATGTATTAGTTTTTCCCTCGGAAATATATATTCACTTTTCGTGTTGCTTGTTCATTTTCTCATGGGGGAAAGCAAAATTTTCTGATTTATGTAGCTGATCATTCAAACCATTTTCTCTAGCTCTTTATGCAACTTTTAATATTTTCCTCATTTTTAATGGTTTTTATCACAAAAACTTCCTGTTTGTCTGGAGTCGGTTATATTACAGTACTCACCCAAGTTTTTGGTTTTCATTTGATTTATGTTCACGAACCAGTTTTCCTTCGTTGGTATTGATTGGGAAAGTTGTCGTTGTAATGCGACAGCAGTGTATTAAATGTATTTTAATAGTCCTGGTTTTCTTTCCTTTGTAGATTGACGACCATTAATCCTGGATTGCTCGTGGTTACAGTGGATCATTCTTTACTTTTTTCAGTTACATTGCTGAGTGTTATTAAAAGAGGGAAAACGGCGGAAAAAAAGAACCAATCGTCTAATGAAGAGAAATTGATATTGTTCTGACATTGGTGTTTCCTTCAATAATTATGTGCTTATTTGATTTTTTACGTTCGGAGAGTTCCACCTTTCCTGAGACATGAATTATCATGGTTTAATTGTGTAGTTCTTATTGAAACGTTTTTGGGATAATGGAAAAAAATCGAATATTTGATATTAGCTAGGGTTGAATTTTAATGCATTTGACCCATAGCTGGTAAGTATCGTCTTTTGAAATACATACATGGATAGTGCAAGATAGGCTTGAGTTTTTTTTAAAGGGATGAAGGTCGGGTGGTGAGGACCTTGCTTTGGCTTTGGCCTACTCTCTACTGAAGTCTTACCTAGTTTTACTTCCTAACCGACATTTCTAGTTCTTCTTTTGAAAGATGTTAGCGTAGCACATCTTATGAAAGCACTTTTTGCCCATAAATATACTTTCCATTTTAAGAATCGCCCAAAAAGTAGTACCATCTTAAATCAGAAAAAATTTTTGTACTGCATAGCCACCGTTCTATCAATATTTTCGTAATTAGAAACAGTGCTTCCATCAAAATGTACTCTTTCAAGTAAGTGCGTTATGCCATGTAATTACGATTCCGTTCAAGAAGTTAGAGTAACCCATGCTGGTTTGTTGCAGAGTTTTCGAGATTATTGCTTTAATTATTATGCGAAAGTAATGGACGTGAAAAGAAAGTGAGGTCAGAATTTCATTAAATCTACACCATTGAATCCTTTCTCCGATTTTTTGGGAGAAAATTGTATTTATTTCCGAAAAGTACTTTGACATCAGGAACTATGAAAAATGTTTTACTTTGAAAAGAGTCAAAACTCTGTCGCATAAACCTTTTTAATGGTCCTGTTTTATATTTTATTTAGCTCACGACATTTGTTAACGCCTGCGTGATATTTTCAAGGAACTCAGTGGTTGATAGCTGAATAAATTAGAAACACGGAAAATATGTGAACAAAATATTCACCGTCCAATCTAGATTCTTAATCATGTTTGCTGGTTCCCTCTTCTGTGGTCTTTCAATTAAATGCTTCAAACCGTACTTATAATATTGCTGGCAAAAAGGAAGGGTAGCTCTTAGGGAATGATGGTATATATGGATTGTATTATCGTGGATTTTATTATTATAGTTCAGATATTTATGGTTTTATTTTTATATGAACTGAATGAACTTGAAAGGAATGTGAGGACAAAATAGAATATAAATGAAATTGTAGTCGGCACATTATATACTAAATCATTTATCACTGTTAGTATTGATTGAATTCCATCAAATAAAAGCCGAAGTTGTTTGAATGATGAGTTAAAATTCTTAGTATCCGTCACAACCTCACTACCGTTGTAACATTTTTTCGCCACATTCGACCCTGTGAAAGTCATCGAAAATTCCTCGAATCTCTTTGTTCTTCCTTGAACGGACGGAGCTCGTTGTTATTTTTTCTAACCTCTTAGTTTTTTCCTGTTTTGCGAAGGAATTTCAATCATTTTTTCCTCCCAAGCCTGCGTGTTTACTTGTATGAACGATAATTTGCCTTGACGACCCTCCCGAGCGGGGAGGAGGAGTTACCCCAAGGGGAGGAAACCGTTCTAGTACAGTTTGGCGAATTTTCCTCGAAACGCAACAGTTGTTTCTCGGCGCTTACATTCCGATGAGTAATGGAGAGTCATTCACTGCCTCAGCCCCCATTCCTCTCCTGGTCGACCTTCCTTCTTGAGTGCGGAAGTGATTTGCCGCATTACTCTCGATTATTATCCATTATTTGACGGCTGAGCGCCTCACTTTCGACGCGCGTCGATTGTTTCTTGAATTGATCTTGGTTACCCCCTTCTGAATTATTATTGTTCTCTCTCCCGAAGAGATGATGAATGATTCTGGTGTAAACCCCGGGTGTTTATACGTCCGTGTTCACATCATTTTGCCAGTATCTTTTAATTGATATAACCATACTTTAACTAGGAAAGATGATTCTCTATATGTCCAGGACGTGCTTTAAATGGAGAGAGCTACTAATGCTTGAAATTTCTAGTCTACATAGTAAATTTAGGCTTTCTTGCCATCGTGGAAAGACAGAATGGACTTTGAATTCTATGCTCATTTTAATGATTCTGTCACCGCTGCATGCCTCGATAAAATGAGAAGTATGTTCCTGTCTTAGATTTTAGCAATTAAAATATTCGCAAAGAGTTTTAAATTTGAAAATTTTGCTTTTTAGAGACGTGCTGTTTTATCTTTAAGGAACTTGTATTTCAGTTTGAACATTGCTACGATTGGTCTTTTTGACACAGCACTGCTTTGGAATTACAGGATGGAATTGCAATTCTTAGAAACGCATTTCCTATAGCTGTGACTACAGCGATTTTAATGTGCTGTTCACGATTGTTAACTTTTCATCAAGAATTTCTAACACTGAATAGATTTGATGTATTCCCATGTATTATATCTGCCAATTTATCAAATCATTTGCTGAAGCGCATTTTTTAAAGAAATATCCATGACCATGGCTGCGTACTTTTCATATGGGCCTGCATGATTTTGAATTGTGACGCTCTAATAATAAAAATTCAACATAGGCATTTCACCTACACCTACACGGACTCAAAGAATTTTTGTAAATGAATGCTGTAACCGAGTAAAAATTAATAGTTAAGTAAAAATAGTTACTCAGTCGAATCAAACTGTTGGTAAAAGCTTTCAGTTAATATTATATTCATTGAATATAATATTATGTTGCCAAAATTTATATTTTACGTCTAAGTATGTTGGAAAAGTAATTTTTTGTCAGTTTTTTTCGAAAAACTGGTGATAGGTATGCTTTTCTGTGACTCGAACATGCTCGGCGGAACATCTTTAAGGGAGCATATACCTCCATCTCCAGTGGCGGATCTATGGGAGGGGGGCTAAGAAGGCTATAGCCTTTAGGTATCCAATTTACACTGTATAGAATGGTAATTTTTTCCGACCCCCGCTACTGCTGGAATTTTTAGCCGCACTTAGCCCCCCCCCCCTTTTCCCTATCCTACATACGCCACTGTCATCTCGTTAGGTAGCATGTGTTATTATTTCTTGACGGATTACTCTTTCAAAACGCACACTTGAAATTTTCATGCCATATGTAGTCAGGATTTGCCTGTTTATCAAAAAATGAAATATTTGCATCTGAGAGAACACTTGGGTAATTTTTTTTTAAATTTGAGATTCAGGGAAGTATTGACCATGGTCTACTTAATTTACCCTGAAATTTTCAGGATAATAGTGTGCTTTATAAGCGAGTAATCCGTCACCCAAAAACACCGGTTCGGCAGGGAGATATGCGTCCTGTTATAGAGATGAGGCAAAGTCATTAAAGGTGAACTACAAAAAACTCTTGGATTAGTTTTTTAGCTACGCGGTAGGGTCATTTCGTGATATAGAAACTGCTGGATGGATAAAGCGAGAAGGAACACCATTGTTTTAGTCCCCCTATGTAGATCTCCCCTTCCAATTGTCCCTTCAGTAGCGGACCCTGCCCCCTCCCTCTATCCTTAGGATTACGTATGGCCGCGTCTTCGGATAGTGGAATATTTTCACATCGGTTCATCAATGAGAAGGTTCCATCGAAAAACGAAGCTAATATTATTTACTTGAAAATTAGATCCCCTAATTGTATTCCATCGGCCAGTAATGACAAATGCCTCCCTTATATATGAATGTTGTGTAAATTAAATTTAAACAACTCATCTATGCATTGGCTCAAATGGCGATTCTGCTGTATACATCACAACGTTTCTAATTGTAAACGGAACGGAATGGTAGATCATTGTAAATTCTAACGGAAATTTATATCACGTGACCCCCATTCCACATCTAATTGCATGTTCAAATGATGCCCCATTGCTCTTAAAATTTATTTTTATCGTTGTTTTACTTAATTTGATTTAACGTTGCTATCTAATTGCACTATTTCTCTCTCGTGTGAAGTTGAGTATTCGCTTAAGTAATTATTATCAAACAGTCTGGCTTAACGTGGAAGATTTCTATGTGTGGAGGGAGGGATAATTAGCTCAGACGAAGAGGGAATTCTTAAGAAAGAAGAAACTACTTACAGATGGGAATAATATCACATAAGTAAGGAAAATATTCATTGGATGCTACGTATGAAGCATGCTTCTGTATGGGAGAAGAATGATGAAGCTAAAGTTCTTAATTGACGTTGCTTTCGAAAATATCCAAGTTTTGCATTCCTAATTAGCCCAAGTAAACTTTGATAGTGCGCACTTAAATGATTATTTACTGCATTATTTCCCTCGTTTTCACGGCTTCATGAACTGAAGCATTTGATGACATAATGCGTGCCTCTTTTGTTTACGTTCGTCATTATCCTATGAGAATTTATCATCATACACATAATAATGGCAAATGCCAAACACGGGCGCCTTACCTACTCATGCATAATATTTAACGTGCTATAGGGAAGGGAGTGCTGTAATTTGAGTCAAAATTTGAGCCGAAAGCTTCACCCGGTATCTGAACCAGGCATACTCCGATTAGTAGCCCAATGCTCTACCCAATGGGGCACCGCGCTCCTTTTTAAAGAATTGGGAATAAAATAACGGAGGGGAAAATTCAGCAATATTTCTGCAGTTTATGTAGTTTTCTGCAACCAGAAGGAAAAATCCCTCTCAGTAAATAGGTGCTGCATCATATTACGAATTTATTAAAGGTTGGGACATTTCATGAGAGACTCATAGATTACGTGCTTGGCTTAGATGGCTAGAGCTATTAAGAACATATACCTTCTAGAGCGGCATTGAGAACATCATCTTAAGAGCTTCATTATTTTTCCAGGTCCGGCAGAAACGATAAAACAAGATAGATGTTCTGCGTGGCGATTAGATTGGTGTAGGAATCCGATTTTTGCCCGAACAGTAAGGAACCTTTGAAAACGCTAGGTGGGACTCAATGGTGACATACATCCATCGCGCGTCTTCTATTCCTTTGTCTCAAAACTTATCTGAATGAACTTAAGCTTTACAGAATTCACGCCTTCAAGTAGTGGAATGGAAATGGTGCAATAGTCCACTCATATTTCTGGGGAACGTATTTAATAAAAAATATTCATTGAGTACAAAAATTTTGTCTGGATTTGAGCACAATCACGTTGGCTTGTCCTGTTTTTTGCTAATAGCTGATATCTTATCAACCCTCGCGCATATGGCTCGCGGGGAAGTATGTAGATGAGGGAGACCGAGAGGCGTAACGACATATACAACGCCAAATTCCAATGGTGGAATTAAAATGGTACCTTAGTTTTCTCATATTGCTGGGGAACATATGTAATAAAAAATATATTCATTGAGTACAAGCGTGTTGCCTATATTTGAGCACAAACATGTTGCCTAGCTCTGTTTCTGTTAACAGCTGATACCTTAACACCCTCCGCCACGCGCCTATGGAGGCGACTTGCGGAGTAGTAGGTATGTAGATGAGGGAGACTTAGGGGCACAACGCCATCGTTTTAGTCCCTCTCCGCGGATCCCTTCCCTTCCAACAAAACCCCTCAGCAGCGAAACCCTTCCCCTCTCTATAAACCCCAGGATCGCTTCCACGGTTGCGTCTTCGGACGGAAGAATATTTTCGCGTCCGTCTCACCGAATCGCCTTAAATGGGGCGAGTCGAGTGGTAGTGGGGACGGTGGCAATAGGAATGCTGGAGACGATGGGGAGGGGGAGAGAGAGAGAGAGAGAGAGAGAGAGTGAAGGGTTCTGCCCCCGTGTGCTGTGAGGGGGGATTTGAAACGGGGGTGGCGTGTACGGGTGTCCCTAATGACGACCCCATTCTGCCAATTCACGGAGAGCGAGGCAGTCCCACCACGCAGGGGTGGGAAGGTGGTTGGTAGCCGTCGGGGGGGTGAAAAAAAGGGGTTTTTCGGAGCCCCTATAAGAAGGGGCCGGAGGATGGCGGGTTATATGAGCGCGCGCGCGTTATTCTTGGAAGAGGCGCCTCTCTCCCCCTCCTCCCGCCACGGCCCTTCCCCAGCCCCCGAGGAAAGGGTACGGTGCGCGGGGGGCGGGGAGAGGGGAAGGGTTTGTTGTGGCCGTGTTGCAGGAGGGGAAGGTATATGGAAGGATCGAAGGGAGGGGTGGCAGGGATATGTACCCCTCTCCATCCTTCCTCACCCTCTTCCCAACCCTCTCGCGCGGGAGGTGCGGTAAAGATCTCCTCTCCTGCACACGGAGCCCGTTACCATGGCAACCGGGAGGAGGAGAGAGATGGCGCTAGCGATGACGCAACGGCAGCGTAGGCGCGGGCCGTCCGTCGATTGTCGGCCGAGGGGATGGGGGATGCTGGTGGAAGTAGGTGGGGGTAAGGACGAGAGAAGGGTTTTTCGGAGCCACTCATCCCGCTGGTGTCGGGGCGGGAGGGTTATAAGGGTCTTTCGGAGGAAGCGCGGGTTCGTATATATATGCGGGTGCGGGAGGAGGGGAGATAGGGTCGGAGAGATGGTTTCGGCATCGGTCCTCGCAGGGAGCGGGAACGTTGGCTGGCGGTGTGTTGTATATCCGTCGCGGCACCGGAAATAAATGAGGAAGCGCTCGGAGGAGACTTCCCGCTTAAAACGTTGGCCCGCGCGGTGACGTAGGTGTTTATTGTTGTTTTTTTCTCATAGTCTTTTATTCTTGCATTCTTTGCGAGCAGGGGTGGGTTCATTTCTGAAGGGTCCCCTCTCAGTTCGCTATTTTGCATTTGTGGAGAGATCCCGATTTTTCCAGGGCAGTTCCCGGGTTTTATCCGAGAGTAACTGGGACCCTGCATTTTTTTCTTTTTCTTTTTTTGAAACTCGAGACACGTACACGGTTTTCCGTCACCTCTGAATTTTCCCATTGAAAATAATGTATTGGAAAAGGGCAATATGTGTCAGTATCCTGGTCTCTGAATTAACTTTTTTTCTACCTTTTAAATCGAATTGATGAATACCTGAAATATGCTCATAATTGTCGTTGTTTTGTCATTTATCGATATTTATCGATATTTTAATGGTTTTTTTGTGATCCAGCTTTAAATGTTTTTTTATATTTTATTCCCAAACCTCCGAATACAGCTCTAATAGGCCATTTTATATCGGGGTATTCAACAAATTAAACAATGAAACGTACACGAACAACCAAACCCTGGATAAGGGAAACTTACCCAGGCGGGACTCGAACCCGCAATCTCATATTTGGCAGGCGTGGATTTTAACCCACCGCCACCATTAAATATCATTTCTTTTGTGTTCTTTTGCGTACTTTACAGAAATGACCTCTGGTAAAGGATAGGTGATATGTTAATAATTATGAACTAATACTAGGGGTATTTTTGTTTATTTTTATGTGCAACGTCATTATGCTCGGCAATACACCTTTAGTATTCTTCTTCTTCGTCCTGAAATCTTCTCTTGGCATGTGGACGTGCTATTTCCCAAGGGGTTATTAGCATTTGCAGGGTTTGTATGTGTGTCTTCTCCCGAGGGGTGTGTTTTCGAAAGATGGTCTAATTACGCCTGGAGTGTTCGAAGGACGTGCAGTTGCGCCGTTTCTTGCTCCCGAACAAGATGAGCGTTCGAAAGTCGCGTGGGCGCTTCATGCAGGAGTCTTGGAAAGTTCGCTGCCCGCTCGAGCTGCGCGTTTGGAGTCATCAAGGAGGAACGTCGTCCTTCACGGAACATTTTTCGCATATGCTATCCATCAACTTAGCTGATCACCTTCAAGCGGATCCAAAGAGGAGGAATAGGGGGGGGGGCTATAGGTATCCAATTTATACTAGATAAAATATTAATTTTGTTCAGTTGTCGAATATGTATGCATACAGTAGAGGAGAGCCTAGAAAACCCAATTTGCTTAAAATTTACGAAAATGTTAGTTTTTAAAACTTAATTTTTTGGAAAATTTGTAATGAGACAACCTTAAATTGTTCTTAAAAACCAAGCAATACATTTTGTAAAATTTCGTGTCTTTCCGAACCCCCATTATTACTGGGAGTTAACCCCAGGCCCCTCACCTAGCTCCCTCCCTCTTGTGATTATCATGAATGCGCTAATGCCTTTTAAGTGGTTGTATTTGCCGTGAAAAATTTCATTAACGACAATATACGAATTACAGCATTGTTACTATGAAGAATTCTCCAATCGACCTCTAACTGTTATGTCACCCACAGCGCATTGTAATAGGTTTACAGACGTCGCCATTCGCTCGCGGGCAGAGCTATCCAATTTTCTCGGAGAAATTGGCTATAATTATGGCTATTAACCGAAATTTACTATCTTGATGATTTGATACATCAATTTCGTAGCTTTTCCATGCTGTTCCTCACGATTATAATTAGTAAATATTTAGTATGAGAATAAATTGATGGATGGAAATTTTTGAAAACCGATTTTAATTCGCCCAAAGTGGCAGCGAAAATCGAATCTCTACTGCTCGGGCTGGTTTGTCTTTTATGAAGTACCCTTGATCGAAATCTAGGAAATAGTGAACTGAGGTACTTACCTATTTGTACCATTCCAAGACTTCCTCGGTAAATGGTTGATGTGGTTGTGTATTGCGGGCTTTCACATCGTTTTTTGTCGTCCGAGAATGAAAATTTCGAGTCATATAATATATTCAGTTCTGAAGTGGAGTTTTATATTTATAAATGTATTGCAGGCTTATTTTGGCCATTTAAGCTTCTCATGATTGATAATGTGACCCTTTATTGCCTTCCCAAATATATTTTAAAGCATCGTTCTCAGGGATCGGGGATTAAATCATGGGGAAGCCGATGAGCTCGAATGGATTTTCAATAAATTTTTGCTGGTCTACCCATTTCTGTTTTTTGTGACTCTCCATGACCTTTGTGACACTGAATATAATTTAAATAATTTAATTTTTACCATGCTAAGAATGTTTATTTTGCATCGATAAAGACTTTTCGAGAAGGCGGACGAAAGGAAGAAAGTAAATTTCATTCGAGAGCAATGCTTGAATCCATTCGATTGGGATCTACATTTCACCTTCAGAGACAACCTCAGATCTTACCTACTATTCGAAAATGTCGTATTCTAGGAATTTCCATTTTCTTCAGCTCAGTCAATTATGTCGCAATCCGCGATATGATAGTATCGGAATGAGCTTATCGTTGTAAAATCATGTCGAAATTCAGAGAATATCTGCCTATATCCCCTCTGTGTATTCATAAGAAATCAATGCCGAGAGACACGTCATAAATCGAACAACACGTTGCCCAAAACCATGGGTTTAAATGTGGCAACTCGCTCCGTGTATATACTTTTCCTGAGTAGTCATCCTTGGACCGTGTTTACCCGCAAAAGGTAATGCATTCCAGACCTTTTCGTTTCCCAAAACACATGCTCATATAGCTCGTTATATTCCTTACTTGGGTGAGGATAATTCTATTTCAAATTGTTCGCCAATAATCACAGACATTCCGCTTTTGTGTCCCACAACAAGCTGGAGTGAAATGTGATTAGTAATTATCAAGCTTTAAGTAATTTTGATAAAAAAATATTGTAATCTCAGCCAGTGGCCTTTTGATAGCAGATCACATATAATAAATCCAATTCTAACCAGTAATTTCACAGCATTTGTGATTGAGATGGAGCTCACAAATGTCCAATGGAACCTCTAATATTTATTTTAAAATATGGAGTCAAGCTTAAAATGTTTCGCATTCGTAGTCGTCCTTAAAATTAGTCTACTCTTCCGAAGTTATATGTTGGCCATTTTATTTTCCCCATAACCGTTTTACATTTGCCTAACTCCCGGATTTCCTGAAGCTGGTGGGGCTTCACCATGTTTAGAAGAATCTTGAAATTCAAAGAAAATCGGATGCCATGCCGTTTGGGGAATATCTATGAATTAATTGTGGCAAGTTAGAAGTAAAATCGATGTATTTATTTTTAGAATATGATTTTAATTGCGGTGAGTAACCCGTTAGATCTCCGCCTCCTATAGAGAAATTCTTTAATTTAGTCTATTCCTCTAAAATGAGAAATCATTTTAAATCAAAACGATAAATTCGTAGTTTCTACACTCATTTGAAATCTTATTATTGGTAAAATATCACGGATTTTACTTAGTAATCTGAGTAATTAGAGATGTGTTATTTCTAACCTTTTATGTTATAGTATATAATGATAATGCTAAGATAAGCCGATCATATTCGACTGAGGAATCATCTGGGAATGCAGTGAGGCAAATAGCTGTTAAAATGAAAGTATTCTTTGTTAAATATAACGTATTTCGAGTGATAAGTATTCAATAATATACTTTTATAATTGCTTTTATGTGAAATAGTTGATAAACATTAGAAAGAATCAACTTATTTTGTATGAAAGCATGATTTCTCGCTGTCTTTTGATCGATAGTTTCCGTTCTTTAAGACATCCTTAAACTTAGACAACCCTTCCTAAATCACATAAAACATAGTTGTCTTCTGAAACTGTACAAAACGTCATTGGCTCAATTTCATTTTTACTCAATCACCGACATCAACACTACTCCAAAAATGGATTGGGCTTAACATATTTTATATCAAATCGAGAAATACGAGTATAAACCTCTAAAATACTGCTGGCAAAAATATCTAGGAACTCACTGATTCTGTCAGTTAGTAACATCGAAGTATTCTCGGCTAAATGCCACATATTTGAATTAAGTGATCGTAATAATAATAATTTTTGGTGTAGTTAGGTGATTTAGTTATCTGTTTTAAGCTAGTATGTATGGTGTGAATTCTATTTCGCCTGCGTTAACTGCATAAAAACCTAGTCTACCTTTCTTAAGAGAAGCATTTTTGGATTTTATCCCTTGTAAGTTTCATTTATGCCTTCTTTCCAATTCAATAATTTATCCAATCCAAAATTCCAATTCAATAATTTATCATGTTCAAATCAAAGCAGAAAGTAAATGAAAAACCGCGTGAATGTCGCGTATTTAAGATCCAGGGATACAATGAGGCCGACTCTTAACTGATAGCGATCCATATTTTTATTTAAGTATCCCACCGAGTAAGGTAGTATTACATGGAGTATTTGGGAATTATTCTGACAGTCTCTTCTTCCCTTATGGCCTTCCCTCTTCAATTCACAATAAAGCCTAATCCTTTTCATTCGATCTAAAAAAAATCCTATTTTCTTTCTTCTTCTCCTTCGTTAACCCGTCTACCCTCTAACACTGCTTTCAACATCCCCTCTCCGCTGAGCGCTCGCGCCATCCATACCTTCTGTCTCCTCCGTATCTCACCTAAAAGTCGGCCTGTCCTCACCCACCTTGCCCAGCACTTCGTCGTTCCTCCTCTCTGTCCACTTCACTTTCGCCATTCTTCTCCACACCCACATCTCGAACGTCTCCAATCTTTGCTCGTCCTCGGTCCTAAGTGTCCATGTTTCTATCCCATAAAGCGCTACACTCCATATCAGACTCTTCATTGCACTTAAAAGAAAACTCTTACGTAACGATCGTCTCATAAGCTGCTTCCCGTTCATTAATGCCTCGTTAGCATGCACAATTCTCTTCCTGATACCCTTACTGCTCTATCCGTTTTCCTCTAGTGTGCTGCCCAGGGTGGTGTCTCAGAGTCACCCGTTCCGAGCGGACTTGGCACGGATTCTACGTCACTTACTATCTGCAAGGCAATCCGTGCATTTCAGACTACTTCCTATCGACTCAAGGAAGGGTTTCCGATAGGATAGACGTCATCATTCACATTGAAAAGAGATGAGCAATGAAATTATGACAGTTTGGATGAACCATGATGAGTAAAAAATGTTGAGAAATCTGTTGTCGCTGCAAGAAAGAGCTGGTCTCGCGACTACCTGTATATTTATTCTTATGATACATGACCTTAACAATCAACTGTGCTCTCACGAGAATGAGCGAACAAAATAGTTTAGAATTTACCTACATTCCCGTGATTTGCATAAAACGATAGGAGATTAAATAAAAAAACTACAAATGGACTAATTAAAAAAAAATTACCCAGCAATAGCGTCAATTATGTGACAATGTATCAATTGGCCCTTATGTATACCCGTATATGCCTTTCGCCTCCATTGTGAAGTGTCAAACTTGGCGGGTAGTTGTTTTCGCTGGTCTCTTGAAAACTGTGACGTTTTATCATTTCTCTTTTAGGATGACTAGTGACGTCATAACAAAAGCGTAACGCCTTCCGATAGTAAGTGTGAAACGGGAGAAGAGTGTCGGATAGGTTCCCGATCGACTCGGGTTGAATCCGTTTCCGATGCCGAAAATGCGACGAGACACTGAAACACCCCTTGGATAGTTGAATTGCTCTACCTGTTCATGTTTTTCCCCACCAATTTTAATCTTGAGTCTCAAATTCCTCTCTGGCGATAAATTATCCATAATGAATTATATTGCTTCAGTTACCTCACCTTGGACACTTTTGTAATTTTATTGATCCATCTGAATACTTTGTAATTCTCAACCAAGGTGAGTGATGAAATGAACTGCATAACTTAGGATTCTCTCTTGTGATTAATTCTCATACCTAATTCCTCGTATCGCTTGGCTATCGCAACCACAAGAGCCTGATACCCTCCCTGACTGGCTAATCAACTCCTACTTCGAACTCATCCTACGCCTGCCTTATCACCACCCCCGCGTACACGTTAAAAAACAATGGCGATGGGGGACAGCCATGCCTCACTCCTCGGCCACTGCTTGCCCACCCAGATTCTCCGTCTCACCTGCGTAGTGTGGGCTATATAAAGATCACGAATTAGTCGCCTATCGCCCCAAACTACGCGTATTTTATCAAGAATATCCATTAAATTTCTGCACCCCACTCTATGAAATGCTTTTTCAAAGTCCACGAAGCAGGCATACACGTCCTGGTCGTATTCTAGGCTCCTCTCCACTGCTTGATTAAAAATCTTGTATTATATTAATCCAAATGCCTCTCCTGGGATACTTTTGTAATTGTATTGACCCAACTGGATATATTGTAACTCTCAGGTAAGGTTAGTGATGAATTAAGTTTTCGTATGGTATATGCAGTCATCCATCGAAGTACTCTTGTTATCATAGTTAGGTATTTAATGGGATATCATGGTAGATTATTTCTGGCCTGTGAATATATGGTTAATTGTAGTCTACACAACTAAATAACGCATTTGTGCAATTTTCCTCTGTTCATTTCCATTTGCGCTCCAGCTCCGATGTGCCGGAATTGTATAATGATCGCCTTGTTTTCATTAAAAATGTGAATTTATATCAAAAACTTTTCCGTAGATATCTAGGAATGCAACGAGACAGTTATATGTTTAGATGTATTCGTTGAAAGCTACAGATGAAGATTAAGCATGTGAATAATATTTGATTTACAACTGATTAAAGTAATTGATTAACCTATAATTTATTTGACGGAAATGTAATAACGTCGAAGTGTTCTTTAAACGAGCGCTAAGTTATGATTGTGGTGAGTAACATGTTAGGCATGTTTTATTTGTTGAGACGACCTTAATCCACTTTCCCAAAATGACGTATCGTAGGAATTTTTTGTCGATCGCATTACCAATCTTAGTTACATTTTCGATCGAACATCAAAATTTTAGCATTGCATAATGGATTAATTTATTTATAATATGAGTGTGAAATTCTGGGATAAACCGCTTTAATGCCGCTGATATCCTTATCTATGAATATACCGTATACTTATAGGAATGGAGTGAGACATTCAGTGTTTATTATTAATATCAATATCTTATAGATTAAATCGAGTCACGACAATATATAATTACGTTTATTAATGGTGTGACCTCTTTTTAAATGATATTTTGGATAGAAATTTAGTAATGTCGAAGTGTACTTGATGTGCTTGTGTACTTTAAATTGTGGCAAGTCACCTGTGGGATCACCTCTGATGTAAAGTCATCTCTTTCGCCTATGGAGACGTCCTCCAAAATGACGCATAATATGCCGCAGGTAAAATGTCTGGGAATGCAGTGAGACAGCTGTTAAGATCGATGTATTGGTTCATAATCACAGATAAAATTTAGTAACGTGCATTTGTAATTGAGTTAAGTAAATGAGTAACCCTTATGCTATCTAGTGGATAAAAATATGTTATGATCGAAGTGTTCTTGATATGAGTGCTTGGTTTTAATTGTGGTGAATCACCTGTGAGAGCTCTTTCGTCTGTGGAGACGTCGTTATCCAAAATGACGCGTCGCAAGAATTTTCTCCGGCTCAGTTTCATTTTCGCTCAAGTCCCGACATTCCAGAATTGGATAGGGCTTACCCTAGTTCGGCGGAGTCCGATCGTAATTACTCGGCGGCGGCGGCGAGCCATCCTATCCCCGCCCCACCGCGGCGGCGGCCGTAAAGCGCCTCCTTCCCTCTCCCACCCTCTATGTACCCATCTATGTACTCTTCTTCTCTCCCTCTCGCATCCTTGCGTAGTAAAACCATCGAAATATCCCTGTTGTATAATTCTCCTCTCTCTCTCCCTTCCCTCCTTCGCTGCACAATCTCGTTACGTTCGCATAACGGGCTGCTCCTCCCTGCGTTTCCTATTATTTTTTTTTCTCGATTGAATCTTGGCCGTGGTAGGGGGGGGGGGCGCGTTTTTAAGTGGTGGGGCGGTAGGTGGTGGCGCTTGGGGCGCCGGGAGAGTGAGGGGACTCTGGAGACGCCCCTCCCCTTTCCTCCCATCCCACAAGTCCGGGGCCGGGGATGAATGCCAATGGCCTCCAGTGATAACGGGGGCTGCTTCGCGCTCACCAGCTCCCTTCCCTGCACTCCTTCCCCCAGACCAGTAACCCTCTCCCACCCCTGCCGTGCCACACAGCTCGGTTTTCTCTCACCCCCCAAACCCGCCGAAGCTGTGCGCGATACTTTAATCATGGCATCGTTTTCAGTATCGCGAAAGAACCATAGTGACGTATGCCTGAATCCCGCACCATTGAGAAAAAGATCAAGCCATGAAAACGAAGGATACTGGGATATATGATAGATTTCCAGTGCTTATCGTTCGAAATAGAACCGGAAACAGTCTCGCAATACCTTTATGAATAATATAAATAGCTTTTGATTTATTTTCATGACGGTTATTATTGATCGAAAACCGGATCGCTTTATTTTGAAAAGGAAGTGGTATGAATGATAGATATTCATCCAACTAACTTTAAAATGGAATGCCACATATTTAAGCATGAGGTAGTAATTTTTTTAAATCTTTTATTAAATTCGCTGTTGACTCGTTTCTAATGCTCCACTACCTCCTAATCGTGTGTAGTTGCCTCCTGTACGAGCCGTTCTATAACCACATTACTTTTTAGCAGCCTCTTTTCTTTACTTCGCATTACATTTCATCAGCAACTCTTATAAAACATTCACCTCTTTTGCGCCATGTAGCTCAGATAGCTTGTCGTAGTTGTATATAAGAACAAAAATGGAAAAAACGACAAGAAAATGGCACTGAAGTGCTCAAACCCGGATTGGTCAACATCACCTTAAGTATGGAGTTTACAATAGATATATTTTATATTTGACATTGCTCGTGGTGTCGTGAGAGAGATTCTTGAGTATCGGAAGTCTCAAGCCCCTATCACAAGGAAATAGATCAAATAAAAGATGGAGGATACTTGTTTATATAGTATCTGATTCGTGCAAAATGTAACAAAAATCATGACATGTATGCATGATATAGGTGAGAGCTATTCTTGAATTCTTAGTCGATGCGGTTCTACTGATAACGTTTTCACAGGTTCTCTGATGAGTAATGGAGACGGATAGTGTCTACATATCGACGCTTAGTTATGATGTCATCCACATGGCATCCTAAGGACTATGTCAGACAACTATGGCATCAATCATCATTGTGTTTATAAAGCCATGGACCGTCTTGAATTTAGGCATCGGCTAAATTAATGTAAATATTTACCACCTTCGCGGTTACGGTTTACTGAGAATCGCGAGTATCCAATATTTTTGCCAAATTCGCCCCTTCATCGTTTTGTTATGTAACAAATTTGGCACGTAACTAGGTAAGGAGCAATTAAGTCATTGGTATTCCCCAAACGTATTTTACAGTTTTAACTATGTTTTAATTACTTAAATTAATATTTATTTTGAAGCTTTTATTAAAATATTTTTATCTTCATTTAAACTTGTTTTATATTTAAAGTTATGGCTGCTCATTTATGGCGACGCTTACGGAAAATTGTTTCATGTGCCATTAGAATGTTTTTTTTACTTACGAAAAGCCACAGTATATTTTACATTCCACTCCTATATCCCCTGTAAAAAGTTTCTTGTAACGTGAATATATCGCATGATACAGACGCTCGATAGACATTCATGTAAAAACTTGATTCATTTATAAATTAATGTTATTCCGTGATGGAGATGCTTTGGATGACGTAGTGTGAGAGCTTATGGTTTTTGTTTACTTCAAGAACCCAGTTGGTTCTGACTTGTCATAATTTAAACCAGATTAAGCACTCCCGCGAAAACTAGTTACTTCTCTCTTCCAATTAAATAAGAGCATGAAACTTGGTAATGTCCTCATTTTTATGCATGTTTTATTCTCCATTACTATTTTTGACGTCACAGCTTCATCATCTGTGTCGCTTTTTATCTTGTGCCCCAAATTTCTGACGTCAGCGCTGGCAACGTGCCCGTATCGCTCGGCACGGGCGATCGATATCGCCGATGCGATACCATTCGGAGCGTGATACATCGCCGCGGGTGCATCGCAATGCCTCTCGACCCCAGCTGGTGAGATCTTACGCAATCTAACCCAAATTAATTCCTGCATCTTTCGCGTAGAACTGGTTTTATGTATAAACAAATACAATTTTGACAATACCCAAACTCATAGGATATGTAGTATTTGCAATTAGTATTTGTTTACTTTCGGCTGCTAGCAAAGGCTGGGTATGTTACAACCTGCGCTTAGCGTACCCTTCACCGCGGAAACAAGTTTTCGATAACACTAGCTGAGGAAAATAATGGTATTTGGTAATCCCCACGTTTTTATACAGCTGAGCCATTTTCGACGTCCCAGCATAATAATCTCGCTGCATAGTTTGACAAGGTTCTAACTATACCTAGTTGTTTTCGCGAAAAATTGTTTTATTCACTTTTTGTTGTTTAAAATATCACATAATTTAGTCAACTTTGGTATTATTCAGGAAAATGAAGGAATAAACTTCGTTAGATTCACTAATGTATTAACCTATTCTTTTATTTTCCATACTGGAAAGGTTTCAATCAGTTAAGCCTGAAATCATCAGTTATATTTTGATATCATACGATTGCTTGTACTTTTGTTTTCCTACAAAGTATAGTTAGAACAATTTTTAATTAAATCATACGTTAATAGTAGTTTTATCACATAATGTTATCATTGGCTAAAATATCAGAAGCGTTTCAGACGAATGCAGCGACCTGGTACTCGATGCCCGAAATTCTGACCCATAAAATGCCCATATCGCACGGCACGGGCGATCGATATCGGCGGTGCGATACCTTTGGGGCGCGTGATACATCGCCGTGGGTGCATCGCAATGCCGCTCGGCCCCGGCTGGTGGTGGGTTCTCTCTCTCTACCCTCCTAGCGACCCCACCCCCACCTTTCCTCCCCGTCCGCCCCCGCTCCCCTCTCGCCTCGCCTCCGTTTTTCCCGCCATTTCTTTCCCCTCCCGACGTCATCCAGCCTCCCCTCCCTCCTCACCGTGCAGCACCGCCAGCATTACATTCGCCCCCTCTTCGCCCACCCTGGGTCCTCATTTTCCCATCTCGACGGTACAGCATCCTCCGCCCGCTTCCTCCAAACGTGTTTGTTACCCCTCCCTCCCATATTCCCTCCCTGCCTCTCCACCTCCCTCTCGGCTTCCTATTTTTCTCTCGCTTCCTCCGGAACATCTCTCTTTTCTTTTTTTTTTTTGAAATATTTTTTCCCTCTCTCTCTCTCCAGCTCTTGAATTGAAGCAGGGCACACACATGCGGAAAAATGACGACTGTAGCCGTTGGAATATGACTCAGAAGCTCGCTGTTATGTAATTGGTTGCTGGGGAGATCCAGCCCATAGTAGGTAATAAACCAGGAGACTTGCGTGCTTCTTTTTTTGTTGCATATTCACCTGGATCTCTCTCTCTCCTTGGGATAGGTGAGATAATTTTTGTGGTTGCAGTGTTAAATTGTGTGCCATGTAGGGCACCTCGAAGAGGCATAGCTGTAGCGTAGGTGTACCCATGCGAATCCTCTCGATTTCCTTTTGTAAGGGTTCGCGAAGCCAAAGAAGGTCAAAGACCAGTGAGCCCAGCCCGGCTGTAGCATCGGCGGGGTTCACGCAGAAGTTCGTCCACCCCTTGTGCGACCATAGATCACCGCAGGTGTGGAATCGGACGCCCTTATGAAAGTGGAGAAGTGAGAAACGGATCTAATATCCCATGATGGCCCTGATTTTTTTCCTATGTTTTCGGAAACTCCATCTAGTTTTCTCACTGGAGTATGCCTGAAAGGATACGCAAATTATGGTCATTATGGTTTTCAAAATGTGTTCAGCAGTATTTTTTTACCTATGCAAAATATTTCCTACGTTCAAGTTTTCGATCTTCCTCTTCTCATTGGTCCTAAGTAAATATCACGCAGTTCTTCGTAATGTTCTTCTGCCCCTTGATATTTGCATCTAATGCAAATTCTTGTCTAAGTTCTCTTCAATGACCGTTATATAATGGAAGAAGACGCAATGATCCCTTTCAATGTATCATTAATAACTCTTTTTAGAATTCACTGGAATAATCGTTGTTGGTCGATTGTATTTTTATTCCCATCAATAACTCATTTTGAAGAATGCGGTATCTTGGTACCTCTTTATTGGTCGTCTTTTTTTAAGCCTCATTTTCCTTAGTGTGCGAATTATTTTATTATTTGTAAGGATTATTGAAACTTACTCGCCCTTAATTGCGATGTATAACACGCCTTAACCTTTTCCTACTTTTCTTATTATGCACGTCTCCAAAAGTTCAAGTATAACGCGCGCTCAATTACGGACAGGACACCCTAATAACCTTGATTACAGAATTTCATATTCTCGGAATCGTAGAAATTAGCAAGGAATTTCATAATTCCATATAATCAATATGTTCATTCACTGATTTGATATTTGAATGCTTAAAGATATTTTTCATCAAGTACCTACATAGTAATTCTTATGCGAAACGCGCATCAGTTACTTCGAAATATTTTCAAAGAATCTAGGGTAGTTCCTTTTTTTAAATTTTTCTCCGTGGTTCTAATTTTTAACATATATTATTTTTATTCCAGAAATTTCGGTCATTATGTTATTGGTTTCCGTTATTGTTCGAGAAGTAATTCCACGGTACATCTGCCGGTTGTACCGGAACCTTATGTTGCTCATTCACCTTGAAGCACGATGAGGTGATATCTTTTTACTTGTGTCTTGATTTTCCTAGAATAAGTGGCATACATGTGTCATTGAATGCTTTACGTTGGCGATCATTAAAAGTTTTTAAGCTAACCTTAGCTGTCCTTCGTATAGTGAAACATTTGAAAATTCATTTCAACCCCATGAAAATAATTCTTGTTTGAAATAGTTAAAAAATTGAGTTTTGTATTCCTTATAAACAACCATGGATTTTGTCGGGGTAGAATATCTTTGTCGACCAGAAGACGTTAATGGCTCTACGAATGCGACACGGATGAAATATTATTGTATGTATTTCAATGCCTCTACACTGTGGAATATTTTAGAAATATTATTGTTTAGCATTAGAAATCTTTAAATAATACGTTTTATGCACTCAAACATTTTCGACTTTTTTTTTGTCTCGCCTAATTTCTGAGGGACGACATTAAGATCGTTATATAACTGTATAAATTCAGGGCATGATATTCCCAGCAGCAGTAGGAGAGATTCACGTGAGAAAATGCGTTGCATGGAATGACATATTTTGAAATATTATATGACTATTGCGATTTTTGATAATGCTAATTTTGGAGGAAACATTCTCATCTGGTCCTAATGTTAGTATGTAAAGGTATATGTATATTTTACTTAACTCTTCACCCCAATAAAGATTATTCTTATAGTTATCGAAGTTTTGAAATGATAATCCCATCTCCTGTTGAGAATTATCTTTTGTTTTCGCTAGTTAAACCAATTCTCTATTATACTTTCCCTGGGCGCAACTTTGGTTTTAGGCCTTCTGGAAATTATATTTCTTTATCGTAAAAGTAATTTCATGCTTTATATTTGTGATAGGTTAGTCGGAGAGTTGAAGCGTTTGCCCTGGTCCTGGTTCAGGCGAATTTAAAATGGAATTAAAGACTGCAGTGGCTACCATTACGTGTATATTTTTACAAAAATGTGGGATTTAATGCTGTGGCCGTAAAACATGACAATTTGTAATGGAATTTTATTGGTGTGTGTTGGATGGAAGGAGTCTTATGGAATATGCTGGAGAATATTTTCCTGTGATAACAATACCCTGTCTTTAATGTATGACCCTCGGTTTTAAAGAAAGTATTTTTCGCGTATAAGTGTTTCAATTTTTATTTCAGTCATACCCCTTATAATATTTGATTCCAAATTTTCAAAACGTAAACTGCGTAGTGGACAGCCTCCTGTTTATTTGCTCTATTCTCTTACCGTTTCGCCATTTTTTCTCTTCTCCTGTAAATTGACTCTTTTCATGGAATTATTATTATTATTGACATTTCATTGAATTTTAATCATATTATTTTAAATTTATTTATTTCAATTTTAAACATATCATTTTAATAATTATTAACGCATCACATTGGAGGAATCATTAAATGTTTATGACCCATGAAGGTCGAATTTTAAACGCTTCAAAGCCTCTTCCGAACGCTCTGTTTCCTCCTTTAAATCTTCTATCTGACTGCTAAGATTTCTGCCATGTGACCACACCTTTTCAGGGTCTTCTACTTTTGCCACTCTTTCACCCGCACTGGGAAGCCCTTCGGCGTTTCTAACCCTTTTGAAATGTGTTCTGGAAGAGAGACGCATGTTGAAAATGTATACTATTTGGGGTGTAGAGGGCACATCATTCCCGTTGGTCTTTTTTCGTTGTCTATCACTTGGTTAAAACTTATGCTATCATCATGAAATTTCAGAGTAGGCATAGGGGACCATTGTCAACATCTCTCTGTATTTAAAAAGGGGAAAATTTCACCTAAGTTTTTTCTCCAATTCAATATTTTTATATTTTATACACAGCTGACTGTTGTGATTTACAGAGTGGGCAGAAAGTCTTGCCCTGGTTATAAAAATCTATTACAGAATAACCGTTTAGCGTAATAATTTATATTAAATGGCTATTTCAAGGACAGAGTGTTCACCACACCAGTTTACGACGTCGACGAACTAAAGGGTTAGACACAAGCTGATGTAGGTATTTTGATAGAACACATGTTACAAAACCCATGGCGGGTACTGCAATACCGTTTCGACATTCTCCGAGCCACCAAGGGGGTTGGCAGGTTGGAGTAATCGTTAACGTTGAAGTTTACAAACGTAAGCGGTCTTTAAAAAAATTAGTAACACTCACCTAGGTAACAGCATCAAATTTAAATTATTATGTCAAACGGTTATTCTGTAATAAGTTTTTTAATCAGGGCAAGACTTTATGCTCACTGTATATTTCTATTCTGTTGCGTGTTCTGCGGTTTAATTCACAGTAATTTCCATTGGAAATAATATTCATTGGCTCGAGAATCTAAGCACGAATCTTTGGTTTTTTGGGCCACTGCAGCGAACACTACTTTATCCAGGTACCCTAATGTTTATAGTAATTTACAAGCTGCATGCTCTTAGGTGCTAGGAGACCATAAAACCGCGGTTCGAAACCATAAAGTCTGCGGTTCGATTGCCGGTTCTGGGATTTTTTTCTCATGACAACTGTTGTGAACTGTGAAATGAAAAGGGAACCTGAATGTGAATATTGTCTACGGAACCTGAATACATATTTCAAGATGGTTGCCTAAGTTTCTAACTAGAAATACCTCTCGAAAAAAATACAGAATACGGCCGGTTGAGAGGGAGTGAAGCGTCCTCATAAGGGAAATTATCGTGTTATGTTCGAATTGGAGTATTTCTAATTTAATTCGATAGATGCTGGTCTCGAATGTTTCGTTACCTCTGTAAAATAGGTGCCAGGCAACCTATGAATACTTTCACTTTGATAAGTTCAATTTTTGAGGCTCTAGTATTGTGATGAAGTTCACCAGGTGCGTGGCGGAGGCGCATAGCGGTCGTTTCATCATTGCACACGAAGCCTATTGATTTCCTCGGGACCTACTTCGTGAAATCCTAAATGCTCGGTATAAAGAAATCCTTCTTTGATTTTCATAAACCGTTGATGACTTACTTTTTTTTAGACACTTTCCTATGTTTCTCTCGTGGATGGATGAATCCTTGAAAAAATTGCCATGAAAACTTGAAATTAAGATAGTTTTTCTACAGATCTTAATGCCCCAATCCTCCGAGATTTCTTGAATTTGCTGAATTTTAGTATGGTTTATTTTTATTCTTATTTCTCTTGGTGGTTGAACGGTAGCTGCTTACTTCATTTTTCCTTAAAAATTATCATTTTTTAGGGAAAACAAAACACGAGAAGGAGATTGAAGTTGTAACCCGTAACATAAGTCTTAAAAAACTGAATTTATGCGAAATGTTTTCGGTGTAATGAATGTATAAGCCATTATAAAATTGAAATGTAAGAGTGATCATTTTTGCAACATGCATTCATTAATAAAACGAACTTATTAGACTGTTCAAGTATCACTGTTAACCTGCAATTTAGAGCGAATTAGAAGTCTTGATACTCATAAAATTCGAGGAATCAAGCGAGATGGAGTGGAATTGATTCATAATGAAACACTTACTTGCAATTTTAGGTTACTTGAAAATGATGTAGTATCATCGAAACTTAAGTCGTAGTAAAAATTTTATTTTTGTGGAAAATTGCAAGTAAGTGTTTCATTATCTTGATACTCAATTTTAACTTATATTTCTTTGATGAATTTTGGGGTTCGATTGCGTTGAAAGGATAATTCCATGAGGCAAGAGACAATATCGTACTTATTATGCCATTGCGTACCTTCCATATTGCAGTGTACGATGAAATCACATTTTTAGCTAAGAACCCTGAATCCGAAAGTTATGTCTCTGAGGTATTGACAGTTGTTATTACTGCTTACTTATGTTATAGAGCCTGAAATTATAAATAATTCAGCTATCTTATATTGTCATGCTATTTTACTTGTTGCGATCTCGTTCTTAAACTATTAAATAAGAAAATAACTTCTCTTTATTCTATTAGCTATATAATTTGATTTCTGCCCTACGTTCTCCCTTCATTAGAACTTTAATATTTATGTTCACAGTCCGAGATTAAGGCGTACGTTATTACCTTTTTAGTTAATTGTAGATTCAATAAAGCTGCGTTGTTTCTTAATGGAAAACAAAAAGTAATACTTTTTGGATATTCGTACTAACCCCTAGGGTGCGTCCGAAATGTAATATTGCAGGAGAATCCTAGTGTGGGCGTTGTTTGTTACCCCTTAAGAGCTTCCGGATGATAATCGAAATATTTTTCCCTCTTATCCTCGCGCCCAATTTTCCGAGATCCCCAACCCACGTCCTCGCAATACTTTCATTCATTTTTCCGGGGTACCAGCCTCCTCAAACTCCCTCTGCGTACCACTCAACGGAGATTTAAGCGTAGAGACTCGCCTCATCCGAATGCGCGCGAAGCTGCCCTCTGATATTCGTGGATAGTGAAATGAAATAAACTTCTTAGCTTCCGATTTTTCATTGCTTCTAACGCCAACCCATTTCTCCGCTGGCAGGTCATTGGGGGCCTACTACGGAATGCAACTGTTGTTCACAGTGGCGTAAAAAATGTATAGTGCATTTATTTTCATATAAAATCTCCTTTAATTGCAATCACTCTTTAAGATCTATTTAAAAAAAACTTAAGTTCAAATGAAGCATCATGACGTCTCATCTTTTACTGTCCGTTCAAAAAGCCATTCAAATGTTGAAGGCGGTTCTCGGTTGGCCGTTGAACGGTGTGAAATCTGCTGAGTATTATTGATTGGTTCTTATAAATGAAGCTTTAATTCCTCAATGAAGTCCCAAAAATTGCTGGCGGCCAACCTCATTTAATATCAGTTCATACTCGCTAGTCCGTGTTGAACTTGAAACTTAGATTACATAATTCGACTCCTTAGTTCACTGAAGACGTTGGAGAGAACGACAAATGGTATGTTCAACTCGTGTAATTTCTATCCGTCTTCTTTGCCTTTTCTCTTTTCTGAGAAAACTAATACCTCGCCCGACTTCCGTATTCTCGCTCTTGAGTTCCGCCCGCTTGATTCCTCCCCTGCGATGAAATCCCCTCCCACGTCTCCCCTTTTACTTCTCAAATCCACGTCTCTTCTCTTTGGTTTTAGTCTTTCTCCTCTCCTTAAGCCGGTCATTCTTCATCCAGATCCCCTTTGCTCTTCCCTGCCCTCCCGTTTTTGTCTTATTTGCTAACCTTCCCTCCCTTGCGTTCTCAAGAGGCTCAGTAGCCCGTTTGATTTGGGAAATAGTTCCTGGCGTATTTTCTGCGAGGGGATTGTATATTCGTCACGTAACTCGCACTGGTCTTACTCCACGCTTATTTAGTAGAGTAATCGACCCGGGTTTTGATGAGTCAGTGCCATTTTCTAGGTCTTTGTATTAAATAAGTGTGAGGTACTACCAGTGGAGTATTATCAGTATAATCTCATCTTATAAATTCATAAATGTTTTTTGAGAGTTGGA
Organism: Ischnura elegans; assembly: GCF_921293095.1. Lineage (NCBI taxonomy): Eukaryota > Metazoa > Arthropoda > Insecta > Odonata > Coenagrionidae > Ischnura > Ischnura elegans. Next base: position 104,854,174 of record NC_060248.1, read on the forward strand.
CTTTTAATATAGAAAAGGGCTGCGGCGTACCCCGAAAAAAAAAGAATATTTTATTATTATAGGTGGTTTTTATTTATTTTGCTATTTTACAGAATTAACGTGATAGAGAATTGTAGTTATTAAAATTATAAAAATATACATTGAGACTTATATGCTATCCTAAGTTCATACTTACTTAACCTTAATCATTGGTCTACTTATTTCGGGAATCTCTGTTTTACTTGCGTTGTTAGTGTTTCAAATGCTCTCATACTACAAAAATTGTAAGCTGAGGGAGTTTTTTTATTTTTAATTTGGCCCCATTGTAGCGAAAACGTACCGTTTTATAAAGGAATTTGGTTGGATGACTCTTTCTCCCGTGTTAAGATAAAAAGACGCTTAAGAGTAATGCGTCGTTTGAAATATCAAGGAACGCATTATGATAGCTCGTGATGCTCAGGTGCTGTATAACATTTCTTTTTAAATACCCGTAAGGAAATCGATAAATTTATTTTAAACGATTGCAATAGGTGGTAGATAACTGGAGAAAGGGCATTGAAATGAGTTTTCTAATATTACTAAACATATTACTGAAATTTATGACCATGTTTGTGTTTAAAATCAATCCATACTTGGTTTGCCACAGCTTGAATTATCACTATTTTTTTAAGTTTCTTATGGACCCTAGCATGAATCCATTGAGGATAATATCGTAAGCTCACATGTTGGCAATTTAAAATTAAACCGTTGCTCTGAAAAATAGGAAAAAGGCTACCTTTTGATAATGATGATTCTTATTTCCAAAGGATTAGATTTCCTTTTATTATCATCCTTTTTTTCCACGATGCTAAGTCATCTATGCGAGGGCTATTAAATGCCAAACGTTGTTGAATAAAGAAAATAAGAAACTTTTTTTGCCTTAAATTGATCTAAAGCAGTATGATTGGTAGCTCTTGAGATGTTTTGTCAATTATTCCGTAAAATACCTCTCGATGGGTATAATGAAATGGTATATGAGTTTAATTCATATCACAGCATCTCAGTATCATTTTTTCACTCAGTTGTCGTTTCTAATGTTCTTAGGATTTTAAGGAGATTAGAAGGTAAATTTTAGCATTGAAGTTGATTCCAGTTTTTTTTAATGGGCCTTCAATGATGGACCTCGCGGGAAGCTAATACTTTTTTCCAGTACCGGTCTATGTTACATTCATGTTAAATGTCTGCTAATTTTTGTAGATGAAATGCATATTTGTGATTCTTGCTATTTATTAAATTTTATTTCAATTATTTGATTATTTAATATTTAATGACGGGTCACAATGTTGAAATTCGTTTGTAATATTCAGTAAAGCCATGACTGCCCAAGTTCCGCTTACGCGGTTCGTTATTATCCATTAATTATCCATTATAATTATCCATTGCCATTGATGGTTGTGGGCACTATAAGTGGTGCCCTCACCGCCGGATTATCTTGGTGTGTTTGGTGGTGTCAAGTAGCACCGAAGCCCTGATTGTCAATGAGGCAGACTTTTGTTGGTAAGTTTAATGTATTGGCTAGATTCATGGCCTGATATTAGCGTTGAAATGCAAATAGCATGTAAATTTCGCATTTGTGACTTAAATCGACCGGTTTTATCATCTAGCCTGATTTCAATTTAATTTTTGTATTTATCTCATACCGAATATGAAGTCCCTGTTAAAACAAGGCAATTTTTAGGCCTGAACGAGGGGAACTATTCGTTCACTGAGCTATTATCCCGCTGTAAACCTGTTAATAGCGCCTCAACGCTCATGCTCCAGTTATAGCAGCCGTGGAAGCTATTAGTCGGTGGAAGAGAACAAACATTGACCAATATTCTTGACTGCGAGAGAGGGCATTGAGTGCGTCCCCATTGCAGATATATTTTATCGTGTTTATCTCCTTTGGTGCATAAGTTCTTATCGCTTGAGGCTGATATTGATATTTCTTTATTTCTGTACTCGCACCCTTCCTTCCCCTGAGTGTGGGATCTAAGGGAGTTGAATTATGCCGCCGATAGATAACGCAGAAGCCCATCCATTCAAGAATCCTCCTCGAAATATTAATATTTTTAACCCCTCTCTCTCCTTTCCTCCAACTCTCCTACACTAGCCGTAGAACGTGCCCAGCATATACCCTCTTCGTCTCTTTTCCTCTCTCTCTCTCTCTCAGCATCCTTCCCGGCATCCCTTGCTCCTCCTCATCTCTTTAATTCCGAGGCGCGCTCTTCTCAGGGCATGAGGAAGGGTCTCGGGTTTCCAGCCCCTCCCACTCCTCAACCCCCCACACCCCGTGGTCGCTCCCCCTTCCCACTTATCTCCCACCACCGTACAGACCTTTCTACTATGTAGAGGGAGTTCACCCTTTGGGGAAATCTGGAAAGACTGGGAAACTCATGGAATTAAATTGTTTCTGGATGAACGGTGAACATCAGGGAAAATTTGGAAATGAAGCGAAATTTGGATAAAAATGTAAAATATTTTCTGTAAATATTAAATGATATGTTTTTCTCGTTGTCTTAGGATCAGGTCTATCTTACATATGTTTATTTCCATCCCATTTATACATCCGTCTTGACATTGATGAGATGCTCCATGAGTGTGAAAACGTATTGTTTTCTGTGATTTTATTCCATCTGGTTTTTAAGTTTACATTTTCCTTAACTTCGTATCGTATTCATGATCTGCATGGATTTGTATTTGGTAAATACAAAAAAATGAAATATTCTGTGAAACCAAATTACTGTTACATTTGTGAAATTGAGTCTACACGTAGTTGAGCATGGTGTAATTTGGAGAAGTCAGGAAAAAGAGTCTTGAAACTATTGAAAAGTCATGGAATATCGATTTTAAACGTGAGTGGGCACGATGAATGTTTTAATAAAGAAAGACAAAGCATTAAATACAATTAAGTAAGATTTTCCAGTTTTGGAGACCCTATCGATTGAACTAGGGTGTCAAATCCAATGTAGTAAAACGTGTTGGAGGAATTAGTATTAATGAATAAGTTAGATGGCGTGCTTAAAAAAATCTTCCCCTTCGTAGCATTACTTTTACATCATCTTTTCCGTGAAACTAATCCATTCTTTTGGGAGAATTGTTCATCTGTTTAACTTCGAGAACTTTGCATTTTGTCTCAATGATTTGCGATTCTGGTGTGAGAAAGTGAAATTTATCTTTTAAGCGCGTGAAAAAATATATTGTCGATCCCACAAAATTTTATTCAAATTATGTATCCATACCGATAAATTCTCCAAACTTTTGGCTAAAGTACTTCAAATTATTGCAAAAAAAAACATGCCTTTGATCTATTTAATACGAATGGCTCGATTGAAAATTTTTGGAACCCTTATGCGCAATTATAGTGTGTTGGTCTACTCGCTACTGAGACGAAAACGCTAGTTCAGTTCTTTGACTTAGATAACCTGACGAGGCTAGATGGAGGCATAGCTAAATATCCCGATTTATCTCGGTCAAGGCAAATGATTTTCCCTCTGTGGAATTTTCTCACGTTAAAAACACTTGAAATATCTCAGGTTTTCCCGGTGAATTGAGCGTAGATCAAATTTTCGACTACCCAACCAGGTCAAGGGATTGGCTGGCACTGGTGTCGCGAAGCCGTAGTCTGCCTTCGTCTTCGTAGTCTGTGATTATGACGGCTTGTGTACCCTTTATGATGATAATGTAAAGATATGCTGCTGTTTGGGCCGTGGTTATTTTTTAATAATGAGTTTTGAAAGAGGAAAACTTATACCACTGTGTTTCATTGCTAGCGACCCCGGTGCCGATGTGGCTTCGACGTAATCCCTCACTGAATCTCGGGTATTTCTATTTAAGCTCAGTCGTTGCAAATTAATGCTCGTCTTTTTCCCCTTTCATGAATGGAATAGCGCCAAGTAAATATGAGAAAGCGAGTGATCAACTAAATACAGGGTTATGATGAAAGAATAGTGTGGTTTCAGTAATTTAAAGGAAGATAGTAGAAATAGGGTGGCAGAGATTTATCAGAAGATGCCAGATCTCTGCTCGGCGTGCCTTGAGGATGGCACTTCAAGTTCAGGACTCCGTCCGTCGGATAGGACGCTATGCCGTGGTTCCCTAGGCGCCTTTCGTTAGGAGCTGGCTAATGTCATCTTCGGGTTTCTCCCTTGTTTAACAACTAAGGGCGCACATATTGAAATTTTAATTATGTACAAAACTGTTTGAAACGACAAGTTCGAAAAAACATTAGCTGTAAGTAATTTTGTTTTAATTTAAACCATGTTCAAAACTGCACCATTATTTTTTTATCACCTTGTATATGCACTCCAATTTAGTGTAAAGTCTACTGCGTAATTTTGAAAATGCTCAATCACCCAGGTGGGAGGAAGAATCGGTCCTGACCGACCAGTGTTAATTTAAATAATGTTTTAAACCGCCCATTTCTTTTATATTAACCCTGTATTGTATTTACAGCTCAACATATAAACGCGGAATGAATCTCGAAAATAGAAAACATTCGCGTGTTATTCATCTGCATCTTTTCTCAGCTGCATCCCTTTAAACGCTCTCGCCCTCTCTCTATCTCTCTCTCTCCCGTTCAGCTGGTCCTCTCCCCTTCCTTTCCCCTCTCCCCTCCTCCTCCTGCTGCTCGCCGCAATGAATAAGGGTCGTCTCTGGAGAGGGGAGGATCGATCGAGGGAGGAGGGGTTTTATGGCGCCAGGGGAGGGAAGGGGGAGACCCCGAGGAGGATGGGGGTCGCGAGGAGGAGGGGTTGGGCGTGGGTCGGTGGACTCGCCGGGTGGGGATGAGAGGCAGGTCTCGGATGTGGGGGTGGTCGGAGCCCCCCCCACTTTCGAGCCCTGTCGCTTGGGTGTCGCGAGAGCACAGACCGAGGATGGGAAGGAGCGCACCCATAGGGGATGCGCACAGGCCTGGGTCGGTCGAAAACATTGAGGCCACGTGATTATGGTGATAATATTTTTTTCTCTTCTTTTGTTCCTAGATATATTCCGAATATATATTTCAACACTTAGATTTTAATGGGGTTGATAACGCAGACACATAATTGCAAAGTTCTCCAAACATCATTTACCGTCGGTTGTGATAGAGTTTGTACTGTATAAAGATTCGTATCTTTCAGCATTACAATACGTAGCCGCTTTTTCAAGCTATTCGCTGTGAAATATCTTACCCTTTCGTAGATAATTTGATGGCGTCACGATCTCTTACAAAGTGTATCACCGCGTCTCTGCAACTCTACGGTCTTGTTCATGGGCCTCATTTAGTTCATTTCTGTTACGTTCATAGTAGCGATATCTTAACCCATTATTCCCCAGACTGTATTCAGGGCTTTTAACTTCGGTTGTTTCGCATTTTCCGATTTATTTTGGCGTAATTAAGATGAATTTTTGGAAAAAAAAATATTTTCATCATATTATATGATTTTCAAAAAGCTGCGTATACGCAACGCTGGGAAAAATCCGGTAAATTTATACAAAAAAAGTAATTTTTAAATTATAGGTTACATATTTTATTTTTTATCTTTATTTGTACACTCGACATCTTCGCCGGGAGTTATCCGTATTCCTTTGGAGGAAATGCTCCATTCTGCCATGACGGACATGCCGGGGGATGTCATTTTTCCTAGGGTGTCTCGTATGTGTGCATCGATTTTTGTGCCATACGCCATTAGTCATAAAAATAAAATTACATGAATGAAAATGTTGGTGTAAGTAACAAAATTAGAACTAGGGATACTTTAAAAAGTCAGTAAATCGAAGACAAAAGTATTCTGAGGTAGAAACTTGTTCTGAGAATTAGAATTCAATAATGTTGCGTTAACGCAACGCTGGGGATTAATGGGTTAATTCAATATGAGGTTTTTCCTGAACGAGTAATTAAATCACTCCCTCAATGACGTCACCAACCCATGAAAAGTGGGCGGCAACTTTTGCGTTTTATTAATTTGAACTTAAAGAGAGGATGGTTGAATTGGGAAGATGTTTTTCGTTGCAACTTATCTTTCCCATTCCTCTACCGAATTCTCTACACTGAACTGCCTCAGTGAACGATCAGATTTATTGAAAGGATTCGGTAGATGTAAAGGCATCGAAGTGAAGAAAAATAAATATTCCCCATCCATTCATTCTGTTTAAAGTTTGAAGTTAGAAAACGCGAAATTTGTAACACACCTTTTCACGAGTTGATGGAGTAATCAGGGTTCAGGTTCATTTATTTGTTCAGGGTGAACTTTTCAATGAGGAAAGGAATTGCTTACAAGCGAGTAAACAACGATGAACTGCTCGGCCTGATCTGACGTCATCAACTTTACTGCATACGGATTAAAGCCGTTAACTTTTTGCTGCCTATTGCGAAAAGCAACCGACGGAAAAGCACCGGTCTCTCCATTTCTCAATATCTAGCACAATTGAAAGAAAAAGTAAATTAGTGCGGTAACCCTTAAATTGTCGAGCATGCAGGGTGTAAAACGATTCCAATCGAGATTCAAAGCCGCAAACTCTTAGTTGTCAGACAAAAACTACTTCGCCGTAGTTTTACAAACTACGTACTACAAAAATGTACTTCGCCGAAAACGCATGATAGTGGCAAAAGTAATAGTGTAAACCACTCAATCGATGTATCATATTAAATTGCAAAGATACTATGGCGGTGAAAATATTTTTATTACTTACACATCAAAGCACCTGATATGGACGGAATCAAAGTTGGAAATTTTCTGCCGTATTTGAACTCCGGCCCCCCGCGTGATATGCCAGGGACTTTGCCACCCTTTTGCTCTGCCCCTTAAGTGAGAGCGGGTACGTGCTTCCTTGCAATCAATCTAATAAACCTATCTGAAAATTTTCTGCCACTGCCAGGGATGAACCTCAGGTCTCTCGAATGATGCGCCTGAGATGGACCTTTCATACTACTCTACCCCGTAAGTGTAAGTGTATGTTTTCTTGCCAATGTTGAAATCTTGGAAAGCTGCGTGAGGACCAGAAATCGAACCTATCCTCCTTTCTGTAGTAATTGGCGATGTCAATAAATAATATCGAGATGATTACTACCGTAATATAGATTGCGATAAAATATCGTGATATTTACGCAATCAAAACGCGCCTTCCGATAAAATACCGAGATATATCACCCATTGAAAAATCCCCTCTCTATGTGCGGCGATATTTTCAATGGAATGATATATATTAGTATATTATCGTCATATTTTCTCCGGTCCCGATATCTTTGTAATTGGGTGATATATCACAATTTTATTGGATATAAATTTTCCGAAAGTGTTCAAAGTATGTAATATATTCATGGTATCTTTAAACATCGTTATATTTTGCTATATTTCGACACATCGCCCAGGCTTAGCGAGACATTGCCCCTTTGTTCCCCTCGCGAGGATGGCGGGAATGATTTGGGAGGATTGGGGGGGGGGGGTTAAAGAACGCGGGGGTGGGAGGTCGGTGGTGTGGACGGTTGGTGGTGGTGGTGGTGTCGCCGTGCAGCCGTCGTCTTCTCCTTCGGCCAGGGTCGCATCCGTGCTCGTTCGATTCGCGAAGGACGCGCGCCCGTTTCACACCGGAGCGAGCTCACCACGAAAGTCCGCGCTTGGAAACCTGTTTTTTTTCCTCTTCATTTTTTTTCGTTCTGGAGGGCTCGATGTTGATGATAAAAATAGGAGTCAGTAAACTGGAGCAGGTAGAGCACTTGAGTTACTACAGGATCCACAATGGTCACCGATTCAGGTGTTGTGGATTTTGTTTGCCAGTACTTTTTCCACGTACGGACCGTTGTCGCAACAGTAATGCGTTCGAATGACTCGGTGGTGGTGTCGTACGTTCTTCGTCGGTTAATTGAGTGTCTTTAAACGGTTAATGCGGCGATCAAGTTTTTCGTGGGGGTTCAAAATAATTTTTATGTAATGAGAAGGTAAATTCGTGGTGATAGAAAGAGTTATTAAGAGTTACAGTATCGACGTTTACCAATTAAGGTACCCTGACCTTATGACCAGTACTTTTTCTATTTCCTTACTGTTTTTGTCTCTAATGTACGTAGGAATGATTTTGTAGCGGTTTCATAAATTATTCGATGAATAATTTATACTCTAGTCTTAGTTGCATTTTGTAGTATACCGAAGCTTATTTATCTTCAGTTATGTTTCCACATCATCTTCCCTCGATTGACCACAAATGTATATAAGTTCTGTAAGTTTGTATTGCAACCGATATGTCGGCGTGAGAGTGTATTGCTAAGCATCCTTGTGAACTTAATTTTTGCCAAAGTCGATGGATAAAATGTTTGTTTGAGATTGATTGATTAATTGTTGGATTATTTTATGTATGGTTTGCTATAATTTTCTCTATTTAAGTAGGAAGAATATGATAATATTTCTAAAGTTACTTATATCAGGATGTTTTTGAAGAAGATTTATAGAAGACCTTGAATCTGACTGCTTGACGGTGAAGAAGCATTTTAGATGTTGAAGAGAGTGGTGGACGTGTGTATAGCATGTAGAAGAACAAATTGGGAGCTCTTGGCATGGTGTTGAACAGCGAACGATGTTGTAGGTAATTACGAGAAGACAGTTTGCGGATGGAGCTGGTAATGATGGGCGATAAGTTGCTTGAAGATGTTAAGTGAACATGGAAGGAGGAAGATGGAAAGCAGTTGGCTGTAAGGGATGGAGGGTATAGGAAATACGCTTGGATGTATGACCATGTGGTGAAAATGCATGTCCCTTCCGATATTGGGATCTGAACCCTCTGAGAATACAAACGATCTGAACCTTTAGACCCAACGGTAGCTACCTTTAACTGACATTTGTGTCCGCTTGGAATAGCATGGGTGAATTACGCCCTTTTTTTATTACTTAAGAACAATTATCATTTCCTTCATAGGTAAATTAAGAAAATTATTACAGTACACTATATAAACGAAAATATTTCAACCAGCGACTTTGTCAAAGACCAGGTCGACAAGAATACTTAGCAATATAAACTAAAGCTGACTTATCCATTACTTAGCCCATTGGTATAAAAATTTTTGTGTTTTAGATAATCTTTTAATTAATGAAAATTTTACAGTACGACATTTTTTAACCCGCAAATTCTACCGCTATTAAATCCCGTACGGTACTTCTTCGATAGATAATAATTCGCATCTCTCTTGGGAGCATTTTTTCTTTATTTTTCCACGTCGGAGAGTGTACCTATTCGTCTTTTATTCCTATGCTACGCATCGTATAGGTGTCACGCTCGCCATGTTTGTCATTTTTTTTTTGCGAGTTTGACGCGTGGGAAGTTGGGCTTTCGTCACCTCTGTCCGCGCGTCAAGTGCACGATTTAAAAGGCGGACTTCTCTAACGCAGCAGCAGCAGCCAAGCACCGGGTGGGATGTCCTCGGGACTCGGGCGTCTAGAACGCTTGCGAAGCACTTAGTACTTGAAGTCGTCTCTCGGAGAGCGCGCCCCTTCCTCTCTCCTCCGCCTCCCCCTCCTCGTCTGCGACCTATTGTGCTCGGCGCACGCGTGACCTCCCCCCACCCGACCACCCCTCCCCACCCCACTTCCTCCTCGACCCTCCCCCCCCCCTCTCGCTCCTCGAGAGATCGCCTGGTATTTCAAATTTCATGCCAGACGACTCGGCCATGAGTGCAGCGCGCGATGTTTTTCGTACGTCAATCCGCCCGCGAGTGCACTGCACATAGATAACCAATCCTGGTTTCTGGGTTTACGCAGCGATCGGATTAGCTACTCGTGAGTTATGTCGAAAATTTTAGTGAGAAGAATGTAGGAAGATAGATAAAACCGAATTTGTTTTCCGTCGTCATTATTCATTTGCTTATGTAATATTGATTCGGTTTTATTCAGTCATTTTTTATGTTAGGGATACCTTATTTATTCTCAAGTGATATTCGCGCTAAGCACCTCTGAAGTGCTAAGCTCACGATTCTTCTATGAATATGGATTTTTGTAAAAGGGCAATCACAGTAGACAAAGCTAAAAAATTACGTTGTACAAAAACTGCGGAAACTGTAGTATTAATTCGTGAGAATTCTTATGATGATATCCATTTTATCGGAAGTGAGTGCGTACGACGATGTAAAAACGAAAATCCGTGTGCAAGGGGTATTTACGTCAAACCTAAGATGATGTATTTTGATAAAAGAGCAATCAGGTAGAAAAGCGAAAAAGTCACGTAATATAATCTTAAAAGCGAATAGAAATCCCATTTCAGAGGCCGGTGTCTTCAGTATATGTTAGGTGGAATGTAAAGGCAATTATGAGAATGTAACAGATTTATCGTTTTTTTATAATTTATAATAGATATTACGCCTTTCTCCTAAGAATGAATTGAAATTTTCAAGATAAATTATGCCTAATTTTGCTTGTTTTTGCATTTATGATTCAGATTATTTGGTTGATTCACCCATAATCCTCAATGATCTAATAGCTGTCTGATTCTTCGAATTGTGCAGCTATATTGTACATACTTTTTGCTAGATTATATTTTTTATTTTCATTTCTATTGTCAATGGTAATTTCGAATAGCCGAATGATGTCTTTTAATCAGTAGATATCTTTCTAACTGCAGAGATTACACGGAAAGCTATGGAAATATGCGCGTTTGTTTTTATTGATTTTCTCCAAGTCAACAAACCCCTAGGGAATCTGTAAAAATAAAATATAAAAGTTTAGCGCTTCCGAAGAGTAAACAGTGTTTTGAAAACTCTTTCCTTCAGTAAAAAGCCCTTAATATTTTTCACCTCTGAAGTGCTTTCGAATACTTAGGCAGTCCGGCAATTTGTAAAAGCCGCTGTTCTCGAGAGCGGTAAATGCTTGAAAATCCGAGACAAACGGTCTCGCCTTTGTTTTAATTCCAAACCCCATTTGCTTTCGTATAAAATCACTTAGTATCTACTTTAGAGTACTAACTTTTCTTGGCGTGAATGAGTGACGTACACATTAGCTTGGAGAAAGATAAAATTTAAAGTATGGCACGTTAATGCTATCTTTGATTCCTTGTAAATTCTTTTCCATTGAGCCCGATATCACGGCTCATTCTTGTTGTATTTCCTCCTGATTTTTTATCTAGGTTTTATAAATTTAATTTGTCTCTATGCATGAATTCTCACGATCCATCCTGGTGTTGGATTGATAAAAGTATTCTTATTCTTTGGCTAGGTCGAACCAATCAGAGAGAAAGAGTGGAGGATGGAAATGTGGGAGGACATTGATCATGGGAGCATTGATATTTTTAAAAAAATTATGAACTAGGTGGCGTTAGGGTTGGCTAGATTAATAATTTATTTTTCATGAGTGGCCCATAGACTTTCGAGAGGATTTCCAGGACTTCATATCATGGAGTAAGATCGGTATTAAGCCCCCAGCTACAATTGAATGCAAATTAGAACTCAATCCTTCTATTTACCGATTATAGTACTTAATTTTTAATATGATTTGTTTTGTGAATCGAATAAGAACTTATATTTCCATATATATCGTTGTAGTATTTTTATTTCATCGTTTACATCCTCTTTTTTCGACGTAGATCTCCAAGAAAGTGACAGGAGTGACAGAATCAGCGCTCTCTAAATAACGCTGCCCACCATGTAATTTTCTTTGAAGATGAACCGTTTGCATCAGCTTCCGGCTGCCAATATCACAGCCCCAAAAACCCCTCCCTAAAACAGCTCGTCGCCCGGTGCATCCCAGATGCCCCGTTGGCGAACATGTCTCTCTTAATTAATTTGTCCCGTCAGTTTTGAATCTCTTTCTACTCCCGGTTCGGTTTTAATTTTTTCTTTAAATATTCCATTTTGCTCCCTCCGTCGCCTCTCTTTCTTTTACGTTTTTTCTCTCCCTCTGTTTCGTACCCATTGGTGGTATTAGAAGAGGGGTTCCATACCATTCTACTCCCTTGAACCGTTTTTTTTTTCCTTTCGACAGCTTGGGAGTTTTCCCTCCCCCACGAAATGTGCCTTACATTTCAGCCGTCTCATTTTCCTTCTCCCCAGTTTCTTTCTTTCTCTCTTTAGCCCTCGACTTCATTCTCTGTGTCTTTAAATAGATCTTTGCTCGCAGACATTATTTCTTACCTCATTTTCTGTGATCAAGTTCGATGTGATTTATCATCCCATAGTCGTTCCCATTTCCTCCGCGGATTCTCTCTTCTAATGAGATTTTCTGGCGATGTCGATTTTTCCTTTCGATAGTGTTGGTAGCTGGGATGTGATGCGAATGCACTTTATTACAGCATTTCCTAGAACATTGGTGGTATCCGTTGAAAAATGGGCCAATATTGTTTGCAGATATGATTGAATCTTTGAGTTCCTTCTCTTACAAGTTTTTTGTAAGTATTTCAAGACTTTCTAATTTTTCCCTCAGAATTCGTGGGGATGATAGAAATATTTATGCCGCATTTTAAAATTAATTTAGGCATTATTTATTGCTAATTTATGTAGCTTTGCATGATAACTTTTTTGTCTCTCCTTTAAATTCTTCCTGAATACATCAATTTTGCTCCATTTCACTCTTTCATATTGTTGAAGAATAGGTATTTTTATTATATTTATTCGTATCAGTATCTCAATCTTTAGCTGAACTGTCTCGAGTAGCATGAGGTCTCAATTTTAAGGTTCAAGTCAGCCCCATTAATGTTTGGTCTCTCTCTCTCTCAGAAGAAATAAATTTGCCCTTCGACTTACATGTTATTATCCTAATGCTCTGATTGAAGTAAAATCGGGTATAATTTTATTATACATCTTATCCATAAAATTTTTTATGTACTAGGTACCTAAGAAATCAAATTCCTCTTTAGGATATTTCGGTAGCCTATACATTTTGGGATATATAACCTCATTGTATTATATGAGAGAGTAATCAAGTTCCATATTTAAAGCGGAAGTTTCTACCTATTACGTGCAGGTAATAAATAATGTGTAATTATCTTTCCAACTCATTTAGTACTTCATGATAACATCCGCGACTTATTCCAAAAAAGGCCATTGCCATAAATCTTAATCGTGCGACTTTCTGAAAATGTATATTTTTATTTTTCATATTTTAAATATACAATTGAGACGACGCGTCGCGACGGGTGCTTCCCCATGGAAAGGTTAATTTTTATAAATAATCATCGCGATGCTATTAAATGCCTGTATAATTAATGTCGCCCATTTGGTGTTCGAGGAAAAGTGTCATTTGCCTTGTCGGTATTGGCATGCATTGTATCTTTCTTAGAATTTGATGTACTGTATTGATGTTGGAATGCGTGCTGTAAAAGAGTCTATTCATGTAAACATATCGTTCGTTCCCTTAGCCTTTATGCCGAATCCTGTCGCATTGCACTCAGTAATTTCTGTAGTCTCCTTTTATTCTTTTTAACCCCCAAGTCCCGTCGCTCCTTTGATTCATATTGCCCATTGTTTCCCTCTTTCAGAGTTGCGATTGAACGTTGAGGTACGCGAAATTAATGTTTGATTCCTTCTCTATAATTTAGGAAACTTGCCGTCCTCTTTCATTTACCACGCCCTGAGTGAATCCCCCTCCATTCATTACGCTTCTGCGTTGGCTCGCTGAATTTTATTTTCATGTTGATTCTTAATAGTGCTTTCCGTGATAGCCTCTATCCGCACCCGTTTTAGCTTCATAATAGTATGTATTCGCGCCTAAGTGTTCCATTTCCCGTTGCTCATTTGCTGAGAAAATAGGGAAGATATGTTACCGAACGAATTGGTTAATGAAATCGTTTCTCCTCCGCACAATAAAGGGGTTTAATGTAATGATATATAGATCGAACTCGGGCATTCAAATCTATCTTAACGCGCACCTGTATTCTTTTTTTGCGTTCTCGTACAGGTTAAGGGCTGGTGTGCATACACGTCCTACTACACGCCTCTTAACGGAACTGATAAATAAAATCGCGCGTAAATTAAGTACAACCTAGCCGAAATTGACCTCCACGTATTAATATACATGAACTGCCATGAGAAAAAAAATTCTCTGGACCGGAAATCGAACCACGGACCTTAGGCCCTCCGGGCCACTGCGCAGACCACTACTCAATCAAGGTTTAGGAATCTGCGCAATTCATTCATATTTCACCGCCGTCCACGCGGCAGCCTTCGAAATATTACACTCTACCTATTAACTGCGCGCTGTTTGTTGTTGCCTTTCCCCATTCCAAGGTTCGTTCTTCGACACCCATATTTCTCCTTCAGCAAATAAATGAGGTCTCTCTCTCTCTCTGAGCTAATGCAATGTGTTCCTTCCATCGGGTTCCTGGGGTTATAGCCCTCTCGACTGGCTGCGTAGTTTTTTACCCGCCTCCCCTCCCTTCCCCCGTGGGGGAGCGCGCGGACCGAACGAGTCGAGCCTCTCGCGGTCCCTTCCCTCTGTGCTCATCCTTCAAGCGCATCCTTCGTGTAGTCTCCTTCCTCATTCAGAATATCCATGGAGACAAGCCAAATTAGGGTTGCTGAGCCGCCGCCGCCGCAGCCGAAAGGTCTACCCTTCCGCATTCGAGTCGGGCGAAGATTAATTCCGTAGACACCACACGGTTCGGAATTTGACTCATCTTAGGTTACATTAAGTTGTGCTTAGGTTACAAGTTGTGCTAAAATTCCGCAGAGAAAAAATTATTCGCCTTGACCAGGATTCGAATTCGTAGGAATTCAATTGAAGGTAGTGACGCCTCGGTAGATTAGCTGGCCAAAGCTCTCGACCGGAAATCGGGGGATCCGGATTCGAATCCCGTTCAAGGCGCATGGTTTTTTCCCATTGGAATTTTCGCGCAGTGTGCGCATTGCGGGTGACTCCGTATAGTTATCATCGCGGCTAGTCCCGGCATACTTGTAAAAAATTTCATTTATTAGTACCGAAAATTTCATTTGTGGAATGTCTCATATATCCGCGTCCGAACGTAGCGGTAACCTGTCGTTACTTCGTGTTCGCGACACTGTTGCTAATATTTGAGATGGTGCGAAGAGCTCTTTTTTTTTCGCAAATATAAATTTATTAATGGAGAGGGGGGAATAACTCAGGTGAAAGGCATACGAGATCGCTCATCGGCCTCTGCTAATTCGACCAAATTTACAATGACATTCTCTCAGGCCAGGTAATGATGGGCCCGATTGGCTGACGATGATTTCGTTTATGTGTTTGTTGTTTCGATTGGACATTTTTTTCGATTAAATTAAGTACTCACGAAGTGGGAGAAGGATTAGGATTTTAATAAAATCTAAGTATTTGCTTTGCTCTTTTCATTTCCCATAATAATGCGGAAGGTGGGACTTTAACTTCAATGTTGGCCTCTGCTTTTGGTTCGCAACTGTAGTGTGCGCGCTTACATCAATTTCCTCTGAGATAACTTTCTGTGTCCGGTGAAGTTCATAGCCTTCTTGTGAAGTCTGTTTCGTCACTTCGTTGTTCTGTCCGTGTCTCCGTGATCGTCTCCTGTCGCTTAAAGTGCAAAATATGACATTTTCAGAGTATTGTGATACAGTTTGCTTCTCTTCATTTTATTCTTTGTAAAAGAAATAGTTGTCATAAATGTGAATACTAAACTTTTTATTTGTCGTCAATAAAAATGTGTGTACTACATCCAGAAAGAGAACAATGCAGATAGAACTATCGGACTTTAAAATGTTTCGGTGGCTCGTGTAAACTATAGTGCGTTAGCCAAAGTAGAGAAGCCAGTTCATTTCGTTTATGCTAGGGTTGTTTAAAATTGTAGCAATGGCCACGTGACTTATGTTGTCTCAAGATCGCTGATCCAGATATTTTAGAGCCTTATACACTAGTCTCCGCTCGGTTTTATTTCTTTTATGAAAGCTTGAATGGACTGGTATGAGTAAAATGATGCATTGAAATGGAATGACCTGGCTTTATTCACCTTGGGATCCGGTGCGTTAAATTTGGGTACGTTATTCTGAAGTGTGGGAGTTCTTGATAAAATGCTTATTTTGCTCTTAAGTAAAGGATTTTTTAGATCTCATGTTAGCAGGATATCATAGAAATAGTATCCGTTTTATTTTGCTGCACTTTTCCGCTTTATGTTTTGATATGTAGCTAGTGCATCTCCTCATAAAATTGAGGAAGTAGTTAATTCCTCAAGGGGGATGCAGCTTTACAGTGCACCGAGCCTTCAGCGGCTGTTGTATAACTTTTCTGCAATTGTCAGTGTCGGTAGGCAGAAATCAGGGTATTCACTGTTGAATAGCGGTGAAATGAGATAAGTGTAGTATCTTGACATAGTCTTTCGATCGAAAACCAAATTTTTTACTCTTACTATTTGCTTCAAGTATTTTCTGCCTCATTAGTCGTACATGATGCCGTAGACTCAACGTGCCATCACTAAAAGTTTGAAAGAAATGAACGTAGGTGTCATTACAATGACGATCGTTGTGAATATTTCTTTCACCTATTCTTACGCGTGACGATATACCAGTGATTATTTCAAGGCTGTTGTTGTAGGGATACATTTAAAATTGACTAAACGATAAAAATTTTCCTCGTTTAGAATTTAGTATCGCCTATTGTAGAAATATGTTAAGTTAATGGTATCTAAGAGTACTGCCCAGCGACGTAGTGGAGGCAACCTTAATGATCGTAAATGATGCGATTGTACGTAACACTTCTTGTTCGGTAAAATTCGTTCTAATCTTAAGACTATTCTTGCTATTTAGCATTTACCAAGGTGCTTAGCTCAGCATATCTTATAACGTATTTATTAAATATATTGTTTCTCGTAATTTTTCCTTATCCTCACGTTTGTGAAATCAAAGTAACAGAAACACCTCCTACTCACCTTGGGGGTCATGCGTATGGCAGATGTGCGCGATATCACAAGAAGGAGCGCTTAGAATTATTGCAGAAGCTATTTTCTGGGTTCGTGTATGCTTGTAAAAGATAAAGCGTTTAAGGACCATCTGCTCACGCATCTGCAGGAGCACAGATCTCCTGTAAACAGGACTTTGGATTGTGGCCAAGCTCCTTTGCATAAAACGCAAGCTGTGTCACGTGCTCCGATGAGGAAGACGGCCAAACCCTTGACGGGTAATCCCCTTTTACTTATTTCTTTGGCATGCTCCGACCTCTTGCTCGTGCCGTGTAGGTGGTGATGTTCGCATTTTCTCTTCGTGCTACTTGTTTTATTATTAACCAAATCAGGTGTGCGATCGTGGTTTTTGCTTGTCGTTGTCCCTAAACATGAATTTCAATCGTCACTGCACGCTGCTCCCCTAAAGTATTCTAGGTTGTCATTTTACTATGCGATAAGAGTGACTCATTGGAGCAGACATTCAGTAATGGGTATGAAGTTAGTGCCTTCACTTTCGCAAGGTAATATAATACTAAAATAACTCGATAAATGAGGAGTTGTGTCCCGTGCTGTGTAAATTTTGCTCCAGTTACAAAGATAATATTAATCTCAATGAGCTCTTATTTTGGAGTTGTTGCTAAGGATCGCTACAATTCTTAATTACTCTTTTTCATTAGTTATCCGTCAACTATTCCGAAGTATTATTACACCGTCTAAAATTTTTATATGT
The DNA here is from genome assembly GCF_921293095.1 of Ischnura elegans. Classification (NCBI taxonomy): domain Eukaryota; kingdom Metazoa; phylum Arthropoda; class Insecta; order Odonata; family Coenagrionidae; genus Ischnura; species Ischnura elegans. The sequence continues at coordinate 104,871,713 of NC_060248.1, forward strand.
ATATTCCGTCATCAGATGATTATTTATTTTCATTTGCACTGCACTTCAGCGCTCGCCACTGCTCACAGCAAGATGGCCAATGATGGGACTTCAGTCTCCTTCCTGCTACATTTCTCTGTTTCGAACAATTTATTATCAAATTCCTTCCTCCTGCCAACTAAACGATGATTTGGTGAGGGCTGGGCTAATGAGCGGCTTCATGAAAACGTCAGTCCTGAACTACTAGGTATACTACGAGAATAGATAGAACAGCAACAGGAAGGGAAATAAGAAATTTCTCAAACCGATTCCTACCGTTCGAGTCTTAGTGATAGATTCACATCTGCCGACAGAAAACCATACGGCGACTGTTATACTCCCACAACTGGCGGTTGAGGGAAATTTTTGTCGTTAAAAGGCGAGGAAGTGTTAAACATTGGATACCAAGGATGCTAATTACATCAAGGTAGATATTGTCACACCCGCACTCCGGCCCTTCCGCAAATTTGTGTGTTAGCGCCCATAACCTCCTAACCTCCTATTAAAGAACATTCTTACTGCTTGGTAGGCTCTTTACTTCACTCGCGTTCATCCAATTATTTGGAATGGAAAGTGCAACGAAAAATAATCAACGGGATCTGATAGATCGATTGGCTTTAATATATTTTTGAGTGGTTTAAAATTAAATCTTAAAACTTTTAAATTGCTTTTTCAATGACTGATGAAAGCCAAAGTTTTTTTAATTCCACGTTCTTATTCTTTTGCTCGGTAAAACCAATCTAAGCGGAAAGGAAATATGGAGGATGGGAAAGTGAGAGGACATTGAGCGTGGGAGTATTGAGATATTTTAAAAACTTTGTGAACTGGGCGGCGGTAGGGTTGGATAGATTAATGATTTATTTTTCATGAGTGGCCCATAGATATCTATGATTTCATAACAGGGGTCCTGAGAGGTTGAGAACTTTGGATGAAGGATAGGAGAGTTAACTTTCTCTTGAGTCGTCTAGATACTTGCAAAGAGCTATAATACAATAGATTTGACTCCTACGTTTAAATTGGTGATTTACAATGATCAATCCCGGTTAATCTCATTGAATTTTCCAACCGTCATTTTCGTTTTACTAACTATTAATTGGTATGGTATGGTGTGATATTTGTAGGAGGCGACCTACAGCTGAGGTGATTTGCGCCATGAGGGAAGTGTAGGTAAGGAAGGGTGGAGTGAAACCCGGCGTCGGAATCAGCATACCCTTAACGAAAGGCGCCAAGGGGACTGCGCTTAACGTCCCATCCGACCGACGGTGTGTTGTTCTTGAAATGGCAGCGAAAAACCGCAGTATCTTTACTAGAATTCAGTTCAAGGTGTATGATTTTTTTCTCAGAGGAATATTATTAATCTGGTTTTGATGCTGCGAATAATACTGCCGCGTTCAAATCACTTTTGGAATTCTCATCACGCAGTGCACAAGTTTAAAAAAAACATACATTCTTTCCACATAAGCATCAACTGTTCTTTTGCTGGCATAAACGCAATTCATACGTTGCTATCTCTAACATTGACGTTTCTCTCTATCAAGTACCCTTTTTAACTCGCCAAGATAATGTGAAAAATGAATACGTTGAATATAAATTAGTTGATTTTTTTTCTCCTTGCATCATAGACGGTATCGCACTCTCAAGTGCTTTATCTATGATAATATCTGTTCCTTGATATCTTAAAAGATATGTTTATATTTTTGGCCCATCTACTCAATTTATCGGTCAGTAAAGTAGCACTGCCGATGATAGATCATATTCATATACTTGGAGTTTACGTGATGCACGTATCACTCCGGCCATGGAAAAAACGTTAATTGTAGTGTATTGATGATCTTCATTGTGATGTAAGTAAAGAAAAAGATTGGAATTTTTGTTGATTCGTACGATGGAAACCCCTGCCATGTTTTAATTCTTTGGAGTATCTATGTAAGTATATATTCTACGTTCAATCACAGTGTTTATATTTTATTGTATATGTGTAAAAAATGGAAAGAATCACTAATTACAAAAAAGTGCACATCAAAGATCAGCCTGATGGGCACCCCCCGATGAATATTTTTCTCCACTCCAGGTATTTTATTGCATAAGTGGAAAAATAGGAAGAATGACTAATTACTAAAATAAAGTGCGCATCAAGGATCAACCTGATGGACAGCTCGTTCTTCTCCTCTCCCACCCAGTCTCCCTATAGCCTAGGTACATGTTCCCTTTAATGTCTCTACTGTTCATACGCAAAAGAAAAACAAGGCCAAGAAGCCTTGGGAGTTTTACAAGGCTTGGCATTTTATGATGATCTTTTACGACCTTACAAACTGTTCAGACTACCAAGATGCATCGTGGTAATAGTCTGCTCCCGGGAGGTAAATACTCGAGATTGTTTTGCTTGTTTCCCGTACGCGGCGTTTTAAGGGTGCTGTGTATCTTCGAAGGCCGCCTGCCTGTTCGATAGATGAAGAAAGAGACGTGGCGGAAACTGTAAAAGTCACACTCAAACCGGGTGGATAAGTGAAGGGGCGGCAAAATCACCCCCTCCCCAACTCCCAACCGTCATGGACTGGTCCTAGTTGAATGCACAAGATGAAGAGTTGGCGATGGAAATGAACTATCTTTGTGCCTGTAAATGTGATCAGCGATCTGTAATATGGATAGCTATTGCGGTAACCGCTTCGGGTTTTTATCTCTTGAGGAGTGATCGGGAATATCTATGTGCAGCTTGAGAACGCAAATATTCTGGCAAAGTATTTTCCGGACGCCAAACAGACGCAGCTTATAGCATCACCGTGCAGATTTTAAACGATCTCCTTTATCCGAAATTTGTTTTAGAGTATTATTTGATAGACGATGTATTTTCAACTATAATTTTTTTCAAGAATAAATAATGGGTAGAGGTCTTCGAATGACAATTTCTAAAAAAGTACATTTACTTAAGTTCGAGTTAAGAAGCTGTGAAGTGTACACTTATTACTGCTGATGTTTGGCTGATTCTTTATTATCGATTCTTCAGGGCTAATTTTTACTTCAATTAGAGCGATGAAATTACATTTTAGTTTGCTAATTTAAATTATCTCATTTGCATATCGTTTGTCTGCAGTTACAAATGGAGAGAGCATTTACATAGCTACTTTCCAGCATGATCAGTATCAGAGATTATTTCACTCAACCATTTCAGTTTTAGAATATTGCAAAAATTCCATTTTCGGACTCCATCAGAACTAAAACATCTACATATTATTAAATTAAGTCATTTCTTCAACCTGAAGGCTGTTTAGAAAGTGTGAGGGTAGATTAACTTCTGGATTATTTAGGAACATACTCCGTATTGTCACAAAGATAGCACGCGATGGTCATTTTATTTCTGTCGGGCATTTCTCATCGGGAGGATTCACGTAGTCCACCGCATAAGAAGACTCAAATGGCTTCACCTTACAATCGACCCCGGGAACTTCACCAGCAGCTAGGGATAGCAGCTCAACGCTCTTTCCACTGGGCCGCCACACTCCCTGAAGGCCTGGTTACACGATACATTAACACGTACGAGTTTATGTCTTAATGTATGAATGCCAAAATGCACCGCGTAAGCACAAAAATTTTGCGAAAGCATGCGAAAACCTGTGCTAATTTGATGCCTGTATTCGTACATGTTCCGTTTCGGTCCACCAAAGTCATTCATGCAATCAGAATCGTATATGTTAATGTATAATGTAACCTGGGCTTGAGAGATTTTATTGCTCTGATTACATTCTTATCGAAAATTTCTTCATTGAGCTAGATCACGGGTCTCCAAACTATGGCCCGATGGTCACAGCCGGCCCGACACACAATTTCATCCCACCCCCCAAAAAAATCCCTTTGTGTTGGCCCATGTAATCTGGAACGTGATTTTAATGAATTTTTGCAGTCAAAACGACAGCATCATTCGTCAAACTAATTTGTTTGCATGAAACTAAAGGTAGGATTCTATGTAGTTTACCCTTATTTTTTCCAACGAGATATTTTTTTATTTTTCCTTGTTTATACTCCAATTTTTGAGGAAATTAATTTACTGGCACTAATTTGGTCATTTTTTAAAACTTTTTATGCCTTCGGCCCGCAAAAAATGTGGAAAATATGTATTGTGGCCCTTACGTTGAAAGTTTAGAGACCCCTGAGCTGGATAGACATCCAAATCGGTACTCGTTTGAGTGTTCTGTCTTCAAATCTTCCCTGGGCTTAAGAGCCATATTCTGTTTTAACTCATTACGCGCGTGGAACGGGGTGACAATGATTGCTCACCTCTGAAGGCCCGGCTTCATGCCATGCCATTTCTCTTGCTCCCCTTCCCCTCTCCCGCATTCTTTCCCCCTTCCCGCTCCCCGCCCGCCTCCCCCTCCGTAAGCCCCCACTCCTCTTCCATCTCCTCCGCCCTCCTGCCGTCCTGCGCTCCTGCGACCTCCTCGACGTAATATCGTCTCATATTTTTTTTTTCTTTTCGAACAGCTGTTAAACGATCTCCATCTCGTAGCCGTGTATGCCTGTCCGATACTTGGGTCAGTAAACCCGTGTACTTCTGGAGACCCGGGGATGCTCTTTGGGTTGCGCCTTAGCTTGTGTATGTTAAGAGGACGTATCACGTCTGGTTGTTTTTTCACCTCGAATTATTCATTTAAAACACACGCTATACTTAGAAATTTTGTGGGTATAGAGAGCGTACCCTTGTCAACAATTTCGTGTCTCAAATTTGAAAATTTTACCGCAACATTTTATTTTTTTGTAAAATTTTATTATTTGACGTACAGGAAAATTTTGACGAAGATCTACTCTATGCACCCTGAACTTTTCAGTATGATAGTGGTATAATAGTAATTTTAAACTAATAATTCGTCGTCAAAAATGAAAAATTACGACCGTTCGAAAAGTAATATTACATTTTTTCTCGTTCTATCGTACGGTGGCGCGTATGCATGAACAAAATAACAAAAGGGGCTATTAGGGCATCTCGCGTTCATGTATTCTCGCATGCGTTATAGCAGTTCACCGCTTTACATGACGCATTTTTAAATTCGTTCTCGTACGTACGCTAGATTGTTCAAGCACATGACCCGTGTAAAAATGGCTTAAGAGCATGTGTTCGGGAAGTCATGTTGGCATTTTAAAGAGCGTTTTGTTTTAGCTGAATTTGCTTGCCTGGTTTTTTTTCCGCCCAATTATCGATCCTGTTCTCAACTTGACGGGTTTTCGTTTTGAGTTTACATTTTCTCTAATTTCAGAGCTTTTGTATTTAGGTGGGTGTGATTTGATTGTCTTACTATCGTTTGATAGTGATATTATTGATAGTCGTCATTATCTGATAGTCAATTTCTCGCCAGTTTTTAACGTACAAATTTTCTCAGCTTATAATAATAACTTTATTATTCCACACTCAAATTACATGACAATAGCAAAATGGAGTAATTTTAGGTAGCCTCGAAGGATAACCTGTTTGAGGCTACCATCCAAAATAATAATACATTATGCTTTACATATAGTGTAGCTCATTTTGTGTTACCTTGGTAATCTATGTTAACAAAGCTTAAATGCGTACATGAAAAATAACAACTAAAATGGTATTTATAATTCATTCGCAACAATATTTTATAACAATATTTGTTCTACACTTTCTTTAGTGAGAAGCCAAGAATGTGCATTTTGCAAAAACTTTTTCAAAAACTTAGAAATAAAGCATGACTGGGGTAACAATTTAAAAACCTTTGGTCCTACATACAAAAAACATCTTTTAAACAAAGTCAAATTCGGTTGTGGTAAGGGCACACTTATTTTACGCAGGGTAAAGGGAGAAGGGACTGAAATATTTTAGAGTTGCCACTTCCAGCATAAAAAAACATAGTAGGACCTTATAAATATATAGATGCCACAACGGAAGCAAACGCAAATGAAGAAAAAGTGGGAAGGATCTTTCAAATCTGCCCTTTTTCAAAGGATCTTTCAAATCTCTCCTTTTTCAAAATAATACCATCAAGGTTCCCAGATTTCTTAGTTTATCGACTATTTTCGCGTAAAATTTGAGCTTAGGTCCTCTACTTGTCACAAGTGCTCATGCAAATCCATTCGATTGAGCACTTGAGCATCCAATAAAGTATTGTATTGAAAAATAAAATCCGCTACAGGTCTTGAACTCTGTGTTGTAGAATCGGGGAACACTCGGGTTAGCTCCAAGGGTATCGAGCCAGCCCGAGATACGCACACTTCGTTTCCATGTACAAAGGACCTGTTAAAAATTGTTTGTCCGACTTATTCCTAACGCATTTAACGCTTCATTTCTTTTGAAACCAGGGATATACGATAATATGCGGTAAGTAATGCATATCCTTTCTCTAACCCTCAATGGCCTACAATTTACAAGAATTTTACTGTCCGAGTGAGAAAAAGAATGCGTATCCTTTCGTTTCACTTGTAGCGGAATCGTTTTAAAGAGTTTTTTCTTGGATAAATTTAGGGGGGAAGATGAACTGGTTCTCTTCCGTGTTGATTTATTTGCTGGCGAAGTTTCTCAAGGATTCAATTTTGTTTGTTTAAACGTGCATTGCCTCATTGCTGCTGAGTGTTTATCCACACCTGAAGTCTATAATCATTCAACCAGCCTGCCTCACTATACCCAAGTTTGAAAATTACAAAATAAGAGATATTAATTTAGTGAAATCTGTATTTAGAAGTTTAAATAGGTTATGACTTAACTTAATTAGTGCTTCGAGAATTGGTTGTGTTAATTAAAAATATTAATTGACAAGGGTGCAACTACAACTACAATAATAATACCATTTTTGTACAAGGATTCGATTTGTAATTGCGTCGTAGATAACGGAAATATATTAACAATATGTTAAGTCCACGCGATATTTCTCTGGGCATTGGATATGATGATTTCATGTATTTTGAGTCGCAGATAGATACAAAGAATGATGAAATAGCGAAAACGATGATACTGGCGCTCTAAAGGTGTTCCGCGCGTGGTCTAAAAATGCCACTGTGTGTATAGTCTTGCCCTCACTTAAAGGGAAGAGGGAGTGGCTAGTCCGGTGGATTGGATTGATATTAGTGCCATAGAGGTAGCTCTGACCTATCGGGCTTTAAACGGAATCCAATAGACGCGGAGCGTCAGAGCGGACGTACCAAATCCCTTTGCAGTTTGAACGCCTCCGCAGACTGCAACCCACCGAATATTGGAATGCACCTTAGAGGCTTATTTCGAGCGTAACGGAAAAAAAGTATCGTTTCTGGCGTAGTGTGTACTTGGGCAAATAATTCTGCAAACTTCCTAATTCCATTTTTATATCGTGCGGGGCGTAAAATGTTGTTAAAAATTGCTACGAAAAATATAGTAGTGTAACTAAATTAATTAGTAATTTTGGATTGGGATATTCCAACCGTTCAATGGAAAAAAATAGATTAAATATTTCGGGAAAATTTAAACTAAAATACTTTTTTCTGACGTTCAAGATATTTCGAGAGAGATACCTAATTATTATACCTATATTATTCCTAGTTATTATGGTAGTAACGACCTCAAGGATAAGATAAGGAAAATGGACAGCGGAACCGATAGGTTTAAGATGTACTCGGTACCTCGAAGATGTAAATGAAAATGCATGATTCAAATGAAACTTCCGTTTTTTTTCATACGCGTCCGATAAAAGCTCTTCGGATGAATTCCTCTTCAGTAAGGATCGTGCTTGTTTATTATTCTCCTGCGATACCGAATTCTTCATATAATAAGCGAGCACCTCTCGACTCGACAGCGCAAATGGCGGATCTCGGATCTATCCACGTCTGAGAGACAAAAAACTTCTCCAATCAGCAGACAGCGGCCACTTGCCAATTTTAGATCCACGCCTCCGGAAGGCAGCGGAAACGTTTTGGGAGGGACTTGGAAACTTGAAATGCCTTCTGCAAGAAGTCTTTACTGTATCCCTGAATAGAAGACGATTGATTTTGTGTCATCCATCCCTTTTGTCTACGCCAGTGTGAAGTTTTTCTGTGCTTGTGGGATGAATGATACGTAATCTCGGCATCTCCTGCGTTGGGCGGAAGTTTTAAGGTGGTACTGAAAGAATCGTGGAACTTGGCTTTAAGTTCAAGACAAATCGCGCGCCGTCGCCTCTGAATACTAGTTTCAGGATAATGACAGGTGGAACATTTATACTCTTGAATGCATTTAAAACTTCTAACTATTTATCCTTTTCTTAGTTTCGTCAGCATTTCACTGCCAGGTGACATCGTTTCGGAAATTACGGCGATGAAGATACATTTTTTGTAGTATTTACGGTTCTTGGTTAATTTCTAAAATCGATCATGACGGGATTGGGATATGGATTTTAATTCAGAGTTCGTGTGATATATATTCCTTTTGTGTTTTAACCATGTTTTGAAAATATTACCCTCGCAATACTTATTTCCGGAATTGCTTATATCTTGGCTGTATTGAGTGTTTGTTTCTATTGTATTCTATGAGTGAATTTTAAGATGGAATCAATTGGTTTTATTTTCTAGACTCGATGGGTGATAGTAATGGAACTTGAGCAGAAGCGATAGTGCTTACTCTAAATAGAATCACCCATGCCTTCCTCAAAATAAATTTTTTATCTTACTATACTTTTTAGCTATTTCTCTTGTGCTGCTGCAAATAGCCGTGGATTATCTTTTTACCGTCCAATGTACAGTTTCCATGGACGAAAGCAATATCGTCACGTTCTTATGTTACGTTATCGTCACGTTGATAATATTTGCCAGGTTTGAAAAAAAAATTAATGGAAAGACTAGATCCCTAAAAGCCAAAATAAAAATGCTGTTTGAATAAAATTAAAATGAGTCTTTTTTTAATAAAACTTATTACAGAAAGATTCTCTTGCCGGAGCTATGTGCTCTGATCCTCACGTACTAAAGTATTTTCCTTCGAACTTTGCGCAAATGAAAAGAAAGGCGTTTTGGGTACAAGACATCCTTCCAATTCTTTTGTTCGTGTTTTTACTACACTTTGAATTACATCAGATTTTTAAATTCTCTTTGGGGGATCGACCTATGGTACCTCTTTTATATTAAAAAAAATCAGACACAATTTTCAAAACATGCAAATCATTGAATTCCTTTTTTTAGGTAAATTCATGAATTTGCTGTTATTTTGGCATGGATTCAGCTTGGGATCCCGTAAAACTGTGGTGGAATTCAGGGAACTGAAGGAACGAAGTTTGATTTAGTTTAATTCTATACACGGTGTTTTCCATGCGAAATTCCACGTAAAGTGATCGTTGGGATTCCTGTGGGAAAAAACTAAAGCACTTCATTAATTCTCAGTCGTTTGCGTGCATGGCAGAGTAAGTGGATTGTGTTAATTACTTCGGCAAGTGCGTATTTGTTTGAAGAGAGAATCGTTTAATCGCATAGTTTTCGTTTGTTTACTCATCTGATTTTTAGGTACATCCTTTATGCTGTTCATCATGGATTTAGTGCGTAATTCAATGATTGACGTCAAACAACTCTGTTTAGGTACTAGTTATTGTTGTCGAATTACCCTGTTACGGATAAGGATTGAAATGGAATTTTTAGTGACTTGAACTATAGCGTTGATTTTTTTTGCTAGTTTATTCCCCTTTATATATTTTCTTCGTTATCGTTTTTGGGAGTGTAGTCAGTCAAATTTTTATCGAAGATAAAGCGTAGGTACCTCAGCTATATTTTTATAACATGCCATGCTTGTGTAAGTCTTCGTTTCTATGATTTAGCTTGTTTAATATAGTTACCTGTCTGCTTTTAGATGTTATGTTCTTGTTATTTCTTATTGTTTTAATGCAGCCATATCTACTTGTATTTTTTAACGGAAAGTTAACCTCAGCATGTTGCTTCCTCAGTAAAAGATGCTGCCCAATTTAGTCTCTTTTTTTCGATTGAAAGTTAATGTGTCAAAAACCTTGGCCAGAATGTTTTCAGATGAAACACCCATCTGAGCAAGCGAGAATTATATAGTGGGAAGAAAATATTCTTGGGATGATTATTTTTAAGTATTGGCATCTCACGGAGTCTCCCCAATTTGTCTAAATGTTCCTGAGGATGGAAGTGTCTCGTCCTTGTCACATGAAAGAGAATCCTGTCGAACGCAATCCTACCGTTTTATGATTTCGTCCTTCGCCACTGCGGAAGGGATAATGGTTTAAATTTGTCCAACCCCCGCGTCAACGCGGGACGATCTCTCGAGCCTTCTGTTTCCAGCTGGCTGATCAATCGATCCGGAACAATGGAATTGTGCTCGGCTTCAAAGTAGGAGCACTACAAAAGCTCCATTCCCTGGTTCGTCGTCCGTGCCGATGTCTGGTTCCCCCCATTTTCCTTTCTGGAAACTCCGAAAATTCCATCGTTGCGTGGGTTCCCCTTTGCGGCAGAAAGTAGGGCAAGGATCTGTGCTGTGGTAGTCGTGTGACTTGGGGCGTGTTCTTTAAAGGTTTTAACCCGTTCTTCTACGCTAATGGCACTCATTATTAAATCACACCTTTTTTTCGGCAAATATTTGCATCCCTTCGAGATAAATTATTCATGCAGTTTTTTTTTTTGCTTCTTTGAATAAAATACTCGAAGTGCGAGGTGGCTCAAAGAAAGAAACTGGTCCTCCTATCTTGAATAAGTGAAACTCAAACGCCTGTGGCTTAATATGTGGTGAGCTTTACCATCACCTTTTCGAACCAACATTCGGGTTGAATCACGGAGTGAGTTGATTTTTTTAAAGAATTTGAAAGCATTCGCGCAGTTCTTCTACGTGGACGATGGTTTTGGCAGGTGAGGGTAGAGTACGCCACGGAACAGGGCACAGAAGTCTGAATAATTACTGTCATGGGTCCAGTTTCTTTCTGTGAGCCTCCTCTTAAGAATTTCTGCTGGGTTGTCCTTCGCTTTCACTCGGTTTTTGAATGTGGTACTCTTCGGTAAATGGTAAAGAGATTTACCCTCTAGGTCACTGTCCTCTATTTGAATGCGGTCTTATTATTGATATTTTATGAATTTGGTGTAAAATTTTCCATGAAACATTCCCTATTCTCTGATTTTTATAGTGAATCGGTGTATACTTGGGAGTATGTTATGAGAGAGTAACGGTCATAACATTAGGTTTCAACCTTTTAGAAATACATGATGCCAGTTGTAAATTTTCTAGATGATTTGGATGGAATAGTCAAGGAAAAATGAACAATTTTTCATTGTTTTTCTATTGAAAAAGAAATCTGTTAAATGCTGATGCTGCTTAGGTGTCCATACCCTTTTTCACTGGTTTGAACTTCATATAGTTTTAATGTATTGTATTCTCTGCTAATAATTTTAAACCCATATATTTTGTCTTGAGCAGCAGAGGTTATGATTTCATTCGTGGCAACAAAATTTTACGAATAAATGATTCCTTCGTAACTTAAGCAATGCACACACATTTGTTACATCCAACTTCAACATTTTCAGTCCGCGGAATTCGAAAACCTTCTTTTCGAATGTGAGTTTTGAGTTTTCCTCACCTTCCAGCTCTATTCATCCGTCGCTACTCTTAGTCTAATTTTAGCGTTCGTCTTTTCTTGTATCCAGCACACATTCCTGGTCGTCGTGTGCCGCCCAACTTGCTCATTTTCTTAATGCTTGTGTGCTTCCTCGCGATAATAAGGATTCACCTATGCCTGGGATTTTTACTTTCAATCATACTTATCGAATTACCGTGTATCATATTAATCGAATAATCATATCAATCTACCGCTAACGTCATGGCTACAATGTCAAGGTTTAGTATACTTATTTACGGTGCCGCAATACTAACTCGATTTCTTAAAATGAATGATTTACTGTCCTTTTCCTATTTGAAGTTGCCATCTAATACTGGTGGGCGCTTCCTGTAGTTGCCTCGTAATGGGTATAGGAGAAAACTGTTTCATTTTCTTCTAAAAAAAAATGGTATTTAATTTTATTCCATTCCTAAGATATTCCTTTTAAATTTCTGCGAAAACATGTTATCACAACAGAAGGTCATTAAATTCTTTTAAGCTATAGCTTAAGCCTATCGGTTTCTAATTCGATTTAGCTGTTCATTATTGAAACGTATTCTTATTATTACGTACCCAACTTTCTTTTTACGAGCACTACTTTTAGTTTAAGTTAATTTTCTCTATCAGTCTTCCAATATATTTTTATAACGCCATTATATCTCCTTTTCCTGTGATCGCTGCGAATCCTATACCCGTCGAAAGGGAATGCCTTTTTCTCGCTTCCCTGCGGGATGCTAGTTAACTGTTGAGATGAGAGCGCGGAGCAGTGGAGTCCGCCGCGCGGTGACCTATACGTAAATACTCTCCGCGGCGCGCCGTTCTGCTGGGGGATATTGCGTTGAGCGCATTATAATTAGTTCGCTTCCCCCTGGGGTTCCCGAGTTATGGGGGACAAGTCCGCGTCTCCATGCGTGCCAGTGTGTGTCGCTATGTCTTTTTTCGAGTGGTCTCCAAGCGTCTCCCGTAGAGATGTGATACTGTAGGAGGAATCGGAGAGCTGACGGAGTTGGGGATAATTCGTGGGATAAGGGATATTCAAGGAAATAACCCATCTAGCCAGCGGTGTGCCTTTACGAGTTACTCGCAAGTGCATGTTGATAGCGATTTTTATTCTTAGATTTTATATCCAGATACACTAAACTTGGCGATCCTTGACTTTTTCTCATTCCGTTAAATTAAGGATTGGAATTATTTTCCTGTACTATATTTATTTTTTCTTTACGACCATTCCCACCGAAATAGCATTATTTAGGGGGTTATTACAAATAACATTGGGCGACCACAAACACCCATGCCCTGGCAAAGGATAACCTACCCAGGCGGGACTCGAACCCGCTACTTTCATTTTGGCATACGAGGACTGCATCCCGCCACCACCGAGCCCAACTTATGTAAAATGTTATACCTTAAAGTAATTATTCATGAAATAGCAAAATTGAATATAAGTTAGCGATTTCAAATAGTTCAAGAAACGTATGCTACAATAAATTTTAGGACAGGAAAATTGGAAGTATCCTCGGATTACACCTAGATCTATTAGTGGCATTTCTCACTTGTCACCTTTCCAGACCTTGAATTCCTAACAATCTGTTTTTATAAAATTCCCAATTATTTTTAAGGACTATTTACATAATGAAAAGTAAACATCTTAGTAATTCCGCACAAGTACGACCAAGCTTTCGACGTGGTACGTCATCGCATTTCATAATAGTAAGTCTATTCCATGAATTCACACCCGAGATGACGAATTATATCAAGCGCTATCTATATTTTCTACATTTTGTCTCTTGTTATTGGATATAAGTAGAAGAGTACCCTGCCCAAATTTAAGCAAAGTACACTTACACCATCTAATTGTAAGTGGTTGCGAGCTTGAAAGCGATCTTCTGCATGTCTCAGCTCATTAATCGTCGCCCGGGGTTGCGCACAATGAAGTCAACTTGCTTCACCACCGCTTTAAGTTGTTATTGATGATGTTTTAATGCGTGATAGTAATGAATGACAAAGCTTTGCAGAGTCCACAATTACTCTTACGCGTTTCAACACCTCAGATAATCAGGATGACTCAGACAACTGTCTGTCAATACAATAGGTTTTGTAATTTATAATGATAACATCCTGTTCCATCATACATCGCTTGATAACGTTGAATTTATATTTGATGTTTGGTTTTGTGTTTTTTTTCCTTTTATTCTGCCCGCGGGACCAGTTGTAGGGATTGGTAGCTCAATGGGTAGAGCGCTTGGCTGCAGATCGAAGGATGACGAGTTCAAATTCCGGGTGAAACCTTGGGACACTCCTAAATTAAATCCTCCAAGAGTGTGGTAAAACCAGGGATAGAAACCAGTCCGCGTACCCTTGTTATTTCCTAGTATTTCAGACAGCATGTTTTGCGTGTTCTAGTTGCATTTGTAGATTCATAAGTTGCTAGAAAGTTTTGCCTTAGCATGAACGTGGACTTATAATTTGTTAGTATGCATTACATTTTTATGACCGAGCTATATGCATGTGGATGTCCTCATGCATGCTGATGATTTATCACCCCCTGCCGAACACCCCAGAAGTGGCTCGCAGGGTATTATTTAGATGTAGATATGCCCTATATGTGAGGTATTCACACGCCTGTGTCTATATGTGATGAGCTGTACCCCTACCTATCAAAACCAATCTTCCGATTGTGTCACTGACTGGCTCGTACATTTTTTGATGACGCTCCCTCGTCCCCTGCATTTCTACCCCTCTCTATTTTTATCGACGGGTCGAATGGGCAAAAATCCCCCGCGTCGCTTCGGGATGCAATCAAGTGTTCTTGCCCGTGTGGCGACCCCCGCCTTCCCTTCCGTCCGGATTCCCGCGTCGCCCAGTGATTTGTGGTGCGACGATGGTCAGGTGTGTGTGTTGATCCACCTTGGCGCCGCTCCCTGCGCGCCCCCTGGAGGTGTCGTCATCGTGCTCCTCCTCTGCGCCACCGAAATTCCCACGGTACGTTCCAAAAAAATTTTCTGCACCTGCGATTTTACCACCCGATGTGTACTCGTAGGTCCACAGGGTGGGAATGCGAGGGACGACGCCTTGCCGGGGCGGCGGTGACGATTTATGGGTTCATTTACCCTCATATTTTCCCGAGAATTTCTTCGGTACGGACCCGGAGGCTTCACGAAACAGGTTAATCTCAATTTTTTTCTGTTTTGATTGTTGCACAGACCTTGCGATGCGATATTTGATGTTCATTTCCGTAAGCGCGATTTATAAAATCGGCGGTGAAATTGAATATCTACGCTTACTTTGTAGCATTGAAATAAATGGTAGTTGTACTTCTCCACTGTTATTTTAATGCGTACAACGGGTTTCGGCTCGCATAGCCATCATTTGGTACAGGGAATCACTGTACACGTGAACATCGAATTTCGCCCATTTAGGATCAAACATACGTAACTTTAAAAAAAATGTTTTTTAAATCAGGTTATAGGTTTTGTGATAATGACTGGCTTTTTTCTAGAGTTTTTCACGACTCTTGATCAGAAGAAGTTGTGAATACCTAATCGAATGTAGTCATTTATTATCATAAAACATTGAAACTGATTTATATTAAAACGGTGATTTTGTCGTTACGTGTGTTTGATCAAAAATGGGCGATTTTTACATTTGAGAAGGAGGTGAATCCTCCCCCATCTCTTCCTCACAAGTATAAATGTGATCTTTTCATGTACTGTGATGTCTTGTGCCAGATGATGGCTCTTTGAGCCTAAACACATCATACGCATTAAAATAATCGTGTAAAAGTGCAACTACCTTTTATTTCGATCTGTCGAACTTCCACCATCCCACGCCTGAATTAGTTGAACTTACCTTATGACTATGAGTTTTGTGGTGGGTATACACTTCGAGTGCGAATCACCATGAAAATTCATCAGCTCATTATTGTTAGGCGTTCGCTGCAATCGGTGACTGGTATGGGAAACTTTCCACCTACGCATTTAAGACAGTGGTGAAGTTGTGGTGTAATCGCATTGATAATTTATCCAATGAGTTCTGCAATTGAGCTGTTTGCGAAAACGGTGAACAAGTTAATTCGGTCGTTGGATTTCTTTACTTTGCCATTTTGATCGTATGTATTCCTACTCCTGATTATCGGATTTCTCATATCCCCACATCCTAGCTTCACACTTTGCGAATTTATTCATTTATAATACATTGATGTTTTTGTTAAAACTACTCTTAAGAATGAACATATGGAACTAGGATTAGCTGTGCGGTGTCGTGTATTATTTTTCCTATAAACGTTGTCAAATTCCATTAGCTGTATTACTTAAAAAGCATCTATCATGCAGCAGTTTCATGTGAATGTTGCTGGACACATTGTAGCACCCTATCAAAGATTATTTGTATTATATCCTCTCAAATTTCCCTCGAAATTCAATATTGATTTATTTCAATCGTTTCATTCGCTGATTCTGTTAATATCCTCATCAAGGTAACAGATGTTTCTTACTTTTGTTTGATTGTTTAGCCAGAATTTAAGTGTTGCAACGCATGTCCTGATGTAGTTTTCGTAATTATTCACTGAAACATAGGTAATCATACGCTGTTTATCGTGGTCGGAAGTTCCCAAGAACTGCTCAGGTGTTACCATACGTTTTTCCTCTGAAATCAGAGGATCATTTGTTAGGGCTGCCCATCCCCAAATGATATTACGCATCCTCTTTCCAAAAAAAATTGTTGCGGTGAAGTAATATCTCGATGTTTTCCCTGTGGATTATGTGTAGGAAAGTTTCTCGGATTTCACTTTGGAACCTGGTCGAAACTCGAGCTGAAACATTCGTGCGCATGATGTAGTGGTTAACATAAACATTTCAACTTTTTCTCTTTCCTCCTAATTATTACTTAATGGCGTAGCTTTCGCTTTCTGTCCCCCCTCAGGGCGGCTCAGTATCCTTTCCTCGTTTAAAATTTGTTTGTGATATTATTCTTTCTATAGAGGCCTCAGATTTAGAGGACTCATCACTCCTGCTCGAACGGTCGTATTTTGTACTTTTTGTGACGTATCTCTGGTTTAGATCTCACGCTATATTTTTGAAATTTTCAGGGTTTGTGCATAGAGTGAACTCTAGTTAACAATTTCCTGTTACTCAAAAGTCAGAATTTTACATTCAATTAAAATTTGGGATGAAAAATTTGAAACTCAATGCAGATGCAAATGTTGAATAGAGTCTACTTATATGTGATTCATTTTTCTCTGGCTCTCCAGTGGATTAGGCACTCCATTTCTGCCGAAATTTCGATAAAATAAATAAATAGAGTATTTTACCCCAGTCCTCGGGGCTAGTTGATGACGATTGGAATCTGCTGGGGCACAACAACTTCACTTGGCTTAACTTCCGGTATTGCGATGCAGATCATAAATTAAGGATGTAGCGGATCACAGCGCAAATGAAGCCCTGATGACAATGGAAAAATATCTTAGCGAAAAGTCGGCAGGAATGGAGAACCTAACCGGGTAGGCAGCCAGAGAAAGATTCATCGTAGTTATTCACCTAGAAAGCATCGAATCCGTCCACCCCGGACAGTGTCGGATAGATGGGGGGGGGGGGCCAAGGGGGACTAAGGGGACTATAGCCCCCCTTGGGTATCCCACTACTGCTGGTAGGTTAACCGCCACTTAGCCCCCCCTTGTCCCTACCTATTCTGGATCCGCCGCTGACTCCGTATATACCTAAAATTTCAAGATGTTTGCTAACATTTTAAACAAGCAGTATTTCACGAATAAAACTGGTCGAGCGGGAGTGATGCATTCCCTGAAATCGCTGGAATCTCACCGAGGGGTCCGATTGCTATTTCCTCCCCCTGTCCAAACGAATGTGAGATCCACCCTGATTACTATTCTCGTAGCGAGCCGCCGTTCCGTGAAATGAAATCGGATTCTTCGCGTAGTTTTACTACGGCCGAGATTTCGTGGCCCCTCCTCGTTTGCCTCCTCGCTTGGCGCTGGCTTAAGCCGCCGCTCCGGTAAACGAATTACCTCCGCCCCCACCGATAAGACCACCGCCACCACCGATCCTTCGACCCGCGTGCGGCGATTCGTCCCGATTCGGCGGTGGTGCGCTGGCGGACCAAGCTCATTTCACAGCAACTTCATTATGCGTATCTTAGCATATTACGATCCGGACCAATGGGTGCCGAATATATTCCCAATTACAGCTTCGATTTTGAGTCAAACAATGGAGTGATTTTAGATAATAGTAAGAGTATCGATCGATTTACAAGACAAAATTATATACTGCTTGCTAGAAGTAGGAGATAATTTTGATTTTTTCGAATAATTATGCCACCAAGTCGAGTTTCTCCTCTCTAAGGGCCTTATTACGCAAGGCCCCCAGGCCGCCGCTTGTAACAGTTTCCTTGGAGTATTCTGGCAGTGTCCCCTTCCTTCCTGGACTTACTTCTTCAGTATACAATAGGGTCTACTCCCTTTCATTATATCTAAAAATCCTATTCTCTTCCTTCCTCTCCCTCTTTACCCAACATTCTACCTTCCAACACTGTTATCAACATTCCCTCCCCGTTAAACACTCGCTCCATCCATACCTTCTGTCTCATCTAGAAGCTGCCTCTCCTCACCCACCACGTCCAGCACTTCGTCTTTCACTCCATCACAATCGACAATAAATAAAATTGTTGACGGAACCCATTCAAGTCAATTTAATTTGTTTTGATGTGGGTTTAAAGGCTGCTGCCCTCGCAGGTAACCCACATTTGTGGTTGCGTGCGAGGGGGGAATAAAGGGACCAGTGTTATAGGGACCGCGTCGCCACGAACGGAATCCACTTCGGTTTGATTGGTTGGCAAGGTACGGAGAGGGAGGGGGGAGGAATCGGAGATGGTAGGTGCGATTGCGACCCTCACACTACACTTCCTCGTAATTCCGCACACGCCCCCTCCCTCCGCGATTGTGTTCCGTGCGTGTAAGATCCCGTGTAATATTTTTTTTCATCGCGGAGCCGCTCCCGCCACGCCTCCAGAATTTTCTCATTACCGTTCAGTTCTTCAGAGTTGCGAGTTACACGCACGGTCGACCATTTCGTGAGGGGTGGGGTACCCCCATCTCCAAATACCCCATTCATGCGTAATGTTTTTATTTTATTTCTTTTAGCGTGCCTGGAGGTTCCAGGATATCTTGTATTTGTTTGAATACCATTCATTAGGGTTATGAAGTAATATTGTGGTTGAATACGTTCAGAATATAATCGTTTATTGTTGGTTAATGTGTTCGGAACTTCGGTAGGAATATTGTGTGTCCACTATATTTCGTTTTAAATGAGTAGACCGTCGAGAATCCGCCTTGCTCATCTGTTCTCGTTGACGTGGATGAAGGGAAATTAGCGGATTAATATTATATTTATAAATGTCATTACTTGACCGATTCTATAGTTTTCTTGCGCGAAGGTCTGAAATGTCTGACGAAAAAGTCGAATCATCATCAGCTAAGTACTATTAAATGAATTTGAGAACGATCCGTGGTGGAATATGCGGGGAAATAGATTGTTTTGGTAATTTATATGCTTGGAACTTTGGTCGGAACTACTTCATGGCATTACGGCTAATTACTATTTGCAGAAACTAGAACTTCAGGACTACTGCGGAAAGTTAACTATTTCGGAATAATGCGTTCGGTTCTTTTGTTGGAATATGTTGGGACTATTAGTAGATATTGCGGTGGCATTCCGAAAGAATTCTTCGCCTACTCTAAGCTGCTTTTTGACAATCGGATTATTTTCGCTGGCTCGATCCTTTCAAGGGGAACAGGCGTAGAAAATCGCATTTGGGATGGAAGAACCTAAATTCGAGTTCAGTGCTCCTACATTAGCTGGGAGTTCCTCATCATTCATGTATTATTCCATGGTGTACAGTGGTAAAATTTGGTCAAAACATGACACTCTTAACGAGCATCACAGTTTATTTTGCTTGTGAAGCACGTTTGCTTTTTTCCTTGATTGTTCTTGTTTTCTTGATGTCAATTACTGTGGAAGAAGGTGTAGCATTACCTGTAATAATGCAATACTGTCATGGGCGGATCCAGGATTTCTTTGTGGGGGGGGGGGCACAAGCAAGGACGTATCCAGGATTTTGTTCTGGGGGGCGCAAGGATTCCTCGTAATACAAAATGAACGCAATGATAATGGGACCGTATTAAAAATCTTACATATTTTTTAAGGGTCTGGGGGGGGGGGGGTAAGTGCCCCCGTGCCCCCCCCCCTAGATCCGCCTTTGAATACTGTGTCAGTATGGTAATGAAACATATTTTCATTAGTTTTTATCTTCATTACCCCCGAAAGCGGTATAATGAGACCTTTACATCAGAGGTTTCAACAAATAACAATAGACGATCACATGCATACATACATTCTGTGGACAGGGAAAGCTATCCGGGCGGGACTCGAACCCGAGACCTTAGGTATGGTAAGTGAAGACTTATCCCGCCAACCATACCGAAATACTTATCGTTGAAATCCTTGTAATCTTTCCAGATAGAGATTAAACGTCGGCCAAGCCTATTTTATTCTCAGTGTGTATATCTACCTTTAACTACCTAACCTACTGAAATTTTTGATTTTCCAGTTTTTTAAAGCCGGTCGACAAACTAAGCCTTCACCATTCACAGGATATAGAACGATTTTTCCGCGTAAATGCCCTCTTAATATCTTTTCAATCGCTTGATGATGAGTTAATTCAAATGCCGTTGCGGAAATAATTTTTTTTTAAATTTCCGTTGAAATAAGGCTTTCGTGCGCTAGCATTCTGTATTTCTTAGAATTTTCCCGTAGAGAAGTGGAATTCAGTTTTCCGGGTAAAAGAACCGCCTAATGGAATTTTACTCCTAGCAAATGAATTCTTTGCCGTTTCCAAATACCTCTTCTTTGAAGTTGAAAAAAGTGCATGCACGTCCTGATGGCGGTCTGGACTATATTGTCTGAAGATAATGGAGATGGATCCAGGTTGGGCATCCCTTTAAGAATCCGGGACGTGGGATGGAATTACGCTTGACGTTTAGACTGGCTACAGTCGCGGCTTGGAAGCCGTTCCACCTTTCTGGAAAACCGTAAAAAGATAATTTATTATATTTATAATAGCAGTAGTTTTTCGACGTTGCTGTCTATCGTACTAAGTCATCGCCATTGGTCTGGAAAAAATGCTATTAATATCAATGAATATATTTAGATTTATTCGGTACGTAAAACCTAATGAGATGAATCGTTTTGAAATTTTTTTACTGATAACGATGTAAATTTTGATCAATGTGAAGAAATTACTGACCTCTTGGTGCTGCCCAAAGCTTGCTTGTCGACAGGATATCGGCCGAACTCAAATTAGATTGGAAAATATCTTATTGTTAGTACATTTATCCTAAAAGGATTTGGCTAATTTTTGTTTTGGTGATTTGAGGTATTTTAGCAAAACGGTAATGATATTTTATAAGGAATGACAATCATTGAAACATTACATCATCGAAACTTTGTATTACGTCGTCGAGAATAGGTGAGTTATTTCATGACTTTCAAATTACAATGCAACACTTGTATCGAAAAACTTACTTGTTGTGCGGAAATCATGCTCTCAAAGTGGTGATTTATATGCATTCTTCCAAACTGATGATGAGTGAACTCGATCGCGTGTAATTTACAGTCCTTGAAGCCTTCCAGGATATTTAAAAACCAATAAAAATGAAAAAAAATCGATCCATAAAATTACCTGCCTCAATTTTCGGGCGAGATTTTGCTCAAGCGTAACAGATGCATCTCTATAAATCTCATGAACATGTATCACCAAATCTAGATACAGTGTCTTAAAGTGTGAATGACTACATTTTAGTGACTTTGTAAATTTTTCTGCGTACTTCATATCGTAAGCAGTTGTAAAAATATATTTAAATGAAAAAAATAGGTTTTATACTTATCATTATCCATGGTGTGAATACGAAAATAACTGGAAGGACGGCAGGATATCTAGTACTACGCTTGATATCACGTATTTGTGATGATTATTTTGGTTTACTAATTTATTTACTTCCTAAAGACTGTTAGGATTCAAATTCTATTGCTGGTTTAAGTTCTTTTGTTCTTACTTTATTGTTGATCGGGCATTATTTTAAGGTTCAATCCTCCATCTTTCAAACCATTAAATGTTTTTCATTGCTTTTTTGGGTCAATTCCTTTTCCTGGAATCTGTCCATCCTTCCTCATTTTCCGCGAAATCCTTTTTTTACGACAAAAATAGTTTTTGTACCAAAAATATGTTATTACGTGAATCTAAATACAAATCGATGAATCGCATTTTATGTTGCCTCATTACTAATGCGTGAGGAGAGGATTTTTTGTACAGAAAGAGCCAAAATTCTCTCTAGTTCTCTTTAATATTGAAAATACGTGCGACCAAAATTGTATCCCTCGAGCTGGAATCAAAGTCCTTGTTTATATGATATGTCTAGTTCCTTGATTTAGTTTGGCATGTAAGCCTCAGGGCCTTCTTGTTTTTCCCTTTCGAGTCCCGCGTCATCAGCAGTCTTTCACTGTCAGAGGATGCCCAAACACAGCTCTTAACTTTTCCCTGTCCCGGGCTAACAACTTCGAAAACTTCTCCTCGCCTTTTTTCCCGTTCCTTGCAAGTGGCGTCCCTTGTTTTCCCTCGTTATTCGTCCCATGGTTTCCCTCGTGGAACGCTGCTTTCCGTTTTCCTCTCCAGTATATTTCTCTTGGATTCGTTGTCTTATAGGCTGTGCCCTGTCCACCGTATTTTTATATTTAGTACGTTTTTTTCACTGTCCTTCCACCTTCGTGATCACTGCCTACTATCTGTGGGCATCACTGTTAATTTTAATAAAATCGTCTGTTACCGATCTTTTATCGCCAGTTGTTCTTTCATTGAAATTTCACTGTGTTCATGGTCATTTGTTTTCTCGAATGCATTTCAGTTGATTTTTAAAAATTTTTCCACATTAATTTCTACACCAGGATGGGAACTTCTTTCAAGTTTTAAGGGTTTTAAGTTACCCAATTTTAAGTATGAATTGGATATGCAATTCGATGAGTTGTTTCGGGAATGCAATATGAAATTCCCGAAGTTAATATTTTGAACGATTTAAGGGCAACGATTCAGACAGGTTGATGTTAGATGTATTTTTAGTTACAGTTCAGAACTATTTTAAAATATTGTATTATTTTTTCGCTCTCCTCGTGTAACTTAGATAATGGTTTGTTTATTGTTCTATGAAGGGCATCTTAGTTCTTGAATTTATGACCCTTTATTCACCTCTATCGAATTCGTTAGGTCCACATTCATGCATTCGATTGCTCGTTATAACCGCAGTTTCCATTACAGGTTGACATCGGATAGATTGTTTTATGCAGCAAAAATAGTCCTCGAAACCAAAATATTAATTTGAAATTTCAAAGAAAAAATCAGAGGTTATCAGCTTGATAGCCGGGAGGGAATGTTGAAAAGTGTTAAAAGGGTAGAATGTTGGGTAAGCGAAAGAGAGAATAGGATTTTTAGATAAAATGGAAGGGATTGAGGCTTATTACGAATTGAAAAAGGAAGTATTATGGTATGGAGACTACCAGGATACTCCTTAAATAATCCGTGCAAACCTATCTTTATCGGTAGAGTATTATAATAAATTCTTGATGATGCAGGCTAAACGGTCCATCAGGATCACGTGCAAAGTTAAATAATTCGTCAGGTAGTTAGCTGTGGCTACTTTTGGCGTTCTCCAATAGAGAATACGTAGAGGGTGATACACGAGACAGTTATAGCTTCGCAGAAATACGCCTAATACTTTCGCATTAATTCACTATGTCTTAAATAAGGATTATGTCTTATTAAGGTATGGATGGAGCGAGTACTGAGCGGGGATGGATGTTGAAAACCGTGTTAGGGACTAGAATGTTGGGTAAACGAGGGAGTGGAATGAAGAGAATAGGATTTTTAGATAGAACGAAAGGGAGTAATGCTTTTTGTGAATTGAAGAAGTCCACTATGGGATGGAAGGCTGCCTGGATACTTCTTAAATACTCCATGCAAACCTACCTGAATCGGTAGAATACTTTCAATAATAATGGGAGGCCCCGCCGTAGTTTTTCTTCCGCGAGACGGTGGCGACGCAGGGTGTCTCCGCATCCCTTCCTTTCCCCTCCCTCTACTCCAGGGCCCGCTCCTGCCCCAGCGCACGTGAATAACTCGATTTTCCGATTTTTCGGGGACGCGGTCTCGCCTTTCTCTATCGCCTTAAAAAAAATAAAAGGAAAGATGCATGAGGCGGTCGATATTTTTTTTCTTCTTATGTTTCCTCCACCCCGTTTCATTATTCTGCGGTTACAAAACAACGTTCAACCCACCTTCCCTTCTTATCCCCCTTCTCTTTCTCTCTACCACCCCCTTGCATGGAAACGGTTTTTTTTTAATCTTTATTTTTCATTATTTTTTCCGCCCGGGAATTACTTCCACGGTACGTCACTGGTGCGACGCGGGTTGATCACTATCTGCCGCTCACCCCTTTGGCTGACTCTGATATTCAGGCAAATTACTCGCCGTAGTGGGATCATGCGTGCGTTTATTATTTTTTTCGAGATTTTTCTAGTTGATTTTTCCGGCAGGGTTCGTAATTAATGCCGCGGAGCTCGCGGTGCTCCCCAATGAGTTAGTATGGAACTTCTTTCTGATGAGTTCAGCGATAGGAAGTGCGCGTCGCGTATCGACTTACCCTGAGATGATCAATCTACTTCATTTTTATAGCGTTTGTGTCATTTGGAAAAAAAGTGTTTTTTTCCCCCTAATATAGACTCGAGCCCTTAAAGTATTAAATAGCGGCAGTGCGCTAAATATTATTTGCTTTTTGGCGGCGAGGAAAACTATTTCTCGCATCTCTTTTGAGTGTTCTATATTTTTACAAATTCTTTTTGCCCACTAAAATTCAATAGTACTTCAATTAAACCAAGGAGTTTGCAAGCTGTGAAGAGAATTTCTAAATACCTTGTTACTATGAATGTGTCGTAATTGGTTGAAATTGAAAATTTTCAACCGGCATTCGAGTTGCGTAAATTCCTGTTATCTTCTTTCCCAGTGAACGTGGCTTCCAATCCTACAGTGACAAAGCTTTTGTATAGTGGTAATAACTCTTACTTGGTTTTCATCTGCCAGAAGGTAGTAACCATTACGGATAGTCTATCAGTTCATTTAAGTTTCCCAGGAATATTTCTCCCTAAGCTTTGGTAACCCAAACGTTACAAAAACTCGGCTAACGGCCTTCTTCCGATGTAACCGCTTACACAATTCTACGATTGTGGTACAAGTTGCGTATTCCTATGAATTTGTCACCTAACGATGACGTAGGCTGTCTGTCGTCAAATATATTTGTGAGAATTTGATAATAATGAACCATTTATGGTACCTATTTGATATGTTGTTAAATATTTTAATTTACCGGTTAAGGTCATTCTTGGTTATCGTAGACGTTTACTACCCGTTCTCTATGTCCGCTTCCAATTTATTTCATTATCACAAGTCTTTACGGATGTGCCTGTTTTCTTTCAATTTTTTAGAAATGTAACTGGAAGTACAGTGGTCGAGCAATGGCTGAACTGTTTCATCCTGTAAAACAGAATTATCTGCTATTGTGTACTTTTATAAAATTATTTAAAGTAAAAAAAATATTTTAGATCCTCTGCAGGCTAGAAGAATATTGAATTGTATCAAAAATGGCCATAATTAGTTCTATGATGGTGGAAAACTGCAAATTATACCATTGTACTTGTTCATAAAACGTTGATATGGGCTTTTATTCTTTTATGATGCGGGTTTTTCTACATTGATAAGGTGCTTAAGATATTAGTGCTTACCTTCTTAAATAGGACAGTCCGGAAGAAAATTAATGAGGCTGATTGAGTCTGATGCCGAAATAAAGCTTTTGTTGGGTAAGGAGTTTTGTTGTTATAGTTCAACTTTTGTTTTCCGTGACGAGTTACACGACTAAAGCACATGCTCTGCTTGACGAAAACAAACACAGGGCTCTCACTTGACCGTGAAAACCTTAAAACCGTGAATAAGCCGTGAATTGCCGTACCCTGAAAAAAACCTGGAAATAGCCGTGAATTTCGTCATAAAACTTTAAAAATCTCTCGAACTTGATTGTAGAACTACGATTGACAGATCAAAATAAAAATCGATTTTTTCGATCATTTTTCAAGGCCGAGTCACGCGCAGACACTGTCCACGCATTTACCTGCGCATGTGTATTTGAATTCGTATTCGTGTTATTGGTCCGTGTGCCATGACGACACATTGACATTAAGCCTGTGATTGGAAGACCGGTAACCGGTTAAGTTTTCATCAAGCCTGGAGAAAAATCAGACACTTCTTCACATCCCTGTCACCCTGCTCCCTCTATTTCCCCACTCACGATCTTTAGCCGGACCGGAATTTGGCTATCAATAGGTGGCGTCAAGAGAGATAGAACTTTTATTGCTGCGTTTGCATTCATTCATTCCGTTGCATTTTTTTTCATTTTTAGTCTACGTGCGGTCAATGATTTTTACGTGATCAATATTTCTGTCTTTATTGCCTTGTCTACAGACCGTGAATTTGGCGACATTAAGACCGTAAAAACCTGAAAAAAAACCGTGAATTTGATAATTTAGTAAGAGTGGGAACCATGAAACACAAGTCACGCACTATTTCGTTTTCACATAATTCGTTGAATGAAATTCATCAGACTCTTCGTAGCATTTCCATATTTAAGTGAAGTTGGCTCAAGTCGGTAGGCAATTACTGTCTTGCTTGATTTATTGTGTTTAATGCGTGTGTCTTTCCCCTGATTCTATGCTATCCCGGATATATTTTGTTCGAAAGCGGAGCAATCCGAGAATCGGCTGCGGCGCTGCCGTGTTGTTCGCTATCTTGTTTGAAGCCGCTAGGCAGCGAACATTTCGCACTGCATCACTAAAAAGTCACCTGTGCCCCGCTAATAGCGTAGGAAAACGAGGGGGTGAGAGATGGGCCGTGAAAAAAAAAACTTCCCTTTGGGCAACTAACTAAATTGAACGGCGCGTTGACTTTTTCCCGATTTCGTTGCAGCCTGCAACGCAATTCCCATAGTCTTCATCGGTTTGTTGAATAATGAAAAAAAAAGAGAAAGAGATGGTAAAAAAATGAAAGAACCCCATCCAATCACGCCCGGCGAGTCACATCGACGAGAGCCATAAAACCGGTATATGCCATAAGAGCAAGTTTCCATATAGCGGAGTGAGCGATTCCATCGATGAGGTCGCTCGTGCTTGCTGCACTCTTCTCCCTATCTATCTCTCTCTCTCTCTCTCGCCCTCACACTCCCGCGCGTCGCACCTGCGCAGAAGAGTTTCCCGCCAAGTCGGCGAAGGAAACATTGGAAACTTGTATCTCTCTCTCTCTCTCTCTCTTCTTCCCTTTCACCTTATATCATGCACGACGTAAACATATGCACGCCCACTTCAGCGCTGTGGCGTTTGGTCCCTGTATCAACCCGCAACACAGGGGAAATTTTTATGCACGGTTGCTATATATGTATAATACTAATTATTCTCTCTAGGACTTCGCAGGTTTTTCACCCCCCCCCCCCCCCGTATTGTGCGGGCGTTTCCCGGGCGTGATTTTCCCCCTGTTTGGATAAGTCAATATCCTTAGATTTTTCCTCATTTGTTAGTCTATACCTTTTTACACCTGGAAAGTATTGTAATTTTGTTTCCTCACGTTTGCATTTTTTGCTTGTCGAGGCATAGTTGCGTGTTTCTTGTGTGCAGATATTCCTTAATTTAATTTTAAGAGTAACTTCACTACGAATTCCCATGCTAATATTTAATGTATGAAGAGGGGTGAGATGGAAGAAAGGACTTTCTAGTCCCAATCTCGCCCTATAAAGACGTATTAGTGTTTTAATATTCTTATCAACTACTTGCCAAACACTCTAGAGGTGGCTCGCAGGGTATTATGAATTATAATGTTGAGCGAAGCCAGAATTTTGCCGTATTTACATACCATCATCTTGGTTAACATAAATCCAAAGGCTACTGTGATTGAAAGTAACTGTACTTTTTATTCTTAAAAATTAAAATTAAATCTATGCATAGCATTCTCTTGCTTAATTATTACTTCTTTATTTGACTCGGGGTGAATTAAAATGATTATTTTTGTCTTTATTCACTTTCTGTGATGTACCGATTTTATTTCACGCTCATCGCCTTTGGCTATCAATCAATCCTAGGATTAGTGTTATACTGCTCGCTATTCAACTCTCCTATCAGCTAATCTTTTCATGTCTATGTATGTCATCTCTTTTTAATCCTTGATAGCTTGTGCTATGTTCGCGAGGCCATCAGCCTCTCTATATGGCTGATTAAGTTGTGGACAAGTTCATTCGCTAGTGCCGTCACCGCTAGCGTCGAATTCAAAGAAATTTCACCAGAAAATTTTATCAGCGAATCGTGGAGTCTAGAAATATTCCTACTATGTTAATGTATATTTACAGACTCGCTGATAGAACTTTGCCTTTTCGTCATGTTTTCCATACAATATTTCCAATTCAATATACGATTTTCTCGCAACAGATGATTGCGAATCCGCGAGGTCGCGACCCCATCTTCTATTTAGGGTATCCATAAGGCTTATTTTTTCTCACGCTTCTTAACACTTCGTCAGTGTTCACTCGGTCGATCCAGTTCATCTTCAATGTTCTTCGATTTTATTTTCCAGTAGTATATTGCTCTTATTGTTAGTATGTATATTCTTGATTTAAAGAAACCCTCATGCAGCTCCCCGGGGACGAAGCCGGTTGATGTAAACATATAACGCGGCTGGTTCAGGATTCGCTAACATTTGGTGCTCTTCCTCGCAGATTTAAAATGAACATGAGCGTTTTCCGGCTTATGCGCTTTGGACCCATGTTGAAATGGCATCTTCCGAGGTCACATCCCGATAGACTGACGAGAAGTATAGCGTTTGCTCACAAGCTGTTTATTTCGATTAGTAATGTCGTTAGCTCAAATGTTTATGCTCGCGAATAAGTAGTGTCTGGATGTTAGTAAAATATAATTAAACGTATTTCATTTGTTTACGTCTCCCTTTTCCAGAAATAAATATTCAGTGTGAGTCTCTCAACTTTTGTCTCGAATTCTGAAATGTTGGTAACGGCTTTTGGTAACTCTGCAGCCACCACTTTTTATGGTCTGGTGACTTCATTTGAGTCCTGGCTCATCTACTCTTTACGATGAGCTTTCCATTAACGGAAGGAAGTTTAAACAACCACGAACCACGTCTGGTCCATACACAAGGCGGAGGTTAAGCTGAAAGGCGGTGAACCATTCTGCATGACTTTGTGACGTCATCAACTATACTGCGAAAGGGTTAATCTCGTCAGTTTTTTTTTGTTAATAGCTTGAGAAGTAGGCGACGGATCGAAAAACGGAAAAATTCGCATCTCTTTTTTTGAAGTACCTCTATCTTAATCGAAAATAAGAAAATATTGGTGAAAGAGCCCATCCTGACCTGGTTTGAAGAGGTGGACTGCTTCCTGAACGACGCACTTGCGTGATGACTGAAGCCGGCGTCAAGCATGGGAGCCCGAGATAGGTGTGTTTGTGAGTGCTTACTTGGGCGCGCATCGGTCAGAAAACGAGGTTTAGAGAGACGGCGTTGTAGGTAGACTCCGCGCGTGAAGTCGCCTCAGGCACCATTAAAAAAATGATAATAAAAAAAGATCCCTCAGCTGACACACTTAGGAGGCCTCGCGACTATTCCCCACCCCAACTTCATCGATTTCTTTATTTATGCTCATATACCTCGCCTAGTTTGTATACATCTCAGTTTTTCCGTGCACCTTGATAATGCATCAGCGCACGCCACATCTTCTCTATGGAATGGTATGCGGGAGATCGGAGGAGCGAATATTACGCCTTGGAGATTATGGCAGCTTTTCCTTGCTAGACTGAGGCTATTGTCTTTAACCCAAAGATTGTTCTGTATCGCTCTTCAGTCTTCTTTGATAATGAGAAGGGAATACTTTGCTCCTATTAATAACACAAAATATTGGTATATTTTACTATAGTTCTTAACTTATTTGCTCTAATTGAAGGTGGGTACTTATTTAGAGCTTACCTGTGTGCACCTTATTGGTTTGAGCAATATAATTAACCACAGAATATACTGCTGGGTTCACTGTGATGGTTAATGTATATTTTACTGTATTTGCGTTGTATCATGGCTGGCGAAAGAAACTATTCTCTCGAGGAGACATTGAGTATAAGTTTTTTTCGAATGAATATAACGACAATAATAATTGCTCATAGCAAACCCATTCGCAATCCAGGTGGTATTCAAATTTTCTTCTTTTTTTCGCTAATCATTATTGAGGAAACGTTCTAGGAAGGTTCTCAAAAATAAACTGCCGTTTTCGTCACAATGAACATTGTCGCTCATTCAAATACTCGATTAAATTCGCCCTCTAAATCGCATCATGTAAACACCTCAAGTTGCGCAAATAAATGCATTTGGTTGGAGATCAGTCCGTTTTATCTCCTCAAATTTGTTCAGGTCTGAGCATGCCGTCCGATTATCTTATGAAGTTGAACTTTTAATCACGCAATGTGTCTTGGGATTTTGGGAGGCTGGTGCTGCTAGAACGAACACTTAATACCCCCTGTCAAGAGTTTAATTCTTGTTCGAGAGCAGGGTTTTAAATTACCTTGTGCACATTTTATAAACGGTATTTTATTACCTTGGTTGATCTCATTCTGGTGTATAAAGAGCATTCATTGAGTCAATCTATTTAGGAGTTGTTTTTTGTCATCGTCTTGGCTGCAGCTCTGTATTTTATCGCGTAAGCCTTATGATTTAGTTTAAACGTCAAATTATAGTTTTCAACCGCTACACCGTCTTTCGCTACGCTAAACAGTTTCAGCCGAAATATTTAAAGCAGGTTCACTTAATGCACTTATTATTTTTCACATTCTTCATTTTTGGACCATATAACAGTTACTCATAATTAAGTAGTGAAAATCATACGGATATCTCTGATCGAATAAACTCGTGCTCGTAAACCTTTTTGATTTATTCAAACGGCAGATTTATACTTACTTCGCTCTCACATATGATTTTTGCATGTTCTCGTGAAAATGGAATTATTTACCTTGCAACATTATCTTAATGTATTGCATTGCCTTCTGCATTGTGAAAAGAATGTCCACGAACAAATCCTTCCCGCCGAAATCAAGGAGATGGAAGTAGTTCCGCACATGCCCGAGAAGCGGCGTGCGCGTCAAGACGAGTGAATCAGTTGGAGGGAGAGCGGCAGAGTGTAACATTTTCGCTGTGTTTTCGTTGCTATATCTGCGCGATTTTCAAAATCTTCACCATACGATATGTAAATATGCTTCCACAACGCATTTATTGTCAAATTCCGCTTGCTGTGTGTCTGTACGGTTTCTTGAGTTATTAATTTTTTTGAAATCCCGTGATTACTTCTTCGGCAGTGGTGTCTGGTCCCTGAGAGCACACTGACTGCATATTTCGAAGATATGTTACTTTATTTCCGTACATTCAGTTTTAATGAATGATTATTATCGTACGTGGGCATAATGAATATTTTCATCAGTTATGAAACTACTATAAACATTCTTCAAAGTGTTTTAGTGATTATATTGTCTCTGATTTCGTATATAACTATCAGTATGTGATCGAGAAAAGAAAAAACTACATTTGTCATATGTTTTTAGACCGGTAATATGCATGGCGTACAAATTAGATCACAGAATGAATGTTAATCTGCATATAATTCTTATTTTTATCGTAGTTTGAATCTATGCTTTTGCTTTGTAACCTATATTTAGTTTTCTCCTATTGTATTCGGAACTTCAAATTACATCGGGAAGCTTGTCTGCCGTGAGTTATGTGCTAGGAAAATTCCCTTTTTGCTTCTATCATATAATGATATTTTTTATTTTTGCGTTCAAGTCATTTCATGCTTTAAAATTTTTGTTATCCACTCCATGGTGTTATATAGCTATTAATTTGGGAACTATTTCTTTAAGACGGAGGAATCCATCATGCGGAATATGCCTACGAAAAACTCGGCCTCTTGTATTTACAGCTTTCCTCACTAGGTCACGCGTCTTGTGAGATATGGTGTCCCTCTTTCGGAGCTAAAGTGAATTACGTGCTGGGTTCCCTGTATGCTTGTGGTTTTCCTTGCAATAACTATTAGGAATTAACTTATTTGTGTTTGTCAGTGAATGGATTCTAATTAGATACTTATTCTTTGTAATTTTATCTTAAGTTTGACCTGTTGTAATCATTTTTAAATGAACTTTATCATTCGTTTAACAGTGTTTGATTTAGCCATCATTTTTGTTCTGTGTTAAATTCTAACCGGAATAACTTCAGCGAATATGAAGGTATCCTCTGAGTATTTACTTATAAAGGGTGTATTGACCGTATTGTTGAGCACGCCCGAGAAAGGGGCGGAGCGTGGCGTGCTCCGCTCCTGCAAGAGTTTCATGTACTCCATTGGAAAGTGGGCGGAGTTTAAGGTTGTGGGCGTTTTAGTTAGGAACGCGGCCATCTTACCGAGTGACGTCATGTGTTTCTTATCGTGCCTTGTGTTCGTTCGCTGCTGCCCTCGGGCCAGCGCAGTAGGCCGAGATCGTGCGGTGTCTACAGTTGCTGATTAATATTGTCAATATTTTGATTGCTGACGACGTCATATTTGACTTAGGCTCATTAGCATGCAAATGTTCAAATTTTATTTCATGAGTGGGGTAATTTTAAGAATATATCCTTATCATGCCATTGTTTCTGATCTCAATAAGCACTGTTAATAGCCCGATTCGTGTATGATCTAGGATTTCATTTGACAATCCTATCGTTTTGATGCATTTACGTCTTGTCATTTTATCGAAGTGTGTCTCAGGGCAATGTATGAACCAAAGAGTAGCGTACTCCTCCTGATAGGCTTAATGCATAGATTAACTAACCATCGTTAAGTCCTCTTTCGTAATACCGTATAAAAACTTGAACTGGGAAGAATGGTGAGGAATTTTAATATGTTTTGTCAATATGGAATGTCGGTAAAACTAGAATATATTTGATTACATTTTCGACATTAATCTTTCATCAGTCAGCAGCCTACGAAAAAGTATTGTCACACCTACTATGGCATCTCATGGGACGATGTTCACTCATAATTACCTACATTTCTCGAGAGATGTTTACCTCTTTAATAAATAAGGCATTTTCGAAATTTCAACATTCATTCTGAGGTGGAGTTAAAAAGAGTCGTGCTTGAATGGATTTTGAACTATCTTCTGAAATCGCGGAGTAGTCATTGTTTTATGTCTTTTGTTTGTGTATATTTATCCTCATTTGTTTCGTAAAGGAATGATGGGAGAAAGTCACTTCCGAGAAACGTTTGCCTGTGCGTAATGGAAGGCTCACCAGTTATTCCTCGTTGTTTCTGCTGTATTCCATAGAGTTAACGGCTTTCATCCTGGATATAGAAGGTAAAGAGCTGATTTTACTTAATATTGTATGTTAACTCTGTATTTTAACGTTGAAAAGTATACGTTTATCGAACTCATACGATTTCCTCATTGGTGTCCTCTTGTATGCTAATCAAGTAGAAGTTATGTAACATAGGGCATCACCTTGATTATATTCGTCATGTTAGCACATATCGTTCTTCGTTTGGAGAGCATTATTTCTGTAAGATGTCAAGAAACAATGTTTCCACTGTGGTATATGCTCTCTTTGACTGTGCGATATGGTCTGATTTTCGAATCACGTTTAAATGTAGTGCATGGTGTCCACTTTTATACCAAGAAACACAATTTTTGCTGTAAAAGTATTATCTGCTTACTCTCCCCGTTACGAATGCGAAAAAATCTTATAATAAGTTCCAATTTGAATATCCGTTCTCTTGATATAATTATGAAATTATTTCATCCACGATTTATTTTGTGAACTATGACTAGTGATATATTCCTTTTATTTTGGAGTCTTCATCTCGGCTGCAGTGCTTTGTGTATTCCTATATAGGATATACCTAAGTGATGCAACAAAATTTAGTGCTCTGTTCTAGATACAACAGATAGTTATCTGAAATACTAGTTGTTTTAGTGAAATACTGATGTTGTCAGGTTTTGGACATCGATTTCTATTACTGTAAGCGTATTGGGCAAGTTCGAAGCGTATCAGACAGTCTATATCCATCCGGAAATTTCCAGAATGTTTTGCTCTTGTTGGTATTGCTGATGTGTCGTTCTTTTGAATTCGTCTCGTCAATTAAGCCAGAATTAGTTCACTTAGAGATCTTTAATGTTTTCATTTCAAAGTGGGGCTCTTTTGGCCTATCTGCCCATACAAACAACCCTCTACACATATTTGTTTAGCATATCGGTGGACTCATTTGCTGAGATAATTCCTTTCTCGCGTAAATAATCAACTGTATAATATGCAATTCTAATGGTCAGCGGATAGCAATAGCTCCAATGTTTATCTACTACTAATTAGAATTATTTTTAGTTCGAAATGGTTGCCTTGGTAGTGGTGATGTGGGCGGAAATAGGTGTAATTATTAATCTTCTCCGTTTTAATCGTGATTATTTTTTAAAGAATACCCAGTTCACTACCAATTTTTATTCAGTGATTCAAATGAAAATCCTAATAATGCTTCAATGGGTGAATGCTATTCAAGGTGCATCAAATGAGAAATGTGATGGCGTGTTTAGGACTTTTTCGCATGAGT
This sequence comes from Ischnura elegans, assembly GCF_921293095.1. Taxonomy (NCBI): domain Eukaryota; kingdom Metazoa; phylum Arthropoda; class Insecta; order Odonata; family Coenagrionidae; genus Ischnura; species Ischnura elegans. The sequence continues at coordinate 104,906,084 of NC_060248.1, forward strand.
GTCATGGGCGCCCCTAAAATAGTTAGTCTCTTGTATAAATGAGATGGAGCGAGTGAATTAATCCATTTATATTTTTTAATGAATTAATTCTTCCTGATATTTTTCGTCAATCCTTGTCGACATTAAAAATTATTTCCAATGGAAGATTTTTAGGTTTAACTTTCATGTTTAGTTGTTTGTGTTTACAATGCTACCATACCGCCCCCTGGAGATCGCGCGTGGGTCACGCCGCCCTCTATTGCAACGCAGTTTATTTCATCTACGTCTACATAATACCCTGCGAGCCTCCTCTTTGGTGTTTGACAGGGGGTGGTCAACCACCAACATGCAAGAGGGTTCCCACATACTCACCTCAACAGTCGTAAAAATGTTACGCATGCTAACAAATTATATTTCCACATTCCTGCAAAAGCAACACTGGCCAACTCATGTAGGCAGACTGCCTTCATGAGTTGTTGGTTTGATTGCTGTGCAAGACTTTAAGTCCATTAAACACTACATTATTGCAACTAACCAGCAGGTTGAATCTCTAGTGAAGGGTTAAAAAAAAACCGTAGTTTTTTGGGGGTTAGAGCCACCTGCCCAGGAATGGACATCGGGTTTTGGGGCGCGGAGGGACGGTTTTTTTTCTTTGGACAAAAATGGGCTCCGAGCTCCGGAAAATGTATTCCTTTGCCGGGGACAGAATGCCCACGCTCTCCGTGTGATCGTTTCCCATTCCTTAATGTACTTCCCCAACCAACTCCTCCCTCTCTTCCTCCCACAACAGGGTACAAGCCGTTTATGGCCTTATAAGGTTCACTTTCTCCACGGTCCAAGGAAGAGCAGCACAAAAGAGTTGCCCCGTGCAACAGCCGATCGACGGAGGATTCAAGTCGACGTTTCTCGAGCACTCTCCGCTCTGGGGGGAGGAGGAGGAGGTGAAAGGAGAGTGGGGGGTGGTAATCGCTCGACTGCACTCGTTGCATCGTAAATTAAAATCCCGTTCCTTCCCGGCCGCCCTGAAAGAGGAGGCCATCGCTGCCACAGGAATCACGTTTGCTCGTTTCCCTCCTTCCCTTTCCAGCGGATGAGGGCATGGCGTAGTGGCGGAGGCTCTCCAGTTCTTATGGCTTGGGTTCGTGTCTAGGTTGCGGTAGATAAGTACTCTTTAGCAGTTTCGGGAGTATCTCTAGTTTTTTATAACTTTTTTTATTCAAAAAGATTGTAGCCACGCACACCAAACGCGGCATTTTACAGTTGCCAAGTGATTGTGCATAAATGTAATGAAATACTCTGGCAATGGGAAATTACAGGTAAAGATAGCATTATGACAGAAAATCTTTTGCATTGTCCAGTCATTTATATTATTAACCAACACAAATAAGTTTTGATTATGTCATTGTCAAGGTTTGTAACGGTTCCTCGAAACCTGGGTTGGTTAATGTGAAAATTCTGTAAAAAATACAAACGTTATTTATGTTGTTGTGTTACCTATTACACGGTAAAAACAAAATAGCGTCATCCACCCTTAACTTTGTTAATAAATGTTTAAAAAAATAATATTAGCACTAATAAGACATGAGAAGCGTAGTAGCGTAGGAACACTGTTTAGGTGACAGATTCGAAAGGGCGACTTTACCATGTGGATAAAACTTAAGAATTCTATCCCTGCTAGTTTAGAATCAAGCAAAGGGTTCACCGCTGATGGGGTTATAAATGCTTTTTGGTAGTATGTGGACCATTACCTGTGTTTTGACGTATGGATAGAAGTTGGTAGCGTTGAAGTGTATGCGTAGGTACTCTTTTTTTTCTTTTCGTTGCATGCCAGCTACCACCTGCACCCGTGAAGCCTACACTGGCGTGACAGCCTAGGTACCCCGTGTTACTTTTCTATCCGGGTGGCATAATATCGACAGCGACTCTCTTTGCTTGTCTATCGTCCCTCTGTATCCTATACCGTGACGTAAAGCCAAGCTGCTTATCCGGTGGAGTAACTCCTTTCTATGGAGATGGGAATGCATAGTGACTCGGGTACTGGGCTATCCAGTTCTGCGACTTGAGTTCGTATCCCAGATGCGGCAGATACGTGCTTTGTAGTTTTGTGGGGAGTGTTCTTTGTTTTTCGATTCGCAGAGCACTTGGTGATGTAGTAAGTAGTATGAGCATAGTAGTAACTCCCATCGTTGCACAGCACCCACGATGATGCTTGCGTGGCCGTCTTAAGATCCTTGAGGAACTTTTGTTTCTAGGTGGGATTGTTGCGACAGTGATACTCAGTGGCACCGAAATTTCGCGAATAGCAAAAATCTTAGAGTCCAGTTGAACGAATTGAGTTTGTATGATTGTGAAAAAGGCTACACATTAATGTTATTAATACTCCCTCATCATAGCTTTTTTATGATAGCTTTGGTTACTGTAGTATCTATACTGTAGTATAATAACGAATTTAGCACAAGTATGTGCAAAAATCTCTATTCGCGAAAATTCTTTGACTATAGCCGCCTTTCTAATCCATCTGTTGAGATAAATCCAAGTTTTCTGCTGGAATTATGAGCTCCTCCTTGTGGATCGGGATGTACTGAGCTCAGTGCAGATTTTGGTCGTTATTTTTTGAGGACGGTTAGTTATTTTCCACAGCACCTTAGTGGTTAAATCTAAGCGAGTTTATGCGTCTGAGTTCAGATTGACCAGTGATTTTTAGATATTCATCGATAATTTTAAAACATTGTTTTATTAGCTGGCGAAAGAAAAACTTGCGTAAAAATGAATTATAGTGTAAAAAGCTGCGTGGAATGTTAGCGAAGGCACAAAGATGAGTCAGCTCAGTAAAATAAGAATTTACGAGTGGATCAAGCGTTTCCAAGATTACTCGTATTGCCGTGCATGAAATGTCGCACCTCCTCCCCGGGTAACGAGTCGACCAACCGTTGCAACTTATTCATTCTCCCTTTTCCAACTCTCGTGGGTACACCTTTTTTTTTTAAGTGCTCCTCCACCCACAACCTTGATTATGCCTTTCTCTAGATACCCTCCCTCCAACTCCCACGCCGCTCCTCCCTCATTTCCCATTCCTGCCTTCTCTCCCCCTCCTCGTATCCATCTCCTCATCCTCAGCAGGGTCATGGTTGGAGCCAGCCAACTCTCGAGCCTGGAACTATATACCTCCCGCGGTTTGTTTTGGTTTCAGTTTTCTTCGACAGCCGATATCGCATCTCACCATCTCAGGGTCATCACTACGACTCCTCTCAGTGTTCCTCGCTCGAGAGATTAATTGAGATTCGTTATGTGGATAACGTTCCTCTTGAAATGTCTCACGCCTCATTTGTAGATGTTTTATGGACCTTATTTTCCATTGATTTTAATGGCAGTGATTCGTGCCGTAAAGACTCGCATTAATCTTTCGAGTGAGAATCATAGAGTTCAACTACCTACTCTTCATGTTTTAATGAAAAAAATAGATGGCAATTTTTCCACATTTATTTAACGATGAACGACGAGTATAGTCCGTCAGGTCATTCTCAATTACAATCAATTCTCACATATCTACGTCTACATAATACCCTGCGATCCACCTCTAGGATGTTTGGCAGGGAGTGAACAAACACCAGCATGCAGTATGAAATAGGATTCCCTCATGCGCACCACACGGTCCATAAAGCGTTACGCATACTAACAAATTATATTACCACATTCCTCAATGAGTAGTTGTCAAAACTTGCCAACTGCCATTGAGGTTTTCTGTAAATAAAGCTAGAACACACGAAACATGCTGTTAGAAATAATAAGAAAATTAAGAAAAATGCATTGAAGTATACATAAGTTCGTAGGCTTAAATACAAGTCATGTAATCTTTTTGTGAGTTTTGACGCTGAGGTTATAGTCTCTTATTCATCGTAGAAAAAACGATTTTCTGAATGTATCTGTTCTATAGACTATCTCTCTTATTTTATTTACATGATGTGATCTTCCGTAGTACGATGGCGTTCGTAAAATATGGGTAACTTCGTCAGAAAATACGGTAAATATACTTAAAAACAAATTTCACACTGTTAGTTATGCTTATTATATTATATACTTAAGTACAACAATTTTCACGTTGTACTTTGGAATGACCTAACGGTCGAAAAGCCTCGTACAGTGTTAAAGATTTCGGAAACATTGCCATCTCTCTCTTTTATTACATCAGCATGTCATTCCGCTACATCTCGCCTGCCTTAGATACCTTTTCCCTTCATGTGTTGACCTCGGCGCGCAAGGTGGAATATACCCTCTGGATGCAATAAATCTGTCGACTACTTATTTTGTTGGCCATCTCCTTGATGCAAGTTTGATCTCTTCCAGGACGTGTTTGTGAAAGCCAGTAATTTTGCGCGGCCAAAATTCATTATTTCATTCGAACTGCATCTCTTCTCACGATTCGCAGGAAATTGAGTGGCATGTAAGACTTACCCGTCGACATGTTTGTTACTTGTCGGTAAAATTATATGCTTATGATGTTCAATTTTTTGCTGGAAATATTAACTCGAAATCCGCATCGCTCGAATTATCTTCGGCCATCACAAAGTTATGAGAAGTAAAAGGGTATATGCCGGAGTGGAATTCTACCGGTAATTGTCGATAATCTTGCCGACTCAGACCCTATGAGAATCATTTAAATATTATTGTTTTGTTAGGCCTAAGCAGTATGTGATGTAAGTTTCGAATTTATGCTACATCCATGGTTATTAATAATCGATATAGCAATAACGCTCAATTTTACCGCCTCAAGTTAGTTTATCATCGTCATGTAATGTTTGTAATCAAGTCAAGAATTCATTAGTCTCCAAAGATTTTTTATTGACTGGATCTAAACCAAGGTAAGGGAAAGAAAGTTTTCTGAACACTTTTCAAATCCACTCTTAATGAATAGACCTTATTAGACCGTAGAAAATGACCTTAAAAGCGTCCTCACTACCTTCTACGACGCTGTATCACTTATATTTCGCAGTCTGCACCTAAGAGATATAATCAATCGTGTGTAGCGTAAGCGCTCTTGACCATGAATCATTGTTTGGCCCCATCGGCAAATGACCCGTTCGTGAACGACGCCTCCGTCCCCCCCCCCCCCCCCCCGCCATCCCAACACTTTTACCTCACGTCTCGGCCCATCATCCCTCCATTCTCGCTTCCTTTGTATCTTTTTCTCTCCTCTCGGGACGGAACTCGCCTCTCGTCTACCTACCCCTTCTTTCTTCTATGCAGTCATTTTTTTGTAAAACTTATCTCCGCTGCACGCCTGACGCTTTAAAAAAATCCTCCCCTCCGCGTCCACGATCAACAATGCCTTCTTCCGACCCAGCCAACCGTCCATCTTTCACCTGCACCATTAACAGTAATACTCTTTTTACACCGCCTTGTCCCTTTTTCCTTCACCAACATTCTCCTCGCTTGCTTCTTTCTCCTTCTCTCTCCCTGTGGATTCTTCTTCCTCCATTCCCGTAAGATCTCCCCCCCCCCTCTCCTCCTCCTGTCGTCCAGATGCATCTCCTGTTATCCCACTATGGGTATCCCATGTTTCCACCGCTCAAGTTTTATGGTGTTAGGAGTATGATGAGTAACCCGTCTTGTGTTCCGAGTGATGCAGTGCTAACATCTAAATCTACTGGATGCCCAGAGTGCCACAATCTTGGGTGTTTGGTAGGGAATGTCTATTTCTTCCATAAGTGAAAGAGATTTTGCAGGTTACGAAAAAAAACCTTATTAACTACAATACACGAAGCGTGTCGATGCTTTCACACAATTTTGAAGTGCCTTGGAAAACATTACAAATGAATTGATTTTAATTAAAGAAATTATGGATAACAAAGCAAGTAAATAAAGACATTAAATAGAAAATATCTCGATGTATTGCTATAGTTTACACAAATAAGTGCCTAGAACATGATGTGAAAGCATCGAAACGTGTTGTTGCAGTGTGGTGGATAAACTTTTTGTTGAAAAATAATAGCGATGTTTGGCCAGTTTAAGCTGTTCATGTCCTTATCAACCGCAGAAAACACAAGTTATTCATTGAATTGGGTTCTGATCTTGGTGATACGCCCCAAATATGTGGGAACCCCTAATATCCTGTAGCCCAAAAGACCTAAATCTACTGTATTTCTGCAACCACCGGATGTCCAGCTCTCTCCATCTTCATCTGCATCTACATAATACCCTGTGAGCCACATCCAGGGTGTTTGGCAGTGGACGATCAGTCACCAGCATGCAATATGTTCTCCAAATGCGCACAAAACCGCCGTAAAAACTATACAGTTATGTAAAATAAACGAAATAACACGTTCACATTCATGCCGGTGATGTGGACCAAGCGTGCATCACTCCATTAAGCTCAAAACTACACCACAAATACTTAGACAGGCCAAGCAAAGACTTGCTAACGGTTTGTAATATCCTTGCAGGGTTAGGATTATATGAAGGGTTTACTGCGAAGAATCTAGCATTCCCCTCCCTTTCCCCATCCTGCGCTCACACATTCGGATTCTCCGGCTCGCTCACAACCCCTTTTTCCCTCGCTTCTACTCCTCGATTCCATTGATTCGATCTGCCCCTTATATGACTATCTTCACTTCTTCCTCTCAATGATCTGTTTCTCTACCTAACCCCCTCTCTCTGTCTCTCCTTCTCCCTCGACGCTTGCAGCAGGAATTTCGGGGGGAGCCCTTTTGTGCGCGAAGGGGTCCGGTCTACACTTTGCGTCAATAATTAATGCGACCGTGCTGGGGGGAGTAGAAAAGAGAGGTTCTGCGGTATGGTGGCTCGGGTCAAGGACCTTTCGTTGTCGTTTCGGAATTTGGAGGTCGCCCCCCTTTTCTCCCGCTTTGCTTTTTGCGTGATGGCCGTTACTATTCCATTTCCTCCCCTTTTCGTCATTGGCTGTTGTTCCTCGGCTTGGGGTTAAATCTCTCGCTAGTGAAATCGATCTGATCACAGGAGCCTTGTCTCAGGGATATTTTTCTTCAAGTGACACGAGTTAAGGTCTTTATGTTTCTGAAGTTTTTTTTTCTTCAAGTGAATTTTACACCGTGGTAGTGATCGGGAATCAGTTACTTTTTCCATTGGTTTACTTCTTCATATTTAATAAATGTATTCCTTTAAATTTTGACTGATTGGTAATCTGTTTTTATTTATCATCCATCTCGTTCTGCAGCTTAGAGAGCCATCTATATTCATCTTGGCCAAAAGTTGTAAACCTCAAAAGGAGATCTGTGAAAAGACGAGAACATTTTCATTCGACGGATGCTTTCGTAATATCTTTTCCCGGGGAGTGAGAGTGACATTTGTCTATTAAAGTAAATAGATTTTTTCTCGATATATTGCTCCAGGTTATCAGTTATTCATTACTAGTTATAGTGCATACTCTTGTGGAGATATATTTGCAAAATATTAATTTGTAGTATAAAAAGGGTTATGGGTATCGATATTGAGGTTGAATAGAAAATCAGAAAAAATCAATCGTATAGCTCGTACCAATGGATGAAAATGCAAATGAAATTTTCGCTAAAGAGCGAAAGCAGTGCTAGAAATGACGAAGTAAATGGCTGGCCTCGGTGGCGGCAGGGTAAAGTCCTCGCCTGCCAAACCGAAGGTCGCGGGTTCGAGCCCCGCCTGGGTAAGTTACCCCTATACAGGGCATGGATGTTTGTGATTGTTAAATGTTATCAACCCCGATGTAAAGGCCGAACAGTGCTGTTTTCGGTGGTTTGTGAAATAAAAAATAATAATAAAAATAAAAATCATTCTTCAATAGTTCAAGCACTGTGCGGTTAATTTGAGTTCTTCTGTTTTTAATCTTCATTGCTTACCCAAACTTCTTTATCATATTGCAGTATATCTCAATTGCTTTAGTCGAATTCTATCTTTCCCTGAAGCCCTGTTGCTTTGATATCTCTTCGCGCAGAATTAAGTATCACTTAGCTTTTCCCCCGCGTAGTTCCCCTGACGATTTCTATCAACTATTTCTTTTCTCGGAGCTGTTTTACCCTCTAATCTGTCCATTTAGGATGCGGAGCCAGAAAGGGAGGTTACCGATGCTCTCTCACAGTGTCGTAAGTGGGAGCCTCTCCTATCCCCGTGGTCTCAGCCCCAGTTAAATCGCAGTCTTGCCATTATGTACCGTTATTGACTCGCGCCCTTTAATGGAAACGGTGCTCGGGAAGTGGTTATCATGTGCACATTGGTGCCACAAAAAACCTCTCGTCACGATTTTCCGTGCTTCCGCTCCTCTTAGGTGTGAATGTGGTAGACAGATCGTATGATTTACTGTAGTACCGTTCCGTACTCCACTGTCAGCACGGAAACATATTTTTTCAAACAATATTTGTACCGAATTTATTAGTGGAAACTGATCTTGATAAAGTTCTTGTAAGAGGATTTAGTGCACACCACTGCGATGAATATTTTCCGCTGTGAAAGGCACGATTCCGTTATAGGAATGAATTGGTTTTACTGTGTCTAAATCAACATAATACCCTGCGAGCCACCTCTATGACGTTTGGCAGGGGGAGATCAATCACCAGCATATAAGAGGATGGTACATAAGAGGATTCCCGGATGCAGTCCGGTCCCAAGATCACAAAAATATGACTCATACTAAAAAATTATGTGTCCATTGTCATGCAAAGTCAATACTTGCCAATGGATTGTAATCCCTGTAGCAAAGCCATGCAAGGTTAGTCAATTGGAAAAATAAAAACATTCAATTTTTATTGCTGGAATAGTTAACACGCGAATTTTGCAAAAATTCTTTTTGCGTCGTTTCGGGACAATATTTTTTTCATCTTTACCGTTGTACCGCATGGGTCCCTTATACCTTATGGTCAATTGATTTTTTATTCAACGAAGATGCAGCTAGTGTTTCGTGGTAAAGGAATAATCTGTCAACTGTCAGGAATCCACTCTTTACGCATTGAATTGTAACTACCGGAGTACGCAAATCCAGGGTCATCGAAGCCCGTGGAAACCTGAGGTGTAACAGAATCGCAGGATGTTGGACGGTGCGTTTATGGCCTCTCAACCTCTCAGCTCTGGGCGTCGCCATGGCTCCCTCGCAACATGTGTCCTGCCTCAGTTGAGAAGGGATCGGTATGCAGTCACCGTAGCCGCAAAACCTGCCCGCCTCCCCCGAAAAGTCCTCGACCCATCCTGTCCCTAGCAGGGATGTGATCCGATACGAAAAAGCACTTTAAAGCACGAAATTTCAATAGTTTCGGACCGCTGCCACTTTAAGGCACTAAACCGAAAAGGCACGAAACCGAAAAGGCACTAAACCGAAATTGCACGAAATGCGATGGCACGAAACCTCCTCAAGCCCGAAATGGCACTTTACGGAAAAAAGTGCCGATCCGAAAAGGCACCATAGTTTCGTGCCATATAGTGCAATATAGTTTCGGATCTTACATCTCACTCACTCAAAGGCGGAGAGGGGCTGGAGAGGAAGAACATTTGCCTATAAAAATTTTAGGAAAGACGGAATGGAGGGAAAGAGAAGGAAAGGTCATTGGCCACTCAAATGAGGTGGCAATCTGGGGAATTCCCCGCGGGAGAAAAAGGGACGGGGCGGGAGAACGTCCGTTTTCGGGACTCTATTGAGGGATTATACGGCATATGCTGGGGTTGTCCACTCATAAAGAAAGGTTCAAGGAGTTGTTTTAGAAGGTTTGGCATTTTTTTTGCATTTTGCATTGTTTGAGAAGGTTTGGGCATCGGGTGAAGACATAGTTAAAGAGGTAATTGAAGTGGTCAGGGTTCTGTGGCGTCTGGGGATAATGAGACGGAATATCCAAGGGGTTAAAGGAGAGACGAGAAGCGCAAGGGAAGGATAAAATAAGGTGGAAGGGGGTTGGGGTTTCCAACGCGAGAAGTGAGCGGCTACAGATAGGAGAAGGCGAAAAATAAACCAAGTATGAGAATTGAAAATGGACAATTTTTGAATTACCTCTAATGCAAACTCTGAATGTGACTTTGCACTGCACTCCTTTGCAAATTCACATGTATGCTACGAGTTTATCAGGTATTTCGCAGGGAGAAATGAATCATTTTGTGATTGCCAGCAGCTGTTATACCTACTCTAATTATTTTATTCAGGTGGCGACCTTTCTTCTTACCTGTCCTAAGTAGATCATAAATTTGAGCATTTCACTTAGTAAACACCCCATCGGAGAAGGTGGGAATATGTCTGTATTTTTGTACAGTAAATTTCCGAGAGTTGTTCTCGGAGTTGAAATGCATTGTATGGTAAATAAATACTGTGGAAATTGCAAACAGTTTTATTGTTGTAGACAAGTTGCCAACAAATTGATGACGAAAAATAACTCTTCTCTTTCACCCTTTCTTGAAGAAAGTATCCCGTTCTTGATGTCATCTCTCATAATAGTTACATCAAAAAATTATATGCAAAAAGTTATTCTTTTGCTTTCCCAGTTAAATATTATGAGGTGACGAAAACTTAAACTGGGATGCTATTGTGTCGTACGAAAGCGGATCGTGAACTATCAAAAAGCGTGATGTCATTATTGTTGACACCTTTAATGAAAGTTCTTCTAACCGTTTGACAGAGCACTAATTAATAGTTTACATAATGAAAAATCAATCCTGATATTACAGTGCCTTAGTGACATAGTGAGCACTCATAGAAAATTAGCTCGGAAATCGGGTAAATTAACGGGAAAAAATTAACGTTTATGGATTCTATCTGCGATAAAAGAATTTTTTATTTTCTTTAAATAAAAAAAATTAATGGACTGAATCGTCTCACACGGTAGTAGACATCCATGGTTGAAATATAGCATGTATATTATAAAAGAAGATTAAATTATATTGATATTTATTATAATAATGTTTTCAGAACAAATTAAAATTTGGGATTATTTGTTAACACTTTCGCGCCGGAGCCCCATGGAGGTTCCGGCATTATGAGTTCCTAGAAAATCTTTTGTACTCCTCTGTAACGAGCACTCTCGCGTCGAAGGAAAGCAAAGCTTCTCAACTGCCCTAAGACAGGGACGCAACTCAGCGGGGCGCCGCGCCGATCCTTCTCGTCTGCCCCAGTCCCAGACCCTCGAAGGATTAAAAGACTGCTTCACAGTGCTAGTCCACGGTCAACTGACTGAAATAGTCGTGTTTTATAGAATCATGTATTTGCTGTTCCCATCGATTATTTAATGTAAGATGAATTCTCTGGGTTTTTCTGAGCGTGAAGAAATTTTAAGCGAAGTTCTAACGATCATATTGACGGATTTAGAATATTTCTATTCCATATAGGATGATTTGCAACTGAAATGAACTCCGTTGAAATTAACGCTAGAACTCCGATTGAAATTTCCATGTGATGAGCAAAAAATGAAGAATTCATTTCTAACTTCAGAAATATAAGGTAAGCTACGAATATATTTTTGGAACAAACAACGCAAATAGCAGTGGATGACCGCGCAGAGGGGATAGAAAAGGGTCGTTCAGTTCGAGGATGGGCCTGGGCTAGAAGGACATCCACTAAGCTGGTCTTTTGTGTCCGCATCGGTCCCTTTCTTAAACCCCGCGCGGCACATATACGCGGTCTGGCACTTTAACCACTTTTTCGGATAATTTCGTGCCACCCGGCACGAAACTATACGAGGCGGAAAATAAAGTGTATGGGATCCTAAAATTTTAAAAGTGAAAAGTTTCGTGCCAGCCTGGTCCGAAATGAATCGGATCGTTTAGTGCCCGGTCCGAAAAGGCACGAAATCGTTTCGTGCCTTTTCGGACCGGGCACTAAACGTAAAGTTTCGTACCGGATCACATCCCTGGTCCCTAGTGACATTCCCGACTGTCCCCTAATCAATCTCCGGCCGTCCCTTTTTTTCTCGGGTCGGTCACCCTTCCTCTGTGCATACTAGACTCCCACTTGCGTTGGACTTCGTCTTGTTACCAGTTCTCCACATTATCGTCGTTTATTATTATTACCAGTTGTCTGGTTGAAGAATGATTTATATGTGGAGTTTTCTTAGCTCCATTAAATGACCTAATGCGCCCTGGTGCCTTGGTAATTTAGCTTGAATGTACTTTTCAGGATGTGAAAGATCCATTTAAAGAAAATGCGGGCGTTATTTTTTCTATGTCGGTCACCAAATAGTAGAGGGTATTTGGGTGGAAATCTGTTACTGAGGTCATCTTCCACAAGAGAAAAGTTTGGCAAATGAGGGGAAAATGGTGATTGGTAGCGTAAGAACATTGATTCAATCAGTGATTAAGCATTGTGCCAGTGTTTTAAAACACATACCCATTCTTTTGATGCAGTGCTACTTCTGAGCTGAGTTCTGATTTCACTCTGGTAGGGATCCGGACACCAGTTTTATTGAAACATTCATTACTGCTCCTATTTTAATCTAGCCTTAAGGAATGCAAAGCCAGTGATCTAGTTGTGCCAGTTGTACCCAAAACCTTCAATGAGACGAAGTGCCCTACATTTTCCTTTTTCTTCTTGGTTCCATCTATGTACGAGGTATTGATAATTCTTTTTCCCATCTGGTTTATGTCCTTAATTTCTCGTTCCTGTCTCCCCATCGTTTACGGCATCCCTGCCTCTATTATACCTTACCATATCCAGATCTACCTGGTGCCCTGCAACCTCTTGAATATTATTTAGGGGGTAATTTTGTTCCCAAATTTCACCATGATACTTGGTCCACGGTTTTCTAATTCAACACATTAATGCATCAATTTGATATACTTTTTTCTTTTTTCATTAAATATCAACTTCCAAACACCTCTTCGTTTTTAATTTTATCTCACCTCCCGCCACTCATCCATCTCCTTAACATTTCTCGATTCGTTCCCCGAAAAATTCATCCTTTTTACTTCCTTTGGATTCAAATCCCTCTCAAGTACATATATGTATGCATGATGACATCCGAGCCATCTCTAAGGTTTCTGGCAGAGGTATTTCTCCCTAAAACTTACCTAGCTACATGTGCTACCGCAGTGACACGTGACATTGTGTAGGAGGGATTATGCCTCACCAACCATTGATTATTAATTCCGCTACATACGACAGTGCTAAAGCCCAGATCGAAATGAATCATAAACTTAGGTTAACTAAAGACCAATTTTTTATTGCGGTATATTATGTTGTGGTCTGTTATCGTACTGTTGAATAATGGCTTTTTGAATCTCTACGTTCTCGGTTGTATTTCCCTGATTTTGCGTTGAATGTCCGATCTGCTGTAGCGGGCAGGATCTTTCGGAACATCCTTGATGTCGTCTGAAAATATTTCACCCTGATACGTATTCAAATCCATCCTTCACCATCACCTGGTATTAGATCGAGCAAGCAGTTTATTACTACAGTAGACCTTCCCCCTCCTCGCCTATTCCACTGTCCCAGGCGGCTTCTGCGAGGGAGAAATTGCTTCCGTTCGAGGAACATAGCGTGGAAGCGGAATGGGTATAGAGTTGAAGGGTTTTGGGCCGGAAAAGGGGTGGGGAAGGAGGAAACCGAAGCAAGGTGTAGGAGTGTACACATAAGAGGAGGAGCGGGAAGGAGTGGCGGAGGAAGGTGGTGGTGGTTGTTGGGTGAGATAAAAGGTCTTCTCCCTCCCCCATCCCCCGGCCGCCCCTTTTGCACGGGTCGATGACCCCGCAGGGACACCTCAACCCCGCTGCCAGTCATCCGTCTTCTTCCTCTCAAGTCCCTCCCGCTCTTCCCCGTCTCGCCTGCGGTGTCGTCGCGGTCAGGACCGCGTGCTCTCGACCCTGAGGCCGTGCGCAGGTATATAGCGTGGATCCCCTCTCCCTCATTATCTCAGGTGATGCTCCCACGCACCCAAGTCGGCGGACGGAAATTCCCTCCTCAGTGGGCAAGATTTTTCGGTTCAAGCACACTTGCAACTTTCTTGCTTTTCAGAAACTTTTGACTGTGCCGTTTGTTGGGTGGATCATTGATGTACGACCCCTGCTGTATGACCCTCGTAGGGTTGGCTGCTATCATCACTTAGTGTCTCTCAATCCTTACTCCGTTTCCCGTGTACTCTGAGAACGCACGCCTACAGCAACTGAAACACATGTTCTTACTCAATCATTGAAAAATTATCGCTTTTCTCTATTTAAATTTGAATCCGTGGTTATGTAAGCCTTCTCGATGTGTGCTGAACTCGTCTTAAATCTTGCCTCTGTGAATGATTCTATCATTGTCGTAGTTAATTTGTTAGTTATGATTCGAATGCAGTAAATATCACCTTCATATCGTACCTCCTAATTTCTGCTTCTTCCTTTTTTTATTTTTCCGGCAGCTATAATTGGTAATCTCTTCCTTTGGATCCCTTCAGATTTTTTCTCCTATGCCTCAAAATTAGAAAAAGCGCGTGAATTACCCAATTTTATTGGTTGATACCTTCAGTATATATTGGTAGTTACTTTCGATGGAAATGTCAAGGAGTGGATCGATATTTTTTTAATATCATTTAAACTTGAAACGGAATTTAATTTTCTTCGATTAAGCCTATTCATGGGCTACATTTGCTGCAATGCGACGTGAAATAGCTGTGAGGAGTGTATCTTAACTTCTTAATGCCGACTATTCATTTAAGAAAATAATCAGGGGCACATTCATTTGCTTGAAGATGGGTCACTCACGCCGTTGATCGATTGATTCTTCGAGCGTCATTGTTTTGACGTTTGATTTGGCAGATACTGGCAATCTTCCACGTGTGGACGCAAATGGTCGTGCATGCTCAGGTTTAGCTCCTGGGCATCGCATATGGCGTCGGGTGTCTCACTCCCATAGCAAACAACTCCCCCACGAAGGGAAGGTTGGCATTCGCCGTTGATGGCTATTGATTAATTTGTAACAGGTTCTGGTGGCCGAGAAAGGTTCAGATGAGCGGGAAACTGAGTCATTCGCCGCATCGGTCGACATTTTAAGGGCAGTTATAAGGGATTACACTCATCTTCATACGCTCTTGGGTGTCTCCTATTTTAAGGTGAAGGCATAGTTTCAATCTTTTTGCTTTTGTTTAAGTATTTTATCCGATTTCGATAAGGATAATGAAGTTTTTTTTAATGGATCCACGTTATTTATTCATCTCATCTCAGTCTCCATTATACACTACATCTACATGTAAATAATACCCTGCGAGCCACTTCTAGGGTGTTTGGCAGGGGGTGATCAATACGAGCCTCCTCAGTTGTATTTCGAAGTGAATTAGATTTCACTTGCTTTCCCTGGCCTATTTAAATCAATGGTATAAAATTAATTACTTACTCTCTTATATTGCATTTTTGTGATCTTCCTGCGAGAAATAAGAATTCATGCCTTCTTGCACCACATTAAGGTAGAGAGATGATGAACTGCCTGCTGAAAGCGAAAACAACAACTTTTATTGTTACTTCAATGAAATTGAAGTTGAAATAATGAAAAATTGTTAATACTACCGATGAATTTCACTAAGTCAAACCTTCCTTCAAAGGGTAATCCAGAAACAAACTAGAATTTTTTTTAAAGAGGACAAATAAACGCCAGATATTTGTCGTAAAGCAAAAAGTGATGTATATAAGTCTGAAATATATCCAACGTGCATTTTATTTCCTGATTATTGTTCTCATGATCCTAATTTTATGTTGTCCTTTCAATGCCTATCCTAAATATTCATCGGAATTTTTTCGTTATACTTACATCCAGCATAATCTGTTTTCAGCTTCATGAAATTCTGTATAGCACTGGCGTTATCCCGATCCGAAAAGGGGGAAGGAACTTAGTCTGTACCCCGTCAGAAAAAAAGCAGAATACCCCAAAATGGAAATTCATCGTAAACCACCGCAGAAAATCTCTCGCAGAAAAAGAAAAGTGCGGTTTCTCTCTTCCTTTCTTCGAATCGGTGAGAGAGCATGGCTTTTGCCGCCATGTCTCATCAAAACCCCCGACAGCAGCCCTCGTGACCCAGAGCTCGCTGCAGGAAATGTTCTGCCCCCCGCCCCTTTGTCCATTGCAGGAGGGAGAAGAAGCAGAGCCCCGTTGATGGCGTTACCCCGGGGGAATAAGGGGGGTGCGTGTGATTGTATGTGGCGGCTCTCGAGGGGTTTAAGAGTCGCCTCAGCCGATTGGGCACGGTTAGCAGACGCAGTGTGTACACGGAAAGGGCGTTTCTGCCTTCTTGTGTCACTGGGAAATGTATGTACGCGAAAGACTTGGGACTCGTAAATAGGGGGTCGGGTGTGCGTGCAAATACGCGACGGTGCTGAGACGAAGACCGTGTGCTCGTTATACTCCCTCTCCTTAAGATGGGTTTATATTTCCGGTTTCGGACGCACCACCACTCAACACTTCATTATGCCATTCTTTTTCGTCGCATTAGAGTAATTTGGATCATGCTTATTCATTCCAAGAAAGCTAATTTCTCCATTTTCAACGACATATCTCCGAGAGTTCAGTAAAGAATATTAATGAAGGAGAGAACTGTTTGTAATTTCTCTCTGAGATCGGTTATAACTTTCAATTAAGTTCGATGTCCATGTGCGTCATTGGTTCCCTCGTACACGTTCTTCATAACATTGGTTACGCAACACATATTCCTGTTTGAAAATAGATTCTGATATTTTCCTTTGACTTTCTATCGTGTAAATGTTAACTCAAAAATAGGCTCGAATACGTGAACGCATATCTACTTAATGTGTTCCTATCAGTTTTCTGTCATTATTATTATTACCAATTTGCTTTCGTTTTATGTATAAGCAATAAGTTTTTGCATCTGCCTACTCTGGTTCTTCCATTCTGAAAATGCAGCTTTAGATTGGCTTGGCCGTATTGTTATTTCGATGGGTAGGAAACAAAGGATGGTCCTGATTATTTATTTGTTATCAATATTGGTCTGAAATGGAGAAAAAATACACCATTATGCTCCAAAATGCTTGTTTGGGTTTAAATGAGAGTTTTTGCGTTGATTTGAAGAGGATTCAATGGTTTAATCTTATTTATCACTAAGCCATATAACGTCTTTCATCCACTTCTACACGATATCTTAGGAGTCACCTCTGTGGTATTTGGCAGGAGGTGAACAGTCGTCAGTATGTAATAGATTCCCCACGTACGCACAAAATATTTACAATAATAATAATAATACGCTCACATTCAGGTGACTCCTACCTGGCGTGCAACGTTCCATGCAAACCGAGGCTATTACACAAATGCATTCACATAGACTGCCACAAGAAATTCATTAAACGATATTCCATTGTATACATGAATTGATTGCCATAAGAAAACCTTCCCCTGGCCCGGTAATCGCAGCACGGACCTTGTATGGGATTTCATGGCAATTGTATTGGTATGGGGACGAATATTAAAAAAAAGAGGATCCTCAAGTCGGCCTCTTCATGTGCTGTCACCCACCGCGCATTTAAATGGACTTACAAAAGTCGCCACTTGTGTCGCTGATGGACGAATTGATCCGAGTTTCACGGGGCAACAAAGTATAATTAGGGGTATTAACCGAATATTATGCAACTGATGATATGATCTATCAAATGCATTACTTTTCAATGATATTCCTCGCAATGTCACATTATGCTGCAAAATATTGGAAAAAGTGGATCCCATAGCACTCATCACAGCACCGCGGACATTTTTGTAAATCCGATTAAAATGCGACCGAAGTGCTAACAGAAATCAACCTTTTATGGGATGGAATTGGGCTTCCTCTATGCAGTCCCCTTGGTTATGGGATTTGAATCAGGAACTTGGATATCGTAGTGGTCTTCGCAGTGGCCCGGGAAGTCGAAGGTTCGTAGTTCGATTCCCGGTCCTGGGGACTTTTCTCTACATCTACATAATACCCTGCGAGCCACCTCTAGGGTGTTTGGCAGGGGGTGATCAATCACCAGCATGCAGCATGCATTTGGACTCCCACATGCACACCACACCGTCCAAAAAACGTCCCGTATAATAACAAACTATACTACTATATGCTGTTAGAAATAGAATATAGAATAGAAATTCAGAAACATGCTTTAAGTTTTACATAGGTTAGTAGGTTACACTACAAGTCATGCAATCTATTTACGAGGTCTATTGCTGCCGTTATAATCTCTTATTGATCGAGGAAAAAATGACATTCGGAATGTGTCTGTGTTCTGCAATCTATCTCTCTTATTTTATTTATATGATCTGATCTTCCGTAGTACGTTGGCGTCCGCAAGATATGGTTAACTTCGTCAGAAAAGACACTGCTCTTGAATTTATCTAAAAGGTTTAGTCTATTTTTCAATCTACGGTCCGACAGCTCTAATAACAATTCACGTATATTTCACCGCCGTTCACGCCGCAGGCTTCGTAATATTCCAGATATTCTATAGGTATTGAACTTGTAGCGCAGAACCTGTCAAAATTGCAATTGAATGTGTGAACGTAACCGGCTTCGAGGGAAACCCCCTGGTTTTCTTATTCGATTTGGATGGAGTGACCCTGATTGGGGTGACTGGCTCTTTCGCCCGTTGTTTTTGTGTGTGTGTGCATTCTCAATCTTGTGGCTGGCCCTCGTCACGACGGAGCCTAATGTTCTTCTTCTTCTTCGCAGGTGCTCGTGGAATACGATGACGTTGAGTGGCAGCGGAGGGAGTGGATCAGCGTGTTCAAGGACGGCCTCTTCCACCTGTTCCTCGTCGAGGGGAGTCTGGTGTGGGCGGAGAGGAGCGCCGCCTCCTCGCCCAACTCCTCCTCCGCCTCCTCCTCGTCTTCGCGGGTGCCCTCCCCGCCCACCACCCGAGCCTCCACGCCCGCCAACAGTCAAGGGGAAGCCCGATGCTGCTACTGGCCCGCCCTCGTGAGTACTTCCACCACACACTTCTTCTTGTGTAGCCATCTCCTCCTCCCTCCGAGAGATGTGGCTCGAGGGAAAGAGAGATGAGGAGAAGGATTAAAGAGATGCAGAGTTGGGTTGATTACCTAGAAGAAGTTACTGGGTTCTGTTAGAGTTTTTGTTAAATATTCATTTTTACAGCTCATTTAAGGTTTTTACAGCGGCGGAATCAATCGAACATCCTAGGTTCTGTTTAGGTTGTTTAGAAATGAGTGCAGAAAATGGTCTGTGGTTATTAACGATTGGCATGCAATATTAATATCTAAACCTAATCGGTACCCACGCTTTATTCTCCGTTTGGCTTAAGGCTTTTTTTATATATTTTTTTTTTTTGAAAATGCATGTTTTATAAATCACTTTTTATTTTCTATTTTTTAGTGATGAAAGCTGTATTCAATTAAACTTATCTGCGAAAGAAATTTCTACCAGCCCCTTAAAAGCCAGTCAAACCTCAGAAACATTGAAAAATATATAACTTACCTTATCTATGGAGAAAATTTAGAACTGTTTTCCATGTGAAAATTTGGTTAATTACGAGAGGAGTTCAATAAGTAATGCAACACATTTTTTATGAAACAGGGATTATTTAATTAAGCATTCAAATTCACCGTTTTATTCCCAAATGTTTTTGCTACACAACCTTATTTTTCAT
The DNA here is from genome assembly GCF_921293095.1 of Ischnura elegans. Classification (NCBI taxonomy): domain Eukaryota; kingdom Metazoa; phylum Arthropoda; class Insecta; order Odonata; family Coenagrionidae; genus Ischnura; species Ischnura elegans. Next base: position 104,925,581 of record NC_060248.1, read on the forward strand.
TTTAATCTCCATTCAATGATACGGCTTGACGCCACCTTGAAGGGAGGGCCTGTAAGCCTGCACGGTACCATTCCACTGATGAAAAAGCTAGAGAGAAACCCGGCGTCGGTATTAGCCTGCTCTTAACGAAAGGCCCCAAGGGAACCATGGCTTAACGTCCCATCGGACGAACGGAGTATTGCGCTTAAAATGTCCTCCACACAACATTCAAGCAGGGATCGGGCAATCTTTGAAAATTCTCTGCCTTCGCCGGGATTTGAACCCGAGCCCACGGGGTGGGAAGCCAACACTCAAGCCACCACACCAAACCGATTCCCTGAGTATCTTGGATAGCCTGGTTTTCTGCCAAATGAAACCAACCCATTGTTTAAAGCACACCTTAGAATTCATTTCAACAGCTTTGTATAGCGCGGTCAACTATCGGAAGTCAACGAAATTATGCGAGAGGAAGCGGGAATGTTTGAAAATGGTCCTCTAGAAATGGCAAGTTTTTTCAACCAAAACTGGCCGTGAAAAAAAATGTGTTGAATTACTTATTGAAATCACGTCGTATTTAGAGCGCAATGGAACAAAATTTGAATTGTTTGATTATTGAATTTTGTATTATCATCATAATCGATGGTGCGATATTTTAATCCGATCCGACTGTGGGAAGTGGGTTAAAAATCAAAGCAAGATTTAATCGATGAAACAGATGTACAGCCAAAGGAAGTCAAGAAAAAGCTTCTAAAAAGTAACTTTAACGATGCTCCTTCAAGTCGAGTAAAAAACACCCGAGTCCAGACTCGGGGTTCCAAATACACACTCTTACAGATATCTGGAATCATTTCCCAACTATTCCAACTACATACAAACTGCCTCAATAACTACTCGCCTATGACGCTTTTCTTTGCCTTTCCTTCTAGTAGAATTAGAAAGTACAATAGTAATGTGTTAATTGTTTAATTTCCCCATATTTTCTTCAAAAAGAAAAAAATAGAAAACTGCTACATGAAAAAAATGTATGTATAAAATTTAAAAACTGTACTATACATATTTTTTTAAAATTGCTAAGTTCAATTCAATTGTTAGTTTTAAGTTTCTGTTCAACGTCACCCCCACTATAAAAACACTTGCGCAATATAAAACAAATGTCAACTGGCTGGTTTGGGTGAACAAGGTTCACCGGTACATCTACAACGCGCCTGAGGCGCGTCACGTAATGTTTTTAAAGCCCAGTTACTTCTTGGTGCTTCGTTCGATTCCCTTCGTCTTTCTTCTTATCCTCCCGTCACACTCTCCCTCTCCTTTACCTTTTTTTCCTCCAATCTTTCTTTCCTCGGAAAGCCAGGAGAGCGGCCAAAAATCTCCCGAGTGGAGAGAGCGAAAGAAAAAAACATACTCATGAAAGACTTCAAAGGGAAGTTGACGGATCGAGTGTGGGGAAGGGCCGGTAATTACGTTAGCAGAAATTCTGCTGCGATCATCCCTCTGTCCCCCACACGGAAGCCTCTTGTTAATCAAAATAGAAGCCCCGGAGTTTTTTTTTTGTTTATTTTTACTATTATTTATGTTTATGCTCGCCAAAAAAATATAACCTAGACCTTATGCCTGAATGGTCTTGGGAGAAGAGATAAAAATAGGGCCGAGATATTAATGTGATGATTTAGTGTTGAGGTTTCTTTGATGGTCGTTTTTGGCTTATTTTTGTGGGTTGACTTCATTTGCGCTCCCCTTTGGGTACGTGTAGCTCGAGGTCTTTGCGTGATTTTTTTTATTTATTTTATTTTTTAAAGATATAATCTTAAATTATGGCGGCTATTTATTTCGTTTGGTGGGAGAGTAATGCTGGAAAGCGTATCTCATTGCTCCTCTCAAACAGCTCACGGTCCGTTGCCATCATCGGTGCATTTCCCGTGAATAATTAGGTGCTGCCGTCGCCTAAAGGCGGAGGCAGAAGCGTACCCGACCGTAACCCGTCTTACATCATGGCCGTACTAGTGATGTTACCATTAAGATGCGTGTTGCGTCGCGGAGGAGCGTTCCTGTGTGGCATGGATCATCGTTCCGGATTGTGGAATATTAGAAATTTCTCCCGAAGCTAGCTGCTGAGGGAAAGACGCTTCGCAGAATTTCCAATTTGAGCATTGTAATTTATAGTCCTCCAGCATCCGCCGTGTTTCTTTTCAGTCTTGGCGGTCTGATTTCATGCTCTTAAGTGAGCAGTGGCGGATCTGTTGGGGGGGGGGGGGTTAGGGGGCTATAGCCCCCCCCCATGGTATATCCAATTTACACTAGATAGAATTGTAATTGTTTCGGACCCCCACTACTGCTGGTAGGTTAACCCCCACTTAGCCCCCCCTTGTCCCTATTCTGGATCCGTTACTGTGAGTATGGTTAGGAACGAGTAGGTATACATTTTTAAAATAATAACAATATCGCCTATTAGCTTTCTCGGATTGCTGTTGGTATTTCCTTCTCTTTCCCTGCTGCAGATAATTTACGTGAATATATTATTTTTGTAAGTACCGTTATCTATTTCGATAATCATTTTTTACGACTTTTCTTTTTATCACCACCCACTGTGTCAGTTACCATGCTGCGTCAGTCTCATCTACATTTACGAGGTACTGTGCAAGCCATTACATGGGGTGATTCCACAGCAGGCGTGCAGAAGTCATCCTAACCTTCATCAGAAGCGCGCTCGCTTGCCAGACACAGGCAAAACACACAGGACAGCGAGATGCGGTCAGACCAGAAACTAGGAGAGTGGTGAGGACACGAACCATGTAAAATGAAAGTATTAGTTTGTAATAGAAAACGAAGAGTGTATTCGCAGGAAGTCTTGTGTGGGTCCAGAGATTTTGCAGACGTGTTCGTTTTATGCGGTAAAGGTGATATTTGTTAGAAGTATTTTTAATGCTTTATGAAATTCATGGCATGGTTATAATTTGTGTGAATATCCTAGGGATGCCAATAAATTTTCTCCTATTGTCTACCACATTTACTAATGTGGTGCCTAAATCCGTGTGAAATTGCGATTTTTCCATTGATATTTGGCATTATTTTTAATACTGTTGGATTCATTCGTGGTGTGATTGCCACTTATGAGCTATAAATATACTGAGCTATAAATTATTTCACTCTCTATTTTTAAACCATGGCCATCTCTCAGCCCTCGTTGATGTGTTCCTTCGCGCAAGTTTCTAAATTAGCTCTATTCACTCGTTTAATTCTGCCTGAAAGATGGTATTGAATGAACATGCTCCTCAATTGGTAAGACTTCTGAGCACCCATTTAAGTTAAAAGCAGTCCTTGGATGTTTCCTCATCTTTCCTTCATTCAAGCCTTTAGACTCTAAGAGATTCCTCAGCTGTCTCTAATGACACGTTTTAACGTGCTCGAAAAGATTTCGTTCTGGTTATTGAATGTATTTCTGAGGAATTTTCAGGAGATTGTAGTGATATGAAGGACGTATCTTGAAGTCATGAGCATGATTTTCTTCTCATCCAAATGTGTTTTGGCTAATCAAATTACAGCTCGACAGACTTGAATTTCATTTATTATTCTCGCGACGCTATGAGACTGTAATCGAGTCCTTTCTAGTTCAATCCACATCATTCATCCGCTGGATTATTGATGGGCCTTGAAAGCGTTCGTATTCCACGAATGAATGAATCGGAGGATTATATTTTATATGTGGTAGGCATCGAGAGTGAGAGACGTATTGAAAGAGGTGTTTATGATGGATACGGATGGAAGGCAGCATAAAATACGCGGCAACTGAGAAACCTCTCATGAGAAGGAAGTAATGACGTTTTGGGGTAATTCGGATACGGTTTCTAATAACGGATTCAAAATAAATTTATGGCATTGCCAAAAATTTCTTCCATTATTTGTTTTCGTTATTTTATACAGTCACAACCAGTAGGGTGAAAATAATGTGGTATTCTACCGGTTGACTGTGCAAAAAAACGCATCGTGAGCCTATAAAGTCAGTGGAAAAATTCTGGGATGTGTTGTATAAAAAAATATTAAAGAGTTTCTACGATATCTTGTTGAAAACTATACATGGTAACCAATTTTTTTAACCGATGAAAGTAATGCACATTTAGTTACTAGCTATCCCTTTATTTAGAATATAAATTGAATTAATGGATACGTTGCCTAGTAATATGCATGAAGATATGGTTAAGAAAGCTAATTATAAAATAATTTCGTTCATAATTTCCCGTAGTCTAATCGCGATTCCTTCTCAGCTTTCTTGGCGATAAGTCTTGGATTCTTGTGTGAATTGTGGTCGCAAGCTAAGCCTTGTTTGCGCGAAATTGAGGCTACATATGCATTTTTTTTAACTTTAAATTTTATTTGAACAGTGTGGGTATTGACTTCCTCCTTTCCTCTCTTTTCAGTCCTTCCTCGTTCTGGTGGACACCTCAGACATGTCGACGCACAGCTCACGTCTTCCCGTCGAGTTTCTCGTGGACCACGAGCTGACCTTCCGTGACCCCTCGCGCCTCAAACCGTACAAGGTGAGTTGCATGCTTGGTCGGCCAGATTTCACGGGAGACTGGCCAGAGTGCTTTTAATACTAACATCTCAGACACGACCTTCGGTATTACAACTGGATGCGATTGGATCTATCAAGGGCCAATTAGTGTCCAAAAATGGAAGCTCGTGTAAATAGTTGCCTAACTTATTACAATCCTAGTTATTTCAATTAATTGATTTAATTCATTTATTGCCACACCACCGAAAATAGCGCTATATGGCCTTTAAATCGGGGTTCTCATAACATTTAACAATTGAATTTTCACGAATATCCATGGCCTGGATGGGGGCAACCTACCCAGGTGGGACTCGAACCCACGCTCTTCGGTTCGGCAGGTGAGGAAATTATTCCGCAGCCACCGAGGCCGGGGTAAAGATCGCTGTGCATGCGATTTTGGATGGGTTTTGTTTATCCAGTTGTTGCAGGTAGATGAGCTACTATGGTGGGTTACGATTTTCGTTGTAAACTACGGTATTTTTCATTTACTTAATGGAATTTGAATACCCCAATCGTCGCACTGGGTTATAGAGATGTTGCCCCTTCCTTGACGGAGTTGTCGGAAAGGCTGAGGGATAAGGTTAAGTATTTGCTCCTGTCTGCAGAACGAATTAAAAATTCACAGCACGGCTCGGAATTTCATTTAAAAGTTGTCGACTCTTGTTTTCCGTATGCTCACTTGCCCCTTCGTTCTGTCGCCTTACTATTCTATGAATTTTAGTATTTTGTAAATATTTGGATCATATTATTTCTTATAAATTCTAAAAAACTTGATAAAATATTACACGCAGATTTTATCACAGCGCTTCTTAGTACCTCGCGTATTATAAATAAAACCGTTTGCGGCAATATTGATAGGGTGGAATCTTGATTTTGGAGTACTCTGTTCTATGATTATTTTAGGCACTCGAAAGTTCTTCCAGGTTTGAGACATTTTCCGAATTTACCCAAAAATTTTGCTCTAAAAACTTCAAGTAACTGCCCTTTTTTCATTCGAGAGCTTTAGGTTTACGAATGTATATATTTGAAACTTATTGGTCGCCTGCACTTCTGGAATTCATTAAAAATGCAGTTTTTTCATTAGTTGCGACATTTTTATTCTCATCTTAGAGAATCTCGTATCGTATGTATATAGTGCTGCAGCCATTTGTCGCGTTTCCCTTAAAAACTTCATTTGTCCTGCGCCCTATCCAAATAGTTTCTTACGAGATTTACCGAAGTTTTCAAACTGTAACGGTCTCTCTCCGTCGAAGCAATTTAAGTCTCTCATTGCTATCGCTGGTTTTAAATTCGGTGTTTTTTTAAGCGGGGAAGAAGTTTCCTCTTGGATTTTATTCGTTTTCTAATTCAACGAATGTTCATCTTACTTCCTAAGTAATTTCATTAGCTTAGACTCGTTTATTTCGATGAAAAATATTCCCCAATCAAACCTTAACAAAGTCTCATTCGGTAGTTTATCACGCGTAAATAATTCATAATTTTTCGTGTTCTTGTTCAAGCAATCAGACTAAAATTTCAATGTCGCTCAGTCAGTCAGAGTACCTACATCCTTTTCATTTTACAAAATTTTATCTTCTTGATCGGACCGTATAGTACCACTGAATCGCCATATTTTCCGCTTATGAAAAAATAAATCTTGGAAGTATATCGGTGTAAAAAGAAGGATCTTATTGAAATTTTAATTAATATAATTAGGATATATGTATGCGATTTAAACATCGCTTTATAGCACTAAATATAATCGAACTCTCATTAATTTATTTCAGATTCATAGAATGATTAACAATTGGAAACCTTGCCCAGTGACTAAGCTCATTTTTTAAATTAATAATAACGATGAAATCAATTCTACACGTGTCCATCATGTATTAACGCTCCCAATGAAACTTTCGTCCATTATTACGTACCACGTGTCTCAGTAGCTCGAGAAATAGAAGTGCGTCATCTTCGTCGATAAACTGAGGCAGCGTATCATGGATACCGTGCAATATCATGCCTGTCACTCACATCCTTCGTCCTTTGCGTTTTTGATTTTTGTGACAGCGTCGCGCGATGTCTCCATTAAGTGAATTTTTTTGTTCCCCCGAGTATAAGAGCGATGCAAACCATTAATCAAGGCGTTTACTCGAGCGTGGACGGTTTCGAAGCGGGTTCCAACTCTCGAGGAAGACCTGTGTGGCGGGGCTTAAAGTCTTGATGTCAGCACTCCTTCCAAGGCTTCCTCGAAACGCCCTCGAAAGACAGGCTCGATGGTCCCTTCTACCTTTACCTATTCGAGAATCCAGACAAGTGAGACGCCAACTGTCGACTGAGATCGGAAGTAGAGCTCCGATAATACCAAGCAATTACCTAACGTTGGCAAAGCATTGGCATTGTTGGCATAATTTCTGATTTCTCTTGTTTTTTTGGCATCATAACGTTGTAGGTAATATATTTTATGCATTTGTATTTATGTATGCCTTTCAGTTGCCATTTAGGGCTACAATTCATTATTTATTGTGACGGTGCTTTGTAGTTATTGCGGGGCATTATGTAGATGTAGAGATCGTAACGCTATCCTCGATGCGTCGTCCATATTGGCAAATTACGTCAGGTCCTTCAGCGCCGCAATCAGTGATTTGAGTCTCTAATTCTTATGGCACCGGTCCAAAATTATACCGTCGCAAATTGGCTCGGCTATCCCAACTTCCATCGTGGAGTGTCGACCGGTGGTCCGTGCCAGGCCTCGATTAATCTGGCCGGAACCGCTCGAGTAGCCCACTTTTCCGTGACGTCTCGTGGACCGAGGAATTAGATCCATCCGATTGGATTCCTTTATGGGGGGAAAAAAAGATACTACCTTGGATTATTCCCGCCGTCTACCTCCTCTGCCCATCTGTTACTTTCTCTCTTTTGAAGTGTTGCCTAAATTTTCTGCGTCTGCAAATTCGAAGTTAAACGTCTCATATAATCGAAGCCGAAGTCAAAGTCGAAGATAACTGTCTAACCCATAATCCCCCTCTTATGTTTAAACATTTTGTTTTCTCTTTTCTTTTAGTTATTTCGTTATCTTTAAGCTGTTGATTATTTATTTATTGAGGGCAGCAAATGTATTAAAGCCTTTGTGCCTTTTTTGGTGGTGAAATAAATAAATTTAGTAGGTCGCTACTTGTATTTCCAGTTATTTTGGTTATGAGATTTTTATTATAAAATATTTTGCTTTATTTTGTCAATTTATACTTTAAGCACTCGGTAACAAAATTATCTATCATTTTATGTCGCCGGTAACTCCGATACTAGTATAAAGTATAAATATATTAATTGTGTTGGTTATTATACCCTGCAAAAATGTACAATTCATCACCTTAGTTTTTTTAAAGATTTTCTTACTGATAGCGATAATGGGCATAATTTGGTTCACGAAAAATCTTACCTAATATTTGTCATGCTGCTGGTACCGGTATCGTCAACTACTTTTATCCCCTAATGTTATGATTGTTTGATAATTTCTGGTCCATTTGAATGGGAATTTCTGATTTAAAAAACCTGGAATAATTTGTAATTGAATGTTTTTCATTGTAAAGAAAATCATTTCATTTGCAGGAAAGTACACCCCAAAGTGAAGTAATTCCAATGTAATGACATAGCCCGAATACTATTACCTTGATCGTAGCCTTCTGCCTCACTAGTGGTGAATTGTTCAGTTCAGAATTTATAGCTGCTTAGTCTCAAGTCTTCTTGACTAGGATTTAATTGTAGCCCTTTCGCCGAAATTGTGTTGTTCTTATGCTGTTTTGTTTGGTAGACATGTGTCCAACCTGTTTTCGTTTGAAAGTATATTGTGACTTAACATTCAAAGGAGAGAAATCGTTTAAGCCCCATGTTGAAAGTAAGAAAGAGAGTTTTGAAAGAGAGTTTATTTTTTGATAGTATGCTCGATAATATGCTATACGTATGCTCAGGAGAAAGCTTTCGCAGAGTTTATCTTTATGTCTGCTTACCCGAACGCGGTGATACATGTGTTTATTGTAAAACTATAATTGATTCCACGGTATTAGAGCATGTCGGGCAATCTCGACGGCGTTTTATCGACCAGCGCTTTCGTAAATCACCTCATCATGATTTAGTCGCCGCGAGGCATTTCTTCCGGGTGCCATCTATCAAAGGCAAAACAATAGGTATGAGAATGGGTGAGGCTTTGATTCTTCTGAGTGAATTTGTGAGGAGGACTTTGTCACTCTTCATTTGAAAGCTATTGTTTTCCGCTGAAAGGACGTAGGCAAGACGTGATACGTCAGTTAAGGCAGGTATAATGGAGCTAACTTGCGTGAAAATGTTCAGTTTTAGTTAGTTTAACGTAGCAATTTTTCATCTCTGATAACCTCATCATGTCTTCTCTTAAAGACTACAATTAATAGTCTCAAGGGTATGTGGTGTCTAACAAGCTGGAAGTAGTAAATTATTTTTCCTTGAAGTTTTTAAAAAGTTTCAAAATATTTAAGGACGCTAATCACCTTCTTAATTTTTTTAATTTTAGGCCTCCAAATAATGCCAAAAACTGATTTTAAATGCAAAGGCCATTGTGGAGACTGTTGTAGAATTCTGGTCATGAAATCGCAAGGTTTTATAAATTATTTTAACCTGCTTATCGAAATCCATCTGTAATAGGCATTGGTCCGTAATCATGTGTTCCCAATTTTTTTTTGCTTACCACTACAGCAACGTGTATACTAATTCCATGGCGAAATATTAATATCTTATCATCATCATCATAACCTTATTAATTTAATTTGAGATGAATGTTCGTTCATCCCGATTGATATGATTTTTAGATACATTTCTAAATGTTTGAAAATGTAATAATCTTCAGTCATTTTCTTATTTATACAGTAGATTAATGGGTAATATTTTTGTTTTGAGCGTTTTCCATCCATCTCTCTATGAGTTTCGAATATTCGATTACAATCCTGTCAAAACTAAAATTAACAGGTGAAGAGTGTAATGTATTTTTTTTGCCATCATAACTCAAGTATCGCTACATATTATTACGAAAACATGTAATAAATAATGTGCTCGAAATTATTTACTTTAAAGAATTTTGAATTTTTGTACGGTGTACACGATGTGTAATTTATTCCGTAGGTGGTCGGATAGAATTTCCTGATACTATATGGGATAAATATCGCGTAAAAATCTGAAGACTACAACATACGTGCGTAGTATTACAATCATATGGTGTTTATATTGTGGACCTTTAATTCTGTTAGTTCAATGCTGGTTCTTTTACGTCTTCTGTGCTTCCTTCCCTTAGGTATTCGTTCGTATGTAGTTCTACGTACTTAGAGTACTTATCTCTTGATGTTCCTCGGGGAACTTTCCCTTCAATTTTCTCCTTCTATTACGCTTGACCTAGTCGTGTAATTAGGTTTACAATTCATTCGATTTACTGTATAACGAAAACACGTTGATGTATTACTATATAATAATAATAATAATGTATTTAAAATTTGAAAAAGATCCCATGTAATGTCATATAAGTTATCTCCTAGTGACCAGCTTGGTCCAGCCTGGATGTCTAGCGTGCTGTAATATGCATATAGAATTAGATCAAGAATTTCTTTAACTCATTGATGAATCAGTATCAATATTCTTCTAATTTCGTCAAGCTAAGTGTTTAGCGAGCGTCGATATTCCCCGCAACCGAGCTATAAAGAAGTAATTTTGCGGACGCGAGTGTTTAATTTCCTCGTCTTGGTCCATTCGCGCGACTGAACGCTCCGCCAAGACAATTTGCATGGCAATACGGGAAGCGGTGGAGCACTCCGTGATGCGCTTAAGGGAGTCTGTTTTGAGCCTGCCAGAGGGGGAGGAGGGAGGGAGGAAAAGGTGCGGAGTCGCTCCCGCGGCACAAATAAAATTATCTATTTGTGTGGTAAAGCGCGCCGCCGCGGGTGGAGGGGCGTCTGTGTGATCCAAGTGGGGATTCCCCATCGGGGCTTGGATCCGTTCCAAGGGGTATGAGTTTCACCTTGGCACGGTCGCGATGCTGGCGAGGAAGCGGTCTTAAGGGCGCTTCTTCTGCTAGGAGGCCCTCTTTTTTTTTTCGCTCGCCCATGATTCGCGCTTGCCCTCGCGGCCCAGACGTGTCAGTCACCCGGCCACGAATATTACTGCAGAGGGATTCTCCACTCAGACTCTTAAGATGTGTTGTCACCCACAGCGCTTTTTAATGGGTTTACAATAGTCGTCGCACGCCTCGCTGATGGACAGAGCGATCCGAGTTTCACGGAGAATTATGTTATAATAAGGCTATCAATCGACATTTAAGTTCTTGACAATACGATGCATCAAATTGATAACTTTTAAATGCTGTTCCTCACGATTATAATTAGTGTATAGTTAGTATTGGGAATAAATCGATCGCTCTGAACTTGTACCCGTAATGCGATATTTATAATCTCGATGTTCGTCATAATCATTATGCGCGATATTTACGACAAATGTGTCGGCCATATATTTCAAGTTTTGTCCCATCTTGGGATGGGATGTTTTCCTCTCTTCTCTGATTTATTCTTTTTTAGTTTGTATTTTGTTATGGTGATTTTTCTGATTCATGTTTTTTTTAAATTTCACTATAAATTGTCGTCGCGGCTGTATGTGAAAGGTTATTTAAATAAATAAATGAATTTCACGAGGAAAGTGCAGCGTTTCCAATATGTTCGGCGAGTGAGAATGGTAATATTTTCAGGAGCGTGGAGCAATTTATAGGCTAAATTTACTTGTTAGTAAATTCGTAGAGGAGTTTTTCTCAGGTGACGAGGAAAATATCCTCAATTTACCGTCATACTACGGTAGACGTGATCACGAAAAAAATGAAGAAAAAAGATTGCCATTAGAGACGCTTAAAATTTCATTTTTTTCCTCCTACTACTAAGGATAGTAACAGTAATTGATAAAATTAATCGATGCGTGTTTTTTCCGTTGTTATAACCTTGCGTGGTTTTACTTTTTAAAGGAAATACTAACTGTTGGCAAGTGGACTTTGGATAATTTAGAGTGCAAAATTGCCAGTTATTTTAATTTTATCTCTAAAATATAGTGGTCCTTTGTAAGCCCATAAACAGCTTCAACCTCGTAGGTAAATTTGATTTGTGTGAAAACTTGTAGTTTTTATTGCTTGGATGGGTTTCAGATTTGTCCTAATCTTTTATCAAACAATATATCCTTAGGCTTCGGTAGCTCTAAAGTTTACCATGGCTTTCACTATGTGCTCTTTACATGCTTGCGTACATTCGTCCGCGTTTATAAGGCTAATAACGAAATTTTGACGGACTCGATGTTCAGCGAAACTGACGTCAATATTCGCGGACGGATGTACGTACTTTAAAATGTGTAATCGATGAATTCATGTTTGAATTTAAAGAAATGGTTCTCTAGGGTGGGCTCTGCTTGCCTTTCCCTTGGGAAAAAGCCAGCGCCCTTTTATGGCATCTCTGCCAGTTATTACAATTTTTGTTGAAACCTATGACTCAACACCGTATCTTCCTCCGTTTTTGAGATCATGAAATAGTGAAATTGCACGATTTGGCCGACATTAAAAGTGCTCCGATTGGTGTGAGGATTGTTCTCTCGGCGCATCACGTGATCTATATTCGAAAAATGACGTATTTGAAAAATTTGAGGCATAAAGGCAGTCGGCAACACTAAACAAGATAGAGACTGTATTGTTTCGACAATTTTTCCTTGGGTTTCAGAAGATTTCGGAGGGGGTCGATTCTATGACTTTTCGTCATATCTCATTTGTTCACACCAAAAATTTCATTAATTGGACAATCAATCAATCACTTGTCGGAAGTAGCTTTTACTGTATACAACAGAATTATGAATTGTTTGAAGTGCCTAACCTTTTAATTCCGCGAAGTATGAATTCATTAAAACAACCCTTGTTCGAGGTACCGTCATCATCTGCATAGGTCGTTTATTAAAATGAAGTTTATGCGAAATCCCTTTATACAAGGAAATGGAAATTTTAGACCTTAATTAAATTTCGAATTTAAAATTTTAATGACATACTTACCTTATTTCTGTTTACGTCACACTTCGATGATTTAGTGTGTAGCTATCTTTATTGTCCTTAATTTCACTCTTATATTCTCAAAATAAAAAACTTTTTAATCCTATCATACTTTGGCCCAGTTGTTTATGTGTTATTGTATTATAAATCTTTACCTTATTAAAATTTTCGTTAGATTAATAAAACATTTTTTTTTGTGAAACAGGGTGAATAGTTTTCAAAGAAAATTCAGTACTCTTTAGCGGGCACCTCATAGAATTTCCTGTGTTGCCGAAAAGCTGAAGGTCGTTGATAATAAGACGCTGGCATTTCGCGCCTGTTTTCCCTCTGCAGTGCTCTCGTAGGATTTCCCGAGCGTGCTTCTTTCGTAATTAAGAAATTTCTTCCATCCACTCCAGATCCCTTTGTTCCCTAAAGTACTACGTTTCATCATCTCTCAGCGTCTTTCCACTCCGACTAACCGAGGCTTTGCGCCTTATAAATTTTCCCCTCTCACCACCTTGGCCTCTTGAAAATAAATATCCAACGAGACCAGGAAGGTGGTGCTTGTTTTTGCGGTTTTACCGTTTTAGTTATTTCGTCAATATTTTCCATTTAATTTCAATGACTTGTATCTAGATTTTCGATTCATTTATTTATGTCGCGTTACTTATAATTTTGACTACAAGCACCATAACAGGAACTTGGCTTTAATCAGCGTCGAAATCGGTCTCAGTATTTATTAACACCGTCTTATATGGCTCGAGTATTTAATTTGTCAGTGAATAATTGAGTAATCGAATTCTGGCCAGAATCAAATGAAGGGCTGGTTTTATTTTCCTTTCAGTCATTTAGACATTCGCAGAATTTGCCAATTAACGCAGTGTTATTTATTCTGCATAGAGTCTGTCATCAGTACTTCAATTTTCATGACCTAATTCTGCATCTGTCTTCAGTGCACTCTCATGTGTTCGGTGCATGGCATCACCAAATTATTAACATTTTCGCTCTACTGTGTTATACTTTTCTCGTCACTCATCCAGCCGCTTTTGCTGCACATGTCACTCAAGCGTGACATCTGCACCTAATAAATGTTAATAGGAGTCTAACAGCGTTTCATTTGCCGACAGTGGAAAATGTGGCACGCCGCGACCTGTTCAGGGATTAATGATAGTGATGTTCAAGACGAACGATTGCACTCTTTCTTTCGGGTTGAGTATTTTTTGTGGTATTAATATGGGAATCATGCTTTGCCGTGGATTAGATGAACTCTCGGTGGTAGATAAATGAACCAACTTTTAGAATCGGATATTTTGATTACCTTACTGTGCACTTAAAGCAACGTTGCGATGCTAATTGGCGCCTATTTCAGTTCCTAGTTGTAGAGAGAAAAATCGTATTGCTGATTATGCATTCACAAATTTCTTCTTCTTGTATCTGGGGGTCCCTCAACTTTCAATAGGTTTTTAAATGCACTCGAATGTTGGTGAAGTTTTTTAATTAATTAATTTATTTAATGGAGTCCAAAAACAGCATAATGTCAATTACAAAGGACTTGTAATTACAAAGAAAACAATTTACAAATAGCAAGCAAAACTTAAACAACAATGAACAAAATTACCGATTTGTAAAAGTGAAATCGTCGTTTTGCCTCTTGGACCCTCAATAATCTTGAACCCACAGGCGGCTGAAGCATTGCTCCTACTGACCATTGGAGCTACTCCGGAGTGATTTTCTCCAGACTATCATTGATGTACAGAGGTATGTCATATAAATGCTGATTTTGCTTTCCTTTCTTGCAGGAATGGGATCCAAAAATGCTGGCGGTTAACTGCACCACCAAAGGAGGTTGCTATGCCGGCGGCAGGAAGTCATTTCCTAGGGCCTCTCCTGACGAGGTGCGCGCTGCTGTGCGGCGCTGGACCGAGTTTCAGGACGGTCAGCGTATCCTCCTGACCACGCCTAGCGTGCTGGTGGGATACCGCGTCGAGGTGTACCGGGCCGAGGGAACCACCCAGTGGTACACGGCGGTCATCGTGGGATACAACGAATCTACGAGGGTAATTATGCTTCCATTCCACACATTAATTAGCCTATCTTTTAGACTCTCTCAAATATGCTGGAAACCTGTCATTGCTGCTCAATGCATATCCATGCTTTTGGCATGTATAAGAAAATACTTAACCAGATACGTATGTTATTCATTTATCATGGAATCCAAATTCTCGACCGAGGCAATTACGTTTCCTGAATAAAGTGTACCATAGTGTACTTTTGTGTGATATCGGGTCGACGGAAGCAATGAAATCTCTATCTAATCTAATTGAATAATTTGAACTTGAAATATATGAAAGTGATCATCATAAAAGAACTGATATTGATAGTAATAGTATAGGGTTGACCGTGGAAGTATTGCCAGCCTGTCCACATTGTCTTGCTCCAAATATTATTATTAGTTTAACTACAATATTTATTTCCTCAATATTTTATAAACTATACGATAACAAGCCATCAACTTAGGTTTGATTTGACACAAATATCTATTGTTTGAGTCAGTTTTCTCTACGTGTAACTATTTAATTTTTTTATTTCATATTGTAAACTTTAGTTATTCCCGTGTTCAAGTCAGCTTCAATCGTATTTTGAAGTTCACCTTAAGTGTGATAATGGTGTTGAACCACTTTGGCTCGATGAAAATTGTTTTACTTCATGTGAAAATCTTCTCCGTTGCGTCTCAACCCCCTATCATTCTTCTGTTTTCTTGGGCGATAGGTAAATTCTATAAACCGAACTTTGAATGCTCTAGAGCAGCGGTTCCCAAAGTGGGGGTCGCGACCCCCAAGGGGGTCGTAGGCCGTTCGGAAAGGGGTCGCGAGATACTAATAATATGGTGAAAAACTTACTTAAACTTGGACGACCATTTTTAGGGGGTCGCGGCTAAAAAGAATGAGCTAAAATGGGTCGCGGAAAGAAAAAGTTTGGGAACCGCTGCTCTAGAGGGTACTTACTCCATTTTTTATATTATTTTTATTAATTTTTATTATAAATTATTCCATTTTTATATTTATTTTGGAAGAGCAAAGGAAATAACATCTTTTCCTCTCACCCATGTGACCTTAATAATCATGTGAGCCACGATGTCCTTGTTTAAGTCTACAGTCACCCCTCTCATTTGCATTACAGGAGCTGACTGTCACGGATGACACAGTTCTCGAGGAACACAACGAAGATCCCCGCCTGGTGCAGATGAGGCTAATCGGAGACGGAGGTAATTGGTTGCACTGACTTAAATTGATTTTTCATGGTATTATGTGTGTGTGGTAGTGGAATATCCTGCTTTAGTGGAACGTATATTTTCCCTAGCACATTGTTACCATACTGTATATAGTTATCAATTTGCATATTTCCTAATGTTTTTATTTCTTTTTATCTTATTTATTGTCATTGTAAGAACTTGAAAATTACATTAAGCGCACACGGTGAAGACTAATCTAAACTCAGGAGTAAAATAAATTGAAAAGTTGATACAGATCATGTCTTAAGAATAGTTATGTAAATAGATCCAATGCCGTTAAAAGTAGTAAAATTTATTCAGTGTTTGCATGCCAACTTGGAACAGAAACTGCGCAGCATCCTTGACTTACAAGAGTTACTGAAAAGTATAATTATGAACTTCACTTTTGATACTATTTTTTTCTTTTCATTGATATTTTTTTGAAATACATAATTTCGTTGTACGAGCGAAGAGCGCGCTATTTATTGATAAAAGTGTTTTTCTTCCAACTCTCCTTTGAATTGTAGTATTGAAGGTGGAAATGATTAATCTGTGTCTAATTATGAAAAGGGCCTGTAAAGGTTTATGGATACTTAAATTGGTATCTTGAATTAATATCATGAGAGAATTGTTGAATGATCTATTCGTATATCTCCTCATTTGTTTATTTACCTCTCCGAAAGCTGGTCAGTTGCCATTATTTAGCTGAGGAGGTAAACGATATTTTCTGAAAAATCTCGAGGCAGACTTTCCTTTGCTACTTAAAAATTTTGTGTTGAGATTATTTCTTTCTTAAAAAAATAAGGGAGCTCAATTCAGCAACGTTCATTTCACCTATTGAGTGTTATATTTTTCTCTTCTATAAACACTTATTTTTTAGCGGAAGTTCTCTTTCATTGACGACGCCGTAAAAGACCCTACGTATTGATTGCCTTATTCAGACCGATACTAATATTCTGTTTCCTCATGCAATCATTTCGTATGTAAATTAATAGAATCATTCGGTTTATTCGTTAGAGGCATATTTTTTTACTTTTATTCACTGATTAGTTGATATTATGTGGGGTTGGTATCAGGGGCGCCGACTTATAAAAAATATTGAGGGGGCCCATATCGGAGGTCTTTCCCCGGGAAGAGGTTAAATCCAAAGTGTGTCGCAGCACCGAAACTTTACCATGATTCACACCACTTGATTCAGTTCACCTGCTTAACCTTATAATTATTTGTTTCAACACACATTGTTGAATTTATTTAAAAGGTAACTATCGTCGAACATGGGAAATAAAAATTAACAATATATTTTTGTGATTTCACAAAGCATAATATAACTTAATTATTTTCTTGAATTATTGAGGGGGCTCCGCCCCCCCAAACGAATCTTTGAGGGGGCTCGGGCCCCCTCAAGCCCCATGGAGTCGGCGCCACTGGTTGGTATCATATTGTGCCTAAATGTTACATAATTATTTAAACGAATTAAACATATTTGGGTCTCTATAATCCATTAGATTATACTTTCTCAAATCATCGAGTTTATTATTACTTTGCATAATCACTAATAATGATAAATAAAATAAGAAAAATTCGCGTTATGTATATGTAATAAGAACAGTTCACTAAACCGGGTCTCCGTTTGGACATGCTATCAAACTAATGTCAACTGTATCCGGGGGAGTAAAAGGGTTAGGGGTTATTGATTTAGTAGAGAGTGCCCCTTCATCATTGGGGCGGGGAAGCAATACTCCTGATTGCGATTGTTCTCGCGCTATAGATATAGAATCCCACCTGACCTACATATATGTGGGTTGGTCCGGGATACGGGCGACGTTCTGACGTGGATTTTATGAGTGCTTGGTGTATCCAATGTGGTGCTGGAGTGTTGGAATGGCGATGGATGCCTCACAAATACGTTTTAAATCCCAGGGATAGCAACACTCTCTGCTAACCGTGTCTGGAAGGAGATAGCCAATGTAAAATAGCATTTTTGTACCTGTGGTCTAAGGCTGAGACGACTTTAATATTTTTGTGTGAAATTATTCAACAAATTGATGAGTGGGCAAGGGGAGATTCAATTTTTAAGGGATCGATTGTAAGGAACTTCCTGGAAGTGGGCTAGTGATAACTACTTTTATTTAATTACTAGTCATAACTGGGTAATTAGTTAATGATTTGATGCGTGATATTTGAAATTATCCCCAAAATTATAATCTCCTTTAAAATGGTCAAATACCCCTATCTTTCATTAAATAAATATTTTTTGCGAAAAGTTTCGTCTGTGAAGAAAAGGAACTCGATAGCGTTAAATACCGCGCCATATTTACTGTAGCCAATTAATTAGTTGCTCAGTGTGATTATTGTGGACCTACGGGTGTTAAAGAAGTACTCGTTTGGCAACATTTTCTTTTCTTTACCCTTCTATAAGGGACTTTTTGAGCGACAGAGCTGTCGTAACTTGATAATTTCTGCTCGTATTATGTCATTGCAATAAGAAATCTAGTACATTAGCGACTTGTTCTTTGATTACTTCTGGTACTTACCTTTGAATAATCTTTATATCTACCCAATAATCGACCATGAAGCCTCTCATAACTAAAGGTTGTAATAAAATTTAGTAATTTGTATTAAATGAAATTAAAATGCCATCCATCAATCAAGTAGCATAGAACATTTTAATAAGCTTTTTATCAATTCAATACTCGATCCTATAGACTCTCATAACTAAAAATTAGAATAGTGTTCATTCATTTTAAGTATTACCGAAATAAAGTAAATGTGATTACCATTAATCGAATGTGAAACAAAATTATTCTCACGATTACTCTTTAAGTAACAATGGGATTGCCTCCTTACCACAACCCACCGTGATGGCACAAGGGGAGACATAAATGTTGTGTTTTGGTGTTACCTGTATATTATGTCTAAATATTTGTTGTCCCTCTGTATTGATTTGATGATTTTTGCGAAAGTAACAAAATGTACCAGAATTTCGAAAGAAAACATCATACCATTGCGTTGCATGTGCCTAATTTGCCAGTGGCGCAGCGAGGGGGGTTTTGGGAGATAAAACCCCCAAGAGCAAGGAGAAATTTTTAAGTTTAACCCATTTTACTCAATTGGATTGATATTACTAATAGAATAGTGTAAGTCGTGCGAAAGATCCACAGAGAAAAAATCATTCGCCTTGACCGGGATCCCGGTGAAGGCGAATGATTTTTTCTCTGTGGATATTTCGCACGACTGTGCATTGCGGGTGACTCCCGTAAAAGTTATCACCGCGGCTAGTCCCGGTATACTTTAAAATAGTGTAAGTATTAATAAAATATCCCTCATAAAGCCGTAAAACTCACCATTTTGAACCATTTATCTTAAAATTCCGCAATTTATTAATCTCGCACGTACCGCTTATCCTGGTGAGTATTGCATACTCCCGCACACCCAGATATATCATTGAATATATTATCAATTATCAGATATATTATTATTATTATCATATCAGAATATATTAGTTGCAACTAAACCCCCCCAGCCTTAATTCCTAGCTGCGCCCCTGTAATTTACGGCATGCTTCCGTGTTGAAGACCTGAAATAATGCCTTGTTTATTTCTCTCTGCAGTCGTGGAGTCAATAATGCGGGGAGAGAATGCCGGGATAACGTCGAGAAGATCTCGGTCAGCGACAACGATCAACAGCAGCCTCAGCGGGAGCGGCCACCTCACTGCCACGGTATGTGCCCTTATTTATTCGATGCAATCAGCCACGTGATTTATTACTCTTGCTCACGATCGCATCGCGCGTGAATTGCTGTTGCTGCCCATAGGTAGGTATATTTTCTCATTGGGATTATGGACAAAAATTTGGAAATAAAATTGATATGGAAGGAGCGTTTGAATTATTTTTCCCATATTTCAAATTAGGATTGTTTTCCAACCACTAAACAAAATGTTTATGATGCCAGTAGTCCAGTCTATTTAGTGTATTCTGTTATTTTTACGCTATGAATTGTTCATTTTTTTCTTCTCTCGATTTTTAAAATGTTTTCAATCTGCTTAAAGTCCCATTTTTTCAATAATTCTGTATTTTTTCGTGATCTTATTTTCTTTCCAATACTTTGTATTAATAGAGCTTCAACTCGATTGCGTTTTTTTGCGATCACTCTTATAAATTTCTCTGTTTATAAAACTCTAAAACTTATTTCTAAAACTCTGTTTATAAATATACGGCTTGGGGTCAAAAAAGACCCCAGGTGGAGTTCACATAAGTATTGAGCAGGTGGAGGCCGAGGGTTAATAGTTTTATCTTTCCTGGTTAAGTGGAGAGTGTTTTTATATAATGTTCACGAGCATTTAAAACTGTTATTTTAGTTGTTTAGATCAATCAGCAGAGATTTTCCTTAGGTTCGAGGTAGCTGTAAGAAACTTTACCTAATGAAGTAAGTCATGAGTTGAATGTTTTTCAATAATAAATTTTAAATACTCTATAGACGGAAACCCTACTAGTGGGAATTCGACATTAAGCACGAAGTATGTAATTTCATCCTCGAATTAAAACATATTTTTAACTATGTGGTAGTTAAATGCTGTTACGCTTCATGAACCCATTGGTGCGATGTCTTGTGGGGTCATGTGGATGATGAAGAAGGGTGTCGGCACCTCTGTACTAGTTCCCAGCTGCTCACGAACTCCTCGGGGGTCTCTTTGAGCGCTCAGGAAAGTTTCTAGTCATAATTCACGGCCCCAGCTCTAACGACGCCAGGCCTTTACGAAATAAAAATTATGCATTTACGATCTCCCGTGGGCATTACAGTATAACCCTTCCCCCACCGTTGATATTTATTGGGAAACTCCGGCCTCGAACGTACGTAGGACGCGCTTCGATGGCCAGGAGCCGTGATGCGTAACGCGCCTCCCCCGGAGGCATTTGAAGTGCGAGATTTCTTTCCGTGCCGATCACGGGGCTTCGCTGTCCGTGCTCTATGTTTCTTGGCGCCTTGGTGCGCCGAGTGTCCAACCGTGAGGGTTTTTAGCTAACCAGAGCGAGTCTTAGATATAAAATTCGTGAGCGCTTCTGTTGGATATGGGATTGGCATGCGAGGCACGGGGAGAAGTAGCGCCGTTCTTTGGGATGAGTTGCTGTTCCTGGGGATGTAATGGCGTGGATGCTGGCTCTGTTCTGGAGAATTAAATTTGTGTTTCCCCTCTGTTACCCTTTGCGCCACTCGTGAGGTATTGATATTGTTTTGCCCGGGTTGTGTGTTTTGGTATGATCGTACTCGTGGGGTCATATCCTCGCATAGTTTCCTAATTAGTGTCGTATTCAGACGTCAGCTTTGGCGAAAGGACTTGCAGGAATCTGAGGCAATATGTGTACTCTATATGAAGAGCCTTTAGTCCGTCAGGATTGTGCTTGATACTGATCGGGATTATTTATCAGTTGTTCATATGCCGACTTTGTTCCTTCTTAGTGTAACGAAGATTTTCAAACAAAATTAATTCCGATCGCACCGCCAAGCAATCGGAATCAACCACTAACAATGGAGGCGATTGGAATAATTCCAATAAGTGTCTACCACACTCCCCCGAAAGACAAATTTTGCATTTAAAAATTATTTTCAATATATATTTACTCCCTAGTTGAGGGTCTCTAGTCGGAAATAAATTCTTTGTGTCGTCTCTATGGATGCCAATCAATTTAAAAATGTTCAATTTTATTGGTCTCCGCGAAAAGTCTTTTCTTAAAAATTAAGGAGTGTGGTTGTTTCTAGTTAATCCCCTAAGTCGCCAGTTTCAGTGTATCCTACATGCGTCATCTCCAAAACATTTGTCTGATGGGAACTGAAATTTCAAATAAAAGATCGGGTGTATATGGGAAAAAAGTGGTCCTATAATCCTTGAATTTTTTAGTGTTTTACTCGTTTCGACTTGTGGCATTAATTATTTCCGAAACTATATTGAATCGACTCGATGACTTGATAATTGAGTTGGATAACGGTTGAGGAACTCGCTCTCCCATCATCTCAAGTTGCCTAACTTGAAAGAGTGATTATTACGAAGTGTCAGAAATAACCGTGCGCAGTTATTAAGGAGTCCATGGCCTTGAAGGACGATGAATCATATATTGCAATTACTCATTCACCTTTCCCGGGGAAAGTTGACCTATCGGTCTGAGGCCGCACTCTTGAGCCTCGAGGCATTTGTTGTCCTGGCTTAGGATATTTCTATTTATCGCATTTGTTGCGTGGTACGAATGCCACGTGCGCATAACACTATTGCTTCTTGCTGTCACTTACCTTCTTGTTGCGTTAGAAGCAGCGTGCGTCACTCATACTTTCTTTTCCCCTACCTGCCGGAGGGCTAATAGGCCACAGAAGACGATGACCTTTTAGTTTCTGCATCGGGCAATTACTTATCTGGTGTCTCCTTTCATTTGGTTCATATATATTCCTGGCATGGTAAATACTTTTGAAAAATGCCATCAACGAGGTGTAATGCATTGTTTGGAGCCTGCGAGTTCCTGGGAATATATATCGCTTTTCTGGCCTTTAAATTTCTCGATTAGCATGTTTTATATTTTTTATTTATAACATCACTACCCGGCTTTTGGCGTCATTGTCTCGCTCAGTTGTAAACTGAGTGTTATTTCTTCTTATTGGCTGTAACCGATGATTAGTTCGGCTCTCGCAGTCTCGGCATTTTTAAGATGATGCATCATTTCCTATGAACCGGTAGTATTTCGTTTTTTTTCTTGGTGCATTACTTGTTAAGTCATCATCTTGAACTCTTTACATTATGTATTACATACTGCCCAGTTTTCTGGAAACCCTGAAAAGTTCTGGAATTTCGTTGCCTGTTACTTCATCGAATGTCAAGAAAAATTACAAAAATCTCTAAACATCACATTTTTTTTAAATCAAAGGGTGATTTTTATCTCCTGTAAATATGAACATTCCATAACTTCCATGCTACTAAATTGACGGGAACGTAAAGAAAAACTCTGGATCGCCCGAAAAAGTGAGTCTGTTTATGGAGTAGGGTCAAAATTTGACTGTTTCTCAACTGTGAAATGTTTACTCCATTAATTTTTCTGGTTTAATTTGTTCATATTGGGAATACAGGCAATTGTTGAAATATATCCACTACTTACTTCCTTAAAATTGTTAGATGTTTGGGTAAATGATACTTGAGAAATAAAATTTGAAAAGTGACTTTATGCAATAGATCAAGAGCGAGATATTCATCATCTTAGTTTCCGCGATCCAGATTTTGGTTTTCTCTTCAAACAGTAGCGGATAAATGTAGTTTTTTGTGGGTTGGGAGTGCGCTTCATCACTTTCCACGAGCCCTCGGTGGTATCCAATTCCTAATAGCGACAATGCATCTGAGGCCGGATATGCATGGGCCAAGCGACTTTTAGGTTTTCGTCAATTTTTTGTCGACGTTTTTTAGTATGACGAAATAAAAAAAATTATCGGAGAGCCGCCTTAAAGACTGTCATCTTTTTAATTTTTCGATAAATTACTGGATGACGGCCCCCTTTATCTGCCTCTTCCCTCAACCTTTGACAATTCAGAGCGCAAATGTGCGTGGAAATATGTCTCCATACTGTGTTGCGAACGTGGTGACACTGGACTGATATCACGTTACGACTATTCACCAATCATTTGTATCGGTTTTTAAGGTGGTGAAATAAAAAAAGAAACGTTAATCGGAGAACCTCCTTAAAGATTGCCATATTTTCAATTTTTCCTTAAATTACAGGGAAGCGGCCCCCATTAATCTGCCTCTGTCCTCAACCTTTGACACTCCAGAGCGCAAATGTGCGTGGCAACATATTGTTGCTAACGTGGTGGCATTTGTTGGTGCGTTATACGAGCGTTGCGAGGAGTATGGGATGATGATTAATTACCAGAAGACTAAGGTAATGCGGTTTTATAAAGCATCGCGAGCGAGGAATGTGAGACTCAAGATAAAAGTAGGTGGGGGAAAACTTGAGCAGGTAGAGCAATTAAACTATTTGGGCAGCACATAGAGGAAAACGGACACTGTAGCAAGGACATCAGGAAGCGAATTGCACTAGCAAAGGAGGCGTTCATGAACAGGAAGGAGCGTCTGAGAGGATCGTTATTTAAGAGTTTAAAGAAAAGGTTAGTGAAGAGTTTGATTTCGAGTGTAGCTCTCTACGGTGCGGAAACGTGGACACTGAGGAAAGATGATGAGAGAAGATTGGAGGCATTCGAGATGTGGGTATGGAGAGGGTGAAATGGACGGAGAGGAAAAGGAACGAAGAAGTGCTGGACATGTTGGGTGAGGAGAGGCAGCTTTTAGATGAGATACGGAGGAGACAGAAGGTGTGGATGGAGCGATTACTTAGCGGGAAGGGATGTTTAAAACGGTGTTAGAGGGTAGAATGCTAGGTAAACGAGGGAGATGAAGGAAAAGAATAGGATTTTTAGATAAAATGAAAGGGAGTAGGCCTTGAAGAGGGAAGTGGTTGATGGGACGGGAGGATCCCAGAATTCTTCTCAAGTACTCCATGGAAACCTACCTTAATCGGTAGAATAATTCATTAATAATAAAACCGTGGTGGTACTGGACCCTTGTCACGTGGCTACTTCCGCCTCCGTCCACGTCCATAGGCTTGGAGCACGCAGGTGTTTTTGCGGGGGATGGTGGTGTGTTTACTCTCGGTCGAACAAAACGGGGCGGACGCGTGTTTGTCGCCGCCGCCTTTGGCTCTGTTGCCCGTTTTCAATTTTGCGGCTCGGATGTTTTGGAGGTGGGAGAGGAGAGATAGAAAATCCCCCGGGGTCATCATTCACCGTCACGCCCAACCCTCCGCTCCACCCCGCGGATTCCGCCGTGCACTGGGGAGTGGGTCGGAGCGAACGAAATTATCGACCGGAGCAACGGCAATGGGATCGTTTAGCATACATCCCACGTGAATCGCCACAGTGCTCGTCGAAACACGCTTTTTTTCCGAAACCCTGGGGGTGATAACTCCGTTGCGGGCATCGGCTATAACTCGCGGAACTGCACGTGGCCCGCGGACCTAATTGTTTGTTTTCGTTTGCATAAATGTTCCCCCACGAAACCGACATTCCGCACCAGCAGTCTGTATTATCAGCGGGTGGATTGCATTCCAGCTTGCCGGTGGAAAATCTATTTAGGTTTTTCGGTGAATTGGAGTCGCGCTTGCGGTGACCAAATAATTTCTGGGTTATCGGTATTCGGGTTGGGTGGCATCATTCGAGCTGGAAACTATTCCATCTGTTTCAGTTGGGGGTCAGTTTTACAATGTTGGAAAGAGGTATGTGCTTTGGTTTGGATCCCTTTCTTTTTTCAATTAGGACCCTTCAATGTAGTAAAGCCTGAATCCCACGATCATTTTTTCCATCTTGGAAAATAAAGGAGTAAAACTTCATCAGGTTCACTATTATATTAATATAGGCACGACCGGGGTTTCGTAACGTTGTGTCGTGCCCATATTAATATAATAGTGAACCTGACAAAGTTTTACTCCTTTATTTCCAGTGTGGAGAGGTTTCACTGAGTCAATCCTGAAGTTATCAGTTATATTTTTTCCATCGTTCTCGAGGAACGGTTCCAGTGATCACTCGAATGATGGCGGACGAAATGACCGTTTCACGCTATCGTTTTTCTCCATGGAAATGCCATCCCTTTTTTCATCACTCGCCACGTTCCTTTTTCCACGGCTGAAACCATCGCTGCCACCGTCCTTCAACTAATCAGGTCGCACGGACGTTAACAGCGTTTGTAACGCCGCGCTTGGCTATCAATTGAACGACGGCAGTAGATACGGAAAGTGACGGAAAAAGGGACGGTGGAAATGACCGTTCGATGCAGAAAGTGATAGGTCGAGCCATAATTGCAATGGTCCCTGTAAAGCTTAATTATAGGATTTCTGCAGAGTTACTGTCAGTTTCTGCGAGCATTCAACAGTATATTTTTTTTCGAAACGATTTGATTAATTTTTAATATCCTTTTAATACATTATGTCCGTAGGTTGGCTCTTACGTTTGGGCTATGGTCAACACGTTAAAACAGCACTCAGCACTTCCGACGAGTTGGAATATACTTCGGTCGCCGGTTACCCCTTAAGTTATTCCTCGGCGCATCCACTCGACTCCCCGGACTCTTAGCGATAGCACACGAGAGTCCGTCCTCATGGGAACTGCCCCGCTGCGCACCTCCGGTAACACATCACCTCTCGTTGGGACAGGTTGGGTCTCTTACCTCCCTGCGGGCCTCTTCCTTGTCCTACTACCTTGAGTTGCAACCCTACGTTCCTAACTCGCCAAAGTTGCTCTGCATCGGAATCCCCTGGAAAGTAACGGCTGCCCTGGTAATGTCCATTCGAAAAATACACTGTGTGAAAAAGAACAGGAGGAAGCAATTTGTGAGAGGAAGCCTCGACCTATATGCGGGGGAACCACTGAGGTAGAGGCGGAACAATAAGAACTAAACATGTATGGCGGAACTATACATGCATGCGGGAGAGACAAAGGGGAGGAATGGAAGTGGAGACCATGTGAAATGCATGGTTAAGTGCTAGATTAAGAGTTTTAAGTCCTCAGTCGCATTTTTTAAATGTAATTGATATATTCTTCCAAATAGAGGAATTCATGATCGGTGAGGAGAGGCAGCTTTTAGATGAAATAGGGAGGAGACAGATGGTATGGATGGAGGGAGTACTTAGCGGGGAGGGGATGTTGAAAAAGGTGCTAGGGGGTAGAATGTTAGGTAAACGAGGAATGGGAAGGAAGAGAATAGGAATTTTAGATAGATTGAAAGGGAGTAGGCCTTACAGTGATTTGAAGAAGGCAGTGCTAGAAGGAAAGGGAGGCTCCCTGATCACTTCTTTAGTACTCCATGGAAACCTACCTTAATCGATAGAATACTACAATAATAATGGAGAGATTCCACATCAGGTTAAATTCTTCGGCACGTTATCCATGGACGGCGATCCGGTTCAAAGTGATGAATTGTATAAGCTAACCCTAATAATTTTTTCGTGGCGCATTTAGTCCTTGGTGTATTTGATAAATAGTTAATAAAAATTACTTACAATTTAACACAATAAGTTCAGGTACAGGTAAATTTTCTATCAGATTTCTTCATGTGTTAGACGTCCACCAAATGAGTCCTGAAAGGGCACACTATATGATAAGTTTTTAGCCTCAATCGCCCGCAGAAGACTCCCTGCTTCGAAGCTAGGAGAATATATTGGACACAATAAAAAATCTCGTGATGCGTGGTGGCCCGGGGAAAGGTCCCTTTCCTGATTTTGTGGAAACACGCATGCTGTCTTTGGTCAAGGTTATACCCTCGTCTATCCAAACTAGCGTTTGGGTTCAAGCAATAATTATGCATTAAATATTTGAGCTTTAAATACAAATCATGATCTTCAAATTTCATTCACATCGGTAGCCAATTAAAGCATAAGTTCGATGGAATTTTGCTATTTTCATCAGGTGGTACGTGTACACATTTATTCATTCTTTGATGCTGCGAAAGTTGATATTTCCTGGTCATTTCATAGGAGGTCTGGATTCCTAACAGTTGAGTATTTACCCAATTCCATCCTAATTACTTTTTTGTGATGCTGAAGTTCCTAATATTGCTGAGGATGTAGTAATACCATGATTTTGCTAGTTTTAACTGCTTGTTGGCATCTCAGTCATCACATTCCTTACCGCATTAGATGTTGATCAATACCTTCCTCATTAGTTGTGTGAAACCGTGATTTCGTCACAATTGTTCTCAGAGAGTTTTTTTTAATTCTACTATTATTGCTTATCGTTTCCTTTACAACGCCTTGAGGTGTAATTTTCTTTTCTAATACTTAACTCTTATGGTAAGGTTCGTAAACTTTTTACACTTCTTTATGCGTCACGGTTAAAGTTAGGCATAAGGTGATATTTTGAACTTTGTCTCCGATAAATCAGGACTGAAGTTGGTATTTATTAAACCAGTCTTCTTTCCTCTATTTTGTGTCCTTTTCTTATTTTCCATCTTATCCTGAAAATGAGAGCAAGTTACTCGTCGCTTTCCTCCAAGACACTCGGTTTCGTGGCATGTCGTTGAATCTTCAACAATCCGCGATGATCCCGAAATATTAACATTCCGGTGCAATTTTGTACTGTCTGGGTTGAAGGCCAATTGTCGTTAATGTTTAACATATGTCACTTGAATTTGCGAGTATCTTTTGGCGAATTGGAGCGTGAAATTATGTTAAAACGTGATATCCGAGTGGATATTGGAGTGGAAGACGATGGGGTCCGGCTCCTCCTTTTCGTCGAGGATCGTGTGACAGGTCCTGAGTGACGGTCCTTTGCTCAAGCTCCCGCGTCGAGAGTATGTCCACGGACGACATTGGTCGAATGTCCGAAGCGCATAGCTTTTTTTTCCTTCTATCCTCACGCATATCCGTCACGGGACAATTGAAGTGCACTGAAGTGTGGTGTCGGGGTTGCAACTAGCCGAGCATCGTAAACGATTAGGTTAATATTTCTGGCGTTAGTTGGACGTGACGTCTCGTTAGCTTGTAAAATGTCCTATTTTACCTTTTCCATTACATATAATACATACTTATTTCTTCCTTTGTATTTTTAGCCTTATGATTGGCTTATTGATAATGTGCATATATTTTGGTTTTGGTCCCGCATGGTTATACGAGTTTTCCAACACTTTCCATGTAAACTAGAGAAATGTATTGAAGATGTGAGATTAATTTCAAATTATCAACGAGCTCTTTGGCTCATAAATTCACTTGGTATCTCAAAGTATCAGCCTAAGTTTGTATGAATTACAACTACATCTTCAAGATTAGAAGTATGTTTTGGTTCAGATTTTAAAAGGTATCAACAAACTCTTTGGCCTCAGCATATATTCACTTGGGAGCGCCAATCACTAGGGCGGTAGTTGATAAGGTAAATCACATATCCTATTAGGGTTCTGCTATTAGCATGGTTCTCGAAGTGATTTTACGTTGAAGTACTTTTATGTTGAAGCTTCGAGTAATGCTTTTGCTCCATCCATTATTTTAATTTGTTTTCACGGGTGTTTATTCTGGTTCTTATTAGTTGTTGCTAAGTCAAGTTGTCGTAGAAATTGGCGTCTTTTGCAACGATTGTTGTAATATCTTGATATTGTGTATGCTGTGACTAGCCTGACAAAAGAACCTATTTTCCCGAAATACATGCCTAGGTTTGTGTGAATTTCAGCTATTTTGGCCCAAGAAGTTTTTATTGGTTCCTATTTTAATTTATTTAATGTCAAACTTAATGGAGTCAATAAAAGTTAGGCAGAGTAGAAACTGTGATTTATTTCGGCTGTCGAATTTTATGAAAAAAAATTATCAAATGAAATAGTAAGTCTTGCATTTTAAATGGAACATCCTTAAAAAGGTATATCATTAATTAAAGAACGGTTGATGGCATTCGAATAATGGTCGATGCAAAAGCCTTGAGTGTAAAAGGTTCTATCTTAAGGTGTGTTACATCTGTTATCATGAGGTAATGTTGTAACATTTGACCATTTAAATGTTAAGTCGGTTATGCTTTCATGCGTGCTTAAAAGCTAAGTTGTGCTGAGAAAAAAGTGAAGTGTACCTTCGTCAATATCATGTATAAAAAATTAAAACATATTTATTGCAATTTTTTCTAGTTGGTTTTGCGTACTCATTTGCTCATTAATGCTAATAGATTCGTAATTGTTGCCTTAAACTCTTGCTGAGCACGTTGAAAGAGTGCATTTTCCTCTTTAACGATTTTGAAATATCCCATTCCCATTAATGCGATGAATGTTTGGTGGGCGATAGGTATCTCTTGACATAATTCCATTCAGTCGTGCGTCAAACTCGATCATCGTTCTGTTCTATTTCCGGAAAACAACACCGATTGCGGTTAAAACAGTGGTGGCGCCACAAAGGTATTTTATTTCGCTGGCGAGCCCCACATTTTTTGTCCACTTCACTACGCGTAATTTTACGAACGTTCGGACCAAATTATTAGTTTTTTTTCCTATTCTGCGATGACGGGGAAAAGCTTTTGATTTCAATTTCCTCTAATTCTCATTTGGATTCTCGGTAAGTTTATTATTTTTAACAGTTGTGTTTTTTTAAAACTATTTATAATTTTTTTGTCGCAGCAGCCGATGAAAATTGTCGCGAATCTTTGAAATTTATTTATCGCTGGAATAAAATAAAATATCGTTAAAATAGGGTTTCATTAAAGTCACCTTCTGATGTTTTTACCGTTTAAAGCATGAAGCAGAACTGTTGTTGGTGCCAGGGAGGCATTCTTTATTGGAAAGTAGCGTCAAATGTAGATGTGAAGTTGTGAATATGGTGTTAATCGGTGTGCATCAACGAGGATATTTCTTAGAATTTTCAAATTGATTGTCCTCTACTGTTGTCAGTAGTTGTTATTGCCAACCTAATTTTATATGAATCTTTAATCTTTACTCTCTAAGAGCCATTTAGTGAAACTTGGAATAACTTATTTAAAACTTGGTGAGCCTCCTCCGACCTCTGCCGAGACAATTTAGTTGTTTGCCTGGAATCATCCGCAGAAGAAACCTAGAAAAGCGATGACAGATGTCTATTCCAGTAATTACGCTGTATAAAAGAATGAGATGGCTCTGTTAACCGACGACCTAGATGTTGTCTAATGAAGCTAGTACCAGTTTTTACCATAGTATAATTTTGAGTAGCAGTTATTACCTTAATTTCATTTTCAGTCTCGCTAATTCAAATAATTCTGTGAATACCATCTTAAAGCAAAAAAATGGATCCTTTTTCTTCTCTAGAATATGCAACCCACTCTAAATTTGCGGGTGACCTCGTAAAGTTATATTCTCAAACTAAAAGGGGCTCCTCCTTTAAAAATTTCTCTTCCCCCGGATCTATTTTCTCAACTTGAGAGAAGATACTCGCGCATGAACACTAATGCCGCCAGACATTTCCGGAAAACATGTTATTTGTTATACGTTTCCGACACCTACCAGGGAATCATGAACCTTCTTATTTTTCCTGCCGAGGGGATTTCTGTCCAGCGCCGCTGGCCATATTTCGGTGGTGTTCGAGCTGAAGAAATGGCTGGGTGTCTTTTGTTTTTTTCTTACGATGCCACCCTAGGAGAGCAAACCGATGATAAAGCCACGCGTCATCTCCGCACCCAAGAGGAAATCCCGCCCTTTGCCTTTGATAGAGACCGACCAGATTCCTTCTCATCCCCTCCGTCCTCTGTATCCTTCTTCCGTTCTCCTCCTAGGAGGGCCAGAGATGGAAGCAAATTTACCACTACGAATTCATTACTTTTATCTGAGTGATATATTGTTATTTTGGTCATTTTGTTAACTAAAGGACGTAAAATATTTCGTTTTGCCTTGGCCCATATGTATCTTTTATACAATTAACGTAGAAAGGTCGTGAAAATTTGTTTTTATACTTTTAAACCAGTTTTTATGAAAATCAGACTGAATTTTCAGAAATCAGGTTCAATAACCATTCAATATCCATAGTTTTACAGTTAAAAAAAAATCTGAATATATCTTGAAACTTTTCGAAATCTGGTACACTGACTATGATTTTGTTGTTTTTGGCTATGTTGAATACTATTAATTATTAATTTTGCGGCTAACATACTGAGGGAACTCTTTTCTAGTAAAACGCACTTGTTTCCAGAAAACTTGCTTATATTTAGCGGTTTTCTCTGTTAAAATCAATATATATTTTACAATTCGTTGATGATTATGTTTTGTTACGCCCGTAACAGTCCGTCAAAAAAGAAATTTTATTGCATTATGTGCGAATATAAATGTGTATGTTAGGGATGAGTGTGTAAATGGTTGAGCAGAATCTGCTTCTATCTCATAGTCTAGCTCATCTCCTCTTCCTCCTTTTCCCTCCAATCGGCCGTGCCAGGCGTCCGCCTGCGATCCATTTTTCAACGTCCCACGCCCCCCCTCCCTCCTCGCCGCACTCTCTGAATATCCCCATCCAATTTCATCCACGAAAGCGATCGCCACCATCCCCCTCCCAACACACGCCGCCGCCCCGGCCCATAACTCATTGTTATTCTCACGGCACCCTGCCCTGACGTCGACTCCTATGGCTGATCCTCTTTTCGCTTCGTGCTCTCTGAAGCGTCCACCCGCGAACCTTCAAGGCGCACATTGGGGCGCAGACCTCAAAGCTCAGCTTAAATGTGAAAAATAAAGTCTTCTGTGTCTATTGTGCTTATTTCATATGTTTTTTGTGGTGTAAAAACTTTCATAGAATTTGCCAATAAATATATGCAACGTTTTTGGACACTTATGTTAAATGGCATTAATGATTGTCGTGAGTTTTGGCTGTGATAGTGTTCAGAGAGCACATATTGCAAATCATTGTGTGTAGCAGAATTTGCACCAAAAGCCCCGTTCACAGAAACATAACTTGGCGTAACTTGACTTATTATGAATTAGACCAGCTGATGGCATATTCTTTCAATCACAGCAAACATTTGCATCAATCATAAAATGGATTCAGTATGAATTTTAAAGTTTTTTATGTCCCTCGATGTAAAAAATACTGTCTCCCTTGCTACTGGTTAATTTATGGAGTAATTCGAGCTTATCTGAAGTAATTATAATCCTTTTTGAAGTTACTTCGAATGAGCATCCTTTATTTTTGGGTTTTCGTCTTCATAATTACGCCAATTAAAATCAATTTGAGTTGTTGTCAACAAGGCAAAAGTCTGTTCTGTAAAATGTAGCCTACAAAAAGTACTACTAAATGTTTTTGGTGTTAACATTTTTTTCACTGCCAAAAAGTTTTAAACATTTTTAATTATGAAATTCGCTAAATATATGCATTCACGTACACCATATTAAAAAGGCATCAGACTTTTACTGCTTTAGTCAAAGATTGAGGGGTCTGTATCACTGTTCGTGCTGGACACGGACACGGGCGTTAGTAGCGTTCCCATTTGTCCCTGTTTTCTTTCTCTTTTTCCAGCCTCATTGCCCACCTCCGATATTATATGACTGTCCCTCAAAAGGTTCCTGCTTCTTGACCTCTTTCGCCATTCTATCTCTTCACCCCTTACGTCTGCTCTATGGCTCCACTTATTCATTTTCCCTGAGGTGAAAATTCCCTCGAATTCATCACCCCGCCCGTCCCTTGTCTCGTTCAAATCGCGTTGCAAAAAAAACAACTCGTTGGCTGCGGTTTCGTTTCGCCCGGTGCGGTATGGTCGTGTGTGTCACATAAGCCGGACTGTCGTGAAATTACAGTTTCCTTTAGAATCTATCTTCACAGTTGGCGGTCGGAAAGTCGGTCAAATAATTCAAATATTCGTGAGCCCTCCAGCAATGCAGATTTCGGGATTAAATTAAAACTTATTATTGGTTGTCACCTACAATTTTTACTCACGTCATTAAAGGAATATTAGGAACCTCTACCTACTATGTTTTCGTGAAATATATTGAAAACTGTGTACCTATTTATTTTTATATGAATGTTTGCGAGTACGGAATTTTAAATGCGTTGAGTCGTAATTCAAGTTAAAATAGCATGTGTCTCATTACAGTCATAGAAATCTACACTTTTTGCGGAAAGAAAACAGTTCGTAATATTGACAAGATTTTAATTTAATGAGTTTCACGTTATATTTGCATATGTAATTGCTGCATACTAGAAAAAAATGTGGCTTTGTCACTCTTATGCATAATTATCCTTTTTCTCTTTGATTATTGTTTTTAACCCCGAGTTGCAATTATCTTTTGATAAACCTCCACTCGTCAAATGCTAAGGCCGTTTGCATCATTGTTGTGTTTTACCTTGCAAAATATTACGACGTAATCGTTATTTGAAGTAGCAGTATTTAGTATTTATGTGCGCCCAAGTATGCCAATGCATTTATCTTTTTTTGTATTGACATCACAATTGAGGTTACTACCTTGTGTTAATTCCTCCTCCCTTTCATATCGAAAATTTCTCGAATTAGGGGCCTCGAAGAGTAACTGTGATTCAGTAGAGGGATTAAAGATCACGAAATTTAGTTTGTATTTATTGGATTACGTGAGAGAGTTTTTTTCTTTTAATTTTTAATTTTAGCAAGAATAGAAAGTATGCAAAGGTTAGCTTTTATTCCAAAATTTGTTGAAGCATCCGTTGCCATTGCCCTCGCAGCGTTGTAAGTGTATCGCGGTCTCGTTCTTCATATGACTGAACGTGATATCCCGTCAGACTCATTTTATCTCTTCAGACTCAGTTCTCATTTAATCAAAACTTAGAATCGGATCGATGAAAATTATGGATTCTGGCAGCGCTGTGGAATTATTTAACTCGCTACAGACTTCTTCCTTGGTATCTTTGAGCATTGACTAAGTTTACTCTTTCCTTAGAGCAACCCGCTCATCCTCTATTCATCCTTAATTTGGAACTTTCCCTCCAATGGGAACAATGTCATAATTTTATTTTCTTGTTTTCCTCTCGGTAATCCGTAAGCGCTTATTTCCGGCCTCCGCAGATGCTGTTGAGAATATCAATAGAGAGCCCCCTGGAGCGTCGGATCGAAGCGACTTTAATTGCTCGCCGATTATAATCGCATAAAAATACGTACATGGAACAGGTTCGAGGCGCCTCTTAAAGTGCTTCCATTTCGAGAATCATTCGTGGGCGGTGGGGGGAGAGAATACGTGAAGAGATTGCGAGTTTCTTGGCAGTCGTTCTGTATGTGTGGGCATGCCAAAACGCGTCTAGTTAGCGGAGTCGCCTGCTGCCTATCCGCAAGACTTTCCTTCTCGGGATAAATTGGGAGCTCTGCACTTTGAAATTCGGTCGTCGATCCCCTTCTTCCTCGAATCTTCTTTTTTTTTCGCTTAATTAAAAGGCTTTTCTCGCTCTTTCGTCTCACCTTCATCTGCGAATTCGACGAAATGCATGCCACGTGTGCTTCTCGTGGGAATGGCTCGACTGCGGAATGTACGAAAATCAGTTGTGGAGAAAAAGTGAGGAAAGTAGAAAGTTGCTCGGGATTTAATGAATGAAGGAATTATAACTCGAAGATAATTGGATTGTCTGTTGAACAAATTAAAAATTATTAAAAAAGGTTTGGTGTTTGGTTTTGTTGTTAAAGGAGATGTTAGTCACATTAGCTTTTAGATATGGCAAATAGGGATCTATTTGTTACTGTGCGTGCCAACTTTAGAGATTTCGGAAGGGGTTGAGCATTTTTATCCAAAATATACTCGGCCAGGTGTTTCGCATTTCAAGGCACTACCGCTATAGAAAATGATCTTGTGTAGTTTGGGGTTTTATCGCCTTGTTACTACTAATAACAGCGTCATTAGATTATGATTAAGTTATAAATCAACTTATTAGCTACATATCTTGACGGAACACTAGGTTTTACATCGCAGAGAATTCTTTTGAGTTCATTCAAACAAAAATGAATCTTTGAACCTCTCTGGTTATGAATCTATTTCCCAGATTTGGTGAGTATTGTCCTATGTATCGCAGTGAGGATGGTGTCTTACAGTGTATTTGGCGTCCTGTGTAAGCTATCCGCCGCATTTGCTAGAAGATTGGTTTTTAAGATTTAAATAGCGCAGCGGTCCGTCAAAGATGTACTCTGCAGTTTTGCAGTATGTTCTTTAGGATTGTTATAAAATTATCATAATAGTCTCAGCGCACTTGCCTTTCTGATCTTCATTGCTCACGTTATATCTTCGTGCTCTAGCCCCCATCATGTAGATCCACAAATATTCGCTTCTCTTTATCCTTCAGTGCCTCGAACCTCCCAACTCCAGGTGAATAAGGAGTGCTGCCGTGTGGAGTCCAGTCTTTCATCCCCTCATTCAAAGTTTCCTTATTTTGCTAATTAAGGCCTTTCTCAACCACTCACTTCACCTTCCTCTAGCGCTGAAATTCGCGCCTCGTGGAAATAGGTCGGCTGCGAGGCATATAATATTCTGAGGGACAGGAAGAAAAGGGTGCCTTGCCTCTGCACTGTTGATGAGATAGGGGATCGGAATCCGGACGGGGGTCAAATAAATACAATTCCCCCTTGAACATTTTGGGCCTTACTAAATAATTTAGTTGCAGAGAAGTTTCTCGGGTTTTCCACCGGTTGATGTCGTCCATGTCTCCCGGTGGGTTCATGCGGGTCTCATGGGAGACATGGACGACATCAACCGGTGGAAAACCCGAGAAACTTTTCTGCTACTGATACGCCGGGAAAACCTAAGATCATACATTAATAATTTAGGTTTACCGCTGTAGTTGTAGACGCCTCAATTCCACAACTAAAGGTAGTTATAAAAATATAACGTTGAATAATAATTACTGAACATAAATATACACAACTTTTATTTTATTTTGTTATTTAAGGTAAATGATGAAAAACTTATCAAGTATTCGTCATAGGTCGAAAATTCTGGTTTAGTCCCGTAGCAGTGTAGAGATATTTTAGCGTCAAATTCTCCTACCAGCATACGTTTTCATGCCGACGTATTTATTTTCCTTCGCATAGCAGATATTTGGAAGAAGCAACCGACAATTCAGGTTATTTATGTCTTAGGGATGGATTGGGAAGGAAGAGTGGTTAAAAAACCCGGTGTCGGCAGTAGCGTGCTCTCGAAAAAAGACGCCTAAGGGCCCACTACTTCACGTCCTTGATGACGGACGAAGTGCTGAACTCAAAGGCCTTCCACGAAGCACCCAATCGGGTGACCTGATCTCCGCTTAAATTAAATCTTCGCTATAGCCGGGATTTAATACCGGGCCAACGGGGTGAGACGCCAATGTGCTAGTCACCAATCAAACCCCGATCCCCAGCTTAGCATCCAAATCATTCGGTATATGTATTTCATCAAAAGAGGCCTTCCTTTTTGAATATCGGGTTGGTGTGGTGGCTATATTAGTGGCTATCCTCCCCTCTCGTTGGACCCTAGCTCAAATCGCAGTGATTGCAGAGATTTTTCTGAAACTGCTCAGTGTTTCGTGGAGGGCACTTCAAGTTCAGCACTCATCCTCTCGGAGTGGGGCGTAAAGTCGGGGTTCCCTTTGGCAACTTACGTCAAGAGCAGGTTAAAGCGTTTCCACCCTTGATAACCTACCCTTCCCATCGGTAGAATATTAGAGTAGGAAATTGTATGACCCCTGTAAATGGATCTCGGGTCCTCCAATGAAGCGAAGGTTACACCAAGGGTGAAATTTGCAATGAAGGAATCGTTTTATTCAGCCGGGATTCGATCCGGGATCTCCCAGTTGCTGTTCAGGCATGCTATCAGTTGCGCTACCAGATCACCTTATTCCAAAGTGAATTTTAGTCTGGTTTTTACCGCACTAGTTGTTAACGACTTAAGTCCACATTGTGGGACATGAGACAGAGATGGTGCTTACTGAGCCGCTGCCGGAGACAAAACTCCACTTACCGTTTTCTTTCGCTTTCGCTGTGTGGTTCAGCGGAGAGGTTTTCGGGATATGCACCGCGTGTGCCCATCGTTGTAGACGATAGTTTCGCAAGAATTGCAGCTGGATTCTTCAGATCTATGAATTGCAGAGCCTACAGTTGGGGATTTTTCCCGTCCTCAGGGGAACGGGTTCGACTTTTTGGCCTCTTGGGCTCTCAGCCGTTGCTGCATTTTTTCGTGCGCGGCTACCCGCGCCGGTTATCATTTCGTCTTCTGAGGCTGGTATTATGCCGACCCAGTGGGAGATATTGGCCTGCTGTAGAAGTCCCACCATCATGGGACGTCGGTTGCAAAATTGTGAATTTTATCAATGTCGCTGCCTTCTGCTTTGCCGAAAAACTTTTGGGCTGCTTCTTCCATTCTTGATGGTGGTTTCTCCTGTGAGCGCGTACAGGGCGTCGTTTCCCATCCATCTGGGGGTCGTGATGCATCGTAGAATCCTCCAGGTACCAACTTCCAGCTTCTTCAGGTCGCCTTGGGTGATGGGACCGGACCATACCGGTGACGCGTATAGCACGCGCGGTATGATGATGGCCAGGAAAATTCTGAGGCGGTCAGTTACATCCTGCGAGGCTAGGAGCGTGTAGAGATGACCGAAGGCGGTTGTTTTTTTCTTTCGGATAGCTTTTATGTTGCAGTGGTATGTCATTCTCTCTTCGAGTTCGACGCCAAGGTAGGTGGCGTGCTTCAGAAAAGGAATCGGGTTTCTTAGGAGACGTAGTTCAGGAAGAGAGATGGTTTCGGCTGTTTTGTATACACATCCGTTGAAGTTCCAATGAGGAGTCTCTGACCTCCTATATTTACCAATACGTCTGACTCCGACGAATTTGTAGTGAGTCGAAACCATCTAAGTGGTGTTTCGTTAATTTCTCTCACGTCTCGGACGAATGTCGGACCAATGGCCATCCCGGAAGAAGTGTTAAGAAGAGTTCTAGATGATATGAGTTATAATTGCTGCTACATACTAACAAATGCTAACGTGAAATAGCATTATTCACAAGCCCTATAGAAGAAATTTCCTAAACAGGGTGCTTTCATGCTGAAAACTAAATCTAAAACTACAGAATGCTATGTAAATATCCATTGTACATTGGCATCATTGGAAACAAACCATTTCTGTTATGGATATTTTTTATATGCAGTACATGAAGCGGGGCCACGAAGCTCCGCGTTTCTGGAGCCCATGCGGAGTAGAGTCGCGAGGGAAACATGAGAATATCTCCCTCTGCTCCGTATCGCTCGGCGTCTTTTCTTTCTCTCCCTCTCTCTCTCTCCACCTCTATATTTAGGAGAGCACTTCTGGAATAAGCGCCCCCAACCCCCGGACGCTCTTTTTCTTACCCCCACCTCCTCCCTCTACCCCCCTCTGTCCCCTCTCCATACCCCCCACTCCACTTCCTCTCTCTCTCTCTTTCGCTCTACGTAGTGAAAGAGGGAAACGACCCGTATTGGGTGAAGGGTTGGGAAAGGAGGGGGTTAGGGGGGATTGCTGGGATATCTGACGCATCTGCGGCTTCCTCCTCCTCTCCTTCTTCATCCCCGTCTCACGACCGCTATGAACTCTCTCCTTCTACATGGTCTCCTTCTATATGTTTTGCACACATCGATCGAAGATATCGAACTATAAATATATCGATGTATCAACATTATTGCGTTCACATTAAGGAAAATTAGAAATTAATCACCTAAACATATATGCTTATTCATGCTCATGTATCTGAGAGAAAAGTCGTATATAAGTATGGGGCATGGGATATATTCAACTATTACAAATACTAGGAAGGCATGTAACTCAAAAAGAATGGTAAATCTATTTAAATGGCAAAACAATCTCAAGACGAGTTCTCCATATCAATTCGGAATAAAAATTGATGAGTATTATTGTAGTAAAAAGATACTAATCTTATAGCCTTTTGTATATGTTTGTTTCGTGCTATAAAATCGCTTATTCTTAAAAAGAGGTGAAGTATATGGCGTCGTCCAAGAGAAACTTCGATTTCGAAAAGAGGAAGTCATATGTTACTTTAAACACCGACATTTCATTATAGCTCCCTTTCTTTCGTTCCCCTCAGTTTTTGAAGGTACTTTAAAAATGCACTCAAACTTCGCTTTAGACGTTCACAAAAGTTCTGACTATACCACAGTAATTATTTTATGACTCCGATTCATGTAGTCAGTGCTGTATTTATGAAATCATAGCAGAACAGCTAAGTATGTCGCGACATATTGTTATATATCTTCGTGCTCAAGAATTTTTTCGATATCAATGTTGTAAAAGTATTCATTAAGGTGTATTCTCCGAAAAATGGTATTCCGTGTAATTTCGATGCATTGAGTGGAAAATGTCGGAAATTCGACGGATCGATATTTTTAGCATCTCCGTCTCCTGCTTGCTCCTTCATTTTTATTTGTCTCCCCCACAATTCCACCGAAATATTGAGGATGACGTTGCGCACCCAGCGAGCTCACCTTTAAGGAACAGCAAGGGAAAGAGAGAGGGAGAGAGAGAGGGATGTAGGGACCACATACCGTGTAGTAGCGGGGAAAGGACCATTAATGTGGAAGTTATTGGCGTGCCATTAAGCCTCGCTCGTCCAGGTGCCCCGTCGTCTTTTTCAGCGTGGAGAATCTCCCTTCCAATGGTCCGGGGAAAAGTTTTTATCTCCTCGAGACTCTCCGAACTCTCCTTTTTTAACTGTGGCGTCGCGGAATCACGATAATCGTTTAATTGCGAGGAATGATCACCGCGAAATTAAGGCTCGGGGAAAACCCAAGGCGGAGCTCGCTTTTTAATACTTTTAAAGATCATTGTTGTAAATGTTTTTTCTTCCTTTCCGACTACAGCTTTGAAACCTAATTGTCCTGGCATGTGGTATAAGATATGCTTCCTATTATAGAAAAGTTTTCACTGGATAATTTGTTGTAATTAGCCTTCTTGAATCGTTTGTCTTAAATGCAATCAACAGGGTTAATTTTCGGTGCTGATTCATTTAAAACCAATTAAAATATTCCAAGCATGGGCACATGCCTTTAACATTGTGTTTGTGTGTGTGTGGAGATATTATTTTCGTCCTAAATAAAAAAACCAGCCGCTATTCATCCTCGAGTACAAGGAAACAGCTTAGCTTTTATCTCACCTTTAAAAATCTGCGTAAAGACGTAGATTGGAAAATTAGAATATTTATCCTGGTGGATATCTGGTTAATGTTTATCGAATTTGAATTTCTATTTAATGCTGCTTTATTGCCTATTGTTTAAATTATTATGGTCATAAGGTATTTTATTACTAAGTAGTTCATGTGGAGGGAGGGGAATATTGACGATTTGCATACTATTTGCTCCGTCAAACTTCAGACATGGTGCTTTCCCTCCGTTTTTCACCGAAGAAAGCATCTTTATGTCCACCGGGTCAAATGCTGCATTCTAGCCGATGTTTTTTATGGGTATCCCGTCCATCATCTTTTGCGCTAATTCTGCTCAGGCTTTCATGCAATTTTCACTCCCATGAAGCTACGTTGTTACTTTTCTTTCATTAGTACTAACGTTGGAAATGCTTGGGTGAGAGTTTTTTGTATATTTTTTCGCTGTTTCACCCTCGAGACAGGTCTCACGATCATCATGAATATTTGTTGCGTCGTAATATAAATCATTGCTTCCCGTGTGTTCTCTTCAGGGTTTTCCTTACAAAAACTACGAAACAAGCAAATAATTGCTTGAATTGAAGCCGTTAATTCCAATGCAGTAGCAAAGATTTTAGGGCTACCTTTTCTTGTGCACATTTCCAATGCTACCGAAGCCATCCCTTCAAAATTTTAACCTCGGATTGATGTTATCCCTTGTGCAATATACATTCGCGAAAAAACGAAGCAACAGCGCTAATAGCCTCAAAATATTTTTAAACATTTTATTGCTCCTCTTGTTTGGCGGAAGAGGACTTAACCCCGCCGCCACCGAGGCCGTTCTGAAAATCTGTTCATAAGAAATATCTGCCAACTAGATATGTTTTGTTTCGGAAATCATTGCTCGGTGGTGGGCCGAGGAGACATCCGAAACCTTTCTTTAGACATTTATGAGCTAGTTTCATGGGATCGATCTTTCTCTATGCTGAACCAACCGTGATCTGGCCATATTTTGTATTAGGAGCTATATTTTTTGATTTGATGTCGGATACGTTCATTCA
Source organism: Ischnura elegans (assembly GCF_921293095.1). Lineage (NCBI taxonomy): Eukaryota > Metazoa > Arthropoda > Insecta > Odonata > Coenagrionidae > Ischnura > Ischnura elegans. Next base: position 104,967,071 of record NC_060248.1, read on the forward strand.
GAGAGATACCCTGTGGTGCAGCCGGTTTAAATATACCTCTAAAAATCTTCCTTTGGAAGTTAACCAGGTATCATAATAGCATCAATTTATTTTAAATTGCTGGCGTGGGCAATATGCGCAATACAATTGTCGAAATTAGAATAAAATCAAAAATTAAAGCATTTTTATAGACCTCATTAATGACATCGAATCAATAACTTGATTTAAGCTAATTTTTATTATGTTTTGTCCTCTGCTGCCCAGTTGTTCATTTCGTGGAAATTTCAACGTTGGGTGACTAAAACTTTGATAAAATAGTTGAAAAATATTTTTACAAAATTTCATATCTCAGTCAAGGTTATGGAATATAGATCCATCACTCCAAAACGTAAACAGCATGAATGAGATGCAAACTGTTTGTTAGTTACGTAATTTTTTCTTTGCGAAGGAAAATATATTCCTTTCCCTACTAAACTGTGCAGCGGTTTCGTTTCAGGAGATTGGTGATCTTAATTTTACAGATTTGATCACAAATGTTCGCAAAACTTGTTGTGAATTAATTTTTAAAATTTATGTAATTAATTTTTAAATTCAAGTGTAAGCCTAGTAATATTTACATACGAACCAGGTATTGCAATCCTAAGATTATTATACTGCAGCCCTCCATTTATACCTATCCCAAACTATTTCTCTTGCAATATTTATGTTCTTATAGTATTAAGGAAGTCATTTGTCTCAGCGTTTCATATACCGTTTTAATTTTATAAATTCATGAAGCATAAGGTTTCACGTAAATTAATTTCTACCAGGGACAGATATAAAGACTTCAAGTTGGGGTGATCTGAAACATCGCTTTTTCTTGCTGAGAGTACGTAAGCTTTTCCTCTAAATGCATGTGAGAATCCAATTGCAAGCTACATGCTGGTGAGTTGATCACCCCCTGCCAAATACCCTAGAGGTGGCTCCAATGGTATTATGTAGATGTAAATTTTATGTTTATGACGTATTGTTTTACTCTGTTACAAATTACTTTTACTCCCTGACTTGGCATCCAACGTACCAAGCAAGATTCGATGAGTATAAGGCGATCAGTAGTATTGAACCGGTACAATGTTATTGTTCGGGAAAGGAATCACCCGAATTCAATTTCGCCTGTATGCTTGTGCTTTGTTCACCACGAGCAGAATTTCTCCCCGGAGGCGTGCATCACACGCGAGTAAACACCACTCGAACCGTTTCACGAGCTGCGCGTTCCGTGCGCAAATATTGAAGTAAGGAACGGATGAGGAAGGAATTCTGGCCGCAGGGGGCTGAATCCCGTACCGTAGAGCGTCATCAGTGGGTTTGGGTAAGGTTTTACTAGACACGTGCGAATATCGATGCGACCTCGAACACTCGGGTCGCGTACCCTCCGCTTCGCCCTGATCGTAACGTCATTTCTCTCTCATCTTTCTCGCCATCGCACCACCCTTGTGGTTTATGGCCTGCTCTTTTCCATTTGAAAAGCTCACATCCTAGCCCGTGACCCACCGTAAAAACTTCGCTCGTCGTCCCGGAGTCACTGCGCCTCGCAACTGCTTTGTGATACCTCTAGTGGACACCACTGCCTACCTGCCACTTTAACCTTGATTAATTCATAGTTCTATAACTTAATGATTGGTATACTACAGCCCTTCATTTCTACCTTTCCCAAGGTAGTTCATTCGGTTCCTTGCATTCTTCTGTCTTGTGTCGTTCTCTAACTGTCCCGAGTCTCTATCTATCTGGTCTTCCTAAAAACCTATTGGTCTTCCTAGGGGGACTTTTCCCTCAAATTGTCACTTAATCATATATCTCTCGTCGTTACTTTGTCTTTTGTTAAGACTATTCATTCCTTACTTCTTTGTCGTACGTGCTCCAAATTTCCCTTTCTACCCCTATTCTTCGGTATAGGACCTAGTCTCTCACATTATCCGTCTAATTGATCTTCAGCACCCCCGTATGTGTAGCTCTGGGTATAAATATTATTTTAACATGATGAATGGTGCACGGTGGTGAGAGCTTACACCTGTCAAATATGTGCGCTTGCATATGTCAGTTACATAGAACCTAAAACTATGTGACCCGTAGCTTCGTGATTAACTGGGTGTAATATTGTCACTCGAAATTTATGTCAGGAAAGCGTTAAGTCCCCTGCCAAACACCCGTGAGATGTATCTTCAATTTTTTGCGTGTTTACTGGGTAGAACTTGTAGTTAATGGCTAAATAAATGTGCATTTATTTTTTGAGCATTTCCTCTTGATGTTGACGTGAGATTGTTGAAATCGGTAGAGATTTTACTGAATTGAGCTTTTCGTGGGTGAAATTGACAGTTTTCAATATATATTTATGGAGCCATGAATCGTAAAGGTAGTTCGGAGGGTTCCGCGTACATAAACATTACACATACACGCTGTAGGTTTACATTCCATTCCGTGCGGATAGTTTTATGGTGAGCCCTTGACCCTCCGTAAGAAAAAGTCGTCTGTCATCCCCGTAGGATTGTGTTGTGCGATGCCGTCCTCACGCGAAAGAGCCTGCACGTTTGTATGTACGCAAATTTTAGTTCGCGGTTCTCGGGGGCATGGTAATTCTCCGTCGACGCCACCTGCGCTCTCCAGTCTGGTTTACCGAAACCGTTCCGGGAAAATGACCGGGAGATTTCGCTCAAGAGCGCCCTCTCTGCCTCCCCTATCTCCCCGTTCCTTGGTGATCTGGAAGGTGGTGTTTCTTTGGCACCGTTTCCTCTCCCTTGGTGTTCTCCTTCCTGAACACTTTTATCTGCAAACATCTGCCGAAGAACAAAAATTATGCCCCTTGCACCTGTTTTCTGCCAGCGCAGTCGTTTGATGCTATCACCTTCAAAAGGAATCAACGTGAGGATCGCGGATGAATCAGGTGCGGGAAAAATCAAAATCCAATCCTGATTAAAATATTCTTTTAGGGCCATGCTTGGGATTTAATACATATTGCTACTGTATTTGGTTCGAAGCTGTTTTTACACGCTTTTTCGTAACTTGCTTCGTCTGTTTGTCTGTTTTATTATAGAGTAAGAATATACTTACTTTATGGTTTTATCAATGGAATCTTATAGTTGGCCATTAACCCACTTTCCATTGCCGGATGGCCTTGAAATTTTGCACATTCATTTCTAGAAACCCAATCAGCACCCATGCAATATTCTGCGAGTGATGTAAAGCTTATTTTAATGCATTTCTATACTGTTTTTTTCGGGGGGGAGAAACGTTTTTTAAATCTTTTTTAAATTTTATTTGTTTTTGCTATCAATTCGTACACACTCTTTACAAGTTCCCCTGTCACTCCTAACACGAATAACGGGACTTCGTTACTGTCGCCTTCTCTCGAGCCTATTATCTTCATTCAAGGTGAAGTCTATACTGTTGGCCAGCGGGGTTTCTCTCCCTACGAATCCCTGAAATTCGACTTGCATTGATCCATTTTCGATCCAATGAGCGGATTTAGTTTGGAATGTATACTAAACCTAATGTTTCCAAGTAGGCTTCCGCGGAGATAGTGACGGTAGACAGCGATTCTTCCAGGTTTCCTTCCGCGTTTTCCATTTTACTGGACAATATTTCGCCATTACGTTCCAGTTGGCCAATTCAGGTCGACTTCAGTGGACCTGAGGAAACCAACTGGAACGTTGGCGAAATATTGTCCAGCAAATTGGTTAAACACGGAAGGAAACCCGAAAGAATCGCTGAATAAACCTAATGCTTTGAAGCTCCTCGCCATTATCTTATGAGTAAAATAAGAAAATAAATACTCATCCACCGAGTTATTTACGTACTTACATTCACTATAAGGTTACCCTCACATCGAGCGTGCGTCCATATTCAATTGGGAGATTTGTCTATTAAATCATAGATGAGAAATCCGAATCGTGCCCAAAATTGTCCTTTTTCATACTACTGTTCATTGTTAAGTTTAGTTTAACGCCTGTATGTCCGCCACACCTTATACTGCTGAAAAATTTATGTGTGTTTATGAATATATAACTTCTTCTTGCACAAGGGTGGGCAAAAAAAAATTACTTAGGAAGTAATTTTAGGCTTTAAATAAATTAAATATAATAAAAGAAAAAACTTTTATAGGTTCGCTAATATATTGCAAAGTAAATACACGACTCGGGTTTCTTGGCTTTGTTACATCGTCAGGTCCAGGAAATGGAAAGGTTTCACTAAGTTTCACATAGGACTGTAATCATCAGTTATATATTGAATATGTTAGATAGTTAATTTAGGCTAATTTTCTATGGGACGCAGCCTATCTTTCTCATGAGAGGAGAGGCGAAAGAATATATTTATGTTTTTAAGTTAATATTCTATATTGTGTTTTTATTGTCTTCTCTCTATGCATTTATTTATTTATTGCATTTCCGGCGAATGAGCAATTGGGTTGAACGTTTGCCTAATCATATCTAACTTTTCGCCCTTTTTCTTGTCATTGCAGTCGCGAGCCACCCGCTGCTACTCGTTGGGCGGGAGTTCGTCGGGTGGCGGCGGGGGCGGGGACGGCTCCGGGGAGAGCTTCGGCGGCGGGGGCCGCGGGGGCACCTCCACCTCGCCCCGGAAGCCCCGCTCGTCGCGACAGACGGCGGCGGCCGCCGCTGCAGCAGCCGCCGCGGCCGCAGCAGCCGCCGCCGCCGAACAGCCCCCGCCGCCCCCGCAGCCCCCAGCCCCTCCGCCCCCGGAAGCCTCGTCCACCCTGACGGCGGCCGCAGCCACCCCCTCGCCCCCAGCCGCATCGTCCGCCGCCGCAGCGTCATCGGAGGCAGCGGAAGGCGCGGACGCCTCCGCCGGCGACAAGGAAAAAGGTGAGTGTTCCCAAATGGCGATAGCGAATTAGACCCCTTGCTAGAGAGTGGGTCTGTTACGGTTGTGTGTGTGTGGCGGATCCAAAGGGCTAGGCGGAAGGAGCTGCAGTGTTGAATGAATCACGCGATGATTCGTCGCGTGCGAATCAAGAGCTGCTCACGGAATTGAAGACTTCAGTGGTGGTTCTCTTGGATGATTGTGTGAGCGCAGTGGAAGCGCAGTGTTTTGTGAGAGTCATGATGGATGCAATATGCTGACAAAGAAGACACCAGCCCAATGTCGGGCTCATTATTATGCCCAGTGTAGCCCTTTGTTGGATCCGCCACAAATTCTTAGGCTCTGGTGAATGGGGAATGGTTATCTAATCAGTGTTGCAAAAATTTTGAATTAGTCGTTGCGAATATCGTACAGAAGTAAGCTACTCAGAATTTGATTTTCGTTGATTTCGTTCAACTCTGTTTATCTTATGTGATGATACATAAACTTAAATCCTTCAATTTTTAGTGAGGAGAGTGATTCTCGAATAGAAGTTAATCGTCGTTGTTCTACGGAATCCATCCTATTCATTGCGTAATATTTTTTCATAACTTCAAACATTTTTATGGACTACCTCAAATTAGGTTGTCGATACTGTGCTCTATATTTGTAATTAAATACGAACGTAATTAGTAAACTTTGGTTGTGAATACGGTCATAAAGGAAGCAGTGCCCAAACAAATGCAACTCCTTCGTCGGTGTTATCGGTTGCCAAAGTGTCCCTTATGTTCTTGGACTATATTTATCTCAGTAAATTTCAATTTATTTTTTCTCTCTTCTTTTGATTATGGAAACTCTAATACTCGAGAAAACAAAATCCTCGGTGAGTGGAAGCAAGGCCCTTAGTTGGAAGTAAGAATTTTACAGTTTATGTGAAGTGTCAAAACTTCTTCATTTTATGAATCTGTCGTGTGGCACTCGGTCGCCGCAAATTGGCATTGCGATTTTCTGTGCTCCGCACGCGATGCTCTCGTTGAATTAACGTTTATGTCCCTCGGACACGCAGGTCAGTCTCTCGGAAGACTTTTTATTTTTCTCTCCTCCTCTTCGTCGTGTTCCTTTTTAAGTCACCCTTCTTAGCCCTTCAGAATGGAAGGAGGTTGATTTTTTTGGAAAGTTTTTTTCAGGTTACAAATTCGTACCTAGTGTCATGAAGGAGCGCATTTCTTCCTTTTGCATCACCCTCCGTGCTTCCATCAACCCCGTTTTCATTTCGAATTGTCATGCAAAGGAAGTCGGCTTTTGAATTTTCTCTTTTTTCATTGAGGAATCGATGTGCATACCAGCGGTGGCAATGCACATTGTTCGATCAGTTTGGCTAGAATTAGGTGGACTGATTCCACGAGAAATCTAATTTTGTGGTGAGTCATCGTGGACGTGAATATAGGGGCCGAGGTTCCTTTGTCTCATCCATAGCGTATTCTGCTTCCACTCGGCTGTGGATATTCATTTGATTCATGTTGAGTTGTCTACTCGAAATCTATTTTTGAATCCATAAAGATCGAGCCTTTTGGTCTGCATAGATTCTCTGAGAGAAGTATCAAAGTTTATTTGCCCTTGAAATGGATGTGAATGAAACCCGTAGTTATTTTCCCGGCGAAGTAGCGAGTCCATTACTGTCCTGTCGAGGATTCTCGTGCCCTTCTCAAAGAGATGCGTATTACCCTCATTGAATTTTAAATCAAGACTTATAGTACGGATATTGGTCGTCATTTCGGAGGATCGCATCCTGTTTCAGACGTCCCATTAGGCCATCGCGATCGGAAATACGCCGGAGGAGGAGAATTAATTAATTTCCCTTTAGGGCGACACCGGTAGCTGCCGGAGGATAAAGAAATCGATTTAATGTAAATGAGTCGGCCGCTGGAATTGTGAAAACTCTTTCCTCAGGTGTCGGTGGCCGTGTTTTTTTTACGCGGTCTCTCCACATTGATTGGATGCAGCCATATGACTGCTTCTCATTTGCTCAGCTATGAGGCATCCCCAGGTCGGAATTCTCTCCAAAAGCGTCATCGGTCGCGCTCCCTTCTGCATCCGTTATATTATCTCGCACTTATCTATGCCATTCGGAAACAGGCGGAGGTGGTGTTCGAAAGAGGAGGTTTCGGATTTGCGATTCTAATTCCGTCAATCGTCCACCCGAGCATTCTAGACGAGGTCTTCCCCACCTCCCCGCGTCGAATATGCATCGATAACTAATGCGTGTCGAAAGAGTATTCCGAATGGAAAGAGTATGGAAGGGCAGGGAGTTGGGATTGTACGACGTCCGCCGTGGAAATGAGAAATTCCGATTGGTTTGTCACAAAAATCGATTATTCTGACCCCTGGGGATACACTGATTTATGAATGAATTAGCGGAATCAATTTTGATCGATGATACCTTTCGACGTTGCATATCTTTTATTCCTTTCCTCCTCATCTATACTGATTCGTATAGTTTGCTAGTCCTTGCTTGAATAACGAATTCATCTCGTGATTCTTCGTAGCATCAAAACCTTCCTTTGATTATGCTGCAGGATTTACGTTAATAAGGGGATGACCGTAAAATAATTTACGGCACAATTGTCAATTAGCGATAGTTTAATACCGATCGTTGAAATTAGTTCCTTAAGTGCTAGAATTATTTTTATTGCAGTTTCGTTAAGATCTTTTTTCAGCTAATAATTTATCTGTATGCTATTTAATATGCCACTGGTTAGGGTTAGTTTTGGAGGAAAAAATCTAAATGATCTAAAAAAATCGCTGTAATCCCTATTGTTGATTTGTACTTACTGCTTTGCACGATGCGAGTATATTCTATAAAATATTCCCCTGCTGTTATTACGTCCTATCGGTACCCAAAATCAGCTCTTTATTATTTTCATGGACCTATGTAGTGTTATCACTGCTGTATTTTTTTCACCCGCACGCAGCCGGATGTGAATTAAAAGTTACGAATTAAAAAAATAATCTGGTAGATTATCGAGCTTCGTTTCTAGAATCATGGAGGTCTTTTCCTGGGCGTGTGTCGTTCCGTCGTCCCCGGCGTCGACAATGCATTTAGACGCGTATTCATGGTCCAGGTTTTTTCATCATCTCAAACCGAGAGCTGTCGATTTATTTGGGGATGAATTTTTTTTTTCGCCCGTCACACTTCGAAGTCGTCTATTGAATTAATGTTTGCTCCCGATGGAATTTGCGCTTTAACGGGAAATTCTGTCATTCCGAGAGCTCGCGGTTGGAATTGAATTCCTGTGGAATTCGGGGGGAGAAAGTGGATCTCTCAATTATTTGGTTCGGAGTCGGATGCGACAGGGGGAAAAAGATGGGGCATCAGTCGCTGTCGAAAAGCGAAGATTCTCGTTTATTGATGTACGCACTCTCGCACTCCATTCAAGTTTGTTGTCGTCGAATTTCCCCGAATGCCACTAACAATCGATATCCATATAAGAATTTTTCCGCTATTTCCATTACGAACTTGAGCTTTTGGAAGAAACATCGAGTGCGTAGGAGTGGGTTACCTCCGTAGTAGCGTAAAATTTAGCGTACTCGGATTAAGTGTAATGTTCGCGCATTAAAATATATCGATGCCAATTAGATTAAGAATGAAAAAAAACCGTGTTTTTCAGCGATTTTTTTCACGAGAATATCAAGTAATTTCGTGAAGTTAACTAAAAAATCGTTGTTATTCACGCATGGATAGTGATGTAATTATGTATGATAATATATTGCTAAAATGCCCTTTAAATTATAACTGATAACTTCAGGCTTTACTTTGTGAAACCTCTCCGTATTGGAGACAAAGAAATAAAACTTTGTTAGGTTTTATTTCTTTATTGCCCTTCAAATTGTTTGTGAAGAGCTGGTGATATTAATGATTTATTAAGATTCTTCCTTTTGCGCTAAATTAGGTAAAAAGGCCCATATATTTTCATGAAGGATTCGATCTTTCCCCTGAGAATAATACGCTGGAAATCATCTCAGAAATATCGCAGGGTTTTTTTTTGTTTTAGTGCAGAAGTTACGATAGTTGAGTACTGATTTCCATGCTCATATGTCAGTGTAGTCTATTTTTTAAAACGGTAGATTGTGTTTAATAGTCATTATTTTTAGGTGAAGTCAGTGTGTCCGCGTGAGCCGTAATATCAGATTTCTCCTGGGTATGACTTGAGAGGGTAAATTAACGTTTTTAATTAAATAACTGAGGGCCACCTTCATGATAACCCGTTATATACGACGATTGTTCTCTCTATTGATATCCTCGTCACTGAATCACGTGTGATATATATTTCTTCCCTTGATTTTCTCTGTCTTGGATCAATACCTAACTTTCTCTGAACACCTAAAGATAGACCGCAGTTCCATTATTATCTAATGGTATTCTTCTGGTCCAGGGTTTTTTTACATGGATCATTTTTTCGAACCCTCCCTTCCACACTGAACCTCCCTCTTCAATATAAAAGTGGATGTCTGTTTGTCCGCTATGCGTTTCCATAAGACTTAACGCATTTCGACCAAAGTACATAGGTGCATCTCACGCTATTAAACCACGAAAGTTAAAGTGCTACTTTCAGTTGCGTCCGTCGCGTAGTCTCCTCATTACAGTTTGTTACGTCACGTCATACAACTTCTGCGATTGTACATCCTGCCGGGTAGGCACACATCATGACACGCTCAAAGAGAAAAATCTTGCTCCGTGACCATGAATTCTAAGTTTCCCATTTCTCTGGGTGCTATCCTTACCGAGCAACGCCGGGTAGCCTGCTAGTTCACAATAAGAGCTACTGCCATTCAATCCATCTATAAATCCTTTTCTCTATCCCTTCATGCCCTGCTTCCCGTATGTTCTTTCCCTCCAACAAGATTTTTATCTTCTCCTCCATTCATAGTACTGTCTCCATCATCTCTCCACTCTGTATCCCATCTAGAAGTTTCCTTTCTATTCCACCATGTCGATCACTTCCTCGTTCCTAAGCCTATCCGTCCATTTGTCCATCTCCATATACCTCAACTCCCACATCTCGAAAGTCCCCAATCTTTGGTGGGTGAACTGTTCCCGGTATTCCCACCGGGTTAATTCTTTCATAACGGCCTTTATGAAAGAATTAACCCGGTGGGAATCCCGAGAACAGTTCACCCACATAATTCGCCGGAAAGCATCAAATCATATTCCCCAATCTTTTCTTTATCTCTTTACATCTACAGCTACATAATACCCTGCGAGCCACCTCTAGGGTGTTTGGCAGGGTGTGATCAATCACCAGCATGCAGCATGCAATTGGATCTGAGGTTCCACTGTTTCTGGAGGCTTTACTGTCACTGGAGGCTTTACTGAGGTTCCAAGTTTCAACTCCGGAGAGTGAACGTTAACGAAAAATAACTCAATGGTTGACTCAAATTGGTTCACTCACTTCGGAAACAGCCGAGTATTCTTCCCCTCCCGTGCCTTGAAGGCTTGCTGTCAGTGCTGTAAGGAGTGTGAATCGCATCTCTAGCCCTCATAAATCACGTCGAGAAGTCTGTGGTCAACCCATACTCCGAAAATGGCGTAATGACTCCGTTTTATTCCTTCTCAGCCCTTATCACCTGTCGACCCTTGCAGGTGAGAGCATCATAATGATCGAACTTTGAGAAGATGGAAAGGGAAGAGAACCTTCCACGCCAAAGGAAGGAGTGTACGATGAAGGTGGATCCTCTCCCTTCACAGTCATGTGGTTAATTTTAACTTTCGACGTTTCCGAAGTCATCGGGATCCCGGTGCAAAATGTATTCCTTAGCTTGGTACTAATATTCAGAAGAACATTCCAGTGGGCCTAATACCTTTGCGGTCTATTTCGGTGGTTGTTGAATGTATTGATAATATCAGGGAAATATGAATGCATTTCCCACTGTGAATTTTATTAATGGCATTTGCAAGAAGAGCTTGAGAGTTTAAAAGGAAAGAAAGAATGCAGCATGAAGTGGATACATTTACTGTAGAAAAATTTCTCGGGTTTTCCACCGGTTGATGTCGTCCATGTCTCCCGACGTTTCGATCCGCGACTTGCTGATCATCCTCAGGGGATCATCCGAAGGGGATCTCTCATAACTGTCATAAGATCATTCGGAAGATCCCCTGAGGATGATCAGCAAGTCGCGGATCGAAACGTCGGGAGACATGGACGACATCAACCGGTGGAAAACCCGAGAAAATTTTCTGCAACTGATACGCCGGGAAAACCTAAGATCATACATTTACTGAAGGCTGACAATTCAAGTTATTGAACTATTTTTTGATCCGTTACATTCGCGCGAGGCGTTAGTGGGCGTCGACCGTCAACTAATGGTGGACGAATAGTTAAGCGTTTGATCTTGTGGAAAAACTTCTGTGATATATATATGTATTTACACACTGCGTATGCTTAACCGTAATTGCTAACCGCATGAACGATTTTTGTGGAACGTTACGAAGCATGTACAAATGCATGAATCAAATTAGAACAGGTTCTAGTTTTTTTCATATCATCGCAAAAGTTAGGTGGTTGCTCGGTGCATTTTGGCGTTCATACTCGCATTCATACATTTAGACATGAACTTTTACGAGCTTTTGCACCGTGTAAACAGGCCTAAAAAATAGAAAAATTTTTCCTGGATATACGCAAATACTTATACCACTTAATTTAAAAAATATATATGTATAAATAAGTGGTATAAGTATTTGTGTATATCCAGGAAAAACTAATAATGGAATACCACAAGGTTAACCAAGACTTATTGAATTTTCTTAAAAATAGTGTCAAAGAATTAGGCGTCTACCAGCAGATGTGTTGCGGGCTGTCCCTACAAGGGGAAACTCTTTTACATCTACATAATACCCTGCGAGCCACCTCTAGGGTGTTTGGCAGGGGGTGATAAATCACTAGCATGCAGCATGTTAGAGGATTCCCACATGCACACTACGCGGATATAAAAATGTTGCGTGTACTGACAAATTATGCTACCACATTCATGCAAGGTAAAACTTGCCAATTACTCATGAAGGCAATCTGCCATTATAGCTAGAACACACAAAACATGCTATTTGAAATATTGCGGGGGCTGAAAAGCTTCCCTCCCACTTCCCCTGGGTACGGGAGTGTTTTTCCATTGCAATAAATTTTTGAAACATCTCCGTTCTCGAATACGTTTCCTTGATTTTGTGATGATATTTTTTTACATCATCTTTTCCCTCCTTTACCGCCACATTGTCGTCGGATCGATCCTTCCCATGCTAATTGCACCCCAGAGAGGTCGGAATGCGGGCCTCGTTCGTTCCTCGTTTTCAATCGATTGCATCGGAATTACGTCTTGACCTCGTTGCGTGACGTCGTGTCTCGCTTTCCGGGCGAGAGATGTGGCCGGGTAGGGGTAGGAAGGGACACTTTCCGACCCACTCCACGCCGCTCCCCCGTCACCTCCGCGATTCGCGTGGAATATGAAATGAGCGTGTGTTGATCCGCCCGCGCGCAGCCTGTTGGAGTCAAGCCCGACCCAAGGCAGTCGGTGGAAATGAAAAAAAATAGTAAAAATTAAGAATAAAAAATGAAATTAGGAAACTCTCGCGAAAGAAGCGGTGCTGATGCAGGTTGTTCTGGTAAGTCAGGGGAAGTTAATGGAATATTTCTCGGAATGTGTGGGAGAATTTGAAGAACTCTGGGATAATGGTCTTAGTCCATTAGTAAATTTTTCCATATTATTTGCAGTATATTTACAATATCTGAACATTCTTTTGCCCACATTTCATCCAAAAAAGTGCTCCTTAACTGTGAAATTGCATATTTATATTGTAAATTTTGTTAACTCGTTTAAAGTTTATTATTATTTAACCGCACTTAATCTCACATTTATTTATTTATTTTCAAGACGAGTATTCCATTAAATGATAATTAGCGAATTGCCTTGAAAATTCAATTAATTGTCTGGAAAAGACAAGGAATTTCGTGTTGATATTGAAGTGGCCACAGTCTGATGATCTACAACTATATAATACCCTGCAAGCCATCTCTATGGTGATTAGCCGAGGGTGATCAATCACCAGTATTCAGGAGAATCACCGCATGGACGCTACATGGTCATGAAAGTATTACGCATGCTAACAAATTATATGTACGCCCACATTCATGAAAAGGCATAACTTCCCTACGGTTTGTGAATCACAATGCTAATGCATGGAATGTTATTGTAATGGAAAAATTAAAGCACGCAATGAGCCGTTCTAGCGAGTGACGCCATTAATTTCACTAATCGAGACACCGTTGCTATTCTTAATAGCACGAGGAGAGAATGACATTTTATAACTCTCTGTTTTGCTGTGTATTTCCTTTATTTTCTATTCGTGGTCACGTCTGCCATAGTAAGACGATAAGTGAATGATGTGTTTCACTTCGTCTGAGAAAAAATCGTCTCCGAATTCGCTGAGTAAATTCAACCTATAATTTGCCCTACGCCCCCGTTAAGATTCCCATCCCAAATCGCCTATCAGGATGCAAACGCTGCATTTTTTATCGTACCATCTCATCACGAATCTGGCTGCCCTGCGCTGTACTCTATTGATTTCAACTATCATCAAACTTCATTATGGTCCCACACGCTAATACTATATGTGAGGCCTATGAATATGAGTTATGAATATACATATATAACCCTTGGATGACTATGAAGATGAGGTATAAATATATATAACCCTGCGATTGTGCGTAATCAAAAGTACTACGCCTTCCTATTCTCTGGTCTTTAACTTTTCACGTTGTGTAGAAGTATCTGAAGGGAAACGCGCAGGACAAAACTCTTTCAAAAGATACCATTTTTGCATTTCATGCCGACTATTGTATTCAGAATGTTCAAACGCTAGCAGCTTATACTAAATGAGGCCTTACTAGAGTCAGGTAGCTTATCTCTTTCACCTACTGATGATACGCTCTCTTCTTCTTCTGCCTCTCTTTTTATTTTTCTCTGCTTTCATTTCGCTGTTTTTTTCTTCGTCTTTTTATATATAACACTTCCTCCGCCTCCTGCTTCCTTCCCCTCCTCCCTTTCCCTCATCGATCAAGCAGGAAGGGGAGAGAGAGAGAAAGAAAGAAAAAAATAGGGATACGTACGCGGCGACGGCAGCTGAGGCCAATTTTGTAAGTCTCCGTTTCTTATTTTTTTTTGTAATCCGACTTCCGCACGAATCCGTTTCTGATACGAGACGTGTTGCCTGACTCATTGTCAGTCGTGTATGACGAAGCGGAACGAATGCTCTTTCCTTTCTCTTCCCTATCTCTCTCTTCCCCCTCCCTGTCTTATCCTTCGGGAAATTTTCCCACGGTGCCCCCCGTATTCACACACACACACACCTATCTCTTTCACTCCCGAATTCCCAGCCGCGGGCACGGTGCGTTTCACGGGTCTTGTGGGTGACTCATTTTTAACCTCCTCTCTTTTCCGAGAACGGTTAATTGGGCGCGGGCGTTTGGAAAATATCTTTCCCCCTCCCCTGATCTCGTGACCGAACGGGAGTTTTTTTTTCTTTTTGTTGCCGTCTTGTGATTTTGCTACGCATGATTTGTCGCGTGGGTTTGCTGCGGGAGTATAGTTGACTACTCCGACGAAAAAATCGATGCGGTTCTTCTCTGTTCCTCGGAAATTCGATCGGTTATTTCGCCTCGACATTTCATCAATTCCTTAAGCTCACTGCTTTAACTGCTTACTTATAGTGAAGGAGTTAATATTAGGTTTGACATTGTCCACGAAGTTCGCAGATTCCTACGATGTGGGACTCCATAGATTTGATGAGTTTTTATATTTTATCAATACGGCACGTGGATTAATAAAAGATTTGTGGAGGAGGTTTTCCAGAAAACTTGTGTATTTGCTCAGCCATCTCTCTCTTTTGCTTCAAACGCTTGGTCACCTGTCGACAGGTTGTATAGGAATTTATTGCAGATTTATCATTTGATGTCCCAAAACTTGATTGATATCTAAATTTCGATTTATAATTATATATTTTGCTTTCGATTTGTAGACGATGCCTGGTTCGTACCATTGATAAAGAGCTCTCCATGCATGTCCATCGCTACATGTGGTGTAATCTTGTTTGACCGTAACTTTTTCCTGCCTCGTTTCGGTTGCGTGGGTCATCAAATGTAAACTGTATTCCTCGGTCATGACTATGGGCACTTGAAGTAAACTTATATGTTAGTTATAATTAACGGTCGCTTTATTGGTGATTTTTTTCTCGTGAAACCATCGTAAACTTATATGTTAGTTATAATTAACGGTCGCTTTATTGGTGATTTTTTTCTCGTGAAACCATCTCATTTGTAAAAATAGCTCGTGAGAGCGGAACAATTAATTTTGGTCTTGATGTTGGGTATCCAAACACTCCTGATAACATGAAAGCTTATTCTAGTCATTCTGTTTATAGAAACTTTGAGCATGTCGAAATCCAAAAAATGCATCATTACGGCCTCCGGCAGCCCGACACAACTCCGTCGGCATTACTTGGCGTTTTCTCTGACAACGAGTTAAGGGCCATGGCATCTTAGCGGGTGAAGAAATATCACCGTAATAAAACTTTCGCGGTTTTTATTGGATAAACATTAGTGTTACTTAGTGCTTTGCAATGAGGCCATAATTCGAAGGTTCTACAAAATTAAACGATATAAATGACATCGTAATTATCTCCTCTTTACATGGTTTTTCAGATGTGATGATTTTACGAAAATACCTCGCTAAGGCATCACTTATTTTCTGATGGAATTTCATTGTTGTGATTATTTTATTTATTTATTTTAATAAAGAGATACACATACAGCAATACTGCCAATTTAAAGTGCACTTATAACAACACATATTAAATAATTAAATAATAATGATTTGATTACAAAATTAAATAGAATAAAAAAGAAAAACAAACATTTATCCGGCTATCTAGTCATTTATGTGATAAATATGTTAATGCCCGATGAGTAAAATTTTTAAGTGTCAGACCAAACGGATCAATATCACTGGGCAGAGTATTTATTAAAAGGGAAAGCCTATGGAAAAGAGAGCGCTTAATTACAGATAGCCTGGGTGTAGGAATGTGGAGTAAAGAAGTAGATCGGGTGTGGCGGGAGGGTACTCTAATGTTGAGGAAGGAAACAATGTCAGGACTGTCGAAGTGGGAGTTAAGGGTATTATAAATGAATTTGATGTCTGATTGAAGTCGGAGAAGGGATAAACTAGGGACGGATAAAGAGGATAAAACTGCACTAGTAGGTGACTCGCGGAGATTTGGGTTTCTAAATTTTACAATTTTTGCAAAAAAAGTTGTAACACTGTTAAGGGTGGCAAGATTAGTGGGGGCAGACATTGACCAAATTGGGGAGCAATAGTTGATCACCGGAAGAACTATGGTTGAGAAGTAGGATTGGAGGGCCTTAGTACTGGAGATATCCGTGAACCGGTAGAGTAGTCCTAAGAGTGACATGGCTTTAGATTTGATCGCATGAATGTGTTCAGAGAACAGAAGTTTTTGGTCCACAATAATTCCAAGATCTTTCATGGATGACACACGATTAAGAGGCAAGGAGTTAATTGCATAATCAAAAAGGATAGGAGTTTTCTTCGCAGATATTGTCATTGTGGTGCACTTTTTAAAGTTCAATTGCAGCCTCCAGAGAATGCACCACTCTGTGGTCTTTTTTACGGCATCCTGTAGCATATTACAGTCTGCGAGATTATTTATCTTTTTAAATAGTTTGCAGTCATCAGCATAGAGTAATGTATTGACTTGGGAAGAACGGACAATGGGGGCAAGGTCATCAATAAATAGGTTGAAGAGGTAAGGTCCAAGAACGCTACCTTGAGGCACTCCGGAGGTAACGTTAGACCAGGAAGATGAGATACCAGCGAGTATTACTCTTTGGGATCTGTCACGGAGGAAACTGGACAAGAAACTGAGGAAGTTGCCATGGATATTAAAGCGGGAGGCGAGTTTATGGAGGAGAAGTTTATGGTTAAGGGTGTCGAAGGCTTTGGAAAAGTCAAGAAAGATGGCGTCAAATTAAATGATACCAATTGCAGTTTGCAATAACAATGCGTCAGATTTGGTGGTTAATGAAACCATAATGTTGTGTAAGTATGAGTCATCGCTACGGAGCGTAACTACTCCCCTCGTTTCTCTAGTGGCGTGTATATCACACGAATACGATTATTTGTATACATATTACTGTATTTTCTATTTTAGTGCTTTGTCATTAAAAAAGCGTTAGAACGGCAGGATTAGGAATTGCATGTGGAAATTTTTATTGGCAGCTCTTTTTCAACCCTCTTTAAAATTTACAGTCTGCTCGTATTTTGAAACTCACAGTATTTACCTGCCATCTTTAGGGGGTTTAATTATATTTTTTTCACTCGAAGGAAGCTCTCTTGACCAGATGCGGTTTGCCACACATCCTTGTGGTGTCTTAGGAGTAGGATGTGGATAAGTGGTGAGGTCATGGTATTAATGCCGATGCGTCACGCACGTATGATTCTTTCGTCGTTACGAGATCCGTATTATATCAGGTAGAAGTGCCTACGATGCAGAATAGTCTGATTTTCTAAGGAACTGACATAGATTTTAATGACTGCCCTCTATGGATGATAAGTGCATGGCCTCCTGGGTTAAAGGTCGCAATCATTGAGCTGTCGGATCATTGGTCGAACACTCGATTGTAGCGTGTTAAGCTGTTTTCCACGCCCTGAGAAACGCGCTTAATTGACGGCTGTCAAGCTATTTCGTGAATGGAGGTAATAGGGATTAGAGCCAGCCAAGTTGGCCGCGTTTCAAATGCTCCTTATTTCTTTCGTTTAGAGAAAGAGATTACTGCAGTGTACCTCAGAAGATTGCGACTCTCAACGTTAGGGATACACGTTGATATAAAGTGGGAATTGTGTGTTATTATTAATTATACTTCTGTAAGATCAATCCATGAAACTGGAAGGAAATCTGGAGGAGATTTTTTTCGATCATGTGTTGCCTAACTCGTGTATGACGTTACCCAGTGTCCATCTTTATTTTCTGTCTTCTGTCTGCATTCTCTGTAATGCACTTTACACTCCGTAATTCATCTTACGTAACACAGCCGGCAACAGAATGGTCGTTAAAAGTGAATTTGAAAAGCGAATGAAAATAATGGCGGTGTTTGAATAGTAATGTTTTCTCAAAAGTAGTGACTTAAAATTAGGTTCGTTTCCTGTTTTCTTTGCCAGTGTTAGATATTATTTTGAATATTTTGCTACTGAAATTGTGTCTTATCGTCAGATGAGTAAAGAATTTTTACTATTTTCTTCCCGACAGTTATTTCTTTTATCGAAGGCTTGTGTTTTTTAAATGCCATAATATCATTTGGCGTCACTGATTTTCTTTTGAAAATGTGTATCCTTGGAAGTAACAGGACTTGTTCAACCTTGATTTTCCCTTCAATCTGTAGAGACTCTCATTTGAACTTATTGCATGAATTGAAACAGGTTCGTTTATCGTTACAGCTTTTTTAAAAATCGTTTACTTTTGGAGTTATGACTTGATCACAGGATATTTCTTAAAGCAACAGAGTGAAAAAGTGGGATAATAGGGGAGTTTCCTTCATCAAAGAAAACGAAAGGCATTGATTGCGATTCGTTACCCACTATTAGTGTATTCATAATACACAAATTATTTGGTTTTTGAAATACCGGTTTAGACGAATGGCAAGGGTCAAATTTTATCCTCATTTGAAAAAGGCCAGATTGGCGCCCATGCGATTCCACTCCACGTGACGTCACAGGGACCTAGTTTCTACACGAGAGGATAGGAGTTATACATCGTCTGAGGTTACCAATGCATGCATGAGGCACAGAGCTCAAGGAAACATGTCTTAATAATCACCTATTAAAACTGGCTAAGGTCGGAAAGTTTTCTTCGTTTGATAAGGTATTAATAAGCCTTTTTTAAGCCAAGCGCTACCAGCCAGCAAGGTACTCAGCTACCCGCTAGCATCCTGCGTCCTATTAGCGCTCAGAGCCTCGATCAAGGTCACCTCACAAGGTGGGAGGGGGAACCAGAAATGCGTCGCACAGACTTTTTCCCATCATTCCTACTTAAGCGTCGCGTTTTCGCGCGCTTGAAACTTTTCACTTTTACATTTAATCGCGAAAAATAGGTATCGTCATTTAAAAATATAAAAGCGTGAAATACGTACTCCAGGAGTAATAATCTTTCGATTTAGGCAATAAAAAAATAATAGGAAACCACCCTATTACGTTAGGTTATCTCTGAAAATTGGGTGGTATGTCCGTCGTGGATATAACAAATGTGTACTGGGACAGATTCTAAAATAATGGTTAAAAAGTGATCTATCATGAAACTTATGCATGTACTGGTTAATGCAGTAATTACTGCGCTCTATGCAGTATTATTCGACCCATAATATGATTGTCAACTCCCAAAAGGTGCTCTCCGGTATTGTTATGTGATTACTGCCTCGTTGGTGAAAAAACTGGCGGATCATACTCCTGCCACTCCATAAAGACTAAGTTGCTTTTTTATCGCTAATCGTTGGGAAATGATGAAGAAGTTTTATTATTTTGTAATTGAAGCTAATTCTGATTTATTTACCGTTCGGAAGCATGACGAGTTTGATTGACATACTTTCACTTTGTTACGTATCGAGCGGTGTCGGGGTTCGTGCTAATTGCGGCACGAGTTCCATAGGTTCGTCATCGCCGGGCTAGTGTCACAACGCATTAGTGAATATGCGAGGTTCTAATTGTTCGTCACTTGAACGTTCGTGAGTCCGTGTTCACGTGTTGATTGAGCTTAATTTCCTCTCTCTCTGTTTTTAAACGTTCAGTGCTGGCACCAGTCTCCATTTTCCTCTCTCATTCTGTCGCCGTAGTCTCCTCACTATCTGCCTTTTTTTAAAAATACTAAGCGAGAAGAAGTGGTGTTCATCACATCTACATAATATCCTGCGAGCCACCTCTAGGGTATTTGGCGGGAGGTGATAAATCACCAGCATGCAGCATGCAATTGGACTCTCACATGCACACCACACATTCCTATAAACTTCACGCATACTAACGAATTATACTACCCTATGCTGTTAGAAATAATAATAAAATTCAGAAACATGGATTAAGTTTTACATAAGTTTGTAGGCTACACTGCAAGTCATCTAATCTATTTATGAGTTCTAACGCTGCCGTTATAATCTCTTATTGATCGTGGAAAGAAAGACATTCTGAATATGTCTGTTCTACAGTGTATGTCTCTTATTTTATTTATATGATCTGATCTACCGTAGTATGTTGGCGTCCGTAAAATATGGCTAACTTTGTTAGAAAAGACACTGCTCTTGAATTTATCTAAAAGGAATCACTCAGTATCCTGAACGATTTCCGTGATTGTAAGAGTCTGTATTAACTGTCTAGTCAATCACCATTAGCTCTACCAGCTTAGTCACGATCTCTGTAATTAAGAAGCATGACGGTAGTATAAATTTTGAGAAAAGATGTGGTGATGGTTAAAATTTTCCAGTCACAAGCGTTAGTGATTAAGGTTCATTGCACAGTTCTAAGCAAAGTGAAGTCGTATACATGTTGCCTTAAGTAGCTGACTGCATAGATAGATCTTTGGGAAAACCTGATTAAATTTCTACTTTAGTATAGCTATGATTATCTTATATTTTTTGAGTAACCGCAGGCTTGTCAGTGTTAGTCCTTAGCGGAGTCACCCGCAAACGCATGAGAAGTGCGATGATTCCACAGTGCAATATTCAATCGCTTTGCCTTAAACTATTATTACATAATGTCTACACTTATATGTTATCTTGCCAACCGTTTGGATGTTGGCTGAGGGCGTTTCTCTCCATCTCCCACTAAAATAAACCCAAATACTTTTACGATGACCCGTGTACGTCTGAAGTAAGATCATAAATTCCTCTGAAGAAAAATCATATGCCTTAAATGGATTTCGAACGTGGTTCACCTGCATTCCCATGGACCTTTGAAGCCAACAAAACTTTGCAGAGGCTACAATGTTTCGGTATCAAATTTTTACAATTTCCTCACGCCACGTCATCATCACCGATTCCCCTTGTCCTGTCATGCATGTCACTTCGGCCACACCCATTTCACCCTTAGTCCCTCCGTAAATTCGCGGCTTTGCGACGCGTCCACGCTGATACCCGCCATTCTACCCCTCGCCATTCGATAAAGCCCTGCATCTCCCACATCCACCTTTATCTCCCACGACATTCCTGGTATGAAATCTTTGGAGATGTTGGCCCTCGCGTCGACATGTCGAGGGATCGACAAACGTCCCCGTTTTACGTCGTCGTGCCAACATCAAAACTTGCAATGCGGTGCCGTGGGGAACTTCGCCTCGGTCGTCAACGCTCTTTCTCCCCTCGTGTGACCTCCTCCCTCTCTCCCACATCACCTCCCCCCCTTGACCTTTAGGCCCCCTCGCGGTGAATCTCGCGTGACACGAGAATGTCACCAGTACACGAGTCGGGTCCTCCAAGAGCGACCCCTCTGTCGTATCCAGACGGACCCATTTCTCCCCCTCCCCGCCCGTCATCCCATATTCTCCGCTAAACCCAGCGCTAATAACCCACCCCTATCCTTCTTTCATGTATTTTTTTTCACCGTTTAATGTCATGTTATTCATAGGCTGAAGTGTAAATCCTCTGAATTAGCTTTAATTAAGTTTCAAGGCGAAATATTTGCAGATGGCGTCAAGAACATTTTGAGAGACTCTAAAGATGATGAAGACAAAATCAGTGAAACAGCTTTCAAAATTGTGATATTAATGAGTCTAGTCTGCCCGATAAATCCATCGTGATTGAAAACGTGGTCTTTGGTGGAAAAGTTAAGTTACATAGTTAATTTCATGGTTGATATCACCGAGTAATATGCCCAGTAGCAGCTACTAAGAGGTATATGTGTACTTACATTTCTTTGCACCCCATTACTTTGTGATGCATGCATACCTGGGCATAAGTAATGTCTTTGCTGAATAAATTGATCATGCGAGGAGAGAAATTACCGCTGCCACATATGTGCAATTTTGTACGTTTCATTGTAGTAGCATGCAAATTTACATTAGTTCATTTTATTTACTTGATATTATATGGAAGTGCATTTCATGAATATAATTTCAGATTTCCTCTTTTCTTTTTCTGAATGAACGTATGTCTTATTCCCCAGTGCTAAATAAAATACTGCCGGTTTCAATTTTAAGTTGCAAACGTCAGGTGCTAAATTTGTACTCATGGCGTGCAAATGAGAGGAATCTGAGAAGGGAAAACGGACGGGGAAAGATGTTAGTTTAAGGGTCGTGCTGGAATTTCTTTCGGTGCCTTTTTAATTATTTGCGACTTTAAACAATTTCGGGGAAAAGCTTACTCAGGCGCAAAGTTAATAAATAGTAAACCTATAATCCTCGCACTACTCACGGAGAATAGTTACACGCTTTGTCACACTTAACGAGTGTGTGGGTCGTATTCCAGAACCCGGCTCATACTTGAGTCCTTACTTAATCTCGGTATTTCCGATCTGGAACTCAAGTTGAGTTTGAGTTTGTATTTTGAAAGCTAACTCAAACTCAACTCACTTGGGCTAGATTGACTGTGGTAAAAATGACAAAATAATGAATTTACCTAAACTATATTTAAATATAGCCTCCTACTTATAAAAAACTAGCATCACTGGAGGAATTTTACGAGAGATCTACGTCTACATAATACCCTGAAAGCCACCTCTAGTGTGTCTTGCAGGGGGTGATCAATCACTAACATGGAGCACGCAATAGGACCGCCACATGCCCACCGCACGGTCTTAGATATACTATATGCATAATAGCAAAATATACGTGCATATTCATGCAAAGACAAAACTTGCCAACGGTTAGTAATTCCTATTGAAAATTTTTTAGATCAAAGTTAAATAAAGATATTTTATTCTAAAAATGTGAGGCGATGGTGGCGGATATCGTGGAACTTGGCCGCCCAATTTGAGTTGTGACTCGAGTTAGATCTCGCACTACCAACATGGCAACGGAGTCGACATCAAGACTTATGTAATGTTCTGGAACAAGGCCCTGTGCAAGAAAGAGGGACCGATACGTCGGTCGCGACGTTCAGAGTGAACCAACCCCTCCACTCCCCTGGCTGACCACCCCCAACCTCTCTCATCCTTCTATCCGTGTCACCTCTGAGGAAACGGGCAGCGTTGGAGAGAGAGAGAGAACTTCGGAACTGTAGCAGCCACAGCTGCCAAAAACCCCCTCCTTGTGGCGAGTATTCCGTGGTCAATGGAGATGTCACTTCACCGTGGCCATGAATTTACCGTGCGCAAGAGATTCACGTTTTGTGTCGTAGGTGTGGAACGGGGCCGGTCATCGCTGACGCGAGTCATCTTTTTCAGTGAGGAGAGAGGTGGATTAGTTTTTTTTAAAAACTGTCTCAGACAGGCGTTTTTTTTTCTTTTGTGATCGGGAGTGCGGAGCGATGGATAAAAAGCAGTGAACTTTCTTAAGAGAATTCTCCTGGTTGATTGCTGTGCACCGAGGTTAATGTTACACTCTATTTGTATGGATTCTTTAAATACGGTCTCCACCTATTTGTGTATTCGATCACTGACCGCAAGCAGAATGTAGAGGACAGCCCATTTGCACCTGCATGGAGTTTTAAGGATCACATGAAAATAGTGCATAATGCCTTTGCTGGAAATAATTTCATCAATTTACGAATGGTGTTTGTCATGCGCAACAACACATTCTATTTTTAGAAATTTCAATGATGAAGTGAGGGTATCGGCCAAGGAGTATACACATTGACGCCAAGGGAAAATTAATATTTACATTTTTTTCAACCTGCTCTAGAGTGATGGATAAGAAAATTATTAAAGTTGTTATGCAGCTAGCCATTACATTTAGGTTTAGGGCGAATATTTACAAATTATTTATTCCATTTCTTTTTGAATGACTCTTATTTAACTCGATCTGTGAGGGTTGAGTTGATCTAGAATTTATGAATGCTTACATTTTGGGCAGGATGGTCAGTACCAATCACTGGGGTACCTTGCACCTCGAGAATTATTGTCCGGGGTGTCCGTAAACTTCATCCGGGATTTGAACTCTGGCCCCCTCGGTTAGCAGCCCTTTTCTCTACCCACCGGGCCACCACACTAACCTAATAGTTTGGTTCATGGAATGACAATTTATAATTACGTGCACCGCTATCTTTGCTATTTCGTCCGCATCATCCAACTCGTTGCCTGGATGAATATTGTTAATGCTTGTCTTTTGATGATCCCTCCTTATCGGATGCCTGTTGCCCTCCACCGCCCACGAGCCACTTTTGCAGTCCGTGGGTTGCCGACGTATGTGTAGGCGTGATAGACGTCGCATTTTGCGTGGAAAATCGAGGAGGTGGAGAGTTGGTTACGGAGGTTTTGCCCTCAGAGTAAATATAAACAACGGCCATTATCGGCTCCTGCGAAGATCTTATTGGCTGATTACCACGATAGTTTGTTTTCATTTTATTCATTTCAGTTGAAAATTTTATATCCATCACATTATTCTCGAAGGAGAAGAATCATGATTTGTAATAAAAATCTATTGATTAGTATATCCTTTGCTAACTTCGTTCCCTTTCCCGTAAATATACCGAAGTTAGAGATTTGTTGTTGGATACGGCTATCGGTAATTGTGCATACACATTTAGCGTTTTTGCATGATCGATGATTTAAAACAAATATATTTATGCAAATTTTCGTTAATCCATTGAAAAAATACCTGTCTTGCATGCGGATTACCTACAATGTTGAAAATCAAAGTTAGGCATCATAGCGTGCAAATTATTTGCTGAATGTGTTTGAGTTTCGTTTCTCTTTGAAGCCCTCTTAGGACGACGCATCACATCCGCTCATCCGATCGTATTTTATCTTTTTAAGTGAAGATTTACCTCTTTAAACGTAACACTATCGCAGGAAAGCTTCAGGGTTATTACGGTCGACATTTTTTTATTTTTCCCCTCGAAAACAGAACTTTATGTCCTTTATATCGGAGGTACTACAACAAATAACAATGGACAACAAAAAAAACTATTGCCCTGGTTTGTAGTGACCTACCCTAGCGGGAGTCGATCCCGCGACCTTCAGTTTATGAGGCGAGGACTCTATCCCGCCGCCACAGTTTGATTTTATCGTAATTCTAAAATGTTATGAATTTGTATTATTATTACAGTATTCTACCGATTAAGGTAGATGAAATTTTTAAATTTGAGATGCAGCCAAATGTGGACTAGTATCTAGTCAATGTACCCAGTAAATTTCAAGAAGATATCGAGAGTTTGAAGAGGCAGCACCTCGCGAAAAAAAGACCGGTCGAGCAGGAGTCCTGAGAGATGTGAGGGCAGAGGGAACTCTCACGTCGTGGGTGGCGACGGATCTCAATCCACAGTTGGCAACTGCGCGACTGCAATTGTCGTCAATCCTCGGACTGACTGTGAGTCGGTGAATTCTCGCCCCCGCGCCAACGGCCGTCACCCTTTCCCTCCCCACCACTCGGCGTGTCTCTCCTTCCCCCAACCAATCCTCTCCCCCTGTCCGAAGACCCTCAAGTTAAGTCCTCCGCTCCCCCCGCGGCGGTGGTTATCCGAGTCATCCCTTTGCGCGGCGGTGGCCTTCTGGGTCAGTGGTCCTCAACCTTGTTGTGCACAGCTCCGCGGTTTTCGACGCCGAGAGAATGTCAGCTCTTCGCCATTCCGCCAACACGTTTATATTGGATCTACGTTCGTGGCTTTGACAGGCAATTGGGTGGGATTCGGTTCTTGGGACGTCAATGTATGTATGTGAGCGCTGAGGAAATGGTCCAAGGTCTCAAGACATAGGATGTGGCAAGTATTTTTTATTGCGGTTCATCTGAAAATGTCTCTCGTACCGTTAGTCCGTAAAGTGAAGGAATACCATTAACCAAAAGCTTTACATTAAAATACGTCTCATCCGAATTTGTAATTAGCGTCTCACCAGAGCTCTCTGAACGCTCAATTCCACTTACCGTGACAAATTTTGGAATTAGGGATTTTTGGGAGTGGAAATCGTTTAAGAGCCGACTGAATTATACTGTAGTTTATCATGGTTTTTACTTTTGGGTGTTTGGAGCGTCACTCGTGGTATATTGTCGTTTGACGGTTATCCGAATGAATTCTAACATGGTCATCTAAATTCGACCGATTGCATTTCTCGAAGCCAAAGACACTGATAATGTAACTAAATTCAGTTGTTATTCCTAGTACTTCCACTGACTCGTATTTTGCGTTTTATTACAGCAGCACATCCTCATTTCAGTAGACAAATACTTTACTATGTAAAATTAACGATTTCGATTTTTCGATCATTTTGGGAAAAATCGAATTTTCAGATATTTAGTATTATAAACGAAAATCGAAAGTCGACTCTTCGCAAATTGATTCTGTATATTCCTTCCCAATCTCTGGTTGTGATGCCCTTGAATTGATACCAAAATACTGACGTAAACGGTTTTCCTCAGCATGAAAACTCAAAATGTGTATTCATTTCTTCTATAAATGGCCAGAAATCGAAAATGAATAAGGTCACGATTGTTACTCAGCAGTAAATAACGAAAGAAATAAATTCGCCTGTCATAAAAATGAACCTGTTGGTGATCTTGGGTGTTTGAATACAAATTATTTTTGTCATTCTCTCTGTACTTTTTGAAGTCTGCGGGTTAGAGATATTTATGTATTTTTTATTTCAATGTAGTATTTTCCTTTTCATCTTATTTCACTCCCTTATGTTAGTGGTTTTCAGTCGACACCGAATTTTAAGAAAAATTTATTTTTATGTTTTGAAGTACAGTTATTCTTTGAGGCGATGTCTCGTGCTTCAACTTTTCTTCTCTCCTCGCATTTACCGCTTCTGATGACACGTGTGTTACTGCTCCGTTAACCATCTCTTGCGGTAATGGAATTTCAGCTGTCGAATCCCGAGAGTGCACCTTGTATTTGTTTCGTGTACGCAATTGTGTACACAATCAGAAATGCCTTATGTTGCAGTTGTGTTTCCTGTACAGAATCACTAATGGCTTATGCCCTGTAATAGCATCCCGGCTCTGAAAACGTCGATTTTATGGGTTCTCGGTGAAGTATTTGGGCCATTAATAAATTGGGAAGTTTATTTGTTAGGCATCTCACCTGGCAACCTCAAGAGCTTACTTGAAGGAGATAATGAATCTGCAAATTTATCTACTTCTTTTTCCCCTGGACCCTGTGGTTGGTGGGCATCCAATTGTTTTGCTTTCCATAGCCAGTCTTTGTACATCATTGCACTTTCTTCCTGCTAAGATCTCCTCCAGATATTCTTTTCTTGGTCTACCTCTTCCAGCGCCACCCTTCACTACTCCTTCCATAAAAGCTTTATCCACTCAGAGTGGCGTAGGAGGTGGTCAGTTGTTGATTTTCTTCTTTTCCTTACCGAATTGAACAATGTTTGTCCCTCCCCAATTCTTCTCTTAATTTGTAATTGGTAACCAATTCCCTCCATGAATATTTTAATAGTCTTCTCCAGCACTTCATTTCAAAGGATTTAATTTTTTTCCTCTCTGATTTGCTAAGAGTCCAAGTTTCTGAGCCATTTGTGCACATGCACCAAACTTCAACTTCTCAAACAAACTCAAATATCTAGGCGTTTCATTTTGCGTCAGCTTCATTTGCACTTTGCTCTCCTGGCCGGTGATTAGTGCCACATAATTATGCAACCTGCGGGCAGCCGGAGACAACCGATTCATCTGGAAAGGCTGGTTGCCTAGCAACGCAGCCACGGTGGCTTGAAACAAAACACATCCGCGAGCAGCAGGCGCGTATAATGTGTCGGGGGGGCGTCGGTGCGGGGCCTCCCGTTTTCCCTCCCACCCCCCTTCCGAGTCTCCTCATAATGGAAATGCATACATGCAAGAGCGTGGAGAGCTCCCTCTACGTCTCTCGCTCAAGCGGGGCTTTGAGATTGTTTTTCGACGCTTTGCTCGTTTTCTGTCGTCGCGGGCAAACATGGGAATGAACAATGCGTTCTTAATAACGAGAATTTCCGGGCTTCTGGATTTCTTGCCTCATCGCAGCCTCGTTTTCTCAGCATGGCGATAATCTAATAACGCGCACGTTGCCTATTTCTTCAGGTTCTGGAAAGTCTAGAAAATCCAGGGCTCACGGCTCGCGCCCGTAACGGTGATATCAGTGGCGTAGTCTGGAAGGTCCGGAAACCCCCCCCCCCACGAAAAATAAAAACACAAAATCTTTGCTTCAGAAAATATAACAAAATATTTTTTTAAATCGTTAATTTACGATAAATTTATTTGTAAAAATCAAGTTTTTTTCGATTATGAAAAGTGTTAAAATTAGTTTAAAACTTCTTACTTAGTACCCTGTTTTTCAAATATTTACCCCCTGGTTTTGGACCCCCCTCGAACAAAATATCTGGCTACGCCACTTGGTGATATTATTTGAATACGTGAAATTGGTGAGGTGAGTTGTTTGGGAGGGATATCAGCTCGCGTGAATACGACCTCGGTTGACGAGGTGGAACTGATCTTTTATCTTGTGTTAAATAAGTTACCTTTTCCTGCCATTTATATAACTTTCAATTGAAACAACCGGTTTCTAATGCTCCGTATCGACTCTAAAATGATACAGTGTATTCGAAACCAGTCGTCTCTATAAATAGTCATATGAAAAGTGGAAAATCTTATTTAATTCGCCGGTATATGTGGTATCTGTAATGAAATGTGAGCGTGTTGGTTTCGTTGAAGTTTGAATCGATTTAGAAATATTTTCTAATAAATTTCGTTATGCTCCTCATAATTTCACTCACAATTAGTGATTCAAACTGTAGGTTGGTGAGGATAGGTAAGGGTCAAGTTTGCCCCGGACTCACAGGCGTGTGAATTTTAAACTTTCAGGGTTCGGGACTGGCTTCTTCCCGTGAGCCTCCTCTTAAAGCGGAATGTTCCAAGGATTCACTCGGGATTTGAACACGGGATCCTCGAGTCAGTAGCTAAGTTCTCTATCAACTAGGCTACCACGCCCACCATCGTATTTTACTGATGGTAAAAACTCTGTCAATTATTCAATGATTCCTTGTAAATATAATTGTCGTTTCATAATTACTCGGAAGAGTTGAGACCGATGGGGATTTTAGCAATGGAAAAAGTGTGGAATATGACGTATTTTATTCGTTTTTACTTCACCAAAGTCGTTTTTTTCTGCCTCTGGACGTACAAACTTATACAATGGCTTTAAAATCACCCTTCCGCACCAGTCGGGTGCGGGAAAAAGGGGATGGAGTTGGGTCGTTCTCTCTTTAAAGATTTCGGTCCATCCTGGGAAGGAGAGGAGTTTTGCAGGGGTGGAGCGCGAGGCGTCGCATGTCGGTGTGTGTATGTGTGTGAGTGTGTTTGCTCCCGGGAGCAGTCCCGACGCTAGTGCCGCATTCTCCCCCTTTCGTACGTCCCACCCCAGCTCCCGCACTCCGACGAAACGAGTGTGGAGGGAGTGGGCGGGAGAGCGGTTGCGTGGAAATCTCGCCATCTGATAGCGCAGCACACACACTCGGCACCCTGGGCTCCTTCCTTTTTCGCATTCTCGTCTCTGTCATTCGCATCATATTTTTTTTTATAAATTCCTCACTTCGTCGCGGTCGGCACTGTGCAATATACGTTCGCTTTTTATGCCCACTGTCGTAGGGGACATTGTATCTTATGATTCGCATGGTTTGCAGATGATGCATTTCTTAATTTTGCTCGTTTCTTTGAAAGTGAATTTCATGAATGAAATTTTGCACTCGTCCTCAATATAATTGGTCAGTAGTCCTAAGATAGTATTGCGTAGCTCTATTCTAAGCTCCCGTATTTGTTAAATTTTTTACATTTCGTATTTATTTTCTTTTGAATCCTCTCTTCGGCCATGTTAACAAAAAATACGTTACTTGAGCAGGTATTAGTCCCAACTGTAATGCCATTTCATGAGGCCCTGAATCACTGGCGTCACGAGACGCTGAATGCGCAATTTGATACGAGCTCAAAATCATGTGGGCTCCTCGTGTGTAAGTATGAACCTTAGTATGAACAGTGCGCCCTCAATGGTTCTGGTTGATGTTGGGTCCAACTGTCTCAATGGTATGGTTAATAAATGGGAATATATTTTTTTCGGATGTGAGCGAAGGTCTTTCTTCACTTGGTCAAGATAACTTATTCGAGTTCTTCGTTGGACGCTCTTCCTGTCGCCTGTTGTCATCGGTGTCCTCTCTTCTAAGGATATTCAAATGTCTTTTCTTTTCTACCCTTCTTCCTAGGACCTTCTCATTACTTACTCGGTCAATCAATTTGATCTTCGTCACTCTGCGGTAACGTCAATATTTGCGCTGTCGATTTAATTTGAATGATGAGTCGGTGGAGCTGATGACTTGCTTTCAGTTATATTTCGCTTGTTGTGGTTTACTGGGGAAATTGGTAAGTGTTGGTCAAACAACTGCCGAACTGTCATTTATATTGGCGCACTGGGTTAAGATTTGTGGGTGTGGAACTTTTACTCATTAATATGCGTCGTTGTAGTAGAGTTACTTTTTTGGTTTCTGATTCCCTACATAGTGAAGAAAAGAAAATGTGGCTGGTGAAAGCTAGGAGGCTGAATGCATATCTATCTTTACCAAGTTTATTTCATCGCCTTATTTGGCTCACATAAAGTTCAGTTGCCTGAAAATCAATAGTACGGGTGAATTAAGGTGCCCTAAAATAGCCCATACCATGTGGTTTAAAGTTTCAGTGTTGGCAAAGGTGTTCAGAAGCCTTTGAAGTTAGTCTCGCATTGCTGATGCGTTGTCACTTGTTGCAGAAATGATCTTTTAAGCGTTTTGGATTACAAGGTCGACCTGATCGTTCATTCATTGATTATTGATTTACTTAGATGGGAATATGAATCCGTGTGTTTATTTTTAAATGTCCTAACGATAAGAGGGATCATTTTATATTGTATATAAATATACGTAAATATCTCATGATATATAACTATATATCATGAGATATTTACGAAAATTTTCAGTCTTCCCGCTTTCCTACCTATTATTTTCATATGATTTTTCTCTAAAATTCAGATTCCTAAAAAACTGCCTCATTTTTCGAGGGAGACTTAGGAATACCGCAGAGGAGTTTATACATCGTAATAACTTTTCGCCTATAATGCGCTGAATTTAATCCACTTGAGCTAGTTCCACGTTTCTCTCTGACTTTGTTTTTCCAGCGCGCCACTCTGGTGATTTTGCCGTGCCCACTCCAGTTCTACTATTATTTTATACCCCAACCGACCATTGTGATTGTTTCTATGATCGATCCTCTGGGAAAAATTTGTTTTTTTTTTTGCTTAACTCATGATCCTTGGGGCGTAATGCCTTGAGTGCGTGATCAAGTGTCCCGTAGCTGATATCCGTCTTGTCTCTCACGATAGGACATGTGCTATAGCCTAAGTATTCGTGAGTCTTGATATATTTCTTAGGACCAATATTTAATGTTTAATTTTGTGAAGAACATACAATGCCTATTGCTATCTATATGTGTTCATGAGTATGTACTTTTGTTTTGAATCTTATTACCAAATAATTAGGCCTCAAATTGTATTGATGCATCAATATATGTCCATCACTCACCCTTTATTGTTGACATGGAGTGTAATTAAATAGTCATGGTCGACTTCGTTTACCGTCACATACATTCAGGGACCGTCGCAAGAGGGGTACCCAAGTCTCACGAAATGGTGTCATATTTTACTCTTAATTATAGTTCTAATGACTAGAAAATATATATTTTATGAAGTTTTCAGGATTGAAAGTAGAATCTTAGTAGAATTATTAGTAACCTTCTAATCTTTAAACCTTGCACAGTTTAATAAAGAATACTTTTTAATTTTTACACATTGAAACAATGGCTGTTCTTTAAATAAAACGAATTGCCAATTCTCTGGACAATTTTTCTACCTTCAATATTTCCTTTTATCCCTCAATTCATTGTGACGATAAATTCCTTTAATCCGACTCCTAGTATTTCCGCTGCTGAAGTTAATTGAGTGAAATTCTCAGTGTTGCCGCTAAGGCTAAGTAAACGTATGGTAGCTTGGTATATCGCTGGATGAAGTTAACCGCTGGTCTCTTCAATAAAAACTCCAGCCACTACTTTGGAACAATTCATTTCTTTCTGGAGTGTCTTCGTGACCCGAATTCTTTTATGTACCCTTGCTTGTTTTTATGGTTATCTCTTTACATTCGTGGCTTACCATCATTCATAATGTTGTCGTATTATTTTTGCTTCGTGTATAATACTAGATCTCTGGTTAAAATTTGTCATAACTATTCTCCGTATTTAACCTTTAGAAGTTCTTGGTTTAATCAATGGGGTAAAATATGTAACGTAAGGTGCAGAAAATCACAATTTTTATTTTTCTTTGTTATTTTTTTTTTTAAGTGCTGGAAATGGTGGGTGAGGAGAGGAAGCTTTTAGATGAGATACGGAGGAGACAGAAGATGTGGATGGAGCGAGTACTTAGCGGGGAGGGGGTGTTGAAAACAGTGTTAGAGGGTAGAATGTTAGGTAAACTAGGAAGAGGAAGGAAAAGAATAGAATTTTTAGATAGAATGAAAGGGAGTAGTTCTTATTGCGGAATGAAGAGGCAAGTGCATGATGGTAGGGGAGGGTCCCGCAATTCTCCTTAAGTCTTTTTAAAGATTTCTTTAAATTCTCCATACTCCATGGAAACCTACCTTAATCGGTAAATACTTTAATAATAATTTTGTTTTAAGTAAATTCATTGAAATTAGCAATTTTAATCTTGCATGCCAGCATTTATTTCCGATAAGTACTCGCATATTGGCTATACAGTGCACACGTAGGGCCAAACTTTGCTGTATCATGAGTACCTGCCCAGAAGTTATTTCTTTGTGGAAAACAACTTATGAGAATAACAGCTTAGTGACAGATACGCATAGATCGAGTCAATACCTAAGCGAGAAATGGCTTAACATGATATCTGAGTGTCATATGCGGATAGGATCATATTTCGCTTGCCGGGATATCTTGTTCGAGCGCACTATATGCCATTTTCCCCGTGAAATATTGTGCGCGATATGCGAAAAGCTACGTAATCCATCACCTCCACTACCGCCTTACCAATCTCCCTCTAGATTGTACTTCATTGCTTCGATCACGCGAACCAATCAACCTCGCAGCACCGACGAAAAACACTTACTCTCCTCCCCACCCTCCATCCCCGCTCATCCCCTGACTATTCCTTAGATTCCC
Source organism: Ischnura elegans (assembly GCF_921293095.1). Lineage (NCBI taxonomy): Eukaryota > Metazoa > Arthropoda > Insecta > Odonata > Coenagrionidae > Ischnura > Ischnura elegans. The sequence goes on from NC_060248.1 coordinate 105,000,288, forward strand.
CCACCCCCACTGCCATTTCGACCTCGCTCCGATCCCTTCCTTGCTCTAAGCCATTACCTCCAAACGCCCGACCTTGAATGCGAGGAAAATCTCCCGGGGAATGCGAAAAAGCATTCGTTTCCACCGCCGCCTCGATGCGCAGAATCAAAGGGAATGATGGGCGACTACGGGCAACAGTGCTGGCTCATGTTTTCTTTCCTGGCAGCGATTAAAATCAGTCGGTGCAAAAAAAGTAAAGGATTCCCGTCTTCCAGTCGTGATTCCTTCTTTAATCAGCGCCTTTCTTAATGGGGATTCTTCGTGCTCAATGGAGTGCACTCAATGGTGTGCTGTAGTCTGCATATTTTCCTATTGAAATTGTTGCTAGTTAATTTTTTAACCCTTATTTTTAAATTAATTTGATTCCACTTAATGAATTTATAAGGAATATATTTTAAATAAAGATCATTTTGATGGCATAAGATGAATTTAATTCTTTTTCATTCTCTACATTAATTTTATTCTCCTATTTGTTCATATATCGTTTTCTTACCATCTATGGCTCCATCGAAAGCTCAAAATCATGAACAGAGGGAAATGAAACCACTACAAAAAACTATATAAGCCTATAATAATCTTCTAGTGGGTGTAGAGTCTTATTGGCTCATACAGCCGCAATTATGCTTACATTTTGTTGGCTGAAAATTTTATCTGGGCCCACGACTCTGGAATTCTCTGTGATTAAGTTGTCCTTCGAAGTATTGTTTTCCTGTAGGAATCTGAAATTTTGCCTAGCGTGGAGGATGAATGCTGTATCATGTTGCAGATGAGTCTCGGTAATTTAGGGAACTTATATCGCTCCATTAGGTCTGTTTTCCTCCTCCGTGCCCTCGTTATTTACCGCTAAATGGAGAGCGATGTTGGTTTCATGTATCGGAAAACTGCGGGAAAGTTTTCGAGGAGTTTTGCCGCTGAAGGACGGAGGAGAATGGCTCCCGCAATTCCCCGTAGAGATGGTTGCCTGTTCGTTGAATGCAGAGGATTTAAGGAGGCGGTAATATGTTCGTGTGTGAGTGTTTGCGGTTGTGAATATCGTGGGAACTTTCTTTCTTCCCGTGAGAGATAATTACATCCGTGCATTCCTCTTGTTTTTGGCGGAAGGAAAAGGAATTCCATTGTGGAGATGCCCATTCTCACCGTTGGCCATCGAGTTGGTACATTATCTCTTGTGGTGAATGCGGTCGAATCTGTTACTTGAACCCTAGTATTTTATGCATATGACTTTCGATTTTGCCTGTCCAAGCTGCACCAAGTTACTCATTGTCTGTGCAATTCGGTAGAGATAGTGTACCAGGAATTGGTTGAAATGGTGCTCACTAAAATTCGGTCGAGGTAGTGAACAAGGACTTTGTTGAGTGTATGAAACAATGAGAAGGATGGATTTTCTTAGGTCATCGCCATCCCTTCAAGAATCACTTGTTGTGTACATTATTTGAATGGCGTACCATTCTTTCATTTGCGAATTTCTTCCATTAATCCTTATGGATGATTCTCCTTTAGAGTAGTCGAGGTCAAATCTATTGAATATTCTGGCTAACAAAATTATCGTTTATCATTCCATCCGCTTACCTGTGTGCCTTTAATACGTGCCAAGATTAAGTATTCTATCGCGTTCTTATAAATTTTTTTCTCAAATATTCTACTTTATATCTCTGACGTTTAATACGACTATTTAAATGTCAAGACCTGAATTCATTGACTTTATTGTAGTTAATGGGTTTAATTAAGGGTGACAGGTGGACGATTTTTAATATAATTCACTTTTAAGTACTAATCTTCGAGGAGCAAGTCTACGATCGGTGTCGCACTCTCTTGTGATTTTAGCAATTTCACACCTTTTGCTTGATATGATCATGATAAAATTAAGTGTTTTTCAATTCCAAGACTCGATTTTTTTCCAATCTTGATTTCTCTCTCCCTCGCCGCTTAGTCTTTCGGTTCTTTCCCGACCGGCTTTAATGGCGCCCGGCGACGACGACTGCTGCGCCCGGTCGCACACTCCATTAGCCGCCCTCGAGTAATCTTTTCCAAGACTCCCGGGGCGTGGCTGTCCGTGTCTCGAGAACTTTCACGCCCTGTCGTGCCGTCTCTCTAAGCGCACAACTCCCATCCTCCTCGATTGCGATCTTCCAAGGGAGCTCGGTGGGACGGAAATTTCGATCAGATGGCTAGACTTTATCGTCTCGAACCAGGAGATGTTAGCAGCAGATTTTGGTCCACGTGTCTCTCCCGTATCCCTTTGATAAATGTTATCATTCAGACGTTATTTTAATAAATTGTCCTCTGGAGCTCAAGTTTTTGTCGTTTGCCTTCGTAAATGCTTTTCATTAGTAATAATTATGTACAAATTGTAAAAAAAAAATCCTCATAGGAGAAAAGCAATTTACTAACTTCACACAAAACATTTTTTCTTTATACCAAAGTGAATTTTTCTGGAAAGCTTTTTTCGAGACTTATTTGAAAAGTTAGTATGTAGTTTAAAGGAAGTTGTCATTGCAATTCTGATAAATTATTGCTATCCATGCATTTCAAGCATCACTTTATATTTACATCTTTTAAAGTACTGACTCTTCCACGGTTACGAAGACGAGAATTCTCATTTCAAGTTCACCCCAATCCCGCAGAACTTGTGTAATTGGAGTGAACGCATAATTGGACGCATTATGAATCAAATATCTCTCAATTTTATATCTATTTAAGACAATTACCATTTCAAGTTCACCCCAATGCCATAGAAATTGTGTAATTGGAGTTAACATATTATTGGACGCATTACGTATCAAATATCCCTCAATATTAGTATCTGTTTAGCTATTGATCCTTATAATGCTATCGAGAAGAAGAATTTCATTTTACATACACTTCAATTTCGTAAAAATTCATTTTTTTACATTTATCAGAGCCTGAAGACCACAGCAAAACTAGAGGATTATGCGACTCATTGTTTGTAAAGATCTAAGTTGCATTGTACTTCACAGGGTTGAGAAAAATCGTGGACCAAAATCTACCATTATCTGTCCTCTCCTCTTCCTCGCTAGCACAGAAGCGAGGGAATGGGTTGACTCCGCGGATCCAATCCTCCGTAACACGTTCGCTGGCGAGGCGATAGTTATCGGCGACCCGAAGTTTCGCAGCGACCGTCCCCACCCACTGTTGGTTCCTGGCAGCGCAGAAACACATCGCCCTTCGCGAATCCTGGCAATGGCCCCCGCCCGCCTGTCAAAGCGTGGGCGACGGGGCGCGCGGGTGGGGCTAATGAGGCTCAAACGGGCCGGAGAAAAATAAGGAGGGCGTTCGCCTTTACTGCTGAGATTGAGCAGCACCCTCCTCTCACGGCTTGTTTTTCTCTCTTGCCGTACTTTGCAATGATTTTCTCTTCCCCTAACTCTGATCTTCCCTCTCGATCAATTTTTCCGAAGACCGTTTGACACAAGTCATGTGATGTTGCAGGTTAGAACTGCATTAATTTCGAACAGAACTGCTTTTGAAATAATTAATGAACGGCATGAAATTGCGCGAATGCAGGGTCTATTTTGCCATCTCTAGTCCATGCATTCTTGAATGCGTTCTTACAAATTCTCTTACTGCTTTACACGACGCAATTTTAACTGCGCCTTCGTACACGCGCTAGATGGTGATATTTCGTGCCCCGTGTAGAAAGCCCTCAATGTGATTTTTCTAAACAGCAATTTTTAATAATTTTTTTTCTACTACTTTTTCTCATAATTTTTTAGTACTGCATTATTTCCAACTTTATTTATCTAATAAATAATTTTTTCTATTACTTACGTAAACCTATAATTAATGAATAAATACAGTAGACTAGATCGACTATATCCTGAATCTTATTTTTATATATAAGTAGAAGAAATTAGCGCGATTATTAAAATGTTTACTGTGATCATTTGCTGTAAACAGCTGGATTGCGGTTACTAGAGGGCAGCGTGATTCTTTCACCGAAGACTTAATCAGCTTATTGAATGTTTATTTATTATTACTTTAGATCAAAATGTAATAAAGGGGCATGCTATAGCACTCAGCTCCCAAAAATGGTGTTGTTAGCGGGGCCATGCGAGTAATTATACTGCAAACATTTACGCATTTATCTGTAACCACTCGCTTTTCACCGTAACCTGAAACGGGCTGGCACTCCGTACCTCCCCCACCACCCGCCCTCGTGGTCGCTCCCTGGATCTATTGTATTTGTGTGTGGAGAGAGAGGAAGAAAAAAGGGCATTTACTACTACATCGCTCGTTAATTTCCCCCCTCCCCTCTCTCTGTCCCACGGCCCCCTCTTGCCCTCCCCCATTCTCGCTCCCCTTGGACTCCCACGCCTTCCGCCTCCATTATCAATTCTCAGGATTCATCCGGGAGCATAGGAGGCGCACAACAACAATTCCATTCTTTCAACTCTCTCTTCCCTTCCCAGCTCACTTCCCCTCTCCCCCTCCAGCTGCCTCCCTCTTGCCCTCCGGCGCTGTCCTTTGAGAGCTTGAATTATTCATCGTCGCCTTTATTGCTCGATATTTCACGGAATGAAATCAGTGTGTAAATATTATGCTTTTTTAGAGGTCAACGGCGTCCGTTCCGTTTTTCATCATTTCGCATTTCTTCGTTGATTCATTTGTTTTGTTTTCGAGTGTGTCCTACCCTTTCTCTCGTTTGATGTGACGCATTGTGTTATACAATTCTCCGCCCCGTTCTCCCTCTTATTCATCCTTTTTGCGAGGAGAAAAATTTTGCTGTACCCTGTTTTCCTTGATATCATCGTCCATGTTCATTGCGTTTTCTCTCGTGTGATGTTGTTTAGTTCGGCGAGCTCTTTTCGTTCTAAATTAGCTAAATTCAGGACGAGAGTGTCGTTATATTTTCTCTAAGCTGTTTGACCCGAGACCATTCCCTACATTTTTTTAGTTAGAAAGGGGTACTAATTTTTGTATTACTCCCTTATTAATTTGATAGGACCAAAAAATGCAGTTGTTTGTGGTTGTAATCTCTAGTTCAGTTTTTAGGCCGTGGTTCTACAGATGATCACGCCTCTACATGATTTAGGAAGTCTATGAGCCTCAGTTATATGTTTTCTCGGAATTCAATCTTGATTCAAAGTATTCCATTCGTATGCTTGCATTATGTTTGCTCTCGTTGTAATATTTTGCGCTTAGACGGGAGGAAATTTTAATATGCGTCGGACAAACAAAGGCTCGCTTCTCCCTTAAATTCGAATCTCACACGTGCAGCCTTGGGCTTAAATATCCAATCTCGTTGTTTCGCTGTGTTTTTCCCGGAAATTGTTTTGGATGTGTTTTTTTTTTTATGATTTGCATAGATTTTTGTCTTTAAATTTCTTTATACTGTGTACAATAGAATGTAGTTCATATTTTCTAGGCAACAATTTGATGTGTGTAGCTAATGTTTAACAGATGCACTCTCTGTGTTTTTAGCGTATGTGAAGTCTTAGAGGTCGATACTTCTTGATACTCTGGAATCACCCAAGCATCCATGGTGAAGTCTTCGGACCACAAAACAAAAAAAACTTCGAAGTGGTAGGTGGCCCAATGAAAGGAACTGGCTTCCCTACCCAGAATGTGTGGTTTCGCACGTCTCTGGCTTAGTGTGGGATGACCTTTACCTTCTATGGAAACTAACATTCCGTTTGAATCAGTTAGTGGCTGTGTAATGTCTTCCCATTACCATTTTCACTTTAGTGGACTCAATTACCCATTCACTATAATCATCTACCGTCGCTTGCGTGTGTGCTCCAGATCTCGAACTTTGGACAAGAAGTCCCTCGAGGAAGAAATAAACAACGCCGATAACAGGGCTAATGTCAAAGAGCGGAGACAAACGGCGCAAAGGAGTTTCAACTTTCGTGTGTGTTCAAAAACTTTTTCCATCCAAGGGAATAGGAAGGAGGAGTCTTTCGAAGTCCTTAGGCTTCCAACCAAAAACGACCTCTCTCTCTCTCTCTAGCTGTCTTCCTCTCTATCCCCTCTTGAACAATGCGGAGTCGTGTGCGATGCTCCGCAGTTGTAATGCCGTCTCCCTTGATCCCCCTCCCCACTTTTCCCATCTGCAGAACAGTTGAGGAATCAACTTTCTTCCGTTTTAATTCCTTCCTGTTCTTTCTCTCCCACCACCCCCTTTCTCCTCGGCCTCACACAACCTCCCAAGCCTTTTCAGTCCGAGAGCTTCGCCCCACCCCAGACTTCCGTGGAGCTCTTTGTACTGCACTGCTCAGTCGTCGTGTTGTTATTGTAAGGCGCCTAGGGAGGAAATAGCGATGGGGATTCAGCAAAGGGGGAATTGAGGCCTGCCGAGGAAGTCACCTGCAAGGTTATTCGATGCTTTGATTAGTCGAAAACGTAGTTGTCGATGGTTTTCATCGTTGAATGCCGGGAATAATTTTGATGTCAATGGCAGAATTCGTTGGACATATTTCAACATTCTATGGCTGATCGATTATACCGTGTTCTACACTTTTTTCTGTGCTGAAGGAGTGTTATTGTCTGCTTTCTTATGCTTAATGTTGAAAAAATGGCCATGAAACCTTACTGACTTTGCTTTTGTCTTAAGAAATATAAATTTTATATTTTTAAAATCCCTGTTAATATCACTAACGGGTAAAATGTTTTTGAAATGCCGCAAAATACTTTGTGGAATGGTAGTTCTGCACTTCCTATAAATGGGGAGGTGGTGAAGCTATGATGGGGAGAAATCAGTCAAAATTTGTTATTCGTTGATATCAGTCGTCTAGCATGTGTCGATGGTGAGACAATTTTCAATATTCCAACCGATTGTTGATCGAAAATCATCGCTCGACGAAACTCGTAAACCGTCTTTAGCCATCAATAGTCGGTAATTATCGACCTTGATTGGTTGAACATCATCAATGAACATGACTGTCGGCAATTGAAGATTGTCATGAACCATTTATGGTCAGCTACCGTTTTTGTTATTGACTTTGAAATAATTTTGACCTTCGAAAATCGAAGGGCACCGTTGACCATCATCCAGATACGGTATAACGAGACGATCGACAATTAATGAAATTTTGTTGCCCTCCATCGATATCGACTCCGAATTTCGATGGCAGAAATCTCTATCGAGCAAAACATCTTTCTACTCATTCAGCCCAATTTGGCTCCCCTCCTTCGCTGAGCACAGACATTCATTCCCCTGCCTTTAAATATCATCCCTCTTCCTTTCATTTCGTCTCTCTCTCTCTCTCTCTCTCTCTCTCTGTAGCTACGATCCGACCCCCCCTCCTTCTTCACCCACTCCGTTTTCCTCACCCACCCCTCGTCCCCCGGCCCCATAAGGTGTGGCCATTGGTGCGTGGAAAACTCCGCCCACTCGCATCCACTCGCAGGGGGCGGAAAGGGGGTCGTCTCCATGGCAACCGATCCCAACTCCTCTCTTTCTCTCTCTCGCCACTCTCCCCACCCCCATCTCGCTCTTTCCGCTCAAAGACCTGTTTCCTAGCAACCCACAACCCTCTCGACTTAACCCTCCCCCAGTTTTTTTTTATACCTTTTGGTTCCTTATATATTTTCCCTCATTCCCCTTTTTTTTACGGTCATCCTAGGGGTTTGGGGTCCGGGAGTTTTGATGGTAAAGAGCATGGTTCGTGTATGTGTGTGCGGATTATTACGCATTCCTCCCCCCCAGCCCCCCTTGCATTTTACGCGCCGTAGGTATGTTTTGCTACTGGGTGTGTGTGTGCCTTAGTATGTATAAGGCTGCGCAAGAGGATTCATTGCGCCCGGGGATGAGGAAGTGGAGATAAAGTTCCGCGCCGTGCGTGGTGCAACTGTTAGTGCCACTTTTAGAGGGCCTTGGATATGCTTATCATTCGAGATATGCATGCCTACTTGGAATTAACTTCCTGGAAGTCTGAGGGCTTGGGTGTTCTAATGCTGGCATTTTCGTTCAGGAGAAGGCAAATAAGAATTTTAATAGCCAAGTCTTGTGTGTATGTATGTTGATATCTCGTTCGCGTTACACGGATCTCCTCTGTAGCAAACGCGAACAAATTTATGTGCCGTGAGAGCGTACCTAGCTCGAGTATTACTTCTCTTGTTTTCCCTTCGGTCTCGACCGTGGTGCGACGTTTCTTCTTGCAGCGAAAGACTATTCCGTGACTGATGTTTATCTCGGTCAACTTCGGTCATTCCTGCTCAGACCCAAAATATTCTTGACGCTGCTCTTTTGTGAGCTATTTTGGGCATCACACTAAAGAGCCACCGACATTACCTGGCGTCTGCAAAACAGATTTTCGTGTGATGCTTCCGAAGTCAGCAGGCTCACCTTATGTCTCTTCATCCCACCGACATGTCTTCTCTGGAAATGTCATGTCTTTCATAATGTTATATAATTATATCTTTCTAACAACCGTTTAAAATCTTGTGTTTACCGTTGCCGTGTACGTCGTTGGATTAAAAGTGGTGTATTAAATTTTCTGCAGTGATGAATATGATAAAATTTGTTTATAGTTTTTAGCGATCACTCACTCAGTGATTCAATCCTAGTTTTGGTGAGGATGGGTGAGAATAGAACTCGCCCCAGTCTAACCCTCTGGTGTGGAATTTAACACATTCGGAATACGGAGTTGCTTTCCTTGTGCCACCCCGCTCGTGAATTATTTATTTATATCTGAAGACTTCAGCCGGGATTTGAACCAGAAACCCTTCGGTCAGTAGTTCAGTGCTCTCCGCGTTTAGCGATATTAAAAAAAACTGTACAAATATACAATGATAAGTTGAGTTATTGTCGTAACAACAACAAAGTTGTACCTTGAAAATGATGTAGTAACACCGAATTAAATTTTATTTTTGTGGAAAATTGCAAGTCAGTGTTTCATTATGAATCAATTCCACTCCATCTCGCTTGATTCTTCGAATTTAATCCATTTAAATTGTTTACAGTGCCACAGTCGAAACGTTTTGTAACAAATCTTCTTTCTCTGCTACCCAGGATTGCAGCTTTTGCTAACGGAATCCGTCACTTTTTATCCGTTTGAAAACTCCTACCCTGAGTGACATTCTCGTACCATAATGATGCATGAATATTATCTTAGCCCTGCCATATTTCTTTCCGGACTTCGGTATTAAACCATTTATTGAAGCTTTCTCATCATATATTCCCCTGCTGCCTACCTTAACTACTCCCGTTGAATAATTTCGTCGTTATTGATTCGGGTCGGCAGACTTCCGGGTTAATTTATGTGTGGGTCCATTCTCGCCTTACATCCCTGCCATCCCGCTGGGAATCGCTACCCCATTTTATTCGGTTGACCTAATACATCATTCTTGGGACCCTTGGGGATGCCCGTGATCGTATCCGAATGACTGAACATAACATCCCCTGCCTTTCACATCCTTGCTCCCCAAAACACCATGATGCCGATCCTTGACTGCGGGTCCCAGATATTTGTATCTCCTAATGGGAGCATTAATTTGTGGAAGCGAATTGCAGTAGCCGGTTTAATTGGTGAATTAATTGTTATTTTACTCATCTATTTAATATTTATTCATTTTCATCCTCGATGTAGAATATTACGAAGTATACGTTTTGCTCCTAGTTATTTGTGGTTGGTATAACTTGATTATCCTTTATAATACACCCACCTATTAGGTCCAGGCCGTATTGATCATAACTTTCACACGATTTTTCAGGGTCAGCCAAATCCAAATTCGTGTATGTCCGTAACCGGTGTATCTTTGCTTTAATATTTCATCCATTCCTTAGGAGACAGCCATTCACTAACTGATGGTAAACTGTTTAGGCGTCCATAGAGCTTGCGAGAAAGTGAACAAAAAATAAAGGAGAGTTTAACTGTTGGACGTTGGAAAAACTGATATCGTTCATGGAGTTCGTAATTGTCACTATCCCGATAGAATGAGTTTTTTGAGATAGGAAAGGTATAGCGTGAAAGAAAGGAGACTACCTGAGCCTCCTCATAAGCGTTGCGAAAGCCCTCGTAGCATCAACATGAAAAACTATTCACCTCTACTTGTCTAGGTCAAGACTAATGATGTTTCCCATCTGGAATTTTCGCATACTCATCCCTGGCTTGCCGAAATTCACGCATCCAGTTTATGAATTTGTCAACGTCCCCATCTCGAGATAATGGACGGGGTTGATTATGGGGAGATGTCAACCCAAGCAGCACGTTGGATCACGTCGCATCGGTATGCGCATGAATTACCCTCCGGTGTACATAATATTTTTTTTCGACTTTGAACTTGGCGGATGTTGGAGCGGAATTCTTTCATGACGCCGTCCGGGGAGGGCTCTTTTTGTTGGCCACGTCACCGGGTTTCCGGCCTTCCGGAGGATTGATGGCGGCGAACGAAAGGGGGGATGAATTTTTTAAGGGGAGCCCTCGGACGTGGAGGGAGCTCCCTGACCCCGCGGGATATGGCAGTCGCGAGCAAGCCGTCCCTCGGGACTGGGATGAGGGGGTGTGTGGAGCGGCGGAAGAAGTTGATAAATCGCATCACCTTTATATACTCGCCCCCGCATCGCCGGCTTTGTTAACCCTCTCTCTCCTCTTCGCCCCCGCCGAGCTTCTGGAACTGTGACTCCCGCCAACGCCACACTCACGAAATGCAAAGCACTCACAACCACCAACTCTGGTTTATGAAAATAAATCGACGAATCGGTATCATTTTTAATCATCAGACGGGAAAACTTAGTTGGTCCTATTATGGGGCATGAAGGCCTGATGGAAACAATCAAAGAAGTGCAAGTGGGAAGTAAGCAGGTAAAGGGAAGGACCCGAATGAGTTACATAGGGAAGGTTATGAAGGATGTAAAAGAGAAGAAATACGTCGCTATGGAAAGGCTAGCAGATAGGAGAGGGGAATCTAGGGAGGGCTGCATCAAATCAATCTCAGGATTGTTGACTAATGATGATGATTTGAATAATTTGAAATCGTGTCGATGGTTTATGACTCATGAAGTGAATGTCAAACAAATTTATTATTATTGCCCATCGTCTATTTATTGTCGATGCTCTCCTAGTTGTAGAAATATATAGATTGTCTTATTGTCTGTTTTGGTATGTTTACTTACATAGTATAGTGTTTGTGGACGACTCAAGTGCGAGTGGTCTATCGATTACCCATTCGAAATATGGATTGTCATTGGACAGTATCAAAATAGATTGTCCAATCCGATACCTATGTTTTCCATCAAAATCCACAGTAATTCATAATTGTATATATACTGAGCATAGAGATGTATGCTCAGTAGTTCAAATCGTAATCCCGCAATTATTTTCGGCCACCGTATCTCGGACGACGGAATCGCCCAGGGACAAAGCCAACTCACACACAATCCATGCTAAACCGTTGATAACCGCCCTCCCTGGCACCTTTCAGTCTCCTTTCTCTATTCTACGCCCTGCAACTCGTGCTGCCTTCTCCCTTTGGCAATCGCCAGACTGCGTCGGGCGCAGGCCCAGGGCGGGGTGTGTTTGTATGTGGCCAGGGAGGCGTTATCGCACCCTGGAGAGCAGGCAAGAGAGTTAAGTGGAGGATGGATAAGGGGTGGCGGCTGCTCGCGGGGGGTTGACAGGGGGGAGGGAGGAACAAGCGTTGGCCTATGCGAGTCAGGGAAGCAACGGGGACTTCAGGATGGACGAGTAACTCACTCCCCCTGGAAAGCAGGGGTGCCAGCGTCGGTTTTGCATTGTGCTCCCGTTCTGTTTGCCTTGCGGATGTTTCCTCAGACGATCGTAAATTTTCCTCCTAGTTAAGACCCGGTCCTCGGAATCCTGGTTGTCGAGTCATCCGCCGCCTTCATCCGTGATTACAATCACCCGGGTCTGATCGGGACCGATTCGGTGATTGAATCAGTTCGTTGTTCGTCGTGGCCGCAGGGTTCAAACCTTCGGAAATCCTTCGCCGGGTCATAAATTTTGCAACTTGACGTAGGTCAAGTCCATTCGGTGATTTGAATAAATCTTTGTTCGTACGATTCGACGATCCGATCGGAAATGTTGTCTTTCGAAAGCCTCGTGCGATTGGGAGGTTGTGTTGAGGACGTAGCCAACCAGCAACTAGAGGAAATCTACGGTTGCGACCATAAAAATTAAATAATCATGGTTCTAGATCATGTATTAAGATCGATGTCGAGCATTTTCAATTTTCCTCACGCTGTTGGAGTAAAAAGTGCCGTTTCAGAAACGGAATCGTCGTATAAAAGATTAAATGTAACCTCCATCTAAAAGAAATCTCCAACGTTTTCATTGGAGAATTGACTGAAATTTTTTCTATTCTCCTCCATTATTTCCTCGCTGTCGGTCCTTATTAATGGTTCTTTTTTGGGAGAAAAACAATCAACCAACTGTCCCTTTAGTTCGTGCTTCAGAATTCTTGCGGCAAGGGGTAAATGAATCCTGTTTGGTTGTTGAAACCATCCTACGATTTTTACCGCTCCGATGTATAGATCATGTCCTCAGCATTTTTAGTGAGTGATTTGCCAGATTTTCTTCTCTTCCTCATGATTTCCTCTCCCTGGTTCAATTCACTATGATTCCCTTGCAGGGACAAAAAATCGAACGTCAATGATCCAATGTTCCTGCCTCTCCCGGTGCGGTGACCCCGTAATTTAAGGGCGGTATGAACAGTACTTCAGGGAGTCTTACCTTTGTCATCACCGATCCGATATTTATGCCTACTGGATACGTCTTTGTAGTTTTCATCGATGGTATGGCTCGGTGATTTTCCCCCTCTCGTCATTTCCAGATCATATTTTACTTTAGTTCTATTTCCTTTCTTCCTGTATATTTTAGTCTGGTCAAACCGTGGTTTTAACGGATTGGAGATTCTTTCCATCGTTGGAATCAACCGGTAGCCATTACCAATGTGACACTTGAGGATCTCCACATCTTTCTCATCGAATGAGACGTAGGGTATTTTTCCCTTATGATTTTCTCTCCTAAGTTCAGTTCATTTCTATTTAATCTCTTTCTTGAGTTTGCGGTGTGGTCAACCCATACCTATTACGGAGTAGCGATAGTCCGCCTCGTTGTTTTAATCATTCAGCAGTCATCACCGATCCGATTATAATCTTGCACTGTAGATTAAGGCTCCTTTTTTCATCGGTGTAGCATGTTTTTTTTTCTCGCTTCCTCTCGTGATTTCCGCACCCGCGGCCGCTATACCTCCATCTTTGCTCACTCGTAAGAGTGCTCAATCGTCCAGCTGCTCTCCGTTATCACGGGCGTGCGTAGTTTTTCCCTCGGTGGAGTGGAAGCGGGGGTGGATGGAGAGGAGCGGTGTTGGGGGAAAGGGAGTGGGTCGCGTGCTGCGACGTCTGGAGGGGCGGTCGGGGGCGGCCTGTCTGTCTGTCTGTGTGTGTGAGTACAGGGGGTGGGTGTCGCGGAGGAGGAGGAGAGGGGGCAGGAGGCGGGGGAGGGGGGTTGTGCTTCCGTCGGGCCGCGGCGGATAGAGAGCCAGAGATCGAAGACGTGGTGGCTGCGTCGGCCGTGTTTTCGGCTTATAGAATTGACTCCCCTCATTGGTGACCTTACCTCCCTGACGCGCTCTCTTGCTGCTATTTTGTCGATCCAGACCCCGTGTATACCATCCCTTCATTCCTCCCCAACCGCCAACCCCCTCCTTCCTGTCCCTCATCCCAACATTGACTAGTGATAGGGATTGTGCTACGGATAAGGGCTGAGTATTGTGTGTTGGTGTCAGTGATATGGTGCTGTTGTTGGAGGATGAGGTGGGGAGAAACATATGAAGTAAGAGGAGCGACGGGTTAAAAAAAAACCTTATTGTTCACCCCCTCCCCCTGTCCTCTTTACTTCCTTCCCCTCCCCTGTTTTGTGCCCCTTCCCCTCATTGCCTAAAACTCGCTCATGCACCCCCTCCCCTTCACCTATCTTTTACCCCCTCCCCATCTTCCCCTCCCCCTAAGGAGCCCTGGCGCGAGCTTACGACGCCATCTTTTGTTGACTTGGGTGCGGTGGTGAGGTATAGTGCCAAGAGATCGAGCCTTTTTATCCGGCAGTTTTTTTAGTGCTTGTGTGCGACCGTGTCAGCTGTCCTTTCTCCCGCATACGGGATAGTGGATATCATTGGATACAGCCCTGCTGACCTATCGCCGATGAAGGATCGGACCTAAGGTTGGGCATAATATTCTTTGAGCTTGTGTTTTCGATATCGCGATTCTCTGCGGCATTTGTTGTGCATCTGTCACTTAGTCAATTTTGTGACGATTACTATTGTTGGCCGTGAAGGAAGTAAGATCTACAAATTTTATCGTGTAACTATAGTCTTTTTGTATGGTTGATTCTTATATCCTCTGAATATTTTGAAACAAGGCTGCGGCTATATCTTTGTTGCTAGTATCAACTGCAATACGCGTCTGCAGTGCCCAATGTAAATATAAGAATCATGTTGATACCTAATGGAATGATTCTGGATATTAGTTGACGCATGTGACGTCTTCTCATATCACCTAAAACACCGATTTCGGCGGTGGCGGGGTTTCAATCCTCGCCTGCTCACCTAGTGGTAGCGGGTTCATGTTCCTCCTGGATGAATTTTTCACCACCCATGGTGTGGAAAGAATTCGTTCATGATTAAATGAAAAAAAGGTATTCATATCCCCCCGGACTTTGCACGGTTCCAGGCGGCATTGTGGGTCATTCAGGCTTGTTCACTTCTTGATCCTAGATCATAGCGTAAGGGCGGCCCCTCGCTGTCCAGCAAAGCCCCCATTTCAAGACTGTCTTTGGCTACTGGGGTGAGCGTTGATCACAAAAGTCAATCAAAGGCCGTCAGATGTCAACAGTATGTATGTATAATGTATATGTTTCGCCGTCATGGCGCGGTCCGCTCTGGGAAATGTCGGGGAATATCGGGAATGGAATTCACGGCAATGTTAGGGAAATTAGAATATGGCTAGGGAAAAACTTAAGATTTGAAAAAAAGATGAAAGTCATGTGGAACGCGTGGAGCATGGCTGTGGCACAGCTAGTGGTGAGGTGGGCATTTTGTTCCCATCTTAAGCGGGCAATATGGTGTATTGTCAACTTAGAACTACCTTATTCCTGTCACCAACATTTCGTGGATTTATTTCCACTTCTTTACTTTCGAGTGATCGCAGGCTTTCTCGGTGTATTGTATCGTGGAAGGTTATTCGGGATTTCCGCCGGGTCAGGTTCTCCATCACGGCCGACGTTTCGATGAACGAGTCGTCGATCGTCATCAGGGCATCATGATGTCAACATGCCATGATGAAAATAGAGGACTCGTTCATCGAAACGTCGGCTGTGATGCATAACCTGACTCGGTAGACATCCCGAAAAACCTACCACTATACTTGACTTTTCTTCACAGCATAAATATCTTGGTGCATTTTTCCTTAAAATACGCATGTATTAATTCTTCACTATTGATATAAAGACGGAGAAATAAAACAAAATGGGCTGTGAATCAGGGAAAAGTGAGGGAATGTGAAAGTGGGAGGCTGGAATGAACCTTTTCCATGATTGCTCAGTAAGAAATGAAAGGCTACCGCACGCCTGCGTATTTTTTTTATTAAATTTCTTTCCAATAAACTTATCCGGCACCATCGATCACTTGGGGGTGGGTTTTCTCACGGCATTTACCGGGGTGGAACTTTTCACGTCCTCACCACCCACTCTTCCGCGTAAGTGGCTTTGATCTCGACCAGGCGAGCGAATCTTCTTCCATTAAGTCGCGACCTCGTTATCGAGCCGGCTTTGTGTAATTAGACGCACTTTTCATTTCGCCTGCACCGCGCATGGAGGATGTAGCTTGTCTCTTTCAGCGTCGTGCACCCGAGACCGATTGGCGCGTTGCTTTATTTTCCAAGCGAGAGCGTGCTTTGCGTTTTTGAACCCCGAGGCTACGTCATCGAGCAGGGAGAAGAAAAAAAATATTGGCGACCGCAGTTAATTAATGATCGAGTTTTCCCATCCCCTTTCCTCTCAGCCTTTCATGAATTCTCTCTTGGGGGAATAGGAGCGCGCGTATATGCGTGTGTACATAGAAAAAGGGAAGCCCTATTTTTCTTCATTGCGCAGGTATTTATGCTTTTTTTTAATCCTCTCTCTATCTCCCTCTCTTCCCACTACTGCACGGCTTCCTCGTCGCATTAAGTTATCCGGTGTAACTCGTTTGCTTCTCATCCCCCATCCCTCGTCTCATTTCGCCCTAATCTCTCCCCAGCACTTGAGGGGAGCGCTCCGAATGCGTGAGTTTGCGATCCAGGTCGTGCGTGAGTGCCTCACTGCCCATCACTCATATGCTTGTCTACTTCAACTTAAATCTGTACCTTCGTTCCTCTTGTAGAGATTGATCCGATACCTTTTTCTTGTTGTAGAAACTATTTTATGAATACTATTGTATTTTACGGTTGCTAAGGTGGCCCAGGAGGTAGAGCGTTCGGCTGATGATCCTAGCGTCCCGATTTCAAATCCCGAGTAAGACCTTCGGGAAAACCCGAACCATGATCTTCGAAGTGCACCAGGGGAAGGAACTACTTCCTCTACCCTGAGTGTGTGAAATTCCCTCGCCTGTGGCTTAATCTGGGCTAATCTCTACCTTTATCTATTCAAACAAACCTTCGGGTTGTAATACTTAGCGAGTGATATTGTACCACAATGGAATGTTTCTTCTTTTATTACTGGCTGGTCTTTCTCATTGAGCGAATATCTCAGTCAGTGGCACTCTAAATTGCACTGTTCTTCTATTTTTTGTGTTATGAGAATCATTTTATGAAATTTATTGTGTTTTACGGTAATGGGGTATTTATGCTCTCATTATTCCCTGAAAAAATATTGCTCTTCGTAGGACAAATCTGTCATTTATTTCCCAACATTCAAGTCCTTATGCTACTTCCATTCTCTTGTCGTAAATATTACTTTATAATGTATCAGTGTAGAGGGGAACTATGGGCTGAATGCCGTCATAACTGAAAATGAAGATCTAAATGAAATCATTACCTCACGAAAGGTATTATCTGTTCAATGCCTTCACTCGTCCTGATTGTTCTACGACCATTTTACGTGGTTAACATATTTTTTATGGTACTGTGATGCTAATTTTTTGAGTGCCTCATCATCCCTCCTTTTTCCTGTATTGGAGTGTACCATCTTCGTCATTAAACAGTAAAAACGTTACTTATTCCTATCGGAACGAATCCTGCAATCCATGATAATGTTGGAACCGTGTGTTTTTTTAACTCTTTTTTGTGGTTCATATTGTCGTTTGGTGTTTTTGCTGCGTGCAGTAATCAGGTATAAATACCTTCATAACTCACTGGGAATATCATTCGCTGCTCGAAGAATCCGTCATTTCTTGATGCCATTACACAACATAATCTTGCATGGCCATCATCACGGCAAGGTTTGCTTGGATGATGTCTAGGAGTAATTTGCGCGTATGTTGAAAGCTCTGATGTTTTATGTAATGACATACTCATCTCAAATGCTATTAGAAATACCTTATTTTTTGCGGGAGGGAGAGATAAATTGTATATTTTTTCTACCCAATTTAAAGAAAATCGTCATTCCATCTGTTGTTCTGATCTGTTCGTGCTGCTTTTTCATTCGTATTCCTGTCTATGGTGGAAAAAGTTTGTAAACAATTTCTTGACTACTGAAAATAATAATGTCATTTAAGTTTTTACTGAGTTATGTAACGGAATAAGTAAAATAAGGTGCTTCGAAGTGATATTTGAAATGATTAAAAAAAAACTAAAATATGTCACGTTGTGTTCTCTGCAGGGAGTGTGCCGATGAGGAATTCACTTGATAGTCATTGTTTTGGCGGATCTTTGAGGTCGCGCGCCGTTGTGTTGGGAAACATACAGAGAAAGATCAACTTAATTTACATATTGCCTTAGGTGCTATTAAGTAATCGATACTCCCATCTAACATCAAATTCCGTCTCAGTAATTGCATTCTTTCCTGAGTATTTCCATCCTATTTTTCTGAGTATTTCCAGCCCCCTTCCGACGATTTGATTCTGTCCTCCTCTTCTTCACGTCGCTTTCCTCCACCCCCGGCGCCTTCCTCGCCCCCCTAATTGATCCGGTGGCAGAGTTTGCCGCCCACCACCAATCCCCTTCCCTCTCTCCCCCCCGTATTCTCTCGCCTCCGTCATCATCATCATCGTCCTCCCCCTCCTCCTCCTGCCACACTCGCGCCCTCTGTGATGGGTTGAATGAACGAGGCGGAGAAGGGGAAGGGAAGAAGATTTAGGGGCGTCAGAAGAGGGAAGGTTAGTGGCAGCAAGGGGAAGGGGTTGGTCACAGGCACTCTCAAATGGCCTAGTTCACCTAAACTAGGCGCAACTTTGCTTGCAACTACATGTTACATGATACCGTGCGAGCCACTTCCCGAGCTTTTGCTTAGTGGTGAGCACTTCTCCCCATTATCAATCGTTTGGAGAACTTGATAATTGTTTCATAAATCAGCGCAGCCATGATTTTGATTATCACATACTTTTTTCTTTCAATCCTAAGAAGAGCTTAATACATTTTATACCTATTAGTATACCAGTTATACGTATCGCATACGTTTTTGATTAACCACTGACTGGTGAGCTGTAAACCTTTTCGGAGTTACCCGCTACTGCAGTCGAAATACGACGATTTCTCTGTGGAAGTCCATTTTCTCTAACCTTTGCAAGTATTACCTAACTTCTACATCTATAAGTATGACGTCTACAACTTCGTGATTACGTGCGGGCCATCTCTAGAGTGTTTGGCAAGGCGTGGTTGTTTCTCCCAACTTTCACTAAGATACTTTAAGGTGGTACCACAGTGACACGTTCAATTTTGTGATTAGTGTGAGCTCTCAGCAGTCATCCTCAATTCAGTCAGCTACCTCAGTATCTAGGCTGAATGTAATGATATCTAGCCTAGATACTGAGCAAAGCGAAAGCCTAGTTCACTAAAACTTAACGTAACTTAAACCTAAACATTAAATGGGTGAAAACTTGAGAAGAACGACTATGGGTTCAAGACAACTTACATAGGCGTCACTTTACTTTTAATAGTTATTTATTGAGATAGGCGCTAAATTCTCTTAAAAACATCCATTAGCAATGAAGGTAATAATTTCTATCGGAAGTCATATGAACTCTTGCAGATTCTCTTGACCGATTGTTACCCCTTCTGAGCTCAGTGGCGTAGCAAGAGGGGCCCAGGGGGCCCGGACCCCCTCCCCCGGAATATGAAAATACAATAATTTTTATCCGTAAAAGATAACAAAATATTGAAAAATCATGAATTTACAAAATATTTTTTTTAACAAATGTAGTTTTTTTTGATTATGAAAGGGTTAAAATTAGTTTAAAACCCTCTACTTACAATTAGTACCCTGTTTTTTTTAAATTTCCCCCCCCTGATTTTGGACCTCCCCCCGAACGAAATTCCTGGCTACGCCACTGTCTGAGCTTATTAGTCTAGTTTGATATTGAGTCAAGTTGTGTTGAGATCTTTAGCAGTGCGAGAGGGGGTTCCTCCTCGCTCACATGCGACCCCTTTAGCCTACTCCTAACCCCATCATTCACCGTTAATTCCCCCGCCAAGTCCGAAAACCCCTTCCCCCGACTGCATGTCAAATCGATTTCGGGGCCATTCCGCGGAGCCTAACTAAACACACCACCCGCCCGCTTAACCCTACTCCCCTCCCCCTCCAAAATCCTTTCGCCATTGATCTGCGTGCAGAAACCCGCCTCCCCAGTCTCCTATCTTCTCCGCCCTTGTTTCCACTACTAGCAAACGGAATCATGGTAGGATTAATGCATGAAAGAGTATCAGGGTGAGGTGTAATGGAATTAACCTTATCCATGTCAACATAAAAAACATGGTTAATTTTCGCGGAAAAGACGTAAAAACCGAATTGGATTTCTGATCGCAGTTTGAAATCACCCATATCCCGGACGTTGTTATTCACGATAGATCACCCACTGATTCTGAATCTTCTGAGTTTTCTGCTCTCCCATACGACAGATCCCTGTCCAAGCAGCCTAATTTTCACCACATCAGCCTTTTCTTTAATTTATGTCTCCTCATCTGATATAGAACCACCATCTAGCACTGAAGGGTATTTTTCAGAATCAAGGTTGATCATGGTGCCAACTAGGTACCAAAATCATGGTGGATAGATAATCAATCAAAATGTCTGATTGGGAATATATCTGCGAATTTTTTCTGTTGTTGAACGGATGTCTTATAATTAATTTTTCATGCCCCTCATCATGTATCACCTCGATTGCACGAAAAATCTGGAGACATGTTGCTACACTTCTCAACTGCGTTCCCGTAAAACAGAGGGAATATTACTTCGAATCGGTCCGTTTCCCTTATAAACATTGCGCTGTTGGAAAGTAACCCTCATCGTAAGAATGATTGTGGTAGCTTGAACGAGGAATCCCCATTCCATTCTCCTGGAACCTAATCTCCAACTTCAAAACCTCCTCCTCCTCCTCTCCCCTTCACCCTTACCCTTTTTCCTCCCAAAAATATCACAAATCTTTCCCTTTTTCTCCCAATTTTATTCCCACCGACCCTCCTTTCTCTGAAAAGGGCTCCCACCCCCACGTATCTAACCCATCCTGTTATTCAGAGCCCAAGTTTTAGTTCTTTCCCTATTTTTTCTTCCCCAAGTCCCTCTGGTGACCTTCCTCCTCTGCTCCTTTGACCCTCCAAAAGCCCCCATCCAACGTTGCCCATTGCATTGAAGTTTTCTCTCACTCCCCTTTTCCTATTCGCTCTGTTAGCCCTTGCCCTACTAGATCTCACTCTTTCCTTGAGAAACCAGCGGCTCCCGTCACACACTGGACATGCCTTTCTTCTTGGCCTTTTATTTGTCTTATTTTTCTTGGCCAGCTCCAGACCCTTTGAATTTGTTTTGCGTGTTGGTATTGTGAGTTCTCTTTTTTTATGAATTTGTCAAAGCGCCACTGACCTTTTTCATTTACACTTTCATGGTGTTTTTTTCTTTACATCTCTGATGATGCTTTCTTTTTTTATATTTCGTGTGGAGGTAACGTGGTAGTTAGAATTTAGAAAATTGAGAAATATCTTCTTTTCTACCCTGATTAATTTCGTCATGAAAGAGAGTCACAGAGTTCCCAAGGAAGAAATATGAAGAGGGGTAGCTGCAGGATCCGAAATAAGTGTGTGGTGTAGTACGTAATCAATCTGAGGATTCATACCTCTGAAAGTATAGGACGTAAGCATATAATGCCGAAATATGTAAATATGGTGTGGTCTACGTGTAAAAGTGTAGTGCATTAGCATATGATGTGGATACTCATAAATCTTATGAGCATTGCGTGAGGTTGAGCAATGATTTCCACAGCGTTATTGCTGATGATGATGGCAAGTTATTCGAAATTTTGATCAAAATAATTGGACATTTTATTAGAAATTTTTGTTATGCATAATTTTCAATGCAAGTTTCCGCAGCGTCGGGTATTATACTAAATCTTTTGGGTGTCTCGTCGCGTAGGTTGGCTTGATATTTTACCCCTATCCTTAAGACTTATTATGGTCACACTTAGTATATACCTAATTGATACTTGAATGGCTTGTTGTGCTGCTTCGGTGTGAATAAAAGAACTACGCTAATTATCTCTCACTTGATGATGATCCAGTATACTTTAACATATATACCTTGATTTTTTTGCGTCTATAACAATAATTTTCCATTTTCTTTCCTCCTTATGAGTATTTCATGATCTTTTCTTCCTTATGAATCCCTAATTACTTCACCGATCAATTGAACGTAAACTATATCTATATTATCTGCTGAAAAATTGATAAAAACTACTCCTTTTATCCCTCTTTTGATCGTTATCCACTTTTATTTGACGCAAATATTGTTCCTTTGACGTGTTCAAAATAATATTCTCTTTTCTTTCCACCTTTTGTGCGATTCACTGTCTTTATTCTTCACGGCATCCAGATTCCTTGACCTGTAGATCAATTCGAATAAAAAGCGTGGACATATTTTCAATTCGCTGCTATTTTGAAATGCGACGATCATACGAACGGCGCTTATTGCAGCATCCTGCGCGAGGACATAAAGGGAGAACCTTTTGTGAATTCTTTATGGTGTAATTCACGTCTGCACGCGTACGCTTGGGAGTGCGGATGAGGGCGATCGGCAAGTTTATTGCATCCCCTCTCGTTTCGAATCGGTTGCTTCGTCTCTCGACCGGGAATCTCTCGCTCTCTCAATGGCATATTTACCTCCCTCCCCCCACCCCCTTGAGGCAAAAGCTGGGTGCTGGCGGTGAAACTCGGGCTCGTCTTTGTCTGCGGATCTCTGTCGGCACATTGCCGGACTCCGTTTTATCCGCTTCGGTGGGTCTCTAGAAATTCTCCCGCCTCGCATCGATTTCTTTGTCGGATACTTCTTGTGAGGGAATTCAATGGCTTCTTCGGAGCGTATACCGCCGCCTTCAACTTCCCCTTTTTTTTCGCAAATCATTTCGGGTGAATGTTGGGGCGGTCGGGGCGTATTTTCTCCTGAAGCGTTGAAGGAGCTCATTAGACTGAGGAGATTTTCGAAGGAATATTTTTTTTCTTCTAAGATATAGGTCAAGTGTTTCTTGTGTATTGGAGCTGTCAGGTCTACCTTTTTTCGTCTGCGAGTGCACATGGTGGGTAAATCATGTGAAGTGCCGTGTTAAAATGTAATCGAATTTCTTTCGTTTTCAACCCCGAGGTGAGTAGATGGTCGTGCTTTTTCCTTTACCTTTTTCTGTACTTTCTACGGGATGACCTCATTTAGTAGGATCCCATCAACCAATCATTAGCGAAGAAACTAGTTTTTTTACGTTGCGGTTTAAAAAACATCGCTCCCTTCCCTCTTTAAAAGCCGGTTGAGATCAAGAATTATTGAGCGTGTGCAATTCACCATTCCGTTTTTATGAGATTTCTTTCTCCCCTTTCATTAGTGGTATTGCTTCTCCTTAAAGATCGGTGTGTTATAAAATGCTTCAGCGGAGCTGTGTTCTCTAACAATGAGGAACTTGCATGGGTCGTAGATTGCTCTAAAAACTATTTTGAATAAGTCAAATGGATACATTAGCTCGCAAAAATACCTTCAGTTTCTCCATTCAACATCAAAAGAAATAAAAAAATTGCATTTAAAATCGAGAAAAATTTCTCTGAGCCGACCACTGCGCGAAGACACCCGAGCGTTGCCGAGGCCAGGCGTGACGTCATAGGTGCCTAAACAACCGTAGGGAGTAGGGAAATACGCTGAGCGCATGGTGTAAAATTTGTTTTGAGGGAGTATTTAGCCGCTCATCGTCACTTTATTTTGTTCTGTTATTCTTGGGAAAGTTTTCCTATTGCTATTGTGCCTAGATTATTACTTCGGATATTAATAATGCGGCATCGGGATGATGAAGTACAAGCGTTTCACTTCGTGTGTTTTGGTTATCAGAAAAATGGATGATAACGTTGCCACTCGTTCGAATAGTACACCTGAAATTCATCTACGTCTACATAATACCCCGCAAGCCGCCTAAAAGGCGTGTGGCATGGGGTGTTAGGACACCAGCCTTTTTTTAGGACACCAAAAATTGATGCCACGACCCTCATGGAATTTGTTAAGACAAATTATTGCTATACGTCGGCGGCAAATCGAGTTGTAAAAGAAACTTGTAATACTGGAGGATAACGATCGTAAGCTGTGCTGTTGACATTAGAGTAAGCTGTGCTGTTGAATTTGGCAACGCCGGATTAACGGAGAAGGTAGTCCTATCCGCCCTACGGTACGAATTCACAGCAAAACAGTCTGCACACAATCCACATGTGAGATCGCGAATCGGTTCCGCTGCCAACACACACACAAGCTACAACCTATTTCAATAATATAGGTAAATCCATAAACAATATACTAGCATATACCATAATAATATAGTGGGAAATAGGCAAATACTCTTATCAAAAACTGGATGTCACTATCACATTCTTATATTCATCACGTACAACTTACAATAACAGAACTCGTTATGATGAATACAACTATTTATTCACTGATTTAAACCCTTAAATTATCCCACACAAGTGACACAGGTGACATTTCTCACTACTATTCGTTGAAATAATGGAATAACAAACTTCACACACAGTTTTTATTTCAATAGCGTGATCGTGAAATGTCATATCTACGGTGAACAACGGAGATTAGCACGCCACTGACAATTTTTACACTACTGTTAGACATTTATCGATAGCGTAGTAGCACTTTTTACAATTCAATCACGATGGAACACTGATAACTCATGGCCGATATTTTTCAACCTTGTCAAACTTTGTGCATTACAACCACTGGCACTGTGATTATTAGCAGTAGCTTAACGGGAGATGTCACGTTGAAAATAACACTATTTTGGCACAAAAATGTTCCTAGATGTCTCCAATCAGCGAGCAAAAGTTGCATTGACTGGAATTCACCTCATAATACAAGCACAGACAGTCCTAAACGACGAATTCTCCGGTACCTACGAATAAACGGATGAAGTTATTGTATATAAAAGCTAAGCGGACATTAGTAAACATCAAAATCGTTCTAATTACATACTTAAATGAATGATATGCCGTCGATAACATCAACTTACAATTAACGTATCCCCTTTCCAATGGCCGTGGCTCAGACTCCTACAACGATGTTATTTAGGTATTATCAAATTTTTGGTTTAACTGCTCCAGTTTTATATTTTATGCCCTTACTCAGATATTAATATTATAAATAATGCAAAATACGAGGGCTTCCAAGCCTCTATCGTCGGATATTTATCTTTAAATATAAAATATTCAACACGTCTAACAAACGAAGCTCTCACAACTGCTGGCAACTATTACAAACAATCACAACAATAGCTTCGCGTGGTGTTTAGGCACCTTTGACGTCATCGAGGCTTCGTCGGCAGTGGCTTGGGGGGTGAGGGAGTTTTTCCCGCGCTTTAAAATTCGTAATATTTATCATTAAATATCTCGCGAAGGAAAACTCAGATTTACATGCGGTTTTCTTTGTTGTATTCAGAAAATAATTTTCTGTCCGCCTATGAAATAAAAAAAATTCATGCAAGTTCCCCATTGAGGATCCGTCGTCGATGTAAGAGCCTCATGTCATCCAATTACACCGCCTTCTCGCGATGCAATGCGTCTGTTAGTTGAAGTAAAGGCTTGCTTCAGGACATCCAATTGTTTTCCGGATGATTTTCTCTCATTATTTTCCCATAAAGAGGGAATTACGTTTTTGATAGTTGCTACCTGAGATATCTTTACATAATTCTAAATTCCAGCCTTCTAGATTCCGAGTTTCACGCTTTTCAAGGTTTAATACAAACAAAAGAATGCGTCTTTCTGCGAGGATTCATTAGTGCTATCTGTTAGCCGAGGATTGAGTGTAATAAATATTTGCCTTACCTTTTATAATACTCTTTAAAATTGCTAGCATCAATTTTGTACTTGAATCTATAGTAGGTTTTATGTTGATTTCATTTTTGTAATGAACAGTTATTTTCCAATGTCGTTCTAAGGGTTCGTAAGGTTATAAATGGTTCGCACGAGTAATCCTTCGTTCAATGCTTCCTAATTATTGTTACAATCCTAGCATCGGCATGCTTCTACCCTCCGTTTCTCCCTGTCTCACGATGATAACAGTGGAAAATAACATCGTTTCACGCCCCACGGGGCAGTGTAGTGAGATCAGGCGCTCCGACCCACTCGCACATCAACTTCGTTTTCGCGCTAACCTAGTGATCGGAAGATGGGCAGAAGCCGGTTGGGGATGATTCCTAGATATCCCTCTGCATTAATTGAGATGCGTGCTCGGGATGAGAGTGATGGGATTAAAACCAAGCGCTTACTTGAACCAACTGTGTATTTTTATTTCTATCGTCAGAGTTGGTTCTTGTTCAAGGAACCTATTAATTCCATACTTATCGAAGATTTTCGTGAGGTATTACGTGGAGTTTTCATGAAGGACGTGCTTTAGAATTCAAAACTTGTTTTTTTCCGAGTTGTACATCTACATTGGAGGTCATTTTATATTTTTTTAATATATTCTTTTCTACCTGACGGCTTACTCGATCCAAAAATGTATGCAGACAATTAGGAAGAGGTCGTATTTTGATTCATAAAGAATTTTGAGTGCCATTATTACGTTGTAACGTGCATTTAACAGAAGCTTCAGTCATAAACTGTACCAACTTTGAGTAATTAAGGTGTCTGCATTTTGTTCCGATCTCACTTTTACTAGTGGTAATATTATACTTTTGTCATTTTTATGATCATAAGCTTATTCATAGTTTGCTATAATCTCAGCATTTATAGTGATATGATTCTGAGACTTGGTTTCCTATCGCATTAATTTCTCACCCAGTATCCTCCTGGAATTCAAGATTAACAAGTGTTATTCAGTTAGTAACTTGGAGCTCTGTTTTTTTCCTTTTTCTCTAATTTTTAGTGTCTCTTTTATGAATTATTGGCGCAAACAAAGATAAATAATCTGCTGAAACCCAAAGGTGAACTCTGCTTCTTTTGTTTTTGTTATGATATCAAAGCATCAGTAATTTCTGCCATTAGGTAGGTTAAGTGAAATCATGTTCTATAATTGTAGTGACTCGCCGTAATTACTTAACTAAGCAATGCAGCATAGTATAATAGTGTTACCACATTTTCCGAGGATTATTATTCACGTCAATTCGTGGTTGTTTTCCGTGATCAGTAGGGTGGTTTCCTATTATTTTTTTATTGCCTAAATCGAAGATTATTACTCCTGGAGTACGCATTTCACGCTCTTAGATTTTTAAACGACGATATCTATTTTTCGCGATTAAATGAAAAGTGAGAATTTTCGACCGCGCGAAAACGCGACGGCTAAGTATGAATGCTGGGAAAAGCACGTGTGACGTCTTACTGGTTCCCGCTGCCGCCGTGTGAGGTGACCTTGGGGCGAGGCTTTGAGCGTTGATACTACGCAGGATGCTAGCAGGTAGCAGAGTACCCTGTAAGCTGGTAGCGCTTGGCTTAAATAAGGATTATTAATACCTTATCAAACGAGGAAAACTTTCCGACCTTGGCCAGTTTTAATAAGTGATTATTAAGACATGTTTCCCTGAGCTCTGTGCCTCATGCATGCATTGGTAATCTCAGACGATGTAAAACTCCTATCTGCTCGTATAGAAACTAGGTCCCTGTGACGTCACGTGGAGTGGCATCGCATGGGCGCCAATGTGGTCTTTTTCAAATGAGGTTAAAATTGGCCATTAACATTTGTCTAAACTGGGATTTCTAAAACCAAATAATTTAGATATTATGAATACACTTTTGGATTCCAAATGCATGCTGCATGCTGGTGATTGGTCACCCCCTGCCAAACACCCTAGAGGTGGCTCGCAGGGTATTATGTAGATGTAGATGGGGGGTAACGAAACGCAATCAGTGCCTTTCGGTTTCTTTGATGAAGGAAACTACCCCAATATGGCTCTATACCACTGTGAGTATGTATAGTTTGTGAAGAAAAGGAGCTCGGTGGTGCTTCGTTCGGACAAGAGGTAAACGGAGTTTGTGGCAAGAAAGTGCGAATCCGTGAAGAGTGGAAAGAGGCGAGAAGGTCAGTGCCTGTTGTTTCTCGGAAGGCGGCCCTCCCCCAGGGGGCCCTCGCCGCAATTCTTTACGAATTTTCCCATCAAATCCACGGCCTCCGTCACGGTATTCCGACTTCCTGCGCGGCATGAAGTTGTGGGCGACCGCAAGTCGTTCTCTACCGAATTTCGCCCGATCTTCTCTCCCTCCCTCTCAGACCGAGAGATGGGGCAGATCGTTGTCCACGATTTGCTAACTTACCTCTTTTAGATGCCATTGTTTTTAGTGGAATTTTTCAACGTAGGTGTCTTGTATATAATTTTTATTTTTGGCTTGGAATTCACTTATTTAAATTAAATTTAACCCTAACTATCGTAATAAATTATGAAAAATTGATTTATCATAATCTAAATGGCTTTTTGAGTAATTAGTGAGAATTTGCAGGAAAAAATCTTTTGAACGGTAATAAAAAATATACTTTAAAAGCTGTAAATGTTTAATTACCGCTTGAAATCTTTCGAAAGCGCCAAGAATTGTAATTCTAATTTCTTTTTAACTTTTAATTTTTCAGCCTTCAAATTAAAACATTTCTTATAATTTTTAATAGAAAAATATTATTGAGTTCTTTTGCTTACGAAACAAAATATTTTTTACTCCTTTTTATCATAGATTTTGGAATCTATTAACGTGCCGACAAATCCTACAATTTTACGGGACTTATTTTGTTGCAAATCGTCCAAATAACAATGTACCCTGAAGGCAAGGGAATCGTGGGCCAACAACAATCTTGAGGCCTGTCTACCACGGATTGTTCTCTCTCTCTTTTACTCCCCCGAGCACACCATCCTCAGATCCACCTTGCGTCACGAAGTTCAACCGCGGATCTCCCCCTCCCCCTGAAGAATATTCAAGGAGGATATTACCCGCCGTTCCGTGTATCTCCGCAGGCCCCTCCCACCGCGTGTAGAGAGGATGGATAAAGCGGAAATCGTGGGGAAGGGAATTCGGAATGAGACTGGCAAGTAGCCAGAGGGGCAGGAAAGTGAGGAAATCTCTCAGGGCTTGGGGGCAGCCTTCCTCCCCCCCCCCTACGGCGTGGAGCTGCTTCGTCTGAGGAGCGGTTCACTCGCTGGAAATAAATGGACCTCACTAGTCGAGTTTGTTTTTCCTCGTCTTTTTTTTTTGACCTCCCACTTGCATCAGATCCACACCTTATCATAAGATTTCTCCTTCGAATCGATTCTCGTTTTTTCTCGACTCAGTTTTTTTTATAAAGAGTTCTAAGTTCATGGTATTGAATGAATATTAATCCCAGTTCATATATAGTATTCTACCCTCTTAATCTTCATCTACATGTGCGTCATACCTTATGAACCAACTGTAGGGAGATTGGCAGTGGTTAGGGTGTTTGTAATTTGTATTGATTTGGTTGTGTTTTGTTCCAATGAAATGTGATTTGTAATCCGTGGCTATTAAAAAAAGTTTTCATTTTTGTACCGTTACGTAATACCGGTATGACATGAACTTTTACCCTCGATCCCTTATCATTCTCATTTGCCCTACTTGCGGACACCCGAGGCGCAGATCCTCTTATCCTTGCTGTCAATTGTCGTACTGGGTTTAACTTTCCATATTAAACACTTGTCACGCCCAAAGGCCGCTTATTAATGCCATTAGTGGGGGTGTATAGGTGGGAAGAGTTACAAGGGATTATAAAGGTTTTTTTTTTGTTTCATTTGTTTCAGCAGCTGTAACATACCCCTTCACCGGCTGATGTAACATTATTTGAAACTTTTGATTCCAAGTCATTCCGTTTGCCGGAGCTAGCTTACCCCCCGACATGATTTTCCCGGGCTCATGGATTTGCATTCGCATGCATCGTGCAAGTCACCCCAAGTCGTATGACTGGTGGATTTGTGTGTGTGGAGGCATCGCTGAATATCGATTGGGCCGGGAGGGGAACCGAATGGCTGGAAGCAGGTGTGCGGAAGACTGTTGCTATTGCCCCCAGCTTTCTAAGTGATGGAACTTCCAAATCAGTTGGCTCTTTGCGTCGGTATTTCCTTGGCCATAGTGCAAAAATGTGATTAAGTTGAGGGCTAATCGCTTGGGTATCGATTTTTGGATCGAACCCGTCATGTACTCCCCTAGCTTAGCATCTATTCTCCATAGCAGAGCATCATAGAGAGCTTTATCAATCACTTCCATTTCGTTTCACGAATTTCCCACGTAAATGGTCCTGAAAATATTCTTAAATAAGAAGAAGAATCTACGAATGAATAGACTGGCAGATTGGAGAGCGAAATTGAGAGCTGCTTAAAAACGAATCTTAGGATTGTGGTCTGTTGATGATGTTGCATTTTTAAAAAATCAATCGATCGAAAACAAAGAAAACACACTATGTGATCGTTTCCGGTGTCGGTTACTGTCTGCTCGTGTGCGTGGTTTTCGCGAGAGAGAGAGGAGGGGTCGGGGAGGAACGCACCGAATCTTCCCATGTTCTTCCCCTTCGTCCTCCATCCAAGTCTTGCAACCTACCCCCCGCCACCCCCTTGCCCCTTCCGTGCACTTTGGGAGCTCGATCGCGCCCGTCTGAAGCTGTGCACGGTCAAATGACTTGTCTCCGACCGTGCACATCGCCAAGGCGGAGAGGGAGGCTTTTCGCAGGGGGATGGAGCCAGGTGGGTTCGCATGGAGATGAGGCAGGAGGAGGTGACTGAATGGCTGATGGCTTTTCGGGGGCGGAGGTGCGTCTCTGTGTCGGAGAGGTGGGCGGTCAGGTTTTGGGTCTCGTCTCGCTTATGCTCCGCTCCGACGCCAACGCACTTTACCCTTCCGCTTATGAGTCCAGTGTAACCTGTCAGTTGGCTCATAGGTCTGTGCTTGAGTTCTATCAATAACACTATGCAGCAGATTCTTAGGCCACGAAAACATTTTTCGAAAATTTACTTTCATCGTATTTTATTTCGACCTCCTGAGAACAAAAATATTGCCCAAAAATTCTCATCACCCACTGTTTTTGCAAATATCGCACGAATTTTGCTAGATTTCAATGCAATTTATTCATATGTTTTATAATATATCCTGGAAACTATCCCTACAGTTCTTTATCCAACAGTTCAAAAACATTACTGTGCTCATGAAAAAGGTCTGTCAGCATTTAATGATAGGTCATCCCTCATTGATATTATGAATTTGAAAATAAAAATAAAATAACGATAAAACGGTAAAATATCTTGTTGCATTGGTTTCTTGAGTTTTTTTTAATATGTCAATAATGAGACATAAACTTAACCGTAGTCTCCATTATAATTCCCACTTTCAATGCATCCATTCTCATGCAGTAGCGGATAGAGAAAAAACTCAGGGGGGGGGGGGGGGAGCGCAAAAGATATCTTGAGTTACCTTTACTTTTATCGAACTAAAAAATAAAGTCAAATGCAAATTTCAAGAAAGTTTTATTTAAACTCATTATAAACGTATACAAACGTTATATAAAAAAATGCCATCTAATGACATTAAAAGTTATCATTATGGTTCTGCATTACTTGGATATTCGGGCGGCACCGCAATGGGGGTGCGCGCCCCCAATATGTATCCGCCACTGTTCTCACGATTCAGCGGTCTCATCGTTCTGCAATCATATTTTAAAGCGTGTGGGATTTCTCCAATAATATGTGCCCTTATCGAGAATCGAAGAGAATAGGATTGGAAACTAAGTGTATAAAAATTGAAATAGCCGTGAGAAATCTTGAGTTACGATTAGCA
Organism: Ischnura elegans; assembly: GCF_921293095.1. Taxonomy (NCBI): domain Eukaryota; kingdom Metazoa; phylum Arthropoda; class Insecta; order Odonata; family Coenagrionidae; genus Ischnura; species Ischnura elegans. The sequence goes on from NC_060248.1 coordinate 105,031,708, forward strand.
GTTCATCTTTGTATGTTAGAAGTGGGATATTGGGAAGTTATCGGTTTGGATGTTGAAAGGGGAGAGGTTGAAAGATTTATCTCCATGAAGTACTGAAATTTCTCCGGAATTTCTACCACGGACAGACTCCATTTTTTGAGAAATTACGGGCAGGTCATGTGAGTCTACAATTTAATTTGGTTGATATTGGTGGTGAAATACTATGTTGGTGCAACATCCAGTCTTGGCTAAGGTATCCTTTCCTCACTGCCGCCCCTAGCAGATGTTCGCCACGGAAGGAATAGGTGTGTTGTTCCCGGTCGGACCCAGTAGGTACTCATCTCTTACCCTTCTGGTCTTCCTCTCCACCTCCGTCCACCCACCTCTCCCCCGCCCCCTTGTATTCTCAGCCACCCTCATGTTTCTCTCTGCCTACCCTTCCTGCCCACCGACTCATCTTCCGCGACCGACAAAATCCTCAGACACTGCTGCTCCACGCTCCGGCTCTCTCCAGTCCCTCGTACTTTTTTGTGTGCGTCCGACTGTTTCCTTCTTTTTCTTCATCTTCCTGCGCGACGACTCATGTCGGATCTCACCCTACTTCACCCCCAAAAACCAGACCGGTCGGTTCGTCGGTGGTAGTCTTTCCAATACCCCCTTTCACGTAGCCTTGGTAGCTACGGGCGTAAACAATCTGATGTGGCTGTGTTCACGCAGCATCTGTATCGTGGACATAACGCAGAGCTACGCCCCATGGGATAATTTGATAAGACTCGAGCGAATGAGAATCCGTGCTAAAAAAATTATGCATTTTTGAAGGGCTATTCGTGACAAATTTGCACTTTTACGCGATTGAAATAAGTGGACATTTTTCCATTGGAAGGGGAATTCTTCCATAGATTTAGATTCTTCCATGCTTGAAGTGTGTTTACTTCTCCTCTTATTCACCCTTGTCGACGGTAGCAGAAAATCTGTCAAAACCTATCAGAGTGGGCTGAATTAATCTAATAAAAGACCGAGAAACCTATTTGCAATCTATGTCTAACGATAATAGGTGAATTCGGCATGCACCATAATCTTCAACCTAGGTTAAGGCGTCTAATGCTGTCATCAGATGGAAGTTATTTTAATACACAACTTGTTCCTAAAGATGACATGTGGTGCCGAAAGTAAAGGCTAAATTACAATGTGGGATCTTGACCGAGTTTATGATGGTAGTGAAAACGCGGTGTGTTCCCACACTAATGTTTTAGCACTCTTCCGATTTTGGCCTCTTCAAGCCATTTTCAAGACTTAGTAGTCACTCTTAGAAATGATGTCATTTTACCGAATCCGGTGGAATGTCTAAAATATATTTTTAGAGCACAACTTTTTATCATAATGCGGCGACATGTCGTAATTATTTTCTCGCCGACATTGCATTTTATTAACGCAGTACTTTCTCTTTTTTGTTATTTGCAGTAATCTTTTGTTTGACTGCGGCGGCAGCGGCTACCATCGTATTATTGCAGAGTAAGGGATTGCGAGTTATGCGCGTGGGATTTATACGTTCACACGACGTTTATTGCCTTCGTGCTGAGCTAAAAGCGTTGTGTGAACGGAGTTCTATCTTCCTTGCGCCCCGAATAACCAGACCGGTTCACCACTGGTAGGTTTTCTAAGGGACGTGCCTCCTCAGACCGCTTGTCACTGGAGCGCTACCGGTCTGCACCTCATCCGGACCGCAAAAATTCAATTTTTTTCTCTCCCCGGAAAGTGAAAGCGAAGGAAATACCTTCATGCCGTCACCCTCCCCACTTCTCAATCCCGGGTTAGCCACAGTGGGTATCCATCTCCGGGTCCCCCCCCCCCCCCTTCTAACGTGAGCAGGTTGCTTGCCTAATCGTATGCAACCACTTCGGTGGCTTCGTGCCTGGGCCGCGAGAAATCGTCCCGCTGATAAACCTGTTCGGGGCATCATTAGCCTGTTCGCCGAGGATGTATGTATATCCTCGAGTCGCAATCATTAGTGTGTCGTCGGATTTGCCGTGCATACCCATGCTGCTGACGTGGTGTTAAACGAGGATGGAATGCACTTGAGTGTGCCATTAGATGGGACAGATATATTGTTATCGTTCCCTGGGAAATAACAGTCATGGGAACTATGCTCTTTTGCGTCATTGAGGTGCTTTTTCTTTTTGTCAGGAATGTTGATTCGCTGTGAAAAAGTGACCGATTTCAACCCCAAAATGGTAATTGTGTCAACCCTGTGGAGTACTAGTTACTATTTACTTTTCCCTCGTTAGACCACATTTGGAATACGCTGCCAGTGTTTGGGACCCTCATGAAAAAGGCTTAATAACAGAGTTAGAACGCGTGCAAAGAAGAGCTGCCAGGTATGTGAAAGGTCGTTACGATAGTCTTGTTAGTGTAACTGACCTCTTAGATAAACTCGGATGGGAATCTCTGTCGGACCGTAGATTGAAAAATAGACTAAACCTTTTAGATAAATTCAAGAGTAGTGTCTTTTCTGACGAAGTTAACCATATCTTGCGGACGCCAACGTACTACGGAAGATCAGATCATATAAATAAAATAAGAGAGATAGATTGCAGAACAGACAGATTCCGAATGTCATTTTTTCCACGATCAATAAGAGATTATAACGGCAGCAATAGAACGCGTAAATAGATTGCATGACTTGTAGTGTAGCCTACTAACCTATGTAAAACTTAATGCATGTTTCTGAATTTCTATTCTATATTCTATTTCTAACTGCATATAGTAGTATAGTTTGTTATTATACGGGACGTTTCTTGGACGGTGTGGTGTGCATGTGGGAGTCCAAATGCATGCTGCATGCTGGTGATTGATCACCCCCCTGCCAAACACCCTAGAGGTGGCTCGCAGGGTAATTTGTAGATGTAGATGTAGGCTGGTCATAGAATATTTATATAACAAGGAGAAATTTTCCACAAAAATAACTTTTTAATTTGACACTAGTTTCAGTGCTACTACATCATCTTCAGGGATGGCATAACCTAGTGGAACATGAAGTAGGTTATATGGTAAATGAATAATTTGAAATGTCTTCAGTTTTTTGTGATACATCATTACAAACCAGAATACATTTACATACTAACATTATTCACATGCCACATTTCATCACTCTCTGATTTTTACCGGCGAGAGTTAACTGTCAAAAATATCTTGCCCTATTTTTAAAATATGCAACCTGTCAGGGTGTTCGATAAATTACTGTTAGAGCTCAGCGTCTTGCTTGAAGAGTACTTCTGTGTGTAAATATTGATAGCAGCCTTTAAAATTGCTCATCGTTAGGTTCGCAACGAACTGGTAGCATATTTTCTTCCGCGACCTTAATATTTTACTTTATTATCTGCGTTTTCTTCGCCTATCCCTTTTTGACTATTGTATTTTTTGTCCTTATCATTGTATGCGGTAAACTTTTAATAGTAGTCCATTGCTCTTAATCATGGACTTCAATTTATGGTGTGTATTCATCGTAGCTTAAATTTACACGAAGCATTTATGTGTTAGAAGTGTTCCCTCGAATGGAACGCTAACAGCTGGACTCCATCTCAATATAGATCGTATCGATTTTATTCTGCATAGTTTTCCGCGTACAACGAAATGGAATGCGGTAATATTAATTCCTATAAATGCTCTTGACTCTTCGTTGAACTCTATCAGGAAAAAGCCGCGCGGAAAATTTTCAGCCCCATATCCCTCTTTTTTCCGTTTAAAGAGAAGATGCCTTCGTTTTTGGAGGATTTAAAGTGAGAGCAGTGTTGTTCTCGGGCGCTATATTCGGCCGTTTTTTAAAATACTTGATTGGCTCGTGAGTCATTGGGATGGAAGTTGATATGACAATGTAGAGGCTGAAATAGAAAACGATGGAAAGGTTTTCCACCCCTGAATTACTTGTTGACGGGTGCGTAATTTACGTTGCAATATTGAAAATGCATGTTTCTAACCTATGAGTAGAATTTACGTCCCACTGAATAATTTAATTTCATTTAAGAATTCATTGGAAGAACACTTTTTTAACGTATCTCAGAAATAGAATTGATGATTACTTCTAAACGTTAAATCACGCGCTACGTGTATCATAATTGCCTCCTCCACCCTTAGATAAGGGCTTTGAACTGCTGCTATTATCGTTGAAATGAAAAAAATATCTATGTAATTTGGCTATCTTGGGAAGCCTCGGGCACAAAAATTTATCACTATCCAATCGAGTGACTAGATATAGGAAATTCATTTTATGCTTTTGTAGGGTGAAATATTTTACCTGTGCGTACATTATGCTATTCCGTCGTGATATCGTCTTTGCGTCTTCATTTCTGCCCTGCTCATTTATTGGCTCTCGCTATGCTTAGTGTAATGATGCTTGCCGCGCATCTATGGTGAAGTTTATTGAAGTAATTTTGCTGATGCCTCGTTAACCTTACCTTTACCTTTGATCAAGGAGCTGTATCAAATAATAGAAGAGGGAAAGAAAATGTACAGCACCGTGGCCAGAGAAGAGCACTTCCCAGACCCGCAGTAATTGCGTGAGAAATATAATGGAGGAAAAAAATGGAAGAAACGTTTCCCGCGGAAGACCAAAAGATGATGGTATTTTGAGCAGCTAGAGAAGGGCACAAGGAAGTAGAGCATCAGGGAACTAAAGTATAGTGCTGGGAAGGAGAATTGGAGGTCTGATTTGTGCCAATCTTGGGATTTCAATTCTGTGATGATGTCCTTGTTCTACGATTGCAATCTCTTACTATTAGTGTGAAGTCAGAAATAGTATCTTAAATGCTTCCTTCTGATCCGTAAAACGGTGGGAATCGTCAGTTGGCCTAAGGGGTGAAATCATTGCGAGGTCGCGATACTATTAATTGCTGGATTGAGCTCAGCACATTTCTGTGATTTCATTACCAAAACGCGAACCAGTTTTCCTTCTACTCCTCCATCCCTTTCTCTCAGGTATATATTTATCTACTTTTTACACATCCTACGGTATGTTTTTTTTCACTCGTTCGTATTTCGTGGGAATGCGACGCCGAGGGGGTTTTTAATTCCCTCGAGCGGATTGCAAATGGCCTTGTGCATTCTCTCCCTACTCCTTCCTCCCCCTTTGTGGAGGCGGGCAAAGAGAGACTCTTGACCTTTTTTTTTTCTTTAGCTCAGCAAATAAAGAAAATCTTTGCATCAATTTCCTACTGCGCTTCCACCATCCGGGTCCTCGAGAAATTCCCGACCTCTCCGCCACCCTCTTCAGTTTCCTCCTCCTCCCTTCCCTCACCTTACCACCTTCGTGTCACGTTTCAATTCATTAGCGCCGTGGAGGTGCCGTATATAGGAGCTAGAAAGGAAGGTGGTTGCGGGGAAGGAGCTGCCTTTTTCCTGTTTAAATTAACACAGGGTGCGCATGTCGCGTGTTACCCCTTCCCCCGTCCATTTTTTCAGTCTCATTTTTTTCCGCGATACGTCCGTGCTTCCTTCAGTAATTAGCGTGCACAATTTAACCTCGACGAAGTATGATTTAGAGTGTTGATGATGGTCTGAAAAAAATGCATAATTTTTAAAAGCTTGCAATTTAAGTGAGTAAAACTGAAATGTTTAGGGAGATGTTTTATTTTAGTCTCTAGCCTCCTTCGTCTGTTGCAAAGCCTGAGAAACGTTTATAAGATCAATTCAACGTGAAAGTCTAAATTCAGTCTCTTACTGTGTTTCATTTTACAGTGCCCGGCGTTACTTGGTTGAATTTATCCATCTTGTTACTAAATTTATATCGATACTGGGTCGGCGGTTCATACATTATATGTTTTTATCTCGGTGTTATATTGCACCCTAACTCGTGGAGTAACTTTTATGTAGTTTGTATGTATTTACCTTTTTGCTGACCAATGGTCCTGGGAAAACTGGAAATCGTTGGTCATTCTTGAGAATGTCACAAATGATATTCAATAACACTTTATGTAATACTACTTATAATTCTGGATTGCCTTCGTATTTTTTTCGTGTTATACATTCCGTCCTGGAATGCAAAGAATCTTAGTTTTACGTCGCCAAACGAGTTATGGTAATCGGTCGAGAACTAGTTGGAACTACAAGTTGGTCACAAGAGCAAATCCGGCCATGGTAAGTTAATGGTAGTTGGGTATGAGGTATAGGTCGCGCTTTGTGGGAAGCACTTGAAGTTGGAGGAAGTGGGGACGATAGGGGAAGGAATGGTCGTCCTCTCCAAATTTGCATCCCGCGAAAATATTTACGAGCGAGGGAGACTCTGTGACGCAGGGGAACTTCCGTCGGCTATTCGCTCTGGGTCGATGGGTACGCCACGAGAATTATTTAGGAGCCAGTCAGGACATTTGAGGATGGCCTACTGGTGAGGGGATAGAAAAAGGAATTTGCCTTTCTCAATCAGGTAAACATTTGGGGGAGTAGGAAAAGGAATTTACTTTTCTAGATCTGATAAACATTTGGGACTGGGAAAAAGAATTTACTTTTCTCAATGAGATAAACATTTGGGTCTAGAAAAAAAAGTTTACTGTCCTCAATGAGGTAGACATTTAAGATATATAGGGTACTCATTATAGAATGGTGCTGTTTTGAACATGGTTTCAATGAAAACAGAATTACTTACAGTTCATTCGTTCTTCTTGCCATTAGGTTATTTGCTTTTGAATGAAACTAGGACGTTTTATTTTGCTTTTTGCGTGTGTCATAAAAATTGGAATGCATTCACAATTAATTAACTTCTCCCTCGCTATATCTACTGTTTCGCTCCCGGGAATCCGCGGAAAAAGTCTTCGCCTGTAAAAAAAACTGATGCCATACGTGGGTGAAAGATGCAGCCCACGCGTTTGTAGAAGCAGGAATGCTCATTTCCATATCATTCCGTTGGCACACGATTTTCTCGATCGTGCGAACAATCCGCAAAACCTTATTTTCTTGATCTCATACAAGGCATGGGTAATGAATAAGCATGCTCTTTTACTTTCACCTCGTTTGAAGTGGAATTCCGTATCACTCCTCAATCCGAGTTTTACTAATAACGGTATCACTCTTGTTTGACCTTTTCCAATGTCAAGACATGTAAAGAACATCCTGATACTGAGCTTATCCCCTTCAAGTTATGAGTTGGCGAATGTGAGACACAGTATTGACGCCAACCTATTATAATGGCTTGAAAGTCTTGGCAACTTTCCAGAGTGGCGAACAGTACATCGCGCTGCGATTGGTGCAATAAAATAGCATCGTGCTGATTTTCGCCCGTGAATGAAGTTCCCGAAAACTTTCTTCGCGCGTTTTGCTGTTATTTCACCTCTGATGGCAAATAATTCCCTAAGTATACAGTTCTAATGAAAGTAATGCCGATTAATAATGCCGACACTAATTTTTAATTGTGAATTAAAAGGAAAATGCGTTACGAACTTATGTCAGCGTATGTCTCTCTATTGCTTTTAAGCCGGTGTGGGTCTTGGTTGAACTGTTTTTACTCACTATAAAACATTTATAAACATTTTTTCGTAGTCCTCTATAGTGATTCAATGATTATTGAGTTTATTTTTCCGTTTGTTGGTTTTTTTTGTATAGCTAGGTTTGGAAATGGTTTTTGAACTTGTGGGAATGAAGAAGTACCAGCTCCTTCTGTTAGAGTACCAACTTTTACTCTGATTCCTCGTATTAGGACGAATTTGTAATAAGCGATCAACTGGCGTTTGAGTAGGTAGTTGAAAATTCTTTGAGTTTCAGTCATTCTTACGGTGAGGATTAAGATTTTCTGAATACAGCTAACTAACAATAATAAGTATACTTATGACGACAGACGTATTAGCAAGTAGGGATGTGTATTTTCTGTGCATCAGAATGTACATTTTTATGCTCCGTAAATCCACAGCTGATCCTATGCACTTCTTGGGCAATACGTGTTGGAATATCAAAGCATGATATAATGGAGTTATTACTTAAACCCTTCAACTTTTTCACTCGGCTGTTTTCAACACTTCTGTGCCTTTATGTAATTGAAAATTATTCTTATCGCTTGGTGTTGGCGAAGCATGCTAGCTGAGTGAGTATTGCGCCAGGCTACTTTTCAAAGGGTTTTAGGTTCTAATTGCTCGTGAAACCTTCGGATATCCCCAAACTAAAATCGAAGTTACGAAGTGGCCGAGGTTAATTGGCTGTCCCATTACCCTGAGTTTAGCTTACTCTAGGTAGAGCTCTACCCTTATCTAATCATAACAACCTTCGGGTTGAATCACTCAGTGAATGCGTTAGGTATTACATCCGATCGAGTTAAAGAAGTTATAATATGTTTTAAGTTTTTAATTATGAAGCATAAAAAAGATTTGATTATTTCCCGGTGAATGGTGACTGTGAATTTTTCTCGGGCTTTCCACTGGGTTAAGCACTCCATTTCTGCAGCCCAAAGCAGAAATGGAGTTCCTAACCCGATGGGAATCCCGAGAAAAATGCACAGCTTCTGAGTACAAAGTTGTGTAATATTTTAAAGTTTTAATTACCAAGTATTAAAAAGGATTTGATTATTTCCCGGCGAATGGTGGTTGTGAATTTTTCTCGGGCTTCCCACCGGGTTAGGCACTTCAATTCTGCAGCCCAAGGTAAAAAAGGAGTGCTGCACCCAATTGGAAGCAAGAGAAACATTCACAGCAACAAAGTAATATTTTTGAATATTTTTAAAGTTTTAATTACTCGACCGAATACTGATGATGGAAGATGGAAGGATTTCGTGGTTTTGAAAGTTAGGTTGGGGCACTGGAGGGCGACATGAGTGGGAGGGGTTGGTCATAAAACTGTACTGCCCTCGATCCCCTCACATCTTTCCTTCGCTCCCGCCTTTGCGAGTGCGTTCGGGCCGGGATAGACGTTAATTAATATAATCTATCACGGCGGCGGAGGGAGAACCCCCGCGAAGTTGGTCAACTCGGGGTGTTTTAAAGTTGGCGTCCCTCCAAAAGTTTTGATCGTTCCATACTAACGGACCCAGTGCGCGAAAGAGTGAGGGCGGGGGAGTTTAATGTTACTTGGCGCAAATTTATTGCGGTTTGAGGGATGAAGGGTGGTGTGGAAGTGGTGCTGGCGAAGTGAGAGAGCCTAATGCTGGTCGTTGCCATGGAAAAGATTTTTCTTCCTCGTTTTTAGTTTGTGCTCATAATACGAGTATTTACCGCTTCCATTACAGTATTAAAACAGTTCGAGAATCCATGATGAAGTAAATCTATCAGGAATATGAGTATCGGTCTGAGTATATGGAAGGTATCTCTTATCGACTAACGTTTAGAAATATTATGTATTCCATGCTGAGGTCTACAAAGGTTACTACAGCTTTCATTTACACTCTATAACACAAAAAATGGCATAAATACCATAGGCATAAATACCATAGGCACAGTTTTGCCATTACTTTAAAATTCAGCATTATTTTATTAATTTTAAGGTAACATCAAAATTGTGCTAAGAATTTGTACCGTTTTTGTGTGTTGTGCATTGATTATTTAAGTTGTTGTACCGTAAATATTTTTCATTTGTAGCCCTGAGGATGGAATACCTTATATTCCCAAGCGTTGGCTAAGAATAGTAATCATTTATTTACTCTGACCGATACTTGCGATCCTGATCGAGTTATTACTGAAGAGGTCGTTATCAAGAATACTGTATACTTGAGTAGGCTCTATGAAAACTGAAATAATGTAAGTCCGTGTAAAATTCTTGGTCGTACATTTGACTTTATTTGATTTTTTACCATTCAACTAAACGTTCCAAGAATATATCAATAAGTTGTGTATCTTCTACTCTAAATTCAAGGCGATTTTTGCTTCTCAATACCGTAAATGTAAAATAACAAGCGAGGATGTCGCCACATTGTCGGAAAACGAAAGAAGGGCTGCATAAAGGGATGATTTATGCATCACTCAAACTTCCGCACTTGCGTAAAGTTTTTGGCCTCGGCAAAAACCGTTGTAGGAAGATAAAACACCTTCTGCTCTGGGGTTCAATGATAATCTATGTGTTATTCTAACATATTTTATTCAATAATTCATGATATAATAATTTGGCTATGATTACAGTAAGCATAAAATGTATGGTGTGATACAGAGAACGCATATTGCTTTCGCCCTTTCATTCTTTATTTAATATGTTCAATTCCTTTCCGCATACGCACACACTTCGCAGACTTTAACGCAACGCAAAATTTTCGAAATGGGATAGGCGTTTCGAAGCGGAATAGTTGCCCGAGGGGTAAAATGTGAAATATCGAATTTGGTGTAATGTAAGCGTTTAAGGTTATAAAGCGTTAAGCTGAATAAATTGCCTTGGACGTGCAGCCGTTACGGAACGTTGGACAGCGGTCGTTTTCTGTAATGTTTGAGTCGGTTACGAAGTTTGGGAGACTTTCATGAGTGTTTTCTGAGAGAATTGTGCGTTTATTACCTCTCGCAGGTTGAAGTATTGCATTTATGCGTCCCGGATTTCCGCATGATTTCGCGTGAACTAGTCAGCGTTGCGAGAAATGGAAAGTCGGTATAAGAAAATCTTTGGTTTTTGGTTACTGAACGTTCTATCGTATAATTATTTGCTCTTTTTTACATATTCTCTTTTATCCTGCATCGTTTATCCTGCCTTGAAAGGACTTTCTTCGTTGGAAACGGACGAATTTCAAGTTTTCCGCTCTCAGTCGGTTTGTTTTTCAGTTAAGTTTCAAACATATACTTTCCTGATCACCGTTTTAGCTAGCCGTTGATATCCTCTTTAGAGTAAGTGAGGAATTGAACATTGTTCTTTGTTGAAGAAATTGGTTTTCCTAATATACTACGTGGTGAAGTACCTAATATTTACTACTTTCTTAAGATTTAGTTGCCATTTAAAAAAATTTTCAATCGTTAGATTGTAATTTAGTTATAGTAAAGCTGGTAAAACGTTAATTAAAGCCAAGTAATCTTGTTAATTTGATGAATTTATGGAGTTCCGAATTTCGCACCCCTTTCAAATCCCTTCGTGCGATACTAAATAAGTACAATGTTTTGCTCCATTAATGCCTCTCAGAAAAGCATATTTCATTTGGCGTTGGTTTGACGAGTCACCCATTGTATTCCTTGACAAAGTAATTAAAAAAACAGAGCCGCACAGCCATTGCCAAGGGCCTCTGTAGCGGGTGGGAAGTTAACGGCTTTGGCATGGCCCTCATTGAAATGGGTGTCCCCCATCGCCCGCTTTGAATTCCGGGGTTATACCGAGCACCTGCGATAGCCGTAAGCGCGTCATGGGGGAGCCTCTCTTGGGCATTCGGAGGCGGAAAATAGGACGTAAAACGTGTTTACGACCCGTGCGAGACATTTGCATTTTCCTTTGGCGCTGCTCGTCCCTTGCCGGAAATTCTCTTTCATTCTCCGTCTCTCTCTCTTTCTCTACCGCTTTTAAACTCTTCACGTCATTTCTTCAATGTATGGACTCGGGATTTTTTTCTGTAATTCTGTATCCTGTGTCGGACGTTGGAGAATGTTTGTCTGCCGAAATAATTCAGTAAGAGGGTCGTTATCTTCAATGCTTCTCATTCTGTGATCATTCGGGAGTATATCTTGGTTTTGTGATGCATTTCATGCCAAAACTTCCATTCCGTTGACGCCTAGAGAAACTATTACTCCTGTCTTTTTTTGGGTGCTTTATTCTGAGAAGTTATAATGCGCATGCGATAATTTTGTGTTTCGCACAGTACCCATGTGTACTGTGAACGCTATTAATAACTTCTGTGTATGTTTGTATAAACTTCAACAAGGGCCAAATCTGCGATATAAAATACCCGTGTTATGTCTTTGATCCTTGGGAATATTTTTGCCTCATTTGATTGAGATTACATGAATGTGGGCAGAAATGAGGGTAATATTTTTAGAAACTTAAGTTTACATACCATCTCTTTTGTCCTGAGTATTCTTGTCATAATATTTGTACTTTCTCTATTGAGGAAAGAATCTCGTGGAAGATGATCATAGAAATTCCCCATGGATTTCCTTAACATCTTATGATAAACCCTTTTTTATATAGGATTGTAGCAGTTCAGTCACGATACTATATATCTTATATTATAGCTTATGATTTCGGCGTGATATCAGACATTTAATAGTTTCTTTTTCTGTATCAATGATTGAAAGAAGATGGATATCGTCATGTTTCACCTGTTCGACGTGGGCCCATCGGCCTGCCTTATTTTCATGTGTTGTCATGAAAGACAGGCTCCTTGTGTGGGAGGGTGTGAGATTGAGGAAGGAGAGAGAGGAGGGACTGCCTTCGAAAGTGACAAGCACGCGGACGCCGTAATAGATGGTGAGAACATTCGCTGGAACCGTGCCAGCAGCGACGGGCGCAAAATATTTGCTCGCTCGGGATGAGAGGAGGGTGGGTGGGGATATCGAAACCGGGAGATGCTTGTAAGTCTGCCTTGCGTCTCCGCGCCAAAATCGTGTGAACGTGAGTGCAAGAGCTATTATCTGGACGACGACTCTTTGGCATTTCACGCAAAGTGCATCGGCAAAAATACTCATCTAATGTAGACTTCATGGCATCGGGCGTAACTTTGTGTAATAAGCTCTGCTTAAAATAAGTGATTTTGTTCGCAGTCACGCTCAAGGTTGCAAAGTTATGCACACCAAGGATGTTATTAGCCATGAAAGAATAATTTGGCTTAGCCGGGATTCGAACCCGGATCTCCCGATTTACGAGAAATAAAATACTTCTGTTCGCTAACGTTTCGAACGCGTAATGTTCTTACTCAGGAATGAATTTGAATAAGATGCGGGCAGTCAGTTTGAGCGATATTACAAAAATAGAATTACACACCTCTGATGAACAGAATTATATAAAAAATATTTTGAGCTTTCCAAAAATGCACGCGCCTCAATTGAAATATCGTAGACTTATTTGTTCTTTTGTTGTGATGTTGCATCGTTACAATTAATTTTGGTGTAAATTATTGTAACAAATCCATTTTATAATAATTCATTAAAACCCTCAGGGAGAACATCATATGTTCGAAACTTTGGCGAATTAAATATTTTATTTGTGGACCTGCACCTCAAGAATTCTATCTGCAAATTAATTATACAAAGAGGTCAAGATGACTTTACCATTTATCTATTTCTGCTGTGGAAAGCAAAGCCTGGCGAGTTCTACGCTGCGAGGTCTACCGATGTAGTCGTTTGGAATGGGGAGGGAAGGGTGGCTCATTTGAGCTCCCAACATTCCCTGCCACCAGTCGTGTGTTCTGCTCCCCTTTTCCCCTGCTAATCCTATCGATTGACGACGGGATCTGAAATGTGTGTACAAAAGCCCTTAAAGCTCCGAGGCGCCTCGCTCGACGCGTCTCTTTCAAACCCCAAACCCCAATTCTAGACGCCCTCTACCGCTTGTTAGTTCACGAGCCAGTGCCGCGTTTACATCCAGCTCGAGCGGAAATGGATTTTTTTCGGGGATACAAGCCGGGAGCGTGTGGTTCATTTCGGTGCAAAAGCTCAGAAATTCCAAAAGTTTACGAATGCGATGGTTGATTTTGAGTCCCTCTAATATTATTCCCTCAAAAATCACCCACCATTTACTGATAAAATATTTTGCTGTCTCCTCATTTTCCTTCGATTCATGTGATCCTTACCGAAATAATGCCTCCGCTCGTAATTGTGCGTTAGGCTCAGGAGGAGGTACTTTGCTTAATACCTTCAACAATGTTGTGGCAGATGATCAGTCTACCTGTTAGAAAATAGTTGGTCCTAGCACTAATATTGCTCCGTTAAGCATGTATAGGACTGGCTAGCAACCTAAAATGAATGAGATAAGATCTTTTTGCAACCTCGAAAAGGGGCATTGATGGCATTCATTATTTTCATTATAGTATTCTACCGATTAAGGTAGTGTTCCATGGAGTATTCGAGAAGTGATCTGGGAGCCTCCCTTTCCTTCCAGCACTGCCTTCTTTAATTCACTGTAAGGCCTACTCTCTTTCAATCTATCTAAAAATCCTATTCTTTTCCTTCCCCTCCCTCGTTTCCCCAACATTCTACCCTCCAACACCATTTTCAGCATCCCCTCACCGCTAAGCACTAACTCCATCCATACCTTCTTTCTCCTGCGTATCTCATCTAAACTGCATAGTGTCGAAAAATTCCTCTTTAACCTGCCTATGTAAAAGCTAGTAGTTTGGTGGATTGAAGCTACTGTAGTAGAAATGAAGGCTCAAAAGTGTATGCTACTCTGGGAATGCCCCAACTCCTGAACAGTGGGAAGCAGTTTCCCTTGAATGTGATCGAGAGTCTTCCATTGTTTTCTCTTGTAACGGTCTCCTTAAGAGGAGCTGACTGTGTCGAAATCCGTTATACCTCGCCAAACTCTCTTCTTTTCGAAAGGCGCCCGTGGAACAAAATTGTCTTGTTGACCAGCAACTGCCTGGAGGCGCTAGCCATTTCCCGTGACCGTGGTACCCTCATACCATGAAAGGCCCAACCCACAGTCTATCTAGAAGACTCCCCCATTGAGGAGCGTGGTTTTCAGAAACAGACGCGACTTAATCAGGGGAAAACCTCTGTGAATATATTTCCATGGCGTACCGTTAACGGAGAGCGAATGCAAGTCTAGCAGGAGCTTAGGTCTGTCGACACTCATTTCGACAGCATGTGTTCAAACCCTGGGTTTCAACTTCAAGGTGTGTCAATACATTAAAAAAAGTATGTTGAAGATATGAAACTGGTAGCAATTCTCACCTTGACCGAAAGTTCACTCGAGGTGAAATATCATGTTTGAATGCAATTTGAGCCTGATGGTAAATATGTGAGTCTAGGATTCGTATATCCTCCTCATTGCAGAAATTGATTTGAACATATACCGACGTAGACCTACGTATATCGATTTCTGCAGAAATTAATTATGTTGGAAACCCAAGTTAATTACGTTGGATTCACTTCCAAACTTACCTACATCCTTCAAAAAACGGCCGAAGTTTTTCTCTTGTGTATGTTTTTCGAATGAGTGTATTTGTAGCTCAAATTGGTAATAGGAAGAGAATGCACTTTGCAGTTACTCTCTAGTCTCTTTGTCTCATAATCAAATTCGGCGTCGAAGCATACAACGCCATTATTTCGGTTAAAGCTGCCCCAAAAACTGCTCTGCGTGAATTTCATTCTTAACAAACAGAGCGTGTGCATGGCTTGTGAAATGAATTTTTCACGATTTTCCCTTGACAATTTCGCTATAGACTTCGAAATCGATTACCTTTCATGTAAGCCATACAATATTGTGTTGATGGTTTAGTTTATTCCATTTTAGTTGCGCATTCAATTTGAATTATGAATGGGGAAGTGCATACTTCACTTTTCTATGATGGACTGTGAGAGCATTGTTTTTTTGTTTACGACTCCTGGGGCTGTGTCCTCTCGCCTATGGGTATTCCTCCCATTTTCCGTGAACTATTGAGGTCACAGTGGAGCCTCTCGACAAAAGTGTCGCTGCTTGCAACGAGACAATTCCGAGGCCCGATGGGAACGGAAGCTGCGTGTAGTGCGATGCGTATCAGGAGACCAACGAAATCACCCCTTCGACCGCCATTCCCAGTTGGCTATGTGTGTGCGTTCTTTTATTCCGCCTTTCATCTCGTCGTATTGTATTCCCTCTCCTCACTTGTTTTTCCCGATATTTTTCGCCTTCACTCCTCCCTTTCCCCCCTTTTATCGATCACAGCCGGTTCCAATAACAGCTGATGCCGAGAAAATGAGTGTCATCAATTATTAACCATGCGTCCAATTTGATTATCGTCGCGTTTTGTTTTATTGGCGTCGTCAAAACAAACATCCACGTTGAAATTTGTATCAATTCAAAGTCCGCGTTCCCCAATTAGAGTGTTGATTTTATGGCTTATTTTGAACGGCAGGACAAAAAGTCTACATTAGGATGAGAGATAAATATTGCGATTGCCCACGCGCGGCTTGGTAATTTTTATAATTCATCAAGCGAAAATTTTCACTCTGACGACGATTTTTTTAAATATTCCCTGTCAATTTCTGACGTGGCAGAATTATGTAATTAATTGATGTCCCGTTTTAACACCCAGAGATTCCTCCATTTTATTTTTTCTGCTTTCATATAGGTGTTTGCTTTTGGTTCCTGTTGAATGATAATTGTGCTTGGTTGACATTTAATTGCTCGATAGTTGATTTACTCCTGGAAGAACTTTGCTTTTACTCGAGTAAATGTGGGAAGTGTGACATCTGGCAATTGGTAACTGGTATTTTTCTTCTTCGCGATTCCTAACGTTGTTGATGCCATTCTAGACGGTAATTACCATCGTCATTTGCATGATTCATGCTAAAGGTTTGAATAAGCGCGTCCCAGTGAAGCGATGCTAAAATACTTCATCACAGCTGAGATCCGAATCTAATAGTTTTCGAACCGAATACCTGGGTTGACATTGATTAAAACCCTTGGCCATTATGAGAGGGATTGATTCTTGAGTTAATAGCTATGCTTTTCCCGTAAAGTGGCAATTCATCCTTGCACAAGGCGAAGTTGTTTACCGGTTTAAAGGTGCTCTTGTCTGCGGTATAATACCTGCTTGCTATTTTCTGAAGAGGAAATTTTGTTATTATCGCGATTACGACTACGGAAGGAGCCTTTTTTTAATACCATTGTCCTGTTTTCATCACATCGTATAAAATCGTGGTGAAGCCCACAAGCCAAGGGAGTTGTAAAATAACGTCCTAATTCCTGCGCCGCATAGAGTAACCTTCCATGCTAGTAGTGTCCAGTCACTACAATATCTTCATAGAACATTTTCTGTCCTCACATATCGCGCCGTTCGTTGAAGTAATGACTTAGGTTCTTTCGTCATTTTGTTAAATATTATCATGCCTTAACCTCGTATTGTGTGTACACAATCTTAACTATAAAATGTGGATTTAAAAAGTTTTTTACATGGTTAACTCATAAACAGTCGCTTGACCCGGTGAGTGCCTTTCGCCTTGTAGTTCTTGACAGAGAGGGAAGGCTTGGTTTCTTACCCACATTGTTATTTTCGATTGGAGTGGATGTATTTTCTTCGTAGCATGCTTTTTACATTTCGATTTTTTTTACTGTTCATTCAGATTATTTCTCTTTTCCGCAATCAATTTTTCACTATTCACTTTCTTTCCTACCTCTACATCAATCGTTTTATCCTCCCTTCGGGTCATCAGCATTCAAAATTATGTTGAAATCATTTGATTCCCACGTAACGGTTCAATTATTGATCAGAGTGAACTCAATATTTACATGCATGGTGGGGTAGTTCTCCCTGTCATCTACATAAAATCTTAGTTGTTTGTGAAACGATTTGTTATCTTGCGGTATCTTAAAGGTGCAGTTGTTTGTGTTCACGATATTTTTTTTGCACAGATATTTACAATTAATCAAATATATTAATCCTTATTAACATCCCTACATTCGTTTATATTTGTTTATCTCGCATAATATTCGTCTTCCTTCAGTTAATGTGCTTGAACTTTCAGAGAAAAATATCCCCCGCGGACTGCCCGTGAGCGGATAGACCTTTCTCAAAAATAGCGAAGATATTTGCCGCATTTTTGTGCTGAATCATGTCGGGGAAGGCCGCGAGGCGGCTGGGTCGCTTGATGATGGAACCTCCCCTCATCTCATCGTTGCGGGGGCGGGCGGGTCTGCGGCAGATGCGTCATCGCAGACTCCAGAATCCGTTTCGCTCGAGGGGGCTCAATATCTCTACGAAAAGAGTCCCATCAGACCATCACAATTTCCAATTTCGTATTTACTAATCCTTGGCCGCGGTTCACTTTAAATTTGTCGGTACACACTGAAGCAAGGATATATTATTGCAATAGTTACAAGACATCCTTCATCTTTGAGTTGACATAGAGGTAAACGAACCTTTAAAATAGGCGGTTTTCCTCAGTTTAGCTACAATCTTTCATGCAGTATATACGCCAAGTAAAAGAAGTCCCGTAATAGCTGCAGGTATTGGTCTTTCATCTTGAATGTAAACTGCTGGCATTACAAACTTTTGAGATAGTAAAAGCTTCATTATTTAGTTTGCTAGATGCAAATTATAATATGCAGCATTACTTAGCTGAATACTTACAGCTATTACGGGACTTTATTTTTGACGTTTATTCTTTATGGAAGTGCATAACAAAATTGTTATCATATGCAGCATTGCTAAGCGTTTTCACTCAAAAATAGAGGACCAACGCTGGGAATACTTCATAGCCTCATGCTTTTCTTCAATGAGGTTTATTCAAAGAGTGACTCTTATTCCCCTGGCAGCCCGTGTACTTAAAAAAAATTCGCGTGCGTGTGCATGTGTATGTAAGTCGGCGCTACAAGGGTCCGCGGAGTTGGGAGGTAAAGGGAAGAGTTGCAGAAGGATGGGGAGGTGGTGTTGATTTGCGCAACCCACCCGTGATTGTTTGCCTCCTCCGTCCGCCCCCCCCCCTCCCTCCCTCCCTCCCTCCATCTCACCCTTCCGGGTTTTCCCTCAAAGCAGCCTCTCATCCCCGTCTCTGATCCTTCATCTCCCCCCATTCACCCCTCTCCAAACTCCCGCGCTACGTTTTCGCTCCAGGATATTTTCAGTTTTGGCACGCTACCCATCCCCCTAGCTTAGGGATCCCCTCCTCCAAACCCACTTCATCCCCGCCCCTCTTAAGCCGAAATCGCGCCCAAAATTAACATATTCCTCGGGCAAAATCCTCTACTCCTCTTCCTCCTCCTCCCTATTTGATGAAGTGTTGGTGGTGCTTGCAGAGTTAGGGGAGGAGATAGAGAGTTTTGGTCTCTGCGCATGCGGCCGATATTGAAAAAAGCATATCACCGAACTGCCTTACTATGGTAGGAAACGAACACCTATGATTTGTTTATAGTGTTTGTTTGTTTGGAGTGGAATGTTCACTGGAATAGTTTTCTCGAACATGGGATAAGATTTTGAAAAAATGATGACACAGGTATTCTAGATTACCGTTTCTGAATATTTGGCATCATTATCTGGTGATAATGACGTGCCTCGTCGAAACCTAGGTCGTACACAAAATATTTATGTGGAATTACGAAGTTTTCTTTACTTTCATTAAGCTTATTGTCGGTTGAGGTCTACTGTTAACATTTGGATGATGTTCTACTGCATGGAGAGTGACTAAAAACGAGATATTTCCGGCTTCCACGCCTGCGATCAACGTCGAAATGGTAATATATGATTTCACATTATGGGTCTGATTGACCTAGTAAGACATACGCATTTATTTTCATCTGGTTTATTTATCATTAGAAATTTTATTTCCGTTAAATTAAATGCTCATGAAGAAGTAGACGTCCGGCATTGTTGCGCCGGCTTTAAGTCCTCGCCTGCCAAACCTATGGTCTCGGGTTCGAGTCCCGCCTGGGCACGGGTGTTTTGAAACGTGTTGTCCAAATATGCTAAAATGATCGTTATATATATATTGGAACAACTTGTGATCATCACAGATGTTATTATAACCCATGGGGAATTGAATACAATACATAAATAAATATTTCATTCGCTAAATTTTTCCATTTCCCGTAAACTGTGGGTTTCTAAACTTGCCTCTTCTTTTTAGTTACTGCGCAGCCACTTCGAGCGCTCTTTTTTGTATTTACTCTTGAGCCTCGCCGTGCTTGTGTGATTCATGGGAGTTGCTTCTTGTTTGTCGGGATGTGTTCCCGTTTGCCGGCCTCGGATGAGGTAAAGTCCTCGCCTGCAATACAAGAGGTCGTGGGTTCGAGTCCCGCCCGGGTAGGTGCCCCAATCCAGGGCATGGTTGTTCGTGAACGTGTATTGTTAAATTGTTGAAAAGCACCGATGTAAATGCCAACATGAGCTGTTTTGGGTTGTACGAAAATAAATAAATAAATAAAATCCCAGTTGGGAAGGGAGGGGCTGGTTCCCCCGGACCGTGCACCAGTCCTATTCATCCGCTGCTGCTGCTCCTCCGTGGTCCTGGTGCTCCCCTTCGCTGTGAGAAAGAATTCCGCCGCATTCGTGCGCTTGCGTGGGAATCGCAGATTTTTGTCAGCGCGTGGAAATTTCAGGGGTTGGGCGTGCAGCGTCGATTCCCGGAATGCCCCTGGGATGAAGAGTCGCAGAACAGCTGATTTTGTTGTTTGTAATGCCATGTTTGTGTTTATTTTTTCAAATATGGTGGGAGCGGTTTTCGTCGGTCATTGTTGGAGCGGTATTCTTCAGTAATCGTGGGAGCGGTGTATTATGTATAGCTTTTTATGCAAGGTCGCCATAATACCACGAATCGGGGAGTATTTTTGGGGGAAGAGAGGCCGCCTACCTCACCTATTTTTTGCCACTAGATCGTGTAAATAGGGAGCTATACATTTTTCCTGAACTGGTTTTATGCGGGGTTGTGATGGAGGGGCAGTATTATCTTCTACAGACAAAAATCACAGCTCTCAAAATTGGATGAGTCGCTAGCGATGACGTTACAAACAACTTTTCAAATCGGGCATTTTCTATTAAAAAGTAAGCCGCAATCTTTCTTGGGGGAGGCAATGTCCCCCTCACCCGTTGGGAAGAAAGAGAACCATTGTTGCGCCATTGTGTATATGTGATGCAACTCACGTACAATTTTTAAAGTGATGATTTAGAGATTCGACTGGTCAGTCAAATTTTAATAATCCTAGACCAATTTTTGTTTTTTATTTAAATTTATTCGAATGATTTAGAGTTTCTTCTTGGCATACAATGTGAGATAACTTTGATGTAAAATGATTCGGAATAATATGGTCGTGTAGGATGGGACTTCCTGTTTTAACATGTCACAAAATGTCACGTGGCGACCGGCTCGTAGTTTGCATGTATTTTGACATTAATGACATTTATTGTGCGTGTTTTTGAGACATCCTCTATTATTGAATACCTATCTGCTGGTTTTTATTTCGTCTGTCGTGTATTTTATTCAGCGTTGCTTGAACTTAACGTTAATCAGAAAGCTTTGCCGTATGAATTCATTCATGTGTAGCCTTCGGTAATTGTCGTGTCGTGTCGTGACTGTCCTTGCAACGAGTCATTATCTCACCAGGAAATAATAATCCATTTTATTTGCGTCATGTGAGAATTGCCATTTCGGTTTCACGTCGTGGTAGCGTTTAAATAGACGTAAATAAACTGGGGCCTCATTCACACTGTGATCTTTTTCCTTCGCTCTCCTGGTTTCCTCTTGTAATTTAGTCAGTATTAGTTCTATTCTCAACGATAATGCGATAGCACAGTGACCTATTATGCAGGAAACTATCGTTTGCTTTTCTTTGGCAGCTTTCCAAGTAATGTCATTGTCCCCTGCAAAGCTCGTAAGGTGGCCAAAACGTACAATCGGAGATGCATCTTACCTCGGGGAAAGGTGTTAAGTGCCAATGCTTCTCGTCGTATGGGCTTAAGAACCATGAAGTGATCTTACGGCTTTTTATCTTTCGGCATCCATCAAAGTAATTCTAGTTTAAACGAGCTTAAAGTAGTGTGAAAAATCCACAGAGAAAAAAATCATTCCCCTTGACCGGGATTCGAACCCGGATCCCTCGATTTCCCAACTGGGAATTTATTTATTTTTCGCACAATTGTGCATTGCGGGTGACTCCCGTAAAAGTTATCACCGTGGCTAGTCCCGGTATACTTAAATTCGAGCTTAAAGTAGGTTATTTTTTCTCCTGTCATCGTATTATGGATATCTTGTTGGTCAAAGTCAAATATAATTGAATGCATTTTTCTTCCCTTTCATTTTGTCAACCATGGAGATTAATTTTGCTTATCTTTTTCCGACGGGGATGATTTAGACTAATGACGAAAACTCCAGTGATTTCTCTGAGTGATGAATATTTTTATTGAAAATTATTTTAAAACGTTGGCATTTAGAGTTTTAATGAGTAGGGCATAAATGAATTTTTAATCGAAATCGATTACCATTCCAAAAATTAAATAGCATCATTTATTATATATATTTTTGATAGTATCATAATAAGAAACGTCATTTCTTAATTTCTTAATCGGATACTAAAATATTACATTTTCGTTACATTACTGGAGAATTTACATGGATAGGAATGTGGAAACCATTGTTCTCTCTTTATCTCGTCGCTTTTTGTCTGAAAACATTTCTAAATTCCATTATCGATGTATTTAGGTCAACGAGGTCCTGATAGCTTGTATCGTTCAAACTTTTCTCTTGCCGCTATTTTTACTCGAATGTTAAAGTGGTTGAGCTGAACCTGCCAGAGCACGTCATTAAATTCAGCTCTCCTTTTTTTTCGCGTCGTCGTGTGTCCCTCAACTCGACTTGAATGAAATGAGATATAAATAAATGCGGTGCGGCCACTACGGTTACACCGCAAATGCGATACGCAGTAAACTGATAATGTTGTGGGAGTGAATCTCGTGATGGGGGTCTGGTTTTATCATTTTATTATTGTTGGCGACAGATGCAGGATAGGCTCGCCGGACAGTAACATCGGTCAAATGCCCGTCCGCGTGTCTCTCTCCCGCTCTGCAAGCTTGTTTTTATCTCGCACTCCTCCATCCTACTATCGAAATACGCTTCAATTTTTTGTCTCTTCTCCCATCTCTCTTACTCACTCCTCTGACCGCAAGCAGTCTCTTTTTTTTTGCCTACCGCAATCTCGACCTGGACTCTCTTGACTGGTTGAAGAACATTAACAGTTCTTTCTTTCTCCTACTCTCCCTCTGTCTCACGTAAGGATCGACATCGCGTGCTGCTGCTACACTGAAAGCCTTCATCGCATTGTGGGATCTTTCGAATGAAAAATAGGTGCCGCCTACTGTTGTGATTGCGGTGGATGTTTTCCTTCGATCCCCACTGCTCCATGAGGCCGTAATAACCAACCTCTCTTCCTCCCCGCCCTCCCTCCCCCCCTGCTGCTGTCGGCCGGTCGGTCGAGAGTGGGCGGAGGGTGGGCTGAAGATGGGTCGATCCGAGTGGAATATTCGTTCCAAAGCAAAGAACGCGTTGGCTCTACTACCTCAGAGTAAACAGGAACAGAAATCTTTACTAGATAATATTCTAGGAAGTAATCGCGGACTTTCCAGCGGAGCACCTGTACGGATTCACCCACAAGTGATCTTGAAGTACCATTATGAAATGATAATAATTATATAATCGGTGTCAAAAATCATATGCATTGGCCGGGGCTCGAACCCGGAACTCCAAAATTTGCGCGAAGTATTCTTTCACTAAAAACTACCAATTCACTAGTATGATAAACCTGAGCTATATTATAGATGCCAAATTAAGTTGTTAGAAAAATGATTATTATTCACTTATAAATGTTGTGTCTTGTAAAATAGATTTCATAGATGTGACGGGTAATTAGTAAATATGCCGCAGATCCTTTTTTAAATTGTTCCGAAGATAACTAATAACGAAGGACTAATTTTTTTAACTGCAGAATTGAAGATATATTATGTGTAAAAGGAACGAATTCTCGAGCTTTTTCCTTTAGGGGGGACCGAGAGAAACGGGTCAGGCAAAGGAACATTACATCTCATCACTATACATCGGTTGGGGGGTGGATTCCGTGTCCTGGGAGAGGAGGAGGGTTCATTACCCCCTTTGCCGCCGCAGCGTTTATTCATTTTAGCCCGTTCGCTGGGGGATCAAGTGACGGGTGGAAGGGGGGGGGGGATCGGAAAGCGAGGGGGAGAGGGGACATCGGCTCTTCGCTTTGTATCTCCCGCCTGCGAGTGGTAAAATGCTCGGCGGGCCTCTAATTCTGTCGGAGACGGTCTGAGTGGTCGCCAAATGCATTGCCAAGGCCCTTTCGTCATCCAACTCCTCGTTCGTCTATCTCACTCACCCACAATTGTACGCTCCATTAGTGCATGCATTACTAAACATCTAAACCTCGTTAACCTCGAAGCATCGTCGCTCTTTTCAAGTCAGGGAAAGAATTACAATAGCTTTGTATTTTAGGCTCTATTGTCTTCGCCGCTGTTGGATATTTGAGGAAATAAAATGAATAATTTTAACCGTAGTCATTGAATGTATCGCCTTAAGCTGTAAAAACCCCCAGGGAGAAAAAATATCGTGGAGTTGAAGCTGCTTTTTCGTATAGATCCAATTAGCCTCCCTAAAGTTCATTGAACCTGTGTCAATTAATAAATACCAAGCTCTGTTGTTCTGAATATATATTTTTTACGTATTATGCAATGATTCAATCGGAATGGAACTTTTGTGTGAAGCAACGAGAGAAAAAGTTTTTATTTCACAATTTTTCGCCTAGGATATATTTTTATCAATTTTAGGTTGAGAATATAGAATGAAATCGTGTGTGAGTAAGTAATTTGATCTTTGAATTTAATCTCGTGAGAGAGTAATTTGATCTACACCCTTGGAAGTATATAAATAATTCGTGTTGCTTGATGAGTTTATATTAGTTAGTGCATCATTAATGTTTAGTATTATATCTGTCCTTAAAATAGGGCAAAATTAGCGATTTGTGCCTTTTATTGGTTCTGCATCAATGAATGTAAAATAACTAACGTATAATGCGTGTGCCATTTTGAAGAATTGCCCGTTTTCGAGAATTACACGTAGGAAAAAACAACTCTGACCAAATGTTGGTAATCGTCTTTTTATTCATGCTTCCTGCATCAAAAAACGGGTTCAAAGTCTTGCATCGCGTCGTTATGTTTGTCAGCAGAATAGTCGCTAATTGCATAGCCCTGGTCGAGTTCCCTCGGGAGATTTTTTGTTTACTGTTACTCGCCATATTTCACGTGAGAGTTTCACAAATTCAGAAACCATCAAATGACCTCGGTATGTATTGTTTCCTCTTTAGGAAACTTTGTTGAGAGTTCAGCGATTTCGCGTGCACTCTTATAGTTCTCAGGCACTTAAAATGTTTTCAATGATTTTAATATATATACTATTCTGGTTCATATTGAATTCATTCAGTAGAATTCATAAAAATTGGCCGAGAATTGGAAGGGAATTCATAAATTATTTATTCCTGAAATGGTTAATAGTGACCCATAGCTCAGGTTCGCAGTTAAGAGGTAAAAGTGTGAGAATAACTTGACCATAATCACTTTGTCGCCGTTGTAAATTTTCCCGAATATTTCTTTTAATTTTTTCCTGTCAGAGGCTTAGACATTTTTAAGCATGTGACTGTTTAGTCTTGATAAAACGGAGACGTGGAAGAAATTTAGTCTTGCTTTGATGTTTAAAATCGCAAGATGCCCTTTATTTTATGGTCACCAACATTTCACGATCATCCATGTTCCAACCAACGTGAAAAGGTATTTTCAACTTTGAGACACGAAATTAGCCGCATCTCCTTTCACCAGCATTAATAACAGTCTGCAGTAACTCATACCCCATGCTTCGCAATGAATTCTACCTAAGTTTAATGAAATTTTAGGAATTATTTCCTCGGCGTCTGATGTTTCTCTTCTGGGGAAATAAGTATGGTGAGAAACATGGGTTTTTATGGATTTGTGTTGCTACCATTTTTGAGAATCAGGTTGGAATAAATCCGCCGTTTTCTCTGATTCAAGTGCACGTTCGTGGAGACGATCTATATTTTTATGTGGGACATTGTTCGCGTTGAATACCTCCGCGGGCTTTTCATTCCAAGCGTGCGGGATGGAGTGGCCTCGGCCCCTTCCGCATTAACGATTTATCGAGCGTGAATACGAAATGCGATTACGTCTCGTCTGTCTATTCATTCATGAAAATACTCCCTTTCGTATTCGGTTGATCATTTCCTACATCCGACCTTCTCTCTCTCCTTCGCATATAGCCCGAATACTGTGCTCCTTCATCAGAAAGAACATGGTGGTTAACTACCACATTCCGTACAAGTTAAGGGTATCAAGTGAACCATTATGATTATCTGGTGCTGAATAAATCGAGTGTTTTTTTATTGGATCTGTGCTTCAACGCATTTAAGTGTTCGTCATTAAACGTGATGATTAACCGATTCTTCAGGTCTCGTCTCCTTTGCATTTACTGTGCAGTATTTCATCGTAAGTATAACGCATATATTTTCTTCGCAAATAAATTCCTTTTTACAATAATTATATTTTTCGATTTTAAATCACTGTTCGATATGCTGTGATTGAGGAATCCGATAGGAATATATTAATGGGTGTTGTAACAAGTGGGCATAGCATATGAATCATCAGTTTGTAAATTTATACGCCGTAGATATTTTCACCCTTAATCTGCATAACATTTGTATAATTTTATTTTATTAATTGATCAGTGATTAATAATTGCCCCCGCCTTTATTTTTTGGCTGTTTTCTTAATCACTTGAGAAGGCCAAGTTTAGTTGGTTTGGATAGCCTTAGTAAATATATATCTGAGTTCGGAGAATGCTTACGGCGCACAGTGGGCTAGAATCGAAAAAAGCTGGCCAAAACCTCAAAATCGATTTTTTTGAGCTAGGAAGTTGAAACTTCGCATACACATTCTCAAATAAATTGTGCATTATTACCCAGATTATTTTGGTCCTGTGTTTTCACTTTAACAATATATGTGAGGTCAAAGTTGAGCAAATTTAGCGAAAAACGACCACCCTCGATTTTTTCTGAAAATTGCCGACTTTATCCTCGTGCAGTGGTTTTATAAATAGTTTTATCGACAAAACTGTTATACCATCTTAATTGACACTTCTTATTCTTTCATTTGAAAGGTTTTTAAAGATTTTGTTTCATCAATAACCATAGATACATAAGAAAATGGCGGAGCCTGTTTTCAACCCATATTTTTACATAAACGTAGAAAAAAAGTAGACATTGTCACCGGCTTACACTAAGTAACTTATATCATGTCGTTCTTTGAAGCTTCTACACTGTGAATCTAAAGTCAAACCTTGCACCAATTTGCAACCCCGAATTTTAAATCGTTTTTTCGAACGCACGGACGACTCCGGTTCTGGCCGGCGGCGGCGGAGAGTACGGCGACGCGGCAAGCGGGTGGATTCAATATGGTCTCATTCACTTTTATGTGTGGATAACAGATATATTAGTGACAGAAAATAATCACCAGAAAGTAAAATTTATAAATATTGCTACGAATGACTCTCATTATGCAATCGTTGGGCACTGCAAGAGGTGCACTGAAAGGTTTCTTTCTTTGAGTGCATTCCATGGAGAATGGACTTAAATCGCGTTCTTAAAGTGGGGAAACGGACTCTTTTACTAACTAATAAACTTTTTAAAAATAACAGTTAATATATTCACTCATTGAGGGAGTCTCTCACCTATGGCCTAGTTTCGACTCTCGGGAGAAGTGAGTTCATTAGTTGCATACGGATTACATTGTGACTTAAGCGGTGTATATTCGTCCGTATGTGTCTCTGATCTCCCGAGATGATCGCATTTCTTTCTTGACGTACATAAAAACATTTTGTTTGCCACGAGGTGATGAAGAGGACAGAATTTACCTTCATCATCGTATATCCTGATGATGTCTGGTAGACGAATTAATTAGGAGTTTGTATTAGCGGATGTTTTGAATTCATTTTCTGTTATTTCATGTGTTGGTAACTGTGTGCCAATGATATTTTTTACTCTTGCGTCGTGAATGAGTTACGTAAAACCCTTTCTATACCTTAATTATCCTGTTGATAATTTTTAATGTATTTTTATGTTTAAGAAATCCTTGGATTCTTGGCCCCATTTTTCATTGTAGACGTACTGAAAGTTTTCGTAAGATGATAGCCTGATAAATCCGTTCCGGAAAAAAATGAATCATTCCTGCGATTGTGATACTACAATAGATTCACGTATGTTTTTCACCTATGTTCTGAATTGAAATGATGCCAAGTTGATTCAAAAGATGTATATTCTTTCCCCCTTTTCCGTTGTGTGAATAGAGTTGCGTAAGACTTCGCTTTATGCGGCAAACAAAAAAATAGTCTCTTTTTTCCCTTCTAAAATTAGTTTTTTTCTCTTTATTTTAAATTTTATCTCCGCATTCCTCTTCGAGAGTGCCTTATAGAACGTTGTAATGGGATACTTTCAGTTCCAGAGAGTTTTGCTTCCGATTGCGGTTCACATTTGGAAACTTTTCCTTCTTTCTTCCCGAGGGCATGCGTGGTGAAACTTCTCCGGTGGATTAAATTTGTGAGTTCAATTCTGTATCAACTTCTTCTAACTTTCAGATTCGTAGATTTTTACTTTTAGTTACAATGAAAGAAAAAACATCTCCCTTATTGCGCAGTGATGGATTTCTACTATTTTTCGAAGTTTTTTTATTGACTGCATTTATGTCAACTGACTACAGACAGCATTGATGGCTCGACCATAACGTGATGAATGTCAGTCCACTAGGCCGGCTATTAGTTTCCCAGTTAGGGAAAGCTGTTTCCCTTTGTTTTAAGTAACCAAATCTTAATAACGTAAATGAAAAGTACAGTTCGATCATTTTCTGACGATGAAAGCATCCATTTTTCCAATTACGAAAAATGAGGGTCGGTCCACTGTCCATTCTCGGTTTGATAAACATTTTAAATTCCAAGAATGTCGATCAAAACCGTTTATTACGGCCAAAATTGGCTTATTTTTATGGGCAAGTTCCAAAAATGTCACCGTTTACGATCGAAAGCTCCCAACAACGTTCCATGTGACAACGCTTCGTGCATTTAGAGAGCATAAGCTCTCACCAATTCCTGGCTCCCTTTCGCTCATTAGATGCTAATTTGCCGCCCTTGAATTTTCAAGCAACGCCACGGTGACGGGATTGGTTTGTAATAGCATTTCAAACTAACCAATTAGCATAATTTAATTTTTACTCCGACGCAAGCGCTCAACATTTCCATATTTGGCGTAGCGCACGCGTGTCACAAATGGGGGCCCCTATTTTTTCAATTCAATTTTAGTGCACGGCACGGCCTTCGTTGCGAGCAGTTTAGAGGAGGGGGCGTAATGTCTCCCCCCTACCATATTATCGTCCTCCCCTCTTTTTCTCTCTCTCTCGCAGTTCAAAATCACCGAATTGGAATGCAAGAGCTAGCTCGGAGCGTGGAGGAAATATCCGAAATAGCGATTTGCTCATTTATTCCCTCTCACGTCCCCTGCCCCGCCTGTTTTTCCATCGCTCTGTTGATCGCATGATTTTATGTAAATGACACGATGAGCGGTTCCGTAGGTACTTGAGGAGTGGAGTAATTTTTTTGGAAGTCCACTGTTTTTTTAGAACTTGTTTTCAATTAATTTTATTTCTCGGAAAATTATTCTTTCCATTTTTAATCCGTGTTGCAACGCAGGAGAGTCGGAAGTAATTTTCCGTTCGCCAAACTAGGAACCAGTTGTCCTTCATTCAACCTACCTACCTAGCTCCACCCAGCTTACCAATGCTGTAACATTTCGTTGGTGACGTTATACTTAACCCGAATAAGTATCCTCGTTGGAAATCATCCGCCTTCTACTTACTCTGGTTTTCCTGATCATTAGTATTGTCATTTTCCTTTGAAGAACTGGGTTCTTGCTTCCCAGCGTATAATTTGAAGAAATAATTCTCGGGTTTTCCACCGGGTGTGCTTTTGGTTAATTGGTCCCAACGTTTCGACGGCTGAGTCTACCATCGTCTTCAGGGATTCAATTTGGCTCCAGATTTAATCCCTGAAGACGATGGCAGACTCAGCCTTCGAAACGTTGGAATCGATTAGCCAAAACCACACCGGTGGGAAACCCGAAAATCATTCCTCCAAGCATTATACCATATAGCTTTCGCGAGGACCTTTCGCAAGGCTGCGGGGATGAGTTCTCTTCATTGCACACCTTTCTTTGTTAGCTGGTCATGGGAGCCCTCGAGTTGACCAGCATGCGTGTGTGTGGATTCGGAGCAGTTCCCTCCTCGGTCCGTATTCCGTCCTCTTTCTCTGCGTGCGCGTTTATTGAGCGGCTGAGACACAAAGCGGACCCGGTCGAACCAGGCGCCACCGCCGTACCCTGGCACTTTACCTACGCAATGCTCCCTCCCACCCCTCTTAACCCCTTCACGTCAGTGCGCTCCCCCCTCCCCCACCCCGTTGAGCCAATACATCTCCCTTCTCGCATTTGCATGTACAACCAACCGCGCAGGCTTTTCGTCGTGCTCAACCGATCTAGTCCGACCTGTCTTCGCGCGGCGACACGATCCGAAAGGGGCTGTGCATGTTGTACAGGAAGCGTTCGCCTGCGTCAACAACCCTTCATTTCCCCCATCCCCTTTCTCCGATTGCACCAACCCCCTCCTGTTTCTAGTTCATCTCTGGCACATCCCTTCTCTTCCTTTGCAACTTACACCCCGTTCACACCACCGTAGTAGCTACGTTTGTAGTCGTGAGCAAAACGTCGTGCAAACGTACATCCTTTTGTGCGTATCTATTTTAAGTTCGTTTCTCGTACATAATATTTTATTGAGTGGCAGAGTGTAGTAAATCATCTTTGTAAAATAAGAAAATTTCACGGAAGTATATTCATTGACCGGGATTCGGATTCGGCTTGGTAGTTTTAAGTGGTAGATGGCCCTGGCGGGAATTAGGGAGATCTTAGTTTGGATTCCAGTCAAAGTAAATGAATTTTCCTCTGAGGTAGTATCGCACGTGTGGGTTTATAGGTACACCGCCGGCTATTCTGAGGTTTTTTCCTTGATTAACACCCGAAATAAAGTAAAGTAGTAGGTAAGGCATTTGCAGCTAATTCGAGGGGTCCAAGTAAATGATATTTCCCTCTGTGGAATTTTAAAGCCCTCGGCCAATTCTGGGAGCCATTGTCGTCTCAGTCAAATGAATAATTAGTGAATCCTACTGTGTACTCGAGCGAGGTATACTATAGATGAGTGAATAAAGTAACATATTTTGGTAATTGATGGTTTCGTGCGTAACTTCATGGAATTTATTCGTTATTCGAATGGAAACGTCAACTTTGTTGTTTTCCGCATGAAATTGCTTTGCAGAAATCCGGCTTCGAAATAGTGATTTTAATAGCATGTATTTCCTGCGCGAAGATTATATCCCATGGAGCATGAAGAACATTCATCTTAGATTAAATCGATACACCTTCATCTTCTGGTAAATATCCCTCTACGGAAGCAACAAATTCATGAATCAGCTGTGGAATGCGGGAATGATATTTCCATAATTCCCATTTATTTTCCCAGTCGGTTCTATTTGATTTAAAGTTCGTAAATTGTCAAATACGGAACACTTCATGAGGAATTCATGTTACAAGAGCGATTGTTGTTTACGCGTGTCATCTCATGGTAGCTCGGGGTAAAAATTGCACATTTTAAGGACAAATTTCCGACGGTTTTGAACGCTCGCTGTTTGAACGGGGTGAGTGTTCGTTTGCCCCTCCGACTTCCCCCGTCTCAGCTTGGATCGTCCCAAGTCATCCTCTTCACGGCTGTGCGCCATGAATGCATGTGCATAATTCATTCCGTGACCTGAACGCGGCGGCCTGTGATGTCGGTATTTTGTGTGGAGGCGGTCCTTCTCTTGACCTCCTCCCTCAGACCTGGTTAAAGAGATGTGTTGACGGCTTTATATTTTCATCGCATCATGATCGGATGAAGAGTTTGCATAATTCTTTGTGAAATTAGTTTGCGACCGCTGTCGAGAGTACTAGGTCCTTTGTTCATTTTCGGATGAATTGGTATTCCCTCAATTTGCTTTTTTAAGAGATTTGAAATGATTTTTTTTCTGGGTTTGACGTGTGGAGGTAGCCATATTAATAGCAAAGCCTTGAGGTGTTCACTTTTATGGCAAACGGTATGAGGATTAGGGAGTTGAATTACATCAATGTTCGCGTCATCATGCAAATCATTTGCTTGATATTTCTAGACGAAAATTATTGCATAAGGTAGTCTTGTATTACAACTGTGCTGTAGAACGGAAAATCTGTTAATTTTGCAGTGCTCTGCGGACAAATCTATGTTATTTAAATTTGATGATCGACTTTCACGACTTGAAAGTTTTTTATGTATGTTTCTTAGTAGATATATGATCTACTTTTCATGTTCATTTTTCATATTTTTTATAAGTTTTAGATTTAAGTTTATTTGTGAAAAACATGGATTTTGTCGTAGAGTGATACTCTCCAAAGTAAACCTGAAACATGTATGAGGAAAATAATTATTGCATTTAAAACCCGTTATTTTGAAATAGAAAGGGACAAATTGTGTTCTATGCAATTAATAGCTCTCATTTGCACTCTGACGATAATGTCAACATTTGAGTGTACATTTACTAATTTTAACAGGGAACTCGTGAATATGTAATCTGGGTGGGTTTTATGTAATAATATGGTGTATATAATTCCATGCCTAAAACAGTTGATTGTAAACAACTAATAAGTTCTCCTCATAATACCGCCGTTCATGGACCATTTATAAGGTCCACCTGCCAAGCATAACGTTTCCCTTCGCAGCAACAGCTTTCCCGGAGGGACGATAATCGTGCAAAACCGGTCGGCAACGAATCGCGGAAGGCTTCATCTTTTTTTTTCGTCCTCGATTAATTGCGTTGGATCTCTGCCGCCTTTCGACGACGCGTCGGCCATCGGATGCAACATGCGACTCGGCGTCTATACCCTCCCGTCCTGTGCCCCTACCCTCGTGGGCACGCGGGACTTGGCCGCGGGGAGACAATTATCCGAGCGGTGGATGTTTAATAATCAGGTTAATGTTCGGGGACGCGAAGTGGGCGGAACCGACCCTTCCGCCGCGTCCAGTTATAAATTTAGAATCAAAGCAGAGTGGCCGAAAGTGGGCGGAGGGGAGAGATAGAAGCCAGATTTTTACGCCGCTGAGCTGCGTGGAGGATGGCGTGCGGCATGGAGGGGAAGAATGAGGCTTGTGCACCTCCCTAACTTGCAGCGGTTGGTATTGCGATGTTTTTCAGCTCGAATGACACGGTAGGCCTTTCTGAAGCTAGCTGCCAAACATGTTAAGCTTACGTAGCGTCGGTGAAAATAAATTCGAGTATCGGTAATCGAATTCCAGTGGGGTACTTTGAACTCTGTAGCGTTAAACAAGGCTAATGAGACCGACCGAGAGTCCTATGCATTAAAATGACGCGAATGAATGAATCAAATTCAGGATAGGGGAGGGGAGCCGTTTCTTTCCTTGGGGAGCCGTTTCTTTCCTCACACCTCAGGATTCCCTTGTGCCAGTAGCCAAAAGCTCTACCTACTGCTAGTAACCTTATATTCCTCCCTTCATGTTATTTCACCCTAATTATATGACTGTCTAACAGTAGAATTGGCAGTGCTTTGAATGAAATTCTTTGGAATTTGATCGGGGTTTTATTCTTTCGATCAGTGGAGTAGATCCTTCCCATGAAATACCCTATATCCTATTCTATTTTTGTTTATTAAGCCTAGTTGAGTATCATCATGTAGAAATTAAGCGTGAATGTTTTTTAAATTAAGTTTTGCTGTACGCTTTCGTGAATGATTCTCTAGTATGACATTGTGAATCTTTGTGTATATATCCTCCTCATTGAGTATTTTTTCGGTAGTTTCTACGACACAGTGGCGTCTTCGGGTCGAAGTCCTAAGACGCCGCTGTAACAATCGGATAAACTGTTGTCCATAAATAGAACCATAGCGATGCGTGTACCCGGAAGCTCTATCCATCCCTTTTTTACGCATTAATCGTTTCAGATAGCCATTTTAAGAGTGCCGCGTCTGATCCCACAGTCGTGGAATGACTGCTCTGGTATTGCGCAGAGGTTTGACTCTTTATAATAGCCGCCTTAAATAAAATTTTACTCACGTTGTCATTCCTATCGTTGGCTCATCACACCATTATGTATTTCGTGCGCGTGTTGCATTGATTTTTGCCGCTGTATTTCCAAAGTACGTCGTGCAGTGAGTGATAACTCACGTCATCCATCGGATTACGTGAGGTCGTTGCTTTATCTACATCTACATGATACCATGTAAGCCACCTCTAGGGGCTTTGGCAGGTGGTGACGAATCACCAGCATGCATCATGCGACAGGATCTCCACGTGCACATCGCACTATCTTAAAAAGAAAAAAAAACGCATAATATGAAAAGCAATCCTCCTCATGCATGCTTCATGCAGGTAACGGTAAATAATTAATATAGCATATATAATACAATTATATGGCGAGTGGCGAGGTGGTTATTATGCCGAGGCCAAAAATCGACTAGGATTTGAGTGGTCGTAGGAGTAAGTTAATATGTAATACAATTGAATGATAAGCAAAGATATCGTACTACTTCCTTAATTTTATTTCTCAGCTCCATTACACGTTTTTAGATTTGCTTCTATAATGATGTAGTATCTGACGATGATTGTAAGCCAATCGAAAAAAGTGGGCAGTACTATATCTTTGTTTATATCATTTGATATGCTGTTCGACAATATCTCTCCTGAAAAAGTTGACTTTATGTAACAAAATGCTCAAAAACGAAGAAGTTGAATGAAAAGAATAACACTGATAAAACTAAAAAATATATTGCATTTCGATTCTTCGCGTTCACCGTTTACCGTTGTCGATGCATCGGAATACTCGGCGCAGCTTCTCCCTGAGAGTCAGGGCGTCGTGCATCGTGGTGGGTTGTGGATGGAGTTGTAGGGAGGCGTATGAGTGGGATGAGGGTGGGGGGGGGGAAGTTGTGGGATGCGGTCGGATATGCGTGGGGAGGAGGGAGTGACGGTGGTCGTTTGCATAATTTAAACTATCATTCCTCTGCCCCCATACTTAGCCATCCCCCTATTCTATCTCTCCTGTTTCCGACATTCTCAAAGTATCTAACACTATGTGCGTGCGTCTACATTACGCCGTGCCACCCACCTCGGTTTTATTTGGCTGGAATGGAGTTTTTTCTCTTCCACTCTTTACTACTAGGCATGCCGTTTGAAAAACGGGTGAGTCGACAGAATATGCGTACATGCGACTAGATTGGATGGATTTTTAAACAAACGGTGAAATAATTAAGTGTAACAAGAAAAGATATTTGTTTAAAAGGTAAGCATTGAAGTATGGGCGCATAAAAAGTTGTGTAATTTCCTAAATTTACTTACTTCTATCGGAAATATCTTTTTTTAGGAGCCTGCTATTGATGTTAGCTGGTATTTCAGGACTAGTAGGGGGCAGCTGAATTGCTACTGTAACAGGATATCTACCTGGATTGAAACCTCGATGTAAGCGATCTTCATTGGGGGGAATTTCTTATGTCACTTATCCGTTTTTTTTAATATTATTGCAATATACCTCTATAGGAATTGGGACTGAAACCTCAATAAAAGTTATCTTCGCTGTGGGTTAACTCTTCTCGGGATTCCCACCGGGTTAATTTATCCATAACGGCCAACGTTTCAAAATCCGACTCGGGGCTCATCCTCAGGGCTGAAAGTTGTTTTATTTGTTTATCTTTGCTGTCTTTGTTCTCGGGGAAAAGAAATTATTACACATCTCCGTTTTGGTATAGTATCGGTGTCCTCTTGAGATGTTTTCCATGTGCGTAGTAAATATTTCGCGTGTAAACTTACTTCAAAGGACCTACGAAGAAGTATAGTTTTAGTGTCGATATGAGAGTTTTCCCCCCTGCAATCTTTACTGACACTCTACTTTTCCTTCCCTCGATCACCTAGATCACTTGTCTCTTTCCTTAACCAAATTCTCTTTCTATATCTCACCCTTGTATAGGGGCGCGTTCTTTTCACGGAGAGTCATAAAGGCAGCGTTCTCTTTTCTACGACCGTGGTAACAACTTTATTTTTGGGGGATCCCCAAGTTCGCTGCGGTTTCCCCTCTGTCGCATAGGGTGTGTTTCATGCCGTTGGCGAAATATCCCATCGGGAGTGATAAATATTTCATCGGGTGGGAATGAAAATTTCGCGGCGGAGCGATGAAATATCGGAACGAGGAGGGAATACCGTGGATGAATGGTGTCTCTATATCTTATTCGCCTTTGAAATAAATTTCTAAGTTGTATTGTGAAATTTTGTGGGTTCTATGGAGTGGGCACTAAATTTTGACCGTCTATCTCTCAACCTCATATTTATAATTCCGAAATTGAAGCGCGTAATATCAGTGAAGTAGAATGCTTGCGCTACCATGCAGTCTTGGTATGAGTTATAGTATAAATTATTGAAAGAAGCACTGCGTAGCCTTCTCTGATACAGTGTTGTCAGAACTTCATCTAAACTCATGACCTTCAAACTGTTAAATGAGACTTCCATAATTCTGCAGACAACCTTTCTCTCCGCTAACGAGATATTCTCTATTCAAGGTCATCACTGTTTACAAAATTTCCCTTCCTCAGGCCTTTCGTAACTCTCGTATAAACTTTGAACTAATTAATTTCTAATTCTTGCGTTGAGTGTCGGTAGTAATTATATTAAATCACCATTTTGGTTATATACCTTTTTTTGCATTGCTTCAGAATTCAGTTCTCGTTTTTACTCTTTCTTTTCGCCTTAGTGACATATCCAAAGATTCATGTGAGACAATGACCTGAGAATTGTGAAGCAAATAATACCTTCATTTCGCACCTTCGAATACTTTTCGAATTTCTGACGATTACACAGCTCAGTGTTTGCGGAATATCCACTGAATGTACTCAGTGCTAGAGTAGAATATTCTGTTGTTATTCACCCTATAACCGGTGGAGCTAGCCGACGACCGAGGAGTACCTTTAAACGAATTCTTTGTTCATGTTAAGTGGACTCATCGTTCCGTATCGATCGGTCTTATGTTGTCATTTTTTCGGGACGAATTATTGATTTAAAATACATGTTCCTGACTGAAAATTAAGCTGCTTTACTTATTTCTACTATTTAAATTTCCAAGGTGCATATATTAAATGTGCGATAATAAGAGACTTTTTCCCAGCGTATTGGTATGGAACATTGTTCTCGGCCGTCTGTCTGGGTGCTGTGCTGGTTCAGGTGATTCACGCTGCCAACGTTTCGAAGAAAGAGTTATTCTCCTTCTTCAGGGCTTGTTCCGAACAAGCCCTCGAGTCTGAGAATAACTCTTTCTTCGAAACGTTGGCAGTCCGGATCGTGTGAACCAGCACTTCACCCGAGATTAAATTCCAATATTTGTAATTCTCGAATTCTTGTAAATATTTTCCTGTACCTAAAGTTTGAATATGTTACCTCATAATTTTCTCAGATACATATATATATTTTTTAAACATTTTATTTAGATTAAGGCAATATTATGTGTCTGCCCTTATTCCCTGATAATTTCATGATGATGACGTCGCTCTTAAATGACTCATTAGTCGTGAAAAAAAAGAAAAAAACACTACTAGCCGAGAGGGTGTGATGAATCTTGAAGGCATGAATCCTCTCGAAGGAATCGACGCGTTTCCACATGACCTGTGTGTGGTCCTTTTATTATGTATGTCTTTCATCGAAGACATCGCCTCTCTCATCTCTCACCCTCCTCGCCAGCCATTTCCTCTCACTCCTCCTCAATCCGACCATCCCTTACCTTTTTCTCCCACCCACACTCACACTTGACCTCCGCTCGCCGTCTTACTCACCCTGAACCTCCCCCCGTCTCTCTCTCTCTCTCTCTCTCTCTCTCTCTCTCTCTCTCTCTCTCTCTCTCTCTCTCTCTCTCCTCAAACCTCCGCCACACGTCAAACATTCCACCCCTTCTACCCACTCCTCGCCTTCCGCCTTATCTATCTATCACCTGCCACCCTCCCCTCCCCTCTTTCCCTCTCCTCCGACCGCTTTTCTCCTCCCCTTTACCCTCTTCCTCGCGCGATGGCTCATGGGAGAAAAGAGGTGGCGAGGGGGCATGGTTAAAGAGGTAGGGTGTGGGGTGGGGGGAGGGCTGCGCTGAATTATGGAACGATGCCCTCATACTCTTTTTCTCTCCCTCCTCTCTCGTCCCCCAAGTTTCCAACTCCTCCCCCGCGACCTCCCACCGTCACTTAGCAGCCCCCGAAGTGTGCTAGCGTCGTTAAACGCGCAGGGCCCCGCGTCAAGGTGCAGCAAGCAGTCGGGCGCCGAGGAATGGAGATGGCAGAGATCCCTCTTCAAAGGGAGACAGCTACGAACTCGACGTCGCGTTTTGAAGTTTTGAAGAAAATGAAGTTGTTCGGGTAATCTTTCCACGTTGGGGTAGTTAAAAAAAAACTAATATTTCCTCTTCAATGGTCGTCTTTTTAGTAGAATGATGAGTCATGAGAGACCTCCGACATTTGGAACGAAGGCGGTCGTAATATAGTCGCCCTGAACTGGAAAGCTATCCCGTAAAGCCTCATTTATTTTGTTAGGAAATATTTTTTACTTGTGGATGACATTGATGAAATATTTTCGTATTTTCCTCATGGTATCGTTATTGTTCCCTTGAAAACTACCTCCCTCATAGCAATTAGAGGATTAGTGGATTTCTCCATTTTCGGGTTATCGCCGCGTTTCGTGGTCAGAGGTGACGACAGTTTCGCCAGGATTCCACCAGATGTCTTCACTAATTCAGTACGCCACGGAAGACTCCGAGACAACACAGCAATTAGAGAATTTTACCATGAATGGTGGTTAATTTGTCTTTAAAACGACTGCGGAAGTTGATTGTTGAAGATTGAAACACCGTTCTACAACGGGCTTATATTCTGACTACGAGAGTCCCCAGCAAGACTGCGGTTTTACAATTTGACCATTATCATAGATAATCTATTCGTTTACTTAGGTAGGTTTATTTGGAGCACACTACGAATCACCCCAGTCTGTCCCTTATCCGATATTGTATTTTCCAACATCGGTTAGAAATTAGGGTTACTGTAATCTATCTACCCTTTTCTCGTCCACTCCTTCACATCTTATTAATGTGGCATAAAGGAATTTCATCGGAGTATTTTCAAGTGTATTCTTCTCGTTACCAAGGTGAAATCAGCTCGTAGTCATTATGAAAGAAGTTGGTTTTTGTGGGATTCAGTGCAGCATTGAATGGAATTATTCGGTCAAGTGGAAACAGTGTTGGTTGCACGTGCTTTTCACGGCCGTTGGTAGTTTTTTCTTTTCGTTTTTTAACGGAAGCGATGGGGCTAGAGGCCGAGGCGGGGAAGCCGTTGGAAGATGGGAGGAGTAGTATCGAAACAGGTGGTTCGTATTTAATTCGGAAGCGGAATCTCCCATTAGGCCCTTGGAATCTCGTCTAATTGGTCGGTTTTGCGGTTCGTCATTCGTTGCTTGTACAGAGCGGAAACGGAGGGCAGGAAACAACGAGAAAGTTGCAATTAGTTGTGGAGTGAGGGGAGGACTACAATAGGTGGTGGGAGTTGAGAAGAATGAACTGGTATTATTGCTGTATGTGGTGGAAGTTACAAAATTTCGGTTGTCTTCTTTCCTGCGACGTCTCTCCCGTAGTTTCCTTAATTACTTTCCCGCAGTAGTTGTCTCTTAATTCATCATTTTTATGCGCATAACTTTAAATCTGCCTGTTCTAAGCGTTTGCTATCCGTTGCTATCGTGATGACACGAATACTGAAACGGGTGCGTGGGTGGCTTTAAGCCACTCACTGCCTTTTTTGGCCCAGCGACGACTTTCCGGCTCAACTGTTCTTTTCCTGTGCATCTATCAGAATGAAACTACTTTAGAGGCCTTCGGAAAAAAATCACCTGCACTCGTTTCCGGAATTTATTTCTCTATGTGACACCATAAAAGTTTTGTGAATCTTCACATTCGAATATTTGGATTCGGCCAATTATCTAAATTCTGTTTTGATGACACAAAGCCTCGGGGGTATATTGATATTGCAGTGACAATCTATAGCAACATTTAGGTTTTTGTGTGTTATAATTTTGTTTTGTATTGGAATATGCTCTTCTGTGACGATTTTATGGGTTAACTTACGACTAAAATTATTATACAGTGAGATTGAAAGTAGCCCATATCCTTTTTTTGACAGTGGTGCAGTCCAGACAATCGTTACTAAAAGTATGGCTCGCATTGTCTTAAGAGCATACGCGGTGTATGCTCTTGAGGATGATTTTACTCTATAAAAAGCTACATTCTCGGTTTCGATTTGCATTTTAAGAAATTTTGAATTGAGAAAAATTTTGTCTACAATTTAAATAAATTTAACTTTTGATTGTAGTGTCAATGGGTGTCTGTTAATTCATGTTAATTAATAACTGTTATCATCATCATTAATCGACAGTCCTAAGATCACTAAAACGCGACCCTCGATTCCGTTTTCCTCTGTGCAAATAATGCATTCATTATATTTGTCAGATTTTGTTGCACTTAATCACCGCGTGCTTTCGAACGTTGCTGCGCTGAAAGAAACCGTTTATCATCTCAACTTGATATTTTCTCATGCCCTATTACTTTTTTCCTTTCCCCGTGCTAATTGAGAGGCATGCTCTACTGCGTTTAGCGAAGGTATGTCATCTGCTCTCCGGCGCAACTCTTCGGTGCTAGTTACCGGCAATTTTAGGAGAACTGATGAGAGCAGTTACTAAATGAGGCACGAGATGATTTATTTCGAACTTATCTGTCATTCGTAACACTGATTGTAATTGTTTTAACTCCAGATGCATTTGTCTCTCGATTCTTTGGTGCCAGTGGTCTCTGTTAGTTAAAATATTTGTCTTCAGGTACTTAGAGTTTCCTGCTGCGATAGACGATTCGTTGCAAGAAACGTACTGGAAGATACTTTGGAAAAATTGAAGCTAAAAAAATAACTCCGAGTTATTTTTTCCTGACACCATCTCAGGATCCAAGTAAGAGAAACATATAATCAATATTATCGGGCTTATTTTAGATGAAGTTTGACTGTATAATAAAATTTAAACTAGTGATAAACTGTGGAAAATCTAAAGAAATATTTGGTAAATTTAATTTTATGGTTTGAGTCCGTTATACCTCAAGATACCCTAACGATCGATTCGAAGGTTGATTTACGAAATTTTTAACTTGTTCTAATTTTATCATGAAAATGCAAAATTTACAAATACGCCGTAATAGCCGTATCACCTGTATTTCTGATTACTTCCGTTGGTTGATACCGTCCCAGACGCGTCACCTGACGAGGCGATGGGCCGTGTTGTTGTTTCCACTTTATTCCAATTACCGTCGAGTTTCCATCCCCCTAAGTTCATTAAAAGCGCCAAGGGTCGATCCTTCTCCCCTTGCCTTCTGAATTTCTCGAAACCCTCCTTACGGGAGCTAGTTTGCGATCCACCATGAATTGTGTCATGTGCGTGAGAGGACTATTAGGCATCCTCTTGTCTCGCATTTGTTCCCAAGTTACACCCGACGATGCGGGTACGGTTGAAAGAGAACTATGGCTTTGATCTGTAGTAAATAGCCGTCGTTATTGATATGATACCGCCCTAATTAAATTCCTTATACATTTTGCTGGAGTGTTTAATTTATTCCTCGATATTTAAGTCTCAAGTCGTTCATTCTATGCCTGGAAAAGCGAATTAAAGCGATCCGGGATTCGATGAATAAATAACCATCATCAGTCGTAAATTAGTGGCAATTTATCTTATTGTTGTAACCTTAATTACGTAACTGAAGAAGAGATGAACTTTGAAACGGACGAATCCGGGTCGCTTATTTAAAAAAAAGAAGTGTTATTAGTAATAGATATTTATCCAAGAACTTGAAATGTATCTTGTTCGTATTAAATAATTTCATATTAAAATAATATTTGTATCCTTATATAATGCTCGATGGCTGTTTGGAAATTTCAGTAAATTTTAACGTTACTTTTAAGTACTAGCTATGGTAGTAACTTGTAAATATGTCGGTTTTTAATATGCATACTATTTTCACCTTAAGTTCACTTCTACAATTTGTTAACAGCGCACCTCTTTGAAAGCTAAGAGTGAATAATTGAAAACTCAAGTGTGTAAAATATTAAGTACCTACACTTACTTTTTCATATTTTATTTGTGGAGGGATGAAGGAAGCATTCCCTTTATATTACCTTCGTTTTCCCAATTCACGCCACATTAATATTCTTGAATGTTTAAAGTATGCTTCCTTCCAACACGAAGCTTTTTTTATTCGTTTGTGGAGAGTATGCGTGTCGTGTGACCAACCAACCGTAAGTAATTATCCTTCTTCACCTCGCAGTTGAGATGAATGCGAGAAATTTATTTTAAAAAGCTTTATTTCCACTTTGAATACCGAATAATTCATCGAGTAAGTATACTATTCTTCTGTAATTGAACAAGAACTGGAATGTGAACGATTGCATCATCATTCCGAATTAATTACCTGTGATTATTCATAAATTTTGTAGCCATATTTATATTTATCAGCTATGATCCGACTACTGGAAAAAAATATCTCAAGACTTTATGCATAACTTTAGCTTTGCCATGACCTTTGCTAAAATTCCGCTAACCACATAATCTGGTGTCCTATTTAGAGGATTTTAACCTATTGAGCTTATGCGTAAATTTATATAATTTCGATTACCGTAGACGGCGTTAGAGAGAATGGTGGACTAGTATTTCAGTAAGCTAAGAAGTTTAAAATACTCTTTGGTGACTACTTGAGTATTTTAAATTCCTTGGGTGCAGTTTTGGGACTACTTATATAAGGCCAGGCCTTCGGGCATTCCTAACAAAAAATCGCACGAATTACGAGGCAAGCCCTGGGAAGGAACTGCCCTTACTTCACTGAATGTGAGAATTTGTGACCTTTTTCGGGGTGAGCTCTAGCCTGCCATATCCAATCCAGCTTCCCCAGAGTAATGACAGTCTTCATTTTTCATCGATTTTTAAACAGAAGATGTTTTGTATTATGTATATCCTCCATCTAATTTCGTGCGAATGAAATTATTCATGGGGGGGATTCTCTTTGAATTTGCATTTAGATGTTAGCGTCACGTCAACATTCTCGGGGTCCCTTACTGGCTCTAAATCGCCGTGTGGATCAAACTGCTCCGTGCCCCTCGGATTCACATGGCTTGGCTCGCAGGTGGCCTTGCACACTCCACCAGTCCTCTCTCGTTCTCCCAGGATGAAGAATTACGGGTTATCAAGGTCTATGACCCGGCACAATGCCCTGCGACATCAGCTTGCTGCAAGGAATGCGGATTTTCAGGCCAGGTTTACTTTTCGGTATTCGTGTGGCGTGTCAAAACGATAATAAATTTTCCTGTTACGTGGATAGAGAATGATGGTGATGAGTTTAACCATTACGAGGTGCATCCTGGCCAGCTTATTTCGGTTTTTACTTATTTATTCA
The DNA here is from genome assembly GCF_921293095.1 of Ischnura elegans. Lineage (NCBI taxonomy): Eukaryota > Metazoa > Arthropoda > Insecta > Odonata > Coenagrionidae > Ischnura > Ischnura elegans. Next base: position 105,074,916 of record NC_060248.1, read on the forward strand.
TGAAAGAAATTTTCAAAATAGTGGAAATGCTGGACATTGCTTTACGCATAAGCGTGCTTTTTCTCGGCTTCAATCCTAAGAAATGCACAGTCGCAGTAGCTAGGTAATCTTTACCATACCTTGGGGAGAGAGAGGAAATGTCAATTTAGGATCAGTTTCAGTAATTTTAAATAAGGATACCCTATTACATTCTAAATTTGAAATAAACGTGGAAACTAAGAAGAATGGAGTAATTACAATAGTGCTAGTTGACGTATTTCAAGTTCTAAAATGGGTCTAGACGGCGGGCGGTAGACGCTACAAATGTTAACATTTCCCCCGCTACCCTTTCACGTAATCTCTTGAATCTCTCAATAAATGATAAGCTACGGTGGTTAGTCTCCGAAAAATTTCATTCTTATTCCTACGATAGCTTTTACTTTTATGCGGTGTATTTCGGTCGGAATTTTTTTCTATTGTGTTGAGTAGGTACTCACGAAGAAGGAAATGTATCGGGATTTTCATTAAAATCCAATAATTAGTTCGTATTTATTTTGCCAACCCCTCCCACATCTCACAACAATACTGTTTCCTTGTCAGCCTCGGCTTCTGATTACTGCGCTCTTTTGTGTATCATCCATTTATTCCGAGTTCGTTGGCCACTTCGTGTCTATATTCGGAGGCATATCCCGGAGCTAATCGCGTAGCGTCGTGTCTTCTCTTCCCCGTTTGTAAGCGCATAATTCGGAGTCCGTGGTGTCGGGCGCCCTCGGCACCGACCCCAATTCCAGGCCGGCTCGAGGCATATTGAATAATGCCCTCCATCGCTGGGGATTTATGGGCAGTGCCCAGAGCGCTGTGGCTGAGCTGCATTTCCGCCGTATTTTATCGTATGTACGTTGAGTTTTTTTTTAAGAAATAATGGGGCGAGTGAAAGTACTGTTGGTGTTTGCACTTAACGACGCTGGCGAGTGGCTCTCGCCGGGAGGCCAAGACAAGAGGGTGCGGGAAATCCTCTGGCAATCTGTTTATCCACTGTGAGTAAGTGGAGGAACGGGTTTCGCGATGTCGCCTTCGAGCGAGTCCTAAAAATACGCGTTCCATTTGCATTATGTATTCTCTTAGCCGGCACCCAATGACGAAAATACGGCCATCGATGAAAAATCAATCGTTTGATAAGTGGAATTGGGTCATATGGTTATATTTCGGGCCACGTTGCCCTGCGTGCCTAACCGTGATTCCGTTGTGAACCTGATTGTCATCGCGGCCAGAAGATGTTTTTTTCCTTTTCTGTGACTGCGCTATCCTGAAGAAAAACTCTCAATATTTATTTGATTCAGTCACTTGCCAACTTGGCAAGCATCTCGTGTTGGAAAATTCAGTAGAAATTGCTATAACCTTTTACTACAGAATTCCATTGACTTTTGTACAGATGCTCATGAAAGTATTGAAATATTTTTTTCAAAGAATTTCTACGGAATTCCTTAGCAATTACTTAACGTTCTTCGTAATTCCCTATAGCGTTCTGTATAAATTCCTTAGCATAATTTTCTGTAGCATTTCTCTTCAATTTTCTGTAGATATTACATAAGTTTTCATAGCTATAGAAATGAATTTATGAAATCTTAAACGATCTTTTAATCGCTATTTAATTAATATATAAATAAGAGGACTGTTTGGGATTCGATCCCATGACCTGTGGCTTCAGGTCAATCTGTTATTCTGTGGAAACTAATTTACTAATTCTGCAAAAAGTAATTCTTGTAGTACTTGAATTGGTGACTTTCGTGAAATTATGTATCTTTCATTTTTTCCAATCATGCCTTTTGTCCGAGACTATCCCTTGATGTTGGCACGGAGCGTGATTATGACGACCGATGGCATGGGTAGAGCAATTACTCCCGCGTGATTGCCGTTTCTATTATTTGCACGCGCCTCGCTTCCGTGGCGAGACGCACGCACTCAGCAAAGCAGCGTATCTCACCCCGTGGGGTGCCGCGACACGCGCGCAGCTAGCCGCGGGAGATTCGTCCCTTCACCTAGCTTGGCTGTCCTCCGCCCACAGCCTCTGTGAGATGGTCGCGGCTTCAGGAACGCTGACCGTTGCTTCGGTAATTGCAGTGGCAGGCAGGTTCGAAATACTGGGCGATTAAAAAAGACAACCCTTTAATATTTGTGACTCTGAATTTAAAAAAAGCAAGATGGAGAATTGAGTCTACATGTACGAGATGCCGTGCAAGCCACCACTAGGGTGTGTGGCACAGGGTGATTCCACACCAGGCACGCAGCACTAGCACTAGCCTTAATCAGAAACGCGCTTGCTTACCGGACACAGCTCATAGGGCAAATACACGTTATTTCTTAATGTAAATAGCTCAGGATAAAGTTTTCTTTCAGCAGAAAATATGTTTATGGATGTTCAATTTCATCTCCTCGGAGACTCGAACGATGGCAGCGGAAATTAAATATCCTATCTAAATAAACAAAGTGAAAACCGCTATTATTTTTTCCCTCTACCGCGTATTTAGTGCAAATTGCCATCAATATACCGGAAAATTTTTAAAATTTTAGGAAATCCAGAATCGTGGTGGTTTTCTTCGCAGCATATAAAAGGGAAAGCATGTTATGGGAAATAGTTTCTCCTCCGAGTCCAAGTGACATTTGGATATGGAAAATATTCTCATTTGATTAAATTAATTTGCTATGGTCGTGGTCAACCAAGCAGACCCACGTAAGATCTTAGATTCTCCCGGTTTATCAAGTGCATCAATGTTTCTCGAGTTTTCCACCGGGTAATTTTATTCATGCACCATTTGCAATAATCCGGTGGGAACCCGGAAAACATTTATGCACTATCAGACCCATTAAGTGATCTCGGATTTTGTCATTTCAACATTGGTCTTCTGCTGAGAAATCGCTCTTGTTTATATTTACTCTGTGGTGTCTAGCCCCTCCTGGTTATTTCAACCTCCTCAGGGTGTAATAGTGTCTGGAGCCGGTTTTCTCACTCGCGGATCGTTTTCTGCGGGACGGAGTGAGTGTGTGTAGGCGGGTGGCAGGCACACAATCCCCCCCCTCGCGGCACTATTTTGAGGCGTAACTGGTGTAGGCATGCTCTCTCCACCGTGGCTGCGCGCCTTCGTCGTCGTCGCCGCATTAGCATAAAAGTTACCTCTCTCTCTCTCCGCCCCTGCCGTCGTAAAGGTCGTCACGCGCCGTTGCCGCTTGAGATCTCGCGGAGATAAACCCCACGATCATTCTGGGGGATGGGTGGCGTGGAGTCTCCTCTAAAAGGTAGTCGAATAAATCATACATTCACGGAATAAGGAACGGGCGTTTGATTACGGTCCGACCTCATTTCGAAGGACAATGTTACGTCTATAGTTCGGAGCCTTTTATATAAAGCCGAGCTCCCCGAAGTGTTTTTCGTGCACTATCCTTGGGATCTCTTTGGAATGGAGTTGCATGTGCCTCGATGCTCTAATGAATGGGTATTCAGGCCGGGGTGATTATCTTTTGACTTGTAGCTCGTTGGAATTAAGACGCTTTGGGGTTCAGGGTTAGACCCGTGGAGATTTATTTGAGATTCATTTCGTGTGAAAAACGCGGGCGGTGGTGAAATCAATGCGGACGCTGTGTGTGAGATTTGACTTACTTACGTCATCGAGAAGAATGTAATACAAGAAGGTACTACTGAAGGATAATTTTAGTTCGAGCGATGCACGAATGTACGTGAATTGATATAGCTCGACCAATTCCGTGTTGCATTGTGAATATAGTGCTCTCGTTTCGCATGTCTTGATGGTGAGGATAAAGTTCCGTACCCAAGACGCTACCGTATTTGGAAGCTAGTGTTCGCGAACAGACAAAGTTAGAAGAATTGGGCTTAGCTCAGTCTATAGGCCAGTGGGAGAAGCTGTTGGAGTTGTATAGGGTCGTCCCAGGGGGGAATGGACCGAATTTCTGTTGTGTTTCTGACCTCTCTTAGGAATTCAAATGACCAGGCTTCGCTTGGAGGAGCGTTGGAAGTTGTTAGTCGTGCTAATTTCGGTACAAGTGTGAGTAATGTTACATGGTATTTCGACGCTTTATATTTGTATATTTTGTACGAGCATCGGTCGAAACGCAGCCTAAGTGTTTTTTACATGAGAATCCTAATTATTGGGCTAACTTAGGTGGTAGATGCTAACTTAGCAGATATGCGATCATTTCATTAATATTTTCGTCTTTCCTTATCCAATGCAGTCTACATTATCCTGTGAGCCACCTCTAGGCAGGGGTGATCAATCACCAGTCATGTCTATACCGTATTTAACATTGTCAAATAATATTATTTGTTGGTATTTAACATTCTTTCTTAAATTTACTTTCCATGTTCCCATCCCATCCTTTTATCATTATGTGCTACCTGTACTTCTTCTAGAGTCCAAAAACGTTATAATTCTACTTGCTAAGTGTTAATGGTGACAGTGTCCTTCACCTGCGTCTCCTAGGGCTTGCAAACATTGTTGTAAACTAAACTGAGAAGCATCATTGGGACGCGCTCCTTCAATTCATTGAATGGAATATCGTGCTCTTAGTACAATATGCCGCACCCACGGAACCTTCATGAATGGTTCACCGTCCGTCCGTCGCAAATATGATTCTCGGAAAGCGGCCAACTGGATGAAGAATCATTTTTTTTCAACGCATTCTAGGAAGTCGCATTCATCTCCTCGCCCCGAAAATGTTGGCATGGGATGTGAAATAATTTTTCGCGAGTGCAAACGCACGAGGAGGAATTCTACGTGAGAGGGAGTAACAGCTCATTCCTTCCCCAATACCATCGTCTCTCATCCTCCGTTGAGAACCAACGAACTGGAGTAAACAGTAGTAAATTTCGATTGGGAATAAACGAAATACGGCCTGCGCTGCTGGTGCCGTCAAGGTTTTTTTGTAAGGGCTCATTCACTTTTTGCGATACCGTTTAAATCAGCGTAACTGGACTCGGTATCACCTAGGCAAATAAGTGAAATATTTCACCAACCATAGGTCAGACCTTGCATCAGTCACGGAATCGATTTTCAGAGGGTTGTCGATAGTCATAACCGTTTTCCTTGCTACTGGTTACTTTTTTTTTTAATTGTGCTTTTCTCTAATGAGAAACATTCTAAGTCGAGATTTTCCACTTTTTAGTTGTTGTGAACCAATAGTCGCTCTTCGCAAGTTTTCAACTCCATAGTCAGGCCAAGTTTAGTGGTTGTTTGGACGAGACCCTAGGATTTGAAGCCCGACCTTGCTTTTGATTAGGCCGAAAAGAGGAAGATGAGGAGGAGGTGGGTAGTGTTATGTGTGGAGTGGGGTCGGGAGGGGTTAAAGGAGTGAGGAGGGTAGACTCAGGGATCGATCACGTTACCCTATAAGCGGAGGAAGGGCAGGGGCATGCCGGTGCTGCTCGGTTCGCAGCCGCCCCTCGCTGCACTCCTCCTCCCTTTGCGTGGGGAGAGACGTGAGGAGGGAGGTAGGGTATGGAAGGAGGTGGAGAGTGCTCGTGGCTGCTGTGAATTCACGGTTTTGCCTTCCCCTTCACTCGTATGTACCACTCCCGCCCCGCCTCCCTCCCCCTAGGCACTGCAGGTCTCTTCTTGGAAACTGTTGCCTAGCAACGGGCTCGATATTCTCTCTCTTTCTCCCTCTCTCTCTCTCTACACCACACTGCCTGCACCTCCTCCTACTCCTCGATCTCCGCTTTAAGGGGCACAGTACCTCGGTGGAAAGCGGTAGCGTACGCTAAGTCAAAGCAGCGATCGGTCCTCTTGTTTTTGTTTGAAAACTCATTACGGCAGTGCATTTATTAATGTAAGCGTCCATTATAGAATGTTCTAATGTATATTTTGAATCTTGTCGATAATTCCGTTCAAGCATCGTCTTGATACATCAGTAAGCGTTTGAAATAATGTAGCTTTTTTATTCATAAGTGAAACATTGCATGCTGTTTAGATTCGAAGATAGCAGAGGAATATGAATACGCGATACCTGAATTTTGTTGTCGAAACTGTATCAGTAGTGGAACTTGTTAAAATCTGCTTGCTTGTTTTCATGCCTATTTTTCTTGCATTCCAACTTCAAAATGAACGCTGCCTGGTAAATACTGCACTAATTCATCCTTGCCTTGAATTTACGGAAAAAATGGATTGCACCAAGGTCAAGGTTAGTTATGAAATGATTAATCGAAATGGTATTTTGCGAGACTAAGCCTGGTTGTCAGCCCTCTATAAGGATTTTTTATTTTCATGAAATCTGCCTTAAACGGTTAATTATTTTATTGAACCTCCAACCATGACCATGAACATTCTTAATATTGTAGTGGCACATGCATTAGCCTTGAATTCCTGTGAAATGGGATTCCCTGCCTTGGTCTCCGCCCAAGAGAGTCACCAAGTTGCGCCTGAATCGGCATTTGAGAGCGATCGTAATTTACCAGAAACTTTTTATGAAATTTCTCATGGTGAATGCACAAATTCATCTCTCATGAACATAGCATGTTAACATCCTAGGATTGGTTTGATGCAACTCTACCCTCAATTCTACTTTCAGCTAATATTTTCACACCCACATATTTCTTCTCTTTTACAGCCTTCTTTATCTGCTCCATATATTTTATTCGAAGTCTTCCTTTTCCGTTCTTGCCATTCACTTGTCCCTTGACGATTGGTTTCATCTGGCATCATGTCTCAAGAACATGTAGTTCCGTCCTCTTATCAGGATTCTCGTGGCTTATTTTCTCTCCTACTCTTCTTAGGACATCCTCATTACTTAATCGATCGATACGTTTGATCGTCATCATTTTTCCGTAGCACCACATTTCGAAAGCCTCCACTTTTAATTTCTCATCCCTACCCATAGAATATATTATTTGTCGGCCTCGGTGGCGGCGGTCGTCGCCTGCCAAACAGGAGGTCGCGGGTTCGAGTCCCGCCTTGGTAAGTTACCACTGTCCTGGGCATGGTTGTTTGTGTACGTTAAATTGTTAAAATATTAATAACCCCGATTTAAAAGGTCGTATAGAGCTGTTTTCGGTGGTATGGAGATAAATAAATTAATTCTGATAATTAAAATAAAATTAATTGAATATATACTCAACATGCGCCATCGCTACGGTTGAGTAACGAAATGGGATATCGTGATGGTCTGCATCAACGCATTTCGACCAGGTAGAGAGAGTTCCCTTAAACCTCCCTCCCCATCAGTCGCTACTACTACTACTTCATCCACCCTTGCTCACGTATCTCCCTTCCCACCCACCCCCGCGCTCGCTCCATTGCTCGCTCACTCCGGCAATCCAGCCCGCGCCGATTTATAATGTGTCCGCGCACAATGCCGTCCCATTCCTCTCCACCTAAAACGGGGAACGCCGCTGCGCGAGTGATTAAAGCATTGAAGGGGAACGAATACAATATATATTCTCCCGCCATATTACGGCCCCGGAGTTGATGGAGTTTCTGCGTATAAAATAGGTGCTGGTTCGTTGATTTTTTTTTTACCTCTCGGTTAATTTCTCGATGCAATTAAGAGTTGTCAAGGCCGACTAAATGAGCGTAATCATAGGAATTAGATTGTAATGGGAGGTGAATACGTAAGTAACGGAGGATAGATGGTGGAAAAATTCTTATCAGCCTTTTTTCTTCATGATGTGAATTCGCTAACGTAGTGGTTGGGAATGCTGAGATTAAGTGGCAAATTAAAAGTGATCGTTACCAATTAAAAGTAGCTTCCTATCGGTGTAGAAAGGTAACTCCTGACCTTACTCTGCTATAAGATGCTATTTTTACTTCTTCATTACATTTGAACTAGTTATTGCTGTGAAATTGTTTTTCCTGATAAGTCGAAATTCTGTGCATTTTGTAACTCATCACTTATTTTAGAGTTGGGCTATCATATTCAAATTCTCTAAGTATGCTGAGTACCTGTCAATATTCGTCTGTATATCAAATCTAAAAGATGTTTACCTCTTCTTTTTCTCTCGTGTAAAATTTATGCATTTGAGATTCGGAGAACTGTTTGCAACAATCTGTGTACATACCCAGGAAATTTTAAGATTTCTGCGTAAGTTTTAAAGGAGCATTATGTCGCTTAAAAAAAAACAAAATGCTACTATTCGAGTGGGATTGATGCGTTCTATCTGCTGGACAAAAATTCAATCTGAGAAGAGTTCGCTAACTATGACGATGTAAGCCATGTGTGTCTCAAAATGAATATTTTTATTGCAAAATTGTGGGGCGCGGGTTCGCTCGGGGTTTCTGTCGCCGGTTATTATATGCAAGTCCTCTTCCTTCTAGTGCCTCGAGGAAGTTTAATTTATTTTCGCCCTCCGGCGTATTATTTACCAACACGATATCTCATATTGAGTTTGATAATACTTTGTGTATTTATTTTTATATTTTCTCTATAAATAGTTCATCCATCCATCCTCATCCATCCAATTTATAAAATAGTTGTTTTTTCGGTGATTTTTTCTACCTCTCCATTAATTTCTCGATGCATTTGAAATTGTAAAAACCGACTATATGACGTTAATTATAATGGGAGACTTAGACACATCAATGGAGATGAATATACATTAGGTTATAATGGGAGGTGATAACTCAGGTAAAGAGTATTGTAAGGAGTATAGATGGTGTAAAACTTCTTTTTTTCAGATTCTTATTCGATATAAAATATTAATGAATGAAAATCTATGTAACACAAAAATCAAATGCAATACGGAATTAGCAAATTCAATACGAATTTTTTCCACCAAGTGACGTCTGAAGGAGTTACCTTTCATTTTGAACACGATATCCCGTCGATTTTCCATTTCCGTCCTTCACTCAACTCTTTCGAATCCCACCGAAGAGCGGTGCGTGTCACTCTCGCGAAAGGTTGCGACCGGCATCGTGGATGGGAGTATAATCCAGCGATCGCTTTTTTCTTTATCCTCGCTCATGACGTAATCTTTTGAGATGGATCTCGCGAGATTTTACTCCCAAGGTCGCGCTGTTCTTAAAATTCACTGTCATCCTCAAACGAGTTGACCGAGAGAAAGAAAGATATTTATCTCCCTACCTGCGCATTTTTTTATTGTTTGAAGGACGGCGTGTTTATTCTTGGGCGTTTATTTTTTTCTGTTCACTCCAGGTCATTCAGGGCGCCTCAGGTGTGTGAGAAAATTCCTGGCCCATAAAGAGAGACCGTCAAAGGCTTCTTGCAGCTGAGATTTATTTTTCCATGTCGTTGATTTTTCGTGTCCACCGTATTCTCAATGTCGGCAAGATTTTTTGAAATACTAAGGATCGTTGACATGTAATAGTATTTCATATCACTGCCTTCCGGGGACGGGGCCTTGACCTGTCCTTATCCGGCCGGAATGAAGTCGATGAATTAATGATCATGTCAGACATGACCTTTGGAAGTTGAGCGATACATTTTTTTTATGCAACAGATTTGCCCTCTCATGAGTTGCACCTTTTGAGGAGTTAAATATAGTTCATTTTTAATCCTCGTGGTATTTTGAGGGACAATACTATTAAATTTTATCATCCTTATTCAATCGGCGCGAATTTAAGGGTTAGATTCCGCATTTTTTTCCCGGTAGTTATGTCTCAAGTGACTCCGTCAAACCTCATCACTGGGTATTTTATTTTTTTCAAAATAATTTTAACCTGATGCATGCCAAATACCTTTGCAAATTATTTGATTTTAGTTGTAGCTTCTTATATTTTGTTCCTATGTGCATTAGTTCCCCGTTAGTCTTTAGCTTTTATCCATCTTCGGTCGGAATTCGATTCACGATGAAGTAGTTTGTGAATAATTTCCCACTATTTGCATTGTAAGGTATTTATTCGCAGTTCAACTTTTTTCTGCGAGGATCATAGATTTGTTTTCCTTGAGGCAACGTCATGATGCATACGCTGTTCCCCTTAGCTTATGGGAGTTATTCTGTTGCGAAGGACTCCTAAGGATGTGATTTATTTCACGAAGAATGAGTGACGTTTATTTCACATTCTTAGCTGCTCTGCAGAAGAACGTGACATAAATTGGTCCTTTAATTTCTTTCCCAGTCCTTCCTTGTGGGAGTGTCTTTCATAAAATAAATAATGGTTTCTATTGTGCAAAGAGCCAGTGCAGTACTGTAGGGAGAAACTAGATCGCTTCGGGTACCTCAAATAACCTGGGAGATGTATTTTCATGTTGCATTTAAGAATCCAGATTTGCGAACGAAACATTTCCGACTCTAAATGCCATCTACCAATTAGTCCGTCTCCACGTTCAGCACTTTCTGCCGATCACCTTTCTTCCTTGTAGGATAGTCTTTCTAAAAATTAACAATGAACAAAAAGCCATTGGTAGGGGGCAAATAGACTGCTTCGGGTACCTCAAATAACCTGTGAGATTTATTTTCATGTCGTATTTAAGAATCTAGATTTGCGAACGGAACATTTCCGACGCTAAATGTCATCTGCCAATTAGCCCGTCTCCACATTTAGCCTCGCACTTTCTTCCAATCAACCTTTGGGGGTCGCACTCGCGAGTAATTTTGCAGCTACCGTCTACTGCACCTCATGTCTCTCTCAATTTCCTTCCCCGTTCGAACCCTGCCGCTAATCTCCCCTCTTCCCCCCCTCCCATTACCTCTTGCCATGGATTACCTAGCCCCTCTGCGTGTGTGTGCACGTACATGCGAGTGCACCATCGATCTTTCCGTTTGATGCGCGCGAAAGCTGTCAGCCGTCGTCCCGCGGCTGCTACTCCGCCGTGCTCCTGCCCCGCTCCAATTCCTGCAATGATAACGTGCCCCGTTAATGACTGCGGTGTAATGTTTAAGCGTCGTCGTCGCAGCAGTGAGATTGCTTTATACCTTTCCCATCCCATCCCCCTGCCCCGCCGTGTGTTTCCGCTACTTCTTCTTTTCGTCGTCTCCGTCGACGAGGAAACTGATTAACAGCACCAACGTGATTTAATCTCCGCTCTTCTCTCTCACTCTGTGTTATTCTCTCCCTTCACCATTGCAACCCCTTTTCCTCTTCTCAGAAGTGCTCTCTAATACAGTGGAGGAAATTAGGTTCTTTCTGCGATTCCGTCCCCCCCTCCTCTCCCCCCATCCCGTTTCCCCCGAGCGTGATCCTCAGTTTTCGATTGTCTCCCGAGATGATTGGGTGACGCGATTCGGTTGAACGCCCGTCAGAAGTCGAGATTCTTTGCCTCGATCCTGGAAAACGCTCGTGTTTCTTATTCTCGCATCGACGGAAGGTGTGTCTTTCTGCCTCGCCGAGGCCTTATGAATGCTTCGGTGACATTTTGCGACTTCGGTTGGCGTTGGGGGACCGCAAGACTTTTTAATAGTCCTCGTCGTGTATTCAGTGCCAGGTAGTTTAAAATTTAGCGGTTCCATCTCTCAAGTTTTCCTCGTTTTGTGGGTTCTTTTTGAAAACGTCAGAAATGAACTCTCCCGCCAGGCATGGAAAGAATTTTGTAACGTAGGAATTCGAGGAACAAATGATAACTACTCCTCAAAGGTTGAGTTAGTGTGGTAGGTTGTCTTTCTTGTGCAATATGCATCAATTATTGCCCTAGTAATACTCATTTATTCTGCCATAAGTAAATAAATCAATTTTGGACCTGTCTAATGTTCTAACATTTTGAAATACCTGCCATGACGCGGGAATTCCGTCTCGTTTTTGCCGACAGGTGGTGAGTTCTCAATCATTACTTAGATCTGAAAAAATAGTTCCCGTATACAATACCAGAAAATCATATTTATTAATTCTAGAGGTAATTTATTTTTGCACCCACGAGATGCTTTGAGCTGCTTTTTAGTACATATTTTAACGATTCTTTGCCCTTTTTGTTCCTTCTGTTCCATTGATCCCCTCTGATGATTCACTCTGTACAGAAAGGATTCCAGATCAAAATTACGTTCCACATTGAATATTTATTGACACCGCCTATGGTTTCGGTACTGAGAGATCATTATCAAGGAATGTACAGAGTGAATTTTGTTTTTCTATATTTTTGTTCCACATAGTTAAGCCGGAAACCTTATAAGTGTTTGTTAAGAGTTTCAGCTGTCTAAGGGCGTAAGGCTTTTATTTCTTCATCAAATCCTCCTCAAACGATTGATTACTTTTATTGATTCTACAATTTTCGAGCCAATGAAATCCTTAATATTTTTATTACCGCACCTTAACCTTATTTCTCTTTAAACGCTGAATCACCACATCCCAACCTGTGAAAGACCCTGGCCCAGAGGAAGCCTTGAATCACAGTCTGCGAGCTCTCGCAAGTCCCATGAAGATTGATTTCCTCTTGGTAGTTTGAGTGAGACAGGAAATATCTCGCTGGAGTTCGCGGAGGGTGTCGTAATTTTTTATGTGTCCCTCGCCCAAGATGATGCACCGTCCTTGGAAAGTTGTGCGCTCTGCAAATAGCTGGATCGATAAACGTGAGGGATCATCGGATGAACTCCGTCGCTGCCGCCTGGGTAGTTATGGCAGCGGGACTCGACTGCTCGCGAAGGAACAACACCCCGTCAGGGCGCGGATCAACCTATTTCATGGGTTGGGAGGGGTTTGCATTTGAGTCGGATAGTATGAAGCGAATGAGAAATGACTCACTCCATTTTGGTGATGCAAAAATTCATCTTTCAGTTATTACCTTTCATGACCTATGATATATTTCAGTATTTCAATTTTTCGGCGATTTCAATATTTCAGTCGAACAATGCTCGTTGCCTGCACATAAATAGGGTGTAAAATACGCTGATCTAGCTTTCCGAAACCAAAAGAGCCTATTTCTACACATCGTAATCAACCAAGTTATTTATGTGAACGCTTTCATTCGGAAAGACTGTTAATTAATCATTCAGTGCCTTGCTTTCGTTGATCTTCTGCTTTTAGCATTTTATATCTATGCACGCGGAGCGTTTCGGCTTAGTGGGTAAAGCCTTGGAAAACTAATGGCAATGTCTGGGGTTCAGATTCATGGAAGCCTTAGGACAGCCACAACAAATCCTCGCAGTGCTAGGATGCTCAGCGAAAGACAGGGCTCACCCTGCTATGAATATGTGATGTTTACCCGCCTGTTGCTTATTTTAGAGTGTTCTCTAACTTCACGTCTCTATACCAATTTGTATTTAATCATCGGTAATGTGAGTTCATCAGTATATTATTGGATTTTGCTGCGGGTGTGTGAAATGTAGGTCTTCATCTACGTCTACTCCCTACCTCGCAAGCCTGAACAGGAGTGTGACGCCTGAACAGGAGTGTGACGGTATGATTTAGTACGCCTTCACCTGTAAGACTTCACAACAAATCTCTCCCGGCTCCCTGCCCAATTATTTTAGTTATTATTTATCTTAATTATCCCCGAAAACGGCACAATGAGGCCTTTACCTTGTTGGTTTAAGTAACCAACAATAGACTATCACTAGCATCCATGCCTCGGATAGGGGCAACCTGTGCAGGCGGGGCTCGAACCCGCGACCTTCGGTGTAGCAAGCCAACACCGAAGCCACAGAATATTGCCGACAAATTGTGAGACGGTAATCTAGCAAATAAATAAATTAGGCATTCTCTTTTCTTCCCGTGGTAGAATTGGTAATGGACATGAAAGTCATTGGAATACGTGAACGTATTTTTCTCTTGCTCTTGCTTCAGTCCGAATCACCAGGAGCATTCGCCGTCTGCACATGTCCCGCACGCACAAATCCGATTATATTTTTTCCAGCCAGGTCGTTGTGACTGTTTTTCGTCGGCCATTGAGGCAATACGCTTCCGAAGCCCGCATCGTCACGGAATCCAAACAATTTTTTTATCTCTCGCCCGCTTCTTTCTCCCGGACCTTCACCCCCTCAACGCTCAGGAACGAAATTGAGGTTCAAATTGGGACGTTTCCTCACCATTTCACATTCTGTCTTTCGATTGTGCGCCAGCGATACAGCTTTACAGCTTTGCAGGTGTAATAGGATCTTTGTATTCATACAATTTATTTAATCGTTTCCGACGAGGATATTTTGGTTTTTCATAGTTTACAATTTCTTCCTTTCGTGCTTAAAGTTAAAAAAATTAAAATAGAAACACGATTTCAACAGTCTTTCTAACTTGGAAGGAAGTGTATCCCTCACCTATCGAAATGGGTGCATACAGGTATTACTGTAGTTTTGCTCCAAAGTGATTGAATTATTTAAGTTTCTCAACACTTTTCAGTTTGTTATCATAACTTTCAATCAGCCCTAGAGGCCGGCCGTGTTTTCTTGTATCGTAACGAGTGCATAAAAACAACTAAGCAAAAGACTACCTATCGCTACTTGCAAGCCTCGCATCATAAAGCCAGGCCGTGATCATCAGCGATCAAAAAAACTCCGACATCTGAAGCACTGGCAAGTGTAAAGATTGGAAATACATGTAATAATTTTATAAACATCTATCATTTATTGTTATTTGTGTTTGTTAAAACATCTTGTACCTGATGATGGTTATGTGAACAGGAAATCGTTATAACTAGGCATTTTAATAATATGGGTAAAAGTGTCGGTGTTTTTCTTTTATAATTTGGAGAATCTCCTCGAAATCTCGCCTGAATATTGTGAGTTTACCTATGCGTAAAACAATATCATCCATGTGCGTACCCAGCGAGACGCAGGAGGGGGCAGCTGCCCCTAGAAGCAAAAATCGCAAATTTCTTTATGGATAATAATATTTTTTCAAGCAAATAATTTTAAAAATTAGAAAAAAGAGCTGTTACAGTTTCCTTAAAATGTTGGTTTCATTCACCTTTTCCATGCTTAATGCAATCTTACCTATAACTTGAACAGCAATGGCTTGCACCCGACTAGTTTTGATCCTGGGTACGCCCTTGGTATCATCATAAATTGCAATTGCGTGTAAATCGAGCAGGCTTACGATCCCATTAAACCACTTTCTCAACCTCACTTCCAACCTTTTTATTTGTATTTACTCTTGTTTTTCCTTCTGCAATCCGTTCCTTTTATTTGTCCCCTATCTACTCTCTCTCTCTCCCCTTGGCCGCTCTCCCACTCTGGTATAGTGTGATGAGATGGGAAGAGGCTTTCCCCCCCCCTTCTCTCTGTGAGGAGAGATGCGGGAGACTCGCTCTCCCGGTCGTTGGGGTAGGCGCCTTGACACATGATGAACGGCGGAGCGAGGCTGGCGCCGCGCTTCGCATTGTGTAGCCCCTCGGGCGGGCGAGGAGGGGGTGAGAGAGAGGGCGGGGAAGGCAGGAAAAATAAGGAATAATAAATAATCTCTCCCGACGACTTGTGCGATTCGGAATTCGGTTGACGTTCCGACACTTTTTATCCTCCCTTTGGAATGGAGAGAATGGAATATATATTAAAGTGATGTGACCCACTCTCTAGTTATTTTTTTAAGAAACGAGATGTTCTTTCTAGTTTGAACGATTTCAAACTTGCGGGATTTATGTATTTATAAAACCTAAGCTTTCCTCATCGACCACTTGCGTTATTTAGTGTTGCATATCATTATGGAGTTTTTTTTCCAGGGAAAAGGGAAGTTATCGTTTCGCCAAGGTTGTTTTCCGTCATCGGTGCTTACTCGATCCTTATTATAATATTTATAGTATATAGATAACCATTCAATAATTGTGACCAAAGATTTGTTTGTGAAACCATTTCCTTCCATCACGATGATCGTATGATTCACATAAAAGAAAAAAAAAGAGAATTATCCCTGATGTTGGCAAATAAATTTTCCTTATTCCTAAACAAAAACTCCTCGAACTTGCACAATTATAACATTGCATTCATGAAATTGCAGCAAAAGCCTCCGCAACGGTTACTGATTATTCGTATTTTTTTAGTTCCTGCGTCGTGTGTCTGTGCTTAAGGCTATCAAACGTTTAGACCTCTCGTTGTTTTTCTTGAGTCTTATGCGATCCTTGGTGGGGTTAAAATGGAAGAGTAGTCACGACCTAGTTGTCTATTTACCTTAGGCTTTGTTTTTTTCGTTGTTTGTTGAAATCCTTTTTGGTTGCTTTCTATCTCATACGTGAATAATGGTGCGTGGGAAGGATATTATAAAATGGACTGTAAAATTGGTTTTCGTTCTATTCGTTAAATTGTGGTTCATATTGTTTAGCTCTTATTTCGCGTGATTCACAGTTTTGGTGGACTTGTTATTAGTGCCTTTCTCTGACAGCAACTCGAAGAATAAACTCGATCTAGTGAAATCATTATATATTCGTCTGTACGAAGCTCGTTTCCTATACAATAATGAGTGAATACATTTGCTTGTTACTGGCTGAGGTAGGGATATCATTTCGCTTTTATGTGATTCGGTTAATGAAATACATCTTTCCCTCCCATTCATTTAATTTTATGACGCTGATTTGGTACTTGTTATTTAAAATTCATTTGATAGAGTCATTTTCCTCCAATCTAAATCCTTAAGCATACGAGCAGTCTGGACTTTAGATTTTATGTCCACATAAAGTGGCGTCACGTCTTGAAACGAGAACTTATTTAAATAAGTACTTAATGTTTCCCTCCTTTGCTTATGGCGTATGAGGATTTTTTTAAGCTTTGCTTGTATTGGGTTCGAGTCAAACAATTGCTATTAGTGCTGGTATTTACTCATTTTGACCGTTCGCTCGAAAACGGGTGAAATTCCGGACTATTGTGATGAAAGAATCATGTATTTACATCTTCGCTTCACACCTTACCTCATTTCACGTTTTCCTGTGTTTTTTTTTTTATTGGTGCGGGAATAAATGAGAGTCGCGGGCGGTTTTTATGCGGAATGTGCGCGTTCTAAATGATAATGCTAATGGTCGAAGTGCCGTGTTGGAGCGTCGAGACTCCCTCATGCGGGGCATAACGGCGTTGCGCGCTCATTTTTACAGCCCGGTTGAAAGTTTGTAGGCTCTTTTCCACTTTGGGAAGCCTCGCGCCCTCGCCTTGAGATTCCAACGCGGTGGTCCTTTTTCATGGCCGTAGCAATTCACGGAGGAGTATCAAGCACGCGCCATTATACGTGCGGGGTATAAACACGATTCGCTGCCAAACTTTCTTGGGGTTATAGGGAAGATTGGAGCACTTGACTTCGTTGCAATAGTCCATTATGGTGGGCGTCTACTTTTTCCAGTACATAACGGTCTCACATAGTGGGATTTTATCCTGATGACGTAATGAAACAATCCACTCCATGACCTTCGATCTAGTGAAGAATAGTAATAATAATTCCTCTTGATCTAAGTAAGTGCATTTAGGACCATTACGTCAACTCCTACTTACTGGACAATAATGTACAACCATGCCATGGGTTTCATCAATTCCACTTCGTCGGGACCCTTGAGCTACTTCCTCCAATACCGGTTACGAGGAATGGGCGTGAAGTACTTAAATATTACTTTTTTATTCGGTGCGCCATCTTCTCACAAGTTCCCAGTCTACAGTTCATCTACAGTCTGTGTCGAGGTTTACGCAACGTCTTATAGGATTAGATCTGATTTCGATAACTCACCTGTAGTATGATAGACAATAGTGATGAAAAAAGCTTGCATCTGCGCTTCGCACCTTATTCCACGTTTTTCTGTGTTCACGGTTGCGGCAGTGATTCTATTCATCTTGCTGGCGATATTTGATCATAAGTGGTCCGATGAAAGAAACTGGATGTGTTTGCTGCCATCGAGGTGGATGACCTCATATCGCTGAGGCAATCGCGAAAACATCACTTTATTTTTTAAATTGTTCAAAGAATTACAATTTCTTCAATTTTGAGGCACATGTTTGGATAACTTTAGGATACGGACTGATTGTCGACGAGTTGACTTTGTGGAAGTCCATAGGTAGTAATAATTACTTCAGCTGCTTCAATTATTACTAACTTTAGGGTACTCCTGAGGACTCAATTTCCTTCCATTTCAAATATCTTGTATGATGTGAGGCACGAAATGGTAGAAGTTCTTAATATTAGTAAAATTAGACATTACAATATTTCCACTGAGTTTTATTGTGACACTACGCGTTTCGTCGTTACAAACAACATTATCAATGTGTAATTTAACTAATATCCTATCATTCCCTTGATTCATATGTCTTTCATTATGCCTACCAGCGTTAGGTTGCTTCAAATTTTAATCATGGTTCATATTATTAAAATTTTCATTTTTCTTATCGGCTATGTGGTCTAGAAATGTACCCAGGTATTTAGTACCATTTTTAAGCCCTGTATTACTCATTTGGGTAGTGCTTAAAATTGTATACTCACTTTTGCAATGCTGGTGTTGCTGATCCGTAGTAAAATTTGCCATTTTTTGTGGGAGTGCTGGAGTGTATGCGACAACATTGAGGCGTTCTCAAATGATTACATGGTTGAAAATGAGGGCAATTTAGATTCATAGGGAGCTGCAAACTGCTTTGACGCAACTTATTTGCTCGTGGCGTGAGGTATCTTTGATGAAGGCTTTCATAACTTACTATTAAAGCTAGTTTTACTTTTTCTAACCGCACGATACCAATTAAAATCATGATAAACGATATGAATATCAGAGTTTCCCGGCTTTCAAGGCAACTTTTCCTGTCCCATATCATTTCCATGAACTGTAAAACATTTGGAGACCTACACCAGGAAATAGTATTCTGCTTTTCTGCTGGGAGTATGCCGGTTATTTTTTTATCTTTGCAGAAATATTTGTGGGAGTCGCAAAAGTTTAATGACGATGAAGTTATTGGTACAAGAGATGAAATATTATTTCTCGATGTTGGCATGAAAGAGGCGAATGAAGTAAATTCTCTGTCTGCAAAATGGGATGGTGGGAATTGAGTTATGTTAGGAGAAGAGTGAAGGTCATTTTGCATGGTGTGAAAGGAGGCAGACAGGAAGTGCGCTCCAGCGATGAGATCGTGAGAAACGGGTCGAAGGAGGTGGAGTTCGATCCAGGCGTCGATGACGGCAGTGAGGTGGCAATGATCCATCAAAACTTGCCCCGGCCAGTATAGCCCTAAATAATTAAGGAAGGCGTGGTGTTGAATAGTAAGCAGCTTGAGCGTCAGGGCGATGGATCACTACGAGAGGTAGCCTGCTATTTGGGTCTCGATTCATGCATTTTTGTGGTCCCCTTGATCGCCTCTGGGTACCGGTGTATACCGTGACCATGGCGTTTTTTTGGAAGCATACTGCAACCATGCATGAATATAATAAAAGTCGTTTATTAAAACTCTTCTATTTTATGCCATTGAATTAAAGTAGATGATACTTAAACTTTAATCAGCGTTAGCCTGGATCTTAAATAATTTTACCTGAAACATTTCTCGGAAGTTTATATTTTTGATATTCAGGTAAATCTTTCCATTGCTTTGATAAAGTTCTACCTGCATTTGAAAGAATATGACTTATTACGGTAAATCTCCTATTTGAAGTATGATCTAAATTAAGAAATGAAGTTCACTGCGTATTGGTGAAAAACAATGGAATTGTGAAACTAATTATACTAACTTTTACTTCATTGTGACAATACAGTGACAAAATTATATACACCAAGAATGACATTCGCCATGAAAAAATCATTTGGCTAAACCGGGATTCGAACCCGAATCTCCCGATTGCCGTTCAGGTATGAGCCCATCGTGGAAAATAATGCCTTGGTGATATAACTTGACCAGCAATCGGAGATTCGGGTTCGAATCCCCGATAAACCAATTGATTTTTTCATGGCGATGTTCATCTCTGATGTATATAAATGTTTGTCCGTGCGCGTGACTGCTTAAAAAGTCACTTCTCTTATGCCTTGCCTTTATCAATGACAATAGTTAATACTCATTTTTACGAAACTAACATGGTTTCTGTTAGAGCCAGTTAGTTACCTTTAGTTGTCACATCAATAGAGCAGAATATTGACAAGTTTCGTTCTCGACGTTCAATGAAAATTTCCCTGATGATACTTTAGTTTTAAACAAGCGATACGGCACGAAAAAAAGATAAAATACCACCGAGCGAGTGGTAGTATTGCCTCCTCTTTTTAATTCGGCAATGAACGAGGGTTCAGATCTTGTTTCTGGCCCGAGGGAGGGGGTGGTAGGAGGGCATTTCGGGAAAGAAGTGCCGCGGTTGATGACCGTGTCGACGGCGCGAAGTCAGCGGACGGCCGACTCCTTCCGGCACGGGGCAATTGAGACGTTCAATTCCTCCAATGATTCCGTCCATTGTGATCGGGTGGGAATGACCCCTCTTCCGCCCCTGGGGCCCTCTCGGCGGAGAAAACCCGAAGCGTGCCTCCGCTCGGGACGTTGACATCGTCGCCATTGAGAATCAAAAGCTTCCCTCGCGTCCACACAATGGCCTCCCTCCCCTTTTTGTCTCTGTATCTCTCGGACCATGATTCGCAGGACAGTGATGTACGACCACCGTTCGACGAATGCCTTGACGTGAGGGATTTCTAGAAGCAAAGTCTGCGATATGAATCGCCCCCGCCCTCCCCAGCAATAATACTGGCCTTTGCCGCCGCGCTAGGAAAAAAAGCTCGGAATGAATTTATTCCGTGGAAATAAAATTGATACTTTCACATTTCGGGTTTGAATGCTTAAGTTATGGCTTTTACAAAATGCTATGAAGATGGATTCCCGTTACTCTTCAAAATTCGAATCTATTAGTTTCCCAATCGGTGAGTTCCACGGAAGTAAAATATATTGGTCCATTGTGCGTTGGCCTAGCTCGCTCGTAAAAGAACAATGCTGTCCTGATATCGATTGAGAGGTGATCATGTATTTTTTTATCTGGAGCAAGTTTTCGATGAGTTCAGCCAGTGGATGAATTCCTCAATTTTTTTTGCTTTTGTTTGGTTAAGAGGCACTAATTAGCTTTCATTAAGTACTTCATGAATGACCGTTGTGATTCTCTGTCCACTTTATCCATCGGCTTGATATTGCCTAGAAGTCATACTCATGTGACCATTGCTCACATTACGATACTTCCACTGCACTACTAGTAGTTCTAGATGAGCGGATTTGATTCGGGGGGCGATTGTTGAGCGTTTGTGCAGTGGAGGTATCGATTTATTCCCGGCGAAATTTTTCAGCTAATTCATCTTTTTCCTATTCCATTTGACTTACAATTAGTGGTTTTCTGGTCTCTATGGAACTTCTCTTTTATTGAGGGCTGCCTCTGTACGTCAGGTATCTGTCAATTTTTTGATGTTCATGCTGCTGTTGCATCCATGGCTTTGTTTTCCGTTGGTTTTTCAGGCTTTTACCATTTCGCACTTAATGATAAATATGTTCCTGACGTCTATTTTGATATTAAAATTTTTCTTGTTAAATTTTTGCTGGTTTCTTAATTCCAGCATAGTTATAGATCCAATCGTTACTCTGACCGTTTGTGGTAAATCAATCTCTCACGTTACTCCAACTCGTAATCTGTGGAATGCATGCTTGTCATTCTATTTTTATTTTCTTCCCTTTTGGCCTTCGTTTTGCCTTGGGTACTGAACGTCCTTGTTTACAAATTTTATAGTACCACTGATATTATTGTTTTATTGCCTTTCGATAAACCATTACGTGCCTGTGTGCGTGAAATCCTGAATCTCTAAGTCGTTTCATGATGTTTACATAATCCTCCGCGGTGTGGGTTCACATTGTGCGTATAGCGTTTATTGCTCAGTCACCGCCGCCGAGGTGTATTTACGGCATTCGGGAACTCTCAGGGAGGTGAAATTAAAACGTCACGGAATCCGAGGAAACGATCAAGATATAGTGAGAGAGCGTAAACTCTTCCACGGAACGGCCGTCCCCGCCCCTTTCCCCCTGCAGCTTTCTCCTTTAATCTTCCCCCGAGCCGGAGATGGAGGTGGCGGCGAGGGGAGAACCCGTTGGTCGTCCCCTCCCCCTCAACCCTCTCTCGCAGAAGAGGAAAGATTAATGCATTATCGACCGCTCGCTCTCCCGGTTGAAATCGCCTTCTAATGGTTTGCAGTCGTCGAGAAAGCCGTGGCTGAAGGCTTGATGGTTGGCCTCTTACCATAAGCCTCTTTTGAGCTGTGGGTAAATACGTCGTTAATGAAATTACGTACAAAACTGACGCTGTATACTAAAAAAAAAGAAGTGGTCGATCTTTTCCGTCGAATTGATTTTTCATCTCTTTGGTTTTTCGATCGTTTAGAGAAGATGTCCGCTTGACGTGCGAATCGTCCTACGTATTAGTTAAAGCTCGTCACTCGCACTTGATTTTCTTGCCTGGCGATAAGTGATTAAGTTTCCACGACTATATTTACCCTTCCTATTAATGAGGTAGATTTTCTGAAATGAAGTCTTGTCCATATTAATTTGTCTTTCATTTTAGTGAGTTATGGATAGATGGTTAGCTTTTTTTGTAAAGAACTGTCACCACGGTTGATAATAAGTTTAGTATTATAATTTAATATTTTTGTCTTGCTATTAATCTTTAACCTCGATTGTTATATGCAGCAATTGAAATAATTGCAAATTAAATAGGAATTCATTCTCTACGGAGGTTAATTTAATAAATCGGCTGTTAAAAGTTTTTTTTTGCTGTATTTGATTTCTATATTTCCCAAAACCGTTACTTTAGCGACTCCAAGCCGAATGCTTCAGTAATTCCTGCTACTTTGATAAGATTCTCGAGCGGATGGAAGAGGCGGTATGGACTGAGGACGAAATTAAGCAGTCCATGCAAAAACTGTCGCAGTAGCTCGTAAGAAACGGAACTAGTGAGATCTTGGCAATGACGTAAGGCTTTCCGGGCATTATGGGAAACAGATGTGACTTAAGCTGCAGGAAGGAAGCGATTTATTCTGCCAGCGCTGGATACAGTCGCTCACCAAAGACTTTTTTTTCCCTCCAATGATGACTCACAAGTTCACTTCTAATTTATAGCAACTCACAATTTTATTTTGACTCCCACTACTTGCAGTTTGTGGCTGTGTGTCTTTATTACGTAACATTTATACCGTGGTCCATATCGAAGGAATATTTACGAAATTAATCACGCTCTATTCAACAAATCCTTTCTCCTTGAGAATGTTGGGCTTTTGCCCCCGCGGGCTTACGTTTCTCGAAGCTAAATAGATGATTCAGTTACGCGATTTATGATGTCGCATATCTTCCCAACTGCCACTTTATCTGTGAGAGTGGTGTTACTTGCGGTTTATGCGAAGATCGTGTGTTAGAATCCCAACTCGGCCTTATTGGTATAGTAGATTTACTCATCGTGTCTGGAGTAATCGGTTTATTTTTCCGAATACGACGTTGAACGAACCATCACGACTAGGATGAAATAAGCATTGAGCGAATTTTACATCTGAAGTCCTACCTTTTCATCGTAATATGCAAAAATCTCTTGAGCTTTTGGTAACATCTGTATTAAGTGCTCTCTATGAATCCGTCGTACTTTATCTTACTTTGTTCCGAACTGCTACTTTGATACTAATGTGAGAAGTATTACTTGAGTTTCGTTTTATCTATTAATTTATAAAACCGGTTGCGTGAAAATAAGTCGTGGAGTATTACTAAGTATATAATAATTTTATATGGTATTATTCCATCGATCATCGGGTGAAACAGCGAATACTAGTTGCAATGTACGGTAGTAATAATTTCGTCTCGATTTCCTGTGTGGTGTTACCGCGCGACCCCTCAAAGCAGCAGAAGCAGGTCGCCCAGCTGGGTCACGCCCTTTACAGCGATCCCCGAGCACTTTTCCGGGCATGAAGTTGTACTGCAGCTCTCATGCAGCAGGACACCCGGATTCCCTCGATTTTGTAACCAGTAGATTTTGTGCGATGATGAGACCACATTTTGTTACCCATCACATTTTATGCGGTTGTAAATGTAAAATGACTGCCTAACTCTGCATAACCACAGCTGAATTACCTGTTGCAATCAGGATCCATACCGAAAGATGAGAGTGTGAACATTTTGGCTGTACAGTCACGGAATTCCAACTTTTAATTGCTGCCGGTATTCACGGTAACAGTCTGAAATATGAATAACGTGTTCGAGTACCTTAAACATGTTAATCTACCTATCTTAAACTTTTTGATACCATGGATGGTGCTCGCACTACCATTACCAAATTCAAATGGCTAAAATATGGCTCTTTGTGTACTCCGTTATCATGGCAGGAAATTGCTCCCCAGCTAAAAGTATTAATAGCTTGACGTTAGTGGTCCGCGTTGCTGTCGGAACCAACTTCCTAAGTTTTAACTGTATTAAGGAACATGGAGGCGGAGAGGTAAAGTTCTTGTCCGTCAAACCTATAAAGGTCGCAGTTTCGAGTCCCGACTGGGCAAGTTGTCTCTTACTAAGGCATGGGTGTTTGTGATCATCCGTTATTATTTCTTGTAAATTCCCGCGATGGAAATGCCTAGTTTTGCTATTTTGGGGGTAATGACTATAATTAAAGTTGAATATGTGTATGTGAACATGATCGAAGTCGGATGCACGGATGAATTTGCGTTGTTGGGGGAAGAGGAGCACGGGGAGGCTGCGATTCGGTGATTGTGTCTGCGTTCTTCGAGGGGGGAACTCGTCCGCTTCGAATGACGACGGCGGAGGAACGGGGAACTGTGAGAGGCGATACTGGCCGCGCTCCAGAGGAATAGGAAAGAAAAAGAGCAAAGGGAACACATCCCACCGATGCGGAGTATCCGTCTTCGTCGCCTTGATTTGTTCCTTTTTTTCCCACCACGCGAGATCCGCGGCCATTCTTCAGCTCCCATTTCTTTCTCTTCCACTCCCCTTAAGCATTGGAGTCGCGCGCGGGGTTTGTGTGCCTCGAGGTTGCCAACTTAAAAGAAAAAAAGATCTGGGGATCGATAAAATTTCGTTCGGAAACATTACATTTTTTACAGTTGTGATCAGAACTTAAGTTCTCTGTGTGCAACAAAATTGTACGTACTGTAAAACAATTGACTATCGCGACGAACAGAAGGTAGGGAAGAATGCGGAGCAGTCATTACAGTACGCATATTCGCAATAGAGCATGAAAAGTTATAATACATGCGCGAGCCATTCATGGTTATAAACAAGAATCAAAACAATAGTATGTACCCGGAAAACTGCCTCGAGGCGGAAATATCTAAAATCTCTTTATTTACAGGTAATGCCCAGTCAACGAGTTTGATGGAAACTGCACGCTGTATCGGCCTTTCTATAGAAAATATTAGCGAAATATTTAATCACCTTCTTGGCGAAGATATAGCTTCATAACTCTGGGGTGTTTATGGCAAATGATGAATATTGGTCGCTATAATTTCCTCTTCTGAAAAGTAACTCTTTATCTGCTGTTAAAACTCTTTATTAAAATTGAGTTGATTTGTCCGTGACATGTCTCTATACCTTTTCCGGAACTTTCGTTGATGCTATTCCTGCTATTTTTCATCCTGAGATGATACACTGATTCAATGCCTCCACAATTCACTGTTAGAATTAACAATACATGGACGAAAAGCGCTGAAAGTAATGACAACGACATACCGATCGCTCAAGAAATTTCACTCTTAACTCAAAATCGGTCATTAAATGATCGTTCGATCAACTCTTATTATTCGATTTTTTCGTTTATTTTCCCTGTTTTCATTTACGCCGCCATTGACCCAAAGGTACACCAATCTTTCATTTAATTTTCCCTGCGTTAATTTTCCCATAATTTTGTCTGTAATCTAGCCTTAGGAATACTAATATTGATTTAATTTAATATTTTCTTGCTGTGTGTAATAGTTCATTGGGATACTTCGTGCAGTTAAAAGTTTATATTTGATAG
This sequence comes from Ischnura elegans, assembly GCF_921293095.1. NCBI lineage: Eukaryota > Metazoa > Arthropoda > Insecta > Odonata > Coenagrionidae > Ischnura > Ischnura elegans. The sequence goes on from NC_060248.1 coordinate 105,100,664, forward strand.
GACAAACGATATTTTTGCCTTTAATAGATGAAGAAAATAATGCACGTGAATAAGAAAGCTCTGTGAAAACACGGGAGGGTTGGCAACCTTACTTGTGCCACCCTTCATCTCCAAACCCTCCCCCGCTCTCTCTCTTTCTTTCTTGTCCTTCTATCTCTCCATTCCCCGTGATCGTTTTAAATGTCCTCCTCCGCTACATGCCTCGGCCAATGTTTTCCCTCGACCCTCTGGCCGTTTTATCTTTGGCCTCCCCTCAACCATCTCATCCCCGCGCCTCACCTTTCCCTGCACTCTCTCTCTCTCTCCTCCCCCCCCAGACCCCCGATCGTTGTGCCTTCCCTCGCTCACCTCGCAAAACCCTCCCAGCCCTCCGGCTGCACCTGATGCTACCACCATCACCGCCAGTTATGCTCCGTTCGCTACACGTCCCAACGACACCTTACTTTCTCAGTGGAGAGGACTCCGAGAGAATGTACTATCCCATGATCATTGAAGCCAGGATGTGTATACCCTACAGGTCTCGGGAGGGAAGCCAAGAAAATTTTCAAGGTTGCAAAATGTGGCATGAAAGTAAGAGTTTTTCGCCGTGCGTTTTTGGATTACGTCTCATTCTCGTAGAAAAAAATGCCAAAATTATTTATTACTGCGTGAATCTAGGGGAGATAATTTTCTGTGAATTCACTCTGCCTCATTGATGAATTGATGCGTAATAATTAATCAATTGTATTAGTGAGAAAAATTAACACAAAAAAATGCTAATTTTGAAACTCATCAGCTTCAACAGTTGCTTGCCGGGTATCATAAGGCGCTGATGGAATGATCATATTGGCCGCATCGGTGACTGGTGATAATTTAAGGCTTAGAAATGTGGTTAATACAGAAAAATTTCCATTTATATGGAAAATAATCACTTTATCTATTCTTTGGCATTACAATTTTCAATGTTGAACCCAAGTCGTATTAGATTTCAGCTCACTCAGTTTAATGGTAATGACAAATTATGGTAAGATAGTTGGTCGATTACTGATTTAGAAGTTACGAGTCATTAATTACTCCCTTAAATATTTTTGAGGTTAATGGATAAGATGAAGTGGACGGAACCTTTGAAAATAATTCGGTGGTTTTGTGGAAGGAACGTTATGCTTAAGCCTCATTTTTAACATCATTGCAATACTTACTTATCCGACATCCTTGCCTGTACTTAAGTCTTCTTCCTTCCACGCCGATCTCTTCATCCTTCCTCCCCTCAAGTTGAGGGGCCTCAACCCATCTTGACAGCGTTGCCACTTTATAGAATCAGACCGGAATATTGCCCGTCGCGTTTTTCTCTCTTCACTTGCAAGCGTCCGTGGTTCGAGCGGGGCCGGTTCGCGCGGAAGCGGCACCCGTGCTCGAAAGAAATCGAAAAAAATCTCGGGAGGGAGGAAGAAGATGTTGCCCGCGTACAATGGACAGTCCGTCGCCAGAAAGGCTTCCACCGGCCAGTGCATCGCGGGTGTGAGAAGGCCGTGCGTGGAAGGGGTGGGAGGGAGGAAATGTCGCCGTATTTCAGCTTTTTACGCGCGTGAGAGCTTTTATTCGTTTAGACCTTCGTCGCACCGTGAGTTTTCATGCAAATAAAAATTCACTACTCGAGTTCCGTGAGGGAATATATTCTGTGAAATGGAGCACTGACACATTTTCTTACGCATGAAAGCTATCCTTGCCTCGGACGCGAACACCGGAATTGGGACGCAGCATCAAACAATTGTGTCGACGTGAAAACGGCTTTGGTGAAGTTATCCGCTTCTCCGTCTTCCTCCTTCACACAAGCCTAGACAAGGCTTGTCTCGATTTAAGTCTTTTATTGATGTGAGATGTTATCGCTGTTTATATCTATGCTACGTAGTATCGAGTGATGTCCTGCAGTTTTCCATATTGGTTGTTAATAAATAGTATGTATTATTTTCGCGATTCATGGAAACAAATACAATACTCGGACGAACTATACCCCTTCAATTTATTTTTTACTCTCCTTTATTTCGAAGTAATATCGAGACGCATATTGATTTCTTTATCTCGTGAAATATTCTTCACTTCATGAAATATTATTTTTTTAATCAATACTAGAAAGATGGCTCTACTGCTAATGATTGATCGTATGAGAGTGTATTGGAACTAACCTATTGGAAACAAATAATATCGGTAGTAAATATAACGATGACTTCTCTCACTTTTTCGTCGCATTTTCTTTTTATTCTTCTAATAAAACCAAAATTTCGACCACTTATAACTCTTTTCAAACAGCAGATTACGACGAAGTTGTGCATCAGGTTCGATATTCATCCGATGAAAGGGAGATCAGTTCACGGAGTGCGACCGGTTCAGGAAAGATATGTATCTATACTTGGAGGAATGGGTCTTATATTTTCGTACTCATCTTCTGGCTCCACGCGTTGGCTTCATTATCTCGAATCTCCCTTTTCGCACTCTGCCGCAGGGACCCTACCTGTGCGAAGATGACGGAATGGTCGACCCTGCTTAACCTTACAATGGATCGTGTTTGTGTGTGCTCTGGGGGTAGTGACGTGGATTAATATCCCCTCCTTAGCGAACGGTCGCTTCTCTCAAGCGTGCTTGCACCATGCTCTTTAGTTTCAAGGGTTGGAGCCGTAGAGGAAAGCCGTAGCATTTGAACGTGAAAACCGTGCGACGCGAAGACTTCTCTCCTGTATTTTCACATGCATATAACCGTGCGATTTTCTAATTCAAAAATTGTATTCGCAGATGTACACCTTTCTTTATTGGAACGAATATAACTCAGGTTGGGTGCGCGCAGAATGGAGCACAATGAAAGGCACGAAAGACTGACACTACTAAATATTCGGCGGCACTACCCTCTCTCTAGGAGTGAGGATTAGAAAATGTTCCACAATTATCGGGTTAAATTTTATTTTCCTGTATTTTTGGACATTTGTTTAAAAATAAATGTACTCATCGGAAGCGGTGCATATTTCTTGCATATGTTAAGGGAAAGGAAGGGTAGCGTAGATTCTGCAGAGAAGATTTTCGATATTAGTTGAGTTAAAATCGACCACGGTGATTTAGTTTGGGCACAAAATGGAACTAGTTTACTTTTAGTGAAATACAGCATAACACAACACAATTTTTTTTTTTTTTTTATTTTTTTTTGTGGAAAATTGCAAGTAAGTGTTTCATTATGAATCAATTCCACTCCATCTCGCTTGATTCCTCGAATTTTACAACACAAATATATACGCTTCGTATTAAGTTATGGTCTTTTTAATTTTAGTGGCAGCTCGTGGGTGTGTAATTGCAAAATCTAGAAATCAAATTATCGGTAAATATTAATGGAAAATGCGTTACCCGTCGTATTTAACACAAGATGACTTTGGCGTAACCCTTTATTTGTATTCTCTCCTAACGGTTTCTACGTATGTATGCTCGTATCTTTCTCCATGAGCTAACGGTACGTACTTATCTCAAAAATGGAACTAATAGCTTGACAAAGGCTGTTTTTTATATTTGTGGCAACTGCTAATGGGGTCTAATTTAAATCATGTCACGACTATATGGATTGCCAATCTTACAATATATTGATTTTTCCACAGAATTTTACTTTTGTACAACGCGTTTTGAATTTCAAGACTTCAAGTATTCTCGTTGCACCAGGATCAATTACTCCTCTCCAGTGTACTTCATTATGACTTAAACCGTGGAAACGCGTCGTGCAGGAATAAAAATTTCACGTTGAAGTGTCTCTCGTTTGACTGGCATCGTGAGGGTTTGTCTTCCAGTGTGCCGCTGTTACTTTTATTCCATGGAGTCGCTCCCGTATTTTTATTTCGATGGTTTTACTGCGTATTTTCCCCGAGCAGCGCGGCGCGTTATCGTCGTGAGCAAACGTCGGAGGGAAAATAAATTCTTGGCTGTAAAGGAATCTCGTTTGTACCGCATCGCCTGCTCCTTCTTGCCTTTCGATCTCCACCTTCTACGATGGACCGTCGTCAATCCCGTCGCCATGGGTCAGGAGTGGGATGAGTGGGATAATTTCTCTCCCTCCCCCGACCCCGGCTTCCCTTCTCGGAAGTGAAAAAACGGCAAATGGTGCGATAAAAAAAACGACTGTAAGGAAGGAAGGGGTGGCTAGGATCCGTTGGGAGAATGGGTTTTGTATCAGCGGTCGGAAACTGGAGCGACGGAAGGGGCTCTTCTTTTTATATCTCATTCCCTCCCCTGGAGATTTCCTCCTCCTTCTCTCCGTTGATTTTTTATTATTATTATTCCATCCTTGAAAAGAGTCCCGGCACACTTGTCTTGATTACCCTCGGCGATTCATGAATTGGTGTCTTGCTGTGTGCCCTGTAAGCAAGCTGGTATTCATCGTGGAGGTAATAAGAATGAATGGTTGTCAGTCGGTCTGGAACGTAGTAGATAAGGCGAACGATATTTTCCTCGTGTCTCGTCTATTTTTCGGCCGACCTCAATTGCTTCGCTTGTGACAGTATGCGCAGTTTCCTCGGGAAAAGTCGTGCAACCGAGCTGCATACGTCACAGCGGGTCACCGAACTTCGGACCGTATCGGAAGCTTCGTTGTGGATGCTGTGGGATCTTTCGAGTGCATTCTAACCTTTTATGTACATTCCAATGCCCCCACGCTTATGCTTTTTCTTCTGTAATTTTTGTGGAGTGCCAAAGTCTTCATTCACATGTTATTATTTTGGTTTGTCAAAATGCTTAGAAAGTCTAAATGACGGAGTTAAGCGAGGGAAGGCATGTAGTACGGACTGTTTCGCATTGGAGGGACAGACATTTCTGTCCAAGAAATCAAGGCCTGCGAATTGAATCGTTGGTAAATGATACCAGGCCGTTACTTTTAAAGGTATATTCCTTCGTTATTACTCCAGAAATCTTGGATGGATCCTAGTAGCAAAAGAAGTGTACGTTGGTAACTCATCATCATCATTAGTCAACAATCCTTAAGATTGGTTTGACGCAGCTCTCCATGTCTCCCTCCTATCCGCTAACCTTTTTTTAGTGACGTAATTCTTCTCTTTTACGTCCTTTATAACCTGTCCTATGCAACTCATTCGGGGCCGTCCCTTGCCCTTCTTCCCTTCCACCTGTCCTTCTACTATATTCTTCATCAGGCCGTCGTGCCTCAAAATGTGACCAACTAAGTTGTCCCATCTTCTGCTTAAGGTTTTTAGGAGGCTTCTCTTTCTCTTTTTTCCCAATCTATTTAGCACTTCCTCGTTACTTTCACGGTCAATCCATTTTATCTTCATCATTCTTCGGTAGCACCACATTTCGAATGCTGTCCTTCCACTCTTGACTTCTCTGCTGCCGTCAACGTTCAAGCCTCGCTTCCATAGAGAAACATACTCTGTATGTAGCATCTGATAACTGCTATGTTTAATTCACAACAATAATTTTATTAAATTTCGCGGAAAAAAATGAGTTCTGTGTGAGAAAAATTACGGTTGTGGTCTTCATCCTTTTTGCGTGAGGTCACGACGTCTTCGCGTATCTTTCGCATCGATTCTAGTCTTTTTGGATAGGGGAAGGAGTAGTGACGGGGCGGACGGGTTGGGGAATGAAATGGTACGTGCAGGCATGGTGAGGAAAAGAGAAAGGTGTCCTATCTCATTCCTCTCGCTGGCAAGCCGTGCAACACGCGGTAGTGCCCCCGGGCAGGCAACGAGAGCAACAGTATCAAGTCCCATCTCCGGGAGCATACATATGTGTCGCATTTTTTTTTAAGTATTCAGCATGCATTCGTTTTCATTGTACAGTTCCCTCCGGTTGGGGTTTAAATTACACACAAAGATGACACTATAATTGATGTTTACCATGGGAGCGGATAAATCCACTTGTATGCATTTTAATTGTTACACACTGTAATAATTCTTATACTTTTTGTATCAAACATCAATTTAAACATCAAGGTGACGCAAGAATTGTTTTAAACAAATTTGCAAGGAAGCGTTAGACACTAATCATATACTGGTTTAATCTCATTTTCTGCTTTGCTTTTTCCTTCTTCTTCTACGTATGTATTTGGGAATGAATCAGTGAGTTATTTTTTGATTTTTGTCCTTGGAAATGAAATAAATTTGTCTCATTCTCTTTTATAAAATGTGGTAAAAAATAGCGTGCTGGACAAAAATTAACTCATGATCTCGTAAGCCTCTTGTATTGAGAAGGGGATTTTATTTATTTAATAATCCATTAAATTATTTAATATGTTTATCATCATGAATGATTGCACAAATTGAATTTTATAAATTGAATATGAGTCCAACTGTGGGTCAATGAACGCCTCGGATTTTTTCATTTCCTTGTGGTTGTATCCAAATATCAATTGTTTAACTACTTCATAACGTTTTCCTCGTTGAAGAGATCAATTCTTTTATTATCTGAGGCACTTAGTATTGGATGGTTATTAGTTAAGTCATATCCTTTTACCTCTTAAGTTAAGTGGTCAGCTTTTTTCCGAGAGTGCATTTTCTGTGGCACTACATTTATTCTTCTCTTTGACCACGTAAGATATCGAAAACAATGCACGACTGATTGTTAAATTATTGTAATCAGCCATCAAGTAGTTCTTGCCTACTAACTCTTCCTCGATCTTTTGCTCATCTCTAAATTCCGAGATAAATAAACCTGCAGTTTTTGCTTACAAAGATGAACTCTTCCGTGGGAAAAAGGAAATCTGTTTGACGTAGGTCGTAGATCTTTTGAGAGCTTGTCATGTATTTGCTCTTAGGATGTCACTATTGTCTCTAGGAAGATCGGGTTCAAAGATCCTCCTCAAGAGCCTATCGGATGTATATAGAGCATGTTCTATTCTGTTTAAAGTTTGATCTCGAGCTCTCAAAGGGAATATAGAATCGCCTGTGCTTCTATCTCTCCAGGGAAGATTAGGTTGCAGACCTTATATGAAGCTGCTCGACACGACCTTACCCTCTTCTTCCGCTAGCGCGGTCATCTTTGTTCTTGAAAGCAGAACTATGACCGCCTAAGGGTAGATTAAGCTTTCCTCTGCATATGACGGCCATGACGCCACGACACGGACTATAAGGTTTTCCTTCGAACATCGTCCCACTCTGAGGTCTCATATTCCACGTCCTGGAGAGATGGTATTAGCCTGGAATAGTGAGCGAAAAGACGTACATATGGCGAAACTTGAGGATATTCCTATATTTTTAGAAACATTATTTATTCCGAGGCAATATCTCAGAAACTGTATGTATCATTAGAGCGAAAATTCGGATACGCGTAGTATAAACTTGAGAGGAGTATGAATGATGTCAATGGTAATCGAGTTCCTTAGATATTATCGTGACTAAAGAAGTGTAAAAAATGTTCACAATAGTCTCAGAATATTTTTATGTGAATGCTAGCCAATTCAGATACAGATGTTAATACCAAGTAGCCATTACGGTTACTAGTGTTGAAGTTTAAAATTACAAACGCTACTTAAACATTTTTAGGACATTTATACAATCAGTAATTTATAATAATGTAGAAATCTTGCACGGCATTCAAGCATGCTCTTCCTGAAGTTACTAGTTTAAGAGTTTACATTGCGTGGGTAAAAAGTCAAAAATATGTTTTTTACTGACTTTTCTAATGTTCTTTTCAAATTCAGTTTCGACTATTTTCATTTGATCTGCTGCCATGTGAGTGGAACGGTTGGTTTCCTAAAATTTGGCTCTGATTTTTTTTAACATTGTAATAAGATTTCTCTAAGCCCTAAGATGTGCCACTGAATATTATGATTTATACATTAAGATGTTTAAGAAAGGTATCTGCCCTCTTATCGTGGGCGAGGCGTGGGATTTCCCGTAATTTCGATTCCTCCTCCCTTCACCTTGGACCTAATTCCCCGCGCTCGCGTTTCGCGTAGTCATTTCTTGCCCGCGGCAGTCATTTGTCTGCCCAATAATCATAGCGAGAGATCCCTTTTTCACTCTCGCTTTCTCTCCTCCCCTATCCAATGCGTCCTCATTTGCCCCCCTCCCACCCAGCTAATCTCCCCCTCCCCTTCCCCTATCCGCTCTCCCTCATCTCCCAACTCAACCTCCCTTATCGCACCTCGCATTTGTTTCTTTTTTTGCCGGAAGAGATGTTGGCTCACTGCCTCCGGAGACGGATCCCCTGCCCCTACAGGACGCGGAGACTCGGAGAATATACGCGCCGAAATACGCCAAGGGAGAGGACGAGCATCAAACGAAATCACGAGCTTGATATTTTGTTTATTCTCTTCTCTACCCATCATTCTGTTGTTCATTTCCTCTTCCTTTGTATCTTCCCCCTCATAACCTCTTTCTCTTTATTTACGCTTTCTCTTTCTCTCGACTATCGGAATTGCAAGAGGCTCCGTTGTGAAGAATTTGATGTACTGTGCGACGAGCCAAGCGTCGCGTATGACCAAAGCTCGCTCACTACTCTTTTCCGATCATGGGTATAAATTTCTCCTCATAATTTGCTTCGGTCAGTGAAACTTGTAACTTTCCGGATCGGAAATTTGAACATCCCAGTCAAGTCAAGTAACTCTTTCCGCGAGAATTTCTTCCGTCGACATTATGGTGGGTGATGTAATGAGACGTATCGTGCGTTTTATGGGGGATTTGGTGCATTTCGCTCATATATTTACTTTTTGCTCTCCTTGTACACATTCCCTTCCTGTACCCGAGACCTTATCTTCCCCTATGAAGAATTTGACCTCGGCGAACTAATTTTATTCAGAGAGAAAAAAAATCGTTGAGCATGGCACGTACGGAGATTGTCGTAATCTGCTGTTTAAGAATAAAAACATCTATGGGAAAGCAGTAGGTCAGACGGGGTCTCTGAAAAAGGTGACTGGAAGATCTGAAGGGTGGCCTACGAGGACTGGGAGTGAAAGGTTTCAGATCCGTGGCTTGGTTTACTAGTCGAAGTTGACTGCTACGATATTACCTCCAAAAAGATATCTTTATACTATTATAAACTTACTTTCCTAAAGATTATATCGACCACAGAATACGGAGGAAATTGAAGTTAGCTAACCCTGGAGGCACGGGCTCCTCGAGAACTATAGGATGGATTGAGATGAAAATAAAAATGAAATGGAAACTAACGAGAGGGAAGTCAAACAGTTATTTTTTCCATTCATTTTTGTTCTACCGCTCTCGCATCGTTTTATGCTTGCTCTCGGCTTATTCTCCCCCCCCCCCCCCTCTCCCTTGAACTTGCGTTTATTCCTCTCGGTCCAAATTAATGTTTCCTATTTGTTTTGTTGGGCGAGGAAGTGAATTATTACGGTGGTTGGGAGGTGTGCGGTGGGGGTGGGGAGGAGAAAGGGTGTGTGAGTCGACACTGCATGCACGGCGCGTCCCTTTTGGCGTCTTCAACCTATCTCACTCCCTCCCCCAACTTCCTCTTCTTCGCCCTCCCTCCCGTCCACCCTCCGGCGCTCAGATTAATAGTCTACATCCGCCAATTTTTTTTTCTACGTCACATGCGCCATTTTGTGCCCCCGCCTGCCCCTTGTAATTCGTTTATCGGCTTGTGTTTTTCAGGGAGCGAAATGTTTAAACTCGTCCCGGAGAGTTTACTTCCTCCCAAGCCGCTTGAATAATTTCCGCTGCGAGGTGTCCACATGATAGCATGACCTCCATGTAGGTCATCCCCGTCTCGGAGAGTCCCCATTTCAGTGCTTGCAACCGCGCGTGATGTCTTTCTTCTTCTTATCTTCTGTTGGATTCGTTCATCGTTGGTTTGTACATCGGTCCACCTAACAGCATACACTTTTTCCATTTCGTATTTTTTTGTTATAATCTCAACTCGGAACCCGTTAAACACGGTAAAATATTACTAAGGATGTATGAGATTCTGTACTAATGTTCTTGTTCATTATACTTATTTTAGGATGAGAATTTCCACTCATTCACATTCTAGTCATTTTTAATTTATGATGAATGCTGCTTTCAACAATCCAGCCATTATTTATGGTATTTTTATGTCTCTCTGCCCCTAAACTAACGACTTTGGAAGTAGAAAATTTGAGTGTTTATTTATTTAATGTCTTTTTCTCGACAATAAGTGTACTTAACATTAGTTCTCTGTCATGTGTGATATTGCCACTGAATATTCGTATCGAAAATCAACTGGGTTGTAGGAAAAGTTCTCGGTGTATACAGCCAATATCCAATGAATAAAATCAAGTCAAATGAAGTCGTTAGGGTGGTAACGATACGGTTGCATCTGCTTGCTATTTTCGCATTACGGAATCTGTCGGCACATTTTTTAATCGCGGCTGAATAATTATGTTCAATGAATTAGTGTTAATTGAAATGCACGGGGTGTATAAATAGAATATTTACCTGTAATTTTCATTTGCTTTTCTAAATTCGTTTTTCTTACTGGTATTTTCTTTCTTTGCAGGTATGTGAACTCCAGATTTACAGTGATCGGAAAGAATTCCTCGTCGCTTTACCTGTTGTTTATGTGAGTACAAAGCTGTGATTAGATAAAAATGGGACACCGGAGTTGGGCTGCGGTCCCTTTTACTTTGGGATTATTTCTTCTATAAATAAAGGCAAGTATCCTACATCCCAGTCTTAACTGGTTTATCCAAATAATAATCGTAAATATTTATCGTGACATTTAGATTTAAAAATGCGCCGTTAGCTTGCTTGCACGATTGGGTACTTGAGAAGTAAATAATGATCCCAGAATGGGGTTATCCTATGTATTGATGCGACGACGAATTTATTTATTTTTTTCCTTTCCTTGCATTTTGTTTTAACCACTGACGTTGATATGCTTAAGGTTGAAATTGAAATACTGCAGTGAAAATTAATAGTCTAAATCTCAACCACCGCTAAGTTTAAAAAGATTGCATCAGTCATTGTTAAATGTAATATTCTAAATATTTTAATGCATTTAATTTTTTGAGAAATAAATCTCGTTTTCTGTAATGAGTGACATTCAGGGATCAAGATGGCGTGGGCTGATGAAAGTGTTTGTTCGCTATGTAGAGTTTTATTCCTTGTATGAGGTCCAACAATGATAGGTTTCCAGAAAAGATTTTGTAGTTTTGGTGGTTAAAATATAGTTATTCAGCGTGTCAAATAAATATTAAAAACGCATAAATGATATTTGAGAATTAAATGTGACTTTTGTGTCCGTTCTCGATTGAATTAAGGTCAATTATTTTGATTTCTTATGCTTACTATCCTTGCCGCTAAGAAAATTAAGGTCTATGTCGCCGAGAATAACTAAACTCTTTTCTTTAAAATACCTTTATTTATTAAGTACCCGTGTCCTTCTACGTTCCATTTACTCTCTGAGGAAGTATTTTAAAGGTAATTTGGGGAAATTGCTCTCTCCCCGACCACTGAGGCTGCAGGCGGTCAACGACCGAGTAGATTTATTTGGGTCTATTATATTCGAGGATCGACCGATCTTCTACATCGTAACAAGTAATAAATTCTTAAATATCCCGCCAGCACTGCTCTATGAATTCAGGAAGTTAATCATGTTTTAGTCAGGGGATCAAATATATTTTTCGATCAGAACAAATTCTGAGGTGAGTGACAGAATGACAGAATATACTTACATCATGACATTTTATATTCATTTATTCGTGCCATGTATCTTTCACTAATATTTTTCTTACAATATTATAGGTACTTTTCGTTCGAATATTATGGTGAAAATGTATGTGAGACCCCAGTGGAGGTCGCCATTAAACGTGAGGATTACTTGGTCATTTGCAGTTTTTCCTCGTCTCATAGCAAAGGCTTCATCCCAGCTATTGACAAGGACGGGGAACATTGTTCATTTTCGGTCGTTACCGTCGCGAAGAGCCCTAGTAGTTCGATCGTTAACTCGAGTTGCTAGGGGCGCTGAAATGTGAGACGCGGTCGTTTGGGGGCGCCACGCGCAATTTCTCAAAGGTTTTATCGTGCGTGTCCACCTGCCCGCCTTGTGGTCTAATTTTGGGAAGGGCCGTTACCGAAAAATAATGTCGCCGCTCACAGCAGTCTCGTGGGAGAGCGTCGTCATGTCCCATAAGCCCCCTCTTTGTCTCCGCCTTTGGCAGCCCCAGTACCTGTAAGTACCAAAGCTGAAACGTGAAGCTTTCTGTTATGATCGAGGTTACCTCATTAATTTCTTCTCTCTCGTAATATTTTTTGCCGCATCGATATATAAGTGAGTTTTTTCTGAATAAGAGAAGTAAGACTTACAATGTTCCTAGTGTGTTCGTTGCTCCTATAGTCTTGCAAAATGAACTCATGACAAACTTCAAAATATCTATTGCTCAAAAGAGATAAATAACTGTTGTGCTGAGTAATATTTTATATTATGATAATATAATCTTCTCGCAATATTTAAATTGGAATGGAAATCCTCTTATCAATAATTTTCTATGTGGATGGAGAAAGCAAGTGTCTCTTAGGAAATATTTGTCGTTCTCGTCGTGTGCGATTTTAATTGGCAAAATCAGAGAGAATAACGGTTTCGCGAGAGTGAAGTGTTTCGCCAATCATATTTCAAAAATAAGATAGCAATTAAGTTATTACCAACCATGTAAATGACGTAGAGTAAGTGCGGTAAGTATAAAAGAGAATTTTCGACATAATGAGAAAATCGCACTATTTTTAATGATGTTCTTTAAATTATTGTAGGTAGGCGAGATTATTGACCGCGGAAATGTTCATCTGCAAATTACCTTACTAGCTATTACACTTTTTTGCCAAACTAATATTTTTATTGAAAAAAATTTTACCTGAATGTATAAAAATTCCTACGGAGACGATGAAAAATATAAAGCATGCTTTATTATGTCAGGAGGCCGCCTGGTCATCATGAATTTCAATTCATTAAGCAAATAAAGTAAAATTGGATAATTGGATTGGAAACCGATCATTATTTTATTACCGAATCCAGGTGATTAAAATCGCGATGCTGCTTTAAAAATACTTTAATTTCCTCTCGGTGGAACCGGCAGCTTCTCATCGTTTTAAATAAATTGATTAAAAATAAAACGTTTCGCTCGACGTGCTGTTTATTTTTTTCTTATTGATATATATATCGGCCGCGTCGAGAGCTGGGGAAATGTTATTGTTAACGCTGTTCGCTCAATTTATCGCCGGAATGCGTTCTCTTTTGGGCTTATAAAAAGCACTCTTCCGTGAATTACCTACTCAAAATTCCGGGCGCGGAATTTCATGAATGAGTTGCCTGGCCGATTTTGGAAGTTCGAGTTTTTCATATGCTTATGTCAAAGAGTATTCCTAGCTTAGTAAATTCCATTTTCTGGAATAAAATCTTAAATAAAAGAATTCTTTGTTGCTAATATTCCGTTCCTTAGGGAAACTTGCTTTAGTCTTTTAATTATTAACTTTTCATTTTATTTTTCAACCCTCGATAATTTATTTTGGCGAATTTGGGTGTATACATGGTCGTAATTTCCACTTAGGGAGAGAGGAAGAAGAATAACACGTATTTGTTGCATATTTTAATCTATCCTTTTAAAGAGATTACATTATTTTAGGAAGCCTTGGTTCCTCCATACTTTCGAGCGAGCGTGAGCGCCTAGTTTTTGTCGTTCGATAGTAATTTATGTGATGGCTTACGCATATTGTGGGGAATATTAACGTTGACTCAATCGTCCATGTTTTCGGTAAACAGTGTTTTAGAGTTAAATACGTTTAATGAAACATAGGGATGGTGGCAGGATGGATCATGAAGGATTCAATCATAACTCAATTGCAAGTTAATTTGAATGACTTTATGTTTGACTTGATCTTCCTCTACCCCATGAATTCGATCGTTCTCTCCATACTCGTTCATTAATATTCGTGTTAAAAGAGTTGAAGCGGAAGTTTAGCGCATCTAATGCTTTCCCTTCACGTGTGTTTATATCCACATTTCTATTACGTCAAGTGTGGGACTGCTTCTAGATATTTATGAGATAACTTCTCCATCATAGTTAGGGCTTTCGCGAAGATGACGCGGTGCTAAACGTCGGCTGTCATAGAATGGTTCTCCACTGGCTCAAATGGTTAATTACTGCGACGTTTCAATGTTTGATCGCAGACCTTTTTTTTAAGTTACTTACTGATAATACATACAAGTACTAACTGACAAGACAATTCATTGGACCCACAGGACTGCGAATCGCTCTCCAATCGAAATGTTGGCGATGGACCTATTGGCTTGGATAAAATATCATTACGCCCTTCATAGATCACTTAATGAGTTGCTGGCAGGAGCAATTACTTGGGTTAATCTTAAATTTTTAAGTTATTAGTAACAAATTTTTATTAAAAAATCTATTAGAGTTCAGTTATTTAATCAATAATTTATTCTCCCTCAACTCTTCGAAATTCTGTAAGTTCAATCACCTAGAGTGCTAAATCACCTTTTCTTAAAATCTTGACCAACACCTACCTATACTCGATGTTTTGAATTGGTTTTATAAACTAAGAGGTATTTAGAAGAATGCTGCATGCTGATATGCTCCGGTTTTCAATTTTTCTTCATCGTGAGTGCACCTTATCTCCTTGATTGTACTTCACAATCTTTTGTATCATGTCCCTGACTAGAGAAATATTAGGTTGCTAATGTCGGGCAAGTGCGGGAAATAGTTGAGATATTCTTTGCGCCTGAAAAGACTGTCTAACGAAGATGTCGCACATTCGCATCAGTGGAGAGCTCGCGTCCTCGTAAGGGTGGCTATAATGGGTTTTTGAACTGTTTTGGGAAGCCTTTAAGGTCCTATTTTACGGCAATCTTTCTTATCGAGTCTCTTTGCGCGACTTTTTTTTTTACTTGTCTGGTTTCCTCCCGAAGAGAGCGAGTGAAGAGTGGCATTTGTCGGTCGCATGGTAAACATCCCTCCCTGTGTGTTAATTGTGGACATTGCGTGTGCCCGCTTGAAAGGTGAAAAGAGGTGGGCGGGGCGTCGCGTCGCCAAAACAAAAGAGGCCCGCTTGCCACCTTTTTGCCTCGCGCTACCTCCTCATTCCTCTCCTTGCTTCGTCGTCGGCTTGGATCGCGCCCGCTGGGCTCGGGCTATTTATCGAAATATAGGAAAATATCAGGGTATTTAAATATCTCGGGAATCCGACTTCGATTTTTGGCCATTAGCGATGCATGGTTGTCGGACCAAAATCGGGATAAATCGCCCGGGAACAATAATGAAAATATCGCGCCCGTTAAAAATATTGTCGTAACATCTGAAAAAATAAAAAAAAGAGAAAAATAAAAAGTGTTTGCAAGATAAAACGTCACTAATTAATGTCCAATGAATACCGATATCACCATAAATCGAGATAAATTGCTAGGCCTTTTTATCGGCTGATAAGATTTAGTGAGATAAGATTCAATGGCTCCACTTCAAATATAATTTT
Organism: Ischnura elegans; assembly: GCF_921293095.1. Classification (NCBI taxonomy): domain Eukaryota; kingdom Metazoa; phylum Arthropoda; class Insecta; order Odonata; family Coenagrionidae; genus Ischnura; species Ischnura elegans. Next base: position 105,116,074 of record NC_060248.1, read on the forward strand.
CGTCACTATAATAGCTATTGTAATCGTCAATTGCCGTTATCAAAAGATAATCCCACTTCAGCATTGAATTTTCAATATTGTCCAGGCGTAGGTGGGGCGTCGTCGCCAAAACAAAGGGGCGCGCTCCTTGGCTCCCACCTCCCGTCCTCCTCTGCCTTCGTCGTCGACTTGGACCGCGTCCACCGCGCCCGAGCTATATCCGCCTCTTACGCTCTCCCGTCCTCCCTGCATATGTGAGTGAGTCTGTGTGACTGTGAGTTCTTTCCTGTGCCTATCTCGCTTCGCGGGGGTCGAGCCAAGTCAAGGTTTTCCCGGACACGATTCCAAGCTGAACGGAGCGGGGAAGTGGGGGGAGGCGAAGTTGTGTGACGAGCGCACATCTGGCCGTGTTTCTACCTGGTGCTAACCTCATCGTCGATAAGTTGGACGTTTGGACGAGGCGATCTATAGCTTAGGTCATTTCAGGGGCGCATTAAGGTAATCGTTTTGGGTGGGGGGAGGGCTGCGGTTCATTACTTTTCGCGGCACCTTGGTGGTATGCAATACCTCTCAGCGAAAATACGTCTGAGATCTAATATGCTTAGATTAGTGGCTTTTAGATGATCATCAATTATTTTTAAACATACGTCGTTTAGCTGAAATTGAAACTTTTAGTCACCTTAAAGTCCAATATCTTTTCAATGTTTCTGGATATTGCGGGGCAACCTCTTCATCGGCCACTTGGTCATTTGCGCCTTTAGCGAAGGATAGGTGGAGAGGAACCCACGTCTGCATTAGCCTGCTCTTAAAGAAAGGCGCCTATAGGATCACGGCTTAAATCGTCACGTCCGAAGTACGGAATGTTGTACTTATTGTTAGTGTTCAACACAAGACCTAAGCTACGATGGTGTATTCTATGAAAAATCTATCCTCCGCCGGGATTTGAACCCAGGGTGGAAGGCCGTCACTCAAGTCATATCAACTCTCCGAATATCTATGCTCTTCGTATCATTATCTAGATCAGTTTTCTTCATTTCACATTTCAAAATGAAATCGGTCGTCTCCGTGATGTTTCAACGTATCGAAATGAATAGACATAATTTACTGCGCAGGCATCTTTATATCGAAACAACTTAGTTTCAAAATGTTATTATAATAGAAACGTGGTCACATATACTAAGTACTATTGAATCCTATTGTTGGTATTTAGGTACTGATAGACTTGTCTCGCTGGCTTTCACTTTAAATTTCTTACTTTATCCAAAAAGTTTTTCGCTACAAATCGAACTACTTTCGCGGTTCATGGTGCGTTTACGACGTATTATATGGAGCCTAACATTGTACTGATCTGAATAAAATTGCTGTTTCATACTTTTGGGTTGAATTTGTGCCATGTGACTGCTATAAACACATCATCCTATAAATTTCAATTTGCACTCATACATTTATTCATCTCGATGGCTCTTCTAAGCAATATTCTCCAATTTTACGTAAAGGGGTTCAGTGCTTTTTGTTTTAAATTTTTTTATTTGAGGTTTTTCAGTAGAGATGGCTTGCCATTATGGAATAATCTGAATTATTTTTTATGCAATTAGAGCGTACTGGCTGACTTCAATACTTCATTGACGTTGAATACTGCACCATTAAAGTGCAACCTTCTCAAAATAGCGCATTTATTCGTTTACAGTCTCCTCGAACCGTTCAATTGAAACGAAAAAATAAGGAATGAAGGAAAAAAGCATCCCTGCCATCTCTTGCAAGCATTTCTTGAATCAGAGCAAGAGACCTGAAAACCCACGAGCATATAATTACAGATGCTTCTCTGTCTCAGTTTTTTTCAGACTTGTGTACAACTTACTCCCTGCAATCTCAGGAAAACATCTCTCTGAGAGGATGAGCGCTGATAAATTACTTGTGTGAGAGATGGTTGAAGTTACTCATGGAGGGCACCTTAGAACGCGATTCGTTATCATAAATCTGTCGTTTCGTCGGCTGAACATACTCAACCTTCAGGAAGAGAACCGTTTTGATTAAGTCGCATAATTTAGGTTAGCATTCCGCGTCTGCGTGTCATGCTTGGGTGGCTTGAATTTTTAAAAAGCCTCATTTTCCACTTCCGGTGGTATGAAATTCACTTTTGAAAGAGCATTGAGCATGTTATGACTCATAAAGAAAGGATTACTTCTAGTTTAATATCAATTTCACTTTCATATCGCGGTGCTTAAATGTATCTCTTGCAAGCATTAAAAAAAGGCATCGGCTTCGAGGGTAATTAGAAATGCACCAAATGAGATGCTGTGTGGCATTGCTAAACGTTCCAGGCGATAGCCACGGTGGTCACTTCATGCCCGATAGAGACGATCCTCCTATAATAGCCGTTCTTTTCGTGCATAGTTTTCCTTCTCGTTAATGACCGTGATTTAATAGCGTCCGTATTCTGACGATAAAAGAGAAATATTCTTTTATGTGCACCCAAGGTGCGAAATTTATACCATTGTGGTAATTTCATGACAGACTCTCCGTGAAGACGTGATTAAGAGAGGTTGGTATAGGCGCCCGCGTATTCTTATACATATTCTTTTGCATCACGATAAGCTGTTATCTTGCATGACGGAATAAGATGAATACTTTTAAGTCTCCTCATGGCTGCTCTCCCAATTTCCTCGGTGGGCGGAAGAGTACACTCTACGACTTCCTCGTTCAGGTCAGCTTTCATCTCTCCCAGAAAGAAAGTTTCAACTCTTCCTTCGTACGGGGGGGGCGGATTGATTGTGTGGTATTGCATTCGAGTCTGCTCCCTCCCAAGTTCAAAAGAGATCTCTCGCCTACTTCGCTATTCTGACCTTATATACGTATATATGTACTACCCTCCAGCCACTCACTCCGTGCAGGTGAAAGTTTCGCGTTTTTTTCCGATTCCCTTCGATTCCTAGGAGGAAGAGCATCCGCTCCTCTGCTATCGTTCTAGCTTTCGGTGCAAAATCCAACCTTCAACGGGTGTGATTCCAGTTCGCTGGTGAAATATAACCTTTTTAACGTAATGAGTTGAAAAATGTAGAATTCCGTTGTATAAATTTGTCGCACTACTTACATACTAAACTAGAATTTGCCGGTGATTTCCACGGCATATTGACTGCTGTTGGGGGTCTCTTTCATATCGTTTCAACAATACGGGGCTTTGCGCGGTATTAAATTGCACATCATTGTGTCCAATTGTATGACAAATTTCTCTTTATTTCAGAAATAAAGTGCACAGAAAAAACCAAAGGTATAGGTTGCAAAATGATGTATAAGATATTTTCTAGAATGTCATAATTTTTGATGAAAATTGAAGTGTATAATTTTATTTTTATAGGAAACCTTATCTCATCCGTTAAAGCTTAAAATAAATAATTGGCGACTTTTTATGACATCGCACAAGTTTAAGATTTTAGAGGTAATTAAAAATGGCTAGTACTCCAGGTAAAGGAACTGCTCCCTCGCACTGAGTACGTGAAGTTCACAAGCCATATGTTTCGTAATAGGATAACCTAAAAAGCCTCTGGGTTGCTATACTGAGTGAGTAGAATGAAAAAAATGTAATCACAATTGCTCTTCACACTCAACTTATAAGATATTTTCTATTTAGTCAGTTATTCAGACGAGTCGACAAAAATAAAAAAACGCGATTTTTTCCTGCACTGAGCTTAAATGGGTTGGTCGAGTAGTTAAGCGTATTCGGGACGAAGGTGACAGTGGGCGCATTAACTGGTGTAGACGAGAGTTCTTTACAGCTTGCGATTAGTAAAAATACTATTGGAACTTGTGTGAATTATCTGTCCATCCGACACAACACTTTGCTCAGATAACCTTCTCCTTGTGATCAAAGAAGTGTGTCATTATTACGCTCAATCCCCCTGAAAATTTTGAGGATAATTTATAATTATTTCGGTGTAAGAGTCCTAGAGAACTTGCAGACCTGGTAGCTATCCTTTATTTCAAATATAAAATTTTTTCGTGGCATAACCACGGGTATTTACTGTTTGTGTTGGGCTTTGTAGAGTATTGAGATCTACAATTTATACTCGCGGAATTTTTATTTTTTAATCAGAAGTTTCCTAAAGATTTTACCATTGGAATCCCCCTTTGTGAAGTTGAAACTATTGATTGTATCTTGCTTTCTGTGCGAGCGATTACAACCGAAATGGTTATTTTTCATTTGAGGTATTCGCTTTTTTAGTGCTTGGTGTAAGAGGTGGCTTAAAAATAAACGTGCGAATTTTGATAATTGTTGGTACAGTATGAAAAGGGTGCTCCCTCTTCAGTCACGTTTTCCTTGTCATTCCTTTTACGTCAAAGGAGAGGTGCGCCTTGAAAAAAAAATCCCATTAGCACGGGTAAGCTAGCTTCCAATCCTATTAGCATGAAGATGCCATTTTTCTCTTCATGGGGGCACTACCCTCAATATGCATGCGCAAGAGAATTTTATCGAGAGGGAAAAAACACCTTTTTCCATCCTAACGTTTCTCTCGAGAGATGTTTTCCCGTCGCTAGCGCATAATGTGGAAGAAAATGGGTTCCGTATCTGTATAATGGAGCAGGTGTATGCCGTGGTTGACAGAAATAGTTTTTTAACCCGCGTTCGTTATGGAGGCGATATTTTCTTACAGTTTCCTGAATATGTAAGGGGTCACTCCGCGTCGCTGTTAACATTGCAATTCTTTCCGTTTGTCGATACCCATCGTCCTGTTTCACGTAACTGTTAAATATTCGATCGCCCGGTTGGCAATCACCTTGATCTCTATTAGCGGCTTTACGTTCACAGGTGTGGCGCAATTCATTTTCGCCCACCCCTACTAAAAAGGTGTGGCTTCCCGTTATGGCTTTTCTCTCTGCACTTCCCGGGCGAGTAATGCGTTCTTAATGCCCGGCGATTCATTTTAGTTCATTCGAGTGAAAAATTTCCTGGGTTGTTAGAATGAAATATGAAAAAAAAGAAAAGAAAATCGCTCCCGAAAGTTATGTGACCCAGATGAGTTATTCGCGAGGGGGTTGGGGGAAGAGGACGCCGCCAGCAGCTTTTGCGCTCGGGAATAACCGCTCGCAAATCAAGCGAGCGAGGGAGAGACCGTTAACCCTGTCAGTCAGTCAAGTCACCGTTGTTGCCTCGTAGAGAGAGAGAGCTTCTTCCAAATCCTATCTCCGTAAATGTCATCGTGATATAATGAACGTGCCATGGGGGTCGGTATCTGAGTGCTGATGGGGAATGTAGGCTGGCTCTTTTTTGTTCTCACTCGTGGGCTCTCTGTCTCTCTCTCTCTCTGGCGTCGGCATTATGTTTATGGAATAATAATGCAAGCTCGCTTACTCACACCTCGACCAAAAAGGAAGAAAGAAAGAAAAAATATATATATATATATATATGAACGAGGCCGTTCAGGGTTATGACTTCGTCTGTGCGAACTTTGGTTTTCGCTTGGAGAGGATGACACGGTCTTCCTATTATCCTTGGATGGGAACCTTCCCCTCCTACCCTCTGGGGAAGTTATAAACGCAGCCCCATCTCCTCCCCTCCCTCACTTCCCACTCCTGCCTCCTTTTACCTTCTCCCCTAACCCCTCCCCTGGGATTTTTTTGCCCCCAAGACCTGCAGTTCTTTTGTTTCCAGCTCTTAGTGTTTCCCCTCGTCTCCCTTTCTCAGTGAGCCTCCTCGTATCGTTTTGGTCCCAAGTTCGCTCTCGTATTGTCTTATCGATGACCTTGGAAAGTTTTCAGTCGGGCTCATTCCTGATTTGATCTTTGAACTCCTGCATCTCCATCCATCTCGAACCATCTACTCGCTTCCAAATGATTTTGTTTTATACCCCATCTGTGGGATGTTTACTTACTTTTGGTTGTCCCGGCGCTGAACCATTTCTCAAATTTGAAATCGGGGGCCTTGTTTTGGGTGGAAGAAATCTGTTTTGAATGGAATCATGCTCGAGGCTGTTTATTTTACTGACTATGTGTGTATATTTGGTTTTAACGGGACTAGATTGTTTATCTATGTTATTTAGTCGTGAAGTTCATCAACCTGACTCAGATTGTACGGAGTCACCATTTAATTCAAATAAATGTCTGGTAGATGTTTAGTTGGTATTATTTTTCCGTGTTTAGGAATGACCTCCTCCCTAGAATCTGTATTTCGGTTGTCGAATCATTTATTTCGCACCCTAGATGGTGTAGATTAATAATGCTTGGTAAATACGAATTGAGAGATTTGAGTTTCAATAACTCCATCAACTCCGGGGAAACATTTGAATGGCTCCGTTAAATCTGCCTGCAAGGACTGTTTGCTATTTTGTCATCGGAAACGTATTACTTTCGTGTCGAAATAGGATTTTGTTGTCTTCCAGCTCACTACCTTTTCTGCGTTTGGTTTCGGTACCTATTGTTTATTCATTTTCGATTTCCAAGCGGAGCTAGCGTCCCGTAAAGTTTTGCCTGTTTCGCTGTTTGCTAGTCGTAAAAAGTTTTTTATCATGCAAATCTTTCATTTTCATCGTTCTGCCGCTACCGTGCGATGACTCGACCGACTCGCTCATTTATTTTGTTTTCTTTTCCCTCCCTCTCTCTCTCCCCCCCCCCCCCCCCCCCCCCCCCCCACGGCAGAGCCAGTTTTGGCTTGATCTCTTCTTCCGCTCCAAAATTTTTTTTTGTTGTACACCGTTGTGTGAATTCGCGTCAAATTTCGAGGTGTACGCGAACCCGCTTCCTGATTACGCTCATCGCTCGTCGTCGCGCGTTTTCAGCGAAGGAGCACGCCAGTGTACGCGAAGCGGAAATCGCACGTTTCTATTGTCGGCAGTAGTAGTTGCAACTTTGATTGTGCGCTCTCCCTTCACCCTCTCTCCCTTTCCCCTCCTGGTAATTATCCCTCGCAATAAATCCTCCCGTGACTCATTTATCTCTGCGGTGAGTACGCCGGGTATGCGGGAGGGAGTTCGTTGCGCAAGGCCGCCAACGTGGTGGTGCACACGCTGGTAGCTATTCGCTCGCACGTACAAAAGCTTCCGGGCGCGAATGATATAGGATCCATCTTTTTCCCATCGGTGCTATAACCTCGGTTTATACACCTGAATTGCATCTCTGCGTATTTTTTTTCGGTTTTGATCTCAACGGCGTAAATGGGTCAGTGATTTTGAGATTTGAACCCAAAAAAGCAATGATTGTTAATAAAATATTTATAGAATAAAATAAAATAACTTCGTTTTATTCCACACTTTATTTTAAATAGCACGACCCGGGTTTCAGCATCTAATGCTATCATCAGGCATTAGATGCTGAAAATGCGATGGTCGTGCTATTTAAAATAAAGTGTGGAATAAAACGAAGTTATTTTATTCTTTAATGAAGCAGTTCCACAAAATAAGCCTGAGACCGTGTCTTATAATAAAATATTTAATATTGGCACCATTTTAGGCATTGAGTAAAGTTTGGAAGGTCTCATTTTACCGCAACAGCCAGTAGGTGACGCTAGACAGCGACAAGCAGACGCAATAATAGCGTACCTGTCATGATTTAAAAGGGGGCAATGAATTCCTCATTTCGATATAATTCTCTTGTATAGCCCTTTTTTTTCAAAAAATGTTCTTCAAACTGGTTGTAGACATTCTTACATAACTTATGGAGCCACTACGACGGGGGAACTTAAAGTATCCGAATTTTGTCCTTATAGACTATCAAGTCAGCGTCACTTTATAGCTACCTAATCTATCTTCCTAACCATGGCGGTGGGACGTCACGGAAGGAATAGGCAAAATCCCTCGAAAGCGCTTAATGGAGAAATGCTGTGAAAATGAGGATAGACCTCTGCAATTTAGGTGGCTACAATTCGCGACTACCATACATAGATTTTTGAAACGACTAATTATATAATTTATTCTATCTTTTAAAGGGATTTCGTAGCATTAGCTCAAGTGCCTTCACGCGACCTGAAAACTTCTAGGAGAGGCTTAAAAGTTCTTAAGACATGCCCTTACATTCGCAGTAGAGTACATTCCCTGGTTCCGTTCGCGTTGTCATTTTGATGGCGACGTTTTACTTACTGTGCTGTGGGTGTCTTCAGGCCTATAGCTCTGTAGGTGAAACGTCGCCATCAAAATGACAACTGGGTATCTACCCTATTGCGAACCTGAACGCCGTGCATACCTACATCATGTCTTTACATGATGGAAAATGGAGGCATATATCACGACCTTCTTGGTTCATTAGTCTTTTGCAGTAATCAATGAAGTGAAATTTAAAATATTTATATTTTCACTGGGTAAATACGGTTTGTAGAGTGAAGTTCATCGGACATGAATTGGGAAACTAAGAGCTGAATTGCTGGCGGGGCGCAGGTCTGTCTCAGGTGAAGCACGGTCGGAGTAAATCACTCAAGTGCTTCCTTCCCCTTCGATCCGTGCCCTCCGCAACCCTTTTTGTTGTCTCGCCGATAAATGCCATCGACCGTGGCAAAACGGAACGTTTCGGTCCAACGATCGTTCTCCAGAATCCGGATTACTTTTGTTTATCTCGTTCTCCGCCGCGGCGTGAAGAAAAAAACTCGCGTGCGATTGGCAAGGCTCTAAAACATTCCATTCGACCGCGTCAAGTGGCTCTTATCCGTTGTGGAGGACGACTCGCCGCCGTTTTAGCGATTAATTGCTGCAGCTCAATGAGATGTCCGGGACTTTCCGCATCGCGAGAACGCCCGCAGCTAATTTCATGGATGACATTTGCTTAATCAAAGATACAAGGGTAGGTGCCATTTCAGAATAAATACAGGGCGCTATTTGGTCTAGAAACAGCATACCCTCTTACTATAAAAGTTTAATTAAATATCGCCTGTTACACATTCTAAAAATATTTCAAGGTACCGGGTGAAAGGCAACTTTCTTTCAAACAGACACTTATGGACCTTCCACAGATTTGTATTGGTCGACCTTGCGACCGACGATAATGTTGCATTGTATATCAGAACGTAGGTTAACCAATAATACTGTAGAAAGTTGATTTAAGTTTAAACTGGTCGAATTCTAACAAAGTATTTCATATTAAAACTAACGTGTAATTTTCCACAAACCAGTACACAACCAGCTTTAATAAATTTCTTATTATCATCCGGTGACTTTTTCTCGAAACAATACCAATATTTAAACGATCTGTTTCGAGAAAAAGTCTTCTACCGGTAATAAGAAATTTATTGAAGCCGATTGTTTGAATAAAAGAGTTTTGATGAAGCTAAAATGTTTCGACTGATTAAGTAATGAGGAAGTGTTAAGAAAAGTGGGAGAAAAGAGGTCTTTTAAAAACCCTAATGAGGAGACGAGGCAACTTATTTGAACACGTCATAAGGCATGATGGTCTGATGAAAACAAACGTAACAGGACAGGACGAAAGGCAAAGGACGGCTCCGAATGAGTTACATAGGACAGGATATTAAGGATATAAAATAGAAGAAATGCGTCGCTATGAAAAGGCTAGTAGATAGGAGAGCGGAATGGAGAACTGCGTCAAACCAATTCTTGAATTCTTGTTTTTTAATCATGTGGAAAATTGTTTGTAAGTTTTGATTCAGTGTAATACTACGGTGAAGGTACAGAAGAGACTGTTTGAATTAATCTTGCCTCGTTAAAATTCCTCGTAATAAAGCTTCGTTAATTATGAATTATTCTAATGTTATTCATAAACATCTACATAATACTCTGCGAGCCACCTCTCGGGTGTTTGGGTGAATTCCATCATTCCAATGTGACGTCAGTGGTCCGGGTTGATTACGAGATCAATTGCCTCGGTGGTAAAGTTTATGAAGGTGCTATCTGTTTGCGTACATGACTCAATGTAGAAGCCAATGAATTCCCTTTCACATCCTTACTCTTGGCCGTTGCGGTAGGATTTGCACTTCTCCCCTGGCTGGCCGTTCCCTTTCGATCCATTCCTGGATCTAGCCTCGTCATAAGGTCACGTTCTTTGCCAAAGTCGATAGATGCCAGTTATTATCCCATTACTCCCGAAGGTCAACGGCTGAGATGGGCATCCGCGTCATTCTTCCCTTAACAGGATGCAGTCGGCCAGTGAGAAATGGAATGCCCGCATTGATTTTTCTTTTGTTTTTGAGAGGCCGTAGATCAACTGTCTCGTTGCAACCTGCAGTTATTTGTTGTCCAAGGGCGAATGAAATCCTGAGTCCGTCACCGTGGACCAGCGGTGAAAACATTCAGTTCGTGGTTGGATATCAGGCGATGAGGTGACTACATCTTTGGGTTTCCATCCTGAATCCTCAGACTCGATGTGTTAGTTATTTTAGAGGAATATCAGTTCTTACGTGGATGATGCGTCCTGTCCTCAATATGGTCAAAAATGTTGACTTAATTGTAGGCGATGGCATTGACTGACAATCATAAAAGGGGATTTCCGAACTATATTTTTCGATTATTGCATTAGAAAAGCAGTATTTTTGCACAGGCTCCCCAGTTAGGTAGTCCAAGTCAGGAGTATCCAGAATTTTCAATGTAAAGGCCTCATTATATATTTTCTACACATATGCAGGTCGAAGGGATGTACAAATCAGTGCTAGTAATTTAATTTAATAATTTGAATGAAAGAAGTAATTTCATCCTCAAGAATTCGAATATAAACATGGAAAATTAAAAAATATCTTGTCGGAAAAAATTAGCGTAAGCTAAATAGATTCCTGCCTTTAGTTCCATGCAACCGCATTAGTGTGACGAATAGTAGTATCATTTTGACTTCAAAATTGCATTAAAATCAGGTTTCAGATTAGATGAGCCAATTGTAAGTGTTGTAAGTAAACACACAGGGATTTGTTAGGCGGCCCGGAAGAAATTATGTGTCGGGCTGGATGTGATCAATAGTTTGGAGACCCCTGGCCTAATTGTAAGCATAGGGAACATTTTTATTGCTAGTAGTGTATAAATTTCTAGGAGAAAAAAGACTGGACATTTTTGTGCCTTGGATTTCATGACAAGTGATGGAGATGAAATAGTGCTGACACAACATCCATTCACTATGATAAAGATATTTGGGTATTATGTTTGTCATATTACATCCAAGTCTCTTCTTCATTATCTCAGGTGTTTTTTCAAAGATTTTCTTCCTTGTATTTCATTTTCCACCTCCCTGTATATCCTTGACAATGTGTTGGAGTTCATTCGTTCTCAACTGGCCGCCAGCATTTTGAAACGGCCGGAGCGCCATTGTCGCAGAGCGGAACGAAATTACGTGTCTCTTAGCAATTAAACCTCACCCCCACCTCCTCTCTCCAGTCTCCAGCTGTGCGCATGGAAAACGCGATACCCACCATGGAGTGAGTGGGGAGGGGGGGGGGAGAGAGAAGATGTGGGGGATTTCGGTTGTTATGGATGGGAGGGGAGGGGCCTTTGGTGTATCGCACCCAGAAATCCAATTTTCCATGGAGATTCCGCATTCTCCGTTCCCCGCACCGCCGTCGGTTGCTCTCCGCGTGTTGTTGAGCCGCTCGCGACTGTAGTGGTGGAGAGAAAGGGTTTTTTACGTGTGCGCGACGACGTAACCGTACGCAAACAGTGAATAATGGTGATGAGATTATTTATTTTTTCATATAAAAGAACTCCGCGGAAATTCCGGGGCTTCCGCGTGGCGAAAAATCGACTGTTGGGAAGAAAATTGAATTTATCTCGGCTCTTACTCGTCAACTCTCCGTGAACCGCGGTTCAAGGCCAATTTTTTTTAGTGAACGTTTTAGACCTTATTGCTTCCCACAGTCGTGGATGATGTTCTTTATTATTGTTTTTTAGTTTTAACGTGAGGTTTAACTGAGAGTCACAAGTGGCAAGGTTTGGAATAGGAGATTTATGGACGCTTTTTCGAAGGGGAGAAAGGAACTATGAAAACCCAGATTTTTTTAGTGATGTACGGAATAGAGATTCCGTTTTCTCTACGACTATATTCTTCGAAACAAGAAGACTGCATCTTATGTTTATTAATTACCAATTTTCTTTCAAAATGCATGTTATAATAATGTGTCCTGAGTGAAGTAAATGTTTACAATACAACGTGGGGGCAGTGGAATATACATACCTGGGATGGTGTGGTATGTGAAGTGTTTCCATAAAATGTTCAAGGGCCTTAAGCTTTGAAAGATCGCAGAACAAGGAAGGATAAGTTGGTATTTATGGAATTCCTTAGATCAGAGATCATTATGCGGAGGTCATTTAAACGTGACCAAATCGAACATTTTGAGAAAAGCTCCTGGTATCTTATGATTGATGAAGTGAAGCGGTATTGATATCTCGCTCGTAAGACCTCGGATGTTATGGAATTGGAGAAGGGGATGAACTTAGTTATCCATGTGGTTTTCTAGACGGTTTTATCGGTTCCAGAAGCGTCTGATTGCTTTGGTGCGGGCAGCACGTAATCAAACGTGAACACAATAAAGTATTATGTCGCCAGGATAATAAAACGGGATAAGACGCTCTTTTGGCGGAAATGTTGTTTTATTGTTTATGCTCTTGTGGATATTTTGTCGTTTTTTTTAATTATTCGATGCATAAAAATAAATGCTTCACTCTGATATGGTTTACCAAAAAAATCTCATCTGGAAGTTCTTATGCCTCATAATTATCTCAATCTCACTAACATATATATTTGCATTTTTCGAATCAACCCAGCTCGTCTTAACTCAAAATTGGACATTTCATATCTGTTCACAATAAGGACCATTCTCTTTCATTCTATTCAATACTATCATCGATCTCGGTGGCAGCGGGGTAAATTCCTCGCCTGCCAGACCGAAGGTCGCAGGTTCTATTACCACCTGGGTTGGTTGGCCCTATCGAAGGCATGAGTGTTTGACATCGTCTTACTTTTTAGTTCGTTCGTTTTCCCGCTGGAAAGGCCATTAATGCGCTGTTTTCGGGGCGTTGAAGGTAAATTAATAATAAAATTTCTGCTTGGGGCTTTCGTTTGCGCTTCTCCATGTTTTCCGGGTTAATATGTATTGCAAATGAATATTTCCTATTTTTTTCCTCCGCCATCACAGCTTACCTAACAATAATCATGACATAAACATGCTTTATGGGAAAGAGTATCGATAAAATCTTATCAATTAAACTGTCATGGATAATGAGGGGAAGATAAAGTATAAATGAAACTATTATTTGATGATAACAGGAGATGATGGCTCGATAATTCCGGCGTCCCTCAAATGGGTATTACTGTGACACACGTAATTATTCCTCAATGAGAGACTATTTATTCTGTGGTGTCAGAAAATATTTTTTCTCTCTTTGGCATTGAGAGAATTTTCCGCGCTTTCTAATTTCATCCGTTTCACTCGTTTGACCTAATTTTAGAATGCAGTCTGTGAGACTGCACCCCGGCACACAGGCTTCGCGGAATATCTTTGCGGCCAAGGCGTGAAAATTTCCATTCTCTCCACGTTCAGGGAATTCGGCTCGCGAGGCTGCACAGTGCAGTTAAATCACCTCTCCGCGTCGACCCGAAATATTCCATTTCGCTAAAAAGGCCGAGCTGCAAGAGTGACGGTATACACGAGTGGAAGAGGGAAACATTTCAGGAGACGGTCGCAAGGAATGCTAAAGGGAGGGTTAACGAGTTTCCACCGTGAATTAAACATTTAAACAAATACCTTTCTCTCTTGTTGTAATATTTTTTTAAATTCCATGCAATTGAATGCATGGCATCCCCCGACATCAATGCATGGCATCAGGACATCAATATAGGTTTCCACAGAATTCTCGATGCATATATATTTTTATGTTGAACACTTTCGATACTTTTCGAGACGACTGTAGCGTCGTTTTCATTGTTATCGCGTTTTTGATTGAATTACAGTATTAAATGGTTGAAGGCTGAGAACATCAATAACGTTATTTGCAATGTGGGTGTGGAGAAGAATGAAGAACGTGAAATGGACGGAGAAGATGAGGAACGACGAAGTTGGACATGGCGGGTGAGGAGAGGCAGCTTTTATGGTGAGATACGGAGGACACAGAAGGTATGGATAGAGCGAGTAGGTACTTCGCGGGGAGGGGATGTTGAAAACAGTGTTAGAGGGTGGAATGTTTGGTAAACGAGGGATAGGAAGGAAAAGAATAGGATTTTTTGATAAATAAAAGGCTGTAGCCCTTATTGTGAATTGAAGAGGGAAGTACATGAAGGAAGGGGAGCCTGCCAGAATGTTTCAAAGTACTCCATGGAAACCTAACTTAATCGGTAAAATGCATTAATAATAACTCTTATCATGCGACGCATCTCATATAATTTCTTTATAAAATGACATTTCAGTTGTAATCGACTAAACATACGCTTCAATTAGCGCCTTCTCAAGTTCCGATATAAAAATGCGCATCTTTAAATGCAGCGAATGTGAAGGGTGAACACGGGGATCAAATGCGAAGGCGGAATATTTTATGCCGTTAAAGAGGCTGTTATAGGTCCAAAAGTGACGGTGTATGTGTGTGCATGCAAGAGGAGGGAGAATTTCAGGAGACAGCCGCAAGGAACTGGGAAAAGATTAAACAGCGCGAGCTCATTGCCAGACACATACCCAGATGAAGTTCTCATTGAAGTTGTTTAATAACTTGGGAGCGGTGGTGTGGGGGGAGGGGAAGTGTTGGCAAGAGAGTTGAGCCGGGGGAGGGGTGGTTGTGTGAGAGAAACGAGGGCGGAGAAGTTTTGGGAAGCCGAGCGAAGAAGAAGTTCTTTGGGGAAGCTGTGGGAAAATGTGGAGGTGGTGGGCGGGGGAATAGTTGTTAGTCGCTGGAAGTGAGCTCGGGGGTTCACCCTAAAAGATCTGGATTGTTTGGGGAAGGGGAAGGTGAGCGAAGATCAAGGAGCAAAGAATAGAATTACACAAGGGAGTCTCGGAGGTTACGTGCTAGGCTTAGATTGCGTGAGCAATTAAGAATAGATGAATATTCGTGGGACATGGAGAACATCATTTGAGTTGCAAGGTCCTACAGAAACGATAAATTAAGAGGCATACTTGTGGGACGGATAAGTATCATAATTCGAGTTTCCTTCAAGCAATTATTATTGTTATTATTATTTGAGTTTATGCACTTTCTCAGCTGTTTAAAACCAGCTGGAAATATTCACCTATCCCAAAGTCAATTTAGGATTAAGCTCGGATGCTAAGGAAGAGAATTCACCCTATCCTACACTGTCCGATCATGCCTGACCCAGGAATCTTCTCACGATCTGGCAGGTCTGTAGTAAAACAGCTTTTTGCCCGAGGTTAATCAGTTGTTTTTTAATTCCCAGGTCTTCGACTTCTTTTTTGAATCTTTTAGACAAGACTCCCTCCGCAGAGATTATCAGTGGGTGTATGCTGACGTCTTTCAACTTCCAAATATTTTTTATTTCACCGGCCAAATTCTGATATTTTTGTGTTTTCCCTCTTTCCGTAGACTCAACATTGTGATTTAGTGGCACTGCTATGTTTGCTCTTTGCTGTAATTTGTGGATCAATAAAATATCAGGCCTATTGTAATCTATGGTTTTATCTGTAAGTATCGGTCTATCCCAGTATTATTATTATTATTGAAGTATTCTGCCGAATGGGTTGATTTCCATAGATTACTTAAGAAGTGTTTTTGCAGTCTCCCCTCATGGACTTCCCTCTTAAATTTAGAATAAGGCCTAATCCCCTTAATTCTATCTAAAAATCCTATTCTCTTTCTTCCTCTCCCTCGTTTACCCAACGTTCAGCCCTATATCATTTGAGTAAATATAATCAGGAGTCAGCGACACCGTATTTGGTGCAATACCTTTGAATGATGTTATATCACGTCAGTATTATTATGACATTTTAGCGGCAACTCTGAACGGATTGACGCATAGTAATCGACTTTTGAGAAAGAGAAAAACGGAAATATACGATGAAAATGACAGGATAATAGTGCAACAAAAAAATAAGCCCATTCCAAGCCCAATTTTACTCTCGATATTTATTTAAATAGATATTTTGCTAATGAGTTTAGATTTTCCCGAGTATACTCACGTTCATGCACTCATATTCGTATGAGGACGAGTGTATGCAAGTGTATAAGAAGCCGCAAGAGTGGAGAATTGATTAGGAATCTGGAAGGATCGATCCTTCGCTCTTCTGGGAAAATTTTCGACCTTTTTCTCCTTCATCCCACATCTAGCCTTAAATTTAATTTTAGCTCACAAAAAATCTATTCCTTTCGGCCTTGCGTAAAAGGAATGTGGCTGGGCAGGAAAATTAAAATCGCCATCGCCCATTAATACGTAAGTTATGTTCTTGCCGCTCGATTTCTAGCCGGATTTTTATATAAACAGGATCAGGACTTGTTTGTTTGGTTAAAATTCTATGTAGGTTTTTTTACTGACTCATCTGGTTCCGTCGGCGAAAGTCAATTTAATGACGGGTTCGACCGTGTCGTAACAACAGGATCTTTGGCGTAAATCTTCAACGACGCGTGGACCATGTGATTGCTCATTGCTTCGGTAGATTTCGTTTTTTGTAGGAGTCAATTGGTAGGTATTTGGGCAGTTGTGAAAATACATGGAGCATTTGCAACTATAGTTATGATTGATGATGATATTATGTATTCCATAAACGATAAAAATAGTAGCACAATTGCTTAAATTTACCTTTTCTGATGGAAAACATATACTCCCGCGAGAAATTTCGTATCATCATTTCGCGTGTTCCCATCCTCAGGATAAGGAGATCTGCTGCCAATTTACAACCAGAAAAAATATGATGGTGCAAATGTATTGAAATTTATTGATTTTTGCATTCAAATTAATTCAGGTGGGTGAATTGATTCAGATTGAAAAAATCGACGTTAATAATCATAATAGATTTTTAAAACACGCAATAGTAAGGGGTAAAAAAATGCTATTTTTATTCTATCTTCTAGCTAAAGATACCTGTAGCTAAATCTTAGCGTTGAAAGAACTGGAATAAATCCCCCAGTACTCGGAAAAGTTCTTCCATTGCAGGGTCTCGAACTTATCTCTCCGATATAAGGTCATTACTGTGGCCACCACACCATCCTAGTTTATTCTTTAGTACGCTAGTTGTGCGAATGCTTGAATAGCCATATTTTCCGTTATAGAACGAAATCGAGACCGAATTGATTCCGATCGAAATTTCATCGTGGCAATCTCTCCTCAAAGGGAAAAAGGAGGTTTTTTTCAGAATTTTTCCTCTTTTTATGGAATCGATTCTTTACGGGCGAGGAGGGAAGATTTTTTATTTATTTGTTCGTGCCCGCCTTTTTTCTCTACTGAATCTCTGGCGGTAGCGTTGGCGGTAGCGTTGGCGGTGGCTTTTAGGTTGGGTGGTAAGGTCAGGTGTTGTCTTCTCCCTGTTTGTATACAGTGAGCCGGGCTCTCTCAGTAAACCTGTTCACCGACTGTCTAATTCGTGGCTGCAGCGTCGGGAAGTAATTTTTGCGGCGCGCCGCGGCGTCTTCACCCATCGTATCCTTGGCGCGAAAAGGTCAGTAGCGTCTTAAAATTTGTATCCGAGACGTAATAAATGGAAGGAAAAGATTAAAACATAATGTATACCCCATTTTGGTGCGTAAATTTTGGGAAATTCATTTTAGTAGACCCGGCGTACATTTCTTCGTGTAGGAGATACTCGAGATCTGCCTTTAAGGCGTGTGACGGATATTAAATACTTCGCACATACAGACCATTTTATTCTAATTGGAATATTTTTCTGTAATATCATGTAAAAATAATTAAATTACTTTACTGTCTGATCTAAGGTCGTTTTTTATATCGCAGTGAATTCCAAAGTGGCCTCTTATCGTTTTAGGAAGGAATGAGTTTTATAACCTCACTTTTTTCGAATATTTTTTTCCCGCTTTTTTGTTGACCGTCCACGATATTCTGTGCTTCGCTGGTTTTCCAATCAAAATATCCTTGACTTCGCCTGTTCACGCAGAAATTTATGCATGAGATTAATCATAATATTTCAACGACTTAACGGAAAATGATACCCGAAGTAGATAGATCGCTTTTACCTCTCACGGCGACGTAGTAAGGACTCTGGGAGGGTCAGGCTGATTGTATCTCTTTGAGGAAGGGGATGTCTGGGGATATTTCTGTTGGGGAGAGGCGGGTAGGTCAGTCAACATTTTGTTGAGACCCGATGAGTTAGGTAGGTGGCGGGCGTGCTACATCGAGTGTGCGTTTGTGTGCGTGTGGGTCGGGTCGGAAGCGAATGGAGCAGAGGGAAAAGGGAGGGGGGGGGGAGTTCTCTCTCTCTCTCTCCTCCTTCTCGTCCCTCACCTCCCAAGGATTGCCACGCGCGATGAGGTAAACATCCCGGCCCCTTTAAGGACTTTCTCTTGTATACATAAATGAGAGCGACCTTTCATTACCTTTCCCCTCCTCGCCTAAGCGAACGTGACACGGGTTCCACTCAGGCGTCCTCTCAATATTTCACGGCGGAAAGAGTTTGGTTGGCGTCGAAGATGGTGGCATTTTTTGCTTTCACCTGTATCCCGACGGTTTACTCGAACCTCCCAAAGACGTCCACGATTCTGCGCGCTACGTGAACATGGAAGCGCAGGAAACCTTCTTGTACTGCAGTAAAAAAAAACCTCGTCTGCGAACTCACGATGGAGCTCAAACTGCATCTGAAGTAGTGTAGAATTATGCGTTAGGTAATTTGGAATGCTGCTGCGTAAGTTGTTAGTTGGTTGTTAATTTTAACGAGTCATTTTAGT
The DNA here is from genome assembly GCF_921293095.1 of Ischnura elegans. NCBI lineage: Eukaryota > Metazoa > Arthropoda > Insecta > Odonata > Coenagrionidae > Ischnura > Ischnura elegans. Next base: position 105,134,793 of record NC_060248.1, read on the forward strand.
TTTAGCTTTCAATTAATTAGTTCAGTTCTAGTTTCTGGATTGAAACGAAAATCGATTCATCAGGGATTTCCCCCCTCACTTTATAAGCCTTATTTAGGTGTTTTTCGTATTGCTGTATGCTCTAGCTGCAAATACTGCATTGTGCATAGAAATACTATGCTAATTTTGAAAAGTATCTTTAGCTCAAACCCATCGGTCTTTAGCTTGAATTTCCGAGGAATTTGCTATAATTAAGAATACTTAGCTTGAGTTGCTCACTAGTTCGCTCTAATTAAGAATATTCTTTCTTTTTAATGGCGCAGATTGCATATTAGAAGGAACATGTGTCTGAGAAAGTTCGGTAACTCTACCCTGAAGTTTTGTAATGATTGGAAACTGCGAGTTGGATGTGACTCAAATGAGATCCGATCGTATTCTTCAAACTCCTTGATACGTTTTGACTTTTAGACGCGGTATTTCAGCGCTCCCCGGTGCTATTTCAACGAATTAACTGCTTAGTTAAACGTAAAGTATCGTGGCGAATGCCATTTATCCAAACCAGTTAAGTCATTTTGTCTTCATTATAGCTGCTAGTTTGGTTTTTTGGAGAGTTCAGGCTAAGCTTTCGAGGAAGCTGAAAGATATTTTTGCGTTTTTTTTCTTCAAATCTTCTTTCAGATTTTTAAGGCCAAATGATAACTCTCCAAAAAATTTAAGTGTCCATAAATTGATTAAGCTGGCGAATATTTCGGGATCGTGTTGTTTATTTCCGGCGTAGTTTCCAACCGCCGAAATCATTTCAGAACTAAATTGCGTTTCACAGAATAACAGTGTTCATTGTGGAAATCTTTCTTGTAGGTCACTGGGTTACTTGATACCACCTTTTATCTTTTATCAATGAACCCAACTGACTTCTTCCAGAGGCCTGCTACTTTTTAGCGATACTCGGAGCAAGGTGCGACCGTGCGTGTAGGTCTATGGTATCCAAGCTTCCTCCAGGGCTTAGCATAGTCAAGGTCTTATCGATTACTTCGGGGCGCACAGCAGATGGCTTCGCCGGGCGGCCATGGTAGCTAAGATTTTCTCTTGCTGGACTACTTTTGGGAATCTGGGGAGTACTTTTATTTTTCTGTGAAAACACCAAACTCACATTTAGTGCCGGTTTCATGACGCAAACTGTTCGACGCTGATTTTGATATGTGCATTTCTATTTCCAATGGAATCTAAATGTAGGTACAGTAGATTCCGGTTAAATGGGACATATCGGGACTTGTGATTTTTGTCCCAATTAAGCGGCTGCCCCAATTAGGCGAACTATCCTGTATATGGGCATAAACAAGCGTTGAAGTGATAGAAAGAAGACTAAAGAATGTTTATAATGCAACACAATTTTATTAAAATATTAATTTGATTAATAAATCAGCGAGTTGAGTTCATTTATTATCATTTTAAATAATTATAACATTTTTGTTAAAAATAGTTTTCACAGCCTCGGGCGACGATGAATGAGTGCCTTTTACTAAGTCCTATTAAAGAAAAGTCTTATCCTCTTGCGGATAGTATAACAACAAGAGCTTTCAAAATAGGGCAAGAATAAGAACATTTGTGAAAAATAAGAGTAAATCAAAGGAGGAAAATATTAAAAAATAGTATTCTGAAAACAAAAAAATTTAATTTCGTCACGAGTATAGAGTCTACGTCGCCGACTCATGGCCCAATAAAGCGGCATGCTGTCCCAATTAAGCGGAGAATGCTCTGGGATATTCCTCTATTGGGTTCTGTTCTTCAAGATCTGCCCCAATTAAGCGGCTGCCCCAAGTAACCGGTGGACCCATTAAACGGAATCTACTTTATTTGTAACGTGGCAGAAAGAATGTTGAAGGCTATTTTTGATCGCACCAGGAGGCTTTATTTTCTTGAGCAAATTATATGTCGAATATGTTTTTTTTCTTGGGCGTTTACAGTCAAAATAAGGTTCCCTAATAATATATATCTCGTCCACTAACTATATCGAATCTGCCTTACTTCACCGGAATATGGTGCAGTGTTCCATTAAATCTCGTTGAAAATTCCATCATTAAAAATGAAAAAAATCGTACGCGAATTTAGTCGTAAATATTCCATTCTTATGTTGCAGCCCCAACGATTTCACGTTCCGCCTTTTGCGTGTTTGCGCTTTCTTTGATGAAATGTTGAGGATACCCGCAAAACACATACCCCCAAATGTTTGGAATACAGTATGAGAGAACTGACCTTGGATTACGAAAATTTAATGATGTTGGATTTGCCTCCCTTCCGACTAAAATTTACTGGTTGATAATTCTATTCGTAAATTTTACGACAAAACCATTTAGCCACAAGAGTATGTCACTTAAAGGACACATCCAAGAAACTCCGTGGAGTGGTATCATTTAGTCGATAAGGTATACGAAAATATTAGATGGTTGTGGTGGTTTGGGGGTTCCACGAGGCCAAATACTTCAAGTTTCCGAATATCCAAAGTTATGTTTGGATTGGCTGATCAGTTCATATTTCTTACCGCGAAGCCAACTCCTGCCTCTCAAGTTTCTATTTTGACTTTCCTTCGCGACAGTGTCTTAGGCAAGCGGTAATAGAATACGGGAACGGGGGAGGGAGCCGCTGCGGTGTCTACGCACTCGAGCGAGCTCAACTCGGCGTGTACACACTTTTTATCCAATCCACCCCGCTCCTCCTCTCCGCTTTTTTTTTCGGAGAGCAGCGCAAGATGGAGCGGGCGAGCGATGCGAGGCTGGCTCAGGGCGGCGGAGGTGGGTGGCAGTGGGGGGTTATAGTAGGCAGGTGACGGCGAAAGGGTTACACACACACGCTCACGCACACAAATACATGCGTGTTGAAGGAAGAGGAGGAGTTCTAGGGGGGGTTGGTTTTTTGGGCAAGAAATGGCGGGGAAGGCTTTAATGTGTAGGGAGGGTACGTTCTGTGTGGGGGGGCAGGGAGAGGAGAGGTGTTTTTCGCCATAAAGTGGTGCAGGTCTCCCTGGCGGTGTGGTGGTGGCTATGGAGCGAGGAGGGATTCTTTAGAAAGGACAGAGAATCACTTGTTGCTCTCTCTCTCTCTCTCTCTCAGAGCCTCAAAACCTCCCCTCCTCTCTTCCTCCTCCACCCAGCTCCTTCCCCTTCGAGGGATCTACCTCCTTTCCTTCCCATCCCCTCGCCATATGAAACTTCTCTCTCTCTTTCCATCTTCCCTCCCACTCTCCCCTCCCCTCTTCCCCTTCACCCGGTCATATACTCCCCTTCCCGCGCTTCTCTCCCCACCCATTTGCCTTCATCCCCTCTTCCCCCCCGGCCCTGAAGAGTGAAGGGGCACAAGGGTGGGGGGGTTGCCTTGTTTCCCCTCCCGCCTCTGCGACGCCAGTGCTCGGCTAGTTCCCGTGGAGGAAGGAGAGGTGTAGCCCTGCGTGCGCTTGAAGAACACAAGACGAGGGAAGGAAGAGTCGGGCAAAGCGCTGTGTAAGCCCCGCAGGAGACGAGGGTGACAATATAATTTTTTTTTTAATTTGCGGACGTCTTGGATTTGGGTTTTTATTCAAGTCTGTCGCGTGGGATAATCACAATTCCTCTGCGAGATATTCTTACCCCTCCTCTCTCTCTCTCTCTTTTTACCCCCTCCCCCTAATTCGTTATCCCCCTCATCGGATACACCCACGCACACACTAACCGAGAGAGTGGTGTATCCATCCCTTCACGTTTTACCCCCCTCGTTACAAAATGGACGTTAGCCGCAGTGGCCTCGAGTTCTGCGGGGGCTGATGCACGCCAGTGGATAATCGTCGTGAGCGTGCACGGAGTGACCAGCGTGACTGTGCACGACTCACCGTTTTCCCGAGGTTGCAGCTGCCTTTTGGATATTGGATTTGCTCCTACTCCCTCCTTATTGGGGAATTCCGTTGCTTCGGTCTTGTGGTGCGGCACCGGCTTAGTTCCTTCGTCGGCTCCACGATTTTTTTTGCTCTGCCACCACCAGAAGGCCGGGACAAGTGCGTCTTCCTGGGGGTCTAGGAAGCGGCAGTGTTACAGGATTTTTTTTTGTTCATGTTTGTTTCCCCCCAAGTCTGCTGCTCTTGTTGACGTCTTCGTCGTCGCACAAGGATCCTTCCGGTTGCAGTGGAGTGTTTTTAATCGCAAGTGGTTCGAGCAGAGTTCCATCCCTTTTGGATAACAGAGGTCTTCGCCTTAAATTTTTTAAATCGAGATTCTTGGACGGGGATTTTGGGTCAGTTCTTCTCCGCGTTTGGATTTTTTTGGTGTTTCCTCGAGGTGTTGACGGCGCCTTCGTTCGGAGAGAGACAAAAGACAAGTGGGATTAAGTTTGCTGTTCATCGGATATCGTCCTTTTTTTCTCTCTCCTCTCCGGTCGATAGAATCTGGTGAGTATGAAAAGCGCCACGAATCGCCTCTTTATCTCCCCCAGTCATCTAATCGCCTGCACGGCGAAGGATTTATTTACCCAGACTGCCCCGTTAACAAGTGCATGTTTTTTTTTTGTACTGCCGAGATCGTGAGTGAATGTGCCCGGAAAGCTGCATTTTGTTTTATTATTTTTTACGTTTTCTTCTCCAGCAGCTTTCGCTTTGCTCCCTAAGGTCCATGCCAAGTGTTGAGATTTGTAAAGGTATCGATCGATTAATCATTTGAAGAGAATCTTTATTCATGAAAGGGAGTCGTAAAACTTGAATGATTCTTTTGGAATTTCGTTCCATTACAGTGTAAATAAATGTCCTAATTTACCATCTTCTTTCCATTTATGGATCCTGTGATTTTTTTGATGGATTAAGGATTATTGTCAGAGGACCGATACGTTAACACACTCCTATGTTTCAGCTTTTGTCTAGTCCTTTTTTATTTATTCCTATATCACCGAAAGCAGCACTTGTTGGCCCAGTACACCAGTATTTTCAACAGATTTAACACCTGCATGAGCACAACAAATATGCTCTGGATAGGGGCAACCTACGTAGGCGGTTTTTCGAACCCGCGACCTTTTGTTTGGCAGTTGAGGACTTCACCCCAGCACCACCGAGGGCGGCAAAATTTTCCTTAAAAGTTTTTTTTTAAAAGAAGAGGTCATGGGTACACCGTAATGTTTAGAGAATACACGGTTTTATATTTATTGTGCGTTTTTTTAATGCTGTATCAGATGATATCTTAATGAAAGGATTTTCTATTCGTTTCAATCCAGGCAAAATGTTTTTCAAATTTGATTGCCTGCATATTCGAGAATCATTTTTACCGTCAAGCCCCCTTCTCCTCTTTTCCAAATTGCCCAAAACCCCAAAGTGAAGCCTTTTGTCTTTCCTCTCAGCCCCTACCTCCGTGCTCGTCCCTCAACTCACGTCCGTCTCACCCCCTCCCCCACTACTCCTCCTCCCTCCCTGATCTCATCGGAGTGGAAAGCGAGTGTCGGCCATTTCCCAGCCGTGGCCCCTTCATTCGTCCGCCCCAACCCATTGGCCCCTCACCTCCCGCCATTCGCCCCATGCCCTCCAAAGAAGCGGTGCAAACAATAGGAACGGAAGGAAAAGGGGAGAATTTTGGCATCAATGAGAGTGGTGAGGGTAGTATAGCGTGGTTTCAATTTCCCCGGAATTCAGTAGCATGCTGGTCTTATTTGTATGCCCCCCACTCACTTTTGAGGCCTCTGTAGTGGTCTCCATTCCTTCACTGGCCACGGATTTCTTCGTGCAGTCCTTGGCTGTGCTTTTGATTCGTGTGAAGATAGGTACTTCAAAGAGGTTCAGCAGGGGGTTATTTCATCCCAGCACACCCTTCCATCTTACGCGTTGATTCGGAAGCCACTGCTTCATGCAATACGAAAATGACTAGTGTACAGAAACTACTTAAAAATTACAATTTTAATGTTAACAACGAAATGATTTCTTCCCAGCCATTTCGTAACCACCACGTTACCAACCAATTTGCACCACTGAGACACGACTTTCCCTGCATTCCCATACTGACAGAGTATTCCCAGACTGACGTCACAGTAGGTATCTTGGCGAAGAAAAAGTCATTGCGCCCCTGAAATTACCTCTCCAATTTGTGCTGGTTACGCGTATACAGAGTCTCAAAAACAGAAATTCTCTCAGTGTGTTTCATTTAGCTCAATGATCTTCAGCCATCTCTTCTATTCGCGTTTTTCGGCCGGTTTCTGAGATCCACCGTGATGACATCTAGGCCAGGAACCAGTTGCAAATGATCGGCGCAGATGTCAGGGATTGAAGTTTCGAAGTGCAACTGCACGGTTGGCTTCTCCATTCCAACCGTCCTGAAGTGCTGGTGATGTCACGTAACGAGCGCCGTCGTCACGAAAATTAACATACAATGTCTTCCTCTCCCTCTCTCTGCCCCCACCTCGTGGCTGTCTCCTCGTGTCTTGAGTGGCAAGGAGTCTCCCAACCGGTTAGCTTTGATCCGAGGATTTCAAGCCATTGCTACAGACCAGTTGAACGATATTTTCTCCCATTTAACCTGCTCCAAAAGGCTCCAGGGTCCACCGGCGTTTCAATACCTACCTTTGATCGTGTTCGTATGATTTAGAATATTTCATGTGGTACGGAATTGATGAAGGAACTCTATCGTATTGGCATCGGTTATAATATCCGTCGTGTTGGATTTAATTAATTGAAATCGCGTTATGGCTGATGTGACGCTTTTCCGAACTATTCTACTATCATTTTTAAAAATTCATTTGTCACCGAAAACAGCTCATTCTAAGTAGGGGTTGTTTCAAAAAATTAACAACTGCACGTGCACGAACAACCGTTCCCTGGACTGGGTCACCCTGCTCAGGCGGGACTCGAACCCGCGACTCCTTGTTTGGCAGGGGAGGATTTTTCCCGCGTAGCCACCGAGGACTGCAATTTGCTATCCTCACGGGAAAATTAGCTTCCACGGCAAATATGTATGAATAAGCCGATCCATTAGCGAATTTTTCAGCGCATTCCCGCTGTTTCAATATCTCCCTCGGGGAGAGAAATGTGAGTGGTTTTTCGAAGATGAATACCGAATTCCGTATCTGAGGTTATTTTGTTGGATCCGGATCTGGTTATTGAAAAAGCGGTTTTTGGGTGCATTGAGAGAAGTCTCAACCTGTCGAAGACGGAACGGTAAACTGATGGTTTCAATTTCGGCCGAGTAAACAGGGGGGTGGGAGGAACGTCTCGTCCTGTTTGAGTTTTTGTTTCCCTCGTTTATTTTTTTATATATTCTTTGCGTCCTGGTTTTATCCCCCCGTGTCTCGTCTTGCTTCCTTCTTCTTCTCCCTTCTCCTTTGGCGTCTGATTCCTCCCTCCTTTCCTCTCTCTCCCTTTCGTCTCGTATAACCCCCTTCCCTCCCCACACCCCTAGCCGTCCCTTACCCCCTCCAATCTCCCCACCCCCTCGCTACCTCCCTTCATGTGCTTCCATCACGCAATAATTCTCAGAAAAACACGAGCGGGGTGTTTCTTTCATTTCTCGTTTTTTTATCCTCCCCCCCCTCTGTTTTTTTCCTGTTCACTTTATTGCTTTTCGCCATATAAACTGGAGTCGGGTTTGTTGTTCCTACCAGGCCGCGCGGGTTTTGTAACTGGCGTGCCTGCTGCCGCCGCTGCTAAAAACGGACAAAAAAAGAGAAAACCCCAAGCGCCATTGAGGGGAGACGTTCTCTTTTGTGGAGTTTTGAGGCGGAATAGTTGGAAACTTTTTAGTTTGCGGTTTTGGTGGCGGTGGTGGGGGTTTTTATTGGTGCGTGTGCTACTATGCAAATCTTTATAATCGCGCTATCGCTTTTTCGGTCCCATAGGGAGATATCTCCGAAGAGCTTCGATAGTGTTTCTGAGATTGTGAAAATAGTTCTACCTATGATAATCTGAACCTCACAGTCGTCTATGCTGTTGCCTTAATGTTTAAAGCCCTAATGCCATTTATGCTGTACGAGCCATCTACGATACTGCACGTCAAACATTATTTTTTAAGACATCCTTGGGATAGCACTGAATCTATTCTCTCATCTTATAAACACGCCATGCAAATTTCCACGGCCGACGGAAAGGATACATTAAGGGGAGAAAATTTTTCCAACGGATAGGTAACGGAATTAGTTTTCATACAAAAATAATAGACCCTATAACAAGTGCTGGATCGCTCACGCAATTAAATCTTTCACAAAACGCATCTCATTTTTTTAAATTCTTATTCTCGTATAGATTAACGGCTGGAGTCCCAACACCTCCGGCCACACGACAATGGAGGCAGCATGCGGCGTAGTACGTAGATTTAGCAAGAAGTCGAATGAAATGATCCAGATATTCAGCTTCAGAATGAAGCGGCATTCTTTCATAGCGGATGGAGGATGTGAATGAAGAGTTTCGGGAGTATGTGTAAAAGTCATGCAGAGGAATTAATTAAACAAATCTTTTTCATTAATTTTCCCTTAGCGGTCCAACGTCGAGGCTGGCTCGACAGTAGTGATGGCATAAACGACTCTTTTTGGTGAGCTGGCTCACCGCTCACAGCACACTTCAGAGTGCCGCTCGCACAGTGCGACTCAAAAAGGTGTTTCTCGGTTTGGGGGAGGGGAAATGAGGGGTCATGAGAAAGGGAGGGGAAGGTGGATAGGGGGGGGGGGGGGGCTTGAGCGAACATTTAAAATGCAAAATTTCCTTCATCACTATATGAAATATTTATTTAAAATTAATCACATGTTGGCATAAAGAAATAAAGTCTGGGAAACTTTCTTCCCTGAAAGTTTATTTCGTCTCTCAGTAATAATTTGTCCAGCTTTAGAAAATATTCTTTCGCTGGGAACTGAGCTACCAACGACACAAAGCACCTTTTTTTGCCACATTACATAGTTCGGGGTACTTTGATTTATGTTTACTCCACCATTTCAAAGAGTTAGCAGTCCTATTCAGAAGAGGCTCACTAAGGTAATTGTTCACTTCCACAATGCCGCTTGCTCGAGAATTTGGCTTTTGCGCTACTCCTGCCACACATTCGTCAAAACCTTTCCAAATATCAGATTTTCCCGCGTTGTACGCATTAAAAATTTTTTAGAAGCTGATTTTATAATCGGTTACGGTCCAACTCGACGATTGGAATTTGATTTACTCTCCTCTCCTCCTCCTCAAAGGAGTAAAAGGTCGGGGTGGGAGGAGTCGGGGTTCGCCATCGGGCCCGCGACCAGCAACACCGCTGAATGAACCCATGGGTATGCAACTTAATTTTAAACGTAGTGTATTCGAAACTTTAAAATTTTTCTTACTGATTTTTGTCTAGTAATGCTTAACAGGAGATATAGCTTACCATTTCTGCAGATACGTAATATCTTTCATGGAATATGGACAATATAATTTGTCTCCCGAGCTTAGAGATAACAGTTTCAAAAAATTCTGTTGCAACAAAATATTCTCTCCGAAACAACATGATCATGTTAACATTTCATACTTAATTTCCTCGATTAATCTTAGTTGTTGGTGTTAGAACAAATTTTCACTTTGTCTCGTATTATTTTCATAAATTTGCCGTTTCCGAAAACTTGTACATGAGCATCTTCCACCATTTTTCTTCCACGATGCATGAAATATGCATGAGAGATAATTACGATAAGATTATTTAGAGTATTACCCAGAAAATGGATCGCGATAATCTTTCAAGCGGCGTGAAAAGGTGAGCAGTGGGCTATCCGCGAATAGTGCCATGTACTCCCTTTGATCCGCCAAACGTGCGATGAGCCTAACACGGAAAATGTTGGTGGAAGGAGTCGCGTGCGCATGGAGTCCGAATATCACCGCAGTCCGCACACGACTCCAACCCGCACATTGTGCGATGAGGGAGTCGTGAGCGCCGGGATTCTGACTTCGCCGCGCACAGTGTGCGCGAAAGGAGTCGTGTGCGCTTGGAGTCCGACTCCCACCGCACACGACTCCAACCAGCACAGTGTGCGCTGAGGGGGTCGTGTGCGCTTGGAGTCCGACTCCCACCGCGCACGACTCCAACCAGCACAGTGTGCGCGGAGGGAGTCGTGTGCGGTCTGCGGAGGGGAGGGAGCCGTGTGCGGACTACGGAGGGGAGGGAGCCGTGTGCGGACTGCGGAGGGGAGGGAGTCGCGACTCACCAAATAAGACTCTCTCGCCTCACAGCTCTATCTGCTGAGCCGCACATTTGAGCTGGCTCACTCGCACAGTGCCCATCACTACTCGACAGGTCTAGTGCAAGCGTCGAGTCCAACGTCAGGTTGAGCTCAACATCACAAGGTTATATAAGGGGATTATACAAGAGCAATGTCTCAAGAGATGTCACACCGATAATTGTTGAATAATAGGCTCTTTAATTGAACATATAATGCACAATAATACATTCGGTGGAATTTTACTTTAAACAACAAAAAAATTAAAAGGCACTTATGAATCCTGTAAATTAATCCTTTTTTTTAAATTAATTTGGGCCAGACTATTTGAATTGAAAAAAAATGGACCGCAAAGGGTTAAACAAATCTTTTTCGCACCGTCCTCTTCTATTACTGTGAAAATGAACTACACGTTTCGACGCACGGCGTCGTCATCGGGTCGATTTGATTCTTCGTTCCGTGAAGTTCAGTTAAGTGTCGCAGTATAAAGTAAAACAATTATTAGTACGAAAAAGTTTGATTTAATCAATACATGATGTTTTCCCACCACATCTCGAAGTAGAACTCACTTCGAAGAGGAGAAATAAGGAGGATCGCTCGCCAAAATTTTCCCTTGTTTTTCATTTGAACCTTTTTTCAGCGTCGTCGTTTCCGGGAGCGGGTGCCCTGCGGTGACTAATGTGCAGCCGACTGGATTACGGACAGGCGCGCTGGGACGGTCGCGGGTTGGATCTCTCGTTAATTTACATTTGAGTCTATTTTTTTTTGTCGGTCGCGAGTCGGGTCGATTCACGCCTTGGGAGATGGGTAAGTGGTGCACCGGAAAGAAGACGCCAGGGCCGTGGAAATCGTGGCGGTGGTAAATTATGGTGTCTGCCCAGCCGTTCCGAGAGACAATTGTGGCCCGCGGCTAACAGAGAGTTGGGGGTCCGCCCGCAGTGCGTCTGGTGCGTTCTTCATGGTCGACCAGTTCATAAAGGTCTTGTTTCACGATACACTTGCTCATTTATACATGCGCCTACAGTTTTGACGGAGCGGAACTCTCACGAATCCATAAACCAAATTAGAACGGGTTCAATTTTCTGTTGGTGCATTTTTGTGGTTACGTGGTTCATTTTCTCCTTCACACATTCAGACATTATCTTTATTATCGCGGCAGGATCCCTTGAATTACCTTATTGAAATATTTCGTGCCAACCTCCGTGAAACTGGACATGATACCCCCGAGCCCATATGTTTGACTGTTCACGGCCTTGAGAATGTTACCAAGTTTCGATACATTGATGAAATGAATACAAATCTGTGTAACCTTTTAGAATTCTACATTTACGGTTTATGTTTCAATGTATGCAGTAATTTCAAAGTATTAGTTGAATTCTGGGTCGGTAATACAGTAACTGTTGTGAAATGTTGTAAGTTGTACTCATTTCTTTGATATAGATTTCCAATAATTACCCCTCTAACAATATTTAATATCGTGTGGAATTATATTCCGTTCACCTATTACCTGATAATTATGCTTGCTGGTACCTCTGAAAATTCGTGGGTTAAGTGGATGTGTGCGGATTACATCCATACATCTGGGAGGCGTAATATGGTTTGATTACGTAGATGTATACAGGGATGGATGTTATCCACTTCTGAGGATAAATAGATCATCCATACTCTTTTTATCGTCAGAAGTGATATGAAATGCATTCGTTTTCGAGGCCTCCAGGAAATAAGCGTCGCGCTTCGTTTGATTTCGTTTGTTAGCATCGAAGGCGTTGCATGCTTGTCGCATGATTCTAAGAAATTATCCTTATCACATCGGTTTCCCTTGATATCGAACTTCTAGTTCATACACTCGACCGAAGCCGGGGGAAGCATGGGCGACCTTCCGGTTACCAGGCGTAAGATACATACCTGCTCGGCGAGCCAATGAGGCTGAGTGACGGCATTTTCACGTTTTATCGCTCACTGCTCCCGAGTTTGTTTACTGTTTGGCCGCTATTTGTCTTCGATAAAAATGGATTCTTGCCCAACCGTCACCGCTCACTCAAGCTCGGCTACTCGGAGCACTCAAGACGTGAAACGATTGCCCACCTCACCCACCGATTTCCGCTCGGTCGGTTACTCTGAAAGCAGTCGCGTATTTTTCGCCGCCTGTCTTCCTTCAATTATTCATCGGGAGGGAAGTTCTCTCTCTCTTTTGCGCCACCCCCTCATTTTCGTACCGCCTATTGATTTAAGGAGACGGAAAGTTCGTCGGAACATTGTTGCCCCACCCGGTTTGCGTCCTTAAAAAAAAAAAACGCCGTGGTCGTCGCCTGACACCCCGGCGTAATTTTTGCTGTATTCATTATTTTTTTGTTTTATTTATCCAACTTTTTTTTGTCCTAACGGACTTTTTATGTGCGTGAGTGTGCATACATATTTATGTATGCGTGGCCAGTCCCGCGTAAGGGTTAGGGGGACGTGCATGAGAAAGATAAGTGAGGAAGAGGGAGGGAAATAAAGAATCATTGGTCGGAGAGTATGTGTGTGTGTGTGCGTTGCAATGGCTCGCCGGGGCGTGTGTCTGCATAGTTATTTGTCTCTTTTCCCTCCTATTGTGGCTCCCCCTGTACCTTGCCCCACCCCTGCTCTTTCACCTTCTGTTTTTCCCCTACCCTCTTGCTTGCCTGCTCTCCAAACAACCCTCTTTCTGCGGACTGGTAGGAGATAGAGGGGGTGAGAAAAAAATACAAGTATCGGGAGGAGTTTGGCACATTTAATCTAGTAAAGGTAATAGAGGGCCCAGGTAGAATCTCGATCACCCAAGTTAGTAATCGAATTCAGAGACAGTATTCGAGAAAGCCATGTATGATGATTAGAGTACCCAAAAAAATGAGTACTCGAATAATGAGCCAAATAAATGGTAGTAGACGGTGGTATACAAGCAGTCACCAATGCTATAGTCGTCGAGATAGTGCCAACTGTATATGTATCCGCCTCAGGAAAGGAGCTATGCTTATTAATACCGCAGCACTTGTCTTTGTTCACCAATTCAGTCTTGTTACTCAGATACTTATGCTCGAGTATATTTAGCCCACCTCTACCCCTGCCGATCTCCACCTTTGTACTAGTATTTTAAAACGATTACGTGGATACTCCAGTACCTGTCTGGTTTCTCTAATAGTTATACTCGAGTTTATTCTGCCCATCTCCTATCACTGATGTCTTCCATTATGGTACTTGTGTATACTTTCTCAGTCATTCTTGCCTTCTACACGTCCGCCTCTCCTCCGTCTACTCCATCTCGTGCTCCTTCCCTGTTCCTGGTCCTACTTAGAGGAGGTCGTCGCGGTAGGAGCGGCAGCCGCATCGCTGTTTAGTGTCGGGGCCGTTTTGGTTCTTTTTTTCTCTCTCACTAGTATGTGCGTGAATGCTGCGATGAGGAATGCCTCGTTCACATTACGATTATCCCAGCGATCGTCCTAACGATAGTTGGCCGAACTAGCCGCGTGAATGCATGTCCTGACAATAGCTAACGTAGTTCCGAACGTTGCCACTTAACGATGGTTAGGCGCTGGGAGATCGGGAAAGGAAGCGACAAGAGAGAGACGAAAAGTTCTAGAAGCTCTCTTCACCTTATTTTTTTCATGGATTTGTCCTAGGAAGGAAGAATATGGACGGAAGATAAATTATTCGGAAAATACACGTTGAACACAGTAATAACTTGACCCTGCATACCTCTACAGCTCCAACGAACGATAGTTCCAACGATCGTTGGAACAATTGTAATCTGAACGAGGCAGAAGACGCTGCCTCGGAGGGTTGGAGTGGGAAAGGCGTTTCCGTCCCCGTGGCGGTGATTCACGACGCTTTTTCCACGGCCCACTCCTCTCACGTCCACCTCCTTGCGTCCTCTTTGTATGTGTGTGTTTCTTTCTTATTTTTTTCATTCTTCCTCTCCCCTTCCGTCCCCTTTTTTACTACTCTGTACCTCATCGTTCTTACCTGCCTCTCATTTCTTGTTTCCACCTCGCTCGCCGTGAAGTGCTACAGGCCGTGCGGATTGATGGCGGGGAACACGTGTAACGCGCTGTGGCGTTCTTAGTTAGAGCAGAATTGACCCACTGTATGTCTTTTCGAGAAGTATTGCTGGAATTAACAGAATCGTTCAGAGTTCTTGGGTCAACATAAAGGGGCATAACTGGTCGCACCACGAGTAGTCGTAGTCACTGTAATCGTTTTGATTGGATCTCATTTTCCTAACTGGGAAAACATAACCGAAAGTGAGGGTATGGTGAGGGATTATCAACATGCTTATTTGTATATTTTTGTTCATTAGGTGACTTAATTTTGAACTTATGCATTAATTTCCAAGGTAGACATTGCAAATTGGGTCGCTATCGCAAGCAATTTCCGTAGAATCTTTTAAGTTGCCTGCATATCCTCATAATAAAATTCCAAAATTAAATAAAGAAAACTTGTTGTGCTGTTTTGTTCGATAAAGATACCCTTTTCGTGGTATGACTGTTGAACTCTACAGGCGGACTACAACTGTTTCACAGCTTCAGCAGATGTCCTGTACTTGCTCAAGTAAATCTCAGATTTTCAGGGTAACATCAATTGCTTAGCTCGGCATCAATATCATAAAAAACTCGTGTAATTCCATTTGGATATTTATATGTATCTGTACATCCTTGGAGTTTTTTCTTCATTAATGTCGATTATCAACTATTTTCACCCACTCCTGAATGGTATCCGGCGTGCTCCATTCGCTCGTGATCCAAGGCGTTGCCGTCGCGTGGACTCTTTGAAAGCTCTTTCGGATCGATCGTCGTAAATTCCCTCGCACATTAGCCAACTATTACTCGAGGAAAAGCGCCCACGCCCACGATCCGATAGATTATTTTCCTTCTGCAGAACCGTGGCTCGACACCAATCGTAGTATCCGGACGCGATAATAGTCGTAGTAGTAGGTACGTATTGGGGTCAGTGCTTGTTCGTAAAATGCGTACTCAGCTGCAACCTTTTACAAAGGAGTGAGGGAGGAGAGCTGTTTGGTCTAGCCATCCATCGGAGCCAAAGAGTGGTCCGCGTGTGTCTTGTCTCGCCCTCCCATTCCTGGGCATTCAATAAAACAAACGACACACGGGTACAACCCACGCACCGACCCCGTCGCATTGAATCTGACTCACTCCACAGTCGGAAAGAACCGGTTTAAAAAGGTTTCTTTTATTTTTATTTTCAATGTCCCCCACCTTTAAGTCTTTCCTTTCTCTCCCACTCCTCCTCCTCTATCGGTGCACTTGTGATCCCCCCCTGTTTCCCCCCCCCCCCCACCTACCTCTCGTGTCGGGTCGGTTGCGTGTCCGCATATTTCTATATTTAATCCATTTCTTTTCACTTCCCTTCTCCTTTCGCTTCAAATGCTTTCTCCCCAACAACCTCTCGCTCTTTCCACTCTCCATTATGGCGTCTGCGTGCGCTCCGACGGCGGCATTTCTTCTTTGTGACTGAGTTAAAAAGGGTGGTATTGTATTTTCATGCCGGTCGTTTCCTCGTAATTATATTTTATCGCAATTATTACATTTTTTGTCGTTTCGTGCTTAACGCTGATCTCCTCCAGTTGCTCCTCTACTAATGGGGCAGTTGTGGGGTGAGTGTGGAGTGTTTATTGTGGGTGTGTAAACCTTCGTAAATCAACAAGTTATACTTTTAGAATGTTTGCAACTGAATGGCGTTTATAAGATCTTCCTTATACTATGTAGCCCTTATAGTATTCCATATTTCTTTGCTTCAAAAACGTATCAGTAAATTATTGTGGAAAAGTGCTACCATCTTTTATTTAAATACGTCGAACTTCCAACAAATAACGCCTGCATTTGTTGAACTTATATCAGTAAAGAGCAATAGGGTTTTTTCACAAAGCTCGCCGGTAGATATTTTTATCAGCCGAATTTTCAAACTTAATGTGCTTTTATTACATCCTTTATGCATTCAATCGAAGGTCTTTCTTCTCCGTTCTTCCCGTCCAAAAATTCTTCAAGGATTGTCTAATTATGTGTCCTTATATAATGAACGCTTCCACCACTGCTCAATTGAAACTATCATTTTTATCAATATGGATAATTTTAAGCATCGCTGAATGCCGAATCTACAGCAACTATAAAAAAATTATCTGCTCATACGCTCCATACTGCGGTACGATGCATTGTGTTTTAGTTTTCCTCCCTATCCCCTTGTTTGCTCATTTACTTTCATCCTCATCGGGGAGCTCTCGAGAGGAAACGCCGGATGACTCAAGCAAAAAGGTACACAATGAAGATTCTCTCTCTCTCTCTCGTCGATCCGTCTGAATGTTTTCGCATCGCGCCGCGTACGCAAATACCGCCATGCCCTCCTCATACCCCCCGTGCCACACTCCCCTTTTACAGATCCCCGAACAACCGAGCTCCCTCCCTCTCGACAGGAAATCACTTTTGTTCCCGACCCGTGTTTTATTAATCGCAAATCGCCGTGGAGATGCTTCGTTTTAGCGTCCGGAGAGGAAATCTTAATCCCCCCGTCCTTCCGGGTGTTGGAAGTTGAGCGTGACCCTCCCTACGGAGTATGAGAATTCCAGGCTGGGTCTGTTCGGGGAAAAGCAATTTTCTTAGAACGCGGGGGATGATGATGATAAGGGGATTTAATGGTAGTACGAGAATTACGTCGGCTCGAATAAGGATAACCAATCCCCCTGATGCCTCTCTTCTCTTGATCCGGCCATGAGGTTCAGACCTCGTCGCACATGTGGTTTCCTCGAGCCTTTGTCAGGTATCTCTGCGTCCTCATGGCATTGAATATCGTAATCCCCGTTGGGAATTGGGTCGGAATGAATCAATTCCTTTGTTCGTTTAGTTCTAAGGCTTTCGTGCGTTGGCATTATTCAAAGGATTCCTGTAATATTGCTGAACCATTGCACGTGCAATCCTTAGCTACTTTGGTTTATTAACAGATAAAGCCCGCTTGTGTAAAGGGTTGCTTTGTTGTTCGGTATATTAGTTGGGATCGTGGTATATTGACCAATGCTGATTTAGGGTTGCGATATCTATCTTGAATTTCAAACACCATGCATACTTTACGCACGTTTATACCTGTTGCAAAGTAATATGTGTTTTTTACTGTGGTGATTAATTTGGTGAACATGAATGATTTTTAACGCAGTTTAATATAAAATTATAAATACATCTAACAATAGCGTTGTTTTATCTTATCCTCGTATTTTTGTACGCGACACTTCGCAAGGAAGATGTCATCGCGTTTCTTTCCAGATAAGCTCGTGAAAAGCCCTTCGGCAAGTTACCCTGGAAACGATTGCTTGTCAGTGATTATCATTTAGATGTGTTATACATTACTATTGACCCCAATGTATTTATTCCACTGCGTTCATATTAACGGGTGTTTGAGCAACCAAAAGTTGTGTGAGCTACGCTCGGAATTTTTATCGTGGCCGTAGCTAATTTCCTTGCTCCATTTCCAGATTAAGTATGCTATGTTGGGGAATGTATGATATAACTGCAATACGATATCCAATTTCTACCGTATCGTATTAAAGTGTATTTAAAAGTTTTTTTTTTACCGTGGCAATCATTTTAACTGCCCCGCTTATGAATGGAAGAACATCACCAATTCGATTTTGGAGTTGAATGATATTTTTCCTTTTTTGCGACGAGTATTGAGAGGCATTCATAAACTATGCCTTGGCTCTTGGCATAGTCCATTTGGTCGTATTTTTGGTTGTTTTTTGCTTAATCATAAAATGCTTTCAAAATTCTGAATTGGGTAGCTAGAAATATTATGTGGAGCAGCACCACCACTAAAGCCTGTGGGAAAGGGCATCGGAAGAAATGGCCTTTCCTACAGGCTGTTGGTGAGGATGACGAGAAATTAAAATCTGTTGGAAAAAAATGAGTAGCAATTCAACATAAATTGTGGGTCTCAAAGGAAAAATGTAAAAACCGTTTTCGTGCGTGAATGGATCAGACCCCACTTGAACGATCAACCAGCATCATTTTTATAGCCACTGCTAGATAGTTAAAAAAAAAAGATTTATGAGGCAAACGGATTAAATTTAGGTTGGCCGTATTAAATTGTCCTTTTAAATAATTTTTCATTTCATTTTTTTCCGTAACCATAGTGTAAGCTCTCCATTTTTTTACTATTTCAATGATAATATCCACAATAGAATAATTATCCCCTCCCTGTGTAGAATTTCGTTTACGCGTGATAGAAGGGGGAGCTTGGATAGGTACTTGCAGCGATGTGACCACGGGACAGAGGGGGGGAGTTGAGATTTCCGCATGTTTGCCCGTCGCCGTGAATCACGATCTTGATTCACTCGCTCGAGACGGTATGGACTAGAAAGGAAACGTTTTCTCTGGAAACCGCTTGCGAGCCGTTATCGGGATCGAACTCAATTGGAGCGGTCTAGCTGCCCCTCTTGTAGATCGTGGCTTCGCAAATACGGGGGAGGGTGGTCGGAGTGATATAAAGATAAAACGAGAGGAAAAAATATAACGCAGGTGACTCACGGCGATCGTTCGTGCCACCTCATTCCTTTTTGCGCTGTTATCGTTTACAGCAGGGGTCAACTATCGTTTTCATCTTCCTCTTTTGCGCACTACCCGCACTGGATATCGTTTGAGCTCAACTCTCGTGTTCCATCGCTATGGATTGTTTATTGTGTCGATTGTTGTATTGGTAACAGAGTGACAGTTAAAATTGGATGCAGCAATGTCGCAAATATTTCTCGGGTTTCATTTGTGATTGACGTGAGACGTCTTGTAAACGTCTCCTACCTCTTCTTTTAATATTAAAAAAATAAATCTATTCTAGTCCTGATACTCTCGCTCGAAGCTGTCGAAGCTCCCGTAACTCGACTTATTTGCCCGTGTACTAATTTGGTTTACTCGTAAATTAGATATCAATGGTGGCTCTATTTAGTTTCCCACCCGTGAGCATGGAATTTTTCTTTTACCTCATGCCTGTCATCGTGATGAACAGGTGTATTGAGGCCGTAGTGATCGGGGGGCTCAAACCCTCTAAAATATTTTGGAGTTACAATCTCAGTAACCTCATCGATATGAACTTCCCCTTAAATGCATTCCCTCCGTTCATGTGATTCCTTCCTCCGAATTTTTTTCTTTCCACGGCATTGAGTTTAGGTGGGATGTTTTGGAGATGATGTTTTATTAATTTCTTAATCACGTCAATTATTTTGCGATTTATGGATTTTTGACCAACATTTCATCAATTATTGTAGACGAAACTTATTCCAGAAAGCACTAGAAAAGATTATGAAGTGTGTAAACGTCGAGACGCTCGTTGTGTTAGGTTAATCCGCCTCAGTGAAAAGTTTTCAATTATATACTATTTTCGATTCACATTTTTCTCTGGTCGGAGCTTACTCTCTTGAGATGTAATCATCTTAGCATTAAAAATTATTTACGTTGCAAAGAATTGTGATTTAAATGATCCATTTTCCTCGTCTCCTGGGAGGATCCCATAAGGCCTCCTCCTTTCTTGTGTTTTTGTGGCGGGTTGGGGAAAGGTTCCCTCGAGGTTCAACAGTCTCCAGCGCTACCTTCAGAAGCAAGCA
The DNA here is from genome assembly GCF_921293095.1 of Ischnura elegans. NCBI lineage: Eukaryota > Metazoa > Arthropoda > Insecta > Odonata > Coenagrionidae > Ischnura > Ischnura elegans. The sequence continues at coordinate 105,154,534 of NC_060248.1, forward strand.
CCAGCCTGTAGCCGTGGGGTGTTTGTGGAAGAGGGAAAAGTTGGGGCTGCGGTGGACACATCTGGCAACGTCGGCGCACAGGTGCATATTCTGGCTTGTCTTTCTACGGATCCCTTACACCCCAATAGTCTCCCCCAACCTCCACCCCACGTCCTTATAGTCTTCTATGGGCCGTATCCAGAAACCATGCTTCAGCTTGTAGCGTCGCCTTGCCTGGCTACTTCCCTCACCAGACCAAGCTTCCTTCCTGCCTCACGGAAACGGCTCACGAAAGCCCCTTCTCACCATAGGCGTGTTTCGGATTTTTTCGCGTGGGTTCCAAGAGGGCTTCTAAGTGCCTCCTACCCCATATAAGTTGAGTCTCTTATATAATCAATGGTTGAGGCGTCATTTAGTGAAATTGCTTCGTTAAAAATGTATGTTACTGAGTAAATATAACATATAAATTAATTCCGGACGACCTGTTTGGTAGCAGTGCGACCACGAATAAACATGAAGTCCCCTAATGAATATGAAATTAGAAAATGAAATTTTACGCTTATTTTTTATGCAATTCAACTTGCCATAAGAAATCAAGTATCGCAAAATGTGTCATTTGAAGGCAATGAATGGCTTTTTTATTTATCTTCTTTGCCTTGAAAATAGCTCAATTAGGCCTTCACATCGGGGGATATGACAACAAATAAAAGCGGACGATCATTAACAACCATTCCCCTGAAGAGGCCATACATCGTTCTGCTGTCTGCCCAAGCGCGATTTGAACCCGCTCCTCTTTGGTTTCGCTGGCTAGGATTGTATCCCGCCACCAGCGTGGCCGTCGAAATTACCTGCTTATATCTTGCTTATGATTATTTTGATTAAAGTTAACATTTCATAACTGGTTCCTTCGTTTTCGAGGTTACTGATGCGACACTTGGGAGATCGCCAGTGGGTGCCGCGGCAGCAGAATCTCTGCCTCGTACGCTCTTTCGCTATGTCCCGCTTGTCGCGGACCATAATTCTGGTGTTTGCCCATTCCGCTGCTTGAGAAGGAGGATTCCCTCACTCCCCTTTATTTTCACTGAGGCGGGGTAAAGGGTTGGGGAGTCGTGCCCACAACCCTTCCTCCATACTCTCCTCTTTCCGTGGACACGGAGGGGTGTTTCTCGTGGGGGGGAGGGTGGTCTGCGGTTCTAAGGTTCGAGGCCCTTAATTCGTGTGTCTGGGGCCACTCGGAATGCGGGGGGCGCCCATAAAGGGACCGACTTCGCATCCCTCCGCCCGTCTCCCGTTCCTTGCCCCCATGGAAAATCCCTCAGCTATTATTAGCCCTCTCTATCTTTTGTCTTTGACCTTAAAACTTCCCTCAAAGCACCCATTTTCCCACAGGGTGCCTGGCTCTCTCGGGAATCCAACAAGTTGGGTTGCAATGGTCCGTCGGGGATTTCGGGCCCGAGGGCTACGGTGTCTTTTTTTTTTAAGAATGTGTGGGGCAGGAGTCTCCAAATTTCCCTCCCCCCCTTCTCTCGTCTTGCTGGTCCCTTGAACCCCCAAACCTTCCCATCTGTTGTGTCTGCCCATGAGAAGGGCGAAGGGTTTTTAAGCGGCTCCCTGTATTTTAGAGCGGCAAGTTGGTGTGACCGACAGGGGTGGCTGGCGGCGTCCGTCTTTTTCAGTCTTCCTTTGAAAAGGGATGGCGGAGATTTGCTTCTTGTTGTCTTCCCTTTCCTTTTCTTCCCAAGCAGTCAGCTGTCGATGTAGGTCGGCTTTTGCCATGTCTCTGAATCGGCCTAAGCAGGTGTAATAGCTCTTGCAATGTCGCATGTTGTGTATTAATTCTTATTTATGTGCTTATATTTGGAATATATTTTTTTGCTCCCTATGGAAAAAGATGTTGAAGAATCCATTTGCCGCATCCGGGAGTGAGCAATGAAATTTCGATTAGAATTTATGGTTGATAATGAATAGATTTGATGACTAGCTCGAAAAATAGCTTTCCACTCTTTGCTGGTGGCAGTGAAGCAGCGTCCTTCATGGTGCTGTATTAATTTTGGATCCGCATTGAATCACCCTTAAATAACGTGAGAGATTTCATCTTCCCTGATAATCTAATTTATATTATCATTTTCATTCAGAAGCATAATTTCCTATCAAACCTAATGCCTCCAATGCGTTGCATGGAGACCAGGTAGGAAATGTGTAGGTTGATTTAATTATTTAATTATTTATCATATCCCCCGTAAACAGCACATAACGGCCTTTTACAACGAGCGTTTCCAATATTAACAAAGTACAACACAAACATCCATGCCCTGGATAGGGATCACCTACCCAGGCGGGATTCGAACCCACGACCTACGGTTTGGCAGGCGAGGACTTTACCCCACCGCCACCGAGGCCGGCCATTTAGATGCAATTGCATTTATTTTGGTTTTAAGATTTCCGCAGCGATTAGATGCACTAATGCATTACATTTTTCGGGTGTACGTTGCGTGCATAATATTTAACTCGACGTTTCTTTCCTCTTGCTGGGAACGTCGAGTTAAATATTAAGCACGCAGACGTACTCCCGAAAAATAGAATGTAATAGTGCATTGGCACCTGCTTGCGACCGATTCAGATTGGACGATATTTCTGGACGTAGCATGCTGGAAATTATTAGTCCTATTCAGGACTTAATTAATCCATATTACCTTCTCTTCAAGTTGGTTCAATATCTATCACATTTCATCCAAATGCAATCGGAGTGCTTTTAGCGAAGAAATTTTTAACCCTCCCACGTGTATTGTGTATGAACGGCGTGCATTTTGTCCCTTCGACGTCTCTCGATGTGAGACGACGCATTCACACGAATAGCGTTGCATATTACCGTTTCCCTATTGGTACCTCATTTTGTAGCACGTTTATGATAGTGGAGAGGTATTGGAGATTACTTTTCTGTCGAGTCCCTGCTGCAATTCTCATTCGCGGTCTCCTCAGGTATTCGGAAGCGAGCGAGGGCCATCCCGCTTGAATTATTCAGGACGGAAACTGCCCGGCGACAAAATAAATTCCCCCAGAGAGCCCGAAATGTTTTCTACGGCTGGGCATCTGGGTGGGCGAGGCGAATTCTCGGACCTCATTATTCACCAGTGCGAGCATAATTGATACGTCGCCCTCCTTGCCGCGAACGCGCGTCACCAGTGTCTATTAACCGGTCGGTTTCCTCAATCCCACCTTTTATCATTTTTATGGTCGCTGGAAGATGAGAGGAATATTTCATTATTTTCATCATCGCTCGTCTTTTTCGTAATTTGGGTCACGTAATTTCATCCCTTTTCATCCGGCATATATCGGCCCGTCAGTCATTGGGCTTGATTTGGATGTAGGGAAAGGTGCTCCCCCGATTGCGAAATCAGCGCTCGGAAGCCATGGCCCGGATGACTGGACGCATTATGCATGATTATTTCCGATCAGAGCCCCTCCTCCTCTGCCTCGATTGGCGGTGATCGTTTGCCCGTTCCATTTTCGACCTCTTTCCCCTGATGCAGTAGTCGGTTGAAATTCATGGGTATATTTTATCTCGCCTATTCTTTCTACTTGTGCAAGCAGCGTCCAGCTGATCACGATTAATATGATAAAGGATTCTTCAGTCGATGATGTTATAGAGATCCGAATTTTACATGGAAATAAGCTCTCATCGCTATCTAACGAAATGTGTTTCGTGTTCCGCATTTTTTCCCTGATTTTCCAGCGCTGAAGCGATTCTTACATGCAGCCATGTCTTAACTTAAACCTTCTAGAAGAATCCATTGAGAGATACTTGTTATATCTATTTTTTTTTGAAAATATTTTGGGGTCTAGGAAAATCTATTCTATTTGTGGTGCTGGTTAGAAAATGTGAACGGACAAACCTGCTTATCCATCTGGGTGTCTATTTTCCCGGAAGGCTTTCAACTCAGTTTTGTTGGGCTCGTGTGATTACATAGCTCTTCTTTAGTACATACATAGCCTTCTGCGTTTAGTGGTCGGTACAATTTATTTGATTTTCGAATTTTTTTAGTCCATCCTATTCGAGTGGCGAGGATGTAGAACCTTCATGATATATGTCCCTCTCCATGTGACTTCAAAAGCTTCGATGCGTGAGTGTGTCACTCTATTCTGTCTGGTACTTGACCCATCAATCACTTACGAGACTGCGTTGTAATCTTCTGGTCAATACAAGTTTCTGAGTTGATGATAATCATCGGTTCCTTAACTTCGAAGCAGTACGATCAAGAATGTTCGTTATCAAATCGTACCCATTTATCTCTAGTTGAATTACTATCAGTTATCATTTTGATCGTTCCATTGTTTTTTTCGTTCGAGTCGTCAAAAAATTATTTTCTTATCTCATATGTTTCTGCTAAAGAATGGGATATCATTGGAGTGTTCGGTCATTGCTTCGTGTTCAAGTTAGTTTATTACCATCTCAAGAATAACTTTCTCCTATCCCCTGTGGTTGCAGGGAACATGAAGTATTTGAAAATAACAGTGGATATTTGAAAAGGCTATTGGAGTATTTTTTTAAGGTTTTATCTTTCTATATGTTTTCTTTACACTTCATCGTTTTGGGCATTTCAAACCACACTTTAAAGTTAAATATTCTGATCGACGCGATTAGTAGTGGTTTGTGATTGCTCGACCGAGTAATTCGCGAATTCTCATCGCTGCGAGTTGCGTCAGGAGTTGCAAATTTGTCTCGGATTTCGTTCCATCCTGCTCTACCTGTACCCCACACTCCATTCCGATCCCTTTCCCACCAGGAGGTTGTTCAGGTGAGAACACTTTCACTCCAGTCTTTCCGGAATCCCTGCCTCCCCCACCTCACGTCTTATCCCCATCCGGCACTATAGAAGGACTTAACACGCTTGCGTTGTCCGACTTCCAAGACTTGTCATTCCCGCCGCACCGGAAGAGGGTTGAGGTGGAGGGAGGGGAAACATTAATCGTCCACTGTACGCCTTTCGTGCTGCTTTTTTTTCGCCCGCTTCGCGTTTTTGCTCTGTTTTGGCGACGCGCTTCCCATCCTCGTGAATATTCACGCTCGGCGATGCACATTAATCGCCGTTACGATCTCGCGGCCGTGAACTTTTTTCTTTTTTTACTTCTCTCTTCCCTTCTCCGCCATTTATAAGTGGCCGATTAATAATTATCTCCGCTGCTGCCGAAATTACCTCTGGAGAGGTTTCTTTTTTTAGTGAAAAGATGCGTGTTCTGTTGTCATGGAAGCGATCCTGGTATCGATACTGGTTGGCAGGGCAGCGTTTATCATTCGTGCGTGTTTGCTGTTGGCCCCAAAAATTTGGAATGCGGCATAATGCTTCATGTCACGGCACTGGTGTGAGTATAGATGGGGGTCGGTGAATGACTTTTCGTCGGTCGCTAGCTCCATTAGGTGGAGGCTCAAAATGCGCTCCACACATTAACAGCTCTTCACGTTCAAGCTCAAAGAAGTCATCGATTGGTTTAATATTAATTTGGGTAATCGTTATGTCGCTGTCGCTGCACTTACTCCATGGATAAGACTGATTATTCCCCTGGATAATTTATTTTTGATTGGATCATGTATTTCGATGTGTCAGTGAGAATATGTGTCGTGGCAGCTCAAGGCCCACGTGCTGTCGGGGTATTTATACAGTATTACCAAGTGATCAGTGTATTGACAGGTCCCATATTTATGGCCTTGTTAGTTTTATATTGCCTGTATGATTTCCTTCGACTGCAAGCATTGAGTTGCCTGCCGAATCCTGGTTTGCCAGGTCTTTTTCCAAGCCTCGAATTTCCTGGTGATCATTCGCCATGAAGTTTAGAGATTACAGAGCTATTTCTGTATAACAAATGATAACTGATAGCTCTCAAGGCGAAACCGATTCTTTGACGCCCTCTGGGTCAAGTTCAAGTATCATCCGTGATGGAAGACGTGGGCATGATTATCGCTAACGAGGAAGCCATTTCCGTCGTGGCTTCGCTTAGCATTGATGGCCGTTCCTCGCCACGTGTTGATTGATCCCTTCTCTTTCTCCTCCGAAGCAACCCGATCGGATGAATACCACATCACTACGTAAAAACCGGCTTGCCCTAAAATATTTATGAATACCAACAGATGTAGCTTGCAAAATACCGAAATACCTCGGTGGCAGGCTGTCCAAGGCACTGACTTCTGAAATACGTGGCTTTATTTGTTGCATGGACAAATTTTGCGTTGGAATTTTACCCCTAGTCAATGTATATTTTGTCTACAGAGTACGTCATGTACGGATGCAACTGTTTCAATTAAGCTCCATAGGCATAATATAATTGATTCGTGCGACCGTGACCGATATAAAACATGAACGTAGTGTCATACAAGTCCCTTTGGGGTGTTTGGTTGGGGTGACTTATCATTTTCATGCAGTATTCAATATATTCAGCACATGATCATTAAATGGTTATGCAAATAATGTATTATTAAAAATAACTCTCACACATCTGTGCAGGTGGGTTGCAGTCCCACCAAGCGTGCATTGCTCCGTGCCCCACAAGACTACAACATAAATAGAAATACATTGAAATCTAAAATTTGCTAACGATTAGCATTTAAATTAGTCTATCAATGCACTGCTGTAATCAATCAAACAGAGACAGAGAGAGCAACAACAAAGAAAGGCAAGGAGTGATGATCGGCCATATACTTTCGTGATGGAATAGTCAAAACCTGTTTTTTTACGTAGAAATTTATTTTCACGCACGCGTTTCACCACGCTGCGGCACACACGATAATTCCATCATGAATTTTCTACATTTTCACAAAGTTAATCCAATTTATGTGTGTAGTTTGTTGTTTCGGTGTTTTTATGCGAATTCCTCTCGAATTCCGGCAGAATATATCATTTACAGAAATACGAACAGGCGGTCCAATTTTGTAGATGACATCCAAGAGTGTCCGGGGGGATAGGGAGGGCATGGTCGGTCGCGCCTGGTCCCTTTCCTTTTCTGCCTCAGGGGAGACGAAGCGGCGATGTTCCCATTTTCATCGTCATTAGGTAGGTCAGGAGGGGCTAATGGACGATCATCGGTAACGTGGGACTCCACCCATGGGAGAGAAAGAATGGAGTTGGCATTTGTGTGAGCGGCACTCCTTCGCTCCTGTCCTTGGCTCGCCTAGTTATTTCAATCGTATGTGATGTCCTCGTTATTTTTCGGTCGATGGCCGTGATTTATGGAGCCATTAATTTCCACTTCTCACTGCTCGTTGCGCCGATTCATTACTTAAGCATTGCGGGAGTGATGCCAGTGATAATATCTGCCACTCTTTTTGATGGTGATAGTTATTTTTTTTATAAAATTTGATTCGCTACGCTGAATATAGCTTATTTTTATGGTACTCAAGTTCCTAGCTTTGGAGCTGTCTACTGAGAATTTCAGTGAAAGTTGGTTTCACAAATGTTTGAAATTAAGGTGAAGTCATGGTATACTATCAAATATAATTAGATAAGAATGTGGGAAGGGTCAAGGGCAATTTTGGGAACTTTGCGTTTGGCTGAAGGTCGTGGATGAAATTTATTATAACTTTCCATATGTGTGTATAAAAGTATAGTTGGGTTGGAATGAGAGCACTGAGGCAAGGATATGAATTTTTATCTGATAGCCTTGTATATTTCCCCTAATTATGAACTAGGAATTTAGTTTATCGGCCGGGGTTCTTCAAAACACGGCTCGACGGAAGTGCTATCTTTTGTGGTTGTGGTCAGTTATCAATAGGAATTACAAGTACACTCATGTTTTATCTCCTTCTCCGTTTTTGTCGTGACCGTTACCTATCATCTGACCGTTATTATTGCCTCGCTTGATAGTCGTTTATTTTTGTTTCGCCTCGGGTTAGTAGGCACTTAACGAGTAAGAAGTGAATCTAAGAAAGCGAGAGAGTTATCTGCCTTTTAAGGGCCACATTTTTCATGAATCAAATGACCGTATATTATTCTTTCTCTGCCTTTCGTTATGCTGCAAATATTTGCTAGAAGGTTGTTTGTAATTTATTGTTCATTAAGTTCAGGACAGCTAAAGTTACTGGGTCTTCTCATAGATGCGTAATTATTTAATCATTCTACCTACCAAAAATACTTGCTTGGTTATAAATCTCGCCAAAGGACCTGAAAACGCTTCGAGTTCTTCTCAGAAATCCGCGAGGGAATCACTTGTTTATCCGCAGGTATTTGGCATAACATTCCGTTTCATACTGTACCTAGGGCTACCCAATGCGTAGAACTATGCTAGTTTTTAGATTGATACCATTATACATTAGATCGTTGCCACAGTTTTTACTTATTTTTGAAATTGTACTTGAAGTTAACAGTGAGGTATTGTAAGCACCATTTAGTGGCAATACCTCTCATGTAGACGTGTATTCAGTTCCTATTCCTATGTTTGAGCGATACAATCTTGAGTTTGCCTCTGTGCTGTAGTTTGGCATTTCGTGCCTTTCAAATCAACGATTTCTGCCTTGCCAACCCTCGATCCGCTGGTGGCCTGTGGTACCGACCCAGGAAGCGGGTTTGGTGCTCCCCCATCGGTTCGAGGGCCTGGTTCCGCATTGCGCACGTCCGTTGGTGCGTGAGGGAGTGTTTTCCCCTTTCCACCCCCCCTTCCCAGCTCCCCCGCGAGCTCTTTCGTCCGCCCGGTTATGTGGGGGAGAAGGGGAGGGAAACCAGAACCACATCGGCTTAGGTCAACTTTCTGTTTTATAGGCTAATACCGAACTCCCCCTGAGGAAGTGCTATGTCCCAGTTCCGCTAGCCCGAGCCCTCCACGTCTGTCTTGCCAGCCAGGTGCGTGTGTGTGTGTCTGCTTGGAAGCGCGGTCGGGTGGATGGGTGGGTGCCAGCCAGCATCATATGACGGGCCTCACCACAGGAGCTGGCGCGGCACATCAAGGGGAAACTAGAGGAATGGGAAACCACGTCTTCCGCTATCTCAAAGCCAAGATAGAGGGCCCCCTTCCTGGAGCGAGCGCCGTGCTTCTGTTCGCGACGGGTGGTGGATGGTTGAACCTTGTAGGGACTGCGCCTTTTCTTCAGGCAGAATGAGGTGTGGAGCAGGGTGCATCTGCATCATAGCCTTCAAGCCGTCTCATTGGCGAATGGCAGAGGATAAGGTCAATAGGTGCGTTTCAATGAATGCCGAATATGCGAGAGTGGAGCGAATATTGGGAAGTTTTTTTTTTAGTCGGTTTAACCTTGTAGGTACTGCGCCTGTCCTTTAGAGAATGAAGAGCAGGATGCCTCTGCATCATCATCAGCAAGCAATATCATTGGCAAATGACGCAGGATAGGATCACCAAGTGCGTTTAATTGAAAGCTGGTGATGAGAATATGGAGTTTTATTGGTCGCTCAGGTTTTATTACGGTGATTTCTCGGACCTAGAAAGATTTTTATCTTGAAGTTATCTGTTTGCATTTATGTCTCCCTCCTTTAGTATTTTGTCTCAGACGTAATTTAACTTGTGCTGGCGGGGAAGTGGTCTTCGAGTTTAAGTAAACACTATCTAATTGTGTGTCGCTGGGGTGGTTGTCTGCGGGGATCGGAGAGAAAGTGGAAAATTCCCACGAAAAGAGGACGTTCCGAAGTCGCATCTGTGGTGATGGTGGGGTAGGAAACGATTATGGGATTTGATGAGGGCATGGCGTCTGCGAAAGCTAAGTCTATGAGTTGGTCGAGAGTTCCCGCCAGCCAGCATGGCGACAGTTACGAATTAGTTTAGGTAAGCTCTCATAATAGCTGTCAGCTTGCTAGCTAGACCGAGACTCATAGACCGAGCTATCGATTTATTCGAAGATGAACTTTTATTCGCGAGTCACACTTCGAATGCGTTTACTATATTTGTCTAGTGTCCGTCTTGAATACTTTAAGAATCACCGCCGAATGGGAGGACCATTGTAGGGATAGTTCTACTCATATTAATATCACGTTTTTGATGACCACTCCATAGCCGCCAATTTTTTGGATGTTCCGGTGAGCCCATTGACTCAACCCAAACAGCCAGTACTAAATAATTGAAATTCTACGTATATTTTTCGCGTTTTCGGTGTTGTGTTTGGTTTATGTGAGAGGGAAAAGATACAACTAGTATCTCTAGACTAATGTTTGAGCCTTTGTCATTATTTAAGTGGAAAAAAGTTTATATGGCATTTTGTAGTTTTTTATTTTGTATTATTAAAATATTTTTTCTCTTGTCTAGAAAAAATATCTGTCATGCCATAGGTACATATATTTTCTCTATTTTTTTTCGTTTATCTAAAGAGTTCGTAATATGAAATTATTTTTTCTCTTCTTGCCATTATTAGGCCAAAGCTCGTAAGATTAATAGGAGGTAAATACATAGGATTAACTAAAAGGAGTAGTGACTTGATGGGGCGTCGTATATGTTGTCGGGAATCCCTCCCCCGCCTTTTGTTCAATCTCATTCGCCTCTTCCTCGTTTCTATCCATCTCGGATCTCCCTCCTTCCACGGTGCACCCCTCGTCATCTCCGATTGCGGCCAAATGGCCGCTAAAGGACGGTAGGGGGCGGGGGAGGGGGGGGGGAGCAGGAGCAACTCGTCGTGCTCTCTCGATCGATATGTCGATGCGTTCCTAGGGAGCTTGCGAGTGGCACGACGCGACGGTTCGTTCCTTGTTGAGTGGAAGGGTGGGGGTATGTGGATACGTAAAGGGTAGGGAACCACGACTTGGAGTGCCCCCACTACTACGTAGTCCCGTAATGCGATCTATCTATCCAGTTTGCTGTGCATGTGTGCGTGCTGTGTGTTTTCCGGCTCGCCTACTATACGGTGGTGGTGGTTCATTGTGATTGCGCAAGTGTTTTTTTTTTTACTTTTATGAACGTCAATGGTTTGCCAACCATGAGCACTGCCTGTACACATATCCCATATCCCCCCCTGCTCTGCTCTTGTTTGTATATGCCGTGGAACGCACGCGAGTGCACCCACTAGTAGCACGTTCGTTCGATCTCTCGTCCCTTTGGAGAGTCATTTTTGTGCCTCCTCGTTTCCATCCGGGCACAGTCGTCGTCGTGGTGCCTTTTCATAATCACCCATCGTAGGATGTAGTTTGGTGCGACGTATGCACAGATGGATTGCAATATCACTCTTTCTGCTCTGCTCCCTGAGTGGTGCAGAGAGCAGTGCTCGTATTGGTCGGTCTCAAATTACTGGAGTACCTCAAAAACGGTCTCAAATCACTCGCTGGAGTAAATCGGTGATAAGGTCGTCGTTAGTTTTCGTAGGAATGCAATTTTCGAGTAAGTACCTCATGATTTTATCATTTCAGAAGATACGTGTTTTTTCATGCACTGCCGTAGTTTACTTTGATAAATGGAACTAATGAGTTAGCAACAGGCTTTTACTATAATATTGTTGGCTGTATTTTCATGTACTAAGTGTCCGCTCTTTTTTGCACAACTAAAAACACGACCCTTACCTCCTGCTTTAGGCATAGTGTGAATTTTTGCTGCTTTGTCCAAATGTCTTGGAAAAATATCATACATTTGGCCGATAGCTTTGATAGGTGTTGCATTTGTTATATCAGTGGAGTATGTGTAGCAAAGGTTTTTACTTCTGAGTTGCATGTGTGAACCTTCATAGTGACCATATATTTCAGTACGACCAGGCAGTCTGTTGGCATGAAGAGTAATTTTAGTTACTCCTCATCTCGGAGTAGCTGATGCCTTAAGGTGCGTTTACACTGTGTAACATATTATATAACCGTGTTATATGTAACAAGTTACTTGTAAAATTTGTTTTATAATAAGAGTCCAGCGGAGCCAAAAATGCACAAATAACATGTAACAGATTCAGTCCTAGCCCACCCGTCAACTGGCTATCCCCACAATGCGCCTCACCTCTTTTCTGTTACATGTTACACTTTTTTCCACTTCGTGCGGGAAACCAAAAGCTTGTTATGTAACGCGATTTTTTGTTTTGTAACACAATGTTACATGTAAATTGTTACACGGTTTTGTAACTTTTTCGTAAAACGTGTTATGTGTAACTTGTTTACATAACATGTTACACAGTGTAAACGCACCTTTATGTGCAGCATTTTGAATAAGAATATTTTGTAGAGATGCGTAAAACCAATTCTCGGGTCGATAACTTTTGATGGTGATAATTAACGTTTTTAGGATGAAATGTATGCATCCGCATGGAACTTCATTATAGCAATCTCTAATTAAGACATTTTGTGCCGTTTGATAAATCAATAGGGATATGAGTTTGCGCCCCGTGTTGTTGCCTTCACGGCCGAATACACCCAGAATCCAGGCCTCATTGGTGGTGTACTCGTAATTCTATTCTCTTCTTTTCCTTAACTGCCTCAATCCCTTTCAAAGCCGATTAAATTTTAATTTAAGGCCCTGCGTTTTTTTCCTTCGGGAAATCACGCTTATTACGCTCAGACAGTGAAACCTTAATTGGAATTATCTGCCAGTGATAGTGCGCAAAGCAACCTCTCTGCCCATTTCCTCTTCCTGCCGAAATACGCGGCGATAACTCGGGAGAGTTTTTGAATTATGTACTCCGGCCTCGAGTCGGCGAGTTTTCAGACAGAGGAGTCAGCAACGCGTGTCTGCTCGCGCTATGAATAGTCATTCCGGCGGAGAGCGTGTTTCTTTTGTTTGTCCCGTCTGTCATGCGGAAGATCTTACTTCGGAGCATGCGAGCAAAGAAGCGATTCTCGAGAATCCCCTTCCACCTCTCCTTCCAAATGCCTTCTCTGTTATGCTCTCAGCCGAAGGTCGAGATGCTCCGAGAAATGCATTCAATTTGGAACGCTTCCCCGGGCGTATTCCGCGAATCGGACTGGCGTCAACGACCACTGAGCTCAGGAATGATAAAAAATTGATATTTGTAAGAGGGTTCTGCTTGTTAGCTGCTTATCCCTAACCTAATCGCATCTCTTATATTTTATATTATATTAATAGTGTGTGAGGATTCAAATTTTCTCGTCATTATAGTTTATTTCATTTCAGGAGTCTGCGGGTTAATAACAATTATTGTGACCTTAAATTTCCGCTCCTGAAGAAGAATAGACTAAATATGGCGATGAAGGCTGAATTACCAGTCGCCGAGTCAGTTAAACTGTACTGTGGATTTCTCTTACGGTTCTCCAGGTTTTGCAGGCTTCACGGTATTAATTTTATTAATTAATTAAATTATCACCGGACTATTTTGTAGGGTAGATATAGAGAAGAACTCATTAGGTACATGGTAGAGCAACTTTGGCGGTTATGACGTAAAACACCAGTTTCTTAGGGCGCTTAAATACACAAGGATTAGTATCAACATTGTTGGCAACGTAGCCATCTTCATGATATAACTTAGCATATTTTCGATGAGAATTCTTGAGGTTGCCTCAGGCTGGCGGCGAAGATCCTGTGTCTCTAAGCGTGAATGCATTATTTTGCGGATGATATGTTTTTTTCTATTCTTTCGCTATCTCACGAACGCTTACATATCTTCTGCGTCCCGGTAGTGGTTTCCCCCTCGGGGTTCACCGTCTCATTAACTCTTTTCCTCGTAAAGATATAAATTCGCGTTTCCATCGGGTTCGATCTTCTGGGAAATTTCCTCGCGTGGTTCCATGGAAACGGCGCGCTGTCCAAGAACATTTGGCATTTTCGGGAATCCGGTTCTACCTGTTTGTAGCCGATCGGAAGCCACTCGTAGCGGGCATCTGTCCTCCCATGGTTTTAACTAGTGAAAAAATACCGAAAATACAGATAGATTTTCAGTGAAATTAGATTGGTAAGGTGGAAAAGTGATATTTTAAAGGATATGTCTATTTGTAGATTGTTTTCATTCTTTCTCTTTCATTGCGTGTCAATTTGCCCGATGTAACCCAATGGCAAGAATCTCTACATGCAACACTGTGTGGGATGTGACATCATCTGGAAAAGCTTACCCACATAAACCAATTTCCTCATTCAACGCAAATTGGCAGTATGCGATCAAATCTTGGTTTGGGTTATACATACTTATAACTTATTTTAAAATTATTGTGCGACCCATATTAGATAATATTTTAGAAAGGGCAGCTTGCACTTCTAGTGCGTTTATCCAGTTGCACAATACAGTTGTATTCCATTGCCTTATCTGAACTTGGGACAGGAATTGCTGTGTTATAGCTTATCACAGCGGCATAAATAAAGTGTGTGTGTAATTTCTGAAACGATGAGATTTCGCTCGCACTGCAGTTCTTGTCGATTTATGCTCATCCCATTCCCGATGCGATTCCCGGAATGGTTTGTAGAGAAACGTGTGATCTATATGGATAACTACTGAAGCCGGAAGCATTGCTGACATTCTCTCATAAATGCCATGCAAAATATTTCTTCGGCACGTGCCTAGGTAAAACTGCTGAGTGAGATTGTTTTTCCTCGCGAAGGCCGCCGCGGGGCGCCAGTTCAGTGTGGTGTATTCCGCGTGCAGCTGGACAATGTGCAACGGCTGGCATGCCGTCAGGTGCATTTCCAACCCGCTTTTCATTTCTTCGAGTCCGTACGCTAATCGCTGTAACCCCCTTTCCCTCCGTGCAAGCAGCCAAATAGGCCATGCCTCACTCCCTCCCGCTTATCAACTCTCTTTCAGAAAATGACGAATAAAAATTGAGGCAAATTGGGTACCGACTCCTCAGAGGGACCTGGACTTCTCACCCTCTTTGTCCCCCCGCTTCTCCCGTAGTGGTATTGCCACAAACATTATATAAACATTCTGGCTTTAGCAAATATAATAGGTCCAAGCCTTAAGCGTGAAAAGCTCACTTGATCTAAAAGGTAATAAAATATTACTCCGCTAACTCTACTATCACTCACACTATCTAAAACTATACTACCCATACACAACTGTAATAGATGAATATAGAAAATCATATGTACATTTCGTACCACATGGTTGAATATGTCCTCTCTAATCAGATACCTACATATTTGCAATAATTGCCTTGGGGAAAATTTTATGTTGACCGAGAATCGAACCTTTGGCTCTCCGCGTACCATTTGGCTAACTTCTAACTCGGAAAATCTCAGTTAAATTTTCATGACAACTAAGGAACATGGATAGCGTAATGGTCTGCACGCTGGCCCGGAAAGCCAAAATTTCGTTGTTCGATTCCCGGTTCAGCGGAATTTTATTCCGTGGCATTTCATGTGAAATGTATCGCCGTTTATTCATTTATTCATGTAGGCATGAAAGATAGTTCTTGTATTTACTTAATTTTTGAATGAGACCTATACTCCAAGACGTTATTCATCAACCTCTTTTTTGTAATCGTTGGCGAACCTTTTATTTAATATTTCGAATTATTAATTATATTAATGAGCCAATTGAATCGTCTACTACAAAGTGTAATCAATCTGACAAGTTCGCATTGAATAGATTTCTTATGTATCCATTAGCTGCCTATAAAATATTTATTCGTTTTATCATAAAAGCTATTTTGTTAATCGGTTATTTCTGTAATGAGTGCATATGCACTGTAAAAAGTGCATAAAGGCATTTGATTTCTTATCTAAGGTTAACGGGGAAAACTACTGCCTCAGCCATATCTCATCAAGCATGCGCTTCAGGCAATGTCTTGCTTGGGCTAAAAGCTCTCCATCTTTATGAATTTTATCTCTCCGTGAATTAAAAAGTCGCTTTCTTAGCATGACGCAAATAAACCAGCGATCTGAGATAAGGAATGGGAAGTGGACGAGCTGTTTTCATTTCCGAGCTATTAAAAGTTTTTTTCAATCCCTGTCACAGCATTTTCATCGTGATATAATGTTGACCTGCTGAGTAAAGTCCATGATAAAGATGTGAGGCCGTTGTATTCATTTTCATCGTTTTAGCGTGGGCAGTAATCTTGTTCTTATCATTGCACAGTAATACTCAAATTAAGTGTTTTTGTCTCCATTTAATATGTTTGCCGCATTTGAATTTATTTTTTATACTATGAAAAAAGAGAAGCCTATCAAGTGTCTTGCGAGGATGGACCACGGGTTGTAGAGCAGAATAAATGTAGGAAATGAATTCGAATTTTATAATATCGAAAATTATAAACATAACATTAGATAACGTAGATATCGCAGAATTGAGTTCTCAATAAGGATTACTATTGAATAAAAAGTCATAGAAAGACTTTCAGTTGGGCAATAAATGTATATATAAGGAAAATAGTTCAAATGGAAGAATATTAAAGTGGTGATTGCTCATTGGTATTTTATCCATCAAAATAATTTCTCCCGTCGATGTAATTACATTTAATAGAATACCCGAAGACTTTACCCCCACTAGATTCACCGGCATTTAGCATACATGCGCTTTTCTCATGCCGATCTCACACAAAAATATCCTCGTAAAAAACCTCAGTATTGTAACGAATTTCCCTGGTGTTCCAATTGATTTTCCATCTACTTAAACACGTGCGTCATCATATCGATGATCTTCAATTTGGTTTCCATGTCGCGTTGGCCGAATTGTTATACCCGAAAGTCGCCCAACCGGAATGAGTGGATGGTTTATGGCCACTGGAGGAAATAATTCAATGTGGCATTGCGTGCTTGATTTGGATCCAATTTTTTCTCGTGCCTCGCAATAAACCACGGAGGTATGTCAGGCGTCTTCGTGTTTCTTTGCCTTTCTGCTATTGAGCTTTTACATGGAGTGTTCCCTCTTCTCTCCTTACTCCCTCATCCTGTGTCCAGCCTCACGCGTCAAAGTTCTCGTCGCTTTGTGCTAACTTAGATATAGCGATTTATGGCCTCACGGTCTAGAAATAGAATTTATATTTGTTCAAATGCCATCTCAGAATGCACTCAAAGCTCTCCCGAACTATAATAGAGGGTAGGTTTTATGAAGTGAGGAAATTTGTTTAACAATTGCTTCGAATCCTTAGGACCGGTTTTGTTACGTCAAGTTAAAATTTTGGGACTTAAAGAAACCAGATCTGAAAAATGTTTTCATTTAATATCATGAGTTTGACTGAACTCTGCTTCTAACTTCATTACTTTTCCATAGTGTTGATGAAATATTCTTAAGTGAATATTGCGGCTGTATCTAGTTATGGTCAACGCTTACCAGAGGTGGTGAGGGTTAAGAGATTATTGGCCCTCGGATGTTGTGATTTCTTGGGGCTTGTCTATGCTCTACTACAGATCGTCACTCTCCAAAAATCGTGAATATGCTCGTAATATTTGCATTCTACTCTTCCATTATTTTTCCTATATCGTAATTATTTATTATTTGTAGCCGAAGAAGCGCCGTATTTCTTTTCGTTTCGAATTTTCTTCGAGCATGTCGATGCTCTTTCTTGGCCGTTCCATCCGAGATTTTCATTTCTTTCCGAACATCCCTTCGGCATCCTTTTTGTTTCCCTCGATGGCGTGAGTGGGGTGAGTTTTCTCTTCAGACGTCCACCTTTTCGTTGCCGACGCTTGCATTCATTTCCCTCGTTATTCTTCCGCAACAGCTCCGAGAAATTTTCTTTTCTTTTCACTTCGCCAAGTATACGTGCCCTTTTCGGAAAGTTGCCTACGTATAAAATAAAAACACATCCGAAGAAGAAAGGAAACGGATGGATGGAGGAGATTCGGAGCTTTTTTTTTCTTCGGAGGTGGAAAGAGATGCTTAGTTTTCCGAAATCAGTCATTTTGTTTTGAGGCGGAGAAAAGAATTTAAAGAAAAAAATAAAAAGAATGGAAATTTTATGGCAGGACCTTTAAAAGAAAGGGAGGGAAAAGAAAAAAATATATAAAGCATTCGTCCTCGCTCCGTTCTCATATCCCCTGCGGTGTCGAGTTTTTTCTTCTTTTTTTTACTTCGTGGGAGTTAAATTTGTTTGGGACATTTAGATGGAAAGAGAGAGGATTTTATTCTGTGGCGGTAGTGGTTGGAAGATGGAGACTGGGTTAGGTCGAGCAAGTGGGGATCTTTGCAGTTCTGGGAGGTTGAGGTAGCAAGGAGGGAGGGGGAGAAAGGAGACTTATCAATTTAGCTATAGCGGTACGATACATCTGCAGGATACCCCTCCTCTAAAGAGTTTGTCGTGGGTATTTTAGCGTACTTCCTCGGATTCAATAGTACTGCCCACTGTACTTAATATTTAATATTATTTAGCATTTTTCTGTATTATGCACTTGAATATGATGACCTGAGATGAAAACCATGGTCATAAGGGAAAAGCATTTTATATGGAAAGTACATCGTTTAAAGTTATCCAAGATAACCTTTTAGTAAGTTCTTAGTTCCAAAATGAAACGTGTAAATGTGTGGAACGGATTAATTCCTTCTGGTTGTGAGCATGCACTATTCATTCCGCTACATAAGTAGTACATCCAGGTCCATAGTACGTCTAGGTCCTTAGAGGAGAGGCACAATATTTACTTGAATCGCACTCCCGATCAGCTGAATCCATCACCGTTCTTGAAGAATGATCGTAGGCTTTCCCGGCGTATTGTATCATGGAAGGTGACGCGGTGGAAATCCCGAGTAACCTTCCTAATCACCGTTCTTCGTTATAACAATGGTTCAGACTGAATAGAAATATTTTAAATTATTTGTAGACATGAATTACTTCCCACGTTACAATTACATAAATAAACATGGTTGAACAGAACTGAGAGCCTTCATGAATTCCAATGCTTGTCTCTACTGAAAAGTTGTCTGACCCAGGTTCAGGTCCCCTTCTGTGATCATTGTAATATCTCGTGATTCTGGATTAATTTCGTCTACGATAAAATCTCTTATTATTTTGGTAAATGAGATGATGACGGTATCAAAGTGGTGATTTATTTTCCTCCTTGGTTGATTAGATAAATTGAGTCTTTTACTTCCATTTTTTGCATATTCATTGCAAATTTAAAAAAAACATACGATCGAAACGATAAAAAAAATTGCATTTAATTCTAAAATGCCTGCACTCCAATGTACCAATCAACGATAATATCGCAACAATCGAACGATTTTTTAAATCTTCAAATTGCAAACCTTAATATAGCTTCACGCGGTATAGTGTATCGGTCCGAGCCTAGTTTGAGGTTTATAAAAAAACAACCCCCTTTGCTATCCACTTCCCTTTCTCTCCCTCCTCCTCCCGATCCGTCACCTCCCCCTCCCACTTCCCAGGTTTGGCGCCATCGTAGCGGCGATATGAAGGTCACTGACTCCGTCTACCGTTGAAGTGCTGCTCAGCTTCCCCCACCCTCCTCCTCACTAAACCTTTTTTTTCCCACCCTCTTCCGCTCCACCCCTTTTTCCCATCGCCACCTCCTCTACTCCTTTTCCTCCCTCACCCTCCCTGTCCATTTTCCACCCCTTCTCTCTCCACGGTCGTCCAATTTGAAACGGCGTCTTCTTTCTGATCACGATCTGGACTGGTCGTGTTTCTCTCGTCGGGGGGGATGCGAATTAGCATTCTCCTCCGGTAGTCTTCTCTTTTTACTCCCCCACCCCTCTCCCGTCTCTCTCTCTCTCTCTCTCTCATCCCCCCTCATTCAGACCCTCTCCGCCACAGCACACTGTCTCTCTCCCATTATTTCGCTCATGCGATCCGGCGCTGCCAACCGTATTTGCATTTTGCGAGCGCGCCGCGGAAGTCGTGATGGGCTTTTGGATCACCTTCCCCCCCTCTTGGTTGATTAAATATCGCTGAAATATTCTCTCGACCGCCGCGGAGTGTGGAATTGATTTTAGAACTTCTTTGGTGCTGGAAAGGAAATTGGGTAGCGCAGTGATCTTAAGCGAGCGTCAGAACGACAATGGGATTGGAACCGAAGTGTTGGAGCAATATTTATGGCTCGCGCCGAGAGGAAGGTTAAATTTAACGACTCAAAAAGTAGAATTGAAATGGCTGAAGTTGTTTGCTACAATATTTCTTCTGTGGTTAGCTTCCCGTAGCTTGGTCTCAAAAATCGACTCATGCTTTGCTACTTGATTTCACCTTTTCTCTTGAAGTTATCTAGGTATTTGGCTTCAAACTCTTGTAGTATGATTAGTAAAATTGGACATTGCAATATTTCCACTGAGCTTTATTTTGACACTACGCGTTTCGTCGTTACAAACAACATTCTGATGCCTTAAAATGATAGAGGTACATTTTAAACCATAGAATTTTTTTTGTTAATTTCCTTGTGGGTACTATTACACTTTATGTGGATAATTTTCTTCGAAATACATGTGTTACCTGACTTCATTCCTCAATTAATTTTTATTCCTAGTTATAATCATGGTACTCGAGGGGATATCGCTGTTGTGATTTAATGTCCGATTTTCATTGTATTTCTGGAAGCTTTTTATGTTTAAAAAATTCCTGTCGGCTATGATACTCGTTTTTTAGCTGCTGCGATTAAAATGTGGTGACATGTTAAGTGACATTTACTGAAAGCCAATTCAAACATTTTCATTTCAGTTAGAAAGTCGCTAATGTGTCTCATGACGTGCATGGTTTTCTGTGTGGAGCCTGGAATGTTTCATAGTTATCTTGAAGGACAAATAGGCCAACGATAGCATTTCTAAATAATAAAATAAATTCCACACGTGTATTTCATACCCATTGGGTAATTAGCTTCTATGTCATTTTTCTTGCTAGAAGTGGGACCAGAAAAATTATAGAGGGATAAATAGGGAACTGAGCTGAGTTATAGGATAGGAACACGTGATTGTCACTGTCAATGTTAGTGTTGTATACTTTTGTATGAAAGGTGGGGATTATAAAATGGGAAAAGTTCTAGGTGAAGGCTGGTAGCGAGCATAAATTAAATGAAAGCTCCCATAAAAAAAAGCTCGCCCCTGTGGTAAGCATCTTCACGTCGCCAAGCGTGCATACATACGTACTTTCCCTCGTCTGTGATTCTCCCCTAGCCGTCCCTGCATTGGCAACATCCTCTCCGCGCAATTATGCACGCAGTGAGCTTTCCTCTCCCACCTGAACTCTTGCCACCACCCTCGTCTTCTCCTCCTCTTCACTCCTACGCGTCCCTTGGGTGTGGCAGGCTGAGGAGACTGTTCTCTTCGTCGTCGATTTGATCGTTTATCTTGCGTCGAGGGGGAGGGAAGGAAGCGGGGAGGCTCTCTCCAGTCGAGGCGGGAGGGGTCGTATTGCTACTGATACCCCACGTCGCAGTTTATGTCTAGAATTCTCCAGATATAGGCCGAAAAGATAAGTTTCGACGACAAGGGAAGCTCGCCCTATCAACCATTTCTCTTTTAAGTTGAAAATGAGTACCTAAACGTGATTGTTTGCCGCCAATTTTTCATGAATTGGCGACGTCAGTAGATTTCTGGTTTATTTAGACGCTCAAGAAGGGTTTATTTAGACAATCAAGACGAATCTTTCTCTGTGGAAAAGAATCGCAGACAACAGTGAAAACGACCACCATCGAACCAAGCACATACATGCACAAGACCAAGAAGAAGCTAGCTGAAAAGCGGCGAGTCGATGAGATAGCGACATCTACTTATCCGCCAAAGAAATTAAATTTCTACGTCTACACAATACCCTGCGAGCCACCTCTAGGGTGATCGGCAGGGGGTGATCAATCACCTGCATGCAGCATGCAAGAGGATTCGTACATGCACACTACACGTTCATAAAAATTTGACGCATACTAACAAATTATTCTTCCACTATCATGCAAAGGCAAATCTTGCCAACTACTCATGAAGGCAATTTGCCTATTAAGCTAATACATGCTGTTAGAAATTCTAGGAAAATTCAGAAACATGCATTTAGGAATGCTTTAGTTAGTAAGCTACACTACCATTCAACTATTTCACTTTCTATTATTACTATTTCTTTGTCGTAACGCTGCCGATATAGTTTCTTATCTATCGCGGAAAAAACGACGTTGTGAATCCATCTGTTCTACAGTGTATCTCTCTAACTTTTATTTTATCGTTTTATCTACCGTGGTATGTTGGCGTTCGTAAGATATGGCAATTGATCACGGTTCAACTTTGCGGAAGTTCATTACAAACGAATTACATTGGTTGATTATCTGCGAAAGGTTTAAGGGCGTATATTTTCGTAGCGAATATCTCTGGAAGTAAACGACGAATCAATGAACGGTCTCTTCATTTGTCCAGCTTTATCTCAAACGAAATAAAAGAAAAATTGGCTGACGAGTCCGTGGAAGTAAGAGAGGGAATCGTCTCTTGCGGAGGAAAGAAAGGAAAGGTCTTCGTAGAAATAAAAAGAGAAAGAATTCTCGGTTTCCCATAATTGCCGGGCATCGAGTTATTGCTTGCGCGCGCGCGCGTGTGTGTGCCGTCTTTTGTTTGGGCTGCGTGCGCGGTAAGGAGTTTCACTCTTCCTCGCCTTGCCCTCCCCGGTAGCTTCGCTTCGCTTCCGGCACGTAATTAGTTGGCGTTAGTCCCCAACCTCTCTCCTCGGCCGCTTTATAACCGCGGGAATGGGACGACATTGTGGTCCCCTTCAGGGAGGATTAAAGAGTCCAATAAAAACGAGTCGAGGAGGTACCGAGATAAAGAAAGCAGAAAAGTACGAGCAGTGTTCTGGAAGTCTTTTACTGGTTTCTCGAGAGGGATCAATTTCGCTCAATTACGTCGTCCTTTTCTTCGCCTAAATAATCGCTGTGAGGATAAATAGGCATGCTTTTATGCTTCTTGGGTCATTGTATCGTCTTCGCGAAAAAAATGCCTGCTTGAAAAATAATGTTTCCTACGATAGATTCCGGGAAATCGGTATGCTTCTCTTATTCAGCCGGAAAATTGTCACCCCTCTTATATTTTCTATCTTCAATTATTGATATTATTTGATTATAGTTTCTGGGACAATGTGGTTCTAGTGGCGTATACTTATTCATTCATTGGGCCCCTTGTTCCCATCCTTTTGGTTGTTGTTGAACCGTTTCAGGTGCCTCATGCACTGTGGCTCTTATTTCTACATTATGTCTACATCTACATTTACTTAATGCCCTGCGAGCCATCTCTGGGGTGTTTGGCAGGGGGTGACCAATCACCAGCACGCTAGACAATCTCCACATGCACACCAAAATATCATGAACATATTACGCATAATAACAAAACATACGTCCAAATCCATGCAAGTTTAGAACAATGAGGTTATATTCTGTGCTTGACCTACCTTACGACAAATATTGGTTTGAGCCGGGTGATGGCTTGTCGCAGCGGAATCTTGCGCTTTGATGGTGTAACTATTTTACGTATTCGAATACTAACTATGTATTTTTTTTTATGGATTCTCATTACCATTTTCCAAGCTTGACCTTGGTATACAGTGATTGTGAGAATACTGGTCGCGATAGCCAGGGTATTTGTTGGCAATCCATGGATTTCAACCTTTCACTTCATATTGCGTTTTCAGCTTGAACACTGCTGGAGCTGTCGGTCATCGTTTTTCAAGTGATTCATCGTTTTCCATCTTCTCCATCTATTCCACTGAAGTCTTTGCTAATGACCACTAATTATTCATTTTGAAGGCACAGACCTATCTCTTGTCTTAAGCGAGGGCTTTGTTGCATTGAGAATTTACGAGCTTTAATGCATCGTCTTCTGTCGAAAAATAGATCATTATTTCCCTCCCTTTCCTCTTTTTTTTGCTACTCCACAGCGTTCTCGTGGGATGCCAGGTACGCCTTGCATACTGCACACTCTCTCTGAGGTCGTAATACTGCCCTCGAATGATCTCCTTTCTCGGAAGATCGTAATTTCCGTCCCGAGTGGTGGCCGACCACTCTGGATCCCGTCTGGAGCCCCTAGCATCTTCTTCCCCCTGACTCCCTCCCCTTTCCCTGCCTGCAGCGCCACGAGGAGTGAGCAACTCGTGCCGCGTAGTCGTGACTCTTGGCCGTGGCATCCGTGCAGCAACGTTTCGAGAGCACCATTATTTTGTCATCCGCCAGAGTGTTCTGCCCCCCTCCTCGCCTCCTGCTCATTTGCACCGCGCTGAAAACTCGCGACCGATGACGGAGTAATGCACGTGAAGGAAGGAAGGCCTCGTTAGCAAGAACTCAGCTACGTAAGCTCATAGCGACTTAACTTAAAGCGTAACTATGATATGTTGAAAACTTGAATTGGGCGTGTGGTGGTCCATCGCAACATTAAGCGGCGTGACTGGAATTATAATTTATTTTTTTATTTTATTCTCAAACCACCGAATACACCTTATATTGGCCATTTTACATCGGGGTATTCAACGAATTTAACAAGTAAACGTATGCCCTTGATAGAGGTACAACCTACCCAGGCGGGACTCGAACCCGCGACCACTTGTTTGGCCGGTGTGGACGTTACCCCGCCGCCGCCAAGGCCGGCAAATAGATATAGACATGAGTTGCGTAGTAGAGATAGTTCATAGACATGAGTTGCGTTGAGAAAAAAATGTCCTCTGCACCGGGAATCGAACCGCGGACCTTTGGATTTCTGGGCCACTGCGCTGACCGCTACGCTACGCTATCCAGGTGCTTGAATACCCATAAATGTTAGTCTCTCGCGGTCCATCAGGGATGACCTAAGATCTGGTATTTAGGACCTAACATCCAGTACCATGAGCGTCGATACTATCGCGATGGGAATCCAGGAATCTTGATAGTGTGGTGTTCCACACAGTGGCCCCGAAAGCCAAAGGTCCGTGGTTCGACTCCTGGTCCAGGGTAATATTACCTCATTCCAATTCAAGTATATTTCGCCGCCGTTCACGCGGCAGGTGTAGAACAGTTTATAAAAAATATTTTATAAAAAAAATTCTTAATTCTTAAAAATATTCATTACAAAAAAACGTATCAATTTTATTATACTTTATAACTTCATTCCTATGTTTTGTTGCATGTCGCCAGAGTGGACGCCCAGCATTTTCAGGTCAGAAGTGTTGGACATCCGACGAGAAGATTTTGATTGGATTGCCGGCGAAATTGTCATTCTTAGACGTTAAATAAACGTTGATGCCCCGGAAAACCTATTCAGGTCAATCACTAACCTTGGCATCCTCCGAAAAAAAGCGAAACCAATCGGCAAACATACTATCCCTCTAAAGTTCTCTTAAATCGATTTAACGAATGATTCGCGGTATGAGCTTCGATTGGCGGAATATTTCACTCATAGATTTGTGTGATATTAAATAAAGTTACCACTAGTGAAGCTGACGTGAACGAGGCTGAAGGTCTTGCTTATTTCTGAACGCATTGTTGCCACGTGGCCGGCGTACTCGGGGTGGAATTTGTTGGCACAGTAGGGTTGGGTCGTATCGCCATAAGCATGGTCGGAATGTGTTTCACCCACACGTCTGCCGCTTTCTTGTGATTGAGTTTGAAGCATCTCCGGTGGCAGACCGAGGCGAGTTATGAATACCAGGTGGCCATCATCCGTGCACCCGCGTGGTGCGTGCCAAAAATAATTCCACGTGCTAAGCTTAAGTGAGCTTTGCTCGTCACCGAGTTGGAACGGTAAATTGATCTAGTTTCAGCCTATTGACGATTCAGCAACTTGGATGGATCTATCCACACCATTCAGTATTTCCGTTAAGATTTCAGATGAGACCCTACAGATGCTATGACATCTTCTTGTATGTATTTTCTATATTAAGACTCTAAATCCAACAATTTAGCTGAATATTATTCTCTTGACTGCGGAAATTACCGAGAAAAGAGATGCTATTCGTGGACTGTATGGCGACTTAGTCGTTTCACCTACTCATACCGTTGATTTTCCTACAAAGGGGAAACAACTATCGAATAATGGCCATTTGCTGACGTAATATTTATTGCTTTTGATCTTAACCGTTTTCTATGACGTAATATTTAGTTGGTTGGGATTTGAAACAATTTTCTCCTGAACAGTGTTTAGCAGAAAAGGATTAAGAAACATCAGTTAATTTTTATATTTCTGTTTTAGCCTACAACTTTAGGAATAAACTCAATGCAGAATGGAATGGAGGAAATTCATTAAAAATACGCATAGTAGGAATTTTCAATCGCGTATTTTTCTGTGCCCAATGGGAACGGACTCTTGAACTTGCTGTTCAAAGTAGTACATCTACATCTACATAATACCCTGCGAGCCACCTCTAGGGTGTTTGGCAGGGGGTGATCAATCACCAGCATGCATCTTGCATTGGACTCCCACATGCACACCACACCGTCCAAAAAACGTCACGTATACTAACAAATTATACTACTATATGCTGTTATAAATAATAATAAAATTGAGAAACATGCAATAAGTTTTAATACATAGGTTAGTTGGCTACACTACAAGTCATGCAATCTATAGTACCTTATAATCTCGTTTTTCTGGTTCCCGATCGAGCCAAGCTTTTACTAGGATGTTGCTGGTTATGGCTAAATGTGACTCTGCTCACTAATCACGATTCTCTCCGGCGCATAAAGCGACGGATATCGTTCTCATAACCGTTTCGTAAGACCCCCTTCCATTGGACGTAAATTCTCGTCCCTTAAGAGACTTGTCTCGACGTCCCATATTTTCTGGAAGAGTCATATTGGCTAAAGTGATTAGTTGGCCGAAAAAGATAATTTAGAGGCGAGTGTATTTTCGCACTTTCTCTCCAAATCCTCCAATTTGGAGAAAGTTTTTATCACCTTTTTCCTCTCCTTCCCCCACCCCTCGCTCCATCAACAGATGTAACTTTTTCAAGTCGTTTTTTTTTTTAATTCAATTTTAGACCGCGTGAGTCGATGCATAGCGGCGATTTTTTTTAATCCCGCCGCAGGTTAATTTTGGGGTCCGTTGTTTCCTCGGCTTCCGCATTTTCCGCTCTTGAATGTGGAATAAAAAATGACGGAACGGATCTCGACGTTCACGAATTCATCCCTCACGTCCGGGGTCGTCCCCATTCTTCGTGCATTCGTGACGTGAGTCTCGGTCCTGTGTCGAAATTTCGGATCGATGGGAAAGTGTCGTGTGTACGTGTTTTATCCTACGAAATTGCTTTGACGGTAATTTACGCGTTGGCGCATGTCATTTATATTTCTGATTTTCTACGCGTTCGTGTTGATTGTTGAGGGAGTATAATCGTTTCCTAACTAGTCCTTTCATTTAAAAAAATAATTATATAAGACCAGTTTTCTCTCTCCTGCCTTCCAAGGGATTTCTTTGATCGCTTACTTTAGCTTGTTGCTTATTTTCGTACTAATATTCAACATTGTTCCGGGAATCTTTTCTTCGTGAATGTTTTTTTTTTTTAATTCTTATGTTTGAAATTCCTTTTTTCTGCTCTCTTCGTACCCACCAAATAGCATAAATTTATTCTGACTTGTAATATGTTTCTTCTAAAAAACTTCTTTCTCAGAAGGTTTGTGTGGTAGGCTTTGTATATTACGTTGGATATTGCTCTTTAAATAACTTGCATCATCAACTCAGCGACTAAACCTGAAAGATCGTTATAAATGAGTGAGGGTGGAGCTCACCCGAGACTAAGCTGCAGGGTAGTGGGCGTTTCACTCATTAAGGTTAATATGCAGGCAGTTCTTTCCTCTGGGGCATCCTCGATGGGGAAAAATTTGGGACATAATTCTGAATAATCATCCCTATAAACTTTTTCCACAGTGAACTAGCGGAGATGGTTAACAATGTTTGCATTGCTTTGAACATGGAAAAACAATGTTTGCTGTATTAATACTTTCGTTAGTGTTACACTGAACCCTATCTGTTGCTCTGCGCTATCGGAGAGCCATGACCACCACGCGCTTGCTTTGTCTAGTAACTTACCCGGCATTGAAATGCTGTGCTGCTAGTATCGAGGGAAAAGTAGATCTACTCCTTTAATGCCTTGATAACGACTCTTGTGAGTTGGAAGAAGGCAACTTTTTCTCGCTACTCCTCGTCCTCTTGTCCATCTTTAATTCGTTTCCCGTCGACTCTCGTTGTGAATGCGTCTTGTCTGCATCACGGGGGAAGCCGACAAACGATCATGAGCGGTGGACGGTCATTAAGTTTCTTCGCGGTGCTCTCCGGTGTTGGAGGGATGGTGGGGCATTCGCTATCGGGTGACCGCGCCTCGCGTGACCCCTTTTAAGGCGGCAACATTGGCTGACTTTATAAAGATAATGCCTATCATCGGAGGGAGGCAGCAGCGTCCGCCGTGACCGCAATAAGGCCGCGAACGCCTCCACGTTTGGTCTCCTGCGTCTCCAGTCTTTAAGCCGGTCATGCGGCACGCGGCGTGGATTCGTAAATAGTCGTGCTCTTCCGGTCCCCAAGGTTACGAAATCACGTTCCGCCCCGAGGATTGGTAGGACTATTAGTTAATCTTTTTTTTTCCTCCTCGAAATGGAAGGAAACGGATCCGCAAAGCGCATGGAAATACTGCCTAAGTGTGTGGTTCCTGACCTGCGAGTAGTCTGGAGACCAAATAAAATTTGCCAATAGATGGGATGAAAGTAGTGCGCATTGAATTTGGTCTCACAGATGTGAGACTTAAACGGTTCTTATCGTTGATCTTGCGACTGTGTCTCAGGCAAAAATGATCTTATAAATTAACAGGCAATGTTCATTTGGCACATTTCGGTGGCTGCAAATTCTAAAAAAAATCAGTATTCTTTGTCGTCAGAGGCATAACAAAAACTTACGATGGAGGTTAATGAGTTATTTACAATATTCTACTCCTAATCAGCTTTGAATTTGATTCTGAGCAAGAAGGCGCCAGGGACAGGTGTCAGCTGATCAGGGGGGATTCATTCAATTTAATTTCCGGACAAATGTTTCTAAGAGTCGTGAATCTGTAACCTAAAAGGAATGATATTTATGCATAAAGTCGTAAATATTACGGAAAGAGAAAGTGTTGGGAGGCGTCTCATTGTGGTGGGGCGGGCGGCAATTCACCCAGCCATCCATTTCTTTCTCTATTTCTTGTCCACGATGTCCGCCCCCCCCCCCCTCTCCCTCTCTCTCCCTTTTGCTATGCCCTCGCACTTTCGCCTTGTGGCTTCCCCATCCCCTCAACTATTCCTTCCCTCCTCCCCCGCCCCTCAGTTGCATGAAGTTGGCTAAACCGCCCCCGAGAAGCCCAGCCAGGCGTGACGGGAAGAAATTTCCACCCACCTCCCTCCATTCCCTCCCCTATTCCCCCATCCCTTCCGCCGTTACCCTCCCCTCCCTCCGTGCACCTGCCTCTCCATTCCTACTCCTCATTCCCCCTACCCCCTCCAGGCCGCGCAGCGGTGCCAGTTCAGCGATATTGCCGTTGAATTTTGAAGGCTCTTTTTTTTATAACCTTCATCCCTTTTTATTCTTTTTCCCCTCCCAAGTTTTCTCTCTCTCGCGCGGGTTTCATTGTTCGTTTTTTCCTTTAATTTTATCTCTCGAAACATTGTGACGAGGTAGCACGGTGGCGAGTTTATTTTCTTTTTTTCCTCAATATGCGTTTTTCGAGAGTGCAGTCCGGAAAGCCGAGCGCCTCCGGGTTATTCCGTCACGTCTCGCTCCAGTTGTTGTATGGCCATAGAGTTCATAGAAAAGTTAGAAATGCGAAAGGTGGAAGCTGGATTGGTGATGAAATAGTGCTAGGATTCCTCTTTTTTCATCTATTGGGGTTTTGGGGCTCTTGTGCAGCTATCCGATTCCATATTTCTCGGGAACTGCTCTTTAATGTTGCACTTATCGTTACATAAATGTCTTTTTTTCTAGAATGCCATCGCTTTCTATTGTTATTCCGCAAGCCAATGTTTTTAGTTCCTAGTCTGAATCGGTTATCAATATCCAGTGGCAAACTCGGTTGCCACATGATCTATTTAGCGGGCGATGAATCTACTTTTATTTTGCTCCTGGGAAATCCCTTATTGCTCTGGTTCGTATTTGCTTTTGAGTGCACGGTTGTATTTTATCCTTAGAAGGCTGACTAATCATTCAACCTCTGCGTAGAAGTTTCCTTTGGTATCATAAAGTTTGCTTTATCTCGGCGAGGCTTTCTCTTATGAACCCTACATATTTTGAATCTCTTAAGTTTCAAATCCTTCTAGGGAAAACCTTAAACGTCTTTAGTATAACATTGGTCAACTAGGGAAAAGTCGTATAGGTACTAGTTGAAAAGCTCAATTATTTCAACTGTTTGCTCGTTTATCCTTTTCAGCAGTTAATTCTCTGTATTTTTCATTTTAAATCTGCGGTATGGAATGCTGACTATGTAATTTTAGATATTTTACCCTTAAACGAACAAATTTAAACCTCATGTTATATTATTCTGACCTCGAAGTATCTGCATCTACATAATACCCTGCGAGCCACCTCTAGTGTATCTTAACTACAAGTAGATTAACCTGTAGGACTTTTCAGTTAAATAGGGCCGTGGGGTTTCTATGGGAAAAGGAATAACGGTACCTCTATTTAAGTTTATTTCATTGAAAATATTCACACACAACATTGTTGCCAATTTACAGTGGCGTAATGACAAACACATGCGTAGATAGTCGGGTGTTAAAGCTTTTGCTTGCGGAATTGACGATAGAGTGATCGATTAAGCGCTGAGGGATCGATTAGCTTCTCCCCATCTAATTTTCCCCTTCCCAATACCCTTATGGTGGCTGGCAGGGTGGGTATTATGTAGATTTAGCCGCGCCCTACTAGCATAATTCTCCCCCCGATTGAAGGTATCGCCGGTTCGCGGCGCACTGGCCAAATATGGGTGTTTGGCGAGCTAATCGCATTCTCAAGGACTCGCGTCTACCCTTGCGGGAGACATCCATCTCCCATTTTCTTCGATTTCTTTTGGCCGCCCTTTGTCTCCTCCTCACTGCTTCATCTACATCTACATCAAACCATGCGAGCCACCTCTAAGGTGTTTGGCAGGGGGTGATCAATCACAAGCAATCAGCAAGATCGTCACATATACACCTCGCGGACACATAAATTTTTCGCATAAAAATAATAATAATAACAATAGTTTTTATTACTCCACACACAAAGTACATGACAATAGCAAAAATGAGTAATTTTAGGTGGCCTCGAAGGATAACCTGTTTGAGGCTACCATCCAAAATAATAATGTATCATGCTTTACATATAGTGTAGCTCATTTTGTGTTACATTGGTTACCAAATTTGGCTGTAGTAAGGGCACAATTTTTTTTCGCAGGGCAAAGGGAGAAGGCAGGGAGTGAAATATTTGAAAGTTGCCTCTTCTAGCATAAAAACATCGTAGGACCTTATAAATGTATAGATGCCTCAACGGAAGCAAAGGCAAATGAAGAAAAAGTGGGTTGGATCTTTTGAATCTGTCTTTTTTCAAAATAATACGTACAATTCTTTCAAATAATACGTGCACATCATGCAAAGGCAAAACTTGCCAACGGTTAATAATTCATATCGAAAATCCATACATGGTTAGAACAAGGGGAAAATGAAAATATGCAATGAGTCGTCTGCTTCCTACCTCTTCCTCGCATTCCTTCACTCTTCTAGCTTTCTCGCGTGCTATCGTCCGGCATTTAAGATGCATTCCTCGCGTCGAGTAGATGTTTTGCGAGTTCGACGCTTGCCAGCTTTCGCCCGCCTCCGAAGCGGTACCGTGCACCTGGTGTACGACCCGGTCCCGGATGGCTTATTGCGAAAACGATCCAAAATCCAACCAGTCGAGAATCCAGTGAGTACACGTTAAGGAGCTTGGTGAGAGAATCGAAGTATATATTATGATAAAATGTTCTAAATTCTCTCATTTAATTGTACTTCATCGACTTACGCCTGCAAAAACGAGGCTGTGTGTGCTAAAATTTCTGTAAATTGGATTTAAAAATATTTTTTATACTCGACCTCTAATGGTAGTGCTGTACAATTACGGAGAAAATGATGAGTTATGGTAGAATAAATACGTTATTTTGACAGAGAACGTATGTTATGCTAAATATGCTATAAAAATTAATGTATGGGCACAATGTAGGTTCGTCCTAATAACGATCCTTTATCCCCCATGATTTTTTGCATTAGATACCGTCCTTGAATTTTAATCACGTTAGTTATATGAAAATGACGCTCAAATAGCCGTAGGAAAGTATTTACTTAACGTCCTTAACATTGCAATTGTTATGAAATGTGTGGTGTTTCACAAATAATAAGCTTTCGGACTTTGGCCTGCTTTTTTATACGGAAAAACATATCGATAGCCTATAAGTATAGACGTACTCCTTCGTGCAGCCTTCGCGCGACTGAGCTTTTACTAGGGAAGCGAGCGAGAGGCTCGCCGATTACCACTAGACTGAACATGGTCGAGAAAGTTCCGCAGATTGAATATTAAAGGTTGAAATGTATGAATACGTTCTCTTTTGAGATATTGCATGGTAATAGGTCGTGGATTTTTTTTATGGTCGCGTTAGTGAAGTGTCTACTTTATTGTCGCGCGCAAATAAATAGATATAAATAAGTTTGAAGAATAGTACGTCTTCCCCATACCCAAGGTCGAAGTTATGAAATGTTTCCACAAGGCATTCTAACTAACCTGTGTGATAAAGTGCATATATTTTCATCATGAAAATCATGGTTATTTTAGCCTGAAGTTAACGATACCTGGGAACTTGGGAATAGCTTGTAGGGATTGGTCGAAACGCAATCGCTTTCTTACCCGTGTAACTTGCCCGCTTTTTTCAACTTGAAGTAATTGCAGTTTTTGGCAGTGAAGTTATCTAGGGTCTCACCCCGGAAAAGGTCCTCCACATATCCTTCCGATATTTCGATGTGCAACTCGCCCACCCTGTGTGAGACGCGAGAAATTTTCACTGTCATTGATCGCCGGGAAAAAAAACCGCACATTACATCGATAGTAATTTAGAAATTGATCGTTGCAAAAGTTTCTGGGTCTGATAGAAAAAATGCTGAGGTCTTTTTTTTTTGGCATTTAATAGTTGAAAATGTTCATCGGATTCAGGTTTCAATTGGTGAAAGTTAGACATATTTAAATAAATAAAAGAAGATCGTAGCACTTTTCCACAAAATTTTGTGGGAAAGTGGATCTTTTTTTTATTAAGTTGAAAATGTAACCAAAGTATAGTTGATGAATGGTGGATTTCTGAAAATGAGCAAGGCTATTCATCTTTCCCACCGTTAAGAGCCAACACTTATTCAAAGTCTCCGCCCAGGTTACTTTCAAGGTTTCTTCCCCTCTATTTCGCGTGTTGTGGCATGCGAGAGAGAGAGAGATAATGCTATGCTTTTTTTCTTCGCCTTGAAAGGCCTCCTTTCTTATCTCCATGCTGTTCTGTGCTAAAAAAAACTGCAATTTTTTTTTCTTGTTTCGGTTGTGCAGACGGGTGGCGGACATTCGATCTTTGTGGTGTGCTTGACAGTCCCGTTTTTTTCTCACTGGCCCCGTTTAGTGCACGCGTGTGATGCTCTTAACGACAGGTAGGAGACAGATCACGCGAAACAAAATCTCTTTTTCATCACCGGGAAAGTATCTAAAAACGCATTTTCATTTCACTCCGCTTGTCACACTCCTTTGGTGCTCGCTACGAGTTATTTTAAATTGTTTCGTAGAAATAACTCATAACTAATTGTCGTAGAAAGTAGTAGCAGAAACATAGGGCAAATTCTGTGAAAACTGATGTTTGAAATATGTATATGACGCGGGAAATATTTCATTTCATGACCTAATGTACAACATATTATTTCATCTTTTAGAGACACTTTATAGCCCTGGAAGTAATGAAAAAGAATAAGAAATGATATACGCTATACCTGCCCCCATCAAAATGTGAAAATGTATTATTATCGACCGTGAACCATACTATTTTCTATTCAGTTGACTAATTGGGGGGAAGAGTATTTTTTAGACGATATACCTTTTGAGGAAATATTTCGTAGAAGATTTAAGGGCACTAATTATATGTTAATGCTCTCTAAAATATGGCAATTTCGATCTTCAACCTCATTCCGAGCTTGAGATTGTCTGTTTAAATCATATCTTCAATCTTTCCTCGAGAATGTGATATTGTTGACCTGTGGCGAGGCGGTCTAAGAAATGAATTTTGAAAGGGTTGACCTACTGATTAACTATAAGGTGCGCACGTATTATGAAATTTCCTTGTGAAGTGTAACGTGTTTTGACGCGAGTTATCTCTGCGCCCGGGGCTCCCGCCCAGATAACATCAATCTAATTAGGGCACTGTTACTCAGTCACACCGCTGTGCAAACTGCGCTCGATGTATCTCTGACATTTTATTGCACAAGTACATTGAGAGTAATTGCGGCGTTTCCGTTAGTCAACCATCCCCGAGATCGCTTTAATAAGCGACTCTACTAGCTTAATTCTCATTCTCGTTAACAGTCGAGCCTTCCATTTTCCTTGTTTCGTATCTCAAGGAGTCTGACGTTTTACTTCCTCTTTCTTTGCATCGTATATACTTACCCTTTAACGCTTAGACGCCGACATATCGACCGCGTAAATAATGTTTGTTCCGTTATTTTACCTCAAAAATATGTATTACTATTTTAAAATTCAAATTTATATTTATTTAAATAGTAATATGTTCTGAAGACAAAGTCGAACCTTAAAGTGGGTTGCTCACGATATACTTGCCCATGGCATTAAATCAAATTGAATGAAAGTTATATTAGCGCCCACTAAAATATAGTTTATATACGGAAGTATAATTCGGACCGTGAAGGGGTCGAGATACGCGAGTGGGAAGGCTATGATCGATCATTGTAAAACTCACGTACCTATCACTTTATTCCTAATTTAATTTGGTACTTGGTAATTTTGGCAAAATGTACACATGCGAAAATAGTTCTCTCAGCACTATTTGTCCTCATTTCGTCGTTGAAAATTTGTTCGGCATTATTTGAGTCGCGAACAATTACGTGAAGTTGTTTTGCTTTCATAACTGTTTTGTCGGACGTGAGCGCTTCAAATTGGTTCTTCGTCGGCTTATTTGGTTTTTGTAGATTATGCCCATTTTCTCGGAGGCGAGTATTTTTATTTAGTGGGTATTTGCGTTACTTAACTCCGAATATATATTTTTGCTTCAACTTCTTTATAATGGAGCGAACCTCATGGAAAAACACTTCCAATACAAAACCAATTCCATCTCTCCGCTTCGATTTTCCTCCATCTAGTACCGCGGCCGGCGAAGTAGTAAAAAGCCGCGAAGCAATCACATTCACTCACCTAGCGTAATGGAGGGAGCAGGACGGGGAGTTGGCGAAATTAATTAGGTTTTAATTAAATGAGCGGGCGGTTGGGGAAATGACCCTTCTGGGGGTGCATGCAAGTCCGTGCAGCGGAGGAGTGGGAATGGAGGGAGGGGTAAGGACCTCTCCGCTCTCGGGGAAATAATCCCGAAGCGCGATGTGGTGTCGGCGGCGGGGGCAGCATCTGTTGCCGAGAACCCAATAGTCGTCTCCGTCACCTCTTTTTTTCCCGCCCTCTCTCTCTCTCGCCTTTCCACACGACTCGGGCGTACTGCAATAATAACGCAGTCGGCACCGCGCACCGGCGGAACTCGCCATTTTCGCATCTAATCGCGTTCGGTGGCCGTGGGGTGGGTGCGAAATTTATTTTGGAGGGGGTCGGTGTGGAATTGTGTACGTGTGCTCCATATTTGAATTTACATAATGTCCTGTTAGCGTTCTCTATTTGGGTGTTTGGCGAGTGGAGGGCGGGGGGGAGTATGAGTTTCACAAACACGCAATGCGTGGCATGTGCACTTGATGGTTACAGAAAAAAAACCTCTCCGTAACACGTGCAGATGTAAGGGGACTATTTCAGCTCCCTCTAAGTACGTATTGCTTCCTGTAACTCGTAAGACTGCATGAAATATACATTTACACCGGGAGCTGAAGTAATTATGGAAATTAAGTTCATCCATTCGAGGATTTAATCTATTGTTGGAAAAACCGATAAGAAATTATTGAAATCTATAGTCATTTTGTAAAAACAGGGGCATGATTTTAGAAAAATCTCGCGGATCCAACGAATAATTCAGTGAATAACGCAACTGTTGATATTTCTTCTAGTCGGAAAGAGCTATGTTTTGATTCTACCATTTTTCCGACTGTATCTTTTATCTTTCTCTAGTCTCTACACAGAATTTTTTTCCGTATTACGACGGTCCGTTTACGTGTTATCCTGGAAGCGTCCTTATTATTGTTGTGGCTAATTTTGCGCTCCTTGAAAGAAAAATTACGTCTCGGTGTAAACGCATTCGGTACATTCTACTGTGTGGGACACACCACAGGGGGTGCGGAATTGGTGTTGAAAGGGTGGAATGGAAGCGTGTTTGTGTTATGTTTTGGGTGACGTGGGTTGGAGCGCTTTTGTGTACAACGCTGAAGGGGCGGATGAGGGGTGGTGAGAACGGGATATTTTCACGCGATGTAAATCAGGCGCCCTGCGTTTATAGTTTCGTCTCCTGCCCGATGCGTTCTCCTCTCTTCCTCCCCTTTGCGTGCGGTATGCGCATTCCGACCCAACTGGCGAAGTCCAGAATAGCTGCGAGCTATATTTCCCGAGAGGGAGTGTGTGAGGCGCGGCGCGAACGCAGTGTATGTGTGTGTGGATGGGTGGTGCCGTGCGAGGATGTGGAGGAGGGGTGCGGGAAGGGAGGGAGAGCCGGGCGATCAATACAAGGCGTGCATCCGGGTGCAAGGGCCGTCGGGGCCAGGTCGGGATGGGAAAAGAGGGAGGGTGCGGGCAGAGTTTGCGCTGCGCGGCACGGGGAGGGGCCGTTATTATACTGTGTCACGGCTCGGCCCTGATAAGTTGGAGGCTGATGCCTTGCGCAGTCGGGGTTGTTATGAATTCTTTCCGTCGTTTTCGCCGACCACGTGGTGATAGAGGGCAGTCGCGGGTATAGTTTGGTTATTGTAAATGAGGCGAACGACGTATGAAGTTGATTGTGTGGGGCGTAACTTTGTGAAAGCGATTCATTATGAAAAATGAAAAAGAAGAAACTTTGTGCTTCCACATGAATATTTATTCACACACTTACACGACCATGGTTTCAACGTTAGACGCCAACGTCGGGTGACGTCTAACGTTGATACCATGATCGTGTAAATGTGTGAATAAATATTCGTGTGAAAGCACCAAATTTCTTCTTTTTCATTTTTCATGACATATGAAGTAATTAAGGGAAGCAAGAGTGGAGAGAAACCCGACGTCGGCATTTGCCTGCTCTTAATTAAAGGCGCCAAGGGGATCGTCTGATGGACCATGCTATGTATGAAGTGCCCTATAAAAGCACTGAAGCAAGGATCGGGCGATATCTGAAAAATCTTCCCCGCCGCCGCTATCCGAACCTGGACCCACGGAGTGGGGAGCCTGCGTTCAATCCACTTTACCAACCCCATCACCCTAGATACCAGTCGCTCCTTTCCTCTCTCTCTCAAAATGATGGTCTGCATGACTCATATTGGAGTATTCTCTCTTCAATGTGCTGCGGAAAAAGGTGTACCGTAAAACGTACTTTGAATGTATCATCCTGTTGCTGCACTTGAATATTTCTCTGTGTATCATTTGATTGATTTTGAATGAACTGGGCCTCAGAACTGAAATGATCATCCTCACTGGGCCGTTCAGGTAACTTCTCAATTCCAAATTTATCCCTGATATGCTACGGGATTCATGAAAGTGTGAATCCGGAACGCCATTGGGCCTTATTCACGGAATGGATTCATTATGTTTTTTTTTCGCATTTGTTAATGATGTCCTATATGTGCTAATGTGAGTGCTTAGCATTTTAATCCCATTCCTATGCAGCGTTAATTGCTCTTTCCTAGAACCTTAGGCTCTCGAGTAACTCCCATTTTCCTCTTTCGTCGTTTCCTTTGGATATATTGTATTCCTCTCATCAATACCTCTGCAGAAATGAGGTCATAGGCTATGTGGCCTCAAGATTTCAATGCTTTATCCAAAAATTAGTGGTGATGGTCATTGTACTCGTTTTTTATGGGCGCATTTTGTGTTTAGAAGTAAAATCCATGTTTAAAATTCGAGTATTTTTTCTGGCATGTCTGTCGAATGCCTCCCCAAGAATAAATAACGAGCGAAATCCAATTCCGGCCATTTGTGTGAATGTGGTTCTACTCCCCGCTGATCCTGTTGAAGTAGAGCAGCTATATGTTTGGGGAATTTCCTGTTTACTTAAATTCACTGAGAACTGTTTTGGCCAAACTTTCTATCATTTCATTCAGCGTGTCCGAGAGGACGAAAAAGAAAACGAGCGATTCGGTATGGTTGGTCACGGCTCTTGCGAAAGGATAAAGCCCAGCGCCTCCTTGGGCCAATTCTTTCCTCAACCTGCTTTGCATGTCATTACCGGTTCTTTTTTTCTGCTCGGTCGAAGAAAGAAAAAAAAAGGATAGGGCAAAACGTTTAAGTCAAGTAGTTGATTTTTTTGGGATGAAAGTGTTGATTCGCTTCTGTAGGGATGAAAGTGTAGATTCTGGACGAGTCATCGTCGGGAAGGAGGGAAAAACGTTGAAAAACCGGTAAAACCTCTTTTTCTTTGCGGATCCGATGGTGCGGTTGGACGACTACGAAATGAAAAGCGTTCTATTCGCCGACGCGGCCATCATTAAAAAGTATCTGTCATTTACATTGTTATCCTACGAGCTTTTAGAAACGTATGTCGTTCGTCTAGCGATGCATTACGAACATGGGAATCGTGACGGTGTTTTTCATGGGGAATGCCCTTGCGTATTTCTAAATGAGGTTATGAAAAATATTTTAATCGGTTTCGATCCTGTTAACACCGATTCGCAACTACTTCGTAGCCGCGCTATGGAAACGCAAACATCGCCTCAGAGGCATTTGCCGTAAACACAGAAATGCCCAAAGTAGTGAAATTTATTTTAAATGTTGAAATTGACCTTAGCATCAAATTAAAACATTCACCTCTCTTTTTATAGGAAAATTTATGCTCTTTGTTTACCTTCAGTCGGTGGCCGAAGTTGAGAAAGACTTTCTTTTGGGATATCAATGTTATTCGATCACTAAAACATTTGAAGTTAACGAAAATACTTTTAGGTTAAATACCATTATTTGTTTAATACTGTTATTAAAATTACCATTTCATCATGCATGTAAAAGATGTGACGTTAATGGGTTGGTTTAAAGTTCATCGTCCTTCGATGGAATTTGTGGAGTGATAATGGATTAGGAACGATCAGAGAAGTATGCTTTGTATGTTTTGAGTATGCTTTGTAATGGATAACAAAGATAATACTCAGCCACAACCAATTCGAGCGATGACATTAGCCAATATAAGCCACCGAGCACGAAAGTTTGTACTCTAGGGCCTACTATATTGGTCGAACTGTAGCTAAGACTATACTGTCCAAAAATTGATTGAAAATGGAGGAATTTATCGGATGAGTATATCGGATCGACCCTCGCACTCCTCCGTGGATATTTCCGCCCAAAATCGCCACGTATGTGTAACATGTATTTCCTCGTTTCTTCTCGTCTCTTCAGACTTGCCTCATCGGTCCTCTTTTGCGCTATTTTCCCCCTCTCAACCCTCCTCACCCTACGAGTCCATCTCTTCCTTCGCACTGCGGCGAAATGTGTGCTCAGCTGCTTTTCGCCTGCCGCAGTGCGTGCGGTTTTTTTTTTCGCCCTTCGTCAGCGAAAATGTGCGCCGTGTGTTATGAGTGGCTCGTAACGAGTGAGTGACAAGTGCTTCGGCGAATGTTGGAAAGAGAGCGAGCGACCGGGCTCGAGATGCTGACTCGGGAGATTCGCGGACTCGCGTGCGTGGGAGGGTGAGGTAGCATCGGTAGGGGTGGCAAGCCTGCCTGCACACTTGCCGACCCACCCTCAACCAAAATCTTACAGTTGGTGCAAGGGAGAGGAATTGGAAAGGGGTGAACTTGCACAGTAGAATGGTTTTCGCGTGGCGGCGTTTTAGGGGATAGGTGCAGAGTTATTAACTACGGAAATGAGGGGAAATTAGAGTATTGGGAGGAGATATGCACGAATATATGTGTGGAACTTGCGTAGTAATTGCGAAAAACTGAGGAAGAACGAGATTGAAGGTCCATAATGTACGTTTTTGGGCGTAACCACTCGTCAATTAGAGGACATTTTTAATGAAAATATTGTCCGAAGTATAT
Organism: Ischnura elegans; assembly: GCF_921293095.1. Taxonomy (NCBI): domain Eukaryota; kingdom Metazoa; phylum Arthropoda; class Insecta; order Odonata; family Coenagrionidae; genus Ischnura; species Ischnura elegans. The sequence continues at coordinate 105,194,578 of NC_060248.1, forward strand.
TTTTGACATTAGTCATGATGTCAACTTCTTCCAGGAACCTGATGATGACTTCAAGCCCATTGGAACCCTTGTAGTAGATTTTATTTAATAAATTGGCAGTACGATATATCAGTGTATCTTTACATTAGTCATGAAGTTTCGCGAAGTTAAGGGCAAAATTATTCAATGTAGTGAATTCATTTCACTAAAAATTGAGTGAATGTTATCTACGTCGGCGATTGAAACGACTCCCGATGTAATATAGTGAAATTGATGCGTGATTGAAAATAAATTCAGTCTGACGTATCATTCCGCCAATTTTTTATCACAGCCGGTTTCATCACTCTCACGGCACCTGGGTGTGGATTTCATATCGCAATGAATGAATGGTATTCGTCCTATCATTCTCCCTCGGGATCAGGAGTGAATCACTTTAAAAATTTATCGTTTGTTTTTCGGCATATCAACTGCATTAGCCTTATAAAATCGCTCGACTCGCGTGCTCTTGGTATTTGATATTTGGGCGCTCGAGAAGTATGATGAAGTTTGAATTTCTGTCGTCAGTTGACGTAGAGCTTTTGAAAAAATTGATTGTTTGAGGCGTAACTTGGTGAAAGCGATTCATAATTAAATTAAAAAAAGAAGAACTTCTTTTTTAATTTAATTATGAAAGCACAAAGTTCTTCTTTTTTAATTTAATAGAGTTTTTGGTTGCTCTTTGGTTCTCATCTTGAGACCTGATTAAAACGACATTCGTATTCCGACGAATAAAGGAAGATGCATCTCACATGAACAAACATTCATTATAGCAAAAGCACATTCATGTAGTGTTGTCTGTAGAATTACTTACAAGATCTTTCTGGTCTTAAATAAAACACCTGAGTAGAGTTAACATTGTTGAGATTGATTTTTAAGATTAATTAATTGAAAATGACTACCTGTCACGTTTTAGAATCACAGTTTAAATAGCCAATACTATGCTTCCTCTGCATAATTTACCATATTTCAACCTAATCAGACCTTATTCTGTCGGTATTGAATTCATTCAAACTTGGTCGTGACTGTCGCTGAACCTAAGCTCATAATAAAGCTAAGCGATTTAAGTCTTCATGCTTTGTAAGAAGTGGGTGTTTCCCAATCGTATCCCACACGCCTTAGTAGATTTGCGAGACACTTCCTGGGTGTTAATGCTCCGTCATGAATGTGGCGGAAGACAGCCTTATGACTTGCGTTATAATTGGGTTGAACGAAACATCGCTTGAGTGAAGTTTGTCAGCAAAAAAATAGCGGTGCATTAAGTGCACACGGTCGTTTCCATTCCTAAGACGGTTTATGCGTCACAATCGTGCCATAATCGGCGCAAGCGTTGGTACTTGGCTCTTGGCATTTTCTTGGGCAAAGAGAGACCCGCTTTACTGCATGAGTCAGGTGTTTGACACTTTGAAAAGGTTGGATATTCAGTGTTTCTCGCCCGTGCCGTATTTCATTGTTTCCCATTAATCTGATCATTCATCTTGGTTATTTACTTTTTCTTTTACATTTTTCTTTAGTTTGTACACTAAATACACTTCACACTGCTGGCAAACCTTTCTTTCGTCTCCTGTAAACTTCACATTTAGTGACTTACTACCTTTCCCAAATCAACGCTTCAAATAATTGATTTAAAAATGAAAAAAATAACTTGAATAATAACTTTTGTAACGTGAAATGATGTTCAAATATCTTATTAGGCAGTACGGGAATCGCGTCTGCTGTTGAAAAGCATCTCTTCCGATGAATTATTTTGACGGTGTTTTTTCTAGTCTCTAATTTATAATATTTTATAAGTTCAAGCAATATTGTTCCTATTTCTGCTGATGTCTTTTAATTTCTCTTTTACTTTCCGAAGAACTCGTTCGTACTTGTGCCATAAATTTTGTGCATGGAAAGGTTTCTTGAAGGGGAAGAGCTCTTTAAGAGAGCTGGCTCGTCGCCAGAACAAAAGAAAGTATCGCCTTCGAATGGCATTGGCTTTATGATCATCTCTTCGGGTTACATAAATGTGTTTTTCTCTTGAATATTGAATACCATTAATTATATTACTTCACAAATTTTGAAATGATGGTCGCATTTGTTGCTGATTCAAATTACATATTTGTAAATGTCCCTTCGTTTCAAATCCCCATGAAATACATAAAGGCGCATGTTAAACATTAAATTCAGCGGTGTTTGTTTCCCTTCACCGCCTTGGCTTTTCTCCCTAGCGTTTTGGTGTTGTCTAACATGGGATATAATCCATATCATATAGCTGGCATGAATTTTTATGGATGCGTGCTTAGTAGGGGTTGATTTAGAGTAACTGTTTCATAATTGGATCTATACTTCGAGGTAGTTTTAAATTACCTCTTTAAATGACTCATTCCCTGATTATCCTAGTTAGAAAAGAGGATGATAAATTGTACTGAAGATGTGGCCTTCAAATACCTATATCCTTTAGATTGCTCAGTTCACTGCTATCTAGGTTTTGCAGGACGTAGGAGAATGAATAGTGGTGTATGGTGAACAAGTGGTAAATAAGGTGGATAGGGCTTCGATGTGATGTATGCTTCTGGCAAAGCTCTGTTTGAATATTCATGCGATTCCTGAAACCATTTTTATTTTTGTTATTTCACCACACGCCTTGTTTGTTCAGTTGACACCTGTACGTACATATACTTGCTATCTCTGGCAAGCTTTACACTCGCCATAAGCTGCGTGGAACGTTCGTTCCTTAAGTCAAAGCGCCAGACCTTGCGTTGGCATTTGCGTATGAAGTTCTTGGAAGGCTCGGTTACGGGTGTGAGACGAGGAAAGCTGGCAGAGAGCCGCGCTATCTCCTGGGAAATAAAAAAGTCCTTGTGAATGGAGAATACATATCCGTTCTGCGGACGGTCGGGGTCGTCCGCTGCTTATTCACTCGAGATCCTAAGGGACAAACTCATAGGCTCATGCGTTGCTGGTTACAACTTCACTATTTTAATGCGATTCTATTGCATACTCTGAAGAGTCAGAATAGATCTAATTCTTATCCAATCACAACAGTGACAGTGGCTGTTATATTTTTTACTGATACTGTGTTAGAAATGTATGCTAGCATTTTGCCTATACTTAGACAAGTAATGCAACAAGTGTATGTTCCAGAATGCGGCTCCTCAAATGCAATTGTCTGCTTTTCATAGCTCGGGAAGTCTATTATACGTGACTATATGTCGATGAAGTACAGTCAGACGATTTCCTTTTTTAAATTTTTCATGAAACTGACGTACATGTACTATCACTCTTCTCGATACTGTTGCAGTTAAGGTTACTTTGCTTATACTTTTAAATCCGTGCATATAATTATACTAAAACATATAGAGGTGACGGTAGGTATTGTGAAGAGCCAGTGGCACTAGCACTTGTACCAATTAAGAAGCCAATAGCAATGCCAGAGGTTTTGTTACATTGACTAGTTTAATCGTGTAAGGTTATCATTAGATTGGCCAGAATTGTGGATGTTAGACAAAATAGAGAAAAGTGTTTTCAATCGTTTGTAGCGATTACTTTAGTGAATTACATAGCTATTGGTATCTCTGGTAGTCAGAGGTAAGAACGGAATCTTAAATCCATAAGAATTACTAGGGGAAAGCCCCATTTCATCCCACACAAGGTTGCTTTTTAATCGGTTTTCAAAATGCCCGCAGTGCGGCGATGATTGCTGAGCGATCAACTTTTTTTTTCAAATATTTTTCAGTATAGTGTATGCAATAGCGAGGAGTAGTATTGAAGAGTTATGGGTTTGATAAATCAGATCATCAGGAATGAAAATTTTGGTTTGCAGTCATGATTGTAGCTTATTTCTCCGCAAATTTCGCATCGTTTTGCCCTTCGGCGTCGCGAGTGACGACTTTCGTAAACCCAATTACACCCAAATGCGCATCTATAAGCCGACTTGTGAGTCCTCTTGTGTAATATTCGTGCTTAATTCCATCCGTTTTGCAGTCCACCGCGTGGTGCTATCCGCGGCACTCGGTCTGCGAGTCAGTCCCGCTGCGAAGAAAGTGCCGCTCTTTGTGTACGGAGAGTATGCGCTCGTGAGGAACTCCTCCCATCCTCCCCTCCCACCCTTCACAGCCGTTTTTGGCGCGGCATACGTGCTGAACCCGAAAGTGGGCCGTTGCCCCCGATCATGTAAGTTTTTAGCGCGTCCCCTCTTCTTCTCTCTGATGGTATAGTGGGCAGGGAGGCAAAAAGGGGCCGTTAAAACCAAATTGGGTCGTCGCGCCGCGATGAAGTGGCAAGCGGGGGGACGGATTCCGGGGGAGGGGACGTGGAGATTATTGGCCGAGAGAGGTCGTGGGAATAATTGGGACTTGGGACGGCCGGAAAAGTGGAAAGTGTGGACGAAATGGGGGGAGGCGCCTGAGGGTCCATCACTACACCGAATCCCATTCCCCCTCCCGAATTAAAAGATAGCTTCTTGGCTTCATCTGCCAAGATAGGAAAATAAAATTCCCTAACTCACGTGATCCTCTATTTCTCTTCCCTGGCCTTTCCGTGATAGATAAGGTGGGTTGATTCTGTCATTGGCATTGCTTAAGGTGATGGCTACTGCACGAATCGAAACATTTTTTTCACGTATTTTATTATGTTATAAGGAGTTATGCAATCTTAGACGGCATCCATCACGGTCATAAGTCAATACGAGGAATGTGGATAATTCAGTCTTTAAATTTCTATGCTAATACTTTATCCACCTTCCAAAAGGTACGCCCCTAATATATACATATTAAGTGTAGTATCAATAATGAAAATATTAGACCTGTGGTACAACACTTTAAGATTGCGCAATGGGGCTAAAAACAGCGATTTTCGTAAAAATTTTCTAAATTTTTTGATCCGATTACTTGTTAAGATTTTCTATTAAGCTTTGGTAACCAAAGAAAACGTAGTGTGGATGTAATGTAATTGTTTTCGACGGCTCACAATCGTTGGGCATTCTTTTGAGCTTGCCTTTCGTCGCTGATTTATTTGGCCGGAAAATCGCAGTAATTTTTTATTCTGTTTTGCCCCCAGCGCGTCCCCATAGTGCACTTAAAGAAATAACTCGGTTGCGGGCGATGAGGCACGGCAAAGAGTTTGATTTAGGCGACATGGGTTCGCTCTCGTCCGTATGGATTTTCTCTCTCGGGAAGTATTTTCGAAAAATCGGACGAGGGTGGAATAATGAAAAACTCTGGCAGGCGGCCAACTGTAGTCACCGTGTTTGTGTTGAAGGTTTTTCTTTTTTTTTGTTATTTAATCCAGAGCGCGGCCTCTCCGTTTCAAACAATCTAGCTCACTTAAACGAACTCTCGCTCCATTATGCGTGCTCTCTATCATTTATTTCGCGCGTGTTTTGTTTTTTTCTGCTTGCTCGATTTATTGCGCTGTACTGACTGCGACTTGGTTCTTAAAAGGTGGCTGGAGCGTTAATAGTTGGTCCACGAGAGCATGTATTATCAACTATTTCCATTAAATACTAACATAAGTACGTGTTGTATGTGAGGACAAGTTATTACAAATTGACACATTCCAATATCGCAGTCTTGACATACTCGCATAAAAATGACATTTTATATATTTTTTTCATCTTTGATAAATGGCTGGATATTTACTGGCCTTACGATTGTATTTAGTGGTATTTGAACATGGGGTCATGAAAAATAGTTCATTTCGTTAATTTTGCCTGGATGCCTTTGCGATCATATTGTATATATCGCACTGAAATATAGTTTTCTTTTATGATTAAGCTTACAGTGTTGTTTATATCTCCCTGACCTCAGGATTTCTAGAACCGCTGCGTGATGGCTGCTGCCAGTTGTCTTTACGGGAGCTCCGTACTGCTGTTTTCCTGGCATCTTGGTGCGCGATCGCGCTTCGTGATCACGGAACCGCGTCTCGCAGCACGCGAAACAGCTGCGTGGCGTGATGCCTCACAGTGTAGCTTCCGGCTTCGCGCAGCTGTTTTGACGAATTTTCGCAAACCACTTTCCTGGATCCGCGCATTACGCAGCCACGAATGCGTGGTTCGTGAAAACTTGGGATTCAAGGCCACGCATTGAAATTGTGATGAAGATCTGTAAATAAAAATATGTATTGCCATTTTTTATTTTAATGTTGGGATTAATAAGTTTCTCACTAACCCTCTCGTATTCAAAAGCAACATTTTTAGCCGCCATAAATGCTCCTCCGGATGTATATTTGGAGTAATTTGCTCGAAGAGTATGTATGGCGTATCAGAAATGTGGCCGAAATGTTTATCTCGGCTTGTGACACTATCTAAGTCGCAGTTGAGAAAATGCGTTTTTCATTAGGTTTCCTCACGACTGAGTGTTAGGGGGGAAGGAATTTCCGATATGCTGGAAAATGTGTTTCACGAGTCTGATAAGTTTTTGTCTCATGGAGTGGAAGTCATTAAGAGCCCATTGAGTTGAGTAGCCCTCGAAAAACGTACGAATGACGCGTGCGTGTGATTTTGTTCTGATAAGGTCCAAATATGTGGCTGAGCTGAAAAAAACTTATAGATACATATTTATTTGTGTCGTAGTGATTGCTTGATGTATACTTTACCTTGGAGTCATTTGAACGCAAATGAGGGAAGAACCTAATTGTAATTTTTTGCGCAGTTTTTCTTTATCTTTCTACTGTCGGCGTGGTGAAATATAATATCGAAATAATTCGTGTGATTGATGTTCACTCCAGTTTTTAAGGCTGTACAGCCATTGGTATTTTAGATTCATCTTCGATTTTCATCAGGTTATTAATATTCGAGTCAGTCTAATTTTAATACTAAATGCGTGCGTGGATGTAATTGACTATTTAAAGCTACTAAATTTTAGCACCTTGTGTTTCCCTGAAGACTACATATTAATGCGCAGAAGACTTTTTCCGGTTCCTAGAATTTACCTGTGCAATTATTCACGTTGATTACTGAGAAAGCCCTCAGAATTCCGTCACAGCGAAATGTTAGACTTCCTTGTTTCCTTATAGGCGCAACTTCTATGAGCTGTTTTTATTCCTTTTTTTTGGTAGATATGCTTGGGGTTATCAGCCCCGTGACGGAACTGTGCATCCGTCTCAGCTCATACGATGTCAAAGGAGCCTTCCTTTACAGATATTGCTTGAGTACTTTGATGTGTCCTCTGCAAAGCGATGGCGTAAAGGAACGAATGTCATTTGTTATTTTTTCATTTCGTCCTGATCATCCGAACTTCCCGGTCACGCATCGAGAATGATCTTTGTGAAACAATTTGTCGCAGACTCTTGTTTTTATCATCTTCAAGGATGACCGCTCGCGTTGTAAACACGGGCGCTCGGAAAAATCAATATTTTCAACCGGTTGTATTCTTTTTGTGTGCGACGACGACTCATCATACGGGTGAAAGCTTCTCTGAATTTTTTTTAAATCCAGAGTTCCACCTTTTCACATCCGTTCCGTGGAAATTGGAAGCAGTAACTTTTTTCCGCGATTATGAAAGTTTTCCTCCGTTAATGATCTGTTTTTCCTTGAATCGAGGAACGTAGTACTCTCTTGTCATCTTAATTGCTTTTCTTGTTCGTTTCCCCCGCGAAAGAAGGAGGAAAAAAACTTACCTTGCTCTCCTGGAATGTTTCATCGCTACACTACCAATCTGAATTCCATCTAAAGTCTTGTCGCCAGTATTCGGTGCGGAGGGGAGGACTTGAGTGTACATCGGCTAAAGGGAAAAGAATTTCTTTTTAAAGTTGAATTTTTCCCATGCTACCCGGGTTACGCTTCCGGGATAATTTATAAAGCTGCGTTTCCATTGTGTGTGACGGTGGATGAGGGAACGCTTCGCTTGGCTTCTGCTGTTATACGTGTATATATATAATTTTTTTTTCTTTTGTCTCCGCGAACACGAGTGGCGGCGAGTTCCACGAGTGGTTTCAGAATCGCGCGCAGATGGCCGGGGCAGTTATTTTAAAATATAAACGAAGTGCGCGCGCGGGACGTAAATAAACGATCGCATTAATATTTAAGCGCCGCGATTGGCGTTGTCGAGTTTGGAAACGAGGGGAAGGGGAGAAAATAGAATGTGGAGTGGGAGGGAGGGGGGGAAAAGGACGAGGTTAAGGTCTCATTTTTATCCCCCCCCCGCGCACACTTAATTTTGACTCGTGATTATTTTTGTTTTTCTTTTTTTATGTGTTTCTCGCGCTCACATTATATATTTCACGTGGCGTTGGCAATGCACACCTGTTACCGTTTGCAAGAATTTTAAATCGTCCCTTTGAAAACGTTAATGACCGCAAGGGAGAACCAAAGGACTTGGGGCATGGCTGGGGGAGCAATGGTGGGGACATTTGGGTTTCAGTCGAGGAAGAGATATGAGGTAATTAAAAACCCCCTCTTTGCGCGAATAGTTCATTTTTCAGCCTTGATTGCTCTCTCGTACCAAGGTGCTTGCTGATTTACTCCGGGTCGTCCGCTTACGCACAACTACGTCCGCCCCCACGTCCCGGGGGTAATTTCTGAGCTCTCTCTCCCTTGAGATCTTGTTAAGCCCGAGGTGGTGGTGGCGGAATATCTTTTTGATGTCGTTACGAAACTTCAGGTAACTGACCGCGTTAAAGCTTTTCCTAGGAGGAGAGAAAAAAAGGCGTGAATAATGTCATTATGCGCCGAGGGAACCGTTACTTTGAAACCTAAGTCTTATTGGATGGCTGTAAGGCTTAGCGGTCAAGAGCTTCTGTGCTTTATGAAATGGATGGATCTTTCTTTTTCGTCGTCCTTTCAAGACAGCCAAAAGCAAGGATATAGGCGTTATCGTCCGATATTTCATTTTGCTTGCTCTTGGAACAAGGGTTTCTTGGACCTATTTCTAGTCGGAAAGCACAAAAGGGCAGTTTGTATGGAAAATTTGAAAGTACTCTCTCGGCTTTGTGAATTGCAAAGAATATCTTCTTTGAGTTTTTTTACAAAAATTAGTCATTATTTTTTTTAGCCTCTTCACGTCGGAACAAAAAGTATTTGGCTCTTGGTAACATCAATTCATTCTCATTACCATTACTTTATGTCTTTTTTGCCGTATTTATTTCCTCGGGGTCATTTGATCTCTCTTTATTCTGCTGCGTACCTTATTTGCTTTATTTATAACGTCGCTGGGGTTAGATTATGGATTTTACTTGATCTTACCGAGATGCCTATGCCTCTTATGTCTGTGAGGGAAGTAGCTATATAAGTTTTATTGAGATAATGCTTAAAGTCTATGTAGGTGATTTCATGTTGGCAATAATGTATTCAGGTCAACGGCAAAATGAGTATGTCCAAAGCGCTGTATGACAGAAGTAGCTTTGTGCTTTCACATGTACGTTTACAAATTTTTATGCACCAAGGATGAAATACACCGTGAAAAATCATTTGGCTTAGCCGAGATTCGAATCCGGATATTCCGATTGCCGATCATTTGGTACATCATCAAGTCTTCTTCCGCCGAGGTGAATCTGATTTCTGAATGAAATCTGACTGGGCTTACCGAAGAAGCTGTTGATTCTGGCCCTGGAGTCGTGCTTACTAAGCTAGTGTCCGAGATATAAACCCTTCTATGCCGCTATCCTGTGACGGACGTTTTCCAAATCTCTGCATGAAACAAGTAACTTTGTTCGCAAATGATTTTTTTCATGCCGAATTTCGTCCTTGATTTATATAAAAAAAGAGCATGTGTTAACTTTTAAGGTACGTACGTATTTTCAAGAAAAAGTACGTATGAGTTACGTATTACTGCGTTTGTCGCCCCTCGACACTTGGTGTAATGAGTCGGTGGCGAACACTCCCGTTCAAATTTTCCCATTGCTGAGGACTGGACGTCACTTACATGCGGATGCGTTCTCGGTGTAACTCGCAAATTAATGTTTCCATCCAGCGATGCGAAGGTTGTTTTCCGAGACTTTTCCAGAACGCGGTCGGGGAAGAAGACTCTTATACCGCGTTGCTCTCTCCCCTCTGGAAATAAACGTGTAGTGAAATTGCTCCCGTAACTTTCACGAATAACATTATAGCTCCTGCGGGAGGAGCAAGGGTGGGCGGAGGAGATGGAGAGTTTTATGCTCGTGAGTGTGTGGGAGGGGGATAGGGTCCGGTTTGTGTGTGTTACGTCTTGAGGTCAGAAACGAATCGAGCATTAGCGGTTACAGGAGGGCGAAGGGGAAGCGAGAGAGGTGAGGTTGGCCGCGAGAATAATTTCCTTGCGCGTACCGAAAAGCATTTCATAATTCTTCTCGCGTCGGGCGCCACTGCGCCGCCCGTGGTGGTGGTGGTTTGGTCATTACACGCACGCCGCCGCTGCCGTCACGATTTTTACGGGCTTCAAGGATGAAGCTCCCTGCCAAGTCCCCCAACGCCCGGTTTCATTAGCTTCCCGGCACGCCCCGGTTTCCCCTCGCACATACATAATTAAACTATGTGGGACTTTTTATGGAAGCTCTGCGCTGAGCTTTATTAACAGGTAGGTTATGAATGCGGGGGTATAAATGGTGGTATAGGTAGGTATACATTATTATAATAAGTTCATTGTTCGACCCGTTGTATTTTAACTGCTCTCTGAGGATCTAGAAAATGAAAAGCCATTTACCGAACCAGTTTGCCTCGCAGGAAGGTTCGCAAGAACGGAAATTGCGTTGGACTGAGGCGTACTCAAGGTGTAATTTTTAGAATTGCGATGCATTTTCTGGATTTTTAAAATGATTTATTGTCCGCCACTTTACTCGGCCGATATAATCGACGTTGATGAGTATTTTATTTTAATTTACTCTCATCGATGCATGTTTCACGCAGCATTATATATTTCTTACCGACCTTTCTCGGCTAAAACTGATCTTGTGTTGAGATACCGAAAATTCTCTCTTGAATGAATGTGAAGAGGGCAAAGATATCTGAATGCGTATTCGAATCAGGTTTAGATGGAAATGTTTAACTTATCATGTGAGGAGTCGCCCATATTCTTGCATTATTTTTCGTTCATGTATCGGCTAGACAAATGGAATCTAATTACTCCTTAGAAGGGATGCTCCCGTTTTCAATAGGGTAGTTTCCTTCATCAAAGAAAACGATAGGCATTGATTGCGATTCGTTACCCACCATTAGTGTATTCATAATACACAAATTATTTGGTTTTAGAAATACCGGTTTAGACGAATGGCAAGGGTCAAATTTTATCCTCATTTGAAAAAGGCCAGATTGGCGCCCATGCGATTCCACTCCGCGTGACGTCACAGGGACCTAGTTTCTACACGAGAGGATAGGAGTTATACATCGTCTGAGTTTACCAATGCATGCATGAGGCACAGAGCTCAGGGAAACATGTCTTAATAATCACCTATTAAAACTGGCTAAGGTCGGAAAGTTTTCTTCGTTTGATAAGGTATTAATAAACCTTTTTTAAGCCAAGCGCTACCATTCAGCGAGGTACTCAGCTATCCGCTAGCATCCTGCGTCCTATCAGCGCTCAGAGTCTCGATCAAGGTCACTTCACAAGGAGAGAGAGGGAACCAGAAATGCGTCGCACGGACTTTCCTACTAACGCGTCGCGTTTTTGCGCGCTTGAAAATTTTCACTTTTCATTCAATCGCGAAAAATAGATATCGTCATTTAAAAATCTAAAAGCGCGAAATACGTACTCCAGGAGTAATAATCTTTCGAATTAGGCAATAAAAAAATAATAGGAAACCACCCTATTCCGAGGAATACTGTTTCTTTAGCCTTATCTGAACGCGTCTCTCTCTTTGCCGTCTCAATGTTTTATTCTGTATCGTTTATTTATAAAATGTTCCGCGATGCTACCTGTTTCCTACTCCTCTTTTTCGCACCTATGTCAGTGAATCTAAATGGTCCTTTTCTTAGATAACTATTCTCTATTACTGGGCGTAAGGCTGTCGCGAATGTCAATATTACTTCGGATCGGTATCGGTCCCAGCCCTCGTTTCATGAAGCGGGTCTTCTTCAACCTCCGCTGCCACCGCCCTAGAGGCGGTGACCGGTCGTCTATAAGCCTAGCTTAGAGCTCTAGGAAGTGTCAAACGAGATGGACGTAATTGAAGAGGCTGGTTTGGCGGCGAAGGGAATGGGGAGAGAGTTACGTAATGGAAGCCCTCCTGAGGCGGGGACCGGGTTGCGAGAAATCTTTGATATCCCTTTAGAGTCGGGAGTAAACAGCAGGACGGAGGATTGGAGTGGAATGGTGGGATAAAAAGATGCTTGCTTTGTTCTTGCGGTAGCGAAGGATAGCTGCTGGTATTTGGGGTCTCAAAACGTTTATGGGTGACCTCATTTCTCGTTCCAAAGGTTTTTCCCGCGCCGCTCGGACGAGCGCTAAGTGCATTTTTCCAAATCGATTCTTCGCGTGTCCAAATCATTTAATCAGTAGACACGCGATACGCTCTTTTCCAAAGTGGCACTACCTAGATTCCTACCTAATTTTTATCTACGTATGTACGTTGCACTGCTGGACTCAAATAGGGTGAATTTTACCTAAATAAGACGTTTGAAAACGCATCTTAAAACTTAAATAAGCTCCTTCAGCTTCATGATTGAGGCACAATTGAACATGGCCCAAAGAAAACAACTCATTGATCCCACATAACATCTTTCCATGCAGTCTTTATCTATAAAGTATTTATTTATTTATTATTTGTATCTATAAATTATTCACGGTCAGTTACAATTTTATCGATGATGGTTATATGATGCATCTCAAAGTTATATAATTATGTGACTTGTAAATCGGCGAGGATCCTTATCGAATTCACGTTAAACTTTTTCCTCGTTCGTTACTTTTCGCGCCATCGTGATAACGCATGATTTTTTCCGCTTTTCCTCGTATTTTTTTGACAGCAATGGGCTTAAGGTTACAGAACGGTGTACCTTTTTCATTTTCCTCTGGGTGGTCATCCATCTCGATGAAGCCTCATAAGTTGATTTGGCGCTTAAAAAAAAGAAAGAGTGGAATGCCGTGGTGCTCCCAGTGCCAGATGTGTGTCAAGGTGGTCGTTGGTGGGTGTCAACACACGTGTTGTTTCCAATTCAGGTGGCGGATGAATATTTACGCGCCAGATGTGTCGTTTGACGGTCTCCAGTCTCTCGGATAATTTTTTGCACGGTGGCCAAAGTGGTAATCGTTGGTGCCTCAAGATTCCATATCAATTTCTTCGACCGTGAAATAATAGTTGTAATGTAGGTACTTCAAAGTGCTTATAAATGAAAGCTTGGGCTCATTAGTCTTGCAGCATTTGAAATATTATAATATGGTACGACATTTTTCATCGAAACAAAACTTACGATTACCTTCGAAATTAGAAAAAAAATACTTGAACACGTTTTTCGATACTTTCGATAGGTTTTTTATTTTTATTTATTTATTTATTTAGTTAATTTTGTTTTCGTTTCCCGGGACACATCGTTATCATACATTCATCAATATATACATATTTCTTCGTTTTCCAATGCATAACAAAGTACTTCATATAATTCTCGCCCAGTAAGACTTCTATTTCGTTGATAATATTTGAAGTTTGTCGTTTTATTGTAATTGTTTCACTTCACACCTGACAAGACAAGAACAGTTGCGAAATAATTCTGACTTTCCGGGAGAAATAAATAGTTAATTCTTCCTTAGGTTTTATGGCGGGATAGTCTCTTAATTAGTTCATTTTTCACTACCTTAATTTTTCAACATGATGACGGTAAGCCCTCATTTTTACTCCAGCATTCATAGGGATTTTCTGTACTCCCTAAACGATAAACTTCGTAAGGACATTGCCATTAACTCAACTGATAAAATTAGCATGGAAAATGTCAATCGTGTCGTCATGGAAATTATTTTCCAATATCTTGCGACAACAATATAACGCTTGAGAATTTTCACGCAAATCCGTTCGTTTTCGAAGTTATTTCCGTTCGTCCACCTGAAAATTCCCTTCCTCGGCCACTGTCTCGTCCGCCACATCCTCCCTAATCAGAGATGGGAATCGGAGCCGTTCGCCTTCCCCTTCAACCGTCGCGGTGAAGGGCAAGTGGAAGCTTTTTGAAAATTTCGGCATCTGCATCGCACATCCGGTGTTTCTACGAGGGGCCTTCTTCCTCCTCCGCCACTACCGGCGTTCCTCGTCGCGCTCGGGTGGCCACAATACCGTGAAAAACTCTCCTCTCCCTTTTCTTTTTTTTCTGAAATTTTTGAAGCGTGGCCTAAGAATTTCTTTTTTTTTAATATCCTCCTCTCATGTTTGTGTGGATGGAAATCGTCACCCCTCTCCTTCCCCCCGTTCCGAAAGTTTGAATTCCAAGCGTGCTGGAATGGTTCCGGGACCTTTACACTCGATGCCAGGGTTAAGAGGGGAGGTTTTCTGCATGCGAAGACCGGATGCCTGCGTTGTCGAAATCCCGCCGATGATCTCGGGTTGATAAATTGAAAATGTGTGTGTTTTTCATCTTCGCCCGTGCTCGTTCGCAGAATTTGGAGCATTGTGAAAACGAATCGGTTAGCGAACTCTTCTTTCCTGTCCTTGCCTCCACGTGTTGCCAATTCATTAAGGCTGGATTCATCGAAAGTCGTTCCTTCCACATCGCATTATCTGTGCGAAAGTGTACTTATTATTTCCGCCTAAGCTGTGTTCTGTTTGAAGTGTGAGAAATTGGCTTCTATTTCATATTATGCTGTTGTGGTTTCAGACACACAGATAAGTGCTTAATTACTTAATTTATAATGCAAGCACTTGTACGTGCATTATAAATTAAGTATGTGCGTACTGTTGCGTGCGACGTACATAATCGTATAATGTATTGCATTAGCTTTTTGGCATGCACACACACATTTTTCGATTTTCATTTGTTCATTTTCCGCTTCTATTTGTAAATTTTTCGTTGAAAAAACAAAAACATCGTTGTTATTGAATAAAGGTTTTTATTCTAAAATAGGAGATTGTTGTGTTGCTTGATTTTGAACTTTACGTTGAGCAGACTGAATCTGTTGAAATTGTGATGAGAATTAGGTGCAGTGTAATAAATATTTCGGAAAATACAGTACGATCATTGACACCTTAAATGACAATGTATTTTGTCGCAATTGTCGAATAATAATATTTATTCAAAGCATTTCCATACGTTTGGAGTGGAACCGATAAACTAGAATGGCTAATTATTTTCCTTAATTAATGCTTATAATAACGTGTTCGAACTTACTGCATCATGTAATAAATAGTATTTTATATGTACGCCTGGCATATAAAAGTGAAGTGGTAACGTTTGATGACTCCACCCTTTTTTATAAAGGTAAGTAGGAGATTATTAGCCTTTTTAGATTTATTTTTTGCGTTACGAAAACGAGGAGCCGTGAGCTGAATAAAAAACTTGCATGATGGATTTAGATCGATGAGGAGCAGCTAAGGAGTCGGTGGGCGGGCGGAGGATCAACCTTACGACTGCCTTTTCTTACACAGCGCCATGACTCATATGTGGTGATCTGGGCGTGTCTTAGGCAACACTTCGTCTCTGTCTTCATCCCTGGATACTTTTGCTTCAGAAGTGCGAGCATGTTAGCCATGTAGACCCAACGACTTTCCTTCGCAGCGCCTTCAATTATTCTACGTTAGAGATGTTTATCGTGATCTTTGAAACGATCAGGTTTTTGAACCGTGGTTTTCGTCTGATTTGTCCGAGTATTTACTGAATATTTTATCGAGGCAGAACTATTTGGGTAGTATTGATCCTTTTCCTTTAGTTCAGAAAGTAAGGGACCATTGCGGATGTCCGTGTGAGTATTTAATATAAATTTTTAGATCACGGATCAAGATCACGGGTTAGCGTGAAGTTTTTGACTACACAGCCTGGTCTTTCTGGGTTGTAAAATGAACGATTTTTTTTAAAAGATTTAAGCCTCGTACTTTTTGATTTTGATTGTACAAACTTTCAGTGTTTTTCTTCGGATTTTCTAACTAACTGTAAATAAGTTTTTAAAGTGAGCGCAGTCATGAATTCCGAAGGATTCCAAGGACGTAGTCTGCACGTGTGTACGTGCCTTGCCAACGATCGTCAACCCGCGGTAAGTGACGGTGATTATCGCCTATGTGTTAATAGAGCTCTCCGGGGAATGCTAACACCGCGAGTGCGAGGGATGTTTGAGGGTGTTGTTGGTGCTTTATGATATTTTATCCCGGTGTAAATCTGTCTGCGTCCCAAATATTATTCGGCGTCTATCAAGATCAGAAGGTGCAATTATTTTTGAGTGAAAATTTGCCATTTGACTTTGGAATAATCGTAGGGACGCAGCTCCTAATAATAATTATAATTGAACTTATGATCCTTAAATTGATTTCCCATTGGTACTCTTGAATCAAAATTCTGTGTTGTCTCGAGCTCGATGACCTTAGGCATGACTTAGCCGGTGATGATGGCATGACATGGTGGTGATGGCATTAGGTATTGACTTAACGAAATGGTATCCAATTCACAGGGTAAAAGTCCACCATTAGCCCTTCTTTGTTTCCTCTACATGCTGCTATTAGATGCATGGGGAACATATATTCATAAAAACAAGTCAAAAGATTTTATGAATGGCATAGGAATTATGTTGCTGGCGTTGTTACCATAGATGGCATTTCTCCTCTGATCAATCCGTATTATTTATAGTTTTCGGTGATTAAACGTGTAGCTTTTATGGTATCGTCAGGGAAAAAATGGCCCTGAAAGACGATAAAGGGATGGCTCTCATTTAACTTATCCCTTACGTGTTTACCATCCCTTTACTTCTCTTTGTCTAAACCGCTGTAGCTTCCGGCTTAGTGTGGGCTCCCTGAAGTTTATTTTTTCAAATGCATTCAGGGACTGCTTCCATGGCGAGGTGGTTGAACATAAATGGAAATGAGGTCATTGAATCGTGCGCCGACTTGGAGAGGGAGAGAGAGAGAGAAATCATTTCAGCTATTTTTAGCGTCGGACATACGGATATATTCTCCCCCTCGACGCACCGTCGAGCGGGCGAGGCTTTTCGGCTCTTGAGTGCGGTGATCGCATGTGTTTTGTTGTTTTATTCGAGCGACAGGAGGTTTGTGTGCGGGCTGGAAGGGTTGAGGGTTGTTTTTTATTCAAGTTGGGGCAAATGGTGAAAGCCCCTCTGGTTTTTAAGATCTCCGCCCTCTGTGAGGTGGAGGAGGAAACTTTGGGAAGGGGAAAGCCCTGAACAAGTTAAAAGTTCAAAACAAGTTAACTGGACGTAACTTGGCCTAACTCACTTTGGAGTTTGGAGACCTTGAGAAGAACTACGTTCGTAACGACTCAAAGCGGCGTAATTGCCTTGGCTTTGGCTTGTCTCGGTGGACGATGAAATCCCTGGTAGAGTAGAAGTTAAATTTTCTATTTATTCATTATTCAGTGCTTCAATTATATTAATTAAATACTCCATTATTCAGGTCTAATCTACAATCTTTAGTCTATGACCAGACTTTGCCAGACTTGTTGTCTCCACAAATGCAGCTAAGTAACAGTAACTGGACAAGAAACTGGCTTTTTTTAGATATTGTGATTCAGTTGAAGAAGCTGAGATAGAGGGAAGTTAGGTTATGTAATTATGGAATAAAGATTTATTATGTCCATTTTTTTTTGTTTCTCAAAGACGGTCGTTTGAACGAAGTTATGCTTAGGTAAATAGTAGCGAAATAGGTGCGCTAGTAGTTGCGTTGTGAGCGGTTTCCGTTGATCACTACGCAACGCTTGGGTGTACCAGCCACGGACGTGACTTGTTTTCACAACTTGATATTAATTTTTTATATATGTATTTCTGTTTCGAAGGGAATTCGTGAGGCGTTAAGTGTTGAAGGTATCGGTTGAGCTTTAGATACGTTAGGCCAATTGAGATTGTCTCTGTGAAAGAGTCTGTCGAGAAGGTAAAGAGTTCTCGGGATCGCCACCGGGTCAGGAACTCCATATCTGCCAACGTTTCGATGTCCGACTCGGTCATCGTCCTCAGGGCTCATTCACAGCCCTGAGGACGATGACCGAGTCGGACATCGAAACGTTGGCAGATATGGAGTTCCTGACCCGGTGGCGATCCCGAGAACTCTTTACCAAGTCCATTCGCCGGGAAAGCACGAAATCTTTCTTCAGTCTGTCGAGAAGTTGGTGTGCGTCTTGGATGTGAAAGCCTTTACGCTCATTACGCAACGCAAGTCGGTAATACACACGGACGTGACTCGTTCTTTGTTCTTCAACCCCCTATAACCGTTGTCCCATCCCATCTCTCTCTTTTGGCTTTTTCTATTTTCTCCTGTAGATGTCGGGAAGGAGGGAGTGGGTCGCAGGGGTGAGACAGGTTATCCGCCGCTAAAAAATGTGCTCCATTCCGGAGATGCAGTCGATTTACTCGAGACGGGAAGGGGGTACGGGGATGGATGAGGGGTTGACACTGCGGCTCTGGTGTCGGGGCAGATCGCTATCCATGCGTGCTTCGACATGTCACTCGTGAGGAGAGTGGGGTGAGGGTGCATGTATCGAAGCCTCCGAGCGCTAGAAAAGTCTTGATGGAAGTTTGGTTCCTGGTGAGATTAAAAAATGCGAGGGATGTGCGCCCTTTCCTTTGCTTTTATCGATTTTCAATCGTGAATGTTGGGGAACGTCAAGAGAATGACCTCAATTTTTTTAAAGTCAGCGGCGATATATTCCGGATTACTTCAACTCAGCTGTTCATATTGATTACACATCACATTTTTGACGGCGGTGCTGGAGGAAGTTAAACTCAATTGTACAAAGACTGTTCTTAAAGTGAAACAAGGTATGAAAGTTATCCAATAACACCGATGTAAAATGTTGTGTCGTTAACTTATATAAGAGACTTAGCCCTGCGGTCAAATTAAGTCATTAATTGAAGAATCACTGAAGGAATCCATTAATGGAGGTATTTCTAATCCTTCTTGGCGGCAGGAATATAAAATCTACGTTGTATTTCAATCAAGATCGCTGGGAAATGTTTTTATTAAAAGTTATTGATTAGGTGGTTTTCCTGTAAACGATATGTAGGAAAGCAATTCATCCTGCTTTCCTCTTATTTAGAATAAATAGATTCTGGATAAGTGCCTTTATATTTTAAAGGCTAGTTTGCTCTTGTTCTTTTTATCGACCCGTGGATGTTTTTCGAGCCTTCAACGCTGTTGGCACGTGTTTGTAACTATCATCATTCTCAGCTGTTCCTTAGATTTTTCTAATTGATTAAATTGACATTTGAAAAATACAATTTCATTTACTTAGGTCTCTTTTTCATCGAATTGCTTAGTTGAAATGTGAAACCTTAAGTTGATCCACATTTGTCTAAAGATCTAAATAGATATATTTATATTTCAACTGCATTTTATAACTTACAGTGATGTATTAACAAAGTCTTTCTATGTCTCTCCACAGGTACGTCAACAAAACGACTTGATGCTTCATTCTTTGACGGATTTGGAGTTAATTATCTTGTATGTAAGTACTCTTGCCTGCGGTCGCTTATTTTATCCAGGATGGACTGATGTCCTTATAGCTGGATCTGGATAAGTCGACCTTCACCAGGCTACTATCTGTATTTTTAAAGTCAAGTTGTCCTAATTGAACCTGACGGAATAAATTGTCTTGGAGTTATTAGAGACCGTCAAAACGGAATTTAACGAAACTAAGAAAAAATAATCATAATTATAATAAAATGTCGCTTAGTGTTTTCTGCTCTGTTGATAAAAGAAAAAAAACGGTGATGTGAAATTAATCCACAATTTTAATCAATTTTCAAGGGTCAACCGCCATTGTCAAAGTGTGAATCACCACTAGATCAGTGTTCTTTTTTCTGTGTATCGGCTTGATATGGTTCAAAAAACGTTTTACTGGAATCCATTATTTTTATTTGTCCCCCATTCAAACTTTTTCTAAATCGTAAGGAATAATTGAAAATGTTGATAAGAATATAATTTTTACTGGAAACGGCGTGAATTCCACATTGAAATTCCGTATTCTCCTCTTTGTATAGGGAACGCCATAAAAACAAACATGACCCTCTTATTTATCTCAAAACGTTTATGAATCGTAAGGAATAATCGAAAATATTGACCAGAAGATTGTCGGGGAAACGGCGTATATTCCTTATTGATAAATCGTTACTTCTCATTTTACGGGAAACACCACGAACACACAGACCTCCGTCAAACCCTCACATTATTTTACAATGTCATTTGTGACTTTTCCGTAAGATTCTCGGGACGAGCAAATAATAAAAAAAATAAAGGGAGTGTGTCATTGTTGTGGAGGGTGTCTCGTGTCGGAGGGGCATTTAATGCGGCCCAGTGTATGGAAGGAGCTTCGGTGGAGAGATTTATGCGGGGGAGGGGTTGGAAGGGAACTCTCTGCAATGAGAGGAGACTTGTTTGAGTGGGACAAGGTGGAACGGTGTGGCTCCCCCCCCCCCTGTCCATTTGTGTGCGCCGCCGCCGACGGGTCGTGTGTGTGTGTGGAGTCGCCGGCGGGCTTGTGAACGGGTTGAGAGGGGGCGGAGTGGGAGGGAGGGACTGGCGGAGACTTGCGTGGGTGGGCGGGCGGTGGTACGGGAACACATGTGGGCAGGTGGTGTGGCAGGAGGGGGAGATGAGGCGTCTCCAGTCGATTCAGGAAAGCCGTCCTTGGGAACTGAGCGGGCTGTACCAGTCGGACCGGTTCTTCCTCCCCATCCCTACCTCTTTCATTTCCCTCCCCTCCCACTCCACGACTCACCCCACTGGAAACACCACCCCATTCCACCCTCCACCCCCCCCCCGCTGTTTCCACACCATAGTTGGGAAAGGGGACCATAAAAGTTTTAACTGGTTAAAGTAAATCTTTTGGGTGAAGCAACAATGTAATGTTTTTTTTCTTGGTAATGTTAAACATCGAAAAATTACATTTAAATTCAATTTTCGGAATTTTTCGGGTGCCGTACAATCTCTCAAGTACTCCACTCACTTATATAATACGTGACTCTATTTTAACAAAAATCTGCCTATTTGAAAGTTTAATATTAACGTAGATGTTACCATGTTACTATTTTGCTTTCATCTTTTCCTGCCGATTGCGGCGCGCTACGTAATTCTTCAGCCTTAGCTTGTCGATTACACCGACGTTTTCTGTCTTGCCAGTCGATGCAATTTAAAATGGAAATCATCTGGAGTCCCAAGAATTCTCGTGTATGAAGCGTACCCCGTTTTTGACTGCGCTAAAGCGGAATTTAAGGTGCGTGCGGTACATAAGAAAATACGTTAAATAGTTTTTTTCTTGATTATGATGTTCTTAAAAGTGTTCTACTGGTTAATATCGGTTCAATATTGATATTGGCTTTAAAACGCTGAGTTGTATTTTGTGTTGAATATTAGCCTTGTAAAGAGTAACGATTAATGCCGTTTCCGTTGATACAAAGATGTCATATTTACTAGATATGGAGAACCCTCATTCCGACCAAATCACGTCACGAACAGTGATTTCAATACAACAGTTTTTACTGCTGATGTCATTTTGACGTTAAGGGTCTACGCATTTTTTAAATATCTATCTATGGCACTTTCGAAAACGGCCCAAATTTATATTAAGCTATATAAATTCAACAGATGCAGGCAAGGTGTCGTGGAAGTTTTTCGTATTAAGAAAGAAATAAATGATCTTTTCCACTGATCATCATAATGCGTACTACGAATTTCAGCTCGCATATCATCCGGTACACAGTCCAATAAAATAGAATTTAAAATTTTTTGTGATAGTTCTTCCCTTAGTTATTCTGTCATTTACTTGGTTACTTATCTCTTGGTTACTAATTTCGCTTTTATCCAAAATGACGTGTCAGTACTTTGCTATGGCTCTGCATCATTTTCGATTATGATTAGTGATTAAAAATAATAATTTACTTTGTGTTTCACTCTCAACTCTTATGCTCCCTTCTCTTCAATTTCTTTCATCCCAAATTGCCTCCGTCCACCTTCCCGCCTTCTCCATCTCAGCGAGAACCCACGTACTCCCGAATCAACCATTCAACCTCACCCTTTTTATTCTTCAATGTGTTTTTGCTCCTACCTTCCGGCCTCGATGTTTTTTCTCTCTCTCTCTTCCTTTTTTATTCTTCACATTTTTTTATCGCCTGAGTCCTTGTCCTGAACTTGACGCCTCTTCGCGCAACCTCCCTCCCCCCTCCTCCCCATGCCCCCTGTCCCCCTCTCCCGAGTCTTTTTTAAGACTACCGATCGAGTCGGAGAACGTGCTGTCTGTGTATGTGAAGGTGAGGAGAGAGTGGGGGGGCGGGCGGACGAGTCGTCTGGCAGTTGGCGTGATAATCCACAGTGCCATTTTTGGTCTCGTTTCGCCTTTTTCCTCCCTCCTCTCCGCTCTCGTTTTATGGTCTTTTGCCTTTTAAATTTATGGAAACATACATTGCCTCTGCCGTTGCTCCGAGATTCACTCTTTTGACTCTCTCTCTCTCTCTCGAGCTCGGGGCTAAGTGAATATATATATCTTCTCGTCGGCTGCGATCACTACGAAGATGCAATTGTCATTGAGATAGTATGTATATAAATAGCCGTCGTCTCAGCAAGTTTGTTCCGTCTTTCACTCGCTCGGTTTCCGTCTCGCAATCTTAGTCTCACAAATGACTCGGTCCTTTTTGTATGCTATTCGTGTATTCATTGATGGTTAAGAATCTCGTGCAAATCTTCTCTAATACGTAGTAACTTCTTGCGTGTCACAATTTCTACAGGTATGTGTCTAATATATTTTTGTGCAAAGTGCCAAGCAGTCAAGCCATTTGGTATTCGCATAAATACATATTCCTAGGGTAGAATTCATGGCATTACGAAAAATTTCTGATGCTAAATTTTCATTTCAGACGTTTTTGATGTCATTTCAAGTATACATCAGTTCTTTCCTTAGAAACTTGATAACTTATATACTTATTTAATGCTCAAAGTTTTTATGGCGGAACATAGATGATTGCCTTTGGCATTAGAGAACAGTAATTTATTAAAAGAGTGTTTGTTTTATTGCTCATGCCTCTTTCGTGCATGAAGAATTCGAGGACATTGTGTTTAAAATTAGATAAGAGTAATTCACATAGCCACGATTTGCTTCTCCAGAACATTTATTGGTATCATCATCGGATATTCATTAGGAGTACGATCTGGCGAGCGTGGCGTGCACATTTACATTAGCGCAGCCACTGAAAGAGCTGCGCAACGTGCCTTGTGTGAGACTAATTTATCAGCAGTCATTTTGCGCTGATTATGTTATTGCAGTGGTATACTCCTCGGGGATTCCGTGGAAAGCGCGTTACGTGTTCCGAAAATGCGAGCAGTGAAAGTTTCATGGCTCCAATTTCGACCGATCTAATGCTCAAAATGTGCGGTCGTGCTCAAAAATCGATTGTAATCGCATATCGCCATCGGGGACTCAGGTTAACAATGGCTCACACGGGGGAGAAATCGTGTTGAGTCACCTTGATGTTGTAAAAACTCAGGCATTGGTATTTGTCGATTTCCTTTTTCAACGCGGGGAGTTACGTACGTGTTTCATGATCTAGCTGGCGGCGGTACCTGCTTCTTGTTTGCCATGGTATGTAGTTCAATTCGCTAAAAAAATAAATCCCACTCACCGTGGTGGAGGTTTGTTTTCTAGGTCGGGAAACTTGCCAATTGATAATTCTTATGTAATGTGTTGTATTGCATGCTGCTATTATAGTACATATTTAATCGCATGATAAGATTACGCCACGATTGTGTGTAATGATAATTAACGAAGATAGGTTTACGCTAAAGGAAAAACGTATGTATTTAACCCTTGCCATTCCAATTGGGACTTAGAAAAAGAATCGTTTATAAAGGGTTTCAAATGCTCCCGGAGAAAAAACGAGTTCAAAGAGTCCCGAGTTCGCTTGCGTTCCCCCGGATTTTAGAGTATCTTGACATTAACTTCTCTGAGCGTGAAGAGGCCTTGGAAGAAATTCAGCGAGACCTTATATCACCAACTAGCAATCCCTGCCAGCCACGTGTCTCTGGCATGATAAGAAATATTTCTAACGAATTTTGAACGTTGAATAACCTCTCTCGGGGAGATAGATGTGAATACCAGGGAGACTTAGGAAGGTTTTGCTGACTACGCTCGCGCTGCTTAGATAGTCGAAAGTCAATATTGACGGGTGTTTTGCCAGCGAGAACACATGGGATCAGAATTTGTAGAAAGAACGCCCTTTGTTTTGTCTTCCTGGTGCGCGTGCGCAGTGTGCCTAGGACGAGATGCCGCGTTTATCTCTCCCCCATCCCCTGGCCCCTACACCACCATCCCAGGATCACAAACCCTACTTTGAGGACCAGGGGGGAATCGGGAAAAATGGGTGGGGGTGGACGTGGGGAAATATTTACTTACCCGTATATCCCTCCTCCTCCTCTGATGCCCCTTTTCCCCGTCTAGCAGCTGTTTTCGTCCTTTTCCCTCGCGTATCCATGGCAGTGCGAGGGCTATTAATATTGCGCGGTCGTTGGCCAGACCCTCCTCTCTGCCACTCCACTTGCTTCTTTCCAGTGCTTCTTCTTCCACTGGTTTTCGCAGCCCCATTTCCAGAAAGGTCCAGAAATTTGCTTGTGTCGGACGAGGGTGTTGAGCATTCCTACCCCTTTAAGTTGATATAAATTGGGCACCCAAGTTAGTTGATGTTGTGTATAAAGCCCATGTTTCGTGTCAGAGTGTTGAAAACCATTCGAGTCACCCACTTCGTAAAAACTTCCTTCGTTGTTGACGTTTCGGAGCTGCAGTAGTTCTTGTTTGGGTCTACTTGTAGTTTGAGTTGAACACCCTGGATGTTGATGGAACTATGCATGCTCCGAAACGTCTACGGTAATTGTAATTTCATTTCGGTGGGATCCCTGATTGTTTTTTGGGTGATATTCCACAGTGGCGTAACGAGGATAATGCCTTGGGGGGGGGGGGGGGATGGGATGGGCTGGAGCAGCGCTTTCTCCCCTCAGGCAAAATCTGATAACATTTTTGAATGCCTGGAAATACATTTTACATCATTTTGGCACTACAAATTGAACTTTAAGCATATGCAGTTATTATATGTCAAAAATAGACGATAATTTTAAATATTTTTTTATTTCTCTAAGGCCTTTGGGGGGGATCTATCACCTCATCCCCCCCCCCAATAGTTACGCCATTGGCGTTCATATTATTTGCCTCATTTGGTGTGCTGTCAGTCGCTTCCTTAGATGCTGATTGTTCGCTGGTAACGGCTTATCGATTTCACCTTGCTATCGCCGAAGATAGAGAAATATAATTTTTTGCCGATCTACACTTTTTGTGTGATTTCTATAGTTACATATTTCATACTGATCGGAGAAATTACTTTCTTTAGGTGACGAAGAAAGCCTGTAATCCAGGGTTCGTTTCACTTTGCAGATAATGATGGAAACAGGTTTATTCCATTGATTCTTCACTGCAAATCATCATAAATAGTCATATCATCAAGCATTCCTATATGCATCCTTCAAAGCCTGTTTGCTCAAATAATGACCATCGGAAACTACTCACCTCGAATAAATTGAATCTCGAGTCAGTCAACTGAGACTCGAATCAGTGGTAGGTTGGTTCTCTTACTCTAGCCAATGAAATATTCCTATGTTTCTGGCATGGTGTTACCTTCTTCTACCTCTTGGGCGTTTCTCAAATGGTGATTGTCGATTCAACTCTCGAGCATTTAAACTATTGCGATTTTTCTTACTCGACCCTGAAAATTTTCGATGATTGTAAGATTCAAATTATGTCAAGTTCGTGTACGAGAATTCTATAGTTACTGAAAGGTTGCCTTGGTGTCAGAAACGTGACTGAAGGATTTTGTGTTCCCGAGGCCGTGTCTTTCCGTTCTTTCAGATTAAAGTTTAGAGTTCTGTAAATTTTCGGATATACCTTTTGTGTCGTAATTGAAAATTTACGCGGATGAATATGCTGAGCTTTCTCTCTGTCTTCATATTCTTCTTAGCCTCCACGTTTTAAAGCATTCCATGAATCGCCTCGTCGGGAACAGAAGAACTCAGGGAAGCGCAGCGGTTGCATGGTGTCGCCTTACCCCAAGGTTGCCACCTCCGCGGTTTTTAACCCCTTCGTGGGAGGGTGGGGGCAGTTCTTTTTCTTTCATGCTTTCTTCCCGACGACGGGCTCATTCTCAATTCGCCAGTCTTGAGTGTTCACGCGAATAATCGAGAGTCCTTTTTTGGCCTGTGTGTGCCTGGTCTTTCGTTCTGAGAAGAGACTGGGTTCGTCAAGTCTCTGGAGAATTATGTGGTAATTTACTGTGGTTATAATAGCCGTGAGCTTCTTCCGATAAGAATGGTCTCTGCTTCAAGGAATAAAATACATGTGTGGGTTTCACGGTTTACGAATTATTGCCTTTAGAATTCTTAGTATTTCTGCCTGAGTGTTGACTCTAACTTATGATTGCTCTCTTTCTGGTCATCATCGCCCTGAATTTCTTGGTATTCCGAACTATTGACCCAAATATTCATCTGCAATCTACCATAATGAAATTTAAACTTGAATAAAATAACTGAACTGACCACGTGTTGGTAAGTTTCATGGATAGGATCGATTTCTTTATACATTTCTTTTTTTCTAATTCGTTGGTATGGGCTTTCACATTTCTGTGCCAGATAACTTGCAGTCGAACACGAATGTACGATTTCATTAATGAAGTCCTAAACGTATCCTTTCAACGCTGAGGTGTCTTGCTCAAGAGATTTCCCAAGAAAGGAGCTCAAATGAATTGAGAATGTCGCGAAATCGGGTAATAACCGGCTGACTTGGCCATTTAGGCGTATAACATTTCTAAATCAGTAAGCATGCAGAGCGTACCATTTGCTGGCTGACTGACTCTTTCATTTTAGTTTGAGTTTTAGTTTATTAGGCGGTTGATTATCCTGTGGGTGCTGTTCACTCGTTTGAAATACATTCTTCAGCTGTTTTTAAAAGTTGAAAATTTGTCAAGCCATCTGCTATTGATAACGCGGCTTCTGTCCTATTTCCTCGTATCTCTTGCGAATTACAACTGCGGCGTTCTTTTTTTTCTTGACCTTTCATCTCCTCCGGCGTAATGCGCTCAGCTCACCACATTGCGCGGTTCTGCTGCATTCAGCGAAATTACGAGCGACTTGCGCTTACGCTAGCGTTAACCTTGTCACCTGTTTCTGTTCGCGGTCGGAGGCATGTGTAAGCTGTCCGCGAAGTTGTCGTTGATGACCCTCGAGGTCACAGCGTGAAATTGGTCACAAATGGAAATGGATTCCATCGGAAATATTTATCTATAATTTTTTTTTGGCACTGCTCGACACAAATTGGGGTGAATTTTATCTTGAACTCGCGAAGCTGTGTAACAATGGTAGCTTTAACATTTCGCAATTACTATCATACATCAGTTTTCTGCGTATCACAGGTATGTTTATTCAGGGTATATTGTGGTGGAATCAGCGAATAGGGTATAAACTGCATGTAATGTCTTTCTAAATTACATTGCTATTACTTGTGAACTAGCTTCAACCAACTAACTTCCAATGGGTGAGGTGATCACATGGTGAAGAGCCCTTGGTCTGAAATGTTAACCTTTGTATGGGAAATAGCCATTTGAATAAGGTTAGTCTAGCATGGCCTTTTTCAGCTCTGATATGCGACCATTACTGTCTTAAGGTTCTGTTTGGCTAAGTTTTGTTAATAAACAATTTTGGAAAACTACTAACCCCATCTCGTGTATGACAGAAAAAATATTACCTTACATACTGGTCTATCGATACCTTTTTAATACGACGTTTCTAAATTATAGCGTCCTCATACAGTTCGAATCAAGTTGGTTGGTATCCCTGGAGAATTATGACTCGTCATATCACAAGGAAGGAGGGAGGCCTGTCAAGAGTGTGAGGAGCGCTGTCAAATTTAATTTCGGGTCAAAGATTACCTACCCCACGGCTCAGCGCAACAAGGCTTTCATCTCAAGTGGGCGAGTGAGACTCCTCGTGATACCGAGTTGTCATTCACTTATCCGCCCTCCCCGCGATTAAATGATTAAAATTCGTCGTTTCATTAAACGCGCACCCTCTCACTTTTTGTATTTTATCTTCCAACTGCGTGACGGGCTTCGTTTATTATCACGTGCCAGTCTTGCGCTTATTTGTGAGCTCAGCGCGGGCTCTTTTTCTCCCTCCTTCTCTCAGTCTTATCCCGTCCGGGGTGGGATGGTGTTGATGATGATGATGATGATGACCCCTCGTGACCTTGTGACCCTTCAAACTTGTTTCTTGAGCACCAATCTGTCGCCGGCCTCGGTGGCGGTGGGGTAAAGTCCTCGCCTGCCAAACCGTAGGTCGTGGGTTCGAATCCCGCCTGGGTAGGTGATCCCTTTCCAGGGCATGGATGTTAGTGTTGTACTTTGTTAATATTGGAAACCCTCGTTGTAAAAGGCCGTTATGTGCTGTTTACGGGGGATATGATAAATAAATAAATAAATAAATAAAATAAATAAAATATCCAGTCAGCGATTTTTATGCATGGCCGGCGAGCGAGGAAGAGTGAGTGGGGTTGTGTGGGGAGAGAGAGAGAGGTCTTCTTTGGACACTTGCCATGCCGGGAAGAGTTGCTGTGGCAACGCCGCGGGCATTATTGCACGCTCCGGTGAGAAGGGAGCTACCGCGCTGTACCCTCCCCCTTCCTCCACCTCCCGCTCTTATTTTTTTTCTTGCTTTTGCTGCTTGCTCCCTTTTCGATCTTCCTCTTTGCTCTCTTTTCGACGTTCTCTTTTTTTTGTTCTCCCTCAACGCTCTCACTCCGTCGTCTTTCTCCCTTTAAATTTTCTTATTTCTAGCGTATTATTGAAAGTGATGTGAATCGCGGACGGAGCGGAGGTTCGATGTAAAAAAAAAAGAATACAGTGCAGCGATCGTTTCTCGCGTATCGAGCGTCTTCGGATGCTTTCATTCCATTCCCACTTTCCTCTTGCTCGGTGGTCTTTCAATCCGCGGGTCGCGAGTTACATGCGGCTCCGTGCCCCTTTGAGCGTGGTTCTTCCTCAAAATACTTCGTTGGGGCGCGTACTTAGTTCTGAGCCCACGAATATTACAGTATTAAATTCTCCATTCGGCTACTAAATGTGCTGTCCCACATCCCATTTTCAAGGCTTTACTGAAGTCGCCACTATGAGCCGCTGACAGTGGAGCAATCTGAATTTCAAGAGGATATAAACTTCAATTAGGCCTTTCCATCGAAGCGAATGCCTGAGATGATGTAATCTGCCTGATTCGTACATTTTCAGTAGCATGGATGTAGCGAGTAGGTACTTGGTGGAGAGGGGATGTTGAAAACAATTGTAGAGGGTAGAAAGTTGGGTAAACGTGGGAGAGGAAGAATGAGAAGTACTTTTAGATAGAATGAAGGGGTTTGGGCCTTATAATGAATTGAAGAGGGAAGTCCATGAAGGGAGGGTGAGATTGCCGGAATATTTCGTTAATACTCCATGCATATCTACCTTAAGTAAGAGGGTAAGTTTTTTGACTCATTCGAAACAATTTTTAAATACTGAATAGGCTAATGAAAATGAAAAAGCAGGAGCAATTTCCACAATTTTACATTTATTAATACTACCGGTTTCGCTTTTCAGCATCATCAGGTGCATCACATGATGATGCTGAAAAGCGAAACCGGTAGTATTAATAAATGTAAAATTGTGGAAATTGCTCCTGCTTTTTCATTTTCATTATGTCACGTTTCCACTCCATCTCGCCTGAAACCTCAGACTATACTGAATAGGCTAGTTGTCTTGGAGTTCAGGTGTTTAGTTCAATACTCCATGATTAATTTGCAGCGATTTATGCAGTTTAAGTCTTTTAAATGATCATATATACTTTGATGAATAAAATCCCTCTAATAGTGTAACTATTTCATTGCAAGTATTGAGAGTAAAGGGATCCCTCCGTGCTCATAGCCTTGCTGTGGACATTTTTGAAAGCTGTTGAAAAAGCGAGCGAGTTGGCAGCACTAATGATGCTCCTGCGGGTTGGATGCTCCTCTATGGATGTCCTTGTAGTAGTCCTCTTGCGGTCGTACCTCGCGGATCAAGCGTCTTCGGATGGTTGCTGCTTTTATTCTATTTCCGCTCTCCTATCTCTCGGTGGTCTGTAATACCGCGGATCGCTCTATACATGAGTCTCTGTGGCCCCATTGAGTTTAGTTCTTCCGCAAAATCCCTCGTGAGTGCGTACATTGCCTTTGAAACTTGGCGATGCATGTTCGAAAGTAGATTTTCTGACCGGGCGTTCATACCTCGAAGAAGTAAAGTAAGACGAGTGTTTTGTAGTTTGACGAGGTTGAGGACGTTGTATGGGAAAGCTATCTTAGCAGTATCCTAATTATGGTAATTACTGTTTAAGTATCAAATAAGTTATGACAGGAAGTTCTTGCATGCAAATCGATTTTAAAAAATCATTTACACGAAATGATGAAGTATAAAATCAACCATGAAAATTTTAATGCATATGGAGAAAAAAGCAATGTATTTTAACGGAGGGTAAGGGTTTTGACACATCCAAGTGAATTTGAAAAATTCTCAATTGGCTAGCTGTCTTGGAGTGTAGTTGTTTAGTCCAAAACTCCATTAGTAAGCAGCGATATATGTAGTTTCATGGGTGACATGTAAGTCTCAAAATTGGTCGTAAAAGAAATTTTAGCCCTTGCATTGGTGACTCTTCTTTCTTGGGAGTTGGTCGACCACTCAAGCTGAAGCTGATGGGTGTGCGTTCTCGCGTCCCGACACGATTTAAATCTATAAAACGTATTATTGGCAACGAAAAAGTCGTGCTGAGGAAATGGGATGGAAATAGTGTCTTTCTCACTTCTCTCTTCACCTCCTACGCTCTAATTTATCCCATCTTTCTCCTTCTCTCCCACCTCGCTTCCAGTTTCTCGGAACGAGGGCAGCGCTACTAGTTTCCTTCCGAGGACAGATTGCCCTCAACGCCGGCCGGTAATTAAGAGGGAGACGATCGTTTTTTATTAATGAGGTTTTAAAAAAAGAAAGCAAGACTGGTAGTTTCACGAGACCTTCAATTTTTCTCATCCTGGCGGTTGCCGTGGGCAGAGGAATATTATAGTGGCTGGTGACCTCGGTGGTTGGCCGCGGTTGCTCTCTCCGTTGTAAATGGGCTATCGTACCTACTTTGTTTTTATGTCCGCGTCGATTTTTCGTGCTCATCAGTTTATGCATCATTTATGAGTCAGTGGCTCCATTTTAGGCGAGGTGTTTCTTCTTTTTACTGTGGGTATAAATTTCGACCGAATGACGTGCGCTTCCTTTACGATAGGCTGGAGCAGAAGAAATCTTTCTGTTCAAAAGTCGGATGGCTATCAGCTCTCTGGAGGAGGCAATTTATTTCATCTTCCTTTCCCGTTACGGGGGTTTTCTCTCGTTCACCGCCTCGCTTGTTTTTCGTGTATTCAATCAATGGGTTTAACTTGGTAGTTTCACGATAGCTTGAACATGCTGAAAGTTACGCCAAAAATTTCATCATTGCGAAAACTTTTTTTTCCTGGCTAAAAGTTTGAAGAACGCGGTTTTTGGCTGAAGGTACCCTACATATTTTCTACTTCATTTCACATTATTTTAAGGCCGTTTTACTCGGGGCACGGAATTGTGCAGGTTGTAATTGCATCAATTTCTCTTTATTATTCGAAAAAAATTTGAACTGGCTATTTTACTATCTTACGTCCGCACATTCTCGCATGTATTCTCCGCTTTACACGGCGCTGTTTTGACTGCGCCTTCATGAACGCGTCAGATTGTGCATTTACGTGCCCCGTGTAAAACGGCCTTCCGAAATTAACATTCAGTCACACCTGAATGTGGAAAGTGATATCATTTTTCAATTATTCACTGTCCAGACAGTCAGGAAATTGATTACGACTCTACGAGTGACGTGAAAAAACTTCGTTGTCCTCCTTGTGGCAGGAAGTTGAGTCATCCTCTAATATATTCTCCGGTTAACCAGCAATTAGTATTTTTTTTCCTGGAAAGACGCTGCCTATTGGTAGTGCAATGACACTCTCCCTATGTAAGGATAACTAGTGATTAGGATGGCGAGCACGTAATCTGTAATTTGTTAAGTCCGGTGAATGGAATCTCCCTCCCAGGCATCTGCTGTCTTTCCCATCGTGGTTCCCTTTTACAGCGAAGGGAATGCGCGATTGGGCGTGATTAATGTAAAGATTGCGGTGGTACAAAAGGAATACGGAATCGCTTTGGGGATGGCGAAGCTCTGTGGTCACTTAGGCTGATTTGGCGAGACACAATCTCTCAGAAGAGAGCTGCATTGAATGCTAGTGAACCTAATTTTCACGTAATGTCAGCATTTCGTGTTTCAACAATTTCTGGAGTTTTTTTACTGTCATTACCATTGGGAACTCAGAATAGAGGTATTTGGGAGCTTTCGGATAGTATCCCATCTCTTGTAAATTGTATGACGACGAGAATATGTACATGAAGTTATCCTAATATATGGGTAACACTTTCAGTACTTACTTACTCAGGTTACTGCATTAGGTTTTATGGTTATCGCAGCCAAATAAAGTTATCAGGAAACATATTACGCATCTGTGATTACGGTTATTTTGTTAGAAAGAAATGGTGGTCAGAAGAAAGTGACATGAGCTGAGTAGATTAAACGTAAAAACCTCATAATGTGAGTAAAACTTTGATGAATTTTCAATGAAATATTCGCAATCGAGGATCATTACACTTATTGAGGTTGCGACGGCTGTGTTTGTGGGATCATGTAAACTTGCCTTGGGTGCTTATAATTGTGGCATCGCTGGCGGAAGAGGGCGTTCGGCGTGCATCCGGCCCACGCATCGTCCGACTACTCATCGATTTACGTGCTTCGCCTCGGTGATAATGTGTTCTTTTGCTCGCCGCGCCCCAGCCAAGTATGGAATCCAGGATATGGTGGATGCGCGTTGTGAATTACCAGCATGCGTAAACGGACGCCGTGTGTCGAGCCACCAGCCATTTGACGTGGGCAGCAGATGCGAAGGCGCGAGATATGCGATAGGGCTCCTAAAAACACGAAGGAACGATTATGAATCGCGCGACGCTTGTGTTTCGAGATATTTAGTGGAGACAATAAGGGAGTGTTGTGAAACAGGACGTCCATGATGAATCAGCAGGTTTAGGACAACTATTCATGAGTCTAATTTCATATCAGCATTCGACCAACATGTCGTTTATCTCTTGTGTATGTAATTTTAAAGACTTTTCATCTATGTTAAATTTTTATTCAAAAATCTCTGAAATCGATTTTGTCAGATTTATCTTTCTGGATGATTATTCATTGTTTTTGTCAAATCAATTTTATGTACTTATGTGATGGTTAACTTCAGTTTTTTTTATCTATTAAAGCAGTTCTACAGTAGGTAAGTCTAACTAATCGCCATAAGTAAAGAGTGTACTAAAGTCGACTAATGTATCTCATGTAGGGAGCTGATTTTTTTCTTCCTGGAACAAATGATTATGCTCATGGCATTTTTATTAGGTCGGATTTTCTCCATCGCGGATGAAGACTTCATCGTTTAAAATGGTACTTCTTTTCTCTAGATAAGTACGCATCAGTTAGGAGCCATGATATGTATTATTTCGAGAATTGGGGCGTTTCTTTGAGACGAGAACTATGAAAAACTTCCTTACCTGTGCCTGTATCCGATGCATTCAATTATCCTGGTTACTACTACGGCGAGCTAGCTCAAAATTGCTCTTTTCCGAAGTAATTTCTTCTTCCGGCGGTTGAATTTCTGCAGTGGGGTTTTTCTTAGAGGCTTCCGTCGGTGCCTTTGCGTCATCTAGGAACTTTTATCACCTTTTTCCCGAGAAGTAGCTGTCAAACTATTTGGGCTGGGACTCAGAAAAGTTTCCTTTCACCTTCTTGCTTAGAACTGAACACCTGAATGCTTCCTCGAGTGAGAAAAAATTAAAGCGGCATAGATTAGTTCGGCGGAACGCGGCACTCGGAAAAGGTCAGTCACCATTTAATGGTTTTGTTTTTCGGGTGCAAGCAGGCAATTTGAACTCTTAATCTGATCAGTTAAGCCTTCCAGAAGTTATTATCGCTCCGCCTTACGTCATCATGTACTATATTCCATTCCTCGAGAATTAAAAATGGATAAAGTGAGCTATTTTTCATAATCATGATCCTTCAATTGGTATCTGTACTTCCTTCACACTCTACTGTGTCACAATCTTAAATATTTAACAACTATCTTGGCCTGAAAAAAAACGTATTACAACAACATTGACCTAGATTTAAGCTCAATTTTCCCCGCTAAAGATGTTAAAAAAAGGTAATTTCCACTCTGTTAATCGTTATCAAATGACCTTTGAATAATCATGCACTTCTCGGTTTGTTCTAGTCGATTGACCTTTGGCAGCCCACCTCCACTGTTATCGCACAATGAAGTCAGTGATACAATGGCGACGTGACGAAACTGAGCATTTTCGGTCGCTGCGTATTCGGTGGTGACCATGCCTCAATTCTGAGCATGCGTCGTCTGTTATTCCGCGCGCGATTCAGCCTCGAGTGTTTTTTCTTCGATCCTTGATGGATGTTTTTGTTATGCCCAGCGTAATTTCCCTAGACTCCAATTTGCGCACTCTACCCCTATGTTGTTTTGTTTCTTTTTAATGGCCCGCCACATAATTGCCTCGCTTCCGGACCGAACCTCTTATCCCGGTCCATTTTCCCAATTTACGAACCGTTCCTCCTCGCCCGCGGTTCGATTTAGTGGCTCCTCGATAATTATGATCGCCCGAAATGAATACGGAGGGAAAAAAAGCGGCCGCGGCAGGCGCCTCTCCCTTGTCATCATTTCCCGTTAATCCGTGTTCTCCACCACGCCACTGCCGCGGGACTGCCGGCGGCGGCATCTTTTCTCGTCTCAGAACTGTTTCAACTCCCGTCTGCGTCTGTGGGACTGATCGAAATCTATCACATTTCCCGAATTATCGTATTTCAATTCATTTCGAATGGCGGATAATTTTCCCCCGACCGCGAAATTACCACGTCACATGTACTGTTTTTTCTTAGGGATTTATTTTTGTTCTCGTATGTCTTTAAATATATCAAATCAGGATGGTCCATTCTGAAAATATGGGAGTATGGGCAATTCTAGGTGTCTCAGTATGTGAGGAAAGTCATGAAATGATAGGTGTAATTGCAAAACTTCTGTGAAAATCATATTTGCTGAATGAGTGAAGTGGTGATTTAACCTCTTCTCTTACGCATTTGTATACCTGAGCATCCTATTTGCCAAGATGTCAATCACGTGGCGCTTCATTAGTGTTGAAATACATTTTTTATAATTTGAATTTGATTTATGTGTGCGAAGGGAATAATTTCTCTGCAGTTAATCACATTTTATCTCCCGTAAAGAAGAATATTTAGTCAAGTACTCGTGAAGAAGAACATTTAATAAAATGACAATTGTCAAATAACCTCATAAAAACGGAATGGAAAGTGTGGTGAAGACAGTGACTTTCAGGGTGGTACTACATTGGCCACTCACAATCAGCATGTTTGTGAGAAACGATGTGTCGCGTTGATAGAATATGGTAAAATTAGAAGAAAGGCGTATTTACCATGTTTCGCGGGAAAAATTGAGCTTCAATGTAGGTCCATGTGGCTGTTATATGTTTTTTCAGGCCAAGGTTGTTGTTAAATATTTAGATTCTGAAACAGCTATATGTAGTACTGAAGGAAGTATAGAAATGTGCTAATCAGGATGGAAAAATATTGGATCTCAGGGTGGAAAACTGGTTTTTCTCTTCTTGAAATGGAAATTCTTATGGCATTCAAATTAGGCTGAAGTTTCACCAGTGTGAATGAAGACTGACCGTTTGTTTTTCCTTTCCTAATTGGAATAAAATTATCATTCGAGGAATTCCCTTCGTATGATACATGATTCCGAGGATGAGTATGATTTCAAATCTCTGCATAATACGACGATGGAACAGTGGCTGGCTTTAAATATGGATGCCAATTTTCCTTGGTTACAAACAGAAGCACCGAATTTTCGCAAATAGCCAAATCCTAGATCTCAATTTGTGTTTACTTTGTTGCGATATAGACCAGTGGCGGTTTGCCCATAAGGACTCTCGGACGCCGCCCCTCCCAAATATTTGAAAAAGTAAAAAAAATAAATATCCATTAATTTATAATTATACATCTGATTAATCAAAGCGTTTCTTCAGTCCCATGCATCGAAAGTGTTGGAAAAACACGAAAAGAAATAGCGCGAGAAGTTCGTATTTGTAGCCGTGGGGCGCTGGCCAGAACGTCCCAATCCATCCCCAAGCAGTTATATGGAGAGTGGTAGTGGTGGGGGCCGCTGGTGCTATGACGCGTCTAACGTTGTGTCTTATGGAAGTCTTGGGACGTCGTCCGAAAATGCGCAGAGCGACGTATGAGTTGATATGCTGCGCAGGCCGGCGGGCGTATAATCTGGCGTCTACTTGGTGCTGCCACAGAAAAGGGACCTACGGAATCAGAATGGTCACTGTACTGGGTGTAGTTATACGATTTTAATTTTTAATTACTGGTAGGTATTGCTACAGTAAATTAATTATCCCATTATGCTTGCGTTTTTTGGTGTTTGAATTCCGGAACACATAAAATCCAACCAGTTAAAGGCCGTATTGACGAAGGAAAACTATTCTCGAGTATTTGACACAGTTATCTTATGATTACGAATTTCAATAACCTTGGGGAAACTAATATTATAATATTTAGGCCTTAACAATGTATTCATATCTTCCCGATGATTAGAAATGTGGTACCTATTTTTCAGATAAATTTATCAAAAGACCTGCAGTATTAGGAAAAATCAGTTAACATTCCCCACTGATTTATAATTTAAGAAATAGTTGCGTGCGTGATAGGGTGAAGGGTTAAATATGATTTAAATCGTTAAGCGCGACTTTAAATAGAGTCATTCAATTAATGTCATGAAGTGCCGCGTACGATGCACCTTTTGTGTGTAGGTTCATCATTTTTCTAGCCGTCCTTGTTGTATTAGTTCATGTTCACCTAATTCCTCAGCGGCAGAGCGGTAGCTGTCTGACGGAAAATGCCCACTTGGGTCTGATTTAAGTGGCCTCGAAGAGTTCATATCAGTGCGGAAATCCTTACAGCACCCATCTGTGGCTCATTCGAGTCGTCTTCTTTTACGATCTAGAACTTATTTTCTATTATATCATGGCAATGATTTCGAAGACACGGTTATTCCAAATGCGACCCGTTGGCGTCTCGTGTGTTTGCCACATATGAAAACTCAAGGAGATGGTCCGTGACGTCCTTTGTTTGCTTGAATGCCTTTGCTGACCTTAAATTCGTCCCTCAGCTGAATCAGCATTAGTGGACCACGACTTCTATCTCCCTTGAGTCGTCCTTATTAGTGATGAGCGGAACTGTGATTCTCCAATCACTTCGTTACCTGTGACTGCTACTCATCAGTAACGGTGATTCTTAACTGTGATTGCAATCACCGAGGAGAATCACTCTTAAACGTCATCGGTGATTTGTGGGGCTGCTATTCCTGCTACTTTGTCCAATTCCAATGAATGAGTTTTCCGCAAAATAAGCGAATAAACTTATTAAAAATTGGAAAATTAGGCCAAATATTTTTTTGAGAGAAAATGTCTGAATCTTCGTTCATATTACGATGATTAAGTAAAGTTGATATGGTAAAGGAATTGATAATGGCCAATCATTAAAATCCCGTCGGCATTTTTTTAACATATTATGTATGCAAACCATCATGATTCAAACCGTTAGCTATATATTTCGTAAAGAATATCTTATTCATCATAAATAGTTGAATAAGACATCATTTACTATACTGTTGGTAGCAGTGGTAGCAGACGAAGCTATATTCACCGCATCCACAGTCGCAGTGATTTCGAGCATTCGGTGATTTAGTCACCGACAGTGATCGGCTACTTCTCTTCCATCACAGGTAGCGATACATCGCTGATCACTAGGTAGCAGCCTATCACCAGCAGGGCTAACTTCACCGAATCGCAATCACAGTGATTTCGAGTATTCAATCACCGACGGTGATTGCTACTTTTCAGTAACGGTGATTCAATCACAGTTAGCAATATATCGCTCATCACTAGTCCTTATAGTAACGGCAAGACTCTCGGAAAGAACGGAGTGAAATGAGTTCAGACATCATTTTCGAGGAGTTAATTGTGCGTAATTGCCGATTAAGAAGTTTCTTAGTGCTGTGTGTACATTCAAGAAGACAATTTTGAATTAATCAACAATGCTCGTTTTTTTTAAGGGAAATATAGGGAAAAATTGTCCCAATTCTGTGTCCAGGCACCTTGTTCTTTTTGGTCGTATTTTTCGTCGGCCTATTTTGTGTCGTCCCTTGTTTATTTATAGACTAGTGCCCTTGCCATGTGTTCGATCAGAAAGAAATTGTTGTCCAGCGCTGATTTCAACGAACGTGTAATTGATCACTTTGCTGGACAAAATGAAAGAAGGATGGACTTTTGCAATATAACTAAAGGCCTGTGAGTATTCCATATTTTGTTAAAAATGTGTGAGAAATGTTTAATTGTTGATTTTAAATCATACTGTATTCAAGAAGCAACGCGAACACCGCCATCAAAGTTTACATCTGCAATAGCAAAGCGCGCGCATTCTATAGAGCGTTCCACATTTAGTTGACAGTATGGGCTCTTATGGGGAATCGTTTCCCATGTTAATTTCCATAAGGCCAGGAGCGCGGTGTTGTCAATAACAGCACGAAAATTAATGTTGCGTAATGCACTGATTAAAAAATTGCATTCTTATGTAGAAAGAGATGCTGCATTCATTGGTGCCAATAGTTTTTCGATAAAAATTATGACTAAAGCTATAAAAAACATTTCCTTAAATTTCCGTCAGAAACGTGTATTTTTTACTTTATCTTCTTCGCGTAATTTCTGCCTAACCGTTGTCTGTATTGAATTGAATCTTCAACAGAAAATTCATCACACTATTTTCTCTTTGAAGGTCTTCACCAATTGTACAAATATTGAGTTAAAATGTTGTTATGCCGACGTAACACCCTTTAGGACAAGAAAATTTTGATTTTTGCAAGGTGAAAAGTAGTCGCTTACTAACTTACGTTTCTTACGTCGTAGGTCCCTATATGCTGCATACCAAATGTGATGAAAATTACAAAGTTATTTTTGGTGAAAAAATAATTAACTTAAATCAATTCTGAAGCGAGTTACAAGGTTTTGATCTTAAGAAAAAATATTACGGCGCCGCTGGGCCGGGCTTCTTGCTTTTCCTTGCGCGCAGAGGGAAAATTCTCGGGCGGGAAAGGAGTTTTTTGTCAATGCATACTATGAAATGTATTAATCTATTCGTTTGATATCCCAAACAGAGAATACTCATACGTCGTAACAGCAGTGTTTTTATCGGAATACATTGATACACGAAAGTAAGCAAGCGACTTGGAAATAAGACGCTTTCGCCTTGGGTGTTTCGGTCCCATCGCGGAAACCAAGAAAGAGAATATCTCATAATCTGTGCGATACACTACCACATCCAGTGCACGCCTTTTAAAAAAGGGGGCTTGGGTTTTTTCTGAGTTCCTTTCATAGGGTACCATAAAACCTGCACCAGAATCGACCCAAGCCGAAGGGGTCGTGGGAAGAATTTACGAAGGCGTTCAGTTTGTCGTTGCATTTTTTGGAGTGAACAAGTGTTGTGTGGTCTGCTGAATTTAAGAATTGTGAAGTGTGTTTTACACTTATCTCTGCTGTAACACACCCAATCAATATGTCAGATACAAAGAAGAGGAGAAAAGGTGAGAAGCTTATAAGCCGCGAAAGACAGTTGGTGCTCAGTCTTATCGTACTCCAGGAAATCTCTCAGCATTTGTGAGGCCTGCCGAGAAACTTCGAAGGCTACTGGATGCTCGGAGTCTACTGTTTACAGAGTGAGAAAGGAAAGCTCCCGTGGTCCATTGGTAACTCCTTCAAAAACTAAAGAAATTAGACAGCCTTACAAAAATTCGAGAGCAGTGATTTTCGACGATTTTGTCCGATCGGGAATTAGAAGGAAGGTACATGAATCCTTCGTGAAAATATTCCTCCGACTTTAAAATCCATCTTAAACTCGGTATATATGGATAGTATTCTCCCAGATTACAAAAGGACAACACTATCTCGTCTTCTTTTGGACATCGGCTTCGTGTACGAACGCAGGGGGAAAAGAATCATCCTCATCGAAAGGGATGATATTATTCGTTGGTGGCACAATTAATTATTATTTAAGGCAGCTATAAAAATGTCGTCGCGAACGCAGGACGAGTGTATTCACATGCGAAAGTTGGAATAATGTTGGACAAATAGTGAACATTAGTTTGCGAAACAAACAATTAGAAAATCCGCGTCAAGCTTTCCTTGCTGGACTAAATACTGGGCTTGGCCCCCACTTCCCGAGGAGGATGATTTGCAATTATACACGCAGGAACGGAAAATGGGTTCATAAAAGGAGCATCGCATGTGTTTCTGTACAAAAAGAACTCAATGGATGAGTATGAAGAAGCGGGTGGCGAGTGTTACCAGAGATGGTTTGAGCACTCACTTCTTGCAAACTTACCCGAAGGATCAATTATAGTGGTAGATAATGCCTCTTATTACTCAAGGAAATTGGAATCCTTGCCTACTACAAGGTGGAGGAAAGAGAATATTAAGGAAATTAGCTTTGAAGATGTCAGCTTGAAAAGAGATATTTAATTTACAATAAACCAAAATTTTGAAAAATTAAAGATTGATGATGTCTTATACAACATCGCCTTTCATGTAATACTAGCCAGAGCCAAAAAATATTGCATAATAAGGAAGGAATATAAATTTTGTCTCATTCAGGAGTGGCAATAATTTTAATTATCCTTCAATTTATTGTTATTTTTTACATTACAGATTATTCATTATTCAGCTTGTGCATTGAATAAGTACGTACATGAAATAACAAAAGACTTTTCCTTTTATATTGGAGCAAAGGTATTTTAGTTACGGTAAAAAAATCCTTAATTTACGTCGTCTTTCGTGCGATCCCTAACTCCTTTTTGAACTAAACCATTTTGGCGCTCTATTATGTGTGGTTGCATACGCTGTTA
This sequence comes from Ischnura elegans, assembly GCF_921293095.1. NCBI lineage: Eukaryota > Metazoa > Arthropoda > Insecta > Odonata > Coenagrionidae > Ischnura > Ischnura elegans. The sequence continues at coordinate 105,235,823 of NC_060248.1, forward strand.
GGATGCCTGCCGGCGGAGCGGAAGCTTGGCAACACTGTTATCCATAAGGCCCGTACTGTCAACTAAATGTGGAACGCTCTATAGTAGTGTTTGTTGCCTAGTGGAAGTCAGTGACACTCTCCTCCCTCCTCAGGTCTTACAAGTGTCATTGCTACCTAAATCATTGCAAATGTTGTATAGATTTGACAAATAACGCATTATGATTGCAAAACGAAGAACAGAAGTGTATTGCGGGCATATCCGCACGAAGAATGTAGACGCTAAAACCTAAAGTTACGTATTTTCGTTTGTATTTGCAAAATATCGCAGCAAATATATTTTTATTCTTCAAGATCATTGATCAGTATCATCGAGAGTCCGGACTAAGCCGATCCGTATGACCGAGAGTCTACTGCATTTAGTATTTATTAATCAAGCTTTATTAGGAAAACTAGGTATTTTTGTTGAAAAAAACGGAACGTATGGCATCACAGAATTTAATTCCTAGATTGCCGAAAAAACTTAATAAAATACACGAAATATTAAAAAATTATGACCCCCCGGTGGAGTGCGCCCCCCCTACCATTTGACTCACGAGCCGCCACTGATATAGACTACATGTAAATGTTAATCATGTTCATTAGGCATATTTTGTACGATTTATTTTAATTATAAGAAAGAATATTGTTGAAATGAACTTTACTCAAAATTGCTGTTCCGGAACATTTGGTACTTCAATTGATAATACAAACGACACGCTATTCTTGTTCACGCATTGTCGATAAATGAACATTAAGAATGCTGTTGTGCATTAGGCGCCTGAGTATTCCGTTAAGTTATATCGTATTCGCTTGTTATGCGGCAGTGCAATTTTGAAACGTGAAAAATAAATCGATTTATAATCCATTAATCTGGTACTGACAGAGATATCTGGCACTGTGAGATTACTCAGAAAACAGGTATAGGCTTAAAATTTAATTTATATGTAAATATTGGCCTACTGGTGGCTTCTAAACGGCTCCCTGGATTATCGGGTAAATTAGATCACCCACTGAGTTCAATTATGCAACGAATCTTTCTCTATGGAATATTGCGATCGTTTTCAGTCGCGGTCATTCGTGCTAGCTTCAAGATATCTTAAAGATAAGCGTCAGGTAATGCAAAAAATCTTTTGAGTTGTCCTCATCATCCTCAAGGTAATGATTCTCAACCCCGTCTTTTGTAACAACCGCGTACTACACCAACACAAATTCCGTCTTTCTCTCTCCCAGAGTTAACTTTTTTTACCGACTTTTTAACTTGTTCACAACCATTTCGTCTACATACCCTTCACCTGAATATCTCAACGCCATTCGGAGCATCAAAGGGGCAGCTTCGAAAAGCCATCCATCTTCACCTGAATATTTATTGTATACCTCCGTAGTTTTTTATTGTTTATATTAGCTTAAGATTTTAAGTTTTATATTCACCGTAAATGCCATACCGGCTATTTCTGAATAATCAAATTAAGAAATAAAATATGCCAGTTGCTTTTTCCCGCCGATAGTTAGAAGATAGGATGATATGCGAACACAAGCCCACACATGGACGACTATTTATTTTCCTGACATTTCTTTCTTCCCCGCCATCGGGAATCGCGTCCTCGTCGCACGTATCTGCCCCATCGCATCGCGGAGTCGCGTGTTTGCATGGGAAATATGCGTGCTTGGCTTCTTTGTTCTCTCTTTCTCCTCCCCCCCCCCCCCTTTAATTTATCCATTAGACGTCCGTCTTCCCAGCACGTGGATTTGGTGCGCGCGTCATTGAAACGCCGTTCGGCCGCAGCAGCGGGGGAAGCGCGTATTCAAGGGTGTTTCAACCTTCGGCGTGTGCTGCGTTCTCACGGCTATCACCGTGGGAGGAATGGGATGTGTCCTCGAGGAAGAGCGGGATAGGAGGGAGGGTGGGTGGGGGAGGGGTCCCCTTATTTTAATTCCGTGCCTTCATCTCGTTCTCCTCATCCTGCACCCTATATCCCTTCGACCACCCCTCTCCCTCCCCCCCCCCCACGTCTCTCTTTATTCCCATTATATATTTCACCCGACGCTCTCTCCACTTCCTTTCGTGCGCATCCCTCGCTCATGCTGGTCGCCACCTTATGAACATCCTACTCCTTCCCATGTCACGCGGGGCGATATTTGTCGCCGCTATGCTACTCGCGCCGACTGGTCGCCTCTTACTGTAGCACCGAACTAACCCTTTTATATTAGGTAGCATAGGCGGAGTGAGGGGGGGCGGGGGCATGTGCCACCCCCCCAAACGCTTTAAAATTAGAATTTTAAGAGATTTTTTATACGGTTATCATCACATTCGTTTTGTTTGGTGTATTACGGAGCCTCGATTATTTAATGTCGTATAAATAACTTTCATATTGAAAAAAAGATAATATTTAGTACAGTAATTGCTGTATGTTGTTTTTAATCTCAAATACGAGAAGACTGTTTGCCTGTCAGGACCATGTACTCCCGCCCCCCACTAGAAAAAAATCCTCATTCCGCCCTTGTTAGGTAGGAACTAGAAATAAATTCACGTTGTAATCATGGAAAAAAAGAATAGGACCTTGTTAAGTTCTCTGTTATATTTAAATAGGCACGACCCGGTTTCATAACAAAATTACATCTTTAGGAGATTCATCTCATCACCTGAAGATGCGAATACGTTATGAAACCCGTATCGTGCATATTTAAATATGCAAGTAACATAACAACATACATAACATAGATCTAATATAGTTTTATTCTTTTATTTCCATAATGAAAACGTTTCTTATAGTTAAGGCTAAATGTATCAGTCACATTGTAATGTTCACTTTTAAATTGGTAAATTAAAACTTAGTGGCAATTTTCCACAAACACTTATTTCCTTTACGCGGTCGGTTTTAAATTTATTTTATATTATCGTCAGGTGAAAAAAAACTTGCCCGGTCACCTTGAGATTGCCGTTGAAGCCTTGGGCGGTGCATGTTTCAATTAAGCGTGGAAAATTACCAAAGAATTACCATCGTCATGATTTTGATCAAACCATTAATAACTTCACTGAAGGAAGAATTATTATTTAAATGTTTAAAACATTTACTCCCTTATAGACCGGCGAATGAGCAATCAGACGAAGTGACTACATCCCTGACTATATCCGTATGCAGCGGTTAATGTGTCACATGACCGCTGAAATTGACTACTCCTATCGTGGCAGCAATCTCTGGTTAAATATGCTCAAATCCTATTGGCTGTATAAGGCAGTGGCGTAACTATGTGAGGGATGAGGGGATAGATCCCCCCAAAGCCACATAGAAAAAAATAATATTTTAAACCATTGTCTAAGTTTGACGTATAATAACATAATCTGCTTAGAGTTAAATTTTAACTGCCAAAATGATGTACAATGTATTCCCAGGCTTCTCATTTTTCAACAATTTTTCCGGACCCCCGTTGTCTGGGGGAGCGGGGTCGCCGCCCCAGGCCCCTTTATCCACCCCGAAAGCATGTTCGTAGTTACGCCACTGATATAAGGCATTGCAATATTTTCACTTAATTCATTTTCACACGAAGAGTATCAATCCGGCGACTACAATGTTGTAACATCAAATCGCGTCGTTCTAAAAAAACAGTGGAAATATTGCAATTTCCTAATTAAGTTATGATATCCCTTAAGTAGTCTCATCGGATATATGTGATCCCGCTGATTGATTATTTAAATGTTTAAAATTGGAATTCAGTCTAAAAACGTATCATTGAGTGCATGAAGGAATCTCAAAATTCATTTTTTTTCATTCTTAATTTGCCGTATCGTTGATCGCTTTTGTACCTTGTCCTTAATTATAAAGTGTTTTGACCATACGAGGGTATTGACGTTATAATATACATCTTACTCGATGCCAGTGAATAAAGTTGCGAGTACGCGAATACGTCCTGAATGTCAAGTCATTTTCGAGACACATATTTCGTTCTATAAATTAGAATCGTACTCATTTCCAATGAAATTAATATTAAATGTAATGGCAATTATGTAAATATTTGAATACTAGGCCAATATAACATGACGCGAGTGGTTACTTCACTTAAGTCTAACGCGACTATTTACGAACTAATAAATTCCACCATATCGTACCACATATCACCCAAAATGCTCAAATCCAATCGCCACTAGTTTTTAATATCTATTAGTACAGCCAAGAGCAGCGATACCTCTTGTCCAGGAAGCGACAAAAATCGCCCCTCGTCCTTCGCCATATCATGTTGTCGCGTCATTCCCGCTCTACCCCTGCGTTGGAGAACCGAGAGAACCTAGCTATCCCACCCTACAACCCCCTATATCACGTCCCCACTATCCATTCTATCTCACCACCACCTTCCCCACACCTTTCATCCCCCCCTGCTCCTCTCCATTCTCTTCCTTTGGCCATTGTCTTTCTCGTCCCTAATACTCCCTTTTATTATTCCCCCTGCCTCCCCTACCCCTCCCCCGTCCCGCGACAAAAACTCACGTTTCGTACTTCCTCCCTCACGTCTCGGCTCATCCTCTCTCCCTCTCTTGTACTCCTCTTCCAGCGTTTGAGCTCGGAAATGTTTAAAGTGTCGCGTCCAACAGGGGTCGTAGCTTCGTTGTTTCTCTCTCTCTCGCTCTTCCTCCGAGCGCCTAAGCGTCGTGTGGACGTGCTTAATGGCTCACGCATGTCTCAATGTTTTGTTTTATTTATTTTTTAACTTACCGAGTGTAGCTAGCTGCACGCGTCGCACCGGATGGTGGTGCTGTTGCCCTTTCCCGAAAAATTACGTTTCGCGTGTGCGTCAAGAGTCGGGTGCCCTCCCAAGGTCTCGGTTCGAATGCGTTTTACTGCGTTTTTCTATCTTTTTGTTTTTTTTGTAACCTCTCACTTGGGAAACTGGCTGCACGCGTCCTTGCCGGATGGCGTTGCACTTTCTTAAAAATTATCCTGCGCGTGCTTGGAGTCGGCTGCCCCAAGGTCTCGGCTGGAATCGGTCTTGTAATTTTTTCTTTATTAGCTAGCTGCTCTCGTCCTGCTCCGACTACTCTGTTGCATTTCGTAGAAAATCATCTTTGGTTTGTGTCTTGAGCCGGCTGCCCTTAGGTGTTTGTTCGAATCGAATGTGTCATCCATTGTGTCGAGCCGTGGATAATTTTTGGCGGGCTTGGTTGAATCTTTCTCAGAAATTATGGGTGGATCCCACCTATCTCAATGCTTGTTTGTCGATTTAGGGTGAAATTCACCGGCAATCAAGTGCCAGTATTTTCTTGGGTAGTTATCGTTCGCAGTCGAGGGCCTTGGGTGTGGCAAAACCTCTACAAAGCTTTACACTCGCCTGTTACACGAAACCCTGAAACAATACGTACAATTTAAATTCGTTTGGAAAGGGTCATTGTGTTTTTTTTTTACTGTTAAACTTACTCTTGAACAATCGCGTTTGCCATCGATTTCTAATTCCTTTCAAGTGCTGATCCACTGCAATAGTTGGCATATTTGCTGACCCTGGGTCGTCATCCTCGTGGGTAATAGTCATGCATCTTTCCAGTGGATGCATTCATTATGCGTGGATAATGAAAGGAAATTATGTTATTTTATCTTCTGAGGCTAAGAGCATTCTTAGATACACGTATTGAGCGTCCTTGATATTCCGTCGCCCGTATCATTCACAAGAGGCATTTATTACGCGCCTCGTCATTCTTGTTGGCTTTCGTTGGCATTGTTTCATTTCCCTATTAGCACGTGAGATTTCTCGGCTGTTTTATGAATGTTAATGCGTAAAACTACCCACGAGGTTGAATATTTATGATTTCACCTTGAAGAAACCTCTGAATAGTCCTTTTTCTTTGAATGTCATTCAGCGGTTACATGGGTATAAATGCTTTTCTATTTGTGACTCCTGGAAATTATATAGACGTCCATTTAATGAATACCATAGAGGTCTTTTCGTCTTTATCGAGTATTTTCTTCGCCCTATCAAAGAAAAACGAGAAAGAAATATTGCGCATGGAAATATTTTTCTTTCAGGTAATCTGATAACTCCTTCATATTATTTCTTTGCGTAATTATTTTATGTATATTCTATCTATTTTTCACACTTAGGAAAAACTAAGTATGAAATTAGTTATAGAATAGTTGTAAGATTCTCTCTTTGGCAAAAGTGTTTTGACGCAAAGATTTTGCGTTAGTTTTTATGCCTAGGTATTACTCATTAAAGTTAAAACTATCCACTGCAATTGGTAATCAATTTCTCATTCAACCTTATGTAATTAAACTGTGTGTTTAATTAGCTATTGAATTTATAATTACATTTTATATCTTGATGACGTTTATGAGCGTTTATGTCGAGTACAATAAATGTAACGCAGTAGTTAGGAGCGAATCATTGTAAATATATTTATCGTTATAAGGGAAGTCCGGTAGAGATGCCCCACCTAAGGAAATGTCTTCATATCTATGACTGAGGTAGTAGTAAGAATGTAGGACTTCACGATATAATACAACATTTATTGATTATTAACAATATACCAGCAAATTTTGATTAAAAAATATTAACCCCAAAATATTTAAACTTTTCCATAAATATGCATTTTGCCATCTCTCAAAACTTTCCGGGTGAGACGCCCCACCTCCTCGGGAGAGATGCCCCATGCAGCTCTAGCTGAATGCAATCAGAATTAAACCTATTTTATAATAACACATTCAAATTAACGTAAACTTATGGTAGTAATATAACATTTAAACACATTTTGAATCAACGTTTGTAAAAGTATTGTTCAGAATTACATGATTCCAGTGAAAATATTCTTTAAATATTGCACTGAAACTCGTATGAACTAATGAACGACAACAAAAGAAATAATATTTTACAGGAGCTTCTTACCTAATTTACAATTGTTGCTCATTAACATAACATTGCTATTATATAGCATTGCAAATATAACATTGCTCGTCTTTTTTTTCCTCGATCAGTTTGGTTCCACGCTTGTTTGCAGAGATTTCCGTAAATTGTGCATGGTTCGTGCAGCCAATAATCGCAATCGAACATTTGATCAAGTTTACTGTTAATTTTGTGGTGAAATAGTTATCCTCACATTCCAAAAATCTGTCCTGGTCATCGTCAATGATCAGTTTTTCCTTATTCTTTTCCGAATTTGCTATTTTGGAAACGTTTTATTTTTTACTCCTCGTACTTATCTTTCCTTATTTTACATATTCGCCGTACGTCAGTACTTTCGCTGTATGTCTCAATTTTCTCGAATTTATTTCGAAGGTGGGAATGGTGATATTTGATTCAACAATTTTTTAGGTGCCATTTTTGAATTCTGATGATCTTTTGACGACTTAAAAGTTGCTTAAAGGCCTCTCTCGATTTTTTTCTCTGGAGCCTAGTTCAATGCCTGGTGTTCCAGGCATTGAACTAGGGTCATGTACTCCGGACAGTCGCTAAGAGCTTTGGGTTTCTATCGCCATTATTCCATAACTTATGTTGAATAATGTTAAGGTATTGTTGATGGGTCCATAGGAAATATGTCAATCTCCTTGAAACCAGAACTTGGTGGGAGTCCATTCAGACTCTGTAAATTCCTTTTCCGGCCTTTGAAAATTAATGCCGGAGGAAGAACTTGGTCTTCAGCGTTGCAGCACGAAATCACAGTGCTGTTTTTTCCTCTCTCCGTAGATGTCAGAATCTGAACATCTTTAGCACCTTTTGTGGATAAAATCTTCCCTAGGACGTTATTTAGCCGATAACCACACTCGTTCATTTTGTAGACTTATTACTATGTACTAATTACTTCTAACCAGTGGCGGATCCAGGATAAGGACAAGGGGAGCTAAGTGTGGTTAAAAATTCTAGCAGTAGTGGGGGTCGGAAAATTACCATTCTATCTAGTGTAAATTGGATACCCAAGGGGGGGGGGCATGCCCCCCCCACATATTTATTAAAGTTATCCCCCCCCCCGAAGATTCCCCCGTTACATCAGCCACTGCTTCTATCGTATTGGTTATAATTACTTGAAAACAATACAGGTAGGGCATCTATACCTTAAGGTAGCACTGGGGCATCTCTCCCGAGGAGAGGTGGGGCGTCTCTCCTTTCAGTACGGGAGAGTTGCCCTTACAGCCAGCGGGCCAACACATGGTCTAAGATGACTTGTCACTGCTTTTGGACATTTGATAAACATGCTGCTACAAGTTTTCACCCCTTAATTCAAAGTATTCAAACATTTTAACTGATGCCGACCATAACCATTATGCTCTACCTTATAAGAGAGCGGAAAATTCGGAGTCTCACTTGAAATGATGTTCTAAAGTAGCGTAAAAAATAACGAATCTCCGCGAAACTTTTGAGGCTTGATATTAGCTGTCAAACTAATTAACGGACACCACCAGCAGAGCAATCTGATGTTTATTTTTAAAACTACCACAATCGGGGCATCTCTCCCGGTGGGGCATCTCACCCGGACTTACCTTAGTAGTGAATATGTTTATTGCTGAAACGGGATGGATAGATTAGACGTTCGAAGTATTCTTTCATATGGTAGCATTTTTACCGCGGTATTTAATTGATGATTATGATTTTTTTCGACGCTCATTTCTGTTCTAAAATATTCAAGATGACAAAAATTAAATAATTTCATCCCGTAGATCTGCCGCGGAGGTGAGGTATTCTGTGCCTCATTGGGGCAATTTCCGTCGTAGGTATAATCAATTACTGCGAGAATTGGTTGATCGAATTGTGCAATGGTGAAAGATGCCCGAAATTTCTCTTCAATTGCACGTGGAATTGATAAGTTGTTTCAGTGGCGTTTTACACGATTATTACACCGTAACGCAAATCGAGTGAAACCTTTTAGGAATGCACGAGTGACCGAAAGAGAAGTAGAAACTGTTCCAATTCTCCTCGAGCGAAAACACAAGTCCGGATTCGCTTGTGCAACAAATTGCTCTTTTTATTTAACGACCTCAACGCATAATTTATGAGCAATCGTAAAGTTCACGGGTCGAATAACATTATTACAAAATAACACTTGTCAGTTCCACATCAAATTTTTAGTGGGCTCGCAAAGTTACATGTTATGATGCCATTCTCCACGTTTCGTAAACTCTGGACGGTCGCTTGATCGCAAGTCTGTGCGTACCAAATGCAGTCAGTCATCCATCTCCGCCTTGACCTCCCGTCTCCTCCGTTTTCTTATTCCTTCCTCGCCCGGCCGGTCTACCCTCCCTTCTCGTCTTTCGTTTTTTTTCCCATATGGAGACACGTCATTTATTTCTCTCCTTCTCATCTTTTTCTCCTCTTCCTCCTGCCTCTCCCGTGGTGGAACTCCGTCCACGTTCTCTCGCTCGCCGTTCTACATCAGCACGAGTGCGGTGAGGTTTCATGTAGAGTCGGGTTGAACGGTTACCTTCTGGCAACGAATGCAACCGATCCTGGTACATTTCAGTGTCTAGTTCTGAGTAGCGGTGACTTTGTTCTAGCCATTCCCAGTTATATATATCCACTTTACCTGACGATCCTTGTGGTCGCGATTCCTAGCTATACCCACCACCACTGGCGATTTCTTGTATTCGCGATACTTAGTACTCGTTACTTTAATTTTGAAGTATTAAGGTACAGTAAAAAAAGCGAGTACCGATTCCTTTTTTCAGATACTATATTTTCTCTTTCTACTTTTAAGAAGACATCTGTATATAGTGCATTATAGCCTGAGAAGCATCTTAAGAGTATTTCGCGGGGACCAAAATCAAAATTAGGGTACCTAGGATATTATAGATAAGTTAATTCTTATATTTTTAAATTCACACTTGTTTCCTATTTGAGCAGACCGTAGCGCCAATTAGGTATTAACTCAATAAGTAATGCGAAGACATGACCACATTCTATTTGTATGACTGCGTAACGATAATTTTATTAGCGTTTTGTGAAAATGACTTTTATTTCCTTGCAGCAATCATCATTTTTTTGGTTAAAACGACAGGCACTAACATAGGAGCAAGAGTGAAAATCGGGATTTTGAAATGCGAAATCCGGATATTAGAGCGCGGAAAGTCTGTATATTTATGATCCTCAGTCGATGAAGTTCAGTTTATATTTAAAAAATTTACTAAGGATGGTAGCTTCCACTCTGGTGTTAACCACTGAAGCTACCCAGACCTCATTTATATTTTTAATACCGATGCTGTAAATTCGAGTCAGTTTGGAGTAGTAAATGTATTATTATTATAATTATTATCATTGTTATTATTTTATCCATTTCCCTCCTAAACAGCGTACGTGTGGCCTTCAATGCCACCGAGTGTGGTATTAAAAAAATAATTATGAACGATCACAAAAACCTCTGTCTTATATACGGGGAGGATAAACGCTGCATAGGGGCTACCTACCAAGCGGGACTCGAACCCGCCGCATTGGGTTTGGCTGGCAGTGCCTACAAACCGCCGCCACCGAGGCCGAAATGAGGATGACGTGGGCTTCGTTTCTCGCGCCAACCTCCTTGATCGTCTTGTGGCGAGAGCCAGCAGCTTCTCTTTTCCTTCTTCTCCCCATCCCCTTGCCTCCTACTCCTCCCGCGCCAACCTCGTTTTCCTCTCATCTCCGCCCACCTACACTGCCGAGCACAACTCGTCTCTGGCTCACTCTCCATCTCCGCACACTCTCCCCAGCATCGCTTTCCTCCCATTATCCGCCCGCTCCTCCAAATGCTCTCTCTTCTGTCCGTTGCTGCAACATTGTTTCGACGCGACGTCTGGCTCCACCATCACACGCCTTGCCTCTTCCTCCCCCCCACTGTTTTCTCGCGAAACGTTTTCTTTTTTTTTATTCCTTCTTCGCTACGTTTTCATTCTCGTCTCGCCGCGTGGGTGGAGTTCGTTCGAATCGGACCTCGAGTGGGGAGACTTAGGAAGTGTACGTGACATGGTGGCCAGACGTCTATGGGTTACATGAACTGTTCTTATCATGTTATGTATGCATCAAAATAATACCCCGAGAGCGACACTTGGGTGCTTGCCAGGGGAGACGTATCACTAGTGTGGAATCATAATTATCACTAAAGTTTTTTCTGCATACGACTTATTTAATCATTAAAATTTTGATTTATCGAGAGTATTTATTAATTAAATAACACATCTGATTAATGATTACTTCATAAATGGTTAGGAGTGAAGCATCCTCTTTCAAGTGTTTCGCGATAGTGTTCCAAACGCTTGAAAGTTTTAATTATCTATCACAGTTATTTTTATTGATGTTTTAATTTAAGTTTTTATTATATGAAGTTATACCGTAATATTAGGTTAGTGATTTTTACTTTGTCAAGGGGTTTATTGATACGATTTGGGACTTGATGTATATACGATATTTTATAATATTATAAATTTTAGCCCACGTGATGCATCTTACATTTTGATAAGTACATTATTAGCCTTATACAAAATGGTGTTTTGCGTTTCTGGCGATCTTCTTCACCATCCAGCCCAGGTTGCGGCCGGTGCTCCAACGTCTCCTTTCCTCTCCCCGAGTCCTTGGTACGTGTTTATCCGTGACAGCGCGGCTGCTGGCGGTGTCGTCCTGGACGACTCGTCCCACGCCCGGATCATTGCTAAGAGGATTAACGCCATAACCCCATGCGTTTCCGAGAGGTGATCTCTGTGAGGAAATATACGAGCATTAACTCAGTACCACTTAATTGTCAAGTCGTCATCGTAGTGTTCGTGTGCCCTTTTTTTAGGCTGGCCACCAATTTAATCTATTGTTAATTATTATTGTTACTTATAGGTTTCATTCGATGAGCTTGGCCTTGCTCCTTATAGGGATCACCCAGTAGTTATTACTTCGATTCATTTCTTTTCCATATTTATGACTTGTTAATTATCCAAGCGCGATAAAATAGTTTTATTGATATTTTTAACAGTCTACCTTGCTTTTTGTATTCATTCACCCATATTTCATTCTGTTCTCTCGCTATTGCATTTATGTTTATTTTAAAAACACGATTTCGGTAATACCTTATCATGGAGAGGGACTTGGTATTGTCTAGTGGCCATTCTGTGTACCTTTTCGCTATTGCTATTCTCTTCTCGGTTTGGGTGGTACATTTCCTTGCTCAAGTTTATCGCAACTTAGCCGATCAAACCGTGTCAGGATTGCGCAACGCGGAGAGGTGGTCGGAATAGCGTATGAGCGTCCGTCTCACGGCTGAGTTTACCATCTCCTGTTATTCTGGGTCACTATCGGGCTTCTAAAATTGGATGGCCCTCCGTAAAGACCGAAGCTCTTTTTTTGCGAATAGCTGTACATCGAAGGGTTGTAGTGTAGAATTATAATCTTTCGTGGTATTACTGTCCGTACGTTTACTCTTATTATCCGTCTTCGTTTGAATTTCATACTTTCTCCTGCATTCTTCGCACGCTTAAAGTGTCGTTTCCCCTCCTGGGATCTGAATACGCCCTAAGTGTTCATGCTTACTTTTATAACTCCGCGCATGGTACACCTTAAGCTCAGCAAATTGGAATTGGGGCCCCTTTAACTTCAAGTCTAGGGGGACTCAAAGCAATTCTTTACCGTTTTGAATATTTTCCAGCCTTTAAAAATCGAGTTTTTAATTTTGGCAACACAATGGTATTCCGATATTCAGCTGACACCTCGTGTTTTACTGAAATTATTCGTAAAATCTATATTGTTGAGGTAAGCTAACAAAATTGGCTGGAGGTGCTTTCATCAATTAGATTTACGTATAAGTGAAGTTCCCTGTGGTGTCAGAACCACACCATAAATTGCCTGTACGGACACGCATCACTCTCGTTCAACTGGTCGTTTTTGAGGCGAATTTTTGCATAGTACTTGCGCTATCATCCATAGATTTTGTGTGTGATTATAATAGAACCTATTTAACACTTGACTATATTTTAAATTTCAAATATTTACATGTTGTATTTTCTCATTTGTAAATGTTGAGTATATGAGACTCAGGCAAACTTTGACAAGGGTTTAGACTCTGAAAATTTCAATACGTTAGCTAAAGTCTAAAACGAGTTATTTGTTGCAAAATAAGTTAATGTACGACTCTACCGGTCTAGTCAGAGCGATGCGTCCTCTTGATCTTAACTTGTTTCTTATATTTTCCATCGTTATAGCGTGTTATTGAAGAGCAAGTTTGTTGACTCGAAGCTTCGTCATCATGTCTTTGTCATCCTTTCTACGCCGCATTGTTTTATCGCAGCTTGCTTGTCCTCCTTCGCCTCTCTCTTTATCCATCGCTTTCCTTTAATGCTCCATCGCGGTGGATGTTGAGTCATCTGGCCGGTGGAGTTGAGAGCTAATAGAAGATAAGGGAGGAGATAGCCCGGCTCGAATTCTGCTGTTCGTCAAATCTACTGTTTGCGAATCCGTGGCTTGTGGTTGTTAAGATACTGCTGTCTGTTATCCGAAGTGTGGTCATCAAATGTTATGAGAAGATCGGTCAAAGATGTTATCGTCCGTTTGTGAGGAGGTCTTCAATTATTAAGGACTCGCTGTGATTTTCTAGTACCTGAAAGTGATATGATACAATATATTTATATTCTGAATCCCTCCATATTTTCCTGATTTTCTGAAAATTATTCTCGCCCCTTATTCAGAGTAAATATGAACTTCACTTCTGCGAACTTCACCAATATATAAAAGGTAAAATCTCTGGTCCCGTGACAAATTTAACGCTTTCGAAGCAGAAGAAGTGTCATGCTGTTAATGGAATTCATTTCAAAGCATTGGCTCAGCGAATTTTATCCACTTAGCATTATGATACCGAAGTTCGGGGTTACAATTTTTCATATACTTTCAATTCTTTGCCACTCACCTTTGTGGAACTTTCTCAAGGCAGAATAAATATCTTGATGACATGCAAAGTGGGCGAGATATCGCAATCGCATTGTTTATACTCCTTCAAAGCTCTATTAATTAGACTCAAACCTTAATTGTTTCAGACAATTATAATCGCACATTTTCGTCCAACCATAATAGGGTAGTTTCCTTCATCAAAGAAAACGATAGGCATTGATTGCGATTCGTTGCCCACCATTAGTGTATTCATAATACACAAATTATTTGGTTTTTGAAATACCGGTTTAGACGAATGGCAAGGGTCAAATTTTATCCTCATTTGAAAAAGGCCAGATTGGCGCCCATGCGATTCCGCTCCGCGTGACGTCACAGGGACCTAGTTTCTACACGAGAGGATAGGAGTTATACATCGTCTGAGGTTACCAATGCATGCATGAGGCACAGAGCTCAGGGAAACATGTCTTAATAATCACCTATTAAAACTGGCTAAGGTCGGAAAGTTTTCTTCGCTTGATAAGGTATTAATAAACCTTTTTTAAGCCATGCGCTACCAGACAGGAAGGTACTCAGCTATCCGCTAGCATCCTGCGTCCTATCAGCGCTCAGAGCCTCGATCAAGGTCACTTCACAAGGAGAGAGGGGGAACCAGAAATGCGGCGCACGGACTTTCCTACTTACGCGTCGCGTTTTTGCGCGCTTGAAATTTTTCACTTTTCATTTAATCGCGAAAAATAGATATCGTCATTTAAAAATCTAAAAGCGCGAAATACGTACTCCAGGAGTAATAATCTTTCGATTTAGGCAATAAAAAAATAATAGGAAACCACCCTATTATTTAATGCCCTCAAAAATCCATAGTATAAAATAAAATGGTGAAAAGGCCCGGTACACAAGAAAAAAACTCTTATGTTAACTGCATGGTGCATCCAAAAAAAAAGTTTGCGTTGGCATAGTTTAGTAACTTAGGAGTTTCGACCCCTTGTTGATGTGCAGAAATTTTTAAAATTGTCTCCCCTACCACCTCCTGGAGTGTTGCATATTCCTCCTGAAACACTCTGTATATGTAATCTGTGGTCCCCTCTCACGATGACTCTCTGTCACCCGGTGTTTGAAGATAAAGATTTAGCGAATATAAGGAGAAGTGTCCCCCGAAATTTCACCTCTTCCTGCTCCTCCTCCAATGTGCTGCTCATTCGCCCGTGGTCCTGCCCCAACCCTGTTCGCCTCTACTTGTACCGTTATTCCTCGTTCTCCGTGGCTGTTCTTCGGGCCGTGTCATCGTGTGAAGCCGTGCACGTCAGTCCCATTCTCACGCCTCGACGGAAGAGCGCCCCCTCCCTCCCGCTTACTCGGCTACTGCGCATCTCACTCCAGTTCACATGCATCCCGAAGCACAGCCTCCCTCAATTCTCTCAACTCCACCCCTTCATCATCTCCAATGCAAGCAGATTTGGAGTGGAATTATAGAGAGAGCATGCGAAGACCTATTAATTACGGGTCGCTTTCCATTGGCGGTGATTTCGATTTTCGCCTTGTGACGCGGACGTTACTGGTTTTCTTCGAGGTGAGATTGTGTGTTATAATGATAGTAATAATAATATTGCTTATTAACGGACATTGAAACCCATCACACGATTGAGATACCAAAACAATTAGCCAATACAATGATGTAAAAGAAAGGCAAGATAAACACTATTTCATAGGAGTATACAATCATAGAAAAATGAGAAAACAAAAGACAATATATACATTACTAAATTATTGTACGCAATCATAACTCAATGAGAAAGATAAAAAAGGGCATGATTTGAAATCAAGTTCACCCGGACTCACCAGAAGGTAATATAGAAAAAAGCAATAATTATTATATTATCGAACATTTACATAAATTTTGTTTTAATAAAGTTCTTAAAAGTATTTATTGGTGTAGTAAAACAGTCCTAGTCACTCTTCGTACTCCTATCTCTCATTTCATGATACCTAGGCAAGAAAGAAGAATAGTTATTTCTTAAAAATAGAACCTGGGTTATGCGGATCACTGGTAATGAGCAATATAAATTCCATCTGTTTTCAGCAAATATCACTGAAACTGAAGGCTCAACCCATCGGCTCGATCTTTTCGTATTTATTTTCTTATTTAGGTTATTCATACCAGACGTTTGCGGGAGTAGAGAAGACGACAGATCGTGAATTTGACCAAAACCTGTCGTGGAGAGGAAATGATAGGCTATTATTTATCAAGAAGTACGTTAAGTGCATGTAATCCGAATACTTTCCTTTCATATTAAGCTCCAATACAACCATGAGAGTTTATTGCCTTTTCTATTTTTTCGACTCATCTGCATAATTGACGTAATTTTCCGCGATCTTATCCGCCGGGACGAGCACGCCTGTTTTGCATAACCAGAAATAATTCTCCCAAGTTTTTTTTCCAGTTATCCCCCGGGGGCGATTCCTTTTTTTAGATGCGCCTTCAAGTCGAAGTGTCCTACTTGTTTATCCTTTCCCGAGTTACGGCCCATAACCGGCTAGACGTTTCTCGTTTTCCGCGCGGAAAAAAAGTGGAGCGTCAGCTCTTCTGGCGCCACAAATAATCGTCATGATTCCTCAAAAATAATTCGACGCACCGTTAAAAATGTGAGATTGTTAATCAGAGTCCCTAAGTTCTGTGTCACGTTACTCGGAAGTGGCGTAGGTTGCTAATTAACGACGTAAAGGGTGTCATCACGATACGCCACACTTGGGAGGAGTTGGAGCGGAAACTTCCACTTTCGAGATTGGTTTATGTATCGTTGATGTTCCACCAAGCGGAAACATTGTGAAACAGACGGACTCGTAAGTATGTAACCATTCCGGTAAATCTTTTAACCCGTGAAGGAGCCTTGAATTTTTTTCCTTAATGATCCGGAGGCGTACACACACGTGATGATGGGCTTTCTCGTTCCATGTTCTTCCCCTAGTAAGTGCTTATTTTTTTTTCATTCGATCTTGAGCGGAGTATTTTCTCGTTCCCACTCATTTTACGGAACACTTCTTATCGGGACTCCCATCTTCAAGTGTCCGCTTTCTGTGTTGATGAACGCATTTTGCCGTGCGCAAAGAAGAATAAAAAATGTGAGACTGGAGAATTTGATGCACATCCACTTTCTTATTACGCGGTAGAAACAGTGCCATTTTGATTGGCGAATATAGTGTATGCTAGGTTTCTTGGATGAATATCTATTAGGTACTTATTCCATTTCTCTTTTGCATAAAGCTTCATTTTTAAAAGAAGTGGTATTCCACCTCTTGCTATTGTGCTCACTCTCATCAATTTAGGACACTAAATTTTTATTTTGAAATCCGATTCGATTTCTCCATGACATTTTTCGTACGCATATCTCCTCAATTATGATCCATCCCACTCCTCGTAACATATATCGGCTTTTTATTGGTTGGAAATTTAGTTAAAATTGTTGGACTTAAGAATTGTATGTTGTCTTTCGAGGGAAAGGATTTAATTGGTTTGGAATGTCTCTGGCTCGTTCTCTTGGACAGCTAACATATAATTAAATTGAGATTCAACTGGCATATTTCCACAAATATTTCAATTTAACGACCGGTTTCAATACATTTTATATAATAATCAGGAGGAAGAATTATCTCTTGATAAATCAAAATGTATTGAAACCGAGGGTGAAATTAACATATTAGCGGTTGCTAATATCTTTTTCATGAATGGGTAACGTTTTGTTGGGATTATGATTTTTTCACATGGTTTTGCGGATTTTTCGTCATGAAACTTGACATACTTAAAGGTTAAAGAAGCGTAATATGGCTTTCATCCTCAATATTTCCTATTATTCCTATGCCCAGTTAAAAGGTTTTTCTTTTTGAAATGAAAAGTATGTATTTTTCAAGGCTCTCAGTGAAAAACTATAGTAGTCGGTTGTGTTCCTACAAATCATGGCATTAAAGTGAGGACATTAGTTGCGAATGATTAACGGGTCTAAAAAAAAAAGGAATGGGCATGAATAATGTTGTATAAAGTTGTATGTGAATCATGTATAATTTTTATTTCAGCCTGGGTTAGATGGCAAGGGCCACCGAAAATTTACGGACGCAATTATTCCTTTGCCAAACCTGGGGGCCGTAATTTATATTTTTATGTTTTTTGTATAGTTATCGTTTTTTATGTGCCCGAACCTATTGAAAGAGGAATTTGTGCTCGAAAATAGACCGTCTCCCATTGTCTTTTTACTATCGCCGAGGTACCCATGAACTTCGCGACGCCATTTCACGACCAGAAGTATCCGAACTGCAGTCGGCCGCCGCTTCCATCGCATCAATGGCCGTGCAGCACGAAATGCCACTTTAATGGCACCCGCTTTTTTTTCCTTCCCCGAGTGCCTCAATTGCGAAGAGAGTGCATTAACGTCCATTCCGGATGATTCGCAGGGAAAATGGCGCGGACAAACGGCTAAATGCAAAACCAAGCGAACTGCATAGAGGAGATCCAATTCCATCCCATATTAGGGTGATTTCTGTTGCTACTTCGGTCGCATTTTTATCGGTTTTCAAAAATGTCCGTGGCGCGTTGAGCGAGTCCAATGCGATCAACTTTTTCCCATTACTTTGCATTATCATGTTTTTAATTTCGAGGAATAGCATTGAAAATTAATAAAAGTGACAGATCACATATCATCATGTACATAAATTTCGGTAAATACCGCTAATTATAAACGATTTTAGTTTCTCCTGGTGAATACTATTGATGAATATTTCTCGGGTTCTCATCCAGGTTTATTCTTTCATATAAGCCGACGTTTCGAGAGACTACTTGTCTCCCATCTTCAAGGTCGTGTTACTCAATGGAAGTCCAATTTCACACTAATTATACCTTATTTCCTCGTGAAACTCGGTCCGATTTGCCCTTCATCGACGGGAGTGGAGACTTTCTTTTTAACCCATTTAAATGCGCGTTGGTTGACAACACATTTAAGAAGCCGGATTGAGGATCCTCTTTTGTAACATTCGTGTGCAAAACTTTCGTGGATGACCAAGCCGACCCCACCCCGCTCTGACGTGATCGTCGTGCCCGGGAATTTCGGATGCTCACTTCTCTTCCTCCTCCAATGCGGCTTTTCCGAATTGATTCAGTTTCCCAGCGCAGATGTGCCTCGGAAGGAGGAGAATGGGGTTGGGGATTGTAAAAGGGGAACAAAAGAGCTCCCAACTCTTCCCCCCGTTGTATAATCCCATCGCGCTCCACGCGAGCATATACGCGCTCGGAAGCTTTTTTCCGAATTCGGCCGCCAGAGGGGAGGCGTGGGCGGGCGGCCGTTTGGCCGGCATGTGCTCGCTCTCTTTGACGAGTCCGCCTCACGTGCTCCGGATTCAAGTCTTTTTGATATCTCGAAGGGAACTTTCAATTGGTGCTCGTTTATATGGAAAACGACCTTTATACATGATAATTGGTTGCAATATATACGATTTCAATGCCTGAATATGTTTTCTTGTTATTTTTAGAGCACTGTCACATACAAAATGTTATTCACATGCGTATCCACCATAAAATCAGGCTAAAACACAAAATATGAATGTGTGCGTAACTAATAAACCTACCTGGGCCAGTAGATAACGTATTGAAAGCTACATTACTTTTACATTTTGTAAACATCTGTACCCAACCAGCGTATTCAAATGCACGCCTTGAATTCTTTGAATATTATTATATGAGGAATAGTATTATTATTATATGAGGATTAATATTATTATTATGTGAGGATATCTTTGAATATTATTAAATAGATTAATTCCGTCCTAAGCCGTACATTTGTGGGGACAATGCCTTGTTTGGATATGTTCTGCAATTGAGGCTAAGGCTCCATGGATCATCATTGGTAACACTTGATAATGCTGAAATTCCGCCATGTCACGGTTAATGTCACTGCTCTTTTGGCTCTATGAATAAGATTTCCGTTTACAGTGCCTCCATTGCGCGTTGATTCAATACTCCCCCGTCTTCATCCTCTGCACTATCCCGCCCTGGCTTGCGCACAGTAACGTAACGCCTCCTCTGCCAACTTTGCCCTGCTACTGTCACTCTTAGATTCCCATCCTTCGTAACGCACTCGGTGAAAAAGAAACCGAAGCAGAATACCGTGGCGCGGAGGTTTTAAAAAGGAATGGCTCTGTCGTGGAAGGAGGGTGGGGTACCGGCAGAAAGGGGAGGAGTGTGGGGAGGGGGGGATAATTTACGGTTGGGACGAGCAGGAGATTGACCCGGTTGCAGAGCGGTGTAAAAGTGGAGGGGTGTGGGGGGGGGGGGGCGCAGGGCCGGAAAAGGGGGTACATACTAAGGAGGAGGGGTGGGGAAGAGGGGAATGGGTTCTGTGTAGAGTTGCCAACCCTCCCGTATTACCTTGGAGATCGCGTGTTCGTGATATTATTTTCAATTGCTTTGGATGGAGGATTAGACTACTTACTGATCAGAGGTTCCCGGGTTCAGAGCCCGGTTGAAGCCTTCGTCCACCCAGAGCAAAATCGTTTTAGAGATTGGTGGCCAAGGGACAGGAACTGGCCGTCATGCTCTGAATTCGTTATTTTCGCACGCTTGTGGCATAATCTGAAATTCCTACCCTCACCTATCCATACCAACTTCCTGGTTGAATCTCTGAGTTAGGGAGTGAGAGACTTTGAGAATTATACCTATTTTAAATTCATTAGCTTATCATCATCTGAGTATGTTCTCCCGGCTTTTAGCACTAACAGATTCACTGTCCATAGCATATTCCAAAAAAAATGTATGATCACACCGAGGTTTTGATCCTGAATGAGCTCTTATCTCAGCAAACGCTGAGAGAGCGAAAGTGCATCAATGACGTGAGCACATTCCTTGTAATAAATTTGAATTTTGGTTCATATGTATTTTACGTAGTTTGCCTTGGTGCGTATACAGAATGATCTACGCCGCTGCGTTTACAAGTTATTGTTTTTACTTTCAATAAATTTTGTAATGTTAAATTTTTTGACAGCCCCTAAGGTTTGGCATGTATCGGGGTCAATGCTGTCGTCTTTGCAAACAGGGTGTTTTTTTTCAAAGGAAGAAATAATAAAACTTCGCTTCAAAATGATATAATCATACATTTACGATGATGTGTATTCAAGACGTTAAGTAATTAAAAAAAGAACTTAAAAATTAAACAAAATTTACACTACGTTAATAAAAAGAAAATTGCGTGATTTACATAGCAATTTCAAGGGGAGGTGAATCTCTGAGTATACGCACCAACACGTACTACGTAAATTATATATGTATACATTAAAATTTGTAACACGGTATGTGCTCACGTCATTAATGCATCGCTCTCCTAGTGTTTTAACCTTAAGGTTGGCTGAGATAGAACTCCTTCTCATCTTAAAGACTAATTCAGAGAACAAACATGCCCTAATAGAGTCAAAAATTTTGCCTTGATTTTTAACACGAAAGGGAATTTTAATAAAGGTAGTGTTTTGTAGTGAAAGTTTATCGAGTTCAAACTGATCACCCGTTTTTGTTGTGGAGGTGAGTTGGCAACCCTGGCTCGGGGAGAGGATTGTGCTGGGGGGAAGGAGCGGGGGGGAAAGGGCAAGCCGCTTGTGTCGGGGTCGAGATCGAAGACCCAGACCGCCGCCGCTGCCGCTCACTATCTGCCCCGTCCTGCCGTTATTATGATTCTCTTCACCCCCCCCCCATCTCCCAGTCAGGACGTATTCACCCCCCCCCCCCCACAAGAGCATTCTGGCTCGGTCCATGGCTTATCTCGGCCTCAGCATCAAGAGGGAATACAACAGCAGTAATTTCCGACCGACCCCCTTCCAGTTTTTTTTATTCCAAGAAAGAAAAGGCTGAAAGACGTAGTAATCACGGTTTCCCCAGCGGCGGATTATTATTTTTTCTCATTTTTTATTTTCTTTTTTTTCCTCTTTGGGCCCTTTGGGTGTCGTGAGGTAATGCTTCCTTTGGTTTCCCATACCTTTTGCTGCCTGATGGTCAGGGTCGCATGCTTAAAGTGGAGAGGCGAATGTAGGTGGTTGCCAAAGAGAAAGTATATTTTTAGCCTAATTAGCTGTCCTAGAAGTAGTCATGGTTTTATCGAGGCGTATCCTCCATTCCCTGTTAAAGGTTATCCTCCTAGATTGTGAGCCTGCGGAAAGTTTTATAACATCTGTGGCATGTTGTTACCTGGTATCATCCTGCAAGAAGTGTTCCCTCGGCGTTTTGCCATATATCTTGTCTTATTTCGTGGAAGTTTATCAGTGTTCTAAATTTTCGTTCAGCCACCAATTTTTCCTCGTGGAAAATAGTAATTAAGGTGTAGTCGTCAAAGAAAAGCTTATATGCAAATCTTTGGATTTGTCTATGCAATGGATGGATGGCTTTATCTCTATTCATTTTTTGATATACCTTATCGTAAGTGAACGCATTCTAATGCACAGCGTTATCTCTCTCCTTAGATAATTTGAGCTTTGTACTTCCTGGTTATAGATAGCGGTAAACAATCGTATGGGTCGAATTAAAAAAACTTTGTCTGGATTTCTGCGTAAGATAGATTTTCCACGGATGGACTCTGCCTCATTCCTATCCTGCCATCGTATCCTTTCCTGCCATCTTTAGCACTTAGTCGTTGCTATTCCTGACGTCCTCTTCACGTTATTCATTTTCTCCCTAGCCAATTTGTTATTTATTCATAAAGCATTCGCTTCTTATTGAAAAAAATTAATTCATCACCAATATAACACCACTTTTTGGCCTTATTATCGGGGGAGAGGGGGTACTGTAAATGACAATGGACCATCACTAACAACCATGCACTGGATAGGGGCAATCTACCTAGGTGGGGCTCGAGCCTGCAACCTTCGGTTTGGCCGGCGAGGGCGGTAACCCGCCGCCTCCGAAGCCGGTTATGGATTCTACTTGGACTGGCTTTAGGGTCCTGTTTATCTTATATGGCCAATTTGAATTTGCGGATCGCTGGCACGCGAAGGTCGCAATTTCGCATCGTTAGCACTAATATGGCCGCTCAATGTAGCATTAAGTAGCGAAACAGAATAAACAATTGTTTGTTTGCGTATAGATTCAGCCGTGTTAAGAGGCTCCGGCGGAGGCGGACGTCGGTGGAGGCTTCCTAGAACTGGTCTTCGGCCAATTACCAATCTCCGGGAGTGGGGTTATCTATCGAACATGAAAAAGGATGCTCGGTCCTTGGTAATGTTTTTCCTCGCCATCGATTCATGCGGACCGCTGGCGCCTGAGCCGCGTTTGCTCAAAGTTTTCCGTTCGGGCGGGAACGAACGATCGCTTTTACAAACAAATTTCAGTGCGCCACTGCGGCGGAAGGTCTATTCCTTGGCCCACGTTTTGTTTTTCCTTCTTCCCCTTCCGCGCGTCACAGTCCGAGGGGGCCAGTTAATTGGGTTGGAAGATTCGAATCGTAAAAGAGGGAGAGAGAGAGAAAAAAGACAAACGTTTATAATGCGCAGGCGCGAGCTTAAAGGGGATGGACCATTTCAAACAGCGGATGCATCGCATAATATTGAATGAGGGTTTTTTTTGGAGCGTATTTACTCTTAATTTTTCCGCCGGAGACGGAAGAGGTGATCGTCGGAAGCAGCTGCCGTTTCTTTCCTCTAGATGGTGATGTTTTATTTTATTTAGTCCATTTCCGAGCGGTTCATTGGTTTGATTTTTTACATCGCCGAATTCCACCATTACGAATATTATATTAATGCCTAAAGAAGCTATTTTTTGCTTTTTACTGTCAATTCCTTGTCTTTTTTTGTGGAGGCAGAAAAGTTTTTCTATTCGATTATCCTTCAAGGCCACTTAAGGCGACTTTACTGTGGCGGATACAGCAAAGATTTATATCAAGGTTCCACGTCCACGTGGATATGCTATTCGCATGGTTACGCGATTAGTGTCAGATCTTACTGCGGAAAGGGAATTGCTGGATATATTGCGTTATCTAAGGCTGCAGTTTTTATTTCATCTCGGATGAGATGTTATCAGCGTCATCAATCAAAATAAACTGTGGAAACGGCCGCCGGAATTTTTCCTCTCCTCACAGATATCGTCAAACTGTATGAATTGCGATTTTTATTGGTTTTTACTTTTTAATGGTTAAATTAGTTTCAAGAGGAAGTTTTTATCCGACAGTGGATATATTATATCTCTTATCTTTTTTTCGTACGTTTGTGTTTAGAAATGATGTCGCAATCGTCCCTCGTTAGTGATATGAGTGAGCGTAATTTTATTTATTTTCATTATTTTTTATATCTTCCCGACTGCGTTTAGCTACGATGTATCGTATAGCCTCTGTTGTTTGCACACGTGGTACGTTAATACTTTTTTTTAAAGATTCCAATCGGTTTCAATGGCTTCCCATTCCATGACGAGGCCCGCCTCAGCGTCATCCAGTTCGGTGCAGAATTCGTGGAATTTCTCTCGCGTGTGGCGGAACTGATTGCTCGACGGAGACATAACCAGCGATGCCTGAGATTATTTTTTGCCTCCCTCTTTCTCTCTCTGGATCGTTCCCCGTGCTTCGCCTTCTCCGTTTCGGTAGAGTGGATCGATAGAAGATAGATCTCGTATTTTGTTTAGAAACACCTGATATTATTCGCTTCCACATCTAAATGCTACCCCACAAGCCGCATAAATACGCTTGTGACAGTGTTGTTAGGACACCAGCTGTATACATGTAGGAAAGAAAATCTCTAACGAAATTACGCTTGTGTTTATATTTTTATTAATTATGTTTCTTAAGTTTCTTATTACTTCTAACAGCATATGGTAGTATTATTTTTTAGTATGCGTGACGTTTTTTGGACGGTGTGGTGTGCATGTGGGAGTCCAATTGCATGCTGGTGATTGATCACCCCCTGCCAAACACCCTAGAGGTCGCTCGCAGGGTATTATGTATATATACGACAAGCATTTATTAATGTCCTATATTGTTCGGGGGAAAAATGAATTCCCGTACCTATCCGTCGGGTAAAATATCTCTACTAGCGTATCGTTTCTGTGGGACCTGGAAATACAGTGGGGTTCTAATATGATGATTTCTGTGTCGACCTTAAAGATATCTATTCTCGACTGCTCTGGCAATTTAAGCCTACCGCACTGTCTCCGTGTCTCCTGTCTCACTTCGAAGTTTGAACATGATCTGGTGGTATCATTTGGGTACCTTCCCGTTTTAGTACTTGAGTGCTCGACTCCTGATCTTATTTTTGCTCATCTCAATTCTTGAAACTCAATTTTCAATCGCTCGTGATCAATTTGCGTCGCAGATATCATGGGCGTGGACGCTGGCGTAGGCCGCTAAGAATAATCCCGCACGTCGTTGCCATCGAATTTTTTTTGTGTCGGCGCATGTCTCGATTATAGGCTCCTATGATAAGGATTCGACACGTGCTTTCTCAGTTGTCTCTCTGACGTGTAGGGGGCATTGGGAAGTCAGTAAATAGTGGCAGTTAATATTTCTCCCATCTTTGGGCCATTGTGGTCCTTACATATCCTTTTTTCTCGGGACATTCGTGTGCCCCTTGACCCAATTAGTATGATCCTTTTTCGTTTTATCACTTTCTTATCATATATATATATGATATGCGAATTGTGTATTGTTATCGCTCAATTAAATCTGCATATTATTCAGGGGAATAATCTTTTGCAGATCAATGCTGATAATTTAACCCGATAGAGCGTATAAAATGTGCGCAGTTGCCAATGCTGAAAGGACCTGATCCCATTTTAATTTTAAGAAGGAACATTTCTGTCCTCGTAAACTTTTTTACGGAACGGTTTGTTACGAACGAGATGTTTATTAGATATACATTGAGAATCAAGTAATTTCAAATTGAGTTGTATTGTACCAAAAATTGGGGGGGGGGCATTGAAATATCTTCACGATATATTATGTTTGATTAAGAAAAATATATCGGAAGGACCTCTTCTTTCCGCTACTAGGAAACTGCTTTGCCAGAATCAAATCCTGATCGCCTCTGTTGCGGAGCGAGGTCCGTGGTGAATTCTCGAGGATTTGGTTCAGGAGGAGTATCGTTTATCCCCTGGAATGTGTTATTTTTTTCCTCGGTGTCCCCCCTCGCATGGCATTCACTGTGAAAGCAATAAGGTTTCCTCCCTCCACCCCTCAAAAACGGAAACCAAACCCCCCGAATCCCCCTCGCCTCTCACCTGTCCTGTCTATATCCGTCCCATCACGCAAGGTGACTCTAAGAGCCGAGCTCGTTGCTTTGCGGACGTGGGCTAATTTATCGACTATAGTGCAAAGCTCTCGCCTCAGAAAGAGAGAGAGAGAGAGGTATATACGTATATTCGTGTTGTAGGCACGTCAGCATTTGGACCCGCGTTTTAATTCCGAGAAGAGAGAATCCTTGCTGCTCTCAAGCTGAAGGGACTTAAATAATTTATCTTCCGCTTCCTTCCCACGGCCCGGGTTGTTTTGGAATTCTGTTTAGGAGGGCCTCGTGGGGATGAATAACCCCCTTCCGTCTCGTCTTTCGACCTGCCCCTGCTTACTCCTCACCAATTCATTCCACATGGGCGTCTTCCGCCTCTCCTCCCCTCCATCTCCTCATATTGCTCACCTCCCGCCATTAACCTTTATCCCCTTCATCCTCATATCCTCCTTCCAGTCTCCTCTTTTAAGCAGATTACGTCAAGAAATGATGCTGAAGCGTCCGATCTATCTGTATTATATTCACTACGCGACAGCATTCAGTCGCTATGCATATAATGAAAATGATTAGTTAGTATTGTCAGTGACTGAAAACTAATTATCTTAAAAATATCTCCAGCTTTTTAGCGCCACACTATCTCTCTCATTCCCTAAATCCAGGAATCAAACGTTTTCTTTATCAAAAATAGCAAGCAAAAAATGCCTATGCTTTAAGAAAAAAAAATATTTAAACTTTCATCTGGAAACGGTATCATAATCTCGGCAGAAATATTATGTACTTTGAAAATAATCGGGCGTTACAAGAATAATTTCATAAACGGGTATATTTTTGAATGCCCTTCAAACTGTGAGCTACAGTCTTTTGTTGAAAAACATTATTATCTTATTAACCTCACCATGCTACTTGCTGAGTTATTTATTTGATATTTAGCGAAATTACCCAAGTCAAAGTATGGCATTTGATTCAAAATATCTTGTATGCCCTAACTGTGGAAAATTTTTGGGTACTGTTGAAAATTTTTAGTTATTAGTCTGATCATGTGTAAATAACCTGATTTTGATGTTTGGCATCTTTTCTTGGCATTAAATTTTTAACCGCTGCGCCAGAAAAATTGTAATTGCGTACCTATTTATTTGGAAATGTGTATTCTGTGCCTCCTTAACCTTTCCCGTCCCTCATTCTCCTCTCGCTTCGCTCGAAGCCCTTTATGTCGCGTACTTCTCCACCCATGAGTGTCACCACTTGGCTTTGTCCCGACACCCCGCGACTCCCTCCTCGGGAAATGCCGTCGACAGAGACTTGGCTCGTTGTTTCGTCCGTGCCCGTCAACGGGGTCCTCTCCTAAATGCGTCCGTTAAGTCGTCGTCGTCTGTCTCTCCCACTCCAAACTTTCCGCGTGGTGTATGACCTAGATCGAACTGGGAGCAAGTTGAAGCGGTTCTAGTTTCGTACTCTGTGGCGAAATGTTGTCTTTTGATTTCGAGAGAGAGAGAGAGAGGGCTGGGGGCGCCATTTCGAGTTCTGGTTTCCCTCGCGCCGTGTTTGTTTTTTTTCGCGAAACTCCCCAATTCCTCGAATTTCCTGAAGGAATCTCTGTCGTCTTGGACGTCTATTGATCAAGATGCTGAGCGACGGGCGAGCATGTGAGATTTTTCCGGCGTTCTATCTGCCTCTCTCTCATTCAGGGAAAGTTTCGTGGTACCGTTCACGCTTGGCCTGCTTGATGTTCAGGCGATCATTTCATCTCGATCGTGTTTAATGGGAGAAGAGTGAGATGTTCAGGCGTAAAGTTAGCATTTTTTTAATCTCTCTTCAGATCTTTGGTATTATTCCCGGCGGAATGTGTTCTCAAGAAATGTTGTGCTTTTAGTTTTAAAATTAGTCGAAACAGCCTCTTTTAAGTTTTCAAGAGCTTCTGGTATTAATCCATTACTACCCGCGCCTCTCCTTCATCTCGAACTCCTTTGTTTTGCATTGATTTTTTCTAGACAAGCATCCTTTCTGAAGATAGCAACGTTCTTTTATCGAGAATGTTTTACTCGTTTTTCTCTAGAATTCTTCATCCCGTGCTTCTTTTTTTAACTCATCTCTTATTTTTACATGGTTTTCTTAATTTTATTTTTATTTTTACTGCTATGCTGAAGATAGTTGCCGTAATTTATTATTCTTGGTCGACTGCAATTTCTTTCTTACGCTGGATGCATTGTCTTGTTCTTAATAAGTGCCTTATATTTCCTTTGAAGGTCTATGTTGCTTTGTTTCTCTCGAGATCAACATTATAACTTGTGTTTTTTTTTATCATTCATTTACTTTTGACTCTCATATAAACCTTGTGTATGACCTTTTTTCCCACTTGCTTCTATTCCATTGGGTTCGGCTATTTTTCTTGGTGGGCATGCATCTATGAGGATAGAAATTAAGCCAAATCGTCATTTTGATGATAGAGGCAAACTATCATGCTATGCTCATGATTATGTGGTTTCATTTGTATTGCTATTTTAACTTTACTAAAATATTGTATCAGATTGATAATAGATGATGATGTAATACCATAGAAAAATTACTAGGCCCAGATGATGGAAGTATTAAAGTCCGTTATGTTGGTAGAGAGTTAGTTTTTCATTGCATGTGAAGTAAACTCGAGATATTGGATTTGTTAATTATGCCAGTGGTCGAGATGTATGATACTATAACTGGGTTTTTACCGGTGAGGGTAATTATATAGCGGTTGGGGAAAAACTTCATTGGCACAGCGTAGAGATGATAATCTTGATTGAACTTTTAATCTTGGGGTGGCTTCTACTTGGCGCATCTTCCTTCATATTACACGCGGAAAGTTATTTCTCATATTTAAATTTGTTACTTTTTCTCAACTGTCACGGTATACATAGGTGTATTTTCCCATAAATCTCAAAATACGACTGCCTAGTCGAGCGATTCGCATTTAACTTTGAAATAAGCTATAATAATGGATGTCCACCAAATTTACTCTCCTGATGGTGTGATCCATAAAATGCAACCTTAAAATACTATTCCTTACGATTATAATTAATATGTAGGAAGTATTGAGAATAAATCGATCGCTCTGCACTTACCGCGGCGCTGCGGGCATTTTCGAAAATTAATTTAATTAAATGCGCTCTATGTGGAAACGAAAATCAATCTTACACTTGGACGGACTGGTTGCTCCACCATCTAGTCTCTTTGGTTGGTATGAACCCTGTGCCGCTATTCGAATATTTTTTCCTCGCGAGTATTGTTGCCGCCAGTGGGTTCTTTTATTTGGTGGGAATTGTTTAGAATACTAAGTTGTCGACATTCTTTGCCTCTGTATTGTTTATATCCATCAATCGTTTCCCCAATGGTTCTAATGGTGGATTTACTGATCCTACATTCCTTAATTTTGTGATAATATTTCTTTAAGTTATCGGGACTAGCCACGGTGATAACTTTACGGGAGTCACCCGCAATGCGCAAATTGTGCAAAAAATCCATAGAGAAAAATCATTCGCCTTGACCGGGGTTCGAACCCGGATCCCTCGATTTTCGGCTTTAGCCAGTTAAGCTACCGAGGCGTCATTCATCCCTGTGGAAATTTGTGGACTATAGGGTCAAGGATAATGGGTTTTTTTCTGGATTTTTCGCACAATATTTCTTCCTTGGAATCAGTGTGAGTGTTTTCGTCGTTCGCGCACCTTTGCATTAGCGTGGCTTTCCTCTCGGCAATACGTACAGTAACCCAGCAATCCATTTCCTTGGGATGAGCATCGTCTTGTCCCCCGAGCAGAGAGCGTTCAACATCCCCAGGTGTGCGTGGGAGGGGGGTTGAAGGGGATGGGGCCTGGCTGGTTGGATGGCTTGACCTTATTAGACTCACTCCCTCGACCCACTCCACCCCTCCGCTCTCGGAACGGATGAGAGTAGAGAGAGAAAAAAAGAGCTGGGTTTTTTTTAGCGCGACGCTAACGGGATCCCAGTCTCTCCGGTAGCCACGGATTAAGAGAGGCTTCTTCTTCGTGGGGAGTCAATCCTTTCCTTAATAGCTTGCCGTTTCCTCGCCCCTCTTACCGACTTTCCATCCTTTTCACCGCTACCGTTGGGGGACACTTTTCATGGTGATACAATTTAAGGGAAGATCATAATTGTCCACACCGTATTAAAGGGAAACTAGAAGAAGATGTACGATTTGATTATTTCATCAGATTATCGAGGAATATCGCGTAGTTAATGCGCTATATCTTTGACATTTCATGTTCATATTTTCTTTTTGCAATTCGGCATGTAAGTTTTAATAAATACCTTCGGAATGAATGTCTGCTCCCGCTAGGAACTTGAAGTTGGAGGTTTAATTTTTTTAAATGTCATTCTCTTTGTACTTTTTTATGTATATATTATCAGTTTTGTTATTTTCGTTAGTGATTAAATTAAATGGTTCAACTGTTTTATTAAAAATGTATGGCACCGATTCACATTCATCTTGTGGAAACGCCATTGCTAATGAAAGCAGAAATAAATGTATATTATAACTCAAGTTTAAATACTGATCATGATTTCTTGGTATCTTTGGTATTGATAACTTAAATTTGCTGTTAACAGCCCTTACTATGGGTTATTTCTCCGTGAAATTCGGATGGCTATGCCCATCTGTGACGCGAAAGGCGACTATTGTGAACACATTCAAGTGGGTGGGTTACAAGACGTTTGAATGAATGGATTAATTTTCCTGGGGCCTTGCCTCTTATAGATAGAACAAAAAAATATATACATTTTTGAGCATCATAAATAGAAAAAATCAACAATTTGGAACTAACAGAGTGAAAGTTAAATATAAGTCAATAAGATATTCACAATTTCGAAGGCTGAATTGAAAGTATTTAGGAAATCGTCTCACAAAATTCATGTGCATTTTTTTTAAAGTTAACAATAAAAGAAATGCGCTAAAATACTACAATTAAATATGCAAACGACTATTGCATGCAAAATTATAAAAAACACATAGTGGTCAGATTGTACCTAGCATGTTATAAAATTTTATCTTAAAACTGGCAACAAATGAACAATTTTTTATCGTTTATTTATTTATTTATTTATTTCCATCGCCCCGAAAACAGCTCACAAGGCCTTTTACATCGGAGGGTATAACATGAAACAACAACTAACACACACAACCATGCCCTGAATAGGGGCAACCTACCCAGGCGGGACTCGAACCCGCGACCTTCGGTTTGGCAGACGAGGACTTTACCCCGCCGCCACCGAGGCCTGCGTTGTGCGATGACTTAGAAAATAAAGATGCCCAGGAAAACATAGAGTGCAAATATCTCCAGTGGAAAGTTCCACGGAAAACCTGCCGTATAAATATTCAGAGAACTTGCTTTAAACAACCTGTTCAAGTAGAATTTTGAGGAAATATTTTCTTCGAGTTTTCACATTGAGCCAGTTAAGTTCATTTCAGTAGAAGAGTCATTAGGACATCTCATACGGACATGTTTAAAAATATTTAGTGGCCGACAGGAGAAATGTCTATTGCAGCATTCGTGGTTGAACATTGGAATCACCTTGCAGCGTGGAGTGTTTTCGCTGCTTTTTCCGAAGCGTTGGTTTCGTGGGTGGGAGCAGACGGGGCGCGGTTTGGATGCCATTCCCAGAGAGGAGCAGTTTACCCTCCCACCCACCCACCTCTGCCATTCAACACCTACCGACCTCTCCCACACTTATCCTCGCTCCCTCCCTCGAGAACCGTCTCGAGGCCACGATTAAAGCCGTAACCATGGGAAACGCATTCTTTCGACGCGTGAGAAAAAACCACGCTCGAGTCTCATGATTTCTGCCAGATCCCGGGAGTCGCTCATTTTCCCCACCCTCTTCCTTTCCATCTCTCTCTCTCTTGTCTAAGTGCTGTCTTTAATTTGTACCGGATGCCTTACGTTGAGAAACCTCTCGGTTGCCTAGGAAACGCCTCTTTCGAAAAGACGACGCCACCTTTCAATTAAGGGACTGATTGAAAGTTCTCTAAACGCGAGAGGGAACTTATTTATATATTTATTTGATTGCCGTTTGTGCGCACTGTTGATATTTTGAGCGTGACTTTCGATTGCGCTATTATATTTCTTCCGTTCATTTTTGTCGTGTATTAATCATATAATCTTCTTCTTCACTTTCAGATGAGAGTACGCATGCGGAGATCACAAGATCCAGCTCACCACACAATCCAGTCAGCAGTAAGTATTATCACGAAAGGTCCTCTCCTATTTAACCCCATTTTGGGACAGGCACTCACGATGGATGTAGTGAGGCGCTATTTTGTTGTAGTTAACTTGCAGTAAGCGTGGTAATGAATCATTTTGTGTACTTCTACACTTTTTGATTTCACGATATCAATCGGTTCCCCGTCAGATCTCTAGTAAATTTGTGGAAGCCTTGAAGTGATTGATATTGTGAAATGCAGTAGCATGAAAGTGTACTAAATTATTCATTATAAGGTTATTGGTTCTATAAAGCCGATATATGCAGTGAATTAGCTGATTTATTCACTCTTATGCTCTCAGCTTGCGTTGCACTATCATCGTCTTCGTAATCATATGTAACTCCGTGACTCCTTATAAAATGACGGAGTTTCTGCGTTTTTCAGCCGGTAAGATTAACTTGGAAGTTTTTTCACCGTGCATGTTATATTGTTACTTTGAACGACAATTTTCTTCTATTTTTCTAGTTATTTTATGGCCACTTGATATTAAATGCGTCGCTATGCGCTAAAAAAATTGAAAACATTATCTCTTGGTAATATTGATAACCTATCGGCTATAATAATAACAATGATTGGAAATAAGTGGAAAATAAAAACTTTCGGTTGTCCTCAAATGTTCTACATCAAGCGTAAATGTTCAGAATTTATGCATTCGCATTATAGTTATCAGCACCAGTTGACGCTGAATTCCCTCTGCTTGCGTCCGGCGGACTGCAATCGGAAATTATTCGTATAGGGATTTCATTCGAATCTCCAGGGAGGGGTGGGGAGTAAACACTCCTTACACACTCGTTCATATACCTTCGGTTTTTATTGATACGTAATTGTGTAAAAGAAGCCATTAAATCTGGCCATACACTTTAGTAAATCATAATTTCGTTCCGCTCCAGAGGTTTCTCAGTGCTCATAATTTCATTTCACGACCCGGGATACGATGCAAGATGATGATGCCGTGGTGATGTGCCACGGCGATGCTTCGGTGCTAATCATCCTCATATTTGTGAAAGGGGAGATCGTCATTTTTTTCTCTCTCTCTCTCTTACGAGAAACTCCGCGATCGATGTAGCGCAAAATGGTAGTGGGCGGTAATACCTGTAATTCAAGTCTCCCCCTCTCCCATACGAGTCCGGACGTTTTATAGTTCCCCGGACTGCTGCTTCATTCGCCGCGGCCATTCCGGTCAACCTTCTTCGACCGGTCTCCCAACTTCCCCCTCGCCTCACCTCACCTTTTCTCTCGGCAAATCGCCGGCGGTACTCTGTGCTCTCTGTACTCTGTGCTCGATGATGATCTAGAGCGGATAGGGTTTGGATCAGCGCGGCGGCTAATGAATGAGAATGAACTTTGGTGATTGCCAATTGGATTTTCGAATATGGGATTGCACATTTTATGAACGATGCCGTAGCCAGTAATATTGTGCTCGTTTAAGGAGGATACAACTAGTTTAACCTTGCAGCGTCATTAAATTATACACAAAGATATCGTACTGTCCTCTTAATTTTAATTTCGCAAACTCCACTACTCGTGTTTCGATTGACTTGCAATCATAATCAGGTACTCTCTCTCTATCTCTCTCTCGTTTCTATACCTTCAGGTTAATCCTCTATAAGTCAACCTTTCAGTTAGAAGTACCTGATGATGATTGGAAGCCAATCGAAGCACGTTTGGTGGAGTAAGTAACTTTTAAGTATGGTGAACAGTACAATATCTTTTTGAATCATTAAATGTCGTTCCTCAATATCTTTCTGGGAAAGGTTGATTTCGTTATTAATGTGGTACAGAATAGGCTTTGTATGCCGATGCGTCCCGAGATAATTTGGTCTAAAAAAGAAAAAGCTCTGCAAAAATATAGAAAATATATAATTGATCTGCTAATATAATATTGATCTAAAGTATGTAATGCGTAGCATGTACGAATGCGTATAGATATTTGCTCCTTGCTTTTAAAAAGAAAGCAACAGTTAAATCGGATGTCAATTCATATTTTAATAGCATAATAGTATCAGTTAAAATACTCTGTTTAATTTTCTGTCAACTATAAAAGAAAGTGCCCGACCTATCCAGTGTGGTACTGAATCATTGTTTAAGATCATGTGCCACCAAACAACGCCCACATAGCAGGTACCCATAAAATACTCATGAGTTTCTTCAAAACAAAAAGAATATTCTGAATAATACCGATCATTAATGGCCTAACCATTTCGTCGTATAAGGAAAAATTCTTTATACCGTAATCATGATTTCTGTTATCGTTGCCGTTACGTGTTTGAAAATTTTTCTTATCTTACGGATCATTGTGGTGGCTAAGCCGATATCCCGGAAAGAGATGAGTTTATGGCCAAGGTTATGGCCTTGTTCTCTGATTAGTGTAAAAACATTATTGTCATTGTTATTTTGGCCCATAATAAGGTAATAATATTTTCGCCCTGATGTTTGGATTAGGTATAATATAGGTTATCACTCCTGCCATAGCCCTTGATATTGCATGGAGTTAAAAGCAAAACAACTTAGAGCGATTTTCTTATTTATTTATCTCACTTTTTCCCGAAAACATCACAATGAGGCCTTAAATCGTGGGCTTCAACTACTAACAATAAGCGATTCCATGCCCAATCACACCCCCACCCATGTCTAATCTATTCAGGTGGGACTCGAACCCGCGACCTTCGGTTTATGAGGCGAGGACACCGCCGTCACTGAGGCCGACAACTTTAAATGTTGTTTTATAATTGATGGATCGACTCGAAGATCTTTTTCATTCGACGTGGACGTATTCCCGTGGATATTTCTGGTGTCCCGCTCTGTCCTGTTCACGCGTGGATGCTCTTTTTTTTTCATTGTCTTTTTTTTAAGAAAATAACTTCAACGACGTAACATGTCGTGGAAGTTCTGTTCTTGAACTCCCACGTAGTCGTGAGAAAATTCGCACTGTTCAGTGTGGTCGCATTGAAAGACGAGATCAGTCGTAAAATTTCTCGGCCGTTAAAAACTTTCTCATAAAAAAAATTATGTATCTTCCTTCTTTGAATTCATAATTCAGTGATCTAAAAATTATTTTGTTAGAATATAGGTACCATGTAGTGCCATTGTGGTAAATCAACCCTGATTCCCCAGTGCATGGTGGACTCTTTCTTCTTCTATTTCACGAATTAGATTTTTTGTACACTATTATAATCCATTTTCGGGTGTACGTCTGCGTGCTTAATATTTGTCTCAACGTTTAATTCCACTTACTGGGAACGTCGTCAGGAGAATGAAAATATAAACATCTATCGTACCGTTGGAAAAACTGGTCCATTGTTGTCAAGGTATTTAAAACTTTTATTTTTATTTACTTTTTTAAATACCTTGACAACAATGGACCAGTTTTTCCAACGGTACGATAGATGTTTATATTTTCATTCTCCTGACGACGTTCCCAGGAAGTGGAATGAAACGTTGAGACAAATATTAAGCACGCAGACCCGAAAATGGATTATAATAGTGCATCTAATCGCTGCGAAAACCTTAAAACTAAAATTTAGATATTTTGTACTTTTATGTTGTTATTTAATTCACCTTTTAAAAATATATACCGTTCAAGAATTCATTTATGATGAAGTGCTACCGAGTCAAAAAAAGATTATATTTGATTTGCTCTACGAGTTTTTACGTCGATAATATCGTATGATGCACAGTTTTTTTTAATCCGTCCGAGAGTGTCGTAAGAACTCGAGAAATGACTCGCCGACGTGTGAATCATCGCATTCACGATGTCGGATGCTTGAAGGGCGGTAAAAAAAAAAAGCCGCGTAGCTCTCGATCGATAATATCTTTTTATGTGTCTTCTGACACCAAATGGCAAGATTGTGGTCGATTCTCAGAGTGCGTGACTCCGTGATGATAGAGACAATTTCGTTTCCGTGTACAAATGTCGCGAATGTCAACTCCAAGCGCCTTATCTCGGATGCATTCCTCCCTGAAATAGTGTTCGATCGCAGTCCAGGTGGATTGTTATCTGCTGCCCTTTGCTTTCAGATTATGTGCATTTGGATATCAGTTGATATAATTCGTGTCGTTTTCATTTTCTAAGCGTTCTAGCCTTTAGAGGTGAGTCATTCGCCTGGAGAATATGGCGTGTCCCTCACAGAAAGAGTGGTAAACGGTCGTGATCCTGCGGTACAAATCCTGCGGTGAAAACATGTACATATATTTCATTTCGTTCGCATCATAATGGCTGTAGGATGGTGATAGAATGTTCGTGATATATATTTTCTACTGATTTCCGTGTAAGTATTTGCTGGCTGATAGATACGTTATATTTAGGGACAGTGGTACCGACATCAGGTTGCTTGGTTACTCGAGCTACCCTTTAAGTTTTTGTCGAGCCACTCATCACCGCTAATCTCAGAAATTAAAGGAAAGACAACGACCGGTACAAGGGCCAAAATTTAGGTTTTATGCCTGTAGTTACATTGTCATTTTTCTCAGAGTAATTTAGGCTAAAATGTACTTCACTCATAGATTTTGCTTTTCTGTTTTAATATACCTACCCGAATGAAGTTTTCATCGAAGACACTATTTCAATCACTGCATCTTCTTTCGTTCTTGACCTTGATGGATGATGTTCTAAGTTATGTAATTTGAAACTATAGTATTGAATAAACTATTTGTTGGTCGGAATAATATGCGAGGTTTTCTTCGGGCTGTGCTTATTCAATGCCTTTCAGTGTGCCTTCGTTAGCTCTTTCATGTTAGGAGTAATACCGGTAATTTCAACCCTCTAAGTAAGGAAAACGTCGTTCATGTTAGGGCCGATATTCTATTCCAGCCACGGATAAACTACGGGTTCAATTTTCCACACGCTATCCTAAATCCTTCGCGCTCATTGCGCGATATTCTTGAGTTGTCAAGATCAGATTTCGTCTCGATCTCTCGTGAAAAAAATGTGCATTATAAAAAAATAAGACCGACTCGTAATTTTGAAGGTCGGTCCCTGGGAGTTGCGATTTTTATCGTCTCGCTGCTGTGACTCAGATGATTATATCTCTTTATTCGTGAGGGCGCCCGTGGATTGGGGCCGTCGATTATAAGCTGACCCTCATTCGGTCATAAGGTCACAAAGTACGGCTCTTTTCTCTCTCTCTCTCGGCAATGTGCGTGTTTGAACTGCTCACTCAAGTGCGTCGCTGAAAGGAAAACAACATCTCCACGGCGTCGTGGCGCATCTGGGAATTGCGTCAGTTAATGAAACATTGCTTTCTTTTTTCGCTCCTCGCCCGAAGTGGTTATTCATCCGGAAGAGGTTGAGCGTTGAGCAATCCGCCGCCTCGGGGTGCATATCGCCTCGGCCAGAATTGCTCTCTCCTCGTTCCCGGGAGAAATATGCCATCATCTAATCAGTCGACGAGCCGCTCATATCGCTTCTTTTTCCTATTCGATGGTAAGATTCCATACGCGGTTACTTCCTCGTTGAAGATTGCTTTGAATGTTCATCTTCGTTCTATTTTTGCCGCAGCCGGCCGATTCTATCGTTCTGATCTTTCGGCTTTTTTATCCTACCAATGTCGCAGATTTGTAATGAGCGTTTATTTTCGAGTACGGGTTGAACGTACTGTAAATAACGTTCACTTGTGGTGTCACCAGGTTTTGTTGCATAGTTAAATCTTCACTTTGAAATCGTTAGTCATATTTAAGATCTAGATTTAAATCTTCAAAATCTTTTTTTGTGGAACCATTCCATCCCATAGGATTTTGATTTCTGTTGCCACTTTCCTTTTTAATCGGTTTTCAAAAATATCCGCGGTGAGTGTAGATGAATGTAGAGCGACACGCACTTTTCGTATGTTTTTCAGTGTAGTACGTGCAGTTGCGAGGAATATCATTAAATAGTTATGAATTTTTTAGATCTCATCATCAGGGACTTACATTTTGTTGAACAGCCCGTATTTTAGCTTATTTATTCGTGAAATCCGGATCGCTTTGACCGTCAGCGACGCGAGTGGCGACTTTAATGAATTCTTAGCAAAATTGGACATTGCAATATTTCCACTGAGCTTTATTTTGACTCTGCGCGTTTCGTTGTCACAAACAACATTATCAAGTGCAATATAAGTCTTAAGAGTTCTTCCTTATATAGGTCTTGGTGCTGAAGGAGAGGGTTAAGGTGAAGGATGGGGGTTTGGGTGTCGAGAAGTGGGAATATTAAGGGTTATCGGGAAAGGGTCGTTTTTTAGTGTTTCGGACGAGGAGCTGGGTGGGGGGGGAGAGAAAGAAAGGTTCCAGGGTGGGTGAGGGTACCACGCACGTCTTCGCTGTCTTCTTTCGTGTTGTGGTCGTACGGATGGAGTCCTCGTCCAGATGATCTTCTTCTCTTGGGTGGTTGACCTCGTGTCCTTCTTCTATTGCTCCTATGTGGTGTGAAGGGCAAAACGACGTTTTAAAGCGACTATTTATTAATAAACTTTGATGCAAATATATTTGTTACAATGATTATCTATCATTCGCCTTCCTCATAATGATCGCAGCGCTGCCATCGGGTTTTGGTGGCCTTGTTTTGAACTAATCTCCATATTTAATTCGAAGTTCTGAGTAACAATCATAGTAGTACACAGTTCCAATCATTATATAATTATAAGTACATATATTGCATTGCCAACTGGTTCTGAGCTGTTCTGAAAATTTCTGCTCGATAGGTGATCGGAAAGCGAATTAAAATTAGCTGCAAAATTTGACCCGTTCAAGATGATAAACAACGAAGGTAGTTTATAAAAACGTTGTAAAATGGCTTATTTAACTTATAATTCATAAATGAAAACACAAATCCAATAGTAAATTAAGACTTGATTAATGTAGCCATTTACTATCCGAATAATTCTGTTCAAGATTATATAATGAGCTTAAACATTATTTTGATGGGATTTATTTTCTCTGCTAAGCGTGAGAAAAGATAGAAGGTTGACTGCGGTAGCATCAAACAAGATATTTAGTGAATAGGGTGGCTTCCAATTTTTTTTAATTGCCTAAATCGAAGGATTATTACTCCTGTAGTAATATTTCACGGTTTTAGAGTTTTAAATGACGATATATAGTTTTCGCGATGAAATGAAAAATGAAAATTTTTAAGCGCGCGAAAACGCGACGGCTAAGCATGAATACTGAGAAAAGCCCGTGTGACGTCATTCTGGTTCCAGCTGCCGCCGTGTGAGGCCACCGTGGTGCGCGGCTATGAGCGGCGATGCAGGCTGCTAGCAGGTAGTAGAGTACCCTTCTAGCAGGTAGCGCTTGGCTCAAATAATAAGGATTATTAATACCCTATAAAACGAAGGAAACTTTCCGACCATAGGCAATTTTTGTAGGTGATTATTAAGAATTTGTTCCCAGAGCTCTGTGCCTCATGCATGCATTGGTAATCTCAGACGATGTAAAACTCCTATCTACTCGTATAGAATCTACGTCCCTGTGACGTCACGTGGAGTGGCAATGCATGGGCGCCAGTCTGGCCTTTTTCAAATGAGGTTAAAATTGACCTTTAAAATTCGTCTAAACTGGGAATTCTAAAACGAAATAATTTGTATATTATGAATACATTAATGGTGTGTAACGAATCGCAATCAATGCCTTTTGTTTTCTTTTATGAAGGAAACTGCCCTATTTTTACCCGTTGGTTGACAACACATCTGGAGGATCTTCTTTTGTAATATTCGTGGTTAGGTGCTAACGAGATCCCATCGTCTTCTATTGGGATGTTTTAACGTCGGGGCGACGAGATGCACACGTGTGAACGCCCTGAGGAACTGGTGCCTGTGCCCATATATTTTACAAGACGCCAGCGCGAAGGACCGGAGGAGGAAGTGCCAAATTTTTCTTGGCGCGCGCCTCGCCGCGTGGCGAGATACACTGGCCAGGTGTCCTAAATGTGCCAGCCGTGAGCGCGTCCAAGTGGCGGTCTCGGGAAACTCCAAAGAGCTCTACGTGCGAGTATCTTTCAAGATGATGCAATCAAATTAGCTTCTTTAATAAACACTAGGTTGTTTGGAAAGGACCGGAAATTGAAATGTTTATAACTCCTGCTACAATAGTCGTGGGTTTCATACCGTCGCCGATAACGTTGTAAGGAAACGAATCTTTGAAATGAATGTTTTTCCCCAAAGAATGATGAAATCGACCGAAGAACTTAATCTAGAGACATAAAAGAAATATAGCTGGGTGAAATATAGGAAAATGAAGAGTAGGTATAAAGTTCATATGTACTTCTCGGTTGACAGGAAGTATCCGTGAATTTATGGCAAGGGTAATGTCAATCTCAAGGGTATTCAAAGTGAGGAGGATGATCAAGAATGATAATT
This sequence comes from Ischnura elegans, assembly GCF_921293095.1. Classification (NCBI taxonomy): domain Eukaryota; kingdom Metazoa; phylum Arthropoda; class Insecta; order Odonata; family Coenagrionidae; genus Ischnura; species Ischnura elegans. Next base: position 105,276,439 of record NC_060248.1, read on the forward strand.
TATGCCATCAAATCGCTCTCTTTACTTGCCCAGTTTTTAATTTTAAGCATTGAACACTTCCTTCCAGTTTATCTGCCTCAGCTGAGTACACAAAAACCATCTTGCTTATCACGGGAGAGATCTTGCTTATGTTTGGCGAGAACACGGCACACTGGTCGTGATTTGAATTTAAAACGTCTAACACTGCTGTATTTTCCTGCTGTTTGTCGGAATTCGTGGTCGAATTCTGAGGTGGATTTTTTAAAATCGGAATAAAAATTCATTTTAATGTTTGTTAAACTTACCAACAAGCGATCGGTGCATGTAGGAAATATTATACAAACGAACTGCGTGGGATAAATAAATAAAAGTGGTGATAAATTTGATTTAATAATGTACTGGAGCGGATTTGTACTGAGAACGAACTAGATGAGTAATTTTTCTGTTTCGTTGTGAGTAGTGTGTCTGTATGTCGAGCGTTGTTGGCAGCACCGATGAGAAATAGTTCAAATTGCTTTGGGTTCAATATCTTGTCTATCCTTTGTATGACCTTGGACGTTGAATTACGCTTCACATTCCCGGACAAGCAACTCGTCCGGTCCGACCTGTGTCCTGATCTATTAGTCCCGGCGAAATTTCGCACCCTCGTGGCACCTTCAGCGAGTTCCTCACAGCCTCGTCGTCTTTCACGTTGATTGTGTTTTCTCGTCTCCGACTCTCGGTGAGGGAACTTCTCACTCGCATGGGGATTGTGATGTTCTTGAATATCACGGGAGAGAGTGAAATTGGATTTAATCTCGCGTATTTCACCGTACTTCGTTTGCTTTCGAATCTTATTGTCATGCGTCCGGAATGTAATTTTAAGCCTTCCCCAAATCACACTTGTTTTATTTTTCTTGTATTTTAATCGATACTGAAAGTGATCGTATATGTGGTATGTGATTCGATTGTCAACTTTCAGAATTTTGACGCTATCAGAATGGCTGTATTTTTATTCGCTATCGCAGGGTTCCCACTCAACCGTGAAAACCTTAAAACCGTGAATTAGCCGTGAATTTCCTCTACCGTGAAAAAACCGGGAAATAGCCGTGAATTTCGTCTTAAAACCTTAAAAATCTCTCAATCTTGATAATAATACCTTCCCAGAAATTTTCATCTTCGTTCGTAGCTAGCGCATTTCTATTCATTGTGGCGAGCATCGTCGCATGCGGTCGCATGGGTCAGATAAGCTTGGGAACGAATGTTGCCTGAAGAAAAAAACATCTTTCCCCAGCGCAGGCCTTTTCTCTCCCCCTCCTGAAATATGACACCACTTCTCATCAGCTTGTTTACTTTCCTCAAATGGCTTGGTTTCCCCTCCCTCGGTCACAGCTTAGTCCCCCTTCCACCCAATTAGCCTTCCCACTGGCTGCAGCGACCACTTTCGAAACTAAATCTAGATGGCCATTGTGTCGAAAATTTTGAACGTTTATTCAACACCCTCAATCCTATGACTGGAAGACCGCTAGCCTTGACAACCTGCCATGCGCTGTGGACACTACGCTCCCTGCGTTTGAACCGGGTGACAGCGAGCTTTCGGCGTGACGTTACTAATTCTCGCGCATTGCGGCCCTGAAAACGAGATAAGATTTCCGCTTATGGCAACACAGCATTACACGATTGTCGCATGCGTCGACCTGGAACTTGCCAGTTTTACGTCGCAACCAGAAAGTTTGTGTGGAGTTATTTCCTGTCGGTGGTGATCCAGTTCCTCCGCTTTGTGCTATCTAAGGTAATGCTGTTTGTTTGTGTCGTTAAAGCCTCAATGCCGTCGCGATATAAACTGCTACATAGTCTCACGAATACAAGGATCAAGAACTTTGCTATTTCCTTGATCCTTGTATTCGTGATATTATGGATTTCCACCAAGTTACGCCCTCTACGATTAATTATGCTACATAGTCGTTCCATTTTTCCCAGAGCAACGGTAAGAAGGGAACATGATTTGCCTCTGATTAGAGAGATCGATTCAGTTTTGGTTTCAGAGTATTACGATAGCAGAGAAAAGAAGTCATTACACTGCCGCTTTCAAAAGAAAGTTATACGGTGGAACCTCGATCTATCGTTCCCGCATTGATCGTTCGCCGTTTCTGGTCCCAAATAAAGTTCCTTATAGACAATTTAATTTTTTCCCGCATCTATCGTTCCCCGAAGTATCGTTTCTCGCATTGATCGTTTGAAGATCGCGGTTCCGACGCAGAATTTTCCCGCATCCATCGTTTGACGAAAATGAGACGAAATAAATACAATGTGTCATTTATGGCTAATAACGGCAAGCACGTAGTTGGAATCCTCCCCAAGAGATGGAACTACCATTGGGAGAAGCTCAGTGCCGTGGGAAAGTAACATTAGCGCATTTCCCAAGAACCTTTATCCCCCTCCATTCACCATTCGCCTCCCCCCTTCTGGCGCTTTCCTCTTCTTCAAAATAAAAACAGGTCCTAACTCGCGCAGGGATCTTATTACGAAGACCTTAGCTTCGAAAAAAATATCGAGTTACACGAGAACAATAGAAACGTGTTTCGCGCTCCCCCCTCTTCTCACCAACTGACCTTTTTCAGCCTAACTGCTTCGAAGTTCCCAGTTTATGGAGGTCAACTGCTGCATGAATCACCTATTAGCCCAAAAGGTGTCTAACAATGATATTCAGTAATTGCTATTATGCTTTTATTAGATTGAAATGTTAGTAATTTGCACGTTAAAAAAAACGAGACCACATATGACGTATTTTAAGCAAGGAAATAGATGGAAAAATACGATGGTGATTTTTGGCGAAACGCGATATCCTCGTAGCTGAGCTTACGGCAGTTAATTCGGCATTTTGTTCCGAAAACATGATACCAGGTTGTTATCAGTTATCAATTTACGAGCTATACTACTACTAGTTGTCTCACTTGTCAGAGTTACTGACGAGGTGATATCTTCTCAGGATTTTTGTTTCTCCCTACTAACAATCCGAATTCATCTGATCATCTGGCGCTACGCTAATTAGAAAAGAATGGGCATCTTTAGGGTAAAAAATTTCATGGCGCAGTCATATGGTCACGCTTCGCCCTCTGCAGTGTGCTCTGCGTACCCCCGTACGCGATAGCATCAGTTCCGAACTTCACCTCGTACGAGTAGTTCCCTACTTTCCGGGGTGGCTGGACTTCGAACCACCGAGTGTTTTCCATGTGGGTTTAATAAAGTCATTTTCACTAGTTTAATTTTAGTCGTCTTCCGACCATGGCCCCTCCGAAGAAACTATTGAGAACTTTAAGAGATGGACTGAAAATAATTGAACATGAAGAAGAGAATCTGGGCTAGATGCGCGTGAATATTGCAGAGCGCCTTGGGTTGTCCGCTAACACATGACGTTAGGGGTGGGGGTAGAGTGAGCTACCTGGAGAAAACAAGTAGAGATATGAAGGCGAAGATCCAGGTGGGCGTGCCGCTGACGATTAACGCAACATTGTTCACGCTTTACACACTACCTCAATTGTATTAAAAATATATTCATTAGACAGGAACAATTCAAGTAATTGACTATTTTTGGCCTTCGTGATCCATCTCACAACCAGTCACTGCACCGGCGAATGCGGTTGTTTTAGGCACAACATGCACATTGCTCTCGTGAATACGTGTACTGGAAATGGTGTTTGATGGATAAGAATTTTTACATCTGACTGAAATCCATAATAGCAGTGTAAATGCCGAGTGTAGAGCAAACATTCAGAATTTTGAAAGAGATATGGGTCGAATCAACAATATGACGTATGTGTCTTGATAAAGTACTACTATTCCTGTTATTATCTAAAATATTGTTTTGAAACCTTTAATGAATTTCTTAATCACTCGCCAAAATCCTGCGTTTCCTGGGACATAGGCAATCTAGCAAAAAAATTAAGCATTGATCGTTTTTCCGCATTCATTTTATAATCTTATCGTTATTAATAAAGAAAAATTGTCCCCTAGTGGAGTTCCAAAAAAGGAGGGTAGTCTTAGAATCGTGTTCGTCTTAGATTCGTGCTAATACGGTGTATGAAATTGTTTTTCGATTTATTATGTTCTATTAACAATTTTCATAAAATATTTTCCGCTGAATAAGAAAGATTCAATTTATTATATTCTATAAACAATTTAAATAAAATATTTTCCGTTAAATAAGAAATATTGGGGTGGGGGAAATTCGGTTACTGTGCAGTAATAACAACGTGCGCAAAAAACAATCTCTCAGCGAGGAATTAAAAAAGGACCTCGAGTGTCCGGACGGAAGAAGGTCCGAAGGGAATTCGGCGTCCGGGCAAGAGCGCGGTTGGGCTGGTCCTTTAGTCGGCCCTGAATTTTGCAAACGATAGATCACGTCATAACAGATATCACTTTTCATTGCGGCGTTTTTCGCGTACGTTAATTTTCTGTTGATATACGGCCAGTGATTTTCTTATTGTTGGCTTATTAACGGACCGTGAATTTAGCAAAATTGAGACCGTGAAAACCTTTTTAAAAAACCGTGAAAACGTGAAAAATAACCGTGAAAACCTGGAAAAAGCCGTGAATTTCATTGTTCAGGTAGAGTGGGAACCCTGCTATCGGAAAAGTGGATGATTTACCGCCATTCGAAACAGCAAATGTGTTAAGTTATGAGATGTATTGTGACTGATTTTCGATCGGAAAACTAGTTTTTTCTGCTTCTGGCTGAATTACGGTCTCCCGCGAAACAAACTAAAACATTTATATTTTGGATTCTTGTCATTAGATAATTGTCCCTCATATTTGAAGAATAAGTGTGTTTAAGAGGCTGTGTAAGATTAGGGAATCTGTGTTTAAGAGTAAAAGCAAGGTAAAATTGATACTAAGGATTGTGTTAGCTCGTGAGATTAAGAATTCGTCATTAAATCGAAAAATTCGAAACTACAGAAATCATGATTCTATTTTTCATCCCCATATTACAGTGACTGGATTCATGAAGTCGAGGAAGGCGGGGTAAGTTTCGTCAAACCTCCATGTTTATAGAAAGTGTTACGGTAGCTATTATCACATGGTAATTTCCTCTGGGTTAAATTTCTAATAAAAATTATTGTTCTTGATTGCGTCGCTTTTACCTTTTAATTGGCAAAGTAGAAGAATTCTCATTAGACGAAGGACTTCCAACAATAGCCCTGATTCGAATTGGTGTTTCTTGAATAGTTCAACTATTGAAACTTGTCAATCGATTTTTGCCCGTATTTACATCGATGTAAGTTATTTCAGACAGAGGATGCGCATGGAAAATGGATAAAACATCACAGAATCTGGTGATTGTTCTAGTTTTTAGTTCTAGAAAATTTTACTTGAATTGCATTGAAATATTTGTCCTTGCTGTATTCGGACTGCCTGTATCAATTATAGCATATCACACGTTTATCTCATCTGTACAAGGTCTTGATGGTACAATACTAAGTGTAAGTTCGAGCGGATATTATTTCTGCAAATTTAATCTTTGTAAGGGACAGAAATAATTGGGTCAACTATTAATTTTTCCGGGGGGATTTCTGAGTTGTTTTCAGTAATGAAGCTGGTGGTGTGGCTGAAGGTAGCCGGTTTCGGAGTTTATTCTATGTTAGAGAATAACTGAGAAGTCCCTTGACGAAAGTGTTGTATTCCTACCTCCTTGACAAAATCACCGTACCGTCCCCTAGTTTTCTGATATCGCACTTATGAAATCGTCTACTGATAAGATTGGATTGGTGTGTTGTTTGAAGCGCTTCAGCTCAAGCTCGACATTATGGTTATCTAACTGCCTCTCCTCCGGATTATACTTTCGTAACTAACGTACCTACCTTTTCGTAACTGTCCATGAGACCTCAGCATTCGAACACTTCCCCATGTACCGAGGAATATCCAGGCTTTAATCGTTTTCTAAATACTACTTCGTGTTGATAAGCTCAGCATTCTTGGATCATTTATCTCAGTACGCACGTCATCTGTGTAACGCTGAAAACTGGGCTTGACTTTCCTTTATCCTTCTATCGCTTTCAATCCTAAATGTTAAATTTATATCCAGTTGTGTAACTCGTAGTTCAAGTTCGTTTTATCTGTCAGTGTATTTGTTCACCGCGAACTGCATGGCTTTAGCATCATGCTATGTAGCTGTGTAGTTCCATAATATTTTACCACCTCCGGTTATTGCATTATTTCCATTCCCATGAGATATTTGAAGTAATTACTGTCCTAAATGAGCAAACCAGAAAAAATTGTCGTTATTTATAAAGAGGTTTTTTTAACATAGCTATTTCAGACTCCTTATTGAGAAAATATAATTCCTCGGGCCTTTTCATTTCATTTTGTGAGGTGAAAGCTGCTCTTGATCGCAAATTCCGTACATTCATTTAAGTACTCATAGTTACTCCCATTTATTGGTTTTCTTTACATCATCTATCCTGGCCATCGTCGTACGAAGATGTAGGGCGCATGCGTTTTGAATTAGGTTTTCAATATTATGTCGTAACTTGAATGGACGATTTTTTTTTCATGTTTTATTTAAAAAAAATGTACTGTATAATTGGAAATGGCTTCATATTCAATGAAAAGCGAGATTTTTTTGGATCTCCTCACACGCTCTTTTTCATCGATTCCCTTACATTCCGCGTATTACCGTCGACTTACTTTTTACCCATTTGACTTACGTTGCTGATTGAGTTCTTGGAATCATGAAGTGCTCGCTGAAATCATCTCGAATCTCTTAACCAGATGCGCCACTTCCGTCCTTGCTTCAATGTCGGTGGAAGAAGACATGTAACTGTTTCGACCTCTGAATAAACTCGCTCTGTAAGGGCCAGGAGGAAGGTCAACCGTGATAACGCACTCTCTCTCTCTCTCTCCATTTGCCCTCTTATCTGCCCGGTCGTATCGCTCGGCGTTGATTGCCCTGCAACCCCCACCATCAGCCACACTCTTTTCCTTCCTCCTTACTTAACTGCCAAATCTTATCTCTCACCACCCTTATCGCTCTCATTTTTACTTTGTTTCCTTTCCTCAAGCTATCTCTCCATCCCTCTCTCTCTCTCTCTGTCTTGCCTGCTGGTGGCTACTCACCCGTATTTCAGAGCGACAAACATTTGCATATCCTTCCCAGGGCAGCAAAACATGAGCGTCCTACATCAACAAGGATCGCAATGTTTGCTGCTGGAGATACGCCAGTATTCCATTTACGGGACGGTCCTCTGCTGTTCAGCTGCTCGCTCTCTCGGCTTCTCTCGCGGTGTCCTGTCATGCAAAAGCTTGCAGTTTCTCCTGGAACGATGCTGCACCCGACATGCTTATGCTATCAGAGGTGCGTGATGGAACTAAGTGAAGGAAGAAAACAAACCGTGTGAGGGCAGAGGCGTTTTCCGTGATTTGAAGGTTTCATTTTCTCGATGCGTTGGAAGGGGTCACGTATTGGTTCTCATATACGTATTTATGTGGAAATCTTTGCGTACCTCGGCTATGTTTTAACTCTCTTTATACTGATTCGAAGCAAACATATTGCGCATTGATAATCTGATAGGTTTTCCTTTTATTTGGTTTCAAATTGGCTCACGTCACCCTAAAAAATCCCACAGAAACTTAAAATCGGTTCACTACAATTCTTATGATGTATACATCAACTAATATGTTCAATGATCGCAGCGTGAGGAAAAACAGTATCAAATGGACTGAGTAAATTCCTATATTTGGTGTTAGTTATAGTATAATTTATTCGTATAGTTCCCAGATTACCACCAACTGTCTTGAAAATATATTAGACGATGACTAATCCAGTTGTATCAGGAAGTTTGTTTTTGATTTTCTATTCTTCAATTAATATCGGTTTATATAGCGTTGGTGACTGTGGGGTAAATTCCTCGTTTGCAAAACCGAAGTCCGTGGGTTCGTGTCCGGCAAGGGAACCTCCTATCATTTATTCTCACTCCTCAATTCTCATTTACTCATGGCCAAGTACAGACTTTTTTAAGTAATGATAGGTTGAGATTAGGTAGCCCGTATCCAGAGCATGGGTGGTACTGTCCGTTCGTTGTTAATTGTTGAATACTTCAAGTCGTAAAGAAGCCGCAAAGTGTAGTTTTTTGGGGACGGGGAGAAATGGATGGAAATGAGATAAATTATCGCTCCAAAGTTTAGTTTTCATTGATGTAATTCAGTGGGCCATCAATGAATGGATACTTGGTCCATCGATTTTTGTTGTTTACTTTGTAAAGTCGGTCGAAGTTTTTCGTTTTAGTCTCCCATGCCAACAGGTGTAATTAGGGTCTGCTCGCTAGCTCATGTTTTCGTTTTGGATCGGAGAAGTGCAGGTCGCTGAAGAAGCACTAAAATGCTCATCGTCCCATGGCCAAGTGCAGTCCTGCTGAGGTAATGACGGGTTGTGCGTCGGTATCCGAATGATTTGTGGTCCAGGTAGACCATTAAACCAATCCACGCGGTCGAGGCATCGACAGCTGAGGGGAAGTCACCCTCTATTTCGGGAATCTCTTGCATGGATGTATTTTTAAATCGTGTTCCCAGTTCGCCTGCTTTGGATTTAGTGTCGGTATAGGTGGTGGGGTGGTTGTTTTCCGACTTTCCAAGGCTTCTACATCTGCAGAGATTAAAAGCCAAGGATACCAGGGAATATCGTGGTAAAAATGAGTTAAGAGGGAAAGAAGACAAATTTGTTTCTAGCCTTCATACCCAAAGTCTAATTATTGAGTAGAGATTCAGCGCATTAACTACACTGCCTGGTGTGACAGCAGGTTTTAAGTCACAGCGAATTCGTTTGTGGTCTCCTATCTTCGTGGGAAAAAAGTATTTTTGTAACTCTCCGTTCTTGTTTATATTTCGCTTTTAAGTTTACGAACCGTGGCGCTCAGACCTTGAAATCAGCTTGGTGTGTTTCAATAAATACCTCCGGAAAATAAAAACTAACCTAATTCATGTGGAATATATCCGCAAAGCAAGGCCTGAAGGAGCCTCCGTAGTATAAAATCTCAATGTCAATAAATAAAACTTGTTACACTGTAAGTATGAATTTTAATTCCAACACTCCACGATTTTCATTACTTAGAATCATCTTCAGGTGGCCATAACATCATGTAACGGAATTCGCTTGTTTTATTTATTCCCACCATGAAAAATGTTCAGATTATCCTCGCAAATCGTTCTATTTGATGAAATATTAATGTTTTACATTCTAATTTCCTTTACCTTTCTTTCGCGATTCCTGTAACTGTTGTGCATAGAATTTGTAGCTTATATTTTCGCGTCACACGAGAGAAAGTCTGCTCTGAATTTGTTCTCGACTTGTGCAATCGCATCGCGACGAACCCACGGCGATGATCTGACCGAGAAGATGAAGCAGGCTCCTCCTCCTTCTTTTCGACCGCAGCCGTCCGTCTCGACTTCGCTGGCTCGCCGCGGCATCATCTGCTTCACTGGCTCGACCGTTAAATACCGTTACTCCGGGGCAAAAAGAAAAGGCGAGCTTTTCTCTCCCTCCCCCATGCCTTGGGAGAGACTGTGGAGGGTGGGGTACGAAGAGTGAGAGCTGTATAAAAGGAGGAGGAGGAGGAGGTGGATCAAGTGTGGGAGGGAAGGGTGGACTGGACTGGGAGGATGATTTTGCCCCCATGATGTTGCGCTCTTCGTCCATGTTCTGCTGCGGCGCTGTACTCTCGCTTTCCTCCGCTGGCGGTGTTGCTGACATAGGCTTAATCCCAATCCAAGTATTATTATGTAATATATCCAAGTATTGTTAATTATTTAATGTCTTTTAAAACACAGATTATTAAATAAAATGTCGAAAAGGCCGGATACCCAAGAAAAATAGTTTTAATGGTAACTGCAGCCTGCATCCAAGAAAATGTTTGCGTTGCCATAGCTCCAGTATCCAAGAAGTTGCAACCCCATGTTTATGGACAGAAAAGGCATAAAATTCTCTCTCGTACCAACGGAAATATTCCAGATTCCTCCTGAAAAACCCTGTAAATAAATAACTAGATTTTAATACACAGGAACCCTGAGAATCAGAAAAAGTAATCCCACAAAATATGTTGACAAACGTTTTAATGAGACAACCCACTATTCTGTATGACTGAGAATAACCCCAGACTCCCATTTGAAATTTTTTATCCCATTGAAACGTCTGTCAACATATTTTGTGGATGTTCATGTCTACATTTCATTTAATACTCTGCATTTTTAAGGACATAAAATAATTAATTTTGGACGAAAGGGTGCGATTATAATTGTCTGAAACAATAAATCTCAAAATCGTTGAGATTGAGCATTTGTATTGTAGATACCCCCTCAAGTCTCTCGTTTAATTAAGCTCAAAGATTTAGTACAGCCTGATAAATAAGAGGTGACATCTGGTGACATCTCGGTGGGTCAGTGGGTGAATATCCTCGTTGCGTACCTATCGTATCGGGGAAACATAATTCGAACAACGTCTGCTCTTTATTTGCATGCACTGGGAGTCAATAGTCATTCTGCCTGGTTGAGTCGGCGAACACCATCTGTCAACTGCGATAACTCGAACTGTCTCGTATCTCGTGGAACCCTGAACATTAGAATGCTGGTCGTTATGCACCACGAACGGGAGCTGTTGAAATCGGGCTGAATCACATTCGGAAACTCCAAACGCGACCTACTCCCATGTATTTTGAATGGGAAAATGCGCTATATTTGTGTGCATTGTAGTAGTTAAAGTTAAACTTTTTCTAAGATTCCGAGAAAAATATAGGTAATATCGGCAGAAATTCGTGACAATTGTGTAAAATAAAGGCCCAAATAAAACAAGAGTAGCAAATACAACTTTAAGTTGCGTACCATGCGGCATTGTTATACATTTTCATGGTTCAAACACGGTATCGTTCAGTCGTCAGTTTACTGAAAACAGCCGATCAGAACATTTCGAGAGACGGTAATATATAAGGAAGATTAGTGTTAAGGAAGTTTGATTAGTTTTGATGTTAAAAAAACTGTCGTTTGAGATGGAAATAATCTATTTTCCTCTTGCATTAATTGCAACCTCTTCGGAAATGAATGAGGTTAGAAAAATATTCATAGTTGCGCGACTTCCCAAGCATTTAAATGGATCGCAACGCTGGTGGTCCTTTTCAAGATGGCCAGATGCGCAATTTCTTGGCTCCACTTGTGGGGAGGGGGGTTATCAGCATTTCATTGTTTACATATGAGTGTCTTATCTCCCGTTTCGACCGTCAACTATTTGGTTTTCCTCCTTCCTCCACTCAGATTGTTCGAGGAAACTTTGACACTGTCCTCTCTGCCCATCTTCCCGCTACACTGTTGTGTCGCTTCGGAGAAGCTGTCTGTCCCTCCTGACCCCACAGCCTCGCACTGTTCGACCTTTTGAGATGCCGGGGTCGTAGGGAGCAACGTGGTCGTCTTCGTATTTGAGTTCGCAGTCAGAGAAAATATAAAATGCTTCGCTCGCTTATTGGCGATGTTTCACTTGGTTACGAGATGTCGTTGGAAAACTTTTTCGGAAGCGAAGAAGTCGTATAAGTCCAGTTGGAGGAGTTTATTCTCCGAGAAACTTCTGGCAGCTCCCCGGCATGGTGCCAAAGTTTGGATTTGTTGCCGGATAAATTCCACTTTATGTTGCTCCAGCGAGATCCACCTAGCTCCAATGGGAGGGTATATTGCAGCGTTAGTCGATAAAAGACTGAGACTTTCGAAAACATCGCGGTATTGGAAACCTTAATTGACTTATACTTCCATAGAAATCTTTTTATCGCTATTTTTTTTAATCAGAGAGGAATAGAAAGTAGGATGCGCATCAGTTAAGCTAAACGAGAATATTCTCCAGATACGCTATATAAGGGTATGTGTACGGTAAAATTGATCTAATTTTTTATATCTCACAAAAAGATACTTTTAAGGCATGGTTTGATTGAAATTTATGCTGATTGTTGTAAGTGTATTATAATTTAGGAAAAATTTATAAATTAATTATATTTTGCCTTGTGTGGAAGTATCAGATCAAAAATTCGTTAATAGAGGTTTAATATAAAAGAATAAATCAACCATCAACGATGTCTGCCAGTATATTTTTAAATTCCGTGGCAACCTAATCATTCATAATTCAATCCCTTTCTGCGTGTAATAATTTATAAATATCTTTCCCTGATATATATTGTCACTTTGAGGCGTATAATTCACAAAAGTCACAATAAATTACAAATCTTGCGGCAGTTCGTGTTATGATTTCATGCGCCGCGCCGTCTTACAAAAGTCGTCCTTTACAATTCACTCGGTTCACACAAGGTTTGTGGTTTAGCTGTAAATCAGATGAGATCACTCTTAGTCGTACGTGGTTTGTAAAACTCAGCCTTACTTGTCATTTTTAATTTTGCTGTAAATAATTTAATATTTTCTTCGTTTCAAAATCTTTTTCTTTGAAATTTTGTTGGGTTTCCTATCACAACGCCCTTGTGAATTATGTAGCGCCTCTTGAAAGTTTCTGATCAGTTAATTTTTTGTTAATAAAATTGTCAACTGAAGCATACCACGGTATCCACGATAATTTATGGTATTGTGACATGGTACGCATTTTAAAGTTGCATTTGAAATTATTATTTTGTTTGGGCGGCCTGCATAATTTTTCATGACTTTCTGCAGCTCTTTTCTACCAATCTCGGTAAAATTTTACTGTAAAGGTATGCGTTTTGTGTGTTCTGTGGACGAATTGTATTTAAAGGTGCTTAAAAAACTTTAATTAATGACGTCGGGAAAATTTCTGCACCGCAATGACGAGCAAGTTCGGGCTCAGCGTTTCATGAAGCTCTCCATAAAATTTTAGTCGTGTTATGGACTATGGAAACCACGATTTCGCATTCCATTGTGTCTAGTTTGATGTTACAACACCGGTCATTGTTAATGCCGGGAGAATACGCATCCTTGAACGCTGGTAGGTACCTGTCGCTTTCTTGAGAAATTTAATTGCTCAAGAAAAGGAACTCGCCGTTGTACTGGTCATTTAATTGACCATTAAATGTTTCCTGGTTTGAATTTCCATGAACAGGTTTCGATTTTATGCTACCTATCCATTAATAGCAGGTATTTAATTGGTGGTAGAACCTCCATTTGGTGGATTCGAGTTATATTGTAGTCGATTATAAATAGCTCAGGTGTCTGTGACCCTGCCAAAACTGGTTTCTTCGTAACGCGTAACCGATATAATTTAGCAACCGTTGAAAAACTGCTGTGTATCTTTCGGTGATTAATGATCAATTGAAACTTGATGGTTGGATCCGAGGAGTTCCAAAAATCTTACTCGCATTTAAAGTATTAATTACCCTTCATGTATGGCCATATGAAATTGAAGCATGTTATGAAATGGTCTGTTCTCGAATGATGAATTGGTTATCTTAAAAATATGGCGAACAATAATTGTAAAAATTGTGCCCCTGTAATTTGATTAATTGACAAGCTTACTATTTCGTTTAATTTTGGAGTCGGCGGTGTTTATTGTCTTTTGTCGAAATGGTCCTCTGAAAATAATAAGAGAGATCTGGAGTGCTCATTCTTTTTTTTGTCGACTTGCGTGCCATGTGACATTAAATTTCTCGTGAAGCTATTCAGTGAAGAGTATTGAGTTGTAGAATTGTACCAAAAAGTTCTCTGGACTCAAATTTAACCCCTTCCCTGATTCGGACGAGATATCTCGTCCTAAGAAGACGCGCAAAAACTGACGCGGCCGAGTTAACTCGTCCTATGTCAAGTTGGCTTCTTCTTTCGTGATCTGGACGAGATATCTCGTCCCCTTATTAGAAGTACGTAGTTTTGCCGTGAGAGTGCATACGTGTCTTCACAATGCATGATATCCGGCAAACTTCTACGTTTTTTCGAGGTCCAAAAGAGGGGAAAAATCTATTATTTCTCGTAATGTTTATGTTTCTAAACCTATTGTGTATCGAGATGTGATAAATGAACAAAGAAACAATGCGTTTTATAAATAACTGCGATGACTTTTCGCAGAGTTTTTATCAATCGTTGGAACAGCCGAAGTGAGTCGGCAAACAAGTGCCGTCTTGCTATTCTGAAGGTCGCGCGTTCGAATCTTGCTATCGGAAAGGATGTTGTATTATCTTTATTCCGTGAATAAATTAATTTGAAACATTTTATAAACACTACTAAGCAAAACTATCATTACTTACTCTTCAGTGTAGTCGACGGGGCCTTGTAAATAAATTACGTCCAAGCTGCTATTCCAAAGGTCGCGTGTTCGAAAGCCATTTCTGTCAACTACGTAACAGTAGTCGGGAACTTTCTGATAATGTTCTTTTTCAGCAATATGGTGTCAAAATCTTCGCACCGAAAATCAACTTGCTCAGTGATGTTTTATTGTCTTTTTTCTTTATAATGACAAACTATATCTTTGTTTTTTAGTTTTCCGTTTGTTATTTAGCTACAAATACAACTGATTATTATTTCATTTCTGTAAGTTCGTCAATATTTGTGACCGTGCATAGATTTGACATAGAACCTTCGGCTATTCAGCTATTTCTCCCTTCCAGGGAAGACATATTTTCTATCTCCCAACCCCCTTGTTTATCCATCCCTTCTCTTCATCCATTGTTCTCTCCCCTCCGCCTTTCCTTTTACGCACTGTCTACGCACTGTCGCGGCCGCCCTTTCATCCTCCTCCCCTCCGATCTCCCTTTCATGCAACCACTGCACCCTCATCGGTTTTTCCTTACTGCCCTCCACTTTCCCTTTTTACAGCCGCACATGACAAAAAACACTCTTTCTCACCATTTTTCCCTTCCCAATGCCTCTGACCCTCATGTTTTGGTTTCTTTGCCTCTGTCCTTTTACCACTATCTGTTTTGGGTTACTTACACTCCCATTCCATAAAATTCTAGTGTCAGTTCTACGGAGTCTTTTGGAGTGTTCACAGCTAACATTTATTTCCTCTGCGAATTACTGTACAAAGAGCTAGATTCGGCATAAAAACTTTTGTTCTCTGCGAGTCCAGCACTGGATACGTCTGGTCAACAATCATTTATACCGGGAAAGGCACAACTCTTGACAAAGACTGAAAGCAAGCCAATGTCCTCCCAAGTGGTATTGTCACTGATGAAACCACTCTTTGAAAAAGGGTATTGCGTCACGACAGACAATTTTTATACCTCTCCACAACTAGCCGAGGAACTAGTTTCTTATTCTTGTGATACTTATGGAACTGTGTGCAGAACAGGAAAGGGGATGCCAGAGGGGCTGAAGAAGAAAAAAATGAAGAAAGGAGATGTGGCAGCTTTCCCTAAAGGAAAAATTTTGGTTCTTCCCTGGAAGGACAAAAAGGAAGTAACGTTACTCTCTACAGTTCACAATAGGGAAATGAGAGAGGTGCAGAAAAGGGGGGCACTGGTTATGAAACCAAAGGTAGTCATCAATTACAATGAGGAAATGCGGGGTGTTGACAGGGTAGATCAGCATTTAGCTGACTATCCAATCCCAAGAAAAAGAGGGAAAAAATATTGTAAAAAATTATTTTCTCATTTGATGGAAATTTGCTCATGGAATTCATATGTTTTATGTCGAAAAACAGGTAGTGATAAAACACATTTGCAATACAGGCTGGACCTAATAGATAAAATGATTGAACTGTACTTCCCAAGTGTTCCCTCCCCTAAGGCAGGTAGGCCACCTGCAAAAACCCATCCCCTCCGAATTACCGAGAGGCATTTCCCAGACATAATCCCACCCACGGAAAATAAGTCAAACCCAACTCGGAAGTGTGCCGTGTGCTCCCGAAAGCGAGATGCGCGTGGAAAAATGGTGAGGAGGGAGAGTCGCAATTTTTGCCCTGACTGTAATGTGGGTGTTTCAAAGTATACCACACAAAAATAGACTTTTAGTTTATATAATATTTTACCGTTTCAAATTTGGAGTTTATATTAATATTTTTCTAACTCCATCGTCTGTTTTTATAGTGAGTAATTTTTGTGACTATATTTATTGTGAAATATTTTACTTGATTTTTATGCTAGAATACATGACATTTTTTAAAAAGTGATATAGTAAGAGTAAATTTTAAAATAAATGACTTCGTAAAACACTTAAATGAATGTTTTTTATTTAATATCTACCTGTAAATAATTAAAAAACGTAATAAAATAATATGACATTTTTTGTGATATTTGTTGAGAAATATCCGTCAGTGAAGGGGTTAAGTATAACAGGTGATTTCGGGCTTAACTTTGTGAAACCTTTTCATCATGGAAAGGAAAGAATAAAATTTGTCAGGTTCACTACCTATTATATTAGTGAAATTAGCAAAGTTTATTCTTTCATTTTCAAATTTAATTGATAAAAAGTTTCTCATCCGAGTTTCTTGGGAAAGGAAACGGCTCATATCGGAGGAGAACGAGCGAAGTGACCTCCAGTAATAAAACATGGAATGTATTGAACGCCCACGGCTAGTCGAAGTTGTGAAATCAGTTGCGGTCTGGATTTTCAAGGTGACGTCCGATCGATGAAGAGGCGATCGTTATCTACTCTTATTCGGAAGCTCTGATTAAAAGTGTTGAGACTGGAGCCAATGAATCCTACTAAGGCCTCAGTTTAAAGTATCATGTGTAATTATGGATCTTCGGCATTTCTTTAGATTTAACACAAGTACCTGAGATTTACCCCTAATTGTTACCTAAGAGACTGCAGACCTCGAACACCACGCAGCGACCGTTAAGGCAGGCGAGGACACAGGGCAAGTGTGGCATACACCGCACCGTGCTTTTAAATCTTCAATTCAGTTTTTATCATCCCTTCTGGTAATATTTCACAATGACCCTATTCTTAATCTGTTGTGAATTTTGCGTACCCGCAATCTTACTCGAGTAAAAACATGAGCCCAATGAGAACTATAAATTACAGAAATAACAGCTACTGCGATTTTCCCCGACCATTTTTCCTCCGTAATGGACACGATGCCAATATGGTTATGTAGTTTTTGTGGTACGTTTTATTTTGCTTTCATCCCATTTCTCGTATTCAGTATTTAGAAGCGCGAATCTAATTTTTTAAATTCATTGAATGCGAGGCGCTGTATAACTATTCACTAATAACCCTATAATTACGTGAATCATGTTTTTGAGCAACTTAAATCGAAATAAAAAAACATGTGGACGATTTATCCTCTTAATTTGTGGAAACCTACCGAAAAACTTACTCAGTAGTTAAAAGCACGAATCTCTGTATTTTCATGTTTTGATCAATATATTTTGTAATCATAAGAACATACATAAATTGGTGCAAAATTTACCCATGTTTGTCAATAATTTGTGTTATTCTGTTATATGGATCTCATTATTTATCGGAAATGAACTTAACCCCTCCATCCTCTTGCTGGCCAGATACCTATCCGCACAGGAAAAACCCTCTTCCCAAACCAAGGCTGATCCTCCTCCCCCTCCATTCCCTGATTAACCCCCACACCCGCCCACTCAACCAACCCACTCCCTTCCGATAGATGTCCTTACTGTTGTATTCAGTATGCATGTGTATAATAATGATCCTTACAAAGTTTTACTCCTTTATTTCCAATATGAAGAGGTTTCATAAAGTCAAGCCTGAAGTTATCAGTTATCATTATTAATCGCAAGAGATAAAAGGTACGAATTTATGTATTTTCATATTCATAATTACAAACAGAAATGATTGTACTTATGAATATGAAATAGATTGCTTGCAAAATAGATTGATGTGAGAATTGCTTATTGCTCTTTTTTTAGTTGCAACACTTTTGTTTAATGTTTCCCCGTGGCTCCCGTTGTAACCAAGGCTTGACCGTACCTCGTGGACAGAAGGCAGCGTTATTACGCCACATGGAGGAGGGACCTTCCGTGTCGATCGCCTTGACCTCGCCAAAATTCCGCCCCTCTCTCTATCTCTTCGTATTCTTCCTCGTGTGCTCCGCCACCCTTTTCGAGTGCTCAATCAATCAATCGTGGCCGTTGGTTCGTACTTAGTCATCTAGCAGACAAGCGTCCGCTTTTGTCCCGTTCGTTATATGATTTATCGCTCGAGAGTAACATCGTGTAGGCAGTCCCGAGTTCATTTCCATAGTGTACTGCCCCCATAGATGTTAGTAAGGCATTTTAGATGACATAGATCTATGGATGATAAAGAATTACCAGTACTCATGTTAGTATATGCTTTGTCGAGCAACTTACGAACATAGGTCATCGTCGTATGACATTTGGCAATATTCTCGCGCTAAGCATATTGAATAGAATTCTTGGCTGCATTCCAAATGTTATGGAAGTGTCCCAAGTGTGATGTTTTCGCACGCCTTAAATGTATTTTTGCTGACAATTGGTTTGTAGTAACACCTGCAAGGAATGTGGGTCCCATCGTATAATGCCAAAAGTTCACTTGCCTTAATATCAGTCTGAGTTGAGCTCTTTCTTCACGTTTCTAGATCGAAGGACTAAAGTAGTATTATCCAGGACAAGGGCGTTTGTGATTGATTATTGTTAATAGTATAATATTCCCCGTCGTAAAAGGCCTCATTTGTTTTCGTGGCAAACATATTAAGTATTACAATTTTCGATGCATGCAACTAAATATATCTGTCTCCTGTGACACGGGCGATTAAGGTTGGTGTACCCGGGCGAACTGAACTATTGCATTAGCGAGAGAAAGCCAGGGCTGTGTGTCCTCGAGAGAATGGATTGTTAGCTGGAAGTGGAGTGGTGCTCTTACATTTCACCTTGGGAGCAGGTGAATGTAATCATCGCACGAAAGTCAGTGGCCCCGCAGCTGCTCCGTTGGGTGGACCCGCTTTCCTCGAGAATATAACCTTGTCTTCTCTCGTTTCCAGTCGTCTCGTCGTCAAGAGATAGGAATTCGCTCGAGTCTACCATTTCTGATTAAACACCTGCGTCTCCGTTGTTAAGGAATCAGTTATCTGTATATCTCCATGTAATCCTATACGAGGTAAGGAAAATGTTACAATCATGCGTTATCTTCCACAATTTCCTTTTATTTTTGTGGTAACTGTAACTTTTATGAATGGGGATTAGGCTGCTTAAGCTAGTGGCATGAAAAGAGTAAATGCACTTCTCCACACATTATTTTAATGGGAACATAGCCCACCGAGTCATTATTGATTACAGAACGACATACTCCTGAAAATTATTTTATTTACCTTTCACTTGTATTATTGTGCCTTTAAATGATATTGGCTTTGCGAGCTTAAACGCGTCGTAAGCATTGAAGTAATCTCTGGCAAACTGCATTTGTTTCTGTTATAATATGAAGAACCTCACCATATCTCGACAGAATCTGCTGAATTCAATTCATGGATGACAAATAGGGGCGACAGAAATATGATTGTGTTTAGGAGCTAGGCATAATTTTTCATGAGGACATGAGCAAGCGTTTACGTAAAGAGAAGGCGAATGCTAGGAGTGTACGAGGAAAAGCGCGATGGATAGTCGGATGCATAGTGTTGGGTTGTAAGGTAAGGGAAACTTGGGACGGGGGTGGAGGATGTGAGCAGGGTCCAGGTGTTCGCGATGTGGGCATGCAGGAGATGATGAAGTGGGCGGATAAAAAACGAGGAGTGAGGAAGTGCTTGGCGTGGTGGGTGTGGATGGGAGACTATAGTGAATGAGAGGAGACAGAGAGGATGTTAGGTGAGCAGGAGAGGGGAAGGTTGATCGTGCGCTTCCTGGATGGCAGGATGAGTGTTTGTTTGTCCGGAGCTTAGGCGAAGAATTTGTCTCTAAGAGGAAAAGCCTTGGCTATGATATTATATAATAGTAAAAGTTGCTTTACCAATTGAACCAGCAGCGCCAGATACAGGATAACGACAAGGGGGGGGGGGGCTAGGTAGGGGGCCTGAGGGATAACGTGCCAGCAGTAGTGGGGGTCCGAACATATTTACCATTTCATCTAGTGTTAATTGGATACCCGGATCCCTGAAATTCCCCCCTTAATCTGCCTTTCGGTTGCAGCGACATCTTCGCCATCATTCTCCGAGTATCAATAGCTTCATGGTCACCCTAAGAGGATGTGAATTGTTGGAATTTCAAATCCTTCTCCCTTTGGCTCCTCCCGCGATTGCGAAACAGATTCAGAAGGCGTTGATTGAGGCGTTTTTCTAGATTTATGCGAGCGGAAATGATACGTTTCGGTGGATTTATTTTGAGTAAACAAGCGCGCCGGTTGGCCGAACTCTCTTTCTTGGCAGCCGTTTGTTTTTCTCCAATTCCATCGACCTAGTGGTCGAGGTGACCTTCTGGGTTCTATTCTCAGTCCTGCTTCATTTCCGTTTACATCAGCGTGAAGTATATTTTCTTCATGCTTGATCTTGGAGCCGCATGCCTTCCTCAGGAAGATGTGTACTGGTTCACAACTACTTACAGCAGCATAACTCAACCTGGAGATTAACCATTAACTGAGGGAAGCTGAACTTTCTATTCTACCGATAATAGAGAAGATTATAAATAATGTCGATAATACTAAAAGATATCATAAGTCCTCTAAAATCGATTTCATTACTGTCGATCGGTTACCTCTATGATTGGTTGAATACTTATCAACCTTGGTTAAAATTAGCCATTATAACCTTGTATGTTGTAGTTGTGAAGAGAGCATTATACCTTTTAATGAAGAACTTAGCGTTATAATTGACTGTCCATATTTGTGTATTTCGTGGTAATTACGTACTTTTATACACGTGGATGACTCAGATCTTAGTCTCCCTGCTTAGGGTTTGGTGGCAAGAAGGCCTTTTATTTTAACCTTGCATCCGATGTGTCATGAGATATTGGCAGAGAATGACATGGGAAGATCACTCTTACGAGATGGTGGATCAAACCTTTATTGTCTCAGGTGTTGCGTCCTTTAATTTTCCCCGCATAATGTATGCTGATTTCTTCCGCTGAATTTAAGCTGAAGGAAAACATTTTACACTGTTCATCCTTTTTTTTCCTTACATCGAAGAAGACATCAGCGAGTAACTCGTATCCCAGTCGTCAATCATCTTCGACATTCTGCGAAGTGCTTTATCGGTGGCTTTCATGCGTATGATTTTTCTGCCTGACTTCTCGGAGCTATGATAAAGCTGAAGGGCGTGTTTGATTGCTTAAACTTTGTTAAACAAAAAAACAAACTTGTCGTTAACATCGTTGTTGTCTTTGCTAAATCTAATTTTTTGAAGTAGTAGTATTAACCGTGTAAAAGGCTCACAATGGCACAAATCGAATCACGCTGAAGTCCATCAGGGGACAAAACAGTTCGTCATCATTCGCGTAAATCATACGATTAGCGCATCGCCCGGCAGTCTTTCTATCGAAGTAAATACTGGGAACGCGAGGTGAGAGTGTATTGCACCCTCTCTCCTTGACTACCGAAAGGTTTCCCTTGAAGTCTCCATGAAGACTTGCCAAAGGAGAAGGGGTGAGGCTTATTTTGACCCGACACAAAAGGGGTGACGTCATTGCTTTGTCGTGGGCGAGGAAGCCTTTTGAAAGGAAGGAGAAAAAATAAGGCTGGTAGGGGAAGAAAAATAAGGCTTTCACTGCAGCGAAAATATTGGGAGGGGGCGAGGAAAAAGCGGGTAATTGGAGGGGGAGGGGAAGGAGGAGATGTATGTTCGGGATGAGTGGACTGATTGCCTCTTTCTCTGAAAACAGCGGTGACGGAGGGGATTCCGGGAAAGGGAGTGGACGGGAAGAGGAGGATGATTAGGGAAGAACTAGGTTTCCCGGGATCCTCAGTGAGGCATCTACACAATACCCTGCCAAGGCTCATAATAATAATAATTTTGACTGTGAATGACTTTCGGGCTTCCCACTGGGTTAGGCACTCCATTTCTGCCGACGCGTCGGCAGAAATGGAGTGCCTACTTCGAAACGTCGCGACGTTTCGATGAACCAAAAGAAAGTAAGCCAGAAAAAAAGAAGAAAAATATAATTTCACGAAGAATTAACATTAGCATTGCTTATAGTAGTTTAGAGAAAACTCTCCTATTATTGAAATTGATCTACTTAATGTAGATATAATTTTTCATTCCATATATGAATCAGAATATATACATACACATTCTCCATCTTCCTTTAGGCTAGTTGATTCGAGTCGAAGGAATATTGGCTTCCAGATGTTATCCTCTCATCATCATGTATTTTACATTTCCAGCACCGTATAAGTTTTTTGTTTAAATTAATCCCTGGAAATGCCTTTATGAGGTGTAGGAGTCTATTATTTCGTACAGTAGATGTGATGACATTAGATTCGAGGGAGCATTTACATTCGTATAACATCGTTTCCGGCTTAATTTTGTTGAATAATGATATATCCATGATTAAAGCACAAATGGTAAAAATCCACACTATTTTATTTATCACTTAACCGACTATGATTTCCACACTTGTGTCATTATCTAGGTAATCCAACGAAAAACTCTCTCGGTATATATACCGAGCAGATATATATAAGAAAAGAGATATATATCTTTAATCAAGAGCATTTACATTGATTCAACCAGCTGACGATGAAAAAGTATTTCATTGAAATGTCGGCAGAAATGGATTGCCTAACCCGGTGGGAAGCCCCAGAAGGCGACACCTTTATTCGGGAAAGAATCAAATCCCTCTGTATTATAATTTCGTCTATATTCATCAGGCGAAATAAGGACTTCAGAGTTTTTGATTTTCATATGCGTCTGGATACTTTAATATATGTACTTCAGCACATTGGACACATTAGTGGGAGGTAGCATCAGGGAGTGGACCCATAGAATGAGAGTAGTTCGAGAGGTAAGGATGATGAGGGGAGCTACAAGTTCTCCGGGATGATGTTCCGTGAGCCCTCGATGGAGGAAGATTGATCTCGCCCGGAATGGTCAAAGGTCGCTGCGCACGAGTCTTTTTACGTCTTCCGCTTCGCCTTTGGGAGAAAAAAAAACCGTTTCCGAGTCTTCGAGATGCTCGCTCAGTAAGTTGACGCATCATAACGGTACGAGGAAACGTGTTTCTTCGGAAAATGGAGCTGGAAAAAAAGATGAGCTTTATTACTACGGCAGCATCTCATTATATCATATAGTGTTCCACCCAGCCCTATCGAATTTCGAAGGCCATTTGTCTATCTTTCGAAAGCCATCACAGATGTTCAAAACGAGTCCGGTTTACGACTCATTTGAATAGGCTGAATGCAAGTATTACTATTCCTCTATTATTATTCTCTTTTTCAATTTGGCACGTAGTGGGATAGTTATCAAGTCATTCCCCATAATATCTTCAATGTAGGCATTTCACGCGATCCTACGTGTTATTTTATGCATGGTGACTCGATGGATCTCGGAGCATACTGGTTTACAGCTGTTATCCATAAATTTTCTCGTCTTTTAAATTTCCAACACCACATAAGGTTTTTTATTTAAATTTTATAGTCTCTGCTGGTGCCTTTATAAGGTGTAGGAGTCTTTTATTGCCTATATCAGATATGATGACATGAGAATTCCATTGTATGGTCGACGGAATCTATTTAATCGTTTGTTTATGGTATTAATTTTTGTCCTACGGGATTCCTTTCTCTGAACTTGACTGTCGGGTTATGCAGGGAATTAATCTAATGAGCATCACCCTTTTTAGCGCATTATTAACGGAAAACTCCAATCCCTCCCTCCCTGGAGGGTCCCGAAAGCTCATTATTATAGCTTCATTCGAGAGAGAGGTTAAGAGTGAGTGACGTCATCCGGGAAAGTAATTAAAAATAAATAAAAAATCTTTCGCGTTCAGTTGGCATTCTCAATGCAGGACTCGTGGCCCCGCTTCCCCCGTTTCCCGCCATCGATTCGACGAGCGTTTATCGACTTCGTTTTTTTTCTTTCGTTTCCCTCGCTTTTCTTTTTTGTCGGTGGCGTTGTTTCAGAATGCGTGCGCCGGCATCGCATGGCACCATTCACGCTCTAATGTGGGCGATTATTAGCACCCATAGGAGTGGGGGTCGCGAAAGAGGGGCATGTGGAGGCGGAGTATGGAAAGGGGAGCGGAACGTTGAAGCAGTTGGCTAACATGCGGGCTCCGCTAGCCTTGTTCGGTAAATCGAAACGCGATGCGACATCGATTTCGATGTCGCATCGCAGGGAGTCCAATGCATGCTGCATTCTGATGATTGATCACCCCCTGCCAAACACCCTAGAGGTGGCTCGCAGGGTATTATGTAGATGTAGATGTCTTGACAGGCCTCGAACACTTTAAAGTGTTCTATCGGTAATCCGATTCTTCTTCCGCACTTCCAGATTACCGAAAACGCCAGATTACTGGAAATCTCTAATAATGACTCAATTAAACGGCGTGAGCTATATTTTATTATGTGCATACATGTATATATTGTTTTATATACTTTTTAAGTACATACGCGAAATTGAAGAGTTTACGTAAAGTAAAACTACAATAACTACTCTTCCCTTCCCTATCAACCGCGGGACAACTGTTCGTGCATGTCTCCCCTTTCAGTAAGCACTACTTCCCCTATTTTCTGAGTTGGACCAGGATCACCTGCGAAGTCGAGTACTCGAAATTACCGAGCCACCCGCTTTGTAGCTGCCTGTATGAACACGCCGTACTGCTGGCAGGGCTGAATAAGTGAAGTGGCGGATTATAGAGGGAGATTTTTCATAATTTTAAAGCCTTGTTTACACTTCGAAATTAACTATTTAGCAGTCGAGTTTTTCACCAAATGTTTTTATCATCTCAATTACCCTTGGAAACTGTAAAATTAGGCTATTTGCATCGAAGCGCGAAGTGTCAGATACTAATATAGACGATAAAAGACATCCAAATCCTGGGTAGGGGTAATCTATTCAGGAGGGACTCGAACCCGCGGCCTTCGGTATGGTAGGGGAGGACGCCACCGAGGCCGACAGCGTTTTGGTGTAATACCGGTACTGATAGTGTATGTATAAAAACGAGACCCTCATTTTTCCGTTTCCGTACCATATTCTACTTCTCATAAATATACCTTTTTTTAAATCCATAAGCTCTATTGTTTGTATAAACCAACAATTCTCATTTAACTGGTGACTATCTTATAGGATCAGCGACCACATTGAGCGACGAATTCTGGCTATACGAAGAGTGTGTTGCTCTTCGTGGAATCTACCCCATAACACGGAAAGATAGATGTCCTAGATCGTCAGAGATCTCTAGGAACATAATTTTGGCATCCAAATCCATGCGTGGGAAGGCTTCAGCGAACGATTGACCAAGGTTTGAGATTTGTGTGCGTTGGACTCGGACCAAGTGTTTGGGCTGTTGGCCTCACGATGAAATAAAAGCGGTGGCAAGTTGCCTGCTGTTTCACGACTGCGACATTGTGGTAAGAGTATCAGCCAAGGCTGGATATGCACCAGCCCTAAAAGCGCTGCTCGCGTTCGACAGGCTCGCCTCTCGAAAGATGCCAGCTTTTAGCTATGCGTGTTTTTCCTGCGTGCTCTCAGGGTTCCTTGCTAAGTTGACCTTCTATTCAGCATTTTTGTACTGGTAAATACTCGAAGGGTTTAGGAATGCCGTAGTTAATCTTAAGACCACTCTAATCTTGAATCTCACGATCATTTTTTAACGTACAAGGCCAGTGATCCTTACAGCTATGCTTTTGATTGACTGAGGAAATGTTGCTTAAGCCATCATTTTGTAATTCACATTCTTATTCAAGGCACTCTTGATGTCTCTACTTCTACACCTACATAATACCCTGTGAGTCACCTTTTGGGTGTTTTTCTGGGGATGAGCATTTACCAACGTGCAAGAGGACCGCCTCATGGTTACCACACGGTCATAAATTATTACGCATAATAATAAAAAAATACGTTTACATCATGAAAAAAAAACTTGCCAACGGTTAGTAATACCTAAGGCAAATCCATGCAAAATTATAACGATGGAAAAAATGAAAACGTGTAATTAGTCGACCTAGAATGTTTACTAGGTTCGTTATCATAAAGTTAAATGGCGTCGCAACAGTGTGCGTTTCATCTCTGACGCTGTTTGGCTGCTCCTGTATTTCATGTAGTGTTCAGTGATGGAAAAATGTGACAGCAACAAGTGATGGAAATAGGGACGGTGATCAATATTATTGCTGCCCTCCCTGAATATAACGTCGTCCGAGGGTCTGCATTTGAGCTGTTGTTGCCACCATCCCTGAACTCTTGCGTGAAAAGTGATCGTGCAATTATTTCTGAAGCTTCGTGGTTTCTGACCTCGTGGTGTTCCCTACGTCCGTCATGGAAAGCTTCCTGTTTGAGTTTCAGAGATCGGCGCTGACGTTTATTTTGGAACTGGTCGTCCGATGAGGACCCCGGAAGCTCGAAGAAAACCCCGGATACTTTCTTCCTATGACGCGACCTTGCATGATAGTGGAACTGTGGCGGAAATAGTGGCAGTGGTTTCGTATGGCAGAAAATCGTCGTGGAAATTTTTGTAATTAGTTGCTTTGGCCTCTAAGCTTGTTGTATTCTTTGAAGTACTTGCAAATTAAAAACTTACGCTTCAAAAAATAGAGAATACATAATTTTATATGATATACGCATGAGTATTCATACCTATTACCTATACCATTTACCTATTTCATATTCATTTTTTAAAAGACGAATTATTAGTAGATCTGCCAAAGTATGCTACGGGATGAAGTAATTATACTAAATTTGCCGAATCAAGGCATGCTGTTTATAACTATTTTAATTAAAAGTAGTTTTAATTCGTACGTTCCGTCTCGAGCCACGAATTAGGAACTATGCTACTGTTTAATTAATGATAAAATAAAACATGCGGATGTTGTAGGCAGCTTAAACTCGAAGCGCACCGCAGATATGGGTAAAATTTAATGTAAAATATCAAATCTTTGAATTTAATCGCGTAGTTATAAATTTAATGAAATGTTTTTGTACGGCTATCTTGGACGAATTCCAGTAGCGTTGGAAGTATTGCGGAAGTCGGAAAACCGGTGGAGTCCACTGAATTGTGAGTTGATTCCAAGATTTTTGCGGCTCAGTTCTTGGTAATGAAGCGAGTTGGAAGTTGTGGAGCATTTATTTTCTTTCGGGGAATCGTGTCGAGCAATGGGAACAGGGGTGAGATGTGTATCACAGCATTACCGAGGTTTCATTCTATGGAGAAAGGAAGTGAATTCCATGAATTGCCTATTGAGTGCCTCTTTGAATTACCTATTGAATCCGAAGTTGTACAATACCTATGTCTTCCCGTAAAATTCAGGTGAAATAGTTGCTCGGTCTAAGGTGTTTTTCCCCTTCTCGAAAAATTTTAAAGACACTTTGGCGTAAGACGAACTAGCGGTCCGAAGAAAATGGGTGAAGGCAAAACGTCGTAGTGGTAGCCTGAGAAAATAATTAAAACTTAAATAGCATTTATATCCTCGTATTCGCTCAACCTATCTATGTTTATTCAGTGCTTCATATCCCTAAGGTTGATTAAAACATCAGATCAGCGTACTATACAGTCTCGGCCGAAAAAAAAAACATTTTAGGCATCTTTTTTAACATTGTCATTTTTAATTAGTTGCTTGATACTGACGGTGATTGTGGTTAGTAATATATAAAAGATTCTGAAAAAGTCACGACCAACTCTTTTCGTTTATATAATTAAGGCTCTTTCTTGATAATTTGTCGTTCCGTTCTACATTGCTAAGGCTCCACCACATGTCTACAG
Organism: Ischnura elegans; assembly: GCF_921293095.1. NCBI lineage: Eukaryota > Metazoa > Arthropoda > Insecta > Odonata > Coenagrionidae > Ischnura > Ischnura elegans. The sequence goes on from NC_060248.1 coordinate 105,304,134, forward strand.
AACACACGTAACAGACTGAGAGAAGAGTTCTCTGGATCGCCACTGGATGAGGAACTGCATAACTGCCGACTTTTCGATGGCCGACTCGGTCGACTCGCAGTTATGCAGTTCCTGACCCGGTGGCGATCCCGAGAACTCTTCACTCTTGTCTATTCGCCGGGAAAGCACGAAATCTTTCTTCACACGTAACAGAGGTTTCACTCAAATGGACGAATTCACTGGAGAAGGGTTTCTTGCAGTGATATGAGGTAACCCTTTATGAGAGGGATAGATGAAAATTTACCAAGGGATAAGGACTACGTGAAGAAGATGAACATTTTGACTAAGGATACTCCAGTCGTCTTCTTCATGCATTGTCATTGCAATGGGTTCACTCAAGCCGCCATTGGCTTCGCTGACGGGCACAGTGCTCCGATTTTCACGAAGATTTTATTTATTTATTTAAATTCCCCCTGAAACAGCGCAATGAGGCCTTTAAATCGAGGATTTAGGCAATATTGAACAATAGGCGACCACAAACATTCATGTTCTGGATGATGCCAATGCGTGAAACGATCCCGCGACCTCTGTATGGTTGTCCAGTTCTTATCCCTGCCGCCACTGCGGCTGACTAACTAAGAATGAAGCCATAACTAAGATTTTGAACCGAAATTCACGTTCACGATGATATAATCTATCATATTCGTAATTTTTCTTTCATATTGCTCGCGATTTAAAATATTTTATCTTAAATATTGAAAGTAAATGGACTCAACGGGATTTTTGAAAATCGATTGGATTGCACCCAAATTGGCAGCATAAATCAAGCTTATACGGTTTGGATAGGGGGCCCTCTCTTATGCAATCCCCCCTTGGCTTTAGTATATACACATACATTCCCTCTGAGGCTCGGAAGCGAATAATGGCTCTCCCCGTGATTGGCCTGTGGTAGTTGGGAAGGGGACTTTCCGTGCCGCATTTAAATTATCCGCGAGGCGCGAGCGGCGATGAATCACTCGTCTCGTCGGCGTATTTAATAAGTTCGCGGAACACACTTCGATTTGCGGTGCACGATGCGTCGGACTGGTATGGGAGCGCGGGAAACCCCCCCTCAACCTCCTCACTGCCTCCCCCGCCGGCTTAATAGGTAGTGGCCATGCGTCTTCCGTATCTCTCCTCCGTCCGTGTATGCGTTTCGGGGGAGGAATTTACGAGCACTCTGGGGGAATTAATCGTCCCCCCGCCCGCGTCCACCCTTGCCACTCGCGGAATATGCCCCAAACCCCCCCCCCCCCGCGAAGGATCTATCTTACATTATTAAATGGATGGAATTCATTAAATCTTTTAGAAACAATTAATTATTTTACCGGCCTCGGTGGCGGCGGGGTAAAGTCCTCGTCTGCTAAACCACAGGTCGCGGGTTCGAGTCCCGCCTGGGCCCTTATCCAGGGCTTGGATGTTTGTGCACGTTTGATTGTAAGTGTTATCACAAACCCCGTTGTAAAGGTCGAAGAGTGCTGTTTTCGGAGATGTGGAAATAAATAACAAATAAAAACAAATTGCATGTAAAGGTTAATTTTTTTGCAAATAAAAGTAGTTCCATAGTTTGTCCTGTGCTCGAACACCTAGGAAATGTCATTTACGCAGAGACATTTTTCTATATCGAACTGTTTAACGCACGAAGAAAATAGAATCTAAAATACGTCATTAATAACTTCATCAACTGTCACGTCGGTGCTGAAGTTGTTGTTTGTGGCATAATTTTGACGTTAAGTTCCATCCTTTAAGGTAGGTATTGAGCACAACATCCTCGGCACATTAAGCAAACAAACTTATGTGTAGGTCCTGAGGAACGTTGAAGAATGACAGAATTATCTGTATTGATTTTACCCAAGTTTATTATTTTCTTTATTTGCCAAGAAAAATGTTGGAAAACGGAATGCATTAATTATAGCCTGTGAATATTTAATGTACTTGGTACCTTGCGGGCAGCCGACCTCGCACGCGTCCATTATGTGTCGTAAATCATTACTTCTTCTCCATGCGGGTAACCAGTTCAGTGGTTTTCGTATGCATACATTCAATGGAGTGACTGTGTGAGTAAGGGTGCATGAATTTTTGATTTCCCGCACGGTGTTCTGTTTTTGTTTGCCAATTGTCTCTGTTCAACTTCATTGTGAAATTTTAGTGAATGCGCTGTGTTCATTTTGCTGAGTCAAGCTGTTGCGAGTGGGTACGCAGATCAACAGAAGTGCGTGAGAAGTGTTGCGTCGTTATGCAGTGCGCGTCAGCCGGAATAGATAAAAAAAAACTAATTCGCGGTCTACCATGTATTTTTTTGATATCGCAATGAGCTACGAGAGTTCGATGCGTGAAACACGTCAAAGCATGACTAAATTATACGTTTCTCCTATTCGTATGATTCACCGCTTTATTTCCTCCCTCTACTATCGTACTTAATGTTCCAGATCGGTGAAGAGAGACGTTTATAAAAGTGTACTTACAGTGAAACCTCACGGGAAAATAAATGATGGGAAAACTATCGCACGGCGCATGGTGAAAAAAGTACACTGGAAAAGTTGTCATTTAGTTCTCCGTGAGTTTTATAGTACCGTGAAAACGCATGAGTATTTCGTGTAAAGGCCGGATTTCCTCGAGATGGTAGTGCCTAGTAAATTTATTGAAGTGAGCTTCGCACTGATTCACTCTGTGCAAAGATGTTGCATCGATAAATTGAATTTATAATGTTCCTTGATTTTTCTTGGAATTCTCACGCGTGATATGTTACGTGCTATGTATTTCTTAGAAGTGGTTCTTAACGTTTATAATTTATCTTTTAGTTCATATCAATCTCCAGTATTCTTACCTTAAGGAGGAGACGGGACAACTTAGTTGGCAACATTATGAGGCATAATGGCCTGATGAAAACAATTGTAGGAGGACAATTGGAAGGGAAAATGGGCAAGAGACGACCCCGAATATTCTCCTCAATAATGCATGATAGAACTGCATTAAATCCCCACAAATTCGAGGAAGTGTGATTTCTTTCACTCTTATCGCAGGATATCACAAAGTAACCACCGGTTAGAATTCTCGCATGCAAATCTGTGCATTTTCAAAGAAAACACGCTCCAGCCAATTTAAAGGCGATGGGCTGCAGAGGTCGTGGCGGCGCGGCTCGTATCCCTAGGGAGCGGCGTGGCGGTGTCGGCGAACGTCTCACAGGATATCGATCCCTCGGGGTCCACTCCCCCGGGGAAGCGAGGGGAAAGAGGGAGGCGGGGTCGAGACGCGAGGGCTATTATATGGGGAAGGCGACGTTTCCTCAAAGAACGATTGTAGAACTTTTTGAAGGGATTGTGCTCGCTCAAGTCGCCTCGCGAAATCGTTGTTCGTGTAGTTTATGAGGTCCGACGGTTCGGGAGGGGGAGGGCATGGACGGAAATTATTTTTCATCATCCTCCTCCGGCCCCACTCCTCTGTAGATGTGAAACTTACCCACTTCACGCTTTTCATGTAAAGAAGTATTATAGTATATGCACCTGATGATGACGCCCTGACGTCGAAACCATGGTGGTAGAGAAATAAATTTTTATGTGGGAAGTATAAAATCAAAATTTATTCGGGAAGAAGCTATTTTTATCCGACTGCTGTCCTATTTTCAAGGTGATAGGAATTTGATGTATTCTTCCTCTTAATTTTCACGCGTTGTAATAGAATCATTACCAAGTACGATTTTCGCAAGACAACCTAGCGCTATGAGGATTTTAATTGGGAATTTTTAAAAGATTCACTCAGATTTGTACCCGGGATCGGTAGCCAAATACATGAGAATGTCACGCTCACTTGACGATAGCAATAATAATTGTTATATGAAAAATAAAAATTAATACCTATTTCCTCCTCTTGCAAATACTGGGAGTTTCGATTTGGTCGATTGATGCAAGGTGTAGGTTGACGTCGTGTCGTCATCGCTAAGGGGATCGTACATTGGGTGGAGGATGTGCTAGACACTGGTCGGAATTATTCCAATCGGTTTTCATTCCGAACGGTCGATTCCGATTGGCTAGCAGCGCAGTTGGTTGTGCTTGAAAATATTGATTCCGGAGACGATATATGGCATCGTAGTGATTCGTCGAAGTGAAGTAAGTACATATTTCTAACACAGCAAATTCCAATCGCTTTGCTAACCATTCGGAGTCAACCGTTTGGAATGATAACCGATCGAAATATTTCCAATCAGTGTCAAGCACTTCCTCCCCCCTAAGCAAGGGAATAGATGGCGAATTTCACTCTTTTATCTCTGGGGTGCGATATTATCGCTGTCTTTCTCGTACATATTTTTCGAGTCTATTTATTATATTTCGCCATTCACATGCGTCGATACTGTTTCCTTGGGCGTGGCGTGGAAGTCCAATTGAAACCGTTTCCTCCCTCACCCAATAAAGCAGTCACTCCTGACAACTCTACTCTAAGATAATGCGCTTGCTCTCCTTTCCCTCCTCCCTATTCGTTTTAATATAGCGAGAGGTTGTAATTGTGGTGCTCGGGGAAAGACAATCGTGATTTATAGCGCAGGCAAACGGGCGTTCGCGATCAGCAGCATGAAATTGGTGCAGTTTCGCCACAGTTGTTGGTAATGATGGGCTCGATGCATACATTCACTCATTGTGCTACCAGTTTCGCGTAAAATTATCTCCACACGGCACCCGCCCAATAAGATGGCTTGGGTTTTCGTTGGAGATCCTTCAAAGTTAACGAAAATCGTTGGTGTCGATCTGCGTCCTGAGTTATGAATGCCCTAGTTAGCTACTTTCCCTTTACTTTAGGTCCGTGTTTGATTAATTCGCTATTGAAAATGGTGAAAATCGGCTGTCGTCTCAGTTGAAAAAAACAACCGTTTTTCGCTTTTGCCCTATGATGTATGTTATCCATCAGAGAAAGGGTGAATGTGGAAGTTTCGAGATTGCTCCTTAAATTGGACCTAGGAATGGATTTATCTCATTTAGTATTTGTGGTCATCTTTAGCTACGTACTGTATTCCTCAAAATCTGCTGTGAAGTCATTTTTATTGAATTTTAATTTTTTCCAAGTTTATTAATGGACGTAAGTAAAAATCTTGGGCTTATTTTTTGTGTAAGTTCATCATATCAATAATAAAATGTTACTTGGTGATGCCAGATTACTAGATTAGTGTCGTTGCGCACAGGATCGATTTATATTAGATGTGTATTTAAACTTAGTAATTATTCGTTAATATATTGGCTACTTGGATTTAAATGTTAGGATTGGATTGAGACTCATATAATCTTCGTGAGTAAATTAAAGAGAATAGAGGGAAGTGTTCATTTTCATCTAACCCCCTCGAAAGTGAACATTATGTCTTCATAATGATGTGTTAAAATTAATCCAAGATGCTGTGAAATAGGCTGATTCCTCTTCAATTTTAGTACCTAAATTTTTGAGATAATGTGTGTTTCGTAATCTAACACTGCAAAATGAAATTTGAGTCGTGTGATTTCTTTCTCAACTCATACTTGTCGATTTTTATTCATAGTTTAACCTTCCTTCCCTTGAATGTGTTTTTGTTGACTACCTTACTTCAAAAGATCACAGTTTACTGTTTTACTTTCCGTCTCTTATATAATTTCTCCGTCAACATCTTTCGAGCTATTGACTCTCTCAAGAAACACGTGACTCACCGTCCGTGCAAAAGTGATCTCCCGTCACGATCTCCGCATTGATTCCCGAAGCGTGTTATAAGCCTCAGGGATTGCGATCGAAATATCCACTCAAATGTCCGAGTGAATTGATAGCCTTAATCGCTTTCCCAACTCGTTATTCCTAGAATGAAACTTATTGCCAAGAACGAGTTTTACCCTCTGGTAATTAGAATTAGAATTCTTTAGAATTTCTAGTTCGTCAGAATCTTTTCAATTTTATCATCTTGGTAGGTTTTCCTCTCGAGAAATCGTATTTATATTTTTTTGCGACAAATAACACGTTTAAAACTAAAAATTATAAGGGTCCCAGGGTAGACCTTTATACACATTTGCATGTTTATCAAATGTAAACATTTTTCATCTGAGAAAATAAGGTAATGTTCTTTTTTCCTATTTGAGATACAGTCAAATATTGACAAGGTTCTATTCTAGGTATTACCTTGAAAATTTCAAGATTAAACCGTATGTTAAGAACGAGCACATCTCCACGAAAACATCTTGGCCGAGGTGATATGAAGCTTCCTAATAAAGCTATATTGTAGTCAAGTGTTGATATCAAATGAGGATCCTAGAAGCCTAGGGGTACAAGTGCAATTTTTGTAAGCTAATTAAATTACACTTAAGAAAATGAAACACTTTAAAAGAACACTCACGCACGAAAAATATCTGTAACTTTCTAAGCCTGACGATGGCTTCTTTCTCAACGATAAGGAGACGACTGGCTGAGTATGAGAGCTGCAGGAACAAAAGATACTGTTGGACAAAAATATGCATGTGTGAAATCTGATGAAAAAGTGTGCTGAATGCACGTCGTCGACGTTCTTCGTATGGAAATGTGGCGCGCTGAATGGAGAGTGTCGGGTTTGTTTTTATTTTTCCTCAACTCTCGCTCACTCGGAATTCGAGGAAGCTCGAAATAGCATTTTCATTCTCACTCAACGCGGAGCTTGAGGGTTAGCGGTGGGCGGTGTTTACCTGTCGGACCAGCACCTCATATGCCGATGCGTTGGATTTAGTTTGTTCGCGTAATCAGACCGCTTTTTCTGCGTCATCTCGACCCGCGACGTAGGTGGGACCTTAATTCCGAAGTGTGGAGTATTTTTTTATGCCCTAAAAATGTTGTTGACCTTTTTCTTCACTGTCCACTATTCAGACTAAGAACGCCGACCGCATTTGAGTGACGTTTGTTCGGCTGAATTATTTTCGTGAGCATTAAGCTTTCGTGATCGAAATATCCTCCCGTGACAACTGCCGTGTGAGCTGTTTTTTTAACTCTACGTTTTTGCAGCTTGAATTGCCTTTAATCAAGTAATATTAGTATTAAATTAGTTTTGTATTAAGGAAATTATTCTTAACTCATCCATTAATTAATGATAGAATTATTCTGTTCGCCGGGAAAACGCCAAATCCCATCTTTCCGTCTCACAATCAGTGATGCGTTTTATTGCCTTAACTATCTTCCAAAGCACTATTAACACTGGGGTGAGGCAATGCAATGACTAAACATGTGTATTTCCTTATTCTTCGATTATGGGTGGTTATCATCTTTAGATAAGTCATGGGTACCGATATGCTCAGTTATCTCAGTTGATATTGCGACCCGCAACACCTGACAGAATCGTAAGATTCTCTGGCTTAGTCATAAACCTTTCATACGCTAGATTTTAGACCGATGAAATGCTATGAAATATTATTTGTGTAATTATTTGTCGTATATGAATTCCAATGATATTTTACCTTATCCCTCGGATCTGATTTCAGCTTATGTATCATTGTTTGGATTTTGACCTCCCGAGATATTTATTTTCTACTGGAATGGTTATCCTCTCAAGCTCTATCTTAGCGGAGACTGTGAAAAGACAGTCTAAGGAAAATGATGCGTGAAATGATTTAATGACTTAAGTAATGCTCACTTTTCATTGCTCATTAAGGCTCCACAACCATTATTTCATTTAGGGTTTGAAAGTGGACGTCATTATTTCTTGCGTGGCCTCTATCGACGGTGCAAGGGTTTTCCGGCTGTTACTACCTATTAAGCAGTTTTCATTTGCTAATTGGGCTGTTATATTAGGCTGACCTTTCCACCCGTGAATTTTTCATAAATCAACTCGGTGGCCCAGTGATACCATCAAGCTTAAAACATTCTAAATCATTTTAAGCCTCTTCACTTTGGATAGTAATATTTTTATTAAGTAATTAAAAACAGCTAAACGTATAATTTATGTATTTTAATCTATTATAAGAAAAAAATCCCTAGAGATAAAATTTAATACCTTATTTTCTTATTTAATACCTGAAAATTTAGCGTAGCGTACCATAGCGTTTATAGAGTCACAGAGTATACTCTATGATTTGTTTGATTGTGACATATTACTTCACGATAGAGTATAACGAAGTATATTTTTGAAGATTTACGGCAATACCGAGGTAGCCAACTTGCTATTGATTTTTAATATAATAGGATTAGGTACTGTTTTTTAAAAAGGCGGAACCCGGGACATTTATGACTTACGGAATTGGCTGGTGTTACTATGTCACAGAAATGGTACTCGTAAGACATGTGTCGGCATTTCACGAGCCGTTGCACGAGTAGAAAATGTATTTCAAGATACCCTATGTTGGATTTTTAAAGGGTTTGAGGGGCGTGTAATAAAGGGCTAAAGTTGGATGCGTAATGGGACGTAAATCCAAAAATACGACCGTCCCGAGAGGCTCTTTACCGCTCGGCGATAAAGATCTCTCGTTCCTTTTCCTCGCTGGTTTGCGCACTCATTCGCTTTTAGCCCCCCGGAGAATCGTCGGCTGTGCCGTGACGTCATCGACTTTCGCCCAACTCTCCTTCCGGGAACGAAGAACGTAAATAGATGGCCGGAGGTCGCCATTCTGTTGACGGGGAAACCTTTGGAGAGCAGTGCAGTAACTTACGGAAGAATCCCAATTCAATTGCCTCACGCTTGTCGCGTCTTTGGAAAAGTTGCTTGGTTTCGGAATTATGTTCTGTATTAGTATTATTATTGGTGTGAATGTTGTATTACACATCAGCATTGAATTATTTTTTGGGTTGTGAGTTACCTCCTTAATGAAACTTTCGTTGAAACTCCATCACACCATTCATGGGGATTAAAGTTTACTTCAATGTCCTCGAACATGCGCCTCGTAGCATCCACGCTACATATGGCACATACGTTATGGGATTGATCTATATCCTACTTGAAGGCTAGCTAAAGCATGCTGTTAGAAATACTACGAAAATTCAAAAATATGCATCAAGGTATACATAAGTTATTAAGATACACTAACAGTTATTATACTAGCCTATTTCCTATGCGAATAGTGGCATTGTCTTTGGTGCCATATTTTGCCTTTTCTCACTAATAAAGATTCCCACATTTTTATCCGTTATCATTATTTTCTCTGCTGTTTCGTTGTAGTGCATACCTACCTTATTTCTCATGACTTAATTTCTCAATTTGTTATGCAATGGGTGGTGGAAATATCACCGCTTTGTCCTGGAAGTTTCATTTCCTCGTATTGTGTTCACTTTCCGTTACCAGTATAGGGGTAACACCGGAGTAACAACGTATACATATAAATGTATCTTGTATTTCATTACGTATCGTTAATTTTCTGCAATTTCATTAATATCGTGGGGTGGTAAGAGGTGAAAAAATCTTTTACTGAGAGAGAAGAAATAATGTATTTATTTTCTGTTTCGGGCGCTTAGATGACACTTATGGTCCGTCAAGATCAATCCTATTGTTGCATTATTTAATTCTCTTATATCAGTTTATCCCATCGATAAGAAAACGTTTCGATGTAGTGATTGAAGGAAATGATAATTTAAAACCTGGCATCTTACTAATGGGCTGGAAAATTACATTATTCAGTGTATACGGGTGTTAGTCGAGAGTGTTGTAACAGCGGTCAGTCGAAGTGTATCAATTAACCCAATATCCAATTTATTTTTCCCTTCGCTCGAACTGACATTTTTCATCGACTTTTGAAAATGTTACACTTCAGGCTTGGGCTTCATTTCGGCGTGCCGCGGTTATCGTTATAAAACACGATTGCGGAGCGCTTTTTTTCTGCGAAAATATCTCGACATTCTAAAAAGAAAAAGCACATCCCACGCCGGTAGCTTAATTCCCGTTATGGGCTGGCGTCTGACTGTCGGAACATGTCTGGCAGGTGTTTGACTCGTTCTCTCCACTCCACCCCCTCCACTCCATCCATTTATGATTCTTGTGTGCTTCATTCTACATATTTTGGAATTCCCAACCTCGCCTGTTCATCATAGGGAGGCCGAAGTCATGCGGTTTTGTAAATCTTCATAGAGTCACGAACTGGAGGCTTTAAACTGAAGTAGGTGGTCATTAACTTGTGCAATTAAAGCATTTTGGGCGGGACGACGAAAGTGAACGCATCGGTGGGGATCTAGGAAGGGAATAGCATAGTCAAAAGGATAAATTTTTGTTCACTATGGGAGGCCTTAATGAATAGGAAAGAGTTGATAAGAAGATTGTTCCTTGAGTGTGAAGACAAAGCTATCGAATACCTAACGTGGAGCTTGGAGCGTTTGGAATACATACTAACTGTATTGTCTGTCACCGAAAATTGGAAAGATTTGTCTCTTATATACATAGTATATTGCAAAGAAACTCTGGTTTTAAATCTGTTACGCCGCAATTAGAGTTGTAATTGAGAAATCGTAGTAGCAAATCGCAGAGATTTTCGCTTGGTAATCGCGGTGGCTTTTTCCATATTGAATTTTAAATATTGGCAATTTTCCGCTATTGCCATAATTTTAGGATCAGTTTCGAAATTATGGCGTCATTTTCAGCTTGTATCACATTTGAACTCTGGAGATTGATGCGAATGAAATCGCCATTGCGGAACAATTAAAAATGCATTGGAAAAGTATCGTTCTTTTTTCATTTGGAATGGGGTAGTGAATTTGGAATACCTAATAAAATGTCTCTCTGTGAACTTCAAAGTTCCTCCCCGCCCCACCCTTACTCCACATGCCTATTGCCAGACTTGCGATGAATAAAAGTTCTTTTATCATCTCCTCTTGACTGAATTCCCTCACCCGACAAATTGGTCCCTTTGAATTTCTACGCCCTTTCGAATCCGTTTAAAAAGTAATATTTCACCCCTAGAACTCTTCTTGATTTATTATTATTATTTATATTATGGCTTATACTTATTGTTAAATATGTCTGTGTAATTATTTAGTGCTACCTGGCCACTGTCAAATGCACCTATGCCTTTTGTGGCTATATTTATTCTAAAAAATACTGTAAAAATAAATTTGATATTTCTATGACCTATCGATCTCATCAGGTGTCCTTTTTTTCTTCCTCTTTGCAGAGAGGGTGGTGACTCGAGACAAGAGCCGATTCGACCGGCGGTGCAAGGGCGGCGGAGTGACCGGGGGGCTTACATCCGCGGCGGAAAGCGATAGGCCCTCGAGGGGAGTTGGCAGAAGGTCCCGTGCATCTGCAGCGGCGGCAGCAGCAGCGGCGGCAGCAGCAGCGGCAGCCGCGGCGGCATCACCACCCACACCCCCACCCCCTGCGGCAGCCCCGTCCCCAGCGGCCGCACCCGCAACCGTAACCGCGCCCCCTCCCGCCACACCACCAACGACGCCGCCAGTCGCATCCCCAGGCGCCGGCAACAGCCCGGGCGGAGCGGAACCGCCCCCGACGCCATCGGAGGCAGCGGAGGAGAGAAAGAGGCCCCCGCAGACGGCCAAGGAGGCCTCCTGGAGGCGGGGCGCGAAGGCCCCGATCAAGGAGGAGCCAGAGGAGGAGTCGGAGGCGGCGACGAAGAAGGGTCCGGCGGCGGAAGTCGGGCCATCGCCGGCGAAGCAGGCGGAGGTAGCCGTTCCAGAGATCAAAGGGAAAGCGGATAAGGAAGAGGTGGTTGTATCGGTGGCGAGCAAGTCGCGGGTCGAAGCGAGGAAGGATGCGGGAGGGCTCAAGGGAGGTCGGGAAGGCGGGCAAACGGATGAGGGCCTGACGGACCGTGGGAGTGTCGCGAGAGAGTCGTGTAAAGTAGAAGAGGAGGATGAAGTACAAGTAGTGGTGAAGAAGGAGAAGGTCGAGGCGACGGTGGTGACGCCCAAGGAGGAGGCGAAGAAGGTCAAGGAGGAGGTGGTGAAGAAGGTCACCACCGCATCCAGTGTCGCTAGTGCTGGTGTCGTGGTTACCCCTCGCCCTGTTGGATCTAGCAGTGGTGTTGTTAGTGGTGGTGTCGCAGTCAAGGAGGAGAAGTGCAGTGTTGGTGCGGTGGTGAAGGAGGAGAAGCCGGTGGTGGTCAAGCCGGAAGTGGTGTCTTTAGAAGAGGAGGAGGAGGAGGTGGTTCTGGAGAAGGAGGTGTTGGTGGTGTCGAAGACGGTGGTGTCGGAGCCGAAGGTGGTTCGAGCCAAGGAGGATCGTCCGTTGTCGGCCGCGCCGCCTCTCGAGGGCAAGGCGGCGGCGGGAGGCGGGGGGCGGGTCCGCAGGGGTCGTGGGGCGGAGGATGAGGCCCCTGCCGCACCCAGGATGGAGGGAGAGCCCTACTCGTCCCACCGGCACCCCCTCGCCCATCCCTCTGACCCCGAACACCACCACCACCACCACCAGCACCACCCCCACCAGCAGTTGCCCCCGACGGCCGCCCTGCCCCCACACGGATACCTGCCACACCACCACCAGCCGCCCCCCACCCTCCTCCTGCACGCGCCCCCGCCCTCTTCCGCCGCCGCTGCCGCACCGCATCCCCGCGGCTGCTGTTGCTGCTCCTCCGACTCGGGCGTGAGCTCCGCATCGTCTTCATCTTCCTCCTCGTCCTCCTCGCGGTGTTACTCCTCCGGCAGTGGCGATGAGCGCTGCTCCTCCGGCTCTCGTGCCAGCAGCGCACTGAGCGCCGAAGAGCGCAGCGGCAGCGCCCACGAGGAGCCCCCGGCGAGCCTCCCCAGAGGGAGCACCCCCAACAGTAGCGGCAACCCGCCCCCGTCTTCGTCCGCCTCCAGGACAGGCACCCCGCCGTACCCGCCGTCCCCCGCCAGCGCCCCCTCCCCCTCGTCCCGCTTCCTCCCGTATCCGTCTTCGGAAGGGAAGTCCTCCTCTTCGTCTAGCAACCCCCGAGCGTCCCCTCAAACTTCCTCGTCCTCCGCTGCGGAGTCGGTCCGCGTGTGGAGGGACCCGGCTTTGGTGGCCGCGCAGAGGGTGCGCCACATTCAGAGCGTCCAGCACCAGACTCTCATGTCCCATCCACCGTCCTCCTCGCCCTCCGCCTCCTCCACCTCCTCCGTGGTGTTCTCGGCCGGCGGGGCCGCCCCCGCGCCCCCGGGAGCCGCCGCGGGGGCAGCCAACAACCCCTCGGCGCCCTCCCCCGCCTCCTCCTCCTCGGCGCCGCCCCCATCCTCTGCAGCGACCACGTCGATCGCGGCGGCGTCCCACGCGGCGGCGGCGGCCGCGGCTGCCGCTGCCGCGCTCTCGCTGCACCCGACGGCGGCGCCGCACCACCCGCACGCCCACCACTACCCACCGCCGCCGCCACTCCTGGGCTCCCACCACCCGCACGCGCTGCACCACGGCGCCGCGCTCGCCCTTGCCGCAGCCGCCGCCCCGCCTCTTTACTCGCAACTCCCGGAGATGCTGTGGAAGCCGCGGTACGCCCCGTTGCCCCCGGGGCCGGCGTCCCACCTGCTGCCTCCGGGGCACGAGGAGCTGCTGGAAAGGGAGCGGGCGTTCGCGCAGGACAGGCACGAAAGGCTGCTGCGGTGAGTTCTAGGATAGAGGATGTCCAATCGCGAATATCTTATCGATCTGGTATACCTTATATTTTGCACTAGTGACACTAAGCCAGTGGAAATTTGAGTGGATTTTTTTATTGCTAGCATTAATCTTTGTTGGGCATTGATAATGAGCTATTTCTTACATGCTTAGTATGTATTCTAAAAAAAAGACGAGTGTTTTAGTTGCACTATCATTTCCCTCGTGACGCCGATAGGGTATTGAAACCTCAGCGCAGATGTGAGAAGTAGGTATCAAGTGTCTTTGTGAATACCATTTTTGTCACTATTTAAATGTGGTTTGTGGTCAGGCTATAATCTAAAATCATAAATGTTGTTATTGCTCAATAATTGCAATTTAGCATGTCGGAGGCATTTTCTTGTGCATTCACAAAACTTTTTTAAAACCACTCTTCAATTTTCCTCTGCAAACAATTCAGGCGTTATTATTTTAAGAGGAAGTGAAAATTCCCTGGCCAGCAAACCGTACCCTCACATTGATCTTTGTTTTTCTTTTAAACCGCAGCTGTTTTGTGGTATTATTATGTAAATTAGATGCACATTTCTTCCAGTAGTCATCTTGTTAAAGTAATTAGGCTTCTTCTAATTATACTTAATTTAATAGGTAACATCTGTGATTATGGTCGCTGTATTTTGCGGCAGAGGTCAATTACATCGTCGTGACAAACAAAAGTGACCGCTTAATAAAATATCGTTCATTTAAATAGATAGTGTGATTAATCTCTAAATCTAAATTGGATGTAGATGATATTGTCCATGCTAAATAATAACATTTTCTTATGAAGTCGGAGCACTTTTTAAAAATTGGATTGCACTTGTTTCTCTTGATTTGAATCGATTCGTTCGTGGCTACCTAAGTACGTCGTATCCCTTCGGGTACCTTTCGTCAGTGATATTCAAGGGCAGAATAAACGGTCTTGTGGAAAGTTATGGAGTGGATACGAACATCGAGTCCTCCTCTTGGGTTCTCTGCATGGTATCCTGGATAGTGGAAGGACAGTCCTTTCATCTCCGGTCTCGGTGCTATTTCGTCAATATGTATAAGATCATAATCTCTATAGTCTCAGGGTCAACTTCAGGTGGACGTTCATTTCAACAATTAACAACCAAGGTAGTACCACGAAAATAAATTGGTGGATAAATACAAAGTTTGCTCTTTTTTATTGTTGATGTATGAGATCATATTTGTCCAGGTATTTCCTTTCATCAGGAGCGGTCGGTATTTCCAGCCTAAATTTTAATAAGAGATATTGAATTTTTTGTCGAACTGAAACAAGTGCTGGTCACTGGTGTATATTCTCTTAGAGTAACACCACAAGAATTGCATTCTTTCGATGTAGTTGGGTCCTTTCCAGGAATTGTTTGGCGTTACCCCAACTTTTCTTTCACCTCAACTTCTTTCCATAATGTCTTCGCTGTGGTTATTTCTAGTTCGGTGTTACAATTCCAAGCAATATACTCCAAGGCCGAACTTTCGTCTGCACGACTTTGTTTGCCTGTTGGCAATTTTTTAAAAATTGATTAGTATTAACTGACCAAATCTTATAGACAATAGGAAAATTGAATTCGGTGGACAAGGTAATAATATGTGCATTTAAAGCTCCCATATCTAATTGTATCATGTAATTATTTGCGATCATGAATGCTCCACGTGCTATTAATTCTCTGCACAAAGAAATGAGCCTTGTTACGTCATGAGATGAATCGTTCTGTCCCGTGCAATGTTTAAATGGGCGGTGGGACTTGAGTTCAAATCTTTGTGAAAGCTCTGGACACTGACAAAATCAAGTTCCTTTGTATAGTTAACATTTAATGTTCTAATTTTTAACCTCACGTAATATAGGCGGCCATACCAAAGCGCATAATGCTTAGTTTTATAATAGTTTATGATGCATATCAATCACTTGCTCAATCAAGTGATATTCTGGTAATCATTGATCATTTTTTCATTTATCCATTATCAAAGATTTTTTGCCTTATAACTACCTTTTAAGTAAGATAAAATTGCATGGGCAGTGGAAACTAGGAACTGAAACGATTTGAGAAACACTATTTTGGAGAATTTCTTTGAACATTTACACTCGGGACGTTTTAACCCTATCCTTTGTTCCTATCGTTGCTGATATTCGCACCCCGGAGAAAATACTAAATTGGTTCGGAAGGTAAGAGTGAGAATACTGCGGTAGTGGCGTATGCATTCTCGTTTCACTTGGCAAAAACTCTTGAGCGTGAGAAATTTCCGACAGAAATTCCTTTACTCCACCTGCCGACTTCTTGGTTTCACTGTTTTTATTGCTTTTGCAAACTTTCCAGTCGAAGGCTACCTTCGTCCTTAAATTTCTGTTGTAATCACCAGTCCAGTCTTACGAATCCATTATCTTGCCATCTAGAAATCGTATTCCCCTTTCCTTCTCTGTATGCTTATGAACTTTTGCCAGAATGTTCGTCTTGCAAAAAGTTTCGGAGAACATCATGACTGAGATTTCCTCTAGGCGGTTTCACTTCCCGGAATAAAAAGCCGTGCGTATGTCGGGACTACAACAAGTTCTTGAGGACCGCAAGTTATCTCTCTGATTCCCAGTTCCTCTCTAGATAAGTCGGCGGAGAACTGTGGGAGACCTCGAGATGTGGCGTGTGTTCGTCTTTACGAGCTAAAGGCTGAGATAACAAAAACACATGGAGTGCTTTGTGTCACTTCACGCCTTTCACTCCATTTCATCCTCTGTAGTATAAGGCTCACGGCCAGAGGATAATTAAAACCTTAATTCCTGAATATTTTCCCTGCATAGCAACATTTGTTTACATATTTTGATTTCACATTTCACATGATTTGTTTACATGTTTTGATTTATTTGATGTGTAGTTGAAGTATTAGATGGTGTGGTTTTTGGTGGAGGTGACCAACAACTAAGGTCATCTACGTATACCATGAGGGAAGAAAATGTAGATAGAAACCCGACGTCGGCTCTAGCCTGCTCTGAACGAAAGTTTTCATGGGGACCACGGTTTAACGTCTCATACGACGGACGGAATGCTGCCCTTGAAGTGTCCTCCACACAGCAACAGTCAAGCAGGGATCGGGCAGCAGCCTTAAAATTTCTCTCCCGCCGCCGGGATTGGAACCGGGACCTAAGGGGTCGGAAGCCAATACTCACCCACCACACCAACCCGATCCCCCATCAAGTACTTCAGGCGTTGCGACTAGCTTCAGGTGGTGTAGTATTATCTTTTGAATTTGATTTTTATGAGTGCGCTAAATTTCCGTTCTGCGCCTCGCGTTATACGGAGAAGTAGAAGTGGACACTGTGATAACAAGCACTGAAAATTTTAGGACTTGATTCATAATATTTCGATTCTGACCTAACCCCCTCCCTCGGAAGCTGGTAGACTTTGAGGCCTATTTCTTGTGACGCGCCTGTGTGGTGTGAGGAAAATTCGAGTAATTATTTACATATTTTTACGGTAAGTGGGCGCCCTAAGGCCCGAAGTACGAGTTTTTCAAAAGATAAAACATACCGCTTTATGGTGAATAAAAATACCCTGTTTTATTTACTATCAAGAAGTTTCTTTAGGTGCGTGTAAGTTCGTATCCGTTGCTTCTATTCTACGTTTGCTGTATGTCTTACATCTCTGCACTACATCTACGCATTGCCACGCGAGTCGCCGCATTAGCCTAAGAGTGGGAGCTAGTTGGACACAGGTCTTAAGCTTCAATATTGTTGTTGAATTAACGTATCTATTAAAATTGTATATGTCCTTTGTGAGTGCATTACCTACTTCACAACTACATTATACCGTGAAAGCCACCTCTAGGGCGTTTCACGGATTAATTTAACCTACATGCAATTGGGTAAATGGTACGTTGTTTGAGCTACGGTTCTTATCATAGCCTCAATTGAAGCTGTGAATTCCAAAACGGCAAAATGCCATTCAGAATAGTTCAACAGATCCAGGCTTCAATTGATGGAAGTTAGACATATTTAATTAAATAAAAGATCGTAGCACTTTTCCACAAGAGTTTTTAATGCGTACAACGCGTTTCGGCTCACTGAGCCATCATCTGGTACAAGACTGTCTTGTACCAGATGATGGCTCAGTGAGCCGAAACGCGTTGTACGCATTAAAAACTCTTGTGGAAAAGTGCTACGATCTTTTATTTACTTAAATTCAGAATAGTAATGAGATCAACCTATCTTTCTGCTCGTCTTCAAAGCTACGAATGTTATCTCATCGACTTTAAGCCATGAACATATACGTATCTGTCTGTCGTATCCATCCATGGAAAAAAGTCGAAGCAAAAGCTGAAATAGCCCCAAAATAAACATGGAAACTGTTCGTCCCAAATTACTGCCAAGTGGACTCGTGCCGTTTGGGAATTCATAGTATCAATTTAATTGTGGTCGTAGGTTCCTATCCGTTCGGTATTCGTACAGAATCTCTTTCATTACATCCTTAATTCTATGGTTTGCGAGTTTATTTAGTGGAACTTGGCTAGCTACTCACCAATTGAAAACTTTTTCAATTCCTCACAGCCGTACTCTGTAAAACTTCGACCGGTTTCAGCACTCCCGTGTCATTATTTCTGTAACGAAATATCGAAGGCAATCTGGAATGAAAATTTATACTCCCAAGTTATTTAACTTACTCCTTAATAATTACACGCGAGAGCTAGAAGAGGTCGGGGTGTTACCGAATAGACAAAGTTTTCAAATAGGTAGTATTTATATAACCCCCTAATGGTACCTTGAAGCATAGTACGGTTCCGAACAAAATACTCTCTATGTCACTCTTGATTAACTGTTGCCAATTAAATATATATCGTGTAATCGTGTCTTAGGCCTGTTTACACGATACATTAACACGGATAAGGGTTAGTGTCTGTTTGCATGAATGATTTTTATGTACCGGAACGGAACATGTCCGATTGCGTGAACCAAATAAGAAAAGGTTTTATTTTCTGTGCATGTATTCGCACAAGTTGGGTGGTTACACGGTGAATTTTGGCGTTAATTCTCGCGTTCATACATTCAGACATTAACCCATACGTGTTAATGTAAACTGACCTTTAGATTGTACGTGTATGTGCCCTTGCACAGGTTAATTGAAACTTAATTATCTGAGCTTGATTCTCTAGTCACGGGTCTTATTTTGGTTACGAGAACGTCCTACCTTTTATATGTTGTGCCATGCTCGCGATGCGACAGAATTGTTATTACGGTGATTACTGTACTGCTCCGTTCTCTCAAATTATAAGCCCCATACTCACGCACACAACACACACATTTGGGCGTAGATTTGGCAACAGCGCGCGTCCACTCCTCGTGCACATCGTCTCCACCCGTTCCCTCACTCACCACCACTGCTGCCTTGTTTCCTCCCTCCCCCCCTCGCAAGACCCCCCAACCCACGTTCCGTTGCCAGTATGCCTGGTCCTCTTTCCACCGGCCGCCCCTTCCATCTTTTCCTGCGTTGAACCCCACCCACCCACCCACTGCCTCACGCACATCCCTTTGTGCCGTTCTTCGTCTCGTAGGCCAGGCGGTTGGGGTTTGAGACCTCCGTCAGCAACTCCTAACTTTTCGTCAACTACGGTGCTGAAAGCGCTTCAAGTCTTTAAAAAATTAATTTTCTTCGAGTATAATATTTGACTGTTATAAAGTCATTCAAACGTTCTGCTCTGGAATATTTTTACCACAGATATGACATTCAATGTTAAAAAGCGTAGATAGCGTAGCGGACGACGCGGCTGGGGCCACTGCAGCGCATTCGGCGGAAGTTTGCCGTAAACTAGCGCCCTCCCCTTCCATATTCCATTCCCCTCCCGTCCCCATTCCACTTTTATTCTTGCTTTGCGTGTTGCATGATGTAGGGATACTATGCGGGATATCATTGAAATAAAATCACAAAATGTGCAAAGCAAATGCCAATTTATTTTCTAAAAGTTAACATAAAAAAGTCACTCTGCTGCCAAGTACAATGATTTGAATGAGTGAATAAATAAATTCTAAACACAGGATGGCGAAAGCCTGACTAGCATCTCTCCATGCCTCACTTATGTACGCATAAGTCCTTGCACCCACACACACACAGCGTACTATAATTCCTCAGTGTCAATACAAATTACGGGATAGGTACACCACAAAGAAAATTCTTTTACCAGTGGCCACTTCACTGCACTGAATATGAGATTATTGATAGTTGAAACACCGAAATTCGTAAGCAAAATCAAGATTACCATACAAGCGTTAATGGGCTGAATATACGTGACTACTTTAGATGATCACTTTTTCTTTTTCAAAATATAACTTGGTCAACCGCTTCACACACCACACGCAGGCTTAAAAACTTCGCCCGGTTCACCCAGCGTGTGCCTCCACTGTGGTTTTTACTTGGGCTGCAAGCCTCAATTGCATCGACTCTCAAATCATTGCATGCAGAAGTTCTTGATAAAATTGCTTTCGAAGTGGAGAAATCGTTTTCTGTGTGTCGAAAGACTTACTTTTTACTTTGAAATAAAAAATGATATACGGAAGAATGAATTTTTTATGATATTTTTGAAAGTAGAATTTCTGTCATTTTCAGTTAATTTTACAACGGTTGATCTAGTAGTTAACTCAGATTCAACACTTTTCTCTTGACTTTGTGCAGGGACGTTACCTAGTCCCTGTCTTCTGCTTTTCCCGGCCGTTTTTCAGGGGGTACGTCCATTGTGCCGGTTAACACTGATAGTATTTGTTGAAATTGCGAGCTCGGAATTAGAGGTGGGGCTAATTTCCTATCTTGCATGCGTTCTAGTACTCCACCGCGTTACACAACGTAACTTTGACTGCGCCTCCGTACATACGCAATAACGTGCCTCGTGTCAAACGGCCTTCATAAGTATGAGTACTCTTCCAAGCAGAGGTTCTTATTTCTAGAGCAAGCCGGAAGGCAGGAGAGATAGCTCTTCGTAGCGATCGCAAGAGTAGCGAGCGAACTCCTGGGGATAGAGAGGCCGCTGTTGTGATGCGCGAGTTCGTGAAGGGATTGGTTTTTTTCGTTGGGGGAAGCCGGTGAGTCGAGGGGTGGCCTGAGGAAGGGAAAAGTCTGTGCTGCGCGTAAAAGAGGGCGGGGGAGTTTTGGAAGCGACTGGGTTCGGTTCGGAGGGGGTGGGGGCGTGCCGGGTCAGGCGAGCGAAATGGAATGAGCGGTTGGGAGGGGAGGGAGCAGCGCTGAGCACAGCAGACCGTTCGGGCGGGAGGGGAGGAGTGGTGTGTCGCCATCTTGAATAACGATCCATTTGTCGACGTGTGCGGATTCAGCTTGGGCTTTCCCTTCCCCTCCGTTTGATACCATCCCTCCCGACCATTTTCCCGCAAGAAGACAAACAGCCCCCCTCCTCCTCCCACGTTATCCTCTTATATGAACTCCCTCCCCTAGAAAACGTTTGTAGCTCAGAGCCCTTTAGTTTTTACGAGTCGACTTTTCCTATGTGGGTGGAATAATAGTGAAGGGGGGAGGGGTAAGAGTTGGGAGGCTACGTGATGCGGTGGAGGTGGGAGAGGGTTGGAGTACACCGTGCTGTGTCGTCTGTCGGAAGTGTGAGGCACGGATGGGATGGGGAGCGGAGGGGAAGTTGGTACGGCCGGTATAGGTGGGTCAAGAGTGGGGGACGGGAGGGAGACAGGGAGTTGGGGGTTCGAGGAAGAGGGATGAAAGGGCGTTATTATTTCTTTCCATCCGAAACCGGTGTGCGGTGCGGTCGAAGAATTCCCGACTGACGCGTTTCGGAGGGGACAGTGTGTTTTCCCTCTTCGCTCCGATGTTCGTATCTTCGCGATGCGGAGTCCACCACAAATGTCCGAGTTAGCATCTTTACTCTAGGATTGTGTCATCAGTTTGGCCGGCGTGAAGGGTGGGAGAGAGAGAGAGCCGGTGTTGTGACCTTTGGAATTATAAAACGGCTGTGCGTGCTTCTATTTGATTCTATAGCCCCTCGTGTTCTTCCTCCTCCAGTTCTGTTTGTCGGTAGTAGCTCTTCTTCGTTATTCAGTGTGCCCGTGTGTGTGTGTGTGTTGGCGTCCTTGGAACGACGCGACGATGGAACAAGACGGAGGTTGAAGTGCTTCATTTGTGCGTGGAGTGCATCACATGTGCTGATTTGTCCTCCTATCTAGTGTTGTGCCAGGAAGCTTTGTCGTCTCTGTGTATGATGCTGGTTCAAAAAGAAGTATGGTGAGCATCATTGCTGTTGAGTTGGCGTTCTCACGCCAAAGTTCAATGGAATGAGGGAAATCAAGGCCAAACGGAATGCTCTCTTTCTTTGCTGCATAATTTAGTAGATTGCTACAGTGATAAATTATGAGCATCGTTCATGAAGGAATAGATGATGCCTTGGCTGTATCAGGGCAGTCAAATTAGGGAATTGATCCGTTTTGAAAGTGATATCATTACGCTAGCGTGAACGAAACCCAACATTCTGCAGTGTGAATGGCTCCGCGTGACGCGAATAAGTCATTGGAACTTTCAGAGTAAATATTCAATTCTCTATCGGAGTACTGACATTTTTGATGCTGATACTTTGTACTTATGCAACGCTTGATTCCGTCATCTACATCTACACAATACCCTGCAATGCACCTCTAGGGTGTTTGACTGGGGGTCATTAATTACGTGACCGAGTCGCTACGTGTTGCGTTTGCTGGGCCCAAGATCAATTACAAGGTGAAAACAATGTCCCTCACTATTTAAATAATGTCGTTTTTCCTTCTCCAATTGATTTATAATTGATTGAACTGCTTCGTCCGTGTTGGCTTGGCCAGGCGTATTTTTTTATATATTGTGTGATTCGAATATTGTAAATACAACCTTGCCAATAATTATAGTTAACTGATTTTTAACCCCAGTTCTTTTAATGGCCGTAATTATTCATGAATAATCCATCGAGAAAACAAGCATGTTCGTTTTGCTGGTTTAAAACACTTCGGGGATTGTCGACTGATGAGAATGGTTGTTTTTACATGACTTAATACATGTATACAAATATACATGACTTAATAGTTATTTGGATTTGTACCATGAATAAGTGCTTATCTATCCTGTGCGTATGAAGTAGCAGTAATTTAAAATGCGTTTTTAGAAAGCGAAGTAGCTGAAAGTACCTCCCTGGTACCTAATCGCTAATTGGATTCGTCAAAGCCATTGTGTTGGCGAAGGAAGTTATAAGAAGCCCGATTTTTTATTTTATCATTGCATTGCTTGGTATGGCGATAGAATTTCCAGCATTCCTCCCCCCACCATTTCATTCCGATCATTCAGCGCCCTCCGCGGAAAAAGGTCACGCGGTTCGTCAGAGCAGTGCGGACTGAGTCATCTGACTGGAAATACCCCACCTGAAGTTATTGGAAAGCCTATTATTCATGCGTCGTGGGAAATTCACTTTCCTCTTCACAGAACACGTTACTCTGCTTTTACTCTGTAGAAATCCGTACACTAAATCGGTTTCTTTTGATAATGGTCGCATTGCGTCAATTCTTTTTAGCATCTCTCGACTGGTGGTAGATAAAGAAAATGATGCAAGTCGTCAGTATCTGCTTGAATTGGTCTGTCAGTTTCTTTTGTTTTTTAATTTCTGTTTAATTCGAGGCCAAACTTGAATTAAGTGTGAAACACGGTATTATATACTTCGTTATTCACCCTCAAATAAAGATTTACTCGTGGTCATCCTATTCCAAATGGTATCGGGGGTGTCTTATTTTTAGTGTTTATTATGTAATGAAAAATCGGAACCCATAAGTCCCTTTTATAGAGTGAGTGGTTCAAATTTTATTAATGGGAGCTTTTATAATTTTTAGCATGTACGCAGTATTTCGATATTGATAGCTATATTTGTCTTTGTTAATGTAATCTTGCATCGTATTCATAATTGTTATATTGAGTATTAACAATGCCCGTAATTATTTTATCGCAACCGGGCTATTGTTGACCCGACAACAGTTGCGTATTGAGTAGTTTTTAAATTCATTTCGACGCGGAAACATTGAGCACGTAAGAGTATCGGCTTGTCTGATTGCGTTCTTTTTTATTCCTGCAGGGAGAGGCGAGAGCAAGAGGCAAGGGAGTTGGAGAAACAGCACAAAGAGCGGGAGAGGGCGGAGAGGGAACGTGCCGAGAGGGAGAAGGCGGAGAGGGAGAGGCGGGAGCAGCAGGAGAGGGAGAGGATGGAGAAGAGGGCGGCGGAACAGGCCGTCCACAAGCACTTCGAAGAGTCCCTGAGACTTGCGCATCAGAAGGTATGGGGATCTCGACTAGTGAGCTCTAGTCTCACCTACTGTGACTTGCAACGTGTGTACCTTATCCATAAATTCACTTAGTTGTGATCATTTCCATGTACGAAGTATGGTTATTGAACGTTTTTTATTCGTGCGGTGTACGATTGTGCGTTATTGAGCCAGCGATATTCGGAAACGTGAAATTTGGGAGCTAGCATTATGTATATCGTCCCGCATGCTGTATCCCAGGATATTGGCTTTCCGGTAAGTTTTAAGTGGTATTATCTTTTGTTTGAGTAGTATATGGATCGCCTTAATGTTTTAAGTGCATTACGATGAGTTGGGTGGGCCGGCATACGTGAATGCTTGTGTTCGTGTCAGACCCTGCTTCGGTCATGGCGGCGGAAGTGCCGTCCCATCTTCGAGCCACCTGCAGGCATGGAGCGCATAGTGGCAAAAGACCTCACTAATGTGCACCGGGATGAAGTGGGAGATCACCGACGCCATGACCTTACTCAGCTTTTCTTGGGAGGTTAGCGCGAAGGTCTCCATTAGGACGGACTACTTTCATGTGGCTTGAGGCATGTGAAAGTGCAATCCGTATGAAGTTAGGAAATTAGTAAATTGAACTTGGGCCGTTGTCCGCATTCGAGGTTGGATTAGCTTGTTTGCATCAGATAAATATTGCGGGTTATGTTTCTTTCATTTTACTTACTGGCATATGCTAATGAGTGTTACGGGTTAGCATTTCACTCCAGATATGGGGATACGTGACGTTAGAAATTCTGGACTGCGACTATCTCTATGGAATTTAGTGTGTGTGGATATGAAGATATTCAAGAGAGTATTCCATCTTATCATGTCAACTTTTTTTTGCCGTTTCGTAACAACGAATGACTTCTGTATTAACTGGGATTTTGAAATGGCATATCCATTCACATTTTTAATCATTCTCTGCTAATTAACTAGTTAATATGTAAATTTTTTCCTTTTTACCAAGCTTTGGAATGGAATGTAGGTATTTTGTAGTTACGAGTTTCTGATGCCTAAAATGCCGACAAGGTAGTGAGTAGGCATCAGAAACTCGTAACCACTTAAGAGTTAATTGAGCGAGAATTGAATAGTGTATACATTTTCGTTTTACGTTTTGACCAAGCTTTGAAATGGAATTTAAGCATTTTAGGCATCAAAAACTCGTAACTACTTCCTACTTCATATTAAATAGTTAATTAGCAGAGAGAGATTCTCGCTCAATTAGGTCGCTTTTCATTCTCCGCTGAGTGATCCGTGCCCGTTCGGTATTTCAAGGATGGTCAGGCGGATGAAATTTGATGGGACACCTCAGTATTGGAGATAGGAGCGGGATTTGCCACACGTTTAATTACTTTCGCATGTTACGTGCTTTGGGAAGCAACAGTTTGTGCCTTTCATTGTTCTAGTATTTTGCTAGTAAATAACATGCCCAAAATTTCGATTAAACTGAAGATTTGTACTTCAGTGAGTGAGCGCAGCTTTAGCAGAGCCAAATGAATACCGGTATTAACCTTCTTAGCTCTTATATTTGGTACTAGTTGTATAAGAGTTCGTGCTTCATTGATTGCTTGGTCATTTTTTACGCTCTCATGTATCCACCACTTTGAACCTCCTTGTTGCGATTTTTCTCCACCCCGCTATTTATCCATCGTTTTAACTTTTCTGGTATTCCTTTGCATCGTGTAATCGTGTGTTACATGTAACATGTAGGGCGAAAATTATATTCTTTAAGGTAAACCGTTCATAAATGGAATTATAATTCTCGGTGGAAGCAGGCCGTAGCACTAGAAAAATTAAATGTTGACGATGGTTTGATTATCCGTTAACATTTAAATGTTTCAGTCTAGTTAAGTTGACCGATAGGAAGGTGTAATGTATTAACATAGTGTTTCAGGGTGTAACATTTCAGGGCAGGAGGTGAATCAAATGGCTTCATGACCTCCAGAATTTTTATAGCGAGTTTTTACAGGGGCTGAACAATCAAAACCTAATGAAGAGTTCTCGGGGTCAGGAACTCCATATCTGCCGACGTTTCGATGTCCGACTCTGTCATCGTCCTCAGGGCTGTGAAGATACTTTCACCAGAAGCAGATATGGAGTTCCTGACCCGGTGGCGATCCCGAGAACTCTTCACTAAGTCCATTCGCCGGGAAAGCACGAAATCTTTCTTCATCAAAACCTATTCATTTTCTGTACATCTGTGAGATAGTAGCAAATTTAAGAACCTTAAGGCCATGTAAATTGGATCCCCTGCTAAAAGAACTTTGCACGTTGACCAGGGTCAAATTAAAGTATTGTCTTACTTGTTATTTCTGTTAGTTCCACTTGTGTCTCAGAGCAGAAACAAAATTTTTAAATTTCCTTTACTACATTGTCATTCAATTAATTATATATAATCATCCACAGACATCTTAACTAATTAGGCATGTTATTGAGTGATAAGTATGATATCTGGGATATTATGGGAAATAGTTTTCTTTAGTTACATTGAATTTTCCTATTTCATTTAATCGAATTTTCGTATGGATTGTTTTCTGCTCAATACTCTGTTAAATGTTGAGATACATAAATATGTCCAATTTATAGCTCTCTTTAATTTCATTTTTTTTTGTTCTCAATGTTCGACTCTACCAGCAGCGCAGTAATATGTGCTGGAGCCTTATCAACAGCCTCCCACCACCACCTCGATCTGCAGCCAGTGTAGTAGCAGAAGAGACAGAGCGGAAGAGAGCAGAACATGAGCAACGGCTCCTAGCTGCCAGGGACAGAGAAAGGGTGTATTATGCTACAATAGCTGTAAGTAGCTCTTGCTCGATTTTTTTATAGGTTTTGTCTTCATAACATTTGCGCTTAGTGTCTTATTTCTACTTCATCTTGCCACTCATGGCCTTTCAGGTATTCAGTTAGAAAATTGATTTCAGGAATATCAAGCTCCAATCACTCTTGGATGCAATATTTGTAAATTTGCATGTATTAACTCCTCACTAATGGTCCTTGGGTTGTGCAAGAATTCAATGCCTTAATTCATGCATTATATCACAGTCAAAATGTTGTCACCGCTCATGTTTGAAAAAGGGAGGTGTAGCAATACTATTTCTCAGTTGCGTATTTGTGTAATTACCTGGAAGTTGGTGAATCTTTCTCCCAGCTAGATTTGTATATTGATAATAGATAACTATATTGCCATCATGTAGATAAGACAATGTGAACAAGTGCCTAAAAGCAACTATATTCTCCTAGATTTCTTTGAAACTTCAACAGCATGACCTAGAATGCTAATTGATACTGTGATGATAGCTGTGTTTATTAATCTGCAGCGAATAAGAAGTACAGCTTGGAGCCGTATTACTATTATTATTAAACATTGTAAAAAATTTGTACCACCTTTTATTGCGTACCGATGGCAAGAATTCTCGTCATTTTTTTTCCCGAACATTCCTGACGGATGAGAAAGATTCGTCATATAGGCGCGTCAACCTAAACGTACAATACGTATTCGTTGGGTTGTTTTCAGTTGTTGTTCGTTATTCATAATGAATTGATGCATAATAACGTTTGATTGGGTAAAGTTATATTCTGAACATTAGCATACCCCGGAACGCAACATGTTAATCTTTTCTATTGAAATAACCCTGTCCTTTTGGGAGGTAGTGAATTAGTTTGTTTTTACTCTAAAAATTTTCAGAAATTGGTATGAAGTAGCGGTTAAACAAATTTCTTTTATAAAAGTCATTCAAACTGTTATAGAATGTACTTAATGCATGCCTAGACAATCTCAAGTGTGTGAAAGCTGATATTATTAGGTTATTCGGTAGTAAATGTATGTTAGTTAATCAATTCTGTTTTTTTTTCATCTTAAGGCTCAGCATCTGCCTCCTGGTAGTTCTGCTAAGTTGGAATACCCTCCACCTCCAGCTCACTCAAGAATGGTTGAGAAGTCATCAGAGAAGAACATATCTGGTGCGCCAGGTGGCCATTCTCCCCTTCCAAAGGTGGAACCGAACTTTAATTTGTTTGGTTATCAAGGATACCAGCCCCCTACATTTCTATCTCCAGAGAAGGTGAAAGTGGATTCAAAAAGTCCTGCTGCCACGACTGCTTCTCAGTTGGTGTCATCTCAGCCACTGTCATCATCACCAGCCCACCCTCACCATCACGCCCACTCGATAACCATGGGCATCCCGAGGGAGCTTCCTAATCCCCCTCCACTTACAAGTGACTTATCAAAGAATTCAGTTATTGTGAAAAATGACGGTAAGCAGCAACAAATGTCCAAGATTCCTCACTCCCATCACCAGCCCCAGCCATCTCACCTTCACGGGAAGTCTGTTGGTCCACAGTCATACGAGTACCATCAAAGAAGCCCAACTCGGTCACCCATTGGGCTCCATCATGCCTCCCATCATCCTGTGCATCACCATCACCCGTCATCTCACCACCAGCACCAGACTTCTCCACATCACCAGAGTTCTGTTTTACACCTTCCCTCAGAGCCTCAGAACTTGGCCAAAGGATCACAGGCTCCAGTCCATGGGCAGCCCTCCTCACACGCATCTCAAGAGCGGGCATCTCCTTACGGAACACCAACGTCAAACCATCTATCCTACAATCTCATTGGTCAATCAAAGGCGAACAGTGTAACCAACCCCTATCAGGTCTATAGTGCTCCTTCCTTGCACCCGGCATCACAGACAGGGCCAGTGTCTCATTTTGCGCACTCTGCTGGTGGGTCGTCGACTACTTCTTCCTCTTCATCTTCTTCGACATTGGGTAACAAACCCAAAGTCAGCAGTCCAGCCCCACCCCACATATATGGCAGGCCAACAGCTGGGGTTGGCAGTGGGGCCTCGTCAAGTGCAGGGAGGACTATGCCAGCCGAGGTTGCACCCTCGCCTGTCTATCCCCTGCCGCTCACTGCCAAATCACACCCATATCCCACAGGGGCACCACATTCGACCCACTCTTCGAGTGCTCCCACATCTGGGCCACCACCGGCTCACAGTGGGAGTGATCCAAGACCATATGATCCTCGTGCGTACCCACCCACCCCAATCACAAGGCCTTCCACTGTTCAAGCTGTCACTTCCCACCCGACGCAAGCGCCGCGTCGCTTGGTCAACCAGTTGCCAAGTGTTCCTCCCATTCCTCCAGCAGTGCACAGAAATAGCCCTCGTCATGAGCCTGCTCCTCCTGTAATGCATGCTGGGGGCAACTTCCAGACGCAGCCATTAGATTTGGGAGTCTCGGATCGATCTAGGGATGAGTCTAACTCGCCAAAGAGGAAAGGCGTGCCTGACAGGGGCAATGCTCAAGACTCCAGTGCATCAAAAAAGAGGCGTTCGGACACCATGCCGATCTCCTCGACAGTCATGCCGCCAGCTGTTCTGGCTCGAGTGAGTGAACCAGGCCCGTTGGTGGCTAGTGCTGCTGCATCTATTACCACTGTGGTTAATACTTCACTCGGTGCCATTCCTCCAGAAGTACCAGTTGTACCTCCTTCCAGTGTGGTTTCTTCTTGTCGGAAAGCTGTGGGAACAATTCCAAGGGTGAATACCCCGCAAGACGACTCAGTCAACCCAGTTATTCCCAGGCCACCAGAAACATCTTCACCCGCGGCAAAGCAGGTTCCAACGTCCAGTTCATCAGGTACTTCTTCCACTCCTATTCCACCCTCATCTCCGAACTCACAGTCTGCAAGGCCCCCTTCTGTTGGAGGCACTGAGTCTGAGAAGTCAAACAGCCCTGGCCCATCAAGGTCGGTGGCTCCTCAGTCTGTTGGTCCCAGCTATCCTGTGCATAAACTTAAGAAAGCATGGCTTCAGAGGCACTCGGGTGAGGATGGGGCTGATGGTTCAGTAGTTAGTCGGAATGGAGGGTCTGCATTCCCATGTTCACCTCCTACTTCCCAATCTAGTACAGCAGCATCATCCACAGTGAGTGATTCATCAAGTCGACGCAATCAACCTCTGTCTCCTCCACGAGCAAAGAATTCCACAAAGGGCAGGCCTGGCTCTGAGAATCAAGGTGGAAGTGGGAAGGGTTCTGGAAAGAGGGGAGCGAGAGAAACGTCAACTGTGACACCAAATGGACACACTGCATCCCTGGACTCAGTCGAGATGTTAGAGGACTCTTCGAGCTCAGATGCTGACTGCAAGTCTCCCACGAAGCGTAAGGTGTGGAAGTCGAAGAAGAGAAAGAAGGGAGCAACACGGGGCAAGGCAACAGACGAGACACCCACCAAGAGAAGAGCTGGTGCAGGCGAAGGGGAGAGCCAGAGTGAAAGCGAGAAGGAGAGTGGTAGTGACAAGGAGTCAGACAGTGGGGGCAGCACAGGGCAAGGTAGAGGGGGTCGTGGAGGCAGTGGAGGTGGTGGTGGTAGTGGGACTGGAAGTGGAGGTGCAGCTGGGCGTGGTACTGAGGGGAAGGAGCCCAGGAGACGAGGACGACGACCAAAGGCAAAGGAAGAGAGAGCCCGACAGTCGGGTGGGGGAGTGGGTGGGGGATCTTCGTCGACCCAGTCGCAGTGTGCGCCCACGGCCAATGACTGCAATTCTACTCGTCCCATGAACTCCTTGGGCCAAGTGACAAACTCAACAGACTCCTCGAGGGGTGTTGCATCGAATAATGGGCGTGGTGGAGGGGCGAGGAAGGGTCGTGGTGGTGGAGCTGCCGGGGAAGGTAGTGGTGGTGGAGACCCACCAAGACGTGACCCATGTCGCAAACCTCCAGTTTCCCAGCTGAAGAAGACTGGAGAAAGTTTTCTTCAGGATGGATCCTGCTTTGAGGTTGCTCCCAAGCTTGCCAAGTGCCGTGAGTGCCGCTGGACACCTAATCAGCGGAGCCGTAACATGACCAACATTTTCTGCCGATTCTTTGCCTTCCGCCGTCTGAGGTATACCAAGAATGGACAGCTAGCAATGGCAGGTTTCTCTGATCCTCATGGAGATGCATCAGAGGTCAGTGATTGGGGATTTACATTTCATACTTGCTCTTAATCGTGTTGTTTTTATTGTCATATTCTCATGTATTTGTTTTTTTTTTAGGATGACCTGAAATTGTGGTTACCTCAGAGTGATAATCCTCCCGAAGATTTAGATATTGAAATGTCTAGGTTTCTTCTGTCCCAGGTTGGAGACCAATTTTGTGACTTGGTTGAGCAAGAAAAAGATGCCATTTCTTTGCACATGTCTGAAGGTTTGAACACTTTTTATTTCTTATCTATAAATTTCAACAAGTGTATCAGAAACCATGTATCTTTTTGATTTTTTTAAATGTAAGAATATCATAATAGTTAGTATTAAAATCTAAGCAATCTAATTAATATATCTGTGTTTTACCACCCATTGTGGCTTGTGTGTTTCTGAAGTAGTCTGGTAGCAAATAATCACTCTGCAAGTAATTAATTTTAATACATTGAATTTATTGATAGTTTACTTGCTTGCCGAGTATTGCTTGGAGTGTGACTTACATTTTAACTAGTAAGGCCTCTTACCTCGGAGGACGTTTAGTGCATCTCTTACAAAGAGTGAACATGGATGGAATTGATTTCATTGTCTTGCTCTTCACTTGTTCATTAACCTTTGAGCAAGGATTCTTTTTTCATTTAACTAAATAAAATTCTTCAATACTATGTTGAAGTTCTTTCTTTTGACAAAAATCTAAAGATAGAAAAGGAAAAGTTTGGAATTTTTGGCTAATTTTAGTGAATGGTTTAATTTCTGATCAAATTTAGAACCTTATTACTTATTTCAGAAGTTTGCATTTGTATACTTTTTTATCTGCATGGACTTTTTTTAAAATCTTCCTAACTCAAATTGATGAAATGGTTTTTGAATGGTTTTTGCCTGGCACGTGATGACAATAATATCCTGATATGGTGTGATGCTTGAAGCTTTTTAACCGGCTGATGTGACAGTGCAATGCTAATTGCATCAGTTTTTTTAAATTTTTTGTGGAATAGCTATTCACCATATGTATATTTTCTCTCATACTACAGACAAGACGATTGCGTGGAAGCGAGTGGTACAAGGAGTGAGGGAGATGTGTGATGTGTGTGAAACTACTCTGTTCAACTATCATTGGGCATGTGGGAAATGTGGATTTGTGGTGTGCATCGATTGCTACAAGGTAAGTTTAAAGTGTTGCTAGTTTTTTTTACGTTATTTAGATAGTGCTTTTGTTTGGGTAAGGAAGGTAACCATTGGATAACCATTTTTTCTTACATCATCAACAGGGGCGGAAAAATGGTACCATCAAAATTTGGGAGGAGGCTGGTAAGGACCGCGATGACTTTTCGTGGCTTCTTTGCACCAACCGACAGGCGCACGAGCAAGAGAAGCTGATGCTCACTCAGATAATTGCGGATGATGCCCTTCTTAACTTGGGTGCTCAGGTCCATTCTGTTCGGCAGCAGTGGGGCATTTCACAGTATTGCCGTTGCATTTCTAACAAGGAGCAGAAGGGGGCTAATGGCATTGCCAAGGTAAGTTAATTCATCAGATAAGATATCAGTGATTTGAAATTACTTAGTATCACAATTGTAAATATGAATAATTTTTGGAATTAAACAGTTTAGCTGTTTTTAAATGGTAACATAGAATGTAGGGCTTTATGCGCTTTGACTTTTTCAGTTATTGTTAGTGTTAATATTTTTTGGATTAAGACGCTGAAGGAAGAAATAAGTTTTCTTTTTAATAGTGGTGTGTATAAATTATGTTTCTGTGAGCACGAGAGACATTTTTGTGTTGAAGGAAATTAAAAGTAGGATCATCAGTATTTTGTCCTGGATTGATTTTTTAAAAATTTCCTTCTTAGGATTTGCTGAAGAACCTTATAAAATGTGAAAACTTAAACGGTGTTGTGAAATCTGAGAAGAATGATGAAGTGGAGGAAGTGAAGAGTAACCTGAAGAAGAACGGTGCCAAGGGAAGTGAGGTAGGGGATGATGAAAGCAAGAACTCTCCTCTTAATTGGTTAGCTGATGTTGCCCTTTCTAATGAAGACAAAAAGCTGAGTGAGGTTAGTTATGACATGAAGGTTGAAGGGGAACCCTCTGGTGACCTCTAATGTACATCTAAATAATGTCCTTCGGGAACTGGGGTATTGTGTCTAATGTACATATTTCCAGTGGTTTCTCATGCGTCCCAAAGAAAGAATAACATGCCATGTTTTTTTCTTAAGTTTCCTTCATAAATTAATTTTTGGCCCTCTTAAGTTGACTTTTAGTCTGCTGTACGTAAGTGTTCGAAAGTAAGGGCTTATGTTTTATTGGTGCTCTACCTACGTAAACTATGCTCATAGCAGTTGGAAAATAAATGTTTGAGGATTATAATATTGGATTCTTCTGTGTTTTTTAAGTTCCTAGCCTTGATGAGTCCACATCTCGTTTTTATGAATTAAATACCATATTCTAAATTTATATATTTAAAAAAAATCATATTATTTATATTCAACCTTAATTTATTTTTAACATTTTCTTATCTTTTCCACATAATTAATTGTGACTTCTAATTTCTGTTCAGGGTTCGGTCAGTAGTAGTGATTCAGAGGATGATAAGGAGAACTATTCAACCCTTCGTGAGCTACTAATTAGGCCATCAAATGCAACTGGAGGTAGCAGTGGCCCAGCATCTCCTGCTCAACAAGCGCTATCACCACAGAAGCCTAGATCTAGGCCTTCATCTCCAGCTGCGCCTGCGACCAAAAAATCTCGTTTGGAACCAGGAGATAGTATAGATACAATGGACACATTAGACCAGGTGATATCTTCTGCCATTCGTGATGTAGCTGGGGAGAAAACAGATCCTACTGTCAAAGGGGAGGGCAATGGAAGTGGGGAGGAAGCAGCCGCACCGATACAACTTAAGCATTTCATTCGCCGCTTTTCACTCCAGAGCAGGGAGCCACTACCCATCCGTATAATGACACTCACCGAGAGCATGGCTATGTACCCTGATGTGCCTCACTCCTGGCTATGTGACGGCAAGCTTCTGCACCTTCATGATCCAAATAACGCCAACAACTACCGCATATTTCAAGTAAGGAAATGTAAAGTGGGTGCTAAAGTAGCTGTATTTCCCTATTGTCAATATAATTTTCAAATTATTGTACTGATAATTTAGCTAGTTTGTAATTGACAATGTAATTGTACTAGATCTCACTAAGGTTTGTGTTACTCTCCAGGACCAGTGGAAGCGAGGGCAACCAGTAATTGTTAGTGATGTCACAAAGAGTTTAGATGCTACCTTATGGCATCCAGATTCCTTTGCTAGAGATTTTGGCGATGACAAAAATGATCTAATCAATTGTACTACTGGGAACATTGTACCAAATCAACCAATGCGGCGATTTTGGGAAGGATTTGAGGTTATCTCTCGGCGACTTAGAGACGACAAAGGGCAGCCAATGCTTCTAAAGCTTAAAGATTGGCCACCTGGCGAGGACTTTGCGGAAACCTTGCCTGCAAGGTAAGCGTATAGTGTATAAATTGTATTAGTGTTAGGTTAAAAGTAAGTGATCTCTAGTCCGAGACAGATTATCAGAAATGCTTAAGTGATAAATATTGGTTTTATATCCATGCAAATAGAGTGGAAAACTTATATGTACACTAATTAAAGTTAATTTGAGCAAGTAACTTGTATAGTGTACGTTAAGAGCTATTTCGTTGGTTATGAAAGATTTAGGTGAGAGCCTGTGTGTTTATGCACTTCTAAATGTTGAAGAGTTATTGAAAACAAACTTACCTGTGTAGTTACTGCATGCATTTTAATTGAACGTTCTCTGAGTTTCTGTAAATGTGTAGTAATAGTGTTTTAGTCTACTTGGAAAATGTACTTACTCTCGTCATTCGCTTTCACATCAGTTTTTCTTATTGGTATTTTCATGTTGAATGTGGTACAACAGTGTACAGACGAATTCTTAAGTTTAACCATGCATTTTTGTTTCCATAGAATAAAACTGTAATGATAATATATTATTTTAGCGAAAATCAGCCAGTGGGTTTTAATTTTCTGGAATTGCCTTATTAGGTTTGCTGACCTCATGAAAGCCTTGCCTCTTACGGAGTACACTCATAGAAATGGACGGTTGAACATTGCATCAAGGTTGCCAGAGTGCTTTGTCCGCCCAGACTTGGGGCCCAAGATGTACAACGCCTATGGATCAACTTCACATCCGACCAAGGGAACAACGAACCTTCATCTTGATGTATCAGATGCTGTTAATGTAATGGTTTATGTGGGCATACCTCAGGATGCAACTGATGTAGAGGACCAAAATAAAGGTAGAGAAAAGCTATATTCTTTTATGCTTCTTCATAGTTTTGGCAATTTGTTGCATACATCATTTTTGTGGTACATATTATTTATGGCCTTTCTAATTTTAGCAACAATATTGTTTTCCTGGAGTCAAATAGCATAATGGCATATTACAAATGGAACTCGGATCAATATTGGTTATTCACTGATGATAAATTTTATTTCGTCTTTTTCAACAGATGCCCTTCGTGCGATAGAAGAAGCTGGCTGTGACATACTTACACGTCGCAGAGTTAAAGAAAAGGGAATGGTACCTGGTGCCTTGTGGCATATTTATGCTGCTCGTGATGCTGACAGAATTAGAGACCTCTTGAATAAAGTTGCAATAGAGCAAGGTGCCAGATTGGAACCTCACCATGATCCAATTCATGACCAAAGCTGGTACCTTGATGGAAAGTTACGTGAGAGACTCTATACAGAGTATGGAGTGGAAGGGTTTGCATTAGTGCAGTGCCTCGGGGATGCTGTATTTATTCCAGCTGGTGCTCCCCACCAGGTTAGTTTGAGTTGTTTTTTTTATAACTTCTCTTTAAAAAAGTGTGCAATGTCAAAATATGCTTACTACATTTAAATTCTTGCGAATTCTTTGCATTTCATGAACTCATTCGTTTTTTTTTAAGGTAGCATTTGTTGTTTGATTACGTCGAAAGCCTGTCCATTATCCTTAAATAAATTTACTGTTAGACTGTATGCTTTCAGTTAGGGTGTACTCTTATTTTTGATTGTATTTGGAAGTTAAAGCTATAAAAGTCACATTTCTTCTTTAGTCAAAGACTTCCTTCTCTGCACTGATTTAGTGCACTAAATAGTGCTCCAAAAGTGGCCAAATTTTGTGCTGCATCGTAACTGCTTACTGCCTGGTTGATTGAGAAATAATTACTGGGAATTTCTGCTGTCTTTGTTGCCTTCTTATCCATGTCGGAAGTATGTGGATGAATCTAAGGACTGACTGCTGTGAGAGTAATTTTTTGCTGCCTTAAAAATTTTGCATTTTTGTGGCATAATTTCAGCCTATGACTCAGCCTTGGAGTTAAAACCTGCATCTATGGTATTCTGAGACTCTCTAATTTAATTTACTACCTTTTTTGCCAGTTTTATTGTAGTGAAAAGCCCAAGTTAGCAAAAATATAGATCACCTATGAAACGTAAATGTGGTGTATGTTGTAAATTATCATGGTATTTTTTTTATTCACCACATAATTTAAAATATTGTAAATTGGGTGTGTTTTTTATTAGAGATCGAGATATAAGTAACTCATTTGATGGATTTCTTTTTATCTAGTGTTGTATAGTGTTGGTTAATACCCAGTTCATCTGTCACACGCCTGAACGAGATTATAAGGAACATTAGTCCTGTATAATCAAAACTTAGTTATACACTTTGAATTGGTCAATCCTTACTTATAACATAGATTGAGCATTTACTTTTCTCTTGCTACCCATAAGTCATACTATTTACTCTTTTAGAAAATATAATTATGTAATTGATTTTTTTTTAATTCCCCACCTCTTATAAGTTTTTTAACTCTATTCGTAGGTGAGAAACTTGCACAGTTGCATCAAGGTGGCAGAAGACTTTGTTTCTCCTGAAAATGTGTCTCACTGCTTCCACTTGACCCAAGAATTTCGTGAACTCTCCGACACCCATACCAACCATGAAGACAAATTACAGATAAAAAATATAATTTACCATGCTGTGAAAGACTCTCTCTCAGTGCTGCTTGGGAATGTCAAATCGGAGGAGGAGAAGAATGGTGGTGATGAGAAGGAAGGTGTTGACGATGGACCCTTGAGCACTCCCAATGCATCTGGTGATGGTGAGGAGACCTCGGGCAACCAGGTCACCATAAAGGAGGAGAAGCCAGACACGTGACTTGACGATTCCTGCTAGAGTGATGATACATTTGTTGCTGCATTGCATTCCTCGATGGGGCGCTACAAGCGAGGTGCAAAGTGAGGTGTGGCGACCTGATGCCGCCATGACAATCATCTACCGTTCTCCTTCAACCCAGCTCTTGTTATTAAGCTGTTAAAAGTGATCAGCAGGAAATGACTTATCCCACTGGTTGGATGACTTCCTGATTGGTCTGGACTCCAAAATGAGTGGCAGCATATTTAACTCTTTTGGAGTCCTTCTGTGTGTGTGCGTGTGTTTGGGGCTGTGTGCATGTTTCTCAATGAATGAGCGGATTGTGTGTGGCAGTGTATTTTTTAGTGGAGTATAATTGACAGGAGTGACTGTGGCTTAAATGCTGCATTTCGATCCCACAGAGCCATAATGCAGTCTTAATGGTTGTGCCCTTAATATTTAACAATTTATATTACTCGGGCTAAGGTTGAGTGAGGGATAGCCTGTCTATACATCCCATCTCTTTGCCTTCAACAATGTCTAGTGATCTAAACAAAACAGACTCTATAGTGTGTTGTGGGCAGTTGTTTTTTGCTACTATGACCACCTACGGAAATGTGTGTGGTATCTTCTTTTTATATTTTGGTACTCAGTATGCTGTTGTGCGGATGAAGCTAATGATCTCAAATGCTGACTTGTTACAGCTCGAAGAGCTAAGTGCAATTTTTTTAGTGGCACAAATATGGATGGACGGTGCCGTGATTAATTTAGTGGTACAGCCAAGGAAGCATTTTGCTAGTTTTTCCATATTGCCTCACAAGGACTGAATTGTCCAACAGACAAAAGGGAGCCAGCAATATGTAACTGCATATATTGACAATTCTCATTGTATCACATTATGCAATTTTTTCTCTATTTTTATGAGAGAAATCTTATGCACATAATAAACCAATTTTTTGTTCACTCCTCTAGGTTTCTTTGATACAAACCAACTGTGCTATTTAAGTATGTGCCAATTAGAGAATTTGAAGAAGTCTTCATGTTTGTGTAGGGCTGGAAGTGATTCAAGTTTCACTGTTTCCTGTTAGTCCTGCATTTTACTGTATATAAATTGTTTTATTTGATTAATTGAAACGGCTATTATATGAACTTGAAAGCATAGTTCTTGTTTCAACCAAAGGCACAAGGAACCAATTATTTTAGGAGGTTCCTCCGTGCATGATTAGTATTATAACTGCCACTTTGGTTCTGACTTCTGAGCAGTGAAATTTTTCTGTGATCTCAGTTTATCAAGCTCTTTCTCAGCAAAAATATTACAACGACGTAGGAGAAAAATGTATCACATTGGTACATAGTAGTTGTACCAGCTCAATCATACCTCTGGAGCCCTTAATAATAATGCCAGTGGATATTTGTGCTGTATTTGTTTTAGTGTGTTTGGAGGACAAGGGGTGACAAGTAATCCCTATGTTTCACAAATCGTGTCACTCCCAACCCGAGTCGCTTGCAAGCTGATTTCGTTTGTTGCCCTAACTGGCCATGGTGTGCATTTCACAAAAAAGAATATGCTCTTTTCAGAGGGGTACACTTGCATCAGCATTTCTTTTGAGTCATATAACCGCAGTAAATGGAGTACTTCATTTAGAAGTATTCTTTTGGTACCAGAGAGAGAAGAGAGACAATGTTTTAATTCTTTTTGCATGGTTCTAAATTTTCCTTCTGTTTCTCGAGTATGGGCTGTGGGTGTTGTTCTGCATTTTTAGAAGACGTCCTACTGTGAAGAACCTTGCTTTTAGGAACTATCCTCTAAGCAAGGGCCTGTAATTTATTAAGCTCTGTGAACTGGTTCTAGATTGTGTTGTACATTGTCATTTTAATCCTAAATGTGTGGTTGGGGGTATTCCACTCCATTTGAATGCTGTCAGCATTTTAAGTATTTGTACAGTACGGTTATATTGATGTTTCTGAAATCCAATGAAAGAGTTGGTGATCATTTTTTGTACTGTGTATATGTGAAGATCTAAGTTTGAATAAGAAAACGTTTATATTATAAACAAGTGTCTTTTATACAACCCAGTAATTGACTCATTGAGCATTGTTAATAAACATTCCATTGTTTTAGTAATGTTTATCGTACTTATTATATTTACCATGTGGAAGTTACTCATGGCAATAGTATGATTGTTGGAAAAAAAATATTTAGGCTTGAGATCCATGATTCGTCACTGCTGAAGGGTAAGCCCATTCTCACGTAGGTACTCCCAATCAATTTTCCTGTTTTCATTGTTCAAATTTACTTAAACAGATACAGTTGATGGTTTGGGGCCTTCAAAATATATCTTTGATCAGATGTTGGGAAACTCTCTTTTAGTACCAGAATGAAATTAAGCATACTTAAATGACTGCAGTAATCAAAAGGTGAGGCCTGCTTTTGTGAGGATGGAATTTATTGGAAATACAATTTCTAATCTAAATAAGCATGCATTTGCTGAAAAAGCCCACTAGCGACAGAGTGATTGAGAACTTTGTCTTTGTACTGAAGCTGAGAATTGATCTTGTTGAAATTGACTCATAGAAATCAAAGATATTATACTCATTCTAAAAGAATTCTGGGAATTTATGAATCAAATACGAATTTATCCTTTAGTTCATTTATAATATATTGGCACTTATACTTATTTTATTGCTCTTTGCAAAAGTTGCAGAAATTGTTAGACTCTAAACAAAAGTGCTTGGAACTGTAAATTACATCATGGTTCTTAAATTATTGTTCTACTAATCTTGCCTCTTGGCTTATGATTCATAAGGATTAGAGGCCAAATTAACAAAAAATGGCTTTGGCGGGTGACACAATTAAGTACATATTTAAAAATTTCCTTGTAGAAACAATTACTCCGTGCCAATCTGAAAATAAGGTGATGTTGAAGATAAAAACTAATTTAGTATCCTCCAATGCTTAATTAAGCAAAAATACGTACTTGCTTCTTTTCCTAAGCTCTCATTATGAGAGACAAATGACATTATTGAAACTATTGGCTTTCATTGAGCTGATAATATTAGCGAATTGCAAATGTGTTGTTATACCCTTAGGTGAATAAGTAGCTGGCAATAGTCCTCTCATATAAATTGGCACCATTTTGGACCCTTCATTATGGGAAGGCTCTGAGATTTTACTGAGAAGGCTTATTATAATCTATTGAGGGGAAGGAGTATAGGATGGAAAACTTTTAGAAGGGGGAGGGGGTACCACGAAGCCCGAGTATGTTGCACGATAGAAAAAATGGGGGAATTTTAAAATGGTTCCTAGAAACCCAGAAACAGGGCATTTTAAGACAAGCCTGGTATCCTACGTTGTCTGTGTGAATAGTGAATATCCTTGATCCATACCTATTAATAACTGCACATCATCTATTGGTCTCATAGAAGCAGTGGTGCAGCGAGGGGTGGGTTTTGGGGGATAAACCTCCCCCCCCAGAGCTCGGAGAAATTTTTAAGTTTAATCCATTTTAATTAATTTGATTGATATTACTAGTAGAATAGTGTAAGGATTAATAAAATATCCTTCACTAAGCCGTGAAACTCACCATTTTGAACCATTTATCTTCAAATTCCTCAAGTTATTAATCTTGCACCTACCGCTTATCCTGGTGGGTATTCCGTAACCCCACACACTCTGGTATTAGTTGCACCTAAACACCCACTAGCCGTAATTCCTAGCTGCGCCCCTGCGTAGAAGTATCAACGAGCTCTTCAGTTGTACTCCATCAATGGAATTATGTTGCAGGGGTTACTGCGGGCATTTCATTGGGCGCGTAGAAGTCGAATTCAGAAGTTCAATCACAATATAAAATGGGTAAACTCTTCTCCGGATCCCATCAAGTTAATCAATCCGTATTAGCCAACGTTCCAAGTTAAATTTGAACAAATAAAGCAACATTCAGCAGCCCCGTGACGGAGCTTGAAACGCTGGCTAATATGGATAAATTTACTCGGTGGGTATCCCGAGAAGAGTTTGCCCACATTATTCGCCGGAAAAGTATCAAATCATATTTTGCAATATAAAATGTCTAAATTATTCAATTAATGGATTTATTGGCCGGATGTATTTGATTTATGACTTGGAGCGCGATAAAACGCTTTTCGAGCGGTGACGCTGACGGCTCAAATGCCCGTCCGTATCACTCGAAGATTGATCAACAAAAGCCGAAAAATGCATCATGCTCACATTTAATTTAGCATATTCCTTCATGGTAAGAACAAATACGAAAAAAAATTAGCAATTTGACAAAATCAATTTGCGGCCGCTAAAGTGGCTAACCAGCCAAAATTTATACGGCACCCATCTCTACATGCTGCAATTGTGAAGGATGAGCACCCCTTGTTAAGTGTGGACTTATTTCACCTGCCCACCCTGGCAGGGGCGCAGCTGGGAATTAAGGCTGGGGGTGGGGGTTTAGGTGCAACTAATACCGGGGTGAGTGGGGTTATGGAATACCCACCAGGATAAGCGGTAGGTGCGAGGTTAATAAATTGCGGAATTTTAAGATAAACGGTTCAAAATGGTGAGTTTTACGGCTTTCTGAGGGATGTTTTATTAATCCTTACACTATACTATTAGTAAGAACAATGTAATTAAGTAAAATGGATTAAACTTGAAAATTTCTCTGAGCTCTGGGGGGGGGTTTTAACCCCCAAAACCCTCCCCTCGCTGCGCCACTGCCCCCTGGTGGGCCATATTTACATGGTTTCCGCCGTCAAACACGGAACAGAACTTATCATGAGAAAAAAACGAGAAACACAGCATGGGCGTTCCCAGCGAGGGGCAGCTGCCCCTCTAGAAGCAGAAATCGCAAATGTCTTTAAGGAAAATAATATTTATTTTCGAGCAAATAATTTTGAAAACTAATAAGGAGCTGTTACAGTTTCCTTAAAATGATTTCATTCACCTTTTCCATGCTTAAATTTTACCTACAACAAGGAACTAGGACAACAACCATGGCTTGCCCTACCCCCCTAGTTTTGATCATGGGTTCGCCCTTGAATGACAGTTTATATGGCCTATGCTGGGTCAGATCCACATATTTTTAATTGAATAATCCTTTTTTGAGGAGACGCTTTTTCTCTTTATGTTATATTTTACAATTTACTACTGAAGGGGTTCATTGCAAACAGAAAGCACTGCTGCATAACTATGTAATTTCCTAAAATTCGTGTTATAAATGGGTCATTTGGTGAGTCTGCGAGGGAACTGTTAATTTTTCTCATTTTAAGGAAAGCATTAAGCTCAAATAGAGTTGAATGGCCCTTAAACTTAAGATAAAAAACGGAAAACTATATCGCATTTATGAATGTAAAGTTACAGTATAGAACGCACGATTGATACTTCAGTTTCTTTCAATAATAAAACGAAATTACATGCTACTTGGAAACATGTTTTTCCCAGACTTTTCTGAGCATGCTAATTAAAATAAAGTTGTTTCAAGATAAATAAATTTAAGACATACTTTCTTTTAAGTCATTGTTAGCATATGCATGCAGGAGTAGATATCAATTACCAAAAATGCTAATCCTAAGACAGGAGTTAATAAATTTCGACGAGGGAATACATTTCAGGGGAATGTAAAAAAATCAAATCATAAATAGATAACGCAGAATGAACCCCATAAATTGACGTATACGAGGAAATAATACGTTCACGTGACATTAATAGCATGACGAAATCGGTGTAACTAAAAGCGAAGACCTTAAATGGGATGAAAGTAAGTCATAGAATGGAGAAAGTGTTCCCGCCTATGCTGCGCACCGCATCAGAGGCTCGAGCATCTCAATTGAAGGCTTAGCGTAAAAAATGACGCCTCCATCCGGTTGGGATGTCGTTTCATTCGTCTGACCCAAAAGCCATAAAACCTGGAAGCCTATAAGGAAACCTATAGCAGTCATTCTTTTATACGGAGTATCCAATATACTTATGGCAAAAACTGTTGAACGTGAACTCAGGATGAGATTAAGAGTGTTTCCCAGTGGTTCCAATGCTTTTTTTTATAATTAAAGAACTTTGTATTGATGATGAAAATTAGTTTTTACTAATCAGCATTTTTTTAGCATAAGAGATGAATGATATTGAGTATTTTTATCTGAATGAATAATATTGAGTATTTATATAAAGTAGCAGTCTTATCCCAAGTTAATTATCGTTAATGTCAAATATAATGAGAAATTACCAATGGAATTTCACTAAAAGAAATTTAACATTAACACCAAGGGGACTGCGTTGAGGAAGCCCCAAGAATGCTTGATTTCTGTCGTCAAACAGAGTGCATTTTAATCGGTTTCCGAAAACGTCCGCAGCTCAGCGATAGGTCCCGAGGGATCCATTTATTCTCAAAATTTGCAATAGCGTGATTGCACTCGCAAGGATTAACATTGAAAAAGTTTTTAAATGATGGAATACATTACCATGATTATAATGAAAAAAGATGAAATACAAAGATTATAATGAAAATCGATTAAAACAGGCCTAGAGAATCCCGACCGGAGAATCCTCACGATTCTAAGAGGCTGGAGTCATGAATTTTTTCCTTGAACTTAGAAGATTTCCAACAGAAGATTGATTGACTTCTTGTCTAGGTGCGGGTTTCTCGACTTCAAATGTTTACACACAGATGTTCTACTTAATGGATTCATCTGGACGGCCACTTCTTCTACATATTTGGCACCTCCTCCGAGAACTTCATGCTTCTTCAGCTCAGCGCCATTCTCAGCACCTAATTCTACTCAAATTCTAAAGGTCGTTTTACACGGGGCACGGAATTGCGCAGGTTAGAACTGCATAAATTTCTAAAATGGCATGGAACTGCGCGAATGCATGAACGAAATTGGAACGGGCTATTTTGCCATCTCACGTCCACCCATTCTCGCATGTGTTCTAGCAATTCACCGCTTTACACGACGCAATTTTGACTGCGCCTTCGAACACACGTCTGATTGTGCAAGTACGTGCCCCGTGTAAAACGCTCTTAAAGCGTTTCTTCCGTTTGTCTACCGAATCGAATATCTTCCCCTTTTTAATAAAAATTAGAGATGTGCGAATAGTATCCGCGAATACTCGAATACCTCGAATACTAGAAAGTATTCGATATTCGAGGTTTCGAATAGTTATGCGAAAAGTACCGCCTCGAATACCTCGAATACTTTGAATTTCGCGTCATACACTGTCGCACACACGTCGTTGGTAGTTGACTCGGAAAAATGTAGAGAACTGTAGTCATTTAGTGCTCGCAGCGCCGTGATACTCACGTTGTCGAATTACATCAAATTGGTGGATTTTAGCGGTGAAAAGAGTTCGTCGAGGGGAACCGAAAATGGTCGGGTGAAAAAATCCGAAAATCCCCGATTCCCCCCACCAGGAGAACCTCCGTGCCGTGGGATAGCAACCTTAGGGCATTTCCCACGATCCGCTATCCCCCTCCATTCAGCACTCACCTCACCCACTCTGACGCTTTCCTCTTCTCCGAAATCAAACAAAAGGTCCCAGCTCGCGCAGGGATCGCATTACGA
Organism: Ischnura elegans; assembly: GCF_921293095.1. Taxonomy (NCBI): domain Eukaryota; kingdom Metazoa; phylum Arthropoda; class Insecta; order Odonata; family Coenagrionidae; genus Ischnura; species Ischnura elegans. Next base: position 105,348,641 of record NC_060248.1, read on the forward strand.
AGACCCTCGCTTCGAAACAAATATCGAGTTATGAGAACAATAAAAACGTGTTTCACGCCCTCCCCCCTTTTCTCACCCACTGACCTTTTTCTGGCTACCTGCTTCGAAGTTCCCCATTTCTGGAGGTCAACTGCTGCGTGAGTACCGTGGGATACTTACATTAGCGCATTTCCCAAGATCCGGTATCCCCCTCCATTCAGCACTAGCCCCCCCTCTGAGGCTTTCCTCTTCTTCGAAATAAAAAAAAGGTAACAGCTCGCGCAGGGATCATATTACGAAGACCTTAGCTTCGAAAAAATACCAAGTTACACGAGAACAATAGAAACGTGTTTCCGGCCCTCCCTTTTCTCCCCCACTGACCTTTTTTTTCCTACCAGCTTCGAAGTTCCCCATTTCTGTGGAGGTCAACCGCTGCATGAGTCATCTATTAGCACAAAAGGTGTCTAAGAATGACTTTCGTCAATTGATGTCACACCTTTATTGAATTGAAATATTAATAACGTGCGCGTAATTTCAAAAAGAATAAGACCAAACACGACATATTTCTGAGTTTATTTAAGCATTTTACGCAAAGAAATAAATGTCAAAATACGACGGAGACTTAGCATTCTGGCGAAACTCGATATGAGCAGCAGAGCTTCTCGGAAGTTGATGCGGTATTTTTTTCCGAAAACGTATATCAAGTTTCAATTTATGAATGGTGCTATAAATCTTTATTGATACAGTCCCAGACAAAGGGATATTTTCTCAGAATATTTGGTTTCTCCCTGATAGCAATTCCAATTCATCTTCTTATCTCGTGAGAATTCCCAAAGATGGACTGAAAATAATTGAAGAAAATCCGGTGGAAAAGAGCTTGTATTTTGCAAAATGCCTCAGATTGTCAGCTAGCACTTGGCAGCAGGAGTGGGGGTAAAGCGATGTTAGTTGAATTAATTATATGCCAAATTGTTTCCATAAAATTAAAATATTCATTAATCAGTTAAATTCCTGTTCGAATCATTTAAAGGAAATCAAAATTACTCCCCAAAATCTTGTGTTACCTGCTGCATAGGCAACCGAGTCAAACATTCCAGCATTCATCATTTATTATTCGAGGTATTCGAGATTCGAGGTATTCGAATATTCGAGCAATGATTTAATATTCGAATTCGATATTCGAATTCGAGAAATCTGCTATTCGACCCATCTCTAATAAAAATCCTTGCGTCTTCTCATCCTCACGATTTCATATCGAATACGCCTTTATTCTTCTGTTAAATCCTCCTAGTATTCTCGTTCATTTTTCCACATGATATCGCCCAAATTTGAAAAATCAACAATGAGAAAATCAGCTGAAAATTTAATTTGTAGAAAACTAAAGTGAAGAAAAGGTAAGGCGGAAGGTGGCGGAAGTGTGGAATCATTCGAAATGCAGTGCTATGATGAATGTAAAAATGAATGATGCAATGAATAATGGCATAACGATAGAGAGCGAGTACTGAGCAACTCCATAGTAGAGTGGAATACGAGAATACTACTGCAAACTTATGAAGATGGAACAACTTAATCGGCTATATAATGAGACATGATGGTCTGATGAGGATAATCATTGAAGGATAAGTGGAAGGGAAGAGCGGCAAAAATAACCTCGTATGACTTAGAAGAAAATCTAAATTATTATATGTATATATTCTAAAGGTTAAATACGTAATGAAAAAAGTTTGGCTAATAGGGGAGCTAAGGACAACTTCGTTGCATTAATCCCAGAATTGTCAGCTGTAGACGATTAGTTGTCAAAATTCGAAAAATCTCTAGCTACTACGGAAAACGACTTGCAATTAAATCTTTGGAATTACTCCCTTTTACATACCGACCAGCACAAAACCCCCAAATAGGCCCTCCTCCCTCACTGTATCCCTTCCCTCTAAATATTTTACTGCCACACCGTGACTAATCCACGAAAACCACAATTGAAACGAAACATTCACAATCTCACTGTAGACAGCCAATTGGCTGAGAATAGTGACAAAATAATGAGGAAATTTCGGCGTGGCGTGGCTGTGGATGATGATGGCCATAGAATGAAATCTCTCTGAAATTAATGATAAATGAAATCTCTCGTCTAAATCCTAAATTATTAAGCAACCTCGTATCATCACTCGGGTAAGTCCTCATGTGGGAGTAAGAGGTCGATTTTACCAGAGAGACAATCGACTGATCGACGATCTTCCATTAAGTCAATTGATGTATATCATTGGTGACGGCGAAAAAGCAAACCTAGCGATGACTCCCCATCATTATCTCACTGTTCGTCATGTTTTCCGGAGTGATGTCGGCATTTACAGACTTTGTGGGGGGAATGGAAAGCGGGACTCTTTGGTGTTCGGCACTCCTCTCGAAAAGATCTGCTCCGATAGCAGGAAACTCCTCTAAAAGATGAGACGCGCGCGACCTTGGCGGCGGCGGCAGCACTTAAGTTGTTCCTCATTCGCGGAGGAGTCGTACGCGAGGAGAAGAGGGTGGGATGGGGGTTAAGGGAGGAAGGGGTGTATCGTTCTTGAACGAATATTTTAAAATGAACGACTCTTCGAAAATGAATCGGATTAATTGAATCATGTTTTCAATTCGCATTGTTCGAAATGAACGAACGAGTAGAGGATCGCAGCGTTGATATGAGGGACGCACAGTACATTCTCAGGATTCAATTTATGGATCCATGTCGCGGTACTTGAAAATAACTTCAATTTGTAATTTTACTCTCAATTTTTTTTATACCGGCCTAGATTTCAAGTCCTTACAGATAATTACCATGCTAATGGCTTGAGAACTATCCCATCACATGACCAGTCCTATTGAAAATTACGAAAAAGTTATTTCCTTGTATGAGGAATGCACTGTAATAATGACCTAATGAATGCCACAAATAAGGTAAGGTGGTACATTGGTAGATGAAAACAATGGCTATCATAAAAATACTTAATTAGCCATTATTCATGCGTTGACTAGTAATTTATTTCAACAACGGTAGATGGTTAGAAGTGTGGTTGGATTTTGGTGGTTAGGACACTACTGTTTACAACAACCTTCACAGACATTCCCATAATTTCTCGTCTTGTATTGTACTTCATAATCCGCGAACTACAGCCATCTCTAAATATTTGTATCAATATAAAGGCTTTGTAAACTAAAGGTTTCATCATACTGAGTATACATAATTTATTGGGAGAAATTTCCGCATCGATTCTGAAAATTAAGTAAGTTTAAGGTTGACAAACACTGGACGATCTACGTCTTACTTGACACCGTCACACTTAAGGTTTCAGGCTGTACTTAATGGAATTGCTGAATAGGGGATGAAACTTCGCTTTATAAATCCATACTTACCATTTTAAAATTTTTAAGGGGATAATGAAACATTGTGTTGAAAACATGGGTGATTAAATTAAAGTATGGAACGTAGGAGGCGAAATTTCTTATCCATAATACTTAGCTCTGATTTATGGATGTGGTTTCTAATTATTTCCTCCAAAAAACTTCATCATGAACTCGAAATAGTCGAGAGATTCAGTACATATCAAGATATTTTAACTACAGTAGAATAACGATGACAAACATCCTTGTCCCAGATAAGGGTAACCTACACATGCGGTACTAAAACCTTCTCCAGTTTGGTGCGCGAGGATTTTATCCATCCGCCAATGAGGCTGGCTACTAGTTCAATTGATCAATGAATTTGGAATGGTAAAGATATATAATTTCAATTTTTAAAAATGTATCGGAAATTGCCATACTTTCGCTCATAAAGAAATGAAGAAGATTGAAGAACCGAATCACTACCATGGATCAAGTCATAAGAACCGAATCATTCAAATGAGGCGAAATTCCCACCTCCTTGTGGGAGGGAGAGGAAGATTTTCTCGGGGTAGGGGGAACAGGGTGGGAGGAGGGGGGAAAGGTGAGGGCGCTGGTGCGCTGTCGGGAAAGCGGCCCCCGCCACCACCGCGCTTTGACTCCGAGAGGCCGCTCTCCGCTGGAGACTTCAACGACTGCATGCGCGTCTCGACCAAGCCGCCTTCGCCGGGACATACTTGGGATCTTCGCCGCTCTCGCGGGCAGCGAACTCGCCGTCACGGATATCACGTCCTCGGACAGCCACAGGTAAGCCAACTCGTACCCTCTACTCTTAGAGTCGTTAAATTCTTTCCCAAGGGGACTGCATAGAAGAGGCCCTATTCCATCCCATTGAAGGTTGATTTCTATTGCCACTTCGGACGCATTTTAATCGGCTTTCAAAAATGTCCGCAAGGCGACGATAAGCCGGAGCGGTCGCATCCGTATTCCGCAACTCTAATGGCCGTAAAAAATGGTGTAAATACGGCATAAGGCCTTTCAGTTAAGAAGACTCATCACTTTCATTGCGCCAGTCTGTTCTTGACTTGACTTTGTTTTTATTTCACCTAGCCCGGGTGAGGCCACAATCCGGCCCCCTCTTCCCCCGGGCCAGGGCTCTTTTACAGAGTTAACGATTCATTAGATAGTTCAAAGTTCATATATACTGGCTCGCAGGCCATTTATTTCACTCTGTCTGGAAGTCAAGTCAGGAGGCAGTTGGTTTCAGGAATTCCATCCACCAATGTTTTCCAATCATCCTCCATTGATTTGTCACTGCAAAACTCGGCAGGAACCACGCCATATATAACATGATAATGAATGAATACATAAATTAGTAATTAAATAAGTGCAATTTAAATAAATATATCAATAGATAAATAAATAGATAAGATAATAGTTCTTGGGAGTCGTTTAAAACCTAATCTATCCCCTTGAAATTTTGAGTGAACATAGACTAAAAATTTGTAAACAATTTTCTGTATCTCGCAATTCAACAAACATCTCCCATTAACCTCGGTAAAATTGCCATTGTCGGGTTGCGAACTTAATCAAGGAAATAACTGCGGACTAATCATCGGTGTACATTCGCGGAGTCTTCGCAATAGAAATACAAGAAAAAACCGTATCACAAACGATTTTTCCTATTCGGATTTAATGTTCGCAATTAGTGGGTTACGAGCTGCAAAAAAAATGATCCCGGTGTGTTGCCGTGTGTGTGGAACAAAAGGTATACCGTCTCCGACGCTCTCAACAACGAGTTGTTTGACTTTGACGAACGGAGTGGCACTAGCAGACATTTCCACACAGAGTTGTGGTGCTCAAGGTTTTTTGAATCACAATGGCGACATATCCCAATTCAATGGAGGACATGAAGTCTTAGATAAACGTTCGCTGCGGGAAGCAAACATCAACGTTGCGAGAGTGGTGCATTACCATCCGCCACGGTAAAAGTAATTGGATTCACATACACCCAGAGGATAAAATCCTAGGACGGTTCCATATTAGTCTTCAGCATTTAGCGATCAGACTGAACATTTTTTTATTGTTTTCAAGAAGAATGGAATAATAAATAATTCTTAAAAATTGCGGTGTTTATGCGTCACAATATTGCAGGCGATTGTGTTCACGGATCTATTTGTAACTCACGCAGTGATGTAAATCGATTAAGTGGTAAGGGTAGAGCTCAGCTCAAACTAAGTCATAGGCGTGTGTTTAAAAAATTCAGGGTAGGGTGGTCAGTTCCTTTTCCTGGACCACCTCGCAATTCGCGGATATGGTTTGGGGGTGTCCGAAAGGTTCACCCAAGCTTTGAACCTGGAACCTCTGGATCTGCAGCAAATAGCTCTACCCTCTAGCCTCCCATGCTTCTACAACTATCATGGTGTAAATACTGCTTACGGCCTTTCTTTTAAGAGAATGCATAACTCCCGTTGCAAAGGTCTGTTCTCATGACGTACCCACTAATTGTTTTCAGATCAAGCTATCCTATATAAATTTTCAGTAAAACCTTTATAAATTTGCCTGTATCTCGTAACATTTAAACATTTATCGCTGTCGACTCTCAGATGTAATTTTTTAATACGAATAGTAATTCGTATTAAAGGCAAATTTTGGAAAAGATTCAATTGTCGCTGGCTCAATTTTGAGGAATATTGTGTTATCAGTGGGAGTAACAGCGACTTAGCAATTTCCATACACGGCTTATTTCTACCAACCGGATTCGCTCTCTAGCGTGTAACTCTCAAGGGTTTCACGAGGAATTTTTACCGTTAAGAAAGACACAGGGTAGTAATCGGCGAGGTAAATTAAACGCTGTATGGAAAATTACCAAGTCGTTGTTACTCCCACCACTGTGTTGGAAAAGGTCTAATCTACATCCCCTGAACATTTCATCATCATATCATAACTTTGCGATTAAAAAATAGAGCCGGTGGAATGTGTCCTCTTAATACGCGTTTGATGCAATGTTGGAGTGCCGGCATTCTGGGATTGCGGCAGTCACTTGCCGCACCTTCCCGGATGGCATGTGGGGATGACACCGGGGGAGAGAGTGGGAGACAGCGAGGGTGACCTCCGTCCCAGCCTCACGCCCATTTCACTCGATCTTCGGAGCCAAGATGTGGATCGCGTGATCGTCGCCGCCGGTCGCAAAAATGCCATCTCCTCCGCTTAGCGACTTTCTTCGGTGACCTTCGAAATAAAAATCCGTTCAATCCGTTCTAGAGAGGACAAATACCTCCCTCTAGATAGGCCGTATTCTATCTTTATTAGTTGACGTATTCATCATCGCCATAATTCAACCATCGCAAGCCGAACCCGAAGATTGGTTTGGAAGGTTTGGCGAGGGTAGATCTCACCTCGAACTAAGTTAAAGGTGCGTCAATTTCACACATTCAGGTTAGGGGGGGTAGTAGGTAGTTTATTTCCCGAGGCCACCTCGCACTTTGGGAATTTGGCTTGGGGATGTCCGAAGGCTTCACCTGAGATTTGAACCCCTTGGATCGGAGGCAAATACCCACTAGGCCAAGGTGTAATTTTTTAAATATACGAGGCAAATGTTGGAAAAGATTCAATCCTCGCTGGTTAAACTTTAAGATATATTGTCTTATTGTAAGATTGATTTGACGCAGATCTCTATTCCACTCTCCAATATGTTAGCCTTATCATAGTGACTTATTTATTCTCTTTTTAATCTTTAAAAATCCATCTTATTGCAGCACATTCGGAGACGTCTCCTCCCCTTCTTCCCATCCCTCGACGATTGTCTTACGACGGTGAAATATTACTTCGTTGAAAGAAAAACAATCAACTGTTTCAGAATGTATATAGTAGAATGCTTTCAACATATGCCTCTCTGTCGAACATGAAATGTTAGCATTTGAGGAAATACTGAGGAAAAATTTTCAAACAGTTGTCAAAACAACAGAGTGTTCAACAGGGTCTATTTAATCTACTCCGTAAATTTAATGATGACAGCACAAATATGAAACGAATAATCTATCACAAAAGAAGATGAGTCGAGCGGGAAAGATCCGCCTTCTTACTAGGACGAAATTAAGTGGTAAGTTAGAGAAAGATACCTTCCGCTCGATAAGTATGTCTATTTTGGTAACGGATTATTCGATATGGCATTGAAATTTTCAGCGCAGATTAAGCAGACATCTAAATCCACATAAAACCCCCGCGAGCCGTCTCAATAGCCGTTAACCAATATACCACCAGACACCTGCTGGTAGCAAATACAGGAATGCGCATAAAAAGTTTCATTTAGCATTTATTTATTTTATTCTTATGGAGATAATGAATTCCCACACCAATCCGTTCGGGAAAATATCTCTCTTAATTTATCATGTCTGCTTAATCAGTTCAACGATTGCCTGCTTCTCAAATTTGGAAATTTTACCTTGGTACTTCATCATATCAATTGTTTTGCATATCTGAGATCCAAGAAATTTTTGACAAAGATCTATTCTGTATACCCTGATAATTTTAATATATTAACTTAAGTTTTGTGTGTGTATAAAATTCGACCGGTTGAAAGGAAGGTACTAGCTGAGCTTGGCGTATTATCTCGAGAAGTGCACATTTATTCGTATGCATGAGCAGATGAACATACGATGTAACGTCTGGTTTTTTTCCCGACGAAAAATGGCATTGAATATTTTTCAAGTTTCTCACTGGGTAATTTATTCCACATCTTTTCAATTTTTTACACGCTTTTTCTTAACTTGCTTCGTATGATCGTCTGTTGGATCGATGGGAATCTGGAAATTAATTTTTTACCCTCTCACCATTGTCGGAACGGCTGGAAATTTTTGCAGACTAACATGCTTCTCATGTCAATGAAATATTCAATAATCAGACACCCGAACTTTTGTTCAATCGTGCTCAAATTAATTCAGTAAATATGCATATGGGAAAGTAATTTTAAATTTCTCAATAGACTGCGTTAGTTGAATTTTATGGAAGAAAATTCTTTAACAGCTCTGATTTAATCGATTACGTGATTCACCACAAAAAGTAGAAAATAAAAATGGATTGATTGATCCAAAAAAGTATAAAATACACTGTAAAGTAAAAAATAGCTTTTCATCGCTGGGAAAATAAGACATGTTTGCTTATTAAGTTTAGATATTAATATCGTGTGCCAATTCTTACTCGCCAATACTTCGACACTGATTTCATATAAACCTCATCACCACCCACGCGTTATTCTCCGAACGATGAATAGCTTATATTTTACTTTTTAGTGTATTTAAGACTGCATTTGAAAAAAAACGTGTGTTTATAAAATCTTTTTGAATTTATTTTTAATTCATATCATATCCACTTTCCATTTCTTTGAGAGGAGATGCGTAAACTCTTCCCGGTTGTGAAACCCCGAGAAATCTTCACTGCCAGATGAGCATTTGAAATGATTGTGAGATTTCTTGAATTCTTTCCCCTTATACGTATATTTTTGTTCATGGCCTTTTCATTCAAGTTTCAAGGTTGGCCAACCATGCATTTATGTAAATGCCCCAAGGTGCGTTGAGGATTGTTTCTCCGTGTAGGATTCAAAATATTCTGCGGAAGGAATTAAACTATGGAGCGCGTTTACATTAGCATTAATTTGCGTAATTTAGCGGAATAGTGAATGAGTCTGTTGATGAAATCATCATCTTGCTAAACACGCTAAATTGAACGACTTTGCACTTTCAAAACAGCTTTTATGATAACCCCGATCGTATTCAACAATAATGTGTCATAATGGGGGTGGGGGGTACTAACCCTTGAAAATTACCCATTGTATTTATTTTCTTTCTCTTGACCTCAATTTTTAACGTTGCTTAGTATTTTGGACTTTAGGTTTTTTAAGAACTGGATGTATTTTTTTGGCCAACGTTTCCGTAAATTAGTATACCTTTATCAGGGCTATGAATTAATACGATTGCATTAATTTGATACACAAAGATATGAAAGGTCATTAAAATGTTTTTACTACAGTAAAATGAAAAAGAATTCAAATGAAAATTAATTAAAAAGAAGAGACAAGAATTTTGACAAATGACACATCATCGTTGTGAAATTCGATCCAGGTAATTTAAAAAAATCTGTGTGGAAAATATGTATTAGTTTCATTTAACATTTTTAACGTGAGGAAATTCCACGAATTCCAGTGCCTTAATATATTTCTTTAATAATGTAATTAGGAATATCAACCTAAGGATAGGGATAACAGAAATTTCCGCAGTGCGATTTTCTGGAATACAGATCTTCGGTGATATCGCAGATGGCCTTGGGGGAGGATCTGCTCCCTCAGCGCTGAATGTGAGTCATTCACGCGCCGGTGGCGCTATATAGAGTGAGCCCTACCTTTACCGATTAATAATTTACCTATGATTTTCGCTCTAGAAGCAATGTCAAGACTAGAATTAATTCTGTAATTACTCTAGTGCATCTAACATAAGAAGGGAAACGATTATGGTAGTATTAAGTGCTTGCGAGAGATAAATGACTACTTACGCATGCATTTTACAATTCGTCGGGTGATACTCAACTTCAATTATCAGTACAACAGGTGAAATTCGTGATGGAGAGATATTACCGTTCAACATCCCACCAGATCACGAATCCAATATCTGCGCCTCAACAGCGCTTCCCGAAGTGGGGCTCCAGACCGTGATGTTCTCACTGAAGGGAAAATTGCGGGGTTAAAAAAGAAATGAGGTCGCCATGAATTTGTGGCGTTTTCATGCAAAATCCAAGGATTGAGTAGGCTCCCAAGGTAGACAAGGAGTGCTTTCGGGATTAAAAATTAAAAAAATAAAAACCGCCGAAGATCGCCCGCCCATTGTCTTTGGTAGGTGGGGGCCGGATGTGTCGATTAATTTCTTTGGCTCCGGGTGTGACGACACCGCTTCATGAGGGAGGTGGGGAGAAAACGCGTGTGTGGGTGGAAGGGGGTGGAGGCGGGAGTGAGGGGAGGGGGGGAGCGTGAGAAAAAAGGAGGTCACTGGTGGGAGGAGATGGTTCTTAGAAAGGGGTTTTGGGGTGGAGGGAAAAAAAGCGAAGGGGAAGAGAGGGGGTTATTGGAAGGTGCGTGGTGGTGGTGATGGGTCGACCGACGTGCGCGACCGAGATCTTTTGTGTGATCGATTGATGAAAGGAATTAAGGCTGGTCGTACGCTGGAAGCGTTTTCAGGCGGCTTCGCGCTCACGCGTACTCGAGAGGCGAGAAGCTGCAACAAGATGAGCAGCTTCAAGCGTAGGGCTCGTCCATTGAAAGCGAACTTATAATAATAAAATATAATAATAAGAATACTAATAATAATAATAGTAATAATATTAATAACTGCATACCAACACAAGATAATAGATACCAAGACCCCATACTATGAATACCACCCCGAAACAGTGATTGAAAACAGCGCATTTAAAATTTACTACGATTTGCCTATCCAAACAGGTAAAACTATAGCTAATATAAGACCAGATATAATGTTTATTGACGAGAAATATAGAACTTGTTACATAGATGATATTGCTGTGCCACTGTCGCATAACATCGAAAAGACAATAGCAGGAAAAATAAATAAGTACCAAGAATTGGCAATAGAAATAAAAAGAATCTGTAAAATGGAACAGGTTCATATACCTCCAATTGTCATATCAGCTATCGGTATCATCCCAAAACATATACAAAACTGTTTCTATATACTCAACCTTCATCCAAATACATACATCAAATTGCATTAGGCTGGAATAATTTCAACCTGTCATATCACAAGAAAATTTCTCAACTCTATTCAACAGTAAAGAGATACCTCGGTGAGAAACTGTGCTCTTTACTCCAAAACAACTCAGTGAAAACTGAAGAAAATTTAAGGGAAAAAAATAATTTTTATTCTACTAATTCGTAAATTGCGAAAATACTTATATACACTAAATAAAGCAGTAAAGTAGAATATAGGACCCCTTAGGTATACCTGAATAGAATCATTTCTTAAAGCAACGGCTGGTGCTGATTTATAAACATTGGAGAAAACATGATAGGACAAAAACAATTTAGATAATCAAATATATGTGTGGTATACAAGATCGGAATAGGGAAAATAAAATTCAAGAATGATAAAAATTACAATGCAAATACAAAATAAACCTTGATTTAGAGATAAACCATGAATGAAATAGAAATAAACCATTAGGAATAGAGTTTTCTAGAAAAACTTGTATTAAAGATGACTGTTAACAATGAAAATACAAAATAAATAACAAATTAAAATTATCGAAATTATATACTACAACTTTTAACAATTTTTCAATATTTTCACTCCATTGGGAAATAAGCACTGCTAGTATTCGTTTCAGAAAGACGTGAGTTTCAATGACAACAAAATCACATAAGACAAAACAAACATATGCTGATATAATGCACCATCTCAAGTCGAGCGTGTACGCGCGACAAATCCAACACAAACAGGATGTGTAGTGCGTGCGTGGGTACGCCTCCGCGCTGGTTGGTGCCTGCATTGTACGCGGGTACGTATGAATCTGGGTAGTGAGATTTGCCGCGCGGAGCCGCTTTTCTACGCTTGTGTCACGTGAGAGCGGAGCCGCCTGAAAACCCTTCCAGTGTACGAATCGCCTAATGAACGACACAATCTTTCTGGCAGTTCTCGACCGAAAGTCGGTCGTCGGTCACTTGCGACCGATGCCCGTTGTCGTCATCGTATTCGTGACCGAATTAGGTATAGGTAGTGAAGATTTCTCGGGTCTCACTCCGCAATTTACCCATCGTCCTCAGGGATTCAGGAGGTGTGTGGTTCATATAGGCCATGTATAGGTGAGTGGTACGTTAATATTGGTCGTGAGCGACCGCGTGATCGAGATCTTCTTAGTGATCGATTGATGAACGGAATTAACTCCGACGAACGACACAATGTTTTCGGTAGTTCTCGACAGAGAGTCGGTCACTCGCGATGTTGGCCGTGTTCTTGATAGGTGCAGTATTCTTAGAATATTTCTTTAGAATATTTAGTGAAGAGTACTTTTCCTGAAAAAATATATGCATACAATTCTTTTCCCGCTCCAACCTCCTTAACCACACATGCGAAAATCATTTGTTTTGAATTTTTCAGCCTCGGGAGAACCTCTTCGTAGGGTATCATCATTTCCGCTCGAGCAGTCTTCTCTTGTAACTAATGACTTGATCAAAACTTACGCTACCACCAAAGAATATCCAGGGATTCGTTGAGTGCACCTTTATCAACATTTGCCTTTATATAGAACTTGAAATTTTACCCCAGTCTTTTCTCAGATGCAATTGTTTTTGATACAGGCAAATATTGACAAAGGAAAACTCTATTCACTCTGAAATTTCCGAGATGATATGTAAATTTTTATGCAATCAATGCGTCTTGAATAAAGAAAAAATTGACTGACTCAAATTTTAAAATGTTACCTCACAATACTATCGCATATGTTACAACCTATTATATCTGTGTTAGAGAAAGAAAAAAGTTGACGACAAGTTACTTGACACGAAAGAAGATAAAATACTCTCTGCTTAGCTGGAATAATGAGTTCTCTTAAAAAGCACTCGAGTGAAGCCTGCTTTTTTGCCGCCGATTCAAAGTGGTTTCAACTCATTCTAAAGGGAAAGTCTGTGTTTATCTTTATGTTTCCACCTCGACGAATGTAAGTGGTGAAACTTAGTATTTGTCCCCAAACACGCATAAGTGGATATGTGACAATATTTGTTTTGTCTGATTACTGCATTGTCCCTCATTTACTGCAACGAACAACCTAAATTGCTACAATTTTTTTGTTGAGTTTTTGGGTCTTCACATTCATGTGAACCTTTGCAACACAATGAAAGTCGTTTGCATGGAAGGAGGATTATATTGTGCATAGAGACAATGAGTGTGAAATCATGGTTGCTGATCCTGTCATAAATTAGACGTAAATTGCAGTTTCGAAACCTCTATAATGAGTTACGTAATAACAAAATTACATTTTTGATGAATTTTTAATTACGCTCAGTTCGCTCAGTGCCTTGCACGTGAGTAAAATATGACCAGCATATAAGATTATTTTTTTGTTTAATATAGATTTTTATCCTGATCACCACAGAAAAATTGGCCCAAAAAAAGAAAACGCAGAAGTGCGAATAAATGACTGGGAAAATGGGAAAACGTATCGATCAAATAATATGCCAATATAATAAATCATCTCGTCCTCCTATATCATCTATTTATGCCCTATTTTCTTCATTACCAGTTGCCCGAATAGTATCATTGTGGTAGTTTCAAGTGTAGTAAGTGCTTTAGGAGAACTACTGCCTTTAATGGAGGAGATGGAACCTCGCTTATATGATTATCTATCGCCATAGGCCGAAAGCCGTACACAAGAAAATAAACTTCAAATTATGTTTTTAAAAGCGTGAGAGAGTAAATTCCATCAAAAATGGTTTTTAATCACCTCTATACGTCCCTAATTCCTAAATTGATAGTCACGATACTGTTTCATTATCAAAATGAGCGTACCATCCGTTCTACCCGAAATAACTCACAACTGCAATTTAATATGAGTATATTAGGCAAAACTTTCAATATTTTTTATCTGCTACAGGCTCTTTGTGGCGTTGACAAAACTGACCTTCAATTAGAAAAAAAGCAGTGTATGAATAAATACATGAAAAAATGATCCGCTTAAAGTTAATCGATCAAATAATATGCTGAGACGTATTCTCATTGTATTAATATTTGACATCTATTTATGCTACCTTTTATGTGCTATCAGTTCGACAGTTAAGTACAGGGTACTATATTGCTCTAAGTTTCTTTAACAACTTAAATCTGCAATGAAACCTCCGTGGAGCCAGCTTTTTCGTAGCCGGGGCAAGCAATCCTTCACGACGTTGTAATATGGGATGAGTTTCTTTGAGGAAGGGAAGCGGAGCGCGACGCACACGTTTCCTCTTCCTACGGTGGCCAAGATATGGTCAACTCGTCCCGGCTGTGCGTACTTTCCCATTTTTATTCCGCGCGGAGGGTGGCAGACTGGAAGGGAGAGGCTCAGTGCGAACGGATGATCTCCATTACAAGGAAGAGAAGCCGGAGGGATGCGGGAGAAAGGGGCCAAAGGTGAAAGTCTTCTCGCTCCGTCCTCCGACCGGGGACTTTCTTCGCGTGTAGAGGCCGCCACGGGAGGCGCATGAATACATTGCTCTTATCCGGGATCGGACTACTTGCGACGTTCCTCGAAGTGTGTCTGCCTTTTCTCTGTTCACAAAACTCATTCCTCGTTTCAGGATTGATAAATTAATAAGAGAACGCATACTTTCCTCTTAAACGGTCTATTATATGACAGATCGCATAGTGATCGCATAAAACATTAAGTAAGTTTACAGATAAAAATAGCAATAAAAATAAATAAGGATTAACGAAAGAATTACAGTGAATATTTCTCGGGTCTGACACTGGGTAATGTCCGCCATACCTCCTTCCAAAGTTTCGATAAGCAACTCACCTATCGTCTTCAGGATTCAGGAATACAATGCCATTCGTCCATGCCTCGGGGTATATACACATATATCTACATATATAAATAGTAATGTAATAATATTTGTATGTATACCGCGAGGCATAGACGGAATAGCATTGAATTTCTGAATCCCTGAAGACGATTGGCGAGTTGCTTATCGAAACGTTGGAAGGAAAAATGGAGGACCTTACCCAGTGTGACATCCGATAAATCTTCGCCATTTTTCGCTGGGAAAAACAGGCATAACAACGAAATGATTAGTTTGATAGAGTTCGGGGCTGAGAAATTAGTTTCTTAGTGGAGAGCTGCTTCAAACCAATCTCAGTATTGCTGACCAGTGATGATGTTGAGCGTTCATAGAAAAAAAATAGCGCGGGTTCGAACTTCGGACACTCTCTTTCAAAAATCAAAGAAGTTTGAGGTTGTGCAGGGAAAACTCCCTTTCCCTGGACATGTGAAAAATCAGATGCCAGTGGTTTAGTTCCGCAAGAGCTCTACCCTTATCTATACAAAGCAATTTCCGGGTTGAGTTATTAATTGAGCGTTTGAGTAATTATTTGTCAAAGTTTCCGAAACATGTATTCCTTCCTAATGACATGCATTACATAGCCATTAACGGACCCAGGATTTAAAAAACCCGAAAAAAAATGATGCAGTTCATCTGTATGTTTAGAGAACTCGAGAAAATATTTTCTTTCAGCATATGTTTTTCTGTGCATTTCGTGCGTAGCGTTATTAGTATTATTTAGCAAGGTTGAAAGAAAAAAATAAGCTAAGAAGATCTTCGATAAGCTAGAGGATGTAATAAACAATTACTTGCACAAGCGCATGCTAAGTTCTGTATTGTTTATTAAGTCGTCAAAATGAAAAAATGATTTTACAAATGATTACATACTCTCAGTTTCTGTATTATCTTCAGGATCTGAATTGGATTCTTCGCAAATATCCGACGGGAGAGAAAAAAATACACCAATTTAATATTTCTTTTGTGGATTCCTTTCTCTATCCAGGTGTTGCGCCACGCTGAAACTTTTCCATCATGCGTTGTCATAGGTCAAGCTCTACTCAAAAAGCAGTGTCAGAGAGCGAGGCACCCCATTAGACACACTTTTACGATGGCTACGTTGACCTGAAATTTCTTTTTATCTCACCGTAGGAAGGTTAGCGTATAGTATGGGAAATTATTCTACATAATGACTCGGGGATAACAATTTTAGGGGCCTTATTTGGCAAGGCTTTTGAAATTTTCGAGCCACGAAAAGAACTTACTTTAACATCACGAACTAGATGATGTTGAGCATTCAAAAAGTTGATCGATAAAAAATTATGCAATTTGTTAGACTCACGAAGATTTCGAGGCTACTTAATGAGAAGTCCTTATTAAATACGGCTTCAAATAAAAAAAATAATGCTACTCCTTGGCATGAAATCACTGCTCTTTAGCAGTGTGTTATGGTTCAATTAATGTAAAAATAAATTTTATAACTTTGTCATTCCATTAGCTTCAAAAGATAGATTTTCAGCTAGCAATGGATTTATTAAATCCCATTGGGGAATTCATATATAATTAATTAAAAATGTTCGTAATATAATTTTTAGTAATCGCATAATCATTTAACTACTTGCTTCTACTCTGCGTATCGCGGTAGTGACGAAGCAATCACTGTTTTTCAGTAAATCAGCCGATTCGACCAAAGGTAAACTGTCGTATTGCGCCTTCTTAAATCCTTCTTAAGTCAATATGTCCTTAGAAGAACTACTGCAATGCTCGCCGATGATTATTTACCTCTCTTTCAATCAAGGCTCTAATTCCTTAGCGAAGCGAATGGTGTACCGTGCGATGACGTCACTAGGCATTTCAGGTCACGTGATTTCAAGCGATATTCGAGCACTTTTAATTAGCATTTAATGACGTTTGTGGAGTACTAGGAGAGTTTTGGCTTATACATTTGGACTCGTGAGAAAATTGTCTATTCAATGAGACTTAGTTGCATGATGAACAAATTTCATACAAACGATTTAAGTTTTTCCTGGTGAATACTTCTGACAAATATTTCTCGGGTTTGCATCCAAGTTAAAGCTTTTATGCTTTCCTCGGGCTTGCATAAAAGCTTTAACCTGGATGCAAACCCGAGAAATATTTGTCACAAATTTCATACACATTCCCCAATGCCGGGGTGATCGACAAAAAGCTCCATTTTGGCCCAGATTTACCGGTTAAATTTCATTTTTTTAATAGTAATAAGGTGGTTTTCTATTTTTTAAAGAAGTTACAGTTGGGCTATTTGCGGCAAGTGCAGTTTAGGGCATTACATATTAAAAAGGTATATTCATTATTATCCTGGTCAGGGGCGCATTTCGGAGCTCGGTGGTGGCTACATGTAAAACGTGTCCCAGTTTGAAAGAGTCTTCGAAATTATGCTGGAGAATATCGTTATCCTTATATGAGGAGGGACATGCTGGACCTCCAGGGTCGGCTCCCCTTGAGATTTGACAAACCCTCGCGCCCACGTGAAATGGTGGTTGCCTAGATACAGATACCCTTTTACAGTGTGGTAAACATTGGCTCCTCCACTGTTGTAAGAAGCCGAAAGAGAAGGTATCTTTACCATTACACTCTTCTATTATTCGTGAATAATTATTCTTTTATAACTTCCGCTACAAACTTGATATTTTTCCCTTGTTAACATTTACCTGCACTTGAATTTGCCAAAATTTTACCTCAGTATTTTATAAGATGTAAAAATTTAATTATTGCGTGGGTTATCGCGGCGAAACAAAAAACAGAGCTGGAAAACCCATAAGCGTGAATTTATCGTAATTTTGATCAATATTTGATAATCATACTAATATGGACAAATACCAATTCTCTATACGATGAAAAGTTCCACTTGAATTAACTATGATCATTTTGTAGATAATTAGATCACCACGATTTATTTGAATCGATATTTCCTATCGCATTATAATAGCGCATATGGTGCCGCAATCACTTTCATCGTTTTGGTCTCTGCGTTAATATTTGAACAATTTTTTTTGTTGCTGCGCTAAAGTCTTGAGAAAACATAAAAAATATTTTTCTTGGCAAATTTTTCTTTAGTTTCAAAATTTTAATTCCCAGACACTACTGCTCAGTTACTCAGTTTTTAAACGTCTTGGTAGTCACTATGTAAGGGCTACATGATCTCCCCGGACCGTTGATAGTGGGCTACGTACGTTACTCCACAATACTATCAACAAGCCTCTGATAGGCTCGGCCTAATATTTCAAGTACTTGCTCATATACCGCTTCACTTCCCATCAGTGCAGTCATGGTGAAAAGAAAGAACCTGAATATGTTTACTATCGGTTATTTGGTGTGCTTTGGATAAATAAATATCTTCTTGTTTTTTAAATGCTGTTACTTCACTGTTTACTTCTTAAAACGACGTTACACACATTCCATACAAACTTCAATACATGGGTAGATACGAGGATAACAAGCAGCAATGCGTACCCAGTTACTAAAATAAATACTGAATGATAATACCTTATATTAAATCTTAATTGAGGGGGTGTAAAGCCAGGGGTACGAGTGATATTGTTCTAAACAGAGCTAGGTACAGTTAATTTTTAGAAGAAATGTACAAGGTTGGCTACCAAGAGATACGAGTGAGTCTGTTCTGTGCTGACATCGAGTGGAAAATCAAATGCTGTAATAAATATCTAATTGATCTCGTTTATTTTCTTTATGTGATTTCTGTACCAAACACTGTTTATAAAAAAAGAAATCACTTTTACCCCCTAGGTTTACTACCCCCTCAATTGATTCTCCAATATTTACTTCGATTCACAAAGTAAAACGAATGAATTCACAGATTGATATCGTAAATTTATTAGCTACCGTGGTTAGTAAATTATGAAAAATGAAATATTCCTGAGCCATGTGAAAGGAATCATTCACATTTGATATACCTAATGATCTCAAAATTCATTTCCATAGCATCTAAATTTGATATCCCTCAGGATTGAAAAAATGCATTTCCATTCTGTGCATTATTTTCGGATTGGTTAATTTTTTAAACAAATGAGGAGTCCAACTGTGGATTCATCCACTGAAAAAAACCAATCATAAAAATTAATTTTGGCAAATATAGCATTATTTTTGTGAAAAATATTCTCACATTTCCCAGAAATTTTACATTGAGAATGGAAACTTTCCTAATCTCTCCTTTCACTTTTGTATTGCGCACTACGGGATTTTAATCGGTCGGGCACCGTTTAAAAAATAAAGCGAGAGAAAGTTTTCAGACGTGTTTCTCTTGAAACTAACAAAATTCGACACCGTAATATGTTGAGAGATGATTTCCAGAATTACCATTAGTATTTTTTTTTCTTGGACGTTTGGCCAATTATGGAGGCATTTATGGCATCTCCTAATGTTAGCAGGCATAATGGAAAGAACCAGTGGAAAATTTATGGTGAGAGCAGGAGATCAAAGAAGCCTGAACCACCAAAGACAATCATTTATTAATAAAAATAAAAAAGTAAATTAGGTAAGCGTACAACACTTACACGGAAACCATTTTAGAGCTATGTCCATCGCTAAAATTTCATATTTTTTTCGCGTTTTACTATAATGGCACATTATATTCAATTCCACAAAGTTGAGGAAGATCGGAAGTATAGCGGTGAAGTGGATATAGCCGCTGGGTACTGATGAATCGGGGCCGGGTGCGAATATTAATGAAGTTTTGGACACCCCTAAAAATCCTCGCGATAAAAGGAGGCCCAGAGAAAAAAAAGAATCTCAAAGCATGTGTGGAATATACACTCCTGTGTTTCGTAATGAGTGAGCTCTAACCTCACCTACCCAAACCACCTTTGGGTATAAGCACCGAGTGAGTTCGATACGTAATAATGGTAGAAGACAATATAATTTGAATATGTCAAGGGTTGAATGCCCTTTGAAAAAAGGATCCACCCGCTGGGTGTAAGAACGTAGTGATTCGATGTTTTCGTTTTTCCCCGTCATTCACTTGATTTTACTTTGGAACTACTTTTCTGGATTCATATTTAGCAAATTGTTTGTTCCATCCTATAATGTAAGGGCAGTAAGGTATGCAGAGGCTCATTGACGTACATCAGTGGGATCCGATGGATAATTGGTAGTTCTGAAGAGCGGAGAGCTCAATAAGATGAGATGGGAATACCGATGAATTGCCTTACCAACGCTTTAAATATACATGCAGGTGCACAGTCGACATTTATATGGCTTGCCGTCCGCATAGCGGCTTCTTTGCCAAGTGACAGCGTCAGACGCCGGTCGTATTTTAAGATGAACCTTCGGTGCATCGCAAATTTAATAACGGATACTTTTCTTGAGTTCTACGACGGTGGAGAACTACTTCGCACCTATTATTATTTTATGCTCTCACTCAGAGGCCTTCTCTTATCCACGTCAGTAAGACACCGCGATCCGTTGAGAAATATTTTTCGTGAAAATTTGAAAGAAAAGTAATAATTTGATAACAAATTTAACTTGAGTGTTCGGTAGTATTTCGAGGCAGAGTTGACTTTTGTCCATTATTGGTTTGAGGTAACAAAGTGGATATTAAAATCTAATTACAGGAGTTGGCCCGACTGGGCTGGGCCAATGGCAAAACCGAAGCGACATAACCTTGAGCCATTACTAAGAATGGTGACATTGCTTTTTATTACCACCAGTTGCGGTTTTCGAGATAATTTATTTAGAGGTTTACAAATTACAGTGGTTGACGTGCTTCGGCTGCTAAAAAAGAATGGTTTCCCGGACATGGTATACGGAATATTAGTGGTATTGGAAAGGGTCTACATTATGGCACTGACACCATCACATTCTAATAAATCAGATGCTTGTTATTCAATGTGGCGTAGTATGAAAAAAGCTTTCCGTTGAAACAAGCTGTTTAACTGCTTCGCGAGAAACTAAGATATATGTTACGGATTGGTCTGAGAAACGTTGATGGAAGGTCGCCCAATGGTTGCTCACCGACTGCGAAGAATAAATATCGAAAGTTACATTTGAATAAGTATCATAGCGCTAAGAGCTTCAAGGCAATATCTATGATTAACAGTATAATTCAGAATAAATAGTGGAATTCATTTACTCAAGGATTCGAATCATTTTGCCTGCCAACTAATAATTTTCAATTTGCTAATTAACTAAGAACTCGAAAACGTACTTAATATTTTGGCATACCACTATTTATTTTTAAAATTAAGTTAATTTGCAATCTTACATGCATATTTAACCATTCAATTCCCTCTTTATTGATTTTTCTGACAAAATAACTCTGTATTTTATCATTCTGATAGCAAGCCTTCGTTTTTCGCTCTAAATAGCCAGTTCGTGGTACCGAAAGGCATATACGTCATCCACGGCCCATCACTGCGACCACGATACGAAATTACTCACATTTTCAATTGCCCAATGATAACCTACGCCAATTATTTCAATGTTTAATGGTGAATCATTGGATATTGATGGCAGCATCCAAGATCTCTGAAGAATCATTGTTCTCCACTAATCCGGCGTGCTGTTTTTAACCACGGAAAGCGGAGATAATCGTTCGCAACGAAGACTTGAATGGTGAAGGCGAAATCGATTAATGTCAGTCGGAACCGATACGTGACTAACGACCCTCCCGGCCTGACATTTACCAACCAGGGGTTTGCCGACGCTCACCCACTGTAATTTGTTCATCATCATCTTCCTCACAGCTGACGCCCGCGCGGATTCTTATGTATTTTTTTACGATGGTTCTTCTTTCCTGTCGACCATTCCCTTGGTATTTCCAGCACGTTTCTTTCGTCAGCGATTCAAGGTCGCGGACGAGATTTCCAAGAAATATCGGGTCCACGAAATTCACGAAATATCGGGTTTTTCCGGTCAGTTGGTCTCTCTAAATACCCCACTCCCTGATCCCCCAACTTTTCATCTTGAGGTAGTTATTGTTCGTTTAAGCCTGGATTAAACGATACTTTAAGACGTAAAAGTTCACGTTGAAATATATGCAAGCAAAATGCAGGACTCAAATTATAACCATACATGAACAGAAATATAGTATCTTTCTAAAATTTGATTAATGTATTCGTGCATGTTTGGTTCCACCAAAATAGTTCATGAATCAACACATTAACTCGTACGTGTTAATATATTTCATATTAAAGTCTTTATAGGGGCGGTTCCAAGGAGGGCATATTATCCCCTTACCCCGAAAGTGAGGAGATAATTTTCTTTTGCGAAGAATAATGATTTAACACGTTGAAACTTAATGGCATCATAATGGTTGCACAAGCCGCAGCAGTTAACTTATATTCCTCTGGCATACGAATTTTATTCATAAGCCTACGTTAAATAAATGGAAAATATATCTGGTCTCGGTGGCGGCGGGGATAAGTCGTCGTCTACCTTACGGAAGGTCGCGGGGTCGAGTCCCGCCTGGAAAAATTTTCTCTTCCCAGGGCACGGATGCGTGTGATCGTCTGATGTTATTTGTCGAAACCTGCGATAAAAAGGCCTCATTGTGCTGTTTTCGGAGGTAATTGAGATAAATAAATCCCCGGAAAGTCTAAAACTCTTTATTTTGCACCTAATTTAGGTTTCATAATACTTAAATTGCATGAAAGTCAACCGTCCAATTTGGGCTTACTCTACATTTCAAAAGGATCCCGATCAGTTGCGTTACTAGGAATATGCAATGGGGAGTGGGGGGGGGGGGGGGGTATGGAATGGCCTGGTCTGGCGATCCCCCCTCCCCAGGCAACGCGGCGTCCGGGAAAATTAAAAAAAAATGACATGCCTGGATGTACATTTTACGTCATTTTGGCACAAAAAAATTAACTTTAAGCAGATGCAGTTATTAAATTTCAAAACTAAACAATAGTTTTAAATAACTTTTTTATTTCTTTGAGGCTTTGGGGGATCTATCCTCTCATCCCCCCATAGTACTGTGCCCGAGTTAGGAGCGTTGTAAAGAAATAACGGCATGTCCGATTTTAAAGTTATTTACATAAAAGAAGTACATTTCTCACTGCATTGAATGCTATTGGTGATAAATCGCTACCTTGGTTTGACAAGGTTCTAACTGACATTTTTGCAAAATTTGGTGTTTTCACTCAAGATAACTAAGTTTATGTTTCTCTATGTGTTGCACCGGTTTTTTTCACTCTGTGTAAAATAATAACAGATTTAGAACAGTGACAAAGTTCCAACTGCAAGGAGAAAAAACTAATATTTGGTGTGACAAGGTTCTAACTGCATTTTACTTATTTTATTACTCATATAAACATGTAAAAAAATAAAATAAATAACATATTTTCTTAGAGTAATAATTACTAGTGTATCTAGTGGATCACTAGTGTATTGCCAAAAATCAAAAATAAATTCCTATTAATAATAGAAATAGAGCAGTTTAAAACTTTGACAAGGTTTTTCTCAAAACCAGCAGATGGTCAGTTAGAACCTTGTCAAACCAAGGTAGCGAAATGTCAAATTATTTTATAATGGAATACACCGAGAATATACGAAGTACCTGTTTTTCAGCAAGTTCTATCCCTGTTTGGGTGATTGGGAGCTCTCGGCTGGGGCTCACGACGGGGCCCTTCTTCCCGGGGGATTCAAATAGATTTTGATGCTATTCTGGCTCTTGAAAACCAGATAAAAGTTAATAAAAAGTAGCAATTGAAATGAAAATTGATAATTTCACAACATGAAAATTGAGAATTTCACAGCTTATAAAATTTAAAAATATATGGATAATTCTCTTCCATGCATTCATGCATGCATGTGGATGTTTATATTCTATTCTCTATTTTGTGAATTGTTTTCTATGAAACAGCACTGAAATCTAAATAAAACCTCTAAAGTAACTTTTTTGAATAAACTTTTCAAAAAAGCTTTAGGTTCTTTTGTTATCTTCTGAAGCCTTTATTTTTTATATAATATTTTTTCTCTGAGTATGTTGAAAATAAAGTAACTATCGATATGGAGAATTTTACAATAGCAAAAATAACTTTGATTCAAGTTTCTGTGAAAATATACATATCTTACAACAATTATGTGCCAAAAGAGGTCCACATCACTCTGCCTCGCTTATTTTTAACAAATTGCCTATTAGCATTAAACATATTTCAAATATAAATGTTTTTAAGACAGAATTTAAAAAATTTCTACAGCCTAAGGGTTATTACAATGTAAATGAATTTTTGTCTGATAGTTTATGACAACATGTATGTTTTGATGTCCTCCCTGACAATGGTCTATGTCGCATGTATGACCTACAGAACAATAAAGATATTATTATATTATTATTATTATAAGTAATCTGAGTCTTTTACTACCTACATATTTTATGTACACTTCACAATGGATAGCGTCACGGAGGCTCCCGAATCCCAGGGCCCGCAGCAATCACCAATCAGTCTACCTGGCCAGACTGCCCCTGACCTACTCCCATTCATTCCAACCAGCCAACTTTAACTATTTTCTTACATTCTCGATGATTTATTTATTTTCAGTGTATGATGTTCAAGGGATTGGATCGAGTGTCAGCCCTTGGGGCACTGTTTTTCTGTGCCCTTTGGAGTGGAGTTTTGGATGTAGGGGCAATCGAGGGCCAGAATGAGAATGGATGTGATTGCATGGAGTACTGGAAATGCGTCATGAGGTACTTACATCTGTACAACATTGCTACTAAATTTAATGTTCGGGTGTGCACTGGTCATATGTCCTTATATGTGTCTCCAGCCCATCTACCCAAACTAAGTGTATCGTCTACTTATCTTAAAAAAAGTTTTAGGAGAGAGTGCCACTGAGTTCTGTGTTCATTCCTTCATAATACCTAATTTTACAACAAGTCATATTTTTCTTGCATCAGTCTTAAGGAAAGATGAATCTATGTGGGGCAAAGAAGCAAGCTTGATGATAGTCAGGGTTCATTTTGAACGTTAATTTAACATCGGGTGTACTTTGTTAAAAAGCTCCTTTTAAATTGCAAATAATTTTCAAAATCTGAACTTTTTGATGAGAAAAAAGTGTTTATTCCCTCATGAAAACTGTTTAGCCTAGCCTTTAATTGCCTGACAGAATATTATTGTAGTTTTTTTACAATTACCCACTACCCCTATGAATTTGAAAAATCAGGAATATCATGATTGTAAAAACTTGATAGGTACATGAGGTATGTGCATTGGTTACCCTTATAATGTGATCAGAATTTTATGTAATGAATATGAATGCATCATCCATTCTGATATTTAAGAAGAAATGGGAAGGATTGGGTACACATATTCTTTAAAGTCATAGATGAACTATCATCCTTGATAAAGATTCAAAGGTAACATTTAGGTAATCACTATTTAGTAGATCAGTTGCAATGGAAATAATCAAATTGTGACTAACCTTAATCCTCTTGCTCCAAGTCTTTCTCCAAAATTCATAACTAAAAAGACCAGACCATTCATATTAAGATTGGTTGTTGGGGCTTTTTGGCCAGTATTGAGGCCAGAATTTAACTTTTGTGAGGACAAGGGTAAAGGTAGAATTTAACATTTTTAAGTGAAAGTTGCCCAACATAGAGATTTAAAATGATTCACCACATTTTGTCTTAAAGGTTACATTGACTGAAAGAGGGGAGGGTATTACATGAAAGAGGGAGAATATTTATCAAAAGTTAATAACAAAATAATTTGAATTTCTTACTCAATCATGATGCATTTTTTTCTCAAATTGATCACTTGAAGAGACAGTTATAAAATACAATTTTCAATTTAAAAAATTCCAAACCTTTAATTACATTTCTCACAACATCTCCAGGGGGATGGCAAGGATGTGATTAATTTTTTTTCATGATTTGTGACACTGGCATAATATTATTTGAAGTTAATATATTCCTAGTATTTTTCAATAAGTTAATTCCTTACTATTTAGAATTTCTATACCATTAGATTTTTATTTATTTTTTAGATTATACCATTAGAGTACCTCTTGTAGATGTAGTTCTTGTCAGAGTGGGAAACTTACAGCATATGTTTGTCGTTTCAGTGGAGGAGCCCCATACAGTTACTGTGGTCTCTCCGATTCAAGTGTATGCTGTTTCTTCTCAAGTGCTGGGGGAGCTGGGGGTGGGGGTGGTGGCAATGCAGGGACAGGTGGTTCCCCTGCCATTGGCACGGGTCTCCCTTCTGGCCCGCAGGTGGCCCTCGATCGCCCCCCACTATCCCCTGGTGGCCCCGGATGTGGATTGAAAGGAGGAGATGCCCCCGAGAGTGATGGGGTGGCCGAGTTTGGTGAATGGAGGTGGCATGTAAGTGTGGATGAGGGTACCACTTTTTCCTTTCTAAATAAGAACCTATTTTCAATGACAAACAGCATTAAACTTTACCACCAAACAGTAAATATACAAGCAATTGAATAAAGCCAAAATATCAACTTATGATATGCCTCCTATTGAATATCATATTTGACTAAGTACTTTCTGATTCATCAAATGCATCCAAAAAGGAAATTTAAAAGTTAGATCATTCCAAAAAAGTACTTCACCATGGCAAAGAGATTTTTTTTTAATTGATGGACTTTTTTCTTTCACAGTAATTTTGATGTTTAATACTCACATTCACAGAGCATTGAAAATATGTACACATATAACTGGTGCTTTGTTTTGCTTCATAATCACATTTTATTGAGCTCCAATTAAGCGGATTCAAATTTACAAATCAGGAGTCATAAATATGTACTCAAAACTGTTTATGAGGAAAATAACATTAAAAATAGTATTTTTCAATCTAAAGTATGTTAAAGTGAATGAGTGTATGGTTTTAACTCCATAAAACATGTATAAATAAATATAAAACACAGCATCATTCATATTTACCACAGTTGTGATATGCCGTTGCATATGCATCTATGAAAGGAGAGCTAATTGGAAGAGCAAGGAAAAATATACTGGTAATAGTTATGATTAAGAGTGGAAGTGTTCATTCAAGTGGAGGAAGCACCTGCCTCTTAAAAATTTGTTTTAAAATATTTTACCTGAATGCTTTCTACATTAGGATATTTTAGATATATAATTGAGATCAAATCCTTTTATACTTTACAGTTAGGAATAAAAGCCTTTTCACCAGGCAATAATTATATCCTCTGCATATTATAAAAAATGAACAGTCTGAGATATATGTACGGATAATAGCAAATAGTATTATTTTTACCCAATAATTATGCAACATTTTTCTGCAATCCATCATTTGAAGAAAAAATAAGAAAAAACCTTTTTCAAATTTAATTTAATTTATAATTTCATCGCTAGTGGAATGGTAAGAATGTGATAAAATTTTTGCTCTAATCATGGCATATGATTATGTGCAGTCAATATATTCCTCAAAATTTTCAATCAGTCATAGCCCTAACAATCTAGAATTTCTGAACAAAAATTAATAAAAAAAAAATATTTGCATAACACATACCTTCATTCCTTATATTGCATGTGTTTCCACATCATTTGGTTCATGGTGGAATGCAGCCTTCTCTAGGCATGGATGGATGCTCACAGATGAAGTGCTTCCACTTGACTTGCCGTTTTGGGAAGGAAGCCATGTCTCCCAGGTGAAGTTAATCTCAAGAACAAGAAAATTATAAACAATGAATTTGTATGCTTTTCGTAACATATAGACTTAGAAAAAATTACCACGGCATCAGGCTCCTTCATTACAAAATACTATTCGCATTAGTTCTAAAATGGAAACATCCCAGTGAGAAATGGGTGGTGGAATCCACGTGGAACCCACGTGGAAATTACGGTGGAGATTAGGTGGAAATGTAACGTGGATACCACGTGTTTTTGGTCGTGGAATCAACGTGGAACCCACGTGGAAATTTGGTGGAAAAATTAAAACAGCAGTAGGTGCTGTCCTAAAACCATTAAAACCTCAACCACTCTATATCTAAACCTTCTATATATGTGTCTACGATTTTTCATGTGCTCTCATGGCTGCCTTTCCACGAATTATATAAAAATAGAATGTGCGATACATTTTCACATAACTTGCGTGGTTTCAGGATGATAAATGACGCAATGTCACCAGAGAGTTAAGTTCCACAAATTAGAAATTCTGTTTAACATTTTATGATAATCACCACAAATCCACTTGAAATCCACGTGGATTCCACGTGGGTCCAACCACTCAATATCCACCACCACGAAATATCCACCACTCAACGTGGATTCCACGTGGGTTCCACGTGGATTCCACCACCCATTTCTCACTGGGTGGGTACTGCTGGGAAGTGACTCGATAAACTGTGACATTTTATGACTATAGTCTCAAAATAATTATAATTCATTATAAAATATTTTCTTCTTAACTATTACACTGATAACTAGTATTGTACTAAATTGCCAATTGGTATGGTGCTTCCTTCACTTGTATTTAAACTGAACCACAAAGCAACCAAATGCTGTGGAACTACCATGATTGAAAAATAATTCTTTGTAAGGTTTGCCATACAAATTTTAACTCGTCAGCGCCCAAAATTTTTTTAAATTCACACAAATTTCACTTTTAAAAAATATGATACATATGTATTTAACACAATGAACACAATTCAAACTGACTGAATAATAGAGGAAACCTTTTAATATGTATGTGCACCGAAATGTACGCTAAATTCACATATTAAATGCATTGCAGGAGTATTGGCTCAGCACTGCACTGGGTGCCACATGGCATCCGTGGGCGTTGACGGGTTAATGTGCATGACTCCTAACGTAGTTACATCGCTAGGAAACTGAGGAATAAAACCTGGGTTGTGCTTATTAGAATTGGTAAAGCTAATCTTTCAAAGTGTTTTTTTGTATTTTCATATAGTTACGCATAAAGTTATTACCTATAATCAACCAGTTGCTGGACCTTTATCAAAAGCTGAAATTTTCCTCTTCAAAAACTAGAAAAATTTATATGATATCTAGTTATTTGTCGAAATAATTTGTTATTACTAAGATGTAAATATTCTTCACTCATAACAAATTTCTTTTTGCTTTCAAGGCTGCCATTCTAGAGAAACCTGATGACTTATATATATGTGGTGCCTCCTTGTTTAAGGACAATTGGGTGATAACTGCAGCTCATTGCATAGATGACTAGTAAGTGATCTTAATGTGTAGTGAATTTTCTTTTGAAAAAGCATTTGCATTGCAATATAATCCCTTTAATATCTACAATATTTATTTTTTTGAACAACTCAATTTAACATGATGCAAAAGTCAATGATAATACCTGCGTGGAGTTAAGATGTTGATAAAACTGTAGAAAGGGGAATTAAAATCATGATAATTTTTCAGTGCCGTCCAGGGAAACATATCCAGTGTCCTCAAAGTACGCTTGGGTGAGCATGATGTTACAAGGGGAGATGAAGGAAGTGACCCCTACCAAGAGTTAGACGTTCAAGCAGCTTTTATATATCCTGGTTTCAATAACAGGTAAGAATTTAGCACATCACGTATTATTTTGGAGTGATCATAAACATATTAAATAAATATAAGCTTGTAAAATATAGTTGCTATTTCACAAGGCAGGCTATCCCTGGCAAAGTATATCAGAACTGGGAAGTATAATGCAGATTATGACTAACCTGTTTCAACACCAAAATCAACATACAGCCGAATACTATGCTAAACTAGCAAAATGTAATCAAGAAGATTCATTACACTCATTATTTTTCAGACTATTCATTACTACTCAGAATTCATCTCTAAGTATTGGCTCATCCAGGTAATTTATTGACATTTGTAGCTCCTCTTTTAATACTGAAAATTTTTAACAAATATGAATAGGTACATCTTGAGTTGCAGGTGCAAGGGTCACCAAAGGGAATGATTTTCTCATACCTTTTTTATCCTAAACTGGAAGGCTTAAATATCCAGAGCTTTAGCATCATAAAAAGCCTTATGTCCTCTTATACCATAAGCTTTGGTCATTCAGAATACATACTTCTAAGTGTACCAGATGGTATACTAAGAGATTGCTTATGTCCATTTGCCCAACCTACGAAAGATAAAAAAAACCACGAGTGAGGAAAAATTGTCAGAAATGCCAATAAGACACTGACATTCTTACTTTCCACTTATTAATTTTCATTGCATCATTAATATTCTAAAATAATAGTCAAAATTGTAGAATTGAAATTATGCTCTGGGGCCATTATGAAATTGTGCATTTAAAAAATCTAATGCATTGGATGTTACTTTTGCCTTAAATTTCAACTATGCCAATTAATGCTGAATGAAAACTATTTTTTCGCAACAAAAATGCTTGCCTCTACAGCAGAATATTTTTGAGCCACCATCAATCAATTTTTCTAGCTGCAAAAAAAAAACTGCTTTTTTGTATCACATTTCACATGCTATAACTTTGATTTCTTTTTTAAGGTCTCTCACTCATGACATAGCCCTTCTACAGTTGAAAGCTCCAGCCAAGAGGAAATCCAATGTGGGCACTGTTTGTGTTCCCAGCCCAAACGAATTTGGAGGTGGTGATAGTTGGGCACCAAGCAGAGGGACAGCTGATGCAAAATGCTACATTACTGGCTGGGGTCGTCGGTCCGAAAGTAAGAGTTAAAATATATATCTCCTTAGCTCCATCCCATTCCCTAACTATATTTCTTGCAGTGAGAACATAATGCGAACACAATCCATCTGTGGCGTAATTAGGAATATGCTTTTGGGGGTGGTGGGGGGTTTTCAATCGATTTTTCCGATCCGCCCTAGTGTAAATCGGTGACCATCTATATATGTATGTCACTAGCTTAAAAAATTTTCATTATATTTTTACCTGTTGTGCCTTAAAATTTTTTATGTTGATTATATTTTAGGGAGATGGATGGGGGGTGATGAGAGGGGATGGGGAAGGGCAAACTCCCGTTTGGGAAAATTTTGTAAAAATGACATGCCTGCAAATACATTTTACTTAATTTTGGCACTTAAAATTTGGGTTTCATTAAAAGGTTGTTAAAATTTACTATATGTCAAAACTAGACAATAGTTTTTAATATTATTTTTATTTCTCTGAGGCTTTGGGGGGGGGATCTATCCCCCTCATCCCCCCCCCCATAGTTACGCCACTGCAATCCATATTCTGCACCTTGGCAGTACACATAGTCAAAGCCATGGTCATCAGACGTGCAGCTAGGAATTAAGGCTAGGGGGTGTTTTAGTAGCAACTAATACTGGGAGGTATGGAATACGGGAGGTGTGGGTGCCTTCCACCAGAAAATTTTTAAGATAAATTGTTCGAAATGGTGAGTTTTATGGCTTTCTGAGGGATATTTTATTAAACCTTACACTATTCTAAAAGTTATATTTATCTAATTAAGTAAAATGGATTAAATTTTAAAATTTCTCTGAGTTATGGGGGGGGGGGTTCCCCCATAACCCCCCTTGTAGCATCACTAGTGGTCAGTGTTGCGCTGCATCTCATATTTCTAATTATTCCATTTTTGCAATTTGTGAAAAAATACATTCTGGCATGAAAATATCAGATAATGGAGAAGATATTAAAATTGACAACAGGAAATCAGCCTTTGGTAATCTTTCATCATTCCATAATATCATTTGAGTTAATAGTGTTCACGCTCAAATTTTGAAGAGGACAGTGAGTATTTGACTAAAGAATGAGACCAGGCCACTCCCCCAGAAAAATGGAAAGAATGAAAAATTTAGATAGCACTTAGGGTGACCAGACGTCCTCTTTTTTGCAGACATGTCCTCCAATCTACATCTCTGTCCTCTGTCTGCAAACAATTCTTTTAATTGTCAAAACATCCTTCTTTTTAATAATTTACTATATTAACATTTGAATTAATGTATTTTTTAGTTTATTGCAATTTATATCAGTGCCATGACAATAGTTAAATTTTTTACCAATGTGCATTGCCACTATTTTTTTTTCTGGTCTACAATGGATTTGAGAATGTGTTCTATTGTTTTAGATCAGTTGAATGGCAGTCTTGCGCCGGTGGTTGTGTGCTTGACAGTCTAAAATTTGCTGGCATTCAAGATTCCTCAAGGAAAGTGCAAGTTTACAGATGCTTTGAAAACTAAATATCCTGCTTTCAAGCTTGGACTTAATGATTTTGGGGCAGAATGTAAATTTGCTTTAGGATTTTTCTTCTTTTTTCCCTTGATTTCTTCAATTTTTTCCTTTGTCGCCCTCTATTTCACAGTACTAGATCTGGTCACCCCATTAGCACTGTGTTTACAAATATCTCCACGGTTAAGTCACTCGACTTATCTCCAGTCACTGTTAAGTTATCTTAAAATAAATATATAAATCACTTTATACATGTACATACAAATAATGTAGCTTGAAACTTAGAAATAATACTTCTGCTCACAGATATGGAAGATTTATCGAGTAACATTTTTCCTGGAGACCAAGGAATGTTTTTCATACACAAAATCCATTTAACAATAAGACACATTCCTTTATCATTCATTATTTGCAATCCTCTATATGCTATAACTATCAACGATTGTTTGATTCTCCTCTCTGCTATCAATTAGGTACTACATTTCCAAATAATCTCAATAATAAACACTATTCAAGTTGGTGGCACTTTTCCAGAAAATACAATGAGGAAAAATGTTACATTCTAAAGCTGAAAGTACCACTAAATCCCATACTGAAGTTTTGTTTAATTACAAAAAACTTTTTTGGATACTCCGTAAGTCAATGCTTAATGCCTTGTTTTTCTTTAGACTCAGATCACTCAGTTGTGCTGAAGGAAGTCAGAGTTCCCCTTTGGAGTCATACAGCCTGTCAAGGAGCTTTAAAAGACCAGTTTGGCAGTGGATATTTCTTGCCTAACAGTTCCATTTGTGCTGGTGCTCTCGGAAGAGATGCTTGTGATGTAAGTTATTTAATGCAATCATTTAATATACTCAAAAATTAACTCCGCAATAGTTACTTGTCATTTCCAA
This sequence comes from Ischnura elegans, assembly GCF_921293095.1. Lineage (NCBI taxonomy): Eukaryota > Metazoa > Arthropoda > Insecta > Odonata > Coenagrionidae > Ischnura > Ischnura elegans. The sequence continues at coordinate 105,381,535 of NC_060248.1, forward strand.
TTTACCGAGTGAATTTCTTTTAAAATCCTCGGAAATAATTTGAAAGTGATAATTTAGTACTTTTAAATTTTTTCAAATAGTTAAATTATGAAGTAGCATTACTAATGACTTCCTCAAAAATTAATATATAATCTTTTCAAAAGAGAAAAAAGCATTTTGAACAAGTAGGTTCTGTTAGACAGGGGTGCACCTAGGAATTAAGGCTGAGGGGGATTCAGGTGCAACAAATACAGGGGTGTGTGGGGGTATGAAATACCCACTAGGATAAGCGGTAGGTGCGAGATTAATAAATTGTAGAATTTTAAGATAAACGGTTTAAAATGGTGAGTTTTACGGCTTTCTGAGGGATATTGTATAAATCCTTACACTATTCTATTTGTAATATCAATCCCATTTAGTAAAATGGGTTAAACTTAAAAATATATATTATAGATGTCTCTGAGCTCTGGGGGGTTTAACCCCCAAAACCCTCCCTCGCTGCACCACTGCTGTTAGAATCTATCTATAATTTCAGAATATGCTAGAAAATCACTAAGTAATGGCAATAAGAAAAAGTCCAGCAACTAAATTGGAAAATTTGCAAATAAATTTATGTGACCATGGTTTGAATGAGTTACATCATTGATGACATAAAGCATTAAAATCAATGATATCCAATTTTACAATGTGGGAATTTGGCAATGTTATTTACCTGGGAATTCCATCAAATTACACCTGATGCAAACCATTTGATCTTCATCGATTGATTGCCATGTAGAAGCGAACAAATATTTGTAATTGGAATGGCAAAATTCAGGCTCGCAGTGATTGACCAGACTTACTCAAAGCTAGACATGAGGTGTGGCAAAAGATCACCAATCAAAGTTGCAAAATAAAAATAAAGGATAGTACATACACAGAATTAGAATGTGAAAAGAACAATCCAGAGAGTAAGAAGGAAGGGGTCGCCGATGTACTGATGTTTTCTCTTGGATGGATGATCTTTTTTTCATTGGGCCAGATGGATTTGAAAAAATCGATTTTTCTGATCCGCCCTAATGTACATCGGTGACCACTATATATGTATGTCACTAGCTTAAAAAATTTTCATTACATTTTTACCTGTTATGCTTTAACATTTTTCATATTGATTATATTTTAGGGAGATGGAGGAGGACCACTATCTTGTGAGCGAAATGGAGTTTGGTGGCAAGTGGGAATTGTCAGCTTTGGCATTGGATGTGGCAGAAGGAATACACCTGGAGTTTATACCAGAGTGGACAAGTATGTTTTTTTAACCAAAATATTATGTCTTATGAAAAAAATACTTATGAAATATTGAAAGTTAATTTATTTTCTTGAGCATTTATGCACCTGCATATGAATTCAACACAAAATTGATGGTGATGCCTGATTGATTCTGATAAATTTTATATTAAGATTACATTAAGAAATAAGTGATTGGATTGAAAGATGCATCTTTTGAAAATTCTAATAATTTCATAATAACTTGCTGAATATTCTTCGTTTCAGGTACTACAATTGGATCCTCGAAAAAATTCAAATTGACAAGAGATTGGTCACATAATTAATTTATGCATGAAAATTGTTTAACATAGGTAAATATTTTCACCATAGCATGTGTAAGACATGCACCACATCCCGATTGATAGAAGATCAACAGGCAGAAATGGCATTGCTATGCATACAGCACCCAGTGTGATATTGATGCAACAAGGCAATCGATAAGTCCTGTCACTTGAGATGCTGGACGTGCATGTAGTGCAGACATTTATGAAGTTCATGATAATGTGCCAATAATGAATGCTTTTGGAATGTAATTGATGAATATTAAAATTGAAATCAATGCTTTGTGCCATATGAGAACAAACTTTACTCACTTCAAGTCAATAATTGGTTCACCATTTTCACATTTGACATTATAACTGGTAACATTTTGTACCGATAAAAAATTCATAAACAGTTGGAATCATCAAAATGTATCTCAATGACACGTAATTTGAATGAAAACCTGTCATTATGTTAATATATTTATCTTGCTCTTATCATTTGAAAATTATGATTAGCACTAACACAAAAACTATTCTATTCTTGTTTCATCAACCAGGTATATTGAACAAAATTTTATTCACTCAAGAATTCAAGCTGAAGTCAGCCACACAATTAACGCTAGGTACTTGATTATAACAGGAAAATTATTCCTGGTTAAAAGTGTTATTCTTAGGTAGTGTAGAGAATCTGTAAAAATATTTATTTCCACAAGAGAAACCTCAGCCAATAAATAACAAATGTATTGGATGAGAATGTGAGGTAATTGTGGTCAGCCTATGAAATAATGATGATTATTTGTAATAGGCAGCAAAAATCTGAATCTTTTGAGCATTTATACGTAGTAAAATAGGGAATACTGCAGAGACTAACAGTAAATACCACAAGCATATGAAGAACGAAAAATGAGAGGATATTCAGTGACCCATTTTATAGATTTTAATGATGTGATGAAGAAATGTTATCAAAATCAGTATTCCAGTTTTCTGTATTTTTGAGAAAAGTGTTTGGCAGCATTTTTGATTTTACATTAATGTGTAATTATTTTCAAATAAATTATGTCATAAAATATTTTCAATGCTTTAATTCTATCGAATAATAATGACAATTCTCAGAGGAAAAGAAAATTCACAAATAACAGTCTGCACCGGACAAAAGGTGTGGTACTCTGAGGAAAAATGTGAATTTTCTTTTTCTTTATCAAGGTTCCTCAGAGTAAAGGTGCAAGTGATAAATAATACTTCTATTGATACAATGTTCAATGGAGATTTGATGGTTATTACTGTAACCAATATTAGGCCCATGCTGGACTAGGGATGGCAATGATTTATCGTTTGGTGGAAATAATCGATTTTTCTCTTTCAATTAATCAATTAATGATATGATAATAAATAACCAATTAATGCGAATGATTAATCAGATTTGATACAATTAATCGAAATAATCAAGAATCGGGATAAATGAACTAACCCCACAAGGGTCTCGTTCACAAAAAGAAGTATAGTTGGACAGCAATTCCTCAGTTATAGGACTGAAGCAAAATAAAGGTGAAGCATGGGAAGAAATGAAGTTCATTTATCCCAGGCTTCATGAACTTACTGCCGCCTTATAGGTACTTCTGAACCAGCTGAACGATTGTTCTCAAAGGCTAGAGCCAAGGCCTATAAAAAAAGAAAAAGACTGACCACAAAAATGCAGTCAAAAATATTGTTTCTGATCTCTTGGGTTGGGGGAGGAGTTTTTAATGCGGAGATTTCAAATGACCAAGAATAAAGAATTTATGTAATTTTCAATCCTAGCAGTAATATAAATAATTTCATGTAACTTATTTTGTCACTGTTCGTAAAAATATCAAAGTTTTTTATTGTTTTTAAATAAAAAATCGCGCTAATTGAATAATATCATCTACAACCGATTATCAAATTAATCGAATAACTTGGAGCACTTTTACGATTAATCAAATGATTGATTGGCCAGATGATACCAGCACTGTGCAAAGGAGGACTACTGGGGGGTGCTCAGGATTTCCAGGTTGGAGGGTGCACCGGGATACGTCCCGGTGTCATGGCGGCCCAGCATCCCAGTGAGAAATGGGTGGTGGAGTCCACGTGGAACCCACGTGGAATCCACGTTGAGTGGTGGATATTTGGTGGTGGTGGATATTGAGTGGTTGGACCCACGTGGAATCCACGTTGATTTCAAGTGGATTTGTGGTGATTAGCATAAAATGTTAAACAGAATTTCTAATTTGTGGAACTTAACTCTCTGGTGTGACGTTGCGTCATTTATCATCCTGAAACCACGCTAGTTATGTGAAAATGTATCGCACATTCTATTTTTATATAATTCGTGGAAAGGCAGCCATGAGAGCACATGAAAAATCGTAGACACATATATAGAAGGTTTAGCTATAGAGTGGTTGAGGTTTTAATGGTTTTAGGACAGCACCTACTGCTGTTTTAATTTTTCCACCAAATTTCCACGTGGGTTCCACGTTGATTCCACGACCAAAAACACGTGGTATCCACGTTAATTCTCCACGTGGGTTCCACGTGGATTCCACCACCCATTTCTCGCTGGGATGGGCCTGATCACAATGCAATAAACAACAAGAAAACTTTCAAGATGAAATAACGAGAACCTTCCAAGTAGGTACGATTTACATTTCATGATATTATATGTTGTGTAAAGCATAACATTTTTGGACAACTAAGGGTTACAATCTTATGCGAAAAAAATGAGTACATATCTCTTTCAGGTATTTTCCCATAAATAGAAAAAGAATATTTTAAATTCACTAAGGAAACAATTTTCCTTTTCTATTTAATCGCACAACAGTAGATTCTTTTAGTAAATATAATGCACCCATGCCTTGCGTAGCCCAATTTTGTTACAGCACAAATTCCTTAATCGGGGATACATCCCAATGCTGCTGAACTTAATCAAATAACCTTAACACTCTCTTGATAAAACATGATCTTGCTACAAGTACACATGCAATTACTCTCATTTTATGCAGATTAGTAGTATTGCTTGCGGCAAGGCTGTAGCCAGAAAATATTTTCGGGGTTTATCCCAGTGAGAAATGGGTGGTGGAATCCACGTGGAAATTATGGTGGAAATTAGGTGGAAATGTAACGTGGATACCACGTGTTTTTGGTCGTGGAATCAACGTGGAACCCACGTGGAAATTTGGTGGAAAAATTAAAACAGCAGTAGGTGCTGTCCTGAAACCATTAAAACCTCGACCACTCTATATCTAAATCGAATACCCAGCAGCTAATGTACTTCCTCATACAATTCCAAACAAAATGCCACCACTGAATAAGCAGTAAATTTAAATTCTTCCCTAACCATGTGCAGATAGTTCTTCATGATGAAAGCAAATGTGCATTGCAATGCTTTGGTTCTTCTCATAAATTTTTAAATTAACAATATTTCATAGATGAGATAAAGGATCATCATAGCATAAAATATCCATAAAATATTTTGTAATAGCTTCCAGACATTTTGTAGGCTTCTGAATGTTCCCTTTTCTGATATCTACAAGATGTCTTGAGAAGATATTTTCTAGATAATCATATTCAAACTGGACCCACAGGGAAAATTCAGGATAAATTATATGAATGTAATATTTCTGTATTAGATATGTTTATTTTTCAACTGACAGCCTGATGGTGGAGCAGAAAATGATGGTATCCCCTATGAAAAAATTGTATAAACCTGTTTCAAATTTTTATACATTCTTATGCATTGCCATGGTAATGTATAAGAATGTTTCAGGGCAGCACCTACTGCTGTTTTAATTTTTCCACCAAATTTCCACGTGGGTTCCACGTTGATTCCACGACCAAAAACACGTGGTATCCACGTTACATTTCCACCTAATTTCCACGTGGATTCCACCACCCATTTCTCACTGGGATGGAATAGTAGACAAAAATAAAATTATTTTTATAAGATAAATAAAATAGCGAATACAGTTAAATATACATATTTATCACAAGCCCTTAAAGGAAAATATAAAAATATTATTATAAAATCGAATTTAGCCTTCTAGCTTTTTTTTGCAGCGACCAAATGAATTAACTCCTCGGAGTCGATGTCAATTCTGCGGTCCCTCAGGAGGCTTTTAAGTCACTCACCTCTCCACTAATTCACAGCACTATTATTTCACACACTGCACTACAAGTGCACACACTGCAACTACAAATTCGCTTAGATAATTATTGACTTAAGTCGCATTGGACTACTAGATGTCCCTGCGCCACTATATAATATCATTGTGTGAGTATCAAGCAAGCATAAAGTATCTATTTAATTTTTTTCATTTCGGGGTGGGGGGAATCCCCCTTGATCCCCCCCATGGCTACGGCCTTGGCTTGCGGTGACCAATATCTATCATCTAATTGAGAATTTACCTAACATACAGATTCCTAATTAGTTGACGGCTGGAGGATCAGATTTCTCTCTAAAATCCCAATGAGAACCTTCAGAAATCACCATGTGAGTAATTTCATCTGTCAGCTGATGCGATTCGGTTGTCTCAATTTGTTCATGCCTGACTTTAGATCTCTCAAAGTACGAGGAGAGGCCTTCTTACGAAGCAATAGAGGTTCCCTGAACTCTAAGCCTCCTTGTATTTTATTCTCGCCGTGGAGAAACAAGCTTCAAATCTTATATATTTTTTTCCCTGGAACATCAGATTTGCTCTAAAGAGGGCTTTTTCGAAGCCGGGTATTAATGTCATATGTCATTCTAGGAGTTATTCTTGTAAATGGTATGGTTTGAAACTGTTTGAGTTTTTCCTCGCCATATGTGGCTTTCGAGGCTGTTGACTACCCATTGAACGGCTGTCTTATCTTCTCTACCGTGAACGGCTGGCCAGTCGTAATGCACCCCCTCTGTTTATCCTCTTATAGCTGAGCACCACGCCAGCCAATGGCAAACAGAGCATTGGGAGGGAGGGTGAGTAGTCGCCCGCAAACAGCAGCAGCTCAAGTCAAGTTGGGCAACTTACAGGGATACCTCCTTATAAGTTATTCTCGCCGTGGAGATACAAGCCAAAAATCTGCCTCTGGGACGTCAGATTTTCTTTAAAAATGGACATTTTCTTAGCCAGCTATTAGTGTCGTATGTTACGTCAGGAGGTATACTCGTAAATGGTACCATTAGAATTTGCTTACGTTTTTACGTCTTCTTTTGCAGCTTTCGGGCCTGTTGACTGTCGACTGTAACAGATGGCTTCTCGTCCCTCCCCTGAACGGCTGGCTAGTAGTAATGCACACCCCCTCCGCTTATCCTCTTATTGCTGAGTACAACGCCAGCCAATGGCAATCAGAGCATTGGGAGGGAGGGTGAGTAGTCGCCCGCAAACAGCAACAGCTCAAGTCAAGTTGGGCAACTTACAGGGATACCTCCTTATAAGTTATTCTCGCCGTGGAGATACAAGCCTAAAATCTGCCTCTGGGACGTCAGATTTTCTCTAAAAATGGACATTTCCTAAGCCAGTTATTAGCGTCGTTTGTTATGCCAGGAGGTATGCTCGTAAATGGTGACATTAGGATTTTTTAACATTTTTTTTCGCCTTCTACAGCCCTTGGGGGTTTGTTGACTGTCGACTTTAAAGGCTAGCTTATCATAATGCACCTCTCACGCTTTGACTCCCTCTGCTGGATACAACGCCAGTTAATGTTGAACACAGCATAGTGGAGTAGGGTGAGTAGTCGCCCGCCAACAACAACAGCTGAAGTAAAGCGGGGTGACATAAGGGGAAACTTCCTTAAACACGCTTTTCTCGCTGTTGAGATACAAGCCTCAAATCTCACCGATTTTTGTCCCTGGAACCCCTAATACGCTCTAAAGACGGCATCTTCGAAGCTGGCTCTAGAGTAGGAATATATTAGGAGATATTCTCGTGAATGGTAATATTAATTTTAAACATTTCAATACCCGGTTGAGTGCTTTAGCCAGTTAAGCTACCGAGGCGTCATTCTCCCCTGTGATTCGAATCCCGGTCAAGGCTCAGTCAAGGTTCTCTGTGGATTTTTCACACAATTTGCGCATTGCGGGTGACTCCCGTAAAAGTTATCACCGTGACTAGTCCCAGTATACTAAAAAATGTATTCATTAAATATATTGTCGTTGATGTTTGGCTATGCAATCTGCCACCAGAAGGGAGCGCCACCACCCAAGAGCGTACTCAGGGTCAAAACTAGAGGGGGCAAGCTGTGGTCCTTCAAGTTGTAACAAAGGAAACCAAAATTTCAAGAAAATTATAACAGCACTTTAATAGTTTTTAAAATTTTGCTCTAAAAATGTTTTTATTTTGATTACTTGTTTCACACTAATATCACTTTTCTTGGATTTAAAGAAAATTTGTTCAAAACTTTCTGAGCTAAATTTACTTAAAAGCAGGGGGGGCAGCTTCCCCCTGCTTGGTACGCCCATGCCACCATCCCCTGCATTAGGCACCTTTTTAAAGGGTTTTGTTACGCGAGGAGTCACCGCTTGCGTGTTACATGAGAGCAATGGGTAGCAGATATCTGTCAGAGCATTGCATTTCCTCCGACCCCCTCTTTCGTGGCCATGGCGAAATTTGAGAAAGTATGAGACCAAAGAGGACGTAACTCTGATATTATATATGGTTTGTACAGCGTGTTGATAATGATTCAAAACTGAGGATCAGTGGCGCAGCCAGAGGGGAGGTCCGGGGGGTCCAGACCCTCCCACCGTAATATAAAAATACAATTACTTTCCTTCATAAAAGAAAACAAAATATTGAAAAATCATGAATTCAAAAAAGATTTAGTTGGAAAATGAAGTTTTTTATACCTACAGTGCTCCATATACTTACAAAGTTTAAAGGAATTCGGTGGGCTATAGCTTGACGAAATGTCATGTTAATCTTTAGAAAATTGTAACTTTCGGTGACATTCAAACATTGTTTAATTTTTATCTCGGTTATAATTTGTGACGAAAAGAAACATATTTGCCTACTTACAGTAGAGGACATTGTGGGCAAATATATTAATTGTTTGGTCGTTGATGAAAAATATTTCGCAGAGGACAACACCAAGTATCGAAAATAAATTCAATTTCTGCCGTTAAATTTAGGATCAGACGACTTTTACGCATCGATGAACTTAAAAAAGCTAGAAAAATTTAAACAACATGCGGCCACATTCATTAGCTTTCTTAATAAACAAAAACCACCCGTATTCGATTCATATTTATGGAGTATAAAGGTAAAAAACAAACGTCCGTCCGGAAAAAATCTGAAGTTTCCGCCATTTTTATGTTTTCCCGGGAGAACCGATTCAGCCAAACAAGTCAGCAATTTTTAACGTCAAATGCAAGAATTCGGTTATTGCGCGTAAGTTTAAGCTCACGAAGTCAACAGTCCGCAAAAAATATTCTGAACAAAGTCGAAGTTAAATCGTCAGTAACCACACAGTGGCGCAGCGAGGGGGGGGGGGGGGGTTTGGGGGTTCAAACCCCCCCCCAGAGCTCAAATAAATATTTAAGTTTAATCCATTTTACTTAATTGGATTGATAATACTAAAAGAGTAGTAAATAGGATTAATAAAATATCCCTCAGAAAGCCGTAAAACTCACCATTTTGAGCTGATTATCTTAAAATTCAATATCAATTTATTAATCTCGCACCTACCGCTTATCCTGGTGGGTATTCCATACTCCAACACACCCCGGTATTAGTTGCACCTAAACCTCCCCCCCCCCCAATTCCTAGCTGCTCCCCTGACACCACCTACCAGTGGTGCAGCGAGGGGGGGGGTTTGGGGGATAAAACTCCCCCCAGAGCTCAGATTAATTTTTAAGTTTAATCCATTTTACGTAATTGGATTGATATTATTAAAAGAATAGGGTAAGGATTAATAAAATATCCCTCAGAAAGCTGTAAAACTCACCATTTTGAGCCGTTTATCTTAAAATTCAATATCAATTTATTCATCTCGCACCTACCGCTTATCCCGGTGGCTATTCTTTACCCCCACACACCACTGTATTAGTTTCACCTAAACCTCCCCCCCCAATTCCTAGCTGCACCCCTGACACCACCTTCAGCCAACCGGTCACTACGAACTCGAAGTTGATTGCTAGAAGAAAACGGCCAGATTTCTAATTACCTGGATTTATCATAAACTGTCAAATAATGTTCCTCTATCACAGGCAGTTCTTTTTGAAAAAGCTGTCGCTTTATTTGGATCTGTAAAAGATGTCGTGGGTGGTGATTGCTCCGGTTGGTTCCAGAATTTTAAACAGCGAGATGGCATTTTAGTGCTTCGATTTCAGGTGAATCTACAATTGCTGATAGCACAGTCGCTGCAATATTTTCTTATGAACTCCAAGCTGTGATTGAGAGCGGCTCCTATTCCCCTCAACTAGTTTTTAATATGAACGAGACGGGATTGTTTTAGTAGATGATAGTAGAAGATATACTTCAAAGGTGAGTAGTAGGAGGATATGGTCATTAGGGTGGCTGTTCAAGGGCGTACCCTGGATCAAAAACTAGAGGGTGGGGGGGCAAGCCATGGTTTTTCAAGTTATAGGTAAGATTTAAGCATGGGAAAGGTGAATGAAATCAAAATTTTAAGGAAACTATAACAGCTCTTTGTTAGTTTTTAAAATTATTTGCTAGAAAAAATATTATTTTCCTTCAAGACATTTGAGATTTTTGCTTCTAGGGGAATGGGGGGTGGGCTGCTGCTCCCTCCTGCCCCTCGCTGGGTATGCCCAAGTGGCCAGTGGCGCAGCGAGGAGGGTGTTTTGGGGGATAAAACCCCCACCCCCCCCAGAGCTCAGAGAAATTTTTAAGTTTAATCCATTTTACTTATTTGGATCAGTATTACTTATAGAGTAGTGTTAGGATTTATCAAATATCCCTCAGAAAGCCGTAAAACTTACCATTTTGAACCATTATTCTTCAAATTTTTCTGGAAGAGGGTCCCCACAACTCCTGCTTACCCTGGTGGGTATGCAATACCCCACACCCGTTAAGCATTAGTTGCGCCTAAAACCCCCCCTAGCCTTAATTCCTAGCTGCCCCTGCAAGTGGCTGGTAATGTTTTTGATTTTGGGAAGACTATAGACGGAAGATTTGATGCAGAGCAGTGAAAGAGGAGAAATGTCCAACTAACTATGCCCTTAAGTGGTCCCAAAGGTTTTTAACCGTTTACAGTCCAATTTCCCCATTTGGAAACAGATAAAAGTCCATGAAAATTATATTTCGTATCTGTGATTACTAGAGATGGGTCGAATAGCAGATTTCTCGAATTCGAATATTAAATCATTGCTCGAATATTCGAATACCTCGAATTTCGAATACCTCGAATTTCGAATACCTCGAATACTAAATGATGAATGCTGGAATGTTTGACTCGGTTGCCTATGCAGCAGGCAACACAAGATTTTGGGGAGTAATTTTGATTTACTTTAAATGATTCGAACAGGAATTTAGCTGATTAATGAATATTTTAATTTTATGGAAACAATTGGGCATATAATTAATTCAACTAACATCGCTTTACCCCCACTTCTGCTGCCAAGTGCTAGCTGACAATCTGAGGCATTTTGCAAAATACAAGCTCTTTTCCACCGGATTTTCTTCAATTATTTTCAGTCCATCTTTGGGAGTTCTCACGAGATAAGAAGATGAATTGGAATTGCTATAAGGGAGAAACCAAATATTCTGTGAAAATATCCCTTTGTCTGGGACTGTAACAATAAAGATTTATAGCACCACTCATTAATTGTAACTTTATATATGCTTTCGGAAAAAAATACCGCATCAACTTCCGAGAAGCTCTGCTGCTCATATCGAGTTTCGCCAGAATGCTAAGCCTCCGTCGTATTTTGACATTTATTTCTTTGCGTAAAATGCTTAAATAAACTCAGAAATACGTCGTGTTTGGTCTTATTCTTTTTTAAATTACGCGCACATTACTAATATTTCAATTCAATAAAGGTGTAACATCAATTGACGAAAGTCATTCTTAGACACCTTTTGTGCTAATAGATGACTCATGCAGCGGTTGACCTCCTCAGAAATGGAGAACTTCGAAGCTGGTAGGAAAAAAAAGGTCAGTGGGGGAGAAAAGGGAGGGCCGGAAACACGTTTCTATTGTTCTCGTGTAACTTGGTATTTTTTCGAAGGTAAGGTCTTCGTAATATGATCCCTGCGCGAGCTGTGACCTTTTTTTTATTTTGAAGAAGAGGAAATCCTCAGAGGGGTGGGCTAGTGCTGAATGGAGAGGGATACCGGGTCTTGGGAAATGCGCTAATGTAAGTATCCCACGGTACTCACACAGCAGTTGACCTCCAGAAATGGAGAACTTCGAAGCAGGTAGCCAGAAAAAGGTCAGTGGGTGAGAAAAAGGGGGAGGGCGTGAAACACGTTTTTATTGTTCTCGTAACTCGATATTTTTTTCGAAGCAGGGGTCTTCGTAATGCGATCCCTGAGCGAGCTGGGACCTTTTGTTTGATTTCGGAGAAGAGGAAAGCGTCAGAGTGGGTGAGGCGAGTGCTGAATGGAGGGGGATAGTGGATCGTGGGAAATGCCCTAAGGTTGCTATCCCACGGCACTGAGGTTCTCCTGGTGGGGGGAATCGGGGATTTTCGGATTTTTTCACCCGACCATTTTCGGTTCCCCTCGTTGAACTCTTTTCACCGCTAAAATCCACGAATTTGATGTAATTTGTCAACTTGCGTAAAACGGCGCTGCGAGCACTAAATGACAACTGTTCTCTACATTTTTCCGAGTCAACTACCAACGACGTGCGTGCGACAGTGTATGACGCGAAATTCGAAGTATTCGAGGCGGTACTTTTCGCATAACTATTCGAAACCTCGAATATCGAATACTTTCTAATATTCGAGGTATTCGAGTATTCGCGGATACTATTCGCACATCTCTAGTGATTACCATTATAGCTTCGGTTATATTTATAAAGTATGGAAGCATTTTTTAAAAGTGAATCACATAACTTGTGTACACATTGGTCGTTAATTATATCTTTCCAAAATTGATTATTTTTATCACCTCTGTAGTGAGTATGCGGTTTATTCGATATTTTTCCCTATGCTCGCTCCACAGCAAAAAATGCTCATTTATTCAACAGATCAATTTATATTACATTGTTAAGCATAGTTTTTTGGTCAAGTGTATATTTATTTTTCAAGCCGTATAAAAACTTTGTGGGGTGTTCCGATTTGGGAATATGCTTGAAAATGCATTTACAATTTTTTTCAAGTTTTCTTTCATAATATCTTTCAATTAGTTGTAAAATAAATAGGATAAGCAAAAAATAAAAAAATCAGTTGGTAGTTTGTTCTGTCTTAAAAAGTTTAATTTTTCCCCTGCAACCAATATCAGTGATATCAATCTCAACTCCACACTTCCCTTTCCACAAATTTTTGACAGATACTCATTGGCAACATCAACTATTCCCCATTTATTCTTATAAAAATTTGTGAGAATTTTCCTATGAAGGGTCATGCGCTCACTTGCACATGAATCCACAAGCCACTATAACAATTTCATCGCATTCTCTAGAGCTATCTATGACCATCAGGACTTTCACTTTGACCAAACTAGTTTTTGCCAGCTCCTTTTCACAATTTTCATTCAATCAATCTTCAAGATGCACAAGGCTAAGGAGAGGTGGTGAGCTGCTTGGAAAGAGTCAGTGATGTCATGAGCTAAGCTTTTCGAATTTATGCCACAAATAACACAAGAGGAAGGTGACAAATCAAATATTCTATCCGAAACAAAAAAAATGAAAAATGGGTGAATGAGCCTGCCGGAATAGACTGACATGGATTAAAAGCTAGTTCATTTGAAGGATTCAGCCCAGTGCTTAATTTCTGGCGGGTCATGCTGAAACGGCACTCTGGCACCTCTCAGGGAAAATTGGGTCAAATCAAAAAATTTCATCATTCTTGGTAAGACATATATAATTCCTCATTGTAACTTATATGACAAGTTTTAAAAAATTGGAAGTTTTAGGAGGGCTTACGTTTGAAAACTGTGCAGTGGCCTCCAAAATAATACATATGGGGGGGCGCCCCCACCCCCCTTGGCTTCACAGTCTAACATTGCACAACCACTATTGTAACTTCTTTTTATATCATAAGATTACACTGCCTTCTATAAGTTGCTATACTATATTATCAGTTTAAATAAAACTTTCTTAAACTTTGCATGTGACATAATTATTTTTTATTACGATAAAAGTAAAGGTAGTTCAAGATAACTTTTGTGCCCCCCCTGGAGTTTTTTCTGTATCCACTACTGAATCTGTATGGATTAAATGTCCCTCTGTGCCTATAATTTAAGAAATCAAGCAATATTTAGCCTAAGGGGGGATTAGGAAAGTTGAAATGTCAGGTTTGGTGCTGAGGAGGGACAGAGACTGTGGAGGGATGTAGAGAAAAGGAAAAGCCTCCACCACAGAAATGAAATCGGCAAGAGGAATAGAATTTTTGCAATGATTTTTTACATCTCTTCTCAAGAAAGTAGGGTGTGGATTACAGAGTTATGTTTTGAATGAAAATGAGTTTGATCAAGGGTTTTCAATCCGTGGCCCGCCGGCTTATTTCTTGCGGCCCCTAGCCGCTCAAGAAAATATTATATTGCTCCACACAAAATAAAAACAACACACTTGTCGATAATAAACAATGTCAAAAATCACATCGATTGATTGAAATTTTTAACCAATAAAGATAATTCGACTTCGAAATCATACGTTCTGTTATATTTTATTGATGTGGTGGTAAAGTGATGTGGAGAATTGTGGCTCTCTGGACAATGTGAAATCAATTTTTGGCCCTAGCAAAAAGGTTGAAGACCCTCATGTTAGAGTACAGGAGGGATCCAGGTTTGAGTCCCAGCCAGGTCACAATTTTACCTTCTGAAATTGGCTTCCATCATCTTACACTTCATGGTTGACCAAACACTCATCTAACATTATATGTACTAAAAGGAACACATTGTGGACCAAATTTTATTTACGACTGATCATATTACAAACTTAATAAAACTAATGACAGCAAAATTTAAAAAAAAGCATAAATTTGACAATTTCACAAGAGCTGCCACAAAAATAAGAGATCAAATTTTTGCCATTGTTGGTAAGGCTTATAAAGTAATTAAGTATTGAAATAAAGTTTGGAATGCTTATAAAATGAATTACATGATGTAACTCCAGGCAGAATTATAAAAAAAATAAATATGACAGTCTAATCGCAAACATGATAAAAGTATATAAAAAATCAATGAATAAATCATAAGCCTCATCTGGACATACCAAATTAAACTCTTAATACTCTGGACTCGGAAAAAAAATATGTACTATTGCCTTATGCAAAATATCAGTATACTATAGCATTGATATAAGTATCAGTATGCTATAGCACTGCCTTTTTGCAAAACATATTAGATGGAGGAAATTATAAGAGAGCTGAATAATGCACTTTTACAGATGCACTGAATTTGGAATAAAAAAACGTACTTTACAAAGTAAAAATATTCCTATTTTTCAATAAATGTTTATGCTCAATGGAAGCCTAAAAAGGAAGAGATAGTAGAGGATTTACTATGTACAATAGGCTGTCTTTAAGCATCATATAAAAAATTCAAGTTATGAATCTTAAGAGGTAAAGTAATTAGATGCTTCATTATAGAGGCTTGAAAATCTTTTCCTATGATGTTGTAAGCAAGTCATGACCATGAAAAAGAGTGCCAAAAATAATGTCATTTCTACAACTTGAAAAAAAATTTGAAATACATCAAAGGAGTAGTAAATGATTATCAAATTAATATATTTCATATGAAGAGTTGGACATTACCAATATATCCCAAAGGTTAGCTGCCACCCCTGTAACACAGATTTACACTGAAGCCTCACTTCTGATCTCCTACATATTATGCTTTTCCCATTTTCACACAAATTTTATTAAGTCCACACCAATAACTTATTCAAATAATGTTCCTGTACCCAAGCAACAGATGATATCCATCAGATATCAAAATAAGGTTGATATATCCAAAACACACAGTTATTACATGATGGATATTTTGACAACGCTATAGAGATATCCTATTCATCGCATTCACAATGAGTGGTAAAAATAACGTTAAATAGATACCAAATTTGTAACATCCACGGCAAGTTGTAATCATAGCGTTACATAGATATCCAAGTTTTAATATCCGTGATATTCTCAAAACCGGTGTCCCACAGTCAAATGTGAATCCAAATTTTTGGGCCAAAACTTTTTAAAAAAATTCTAAATCCATATGTAGCATATGCTTTCCATAGAATTGAAGAGCGCATATGTTTTGTTTGTACATCTGGGGATTACCAAAAACCATAATATGCAAACCTACCATCTACTCATTAGATGCTGAGAGGATATCTGAGAGATGCTGTAATATGGACCTCAATGTCCACTGTTGGACGTTGCTGCCATGTTGTTCAGTGGGCCCTTCAGATATTTGACAGATAGCCATACAACGTTAATTAGATTAACATGGATATTGCACGGATGTCACATGTTAACGCCAACAATGTTGTCTGGATGTTGCAGGGATATTGTTTGCTACTTGGGTATTTTCCACGCTCTTTGAATAGACACTTTCTTCAGACAGTCCCTTCAAATTTTTAAAATAGAGATTTAAATGTAGCTGACACATTTCATCCTCCTGGGCAGGGTCTCAATACACAGCAAGTCTTGCCTTACTTGCCCTTAGTAGGCCCATATATATAAATATTTATTGGCAATGCCTCTTAAAGAGAACAATTAATTGTTCTTAATACCTTAACATAATGATTTCTTGTGGTTCATGACAAGTATTTTAATACAGCTTTTTTTAAGAGGTTTAAAGTTTCCCGCAAGATATCAAACTTCTAACAATAGAAATTCATATTTGACATAATACTTCATAGAAATAATATCCAAGGATATTAGTAATTTTCTGCAGGCCTGACAAGTCTTTCTCCGTTCGTATTTCTAATGGCCTCCTTGATCGCCAAAGAGCTCCTCTATTTTTGCATTGTGAGGGTTCACGTCTCCAAGAATATAAGGAAATTTTTGTTCAATGTTTCTCCATAAGACATCGGTGATCAAAGACTGAGCAATCTGTAACATAGATAAGCATACTTAAGTTCCAAACATATTTCAAAACCTTAAAGTTAACTTTGATTACTAAAGAAAAAAATTAACAGAATACATAAACTCGATTGTTTCCGGCTTTACCTTGTGAAAATCCATTCGGAACAATAAAAAGTTATGGTACTTTTTCACACTGTTTATTCAAGACGACCGGTTTCGTTGCAGAGGTGACATCATCAGGTACAGAAATCGTTATATTAACAGTTATTTAAAAAAATAACTGTTAATATAACGATTAACTGTCGTATTGAATAAATCGTTTGAAAAGGTACCATAACTTTTTATTGAACAGAATACATATCACGCTGGTTTCAGTCATTCATCAGATCAAAGATTCCTCACCAGTTTCTTGATCTTTTGTCCAGCCTGGATTCAGACATATTGTTTCAGGGTTCATAACAACTTACTGTATTTAATTTCTCTGATTTACAGACTGAATTTTTAAATGTTATTGTCTTTACATTCATAGCAAAGCATTCGGATAAAGAGATTTTGCAGGAAAACACAGCAAGATATATGGGAGAATTGAGCAGAGCAGCAGCAGCAGCAATAAAGTGAAGTACTGCCATATCAGCGTGACCCCACGCTGCCCAGCAAGGAGGGCAACAAAACAACCTCCTTGCCCCATGGAATGCAGCAATCCTCCATGAATTCAACCATGAATTTCACCTTATTGCTGCCTCCTCTGGAATTATTCCATGACTACAATTTAATGTCCTCGGATATCCCCAACTCCCATTCCCAATGTTTGTTTCCTTGACCTGTGTGAACCCTGAATTCATTGCATAGCATCAAACAAGTGACTGATTCACAGTTACACGCAAGGGTGCAATGTTAAATACAATGGACAAAGTTCACCATGAAAAAATATTTGACTTGGCCTGACGGACATTCATTAGATTAAAGATTTCTCACCAGTTTCTTAATCTTTTGTTAAAGCTAGATTCAGTAATGCTTGAGAGCCAGGTTCGAATCCTGGCTAATTCAAATATTTTATAATGGCAAACTTCATCCTTGGTGTATTTAACCTATATTCATTGTTTAATTGCTAGCTGATATTTTTAAACGGAAAAGTCATACATTCAAGCCCTATCTAGTCAGGTTGCTTTTTAACTGGGTTCGTCCATTGTCATTTATTATAAAAAATCCAATGTAAGAGGTTGTGATGCACTTTTTTTTTGGGGTGCTTGAAATAAATACACAGCTTTGAACAGAGATGAATGGCTGATCTGTACATATATGCTAGTGTGTTTTCAAAAAAGAAAAAGTGCATATTTCTATCCACAGCTTTGTGATATCTTACCTGGCTTGGATGAAGGCTGTCCACAGGATCTATCAACTCCCACACCTGTCGACCCTTCTTTTCCCATTCTTGCATAACTTGAGCTAAGGGATTATCTAAATAATGAATTTTCAAAGCTGAGAAACTCTGGTCTTCTGCAATTTTCTTCAGAACTCCTGACAGCTCAAAAGATCTCTGCAGCAGGAGAGAAAGAATGAGAAAAAATTATCAATTTTTTTTACGAGGGAGAAGAAATTAAAAAAAAATATACAGTACACATAAAAAATAGGTACACCAAAAAATTCACTATGACCTTGGGTTGTTCAAAATCAAGGCTTCTATTTCACTATTCCTTAGAAAATTGAGGGGAAAATTTGAACAGTTATACCCCCCACCAATTTAGAATTTACAATTATTATCTTGCGTTTCTCACCCATATGCTTCAAAATTCTGCACACCATTAGTGGTACTACAAATTCCTATTCCTAAAGGTAAAAAGTTTGGTATATTTTGACATTACTGGGTTGATTAAATTTGAAAAACTTATTTGGCCCGATTTACAAATGTTAAAATTTCAAATAACATTATCAATTACAAAATTAGTTTGATTAGAGAGACAAAGTTGGTACATACATGTTTCATGAGTACAGAGTGACTTTTATTTTATAATGTCACCTTTAATTAAATAGCTTGTACATAAAAAAATTCATAATATTTCAATTTTTATGCCAACAGTTGTAAAACCTCATATTTCATATAAGAAAGCTGAAAAAAATTCCATTGAAAATTGAATTTAATGAATTTAAAAACCAAAACAGATGTTTAAATTTTGCATGACAAAAATTAAATAGCTTTTCGTTCATACTGTAAATTTTGATATTTTCGATTTACAATGTTTTCCATTTAAGGTGACAATATTATTTTCATTACATTATTGCTTAGTAATTGATAGGACTTGAATTATCTCTTTACTTCTCATACTAAAACATTCAGCATGGCTTTAAGAGTTCATTATTGCACTTATCAATCTCCAGTTCCGGCTTTTGCTGGCACCACTCTCCCCCGTTTCGCCTCCTATCTCTCTCCGCCCTACCATGGCATCTCAAGTTCTTGCCATAATTCCGGTCATTTTTGGCCTCTTTAAGAATGTCCCCTACCTCCCTCTCCAGGAAAACTATCTCATCCTTTCTGTAACCCTAGAGCAATCTCATTCTGTTTTATCTCTGGTTTTTCTTTTGCCCTTTTAACCGTTGTCAGAATCTATCAACTTAATTTTTCCTACCCTTCCCCTTGCCGTTACTTGTATGTGAGAGTCCCTACTTTCCGCCATTGTCGCTTTAGTTCTTATATAATTTGGTATTTTATTATGGTAGCTATTGATTTAATTGAGTCCTTACTCCCCACTGTTAACATTAATTTTATCTTTAAACTTTGTAATTTTTTTGGATTTGATTGTCCTTCCTGGAGTTAGGTTACAGAATGAGAAAACCTTTCCATTAAATCTCAAAATTAAACATTGATTGATTTTCTCGGCCTAATTTAATTTAATTACTATTTGTTGAGGTGCTATAAATAAAAATAATTCAAATATATTGTGATATTGATAAGATACTTCTCTGAAAGTCCTCAAGACAACTCACAAAAGTATTAACTTGCATGCCTGAATGAGTATTTAAAAGTATAACCTGTATTTTACGAATATTAACAAATTTACTTTGGACTTTTTGGGGATCATTTTTCAAAAGATTTATGACATTTTGAGGTAACTTTTACCAGAAATAGAGGACTCTTTCTCTACACTCTAAAATGAAGTCAAGAGGATTATGATATACGAACATACAACGTTTAACTATACTACCTACCATCTTTTTATCATCGGTAAAAACTTAATAATGCCTGATTATTGGATTTTGTAAGAGCAGCAATAAAAAGTTGAATGTGAAAAAAGAATAATATCTTCCAGAACTATAAACTGAAACCAGAGTCTTAGAGAGAAATTTTTCTGGGATTCATAGTTACCCTTGAGGTTATTTTCCTGAGTGTGGCATTGGGTGTCATCCATCCAAGACAAGGCCCGATCTCCATGCAGGTAAACCACTTGTACATATTTTTGTACTTTACATTCTGCCTAAACCTCCCTACAAGAAAATGAAAGTAGTGTCCAAAATCAGTCAATATCTACATGATTTCAAAAAGATTATAGGATAACCTTCTACTGCTTGGTCAATAGAAGAAAATAAATAAATGGAAACAAACAATAAACAGCAATAATTTAAAAAACAGCAGAAAAAAATATTGTTGCAACAGGCTGAAAACTAAACATTTCCACAGTTGAGAACTGAAACATGATGATTAAGCAGTGTCAGTTGTAACTCAATGACATTTCAGCAATGATGGACTTGAAATGGTGTTACAAGTGAGTTTCAATCGATTTCATGGCAGTTTTAAAACAATACGAAAAAAATAAATCAAACCTAGCCAAGTTTAAAGGAGGTAATGCCAGATATTAAAAGTTTCAATTGAGTCAGTTTCTACATTATTTTGAGAGTTTCAATTGAGTCAAATTACACATTATTTAGAAATAGAGGTAAGTTTAACAGAGTTATGGCCTGACTCAATAGAGTTTAGTTTATACACAAAACAAAATCTCAAGTTGGGATCAACACTATCTCAGCATCAATGCCTTACAATAGGCAATTTTTAAATTACACTGAATATGAAATTTACAGCCATCGCATTACTCCTTTACTTCAGGGATGACATATTGGAGAATAATGAAAAGGCACATTTAGAAACCCAAATTATTATTAAAATCTTAAAAATCAAAGGCATTTGTAGGTGGTGACATATACCATGCAATAATATAGTGGTGATATATACCATGCAATAAACTACAAAACTACACTTTGAAGGATGGGAATTGCATAAATATGAAACAAATGTATAACTTACCAATTGGGTGCAATCGATTGTACATGGCAGGGTAAATGAAGCTGCCATCTACCAATCCAATGAGGAGAACATTACTTCCAGAGGGAAGGGTGGAATTCAGTCTCTCTAACACATTCATCACATTCTCCTTCATCATCTTTGGAGTGGTCATATTATGTTCCGTATCAGCATAGCTGTTAAAAGATAAGTTGATGCACAACAAAAAAAAATTATGTCAACTTACTCAAAGAAAGTAATAACATCTAGTCTTTTATCACCTATAGTTATAGGAGAGCTTCCCCTATCATTCTGCTGATAGTACCTTGGTCTCTACATCAACCAAGACTCTGTGACATTTTATGCCACCTTATACACACTTGATGCATCAAAGTGTTCCACGATTTTTGAAAATAATACTTAATACAAGGAAGACTTCATGATTTGAACTAGCCATTTGATTGAACATAGATGTATTTGCATTGATGAAGATGAAGGAAATCAGTAATCACACAAAGCCTAGTCTACGGCAACTTAAAATGGCATCACTTGAGTTTGGATATTCATTAGTGGAGAAAAGTTATTATTTTTATTGAAATAAAGCAGTAGCAAGGAAGATAATTTTATATTCAGAGAAAGATGCACAAAGGTTAAGAAAACACTTAGCTGTTTCACAAAATAAAATATATTGCGACCGGTTTCGATACAGCGTATCATCGATGACACAGCGTATCGATGATACGCTGTATCGAAACCGGTCGCAATATATTTTATTTTGTGAAACAGCTAAGTGTTTTCTTAACCTTTGTGCATCATGAAGGAGTTTCACCATGTTATGCCAACCACCATCGCATTCAGAGAAAGGTAAAAACTATTCAAGGCCTTCTGAAATCGATTTCACGATTGAGATGCATTTTGTGCTGTGATTAAAGGAAGACGTCATTAACTGCTCTTGTTCTTAACAAGTCAAGTTGTGCCAAGTTTTTGTGCACTGGGCTTACTTCTAACAGAACAAAGGCTTTTGCGCAGCATGCAGGCAAATTTTGCTATTTCACTGGTTTACTACCATTTCATGTGTTGCTTAGGTGACAACAGTTTTGCTGATGCCACAGCCAAAACTTTGAGGTCAAAGGTGTTGGATCACCATTTCACTCCTACTTCAATAGGGCCTTATTCTTGCCAATTCCAGGAAACCCTTTCTTGTTGATTAGTTTTCGGAATCTGATTGATGTCGAGTCTTGGAGTTGGATAGCCTTCGCCTCTAAAGAAATTCTTTCTTCATGGCATTCTTGGACCCCATAACAAATCATATACACAGTTTGACAAGGCAGGAGTAATAGCAAGAGTAAGCAGACCAGAGTCTGATAATTGAGGCAATTAAGATTGCTAGAACCAATTATTTCAACTGATTGTGAGATGTAGGCTATCAACTGGGCAGCATGTTCGCATTACCAGGCAAGGAAAAAGATTTCGCTGGACTGGGAGTCAAGCCTTTGGCTTTCCAGACCACGGCCCAGACAACTATGCTAACCAGATCCACTCGTCATACCTATAGGTAAAATTTTTAAACTTGATATACAAGTAAATATTGACAGGGAAAATTTCAAATTTTCAGGGTATGCACAGTTGACCCTCGTCAATATTGATCTGAAATCTCAGAATTAAAAATTTATCACTGTACAGGCACGTAGACAAGAGGGTCTCAATGGTGTTATTACTTCATATATACCAAGCAGAGAAATGAAATGCCATACGGTGTCTCACTAAATAGCATTTGAAGTCATGTGAGACTCCATATGGCCGTATGTGTGGCAGGGAGCAAGTTAACCAGTGGAGTCATTGGCTGAGCTGTTGAGGGTAGGCCTGCTGACGGGGAGGAAAAAGATGGAAGAGTAAGGGGTGGAACTAGAGGAAAGATCACATACTTATTGCACACATCATTTCCAAAGAGTCCATAGATGACAAAGGCTGGATAGTCCGTTGTTTTATTACGAGCAAGACTCCCAGAAGCATGTTTCAGCACAGTTTTTGTGGAGGCACCATTTCGAGAGAGATTTTGGTAATCCCTGTGGTTACAGCGATTCCTGGCACGTAGTCTCAGGTATATGGAGTCTGTTGGTCCCTGCATGATCAAGAAAAGTAGTTTCAAGAGCATTCAAAATGAGAATTATGTACAATGAGACACAGGGCTTAGGTAAAGAGGACAGAGGAGACACAAAATATAGCACCAAAATCACAAAAAGATACATGAATTCAAAAAGGAACTAAAACTAACCTACAATTGACGGCATAAAGGTGGGTGATAGCATGACTTACCTGGATAAGAGGTGATCCAGAAATATTCATGTAGCCAGTGGCAAATCCCAATTGCGGCCAGTCTCCCTCATTGAATATCCATTGCGTTATATTTTGCAATGTTTCCTACAAATTATAGTGAGAGTCTCATGAATAACAAAATAACCAAGGAAATAAGTGGGCTGGTAGCTTATTTCATGCGTCCAAACAAAGACTTCCTCCAATTGCCACATGCATGCATAGCAAACCAAAACTTCTTTCCTTAATATTAGGGATAGGGATAAAGGGGGTGGGGACAAATATTTGTAAATATAAACACAAACAATTATCCATTACTATTAAGGAAACAAGAATTCACTGAATGTGCTAGTAATTGCTAATAATGGTTTATCAAGTGATAACAATTGAAATTAAAAACAAATGACATGTTAAATTTATTATTCATACTGAAATTATTAACTAATTTCCATATGGAAAGAACCTTTTCAAAATCAATTCCTTGTTTGGTGGTAAAACACTCGCTCAACAAGTCGATACCAAACTTTCATAAGACTTTTGCCTTAAAAAAAAAATTATCAAAATTGAAAATACATAAACAATAGCTTTCATTATACAAGGAATGAAAGAAATTTTTAAAAATAATACAGGCAACAGTGAAAACACACTATGAAAATAAAAGCGATTTGTAAGCAGTCACACACTCAGGCTCAAATAGACACCAAGGGAAAAATTCACCATTCTGATTATTTGGCAACAGGGAGATCCTGGTTCGAATCCCAGGGAAGCCAAATATTTTTTCATGGCTTATTTTACCCTTGATGTATTAACAGAGACAACTTTGGGAATTTAAATAAAGGGAGAGAAAAACATTACTAATGGAAATGAACAAATGAACCAAGAAAAAGAAAGGTCAAATCACAGCATTTAAAAAAAGCTAGGGGAGGAATCTAAACATTTCATGCACAAAGATAACTGACAACTGGTTTACATTCTTAATCATTCTATTGATTTCTTAATAACATACAGAAAACTTACAGAGGAGAGTTGTTTGGGATCCATCCATGCTTCTGGACAGTGAAAATGAGCGCCAACGGAGTCACCAATGTAAATTAGTCCACGAGGCTCAGTGCCTTTGCACAAGACATCTTCGAGGGGCATTATTTCTCCCTCAGTATTAACTCCCGATATTCCATTGCAATTTGAATCCCCAGAGACATCATTACCAATAGGAAGACGCCCTGGGTACGTCTTGCTATCCCAGTCTCTACAATCTCTTCCTCGCCAAAAAGATCCTCTTGCCCACTGTAATTATGCATCAAAATTTGCAAGTGAATCATTAATAGAGTTAGCATATTTTTACACAGGAATTATATACAGTGGAACCTCGTTAAAGCGAGTACGGGCTATAGCGACACCCCCGCTATTACGAGAGATAGCCGATGCACCGTCAATTGACCCTATAATAAGCGTGTTATAAAATTCGTTTTTACGAGACCCTTTCGGTGTTGGCTCTCGCCATAGCGAGGGTTTCACCGCCGGAAGACTTTCATGAAGACTCCTTAACCTCTGTAATTGCTAGCGATCTGTTAGAAATGAAGTTAATGGAGAGCTCAGTCTCAAATTTATGTGGTAAACTGTCGTTCGATAAATATAATGATGACGAAACAATGCTTTGCATGATTTTTATTCAGTGCGGCGCTTATAAATTGTTTGAATAGTTAGTCGTTATTTGAGTAAGGAAATTTAGTGATGCAAAAAAACATCGCCTTTCGTCTGGATTTATGCTTACGTTTATCGGATAGATGTTTATCTGTCGCCGCACCACTCCTGTTCCTGTATATCTGTTCGCAACAGGTATATTGGCTATTATTTGCTCCACCTCCGGTATAGCGACAATTCGCTATAGCGAGTGTTTATTAGTGCACCGTGGGGTGTCGTTATATCGAGGTTTCACTGTACACTTTTAATTCATAAACTAATCTACTCAAGTCATAGCCTAGTTAACCATCAAGATTGGCAATCGTGGATTAACTGCAAACCATAAGCACACAGTTATTGTCAGTAAATATAGATGACCATCATAACTTATCAGTATTATTGACCATAGTGTCAAAGTAAATACCAGCTTTAAATGTGAAATATAGGGTGTTTTTAAATCCTTAGAATGGACATCTCCTTTATTAACTTCATTTCCTTGTCCCCTTTTACCCCTCAACCACCAGCTAACACTGCCAGGGATTATGACATTAATTAAAGGCAAAGATGGATCACTTTGAGCGAAAACTATGTTAGGATTTAACATACTTTTAAGTAAAATATACATTTCATATACAGCAGTAATTGCGATGTAAAATTTAATTAAATTTGATAATGTTAAAGGAGGAAGAGAAAATTTCAGCTTGAAAATGAAGTGCATTTGAAAAATGACACTGCATTTGTTCACTTCTATGAACGGCACAGGTAAGGAAGCACTCCCATTCCGTCACTCATGCATTCTTAGTTCCCTAACTCCTTTCTTGAATACAGGAACGACCTAACAAGGGACATATTTCAAGGTCAACCAGATTTTTTGCCTACTTCTATAGATTGCTGTGCTTCAATTGTATGAAAGAAAAATTCCAAATGCTCATTACTTTGCTAGAGAGTGAGTCCTAGGTCACCTAACCACAATAATCTCAAGAATGGCATAAGCACAATCGCTACATCAAGGACCATCACTGACTAATCAATAGTCAGTGACATCTGGTGACCATTGCCAATAGATGGAAATTGGGGACAATAGGCAATAACTGGCAATGGATTGACCACTGATGATGATTGCTTGAATCCTGATATCAACGTCAGAGCCCACCATTTATTTTTAGCCATCAAATTCTATGCAAAAAAAACAATTATTGAACACGACTAAAACTGGGAAACCGCTTGGCTTTAAGTATTTTTTTAATCATCATGTTCCGGCCTTAAGAGCTTGCAGCTTTGAGGTGAATAGCCACTTTTCCGAGGAATTTCTTCCCCAGGATTTTGTTTTAGGTCTACCTCCACCATATGAGAGACATTCATGTAACACCGTTATGCTGAGAAGATAAACTCTGAAATCACACTTGAAGGATGAATTATAATTAAGGATGCAAGCATCACAATGCCTATTAGAGAATAATGGCTAAGACGTAGAAAACTAAAATCATAAATGAATATTACAAAGGGCCACTGACTTGAACAGAGAGGGATGGCCAATGGGTGGGAGGTTCTAAATTTTATTTACAATAAAAGGTGAAGGACTGAAAATTCACATTTCACATAAATAATGAGAAAGAGGTGGAAACGTGTTTGCCTCTGCTAGAAAAAGAAACTTACAGGAAAATTGCTGAACCAATCTTGATCAACATCCAATGCAGGAGCAACCAGGTTGAAGCTCCTTGCAATCAGGTGACAAATTCCTTTGATCCCAGGGATATCACAAATGTTGAACTCCGGAATTTTGTTTGTTGTGTGCAAAGGTATATATTTCAATGATGACAACTTTGCTTCACTGAGAAATTTCTGTAAAGTTCATATGATGACATTAACGATGCAAAATGATGACACAAATACATATCTTGTATGAAATTGAAGAAATAACCTTATTACCTTAACGTGTTTAATTGCAGTTGGTAATCCTATTTTTGGTTTAGGAAATAAATGGCAAAAGCCTCTTTCAGGTTCAGTGTAGCATATGCCCAAGGCATAGCACATAACATCTGGAGTTATTTCCACTGGGAATCTGGAAACCAGTCAAGACAAGCAAATCATAGCGTCCGATCAAGAATAACATAAACATCAAAGGGTCATGCCAACTTACTTTTGATCTAGAAACTCCTCAAGAGCATTAACTGATTTCGAGCAATATAGCTTGAGGGGATAAGGAAGCATATTACAAATCCTCATTGATGCTTCAACCAGGGTTTCATTGTGGATTTCGGCCAATTGCTCCGTGAGGCCCAACAAAACGGTACACACTGCAAAAAGACAATATTAACAACGTATTCATGATTCATGCTTTTTAGTCATTCAGGTCTTAAATGTGGCACAAATAAGTAGCTAACCTACCAGCACACTCCATTCCTCCATTTACACCTCTTGCTCTAACAGCCGGAGAAAACGATAAAATACACGCAAAAGTAACACACAACACACCGCCGAGTTTCATTTTTGCTAATGTTAGTTTCACTCGCACTTCAAGGTCTAAATTAAATTACAAAAATTGTGCCCTTGAACAGGATATGTAGTTCTACGTTGAACAGATGGTTTACTGTAATTAAACCTTATTGCTTCAGTGAATGATTCAAAGGCAGTAAAAGTTTTCTTGAAGGATTTAGCTGTATAATCCAGTGACACAAACACTACGAGTTTTTGTAAGGTATCCTTGGTTTAACATAATCCATATTTTCCTGCTTCTTGTGAATTTCATGCCGTGATTGTCTGTTCAAAATTGCGCACGATGCGCACACGGCGAGGTTATAAGTTGGCGGCCTTTTCAAAATTCTTTCATGGACACCCATGACAGAATCTGCTAATATATTTTAAACAACTTTTTAAGATGATAATTTTATTAAAATATGAAAATTATATTTAAGAGGGAGGCATTTAGAAAATTTGTGAAAAATTGCATGGAAATAATTAGTTTTTTTACTTCGAGCAAAAGTATACATCTGTGGTGAAAAATCGTCATTCTGCGCACGTTTAAGTATTATATTAGATAATGATTTTTTATCGTTTAATAAATAACATTTATTAGAATATTTAATTTTTACTTCGGGTGAATGATTTTTATAGATGTGAACTTACATCAGGATTATGTATTAAAGTTGGTATATGAGAAAATAATCATGAAATGTAGACGTTAATATTGGATGGATTATTTTTGCCGTCGAATTAATTAGATTACACACTTTCACAAGCGCAATTTATTATTTACTAAATTGGAACTAATATCGAAGTGATTTCATACTAGTACGCCGATATGGCTAGTCGGCGCTTATAACCTGCATAATGTTTGATCATATTTTTTAGAAAATTCTATTTAACTTCAATAATATTGCCACGAGCACTGTAGACATATATATGCCCATAATACCAAACATATTTTGGTTGAATGACTGTTTCTCATGGCAAAGAATAGCAGTAAAAATGATAAATTTCTAAAAATCAATAAGTAATAATTAATGACGATAAACATGTCCTGATAGAAACCCTCTTTGCAAGGAAAGTTATCTTCCATTGCCCTGTATTAAAATGATTCTGAAAGGCTGTTATAAAAGGAAATGTAGCGGCATTTTTAAGCAAAAGCCAAATTTGAGGAGGCCGAAATGTAATCACGATGGTCCAAAAAGTATAAGTATCTTTGCTTGTTATGTAAGCACACAGGAAACAAAGTGAGATCGGGTTGGTGTGGTGGCTAGAGCTTTGACTTCCCACCCCGTGGGCTCGGGTTCAAATCCCGACAGTGGCAGAAAATTTTCCTAATCCCTGCTTGGATGTTGTGTGGAGGACATTTCAAACACAGTACTCCGTCCGTCGGATGGGACGTTAAGCCGTGGTCCCCTTAACGTCTTTCGTTAAGAGCAGGCTAATGCCGACGCTGTTTCTCTCCACCCTTCCTTCTATACCCTTCCCTCATTGCGCAAATGACCTCAGCTGACGGTCGCCTCCTCCAATTACCATACCAGGTAACAAAGTACTATTTTCAAATATATTTAGTAATAAGGTGTCTTTTGCAAATGAACATTTAATTTTTGTGCCTGGAGATATTAATTGCGTAGCGTTTTCATGTTCCAACGTAATTTTTTTTAAGGTATTCATGTATCAGATCCTGAGAAGGTAAAGTAAACAAGTTGAAAAATACTTTATAAATATCTGTGTTGATTCAAATTTATTAATTATTTAATTTTTTTGCAGTTTTACAATTCTATTAATAAGATTTGAAATAACATTTCATCAAATTTAGTTTTTGTTATAATATTATTGCAGAATTAACTTTATTTTGTCAAAGATTTTCCAATAATTGAAAGTTCATGAAAACAACAATGCTCCCGGAATTTGATATTACTATATCATGATGCTGTGGAAATACTCTACTCTTTCAATGTTACGATACATAAATGTACTTGCAATCTTTGTAATTTTAATTCATGTAAGACTTAGTCCCAGTTCTGAAACGATTCAGTCGGTAATTAACCTCTTTTAAATCAACATTAAAAAATTCTAAGTTTTGCAGGCGGTTAGTGATGAACCATAGGCTCCCATCATTGTCAAATCCAAGACCATCTACCCATTGCAGTCGCTCCGGATCCATGAATAACATATCTTCGCCGACGTATTCACCGTTGGTACTTTCCAGGGCTGTGTCATTGACAACACCCATTCCTTCTAATGTCAGGAGGCCGAAATACAAGTTTCCTTCGCTATCCATCATCATGCCATCCGACTGAAATGAGATAAATTAGAAGAATATGATAAAACAAAATAAAAGATACCCTCAAATAAATTTGGCGAAAACGCCGTTTACTGAGAAATTCGGTTGATTTTTTTCTGAATTTGTTTTCAGCAGTTTGGGTAACGATTCACGCTGGCCGATTTACGCAATTTTTCATTAAATCTCTGGAGGGAGCCAGAAGCATACAGGTCTCTAACAAAAGCGACAGTCTTCATCGCTTAAATGATTCGTATCTATCCACAGAAATACGCACACAAGCCTTGGTAAAAGTTACTCGAAATGAGTTAAGCTTTTCATAGTAATTATCAAATTAAGCAGAAACTGAAACACGGTTTTTTTATGGAGTGAGGAATCTATCTTGTTTTTTAACGCTAAATTGAATTTTTATTTAAAGTTCATCATGATTTTTCGATAATATATAGTTTTTTTATGGAGGAAAAAGATGCTACAGCTGTTATCATGAGTAATCCCTACCAGTGGTTAATTTTTAATCGGGAGTCAAATAAAATTTTAAAAATAATTAAAATATAAAATCAAAGTAGGAGAGTTTAGAATTGAGCGATCACCTGAGACTTCTTGCGGCCGTAGTATCTCACGAAAGGGGCTGCAGACCGGTCCTTGGAGTTCCTCAAGGCGGTCACTGGAAGAGAATAGAGTCCCCGGCTCCCCAGGGGGCTGTAGTACACCTGGGGATCCCTCCTGCCCTTGGGGGACATGGCTATGCCGTCCACGTTGAACGCGAGGATGGCCAGGCTGCCACCAACCCTCGCGAAAGATGAAGGGATCCTGGCCCTCATCGAGGTCAGATCCGTGACCCTCCAAGACTCGTCAGTGCCGAGGCTGTAGACCACGATCCCTCCTCCGAGGGTGGGTACACCCCCCGAGTCAGTGATGTAGGCGAACCAGTCGGAGCCGTCAGGACTGTTGCCATTCACGTCCACCACGAGGTCGTTGAGGAAGCTGTCGAGGCGCGGGGCGACTCGGTCCGGGAACTCGTAGGTGTGGATCACCCGACCGCCGCCCTCGAGGTCCAGCAGGATCAGCTTGGCTTTGCACCGGTTGTCCGGCAATGGGGAGAGTATGTTCCTCCTCCCGACGTCCAGGACCCACATCCTTCCCAAGGGGTCTATCTCGACGGCCTGCACGTACTGGATGGCGGAGCAGTTGCCCGGCTCCTGCATCTCCCAGCTGGGGAAAGGCGTGAGGGGGGGCGAGCGGGGACACGAGGGGTCTTGTTGGGCGTCGCATATGGGGACCCAGTTGAGGGTTGACGGGACACCTCGGCGCCATCGCGGAACTGTCAGGTAGGCGCGGTCTTTCCAGATCTTCACTCCAGACTGGGTTACATATATATCAGCGGGTAACGACAAGATATAAGAGAATGAATTTTTTCGGAAGCTTGATAGGACTGCAATTAAGCTAAAAGTGAGTAGCACAAGTAAGGCATAGTTTGTCCAAACAGAGAGCGCGGGTAAGAGATAAGGCATCGCTGGAGAACCCTACATTAGCCCCGAACCTGCCGTTCGCCAAACAATAGCCGAGTTCTGACACAAAAGTTAGCGTAATTTTTAAATTTTCATTGAAATTTTGACATAGCTCCGTCGTGTTTATACTCTTTTTTCATGAAATCACTTGTAGAAATCAAAATTGTGATACAGAATTACAAATAACGCTTACTATTATGTAATAGTTATTCAGAGTTAAGTGCGATTCGTGACTTAATAGCGCAAGCGGTCGACCGGACCCCGGTTAGTGTTTGGCAGACTGCAGGTACGCGGCAATTGTTGGGCTCTCATGCGGTGCCTTAATCTCTTACCAACCATCCGTGTTTGGACAGACTATAATATGAGACATTATTAAGACTTACGCTGATAAGCGGAGATTAATACAAACAAAAAATAGCGAAAACATACAAAAAAAACTTGAAAATTTTCCTCGAGAATAGACATTGAAAATTTTCAAACCTGGTTAGCTTTCATGAAAAAATTGTTACCATGGACATGTTTTAATCTTTATATGGAGGTGTTTTTGGAAATGTTTTTTGTGGTTTCATCATTCTTGGTGAAATAGGTCATTTATTCTAGGCCGACTAATGTGTTCACGGCAAAAATTTCCTCAGAAAATAGCACAAAATATTTGGTTAATATAAGATGAAAAAATAAATCACTCCTCAAACCCAAGAAGAAATCATGAAAACAAATGAATCAATGATGGTGACATATTCTGAAACTTATCCGTTAAAAATTTTGTGATTAGTAAAAGTTTGTATTTCATTTACAAACATTTTGATGGAAATTTCGGTGTTTTTGAATAACTATACTCACTATTGCGTTGTTTATTGGTATGTAGTTCTTGTATCTCCTCATTGCACTACCATCATCGAGGGAGTCCCAACTGTAGTTAATCGCTTTCCATTCGTACATCACCTCGAATTTGGGATCTCCTTCTTCCTCGGCGAAGGCCGTCAGTAATTTGCATGACCAAAGAATTGTCGTCACCATGGTCAGAAACAATAACTTCTTGAAAGATTGCAGAGCGAATGGATCAGCCATGATGATATCGGATCACGGTCGAAGGCCTGGAAAATCACTAAATTATTGTTTTCCCGCGAAGGAAATTTAACTATACAGTATATCCACACACGCTAAACTTTTACTGAGTTGCTACATTGTTCCAGTGATATCAAAACCAGAATGTTACCAGGAAATCAACCTCTCTTTGATGCAGTGGCGTAACTAGGAATAGGCTTTAGGGGGGGATGGGGTGGCCTGGGGTGGCGACCCCCATCCCAGGCAACGGGGGGTGCAGGTAATTAAAAAAATGACATGCCTGGAAATACATTTAGCATCATTTTGACACAAAAAATCTAACTTTAAGCTGAAGCAGTTATTAAGTGTCAAAACTAGACAATAGTTTTAAATATTTTGAAAATTTCTCAGAGGCTTTGGGGGGGGGGGGGGGGCAGTTACGTCACTGCTTCGATGCATCGGAGGAATTCGTGGAAATTCAATTAATATCTACTTTCCAACTTAAGGGTGAATGGCGGAACATTGTAGCATGAAAAATAATCACGGATACACCAATATTTTATGTTCCACACATTTTTTTTATTTATCTAACCCAGGTTTCGACACTGTACACTATGTCATTATCAATGGTTTGAGAATGATATATTATCCAGAATATCCTAAGAACAGTTGAGAATGACATGGGAAACCTGTGTTAGACTGATAAAAATTTGTGGAACTTGCAATATTAGCGTATCTGTGATTATGTTTCATAATATCTACTTTATTGGCTTACCGAGATGGGCAGAGCAAATTACGAGTGAAGTTAATGGTTAGTTCTATTAAAATGGGTGTTATGATGAATGAGGCATTCTCTAGATATTTGAGAGTCCGTGAAAATTAGTTCAACTGCGTTTCAAAACAGCATTTCTACCGAAACGAAATGTTCCTGAAAATTATCAATTATATATTTTGGGAACGTTTTCGAAGCTGAATATACCCCGCGATGTATCAATAGCGGAAGCGATAGCCTGAATTCAACGCAGGCAGAATTTCAATTAGCAACCGATCTTCGCTCTCAGGCTGTGAATTGGGCAGTTGACCCGAATAACTAACACTCAGAGACACCCAAACTCTTTTTCAGGATGGATTGGAGGTCCTAATACCGAATAATCTATATGGGAAATAACTCAGGAAAATGTGTTAGTCAAAACTTACCTCTTCTCGTATTCCTTGGAAGTGAGGAAAAATCGTAGGAACGACGGCTAGAGGTTCAATTTAACGGCGAGTCCAAACGTCATTTTTCATTCGACTTGTTTACCTTCGAGTTACTCCTTTCTTATCCGGGAATTTTAGAATATGTTTAATTTGAATATATCCTCCATTAGATCGGAGAATGCCGGGAATGAAAATTACGACCATTTTTTCACGAGCGCCCAGCCAGCTATGCTCGCCGGCACTAATCAAGGGAGAACCCGCGTCCCTCTGCGGGTGTTCTGCGCAACACTGTCAGCCCGCACTCCCATGTGGCCCATCTATCTCCTGGTTCGCTTCTCCACTCTCCCGTTGACATACCTTTTTATCACCTTTTTATCGTGTTTTTTCTCCATCCGCTCTTCATGTCCCCGCTGTAATATTCGTCGCTTCGACGGTGCTCTCTCTCTATCGCGTCGTAACAATATGCTCATGCATTAATCACGAGGTTTTTTTTCTCCAAAAAGACTTAAAACACATCATAACGCATCGTTGCTAAATATTTTCTGCGCTCGCGTCGGACATAAAGCCAGGATTTAGAAATTTTTATGGCTCTAAACGGTTGAATTTAAATTTGCACAGAAGTACAAAGCAGTGGAAAGAAGAGAATGCCTAGGCTTTTACATATTAAATTCATTCTTAGGAAGTAATATTTTCCCACCTGAAAAACTATAATTTAAAATGAAAAAACTCACCTGAAACGACAATTTTAGAAAATCACTGGAGACAGCCAAAAGGCTGGGACTAGTGTAACACAAAAACAACTCGAGAAATAAGAAGTAAGAAATTCCGGGGAGGCGAGGCTAGGAAGTAATATTATCAAGAAATAAATTTTAATCGTATCACTATTATCATAAAGGATTTTACGGTATAATTTTTATCAGTGCATAAATGATTGACGCTTTTGTGAATTGAAGTGAAATGAAAGTATTTATGACTTGTCACAGTTCTCTAGTATGAATAGTATCCTATTACTTTCAACGATTTAAATTTAAGTTCACTTGCGCTATTTTTAGCTCTCTAACAGTGACCGCCTGTTTACTTGCTTTTCGAGTTAGCAGAATATGAATAGAAGAAAAATATTTTTCTGTTTTAGCATTTATAGAGTTTACAAATTGATTGTTTGAGGCGTAACTTGGTGAAAGGGATTCATTATTTAAAATAAAAAGAACTTTGTGCTTTCACATAAATAATTTATTCATAAATTCACGAACTTGGTTTCAACGTTAGACATCATCATTACCTGATGATGATGACGATGACGTAAACCATGGTCGTAAATTTGTGAATAAATATTAATGAGATAGCACAAAGTTCTTCTTTTTATTTTTAATCTTTAATAGAGTTTACAAATTTATAGTATATTCATAAAAGTGTAGTTACTATTTCTTAGAGTAATATATACTTAGCGTCTCGTCCTCGAGTTAAATTTGAATTTACGTAGCAGTTTGCCTTCGCTGTAACTTCCTTCTGGATGTGTCAACGAAAAACCTTTAGTATATGTTTCAGCTACATGCACATAAAAACTATATTTTCAGAGTAATCTTACCTTATTTTTCTGATGAATATTAACGATGTTTAGTATATCAATTAGAAATAATTAAAAAGTGTTTTATGGCAATTAATTTTTTCCTAATTTTTTAATCCATGTTAATATGATTATTATTGCCAGAATACAGTTAGTTCAATGGATTTTTTTTTAAATATTAACAAGGTATTTGCTGACAATATTGGTTACAGTTAATTTGAGGATATATCTCAAGAAACGTTTTTATCTCATTAAATGTGCAGATTCATGAGAAGGAATGAGAAGTTTCATAACATTCCCCAACGTTAATCAGCAAGTAATAATAAAACAGGTTGACAGGTGTTGAGAAATTAGAGCTATCCCGTAGTAGGTATTAGTGTTTATTTTCATCGGCTGGGCCCGCATCTGTAGCGGGATAAGGGAGGTGTTCAAACGGGTAGTTTCCCAAAAGTATGCTACATGAAATGCGATATTATGTAGCAAATAGCGCAGATTTAATTATTACCAAGTGTAACATTCCCGTCAGCACAGTTTTTTTACCCGAGTGATTGAATAAGGGATATGCTTTCATACTGTAAGATTTACCATGTGTGAAATTAAATTCTTCAAATTTAGAAACTCTCTGTCTTAACATGTT
The DNA here is from genome assembly GCF_921293095.1 of Ischnura elegans. Taxonomy (NCBI): domain Eukaryota; kingdom Metazoa; phylum Arthropoda; class Insecta; order Odonata; family Coenagrionidae; genus Ischnura; species Ischnura elegans. The sequence continues at coordinate 105,417,181 of NC_060248.1, forward strand.
AGAAAAAAAAAGATTTAAGAAATCCGGGACATAAACTGAAAACGGGAAAACGCGGCCATGGTTTCCAAAATTGTGTGTGCTGGTACCAACATACTGGGTGAGGAAAGAAACTGTTAAATTCTTAGCGGTGTTTTTTCTCATCTGACGCGAGAATACGGCACGGAGAGGTAGAATGAGTTGAATTACGAAAGAAAATTATCATTTTTACTATACCAATAGCTGTTCCAAACTAACCAAGCTTTTCTTAGCTTCGAATTCATTCAGCTGCCTAAAGGGAATCATTGGCCATCAATGACAAAGGGAATGGAAAAGGATCAATTAAACAATGGATTGGAAATAATTTAAATGTTACAGGATGAATAGCCAAATGTGGTAAGAATGAAAACATAAGGTGTCTTGCTGCTTCATAATGCTCCAGTTCAAGAGAACATAATGGCACTCTCTGATATACTCTGTGATAATGCATTTTACACGACGCGCATTGCACCGTTCAACATAAAACCATCTTGAGGCCAAATAAGCAAATAGTAGCAAGATTTTTCTTTTGCTATAGACCCTATGCTTTCAATTCGCGTCAAAATCTCCGGGTGGCTCGGGGGTGCCCAAAACGATATTGCTATTTATATTTAAAAATTCAAGTAAAAATAGCATAAAGTTTGAACATTTTTATTTCCAACTAGAAAACTTTGGAAATTAAAAAAAAATCACCAATATTTGTACGCGAAGGTACCAATTAATGCTATGTACTTTTTTAAGTTCATAAATTATCTGAATCATTTTTTTTTATGAAGGTGAACTTCTCTAAAAATGAGTGATTTTACGCCTCAGGCGATTTTATCCCGGAGGACTCATGTTTGTCCCTTTATACAAACTACAATGAGCCACAAAATAGTCGTAGTTCTAGCCAATATCATAGATAATATAGCGTAGAACACGAATTGTACCTTCAAAAATTCCTACAAAAAAGTTGAAAAAATGACCTTCGACCAGCTTTTTCCGATTTTGAACCACTGTGCGACGGTAGAATGGATAGGAAAACACACTCCAATTTAGATAATAATTTTTCCAACATTTTTGGCAGCATTTGCACGGCAGCTCAGGGAGTTTACTCATCATTTAAGAAAGGATTTTTAAAAAGTCGATTAATGTACAAGGAATTCCTAACTTGTTTAAGACACCGTAGAATGTTCTGAAAGTGATTTAATGGCCTTCAATTAATCAATTGCTTTTTTCCCCACTGGCATGCCCCAAACACCTAAGTTGTCTCCACCTCCTCCTGTCCCGTGCCTCCTTGGTTTCCTTGTACCCTCTTTTTAACGTCACTTGGTCTGTTATGTTCAGCCTTATTCTTCTCTTTTCCCCTTCCTCTATTCCCTCGATTCCTGTAGTTAAAATCCCCTTCCCTTTTAAAATATGCCCCATCCAATTCCCCTTTTTATTTGATTAAGTTCTCAATAATGTTCTTTCCTCCCCAACTCTTTATCCAGTACCTCCTCATTCCTCACTTAATCCACCCAGTTCACTCACTCCAGTCTCCTCCACACATACATCTCGAAATCATTGATCCTATCCCGATCTCTCCTTCCAAAGGTACACGTTTTGCATCTAAACAACTCAACAGTCTCTTCCTCAGCCCTAGGTGTGCTACATAACACCTTCGTCTTCTTATTGAAAGCTTCCTTTCCCATTGCTATTCTTGCATTGATCTCTGTCTCACTCCTCCATTCTTCAGTCAGCACGCTTTGTATACATTCTAACTTGCTCATCTTTTCTCCATTTACATTTCCGCCATCATTTACTATCATAACTTTGGTTTTCTCATAATTTGTTCTCATTCCATCCTCTAAACATTTTATCATTCCTTTAAGTACCCGGTTGTTATCGACCATCAATCATGGTGCACAGCAGTAGCGGATACAGAAAAAACCTCTAGAGGGGGGCACAAAAGATATCTTGACCAACCTTTACTTTTATCGTAATAAAAAAAATGAATTTAGCCACGGGCAAAGTTTAAGAAAGTTTTATCTAAACTCATTATACACTTATATAAGACAACACCATCTTACGATATTAAAAAAAGTGAAAATTGTGGTTCTGCAATGATCGGCAATGCGGGCGGCCCCGCGAGGGCGAGGGGGGGAGGACGCCCCCCATATGTATCCGCCACTGGTGCATAGATGTTTGTGAGCCTAAACGTCACTGATTTGAGCGATGGCGACGAATGAAAAATAAGCAACTCTTAATGAATTATTCAACCATAATAAGTTCTGCTCAGTCAAGAAGCCCAAAGGATACTAGTCTAAATTCATCAGTAGTGCATGTTTTTTCCGTCCGAATTATTTTTATTGCTATTTTGATTATTTTATGGCCTTGTTTACCTCTAGCATCATTTTTTTTTCAATTTTTCACGTATACTTGCTCCGATATAGACATATTAAACTTATACCAATGGCAAAACAATATTAACGCCAGATAGATGTTACGTTGGCTGTGTAATACCTGGTAATAGCTCTTATATGGGGAAAGACATACAGGCATTTCTTGCCATACGCCATGATAAGGCGTAAATAATTTTGACGCAGTAGGATGTTATCAATGGTTACTGCATGTTACATGACTTTTAAAGATGTCTTTTGGGATTGAAATTGGTAAGTTTCGTTCAACAAGTTTATTCAAAACAAAGCGTCAAATCTTTACTAATAAAGTGGCTATTGACAAGCCATTTGTACGAAAAAACGACCATGTTCAATGAAAGAAAATGGTACGTGAACTATTTATTGCAATGTTCAATTGAGCTCGAGGAGTCTTCTGATAACATCAAACTCACTCAAAAGGCAATGGTCCTCCCAGTCCGAAGTTACTCGAGTACAAAATTCATTACTTCAACACTAATGGAAATAATCCGCCTATGAATGCATTTGGCAAAATAAATCATATCTAGGAATTATTGCGCAGTGAAATCCAGAAGATATCAGATTAAAAGCAAAGAAATCGTTGCCCGAATCATTGATTGGGACTTGATTAAAATTATTACGACAGGAAACATCAATGCATCATTTCCATTATGCAAATCATAGTGAAAATCATTGTAAAATATACCTTGACGACAATAAGAGAGTAGCATGGGTATGATGGCTATGCTAATGGTAAAACTATTGCTGGAACCAACGCTTTAATCCAATTTACGTTCGTCACATATTTCCGAAGCTAACTATTGAAAAAGACTCCTGAGAGTAGTAAGTTAGAAGATTTATAAAAAGGAAAGAAAATGAGGAAGTCTGGTGAAATAATGAAAACTTAAAATTGCAATGTGATTCTGCTCTACCTTATATTAATTTAAATTCTTTTATTTTATAATTGTTGTTGTGGCCATCGTATCTAGCTAGCGAGAAGTCTCGATAGTAATCAATTTGTAAAACTGACTATGGCGTCTAAAACTATGAGAGAAGCGAGATAAATAATTGAACTGCCCTAGAATCACTTACAGTTACTAGAAAGAGCCATTAAAAATTGATTTCATAAAAATGGAGCGCTAAAAAAGAAGCGTCATGCTATAGCACTTTCCTACGGTGTTCCCTGGGTCCTGTCAAGGAGAAAGATAAAAAATAAATTATACTCACCCACTGTCTCCATGGAAATAAAGGGGAGATGGGAATGATATGAGGCGACAGCGTCCGTAACCGGGGAAGCACTATTCTCTCATGACGGAATAATGATTACGCTAATTCGCTCGCCGTGACACTGGATTCCTAGTCAACTCTAAGAAAATTTCCGCATGATATCGCTCATGTGATCAGTGCAATTAGTGGCGCACTTCTCGTTGCTCGTGAAAACCTTTAACAAGACCCCGCTGCCTCTAAACGCACTTTTTTTCCATTCGTCCTCGGCGTATTCTCATTCCATTTTTTTATCTTAGAATATTTTTCTTCCCTAGCCTTCCCGCAATGTCACTCTAGTCTATCGCCAACACTATATCCTCTCCCTCGCTTTCCTCATCCATTTCTTGAAGTCCACAGCGCAGGTATGTGTTTAAAGCATTATCTTCCTCAAACGTAGCCGTTTTATCTCCTTTTTGATTCCCCATTTTTTAAATCAAATTCCAAGGAAAATATTTTACCCAATGCATTTAAGTCTTAGATAGGTACGGATGGTTGAAAATTATTCCTTCTTAACTCGTAATTACCATGAAAAATGTCGCTTAATTTCCATATATCTCCAATAGATAGGTATGACATATTTTCAGTCACTTCTACCGAGTCTGTTAGAACAGTTGAACACCGCAAACCAGGCTGGGAATTGAATTACTGCGCACATTCTCTTGCTGTATTTCCTCGGTGTAGTTTGAATGGAGTCTACATCTACATAATACCCTGCAAGCCGCCTAAAAGGCGAGTGGCAGTGGGTGTTATGACACCAACCGTTCTTACATAAAGAGGAAGTGCTCTAAGGAAATTACGTCTAGCATTTATTAAAGTCCTTTATGGTTCGGGGGTGAATAAGTACAATAACTTAATGCACTAAGAGGAAACCTAAGGTAAGCTTATCTAAGTTTTTGAGGTTCTCGGCCAATGAAATGTGTGAGCGCAAATAAAAAAGTTGCCAAAATTGATTAATCATGTTTTTTGTGATAACATTGAGGGTAGGCGTGATAAAACTAAAATTATGCATCATCGTAACTCCTCTTATATTAACTACAAAGAGATTAAAGAAAGAATGAAAAAGTAATGAGCAACAATAAAGTGATGGTAAGTTTCATTAAGTATGCATGTCTTTTGTACTTCAGAGATCAAAGGCTCTACTCCGAATGGCAGGTGAAATAACCCCAGTGAATTTGGATCGAATCATCCCCGTGCCTTGGGCTACGTTACTCACAGTTATTTGGATTTTCAGCTCAAAGTCTGCAGTGATCTTGGCAGCAGGTGAATTTGAAGTGGTTTATTCGTGGAAGGTGATCGATTACAACTGGGCAGATGCTGAAAGCCGAGAAGAAGCCGTGGAGAATGGAGATTACATACCGGAAAACAATGCAATTGTGAGTGGTTACTTGTGGATGGTGTTGAAAAGTCTATAAAAAAGGATATAAAACGAGTTGGCTTGTGGACAACAGTTCCACTGGCTATCTTCAGGTCGAAGGTGGAACTGTTGTAAACAAGCCAACGGACGCGGTAGGAAACCCGAGAAAAAAGCAGAGATCGAACTATCACCGCGGAAACCTTCGTTCTGACACTCTAGACATAATTTATGAATGTTTCTCTATCCCAATAGTGACGAATCTGGCAGCAAAAATTTTGAATACTTATTTAATTAATGCTATTTCTACAGGTATAAATGTACTTATAATAAGTGCTCTGCCTGGTGTGATTTTGTAACTGAATAAAAGTTGTATACGAGAGCGACTGGGTCGGAGGAAGAGGGAGATGGGTCATTATCGCCACATCTAACCCAGAATGAAGAAAATCAATTCAACTCTGGTCGCAAATACACTTATATTGCATGTTACACAATTTTTTTAATAGTCTGACCAAGATATCGACACTATACACTATTTCATTCTCAAATGAAGGACGCCAGGAGGGCGCCATTCTCAACCTTTGAGAATGACATAGTGTATAGTGTCGAAACCTGGGTAAGACTAAAAAAAATTGTGGAACATACAATGGTAGTGTATCTGTGATTACGTTTCCTATTACATTTCCAGAAAACATTGCCATCCACCTTTAATTTGGTCAATTCTGGTCTTTGAAGAACTAATGCATTTTATTGCAGTCAGGAGTGAAAATATGGAAGGACAGAATTTACCTCTCCGTTCCCCGATGGCTCCCTGGAGTCCCTTCCACGCTGAACTGGGTGCCCTGGGTTCCACCCTCGGGCGGGAAGGACGAGACGCCGTCCTCACCGCTGCTGACGCCTTTCCCATGCTTGGCAATCCAGAATCCCGGCAACTGCTGCGCCATCCAGTACGTCCAAGGCTTCGAGATCGATCCCATGGGTAGGATGTGGGTTCTGGACGTCGGGAGGAAGAACCTCTTGACCCCCGAGCCGGACAACGAGTGCGGACCCAAGATGGTCATCCTGGACCTGAAAGAGGGTGGCAAAGTGCTGCGACTCCACCAATTCCCGGAGGAGGTGGCCTCGCGGAACGACAGCTTCCTCAACGACCTCGTGGTGGACGTGAACGGCAGCCCTGATGGTTCCGACTGGTTCGCCTACATCACCAACTCCGGGGGACCTCCGCAAGGCGGGGGTTCCGTCGTGGTGTATGACCTGAAGAACGACGAGTCGTGGAAGGTCTTGGATCCCGCTTCGATGAGCTACGACCGGTCGGCAGCAAGGGCCAGGGTCGGTGGGAGGACGGCCATCCTCAAGTACAACGCAGACGGGATAGCCCTCACGCCAGTGGGTACTAAGGTGCCATTGCTCTACTACTGTCCCTTGGGGAGTTTCAATTTGTATTCTATCCCGACGAGAGTGTTGAGGACGGTGAAGAACAAGAACGTCGGCCGTTTCGTCCGGAACCTCGGCAGAAAACGCTCTCAGGTGAGACGTGACGACAGTTTGATAATATGTATCTCCAGAAAGTATACTGTTGCGCTTGATTAGGTTCATAATTGGGGGAAGTAGTGCTGATAGAACATAGATTAACGTGTGAGCCATATAACTCCTTACATGAAAGAAGTTGGCCCACGAAACCAAGGCCGTAGCTAGAAAAAAAATCGAGAGGGTTCGACGGGGATATACTTAGGAGGGGCAATAATATCTCCCCATTTAGACCATTTTCCCCAATATTTCGGGGGGTTCGAACCTAAGCTCGCAGGGTATTGCGAAAAACGAAGTATACGCCATTTTCATGAATAATTTTCAGAAGATACTCTTCAAATTGTACCTCATCGACTGACGGCGACGAAAAATAGACTACTTGTGCTATATTTTCTGGATGTTGCCCTTGAAAATCCACATTTAATTAAAGGTGACAGGTGTTCCACTTGATTAGGTTTATAGTGAGGGAAATAGTGCTGATAGAACATAGATTAACGTGCTAGCTGTACAACTGCCGATCTTAAAGAAGTTGACTCGAGAAACCAAGGCCGTATATAGAAAAATAATTGAGAGAGTTTGACGGGGATATATTTCGTAGGGGAAACACAGTACCATATTTCCCCATGTAGACAAAAGCTCGCCAAAATTTCGAGGTATATGATCCCCAAATCGCTACGGCCTTGCGAAAAACAAAGTTTATAGCATTTTCATGAAAATTTCAATATGTTTCCTTCAAATTGTACCTGACGCGACTAGAAATAGTCTCTCCGCGTTATATTTTCTGGAAAGCGCCCTTGAAAATTCACAAATAATTAAAGGTGTTTCCTTTTGGTGGTACTTGACTCAGCATTTGAAAATGCTGACTAATCCTTGAATATGTATGCAGTTTTGACAAAAGCTGATGCTAGGTGCGTCATAACATATTAAGCATCATGGTAAAAATATAACTAAGGGTAGTCACCCAACTGCTTTTGACTGGAAAGTGAGCGCTGCAATTGAAGTAGCAACACGTTAGTTGAATGAAGATTGCACTGCGGTCATCTACAATACCTGAAGATGAGTTTACTTAATAATTTGAGAATTTAATTACACACATTATTTTACCCTAATTTTGCATTACAGCTGAGATAGCTACTATCAAGGTTGGTGAAAAAAAATAAGTTGCGCGGAAAGTATTTATTTTGATTACTGTAGTCGCGGACGCCCATAAAATATTAGATGTCGCTTTTTTCATCATTAATTTTTGTTGATCCGCTCCAGTCCACACGAGCGGCACGCCGCTTCGCCGACACCGAGTGTGGTCCATATTACGATAGATCATGAATCACCAAGAATGAACTCACTAATTGACTGCACACTTTCTTAATCTTATTTTTCTCTTCTTAACTCTTGTACCTGATTGTAATTCTTAAATGACCTTTTCGCGTCTTAGAATCCATCGTCGTGTTATCCGGAACGCTGCCATCGAATTTCACCGTCGCGTTGCACATTTTTGCAGTGGAAGGAATGGTTGTAATGTATGAATGGTAGCGCAGATCCAGGGGTTCGCTCACCCCAATGGCGTGAATTGAAAAAAGAATATGATTCAAAGTTTGATCGTTCTTATCGCGGTTGAAAAATAGTTTGGTGAAGGCTTTATGACTTTTACCATACTTCATTTAAGTTCCTGAAGTCTGAAGACGCCCGAGGATAATGCTGGCATTTATTCATTCCACCTTCAAACGTGCAAACGTGTCTGTTATGCATAATTTATTGCTTTCTTTAATGGCTCATCGAGGCGTATGCCCCTATACGGAAACATTATCCTTTATCCTTCTTGAGGATACCCAGAAAAATTAATTTTTTAACATGCTGCAGAATGTCAATTCCGGGACTAATTTACGAGCGACGTTTTCATAATTTTTATTGCTATCTTTGCGATCCTATTTCAAATTCATCCTAGAAATTGGGAGGATATAGAGTAAACTTAAATGCCAATCAGCCATGTCGATGGCATTTAATGTTGTAATAAGCAATGATTGACCAATATAGCCAGTGAAACGACCAGATAATTTGTCACAAGGCTGAATTAGGGCGACGCACCTACCTCGACCGTTTGTTTTGATCTTCACGAAGTCAAACCATGGTTTTCATGCCAAGAATTGAGGCGTTGTTGGAAAGCAGACAAGTATCTTGCCTCTGGCACACTAGAGAGACCATTCATCCAGAGATTTAATGTACTCTCACCTCACACTTGGCATTAGTTCAAGCTGTCAGGAACTTCGGAGCGACTGTTTTCCTTTGAAGCTGGATTACCGTGGCATCAGTGATAATCCTGTCATCAAGAAATCTTCAATGAAGAGGCAGATACTTAGTGGAGAGTGTGGGGAGGGTTGGGAATTTTAAACTGACCGTTGGACTGAAGTGAGTTAGAGGAGAGGGTGATGGTGATTGCCTTCATTAACTGAGGGAGGTCAAGGAGCGGGAAATGGAAGGGAAAAACATGGGCATTAGTAATTTTTTTCTTTCCAGCTAACAGCCGAAACGATGCCTAATTGTTCCCAAATGTCCACTTTTCCCCTTTTTTACCCGTTGAAGCATTCCCCGAACCCTCTAACTTTTGGAAGGTGAATCTTCAAGCCGAAATCGAATCGATTCAAGTCTTTAGCGATGATTGTTTGGTTTTAAAATCTTGTTTGGAAGTGAAGAGAAACTAAGTGGAGTCAAGTACAAATGCACTCCATCGGATTTGTGAGAAAGATGTTAATTTTAGCACATGACTTTTGGTTTTCATTTCACTGGCGGCGTTTGGGACGATAAAATATTTCATACCAACTGGATGGTAGATTTGATTGGCGAGACTAAGTTATTTTCTTAATTAGGTACTATTGAGGTGTAGATTGGAGGGATAGACGACTGATTCGTAATCTGTATATGGCTCAGACAGCGCAAGTGAGGATAGTGGACGGAGAATCCGGGCGACTTAAATTTCAAGTTTTCTTTATAAAACTATTTTAACCAACCAGCTATCGAAGGCCCAATACAAAACATTGGAATTCTATTGAAATAAATTTACTCTGGGGTCGTATTCTGTAACTCCAAACCGATCGGTGCGGCACCGATTCGTCGGGTGCGACGTCACACCGACTCCCGGCAAGCAGTGGTGCGATTCTGTACGAACCCGATCGGTGCGGCACCGACGCGACGTGAGGACGGGAGATCGTCGGTAGCCGTACCGACAGCAAAAAGGTGTCGGTACGGCCACCGAGTAGTGGGTTTCATGAACTCCCCGGTGCGCATTGTACGTTTTATTTTGTTTTTACCTCATCACCGAGTAAATAATGAGGTTTGCTGCAATGATATATTTTTCTGCCCCTTCGAATACGCCTCTATAATTCACTGTGTCATCATCTATATTGATTACCTTGACAGAAATATAAGATATTGGCTAATAAACATGAGGTTTGCTAACATATAATGATTTTCTCTCATTTATGTTACCACTTTCACTCGCTTGTGATAGGATTTATTTCTCTCTATCATCATTTATTGCTCCTTTGACATAAAAAAGATATTTTTGATTAAATATGAGTTTTACCGCAATGTTATCACTTTATCTCACTCTGAATAGGCAACTATTATTTCACTCAATCATCAATTGGCGTTTCTCTCGGCAGAGAAATAAGATCTTTTTATTTAAGTATGAAGTTTGCCACAACGGTATCAGTTTCTTTCATTTGTAATAGGCAACTATATTTCATTTTATCGTCAGCCATTGATTCCCTTGACGATAAAAGAAGATATTTGTTAATAAGTATGAGGTTTGCCGCATTATTATCATTTTCTCTCACTTGGAATGCGCAACTTATATACATATTTAGGTATTTCACCCAATCACAATTTCTTTACTTCCTCGTCATTACACTTCTTTTAATTACACCCAGCTCCATATTTTTATAACAATTTCCTAACTTGTTCCTCTAATATGACATTTACATTTGCATTTGAATCCTACGTTCACGTTCCATGGTATGTTATTTTCGTCTGCTACGGTGCCAATGGCATAACCTTCCGTTGATAAAATTTAGACGGAACTTACTTAATGACAACTATATTACCAAATCATGAATAAATAGCAATATACGGAACCAATATTTAAAAAAAGAAACTACGATCTCTAGGATAGTTTCAATTATTCATTCCAGCAACAACAATCTCCAACACGTTCAAACTTTATTGTGATGTTGTAATATTGTTTCCTTCGATTCTGTAGGTACAGCATTACTACCACACATTATATAAGCATTGTTAACAACTTATCCAATATCGATTATCTTAATCTAGCAGTAAGTCGTAATTTCCGCAAATAAAAAGATTGAGAACGACGACAACAAACTGTGCCAATGAGTCTTCACTTGTTTTACCCTTCTTTCATTGGTGGTAACACGTTAGATGACTTCTAACTTCGGATATATTCGGATTTTCCCTGTTTGGGAAGGAAGGGGAACCGTACCGACTGGTTTGAAACCGACGACCTTACAGAATCGCTGAAAGTGCCGTCGTCGGTATGGAAACCGTTGTCGGTACGAAATGATGTCCAGTCGGTGGGCTTGAAAGGGAAACCGACCGGTGCGGCACCGACGAAATACAGAATACGGCCCCTGATTAGAAATGTAAATAAATATAATGGCAACGATTCGACGATTACGTAATTCGACGATATCTTTCTATCGCACTAGATAATAAAATTTATGACGCGTGACTTACATTTAAAAAATTTCCCCGGTAAAACAATTTTTACAACCAACGATCGAATAGATTAAAAAAATTTCGGATGCGGGCCAATGTAAATAAACCCAATGAAGATAATTTTTAAGGATTCATACCATGTGTTCATTTTTTTATCTTTCCTCAGGCGGACGGCATGGTGATGGACAACAAAGGGCGATTGTTCTACGGCTCGCTGGCTCAGGATGCTTTGGTTCGCGTGGATCGGAAGGACTTGATTACGAGATTCGGCAGAAAAATCAATGAGAAGTCGATAGCCCAGGACCACGAGCGTCTTCAATGGATCGACGGCCTGGGGTTCGACGGCTCGAGACAATTGTGGTTCATCACCAACCGCTTGCAGAACTTACAAGCGGGCGCTGTCAACACCTCCGAGGTCAATTACCGCCTGAATCGCGTGAGCCCCAATGCCTTGTCATACATGTATCCGGGATCAATCTTCAAGAGTTTGGCTGACCCGGGGTTTGCGGAAACATCACTAGCTGCAAATTCATTTTTCCTCGATTTAAAAGGTATATCATATGAACGGACGGATGATGATCTTTAAGCTCGCTGATCTCTGTTAATCAAATAGGGTGATGGATCCGCAAATGATAGTATAGTTCATCTGCCAAAGGATAGGTGATTTCAGTGGCGGATTAAGGAGATTGGGGGGAGGGAACGGCGTCCCCCTGTAATTTAAGGAACAATTGGAGACTACAGGCGCATTTCTGCTGTGAGGAATTGCATTCCACCAAGGTTCCACGGAGAGCGATGAACCGCAAACCCCCAAAACAACGACCTTAATCCGCCTCAGGGTAATTTTCATACATCTTTTGTAGGGTACGTCCTATGCAAATGAGAAAAAAGTACTTATAATATTTACAATGATATCGAAATATCAAACGCTATAGTGAGAACCAAGTAACTGATATAAATCATATGATTCACGGAACTTCTAGGATGACAGTCCTCGACCACATGCCACTGAAGCGATATTTTTGATCAGCGCACTGAATCAAGTTAAACGATCATGATACTCCATTCAGGATATGTACATAAACGAATTATGATGATTAAAATCATTGAAATGACTTTACTTTGAAAAAAGTTCAGTATTATCCTAAGTCATGATCACAAAATGCTAAACAAATTATGCTGGATTTAATTTCCAGAGCGTTTGTTTAGTTCTTGCAAATCTAAATTAGAGTAAAGATAGTGAAAGCGTGCCTTATGCCCTCACAGAATGGGCTTGATCCAGATCAAATTAGCACATCAAGAGTTTACTCGACTTCTTCACAACTTATACGGCCCTGGTTCAGTACCCGTTTTTCTTAAGAATCCGTAGTTGTGAGTGAGAAAGCTGTGGTATTTCCTCTCCAGTTTCACGGAACAATGCTCTTATGTAGAGTTATAATCTCCAATCTTGCGATGTCGCCTTCCCAGAAGGATTCTGTGGGTCTGGATCGATCCAAATCGAAGAGCCATCAGAGCCAAATGGCCTCGGCAGGGAGAGCTTAGAGTTGATCGTAAAAGCTCACGTTCTTATGGAGAATCCAGCGTGTTATGTAATCGAAATCCCGCTATTTCGTAGCCCCCCACGAGTAATTATTGCTCAAACTTTTGGTCAAACATAACAGGAAAATCTATGTCCGTCCACGGTCGAGGAATAAATCATTCCCCGCGCAGGAATTAAAGAAGATACTTTATTGGTTGCCCAAAAGTTTGTTTACAGTTTCCGATTGGGACTGGACTCGAATCAAGCTACCGTTGTAAAGAGGACCAGGAAAAGCAGAACAAATGAATTACGTTCGTAGAATTAGGTCATAAATCATAATGGAAATAAACCAATATCTTATTTATTATATTTGTGAAGTGTAAGTTTCACATTCGAAAATATCATATTTTATTGCGATATCCAATCTTAATAGCACCATTTTGTATGGAAATAATCAAATATAAAAAAATCCAATCTGAGTCATGTTCCTTGATACGTGGTCTTGCAAATTATTTCATATACATATTCTATCTGATTGATTCCTTAATTCCTCCGATGAAGCCCAGAGGATGATTTTTGGCGTTGTCACTGTGGCCGGCCTCTTGGCGAAGGTCTTCAGATGTTATATTTGATTCTCAAGCAATGGGAAGTCCACGGCGATGATGCCTTCTACAAATGAATCGCTGAAGGAATAGCTATGAGATGATTTAATGGCGAAAGTAGTTATCGGTGGAAATAGATGCTTATAACTCGTCACATCAATTCCGATCTACTGATGGTATTCTCATAGCGAGGTCGTTGCAGGCAGCGGAGGGGTCTAGATATTCAACCCCTCTCTCGTCACAACAACATCTCGATGTGATTGGGAGATACAGTGGTCCCTCGGTAACCTGGAAAATATCGGATCACAGCACTGCCTTATTACCGAAAATGCAAGATTATTGAAAATCACTAATAATGACGACGCAATTTAACGGCGGAAAGCTGTTTTAATGCATACATACATATCAGTAGCGGACACAGAAAAAACTCGAAGGGGGGGGGGGGGGGGGGGGGGACGCAAAAGATATTTTGAGTCAACTTTACTTTTATCCTAATAAAAAATAATCATGTTTGTTTGAAATCCTAATTAAAAATAATCAAAATTTTAATTAAATGTATTACTCACATATATGTACAAGACAATGCCATCTTATGATATAAAAAAGTTATAATTGAGGTTCTGCGATGTTTGACCATACGGACGGGCCCGCAAGGGGGGGGGGCGCCCCCCGCGCCCCCACCTGTATCCGCCACTGATACATGTGAAGAGGAGAAGATGTTTTATTGCGTACATACATGTATATAATATATTGTATAACGCACTACATTAGCGCATATACACAAGTTAAATGTTAACGCAAAGTAAAACTATAATAAAGAAAAATTAAATTTACATTGCAGTACTGTTGTGTTTCGTATCAATAGCCCACTGAACTGTTCGTGCACTCTTCCCTTCATAGTAAGCACTACTCCCCCTATTTTCTGAGTTGGACTAGGCTCACCTGCGAAGTACACTAGTACACGAAATTACCCGCTTCGTAGGTTGCTGTAATATAAAAACGCCGTATTACTGGCTGGGACGGAGAAGTGAAGTGCCGCATTATGGAGGGAGAACTGTAATGGTGAAATGTTCTTACGTTTCCACCGGGTGAATTGTTTGTAGGCCGACGTTTTTACGTCTTGAGGACGATGGAAGAGGCAGACATCGAAACGTAGGCTTAAAAGAAACTCACCCGGTTGCAAACCGGGCCACAAAAAGACATTTCACAAATATTATACGCCGGGAAAGAAGAAAATCCTAGATCAGTCCTGCAGTATTAAACTAACCAACAAAACCCCCTGCGATATCTACCCCACCCAAAATTTTTTCTGGCTACCTCTTTGTCATATAACTTCATTTTTACCTTGCTTGCTTGAAAAAGCTTGAAACATTTTACGACATGTATTTCGATGGCTAAGTTCTAACATCACGTATCTCAAAAATAGCAACTTCTCAGGAGAGCAAAATAACGATTAATTTCTTTAACTTGCACACTGAAATTAAAAACCAAAAGTTCATGAAACTGAAAAAGAAGCATTCATTTGCAAATAAAGAGTCGTTCTTTGTTATTACACTTTGTTTAAGATACCTGTCTCAAACTGGCCGAATTTGAGATACGTGTTGTTAGAACTTAGCCATCGATTTGCTGACTCGTCGGTCTGGCCCCCAGCTCTCAGTTTCTTGGTAGCACTCTCGCGATTTCCTTCGCAATAAATCCGCGATCGGCGGTGGCCAGTGTGTTCCTCATCTCCCGTTCTTGGAAACAGGTTTTTTTGGCACCGCAGAGGCTGACGCTTTCCAAGAGCTGAAAAGTGAACCAGGCCCGGAGGAAGGAAGACGGGAGGGGGGTGGAGTCACCGCTAGAGGCACTCATTTGCATCCTCAATCAAGATTGGCAAAAAGAAGTAATAAAAAAGGGTCAAAGCCGACGAGTGACGCGATGAGAAATGAAATATATGCAGAGATCGACTTGGAGGAAGGATGATTGATACCTTTCCATTTTCACCGCTGCTCGGAGATTTCGCATCTGACCACGAGCGTCTTCAAACCTGGTTTATAACAACTGGACTTGCGTGAATTGGATTATTTTGACTGCGACGTTGGCAACCTTTTTCGTGTTTTCGGGCCGCATGACCAAATTGGCAAGGATGATTACGTATGAATTATATTTATATATTTTCCGTTATTATATACATATATTATTTATAAATTTTTTAACTAACATAAGTAAATTTTTTCCGTGAAATTTCGATACGGATATCGTTCATTTTCAAAATCTACTCTAAATGCTCTCCGCTTAAACTCCGCAGATTGATGATTCCTCGACCAAGAAGTGAAATATCCCAAGAAAATAGGCTCGTATTACCCTCACACTGATTCTTGAGTGGCGAATTTTCTGGAAATGGTGTTTGAAAAAACTGTGCCATTATGTAGGTTGTTAAGACGATACATGTATTTCCATACGAAACATGCATATTAATGTTATGATATATATCCATTGCTCGGATAAAAATGATACAATGTTAGTTATTATATTAGAATAATGATAAAAATGTCAAGTACATGCCAAGCCAAGTCTATTTACTTCACTTTAAGGGGGCCGGCTCGCGACACAAAACGAAAACTTTTCATGTAAGTAATAAAATGATTCGTCATCATTGACGATATAAATCGAAGTTAAACAGTATAAAAAGTGTACCTGACATAATGTGGGTAATTGAAGTCTATATTTTTTTACACTTTTAACAATGTTCCTTACATTGATTGCAAATACCTCAAAAATCTACCCACTAACGAGCGAAAGCTTTATTCCCATCTCGATTTATAGCGTATAAAGTACTTAACAGTTTTTTGTCAATATAACTTATACTCTGACATTAATCCACATTTTTCGTATGTTTAGGCAAAAGGACCTTTAAAAATACTGTTTTTCAAATTGAATTTCCATAAAATGTTTTTGGGCTTGTATGATTCATTTTGTAATGGCTATTAATCGACGAAGTAAAACTAGGTGAGCATCTTCTGCAATTTTCATGAAAAATATAATCCTTCTAAGTATCTTGCTCCAACCTCTTTAAGTCGTAGAGACACATTTGTTACTATATGCATAATAATTGTAAACAATTGTAGTACAGCTGGTCTTCTCAAGTTGTCAACTTAATAAACTCACGCCTAGTAACGTCAAATGAGCCGTTAAGAACGAGACAAAAAGAATGAATCGTTACGCTCTACCGAGAGGTTGAACTCTAAGAAGTATTGGAAATATACCTCTGAAGAGGTACAGTCGGTGAGTCGGCAAGTTTTAAGTTCCAGATGTGATTTCAAATAATCAGTCACTGGTCATAAACTTTGCGCTAAAATGACTATAGCGATTCAGCATGAGTTTTGATTTTCATCACCTCCTCGTCGAATGAACATTACAAGATACGATGGCCTTAAAAGAGGAGTGGTGACTTAAAGAATATGCGTTATTCGCGCTCGGAAAACTACTTATCACCCGAGGGCCCCTGAATGCGTTCGGATATAAGTTTCAAATTCCAGGAAAATACGTTCATAAATCCAGATTGAAATGAAACCATCGATTGTAATACTAACGTGAATAATAAACCTAAATCGTTACGCAACGTGATCAAAACGTAATTAGCAACCGTCCTTGCGACATTTTCTGCACGATAAATATATTTCTTAACCTACATGTAAAGTATAAAATGACGCACGAAATATTTTTAGATTTGATGGTATAGATATTATACATGAATTATATAATCATCCTTTTGTTTGGTATACTGAAAATGTTTCACGGTAATTAATCATTTAATATCGGAATTCCCGCAAAATTCTATTCACTTTCTCCGAATCTTATTGTATCTCAAATATTGATTAATTGACATTTCAGAAGTCAATATTTTTATCCCATTTAATTCCATTTAATTTTAAATACAAGAGAATTCCTCTAGTCGAGTTCACATGATGTTCACAAAAAATCCCCTCGACCGAGAGTTGAACCAAAGACCTTTGGCTCTGCGGGTCTCTGTGAAGACCTAGTATCTTGATTCCCATGGCAGTTTTACCTCGTGATAAGTGTGAGGCCATTGAGGTCTACCAAGGATGGTAGCGCAATAAATATTCATATGAATCCCACTGCTGTTCACGCGGTAGAACGAAATATTCGGCATCTATAGCCAAGTGCGGCTTTGTCCGTCCAAGGTTGGTCTCTATGGAGTACTTAACATACATTCTGGTAGCCTCCCCTTCCTTCAAGTTCTTCAGTTCACAATAAGGCCTACTCCTTTCCATTCTATCTAAAAATCTTATTTCCTTCCTCTCCCCCGTTTACCCAGAATTCTACCCTCTAGCACTGTCGTCAACCTTCCCTCCCCGCTAAATATTCGCTCCACCCATACCTTGTGTCTCCTCCGTATCTCATTTAGAAGCTGCCTCTCCTCACCCATTTCGTCGTTCCTCCTCCTCTCCGTCCACTCCACCTTCTCCATTCTTCGCCACACCCACATCTCGAATGCCTCTAATCTTCTCTCGTCCGCCTTCCTATAAGTGTTCACGTTTCCTCACCGTAAAGCGCTTCATTCTAGATACAGTCTTCTCTAGCCTTATCTTTAAACTCCTACATAACGATCCTCTCGTAAGTTACCTCCTGTTCATGCCTCATTTGCTAACTCAATTCCCTTCCTGATGTCCTTACTGCTGTATCCAATTTTTTCTAATGTGCTGCACAAATAGTTGAATTGCTCTACCTGCTAAGTTTTCCCCCCCCCCCAACTTTTATCTCGAGCCTCACATTCCTATCTCGCAATGCTTGGCAAAACCGCATAACCTTAGTCTTCTCGTGGTTAATACTCATGTCGTACTCCTCAAAACGCTTTTTAAACGCATCCACTCGAGACTACGGCAACCTTGCTGCCTGGCTAATCAACGCCTGATCATCGGTGAACCTTGTGACTACGTAGGTTTCCGCGGTGTTCAGGTTCCAATTTCTCCATGTTTCCGGTGCAACCGCGTAGGTTTGTTGGTGATGACAACAGTTTCACTGGCACTGCCGCCAGCGTCTTCAGGTCGAAGATGATGCCGGTCCACGATTTTTGTCCTCCTTATATAGGGGGTCAGTCCCGCCAGTTGTGGCTGCCGCTCTCTTATTGGTCCGCCTAATGAGCCTCCTCAAGGCAGGAAAGTGAAAGAAGGCAGATATTTTCCCAGACTCATCCGCGAATCCATTGAGATAGCCCGGACGGACAATTTTAACAGAGACGACGGCTACCATCTGGATGCCCATTGGAGGATGCTCATTAGGCGGACCAATAAGAGAGCTGCAGCCACAACTGGCGGGACTGACCCCCTATATAAGGAGGACAAAAATCGGAAGACTTTCTTTCCTTTTCTCCTTCACTTACACTGGAAAGGTAAATACTGGTCCCTTACACGCTTGAAAAGTCATGTCCCCTATGCCGAGATTTATTCTCCAAAGCAAATTAATTAATGAATAATTCTCCAATGCTAATTAAGTGCCAAGGGCACGTTCCAAAATGCTGAAGATGTGGTCTGAAGACGCACAGATGCAGCAAGCAAAATGCAAGGGCAAAAAGCCCAGTCAATGAGGGAACGAACGAACGAATCTTCGACCTGAAGACGCTGGCAGCAGTGCCAGCGAAACTGCTGTCATCACCAACAAACCTACGCGGTTGCACCGGAAACATGGAGAAATTGGAATCCGTGAACCTTGCTGAATTTAACATCATTATTCCCCATGGACCTCGGGAAAATTGCCACGGGGATAATGCAATCTGGATAGGGTAGTGACCTACGCTGTGGACGCACCGACCCAGAAAGCAAAAGACCCGTGGTTCTGATCCAGGTAACTAATGAAGCAGAGCGGGCAGTGCTGAAATTTCAATATATATTTTGGGAGATTTTGAACCCTCCAGACTCATTCCAACCCGCTGTGCTCCTGTTTTGAATCATACACTAAATCCGATACGTGAATTAAAAGCAGGGATGGCAATCGAAACTAAACGAAAGTCAAAACCAGTAAGATTTCAATAGTTTCGTTCCCGGGAGGGAAATGTAGAAACGAAACGAAATTTATTTAAACCAGGGGGGCTAAAATCAGAGTCGAAACGAAATCGGAGTCAAAACGACCTCGGGTCGAAACTGATCTAAAACTTTGGGACGAAACGAAACGCTGATAATGTTTCTCACCGGAGGGACCACGTGCTTCACCTTCGAAGAGTTTAATTTCGTCCCCTCACACCGAGTGCGAAGTATAATTGCATGAAGTAGAGGTTCGGCCTACTGCCATTATATGCATGGGGCACTCATATTTTTACCACTTACAGGAGAACGGTGAGCGCAAACTGGCCATTCGATTTTTAAGCTCGATGTTTCTCTCCTCGTATGTCATGAGTAATGGGCCGAAACTACTCCCTCTTATCCCATAGGCGGATATGGGGGCACGTGCCCCCCAGAACCTTGAAAAATATGCAATATTTTTAATACGGTCCCATTATCCTTGCGTTCGTTTTGTATTACGAGGTATCCTTGTGCCCCCCAGAAAAAAATACTGGATACGGCCTTACTTGTGTCCCCCAGAAAGAAATTCTGGATCCGCCCATGTCTTATCCCCCTCCACTCAACTTCTGGAATCGAAACTTAACTATGAGCAGCGGAGTTTCGATTGATTTAGTTTCGTTCCCGGGAGTAAAGTTTCGTCCCAGGTCGAAACTAAACTCCTTGGTGATTTTAATTTCGAGCGGGAACGAAACCAAACCAAGGCCTCGTATTTTCGTTTCCCTCCGTTTAGAAACGAAACATTTTGTTTTCGTTTCACTTGCCATCCCTGATTAGAAGGTACTTGAACGGCAGCGGCATTGCTTCGGAAACACCGGCTACCAGCCGATCCGCTCAAGAGAGGGGGGTGGGAAAGGAGAAGGGGTTGGTGGGGAGAAGAGATGCTGGACAGGAGAAAACGGGAGGCGGGGGCGGTATCACTCTTGGGAGGAAAAGAAAAGCTCGCTTGCAAATGCGAATGTATCCCACTCCTTCCTTCCGATCGGGAAAGCCGCGGCCGCGGAGACCTGCTGTGCAACAGTGAGAGAGAGAGGAGGAGGCTTCCACGGATCGTCGTTGGTGATTGGTCCACGCTCACCTGGTACGGTTAATCTCTCATTAGGTTAGTCGATCCTATATTTTTATTATTGATGCATTTATTGTTTAGCCAGTTTCGTTGGAAATATACCAATGTCGGATAAGGCCAAAACATTGGCTCAATTTACTGTTCGTTCGAAAAGAGTCTAAAAGCCCCATGAATATGTTAAGGCCATTTTACACGGGCACGCAATTGCACGATCCGACGTATGTACGAAGGCGTAGTCAAAATTGCTTCGTGTAAAGTGGTGAATTGCTGGAACGCAAGCGAGATGGCAAAATAGCCCGTTCTGATTTCGTTTGTGCATTCGCGCAGTTGCGAGCCGTGATGAGAAATTAATGCAGTTCTCATACGTAATTACGTTCCTCGTGTGAAACGGCCTGAACAGATTCAGCGGAGAGGCTCGCGGGATTTGCATCGTGTGTGTGTCCATCTTCTCAGACGACCGTTTCGCCGACATTGCCACTTGCTTCTTCTGGTCGATGAAGTGAGAAGAAGCCAGCTGTAATGCCGGCGAAGATGGACAGAATGGACCAGCAGTGACGCCATGGCAAAATTAGCAGTCCCGGAACGCACTTTCCTAAACTTTTTTTAGATGTGTAATATTAATCTTTGTGTTTTTTATTACAAGTTATAATTTGCATTTTATTACAAAATGTTTTGTTTCGGTTACGAATGTATATATTAGAAATTTGGAGGAAACAAAATTGATAAAAGTATTATTTGACTATTATGTCTTATGTTAACATGGCACCACTGATAACCGGTGCAAACCTCCTGTAAACCTCTCCTCTGAATCTTCAACACACCACGAAAGTCTACACAGGGATTTCAACACTCTAGGCCTACATGTGTCTAATATGACGGCCTTTCCTATTTTAACTTTTAATTGATTAATGCCCATTTTTAGAGATTTAGACCTAATGTCTCTATTCGATAGTACCTATGGGATCACTGCGTCTACTCTTTGTTGACATCTGTTTTTGATTTCTCGGGCCATATCCTGGTATTTTTGTTCTTTCTCCTCATATTTTTCCTTCAAGCTGTGGTTTGATTGCACTGCTAATTCCATTATCATGGTATGTTTTAATTTTTTTATTTATACATTTTTCATCCTCAAATTTCCTTTCCAAAATGCTTTCTCACGTATGAGGCTGTTCTGCACTCCTTTCTAAATGACCTAATCAGCCCCCATGCTTCATTTTCCGAGTGTTGAAAAGCTTATTTTTCACTCTTCAGTGCATTTTATACTGTTTCTGGAAAAGGCGTGTTTTTCTATCTTATTTGAAAAAAATTGTTATGCATTGGAACATGCTGCATATTGAATATTATCGTTGAAGTTATTCGAACGGTTAAGATAGGGTTAAGAACGGTTTACGGTTAAGAGTATTTCGCGAACTACCCCATCCTGTTTCCCCTTCCAATTTGAAACATCCCCGTAAGTATAAAATAGGGCTTCAATTCTAACCATAAACCCTTTTCTCTCCTTCCCATCTTACCTAAAATTCTTCACTCTAAAGGCCTTTTTACACTCGTCACGTACTTGCACAATCTGACGTGTGTACGAAGGCGCAGTCAAAATTGCGTCTTGTAAAGCGGTAAAATTGCCAGAACACATGCGAGAATGCGTGGACGTGAGATGACAAAATAGCCCCTCTTCTAATTTCGTTCATGCATTCGCGCAATTCCACGCCATTTTAGAAATTAATGCAGTTCTAACCTGCGCAATTCCGTGCCCCGTGTAAAACGGCCTTAACACCGTCTCCATCGTCCCCGCGCCATGTCATACTCGCTCCATACAGACACTCTGTCTCATCCGTATCTCAGCAAGAAGTTTCCTTCAACTCGCCCTTCACGTTCCACTTCCTCCTTCCTTTCCATTCGAGGGAATGGGAAATAAAAATAAATTTTTAAAAAGTTAAAAAAAAACACGCATTAAAAAAAACAATATATTCACTAAAAAGTAAAAAAATAAGCTCTTCTTCACACGGAGTAAAAAGCTTGGGTGCTGATTATATTTATTGGAAATGAGTTTAGAAGAGTCTGGACGGTAAGGATTGTCACGCAATATTAATATTTTAACCTAATCAGCAACTACACCTTATTATTATTCGAGGGCTGAAAAGCATATCGATGGCAGTTCTAACAATACGTAACTCCAATTCGGCCGGTTTGAGACAGGTATCTTAAACAAAGTGTAATAACATTAAAAAAGTAAAATACAAGCAAAAACCAAATATTTGTTTGCAAATGAATGTTTCTTTTTCAGTTTTATGAACTTTTGGTTTTTAATTTCAATGTACAAGTAAAAGAAATTAATCGTTTTTCTTGCTCTCCTGAAAAGTTGCTATTTTTGATATACGTGTTGTTAGAACTTAGCCATCGATAATTTTCACCTTTTAAAGCATTTAGAACTGTTTATGGGAAGATCATGTATTTTTAATTTATTTTTATTTTCTACTTTTTAGTGGTGAATAATGCAATTGATTATACCAGAGTTGTCAAATAAATTTTTGAAAAAAATTCATAACTATTGGTATCTATTGAGAAAAATTTTAAACTATTATTTCATGTGGAATTTTAGTTAATTAAATAGAGAACCACGGAAAAAATTTCAAATGTATGATTAGTGAATATTACATTGTCATCATAATCAAGCAAGCAAGTGTGAAATATTTGAAGCCGATCTGACCATCGGAAGTCGGTTAATATCAACTACAAGATTCAATCGATGAAACAGACAAAGCAAGAGATGAAAAAGCGCGTAAAAAGAAGAACATAACCAAATGGATTGATTCGTGGTCGGGGAGATTTTTTTTTCTTCAAAATTTCAACTATCGTCATTAATTTGTTTTTCATGGCACGATGGCCGGATGCTGCTGAGAGGGAGGTGGGGGTGAGCAAGTACGTGTTTCGCCGACAGACATTCTGACCCGAGCCCGCGTCATCTTCGTATCCGCCTCTCCTCGGCTGTTCGTGGGACATCGGTGCCCGACCTCCTTTGTAGCACTGGTTTTAATCCTCAATTAAAATTCGTGCATCGTCCTTCCTCCGAGGGATACCTGTCTTAAATTGGGCCATTAAGTTCAGCAGCAGGAATGACCAAGCAAGTTTACGTTCGATGATGATGATAATCAATTTTTTTTCGTTCGTCATCATCATCCAGTATGATTCAGACTCTTAAACCTATTTAACAATAACTTCAGTTCCCGTAACAATGAAATAGAAAATTAGAAAGAGCGTATGCTATTTGAAAACAAATTAAAATGCCCCACCTCAGCTTACAATTGCCATTATTTGAGGGAATTTCAAATTTCTCTTGGAATTAGTGCAGTAGCATGGAGGATAATTTTGTCTATGGAAAGTTATAAAAACTATCGCAATTCCTCTAACACTGATTTCGTGATTGATACGCGGTTTGTGCTGGGATTGAAAGAATATGTCTGGCCCATAATAATTCAAATTACGCTTAGTTAAGTTGATGTGAATGAGTTTTTGGAACGCTTCCCTACAGAATATTTTAGTTCGATTTAGCTTTGTTATTTCTCCGAATTCTTCATTTGCACCCGTTAAAGTAGTATCCGAGTAGTCTTATTGAATTGAAAAGCTTAACAATTTGTTCCAAGTTTTGACATTGAACCCCAATGGTTAATGTATTTTCTCGCTTCAATGAAATGGTACCTTTACTTTCGAATGAGGACGACTGGATCGAAAGTGCCTCGTATTAATTTCGGGAAAGCGGTAATATTCAGCTTTGAATGCTTTTATTTCCAAGGCCTATTAAGGGCTTTCTTAGTGATACTAGGGTAATGTCCAGCTATAATTTCATACAGGGTGGTAAATTGACTTATTCCATGTATTCAAAATTAAAATTTAACCCATCCAATCCCTTGGTTATCATAAAAAGAACCCCAAGACGTATTTAGCTATTGAACTGACGTTTTTTGACAGAGGTTGGAAGGGACTTGGAAACCGGTTTATTTAATATTTGTTTCACCGGATAACTATCCGGTGAAACTGGATAAATTTTAAGTGGAAGAGATGTATAAATTGAAATCTCAATACAATTCCAAATACCGTTGTGCCTAGCTACTGATCTTCGACTTGAATATCTCTCGAAATGCATTAGTGACTAATGAAATAAAGAAATTGCGTCAACATGTATGATTCTTCTCTTCATAGGTGAGTGAATGACTATGGTAATTTGTAATTAGATCGTGATTAAACAAATTATACCCATATACGTCTAAAATACGACACGATAAAAGAAGGTCCAGCGTTTATAATTTCTCGATTCCTTAAATATTCTTGCTTAAATATATTAAAATCGCTTGAAGGCTGTTTGCTTGCCAGTTTTGCTATTAACGCACATACTTGCTATATATATATTCGTGGTGAATTTTATAACGAAGCATCCAATGTGCAACGAGCTATAGATGAATCTTATGATGCTGGTTTTATAGGTGATAATGCTTGTGGTACTGGGTATAAACTTGACATTCATTTGCATAGAGGGGCTGGGGCATATATTTGCGGCGAGGAAACAGCTCTACTCGAGAGTTTAGAGGGTAACAAGGGATTTCCTAGACTGAAACCACCATTTCCAGCTAATTTCGGCTTATATGGTTGTCCAACAACTATTAATAATGTTGAGTCAATTACCGTTGTACCTACTATACTTAGACGTGGGGGGGATTGGTTTGCTTCATATCGTAAGTATTTTATGCGTTTGCCTCATGATACCTCAAGAGCAGAGTAAAGTAATTATTGTGATTGGTCTGTAAAATCTGGCAGCGATACTGGCAAATTTCAGCCTTTTAGTGATCCACTTCGTTCAACGAGACAAGCTTATTAAGATTTTACAAGATTAGAATGGTTTTTAAATATTTCATCATCTGTAATCTACTGACATCCATCTACTGAATCGGTACCCAAAACATCCATCAGCGGGTTTGACTTTCTGATGATAAGTTACACATGCCATGGGCTGAGGTCATTCAGTGCAAATTTATCTTCATTTGTTACAATACAGACATGTTGGCTGTTTTTCAAAGATATTCCTCAACCAATTTATTTTTACCTTATATCCTCGACTGAATTATCATGTCTTATCAAAGAATCACATCGGTGTTGATATATATTTAATCATCAGTCAACAATCCTAGGAATAGTTTGACGAAGCTCTCTATTCCGTTCTCCTATCCGATGGCCATGACAATTTTTAACCAGAAGTTAATAATCGTTTAATGCCGGATTTGTAGAAAATTGCATTTTAACAGTAGTTAATGGTAGATCATGCTGATCAATTTAGAATTATTACCCCTTTTCAATGCGTGCTCTTTAAATAATGACACATGGGTAAACCTACGGAAAACAAAAAACAAAAAAAGCTAAAAAGCATGCGGAACAAAAATTGTCATCTTAGTATTCTTATGCGATAAAGATTTTTTTCATCTGAAGCGGTCTCCAGAGATTTTCAAGTGCATGTTTAATTTAATGAGCGGTTTTGGTGGGGAACACAAAATATTTTCTCTCAATGCTGTGCAGCGGATTCAACTTTTGGCCTTGGGCTTCACAAGCGCTATTCAAAAGACATGATTCAAGAGGTGACATCTGTGGAATGCACACAAAATATTTTTCCTCGAAATGAAAATTTTCCCACAGACATGCCTCGCTTCCCACCTTAATATTCACACACTCCCATCCCTCCTCTCTGCCCCCACCCCTCCAAGTCTATTTCCCACGCTCAAACTTTCAAACGAATCCTTTCCTCCGAAAAACGACACAACTGAACGAGCTCTCCTCTCCGGACGTGACACTACGACGCGACACCTCGATCTTGTCACTGGAAAGGTCGGATACCACTGAAGACTGCACTGTCACCGGCTATTGTAAGTGTTCAACTGTCTAATAACCCACCATAATACATCACCTTCTTGGCCTGTATTTATTTCGGACTTGACCCGCGAATATAACGATTTTCGACTATCCAGAGGTGTTGTCATCCACCGCGCACTTAAATGGGTTTATAAAAGTCGCCACTCGCGTCGCACCGACAGCAGAGCTAACCGAATTTCGCGGAGAAATAAGTCGCCAATCATGGATTTTATCCGAATTTAATGCTCGTGAAGATGTGATCCATAAAAATTATCAATTTTTCAGTGCTATTCCTCACGATTAAGTGTTGTGACTAAGTTCTGTAAGCGTTATAAGTAAGTGTTATCACGATATTATTGTGGATGAATTAACAGCCATCATATTATCATTACCGATTATAATGCGACCGAAGTGGCGACAACAATCAAGCTCCATCGTGACGGACTGTTGTTACCATCTCTACGTAGTATCCTTGATAAGACATGGTATTGGAGCCGAGAATTGATCACGTAGTATTAGCGATTTTTTTGGTTGTCCATTTGAATTGCAAGCTCAATGGCCACTCAATTTAATGCTTACGAAGAGGGAAAATCGGGATTTCATTTGAGTCCGTTTAAAAGCATTTTAATCTCTAAATTTTCCCATTTCCTGTAATAATAACAATGAAGTCAGGTTTAGAATGTTGGCCCCTCTCACTTGGATGAATGTCATATTTTTTAATAGCACTCTCTGAAATATTCGAGATTTCTTTGTCAAACTTGCATCTGTTTCGATCGAAAAAAACGAACGAACGAAATCTGCTATACCATTCTGAATTTGGCGCAAGACCATAGCTGGAACATAATTCGTATGCCCCAGAACTTGACGACTTACTTGTGTCTCAGAGTGATTACATTTTTCTATTATCCCTACCTCCAAATTAGGGCTTCCGTACCATCCCATCGTTGGGGCCTACCGCGAATGTTCGGCGAATCTCACTCTCTGAAATGTTCGAGATTTCTTTGACAAACTTGCATCTGTTTCGATCGAAAAAAAACGAACAAACGAAAAGTGCTATACCACTCTGAATTTGGCTGAAGTAAAAAATGCCAAAGTTATTCAAACTGGGAGCTGAAACTGAATTTAAGGGAATGCATCAATCCCGCTCAACCAGTTCTGTTTTGCATATTTTCTTGAAGCATTTAAACTAAAGCTTGCATCTTCAAATTTTCAGGGAACATTGAGTATACTTTTGCCCAAATTTGCCCGTATCTCAATTATGAAGATTAAATCGAGGTAAAATTTTTCATTCGTATGTAATTAGTATTTAAGACATCGGGACACGTTTCAAAAGGTTGAATTTATGGAATCTGAAAGTTTGGAGACGAAAGATTAACTTTTTAACAAGTTAGACGTCACGAAGAAAATTAACTGAGCAGGTGTGATGCTTCCCCTTTAGGTGATATTGATATTCTTCTAAAGAGACAGTGAACCAGTGGCGTAATTTTGGGGGGATAAGGGTGTATTGAACCCCCTGAGAACCGTGAAAATAAAAAAAATATTCGTATCATGAAAAAAATATGCAACCCTGCTTGTTTGAAATACAGTAATTAAATATTGAAGTTGTAAATTGACCGCTTTAACTTATCCAAATTAGTAAGCAATTGATTTTCATAATAAACATATAGTAACCGGTTTATTAAATAAATAAACTCATAGTAGATCAACATTTCGTGCATTTTTGCCAGGTATGGTGTGCTATTCAATCTGATCCATTCTATCCATGTCCCAGCCCCTCCTCTGCGGTTGGCACTCTATTGCACTTTTGGTTCTCTGTGCGATCACTGTATTTATCTGCATTGACTTTCTCCCTCTGTGATATTCAGGGCAGATAATCCAAAATGGCGAACGGGATGCGGTGGATAAGATTTGCGGCTCTCACCTTGGTCCTAGCGGTGAATGGCTTCCGTTGTAACCCGACGGAGACGGACGCGGAGGTCGGCAACGACCAACTGGAGGAAGTGTACGCCTGGAAGGCCTTGGACTACGCTTGGCCATCCCAAGCCTCCAAGGATAGGGCCATTGCCCGAGGAGACTACATTCCTAAGAACAATGCCATGGTGAGTACGACAACGGTTGAAATAACTCGGTGATTCATCTCTGGAGCCCGATTTTGACTCTTTAGGCCTGTTTACAAGATACATTAATACGTGCCAGTTAACCCTTTAAAGACAGAACTAACTTGCCAACTGATTTTTATTAAAGGTTTTACAAATTTTACAATTATTAATAGATATTACGAAAGAAAACCCGAAAAAAATTGTAAATGCATTTTCAAGCATGATCCCAAACGGGAACACCCCATAAAATTTTGCTATTGCTTGAAAAATACATATACACTTGACCAATAACTTAGTTTAACAATGTAATATATATTGATCTTTTGAATAAATGAGCATTTGTTGCTGGAGAGCGAGTGTAGGGTAAAATATCGAATAAACCGCATACTCAATACAGAGGTGATGAAAATAACCAATTTTGAAAAGGTATTATCAACGATCAATGTATACACAAGTTATGTAATTCATAAAAAAAAATTCTTCCATAATTTATTTACATAAAAAAGCTATGAAAGTAATCACAGATATGAAATATAATTTTCATGAATTTTAATAAATCTGTTCCCAAAGTTGGACTTGGACTGTCTGATTGCTTGAATAATTTTGCGTTTTACACGTGTAAGTCGTTGTGAATAGAAGACAAAAAAGGCAAATAGCAGGTCAAACGGGCGTATTTTCGATTTTTTTTATCAGTGGAGTATTTTAGACTTAGGCTACCACATTGAAAATTTAATGTAAATTCTTGTCAGCATTAATCTGTATCTCAATTGTAAAAATTTTTCCTCCAATAATATAATGTGGCAAAAATTCTCACATACAGAGGCCTGTTTACACGATAAATTAACACGTACGTGTTAACCTCTGGCTGCATGAATGATATTGGTGGACGGGAACGGGTATGTACGAATGCATGTACCAAATTAGAACAGGTTCTATATTCTGAAAATGCGTTCGCACAAGTTGGATGGTTACACGGTGCATTTGCGTTTCATTCACGCGTTCATATATTTTGGCATTAACTCGTACGAGCTTATTTACCGTTTAAACAGACATTTTGTAGATAAACAACGCCAGTATTGGAACCATGGGAATTAACAGGGGATCACCATTGAAATAGCGTTTCTCCCAGGTCAAAATACCAATGGATTCTTAATTTTCAGATTTTGCTCCTATTGTCAGGCATGTAGCCAGAAGATTGCTCTGGGCATAGCTTGCATGGTATGTGGGTTGCCTATCCGGACCTTATATTTTTCAAATCGCACGCATTGGGAAGCCATACATATCATAAAATCAAATACATAGTTCTTTTGGATAACGCTGAAAGTAAAATTCATTTTTGGCTATTGGCAGGCCTTATGAAATGTAGCTATATAAAAAAATGGAGTGTCAGGGGGTAGGTGTCCGTAGGCTAAAGCTCTCCTCAGCTGATGTAACGGAGGTGGTCGCAACAAGGGAAAAAATTCGGAGGGGGGGCCGAAACCCTGATAGCGTAACCTTGTTACAAGTCTGCCCATTGTTGACATTAGAGTATTATTCCCTATATTGCACCCTCTATGTATCGCACATGGGTGTTTATTTCAACTGTTATTAAGAAACGAGCGATTTTCTCTGTGATGAATATTCTTCCTTCTTATGGCTAGCTGCCTATTTCTTTTCACCTCCTCTCCTCGGAGAACAAGAGAAAGATCCTTGTGAAGCCCACTACGCCGGAGAAGGACCCGGTGGATGCCACAACGTGCAGAAATTACGTGATAAATATGATGGAGGGAAAAATTGAAATATTAATCTCCCAAGGAAGACCGAGAGATATACACTTGGGGTACTCTACACTGGATTCTCCACTCCCATAATTGCATTTAATCAATATTCACAATAAATAGCGGAGCTCCAGTCGCTAGGACACAAGTCAACATACGTATCAGCCCGCAAGGGATACGCTACGCGTTGAATGTAATCGTTTATTGCCAAAACTCAAGCTCAAGTAATTAATATTAAGCTCAATTTCACAACTAATAATAATTCAATATAGTAATACAAACTCTATAGGTACTTGGTTCGATTCCCGGTCCGTAGGAACTTTTTTCTCGTGAGATAAAATGTGGAATAAGGAGAGGTTTCGATGCTGGTCTTAATTAACTGTGCAGCCATCTTGACCCCTCTGGCCTCTTAATGGTCTGGCCTTCTCTGGTCACTCTGCCAGTTCTTACAATTTTTATCCATTTTAGTTTTGTTCCTTAGGGATCGTGTTTTTCGGTGATATCTAGCCTACTTAAATTGAATCCTAGGCATACCAAACAGTTCTCGTCTTTCAGGCTATCTGAATGTTACCAAGGGTGGACTAATGGCTGCCACAATGGCTTAGGTGCTATTGACGAGCTTCTACGCAATGTTCAAATTCCTCATAACCATCGCTGTTTTGACCCCCTGATGCCCTCAAAAAGTAGAGGCAGTTGGCAAAACCGTAATAGATAGAAAATGTAGTACTTCGACAAATTTTCCAAGGGTTTCAGACTTTTTTTAGAGGTGATCGATTCTATGACTTTTTGTCGTATCTCGCTCTCTCGTTCGCCCCAAAAATTGTATAAAACAGTCAGTCACTGGTCGCGAGTGGGTTTTATAGCATAGTGATTCTCATCTCTTGTTTATGTATTTATTCTGCGACCTGATGATAGTAAAAAGAGATATGATCTTGGGGAAAATGAAATGAACCCACGTCTTGCTGGTGGCGTGTTCAGAAACGGGATTGTTGCGAGCGCTGCTGGCCAGAAGGAAAATGGAAGGTCACATCTCTTGAAGAATGTTCCATGCGAAATGAACGGAGGCGCTCGGACCGCACGACCTTGACCAACATGTGCGTGCGGAATAGTCGCGAGGGAGAAGCGACGCAATTCACCAGGTGGAAAACACCCAACTACCTCACTTCCTTATCCGCTGTGCAGAGAACGCGGGCATACTTCAGTTAAAAAGTTTCAGGACCAGTGTGAGCATTAAAACCACGAATATTACATTGGGGGATTCTTCAGAAGGCCTCTTAATCAGGGATGGGAAGTGAAACGAAACGAAATTGCCGGCCTCGGTGGCGGCAGGGTTAAGTCCTCGCCTGCCAAACAGGAGGTCGCGGGTTCGAGTCCCGCCTAGGTATATTACCCCAATCCAGGGCATGGTAGTTTGTGCAAGTTAAAACTGTTAACATGTCAAAAACCCCGATGTAAAAGGCCGTTTAGAGTGTTATGTAATATAAAAGAAATAAAAATTTCGTTTCGATTTTGAGGGAAGCAAAAGCTAGGTCTAAATAAGTTCCTGCACGAAATTATAATCACCAAGGAGTTTAGTTTCGATCCGGGAACGAAACTAAATTAATTGAAACTTCACTACTTATAGTTAAGTTTCGATCCCAGAAGTTGAGTGGAGGGGGATAAAAGGGAATAGTTTCGACCCAATACGTTTGCCATACGTGTACGTAACGCTTGTTTCGGTAACTATGTGCCGTTGAAACATGAAACAGAAACATTTCCCCACTACCCCTCCACGCTTCCATCCCCAATACCACTCACGTGATCACTCGTCGCGTCATGCTGTCATCAGGGTAGTGATCAAGGTCGAAAGTGTTTCAAACATTTTCATGAAACATGGAAATAAAGACCATGAAACAAAAATTTCAAACTTTTGTTTGAAACAACTTTTCAAACAAAAGTTTGAAACATATTGTTTGAAAATCCGGTGTAAACGCGGCTTTACGCATAAGTTCTAACAATTCATTGCTTTGCACAACGAGATTTTGACTGCGCTTTCGTACATATGACAGCTATTGCGCAAATAAGTGTCCCGTGTAAAACGGCCTTTAAGTCCGATAACTGAAATTTATATTCTTGATTATGTGATCTATTAAATTAGTAACTTTTCAGCGCCATTTCTCGTGGTTGCAAATATTCCACTGAAAATTAAGAGAATAAATGGATCGCTATGAACTCGCAGCGAACGCGGCGGCGGGCAATTTTGGAAGCCGTTTAAAATGCACCGAAAGTGGAAAAAAATCAGGCACTAACGGTACGGACTGGAGCTTATTCTATGAAGCTGAAATTGTGAAAAATATCGACATATTTATTTTCTCGGGAGATTATTTTCTCTAAAGAGAAGAAATACGTCACTATGAAAAGGCTGGAGGATAACAGAGCAGAGAATTGCGTCAAAGCAATCTTATTATTGTTGGCTAATGGTCATGATGACTCATTAACAGCCTTAGTGGATGAGGAAAAATGAGGTGACGATGAGTCAGACCTCGGTGTTACCCAGTGGTGGATTAAGAGGAAGGGATGTGACCGCCCCTCCTTCCGGTAATATTTAGAAAAATTGAAAATATGGTAATCTATAAGGTGGCTCTCCAACGTTAGTTTTTATTTCACCAACTCAGCAAACAATGTTTTAAAATAATTTATGAATATACCTTGTCTACGCATAGCCACTTGCCTACGCATATCAGGCCTCAGACGCACTGCCGCTGAGCGGTACTGCATACCATCGAGGCGTCGCGGAAAGCACTAAACCCATAACTACTCGAGCTCGAATTTATAAAAACATACCCCTCTCCCCCTTGGCTTGCGACCAGAATTTTCAATACCCCTGCCAATGGCATTAATGCGTGCAATTGAAGTTTAAAAACTTCCAGATAATCACATATTTTTATACGGAATACTAATTTATTCATCATTATCGTTATTCGTTACTAAAAACCTTTCATGCATCATCCCTATTAGGCGGTCACTCCATAGGATTTCAATTTTCCTTCAACTCGTGGTATGGCTGTTTAAGATCCGACACAGTTTCCTCCTCATCGATTCCGGTGTGGTCTTAGCTACATCTGACATTAGCTGGCATATTCATTTATAATGTTACAATCCAAACATTCGTATGCTGAAGTCCTCCATTCCTTCCTTTCCAAAGCAAGTTCCTTCAGTTCACTGATGTTATTCTTCCTTGCGTCCTTCTTTCTCTGCCCCAAGTAGTCACGGAACAACGGGGGGAAGGGGGTGAATTAAGCCCCCAATTGGGTCGAAACACACACTAGATAAAATCGAAATTTTTGGGGGTTGCCATTTTGTACATAAGTATTTAGTTACATTTTCTGGTAAATTTAACCACTATAACGAATTGAAAAACGAATTAGCTCTAAACTTAAGGCCTATTTTACACGCTTTTGATAAGCTGCAATCAAGGGGCAGACCCAGAGAGGGGCAATAAGCACCCTTGGGTATCCAATTTGCGCCAGATAGAATAGTTATTTTGTTCGGACCCCCACTACTTCTGGGAGGTCCCCCCTTTCCCTATCCTGGATCCACCACTGGCTCCAAGTATATATCGCTCGGTCTCTAGGGATTAATGCTTTAACAAATTTTCACTCCATCATATTTCTCCCGTAATTACTGCGCCTTAAGGAATCCACCGGGTCCTTGTCCCGTGCCTCCTCTTTGTTTTCCCAATACTTCCTTTTTAACGTCACTTCGTCAGTCTTCTTCTTATTCCTATTCTCTTTTCCACTTCCATTGCTCCTTCGACTGCTGCATTTCAAATCCCCTTCCCTCTTTAAATATGGCCGATCCAATTCCCCTTTATTTTCTCCTCCACAGACACATATCAAAAGCGTTAATTCAACCCCTTTCTCTTCTTCCCAAAGTCAATGTTTCGCACCCATACAACACAACACTTCACACGTAGCATTTAACCAGTCTCTTCCTTAGGTCTAGGTCCACACTGCTACATAACACCTTTCTCCTCTTATTAACCCATTATAACCCAATGTTGCTTCTGAGCAACATCAAAAATGTATACATTTTTAGCTCTATTTAGGAAATATCTAAACTACGTATTATTTTTTTGGTGTAAAGTTTAATGATGAAATATTTAGCGGCCACGATGATTATGATTGAGTGCAAAATTTTCAAGTTTAACAAATAAGAAATCTTGAAATTTGATTTCTACCAGAAACCGCTGTGGGTTAGAAAGGGTTAAAAGCTTCCTTTCCCGCAGCTATTTTAATTATAATTAACTATTAAATAATAATTAAATGACTTCCTCCCGTTGCAGGTAGGTGTAAAGATTTCGCATCCTTACAACACATCACTCCACACCACCAATATTTCACCAATCTCTTCCTAAGCTCAAGGTCCACATTGCTACAATCACCTCCCTCTTCTTATCGAAAGCTTACTTTCCCATAGCTATTATTCACGACGTGATAATAATAATTGACTATTAAATAAATAAATGAATTCCTCCCGTTGCAGGTTGGCGTTAAGATTTGGGGCGACCGGGCGTACGTCGCCGTACCTCGATGGCTTCCCGGCGTCCCCGCGACCCTCAACTGGTTCCCCGCCGCCGCGGGCGAAGACGTCAAAGGACCTCTCTCCACGCCCCTGACCCCTTACCCCTGCTGGGAGATGCAGGAGGTGGGCAACTGCTCCGCCATCCAGTTCGTGCAGAGCATGGAGATCGACCCTCTGGGCAGGATGTGGGTTCTGGACGTGGGGAGGAGGAACTTCTTCACTCCGACCCCGGACAACTCGTGTCCGCCCAAACTGGTGCTGCTCGACCTCAACGAGGATGGACGCGTGCTGCGCACCTTCGTCTTCCCCGATGAGGTGGCCTCGCACACGCGCAGCTTCCTCAACGACCTGGTGATCGACGTCAGTGGCGGAGGGAACGGCTCCGACTGGTATGCCTACATATCGGACGCCATGGGAGACCCAGGTGAGACCGAGCGACCAATTTGTGCATTGCGTATGTCAGTGGCGCAGCGAGGGGGGGGGGGTTTGGGGGATAAAACCCCCCCAGAGCTCAGAGAAACTTGTAATTTTTATCCATTTTACTTCATTTGATTAATATACTTATAGAAGAGTCTAAGGATTACTAAAATATCTCTCGGAATGCCATAAAACTCAACATTTTGAACCATTTATCTTAAAAAATTTCTAGGGAAGAGCCCCCGCACCTCCCGCTTATCCTGGCGGTTATACCACACACGCCAGGTCTAGTTGCGCCTAAACCCCCTAGCCTTAATTCCTAGCTGTGCCCCTGGCGTAGGTCACTCCCGTAAAGTTATCACCGTGGCTAGTCCCGGTGTACTTAAATTCGTCTAGAGCGAACACCTCCTTGTGTTCAAAATTCGGGCTTTGCTCTCCGGCTGTGGCGCTGTGCGCACAACTTGGACTGCTAGTCGCATAATATTCTCAGCAGTCCATACCACTTTGTCCGGTATAGTCCAAAAATTTCCGCAGATTTTATGTTGATTAAATCAGATTAATTTTGTTTTTGTTTTTAATTTTGTTTTAATTGTAATTAAGGAACTCGGAAATGAAATTTCCGCCTGTTTATCAAAAACACATCCTGCATATATGTTTAGTACGTCTGACCTGACCAGAGATAATTTTTACGGTCGCGGTATATTGACCGTGAAAGGTTAGTATCATCATTAGACTTTTAAAGACCGTAGCGAGGCTGTAGCCTAACAACATTTTAAGTGACAGCTGAGTTTTTTGCGCCTTAGGAAAGTGTAGGGAAGGAGGGTGGAGAGAAGCCTGACAATGACATTAGTCGGCTCTTGAGAAAAGCCTCCAGCACAACTGCGGCTCAACGTCTGCATCAACATACCACCTCGCAAGCCGCCTCCATAGGACGCCAGCCGTTGATCTGTACGAAAGTTACAAAAAAATTAGGTGCACCAAATATCTTTGAATGCTTTTCCAAATCATAATTATCTCCCAATGTCTCTAAGGGTCCCAGCATATGTCATACTCTGCGGTCTAAATAACTGAGGTCCGTAACAGGAGGAATTAAATTGGCCAGAAAGCGGTTTTTCAGTTTTTTTCCCAAAAGTTAACCGTAGTTTGTCTATCACAGAAACTTTTCCTAAACAAAATCACATATAAAAACTCTTAAGCTGAAAAGTTAATAAAAATTTTTTCCATAATTATTTCAAAGAACTTTGATTTCTCGGGACCATCCTAGGCTCGTGGGAAAATGCCCTGAAATCCCTCTCGTTACACCCCTGACAAGGGAATTTAGGAGAGTTAATTTAAGTCAATTTTCGGGTGATCCCAACATTTCCCAACCGATGCCGGTTGAGGAAAATGACTGGATTATTGCAATCATAAATTAATGCACCTAATAGAGGAGATTGAAGCAAGAAGGAGGGGTGAATTCGTGAGGTGGACTGTTTACATATTTGTATCAATTTTTGAATAAACTTTGCCAAGAATTTCCCTAGCTAAAACGACCAGAATCGGTGGGGAAACGTTGGAATCAATGAACATTGACATTGACCTATCCACGACGAACTCCCGTGTAAGCTTTAATGTTGATAATCTAACCTCTAAATATTGTGTCTCCTGTGTGATTCACCGATGTATTTGGGGTAGGGTAGAATTTTGCCTGACACGAGATCCGGAATTAGTTTGGTTTGGGTACATCAAGCGACGTCAAAGCCCGCTGCGCTATCTTCGGCTTTCAAGGGATTCCCTCCGCTAAGATCCTTTAGAAGATGCGAGACACTTTCGGTCTCGTGTCATAAATTGCTTACCGAAACGAGGTGCTTCTCTTTTTATCTTAGTTGGTGGTGTTAGATCTTTGTTTGTTTTGCCCTCGTTGGATCCGTGCGTGCGAGACTAAAGGAACAAAATTTGGCAGGTCGCCTAAAGTGAATAATTTAAAAACTGAGAAAGATGATTGTTGTCATCGGTTTAATTCATTATTGATGATCATAAAATAATAAAATTCAGTAAATGAGAAACATATTTGCGTGCTGAGTGCATGAGAGTACTTTAAAAGGGTGAACTTGTTCTAGATATGAAACATATGTTGGCCAGTCGCTTAATATTCACCCAGGCCAGTGGCATAACTAGGACTATGCTTTGGGGGGGGATAGCCTGAAGTGGCGATCCTCTACCCCCGTTGGGGAAAATTTTTGAAAACTAGCATGCCTGGAAATACATTTCACATAATTTTCGCACTAAAAAATTAACTACAGGCAGACGCAGTTGTTAAATGTCAAAACTAGACAATAGTTTTAAATATTTTTAGGAGGCATTTCGAACTTAAAACGTAATTAATGAAGTAAATGGATTGTAGAAAAAATTATTAAAAAATGGAGTACTACTTACCTTTAGTTTCCACAAATTTCTTATAATCCTATAATTGGAAAGGAAACATTCAACCAAAGGAAAAGAAAAAACGTCTGCAGGGAATTAAATTCCTTATTTAATATCTGTAAAAATCAATACAAAATAGGACAATAGCAAATCCAAGAATTATTTCTCGCTAAAATCATGTACCGTCATGCCTATATGTACTTTTCAGTATGATACATATTTTTCAAAATTTCATCATTCCTTCACTACTATGGTTTGGGCTGCGCACTGATGCACCACACTGACGGTCAGGATATGTTCTTTTATAGATGGGACAGGTGTAATCTGATTGGTTCTGGCGTGTTCTGTTTATCCCTCTCTCATAATTCAAACTTGTTTCAGTTGGTCACATTAGCATCTCAGCTGCACTAGCAAGACTGTCGGGAGACATGCAGCCGATTACCTGGTGGTCAGTGGCGGATCCAGGATAGGGACAGTAAGATTGGGGAGGGGGGCAAGTACCCTCCCAGCAGTAATTGGTGTCCGAAAAGAATTACCATTCTATCTAGTGTAAATTTGATCTGCCACTGGATTGTAACGTACCAAAAGTGTGTAAAATAAGCCCTAAGTTTAGAGCTAATTTGTATTTCGATTCGATAAAGTAGGTAAATATACCAGAAAATATAACTAAATACTTTTGAACAAAGTGGCAACCTCCAAAAATTTTGATTTTATCTGGTGCGTGTTTCGACCCAATGGATTGGGGGGGGGTTATAGCCCCTTAGCCTCAACCCCCCCCCCCCCCCAATAGATACGCCACTGCTGGAGGAGGACTCGAAAATCCTTCCTGCATTTGCTGACCGAACTCAGTAAAGCTTTAATGTATTTTTTCCATCTGCAGCCTCTGGAGGTGGAGGTATTGTTGTGTACCACCTCGGCAGCGACCGCGCTTGGCGCGTGGCAGACTCCGCATCCATGAACGTGGATCCCGCGGCCTCCGAGGCGATCGTAGGCGGCCGCAGATCCAAGCTGAGGGCGAATGTGGATGGCATAGCCCTGACTTCCCTGTCTGAGGGTGCCGATAAGGTCTTCTACGCTCCCCTCGGCAGCTTCAACCTCTACACGCTCCCCACGTCCCTACTAAGAGATCCTCCTGCGGATCCCACAGAGATCAGCAGCTCCGTCATCGATTTAGGCCGGAGGATTTCTCAGGTGAGTAATGACATGTGACTGCTTATTGGGGGAACGGATGTTGTGCATGTTGTGCTCCTTTTAGGAAAATTTAGGTTATCAACAGTGTCGGTTTGGCCAGGTTGGCGATCGCCGACGGCCCCGAGATTTGGGGAATCACCGTGTTGCTCAACGCTCGCGTCTATCGTGAATCATGTATGAAAGGTGTAATAAACGGCTCAGATTACCTGAACCAAATTTTTTTGCAGTTACAAAATTTTACGTTGTCATTAGTTGGTTTCTTTACAATCCATTTATTTATTTCAAAAACCCACATACAGCAATCATTGCCAATTTACAGTGGCGCAATAACAAGATAAAAAAGATTATATACTCCGTGAATCTCCGTGAAAAAAAATTGTATAAAAACTAATTAATATAAATATGTCATAATAAAATTTAGAGCATGATAATTTTACGAAATGGTTATTCGAAAAGGTTATTTTTGAGTTAAAAAATAGATTTCAAAGCAGTTTCAAGGAAATAATTCACTAAATACATAATAGAACCTTAATACATTTTTACATTTTATTAGCTGTGAAATTCTCAATTTTCATAGGATTTTTCTTGCGATATTGCTAACTTTATTAATTTGTATGTAGCTTTCAAGAGCCGGAATAGCGTTTAAGTCCATTTTTGGCAATGTCTATCCCTAAACTTTTCCGGGGGTAGAAGGGCCCCGTCACGAGCCCCAGCTCAGGGCCCCCAATCATCCCAGACCACCCCTGGTTATTATTAAAGTATTTTACTGGTGAAGTCGCGGGATATTTTACCGATCGCCTATATCCATCTTCACTCCCAAATTTTTTATTCAAAATAAGGCCCATTCTTTTTCATCCTATCAAAAAATCCTTTTCTCCTTTTTCCCTTCCTATGCTTAAGCTTGAATGACACGATCATCCATCCCTCCCTGTTTCCATCCCTCTGAGCTCCAGCGACAGCATTTCAGGAACCAAATGAATGATCGCTCGACCTATTATTTTCTGAATTTGACGATGATTTCCACAGTACCTTTTCCCATCGCTTGTTCTGTCACTTACCGAATTCACAACTGTCGTTGAATTAAAATCGAAGTGTGGGGTTACATTCGCTGTTAGCGGGCGTGCTTTCTAAATGGCTGGAGGACGGTGCCAGCGATGGTTGCAGCGACGAAAAAAGGGACACAACGAGTGATGGAAAAAGGGTATGGGATTTCCATCCCTCGAGCCATCGCGGAAAATGATCGCGTGAAGCGGCCATTTTTTCTGACATCATTGGATCGATCGCTGTAGCTGTACCTCGCTAAGGATAGGAACAATGATCCTGTGATTCAGGCTTCACCCGACATTCTCCCCTCAAAAACTCTTTTCAATATTCCCTCCCTGCTCAGCACTCGCTCGATCCAAATCTTCTGTCGCCTCTGCATGTCATCTAGAAGCTCTCTCTCCTCACCCATCATGTCCAGAACTTCGTCATTCCTCCTCCTCTCCCTCCACTTCACCTTCCCCATACCGATCTATCTGTTTTCTTCAAGATTACGGCCAAAATAGTTGAATTTTACTCTTTCAGCTCTAGTCGTGGTCCACCTACGTTCCTTGCTCGCGATGTTTTACAAAGGTGAATTTTCACACAGTCATGTTTCATTAGAAATAGTTTTGTTAAATAAGATTTTGGGGGTATTAAAAATACACATAGAAATATTACACCAGTGTCGTAGCAAGGGGGGGGGGATCCGGACCCCCCCGAAATGCAAAAACACAATTATTGTCCTTCATTAGAGAAAACAAAATATCGAAAAATCAGGAATTTACAAAAAAATGTTTCTTTAAGAAATTAAGTTTTTTCGATTATGAAAAGTGTTAAAATTATTTTAAAACCCATCGCTTAGTGCCCGGTTTTTCAAAAATTTCCCCCCTAGATTTTTGATCCCCCCCCCCACGAACGTAATTCCTGGCTACGCCACAGTATTACACTTTATCTAAACATTTTTACCAAATAAAATTTATGCAAAAACATACTGGGAGGTTATTATAATGAATTATATTAAATTTATTGAATTGAATAACATAAAATTTGGAATAAATAGCAATAAATAAGTAAATTGAGATGCCTCCAAGGTTAACCTGTGATGAAGCAACCTAAATTATTTTTTATGCATTGGTATGACTTTTTTAAAGTTTTTTTTTTCATTTAAAAGTTAAATAAATATCTAAACAAAAAATTTAACATTGGAAGCATTCGTAATAACACAGAATCAAGATAAGGATTTCTTAAAGTGAAAATAAATCTTGTGTAATAAAAAACTCTTTTGCCACGACTATTATTTATAATTTTTAAAGGTTATTATGATTTTTGAATTTTTTATTGTCTTTAGCTAAATAAATGACTGCTGAAGGCTATCATTATCAATCAGGTCACTGGTTTCATAAGTAATATGGCTTTAATTCTAGGTGAATACATAATATGAGGTGCCAGTAAATTTACATGTGGAACAACAGGCATATCAGTAGCCACCTGAAGAATCTTGTGACCAAGTGATTAATAGTAATAGATCTCAGGTACACAGGATAAATTGCCATGTGGAAATAACTATCTGAAAAGCATGAGTAATAATTTTTATTCCACTCAATAACATTCAGTCGGGGATCCAGAAATATTTTTTGGCATAACCAGCTGAAAGCTAATATTGTTTTAAGGAACCTAGTTTATGCATCAATCTCTGCACGGTAATTCTAATCACTCCACTCAAGTAATTTCAAATCCAAGGTACAATATAATTTTTTTAGCCCCTGGGTTGTTTTATTTTGATTTCATCATTTTCTGAGTTCAAGGGATATCTAAATGTGCAATGACATATCTGAAAATGTAAAGTTTCTGATTTTATTCCATTAATAGGGCGATGGAATGGCTGTAGACAGCACAGGGGCATTATACTTTGGTCTGCTGGCAAAAGATGGCTTTGCTCGTTGGACCCATGAAGCACAAGTTGGTAATGGAGATCCCTCTGAAGCGGAGATCGTGGCACAGGATTCTGTTCGTCTTCAATGGGTGGACAGTTTCGGCTTTGATAGCCCCAATAAAAGCTTATTTGTAGTATCAAACAGACTGCAAAACCTTCAACTGGATGATGTAAATCTTGACGAAATTAATTATCGTCTGTTTCGCATCAAAATTAATGCAAGGTCATACATGTACCCAGACTGATGATGACGAATCAGTTATCTTCAAAATGTTATTGTAATTATTGCCATCTGTGTATTTAAAATTTTGATCGCAAGCTACATGAATGAGCATGAATATGATAAAATGGATTTGATACTGAAAATCTAAAAATTAATCATCAACTGCACACCATAATGAATGCAATTGTTTCTTTATTAAACCAGGTTTAGCATGCATTCTTGGAAGGTGCATAACTAAGTGGATTAAGTAAATTGAACAAAAATCCCTCACACTCTTTCAAAATTACAGCAATCCAATTCATAACCTAAAAATATACTCACCTAGTAGGTTCTCACTGAATTTTATATTTCAAGAATATATGTATTTAGAAACTTAGTGGTAGTGATGAGGCAATATTTGACAGAAGAGAAGCTCATGAATATCGATGATTCCACTGCACAAACGCTCAACAATTGCCCACCGAATCAAATCCACACATCTAACTACTTTTGTCGCTAATCCTGTCATTGAATCAAATTGATGCCAACTGGCCGGGAAGCATGAATCACCTGTTACCCTGAACAAGACCAATAATTCTCTTTCTTAGTTGAATTTTAATTACAAAATTAGTCATCTACACAAAAATCTAAGAATGAGCCCAAACTAATTTATTCCAGCAACAAAAATTCATGAACAGCAGGTTGAGTGGTATATGTGGCACATTCAAGTTCTAAGTTTTCCAATTATTAAAACAGCTAGGAAAGGCCATGGAATCGTGGCATCGATGTTGTTAAAAATACGCACGTCTGCAGAGAGATTACATCGAGAAGTAACACCAGTTTCATAGTTTTAGGGTAAGTAGCCAGTCAGAAAAAATTTGGAGGCAATAGAAATTGAATGCACCTCGTACATAGATTCTCATTTCAGAGGGCTTCATTCTTAAATTCACCCCATGATATTTAGTAAATTTATATGTATATCAATTATAATCCATATTAAGTATCACTGCATGCCACGACCATACCCTGGCACATGATTTATTAAATTAATTCAGACTAGGGTACTGATTTCTACATGTTCCTCATTTTGGGAGGGTCCTTGCCGCCTCCCCTCTCTTGCATTTGCCATGGAGCATGCAGAAATGGCAAACAAGGGTCTTTAAACAGCTGTATGTATCAAACTAGAAAGACTTTTTTTCAATTGTCTGTTACAGCTACCCATCCATTATTGTAGCTAGACAGCACTAACAAGTGTTCTAAATGAAAAACCTACTTCTTAGTGCCCAGATAATAATTATATCTTCACAAAACTTGAAAACAACGATCAAGGAAAGGAAAGACACTTGAAGCACTGAAACTTAATTAAAACTTATAAGCTTTTAGAGCCATTAAAGCTACCAACGTCAATGCAGGGAACACAAACACTATTGTCTCCCTCACTCCAAAGAGCAATGCATCTTCAGCTCTGCATGCTGGCGAAAGACAAGTGCACGAAATAGGTGAGGAAATGGCTGCTTAAGTATCAGCCAAGGCCATGTTTTCCTTAGAGATAGAAAGAATGAAGTTTGTAACATGATTAACAGCTATGCGAGTTGTGAGTGTGAACAGCAGGCAAATTGAACTGAAAAATGAGTGATAGGATAACTGGGATAATGAAAACAAATTAAATTAACATGAGAAAACTCAACTGTCATCTCCTTTTATTTCCTTTCTTTCAATGTGAAGTACAATAGACAAGCTGTTTCAGTATAAAAAGTATAACAATAATGTCCAAGAACAAGATTCAAAGGCTCAAGATGTAATTAACTTCTTAGGCCATTGACCTTCATACAATATGGAAGTATTTCTTGCATACTAAAATAATGTCAAACCATTTGACAGGTGGTCTTCAAAATATAACCGCAAAAGACTTCGACAGCTGCAAGAACTTAATTAAAA
This sequence comes from Ischnura elegans, assembly GCF_921293095.1. Lineage (NCBI taxonomy): Eukaryota > Metazoa > Arthropoda > Insecta > Odonata > Coenagrionidae > Ischnura > Ischnura elegans. The sequence goes on from NC_060248.1 coordinate 105,461,104, forward strand.
ATTTTCAGTAACAAATGCGTAGTAAAAATGTCTTTATTTGAAAGTGCATCCAAAAGTTCACCATACACTTCCCTCAATACCGCTTAATTAACATACGCTCACACACAAACATACAAGGTAGGGAAAAGGACCTTTGTTTAAGGTTCATGCAGTTAGAGATATTACAATTGAACTTACTATTGCAAAAAAAAATGCTGTGGTGGACATAAAAAAAAAGAGTATCATACCACTAGCCACTTTGTCTCATGTTAAAACTACCTAGCCACATCAAGAGTGAACAACTATTATCCAATCTTGACCAACACAAAAATCTCACATTTGAAAAAATTTGGTGTCAAGTAAACTTCGTTTCCAAAGGCGGTGTAGGAGTCCTCTCCAAGTACAAAAAAAAAATTAAGAAAAAGATCAGTGTAGTAAACCATGGAAAATTGTCATTGATAACAAAATAAGTGATTTGTGTAATTGGCTTTTCTTAACATGAGTGCTGTACCACTGAAATTCAGCTCTCATATGCTTTACAAAAATAAAAAGGATTTATAAACCCTATCATTAACATCTCATATTACAAATGTTTCTTAGATCATATTCTAAGTAAATTTTTATATGGAGAGTAATAAAAATTGTCCTATCTCATAATTATCTCATACATATCTGCACAAACATCTCCACTAAAAAAATCACACCTTTACGTGCTAATACCATTACTCTGTTCTCCATTTACTCTGGGATGATTATCTTCTTCCGCTGACGAAGAGCCTTTGGTCCCCGGCCTCAAATCATCAGGAATCACTGTTGAAGGGGTCTTAGGTACAAATGTGGTCCACTCATCGGTATTTTCATCCAAATACTCAAAACTATTGAGGAATGCCTTTCCTGTGAAAAATAAAATAGGAAGTCAATTTGAAGCTTTCGAAAGTATGTTAAATGGAAGGTTATTCCTCGGAACAATGACTTCATCAACTCCTCCATCAAAGTTATTATTCATTAAAATACAGGTATTTTACCCATGCAGCATGATATTGGGACAGTTGAAAATATTTTCAATTAAGAATCATTAAAGACTTAAAAATTTGTAATTCATTATTGATGCTTCCATTTTTTCTCAAGGAAACAGAAAATGATGTACGCAAACTAGACATTGGTATTTTCTGCCTTTAACGTTTAATTGTATTTTAAGAGCAAACGTGTTCTATTAAAGTGGGTATATCATCTCTAAAATGGCGTAAGCATTTGAAAGCATGATAGGTATACGTTTGCCTGAAAAGAATACCCTCATTACACCAGGCACAGAAGAAATGTAGCGGAAAAGGAGAAATAGACCGGGTGTACTGCGGGCAGCATAGTCTCTTTCAAGATAACCTTTAAAGATGCAACTTTACGGTGTCGTTAATAATAAATAATTCATTTCGTTTGGTGCCATCTGCGGGCAGAATTTTTTGGTATATGTTTATGACGACTTTCAATAGTGGTTGTTTCACTTCCTTCGCAAGTGTAGACAATTGCCAAAAATTGGCATTATATCGAATTTTAAAATATAACTTCGGTATTTCTAGGATGAAGAACATTTATATTTCTGTTTCAATCAATTCTCAAAGTTGAATTAGTTCTCTTGTTTATGCCCTGAAAATTTCAAGATGGTAACTTTTTCACGGTTCCGGTACCCGGTTCTACCAGTTCTTGGCCTGTGGAACCGGTATCGAGTACCGATCGCATCAAGTCAGTACTTTGGATCCGGATCGAAGCGGTGGCAATGATTTGAATTTAGTGCCCAAAGTTGAAAAGCCTTGCATTGAATTTAAGGCCAAAAGTGAAAAAAAGATTAAAAACGCATATATTACTTTCCGATTGCAAGCTGTCCAGGTTTTTTTCTTTTGAGATTCACTCACTAACACGTGCATTTAAGGGTTCATCAGTTTGTCGCTCTCGCCAACATTGTAACATTTCCGTAGCTGTGGCTGCTTTCAAACGAGCTGACTTGCCCCTGTCCTCTATGAATGACTTCAAACGAGTTGAATCGCTCCGTTGACGGCACGGCACCCATTTTAATCTGGCCCGGCAATGCACCATGCCTTCTACGGCGTGGAATAGAGACAATGCTAAATAGAGGTCTCTTTAGATTAAACGACTTTTCGCCCGCTGCCGTTCATGCGAAATTCAGGCGGCAGAAAATCGTTTTGTCTGAAAGTGGTCTCGCAGTTGAATCTTTTACATATATAGTAATTCTTCAACATACGAACAAAATGCCTTTTCAGAGCTTGTTTGTAAGTTAATAAACCTAGGCAAATCATCGAAAAGAGTGGTTATCCTGCAGAATGCAACACTGCATTACTATATTGCGTTAGCTCGCAGCTGCTCAGTTTATCCATTTGGTGTCACTATATCGGCGTGTTGAACAGTTTATTGTTGAGGTTATAAGAACTCTGACAGTGGAGCATGCTAACAAATTGTCAATTTGTAACAATTTAAGCTACATCGCAGAATATATTTTGAACTAACTCACAAGTTACTACAAATTAACGGATGATGTTGTCAGAAGTTTGGGGAGTTTCATTATTGATCCTGATGCCATGCCAACTATATATGCAGTGTGTTAACTGTGCTCCAACCATATTTCACGTGGCCCTTCAAAATAAACATCGACCACTACTGTTTTCAGTGAATGTCTGTTCATGGTAATATTTCTGCCAAAAATAGAATAGCAGGGTTCCCACTCTAACTACATTATAAAATTCACGGTTTTTTCCAGGTTTTCATGGTCTAAATGTCATCAAATTCACGGTTTATAGATACGGCATTTTAGGCAGAAATATTGATCACGTAACAATCATCAGCCGCATGTTAACTAAAAATGTAACAAACGCAACAAATTCCTTGAATGCAGCAATGACAGTGCTATATCTCATGATGGCACCTATCGTTAGCAAAATTCATGTCCGGCTAAAAGGGTGTGAGTGTGAAAGCAGGGTGGCAGGGAAGTGAAGAAATGCCTGATTTTTTGCCAGGGTTAATGTCTTCCAATCGCAGGCTTCAGGTCAATGTGCTGTCATCGCACACGGACCAATTAATAGATAGTTGCGCTTTCTTATCCACGTGTGCAGGTAAATGCGTGGACAGTCTGCAAGTGACTCGACCTTGAAACATGATCGTAACATCCTTTTTTCTTTTAATCTGTCTATCGTAAATCTAAAATCAATTTTGAGAGATTTATAAGGTTTTGTGACGAAATTCACGGCTATTTCCAGGTTTTTTCACGGTAGACGAAATTCACGGCTTATTCACGGTTTTAAGGTTTTCACGGTTGAGTGGGAACCGTGGAATAGATTGGACCCAGATAGGGTAAAAATGTTGAATTTTTAAAATCAAAACCTGGATAAAGAACCAGTAGCTGATGGATGTAATGTGACTTATTGTTCGATCATGCATTCTTTAACAAACGTGTTACATACTTCAACTTTCTTTCTTGGCAAATAAAATTATGGAGAAGATCTTAAGTTTTTTTTTTACAGAGCTTTCCTACTTATTTACATTTTAGGTGAAATTATTTTCATTCACTTCTTGTGGTTGTTCATTTAAATTTGCCATTAATTCAGATAATAAGAGTTCATCCTTGGAACCAAGTATAGAGAATCGAGAACTGAAAAAATTTAAAATCAGACTCAGTTTCATGAAAAGGATATCTAATTTTTATTCACCACAGAGGTCAGTCCTGGGCTTGAAAATACCCCCCTCATCAAATGAGTTATAGGGAAAACTGTTATCTTTTTAGCAGCTTCGGCAGAGGTATGCTGTCAGTCTACCATTTAAGACATCAGAAGGGATTAATACATCTTAGTTACCTGAAAAGCCACCGACAGCATAGAGACGATCACCAATAACCGCAACTCCAACATTGGCACGTGGCGTTGTCATGTTAGGTCCCGGGGTCCATGTCTGCTTGACAGGATCAAAAATTTCAGTCGAACACAGGGATTGGGTGCCATTTGAGCCACCAACAACATACAATTTGCCTGTTGAACAACAAAAAAAATATTATAACGACATCTATTCACACAAAGTGCTTTGTGGTGACAGGAAATGCATTAAAACTCACCTTTGAAGATGGCAACACCACACCCTCTCCTAGCAGTGATCATTCCTTTAGTGAAGCTCCAAGTATCAGTCGTGGGGTCATACACCTCAACCGAGTTGAGGCAATTCCAGGCATCACAGCCACCTGCTGCATACACACGCCCATCCATCGAACAAACTCCTGCCTGGTAGCGCCCTAGAATCACCAATTTTAATTCACATTATTTCTACATGAACTAAACATAGAACCTAGAAAAATACATTTAAAATGGTACAGAAGAACATAAAGCACTCTCAAGATATTTAATATAAGAAAATGATTATGAGGTATGTTGGTGACAATGTAATAGCAAAAGTCTTGGCTCACAATCTAATAACTATTATTAAGAATGTGTAGCTCCTTCCATGTTCACAATGACATTCACAGGGCAACTACTCAAATATCTAACTAAAATCCACAAAATTTTCAAGACTGTTTCATAGCATGAACTTAACAGAATATTCATATTTACAGATGATTATAAAAATACTAAATAGTTTTATTCTAACCACAAATCAAATAATGTAAAATTGTGCAATTAATGACTTTTAGCTTTCCTCAACAATGATCAGATTCACCTATTGGGAAAAATACGCTCAAATATTGAAGATAAACTGAGCATAATGGGATTAGAATCTATCTCCAGGTTTTATAGAGGAGTGGCATTCAAATGAATGCAGCATGAGTTTACATCAAATAATGTATCAACCCACCCACCATTAGCAAGGCATAGGACAACCGATCCATTATCACCACATCACTATTGATTATGCTACTGTCTTTCATACTTGAGCATCTCATTAATTATAAATGCATAATTTCATAACAATCAGAAAATTCCCATGAACTACAGAGCCAACAATTTAATTGCTTACATGAAACATATTTTTATTATAAATTCACACTAATGCAGTGGTGGCCCTCACAACAAAACTGTCTTCTGTGCCACTGAGATTTGTTCACTTTTAACACCCTATGGAGGGACCAAATTATGACCACCAGCAATACACCTTTTGGTTAAATTATCATAACAGAAAAGGAGCTGCTAAGGAAGCAGGAGAAAAGGATGCCTTAAAAGGCAAGCAACTTGCTGTAAGACTTAAGAACACTTTTCAACAAATTAACAAATGGAATGCAATTCTGACACTTTAATTCCCTAGATTTAAATAAAGTAATCTGTTTTCAAAACTGGAGTAGCTTAATATATGAGCAAGAAATAAGCTTCACTCACCTATTTGCAAAGGTGCCAACCTGTTCCACTGTTTGAGCACTGGGTCAAAAGCCTCACACTGCTTAATGCCCACTTGACCATTCCAGCCACCAATGCAGTATATCTTCCCTCCAAGCTCACAGACTCCTGCAAAAATACAAGAAAAGGGAAAGGGACAGGAGGCCATAGTTAGATATAGTAGCCAGTAAAGATATTTCCTAGATTCACCATATTACTCACAAGAGGAAACTATAGGAAAAAACAAGGAAGTGGGACATAAAACAGCCATTCTGCACACCTTATGCTAATGGAAGACCACTTGAAATCAAACAATTTGTGCTTCCTAAAAACCAATGAAGACCCTTTCTTGTCTATAACATCACCATAAATGAACTGATTTTTTAAACTGGTTTAACAGGAACATTCCGCTCATTTGCAGCAATGAGAAACATATCATTTGATGGAGTAAATCTTTTCTCAGAAAGGGAAGACAAAAATGGGTCAAAACATTAGTTTTTTAACATAGCAAATAATTAAGTTCATGCACGTGAGAAAGGAAGGGCCCATTAATGTTCTTTCAATATAAATTATGACGTAATAATTAAACCCATGCAGCAGTTTCCCAACATCCTGAAAACTTGCGTCAACTAACAAGCTCCAATGACCTTGCTAGAATGCCTCAAACCCAACAACTCTTGCATATGGTACAATAGAGGTGGGTCCTCACAGACTATTCCAAAATATTAATGGGGAAAGATGGAGATCGATCGTGAAGGCTGCCATTGCAGGATCTCTGTCTGCCATCAGCCAGGAGGGCAGCCAAAGGCCTTTATCAAGGGCTTCTGTAATTGACACAAGATAAAACTAAACTAAAATAAAACAATAGAAGAGTATGCCATAGTAGGAGACTGCTTTGGGTCCAAACTACTACAACAAACCAAAAAAATGCCCCTAGTCATTTTAAATAGTTCTTAGCATATGGTTAAAAGCATTTCACCATACTCACCAAGTCAGGAGATAGTAATTCTGGATATTTTGTGTTTATATCGAGAGAGTCCTAGAAATAAAAATCCCTCGTCTCTTGTGTGGGAAATGCCAGAGTGCAACCCTGAGCCACCTGTATTCATGAGATGAGCAGTAAATTTGCCACATGATAAATCAAGCTACTGAAATTTTTTCCTCAAATTCATGCAGCGAATGAAAATTCAGAATAGACAAAGACACTAGCTGGCAGGAGCCCCAGGAGCCCAGTGGCCACACTCTGCATTACCATTGCATTCTTTTTGTGTGTATGCATGTGTGTGGCAATGTGTGCGATGATGTCATTTTCTTCCCAGGTGGGACAGTGTGTCTGCCCACCATAACTCCTTCAATCTCCACCACAACACGTCACAGCTGAAAACAAAATAAGACAAAACTTTAAATGCTTGATAGGGTTATGCATCCATTCTACACACACAAATTCACCACAGGCATACTTTTCCCAAACATGCCACGACGAGACTGGTCCCTGCCAATTCTAGATGGAATCCCTCTTTCTCATGTACAGCATATCCTCGATATAAAGCACCTCTAAAAGTGTACTAACTCAAACTCAAAATTTGAATGAGGGCGGAGGTAATAAATTCTGAAAATTAAATAACAAAAGCCGAAATGAGGAATAAAATAAAATTAATATGGAGCGATACATAGAGAAAACCTACAGAATTTAGCTGGAATGAATCCTGTTGATCTCCAGTGAATCAGAGCCAACTGAGGAACCCAAAAAAGCCCTGGAATACAGGACCTGGTCCAGCGCATTTCCTCCTCGACGCCTGGTAGTTAAGTCCAGGTGTTGCAGTGCCCATCCTTGAGATTCAATTTTAGAGGTAAAAGGCACACAGGCGGAAAGAGCGATACCATTAAGTGACTTGGGAGAGTAAATTATGCATGTACGCATGCAATAAGAAAAAAGAAGGACATCGAACAGTCCTTACAAACAACAAGGGAAAAACAAAACTGACATCAGTGCTTTGTCTAAAGCTCACTGTAATGCCAAATATGAGCAAATTTATTACATAATTTTGGTTAACCATTTCTAATGAAAGTAAAATTCATCAATTTGATGAATGAACGTCTTTCAGCCAAATAAAGCATTATGTCGAGGATATCCCACATTCATTCCCATTCTTTCTATCCTTAGCATTATTACCAAAGGCTGCCACAGTTGCTACTGAAAATACGATTTCAAGTGTCTAGATTCCTCACAATAGGCTGCAAAGGTGACTTCCCGATCAGCCAGTCCTAAAATGTGACTACCAATTGGTTAATGACTGTAGGAGATAAGTTTAAACATTGGAGATATTCCCTAATATTACAGACAAAAAATCATTCATAAAGCTACTCTGACGGAGTATGCCTTTTAAATTAACTAACAATGAACCGCAAATGAATTGATAGGTCTGCCAAAGATCATGAAATAAGCACTAAAGTAGGAGACTATATACCTCCCATATTGTCGTTGATAATGTCGTGCTTGAAGGCAGCTACAACATATCAGGGAAATCATTCTGAAATATCGCATATTACACCACATAAATACGAAGTCCTAGACATTGCCACGCTGAAAAACAATAGAAAAATATTGGCTGTCACTTGATAACAAGGCCTAGAATATAATCTCCTCTACGAAATATTTTAACTTAAATCAATAAACTTCTCCCACAAATTAAATTAGCATATCAACGTAAAATACCTTTGCTGGTTATTTAACCAGGTAAATATTTGATCATCCCATCAACCAAAATTAACAGGAGTTGGGCAAGCAATTAAAGGCTGAAAATAAAGTAAATTTTAACACCAAGTACAAAGATACCCAGCATGTCAAAAATTCACACTGACCAGCATTGGATCTAGCTAAGGCCATAGAAGGCAATCGTCCCCAGCGACCATCCTTGGGGTTATACACCTCAGCTGTGTCCAATTCTGTGGTGCCATTGCTGCCACCAACTGCGTACAGAAGGTCTCCAGCCACAGCTACTGCAAACCGCCCCCTGGCTTCCCTCATGGGAGGAAGGGGAGACCATGTGTTCTGCATGGGATCATACACTTCAACACAACGAAGGCACTCCCCACGGTCATATCCTCCTGAAATTTCAAAAATAATGACAGATAAATTAAAACTATGTCAAGAAAATTGAAATCATTATTCTGTTTTACATCAACAGAATAATTTCTTTGATTGCAAATGGAAGATAAAGGGATTTATGAAGAGACTTATCTTAGACAGTAATTGCAATCAAAGATTTAAAAGACTATTCTTTTGAAGTTATACATACATTAGATTCCACTTCACATATTATAAAAACTATACTTCAAAATAAAGGTTATGCATTCCAATTAAAGAAGTACGACTAGGTATTTGGCACTGTCATACTATAGACCTACGAGTTGGATCATCTGGGCCATCTAAGACCAACGGGAAGCACTATTTCATGAGCTCCTTCAGTTGAGGCAGTGGGATGAGTAGCTCCAGAGAGATTATTCCCAATTAATATAATTTATTGTTTTTCGAATATTTACTACGAAAATCTATGATCTATCGAAACAATAACACACTTTTATGCTTCTAATTTTAGCTAGGCAACGAAAAAGAAATTCGTTTTTACACCATACTGAAAAACAAAAGATGCATGATAAATGAATATGGACAAAATTCATGAAATGTTTACATTCTATAGTAAATCAATAATGCGAAGAACCTTGTTAGGCTCTCGCATATAATAGCCTTTTTGAGCTCTTCACTAAAAACGATATTCTCCGTGGCGTTGTACACATCGAAATGCTGTATTTCTCCTAATATAGTCCCCCTCTAAATATAATCCCCCCTAATTTTGAGGCTTCAGTTTCGGGAAAAAAATTAAAAAATGCATTTGAATGTAGTCCCCCTTTTTGCCATGCCCATTTTCGGAAAAAAAGGGGGGCCTATATTCTGATAAATACGGTATTTATAAAATTTATCTACCACCTGGTTTTATCAATATTAAAATACATGTGTCTTTTGTCTCACTGGTTGCACAATGAAGCCAATTAAGTATAAAAAAATGGTTTTTCTGAATTCCAAATTCTATATGTTGACAAAATTATTGAAGATATAACATTAACAAGTGAGAGTACCTATGGTGATACCCATTCCTTCCGAGGTGAGTGCATAAATACTTAAAAAACCTGTGAAAAAGAAAATCCGCATGCAAGGGATATTCACGCTACACCTATGAATGTGAATTATAATAAATGAGCAACCACAGCAGATCAAGTCAAAATATTACGTTCCACAACCGTAAAAGTGAACACAAATCTCATTCAAAAGCCAGTATCTGTCGTAGATCTAAATCCAAATGTTAAAGGAGTAATATAAAGGCATCAGAAGGATGCAAAATTAATTTCCTATGCAAATTAATAAATGTATCAAAAAATATTGACAAAATCTTCTGGCATTTTCAATAAATCAATAAAACTTATCGAAGTTAACCCAATCACCTTAAGTAGACAAAAGCCATCATATTTGTTTTGTCAAGAGTCCCTCCAGTATGACACCTCACTTTATCTATCAGGTATCGAATGTCTTCACCAATTGCTGAATTTACAACAAAGGTGAAGAGCATACCTGCATGATCAATTGCCAGCCGAGTGCCCTCAACATTAAAATATCAAACTTTTGAGGCACATGTAAAGGGAAAACATTTTTTTCCGTAAAGCTTGTGTCATTATATTTGTTGACCAGTGATGATGATGAAAGCTTATGTATATAGGGGCCAAAAAAGGGATCACACCTAAATGTGTTATCTTACAAATGGAAAGCTGTAACTGAAGAACCATCCACTGAAGTAAGGATCAAGCGTACGTTGCTAAGTTTCATCCAGGATGAGGATAGAGCCCTATTCCCCAAGATGGTAATATTGATACCAGTACAGAACGCACTCAATCGCTTTCCTTCCAGAAGCATTGCAGTTAGCAAAGTTTCACCAAAACCCACACTCACTCCACAAGGCAACTACGAGTTGGTGATAAAGAGAAAAACATGAACATTCAATGCTCTCTTTCACAAATGCATATTTCAGAATTGTTTCGACTGGTAGAAGCATCACTGAGAGTCAGGTGGCTGGCACCTAAAGCAGGATGGAATGTAAGAGATAACAGGCTGTCGGTCTTATTTCTCACATTGGAAGTACAGAATTTTCTCCAGGTATGAGGGAAAACCGAAAACTACTTAGAAATTCTTACCCCCTGCCAGTAGAGTCGCCAGGAATATGATCGCATATTGAAAACATTCCAGAGCAAAGGGGAGTCCTCCCCAGGAAATTTAGGGATTTTTGATGTAGAAAACATGATTTTTAAGACTCAAAAACAGTAATTTTGTACGAGTATTTATTAAATTCGGCAAAAAAGGCTCAAGGGGGAGCTTGTAACCTGGGAACCCCCCTCTGGGCCCCCGTGGCTAAGCCAGTGTCCCTTGTCTCTTGTCAGACAGAGTTGAGGTTGGATGACAAATGTACAGGTGATTACTTGGCTAAGAAGGCAAGTACTAGGCAAACATGTGCACATAGGAACCTTCTTAACTAAGGTGGTCCTGGGGATGGGCTGCACTGATCATGGGTCCCGGATGACAAGAAAAACTGATTTTGCACCTGCTTGCAGGTCTCAAGTATGCACAGTACTGGCATAGTAAACTGAATTTGAACCCTGGCACCCCAGTCTGGAGCCATAAATTCAACACTGTGGGCAACCATCTAATTGCAATTCGGGTATTTCTTAGCATAAACTACAATAGACATGTTATTGAAAAGAGCAGACACTTACCACAGACAAGGAGGGATCCACAGAGACTTGCACATCCAACAGCACACTTAACAGAAGCCATGTGAGGGAGAGCACAGTACAGATCTGGCAATTGTCCTTGTCCTCCATCGACACTCTCTCCATTTCTTTCATTCACAGTCTTCCTTTTTCTCCTCCTCTGTTTCCTGCCCTCGCCTTCCTCTTCCTCATCTCCACCCTCCCGGCAAGATTCAGCACTTCTAGATTCTTCTCCATCCGTCACACCATTCCCGTTAGGTACAGAGACCACTTCCTCTTCTTCCTCCCCCTCCTCACCTTCCTCCTCTTCTTCCCTGATAGTAGTAGGGGAAGAATCCATGGCAGATGTTGGAGACGGACTTGAAGGCTGATTCAGCCGCAGAAGAACAGACATTGTGGTGAGGAAGCCATCTATGGCAGCGAGTGCAAGGAAGCTGTGTTCTGCAAAGTAATTGTGATTGTTAGCAAAAATAAAAGAGGGTGTTCAGCTAATCAATTTCTTTGCTCAATCTCAATTCACTCAAACTCTTACCATGAACTTTCACAGATGCAATTAGCTTCCATTCAGCCTCGGCTGGAGCCTCTATCCTTTCATCTCCACTTATCTCTCTTGAATACATAATAACTCGAGGTTTTGCAGGGTGCAGGGGTCCCTTTCGGCGATTCTATAAAAAAAGTAATACATGTCTCAACAATAATGAACTGTAACTATTGATATGAGCTAGAAACTCATGTTTCCAGGATTAGTGATACACTTCATCCAACTCAAAAAAATCTTACCACTTTAAAAGTAACCACAAAGCAAAAATTCCTCATTTATGGCTTGTATACTAAGTCAGAATGTGCAGTCTTATGAGGTAAAATTTTTTGCATGGTAATATAAGGAATTATACGAATATGAAGCATTATACAAATGTCATTCGGCAAAGGTAAATTTCATCCTAATAAATTAATCAAATAAATAATTCTCGAAAACTGTGGTAAGCATGCTTAATAACTCAAAGTACAGTACACAATACTTAGCACTAAAGTGAAATCATACCTTGGCATTTATTTGAGATTTCTTCTTTATAGATAGCTTTTTATAATCTTGAACTAATTCTGTGTCACTCACATCACCAGTGGGTAGCTCAGTGCAGTCTTGCAAGGAATTGTCCATGGCTAAATACAGCAAGTGTGTCTAAAAGACGAAAGAGATATTATTAATAATTCGGTTTCTTAAATAATGTTATAAGCACAAGAAAACCTCTCATAATGACATTCTCACCTTGTCAGTGAGGGCTTCCATTCTAGTAGGAGGCTCTTCATCTTCCCAATGTTGCCGGACCCAGTCTAAAACGAGGCGGCAGAGGGAATCACTGCCAACCAAAGACATTTCCTCTCTTGTCTGATGCAGAACTTCGATACGGGCACACGGAAGGGTAGAGATTGCAGGTGATTTGTAAATTTGAGAAAACTGAAAAAAAGTCAAAATATTAACACCACTTCACATATGTCAGCATTTGCAAAGAAATGGGAGTGCAATGAGGAAGGCCTGAAGATCGTCAACAGATGACAGAATCCAAATTAGTCATAATCACACAATGCAATGGGCGTCCCCATATGAAAATATTTATCAAACCTGTAAGCTTATATACCTTATGCCATACTTGCAACACACAGGACAAATATGATCATAATACAAGGTTGACTTCAAACAACTGTCGCACATTGCATGTACATATAGTTCTTTATAATAAACGATTCTTGTCTTTTCATGAGTAACAATGAAACTCTCGAATAATGCAAAATATCTAGTAATGAAATAAAAACAAAATAAATTCTAAGAGGCATCAAATTACCATTCCCAGAGTGACTTTCCTTTTGCATTTGATATTGCGGAGTTTCTGCATATCCAATTGCATACAAAAACAAAATAAATTACACCATATTTACTCCACAATCAAGTTTCGACGAACAAACGATTCGGAAGCCAATAAAAACTCAACTTTAAATTAGAAACATGAATACACTTCGGGTCTCATAATGGGTCAAAAATAGTTTGCAAGAGGGGCTTATTTAGGCCTTGACTCCAACATAAGAATTAATCGATTCCAAGAGAATTAGTGACCCAGAAAAACGTTTGCATCGATACAAAGGAAGTTCCCCGGAAATAATAAAAAAAAAACAACACCGACACATTTAAAATACAAGGCACAACACTAAAACGGCATCATGGGAAATATTGACGAAACTCTGCACTGCAGCTATCTGTTGGATTCCATGAGGCCAAAGAAAAAAAAACTAGGGACGAGACTACCATTTAAGTTTTAAGGTGGAATTACCTCAGTGAAAATTACCTAATGAGACAGGTAAAAAAATTCCTCAAATGCAATTCAATGAAAATCCGACAGAAATTAATGAAACCTACCTCTTTCGCGATAAAAGCATCCACCTTCGATACCAAATTGTGGTTGCGGCTGATTCCAGGCAAGGATCGAATCTCAATACAATTCCTTACATCAAGAGCACGGATTAAATGCTGACTGCACTCTTGAACGACCATATCCATTTTAAGTTGCCGAGCAGCTAGGTACACACTCCTCACCAAATGATCTGGCACCTCTAACCTATTTGTCAATAAGAAAAATAGCCATAAATTAGCATAAAAATCATTATAGAGAATAGGAAATTAATGTAGCACAGGCCAAAAAGGACTTCTCTCGTTCCATACACCACTATCGCAATTATTTGACTATACTTACCCGATCCCTAGCACTAAAAATACTTGTAAATGGTAAAGTATGAAGGTACAGCATTATGAACTTAACTCACCTCGCAGTATACGCATAATCAATTAGTTTTTCGAAGGCATTTTTATCAAATATCCCATTCAGCTTATATGTTATGACATTTTCTCGAGCATTCCCTTTAGATTCGTCGTCGGCAGAAAATAATTCAAACAAGTAAGGGCTGACACTTGCCAGTACAGCTCTATGGGAATGTATTTCGGTACTTCCCACCTGGTGGACAAAAAAATGATTCACAGTCACCACACAGTGGCAATACTCCACAACACGAAAATAGGACTTTAATATCCTTTTTAAACAATTATAGAAGTTTTAGATAGCATAATTCGTCGATTGCCGCACTGCTAACTAAAACAACAAGATCGATAGTAGTGTACTCACATGTAGGACTACATCACAGAAGTGTCTATTTTTCCTCATCATGTTCAGGGCCTGGAGGGTTCTGCCGAGATGCTTCTCATCTTCAAACACTAAATCATTGACTGATCCTTGTTCAGATTGATGCTGTTCAACCATCGTGGAGTGGCCCTTCGAGTTGATGGATAACTCTGAAAGAGCAAACACCATAATTACGATTAATTTGCGCTCATTTTCAAAGGACTTTCTTCAGCTTTGGTGAATCAACCTCAAACTAATATCACGGGTAAAATCATTTGCCAAGCACTTAAACAAGAGTAACACAGTGGAATATCACTTCACAACATTTTTCCGAGCACGAACACAATTGAACGTAAGAAACCCAAGTTATACAGCAAAAAAGCGAGAGCCGGTAACCTTCAAATAATGGTAAATTATGAAATAATTACCATCATTTTCAGTAGGATACATGCTGGCGACGAATTATATATTACTTTCAAAGTTAATCATGAACTTCCAATGCGCAAATCACTATTCCTGAACAAGTACTGCCAGCCTGCAACCATGCTCCTTCGGCGTTTTGCGGGCTAAGGCTGTTCCAAGAAGCGGCTGCCCCCCTAACCCAGTATTCAGGCTGTTCCGCACCTTACGCCGAAATCGGTAAATGTTATAAGTAATTTTTAGGGAGTGTTTATACAAGTATATGAGTAATTATAATTAATTTAGTAGCAAATACCATTATGTATCCTTAACATTTTAATGTTTTCATATGTATGACTTCCACTCGCGAAGCTACGTGTGTGCCAAGAGTTTTTCTTCAAACAAAACCAAATAGAACGACTGAAACTGATTCCATACGTGAGGGATCATTGTCCTCAAGAAAACCGGCTGTGATCCACTTTTAGTCGATTTTTAAATCATTCTATGATTATGCTTAATTGATTATTTATCTCATCGGTATAATCCAATCCAATACCCTGGAAATAATAATTAATTTGGAGCATGCCATTGTCGCCTGAAAGGAGAAGCGACCGATATTCTGGTCCTCCCTAATATCTGTCTAGTGCGGACCGATATTTAGCGGAGCGCTAGGAAACGTAATACTTGAATATTGAGGCTCTCGTTGCTGCAAGATAACAAAAGTGACACGAGGCGAGTCCTGAACAGTATTGAACAAATGCAAGTATGACAGGTATAGATTTTACTCAATCAGAATTTAAAGATTCATTCAAGTTTAACGTACCGTTATCACCACCGCCCATTGGGTCTGCCATGCTTCTTAAAATTTTCATCTTTAATTTGCAGTATAAGTATTAAGGTAAAATCCGGCCAATTCTCCTAGCGTATGATTGGCGAGTAATCCTGGGGTTCACTTCAACTGTTACCAACAATGAAGGTAAAATAAATAAAAGGGTTGTGCGCAGTTCGTAGCAACGCATTTTTCTCTCCAAAAGGTCAGACGTAGTTTTTAGCGGATCGATGAACGGCGCGGGCGACTCAACTTCAATGGCTCGCTTTTCACCTTGAATTTTCGGTCATCCACTACGTTTCTCCGGAATTCACGAGTGAGTCAATGTAGACTCATAAACTAAGGAGAAGTTTCCCCTATAATATAAATTAATTGCAGAGGATGCTATGGGAAAGTAGGTGGCGTTCCGTAATGTCTTCGTGGTTTCTTAGAATGATTCAAATACTACTGACCATGGGTGTACTCAGCGAAGGGTAGGGGGAGGCAGCTGCCCCCCCCTACCCCCTACCCTACCCCCCATCTACCGATTTGATCGATAGATTTTTCTTCCTCATAGGAAAATCTACTAAAATTGGCAGAATATTAATTGTGTACACATGGTTTCGCTAGGTAGAGCCTCCTTTGCTTCCATAGCACTGGAGTGTTTTATCCCTATTTCCCGCCCTTCCATTCCTTTCCTTTCCCTGGAGGCGTCGGCGGGCTCCGATCGCGACGGCGCCTCTGTCCTTTTTCCTTCCTCTCCAGCCCCTCCCCGGGTGTCCTGGCGTATAAGCCTCGGGCTTGGTTCCGGGCCCCGGTGTGTTGTACCCTTGGCGGGGTTCGCCTTGAACCCTCGCAATTCCTGCCCCCCCCCCCCCTTAGAAGCAAAAGTCTTTAAGCAAAATCAGTACTGATTGAAACGAAAGTATTCAACAAATTTTCTTTAAACCCACGAAAAATTATATATTAAAACTATTTTTTCAAGGAAATAATCTCATAAATCTCATAGCTTGCCCCTCGCCCCTAGGCCATGGCTTGTCCCCCCAGTTTTGATCCTGGGTACGCCCTTGCTACTGACTAGGGGCGCAGCTAGGAATTAAGGCTGGGGGGGGGTGGGGGGAGGGGGGGTGTTAGGTGCAACCAATACCGGGGTGTGAGGGGGTATGGAATACCCACCAGGATAAGCGATAGGTGCAATATTAATAAATTGCAGAATTTTGAGTTAAATGGTTCAAAATGGTGAGTTTTACGGATTTATGAGGGATATTCTATTAATCCTTACACTATTCTATTAGTAATATCATTCCAATTAAGTTAAATGGATTAAATTTAAAAATTTCTGAGCTCTGGGAGGGGGGGGGTTTATCCCCCAAAACCCCCCTCGCTGCGCCACTGATACCGACTTCTTTGTTTTTCTAGTTGTCTCGTACTGAGGTATTCCATACGCCGCAGACACCCGGAAAATTAATTCGACTATATTAGCTGATATTACCCTCCCCGATATTAGGTCCTGGATTAAATACTGAAGTGGAGGTTATCCAGAGCTTTGCGCAACGAGAACGTATCTCCAGAATGTTTTTTACTCATCAGTATTCATCGAATGTACACGTTACACAATGCTCACGCCCGAACGCCGGGAACTCTAGGACAACTAGGTTTAGATCTGCGGGTATTTTATTGACTGAATTTCTACATTAGATCAAGCGGAATACATACAACATCTCATGAGAAGTGATAATTCCAGTTCTCTCGCTCGCTAGACCAAAATACATCATGCATGAATAGGTAAAGAGCTCCAGGCATGGGAGAGAAGAGCTTTTATAATATTGCGTCAATCTAGTTCCTCAACCAAGCGATTTAGTGGGTATACGAGCCAGCTTCCTAGAGCTATTTCCTTAAATGACATTTGAATTACGGATGAATTTGCTTTCGCCTAGTATTTGGGTTAAATGCTTCCCGTCCCCTGTTTAACGCATGCATAATTTTCTTTTTTCCAAAGCCTTTCTCCTGCGAAAATTTTTTTCTTGGGTAGGTTTACTGTGCTAAGCTCCACGTTAAATACCAGTAAAACTTCTCTCACTCTAGGGACTTGTAGCCATGCATTTGCGTATAAAGTCCCTTACCTCCTTTACAAGGACACAAAGACTATTTAACTAATAAAAATTAAAATTTGGTGGAGGTTCATGACCCCTGTGACTCCCCCTAAATCCGCCCCTAATTCAAGTGATTATGACCCCTACGGAGATATACCTAATCTATATGCGCCACTGTGTGGAATGCGAGAATTTGAGAACCCCATGTCAGTTTCAACACGAATTCATTCAGTGTTATTCATTTTTTTTGGCGAAAGTTCGTTCATTTTTGTGGGGAAATAAATGACCTTCAGCTTGTAGATAGAAACTCCCCATAAGTACAACCAGATTTGATGGATGGGTTGTGATATTAAAAATGTCATACACGTAAGCGTTTGATCTTGAATTGACTCATTTTCTCCGTCGTTTCCATCCCTAGTTTCTGGGAGTTTGCCAGTTCAGCAAATGACCGATGCGTCATCAAGGGGATGACAATTTTTACTGGTAAACGACGCGAAATAACGCGACAAATTTAGTTGGAGTTTCTCGGAATTTCACGTGTACAGGCGGTGTAGGAAGTTGAATTTGGATAGCCCGTGAATCCTTTGATTGCTTGACGATGCCTGTGATTAAACTCGTTGGCAGAGTCGCGTGTTTTTCCTTTATTCCTGCACAACTGTGGTACTGCCCATGGACAAACCTATACGCAATATACGACGTACTTTTCACGCGAGATTAATCTCACTTGGATTATTTTTTAGAAAAATATAGCTGGTTGGTTTAATCGTTTACTAATGAGCGTGGAAAGACTTACGAGTTTCTAAGTAAGGTCTTTATTTGGTCACACAGTTAATAGGGTTCATTTCAGTTTTAGGGAAAACATTTTCATTAGCGACGAAATTGAATATTCCTTTCTTGAGCATGGTGACAGAAATTCAAATCAAACAAGAAGGCACTTGAAATGGGTCCCCAAGATAGGTTTCATCGTAATATAGCCTAAGATATGTATGCTAGCCTTCAAAATGAATTTATTGGAATAGATTTATGCTAGAAATGAGAAGTTGTAAAATTAAGAGATATAGCGATGACTCATAAGTATTACGAAAACAGAAAAATACCAAACCAATTTCAGGTATAAAGATTGTCCCGGAAATATTATGGTAGAAACGGATTAACTATTAGAAATGAGTCAGTAGGATTTTATATTTGTGCCCTTACGACTTGTTGCGAAAAATGACCGAGAGTGGTCATTTTGATGAAAATTCTAAATACAATGACCAAGTTTTAAAAAATTTGGATTTTGGAAACATCGACGTAAGTGAAATAATTTGAGCGATGCTTAAAACTGAGGTAAAACTGAAGACCCATGGGTTGACGACATTTGATTCCGGCGTGGAATTCCATTATCCCTGTCAAGAACCCTGCAACAGCTTTGTTATTGTAGGGTTCTTAGTCCTTTTCGAAGTCAGCGGTTCATGGTATTCATGATTCAGATTGAGAGGAACTTCACTCTTCCCGAAGGATGTCTAAGTTTCTCCATTAAAATTCAGAAACCTCGAATTGAATTGAGCAGGGCATGCCCTATCAGTCACTCGAATTTGAGCCGGTTTGGTTGAAAATTCAATGCCAAACAAATTTGGCGACCATAGAGAAAAATCAAACCCATTCTAATTCCGTGGTTGTCCTCTATTTGAAAGAAAACCGACTCTTTCAAGCCTCGCGAATATTTGGGCCCGGTTATTTACTCTGTCTGTGGAGAAGGGCTGGAGAAATCAAAGAGAAGTAAATCTCCGATGGACACGCTAGTAGAAACGACAAAATGCAACTAATAGGTTTTCAGTGTGATTCAAGTAGACGCACTCTATTACGGCAGTATATTAGGGGGGGGGTTCCTAAATGAATTGAGGAAAATAATGAAAAAAGATAAGAATTAGAGTCTGATTTGCTGAATGAGTAATATGCAAGAGCATTAACACGTTATGTAGTGATGCGTCGTCGTGTAAATTATTATAAATATTATCATACTGACGAGAAGTGGCAGCTGATTCAGCATTGCTATGAAAAGAATATTATGCGATAGTGAAAGTTTAAATATGTTTTGACAGGATAGGAAGGTATGATATCGTAGGATAACAATTTTTGACTGGAAAGTTTTATTTTCACCTGCTCATGCCATCAATATATTCAAATGGATTAAAATATAACTTTCGTAAAAGCAAAATCATACATTAAGCTGTCCTAAGAAAACTAGACGTGATAGAAATAATCTAAGCGCAGGTTCGGAATCAGCGCGAAAAATACATATAAGACCACATAAAATAGTCTCTAGGACAAAATATATGTTGACCAGTGTTATTAGAAAGTATTTACATACAAAATATTATTCGACGCTCTTGTTTAAAATGAGTTATCTTACATTGATCTTGCTCTCTCCCCACTATTATCTTATTACGCTCACTACCATCTATCCATCTTATGTCACTGTTAAGAATCGCAATTCCGTACTCGTGAGAGAGGCAAAACTGGAGGGCCAAAATCACATCCTTGAATTTCACGATGAATTCCTGAAGTGTTATGACAGGTTCTCGCTCGTCACCGAGGTTACGCCCTGTATTGGAGCCTGACCTATGTTTAGAGTTGATAATGGTACTCCTCTCAGAGACGAATATAAAGGGTGGTGGCCCAGCCCTTCTCCCCCGAAATGAGGGTCTATCGATGCCACAGCACCCGATGCAATGTACCTGCACTTGGCGACTCATTCTATTTCCCCTCCTCGTATAGGTGCTGATTATACTCGAGGCTTGCACCCTGGCGCGGCGCGCGGAGCAGGGCGCTGGTCCGTGGGGTGCAGAGAGGAAGAGATCGTGTTTATTTTCAGAAGGGGTCGCAGCCGGCGAAAGTGCAAGTCAAGAAGTGCAGTCTCCTTTTGCTGTCTCGAAAATGCGCCGTTGCTCGACGAAGCACGCAAGTTATTACGGAATTATTTCCCTATGCACGCAAGCAGCTCAAAAAAAAGCCAGCGTATGAGAAAAAAAGGGGTGACATTAGCTATATATTTTGGGTTTTGCTGCCACGTCGGAAAGGAGAGTAATAACAGTAAATTCCTCGAAGAATTACACTCTTTGTAATTGCAACTCTCAGTTTCCAGGTTGTCTGTGGCTAACCCATACTTTATCCCGAATTACTTGCTACCTTTTCTTTCATTGGGAGGTGGAGAGCGCTTTCAAGTCATGAATTGCCGGATTTAATGGTTCCACATCAGGTGTGGGATAAGTTTGTTTTCCAGATGTAGCTGTTTGGCTTAATCGCTTACGGTATGGAAAGGCTTACTCGTTTTTACTCTCGGTCGATAATTGGTCTCAAAGCAAACAGTGTTAATTTCAGTTTTTGGGAAAACTTTTTCATTTGCGACTGAGTTGAGTGCTTCGTTCCTGAGCAAGGTCACACAAATTTAAATCCAACAAGAAGGCACTTAATTTAATTAGGTCCGCACGATAGGTTTTGTCGTAATTTTACAGTAAAATGCACATGCTTTCCTTCTAAATAAATTTATTGGGATAAAGTTTCGCGGCGAAAATCTTCTTTTGATGGTCTTTTTTTTTAAGTAATACCACTAATCACAAAGCGGAATATAGGTGCGCAAATCTCATTCATTCATTTGGCAGATTATTTAACCATATGTCTAGGTACATATGGATCGAGATATAACTTCACACGAGAAAAATTATTGATGCACCGTTTTCACCCAAACCTTCCATGACTTTATCTTCCTTTCCGTATTATAGACTATAACTGCCTTTCCCTTACAACCCGAAGCGAAATGCTTGACTGTATCACCGTTAGATCTATTAAGAAATGCTAAATAAGAGGTAATCTGTTTTCATTCATTAAAAAAATATTGTGCACGGGAAAACTGAAAACCTAAGGTTTGCATTATTTATTATTCCCATGAATTATAATTAAAATATCCGTTTATCCTTACGCGTGACTCAATTTTTTCACTACTTCACGTTTTAGTTTTGCATTAAATGCGCAAAACGACGGTAATATCAAGATTATGTGTTCTATGGCTGTGATGTTATGCCACGTTTTCCTCATTCACGATATAGAAAATTCATCATATATAGAATGTGAATATGAAAGATTATACTCCGTCGAAGATTGCTAAAAAAGAGACTAAGAAAAATCCTATAAAAACTATTTCTCTATCATCTAAAAGAAGTAGAAGACAAAAAATGAATTCCAATGGTCTGTCTTATCATTCATTCTCATGCAATGTACTCATGTGTCTGCAAATTCAACGCACAGACTGTATGAAAATGGAGATACATCCAACCTGCTTCAATGGAAGCCTAGGCAGCACATCGCTTCATGGGGTTGTGGTTGAGTCTGGGCGGTCAATGAAACCACCTAATGGTCAACTATCAAAGCGAATCTAGTTCTATACTCGTGGACAACGTGCGGTTAATTGTCGGCCACCATGATGGAATACGAGACAGCAAAAATAGTTTTCCTCCTATGTAACCTCGTTACACTCACTTTCCAAGGCGCTTACAGTAATCTCTTCTTTCGGAATAGCAATTTTAATTGCCGTTGACAGTGGCAGTCTTCAATAAAGAGGCCAAAGGAAGAGATAATGGAAGAAAAAAAGCTTAGCTTAGAGCGCAGTCCTTGGCAAGCGAGAATGTCAATGGATTGCTATAACTGTGCTACCGAGTCTGTTTCATGCTTTCAGTTTACTCCACTGCCATTACTGGTAACAGCGTTGTGGGCTCAAAATGTTAATTTTCTTACTTTGGTATATTTTGTGTTATCAATATGCCCTATTCTAAAGCAAGATGAGGATTTCTTATTAAAAGCTCTTAGTAAAATTATATGTACTATAGCGGTAAAGTTGCATTCATGGGGCACTTGAAAGCTTGTAATGAGGTAATAAACGTGGTAATTTCGTCAGCAAACAGTTTAAGATGTGTACTCCAAGAATTATGGGGTAAAAGTTCTTTGGAAGAATGGAGCACTTTTCAATCCCTTAACGGAACTTACTTTCTGGGCAGTCCTCGGACGGAACGATTTCAAAATGCCATCAACAGGTGCATCGACCGAGGTCCGAACTAGAGCGATGCGATGGAGTTTAGCCACGTACGCCGCGACGAAATAGCATTCATTTGGCACTGGTGCCGCCTTTCTGGACTCAAAGGGATTAGAATATTTTTGGGAGGGGTTTCATAGCGTCCTTCTGCCCTTTCCTGGCTACTGCACTGCTCTAAATGTTGACGTCTCAATTAAACCGCGTCAGGGGTCAGTGCCACTATGTCCTGAATTGTATATACCCCTACAAACGTAATTATTTCAAAATCTATTGCTATGAACCATATCCTCTGTTCTGTGGGTACATATATTGAAGCAGTACTCATTTTAGCTTTTTCAATCGTTATGGGGAGCAATATATCCGAGAAAGCTGCTATTCATACCAAAATAGATACTTCTGAAAATGACCCGCCCGAAAATATCTGGGTAGGGGTAGATAATTGTCCCCTATATCTCACCTAATACTGTTTGAATAGATTAAATATTCAACCAGTGAACTCTACCCAATTAATTATCAGTGATTAGCAAATAACGACGAATAATTAAGATACCCATACCAATTTGGCTGTTCGTCTTGCGACCCAAGGGCGTACCCAGGATCATAACTAGGGGGGGGGGGGGAGGCAAGCCATGGTGTAGGATGGGGGGCAAGCCATGGGATTAATGAGATTATTTCCTTGAAAAAATAGTTTTATTTTAGTTACATATCTTATACTAATATATATTATTTTCCGTGGGTTTAGAGAAAATTTGTCGAATACTTTCGTTTCAATTCGGTACTGATTTTGCTTATAGACTTTTGCTTCTAGGGGGGAGGGGCAGCTGCCCCCCCCTGCCCCTCGCTGGGCACGCCCATGTTGCGACCTCGAACACTGAAAGCTCGGAATGATCGGCTTCTGGCTTTTTCCCGCAATAGTGTCCAAGCTTATGCTTCAACATTATTTTAAGAATTATGATATTTCTGTTTATAAATGCACTTATGAGTTCCTTGTTTTCCTTTCTATCCTTCACACGTGATACCCTTAGTCACGAGCGTTGCATATTCGCTAGAGATTTTAATACATATAGAGATGGCTAGAAAATGGAAATGGAAAACTGTAATAATAGGAAATATTTATTTCATTTTTTATTTTTTTTCAATTACACCCGAAGCAGCAAAATGTAGCCTTTACATCGGGAGTTTAAACAATCAACAACAGACGATCACATACACCCATGTCCTGGAAGGGGAAACCTATCCAGGCGGGATTCGAACCCGCGACCTCCGGAATGTTAGGCGAGGATTTATTTCCGCCGCCACCGACGCCGAATTTTCACTTTTTAGAGAGGAACCTTTTCCGAAACAAAATGTAAACAAAGTAGACGATAGGCGAAAAATTCCTTGTAATAGGGTAGTTTCCTTCATCAAAGAAAATGAAAGGCATTGATTGCATTCGTTACCCACCATTAGTGTATTCATAATATAAAAATTATTTGGTTTTAGAAATACCGGTTTAGACGAACGGCAAGGGTCAATTTTTATCCTCATTTGAAAAGGGCCAGATTGGCGCCCATGCAATGCCACTCCACGTGACGTCACAGGGACCTAGTTTCTATACGAGAAGATAGGAGTTATACATCGTTTGAGGTTACCAATGCATGCATGAGGCGCAGAGCTCAGGGAAACATGTCTTAATAATCACTTATTAAAACTGGCTAAGGTCGGAAAGTTTTCTTCATTTGATAAGGTATTAATAATCCTTATTTAAGCCAAGCGCTACCAGCCAGCAGGGTACTCAGCTACCCGCTAGCAGCCTGCGTCGTATCAGCGCTCAACTCGCCTCAAGGTCACCTCACAGGGCGGCAGCGGGAACGAGAAATACGTCACACGGAGAGATTTCCCGGCATTCATACTTACGCGTCGCGTTTTCGCGCGCTTGAAAATTTTCACTTTTCATTTAATCGCGAAAAATAGATATCGTCATTTAAAAATCTAAAAGCGTGAAATACGTACTCCAGGAGTAATAATCTTTCGATTTAGGCAATAAAAAAATAATAGGAAACCACCCTATTCTGTGGCCTACGAGAGTAATCTAATCCCCCTCTGAAATGGAGCTCACAATCAGCGGCGGTTAGAGGAGTCAACTCAGCTTAGGAGGACAGACTTGAAGTGAGTCGGGATAATCGGAATCTTTGCGTGCGTGCGCATGGAATGTACGACTCGTTGTCATGGAAACCCAGGGTCTCATGGGAGTTGTAACAACTGCGCAGAGGGCGCACCACCTCGATCCACTGATGGCGCCGCATCGAGCCTTGGGCGGGGCGGCCGATAATACCCCCTCTTACCTCTTCCCCCCCCCCCCTGAAAACTGTACCCCTCCACCCCCTTCCACCCCCATCCACTCGGAAGGGGGGTCACCGCTTTGTTAGGGGCGTCGCTGAGATTTGAAACTTTTAACCCCTCTCCCCTGATATCTACATCTACTTACGTAGTACTCACCGCGACGAGTGGTGGCGCTCGGACGCCATTCATGAAAACGGATAAGGACGTTATAAGGCAGAGTATTGATGTGGGCCGGATTATGGGTGGGGCATTCGTGGGTGGAGTTTCGTGGGGGAGCAGGGGGAGCCTTTCCCCACAACTTAAATGGTAATTTGTCCGAAAAAAGTACGAAATCTGTACATTCAATTACAATGAAAACAAAAACATCGAAAGTTTAAATAAATTTTAATCTTAGACTACTTAAAATGCTGTTTTCAGAGGATGATTTAAATAAATTTTCCCGGGGACCCCCGTTTCACTGTAGCCCCTAAAATCCCAGCAGGATTGCTGATTCTCCACCCACTCCTAACATAAAACTCTAAACTTCGCCCATGGGCATTCAAGAAAGGGATTTACCCTTAGTTTGGGGGAAACAGCTAGGGCCCTTGTAATTTTATGAGCGATAGTAGGAAACAGCATTTGTTTGATAAGGTGTTGGTAATTCTTTGCTTGCAATTTGGGGTAAACAAATAGACGGTAAAAATGACATGCTTCATACTTTTTTGAAGTAATAATTTGCCACGCGCGATAGATATTCACTAATATATTTTTAAGAAGGTATGCCAAGGTAATGATGAAGGCGAAATGAATACCAAGAAATCAACGATTTTAATTTTTCTGGTGAATAATTCTGATGAATATTTCTCTGGTTTTCAGCCAGGTTAATGCTTTTATACAAGCCGACGTTTCGGGAGACTACTTGTCTCCCATCCTCAAGGCTGTGTTACTTTATGGAAGTCCAATTTCACTCAATCGAAATAGAATAAAATTAATTTAATTATGTGTGAAATTGGAACTCCATAAAGTAACACAGCCTTGAGGATGGGAGACAAGTCGTCTCCCGAAACGTCGGCTTGTATAAAAGCATTAACCTGGCTGAAAACCCGAGAAATATTCGTCAGAATACCAAGAAGGTTGGTTTCCTGGGGAAATACCCAAACATATTTAAGATATACTTAATGAGACATGAAAGGAGCAATATTTTTTTAACGTTTAGGGGATACGCTTATAATAGGAGAATTCCGGAAACCGATTGTATTCAAAAGGACTCGCTATGTACTCACTTGAAAAAATATCATTCGTGAAATAAATGGAATTAATAAGGTAATGGCATGGTATTCCTGTGGGTCGAGCATAGAAGGTAGGAAATTGATCGATAGATATTTACCCATGGCCGGTAAATACTGGAGTTATTTGTGATATGAGATGTACTCCGAGCAGCATTTCATCGAGTTGTAGGTGAGACAGCGATTACAAAAGGATTTCAATAAGTTGATCGTTTTCATAGGACTAGTGCCTTACATTTTTTAAACAAAAATATGTTATCAGAAATGACTTCTTTTACTTCTATGACTTTAAGAATGTTATGCAGAGGTGTTGAATATCCAGTGTGTGGGAAATTGAGAAATTTGTTTTTAGGAATGACCAAAGTGAAAGAAAAAAATAGGAAATTAGGTTTAAATCGGCTCTAGTTCTTATCAGTATATTTTCAAGATTCAAGTGATAGCAAAGACCTCTACAGGACATAAAATTACAATGGATGGATTGTTTTTTCAAGGACTCATTTTCAAGATTTTAGAATAAAAAATGTCATTCATGGCCGACAACCCTCGATATGATGTAAGAATATCGTACTAAAGTATTGGTGAGGGCCCAGTAACTAACCAGTGCTAATAATATTAACCCATTAACCTTTCAAAGCAAAATTATTCTTTTACTTTTATGGTTTTCCTGCTCTTCCCTTGCTACATAAGAGTCGGTTCCGCAGCAATTGCTTTGCACGTCTTTTCCTTACGAGCGTGGGAATACCCCGGCGTGCAGCTTCTACTACAGTAATTGCGAAACACTGAAGCTAGAACTTATTTTTACTCAAGGAACTTTCTTTTTGTCTGTGAAGACTTGATGTGCCTGAACGAACGCAATTGGTTTTATTTTGTATTTCTATTGAATAATCTTTAAATTAAGATCAACTGCGCACTTATACATCAGCCCATTATGATCAGAAAATATTAGGGCTAGAAAATATCTCTAAGGCTTTGGGGGGGATACATCTCCTTATCCCCCCATAGTTACGCTAATGGGTGATTTGGATTATTGAAATGTTTAGGAAGCTGAAATATGAGTAACACGAACACGGACGACAGTTACTGAGTAAATAATTTACTCAGGGATCTGTGACAATTTGGAGGCAAAGGTTATCAAATAAATAAATGAAGGTATTCATGGCAATATTTACTGAAAACTGGAACGAAGATTTTCGCACCTCTATACACAGAAAATGGTGGAAAACTCGTATAGTACGGTGAAATTATATTATAAAGGCGCTGACGCCCAGTGTGCCGATTCTTAAGGCGTAATTGAGATGCCTCAAGACAGGGAACGTGTCGTCTTATACACTAACCTACGCTCCTGCAAGAGTTAACGATTGCTCAGCAAGGATTCATAAGTTTAACGAACAGAAGTAAGCTACGGAATGCCCGAATTTTAGAGTATGAATAGGGATCTTTCCCAGGGAATAAATATAAATTACTAGTTTTCTTTATAACGGAGACTCCATGAGATTAAAATATTCGGGCT
This sequence comes from Ischnura elegans, assembly GCF_921293095.1. Classification (NCBI taxonomy): domain Eukaryota; kingdom Metazoa; phylum Arthropoda; class Insecta; order Odonata; family Coenagrionidae; genus Ischnura; species Ischnura elegans. The sequence goes on from NC_060248.1 coordinate 105,488,889, forward strand.
AGCTTAATGGCACCGTGGGTAATGGTGAGTGGATTATGAAAATGAAGGTCGAATGGTAGGCACATGTCTGGTACGATGTGGAAACTTGTGGTCGCTTCAGTAGACGTAGCGACCCTGTCTCACAGCGCGCTGTCATCACCCATTTTTTCTCTGCTATCACTTCTCATCTCGTGACTACTACCTCCTCTTATTGATAGTGTTTGCGGCGTCATTTCCACCGTATCACCCCATCATGCCTTTAGGATGAAAGGCCAATGGGGATGACGCATGCTTCAAGTGGATCAGAAGGCAAGAGTCGTAAGGCTTCCTCCTTCCAACCCTGGGGCCGACGTCATTAATGATCCTGTGACGCAAAGACACGGAATATTTCCGCTGCCTGGATTCAGTCACTGGGGTTAATTTTTGTTTGCTTGTCTTCATCGCATTCATCAATGCACCCTGAGATCGAAAATATATTTCTTCTATTCATGAAATTTATCATTAGATTTATGAACTGGATAGGATGGAATAGATGAAGACAGTGATTTTTGGCTTAATGTGTGGTATTCCAATACATTAGTAAATTAAAAGTCACCAGAAATTTCCCACAAATACTTCAACTCCACTTCACGACCTACTTCAATACATTTTGTGCCATCTTATATTGTTTTATCTTATGATACGCAATGCATTGAAACCAATCGTAATGTGAAAGTAAAATATTTTTGGAAAATTTCCAGTAATTTCTAATTGAACGATCCAATTTGATAGTTAGATTTATATACCAGGTAGGACGTAATTGATTTTACCGCATTTCTTTAGAAGTAATTTTTCGTTAAGTTTTTTGTTTATTCATGTAATATTTTATGCCGAAAAATTGCATTTCATACGGATTGATTCCTTTTGATGGATTTTATTTAAAACTTATGGGATGGAAAGTTTTTATCGACTGCCACAGGCAGAACTTTTCGATCGTTCAACCGAGACACCTTATCAACTCTTACAGACTTTCCTCTTGACTCATCAAGGTAATCATTATACGTTTTGGGCAGAGTTTTAACAGTTATGATATATCTAACAAACAAATAAATATCTAACACTTGTATTTTCACCTTCAATGCAACGTTCTGCCCTCTATGAGCCATGATGACCGGAATTTCAGGGAACTGGCGAATTACGACGAAAAAAATCCAGCATTTGCGTATCCAAATTTTCCTTGATCCCAATGATAGTAATGAGAGAGTATTATTATCACTGCATCCACAAACGCAGTTTCTGGTTGGGTCAATAGCCATAGAGGTCTAAAGTTCATCAGCACCATATTCAGGAAAATGTATATTTCAGAAGTGTGGGAGTCTCCTGCCTTTGAATGAACAACTCGCCCACTAAAATGATTCTCATGGGGTTAGATGGGCGGAAATAAACTTAATGCCCGCGCCAGGTCGTTACGAAGCGAATGTGCATGCTGGGGCTACGGGTCGCCGAGTTTATTCCTTTTTGCACCCATTCCAGCGAAACATTTTAAATGCCGCATTAATAATAGTTCTTCATATTCTAACCCACAAGGGTAAGTGATGTATACAGATAAAAATAATTGTTTAGCTTGTTATTTGGGCATTGTTATCTTATTACCTTCTTTTCAAGTGGCCTAAGAAACATATTTATTGAAAAATATGTACCTCTATTTTAGATGAATACGAACACTGGAACCATTTTTATCTATTATATTTAAGAATCAAATTATTCCCACTTAAATATTTGATTTCGCATTTTGCTTATCTTACTTCTTAAAAGAAAATATCGCACGAATTAAGCGACTTATAACATGTATTTGAAATAAACAATATGATGGCATGAAAATTTTGAAAATCTATCGGAAACGAATTTTAGTAAACGTTTAAAAACGTTTTTTCCTGCTAGTTGTTCATGTATTTAAGGACGAGATATACTAAAATTATATAATTTGTTTTGCTCTACCTATATGGTTACAGTTAGCATCCAGAATCATTCGTAAATTTCTTTTGGCCATTAGAAACGAAAAATAAAGAATATTTGCTGCGATGAAAGACAATTTAATCAATAATCGAGGAAAATAAACCACTGAAATCATTTGTCTATAAACCATCTAGTGGTGATACGAAATGTTAAGGGCTATATGGCTACAGTATAAGGGGTAAATGGTATTTTTGTATATTAATCAGCGGCGGGAAATTTCATGTTTCCGAGCAGCGCGAAATTCGTTGGGGAAAATTCCAGCCTCAGCAGATGAGACAATTCTCATTTTGCCTAATGCAGTGGGTGGGTGGAGAGATAGAGGGATGAAAGTGACTTTGGTCTTATACTCAATGCTACAATCAAGCGATGTGTCGAGGCTGAAATATTCATCTTATGGTTCAATTTTTCGCACTCTGATTGCTCCGTTGGTGAGAGGTTAATTATCACACAGTTTCAGTGCCACCATGATGTCAGCGAAGAGGTTTATGGGATTTACACCGCGTGCATCCATATCTGTAGGTGACAATTTCACCGACATTGCGACTGGCTTCTTCGGGTCACTGAAGTGCAGAGTGGTGGAATATACCGTATTTTTTACACATCATCTGAGGCAGACATCTTCTCATTGGTCTGCCTCTGAGAATGTGTAAAAAAGATGGTAGATACCACCATTCTGCACTCCAGTGACCTTAAGAAGCCAGTTGCAATTGTCGAAACTGTAGTCTACATAGATGGATACACGCGGTGTAAAACCCGTAACTCTCTCCGCTAAATGTTTACCACACCGTGAAAGGCTCTACAAGGCATCCTTCATGATGTGTCTGGGTGCTTGTGTGAGGTCTCTCATTAGGGTGGGCAGAAATATGACTTTTTTCTGGACCTAATTTTCCCTGTACGGGGAAATTTGTACACTTATATGTACAGGGTCTCAAATGCGAATTTAAAAAAATCGCATAATATCAACCACTGCCGCCCGAGCCCCTAAAGTTTGAAAATTTGCGAAAATTCAGGCTGAATTCGGAGACAAGCAACTTTGGAGAAGAGATTACAGCAACTGAGCCCATGGGCGTACCCAGGATCAAAACTAGGGGGGGAGGGCCAGCCATGATCGTTAAAGTTCTAACATTTTAGCTCGGAGAAGGTGAATAAAACCAACATTTTACGACAGTTTTAGTAACATTTTATCATTAGTTTTTAAAATTATTTGCTTAAAAAATTTATCATTTTTATTATAGTTACATGTCTTATGCTAATTTCATTTTTCGTGGGTTTAAAGAAAATGTACTCAAAACTTTCGTTTCAATCCAGTCCTGATTTTTCTTAAAACATTTCGCGATTTTTGCTTTTTTTTTGGGGGGGGGGGGGGGGGAGGGCAGCCCCTCCTGCCCCTCAATGGGCACGCCCATGACTGAGCCCATTTTGGAAATAACTAATGATGATTACAACTTTCAGCATTATATTAACTGACAAGTTGTGAGTTGAAAGTTTATCTAAGGAATTCTTTGGTTTTGCAATGGGTGAGAATGGCCGACACATTATTAGTGTTGGCAACCCGCATTTTATCAAAATTGTCGGGCTGCGTGTGGCATCACTTCGCATTTTGCCCTTTGGAAGCTGAATACGAACGGTCATCTGGAGGAATTTTGGCCCAGAGACGTATAAATATTCATAGTAGTATTTTTTGCCATTTGAATTGAATAATGCTTAGGACTTAGATCATGCATCAGTCGGCAGGCAGCGGAACTGGCTTCAATCCTGAACTAGTTTGGGTTTTATTTCCATAGAATAGAAGGAATTTTGAATATTAACTGGTTATATATGTAATTAAATTGCATTATAATATGATTTTTCCTTGCAGAAATGTTGTTTTTTATTTTTCATAATAAAATAAATTTACAGGTTTTAATCAAGGAACACTTTAATACAGTATACTAATAGACAGTGGCGTAACTAGACATATGCTTTGGGTGGCATGGCCTAGGGTGGCGATCCCCCTCCAAACAACAGGGGTCCGGGAAAACTTTTGAAAAACGACATGTCTGGAAATACATTTCACACCATTTTGGCGCTTAAAAGTTAACTTGACGCAGATGCAGTTATTATATGTCAAAAGAAGACTATAGTTTTAAATACTTTTCTATTTCTATTGGATATAAAGAAATTCCACAAAATCGAGCCGGATACGATTTTATATTTTTTTATTTGTTTGAGGCTTTAGAGGGGGATCCATCCCCTCATTCCCCATAGTTACGCCACTGCCAATAGATATTATGTGTGAGGTATCTTTGATCCAACTCATGATTTAGAATTAGATTTGTCAGCTTTAATAAAATTGGACCAAAGTTACCCCAATTCAAGATTACTTTGGCCCGAATTTTGAAAAAAAAAATCCTGGTTGTTAAAATAGTTCGAGGTTCAGAAACGGCCTTAACTTGAAGGTAGGTACCGATATGATCTGTCAATAATTTTAACCACTTCATATGCACCGTTTATTAATTATAAAATTAAATAAGTTGATTTGTTTCAAAGGATACATGAAAAGTCGGGCCAGATTTACCCTAATTGACGGTAATTATGGCATAAGGAATCCTTATGGCATAAGGAATCCTTAAGCTATAATTACGCTGTTTTTTATGTGAAGCTTGGTGCACCCCCACGATGCAATGTAGAGGTAGCGTATAATTTCGTGCCCTTGTCGCCCTCACGGCTTTGTACTGCGTTGGCCATGGAGAAAAATGCATTCTTAGTGCTTAGCCTCGTTTTTATGACCCATCTTTTACGGCTAAATCGATCCTCGGACGAAAGCCCGGGATGGGAGGGGAGTAGTGGAGAAATTTTCCCCAGCGCGGCGCTCAGTATAAAAAAAAGTCACTTGTCCTCTCCATTTTTTTCTGACGTTGACGAGGATTTTATAGTGGAGGAATGAACTTAGTTCCCACGAAATGTTTTGTGACTTCCTTCATGAACTGCGCACATAATGCGATGCCTACTCTTTGCTCGATATTGCCTCAATAATTTAAAATATTGGGGGTCGTACGATCTACGGCCGTACCCTATGTGTAGGCAACCTCCGCGCTAATATCGGTCACTCAATACTGGTTTAATATAGTATTTACTAGCGGAGAAATCAAATGCGGAGGACTTCGAAACTACAGGAGAATGATGAGGATCTAATGGATCGACCAAATTAGTAATGAGGAAGACCTAAGAAGAGTAGGAGAGAAGAGAAGACACATGAATACCTTAATAAGAAGACGGAACAATCTTATAGGCCACATCTTGAATCATGATGGCCTGATGAAGACTATCGTCGAGGGACAAGTGGATGGCAAGAATGGAAAAGGAAGACCGCGAATGAAATATATGGAACTGGTCAAGAAGGATGTGAAAGATAATAAAAACATGGGTGTGAAAAGATTAGCTGATGGGAGAATTGAACGGAGAGCTGTGTCAAACCTGGTCCTCTTAAACCTTGAACTGGTTTATTGCATTTATAGTTTATAGATAGTTAATAGTATCAAACTGAATCAATAAAATTCGTTACTATGTACGATGCATTGAAGAAATGAAAGCGGAAAATTAGGGAGCTATTTCTTTTAGGATTTCTCTTCCTACTACAGGAAGATGTTGATAGTGCCAGGATAGACTGGATCGAATTCTTTAGTTTTAATCATAAGAGAATGTAAAAGAAATGACATTAATATGACAAGGGCCTAAAATTTTCTCTTAAATACAATATATAACATTGGCTTTTTACTACACGAACTATTTTGAAGTTCATAAATAGTTTATAAAACATATTAAACACGTTAAAATGAGTTACACACACTATTTAACATCAGCGAATCTCACAGATAGGCACTCTTCTGGTGGGGAATATTAAAGCTTACCATTCAGTAGCCGTAAAATCGGTAGAGACTCTGCTTCAATTAATTACAGTTTTTAGTGGAAGGTGTAGAAATTATTTCTTAATTGAAAATGAAAGTAAAATAAAACTTACTTAAAAAATCGCCTTCAAACGAAGATGGATACTGTTTGAGTCAAAAATCTTCATAGTTTTAACTGTCACTAAAAGCCAAAAGCAATCATTCCGCCGATTCGAGTGGTAACTTAAATAATTTCCCATAAATTCCAACGCCTAAACCTCTTCTTAGTGCACTGGACTTCACTCGGCAGCATAGAGAACTGCACCAGTTAGGTCGGAAATGTGTGATTCGATTGTGGCGTGTTTCCGACTGTTTTGCTGTTCTCGTTGTGGCAGAGGATGACATCTGCTTATCTACACTTGGATTTCATCATCGCATTAGGAAAAGAGGGAAGGGAACACAATATAACTTTCACCATCGTGCATATAGTTCACGGTATCCATATTTTCCGATACCATTCTGAGAAATTGAAATTCTTCGATATTTACCCATTGTAAAAAACCTGATCCGTCGAACAACAATGAAAATCAAAGCATCCGAAGTCAGCTGATTATTTCGCTGATATCATGTTTTGTAGGAGTTTTGAGGGACCAAGAATTATTGAAATTAACTGGATATAATATTTAGATTGGACTCTTGCATGCTAAGTCCAACAAATTCCGTGTATATCATGATGAAATATTTTCCACTGCTGTAGTATGTGTGTTCTCCATGCAAAGAATGTGTGTTTTAAAAGTTGTTCCTTTTTATCATGTCGAATGACCATCGAAAAAGGTATTTACAAATCGAAAATATGATATATTTTCCTCTCTGATTCATTTGCCAAGTTAAAAAATAGGCTCTCTGATAATATCATAAATACCACATTAGCTAAATAATAATGAAAGATCCATCTGTAGTTTCATCATCACAATGATGTAAGGTTATTTAAAGAATTGTCTCATTCAGAAATGGCCAGTTATATATCTTCATCTCCCCGAAAACAGCTTATTGAAGGCCTTTTACATCGGCGGAAATCACTTGTAGCAACGACTAACACACAGAACCATGCTCTGTGTAGGGTAAACCAACCCCGGCGGGGCTCGAACCCGCGATTTTTGGTTTGGCAGGCGAAGACTTCACACTGTCACCACCGAGTTGTAATTGCCACTAGCGTGGTGTGTAGAGTTGCCGCTGAGGGGTTCTGAAGATACATGGACCTGTATTTCTCGAGATTTTATCCATACTTAATCCTTTGAGGGGTTTCATCTTGGTTATGCATATATTCAGTGCCTTTAGCTCTATCCGAAATAAAAAGTTTATCTATCTTGGCAAACACGAATATGGTACGAATGATAGTACTTTGTCACAAAAGGATGCATCCTTTAATGGATTTCATTTTTTTGAGGACACAAAAAAATGTAAGATAAAAACCTGGACCATCAAAGGAGTATTTCCTCTACTCGACGTGAGTTTAATATCCGTTGCTTTGAATTTATTTCTTCATTTGCATTTTTTTAATCTCAAATCCGTTATTTCTCCCAAAGTTTTCATCAGTAATCGAGTCCAAGACGACTTCATAGATTGAAAATAAGTTTTCCTGCCAAATGTATAGTCAACCTAGGCCTAGATTCTATTCGAATTCTGTGATCTATTAAGTTTATTTTTCAGTAAATGTTACTCAGGGATGGATCGTTTTTCTCATAATTACAGCACCTCACGCCACGAGTGTATTGCATCTAATGGAGCATTTAGAGGACGCGAGAAACGCGGGGTAAACAACTCCCGGACTCGGTGGAAAACCCAAGAACTCTCCTTAGAATTGATGAGCAAGTTGATGGGGAAAAGTGCAATTGATCCTCGCTTAATTGAATTGCCTCGGGAACTGAGGAAACCACCGATACACAGAAATATCGAGTTTGGAAATAAATTTAGGGCAGAATTGACCATTTATTGGATGACAATTTTTTTCGATTCATCAAAAATTAGAGCTATTTTACTTCGTGATAATGAGAGTTCGATTGTAAATGGTGAGAGCCATCAGGACAGATCGAGGTGAAAACATCAACGGTTAAGCATGATGGAATGGAGAAAAACTGGAGAACTAAAAATTGGCACAGAAAAATGAAAGCCGAGGCCCATATTTCATCAAGCTTTTACAAAAGAGAGTGTAATTTTATGTCAAAAATATAACGAATTCTTCAGCTGCTTTGCTTATCAATTAGTACTACTATACTAACCATCAATTTTCTTAACTCTCATCACCTCCAGTTTGCCGGAAGATGGGAGGTGAGTTGCTACTCGAAACGTTACGTCGTTTATTTCTAATCTGGCCTTCAATCGATGCCCATAAAAATTATATATATAGTTATTAGAAAAAGGCATAATTGTGAAACATTGGCATCATTCTATTTAACGTAAAATTAGTATGAATCTCATCATTTAGTATATTAAACACACAATAAGTATATTCAACATTCATTAAACAAAGTTAAAGAAAAATTATTACCTATATTAATAGATCATGGTATTTCTTGTAAAAAAATAACCACATTACGTCAGCAGCTACGCAGGTAGCAAAAAAATCAAAGCAAAACATTTTAGCCGTTTCTTTGATTTTTTTGCTTGAGCCACTGTATCCATGAAACGTTACTAGTGTCCTGTAAGAGGCAGTTAACGTTTATTTCCGATCATTTATGCAAATTTTCACGTTGTATTTGCTAAAAAACCGATTTTTATTTTTTCCCGGTAGGCGCATGGAAGTTTGGAGTATATAATACCCCATTTCCCGGAAAATATTCTGAAAAACATTTATCAAGGAGTTCTGGAAGGAAAACCTTGCAATTTAAAAAGGAATCGATTTTCTTCGTCAGAAATCTTTCCGTAAATTGTACTCATTGCGTAATAGTGTTTCGAAATGTTTCCATTTGATAAAGAGTCTCCACTTGAAAGATTAAAACAGGTGATATAGATTTAAGTTTGAGGACTTCGACATTATTCAGATAATATTTAGCCTGATACGACCGATTCCATCCGACGTGCTGAGGTTATGTATCAAGATATTCTCAGAAAAAGATCAGGAAGCCAACGGCGATTGACGAATTCAGTACGAGGACCGGGTATGTCAACGTTATTGATTACGGACTGGCTGGATATCGACACCTTTTCAAGCGTGGCAAATATTTTGGAGGCTGGACAAGGGAAACGATACCATTCATAAAACGAAAAACCATGGGAAAAGTATGGAATGGTATTTGGAGGAGGCGACCGACAGCTGAGGTCATTCGCCCCATAAGGGAAGGGTAGGTAAGGAAGGATGGAGAGAAACCCGGCGTCGGGATTAGCCTGCTACGGCTTATGGTCCCATCCGATAGACGGAGTACTGCGATTTAAGTGTCCACCACACATCATTCAGGCAGGGATCGGGCAGTCTTTGAAAATTGTCCGCCACCGCCGCGATTGGAACCCGAGTCCGCGGGGTGGGAAGCCAACTCTCTTGCCACCACATCAACCCGATCCTCCAAGTATTGGAAAATAAACAAATATTTAACTTCCTAATGAATATTTTGAACCACAATTATTATGTATGGAAGGAAATTTAGGTTACTGGCCCTGCTACACACATAACATAATAATATAAATGGAATTTTTCTCGGAGGAATTGATATTGTCTCCTAAATTAATTATCATTCTATTGTACGGAGCTCCACAAGATGATATCAATACAATCAAAATACATAATCCACACAGTCATTTGATTTATTCAGACTCTCTATTGGACTCTCTCTCTATCTACCTCACCAAGGGTTTGAAACATACACCGCCTTTTCGTGGAAGCAATTAACCACTACAGCAACGTCACTATCTTTCTCCACTCACGAGCATCAAGTGACTAATAATTTTTTCGGAAGCCACAAACCCGAGCAAGAGGAAAATTGTGTGGTGGAATAACTTAACGATTCCGTCAGATTTATTAGCACTTTGTCAAGTTTTGATAATTTTATTCAGCCAAAACGGTCTTTTCTCCCTACATTCGGCTAAGCTCAAACAGTGTCCTTTTATTTGGATACATAATTCTAAAAAAGGCATTCGGATATCAAGCAGGAGAGACTGCATCCACGGTAAGTGTCCATGAAAGGGCCTTGGAAATCATTCATCCAATGAGAAGGTTGAATTAATTAATACCCTCGTGGCATTGCAGCGACTGTAACGATGATTACGCTAACGCAACTGCGGATGCTGTGCAAAGACTAGAACAGAACTGTCGGTAGCATCACGGGGGTGGATATAGAGAGAAGGTCCACGGCCTTCTCCCCGGAATGAGGAAAATAAAATTAAGTGAGATTTAAATGCGCAGCCAAATTCAATTCGCGGCGATCCATCAATTTACAGACTATCTTCTGTTTGAACAGCTTCTTCATTGCACTACCTTAAATTTATGTTGCATACCGTATTTTTCGCGTAAGGGTAATAAGTTTACTTCAGTAGAATACTTTGAAATAGATGTTGGTGACGTTTTTTATTCGATAATAATAGAAATTTTCGATAGTTTGTGAGTTCGGTCGTAGAACATTCTTCAGCAGAGTAATTAATTACATAATATACAATATTTTTTCGCGTAATATTTCTAACGTTTTCAAGTTAAGAATTCATGAAAATTTTTAATAATTACATGTGTTACTTCAATGAGTTACCATAGCAATGTAAATAATTTCAATGTTTATTTTAGACCCAGCGCCAATGAATATATCACGTTGTCTAAAATACCATTCGATACTAAATATAAAAACTCAAGTATGGTTAACTCTTAAATAGCTCTATGCGCAATACCTAAAAATTTCACTCCTTTGAACATTTCTTACACCTCTTTATCTCGGCAACGTTAAGCTTCACGTCTTGTTTTAACACCTCAGGCACCATGCGTCTAATTTTGGGCCATAATTAGAGTTGGGCCTTTTCCAGCCGCTAGTCCTTTTATTTTAGGCATTACCTTAAAGTATTACATCATTATTTGTCTTTAGTCCGCCCATTGGGCGGTGTCCAGGCCCCTTATTTTTAATAATGCATACAATCCTTCAGATGAAATACAGCTGATGAAGTAACCAAACTAAACTATTTTTAACACGTGACATTTTTTTGTTGGTTCTATATTTATCTCCGAAAATATTTCGCGTGCCATCCTCATAACAAAGCTTACTGAAGTGTAAAAATTTGGATAACATTAATATTAGGTACTATTGACTGAAACGTTTATATTAGATTATGGCGAGTGAAATTTTATCATAAATCCCCAGCTTTGCGCATCAATTCTTTATGTGAAGACACATAAATCTCTTTTTCATTTTTTCTGATCAAATTAGTAGTTCTCGAGCATTAATGTAAGCCCGCGCCGGTGCACAGTGGTCTGAAATCTAAAAAAGCAGGCTAAAACCTCAAAATCCGTTTATTCGCGCTAAGAAGTTGAAACTTCGCATGAACTTTATAAAATAATTTGTGCATAACCTGCCGCATTTATTTTTTCTCCCGTTTCCGTACGTTAATAATTTATATGGCATAATTTATATAATAAGTTTGGATATTTATTTAGGGATAATACTCTTATACGGTCGAAATCCACTAAATTTTGAGAAAAACCACCTCCGTCAATTTTTTCCTGAAAATTAACAAATTTGGCCTTTTGCTACCGTTTAATTAATTTCTACATGGAAAATATCAATGCACTATTTTTATTTAAAGTTCTTCCTCTTCCACCGCGGTCTATATCTTGCGTGTTTCAATTGTGTATAATAGATGTTGGGCCGAAATAAAAACAATTTTCACGAAAAATAACCAGCTTTTATTTATTTTCTGAAAATTACCAACTTTGGCTTTTTATATGGCGTTTAATCAACTGCCTTTTGGAAAATAGCATCGCACTATTTTTATTTACGGTTCTTCCTCCTCTGCGGCGGTCTAAATCGTGTGTTTTTCACTTGTGAGAGATTTCATGCCGCTGAAAATTAAGAGGGACGCCAAGCCAGGTCAACGCTCTCCCTGATGACCAATAGATCTCCCTGGAGACCTTTCGCTTTCCACGGTCGCCTTGTCTGCCGAATCGCATCCTCGTGAGACGTCCTCCAACGGAGGTGTATCTGGGACGATGAACCGGCGAGCGATGAACTCCGAACAGACTACTCCGAAGGACGCATTCGAGATTTGTTCGAGGTCTCCCTACCGGTCACGTGCGGTTTCTCGGAGAGGGCGCGCGCGTGGGGTGATTCAATTTTTTTAGGTCACGTGCAGCGGTTGGCGCTCGGGCAACATAACGCGGGAAAGTGAGGCGCAATTATCGATTTTCATGTCATTGTAGGTCTCAGAAAAATACCTCCAACCTCTTCGACTAAAAGATTACAGGACTTGTCACCACAAAAATCACCTTTTCAAGCGACCATTAATCATCAAAATACAGTTTAATTAATACTTTAATCGTTTTTAGAGATGTTCGCCTTCTTTGCCGGCCTCGTTGGCGGCGGGCTAAGTCTTCGCCTGCCAAACCGAAGTTCGAGGGTTCGAGTCCCGCCTGGGTAGGTTGCCCCTATTCAGGGCATGGATATTCGTGTACGTTTACAGACGTTTGAAGACAGTTTTGAAGACGCCGATGTAAAATGGTCAATATGCGCTGTATTCGGTGGTGTGGTAATAAATAACAAATAAATTTATAAAGATGGAATTCAGAGTAGCTATAAGCTGTATAGGGGGTTTTACACCACCACTTACTCGCTGCATGCAATGGTAAAAATCATTTGGCCAAATGGTTCTGTCTTCGGTGGTGGGGCAGTGCATAAAAAAAACATTTCTGAAGACAGAAGTACGTCCGTCAGTTGGGACGCTAAGCCGTGGTCCTCTTGGTGCCTTTTGCTTAGAGCATGCTAATTCCGACGCCGGGTTTCTATCAACCCTTCTTTCCCAACCCTTCCCTCATGGCGCAAATGAATTTAGCTATCGGTCGCCTCCTCCAAATAACTACAATCGGCACCGGAGTTTGCATGACGGAAGAAGTATCGTACTTCAAGAGCCCTCCGCACAACATACAATCGGTATTGCCTTGAATAACTTTCCCCGATATAACTAGGGCCCGGCATCACTTAACGGAATTTAAGTATACCGGGACTAGCCACGGTGGTAGCTTTACGGAGTCACCCGCGATCCCGGTGTGGGCGAATGATTTTTTTTCTGTGGATTTTTCGCACTTAAAGGAAAGCTAACGTGTACACCATAGCTTCACCAACACCATACTCTATTCTTTTTTTATAGTCCGCCCATGATTGAGGTATTAAAGGTATTTTTTGTAAGAATTGATTAATTGAAACGATGATAAGTTCAAGACTCCCCAGAAAGGTGACGGGAATACGTCGCCAACTGCATACTACTGTATGTTATCGCAGAGAATCGCCAATCTTATCATATATCGGTCATGCGTTCATATAGAATCTTATGTAAATATTTTCGCGAGGTTTACGAGATGTTTACCATGGTAATATTTGTCTTAGTTATCAAAGGAATAGCGAGTCAGACCAATAACTATATGACGGATCCCGATGGGCGAGTAGGTAGAGATAAGAGGAACGCTAATCATTAATGAAATATTTTATATCTGCCTTTTCCCGGAAAAGTAATCATTGGTAGCATTTTTTACTAGCTATGATTTGCTTTAAGAATATAAATTACGTATTTTAAGGTACACTTATTCATCAATTTTCGTAATCGGATTATAAAAACATTCTAAAATATCTGAGGAAACTTATTCTTTAGGTGATCAAAATCTTCTTATTATACTCTTGACGTGCTATTATATCACAGGAAGAGGTGCGAAGCCCAAGACGGAGGCATTATAAAACTTTTTATGACTCCATCAATGCATAACAAGCGCATAAAAGGACGGGATGAAATATCATCTCAGCTTACGAGGGATGATGCTTTTCCTTTTCAATAAAAAAGCACTCGGATACTGCTGTTATGGCCAATATAAAGAAGTCAAAACTTTATTTGTGGCACTCAAGAAAAATACTTTAAGCAAATTTATTTGCCAAGAGCTAGTTTGCGACGAAAATAAAACTCCTCACACCATTAATTTCTGGGATTCCTCCTTACAGTGCCTTTATTAGAATTTTGGGAAGCTCTTTTCACTGAAAAATTCGGGCATGCTTGAATCGCTTCGGAACTCATCGAAACATATACATGAATAATATTCAAGGCGCCAATGGTTCTCCAGGGTGAACATGTTTCATCTCACAGTGATAACTAAGCATAAAAATGAACGAGGGTCGACTATAACTATGAAGCTTCTATTATATTTGTTTAATTTCTTCAATATTCAACTGCAATTGTCCACCCGTATTGTAACCTAGTGATTATGCAGGGTTCATTCCTTCCTAACATAGTGAATACAACGTATAAAAATAGATTATAACAATAATATATTTCAGCCAACCTCGTAGAATTCACAAACCTATGGTAATACGATGTTCCCTATAGCATGATTTATTTGAATAATTACATCAATAATGATGAAATAGTGGCTAGTTTTAATTTGATTTTATAAAATTTTGTTCTTTAAATAAAAGATAAAAGATGCACTGAATTAATTGACTTTTACCACAGTAGATAATTATTACCTAGCGGGGAGGGGATGTTGAAAATGGTGTTAGAGAGTAGAATGTTAGGGAAACGAGGGAGGGGAAGGAAAAGAATAGGATTTTTAGATAGATTGAAAGGGAGTAGGCCTTACAGTGAATTGAAGAAGGGAGCGCTGGAAGGAAAGGGAGGCTCCCAGATCACTTCTTTAGTACTCCATGGGAACCTACCTTAATCGGTAGAATACTGTAATAATAATAGATAATTATTGAACAATATTTGTAACACTTTATCGTTAGCGAAAAATAAATAAAAAGTAAATAATGGCTTTGCGATATGATCAGAGACGACACTGCATAAGATTTATGGTGGCAATATATGTAAATAAGGAAAAGGCGACCATCCCAAAAAGAATGCAGAACCTTGGGAAGGAATTTGCGAGGCGGGTAATCTAAATATCGAATATTTTACCCACGAAAAGGTGCATTTGAGTATTTAGATGCCGGCTAAATGTCCGATAAATTGATTGAAACGTACAATTGAGCATTTTTGCTCACGGGAATGAAGGTTGCAGCAGAGAATTTTTAATCTAAGGTTACTTTGCGCCTTTTCCACTCGAAGGCACGACTTATTGAATACTGTTTGCTGCCAGCCGGACTCGTGAAATTCAGAACCTTTCGGTTTTTAATGAAAAAACTTTTTTGTTTCCACAAAACTCTATTTCAAGCCTCGCAACGCGTTTCATCACTCTGAGGTACAGCCGTTTAGTCTTTTCGGAACGACAAACTATTTTCATTCAAACTGAATACGGAGTATTTACACCGTATAAGACCTGAAACTATCAATTTCATCAGCAGCATTGGTTTTGGGCATGAGACCCAGAAAGGATCACGATAGCTTCCGTGATTAGGTAATATTATTTTTCTGAGAAACCTTTTGGGCGATCAAATGGACATGCAGTAGACCAGCGATGTAAGATCCTCGTCACGTGGTTCATTCGAGACATGGGGAGATATTGGGGTGGTTAAGGTGGGCAGCAAACGAAATCGTACACGTTATTGAGGACTCGAAGTTGACACTGCAAGAATGCAAAGGATGCACTCAGTTTAAAATCGTATCCGGCTCGATTTTGTGGAAGTTCTTTATATCCATGATAAAAAGAAGAACACAATGGTAATTTCCACACTTTTAATGTCACAACTCAGCAACCGACCATGGTTTCAACACGTAAGTGTCATTTTCAAGGTGAAAAATCCAGTACTCTCTCGGTATATATACCCAGGCCAAGGTAGGAGGTGGGGGCATATGGAATTAGGTGTGGGGGAGTGGGAGGGGAAACGGTTTTGGTGAACAAGTGAAGTTC
Source organism: Ischnura elegans (assembly GCF_921293095.1). NCBI lineage: Eukaryota > Metazoa > Arthropoda > Insecta > Odonata > Coenagrionidae > Ischnura > Ischnura elegans. Next base: position 105,504,744 of record NC_060248.1, read on the forward strand.
ACACGAGAGAATACTGGATTTTTCGCCTTGAAAATGACACTTACGTGTTGAAACCATGGTCGGTTGCTGAGTTGTGACATTAAAAGTGTGGAAATTACCATTGTGTTCTTCTTTTTATCATGGATGCACTCAGTTGCCAAGAGACAGAGCGAAGAAAGTAATTTAAAAGGCATGTTGCAATTAATTCATCTTTTCGTTGTTTCCATTGTTTCATCTTTTCGCCCGATAATTTCGAACGTATTTATTGAAATTTTACTGGTTTTGCGTTTCATTTAGTTTCTATTCCCATCCCAGCACCAAAACCCCCGATTTAATCACTTATTGTCAGTGAGTGAGTGAGAAAATCAAGCATGAATAACCACGGCCAACATTTTTTCTTTAACGCCACATATGTTTTTCCCCATTTGAGCCTATGGGTCGACACCGAAGATCTCGTCGTGCTTGTATTGCAGAATCGATCCGTAGTTTAACTAGGTTTAGGCACGGCGGAAATCACTGTCGGAGAATGACGTCCCTCCCCAATTGGACTAAAGCCCATTCCATGGTCAGCCGAGAAGGAAAACATCACGCGGCGAGTCACCACGAGGGCTTCCAGAATGCGATCACATTTTTTTTAGCGCTCCAGTTTTCGAATTGCAGCGGAGGGCGGGTGCAACGTTCCGATTCCCTAACGTTCAGATCCCTGCACTTGAGAGTCTTCCCGACCCGTCCGCATGGAGGTATCCAAAGAAGCGTGTGCATGTCACTTTATCCCGCAGACCGAAAGCAAGCATCGGTGCTCCGATACATTATGGGAACACAGAAATTCCGGGAGAAGAAAAAACTTAATTTTTAGGCGTGGAATTAAACAGAAGACTAACATGGAACAATCATAGTAACAGTTCTATCGGGAAAGCAAAAGCCACCGCCGCTGTCCTAGGCCCTTTGCTTAAAAAATAATCAAAACTTTCGCACAAGACGAAAGTCACATTACACAGGTCAACAGTGGTTTTGGTGCCGGAGTTTTTAAAGCTGATTTCAAGTATAATTGGGGTGCTGAATCCAAATATGATATTAGTTTTTTCCTATCAGCTCTAGTTTTCAAGATACAGATATGTTGTTACTTACGTAAAAATTTTTCAATATGATGATATTACACATATGATAAAACCCACAAAATATAAAGACTTGATTTATTTATAGGAATGTTAAATCACCTACAATTACAATAGTTTTACAATACAATTGAATACAAATAGTAACATTTTTTACTGAAATAAAACAATTTAAACAAAAAAAAGACGTAAAAACGTCACTCAACACTACGGAAGCTCCTTTTGCGAGTTTTCTTGCGTGCACTTTGTTAAAACAGTCTCATTTTAAGCACCAGCAGTAATCTGCCATCATATGCTTATCCCATCTTCCTTGGTAGCGATCTTATATTGTTTTAATTTCCTGGTGAAATCATTCGCCTTGTTTTTCACTTGTGTCGCCTAAATTTTCAAGAAAACAGTCTAAGTGACTGTGTATAGTGAATTTTTATGCTAATATTACATCCAAGTGGTTTAAAGTTATTGAGCATATTGTTTACCAGCTCAAGATAATTTCTCTCGCTTGTGATTTCCCAGAAAAATTTTTATAACCTCAACGAATGAAAGCCAACTGTTTTTTTCAATCTCATTCAATGGCTTGACAAAAGCAGGATTCTTTTGTAAGTTGTCTGATTTGTGGTCCATCAAAACTATCAGCTTTAAGTTTTTCTATAGTTATCTGCGGCATTTTTATTCTTATGTAGCCGAAGCATGGTCCATCCTTGTCAAGAACCTTTAAAAATTGCTTCATTAAGCCAAGTTTAACATGAAGGGGCGGTAAGGTGATTTTCTCCCGTTCACCAAAGACTCAGCAACAATGTTTTTACCCAATAATTAAGTTTTCTCTCTTTGACCACTCCTTCTTAATCCAATGGTTTGTCTGTCCCTGCTAGCACAGAGGCACAAGAAACAAGGATATTTTGTGTTGCTAAATTGCTGCCCAAGAAGAAAGTTCACCAATTTTAAATCTACAAAAATCACCTAGCGATGTCCCTGGTATTTTATCTTCTGTAAGGCCAATACTATTGTATCATATTCTTCTTTCATTTCAGTTGAATGAGCGATTGGTATTGAGCCAAACTTGTTAACATTGTAAAGAACACATTTTAAACTACGCTTGGAGCTATCAATGAACAAACGCCAATCACTAGCTTCATATTGCGGTAGTCCCATTCCTTTCAGAAGACCTCTAAAGTCTAAACAAAATGTAAGATTGTCTTCTTGAGTAAAGAGGGGTAGTAGATCCTTTTCAATTGTGAGATAAAAATTAATTTTTGTACCTTGTTCCATTAAATTCTTTTCATGCATCCTTGAAACTAGCAGTTCAGATGCTTCCTTCGGTAAGTTCAATTCTCTAACAAGGTCGCTTAGTTCATCTTGATTAAATAGTTGAGGATTTGTTGATACTGCCTCGTTGTCACTGTCACTATCGTCAATAGAATCAGGAATGTGTTCAAATGGCTCATATTTCTCCTCACATACATCTCGTAATGTCTGAAATATTAGGATCGGGATTTCTTCTGAATGGGGTACCGGGTGTCTAGCTGAAGGCAAATCTGTATATTTTCATTTGTGGCGATTGTTTCGATTAATTCCCGAAACATTTACCATGCAAAAATAACAGTCTTCAATATTGTTTGTAGGTTCTCTCCAAACCATTGTCACACCAAACTTTAAACTTTTCCTTTTTCCTGTAGTCCAATACCGCTGATGTTCTGTACATGTTTTACACACAACATGCGGTGCCTACTTTTTACCTTGGTCACCAAGCTGAACATCAAAATATCCTAGGTATGCACGTTTCACGAAGTCTGTAATGTTTTTCCTATTTTCTTTTAAAGTATATTCCCCACAAATGTAACAAAACACATCACAATGATTTACACAGCTTCTTCGATTTGAGCTCATTTTTAGAGGCTGCTTTATAAAAACTTTGAGAATTTGACCATTTGTTTTCGGAAATTCCCTTACGGCTTACTTACTCCCGCCTCTCCATTTTCAAAGACACTCTCTCTTTACCCTATCCCCCCTTTTTTACTCTTCTCCACTTTTCTGTGATTCTTCCCACGTGTCGTTATTCTACAGTTATGACTAGGGTCCTTTTCCAACGTGGGTTTCCCACATCCCTTAGTTGTATCTTTTCCCACTGCCTCCGCTCTGTACGCCTGTCTCCCCCTTCTTCAAACACGCCAAATCCTCCCCAAACCCTTTCCCAAAGGTATAAAGGTGATTTTCAAAGTAAATACTGCAGAGTGATTATGAATTAGTTTATTTATAGATTGATTTAAATTTAAAAAATATTTTCTGAAATATATCAAAAATTTGAAAGAATATAATCATAAAATACGCCGTATCTAAAAAAGTAGAGCTGTTACATAAAAACGGATATAATATTTGGATTCAACACCACTAATATTGTTAGTATCAGCTAAAAAATTCCCGGCACCAAAAAAAAAGTTTTTTTTTTTGTTGGCCTGTGTTATACACAACTATGCTTAAACTTTCATTGAGCTATGCCTCTCCTCAGTGGCGTAACTACGAATATGCTTTGGAGTGGGGTGGAGGGGCTAGGATGAGAAAAAGGATGGGAAATTTTTTGAAAAACGACATGCCTTGAAATACATTTTACATAATTTAGGCACTTATAATTTAATTTTAAGGAGATGCAGTTAATATACGTCAAAACTAGGCAATAGTTTTCAAACTATAAAACGAATTCCCATATCTATCCGTTCGGCAAAATATCTCTCCTAATTCATCGCTTCTGTCGGACCTGGAAATATAGTGGGGATCTAGGACGATGTTCTCCGTATCGCTTCTATATATATATATATGCGGGCCATGCTGCGATTAATAATGATTTTTTATAGCTGATATGATTTGAGAGAAATTCACTGAGGACAGCCAAGTAGGCTGGGACTAGTGAGAAAAAAAATGAAAAGATATTCAGGCGAAGCGCGTGGAGGTAGTGGTTTAGAGCGTCACATCGCGGCGCAGTACAGCAATTCCCACCGTCTCAGCGAAGAGTAATTGTTCCGTCTGAGGCGCAGATAGGAGGGACGGTCCAAGAAGATAGGAAATAGTGCGCACGTCGGAAATTCCACGCCGTTATGTGAGTCGTGCGATGTTTATCAGAATGGAATCTGGTTCCTCCTTATGTTTCCCAGCGCTCTGGCAGAAATGCATCTGCGCTGCACGACTTATCTCCACACGGGTTGTGTGGACATTAGTGATTGAACTGTCAGCGAGACTTACCGTGGAGTGTTGTACATTTTTTTTCTTTTTTTCCTTTGTATACATAATTTCCAATTCCGGCTAACATATTTTCTTAATGCGTTTTACATGTCCGTTTTGTATATTTTGTTTTTATGCATGCACTACAGCAGTTAGGTGAGAGTTTAAACAAGAGAAAAAATCTCTTCAGCACGGGCCAAATTAAAATTTGAAAATTGGGATTTATTTGTAAATGAGTGAGTTGGTAACCATAAGGCGAGGCGAAAATCTCTAGGGTGTCCAATTCCAAATCTTTATTTATACATATTTCATATATTATTCACATTATGAAGAATTCAAATTGTTTTATTATTACTTTTTCAATATTTATCGTTGAATTGGCAAGGAGTGTATGTAATATGTATCGTTGTATTGATGAGCAAGGAAGTGACAAGAATTTTTTTTCGGGGGGTTATATTTCGTGGAGGATACGTTTTCATTCGTAGGGCGGTACTGTTAAGGTCTGGTTAGACGGTAAATTAACACGTACGAGTTAGTATCTAAACGCATGAACGATTTTGGTGGACCAAAACGGAACGTGTTCGAATGCATGAACCAAATTAGAACAAGTTCTATTTTATGTCCATGCGTACGCACAAGTTGGATGATTTCACGGTGAATTTTGGCGTTCATTCTCGCGTTCATGCATTTAGGCATTATCTCGTAAATGTTATAGTACTGCGTAACCGGGCCTTCAACACCTAATCTCCATAAAATTTGGGGGTTTTGGATCCCAATGCACCTCCGATCGGCATCTTGATTGTAAGTCTATCAAATGGCTGCAACGAAATAGTTTGATACTATCATGCGAGCTCTTTCCAAACAGTTTCACCTGTTTACTCCTTTAGGAATAGGTTGTAGCAAACCTTTTCGGAGTCGCTCGCAAAAGCACGCGAAGGGAAAATGGCAAGAGTATGCCCAGTTTAGTTCTCGGCGTGAATTCGGGAGATTCTGGTTCAAACCAACTGCAAATGACTTTATCCTCTGTTTATGTTTTGCGCTGAGTACTTACATATTAACTCATTTTCGAATGATAGCATGAAATTCGGGCTCCATTATGTATTAAAATTTCTCTACTTTCCAATACATATGATTTTGAAAAAGGCCTTTCTTGAACTTGATTGCTTCTATGAGATAAAATTATTATTATGGAAACAAAGGAGTTATCAGCACATTCTTAAATATCGGAGTAATATTGATCGACTCGAATGGTATATGTTTTCCCATTCATTCCTAGGTAAATATCAAACTTATCGGTAAAGTGCATTATATAAGGTGCTGATTATAAAGTCTTCTTTGGAAGATATGGTGAAGAAAATCAATATTTCGCAGTATGAACCGGATTATGCTTGATCAGTGGGAAATTTTATTGTGATGATCGTATTATCTAGATGAATTAAATAGAACTTTTCAACTTCATTTTTATTGCGAAAATTAACTACGCGCCTCGACGCATGAAGGGAATTAGGATACTCTATTCGACCTGAATATTTAATCGACCTGGTGATGACGTAATCCAAATATTACATCAGTATGTAATCTACCTGATAATGACGCTATGAGTCGAAATGCATTGCCAATTTTCGCCATAAAACAAGTTGACAGTTGGAGAAAGTTTCATTTAATCAACTCAAAATGTTCTTCCACCCCATCACGCCTGTTAAGTCCTGTTTACACGGTACATTAACCCGTACGAATTAATTTCTAAATGCGTGAACGCGTGAATGAACGCAACAATGCACCGTGTAACCACCCAACTTTTGCGAATGCACGAAAAATAAAATAGAAACGATTCTAATTAGTTTCATGGATTCGTGCATATACCGTTCCGGCCCACCAAAATCGTTCACGCATTCACAAATTAACTCGTACCTGTTAATGCATCGCGTAAACAGGCCTTTACATTTGAATGCATCGGGTGTTATCAGATTCGGCGATGCGCATGAATGAGACAAGTGACACTTGTAAGATTCACTCCGCACGTATGAGAGAGTTGTTAGTAGTAAGCCTTCACCGAGGTTGATTACGTTTTCCGAGCACGCCAGGTTGGAGGGGAGAACGCATCCTATGTATGCAAGCGGCCACTCCTATCTGGTAGACGGGCCCCGTCCTTCGGGGGACAGTGACGTTTGCTGCACTGAATGGCTCAATGCCGTCGGCTGAAGGAAACCTGCTGCTGAGACGATTCCACATCTATGCCGCAGCATTTCTCTGCCAGCGGCTGTGTTTTGCAACGTGGAGTTCAGTTGAATAACTCCACCCAGTTAGTATAAAAGTGAGGACCCTAGAAGCCAAGGGGTACACGAGGAATGTTTTTTAAATTCGGAGATGAATGCAGGTAGTGGTTGGTGAGGAACATAATATTGTTGTGGCAAAGGGATAAAAGTTAAAAAGTGAATCTATATACAGTTTATAATAATGAATCTATCTGTTCCAGGAGGAATCTGCAATACTTCAAGAGGTGGTCTAGGAGACAACTAATCTCAATATGGGTGAGATTGCGTAATAGTATTGCTGATACTCGCGCAAAGCTCTCGTTTGATGCAGACCAAGGATTGATTATTTCAGACAATTATAATAGCATGATTCCTTCCTTGATTATTTAATGTCATAAAAAATCAGAGTACTGAGTGAAATGTCGAAAAGGCTTGATAAAAAACTGTTTCCATGGCAACTGCAAAGTGCATCCGAATAAAATGTTTGCGTTGCCATAACTCAGTAACTAAGGAGTTGCGACCCCATGTTTTATGCTTAAAAAATGCTTAAATTTGTCTCTCCTACCAACTCCTCCTGAAACTTTCTGTATGTAAGTTCAGTATTTGACTTGTATCCCTCTGCCACAACAATATTTTGTACCCCAACAAACAACCATTATCTTCACTTATCTCCAAAATTATTAAAAGTACACTTGTACCACCTTGGCTTTTTGGGTCCTCAATTATATTCACTCCGATTCCATTGTGATTCAATCCGAAGGTTTGCTTCCATAGGTTAGGGTAGAGCTCATCCCTTAACAGGGCCACCGGTGTGTAAATTCATCGCATTCAGGATAGGGGGGCCAGTTCCTTTCCCTGTCTCACCTCTCAATTCAAGGAATTTGTTTGGGGTGTCCGGGGGCTGAACCCGGGGTTTGAACCCGGGACCCCTCAAACAATCACTTGATTGCCACACTCCATTTATTTTAAACATAAATGCATGAATGTTCACGATGTTAATAATTATAACGCTATTTTAACGCTGCTCTCCACTCGACTCTTATCAGCTAAAATTTTCATGCATATCGTCACTTTTATATCATACATAACTTACAGCTATGCTAGGACGTGATATTTAGCTAATTCCGCTTTCACGAATTTCTCCGTTCAATTAACACCTTATAAATTATCTCAGTCCGCCTCAGTTTCGTGCGTGCCCAAGCTGTATCGCTGTCCAAGTTCAAAATTAACCGCATAGATAGAGAATTACATTTTACTTGTGCATATGGTATTGTATTGTATAATTGGCTCTTTGTTAAGTCAAAGATATTGCTCACCATAACTACCTCATGACAGATATACCAAACCATATGGTGTGCATGAAGGAAAGTAATTTTTTATTCCCTATAATGCAAAAATTTTGATTTAGCATGCAGGCTACATTTCTTCCTGGTTATCACGAATATTACTTTACAGTGTGTATCGGAAAAAATATTGATAAAACGCTACAGATTCATCTCTTTAGCCTTTATTTTACCAAGCCAAAGTTTTTTTTGTAATAGTATTATTTCCCCGGCTGGAAGCTTTTTTTGTTGATAATTCAGTTCTAGAACGGGAAAAGTACGTCGTACTGCCCTCGTGTGCGTAGGGGTATCGGACGATAGAATTCTCTCGACTTAAGATGGCACACCCACGTCTTCAGACCGGATGTTTCCCACCCACAAGCAGGCGTAGTGTGCAAAGAATGAAACCACTACTAATGACGGCTAGTCTCACAGCAATATAACTACGCCAACGTGATCTCAGGTGAAGTTCAAATACAACCATAATGTGGGCATGGAAAATGGTGTGGCATGTCCAGTAGAATCTTGAGTACAAAAATGCGCAGTATAGCTATTAACGTTTCTTTGAGTATCGTTTTGAAAATAAATCATATTACAATGGATGCCCTTATCCTTCTTTGATTGAAACATATGAATTCACTTTATGTTGAGCACTACTTTCTTCCAATCGATGAATAAGATATAAGAATATGCTATTGTAAACACACCAAAATTTAATGCAAGGTAAGGAGATAAATCATCATCTTTAGGCTCTTCATTACCTTTTCGTATGAAAGTGCATTGGTTGAATTACTTTCAATGCACTTGTAGCACTAAAAGAAAGAATTTTAAAAGTCAAAAACTAGCTTTCAGAAGACAATTCTCGATATTTTAAACCGTAATGACTGAAACACTTGCGGTTGGATGAAGAGGTTAGTTTCATCTTTAAAAGGCTTGGTTATTTTGCTTCCTTTGCCGTTCAGTCAATAAAAAATGGCTTTGGTCGCCAGATGTCTCAACAGAGCCATAAGTTACGTCATAAAAGTCTTCGAATAACAGATAACTGCTTTTTAGTTAGGTAACAAACTTCATTCCTACGCTATTAAATTGAATTCTACAAACCTACCCATATAACTTTCGTCGTTGCTAATACCAATACCATTAATTTTCCTGCAAATCATGAAGAGTCTCGGTGCTTGGCAGTGGATAAATTTATGGAATTAAAAAAGGGATTCAATAAATTTTCCCCAATGGAGTAAGAAAGTTTTTTATTTCGAAGCGACAAGTTTAAAAAATAAAGAAAACTGCGAGTACAACGCTTCCTTTCATGAACATAATATGTACGCATACATATTGCTTCGGCAGGTTTTACCTAGCCTTATGGAAGAGCGTTTTTCTTCAAATCCGCGAAGGGTATAACTAATTATGTAATACTATAAAAACAGACAGCATGAGCACAATTAAATCTCCAATATCTTCATAGAATCCGATTGTGTAGAAAAATAACTTATTTTCCTATCAAAGATGGTCGTAAATTGTTTTATTTTTTAGCCAAGGAAACAATATGTAATGGTAAAGAATACTAGTTAATGAAATTAAACCTCACGAGACTCGCAATACTGCTCTTAATTATAATCGGCTGACAATAGGAACCCGAAGCGAATCGACTTATCCAAGAGCGCTAATTTTTTTACGAAGTTCCCCATGGTAGTGGGATGAACAGCAAGTCTACTGGAAAGAATGGTGGTTTAGATTGAAGGGAGTGACAACCCACCCCTCATCGCAACCCCCCTCCCACCCGAAAACGCTTCCTTCGATTCCTCCTAAATATCGTCTCCACGCAAGGACTTGGGGGTGACACGAGGGTTGATCGATGCCGGATAATAATAGCCCCCAAAGGATGGGATATTTGGGGAGATCATCATCTCTTGAGTTTGACCGTGAACTTCTTCTTTTGCAATATCGACACGCTAATTTAAACCAGGAACCCGGAGGGCGTAGTTTTTGTGTGAATTACGAACGTGACGCTTGACAGGGACAGAGCGCACACTCAAGACATTTTCGTCAACACGCAAAGATAGCGAGGAAAGGGCGGTAGCACGTAGTCTTTTTGGGAGGAACCCCATTGGAATAATAGACCATTTGAGATAATATCTGGACTTCTGACTCATGGATGAAACATAGTATGAGTAATACCTTACAAAACCATGAAGTGTGAGCAATTCCTTTTAAAGCTTTGGAAAACAAGTTCGAATATTGGAATCAATATCGTATACTAAGATGTTTTGAATTGTATTTTCTGTCTTCATCATTGTTGCTTTTGACTTATCTCGACTTTTTTTTCTTCTGCCTCAGCTAGTCAGCTTAAAAAGACCAATATCATGTTATTTTTTTCCCTGACTTCAGCTTGACAGTGTCCGCATGGGGGAGTTTAAGGGGTTATATAATTCTTTACTGGACTCTGAACTCGAGAGCAGATGATATTATTGATTTTGAATTCCAAACTCTTTATGTAATTGGATAAACTGTTCGCTTGTATGTGGTGAATACGCTGTTTACTCTATTTGACAAATAGAGTCACTGGGTACGAGTTTTAATACCGTTTTATTTGAGATTATGGAAATGAGTACTTGCTGCTGATTTTCGCTTCTCGCATCGTTATTTATTGACCCAGCTATCGACCAATGAATCATAATCCTTTCTATCGCTTTTTCCGACTTCATATTTTACCCTTTTAGATATGATGAAAATAATCTATTGCCGTATTTATTTTTGTGGAAAGCGTTAGTGGTATTAGTTCTTGGGTACACGAATAGGTATGATAATGTGTTATTCCATTGGATTAATGGGATTTATTTTGCTCTGCAAGGGCAAGTCGCAAAATGGTGGAAATGTGAATATCCTCCTCGGTTCCGGGTCATATCTAACGTTATTATGGTCTGAATTTCGTGTTTTCTGGTTAATTAGACGTTTACAAACAATATTAGCGATTTTATGCGCTTCTGTATGTTGCTGTCATCTTTCAGGAACCACTGGACAAGTTGCAATAGCGACATTTCACTTAGCTAAGCGGTAAAAGAATCAAACGTCGATGTATTGTAGACAATACGTACGCCAGGACCGAGGAGGCTACATGCTCTTCAATTTGGTTTTGAGTCTGCTTCGTATATTTGAAAATGCTCAATCACCTAGTTAAGTGGAAGTATCACTACTGCTCGACTGGTGTTTTTTTGTGTCGTAATATACATAAAAAAATTAATCTTTAATTTAAGCATTTTTAGAAAACGTTAAGTAGATCTTTAGCAACATTTGTCACCTGAAATTGGAGAATTTTGCCGTACTATTTTATCAAATTTTCAATTTTTTATACTGAAAAATGATGTATAAGTACTAATCTATATACCTGGAAACTTTTCAGCAGTCAACTAAAGCTTCAAACTGGTTATATATCACGAAAGGCGACAAAATACGACCGCTTTATCGGAAGTGATATGTCCCTTATCTCTCGCAATTTCCTCTTGTTATATACTTCCCCTCGGAAATAGAACATTCAATTTCTTCCATTCCAATCCGAATGGTCTCATTCCATCATGTACTTTGCAGTTACTTCATTATATGTATTTGAAATGGTTCGCCTAAATACCATCTAGGTCACGTTCATTGTGGCACTAGCAGTTGAAAATAAAACAAGAAAATTTCCACCGTTAAAATTGTAATGCGACGGGTTTATATTTTCTATTTTGCCATCAGTTTTTAAACGCGAAACGGCGAATCAAAATTTTACTAATGGAGAATATCCAGTTATTTACGTAATTATATGATACTCACGAGATCAAGGCGGAAACTTGATTATTTTAATGGCCACATATGCAAAAACTATGATTGATAGCTTATTGACTGTTTAGTTTTTAAATATTGCGCGTGAATTTACAGTTCTTTAAACTCAAAAATAGATACCTATAAATTCCGCAAAATTTAACCGACAACATTCACATAATTTTCAAGTCTGCAACTAAATCTTAATCACTGGGACGACAGGCCTTCTTGATAGGGTGGTTTCCTATTATTTTTTTATTGCCTAAATCGAAAGATTATTACTCCTCGAGTACGCATTTCACGCTTTTAGATTTTTAAATGACGATATCTAATTTCCGTCAACGGAGCTTATTTGTGTGAACATCCAGTTTTTCTTCCGGAAAAATATTAATCATAATTATTTTACAGTTGAATAATTAGAGCTATTGTACAAACCCTAATGATGGTAAAAATATTTGCCAAAAAGTTGGATTGATATTTATATTATTGATGCCATGGCCTGGACTATAAAGCATTTTTATCGATGATTCCCTTTCGTGTGGAGTTTTGCTTTAATTTCTTAGCGGAATAAAAGGTATTGACGTAATTTATAATCAAATAAATACTATTAATCATGAGCTAGATGTAATTGCGATTAAAGTTCCAGAAATTAATCTTGGTGTAAAAAGAAATGTAGATAAATTTATTTAACTAAAAAGAGGGATTCGGTCTCTCATAAAAAGAGCTTTTACCTTAACCAGCTTTTATTTTTATTTCTTAGTGTAAACATGCAGGGAAAATGTTGATGTTTTATTTGACGTTTGTTGGAAAACTAAACATTATTCTGTATGCAAAACTCCATCGAGAAACACGATTGTTACCTATTTATTTAAGCGGTTAATAAGAATTTTATAAGCCGCAAGACCTTCTTCACATCAGTTGCCCAGCTTTGTTCTGTCATTCTTGTCCGTCGTTACGTGACTCCATAGTGACCAGAGGCCAGGCAACGGGGTGGCACGAGGAAGGATGATGGCCTCAGAAGGGATATGAAATTCGCACATGCCTCTCTGGAGGGAGGGGGGGAGGGGTATACTCAAGGAAGGGAGGGAGACTCGTTTCCTTGCTCGCGAATGACGTATTTGAGCGATGTTGGCGGCTTTATTAATTTTTCGCAACAGCGAGTCACTTCGAAAAAAAAAGAAGCGCTCTTGGTGTTTTATTTATTTTTTTATTTTCCCAGTCCCACGAGACAGAGGGAGGAGAGAGCAATTCTCGCCTGGAGCGGAATGCGCAAATTAGTGGGGTAACCAATCGAATGGGAAGGGGAAGAAAGAGGTTCAGAGGGTGGGGAAAGGGAGGGAAGGGAGCGGAAGATTTGCAACAGAAGGAGGGAGGGGTGGGGTTGAGTCCGGCGGGCAATGGACAGTCGTGGATAGATTGGGTTGACGCGCGATTTCAGAAATAGCGAAATATAAGTGGAGGGCGCAGAGTTGGGATCATCGTATGCGCGGCTGTATGTGACCGAAATCGAGGAGGAAATGTACTTATATTCTGTTTTACCCTGAATCATCGGTTTTCAGATATGATTTCTCGCGAATAATGGCTCATCAGGAGGCACCAGTTTTTGGAAGCCATTCTCCTCTCAGCGTGTTGAATTTAACGTAAAAAAATTAAAATAAACGTAAAAAATGGTTCAGGAATCATCGGTTTTCAAATATGATATCCCGCGAATTATAGCTAATCAAGAGGTAGCAGTTTGTGGAAACCATTCCACTCACAGCGTGTTGAATTTAACGCGAAAAAAATTTAGGGCTGTGAGATGAATGAATGCATTCGAAGTACCTGAATTAAAGATTATTTTATCCGAAAATTTAACAGGCTAAACGTTTATTTTTTAAAGCAACGTATACAGGCTGGATAAATTTATTCTAATGAATGAGAAAAACTTCCAATTTAAATGGAAAATGACTAAATATTTTAATATCATTTCTCGTAAACACCCTCGGTAAAGATGAAAGTACACATTCAATATACGCATCCTGTTGGACTGCTTGGGTTCGAAGATTTCCGCACTGAGCCGAGGTTCTGGGATATCGTGCTTCTTCCATGTTAATTTCATTATAGTAAAACTGTTTTATCTCTATTTCAGCCAACATCATTACTTTTCCAGTGTTTTGGTAGGATTTATCAGAAAGATTTAAGCGAAGAAAATTTCCGATCAGTGGATTGACTGATTTATTCGTAACGGGATGTACGCACCACATTATTCACACCGCCTAAATAACGGCAGAAAAAATAATGCGACAGTGGGACCACGGCTTAACGTCCCATTCGACGGACGGAATGCTGAAATTGAAGTGCCTTTATCAAGACACTCAAGTAGGGATCGATCGGGCAGCCTCCGAAAAATCTCTGCCACCCTATCCCTAATATCTTTCTATGAATTACTGAAATAGTTATTTATTTAATTATTTAATATTAATTGCTATATCTGCACTATAAATTGGAAGTATTGCTGTATGTGTGCCACTTTATTAAAATAAAATAAAACCACACCATTCTCTTATGATAACCCTATGTATTCTAATAAGCAATAACTTACCCCTAGTTTAGTTGTGAACTGGGCTGAAATTCAACGAACTCGTTCGTTTTCTCATCAGTTTGACACGTACTTGAGATGGAACATCGCACATCCTAAATTTACTTCGCACTCCCCCAGTCGGCGCGATCTATCGCGGCGGATAGTGTGGCGGGAGGCGAAAGGAGGAAGGGATGGAGTGGAATTGGTTTTCGCTGTGGCTCGTGACAGGGGGAGGAGGGTGGATAGGGTCTGAGCCAGTCACGGCTCCTTCATTAACGCCGAACCCTCCCTCCCTCCCACCAACCCGGAAAGCGTTCTATTTTCCCGAAATATAACAGTAATTAACTGTCGTTAAGTGAAAAACCCCTCTCTCCACACACTGATTTCGCTCTACTCCCACCCACGATAGTGACCCACCCTTTCTCACGGCCTGCACCCCCGCCGGAAAAATAACATATTTGCTTCCTTTTCACGTCGCACTTGTCACGTTTGTCTATCCGACGAGAGGAAGAATAATAATAAGAAGAGAAGACTCCTTTAATCATCTTAAACGTCGAGATTCTACAAAATTCTCCGTTGGAGCGACGCAGATAGAGGCGGGGGTTAGCGATTTAAATTGTGCAACGTTTTTGGACCACAATTTCTTGAAAGAATGATTTTATTTTTTTATTTCATTTATGTAATGAATGTTAGTTTTATGGTAAAATAGTTTTAAATATTACTTCCGAACAAATAGTCCTACCCCTAAAAATATTTGCGGTCAATGAGAGCTGTAAAGGAGAGCTTCTTTATTTTTACACAAGTAGGCTTGATCGAGATGTTGCGTTCCAGTGTGCTACCGCATGAGTATTTTCGTCGGAAATTGTAACTCATATGGATAGATATCAAGGAAAAAGGAACATACTTATAATTGCTTTCAATTATCGGTTCATCATCACATAAGTATCATAAACATTTTGGGATTACTCTACTACAGTCCTCATCTTTTATGCCACAATGCAAATTTTTTCCATTCTATTTGATCTATTATACGTCCGTATTTTCAATGCCATGCAAAGAATTAACCTTTGTGAACTATTACGATATAGCATCTTTTACTTTTTCAATAGTATTCTACTCTAAAACAAAAAAATAGACTAGATTTCTCTCAAAATATAATGCATCTAAATATATCTATGAATTTGATCCATATCATAATAAAATTATATAAAATGAGATATATGGGCGGTGAATACAATTTCTTAAGTATGGAATCTTTCATTTAACTAGCTCGAACTCAGTACGGAAAGAAAAATTTCGGTCGGATATTGATCCCATAAAATTTTCTTCGAGAAGCCGCCTCGGAGACACGCAATTTCATTGCTATTTTTCCAACCATCTTGTCACTCTCTTTTCTGTCCCCCTTCTTTTATTCGCAGGGGGCGCCGGGAAACACAATTCTTCGAGATGGGGCTTCCTCCTTCGCGTGAAAACGAAAATAAGCCGGTGACGCAAGCACTTGACCACCTCGACAGCCATGCCTAGTTTTAAGTCTGACAACCCACAACCACGCAATTTGTTTATTTTTAAAAATTTCGTTAACGGCTCCAACGAGTGCGCAGCCACAGTTTTTCTTCCCCCCCCCCCCCCCCCACACGTCCCGCAAGTCATTCACACTTTGAGCGAGGTGAATAATAATCAGCGAACGGTGACCTTCGAATCGATGCGAGGGGAAAAAAAATAGGTCGGGGAAGTGTCAGTCGTGTGTCGGAAGGGTATGTTTGTTTGGTCTTGCGCTTGGAAATTCTAAAGCCACATTCACACGATGCATGTCCCGGCACAGTTGAATAAAGGCATCGCTAAAGAATAAGAAAACGAATGCTCGGAATATGAACGGAATATCACCATAACGATCTCGCTTGAAAGAAAGAAAGATGGGAGACCGTACCGAATATATTCTGGAGCTTTACCATTTTTAGATGGAAGGTTCATCCGTAGCACTATCTCTTGTCGTAGGAACCAAAATAAACTCCAAATCGTTATCAACGTGTTTCATGATATGAAATTCTGGAACTTATGGTCATAAATTTGCCTATTTGGTTGATTACACTTAAGTAAATACTTAAACTCACTCTAAACAGTTTGAGTACGCTCATTAGTTATGTTTCGGTCCAAATATATTATAATATCATAAGGTACAGAACTCCATTTTCTTTACAAAATAACAGTTCACAATAATTGACCGGGACTCTGCTTTGCCTATGTAGCTATTTAGTTAATTACTTACCTACCAATTGGCTGAAATAATTAAGTTGAGCTATTAATTGTCTAAAGTATATTAGTAAGACGAGTAGGAATTAAACTGCCAATTAAAGATGGCAGGATCAAACTATTTTACTTTTGCCACCAACTTTATTTGGGATTTGCATTTCCTGACTGAAGACTTATTAGCCCATTGGTTACCAATTAATATTCGCAGTTGCGATAACGACACGCACGGATTTTTTGCTTTTGCGCAAGTCAAAATGCGAACAAATTCCAGGTAGTTACCATATTCCTTTCGAAATTAAAGATTCATACTTGCTCACAGCTAGAATAGCACACATAACATGAATTCGCTTGTGAACGTAGAGGTACCTAAAAAAAGTTAATGCATGGAGGTATGAAACTTAATGAATGCAATATAATGTAAAATAGCATTTGAGGGTGAAAATAATTGCCCTCTGACTAAAAATCCCTGTCGGCTTGCAGTGTAAGAATGGCATGGTATTTGGAGGAGGCGACCGACAGCTGAGGTCATTTGCGCCATTAGGGAAGGGTAGGCAAGGAAGGGTGGAGAGACCGGCGCGGCGTCGGAATTAGCCTGCACTAAACGAGAGACGCCAAGAGGACCACGGCTTAACGTCCCATCCGACGGACGGAGTGTTGCGCTTGAATTGTCCTCCTCACATCACCCAAGCAGGGATCGGGCAGTCTCTGAAGATTCTCTCCAACCGCCGGGATTTGAACCCGAGCCCACGGGGTGGGACACGGGGTGGCGGAAGACAACACTCTAGCTACCACACCAAACCGATCCCCGGTAGTGCAAGTAGGTACTATGAACATGTAGATACAGTTTCGGAGGTAATTTTGCTCTCTTTTCACGGGCATGTGCAATGTGCATTGAGTAACTAAGCCTAGGCCACGCGAACGGAAACAGCTTTTTAAACCTTTCTTTTCATCCGAGCAGCTTCTACTCGCTCTAAGGATTTCAAGGGGATTTTCCTCTCACGAGGTGCCAATTTCTACTACGCCGCGGTTTTGATGCTCAACGCGGATGCAGTTATAATTGAATCGAAGGCGTTGATCAAGTCCATCCGGTTTAAAATGGCTCGCAAGATAAATTTTCTCGGATATGAAAAAACTGTACAATCTATGCGTGGAGGAGAATTTCAATGTCAGTTAGATTTCACGCGGAAAATATATTTATAATAAGACATTTTTATGGATTTATCTATAGTTAACGAAATGTAATTAGAATAATATTTTCCTCTCTCAGAGAATTTTAGAATTTCTTAAAATAAAGCTCAACGGGGCGCTCCGATGCCCGAATGATATGAATATGACACGAATATATGCACAACTAATACGGATACACACCCCGAAACACGAAAAATACATTTAATACATGTCCACCGCATTGGAGCATGATATTAAATTTTATTAGACAGCGGGCGTACTTCCCAGATCCTAAAAGCGCTCCAATGATATTAGGTATATGAGGTTGATAAAGATTCCATAATTAGCCGTTCCTCTTCAGTTGATTTGTATTCGAACAAAAAATTTGTCAATAGAAACCACTGGAAAAGTGGTATTTATGCACTTAAAAAGTAGAGGGTTTTATGAGCTTAGAGTTGACTGCCTACTTCAACTTTGGTAAGCATTTTGTTTCCTTAATAGAATTTTCGTGGAGACACTAAACAAAAGAAAAAGTGTAAAGATCTTTTTCATTTCCTCTCATCTTGCTGTATCCTTCATGATGCTTTTATCACCTAGTGACATGATATTAGAACTTGATTTAACTTCATGCAGAGTAACCAGCAAGAAACAAGAGCTTCGTTTACTAACCAGAGAGCTGAAAAGGCACGAATAATACATGCCTATTGCATTAGAGCATGGTATTAAGTTTCATTAGATAGCGGACGTACTTTCCAGATCCAGAACATTGGTCTTATCAAGTTTCATTATAATTAGTTTCTATGCATTATCGCAGTCATGCGATGACTGTGGGGTGGGCCTTATCTTTTGGCAAACTAATCCTTGACTTTGAGCCTTTGATTAGAGAGACATCGGAGTCAGCGCTCTGATGTCGTGGGGGTCACATCTGCCTCTTTGCCGGTCAAAAACACGAGGAAGTCTGTAACAGTGTCCTCATTCATCAATAATTTTCGTAGCCATTTATAGTCGGCATCGATCGTAAGCACAATTTGGTAAAGGCGAAATTATGGTAGTCAATGATAATTGAAAATGAAAAAATTGTGCACAGTACATTTATTATAGTGCGACGTGTTTCAGTGAATCACCTCCGCCATCATCAGGTATAAATGTCCGATATGCGTAAAACGCGTAGTAATATAATAAATACTGCGGAAATATACAAAGTTTTTCATTTTCAATTAACATTGTAATACGTTCCACAACATCTCGCCGAACACCGTTGAATACAGGGTAGTCAATGTGACCTAATGCCATATAGTCTTTAACAATTGAATAGTGAACTTGTCCAGAACATTGATAAATCATGGACAGCAAAAAACTACAAGGATATATTAGAAGAATGTACGATTTCAATAATTAATAGGGAGATAGGGTGGCAGAAATTTTTCAGAGGTTGCCCGATCCCTGCTTCTAGTGCCTTGAGGAGGGCACAATCAAATCTACGCCGACCTAAAACAATCAATCAAATTTACACGGGCCTAAAACTATCAAATTTACACCGACCTAGGTTTCAACGGATAACTGTCATTTTCAGGGACGGTTATCTGTTGAAACCAAGGTCGTTGTTAGTTTGATTAAAGTGCGGAAAATTACGAAAGTTTGTGAGTTCCTCCATCATCATGATTGAAAAATTCCACCAAATTAAACCTGAGTCAATTATTTAAAATTATTTTAGCTTAGGAAGTGGACCAATATTACCATATCATGTTTAAAAGAAGAAAAATATAGAGAATATAATGCGGCTTCGTATACGATTTCCATTTCTGCGAATTTGGTGATTTTCTACTTGTAATCGTCTTCCCTATTGAGCAAATTGGACCTTGTATTTATAAATGAATATGTGGTCTCTCAGAGGCCAAAAATTAGCGATTTATCCACCATAACACCAAGCGACATCAAGCTTAAAGTCAAGCTATGCTTCGGGCCTATCGAATATTTTTTCGACATTTAAAAAAGGGTCAAAGGTTACATTCTAAAGGGCCAGCCGAGGTCTTCCCCACGCAGACTCGTCGATAGACGACATGCGCTTGAATGACTAATCAATTCTGCGACTAGCAATCATCAGAGGAAGATAACGGTATTTAGAAATCACTTCTAGACTTAATGATAACTTCCGTTTACCAAACAGACGAAGAAAATTACTAGGTACAATTACGGTTTTCATTAACTCCTTGTCTCAGCGCGAACGTCAGGTTTATCAATATTTTTTCGACATTTAAAAAGGGTCAAAGGTTACATCATTAAGGGCAAGCCACCAGACTCGTCGATATGCGACATGCGCTAGAATAACCAATCAATTCTCCAGCGACTAGCGATCATAAGACGAAAATAACGGTATTTAGGCATAACTACTAAACTTAATTATAATTTTTGTGTGCTAAAAAGCAGGAAAAAATTAATTGGTAATAATAGCGTTTTCATAGACTTTCTGTCCTAGCGCGAAAGTCAGGGAGTTAAACATTTTTTTGACATTTAAAAAGGGTGAGAGGTTACATCCTAAAGGGTCAGCCCCCACGCAGACTGGTCGATATACATATATGATGTACATGAACACGACTAACCAATGCACTTGGGATTAACAATCATGAGAGGAAGGTTTTAGCATTTAGACCTCGCTACGAGACTTAATACGGTTTTCATAGATTCTGGGGTTCAACTCCTCGAAGGAAAGGAGGTGGGACATTAGCATTTCATGAGGCCAGGAGTACCTACGCGACATCTTGTCGACCCGTTCTTCAATAAAGAGGCTACGCCCGAGGGGCCTAATTCATCGCCGCGCAAGGCGAAGGGGAGGAAGCCTCAAGAATTTCCCCATATACCGATTCAGCACACTCTTGAGATGCCTCGCCAAGGGTTTTCGGAAGAGCTAGCTAGATCCATGCCTGGTTGCACGTTCCATTTCTTTTCGAATAAGTCCCTCTCGTAAAAATAGATAACAAAAGCAGGAAATGTATGAATGCGTGGGAAGAGGCTTAACATTCCATTGCATGAATTTTTGGGCCACACTCTCGAAAAGGAGATATCCTGTTCGACCTTTTTCGAGCGGCGGCAACGATCGGAAGGAAACTTTCTGAGTGATTCATTCATTGGACGTTGCGTTATCTGGCCATCTCGAAACCTTCAAAGGTGATGGATTCCGCTTTTGTGTGAGGACACTTTTAAATGGAGAAATTACATTCCCTCTGTTGTTCTTGAGTTATCTTTGACAGCGATCTTATTCTTCCGTCGACAGTAATCGATTCACGATAACATGCTTTTCTTGTTATAATTATCAAATCAGCCTGAATAGATTTTTTAGGCTGCCAATTATTATTAAAGTATTTTTCCCTTTAAGGTAGGTTTCATCGAGTAGTTAAGAAGAATTCTGGCAGCCTCCCCTTCCTTCATGTTCTTCCCTCATCAATTCACAGTCAAAAGGTCTACTCCTTTCATTCTCCTCTGACACTGATTTCAACATACCCTCCTCGCTAAGTTCTCCCTCCATATCTCATCTCTTCTGTATCTCATATAGAACCTGCCTCTCCTCACCAACCATGTCCAGAACTTCGTCGCTCCTCCTCCGCTCCGTCCACTCCACCTTCTCTATTCTTCTCCACACCCACATCTGGAACGCCTCCAGCCTTCCTACTCCATATTTCCCAGGAAGAGATAGTTGGTAGGTTTTCCTACTTCCATTCCAACAGTGTTTTTTTAACGTGACACCATTTGTGCCCAAATTTCTCATTTCTTAATAATTCTAATAAGTAATAGTCGATTTACAAAAATGGCACACATAGATAAAACTCATATGGCACACATAGATAAAACTCATATGGCACACGTAAGTTTACATGATTTTTAGTAATTACCTTAATATGCTCGGGTTCAATTATCCATAGAAGCAATGAGAAACCATTAGAAACGTTTTAGTTCAAAATATTCAATACGGCAGCTTGAACTTCTATTGTCCTTGCAAAAAAAATCGAGAAACCAGAGTTTGATGTGTTGTATCTCAATAACTACTCAATAATATGTGCTGAAATAGAAACTGGATACTAAAGGGAATCTAATTATGCGTTTCAATATCATCAGCAACTCATCCTTGCATCAAAAATTTTTTTATCATGTTTTGAATGCAAAAAGGTATGGCTTTTGATTCTTGGAAAACGGTAAGTATGGTATTAAGTTTATAGGGTGCATCCAATTCCGCGACACGAACATTTATTTCATCTTCGGATGGTTTTATTAAAGCTATAAAAGTTTCCTACTTGAGTAATAAATTGTGTAACGACCTAAGACTCAAAATGAAGTAATAAAATGACGTCTGGTGTGCGCCCCAACAAAAGATGTACTCACGGAAATGAAGTCACGAAACACCGCGAAAAATAAAACGCTTAGAAATCGAAAAGGGGAAAAACAATGGCTAGGCGTGTCTGCTCTCCTCCGGGCAGTTTTAATCCACCGGAAATCTCTAGATCTTAATCCAAATTTTGGCGTATTAAAATCCTTACGGCATGAACATCGCTTAGCTCCGCAGGTTACCATTAATTACAGATTTGTGGCTGGTACCGGGGTCACCTCGACGGGCTCAAAAAAGCCATCAGGAGTTAATCTCGGGAGAGTGGTGACATTTTGGGCAAGCGGAAGGGTTGGGAAAGAGGGGAGAAGCTCCCGGAGGAGAATCAGGGCAAACAAGAAATAAAAAAAACACGAGTTCGGAGGTAGAAGATGGAAATGAGCGACTTTTGGCCACTGCGAACGTGGAAAAGAATGAGTATGCGAAAAAAACTTGACGGAAAGCCTAAAACTAAACATTATTTCTGAAGTAGTCCTGGGAAGAGAGGAAGAAACGTTCATTTTTAAGCCAAAAGACGCGGGTTAACCCAAAAAGTTTTTTTTTTAATAAACATATGGACCGCGAAAGAGTGAAAAATTTTACCTAAAAAAACACGATATTTTTTCCATCCCTTCGGAGGGACAGCTCGAGCGATCGCTCCAATGATGGCAGAAAAAATGACCGTTCTCGCGATCATGTTCCGCGATGGCTCCAAGGATGGAAATCCCATCCCTTTCTCCATCACTCGTCACGTCCCTTTTTCCGTAGCTGAAACCATCGCTGGCACCGTCTCCATATGTTCCATATCAGTTACCCAATGGTTCCCATGGAAACGGCGTTCCATTCAGTCCAATTCCAAATCTACAATTCATTTTTACAGGGTCTTTTACAGAGTTTTTTTTATTCGAGAGAAAATCTAATTTCTATTAAATTTGAAACTCGCGAAGGAGAAAAGTACCAGACTATGATCTGAAACTGTTCTCTAAAGGTTTAAATATATTTTCTTTGATTTTTATAATGATATAGGCATTTTCCCCAAGTCACTTAGCTTCAATTCTCGCCGCAGCTTTTTGTTACCGCACAGGAAAGTAGAGCGCTCAACTTATACAATCATTATGTCACATTATATAATAATGTTACGAGAACCGATAGGCCTCTGTTTTGCCTTTAGTACTGCGTCCCGCACTAAATACACATTAAACGTCATACCAAGGAAACCATCATCATAAAATTAAAAGCAATCGTTTTTAAAACATAAATTTGCTCCTCTTTTTGAATAAATACTTCTTTCAATTCCGACAATATTGAAACATATTTATTTCCTTCTACACTTTCCCGCAACGTTCAATATTTAAAATCATGAAATGCCCTTATATAACATATTTAATTCCTCCAAGGCCGAAAGAGCCACTTTATTAACTTAACTTAGAAAGTTGACTTGATACATCGGCTAACTCACGTCAGTATTGACAACACAGTCGCTGAAGTTGCTATGAACGACGCAAAGTCTAGACTTTTTTGCCGTACTGAAGATAACGTAGTAACCGATTTCGAAAACTTCCTAATTCGTAAAACAGCACCGTGGATACGATGGTACCTCACGTAAATGTGTTATTTTATTGAATTATTAAATTTAATACTCGCGAAGGAGGGGAAGAGTTCGGATTTGAATAAAATCTATTTTTTAAGCGTTTCCTTCGCTGACTATTATCCGATATCGCTGTTTTTGAATAATTAAGAAAATAAATTTGGCGTCACCTCGGTAGTTCCACTGGCTACAGCACTCGACCGTAAATCGGGGGATCCGGGTTCGAATAACGGTCATGACTAATTATTTATTCTCCATGGAATTTTCAAACAATTTGTGTATGGAGGGTGACTACGTAAAATTATCATCGTGACAATTCCCGGTATCGTTAAAATAGCCGATATTGCCTTCAAATTTCATATGAAACTTGTAATCTGCAGCTTTAACAGAGATAAATATAAAAAAAAACTAAAAAAATAACAAATAATGATTTAGTAGATGATGGCTTTTCGAACTTCTTGTATGATGCTAAGGTCGTTGAGAGATCAAGGAAAGGGTAGGTAGACGAAATGGTGTTGAGTTTGTATGTAGCCCTCGGCTTAGGAAGTTCTCCAAATATTACTTAATCAACATTTTGGCTATTTTTTACACCTTTCCCACCAAATTAGTAAAGCATCAGCCGAAACCAAAAAATAAGCAAACTCGTTGACCCGCCACACCTTCGGTATTGCTTACATAATTCTTCAACGACCCTGTTTGGCTAACGCGCAGTCACCTTGAGCTCTCTCCCGTCTGTTTACTCTCGGTTTCCTACATGCTATCGCAGTGGCGTAGCAAGGATTTGGCTTTGGGATGGGGGATCATATTGAATAGCAAAACACACCGGGAACTAATACACAGATTGTTGCTTTATAACATGGAATGCGTACTGGAGTAAAAATATGATTGAAAATGATTTAAAAAAACACGCTACTTCCAAAAACAGCATAAAATTAACTGAAAGATAGAAAATAAGCTTTTCTCCACCTGGAAAATACAACGTGGGTGCTGATAAGGTTTATTAGAACTGTAGATTTAGATTCAATATTAATATCTAAACCTAATCAGCAACCACGATTTGTAATCCGAGTGATGAAAAGCTTATTTTTTTTTTACTTTTAAGAGTATTTAAAGAGTTTTGGAAAATGCGGTTTTTTTAAAATATATTTTTATTTTATCTTCTACTTTTTAGTGGTGAATGATGTAATCGATTAAACCAAAACGGTTAAATAAATTTCATTCAGCCAAAAACTTTGTAATTAACGACATCTATTAATAAAGTTTAAAACATTTTTCCATATGAAACTTTAGTCATATCACATTGGAACACAATTTCAAATGTCTGATTATATTAAACACTGCATTATCATAAGAAGCAAGCATGTGTGCAAAATTTCAAGCCAACCCGACAATGGGAAGTGGGTTAATAATCGATCTCAAGATTCCATCGATTACACAGGCAAGCAAACTAAGGAAGCCAAGAAAAATCGTTTGAAAATTATGACTACATTTAATGTTTGTTACAGGAAGTTACTGATCTGAATACATTTCAGAGGCCAAATTATAGTTGACATATTCTATTAGTCTATTATAAACTAGAAGGAGTGCTATAATAAGAACGTTTATTATTATTTATATGGTTATGGAGTGATTATTCCCCTTATTCCCCCATCGTTACGCCACTATGATTTCGTACACCACATTTGAAGGGGTTAGAAGCTATGGGGTACAAGTGATTAATTTTCTCAACAGATTTAAGTACAGAAATTAGGTATAGAAAACAAACGAAATCAACTAGATATTATTTAGCTATTTGATTTTCCACTCGATATCAGCACAGAATAGAGATTCACTCGTATCCCTTGGCCACCAAGTATTTATAATTTTATTCCATCAATTTCTGTACCTCACTCTGTTTAGGAAAAAAAAACACTTGTACCCCTTGGCATCTCACCCCCTACTTTTTACTCTGCGCTGAAGAGAGACGAATTGGAATGAACAGCGAGCAAACTCCTCCAGGACGTTCACTCAAGACGACGACGCTTTAGAGAAGACGGAGAGGTCGATCTTGCAGCGAGGCGGCAGCAGCGGCAAACGCCCTTCTTCCCGTAAAGAGAGTCGAGTCGACGGCCTAGAAGTGTCACGTGCAGTTGGGTTAAGGTCAGTTCGAGGAGAGTGTGCTCCGCGCGCTATCTGTACCGTAAGATGGGATAGCCTCGCAAGTGTGTGTATACATCAACGGTGCACTTCGGGGAGTTCGGACTACGTCGCTGTTAAGTTGCCAGAGCGCGGAGTGTAAAACCGATGAAAGGCGCAGTCGCACCGACGATGTTAGTTATCATATTTTCGGTAGCAGAATGAATTGAAATGGGCAAAATATAACGAGTTGCGACATTGCGACCGTAAATTTGAAGAGGCTTGCTAACACAGGCGCAATGCGTTCTTTTTTATTCACGCTGTCATGTAGTATGAACAAATATTTTCTTTTCAATAAAATACTTATGGCACCCTTTCTTCCATAATATTATCAATCACGGGAAAAAAAATATTATCACTCCCGCAAGGACCCTTGCATCAGGTTAAGCGATCCTTTATTTAACGATATTTAGTGTTCAAATTGAGTGGATTTTAATGTTTATCAGTTGAGATTATTTTTAATTCTTACGCGTGCCCTAACCAGTCATCTTGTTATTTATTTATTTTCTTTTATTTCCATATACGCATGAAACACCTCGCAATGGCCTTTACACCTTTTTAGTATCGCAATAATTAACAACTATAAAAGCACGGACATCCATGCTCTAGACAGAGGAAACTAACCCAGGCGGGACTCGAACCCGCGACCTATGGATCGGCAGGCAAGAACTTTACCCCTCCGCCACCTATTATGATTATATTAGGTGTTAGTGTAATTATTTTCTGCTACTCTAAATAGTCTATACTGCTCCGTACTATTCTTGATTACATTTCTCATCAATCACAAGAAATACGCATGCAAATACATGGTGGCGATTGAAAGAGCATTAGGAAGATTAGACTGTAGATATTTGTTAGAAATAATAGTAATTAATATAATAATAGAATTAATAGTAATTCGTGGTAATCCATCAAGTGGATCGAGGGGAAAAGGATAGTTGGGGTAACGTTTGAAATAATATAATCATTGCTGTTGTTAAGGAGTTGTTGATGTGAGGAGAAGGGGGTTTGTTGAGGAGAGAGACAACATGGAAAGTTGCTCGAAATAGAACGGAAAAAAGAAACTATATCTTTAAGAAAATGAAAATGATTTGGAACGAAACAAACGTCTGGCGTTACAGTGGCGAGAGAGTAAAGCACTTGCGCTAAGCGTTCGATGACGGGGAGGTGGAACGCGTAATATTTACGACTGCGCGAAAACACTTCCGCGGACCCAGGTTTTAAACGTTCACCACACTTGAGGCGAAACATTCCCGGAAACCCAAAACAGAGTCTGTTATTGCCGTGAGTTCGCGAGGGAAAATGCGCTGTTGAGTTACGCTCTTGGTTGAAGGTTGATGGGAAGGCACTACTTAGCTTGGAGCTGTACCCGCTAACGGAACAACTTCCTACTAACAGTTAAGAGGACACGCATAATATACACATGGTCATGAACGCTTCCCTCTCTCTTTCAAATTCTTCCATAATTCCAAGGAAATTAGCTATTTGATCCATTTGATTTTTCTTTAAATACTCTTCATAGTAGGTTAACGACGCCATATTCCACTTGCTCCGGCCCTCTGCTATATAGGCACTGGGAATGATGACCACTGAGGATGTTTATTCGCTCCTGAATGACTTTAATTGATGTCCATGAGCTACTTGTCGATGCACAATTCCCCGGAACACGGTGCAGAAATAAGTGTTATCCTGAGTCGGCGAACCTCGACGAAGGTGCGCCTAAGACAGCACTAAAATTTTATGTTTACACTTCCTCTCATTTGTCGCAGGACTTGAAATTGCGGTCATCATTATTATAAGTCATCACTTAGGGTTGGTTGACTGCCGCCATCCATTTTCATCTAACTTTTCCGTGCTAAATTTTGCTCATAAACTTCTTTCATTGATCGCAAATTTCTATCGCCATAATTTTCTCCACGTGGAGCTAATATAATGATAGTAAATATCTGACTAGAATTTGCCTCTTACTGACCGACTTTGCCTTCTGTTTTAACCCCTCTAATCTTAAGCAAACATTTTCTTCCCCGAGTTCATTCTTCCGTTAGTTCTTCCGGAACTGCTTCGAGTGCCAAGTATGACGCACAACATTTCTTTTCCGTTCTGACTTTTAATTTCAATATCCATGAGCCATATTGTGTCAGTCCTCCGAAAATTATTTACTGACTTCTTCATTAACCTTAACTTACTTAAATTTACTTTTCCTTAACCTTAAGGTAACCTTACATGAATTCCTCGTTTGGCTCATTACTTTTTTCACATTACATCTTGTTTTGTATCGAGCTGTATTGAACACTTATAGAAGGATCATATTTCAAATACCTTCACACTTCTGAGTAAGGAAACAATTCAGTTCAGTTTAATTGAATATTTTATTAAGGGACTAGATATCAGCTTCAGAATGTGATCTATAAATGGCGGTTGTTTGAAAATAATATCCACCTATGCTGAAACATTACCCTTGTCATTTCTCTGCTAATATTTCTCACGAAACAGTCTACCTCTTCAGTGGATACAGTTTTCAAAAACTTACAGAATATTAATAGATAATTATATGAACATTTATAACACCATATATTCCCTCCAATGGTACTTCATTTTGCGATATAGTTACATTAACAAACCAATTAAGAAACAATAGATCAGACTTTCAGAATTATACACGACGAAATATAAATCTGAGCTATTGAAATGTATAGTTTTCCGATGCGTACAAATGACAACAAAATATCAGTATAGACGACCCTCCTACCTCTCAAGCACCCCCGGAGTAAATTTCTGACTACGTGCAGGATCGGATGGATGGTTGAATGAATCTAAACGAAATGTGTCACAATTCCAGAAAATGCGAATTTTAAATTCGTTTTATATAGGGCACTATCTAGACGAGATACGGAGGAGACAGAAGGTATGGATGGAGAGAGTACTTAGCGGGGAGGGGATGTTGAAAACAGTGTTAGAGGATAGAATGTTGCGTAAACGAGGGTTAGGAAGGAAATGATAAATAGAAGTTTTAAATAGAATGAAAGGGAGTTGGCCTTATCATGAATTGAAGAGACAAGTCAATGAATTGAGGCTATACTACCAGAAAACTTCTTAAATACGATACTCCATGGAAACCAACCTTAATCGGAATAATACTTTTAATAATAAGAATGCACTGTAGATATGAAATTTATTCGAATTTGCTCTGCTCTATGATGGTAGATTGTATAAACTGGAGACTACTCCATGTTTTGTTACGGTAAGACTTAAGGTTAAGCGGACTTAAGTTCAAGTTGCACAGAGCTAAGACTACATTTTTCTTCTAGTTAAACGCTTTTAACGATCTCTGCGATACTCGTTTACTCCCTTGGAAGATTTAGAACGAGAGAGTCCTGTGTAGGTACTGATAAGCGGGAAGCTTAGGCACTAAATCCCCATAGAATTCTCTCTTTACACCCGGATGAAAGAAAGCTTCGGTAGGGGAATCCTTAAGCGATGACACGGCGTAACGCCCTTCGGCTGGAACCATCTGCGCTAATCCCTCGCCATTAATGCCCCCGATTCCTCACTGATTAGGCTCGGGGCTGACCCCTCCCTCGACCGCCGTCCACGGCTCTCAGCTCGTAATCCGCAGTAATCTGTCCCCAAAACCTTCCGTCCGCTTAGAGGGAACTAATGCAAAAAAAAAAGGACTTAGGAAGTGGGGTTCACCCAGGCAGTGTATGTATCGAAACATCGCTATGGTAAAATATGACATTGTGAAAATATTTGATTGCTTATGTATTTAAAAAAAAAATAGGTAATCCAATAGTATCATATTTAACCATATCCATATAATTTCATATTTTACTAATGTATTTAAATTCATAGTTAATCATATATTGTTATCAATTAATAAAACATTGCAATATTTTCACTGAATAAGGAAATATTTCATTTAACTAATATTAATAACTTCCAACACATTGTGCCTGATATTATCCAAGAATTCCAATATTGAGTTTTGAACAATGAGTATATATAAATCCGATTAAAAAGTGTATCACCCAATAGAAAGAAACAATATTTATGGCCTGATAAATGATATTTCATCCTATAACAATCGCCGTCTGATGAAATGTCAGGATATACTAACCGATATGATCCGATGTATCGTAACATTTTATTGGGAGGCGATTTTTCAACGGGCGGCATATATCAGTGACATTTTTATCGGGTCTGGCAAAACGGAAGTTATCGTTCCAACATTAGTAATAGCAATCGTCGATTAACGATATAGAACGGATATCGTATACCGATATCAAATGTCCAATATTACCCAGGGCAGTAACATCAACTGGCTTGTAGTTCTCTCTCCTTTGTCCTGCTTCCCCCCATTCTCGCTTTCTTCCTCCTTTTCCATTAATTCTTTTTGCTCGCTCAAGGTTCTCTTTCTCCTCAAGTGCCAACCCGGAAGAGCGTGAGCCTCCTCATCACAGACCTCTTCTATTCGCAAGAGAGCTAACAAGAGTTCGACGAAGGCAGGCGGAGGCAACAGTGGTTTCAAATGAATGAGGCCCCCAGAGAATTCAGGTTTTCCTTTTAATTAAAACTGTGAGGTTTCATTGTGTTTCAAATTGTATTCAATAAAAATAGTAGTATGGGTAGTCCTTACATTGAATAAATGTTGGCACTTAAGTGAAGAAATTCCAGAAATTCTTACTCAAACATTGATTTAAAAAATGTTTTCCATCTTTTCCCGGATCGTAAAAATTATACCTTGGGCAAGGGGTTTATGAGGAGGGTTAATGGCTATAAATGAAATATACTACATTGACATAAACGATATAAAATAAACAATAATAAAATCTCCGGGACTAAGACATATTAGCCGAAAACCGAGCTGTGCTTACATTAATATTTTGCGTATTCTACCTCTATAATCCAATGTATTTCCATCTTTCTTTCCATTTTCTAATGTATCAGAAATGCATCAAGCTAAAGGTGATTCATAAAATTCCACATTAATAGGTAAAATAATTGTACAAGATAATTTTCAAATTCGTTTAGGGCTGAACCTTATAAATAAAAATTCACGCCCATGTCCCAGCATCAATGTAGCCAGGGATATTAGAGCCATAGTCTTGCTCAATCAGTAGTAAACGATTTCATTGACATTTCTCATTCTTTGCTCTAGAAGACGCACACGGTATTCCATCTATTTCTTTAAGAATAATCTTTTTAAACAATTGGCTTTCCCAGTTTCACGACATAAGGGCATTTAGTCTGACGCAAGAGCTTGCGTGTTACTATGACGCCATTGAGCTGGTCAGGAGGAAGTAATGATCATTGTCCCTTGTTGGGCCATCGCATGTCAGATGGATCGAATGCTTGGAGCCAGACGAAAGCAATCAACGCGAGTTCTGTCCCCTTCAGTGATGGCAGCCGCGAAGGGAGATGTGTAATCCCAGGGGGTGTGACCACAATGATGATGATGTCTCGCAAAGAAGACAATTGAGGTGAGGACCAGCAGAAGCTGACAGGGAAAGTTCAAGACAGGTTGGAATTAAGGCCATTGAAAGACTCGTAAGTGAACATTTAATACCTAACTGCATGAATTTCTAAATACGTGCCAAAAATTTTTTTCTTTATAAAATATATCCTGAAACGCTTCAATTACTGCATTTGAATAACTTTTTCTGCTATTTTTTTATTTAAAGGAAAATTTTAATATGTATCTCATATGGGACATACTCTTCACTTCCCTGAGTTCACCTTCGGCACCGAAGATAGCGGGTCAACGTCAGCGTTGAAACGTCAGCTAGTTTTCGTGAGTGTCCCTTTTTTTATGTGTTTCTGTGTTTTTTAACTGTCAATTTTTGTCCGTTCTCTTCGATCGGCCATATACATACATGTAATTATATGTATCACAGATTTCGCAATTTATCTCAAAAGGTTTCCATTTCTCAAATCACATACTCATTGAAAACTTCTCAATGGCGCCCATACCTGAAATTACATGTAACGATATCACTCGGGTCAATCCTCTTACACGTTTTTCATGCAGGGAGTTAATTTCCTTCAACGTAATTTGAAGCTGATCTCCACTGATTTGGCACCTACTGACTGCTTTGAGAACATCAAAGTATAACGACGGGGTGTAGATTATCTGATACACCATTTGTTAGAGAGGAAAAATTGTGCCCCTCAGAAATAACCGGCAACGAGTGTAGTGTATCATATATGATACAAAATGAAGCGAAGGGTTGAAGTGGCCAAGAAAGTAAAGAACATGTCCGTACTAGGACAGGAACATGGGAAAACCATAATAATCTTCGATATTTATTTAACCCTTTTAGTCAAATATTATTCTAGTCAATACATTTCTCCTTTTTGGTGAGAATTATTTTTATGCCATTTAACTTTAATGCCGGTATCACGAACACCTAAGCTAAAAGGTTTGACTATATTTCACGTAATAAATTTTGTGGTCTCTGTCCATGATTGTGAACGAGCACGCATATCGGAAGGTTAAATTCCTCTGAAGGTCATGCCCATTTCAATTGACGTTATGACTTAAAGCATCAACAAGAGAGCAGAGATATGAGTGTTTGAAAGAACGATTATGACGATACGTGTTTTTTATACAATACCTAAGGATTCGATTTCTTCCTCGTGATTTTAAGAATTAAAGTATTCTCTTTTTCTTCGAAGACATTTGATTATCCTGTAGTCATTAGTCAGATGGCCAATAAGTCACAGGTCTTACTACTAATTATATCTTCTCCCACTCGATTGATTATATTGTTGTGAAATTGCATTGGCCACATTTGACTAGCTTTTTTTGTGTAAAATCCAGAATTTTGCTGTTTTTTCCAGCATTGATCTATCGAGATATAATGTATTGGAAGAAAATTTTAATCTTTTCATTTCAATGGCCTTACCATCATGTTGAACCAGTCGTATTGTCAGATTGTCAACGGTGTTGGATTTTGATATTGATCATTCTCACATTTTTTCACGGTAATAAAAGATAACGTCTGATTGCAGGGATGGATAACGACTGATTATTGCATTTGGGTCGCCATGTGTCCTTATTTATCTATGATTATATTATTTAGGTCACCATGCGTCTCTATATTTATCTCATGCCAGAAAGAAATTGGTTCCTCGAATTTATCGGAAGATGCAATATTATATCGCTGAGGTGAATGAAAGGTTGTAAAAATAAAAAAAAACAAGCATCAATGACAAAAAAGCTGGTTAGAGACAATTTGGTATATGAAAGAATTTCCAAATTATGCAAGACACTAATTATTTCTTATCCATTTAGATTAATTAACTGATTCCGAAAGTTCATTGAATCAAATTTGCTGGATGTTTTTGTGTATTTCCCCTGTTGTTTTTTATCATCCTCAATCAATCTGTTTTGTCTGAAGTATCTTGTTAACTGTGGTATGTATTACAAAGAGACTGCAGTG
The DNA here is from genome assembly GCF_921293095.1 of Ischnura elegans. Taxonomy (NCBI): domain Eukaryota; kingdom Metazoa; phylum Arthropoda; class Insecta; order Odonata; family Coenagrionidae; genus Ischnura; species Ischnura elegans. Next base: position 105,537,956 of record NC_060248.1, read on the forward strand.
GTTTTTTGTTTCCTTTTTATCGAATGAAGATTTGAATTACAAAATGTTCTTGAAATTGGAGGCACAAGGAGCAATCCTCTGGTTTGATTTGGTTGAAAAGACCCAAAGCAAGGAAAGACCCAGGTCATAGAATGCATTTTAAGAATTTTTTAATGAAGAAATTTGACCTTCGTTAAATAATTCAATTGGAGTGGATTGTAGATGTGTATGATTCACGTATGATCGAAGCTCAACATATATATAGCCAATGATACATTTTAATTAAAAGAATATCGGAAATATCATACTGAATGTGGTTAGAATATTTTGCTACCCCAGGAAACCAGATGTAACTTGGCCAAGTTTAGATTGCTTAGCGTAATTTTTAATTCTAATGAGGAATTATTTTGATCTAATGGAAAGAAAATAGATAGGTCGGAATAACGCCGAGACGTCTATTTATTCAATTAAGCGCCGCCTACGTGACAAGAAAATTACTCCTGCTTCAATTCAAGAGGTTAAGTGACATAAGGCCCCGCGCATGAGCTTTTTGTGTGCACACTGCACACTGTTTGTATTGCTATGAATGAAAGCGGGGTAAATCAGCTTAACGACGCGTGTTTACTCGCAAATGTCTCATCTAAAGGGCAATGAATATCCCTTTCACCGAATCTCTCATCACGTGGGCTGCAGTCATATATCACAGTGATAATGGATTAAATTTGCTCTCAAGAGCAGCTAAAAGGATTAGTGAGCAAACTCTTGATGAAATAAATTTTACAGCATAGTCTAAATCGATAGGCTAATTCGTGAAATTTGTAAATGAAACACATGAAGGGCTATTCTATCACAGATTGTGGCTGCACTTTTATGATGTAGGATACAATTTGGGCGCAATATAGCGCCCCCCCTGATTGTTTATCTTTAGATAGAGTATCTTAAGGGGCTACCTTGTAGCATCGAGCATTTGGCTGGCAAAATTTTAGAGAAGTATAACATTTAAAATTTAATTTTAAAATTGTTATAGTGAGGAAAAGTTGCGATAGGTAAATATTTCAAAACGATAAAAAATATTCAAATCGGATAATATCCTCCGATGCATTACATTCCATGTATAATAAGTAAGAGATACCATTTAGATACCATACCAACATATGCCATTTTTCCTAGCGTGTTGGATAGAAATGTTCAAAATGCATGGGTTGGTATTGAAAAACTAAAATGACAACAATGACCTCTAAAAAAACATGGATAGACACTTCTAGGTTGTCTCGGCTCAGTTCGCCTCTTTTCATTTCACATGCCTCAGACGCCAGCCTTAAATTTTGGTCCGGTTGCCAATCAGTTGTCCCTCGTTCAAGGGCCCTGTATGATTAGGCGGCGCTGTCCATTTTCCTCAAGGTGGAAGGCGACCTCTTGTTGTTTCGGAATGGAAGGAACTGAGTAGGGGAAGGAAGGCGCCAACCCCTCCCTAGGACAACTTTAGGAATGCCTGTTTGACGGAAAGCATTCCTCGGTTACGTAACTAAGCACCTTAAGGAAGCCAGGTTTAGTTGACTGGGAGAAAAACATCTCACAATGAGTGAAAGCAGCTGACCGGTCAACGCATTTATTCTGCTAAAATGCTAAGTCTTCGCTTCAGAATACTTTTTATTCTTATCTACAAGCGCATGTTACCTCAGGCGGCACCAAAAGTCAAAACTTTTCCCCAAAAAGAGTTCTACCATAACTGAGCCACTCTATGATGCAACGCGAAGGCTGGTTTGGATAGGCGAGGGTAGAGCTCTCCCCGGGGTAAGAGAAATGCGTGTAAAGTTCGCTCATTAAGGGCCAGTAAGTACCTTTCCCTGCCCCCCCTCGCCCTTCGAGTATTTTCTTCACAAGCTTCACCTGGGATATAAGGCTATCACACTCCCCATATCGAAATCGTTCTTGTTAAAACTATGGCCTCACTATAGTCTATCACCTCTTGTCCCATGGAAAACCCAGGTTCTTCGAAAAAGTACATATCGGGTGTAAAAATCTGAGAGCAATAAATTTTCATCATCATCATATTGAGACTGATTAATACCACACTAGATTAAAAGAAAAGAAATTAAATCTAGAGAAAAATAATAATAATGTACCGTAAAGAAGGGGTTATTTGAACCATAGTGATTATAATTGCGCCAATCATGAACGTGCTCATTGATCAGCGCCTTAAAACATGCAACATAATTTGAAGCAAGGATATTCGAGGACTCATTCACAATTTTCAATGGATATGTCACCGAGAAAAAATGCGTACCTCATTCGCAGTTGAAGGGAAATGATGTATCACCTGTTGGTGCTAAGTGAAGGCGTCGACGCGTCATTCGACGTAGGAGTGGGATTCACATTGAGAAACAGAAGTCATGGGTTGCCTTTTAATGCAAATTGCTGGGCGAGATTGGCTTATTTGAGAGAGCCTCTTATTGGTTCTAAAAAGGAAAACTCGACTTCAAAGGATTGGAAGCATAATGAAAACCGGAGATAACCTCCTCCTTCAGAGAAGTTACTAATAGAGCTAGCAGTCTTGTGATCGAAGAGGTTGTAATCGGCTCCGAGGCCATTGTACAAATTACTCACGGCTGAATTAACCTTCTGATGTGCTTGATGAGTGGGCGGAGATGAAGAATTTACCAGATCCGTCCTATTACTGCAAGCTCTTTCTAAAAGGCATATAGATACTTCCCTTTGGTGAAATGCCTTTTCCTCTTTGAGCATTGAGGGTATTTAAAACTAGAGGAATGCTTCATAGCTCTCAGTCACAGTTTGATTACTTTCTAATTTTTACGAAGGATCTATTCGAATCGAAGAGTAATTGGTGAAGAATAATTGATCTCATGAATGTCAAAAAAAACGAGACCAGGAAAATATGTCAATAGTCAAACACGTAGATTACGTATGAATTAATGCTTTAAATATTTCTACATTTTGCGCTAAAATATTTTCCTTCTCTGTGCGTCCTTTGAAAGGACTTTACATTTTTTACAAAATTACTTAAAATTCATGACTATTTTCTGGTTCTAAAACGGTTCTTCTCAACGGCTAAAGATTTTACTGAAAACTTTTTAAATTTCTTAGTCTTAAAACGTTAATAAAATTATTTGTTTTGTAACTGGCTGGTTTTATAATTTTAAGACAGCATCAAAAGTTACGGTTAACATTAAACTTGAAATTGTCATCAGTAAAGGAACTTACTATTAGTTCATACATACTCTCCGTACACGAATAATCAAGATTAGAGAACTTTCTTATCTTTGGTTTATATACTCAGCAAAATTTAAAAGTACATAAAAGAATACGACATATTTTTTATAAAGTATAATAAATGTCAGTAAAAATTATGCATTGCCAAATACGGGAATGCCGTTGGATTCTATTGACAACCATATGATCTCTTATCAGCGATCTCATTCGTCGAATGAAGTAGTACACAGAACTTTCTCCTTCTCTCTCTTGATGATTTCAGGCTTCTTTGAAGGGAGTACGTGATGAAAAGCTACACACTTGACTGAATGAATTCGACCAAATTCAGTGAGGAGAAGGAATGCGTTCTCGCTTGGTAGGCACAGGAAATCCCTTTGGCTACCATCGTCATTCCTGATCATTGAACTTTACATTGCAAAGTCAATCATATTCATCATAAGTCAATAATCTTAAGATTGGTTTGACGTATCTCCCCAATCCTATCGCTTATCCTCTAGCCTTTTAATGTCCAGTATTTATTCTATTATTGATTTATTTATTGGATCATTCAAGAACAGCCTAAACGGCCTTTACATTGATTAGACAACTTAAAATCTGCAGCTTTAACAAATATAAACTATAAAAAAGACATAAAAAAAGGATTCAGAAGATGGCTTTTCGACGCTGCCTCTTGAATGATTTGATGGGCATTGGAAGATCCAGGGAAGGGTGAGTAGTCGAAATGGTATCGAAAGAGGTAGGGAGTCTGTAAAAACGTGATCTCTGAGAGAGAGAAAGACGGAATTTAGGTTGGTGTTTTAGGTGGTTATAACGGAAGGAGCGGGTGGGAATGTGGAGTGAAAAGAAAGGCAGTATTTCTGAGGATTACTTTTACATCCTTTATAACCTTACTATGTAAATCACAGGAAATCCCAATGACTACCATCATCATACCTGATTATTGAACTTTGCGCAACGGAATCAAATCTCTCGTCCGATATTACCATCATCATAAGTCAACAATCTTGAGATTAATTTGGTGCAGCTCTCCATTCCTCTCTCCTATCCGCCTAGCCTTTTCATCGTGGCGTATTTCTTCTCTTTTACATCCTCTATAACCTGCCTTATGTAACTCATTTGGGGCCGCCCCTTGCCCTTCTTCTCTTTCATCCGTCCTACGACTGTTTTCATCAGCCCAATTATACCTCATAATGCGGCCAGCTATTTTGCCTCGTATTTTCCTTAAAGTTTTTTGGAAGGCTTTCATTTCCTCCCACGATTCTTAGCACTTCCTCATTACTTACTCACTCTTCAAATATACCCGTCCAAATTACACAAAATTATTGAGCGAGAGCACCACTCTGTAGCCCATTAATTATTGATTTGAGTTCGGATGGTGCGAAGCAGAATATTCATGCCATGCGACCGGGGACTCGCTTGCGATGTTTGGCATCCGTATTCCGACTGGAGTCGCGGGCAGACGTTTCTCCTGTGCGAGTCACTCCGAAAGAGCAACCAAATCCATCCATTATTCCGCGAGTGAAAGGGAGGGAGTCGACTCGCGCTGTATGTGAGCGTGCATTAGAATTAAGCTGGAACGTGCCTGATACACGCGTTTGCCTTCGCGTCGGAATCACGTCCGGATGATGAAAATTCTGACTAGTAATAAGGGAGGCGGAGCGAGCCGTTCCGCGTTGTGTGCTTAATTGCTCTCGAGTCGTTTGTGAATGTATAACACATATCCCTCCATACTTATGGGGTTGGTTGTTTCGTTGGTTTGTACGCGAATATTGCAATAGAGGATCCTCATAAGTCGGCCTCATAATGTGTTGTCGTCCGACGCGCATTTAAATGGGTTTACAAAAGTCGCCACTCGCGTCGCTGACGGACAAATTGATCCGACGCTCACGGGGAAATGAGGTATGATTAGTGGTGTCAACCGAAATTTACATAAATAATGATGTTTTATCAAATTCATAACTTTTCAATGCTTTTCCTCGAAATTACAAACATTACATTGCAAAATATTGGGGAAAAAAGTGGATCGCATTGCATTCATCATCGCGCCGCGGACAATTTTGAAAACCGATTAAAATGTGACCGAAGTGGCAACAGAAATCAGCCTTCTGTGGGATGGAATTGGGCCTCTTCTATGCAGTCCCCTTGGTTTTGTAATTCATGGTAAAGTGGAGTTCGCTTGTGCCGTCATGGATGGTTTGGCAAGTTGGTTAAATGGCTCAGTGTAAACATCAAGGTGATTGCATGAGAGGGCCCCATTCAATCCCACAGTAGTTTGATTTCTGTTGCCCCTTCGGTCACTTTTTAATCGGCTAACGCCTCGTGTAATTTGCCAAAAAGTCGATGAACATGTATAACTATACCGAAATGTGGGCAAAAATTTGGATTTTTAATTCGTCAAGACCTCCACTCAATGACACTGAATCAGCATCAAAAAGGTGAAGAGATAGAAAAAAAGTCAATACAGATATGGAGAAGCAAGGGAAGAGGATGAATGGGTATTCGGAATGAAGAATGGCGAGGAAGCGATCTGAGGATTGCGGGTAGTCTGTTGATAGAAACCCTCTTGGTAGAAAATAGATAACACTACTTATGCATTTACTAGATTACCAATGGGGCATAGTCTCAGCCCAGCCATATTACAGAGATGGGCAGAAGATGTAAAAATTTTGATTAAAGCTAAGTTTAATGAACATGTTGTTTGTTATTTAGATGATTGGCTTTTCTACAGGTTAATAAAATTTTGCATGTATGAAATATGTAAATCTTTGAATGATGAGTTAGGAATTGAAATTAACATGTCTAAATCACCTCTGGTTAATGTTAAAACATTGAAATATCTTGGTGTGTCGATTAATACGAGCAAAGGCACGGTGCAGCTCACACCGTCTTCAAGAAAAAGGGTTTTGTCAGTGATTCCAATTGTGCCTAGATTAAGAAGTGTTGACATTCCCAAAGCAGCAGGTTTCCTCGCTTGGATAGCATATATTTTACGTTTGCCTAATTTCCTTATATCACATGTGCATCAAAGAAACATCGAGTTGTGGCTTGTACTACAAGAATCTGAAATCTTTAATGGAAAAGTGACATACGTGAGAGCCACGGAAGAAATTATTGTGTACACAGATGCAACGATTACAGAAGATGTATGTGGACTCTCAAGGTAGTGATACCTGTGTGGAGGCTGTCACAGAGTTTTCCTATTCCAAATTGTAGTTCTATTAACGCAGCAGAGGTTTACGCTGCTCTCGACGGTCTTGATAGGACAATGGACCTTCTAAGTGCATTCAAGTTATTTAATGCTTTAATAAATATGTATGTGGACTCTCAAGTTGCCTTATATTTGATCTATAAGGGACAGGGAGTTGTTTTTAAGCTTAATGAAATGTTGATCTCGATGTATATGAAAATCTTAATTAAAAATGAACAGTCACAGTCGGTGACCTGGACCTGGGTCCCCTCCGCCGCCAACCCAGCTGACGAGCCCTCGCGGGTCGTTCGCTAAAGCTTATTATGCTTCGTCGTCCATTACAGTGGGCGGCATAGCATATAAGCGGCCGCGCGCGCTAGCGGGGCTCACTCAGTCAGTTGGATAGCAGGGAGGGTGACGAGGTCCGGCAGCAACTATTTTGCTATCTATTCTTACCATTGAGAAAAATTAACACCGGCTCCCAACTCAGAATGCCATCACGATTTTCGCTTCCGAAATAGACTGGAAATCACTGGAACTAACCTCGCGGGAGGGACACTGATTAGCCTTCTCATTAAAGCCAATCGTGAGCTCGCCCCGCTTTCGAAGTAGCTTTTTCACCGCTTCGATGGGTCGATCCACGCCGGCGATCATGTTCTCGAAACCATTGCGGCCGACGACGACGACGGGATGATGAAAAATGAAGTTGAGTGCGGTAATAGAAAGAGAGAGGGAAGGGTTATGTAACCCATGTCAGACCAAGGTTATCGGCGACAGCGAAAATAATAATAATAATAAAAAAGCCCGTTTGGTGGTGTGGTGACAGCTTTGCTGGATCACGGCTGATCGGAGCAGGTTGGCGTGTTGAGTGACGAGTTGGGACGAGGACTTTTCTCACTTCGGTTCTTGCCTCACGGGAGCGCGCGCCTCTGGGTCATCAAACCTGATAGTTACACGACCTTCACGACCGAATCTCCGCGGAAGGGGGGGGGGGGCGACTTCCAGCGATCATCATTCATTCTATCTGAAGGGAGAACGAGGTAGTAGTTGCCATGCGAAAATCTCTATACCTCCTTTGGGGTTTATTCTGGTTGATATAAGCGCACGCTAGGTCGGGATTGTAAGGAAATTAATGATTATCGCTACGATTGCAGCTTTAAATTCGAACTGTTACCTAATGTTAGCTTTAAAAAAAAACACTTTACGACCACTTAACCGCGATAAACGCCCAGATTAAGGAAATGTGAGCTCACTAATAACACTTGCATTCAAAATTATATACAAAAGGGCTTAATTCTTGCCGGCTGCATTCACTGTAATCAGCGGTACCGAATTATCGCTAATAACTCGAGTTCGACAGTGATCAAATCATTAACATGCATTCCACAAATTATATGAAGTGTGAAAGTCTGGCGAAAAATCTTTTTAGAGGTATGGTGCTAAATTAATTCGACGTGTGAGTGCTTTCCTTTCAAATCGACTTGATTTAAAAAGTATGTAGCGCTAAGAAAAAAATCATCTGGGCCGGGAATTAATTTAAAAACCCTAATCTACACAAGCAAAAGCACAAATTTTAATAATAATCAGGAGCTATTAATAGGTACTGTTACAAAGATTTGATAATTTTGATAAAGGAGCTAACCTTTTCTACTATTCTGCCAAAGCAATTCCCAAAAAAGAAGAATAATTTTTCCTAGTACGATCGAGTAGTAAATAACAGCCTTGAAGAGCAAACAGCGCATGCCAAGCGTGAATTTATGACCGCTAAAGGAATTTAATAATAATTCACCTCAAGGACGACTAGACTAAGGGAATACTCAAATCCCAACTACTTCATGAAAAATTAAAAATGGAGAATTTTAACTACCTGAAAAGGAAGTATACTCCAAGAGATTGCATGTATTTGGTAATATTATTTTAGTGCCTTTTTTCTTTTTTTTTTTGAAATCCCGCTTTGTCAAAATGGATGCCAATAAAAAATTCATTTGGGAATAAATAAATCTTTATTTAAAAAAATCATTATGCATCACATTTTAATTCAACAACCTGAAATTTACTAATAGTTCAAAACAACCTTCTCTCACTCGACATTAAAAAGAGTCAAAGCCAATTTTAATCCATTAATGAAAAATAGGCGGACTTATGAAACGAAAATGCAAATTAATGCAGGGTAAGTTAAAAAAAAAGGATTGTACTCGACGATTCAAATACCACTGGTATTAAGGATTGCCTTAAATATTTTAGCGAATGATTTTTTAGGGAGTTTAAAGTAAATGGGAATTTAAAATAAATGCATAAATTCGGTCACATAAATTCACAGTTTCGCACTTTAATATTTAGCCAAAGAAGGAATCGCTGTCGAAGGAATGACATAAAAGTTCGAAAATAATTATGGTTGGAGAATGTGGGTGGTGTAGGATATTATGACGATGTGGGGAGCAATTGACAGCCACTTACACACATGTGCGGAGAACTACAAAACGCTGGCGCTAATTCGTCTCTATAATGAATGTATAATATTGGACATGATTGTAAGCATTGCGAATTGGAACCTGTCGAACAAAATTGCCCAGGCACAGAGAGTCAGCCTTGGTGGGGAGGGGGAGGGTTGAGAGGAGTGGAGGGTGGGTGGGGGAAAGGAGCGTATCCCGCCCACTGGCCCTTTCCTCGAATTCGCCCCCACAGTTGGGACACACCCCAGACCACGACGAGGCCTTTGGAAGAGTCAACGCCCGACCAAGGTAGCGGCGAAGAAACGAAGGTAGCAAGAACATGAGAGACATAGTGACTCGGCCTGCCGTCGACTCGTATTTCCTAACATCGCCTTTTTATGAACAATTCTTCCCGTCCGTAAATTTTCTTGGATTTCTACACGCCTGTGGAAATCCATAATTCCCAAAATGTCATCGCATTCACTCTCAATTTCGTATTTCAAATCACATCCTCACATACGCTACATAAGGATATCAGGGAGATATTTGTCTTTAAAAAGGAGGCGGTTGCGTGTTGAAGAGAGTTTATGAGAGGAGGGTCAGGGATGCAGACTTACAAAAAATATTGGGAGGGCCCAAACCGAGGATCTTGACGCGGGGAATTTTGTAAGTAGTGAGTTTTAAGTCTTTTAAGCATTTTAGAAGAGTCATATGATCAACATTAGAACCCTGATAACTCGAATCTCGATATATGGACACTCCGGGGAAAATCTACAAACCTGACACATTCTTTCTTCACACCCATAGCGAATTTTTAAGGGGGCTCGGGCCCCCTCAGGCCCCATGAAGTCGGCGCCACTGAGGATGGTTATATTAAATCGTAAAGTAAAGTTTATCAAAGATTCTCTTATCAGGAGCGTAGCCTTTTGACAACACATGGGGTTTCGAACTGCGTGGATGGAAGAGAATGGGGAAGGGTCGATGTGCGGAGAGATACTGGAACGAGGAAGTGCAAAATATGGTAAAAGAGGAGAAGCTAAAGAAGGTAGGATAAAGAAGTGAAAGAGGGTATGGAAGGAAGGGAAGAGTGGGTCCTCAAGACACTCATCGGAGGGTAAGCAGAGAAGAAGCGAACAGACCAGGATAAAGTGAAGAGAAATATTATGGTATGATATTTGGAGGTGGCGACCGACAGCAGAGGATATTTGCGCAATGAAGGAAGGGAAGGAAGGGTAAAGAGCAACTTGTCGGCATTTAACGAAATGCGCCAAGGGGACCACGGTCTAACGTCCCATCTTACGGACGGAGTGCTGTGCATGAGTGCCCTCCATAAAACACTCAAGCAGGGATCGGACAGTCTACCAAATGTTATGCCAAAAGCGGGATTTAAATCCGGGTAAACGGGGTGAGAAGCCAGCACTCCAATCAAAACGCCAACTTAATAACCAAAGTATCTATGCGGTGTTAAAGAGGGAATTCACATAAATTGCCAAGAGAAAAAAATTCCCCTATGTCGGGTGTTGAACCACGGACATTAGGCTTCTCGGGCCACTGCTCAGACCGATAAACTTTTCGGGTTCATGATTTCAATTGACAATTGTAGCCCGTAGCATTTCCATAGCAATTGCGGTCTGCGCAGTGGTCCGGAAAGCCTAAGGTCTGTGGTTCGATTCCTGGTCCAAGGGTATTTATTTCTTGTTGCAATTAGTGAATTTCACCACCGTGTACACGGCAGGATATAAATATCAAGCATTGAAGAGGGAACTCAATGCAAGAATGGAAACAGTGGTCTGGCGTGATTAGTAAAGTTGGTGGATCGTGTTCCTCATAAACCTATTGAGCCGTGTACGAGGGCTCAAACTGAGGTTCAAACCGAGAAAAGACGCATGATCCTTAGCAAGAAAACTGCATAGAGGTAGCCCATTCTATCCCCTAGAATACTGATTTCTATTGCTACTTCTGTCGCGCTTTAATCGGTTTTCAAAAATGTCCGCGACGCGGTGATGAGTGCAATGCGATCTGCTTTATTATTTCAATGTTTTCAGTGAAATGTTTGTATTTACGGGGAATTGCATTGAAAGGTTATGAATTTGATAGATCACATCTATATGCATAAACATTTCGAGTTACATAACTATTTATACCTATATCTACCTACCTATTTTTATATTATATTTTACTTAATAATTTCCCTGTGAAACTCGGATCAATTTGTCTGTCAGCGACGTGAGTGGCGACTTTTGGAAACCCATTTTAATGCGCGGTGGGCGACAACACATAATGAGGCCGACTTGAGGATCCTCTTTTGTAATATTCGTGATCCTTAGTGACTCCTCCGAGAGGTGGAAGTAAAAGGCTTCTTAGCAGGGGGCAGCCCGAGAGCTATGCCTTTGCTTCGATTTCGATCTACTCTTCCAGTCAGTGGTTCCTCCGCAAAGGAACGAAGGATTCAAATTGGCCAGCCTCTATATATTCGAGGGCTCAAGAGTGTTCTTGGCTTTTGCTCGGTGTGTCCCGTTGTGGGTCGTATTGCTGCGGTCCTCACTCCTCTAGTCTCTCTTTTAAATCCTCTAGCACTGAATGATAAACAAATAGCGATTAAAAGTAACAGAAGCAGGCGTTATGTAGTGGAATGACATTCTAAGTTTTTTTTTAAAATAACACGAAGATGGCAATATTCCACAGGTTTATTTTCCGTACAACGCGTTTCGACCGTTAGGTCATTATCAAGTACAATGTTCAGTTGAGAGGTGTAACTGATTATAAGAGTGATATAGCGAGATACTTCCGTTGTGAGGTATTCATCGTGTTTGCATCATGAGGATAGTTTATTGTGTATTGTAAATAGTGTAACACCTACGCTGGATTTCGTACGACAATTTTTTACTTCGATGAAGCTGCACAAGTTTCCCGATGTAAAATGGACACCTGGACCGCGATAATCAAGGTAAATGTGTACTTTGATTACTCTCAGTTGCTAAACCTTTTGCCTTAGTATACCCTTAGTCCACTCACTCTTTCTCTTCTTTATCGTTTGGTACTTGTATCCATGTATTTGAATTAACACTCCCTTTATCCTTTATAAGAATACTTTATACAAAAACTATTACACTATTAAAATTAAAAATTGTTGATTAAATCTGGGGGTATGACCCCTGTGAAATCCCCCCCACGAAATCCGCCCCTGATTCAAGCCTAAATTTGGTTTGGTAAGTGAGGATAAATCTCAGATGCGCTCATACTCATAAATAAAATTCTGAGACACTTGATGTTCGCACATTCAGGATGAGGGTCCTTTTCTTGGAACGCCTCGCAATACGAGGATTTTTGTTTGGGGGAGTCTTATGGCTTCGCTCGGGATTTGAGCACTTCGAAAAGTAGCCCGAAGCTCTACCCTCTAAGCTACTACGCTCTCCCGACCTAAGGTAACAATGCAGGGTGAAGAAAAATTGTGTCACGAAATTTTTAACTCTGGATAGCTGATGCCATTGTGAACCAAAATTATTCCTAATGTTGCGGTCGAATGCGCATCATTTTCAAACTACAGAAACATTGACCCAAGCGTTCCGATTGGCCGTGAATTTACATTACGTTTAGATTACAAAAGAGGATCCTAAAGTCGGCCTCTGAATGTTTTGTCACCCACCGCGCATGTAAATAGGTTTACAGAAGTCACCACTGACGTCGCTGACGGACAAATTGATCCGAGTTTCAGTGGGAAATAAGGTATAATCAGGGGTGTCAACCGATATTGATATGCATGATAATTTGATTCAATTTCAATGCTATTTCTCGCATTTGCAAAGACCATACTAAAAAATATTGGAAAAAGTGGATCGCATTGCACTCATCACCCCGCCGCGGACATTTTTGAAAGCCGATTAAAATGCGACCGAAGTGGCAACAGAATTCAGCCTTCTATTTCTAGCATGGAACGGAATTGGGCCTCCTCTCCGCAGTCTCCTGGGCTCATAACTTCGAATGCTTTGCCTACCGGAGACAGCGTCTTACCCATTTAACCGATGGTCTATTGACCGGCACCGCTATGGCGGTAAGTTAACACAAAGAAACTCAAGTTTCTGATGTCGTCCATGTATCCCGACGTTTTGAGCAGCGACTTGCTGATCATCCTGAGGGGATCTTCCGCATCAACCGCAACAACATCAACAGAGACGCTGGCTTGCATTACTGGAGCAATGCAGCAATGCATGGAGACCAATTATGAAGTCCCTTATAAACAACAAAAATGGCGGGAAAAGCACAACTCGCGTGAGCCAATCGGGTTACACCTGACCACGGATGGGGTGAATATATACTGGACCAATTTCGAAGAACGGCATTCGGAAGATCCCCTGAAGACGATCAGCAAGTCGCTGCTCGAAACGTCGGGAGACATGGACGACATCAACCGGTTGAAAACCCGAGAAACTTTTCTGCACAAACAAACTCCCTTACAACTTGATACGCGAATGCGTCGAAAAAGTCCTGTGGTTCGTCTCTTCTTCACGCGATCTCCGGCAGGCAAAACATTCGTATTCATGAGTTGTTCAGAGTATCTGGAAACAGGACAAATTCGCGGACAATCGGAGCGCTTGGCTCAATATTTCTGTAGTTTTAAACTCATGCGTTTTCGACCGAAACATCATCAGTAATTTTGGTTCTTGCCGGTATCAGCTATCCGGGGTAAAAAATTTCGTCACACAATTTTTCTCCATCCTGTATTCAAATATGGATGCCAACCTTTCATTGGGAAGCTTTCGGAACACCATAAGGCCTGATAATATGGCGATATCTGGTGTGGTCTAGAATATGTTTTGCTAGGCATGGTTTCCAATACTTCTGAGTAGATTACCCTCATTCATAGATGGATGTTAGCTATCTTGTTTGTTTCTTGTAAAGGGCTGTTAACGCCGATTTCGGTAGCCTTAGAAATTAATGCGTAAATATTTTATGAAAAATATCTGGTTACGAAAAAAATAGATGCGAGTGGGAAAATTTGGTTTCCAGCGGCGGAAGTCTTTGAATTAAATGCCTCAGATAACTGAGTAAGTCTTCAGATAGTCTCAGAAGTTTTGTTGTATGGAAACAAGAATGCATTGTTCGGTGAGATCATTTGCCATGAGGTGAGATCGGCAACTTTTCATCATTACAGCTGACCTCATCGCCGTTCTTTCATCTCTATAGCGTTGATAATTGTTTGGGGAGGGATTTAAGGAAGTCATTTCTTAAGATATGCGACATTTCCTATCTTTCAAGTCTTAATAAGGAAACGGCTTTTGTAGAGAAAACGTTATCATTAGCTATCGAAGCAAGAAGGAAACGGACTGTAGAATAGCTCAAGCGAAGAGTGCTATCATAAAAAAGGAGGAGTGTAAAAATATTGGAATGTAAGCGTTGAAGGGAGGAAGCATATCTATAGGAATTGAATTTGGAGCATGCTCTAATATGGTCAAGGAGGTTGTAAGTAAGTATCTGGAGGGGGCATCGCTAGTTTCAAGCGTGGAGCGAAGTGTGTTCGGAATGGGGGTGCTTGGGTAGGACAAGCCACGCCCACTTTGACCAAAACATTGACAATCCCATAAGGGTCAATGCTTACTATTTGGGGATATTTTTTGTCATAACTCGTTAATACATTAAAATAACCAATGGAACCCACGATGCGAACCTATTTTTCTTACTTGGCAGGGTTCGTGAAGTTCTTATAACTTTTCCTAGATTATAACTTTTTCCTGGGAAAATATATATGACTTCGTGAAGTCGTACATATTTTCACAGGGAAAAGTTATTATCAATCACCACGGTTACGTTCCACAACCAGCTCAGCTGAAAATAAAATTTACGAGAGTAAACTAGTCATTTAACTGCACTTATACTGGTATTTAATATTATTATAGCCAACGGAAATGTAAAAACAAATTACGGTAAAAAAGTATATTTTCAACGATATTCCCACCAATAAAGCGGCCAAAAGACACAGAGTTTATACATTAATTGATGCACCGCGAATGATGGCAAAAATCTGTTGAAAAACACCGGCGAAATAGGTACTAATGATTCATCATATGGTAGCATTTTTCACTTGATGTGGCGCATTTTCAGAACAAAACTAAGCTACAATATTCCACTTTTCATCTTCCTTTTTATAGTAGATGTTTTATAGAAGTTGGCTTTTATTTTATTTTTATTTACTTTTTTAAATACCTTGACAACAATGGACCAGTTTTTCCAACGGTATGATAGGTGTTTATATTTTCATTCTCCTGACGACGCGACGTTCCCAGTAAGTGGAACGAAACGTTGAGTTAAATATTAAGCACGCAGACGTATTCCCGAAAATGAATTATAATAGTGAAAACTAAGCCACCTCAAAATATCAGTCCAAAAATTGTCAAACCAAGATGGCGGAACTTTGAGCACGCTAAAATCTCGGAAATAGCGCATCCAGATATTTACAACCACCATGTATATGGTAGTAAGGCGTGGACGATGACAGATGAGAAGAAATCTGGAGTGGAAGCTTTCAAAATGTGGCATTACCGAGGAACGATGGAGATCAAATGGATTGAACGCGAGAGTACAGTGGAAGTGTAGGGGAGAAGTCTCTTGTAAACCATGGGTACGGACGGGACAATAGGGTAGTTTCCTTCATCAAAGAAAACGAAAGGCATTGATTGCGATTCGTTACCCACCATTAGTGTATTCATAATTTACAAATTATTTGGTTTTTGAAATACCGGTTTAGACGAATGGCAAGGGTCAAATTTTATCCTCATTTGAAAAAGGCCAGATTGGCGCCCATGCGATTCCACTCCGCATGACGTCACAGGGACCTAGTTTCTACACGAGAGGATAGGAGTTATACATCGTCTGAGGTTACCAATCCATGCATGAGGCACAGAGCTCAGGGAAACATGTCTTAATAATCACTTATTAAAACTGGCTAAGTTCGGAAAGTTTTCTTCGTTTGATAAGGTATTAATAAACCTTTTTTAAGCCAAGCGCTACCATGCAGCAAGGTACTCAGCTATCCGCTAGCATCCTGCGACGTATCAGCGCTAAGCCTCGCCTCAAGGTCACCTCACCGGGCGGGAGGGGGAACCAGAAATACGACGTACGGAGATATTTCCCGACATTCATACTTAAGTGTCTCGTTTTCGCGCGCTTGAAAATTTTCACTTTTCATTTAATCGCGAAAAATAGATGTTGTCATTTAAAAATCTAAAAGCGTGAAATACGTACTCCAGGAGTAATAATCTTTCGATTAAAGCAATAAAAAAATAATAGGAAACCACCCTATTTAATGGGCTACAATCCTTGAAGTACCTACAGATTGTAGGAAAGAACGGCAGACGCATTATGAAGGATGTAAAACAGAAGGATTGTGCAGGTGTTATAAGGCTATCTAACGGGAGAATTGAGTTGAGAGCTGCGTTAAATTAATTTTTGATCGAAGATTCTTGATGAGTTAATGCGACGATATTTACGCTAAAACAGGTTTAAGATCCCTGGAATAAAGTCCCTAGGTGGTGGAGGAAAACCTCGATTCCGATTCCATCAACTCATATAGGTACTTTCAAATAATAGGTGAGATATTGGTTTGTCAGTAGCATTGCTGTCGTTAAAATTAAGGAATGGAATGGAATGAAATAATAAAGACAATGAAGTGGCCTTAAAATATATTTGTAAAAATAGCGAATTTATTATTATAGTAAAATATCCTCAGATGTAATAAAATATTAAATACTTTAACTGCTTTAGATATAAATTTTTAACTTAATATTTTACAATGGCACAAGGTTGTGGTGGCCTTCATGCCCCAAGTTTATAGTCTATTTTCAAAATATTTGTCTTCGTGGAATCGAGGGAATTGTAATAGACTCCAGAAGATCGATTCTAATTTCGTGACCGAGAATCAATGGAATCGAGAATCGACATTTGTAATCGACTCATCCCTAGTATTGAAAGTTTGTCTGTGGAACTTAATTTATCTGATGTAGTATTCATAGCAAATCATATGTATATATATCCTTTGTAGTGAGATATATTCGGTATAAAGGGCGAAAAATGTTTTCCAAAACATACCAGAGAAAAAATGTTAGATGGAGTAAATAAATTCATTATGAAGGTTGGGTGAAGCTAAATCTCCTGGATCCAGCCTTTGCAAATAGTTTCCACGCCACCGCGCGCAAATATCAACGTGCGTCATTCGACGAAATGGACCCATCCAAAAACCCGGAAAATCTCTCAATTGCATGTTATCTCTTTATCTTGACAGTTTTTGATAAATGGAGGTGAATATTGCGTAATTTCTCAGTGATTTTTATCGACGAGATAGTAAATAACGAGTTCAAGGGATAATCAGCGCAAACAGCATCAGGAAATCAATGGAAATATCGAAAGACACTTAATTTTGTCATCGAATTTAAAGATGTGTAATACCATACACACTTTTTCCATGTCTCTCCAACATAGAGTATTGATAAAATCAGCATGATTCATATGCTCATTAAATTAAAGACAGAGACTTTTAAGCAGAAGCAAATAAATATGATTAGTAAATCAAGCGTGCAAATGAAGTTTTGGAAAATTTGGCTTTCCGTTTGAAACCAAAGAGTATTAAAGTAATATTGATGGAGAATTGATTTAAAATTCTATCGTATTTATTTCATAGCTTGGATGGTAATGCTATGGAAATGGTCTTTTTTACTGAATTATATTGGCATTTGAATAACTGGAATGACATTGGCATTTATGACATTTGTGCAGTGGACGAATAGTAGTGCCATAGGTAAATATCGATGTTCAGCTGCATTTTAGGTATTTGAAGTACATATACTGGGAAATTAATTTCCCCTCGGTTTAATTGCATACCATCTCAAAAAGGCTCCCACGATAACAATAAGAGCAATTATTGACTTCATCGTAAGTAACAACGACTCTTAGAAGAATTCTCCTTCTTGGATTTTATTTCCATCATGATTTATTGGGTTGAAAAAAAACTTGGGTTCACCTAGCTCGAGCAACAGGGATTTTTTCAATCTAAGCATATGCTATAGCTTATTTTTGCAAGAAGCTCTTGGTGGAAAAATCATTCCCCTACTTTCAAAAGGGAATGATTTTTCCACCAAGGAGGATCAATTGAACTGACGAATCTACCATTGTTAGCTCAACAGCTTAAATTGCTCGACACTACATCGGGGTATCTAGGTAAGGGTACATATCAAAAGGGAATGATTATTTCAGCCATAGAATTTTAGTAATTTCGTACATTCGGGGATGACCCAACATTGACCATTACAGGGTTGTTACTGTAAATAATTTTATTTGGTGGAATATTAGGTGCTGAGGAAAGACAACAATTTAATTCTCCCCTCTTTGAACTTTAAAGGTTATTGCGGGGCGGTAATGTAAAATTCGAGAATCTCAATCCAATTCACCTCTAAAGTCAACTTTTACCGCTGAGATATCGTACTGTCTACTCAGTTTTAATTTTACAAATTCTACTACATGTATTTCGACTGGTTTCGACAGACTTAGAATTAAGTAGTATATCTTTGTGTTTCATCTATTCTCCTCTTCCTGAATGCTTTTGTTTGCCTATCAAGATTGCTTATCTAATGGTCTACTCTATTTCAGAAGAAAATTCCAATCCTAAGGGCTATTACATTGAAAGCAGCGATTCGTCATTAAGTGTAATTCAGATGGTGCGGCAGCTCTGGGGGTGAGGCTGTATTATAATAAAGCCAGGCAAAATATTCAATTGGTTGACTTGAAAGAGTGCATTTCTAAAGGGACTTAGATGTACGATTTGAAGCATTGCTTAGGGAAGATCAATTGAATTGACGAAAGATAAAAAAATGATTAAAAGAAGAGGAAAAAATCTCATTGTCCCTGTTTCCTCCGACCCTGAAAAAAAGGCTTCCTCTTGGAATAGCTATTTTTGATTCACGGAAACGTAAGGCTTCTCGGGAAACTCTCGAGAATCGCTGTTCAAGGCACTTTTCGCGACTGTGACTGCGTGGCGCGAGAGAGATTTTTTTCGTGCGGGGAGTAATAAGATTGGTGTACACTTTTTAGCACTAATGGAAATGGTGGAAAGACACGGCTAAATAAAAAATCAAATGAAAAAGGCTTTTGAAATCACCTATTCCAAAACAGTATAGAATTCACATAAAAGTAAAAATATAAAGTTTCTATTACTCTGATAAAAAAGCGTGGGAGTTGATTCGGTTTATTGGAAATAAGTGTAGAAGAGGTATATTGGTTTTTCATCACTCTGAGATTAAAGGGTAGGTGCTGATTACGATTAACAGAAATGGGTGTAGTAGACCCTAGTAAGTGAAATTGGGAAGCAATATTGATATCTAAACCTAATCAGCAACCACGATATATTTTCCGAATGATGGAAAGCTTATTTTTTTACGTTTAAGTGCATTTTATAATGTTTTTGGAAGAAGCGTATTCTTGTAATTATTTTTTATTTAACTGTTAATTTTTTACTTTTTAGCAATGAATCATGTAATCATTTAAACCAGAGCTGTTGAAGAAATTTCCGCCGAAAATTTACTACGAACGACATCCATTGAGAAAAGTAAAAATATTTTCCATTTGTAAAATTATAGTTAATTTATTACTACACAAATGAAAAAATATTCAAATGTCCGATTATTGACTATTGCATTGTCATCAGAAGCAAGCAAGTTTGACAAATGTAAAACAGGTCCAACAATGGTGAGTGGGTCAAAACTCAATTGAATGGGTGGGAAGCGAAAGGGTACAGGTGATTTCTTTGTTCTCTACAGAGTTAGGTAGAGAAATTAGGTTTAAAAAACAAACGATATCAATTAGAAATTTGGTAGTGCATTTGATTTTCCACTCAATGTAAATACATAGCAGAGACTCACTCGTATCGCTTGGCAACCAAGTTTTGTTGAATGTCTTCTAACAGTTAACTTTACCTAACTCTGTTGAGAAAAAATCACTTGTACCCCTCGGCTTCTCACCTCCTTAATTACAAGATTCCATTGTTGAAACAAACAAGCAGACGAACTAATTTAAGTAAAAACATGTAAAAATCCTCTCCTACAGCTCATTTTTGCCTTCACTTACTCCGCATCTCAAAAAGAAGGTAGGATAGATAAGGGATAGATCCCGAGACTAAGCCACAGGCGTGTGAATTTCACATATTAAGGAGATGTGTCGCTCGTGATCGGCGTTTTTTCGTGACGCATTGCTCCTTTAAAAATAATGAAATCATCTCAAAATTGATCGGGTACATGAAATAGACACTCGTTAACATTTGCCTTTGCCTTGAACTTGAACATTTCACCTTTTTTTCTCAGATGTATTTTTTTTGTTTAATGTTAGACATGCAGGCAAATGCTCCCAAAGGTGTGCGCTACATTTACACTGAAAACTTCAATACTATAAGCTATAACAGACTTATTTGCAGCAAAAAAAGACAAAATGCGCCACGTCAATAGAGACTGTGATGCCTCCTCTCAGGTGTACTGTTCCTTTCCCCGAACCACCGTGAGGTTTTTTTTAACAGGGTATCCTACGGCTTCACTCAAGATTTGAACCCATATTTGGTCAGCAGCGTATAGATTTTCTCACTAGCCTATCATAATCCCTCATTTTTGCCTTGAAAGAGGCTATAATCCAAGATAAATCACAGCGGAGTTGAATTAGCGATGCACTGTTCTGGCGGAGTTGGGGCGATGGGTACCCATGTGTTTTCCTTTCAGTGAGTGATTATGCTTGAAGTAACTCAATGTCCACTTCACTGCGTAGGTACATGATTTTGCCTTACAACTTCTCCACGTACTCCTCGACCAACTGTTTAACTTCCGCTTGGAGGGGAGAATAAATAAGGAATACAAATGACAGTTCAAGTTTTCAAGTTCCGTTGTACACGATGTTGCCTTACGAGTATGAACTACCGTATTCCTTTCAATGCATCTTGAACATTTAATACGCATTATAATTTTTTAAATAGATTTAATGTGCCAGTAATCCGAATTTTCCATCAGGGGAGAAGAAACGTAGGTGATAATATTGAAAAATGTGAATATCGAAAGAAAAAAAATTGCCAATAATCACTTTTTCCTACCGTGTGTGATCCATAAGAAAACTTTCCGCACCTTTATATCCAAAAATAATTTTAAACTCGCCAACCTGCCAAAGAAATATGCTAACATAGCCAGAATTAGCGAATTCAGAAGTTTTCACTCTCAATTAAATTACGCCTTGGTATATTACGAATAACTTAGCACCTAGGTGGTACTTCAGAGTGTATTTGCGAAGCAGGATCATAAGCCACGATCTCGCAGTCAGCGAGTCAAACGTGTTTATCGCCTGCCGCGCTAACTGCGTGTCCGTCTTCAAGGCTGTGTATAATCTTCTCGCGGACTCCTTTATATCGAAATCGGCGCGAAAGAAACACTCGTTCGAGATGTTGCCCGCAGAGGGCGTTCGGGGAAAAGGAAAGAAAAAAAAAACAGTTGATGGCACGACCAGACGAAACGGCGCCATATCGTTCACCACATCCGGGAGGATTGAAAAAAAACTGAACTCAACGGAAGGAGAGCAACTCGTAAACAAAAATAATAGAACGCTTGTAATCGAGGAGATGGATATTACATTGTGTACTGCATCGAGGACCGCTCAAACGTTTCCTCCCTCAAATTAGTTTGCAATTTCAAGCGGGTTCAAGGAAAATATTAGCGAAAAATTAAGCACGCAAAGAAAAATTAGCTTCACCGCTTTTATGACTATTTATTTAAAAAATTAATTCGTACCACACGCCATCTATCTCTCTTCCGAGAACTAACAGCAAACTACACTATTAAAATGAAGCGAAATTTTACCTTATCCGTCTTGATGCATTTCTCGGAGCTTATTGTAATAATTTCCATGTTACTTTCCATTCCAAAATGCCTTCTCCCTTTTTCACAAGTTGAATTAATCAAACTAGTAAGAAAAGCGCCGAAACATATGTCTATGACGCTGCTTACTCAAAAAATGACATGTTAATACAAACTCGACGCTAATTTTCCCGATATTTTGACCACGCTTCTCGCATATTTTTCTATGGGCACCGTCATTGATCGTAGGGCACTGGAATCCCACGCAAAGTTCTCCTTACGTTTAATTCATTGCTGTCTTTTCTGTAAATCGACCTGTGGCTCTCTGGAACGGATTCGGCTCGTCTTCGTTCTGCTACTGCGCCGTTTTGTTCAAAATAAGGTAGCGAACCTAACATAATATACAGGGTATTAGGCCGTCATAGGAGGAGTTTTGGGGGGCTAATGGGAGCGTGCCCCACCCCCAATATAAATGGTAATGTGTCCGAAAAAAGTCGAAACCTCTAGAAGTGAAAAAATATTTTAGTCTTCGATAGTCCTCAAAATGCTGTTTTCAGAGGCTAATAAAAAAATTCTAGGGAAGGGTCCTGTGGACACCCCTACTTCACTGGGTGGTATTCCATAGACCCCAAACCCTCTGCCGTAAGGCTTGCCGCCCGACATAAAACTCTAAACTTCGCCCATCCAGGACGCACATTCAGTATTTGATCCTGATTTTAAACCTCTCAATTTTCCGAGTTCAATATTCAGTTATCAATGTGTAATTCGCGCGGAAGAGTCCAGCGGCTTAGACGTCGGAGCGTCGCGGCGTAAAAAAATACGCCCGGACGCCGCGCCGTCGCTAACCAATAGCACTGCCGTCGGCGAACAGTTCAGAGTGGATTGCTTGGACGAATGGATCATAGAAATCGCCAGACTTACCGGTGACTTCGTGAGATAACTCTCGTCTCGTCTGGGGGTATATCGGCGATGTGACGGTGACACGCCCGTTCACGCTTCTTTTGTACACTCCCGAACACTTACTGTCGTATTATTTTTTAAAATAACTATTGCAGCGGAGTCGTCACGGTCTCCAGTCCGGCGACTCTTAAGAGACTGCGAAGAGTCTACCGTTGAGGTGAGCAAAGACAAGAGACACGCGGTGGTCGTGCGAGGGGAGGGGGGAGGGAGACGTCGGAGGTGGAGGTCGCGTGGGGGTCTTATGGAGAAGTGGGATGGGGGAGGAGGAGCTTAAGGGGGGGGGGGGAGAGGAAAAGGGGGTAGGCAAAGCGGAGAATATGAAGGTGATCGGAGGTGGGGAAGGAAGACGGGAGAAGGGTGGGGGGAGGAGGGAGGATGATAGGATAAAAAGGGGAAGTGTGTTGGTCTGTTGGAGACGGCCACGACACTCACTCGCTCTGCTATCCTTCTTTCTATTACCCTCCCCCCTCCGGGTGCTTTTGAGGACTCATCGGTGAAAGTCACGTGACGGATTCTACCTTAAAATACAGAATACCGTTTCAGGCGTGATAAACTAGAAGTTCGACATGTAAAAATAAAATAATTAATTTCACTTGTCCACGATTATTTTAATGCGTTCGACGCGATGGCTGCGTTAGCAAAATCGCGTCGCACGACGTTAAAACCGTCCATTTTTACATACAATTTGTCTATATATATTCAAAATATAAATGCATAAAATTGTATCGCATCGTGTTAAAATAATCGTGGAAAGGTGAAATTATATTTCATTTTAATATGATAATCATTCTTTCAACTCCACAACCGAAGGCCTCGGCTAATATAAAAAAAATTATGATAAATAAGTAAATAAATAAGTAAATAAATTCATGTATATTTATTTATTGTTATCCATGGGGAAAACTTAGCGTGTGATTGGAGTACCCATATGTCAAAGGAAAAATTCGCAGTTCATGGAAAACTTTGCGCGCCACCTGGCTAAATTAAGGGATAAATTAATTGAGGTTTGGTAGATTAAATTAACGGCATAGTTAGCGAAAAACTTTATCCTTTTGCCTGTTTTTTATCCGTCTGTTAGTTAGCTCTAACCGTGAATGATTGAAGGAGACAGCTGGAGTTGAAAAATAACATGTATATAATGCGGAATTGAGAAGTGAACTTCGGAAAAGACATCATTGAGGCTAAGAAACAACGCAACTCAATTCAATAACTTGTGTGCGGCATTTTGCAGTTATTTCTGTGGAATAATCATAGTTAGCTTCGAGTTCACGTCATTTTTTTTTCAATTTAAGCCCATAAGCTGTGAAGCTAATTTTTCTTCAAGCCTGAACTTAAATTATTACTTATTTTTTCTAGCATAAACCGGTTTTTGCTCTTAAAACCCTCCTTACTTCATGCATTTTGAGTCCTTCCTTTATTTTGAAGCGAGAAAACTTGTTAAACCCTACCAATGTCTTTGTGATGGTGGTATAAAAAGCAAACTCGCGTTTAAAATCACAGGAAAACCGCAATACGATTCCCAGAAACGTTGTCATGCTTCACTTAAACCTATGATTAATCGGCGTCCAGCTTAAACTAATGGTGTTGTGACTGACAACTTGGGAATACATTCGCTCTGGGGAGTGAACATCTATATGCTACCCCGCAGGTCACCCTGATAGGTGTGCGGCGAGAGGCGATAGGACACCCGCCGTTAACCAGAAGAGGTTACACATTACATTAACCTATGCGGGTTAATGTCTAAATTCATGCACAAGAGAACGAACGCCGAAATGCACCGAATTGTACGAATATGAACGGAAAATAGAACCTGATCTAATTCGGTGAATGCACTCGTATCCGTTCCGTTCCGGTCCGCCAAAATTCGTGATCCATTTAGACATTAAGTCGCACGGGATAATATGTCGTTTAACCAGCCTTTAAGAGAATGGAAAACATTAGGTGTATTGTAGTGAGACATTTGACTGTCAGAGTTCGAATCACTCCATTAGTTTGAAATTTTACCGGTCGATGAAAAGAGCAGACTTCCGCTAAGATGTACCTTCTGGTAATTTTAAAAATATTTTCACTCGAAATACGTGATAATAATTCACTGAGCTGGGAATCTCAAGTTGGTTTGCTCTTTTTTTCTTGATTAAATTTTCCTAAGCGATTCCTTTTCTCCAAAATTTGCGTTTAATACTTCAATCCATTATTTTTTCCATTGTTCTAGTTGACATTTGCTTGACAACGCAGTGAGATTATGCTGCAGTGCCTGCGATTCCTATTTCTCCAAAGTTTGCGTTTGATGATTCAATCCGTATTTTGCCCAATTTTTACCAGTAGACATTTTCTTGATGATTATGGCGTGATAAAAATTTTATTTCATGGGTTTTAACGTAGTAAAAACTGTCTGAAATATTCACTTCCGCGAAACCTATTATTTTTTAAATCCAATTAAATTTTACAAAAAATTAAATTAAATAAAAAATGGTAAAGTTGATAAAAAGTTTCCAATTGAAAATTAAAAGAAATGAATAATTCGTCAGCAATGAATATTTCTGATGGATCAATAAATGACTTTCAGGTTATTCACTTCATTTACGATGTTCCCATAGTTTTTCGCGCTTTAAATTTTCGTTTTCCTTTCATTTTTATTATTGTTTTTTTATATGACGAATTGGCCCTTAATTTGTTGAAAATCTTTGATTGGAAGGAGGTAAGACAGTTCTGTTCTCCTCCCATTACATAACTAGATTTGTCTCCCTCCGAATGACCGACTGACTGTCCTTCGACTGAATGCGCCATGTGTGCCTCTCCCTCCCCCGATCTCCCACCACCCTTTTACCACTTTCTTTTCTCTATCCGCTGGTGAAGTCCGGTTTGCAGAGGAAAAAAGTCTAAATTATCTCTAGCTCACACTAAGCGGGTGTTTACAGTTGCCTATACGGTAGGTTTAACTCAAAGAGAAGAAAAATTACCGTAAGATTGATCGGAAATTTCACCGGCGAGGAATTTGAGGAGACTTACGGGTCGATCGAGAGTTTTATTGACGTTAAATTTGTTTTTTTTTTGTTGTCCGAATCACTGACGGGATGAAAAAAATGAGGGCAAAAGTAGAATGTATTGTTGCCACTTGTTGAACCAACTCTAGAATCTAGTTTCCTGAAGAAAATATTTTCAAAGTCATTATAATCAACTGGTAAGAATAGGAGGTAAACAAATGATTTGAATACATTTCCCATAAATTCTCAGCGAAAGTTGTTCCTGAATTAATGTGTTCGTGGTATTAGAGTTGCTTCGTCAAAATTTCTCGGAATGATAAACAAGAAAAACGTTTGTAATAAACATGTGCCACGTATTCCCGAGAAAAATGTTATGCCTGATTGTACCAAGTTGTTATGTATGTATTGTTACCATGAAGTGTGGATTTTCTTCTAGGTCTGTAACGTTAGATGTTGGCTTTGTTCAAATTCCTCTTCATTTTCTTAAAGACACATGTTTATTTATGCCTCACTACTTAGAGCAACTTCCCTTTTTTCTCTCTCCTCAACAATCTCCACCCATCAACAGCTCCCTAACAACATCAACGTCAGCAATAGAATATCAAACGTTACGTGATCGTCCACAATTTCTGTTGAGCCTTATCTTTATTTTTTCTCGTTCCATATGTTTGCTTTGGGTCACTGCTTTAAAAAACGCTTGGAGTTTCTAATTTGATAAGTCTGGTCATATTTTCCATCATCATATGACCTGAGGGGAGAAAGAGAGGGTGCTAGAAAGAGTGAAACTGGAGCAGGGATAAAGGATGCCTCATTTCTCCACGGGTCACTTACAATTCATACCAATTAGATGAAAAAAAGGGAGGGGACACTCGGTAGCGGAGAGAACTTAGCTAAAACATATTTTGGTATTATATTCTCATTCACTGAAAGTTAATTTTTATCCTTTTGCGATATTGCGCTGTTTGGGGTGTATCATACTCGAATCAAAGAATACATGCATAGTCTGTTTTACGGGTTTTTATCGAGTATTTATTTTAACAGTTAGGGTAGATTTGCATGAAGTATTTACAGTCAGTAAATATAACTACAATATCGGACAGTCTACCCTTCCAGCGTGGACTGTTGTGATGATGCGCTGTTTTGGGTGTATCATTCTCGAATCAAAGAATACATGCATAATTTATTTTACGCTTTTTTATTGTGTATTTTACCGGTTAGGGTAGATTTTCATGGAGTATCTACAGTCAGTAAATATAACTTCAGTATCAAACAGTCTCCCCTCCCAACGTGGACTTCCCTTCTCAATTCACAAAAAGACTTCCCTTTTATTCCATTTATAAATCAAATTCTCTTCATCCCCCTCCCCCGCCTACTAAGCATTCCTCTCCCTAACTCAGTTTTTAACGTCACCTCCCTCCTCAGTATTCGCTCCATCTAAGCCCTCTGTATCCTTCGTACCTCATCTAGAACCCTTCTATAATCACCCAGTCCTTCGTCATTTCTCTTCCTCTAAGTTCACTTCTCTTTCTCCATTTTTCTCCACATCCACTTTTTGAACGCTTCTACTGTCTTACTTCCTCCTTCCTTAACGTCCTCGTTTTCATACCGTAAAGTGCTACACTCTACCTCAGACTCATTGCCAGATGTTCCTCCAAACTCTTACATCATCAAACTCATAAAAGTCCTCTCATCAGCTCTTTTCTATTCATAAACGGCGCCCTGGGAAAGACAGATTTTCCCCTGATATCTTTATTAACCTTTCGTCACGCGCAAAATTGGAAATAGAAAAAGTTCAGACGCAATGTGCCTTACAGGCACAGTAAAAAATATTATTAACTCTTAGCATGGCTCCGTTGTACACCTTTAAAGTACCATTATTAGTGTAGGGGAACACTTACACGATGTCTTTCATGCAATGCACATATCCTTTTACATGCCGTCATCCTGTCCCGGACCGATCCAGCAAGGTGCAACTTAACGTGTTCTTTAGGCTATTAAGTATCATTATGTGTAATGAAATTTAGCATGCGAATTTTAAAAGATCAGAGGTTTTTATTTTGCTATCTTATTTATCTAAAATTCTTATATTTCGCATCACTGTGCCATTATTTTGCTTAATTATGCTGAATATTCCGCTACTAATCTGTCGGGATAAATGCGGAAAACAAAAGGCTGCATAGAGCGGGCTAAAACAAAAAGCTACTATATGCGTCAAGGGTCTATGCCGCTTAGTGGCGCGGAGAAATGAAAAAAAAGAAGTCGTGCTAAGCCTTGCGCCCGAGGGAAGGTAAATGTGTCCATTTTCCTTAAATGCGCCGTCCAAATCGTTCAACTTATCCTCCAGCTGAAGTATGTAAACACCTACTTTTATCTTGAGACTCAAATTCTCTCGCTCGTGATACTTGCAATATCGCTTTAGTTTCGTCTTCTTATTTTGAGATTTAAAATTTAATATTTAACATAATCTAAAGTGCTTGTCTATTTTCACATTTACAGTTTCATTCCAGACGACCAAGGTTTCGGCATATTTCCAAGATGAACGAAGCCATTGATGGACGAAAAGTCACGAAGTCACCTCGAAAATGGCATAATGTGCCGAAACCAGAGTCGGTTGAAATGAATAAAGAAGTGCATAAATAAAAAGTACCTTTCATAATGTTACATATCAAAGATTATTATTATTATTACTACGCCGAAAACTGTATTTTTTTAAAAATTTAATTTAAGCGTTCATGTTCTTCTCCTCTGTCAGTTCAGAGTGGGTTGGAATGAATAATAAAACTGGAGCGGGGATTAACGCGAATGGAGGGCGTCTCATGCCTGCACTAGTCACCGACAATCCTTCCCGACACCACCCCACAAATTACACCCCGATTCTCCCTCGCCAACCACGTCTCTTACATCCCCCAAGGTTTATTTTTTTACACCCCCTTCTTACCCTTGCGGCTGGTCTCCCACTCCATGCGGAGTCATGTTAGGTTTCAGCGACCACCTCACTGGGTCTTAACGTCTGTCACTTTCATGAGCGCCATTTACACGAAAGTGTTTGCGAAACCTCCTGTTGATAGGAGGAGGCACTAGGATGAGGATGTGGGGCACGGTCGAAGCCCATTTTTAGAATTTTCCCAAAAGGAATTCATGGAGGAGGCCCAATTCCACCCTATAGCCTATTCCAAGGCTGATTTCAGTTGCCACTTCGGTCCCATTTTAATCGGCTTTCAAAAATGTCCGCAGAGCAGTGATGAGTGCAATGCGGGACAACAAAAATCAAACTGTTGTGGGATTGAATGGGGCCCCCTCTTGTAATCACCTTGATGGTTACTCTGAGCCATTCAGCCAGCCTGCCAAACCATCCATGACGGCACAAGCGACCTCCACTTCCCGATGAATCACAAACCCAAGGGGACTGCATAGAGGAGGCCCAATTCCATCCCACAGAAGGCTGATTTCTGTTGCCACTTCGTCCCCATTTTAATCAGCTTTCAAAAATGTCCGCGGCGTTGTGATGGTTGCAATGCAATATACTTTTATCCAATATTTTGCAGTATTATGTTTTTAATTGGGAGGAAGATCATTTAAAAGTAATGAATTTGATAGATCACATTATTTTGTATATAAATTTCGGTTAAAACTCTTGATTATACCTTATTTTCCCGTGAAACTCAGATCACATTGTCCGTCAGCGACGCGAATGGCGACTTTTGTAAACCCATTTTAATGCGCGGTGGATGACAACACATTTAGAGGCCGACTTAATGATCCTCTTTTATAATATTCGTGATTTTTCCCGTTATTCGTCGAATTCGTGTTGGCCGAGTAAACCAATCTATTGCGGTTAGATATAGGCAGAGATGGAAAAGATGAAGGAGAGGAAATATACACTGATATGATGTAACTAGGTAAAATACCAGGGATGCCGACTTACAAAAAATATTGGGGGGGCCCAAACCGGGGATCTTGCACCGGGAAACTTTGTAAGTAGTGAGTTTAAAGTTTTATTAAGCATTTTAGAAGAGTCATGTGATCAACATTAGAACCCTGATAACTCGAATCTCGATATCTGGACACTCCGGGGAAAATCGACAAGCACATTTTTTCCTCACGCCCATAACGAATTTTTGAGGGGGCTCGGGCCCCCTCAGGTACCATAGAGTCTCGAGTCCTTTTTTATGCCTAAAGTGCCTAAATCCAGCATCTTCATTATCATTAATGCGATGGCGTTGAGTAATATTTACAATTTTGACTTGCGTATTAGTACTCCTATGTACCTTGCGTACTAGTATGTTAGAGAAAATATTGACACTAATATAAAAAATCTGCGTATATGTGCCCCGGTGTACCCTATGTAGATCGAATAAGAAAAATGTTTTTCTAAGAAGCCATTGTAATAATTTTTTTTAGTTTTATTGAATTTTTCTTATTTTATTATGATAAGTAAAAAATTACTTGAGCCGCTCTTAATTTATGAAAGGTGTAACTAAACTGTTCGTTGATTATTAGGCGGCACGAAGTTCGCCGGGTCATCTAGTTTAATATCATATAAATAAGAAAATATAAAATAATTGTAAACGTATTAGTAATACTGCTGATTAATTTTCAAAGAATATATTGTTATTGTAATTAATCACAAATTTGACTGTATAATTGCAACTGAGTCCGATAACATACTTTTCAATGATTTCCCCATCCCTGGAAGTATACATTGTACTATATAAGTTTACATACCATACAATCGTGTGAGGCTCAACTCCAAGTAAACATTCTCACATTCGCTTCAAATTAATTTTTAGCCTGTCTGGGATTGTGTTCAAATCATATGCTGCGTATTAATTTCTCGCACAATTGTTGGTGAACAGAATGTTCACCTTCTGTGCTAAATTTAAGATGAATTGCACCTAAAAATACGATTTTTCGTCGGAGTCGAGAAATTCTTCCAAAGAATGAAATACAGTCGAGTAAGGGCAGTGGCAAATGCTAATGGAGTCATATGAACCAGGACGGAAATAAAATTACGTTTCCTGGTTCTTCATTCATCTCTCTCACGATTATATTCAGGGAATGATCTCTAATTTGAGATAATTCCCGAATCCATAGTTGTGCTTTTTACGAATTTCAATGAAACTTCCGGCTTTTATGCTTGCTTGATTAGTTCGAGGAAATTATCATGAAAATACCTGACCTACATAGCGCCCCTCTACCCAACGAATAAGTCAAGTTACTGGCATACGTTTCATATTTTTACAAGTCGTAATGATATCAATCATCAAGGAAATTCAAAAGGAGTTATGGAAGAGAGTTGAAAAAGAGGTTGGTAAATAAAAAAATCTCTGTTGAGCAGTACGAAGTGAAATTGCTTCTAACAATTTTAGCAAGTACCTACTCTGACATTTGTAAAGTGTCGTGTAGCGCATAGCCTTCACGGAGAAAAATGAACGTTCATTCCTTCAACAGAGTTCGATAGAATATGAAAGTACTTGAAAAATTCTAAATTCATCATTTCAAAAATTAGAGCATCCAGTTTATGACGATGAATATTAGTTTAAAAAAGCTTTATATCGACTCTGAAGGACAAAAAGAAGTCTCTTTTTAGAAACTTGGACGTAATATTCAAGCTTTAATGCCCCTTAGCCAAGAATTCATCCCCCGAATTAATGCCCATGGGCAAAGTAGACAATTTATCGTCGTGTCACAATGATTAAAATTATGACTTAAATTTATAATTAATAAAAATTTCCCCAAACCTTAAAAAATCCACGAAAGGGAATATTTAATAACTTTTGCTTCAGAATAGGTGGCTACACATGAAAAAATATATATTTGTCAAATGTCTTTGTCCTTAACATACTTTTCCCTATAAGAAGTGGGTTTTGTAATCATTAGCTTAACTAGTGACTAAACCTTCCAAATACTTCCAGGCCTCGGGGGCGGCGGGGTAAAGTCCTCGCCTGTAAAACAAGAGGTTGAGGGTTCGAGTCTCGCCTGGGTAGGTTTCCTATATCCATGGCATGGTTGTTCGTACTCGTGTAGTTGTTAAATTTGTTGAACGGCCCGATGCAAAATGGCCAATCTGCATTGTATTCGGTGGTATGGGAATGAAAAAATATATTATCCGACTTCACCAATATCCTTTTCTATCGGAAGACAAGGACAGGACAACATTCAGTAATAATTGTGTTAGTGCGAATTAATCCAATTAAAACAATCCAAACATTAAAAAAAATTTATTGCATCAAAAAATTCATTACTGTCACTTCAGCAACTCAAGTATTGTTAGGATATACCTGTATTTTGGTCACATTTTGCGCTCATCACAATTTGGTTTAATTGGCGTTCGTAAAAGCAATCTCGGGGCTGTTTCTCCGCTGTAATGTAACTGAATATACACGTATTATTCGGAATAAGCCGTCATAGCGGACGGAAGTTCTATCACCGATCGCTGTGAAATGCGATAAGAGCTCAATTGTCTCGGGGTCGAGCCGGTGCCCGGTTCGGGGGGAGCGGGGATCGATTCCCGCCCCGGCTGGGGACGAGACTGAGGCCCACCCTCTCCAGCCTTCCCTGCTGCCACCCCTCCCTCTCTCTCTCTCCAAACTTCCCTGGCGTCAGCGGGAGCAGTAGTGATGGAGAGGACGGTTCAATGAGAGGGCCGAGAGGGGTGGGCGGACGTCTGAAGAGCCAGCGAGAACAGCAGGCAGACGGAGAAAGGCAGACATTTGGCAGTCTCAGCGACCGCTGGAAAACACTCAACCGTGCACTCATTTAAACATAAATACCCTTAGAAGTGATTGATAAAAAATGAACTTTATTGTGTTCCACAAATATTTATTAAATACTCGACCAGTTTCAACTTCTCCAGGTCATTATCAAGAATATCACCACTTCATAATGTCCGGGGTAAGGTTGAAACCGGTCGAGGATTTTAATAAATCTTTGTTGAATACAATAATGTTCAATTTTTATCTATCACATGAAGATTCGACCAAGTAAGCTCGCCAACCATTGATTTCATCCTCATAAGTGCCTATTCTCGCTGCATCATTTTTAATTACCTCGCCATAATGCGTATCATTAGATTTTTCAACGGTTTATTGTAAACTTGTTTTATTTTAAACGTGGGAAGGATGTTTAAAATCAGCGAGATTCCCGGATGATCAGGCGTTGATTAGCTAGTCAGCGAGGGGGCCGTAGGCTCTAGTGGATATGCATTAGACAAGCGCCGCGAGGAGTATGTCATGGGGATTAATCACAAGAAGATCTAGATTATGAGGTCTTATAAAGCATCTTGAGCTAGGAATGCTAGACTCGAGATAAAAGTCGGTGGACACAAACTTGAGCAGGTTGTTCAATTCATCCACTTGATGGAGGGGTTCGAGATGTGGGCGTGGAGAAGAATGGATAGGGTGAAGTGGACGGAGAGGAGGAAGAACGTGGAAGTACTGGACATTGTGGTTGAGGAGAGGAAACTTCTAAATGAGATACGGAGAAGACAGAGGGTTTGGATGGAGCGAGTACTTTTCGGGGAGGGGATGTTGAAAACAGTGTTAGAGGGAAGAACGTTGGGTAAGCGAGGGAGAGGAAGGAAAAGAATAGGATTTTTAGATAAAATGAAAGGGGATGGGCCTTATTGTTAATTGATGAGGGAACTTCAAACAGGGAGGGGAGACTGGCCGAAGTGATAAGCTCCATGTAAACCTACATTAACCACAAGGATAATTACTTTGATGATAGTAATAATATTTGTGTATTATCATTTTATAATACTCCGCCTAATTGCGTATTATTATTAGATTTTGAAGTGGTTTTCTGTAAAAGAATTTGCAATTGTGGCGGAATTAATACATTTCTGACAAAATTGACGTGCAGGTACAGGTATCGCCGCGTGATGCACTATGAAGTTTGGCCCGACTCATGGTGCATCGTCGCGATGTCTTAAAGCCCACTGCTGGCCACTATTCATTGGAAATGAATACGCGATCATATCATTTGGCGATGTTAGTTTTTAAATATTTCAATTGAAACTTTGCACACCACTTCATCAACTTCCTCTCTTTCATTCCTAACTCCCAACTCCTTCCACCTATCCTATCCTAGAAAAAGAGAAAACGTCGCTAAGTACCCGAATATTCCCATGACTAAGTGACCAGCCGTGGGACATGAAACGTCAGGTCAAATCTCCAGAAGTGCATCACGCATCATAAACCCGAATGCCAGTTTTTTCATGGTGATCCATAAAAGCGTCAATCAAGATATAGTCAATTTCTGTAAGTTGGGATAAATAGAAAATTATGCGGGCGTAAAGGAGCTGCGTAATTTTTTTACGGAGGAAAAATTATCTTCCTTGACCAGCGGGATTTTTCCCGGAAAGTTCGTTCCTCGTTATTCAATCGTTGCTGTATATCTGTCGCAACTTTGTGGAATATCGTCATAATAATGAGAGTAATGACGACTTAGTAATTTTCCACTCGCTCCTTGTGTAAATTTTCTGGTATTTCCGTTTGGTAATGTCATTGCATTGGCTGTCCTAAGATTATTTCCTGAAAAAGTGTGAATAAACTAACAAAAACGCAATAAGATTTACGTATTTGCTTTATTTACAGTTTATTTCAGAAACCATTCGGGTTAATTCCGCGTCGACTCATTTTTTTGCGGACTCATTTTTTGTTCGCAAAAATGAGTCGACGCGGAACTAACCCGAAAAATAATCATCAACTAAAACAACATTCAGCAGCCCTAAGGATGAGCGCCGAGTCGGAGCTTGAAACGTTGGCTAAGATGGATAAATTAAACCGGTGGGAATCCCGAGAAGAATTTACTCACAGTCAATCGTGCACTTTTCATATCCTCTACTGACTATCTGATCCTAAAATACTACCTCATAATGCGTAGTTACAGATTTTACAATAGTTAATTGCAAAAGTAAATGCAATGGATTTCATAAATGGAAGTTTGATAGGTTATTGAGATAAATGGAGATATTTGGGCGTAAGTTAAGTGGTGAAACTTCCACTGGGGAAAAATTATATGCCTTGACCGGGTTGATAATTTCCCATATGGAAATTTTTCTCCTTGCATGCTCTTGCGCATAACCCCTAAATGATATGAAACGAGCTATTCCACGGATGTTCACCAAAAATGTAATTGGCTTTATAAAATCTTTTCAGGCTTAATTTGTGAAAGTTCGATGAATCCATGATAAAAGAACACAAATTTACTCACTTTTAAAATGCGTGGAAATTACCATTTGCATTCTTTTATCATGGATACCATTATCATGGATACCATTAACATGGATACCATTAATATGGATACCATTACTATGGTTACCATTACCATAGTTACCATGAACTACTATTTGTGTGCTTTTTTCATGGTGGATAGGCTTCTATAAAGCTAATTTCGATATTAGAGAATGGAAAAACTACTTAAAACTACTCAAATATAACAGATAATCGTTAAATCGTAGGTTTGAAAGATTTAAACTAGATGGTTAAAGGCAGAGACGACCATGAAATAGGAAAAATCATTTCATGCTCTTTTCACATCCGCGCATCTCTTGCCCAAGTTCAACTGCCGCTGAATAATCAATGCTGATGGATATCGCGATGATTAAATACAAGCGCATGCGCAAAGTCAGAAAGAACTTGAACACAGCCGGTACGGTCTACCAAGTGGAGATAATGAATGGTAGTGAATTGTGATGTAAATAGACCTGAATACATGTAAGCGTTTTGAACCCTTACTCTCTCTCAATTTACTTGCTCTGCATTCTTAGATAGCTAAATTCATACTGTTTCAAGCATGACATGGCACCAATCGCTGCCTTTTCTTATCTTTTCTTCCCTTTATTTATCGAGTTCTACGCAATCCTTACTCACGTATAAGGCTCTTCAACACTCATTTCTAATAAGCCTAATCGGCATCCACGCTTTATTATCCTAGTGATGAAAATGCTTATTTTCTACTTTAAGTGTATTTATACTTTCAATAAAATACTTTCTATACTTTTGATGAAATAGTAAAGAAATTACGCAATTACCGCAATTAAGTAATATGTCCACTAATATTATTCTCTCTCCCTCTCCATCCCTAATCTCACCACCTATAGGCTCGCAGCTGATTTAAAACTTATTTATAAGATTCTCAGTTCCACCATCCACTGCCCTAAATTGCTCTCTTTTATCAATTATAAGTTAAATCTGTTAAATAAGTTAATCCCCACCCGTTCTCATCCCCAAATCCACATACCCATTCCTGGACTTTCACTTACTGAATGTTCGTTTTTCTACCGCATTACTTCTCTGTTGAACTCACTCCCTTCACACACATTGACCCCTTTGCACTTCCATTGAAAGAAATCTTTCATTAGCCTTTCCCTATTATATCTATCACCGAAGTAGCTTGTACCAGCTGATTCTTATTGTCTTTTTTTGTAAATTTAATTCTAGTTTCTACCTGTTATATTGCTTGTTTGTCCTCAAATTTATGTATTTTCACCTGGCTACTATAAAATGGCAACTGTGTGCTGTATGCGGTTCGCTTTCTTAAAAGTAAAAATGAAAAGACTGTTATCTGTGTTAAGTCTAGGAATGGGCATTTGGATTAGGGGATGAGTACGGGTGGGGCTGGGTGGAAATTTAAAATTGATATAGGAGAGCAATTCAGTGCAGTCGATGATGGATCTGAGAATCTTATAAATAAGTTTTAAACCAGCTGTGATTCGGTAAATACGCGTTTTCTTCAAATCTTTTTTATTTATTTTTATTGAAGTATGAACACAGCCATTGACATAACTGGGATCTAACGCTAAGTACGCCACTCGGATAACTTCTTGCTAACGTTTTTTCTTCATTGGCTCTTATACTCCCTGAAAATTTCAAGATGATTGCTTAAGTTTAAAAACGAGTTCAGTGTTGAGAAAAAAGATGTGTCGAGCTACAGGTCGAGCGCCCTCTTCACTACTGCGAAGCGAGTGGTCCGCTGAAAGCGAGGACATTTCTCTCGTTTCATTCGCTTTTCGGTGTGTGGTGGCCTTTACTAGGGCTGTGAAAGTGAGGACGGAAGTACTCGAGGGCGGATCTAGCATTTTTCCTGAGGGGATCTGACAGTCAAACGGTCTTCTCATATTTGGGATTAAAAACTACTAGCAACAATATAGTTACGAAACGTACTCTTAATTTTATTACCAAAGTTATTAACATGGAAATATTTATAAATTTTATATTTAAAAACTTGTATTAAAAATCTCGTGTATTTTTAATACAAGTTTTAATAATAGTGTCTGAGGGGACACATGAACCGGTGCTCCCCCTAAATCCGCCTACGGAAGTACTTGGAAAGGGTTTATAGCAGCTGGTGTAGTCGCATTTTCAAGCCTCTTTCTGACCATGAGCGGTGAGAATCTCGCGGGCATCCGCGTACAAAGAGCAGATTACGTCACAGCCGTTAATCCTACGGGAATTAGTTTCGTTAGAGCAGGACACTAGTTGCTTGCACTCGGCTGTATAAAGGCGTCGCGGCGCATTCCAAGGACTGAACATTTCAAAATGCTTGGGAATAGGGTGTTTCCTATTATTTTTTTATTGCCTATATCGGAAGATTATTACTCCTGGAGTACGTATTTCACGCTTTTAGATTTTTAAATGACGATATCTATTTTTCGCGATTAAATGAAAAGTGAAAATTTTCAAGCGCGCGAAAACGCGACGGGTAAGGAAATCTCTCCGTGTGACGTATTTCTGGTTCCCCCTCCCGCCTTGTGAGGTGACCTTGATCGATGCTCTGAGCGCTGATAGGACGCAGGATGCTAGAGGGTAGCTGAGTACCTTGCTGTCTGGTAGCGCTTGGCTTAAAAAAGGTTTATTAATACCTTATCAAACGAAGAAAACTTTCCGACCTTAGCCAGTTTTAATAGGTGATTATTAAGACATGTTTCCCTGAGCTCTGCGCCTCATGCATGCATTGGTAATCTCAGACGATGTATAACTCCTATCTTCTCCTATAGAAACTAGGTCCCTGTGACGTCACGTGGAGTGGCATTGCATGGGCGCCAATCTGGCCCTTTTCAAATGAGGATAAAAATGGACCATTGCCATTCGTCTAAACCGGTATTTCTAAAACGAAATAATTTGTATATTATGAATACAGTAATTGTGGGTAACAAATCGCAATCAATGCCTTTCGGTTTCTTTGATGAAGGAAACTACCCTATTACGGCGGTCGTCAACTACGTACCATCCTCCCGGCAGGTGGAGTCGTGACGTCCGTACACGTCAGGGAAGGAGAATAGAATGCGGGAAATGTAGGATTTGAAAACAAATTTATGAATTAAATGTTATTTATTCGTGCAAACGCGAGCTTGATTGAATCAAGTACTCCACTTCTCCCCGATACTAAATATTTTGCGCTTATTATCGCAGAGAATTCAAGGGTGAAAGCACTCGAAATTTGGTGCCTTCCGAAGAATGACGAAGATAAAATGGATCGATCGATTGATTAATGAAAAAGTGCTGAGAAGGTTGGGAAAAAAGAGTAGTCTTCTGAAAGCTCTAAGGAAAAGACTTCCTTGTATACATTACGAGGCATGATGTCCTGATGAAAACAATCGTAGATGGACAAGTGGAAGGGAAGAAGGGCATGGGACGGCCTCGAATGAGTTACATAGGACAGGTTATAAAGGATGTCAAAGAGAATAAATACATCGCTGTGAAAAGGCCAGCAGATAGGAGAGGGGAATGGAGAGCTTCGTCAAACAAATTATATAAATAAAAAAAATAAAATGGGAAAGTGATGTAAGATGGGGAAGCAAGATCATTTTGACAGCTACACACAGCATTGAACTTATTTGAATAAAACAACAACAAATGTATGTAATGAATATTTATGTAAACACTCATATTTTCTCGATGAGAGTCAAAATATGCCTTTTATAAGCGAATTTGCCAGCATACTCAGTGCTACGAGGATAGCCGAGTATTTTAAATATGGCTCTAGCCTAATGTTTGTTTTTTCTACGTGAACCGTTATAAAAATGTACACAGCGC
The DNA here is from genome assembly GCF_921293095.1 of Ischnura elegans. NCBI lineage: Eukaryota > Metazoa > Arthropoda > Insecta > Odonata > Coenagrionidae > Ischnura > Ischnura elegans. The sequence goes on from NC_060248.1 coordinate 105,576,635, forward strand.
TACGGAGATAAGTTGCACATCCATTTCAAAGGAAGAACCCTCGGCTCTATTTTATGTTCACGAGTGTTTGCATAACGATATGGCCATGCCTGGTGAATGCAACAGTCCTCTATACACGCCGCATCTGCCCAGGCGAGTGCATGCATCGGGTTAGAAATGGAGCTATTTATAAAGCCATTCACTTGAAGTTGAATTTGCTCTGTGCAAATGTGGAGAATCATTTGCTCATCGTTCTCCATCGCATTCGCATCTCGTCAAAAACTTCATGGTTGCTATTCAAGCGTTTTTGAAGAGCATTACGTTAAAAAATTCAGGAATGGAAAATTTTCATCCATTTTAGCTGGAGATTATTTTTTCAAGCTGCGTTAGCTAACTACAAATTTATCTCATAGAATTCTAGAGATATTTAAGTCACATAGACATTTAAGTGGATCATTTTTTGTGGTATTACCATGATAAACTGTCCTTAGGAAGCCATTACCAAGAATATTATATCACACTTTCCTTAATAAATTGACAGACGAAAATATAAATTCACGCGTTTCATTTGGAACTGAGGATGACTAATTAATCAATAAGTTAATTACTGATAGGCTTTAAATAATATGAATAATGTTGAATATTATTGTGTTCATTGTTTTCTACGTATTGTTTACTATTTTTTTACTTTTTTCTTTGTTATTATGAGTCCTTGGTAATTGTCCTTGAGCTGTTTTGGACTGCATTAAGTAAATAAATTACAAATGCCTAAATATTTTACTCCGATAACGAAATGCTATATTTGAGGCCTTAAATGAGAAATTCCCTCCGTTAGGTGCAAGTGTACGCTAATACCATAACCTTTACATATTCTTGACAAATGACAAACTATTTTTTTCGTGTGCAAATCCCCATAAAGAGCTGCTTTCGCTGAAATAACCCCAACATTCCTATTTGCAGAGAGGAGGGGCTTAGCTATATCCGATTGCACGTCTTCTATTTTTTACTGAGGCCTCTTTTTTTTTCAAGTTTTGCCGCTAACACGTTTAGCACGGGAGAGACCACCACAAATGACTCCTCAGACAAATCGGTTTATTCCGGTAAACCTGAGGTCGTCGCGTTCACTTCTTGCATCATTCCCTCTCACATGCTTTCGCGATTGTGGTTTAGGATGGAGAAAACCAAATTTTTTGGTCTTCACCACGAACCCCTGAGAGAAGCAAGACGATCTATGATCGACATAACCTATTAATCTGATTGGCCTTCGCGTGACGTGGCGTTGTTCTAGATAGAGAGTCCCACTGGGAAAAATAAGAAAGACATGCTATTTCTGTTGTAGGTAAGAAAAAAAGGTGGAAGAAAAATTGAAATAAGCCTTTCATGAATGGATCATTTGCTCATAATTCTCCTCGCCTCTTGTCAAAAACTTCGTGGTTGCTGGTGAATATTTTTTGAGGTGCATTACGATAAAAAGCCAGGATTGGAAAATTTTCATTCATTTTAGCTGGAGAACATCTTTTCGAGTCACGTTGGCAAACCCTAAGTCAAATCCGAAGCCCTGGCAAACCCTATGAGAGAATGGGCGAAATGAATATGTAGTATTGCGCGGAGTGAGCTAAGATTTTGAAAAAATAAAAATAGTACGATTCTCTGGACGCAAGAAATATACGGACGCGCTCTTTGAAAATATATGGCCAGCAAGTCATTTGAATGTGAATATTCCTTATTTTCACGGTTGAACTCGGCAGAAATGACCTTTTGGTGCCATTTCCGGAAAAACGATGGCATTTTATGATACGAGGAAGCCAGTTTACCTACTACATATAATGGTCTAGAAGGAGGAGAAATTTCACAAACTTGGCTCTCAAAAAGCACGTTTTTTAAAATAATAAAGAGTTAATAAACTGCGAAACCATTGTAATAAAAACCAGGATTACACAATGGAACATATTTTGGTGTTAATTTGCATAACAGTACAAAATGGACGGTTAGCTCGACTGTGACAAGGACGTGAATATTTCATATCGTAACGATCGGTATGGAGGTTACAACGCAAATACGCCCTGCAGACCTCATCTATCTGCTAGGAATTGACAGTCAGTCCAACATAGAAAGAGATGGCCGAGTGAGCAAAACAAACAAGAGGAATATAAAAAACGGCGGAGTCGATATTTTCCACACTTTACGCCTCAGAGCAATAACCCACGGCCGGAAAGCGATGATTCAGAGCTAACTCGTTGTGGTCCGCGAATAAACACAGCAGACTAGTCGCTCGTGCCCGGAAATTATGCGTTAGACTGCGAGCGAAGTGTTTTTATTTCATCTGCCTGGAAAGCGCTACACTACTTTTGGCCTACGGAAATTATGCATGAATCCATGACAATCCTAGGGCCATGATAAGGGATTCGTTTGAATGAATAATGAATTAATGTGTGATGCACAATTGATGGACTAATTTAATAATAAATCGTGATATGGAGATAATTGATATATTTATTTAAACTAGCATTAATGAACTAATGTTTGAATCTCCACGAATTAGTTTCCTGATGCTTTTTGAAAATTTCTATTTGACTCAAGTATAGCCTTTTCCGACCCGTGGCACAGAAAATGTAAGGCCAAAATATTTTTTGGCGTATGGTGAATCATTTAGGAGAAAAGGGACAAATTTAATTCAGCTCTATGATAGGTTGAATTTTATGTGCACCTTTTATATTATTCCAGATTTAATACATGCGCTCAATAGGGTAGTTTCCTTCACCAAAGAAAACGAAAGGCATTGATTGGGATTCGTTACCCACCATTACTGTATTCATAATATAAAAATTATTTCGTTTTAGAAATACTGGTTTAGACGAATGGCTATGGTCCATTTTTATCCTCATTTGGAAAGGGCCAGATTGGCGCCCATGCGATGCCACTCCACGTGACGTCACAGGGACCTAGTTTCTATAGGAGAAGATAGGAGTTATACATCGTCTGAGGTTACCAATGCATGCATGAGGCGCAGAGCTCAGGGAAACATGTCTTAATAATCACTTATTAAAACTGGCTAAGGTCGGAAAGTTTTCTTCATTTGATAAGGTATTAATAATCCTTATTTAAGCCAAGCGCTACCAGCCAGCAGGGTACTCAGCTACCCGCTAGCAGCCTGCGTCGTATCAGCGCTCAACTCGCCTCAAGGTCACCTCACAGGGCGGCAGCGGGAACCAGAAATGCGTCGCACGGACTTTTTCCCATCATTCCTACTTACGTGTCGCGTTTTCGCGCGCTTGAAATTTTTCACTTTTCATTTAATCGCGAAAAATAGATATCGTCATTTAAAAATCTAAAAGCGTGAAATACGTACTCCAGGAGAAATAATCTTTCGATTTAGGCAATAAAAAAATAATAGGAAACCACCCTATTATATACGCAATTATATCCAAGAGAATGAGATAATTAAATTAATTAGATTCTTATGAATATATAGTTATCTAATGAAATAATATATTTACAGAAATATTCATGTAATCGTGCGCTAAACTTGGATTTAAAAATTTGATACTTAATAAAAATAAATTATGGAAGTAAACGTTTTCCCTTTCATTCAAACTTTAAATTTTATAATATATTAATAGCAAAGAATTAAATAAGAACAGAGAGATCGTAATAGGTGAATCTTATTTACAAAATACGAATGGAAGAAATACGTTGATTTTGAACGATTCCCACTAAGCCTATTCCTCTTTCAAAGTAATATTTGAATATCATCGCGACACATCGGTCCGTATATATATTCTCTTCTGCCTGTTTACCTTTTCTTTGCTATGTGAAAAGGCAAAATTTAAAGAAAAGGAACATTTTTTCCGACTTTAATACACATGCTCCAAGTTAATGTAAAAATTTCCTGTATAATAATCAATGAAGAAGATGCAGAGTCCGAGGGTCATCGTTGTGGGCTGGATGAGAAAACTATAATCTATAGAAATAATATGTTTTTTTCCCCCAAGAAAGCTATGTCGCGAGCTTAACGTTCAACACACAAAATTATCCGCTTTATCTGAGCTCCGATGTTGGATTTGTCCAGGTTCTTCTCGACGAAGATATATTTCATCCACATCTACTTGCTACACTGCAAGCCGTCTCAACAGGAGTGTGGCGGGGGATGATAGGACACCAGACGTTCACAAATAAAATTTAAGTTTTTTTTTCCCCATGGTAATAATGTGACTTGGCATAACCTGACTTAAATATGAACCAGACCAATTGATGGCATATTCCTTCAATCGCATCAAAGTCCGCGCGTCAGTCGTGAAAAAGTAACAGATAACATTGAATCATCTAAAAAAGTTCTCAATCATAGTCTGTTCTCTCTCTCTCATTATCCTAGTGCGTGTACATCTAGAGTTATAGAAAAAATCTAAGGACCTTTCTCTATTAGGGTGATCTTCCATATCTGTAAAGACAGTAAATTCGGTTTCACTCTTGATAGTCCACGTCGCCAAAATGACGGCGCCTGATTCTTGCAACATCCTCTCCCTTCCGACCTATCTCTCCCACAGAGCTCCGCTGAGGCGTAGCGTTGCGTCGCCGGTCTTCTTAATCGCGGCGCCTCCTTCATTTTTCCTTCCCTACCTCCTTCCTCTTGAGGTCAGAGCGTAAAATTCTCTTACTTTCAAGCCCGGCCTCAAGAGTGCATCCCCGCGGCAACTATATGGATCTCAATCCAATTGTTTGAAAATAGATTTTACTTCGGAGATATTTCCAGTGAATTCCGGTCGGGGACTAATCCCCATTCGCAACAACTTAAATAGGTAGGTTACCATACGATTCAAATTCAATGAATGCGTCTGCTGGTTCACACCAATTAAAAATACCAATAAAACACAAACTTGAAATAGTTTTTCCAATTGCAAAAATATGAAGATATGCAACCTGGCTTAGTTATGAACCAGACCAATTATAGGCTCATTCCTATGAAAATCACATATACGTTATTATATATACATAACGCAAGGGAATGAGGGCTGCCAAGGCGGAACTACCAAAGGTGAACCCCATTCCAGCGCTAACGCTGCGTGAAATTGCCACTGATAGCGTAGTGGTATGCGCAATGGCCCGGGGAACCATAAGTCTGCGGTTCGATTCCCAGTTTATTTATGCAAATACAGAAAGCAGGAGGTGCCTGGTTGGATTCCCGGTCGAAGCGAAAATTTTCCATATGATTTCGGCCGCAGTTTCATCTCCACGCCAGCGGAGTGCCATCGGCATGTGTTTGCGTCCCTGTCTATTTGTTTAAAAATCTAACGGTACTTATATTTTTATATATTTTCCATATTTTTACCGTCGTACACGCGGCAGGCTGAAATATACCACATGGGTAACGCCAAATTAAATAGCAGTAAAAGTAGCTTGAAGTTCATATTGCAGTGGAAAATTTGGGCCCAAATTCCAAGTGCAATTCGAGGGCGCAGTGAATTTGGCGAACGCGCCCAATTGCACCGGCGTCATATTCATCTGCATCCAGCCGTGGCGGATTCCGACAAGGACGCGGCGCAGTAGGTTGCGTGCCTACCAGGGGAAATACCACCCCAAGACCGGAAGCGAGCCGACATCCCATTTATGCATGCGCATAACTCGCATTGCCGCCTTATCTGGAAATTATCACGGAAGAGATCTCGGGTAATTGCGGAAGGAGTTTGATGTTAAAAATATCCTTCCTTTTGCCTCCTGGATGGGTTCCAGGCGCGGAGTCGTTTACGATGAGGTTTTTTAAGAGTTTGAACATTGACTCGGTTCAAGTCCACTTCAGCCTTCATGTCTGAGGTCAGTTTGATGGGTGAAGGTTGGCCTAACTCCATTCACGGATGATTCAGGAACGTTAAGTGGTACATGAAAGAGCACACGCTTCCGTGCCCCATCACGATGAGGCTTTGATGGCTCGTAAATGCTGATTAGCGCTTCTCGGTGCTGGGGATATGAATGTTGCAAGTACCGTGAGGAAACTGCAAGAAAAAAAATTACGGTGGCGGGAAAGGGATAAAAAGTGCATATCGTTCGGAAAATCGAGCGTAATATGGTCAAGCTTTCCTCAAGTTGGCATCAACACTGCTCGCACCATTATTACCATAGCTACGAATTATTAAAAATTAAGTGCCTCCAATGAATCCATTCTGAATTGCATATAGACAACCTAAATACGATTTAAAAATAAATTTGAGAACTTTAAAGACAGAAAGAAACAATCACCACATTCAAAACATGAAATGTATGATTTCTTCCTCAACCTATTTTCCGTTTCTCATACAAAGGGTTTAAAATCCTTAAATGATTCAAGGTTATCTAAGGGTTGGGTACCGTCCGCAATTATAAATTGTAAATCGAGTGGTATCAGTGATTTTTAATGAATTTTAATCTTTCTATATACTAACATAGTCGTTGGATAGCTTTGGATTATTTAAAAAAAAGGTGCTTTCCGTGGCTCTATTCTGAAAACCGGTTTCCCGTTGACTAGACGCTTTCGTAAGAAGTTTTAACACACTTTATGATACAGTTAACTATATTATTGTGCTGTAAGAGGAGCTTGCAGTCAGCTGTATTTGGTACACTCTACCTCGTCTCTTTCTCTAATCCGCGGGTGCTTCATTTATCAATTGACTAACTGGCGTATTCGTTTTATGGACTATTTATCTATGACCACGCTAAGTAAATTATCAGCAACGAAACTACTCGAAAAATTGCATTATATTTTTTGACTTTTTGATTTTAGTATTTGGGGATCGTCAGGGTAACGGATGTTTTATAAGTGCAGAAGTAGCAGTCGTCAGTATTATTTCATTGCTCTCACATGATCAAAGGAACCCTAAACCATAGGAATTTCTTCTTTCCTACCATCCTGCGATGTATAGTTTACACTCACTCAATACATACAAATAGTGGTGCTCATGGTTTATTGAAGTCACGTCGGTAGTTAAATTGGTACCATATTTAACTTCAAATGAATGAGATAAGGGCAAAAACTAGGGGTAATACAATGTTTTTAGTTCCGTTTTGTTTGTTTACAAGAAGAAGAAATAATTTAAGTTCGCCTAAATTTGCGGAAAAATTTTTTTTGACTCTCAAATTTGTGGCATAGATATTCCGCAAGAAAGGCAAAGGTAAAAAAATCGTTTCTGGATCGATATACTCCTGCATACCTGTACGAATTATTCATCCCCCGCAAAAAAGTTACTGGAATTTCCACCCGCCGTGTTTCTGACCCTCAAATTCCTCAAGCCCGCACATTTAAAATCTTTTCATCTAATAACATCTAGATTCTGGAAATCTCTACCGCCAAATTAAAGACGTCACAATCACTTCAGTCGTTTAAAGGAAGGCTGTACTCCTATTTGAAGTCTAGGGCTTAAGTTAGTCTCCTCAACTTATTGAAGTTATCATCTTAAACTTGTGATGTTATCAAAACTTTCTACATAAATATACATGTATGCGTGCGTGTGTTCATTATGAACTGTGTTGAAACTTATATTTTTGTGTTAATTATATTGAATATTTTACATTTTTTGTCTAAATATCTACTACTTGTTAGCCTAGCAATAATCTCCATAATGCCATATTTTTGTCAAAATGTCATTTATTAAGAGTAGAACATTTCCTGTATTTTCTATTTTTTGCTCACATAGGTTTTACCTAGAGCATATTAAAATAATTCATTCATCATGAAAGGCAAAGGTGCTTAGAAGAGCGGCCATGCAGTGATCATTGCCTCACGCCATAGAACACCAGCGAATGCACGTATCGGATGCTTTTCTGAGCTAGGTCTCCAGGGTAGCCAGATCGTAGTCAGTTTTTCGTCTCCCTTATTTCCTTGGATCTCAGGGAAACCCAAGGAAAACACACGCGCGGGTCAGGGTAAAATGAATAAGGCTTCTTCATGCATGCTCTCCTTGCAATTCCTCGCTCTTCACGCTTTGCTTCGCCAACCCCTGTGGCGTAGACTTTCCTGCCTGTAGCCTTCGTGGCAATATGTGAGCCTAATGGTCACAGAAAGTTCTGGAACATTCTGTTCCCGTTCTCAAAGTAACAAAATCCACAAATAAATCGAGTATGGAACTAATCCGGGTGGGTGAGATTTAACTTAAAAGTAGCAACTCCTAGAAAATGCTCGATTCCCATTTATTACAAATATTATTATATTATTATTATTTATTACAAATTACAAATACAAGCATTCAATTATAAGATACATATTCGAGTTGTACGATGCAGCATGTGGAATTATAAAAGGATAAGCTCGTTTAATATCAAATTAGTTGGAGGGAAGAATAATTGCTTGACGTGATTATTCTAATGATTAGAATAATCATCATAATATTGGAAACCAGTTTCGAAATCAATATTATTCCCATCAGTACGAAATAATTCTCTTGAGAGATTAAAGGTATCAATTAGCTTTCAGGCAATCAAGATTCAATAATCATCCTCACATGAGAAAATACTTCGACTACCGAATTTCCTTTAAGGCCATTTATTGCATTGATACTCTATTGCTGTATTCTACATGGGATTTCGGCTCAGCATGACTTTTTTACACTTTGAAATTATGATAAGAATTGGAAAAAATAGTCCATCGATCTTAGATCCTATATTTTCAGGCAATTTATTATATCTTACTTTTTCAAAGGATTTTAATTTTCTCACTTGTTATTAATTCGTCCTGATAGTCTTCGATTTCTATGTGTACTGTTTTCACAATATTGTCTTTGATATGAAAAGGAATTACTATGAAGAAGCAATACCAGGGATTTGTTTATGACGATTCATTATATCACAGTATAGCTACTCCGATAGTCACTACGGTGCAGCGGCGGATCCAGGATAGGGAGAAAGGGGGGGCTATTTAGGGGGTAATTTCCCAGCAGTAGAGGGGGTCCGAACATAATTACTATAATATCTAGTATATATTGGATTACCAATGGGGGGAGGGGGGTGCATAGCCCCTCCACACATCCGCCATTGCTACGGTGTCACCTAAAGGTAAAATAATTTTTGAAATTGTGGAGTACAAACTCTAATTATAGCCACTTTTTCCTTCACAATGGGCTTCCATAAAGTCTCACCCTCTTCAATTCATCAATGCTACATTGCTAATGATAGTGTCGCATGCAAAGTGTCAATTAGAGGGTACTCAGGGTCTCCCGATGACGTCGTTTCAGAAATGGAAATTGATCACTGGAGGGGCCATGCGATAAAAGTAATGAGACAATTATCAAGTGTATCGAATACGAAAATCAATTAGGGATCGCGTTGAGTGCTTCGAATCAACTATTGGAAGCGAGAATTTTTTTTAATTATGAAGGTTTTGTCGCGACGCGACGGTGCGATTCAAAAAGATAATGAATTACTTTACATATTAATGAAACTTTAAAAAGAGCTCCCCTGATTCACTCTCTCTTCATATTATTTTCCACGATTTCTTTTACTGTTGATATTCACACTAGAAATGGAAAAACTCTTTGTAGAAAATTCCTTTTTAATGAAGTTCAAATTAGAAACTTAACCAATAAAGTTAAGAATTTATTCATCGTTTACATGAAATATTAGGATAACTAAACATTTAATAGGCTAAAGAAAGCACTAGAGGTGCCGATGAACGCACAAGTGATTGCTGATAAATTTACAGTAAAAATGAAATAGATGACTAAAAATTACAGCACGGAATGACAACTGACAAGTAACTGCTGTCTGAGAAATCGCTGCTTTTACTAATGACATTCTATAATGGTTAAAATAAAATTTAGGCATTATAGCTTACTGGATAAATTTATAATATAGATGGGTATTTTTTACGATTAAAACTTTTACGGCAGCGTGACTACACTGTTTCGATATTTTAAGTCAAGAGGCATATATTTTGACTTCAATTACGCTTTGAACTAACATCGACGTAACAGCCTGCGAAATTTTAATACAATATTTATTTAAAAATGAATTTTTGTCAATTTCTACGTTATTCATTTTAAATTCATTGAACCCAATTTTCTGCGTAATTTCTTATTTAAAAAATTCGAATACTAGAACAATATCTCGCGGAAAGCAGAGGATAATTTGAGTTTGTAAGATTGTCCATGACACTGTGATAAGAGTACTTTTTAGTGTATTTTACTCAAAACATTTATCCCCGACCCGATTTAGACTGTACAGCGAAAATTTTATAGACTCAAGAAACGTGGCATTAAGCGTAGAATACACGAAGTAAATTTTTCACAATGCCTTGAGTATCCAAAAAGGTACTGCCTCAACTATTAATTTTAGTAGCACTTTTTTGAAACATTGAATGCAAATTGCATATACTTTGTCTCCATCTGGAACTCGCTAAATTCAACTACCTCCGATCTTAACCACAGATAGGGGCGTATTAAGATAATTGTTTCTTTTTGAAGGTGATTCATTACTTTCCGCGGTGCCACGGTGGCATGCAATAACTCTAAGCGATATCGCATCTTTGGTCTTATAAGAGCAGGCAAGTCGCTTTTAGGTATAAGTACATCAATTATTTTAAAACATTGTTTTGTTACACTCGTGAAAAAAAAATTTCATGAGAGAGGAGCCTTAAAGATTCAAATCAATGGTTTGCGAGCTTAATTCGAGGAATGGTGACATGACAGATTCTAAAAATAATCTTCGTTCTATACCGCACAGTATTCATTAAAAAAACTACCGGTTAAGACCTTTTCAGGTCATTATTCAGAGGTAAAATTAATAAGAGGGTATCTTTCACCTCTCGATAATGACCTGAAAAGGAGGAAAACAGTAGAGTTTAGTAATGTTAAATACTCAGAACTGGGCAAAACACAGGCCGAGGAGTATTTGAAATAAAAGATACCGCTCTAAATGTATTTGAAAAACAAACTGCAAAATAATATTTTAAATGCCTTTTAAAAAACAAAATACATTTGTATGGAAACTAGGAGATCTTAAAAAAATATAGCACCTTATGGATAGTTGCAAGCATGAATAAAACGATTCTCCCGAGAACGAAGTAATCTCTGAAGCATAATGTTACAGAAGTGTTATCATAGCTACTTCAAAAGTATTTTACAAATGTATCTTTTATTTTGGAATGTGAAAATACCAAAAATCTGTACTTGAAAGTAAAAATACAATTAAATAAATATATATTTTTCAGGATAAATTCAGGTCGTGTGTTAGAAATACCAAATACATTTTATAAATATTAATATTGAATAAATTAATTAATTTCAAGTAAATATTTCAAGTAAAGCAAAGTCTTATACTTGATATACTGCCCAGACCTGGAAATACTGTGTGGAATAGAACAAAGTTTATTTTTTGAATCAACCTTAAAGATGACCATCTGTTAAATATTACCCAGAAATTAAGGGGGCAGGGGTCGGCCCCCCACCTTAATCCGCCACTGCCGACAAACCTCTTACAAGCATCTGACATCTAACAAGATCACAAGAGTGGGGAAGAGTCCATGGGCGTGAATAGCGCTCAATCCCATCCACGTTGGCACTTGTTGTATTAATACTAATCCTTGAAGGGGGAGGAGGGGTGGTTGGGGATTGTAGGGGAGGGATAGACGGCGCCGTGTGAATTGAGGGGGAGAGAAGGATCTAAAGGGGTCGTAGACGTTGTGTCTGGCCCTGCATCCCCACCACTCGCCCACCTCCAACCCCCTCTCAACCGTCTGCTCCTCCCTTTCCCTTCTCGAGATGGGGGCCGATCCAATATCGCATTTATGCATATTCTTAGCGGGAGCAAGAAAGGTAGCCTAGTTGGTCGGGCGCTTGACTGTCGACCCAGGAGTCCCGGGCATAGAAATCTCAAATAAAAAAATCCCCAGTGGCCCAGGGAATGGAATTGGCCTCCTATTATGTGCGAAATACTTACGCGTCTGGCAAAGCCCGGGGTGAGCTTTTAAAATACAAAATGCATTTTAATGGTAAGCTTATATTTCCATATATAAGTATATATTTAAGATATAGTTTATCTCGTATTTGGGTTGTAATATACAAAGGGTCTTGCACGTTAAGAGGTAAAAAGTGCCCCCAGGTATTTTGAAAAACAAAAAATATGTGTTTACCTAAAGTTTCAGGCCTCAACATTGGAAGTTAACCCAAAAAAAATTGAAACACGATTTTTAGTTTTTTAACCATATCTCCAGTTTTTATGTGTGTAAAATCGTTTTCTTGATTTTAAAAGTACATACTATTCTGTTCTATCAACCTGTTTTCTTTCAAAATTTTTTGACCGAAAACTAAAACTTTACATAAGTTTGAATATTTCAAAATTACATAAAAATTTTAGGAAACAATAGACACGCCGAAAAAATATATGTTGTTGCCCCTACATCAAAGTACATATAATCCTAATTTTGTGTAAATATAATCGCAATATGATATGATATTTGCCTTAACTAAAGAGCACTTGAACTTATTAGAAGAGCACTTGAACTTATTAGAAGAGCACTTGAACTTATTAGAAGAGCACTTGTTGGCATATTCGACTCTAAAAATGTATTCCCGACCAAGGTTTATACTGCACAATGATATACCCAATTCACATAAAGCATGGTTGAAAGCGTGAAAAATACTGGCCCCGTGGCCACATGCGGACGATAAGACCAATATAATGCAGAAGATAAGCCAAACCAACATACGTGTAGAATAACTGAGTGTGCGAGGGTATATTCTTCACTCTTCAGCAAAAGGTGACGAAGGATACTCCCCCGAATCATATTTTTGGGACGCTAAGACCAAGGCTATAAGTTATACATGTAAACCAAACATGTAGTAGCACCGATGATTCATCGATCACCCAGTTTTGATATCGATATCTTGCATAGATGCTGGTAAATTTGTTGTAATCTGATCAATACGTTTGCTGTGACTGGCTTACTAGCTCTTACGTAGGCATTTAGGTACTCTACACCCTGTTATTATTCATTGAAGCTCCTGTTACACGTAATACATTTTACTATCGCGCAGTACTTATACGTTTTCATAAAGGTTTTTCTTCCTAAACGCGAATGATCCTTCTGGCAAAAAAAATCACAGAAATATTCATGAAATTCCATTTTTGGTGGCACATTGCGATTGGTATTTGCATTATTAATTTATTTAATTCTATTTTGGGGAATTATTCTCACGGGAATATGATCACAACGCTACTGCATATTCAGACGAAGAGAAGACAAGAAAAATACCTTCAGTCAAGCTGGTGTACGGCAGCGACCTAATTAAATTTTCTGCTTAAAATTTTATCATCTGCCTCAGTAAAAATAACGCTTAAAATGATTTGTTCAAACATGATGCCTCAGTTAAATAATCTGCAAAGTATCCAAGGAAAGAGGCCGATGCATTTGCGGAGTACAGATTTTATTTATTTCCCCAAGCCGAAGAATTGAGTCGGCGTAGGTCGACGATGTCATATACCAATAATATAAAAAAGTGTGCGCCGAAAATTCTATTTTTGCCTCTACCGGGAATTATAGATAAGTGATAGTGCCCTCTACAGAAAGATAGACAAACGGGAAACTGGTCGACGAAGTGATCAAGTAGATTAAATAGTTGCATTAGATAAAAATAAGGCAATCATTTAAGAGATTTCTTACTTGGAGATATTGGAAGACGTGTGAGTCATGAGTTCCGTGACATACGGCACCATAATAGGTAACCAAAGATAGGAAATGAAAACATGATACTTCGTAGACAGGATGAAGAGAGGTAGGCCTAGCCTACCAGCCGAGGTGCCCAGTCAAGCAATTGCTTCGCGTTGGGGAAAGATAGCAAAGGTTATATTACCTTTTAGTGATATTCATTTCATTCAATGTAAGCCTAATATAACTTTTGCGTCACTGCTTGAATGGGCCTTGAAAAAAAACCTATTTGTGAATTTGGTACAAATCAATTTTTTTCATCCACGGAGGGATGTGATGGTTTATACGACTTACAGCTAATGATCATCCTCAATTAGCCAGTTTTTTGGGCTCACTGACACTCATTACATCGATATTTCATTCGAAAATGAACGCTATGAATGGGTCAACACTCAGGCGGGGCTCTTGAGTACTACCCTAAAATAAGCGAGGGAGGTCTGAACCTTGAGGCCACCGAGGCTGTCTCATGAAAAGAGAAATACGATTGATCCGTCCACATTGCACAATCTTCTTCCAAGCCCGGGGAACTTAGTTTTAATTTAAGAAAAAGGTCATGTAAATAGAAAAGGGTAAGTAGAAGTCGACAGAGGACTTTTTTCCTCTCGATATGAGAATGTAAAGAAAATAAACTTTTCGTGATCGCAATTGATGATATAAATATTTATGATTTTTAAACACAAATTTGAAGCAGCGTTTCGCGTTCATTTGCGTTCTCACCCATGAGATTAATCTTCACGTCGCAATAATAGGGGTAATCGCACCAGTGTAAATATCCACTTTAGAAGTCAAGTCACTGGTACCTCAGTTTTATTTCGCGTCCTCATAATCAGGCGATTTACTCATATGTATTCAATAAATAAAAGCGTCATGGAGCTATTTCTCGTTATTTTAATCTTTTATCTTGGCTAATATCGAGAAAAAGTTCTTCTCTTCCAATATAGAAGTAATGTACCAACTGTTTTACAGAATTAAGTACTATGTTGCTGTTAAAATAATGTAAATAGATTGCCACAATGGAAACCAGGAGGTATAGGCCGTTAAAGCCTCTTACTTAGAAATATTTGCAGTATTTCCACCGGTTCAAATCGTTGTCTAGATGTCATCAATTCCCCCTGATGACGACGGAAGAAACGTCCGTTGAGACATTCGATGATATAAAACGATATAAAACGGTGGAAATCCCAAAAAAAACTTCATGAAAATAATTCGCCGGGAAAGAATCACATCAAATTTTCCTTCCCAAGGCAAAAACCGGTCAGCGCCGACGCTTTTTCTTTCCTGATAATTATTTAAATGAAATTTAATTGCAAATGAAATTTAATTACATTGGTAGGAATTATCACCTATACAAGATGAAATGCCGGCCACAAAGGACTAACGTAAAGAAATTCTCGTACCTCAACAGGACGATTACGGAATGGAATAGACTCCCTGCAGAACTGTTTAAGCCCTACCCTAGCAACGCAAGGATTTTCAAGAAGAGGTGTAAAGGATTTATATTGGAAAATTAATATCATTGCATTTTAAATATTCGCTATCTAGTTTCATTTTGGTGATGTATTTTTCATTTACAATATTTTATTTATTTTTATTTTGTATAAACTGTTAATACCAGGAAAATAGCCAACTTGTAGCATGCACAATATAATAATATTCATAATTCAGTAGTACCACTTGTTATATATCCTTTCTCGAGACGAGGGCGTTCTCAACGGAATTTATAAGTAGAACGCAACCGTCTATTCGGCCGAGGAGAAGACTAGAAAAAAAACCTCTCTCAAATAAGGTGCACGGCAGCGCCCCTTCTTAAAATTAACTCATTACGACTGCCTCAGTTAAAATAACGCTTTTTGCATTAATAGTATAAATTATTTGTTTTTTTCTTTTGCTCGCCATACTCCTCTTGAAGTTCGGAGGTCATGATCGATGTATTCTTTACACAAATCCTCCCCAATAGTTCTTTTTCTGTCAACGCTCATGAATCTAGGAAACGCTATTGACATTCCTTGAATATTTGAAAATGGAAGTTGTTTTGCGTCAGGGTTGAAGCACCTTAAATGGAAGGGTTGTAATACAGTATATATATATAAACGTCGCCCTTATCTCCTCCTCCACATCTCCTTCCGCATTTCTCTGCCTTCCCCCTGTCTCCCACACGCTCTGATTTTCTCCTGCCTGCCCGCCCAAGACGCCCAGCGGGACGTGGGCGTTTTGAAACTGGGGCTCGCCTCCTAAGGGTGTGGGTGGGAGCAGAGAGGAATAAGGGACCGCGGAAGGCGACGCGTCTCTCTATGTATGTAAGGGGGTGGAAGAGGGATGGGGACTGGGGGAAGGTCGACCGTTTGGTCGGCTGCCCGACGCGACAGGGCTCCCCGGCGCGACGCTGTTTCTCCAGAGTCCACGTGAGGGAGACGCTACTACAGTTCACGGAAAGATGAGGGGAGAGGAAAAAAAATCAGTGAAGCTTTTGAAAGGTTTCTCTCTCGATCCCCTAAATGCCTTCTCGGCCTCTTCATCTTCCTTCATTCTTTTCTCCTCAAACCCCTATTCATCTTTCTCTCCTCTTCCTCTTTCCATCTCTCTCTGTCCCAGTCGAACATAGGAAAAATCCGACGCCTACGGCGACGGGATTAAGAAAAATAATCATTAACTCGTTGATCGGGCAAAAGGAAAATCCGGTTCCTATTCCGGAATCTGGAAGCGGAACCGCTGTTTGTCGTGCCCATCCAGGGGTGCCGACTTACAAAAAATATTGGGGGGGGGCCCAAACCGGGGATCTTGCCCCGGGAAATTTTATAAGTAGTGAGTTTTAAGTTTGTAAAGCATTTTAGAATAGTTATATGATCAACATTAGAACCCTGATAACTCGAATCTCGATAACTGGACACTCCAGGGAAAATCGACAAGCCTGACACATTTTTTCCTCACACCCATATCGAATTTTTGAGGGGGCTCGGGCCCCTTCAGGCCCATGAAGTCGGCGCCACTGGGCCCATCTTCCTTTATATTTCAAAGTAAACCATACGAAACCGTATCCAAGTCGTTAACCTGAATTTTAGTCATCATCATCAACGGTCATCAGACTTAGGATTGGTTTGACGCTGCTCTCCACTCGATTCTCAAATCGGATGACTTTTAACATCTACATACTTCTTTTAGAGAGCGTGGTAGCCGAATGGGTAGGGCATGGCTTTTGGCTGCTTGTCTGCCGGGTTCAAAACCCGAGTGAATGCTGCGGACACCCCAGATCAAATCCTCAAAGTAGAGGTTGACCCAGGGAAAGGAACTGCCCCCTCACCCTGAATATGTGAAGTTCAATCGCCCGTAGCCTAGTTCAGGCAGTGGCGGGTACAGAAAAAACTCAAGGGGGGGGGGCGCAACATATCTTGAGTTGTCTTTACTTTTATCGTAATAAAAGATCACAGTCAAATCACAGCCAAAGTATAAGAAAATTTTATTTAAAGAGATTATAAACATGTAAAAGACAATGCCATCTTATGATATAAAAAAGTTACAATTGTGGTTTTGCAATTTTCGGCAATACGGGTGGACCCGCAAGGGGGGGGGGCGCGCCCCCTGCGCCCCCCATCTGTATCCGCCACTGAGTTCAGGGGGAGCTTTACCCTATCCTAACCAAACCCACTTCTGACTGAATCACTATATAATAATAATACTTCTTTTCCATCACATCCTTCATCCCGTGTTCTATGAATCTCACTCGTGCTCTAACTCCGACTATCTTCCCTTCCTCCTGTCCTTCAACGATAGTTTTCAAACGCCATCATTTCTCGTGATTTGGACGAGTAAATTTGATCTTCATCATTCAAGTTCACCATTCCTTTGATATTTTAAAATGTTAGGTATTAATCCGCATCAGGGTTGTCACATTATTATTAAAATAAATGCAATTTAACACGAATTTATGCTCGTAAATCTGCTTTAAAAAATAATGCTATAATGTCGCTGTTATAATGGCAACCCCCATGACTCGCCACGGAGACCCTGTATCTGATATTTTGACACAATAATAAAATGAATGAATAACTCCATGTTCTTGGGGCATATCAAGTCTTTTACATAATTGCATATCTACCCCTTTGAAATTGCGCGAAGGACTATTATAATAGATAATATAGAACGACTTTAATAATAAACTGCTGATATATATAGAAGGGCCATAATAATGGAAGGGCTTCTTTTCTTCCTCTCGTCCTTGTCTCGGCCTGGTGAAAGTCTTCCGACGCGCTTATGTCAGCTCGGAGGGATCGGGAAGTTTTTGAAGTGATGGGAGAGCGAAGAGAGGAAAGGCTATACGGAGGAATCAATCTCCTGATGATCACGTCATAGACTGTGGGTGCTTTTATTTTTTCCTTTCGCTTCCATGTTGGTCACGCGCCAGACCGGAAACCCATAGATCGACACTCACCGCGGTCATGGGTGTCGAGGGAATTCCAAGAGCATGGGGCAAGGTCGTTGCGAGTAGGGGGAATTTAGTGGTTCAAACCCCTCCCCCCCCCCGAAATGTTTGGAAGATGCGGTTTTAAGACCTGGATAGACGGTACATGAACATGTGCGACCAAGGGCGGATCCTGGATATTTTTCTGGGGAGGCTCAAGGGTCTGACAGGCAAACGGACTCCTCATTGTTGAGATTAAAAACAACATAGAACAATTACTGTACGAAACATTCTCTTTATTTTAGTATGAAAGTAAACCTAATTAAATGATTGAGATTCCGTAATACACAAAACAAATCGAACGTGGTGATAACCATGTTAAAAATCTTGTCTATATTTTAAACGTTGGGGGGGGGGGGGCACTTGCCCCTGTTCCCCTTCCCTAACTCCGCATATGTGTACCCGTTCATGTCTGTTTGCATGAACGATGTTGGTGGACCGGAACGGAACATGTACGAATCCATGAACCAAATTACTTGTATGATATGCAGAACGATCTGGTGGAAATTCTTAATATTATTTAAATTAGACATTGCAATACTTCCACAAGATTTATTAATATACTACGCCTTTCGTTGTTGCAACAATTTGTTGCACATGATAACGTTGTCGTCACAACGCAACGCTTCGTGTTTGAATAAATCTGGTGGAGATATTGCAATGTCTCATTTAACTAACAAATCATAACAGATTTCCAACCAGGTTTAGTCAGCCGCATAGGCCAATTTTCACACTCATCGTCGTGTAGGCACATTTCCTGTGTTATTTGTTTACAGGTTTTGGTTGAAAACCCGAGAAGAATTCGTAAATGCAATTCACCAGGAGAAATTAAAATCGTTTAAATTAGAACAGGTTCTGTTTTGTGTTTATGCGTTCGAAAAAGTTGGGTGGTTACACGGTCATCGTGTTAATGTACAGTGTAGCCAGACCTTTAGGTGTGTTCTCTCTAAATGAATTCACCCCCCCACGAAATGCTTTACCCTCCAAAATCCTCCCGAAATTTTTTTCTGCCCACGATCTTGGCTCGTGGTGATGGTAGAATTTAATTAAATTCTATTAAATATCAATTCATTCGCGTAAATCTAAAAAATAAAATAACGGTATATTAATTTTGATATCATTGTAATGACCATGACTCGCCACGGTTGCCTTGTTTTACTATTCTAATGCCTTAATAAAATTATTTATCAACTCCATGCTGTATGGGAAAATCAGGCTCCTAAATACTGCCGCAGCTTCAGCAAATTCAGCTCTGTTATTAACTCGTGAAAAACAACAGAAGATCATAAAAAGGCAGATCGATTCAATTATTAGGATAATTTCACGCACAGCGAAAGAGATCAGCATTATTAAAAGAATATTTCGTTTAATATCTCTATTACATTTTTGTTGTGATACATGTAAGGTCTGGTACGAAGAAAATCCATTTCCCGGTTAATGGTATTTAATGGTCTGACCCAACCGTCACGGATTCGACATCTACTGCAATCATGATTCTTATACATGAATCACACGATCCTTGACCTAACGGAAGAACGAGAATGTTAGGGAGTATCACTAGAATTATATGACCAATTCTAGAATGCTCTATATTGACCTTGTATGAATAATGGAGATAGGATGAAGTAAAGCGATTATTGGACGTTTCCTGTGTTATTTTTTTACATCCACAATTATCTTGTTATTCATATTTGCGTGAGCAGGCGAACGAATATTCGAATGAAGTTGGCCACGAAAGGAAGCTATTACCTATTACCTACTAGTGGTCTTTTGGAATGGAAATTAAAGAAGTGTACTGATAGAGCCTGCTTTATTTTAATACAAGCAAGTAAAGCATGAGATATTTCAATGAGGTAACCCTATTGTCTGCAATTTGAAGCCGGGGTATTTAAGCAAGCTGCAGCGTAAATTATCGCACGGATACTTTCAAAAGGAGGCAGTGAAATATTTCGCTCGAAAGGTTTGTATTTTATTATTATTCATTTTTCTACTGCCATTTCTCATGTACACCCAACAGATTTCCATAAGTCTCCTGTCTTCATTCCGTACACTTGGAAGGTACCTTACTCTACGTAACAATATAGTTATCTCTCTATTGTGGTTAGGGGAGTGAACCAGCTCCGTGATATGGAAATACAGTATTGAATCTCCCCCAAGGATAAACGAAGTTAGCGTTTACACGAATCTTGTGGTTAACTACAGCTAGTTCTCAATTGGTTCACACCGGCAGTGGGAGTATGACGCGACCTTGGATTTTCGCGGTTTTGGAGAAAAAAATACTAGATATATTTTTATGTGCCACCAGAAAACCTCCCTGCTGTTAGCATCGTAGCCTCATTACGCTTTGGAAATGATTTCGGGCAATGGTGTACCTATGGGGAGAGGGGATGTATCCCCCCCCAAAGCCTCAGAGAAATCAAAAAATATTTTAAAACCTTGTCTAGATTTGATATGCAATAACTGCATGTGCTTAAAGTTAAATTTTAAGTGCCAATATGATGTAAAATGAATTTTCATGCATGTTATTTTTCGAAAAATTTCCTTAAATTTCCTGGGGGTAGCCCCCTCTTGTCCCCTTCATCCCCCCTAAAGCATATTCTTAGTTACGCTACTGATTTCGGTGGTAAATGCGAGAAATCACCACCTACAATTACCGCACACGGAATAAAATAATCACGCTATTTCACCGATGCATCACGTACCATATGCCCGCGAGATATTTGCCATGCAACAAGTAGTTCGTGAAATATGAAGTAATTCTTTCCCGGCGATTCAATGGGGTGAAGTCTTCCCAGGATTTCCGCCGCTTTAATTTTAATATCACCAACGTTTCAATGACCTACCCTTATATCGTCAAGAGGATGAAAAAATAATTTTGACAAAACAAAAAACGTTGAGGTGTAACTATAAACAATTGCAACAATCAGGTTACTCCTGATCTGCCGGAATAATCTAGTAAATTCGGATGAAAAAGTTGGAGTCCTATCATTTTTTAATTTCTTTAAAATGGGATTGCACGCTTTGCTAAGTTCATACCCTGTATCTCGATTTAAAGTGTTTTTCTTAGGCCAGATCTC
Source organism: Ischnura elegans (assembly GCF_921293095.1). Taxonomy (NCBI): domain Eukaryota; kingdom Metazoa; phylum Arthropoda; class Insecta; order Odonata; family Coenagrionidae; genus Ischnura; species Ischnura elegans. The sequence goes on from NC_060248.1 coordinate 105,597,810, forward strand.
AAATCAAATCTACTTCGCAAAACAAATGTACATGGGGGAGAATGGTAGAACGATAGCCATCAGGATTAAGGAGCATCGGTGGCATTTTAGACTTGGACAGCTCGATAAGTCTTCTGTGGCTGAACATTGCATCGACAGGGAGCAAAAAATAAAATGGGATAGCGCCAATTTAATCTGCCGTTCCAGCAACCTCTGAGATAGGCTTTCTAAGGAGGGAATTGAGATGACCTGATTACTGGTAATATACAACGAATTAAACCAGTAGAAGTCCCGAGAAGATTTCTCGCAGCTTGCTTCGTGCTTTAATGGTACTTTTGAGTATCGAATGAAAGCCACTGTCGTCAATTTATCGTGTCTACTGGGGATATTAATCCATTTAATCGATAAATGACGCACAGTATGACCAAGAGAATATTTACTTTCTCATAAGAATGGTAGACAACCACGAGCTTTAGCAGATCTCGTTTGCTTTTTCGATATTACCGCTGACGGTGACGAAACCTTGGTAATCACCATTTATCCCATCATCATGCTTCGATTTACCCTAACTGGTATTTACCTCCGACACAAGCACATGGCATTCCTTAGCATACTGACATTGTTACTAAAATTACGAGCTAACTTGTGTGATAGTGAGTACCAACTAGAAACACAATCCTTTTCGAATGGAAAAAATGAACCATAATGGAGAGAGTAATATATTTTTTGAAGCGTAATGAAATTCGTGGTGCAAGGGAAAAATCTAGTTTAGTGGAAAAACAAAATGTTTTGCGTAGAATTGCCAACCGGTCATTGTATATACTTCAATTAAAATCATTTAATAAATTATACGCTTATGATTTTTGTTAAATTCATTTGGAGATATTACCACTAAAATAATTGTTCTTTTGTAGTTTTACATCAAGCACAAGTAGTGCAGATTTGTCGTAGTAGTATTCTATGTGCAGAGTTCTGTGCATCTTTGAGTACGTACGGCTTGGAAGTTCAATTCCCCATTCGGCTAGCACCACTCCCAACCCGATGAAAAACACTGAAAACAAATACATCTAGCAACAAAAAAACCCTCATTAATAACCGTAATAACCGTGTTAACCGAAATTTACATTAATGATGATGTTATTTATCAAACTCCTTCTCTTCAATGTTGTTACTCGCAATTACAAACATAATACCGCAAAATATTGGGAAAGAGTTCGATCGCATTGCACTCATCGAAGCGCCGCAGACATTTTTGAAAGCCGATTAAAATTCGACTGACGTAGTAACGAAAATCAGCCTTGTGTGGTATGGAATTGGGCCTCCTCTATGCAGTCCTCTTGCGTTCGATGATCGCCTACAAGCGAAGTGAGCTGAAGTGCACATGATTATTTCACCACCGCTAGACTTCCTTCGAAATGCTCACAACGAGCGAGGCGGCCAATGTTTCACTTGGCAGCGAAGCTGGGGCACGTGGGAGGATATAAAGGGAATGTATATTCGCGGCTGTCGCTTCTCTTGTCGCAGACCCCATCAATCAATAGCAAAAAAAAACTGGCATTGTTTTGTCTCTTTCATTTTTAATGGTAATTGCTTCCTTCAAAGCCACTTACGGGGAGGTCTTCATACTCAGATATATATATGTCCCGTGGCTCTTATTGCGCTATATTTACGGGTTATTCTATGATAATTATCATAACTAGTATCGCTGGATCCATGGTAACTGCTTCGCATAGTCGTCAATAATCTACGTTGATTAATGTCTTGGAGATTATGTCTTTAAGAATTAAATGCAAAATTTTTGGCCAACGTTTCCGTATATTTTTAAATCTTCTTTAGGGCTCTAAATTAATATGATTAAATTAATTTGATGCACTAAGGCACGAAAGGTAATTAATATGTTTTTTTACAATTTAATAGCAAAGGAAAGAAATAGAATTCAATTGTAAATTAATTAAAAAGAAGAGACATGAATTTTGACATACCTTTTTTTTCAATGAATATGATTAGTTCATTGATTGCAACTAATTGTAAGCTAAAAAAAGGTCATAGTTACCTATGAATTATGATTAATCAAATAAAAATAAAATTTGCTTAAATTTATCGATGTCTTAACTTTTATTACAACTATTTTTTGGAATATTTAAATATTTTTTTAATTACACCATACTCTTAACAAAAATGTTATTTGAATGATTTTTGTTAAAGAAAAGTGAGCAAAATTTGGGCCTATTCAGCGTAAAAGAGGTTTTTTCATCTTATTTAGTGAAAATCGTCGCATAATATTGTTTTTAATGATAGATTTCTTCAGTAGAGATAAATATCTATTACTAATCTATTGCCCTGACAAGAAGACCCGTAAAATATAGGCCACCACCATTAATTAAAAAGACGTGGTGTTTTACTAACCAACGCCAATGAGAAATTATTGAAGGTAATAAGAGAGAGAGAGGGAGAAGTTTTGCCCTTAGCAACATACATGAGCTTCTTTTATAACTCCGCTCGGGTGACGCCCGCGTACCGATTCCAACAAATCCAAGCTCCGCTTATTCACATGTTTTATTAATAATATTTTGCGTCTGAAAATTCCTCTCCAATGTAATGAGTTATTAATGAACTCAGGGTTAATTATTCAAAAAAGCGAAAGTTGTGGAAACCGTCGCACGTGTCAGCATTGATTCGAACGCCGTGGTGGACGGAATATGTTTTTAAATTCCTATATTCACGCAACTCTTGTCGTTCCATTTTTTAACTAAAGCAGTGAAAATTAATCTCTCTGAGCTTATGGTAACGCCTACAGCCAGAAAATACTAGACTTGTGTTAAATAAAAGGGCGGGGAAGTTTTGGAATCATTAATCTCGCACCGTAAGAATAATACGTAAGGAGAAGCTTTTGTCTTCTTTGGAAAACTGATTTGAATATTCCGTAGCGACAGCAAAATATGTTATTTTAGTATCTATTTTAAACGATTTTTATCAGCAAAATTAGTTCATTATCATAAAAAACTTCACAATATTTTTCGGCGTATTATATTAGAAGGAAATTTGTACGCTTATTATTGAATTATTTAGTTATTTTAATTTCATTCCAAAAAGTCATCTTTTTTGCATTGCATAAATTGCTTGATAAAACCAAATTTTGTTATTCGATTTTTTTAACCCTTTCATCCCATGAATTGACGAGAAAAAAACACGCGTGCAAAATTCCTATCAAACCTATTCATAAAAACTGAATTCAAAACCACTTTCATTCGAAACGCGAATTTTCGAAGAATTGCACGCAGAAATCTCTCCCGAGGCCTGAATTTGGCCACTGAGCTTTTCACTCGGAGTTACCTCCCGCGCCTCGGATTTCCTCTCGCGAAAATGAGGGTAAACTCCTCTCGCTGACGGACTTAAAAAGATCTTTCTCCCTTCAGGTGTGTGTGTGTGGTTGTGTGTGGGCAGGAGGCTTGACGTCTCGCTCTCTTCTACTGGTCAAACGGCGACAGCTTGGAAGCGAGCCAGCAGCTCTCTCTATATCTCTCTCTCTGCTCAACCACCACGAGGTTCTTCAATTTTTGGAATGTTAAATCTAGGCGGCGCGGCGGTGGTTTTAGGGGGGTGGAGGGGGGAGGGGAGGAACAGGACGGAGGGTGGAGGGGTTGGTGACTTTAGACAAGAGGTGTTTACGAGGATATAACAACCACGAATATTACAAAAGAGGATCCTCAAGTCGGCCTCCAAATGTGTTGCCGCGAATTTAAATGGGTTTGCAAAAGTCGCCACTCGCGTCGCTGACGGACAAAGTGATCCGAATATCACGGGGAAATAAGGTATAATTAGAGGTGTTCGCCGAAGTTTATATAAATGATCATACGATATGAAGGATTGACATGCTAATGGGTATAAGTGATTTTTCTATCTAAACAAAATTAGGTACAGAGATTAGATGAAGAAAACAAACGAAATCGATTAGACATTTAGTAGTGCATTTGATTTTCCACTCGATGTCAGCACTGAACAGAGACTCACTCGTAGCCCTTGGCCACCAAGTATTTGTGCATTTCTGCTATCAATTTCTGTACAAAATTCGGTTTAGAGAAAAAAAATCACTTGTACCCATTGGCTTCTAACCCCCTCTTTAACTTTTAAATTTATAACTTTTTAATGATATTCCTCGCAGTTACAAACATTATACTGCAATATATTGGAAGAAGTGGATCGCATGGGAAAATTCATCGTGCCGCGGACATTTTGGAAAACCGATTAAAATGCGACCGAGGTGACAACAGAAATCAACTTACTATGGGGTGGAATTGGGCCTCCTCAATGTAATCCCCTTGATAACAACCTCCCTTTCTCTCCTACTTCCCTCTTTCACCATCCATTCCCAAACTCCCTCTCTCTCTGGCTCTACTACTCATTATCTATGACTTGAGAATGAAGTGAAAGGAGTCTGGAAATCTCTCTCAACTGCCCGTGAGGCTTGGAGAGGGAGGGAGGCCGTTTAGGCAGGAACTGGTCGGCACTGGAGATTTCGGGGTCGGAAGATTCTGGAAGCTACGAGAAACGAGGCAATGAGAGAGATTTGCGCGTAGTCACGAGCGGTTTTGAAGATTACGACGAAGAAAAGGCATGGGCTTAACCCATTTGAGTGCCTACTAATTTTCTGGGTACTACGCTAAAATTGCCGAGGCATTTTTGTAGTGGTTTTGGGAAAAAAGTATGTCTGAAATAAATATTGGAATTAATTCCTCTTTTAATGTAAATAATGATCTTATTTATCTCAAATGATACACCACGTTGTTGTCTCTTCGACTGATTAATCCTAACCTGTAACTAATCAACAACTTTTGACCCTTGGTAACCCTTTTGCTTATTTCTTTTTCATTAACTTCAACAATAAAAGTAAATGAAAACATTAAAAGTTTGAGGAAATTTTTTATTAATTGTGGTTCAATCTTTCTAATAAATAATGAGACGAATTATTTTTCAGAATATGAGCCAGTAATAATCTAAATAAAATGATGTTAAAATAAAATGAATACTGACTCGCAGGCCGATATAAGTAAGGAGCTCGAGATAGTTTGATTCCTACACTGTAAGCCTCTCACCCTGTGGGCCCGTATTACAATCCCGGCTGTGACAGAGATTATCATAGGCATCCCGTTCCCCGCTTTAGAGGCCATTTTACACGAGACAATCCAACGTGTATACGAAGGCTCAGTCAAATTTGCGTCGTGTAAAGCGGTGAATTGCTAGAGCACGTTCGAGAATGCGTGGAAGTGAGACGGCAAAATAGCCCCTGTTCTAATTTTGTTCATGCATTCGCGCGATTCCTCGCCATTTTAGAACTTAATGCATTTCTAACCTGAGCAATTCCGTGCCCCGAGTAAAACGGCCTTGATGCTTAGTGCAGTACACCTAAGCACTCCGTCCGTCGGATGGGACGTTACGCCGTGGTCCCCCAGGCGCCTTCGGTATAGCAGGGTGATGCCGACGACGGGTTTCTCTCCGCTCTTTCTTTATTTTTTGCTCAAACGGCCTTATCTGTCGTTAGCCTCCTACAAACATCATACCAACAGTTTCACTAGGCTTAAGTTGACGTAACTAAGGAGTGAAAATCTTGAGATGAACGTCCTTTGGTTCACAACGACTGAAAATGTTGTAACTTTGCTTAATTTTTCATTAATTGAGAAAAGCTAAAATCTCTCATGAAATTAGCCTAAATCTAAAACAGTGGCGTAACTACGAATATGCTTTGGGGAGGGGGGATGTGGGGGCTTTGGGGAGGGATGATGGGGGTTAGTGGGAGCTACCCCCCCAGGAAACGGGAATTTCAGGCAAAGTTTTGAAAAATAGCATGCCTGAAAATGCATTTTACGTCTTTTTGGCACTTAAAATTTAACTTCTAGCAGATGCAGTTATTAATATTATTATATATCAAATCCAAATAAGATTTTCATATAATATTTTGACTTCTCAGAGGCTTTGGGGGGGGGGGGATACATCCCCTCAGCCCCCCCCCCCCCATAGTTACGCCACTGATCTAAAATTTAAAGGTCATTTCAAGCACTTTAATATCTCCATTCCCGGCCGCCACCTCGGAATCATCCGGGTTTGAACCAAGTTAAGAGACGCGTTCCGTACAGAAATCCAAAGCAGACTTCTGTTTTGACCACACCTTGATGATGGTACCCGTGTCAGTAGCCGGGCACCATGTTAAAGTTAAACCAGGCTAGAAACCCAGGAAATTAACCTTCACTTAACAATGCCCTCTAAAAAGGATATTAGAAACTTATGACAACGACCTCTAGGAGAGGAAGTGGGAGAGAGCGAAATGCGGGGGAATAAACTAGGGTGCTGACGACGCGCCTTTCTATATATACCACGGAGAAAGTTCTAAGTATAATTCTAACCTTTTTTAAACTGAGCCAGATCTATTTGCTCTTCAAGCACGTGGTCTGGCGGAACATGTGAGCTACCGGCGAAGGATCAGTCCCATGCCAGAAACATTTAAGGAAACAAATCGAATTACGAAGTGGATGCAACTAGGGGACACTCAATGTTATAGTCCTCATGTTCTCCTAACTTATGGATAGCATAAGTTTTTCAAACGAATGACGAATATTAATATAACTGAATAACGAATATTAATATCACTGAATAACGAATATTAATATAACTGAATAACGAGTATTAATATAACTGAAAGAGCATCAAGGGATGATGATAGATAGGGTATGGTCGACAGAGGGAAAAGTAATTTTTAACCCTGGCAAGTAATGGTGCAATGTTCGTAAAAATAACATTTATAAAGATTAGTAAAAATAATTTGCTATGTGTAAGGGATCAAATCAACTGTTTATTGATGGTGATTTTAGCATTTATATTCCGAGTTTTAGTTCAGAAAATAATGAAGAAGCAAACAACAGTTTAGATATCTTGGTTTAAGAGTGAATCTTCGGATTTAATGATTATACGACGATCCGCTTATGTTGCAAAGAACCTGTATTCTTCAGGAGAAAATTGATCATTCCGGATCACATTCATTGGCGATTAATGAAAAAATATATTTATCATTGTTTTTATACCAATTTAGGCCGCAAAGATCAGAGGAATGTCTCTAAACCAACTAACAATAATAATAACTTTTATGATAACTGCGAATTTTTAAGACGTATGGGTCGGTAGCGCATTCATGATCCTTAGTTGGTTGATGCCGACGTGTTTATTTCTCTTTTCTGCGAATGACCCTTACTTCCTAAATAAGGCTATTTACTTAATTGCTACCTTTGCCTGCAAATACTATTCGTTAATTTAGCAGGATGAGTCATCCAGCTGTTTAACTTTTATTGCATTATACATTGCCTTCTGTATATAGTTCAATAACCATGATCTGCATCTATCTCCTAGATTAGGCATAAAAATTGCACTTGTACCCCTTGGCTTCTAGTATCCTCAATTTGAATCGCTTATTTTACGATGCGACCCCAGTAATCGTCAATGCGGCATAGAATTTCGTATTTTTGAAATTCAATATGATATAGCCATATCAATCATCATCATCATCAGTCAAAAATCCTAAGATTGATGTTGGTGGTTGATTTTGGGAATTACTGCGCAGGTAAAATTTTCACACTCAACGTTTCACTCCTCCTCCTGGGAGCGCAATTCCCAAAAACAACCACCAAAATTGATAAAAGAAGCTGTGAAAATCTTCATACGAAAATTAATCCTCAGATTGGTTTGACGCAGCTCTCCATTCCTCTCTCCTATCCGGGGGTTCTAAGGGGGCGGAGCCCCCTAGCGAGCAAAGCGAGTATTCATTTATAATGTTGCAATCCTAAGAATCGTATGTTGAAGCCCTCCATTCCTTCCTTTCCAAAGCTAGTTCCTTCAGTTCATCATCATCATCATTAGTCAACAATCCTAAGATTGGTTTGACGCAGCTCTCCATTCCTCTCTCCTATCCGCTAATCTCTTCATAGCTACATATTACTTCTCTTTTACATCCTTTATAACCTCTTCTATGTAACTCATTCGGGGTTGTCCCTTGCCCTTCTTCCCTTCCACCTGTCCTTCTACGACTGTTTACTTCAGACCATCGTGTCTCATAATGTGGCCAACTAAGTTGTCCCGTCTTCTGCTTAAGGTTTTTAGAAGAATTCTCTTTTCTCCCGCTCTTCTTAGAACTTCCTCGTTACTCGCACGGTCGGTCCATTTTATCTTCATCATTCTTCGGAAGCATCACATATCATTAATGAATAAATAAATAAGTGTAAAATAAGTGTGCCCTTACCACAACTAAATTTGACTTTGTTTAAAAGATGTTTTTTGTACGTAGGACCAAAGGTTTTTAATCTGTTACCCCAGTCATGCTGTATTTCAAAGTCTTTGAAAAAGTTTTTGTAAAATGCAAATTCTTGGCTTCTTACTAAAGAAAGTGTTGAACAAATATTGTTATAAAATATTGATGTAAACGAATTGTAAATACTACTTTAGTTGTTTTTTCATGTACGCACTAAAGCTTTGTTAGTATAGATTATCAAGGTAACACAAAATGAGCTACACTACATGTAAAGCATAATGTATTATTATTTTGGATGGTAGCCTCAAACAGGTTATCTTTCGCGGCTACCTAAAATTACTCAATTTTGCTATTGTCATGTTTTGTGTGTGGAGTAATAAAATTATTTATTAATATTATTAAAATAGTAGATATATAATTCAATATCGTATGTCCAGGAAATGCTCTGCTACCGCCGATAAAAAAAACGAAAAACTCAAGCTTTTTCTCCTAGACGTCACGATGTCTACAGGTTATCAGATATATCGCTGTGGAGGGGGGAGTAGAGGATGGGTGGGGGATGGGTGGGGTGTGGGAGAGTCCAAAAACCTGAATGCGCGCTCTCGCACACTTTCATGGCGAGACTTCCCGCAGCCTGCCATTTCAATCAATCTCCGTCGACTCTTCTCACGCACACGTGCAGATACACCCGGAAGGAGACTAGACGCGAACGCGATTGAGATGAACGGGGAGGAACTCCGGAGGATCTCCGGAGAAATTGGGAGGAAGATGATAGGAGGCGTGAGTCACATTTTGGCGCGGATGGAATTAGGTTAGCTTCAGCTGTAAAGGAACTGGGCTCTAATGAAAAATAGGTAGAGTATGGTAGGTTTGGCGCTCTTAAGCGTGCATTATAATTTAGCCAAAATATCCACAGACCTTCATCGAAACCATAGTTGTTGATTACGCATGATACATTGATGAAAAAGTCCGCTTAAATAAATGAACCCAACATATCTCTTTTTAATTTGTGAACTTATTTCAACGAATTTCATGAAGTTGTTTTTGAACCATTTCAAATTAACTGAATATTGAAAATCACGTAAAATCATGAGGTTATTTTTGACGAACTTAGTCTGATGATTAATAGGTATATTTTAGATATTTTATTGGTTAAGTTTTTAAAATTCATTTTCGTATCCTCGGAAACAGCACATTTACGGCCTTTATGACGAGGAATCAAGATGTTAATTATGTCGCCCCCTCTTCCTGCTGTAAGTATCTGGGTGGAAACTGTCATGGTACTTTATGGATCCTGGGGGCTGGCGTAGGAGTGTCCGAGGTTCACGCTTAGAGTGAAGGGGAGTTTTTAAGGTTCAGCTGCTCAATTCTAGGTGGTCTGGTCTACTGGTCAGGCGTCATAATTTTGGCAGACGTCCTCCCAAACCGTGTTGGGATTTATATGTTAAATAAGGGGTTTTTGCTTAATGGGCCACCTGCACACTGGCCGAATGTTGCAAGTTGCTCTCCCTCGGAAACTGTTTCCGTGGGAATCCTTCGCAAAGGACCCTTCTCATGCCACCCACTGCAGCCTCCTGGTCCAGAGAATCGTATAAATACCCCAGAATTTGGGTACTCGAGGAACAATCTCCAAGGTGCAGCCGGAGGCTCTGCTACGCTCTGGACAGAGCTTAATAAACACCTTCGATAGCCAACGCTTGAGTTTCTACTCTTAGGCGCCTATACCCAATCTTTGAGACTTCGGATTAGCCACTCGGGTCGGAGATCTGTATTTGTTATTCTATGCTGCGTTCTGTCTTTCGGGACACAACAAAGAATCAACAAAATAGGACAATCACAAACGCCCATGCCCTGGATAAGTGCAACTTACCCAGGCGGGACTTGAACCCGCGACCTTCAGTTTGGCGAGGGAGGACTCAACCCCGTTTACATATAGCATTTAGTGAGTCAACCAGACTGTCCTCCTTCCACAAGTGAAACTTTCCTCTTCAATTTCTTGTAAGGCCTAATACCTTTCATTCTATCCTCAAATTCTACTCTCTTCATTATCCTTCCCCTCTTTTCTAAATTTCTTATCTCAATATTTTGGTAATTACTCGTGTTCTTTCTACATATATCACCCTAATATCCTGTGTCCTTCAATTCATATCACTCATTCATTCATTGATGCCCTGTGAAACCCACCAAAACAACTGATTATCGTTTACATTTCGCTCAATAATACGATAATTATGATATAAACGAAACATAAATGAGAGCAATTAAACACAAAGATTCAAGCAAAAATCAAATTAATCAACTCAAATATTCTTACCACTCAACAAAAAAACAGTACTACCTTTTTAAATATTCATAAAATTTCCTCTTAAAAGATTCCGGGGTGGAGGAGCATTTTTGAGCAGAATGAAAACTATACGATGTAAGTCCATTCTCCATAGTAGTATATGGAATGCACTCAAAGAACGAAGCCTTTCAGAGTACCTCTTTCAGTGCCCAGCGATTGCATAATAAGTGTCTTTCGTAGCTATATTTATTAATTTTACTTTCTGGTGATTATTTTCTAACACTATTACATCGATTATCCAGATATAAAAGTGAATGTAGCCATATCACATCCACACGCTTGCCGCTTCGCCGTGCTCTCCGCCGCTGCCGGCCAGATCCGGAGTCGACCCCACGCTCGGAAAAACGATTTAAAATTAGGGTTTGCAAGTTGGTGCAAGATTTTTCTTTAGATTCACAATGTAGAAGCTTCATAAAACGACGTGGTATAAGTCACTTGGCGGAAGTCGGCGGAAGTAACTACTTTTTCTCTACGTTTATGTAAAAAAAATGGGCTGAAAAGAGGCTCCACCTTTTTTTTTATATAGATATATAAGTGTAAATTAAGATGGCATAACAGTTTTGTCGATATAACAATTCATGAAACTACTGCACGAGGATAAATTTGACAAGTTTCAGGAAACATCGAAGGTGGACTTTTTTTGCTAAATTTGTTCAACTCTGACCTCGAATATATTGTTAACGTGAAGGCAGACGAAAGAAATAGTCTGATAAGTTATGCACAATTTATTTTAAATTAAGTATGCGAAGTTTCAACTTCCTTGCTCAAAAAAATTGTTCTCGAGGTTTTGGCCAGCTTTTTTCGATTCTAGCCCACTGTGCGGAGGGATCACTTGCTTCACCTTCGAACAGTTTAGTTTCGACCCACACATCGAGTACGAAGTATGGTTTAATGAACTAGAGGTTCAACCTACCGCCATCAGACGCATGGGGTAATCATATTTTTACCATTAACAGGAGAGCGGTGAACGCAAACCGGCCATTCGATGCTTAAGTTCGATGTTTTAAACTCTCTACACGTGTGTCAAACGTAATGGATCGAAACTATTCCCTCTTACCCCCCTCCACTCAACTTCTGGGGTCGAAATTTAACTATGAGCAGCGGAGTTTCGATCGATTTAGTTTCGTTCCCGGGAGTAAAGTTTCGTCCCGGGTCGAAACTAAACTCCTTGGTGATTTTAATTTCGTGCGGGAACGAAACAAAACCTAGGCCTCGTATTTTCGTTTCCCTCCGGATCGAAACGAAACATTTTCGTTTCGTTTCACTTGCCATCCCTGTTCTAGAGTCTAGAAGAGGGATGGGGATGAGCGAGGAGAACACAAGTAATCCTACGGTCGCCTCTCCCCCTGTCGTCCACTACACATTTCGAGCCTCACTTCCCCTTCGCTAGCGCGACCCCGAGTTTTATATCAGCGCCGTGGATCGGGCGGCGCCGACGACCGAACGGAATAAATAGCGCGAGCACGCCGGAGGAAGAAAAGGCTTCGATCGGAAAGTATCCGGGAATGGAGCGATCACAATCTCCGTCCTCTTTTTTTGTGTCCAGGCACGGAAAAGCAACGATGTATACGTGGCGTATTTTGGGAAACGGCTTCAACAGTTCGTTTCGATTCATTGACATGGATCGTGAGAGAGAAGGGTCGTGTAGGTATAATCTACCTTTCATTTTTTTTAAAATTTAATTTCGTTTTTTTTTCTTGAGCTACCCTTTCTTTGACAAACATTGCGTTTGCTTCTCGAAAAGCAAATACAAAACTTAAAACATGCAAATTTGAGAGCTTGGTTAAGCTTGAGAGATAAGAGAGATTAATAAGAGCTTGGTTTCATTTTAATATTTTGTTTTACCTGCCCCCTATCCACAAATTATTCCAAACCTTTACCCTATACTTTTTATGTATCTCTTGATACGATTTTAACCTTGGCCAACCGGTATATTGAAATAAACATATCTGTAATGTGCAACTGATGATGCTCGCGGTTAGACGGAACTGGTCTTCTATGCAGGACAAATTTTTAGTGAAATTGCTCACAAATAAATTTATTTTTCGGATCAGCTACGAATTTAAAACAAGTTTTGGCTGTAGGAATTCAATTTAATGAAAATTAACTTTCACATTTAAAAAATCTTCATATAAATAGTAAGCTAGTATCTACTTTTACGGTATTGCTGGCCATCAGTACACCAAATAGAAAAGTTTGATATAAAGGAACAATCTAATCGCCATGGAAACGAATAATATTTGCTTTTCTATCAGTAAGAAATTATTTACATTGGGTTAAAAAACTAGAATAACGTAGGGATATACTTATATCGCAGATAATGGGCATCCAAATGAAACTTGAGAGGAATAGATAAAGTTCAAGGGTACCGAAGCGATTAAATGGCATGGTGATCAAGAAATTTTGAGACAGTGTTTCACTTACAGTATATAGTAGATGCTTGGGTTGTAAGAAACATCCTAATCTCTCATTTCGTGCAGAGCTGTCCTTTTTCAAGAATTCAATCAGGTACAAGGTATGTATATTGTAAGCAAAATATATTTTTGGATACGTTGATCTGATAGTATCAAAATTTTGAAAGGTAACATCGGAAACTGGAGCCACGTGGAGCATAACCTCAACCTCAACATAAAGCGGAGTTACACCTAAGACTCAAAACGCATTATTTATTATTAAAGGTATTCTGCCGGGTAAGGCATATTTACTGGGAGCCTTGTGCGAATCATCCCCACTGCCCCTCACTCCATAATTAAGCTTATCTCTTCAATTCCCAAAGAGACGTATTCCCGTTCCTTCTATCTATAAATTCTGTTCTCTTCTTCTTTCCTTGATTAACTAACATTCTTAACTCGGTCTTTAACCTTATCCCGGGGGGAAGGCTTAAGAGTAACGATGACTCCTAGAGCTGCACTGGTTATTTTCAAATTCTACCGTTGGGGTAACCCATGCCAGATAGGTCGAAAGTTAGGAGCCAGACGCGATGGTGTCATGGTGAATAAACTCTTGGAATAGTTGGGGGAAATTCTATAGACTAAGTACTATCGGTCAAAATAGTTTCCCTCCGAATTGGGTTGCACCACTTTTTCTTTTGGATAATATTTAACCTCTCTATTACGGTATGCTACTTAACCCTTTAAGATCCATAAAGGTTGCAGCAAAAAGGTTTCAGAACAAAATACGTTCTTAAGTTGGCATAGAATAGAATTGGAAAGAATTGCATAGCATGAAATGCGTAGATTCCAAAAACATTTATGATTAAAAATATCTGGAGTATAGGTCATACAATACAAAAAGTTTTTTTTGCCTACGTTTCGGTTTATTATAAAACCTTCCTCAGGGGTATGAATGAAAAAAATGCGATTACAATAGAATACAATAATATGCAATATTGATTCATAATTAAAAATAAAAAAACAGTTTTTTTACAATAATATAATTTAAAAAAATGAGAAGGGAATACACAAGAATTTTGACATTGAAAATTTAAAAATAATATTTTGTGAAAATATTTTTTTTATTTAAAAAACATTTATATGAAAGCAATGTCTCTAAATGTTTCTGAGATACAGTCTGGGACGACGTGAAATAATAGCAATTCTCGCTTCATTATGGTCCATAAAGACATATATGTCCCATGACATAAAAGCACTAATTTTGTGAAAACTGAAGCACAAATGCGGAGTTTTTCGTACTAACTCCACAGGCTAGGTACCCATAAAGGATACACCGAATGTCGTGTTATAATTGACCTTCTTATTGATTTGTAATTAAATATCAAATTTGCGCTTCGTAAACAGCATTTCAAGTGAAAGTTCTTAACAATGGGGAAACAACAATATCTAAAGGATATCGCAAAAAGAATTCAAAACTAGAAGCCAATATCCTAATATTCAATACAACCAATTCTTACAATCATACACCGTCTCATTTAATTTTGAGAGAATTTAAAAAAATTGAGACACATATGTCCCTAAGACCTTAAAGGGTGAAGGCCGTGAAATTGACGATCGAAATTATCTGAAGTACTTCTCTTCTAAAGTACTGTTAACCTCATGGAATTATACTAAATGAAATATTAAAAAAAGAAATAAGAACGGTAACATTTAATGATAACCATTTCTTTGCAACAGAGCGCTGAAGCAAGGCATTTCCAAAGGCGTATGATCCGTAATAACATTATCAGATCGAAAAGTCAACAAATGTATCTGTTTTTATGCTGCATTACTTCATTTACTTGGTCATTGAATAACTGAAACTTCGAGTTTTTTATGAATCAATCAATTAGCTAAAATAGTCAAGTAGGAGGAAATAATGGAGAGCAACTGTCAATAAACCGATACCTCCACTGCACAAACGCTCAACAATCGCCCATAGAATCAATTCCGCACATCTATACTAGGGCTACTAGATGAGCGGATTTGATTCTATGGGCGATGGTGGAGCGTTTTTACATCGATACGTTCACAAAAATAATACAACAATAGAGATCAACAAGGGTCATGTTTGGACCAAGTGCAGAAGTGGCGCCGCTCTATCTCTTAGGAAAACGTTTTGACCCATACCGCGAAAACGTGGATCAGAACGCAAAAATAAAGAGTGACTAACCTTAGCAACGCTATGCAGGTGTCAACTGCTTTACTTGGAAATCCCCATTACCCTCGACACCGAACCGTCGTCTTTCACACGACGTCAACACTACCCTCCCTTAAATTTGGAACGCATTCCGCACGCAACCCCCTCAGGGAAAGACTCGAAATTGACCCGGGAGTGCGTGCGGTGGGTTGAGGTGCGGCTTAGTAACCGTGGGGGTCAAGCGTGTGAGAAAAAGAAGAGGGATGTAGGGCGCTATGCTGCACGCAATTCAATGAGATATTGACGAGAGCCGAAAGAAAAAAAATCGAATCAATCTGAGGGGCCTCATTCCATAACTCGCCAATCGATCGATATCGAACGAAATGGTCGACGTTGTTGTCATATTTATTTGGCCATCGCACTCCCATTCTAAAAAAAAAAAGAGTAAGGATCTTGATTAAATACTAGCAAGTTTAATTATTTACAGGGGGAAAGATGTGAACTTTGAGGTTTGCAATAGGAGGCATCGTTTTTCCTAGAGCGAGATAAGAAACTCACTTCCTTACGCCGCTGAATGAATGAATTTTCGAGGGTTCTTTGTTCACTGTCTTCTTAGAATTAATTTCTCTCAGCATGGCGTTATCATAGGTATATATTTTTGCTAAGTGTCCTCTCTTTTGCTAATCAAAATCAGCTAAAATAGTCAAGTAAGAGGAAAAGATTGAGAACTACAGTCAATATACGCTTTACAATTGTAAAAGGTGTCTATAAGCTACAACCAGCATGAAATATGCTACGCGCGCCGCTTTTACGGAAGCCATCACTCAAACACATCCTATTCAGTGGGGCAGATAAATAGAGCATGATCATTGGAATTAATCTCTCTATCTTAGGATTATGTTGATTAGAGAAGGGAAATAATCGCTTTCCTTCTGTTGCACGACATCAGTCGTATTTTATTTCAGTCATTCTCCTCTTTTCTTCATTACTCTATCACATTTGCTCCATATTTACAAAAGCTTATTGAAGTTTATCTCTTTCGAAATTAGTGACGAATCAGATTTTTTCCTCCAGTCGTACACACTGCAAGGCCGCCATCACTGGTGATGAAACTAATTACTCTAGGGTATTAAGCGAATTAACTGACGGGAGGAGACCAAGACTCATGAAAAATTTCGACCTTGAAACACTTATGAGGAAAAGCTAATAGCATCTCATTTAAAGCGATAAGGGTGAAATACAAAGAGGAAGAGGAACATTTTGTGTCGCGGATAAAATACAAATGTACGCTGTCCTGACTCAGGGCACGATGATTACCCCTTGCTATCTGTTACGCAGTTGTTCTGTTATTATGAATTTTTTTTACGGTGTTCACTCTGAAGTCACCCATATGCGAGACCAACGAGTCGTCGGACAAAAGGGTTACCCTTCTCGTTCACACGGTCGAAAAACAAGTTCTTTAAAAAAAAGTGGTCCGTAGCCATTTCGGCTGACGAGCTGCCCGCGACGGAAAGTTCTGGAACGTAAACATAACTGCGCATAAAGCGCTGGTAGGCAGCCTCAAACAACTCATTAACGCCTTTACAGCAAGTCGGAAAGTAATGAAAAAAAGTTAAATGGAGACGTAAAGGTACGCTTTAGTCAAAATATTCAACGATCATTATTATGATTCGTTACCTCGGGCTTGTCTTCATAGAATCGATTCAACATAATTAAATGTAATACATTTTGTAATTTCAAAGAAATTCCACCCAATATTTATGAGCAACTACGAAGTTTTTTACATTTCATTATATCATTATTTTTTCGACCTGTTGGATGTCATTTTTAGCATGACTCATAGGCAAATACTCCGTGCACTTCCAACGTGGATGTAGGAACTCATCTACTTAAAAGGGCGGAACATTTCACTTTTCAGAGCTGAAGGAATTCCAAATGTGAATATTCCTGGAACATAGAATTAACTGCTCACAATCCATCAATATTCGCCCTC
Source organism: Ischnura elegans (assembly GCF_921293095.1). Lineage (NCBI taxonomy): Eukaryota > Metazoa > Arthropoda > Insecta > Odonata > Coenagrionidae > Ischnura > Ischnura elegans. The sequence continues at coordinate 105,614,988 of NC_060248.1, forward strand.
ATATCGTTCATAAATCGTTAAACGGAAGAAATATATTAAAAAGTAAACTTTTGACATTAAGTAAAGATCTGGGCAGAAAAGTATTTTTATTTTCCAAATACCTGGAGTAATTTGGGTAATGTCGCTTGTGGAAACACAACGTTCACATAAAAAGGAACTTGTCACTATGATCAGCTGACAAGATGTCTGTCACGGAAATTTCTGGAACACAACGGCGAGGTCACCGTCGATATCACTCGGTAAACACATATGCGATAAGGGAGGAATTACAATTGATAAGTAAATTTTATGTACCAAGTAACGCTTTGAAAACATTATCTAAGGAACAAAAGATAGAATAAAATGTAAATTATTCTGTGGGCATCAGCCCTTGAAGCAAATTATATTACGAACAAGAAAAGAACTTGGCTGAACATAAGACAGAGCATACTTGAAAAAAAACGTAGATAAAATGGTTATGATACCAAAAATAAGAGTACAAACAGATGAATAGACTAAGGGTCATGTAGACAATCATCCAACGCGGCCGCGGGAATACAGCCTGCAATAATAAATAATAACTGGAACCTGTCGCCATGCTGAGCTGACGTGATGCTTGGCGTGGAAGTTTCTGGAAGGGGAACAGAACTGCGCAGAATTTTGGAGGGGACCTCGCCCCTCACCGCACGTTAACCCCGTGGCCAAGCATCGAACAGAAGCAGAAACATGAGCAATGGGAGATAGTTTTTTTTGGGGGGGGGGGGGGGGATTATTAAGCTATTCATCTATCCTCTTCCTCGCGTGCATATGGAGGGGTATGTTATCATCTCTGGAACGGTCCAGGGAGAGGCGCGAGGGGATGACGCGACGCTTTGGAAGCAGGCACGGTCGCACTCGGGAGGGCAAAGAACTGGGCCACGCGAACGCCCTAGCGATTGTCTCGCGGGAGAGGGGCGGGGGATGGGAAGTGGATGGGGGTGGAGGGGTGTAAATAAGAGCAATGGAGAAATGGCGGTAAGGGAAAAAACCATTGAGTAACGAGTAAGATATAACCAAAATAAAAACACGGACTGCAATAACCTCACATCTCACTCTCCTCTCGCATTCACTAAGGAGAAAACGTTTTGTTTACCTTCATTCCAGCACTGAGCGGATAGTCAGCGGAAGGAGGAGGGAACAGGAGCTTGTTTGTATTCGCTTCGATGGGTAACTGCGCATGATGATTTCGTGCGGTGCATTCACTTACGTTTGCGAAGGTGAATGGGTGCGATTTACCCAAAAATACATTCCAATTTTGGCACTAAACCCAAAGGGCCCTATTGCTGATAACCTCCTGCTTCTTGACCGCTAATAACGCATTCAAAAAATTAATCTTCGTCACAGTTTATGGTTCCTTTCAACAAAAAAATAATTATTTAGCGACCTATAACTACGACATCTGTCTAATGGGAGCTTGTTATTGATAACAGCCTGCTTATGGATTGCGTAGGGGCGTTAATTATTTTCTTTTCAAGGTTTAATGTCAAACATCTAGTCTTCGTCATATTTTTGGGTTACGCTGGATAAAAAAATTAATTAAGCGACCTGTAAATACCACCTCTAGCTAATGGGAGATTTTTATTGATAACAGCCTGCTTATGGAGTACTTTCGGGCGTGAACAGTGCTTTTATCTCAAGGTTTAATGCCAGACATTTTCTTTTGCACTTCTCTCCTAAAAGCATATTGCACGCGCTCCGGATCCGAGGTACGATTTTACTCTCCATCTTGGTAACGTAACCTTGTTGCCACGAGTTCCGTTCGCCTTGTGCATGTGTATGTAAACAGAGAAGACGGAGGAGAGGAAGTGGAGAGGAAGAATTCGAGGAATTAGGCTCGCGGAGGAAGTTTGAAAAAAAAAATGTCGATATTGCATCTTTCCTTCATCGTGCTCACGAGCACAGTATGTTCACTCGCACCCCCATCCATTCATGCACGTTCCCCTACCTACTCGCTTACTCATCGCCTTCCTTCCTCTCGTGACTTCGATCCCATTCTCACACGAGGCATGTGGTGGCCAGCAGCAGAAAGTCAGTACTAATAAGCGCTCTCCCCGCTCGCCACTGTGTTATTGTTTTCCTCCCTCACGCTTCGCTCGCGATCTCTATCTATCCTTTTCTCCATGCCATATTTTCTCCTTTCCCCCCTTGTTTACATCCTATTAAGAGAGCACCCGAAACCTCGAAAGTACTTGCATGCAAATCGAACCGCGAAGTGTGCGTAGAACTAATGCACCTATATATATTTAAAAAAATTATTTTAAGGCCGAATCATTCCTCCGTTCTAAGCGTACAGCCCTTGGATCATTCCGCGCTGTGTTGTCATCGCTCGCGGGAAATAACACGGGAGGTGGTGGGGCAAGGAGGGAGCATAAAACCAGATTGAAAATAAAAGAAGGGAGCAGATTTGGTGGCCAAGTTCGGTACTTTATATACATGCGAGGAAGGTCATCCATCCATGCACAATTTTTGGCGGGATTTTTTTTTTTAGGCGGGCCAATCGATAAAAAAATGGGCGAACATGTTTGGGAGAAATAATAGACGTAGGTATACAAAAATATTGTTGTTATTAAAAAAAAATAAACTTACCGGGCAGCGACTCGCACGAGTCCGGGGACGTAGCGTCCATCATGTTGGGCAGAGGCGATCGGCGGGGGATGAGATAAAAGCGGGGAAAAAAAGGAATTGTATACAAAATGTTGCCCTGGAAGGAAACTCCGCGCACAGTGGGAATCAGGTGGCCGCCATCAAGACTACACGAGGCCCACACACAACTATACTCTTCCTCCAGCCTACCTCCCCTCACGTGCCCCTTCACCTCCCTCCCCTCTCTCTCTCCCTTCCCCTCCAAACTCCCCTCCCCTACCTCCCCTTCCACGCGAACTTTTCTCCATGCGATCGATAGAGCAACGCTTCCTCCTCCAACCCCACCCCCGCTAAGCCCATCCTCCCACATTCAGAGGTGGGCATTTCCATGAGTCGTGTGTTTTGGTTCATGCTAATGAATCGTTCTTTCATATCGTTCACTAAAGGACACAACTTACCACGAGAGCCTAAAGAACAATGGCGATCAAAATGAACACTGCGAAACTGATGATAACACGATCCAAATAACATATGATATTGCTCGTCATAATGTCATTGATCAATGATAACATGATGGGTAATTTAATTTAATGATGACGTGCTAGATCATTTGAATAAAATGACTATGGATTTATTGCTCGTCATCAGAGGCGTAACTATGGGGGGATGAGCGGATGTATCCCCCCCCCCCAAAGCCTCAGAGAAATTTAAAAAAATATTTAAAAATCTTGACTGGATTTGATGTATGAAAACTGAATATGGTTAAAGCTAAATTTTAAGTGTCAAAACGATGTAAAATGCATTTTCAGGCATGCTATTTTTCAAAATTTTACCTGAACTGCCTGGGGTTTCCTGGGGGATTATCCCCCACTAACCCCCTCATCCCCTTCAAAGAATATTCCTAGTTACGCCACTGCTCGTCATTTTATCATTGTTCTACGATCAATTATAATATGGCGAACAATAAATCCATGGAATATTGCGCTTCGTATAGATGAAGGTGGTAAATCACCAGAATTCTAAAGCTTTCGCTGATTTTATATTTTAAATGTATAAAGTGCATTTCCGAGAGGATGATATATGATTATTACTTACGCAATTGCGTAAATATTTAATCTTCAAACTTAATTACTCATGCCAAAACTTTCCTGATTATTTTTACTCTTCATTATGTCAGCCATATCATCCTTGAGATTCTTCAGATGTCATTACTATACTGATTATTTTTTGTTAAATGTCACCGTGCTTAGAATTAATCACAAGAAGGCTAAGGTAATGCGGTTTTGTAAAGCATCGCGAGCGAGGAATGTGTAACTCAAGATGAAAGTAGGTGAGGAAAAACTTGAGCAGGTACAGCAATTTAACTATTTGGGCACCACATTAGAGGAAAACGGACACAGTAGTAAGGACATTAGGGAGCGAATTGCACCAGCAGAGGAGGCGTTCATGAACAGGAGGGAGCTTCTGAAAGGATCGTTATGTAAGAGTTTAAATAAAAGGTTAGTGAAGAGTTTTATCTCGAGTGTAGCTGTCTACGGTGCGGAAACGTGGACACTGAGGAAAGAAGACGAGAGGAGATTGGAGGCATTACAGATATGGATATGGAGAAGAATGGAGAAGGTGCAATGGACGGAGAGGAAAGGAACGACGAAGTGCTGGATATGGTTGGCGAGGAGAGGCAGCTTTTAGATGAGATACGAAGGAGACAGAAGGTATGGATGGGAGGAGTACTTAGCAGGGAGGGGATGTTGAAAACGGTGTTAGAGAGTAGAATGTTAGGGAAAAGAGGGAGGGAAAAGAATAGGATTTTTAGATAGATGGAAAGGGAGTAGGCCTTACAGTGAATTGAAGCAGGCAGTGCCGGAAGGAAAGTGAGGCTCCCAGATCACTTCTTGAATACTCTATGGAAACCTACCTTAATCAGAAGAATACTATAATAATCACCGTGTTTGAATTAGAATCCTTACTTTGAGATTCTAAAATGGTCCAGCCTCTCTTCTGTATGATTCCATTTCTCCTCTTGCGACGATACTTCATGCACATGACCGACATAAACCATATGATCGCCATGAAACAAATGATCCATTTTATTTGTTATGATACAGTTAAAACAAAAAATTTGCAACTTACAAACATCCGACTTAGACCAAAATTTTGTCAAAAACAGGATTTTTCAAAATTCCCAGAACATTTTCTTGAAAAAAATCGAGCGCTTATTACGTTTAAGAGTTCCTATCGGTACTTAATTCTCAGGAGCAGTTTTTACCCAGTGAGGGGGAGTACAAATTTCCTTATGGGCTTCATGGCAAACAGTTTTGCTTTTATTCATTGGTAATATTGTTCTTTTAATATTTACACCAAATGATCAGGCGTGAATTGTACGTTTACCTCACGGAGCGAATCTACGTCACTTCTTAGGCTAGCTATTTTTACCTGTGGATGAATTTATTGATATTAATATAAAAGGAGATGCGTGAAATTGATATAAAAGGCATGGGCGTACCCAGCGGAGGGCAGAAGGGGGCAGCAGCCCCCCCCCCCCAGGTGCAAAAATCAGGACAGTCTTTAAGGAAAATCAGGACTGGATTGAAACGAAAGTTTTCAGCAAATTTTATTTAAACCCACGAAAAATTATATTTGTATAAGACATCAGGGGCGCCGACTTATAAAAAAAATTGGGGGGCCCATATCGGAGGTCTTGCCCCGGGAAGAGGTTAAATTCAAAGTGTGTCCCAGCAGCGGCACACTACCATGATTCACACCACTTGATTCAGTTAGCCTGCTTAACCTTATAATTATTTGTTTCAACACACGTTGTTGAATTTATTTAAAAGGTAACTATCGTCAAACATGGGAAATAAAAATTACCAATATATTTTTGCGATTTCACAAAGCATAACATAACTTAATTATTTTCTTGAATTATTGAGGGGGCTCCGCCCCCCCAAAAGAATCTTTGAGGGGGATCGGGCCCCCTCAAGCCCCATGGAGTCGGCGCCACTGTAAGACATGTAATTAAAATATTTTTCTCTAGCAATTAATTTTAAAAACTAATAAAGCGCTGTTACAAATTTCTCAAAATGTTGGACTCATTCATCTTTTCCATACTAAAATGTTACAACTTGAACGATCATGGCTTGCCCCTCCCCCTAGTTTTGATCTTAGCTGCGCCCTTGACAAAAGGGGATGCATGCATAATAGATGCACCTGACGACGCGACGTAACTATTTAATGAAATCCGGGTCGTGATTTTTCAAATATATAAGTGAACCTAACAAAGTTTGTGCTTTCATTTTTCATAGTGAAAAGGTTTCACACAGTTAAGCCTGAAGTCATCAGTTAAAATTTTATAGAATTATATATCATTTCCGACTTTACGACCAAGGCTTCGGAGCAAATCCCGTTCGCAAGTCGGGTAGCACCTGTACAGTGATCCAGTTCATATGGTTCACGGAAGTGAACCCTTCTAAGCGACCGATTCACTCATGAGCGACTCAGCTCTATCCAACATCCTCTCCAAACTCCAGCGCGACTTGCACCATCCTACCCCATCCCACCCGCGTCCTACCCCTTTCCTCCTCACCCCCCTCCCTTCTCCTCCTCCACCGCTCTTCCCCCCCCTCCACAACGTCTCCCCTCCATCTTCCTTCCTTCCAGCGACAGGTGAAATGGCATGTTTCTCTCTCCTTCTCTTTAACTCGTATTCCATTTCCGTCATCAGTCGAGATGGCATTTTGTGGATATTATAATAAAAAACAGGGTTTTGGAGTGCATGAAAAAAGTATATAATTGCAGCAGCATATTTTAAGCAAAAATTTTAAGTGTACGTGCGAGTTAACGTCGCTGTTTCCTCCTAAATGGCGCTATATTCGAGCCAGGATGGAAACAGAGTATGAGAGATGACGAGATAATCAGAAATGCGATCATAAAAAAGTGATTACTTTTCAGCGGCACATAGTATGCTTGAGTACAAAAAATTAATTGCGCGTGAGAATAGCGTTTCAGTTTTTCATCCGAATGGTTCTATATTCGAACCTAGCGAAGCTATGCAATGGATGGAGGGATCAGGAAAAGAAATACAATAGACTGTTCACGCGAGAGCAAATGGAATTAAATGATTTCGCGGTTTTACTTTTAATCATTTTTTAAAATTTTCCATTATTTTCTTCCCGGAACCATTTGTATGTCCGCCAGTTCGACCACTGTTTGGCGCTTAAGGAGGAAGTTTTTCCATGATTTTTTTCTCTCATTTTTATTTCCGTCGGCGGGAACATGGGTGGGGTGGGGAGATTTGCGTTCAGCGCGACAGATGCCAACGAATCCTGGCGGAGAGATTCTGAGCTACTTGGTGGAGCCGTGCGCGGCGTTCGAATGGAGGAGACATTAGCGACGTCGCGTCGTAACCACCGAATGAGTGACACTTTGCAATTTTTTGCTCAAGTCTATTAATGTTAGATCGCTGCTAAATATGGACTGGGGGGGGGGGGGGGGTTATGTGTAACTAATACCGGGGTGTATGGGGGTATGGAATACTCACCAGGATAAGCGGTAGGTGCGAGATTAATTAATTAATTTATTTTTTATTTTATTCTCAAACCACCGGATACAGCTCTTATTGGCCATTTTATACCGGGGTATTCAACAAATGTAACAACTCTAAACGTACACTAACAACCATGCCCTGGATAGGGGCAACCTACCCAGGCGGGACTCCAACCCGCGACCTCTTGTTTGGCAGGCGAGGACGGCAAAAATTGAATTAAATTGTGGAATTTTATGATAAATGGTTCAAAATGGTGAGTTTCACGGGTTTCTGAGGGATATTTTACACTATTCTATTAGTAATATCAATCCAATTAAGTAAAATGGCTTAAACATCAAATTTCCTTGACCTCCTCCAAACCTTCCCCTCGCTGCGCTACTACATATGGATATATTAGTTTGTTAAAAGTTCCAATAAGTGCACGTAAACAGTTTTAGGTCGAATGCAGTTGTGCGAAAAATCCACAGAGAGGAAATCATTCGCCTTGACCAGGATTCGAACCCGGATCCCCCGATTTTCGGTCTAGTGCTTTAGCCAGTTAAGCTACCTAATTCCTCTCTGTGGATATTTGTGGACACAACTGGACTAGGCGTTATTGACTGCTGAGACTATGATGCCACTAACAGTCCAAATCGCCACAGCCGGAGAGCAAAGCCCGAACTTTGGACACAAAGAAGTGTTCGCTCTAGACGAATTTAAGTATACCGGAATATACTAGCCATAGTGATAACTTTTACGGGAGTCACCCACAACGTACAAATTATGCGAAAAATCCACAGAGAAAAAAATCATTCGTCTTGACTTGTTTCCCTGTGGATTTTTTGCATAATTTGTGCATTGCGGGTGACTCTCGTGAAAGTTATCACCGTGGCTGGTCCCTGTATACTTAAAATTAGTAATGAAGTTGATAGTGGGTGAATTTACTTTGTGGAAGTTAGGCATAGTCATAATCAAAGACATTTTGTACTTTTTGCACTTATTTAATTCTCGGCACCGGGTTTCCATGTATTCCACGTCATTATCAAGTACAACTGCGGCAGTGAAGCCAGTAAAGTCATTATAAAGCAGTTGTGCCGTAGAATACGTCGAAACCGGTTACCGAGTATTATTAAATCAGTGTAAAAAGCACAGTGTGCCTTTATTATTTTAAATGTTAGCCTGAATCACATTACAGACGAACTCAATTCTCAATACTTATTTTTCTGTTCATGGTTTTGCTATTGGTGGATTGCCAGTTTAAAATAAATTGCCTTTCCGCCCTAAGCCTGAATCACTCAATCATTTTTGACCGTCCCTATCGAGGGACAGCTCCATCGATCGTTTCAATGATGGCGGAAAAATGACCGCTTCACACGATTATTTTCCGCGATGGCTAAAGGGATGATATTACCATTCCTTTTTCCATCAATCGGCACTTCCCTTTTTCCGTCCCTGAAACCATTGCTGGCACCCTCCTTCAGCCAATCAGAACGTATTACAGCTATTGTAATGCCTGGCTTGAATTTTAAGGGAATGACAATTATTTGTACGGTAAGTGACGGAAAAAGCGATGGAGAAATGGTTGTAATGACAGGGTGATTAATAAAATGATCGGTCAAGCTATTAGGGTAAGGAAGGCGAATTCTCGTTTCTTGGGCCACCTTATATATTCTCTCGGTTCGGAGTATCCAAAGAGTTCAGCCGGGATTTGAACCCGTTAATTAGTAGTCTAACGCTTCTCCAACTGGGATAACACTCTCCCTTACATTCTTATTTTCTTTCTTCTTTCTTTACCAACAGCTGGGTGATATTGATCCGTTTTCTCTGACAGTTAAAAATTTTACTCACATCAACATTTTATTCGCATAAATGCCTATATAGCTGGGTAAATGTCTGCTGTTTTACTTAAATTTGTATTAGATAATTATTTATTTAATTATTTAATACTTGTTGTTATAATAGGGAAGTACACTAGTGTTTCAAATGCATCAAACACATTTTTTAAATTAGAGTTCAGAATAACATAATGTCGTAAAACCACAGTTTAAATCCTAATAGTGAATACTTGATTCAAGATGACCGTCCGAAATATGGAAAAATTCAAAGGCCGCTGAAACGGGTGTCCATGTTGAATATAGGCCGTGACGTCACAAGGCAGTAGCAGACGGCAGCTTCTACGCCGTTTAGTTCTACCACTATTATTGCATAGAAAAATTACTGAATTTGAGGGTATCCGTTTTTTGCTGTCATAAAATATCTTCAGAATATATATGTGGCTGCTTCTCTTTTGAGTACATGACTTCATCATTGCGTAATATATTAATATTCATTTACGTGTCAACTTCAAGTTTGGAAAGAGTAGTGCGAATAGCACATTGAGTCTTTAATAAATAGATGATGGTATTTATTTTTCGCTGGGTATATTTTGGCACAATGACGTTTATCATGCCAAAACGTTTTTCGTAAGAACTGAGTCAAACTAATAAACCTATTTCAGACGTTTGCTGCAAGACTTATTCGTTGTGTATGTATTCACGCCGGCCGGAACGTTCGCCCTTCGCAACTAGAATCATGGGGTGTTAGCCTTATTTCCGTGCTGGCTGGTTGTTGCAATGGTTCGCTGTCCAGGATGGGTTCAAGAAAAGTTAATCTTGGTTGGGAGAAGGAAAATTCCAACGATTTATAAATGGTATACCAAACTTTGACGTATTTATGGTCACTGAATTTTTGAAAAAGGACAGGTTCAACGCTCCATAGAAATGCGAGGCGTTAAGGCTAACAAGGGGAGACCACGTACCTTGCTCCGTATTTTTCAATTAGGGCCTTAGTTAGGCTGTAATTAATTAATTTTCATGCGGTACTTTTCACAAGTCGTATACATAAATTCAAAATATCTTCCAATATCTGATGGGACGGTTGGGGTAGTGGTAGCGTGTACGATTCTCCACCCTGAGGATCAAGGTTCAAGAATCCTTCATGGCATTATATTTTGTTGTCTTCATTGTGATCATACGGCGTCAAGTTTATCATTAATTTTAATTGCAGCAACCATTGACATGAGACAATTTTTTTATCATCATAATGGTGTTTAGGTATTTTAGCAGTGTCATTACAAACGCAGAGATGTGACGACTACAAGGGTTGGTGTGCGCTAAAATGTTAATTTTTTATTTGCTTATACTGACCAACTTCCACATTAAAAATGAAAACCACTCTTGCAAGAGCACATACCATTAAAGGCTCGCGGCAAGCAACAATATGCGTACAGACATAATTAATAAGAACACAAAACGAATATAAAATGCCATATATCTCGAAAACTATTAATTCACATTACTCCAAAGGGAGTTTACTTACTCAGTACCTACCTCAGTACCTTGTACTCAGTACCTTCCAGTTTACCTCAGTAGCAGTGCTAAAAGAACCATTCCGAAATATAATTTCAATTAACAAATAGGATGAAATAAAAGTTGATAACCCTGGACCAGGCGCGCTGCCGTATAAAATACGTCAATTTTTGAAAACCAAGGATTTCAACATTGTACGTACATTCTGGGCTAGAATGGTCTCGTGTATTCCTACAATGTACTTTGACTACCTATATTGCGAATTTTCAAAGTTCGAGGTATTGCAGCTAATTTTTTAGATCAGCAAGATGAACCCGCGATGAAGCAAGGTGAAGTATAAATTACGCCGCGCGACCTGCCGTGTACCTTTATATCTTTATCACCTATAAATGTACCTACTAATTTCAACAAATAAAGATTAACTTAACAAAAATCATTTGTTATCATATATGCACATATCATGGGCAAAGTACGCATTTTGCCCGGTCGTGTAAAATAACAGTCGCGCCATAATTCTTTAACCAAACTACTTTCAGTTTATAAATTACGTAGGTCTACGCGGAAGATGCTATATTTTGACTCAACACACTTTCTGATGTGACTGAGGTACCTATTAAGTAAATTATAATAATATAAATATCAATTTGTTCTTACAATACTTTCAAATTATCTTCAAAACAGAATATCATCGATAGGTAAGAGTCAGGAGCAGCCTTGAACGATTTATTCCGTATGGCTTGTGCTTAAGGCACGGGAATGAATATCCTCCCAAGGCTTTTGTTTCGACGTCGAGATGAAATTTGGAACAAAAATCATTTATAATTCTATTTTGAATTCATGTTTTCCCTACTAGCCGACATTTTTAGGAAGCAAACTCCACCGATTCCCGGAAACTCTCGCCGCGCAAAAGAAGGCGACGGAATACAGCGATATTCCACTGGTGACTACTGCCTTGTGACGTCACATCTCAATCAAGATGGAGGCACTGTGTTTCAGCGCAACATGAAATTTTCCGACTTTCAAAACGTTTTAAAGTGCATACCCCAGATGCAGGAAATAAAAGTGACTATACTAATGTTTCTTTTTTAGGCTAAACTTTCAGATTCAGCAATAAAAAAAAATTAGTGCACTTCCCTATTGCACTGTAAATTGGCAGTCTTGCTATATGTGCACCACTTTATTAAAATAAAAATAAATAAAATAAAAATAACACCCCCCGCCACACGCCCGTTGAGACAGCTTGCGAGGTAGTATGTAAATGTAGATTACCTTAATTTATTACTAAATTCAGCCAAAACGCACGAAGCGCTACATGCACACATAGCATTTATCCTCGCTTACTGCACTCAAATGGGATGACGGAGTTTTTATCACTCAGCTTTCCCCTAAACAATTTATTACTAGGAACATTCTCCAAGTAAAGCATGAGCAGGTCAATCCCAAAGATGTGAATGACGGTTCCCATTTTACTCTGGAAAAGTAACATAAAATTTTCCTATAACAAGATTGCCTGTACTGGTATTTAGCTGGCGTGTCGAGCGATTAAATTCCTTCCGGGCGTCCTTCTTCTGAGCATCGGTTGTTCCACATCGCGTGCATAGCGTAACATTCCCTTGTCCCTGGGAATAATAGTCGATAGCTTCACTTTGAGGAAAGTTTCAAGCCAAAGTTTCTCGTTGGGCGTAATAGATTGCTGAGCCCGGTCGCGTGACGATTAAGGTTGATTAATCGATAAAGAGTTGGCCACTTTTGATTAATATTTTCAAACTCATAGGCGAAATGATGACTTTGGAAGCTCTAGTGATATCAAAAAATTTAAATTAAAATTTCCAGCAGTATTCCTTGGAGACAATCGACCCCTCCCACGGGACGAGGGAAATATGAAAATTATCTGAGTTTCTAGCAAGAATATATAAATGTCTAAACATTCGAGGAATGTATCCATTCAAGATTGAAATAGAAAAAAAATCGAAATTCTATTTTTAGAATGTTCTAAATCCGCCGAAAGAGAAAGATGTTGAATGAATGTCGTGGCTGTCACTATCCCTGATGTACGACGTCGAAATATTATATTCTACGTCATACAAGAGCAGAAGAGATTGGACAGGGTGGGAGGAAGTTTGTGGTGTGGGTATCTTATGAATCAAAAACCTCAAGAGAAATGAGGATGATGAGCATGAATGATCACTACCTGCATGAAATCTTTATTATCCTAATTAAGTAAAATCATATCCCAAATGTGCCCGTTTGCTGGCCTCTGTGGCGGCGAGGTAAAAGTCCTTGCCTGCCAAACAAGATGTCGCGGGTTTGAGTCCCGCCTGGGTAGGTTGCCCCTGTCCAGGAGCCTTATCCACCAAGGCAATTTCTCGGATAGTTCGTGGTTGGTTCTCGGAAAGACGTCATGATTCCGGAATGAGCTATCCACCAAGGTCTATCCGAATTTTCCGTCACGGAAACTCGACCGAGAGCGGCCGAAATGACGGAAAGTCTCGGAAAATGACTTTCCGTTTCTCGTAATCGGAAAGTGTTGTGCCAGCTCGTAAGTTATGGAATATTTTCACCACGAAAGTGGTACTGCAAGAGCTTGTTAGAAGTCACAAATAATTTGCAATTCTGGCACGGTATGTGCACTAAAAATTAAGGGAAATGGATGATTATGTGCGCAGTCAGGAATTAAATAAAGTTACAGGCGAAACCAGTTGAAAATATCAGTGCCTTGAAAGAAAATTTACTGCATTGTTGAAAAGCGTAAATGCAGGACATGGGTGTGTTTACGTTTAATTTTTAAGTTAGAAAACCCCGATGCAAAAGGATAATGGCGCATTTTTTGGTCGTACAAGAATAAATAAATCATAAAATGAACATTATTTTAATTTCCATAGATATGCAAGGTCTTATGATGGCGTAGAATAATTTCATTGTACAACGTTTTATATTTATCATGGCAAATTTTGGTTTATTTCTTAAATTCTCATGTGGTACAGTTGAAGGTCTGCCGACAGGGAATCTCATAGAAAATGCTCATGCATATCGCTCGTAATTATTGAAGTCAAAGTTAGATTACTTGGGATCTTCAATTTCTGAGAAACACAAAATATATATTTTATTAATTAAAACAGAACGTAAGACTAGGCCGTGTCTATCAGGTAGGTCAGGGGTTCAAACCCCACCCGAAATATTTGAGAGATTTGGAATTAATTATGTCCCCACGACAAAAACACCCTCTCCGCAAGAGCTTTCCCCAAAATATTTTATGGCCAAGGCCTTCATGAAAGATGATTTATCCAAATCTCCCTAATAAGAAGGCCACGTGTGGCCTGAGGGGGTAGTGTTTAAACCGCTATAGATTATTTCGGGCGAAAAAAATCGATCCTCTCAGCTACGTTATATAAAGCTCTCGAACGTCGCAGTTTGGTCCCCTCAAATCGAATACAATTGATTATTTGAAAAAAGATTTGATGCTTTCCCGGTGAATATTGTGGGTTAACTTCTCGGGGGATTCCCACCGGGTTCAAAACTTCAATTCTGCCGACGTTATAAGCTCCGACTCGGGGCTCATCCTCAGGGCTTCTGAATATTTGATTACTAACTGATAATTGATTATATCAGAATCAAGTCTGTGGAAATTTAAAAAAATCATCATGGAGCAATCAAACTCCGTAATTTTCAATGGTATTTTAATTTGAATCTCGCTCAACGTGTTTAACAACACTGTAACGTATGCACATGAATATGTCACATTGTGATGAATCGCGCCATGCGATATTGAAATCTCGCTGGAATTTACAAAGTTTGATTGGGATATAGGGGAGGGGAAGATGGAATCGGAGAAGAAATGCGAAGAAATTAAAAATAAGTGAATAAATTGCTGAAAAAGGAAAAGTTGATAATTCTCAAAGTGCTTTCTTACTAATGTACGGAAAAAATCCCTCTAAATCTACCCCCTTACCATAAATGTTCATATTTTGGAACTTTTCACCTCTCAAAAACATTATAAGGAATATAAGTGCTAAGATAATCCTTTTCATCCCTCCAAATTATTGCAAATTGGTAAAAATAAGAGGGGGGGCTTCCCTCAAAAATGGCGGGTGATTGAGGAAAACGGATGTCATATTCGGATTCAGGAAGTCATTTTACATAAGAATCAGCAGGAATAGTGCTAAGCCTCGAAACAAATTTATTTTTTTCCGTCTAGAGTTATTTGATTATTTCATCATGATCCCTTAAATCGAGTTTTTCTCGCTCGGAATGATCTCGTGCGGTTCGAACCAAACCCCTCCCTGGGGTTAAGTGTAGACCTGAATCCTGTCAATTTGATTCCGGTACGGAATTATCATGTAATCTCATCAATTTTGTATTGGTGAGCCCTTAGTTACCAACCGCAATTGATCGTGAAAAATACCAGCAAACCTAGTCTTTAACGAAATAGGTCTTTTATGCGTTGATCTCGCCATTATATGCCTACCGCGTCTTCAGATATAATCCTTCTAATGTCTGGCGGCTCCAATTTAGAACAAGATGTATGTGCTTTCGATAGAAACTAAAATATTATGAACACGATTTTGAGTTATATGCTTAATAATTTTTAAGAAATGTCTGGTCGACAAGCCTTCGGGCAGAACTGCATATAATGTGTAATAATGCGCGTTTTAAAAATAATAAAAATGGTGGTACGAAAATAAAAAAATATCACTTGAATCCTTGCTTATGGATTGCGAAACTCATATTAATTGATGGGTCTAAACCGGGTAATAAACGTTTCATTTACTTGAGTATATGAAATGTTTATAAAAATTTCATATACTCAGGTAGTGATAGCTTATTTAATACCTAATATCCGTCTCCAAATTTGACCCTCCTCGTGAGAATTTTTCTCGGGCTTCGGTACTAGTGACGTACTGGTTCAGGTGATCCATGCTACCTATGATTCGGAGAAAGGGTTATTCTTCATCTCTGGGGCTTTTTCGGATGCCGGTTTGAGTGTCCGTGCTTGTATACTTCTTTCCCGGTATCAGTCTGGAACTGACAGCGATTGTGATCGATGCAGCCGCTTGATGATAGGCACTCACGCTTCGCTTCGGTTGAATCCTACGTCTTGGTTGAGATTTCACATATTATTATTTATTATTAAAGTACATTACCGATTAAGGTAGGTTTCCATGGAGTACTAATGGAGAATTCTGAGAGCCTCCCCTTCCATCAATCACTTCCCTCTTCTATTCACAATAAGACCTACTCCCTTTCATTCTATCTAAAAATCCTATTCTTTTCCTTCCTCTCCCTCGTTTACCTAACATTCTACCTTGTAACATTGTTTTCAACATCGTCTCCCCGCCAAGTACTCGCTCCATCCATACCTTCTGTCTCCTCTGTATCTCATCTAAAAGCTGCCTCTCCTCACCCACCATATCCAGCCCTTCGTCGTTCCTAGTCCTCTCCTTCCACTTCATCTTTTCCATTCTTCGCCACATCCACATCTCGTATGCCTTTAGTCTTCTCTCGTCCTCCTTCCTAAGTAGATTTCACATAGCCAACCTGATTTCATTGGCTTCCTTTACCACCCTGTCTTAGAACCCATCACTGCGGCGGACCAATTTAGTACCTCTTTGTGTCTGTTGGCTTCAACATAGCGAGTTGTTAAGGCAACCAATAGACACCTTTATTAATTGATGAGTGGAGTCAGTAGCTTAGGCATCATTTACTGTCGATCCCTGCGGGGTGATCCCTTACTGTTCGTTCGCGTGAATGAAGCGGTGGGGTCATTGTTCGATGGGTTAGTTAGTTGGCAGCGGTCGAGTCCTGGGATGGTGAGTAAATATATATGGCGACCTCGCAATGATTTCTTCAGCGGCATTTGTCACTATGGGGGCGGACTCGGGAGGAAATTATCGAGCGGAGTTGGGGGCGACTCAAAAGACTGATTATCCATCTTAAGCAGACGCTATTAAGGACCTGAAGGTTATGCATTCGCTAAGAGGGTGGAATGCCGAAATTTGGTAGAATATCAATTTGCGGATTGAAGTAGGTGTTAGGATATTTTCCTATGTTCTTGTCGTTGAATTAATTTAGATTTTATTATTATGCTATCTTAGAATTGTCCTTCCATGAATTTAAATGACTCACTGACTAATTCAGTCAACCGGCGGGTTGGTTAGGACTTTCATTGGAGGGCCACCTTAGAGATTGGCAGCGGAGATTACTCGGGTTTTACACCGGGTAAGGTCCTCCATATCTCCTTCCGACGCTTCGATGTGTGACTCGCTCATCCTCCTCAGGGTTTCAAGAATGAAACGAAATAACGATTGTCGCTCTGTAATTTTCTTTTTACCTTACGTTCGGAGACAAGGTGAGGGATATTTTGTGTAAAGGCAGTTTTACACGGTACACGGAATTGCGCAGGTTAGAGCTGCATTAATTTCTGAAATGGCGTGGAATTGCGCGAATGCATGAACGAAATTAGAACGGGGGCTATTTTCCCGTCTCGCATCCACGAATTCTCGCATGTGTTCTAGCAATTCACCGCTTTACACGACGCAATTTTGATTGCGCCTTCACACGTACGTCAGACTGCGCAATTCCTTGTACCGTGTAAAACGGCCTTAATGGTTGGGGAGTTTCCGTTTGATGCACGCGATAATTCATACAGGAGATAATGTATGGCCACATTCCTGTATTTCCGACGACTATGGGTAGCTGCACATCGAAACGTTGGAAATGGAGGACCTCCTTCGGTGTGAAACCCGAGAAACCTTCACTGCCATTGTTCGCTGAAAAAAACCGACATTGTATCACCTTAAGGCCTGTTTACACGGTAAAATAACACGTACGGGTTAATGTGTAAATGTATGAACGCGAGGATAAACGCCAAAATGCACCGTGTAACCACCCAACTTGTGCGAATGCATGCACAGAATATAGAACCTGTTCTAATTTGGTTCATGCAGTCTTACGTGCTTCGTTCCGGTCCACAAAAATCATTCATGCAAGAGGACATCAACTCGTACGTGTTGATGTATCGTATAAACAGGCCTTTAGAGATTGCAATCTTTCAAATTTTTCTTCAATTATGGTGGAGGGGGAGGATCACTCTTTTCATGCCCAGTTATTCAATATGTGGGACTCTCTACCCACAATACACTATTTTTAAAAATAGAGGATGAGTTCATATTGCGTTTTGACTCCGTCCCGCAACAAGTGGCCGGTAATGAAGGCTCGAAAGACGTGGCTTGTTGCCAGGTTCTCAGCTTGGTCGATTCCTTCTTTTACGTATCTCCTCTCTCCTCCCAAGAGAAAAATAAGTATTGAATTGTAGCTAAACGTAAAAATGATTTATGTCCGGAGGCGTGGTGGTGTCATTTGGGTGATCAACGACACGGAACTATGCCTATTGTTGATAAGCTTGATTTCGCTGATTGATGTCCCACCTGTGGACGGGACGCATTTAACGATGCATGCGCTGAATTGGTGCCATCCACACTTGCTTGGTTTGGTAACAGTATATTGAATGAGGTTGCATGATTTCCTGGTGAGGGAAATTTCTCGATTGTGGTCGTATTATTTGATGTTACTGTTTTGATTTAATATAATAATTTTTAAATTAATATCAAACATACAATGAAGTTAATTTTATTGAATCATAAGACGTACTTGATACTGTGTCTTACAACTTACTACCACTGATCACAGCTCGCTTCTGTCCCAGTCCCATGTGCGCCACAGGCGCTGGTGACCAACTGGTGAAACACAGCTTTGGTCAACCTTTGTGTGAGGCACTCATAACAATTAATTTTAAGGTTGGAAACGAAGAGCGCATGGAAACCCGAAGTGGATTATACGAGGACAGTCAGGACATATAACTACCGCTAAGTGGTAGGATAGTCATTTGTCGTTACCGTCGCACGCGCATTTTTATAAAAAAACGAGATGAATGCATGATCAGTCACCTGGAGATGTTAAGTATGGATCCCGGGTACTGCAGTGGCGGATCTATAGGGGGGGCTAAGTGGGCTATAGATCCCTCTTGAATATCCAATCTACACTAGATAGAATGGCAATTTTTGTTCGGACCCGCAATACTTCTGGGAGTATACCCCATAATTAGCCCCCCCTTGTATTTATCCTGGATCCGCTACTGCCGGGTAGTGCCTCTTTAAATACACAAGTCAAATTAAACAATTTTTATTCTTTTATTTTCCATATTGTAAATGTTTCACATACTTAGTTCAGTATGAAGTTATCGGACATATAATGATTTGGAATACTATAGCTGCGCAATATTTCATAGACTTAACGCCAAAATATATTCCCTTGCCTGTGAAATATTACATCATTTGCCAAAAGCGTACACGTTCTTATTATTTGAGTTAAGGCTATGTTAAATCAAAAACACCACCTCAGCAGTATGAATTATAATGCTGTCAAACTTCGTTAGAGAAACGATTTTGATGATGTTTTGACTCTTGAACACATTTACCATCACCAAATTAATGTTCACACCTTAGCGTAAGAATTTTATGGTATTAAATTTTTTATCCAAGTTATGAGAATCGCCCATGAACGTTACTGGCACCTTATCGCAGGACCTATCGCCTTGTTGTATCTAAAGTATTTGAAGGACACCGAGGACCACGAACGACGACTCACGAATTCTTATGGGGGTAATTATTCTGTATCTCGGAATTTGGGGATCAAATTCAAAGTACGCCACAGATGTATCCAAATACGGGCATTGTGTGAATGTTGAATAAGTGACCGCCAATGGCGTACAAGTAACGGTTCAGTTAAACGACTCACTTCCTCGGCTACGGTTCATTTCCATCGTTTCGTCGCAATTGCTTCGAGCAATGAGTGACTCATTGAACGATTCATTTGGAAATCCAAAAGCTCTCAGAATGTGGTCATTTTCATTCAGAATGATAGAATAACCCCCTAGAGCTCAGTGGTGGGATCACATTTCTACTTATTTACACCCATCACGTTTTGTTTATCATATCAATTGGTAGTTTTGGAAATGAAGAGGCCGTATCAATTTTATTTCATCTATTCAAATGAAATCATTTAATTAAAATTGCTTGCAGGTCACATTGACCTGAAAGGAAAAGCGGTGGGTTTACGTTGACTCGAAGAATGCATGACTCATTGAGGGATTCATTTTGACATCCAACAGGTCAAAGAATTTGGTAATTTTCATCCGGAAAGACATAAAAATTTCCGAGAGCTTATTGGTGGGACCACAGTTCTATTTTTTCCTATCCATCACTAGTTGTTTATTATTTCAATAGGTATTCATGGAAATGAAGACACCTTATCAGTTTTCATTTTCTCAAAGTCGCTTAGTTACAATTTTTGACTGATAACAACGAACTGGAAGGATTGCCGGTAGGTGGAAATCGAAGTTCATTATAGGAATCACGCGTTGAAGAGATGCGCTTTTCTCGAAATGGAGAAATAACGGAAGTTCTTGTTGCAAGGCCAGGCTAAGAAAGATTTCAATTTCTTCATATAACCTACACGTACGTTACTAAACCAGTTGGAGGTCATTCGTTTGCTAATGGCATGAAGTCCTATCGCTGCAACTAAGTCCTTCATCCGTCTCTGTCTTAAGCCATCCCCTTTATTTCATCATATGCGCTTCATCCCATTTCCGTCGCTATTAACTCCCGGAAACCGAAGTCCATGTTCATCCTCGCAGTTTTATTTTTTGCTAGGAACCATGGGCGTACCCAATGAGGGGTAGGAGGAAACAGCTGCCCTACCCCCCTAGAAGCACAAATCACAAATGTCTTTAAGGAAAATAATATTTTTTTAAGCAAATAATTTTAAAAACGAATAAAGAGCTGTTATAGTTTCCATAAAATTTTGATTTCATTCACCTTTTCCACACTTAAATCTTACCTACAACTTGAACAACCATGGCTTGCACCCCCTCCCCCTTAGTTTTGACCCTGGGTACGCCCATGCTAGGAACTTGTGCCTTTTACCAAGCACTGACGACTGCCAAGCACTTTCCAAAATATTTTCTATGAAGTTATCATACCAACTTGTTATTTGATGAGCTTTGTTCTCTTTGTTTTAGCAACTTTCTATGGATTTTATTCCATTAACACTAGATTCACTAGAGTTGGCCTAACCACTAGAAACCCCGCATGGGACAAAATGACCCATGTGCCATTTTTGTATTAAATTGAATAGTTTTTTCGCGTTTTAAATATTTTGAATACTTTGAGATCGTATACGTTTCTATTTTTTTAGAAAGTTGATTAACGAAATTATATGGCTTTTCCTCGCCAATTTGACGACAGTTGTATCGTCATTTTCCGTGCCGGGGCTTAAATCAAAAGTCGACGTCTTCTTAGTTACGAAAAAACGCAAATATTATCAGTTTTTACAAAGCTTTTGCATTTTCATTATGTTGTGTCATGAAATTTTGTTAAGCAACTTAAAATTTTGATCTAGCGGCCCTAAATACAAGTTGAACGAAAAAAAATCAGAGTTACCCCAAAACTTTCCTAGCCCTTTTGGAGGATATCTTGACTGGACTATTAGTCATCTCCTCATCGAAACACTTCCGGTTGCAGACTGCGGTTTAGATTGCGAGACTCTGTGGGCGGTTCGTGCAAGTGTCGGGGGTGGACGGGGTTAGTGGTGGGATGGGTAAACCGTCCGAAAAAGATTCATCCCCACTCATACGTAGGAATGACGTTTCCGACTTTCTTCGCGGGCCTGACGCATCCTACTCATGCAAAAGGATGGGGCAGAAGACGTAATTATCCAGATATGTGGAGAAAAAAGTGTTAAAGTAGCGGCCAATAAATTGTGAAACTCCATTTTAACCGAAAAAATTAAGCTTTGCAAATTGCAAAACAAAGATTCCTAATAACGGTTACTATGGATTCAATCCTGATGAAGAAGCAGTGCAGAGAAACGTGTCGACTCAAAAAAAATTTTGACTAAATTGATCATCAAGGCGTCTATCTAGAAAAATAGCAAAATTCTCAGCCTTTCCAAATATACGTAAAGTTAAAAATACATTTAT
Organism: Ischnura elegans; assembly: GCF_921293095.1. Classification (NCBI taxonomy): domain Eukaryota; kingdom Metazoa; phylum Arthropoda; class Insecta; order Odonata; family Coenagrionidae; genus Ischnura; species Ischnura elegans. Next base: position 105,636,493 of record NC_060248.1, read on the forward strand.
TTTCCATAAAAAAAATAGGAGACCTTACTCTTCAATACCCCCTCGTATATTATCTAAAACCCCGATATAAAGGCCGAAGAGTACTGTATTCAGTGGTGTAAATATGGATAAATAAATAAACATTAGACTCTATACCTCCAATTACCTAATTTTAAAAATAGAGGATGGGTTCATATCGCGTCTTGACTCCATCCCAGTAGCCGGTAATGAAGGTTTGGCTTATCATTTATTTTTAAGCATTGGTTTTTAAGCCTGTGAAATGGAAACTATTTTTTTAATTATGCAATTTATTTAAGAAATCATGGGGAGAGGAGGTCGGCCGACCCCCCACTTAATCCGCAATCAAATATGAAAATGCTAGATAAGAGCTACATTAGAGATTACCATGTTTCAAAATTTCCATCAGTTATGGTTTTGAGTAGAGAGCGAAAAATTGCATCAAATTGATATTCGTATAATCACCAATGGTGATGTGATTATATTCCCACCAATGTTAAAGTCATATTATTTTCATTCAGCAATGCGAACCTACAGCCTTCTTCCTAAATCGCCCACGCTTTCACACTGCGATTCAGGTGGCCGCAAGAGTTGGAATATGCATCTGAGCAGGTGGTGGGATGTGTAAAGGGTCCAGAATAAGATCCATCCTCCATCATACGAGGAAGCAATTTTTACACTTCCCCTCGTGACACGACGCTCTGTGACGAAGGCGGGATATGGGATGTACGCAGCGGAATTCCATCGGGACGTCAGCATCTGGATCGCCCATCATCAAGCGGCTGGATTCACGCGCCAATCTCCTTGTGAGGGTCACTTTAACTTGCGCACGTCCTCTCTCGGTTCGGGGGAATGCGTGACAAGGACTTGATGGATGCCAAGCCTTCATCTTCCTGCGAGGGGAATGGTCTCGCGTTTCTCCTCCAAGCCCTTAAGGGGGTTCACCATACTGCAGAAAAGCGTCGCATCTCACCAGTCACGATTTCTCATGGAACTATTGAGTTTAGCTACCAATTGACTAAAGCGAATAAGTCCGTATCCAAAAGAAATACGTGAGATCAATGCTGCGTTTTGTTATTATGCTGATCTTCATGTTATGGTATTACTAATATCACCGAATATTCTATGCGAAATCAATGTTCTAGCTGGACTCTATAGGTCACTGATTAGGTTAATGATTGCTTAAGACAATTGAAAAGAGTTTTCAGAGGTATTTTTTATACTAAATTCAATTGTAATTGTTTTTCAGGCTCATTCATCATTTCTCGTTTCGTTACTTCACCTTGATGCACTTGAAGTTCTAGTATACTCTTAGGTAGGGTATAATTTGAGCTGTAATTACGAGCCATTATTCAATATAGCGTTGATATTGAGGAAAGATGCACTTAAAACTAACGTTTTTCCCCAGTTTTCCAGCATGAATTCATACAGATTTGACCAAAAAATGGAGAAATCACGATTTGTGTACAAATATAAATCCTTCATCGTTTAATGTAAACAGCATGGTGGCAGGATAGCCAGCAAAACTGTTGTCCACAAGGCGACTGACACGGAAGAAAACCTAAGAAAATGGAGATATTTAATCAGCTCCGCGGAAACCTTCATTCTAACATGTTAGATAAAGCTAGCTATTTACAAATAATTCTGTTCGAGCGTTCATGAATTTTGTTACTCCCGTGGATGATATTGTTCATTGTCAAAATTCAAAATAAGGGCACGTTGTACCGAGGTTGTACGCAGATAAGTCAGTTAATGTTTCTAAATCAACAATTTCCGCAGCCATTTGAGCCCAAATCTGGTGTCATTTTCACACTACCAACGTATTTTTAGTTAATATCAGAAATCATTTTCTCACGTCTCCGAAAGAAATATGTGAGATTAATGCGTTTTATTATTATTCTGATTTTCATGTTATGATACAACTAATAAGTATCACCGAAAATTTTATGCGGAATCAATGTTCTAGCTGTAATGTATAGGTCACTGAGCGTTGTAAAGCGTCGGCATAATATCCTCTTTATAGTTACGATTTTTCAATGGAATTTGCAAAATGTATTGACTGTTGATTATACTCGTATACAGTGGCGGATCTATTGGGAGAAAGGGGGGGGGGGTTAGGGCCCCTCCCCCATTGGATCAAAATACACGTTAGATATTTCTTCGATTGCACGAAGACTTTGCAAAGACCCCCATGGGAGTTACCACTTTGTACAAAAAGTATTTAGTTATATTTTCCTACATATTTACCTACTTTATCGAATTGAATTACATATAAGCTATAAGCTTACGGCCTATTTTACACGCTTTTGGTATGTTACAATTAAGTGGAGGACCCAGAGGGGGGCTATAGGGGATTATAGCCCCCCTTGGGTATCCAATTTACACTAGATAGAATCGTAATCTCAGCCCCCCCCCCCCTTTGTCCCTATCCTTGATCCGCCATTGCTCGTTTATTCTTTTGAGAACCCAATTAACCTTTTGATTACCCGGAAACAATAGGTCGAGTACTCAATTGACAATTATTATCACTTCTGGAACAACCCTCGGTGAGCTAAATTTTTTTATCAGAAGTCTTGAAATTACTTCTTTACCCTCTTAAAATTATAAGAGGTGGGACTAGGATGGACGATTTGGTGTGCGCGCAACGAGGTATTTCAAGACCTCTTTGAGCGACGGGAGTGGATTGCGTCCAGAACGACGGGCGTGTGGGTCTTAATAGACCGCGGCACTTGCGTACGTGAATCAGTCAGGAGGAGAAGAGAAAGAGTGACAGAGACAAAGAGGAAGAGAGAGAGAGGAAAACATATGTATAGAGAGAGGGAGAGCCACCATCCTGTTTAGAGGCGAGGAAGTGCGGAGTTTATAAATTTCCCAAGTGAAAAGCTAAGGGACTGACTACAGTGTTGATCTGAGAAAACCCAAGTAGATAAGACATACTGTATTGAAAGTCGAAACAGATCGTATAGTATTATTTATTATTTTATTATTATTATTATTATTATTATTAAATAATTGGTTACAAGTCGACCATGAAGTCGGGTGGTAACATAAAGTTATTACACAATAATATACATAAACCAAAATGCAAAACAAAATACTTAGTACCACAAAATTTTTAAAAAGCCCTCAACAAAACCATTTTCACACAATACATGTCCCCGTATACCTAGCACCAAATCAGTAAAAATACAATACACATCTACATTTACATTGCCCTCAAAATCCATTTTTACACAATAATATACTAAGACCAAAGAAAAAAAGACAAGAAACACAAAATTTTAAAAATATACAATTACAAAGCCCTCAAAATTCAATTTTATCTACCCTTTTGGTAAATATAGAGGCGTGAGTTGGAAATGGCTCAGAAAAAATTTCTTCGGGTAAGCCATTCCAATCCTCTATCCCCCGATGTAGGAAGGAAAATTTAAGTCTATCTGTCAGCTGCCTTGGGGCCTTAATCTTATAATTATGATCCCTCCTCCCTAGATAACTTGGTCCTTTTAACCGCTTCGTTAGCTCGTTAGTTCGTTAGTATTAAGCATTTTATTATGTTATGTCGCTTCCATAAAGTCACGCCCGAAACAAAATCTAGCTGTTATGAAGCTATCGGAATACCTTCAACGATTTTGATGAATTACGATGGAAATGTATGAATTCTTAAATACTTTTCCTCCGTGCCATTTCAATACCCCATGTCATGAATAAGATTTCAAAAATAAAATGCAATTCGTGCGAATAATAAAGTTCTTTAAATGTTGGTAACAAATACACTTCAGGTATCTTATTCCATTTATCTATGCCCTCTTTCAATTATTTATCTACATTCACCGAAATTTAAGATATAGACCATGATTAGTGACGAAGAAAAGTTCCAACTACATTCATTAAAATGGTTATTCATGGAAAAATTCCCTTAAATAAGCCAAAAAGTACGGTAGGTAATTGTTTTAGTATAATAACAGGAAATGGTACGCTCACACCCTGATTAGATCCCATCAGATATGAATTTATCTTTAATGGCCATTTTCTGTTCCCTTAGCTCTCAGTAATTACCAAGAAGTATCATTCTCTATCTTAAAGTCAATATCAGCAAAACCATACATATCAACCCTCTAATGAAACAAACATATTTTTCACTGATAGTTGAGGATTGTACTATTTTAACGCCTATTCTGGTGCTTGTTAGGAAACTCTAGCTGATAGTAAAAGCTGCGGAGCAAATACTGACCTAATCATAAATTACATTCTTCCATCAAAGGTTAATGCCGTCATATTAATACGAGCTGACTTCAGCTCATGGGGAGAGCAAATATTAATCAAATACGGGTGATATATGACTGAAGGGATTAATCTATCAACGTCCTACCTCGTACTCTACAAGTATACTAAGGTTAGAACGTAGGTTTCCGCGGCGATGGTTTGACCTCTGCATTTCTTCCGGGTTTCCTTCCGCGTCAGCTTGTTAGTAGACAACAGTTTCGCTGGCTATCCTGCCAGCGTCTTCAGGTCGAAGGTATCGGCTGTCGGTTTCTGCCTCGCTTATATACCGTAGGCTGGATGGGAGCTGCACTGTGATTGGCTGTTTGACTGGTCGCTTCTATCTGATTGGCTCTCTCTTGGATTACTCTTTTCCACGCGCTGTGAAGGAAGTATCCATCTTCTCTATTGAAATTCAATGGTGTTTTTTTGAATTTCTATTGCTTCCCTGATTTGCCTTGGGAAGTATCGGGACTCCTTAGCTATTGAAGAAAAGAAACTTTTAGCTAAGGAGTCCCGATACTTCCCAAGGCAAATCAGGGAAGCAATAGAAATTCAAAAAACACCATTGAATTTCAATAGAGAAGATGGATACTTCCTTCACAGCGCGTGGAAAAGAGTAATCCAAGAGAGAGCCAATCAGATAGAAGCGACCAGTCAAACAGCCAATCACAGTGCAGCTCCCATCCAGCCTACGGTATATAAGCGAGGCAGAAACCGACAGCCGATACCTTCGACCTGAAGACGCTGGCAGGATAGCCAGCGAAACTGTTGTCTACTAACAAGCTGACGCGGAAGGAAACCCGGAAGAAATGCAGAGGTCAAGTATACTAAGGACCTAAGCCACATTTTCCGAGGAAACTTATTTACCTGAACTGATATGGTTTAGAGGAATAAAAAGGTATTATACAAAACTGGGATAGATTTTTTAATCTAATAAATAACCTCTTTCATTCAACTTAATCCAAAACTCAATATTTGCGAGCCCAAATTTAGATTGCAGACATTTTTTTGTAGTCTTTCCCTGTAATGATTTGTACCGATGGATATTAGGCGCAATAAAAAATGTTAAATGTAAGCCCAACCCTAATAGTTGATGTCAAAGATAAAAAAAGAAAAAAATGTACATGGTAATAATACCAATTGGATCAAATGTCACGCAGCAGAAAGCTGCTGCCTCTATGCCCGAAACGAGTTATATAAGGGCTATAAAATTCTGGCTTCTTAACAGAGTTAATAGCATCTACTTTTATGATTTATGACCTTAAATTGTTTTTCCCCAACATAAGCCATCTTTTTCACTACTTAGCCATCTTTTAAATTTATTATAAAAATGGTATAGAAGAGAGGAATATTTTTATCCAATTCATGAAATTTTTTTTAAAAGAAAAGGAAAACTGTAAGAGAAAACGGATTTTTTTTTCAGTTTTCTCTTACAATTCCCGTTTTTCCTGAAATATCCTACCTTAGACACGTTCATTGTCAGCAAATTCTTTAGCTGTTTCTGATACTTCCACGTAAACACTTCCAGGGGACTATACGTCACGTGATCAAATTCTGGTAGTGATTTTTAACTACAAAGAAGACAATCTGCTCCACAAGTCTATATTACGTGCAGCCAGACCCCTATACTCTCCATACCCTGACTCCACTCCAGCAACAATTTTCATTTTTCAATTAAATGATCTCTGTAGCAATTAAAGGAACCAATTATTAAAAAATAAATACACTCCAATCCCTTGCCCACTTGATCAGCAATAGGTATTCACCGTGATTGAATTAGAAATAGCGGCATATTAGATGTATGCAGAGGCATAGAGTGTAGTAGATGTATACTAAATGAATGTAAAAGGTGCTTGAGAGTATTTGAGTTTCACTCGGTCCTATGAAACATCCTCTTTGAGCCTCATCACCTTCCATAGCACAAATTTTCTTTCATATTAACACATTAATTCCTTCGAAACGACTATATATAGCACGCGATTCATTTGGTCTTAAAAGTATGTAAATTTTAAGATCGTTTTAAACAAAAAATTGAAATGTTCCCTCTATAATGCATCGAAGATATTCATTTTATCCACCGTGATAGAGAGAAACTGAAAGCAGGGACCAGGTTTGCAGAAAATTTCACCGGTATTTTTTATCCTCGGCAACAGATTCTTTTTATACATTTGATCACATATTCGAGTAGCACTTATTGCAATTCAAGTGCTATTTAGTATCTTGAAACATGATGATTTGTTAAATGAATTTATACGGCGAATTATATTTATGTTCATCTTAATTCGCGTGTATACACGGACATCCTGTTAGAGAACTAGACAAATTAAGGAATACATTGCGAGGTAGTCGGCTAATTTAATTATTGACATCAACATCATTACTTAATACACTTACTTACTCTTATTCTAGTAGCCATTCGAAAACTAGAAGGTCTTTGGCCTCACCAACTAACAATAAGCGCCTCCACACTCTACGGTCGCCTGCCATATCCAGCTGGGCTCCGATCTTCCTCACATCCTTCTTAACTTCATCGCCCCAGCGCATTCTTGGTCTTCTTACCGGTCATTTGCCTTCGAGTTTGCCTTCCAGAACTTGTTTCAGCATTGGGTCCTCACTTCTACTATGGTGGTTGCCCAGCCATCATATTCTCTTGCTTTTCATTATTCCCACGATATCTGGTCCTTTGTATAGGTCTCTCAACTCTTTGTTCTTCCTAATTCTCCATCTTTCTCATTCCTTCATTGGGCCGAATATTCTTCTTAAAACTTTGTTTTCAAAAGTTATGAGCCTCTTTTGTGCGACTTTTGTAATAGCCCAAATCAACATCATTTCAGGTAAAAAATACTAAGATTGGTCTGACCCAATTCTCTTCTCAATACTCCTATCAGCTAATCTTTTTACACATACGCATTTCTTCTCCTTCACATCCTTCTTTGCCTGTTCTATATATTTCGTTCGAGGCCTTCCTTTAATTGATGACAAGGGTGTAATAATTATAGTAATTTCATTCACTAAATTTGCGGACAGAGTCAAATTCATTCATCCTAAGTAAAGTTGGCTTGATAAGGCGAAAAAAAATTCCGAAAAAAGGAAGGCGTGAAGTGTAGTCGGAGTAGCGATATCGCCAACTTTTTCGGGAAAAGCACGGGCGTCACATGCAATCAGCCTTACCTTGCGTGTTCCGTGAAAGCTGACCTTGTGAAATTGTTAAGGAAGCAATCCCCCTACTCGACAACCACTTTGGGCAAATATAAGGATCAACAATGACCTGTGGCAGTCGGAAAATCGATGAGAACGCGACCCCCTATATTATATTCGTAAATTATTTATATCTTCGCCATCCTCGAGACATTTTGGGTCCAATTTCAACTGGCGATTTTCGCCCTCCAAATAGAGCATAAAATATATAAATAAGCCTCAAAATAGGAAGATGAATGAGTTGGTTGCTGTTCTCAATTCTCAGGGGATAAGCGATTTCTGTGTAGATTCCTAATGCAAAAATACAGACCTCCTAATGCGAGGAGAGAAAGTACACAGAAGTGTTGCATTTCATTCCTTCTAAATCTAAACTCCCTCAATCGTGGCTTCGGTTACGAACTTGGCGAACGTCCTAAACTCTGTTAATACCATCAACGGCAAATATCGCCAGGATTGTCCTAATTCATAAAATTCTTTGTTAGGGATAATTGATAGGGCCACGGAATCAATGCAAGACCAAAAGATAAGTTAATTATTTTTGAACATTTTTCCTGGGTTCCTTGCTACGGATTGCAAAGATTTTTCAACCAAATTATGTTCGCCGCCGATAGCATTATTTTCAATTTGTTTTTTTTTTTCGACGCAGATGAAGAATTCTGATACCTCGACTTATTTATGAATAAGTCTAAAAATTATCATATGAGAAAAATATGATAGCCCTTAAAGGTTACGCTATACTAGAGGCCGAACTACGTATTGAAAGCGGATACTTCTTCCGGCAAAATTATATGAAAATTTATAAATCTCATCACACAGTGATGTAATTGGTATAGGTATTTAATTTCAAGGTATTTGTGACGAAAAATAATACTTCAGCAGCTCGATTCTGTAAATGTGATATGGCCGTCACAAGCGGATTTCGTCAATGTATTCACGGCTTTGACGCTGGAGCGATTCTGAAACTTTTTAGTGACGTCACTCTCACAGCCGCGTCCGTGAAAGTATTCACGCCCAAGAGGGCCCGTGGTAGCTTCGTCGCGGCAATGCGCTCTAATTTTTCATTATGAATTTACGCTGTGATTGATAATTAATAGCACATTATTCATTAATTACGATGGTGGCTATTGCATATTGTCACTTCCCATAAGTAATATGTATTATAAACAAATAAAAGAAATCCGTAAAGTTAAATTTACATCAGCGTACCATTTAATATTGCGATATTGCCTTTATTGCGATTGAAGTTGGTGAGAAGTTAAACTTTGCGCTGAGGGTTTGACAATTATCTTATATTTCTGCATCTGTTAGAATATACAAGTCAAATACTGAAAACTTAATGTTCATAATAATTTGGAGTAGAACCAATGGTAAAAGTATTGTACGGTATTGAATGTTAACAGATTTATTTAATATTTGTTTGGTAAGTTCAAGCCTTCGATTTGTTTTTATTAAGGAGAATGGAGGCTCTTTACATAGCTCCGCTACTGTTGCATGAGCATTAATGTCGACGGAGGCAATAGATGCACACACTTCAGCGGCAGATACGCGATATCAACAATCCCTTCGAGATTCGGGAAGAGGATTTAAGAGGTTTGTCCCGCGTATCTCGAGGATTGGCGATGGATATTGTCACTGAGCTCAAACCACTATTAATTCGTAGACGTTTAGGTGGCTTGCCGGGGCATGATTTTGTACGTTAAGGTAAACATTAATCATCCATTCCATCTCTTCCATGCATTATTGCTGCCGACGTTCAGTAACACGACCAACATGACTCTTTTTTCTGTTGACATAATAGAAATACTAAGACATGTAAACATCTCGTCTTCTAGCAGAAACTTTGAATAATCAACTCGTATTCGCGCCAGAAACATTTTCACCAGTATAAATCGTGAATAGTGGCATGTGCTTGCACAATCAGACAAATAAATATGCACGACGGCGCATTTAAAACTATCTACTGAAATGATGAGAACAGCTCAAACGCATACGAGAATGAACCATTATCAAATAATAAAATAACACTTGTTCTCATTCCGCGTAAGCATTTGCTCCATATTATTATTGCTAATTATTGCTATTGCTGAGAAAATTAGTGCTAATTGTGCAAGTACGAGCCTGCTACGTGATAACTGGCTTTGATACGCGGCACTTGGCAACATATAAAAGAGGTAATATACAGTAGCTACTAATTAAGCAACCGTAACTTATCATTAGTAGGTACTTTTAAAAGAAAAGACCTCACTCAAAATTGACTAAAGAAGTATTATTTACTTTGGGAGTGAATATTCCACGGCATTGTATATGTTTCTCTATGGTAACTGAAGTTGCAGTTGGCCGCTGAAGTAAGTTTGTATCGGAGATTCTGATTCGTTCCTCGCGTCCGCACAGCTACCAACATAAGAAACTGAAGTGATCGTTCGCAATCCGTCAAAAATCTCACGACACAGGCTTACAGGATCGCTTGAACGTCTTTCACGGTGAGAGGCGTGAGAACTCCGCTGTGGTTCGAACCACGCGAAGCACAGGTATGACATTTACAGAATCGAGCTGCTGGCCGATGCGATGTCACAATAGAAGTCATGATTGCCAAAAAGGCTCTAGTCCTTTTTGTATGTATTTCTGTTGAACAGTTTTATTATCGTGATGAACTCTTCTCGGGATCTACGCCGGGAATTGACTAAAGTTTTATTGTCGCTGTTGGAATTATTTTCGGGTCCTCCACCGGGTAAGGTTTTCTATTGCCGACGTTTCGATACTCTACCCACGAATCGAAATGTCGGCTGTGGAAAATCTGTCTTGGCGAGAAGAATTAGTCCTGCAATTGGTTCGCCGAGAAAGAGTATCATTCCATTTCGGTTTTATTATCTTTTAGGATTACTTGAGCTGTTGCTTCCATTTCCTCCTATGTATGACATTGTATAGGATAATAAATCTATGCATGAAGATGGTTTTCGCAGCTTCGAAAATCTACTGATAAAATAGGCTTTGTGAAATGTTCTCGGCATCGCCACTGGGTCAGGAACTGCATAACTGCCGACGTTTCGATGCCAGACTCGGCCATCGTCCTCAGGGCTGTGAGGTCGCTCGAAACGACGGCAGTTATGCTCTTCCTGACCCGGTGGCGATCCCGAGAACATTTTACTAAGTCTATTCGCCAGGAAAGCACTAAATCTTCAAAATAGACTTGTCTCAAAACATTGCAGCATGGACTTGTGCTATTTTGAACATGACGGTTTCATTTTGCTGGCTTTAGTTCTCAACTCATGCGTGAAAACGTCGCAAGAGAGCAGAGCAGAACAATAGAAATTTTGCGAAAAAAAAGAGGCGAATAAATTAGGCAACTTCACTGTCACGAATAAGCGTCAGTGCGGAGGGAATCCAAGGACGAGGAAAAGACAGCGGCGCGCTCCTTCCGACTGCCTCCCTTCTTGATTGCGGAGCCAACTCCTTCGGAATACTTGGAATCGCCGCGTGATAAAGCTCCTCGTAAATCGAAAGATTGTGTTCACTGTCCAAACGCTCCGTACACTCCGGAGGGTGGCACGCGAAGGATAACCTTCAAGGTTCCGTCAGCGGTCGATTTCGCCATGTCGACGGAATATCAGTCCGAAACAGTAACAAGGCAAACCTTTTAATCATAGGAATCAATGAACACAGCTTGCATGGGTTATCAGTATTGAAACTAGCTGTCTAACAATGTCTATTGTCTTGAGGTCCGACTTGAGCCTTCAATATATTAATTTTCCATTGTAACGAATTTCGTGATTGAGGTGGTCTGCAATCTAGGATACCTTCATTAAAAAGAAAATTTTGTCTATACTTGAAATTAACATTTTAAAATTCTAGTCAGATAATCGTGCCAGTTTTTGGTAGAGAGTTAACTAATGGGTCATGTAGCACCTCCTTAAGCTGGCAATTTTCTTCATCCAGTACGGTGTTCGCTTAAGACAAGTTTCACGGTCTTTAAAAAGATTTTACCACCATTAATACGTCCATCCATTAACTCTAACAAATAGTTGGATTGAAAGTAGAAAATAAAAAATACAGCCGTTTTGTATATCGTGCCATTAAAAAAAATTCCGTTCACTATCTCACGCTTCACGCGAACTTTCATGCGTAGCGTTTGAAATAAATCAAAATATGCTGTGGATGGTATTAACATAAAGGTAACAGGTGAAGTGAAGTACCTGGAAGTTACGATAACCTCGAACCTCTCGCGGGGAACACATATCGATCGCTAAGTTCTAACAATACGTATATCAAAAATAGCAAATTTTCAGGGGAGCAAAAAATTATTTTTTTAAATTTTACCCTGAAATTAAAAACCAAAAATTCATAAAACTGAAAAAGAAGTATACATTTGCAAACAAAGAGTTGTTTTTGATTGAATTTTATATTTTAAATGTCATTACTTTTCCTTTAAGATACCTGTCTCAGACCGGCCAAATTTTGAGAGACATGTTGTTGGAACCTAGTCATCGATATAGGGAATATTCATGTCCATTCATTCATTCATATAAATTATCATATCTATCTGAATCCTCTAACAGCCTACTTGTGAAATAAAATAATCTACTGAAGAACGATAGTTGAAAACTTGTTCCTAAGGCGATCGGTTCCTGCCAAATCGAGAGAGGCCCTTTCAATACTCCAATCCAGTAGGGTGGTTTCCTATTATTTTTTTATTGCCTAAATCGAAAGATTATTACTCCTGGAGTACGTATTTCACGCATTTAGATTTTTAAATGACGATATCTATTTTTCGCGATTAAATGAAAAGTGAAAATTTTCAAGCGCGCGAAAACGCGACGCGTAAGTATGAATGCCGGGAAATCTCTCCGTGTGACGTATTTCTGGTTCCCGCTGCCGCCCTGTGAGGTGACCTTGAGGCGAGTTGAGCGCTGATACGACGCAGGCTGCTAGCGGGTAGCTGAGTACCCTGCTGGCTGGTAGCGCATGGCTTAAATAAGGATTATTAATACCTTATCAAACGAAGAAAACTTTCCGACCTTAGCCAGTTTTAATAAGTGATTATTAAGACATGTTTCCCTGTGCTCTGTGCCTCATGCATGCATTGGTAACCTCAGACGATGTATAACTCCTATCTTCTCGTATAGAAACTAGGTCCCTGTGACGTCACGTGGAGTGGCATCGCATGGGCGCCAATCTGACCCTTTTCAAATGAGGATAAAAATGGACCATAGTCATTCGTCTAAACCGGTATTTCTAAAAGGAAATAATTTGTATATTATGAATACAGTAATGGTGGGTAACGAATCGCAATCAATGCCTTTCGTTTTCTTAGATGAAGGAAACTACCCTATTAAAAGGGGATTTCATGTTGGAAATTTCTCTCATTTCGGGAGTCCTAATTAAGATCAAGAGCTAGAAAAGACGTGGCTGCCGTGTTAATTCAAAATGAGATGAGGTCAGCGAGCCTGTGAATGCGAGTATTATACACTCCTTTCAACGATTGAAAAATGCAACTTCTCGTATTCATTTCTCACTAGATGTGTAATCAGCATCCACCTCCCAGGATGCATTCGCATTGGCATGTTCATGTACATATACACTAAAACCTCAATGTAGTGAGCCTCTTTACATCATAAACCTCCATACTTCATACTACCCCCACCGTTCCGCCAGATTTACATTTAAATTTTTAGGCAAACCTCTTATGTAGTGAACCTCTTTATCTCGTAAAACCTCCGCTTATCATACCAAGGAGATACCCTAGAGACAGCCTAACTACCTCCGCAAATCGTACCCAGACCACTAGAGACCATCCACAGCCGCGATTACGTGTATGGAATGACATTTTCAGCGATAAATGTTTCACCCTAATTTTTTTTCTTATACACCTTTAAAATAGTGTAATTTTCACGTTAATCATTAGCTGTGGCCATTTTGTTCCATATGAGAGCATACCTAACAGTAAATAAGAAAACAGGTATCCCACTATCTTAATTATTTTAAGTGACTTTTGAATTAAGAGAGATCAAAACATTTTCTCTCGAATCATGGTAAAAATCATGCGATAGCGCTCGCTTTCTGTAATTATTAAATAATAAATGTATGTTCACTAATGCATGCATGTTTGTTTAAACGCATAAGTATAATGGTTTAAAAGATAATAGTGCCTTTCATTTCCGAAGGATATAAAAAAATGGTCCCAATCACTGAAACCTCTCTATAGTGAACCTCCATACATCAAATTGCCCAAAGTTTGGTCCCTTCCATTACTATGTAAAGAGGTTTACTGTATTAAAATATCTGATGGCTCATAAGGAGTATTTTGGATCTTCGGAAACTCGTAATACTTTCCGCGCTATCCATATTTAGAGTTTAGCCTCGTCTACATCTACATAATTCCCCGCAAGCCGCCTAAAAGGCGTGTGGCAGGGCTCGAGTCTAAAGGCCGTTTTACACGGGGCACGTACTTGCACAATCTGACGTATGTACGAAGGCGCAGTCAAAATTGCGTCGTGTTAAGCGGTGAATTGCTAGAACACATGCGAGAATGCGTGGACGTGAGATGGCAAAATAGCCTCTTTCCTAATTTCGTTCATGCATTCTCGCAATTCCACGCCATTTTAGAAATTAATGCAGTTCTAACCTGCGCAATTCCGTGCCCCGTGTAAAACGGCCTTAAGTAAATTTCACAGGGGAATTAACGGGGAAAGAAAACACCGCAATGGCATCTAGTAACACGTAGTACTAACATCTAGCACCATGAGCCTCGGTAGGATTGCGGTGGGAATTCAGGAACCTGGATTGCGTAGTGTTGCGCGCAGTGGACAGGAAAGTCAAAGGTCCGTGGTTCGATTCTCTGTGCAAGGGAATTTCTTCTCATGGCAATTCATGTATAAAACACCACTAAGTAAGCCTGGCTGTTAAATCTGGAGCCATGGGTACAGCTGTTTGGCAATCGATTCATCCCTTCACTGGTAGTTAAATGTTTGAGCAATAGGGTGGTTTCCTACCATTTTTTATTGCCTAAATCGAAAGATTATTACTCCTGAAGTATATATTTCACGCTTTTAGATTTTTAAATGACGATATATATTTTTCGCGATTAAATGAAAAGTGAAAAATTTCAAGCGCGCAAAAACGCGACGACTAAGTATGAGTGCTGGGAAAAGCCCGTGTGACGTCTGGCTGCCGCTGTGTGAGGACACCTGGGTGCGAGGCTATGAACGCCGCTACGATACAGGCTGCTTGCTGCTGAGCATGGCGGTAGCGTGGAGTACCCTGCTAGCACGTAGCGCTTGGCTTAAATTAGGATTATTAATACCTTATCAAACGAAGGAAACTTTCCGACCATAGGCAATTTTAATAGGTGATTATTAAGAGATATTTCCCTGGGCTCATGCATGCATTGGTAATCTCAGACGATGTAAAACTCCTGATTACTCGTATAGTATCTGGACCCTTGTGACGTCACGCGGAGTGGCATCGCATGGGCGCCAATCTGACCTTTTTCAAATGAGGTTAAAATTGACCATTAACACTCGTCTAAACTAGGAGTTCTAAAACGAAACAATTTGCATATTATAAATACACTAATGGTGGGTAACTAATCGCAATCGATGCCTTTCGTTTTCTTTGATGAAGGAAACTACCCTATTATTTCAGGTGGTGATGGGGTTGGTGTAATGACTGGAGTGTTGGCTTCCCACCGAGTCGGTGGTGGCATATTGATTTTTCAGATATTACCCAATCCATGTTTGAGTGCTAAGCGGATGGCTCGTCTTTTGAAATCTACCGGACAGCAGATCACCCTGTTAACCGTCTACGTTTCCTTCGAGCGCCTGATTCCCCGAACGCGACGCGGCGCTTCTCGAATCTTCCCCAATCGTCCAGCGGTCCATCGTCCCTTCCCTTCTACCGCCCCCTTTCCGCCGCCCTCGAGGTTTCCATGGCACCACACATGTAACCAGCGTAGAAGCCATACTTCGGGAAAAGATCCTGAGAAGTGTTGACATGCGTTTTACTTGTTTCTTTCTCACCTAGCACTTTTGTGTTTGGGCTTATTCATAACGCAGACCTTCTGAATATTTTATTCTATTCCGTTCGGCAACCCTTATCTGTAAAATCAGTTGTGCTTGTGGTAAACATTCATTTTTCTTTGGAAAACGAATTTCAGGTTATACATACGGATGTAATCTATTACTCTCCCTTATTTGTCCAGGGGACGAAGAATTAAAATTTTCAATAAACGTTAATGCCATAAATATTTAATAATAATACTTGTAAGCATTGCGTATGAAATGGATAACAAATAATTTTAACGCATTCACTTACAGTCTCATTCTTAAACTGTCATCGGTCAATTACTACATGGTTTGTCGCAGCTCTATACACAATTCTACACATCAGCTAATTTTTCCTTTCATTAGCGTTAAGGAATGGAAAGTGCCTGATTATTGACAGAGAAGTAACCGTATTCTTAAATCTACCTATATTCATCCAAAGTTCTGTTTTTTTCATTCATTGGGTTTATTATGTTAATACGGCACAATAAGTGGAGATATTCCAAAACGTTTCATGAAAATGACAAGCACTTCTTTTCCCGTATATACTTGCTGAAGTGACACGATCATGAGTTGTCGGTAAGATTCAGAAGGTGGATCTGTGGTGATGGTCCTTTTCGAAGCAGGGAGATGACGAGATGTGAGGCTCAGACAGTCTGGGACCGAAGGTCAATGACTTAATGGGCAGTGGGACGGGGAATTTAAACTGTAATTGGGCGGAAGCATAGTTGAAGCCGATGGAGCTCGTCTATTCGGCTAAAAGACGGATGGAAAGCGCTCACTCGGGATACGGCTAGTCACGGTTTAGGAGCGGTGACTCAGAGCAAAAGAGTCGAAGCGTGGACCAATGGTGGCAAACGTATATTCTAAATTCTCTGATTCCGCCCCTACTGCTCCTTTCTTCAAGAGTAATGCTATCTATAATATATCGAATATATTATCCAATGAGACTTTTACTCTGCAACATCCGCATCTACATTATAGGTCATAGGCGTTTTTACTTAAAATTTGGACGGAGTCATTATCATAAATTAAACTTAAAGGCATTCATGGTGATTGGTGAAACAAAAACCTAGTACTGATCCAAAAACTTTTATTTGCTATCAACTAGTTTCGACGGCCATAACGTTATTTTCAAGGCAACCAAAATAAGTTGATTTCATAAACTTATAGGGTTTACTAATGAAATTTTTGAATGAATGTTTTCATTTATTGCCATAGTAAACTCTTCGAAATCGGTGAAAGTTGTTTACCATAGCATAAAAGAAATTTATACGTAATTCTGGGACAACAAAGGGGAAATAGTCAATGCTGGAACGAATCAGAGTAAACTTGCGTAGTTCCAAGGGTATTTACTTCTAGAGTCGTTTTTAGAGATGAAATTAAAGCTTAGGTAATGCTATGGATTGATCCTCTAACCAGTTGTCTCGTGTATTTATTGATCAGCTAGTTTTATTTTTAAATAGATTGGGAGATTGGCATTAGGGATTGGCGTATTTACTAGAATTTTCGTGCTATCTACATTTCAAATATGACCCGTGGAGCTAAATCGATAAGGTAGGCGGTTCGGTGTAACATATTAGTAATTAAAAACAGGATTAAACCCCGGGGTACAAATTTATGCCAATAAAGCGAAATAATCTTTTCTGAGTCGTACTGATTCTTCACTGAATGCAAATGCAGAAAAACAGCTGACTGATGACGCAAAATATGGTAGATTAAGGACGTGGAATAGATGTGAGGTATGACTGATGATATCAATTTCAGACATAGTTCCATTTTTGACCTGATGGAATTGTTTTACGTTATTATATAAAAATTGATAGTACCTAAGGACGACATGAAAAGACGACTATCGAAAGGCGAAAAATATCTCATATTTTCTATTTCGCTCTAAATACTTGATTCTACGATACTTACATTATCTAATATATATATCTAAGGTATTATCCCATGAGATTGCTTCATACTGCAACATAAGCTGCAATGTTTTAGGTCATAGGCATTTCAATCCAAATATTTTATTATAGCCATCATCATAATGTAAACATTTAGGTTTTAATACTGAAAATATTGAATGAAAATGTTAATTTATTAGCATGGTTGACTCTCGGAAAGCGGTGAATCATCGTCAGGTATTAGTGTTCATCTTCATCACTATAAAATATCTTTCACTTTTTCTAATGTCTTATAAAAAATATTTTTCCGGTATGAAATATGGAGATGAGAAATATTAAGAAACCCATAAAGCATATGAGAAGTAGCGATTTGTAATCATTATGTTTCAAATAAATTTGTCTCGCATATGAGTAAGAGCACTATTTGGAATGTTAAGAGAATTGTTGTTCTTTTCATGAATAATTTATTTATCTATTCATTTTATAACTATGTGCAAACAAGAAATAATGTTTATGCAACAGTTTAAATTTTCAAATGTAAACAAACATTCTGGTCCCGCTAAGCCGAAATTGGCTTGTCAGCAGGTGCCAACTTAAGCATTACAATTTGTGTCTTGTAAAAATTACTAAATTAACAATTTCATTAACAAACAAATTAAGCATTAAAAAAAAACATTCTTAATAGCAATTAAGCATATCATTATATAAAATACTCTTACATTCCATTATCAACAACCAGTCAATATCCATGTCTTAATTTTTCTTTTTACTTCACTCAACGATTTTAACTCTTTAAATTCGCTCTTCAAATTATTAAACAGTTTAGGTACAACAACTTTCAATTGCCTACAACCCTTTTGCGTATAACATCGCGGAATCTCATACTTTCCTAAAGCCCTTAAATCGATATTACTATTATTATTTCTTTTCCTTTTGTATCTATTATTAAAATAATTATCAATTATTAATATGTACTGATACAATTTATCAAGTGGTAATATACCAAGGTCTTTAAAATATGGGTCACCTAAATATCTACCATCTTCCTTAAAGTTTGTTTGATGAATCATTTTTAAAATCCTTTTTTGGTTGGACTTCAATCTTTTCATATTAGTCACACCACATGATCCCCACACAGTAAGGCCATATCTGAGAAGGCTCTCAAAAAGACCGTGATACATCATTTTGAGTACATTTTTCGGGACGCTGTCCTTCAGATAATAAAATTTGTACATAATGCATCTGAGCTTTTGCTTCAATTTTGATACATGAGAATTAAAAGTGAAATTACAATCAACTATCAAACCCAAATATTTATATTCGTTCACTAGTTCTAAAATATTACAGTTACAAGTTATCATGTTGGAATGTAGACATTCATGACCGTGAGATTTAATATGTATTGATTTAATATTAGAAGCAAGATAAGTGATGTGCATTGTTTTAGATTTTTTTTCATTTAAAATTAAATTATTGTCATGGGACCATTTTAACATATTATTGATATCATTCTGCATATTATTGACGGCATTTTTGAAGTTGACATGACTAGATATCAAGACTGTGTCGTCAGCATACAAAAGTAAATTACATTTTTTAATACATTCATGCATATCATTAACATAAATTAAATACAAAATTGGCCCCAGAATCGATCCTTGGGGCACTCCCATTTTTATGCTGGTAATATCACTAACAACATTTTGAACTTTCACTACCATCTTTCTATTAAATAAATAATTAATAAAACCAATCAAGCAACAACCCTCTCACTCCAATATTGTATAACTTTTTAAGCAACAATGTGTGATAAACCATATCAAAAGCCTTTTTATAATCAATGTAAGTTATTACAACATTCTTTCCTCTATCTAAATTATTTCGAATATTCTCTGAAAAGTATTCTAAGGCATCCTTTGTACCTTTCTTTTTTTGAAAACCATATTCATGCTCAAAAATTGCTCTATTTTTGTCCAAAAAATTTAACAGCATGTCTGCCACATATTTTTCTAATATTTTACTCATACAAGGTAAGATAGATATGGGCCTATAGTTCTGTGTTTGAAGGTGATTTCCACTTTTGTAAATCGGACGAACAATAGCTGTTTTCAATTCAACAGGAACAATGGAATTTTCTAAACTAGTGTTAATAAATTTTTTTAAAACCGGTATAAAGATGCTGTTAGATTTGCTGCTTGAATTTGTAACTCCCAATTAACATCCTTGAAGACGGATACCTGGGGTATAGCCATTATCATAATGCAAACATTTAAATTTTACTGCTAAAAATATTGAATGTTGATTTATTAGAATGGTTGACTCTCAGAAATCTCTATGAAAGATCTTTCGCAGAGGATAAAATAATACTTTACATTTGTTTTAATGTCTTATGGAAAATATTTGAAACCTAATACATAAATCTAAAATAAAATTGAATGCACTACATTTCAATGAACACATAATGCATTCATTGATGGTGAAAAAAGAAAAATATTCTTTCGTAAAGCACAGGAAAACGTGTAAATTGAATGAACTAAGTGTAAAGTGTAAGTGGATTTATTCAGCATTTTCTTACCCAAGAAATCCAAAAACTCACAATTTCTCAAAAACGAGAATTATCTTCAGATTCCTACCAAAGCTTTACCAATATTCAAACACATCAACACAAATTCGCCAGAAAAATATTATTGATAATCCTTTAAAAATTAAGATTTTCTTTCATCAATATGTCCCATTTGGATCTCATTTTAAAATTGAAAATATGTAACAAAGTGACTTATCCCCAAGAATTATTCTTCCTATTTCCTCACTCACTCTGTGGACATACTAGTTAAGTCCACCAGTTATTGAAGTTTTTTCTTTATCATTTTATTTCGCCGTCTAGACGATTGCGGCGCGCGTGGAGTCCAAGCAATTCCATTTTGGCTCGGTGCCACCCACTCTTAGAGGCCAAACGACCGCGTTGTCTCGTGTACGAGAGAACTCAACATCGTCTAACTATTGCATGAGATTACGGACGACGGGACCCCATTACAGCTAGAGGGCTTGACTTAAGACGAAAACAGTCAAAGGAACACTGAGATAACTTGATTATCATCATGTAATCGCCCCTCGAAAGTCGATTTGATCAGTTTATCTCTGAATTAGTTGATCCCTTTCGGTTATCAATTTTAACTTTTACTCTCTTGTCATCATCTCATTTAACGCATAATGACCATGTACTGATTTGCTAAATACTGAGGTTGTGGCCACGGTAATCCGTTTGTTGCATTATATTTGTTTGATTTGAAATTGAAATTAGCTCATTTATTTAACTTTAATTTGTCACAAGTGCACTTTTAAATGGCCGTCTTGCTGTATGTGTATCATTTTATTCAGATAAATAAAATTAAAATAAATAGATTTAAAAGGAAGACATCTGCTATTGGCACAAATTTGGATGAATCCCTGTTTTTTTCAATGACTGCTTTCAGTCTGATTAGCGCTTAATGTATTTATACTATTTTTCTCGAAAAGAGCTCATTTAAGGCTTTTTCATAAGAGATTTTTAAAACTATCAATAGCGATGGACTATCACATATACTCATCCCCTGAATTGGGACAACCTCCCCGGGTTGGACTCATACCCGCGACTTTCGGTTGGCAGAAGAGTACTTTACCCCATGGTCATCGAGGACGACCGTTTCTTTAATGCTAATGGGAGAATCTCACGGAATTAGATTAAGTAAACTTTACTACTCATTTAATAAAATTAAGCGCTATAAATTGCTAATGAGGAATGAAAACTTGACTGAGGTCAAGCTTATGTAAGTTTCATGAATGAGACCGACGAATTCAGTGGTGATAATAGGAAAAAATAAAGCGGAGTGAATGATAAGAATACCAATTTTAACCAACATATAAATCTTCAATTTTAAATTTTGCGTTCCAATTAATGAGGTATCATGTCTTGGATTTGTGCTCTCTAGGATGTCGATTCTTTAAAATTGTTTTCACGGATCCCTCTGTGGTACGCTTATGATGGGTTCGTTTTTATTTCCAGGTACTGTCACGGAATTGGTATTTTTCGTTTCTTTTTAAATTTCATTTTATTTTCACAATTTTTTTCACCGAAGCTGTGAACGAAATTCAGATCATAATAATTACATCTTTGGTTGTTTCAGCTAGGGTTTTAATATCATCAATAAACATTACGACCAACAGAGTGTGATATTCCTCTATTCATTTCTATCCTGCTCTTTTCGCCTTATTGTTCTCTTAGACTTTTAATACAATGGACATTGAGTAAATAACCTGCAATTTGGACATCCTAGCTTATCTGCTGTTCTGACCTGTTGCCTTTTCCTCACATTCATTTATTGTGATTTATTTGCTTTTATACTGGTACGGCTGTAATATTAGTCTTTGAAGTGCACTCCTCGATATTTCGAACATTAGTTTCTAAGAGTATCAAATGCTTTATCCTGATTTATATAAAATCTATTTCTGTCTCTTATTTATGTACCTGCATTTTAATAACAAGAAAACCATCCCATTTTTATAAAGCCTTCTATTTATTGCTAAACAACATGCTCAAATTGCTTCTCTTGTATCTTTATCGTTCCGGGAACTAAATTAGTTAATGCTACGTATTCTACTCCTCTTCAACATTCTCTTCCTCACAATACGGTATAAAGAGAATCCTGAAGACATATTAGTAATGGATTTTGTGGGCTCATATTTAAACTATTATCTTGTTTTCAATTTCAGAATCGTTTTGGTGTAAACAAAATTTTCTAGTATCTCCACTGCATTATTAATGGTGGTAATCCCCTGGTAATAATGCCCTAATATGCCCTCATCGTGTGCCCCTCACACCAAATTTATTTCTCAAATTTAGCTTTTGGAGGGCTTATCCTCGTGGTTTTTTCCCAATTTGAATTCTTACTTTCTCTAGATTAATACGAGGTGACATTTTCTTGGTTCTTGGCGGCAAGATTTGTATCTTCTACATAATATTTTCAACGCCAAAACTCTTCTGAATTCTAGTTGAAAGATTCAGGCGTTACATTCACATAGTGATCAACCTGAAGGCTCGTAGGGATTACTATTATTATGAGGCGTTACTTACATCACGTTAATTTATTGCGCAATGCCTGCCTCTGCCGACGAAACACTTTGTGCAGTTCCACAAAATCTATCTTGGAACTGATTTAAATGCTTTAATCATTTTCTTCTCTCTTATCTACTTACCGGCATCATACTTTCTCATGAATCAGTTTTCACCTTACCCTTATCTGGAATCGTAGGCTGTTCACTGGTTTTGCTATGTTTTGATCTTAAAAGCGACTTTTAAAATTTATTTTCAATTTTTTAGTCCACAATTATGTCCCTCCTTCTGTTTACTTACCTTATTTTTTATCTTTTATACCTTGCTGTCTGATTTTTTTCGGCATTTTTTAAATCTCTTTTGGCACGATTTCAATAGAAATTTTAATAAAATACTCAAGATATCTTCAAAATTTGCGTTTGATTTTTCCCTTATCATTGAGAGGAATATGAAGTAAATTTTATTACTTCTTTGTGTCCCTAAATTGTGTTTAATTAACAAACTTCCTTTCCATATTAAAATTTTCAATAAAGTTTTTTGGTTATTTTCGGTACCACCTAATAAATCAATTCACGCTAAAATACTTCTCTGCAGTATCTTAATTCGACTTGCGAAAGTAATGATAAGAATTTTAAAAATGTTTTGCAATGGGATGCATTCGACTTTCCCGCGGTATTTCGAGGTCTTTCAGGTCACTGCCGCTCGTGGCGCACGTTGCCTGCAAATGCCTGCCTCTGCCGACGAAATATGAAACTACTGGATGTGGACCTTTTCTGTACGTTGCCGAGCGGGTATCTTGAAATACGTTCGATGTACCCGTTTCTCATATTGCTTTTAATTGCTTAAATCCAAAGTTAACTTAGCCACGAATTTTAATCGAGTTCCGACTGAAAGCACTCCGTTTTTCGGCTGTTATTTTGATTACTGAGGATTTACAGTTGGATTCGATTGATTTCTTTTCATTAAGACTTTCTCAGCTGTCGTAAGGAGGCTTGTAAAATAATAGAAATACAAGTCATGTTTCTTAAAATTTAAAGATATTCTCCAGCAAGCGTTTCTCATCGATTAATGGTCGCAGAGTCGGCTCTCCTTGCAGCATTTAACGGAAATTACTTGTGAAAAATATCATTTTTACAGTATCACTTTGAAATACATATTAATGCATACTAATGTTGAGCATACATCACTTATCCTGAAATATTGGTAGTTTTGACAAAAAACTTAAGTAATTTCCATTATGTCATAAGAATCGAGATTGAAGTGATACCTTCTGGAGAAATAATGCTTTTTAAATGCTGCAGAGGTAAAATACCTTGCCAAATTTAATATACATATTCAATGCCCCGGAATATCTTTGAAATTCATTACATTTTCGGAATAGGGAATGGGAGGTATAGTAAATTGGTTGTAGCCTTAGGAAGACCAATTCCAAGTGCATGAATTATGTTGCAAAACATATAAACAAGTTTTAAAGAAGCTACAGGGAAGAGAAACTGAGAGGTGAACGCTAATAAAGCGATTCATAGAAAGATAATTGCAATATTCTTCTCTGAATAAATACCATTTTATTCGTTCCATCGAACCCAAATTACGAATGTTGCTAAGCAATGGATGTGCTTACAAAATATTTTTCTCAAACATTTCTTTTTTTTTTGGTGACGCGGACCATACTAAGCTTTTGAATACTGACTGAAAATATTTTTCTAAAAAAAAAGTCTAAATAAACTACATTTCTTTTTCAATTTCTCTTTCTCAAAGGGTTAATAACTACGCAAAGTTGTAAGGAGCCATGAGTACATATATGCAGTATCTCATTGTTAGTCAATCGAGGAAACGAAATGAAAACCTCGTTATTTTACGCATCGGTATTTATACAATAAATATAGGTTAAAATATCATTCCATAATTCTCCTCTTGATTGTCGAGAATAATGCAAGCATTGCTATAAAACCGGCCATGGGATAAAGATAGTCGTTTTACGTCTAATATCATTTGAAGTTGACAATTAGCATTCTTTGTTATTGATAGCGGTTTTGTACCCAGGAAGTATCCATTGTAATGTAAGAACTGGTAGCGCCATTTTATGTGTTGGAATTTCACCGCAAAAAAGGCTATTTAAAAGCTAAGTGCCATTTTCCTTTATTTTCTTGCGAAGGTGGTGGAAGTGGTAGTGTAATAATATATAATTGGTTTTACGCTCCGACAATTTCTGCTTACAATTATTGACCGTATAGATATTTCTTAATGTCATCCCTCAAGGAACAATACGTTTAAAATGCTCGAACATCATTGTAATGTACTTGGAGCGCCATTTAAAAATACATTTCTGCCCTCGTAAATTTTGTACGTAACTGTCGAGTTTCCTGTTCCTGTAGTGTCTCATTAAAGGTTTCTTCTCTGAAGATAAACCTTCATGGTCACTATGGAGAAATTATCTTTCCAAATTGTCAATTATTTTCATTCAGGGATTGGCAGATGTGTAACTAAACAGCAAAATTTTCATCTAGAACTCCGTATCCTCGTGAATCTTTTGTTTTCAGTATGTTGCTATACAGAAAACGTCCTTTTATTTAACGCATCCACCATTAGTGTATCATCGAAAACTCATTCATATTCCAGTAATCCTGAAACTGATATGTACTTTAGCTTTTCTTTTCTACGTTTATCAAGCTATTTTCTAACTTATTTTCCTCTTCCTTGTGACCTTCTTCATTTCCCCTAAGTAATTTTCTCCTGGTCTTCCTAGAGTTAATTTTTATTTAATTTTCCCGTTTCTCACTCTATTTTTCCATAGATCTACTGAATCCGCCGCAAGGACTAGGTCCTGATGGTTACTATTATTTTCTGATCAACTTTTCCAATATTTCATACAAATCATCCATAGAATGGCACTTCCCGCACTTATGTTTTCATATAATATTTCCTTGCTGTCAGTCTGATGCTCTTGGGACGGATTTTCTGGCTTCTTGCGATGTTTCTGCCTTACCTTGGGCAGATTGTCTCTTGATGTATGTTGTTCCTTATGAATAGGTCGGCATAATAACAATTTTAATAGTGAGGAGGGACGTAATATCAGTGCGTACTGCTTCGAAAAATATATACAGCAAGAGGGGCGACTGCAAGAAGGCCTTTTTTTAAGCTTTTAAGCAGGTAGCTTGCCATCTTTCCCACATTTAACTCCCACTTTTTGATTGTATGCGATTTTACGAGTCTTAGTAAACGATAGTGATTATTTATAGCCAAATTAAGAACAACTTGGTTGTTTATGACACGGCGGCTTTGGAAAAAAAGACTTTTAGACTGTCACGAAAATATAAAAAAATCACCGATATGATTTTAAGAGATTTAATTATCAACCGCACGATATAAAATGTTGCACCTTCTCTTAAAAACATCAACCTTGCCAGGAAAGGGCAGGTAAATTTCTGAAAATCTGCAGCAGTCCTGCTAAGGAATAATTTGAGAAATTTTTTTTGAAAAGTATCGAGGAAAAATTTTTACGTTGGTTCTGTGCGACCTGTATGCTACCTTGCATTGGTGACTATTTCTACCAGTCTAGTCGAGTTTTTTTGTTGCATCCATGCAAAAAGCGGACAACCCTCTAGTGTGCGGAGAGGTATATATAGAGTCTAATTATTTTTCTTCCGCGTCCTAGAGATTCCCATCCCATCCATCGTTCATGGGCGTAACCAGGATCAAAACTGGAGGTGGCAAGCCGGGGTCGTTCAAATTGTAACATATTAGCAAAAAAAAGGTTAATGAAGCCAACATTTTAAGAAAATTATGACAGCAATTTATTAGTTTTTAAAATTATTTGCTTGAAAAAATAATGATTTTTATTTTAGTTCCAATACTTATATCATTTTTCTTCAAAAGAAAATTTGCCTAAAACCTTCGTTTTGAACTAAATATATTTTCGCCTCAAGGGGGGACAGCTGCCCCCTCTCACCCTCCCCACTGGGTATGCCCATGCCTTCGTTTGTATCTTTAGAAAATATATATTTTGCCTCGCTTCATGTTGGTCCCCGACCCTGATGAGGTTAGGAGCAAATATAGAAGAAAAGACGAAAAGTTGGACCTTGAATTCTTGCCGATGATGGCCAAAAAGAGCGTTCCAGCACGTAAGAAGTTTGCTGAACTTGTAAATTGCGGTTTATCGAAGTTTTGTTCAAAAAATTTCTATCTACGACGATCAACAAAAATATCTCAAGTCATGTTGTAGGATTACTATGGGGTAAAGTACTTTATTCTCCCAGCTATCCAGTGTGCTTTATATAAATCTGGTGTCATCTCCTCTCGCATTGTGGCATTGAATTCCTACATATGCAGTATCTCACGCTCCTTCTCTCACTCAAGGGGTATTGCTCTTTATTATGGATGGCATCATTGAAAACTTAATCACACATTAAAATGCATTGGCAATAATCTGTTATCGTCAGGAGCATGTTACTATATATTTTTCTAATTCGTCTGCACATAGCTCAACGCCTCGCTTATAATCATTTTTGCTGCTGGCATTTCTTTTAATTTTTTTACTCCCACGTACCGGCAAGTAGCCAGAATTTGCTTCGCGAGAGGTGTTGCAAGCTTTAAGAGGTAGGTTATTAGATAGATGGAAAGACGAAAAATATTAATTGTTCAGGAAAAATTCTGTGAGAACAAAAATAATATTAAATTACATAAATATATATAGTTTTCTAGCACATTAAATAAAAGATGGATGATTACAATGATGATAAACTGAAATTTTAAAAATTCATATGCATATGTTTTTCCAATTTATGACATAACCAAACATAGCAAATGCACAGAATTTAAGTAAAAAAAACGGCTAATGGAGCTATGCACCAAGCCGGATTTGAAACAAACGCAAACCAAAGTCACGTATTCTTACCTATACAAAAAATTAAAAAAATGCTAAGGAATAAAACGAACCATAATAACCAGAACACAAATTTGAAAAAATAAGAGAAATTTATGTTATTAAATTAAATTAAGCTGAGTTGGTATGAACGTATAAGAAACGAACTTAATCGTTATATTTTTAGTAATTCGTAATCATTTACTCAGTGCCCATTTCGATCTCTTCTCGATAATTGTAAGCACTGTCCGTAACTTCGTGCAATTCCAAGAGCCACTTCTTAAAATACACTCGGTATAATATATTAATATTTTTATTGTACCTATAGTTAGCTTCTAGATAATGGCTCCCACGTGTTGAAATTGGATGGGTTGAAGTAAAATCTTTGGAACATTACCTTTTGAAATAAGGGATTTTTTTACCAACTCAGTCAGCGCTAACCTACTAATGAAGCCGCTTAATTCCCGGGACTTCGATACATTCTCAATGCCCAGTGCATACATCTACAAATTATTTAGATAAGAAAAATTAATAAACGTACTCGTCTTAACATTAAAGTGGTCATCACGTTACATCCTGATAATGCACCTGACAATAGCACCTGAAAAGGTCTGGGTAAATATGGGAATAAATATTCTGCGGAATATAACAACGTTTATTTTAGAATCTACAATGTCACCATTCCACGAAGTGAATTCAATAACCATCGATTTTCGATTTCACCAACCACCTTTCAAGAGTCTTGGAATTTTAATGATACCAAACGTAATCCGAATATCTATGCTAATAAAAGACTTGCCATCCGTGCCAGAGCTAAGAATTTCGGGGGAGGATGGGGTAGGCGAGGTTTGCAGGCCCCGTCCCCGTCTTGGCTACTTTCCTGCACACGTTACTCCCTTTGCATGCCTTTCTCTCTCGGTGTAGTATCATTCCTCTCGCTGTTGATGGATGGGTTGAAATCGAATTTACGGCACATTACCATGTGCTTTGAAACAAGTGACTCTATTCACCAATTCAGTTCAACGTTTACTTATTAATGAAGCCGTTAATTTTTCGGGACATCGAACTTCGATACATATAAACATTCACAAATAAAATACTCAGTCCTTGCATCTACAAATCATTTAGATTTGAATAAATAATGAACAAACCTATCTTAACATTAAAGTAGTCATAACGTTATCTCTTGATAATGACCTGAAAAGGTCGAAACCGATAAAGTTTTCAATAAATACTGTGTGGATTATCACAGCGTTTACTTTTGAATCTATCTTGTCACCATTCCACGAAGATTCGCGAGCCATAGATTTGATACGCTTCAAGAAACTTAAAATTTTAATGATACCGAGCGCAATCCGAATATCTAGGCTAATAAAAGACTCGTCGTCCTAGCCAGAGCTATGAATTTCGGGGGGTATATTTGTAAGCCCCGAACACCCCTCTTGGCTACTTGCCTGCACACGCTCTTCCTTTTGCATGCCTCTTTCTCTGAGGAGTGTCGTTCCTCTCCCTTTTCTCAGTGTCTCTCTCTACATCCGCGGCCGAAATGTAGGTTAGTGGGTGGGATAGGAGTCAGGACGTGGAAGTGTTTACCTTTCTGCGAAACAAAGCGTTCGGGAATAGGTACGTACCTACTCGCGATTTTTTTCCAATGACCGGAGACGGTTCGACTGCTAAATAACAGGCCTTGGCAAACGGCCTCCGCCGCGAGAAGCTCGCTGTATACCTGGAGGGAAGGGAAAACGTTTGCAGCTATCGTGCGCACGCGCCCAGGTGAAATCTTCCGCGCACGCCGTCGAAGTATTTTACGCGAATCGTAAACTCGCGTCCCGTGTCCGTCGTGCGCGGAAAATCGTCTCTGAAACGTCTTCTTCCTGCCGGAGTGGAGGAAAAGCTCACCGTCTATAACTGATTTCGGATTTTCTGTCTCATATTCTTGCTGTTTTATAAAATATGGTATATGATATTGTTTAAATTTTAAGGAATGTTTATCACGTGATGATTAAGCCGATATCACCAATTTGGTACTGAATTGTTATTTTTTGGATTGCCGTGTAATTTTGGCAGTTGTGTTTTGTCAATTTTAGATGCGTTAATTAATTATTAAAATTAATTAATAATTAAAGAGATAAGTTAACTGCTATTTATAATAACTGAAATTATTTTTTAATTCATATTTCCAACTTTTTAGGGTGTCAGATACTGTCGGATCCAGAAAGTGGTATCTAATTTAGTAAATTAAATTTACACTAGATATAATGGTAATTTTGTTTAGACCCCACTACCGCTGGGAAGATATTTCCTATTCCCTCATTTAGCCCTCTCTTATCCTGGATTCGGTGCAGGTATACACATATTCTTTTTGATATCAAGTGAATCTCCTCAATAAACATGCAATAATATGATATAACAGTAAAAATTTCTGCACTATCATTTACGATTTGGAAATACGATTTCTTTTTTATATTATGTATATTTTTAAATGTCTTACCTTCATCTGCAAAAGTTCTATGGTATTCATTGGTTTTGTTGCGACCATCTCGTTGAATTCAGAACGATAAGGCGGCTCAGAATCAATGGTTTTCTGCAACAGAAGTCCTTACTTGAAGTTCGGCAGCGACTGGGACTCCTTTCTCAACGCTAAATGCATTTGATGGGTAGGCATTAATGAGGAAAATTCAAATTATGACTTCGATATTTTATTAAGAGCAGGATCGATATGGAAACTTGGAGATGCTCCTATACTACCGGATGAATTTTGCATTGACATTCCGGAGATTGTTTAATTTTCATATATTTCATTATATTAGATAAATATTTAGTTTGTACATTGCTCTAAGTTAAAGTCATCGTTGGTCATTGTCAGACTAATGACATGTAACTATATCGAAAAATGGAGTGCCAGGGGATATTTACACCTGGGCGAGTGGCTTCCTCAGCAGTTACATCGCTGGCACTCACCAAAAGGAAAATATTTCGGGGTATCCTGAAGCCCAGAATGTCCCAACACTAAAAAGCGTTCTAAAGGGCTCGAATTTACAAAAACCTTACAGCCGCCTCTCCATGGCTTTTAACCAGCATTTAATGACACCGACATAAAATTTTCTGAAATCTTCTTCCAGACAATCACGCCTTTTTAAGACTTAAAATAAACTTATGTCGCATTTAACCAGCACTCTTCCACGAAAAGATAGCATCTCATATATGTATTCAGCGGCCACCTCCTCAAGAGGCCGCTTTTCTCCAACCCGTTCGGTTCCTGCTTGAGACAGGAATCATTGCCCCTACTGAACGAACTGTAATCTCGCATTTTATTAAACGATTGTCATAAATATTTGCCTATAGTTGGATAGATTTCGAATGTGCTTGCCTCCTCTGAAGATTTTTAAGAACCAAAATTAGGAAATTATGAGAAAGATTTTTAGTGAAAATGATTTTCGTGACGAAATAATCGCAGAGAATAAGTACCCATCGGTTTCTCCAACGAGTCAGTTTTTTTATAACCGACGTTTCGATGCTGGGAACGCGCATCGTTGACTGGGCACTTGAATCGTAAGTCAAAATGGAAAAATCTGAACGCGATGGAGAACCCAAGAAGCATCCTACAATCCCTTTTGAGAATGGTAAATGATGTGCTTCGAGCATAGTGAATTTTCATGGCGATGGAAACAAAAACAATTAATTCCCACCCAACAATCCAACTGTTCCTTTCCTCCTCCATTTTGACCTACTGCGATCAAATCATGATTAGAGCGATGCACATAATTATTCTTTTTTCCCATTTACGAGTTAGTGTCTGGAGGCTAGAGAAAACTATTAACATCAATTTTCCTATGTGCATTTTATGACGAAAACTCATGAAAAGCTTGTTTCCGTGTCGGCAATTGAAGAAAATACGTGTATGCACATTAACAGCACTTGCACTAACTTGTATTGAAGCGGAAGAGTGAGAAATGCTAACCTCTTCTACCACATCTCCTTGCCTACAACCGTCTGCGGAGATACTCTTTTATTCATAAACAGTTTAATTTTATTTTTTCATTTTAAAGATTCGATAAAAATATGCTGTAGATGAGTGAGAAAATTAAACATGGATATAATATTGTACGATAAACGAATTTCAATTCAGTCTTACGAAATAATTAGAGAAAATTTCCCATCTGCTTCCACAAAAAGATGATTCTTTTTTCTTGTAAATTTACAATGACTACAAATATGGGAAACCGTCAAGCAATACGCGATAGCAAAGGACTGAAGAAAAAAAATATTATGTCAGCGCGTGAGTTGATATCATTAGTTT
Organism: Ischnura elegans; assembly: GCF_921293095.1. Taxonomy (NCBI): domain Eukaryota; kingdom Metazoa; phylum Arthropoda; class Insecta; order Odonata; family Coenagrionidae; genus Ischnura; species Ischnura elegans. Next base: position 105,668,135 of record NC_060248.1, read on the forward strand.
ATCTAATAGCTATGTATGAAATAGTAAATGTGTCTTGTGAAAAAAACTAACAATCTAGATATTACTGAAAATTAGCATCGAAAGACAGAAGTATCTGTCCTTATAAATCGGCCTCGTTAGGGCTAACAACTGTATCTCTCTATCTATGTTTTCTACCCACTTTTATTCTGAGAATAATGTGCAAAAAATCAATCGGATACTCATGAGTGTTTCAGTTTAAAACATTCATGAATTCACTCTTAATTGAAATCCGCGCTTGTAAAAACAAGCGGTGCATGAGACAGTTAAACCTCTTATCTATTTAGTCGCTTGAATCTTAGCATTTCAGAACGAGGTACTTGTATTTACCTGTCGGCGGAGACATTTTTTTTCAAAATTAGCATACGGCAAAATTTCGAGCGATTTTGATAGCGATACCGTAATGCATTATTGAGATCCGTTCGGAAGATAGAGGAGTGGTTACTTTTTTCACAAAGTTCAAGGACGCCGCGAGAAGCCAGGAAAAAGTCGCGTAATCGCTGTCATTCTTCCAGCGTGCGACTCATACCTGGAGGTTGAGCAACATTTTCGATTCGAACGGGGCTTGCGGCGTTTGCGTCGCGTCGTGCCAAGAACAAAAAGGGAAAAATATGGTCATAATGTGATGATAATTTATCTCCAAGAATGCTTTTGTGTTTGGGAGTAATGGCTAATTCTTGAGAGAGGTGTTTCTTTAACTTGCGAAATAGGCCGTGAAAACAGGAGGGTTGCGGACTCGAATCCCAGCGATGAGGGATGAAAATATTAACCGAAGGACGAGTGAAAAAGATAGGGGAGATGCTGACGATTTGCAAGATCCAAACGAGTGTTGTTTTCTCCCCACCTCCCTCGAGATACGCAATCGAAACGGGAGCACAAGTCGACCTGGTTTATCCAGTTTGCAGCGGCGGCCCACGCCCGCTGGACCAGACTGAAGGTCGTCGGTTCGAACCCCGTCCACGAAAGGTTTCTCTTCAAAAATACTTTCACGTTGCCAAATAGGCGACCTTGAGAGACCTTTTATCCTCAATCTCTTCTGCATCGATAATTGCTCCAAATTACGCCATTCGAGATGACCTTTAAAACTATTTGAGCATATTTCGCACTTGTAATATACGCAAAATATATTTATGCTATTGAACTTTTAATTAATTCGGGAACAAATATCGCATTTCATATACACGGACAATGCCTTAACAGTTCCATGGTATGAAAAATTCCTAACATTAAGTCAAAATCAACTACTTTAAGCCTGGTATTGTCTATACGATTCTTAATTCCTTCAAAAAATCTCCTATCATTGAGCATTGATAAGAATTTGCACAGTTTCTGTGATAGCGATATGGGAATCTTCGTTTTTGGGCCACAAATTTAATTAATTAATTACTATGCTATTGAACAAAGACTGAGAGTACTTTTTTCTGAGACTCTAGATCGAGGCGAGACATGTGAAACTCTAGAAGAAGTGAAGTGCCGGAGAATGATCTATAATTCCAATGATCAGATCGTGTAATCTTGCGTACTCACATAATGAGTTCACGCAAATGTTGGAAATTAGACCGAACGGATATTTTCGTAAATATCAACACTGTCGCTGGTATCGCAGTACTGTGTATCGTTCACATTACAAAGTTATTCCTGGGGTACTCAGTGACTTAACTAAATAATATCTCGGAGAGCACTTTCAATGACCACACCTCGTGGATGTACTATCTATTTTCACCAATATCATTTTTGAAGACGCCTCTTACAAAAAGTTAGTTAGAAAATGAAGGCAGAAACTAAGTGTTCCCACAGAGTATCCTGTCAAGTAAGTTGAATGAAATCTTATCTGTCAAAGTTATGGCATAGGCCGTAGTCAAGCATAATTGTTCAATGAAAATTGAAAATTAGACTTTTAATTGCCAACTTTATAGATGCATTTTATTATTTCACTAACCAGAAAATTTGGATGTCGTGTAGAAGTTCGACATCTTTCGACCACTTGATGTCCAAATAAATGACTAGAACCGACAATTCGCTAATTCCTATTACCGTGTGGAGAACGATATAGAATTATTTATTTTTTTAAATAACCCGTGTATGTTTTGATCGTGAAATTTTCCTCTTATTTTACATTATATTTTTATGAAGTTTTACCACCTGAGACAAAATTTCATATGTTTTCAGTGTATTTAACATAACGGGTAGTTTGTTAGCAGATAATAATATACTTTTTTAAATGCCAATTTTTGAGAACGAGTTAGCCCAATTGATGATGCACAATTTTCCTCACTATTTGCCTGCAATTACAAATTTGCTATCAATCGCTTATGAGTAAGCAAAAAAGTACTTCTTCTTTTTGAATAGATCATTAGTAATCTCTGATCGTAAAATAAATGTGAATGAAGAATATCAATTGAAGATAACCTAAAAAGCAATACAATTTGTGATAACATTGACGAGAAATAGTGATTTTTTTCAAGTTCATATCTGAACATCAGGCAACATCCAAAGTTTCAATAGAGATTAGCATCATTGACTACGTCAGAATGGATACTATGGTATATTACTTGGAGTCATTATTATGTATAAGGATAATTGGAAAGGAGAAGATTTCCTATGAGAAGAGGTTTTACGGCTGGGAGATGAAAAAAGTGTTCCTTATAATTAGTGGGATAAATAGCCTCGACATAACGAAACAATTCATCAAATTGTACATAGAGAGCATGTTTCTGAATGGGAGCGAGGCTTGGACATTGACAGCAGCAGAGAAGTCGAGAGTGAAAATATTCGAAATACGCAACCGAAGAATGTTGAAGATAATATGGATCGACCGAGTAAATAACGAAGAAGTACTAAGAAGAGTGGGAGAAATAAAGTGTCTCCAGAAAATCCTAAGAATAAAATGGGACAACTTAGTTGGCCGCATCACGAGGTATGGTGTCTTGACAAGTAGGTAACCGTCAAAGGGCAGGTGGACCGGAAGAAGGGCAAGGGGCACCGTCAAATGAATTACATAGGTTATGAAGAATTTGATGAAGAAAAAAACTCTCGTACGTCAGTATGAAAAGGCTAGCGGATTGAAGAGGATACTGAAGACTGGCGTCAAACCAATCTTAGGATTGTTGACTTATAATGAGATAACCGTTATGATTCTCTTTCAGGAGCCGGTTGCGATAGCTTCAAATTATGTTTTTTTAGTAGCGGACTCAATCATCGTCACTAAATTTATTTTGCCCAATGAAAGACACTAATTCCGCTACTCCACTCCAGGAGTATGTAATAGGATTCGAAAGGAACTGTGCAGCACCAACCCTCAGAGAACCCGATGGTTAAGCTATGCAAAAATTCATAGCAATTGTATGAGGAATAAATATGAATGGAAAAGTTGAACGATGAGTCCACTGAGGAAGACCAAGAGTTAGCGACTTTGGGAAAATAAAGAAAGAAACAGGGAAGAAGACGATGAAGGAACTCAGGAAATTAGCGTAAGACATACAGGGCAACAATATAACAGTCCAAGGATTGTAACACTATAAATTAATGAAACACGCTGACGAGAAATGCAGAAGTACAACCTTTTTTGGTAGCTCAACGGACCGTCGCAATAGAGAAGAAATACAGAATCCAAAGAGAATTGATGGGAGGCAACTCAGCAGACAACCTAGTGCATTTATCCCAGCGGGACCACAGCGGTAAAAATTACGCAACATAATCTGCTTAGGTAGCACAACGGCATAATCTTTTTGCTCGTATATTTTTTTTGCAGCATCGAACTCCAAGATTTTGCAAGCCTCACCATGAAATTTATGGACACTTGGATGACGTCTAGATGTAGGTTTACTGTCACACATCCTCCTCGCCGTAATCTTTAAAGGCGTCACCGAATGGCGATATCCGAGGCAAAAACAGAAGCGCAGCAACAGTCGCAAAAATGGATTGCCTCAATCGCATGAGGTAGTAACTCTGTCAACTTTCGGCGAAAATGAGTGCACCTCTGCTTGTTTCGCATTCAGTGCAGGACGCACCGAGGCTTGTGAATTGCCGCTAACCATTGATGCTCGCCGAAGCGTGGCGCTTGAAACACCGCAAGCTATCGGCACCGGTCGGAAAGAAAAGCTCTTTTTAGCGATCAGTTTAAAAAAATAAACGAATCATGAGGAGTAATAAAGAGGGGCGATTTGATTTAGTGACCACTACGGAGATGGGGTCGAGATATCCTCCCTTGATCGTAAAAAGAAGGTGGGTAAAGTTCTGATAAAAGGGATCGTTTATTCGATGCAACCTACTCCTTAAGTAAGCGGTCAGTAACCGTGTTAGGACTGTTGACCCCATTTTTCATATTTTAAATGAATATACTGGACATAAATATCTTTTTTGATATTTAAACTCGGAAGATTTCCTAGCGATTTTGCGGGGTCGGGTTAGTATGATGGCGGGAGTGTTGGCTTCCCACACCGTGAATAAAATCTCGGCGGTAGCGGAGATTTTTCAGAGACTGTCCGGTTCCTGCTTGAGTGGTTCGTCGAAGGTAATTAAAGAACAGCGCTCTTGTGACGTTAAGCCGTGATTCCTTTGTCGTCTTTCTTTGCCGACGCCGGGTTTCTCTCCATTCTACCTTCCCCAGTGCCTCATTTCTAAAAAAGAATTAATAAGTTAGGTACCGGAACGCATTCCAACACATTTTAACCACAATATTTTCGAATATAATCCCCTCCTCTAGAACTTTCAATTTTTTATAACCTGTAATAAATGTTACCATGGGACTATGTATCACCAAGTGTTAGAAAAACGATAAATGTTTTGACACGACCGAGAGAGGTGTCAAAACGCCGACATTAAGCACTGCCCGTCCCTATGATCCCCTATGGCGCCAATGATCTTAGCTAAGTGTCGCCTCCTCCAAATACCTTGCCACATCATGCCGACGATTCCAAGAATTTGCACTTTTTCGTGGATCTCACCGAGTACTGCGGCAAATGGAAGCCGATGTTTCGAATATCTAATCGAGATTCGTCCTCAAGGCACTCCCAATCCTGTGGGCGACATGACGGCAACCACTATCTTTCGCAGTGCCCAGCAGTACTTACCAAAAATTACAGATCCATCGCTTGTGTTTTCACTAGATCTTTTTTGAATTAAACGTTACGCTCTACATAAAAACAATCCAATCGAACTGATCACTCAATTTATCTTGAGCTCTAAAGTAACATCTTGCTATTTTGTGTGAGTAGAGAATGAAATGGGTTTAAAAAAAGTATTTTATACATTGAAATAAAATATTTAAGATTGTCATAAACTTCTTTGGAGACCATCACATGAATATTTTCGTGTGAAACATTTCATTTCGCTTATGAAGAACGCAAAAGAAACCGAATTTAATAATGCCCAGTACGTGAAAAGCTTTGACACAGGGGTGGTGAAAAGGAATGCTGAATACATTTGAGCACTCATCAGTCACCGTGAGACTTAAGCGAGTTTTATTTGCAAATTCAAATAATTACTATGATGTAAACATATTTGTTTTTATGGTTTTATCCTTCCATTATTTTTCGCAGCGCCGGCATCGAATTTTGGTGGCCATTTTTTGGAACTAAAATCCAAAATTAATTTTAAATTCTGAATAAAAATGTGTCAAAAAAAATGTATTAGAATATTGCATTGTCATCTGGCTCTGAGTTATCCTGAAAATTTCAGCTTGATGGCTAATCGTAAAGTGGGTGAAAAGTGATTTGCAAGGTTTGACCCTGACAATATGACAAACAAAAAAGCGAGTTTATAAGAACGTTGCAAAAATAAAAGATATAACTAGCAGTGCCTACCTGCCTGCTCCACAGCCTGACTGCTCAAACACTCTTGAGGTGGCTTGCGGGGTGTTATGAAGATGTAGATGTTGGGCGAAGGCCAGCAGGGGCGCAGCTAAGAATTATGGCTAGGGGGGGGTTTTAGGCGCAACTAATACTTTGGGGTGTGGGGGTATTGTATACCCACCAGGGTAAGTGGGAGTTTCGGGGGGGGGGGGGGGGACCTTCTCCAGAAAATTTTAAGATTGATGGTTCAAAATTACTAGTTTTACCGCTTTATGAGAGATATTTGATTAATCCTGACACTATTCTGTAAGTAATACTGCGCCACCGGTCGTTGCCATGTCGCCTATCGTTGTGGCGCTGTTGCCTGCCATAGTGTTGAACCTGTTGCTGGTTTCTTGAGTTTTGCAAAGGAGAACCACTGCAATGGGGAGACAGGAATTAATTGTGCCTTGCCACTATTTTCTCCCGTTTTGTGGGTAGGCTGTTTTTGGTTCGTTTTTGCTCTTTTTTTGCCCGAAACTTCATGCAATGTCTAGCTGCAGCGCTGGGACTAAGCCTGAAATGTGCGTGCAAAGATTCTGACGCACCAAACCCCATCCCTTTAGCACTTGGTACGTTTGAGAGGTGTGAATGCGCAAAATGCAGACAGACTGACACGCTACCAACTTAATATATATATAGGAAAAGTGGAAATGATGATAAGCATCAGAATACAGATTTACGATAGTTTCGCGTCCCTGTCCGCTGCAGCGAAACTAATTTTTTCGTGGGAAAGGTATTGCGAGCAGAGAACCATGTAGGTATACTGCCAATGAATGAGCCTCAGACGTAGCATAGATTGATTCGGGACAGTCACCGAGACACGCATCTATAAGGAATCGGGTTAAATATGACGGATGTAAACACGTTTGTTTGCGCTACGCTCTCGTGGATTGGGTTTCTCTATCTCCCGAACCCTTCTTGGCTTCGGACGCGTGGAGAAAACAGAAAAGACAGGTATTTTAGAAAGGTAACGCCCGAGTTTAGATTTGAATTCAACCTTTGGAGGCCGTGACATGGCTGAATCCGGTTACGAGAACAACAACAACAACAGAACCCCTCTAATCCATGCAGTCATATTCTAATTTGATATGATTCCAAGAAGAAAACGCGCGCCGTTGTCGTGTCGTCAAGGAAAAAAACAACTCCTATCCATGCCTCGTGGTAGTTAGTTACACCCACAATTTTCCCCATTGAAAGAACGATTTGGAATAAAGTACGTAACATTATGTCCACGCCATGGAACTCCACACCATTCACCGTTAAAAAGAGTTGGCACGATTCTCGACAGAAGTGTTTATGACAAACCATGGTGAATGTCTAGTTATTTCATTCCGAATTACTTTTGAAATTCTAATTGCCATTATGTACACTCCATTTTAGTCTCGCAAATTTGTTAGATTAATCTAAGTCGTATATTTAAGCAATAAATGCATGAGATACGGATCGACAGAAAAGGTATACCTTTATTTGTGGTAGATTACAAGGTCATTGGTACAGGGTTTCTCCTCGCGAATGACCTGTGGAGAACAAGCCACTTTTAAATAAATAACGACCTTCCCGACGAGTAAAGGACCATATGGTAGTGATCAATTATCATGTCTCAAGTATTTTTATAAAATAGAGGAATTTAAACAGTATGCTAGTTATATAAATGTGTTTTGAAAGATAATTAAGCTAATTGCTAAAAAACTGTGTTTGATATCTTGTAATCATGGCCAATAAAGGAGATATAAGGTACCAAAGCTTAATTATCCAGCCATGGAGTGAAATCAATGTTGAAATTCATTCTCATTTAGTAATCGAGTGATTTTGATACCAAATGCAGCTGAAGTACTTACTGATGCTGCTATTGGTAGAAGTCTTGATGAGGTTCTGGGAATCGAATCTGAATATTGGATGCAAAAATTCCTTGGGATAAATCTTCAATAAATAAGTTCATTCTTCATTAACACATCCTTCCCCGTTCTCAAAATCCACCTCATTACCAAGAATTTTATTAAAATTATGTTTTTATGGACACTTTAAAGTCCTACCCAAATTTTCTTCTATTTATATGCGAATTTCAATGCTCATATGTTACGGTGATATTTGTGAAAATATAGATCATTTTTCAGACAGATTATATATTCATTTTTGCATGAAAAATGTTTTAAATATTGTTCTATTTTTCCATTTAGAAGAAAATTTAATTCATCATATTTATAATAACATAGAATAGAATATATAATAGAATATAGAAATAGAATATATCGTAGAATATACGATATAGCATTGAATAACTGTGTCCTTAGGTCATCTAATTTTAATAGGTAACATTTATTTGAGGGAATATATGTCAGTGTAGGACGCAAAACCACCAGTTAACTACATTTTGCTTACTATATAAGTGTGTCTGTATTATACTCTTATATTGCATGGAACGATAAAGACTTGATCGGAGCTCATACCACCGGCACACGTGCGCACGTGTTATTATTATTCGATAACCATGCAGTGCGCATGCGTCGTATTGTATAATGCAGTGTGGTAATTAGTCAACCCGTGGCAAGCACTCTTGAGGTGGCTTGTGGAGTGTTATGCAGATGTAGATGTTGGGCGAAGGCCAGCAGGGGCGCAGCTAAGAATTAAGGCTATGGGGGATTTTAGGCGCAACTAATACTTTGGGGTGTGGGGGTATTGCATGTCCACCAGGGTAAGTGGGAGTTTCGGGGGGGAGGCCCTTCTCCAGAAAATTTTAAGATTAATGGTTCAAAATTACTAGTTTTACCGCTTTATGAGAGATATTAGATTAATCCTAACACTATTCTGTATGGAATACTGATCCATTCAGTAAAATGGATTATAATTTCTCTGAGCTCTGGGGGGGGGGGGGGGGGGGTTTACCTTCCAAAACCTCCCCCTCGCTGCGCCACTGAAGGCCAGGACGCCGGATGTCTATGGGCTCAAACTGATTTGAATGCAGGCATTTTTGATGTGTTGTAGGACCACTTCCACAGAAGTACCTGGAACGATTTTTGAGTTAAACTTTCCATCTGTCGCAAGGTCCATTAAGTAGAGTTCTATCCTTTTTGGCTCTAAATCAGGCTCAAGCTGACGGCAAAGGTTGACTATCTGCTCCACACAATATGCCATACCTCACTGAAAGTATGAGGGATTCTCACCGGGAAGACTCGGAGTGTAATGTGAGTAAATTATTAAAATGTCTCCTCCCACTATTATTTAATTTCCTTTCCAATATCAGAATTTAAAAAATCACTGAATTCAACGAAATAAATTTATTTGTCATGTATTGATAGCACCAGTCCTGTATAAACAGTGTATGATGGTAGCCCCAAATGATTTCACCAGGGGTACCTATATATTCCACCATTCTTAAAGGGTTTTCTATTGTAATGTAATTGCATATAAGTGGAATAAAGTTATATCATTATTATTATTATTATTACTTTAATTTTATTCAGAATCAGGAATAAATGACATTAAACACTCACGACCGAATATGAAACGTGCTGAGCGCATATTACCCATTTCTATTTTATTGCATTTTACCATCATTTCATATTTTAGATAATTTCTAGGCTCATTTATTTGCTTTGCCGTCGATACTGGTAATATCCCTGAAGATAATATGATTTCCTTGATAGCTTCGTACTTGTTCGGAGGATAGATGCGTATGTGCGCATTTCCTTGCGTGCGTTCTGTCTTATTTGGTTTGTATAATAAAAATTCTGAAATATCCACTCAAAACCACTCAATGGAACGGACGTAAAACGTGGATATTGGTAGGAAAACGTGTCAATGATTTGAAATTGAGAGAACACCGACGCTCACATGCGTCAGTTGCCTTCTCAAGAACGCGAGGGACATGAGGGTGATGTCATCTCTTTCTTCGCGGTGTCAAAGGACTGTAAACAAAGTGAGAGATCTTTACCTCCGCCGCGCCTCTGTGCAACGGCGACTGTTGGGAATCAGCGTTACCCACGTCATCGCGATTGATGTCCAGGTTCGCGACGCAAAACACATCCGTGCTAATTTGCACTTTCAGTGGTTTTGAATAGCCAGCCGTCTCCTCTGATATCCCAGCGACGACGGCCAACGCCGTTTTGATAATTAATATGAAAATCTCATCTCGCCATCGACCATCTGCCAAGTGCCAACCGACCAAGCATTCAGATTTACAGCACTCGCTTGCTTACAGATATGGAATTTATGTATGATAAGTTTACGCTTAATAGTTTAGCGACCTCATAATGGAAATGCAAATGAATGGGACGTTGTGATTTTTATGCCTTTCCGTGCAACGGTCGAATCAAAATCTTGAATTTAGACTCTTAGCACGGCCGATGTCCTCCTTTCATCTTCAGGAAAGAGGATTACAGAAGTTGGAGACATATTTACTTCCCACTCTTGCGTACATGTGTGGAGAACAAAACCTCAGTCTTTTGGTTAAAATTTAGGTTTGTCTCAGTGAATAATGCTCTTTCTCAGAGGTCTATAGGTCCATAGGCCAATTTCAAGAAGTCAATTTCATTGCTAGTAACATTAAATTACCTCATATTTACAAATGATTGTGTTTAAATCACGCCCGATAAGTAATATTGTACTGTTCCATTATAAAGTTATCCTCGAGAATTTAATATTTTTCTCATTTGCGTTTACGTTCGCTCTAGGGATCTATAGGAATCTCTATATGGAACAATTCGAAATTCGATATTTGTTCGATATACCTATGGTAACCTATAGGTAACGGTGAATTGTATACTAGGGCGGATCAGAAAAATCGTTTTTTTTTTCAAATCCATCTGGCCCAATGAAAAAAGTTGTGGGACCGATCAAAAATAAGGCCTGAAAATTTTGAGAACTCTAGGTGAACCCCTGACCCTCGCTCAAATGCAATTTAGGGGGGGAGGGTCAAAAATTCGAAAAATGTAATATTTTATGGTCATTCCCAATAAATTTTGCCGAGTTACTGCTCTTTTAGGGAAAACTTTTCGTGCATAGACCGTAAGCTCCTTTCCTGCGTTCTCGGATCTAATATTTCATCACTTCTCTAAAAGTTGGTAACATCGATTTGTTTAACGCCGGCGAAGCGCAAAATAAGGGACAAGTCGTCTCACGACGCATAGTTTTTTTACCTTCCACCATCTTCCGATTTACATTATCAAAGATTAACGCCCTCCTAGCAGCACACGCGGGATGTATTTTGCTGAACTGGAGGCGCGGGAGGTGGAGAAGCGAGGGGACGGGATCGACCTGCCGCTCTTGTATCCGCGACGCTGCGTGGGCGTTGGAACATTTTCTTCGCGGACGAGGACTCAAATTAGGCATTTTGTAGCTAAACGGTTGCAGATACGTCAAAATGTACGAAATTTTGTCCTAGAAGAACAGTAACTCGGCAAAATCTATTAGAAATGACCGTAAAATATTATATTTCTCGAATTTTGACCCTCCCCCCTAAATTGCATTTGAGCGAGTGCCAGTGGTTCACCTAGGGGTCTCAAAAATTTCAGGCCTTATTTTTGATCGGTCCCACAACTTTTTTCGTTGGGCCTGATGAATTTGAAAAAAAAAATGATTTTTCCGATCCGCCCTATTGTACACGCTGTTAGATATCGATCTTATACCGCCATTATAGCAATCAAAATCAGAAATTCCGAAGAAGACCGAGATGAGACAGAAGGGACTGTTGAATTCTTCTGTGGTGGTGGGAGGGGGCTGGAGGGGAAGGCGGATGTGAGGGGAAAGGAGAGGGATTGGGTGCATCCAGGGGGAGCTCCGCTCACTGAGCGGAAGGTGAGCGAACCACCGCTCTCCCCCTGGATGCGACCGCTCACCATCCGATCACTAGTGAGCGGCCGCCATATTTGTGAGCGTACTCCGAGTATGATCACCTCGCTCACCGGCCAGTGAGCGGCGGCGCGAGTTCAAAATAGTGCCGAAGAACTGTCGAGTCGAGCAGCCGTATTAATTATACATTGTAACGTATCGAACGCTGGATGACTTATACGTAATGTAGGCATATTAAATGCGATTGGCAGAAGGCCTTTTGTTACGTATTTATTTACTAAATTAGGTGGCCAAAATATTATTCTGCGGTGGAATTTTGTCGTAAGCCAGGTAAAGTTCAGATGTAGCCTTCGCTGAAAAATGGATTTTCGAGTTGAAATGTGTTTTTAATTCTTTATTTATATTTCATACGCTTCAGATAAATTGAAATATATCTATATACGTAAATCGCGGGGTATTACTTGTCCGCTTAGTCAAAAAATAAGGCGTGAGTAATTTTTCTCCCGGGTTAACTAAGTAATTAAGGACCATGGCTTCAACATTGCCTTCAGGCCGTTTTACACGGGGGACGTCATTGCGCAATAGCTGAAGTCTGTATGAAGTTAAAATCAAAATTGCATCGTGTAAAGCGGTGAATTTCCATAACACACGCGAGAATGATCGCACATAAAGCCGATGTCCCACGGTCAAATTTGCGTCCTTTACCTTTATAAATACCAAGGTACCTTTATAAATATTGGTCTTCTGGTAGAGAAACATATATTACAGTGATATCAGGGTTAAGAGTACAACCTTTCATGTGACCTTTGACAAAGTGAGTGGCATACATAAAGTAGACAGAACTAGAAATGTTGAATGTTAGAGGCTAAATCTATTATGTCAATAAAAAGTTGGCATCAAGCAAGTTGTTCAGCGATTTTAAAAACCCTTAAAACTACTCGCTGGCGAACGACAAGAAGATATAACAAAAATTTGTTTGTCATCAGCAGGAACATGAACATTAACCCGAGCACATTCAAAGTCCATTCCTCAATTAGAAGCTCATGTGGCACATAGCTCACTTCAAAAGTAATGTCAGATTTGGTTAGTACGATAAAACCAGCATTTTTTTAATTTGATCGGTTTACCAGCACTTCCTCAAAACATCCGCCACACTACGTCCCGTAATGCTGAGATATAACTTCATCATTAGTCACCCGATGTTCACAAACAGTTTGTTGTGATAATAACGTCTACTGCTGTCCTTGATCAATTATTAAATCTCATTCAAGAAACTATAAGAGAAGCGGATTTCACGGAATTAGCAAATGTGAAACTATTGCTTTCTAAACATGGGAAAGACGTCCATTTTAGTGCAAAAACCTCTTTTTTCAAGACTTCAATGTCAGGCGCCAGATTCCCAACGAAATATTTGGACGATTGACACAAAAGGCATTTCCAATAAATATCACGCGACTCGCAAAGAACTGTTAGCGATAAATCCTTAAGGCCCGTACATTAAGAGTGATATATATTCGGGACAAAGTCACAAGGTATGAACTTATCACAGGAATTAAAGGATATTTCGCAGCCGCTACACGAAAGTAAACACAAGCGCTGGGCGCCATATTGAATGTTTTGCATTTCAAGTTCCCCACCAAAGCGCTCACTGAGCATTCACCATCCAGGGAGGGATGTGATCGCTCAGTGAGCGCTGACGTCACAGTCCGCTCACTGATCAGGGAGCGATCACTCCCCCTGAATGCACCCATTGACTGGTGGCTACTGAGCGATGCTCAGCCCGGGCGGTTTGAATGCTTTTTCCACCTAGATGTGCGCTAATTCACGGGTTATCACCTCAATACTGGCGGAATGTTCTGGAAGAATTTCGATGAAGGAAAGGGAAAAGCACTGGTCGAAGTAACTGTTGTGGGAGGCGGTACTTTTACCCTATGATGTTTTCTGGCTTTTTCCATCTACCACAGCACCGTTGTCCTCGTCCTTTTTCTGCTATGTGTTTCAACCCCTTTCTTTCCTATCCTATGACTTTATTATATACTTAATTCATTATTGTAATACTTCGTGCAATGCCCACTGAAGCTCGAGTATATAAGAATGCGCATAACTTGTAAGAAAGCCTTTGACCAGCTAAAACCTCGCATCTCACTGGAAATTTCGTCACTTTACCGGTAAAATGTATCTTGAACAAATGCCGCATGTGATTATTACGAATATTACAAAAGAAGATCCTCAAGTCGGTCTCCAAATGTGTTGTCAACGACTGCACATTTAAATGGGTTTACAGAAGTCGCCACTCGCGTCGCTGACGGGCGAATAAGATATAATTAGGGGGGTTTAACCAAAATTTATATACATGATGATGTGATTCATCAAATTAATAACTCTTCAATGCTATTCCTCGCATTTTCGATAAGCACAAGCTGCAAAATTTTTAATGGTAAAAAGTGTTGCATGTATAATATTGTAAGCATCGCAAACAATTTGTATTTCATCATTGCACTTTTAGTTTGCCATTTGTTTTGTTTTTTGTATTTTGTGCTGCCACATATAGTAGAATAAACGGGAGTCAGTCGAGTGGTTGTCCTCACATAATGAAGTGTATTAGTTCACATTCTATTTATCTACCCTGTAGTTAATAGCCAGAGTACATTGGAGGGTATTGATTCAGCGGAAAAAAATAACGACAAAAAGTGGATCGCATTTTACTGATCACCGCGCAGCCTATTTAAATGCGACCGCACTGGCAACAGAAATCAGCCTTCTATGGGATAGAATTGGGCCTCCTCTATGCAGTCCCCTTGGTGCTATGCTGAATCGCCCTCAAGCACGTCGAAATCAAGAGCTATTAGTTGTGGTCTACAATTTAATTTATTATACCTTTGTCTACAACTTATTAAACTCTTCATAGTTCTTTTCATTTGTTGCGCTGAGACGTCAAGTGTCATAAATCGAATTGATGGAAGTTAATAGTCGACCAATCTGCATAAACTTACCACGGTTGCGACGGTAATAATATGCTTCCTTAATTAACTTCTATTCACAAGATTTGGCATTTGTATTCAGAGTTACAGAGAGAATAATTTGATTTATTTTGCTGAGATACTAATCTGTGGTGATTTATTATCGGTACGTGCGAACTGGGGCTACCTTGGGTCAGTGAAAGTAATTCATTCAAAGTCATATTATGCGTATTCAATTGACCATTGTTACTTGAACTCTAAAAAAATGCTTTTAAAAATGCTTATATTACGTCATGTTTTATCTTCATCGTGTTTGATATCCATATATTTTTGAAGATCATTTAATAAATATTCTGATATCATATGATGGTCATATGTTGACTTTCACCAGCGTTTTGTGATACCTACTTCGGAAACCTCGTTTTCTGCATTGCAAAATATTCAAGTTTCTCCACCAGAGATTTTATTCCCCTTAACATTTACTTTTCACCAAATTTTTCATTCATGATTATATTACATCCTATTTTTGTTTGCTTATTTTATTTTCATTTGATAGTTTGATGAAAAACTATAGGTAATACCTTCGATCTTCAAATCAAGTTTGCTTATGATTACAGAATCTTTGAACACGATCAGCCTATTTATTAACTTGCGACTTTTAGGGTAGGTATCTTTATAGCAGTAAATTTCATTGCTAGCATCATAAAATTGCCTCATTTTTACAAATGATAGTGTTTAAATGACACCCGATAAGTAATATTGTACTGTTCCATTTAAGAGTTATCCTCGATAATTTCATATACTTCTCCCTGGCGTTTATGTTCCTGGGGATCTATTGAAATACATCAATAAGAATATCGAATGCATTTTCCATGCTGCTCTCAAGGTCGTAAACATTTGCACATTTTTGACGAGCACCTGTTCGATCAAAAAAGTCTGCTTCTTGTGCGTCACTGTGATTTGACCGTTAGATAAATACTTAACGATTGAGTTCTCACCTGAACGATACACGTGTCATTTAGACCGATGCCGTTACATCAAAGAGCCTAATGAATGATATATCGACGCCGTAAACAAGAGCACCGAAGGCTATGAACTCGACTACCTGCGATATCTAATTCTTTTTTCCATTGGCCGTGCCATGTATTACTGAAAAATTTCCCTACCCGTAATTGTTATCTCTTTATTTAGCATTAATTCAGCGATTTGAGGGGAAATAATTTTCGATTGAGTCCTCGCCTGAACGATATATGAGTCATCTAGGCCGATGCCATTGCATCAAAGAACTTGTTTGCATGATAGATCGATAACGAAAAACAATAAGAGCACCTGAAACGACACAAGTGTCATCTAGGCCGACGCCATTACATGAAAGCGCCTCATGTATTATAAATCGATGCCGCAAATAATAGCATCGAAAACTGCGATATCTTATTCTTTTCTCGATTGGCTGCCGTACCATATATGTATTACTTAATATTTTCCTCCCCCGCCATTGTTCTCTCTCTCTCTTTAATATTAATTCAGCGATTTGATAGATCGCATCTCACAATTTTTCGAATCGACCAAGGTGAGCGAACGTTAAGGTAAACGGCGACGCCACGCTGAATATATAATAGTGTGTATATCAGTATCTAACGGAGGGATCGGCGGCCTTCCTCGGAGCTAAAAAATCTCAAGTATGGCCGCCCGCTGCCGCCTGCCTCGGCCAAATCGCCAGCTACCTACCTTGCGGCGAACGGTTGTGCAGCGCAGTCTGGTGGTTGGAGCCGTGGGGTGTGGGTTGGAGGCGGAGAGCACGTGAATATCAATCCGTTGAGATTGAGTTGACCGTAGCTCGGCCTTCACAAGGACCCCGCCTTCTGTGCACGAGCTGCCCGAAGGCGTGGCCGCTTTACTTCCCACTCCCATGGCAACGAGCAAACACATTCGCAGCTAACCACACGAAAAGCCACATGATATCGAATCACGTTCTTCCTCCTCTCCGCTCTGCCTCCAACTAGCCACTTCAACCTCTCCTCATAATTTTCCTCGTTTACTTACTTACCCTTCCGTACTGCGTACTGCAATAATGTAAGATTTCAGACTGAATGAAAATGTATGCACCTTTGTAAATTTCCATCGATTTTTTTAATTCTATAGTTCTCATTCTTTCTGTTGTTTTTTTAAACAGTAGATTACGTGCTCTAATGGATTGTTATTTCTTCAGCATTTTGCCTATAAATTAATTAGCCAATTCAATCTCCTCAATCTTTCCTCGTTAACGCACTCCATTCCGTACTGCGTACTGCAGTAATGTAAGATTTCAGATAGCTGAATGAAGATATACAACCTTTGTTAATTTCCATAGATTTTTTAATGTGGTACTTTTCATTCTTCTCCGTGTTTTTGAATAGTAGATAACAGCTCTCATGAATTATTTTTCTTTAAAAATTTGTCTATTAAACAAATAGGCAAAATCCTATATAAAAACAAATATCAACTGATAGTTCATTCTGGAGCTTTCACATTATCACAAAAATATTCAGATATTAGAGGCTGAGAATAGAGAGCTATGGAGGCCATAACTAAGGTGTATGCAGAGAGATTGAAGTGGAAATTGCTCCAAGGATTGTTGACCGCTCCTGTGATGATGACGATGACTCGAATAGTATTTGAAATAATTCCTTTGGCAAAGCATTTATTTCTGTATCTCTTCTTTATCTTTTTACTGTAAGATTCTTTGTTCCAATTTTCACCGACTCGTTGCCTCAGAGCAAATACCAGGGCAAACTCCGAGATTGGTCTGATTAGCTGACTATGAAGTCGTGATGGTGGCGTTTGCAACCATGCTGTTTGTTTCGATTACAAGTTTCAATTTTACGCTCCTCAATTTAATGCTCACGACGGAGAAGCATCAGAATTTAAATAAAATCTGTTGATGGGATTATCTTTTGCTAACTTATTTTTCCATTTTCCATAAAAATACTTAAATTTAGTTGCAATCCTGGCCTCAGTTTCTACTTAATGCGCAGCCAATCTTGTCTATAAATCACGAATATTACATGGGAGGATTCCTAAGTCCACCGCCAGAATTGTTGTCACTACGCGCGCATTAAAATCAAATTTCAAAATCGCCACTCGCGGCGCTACCAATCATCCATCTCCACTTTTCACGAAGATATATACGGCAGTAATACGTTACTGAGCCAATAAATCATTTAACGCATTCGTGACGATACGATACCTCCACAGCACAAACGCTCAACAATCGCCCACCGAATCAAATCCGCTCATCTAGTAGATACTACTAGGGCTACTAGATGAACGGATTTGATTCAGTGGGCGATTACTGAGCGTTTTTAACAGTGGAGGTATCGGGTTGTCAACTAAAAAAGACCGCCTCCACTACGTTTAATGGCGAAGTCACTCTGAATGAGATATCGCTGCCAAGTGGCGCCTCCGAATAAAATGCGCGCGAAATGGCAGCAGATGCAACGCTTAACCGCCATATTTTCTTGGGCCTCCTTGGTAACGTTAATTCCAAACAGCTCATCCCAACGCCCTCTGCGACCGCTCTCGTGGCATTCCCTCACTCCACCCACCATTTCGCGCGAAACTTCCTCCCAACCGGACCGTCACAGTCGCTCGCCCTCCTCCCCCGCCGGAGTCCTCCTCTTGCTTGGGCCGCCGCCGAGGGCGGTGCGGGGGAAAGTGGTCCGAATCCCTCGCCATCTGTACTTCCACTGTACACATCGCTCGTTCTCTTTTCATATCCACTGGGGTCGCTTCGCATTGCGGCGACTTTTCCTCCGTCACTTGCGCCATGGCAACCATTTACTCAAGCCTTAAATATGATCACTCACCTATGCGTACTGGAATGAGCGGTTGTCGATCAGTGGTACACGAGATGTGTTCATAAAATAAAGGAAGTTGAGATTAAACGATT
Organism: Ischnura elegans; assembly: GCF_921293095.1. Taxonomy (NCBI): domain Eukaryota; kingdom Metazoa; phylum Arthropoda; class Insecta; order Odonata; family Coenagrionidae; genus Ischnura; species Ischnura elegans. The sequence goes on from NC_060248.1 coordinate 105,686,662, forward strand.
TTAATTTTTCCTGGTGAATACTTCTGACGAATATTTTTACGGAACGTTTTTATGCTTCAACAAACACTTTTACGGAATGGCTATAGAAAACAAGAAATTTTTAAGGCCCTAAGAAGATTCAGCATAAAACAAAAGAGTTGCCCGGATGAGCCGCCTGAAAAACCGCTGTCCAAAGCCTTAATCTCATATTTGTCAACCATATCTGGTAAGATCCACCGCATTATACGACGGTATAACATCAAAACCATCTATCTGCCACCACCTAAATTAAGGCACCGCTTGGTGAGGGTGAAAGATCCGATCGGCTTGGAGACACCGGGAGTTTATGGAATACCTTGTGAATGTGGTGAAATATATGTGGGGGAGACAGGCCGAACGATTGAGACGAGGCTAAAAGAACACCGAAGATTTTTCAGATTAGCGCAGCCAGGAAAGTCGGCCGTGGCGGAACACAGCATTAATAAAGACCATGCTATTAGATGGGAGTATACAAACATCCTTTGCCACGCACAACGTTACTGGGACCGCATAATTAAGGAAGCAATAGAGATCCGCCTCAATCCCAAAAAATTCAATCGGGACACCGGCTTTCATCTTAGCAATACATGGAGACCCGTAATCAGCTGTATAAAAACATAAGAGTTGAACGTGAAGAATTTCAAAAGACCTACAGCCAATCGGACGACACCTGAGCCGTATTGTTATCCTCGGTAAATGGTCGATCCGGCTCAGTGTGAAATTGGACTTCCATAAAGTAACACAGCCTTGAGGATAAGAGACAAGTCGTCTCTCGAAACGTCGGATTATATAAAAGCATTAACCTGGCTGAGAACCCGAGAAATATTCGTCAAAAGTTAAGATTTTTTATAAATATTTATGTATTCTTGGAATGTTATTCGGGATATCCACCGGGTCAGGTTCTCCATCACGGCCGACGCTTCGATGAATGAGTGAGCGAGTGATAGGGCCTGATGACGATGAAGGACTCGTTCATCGAAACTTCGGCCGTAATGAGAACCTGACCCGGGGGAAATCCCGAATAACCTTCTACGATACAATACGCCGGGAAAGCGTGCAATCTTTTTTTTCATTTCATTTTTCATTGCTCAACGTATTGTTAAGACTTGTTAAAGACTGGCTTTTATCGCAAGAAATAATTGAAAATTTATTTTGATGTTATTTATTTAAAATACTCATGTATTATTTACTGCATTATTATGTTTTTTATTGGCATGCATTTTTTTACTTGATGGTGGCTCAATTTTGGTCCTATGACCTTGGAGACCACCCAAATCTCCTTCTCTTTGTTATTTTTGTATTCTGATGTAAAAACAAAATGTAGGAGTAAATAATTATTATTATTTACTTAATCCTCTATTTTAATATTGTCGCATTCAAAATAGTCGCCATTAGGTAGTAGGCTCTTGTGCCAGAGCTTCTTCCAATCCTCGAAATACTTCTCAAACTCGATCTTTGGGATAGCCTTTAGCTCTGTCGGCGATTTCTTTAAAATGCCATCTATGCATGTAAAACGATTATTTTTGGAAAAAGGAAAAAGTCACTCGGAGCCATTTCTGGCGAATATGGAGGTTGGTGCATCGTTACAGTATTGTTTTTGGCCAAACTTTCATTAACAAGCAATGATGTGTCGCCAAGCTCATAAAAAAAACACGTTTAACCTTATCGGATGCCACAGATAAGGTAAACAATAAATACACCAGAAACTTTAATCAAACGTCAGGGTCATGTATGCCATAATAATAAAAATAATACTACCTGACTGTCCGCACTCGTCAGAAATTTGGAAATTTAATTCCCATTTTTTCTGAACACACAAAATTTCATTCGTGGTAACGAGAGAGAGCGGGAGTTTTTGAGACTGAACATTGTGAGCGAAGCCTTCAGCCTTACTTGACCACTCTTTGAACCAAATAAGGGAAGCTTCCTCCTTTCATGACGCAAGCGCGGACGAGATTAAAAAAATATTTTGCAATTGTTTGGTACAAATGCCGTGATGATCACCGTTAGGAAAGTTCCGGGTTGGCTCGCTAAAATCTTAGAACGGTTTTGTTCTTCGATTTTCTCTTTTCTGAAAATTTCCTTCATCAAACTTAATATGTATTTCCAAATTATTCAATTTAGTTTCAAGGCTAATTTGGAACTTTGGATAACTTGGAATTTTTCAAGTAGGATACCTATTGCAATCTTAGGCGCTTATAACCCTTTACAAAATCCGTATTACTTGATCCGCTACGTTAAGTTTTTTTTTTAATATCGAGGGGACAAGAGGAAGCCAGGCCACGCTAGGGCCATAATTACCAGCATCTAAGATTAGGCATCTAGCCTCAGCCAGAAGCGATGATTACTGTACCAATACACAATAAACACAGTGTGTTATGCATAACTTTCTCATTTTGATTCTACTTTAGTCAATGATTGGTTTGATATTACCATAAACAGATGCCGTCATGTGATTTTCTGAAGAAGATATGAAGGGAATGTTAAGATAATACAAGGGTATGTCTTAATTTTTGCCTTTTGAAATGAATATTCATACAAGAACTTAGTAGTATAATTTGCCTCTTAACAGCGGGAGTACAAACGTTCGTAGGTCGTCTAAATGGATCATGTAATAGCATGCATTAAGCGGTCAGGTGAAAGGACAATGGCGTGGATTTCTGCAGCGGAGAAATCTTCGTACGTATGACCACTGGTGATTGATGACTTAATCGATTGAGCGGGAATAATGAAGCCCTGCGCGGGTTGGGCGGAAACCCTTCGGCACACTTGTCCGTCGGGCCGTTGCAAATTTTTCACGTGCGGACGCAGTTTTGTCCCACTGACACATCTCATTCCGCGTTTCCGCTCCTTTCCATTTCACGCGTATCGCGCCCAGCCGTCCCCTGCTCCCGTTACATTCATCTCATCCTCATCATCACCTTCGGAATATTAAGAAGACGCACTTCCATCAGTCCAAGCGCCCTCTCTCTTTCTCTGTGGAGGTCTTTGTTTGAAAATCACCTTTACATATCCTTCGCGTCCACTCACATCTGACCGTACCATTTTATTTTCTTAATAAACGCGAATATTACACAATCAGCCCTCAAAAAACCATAGTAGTAAAGCTGAAAGTAATAGGGTGGTTTACTATTTTTTTATTGCCTAAATCGAAAGATTATTTACTCCTGGAGTACGTATTTCACGCTTTTAGATTTTTCAATGACGATATCTATTTTTCGCGATGAAACGGAGAGTGAAAAGTTTCAAGCGCGCGAAAACGCGACGGCTAAGTGTGAATGCTGGGAAAAGCTCGTGTGACGTCATTCTGGTACCGTATGCCACCGTGTGAGGCCACCTTGGTGCGAGGCTATGAGCGCCGCGACGATGCAGGCTGCTAGCAGGTAGCCCTTGGCATAAATAATGATTGTTTATACCCTATGAAATGAAGGAAACTTTCCGACCATAGGCAATTTTAATAAGTGCTTATTAAGGGACGTTTCCCTGAGCTCTGTACCTCATGCATTTATTGGTAATCTCATACAATGTTAAACTCCTTACTACTAGTATAGCATGTAGGTCCCTTTGACGTCACGTGGAGTGGCATCGCATGGGCACCAATCTGGACTTTTTTAAACGAGGTTAAAATTGACCATTAACATTCGTGTAAACTGGGATTTTTAAAACCAAATAATTTGTATATTAAGAATACACTACTGGTGGATAACGAATCGCAATCAATGCCTTTCGTTTTCTTTGACGAAGGAAACTACCCTATTGTCTTATAAATTGAGAAAAAGTCCCAGAATGGTCTTCTTCTCCTGGAAAATGTTTTCTTAAAACTGTTCGTATCGCCAAATTTTTTAACGTGAAATATGGCTCGGAATGCCTGACGAATGGACCATAATAGATCAGTAAAAAGAGTGTGAGAAAAGAACCTTAAGGAGAAAATTCCACAACTTAGTTGGCCACATTAAAAAGCATGTTGAAAATACCTACAGCTTATTAAAATTATCACCAAGAAATATTTAAGAGCATGCACTTTCATTTCTCTTCTATCATTGGCCCCTTGTCATTAAAAGATATTGGCGAAAAAATAAATTCACGGTTTTTATTGCGGCAAGCATTAAAAAAATTGTGTTTATTAAATTTTTCATTTCCGACGAAGAAATTTATTGATTTCCCTAAAAAATTGACTAAAATTGGGTAAAAACATGCTTATTTATATTTTGCAGGAAAAACTGTCATAACTGGTGAGAACTTGAGTTTTGGAGTACTGCTAGTCTTTTTAGGTAGCAAACGTATCACTCCAACGTCTGTGTTGTCAAGTTCACTCCAGCTTCTTTTTTGCATTCAGGCATTTGTTATTCGCGTCTGTTGGAATATTTTCTTGCGAGAGGTCTAAAGCCTCTGTTCTACGCCCGCTAAGTAGATCATAAATCGGAATATGGCGATCCGTCTCTTAACCGTTGCTTTTGCTCGGTATTTTCCCATTAGTTAGTAGAGCAAGCCGTAGGCGGCTCAGGTCAAGAGTTGACCTTCATCCACGATGGATTGCGGTTAACCCCACACCTACCCTCAGATTTTCCTTTCTTTTTTCCCAGACTATATATGGTTCAACGATTATCGTCTGCTGAAATGCTCAATATATCTCATATTGTCTCACACGCATACTGGCATTCTGTATCGGTGTCAGACGAAGGGGCCATTTTCATTTCATTAATCATGATATCATACCTACGTTTTACGACAAAGGGGGTTAATAATATTGGAATCGTGTCACATCAAGAGATTTTTATCATCCCAATGATCAGATCTGAACTGTATTCGCACCGGTAAAGGGAATGAGAGATAGAAGGAAGACGACCAAGTGCTAGAGTTTTGTTAATTTTACCGTACCAATTTCACATTTTGATAAAACTTTCCTCTTTTACACGAAAATGATTGAACCGCAAATTCTGGGCGATTTGTTTTATTCACTAGGTTTTTAATACAAAATTCTCAGATTTTTATTAATTGATGTGAGTCGATTATATCAGAACATTTACTTAACATTCGAGGATATCTCCACTTGAAGCTCGCCGAACCGCCACGAATGTAAATTGGAAATAGTGTTTTTTTATGTTCCGGCTAAAATCATTTCAAATAGGCCCTTATCTATTTGACATGTCACCGTCATATAAATATTTAAGTCGTCTACCCTTTGTAACGATTCATAGGTTTCGCCTTCTATACTCTTGAAGACCATATGGTGTATTACAATTCACATTCCGTTTTCATGAAGAGAATAATCATAGATTACTTTTTTCCTGTTAGAAGAGAGACATTTCGAAAGTATGCTTTCCTTGGGTAATTGTATCTTAATTGGTGTTTAGCTATTTTACTGACTGTAATATTGCTCGTAATATTTTGAGAGACAATCCTCCCCTCCATCGCTAGCGAAAGAATAAAAAGTTTTGGCAGTGTTACTGTTATTATATTACTGGTTTTATGATAGTCAGAGGCTATAATTGTTGGTACATATTTACTACCGCTATTAAGCATATCAAGAGCTGTAGACCATTGGACGATTTTCTAGTGAACATGTATCTCGTGACTTAATCCTAGATTTCATATTATTGCGGGATCTTATTCTGAGCTGGAGGCCATAATCAAGTGCTTTCACTTAACCAGTAGCGTTGACATTGCATTATAAGGATGACTTTGGGAAAGTTATTACCGTCCTTCCCTTAAGTTATGATAAGCAAAAATATAGTGGCTTATTAACTTTTCTTTTCAAAATTGGATTATTGTTACTCATATATAAATGCAATCTTACTGCGCTATTATGTACGGAAATATATGGGATACATTAAAAGAAAAATAAATTTAGCGACCAATTAACCCATGATAAACAAATATCCATTATAGCCCAGTAAAAACCAAATTACATAAAAAATGTATACATTTTCCGCTCTATTTAGGAAATATGTAAACTGCGTATTATCTTTTGGTGTAAAATTTAATGACGAAATATTTACCTGCCATGATAATTATGATTGAGTGCAAAATTTTCAAGTTTATAAAATGAGAAATCTTGAAATTTGATTTCTTCCAGAAGCAGCCCTGGATAGGAAAGGGTTAATAAATGTTTCGCCAGATAGAATCACATTAGATATTTTGAATATTAGGACGTAAATCAAACGATGGAAATATCTAAAAATTGTAGTAAAATTTGGAGAGTTCTTTCGCTTTGAGAGGGTGTTTTTATCCCATTATTAATTTCTTTGATGACTGTATCACCAGCAGGGAAACCCTGACCGATCAACAGGCATGCCGTTGCGAATGCATCCAGGACACGTAAAGTTGCGCGACCTTTAACTAAGCATACCTTTCAGTAATGAGCCACGCTTTGAGAGGAATTTTCGTGCCTCTCTCCCTCTGTCGCAGCGCTCACTTAACGTTCGTCCCCAGCTCGCTCCATCCGTTGGAATTCCCTGCACCGCGAAATAATCGCTTTAAGCCTGTGGTATGTTGGCTTGTGTAGCGTGTAAAGCACTCCCGTACTGCCCCACCCAAATTCATTTATGCGTGAGATTGCTCGGTGCGGCGATAAGCTGTACCATTCATAGCTAATACACCTACGCATCTCCCTTAGACTACTTACCTCTCTACCGTTTGTCATCTATCGCTAAGATCTATGGCGTGAAATTAGCAAAATATGAAAGGAAGGACCTTGTAAAAAAACATAACCGCAATAATATAAACATGCGTCTCGTGACTTTATCTTACAATTAGATTCCATCCCATCGCGGGATTTTATTTCGAGCTGGTGGTCATAATCGAGTACTTTCACGCGGCAGTTGCATTAGCATTGCTTTATAAGGATGAAATCGGGAAACTTATAACCGTCCTTCCCTTAAGTTATGATGATTAAAAATTTAGTGATGAAAAGGCAGCGGGGTGGACAGATTCAGTGGTCCAATACTCTTGACTTTCGTTTTCCTTGAGAACTTGTCTCTGATATCCATTTCTTCTTATCCAATTGGAATAATAGTTTATTTATATCTTTGTCCAATTTTGTTGCGTCATTATGCATCGAAAGATCTTGGAAGTATTAAAAAAATCATATTTAACGACCATCTAATAAATCTTCGCGTAATATAATAGGATGATATTGGGAAGGCAAGTTTACAACCATCCTGCCTTTAAGTTATGTTGAGTAAACCTTAAGTGATAACTGTAATCGGCTGACTAATGTGATAAATTATAAATTTTAACCAATACACCAACGCATCTCCTAGAGACTACTTACCTCTCTAGTGTTCGGAATCCGTCGTTTAGATCTATCGCTTGAAATTAGAAAAATAGGAAGGAAGGAAAGGACAGCGGGCATTTATGATCTAAATTATATAAATCTCGTTGTAACGAATATTCATTACTTCTACCGATGTCAAATTTATATTTCACAATATATTCGTGCCTGGTGAACGGAAAATACGAGGTAGGCTAATGTTTTGCTACCGTTCTAAAAAATCACAGCCGGCGCAAGTAAAAGGTAATATCAATATAAGGTTTTGAAAACTAATGAAATTATCGAGTTCGGTAGATCAATTGAAAATAAGAGCATTTGCTTAGTGGTGGAACGTCCTCTCTACCAAACGACACCTTTCGTTTGAAGAGGTGAAAAAAGATGAAGTTTTCAGATTTTTATTTGAACCTTCACTGCTGGAAGAAGAACAATTACTTAATTACGTACAAGTTGTTGGTGCTTTACATAGATTTAGGGAAAGTGAGTAGTTTTCCCGATTGTAGCATTATTTTAGTATTCTACCGGTTTAGATAGGTTTCCATGGAGTGAAAAAGAAGTATTCTGGGAGCCTCCCTTTCCTTCAAGCACTGCCCCTCTTCAATTCACTGTAAGGCCTACTCTCTCTTCACTCTATCTAAAAATCCTATTCCCTCCCTTCCTCTCCCTCGTTTACCGAACATTCTACCCTCTAACACCGTTTTCAACATCCCCTCCTCGCTAAGTACTCCCTTAATTAATACCTTCTGTCTCCTCTGTATCTCATTTAAAAGCTGCCTCTCCTCACCCACCATACCCAGCACTTCGTCGTTTCTCCTCCCTTCCGTCCGCTTTAACCTCTCCATTCTTCTCCACACCCACATCTCGAATGCCTCTAGTCTTTTCTCGTCCTCCTTCCTTAGTTTCCACGTTTCTGCTCCGTAAAGCACTTCACTCCAGATCAAACTCTTGACTAACCTTTTCTTTAAACTCTTGCATAACGATCCTCTCATAAGATATAAATGGAAAAAAATTCCTTTAACAGACCCTTAATAAATTCTAGCGATAAGTGCTAAGTGTGATGTGGCAGCGGAAGGTAGATGAAGATGGCGCTGGAAAAATACAATGATTTTTCTATTCTGTAGTCGTATTATTTAGAGGTCTTCTACCTACTCGCACACAAGCACAATAAATTCGCACTGATGTATCGGAAAGATACAAGAGTGTGGGAGAGAATCCTGGGCGAAGGCGTTGCCAATGACGACGGCTCCCTTCCATCCGATAACCTAAAAATCTGCGTTGCGAAACGCCTCGCGGCTTATGAATAATTATTATCCTCGCCGCTAAGCTTCCATTCTTCTGCGTCCTTCCGCGGCCAAGACCTCTTAGAGTTCCGACCGCGACCTTCTCTCTCTCGCGCGCGCGTCCGGTCTAAGTGGGAATCCATTAAAAGGGGGCACACGAGAGTGGAAAACAAGTGAATAATTTTTTTTTTCTCGCTTCCCTCCCTCAGTGGCCCATATTCCACTAACCACCCACGCTATCAGACATCCATCGTTCATGCCGCTATTGAATTTCTCGTTCGTTTATTATTCCGAGTGCCCGATAAAGTGGGCGTAACGAAATTGGGGAAAATATATTACGCGCAAAGGCTTGGCTTGAGATTTTCATCGTACGATTTATTATTTCATGACGGTAGCTGGCTTTAAAGTCTTGCTTGAATTACTGTGAGATACGAATTGCCCACAAAAACCAACATATAAAGCCTGATGCATATTCTGTGCACAGATATGGCCTTATCAAAATAATTAATCGATTCATTTCTTTCGCTGAGAATTTTCAAGCTAACAAATTTCATTGAGATGAAACGACAACAAAACTTTGTCCAATCAGTCTTCGCGTCCATTAAGTAGCTACATATCATATTCAGGAATCGAGTTACTTTTTCAATGATAATACTTGTAATTTTCCTATGAATAAGAACTTCCTCCTGAAAACGACACGCGAGGTTATGGAATGCATAAGTCATCGATTTTGGATTTCTTATTCCAGTGCCCGATGCAGTGGGCGTAACGAAATTGGGGAAAATATATTACGCGCAAAGACTTGCCCTGGGATTTTCATCCTTCGATTTTTTTTCATGACGGTAGCTGGACTTAAATTATTATGAGGTATGAATCCAATTAGTGATCAATAAAAAAGCTTGAGTATGAGAATGTTTGAAATGGAAATGTATGGTGAATTATAATTTTTAGTGCTGCGAATCAGAATAGGGTAGTTTCCTTCATCAAAGAAAACGAAAGGCATTGATTGCGATTCGTTACCCACCACTAGTGTATTCATAATATACAAATTATTTCGTTTTAGAAATACCGGTTTAGACGAAAGGCAATGGTCCATTTTTATCCTTATTTGAAAAGGACCAGATTGGCGCCCATGAGATGCCACTCCACGTGACGTCACAGGGACCTAGTTTCTATACGAGAAGATAGGAGTTATACATCGTCTGAGGTTACCAATGCATGCATGAGGCGCAGAGCTCAGGGAAACATGTCTTAATAATCACTTATTAAAACTGGCTAAGGTCGGAAAGTTTTCTTCATTTGATAAGGTATTAATAATCCTTATTTAAGCCAAGCGCTACCAGCCAGCAGGGTACTCAGCTACCCGCTAGCAGCCTGCGTCGTATCAGCGCTAAGCCTCGCCTCAAGGTCACCTCACAGGGCGGCAGCGGGAACCAGAAATACGTCACACGGAGAGATTTCCCGGCATTCATACTTAGCCATTGCGTTTTAATGCGCTTGAAAATGTTCACTTTTCATTTAATCGCGAAAAATAGATATCGTCATTTAAAAATCTAAAAGCGTGAAATACGTACTCCAGGAGTAAAATTTAGTATTGATTGAGTATTGATTTAGGCAATAAAAAAATAATAGGAAACCACCCTATTGCATACGGTTGAGATCGATTCAGTTGTAATAAGGCACCTGAATTCTCTCTCGCAACAGATCTGAATTTATATTAAAAGTACAGATCATCTGATATGATCCAAATTCCAGATTTATTAAGGTTGCCATTTATTTTATCGGAATTTGCTTATAAATCCTATAATATTCCAATGGCGATGCCGTATTTTATGAGTGGTAACACGTATGTTAATAAAAGGTAGTTGAACTTTTCCACAATTATTTTAATACGTACGATGTCTTTCGGCGCATAGAGCCATTTTCTGGTACAAGACCAGATCTTGATAACTTGTTATCTTGTACCAGATGATGGCTCTGGAACGCGTCGTACGTATTAAATAATTGTGGGAAAGTGAAGTTGCCTTTTATTTCAATGTGTCAAAATTCCACAGTATCACGCCTGAATCGGTTGAATTTATTGTAGTAATCCACTCTCGTAAAAATAGCTATTGGCCTCTTGATCTCGTAATTTTCCATTTCTTGGTTGGTTACGCTAGTAAAAAACTATAAATTAATATTTTGTTGCTTATCGTCTAGTTTGACATTAGAATTTCAACCTGTTGTCGCATTTCGCCATATATATGAGCTCTGAACTCAGTAACGTTCAGTATTTCAGGTACATCCGTTGAAAAACCAATAATTTGGTCTTAATGAAAGGATGGCGATGGTGATTAAGATCTTAGATACTTGGAGGAGGTGACAGGCAGTTAAGGTCATCTGTGCCATTAAGACAGACATAAGAGAAAGGATAGAGATGTGTGGGCATTTACCTTCTCGTGACTAAAGACACCGTTGGGATCACGGCTTAACATTACATCCGATGGGCAGAGTGCTGAATTTGAAGAGCCCTTTACACATCGCCCAAGCAAGTATCCCCTGCGGCTTCCTCTGGAAATCTTCACGACCACCAGGAATTGAAACCTAGCCGTCGGAATAGGGGGCTAGTAGACAGTGGTGGATCTATGGCGGTGGGGAGGAAGTCAAGAGTCGAAACACACACTAGTGGTAGATAAAATCGAAAGCTTTGGAGGTCTCCACTTATTAGAAAATTATATACTTATATTTTACGATAAATTCCGATAAAATACCAACTTAAACGAATTGAAATACAAATAACCTCTAAACTTAGGGCCAATATTACACGCTTTTGGTATGTTACGATTCAGTGTCAGATCCATATTGGAGCTAGGAAGGGATATAGCCCCTCTCCTTGGGTATCAAATTCACAGCAGATAGAATGGTAATTTTGTTCGGACCCCCACTACTGCAGGCAGGTTACCCCCACTTAGCCCCTCCCTTGTCCTTATCCTGGGTCCAAGTAGGCGAACTATCAACTGATTTAAGATCTGATGATGAAGGATTTATAATGCAGGAAATACGTAGCAGCAATGCAGACTATATGCGATGCAGTATATTGGAAGAAATAGATAGGAATTATATAAATAATGAAGCAGTGTAAAATTTAGCATGACAAATTCGATAGCAATGAAATGACTACTAATTGTATCGATCATGGAATACCTTGAGGGGTGAGTGCGTATGAATAAGTATTACCTCGTGAAAATGACGCGGGGGTTTAAGTACCGGTATAGGTTGTACCTGATAAAGTGTATGGAGTACATAAGTCATTAATGTATTTATTTAACCGTGAGTAAATTTAAATAATCAACTTGCGAACAGTTGAAGATAGTAAGTAAGACAGACCTTAAGAATGACAATCGCATTCAACGTATTGCCCACAACAACCAACTTATAGTACCTAAAGCATTCTCTGTGCAAAGACATGGGCTTATCAAAACAATATATATTATTTCATTCAGAATATTTTGGCTTAAAAATTTCATTGAGATAAAACTGCAACAAGCATTTGCCGAATCAGTCGTTGGGTCCATTAAGTAGCTTCTTCTAATCTTCAGGGAATAAATTGCGTGTATGAGTATGACGGGATTTTATGATTAAGCATATTCATCTTGCCAATTTTCCATTGAATTACAATTTAATGATGTTCCTTAATATTTTAACTACCTGAAAAGTTAGAAATTGTGGGAGGGACTTTCAGATTTTAAATGAAAATTCAAAATGTAGTCGTAAATTTCTTCTTTGTTTATTTTTTCGGATATGTAAACAAGGTTACTTGGAAATTCCATTGGCCTTTTGTGTAATTTTTATTGCATTTTTCTCATCGCTTATTCAAAATCCAACAAAGCGAAAACTGCTTCCGCGAGCCAATTCATATTTGATTTAGAAAAATGCATTGACCTAACGATTGAATAAAAAAACAATGTCAGTTATGCGAAATGCAGTTACTAACTATAAGTTAATATTTTTGCTGCTTATTGGTGAAATTGCCAATTTAATTGACGCTGTAACACCAGACAGTTTTTCCTTCCACAACCTGTTTTATATCTTTTCAAATACAATTTATTTCCTCGTCTCCTTCCTTTCAGATCTTTATTAATGGCTTCTCACACAACAATCCCCCTCACCTCCCACAACAACACCTTAGAAACCTTCCATACCTCTTCCTTCCACATAAACATCAATTTTAACGAAAACTTCAAATCAATAGAAGTAATCTCATAATAATTAAGCATAAAAATAAAAATCAAACGTGACAACACTTATGCTAGTGAATTTAAAATGCCGCAGAAAATCCTCCCTCTTTTCCTTTCCATTATTTCTTTCAGCAAATGCTGTCACCCCCTGGCGCTGAAATAGGCTTCAGACTTGTTGCGGCTTTTTGTCCATTAAGTAGCTTACGTTGAGAAATTACTCCACGATGTCCGCATGAATGAAGCCGCTTTACTTGCTGCTGACCTTTAACTTTCTCCACTTGACGCCGTAGCTACCGCTATGGTAATAAGTACCGGTGTGTGTGCTATGACTGGGAGAGGTTTTGTAATCAGAGCTGCCAGTGTTTTTTGTGGCGACTGTCGCCGGTCAAATTTGGACCACGTCTCACCTGGATAAAAAGGCACGAAATGAGGGCATGATTTTTTTACTCCTTCATTCAGGATACCCGCATCTTCATCGATGCACAGATAAAAACCAATCAGTTTTGGAAGCAAATTGGTGCTAATATCGGTGATAAGGAGAAAACCATTCTACAACTGCGTCTGCACAAGTGATTACCTCTAATTTCATAGTCTTACTTGAAAGTGTAGATTGCTAAAGCGTATTGAATTCCCAAATTACGGGACTATTTTTTTCAATCTGTTCGTCTTGGCGTCCTATTTACATAATAGGTAGATGAAAAATTTCTCGGGATTCCCACCGGGTGTGGTATTGGGTTAATTCTCCCAACGTTTCAATGGCTGAGTCTGCCATCGTCTTCAGGAGTTTACTATTGTTGTGTGCGGATGTAGGGATTGATTATGGGATTCCAGGCACTGCTCAGTTGGAAACCTTTATCTTTGTTTTGCTTTGAGAAATTTTTCATGAATCTATACGCCGGGAAAACCTAAAATTTTACATTATAGGTACTTCAGCAATGAAAACTGTTGACATCGAGAGTGAAAGTGACGAATCAGCAGCTAACGGCATCAAAGCATGAGCATAAAATTTGTGTTATTAATGAAATAATTTAATTCTATAAAGGCTTGTGTCTGTTCCATTTTGAACATATTTAAAAAAAATGTGTGTCCTTGTGATTCTAATTAAGGAACTCAATCAATATTTTACGCAAAAAACGCCGATGCTTCATTTTGTAATGAGGCACCAAATTTCACATACTTTTTCTTTAAAAAGTACACATTCGAGACTGAATGTAAACGGATGTTATTGTATAAGAATTGAAGTGCAATAAGTTCCTTATAGCCTAATTGAAACGGGGAAATTGGTATAAATTAATTCATGCTAAAATTGTGATTTTCTGATTCATACTCGTACATAAAGCAATAAGATAGGCTTAGGCAAATATTTCGGCAATATGAAAGATAATCCAAAATATTCCTAAAAAAAGTTCATGTATTTGGAAACAAGAATTCACCGGAGAGTTGTGATGGATTGTAATACAAGGCACTTTTGCGAAATGTTGATTGACCGTTGAAATAAATCGTTATCTGCCTACGAATTCATTCGTTAGTCCTGCCCGTCAAAATTTCAATTTAAGTCGCCATGGGAAACATTTGTTCAATCAACTTGATATTATTCCAACCTACGTTTGTTTTTCATCCATATTAACAACGTCAAAGCGTTCTGATTTAAAAGTATTTATGCCTCAATTCAGTCAGAACCGAATCGCGGTAAAAATTTAATTTATCAATCTTATGTGACTATAGTTCCTTTCGTGCGACGCAGGCATGGGAAAGCAGCTGTCATTATGTTATTCAGGAGGCTTCGATATGTGTGGACGTTACCCGAGATATTGAAGCGATGAAATTAACTTTAATGGAGTTATTATTGCGTTAAGGCGTACAGGATGCACCAGAGAAATCCCATTGCCTTGCCTCAAGGGGTTGGAAGAGGGAATAATGACACTTGTTTACGAAGACAAAGTTGGTCTGTACAAAAAATGCATGGATAAAATGGATGGCGTGTTTGTTCTTCATCGAGGAATAGTAGAAATTCACCTTTGAATTGTTTTGAATGATCTCAACATTATTTTCCCGAGCATTTGTTTTAGAGCACTGGATTGTTGACCAGACTGAAGACACCGGTGTCCAGCCACAATATCACACCTGGTGATGACACGTGTCCTATCGAATCGCGTTGCGATGATAACAAATAGAAAAAATAAAATTCAAACTCTTTCCTGAACGTATGTGTTTATGAAATGGAATTGGCGAATATTTATGTTTATCAAGATTTAATGCTATCAAATTTTCCTTGCTTGTAGGGTATTTTCCTGGGCTACAAGGAATGAGATTGCGAGTAAAACCCGGGAGAGGTTTCTGGAAACACGATTGGTTAAATAATTCCTGTTGCTGTGTTTTCCAAGTTTCAAGAACTACGAGTTAAGTGCCCAGAATTTCAGGTGGAGAGAGAAATTAATCCCTTACTTTGAATTTGGTCAATTCGCGCACCGACTTTATGGATGAGATATGCCGTGTCTGATCAAAATGAATCTTAAGTTTTGAAATATTAAGTTAGTGTAAAAATAATTTTATTTTGCTTTTTCTATTACCCTAAAGGTTATTTTTCTAATTTAATAAACCGTGCATTGTTTCATCTTCAAGACACTTGTAGAAGAGTTTGAAATACCTTTGGAAAATGAGATGAGACTCCTATGCTAAAAATATGTGTGCACAGTGAACTTATTTTTGCTATCAAGATTTCAGAGTGAAAATATCAGATTTACGAACGAAGCCAAACGAAAATAAAATTTTATTTATAATCGAAAATTTAAGAATCCTTTTGAGGAATCTATCCCTCCTTGTCCCTTAAGTGCAAAAAATATATTTATTTTTCATTTAAATAACACTGTTTATCAAAATATCAAAATATTTTTATCATGGATTCAACTTTCGCGCGCGAGATGTGTTGGAAAGGAATCTTTAAATCTTATTCTTGTGTGACGGAACAAAAGTATGAGAGAATTTTCAGATAAAATTTGTATTTAAGTGGAGAAAATTGGCTGATGATAAACAATTTATTTTGTTTCAAAACGAATGAGTTGCGTCAAATTTAAACAAGTTTAACAGACAGTTTGACATTTAATTTGAACCCTTTCAGTGGGACGTTTTTCTCTAATGGTAGTTGGAAATAATGTTTCATCTATTTCATCTAGATAATGGCCTCATGGACACTTACGAGAAAAGCTTTGACTATTTTAAATGCAGTATGTATTTTGCTATGGGCCCATAACAACGAAAAAAATATGCAAATTGGACAGATACTATTTTATTTCGGTCATGCCCATCGTCATAGAGGTATTTATAATGTGAAAGTTAAGCGAAAAATAAAATATAGCTATTATATTTAAGGAGGAGGAGATCCCCAAGAAGAATACTTAGATTTCGGTTAAATTAAGTAATTTTTTTTCCTATGGTTTCGTTCGCTAATCTGATATTGTTTAGCTATAAATTCGGGATATTTTCTTAAGGGCATGCCCATTTTGATTGCCAACATGACTGAACTGGCAATACCTACTATCAGCCAATTTTCTCGCCTTCAACACCACTTTTTCGGTTCGAAAATGACTTTCCTCGGCTCTTATCTTCTCACCATCCCACCCCATCGGTGTCATAACTGCACCTTTTCGCAAACGCTCTGCTTTGGAAGGGTGGTCATTTGGGCCTTTGGTGCTATGACCCTGAGCGGCAGCGCCAGCTCTGGCGTTAAACTCGGCTCCGGTCCGCGACAAGTGAGCGATCGCCTTCTCACTCTCGCCTCGCAAAGTACAAAGTGCTTGGCTCAACCACGCCCTACTTCGGATTTCCCTCCCTCCCTCCTTCCTTCCCACCTGCTAGCCCGTTTCCTTCCCGTCCGCCCCCGCGCACGCTCGCCAAGTGGACGTCTCGAAAAGTCCTTGGTCGGAGCGCCGCCGCCGCTTCTGCGTCCGCGACTCCGCCCTTATGGTCAGCCGACGCCAGTGCGGGGGGAGGTTGGCTCTATGGATGTTCACCGTGTGACGCCATTTCGGCTTTTAACATTCGTGGATTGTCCAAGAACTTAGGAGGTTGTAAATACATATTACTACCTCCTTGACAAGAACATATAGAAATCCCAGGTGCATGTTAGATGGATGGACACCAGAAATATTGTATAGAATATCTATATACAATAGAATATGACAGGTAATCCACGAAAAATAATTTTTAAGAAACTTGTAGCGTAGATAACATATACCTAAATTTAACCTTCTTCCGACAAAATAAATTTATTTTTTGGAAGTACAACGGAATATTTTTCGCAAAATGGTATCTTTCCATTTTTCTCCATTTTGATCACATCAACAGCGCTATCTTAAAAATTATTAATTAATATTTTAACATTATCTTTGATTTTTTTAGTTGAAGAAGTGAAGAAAAATTAAATGCAACCAGTGAGAATTCTTGATAAAATTTGTAATTTCCGTCGATATCTATAATACCTATCTGATCGTTACAAACTTATTTATCGAAAGCACGTTCCGGTTGCGAGGGTTAATTTTTTATCATTCGGACTAGCGTGCTGGTTAAACCTCTGACCACTGTGGAGTGTGGAGGTTGTGTGGCAAACAAGGCATAAGCCTATGCAGCGTGGATAAGAGATATGCTCTCTGTGCTACAGGCAGCCAACCCACCCCACTATCTTCCTACGCAGGGCTGGGAAAGTATTTCAAATACAAGCACTTTAAAATACTTATTTTAAATAAATTTGTAATTTGTACTTGGTATTTCAAATACGCCACACGAATGCATCTTGTATTTTGTAGTTCAAATACCGAATTTTAGTGTTTTCTCAGTCCAAATTTAAAAATAAATTAGTAAAATACTTTTGAAGTAGCTCTGATAAAACGTATGTACCATTATGCTTCAGAGATTAATTCGTTTTCGTCAGAATCGTTTTCTTCATGTTTGCAACTATCCATAACGTGTCAAGGCAGGTTTTTATAATTATCTTAGTTTCCTTGCAAGTGTATTTTGTATTTTAAAAGGTTTTTTGTATTTCTAATACACAAGTCAAAGATATTTTGCATTTTGCATTTCAAATACATTTGGAGTGGTATTTTGTATTGTGTATTTCAAATATTCCTCAAGGCAGGTTATATTTTTTAAAGATTTGTTAGTTTACATACTAATGTATTTCGTACTTTAAAAAGTATTTAAGGTACTATTTTGTAGTTTGTTTTTCAAATACCTAAATCTAAGGTATTTTTTATTTTGCATTTCAAATACATTTGGAGCAGTATTTTGTATTGTGTATTTCAGTGGCGCACCTAGGAATATGCTTTGGGGGGGAGTGAGATGGCCTGTGGTGGCGACTCCCCCTCCTCCCTTGGGGTGTTCGGAAAAAAAAAAAAAAAATGACATGCCAGGAAATACATTTTAAATAATTTTGGCACAAAAAATTTAACTCTAAGGAGATGCAGTTATTATATATGCCAAAACTAGACAATGGTTTTGCATATTTTTTTATCTCACTGAGGCTTTGGGGGGGATCTATCCCCCTCATCCCCCCATAGTTACGCCACTGGAGTATTTCAAATATTCCTCAAGGCAGGTTACATTTTTTTTTAAGATTTCTTAGTTTACATTCTAAAGTATTTTGTATTTTAAAAAGTATTCAAAGTACTATATTGTAATTTGTTTTTCAAATACCTAAGTCGAAGGGATTTTGTATTTTGCATATCCCCTCATCCCCCCCCCCCCCATAGTTACGCCACTGGTGTATTTCAAATATTCCTCAAGGCAGGTTATATATTTTTAAGATATCTTAGTTTACATTCTAATGTATTTCGTATTTTAAGAAGTTTTTGTATTTTGCACTTCAAATACATTTTGAGCGGTACTTTGTATTTCAAATACTCCTCAGCCTGTATTTTGCCCTGCCTTGCTCCTACGTCACGCCCACCCCACTCCAACCACCTTGTCTTCTGGGCCGCTGCCCAACTTCCTCAGCAGCTGTCGCCCTCTCTCTATCCTTCACTGCAAGCAATCATCAGACGAGGAACAGCGTACGATATCCGGTGCGTCAGAGATGTTGTTATTGTTGCGAGCAATTCATTGGCATATCATTTTATGACTTTAATAGCCGCCCATTAGTTTCGGCTTGTTATGCGCTTTAATGCGCCGTTGGTAGGAGATTTACCGTATGCAAAATCAAAAGAGACTTTTTCAGGGAAACTTAGCCGTATTGAGGCACGGTAAAGTCAATTTGATCCATATATTACCTGACAGGAGGTAAATTATTCCACCTATTAGGTTAAAAGTGCAGTAATTTATATTTAAGAGGAGGGTTTTCAGCAAGGTGTGCTTCAGAATTCCATGAGGTGACGGAGAAAGGTGTATGTTCGTTATTTATGTTCGAGTGCTAGGTTCCCTCGAGTTTATGCAACAATCAGCTCCCACGGTTGGGGAAAGTCAAAATTTTATCCATCAAAAGTTACGAATTCCGAACTTTTTGTTTAGATACACCGTGAGTCACTAGTATGATTCGACCTCTTTCTTTCACACACCTTCAAGAAGGATGATGTAGCATACGCGATTCAATATTGAAAGTAATTTCCGTAACTAAACATGCTATAGCTCCAAGGAATTCATTTTCATGAACACACCTTATCGTTCTATATTGCTCAGCCTCCTTTAAATACCGTAGCTGTTGTTACGTGGCGTTTCACAATATTCAATGACATTGTCACAGCTTTTCAATTCTCCAGAAAATAAGAAATAGGATATAATAATTCTGTTGAAGCTAGAATTGATTTTTGTTCCAAATGAAGTTCCTCCCCTGGAGAGGAACTGGCCCTGCTACCATGAATACTTACAATCCTATGCATGTGGCTTAGTCCTATTCTGGTACTCTCACCTATTGGGATGAAAGAACTTTGTTTGTGAAAATTCAAGTAAACCTGAGTCATAAACCTTGTTAGCAAACAATTCTTATGCCCTCTGCTTAAAATACTCAATCATTTTTGTGCCCACTCTTAAATTTGCCCTTAGTCAAGAGACACTGTGACTTGAATATTAAGCTATAATGAACCAAGAAAGCCATCCAAACATTAATCCATATAATACTCCAGATTACTTAAATTGACCTCTATAGCTAGTAGTCAATCACCTCATTCACAACATTGAATTAACCTGGCATGACTTAGGAGTTGATCTCGAAGATGAGCATCTCTTAGTTCAAAGCAGCGTAAAGCGGTGTAATATAAGCTACAGTTTTAGTAGTTTCATGCATGTATCAACAGAGATAATGCTTATTTATGTGTGTAAAGATTGAAAATCTTTGATTTATTCGATAACAGGTAACAACGATCTTCTTGAATCCTTAAATAGGCTAAATTTAGGTTCAGAAAATCGGTCTTTAGTTTTAAAAAATGCTTTTTAATACTGTGGGTGTTATCTTTCCTCAACGTCCCATTCAAACTCACTATGCTAACCTTCCTTCCCCTAATTATGAATTTATAAATATGGAAGAATTAAAAGACGCCTATTCTCTTCAATCATCATCAATGTATTTCATATACATCGGGCACAAATAGTAATCAGGGGGACACCTCCAAGTAGGAATCAGATTACTTGATATTAATTTTATTACGCTTAATATAAAATATAATCCATTTCCGAATAATGAATCAAATGACATGTACTTACTTTTTGAGTCGATACATGAGTTCCGATCTTTTTGAAATATGTACTAAAAATTTGATGCTGTCTTGAATGTTTTTAATCCAAAATGCAGTTTGACAAATATGGGGAATATAAGAAGAAAATGAAATAAACGTGAGACCTGCCGAGATTTCCGAACTAATTTTAGCAGCTGAAAGGTTGAAGATGGCTCTAAGCGCAGTTTCTTCGGTGCTTGATAAATTAGTTACAAAACAAGCAATTTTATGGGCATTTAAAATAGGATTTCAATGACTTTATGTTAAATTTTTTGCCTTATATTCACTGCTGTAGTTGGGCCGGCACGGCGTACGCCCAAAAAATCCAAACTCGTTTTAAGCGTACCGGTTAAAACCTTTTTAAATCTGTAAAAAATAGCCCTACTGTAAATTGTCCAATGGATTTCAGAAAGAAAAATCGGAAATGATTATTTACTTGTCCAGAGTTATCTCGTGGCACATCTTGGAATTAATACAAGAGTTTAAGTTTGGACTTTCAATCGTGGCCGGATGTACATGTTCAGCTGTTGGTAATTTTTGGTCAGTACCACCAAAGTTTTTCCCAACTACAGCACTGCTTATATTAGACCTAATACTCCTCTTCTCTTAATAGCGGTAACAAAAATTTAAAATATTTTCGGGATTGAATACTTCTCTGAAATAAGCCGAATGCGACCAAAGAATGCAAGATCGTCGAAGCAAATTGAACCTGTTGATTCCGTGTGTAATACTTTGGCTATATGCGATTGAATTCATCACCACCCAAGACCAAATATTTTCAAATCAGTCATACAAACATTGAAATGCCTTCAAGTGGGATTTTGACTGTCCAAAAAAAGAAATGTACGGTGAAATTTATATCAACACGTTTCATAAGGATGGCGAGAATTTTCGTAATTTTTTTCCATGCGTTCCGGACGGATGATGAATATTCTCGTCGTTTAGGCGCGTAAAATTTCTATACAATACTATATACAGGTCGTACTATAGGTATTTGGTAGTACGTTTTCATTTTTTGCTCGTTTCTTACCATGAATGGAAGTATCGTAATGTTTGTCTAGGTGAAGTTATATTTAAAACATAAGCTTTTTAACCATGCTTAAACCAATGGCAGTTCGCCCACATTGACACATATTTTCATTCTCACCACTTCTATCAAGGTATGTCCTTCCTCTACATTTAAAAACCACGGTACGCAACTGCTTCTAGAATTATTATAATGGTTCTTAAGTTTCATATGGTCATTCCAGGAAGGAAGAAGACTGAGGGAAGAGTGCATTTGAGATGGTGGGACCAACTGAAGATGGATATGAAGCAGT
Organism: Ischnura elegans; assembly: GCF_921293095.1. Lineage (NCBI taxonomy): Eukaryota > Metazoa > Arthropoda > Insecta > Odonata > Coenagrionidae > Ischnura > Ischnura elegans. The sequence continues at coordinate 105,708,463 of NC_060248.1, forward strand.
GGCGGCTTGCTCAAAAGGACTCTCGGACGCCGCCCCTCCCAAATATTTGAAAAAGGAAAAAACATTAAATACCCATTCAATTATAATTATACATATAATTAACCAAAGTGTTTTTTCAATCGCATACACCGAAAATGTAGGAAAAACACGCAAAAAATAGCTCGAGTAGTTCGCATTTGTAGCTGTGGGGCGCTGGCCAGAACATCCCAATCCATCCCCATGCAGTTATATGAAGAGTGGTAGTGGTGGGGGCCGCGGGTTCTATGACGCGTCAAAGCTTGTGCCTTAAGGAAGTCTTGGGACGCCGCCCGAGCATGCGCAGAGCGACGTATTTAGTGAGTTTACGAGTTGGCCGTATAATCTTGGTGTTGCTTTGTTGCAGAATACCTTGTTTTGATGACCAGTTGACTTATGTGTAAATTGTTTTAATGTAAATAGGCCTAGTTGTAGTTGAGTTAATCGAGTTAGTGATTGTTAGTGTTAGTGATTGCTTTGTGTATTAGTGAGTCATAATGGTCTCTATATTGCCTTAAAAACTCACTAAAATACACAAAATATTAAAACATTTTGACCTCCCGGTGGAGTGTGCCCCTCCCAGCATTTGACTCACGAGCCGCCACTGGTATGAAGCTGAGTGAACCAAGATTAAAAGAGGCTGAAGATCGAGTCAGGTGGAGGGGATTCGCTGGTGGTGCTAAGAATCGCCTGAGATTCAGATGGCTGTGGGCGTGAGTAGAAGTAAGTTTTCGGATTATTATTTCCCGTGAGTTACAAACATGCAACTAATTTTTTCAGTCTCCACGGTCTGTATTAGTCGTCTCGATCGAAGACCGGGGTACTGCGTGGTGCGCACGAATATTACGATAGAGGATTCTCAAGGGGGCCTCTAGATGCGTTGCCGCCCTCCGCGAATTTAAATGGGATTACCAAATCCGACACTTGCGTCACTGAGGGGCAAAGCGATCCCTTAACAAGAAGAAATAAGCTGTAATCAGGGCTGATAGTGAAAATTTACATTCCTGATGATGCGATATCAACTGAAAATCAGCATAAGAAGGTTGAGGAACTAGTATGCAGCAAAAGAAAAGAGACTAAGGCAAGCACTAAACTAGGAAAAAAAAAGCTTGAAGAGATGAAATTATTTTGATAACTAGGAAACCAAATAATCAACGATGGAAAAAAGCAAGAAAGAAGTATAGTGCATGCGAAGAGGGCTTTTTACAAAAAGAAAAATCTCCTTTAAGCTGAGAATACAAGCAAAGAAGTAAACAAAAAATTCGTCAGAAGCTACACATGGAGCATGTTTCTCTAACGAAGCGAGGCTTGGACGTTGAGAGCCTCAAATAAGTAAAGAGTGGAAGCATTCGCAATGTGGTGTTATCGATGAATGATGATGATAAAATAAATTGACCGAATAAGTCATGAGGTAGCACCAAGAAGAGCAGGAAAAAAGAGACGTCTTCTAAGAACCTTAAGGAGAAGATGGGACAACTTAATTGGCCACATAATGAGGCATGATGTTCTGATGAAAAAATCGGTTATATTTAAAGAGTTGGTAAGTAATGAGTGCCCTAGAAGCGTGGGAGAAAAGGAAAATAAGAAAAGGGTCTTCTAAAAGCCTTAAAGAGAAGATGAAACAACTTAGTTGGCCTCTTCATGAAGCATGTTGGCCTGATTAAAACAATCGTAGAAGGACAGGTGGACGGGAAGAACGGCAAGGGACGGAATAAGTTACAAAGGAGAGGTTATAATGGATGTAAAAGAGAAGAAATACGTAGGTATGTATAGACTAGCGGTTAGGAGAGCGGAATGGAGAGCTGCGTTAAACCAATCTTAGGATTATTCAATTATGATGATGATGCGATCTTTCAAAGTCGTAACTTTTCATTGCTTCCTCGCGATTTCAAATACAACACTACAATATATTGGAAAAAAAGTTGATCGTTCTGCACTCATAGCAATGCTGCAGATATTTTTGAATGTCGATTAAAAGCGACCTCTAATGGGACGGATTGAGGCCTCCTCTATGTAGTCCCTTTGGTGGTGGGAGTTGATTTTCATCACGTCATGCGAATTCTCTCCCCGTCCAGGCCCGTCAACATTTCCTCCAACAGCCCTCCGGCGCTACCGCTCTCTCCCCCAACCCTCTTTTGCTTCCGTCACCGCAGCCGTGGCCTCCACACGCACCCCCTTTGTATTAACTTCCTGCTACACTGACTCCACCCTATCTCCTGTCTACGCGTCAACACCAAAAAATTACGTTTTCTCTTTAGAGAGTTATAACAAGAGAATGGTATGGCTTCAGTAATGCATTGGAAGATAGCAAGGATAAAGTGGCAGAGATTTTTCGAAGGCTGCCCGGTCTCTGGTTGGGTGCCTTGAGAGGGGCACTTCAAGTTCAACACTCCGTCCGTCGGATGGGACGTTTTTGCTGGGATTTCTCCTAAAATTTGCGTGTCAAAAACCCTGAGTGCGTTCGCGACTGATCAAACTTGAGGTAATAATTGAATCTGGCGATCCTTGAAACACACTTACTAAACATGTCGGCGTCTTGTGAAAATTTTGAGATAATTAACATCATAATAGTTAGAAAAAATACATATCTGAGTTCATATTCAAATTCATCGATCAAAAAAAAACCCTGAGAACAGAATTTTATTAAAAAAGCAAAAAGAATGCGGCCTTCCGTTTTTTTTCCAACATCACGGCATTTTCGACCACTGTGCGGCATCGGGCGTTCTCGTGTTCGTATCCAGTTGCACGAATATTACAAAAGAGGATCTTTAAGTCTGCCTCAAGATGTTTTGACACCCACCGCGGATTTAAATGGATGTACAAAAATCGCCACTCTCACCCTTGACGGGAACTTCTTGTAGAAATAAGCTTCATCAGGTCTGTTAACCAAAATTTATATTCCTGATTTTAGAATTTATCAAAATCATAACTTTTCAAAGCAATTCATTGCAATGTTGATTCAGTTTCTTGGAGTATAGGTGTTGAAGAATTTTAAATGTAAATTTTTCTCAACTATTGTGTACATTTATACACCTTCATAAGCGCTTTTTTGCAATGATTTGGATTTATTAATTCAAGTTTGTTGATTTTTTATTTTTACTTCATCCCAAGTATACCCCTCCAATGGCGATCTAGCATGAATGTATGTAAATTGTCATTAGGTTTGTCTGATTATACATTTTCACATCAATTAATTTGGATTTTAAACAAATACAAATCATTGCAAAAAACGCCCTGATGTAGATGTATCAGTATACCTAAATGTTAAATAAAAATTCATTTAAAATTCCATCAATACCTATACTCTAAGAAACTGAATCAATGTCAAAGATATAGGTCAAGTGATGGGAAAAACTCAATTCCTCGCAATCGCAAAAGCTATACAACACATAGTAAAAATGTGGATCGTTCTTCATTCATCGCCGTGCTGCATACATTTTTGAAAACTGATTTAGATGCGACCGAAGTGCAAACAGAAATAAACCTAAGGCAAGGCGAGGGTCATCAGCCCGGGGCCCCCTTGCCGCATGCGGCCCGCCGGCTAATTTATTGCGGCCTCTAGAGGCTAAAGAAAATATTGACATTATATCGACGCCCTCGTTAAAAAACGGGGCAGTCGTGGGACTGGCCGACAAAAGTGAAAACTGAAATAATTATAATCCATTTATTTTTTATATAGATTAAATATTATTAAAGAACTAATTTTTCCAGTAATACTCATTTTTCAACAAAAATGGAAATTATTTTTTGCAGCAACCTGTTTATTATTAAATACATATTAAAAATACGATGTGTATGAATAGAAAGTAACATCATTTATATATTAATGTATAATATGCTTTTATTTCTTTTATTTAATATGCTTTAAACCTATAATTGTTCACTATGCACATAAAATAAACTGCCTTAAATTGTACTGACCAGTATTTTTATAGCGTGTTCACTCTTCTGCACGAGCTCTTTATATTTAATGAACTTATACAATATACACTATAGATTTTTATTTTCAATTTTAATATTTTTAAAACAAAAAGACTTTAACAGTCTATATATTAACAATATATCAACAAAGTTTATTTACTATACCTAGTCAGCCTGCGTAGTTGAAATATTCATTGTAAATTTTTTTAAATTGTATGAAACTGAGAAAAATGATCCTCCCCGGCGGGGAATCGAACCCCGGTCTCCCGCGTGACAGGCGGGGATACTGACCACTATACTACCGAGGATGTGGTACTAAGGGACGAATTTTAAGACCGAAATATATATATCGCTGTAGCGATCGCGGTGTCGGGTCGGTGACGCTCACGCGAATTCTATGCTTTTTCCCCATCCCGCAAAAGTGCTTAACGACGCTAAAGAAGTTTTCACTTCAAAATAAACGATGTTAAAAATCGCATTGATTGATTGAAATTTGTAGCCAATAAACTTCATTGCGTTATGCAATTATATGTTGATATATTAATTTTATTGATGTGGTCGTAAAGTGACGTGGACCATTGCGCCACTCCGGACGAATTGCAATCGATTTTTGGCCCTTGCAGAGTGCTGTAGTTGGAAAAAAATTTGGGCGGTACTCACCAAAAATTCCAACAGCTGAACATGCATTATACATCCGGCCGCGAAGGTATTTTAACCGATACGCTTATAACGAGTATGGATTTTAGGGAGTACGCCGTACCGGCCCAACTACTGCACTGCCCTTGCATCAAAAAAGGTTGAATACCCCTACTCTAAGGGATGGAATGTGGCCTCCTCCATAGTGTCCTCTTGGTCAGGTGAATCGCGCGATTACACTTGGCTGGGTGTGTACCTTGCATTCGGGCTATGCGGATTACGCGAGCTGGTCCGTGAAGTGGCGGCATGTCGAACGTCCACATCCGGCCTCAGAACAATCCTTCATCCGGTTGAGTTCGTTTTGCTCTCACATGAGATTTCCTCGCACGCCGACCTTAGAAGAAATTCCCCTTCGCTGCCACGGCGGTTTTTTCCTCCTTGGATTAGCGTGGTCCAACCCCCAGAATGAAACGTTTAAACTCAAGGATAGAGTAAAAATCCGGTTCGTGACTCGAGCATCAGATCTGTAAAGGTTGAGTGGGAATTTTTTGCGGAATGCGCAGATATTTTTCGTGACGAAGGACTTAAGTTACTGTAATTATCCTTTTATTGTTGCGGCTACGTACAGTGTGAAGTCTAAAATAATACCCCAGCCGCGAATGTTTTCAGTACCTATAAATCCATAAATCAGGAAAATTGTGATCTTATCACTCATGTGATCTGAAAATGAGATGCGATTACCTGCGCAAAATATGTTGACCGCACAGGAACGCTGTTGAAAACTTTTCCTTATTTCACATGTATCCATTTATAACCCCATGCATGAATATTGTTTTACCTTAAGTAATGACCATATCTACGACGTATTCTGAAAAATAGGCATTTATTGATTTTATAATTTTAGTTTAAGTTCATCCCATGGTTACCCTTTTAATGGCGAGGTAGCATGCATGCGTTTCAGTAGATTTTTCAGGTTAGAAATTTCCATTTGAAGTTTCACCTTAACGGCAAACTCAGTTATTCCGTTTCTGTTAATTGCAATACTACACTTGGGTTAAGGTAAAATCGATGACTACAGATATTACTATGCTACATACGTAATTATGAAAGAAAACGCAGTGTTATTAATGTCCCTTTTTTAAATTTATTTTGAATCGCCTTCGTTTCTCCATTCTGTGGCATACTCAGGCACATGAATATGCCTCATTGTAAGAGCATATAATATTTATAATAAAGGTTTCAAAATACTTTAATATAGTTAATTATACAAGTCAATAATCATCCGAAATTGAGTATATTGTTTATTTTAATAATACTGTCATTATAACTTATTGACGTATGGTTTGTTTATTTGTTGTTATGTCTTAGCAAGTTTCAAGCTGCTAGGCTACTTTCCTTATCGCTATTGTGCTGTTAATCATGGCTGCTCCGCCTTCCATTTGCAAGATTTGTCGATAGGCGTATCAGGGGCCGAAATTCATCGAAGACTTTCGGTACAGTACGGGAACAGTGTTTTGCCACAACGGAATTTTGATAATACTATTTAATTTTATGTCAAATTCGCAATATTATAACTAAGTAATAATTGTACTATTGTGCACAAAAACTATATAACTACGTAGCGGATAATAATTGACTTACCCTTGTATTAACGTATCCATTACTTTCCGCAGTCCAGGTGAACATTTTCCTTTGGTCTTCATTGTAAATTTTAATGCCTTTTGTGCGGTAGGTCCGAAATTAGTTCATTTTCATTTGAAAGAAACCACAGAACATTCTTACATTCAATAAATTCAATACATTTTACGGTACATTTTAATCATTGTAAAGTTACTCAGTGGAGTAGCATTTAAATGGGAAAATTAAAACAATAATCAAGGCATAGTTACAAATTGGCATATCTTTGCTCCTTAATATTTGCATGAGTTTCATAAACCAATATCTATTAATGTTATTTTATTGCCTTTGTATTATAAATTACGTGCTTTTTGAGAGAATGAATGATAGCAATCAGGTCTTTCAGACTTGGGAATTTGCCCAATGAGGATTTTGGAAGGAAAAACAGGAGAAATGCTTTTTAGTATTTTTGTGTCCGTCATTTGCGCATAGTCGGGATTATTTTTATCTCTAATATATGGAATTAAGTTTATATTTCAGTATAAATACATTTCAGATTTAAGCATATAAAATTTGTATTGAAATTGGGCTTCGGAAAATTGCAGGATAATAATAATGTAAGATAAATTTACATTCTTCTTAACTATTGCCGCCTTCATTTCATTGTGGAACTTAAAGGTGGCAATTTACCTTAGTTTTGTTAACGTGATGGTGTGTACCTACAATGATGAAGTAAATTGTTTTGGTAAAATGTCGATGTTTCACTTCATAGCATATTTAACTTGACTCCATAATTTTATTGACTTCTTTGAGGTGAGACGGGTTTCCACTACTGTTTTTACTGTAGTGGAATCGAGTAGCCTAGATTGAACTTCTTCTCATCCACGAACTGGTACTAATCGTCCTCCTTGTGGCTATCATAATTCATTCAGCCGGTCTCGGTCAAGGGGTCACAAGAAGGTCATTCCAACTTTTTCACCGGATCTTAAGGTTAACGTTCAAGTAAATCAGGTAACCCCAGTCTACTCCACTCCAAGGGGGGTGTGCTGTGTGGTGCTTGACAAATTGGATCTTATATCTACACATATGTTATGCCCTGCCGTTGAAAGAATTAGGCGAATAAATTGATAAGAGAATAATCACTGAGATCAAAATATATTCAATAATGTGTTGTATTATTGAAGGATCTAACGTTTTCCCGGCGAATAGACTGGAGGAAGAGTTCTCGGGTTTCCAGCCGGGTCCAAGAGTTTTTCTGCACCGACGTTTCGAAGGCTAAGTCTGCCATCAATTCACCCTGCAGACGATGGCAGACTTAGCCTTCGAAACGTCGGTGCAGAAAAACCATTGGACCTGGCTGGAAACCCGAGAACTGTTGTATCATTACTCGAAAAATATGTCATAAGGAACTGTTATTGATAAAAAAATATGGATATAAACTTACGTATGATTTATAAGAAATTCGACACTTATATTCCTAAATGAAATGCCGCAGAGTACTCATAGACAGTGACGGGATTTTGATATGGGGGAGGGGTTAATCGGAGATTTCGGGGCCTTTCCGGGGACCGAGGGTTTATTGAGGACATCTTACCCGTTTTTGGCGCCTCTTTTAAACCCGGGGGTTGTAACCCGGTTAATGTAATGTAATTAAGTTAATTAACCTGGAATGTAATTAAGTTGTAAACCGGAAACCCCTCCTCCCACCGTGGCTACGCCACAGCTAATGGGTCTGTTTCGAATCCACGACTTAACTTAAAAAATAAACTTATTCAATCCCAAGAATGAATTTCTGACCGTAGCAGCTGTTTTCGATACAATAACTTGATGGAAGGTTGATGATTTGTGTAGTACTTCTATTTCGGAGTCTTCTGTAAATAAATTTTACACTTACAGAGAGAGCAAGTGAATACATGCACTCTCCAAATGGAACTCTTTCAGACCCGGCGTCCAATATATTGGACACGCACTTACAGCCACTTTATGTATCTCAATGACAATTTCTGCTTAACCCAAGGAGCCTATCATCAAAATTTTTGACGTTTAAACAACCTATTGATTTTTACGAATATTGATAAAAATTACACCTTTTTCAGAAAAATATTGAAGCCAGTAATTATTATTAAAGAGCTATATTTTCCTCTTTTGAAATCAATTCATGTCTGAAAAGGTTAAAATATGTTTCTCACTGTTGTTGGTACGTCAATTTTCTAGTCCATTGCAGAGAAGCAACTCAAATGCAGAGAAAAATATGGTTGCCTTACATTTTTTTCATCTTTGAAGCCGGGTGGTGCATACCAATGAAGGATGAGTTGGGATAATATGGAAGGGGAATCCCATTTCGAGAAGCTGTTCCGGAAACTTCATCTTTTTGGTATTTTCCTCGACTCACTCCTGAAAAAATATTCTCTCGAGGAACCAGTCCTCTCATTTCTCGGTAAAAATGTTACGAAGTGTGAACATCGTAAATGAGTCGCGTCATAGTTTTCAATCCATTACTTTTCAAGTGGAAGTTTTGTAGCGACCCACGATACTTTTTATATATTTGCCCATCCTCACTAGTTCTCAAAACTTCAGACCTTCTTAATTTATAATTTATTCACGAGTTCATTTTCTAAGAAAACGCTTGAACTTTCAAGATGCGCTTCTTGGGAAGGAGACTTACAATTTTTCCTCTTAGCAGCGATTACAGAGAGCAGACTTGTATCCTTTATCCTGGGAATTCGTATGAGTGATATCTCTCATCAGTCAACGATAAATCTTTTGTAGCGCCATTGACTCTCTCATCGGAGAGTTCTAAGAATTATCACTCGCTACATCCCTGAGGATTCTGTTTCTACTCAAATAACGATGTGACACTCATTGACGACATTACTCTTTGGCAGCTCATAGATTCAACCGAAGCTCTTTTCCAAAAATATTGGATTTTTATCCGGGATGTTATGTATGATGAATCGTCTAGGAAAAATTGTTATTGTTAAGGGATTTCATTTCACTGGTAAGGAACTCGTTACGGAGGATTCCGGTATGGTATGATATGGTATTTGGAGGAGGCGACCGGCAGCTGAGGTCATTTGCGCCATGAGGGAAGGGTATGGAAGGAACGGTGGAGAGAAACCCGGCGTCGGAATTAGCCTGCTCTTAACGAAAGGCGCCAAGGAGACCACGGCTTAACGTCCCATCCGACGGACGGAGTGTTGCGCTTGAAATGTCCTCCACACAACACTCAAGCAGGGATCGGGCAATCTCTGAAAACTCTCTGCCACTGCCGGGATTTGAACCCGAGTCCGCCGGGCGGAGGATTCCTTAGTGATTAAATTGATAATAAGCTGATAAGAGATGCGATTTAAATGGCGAATCACGAGAAGAACTTCAATAGGGAGGACGGCTATCCTTTAGCTTAATATTTCAAACGGCTCTTCCAGCAATGGAATTCAAACCGAGAAAACTAGAGCGTGCCTGATTAAATAAATGATAGAAGCTCTGAAGATCATTTGGACCCGAAGACGGGAGCTGGAATGTGCCCGAAAATTTCGTCCACCAAAAACGAGTTGCCGCGGCACTACCCCGAAAAATAATTATGAAGGTGATAAACTTAAATGCAAGGGCAAGTAACTCCAGTAGTGTTTAACGCACAAATAGTCAATATTGCTCATTAAATTATTGATAAAAATAATGTAGCGTGTGAACTTAAATTGTTTTAAGTGAAATAGTTGTCCATGAAGACCATGTAATCGGCCGAGTTGAAAAAATACTAAAATATTTCAAGAAAAGCAATGCATCTATGTGGAAACTATTACCGCTTTGATTTTTTTTGGCAGGGGTAAAACTTACCTGACGTCGATAAATACGTTTGATCCATCGAGTCATACATGTTATCCATCGAGCCTGTTGACTTCCTCTGATAAAATTTGCTCCATGTGCCTTGAAAATGTTACAGACTACGAAAACTTCCCAAGTCGGCGCCGTCATCAGGGATGTCACTCATCTGTATCGATTAGGTCCACGAGTTGTGTAATAAAACGTCAGACATGAATTACTTTCGTAGAATCCAAAAAGTTCCTTTAAGTTAAGTCTTTTGTTCAAAAGCTCTGCTTTTACCTGTAAAAAAAGGTATAATGCATAGTTCAGTGGAAGTTGTCAATGGCAACAGTGATATTTATTTTTTGAAACGAACCACGAAAGTGATTCTTAATCTAGAAAAAGTTATTACATCGGCAATATCACGGTGAATGTGAAAAACTTAAAACCTAGATCTAAATAACATTTGTATTACAAAATTGCAAATAGTTGAAAACCTTGAATTGTCGAAAACAACTTCATTCATTGCCTATTATTTTTAACGAGTTATGGACTTCTTTAATTCTACGTTGGTCACTGAGAATTTCATTGTTGAAATTCATTCACGATAGTACTACTATTCTATTCCTCTTCAACTGAATATAAAGTATTAAGTTTTAAGATAACAAATTGGACTCTAGGCCATCCATATTAATCTTCCGCGCATATTCGTTCACCAGTCAGTTAGTCATTTTGCTTTACAATGCATTTAATCTCCGACATGTAGGCATTGATAGGGCTCATACATGTACTTAAAAAGCAAGGGGACTGCACAGAGGAGCCCAATAGGGTGGTTTCCTTTTATTTTTTATTGCCTAAATTGAAAGATTATTACTCCTGGAGTTTGCGCTTTGCGCTTAGATTATTTGCGCTTTTAGATTTTTAAATGACGATATATAATTTTCGCGATTAATTGAAAAGTGAAAATTTTAAAACGCGCGAAAACGCGACGGCGAAGTATGGATGCTGGGAAAAGCCCATGTGACGTCTGGCCGTTGCTTTGTGAGGCCACCTGGGTGAGAGGCTATGAACGCTGCCACGATGCAGGCTGCTTGCTGCCGAGCATGGCGGTAGCGTAGAGTACCTACCCTGCTAGCAGTTAGCATCTGGCTCAAATAAGGAATATTAATACCCTATCAAACGAAGGAAACTTTCCGACCATATACAATGTTAATAGGTGATTATTAAGAGATGTTTCCCTGAGCTCTGTGCCTCATGCATGCATTGGTAATCTCAGACAATGTTAAACTCCTGACTACTCGTATAGCATCTAGGTCCCTGTGACGTCACGTGGAGTGGCATCGCATGGGCGCCAATCTTGCCTGTATCAAATGAGGTTAAAATTGACCGTCAACATTCGTCTGAAGTGGGATTTCTAAAACCAAATAGTTTTTATATCATGAATACACTAACACATCGAATTCCACATTCGTTACCCACGTGGTGGGCAACGAATCGCAATCAATGCCTTTCGTTTTCTTTGATGAAGGAAACTACCCTATTCCATCCTATTTACGGTTGATTTCTGTTGCCACTTCGGTCGCATTTTAATCTGTATTAAAAAATTTCCGCAGCGTGGTGATGAATGCAATGTGATCCACTATTTTTACCGATATGTTGCATTATAATATATGCAATTACAAGAAATCGCATCGAAAATTTATGAATAAAAATTCCGATTAACAACCCTAATTATAACTTAATTCCTCGGATCATTTTGTCCGTCATCGGAGCGAGTGGCGGCTTTTGCAAACACATTTAAATGTGCGGTCGGTGACAACCAAGAGGGTTAAAATTAACTGGAGGGAGCACCACTGATTCCCATCGTAGACCGCAAACGTTCTTTAATTACTTTATTGGTAGCTTTGCTAAGTTATGTCTCAAACATAATTTCCCAGAGAAAAATTCACCACCGTGACAATCACCGGCTCAATACTAATGATTAGGGTAGCATTTTTCACTTAACGCAAAGCACTGGTAAGACAATAACTTAGCCAGCTTAAAATACCAGTCAGAGACTAATGCCAAAATTTCTCAAGCGGAACTCAGACAACGCTAAAAATTCGGAAACAGAGCCTTCAGATATTAAAATGTCCTTGGTGGCAATACATTTAGAAACCGACTTGTGGATCCTCTTTTTTAATATTCGTACAGCAGTTGATGAAAATATGTGAACCCTAAATCACAGAGAAAATGGATTCCATAAGCTTCCGTGTTCCGCAGGAATCTTTCACGTGAACCTTTTTTTTCTCTCTCCAGTTCCGCTCGGGTGGTGCTCGACCACTCCTTTCCTTCAACCCTCTAGGCAAATGACTCGCGGAGATGCAAAGAAAGAACCCTTCCCAACTCGCTCGCATGCGTTTCCTCCTCAATTTCCAAGCGCATCCATGCATGCCTAACATTTACGTTTTATCGGACGCGGCTCCTGTTCGCGGCGAAGAACAATGCATCTCTTGAGTCCCTGGAAGTGCCTCTTACTAGTTTCCACGCCATCCACCGCATTGGAAATGCGGCGGCCAAGCACTCACACGCTTTTATACTTTGTTTTGTTTTTTGCGATATACCTCTCCACACGTGGTATTTATCCCATTCTTCTTATTATGACTTTTAAACTACAAAAAAAAGAGATGGCGGCTTTCAAGTGAAGTAGCATGCAATGGCTTTTAAGTACTGCCATTGTTAAAGGTATATATTCCTGTTTAATTAACATTTTCTTGATTTCATGGACCATATTTTAAATAGTTGTTTTCAATTTTTCACAGTAGATGGTATTTTACGACTTAAAAATTACACAAAAAAAGAAATAATAACTTCCGAGTTAAGTAACATGAAATGGCTTTAAAAAATTCCATTATAAAAGTACAACTTCCTGTTGATTGAATATTTTCTTGATTTTATGGACCATAGTTTGAATAGCTGTATTCAATTTTCCTCAGTACTTATCACTAAATGGTGGATTATTTTTTGGAATAAATTATTTTTCTGGAAAGATTACGGGAAAGGGTAATCATTGCGCATGACTTTAAAAGAAAAGAAGTACCTAATGAACATTAATTCTATTATTACATTTAATAGTAGAAAAACGCGGTTATGACTTAATTCAGGTAGTTTTATAGCTTTCTTCCAGTTTAAATGCCAATACTTGAGGTGGCTTGAACAGCTTCAGTATACGTATCCATACGACTTTGGGGGAAAGTTGTCGTATTACTCATTGTTTTTAACTCTTATTGTTAGTTCATAACCGTGATTGAAAAAATATTAACTGTACAGTTTCATAGGAAATACAAATTACACTTCATATTTAGAACCGAATACAATTTGTGTTACACATCGTAGGTTACTTCCATTGTATACTCCAATCATTTTTAACTATGGGAGTCAGGGCTTTGTTTATATCCACATTTGTTACGTCACATTAGATCGTTGAGACGGGTCTGCCTAGGTCCACATAGGCAAATAGCAATTCTGGGTCTACCTAGAAAGATAACAATTGCAACGCGAGGACATAGTTGTTTTCTATACGCACTATATAATTACTTTACTATTTTCTGGTGGTCTATTTGCTTGCTTATCCTTGAAGGCGTTTAATGCGGCCTATAATCGATTTAAGTTTAACTTAGGCCATCATAAAGACTATTAATTCACGTTGATCATATCGTCAAATTTTCAACCATAACTTGCATTTGCCTATTGTGGATATTATATTTCCCACTTCATGAGCGTGATTTAATGTGTAAGCGTGAGAATATACAAAATGCGGCGGCATGTTTGTGGGGAGCCTATGTACGTATATAATTAAATATATAAATCGATATTTATTCATGCTCTGCAATGGATTTGAAGGATAGACATACATACTGCCAATGGGTGGCATGTACATAAGCCTTCAGAAGTTGATATCAAAACTGTGACTACGTAGTTATAAGCCATAGGAAGGTCCCAATGGCACAGTGTATGCTAGCTAGCTATTAGTTGTACTGATAGTTACGGTAAGAGATACGGTAAATGGACAGTATGCGCCTCTGTCGGTATGCTGCCAATGGACCTCTGTCATTAACTTCGCTGTCCTCGATGATTATAAATAATTTAGAAACGAAGCATGGACGTATGAAGGCAGCTACAAAAACTCCGTAGGTAAAAGGAACTGTAATGAGAGCGGATGTAATCGAGAATGGCTTCCGTTGCGATTATATCCCCCCGCAGGAACGTGAGCTTATCGCTGTTTCTATCATTCCAACGACGTCATGAGGAATCCGGGAATTGAGCTGGTCGGTGGTGCTGGTGTCATTTTTTTGCGTTCGCAATCATTCATTTCTCACAAGACATACTCTACTTAACTTAGGAAGGCAGTGACGAGTTTGTTTATATCCCTTTTATCGAACGGTAAGTTGTGTGACCTCATATAAAATGATTCTGTCACCTACAAAAATTCTTGATTGTTTATAAAAATTTTCTCGGTTTTAACGTTGAACACGAGTCTTTAAAAAAAATTAATATCTTTCAACACTTTGAGAGCTAATTACGTAATATTACCTTCTCGCGAATATTTGTAGAATTGCAGGCAACGTATTATGTCCGTTTGAATTTGCTCCTTTTTATATTGCTGCCGTTATATCACGGTCGCATTAATATCACGGTCGGATATCCACATAGAATTGTTCTTTTGACGAGTTAGTGCATAGATAATGCACTAGATGGTGGACTCTTGGGTAGTATTGCTTTTTTATTTCAACTTTCTCTATACTGTTATAAGATTACAAAAAAATGTCACAAATTTGGGAAAAATGCCCAGCACTGTAATAATAGATAGGATATAAAGGGCTACTAAAGGATATAAACTAATATTGCTAATTTGTACAAACGGAATTATTTTCCAAAAGAGTGGCCTTGACGACAATTCTCTCTTCAAATCTAAACAAAACCTTGGCAACATATTATAAACTTGTTTTATGCCTTCAAAAGCAACCCCACGGTTACTGCTACTCTACTAGCCACAATTTTGGAAAATAATTCCGTTGTAGTAGTTAAAATAAATTCATTTTTTGTATTCATTCATCTCATCCTTTTTCTAAGAAAATTCGTGCCTTAGAGCTGGATATACATTAGGGGTAAAATGCAGGGAGTAGAAAGGCAGTGGAGAGAAAATTGGAGCCATAGAGCACTTGTGTTGCGTGAGAGATTTCAAAAGTAATAAACGAATTGATGGACCGGAGCTATCATTGAAATGGCGTTGCCTAAAGTACACTCGCTTGGCAATTAGATTGGTGATAACCATATTTTGAAATTCCTAAGATGGGTACATTATCGTCAAGTTTTCTCTGTGAAGTGGAGGATAGCAAAGGAAAAATGATATCTATTTTTTCTTGAATAATTAACCGACTGCCTGGAAATCTTATTCTGACATGAAACCTCAGAGAACTGAATATTTTTTTCTAGCTTCCTAAGGACAAACTCTCTTCTAGGAAAGTTATCGATCAATTAAAGTGAAGTTTAAATGCCCTGGATTTTAAATCGGTCCATTTCATTGCCAACTTTGGATATAAATCTATGAGAAAAATTTTTAATTTTATATACCCACTTGCTATACTTGACAATTAACGAATGTCGGTTATGGACAAATTCTGCTTAGGCATTCGAATATTCGTTGTCCATCGTAATCAATTTATTAATATTTTCCATCGGAAGTCCATAGCAACAATCATCCATCGATTGGCTACGCCTTTTAGAAATGAATCTAGGAATTTGGAAATGTATTGGAAAAACCCTCATTCACCACCAGATTCGAACCCTTGCTCTGAGGGTGGAAAGCTCTCAGTTTCAGCAGCAATCTAATATGCTCGAGCAATTTCCCGGAACCGTACTTGACGGGTCAGCTTGGCGAAGAAGAGCAATTAAATTAATGAATCACTTTCCTTTTTATTTGACCACTTGTATCTCTCACATCAAATAAAACCTCCTCTTCACACTCTTGTTTCCTTGAACACCACTCAAGTGCTTTTTCACGAATACATTCATTCCCTCGGACTCATGCTAATCCACTGGAACTGATGAAAAAGGATTCTGCCGATTCATATCCGTTAAATCATTTCAGCATCACCTTAAATGTGAACAGTACACTACTTCGCACTCGAAGCTAGAGGTGTCCGACTCTAGACGGGTGCGCCGGCAGAAAAAAATTCGATGCAGGTGGATTTCGGGTGTACCTATATATTTATTATCTATCTATTTATTTGGCGTGTAGTGCTTAAAGTCGCAAAATACCCCATTTTGCGGGTATCGGATGAGCGTTAAATTTGGTACTTACTTGCTTTTGTAAGTTTCAGAACTACGTCCATTTGAAATTTTATGAATCAACATTGAATATGATTATATATAAAAATATTACTGAATAACAAAATACTTTATACTTTTTCCCATTCAAATTGGTATTACATGATATTGAACAGAATTATATTCTCAATGAGCTGGTGGGATTGAAAATAAATTTTCATATTTACAATATATTTTAAGACGGAGACATGCACTTAAATACTGAAACTGTGAAAATACTATGATTTGACTCAGCTCTAATCTAGCCTAGTTTTTATTTTTTATTAAGTTTTAAATTGTATCTGTAAATAGGTTTTTATAATTTAGCATGAATTATAACGAAGGATTCAGAGAGATAGATGGGTCTGAAGTAATATAGCCATGAAAGAAAAGCTGGCTCTAATATATTCAAGTTTGAATCTTATGTTATATGCGTCATCGCTGACTTATCCATCGTGAATGATGTCTTCAAGCAGATTAGTGACTTGAAAACATTATAAATATCACACCTTGATTTTTAAAGTGACCTCAGGTGAAGAGAAATCTGAATAGAATAGCATTCGGGCAAGGTTGTTTGATGCGTGCAAAAAAAGATAAATATATTGCCTTATATATTTGTGAGAAATTTGGACACGCCCCTACTAGTTAATATAAGAATTTTTTTTGGTGTAGGCAGCCAGTTAATAAATTATTAATGTTTATTTCCTAGAATTGATAATTTGCATTTGAATGTATGCGATACTAGTTTCGATTTTGATGACGATTTCCGTATTACTGTGTATTTTTATTCAATATGTCACAAAATTTTAATGTCTGCAGTGTTTTAATGAGCTAAGGTGTTGGTAAGATCCCAGTTGACCTACTGAACGAGTGTTGGTGATATGACAAAGATACCATGCGTAAGCAGATGGAAATATTTTATGCTCTTGGAACGATAGGAATCACACACTGATCCATTTTCAGCAGGAAAAACGCAAGGAAAAGTACCTTTCGATAATTTAATGATTGAAACACTTAGTGAGCTTCCGAACGAGTATCGATCCAAGGTTAAAATTTGGCATATAATATTGAAAACTGTTCTTAAAAATGGGCCTGAAAATGCCTCTAAAAACAAATAGATGTTTCAAATTAATTCATAAATAAGATGGCAATGAAATACCTCCATATTGATAAAGAGTGGAATATTAAAAACAAATTCCAATATTGAATGAACAAATTAAAAGCAGCAAACTATATTAAAGAAACTGAGTGATAATTTATGTGACAGAGATAGTTATGGGAATCACGAAGCACCTCTATGTACTGTCCGGGTTCTATAGTACAATCCATATTGTTAAAAAGGGTAAATTAAAAAACAAATTCCGATATTTAATATACAAATTAAAAGCAGAAAAATATCCAAAAAAAATTTTGCGACAATTTATGTGATATGTATAAGTATAGGATTGTGAGGCGCCTCCGTTCTTCAACGATTATCGGTGGCAAAAAAAATGGGAATCAAAAAATAATGTATAACAATTCTTGTTAACGACGAGAAAATAAACAAATGGGGAGTCATGCAATGGAAATAGTTGCGTCCGGTCGTACGCGTAGTCACTCTCGATTTTTCGTCCTGAATACTAAACAACTGTGTTTGCAATTTGTGTGTAATTTGATTTATGAAGTGATGGCACGTGTCGTCGCTCACGATTTTCTTCGTGATTAAAAACCCAGGACAATTGTATTTTCTAATTTTTGTGTTTATTTGTCTGTGAAGTAAAAGCGAACATAACAATATAATATCCATATTCATGGTATGGTATGGTATTTGGAGGAGGCTACCGACAACTAAGGTTATTTGTGCCAGATAAGAAGGGTAAGGAGGGAAGAGTGGAGAGAAATCCGGCGTCGGCATTAGTCTACTTTAAATGAAAGACTCGAAAGGGGCCACGTCTTAACGTCCCATCCGACGGACGGAGTGTTGCGCTTGAAATGTCCTCCACACAACACTCAAGCAGGGATCGGCCAGTCTCTGAGACTTCTCTGCCACCCTAATATCTTAGATTATATCCTAATATCTTCCAATGAATTGCTGAAACCGCGCCAATTGTTTTGCGATAACCCTATATTACATGATAAGACAGGGTGAAGTCTAGAAAGAGGTAGTGAGAGCGAGGGAAATAGTAAATTCGGGATCGGGCAGCTTCTGGGAATTTTTAAAATTGTTTGGAAAGTAGAAAGTGATTTTATTTTATCATGTATAACTTCCACAAAGTTAATTCACCAGCCATCAGCTTCATTTTGAAAAATCTCTGTCACCGTCTGGATTCGAAGCCGGTTCGAAAGAGTGGGGAGCCAGCACTCTATCCCACCACACCGATCCGATCCCCTTCATGTTCTTTCCCTCGTGCTCTGCCAACTCCATGCGTTGTGCGTGGGAGGTGAGGATTTGGCTGAAGCGGTGAAGGCGAGAATTCGAGGTCCGCAGGAAGGCGTGGCGAGGACTCCATCACCACGCCCTTCGGACGGATGAAGAAAGGACGAACCTCCCGCAGAGAAGAGAAGGAAGTGCCCGGAGGAGGAGGAGGGCTTTTTGGTACGTGTGGGGAAAACGCCGGATGCCTGAACGAAATAAAATAAAAAGCGAAAGCAAGCAGAAGGGTGCCGGGACAGAGAGAGAGATCCGCTGGAGATTTGAACGAACGGTTAAGGCTAGGACGCGCGTACGGTCATTGTATGTGTGTGTGCCGTGAATGAGAGAAATGGAGGATAAGGAACCCAACCCTCTATCTGCCTCGGGAGATGAAGGTGATAGATAACGAGGAAGGATGAAAAAATATTACAATGGAAAAAATATAAAAAAACTCTCCCTCCCACGCTCCGAGCTAAACCAGCCTCCGTCGAATATTTTTTACCCCTTTCCCTCCATTTTTACGGCATATTTTTATCATAATTTTTTCCAGACACAATAAAATCTAACAGCTGGGGAGAAAGGTATGGAGGTGCCGAAAATTTCATCAGAGGAATCGTGATGTGCGTTGATGTTCACACATGTTCATAAATTAGTTCACATAGGCGCGGCTGTAAGAGGCCTACTAATGAGACAATGAGAGTCATAATATCTAAGGGTGGCTTTCATTTATATATCATATGGCATAAATAACAATGTCTCATATCAATGTCTCTCATAATATCTGTGTGTGCTCTGATGGATAGGCGATATTTCTTTCACTTTAAATCCCAAAATTCACCAGTTATTTCATCCTATGGGCCATTTTTTGGCGGAGAAAACTATCAAAAATAACAATGAAAATAAATAAAAAAAGAAACCCTCCCACGCCCTGAGCTAAGACCTCTTAGAATATCTTCTACCTCATTCTCTCCATTTTTCTGCGTATTTTTATCATTTTTTTTTCTAACGCAATAATATCGAACAGCTGGGGAGAAAGGTATTGATTGAGGTGCCGAAAATTTCGTCAGAGAAATCGTGATGTGCGTTGAGGATGGAAAGGATTTGTTCATATAGGCGCGGCTGTAAGAGGCCTACTAATGGGACAATGCCTCTCGTAATCTCTATCGGTGGGTGCTCGGATGGGTGGGACGAATATCTCTTTCTCTTTTAATCAACCATCGGTTTCATCCCCTGGACCATTTTTGGGTGGTGAAAACCATCCAAGTCGCGTTCCTTCCCGTCTAACATATTGCGCAAGGTTTGTGTAGCCACCCAAAATATATTACCTGCGAACACCTCACCCGGAAAACGTGCTCTTCCAATCAAGCAGATATATATGAGGCTTTATAGTTGAAAAAGGCTTCTTTAATGGCGGTAGAGCGATTATAAGAAGACTTTTGAATTCACCAGAAAAGCTATCAACCATGGGAGATTCTTTAGTATTGTTTCTATTTTTGTTATAAAAATTTATTATAAAAAATTTTATTATAAAAAATATCAAAATTGGATACAAAAATAATTAATACAAATCGTTGAAAATTTCTCTGCAATTTCACATGCAATCGAAACCAAATTAAACTAAAGAAAATCTGTAATACCAATCGTCAATTTACTAATGTATTGTATTTATGTTGATGAAATGCTTTTGTACTCAGTAAAAAAAATAGAATTAAGTTTCCCTTTCTGACAAACTCGAATTTACACAAAGAATAGCACGGATACGCTATTTGTAATATATTATTTTAAACTGGCTATTTGGGATGAGCCAGACCTCACCGGCACAGCAAGAATATTCGCGCCTTCGCATAATGGGCTAGAATCAAAAAAAGCTCTTCAAAACCTCAAGAAAGATCTTTTAAGCAAGAAAGTTGAAACTCCCTCTCAAAATTTATTTGAAAATATGTATGCGAAGTTTCGACTTCCTCGCTCAAAAAAATCTTTTTTAAGGTTTTGGCCAGCTTTTTTCGATTCTAGCCCACTGTGCTTCGGCGTGGTCATTCCGTGAGATCCACCAGAAAAGCTATCAACTATCTTTGCTTTACCTTGTCCCAATCTTTCATTTTTTTTAACTCTTTCTACTCTCCCTCACCGATTACTCCCTCAAAATCGCCTTCCTTTTCCTGCAAGCTGCCCGCTCACCAGTCATTGTTTGTAAGTGTGCCGTCATAACCTTCAGAATCCCTGCGAGGTTCCCGCTTCTAACCGAAATGGGGACAGTTTAATGCATATCTAATTTGGCCGTAGAATTCCCAGACCTATGCACATTGTATCCTGCCATTATGAATAAATTTTAATGAAATTAATCCCTGAATGTCTGCCACTTCAAAGTAATATTCAGCAAAATTTTACCTCCTGTTATATTATTTTCCGTTAGTATATATGGCGTATACTCTAGAAAGATTAGAAATTAAAGGTATATTTTTATAATTACGGGAGGATTCTAGTTTTTACCTCCCTTTTCCTAATTCCAAGACACGAGAATATTACTTTCTTTCAGTTTGATGAATGACTTATTCGGGACGTAGGATCAGCCTGTAATAATAGTAATAACCCAAGATACATAAATTATTAAATATCCTTGCTTGGGTGCTGAATGAAGATCACTTTTTATGGCTTTGTAGTGTAATTACTCCGTATTGTAATTGTGGAAAGTTTCATGAGGACTAGGCATCCTTCCAAAGACGTTCTACTCTCCATCCTTGATAATTATGGAAATGACGAGGAAGGTGGTGAATAATTCTAGTCTGCACTTAATGCTAAAAAAAATGGTGCATAGATAACATGGAAATTCAAAACTATGTAAGGCACTTAGCTATTAGCACTTAATTGAGATTTAAAAAAAACTCAACGTGGTTTAGTTCAATGATGGTGGCACTTAAGCCGGTGTGTGGGGGGAAAACACAATATTAGTTGAATACAGGTGTTCTTACCACAATCCTAACCTTCGCTGCAACTTTCACATTTCATTATAGTAGGAGGGATAACAGCCATAGTTTTTCACATGTCACTGATAGTTTGGCGGAATTTCTGTATCTATTTTGAATCGCGCAGTGGTTATTCACAAAATCTATTCTTCATTGATTGAATTTTCATTTGGAATATCAGGAGATAGATAAATTTTTCACCGTGAAAGCTATTGGAATGTTATTTAAATATAGCCAGGAATATACTTTCTCAACATAGATCATTAAAAAATGAACCCTAAATATTATTCATTAACGCTAGCTACGCTTTGCCAAAAAGTATTTGATAAAATATTTAAAAAATGGGGTCGAGGATAGCGGACTATGCTTCTAGGCTTACCACAGTAAGGCGACAAAAATGGATCAAGGTCAATCCCCGATTATATTCTTGGTAAAACAGGCAGTCTTGATTTTTGGGCTGTAATTATCACGATCAATTGGGGTACGGTTTCAGAATTTGGGTGGGGAAAGAAATTTATTTTGCCAAATGGAAAACAAAATAAGAATAATGGTGATAATGCCATACCACGAAAGCACTGAAATGGTTTTTGCGATTCATTATCGTACTTCTGTTGAGGGAAATCTTTTTTCAAACTGAGCTGTCATCTTATCAAATATGATATAAGATTGATCCTAGATATAACAATAAAGAATTCTATTTTACGAATACGAGCAAATTATGCGGCAGAAAATTTCCTGGAAGATTTGTACATACGTATAATAATTATGAGAAATTTTAGGTCTTACATTTTCTTCAACGTTGGTTGACACACACTAGCTAAAAATCAATTAGCACCCTCATATCGCTTAATTAGAGAGTATTTGGGGAGAAGAAATACTTATTTCAAAAGCTAATTAGCACGGAATAAATACATAAATTTTAAAAAGCTAAAATAGGAGCCCATCGTAAAGGAAGGAGTCATCTTTTTTATCGTGAATATTTTTTTTCAAGGCTGCGGCGGGAGGAAAAACCTGAATGAGATCCGGACTCCCGGGTTTTCCCCTGTCGGTCAGATCATCCAGGTGACCGGAGGACTCACAGGTCACACTTGAGGTCACATCGGCGGCGGCAGTGGTGTACTTTTGGAAAGATAGAGACCGAGGGCCGGTTTAAGCGTTAAGCAAAGTACTCGGACGCGTAGGGCGCCAAGCAAAAAGAGGCGCCCAAATCAATCAAGGATATTAAACCTTTTTAACCCAGAGCTACATCGGGGAGAAATCAAATTTCAAGGTTTTTCATTTTGAAAGATTGAAAATTTTGCACTCAATCATGATTAGCGTGGCAGCTAAATATTTCGACTTTAAGCTTTACACCACAAGACGATGCGTAGTTTAGATATTTCCGAAATAGAACTGAAAATTTATACATTTTTGATGTTGCTTAGAAGCAACATTGGGTTGTAATGGTTTAAAGGCTGTGGGTTGATTCACAAAATTAATGTAGAAGTAAGGATACATCGCAAAGTGGATACCCATACTCCCACTACTCGGGTTATTGTTATTCCCAATCAAATTCAATATGTAAAAGCAAGCACGTTACAAGTTCACGCTGATTTTTAAGTCTCGACCTTTATTACTAAAGTATTTGTATTTACTTAAAATTTACCGAGAGGGAATCGCTACGACTTCTCAGGTTATTTTTGAGGGGCTTACACTAGAAAAATGTCTAGGCCCTGTAGAGATCTCTCAATTGGAGTGTAAGCGGCATTATTAAAGTATTCTACTGATTAAGATTAGTTTTCATGGAGTTCTTAAGAAGCATTCTCGCAGCCTCCCCGTAATTCATGTACTTTCCACTTCAATTCGCAATAAGGCCTTATCTCTTTCATTCTATCTAAATATCCTGTTGAGGTATACTATTCAAATTTATAAGGCGTTCATGAATAGGAAAGAGCTTATAAGAGGATCGTTGTTCATGAGTTAAAGGAAATGCCAGAGAAGAGTCTGGTCAGGAACGTAGCTGTTCACCATGAGGAAACATGGGCGCTATGGAAGGAGGACGAGAAAAGACTGAGTTAGATCGAGATCTCGGTTTGGACAATAATGGAAACATTTGAGGTGGACGCAGAAGAGAAGGGACGAATCGGTAGACATGGTGGGCGAAGTGAGGAAACTTCTACATGAGTAACGGAGGATTTGTACGGAGTGAGCATCGAGCTGGGATAGATATTAAAAAACAAGTTAGAGGGAAGAATATTAGGTAAGCGAGTAAGGAAGAGAATAAGATTTATAGGTAGGATGAAAGGAAATAGACCTATAAAAATTGAAGAGGTTAATCCTAATCGGGAGTGGAGAAAGGCAGATTAAACTGGCGGAATACTTCACGTAAATCTACCCTAACCGGTAGTATTTGTACTAACCATTGACGTCATGGCAAAATTAGCAGTGCCGGAACGCACTTTCCTTAACTTTCTTTAGAAGTTAAATATTACTCTTTGTTTTTATATAACAAGTGATTATTTGCATTTTATTACAATTTTTTTTGTATTGGTTACGAATGTATAAAGTAGAAATTTTGAGGCAGTAAAATTGATAAAAGTGTGTCAAACTGTTATGTCTTTTGTTAACCGTTGCCGGAACGGCGTTCCGCCACCATGACACCTTTGATACTAACCTAAACTCATTAGGGGAGCTCAGGATTTCTCCACACTTACTTCTAAGTTAAAATTCTTCCTTATATGAAATACAGTAAGTTAGTGAAGATACGTCTCTTTCGGGTAATACACCGCGTGGGTCCATTGTTCTCGGACGACAGTTTCGCCGGCGTTACAGTCGGCTTCTTCAGGTCAGTTAAAAAATAAAGCCGACTGTAACGCCGGCGAAACTGTCGTCCGAGAACAATGGACCCACGCGGTGTATTACCCGAAAGAGACGTATCTTCATACTCATCGACCCTCGGAAGCCTGCATAAGGAATTTACAGTAAGTTAGTAACCGCATGGTGCAACACTACTGCTTTAATCTCCTTACCCTTCATCACATTTTTGTTTCCAGCATTTTCTCAGATTTTTCTCGGCCTTCCTGCTGCAGCTCTGAAGTTATTAACGATATAAATCCCGGAGTTTGCCCAACCCTTACTAGTAGCTCCGGTTGGGTAAATATGACCACTGAGACATTTTTTCATTGACAATAATCAAAATATAAAATAAAACTCACGCATGGATAGTTCTACTAGTAAATATTGGTAGGAGGAATTGAATAACATCAAACCATCTTTTTGGGAATCATTCTATAAAAAAACAAAGAAGTGAGTTAGATAGTGACAAAAAGTGTCTTAAATAATTCAAATTCATATGATTATTAATTCAACCACTTAATTACTTCACCATGAATTTTCATCATTTATTGCCCCATTTAAGCCATTTTTCATGTCCTTTGAGAAATACTCATACTAATGCAGAGAAAGAATTTTACCTGTGATGCATTGTAATGTAAAAGATTCTCATCCCGTCATCATCTCCTCAAACCTGGGGAGTGATTCACTCTCGAATCAAATGCGCAAAAAGGAGGAAATAGAGAAGGGATAGGGGCTTCTACTTCTCTCGTTTAGCGTATAAATAGTTCCAAGACTAATGAAAAATTACAATTATTATTTAAAAAAAGGTAATATTGGACTAAAACGAATAATGATAGTTAAAAAAAACAAATGAGAGAAAGTATAAGAACTTCTTTAGAACTCGCTGTGATTCAAAAAGACCCACGAGGGGTTTCTAGAATTGAGTGCTTGTGGTTCGAAATATACTCAAGTAAGGGAAGGTGAGGGAAAAAGGGCATTATTTGGAAAACCCTTCACAATGACGATTTAAAATATTTCCTAAGTGTCCAGTGCGTCCGCCTTCTTCTCCGAATGCGGCAGGCCAACTTCCTTCACTCTTGTGAGACCTTTTACCTTACCTTCCGTCATCTTTGGTCTCTGCTACTTTGTAATCATCATCTCTCACCTCCTTCAAAAAGGGAACTACAAATAAAACTTCTCCAAGCACAACAACGAGACATACGGGCACAAGGAAAGATTAAATACTTACCTCCTCCTGCATCATCATATTTTCTTTTTCCAGGAACAGGGTGAAATTGTCTTACATTAGTACACATCCATGTTTAACTTAGCTCTTTCTGAGTAAGTTTTCTCAGGGCTTTCACGCCCCCTTCTTGTGTGGGCATCTTTTTACACCGGATAACTGTAACTTTCTTCACTTTTGCGTTTTTTGTTGTTTTTTACTTCTTTGTCTCTTTTTTACGCGTTAACTTCATTTAATTTCAGGAGTAACTCGATAATGTACTGCTCTGCAAATATTTCATGTATTACGAGGGGTTAGCTGGAAGGTGGGACTTCATAGTCCCAATATCACCCAATAACGACGTATTATAACAACTATTATTATCCTTCCACCCCTATTGGCCAAGTATATTTTGGTTTATGCATTTCCTGTATCTGTACTGGAAGATATAAGAAGAAATAAGTCGTTTAAAATTATGCATATAAAATTTATAATTTGTTCATCTTAGCATGGCCAACATACAAATGAATTTCACGGAAGCACTTCTTTCTCCGATGATTAAAACTCGTTCAGTGCTGACAGGGCTTTTCTAAATGGGTCAATATGACCATAGAGTGGCCAATAGTTTAAATGTACATTTCTTTAAGAAACTACGAATTTAATCCTAGAATGTGCCCGAATATTTGTATTTATTGTAATTGAAGTAATATTGCAATGTATTTCCTGTATCTGTACTGGAGATGTCGCACCCCGATGAAACCAGTCGTTTGAAATTACACACATCAATTTTAAAATGATTTTTTTTCATTTCAGCATGAAGTAATTCACGCCGAAATATGTCCATAATGTAGGCTGTATATTAAGACCTATGAACAAATGAAATTTACGGAAGCATTTCTTTCTGTGATGATTACAACTCGAACGGTGATGATGGGGAACTTCTAATTGGGTCAAAATCGCCCACGATCAGCCTCCAGTGTTTAATATACATTTCTTAAAGGAAACACACGAATTAAACCCCCCGAATTGGGCAATTCTTTCATAAACGTTATGAGCGAAATTCAGTCGCCAGATTGAGGTGGAGAGAGAAGAAGAGAGAGAAACTGTGCTCTATTTCTGCAAACGGGTTCGTGAAATGTTCGGTAGAGTCACAAAAAAAAAGTTCCTACGCGCACAAGGGCGTTCCCGACATCGCCCATAAGCATTGTTGAGCGTTGACCCCCGTCTGTTTCTTTCTTTCTTCCGCGATTGGTGCGTGGCGCCTATCCCTCCCGCCGGGCCACGGAATGGCCGACTCTTTTAAACATGGTACACGGCCTGTAATATTTCGAGAATCCAGACAAGAGTCCTCTGGATTTTCGATAATACACTGCGTAGTGGGAGGGAGTAGTGTAGAGAAGTGCCATCCAGAGGACTCTGATCCAGACAAGTTGAGCCGCCAGCTATCGGCTGAATTCTGAAGTACAGCTCTGAGGATACAAAGCAGTGTAAGACCCGAAAAATAGTGTCGCGACGCGTCGCAAGTATGCATTTTATGCATTAATATTTATGTATAATGCAATTTTAGATTGAAGGGGAGTGGGCCTTATAGTGAATTGAAGAAGGCGGTAATGGAAGGAAAGGAAGGCTCCCAGATCACTTCTTTAGTGCTCCATGCAAACCTACCTTAATCAGTAGAATACTCTAGTAATAATAATTCATTGCTACAATCCAATATTTACTCTGACGGCGATTTGCAGGTTTATGACGTTTAAGGTAACCGACGTATAACACGTTTTCTTGTCTACCATGCTAAGAATAGCGTTATTTTACCTTAGGATACCACGTTAAAAATCGCAGTAAAGATTTCTCACATCGGGTAAGGTCCTCCATATCTCCTACCAACGTTTCGATGAGTAAGTAACTCGCCCAGGGATTCAGGAATCCAATGCCATCGGGGTATATTTACAAATATCCGTGGTTGAGAGCGGTTGCCCTCTAAGCGTCTCCTGATTGGCTTCCAGTCGCCTCAGATTTTCAGGAGATGGTTCCATACATGTAGGATATACAGCTAATGTGTAATGGAGGACCTTAACCGGTGTGAAACCCGAGAAATAGCGTCGCAAGTTTGCATTTTATGCATTGATATTTATGTATAATGCCATTTTAGCTGCCATTCATTGCTACAATCCATCATTTACTCTGGCGGTGGTTTTCAGGTTTATGACGTTTAAGGTAACCAACGTATTACACGTTTTCTTGTCTACCATGCTAAGAATAGTGTTATTTTATCGTTGTGACACATCCATGGTCGTTAAGAACCCTTTGACTAGTCACCGTGAGCTAATAGCGGATATTTCAGCGAAAATTTATTACTTCCTGGATATTAACTGCTATTTGATCGTGCCCGTAGTAACGAGACACCTCCTCAAAATCAAGAAAAATCTTCTTTGACATTTTCCAATATATTTTTCGCAGAGGGTCGACGATTCCTCCGATCACTCCAATGTTATCAATCATCTCTCTTTCCACGACTGTGACCACGACACTATCCTCGTTGCGTCGGCCATTTGGCAAATTACGTGATCGCCTTCAGCGCGGCCATCGTTTATTTGAGCCTGTTGGTAATAGTGTTCCGCCTCCTCCACTAACCGAATCGGTGGCGAGGAAAGCATTGACCTTTGCGGACACAGCAGGCACCTGGATACATGTCTGTGTGCGAGTGCGAGGAAAAGAAAAGGACCAAAAAACATAAGACGATCGATAACGCCGTCGCGTCGTTGTGAAATGAACCGACTGAATCTACCGACGTGTACCGGAGGATAAGCCACACGAGTCACCGTTACATTTTTTCATTGTTACGTATTATTTTTTTCCGAAAGAATGAGGAAACCGTTATTGCCGCAACTTTGATTGATGAAATTAGAGCTGCGAGGGTTGCAGCGTGAAAACGAAAGGTGCGTTCTAATCACCCTCGAGCCAACGAAAGTTGAAATGTAATGCCACCCTCCTCGTGGCTACTTACTTAGCTGGGTTGCGTATGTTATTCGTGGAAGTTTTCGTGACTGCCCCTAAAGCCTAAAAACTTATTAACGACGAGTGAAGTTGGCGTTACAATAGAGATGAAAACTCAAAATGGAATTCGCGATACGATGATAAGTAGGTAATTCGGTAGCGTTACAAAATTTTCATAATGTTTGAATGAAGGCCATAGCACTGAACTTACTGCGTTTTAATTAAGGTCCATCCTATTCCGGATATTATCTCACATCGCTTTGGTAACCTTTGAAACCCAATTAATAACCCAGGGTGATGTTTTATGGCTGCTGTCAATGTCAACGTGTCACTTTCTTAATATTACAAAACTCTTCCAAATTTAGGCGTTTGCCTAATCCGGTATTTTATGAGACATAGGAATCGAGAGCATTAACTATCGATATTCCTGTAAATCACACATGCTTCGCTTTCAAATCGTGAAGTTTTTTTTAGAGCCGACACTAATGCTACTCCTAAGACGGTGTTTCATCGAGGTACTGCTACTCATAAAACTCATAAGGAGCATCAGTTGGGTTACTACAACTTTGAATGACGTAATTTGACTTTTGATGGTCACTAGTTGACAGAATCAACTGGTTATTAATTTAAGAGTCTCTAGTATATCCACACGAACGCATTCCTTATTTTTCTATATGCCTACCCCTGCCTCGTCAAGCGCTCACCGTTAGGTTGGTTTATTGAATTGTTTATTGTCGCTAGCTCTACTGCCATTTTCAAAGCACAAGCTATCCCTTGGTATTTATTTAACGCAGTCAAATACAAATAATTGTGGGCACATATGTATTGCAAACAAGCAACCAATGACATATCTGCGTACTAATCAAAATTCCAATTCGCAAGCAAAAAAAAAAATCTGACGAATACTTCTCGGGTTCTCAGCCAGGTTAATGCTTTTATATAATCCGACGTTTCGGGAGACGACTTTTCTTTTTAGGATGGGAGATAAGTCGTATCCCGAAACGTCGGCTTATATAAAAGCATTAACCTGGCTGAGAACCCGAGACATATTCGTCAGAAGTATTCACCAGGAAAAATTGAAATCGTATAAAAAAAGCATTTCCACATACATACAACCATTAAATACCGAATTAGCCACACGCCTACATTTGGAATGTTTGTACAAAATAATGACAAATTGACCTCCACGGAAACCATAAAATATCACCCTGGAGAAATAAATGATTTTCAAAAGTTCCCATTGGGATATGATGTAATCTACGTAATAGGATGGACCTTATTCAAAATACAGAGAGTTCTGTGATGACTCGCCGTCCTTGCCAGAGCCTTGACTCGAACCTTCGGAAAAATTTTATTGCCCGACAGAATCTGCTTTTTGCGCGTGATGAGGATGGATTAGAAAGTACACTGAGCTAAATATTGCCTGAGGTTTCCAAGTTCACCGGAAGTAAATTTTGACCATAACATCCGACGAAATATGAACCAAGATTGGCATTAAGAAAAAACTGATTTTTTCAGCATTACATATACTTTGAGAGAGGAAGTAAGGATAACGACAAAATTTGAAACATTATGTAATACGAATAGTATGCTTTGAATTTTTATTTCACAGTTTTTTTCGATTTCGAGAAACGCTCTTGGGAATATTTGGGGAAACTTGAGGATAACTATTCCCATAAGATTTATTTCGAAGGAATTGGGTCATTTGTGAAAAGGATCTGATCAACTTTGGCTAATATCCGCGTTCAAGAATGATAATTATTTTTTTCGAGAACTCCACCTGATAATCTGTTTTACTCTTTTATATCAAAATTATATTTACCTGCGTCAGGATCAGCCAATCTTAACCAAGGTTTAGTATCCCGTGAGTTTCAATGCATAAGTCATTCGCGATCATCATGCGAAAGAAGTTGATTCAGAAGGGCTATATAATTTTTCCGAAGGTTCGAATTAAGACCTTAAGAAGGATGGCGTTTAATTGCACGTATTTTGTATAAGGTCCATTGTATTACGTGAATAACTTCGGAGCTCTTTGGAAACTTTTGAAACCCAATAAGCACTCCAGGGTGATATTTTATGGTTGCTGTCAATGTCAACTTATTAGTTTCTCTGTCTTTTATAACGCTTCCAAATTTAGGCGTTAGCCTTATTCGGCATTTCACATTAAAATGGGATGTAAAATAAAGATTAGTAGCTGTAATTTTCGATTTCCTTCATAAAGATGATTTGCTTTCAAATAATTTATCTTGTATGAGTCATCAATAATGCAATTCCTTAGTTTCGACTGTGTTTAGTTGAAGTACTTCAAAACCTACAGAAATGTTATTGGAATGTAAATTTTATTTCTACAATTCTCTATATTTGTATTTAAGAATACATACTGAGAGGAATATTATGCTATCCTGATCAATACTTGCCATATAATAAGAATAGCACTTATAATATATACAATAGAATAATATAAGAATAGCACTTATAAAAAATTCCCTTTGGCGCACGGATTGCTAAGATTTTGTTTCCTTGCCAAGTTCATGATAGTACTCTAACCCTGACGCCAAGTACCTCTTTCATCTTACTTTACTTGCAGCAACTCATGTCCTGTTATCATATTCTCCCCTTTTTATCGGCAAAATGATCTTAGATCTCCAGTTTTAGCCCCTGAATTGACTTTGGGTCATACCAAATGACGAATCAGAACGATTATGAGTTCACCTTTAGCTCATAAGATGCGTTTTGAATTTCAATCTTCATTAAGTTATTTGCTACAGTAATCGACAATGGTGAACCGGTTAGAGAAAATAGTTGGAATCCCAATTGAAGTGAGGTGGCAATCTGATCATTCCTTCATAATGAAGTCGGTCAATGTGTGAAAAACATGTTCTTTCCACGTTATTTAATGGCTTTCAGCATTATCGGTGTCGCATTGATACATAAGAACCTGATGGGTGTCTGAACCTCATCCATTATTGCCAGTATGTTGGCAACGAAAACTACATATGCTCTCAGGCCTCTTGACAGGATAGAACTAAAGAGGAAAGATGAGGAACAATGATTTTTAGTTTTTGCGGAAATCATAAATCGCTTGACCTATCCCAACCCGTCAAACTATCTGTGATATGGGTCAGGGTCGCAGCTAAGAATTACGCCTAGGAGATGTTTAAGGTGCGGGGCCCCTCTCCCAGAAATTTTTTAGGATAAATGGTTCACAATGGTGAGCTTTACGGCTCTCTGAGGGTCATTTTATTAGTCCGTACACTGTTCCATAAGTAATATTAATCCAACTAATTGTAAGTATGACCTCTGTTCGGCTGACTAAGTTGGAAATACAGTTACAGGCGTATTTTGAAGAAAACTTTCATCTCCATTAGAATTTTATTTTTGATCTTGTATATCATGTATATTATACATGCTTGTAAAGTAGACACTTCAAAGCTTGAAAAAGTTCAAAGAAAGGCAGCCAGGTATACCTTGCCTTGGGAGGCATAGAAAGGGACAGTGTCACAGCTGTTTTAGGGTGTTTTGGATGGAAACAATTGAAAGAGAGGAGAACCTTAATAGTTAATGTGGGGTCTATATAGCCTTTATTAAAGAGCGGGGTTGGAAGAAAATAGGTCGAAAGTAGGACTCACTCTGATAAATAAGAAGGAGCGATAACAAATTCAAAATTAAGTTCAAAGAGCAGAAAATGGACATTTACAAAAAATACCTCCTGCATAGAGGAATAAAGGAGTGGAACAATCTATCTGAAGATATTTTCAAGATCTCCTCCGCAAATTCCAAAATATTTAAGTGCTCCTCGATTCTTGGTTGTTAATATAGTGATTTATTAGGGAGAGTTGGAAATTGGGTTATTTGGTAAAAACATCATTTGTTAGTTGCACGGTATTCGGATTAGTGCATTTTTTTGGATTCCATAGGTGTATTTTCTGACCTATTACTCCGCTCTTAGTGAGATAGCCTTTACAAATTAATTTTTGACATCATGCTACAACCAGCTAAGAGACTACTAGTAGCAATATGTAATAATGAATACATAAATGTGTCTTATATTTTCCATTTTTTATTATGATATCGACATTTTGACGAAGTCGTGTGGCTCTAATACTTAATTCATTGCATTTGTTTACTGCAATGCCGAATATAACTCAACGTATCAAGGACAGAAAATACAGTCGTTATTCTCCCACTCAACCTCGGAAAAAAAATAAATAAATAAAGAGGACATGAAGCGCATTAAAAGTTTATTGATTCCGACGGCATAATTTCCCCCATTGGGAGGTCCAAAACAGTCCAAATAGACACGCCCTTCGCCCATAACCTCTGAAACACACCCCAGTTGTCCTCGTTGGGGTCGGGTTTGAGAGTTGGCGAAACGTGGCAGGGGCTCAGTAAGTGTAAACAAACCTCTCAAGGTAGGTACGCAACAGCCATAATTTGAGTACAGCATTGAAGTCGACGCGAGCACCGGCACGTGGAGACGTTCAAGCCTACGGTTTCAGGCTCGTATTCTCAGTCGACCCTGTAGGGCCAACCGACCCTGGATACGTAATCAGCCCCAACATAAACCGATCTCGCCCTACATACGGCACATCAAGCCCACCATATGGCCGTTTTTGGAACTAAACAGACCCTACTTGATACCTAAACCAGCCCTACACCCTACAAAAACAGGGCGGCCAAATGTCGTCTGCCGATCACTTCGATTAAAGAATCTACGTTATAATGCATATGAAGGGAGACGAGCTCACAGGAAGCATTCTAAAATGTACAGAAACACAGCGCGAAGGTAATAATACTACCGCATTATACCCATCAAGTGAAATAAATAATAAGATTTGCTGAAGAATAGTAAGTACAATATAGTGTTTTACATCACCTCGTATCTGCGAATGCATATTATTATTTTTCTCGTTTGGCGCTTGGTACGCTTTTGAGAAAACAATACTTCTTTTACTTATAACCATAGAAAACGTATTTTCATGCCGTTATTTGCCACATAATAAACTTACCTACGGAAGATAAAAGCGAATGATGAACCTTGATGATGCAACGTAAGTTCCCAAGTCAATGATTATATTTGCCCCGTACTTATCACTATCTTTAACAGACCGCTTTTGAAGTAATTTAAAGTTAATAGAGTTATTATTTTGGCTCAATATGAGAGTATTAGTAGCGATAATTAACGTACCGATACGACCTGTTGGACGAAACCGATTGTTTATTTACCTTGAGCCGTTGCCTCTCGCTCGAAAATTATCGGACGTCTTTTCTTAGTTTTATAGTGAGGTCCCATTACGCAACCAGAGTGGAAAATTGGCGCTGTGCCATCATCTACGTCATTACAGAGAACTTGACGCCGGAATTACCCCCCCACCACTTATTTAGGGTCGACTGAGATACGCATGTACGGGCCTCTTGTTATGTAGGGACGAATGTGTAGGGTCGACTAATAACACGGGCCTCAAGGCTCGAATCGGTCCAAATTGAATTGAATTCCAAGAATTGAAAAGTGCTAAACTAAGAAAAAATTTCGAATACATCCTAGAACTTTTTCTATCCGGAGAGATTCTCGGTCTCGTTTTCAGTACGTAGGCACCGCGCCGTGGCCTAGTTTTCAGTGTTAACTGCTCAACGGACCCACATGAAGCCCGCAACTAAAATAATACCATGGGTGATAGAAAAAGTTAGAGATTAACATAAAATATTATAAATATATCTTACTGATTTTATGATGCCTCTTTTTCTTCGTGTGGATTATATTTTGTGGGAATATATTTTCCAGGTTAATTAAAAACTTCGCTGCGTCAATTTTTGGGCGGCCCCTACGTTTCCCGACGCGGCGACATAGCCCAAAACCTTTTATTTAACATGACGAGTGCCCGTGAGAGTTTTCACGAAGAATAAATTTTCCAATTGGATTACACATGATATAAAAAATCGCAGCCGGAGTGATATTGACACGTACGTTTAGTGACATTGACATTAAAATTGCGCATGAAACAAAAATCGCTCCTCTTAATTTTTACTCTTGAGGCCAGGAACGCAGCCCCGTGACAACCCGACCGACGTTCCCGTGTCAATGCCATCTGGACGACCGAAACCTCGACCGCGACTCTCCGGACTGAGCTGACGACGCCGTCGACCTCGGCCGTGATGAAAAGATCCTAAAGGTTCAAGCGAAGGAGAAGAAGAATGCGCGTCGTGGAAGATGGATTGGCCAGTCCCACACACACACAAAAGGTTACACGTGAAACGCGTCCCCTTGACTTCTTTGTGGGTGTGTGGTGTTTGGCATTCGTTGCTTTTTTCTCGTTTTTATCATTATACAATCTCTAATGACCCATCTCTTAAACTGCCGTGAGTGGACGAAGGTGATGAGGCCCACTGTGGAACTTAAAAAAAATATACATATCCTCGACCTGCCTTTGTGGTGTCCCTCCTCCCTCTTCTCTTCATTCAAGGGAGGAGGTACGTACCTTGAATCCGGAATCGCTCTTTAGGAGAAGGCCCGGGACATTAGAGGAAACTGTATAAATCACGGTCCTGGTGCGTAGATTACGTGACTACGAACCCGGGCTTGACGTGGGGTGGATGTGTTCCGTGCATTCAGATGATGCCAAAAATCGAGTGGCGGGCTCTCCAGGGTCGTCCACCTGACAGCGCCTCCCTCAGCCCCTGCGCCAAAGGTAAAAAAGTTTTAGATGCGTGGGGCAAGACGACAATTTCAAAGACCCGCACTGCATCGCAAAGTCGCACGTAATTTCATCACGATACGGCGTGGCGTCATTAACTCGGCTCCATCGAGACAATTAGAGTGAGGATTGGATCGAAAATATAACTGATAAATGTGATTAACACGCTATTAAGGGGTTTAAATAGGGAGTGTGAGGAAAATTCGACTCGAAACTAACGTTTTCCTCCAATTTTGAAACAAAAAAATATGGTTTAAACACTAAAAATGAATATTTCACGTATTCGCTGCGAAATTTGATCATTCGAATCGTGAATTTTGATCGTCGAATTTAAACAGCATTAATTATCTCATTTATGAATAAAAAGATACTTAATTTAAAATGCTTACCATATTTTTACTTACGATATTTCTAAATTATTTCAATGACTTTTTTCGCCGCGTGTACGAGAAAACTTAAAATATGCGATAATACACTATATTTTATTATTAGTACTCTAAATACAGTTAATGTGAGGATCTGAGCTCTACGGCATTGACATGGTATAATGAACTGCTCTAAAAGCCTTAGCGTGTTACACTTTTCTGTTTTACACCGACTCTGGTTATACAGAATTGGTTTGCAGGGATGGAGTAAAATGGACAAGTGTAATACTTTACGGTTTTTGAAGCACCTTACTATGCCATGTATAAATGCATTGTTGCAAAGAGTTTTTATACAAAAATATGGGACCAATCACAGCTATTACCTTTGGAGCGAAACGCTTTCCGCCTAGAAGAATCATTGCTTTTACTGAGAGGGCATCGTGCTATGTGATTCCAAAAGATATTGGGACCGGCTCATCAGGGTGGGAGTTGAGAACCGCATCCACAACAATAATACCAAGAATCCCGCAAAATTCAATTTGAGTTTATTAAATCGGTAGAGAACAGACTTAAAATTATGCTATTTTCAGTAATTGAGAGATCATGATTGTGATTTAAGAGGTTTCATTACCTGAGAGGATAATGGAATATTCATGAATAGACGTCATAAATACTATCGAAATTTACAAATTTTCAGAAGAAATGAAGCCTTAAATATGGTCATCAAATAGGAAAGAAAACTGTTTTGAATGAAGATGATGGAAAAAAAAGTTTGTTTAATGATTTAACTGAAAAAGACCTTAAATAAAGTGATGCATTCTTCAAAATAAGCGACAAGAAACACGCTATCATCATGGAGAGAAAAGAGTGGGAAGAAAAAATATCTGAAAACTGGGAGTAATGGCAGAACTTTGTCACTGATTTGTTGAGATGACCGGTTTAATAAAGAAATTGGCGTGATATGAATGAGAAAGTGGAAAATAACTTTGGGAAGGTAATAAGTGCTTTAGCAGGGGTGTAATGGGTATGAAATAATCGAATGAATTATAAAACTCAATGCAGCTCGGAAAAAGATCCTAGATGGTTTAGAAATTAAGCGTTGCGGAAATAAACCACGTATAATAAATGCAAATCAGGCATTGAGGAATAAAACGCCGATAAAGTTTCATAATCAGGATAATTAGATAGATCCAGCTATCAAAATGCACGGGGAGATAACAATTCTTAAGGTTTATTTCTACTCAGTATGGAAGCTAGACCAGAGGAAGTTCTAAAAGATAGATTGTGTACATTCATTCGGTTCTGAACGGGCGCTTAAGGTCTCATAGAACGTGGTAAAAGGGTAGAATAGAATATTGGGTATTTAGATTTTTTGGAAGACATTAAATCGGGATGAGTAAATATCAGCTACAGGTTTGTTATGCCTACCTATCCTACTCTATACCAGCGGTATCATCTACCCTTTCCTATCAGTTTGCGTTCCTTTTACTATGAAATTGATTCTGCAACTCATTAGTCAAATCGTGTTTGTGTACGAAAAATTGCGAAATTGCTGTGCGTCAGAAATATATTAATAAAAACCTTTTTTATTCGTTTTTTAGTTAGTGGTTATCGAATATATAGAAATTTTTTGGCAGCTGTTAATTTTAATCATTACATGCACATTCCCTGGGACAAAAAATTATGCCAGCGCGAGGAAATGGAAGAGAACAGCTGAAATTATTTTATTTTTCCGCAAAGAGTACCAAAGATGAAGGATTTGGTGCTTTCCCGGCGAATCTTGTTGACGAAGTCTTCTCGGGAAATCAGCCGGGTCAGGATGGGCATTGCTACCAACGTTTCGATGGCCTTCTCTGCCATCGTCATCAGGGTGAATCAGACTTCATCACAGTACCAAAGGTTAAGTTCGGATGCAGCTTCTTTTATTATTTCTTGTTTAGATTGTTAGATAATTTTATTCCTCGATCCAAGGGCATACACACGCTTTCATTGAAACGAGAGAAGGTATGGTAATCATCGCTTGTAATTATACGGTGGAGGAATGTAAGGAGATAAACCTTGGGGTAGCCAATGATGCATCACCTGTTGCCGAATGGAGACACCAGTGCTTCCGAAAGTCGAATGCGTGCAGTGTGTTGCAAAAATCTGAAAGGACTTTCACGAGGAGTTAAGTTATTACGACTCGATAAAAAAGTTCAAATGGTGCCGGTGATATGTTCTTCCCCACTAACCATTTCATCGGTTCATCTTTGCCAAGATTCCGGAAAAACCCCGGGATCCACTTAATGGCAGGGGGAAAAACATTACTGCTTCTGCTTTCACGACATATCGTAAAATAAACTGTTCAAGGCAAATCCTTTCATAAAGACTTGAGAGATTCCCTCTCTACAATACATTTAGTACTAATATTCAGCAACAATATTTTGGACTAAGAAATGGTGATTCTCTTAAGTTATCAATGTATCAAGAGAGGGTATCACCGGTATAATTTTTAAAATGATGTTTCATTTTTAGATTGAGGATGAGGAATTAATATTCTTCATGTGTTTGCAATTTGATTTAGTTTGACGGACTCAGGAATAACATTCCCAAAACTTCATCGGGAATATCCATTCACTCTATTCTACATCTACCAATGTCCAATCTAGTATTTTTTCTTTTTCTAAACTTTATAATATTTGCGTGAACACATGTGACCATAAGATAATCTAAATATGTTGAGTTTTATTAATTAAAATCGGCTCATACAAACCTGAAATACACGCACTCGCCTAAAGCTCATGCAATGATATACGATTTCTAGCAAAACGATTCAGGAAAAACCAATTCATCATTTAAGGATACTTGTATTCAGGTAACACCAAAAATACTGAAAGAGAGGTAGGTTATTAGGAATAGGAACAGATCAGATATATGCTTTTACTATTTCCACCCTTTCATTCTTTTCGACTTGATAAACGAGTTTTGTTTTACACAAATAAGTCAATAGCGGTTTTGGATATCGAAATAAATCGCAGTAAAATTACCGAAATTTGAATGTTTCTCCGTGCAATGTACTTAAAATCAATCAAGGCATTGTCATATTTTTGAAGTCATCAAATAATTGACTAGAGAATAATAGAGAGGAATGACGGCTGGACACGGTTGGTGAGGAAAGGCAGTTTCTGGACGAGATACCGGGGAGACAGAAGGTATGGAAGGAGCGTGTACTTAGCGGGGAAGGGATGTTGAAAACAGTGTTAGAGGGAAGAATGTTAGGTAAACGAGGGAGAGGAAGGAAAATAATAGTATTTCTTTAGATAGAATGAAAGGGAGTAGGCCTTATTGAGAATTGAAGAGGAAAGTACATGAAGGACTACTGCCAGTATATTTCGTATTTGTTCCATGGAAACCTACCTTAATCAGTAGAATATTATAATATAATCCAATAATTATCATTCAGAGTTCTACGAATAATAGTGAACGGATAAAAAGTTTAAAATACGTAATTTGGTGGGTAGCATAAGGATAAAAAATGGCAATTGATAATTGTATAATACATCTAACGGGAGATAATTGTTTCACCCATAAATTGAGTCTAAACAGGAAAAATTTGCTCCAAATGATTGTTGCACGTAGTTCAGCATAAGGAATTTTTCTCTTATGGAGACCAGTTCGGTCATAAATAACGTGAAGTTGTCAGTTGAAGCGATGATATCGTCGGCATGATTCCTTGAACTCGATAACTTGTCCTCCAGGGAGCGTTTTATTATAGTCTGAGCATGTAATCAAACTTCGTTTCGGATAATTCAGAGAAACTCAAGGAAAACATTAATTGAATGAAACCACTTGATAACTGTGTTTTGTTTTTAATGAGGCAGCCTTTAATTTAATAACGTAGTCGGTGTAATATGATTGGCGGGAAAAATATCAAAGAATTTAATTCAGAAATGAAATAAATGACTATTAACTCAGCTCAGGATTTTACGTGATTGTATGATTGTATTTACTCATTCCTTCTTAATATGGGAGTGGTTACATAACATATAGAATACAGATAGATTTGGAATTGAGGTAGAGTTGTAACCAAACTACAGAAAATCTCTTAAGTTGTTAAAGTCATTAATTTTCTCAATATTTGGAGAGTGTTGAATGTATAAGAGGGTGTTAAAGGAATATTACGCCATCGTCGACGATAAACGTTCCATTTTTTTTTAGTAATTACCCAGATTCGCAGTTATTACCTCCAAAAGACTGTGAAATAAAGTTTTTCTTTAAGTTAAGCGCTCGTTTGGTTTTGGTTTCATGGGCCAAGGAATACAAGCCCTGCTAATTATAAATTTTTAAGGCCATCAAAAACATGGTTTACGAGCAATCATAAATTTTCGCCCATATCACTGTTATTATTGGTTGGAACACTTAAATAATTTTCAAATTTCTTCAAATACCAGTGGTAAGATATATTATCATATGAGTCACTGTTCTACATCATGAATAATTATAGGAAATGTTTTGATATTCAATAATAAAATGCCTTTCTTTGTCTATTTGCCTTTCCTCTTGAAGGACCGACCATAAAACGATCAACGAATTGCCTTGAATCAATGTGAATCTCCTTAAAATGCCACGAAAAATGGAGACTTGCGTTACCTCAGTGAAAAAACTAAATAATCTAGTTGTTTTTTACTTTTCATGTATTCATCAGATAGTGATTCGTATGTGCT
This sequence comes from Ischnura elegans, assembly GCF_921293095.1. Classification (NCBI taxonomy): domain Eukaryota; kingdom Metazoa; phylum Arthropoda; class Insecta; order Odonata; family Coenagrionidae; genus Ischnura; species Ischnura elegans. The sequence goes on from NC_060248.1 coordinate 105,748,946, forward strand.
ACAAATATTAGCTTTAAGTAGCCTCACTAAATAGATCAAGCCTTGATAGAAAAAGGGGCGGGCCCCGGCTCAAGTCAAAAGGTAAAATGAAGAAGAATGTGAAGATAAAGTGAATTGGAATATGGAAGAAAGGATGAACACAGGAGGAGGGGCTTAAACCATTAGGACTGGAGGATAAGGGATGGAAAATGTAGCTTAATTATAACACGGGAATTATAGTGGCAGAAAAAAATTAAAAGATGAACTCAACAGACAGAAATTACTGCAATAAATTCTCATTTTGAAAGAATATATGCCAATAGTTCACTTTCACTGAATTATTATTTACCAATAATAAATTCTAATTAACATAAGTATATCATTCGGCGTCATGATATGGTGATGGGGAATTGTATATATTTTTATTTTTCTGACAACCCAATTGAGAAAGCATCGTTAAAGGTATTAATTATTGTATTGTAATATTATATACATGCTTGTAAATCGTTTTTGCTTTAGTCTCATCGGATAGGTACGTACATGCCCCTCAAGAGTTACCATAGTTGACCCATGAATCCCTTTGATAGTTGCTGGGATAGTAAAATATTCGAGCAAAATTACTGAAAATTTCAATGCTTTCAGCATAAATCTCTGTAAAAAAATTAATGTGATGTGACATCCAAATTTCCAAACAGCAATTTGAATTTCATATGCGAATTCCATGGATTGGTTGTAGAAATATTCAATTTTTAGATGTGGAAATCTAAGATTTTTGCTTCTATATGGTGAAAAACCACTCATGAACCATCTTTAAATTTTTAGTCGAGTTATTTATTCGATTCTCCCCGTAGGCACGTATCGCAGTGAGGCTCATCAATATTTCGTTTGCATCTCCGCGTTGCTCAACCGTTTGGATTTCTCCGCGCGGAAGGTTGAGATTGACAGTAAACACGCTTCGCAGGCAAGGCCCATATGGCGACCGAGCATCTCTTTATCAGGAAATCATCGACCACGCCTCTTTTCTTCTCTTCGCTATCTGTTTTTGCTCCTCTCCCACCCGCGTTCTCCTTGAGGTGGCCGAGGACATATTACTGAATAGTTGCGATCATAAAATACTAGGTTTGTAAGGCACGTAATTAGGAAGCCAAATATTAGTATACAATGCCAAGATATTACGAGGGTCGTTCTATAATTAATGCCCCATGCATTTTTTTTTAATTTAATTAATTTTAATTTAATTAATGCAATTTTTTAAAAAAGCCATTGATATACATAGATCGATGTCTTTGTCTGTTTTTCAGATTTGATGTTTGTTCATTGCGGTGGTGAAGTTTATGTTGTTCAAGATGTTGAAGGTTAACCGTGGTAAAGCGTGAAAACGGTATCTACATGCCAGTCACGTTAAAAGCGGGCTGAATTTTTTGACAGAAAAAGAAACCATGGTGGACATCCATAAACGTTTGTGTGCAGTACATGAGGATGCTGCAGTTGAAAGAAAGTTCCAGCCTCAGGGGATGCTGAAACAGAGCTCCATCATCAGCCACGCTTGGCTACAAGACAAGAGCTTTTACCATAACGGAAAACATGCTCCCCCAAAATGTTGCTGGGCAGCTATAGAACGTGATGGGGGCTACGCAGAAAAATAGAACATGGACAAGACATGTTGATGCATATTGCCACCAAATTCTGAGTCTTAACAATAAATATGTTTTGAGAAAGAAAATATGGGGCATTACTTATTAAACAACCCCCGTAGTATGTAGCAGAAGAGAGTAAGTCAAGACTAAAATTAAAATAGGGAAACAAAAACTGGTAGAGCTGGACGAATTCTGTTATTTGGGAAAGAGGACATTTAGCAATGGGAGAAGCAAGAAAGAAATTATCAGCAGAGTAGTCCAACCGAAGAGAGCATTCCACCAAAAGAAAAACTTACAGCGGGAAATTTAAACATAGATGTAAGGAAACATGAAATCAGAACTTACATTTGGAGTATGCCTCTCTAATGAGTGACGCATGGGCAATGACGGCCGCAGAGAAATCAAGGGTAGAGTTAATCGAAATGCGGTGCTACAGAAGAATGATGAGGATCAAATAGATGGATAGAATTTGTACCGAGGAGGTCCTTAGAAGAGTAGGAGAGAAGAGAAGCATCATGAAAACTTTCTTAAGAAGATGGGGCAACCTTATAGGCCATAACTTGAGACATGATGGCCTGATGAAGACAATCGTCAAGGGACAAGTAGATGGCAAGAACGAAAAAGGATGACTTCGAATCAAATGTATGGAACAGATAAAGGTGTGTAAGAGAAGAAATGCGAAAGTGTCAATAGATTAGCTGATAGGAAAATTTAGTGGAGAGCTGCGTCAAACCAATCTTAGGATTATTGACCAGTGATGATGATGATGTTCATAAAATGCTGGGATCGTGTGATGCTGGTATGTATGTAAGGTATGAGAAATGCACGCTGGAAATCAATAATATCTCAACGATAGGTACCACAAAATTATATAGACGCTTTTTCTTTGTTTGGAACTTTTTGGATAAATATTGGCGGCGTGGCGTGAGCAAAGCGATAAACGATGGGGAAATCTTGGGCCGATTTAACATAAGTAATTAGAAACGATTTGATTCACTAATGATTTTTGACGTTGGCAAAATTGATCATCAAACGTTTCTCTGACAGCAGTACATACAATTGGAAAATTTCGTTTAGTTCTCTCAGAAACATATATCACCATATCGCATTTTTTGCATATAGTCAAACTATTAATTTGATTTTAATATTCGCAATTTAATTTTAAAGTTGCTTTTTTTTACCACAATCCATGAGAATTGCATTGAATACTTTAAAATTTAGAGGTGAGGAAATGGTGGCCCGCAGGCCACATGCGGCCCGCCACAGTGTTTGTGATGGCCTAACACAGAATTTTAAAAAAGTGACAGGGTACACTTGTCTCATTAAATTTATATAATTAAACTCGCACGCTCCGCGCGCTCGTTAAGGGGCTCCGCCCCTTAAAACCCCGGTTCCGGCTTCGCCGTCTACATTTGTGGTCGTTCGAAGACTTTTGAAGTTCGAATAATCTCAACACGGCTAGGGGCCGGCTTCGCCGGCCAGGGGGTAGGGAGGTGCCCCGCTCATTCCTCGGAACGGCTTCGCCGTTCCTCGCTGAAGGGCGGCTTCGCCGCCTGGGGGTTTAGTGTGCCAGAGGGCGAGGGCATTTCGGAACTGTTTCACCGTTATTCGTTTAAGGGGCGGCTTCGCCGCCCAGAGGTGGGGGGAGTCCACAGCGGTTGCGCCGCTTGAACATCGGGGCGGCTACGCCGCCCGGGGGTTGCTGAAGCTCCCCCTCGCCTACGCCAGTTCCTCGTTGTGGGGCGGCTTCGCCGCCTTGGGGTTGAGGAGCCCCCCCGCGGCTGCTCCGCCTAGTCCTTATAAATGGTCTTCCCCACCGAGAGGGGTGCCCAGGGGGATTCGGGGATTTTAATGGGTTATGCATGCGGTCACCAAAAGTCCACAGTGATCATGTAGCGATGATTGTAAAAGGTAGTGCAATGCGGATTAATAGTGGCGACAAGTACCCATAAAAGAAGACTTAATGGCAAGTTTTTCATTTTTTTTTCGGGGGGTTCCTACGGAATATCGGGGGTTTTATACTTGTGTTAAACCAGTGGTCACTAAAAGTTCTCATAAATTCCGTGCCGATAAGTTCTAGGGGACCGGAAGAGTGGTCTTACGATTCTTTTCCCTGGAGAGGCTATTTATTAGAAATTTTTTGGGAGGTTTCACGGGGTTATCGGGGGTTTTAATAAGTGGTAGGGGCACCGGTTAAATTGTGTCGAAAACTATTCGGAAAGGCGAGTTTAAATTTGTTTTATTTTTTTTCGGCGATGTTCCAGGAGGTAATCGGGGGTGTTCTGGTATTTTTTCCCGTATGGTTTACGGTGGCTCGCCCTCACCAAATATTCCGGATCTAGAGCTCAGAGGGGACGGGTAGTGCGGCGTAATGTTTGCGAGAAGTTCCCAAATAGGAGACTAAATGACACATTTTACATTTGGGGGGGATTTCACGGGGATACCGGGGGTTTAAATGTGTGTACTCCTGGCGGTCACCATCCATTCACAAAAATTTCGGGGGGATGAGTCGTTGGGGGCGGTGGAATAGTCACGAAAAGTACCGAAAAAGTAGACTTATTTGAAAATTTTATTTTTTGGGGGGGGGTGTATGTGGGTTTACCGGGGGTTTATAGGTTTTTACTGCCAGCGGTCATCAATCGTCCACATCAATTCCGTAGCGATGAGTGGTAAGGATTGGAAAAGCGGCGGAATTGTGACGAAAGGTACCCGACAAGGCTACTTATATGCTAATTTTAATTTTTTAGGGGGTGTCGGGGGGTTAAAAGATGACGGTACTATATGCTCACATTCATTTACTGTCATGTCTAAAAGAATTGTGCCCTATGACATCCATATTTCGAAAGTAATACAATAAAAAGCAAACCAGTCCCTGAAAAATGTTAGCAGTGCCCGCCATTTTTATTTTTTCGCGGTTAAATCCATTAAATAATTATTAAAATGTATATGTTTTCTGAAAGACAATGCATAGCTGTATGTAACTACAAAGTTTGAAAGAAATCGGTTGAGTTTAAATTGACAAAACCTTGTGTTAATCTTTTGAAAATCGTAATTTTCGGTGATTTTCGGAATATTTTAATTTTTTTCTCAGTAACCAAGGACGATGAAAGAAAAACGTTACCTACATTTCGTAGACTATGTTATGAGCATATATAATAATAATTTTCATTATCCTACACCTGTAATTACGACTAGGGGAGCGGAAGTTATGAAATATTTTTCGAAAAACCAATTTTTGGACGCCATTTTGGCAGCAAATTTCTTAAAAAGAAACTTATAACATAACATAATTACGTTACTACATTTACCAGCTTTCTAAAAATGCATTATCGATCCGTGTGGCACGCACCGTTCGCGCGCAGTAAAATAAAAACCGGAAGACGGTCCCCGGAAAAAGCGCGATTTCGGCCATTTTGTCGACCTAGCGACGACACGTGGCGGAAACTTCCGATTTTCGGATTTTTCCACCGGATCATTTCGGGATCCCCGCACGCCTGCCAAATTTCCGCTCTCCAGCACTTCTAGAAGTGGTCGGGAATTTGTATCCATGAGTCAGTCAGTCACCACGAGGGCTGTATATAGATAGGATGTGCTAGTAGCTAGAAATCTATCTAATATAAAATTAACCAAAAAATAAGTCGAAACAATTGATATTTTTTCTAAAATCAAATATAATGTTAACTGATGCAGTGGCGCAGCGAGAGGGGTTTTTGGGGGATAAAACCCCCCCAGAACTCAGAGAAATTTTTAAGTTTAATCCATTTTACTTAGTTGGATTGATATTGCTAATAGAATATTGTGAGGATTAATAAAATATACCTCAGAAAGCCGTAAAACTCACCGTTTTGAACCATTTATCTTAAAATTCCGCAATTTAATCTCGCACCTACCGCTTATCCTGGTGGGTATTCCATACCCCACACACCCCGGTATTAGTTGCACCTTAACCACGACTACCGAGAGAGAAAATGTTTGCAAATAAACATGCCTAAAATGTTTTCCATAGCAAAAGCTAACACACTAACGGAAAGTGTTTAATCGCTGTAATCGTTCGAACTGGAGATGAAAACCAAAGACATATGTACACAAAACCAGTTGTTAATTCTCTCTCGCTGGTCGTGCCTCAACCCCCCCCCCCCCCCCAGCCTTAATTCCTAGAAGCGCCCCTGAACTGATGAATGCAATCATTGTAAACGGTGCGGCCCTCCGATAACCTCCGCTCATACAAAGTGGCCCTCGAGCCCACGCCTGCCATAAATAAAAGTCTGTGAAACGTAGTTTATTCCCATATACTCAGCAGCATCACAATATATGACGATCGTGAGAAAATTCGCACAAATCAGCACTATACATGTCAACAATAACATCCCAGCCAGATACTTCACGAGCGAAGGAGCGTGCTCCACTCACCCTCGGGGAAGAGAGAATGAAAATTAAAAAAGACGCAGCGGATGACGCAACGGAAGACTCCGTAAGGGGCACGCGAATGCACGCTGGCGGATGCGTCTTCACTTCCCTCATTTCTTTTTTCCCTTCTCTTCTCGACTCTCACTTAAAGGGGAATCAAGGCCGAGTAGGACGGGTTCCACGTTGGTTCCACGGAATTTACAATTATAATCGCGGAACGATGCCGATTGAGCGAGGGAAAACAGTTGAAGAAGGGAGAGCGGGAGACCTTGGGGTATATGGCGCTCATGCCGCATCCGTTCGATAGATCGCACCAGGGTCAACGTCGGAGCATCTTCGAAGACTCGCGCTTCCAAATGCGGTATGCTATCGTCGCATGTTGTCCCATAATATGTCTAGCTTCCTTCTACACAGGTTTTGTTTACAGTGCACCTAGGTGCGTACGAGAGCGTACATACGATACATGGGATGCCTACTTAAAACATTCTTCGATTAATTGCGGCATCTACCCGGATGTTAAGCCGTTAGAATTATTAATTTGGTTTAAATTTATGTCGCAAGTCACTAGACGGGGAAATATTTCCTCTTTCTCGTATTTCTCTTTGAATACCTGAAGAGTTGTTTTGCGACGCAACGTGATGTTTACGACCGTAATGGTGACCTGGTACATGGAATATGTTTAATAATGTTAGCGGTATATCGATGAGTATCTCACAATGAGCCAGTGGTTTCCTTAAAATTATCTACAAAGATATGTGGTGGAACACTCTTGTTTTTATTTAATTGCAACATTTTTTCAAAGCTAATATGTTATCATACATGGAATTGGAGTTTTCATATCAAATTGATAATATTAATTTAAAAATATTTTTGCAAATCCACCGTAGTAGGTAGTAACATTACATTACGTTTATCTTCTACGTTACGCTGGCCTTACTTTTTAAAATTCTCTACCATGAATCTGGCGGCTGTACGTGGAACTTTAAGACTGCTGTTTCACGTCCTGTCTCACATAAGGATCCCAAACTGACCCACTATAATCTAAAATAGGCCTTACGAATTTTTATATGCTATTTATATCTTTAGTGCTTCTCAGAGGCGGTCTGGAGTGATTAGGGCCATCGGCTGGGAATCATGATGGAGATACTGGGCGATACGGGGATTACCGGGCATGCAATTTCTTTAATAGACAATGGAATTGCATTCTCGGAAATAGTTTTTGGCGCTAGTCTAGCGCTTAAAAATTCGAATAAAAGTTCACTAAAAATAGCAATTTCTTAAGAAAAAGTATGATGAAAAGTGTGATTTTCACAGCTTATAAAATTTAATAATGTATTACGGTTCCATTATCTATTTAATGAATTTTTTGGTTAATGTCGCTCTCGTGGGGACCACCGATGGTCAGTCGCCCTAATGAGGGTTCACCCTCGACTCCGAGCCTAATCCGACCCTTTCCCGGGGTCCGAGCTCGCGACGGATGGACCCAAAACACCGGGAGGGCCCCCACCCATGTGGGCCACGTGTAGTTCAATTTTGATTTTATATTTCCTCTCATGCTATCAATACTTTATTGCCTTTATCGTCTTCTTGATGACACCAGAAATACGGTCCTTTTTTGATCGTCTTTCTACGATGATTTTCAAGAATTTTGTCCAATGTGCGCTAAAAGTCCCCTTTTGACTTGGCAACGGCGCAGCCATCAACTTTGGGGTGGGATAGGAAAGCCCTCTCGCTCGACGCTCAACAATGGCAAACCCTGTTCTGACCTGGGAATTGGAAAGTTGCAAAGAATTGAAAATTGCATGCTAACAAATACGTCCACATTCATGCAAAGGAAAAACTTGCCAACTGCTCATACAGACAAGATGAGAAGGCATAAAGGCCGCTTTACACGGTGAATTTTCATTCGAAAGATCATTCGAATTAAATTCATTCGTCTTTCGGTGGGTTATGACGTACTAAGTAGAGATTAGAACGGTACGAATTGATAGCGGAAAACCACTTTCATAAATCGTGCGTTTTGTGAACTCGTAACGAAGTACATAATAAGTTGTTTTCGCTGAAGGGCAACGATCATTCTGCTTCGAGATAGTGCGCTCTAGAACATGATCACAAGGAAACTTACTCTTCAAATGACCATATCATTTATATTATTCACGGAATCATTCAAGCAAATTGGGAAATGCTTGAAATTTAATTCTTATGTTTACCTTCAATGATGAGAGATAGGCAATATTGTGATTTCATAGGGGAGCCAAGATAACGTAACGGCTCATTTTCGTTCTACTGTGTTCACCGAATAAACAGAGATTTTGTCATTAATTGGGGCTCTCAACCCAAACTTCAGCGCTCATCTCATGTAATATATTTTAATAATTGTAAATTACACAAACTATTGAAGCAATCGAGGAGAAAAACGACGTTTTTATTCATTGAATATCCCGAATGTCATTTCCGAATTACCCATTTTAGACAATTGATGTTTGTGAATTTATGTTCTCTCGAAGTACATATTATTATTTGAGCTTTGCATATGGTTACTTTGCTTCCAAAATTTTAAATATGATCTTAAAATTCCGAGGTGTATGCCAACGGCAAGATGGACGCCGTGCGCTCATATCATTCACGGAAATCATTCAATCAACCGTAAACTTGGATTTGTAAAAAGAATTCTCGGTAAATACCCAAAAAAGGTGAAAGAAATAAGCTACCTGACTCTAGTGAGGCCTCACTTGGAATATGCTGCTAGCGTGTGGGACCCTTACGAGGTAGGACTAACAGGTGAAATTAATCGAGTACAGCGCAGGGCGGCCAGATTTGTGATGAGTTGTTACGACAAAAAGTGCAGCGTTTCAAGTATGTTAAACGAGTTAGGATGGGAATCTTTACAGGAGCGTAGATCGAGGTATAGGCTTAACTTACTTAGGAAACTCGAAGATAATATTTTCTCAGACGACGTGAAGCATATCCTTCGTTTACCATCGTACTATAGTAGACGCGATCATGAGAAAAAAATAAAAGAAATAGACTGCAAAACAGAGAGATTTAAAATGTCATTCTTCCCTCGTGCTATTAAGGATAGCAATGTTGTCTCAATTGTAAGCATTAATGGCAACGCTCGCTAGGATCACCCATTGCATGTTTTTCGTAGTTCTAACCTTGCATGTATTTGCTCTAGGAATTACTAACCATTAGCAATTTTTTAAAGAATAAGCATGCATATTTTTCTAGTGTGCGTAATATTTCTTTGACTGTGTGGTGTGCATGTGGCGGTCCTCTTGCATGCTGCATGTTGGTGATTGATCACCCCCTGCCAAACACCCTATAGGTGGCTCGCAGGGTATAATGTAGATGTAGATGTAGAAGCAAATTAGAACAGGCCTAAAATTTTCCTCAAATGATCATTCGATCGCAGGAAATTTCCGTTACACACGGTTAATGATGGTCATTCGAAAGATCATTAGAATGATCTTGCGAAATAAAATTCACCGTGTTAAGCGGCCTTAAAAAAAGGAAAATTTCTGAAACATGAATTAAGGAATACATAAGTCAGTAGGATACACAACAAGTCAACCTATTAGTAAATTCTAGATCTACACCTAACACCATGGTGTTTGGCAGGGGGCGACTAATCTTCAACATGCAGCATTGAAGACGAAACTCCATGTAAGTGTAAACCTAAAAAGAAAAACAAAACATGCTGAGAGTCGTCCGAGGGAGTGACGCGAATAATTCTAGTAATTGAGACACCATTGCTATTGTTGATAGTACGAGGGAAGAATAACGATTTCAATATCTCTGATTTGCAGTCTATTACTACCGAGTCGTCCGAAAATAATCGTAGCCTACTGTGTACTACTTCGCCAGTGTCGTTCATGTAAAGAAGGAATATGAGTGGGCCAATGACACCACCCTGGGGGACGCCAGAAATGACCTCAACCTTATTGGAGACTACACCATCTAATACTACTCTTTGGACGCGGTCGTTCAAAAGCTCTCTTATCCAGGAAATGACATCATCATCAGATCATCTAGGCCATAAGATTTCAGTTTTATTTTTAACTTCCCGTGGTGTACTTTATCAAATACTATTTTGAAATCAAGAAAAATCGAGTCTACTATTTTGACTGTGAATTACCACTGTAATAGGGGATATAGCTGAAACGAGCAGAGAACTACCACTGTGAAGAACACGAACTCTCAATCACAGATATATATTTTACATATTTCACCAATTTTGCGTAGTCCGATACGACGAAACAGTATTTCACCGGGAAAATGTACGGATTTTACGAACGGACGACATGTACTAAAGATCGCCAGTGAAGGAACGTAAAACAGGACAGAGGACCGTGCGATAATTGTAATATTACTCTAAGAACATTCACACAGTGTGAGACGACTGACAGTAGGATAAGTAAACACAACCCCATGATAAAAATTTTCTTGATCACATGTTACACACACATAACGTCAATGTTGGATTTTCAAAATCAAATAAACAGCATAGCATCCAAGTATCCTATAAGAAACTTGATTGTGGGTGGAGATTTCAACGTACCTTCCATAGATTGGGAGACTTATAGCTTCATTCCTGGTGGGAGGGATAAATAGATCTGAGAGGCTTTAATACAAACTTTTACATCTATATCATTGTTTCAAATAGTATCCGCACCAAACAGAGGAGAAAATATTCTTGATTTATTAGCGACAAATATACCACATCAGGTAATAAATGTTGGCACTGTCGAAGGAATAGGTGACCATCGGGTAGTAACTGCAAAATTTCTCTAAATACCGCTGTAAACTTTAAAAAAGAGCGTAAAGTTTTCATTTTTAAAAGAGCTGATTTTGATGGGTTTAAGAGTCATCTGAAAAATGCTTTCCCCGAGTTTCAAGAATCAGTATTAAAGTTAAATGTAGAGAATACTTGGAAAGCTTTTCTTTCGCTCGTAACTTCGGGAATAAATATCTACATCCCTAGTAAAATAGTAAAAGAAGGCAGCGAACCGAGATGGTACGACGCGGAAGTGAGAAAATCATTGAGGCGACAGAGAGCGTGTCATGCTAAAATGAAAAAAGTCAGCACGGATTTATCCGCTAATGAACGCGAGCTAATAATTAAAAAATATAGGATGACTAAAGCCGCCACGAAGGAAGCGTTCAGGAATGCGTTCACGAATTTTAAAAGAAAAACACTAGTAGAGCAGTTACAGGATAACCCAAAAGCATTTTGATCATATGCTAGGGAAGTTCAAGGTAAACGATCTACCGTATGTTCGCTGAGAAACGACAATGGAGATGTGTTGACAAGCAGTTACGATAAAGCCAATTTATTAAATTCCTACTTTAAGAGCGTGTTTACGGAGCCTTCCGAAAACTCACCCGAGACCGATGACAATCCCAGTAGGAACTTAATAACAGAGTTAGAACGCGTGCAAAGAAGGGATGCCAGGTATGTGAAAGGTCGTTACGATAGTCTTGTTAGTGTAACTGACCTCTTAGATAAACTTGGATGGGAATCTCTGTCGGACCGTAGATTGAAAAATAGACTAAACCTTTTAGATAAATTCAAGAGCAGTGTCTTTTCTGACGAATTTAACCATATCTTGCGGACGCCAACGTACTACGGAAGATCAGATCATATAAATAAAATAAGAGAGATAGATTGCAGAACAGACAGATTCCGAATGTCATTTTTTCCACGATCAATAAGAGATTATAACGGCAGCAATAGAACTCGTAAATAGATTGCATGACTTGTAGTGTAGCCTACTTACCTATGTAAAACTTAATGCGTGTTTCTGAATTTCTATTCTATATTCTATTTCTAACAGCATATAGTAGTACTTATAGTTTGTTATTATACGGGACGTTTTTTGGACGGTGTGGTGTGCATGTAGGAGTCCAAATGCGTGCTGCATGCTGGTGATTGATCACCCCCTGCCAAACACCCTAGAGGTGGCTCGTAGAGTATTATGTAGATGTAGATTTAGATGTTACTCATGAAAATCGCCAAAATCCCAATCTTGATGACAGTACACAAAAATAATAATGCCTAATAGTATCAATTGTTTATAATTAAATTATTTATGTAACAGAATTAATATATATATTAATAATTAATTAATAAAGATTCAGTTATGCATTCAAACATTTTCAAAACAGTCAAACATTCTTTCTAGAACGTTGGTTACCAAATGGGGTCCATCTGGGACCCCAGCGGAGTAACTAGAGATATACTTTGCAGGAGGATGAGGGAGATTAGTGGGGGCAACCCCCCCCCCTCCCATGAAATGGGGAGTTCAGGAAAATATTTGAAAAATTACATGCCTGAAAAAGCATTTTCATCATTTTGGCGCTTATAATTTATTTTTAAACAGAGGCAGTTATTATGTATCCAATCCAAACAAAATTTTTAATAAATTTTTGATTTCTCTGAAGCTTTGAGGGCATACATCCGCTCATCTCCCCATAGTTACTCCTCTGTGGTACCCAATTCGTATTTTAATTGATACAGCTTCCAAATAAACGTAATTTTGATCCTACTTTGGCCAATAATACGGATTTTAAAAGTTGTTCACAAACCTGGAGATACATGAGCGTGAAAATTTATTATGGTATAAACGATCACAAGGATAAGGTTTGAGAAATTAACTGCAAAACCGAAATATTTTAGAAATTTTTCCCGCGTGCAATAAGGAATCATATGCTACTTAACTTAGGCAATTTTCCAGTTATTAGGTACTTCGTGTTCCTTGTTGGATTTACTGAATATTGACTGCAAGTAGAGGGAAATTTCTGTGGCTAGTTCTTTATACAAGCGAGAAGGGAGTTCGTCTGGAGCCGAGGATTTACTAGGGCCCGTATGTTTTCAACCTCCAATGGTTCATGAACAGAAGACGAAGTGATTGATTAAAAATTATTTCATTGCTAAATGTTGAGTGCAATTGTGGTGTCCTATCGACAGAATCGTCTCGGCTATTAAGGATATATCGAGCCTGTGGACAAGCTTTACTATACTTTTTCATAGGTTGTTGCCGCCAATGACTTGCTACGAATTTTGCCTTTCCCTTGAAGCTCATCGCCCGTTTGAAAACGCTTCCCTCCTAGCCAATTCTTCATTTCAGCGTAAATATGAAGTCACACGGCGCTATGTCGACATTGAACGGGTGCTCGAAAACGTCCCATTGAAATTGCTAAAGGAGCTATTGGGCTGCATCAGCACTGAGGTGACGGGCATTGTCAAGGATCAGAACAAATAGATTACATGACTTTGTAGTGTATTCTAAATTTTGGGGCCCTACGTAAAAATTACTTTTCACCACTAAAACCCGTTATCCATTTTCGTCATTCATTCCGAGAAAGCCCAGTAAGTACATTCAAAAAGCGTGGGTAGCTGTGGATACGGATAAAAATTACTTCATGAATGCTTTTTCCTTATCTTGGAAAATATCATCTCTGGCCAAATGATATGCGTCCCGGATGCCATGTGGTAATATAGTTGATTTCCACCTATTTATGAAAAAGAAGGATTATAACTTGTTCATTTACTTCTCTTTACCTTGCAGAGACTGAAGAGTAACCTTACTAGTTTATTTGGAACTATCAACAGATCGAGAGGGAAGATCCCGACTGAAATCAAAACCTGTCGGTTGCAGCTACACAAAGCAAAAATTCAGAAATAGGATCATATCACATTCGTAATACTGCAAGCAGTTGTGCCGACTCCATGGGGCTTGAGGGGGCCCGAGACCCCTCAAAAATTCGGTATGGGTGTGAGAAAAAAATGTGTCAGCCTTTTGATTTTCCCCGGAGTGTCCAGATATCGAGATTAAAGTTATCACTGTTCTAATGTTGATCATATGAGTCTTCTATAATGCTTAAAAAATATAAAACTCAATACTTATAAAATTTCCTGGGGCAATATCCCTGGTTTGGGCCCCCCCAATATTTTTCCTAAGTCGGCATCCCTGATTGCAAGGCAAGGAAACTAAAAAATCTCCTTATACGACCAAGTGTGACCGTTAATTTAGGTACTAAACGTAAACCAGAGACTATTAATTCATAATGAAAATGAAATCGAAGAATGTAAAGTAGACCAAATGTCGAGGCTTCTGCTCATTATATCCAAACACGCCAGGACACGAATAAAGCTGAAAGTCTCCCATTCCATATAAGTTATGTTAAAATCTCCACCTACATTCAAGTTAGTATGCATAAAATTTTCCAAATCCAAGGTCAGGGCACAGTTTGGCATTCTTGGCTGTCGGACGCTTTGGGCCCGATAGGGCTTTCTCACCTCACCCCACAGATGATGGCTGCGCCGTTGCCAAGTCAAAAGGGGACTTTTAGCGCACATTGGACAAAATTCTTGAAAATCATCGTAGAAAGACGATCAAAAAAGGACCGTATTTCTGGTGTCATCAAGAAGACGATAAAGGCAATAAAGTATTGATAGCATGAGAGGAAATATAAAATCAAAATTGAACTACACGTGGCCCACATGGGTGGGGGCCCTCCCGGTGTTTTGGGTCCATCCGTCGCGAGCTCGGACCCCGGGAAAGGGTCGGATTAGGCTCGGAGTCGAGGGTGAACCCTCATTAGGGCGACTGACCATCGGTGGTCCCCACGAGAGCGACATTAACCAATTTTTTCCTTTAAACGGCTCCTAAATCTGAAAAAAAACTAAAAATAACCTTTGGAACAACCCTTTCAAAAAAGCATCATGTCTCTATCATCTGACATCTATATTTTATTTATTCTTCATGTAAAATGTTTTCACTGATTATATTATAATACAAGGAACTGAGTTAAGTTTTATTTTTTCGTTATTAACTCAATTGCATGGTTTTGTCATCCTTCATACCGATAAACCGGATTTTTTAAAAACTATTTTGGTTTTATGGATTAGCATAAAGCTTAAATGTTCCTTCGTGACGTATACATTGATTCCTTAGGAATGTAAAGGGTATTTTTATCATAATTTAGTACACGTAAAGTAATTATTAATACGTGCAGGCGGGAGAAATTTCACTTTAGTTTAATATTGATTCCTTGTCCCAAAACTACTTTCTATCTCTTTTTTTATTATAAGGAAAAGAAAAATTACGATTATTTACCGAAATAATCTATCCTTAGTAATTTTAAAGTGGGTCTCTAGTAGTCTTTATACTGTAAGGCTGTGCATCTCATCAATTGTAAAGCTGAAAAAAATTCATTCACCATAAATATTTTGTTTTTGTTTAAGATGCGCCTTCTAAATGAAAAATGAAAGGATAAAAATCGCAATTCTTAAAAGAAAACAATATTTGAATTGGTAAATAAAACGCAGCAAGGCCAACACAGATTTTTATCTTGTTTAAATGAGGGCTCTTGAAAACCCTAGAAGCCATGGAGTGCGTGTGCAGTTTTTATAATTTTGGAGGCAAGTGCAATGATTGGTCGGGTAAATAATATTGTAACAAGGGGATACAAGTGAATCACTGATAATTATATAAATAAAGATTCAGTGATTCGTTTGTATCCTTTTGTTACAACAATACTATGTTCCACACCAACCATTATCTGCACTTATCTCTAAAATTATAGAAATTTCACACGTACCCCATAGCTTCTAGGATCTACATATACTCTCGAAGCAGTGTACCTTACTTATTGTGATACATTATTGAATTGATCTGACATGCAACGATTCAACAATGCTAAACATGAAGTTGAACGCTCCGAATTTGGCCCCTCCATTGAAGTTCAACTTTCCCATACTTTGAAGAGTTTTCAGTGACGTACTCACCCCATACTAACCAATATCTGGTCCCGGCAGTTGAATTTACGGTCAAGACTGGAAAAAGTGAAGGTAACTCCCACAGAATTAAAAAAGCTTTAAGGTGTGAAAAATCGTTTTCAAGGTGAAAGTGGTACATGTCAGGTTCAGGGTAACTCTTTTAGTCACCGCATTAGCTGCACGCACTCCGAGTCACGGACATTCACCTTTTTTTTAAGACGCTTAAAACATTAAACCACTCGAGGCTAAGAGGCACTTAAACGGGAGCCAAACCGCTTGTCACGAGTATCTCAGTTTTCTCCGTTTCTCACCAAGTTCTGAAAATCTAAAACTTTGTGGAGTGAAAATTTTATTTCTTTGCGAATTTATTGGATCCTTCAACCCATCAAACCGATTACTCATCGTGTTACCCGCGGAAATCCACTTTCGTGAGAGGAAAGAATTTTATGAAAGTGTATCCAAGCCGGTGGAAAGCAAAGTTAAAATTTCTCGGGAATAAACGTTCGCCAATGTGTGTAAATAAAAAAATATTTTGATAAAAGCGAAATTCTTTCAGCTTTCACTTAATTATACTCAAGCATGTTGTATACCGTCCCATGGAAGAATTCGCGTTTCGATAAAATGCAATTTTTCCTTCATCTTCCAACTTATTTACTCTACCTCAGGGTTCAAAGGATACATATCTGTTTAGTAAATGAAATTTTTACGATCAATTACAATTGAATGCGTTGTAAACGTCTCGAGAAAATAAAATAGTACCCATTTTTGAACCGTAAAGCATTACCAAAAACCACAAATGAACTTTAAACTAAAATTTTATGATTATTTACTGTATCGATAACATTATCTCGACTTCTTATTTTTTTCAAATTTGTGTTCTGGTTATTTAGATTAATTTTTTTGCTGTGCTTTTTTTGTTTTCTCTTTGTTTAGTTAAATATATATGACCTTTTGTTTGTGTTTGTATAAAATCCAGCTTGGAAAATTGCTAAATTAGCCGATTTTTACTATATTTCATTCATTTGCTATGATCGGTTATGTCATGAAATGGAATATCATTGTAATCATTTATAATTGTTATCATTGTAATAATTAATATTGTTTTAATGCATTTTGCTAGCAAAATGTAATTTAATATTATTTTTGTTCTTACGGAATATTTCCTGAGCAATAAATGTTTTTCTATCTTTCTATCTATCTAAATTGAGGTAAATTAGCTATATAAATTAATAAAAATATAGAGAAGTCAAAATAATATCATCGTCTTACTATCTTTATCTTCCGCTGGAAAAAATTTAAGAACTTATGTTAACTGAGTGCTTGTCATTATTAGTATTAAGTATGTTTGTTAATTGTAGAAGAAAATTATCAGAAAAATATCAAATTCTATATGATATAATTTCGCAGACAATCGGTTTTTTACGGGAAACCACATAATTAGGGTAACTTTGGTGTAGGGCAACAGATTAGGTAACAGAGTCATAACCTTTGTTAATATCTAAATTATATTCCGAAATTTTCCAAGTTTTGACGTACTTTCTTTCGTAGTCAGTTTACATCTGCCAGAGTAAAACACGGACTATTTCCACACCTTTGCCTTCAAAGTCGTTTTATGCATATGACTTCAAACGTATGAGAATGCGTCAACTTCCACTCATAAATTATAGGAAAATCCGCAGCCAAGGAATTCTTAAGCTGAAAGCACCTATTCCCAAATTATCCCCGAAAGGAACTTGTCAGAAAAATGATGACCACTTTTCCCTGCAATTTTCGCTTTCGACACCATATTTGACTGAGATAACAAACTATGGGATTGCATGGAGCAATTTTCGTGTCTCGAAATGGCATACATAGACGTTCTTTACACCTTCCTTCCAAGAAAATATTCCCCGGCTAGCTCTCCCGATGTTTTGGGAGTATACATATATGTGAGCACGCAGTTAAAATTAACTTAAAATAATAATAAGAAACCTAAATAACCGTTAAACCTATCTGACGAAAGTATGCAAGTTAGTGAAACCACTGTTGCTATAGAAAGTAAAATGTTAATAAGGAAAGCTAAAGGCCTTCACGGAAGACCACCTCATGCCCTGGAGGCCCCTGAAATCGATAAAGATGCATCGCACACATGGCTCAGGCATGGGCAACTCTTCCCAGAAACAGAAGGATTTATGATCGCAATACAAGACCAGGTGGTGAAAACAAAAAGTTATGAAAAATATGTAGTTAAAAACCCAAATTTATTGGATGACAGATGCAGAAAATGTGATAATGCCTCTGAGACGATACAGCACATCACAAGTGGATGCACTAACTTATCCCAAAAAGACTATCTGCACCGTCACAATCAAATATGCAACATCATACACCAGAAATTATCTCTAAAGTATAAACTCATTGAAAATGGAGTTCCTTATTATAAGTAAACACCTAAAACCATCCTTGAAAACGACCACTGTAAGATTTATTATGACCGTTCAATTATCACCGATAAAATAGTCCATAGCAATAGACCTGATCTAGTAGTACAAGATAAAACTCACAATGAAACGTACTTGATAGGCATTGCCGTACCTAATTCGCATAATATCACTACAGCCTACACCAACAAAATGGAAAAGTATGAAGAACTTAAAAATGAAATTAAGAGATTGTGGAATTCAGATAAAAAACACATAATACCTATCATTATCTCCGCCACAGGAGTAGTGCCTCATTCACTCCATAAAGATCTTCAAACTATTGGCCTGCCGAAAAACTTGTTTAATGAAATACAAAAAGCAGCAATTTTAAATACTTGCCGGATTGTCAGAAAATTCTTCAACACAGAGTAAAGAGACGAGAGTACTTGGTGATACCCGTACCTCGCCTAAAACCAGCAAAAATGCTGTGAAAATATATTAAAAATTAATAATAATAATAACAACCCGTGTAGGGTTTTCCGTCCCCCATCGGGCGCGTCCCCAGGTGGCGGATAGGGGAATGCTCGGCAGATATGCAGGGTAGGTGGGAAATAAAATACCACCCGCGGACCAAAACGGAACCCAAAATCCAGGCGTGTCTGTTCCCACAATGGGCAGCGTCCTGGTCAGCGTCTGTTGTTCATGTGAGGACCGGCTACATTATAAACCTGGCTGTAGGTATAAAAAGCTACACCCATACATTTTGGATATGGAGAATATGAATTTGCCTCGGAAAGGGTCGCTACCTGGGGATCGCCAGGGCAGGTCTGGAGCTGGTGCTGGACCTGACAGCATACGGACCACCAGTGATGAGAATGCGCTGTGGCAGGCACTCATCGGGACACCCGAAAATACTACTGCCACCGAAATTGAGGGAAACCAACAACCACTTACCTCTCCTGCTGAACGTGCTTTGCCTGATAGAACTCAAGCAACCACAAAAACAGGTAGACCGAGGCAACGCATTGAATGGACTACTAGCCTCAATGAAGAAGTCATGCGTTGCTACTACATCAGTACTAAAATGGAGACCGATTTGATAAGATATAGATCCAGGATGCTACAGTTATTTATAAATGCACACTCTGAATTGGCCGGTAGAGTCTCGGAACAGAACCTTGCAGATAGGAGAAGAGCAATAGTCACGCGCAACCTTCTCTCCAATCTTGAGCTGAATAGAATCAAAGCACAAATCGAAAGAGATAACGCGAATCAGGAAAACGTGAGAACAACAGAAGGTAACAACACCTTGATCTAACAAGAAAGAAATCCAGTTACATTACAGGATAAGGGAAGTGACAATGAGGAAGAAAACATTATCTTGCGCAATTTTTATGAAACAAAGGAAAAATACTTTGGAACCGATCCCGCACTTAGACCCTACATTCCAAAGATCACAACATCTAATAAAGCGATTCGCATAATGGAAGATATCAATGATAACATACTTCCAAATTAAGCTTTGAACTGCAATAGCATAGAAGAACTTCAACTGCTTCTGTACTGTGCTGCAATATGCACAGTACTGCACACATCACTAAACATGAAGGTGGACACTTTCAATGGAAGACGTAAGCCGAAGACTGAGTCAGCTCCCCCATGGGAGAAAAGACTAACAAATCGGATTGAAAACATACGCAGGATACTGGGCCAGCTAACACAAAGAAAAGAGGAGCACATACAAAAAAACTGCTCAAAAAAGTCAAACAGATAATTTATCCTGCTCGTGAGGAAGATCTTTCAGCTCAGAAGATCACAGAGGTAATTGATAAGTACTCGCAGCAACTGGCCGTCTACTCTAAAAGGCTAAGGAGATACAAAAAATGTACAGAGCGGAAACGCCAAAATAATCTCTTCCAAAAGAACGAAAAGCAATTCTATAGAAATTTAATGAACGCAAAAAGTAAAACGCAAACCGAATATCCCCCCATAGTACACTTAACAGAATATTGGTCTAATTTATGGGAAAAAAACAGAGACACACGACAACAATACCGAGACACTCTGTGAAGAACGAAACAGACTCGCTGATGTAAAAGATATGCCATCAGTCAGAATAACAGAACACGACGTTCAGGAGGCTATTAGCAAAACGCTAAACTGGTAATCACCTGGCCCGGACAAAATTCAGAACTTCTGGATTAAAATATTCACTGCTTTGCATGCCACCATAGCAAGAATATTTTTCCATATATTACAGAAACCAACTCCTGAGTTTTTGGTTAGAGGATGCACTTTTCTCCTTCCCAAAAACGATGCAAATACAGATCCTGCAAACTACCGACCAATAACCTGCCTACCAACCATGTACAAACTACTTACTTCAATACTCACCAATAAAATCCAAGCTCATCTCGATGCGCAAAAAATAATGACAGAAGAGCAAAAAGGCTGCTACAAATATTCAAAAGGATGCAAAGACCAATTAATAATAGACTCCATAGTAACGCAACAGGCCCTGAAGAAACAGCGAAACTTAAGCATAACTTATATAGACTATAAAAAAGCTTTTGACTCGATACCTCACTCTTACTTACTGGAGGTACTTAAAATATATAAAATTGCCCCAAATATATTAGCCTTCTTTGAACTGATAATGCAAAAATGGTCAACAACAATTAAATTGAACACAATAAATGGACCGCATCAGTCTAGAACAATATACTTCCGCAAAGGGATATTCCAAAGTGACTCCCTCAGTGCTCTATGGTTTTGTATGTGTCTAAACCCTCTAAGTAAAACACTGAACCATACAGGTTATGGGTTTAAGATAGCCACAAGCCCGAAAAACAACTACACCCTAAACCATCTGTTATACATGGATGACTTGAAGCTATACGGGAACTCGCCCATGCAGTTACAAAAACTGCTAACCATAACTAACAATTTTACTAAAGGCGTCAGAATGGAATTCGGTATAGACAAATGCAAATCCATTCATCTACAGAGGGGAAAACTTACAGCCACAGATGGTTATACCCTCGATGAAAATACTTTAATAGAAAACCTTAAAGAAAGCGAAAATTACCGAAACCTAGGCATTGCCCAACTAATGGGCATACCCCATACACAGTTAAAAGACAACATAAAGAAAGAACTTGGCAGCGGAATAGAAAATATCCTGAAAACGGAACTTCACGGGCGGAATAAAGTAAAAGCCATCAATACTTTTGCAATACCAATCCTTCTCTATACCTTTGGAGTTATCAAATGGACCACCACCGATTTTAATGAAATAAACAGAATTGTGAGAACCCTTCTTACAAAACACCGTTTACACCACCCAAAGAGCTCCACAGAAAGAGTAATACTTCCCACATATGAAGGAGGACTTGGTATTCTTGATGCTGTACAGCTTCACTATAAGCAAATTGCTGATCTAAGACAATACTTCTATGGCAAAGGAGTCAAATGCAAACTTTTTGAAATAGTATGTAAAACAGACACTCACTACACACCACTACATCTAAGCAACCGTGAACTAGACATCCCGATTCAAACTAAAGAACAGCTAATCGATCAATGGAAAAGTAAAGAGCTTCATGGGCACCATCCTCATCAGTTAAACATGCCACACATAGATAAAGAGGCTTCAAATATATGGTTGAAACAAGGGAATATATATGGGGAAACAATCGGATTTATGAGGGCCATTCAAGATCGCATAATATTGACGAGGAACTGCAGAAAGTTCATATTGAAAGAAAACGCAACCAGTGATCAGTGAAGAAGATGCAAGAACCAATCTGAGACAATAGAGCATATTATGGGAAGTTGCACGGCCCTAGCAGCAAATGAATACACCAGTAGACATGAAAATGTAGCCAAAAACATTCACCAAGTACTGGCAAGAAAAAATAGAATCCTGGACACCGATGAACCATACTACAAATACCATCCACCTGATGTTATGGAAAACGTTGAGTGCAAATTATACTGGAATGCAGAAATAAAACCTGACCGAGCAATTAAAAACAATAGACCGGACATAGTTATAATAGACAAAATAAAACGGCACACTACCCTCATAGACGTGACAATTCCCTTAAACCATAATGTACAGAAAGCACAATCCACCAAAATTAACAAATATGCAGAACTTACAGCAGAGATCAAAGCCTTGTGGAAGATGCAGTCAGTAGATATATGCCCAATAGTGAAAAAAACAACAGGAATCACACCGTGCGAAGTTCTTCACCAGCTAAAAAAGCTAAACTTGGAGAAAGCTCTACCAAAAATACAAAAATCAGTCATCCTGGACACCTGTCATATTGTCCGACGGTTCCTTTCAATAGAATAATAACGGAAGTAATAACAAAACACAGTTGAACTTGACTTGGTCCGTTCACTGTGAACAATCCTTGTAAGATAGCAAGAGGGAAAAAGGAAAATAATAATAATTATAATAATAATATTTATTTGCTCTGGGTACAAAACCCCAAACGTGCAAAAGAGCAAAAATTGTACATTAGTGTTGAGCAAAGCAAATACATAATACAGTTGATAACATATTAATTATAAGTGACTTACATATAAACATAAATAAACAGCATATTACAGTAGATAATTCAGTTTCTGTTTACCAAGTTGAATTTCATCAAAACATGAAAACGTAAATATGTCATTTAATAAAGTATTTGTAACGTAATAATCTAAAATTTGACACTTGATAATATTTTATCATTTTATATCATTTAATGAATAATAAACTAAAAAATGGTTAAGAAAATAAGAGGAAAACCGTCGTAAATTCTATGAGGTATTTAAGTTTTGATTGCATGACTATTCATTATAGATAATTGAATTATGTTTTGCGGGAAAGGCGAGAATGAAGTTTTGATTTGAAGGACTACACATTTGAAATATTCTTTAAGTTGATGGGGAGGGAATTCCATTATTTTGTTGAGCTTACGAGGAAGGAGTGATGGTATTTGGTGGTTCTGTGTTGGAGCAATAAAGGTCGGACGACGAGCTTCTAGTATTCATAGCGCGGGACTGTGGTTGGTGTTCGAACATATCTATTAGGTATGTTGATTCCGAGGTGGAGAATAAGGAGAATAGGAAAACACTGAGCAGATAATTACGTCTGTCCTTGATAGGCAACCAGGATACTTTTTCCCTATAAGAGGACACATGTTCATCGTAGCGGAGGTAAAAATTGAATCTAATACAAGAGTTTTGAATCCTCTGAAGTTCTCATTAAGTTCTCTCATTAAGTTCATCAGTAAGATCACCAAATACCAATGAACAATAGTCTAAATGGGGAAATGCTGAGTCAATAATTAATTTCGTCCTAGTATGTGTCGGTAAGACATGTTTGTGGGTTTTAAGCTGATACAAGATGCTGTTAACGCGATTTAAAATTTGGTTGACTTGATCATGCCAGGTGAGATTGGTATTCATAAGATTCCCAGACTGCGTTAGAGTAGTGAACGGTGACATTATCGATTTCTATGCGCGTAGTTAATTTTATTGATGAATTTAGAGCTACCAATTATTATTGCTTTAGTTTTGGTACTATTCAGGGTTAGTTGGTTGTCTTTTACCCATGAGGAGATAGCTTCAGTATCACGTTGGACTTTAGTAAATCCATCACAGAGATCATGCAGATGGCGTTGAAAATAAATTTGCAGGTCATCGGCATAGAGCATATAATTACAATGTTTTAATGTTTTTGGGAGGTCCAAAATGTAAATTGCAAACAAAAGTGGGCCAAGAATCGACCCCTGGGGAACACCATGCTTAACTGGCAGCCATTAGGACAAGTTTGACTAATTGATGTCGGCGTAAAATGATTGATTTAAATCTCGAGCATGCGTCCTCGTACTGAGAATATTCTTGAAGATTCACTATCTTATAATTACATAATGGCATTATATTTTTTTCCATACACATTTACATGCAGGTAATTTCCATTCAGGTAAGTAAGGTAGCCTGTAAGAAAATAAGCCTGTAATTAGGTTAACTTCAAGTATCTTAAATACGTAAAATAAAAATAAAATTTAAAAAAACAACAATAATCCTTCCTTAAAAGAAAATATTAAAGGAATTTTCTGTGTAATAATTTCAAAACTGTAGTGGCTGTAAAATGAATAAAAATGCAAAATGTACAAAACATTTGAAATCAAGCATATTATACACAATACATATACAGACCCTTTATAATAGATTTCAATATCATCAAAAGATTCTATCCTTTTTTATCAGCCTTAAGTATTTACCTAAAAAAAGGTTTCCAAAATGGGCCAGTTGCATAAAAGTTGTAATGCATCAGATTTTCATATTTTCCAAATATTTTTTTCCGATAGAATACGAAAATATTAATTTTAAAATCGAACAATGCATTTTCACGCTAAATAATAACCTTAAAATATATAAAAAAGAATTAAGGTATCTGATTGGCTGATGGTACGTATGGCGTAGAACCACTTGAAAATATCGTGAAAGATGCCCATAACACTCGATCTGCGCTATCTTTATAATACACCAGCTCGCTGTGGCCAGTTGCGTTGTTTACTTGGCGATTACTAATAAATGCAGATTATCCGAGGTGTGGTATTAGGTAGGATATTATATAATTTTGGTTCCATATAAAATAGCGCGAAATAACTCACTTTTCAATGATACACACAACTTTATTATTCCGACCCTGGGTTTCAACTACTAGACAGTCACTATCAATGTATGTAATATTGAAAACGCCTATCTAATAGTTGGAACCCGGGCTCGGAACAATAAAGTGTTGTGGAAAATTAAAAAATGATTTATTTCGCACTATAGTTATGTGGTTCCACCAAGTGAAGCCTGAACACTTGATATGAATCCCTTTACAAAAAACTGAATCCATAATAATATTCAGCAGAATTGGCGTTGGCGTGCCGTGGCGTGGTCTAGTTCTCGGAGTCTATTTTCGAACTCCATCAGGGTCCGTTCAGCCAAAGGTTGGAGGATCTCCGCTGAGTATTACTGAATAGAATTCCCAAGTTGGCCTCTAATTCTGTTGCTAACTACCGCGCAATTAAATGGATTTCAAAAATCCCCACTCGCGTTGCTGCCGGACAAAGTGATCCCAGTTTCACGGGAAAATAAGGTATAATAAGGGGTTTTAACGGAAATTTATGTACAAGATGATGTGATCCATAAAATCATAAAATTCATAACTTTTCCATGCTGTTACTCGCAATTACAAGCGTGATAATGCAAAATATGGGAAAAGAGTGGATCGCGTTGTACCTACACAATTCCGCGCCGAGGACATTTTTGAAAACCGATTAAAATGCGACCAAAGTGGCAACAGAAAAACGCCTTCTGTAGGATGGAATTGGGCCTCCTCTAGGCAGTTCCCTTGGTAGAATCCAGGGATGACAACAGAAACTAAACGAAATTCAAAACCAATAATTTCAATAGTTTCGTTCCTAGGAACGAAATGCAGAAATGAAATGGATTTAAGCCTGGATAGCTAAACTCGAAATCAGAGTCCAAACTACTACGGGTCGAAACTAAACTAAACTCCTGGAACGGAACGAAACACAGATTATGTTTCTTACCGGAGGCACCACATGTGCTTCACAGTCGAACAGTTTAGTTTCGACCTACTCACCGAGTACGAAGTGTGGTTGAATGAAGTAGAGGTTCGGCCTACCGCCATTAGATGCACGCGGCAATCATATTTTTACCACTTGGAGAAGAACGGTAAACAAAAACTGGCCATTCGATTTTTAAGCTCAATTTTTAACCTCTCCACACCTACGTCAAACGTAATGGGTCGAAACTATTCCCTCTTATCCCCCTCCACTCAACTTCTGGGATCGAAAATTAACTATGAGCAGCGGAGTTTCGATTAGTTTAGTTTTGTTCCCGGGAGTAAAGTTTCGTCCCGGGTCGAAACTAAACTCCTTGGTGATTTTAATTTCGTGCAGGAACGGAACTAAACCTTGACCTCGTATTTTCGTTTCTCTCCGGATGGAAACGAAACATTTTCGTTTCGTTTCACTTGCCATCCCTGGTAAAAGCAATGCACGAAAATATTCTTCAGTACGAGGACCGACTTGTGCGCAATGCGTACAGCGCATGCCATGGGATTCGAAGCTAAAAAAAGAGGCGTGACGGATTCTCAAAAGGCAAATTTAAAGAGGGGTGGGGCGTGCGGAGACCTACTTTTTATTCCAAACCGAGGAGAATTTCCGGGTCATGACACCCAAGGTCGAGAGCTCTTACATTCTCTCTTTTTGTTTTGAGACGCCGCAGGATGTATGTACTTACCTTCTATTTCCGAAAATCACAACCTACTCCTTCTCTTCCATATTTCGTAAATCTGAGTTGGATCCTACATTTTCCACATCTTAAGGGCAGGGGTTCAAATCCCAGGAGAATAGGGATAGGATAAACAAAAGACAAAATTGAAAGGATAGAAAAACTGGAAAGGGGACATATCCGATCATTTTTTTTAAATTAGACAAGGGTTGGGCAACCGAGCGGTTTACTCCATCAGTAAGTTGACGGCCATAAAAGAAGTAGTTACAAGTATTCCAAATAAATCATTTTGAAGGATTGAAAGCCAGCGAAAATGAAGCCATCAAAGCTTTTACTAGTTTAAAGACACATTTAAGGACAGATTTCGCAGACCGGAGGACATTTTAAACATTTGAAGAAGGATTTGGTGTTTTCCCGGCGAATGCTGTTGATAAACTCTTCACGGGAAATCAGCCGGGTAATGATGGTCATTGCTGCCTCAGCAGGCAGCAATGTCCAATGTCCATCCTTAACCGGCTGATTTCCCGTGAAGATTTTATTTTAAACATTTGACGAAAATAAGTTTCGAAAAATTGACGTACGAAAGGGCGTAAGACAAAGTCAGGGAGCAAAAGAAGCCAGAAGACTTCAGTCTCCAATAAACCAAGACCACATGCGGCCAGGAGGATAGGGACGAACTTGGAACGTGGCTCCTTCATTCCTGGTTCCTCCATCGAAAACAATTGCGTAGCTAGAAATTAGTTTCGCGCGAGCGGAAGATTCTACTTCAATTTTTATAACTGACCTTTTCATCAGTAATGATGAACACATTCCAAAGGTGTACAGACCAATGTTGTGAGATTTAGACGTATTTAAAAGACATGAGGTTAGACGATAAAGGAGCATAACTATAAATTTGTCTAAGATAATAAACGTAGTGTTCACCTTCCTTCTCATTCTTTTACGTAAATCGGAGTTTGGTACTACCTTTTTCATCTGAAGGGCAGGGGTTCAAATCCCAGGAGGATAAGGTCTCTGCACTTGGAACCCTTCCTTTATGAGCCTTCATCGGGGACAATTGAGCTGCCAGAAATTACTATAGTTTCGCGGTAGAGGAAATTTCTGCTGCAATAGTGAAAACTAGTATTCCCCTTTTAACTCTAAAGATGAGCAAACCCCATAGGTCCACAGACCAATATCGTGAGATTTCTCCACATTTAAAAGGAAATAGGTTATACGTGAAAGGAGCATCACTAGTCTATGATGACAATCGTTGTGTTCACTCGATTCCAAGTTTATTTGTTGGTTACACAATGTTTTTGAAATCTCGAAGACATTTTGTAGGGTGGTAAACTCCCTGGCTACTTTCCTGCTCATAAAATGTTATTCGAGACTGAATTTGGCCGAAAGACTGTTTTAACCGGTGAAAATTCTGAAAGTCATAGGTAGAAAAGGCTCGAATGGATATGAGAGATATTTAACCCCTTCCAATTCGATTAATTTTCCAAATATCGTGCTCCTATTCTCTATTTATTTTTTTGTGGTTCTCTTTTAAATGGTAGGTAGTGAAATGATATCTTTTAAATTTGTAATAAACTCAGAACCGTGAAATAAAATGTGATTGTTAAGCATGGAGAACACAGCTATCGCTACTCGAATAAAATCATTTTAATCCTTCCAATCCATCATATTTCATGAAATATGAATTATATATGTATACTACGAATGTTTTAACGTTTTGAAGCTTTTAAAATAATTATATTGTTCCACTAAATAGTGTTAAAATTATGAAAATCCGATGGCGAGATACCCTCGTCATTGCGCGGTTTGGCGTCGAAAATTCATGGCGAGCTAGACTCGTCATTACAGCGCAAGGGGTTAAACAAAATTCTTCACATTAGGGCCACTTTCTATAAGAAATTCAGTCCTTTATCCCATATAAGGCACTCAAATTTGAACTCTTTGCTCATTTTAATTTGTTCGGACTGGTCCTGGAATTTTCGACGCGACATTTTTTTATTTTTAATTACATAATATTCTCTTCTAAAAATCTATTCTCATTGTCAGATTGGATTTCACAGAAGTTGAAAACTATTTAGTCCATCACTGAGCTCATTGGATTCAGCATTGAAAACGTAACCAATAAAAAAATTTAATAGCCTGAGCTGGATTTTTGGATAATTCCATCTATCATGAGAAAATTTACAAATGCATATGAATTTAATGCATACTCATAGGCGTATATTACGCTTTACCGTCGGCTAAGTTTTTTTAAGCTGCAGCCAGTATAACGCCTAAACACACTTCGAAACTCATCTTTCATGTTCTCGAAAATAATTATATTCCCATCGCTACGCGCAATTAAACGCGAAATAAAATAAAATTTATTAAAACACCGCCGAGCCGCTTCGCTAACTTCATTTCCTCTTCTCAATCCTCCTTTTCTTTCTGCCTTTTCCGGGGCGCTCGGAATATCAAAAGCCCTCTCCCCTTTCCATTCCACCGGCGACCCCCTTTAAATTTCACAGCTCCTCTTCCCCCCCTTGCCTGCGCTATCTTTTGAAAAGAAAAAAAACCCTTTCTCTATTTCTTCCCTCACTCTTACCACCCATCCGACAGACCCGTCGATTCAAAAGGTATAGTCAGCCTCGATTTCCTTTGACCCGAGAGAATACCTCAAGGACGACACCTGTCGCATTTTTAACGTTTCGTCTCCTTCCTCTCAAAAAAATAAAATAAAACTTCGCCTTCCTCCCACCCACCCACAAACAATCTGGCGCCGGGTCCTCAAAGCATTCTTGTTTTCTTTTTTTACGTGTTTTTCTTCCTTTCTCTCTCCCTAGTCCAGTAGTGTGTTCGGACAAAATTTCTCCTCACATCTGGACAAGTGGACTCTGTCACGACCGCAATTTTCGTCGCCAGTCGTTCGCTCGTTTGCTTTTCGCGCGATTTGCACGCGTTGTTATGGCGCGTTTTGGAATTAAAAATAAATTCGTTTGGAGTTAAAAGGTAGAGAGAAATATTTTGCGGTTGATTAGTCTTCGTTCGATCGGTCTTTGATCTAAACTGATTTTGATGGATCAATTGATCTCCTCAGTCACTTTATTAGTATATTTTAAGCTGTAAAGAGTTTTTTGAAGCCGGTATCGCAGTATTTTTTAGATTAGGATAATTAATATAAGGATAAGATGTTTTAGGATAATTACTAATGAATTTTATTAAAAATAGCCATATTATTTCCACATTGTTGTTTGTATACAACCTAATATTGCTTATGATGAGGATCAATGGATCAACGGAGTAAGCAATGAGAAACCATACTGAAATCAGAAAGCTGATAAAATTTATCGTTAATTAGATGCCAACCATGGTTCAGAATAGAATTTTACCAGCTTTCTCGTTTCAATATGGATTTTTCAGAATTTTCTCTTCGTAAATTCTGACGGTATTTCATATTTAGGTAATTAAAAAGTTCTAAGAAGAGCAGGAGAGAAGTGAGGCCTGAAACCCCTGTAATATAAGGGCCAGAAGGCAAAAAAATACTATCGGCCATCTCTTGAGACACGATGACCTGAAATACGTAGATTTAAGATGATGAGCTGACGAGAGAATTGAGCGGAGAGCTGCGTCAAACCAATCATAGGATTGTTGACCAGTAATGATGATTGCTTAGTGCTCTCAGCATGCCTCGAAGTCTATCATACATGTACTCCACTTTCACGTATCTTGTCCACGAGCAACAATGACGAAATATTTATCTCTCTCAAAGCCTTTGATTCGAATTCTCACAGCCACTTTCCCCTGACAACGTAAGCATATCTTGAGTTATCCTTATAGTCTTACTGGTAGCATTATCACCTTATCGTAGTCTGACCGCCTTAACCTCGAGGACATTGCACTCAGCAGCTGATTCGAGATACCCACATTCGAGCCCCACCCTAGTATGCTGTCATGGAGCAATAAATGAGGTATCCATAGTTTGGTAACTCCCTGACAGGCTCGACTTGAACTGGTTATCATGCTGTTATCCATTCATATATTTTACCATTGAGAATAAGAATTTGGTGTTGAGTTTTTCAAAACAATATTATTATTGGACTGTTTTGATGCAAATAAATGCGTTTAGTACCAGAAAATACTTATTTTCATTCGTTGGCTTCGATATTCATCCACTGTTCAGTGAACCTAATGGAACAATGAAGACGAATGTTCAAACTGTAGCCGGTGGGTATTTTAAAACCAAGGCGTGATAGAGGCAGTGAATGAACGGCTCAGACAACCATCATGATTATGTGTGAGTAGAAAAAACTGAATTGAATGCGCCCCATTTCTGAGACTGTGAAGTTTGTGCAAGTTCAGCGCAAGCAACAAAATCATAGAGGGAATGCCGCACATTTGGTTATCGCTCTACATCTGGAGCATATCGGCGGTGAAATTGGAAAACAACCGACCATGACACCCGTAGATGTGTTTATGTGATACTTATTGATGCAATTGAGAGTAAATACCGTGATTGCCGGGCGAAAAAAAGCAAGTTCGTGAGGTGAGAATTCCATTACAATGGGTCGTGTGAAAGTTTATTCCTCTGGTATCTGGCTGGATATCAAGGAACGGAGAGTATGCCTTTGTCATAGAAGCCAAACTGCTTCTTAATGACGCATTGCACAACCATTAAGGATTACAATTATATGTTGCTTAACGTTTCGTTTCATGACATGTAATCCCTTTCATTGAAAATGATATGTGGTACTTATGTGTCTAGAAAACGAAGAATGTGTGCGGTCTATTTATTGACTACTGCCGTCGAAGTTAACTGTTCGCTCAAGGTCAAGGGAAAAAATAGCCCGATCATAGCTAATAATAACAATACAGTAAAAAAATTCAAGTGTGTTTTTCTATGTTTGTGTGCACTCGAGACACATTTATTTGATTAAATCAATTCTGGTGCTTCAGATAAAATTTCATGTTAAATGACACATATTTCAAGGCAAAATATGATTTGGAAATGGTTATACATTAATTGAATCGCCAAGAAATGAAGCGGTTTACGACTTTCCCTTGTAAGGAAATTGCGCAAAAGAGAATGAGATGAAAGAAGTTGGTAACAAATGGCTTGCTCTACCTCCGAAGCAGCCAAATTTAACTCCGCTTTGATGCTATCGTTCACTTTCATTGGGGGCTGAGTGGGCTTATGGGTTCTGGCAGACACTCGAGACGCTAGTTTTCACTTTTCACCCTCTTGGCCTTACTGTTGGGTTTGAGATATCGACGCCCATGGTGATTAACGGATGCGATTTGTGGTTTGGGTGAGCAATTAGGTAACAGAGAATAAAAGAATACAAACGGTATCGCATATACCCCCTTCAGTAATAAAGTGGATTTATGTGATTTTCCTCTAGTCTCGCTTCATGCCACTGAATTCACACCAATGAGAGAGTTTTATTGCAATTATATCACTCTAGGTTCATTTATTTTGAGATTTTTTTAATTATCAATTAGCCATCATTACATGCCTAAGATAGTATTTCAATTTATTTTTAAATCATGTATATGAAGAAAAATCTCAATCCATTGGTCATCCCAATAAATATTCATAAAAAACGAAGAAATTGAAATGCTAATAATATAAGAAGAACCTATTTTAATGGTATGGAGTTTATTCAAGGTTTAGCAAGTTTATAGCAAGGTTTAGTCAACAAACTCTTGAGTTCAAAACAGGCTTTTCCAAAAATTTGTTGAAATATTCCTTAAAGTTAAAATATAATTTAAGGGTCATAACTACAAGGCTTAGAATGTTTATTAGGGTGGGTAGGAGATTTTTTTTCTGGTTAATAGTTCTCTATTTCACCTATAGTAGTGAACAACTTAGTTTAATCATGCATTATGAATCAAGTATCGTTTTTCAACTATAGGTTATTCATTTCTGGTATGGCTTCAAAAGTTTTACTTTTAACAATTGTACAAAAATTTTGAAATTATGCATTCACGAATTTTCATACAGTATTAATGCAACGTGGTTGATAAAAATTATGCTTATCAGGTGAATGAATCACCGCTTTTAGGATAGTTGATAACATTTTTCAAGTAATTCATCATGGATTTATGATTAAATTATCTGGCTTCGCTCATCAATACTTAGGTAATTCAATGACCATACTATCTCCCGTTTTAAATGCCCTCTATATATTTTTAATATTATTTCTCTCATGTTTGTATTCCCGATCAGTAATTGGATGAGACCCAGTATCTTACTTTCCTATCATTTTTCATTCTAGGAGTAACACCGAATGCCAAACATTGACCTCGCTGCTTCGAAGTTGGCTTCACCACCACTCCATTGTCAATACGGACCGCTGTCTGGACGTGCTGGTATTGCACTCGGGTTCACCCAATTACAGCTCGGGCGATTTTCTGTGGAAGTGGTTCTCACGAAGGGGGAATTCGACTTGCACGGCGGAACTTCTCTCAAGGCACCCTTCCGCATACAAAAATCACGGTCGTCCTCGCCCGCTAACTCATTTAGTCCACAAAACACACCTCAAACCACTCAGGGGTGCATCTAGGAATTAAGGCTGGGGGGCGGGGGGAAGTTTTGGTGCAACTGATACCGGGGTGTGTGGGGGTATGGAATACCCAACAGGATAAGCGGTAGGTGCGAGATTAATAAATTGCGGAATTTTAAGATAAACTGTTCAAAGTGGTGAGTTTTAAGGCTTTCTGAGGGATATTTTATTAATTCTTACACTATTCTGTTAATAATATCAATATCAATCCAATAAAGTAAAATGGATTAAACTTAAAAATTTCTCTGAGCTCTGGGGGGGTTTAACCCCCAAACCCCCCCCCCCCCCAACGCTGCACCACTGAAACCACCTACTATCATGATACGTCCGTGGGTTTCCTGTCGCATCCGTTGTGATAACGCAGTAAGGTGTTGTTTTTAACCATAGGTAATTTATTTATTCGCACTGCTCCTAAATTTTTACTTTAAAAAATTATACATCAATTTTGCAGAAATTTATTCCCGATTTCTCAGATAGAATCCATGCAGAATTATTGATAAAAATCATGTTTTACTGGCGAATGAATCACTGATTTGCTCTTGAAAGTAGTTGTTGTTGTTGCCAGGTGAATACATTTATCAAGTGACTAGCAGACCATATCGGGAAGTATAGTACCCAGAGAAGTGGAAACCTTGGGATTTGGTCACATTCGTGGTAGGATTTTTATGTTTTCTCTTTGAGCTAGTTAAGAGGTTTGCCGGCAAGATGTCCAACCGCTGAAGTTTTGTGACGTAACGAACGGTAATGAGAAAAAGACGGAAGGGACCAGTCGGACGCAACGTAAGGAAGCAATACGGGGTTCGATAATATGAGATGCACCTATTTTCTAACTTTGGTCGCAATCCGTAGCCGTATGGAAACGCATAGCGGGCAGACAAACAGACATCCTCTTTTATGTATACATATAGATGCATCGTGGATTGCAGTCACAGTTTTCATGAATGGGAATTATACTTGCACGTTGGAACTTCTCTCAAGGCACCCTCCCGCACACCAAAATCGCGTACGTCCTCGCCCGCTAACTCATTTAGTCCACAAAACACACCCCCAATCACCTACTCTCACTATCCGTCCGTGGGTTTCCTGTTGCCTCCCTTATGATAACGCATGCCCCCCGCCGATGTCTCTCCCACTGCTCTATAAATCCCCGCCGTCTCCTCCTCTCTCCCCGCCCGCCAGCCAAACGGCCATTCTCGGCGTCCCCTCCCGCCCTTTACCGATGCCTCACTTTCCCCGGTTCGCCTATTCGGTGCGCCCCCGATCTCCAGAGGCAAACGCCCGCCCTTTCTGGAGAGAGTGGCGCTCACGAGTCGGAAGCCGGCCGCCGCGCCACTGTTTTGCCGCTACCATCTCCACTTGAGACGTCCTCGCGACGACCAACTCGCCGGTGCATCCAAGAGCGGTCGCTCCTTAGAGAATCGACCCGATATATAACCCTATATCCTTCCTCCGCAAGCTCCCTTTTTTTTCTCACCGGCACGAGTCGGAAGCCGGCTGCCGTGCCACTGCTTTGACGCCACCATCTACTTGAGACGCCCTCACGACGACCAACTCGCTGGTGGATCCAACAACGGTCGCCGCAACCCTTTTGCCTTCAGAGAATCGAACCGATTTATACATGGCCCTATTCCTTCCTCCCCAAGTTCCTCACTGATCCCTTTTCTCGTCGGCCTCATTATTCATTATAAATCACTTTGAACAGAAAAGAAGCATTTACTTTCGACCCGTCTCCATCCAGAGGAAGGAAGACGCCTTCGCCCCCGGGCGCGGAAATAGGGCAGTCCTTCCGCGGTCGAGACCAAAAGCCGGCGCTGTGGAGAGAAAACCCCCCACGCCCATCTGCAGCGACTCCCCACCTCGGCGAAACATACGAAGGAGGCGTGTTTTTTTCCGTTCCCGGCTCGAAGAGTGCCGGCAACAGTCTCGAGAACCACCGCATCGAGAAGGGAGTTGACTTGGTCGCGGACGAACCTCAAAGTGCTGGAATAAAGTCGGGAAATTGATTCGGTCCAGCGGCCAACGGGAGGAAAACTTCTCTTGGGAAACGGCCAGCCTCCTCGTCCAAAATAGTCCTCCGGGAGTCGACCCGCGCCGCCGCCGTTGAGGGAGTATCGGATATTTTTTTGTTCTTCGCATCGCACAATCTGGTGAAACAATCTTCCACAGTTGCAAATAACTACTTGATCCCGGAGAGAGCGAATATTTGGCAAGCGAAGAGATTTCGGCGCAGCGAGCAATCTTTCGACCGGGTGATTTCAACAGGCGGGTGCAACGAAGTGGAGATTTCAACGGGCGACACTCGAAGGCATCGCCGGCGTAAGCTTTTTCCTTTCGGTCCCTCCCTCAATTCAGAGTGCATCGGTATTCCTGTCGTTGACTCGGCGAAGTCGGTCGGGTTTTTGGGCATGGCTGCCATCGGTTCGGTTAGCCGTGAAAGTACACCCAGCGGCGCAAGAAAGTGAGGAAGGAGCGGAAGAGAGAGCCCGCAAGACAAGGGAAGGAGAGCGATTTTGTCGAAAGAACGCGCGAATCTGCACTGAAGCCGGCCCAATACATCCGCAAGTCATCACCGGGCATGTGGTAGTGAAGGATAGGAGAACAGGAGAGGAAATACGGCGCTGGGTCCCCGAGAAGGAGCTACCAAAGGAGCGAAAGAAAGGTTAGTAATCAAAGTATGATGAAGGGATCTAATCCTGTGCGATACCCTCCGAGCCACCTATATGGTGTATGACAGGGGGTGAGTATTTCTTCTAAGCATGTACTCTTGTCTGCTACCACAATTGCATGTGTAATTAGATGGCAGGAGTTAACCAGGCATGCCCTATCGTTCCGGTCCCTACGACAGTACACAAACCCAAAGCGATATGCATCCTAAAATTAGGGTACACAACAATTTATACGTACCTATGGACCACTTAGTACCACTGCGGATATTATTACGTAGTTGTAAATGAGAAAGTAAGTAAAAGGTGTCGCGGAAGATCACTTTTTGTGTGAATTTTGTTGTGGACGTTGTGATCGTCTTGTCGGATGACGAGAGAATGTTTCTATGGTGCTATCTGAATAGAGGGATTTGCTGATGGCCAACCGGTGAGCCAGGGGAAGGTGGGGGATGAAGGTCTTGGAGGGGAAGGAGTCTTGGCAGTCGCATGGGATGTGGAAGATGTTACTTGGAAATGGGAGGGGGATGGGCTGTGAATGCTAGGAAGCGGAGACGGCTTTAGTGCTGGCATGGATGCGAGCAAACAGCCGGGCAATATGGGGGGAGGAGGCTACTGTGGAGTGGGGGAAACTTTGGCGAGGACAGGAGGTTGAAGGTGAGATATGTGGAGAGTTGGAGGGTCAGGGTTGGAGAGTATGGGGTCGTGAGAGAATTGTTAAGTGATACAAACAGAGGATACCGATTGGCGTATGATTTTAAAGATCGTGTCGACAAGTTGCCAAAATGATAAATCTGTCAGTAGTTTCACGCTCCTTGTTTGCTGAATGCCATATGTAACCTAGTGAGATTTATTGTTGTTTCAAAGTTATGGGAATAACGAGAGGGCTATAAGTTTAAAATTAAATACTTATAATCGTTCAACCAGCAGAGATAAACTGTTGAAATTCAACGATAGGCAAAGAAATATATCAGTATGTTGAAGAAGTAAAACTGCATTGCAAAAATATGTATTTAGTAAAGCAACTCAAGGATATTATTGTCAAATACTCTATTCCACTTTGGTAGCGATCGATATGGTAAATTTGTAATTTTGTTCATTCATATTAGGTAGGGTAGGTCTCTTAACTCAACGAAAGGCACTTTATGCGTTTTGATTATGGTCAGAAGTTTGAAAAAAACCATCCCACAAAACCACTTCAATTGCTTTGCCACATATACACTCAACTCTCAACAGTGACATTATGCTATGTTAATGATTCCTAATAACACGTTGCAATTGATCACAAATGGTAAAGTTTTATCATTGCTTGATAGAAGGTAAAACATTTAGTCCCATAATTTTAGCCAAAAATATAAGAAACACAGTATGTGAAGTATATAACCTTATAGGCAGAAATATATTCAAATCAACAGATACTTTTTAACGATACCAATCCGCAATTTTATAGGGCATATATTTGAACGATAAAAATTGTTTACAAAGATAAAAAACAAAATATAGCTCCAAATTATGTGCTAGTGTGCTTTTTATTCCCATTGATCGCAAGTTTTATTTATTTACTGCAAGTTTATTATTTATTTTCTTTGAATAATATCATATTTCTTTGAGAGAGAACTATTAACGATGACTTATACCCTTTTCTTGCAATTACGTACCTGGGTCTTTACTTGTCAGATATATACTCGCAAATTTTGTTAATAAACTGTGCTCGGAGACTCCTAAATTGACTCACCGTTCTTCTCGCGGCTTGGGAAGTTCCTGGTAGGGCTACTTGTTCGTCCGACCCAGTGATCTCAGTAAGTGGCTTCTTAATTGGGATCCAGATACCTCCCAGACGTTCTCCTGGAATTGCGCGGTTCCTCTACACCACTTTACGCATGAAGGGACATCGGCGGAAAAACGCACTGCTCCAAATTCACTTAGGAGTGAAGTTGTTCCTTAATTTTC
Organism: Ischnura elegans; assembly: GCF_921293095.1. NCBI lineage: Eukaryota > Metazoa > Arthropoda > Insecta > Odonata > Coenagrionidae > Ischnura > Ischnura elegans. The sequence goes on from NC_060248.1 coordinate 105,786,620, forward strand.
TTCCTCATCTACCGTATCTGACACAGTAACACTGAAACGCTCCTTCCTTTTGAACATATATGTTAATTTTTTACGCAGATTCTCTTCCGTTGTTTCAATCAATTACGTGGATATAAGAAAGTCATTAATGTTAGCAAGATTGGAATTATATGATTGATATTTTTTGAAGTTCCCTTTAATTCAAAGGATTGATAGAATCGATTAAAATTGTTTTTAGATAGCCAATGATTTATTTGGCGATTTTATGCCAAATAATAGAACAACTTTATACAACCTAGATTGCTGGAGCAGGCGGTGCTGCAAAAACTTTTTCTTTATATTTTTCTACCATCATTAATTTGCTGAAAGAAATAATGCTAAAATTAAGCAGGTTATCTCGCATGGTTTAATGAATTCATAAATTTGGCTTGGGTACTGAAATAAATTCGGGAATCTTTCGAACAGCATTATAAAAAATGCCAGAATTAATTTTTTCAGACTCATATTTTTATCTGTTTCTCCTTATTTTAAGGAGAATCGCGGTAAAATTACTGAGAACATTTACTGTAGATATAATGTAACCATTTGACTGAATAAAAATTGTTATTTATATGTTTATTAAATACAGAGCAATTACTAAGAATTTGATTGTGCAGCGTAAACTTAGAATACCTTTATATTCAGTGATGTAAAATTTTCAAATCACTGCGATCGCGTCCACAGCATTTAAATTTGCCTTAAGCCACGGTTGACTCAATAAAATTACTATTAGCGGTCTTCGATGTTGTTTTGAATCAAAATGATTTCATTTCGCTCTATAATGGGAAATTAATTTGCTGTTAGATTCTTCCTCTTCCTTAAATATGAAGTCAAATTAGGGATCTAGCCATATGGAATGTGATTGGAAGTTAGGTTTTTGTTGAGTGACTCAAAACAAGTGAGAAGAGAGTCTTAAGAATCAACACATAATACTGAGATAAGTCATCGAATATCATTCGTAATATCTCTATTCGTCAATAAGGTTGTGGATAGAGTAAAAGAGAAATGTTTCATTTGCTGGAGGAAAAAGTGGACATTTATGGTCAGTTATAGCATTTTTATCGGCACGGTATGATGGTAGTAGTTTTAATTTCTCTTATGCAATGAATTTTCATATTAATCGCATCACCAGTTATGGCAATGATGATACACAATCTCTCATTGGCAAGAGGTACCTATCCGGTAAACAAGCACAATTAAAAAGTTGAATTCCGACTATCAGGAGGATGAAATGTACACATAAATAATTTAACGTATTGGGTTATTGATTGAGACGTTGAGGAAAAGTGGGATAACCCTAAGTTAAAGACGATGGATGAATGATACTCAGCCGTGACTATGAAATCTAATGACACCATTTAGTTGAGAGAGATACTTTTATTCCACCTCCCAATCATATTTACCGCCTGTATTCAGTATAAACAGCCCTCTTTATAGTCCTATTCATTTTTTAAATTATCTATTTCGCGTATCGCGCTGCAACGTTCGAATTTCTGTAGTTTATGAGGTCTCTGTTGGGAGCGAGGAAATTGACACGTATTTCTAAGAGAGGCTAAGATTAGGCTACGTAATGTATATTGGCTGTGGGATGAAGGTGTGTAATGTTTTAGATTTAGCGTCTGAGTTTAAATAATGCACTTATAATAACACTTAATTAATTTAGTTCCGCTACTTAAGAAACTAATAATAATATAAAAATGTATAGTTCCAAAGCCTTCTCGTCTCAAGGCCTATGCGTTGAATCATAGCCATCTATAGCTATGGTTGAATCCTGTAGCCATGTCCCGTAAGCGATCATTAGGCCGATTGAGCAATACCTGCGACCCCCCTTGTCGTTATTCATTTTATGGCGACCCCTAGTAACGCTGTGATTTGTGGTGATGCACTGATTGATGAGATCCATCCGATAATCACTTTGACGCCAATCCGAATGTAATCGGTGGCCATCTCTATTTATGTGTGTGAGCCACTATCGACTTTGAGATTAACTATCGATTGTGAGACCTACAATTGATCGCTGCCAAATAAGTCCAGGCCAGATGTCTCCATCGTCGAAAGAGAGAGCCAATAGCTATACAATTGGGCCTAACGGCTGTAAGCTAGGTCTGGAATTGATCCTCTAAGGCGGTTAGTTCGAATATCTATTCGAGTGCGTGGTGTTGGATTCAACGCAGATCATTTCGAAGATAATTAAAGTACTTCACTTTTGTTATAGTTTTATGTGGCTTTCAAACGGAGTGAGATAGTATTCACTCAATCAGCGATGGTGTAAACGCGCCGCTTCCTGAACTGTATAGGAAATAACAAAAATAGTTCGAAAAAGAATGTGTTTGGCTTTCCTAAGGATCCGGAATTGAGGAAAATGTGGATTTCAGCTATTCCTGAGATACTATTATCTTAAAAGTGTTATCTGAGACTTTGGTGGAGTGATAAGTAATTTAGAAATAGATTAATCGTTTAAGTAATTTATATCTTATTTTTTTACAAAATTTACTTTTGTGGAACCGTCACGGTAAATTTTGTACGAGTATAAAGCCATAAAATAGATTGATAAACAAAGACAAGGGAAAACTATCGTTAAAAATAAACAAATGCGAATAGAAAGGAATGATACCCACACTGCGGGCTGGCCTAAAGGGCGTGACGTCACAATCCTGCGCATAAGCCTGTAGCCTGTAAGGAGGTGATGGTTGAGCACCATGTATTGTATACCATGATACTATCGGGGAGGGGATATGAATTTGTACAAGTAAACACTTCAAAATTTAATACACTAAGCTTTCAATCAACAAAATTGCACTCTTAACAACGGTTTTTCATGAGGATGAGAATAATGCCATCACATAAATATGGCATTTTTATCTTGAGATGAGCAAACACAATTTACATAAAATGTGCTGTGCTTATCCTATTTGCGTGGCTTGGTGCTGTCTTTTAATTTATAGCCGCACATGGTGCATGCGAATCACTTCTTATTTCTCTTGGCCGTTACTCATCAGTGTGAGGTAGTTTTGAGAGATCTTACCACTCATAACATATATTTACGCGATTGTTAGCTAGTATTTTACCGCGGAACAAGTATTCTTGTGCAAATATAAAAACATGCCAACAATATCCACAAATATTCATGTCTTCGCAACGTAGTTTAGTTAAACCGTTGTCATCTTTTCCATGCCTAGTCTATGTACTTTTCAACCATTGTAATAAAAAAATAAAAATATTTTAATATATTCATGGTTACTAAAGGGATTTGTATAGATTTTATTCGAGCATAATGAGGATAGTAAATATGGAAAAATATTCACCATATTCTTCTGCCAAGCGAAATAAAGGGCATTAATCAAAAGTGGTAGAAATTTTATCCATCTTATAGGAGATAAATGTAATATCCTAGGTTTTATGGCACTACCCAATTTGATATTTTGCGCTTCATCCTCGTTTGGTGATAAATAAGGCGTGAAGATCACAAGAAGCAGGAGATGTGGGAGGAGAAAACGGCGAGGAAAAAAAGTAATTCTCCAGTGTTTTATGACTCGAGTGGTCATCCTGTGATTCTAAACGTAATCTACGACCTCCCCCCTATGTTCTCGAAGCATCGCTGTGGTGCTAGGTGCGAAGAATTCCAAGGTGAGGGAAGAACGTCTTCTCCGAGGGCTCCTCGAAAGGGACTTCTTCCCTAGCGTCAGTGGCGGACTCTCTGGGGGGAGAAGGGAAATCCTCGAATACAAGAGAAAAGTATTTTTTTTGCTGAGTTAGATACCCCGTTTACTCAACCGATCACGGTCCGTACCCTCGTAACTTCAAAACGTCTTGTAAACGCACAGAGCTACCATTGTATGCCTCCATAGATACCTTAGTACCTCCATAGATGAGATAAGAACAATCTATATAGGAATTAATAATTTTGTAATAGGATATAGTTGGAAGATCGCCCGTCGTGTAAGGGTTTGAAATATACAAGGGAAAGAAGATATGAAGTGTTGTAATCGGAGAGTGAGACTCCTAACTTTGTAATTATTAAATCTGAAATATTTATTTTCGACCAGTTCAAGCCGGATTGAGTCTGTATTACAATAATATATATAGAGTATATTCAAATTAGGAATGTACCAGAGCGCAATATATCTACTGTCCTTAATGCATGAATATAGTTAAATTTAGGGCAGATTCTCTTAAGGAGTCCTAAATCCTTATATGTTTTACAGACATGATGTATCAAAAAAGGAAAGACAATGGCAGGTTCCACAATTTATTAATTACTGCGACCGGTTTCGATTACATACGTTAGGGAAGGTTTGAGATACGGTTAAAATTTGAAAACTGTCAATTCTACATACCCTGAAGATATTAGGATGATAGAGCGTACCCCCTCCCCCTTTATATCAGAATGACGCATTTATGGTCATTAGGAACCCGTTGAGTAATCGACATAAGCTAGTAGAAGATATTTTAGCAATAATTTATGACTTTCTGTATCTTCCTTGCTATTTGTCGTTGCTCCTCAAAACCAAGGACAATCTTCCTTGGCATATTCCACTATTTTTTTCAGTGGCTTAACGTTTACAATGGTGTTATCATAACAACCACGGATATTATAATCATAACACTTTCCTAAATTCGTCGGTCATATTGGCAAATAACGTAAGCGTCTTCAGCGCTGCCATTGTCGATTTGAGTCTCGAAACCCAAGTAAAAGTACAGCATTTCGAATGAGTAATGTTGGAATTACCATCGTAAGAATTCGAATAGTGGGAGCAGCGCCTTATGCTGAGGAGGGGCGGGAGAGAAAGGAAGAGGGACCTCGGAGAGCATTTCAACGGTATTCTGGGATTGTCCGAGGCTATGGTTACCACCTCCGGTTGGATCTTGACCCAAGACCGTCGTCAAGGCGTAAATCAAGGTACGCCTCAACTCACACGCGGACTAAGCGAGGGACGAAAAAGCTTGAGCGAAGCCTATTCGGTGTTTAACGTCCACAAGGTGTTAAGGCGCCTATAATGAGGGAAGAAAGGAACTCGCATGACAGAGGAAAGGAGAAAGCTGTTCTGATTTATGTACCACAGAGCAATGATGCTCCGAAATGCTCCAAATTTTGTATTCAAATAACGTAGGGGAGATACAGTGGGTTAAAAAAGTTTTGATGAAACAAATAATCGAGGAAATAAAAATATGATGCCGACCAAAAGTAATAAGTTTAACAATATTTCTCAGATAAATAATTTTTATTAATGCGAAACTAATTGAAACCGTCCGTGATACGTCCAAAGTGTTTGGTGAGAGTTGTCAGTAACTTTAAATTTAATTATACGCTAGAATTCTTCCAAATTAAAGCTGAAACAATTCTTGGTATCTCTTTTATATTTGTTGAGGGATACTACAGCCAAAAAAGTTAATTCAATCATAGTAATCGGATCCATCATTCCACATTGCAGCATTCTAATACTAAAAAACATAAGAAGATGTTAAAATATGTCCATTAACTATCGGTGGAACGTAAAAAATAAAAAAAATTAACTCAACAAGCAATAAATAGTTAAAACATAGATAAAAATTATATGCAACAATACTAAAATAATTAGGCGATTTAAATACACATGCACCCAATCAATATCTAGCTATTAATATTTCACTCTTGAACCTTGCATCACCAATACGGAGAAGTTTCCATATAACAAATCGGAACCGAAAAAAATATGAATCCCGTCTACATAGCATACTGCAACATATGAGATCGGAAGTAGAGATAGCAGGAAAATAAAGTTCTAAAAATCAAACAGTTTAATATTTTTATCTCATTATGCATCATCCAAACACTCTCCATGTATGGCCCTTTCTATGGCACACAAGTGCTTATATTCTTCCTCTCGGTTTCTTACAGTGGGAGTGCAAGTCCTCTTTTCAAGGCGTTCTCAATGACATTCACTTTCCCTTCTTTTTCCGTTGGGTCGTGATCCTGATCAAGCCGTCTTTCTCACCGAAGATCGTCTGCCATCTCATCGAAGCGTCTCTCGAATTTCATTATTTTATTTAATTAGTAAGAAATATTCACATTGAGGAATCCGCGACGATTGATGGCTAAGAATTCTATTCTGTTTACGGGAAACTGCAGCGTAGTTGCTTTCAAGACGATTCTACTTTCGTTCTATAGGAGCTCTCAAGCATAAGGTATTTTCGAGCACTAAGAAGACAGAAGATAATTATGGAATATAATTCAACATTCTCATTTCCTTAAGGCGAGTGCTAGTCAGAGGTGAAACTCTCCTTTTCGACAAGATGACTGCTGTAATTTATGAAAATAGTTCTGAAATTCATTACTCATTCATGTATCAACCTTTTCACGTTCACTCTCCACTATTAACTATTTATTGTTACTTGCCATTGTAAAAACGAACAAAGAGCTCCCAGCGGCTAACCCAACAATTATGCTTGAGGAAATTCATATTAAAATAAAGGTGCTTCCAGGTGCTCGAGGTAAACGTATTAAATCAACTACGCTGTACTGCCCCGAAAAACCGATTGAAATGCTAAGTGAAGAACAAATTTTTCACGGAAGGTGATCTTGAAGAGGCCGATGAAAAATGTTTCGATTTTGAAAAGAGGCTATCTAATAAGGGGCAGGATGGTTTCTGCAAACCTAACAATTATTTTTGGAATTATTCTTCAAGTTTCACAGGCAACGATTGATGGAGAGTGCAACGATGTTGACTGTAAACAAGTTAAATGTGTTTCTTATATTGATGATAAACATCTTCTACTGGCTTGATTTGGATTATCTATAGTGTTGGTAGACCTCTTAGTGAATGAATATATATACAGGATTGTCATATAAGAATGGTGCGATTTTGAACTTTGGTTTAAACAGAAACAGAATTACTTTTAACTTATGTTTTCCTTTACTTTTTCGGATTCGTCATCTCAATCAGGTTATTTGCATAATCAATACTTTCAATATGATTGACCCTCAGTCGCGCGACAAGAAAGAAACCCGGCGTCGACATTAGTCAGCTCATAACAAAAGGCGTCAAGGGGACCACGGCTTGACGTCCCATGCGACGGACGGAGTGCTGAGCTTGAAGTACCCTCGTCAAGGCACTCAAGCGGGAATCGGGCAGCCTCTGAAAAATCTTTGCCACCCAGACCAAACCATCTTCCTTTGAATAACCGAAACTGCACCATTCTTTTGTGATAACCCTGCATTTCAATGGATCATGGAGAGGTCTAGAGAGGGGTGGTGAGAACGAGGGATACAGTAAATTCAGGTAGAACTTGTTTCAACTATTGCAGGAACTGATATCGATTTTTAAAGTGCTCAATGCAATTTGGAAACGTGGAATTGATTAATCGATGATTTAAAGGATCTAAAATTAATATTCAAATGATTTTTTCCTGTTTACTACATGCGTACCGCCAGAAGATGGTTCTGTGAGATGAAAATAGTGGTGTGTTTTAAAAATAAAAAGTGGAAAATACGTAGGTGCTTACATAAGCATAATATTAGACGTAACAGGGAGGAATTATTCCATCAAGGAGATAGAAGTAATAAAACAGCAAATTAACTTTTATTTTGTATTTACGTAGAATATTATGTGAGGAATAGTTATAAGTCGAATCGCAGATTTCTCATTCCTATCTCGGCGAATGACTGTATTGTTGTTAGAATGGAATGCAGCTATGTATGGAATGAGTAAAATAATGCCGGTAATGGAATGGATTCAAGTAGAATTTTTCGTTCCAACGTCTTCTGGGAGTTTTTTACTTTCGTGCGAGCGTGTCAACCCGTGCGCGCGTGTATAAATATCGGTGCGTGCCTTCCGTCCAGGTGACTCTCCTTTCTCTCCGCCGCATCTGCCGCCGACACGACGGCGATGTTCTGGCGCGCTTGCCACTCTCGCATACCACGGACGAACTCCCTTTCTTCCCAACCTTCTCTTGTGTGTAGGTCAATCGAAATGCCAAGAAGTTGTGAGTGGGCGTCATGAAGGGAAGTCACGAGGAATGAAGAGAGATAGAGAGAGAGAGACAAAGGGCGCTGTTTGTATGATGGCAGAGGATTGCAAATGAAATGAACCTGAGACTCGATGTCACTCTAACGTTTCCGTAAAATATTTAAAATATTATAAAAAATAAACCTATCTATATATCACAAGGAGACATCGCGAGTGTCATGTTCGGGTTCTGAATGCCTATGTTATTTTCTGAAAATGTACCGGCAATGTAGAAAAATTGTCACGGCTTTCGTACCAATGGGCGTATTCGGGATAATCGCAAGTAAATAGTGGGTGCACCATTGTTTGAATGTAGTAAGCACTCATAACACAAGATGAAAATAGAAAAAATACTAATCTAGCTTACTTAAATGATTAAGGATTTGCTTAAAAGAATGATTCCTATAATTATAAGAATGAAAAAAATTGACTTCATTGGGACTCGAACCTAGGGTGACCGTGTCAAAAGATACAGAATGTGCGCCTCAACAAGTTGGTCCACGTAATTTGTCGAAGTATCGGGCTTGCGCGAGGGAAAAATTACAAGACGGCAATATTGAGTTTATGGCGGAAGCTGAATGACGCAATGAAGTAAAAATTGAATAATCATGAGACTGGCGGAAGCAATTTAAAACGCAAATAATGAAAACATGTATTTTTTAAAATTGACCATTGTTCTCTGGAGAAAAAGTAAACTATATAATTACTCTGGTGCCTATATAATCTAATATAAAAACAAGTAGGTCAAGTATATGAGATAAATTGCATTGGGTTACATCGATATGGCGCCACTAAATAACGTTTTAAATCCATAGTCTCACCCCCTTAACGAGAAATAATAATTTTTGAAAAGAAAAAAGTGACATATTAATCTGAAAACGAAATTGGAAGGGAAAATCGAACATCCCAAGGAATCAATATTTTATCTCCGGAAATTTTCTAAAAACCTCCGAAACCTTATTTATAAAAAATTTTACTTTGGCGCTTAATTTTTCCCATACTAGGCACTGATATCAACTGTGAAAGACATTTTATAAATCATTGAAAAATGATCACCATGACGCATTTTTTATAGACCTGAAAAATTAAATAATATTATTAGACCCTTAACGAAATGAATGTATCACTTTATTCATTATTCTATTCGTACTCCGTGAACTGTAGTGGTATATATATTTCGTTATTCAGATCATTGGTAATGTTCCCGTCGAAATATTTAAGCTGACTTCAAATCGTGTGATCCAAAATTAATACAAACAAGCAGGCAACCCGGCGCACAGTGGGCTGAAATCGAAAAAAGGTAGACAAACCTCAAAAACGGTTTTTTTGAGTACGGAATTCTAAACTTTGCACATTTGTTGTCAATACATGAGAGTATTTTTTGACGCAAATATTTTTTTCATACGTTTCTTTTTCAAACTTATTACTTGGCATCAATGTTGAACAAAATTCGCAAAAATTGCCCGCATTGATTTTTTTTTCGAAATTCAGCATTTTAAACTAATGTCACACCTTCTGTAGTTTTTCAATACCAACAAAAATTTACAATATTATAAAGCGGATTATTATTGTTAATTTGTATTAACATTCACGACTCAGTTGTTGTATTTGTGGCCGATACAGCTACAAAATGGCGGACCCTGCTTTTCGTCGAAATTTTATGTTCATCTAGGATTATAAAAAAAAAGGATCACCGAGTTACCTCGAGATATGTACTTCACATATACAACAAAGTCTGTAGAGTGTGATACTTACAGAAGAATTGCGACCGCTTGCGACGCCGATTTTAAGATCGATCTATCGAACGTGCGGCACAGTCTAGAGATCGCTGTTGGCCACGGGGAATATCAAGCTCGACGGATGTTTGAAATGCTCTATTTCGAAAAAAATTCAATGCGGGCAATTTTTGCGAAATTTGTTCAACTTTGAGACTAAGTAATAAGTTTAAAAAAGTAGCCTATGAAAAAATATTTGCGTCAAAAAACACTCTCATGTATTGACAACAACTGTGCAAAGTTTAGAATTCCGTACCATAGGAATTGTATGACGTGACTTAATAAACGGTGGTGAGAAATCTTCGCAAAGGACGCATCGGACACAACCACAGGGAAGACTATGGGCTTTGGGAGCATGAGATGCATCTACCTACTAACGTTTGTTTTAATCCGTGCAGTCGTATGGAAATGCGTAGTGGACAGACAAACACACATCCTCTTTTATGTATGACCCATAGATAACGAATTTCTAATTTTGACGGGAAATGAGTCGTCTAAGTTATGTCGCAAAATCATGCCAGAAGATTTCATGTGATGATAGTTGTGGCATGAGCTCTCCTCATTAGAACAAATTGGATGGAGACATGCTGCATTCCATAGTATTTCCATCATTTCAGTTGAAAAGTTAGGCGTTTAAATAGTTTCCGTCTTCACGATCTCTATTGTTTTGTGCTTTGACAATTTAGAATGAAGGCAATACCGCACAGAATTATAGCAGAGGGAACATCTTTATGGAAGCTTTCTGGAGAGGAGTAAATTCCTTAGAATAGAGGCAGTCTGTCGTGTATACCTAATTGGCTTCAGGATCAGGCCTGACAATGATGGACGATTTTCGTGTGCAGCGATGCGATCTCTCGTGCAATGAAGATGGAGGTTGTTTTCGCAATCGAATGGTGTTTTTGTTTCTCCAATACCTTTTCATTCAGTACGTCTTACAGTTTTTCAGCGCATAGGATTTAAGTAAACAGACGCTCGACCTCTTCCATAGCTGGAATACTCATTGCGGATTCACATGACACTCCTCAGTTTATGACTCCGACAAGTAGCATATTTCGGAGCAATTTTCAATGCACTATTTCTTCAATTATAAATATTCTTATTTCATAGAAGCAATTGTATTTCATAACCAACATATTTCATATTTTGTTTCTTAAAACTAATCTTTTTGCCATTCCAATTTTTGATTAACTGAAAATTGCTTCCTCAGTTGAACATATATTTTTTAAAACTCGATTGTTTCTGGCTTTACTTTGTGAAAATCCATTCTTAATAATAAAACGTTATTGTACTTTTCCACACAATTTAATTAGTACGACCGGTTTCGTCGCAGAGGCGACATCATCAGGTACAGAAACCTTTATAAATAACTGTGGTAAATAATTGTTATTATAACGGTTTCTGTACCTGATGATGTCGCCTCTGCGATGAAACCGGTCGTATTAATTAAATCGTGTGGAAAAGTACAATAACGTTTTATTATTATACATTTTTTTCCTTTCATATCAACCAATTGAGAATGACCATTTTCTTAATTTTTCTAATCTTTAGACATTCATACCATTTTTTAAAGAAATCATTGTGAAAAAATTAATGGTGTTCTCTTTTATCCTCATATATTTTACTTTCCGCATTGCAATCAGAAGCTATCGTCTATTTGAATTCATTTATAAATTCGTAGATTGATACAACCACCATATATCTATGGTTTCTTGATTCTAATCTACTTATCATTCCAATTTTTTATTCACTAAAATTTGTATCCTCCGTCACACATATCCTCCTTTCTTTCTTCATATCGACCAGTCGAGAAATATATATTTTTCTCAGTTTCTATCCATTGTAAATGCTCACCAATTTTTCGTTCACTAATAATTGTTTCGTAAGTCACAAATATCTTTTTTCATCAAATCGACCAATTTTTCTATTGTTCAAAAATACATACTTTTTTCAGTAATCGTTGTGAACAAATTTATGGTGTTTTTTACACTAACCTTTTATATTTTCCATCAATGCATCATGCATTTATATGAGAACCTTTCGTTTATTTCAACTTAATAACTTTTCGTCATAAATTCAAAAAAAGTTTAAAAAGTGAACAATGAGTAAGGAATGGAGAGAGATCTCTGATATGCTGTCATCTGGAACAAGATAGATCTATTTGAGACCGATATTTTCTTCAAATTGGTTGAGGAAATTCGATCTATTCGTTAATATCCCTTCATTCATTCATTCATTCAATGGACGTGTCTTCGTATACCTATTATGTCAAGATTAGCTTCGCCAAATTAAACTACATGCCGGAAATTCCGGACCATCACTACGATATATGGTGTTTCGCCTGGTGAAAGTTTACCAGCAAAAAATTGGGACCAGATTTTCTTCGAAGAAATCAAGAGGCTTTCATATGGTTTTGCAAAACTTATTATGGCATATAGCCCACAATTTCTGAAGAAAATTGCAGAGGAATCAGAGGAAACCATGTCCTTGCATAAATGAAACCTTAGACCAAGAGTACTTTCACGGATGGAAAGCGTATGCTTTAGTGAAAGCAAATCTCTAATCATAATGCTGAAATTTGAGTTACACTCAAATTTGTAGTGCAAGTGTGGATGCAGTGTGAGAAATTAGAGCTTTTTGGTGCGCCACCGCATGCCTTTCATCAACATTATTTGTTTAGCCGGATGTTATACCACTTCAGTGGAACTCACATTTAAGTAGACCTACTTTACCTGCACCGCACCAGTGTCATTGCTTTCCTTTTGGTATCCACGGCGGTGAGCGTAACATCTGTCGCTCTGATCCGAAATGAGGCAACTCAAGACGTCTGCTACCATGCTGAAAACCAGGGGCGCAGCTAGGAATTAAGGCTAGGGGGGTTTTAGGCGCAACAAGACCTGAGGTGTGTGGTATACCCGCCAGGATAAGCGGGAGGTGCGGGGGCCCTCCCCCAGAAATGTTTTAAGATAAATGGTGATTTTTATGGCTTTCTGAGGGATATTTTATTAATACGTACACTCTTCTAAAAGTAAATTAATCGAATTAAGCAAAGTGGATTAAACTTAAAATTTTCTCTCAGCTCTGGTGGGGGGGGGTTTACCCCCCAAAACCCTCCCCTCGCTGCGGCACAGCTGAGAACTAATACTTTTGCTCACCAGCCAGTGAAAGTAATACATTTCCCCCTTTCTCTGATTATTACTGCCTCTACTTGACCTTCGCCTGAACCAAAGGGATTCCGTAGCTCTATATTGTACTTTTATATCTATATCGCCGGCCGTTTCCGATTCATGACCGACTTGACTTTTCCTTCACACCCACTGACAATAATGGGCGAGCTACATTTCAGCTTAGGATATATATTGCCTCCGCTTTGAACCGCTGCTAGCAAAATTCGTTCCGCGTTCAGTAATTAAATCCCCCGTATAAGCCTCGAAAGAGACATGCAATGGCAACCTATTCTTCGTGTGACGGTTGTGGCCATAATATTCTCGCTTAAGTCGTGAATTTACGGCACTGAGAGTGAAACGAGCCCACTAGTTATTATTAGCTCCAATTCGGAGAGCTAGGAAACCATGAAAGTGTTATGCTTGTTATGTAATTTCGGTCATGGTGAGCAAACGCAATTGTTAGCATGTATAATAATGTACAAATTTCATTAGAACCAAGCTTTAATTTATGATTTAGAATTTTAGAATGTAATTGGCTCGGCAATATTCCCTTGGTTGTTTAAAGATGTCATAATTGTGTTGTGTGACAGTTGGATATTAAGTGTATATTCGTTACTCCCTAAAAATTTATCCTTTGTGTTGTGGTTGTTCTTTTATCTTGATTCTTAGTCTAAGAATACCTTTCAGACTTTTACAGCTTTCGTCTTTGCCACCACCTCTCCTTTCACTTGAAACAACTCATTTCCCTGACTTCAACTAATCCCTTAGCTCCTACTATTTAGACCTTTAAAGACTTATAAGCGTAAAACTTTAACTTTAAGCGATTAATTCTTCAGTTTCTGTGCTGACGACACATTCACTTGGTAGGTCATCTTAATGAATGAATACATTAAGTAACAAGACGATAATGTGTCACAAAGTCTTCAAATTAATTCTCATTCCACTATCGCCGCTCAGTCAGTCCGTTACGATCAGTTCATTCGCATGAATCCGTGATTCATGATTAGTTTATTCTCCGTAATCGCTAATTTAAAAAAGCATTAATGCGTTTAAAGAATGTACTTCCCCATGTTATTCGAAAATTTTCTTTACGAAATCTGTCAATTTTGGTTCTTTAGTTTGTAATGTTTTCATTATTGAAAAACCCAGATGTTTAAGTTTTGAATCTTTGATTTTATCCACATTGAATGGGATTATAATCGCGTCTAGGTTCAATGGATGGACATTAGAGGAGTTACACTTTGTTTTTATGCTGGTGATGTGACATTGGTTAAATGCTCTCCTGCAGCTTTAGCTGAAAATCCTAATCTTCAAACTGAATCATTCCTAAGTTTTCTGGGAGAGTTCGTCGATGGGATATAGTGAAATCTTACCAATTTCAGCAGTTTGTTTAAATTTTCGCAAATACATATTAGATAGAAGGCCGTATTTTTCGCTGCACTTTTGAATGTATTAATTCTTCCTTCAATCACTCAAATTGAAATGGTCCCATCCCCATCGACTTTTCACATTCTATCGAGAGTTTTCAATCTAAATTTGTATCATAATTTCTTCCCACCAATTGTACGATTCATTTCTGCAAAATCATACTGATTTTTTCTGTTTTCCACGTTATTTACTTTTCAAACGCTTCCAAATCGCTCGTTTCTTCTTTTTATTTGGCCAATGAGTCCATTCTTCTAACTCTATCGCAATATTTGCTTATTAATTACTTGTTTTCATGCAATGCCTTCAAATTTCTACTATCTAAAAATTTGTCTCGATGGCAATGACTAGTCTATGTTTGCATTTATATCCGTTCAATCTCCGGCTCACATTAGGTGAGTGAATGTGCAACTTTCTGTAATTTATCGCTCCAATCTCCATGAAGTCCGTTCTCTACCTATTTATAATCTCTTTACTTCCACCTACTTATGATTTATGGACCCATTACACCTTCCGCACCTAATCTTGAGAACTCAGTGGTCTGCAATCCTTAAGCTCGCTAGCTAAGTAACTAAATCTCCCATTGTATCAACTCTTTTTAATTACCCAGTGGAACCCTTCCTTTGCTTCACTATCTATTGCATTAAAAGCAGGAATATAAATGCCAATCACACTTTTCACCCTTTTATCTAGCTCAATCAGATCTAATATTTCTACACAAACTTAAATTTCTGCCTCTTGAAGGGATAATTCTGCTTGGTCGTATGCTAATGATTTCGTCATACTCTCCTCTACTTTCATTTGGCACTTGGGGAAACTTTACTGCGGTGTATCTTGGGCGTGTACCGCGTTCACGTTTGCTACTGCACCCATTTCTCCCCTGCGTCATGTGTTATCGCTCTTCACCTATATCCATGGCAACCGTCATCCAGCGTAATTTTTCCTTGCTCTTCGACCTCCTGTTTTTACTTCTCTCTTGTGTCACACATTACAACACCCAGCCAGTACTTATTTAAATGAATTCCACCACGGCCGTACTCTTTGATGGGAAGTTGAGGGCTAGGGTACGGTAGAGGAACACACACAATAGAGAAAAAAAATCGTAGAACAGAACACGTATGAGCTCATTCACCTGTCAGAATGCCGAGAAACTAGAAATCCACGTGCGACTCAGACACGCAGGTCTAGGGAGCCTTCCCTCGCCATAGTAACACACGCATGGTGCATATCGATGGCTATGTTCCTACAAAACGTATCTCAAAAATAGCAAATTTTCTGGAGAGCAAAAAATGATTTATTTTTTTAATTGTATATAATATTAATTGAAATTAAATGCCAAAAATACATAAAACTGAAGAAGAAGCATTGTTTTTTACTTGGATTTTAATTTTTTAATTAACAGTATTAGCAATATTAACTCAGACCGGCCAAATTTTGAGGTACGTATTGTTAGAACTTAGCCATCGATATGTGAAGCTTATCGCGGCGATTTGAAACTGCTGCGTCCTCTTACTAACAAGATGGTGCACAAATACGTCAAATTCTAGCTAATTACGTAGAGTCAGCTGATAACAGAGTTTAATTTAGTTTTGGCCATTTTATCGCCGTAATAAAATTACAACCTTTTCCTTACATTCTCGCAGAAATTTGAGATAATTATATGATCATTATGTTCTCATATTTATGGTAGTAACGGAATTTGACATTTTTGGTGAACACTCAATGTAGCAGTATTTACAGTTTTCTAGTGGCGATTGCGATTTCAATATTGCGATTCTCGATATTTTCACGCAAATTTTCGATGAAGCTCTTCAGTTCGGTTTTTCACGAATAAGTTTTCTAATCCGGAAGTAATTTTTCCGTTTTGTGCCATTACTTGCGCAATGTCAGAAAGAATTTTTCACAAAATTTTCATGAAATGACTGATATTTTCTGACCGCAATTTCATAACTATTCAAAACAATTCTTTGATTCTGCAAATACGGATTCCATAGGCGCATATTTTTTGTGCAATGTTTTCATTTCCTGCGCGAATTTTTATCTTGAGCCATCATAGTCAGGTAGGAAATATGAAATCTAAAATATCACCGCGCAATAAATAACAAAAGTAGGTGTTCCAGCTGTCGCTATTATTTCACCCCAAAAATGTTCGACTCTAGCGACACCCGTCTTCGCCTTCACCCGAATGAACTGTGGCATTTAAACGTGACAGATCAGATTCGGGTGGCGGGCGGCGCGTGTCAAGCATAGAAAGTTAATAACGCCCCCGTATGGCTTATGCATGATTAATCCGAACTTAAGCGATATATATGTACACGTGGACGGAGTCAATCCCGTCGAGAGCAAAGGTTCTTGACCAGCCGAGCGTGTCTCGCAATCGGGATTGGGCGTGACTGTGGATCGAGTTGGGCTATCCGGTGTGAGATCCACGGATAGAGCGCTTACGCGGCGAAGCTTATACCGCCATGCACTTGACGAGGCATTTCCTGTCTCTCGCCTCTGCCGGGAAGCCATATCCAACCGTCCCGACTATCCAGTCATCCTGAAGTGTCATCTTCGCGACGCTTTTGACTCCACCCTGTCCGTGACTTCTAATCCTATTCGCTCTGGATCGAAATAGGTTTTTTTTTTAGCGGAAGGAGCTAATTCAATTGAAAGCGTCGAGACGAGGAATCCCATACCCACTCTCGAGAACGCGACAAGGTTGCCGACCTCCTGCAACAGCTTAAAATTTGGTCCTTTTGTCGATCCTTGGATATGTAAAGCATGGATCGCAGGGTCATTTGTGTCGTCCCTCTTAGTGATCACTCGAGTGATCATTTTTCGGAACCGGAAAATTTATCGCCCGAGTGATCACTATGAGGGACAAAACAAATAATTTAGGCTTTAGCATTTTTGAAAGATATTGGTATGGTGGTTCTGCCAACATGTTATCCTTGCTTTGATATCTTAAGCTTTCGGCCTAAAGAATTAATTTCAAGAAGGTGAAATATAAGGATGCTGCGAGAGTTGGAATCCTATTCAATTCCTATCTTATGTGAGACGCGATATAATTGATGCACTGATAAAAATTCAGATTTGTTTCTAAAATGAATCAAACGCTTGGTTTTCACCGTGATAAATTAACTCTTTAGTGAGATTATGATTAATCTAGATCTATAATTCAATTTTTTCCATTAATTTATTTCAAAATTGTGCTTATGCTGCGATATACCTTATGGGACTCTTCAGTCCTTAAAATATTTTTTCTAGTTTGGTCTCAATAGTCACTAACAATAACTCCTCTAAATGCGGCAGTGTATAGGTAATTTTACAGCTATTAACACCGTGGAATTTATGCCAATATTCGTCTAATAGTTCGCCAAAAAATCTAATTATTTTTTAAAGGGATTCACTAAATTATAAGCGCAAAGTAGAAGGATTTACTCTATGTTATTCAAATAAATGACTGTTCGTGGAAAGTTTGCAAATCGATGGCCATTTGCGCCTTGTGGGTAAGGAAAGGTAGGATAGGGAAAACTGGCGTCGGCCAGTCGTCGTAGCGGTCGTAAATTAGGTACCGACAGGACTAGGACCGCATTACTTATCCCATGGCTTTACATATACAGAATCAGGATAATGTAAAGTAATCCACGGATGTCTCGAAATGACCGAGAAGATTGGAACCATAAGAGCCCTTGGCATCGACAGATTACTTTCTAACCGGAGCACCGATTCTTGTAAGGCTTTTGTTATGTAAAAGTTTCCACGTCATTGTTTTCATAAATTGCACCAACGATAGTTCCGCTATTATAAGAAGGTATTTCTACTTGAGAAATAGGTTATTGCCCAGTCTTCGACATTCAATTAGTTCTAGTATTCCGGGAAGGTTAATGCCTATAGATGCTTAGGGAGATGGTTTGAAGTGCACGCCTACCGCAATAAAATTGGAAACAAATTGAATATTCGAAAAATTGAGAAACTAGAGCAAACATTTTCGGAGGTGAAGTATGAGAGCGCCGTTAGGTTAGAAAAATTTCCTTGTTGGCACCGTTTCGTGTCATAATGACAAACGGATTTCATTCTGATGTCGTTGCTATTTATTCTCCGTTTATCGAGATAACTTGATTATTTCCGCAATATATTATTGAGAATAAGTATCTAGCATGAAAATAAAATAAAAATACGCCAATAAAATAAAAAAAGTCCATTCATGAAAATTTCCCTGCCATTGCCGCACCGCGTCAAAATGACAAGCAGATTGAATTTTAATGGCGTTGTAATTGATTCGCGGTTCGTGGAGATATCTCGGATTTTATTCCCACTTTATTTTTTCTTGCGCCGAGAGTGAACACCTATGGCAGTGTCATTACGAGAGACGTCTTTCGAGTCGAACAGCTCTTCCCTCCCTACCTCCACCACTGCCAATCCAGTCCGCTTAAGGAATCGAGCGAATTTTTACTTCCGGAAGCCACGGGGTGACTTTTTCCTCATCCTCCCCACCCCACCCCCCGTACTCTCATCTCGTCCCCGCCCCCTACCCTCAACAACCTTCCTTCCGCTCTCACACCTTGAAGGAGTGACTGTCGTCCTTCAATTACGCCCTCCGCGAATGTTTCTCCGGGCCTGAAACGAGTCTCTCTCTCGGGACGAATATCCAGCTTTCTTCTTCCTGTTTCTCTCTCCTCGCCGATCCGAACCCAAATGTGCATGCTCCTTGAGGCCCCTTATGGCTCGATCTCCCCCTCTTTCCCTGCATAATTTCTGTATTGACAGCCCACCCCCTCCTCCCCGCCTTAGGTTTCTACTCCATTTAAGTGGAAACTTGTAGAATGCACCTCGACGGTTGACTTTCTTCTCCACGAAGAAGGTGGCGCGGTTCGCAGTGTTGTATTTTTTTTGCTCTCTCTCTCTGTCTGTGTCGCCCTGGGAAGTTCCATCCAACATCCCCGGTTGAAAAGGTGGACCATACTTTTGGCAACGATTCTTGTTTAACGATCAAACTCAACTCACAGCCCAGTGTTCCTCTCACAGCATGTAAAAAAATTGAACTTCCGGTCCGAGACGCATAATGCGAGAACAACCTGAAATACCGGATCCGCCGATAATGAAATCGATATCGATAATCAATCGATAATCGACCGAACTATAATCAGCCATTACGTTGCGAACGATCAAGAATTTTGCTCTGCCAGTTATTATAATTTTACTTCCGAGAGAACCTCTTTTTTTCAACTTGTAGGTACCAATTAATTGAAGAAATTTGTGAGGGGGGGAGAAATAAAGTCAGTCATTCTGAGCCTATCCCTTGTAAGCATGTGCAACTGTGAACCCGCTAAGGATGACGATATCAAGTCAAACTGCGAGGGAAATAGCAGTTCGTTAGTTTCGAAGTTGTGATAAAACAAATTTGTATGAGTCCATAAAACTGAAATTTTCAATTGTTAGTCTACTTTCTGTTTTTCTCTTTGACCCATCTCGAATATGTATGCTCCGGAAAAGTGCGTTATATCTTGACAGTTGACTTTCTTCTTCTTAGAAGGTAGCTTCTGACGTCTCGCTATATTTGTCACCCTGAGAACTTGACCGTTTCATCCGAAATTCGCGGTTAAGGTTGATACTCTTTTGACACAATTTCTTATGCAACCATCAAACTCGTATAATACTATTCTTTCCGATATATTCATGTACTCGAGACTAAATTTCTGTATCGTCAAATATAATACTAGCACAACTCGCGGCCTTAAATGCAGGGTAGATACATTCCAGTATTTTGTACAAAACTAAGACGAGTATAATTCGACAAACTATCTCGCTAATTTCATATATTACATCTTTATTTGCCACCGTAATCCGGTGGAGGCATTTTAAGTTTGCCGCGAGAGCAAATGAATGGCCCAAGGTGGGATGCATGGAACAGTAGTTGATGAATATAAAACAGTAGAATAATATAATCGTGCAGACAATAGCGGATTGGAAAATTGTGTTGACAGCTACATCAAACCAATCCCAGGATTGTATTATAACGATCATTTACTTCTTAATATGGGAGGAAATGGATATTTTCCCAATTGGTTTGTAATTTATTGTTTTATATTATTCATACTTAATAATTCCAATTTTAATCCCTCGTGGTATCATATTTACTTTCTTGTCGGGATCGCTTTTGCAATGCGCGAAAATTTTATGTAATCGCACGCTCCTCATTCAAGAGTGAATTTCCGTTCTACAATATAAGCAATGAGGTCTATAATGAACGAGAAACCATTCAAGGAATATTGAAAAGAATTGAGGGTGGAACCCTTACCGCTTCATTTACCAGTCATAGTTTTTAAGCCCATTAAAATCTTAGTACGTGTTGGCAACTCGATTAGAATACATTTTCTCAACCCGTAACACCACCCTCCACCCTGCTAAGCCACGTTGCACACAGGCCGCTTTCTTTCTTGATCCAGATTAAGCTGTTTCATCATCCACTTCCAGATCTCAGACCCTCCATGAATGCCTTAATTCTTAGATCTAATTGCCTAACCTCGTCAATCTGATAGATAAGCTCAGCTATCGGCCATATTACCATGCGTCGTTTTAGTGCCAGGCCTGAATGCCGCTCAGGAAAAGGTGTAGACTATCACCCATGCATGGCTTTAGCATGACCATTAAAAAAGATATTCGTTGCTCAACGATATAGCCCGTTTGCCAGCGTGTTTTCGATTCGAGAAGACTTCAGAAAATCTTTGTTATCAGCAAAATTTACAATACCATATGCATACGTGCGGAACAGTTCCTCAGTTCCGGCAGTATTGCCTTCTAAACAGGCGCAACTGTATGATAGAATGAATAAGATTTCGAATGACTGTGGCAGACAGCTATTACCAATATCTGGATAAAAAGTATCGTATACGAAGATATGACTACACAGCTATATTATCTAGGAATGGAAAGGTATCGGAATACATAATATGTTTTGAGAACGTTATTGGAATAAAATATTTAAATTAATAAGAGAAGAAAGTGGACAGAGACTATATACGAAGCCATAGAAAAAAATTGAGCTCAATAAATCTTCTTAAAAAACACATTTTCAAACATATGTAGCGCTGCATTAAATGCGATGCAGAATACGATAACATATAAAATGTTTACAATAAAATCAAGTGAACAAAAAACTCGAGGTAGATGAAAAAGAGGCCTATCGATTGGGAAAAGGAGTGAGATGAAGTGGACGTGTTGGAAGAGTTGGATGAAAGCAAAAGTGGATCAATGGCGCCCGGAAGGAGACTAAGGAGGAAATGAGCGATTTATTGAAGAGTGACCTTAGAATGTACATGATAATGATTATATTTTTGTCCTTGAAACTTATATTGATCGTTATAATTTTAAATACATGCATCATTAGAGCTTAGTGTAAAATAATATTACCGAAAAAAATTTTTAATGTAAATCAAATTTGAAAGAAAAACAGGAGAAAATGATGGTAATCCTATTAAACGCGTACCTTGAAATGTCAAAATAATTGCATATGGACGAATTTTTTTAGTAGTTGATAGAGCTTAATCTTGAAGGTACTTCATGACACAGAGCCTTTTATATTTTATGTATAGTTTATTTATATACAGGCACTTCCGACAATAGGATTGGGTGGAAAAGGAGCAGTAAGGAGCAGCAGGGGTTCTTAGATTTACTCAAGACAGATCGAATGTCAGCTAATCAATTTCAGAATATTAATTATGCGTGGATTTATAGTTCAGTTTTTGGGACTTTTGTTTCGAGATATTTTAATTACAGTCACTTAGAGTGGGAAGTTAAATTATGTCTACATAGACTGATCCGGCAATCATTTCATAGAAATGAAAAAAAAGTAATTGCGGACCGAATAGATGAATAATGCTCTGGTTACTTCTCTCAGGGTTGCAGGATGTGATGGAAAATTTTTCACAGATTTACTGAATCTCTTGGACACTGAGTGGACAGAATGGTATCTATCCATCACCCTGGGTTAAAACTTTTTTCAACAATTCAAACGAAATATCATGATACTTTAACCTTCCAACCTTCTAATTATCACCTCATCTATTCTATCTATATTTATAAAGGGAAAGATACTTGTTAATCCGAGATCAGTAAATTTCTAGGACGTTTTACCCATCACAATGAAAGGTGGAAAATTTATATTTTATTTAAAGGAGTAGGTTTTTACTCTCTGCTTCGATGTAAATGACCACAAGGGCCATCGAAAGGCTTCCCTATCGTGAAACATCTGCTCTAAGAATTAGGTTTAGTGCAGCGGTTGAAGATTTTTAAAAGTACTTAAAGTCATCTTAGAGGCTTTTTTTTAAGCGGATAAAGAAATAAATGAAGTGTCTTATGCTAGTATTTCCACTGATTTTTCAGTATACTTCTGACTACATAAAACTTTATACTTTGACTTTAACTTCTCACAATTTTCTTTTAAGTCATTCTGAGACCTTTTGATTGATCGACAGTGACTAATGAATTTGATTATAATGGAACTTTAAGATTGATGAATTTAATTGGAATTAGTATTTGGTGAGGGAGTTTAAATTGTATCACCGTTTCGATTCGCTTTGCATTGAGTTATTGACATGACTAATTATTCCCCTTTACATTAGTATTTACGTACGTTCATAGGGTGAATTCGTGCGTACATTATTTATTTATTTATTTAGTCCAGAAACAGCACGAGGCCAATTACAGAGGACTACAATAACAGGAGAAATAATTACATAACATTAAGCAACGTAACCAACAAAAACAAAAAATATTCAACAGTATTTACAAATAATAACAAAGAATAGTCATTGGGTGGTGCGAGGAATAGGGGGAAAATTACGATAGTGAGGGTGCAAGTTGGGTGAGGGATGAAAAATAGGATCAAAATTTGGAACACATTTTAAAAAGTACGAACGTAGACGAACAATCACGCCCTGGACCGGGTTAACCTACCCAGGCGGGACTTGAACCCGCGACCTCTTGTTTGGCAGGCGAGGACGATACCCCGCCGCAACCGAGGCCGGCTTTAAATAGGGAGAATAATGGCCACTAGTTTTTCTAGATTAGTATATATTTTAGACTATGTCAATTGCGTAATGATCTCTACTGTCAGACGCTTAATCCTGTAATCATCCGAAATCAGGAATGATAGCTTAAGTGGAAGATCGCTGAAGGCTACAACCTGAACAAAGCGATCGGTTCCGAGATGAATGAGGTAATCTCCTCTCTCAGGTATGGGTTTATAGCCGCATTTTCAGGAAGTTCGGCAGACGAGGAAATGTACCGAAGGATCGTGGTGCAATTTAGGAAACGCATTTCATGCATGGACGAAATGGAGAAGGATGGGGTAGGGAGGAAAAAAAGAGGAGTGAGAACGAGGAAATCGCACTCGCGTTTCCGCCATCAAGCGGAACCACGTCCACGATTCGCGAAAGAATTCTCCAATCCGCAGGTGAACGTTGTATAATGGGCAAGGGTTCGGCAAACTGAAGCCCGCGTACGGCCCTCGATGGAGAGTAGAGCAGACTGTAAAATTATCAGGTATTATTTTATTTATTCCCTCACCACCGAAAACAGCACTATTCGGCCTTTACATCGGCGATTTTGATAACATGTAATAATCACAACGTGCACAAACATCCATACCCTGGATAAGGATAACTAATCCAGGCGGGACTCGAACCTACGACCTTTGGTTTGGCAGGCGAGGACTTTACCCCGCAGTAATTTTTATGCTCAAGGTAGCATGAGTGATTTAACAGGGTCTTTCAGGAGGAATGTGCAATACTTAAACAGGTGGTAGGGGGGACAATATTCAGCATTTTTTGCTATGTAAACATGGGGTCGCAACTCCTTTATTACTGATATATGGCAACAAAAACATATCTTGATGTACTATACAGTTACCATGAAAACGGGTTTTCTTGGGCATCCAACCTTTTCGACATTTTATTTAAAACTCTGGATTTTTAAGGACATTGGATAATAATAAATGTTGGGCGATATGTGTGATAATATTTGGCCGAGAAAATTGATCTTTGAGCTTAATGGAACGAGAATTTTCAGCGAACATCAGCAATACAATTGCGCTATTTCACCCATTGTGATGTTCAATTTTCTTTGAGATTCTGTCCGAGATTGACTGTCCTATATGAAGCCAATAAGGTTATAAGTTGAAGCTACTTGGGGATGTGGCAAGTATAGTGGCTGCTGTCTATGCTTCCTACCCTAAGGGTCTGGGTTTAAATGACAGCGGTGGCGGATATTTATCATGGGTTGTCTGAAACCTGCGTGAGTACTTTTTGGAGAGCACTGGTAGCCAACAGAGATCACCCGCATTGGGATTATAGCGATGGAATATGTTTGCTTCGTACCGGAAGTATAATTATTAACAAAATTTTATGAATTTACTC
The DNA here is from genome assembly GCF_921293095.1 of Ischnura elegans. Lineage (NCBI taxonomy): Eukaryota > Metazoa > Arthropoda > Insecta > Odonata > Coenagrionidae > Ischnura > Ischnura elegans. Next base: position 105,811,390 of record NC_060248.1, read on the forward strand.
GAAGTATACGGAGCTCAGATATGAGCATTCTATAGATTTACCAAAGCACAATCGCCCTTATGTCCGTCAAGTACATAGTACCTATTTGAAAATCTATCAGACGTAAGTATTCCATGAAAATAACAGCTGCACCAGAAGCAATGCGACCTCATTACGGAAAGCGAGAGTACTGGTTAGATGTAGCGTATAATTATTATAAAAAATGTCGTTAAAATACTCGCGTCCCGTTTAGCCTTTAAAATTTGAATGAGCGGCCCGAAGGTACGAAAAGGTTGCCGACCCCCCCGATAGCACGGATTCCGACTGCTCGAGTTTTCCCGCGTGTCGTGTGCGACTAGGGCCGCCAATTGCACAGCGCGCGGCGCCGCCCCGGCATGAGGTGGCGCCCGCCTCCTCCGGTCCAGAAAAGTACGGGCGATTTTTGGAATTGCTCTCGCATGGGCGTGGCGTGAATGTACTCTTGCATACACATACCCACCCATATATGAGTGTGAGTGTGTGTGCATATTAAAAAAAGAGAGAAGAAAGAAAGGAAGAAAAAAAATAGAGCTTTGCCGGCGCGAGTTCGTGATCTAGTAAATGTTACCGGGTTCTTTTTGGTTGTTGAAAAGGAGAGGGTGTGGGGCGGTTAAGGTTTTGGATTCCGCAAGAGCGATAGAGTTGGCGGTTCGTAGGAATGGTGGGAGTGAGAGAAATGGGTGAAAGACCGCCGGTTCCCTGTGGGCGCGGTGGTAAGAAGTTGGTGGTTTTAGGATGATGACTGATCGTGGTGGCGTAACCGTTGGGAGGTTAAAATCGCTCCGGTTAGAAGAGGCGGATTGGACGGTTGCGGTGGGAACGCTTAGGCATATATATATATATACGTGTAACTGTGAGGTGGAAAGGGAAGGGGAAATAAAGAAAAAACAGTCCGAGGCAAGCCCTCCGGCTCGTGTTACGGATGGTCGGGGAGATCTCACGGCTAGGTTCAGTAAGCCACCGCACTCCCTCCGATACGCTATAGCCATCCCTTCCTTGTTCTCCCTCCATCCCAGCGGAGACGGGAGAGAATGGATTGTTTAACTTTTCTTCCTTCCCTTTTCGGTTTAGATTCTCGGTTGATTTGGCAGGAGAGCGGGGGGAGTGACGTATTCTCAAGTCGCAATGGGTAAAGGTGAGTCGTTCCGGGTGGATTTGTTTTAAAAGAACGGATCTGTTTGAGTAACAGGAGAAGAAACGGATCCGGCGCAAGATAAAATGCTCAAGTGTAATTCATAGCAGATCCTTCAAGTTGAATGAGACGCAGTGAAGAATTAAAAGAAAATAGAGATGGCACTTTTCCACAGGTTTATTTAGGGTACGACGCATTTCAACCGTTAGGTCATTAACAAGTATATTGATTGTACTTGATAATGACCTAACGGTTGAAACGCGTACCCTAAATAAACCAGTGGAAAAGTGCCATCTCTATTTTCTTTAAATACTTGCAAGATGTCATTCCACTATATTTCGTTTGCTTCTGTTACTTTTACGTCGTGAAGAGATGAATGATGAAACCAACATTGAAACCAGATGACTTCGTACTTATCCCAATAATTTTAACTGAAAATGGATATAGTTAGTGATTTAAACCCTTTGAAGTGTATCCTATCCCTGAAACTTTTTCTTCAGGTGGTCAATGCTTCACGGCTTATTATAATGCTCCAATGCTTATTATAATAGACGCCTATGGCAAGGGGTGGAGGGAGGGACAAGGGGTGGTGTAGAAGGCGACTGTCAAATGTATTAACAATTGACTAGTGAGTGAGTAGTATTTATTTTACCGATACCAAGGGAGGCGAACTGAAACCAACATTGAAACCAAATGAGAACGGAGATTTCCGGAGTGCTATGAATTTCTCCATTTCCGCTTACTAACGCATCTGTTGCTGTGGCTATGACAGCAGATTTTCATCAATCTCCGACCTGAAGACGCTATTAGTAGTGCAAGCGAAGCTATTGTATTCTTCACAGCAACCGACTTGATAGTGACCGGAAATAAAGAATTTGAAACCATATGACTTCTTGAATATGCCGATAATATTAACGGAAAAAGGTGAAAGCTAATAATTTAAGTCCTTCAATGTGTGTTCTATTTCTTAAACTTCTTCTTCAGTGGTTAATTCTCCACCCCTGATCGTTGGCGTCTATTCTAATTTTGTAACGACGCGACTGTCAAATAAGTTGACTATTAACCAAATATCATATTATTTTTGGTCTCTTTTACCATTAGCTTTCCAATATAGTTTTTTTCACCATGGTTTCAATCCATTAGTTTTCATGCATACATCTTATATGAATTGAATTATATGAATTGGGCTCCTGAGCGGCGTTGCATTTGATCTCAGATTGTATTCGTTGTACCAGCTCAAGCCATTAACATTGCCAAAGCCTGACAGCAAGTGCAAAAACACGTGAAAAAGAGATGCAAAAGAGATTCACGCAAATGTTATGGACTATATGCCAATGTAACTATGCTGAACTATGTTAGGAGCTGAAGTAATGATAGAAAATCTCATTGGTAAAAGAGCCCTGGACCGGGGCTGGTTTGTGGCCCCGCTTAGGCCGAACAGGACAAGACCAAAATGAACGAATCAAAAATTGACTGACTCGTTCGTTTTGGTGAACGGAACCGATAGGGACTATTCCGGGAAGTGAACGAGACCGTCCATCGTAACGGGAAGAAAAGGAAAGAAAATAGGAGAAGGAGAGCGAAAGAGAGAGTGAAAGAAGGTGAACGCCTCGTGCTCTACTCGCTCTCTGGGCACGAAACCGGTGCTTGCGACAGTCCCGATGGATTGCCCCCACTCTACCTGCCTCCCACGCAGGCGCCGCCGGCCGGCCGGTCGGGGAGTCGTAATAATGAATCCCCCGAAGAGTGTAGGTACCCGCCATAAATTTGCGTCGGGAGATGCACTTAAAATGGGTGACAGAATCGCGTTATAGTCAGGAAATGCCCGGTCAAATCGGTTCTGCGTGCCGTGGCCTACGGCTTTCTTGGCCTAATTTTCTGATTGATAAATTTTAGAAATCCTTCACAGGTAATTTTTTTCATCATCATCACTTTTCCATAATCCTAAGATTTTTTTGAAAATACGTCTCAATTCAAACCTCCAATTCAAAATTGGCATAGTGATGGGGGGGGGGGGGGGGTCCATGGGGTCCGGACCCCCCGAAATATAGAAACATATATACTTTGCTTCATAAAAGACAACAAAATATTTGAAAATCATGAATTAACAGAAGATTTCTTTGAAAAATGAAGTTTTTTTTATAAAGAAAAGTGTTAAAAATTAGTTTAAACCCTCTACTTGGTACCCTAATTTTTTTTGTAATTTTCCTCCCAGGTTTGGACCCCCCCTGAACGAAATTCATGGCTACGCCACTGCCTATCAGCTATTCTTTTCACACCTTTACTTGCTCCATATATTTCATTCTAAATCTTCCTTTTCCATTCTTGCCATCAAATTTTCCATTAATGATTGCCTGCATGTCGCTATAATGCCTCAAGACATTGCCAAATAAGTTGTTACGCCTTCTTATCAAGGTTTTATTTCGGCTTTTCTTCTCCTCTACTCATCTTAGGACTTCCTCATTGATCACTCGGATGATTCAATTGATTTTTATGATTGCTTCGTAGCACCACATTACGAATGCCTCCGCTCTAAATTTCTCTACTGCTGAATTATTTTTTTTGAATATTACTTTTTTAATTGCTCAAAATGCCGAGGATAATAGGTACAAATATTTTATTGAAGTTTTCGCCATCAGCGATGACCAGAATTGACTACTTCATGTTTTTTTGCGCGAAAATCCCGCATGTCAAGAACAGCTCCAATAGTGTCCTTGCTGGTTCACTGAGAATGCCATATCAGAGGCGACTAAAAGTCGGGTTCTCCTGAAAAAAAAACTGTATGTATCCTCGCGTAATTTTACTCATACTATATCACTTATTATAAAGTCCAATCAGGATCAAGTTTATTGAGAGTAAATGGTTTATACGGGAATATTAAACGGCAGGTTCCCCATAGAAAATCACTAGGTATCATGCAAGTAAATTTATTAATGCTAAAAGGCATAAATCAGCCATACCGAGCGGTTTATAATGTGTGAAATGAATGCCGATGCAGGAATCGTATGAGCTGACATGGGATAGGGATGCACGAAGCCTTGGAGTCAGTATGAGGCTTCTCTGTCCTGGAATACGTGATTTTACGTAGAGATAAACAAAATATTAGGATACGTATAAGATTGATAAAATTACCGCTATTTATATTGATCACACTCATATATTAGGCAAAGGATGACGAATTAAACTTCACACCGCAATATCTGCAATCAATGCGCTCCACCATGTCCTGATGTCGTAATTCATACGGCATGTAATTGCTCAGTAGGTACTCACGAAGGAGAATCTGCTCCTAAAATCTAAAGAGCTGCTTTTAAATTATCTGTTCTTTACATAATGCATCCTGCATAATTCTCATGAGAAATGTGTAATTTCTCACGAGACTTGAGTCAATTTAGTCACTAGTGAGGCCTCATTTGAACTTCTAATTATTTCGTGTATCATTTCCTTCGGAAAATGCAATCCATGGAAAAGTTTCGAACTATGCACATCCGATTGGCTTATGCCATAGTTCACTATCCTTTGCTGATAATGTGCGTGGGATTCATAAAACTCCAAATTAATACTACTCAATCGTTGAATGTCTCGGCATAGACTTAGCCGAAAATAGATTCCAAGATATCATGTTCATCTCATAATATTGCCTAAGTTGAGTTCTTTGCTAAGGTCTATACATGCAATTTTAAAATTCCGCTTTACTCTTATGTTATTTCTACCCACCAAACTGAGGAGATGGGGAGTAGTTCCCAAGAATTTTAGGGAATTGTCTTCTTAGATGATGCACATTACATATTTCAATCCAATTCGAGTTGCCACGTCGCCACGTGGTCATCGGTAAAATTCACGTTGATTGCCCTGAGTAAAATTTCCTGTGGACCCGGTATCGTACCATGGACTTGTGGCTATCCGTGCCACTGCGCAGACCTCTTTGCTATCCAAGTAGAAGCGCGGATCCATGATTACTTTCTGGGGGGAGGGGCACAAGGGTCCGGCAGGCAAACGGTCTTCTCATATTTGAGATTAAAAATAACATATAATAATCACTGTACAAAATATTATCTTAATATTAATTTAACATAAAAGTTATTAATATAAAATTAAATGTTTGAGGCTCCTTAATACACCAAACAAAATGAAAGTAATGATAAACGTGAAATATGATTTAATGCTTTCCCGGCGAATAATGTGGGTAAACTTTTCTCGGGATTCCCACCGGGTAAATGTTTTTATATCGGCCAACGTTTCAAGTACCGTCTCGGTACTCATCTTCAGGACTGAATATTGATTTATCAGGGTATTGATTAACGCGGGTAAACTTTTCTCGGGATTCCCACCGGGTTAATGTTTTTATATCGGCCAACGTTTCAAGTACCGTCTCGGCACTCATCTTCAGGGCTGAATATTGATTTATAAATCCCGAGAAAAGTTTATCCACAATGATAAACGTATTAAAAATCTTGTCTATACTTTAAGCGTCTGGGGGGGGGGGGGGGGCACGTACATCCGCCTATGTCCAAGTAATTATGTTGATTATAATGATGCACCGTAGTTTTATCTTAGAGGATAATGCTAGGTGGTAGGGTTTGGACAAGGATGCCAATTAGAAACGTTAGGAGGCTTGAAACATCATGGATGTGATAACTTACCACTCGAGTTAAAATGAAACGTTGATGAAATAGTGTTCCTTGGTCTGGTGCCAATGTATGTTGCTACGAAATTCCACCAATAATGATTTAAAAGTTATCTAATCATACCTATTTATGACATTTAATGAGAATAATCTTGAAAGATAAACGGGCCCCCATGAACGTTTACAATTTATGACAATTATGAGGATGTCAAAATAAGTTTCTCATGTTACTCTGCGTATTTCCCAGGATCTCACTTATTTATTGCTGATATTTCTTTCTTTTCCTTAGAATAAAACTAATCTAAAATATGGCTAATAAGTATCCCTGAGCAATAAATTAAGTAAGTGATGCCTTAACTATTAGTTCGGCCACGACTTACATATCAATAGAGAATTGATTTGATTGAACTTTAATGCTAGCGTGACAGCTCGTAAGCGTTGAAAGGAATTGTTCATACATTCATCATTTATTGACAAAAGTTCTCCGATAATTGGAAAACCATGGAGTCAATTATGGAAACTTTGAACGTCACAAAAAGAATATGAGTGTGAATTGAGTTGAGATCACGGTAAGAAACAAATGAACATAGCGGGTTAGTGCCTGGTACACTTGACTCTATTATTGCACTTTAACTTTCATCGCATGCGAGGAGAGGAGAAATGCGGATTATTCGGGAAGGTCAGTTCTCGACGCTTTATTGCGTTTTCCCCGATCACCGAGCGTAATTGAATCGGATCTGCCGCACAATTAAAAAAATTAACGGGTAGGTACAATTGGCTCCGGCTTCAAACTTTACGACCGCGCTTGGACACGGTTGAATGGTCTACAGATAGAAAAGCCCCCTGTTAACAACAGCCTTCTTTTGCAGTGCAAATTTTTTGGCGAAACCCCAAACGTCCTCTCTCAACGCCTCGTTGGAGATTCTCGCAGTTAGTTCTTCACGTCGCCGTCACGTCCGCACGAAAATAGGAAATGGAAGATTAGGAAAAAAAGAGACCGAAGAGATTTTCTGGGACCGTTTTTTCGCTCGAGAGCTCGCCATTCGGTGATCCCTAGCGCGGAGGATTGGTGTGTGCTTGTGTGTGTGTATTCTTTTTTTTATTCACGCGTGAAAGGGGGAAGGAGAAGGGGATTTGGGGGGGGGGGGGAGAGATTGAAAGATTGTGTTCGAAAACGAAAGGAATCGACCGTACCATTTTGATGGCTGGGCTCGGAGCGTGTTGGGGGATCAAAAGAGAGGGATGCTGTGCTGATGATGGGGAGTGGGGTGGGAGGGAGTGGTGGTGGGTGGTTAGTGTTGTGTCCGCTTGAGGGGGGGGAGAGGCGGTGGTGGTGCAAGAGGGAAGCAAGTCTGCAACTTTCTCCTCGCAAGAGCCCGGTGTCCTCGCCGTTCCTCCCGCAATACAACCCCTCCCCCCCCCCCAATCCTCCGCTCTCCCCCAATGCCGCTCCGATCTGACTATTTTCAATCCTTTCCTCCTTACCCAGCACCTTCCTCGTTGTACTAAACTTTACGCTAAATCCTTCCGATTAGTATATTTTCAATCCTTCCCTCTGGCCGATTGCGCGTATTGGAAGATCTGCTCAAATCCCGCACGAAGAAGTTCTTCGGGGACGTCTCCGAATCTCGTTACCCGGAGCTGAGGAGGATGGAAGAGTTTCCTGTTCGGCCCTGGGATCTTTACCGTCGCCCCTGCGCCGGGTCCGGAGATCGGGAGAACCTCACGCCGAGGGAACAGGATGCAGCGGCTCCATAAAGGAGTCATCGGCCTCAACTCAGGAGGCTAAAAGAAGGGAATAAGTCCCTCCACGAAGAGCAATCCGAGGATTACCATCTTCTGAAGAGCCCAAGATTGCTGAACAGACAAATACTAAACGAAGCTCACGGGAAAATACCTAGTTGTTGTTCTTCCACATAACCTCCCGACATATTTGCCCTTCCTAACCGTCCCAGACTTTACGCTAAGGCCCTCTGATTGTGTGCATTATCCTCCACAAATTTAATGAATATGCGAAGGAAAACAGCGTGAATCGTCAAAAACTTCTAAGGGTGGACAGGAAGCGTTATTCAGACTCCCCCAATCCTCCCCTCTCCCCCAATGCCTCTCCAATCTGTCTGCATATTTTCAATCCTTCCCTTCCTCCCGAGAGGTGCATGTGGCCTTCCTTACCGTCTCAAACGTTATGCTAAGGCCCTCCGATTGTTCATTATCCCTCCTATACATATATTCCAGTCAGGCCGCATTTTTACCCTCTGATTTCTGCCTTTTTCCGTCTACCACAGCACCGTTCTTTTCATCCTTTTTCTCCTGTGTTTTCCTATGAATTTCTTTCCTATCCTATGATTATTTATAATATATTATTAAGAAAACTAAAAAAAATACATGTAAAGGAAATATAAAGGCTAACTCAATGTAAAGGATACCTGCGCGATCCGTCAAAAAATGCTGCAGGCATACAGAAGGCTTTAAACGAATTAGGCTGAGATTAGGCTGGAATTATATTTCTTGAGCAATTAAGAATAGATACCTTTCAGAGCGACACGAAGAACATTGTATGTACTAGAACCCAGATTTATTTCCTGGTCCGCGATAAACGATAAATCAAGAAAGATATAACACCTGACCGAATTTGGTTTTCCCCAGAGCGATAAAGGACTTTTATAAATACAATTGGTGGAGATTCGTCTGCGAATTTCCCTTTTTCTTGCGAACGACTGCTGTTTTAACACACTCTGCCATACGCCTATTGAGGCGCATTTCGAGGTACACAGGATGGTCATGCCACGTCGCCAGCGCGAAATATAATTTTTCTTTGTTTTTGAAAAGAGCGTGTTTATTAAAACAGTTTTTTTATTTTATTTTTATTCCATATTATTTTTAGGGCCTATTTATCTTGTACATATTATCGCTTCTCACTTTGCATTTCAATGTTCCATTTAGCGCGTCCTTTAGCGCCTGGCATCAATATCTCCTTTAACCTGGTTATTTCTGCTAACTGGGAGAGTGAGCCCCAAGATAGGGAGGAAGTGGGGCAGCCACTAATTGATCAATCCCTCCCGCTGCTCCGCAAAACTTATTTCCTTCGCCATCAATGATGATAATTTCACAAATGTGTGTTTTCCATTCCAGTTCAATAAAATAAAAATAATAATTTTTTTCACTCCACAGAATTAGACTAATTTATAATTTCATCATTAGTAGTAATGAACGGCCGAAAGAGGGACCTGCATTAATGAAAAAAATCATTTGGTCATTGCTGTTCAATAAAATTTCAAATATTTTAACTTGGAAAACAGATGGGCGGAAGTTACGTAGAGTAATTAGGTCTTCATTACAGAGGAGAAACAGCAAGTCATCGAAATGAAATTCTAACAAGGTGTTATCTATTCTTGCCTGAGATAACAGCCAAGAATGCGAATTGTTTAATATATTATTAATAGGTTTATATGTAAGAAAAAAAAGTTTGCCACAAACTTGCAACTACTCTTCTATATACAAACATTGTTTTAATAATTCTTGGCTTGTTTTAGGCCCGTAAACAATTTATTTTCATCGTTTTGAATAGGACGTACCAATTGTAGTACGCGTTTTTTTTCGCACATTTGCTCATTCGCATATTTTTCGCACAAATTGTAGCACACGTACCGGATAAACCGATGGTAATCGAGTACCCATTTAGATAATATAGAGCCAAAATAAGAAATCAAGCAGCCATAAAAGTACTCACGCACCAATGTATTCGTTTGGGTACTCGAGGAATATTGCGATTACATGGACATCCGGCGATATACACGCAGACACTCGTGTAACATTCTCCGAGGTGATCAAGTTCCGAAGGAGGCATTCGAATGTAGTCTCTGAAAGGAAACATTGGCGGATCCAGATACAGGCTATAACCCCTTGTTGGGTATCCAATTTACGCTAGATAAAATGGCAATTTTGTTCGGACCCCCACTACTGTTGGGATGTTACCCACCAGGCCTCCCAACTGACCCCCCCTTGTCCCTATCCCGGAAATTTTTTATTCTACTTGCCTAAGTAATAGATTAAATCTTTACAAGTATTAATTTTTCTTCTGCGCATGCTACCAAGATTGAGAAAGATAAATCGGACAGCACGCTATGGATACGATTGACTGACTATACGACAGTGTAAGTATAGCGTTTGTTTCCATGTTGTTTATTTCGATTGTAAATTTTATCCAGATCAAATTTATAGGGAGCGTGATAGCTATTGGGGTAGAGCGCTAGACTGCTGATTGAAAGGTCCCGAGTTCAAATCCCAAATAAAGCCTTTTTTCACTTCCAAACAAAATCCTTTAGTTGCGAGGTGGCAAAGGAACTGCCCCGTCTACACTGAATGTGAGATATACAATTGTCTATGGCTTATTTCGGGGCGAGCTCTGCCCTCACCTATCCAAACAAGATAATAAAATATATTTCTGAATGAGAGTGATCAAATTTAATTCTCACCAGCTTAGAGATGTATCAGGATTTTGATTAAATCTATTCATTACCATTTCTTTCGAAATGGTTTTCCTTTTTATCCCCATCTTTCTGAGGTTGGAAATTTTAATGTTGATCTCAGCTTTTGTCTACAGCCACTTTTAGACCTCTTCTAAAAATTTGATCAGAACTCTGGTTATCGTAGGGGTACTTTAGCTTCTACCTTCTTCTCAGATACGTTTTCGAGTGAGGTACCCATAGGTTGAAAAGAAAGGACAACTGCAACATTAATCCAAAATTTCCACTTCTAATTAAAAAAAACTTCGTAACAACTTGTAACAGTGTAAGTGTAGTCAACTCCTGAATGGAAATAACTTACCGCATCGTCGACCGAAAGTAAAAAATAATATCTTTCTAATACTATCGACACCAAGTGTGCAAAGGGCGTCGAAACGCTTCGTGATAGTAAAATTTGTATGGTATAATAGAAGGCTGGTGGCGAAATATTAATATTTTCGTCTCGTCTGGACTGTGACAGAATATTCCGTACTATTAGCTTGGGATTACTCCCTCAAAAAGCAATAAATTGAATATTAGCAAGCAACGGCCTGCTCATCAAAATAAAACGTTGTTGTTTGCGATATATCCATAACCATCGATTCCTTCTGCTGTTGAACTGCTTTCAATTCGCTGTTAGATCGAATCGAGGTCGACAAAGTCCTCGATCGATTCGGGTTCTTTTCGCATCATATGTCCAGTCGTGTGTGTGAAGTGTAGTGGTTGTAATTTTGTTTTTTCCCTATGTTTTTATTCCTTACAAAACTTGTAATTGGATCTCCTGTAATAAAATAATAATAATATTAATAATAATTAGAAATAGCTCCAATCGTCATCTCTGCAACCGGTATCATCCCAAAACATATACAAAACAGTTTCAAAATACTCAACCTTCACCCAAATACATACATCATATGGCAAAAGGCTATAATAATTTCAACCTGTCATATCACGAGAAAGTTTCTCAACGCAGTAGAACAGTAAAGAGTTACCTTGGTGAGAACCAGCGCTCTTTACACTAAAACAACTCAGTGAAAACTGAAGAAAATTTAAATAATAACAATAATATTATTAATAATAAACTCGACCGCTATAGAGGACAACTTGGACGTGTAATCCAGGCTTTAGAAATCTATCGCATCGCCGCGAGATTGATCGAATGGATCATTTTCTTTCGCTGATTTCCCCACAGGTCTACCTTCCCCTCTTCCCCCTACCGCAGCAGCATTAATCTCTCACCCCACTCCCTCCATCCCTAAGACCACCCCCTACCATCCCTCTACACCCTCACGATTACCTTCTAAACCATCAAGAATGAGTGAAAAAAATCGGGGCTCTCAGAGTTTTCCCCTCTTCGCTTCCTTCCTTGTTAGCCGCGTCTAACCCCGATTGAGAGCGATTTCCTCATTGGGTTTTCTCCCTTCTCGTCATCTCCTCGTTTCTCCGTCAGCCTCCCTCACTTTTCTCTTTCTAAACTATTAGCTGCGTATCTGGTTTGCTCTTGGCGTTCTTTTATAAGTCATTTTATAATAGAGGAGCTTGAACGTCTGGCCACCATGAATGATAAGATAGTTGTTTAGGTAAATGCAATGGAAACATATTGTGTCTCTACTTCACCTTCGCGTCACCGCTTCATAAAAGCTTATTCAGGGGCGTGGATATAAGGCGACCATTGCAGCAACAAGAATTTTTTTTAGAGTGATTGAGATGAAACATTCAAGTTCTTGCAGCCGATGGTATCGTCTAGATGAATTCCACGTCAGGTTAAAGTTCTCCACTGCTTATCCTGGGTTCGCGCGATCGATTTTTCGCGTGAGTGGGTTTTTTACCACTTAGCACATAGAGGTGTGCCGAATTCCGCCGGTCCAATCCACGGAAAATACATTAGAAAAACACAGAAAACGTCTTCAAGAATTCCAGAGACAAAAACGGGTCAGGGATGGAATCGGCAAAATGTTAGCTTTGATTCATTGTTGCTCGTAGTAGAATATAGTATTCAAGCAACATGGGCCACACCTCCCTCCACCAGAATGATGCGATACATGTTTCTGTAAATGTAACTTCGTCTCTCTTGTTCACCACTAGCGTTACCGCTTTATAAAATGTTATCCAGAGACGATGACATAAGGCAACCATTGCAGTAACAAGAAAAATGTTACTATTGGATTGAGATGACAAAGTCAAGTTCTTGCCGTCAATGGTGTTGTGAAACTAAGCACTGTGGCGTGTTGTGCTTTACTTTCTATCTTTTTTTAAATGCTAACATAAACACTTGACATCAGCATCAATTTTCAAATATTGAACCTAACCTAAAAAGAATCTAAAAAATACACCACATACATGTGATCGAAGAAATGGAATTTTATTTTGAGGCCTATTTATGACGCTCAAGTTATAAAACATAGTTAATGAGTCATGATGTAATCGGTTGTTTAGGAATTTCCTTAAATTAAAATGCACGTAATGATAATTAACGAAACTTTATGCAGGAAAATATATATTTTAAGGGTAATTACGTATTAATTAGCACCTCTAAAATTACCACAAAGTTTTAGAACTCAAAATAAAGAAATGTTTTTTTTACCCATTCAACGCCATTTCTTCGATGTAATTCTATAGAAGTTGGACTCACAATCAGTACATATGAAAGTGTAAATATTCAGCATTAAATTGGGATCAATCAATTACTACCTCTAAAGTTACCACAAAGTTTTAGTCAACCACCTAAAGTAAACTTGAGTTTTTCTTCACTCATTTAACGCCATTTCTTCAATGTAATTCTGAAAAAGTTGGACTCTGTACATTTGAAAATGTCGTAAATGCAATGAAGCGTGCAGGGGAAAACTGCTTTGGTTTCATTGATACTTCTCCCCGCCTGCCTCCACCTTCTTACAATCTGCCAACACTTCTTGATGATGAAAAAAAAAATCCACCCCCTCCGCCGCGAACGTTCATTTTTCCTTGCACCGGCCACTCTTTCTCACCCCTCCCCCCCACACTGTTTGTCTCCTCCCTCCCAGTCCACCCTCACACAATTTTGGCTACAAACATGATTCGCAAAGAACCGGAATATCGCTGTTCTTTTTTTTTCAAATTTCCCCGTTCCCGGCACTTGGTGGTTCCGTCGACGCGGACACGACAGTGCTGCCGTCTCTTCCGGCATATGAATTCCAGCACGCGTTTCCCTACCCCTCCATCCTCTCACGAGGCAATTCCGCCCGACCCCCTCTCTCTCCATCCCATAAAGAAGAATTTCGGTTCCTTCTCCTCCAGTTCCGCAAGAACTAACCGTTTCGTCGTCGATTTGTTTATTGGTTGGCGTTGCGAAATCGATTGCGTTCTTGTTTTTCATCCCCAGGGCATCTCTCCCGCTCCAGTTTTCCTCTCCTCTCTCTCGTAATTCCGCGTAGTTGGTTCCAAAGGGAAGTTAAAAGGGGTGAGTGAGGAAGAGAGCTACAAAAGAGATCTTAGGCTCTCTCGGCGAATACTAATGGTGAAAATATTCTCGGGTTTGGCACCGGGTAAGGCTGTTTAAGGCCAACGTTTCGATGAGAAACTCCATCATCATCATCAGGGCTAGCAATGTCTTTCTGGGCTTGTTCATTTGCGTTCTCTTTTAAAGAAGAACCTGTGGAGTAAACCGGTGGATTCCAGTAAAGAAGTTCAAGCGGATTCGCCGAACAAACGGACTAACATCAGGTGATTCATATCGAGCCTCCGAATTGATAACTAAAGTCATCAGGGCTAACACTGACTTTCTGGGCTTGCTCATTTGTCGTCCTCTTTCATAGAAGAACCTGCAGAGTAAACCAGTGGCGTAACTAGGAATATGCTTTGGGGGTACGGGATGGCCTTGGGTGGCGACACCCCTCCCAAGTGACGGGGGGGGGGGGGGGGGTCCAGGAAAATGTTTGAAAAATGACATGCCGAAAATACATTTTACATCATTTTGGCACTAGAAATTTAACTTTAAGCATATTCAGTTATTAAATGTCAAAACTAGACAATAGTCACAAATATTTGACAATAGACACAAATTAATTTCTCTTTAGGCTTTGTGGAGGATCTTTCCCCTCATCCCCCCCATAGTTACGCCACTGGAGTAAACCGTATCTTTGTCTGAATGATAAATGCTTCATGTGCGTAACTGTATGTTATGTACCTGTGTGAATCACATATGATGACGTGTCACGTCAAATCCGTAGTAAGACAAATAAATCCAGCTAATAAAACACGTGGAATAAGGAATTTAAAGCTTCTAATTCACAACGATTAGCAAACTCCACCAACGCACGCCAGAGACTACTACTTTCATGAAGTGGCACTCTGTACACACCTTCGGATTAAACTTACTAACTGACTAAAAAATTCTTTTGCATATTTGTAATGATCTGAAAAGATCGAAACCGGTAGAGTTTTTTTAAAAATAAATACTGTGTTGAATACAACTAATTTTATTTTTTAATCTATTTATGCCACCATTCCGCGAAGTGAACTCACAAACCATTGATTTCTTTCCAAAGACTGACTGAGTTTGGTCCGCGCCGGGTTATTTAAATTCGAATTTTTTCAAATTTTCTGTTTATTACGGCTGTCTTCAAGTGCATTCGCTGAATAAACGGACTAACATCAGGTAATTCATATCGATCCTCCGAATCGATAACTAAATTTTTTTAATAAGTTTAAAAGGTCCACAATTACCAATTATTGCACATGTATTTATGATGCATACGTAAGTCTAACTTCCTTTTACGGTTGAAGTTTTAAATAAACCCGGCGTGGACCAACCTCGGCAGTCATTCTTAGCCCTGATATGATGAAGGAGTTTCTCAACAAAAACTTACGTCTCAAACAGCTTTACCCGGTGACAAACCCGAGAAGTATTTATCGAAGAGAGAGTTGATTGCAAAAAAATATAAATAAAGACGCCAAGTGTATTAGATTCGGACAATTTTTTAATCGCTTCGTGACTGCATAAGTGAAGGGACGGAAAATTTCTTGCGTTATAAAGGAACGAGCCGCCATTTGTTTTTTTATTCTTCCTCCAACGTTATTACTGAAAACGGTTTCCCGCCGCCTCCGGATACATTATAATGACCCACGATAAATTTTCATGGCTTCTGAGAGTGGCATCTACTGGCGCTATTGTGCTCCTGATAAAATAGTGACAATCATTTCGAGAAGTCCGGGAGTGGATAATGAATTGGAACTGATAAAGGAAAGGTGCTCTGAGATGAAAGAGTCAACAAAAACTTGGAGTTGAAAATGATAATTCTTAGAGAAAATGTGACTTGTAATAGATTATTCTGATGAAGGCTAACCTTACTCCAATTGAAAATAATCAAATAATGAAAATATTTTTTCCCGGAATGCAATGAACTTGTTAAGTCGATTGCCTTTCAGTTTAGATTTTTTTGAATTGTGACTTATTGGCGAATTTGTGTATTTCAGTTAACTATTCTGATTACGGTATATAATGATACAAATAATTTAACTGAACTGTAATGTAACGGCCGTCTTCAATTAGACATAACATTTAGGCTGAACAAACGGAATAAAATCGTATAATTCATTGAGCTTCCGAAGTAATAACTTTTCCGAAGGTTTTTTATAAGTTATAGTTTAATAGATCTATACTCATTTATTATTACGCAAGTACCTCTGCTTCAGGCATTAATTTGACTGACTTGTACGGTTAAATTTTGCAATCTAAGTTAATTGGCCCGTGCATAAATGCCATGAATCATGTTAAATTGTTATTTATGAATCTACTGAAATGAAATGAAAAACCACACATGCATATGAGAATATGCACACAAATACCATTTATCTTCTCCATCTACTTTGATTATATCTGTTTTCAAATTAAGAAATAAATTGTTACGAAGACACTTAGAAGTTTTCGCTAGAATCATTGAAAGCACCCATTTTGCTTCATAAGTTGCAGAAAATTGTTTGAAAGAGTCGCTTGTAAGGTCTTCTTTTTCATGGGAATTTCAGGATATAATGGAGCACTTTAAATATGATCTTAACAATTACGCCGTGGATCACAAAGCTTTTCTTAAATTTAATCACCTTCAGTCGGCAATATTACAATTGTTAGTTTGCATAATAAATGCACGAATGGTAATTGGCTTTGCGTCTTTAATGAATACCAATGAATGCTTCCACTATATTTTTTGATTTCCACACAGAATTTCTCAAGCGAAAGACGAATCTCGCAGACAACATAAGCGAGAATTTATTGAGAAAAGTCTAACTGATAAGTTGCACGGCCAAGGTATAAAATCCTATCGAATGGATTATTCCTTACTGAGATGAATATTTCAATGTCAGAATATTCACAAATGCAACCTGTGTTCATTACCAGCCTCATATTAATAAATCATAGAAACATTTATTGCATCTGATGGGTTCAATTGACTAATTCAATGATTCCTTGATTCTCCTATTTTGATATTGTTTTTTTAAATGCAAATAACATCTTAATTTCAAAATAGGGTAGTTCCCATATTTAAGTATACCGGGACTAGCCACGGTGATAAATTTTTACGGAGTCACCCGCAATGCACAAATAGTGAGAAAAATACACAGAGGAAAAATCATCCGCCTTGACCGGGATTCGAACCCGGATCCCTCGATTTCCGAAAAATTTCCACAGGGAAGAATGACGCCTCGGTAGCTTAACTGGCTAAAGCACTCGGCCAGAAATCGAGGGATCCGGGTTCGAATCCCGGTCAAGGCGGATGATTTTTCCTCTGTGGATTTTTCGCACTACAGGGTAGTTCCCTATTATTTTTTTGTTGCCTAAATCGAAAGATTATTACTCTTGGGGTACGTATTTCACGCTTTATTAGATTTTTAAATGACGATATCTATTTTTCGCGATTAAATGAAAAGTGAAAAATTTTAAGCGCGCGAAAACGCGACGGCTAAGTATGAATGCCGGGAAAACTCCCGTGTGACGTCGTTCTGGTTCGCGCTGCCGCAAGTGAGGTGACCTTGGGGCGAGGCTTTGAGCGCTGATACGACGCAGGATGCTAGCAGGTAGTAGAGTACCACGCTAGCTGGTAGCGCATGGCTTAAATAAGGATTATTTATACCTTATCAAACGAGGAAAACTTTCCGACCTTAGCCAGTTTTAATAGGTGATTATTTAGACATGTTTCCCTGAGCTCTTCCCTCATGCATGCATTGGTAACCTCAGACGATGTAAATCTCCTTTCTACTCGTATAGAAACTAGGTCCGTGTGACGTCACGTGGAGTGGCATCGCATGGGCGCCAATCTGGCATTTTCAAATGAGGATAAAATGGACCATTGCCATTCGTCTAAACCGGTATTTCTAAAACCAAATAATTTGAATATTATGAATACACTAATGTTGGGTAACGAATCGCAATCAATGCCTTTCGTTTTCTTTGGTGAAGGAAACTACCCTATTGACAGTCGTATTTGACGTAAACATATATTTATCATTTCTTTATTCATTTTGTAAAACACCACTGTAGATTAATAAACATCGATTACAATGCTTCCGCTGTCTTCCCGTCCTTAGTTTCTCTCAATTGCACTCAATTTTCCTTAGGCATTTTTCTTTTTTATTAATCGAGAGAATTTAGTAGCTGATGCCAACCATTCTATTTGAGATATAATATCACACGAAATTTTCTCTTTGAGTATCATCTTATTTCTCAATTTATATTTCTATCATTAACATTTTTATTTTTATTCTTTCTTAACATAGATTTAGTTTTCAGCAACATCTTAAGTAATCTCTCGAAATTGTCCTTCGGATATTTTTTATCTATTTACTAATTGGCCAAAATGCAATTCCACTTCGTGTCCTAGTTGCTTAAACATTTTTTAAATATACAAAACCCATGTTTCTCCAGGAATTTTATCGGAAACGCTCAAATAAAAAAGCGAATATTTCATGGAAAAAACAGCACAATAAGCAAAAAATATAATCGAAAAATTCAGATAGCATTGACAGCAGCTAAAAATGAACTTGGGTAATAAATTTTCTATTTCATGAAAGAAATCTTGCAGAAAGATTTTGCCAATTTATCTTAGTTTTCAAATGATGTGAAACTAATTTCCTACGAGACTGACTGACTCGATATATGCAAATTTTGAAACTTCCACTGCATGCTTCTTCGTCGTTCTCTTTTTAAGAAGAACCTGCGGAGGTGAACACATGCTCGTCTGAATGATAAAAGCATCATGAATGTAGAAAGGATCTTATCTTTCTGTCTTACTCACTCAGAGAAGAGGATTCGTTGGGGACAATGAACTTAACCCACCCTCGTTAGATTAGATCATCGGTGAAATCAGGGTTTTTGACCTTCCTTCGTAAGCAGATTTTCTGTCGGTGCTCTCATAGCCGCAAGACTTCCAGGAAGCCAGTGAGACAAGACTGCAAGTCCTTGATAATCAAGTGGGGTCATTTTTTCAATCGTTCCTGTTCCTTGTGTTCAGCATGCCTTGAATGATTTAAATCTAGCCGAAATAACTCGACCCAGGGAAGCATTCAAAAGATACTTACGATTCAAAAATTTATCATGGAAAGCGGGGTAGAGAAACAAGGTATTCATCGAAGCCAATGATAACTCAGCGAATTCCTCAGCTTGATCAGGAATCATCATTCGCAATATTATCTGAGGTTCTAATCTAATCAGTCGAGATGGAGTGGAAACGGAACATAAGGAAGAAGCAGGAGCAATTTCCATAATTTTAAATTTATTGGTACTACCGGTATTGGTACTACTAATGATGCTGTAAGCGAAACCGGTAGTACCAATAAATTTAAAATTGTGGAAATTGCTCCTGCTTCTTCATTCACACTTCCCAAGTTTTATCCGAAGGTTCGCACTGAGTTTTACTTCATAAAAAAAGTCGCCTCCGGCTTGAGTTGGTGGACTAAGTTAATCATTGTTAATTAAAACTTAAACTTCGAAATCCATATAATTTATTTGACATATTACGTTTTCAACGCATGGCTCAGGAAAATCGAAGATTCTCGTGATCCGTTCGCTGCGTGTAATTATTTTGCCAACCTAACTGATCTGCACTTTTGAATCAATCAGACAACAGCAGAAATTTTTCTTCCGAGATTTTACTAAAAATATTTCAGATACATTAGCAGACATATTGCTCCATTTGAAGATATTATGAAAAGTTCTTCTAATACAAAGAGTTGGAATTGTACCGCGCCAGTAATGATTTTCCAGGAGTGTAACTGGAGAAGATTTGGCGACTAAAGCCCTATGGTGAGGCGAGATGGACATGGTGCTTAATTCGATTCTATAAATCGGCTTTCAGTTGTTTTGCGCTGCAATTGCACGTTGAAAAAATTCACGCATATTCTCATCCCACTCCTCTTTGATAAAGTTTTGGAATTTACCTTATCCCATGTAGGATTTTTTAAAAATTACTTCCTTTCGTAGAAGTGTATTTATGAAAGTCTATCTAGTCATTTCACGAGTGCAAATGTCATAGCAGTCAAGGAATCATAGGAGGACTCATAGATTCTCCTGATTCCTAATCCATCTACAACAGAATTTTAACGTTTCTTGTGAAGGAAGCAGGGACTCCGAAACCGGTTACCATCCTGGTCAAACTGGAATGATTTGCCAATGGGACACCTGAAAAGATGACGAGGAGCAGGAAACCTTAGCCAGTAGGATTCCGAAAATCGTGATCGTGATGCACTCCGTGTGTCACGAATTCTCGCTGAATGACGCTGAAAGCACCCTCCATAAACGTCCAATTTTTATGGCAAATGGACTGGAGGTATTAGCTGCAATATTGGCCGACAAATAAAACAAAATGAATGAAAAAGCAGTAAAACTCACTTCGGTAAAGTCCCTTTGATCCGGACTTGCGGTAAACCCGGGGACGTCCAGTAATCCGGAATTTTGAGCTCACTACTTCTCATCGGCTAAAACAATTTCATAAATTGGAAGCTATTTCAATTAATAGTAGGCAGTTTGTCGTCATTCGGTATGCTGGTACGCATGTATCTGTTCCAATCTTATCATACCTTTATGAAGCTTTGGTGACGCGACCCACTGTATCGGGAAAGGAAAGCAAAGTAATGCAAGGAAACAAGATGGACGTGAGCGCGGCGTAGTACAATGTTGGAGTAACGGCCTGATGTAAATTCGTCATTTAATCCCAAATTAACATTATACAAGGTATTTATCTAAATGCACGTATTTGTTTCCAATGTAATTTCTAGTAAGCTGGCGTTTTCAATAATACGGTAATGTCAACGTCGCATTTGTGTCGGAGTGCTGAGATCGAACTGTGATCTGACTGTATCGATTCGTAACTGTTAAAACATTTCGAAAAATATTGTCAATGTAAGCAAAAAGGAAAGTGCATACATGACGAATTACATCGTTTTGGGCATCTGCGGTATTCGTCAACGTTAGCGGTACTTCATCTGCTGGTGGAATAATAGAAGTTTATATCATACAATTTTGGTCAAAGGGTCACTTATCGACCACAAAGCCAGAGAGATATCAAAAACTTTTCAAGACAAGTCAATAAGGGCATCAAAGCTCTAAAAATTAAGGATTCTATTTTTGATGCATTTTAATTGAAATTTTACGCACTGGACACTAAAGATGGCAATTCTGACTGTTATTTTATTCTCCAACACAAAAAATTATGTCGGCATAGTTAATTTCTCTAACTTCATCGAGGTATATTCCGTGGAAAACCGACAATGCTATTCTCGTGTCTCATTTCGAAATTATCATCATGAACATAAGGAACACCTTTATTTGATAAATAATTAGAACTTTAATAACTTGAGCCATTTTGTTAAAAAATCACCTACATTTTTATTCATCATCATCACTGGTCAATAATCCTAGGATTGGTTTGACGCAGCTCTCCACTCAGTTCTCCTATCAGCTAATCTTTTCACTCCTACGTATTTCTTCTCTTTCACATCTCTCTTTACTTGTTCCATATATTTTGTTCGAGGTCTTCCTTTTCCATTCTTGCCTTCCACCTGTCCTTCGACGATTGTCTTCATCAGGCCATCATGTCTCAAGATGTGGCCCATAGAAAATTATTTCGAGCATGAGGACTGATGATGACCCTTGAATATTTTACGCATTAATAGAAATTAAAAGTAAATTAAAAATAAAGTAAAAATATTTAAAAAGACACATTTTCCATAAAAAGTGGACTATAAAACATATGAGACTAATCCATTTACAGATATATATTTACAGGGATTGCTGAGACTGATAACGATTGGTAAATAAAATCATTCCATCCGAGCAAGTTTAGAATCAAACAAAGGGTTTGCCGCGAAGGAATGAATATTTTTAAAAACTTAACAATGACGAGTTGGAAAAAATATGGCGTAATTGAAAAAAGAGCACAAAAATTAAAATATAAATTAAAAAATAAAAATTTGTAATTAAAACTATTCTATCCGTGCAAGTTCGGAATCAAAAACATTGGGTTTGCCGCGAAGGAACAAAGATAAAAAACAGAACAATGGTAAGGTGGAAAAAATATAGATTAAATGGAAAAAGAGCAGAAAAAATAAAAATTGGTTAAGGGAAACTTACTTTCAGTCATCCCAGCGGCTGTCGCGCCGAATTTCATGAATGTTGCTGCTGTTACTATCCGTACGATAGCACGAAGAATGAATGAAATCACATATCTCTCCGGAATGGTGAGAAAGATGAGGTAAGAGCTATGGATTCCGTCTACAGGCGACTGGATCGAGACGATTAAAGTGGTCCAAGTGGTGCTCTCAATCACTCATTGAAGGAATGTGAATCCGTAGAGCGTGCATTATTTCGTTAGTCACGACTTGACTGCTCTTCCGTGACAAACGGGATGCCAGTATTTAAATGATCTATTAAATTTCTTCGCTGATACAATTGGAGCGATTCAAACGTTGTAATGTTGCATATGAGAGAGCTTTTTCTTTGGCTGAAATATATTTTGACACTGTAACATATTTGGCGAAGGATTGATAATAGCCTGGAGTGAATTCTTTAAATGGTATGGCTCAACTATGTGGAAATTAAAATATATAAAAAACATATAAAATAAATTAAAACATATGTTAAAATTTGCAAACGAAGTCTTCTTTTCATTTTTGCCTTGCTAGAGTTCGTTCGCCTACCAAAAATTAAAGAAAAATTCAAATAAAGCACACCAAACTCTAGGTAGGTTCGCAGAAAAACTAATCAATACTTTTAAATTAAGCATAAACGATTAATTAGCTTCTCAGCTTTGGGATGTTAATATCCCGGGTACATTCCATTCGAACCGGCCATGGTATCAACCCTCGTTGCGTTTACCCGTTCCCGAGTTACCATCATAACTCAGTGTTGCTCTTACATTAGTGTAGGATATGGTAAGTAAATAGCGATAGAAATCTTAACCATTTTTAGATATTAGTGTTACTAATATATTTTAAGTAATTGAATAACTTTCCTTGAGTATTTATATTTTTTTTAATGCTTTCGTTTTATTTTCTTATTTTATAATGAGAAGGGATATTTTACCATCAAGGGACCGAGATCTTTACTCTACTCGCACCTACTACTGCTCTAGCAGATTTCAGCAGTGTAAAAGTTGATATTTATTTAAAAGTTATATAAAAATACGACTACATTACGAGAAATTATACCGTATTTTTCATTGAAATTTGTCAGTTGTACTGAAAACGACAAAGAATCATTGCGGCATACATAGAGAGCATTAAAAAATCATATGATGCAAATGCCAGTCCCCTTGAACCGGTAGCACATTGAAATGCATGCATTTAATGCTAAAAAGGGAGTAATTTGAGGATCAACGAATTGAAATGAATGGAGCCCAAACATGTTTTACATTAAATGTTTATATTAATAATGGTTCGGGCAGTCTCTAAAAATCTCAGCCATCGCCGGGATACGAACCCGGGGCACACGATGGGAAGTTAGCACTCTAGCCACCACACCGACAAGAGCTCTACCTATGCTCTTCCAGAAGAATAAGGTCTGTGGAGGCAAAGGCGAACAAATGAGGTGGACGTCCACGATAGGACAAAAATTAATAAGTAGTGGAAGATTCTTCTCCTAAAATTATAAAAAAGATAAACTATTTCGTTCATTACCTTTTTCACTTTGCAGTTTGCACAAAAAATGCAATTAATATTACCAGAACATCTGTGAGGAGGTGCGGTATCCAGCGGGTAACCAATTTTTTGACATCTAACTCTTCGTGTAAGATCTTTTGAACCAAGATACCTGAGATGTCCAACGATGATTGAATTTCGCGGCATGAAACATGACGATCTTCATAAACATGTTACCTACAGAATCAACGTTTTCTTGAGTGACGGCGGTTTTTGGTCTCCCCTCACGCGGATCGTCACTGAGGCTAAAGCGTCCACGCTGAAACTCTGCATACCAGCGATAAACGGTTGTCTTTGATGGTGCTTCTTCGCCAAAAATAACAAAAAGTGCTCAGACGCATTCTTGCTGGGTGAGGCTTCGTACTTTGCATGGGCATAAACCGACTCAAAAAGTTGTTTATAAACACCATTTACAATTTCTAAGTGATAAGGAACGTTCTATTCCCGAGACATTATTTCTGGGAATCTATGAAGGAAATTTCGAAATTAGTTTTTCCAAGTGTAGGTCTTAAAAGAATTGAAACAGATTTTTTCCAGCGTTTCTGTTAATATTTAAACCTTCATCATGGCTTAATATGAGAATGGATATAGTTTTCATAAAAAAAAACAAAATAAATCTTTATTACAATTTTTTACAATAAGTTATAGTGCGAGTATGATAAAAAAGAAAAATTAAGTAGTGAACTCACTAATTAAAAACTTGAATTTTGACATTTAACTTTTCTGCAATGCTCACTCATGAATACTAAGATAATTAAAGGGTAGCCTATTAAGTGTCGGAAATGAAGAAAACTATAAGAGGTACAATAACACAATTTTTTAAATTATTTTTCAAAGTACTCTCCGCGATAGTCAATGCACTTTTGCATTCGATGGAACCAGTCGTTAAAACATTTATTCCATTTCGAAGTAGTCAAAATGGCTGTTTTGTAGGCATCAACCGCTTCTTCAGGCGTCTGGAAGCGCTTTCCTCGCACCATTTTCTTGATTCTGGGGAATGCGAAAAAATTACCGGGACTTATGTCCGGGCTGTATGGAAGACGATCAGGAATATCGAAGTTTTTCTGTTCAAAAAACGACTTTGTGACTCGAGCGGTGTGTGAGCTTGCATTTTCGTAATGGAGCGTTATGCGTTGATTTGGATTATCTTTCCGAAGGTCGGCGATCACTTCCGGCAAGAAAATGATCGTATACCATTGAGAATTAACTGTTATTTGATTTTCAAGAGCAATCGTCGTTGCATGTCCTGATTTGGCTACGAACGATGTGACCATTTTCCTGGCAACGCTGCGAAAGAAAACGACTTTTGACGGTTTGAGTTTACTTTGGAAGACCCATACTGAAGATTGGCGATTTTATTCAGGCTCGTATGTATAGATCCATGATTAATCACCACTTATAATGTTGAGAACTTGCTTTGATGCTCCTGAGTTGAATCTTTGCAGAGTATTTCGACACCATTTGACTCGAGCTGCTTTCTGTTCTTCTGTGAGGAGGTGCGGTATCCAGCGGGAAACCAATTTTTTGACATCTAACTCTTCGTGTAAGATCTTTTGAACCAAGATACCTGAGATGTCCAACGATGATTGAATTTTGCGGCATGAAACATAACGATCTTCATAAACATATTACCTACAGAATCAACGTTTTCTTGAGTGACGGCGGTTTTTGGTCTCCCCTCACGCGGATCGTAACTGAGGCTAAAGCGTCCACGCTGAAACTCTGCATACCAGCGATAAACGGTTGTCTTTGATGGTGCTTCTTCGCCAAAAATAACAAAAAGTGCTCAGACGCATTCTTGCTGGGTGAGGCTTCCTATAAAGTTGTAGAAAATTATAATGCGGTACTGTTCATGACTTAATTCCATCTCGTACAGCGAATTGGGAACTTTGACACTCCACCGCTTTAAACTATCAGACTGATCTTAATGAAACTTTGCATGAGCATAAACCGACTCAAAAAGTTGTTTATAAACACCATTTACAATTGTTAAGTGATAAGGAACGTTCTATTACCGACACTTATAAGGCTACCCCCGTACAATGTATGGTTACCTAACCATTTTATATCAAAACGTTTTTCTAAACTCGCTTTGTTGTTTGTCATCTTGTGCGGGTCAAATCTTGCCATTCAGTTTTAACCGTATTTATTCAATAAGCAAAACAAAATATGTAACAGTATCAAAAAGAGTACTCAGATTCCAGTTCCGCACAGTAGGCATACCTTTTGACAAGCTCAAAGCTCATAAATATCCAAATTCCAAGTTTCCCTCTTCTCTGGGTACTACCCTTTCCGAGCAAACCCCGTGTGGCCTGCTAGTTAACGATAAAATGGACTTCCACATAGTTTAGCCTGAGACGACAGAGATAATAGATTGAATATTAAAGATAGGGGTCAAGAATAGAAGAAAAAAGAACTTATTGAAAAGATTTAGGGGAGAGAGGGAGAGGGGTAGGGGGAAGTAAACCTTTCACTTTTCCGCTTTCTTTCCCTCCCCCCTCCGCGCGGTTATTCGCCTCCATCAACTAATCCTCCCCCTCCCCCCCCCCCCCCAATACTTACCCCTCCGTCTCCCCCACACTTCCCCCAATCCGAACTGCTCTTGCTCTCTCGCCGCACATAAATCTTATAAAACTCGAGCGCCAACTGGGTTCGTGCGCTCGCATTTATTTATCTCCGTCTATCTCTCCCGACGTCGTCGTTTTCGCAAACGCGCTTCCACGGACGAGTTCTCCGTCCAAGCGCCTCACCCCCTCCCCCCCCGCTGTCCTCTCTCCCCTTTGGAGTGTATTCACCCTCATTTTCCATCTCCCATTTTCTCGCCTCTGATACGGATGGACACCTTGTAAATGAACGAAAATGAATTCTTTTACTTTTAAGAAAAAATAATCACCCGCACCTCATTAATTTGAAACAGCTTTCGCCTCCTAGAAATATATATAATTATATTCACGTGTAGAATGGACTCATTCTCTCTCATTTGAGAATCGTGTGCTATCTCACTTTACCACACATATTTATATCACTGAAAAGAATTAAGTGATCATCCCTTTTTCTGTGTCTCTATGTTTTAAAATCTAGTTATTCTTCCATTTAAGTTTCACCACTAGGACAGTTTAAGAGTACTGAAAATAAATAAAAAGTGTACAAAATATGAATAAAACACGTGTATACATATATATTCACGTTTAAAATGGACTCATTCTCTATCATTTGAAAATAGTGTGTAATCTCACGCAGGGGCGCAGCTAGGAATTACGGCTGGGGGGGGGTTTAGGAGCAACTAATACCGGGGTGTGTGGGGTATAGCGAACCAACCAGGATAGGCTGTAGGTGCGAGATTAGCTATTTGCGGAATTTTAAGATAAATTGTTCAAAATTGTGAGTTTTACGGCTTTCTGAGGGATATTTTATATTCTATTAATAATATCAATCCAATTAAGTAAAATTGATTGAACTTAAAAATTTCTCTGAGCTCTGGGGGGGGGGGGGTTTATCCCCCAAAACTCCCCCTCGCTGCGCCACTGATCTCACGAATCATTATGAGAATAATTTAGTGAGCGTCCCTTTTTCTGTATCTCTTTGTTTTAAAATCTAGTTACTTGTTTATTTAAGTTTCACCGCTAGTTGAGTTTAAGAGTACTGAAAATAAAAAAAATAAGTGTACAAAATATGAACTAAAACACGTGAGCTTTAGTTAAATTCACGCATATTATTGTGGGAAGCTTTCATCGTAACATAAGAGCTATTTTCCGAAAGCATGCTAAATACGAAATTCATTTCAAATCATTCTCAAACTTATCCTTCTGGAACAATATAGGTATCACTAGTACGCCATTACCAATAATTAGATAATAAAATGAAAGCGCAAAATGTATTTTAGTATCCATTGAACAAATTCCTTGGGTAGGGGCTCGGGTAGGTATGGGTGTTGACCTCCAACTCCGTATACCCGGGTTCAAGTCCTGGCGGTGGCAGAGAACTTTCAGTGACTGCACCATTCATACTTCATTACTTAATGTGGGATAACATAGCGTTCGACGAACGGGACGTTGAGCTCTCTTTAGCGCCTTTCGTTAAGAGAAGACTAACGTTGGGTCTCTCACCGCCCTTCCCTCCCTGACCTTTCCAATGGCGCTAATCACCTAAGCTGTCGGTCGCCTATTCCAAACGCGCACGTACGTTAATTCCCACAAAATGGTGGAAATAATTAGTCATTATTCATATTTCCTACGAATTTCCTGAGATGTTTTCTTCCTGGGCTCTCCCTGGGCCTTGTTGCTTAACACGCAGGTGACTGACTATAATGCGACGGTAAATAATACCCCAGGGAGTGTGTGCTTGAAACTGTTCGGAATTATTCCGACCCGTTTTCATTCCGAACAGTTGATTCCGATCGGTTCACCTAGAGATCGGAATTATTATTTTGTTTTTGAAATTTTACATTCCGATTACACTATGAGCCCTCGGGGTGAATCATGAGGGGGAAAATTTTAACACGCAATAAATTTCGATAGCTTAGCAACCGATTGGAATCAACCGTTCGAAATAAAAACCAATCTGAATAATTCCGTTCCCTCGGTGAACCGCGGTAAGTTACAAGGGGAATTAAGGATCCTGGATACGAAGGTATTTAAATAACACTGTGGAATCTATAATTCATATTGAATCAACAAGAAAACTTTGCAGACTTCCACAAGATATTAGGTGAACAAATCCCCTACCGCACCGTACCCCCTTTTTAAGGTTCATATGTTCTGAGAATTGCTCACCTGACGTCGTCAACTCTTCGACGAAACCATGGTCGTGAAATAAAATACCCTCGTGGAAGCGTATCAACTTTATCTTGTTGTATCAACAGGAACATTGGAACAACAGCCACAAACAATAGAAAGGAGTGTTCAGAAGATTTTTTGGACAATGTTAGTAATGAGGAAGTTCTAATAAGAATGGGAGAAAAGAGAAGTCTTCTATAAACCTTAAGCAGAAGACTTAGCTTAGTGAAGCTTAGACGGCCACATTATGCGACATGATAGCCTAATGCAAATAATCGTATAAGGATAGATGGAAATGAGAATGACAAGGGATATCCCCGAATGAGTTATATATGACAGATTATAAAGGATGTAAAAGGGAAGAAATACGTCGCTATAGAAGGGCTACCGGATAGGAGAGAGGAATGGACAGCTGCGTCAAACCAATCTTAGGATTAAGTTCAACAGATTCAGGCTTCAATTGGTGGAAGTTGGACATATTTAAATAAATAAAAGATCGTAGCACTTTTCCACAATTTTTTTTACTGCGTATAACGCGCTTCGGCTCACTGAGCCATCATCTGGTACAAGACACTGCAAAACATTTGAAAATCACATTTATATCCTTGATAAAGGGGGAGTTGGAGGATTTGACATCTTTGAAGTTCTTCCCACCCCCTTCTTCAAATATATCAAATCCTCCCCAATATCTTCCCACCCCTTTCTTCAAAGATGTCGAATCTCCCCAACCCTCTTTCTCAAGGGTATAATGGTGATTTTCAAATGTTTTGCAGTGTCTTGTACCAGATGATGGCTCAGTGAGCCGAAATGCGCTGCATGCAGTAAAAACCTTTTGCGGAAAAGTGCTACGATTTATTTAAATAATCTCATGATTATTGATTATTTTTCGGGCTGATTCCGCGTCGACTCATTTTTGGCGGACGACAGTTTCGGGAGCGTTCCAGCTCCTGTCTTCGGGTCCAAATGATCTGCAGAGCTGCAGTTCTATATATATATAAGGCTAGTCAGGCGTACGCTGATTGGCTCGATTTGAATTCCATTGTTGGAAGAGCCGTTTGAATGATGAAGCTATAGGATAGCCGTCCTCCATATTCATGTTAAAAAAGTTCTTGGAGTGTAGGTCAATGAATTTTATGCAAAAAGTTTTAGCCAACGTTTCTGTTTATTTAAACTTTGAACATATATATCGATATTAATTTTTTATCAATAAATATGTACAAAGTTAAGCCCTGAGGATGATTTAAAATAAACAGAAAGGTTGGCTAAAACTTTTTTGCATAACATTCGTTGACCTACACTCCAAGAAATATTTTAACATGAATTAAAAGAGGTCAAGATTCAGCCGATGGAAATATTAATTCTCTTTTGCGATGATTTTTGATTCTTGGAATAGAATAACGTGCCCAGGTTCCAACCAGGCTCCAGGTTCGGAGGTTCTGAGGATTGTTGACCAATGATGATGAATACAAGAATATGATACAAGGTCTGCATTATTAAAAATAATTTCGAGATTCATCCTGTGGAGGAAGTGAGACCGAATTCAGTGGTACTATGCGCACGAATTAAACGACTCCGGATGAAGTGGGTGTGCACATCGTGTTCTTGAATTCGTTTCCAGTCACCGCTCGCCTCCACCCTTAAGATTGCCATCGATGTCTTCGTGGAAGGGGAATGAATTCCTCTCTCTCTCTCTCTCGTCCGAAGCTCTTTATTTTCCCCGGTCCGTGAAAATCGGTTTCAAGTTTATCGCTCCTAACACTCTCTCCGTTACGGTCGTGGTGTTTTTATTCCGTCGTCGAGGAAAGAAAAAAAATGAGTCGCCTTCGAAACAATTGGTCGCGGATTTTTCACGCGGGACGCAGCGACGTGCTGCTCGATCTGCCTCATTTGTTTTTTTGTCATTCATTTTTTTAATGCTGTCCCCGCGCGTGAGTTATATATCTTTACTCCCCGGCGGAGACGTCACCCGACGGGTGACAGCAAAAAAAAGTGGGCGTCTGATTGTGGCGAAATGAATAAGCGACCTGGTCAAAACAAAACCTCACCGGAACTCCACGATTTATGTGTGAGTACTTTTCTGGGCACGATAGGAGTGCATGTACTATTTTCATATCTCACAACACATTTTATTTCCTCCTCCACGCCAAGTGTAGCCATTTTAACTAAAAGTCACTGGTTGAAAAATCTGACGGTTGTTATTATTACTATTATTATTAAATGAAAACTATTTCCAATATAAATAATTCATTCATAAAATATTTTCCGGTTTGGGACACGGAAATGCTGTTTAAGGGCTTAAATACCCTCACCCAGTGCCCAAACAGAGAAGATTTCCTCAATGGCATTCACCGGGAAACATACGATCTTTCATCAGTAAATTAGTTCATTAAAATTGTACCATTACTATTGAAACCGAAATCTTTTAGGGTTTAGCACAGGATAAAGCTCTTCAAAGACTTAAATAGCCTCACCCGATGCCCACCCAGAGAAGATATCCTCAATAGTATTCACCGGGAAAGCTTACGATCTTTCATCAGTGAATAAGTTCAATAAAATTGTACCATTACTATTGAAACAGGAAAAATACCCTGTATGTGACTTCTCTACCCAAAAATAATCCTGAGATATACCTTTTTTTTAAGTGATAAACGGAAGTAGAATATACTTGCATTATTCGAAGATGTTTGCATCTTTTTATTCATTCCTGACGCTAGATATGCAGCATGTCTTTTTATCGGTATAAATTCCTCAGACCAATGAGTCTATGAGCTGTTTTATTTTCTGATTCAGGGTCCTTTCATGATGAGGGAGGATGGAAAAAATAGCATCACGGTGTAATTTGAAAGAAATATTTAATAACAAATATTTTACACTGTGGTACACATATGTACACCGTGAGATTAACGACAACATTTTTATGAACTACCAAAAGGAGTGGAAGTAATTGGGGCGCGACCATAGTTGGACCCCCTGGTCGGCGCACGATAAACTTTTTGAAAAATATGTAAAATTTCTGAAAAAATACAATTTAAATAGATAATTTTATTTGAACTTACACCAGAAAGAAATAATTAATAAGAAATTTATAATGTGACAGAAAAAAAACAATTAACTTGACTTCGATTTTGGACGATGAAACCTTCTTTCCCTTCTTTCATACACCAATCTAACTCATGATTTTGAACGTATACAGGCAACAATGCGAAATATCCGCATTAATATTTCACCTCTTTCAAAAAACATTCATACAAATTCTTCTTATAATCCACAGATTCGATCGAAATCATGCTCGAACGTTTTATAAATGGGTCACTTTGATAATAAATCCGGGATTTTTTGAAAAAAATGAGGTAACCATAATACGCGGGATATGAAGCTTTAAAATTACTCAATCACAAAGAAGAAACCTATCCAGAAAATAGTTCTTGAAACCGCCGCTAATCCGCCAATTGGCGAATAAGAGGTTCCAACTCCGATTCACCCGTAATTGGATTTTGTAGTTATTTACCTTTCGTTTGATACAAAACAGTTGAAAATATGTGGCAAAATGATAGAAATGATAGACTTACTAGAAATGTTGCTTCAACGCACTCATCTTGCTTGTTGTTGTGCCATCCACCTTTTTTTACGAATGCAAAACAAAACACATGCGTGGGTAAACTGTTCTCGGGATTCCCACCGGGTCAATTCTTTCGTAATTCTTTCTCGGGATGAAAATAATTTACCATGCCAAAGGTTTTTGGGATCACCTCACGAAGGAAGATATTGAAATTAAGCCGGAGAAAAATAATTTCAACAGATACTCTGGGTACTCCACCCGCAACGCCTGGAAACCCGTTCTGCAGAAGATATTATTAGTGAGGGAAAATTCGCGAATGTTACATTATTCTGGAACTAACGCCATCTAGCGTCACAGTGATAGCAAATCGTGATGCAATTGACCAAATTATCTCGTAATTGCAGTTAGAGAATATTATTTATGAAAAAGGCCACATAAGGAAATAAACTATTTCTTATAGGTGCAGTTTTAAGAACTGGCATCATTCTTTTTATTTTATTAAATATTTATTTTTAAAATATTTTTAATTAATTTCAACTATTGAAACAATGAGTCTTAGCAACCAAAAATTAAATAAATCAACATTCAGCCCTGATGATGAGCGCCGAGACGGAGCTTGAAACGTTGGCCGTTGTGAAAGAGTTAATTTCCCCCCGGTGGGAATCCCAGGAACAGTTTACCCACATATGTGTTTTGTTTTTCATATTTCACAAAACACATATGGCATGTGGCGGCAGAATCGTGTGCTAAAAGGTGCAAAGAAGTGCAGCGGCGGGTTTAAACGACAATAATTCACAATCGAGAGACAATAAAAATTTAAAAAATGGAGGTGCACGTGTGTTTACCGTGGGTATGAAGAGGATATTACATATTTAGGCTCTAAGGCGTCGCATTTCTCAGTACTGTGCTGGCATCAAACTAGAATTTATCATTCCATGAATCCCACGATATCTACTAAATTTGATATGATTTCGTGAAGGTCTTTTCCGGCAGGAAGAATACCGTTCAGATTTTATAAACATCGTAGGGAGAATAGGGCTTTCCATAGAGTCCAGAGTGTATGTTTTTCAGTATAGTGTCAGAATATGGGCGTTCTGGAATCAGTGACGGGTACAGAAATTTACTTCGGGGGACACAACCACTTGAAGCTACGTATTTTACTGTTACATTATTGAATCTGAAATATTTAGCCAAATGATAACTATTGACCTGAGATAGGAGTATTAGATGCTACATTAAATAAATATATGAAGTCATGCGAGTGGTTTAAAATAAACGGACGATGAATCCTCTACCTGATACCA
Organism: Ischnura elegans; assembly: GCF_921293095.1. Classification (NCBI taxonomy): domain Eukaryota; kingdom Metazoa; phylum Arthropoda; class Insecta; order Odonata; family Coenagrionidae; genus Ischnura; species Ischnura elegans. The sequence continues at coordinate 105,844,471 of NC_060248.1, forward strand.
ACAGAGTTTGTCTCACAGATTCCCAAGTTTGTACGAAAAAAATGCAGCTTGGAAGTGATATAATTTCTCAGTTACTCAAAAGAATTCATAGTTGAAAAGTGCATTTTTGTTGAAGCTTGCGCGTAGATATTCAACGGGCGCATTACGATTCAGAGTGAGTAAAATGTCTCGAGCGTTTTCTCACGGTCCAGCAATGGCACTTGTTGCGTGGGAGCGACAGAAGTGATGTACAAATAACCTCAATGCAATTTTTTTCGCCAAAGAAACCAATCGGTGGCGGAGTGACGCCTATAACACGCCGTCTATCCGTTTCAAGGACTTTGGAAGCGGCTGTTCAGCCATCCGTAAGGACCTTAAATCCCAATGAACCCTTTGAGAGGAGTGTCGCAAACTCCAAAGGTGTCCGTTGGAATCGCGATTGCTTCATTTGCATCCCCACCCATCCCATCGCTACATTATATTTCAATTTTTATAATCGTCATCATAAGTCAACAATCCTAAGATTGATTTTATGCATCTGAAAAAAAAAACTTATTCAATTTTAGGAAAAAATTGCCCACACCCCATTCATTTGAAACAGCCATAGTCTTCGAGATAGATACATACAATTAAAAATACACAAAAAATGAATTAAAACATTAAATTTTTATAATATATTTATGCTAACAATACTGCTCTAATGCAACTTCAAGGTAATTCTTGTGGGTAACTACCATCACCAATTGAATGATATTTGTCAGAAGCGTGCGTAATACGAAATTAATTTCAGATCACTCGCAGATGTTATTTTTCTGGAACAACATGGATCACCATCGCCATTATTCAATATTCCTAATATTGGTTAGACGCAGCTCTTGTTCCCTCCGTTCCGTTAGTCTTTTCATAGTGACGTATTTCCTCTCGTTTACATCCTTTATAACCTGTCCTACGTCTATTCGGGGACGCCCCTTCCCCTTCTTGGCCCTCTCGTCAACCTGTCCTTCGACGATTGTTTACATCAAGCCATCATGCTTCATAATGGGGCCAAATAACTTGTCTCGTCTTCACATTAAAAATTTATTTAGAAGATCTTAAGGTATTTTTATTTATTTGAAAATATATTGTTTACCTCCATAGAGATTTTATGCATACTTCCTGAGTCGCAATTAGTGTTTTTTCATTCGTCGAGTATTATTGGTCCATGAAATGAAGAATTATCATTTTAAATTGTTCTTAAATTAATTTTTTTCTGTATTGAAGTCATAATCACCGCTTCGGTTAAACTTCATTCCTTAACAATCTGTCCTGGTCACCCAAGGAATCAGAATTCCACTGACATTTAGTCGGCCACCGTGACCGGCATGGCTTTCACTGCCGGTCACTATGACAGGCGTGGAAATAAACGCATAAAAGGTAGTATTTCCAAGGAATTTACACATTAAACTAACTCTTTGGTTGAATGTGTGACGGCAATTATCTTGCGCATTGCTTACTTCAACAATTTGATGCTTAATCATTAGCGAGTTAATGCGAAGTGTTTAATTTTTACGTCAACGTGTCCAAGATTTTAAGAAATTACTAGTATTAAATCCGTGCTTCAATTAAACCGAGTATCGAAGTATTATGGAGTGATTTTGAAATTCCACTAAAGAACCTCGGTACTTCTAACGAGAACATTCTGTATTGCTTCACCATTATTCTTTGGTCCACTATGCCTTTTATTGATAGCAGAATTGATATTTTATCACAATCAGACATATGGATATATTTGAACTCACGAAGGCTATTGCCATACAAGGTCAATCATAATCTTTTATGTTATCAAGTACTTATCCAAAATAAAGAATTTTTTTTTCATTCCTAATATTGTAACAAATGAAATTTTATGAAAACGAAATGAAACGTTTAACCTTAACTGCTACCAGATATTCATAAAAAATTTACTAACCAGATTATATTTAAATGGTAATAATAAAAATAACTTGCTACAACAGAGTATAATTTTCTCCTTGAGATTTTGGTCCATTCTGAGTTAAGTTGAGGCGGAGTGGTATTTTTGGAAAAAAAACTTCTTTATATCAGTTTCAATCTAAGTATTTTTATAAGCAGCTCTCTAAGCAAATTTTCAACGCCATTGAGTCCTAACTTTGAAGGAATTCCAATCTTCCGACGCGAGGAAGGTCAAAGGTGATGACGCATTTTGATTTAACGCCTTCACGCGGATTATTTCGTAGGAGAGATGACTCACCCTCAAACCAACCAAAAGTTATAGAAGCGCTAATTTATTCACCGTTTTTTATTTTTCGAATATCGTGGTGTGAGAGAAAACGCAGCCTTTTCTTTTGATTACCGTTGATTGTTCGTCAAGAGATGCGCCTAATACCAAAACTGCGTTAATAGCTGAGACGCGAGAAGAAAATCGAGCAGAAACGCAAAATATCCGATGAGTGAATAAATTATCGAGATAACTAAAGACTCACGACAGTTTTAATATTATTTTTATTTCTCTGAGGCTTTGGGGGGGGGGGAATCTATCCCCCTCATCCCCCCCCCCCCCCCCATGGTTACGCCACTGCAATCCATATTCTGCACCTTGACAGTACACATAGTCAAAGCTATGGTCATTAGACGTGCAGCTAGGAATTGAGGCTAGGGGGGTTTTTTGGCACAACAAATACTGGGAGTTAGGGGCGTGGAATACCCACCAGGGGAAGCGGGAGGTGCGGGGGCCCTCCCCCATAAAAATTTAATATAAATGGTTCAAAATGGTAAGTTTTACGGCCTTCTGAGGGATATTTTTATTATCCTTACATTATTCTATAAGTAATATTAGATCAATTAAGTAAAATGGATTAAACTTTAAAAATTCTGTGAGCCCTAAGGGGGGGGGGGGGGTTTATCCCCCCTCGCTGCGCCACTGGTTGGGTAAACGAGTAGAGGAGTCATTCTAAGGATGATGACATTGTTTTCTTTTTGTAGTGTCTTTCTCCGCAGTATGAATTACGTCCATGCGTTTATCAATTTCGTCTCTACCGAGTCATTGTTCGGGGAAAAAAATTACCATTTTCTTGAAGCCGTGTTGACGCACTTTCATGTCGGTTGCTTTCCTTTTGAGTTCTGACGTACTTCACTTAATATTTGAGCTAAATTTTGGAGTGAGATTTTACCAATTCATCGTCGAGTCGGTATTGAAATTTTAAATACTTATAAACTCTAAATACTTTTAGATATTACGCTTTAATTTTTCTATATTGTCTATAAAATGGAATTCAAAAATGACACTGGTGTCTTTCAAAAGGTACCATCGATAAATAGTACAATGATTTATGCATAGAGGTTTCAGGTAGTCCTGGAGATTGTAGAAATCAATTTCTCACTGGTTTCCATTTAATGTCATTGATAATAGGCTCCAGTGTTTTAAGGGCTAACTCTTGTGTATACCTTGAAAACTACTACAGACTCAGCCCAAGGCTTGTCGTAGGTTCTTATCGGTACTGCTTCACTCAACGAAAACTTGACATCTTCCTGCAGCAATAAAATTGTGTCTCCTTTGTTTTGAATCTTGCATGAAAAGTGTAATTTTAATTTTTAACATTTTAGGAATGACTGTAGACTCATTTATAAGACTCCCTAACATTTATTCACCTTGTTATGGAAAGTAAAATGTGGAGTGATTTGGTTTTCAATTTCAGGTTTAATGTAAAAAATCTCTTGAATATATGTCAGAATATTCGTGATTTTTGTAGCCTAAATTTGAACTAGGGAAATTTTTTTCCGCTTCCATCCACCACACGTGCTGATTTGCAATGAGGCCTTGAAGGGTATCTGGGTCGCCTCATGAGTAGCGTAACGACATATTTAAAAGTGAGAATCTCTTAAATTATGCGGGAAATTCTTTTTCTGAAAATAATATTACGTTGAATTTCTATTTCAGTGTTTATCTGTAGCTATAGTTTTTCAAGGATTCTAAACTTCTATGGCGATATCCCAATTTGAATGCACGAAATTTTGGGAAAAGACCGTATTTTATTTCTAATGTTAGCGGATATGCAAAATCCATTCATCAAGAAAATATGGTTTAGCATATTAAACTATTAGCTACAAATATACACTTCTGTTGCTTATTTATATTCCTTGAGTAAAAATAGGTCCAGGCAAAGTCAATGATAATCTAGCCAAATTGTTATTCGATCAATTAATGTTAGTTTTAAGTGTAGTTATTTTATTTACTCTTAATAGTGTGGAGTTTAGATCTTCCCTCATGTTTTATATTAATGTTAAAAATTCGCAGCACTTCATTCCTGGGCATGTTAAACTTTACCTATGTGCTCTATACTAGCTTAATATACGATAATAACTGTAGTAACCCGATCGATGGACATTTTTTCCACCAATGCGTAGCTGATGTAACGAGAAGCGTTCCCTCGCTACCTGCCATAACAGCCTATCTGCGGACGCTTCTGGGCGACTCGCATGCCCTCTTTCTATTGAAATACGTACTCGCATTATGAATGCAACTATTTCACTACGCTCCTCCGTACCCTTCACTGCAAAGTACGCATTTTTAAACCGTTCGCTGGCGTCTCAGCTCGGGGTATTCACGGATGACTGGTCACCCGTGGCCAATTGAGACTCGCTCACTTGCTCCGGATGATAGTTACGCCACCTCGGCGAAGGCGGAGTCAGGGGTGTTATGTCTCGTGGGATGAGGAGTGTCAGGGGGAGGTGAAGCTGAGGGTAAACAATTTGTAAGAGAATGAATGGGCTTTGTGGCGGATTCAGGCTTCGAGGGAGATAGGAGTATATTCCCCCACACCCAAAGTTCTAAAGAAAATTACTTTTGCCGTGGATAGCAGTATGAAGATGTACAAATAAAATGGAGTTGGATCAAATACTCCTTTTTGACTTTTTGGCTTCTGATTCCAAAAATAATAACGCGGTTTTTTTTATCTATTACGCCAGTCGATAGTCGAGCGTATTCCATAAATCTTCGTCCTCGATTTGAAAAACAAGACAAAATTAAATGAATAATCCCAGGAGTTTCGTTTCACACAATTAAAATAGCTTACTTTCGTCCAACCATAGTCGTGTGATTTCCTTAAAAATCCAGAATAATAAATAAAATGTCGAAATGACTGGCTACCCAAGAAAAATCATTTTCATTATAACTGCAAAGTCCATCCAAAAAATGTTTGCGCTACCTTAGCTCAGCATCTAAGGAGTTGCGACCCCAAATTTATAGACGAAAATGCTTAAAATCGTCTCCCTTACCAACTCTGAAAGTACTGCAGATTCCTCGTGAAATACCCTTTACATAACTTTTATATTTGAGGTACGGGAAATGCCTATTCTAAATGCGGTGAAAACTTCGAGATATGCAAGCGTTTGTTTTAAAGGAATGATTCGAAAGAGAAAAAAATACAAAATGGTACTTGCCGAGCGGAAATCGTGCACCTTAACACTTTTTTATGTGTGATAGACTGCATTGGTTCACCGGCAGGCACTACTCCAGTATTTAGTATTTATGTGTCGAACCGCCCTTGGGTGGACGGAGGCGTCAGGCGTAACAGAATGGGGATGGCGAAGGAAATAAAAAGAGTCTGATAGAGTAGTAATTAAAAGAAAGCCCCTCACTCATTTTCGCGTTTCCGCCGGAAGTTTTTAATGTTCCATTCCATAGTCTCTCTTAAAAAAATAAAAAGACTAATGGAATTCGAGGATATGGCAGCGGTGCGAGACCAACCGTTTATTTCCACCGCCCGCTGCATCCAGTATCTCACCCTGTGATTGGAATCGTTACGTTTTGGTGTTGTAGAAATGAGACATATTTTTCAGAATGCTTTCGCACCGTTAAAATGACGACTTGAAGCGTGCTAGTGCCCACAGCGTGAGGTCGGTGAGCGCATCGGTCGTTAAAATTCATCGACCATGCTGGGTCGCAGTCATAAGGACCGCTCCTAAAATCCCCGGCGACAGAAGGCCCGAGACAAAACGCTCGGGGAAAAATCCCCGCGGCGACCAAACGCCCGAGACGGACTTCACACGTAACAATTTGGAAATTTATTGATAGTAGAAAATTAGAGCAGAGTGAGCAAGAGAAAGTGATAGTGTCAATACACGCAGGTGATGCGAGGATTATAAAAAAAGCATGAGTGCATGAAAAATCGGTTATTAAAATGTGCCAAGAATATGAAGGTGATGAAAAATTATTAATTTTGCAAGGTGTTGCTGCAAATATAAAGTTTCAAATGAAAAGCATTCCATTCCCTTGAATTTCAGTTATGTATTTTTTGATTTTTGTTAATAAATTGTTTAATGTTGTAGTGAAATATCTACTTTAATTAATTAATTAATTAATTAATAATTATTAGTGGATTGTTTTCCTAATTGTATTGGATTTTGCCATGCGGGGATTTTGTCATCGGGAATTTTGTCACCGAGCCTTATGTCCTCAGGGGCTTTAGTCGCCGCGGATTCTGCGCCGATTCTTATGTCGGTAACCCGACCATGCTTTGAATTACGTGCAACTCCCTTAGCAGTAAATTCTTCTCGGGATTTTATCCGGGTAAGCTCATCGATCTCCACCGCGGCCGACGTTTAGATGGAAATCTTCTCCATCGTCATCAGGGCCGACGGGTTCCATGCCCTAATTAAGCTGAACCCCTCGTTTCCATTGAAGTTTTTTGAAATGTTTATCCGGGAAACACTTCAATAGAAACGAAGGGTTCAGCTTAAGTAGGGCATGGAACCCGTACCCTACTTTGCACAGTGTGCACCATTATGGAGCTATAATATCTGAGTTTGGCAGGTTAGCCAACAAAACTGTTGTCTACAAGCCAACTGACGCGGAAGAAACCCCGAGAAAAAATTCAAAGATCAAATCATATCCCCGGAAACCTTAGTTCTAACGGGAATTATCTTGACTAAATGCCCAGGGGACATGCCTATCTAGGCAAAAATTTAATACAAGAAAGAAATTAATATGAAAAATAGCGTTTTGCAAGAAATAAAAACGTTTTTTATTCGACTTTTCAAAAATTTCACGGGGAAAACCGTTTTTTCCTATCACTAGGAAGATCCCACTGTATCGGCAGACAGCGTAGTATCTTCCGGGAACTTTAATCCCACACCCCTCCGTTCACTTTTAATAAATCACTTCATTTCCTCTCTTTGCTCGAAAAGAACGTACAAAAACGTGTTTTTCCGTAATTTTGTAGATGGCGTTTTTCATAGTATATCGTGTTAACTGAATAACCTGAACCTTATTGCCATATTTTAACTCCTTTTACATTTAATTAGCTCCTTCTTTAAATTTCTTCATTAGTCTCTCAATAGCGAGCCCCCAAGATGTACGTGTTCCAGTCCGGTGGTGAGCTCAATGAGTGTTCACATGCGATTTTACAGGCGCCATACATCTCATTGAAAATGCCTTACGTAATAATGTCACATTTTATATTTCTATATGATAAGTGATTTTTGTTTATATTAATTTATCTGCGTGAACTGCAAGGGAATTAAATAAACTCAATGCACAGTGGAAATGCTGCTCCAGGTAAAAATTTAGTACGAGAAGGAAAAAAGTGAAGAAAAAAAACTTTTTTCATGAAAAAATACATAATATTTTTACTCAACGTTATGAAAAGTCCACGGAGAAAAACTTCTACAGGTAAAAATTTGATACAAGAAAGGGAAATGTGAAAAAAAACGTTTTTAATGAAAAATGATGTGTTCTACTCGACATTACTATAAAAAATCCACGGGAAAAAAATAATGAGATCTCAATGTAAAGGTAGACAGCGTGGTAAAAATTTAGTCAAGGTAAAAATTTAGTATAAGAAGGGAAAAAAATGTGAAAAAAACGAAAACCTGCTGGTAAAGATTTTAGTAAAAGATGGGAAAAATGTGAAAAAAAAACGTTTTTCATGATAATGTTTTTTACTCGACCTTATAAAAATTCCATGGGAAAAAAACATATAGGATGCCACTGAATCGGTAGACGGCTTGGTATCGTCCGGGAACTCCACCTCTCACACTATTCCGTTCACTTTTAATGCATCCATGCCCTCTCCTCTCTTTGCATACTGGCCACTCCCTCCCACGTGTTTCTCCCTCTCTCTCTTTCCCTGCCTTCATCCTATTCAGTTTCACCTTCTCCCGTTCATTCTTCCCAACCTACAACACTACTTCGATAGGGTGGTTTCCTTCATCAAAGAAAACGAAAGGCATTGATTGCGATTCGTTACTCACCATTAGTGCATTCATAATATAAAAATTATTTGGTTTTAGAAATTTCAGTTTAGACGAATGTTAATGGTCAATTTTAACCTCATTTGAAAAAGGCCAGATTGGCGCCCACGCGATGCCACTCCACGTGACGTCACAGGGACCCAGATGCTATACGAGTAGTCAGGAGTTTTACATCGTCTGAGATTACCAATGCATGCATGAGACACAGATCTCAGGAAAACATTTCTTAATAATCACCTATTAAAACTGGCTAAGGTCGGAAAGTTTCCTTCGTTTGATAAGGTATTAATAATCCTTATTTAAGCCAAGCGCTACTCTGCCAAGCCAAGGGTACTCTACTACCTGCTAGCCGCCAGTATCTTAGCGGCGCTCAAAGCCTCGCACCAATGTGGCATCACACGGCGGCAGCCGGAACCAGAATCACATCACACGGGCTTTTCCCAGCATTCATACTTAACCTTCGCGTTTTTGCGGGCTTTAGAAATTTCACTTTTCATTTAATCGCGAAAAATAGATATCGTCATTTAAAAATCTAAAAGCGAGAAATACTTACTCCAGGAGTAATAATATTTCGATTTAGGTAATTGAAAAATAGGAAACCACCCTATTGCCTCACCCTCACATTAGCCACGAAACGTGGAAAAGGGAAAAAAAGGCTTTTAGCACCCGTGACGTCAGGGGAACGTGAGAACCCATTCTTGAATAATTTTTCCATTATATATTCGCGGGAATGATTCCCTTCCTCCCTACCTCACCTCACCTCACTCCCTCATTCCATTCCCTTAAAAGTTTTCCTTCCCCCCACCCATCCTCCCCTCACCGTGGCGATCAGGCAGATTCTATCTCTCCCATTGTTCAGGGATATCGCGGTCTTGTGTGTAACGTGGGACCATCGACTTGGTATTCATGGGGGAAAATATTATGGCTATCCTCAACACTCATCAAAATATTTTGCTCATAGTTGGGATTTCTGCTATTGTTTCCCTCCTGTGTTCCATTCTTAGCATTTTTTTTGTTGGGAACAGTCTTGAGTATCTACTGTCGTTAAACTTTGACTGAGTCAGGCCAGACATATTTTTTTTAGCCAAGTAGTAGGTACAGCGCGTATCCACACATAGTGAATCATGCATGCTTATAAATATTTATAATAATGATGAATAATTGTTTGTATGGGGTGGACAGCTCCCTCTAGTACTATCTTACCCCGCGCACAAACTGCATATCATTTAAGACAAATAGGCTTTGAATAAATTTTGATGAAAACATAATATGCGGAAACCCCGTCTTATGCGTGAGGGTACTAGGAGAGAATAACAATAAGGATTAATATAAATAAAAAAATAACGGTTACATTTGGGTTACGTTAAGTAATCTCGAATCGAAGTTGCATTTGACAAAAGATTAATATTTTTGTCTACCTTAGATGACAAAAATTGTTCGTTTCCCTCACACACGTATTAATTTATTTCCATTCCTCAGAAAATAGCACTTTTCTGCCTTTACGTCCGGGTTTTTGTTAACATTCAAACGTGCACAAACATCCATACCTTGGATTAGAGTAACTTACCCAGGCGGTGCTTGAACATGCGGCCTTTGGTTTGACAGGAGACGACTTTACCCCGCCACCACCGAAGCAGGCAAAAATATGTTAGCAATATTGTCCTAACATTCAGAGGAAAGTTTGATTTTTAGGTGTAGGTAACCGCACTCAGTCATTTTTTATGAATATTAAACGCTCAAAGTTTGGCCACTCATTTATTGAAGCATAAAAATTTCTCTATGATGATAGTAAGAATTACGGTCACCCTAAGGTATTGTGCAGGGTGATGTGAAAATTGTTACGATTTCTCCTGCAAACTCGGCAGCGTGACTAATTTTAGAGACTGCTCTATTTCTGCGATCAAGTTTCCACGGGCAACAGACCTAAAAGGGGGATGAAATGAGGTCCAGTGGGAAAACGTGGAACTGTAAACTGCCCATCTGAAGACCAACACTTTTTCATCCACTGTCCAAAGATACACTCTTATATCATCCACTCTGCGGAGACTATTCTCACCAACTTATTGAACTTAACTTATTCAGTATATTCTGAAGTATTTAAAAACTAAAAGCGTACAAATGTTACTCGTAACAATCCATGTATTTTTCACTTTCCTTGTAGGACTAATAAGTATTTTGGGTGAAAGGAGAATCAAAGTCAAAAGTGTGTCCACCGCTAACTTTTCCCTGTCAGTTACATATCAATTCATAAAGAAATGTGTACTCTATTCATGGAAGTATTCACAGACGAGTAGAAGAACCAACCTACGAGGACTTAAAAAAAGAAATTTCTAAAAAATAACTAAGAGAGAAACCGTTACATAGCATGGCAATATTTATAAACTTTGGGGAATAAAAAATGGCTATTGGCCATCCTGTTGAATCCTGTCGTTCATTAACTTGTAGGTTGGCATCAAATTAAGGTAGCATAATCTGCTTATCAATTCATCAGTCCCTTCCACTGTGAAACTGATAAATGAATTTCACTCAATAATATTTGTCGGATTAATACGCCCTCATGATGCGGTGATTTTCTAGAAGGGAATATATAATAGTAACCTACTCAATCGTAAAGGAAGGAAAGTAAGTTTTTACGGAAAAGGATGAAAGGAAGGTTATAGTGTTATGTTGCAGCATGGACCTAGAGCTGAGGAATAGACTGGTGAAATGTACAATCTTAATCTATGACTGAATTGTATAGATGCGAAACGTGTACCTTGTGAAGAAGAAATAGGCGTAGGATCAACGCTTTTGAGATGTGGGCGTGAAGGTAGCTAGAGACAGTGAAGTGGATGAATTAATTGAGGAATAAGGATGTGCTGGAAAGAGTTGGGGAGGAGAGAACATAATTGAAACAAGACACAAGAGAAAGGGGCATGGTATCGGGCATATTTCAAGAGGGAAGGAGATTTATATATACGGCAGTAGATGGAACAGTGGAAGGAAAAATGGAAAGAAAAAGAATGAAGATGACAGACAAAGTGAGGTTAAAAGGAAGTTATAAGGAAACCGAAGAGGAGGCACGGGAGAGGAGGAGGTGGAGACAAATTGGATGTTTGGGACCTGCCAGTAGGCAAAAAACCAGTTGATAATATATAGCATCAAAATTCTTTCGCATCGGATTATACAACGGTTATAATACTTGAGCGAGACTTGGATAGGGAAACATATTCGACTTTTGCCAACGTTGAAGCATATTTTATCTATGCATAGATAATGATGGATTGGAAACTTGAGAAGCACTACCTCAATTTTTCTCTAAATATTTTTATTCAGAAATTCGTGAAAAAGAATATTGCACACCTTTTGAATTGTTCCTTACTTATACATATTTTTATGCATGTCGCATTTTTATACCTACAAGGGTAAGTTGGTGTAGAATGATTCAGGGATAACTTTTATATATTTCGATCTGAATTTCACGTCGCTTGAAATTTACTAATCAGGTCAAGGTAAGAAGATATCATATAAAATTCCAGCATGGAAGTGTGGCAGTGGAATCGAAAATAATTCAGACTCTAGTGGTTATGTTTCTTGATTGAAGATTTCGCGGCTCATGATGATTAAAAATAAGTCACATACGGGTGTATGAGTCACATCACGACACGCGGCATACACCCGTATGTGACTTATTTTTAATCTAGTGGTTATGCTCCAGGAGCCGAGGATGTAATGAGATGTCGGTTTAACCTGTAAGTAAGATATGGACCTAAGATTTTCCTCTAAACTCTCAGGGACAGGATAGGTCGCGATACATTCGATACTTCGAAAGCTGTTACTATTTACTGCTAAAATTTTTATTGTAGACTTGATACGGAAAACAACTTACTCGATCATTCATTAATCTTACTCTGTGTTCATTCCATGATCTTAAGTTTCTTCAGTACTTAATTAGCCAAATTTTTCACATAAGTTCACTGCAATGATAGTTTGATGATTGAGGTTAGAGTACATTAAAACCGACAAAAATAATGACATTAGTAAATAATGAAGTCCATGTTAGGAAATATGCTGGGGAAAATGAGCTAATATCTCAGTAATGCTAAGAAAAAATATGTATTTTGATTTAAATAATATGGCAGCGATTGTGTGCAGTATTTACGTACGATTGTGATAACGAAATTCTTTTCAGATGCATGTCTGAAAAAACGTCTTAAATTTACGAGCAAAGATTATGATAAGGATATGGATGAATTAAAGGCCACAAGCATGGAAGGAATTCAAGGGATCAATGATTAATTGGAAATTTCAGGGAGCCCTTATCTCGGGAGAAATCCTTCGATAAAGTGGGGAGAAAGAAACAGGAGCCGACGTCGGAAAGGAATCGCATTCATCTGCGGTCGCACAAATTGTGAGCTGCCGCACCATCCGAAACCCATTGCGACGGGGTGTCGACTTATTTTATTTCCTCTCTCTCTCATCCTTCTTTCCTCCACGAACCATTCGCCTCGCCGTCTGCCGTGTTCACCTGTACGGCGTAAATCTCGCGAAGCGAAACCTTCGGAATGTATATGCGAACGTACATACGCCAGCGAGAGTGTGTTTGTTCAACGGGATTTCGTATGTCTCCCCCACTCCCTCTCTCTCAAGAGAGGTTGGTCGAGAGAAGGGGAGGAGAGGGTTTGGTGTTTTTTTATATTTTATTTTTAAACGAACGCGTTGATTTAGGTGTCGCGATGGCTCCCGGCAGATAGCGAGGGAACTCTCTTGGGGAGATACGACCGCTGGGAATGTCGGGGATTCGCGATTCAAGAAAGAGGAGTCGAAGAAAAAGATGAAAAAAAGTGTTTTTATTTTTGCCTTCCTCTCCCTTTTCATTCCATTCCTGCCTTCCCATTGCTATTCGATTCATCCGCCGTCTCTTTTCCTCCATAGATGAATAAAATGCGTTGGTTGAGTAAAGTAGTGAGTATAGCGGAGTTACAGCATATTTTTATGCAATTGCTTACAGGGGTCAATAAAATTTTATAGAGGAAATACTTCCAGTTAGACAATTTTTATAAAATCTTTTTGAAATTGGCCGAATAGGTCATGAAAGAGAAATTTAGAAAGGATAATTTTTTAGCCGTTCACCTTTTACTAAACAATAATCATTGCAATTTGTCTATTATTCCCAGATGAATCTATGCAGAATAGTTATTGCGGACAGTCCTTCTCTTTCTTACGACAGTGCGGTAGTGTGCGGAAATTGATGATAAGTTTCAAGATATAATGAGTGGATTAAAATAAATACAAATTTACTTTTTACTTCATACTTTTCGCTTGATTTCATAAACTCGCTTTTCTGTTTGTCATATTGTCCGGGTCAAACCGTGCAACTCAATTTTAACCCATTTTCCGATTAGCTATTAGTTAAAATTTTCAGGATGACTCAGAATCAGATGACAATACAATATTCTAACACTTTTGTTACGGTTTTTCTTGTATCTTGATTGTTATTCAGAATTAAAAATTAAAAATGGAGAAAAATGTTGTACAAAATGGGTCACAAAAATCCGGTGGCGGCGCTACGATCATTTAAAGGAACGAGAATGATAGAGTCATAACAACAAATTGTTTTACAAACTGAAAGTTATACTGAAACATGCGCCCAATATTTTTCTTTGTATATGAAGCAAATAATTTAGAGACTGTGTCAGGCTCATAGTAAATCTTTTGTATTCCTTTGAGTTCGCAATATAAACGCTTTTTTTATAAACATTTCTTTTTATTTTGAAAACATTATTGAAAATTTGGCAATTACCATTGAATAAGACCATGGAGTGAATTCGTTTCGGGTATCTCAGCTCTTTTATTCTGCTATTTCCCATCTCTGTTTCGATCCACCTCGTCCCCGTCTCCTCCTCACCTCACCCTTTCCCTCGACTTCGAGAAAATTCCTCCGTAGACGTCTCGTGGCATTTGACCTTTTTGCGGGACCCGCTCTGCGGGGTCGGAGTTTGTGACTGTGCGGCTGACTTGGGTCGTTCCCTCACGAATGGGTCCTCCTCACACCCACCGCATATGCATATACACGCGCGAAGTTATCTCCCTCTCTTTTTCTCTTCGTATACTGCTCGCTCGCCCCCACTTGAAAATGGGCTCTCCTCAAAGAAGAGGAGTTCGGTGTGCCCCTCGAAGCTTTGCCCTTTTGACTTTGCCATTCTGCCTCCCCACCCCCATTTCTTCCCTTCCAATTAACCCCTTCCTCAATCTCTCTCCTCCCGCGTCTCGCTTCCTGCTCGACTGGTGGAAAGAAGACGACTTTCTTTTCCTGATCTCTCGCGTATTTGGTCACGCCGTGGAGAGTGTGTGACACCGTTTGGTAATACGTGAGATAACTGATGCATTTTTCTCGCCCGCCGTCCCTTGCGTTTTTGGTGGAAGTGGGTTCGCAAGAACCGTAAGAATTCACGATCGACTGTCTAAGTTTATAAATAAATGTTAAATTTAATTCATTTCAGCGCATAGGTGCGTTATCATGCACTTATTTCCGGTGAGGTATTTGTTATTTGGCATTATTTATTGAGTTATTCTTGATAAAAATATGTATTAAGAAGAAGTACTCAAAGACCGAGAATTTAGGATGCCTTTACCATTCCAATTACCAGGGAAAATCGACTTTTTATTCAATGGTAACATTTCATAGCATTAAGGACAGAAGATAACCGTTGATAAGTTGAAAATTACACAGTATTTAAAAAAATGAAATATTAAACCTTCAGCATCACCTTGGTCGTTACTAAGGCATTTATAAAATTACTACCAGTATAATAAACAATGTAATATTAACCCTCCAATTTCATATTTATTTTCATATTTCTCGTAGGTGGTTACAAAAGCCGTTCCTAAAATATATGTATTAATTTGTATACTACAACTACGTAGTTATTTTCAATATGAAACTGTAAGGATGCATTCATTTTGTTCATTCAATTCTAATGGAACAATCGAAATCTTATAAAATAACAAGCAAATTTCGTAAGTTAAGTCAAATTCGATTGCATAGTAACAGTATAATCAACCAGAAATATCATATTTGAACCTTTAGCCCACAAATCTTATTAATCTTCGAACTGCCACTTAACGCTTCACATGGATTTCCAGTTAAGGAATGGTAAGGATTCTCACTTTAAAGTTAGACATGCATCCTAATGTATTCGTAGGTATATCCATTTCGTGTTAGCGGAGTTTCGTTGTATCTTATCTTGGGGAAAAATACGATATCGCCATATCCACTGCAGTGTCGGTGTGTTAAAGCCAAATGATATGGGTTCTGTCTGAGTGTATGTGCAGGAATTTTCCAGACAACATGGTCGCCGACCTTCTCGTTCCAGTGCAGTACGGGTGAACAGGCTGTATGAGATAGGGATGAGATTTTATATATCGATATTTTCTCTCTGTATATGTTGTTGCGGTGAACCAAGCGGTTCGATGCGGTCTATACCTAGAAAGTTTTCAGCAAATTTTTATGAATTTGGTATTTTAAGATTGCTACTTCGTATTAATGTTGTTAAATGCATTAAAATAATTTTTTCTACTGCCAAATTCACGGAGAAAGTTTTTCCTCGTATTTTTTAACTTATAATGCAGAACACGGAATTTTCAACATTATTATTGATGAATAGTACCACTAACATTTCAGCTATACTACACAATGATAGCACCAGTATGTTGTTCATTTGTGCGTGAAATTTTTGGGAGGCAAATGATAAATAAAATGGAAAGTAAATCATAGAGAAAAGCTTTGATCTAAAAGAAAACAGTAGTTGGCTTGAAACGAGCTTCGTTTTTCTTTAAGTCAGTAATTTATGCTTCCAATGAAAAGTGAGATGGGCATTCTACACTTAATATTTGGGTGTTCTGTGTATTTTCCGTACCAGGGCATAAATTTTAGGTTAGTATTCTCAGAGATGAGCCTTCAAATGTATTGGTTATCTTTAATTGAGGCACATTTGTAGTCGGAGACTAGCGGATCCATACGTGACACGAGTTGTACCATGAAATGATGAAATGGACGGCCTCCTTAACTACTGCATGCAATAAATTCTCATATATTTTCAAGTATTGCGTCTCTCAGATGAGGCTCAAGAATTTGGATTCTTTGGATATTCATGCTAGAGCACATTTTCACGGAAATTCTTCATACTCCTATCATTCCCCATAAATTTGTTCGTGTACCTTTATTGTGCTCAATGCCATTCTAAAGTCAAAAGTATTCGTACTAAGCAGAATGCACTTTCATCATTTTGGAGATTCAGTCGAATTCTATGTTCTGTACGTTGCAGGTCTAAAAATGGAACATCCAGCATACTGCAAAGGAATCAGCGGACAAGTGACTAAAGCTATAGCTTTGTGAAATTCATGATCTTCCCGTAAAAAATTATCAGGAAAACATAGTTAACTAAGAATTACTTTTTCGGGAAAAATAGTGCTTCGGAAACGCTATTAGCGTCTTGTACTTTGAGAATATATGTATCGATGTAACTGATAGCACACGCATGGGTATCGATTTAATCTTTATGGGTTTAATCTTAGGCTATATCATTTTCATTCGTCATATTCCTCCATTTCCGATTTTAGAGATCACATAAATTATCACCTCTCGTCGATCGTCTTACGTAATCCTCCGCATATCTCATGTTCCGACAAAAAAACATTCAAAACGCTTGTGACCCTATCATTTGTGCTATGAAATATCAAAGTCGAATGTTTTCTCGTTTCGTATTCAAATTACATCTATTTATTTCCGATCCATGAGGTCTTTGACCGCTAAATCGTCGAATATGTATCTTATTTCAAGCATTTTGTCCTATCTCATTGGGATCCGTAATGGCCATGAGCACTTAATGACATCATCTAGTGAGATGAATCTCTAACTTTACTATCCTAGCGGAAGGTCGTGGACTCCCTGGGATGAGCCTCTCGACCAAATTGAATGGGTGACGCAGTGCTTAATAGACACTGCCACTCCTCCTCTAATACGTTTCCTTTTTTCATTCATGTTGTTTCTCATTTCCCCGAGGCGCATTAATTTTCTCTCCTCAGTCCTTCGCGCCCATTCCAAGCGTCCATTCATTCCCGGCAACTGACCAGCAGCGACGGCGGCGGTGGAGACTTCAACGTTCGGGGGCAGTCACTCTCCCACACGTTAAAGTCTCCGCCCGTCAATTACATCAGCGAGCCACTCCTCGAAAATCGATTTAGTGCGAAGGCTTGAGTTTTCACATCTCGAGGGTCATGGTTCAAATAAAGGAATTATGATGAGGACGCACCCCGCCCTTTTGACAGGTCATATTATGTCTTTTTTTGCTGTATCATTCAATTCTTAAAACTTAGGTTATCGCCTTGAAATTATAAGAGCATATATAGTAGAACTCCTTCTGAAGTAAAATTTTTGTGTTTGAAATACAGACACATATTAATATGCGTATTTTTAATATACTGTGGGATATGAAGTAATGATTCTTTGCACTTTTCCACATAAATCTTTATTTCAAAGGTGTCAGCATGTTTCACTAAAATAAAGATTTATGTGGAAAAGAGCTCATTTTCATAGCTTCGTATCCTACATATGCATTTACATAATGTAACAGCCTCCACCTCCATCATAATGTAACAGCCTCCACCATGTCAGTAGTATACTCTCAACCATTATAAATTCCGGGAAGATTGTTGTTGGTGAAATACTGCGTGAAACGTTGAACATTTTTCTGCTTGTAACTCTCACCATGTAACAACACAATTAGGTCTTTGGAAGAATGTCAAAATTATCATAATAATAATGACAAATGGAAACTTCACCCACTTCACACTCAATAATTCTACCAGAAGGTTAGTTTCTCAAGACTTGACACTAATAAGCCACAGGCGTGTGAACATCACGTACTTAGAGTAAGGGGCCCAGGATCCCATCCGTGAACCACCGCGCAAGGAGAGGGTTTCAGACAACGGTGCTGAGAGGATTCAGTGGGGATTTGAACCCAGGGTCCCCAGCTCTCGCAAAGCACTGTCTACACTGCGAACATACTCTAAATGAAAACTTGGAATGTATGAATTATTGCAGTCATCGCGAAATTTTCGCGATAGACTCGGACTTATCCGTTAATGATGATCTAGTGCTTCCCGAAGAATAACCTAGATAAATTACTATCGGGTTTCGATTTTTCCGAATTTGCTGAACAAGTAGGGTTTTCCTGCATTTATTTCACTTCCTTTGCTCAGGTGTCTTGTAAAAATTACCCCTGTATTGAATAATAGATAAAGTTTTCATTCTAGGAAATGTTGGCTACTTAAGATCGCTACATTTTACCAAAATACATCAATGCTAAATACAAATGTAATAATGTTTGTGGGTAAACTAAGTTTTAGCATTTAAATAAAACTTGAATATTTTCTGTGCTGGATTTGAATTTTTTAAAGATATCATTGCGTTTAATTTCAGAAAGTTAAGTTCCAGCCAATGAGAAGACCGGGGGGCAAATGAAGTTGCGTAAATACTGAACAACCATCGGACATAATGTATCTTCTCAACCGATTGTAATCCCGAGAGGACATTATCCGACCGAATCCGTTAACTCATCAAAAAGATGTATAGTTAATACTACGAGCATTTCTCAGCGATCTCAACCGGCGTCAATGGCCTCGAGTTTGGGTCGCGTCTCCCTAGCAACCAAGCAACCCGATGAGAAGTTATATCCTTTCCTCCCCGCTGTCTCGGAGGACACTTCATTCATTCCCAGCGAGAGAGGCGACCACTCCCGCGTCGGGTACAACTCTTCTTTTCGCATCAATTACATCACCCCGCTCTCCGCCATCTGCGCTGTTTCGCTCCCATGCCTTATCTCATTCCTCCTTCTTCTCCAACCCTCCAACCCCCACCTCTCCTTATTTCTCTCGTTCTTTAACTCTCGTCCTGCCTACACCATCCTCCGTTGATGAGCCACGAAACACCCTGTTACAAACCTTCTTGTACCTCAAAATCTCCTCCGTATATTTCATCCTAAGGGGGCAGCGTCGGTCAATGTCAAAAAAATAAAAATATTTGTCACACCTAGAGGAAAGAATGGTGTGATATGAGTCACAACTTGAAGAAATTCCTTTGGATGTTGGATAATGGCGTGGAGATTGTGATTTCATATGGAGTGAACAATAATATCATACATTATTGAGCAGTGTCAGGTGGAATTGGGTTACCACTCTGCTAAGGCTGCTATTTTTCCTTTGCATGCTTGCATATTCATGTGTTCGGAGTGGATAGCATTTGATGAAAAAATTCGTGAAAATTATCCGTGTGCAAAAAGAGGTAGGATAAAAATCAAAATTCATTAAATTTGAAGTTTTCTTAATGATTGTATCCCGCTGTTTCAAGAAACTGTAGATTAAAATTTATAAGGCACGGGAAATGTAAAATGCGCAAAAAATTGTCTTGGTTTCTAAATTTAAAAACAGAATGAAATATTGCTTTTTTGTGCAAAATGCTTTTGAATACGAGTGCTGCTACATATGAGTTTAAGCTCTCCACTAGTTCATGGTGATTAGTGCTGCTTAACATATGCGGAATACAGAGAAAAGGAGAATACGAAAAGCGGCATATTCGATGAAATTAAACTTAATCGGAGCGGTTTCTGTGGACCGACTGCTCAATTAGTAGAAAAGTTACTCGACTATCATAATTTTACACATTTGAATTGAAAGTATCGACAAATTCATATATTTCTCAAGTCTTGAGTTAAAATATTCTTCACTTTTTATTAAAATATTTTTAGTAAGTTAACCCGCAAGCAATACTACATTTCTGAATGAACATTGGCTCTATATTTTTGTAAAATGTGGCGACCATAAGCTTTAAAGAATTTCTAAAATAGGTAGACTGTTAGATGGATTTTAAATGAGCAACCTTATGTTTTTCATACTGAATTCATCGGCGAATGAACGTATTTAGAATAGTTCAAATATGAATATGAAATATGCTGGTGATTTCTTGAGTGAATGAATGACTGCGGTAAGCAATTAATCCGAAAATTTTACTGTTGATAAGTTCTCAGATTTTTAAATCTACAGTTCTATCCAGTCAGTTGATATACTTACATGTATCAAGCATTTGAACTGTTATTATTATTTAAGTAAAGTTACAAGTCAACCATTCGGTCGGGTGGTAACATAGATAAATGAACACGTAAACAAGTAATACAATGTTAACGTTAATCTAAACATAGTGACACATACGAAATGAAAATACCCTTGCAATTCAATCTCATTTAACTTTCTCACAAAGTATTTAAGATTTCGCGGGAAAGGTTCCAAAACTACCTTAAGAAGACCGTTCCAATCCCCTTTATCCTGGTTCCGGAAATAATGTTTCATCGAATTGGATAACTGTTTCGGAGGGTTTATATTGTGTTAGTGACCTTCCATTGACAAATAGTGCGGCCTTTTAAATCAATTTTTAATATCTATCCATCTAGGATCACAAAAATATGATTAAAAAATCCCTTTCAACCGCGCATTTTTTTCTCCTTAATTCAAGGAATTCCCGTCATTACAAATGAAAAAGAATCTTCGTGTCTTAAGGCCTGTTTACACGGTATATTAACACGTACGGGTTAATGTCTAAATGTATGAACGCGAGAATGAACGCCAAAATGCACTGTGTAACCACCCAACTTGTGCAAATGCATGCACAGAAAATAGAACCTGTTCTAATTTGGTTCATGCATTCGTACATGTTCCGTTCCGGTCCACAAAAATCATTCACGCAAACGTACATTAACTCGTACGTGTTAATGTATCGTGTAAACAGGCCTTTATACAAATATTAATATCGCGAAAGATGATTGCAGATTCGAATACGTAATGGCGCCTCGTTTAGGTGAATCCATTAGTCTGTTCTATTTGATTTCCGTGACTAGCCGAAGCCCTTATGTCGTAAGCATCAGCGTTTAACGAATTAGTGCTCTGTAGTCACAACCATTCATTTTTCTCCATTCTACTCTACTGTATCGCAATACTCGCCCTTTTATAAAATCAGAAAAGATGACTGGGTGGTTGGAGGAAAGAAGGCTAGCCTAAGCGAAACGATATCCAAAGTTCAAGCTATTGGGAAACGAAGGAATAACGACAGTCAATTGAATTCTTAGGTCGTGGATCTTCCTTTGAGTGATTCGGCCGCTGAAGATGGAAAAGGTCAGCGAAATAATAATGTGAGTAAGCCTGTGAAATGAGCACGATCTGCTCATGCCGCATCCTCGTGGTGGATCATCACGAAATGAAAGATGAGGGCGAGGGAGGATTCCAACGTGAGACAAAAGCCCCACTCTCTTGGGTGAGTGAGACGATATTTTAAACGGAGACAACAACTACTTCGAGATGGGAATCCCCGGCGAATAGATCACTAAAGGCAATGCGTGCAACATTCTGTAGCATCATGAAAACGATCATAATGTGAAACTTCATCGTACCCATCTGTCAGAGGATTTCAGCGCAAACAATAAAAATTATTAAGAGTACATGCCTATGTAACCTTCAGACTACCTTATAGCTTATCTCTATTTTCTTCATTACATAGGTATAAAAACTTTTTTCGGGTGCGTTTGATTGGTCCAGTCGATGATTCCTTGAACAAAAATCCCCAAATAATTTTAAAGACGTGACGTGTAAGTGCAACGTTTGATATTGAAAAAACTGTTGATGTTTAATGAAGACTATTATTTTATACTGTCAGGGAGTTATTGATGAAATGATAGAGGAGTTATCGAGTAGTAAGGGGAAAGTTGCTCGAAGGAAAGAGATTTTAAAAAATGAAACAGTATTATGTGAAAATAAAGAAGTTTCTGGAGAAAAAAACGTCCGAAGTTACATCGGTAAAAAATTGTTTATGAGAAATATACCATTTTGCTTTCCTCCTCTTCCTACTTGTGATAATAGAAACAAAATATTCAAAAACATTTAATAGGTTTAATCACAGAATTTTTAAGGATACAGTAAAAAAAAATCAGCTGTATCACAAATGCATTTAATTCCGAGGGATATTTTATTTTTGGGCCAATTTTTATGATAAATTTCAGCTATGTTAACTGGAGATGGGTGACTTTATGTTACTCTATATGTTCCATTTACAAAAATACGGCAATCGTTGGTATTTCAAAGATTCGGGAACAAAATTGGTGTAAAAAACTATTAACCTTGTTAATTGACATATTTTAAAACTATGTAATTTAATTTATAGGAACTGTTGAATATATAAGTTATCATTTCCCGTGCAATAACGTTTTCCTTAGTAATTGCCATAAACAAAATATATTTATAACCGCTTGTTCTCTCCTCGTTCTGTTGGTGTTTTGTCATTGGAATCTTACAATTATGAGGTGTATGAGGCCAGTAATATGTTTCCTTGAATAACATGCGTTCTGCATATTACTTCGCCATCGGAAATTCTTTTGATGCATCGCTTTCATTGGGTAGGTAGTTATAAATTTTACTTTTTGATTGGAATTATTAAGCTCCTAGCATTTTTCCGAAATCTTCAGTCAATGCACGCCGTTTAGCCACTTGGTAAAACGTGGCGACCATAAGGTTTAAACAATTTCTAAAATAGGTAGACTGTTTGATAAATTTTAAATGAGTAAAATTTTTTATTTAATACTGGATTCAACGGAGAATGATAATATTGAGAATACTTTGAATATAAATATGAAATATGCTGGATATTTGACTGCGGAAAGCAATAAATCTGAAAATTTTACTGCTGATAAGTTCTCAGATTCCCGCCCGTCAAACGCATGTCTTATCTCATGGCTGACTACGCTTAACTTCGTAAACCTGTGGGACATTGATGCATGCTTCATTATAACTATGACGGAGGAGATTTTTGGTGCTTCCGGAAGTGTGCATTAAGAAATAGCGGCACTTTTTACGCAATATTTTCATATGCTAATTGCTCCGTTTGGCCCGGAGTAAACAGCGAGTTAGTTTGCCTTGAGAGAGTAGGCAAAGAGGGGAATGAAAGCAAATTCCCTCAAGTTCATTGACCATGGCGAACACGTGAGACCTTCGAAGATTTAACTAGCCAAAGGGGCTCGGAATGCCTTTGTTCTTTTTCGTGGATTTCAATGTCAGAGACGCAGTAAAAACTACGATGGTGAGGAAAACACAAGGAAATAAAGGATGGGCATGGTGGCAAGCCTTTGATTTGATAAGAAAACATTTTGATTCTCTTTTTCTCGGAACGATGGACCCTACCTCCTTCTCTGGAAAAAGCGTGACCAGGGGCTGTTGTTTACCGAGTCTTGACGTCTCGTGCAAGGATTTTACGCGGAATTCTTGCGGGCGAAATTGAAGTGCGAAAATCTTTCACAGTGCCGGGTTACTGCGTCGTTTTTGCAATTTTATGGTCGCACCCATGAAATCGTCATCGCAGAGATATGCTCAATCTACGCCTCACGATTCCTTATTAGTAGAGGGATCACATCTCTTGAGTCCTTAGCAAAGGCCCATTCTTGTACATACATGCGGATTTTTTTCCCAATTCCCACCTTTTATTTCATGTTGACCACAACTCTCCCTCAACTTGAGGGTTACTCAGAACTCTGTGGTACACCACAAATTCGTCGAAATTCAGGGTTTTTCTGAAATGCTTTCCGTGAAGATAATACTTCTTCAGCGTACCACGGACGTAAACAAATCATTATTTGCCTTTAGAGAATGACTTTGTCCTTGCTTTCTTAGTATCATGCTATTTATCTTTCATGGGAAATGTGACTCACCTGTGAGGTGACGTGCTGGATATTCATTCGCATAAGATCTGATGTATTACCAGATATACCCTTTCTTCGACACTGCTGCATAGATTCATTTGTTTGACTTATTTAACTCATAAATAACGCCGAAATCTATGATCATTTACCAAATGCAGCCTCTTGAAGGCAAGCATACATCATGTTCAAACGTATAAATCAGTATAAATGCTGAGCGTGGTGGGCGTGGAATCCTTCCGTATTCTTCAGAGGAAAACATTTGGGGACAAAAGTGTTTGACATCATGCCCATTTTCAGTTTTAAATTAGCTACATGGCATAATAGTAATTTATTTAGGGGTGATAACACCTTCTTTTTCGTATGTTTACCAATCATGAAGGAATGAAGTAGCTGTAAATGTTTGTCACTGAGAATTTCAGGCCAAGGATTTTTCTCAATAATTACTAATTTATTTGAATTGGATAATGAGTTCATGATCGAGAAGCCTTTGCATCAAATTCAATGAGTGCGATTCAAAAAAATAAAAGTTATTGAAATTGGTATGTCTGCTTTGACATCAGTAGGTACCTTATTATCAAATCATTCTCCCCGACCATTAGCTGCACTGATGACTCACCAATAAATTGGTTCATAGTATCAATCTCTCATAAATAAAAGCCTTAAAAGGATGTGAAATAGCCAGGATGTCAATATTACTTATCAGCTGGGATCTAATGACGTTTCTGCATGCATGACTTAACGATGTTCAAGGTTTTAGCGCAACTGATGTTTCACATATCGCGAGGTTATCAGGCGTAAAATATTCTGCCCTATTCTCTCGAAATAAGATACTTTTAGTTCTCCGGACGTTACTATCTGCTTGCATGACGCTAACTAGATGCAATACGTCTCTCGCTAAGGTCATCGCCATGTATTTCACTTTCTGGGAACATGCGTTTTGGCCTTCCACAGTGCGAGTACGTATAATTGTCGGCTTGACGAGAAGTTCGTGTTTCCACAATTTCAAAGTCTCTCGAATGCATTTTGTTTCAGCGGATGCAAATCTTCCTCGAAGTGTGACAAGGATGCCTATTAATCTTCTCACATTAAAGAGCCGCTTGACGTTTTTCCTTTATCTCAACTTGGGAGAAAACTTTGAGAGGTATTTTACTTAAACCAGTATGCTTATGCAGTGTGTAGTACAAATTTTTCTCCTATTAAGAGGGTAATATTTTGCCGCAATTGATGTTATATGTACACGAAGTAGTTGATGTCCATATTTTATTGGTATTTTCATTGAAATATTTAAACATGACGCACATAATGGGTACTCCTGTCACCTCGGATTTTTATTCTCAGAATTCTTCCCACCGATTTATGAATGGTCTCATTCTGGTTTCCATATTGTTATGGTATCGTCTCTATGTGGTTAAATCCGATCGTAGAGCAATTTAGCAGTTGGCTTTGAAGATGTTTTAGGAGTTAATCAAGGAGTCGGCAACAGTGAAGTTTTATGGCGTCATCCGCTTGACTCCAATCTTCTGTTATGATATCATAGTTTTCGCACGAATTTCATTCAGTTATGTGTAAAAGTAAAACTGAATGAAAATTTTTGTGTAAATAATTTTAGTATCATAGGTAATTTTTGAAACATCAGGTCGAAAAATACGTAATTTTTGATCATCGGGCATTGAAATTCGTTTTCCAATACTTTCTAATTTTAGTAATCTAAACTTGCCATCGACACAGAAAGTCATCGAAACATTAATCCCATTAACCATCGAAGACAGCATCGATAATTCGAAGAATATACACATTCCTGAATATGATGGAATAACCAGCATCGTGTATCGGGGACAGGAACAACTCAATCAGATCGATCCGTCTTATTGGGATAACCATTGGACCCAGTATTTAAAGTAAGAACTTTTAGGAGATTCGAAAATGAAAATGGACCTTTTCTTCAAAAGCTCAAACAATGGGGAACATGCACAATTTTTTTAAAGAAAACTATAATAAGAAGCTCCCTATCTCAAATGTACTCGCCGAAAATCTGGCGGATGAATAATGTTTTTAGCCAGTTATGAGTCTTTAAAAATTAATCTTCATCGGCTGCTTGAAAACACGACGTCATCGGAGCGTGACGTCACGGTACGGTATCCACTGATGACAGACCGAGGAAGTGGATAGAAAATCGGTCTATGCAGGGGCTCAAACGATAATTTGGCGAAAATAATTGCTATTATTACTTCGATATCTTGCATTCAAGCCTCTACCGCTCTACTCTCTTGGTGAAGTGAATGGTGTACCGTCCGATGACTTCAGAAGGCGTTTGAGGTCACGTGACTTCAAGCGATATTCGAGTACTTTTCATTAGCATTTAATAACGTTTGTGGAATACTCGGAGAGTTTTGGCTTATATATTTGGAGTCGTGAGAAAATTGTCTATTCAATGTGACGCACTAGCATGATGAACAAATTTCATGCATGTTCCCCATTACCAGTGTTAGATTATCCGAAATGAAATTCTATTCTAAATGTAGGGTAAAAGTAACAATGATAAGTCATGTAAAAGCATTTCTCTTACTCCACACCTAGTTATATTTTTGCGGCGTCGACGTTTCTATATTTACATTAGGGCAAACATCGACCATAACAGAGAGGTGGGAACATACTCTGCAGTTAAACAAGAAGTCTTTTCTTTCATTTTAATCTGCTTTCAAAGGTTCCGCGGCGACGCGGTGATGAGTGCAATGCGATCCGCTTTTATACAATATTGTGCAATATTTTTTCGCAATTTAGAGGAATTGCATTGTAGATATCGATGGCTAATTTCTAACAACACGCATCTCAAATTCGGCCGGTTTGAGACAGGAATCTTAAACAAAGCGTAATAACATTAGAAAAAATAAAATAAAAGCAAAAATCAACTCTTTGTTGCAAATGAATGTTTCTTTTTCAGTTTTATGAACTTTTGGTTTGTGATTTCAGTGTACAAGTAAAGCAAATTAATCGTTTTTTTTTGCTCTCCTGAAAAGTTACTATTTTCGAGGTACGTGTTGTTAGAACAGAGCCATCGATTTACGAATTTGATGATCACATCATCATGAATATGAATTTTGGTTGACACCTCTAATTATACCCCATTTCCCCGTGAAACTCGGATCAATTTGTCCGTCAGCGACGCGAGTGGCGACTTCTGTAAATCCATTTAAATGCGCGGTCGTTGACAACAGATTCAGAGGTCGATTTCATGATCCCCTTTTGTAATACTCCTGATCCGAGGGGACTGGCCAAATAGGAGACACTGAGAGGGCAACCACTCTTAACCGCGGCAATTTGCTCGAACGAAATGGCATTGGATTCCTGAATCCCTGAGGACGATGGGCGAGTCGCACATCGTAACGTTGGAAGTAGGTATGGAGGACCTTACCCGTTGTGAAACCCAACAAATCTTCGCTGACATTGCACCATTCTCGGAGGTTCTTCCCAAAATGGCCGAATGCGCATTTTTTTGCTTCACTAGGACAAGGGGACTCCATTAAAAGGGAGCAAGAACATGGTTAAACATGAACAAGGTGTTGCGGTTTCTCGCGCGTTAAATTCTGCGGCGCCACAAAGCAACGGTATCTCGTTCGTTGCGATTTGCCATTAACCGCAGTATAAGTGACCTTTTTTTAGTTGAATATCGTTTCGCATGCGTTAAATGTTCGGTTTGTATGATTTACTGGCTCAGTCACGTATTTATATTGTGTATTTCCTAGTGGAAAGTGGAAATCGGTAACAGATCGCTCCGCGAGAGGTGATTTTAAAACAGCAAATTCGATTTTAATGTACGCGGAGCGACAACAAATTCTTGCGGCGTATTTGAGAATCCTCTAATGCAATATTCGAGCCCTGAGAGGTGGTCCATCTATCGTCATTCCGTTGCATTGATATCGCCACTATCCACGTTAGAAAGGATCTGATACAGCGATTTAGCATATTTCCATATCTCGTGGAGTGGCCATGAAGAGTGGGGGCTGGAATGCACGGTGACATTCTCCATTCATGACCATGTGACTCACCCGGGGAATCGCAAGTGCCTGAGCATCCTTGCGAAGATGCTCCGAACGCGCCCCTTCCTTGATCCGCGCAAAGTGTGGGTCAAACATACGAGGTGTAAATCCGTGGGTGTCCTTTGTCCGTTTGATCGCTGGCAGCACCTTGACATGCTTATCGTGATGCAGGAATGAATGATTTGCCTCCTGTGTGTCCAGGGTTACTGAAACTCTTTTAATAATAACGCGGCATTATATGAACGTATAGGTATGGGTGTAGCTAACTGCAGCCATGATGAACAACGCATGCATACACAAGCGAGTCATTAGTAATAATAAAAATAGCAATAACATCTATTTTCATGGAGCAACGACGTTCTAAAGAATTCAAGGAAATAAACACACCTGAATATGATGATATCCGGACCAAGAATGGTTCTAAGTAGTTAAGGTAATTTGGATAGAGAACTTGTGTAGTTAAAGAAATACGCGGTATTGCCATTGCTATGCTATAAAAATATTTTTCAGCCCCTGACGATCACGCATATTCTAGGTATCGCAGCTCACATCAAATCATCCTTGGAATGTTATTTGGCTAAGGCATTTGCGTATCTTCGTAGGCAATAAGAGGCCTTGAGGGTAGTTTAGCCTTCGTATACTGGAAATTCTAGTTAGCTAACGTATCTCATAGTTTTTATGACCCCCTCGTTTCATGGCTTCATAATCCTTCATTGACATTTCTCTGTGGTGACAAGTTGAAGACAATGTTAGCTTCATGATTTCCTAAATATGTTTGCTAACTCCTTGATTTCGACTTTCCATTCGAAAAGTCCATTGAAAAAATTCGTGTTCGAGAATTTTTATATTTCTTCTCCACGATTTAATTTCGTAATATTCTTCTCTTCCATGAGGCAAATTGGGAAAATTTTTGAATTATTTGCAATATTTAGACCTTTTTGTAGTTGCAATGTATCTAGAGATTTGTAATTTTTTTCTAAAAATTTCAAATTTTTCATTTTAAAATTTCAAGTTCTCCATCTTAAAATTTACTCTTAATTTTTTTAATGTGAAATTAAAGAGCTATCATATATTCACAGTCCGCAACTTTCTTTTTTAACATTAATCACCTTTTAACCAAATATTAACGATTAAGGAAACTCATTCTTGATTGTCAATGGGGTGTTTTAACTAGAGAACTAATTTTTAATTCCCATAATTTTAGAGCTTATCCCGGTATGACTCAGAGTTTTCTGGAGTATTCGTGATGCCTGTATTTTCACCTGGATTTACGGGAGCTAGTCTGGGATCACTGCCGCCATTTTCCAGTAAAGCCACAATAACTCAACTTTTGGTCGTCAAGAGGCAAAATTACTGCCACCATGAATTCATAGGATTCAAATTTGATAAAATCGATTCCTTAAACGCCTATTTAGACCGTTTATACGATTTGCAAAAAATGTGTCCTTGCACCCCCAAAAAATTTCAGGCCCACGCGCGGTCCAGACGATGGAAAGGTTGGTCGAAATGGACTAAACGGGGCCGAATAATACGTTGTCATTTACGATAAAAGTGCAGTATATATCACCTTTTCGTCTAATACCGCCAGTACTAAGAGTTTTTTGTGGTACTTCCATTTTAGCTTAGTATTTACCCATGGCAAAATTAAATTTGAATTTCCGTCATGAAAAAATTTATGAATCATCAGCTCGATTAAGGACATATCTGAACTACTTGCCGTTTTATGTTGCAAAATTAAATGGTCTACATTATGCTACTATGGTAACGGTGATGTTATGACATGGTAATGTATATGGTAAATGGTATTTAGTTGAACATTTTTGCCTTTTTAAATGAAATATCTTCAAGCATCATTTTCCCCAGACAAGGGCGAATCCAGGATTTTTTCTGAGAGGGAGGGGCACAAGGGGCTGACAAGCAAACGGTATTCTCATATTTGAGATGAAAAACCACATGCAACAATTACTTTACGAAATATTCACTTTGTTTAAATATGAAAGTTATTAATATAGAATTGAATGATTGAGGCTCCGTAATACACAAAAGAAACGAACGTAATGGTAACCGTATAAAAAATGATGTTCATTTTTTAAGAGTCTGAGGTGGGACGTGCCCCCGTGCCCCTCCCCTACGTTCCCAGAAGTAACGCTGGATTAGATTATTTTTCGATTATTTAGTGAGAAACGGACTTTTGGTAAAAAGCTAATGAATAAAGAGCGCACAAATGAATTGAGGATAGTCTTGCACAATTCTTCTGTTCAAAAGGTTAGATTTGTCTCCATTTGTTCCCATATTACTGCTAGCATTCGCCTGCTAAGATATGACTCGAACCATTTAATTGCAACTGTCAGGGAGAAAAATAATAAAAATTACTTCGCGTTTCACCCCGAAGATGTCGCTGTCGGCACCTCTCGAGCAATTGTCGCCGCATGAACCCTCCCGCGGTGGGAGGGGGAGTAGAATTGTTACTTTCTCTTCGTCAATCACTCACTCTCTCTTTCTCATGAGTCGCGGGAGTGGGGGAAGGATCAACAACAACGAGCTGCGACTACCGTAAGGCGTTTGTTTTGCGTGCGCGTGTGTGTATCTCATTCTTTTTTTTCCCTCTCACTCTCCATGGGAGGCGTCGGCATAGCATCCGTCTCCCGCGTCGACAGACGCGAAACGAAAATGAAAGGGCGCATGAATGGGTCGCGGGACGTGAGATAAAGTCGTCCCCACGACCTCACGGGATCATCTTCATGCGCGCCTTCGACTCTACCCTCCCCCGACTGCATTCTCCCAGACTCCTTTCACCCTCTCTTGACCCCGAGACTTCCTGAACCCTGACACGATAAATCTCATTTTCTATTAAGCTCCTAAAAGCCCGTGAAATCACTTCTCGGTGCAACAATACCATTATCTTCCTTAATATTTCGAAACTCCCTGTTCCTTCCCGTAAGTGATAGACGAAATAGTATTCATTTCGGGATGAAGATTCATTTTTCATTGCCTTTCACTGCTTTGTAGCTATTATCCTCTGTGATAATTTGAAACTCTCTGTTACTTGTGTAATATTTCGAATCCTGCCGCGTTAACGGCGGTGAAATTTTTTTTCTCATGGCAATTCTTGTATCTCTCTGTAACTTTTCCATGAGAGTTAGACGAAATAATGTTTATATCGTGAACTCCCTGTTACTTCTCCGTAAGAGTTAGACGAAATAATGTTTTTTTCGTGTTAAGGATTCATTTGTCATTATGAGTCACCGTTTTTCCCCGCATTTAACATTTTAAATTGAATGTGTGGAAATAGAACTCAAATAAATTGAATGGCATATACTTTTCTCCGCTATTAGATAGGAGATTGGCTGAGGAATGGTGTATATAACCAATTCAATCGATACCCTTATCATCATTTATCAACGATTGGTGAGTGAATGCATAGGTAAGGGACATTAAACTTTAGAGTACCTCACTTTATCGTATTCGACTTTAGGTCAAAAGGGAAGTGTACTATTTGAATGCATTTGATATTTTATAATAAATTCATGTTTAAGTTTTTTCGAACAATTGGGTACTGATGAAATTTTAAAAGATCATGAGGCTTGAAAACAAATTTTATAGGATTAATGATATCACGCAACATTCATTGAAATAAGAATAGTGGTTCCTTTTCTCGGGTACTATACGGTGTTTAATCATGGTAGTATGATAACAGATGCATATCAATAGTTAAATTGACTGCAACTAAAAAATTGTATTATTTCAGCCCCTTTTGCGTATACATTTCCGGTGATTGCAGAGATAAATTGTATGTATTGTAACGTCAGACGCTTATTTTGTTCCAAATCTTCTTTTTTTACCGTTTCTTTTTTGCTCACTTCTTCGAAAAACTCACTTTTTTTTCTCTCTCCTCAACAATCCCCTCTCCACCCATCAACAACTCCCTAATAGCATCATTATCAATAATCAAATATCAAACGTTAGAGTATCCATGCATTCTTTACCAATGCGAAGTTGCCACAAATATATTTTCCTGAAAGCGCTGAATGATAATCGTTTATGATACGATGGCTTGTATTCACCTTATATGTACCAAGTGGGACTTGTTGGTGGGAATAGATGAAGGTGATAGAATAAGATAGAGTTTACGTGGGATAGAGTAAGAGGGTATGAATAACTCCTCGTGGCTTCCTCTGAGATCAGCCTCATGGCACGTGATTCGATCACAGGATATCACCACCACCACCCTCTCTCACAGTCTTCTCCCTACACCCTCGCAAAATTCGCTCCCGGAGACAGGAAATTCCGCGACTGCGTCATGCGAGAGTCATCTTTGCCGGTGTATGTTTGCATCCGAGGCCAATGTCTTAAAGGCTGAGGTAATCGAGAGCCTAATGAACTCCCAAGGTGGAGGAGAGATAGCCAATCATTACCCTCTGCACAGCCAGGCGGAGGCTCTAAAGTATCGCATCTGAAAATTATCTGAATGAAATCCTTATCTCTCTTTGATCTCGGGTCGCTGCCGCGTTCATTAACTCTCTGCCTCTCCGGTAATTCTGAAAATTTTAATTCATTAACCGACGTAATTCATGAGTGGATAGCTATTTTTTCTTTTTCCACCACCGTACCCGAGCTTGGAGGGATGCTCTCACACGAGTCGTATCCGTGGCTATTTATCATGCTCGTCCGAGAGAAAGGGTGGGGGAAAGACTAACGCACTATACCCTTGACCGGATATTGGTTTGCATTACCAAGTGGACGTCACCAGTAAATCAACATACGTCATAGTTATTTTAGAACGAGGCTCGGGGAAACAGTATTTATAGTGTAATCGTCCGTCATAGCTCGACTTCAGATCCAACCAGGAGAAAATAAAATAACTTGAGTTTTGAATTTTAAAATTTTACCCAACATGCAGCTCCACGGAAATAAAACATAAAAAGGGAATTATAATGAAAGATAATCAATTTTTGCTTCCGGAAATCGACTACGGACACTTTTGTGATCGTGCTCCAAAGAAAAACTCTTGATAATAACCATTTCGTTTCATAAAAAAGGAAAATTACGAGTATAATTATATCAGTTCTACAGTTTTCGATGAAAAACTTAATGTTTCGTCATTCTTTAGCAATTTAGATAAATACAAAACTAATTTTTCCTTGGGATTAAAAAAAATTCCAACTGTCACAACTTGAAATGAGGGCTAAGATTATTTTCTTCCAGTTCAACTAAGATGCAGTTGGTAGGAACATCTGCTAATGAATAATTTTGGCTGCTTTATCTTATCATATTTTCTTACTTTGCATATTTCATATTATTTGGGATAAATCAGACCTTGGCGTAAAAATTTGTAAATATGGAGTTAAAATTTGTAAATATGGAGTTAAAATTATGTGATATATTGAGAAGCAATTAATCTTCCTTAAGAATTACAATTATATTCAAGGAAAAATTTCTTCTATTTCAATATCCTGATTACTTAACAAAAAAGGAGATAAATGTAGAGACTTAGTACTTAACCTTTTGTAAGGCTGAACAGCTTGTTTGCTGACTCAAAGCTTTTAATAAATGTAGAATCCGGACAAAGTTTTATTGCTTCCGTGTTAAGTGCATGCCGTAAACAAAAACTCTCATTCTTGCGCCCAAAAAATAGAGTAGGTACATAGTACGTTTCTTATTTCTCCTTCCCGAGGTAGAGAATTCTTGAACATCGCGGAAAAAAGGGTTCCTGCCGTCACCCGGCAGTATAATTTCTCTGCCCATTCAGGCGAGTGAAATTTTCTCCCCACTGTGATACATCGTCACCCAATTCTCCTTTACCCGAGTGAAAAAAAATCTTGAATGTAACTTTTTGTTCAAAAAACCAAGGGCCATCGACATGTCGCTTTCTATACAGGAAACTTGAGGCGTGAAAAAAATAAATGTCTCCAGCTTTTTTCAATCGGGCCGGATTGCTTCCTCGCGTGCAGCTAAAGACTTTGGGGAAGAAGAATAAAATAATAATACTTATGGGGGAGTGATGAGAGAGAAATTCTGTTCCGTCCGACGCGTGGACCCTTGGGGAGGAACCATGTATTTTTTCTCTCTCTCTCTCTACGCATGTTATTTTATTTCGTGGGATACTCAGCGCTGTAATTCCCACGACCGACTTCTATCTCTCGCTTTGCATCTTCTTGCCCCCCACAGGTCAGTCCTCCCAACCTTTCCACCGCCTTCTCTCATCCCCATTCCTCCTCCCCCTTCATATTCTTCCTTACTTTTTAATCTCCATATTCTCTCCCTTCCTGTCTCCGTTAATTCACAAAGGTTTTGTTTGCCGCTACCCTCTCAAAAGGATAGTTGAGAAAAGAAAACGAAATGCATTGACTGCGTTTCCTTACCCACCATTAGTGTATTCATAATATACAAATTATTTCGTTTTAGAAATCCCAGTTTAGACGAATGGCAATGGTCAATTTTAACCACATTTTAAAAAGGCCAGATTGGCGCCAATGCGATTCCACTCCACGTGACGTCACAGGGACCTAGTTTCTATACGAGTAGATAGGAGTTTTACATTGTTTGAGATTACTAATGCATGCATGAGGCACAGAGCTCAGGGAAACATCTCTTAATAATCACACATTAAATATACCTAAGTTCGGAAAGTTTCCTTCGTTTGATAGGGGAATAATAATCCTTATTTAAGCCAAGCGCTACCTGCTAGCGGGGTACTCAGCTATCTGCTGGCAGCCTGCGTCGTATCAGCGCTCAAGCCTCGCCCCAAGGTCACCTCACACGCCGACAGCTGGAAGCAGAAAAACGTCACACGGACTTTTCCCATCATTCCTACTCAGCCGTCGCGTTTCCGCGCGCTTGAAATTTTTCACTTTTCGTTTAATCGCGAAAAATAGATATGGTCATTCGAAAATCTAAGAGCGTGAAATACGTACTTCAGGAGTAATAATCTTTTGATTTCGGCAATAAAAAATAATAGAAAACCACCCTATTTCATTGGTTATCAGTGCACTCATTCAACAGCTTCTCTTTTGATACTTGAAAAGTATGGTTTTCTATGGCCATTGTCGTTCAGCACCGCATCCAGGATAAGGACAAAGGGGGGCTAGGAAGGGTGTTTAGGGGTTAATCTCCAATCAATATTGGGGGTACAAACAAAATTACCATTTTATCTAGTGTTAATTGGATACCCAAGGGGAGCAATAGACTCTATGGATCCGCTACTGCTGGCTAATATATAGTATTATGTCTCAAATACGCATCAATATTAGATTATAGGTTTTAACCTCCATCGTCGAAAGTGAAAGTAGTTAATAACTAATTTTTAATATGTATTTAAATAGCATTCTCTTTCTAATGAAGGTTGATATGTGTGGTTAAAGCATAGGAGAGTTAATCCACTGGATTGTGATACTGGAAATTCTGGGTAGAGGGGCAGCTGTTTTGGCCAGTCTAGCTCGCACATGTTTTTTTTTCTTCCACGTTATCCGAAGGCTTCGCCAAGGATTTGAAGCCGAGACATTCTAAATAGTGGTCCAAATCAATCTATTTGGCCACTCACTGCGCTTCACTCTTTAACATTATACAAGGTTATTTTCTTCTTTGTGGGACTATATCTCCATTAAACACTTATAGAAATTAAGTGGTGCTGAGTGTAAATCTTTCCTGCCTTGTTCCTCACTGAATTCACTGCTCTAGATTTATTCTTCTCCCTCTTTGAGAGCGCCCAAAGACTTTCTCGGCGCTGCCCCTCCACCATCTCGCGAATTAACTCTTCCATTTATTTTCAAGGTAATTGCCAGAGCCATGGGAGACGCGGGATGTTGGCATAGCTAGAGCCGACCAGATTAGCCGGAGAAAGTAGTCCAGAGGGATTCCTGCACTGAAGAAAAAAAACGTTCTCAGTGAGTATATACCCTTCGAGGTGTTGGAATCGAAGTGAAATGTATGTTTTCTGCGGATGTTATACTACGTGCACCTCTACTTAAAATCAAATCGTACAATCTCTTTTAGGCACGGGGTCACTCCTCATACTATGTATTCGAGATGTCTTTTTCCAACGGCACCATTCTTGCAAAGTTGCTTTTTTTTTGGTCTTGTCTACCTCGAAAAAAAATACCTTTCATTTTTACCATCACTCCGTTTGACGGTCACGCGATAAAATTAGTGCGACAGGCGTTTGCCGAGCGTAAGTATTCGTTGAACGTAAGCGTTGTCACTCCACGGATTCCATAATTATGTATAGACAAGACGTACTTTGCGAAATATCCTCCTCCTTATTATCCTTATCCTCCTTATTTGATTGTTAGAGTAGCTCCTTATTAAACACTACGGTCTGGTGAAGGAGAAAGTAGAATCATACTCCTGAGATGTCGAAAAAAAAACAAATCATGAGAGAAATTTTGATTGGTAAAATACTCCCCTCGAAGTCTATAGTTTTAATTCAAGGAAACACAATAACTTGAGCCTTTTGAAGGATAAGATTACCGCTCCTCTGTTAAAACTGTTATTTTTTGCTTCCTTCCCGTAATTCGGGACAGGCCATTACGACGGTGATGGTGGAAACCGTGGAAGAAACACCATATCAAACCATCGTGACCTTTCAAGTCGTGTGAGGTGTGCCCAAGTCCCTGGGCGTCCTCTTTCGAGCGAGGATGGATTTTTTTTTAGGGAGAAACAGGAAATTATGGTCCCGAGAGGGCGTTTGCGATGATTGGGTGCATCATTATTTGAGAACGATGGCGGTCTTTACGTACGGAAATGCACAAGTCGCTCTGGAGTCTATCCTGCTGACTCGGGGGTTTATTAAGTTCGGTTCTTACGGCGAGCGTAAGTAGGGAAACACTTCGTGAGGTACAGGAAGCCGCCTTTGATCACAATGTCGGCGAAAGATAGGCATTCCTAGTTATAGGGAGAGAGTTAAAAAAAGGTGAAAGTCTAATGGTTTTCGTGGCATGCATGGTATTTTATTTATTACCTTCCTCTCGATTACTTCCTAATAGGAGGAAATATTATGCAACTTTTCAAATGTCAATGAGGTAAGGAAAATCGTTAAACGAAAGTTTTAGCTATATAATACCCAGTAAAATTTTATATTGCTTGTTGATAGTTTTTATGGCATGTTTTTTCTATGCTAAATTACCAGTGAATATGAATTTTCAATCGGAGAGAACAGGAAAAATTCCTTTGCTCGACGGCCCCACTTGTTGACTATTCTGAAGAATTCGCATCGTAATAACTTCTCAAACCACTTGAACCTTGTAATAGGTAGGCTAATAGAACCTTTCACATGTTAAATAACTTGATCACAATAAATTTTTCCATCAACTGACTGCATGGAAGCAATAAATTTTCTTCCTTCGCCAAATAAAGTATCCGCATCGAAGTATCGAGTATCATTTTCTGAAAAAGATATTTAATCGAAGCACTTATCTGAGAACTGTCATAGAACAACTTTGATGACGGAATAATGCTTATTTTCATCAAGACGAAGGTCCGAGTTGAACGCGATGTCATCAACGATAGTCGTAACCTGAACACGTTGGCATATCATGTCTTTACTGTCGGCGACGGGTTTTGGGCCTGAGGTGAACATGACATCATCCCCCAGATTACCTATGCGCTTACCAGATTCAACCCCTCTTTCATACATTGAGTCATCGTGGAATTTGTCCCCTGACTTCCGATTCCAAGCATCAAGACATTTGAAGAAGGGGTATGGAGAATACTGAAAAACAGGGAGCTCAATAACCTGTACAGAAGACCGGATGTTGTGGCTGTGATGAGTAGTAGGATTATCTGGTAGATTGATCATTTAACCCATTATTGTCCAGCGTTATTTCTAGGAAATTCAAGCTTGAAGATAAGTAATTTAGAAAATGTGTGCATTTTCAGGTCAAACACAATTATCAATTCAGATTTATATTTGATCATTTCACTTAGCAACATAAAATGACCAGCAGCTAGTATCTATCTTTCATACAGGTGAGAATTCACAGTGAAAACATTTTAAAATGACGTTGCTAAAAAGCAACTCTGGGCTGTAAAGGGAGGGTGAGAAGAAGGGAAGAGGATGCTATGATAAGAAGAGTGTGGAGAGGTCATCCACATGGAAGGCGCCCACGGGGAAGACGAAGACTAAGTGGAATGACAAAGTGTTATTTACATATCAAATGACAAAGTATCATTTTCATGAAATAGGCATTATCTCACAAGTTAGTATAAAATTTATTTGAATTCTTGGTGCGGAAATAGCTGTCAATTCTCAATAATAGACAAGAGGCTGAAAATTGGTAGCAACTCTAATCGGAAAACTAAAATAGCAGATCAACGTAGTTCAACGTAGCTTTAAATAGTAAAGAGAAGTAACAACGAAATAACATTGATAGAAAAAAAACACTTGAGAACACTTTACAAAGGATATTTGCATGCATAAGGATTGCGCATGTTAACCATGTGAAGACTTTAGGTCAAAGAGGTTGGCATGGCGGAGGACAAAGGAATCTGGAGACAATTTGTTGGTGATGCCAAAAATCGACTTGGATTTGAGTGGTCACAGGAGTGAGTGAGTGAAGACTTCCGATTCCAAACACCCTTTAGATTTGCAGTGTCTGAAAGTACCGTAGAGGTAAGGTCATAGAAGGAAACGATTCTGTCTTCTCTTTTTCGTCCCCAAGTAGATACCATTTCAATTGCTGCATTTCAACGAATATACTCCACATCTGTCTAATTTGTCTATCGGATCTTTACATTTCACAAGAAGTCTTCTCAGAGTAGCATTAGGTTTAAAAGCCATGAGGAATTAGTCTCTGTAAATAGGTAAATGATGAGCCATTTTCATAGAAAAAGCATCGTGGTGAGCCACTGTGCATCACTACTTCTTTTTATTCTCGTCCGCCGAAAACATTTGGTCGATAGCAAATCTTCTCTATTTTTAAAATATCAATTTGTCTATAATATTTTGGGGATAACCGTTGGATGAAGCAATTTGTTCAACAGTGATGATTTCTTTCCTAAAGTCTTCTTTTGATAGCGGTATGCTTAACAGGTGATGAATCATGGAATGAAAAGTCATAAGTTTGTGTAAATTTTATTTTATTTTATAATAATTTTATTTCCACCGGATATACCAGGGAAATATCGAATTTACTCTGTAATTTCCTGCGTTGCGAAGTAATAAAACCACAACGCGAGAGATATTTATTTTTCGTGAAGTCGCATGATCAATTCTCTCTTGCGGTATCAAACTTGAATAGGTACCAAGGATCGCCGAAAGTATCTACAAAATAAAATTGTGTGTTTGCATAGATTGTGCTCTTGCCTGTCGTTTTCCGTAAATCATTGACGTAAAGGACATACCTTAATCGGCGGATTACGAAGCCAAGTTTTCCTTTCGTTGCCGCAATCTCTATTCTCCTTATCAACGGAATCAAAATGCATCCTTCATCGATTGCGTTCTTTGTGATCGCGTCATTTCTCGCAGAAGCGTCTGACTGAGTGCCCGTCGCGTCGCGTCACCTCGCACCTCGGGAACCAGGCCTGAATGTCTGCCTCCGAAGAACGCTGCCGCACGCCCTGCCATCAGTTACTGCCAACCGCTGAAGTCTTGCAGCCCGAACCTGGCATTATCCCAAAATTTAGCATAAAATTTATTTGAATTCTTGGTGCCGAAATTACAGTCAATTCTCATTATAAGACGAGAGGCAGAAAATTGGTAGCAACTCTAATCGGAAAACTAAAATAACAAATCAAGGTAACTCGAAATAGTGAAACGGAGTGACAGCGAAATAGCTTTGGTAGAAAAACACTTAAGAAAACTTTACAAAGGAAATTTGCATGCAAAAACACAGCGCATCTTAACCAAATGCACCCTATAGTACTAGTGCACACTACTACTCATATTCACCAGTGGGTGTTCTACATTAAGAAAAGTTGCAGTGAAAGAACTTGCCTAGATACAAGAAAACTTGCAATTTTTTTAAAAAAATCAGCTTGCCTATTTTACTGCCACATAGGTGAAAACTCTTAATAAGCAGAAGTTTTCTTAAATATTGTTATTGTGTAATTTGTCCCCCTCCGAAGACTTAATAGATTATAATCCCCCTTAAAATTCCCCGCAAGTATCAGCCAATATCGTCGAGGCGGAATCATTCAAGGGGACGATAATTTCTTTTATTTGCCATCAAAATTTTTTTAACCGGCATCGGTGACGGCGGGGTAAAGTTCTCGCCTGCCAAACAAGAGAAAAGCAAAAATAATTATGACAGAGATACCGGATTGAGAATTAGTAATACATGGAACCCAGTCATCCACAACATTCTTCATCTTCCGGTACTCACTCCTTACCCCCTCCGCCCACCTGAAATAAAAAGGCAGCAGAACAAAATTCCAGCACCATCCCCTTGAAGAAGCGGCCAGCAGTCGGTCACGAAACGTCGGAACAATTCCGATCCATCA
Organism: Ischnura elegans; assembly: GCF_921293095.1. Classification (NCBI taxonomy): domain Eukaryota; kingdom Metazoa; phylum Arthropoda; class Insecta; order Odonata; family Coenagrionidae; genus Ischnura; species Ischnura elegans. The sequence goes on from NC_060248.1 coordinate 105,884,942, forward strand.
CGTGGAAAACACCCGTACGTCTCTCTTTAACCCCTTGCGCTGTAATGACGAGCCAATCTCGTCATGAACTTTCGACACCAAACCGCGCAATGACGAGTGTATCTCGTCATCGGATTTTCATAATTTTAGCACTATTTAGAGGAACAATATGATTATTTTGAAATCTTAGCAATGTTAAAACATTCATAGTATATAATATAGTATTTCTTGGAGTTTAGGTCATTTATAAAATAAGTTTCAGCCAACGTTTCGATTTATTTTTTAAATCATCTTCAGGGCTATGTGAGAAAAAGTGCGAACAATATAAAATACATAGAATAAAACATACAAAATTAATCATCAAAATCTTACATCAAAATTAATGGTAACCTAGGTTGTGGCAATACCTTAGAAACAACACATCAATAAATATGTTCAAAGTTTAGAGGTATGTCAAAATTTTTTGTATATTCCATTCTGTTCTTATATATACCTGAAGATGATTTAAAAAATAAATCGAAACGTTGGCTGAAACTTATTTTATAAATGACCTAAACTCCAAGAAATACTATATTTTATATTAAACAGGGTCAAGAAAAGGAAAAAAATTCATAGTACATATAAATAGTTCATATTTCATGAAACATGGTGCATGGGAAGGATTAAAATGATTTTATTCGAGTAGCGATAGCAGTGTTCTCCATATTTAATAATCACATTTTATTTCACGGTTCTACGTTAAACACAAATTACAAAATATCATTTCATTACCTACCGTTTGTAAAAGAACCACAGAAAAAATAAATAGAGAATAGGAGCACGATATTCAGAAAATTAATCGAAGTGGAAGGCGAAAGTTTCATTCGAGAATGAGGTCGTGAGTTCGAGTCCCGCCTAGGTAGGTTGCCTCTATGCGTATAATTGTTAAATTTGTTGAACAACCCGATTTAAAATGGCCAATATCTGCTGTGTTTGGCGGTATGGAAATAAATAAAAAAATACCATGCAATTCGAGATCAGCCACATCGTCAGGTGTCTTCCCCGAGGGCTAATGGGATGGGTAGTGAAGCTAGCATAACCGACGGATTTTAATTCTGTCGGAGGTGGGATGGGAGCGGTCGTAGACACGAGAGCGCCTGGTTGACCGCGTGGTGACCGTGAGAAGGAGTTCTCCCACCGATGCCCTGTGACATTTCCAACTCGTAACCCTTCCCACGTGCACCCTCTGCCCCCCCCCCCTCCCCCGAACCCCCACCGGGAGACACGCCATTGCGAACTGAGAATGAACCCAACGTCCAAGTATATGTTTAAGTTTTGGCATTAAAATGTTCCCCCATCGTGTTCCCCTTCCACTCCCCCCATAGTCTCCATTGGGGAGATGAAGTTTTTTTTTTTTGCCCTTTTGCGAGTACTTTTTTTTCAAATCTGCTCCATTCTCTTTCATCTCCTCTCCCACCCTGCAGCCCCCTGTTTGCCATTGATGTTCATTTCGTCCTGGCTGTGACCATCCACTTGCCCAATCCATGGTTACGTGAAAACTACGGAGGAGTGCCGTCTTGCGTTATCTGGGAAATATTTGTAGATAATTTAATTTTTAATGCGCTCAGAATTTAATTTTTGAATTTCTTCACTGATTACTTTCTCTCGTCATCGATCAAGAAAAAGTTGCTCATATATTCTGTGTTACAGCTAAGAAGAAGACAACTATTGTTGCGGGTTGTTCTTTTCTTACAAGGTGTGTTGAGGTAGAAAAACTCGGTATACATACTTTTGCATAAATATCAACCAGTTAAAGTCGGTATTGATCCAACTTTTTACGGAGGCAGAATTCGTCGGGAAAATTATATTACCATGTGGTTGTTTCATTTATGATAATGAACTCTTGTTTTCCTATATGAAGATTAACTCAATAGCATAGTAATTGTCCAACATAAAAGTGAATGGTATGGTATTTGGAGGAGAGGTCTGACAGTTAAAGTCATTCGCGGCATGAGGGAATGGTAAGGGAAGGAATGGCGGAGAAAAATCAGGCGTCGGCATTAGCCTGGTCTTAATGAAAAGCGTCAAGGGGACTACGTCTTAACGTACCATCTGACGGACGACGTGCTGTGCATGAAGTTCTCTACAAGATGTTCTCAAGCAGAGATAGGAAAGTCTCATAAAATATGTCTGCAATTTGATCTCGGGATTTGAACCAAGGTCAAAACAGTGGGAAGCTAACTCTCTGGCCACTACACAGACCCGAACCCCACATATACTGATCCAGAGGTATAAATTTGAGCAGCAAAGGCAAATGATTAAGGTGTGGACGATAAGACACAAATTAATAACGTGTGGAAGATTATTTCCGTAATGAAAAAAGATCAACTCTTGCGTTCATTTTTGTTTTCATTTCACATTTTTCACATAAATTGCAATGAATATTATCAACGCCCAAGATTCACATTATTATTATTATTATTACATTTATTTTTAAACAAATTGGAATAAAACGCACTATTCCATACTAGATACAAAATTTCTTGTCATTACAAGAAGCACCACGAAAATTTTTGAAAATGTAACTGTAACTAGAGCAGAGAAAGGAATTTCTCCCGTTGAATGTAGTTGGTATTTGCCTTGATCTCACGTAATGATCGAGCCTTGCATTTTGCCACCCTTGGTGAAGGAGTATTCTGGAGTGGTGATTTTTTTTCTCCCCATGTCTCCCTCTCCCACTGACTCGTATTTCCTCTCTCCAAATGGATCCGCCCTTGGCTCCAAGCGTTCTCTCGCTCAACCTGTGACCAGCGTTGACTTCCAGCCTCCTCCAACTCCGGCGCCGGTTGCCATCCCAACCGGTCAGAGGTCTCTCCTTTGATCTCTCCATGACCTCTTCGCGTGGACGGGGGGAATTCGCGTCTGGTGGTCGAGAACCGTCGCCATGCCACGTGGAGACGGGCCTTGACCGTGGACTCGGAATGGGATGGGAGATTTTTATAGCGAACGTTCTGCGGCTGTGAAATTCATAGGATGGGTGAAATCCGCAAAGTTATTTTATGGATAGAATGAAAGGTAGGAGAACTTTTGCAGATAGGGTCGTTCATTAGGACTAGAAGTGGATTAGGGTGGGAGTGGTTAATACGTTTCCTCGGCTCCTTAAAGGTATTCAATAACTCTCTGAAAACTTCGCCTGAGGTCTGACTTTTGTTAAGTTATATTTATTTTTTACCACTGTATTTTTATCTGGTTAACCCTTAATCGGTCAATTCCAACTTTAAGGTGAAAATTTACTTTCAAATTTAGGCTTAGTAAGTACAACATGAACAACAGTATATATTAGTGTATTTGGAAAAATGATGATTTATTATTAAATTATACAACAGTCTACAGAATTACATTTCCCTTCTCGACTACGTACTTAATGCGTATTGCTGAAAGGGAAATTGAAAAGAGATATGCATAAGACAGGTTGATATGGGCTCCCGCAAGTCCATACAAAATAAATTACGTAGGCAAAACGTACCAATGATTTAGGAGACTGATCTGATCCTTGTTGCAATGCTAAAATTCATAAGGCATCAATTTAGTTTGGGAAAACTTCAAGAGATGGCGGTAATTTATCATGCCTATATAACACGTGTTTCTTCCGTGATACATTGCCCGAAATGCAAAGAAATGTCTGAGATATCTCTCATGCAAGCCAGGTTGCATAATGCATCGCGCGAGAAACATTGGCCAATAAAGGATTAAATAAAAAAAATTCATTGGAGAGCCTCCTTAACGAAAAGTAATTTTTTCCCGCTTTTCCAGAAATGACGGGTGGAGTGTCGCCCCTCATTGCCCTCTGGTCTCCCCTTAATCCCCCACTGACTCAAAACCGAAAACGCTAATAATTAAAATAAATCGGTAGATGGTAGAGAACGATAAGTGGCGGCAAGAAATAAGTATTACCTTTCAGCCATTTTCTAATGACCTTAAATTGATAAATTGTGAAAGTTGCCTCCCAATTTTCATGAGTTGGTGACGTCATTGAGGTTTGCTGCTGAAGAACCACGTGACGTGCATGCCATGAGGCCAAGGAGTAGCGGAGATGCGGTCTGCTGTTCATTAAGACTACAAATTATCTGCGTAAGGTAAAATACAGGTCCCTTCATTTTCCATTCTCCATCATAATCGACAGCGAGGTGAAATAGCCTAATGAAGAGGCACTTTTAGTATGTGAAGGAGACAATCTGGAATGATTCGTGAAGTTTTCTGCCATGTATTACTTGTTGAAAAGATTTTTCAACATTTTGTTTTCTTTTGTGAAGAAAAATAATCGCCATGTTTCGGGGAGGCGGTGGTCCGGACCCCCCTAACCCCTCCCCCTTGGCAACGCCACTGTCTCGAAGGATTCGCGATTGCTTCATTTATATCCCCATCCATTTCATCGCTATATTATTTTTTTTTAATTTCATCATCATCATAATTGAATAATCCTTAGATTGGTTTAACGCAGCTCTCCTTTCCGCTCTCCTATCCGCTAGCCTTTTTATAGCGACGTATTACTTCTCTTTTACATCCTTTATAACCTGTCCCATGTAACTCATTCGGGGCCTTCCCTTGCCCTTCTTCCCTTTCACCTGTCCTTTTACGATTGGCCATAATGTCTCATAATGTGGGCGACTAAGTTGTCTCGCCTTCTCCTTAAGGGTTTTAGAAGATCTTAAGGTTTTTTACCCATCTGAAAATATATTTAACACGTTGACTGCTATAGATATTTTGCGCATATTTCCTGTGCCGCAATTGGCGTTTTTTTATCTGTTCACCCGTTTTTCCCTTCCACCTGTCCATCTACGATTGTTTTCATCAGTCCATCAAGCCTCATCGTGTGGCTGACTAACTTTTCCCGACCTCTCCTTGGGGATTTTAGAGAGACTTCCCATTTTTCACACTGCCCTCAGCACTTTCTCATTACTTACACGGTCGATCCATTTTATATTTATCATTCTACGGCAGCATCACATTTTGAATTCCTCCACCCTTAATTTCTCTGCACCTGTCAACGTCCGAACCTATAATATAATAATAATAAAATAAATAATAATAATACTAAAGAATAATGCCCGTATAATAAGTGAAAGAAATTTTTGGTGGCCCGGGGAACTAATTCAAAACTGTTTGTATGTTTAAGAATAACAGGCAATTTTAGCTTATTATATATAGGCAGATTTATTGTATAGGACATTTAACTAGAAGGTCAAAATTATTTCGTGTAAAGACTCATTCAGAATTATTCTCAACATCTCAGTTTCTTCAAGAAAATACAAGAACATGCTCTACAACGATGGCTAAGTTCTAACAACACGTATCTTAAATTCAGCCGGTTTGAGACAGGTATCTTAAACAAAGTGTAATATCACCAAAAAATAAAATACAAGCAAAAAACAACTCTTTTATTACGAATGAATACTTCTTTTTCAGTTTTATGAACTTTTGGTTTTTAATTTCAGCGTGCAAGTAAAAAAATATAAATCGTTTTTTTTTATTCTCCTGAAAAGTTGCTATTTTAGAGATACGTGTTGTTAGAACTTAGTCATCGATATGCAACATCTGCTGAACCTTTTTCCTTTAGGAACAGCCTAGGCAATTTAGTTTTGTCCTGCAAGGTGCAGGGGGCGTATTCCCAGAAAGCGACTTCCATTCCTCTCCAACAAGGTAAAGGTGGATAGCCTCCCCTTGGTGCCCTGTCGTTTCCGCTGCTACTTACTGTGTGGCCCCCTCCTTCGTTAGTTGCGTGGAGCCGTTTGGCGAATCCTCGGTTGGTGACTGCTGGTTGAAGATGGCTGGGAGACGTCATTGGCCATCCGCCGACCAATCGGAGAGCACAAGGGTTGAGTGTCCCATGGGGAGTTCAGATCGGGAGCCTGTGCTGATATTTCCCTCCTCGTTGCCAGGGACCCGAGGAGAAAAATCTTCGTCTTGGCAAAGTAAACTGAGTGCGATTTTATCACCTGATCTATTAGCAAAGAGAATAAACGAATGCAAATTCTGGAGTCCTTTCCACATGTTTTTTTTGCATATTTACTGTCATAATATTTCGCACGTTAATCTTTTGAATGGAAATTATTCATCTCTACGCGATAGGATCTGAGAGTAGCCTTCTTGAAATTTGGAACATTAATATGTTAATGACCATAGGTAAGACTGTGCAAAAGAATCTTATTGAACACATTCGTAGAACTCACTTTATGGAATCTTATAAAGATTTTTGGAAATAATTTCATATTATTATGTGCCAAAGAACATTTTTAATCAGCCGATCTAGGATTCAACTCTTTCAAGTCACTATCAAGGTAGCCCCACCTCTATATTGGAATTAGAAGAATTCTATTAGAATAATTAGAAGGTATCTATTTCCATCGGTTTTCTCTTGTGCTTTATGGATACAGGAAATAGAAACACTACAGAGACGATAAAAGAAAGAAACTACTCAGTCAGAATGAGAGCTCCTTTCATTTCTCCTCCGGCTTTTTTTTCACTTGGTTGCTCTACGCCAGTCATTGAAATCCTCTGCTTACAAATCCCTCATTGTGTTTTCTTGGAAAGATTACAGAGGAGACATACGTTTCATGTCCGCATAATAAGTAAAAGAGATTTCTAGTGGCCCGGGGAACTAATTCAAAACTGTTTGTATGTTTAAGAATAACAGGCAATTTTAGCTTATTATGTATAGGCAGATTTATTGTATAGGACATTAACTAGAAGGTCAAAATTATTTCGTGTAATCACTCATTCAGAATTATTCTAAACATCTCAGTTTCTTCAAGTAGAGCTTCATATTTACTGTGTAAACTTTATAATTTCGTTAGATTTCCTATTTTGAGGTTAATGGCTGGAGCTACAACCTCTAGCGACTGAATTGCTTCCTTTTATGAGTTCAAAATGAGAATAAATACTGGTAATATGCTTGCACTTTTTATTGTATTTCATTAATATCCGGAAAACTAATCCAAATTATTCAGAACGTACGCGTAGGTGCGAATGTTAACCAATGCAATTTTTATCAAAACTAATAATTTTCATCCATTGTCTAATGAATTTCTTTTTAAGTAAATCATTCGCACATGGCACACATTGTATCATAGATATTTGTAACATAATAACTCATTAACCTCTCTTACTATAGATTTGCTGGATCAACACTAGGATACTATAGAAAGATAATTGAGATACGACAGAAAGTTTTTGTTTTTGTTAAAATTCTTATCTGATTATTTTGGGTCAAACTCTCTATAAAGAAGTTACCAATTATTTCGAGTCTCACCCTACTGACTATAGCAAAATATTCAATTTATTCCTAGTTTTACCCAAAGTAATAATTTTATTCCTCAATGAGATCAAATAAATGTTTAAGTTATATATGTGCGCTCAAGAAGTTAAAAACAACCATTCCATTGGTGAAAAATGTAGGAATGCCTACACTTTAAATTATTGCATATTGAGGCTTAACGACTGGAATGAACAGTGATCATTTTCATTTTAAGTGACCAAATTTCGCATATCATTACGATGTTAAATAGCGCGAGAAATTAAATTGAAAATGAGTCGCAGATTGCTTTTTATTACAATAGTTTGCATTCCACTGGTATAATTTTATTTGACTTTCATTTAAATTTTTAACCAACAGCCGAAGGTCTTTATAAGATTGCATTCTTGTGTTCGGATAACCTTCATGGTGCCTGACTTCATCCATTACATGAAGACTATTCCCGTTAATCCTCTCCCCGCCTACGGAACATACTTCCCTCTCACTGGATTTTACTCGTCTCCATGAATCATTCACTTCAACATTACTAAAGGTAGTAAAAATCAATACCAGTAGTTTCCATACTCACCAGCCAGGTTGATCTATTCCTTTTTTCGCATCACTTACCTGTCTTACATATAAATTATTTCTTATAAGCTTACGTAAATGGCCTACTGCTCATTCTTATATTCTTTTTAAGAGATTCTTTTATTCTTTTATCTTTTGGCACCTCCAAAGGCAGTGGAGTAACTATGGGGGTGAGAGGGTGAGGGACGCAAACCCCCGAACCCTAAGACATAAATATGACCCTGAGATATACAAGACATCCTCTTTATATGTATATAACATACACGAGGATGCCTGTTTGTCTGTCCGCTATGCATTTCAATACGATGGCACGGATTGCAACCAAAGTTAGTAGGTATGTTCAACTCATGCTTCCAAAACCCGTAGTGCTACTTTTGGTACGCGTTCATTGCGTCGTTTTCTCATTAACGTTTCTCACGTCACGTCGTACAACTTCTGTGATTGGATATCCTGTCATTTAGGCACACCTCGTGACGCGGTCATAGGGAAAACGAAACTATTAACCTCCTCGGTGAAAACCTTTTTGCTTTTTGCGTTAACGCGACGTTTTTGGTCAACGCACGTACGGACAAATAACGATAAATATTGTGGAACAGGGTATAGGCTGAAACCTTGAGAGGTATACGGAAATCATTTTTTCCATTGTTTGATGTTACTTATGTATACCATCATCATACCTGCATTGTTCCTTTGCATAATATTTCCTTCCATATGGCCATGAATTCTAAGATTCCCACTTCTCTAGGTACTATCCTTCCCGAGTAACACCAGGTGGCCTGCTAGTACGTAATATACAATGTGGCAGAATGATATTCCCGAGATATATTTAATTTATTCCCGAGTTGTAAAAATTTATGGTGCTCTATAGTGAAAATTTAATTTGGCTAAGAATTCTGATGGCAATTGATACAGAAATCCATTACTGACGAGAAGATTTTCATTTCATTGCGATGAGCTCTGCTCCCTTGACCCTAAGCGACTTTATACCCAATCTTTTAAACTTACCCTCAACACATCCCATGTTCTGTGTCCTGACCTATTTTCTGCCTAACCGTGACTCCGGTTAAAAGTGCACTGTGACCTTTTGACGGGATTGCGTCATCCGTCATCGGCTGTCTCCTTTTGCGAATGTGTATTGGGATAATGCGAGATTCAAGGATGACTCATCCTTGATTTTCGTGAAATGGCTACCCGTCTTTGCGTCCATCTCCTCATCATAAAATTTATGTCGTTCTTGATTGACATGAAATTGAGGATTACCTTCACGGATGAATCGTACAATTTATACGTGGTTTTACCGAGCGAGTCCTTGTCTAACGAACTTTATGAGGCAAAAGCGTCTTCATTTCAATGAAAGTTGTGGGATAAGGCAGATATGTCATTATTTGTACTATTACTGTCCACTTATTTTATTCAAATTCTCTTATCACTGACAGTGGCACTGCGAGACAGTTTTTGGGAGATAAAACACCCCCCAGAGCTCAGAGAAATGTTTAAGTTAAATCCATTTTACTTAATTGCATCAATATTTCTTATCGAATAGTGTAAGGATTTATAAAATATCCCTCAGAGAGCCGTAAAACTCAATATTTATTCTAATTTTTTTCTGGAGAGGGCCCCACGCCGCCCGATTACCCTGGCGGGTATGCCATACCCCCAGACAACCCAGTATTAGTTGAGCCTAAAACCCCTTCTAGCCTTAATTCCTAGCTGCGTCCCTGATCACTGATATATTATCGTCCATCGTCGCATGTTCCTCAACCGTAATAAAAACCCCAAAATCGATTGACGATTGAATATACGAATTGACTAAGAGTTCAGAAATCATGTGGATGGTGGATGGTATTACTTGTAAAATGTTTGAAATTTTTTGTGGAAATGCGGTAATATTTATTGTCCAGATGCAGGAAAATTAAATCATGTAAATTAAAAAAAACTTTTATTAGGTTTTGCTTGATGCATAAGTGGCAGAAAATAGGCATTACTTTCTGTGTTAACGTATCTCCAATTTATTCATTCAATCCATATTTTAAAAGTGAAATCATTGGTTCCAGTTCTCAAATAATGGGAAATGTCAACTCATGGTTACTGAAATGTATTTATTCCGCTAGTATTTTAGGGAATTGATCTAGCAAGGTACCTAATCAGCCCTGAATGACTTAGAACGCTTATGTCGTGAATTATGGGCTATTATGGCCGATATTGAAGCAGTCATTGAATTTTTTTTAAGTATGAGCGAATTAAAACTCAGAGTAAGCGTAAAGCTTAGGTAGGTACTTGAAAATACGAGCAAATCCCTCTCCCCAAATTTCATAGCTGGATTATAATGGCCCTCCCAAAATGAAAACCTTGACACAGCAAGTTCCATATACATTAAATTCCATTGCTTTCTTTCTAAAGCTACAAGATATGAGTTGTTTGTAAAATTGATTGCATTGATACCACTGCAAAAATATTTGAGCATTGTAACTTTGATTGGAAACATAACAGTGACATATATTGAAGAGCTTCTTAAATTTTACGGCAGTTAAAAATGTTGCTGTATAACTTTAACCATCAGTACTGGATATTCGGTAGCGAGTACTTCAGAGCAAAAAGTGGAATTAAAATTATTTTTTGTATGAGCTCGAAGCACCAGAAAATGGAAATATACTCTCGTTTGCCTGTAAGAAAAGGCTATTTTGCTATGCACCAGCCTAAAAGGGTGGCTTTCTATTTCTTTCTTATTGCCTAAATCGAAAGATCATTACTCATGGAGTACGTATTTCACACTATTAGCTTTTTTAATGACGATATCTATTATTCGCCATTATATGAAAAGTGAAAATTTTCAAGCGCACGAAAACGCGACGGCTAACAGAGTGTATGACTGCCGGGAAAAGCCCGTGTGACGTCGTTTTAGTTCCAGCTTCCGCCGTGTGAGGCCACCTTGGTGCGGAGCGATGAGCGCCGCTACGATGTAGGCTGCTAGCAGCTAGCAGAGTACACTGCTAGTTGGTAGCGCTTAGCTTAAATAAGGGTTATTAATATCCTATCAAGCGAAGGAAACTTTCCGACCTATGGCAATTTTAATAGGTGATTATTATGTTTCCATAAGCTCTGTGCCTCATGCATGCTTTGGTAATCTCAGACGATGTAAAACTCCCGACTACTCGTATAGCGTCTAGGTTGCTGTGACGACAAGAGGAGTAGCCTCGCATGGGCGCCAATCTGGCCTTTTTCAAACGAGGTTAAAATTGACCATTCACATTCAACTAATATGGGATTTCTAAAATCAAATAATATTTATATTATGAATACACTAATGGTGGGCAACGAATCGCAATCAATGCCTTTCGTTTTCCTTGATGAAGGAAACTACCCTATTTAACTCAGAGTGAGAATCATTATTCGAAGCCTGCGTCGTGATTAATTTATGTTATTATTTTGATCTTGTGTGAAATGACTTCGTGGAGTCAGATAACTTCACCGTGCACAAAAAATATCTTGCCTTGAGTGATTGGCGAACATGTTTTTCATGCGAATTTTTACACATTAACCTCAATCGGAGGTCAGATCCGCCGTGGCTCGACGTTTTCGTAATGTTAATTCGAAAAGTTAATGAATGCTGGAGAAAATTAAATTAAAATTCCAAAGTTGATACAATGATATCAATTTTCGATAAATATCTATGCTATGTTGGCCATTAATAACTATGGAATTTATAATGTTGGTCTTGAAAAAATTGAAAGGAATTTTTGCTGACGTGTCGGTCTATTTATAAACCATTAATGGGACTTGAAATGAAAATTAATATGTAATTTTTATTCATAAACATAATAAATGGTGAAAACAATGTTATTTCATAATAATATAATGACAAGAAAAATCCAGTTGTAAATTAACAAAAAAGAAGATATTAGAATTTAGACATACCTTTTTGCGATGTCAATTGATGTAAGCTAACACAATTTATGGTTACCAGTCGGATTTGATCGATAAAATAATTATAAATTTTACTTGAATATTCTTTATTATCTTTAATTACAACTATTTTTGATTTTGTAAATGTATAAAATTTATTTAAATAATCTTTCTGTTAAATTATTTTCAGTATCTGGCGTTTTATTACTTTTTAAATTCAAAAGAATGGATTTAGATTAAACAATAGCCGCTGTGTCTGTTAATTACGAGAAAAAAGCGGCTAAATCGTTTAAATTCATGACAAATGATAAACCATAATTGAATGGGAGAGTTCCTTTTGGAGTATTCAAGAGTTGTTAAGTAAGCTTGAGGCATATATCAAATGAGGAAATACGTACTCATCACGGTTGTCGATAAATGCAAACTAATATTTGTGCGTCACCATGGGAACCATGTTCGAGGAGTGAAAGTTATCGTGGAGTACGCTCATGATTCGCCCATTTAGTGATCTCCGACCAAGTTGGATCATGTGAGCATTTTCTTTGATTGATTTTCATCCCTCTTTCGCAACCAATTCCATTCTGAGGACGAGCAATTTGTTTCCATCGTTAGGACTTAAAACGGTGGAAAATCTGTTGCATAACCTGCCCATTTGTGGAAAAAAATTTACGTTTCATTTTATGGTCGATACTTTTCTGGATCATCTCAGAAGACGGGATTATAAAGCTAAACATGATGTTTTCTAAAAAAAAATACTTGTTGCAAAGTTTTTTCTCGTGCTCCACGTCTCATCATAAATGTGACCCCTTTTATAACAAGTCCGGTATTCATCAATTAGATTGATTTTTGTTATATGTGTAGCTTTTGCTGGCTTAAAAGTTATATAGATATGTATCTTGATGGATTTTTAATATTTGATAATCTCAGTGTTTTTAGATATAATATTTTTAAGTTGTAATTTTCATTATATCTTAATTAGCACGCAGATTATATTTAAAAATTTCATGATGATAGGTAGAAACAGTTAAATATCACCTGTCATATTCCTGAAAATTATTTTTTGAGTATAACATACTTAGCAGTATGTATCAAAAAAGAAGTTTGGATCGAGGCAGAATTTGTGAATATTTGCCCGTGCATTTCATTTTGAGCTGCATTCAAAGGAGGGCGATGAACTAGCTTTTATGAATACTTTTCAGTGGCGGATACATGTGGGGGGCACAGGAGGCGCGCGCCCACCCTTGCAGGGCCGCCCGCATTTCCTAACATTGCAGTACCACAATTGTAACTTTTTTATATCATAAGATGGCATTGCCTTGTATATGTGTGTACATTCAGTTGAAATAAAACTTTGTTAAACTTTGCAAGCGACTTATTTTTCATTACGATAAAAGTAAAGGTAGCTCAAGAAATATTTTGCGCCCCCACTCCTCGAGTATTTTCTGTATCCGCTACTGATACTCTCGATAATAGGGAATACATTTTTCCGCCACTATAAAATACAAAGGTAAAACCGTAGCAGGTTATACCAGAAAAGGCGAAGAAAAAACCGTACGAAAGTGTATATATATATTTTTTTTTAAATGCCAAAACGTATCGTACTCACCTGTTTGCATGTCACCTATACACCAGTATAAGGACTACGCTACTTTTAGAAATATCATCTCCAAATGAACTATGCTAACTATATAACATAAAATGAACTAAAATCTAACAAAAAATCTAAATAAAAAAAACAAAATATAAACTGAAATCTCTCGAAGTTTTTCCCTAAAAAAATATAGAAATTAAAACCAAAACAAATTCTCACCATCAAGCATGACAAATCATTAATCTTTATAATGTCAAAAGTCATCGTTCTTTTTCTGAAGTTAATTTATTTTTAAATTGCCGACGTAACCATGAACTGATTCCCTATCATATTTATTTCAATTCTATTTGATCGTTTGCCAAGCTAACCGAGAGCAAGAGATCTCATTTTAGCGTTATGTGGGGCAAATTCATCCAGATATGTGTATCTTATTTCACCTCTCCACCAACACATGAAGCAACCGAAAATATTTGCTCCATATACCCTTAGCGAGTGAAGCGAGTTTTTACCGTCCTTGTCGAATTTCAAAGCCTGACGTACTATCTTGTTATGTCAGAAATGACATTGCGGACCCAAGGCCAGAGAAATGCCTATCAAAACGCGTTCTCATTCGAGGAGCCGTCCTGAATTTCTTCATATTTCTTAGTGGCAGATTGATGTAAATGTATGTCGATGATCTTGTCCACGATGGCGAATTATGACTTCATAGTTTATAAGTCACTGAAACGGACGGGTGATCACCGTTTTATCTGGTAGGAATATAGCCTTATTTTCTCTATGGCTTAGACCCAACGGGGACGATGATAATTATGTACAATCGATTTTAATACGAACTAATATTACTTACTATTTACTACTTGTTATTACTTACTAAGAATAATACAAAAACTCTACTGGATAATTTACAGCTTGGTTGGTATCGCTTACTAAGTGAGATACACAAGTGTCACCTATATCAGTCCTAAGGTCGTTTCGAATAGGTATGGGTAAAGCTAATAGGAACTAAGCTACCGGTGTTTAAATTCTACGAATTCAAAAAGGGAATAGATCCTTTCTTTGGACCGGCATGTGCTCATAGAAGATTGTTTGAAGTGTCTGGCGGCTTAACACCGTCTTGAGCCCAGATTTTTTTGATTAAAATCAAGTAACATTCTACCCATTGGGAACCCAAAATGATTGTTCGAACTCTAAAATTTTGAAAAGTTTAGGTTCAAAAAGTCTAGAAAAAAAAACCAATGTATATTGGGGCGTTGCCATTTTCCAGAAAAAGTGTGACACGCGTGACTGAATTGAAAGCTGGAATGATATCTTTCGTGCCTTTTTTTGCCAAAAAAAATGGGAATAACGTTACGAGTTGCGGAAGATGATCGTCTCCTCATAACGATCTTGCCGTTCCTCTCCGTGCCTTGGGCGTCACCATACCTCACGAGTTGATCTATAGCATAACTTTCGTTTTCAATTCGAGAATTCCATCCAGTGACGAGACCCATCCCATTGTCTGTAATCCGTGTCATGATTAACATAACCTTAGGTCGCTTCACCGTCGCTCGCGTGAACAAGCGGTTTTTTTTTCCTTCCGTCGTCGTCGTCTTATGGTAACTTTCATTTTTCTCACTCGAGTGCTATAGGTCGTGCGACCTGAAAGGTGAAGACACGTTTCCAATTAGGTTCCTGCAGTAGAGCGAAATTTGTCTCCTACAACCTTCATCTACATCTACATCTACATAATACCCCGCAAGCCGCCTAAAAGGCGTGTGGCAGGGGGTGTTAGGACACCAGCCGTTTACAGCTATTAAAAAAAAAAAAAGAAGTGCTCTAACGAGGTTGGGACAAGCGTTTATTAAAGTCCTTTATTGTTCGGGGGAAAAACGAATTCTTATATCTATCCGTTCGGCTAAAAATCTCTCTTAATTTATCGCTTCTGTCGGACCTGGAAATATAGTGTGGCTCTAAGATTATGTTCTCTGTGTCGCTCTTAAATATATCCATTCTTAATTGTTCAAGCAATCTAAGCCTAGCGCGCAGCCTCCGAGTCTCCAACGGCTCCCAGCCTAATTCGCTTAACATCTGGGTAACACTGTCTGTACGCCCGTAGCGGTTTTTGACGAAACGCGCAGCCTTCCTTTGTATCTTATTCAGCTCGCGGATTAAGTCTTTCTGCACTGGATCCCATACACTCGCTGCATATTCAAGGTGCGGTCGGACGAGAGCGAAATAGCACCTTTCTTTTACTTTCTCATCCGAAAATCTTCCCACAATACGCTTGACGAATCCTAATTTCTTCAGGGCTATGCCGCAAATATTCTTTATATGAGTTCCCCACTCGAGGTTCGAGGTTATCGTAACTCCCAGGTACTTCACTTCGTCTGTTGCCTTTATGTTAATGCCATCCACTGCATAAACATTGTCAGTGTTGGACGAATTCCGCAAAAAATGTACCGCCATGCATTTGCTCAGATTAAGTTCGAGTCCCCACTCTTGACTCCACAAATGAACGTTGTTTAAGTCCGATGATAGATTTCCATAGTCAGAGTGATCACTAATTTCGCGATAGATGACAGCGTCGTCAGCAAATAAACGTATTTTACTGCTAATGCGGGAGCACAGATCGTTAATGTATATAATGAACAACAGGGGGCCGATTACGCTTCCTTGTGGAACACCTGATGTAACTTTTACAACATCAGAGCTAATTCCGTCAAGAACTACTTTTTGTTTACGATCTCTGAGGAAGTCGCGTATCCAGTTTACAACTGTTTCGTTTAATCCGCATGACTGTAATTTGTATAAAAGTTTGTTGTGAGGTACAGTGTCGAAAGCTTTCTTATAATCTAGAAATAGTGCGTCAACTTGTCTTTTCGATTCACCAGATTTTATAACGTCGTGAAGAAAGAGCGCGAGCTGTGTTTCGCAGGATCTATTTTTTCGGAATCCGTGCTGACAGTCATGGAGGAAGTTACGTCTGTCCAAGAAAGTCATGATATTACTAACAACGATATGTTCAAGTATCTTGCCTATAATTGATGTTAGGGAAATTGGACGGTAGTTGCCTGGGTCATTTCTGTTTCCCTTTTTGAAAATGGGTGTAACACTTGCAATTTTCCAGTCGGGCGGTAACTTCCCTTCGGACAACAGGTCATCTCATTACACTAATCCTCAGCCCCTTAAATATTCAATGAATGATAGAACAAATTGCAATTCCATCGTTTAATACATGAAATCATCTTTCGAACTAATTCGCCTTCCGTTCCCCTTAACAATACCCTTCTCTCATCAAAATAACCCCTAGGTAACCCAATGCACACGAGTTGCAGTCAGATATATTATCACAATGAAAGTATGTTTCGCACTGATTTTATTTCTTTTGGGCAATACGATGGAATTATGTACCAAACGAGTCACCTACATTTCCCTCAACAATCCCCTTCTGCCATTAAAGCAGCCCCTTGGCAACCTAATGTACACAATTTGCAGTCAGACGTATGATAATGAGAGAGAATACGGTACTTATTGTTTTCATTGGAGTTTTACTAACGCGACGGGTAATGCAAACATTAAAATTCTTAAACATATTAATTAGTACAAAATATGGCAAATATCAATCCTGCGGAATCATTTGTTCATCTTGTTTAAGGAACGTTTAAGTACTATGTTTGAAGCAGTGTTTTTGGTCATTTTTGACCCCTCTTCTCTCAGGTAAGCAAAAATAAGCTTTAGGCGAACCTCAAAATCTAAGCAACCTCCTCAGCCTCTAGAAGTGCTTGCGCTATGATTTAACGTCCCCTAAGGATCGCTACATAATTAAATTACGGCAGAATAATCATGAAAAAAATTAATATTTTCATGTGAATGTCCGAAGAGGGGAAAAACCTAATGCCAATTAAAGTTTGAAAAATGAATACATCCGAAACGCGTTTTTACGATTGTCAAATCATTCATCTAAGGGAAAACTTTTATTCTCCTTCCCTTAGATGGTTACCAAGTCAAAAGAAAAACCGGAGATGCTTATTTTTACCCACGTCAACTCAAAATGGAATATTTCTGTCTGCAGACATTTTCACTGACGCCAATCAGTAGCTCAACTTTATTATTCAACACATTTTTATGATTATTCTTCAACTGATGTACATCTTTTATGATAAACCTTCCCCCTTGATACCTATAGTATTGCCATTACATATATCATATCACCATAATATAGTATCACATAACGGTCCCTATTGAAATATAAGTAGTTGATATCTGGATTTAATGGATTAGCGTTGATTAATTATCAAATTTATATCCATCCACTAACATGAGCAGGTGCTAAATGTTGTGCTTTAGTATTACCAAGATACAACTTAGCTGTTTTCTTCATAAATGAAAGACAGGCCCCCAGTCACCAATACGGTCTGTACTACATCACATGAGCGAATCTCGACGGGCTATATAATTTATATTTTGATACTTGTAGAGATGCTACAAAATAATTGTATTTAAAATTGTATGATCGAGTACCATACTTTTTCAAGAACATATTTTGTACTCGGCTTCCTTTTCGTTCGCCTTGATGCTGCCAAGGAAATTATCGACGACATATTCTCCTGCAACATTTACAATGAAAAGCTTGCGACAATTTATGCCAGTCATGGCGAACCATCCTGCTTAGATCGTGCTTGAGGTGTAGGAACGCTTAATAAATTACAAAAACAGTACGAGAGTATACTACTAATATTACTCCCGGATGCTGAAAATTGCTGTTTATGTTTTAAGACACTATTCAATTTTTCCCTTTTAATTTATGACGATATTTAATAAAATAATTAAAATATCTCCTTTTAATTTTTTTTTTCAATTACATCATCTATCGATTTTATCCCGAGCGGACTTCAAAATAATCGTCTTAGATCGCAATCTTGCTGTTGATGGAGATGATAGGACAATAAATATTAGCAAAAGAGATTTTGAGTTTTCATAAGCGGTTGGAGCCTTAGGAAGCCGGAAATTTCTACAGCGTAGAGGGCGTTTCTCGTTGCCCACATGATATCGTGGGTTGATGAAGGTTTCCTGATAGAAAATGATAGTATTTTTTTCCACTTTTATAGGTTATAATGAATAATATAGGTAATAGTTTCATCATAGGGGTAAACTTTATAACATTTACGTAATTTGAGGCTTTTATGTTTCCCCAAGTTTACGAAATGATGGCAGAATACAACTGTACTTCATTTTACGGTTCATGGAAAAAAATATCGAATTTTGGGGTTAACAATCACCATGATATAGGAATTCTTGCATCTTTTTAAATATCCCACTACCCCCATATACTCAACGAACCTGCCATTTCAGATTCTGCAGTTCGATCTGCGGCTTTTGTGCCGGTCGATTAAGTACACTGAAGGTGTCACAAGTTGAGTAACACACCTACTTTCTACGTATTAGTTAAACAATGAAGAGAAAGGTGATTCCACTTTCTCGACGATGGAAGTGCACGAAAGAAAGTGGACAGAAAAAAGTGTGAGAGAATTACACAAGGTGCACGAAATGGGGCGTCGAAATGGAATAACAATAGAAGATGTAAAGATTAACTTTTTAAACACTTCCTCATTCTCGTATCCTTCACTACTGTCTTTCTGCTTGAGGGTAGCTTTCTGAATGTAAAAACTTCCACTTTTTATAAGCATACCAGAATGAAATACCACTTCAAATATCCGAAACGGTGTCGAAAAAAACCATTTCCTGGAAATTTTTACTTTTCTTTTTGTCCATGGATACATTTTTACAGCTTAAAAACGATCTGATTGAATTTTCATCAATTTTTAAGTTATAGAAACACTTTGCTACGAACAACGAAGCAATAAAAATTTAGAACGGCTATAGGAGAAGCAATAAGCGAGAACTTTTATCTTTTAAGTCATTTTTTCCTCAGCAAGAAGAATAATAATTTAACAGGCTAATGCCTTTCATTTTAAACTGTAATGGAGATTTTTTTTGCTGCTTCTAGTGGATATAGGCTATACTCATTGAGATAAAAAGTTTTTAAATCTTACATTTTCCTTCCTTTACTTGGTTTTATCGACTACAGATTTTTAAAGAATCTTGAGCACTTGGTAATATCAAAAAATATTCCAATAGATATTGTCGATAGAAGAATAGTATCGAGGTCTAATTCACCGAACATCATAATGGTACAGCTTCGAAACACCCTCATCAATGTACAAGGAAAACTTTCCTATGAATTTCGTTAGAACTAAACCATTTTTTCCCATATGAGAACTCAATTATTTTTTCCCGTTACAACTATAAGGCTTGAATTTGCAATATCTAATACTAACTACTCTTTTATTTTTCCAACTCATTTTTTGTTATTGTGAGCATAATATCCTTCTCAATGGACTTTGAGGTCGTCAGGGACCCTGGAAAGGGCAAACCGTACGTTTTTGTGTTCTTATCTTGAAATATAAAATTTCACAAAGTTCAGTGGACTGATTTCAAGATTGAGTCATTTCAACATCAATGGCCAAATAAAATATTTTTAATTTACTCTCATTAAATAAATTTTGAACCAAGATCCTTAAGTAGCGAGAACACAGGAAAAATCCAAATGACTCAGTATATGGACGTAGAGGAGAGAGTAGTCGAGAAAATGTTTCTTTTTCTTCTCTGATTTAGAGCAGAGACGAGGTGTTGCTAATGTTCACGGCTGCTGAAGACATTCGCCATTCGTGAATCATCGTTACAGTAGGGAATTTTGTTGTGTTAGCTCTAGCTGCGAGAAGGCTGTAAATGTCTTTGTTTTGCCCAAAACCTTGTTGAGAGTTGCGACACAGTGCCGAAAGGGTCATCGTTGCTGTAAAGCACTTTGAAAGGACATAATGCCGGAGGAGCAAGTGTCCTCCTGGCCCAGCAAGGTCAGACGTAAGGCCACTCGGTTTCACCTCCATGAGGAATTGCACAGGTAGCCTTAAGAGGGCAATCAGTAGGAACTTTCTCCTCGCTCGAGCCAACATACAGTAAGCATTACGTGTTTTTAGGACCGTGTTTGTATTGAAATTAGACCGCAAGGAGGCGAACCACCTCTGCGATGAGTGGAAACTTGAAAACCAATATCAGCGGTTTTTGCACCATTGTCGTATGAAATCTAAATGCATTACGGCATTTCCAATATTTTTCTTTTTCTCTTCTATCCTAAGGTTGGTGGTCACCCAAATTTATTTTTCCGTGGCCTTTTTATTCTCTCATTTAGACCAGAGACGAGGTGCTGCATATACTCACAGTCGTCGAAGACATTTACCATTTGTGAATCATCGTCAGGGAAGGGAATTTTGTTTTGATAGCTCCTCCAGTTGCGATGAGGGTGTAAAAGTCGTTGTTTTCTCCCGAACTTTGTTGATAGCTGCGACACTGAGCAGATTCACTGTGAGTCCTTCCCTTTCATCCCATAGTCTCTTGACATTTAATTGTATCTTCTTCCAGCTAAGATCACCTCCAGATATTCTTTCCTTGGTCTGCCTCTTCCAGCACGGTTACCAATACTTTCCAATACTTAGGATACCAATACTTTCATTAAGATTGTCATCCACTCAAAAATACGAAGGATGCGTCCAATCTTTGTGCTCCATTTTTATAAATTGGATTTAGCCGTGTTTGTCCTTCCTCAATTCTTCGTAGAACTTTCACGCTGCCAACCCTTTCTGTACAGGATATTTTCAACGTGAGTGTACAATTTAGAAAAAAATAAGGCATGTTTAGAAGTTTGTCAGTTATACTATTTATTTTATACCACACATCGGAGCTAATACGCGATGTATTTATATTTATGGTCAAAACTCATGAAAAGGTTGTGTTAAACTGGGGAGAAACGTTAGATTTGAATATATTTTTCCTTTAGTCAAACGTTGGAATGAAAAGTATCTCGCAATCTCTTCAAAAGTCATCCTTATCTTCTGAAATATACTAATATTTAAGCGTAACATGGCCAAAGTTAAGTAACGAAAGGGAAATTAAAATGGCCTGCAGCGAGTCGTTCCGTCGAGGTAGTTAGTCCCATTAAGATTCAAGAAATCGGGCATATAATCGAGTGTTTTCTCTTCCGAATAATCGTAAAGTTTCATCATTTGCTCGCGATGGGGACAAAATTTTAACGAAGCTGCCTGGCAAGTTTCTACCTCCCCATGCATGAATTGAAAGCGCGAATCTTGAGTCTTTGGAGTCAAAAGGACTGGAGGAAAAAACCTAATATCATAGTAATAACTTTAAAGCAAGCGAGACCACTACATTTTGGTAGTTGCCCGGTCATGAATACGATACGAGAATGAAATTTTATCGATCAGTCCATCGAAAAGAGCGACGCTGAAAAAAAAAATGCTTCGAGAGGATGGAGTGCAGATACGGGTATAGTTGATTCTTGAGGAGTTATAATATTTTTTGCATCTATTACATCTTTATTTACATGTCTAATTCATTAATTAACAAGAAAGCAAGCTTAATTCACCGCTTAATGATACGGTGACCGGTCTTAAAGAGATGTACGAGGTGTGTTCAAAAAATATCGCGACTTTTGTGTTTTTTCAAAAATTATTTTTTTATTCATGAATATCTATGAGTTCTTGCCACAGGGTAGAACGGTCAATAAGGAATATTACCTGCAAGTTATGCGCAATTTGCGCGAAGCAATCCGCCAGAAACGCCCGGATTTGTGGAAGAAGAAAAATTGGCTTTTGCACCACGATAACGCCCCTGCTCACACATCGTTGCTTGTGCGCGACTTTTTGGCCAAAAACAACACACTAATGATGCCGCAGCCACCGTATTCCCCAGATCTGGCCCCCTGTGACTTTTTCTTGTTCCCTAAACTGAAGAGACCCATGAAAGGACGACGTTACGCTACGATTGACGAGATAAAGACGGCATCGAAGGAGGAGCTGAACAAGATAAAAAAAAAATGATTTTTTGAAGTGCTTCGAAGATTGGAAAAACCGTTGGCACAAGTGTATAATATCTCATGGGGATTACTTTGAAGGGGACAAAATAGATATTCATGAATAAATAAATAATTTTTGAAAAAACACAAAAGTCGCGATATTTTTTGAACACACCTCATATCTTAGAACTATGATCGGAAAGGGACGTACATAGAATATTTCGTCGTAGCTTCTACTTACAATTAGTTAGCTATGAGGAGGCAAATACCTTAATAACTAGCTGACGAAGTTTAAATTTCAACGAAAAATTCTCAGTACATCCATTTCATTTTTACTGTGCCTGTACCCCTCATTATAATCGTCTTTTTTTCTTCACAGTTGCGGTTTGTGCACAATACGTTGCCATTTTAAAGGCATTTATTTATGTTAATTTACCCTTCACCAGGCTGAAAACTTTTTGCGATAAGTGTAACTCCAGCCCAGTAATCATGTGCAACGAGGAGCCAATCTCCACCACTCTTCATCGGGCAAATATGATTCTCAAATTTATCCAAAATGACATTTCTAAGGTTTAAAATTTTCCATACGATACCGTGTGAAATACGATAAGGGACGCTCATAGAATATTTCGTTGTCGTCATCATGACTTACTCTGTAAAATTGTTTTTATGCTCTACTACACATTTCCTTATTACATTTTGTTTAATAAAATACTACTTTTGACTTTATTATTTCGCATTAGGCGTTGGAAATTTTAACTTTACAGTTTCGTTTGGCTTTATGCTTCGAGTTATTTGATGAAAGTTATTTTTTATCGCCTCGATCAGCTACATTCATAGAACTCCACTAATGGCGATGATTTGTTGGTTAGATAACCACGGCCCCACTCCCCCGAGTTCTCATGGAGTTGCGTGACTACCTCATCTCCATCAGACAGTGATTGTGTGACATTTCGCCATGCATAGTGACCATTTTTCACCCCCAGGGCTTCGCAAAGGGGCATGGAAACGCATACTCTGTCCCACTGGCCGTGTTTTTCTGGAATCGAATGAAGTAACACGTCGATGAGGGGAAAATGGAAGCATAAAACTATCACCAACACTAGTATATAGTCTCTCGACATAAGGAATTAGAAGGTCTTTTTTTTTTAAGCCAGTCTGTGATGTGAGATCGATGTGTTCGTGAAAGGATGGATGTTCTTGAGGCCGTTTTACACGGGGCATGGAATATTTCACGTTAGAACTGCATTAATTTTTCTTTATGGCATTTAATTGCGAGAATGCACAAAAGAAATTAGAACATTAGGGCTGTTTTGTCATCTCACGTCCATGCGTTTTCGCATGCGTTAAAGTAATTCTCCGCTTTACACGACTCAATTTAGACTGCGCCTTCATACATCAGATGTGTAATAAAGAGCCCTGTGTAAAACGACCTTCAGAGTCTCAAAGTCGGCAAGCAGGTTACCAAGGAACCCTCACTAGTACCATAACTATTCTCAAATAAATTTAAAACAGAATTTGTGAATAATATTAAGTATACTACAGTAGGCCTTTAATTATATTGAAAAAGTAGCCTTTCCGGCCTCGGTGGCGGCGGGGTAACGTCCTCGCCTGCCAAACAAGAGGTCGCGGGTTCGAGTCCCTCCTGTGTAGGTTTCCCATGTCCAGAGCATGGTTGTTCGGTTACGTTTACTTGTTAAAATTTGTTGAATGCCCCGATGTAAAATGGCAAATATGAGCTGTATTCGGTGGATTGAGAATCAAGTGAAAATAAAATAAATAAAAAGAAGGAGCCGATGAATTAGCTGATGGTAGTTCTTGATGGGATCTTATGAAATCTAGTCATATTAGAAAGATATCTATGATGAGATAGTTCAATGCATTAGCCTATGTTTGTTACTAAATAGCAATCCACTCCCTTTCATATATGTAATTTCGCTTCATTAGATCTCCTATATGTAAAATTAATGCTGAAAATGAAGGTCTGTAGGCGTTTTCTTACGTCTTAGTATCTTTCCGGTCTATTTTCAGACCATTGGACGACTATATACCCTTGAATTAACGGTAGAGTATCGTAACGTATGCGTTAGCAGTAAATGGAACATAATTTTAGCTTTGGTTACAAAGGATTCAATGCAATGGCGATCATCAGAGTGATCGCAATCCGATCAAAAAAAAAAGATTGTGTTCCCTGTGAGATATGATACATGAATGATTTTGGAGCTGATTCGAATTTACGTTGTATTTATCTCGTTTTCAGCAGGTCTTGAATATTTTGTCTGCTGACCTACTAGAAAGACTTCGATGGTAATTACCCAAAAGAATTCTCATCCCTTGCGTAACCGACAAGCTATTTTAGGCCATGAATTTAATGAGCTTTATCTTGAGTCCTTGAACTTTGTACCTTTCAAGTTTACCTCTGCATACCATGAAGTATTCACTCTCAGTCCCTTTACTTCCCCTTCAGCGATAAGTATTTTCCCACCACATCCACTGAATTAATTAAGAATTTTATCGGCCGTACATCAGCGTAAGAGAATTCCTCGGTAGCATTAGCATCGCGATGAGGAAACACAAGTTGCAGACTCCATCTGATTTTTTTCAAGTTGGTCAATACTGGCATTAATTACAGATTTTTCTGCCAAGCCCACTAATTCCGGCAGAAACTGCCGTAAATTCTCAAAAAGACACGAAATTTTTGTTCAGCTCTCTTCAACAATACTTATTTCAAGAAATTTTATATAGTATTATAATAAGAGAACCAAGTGTTTATTTAAAAAAAATGAAAAGAGAGACAAAAAGAGAAATCAGATTCTTGAGAATGACGAGTGACCCGTAGAAACCGATTTGGTTTAATAAACATGGTGAGGAAAAGAACAACCGGATGTTGAAGATCAAATGGATCGACCGAGTTAGTAATGAGGAAGTCCTAAGAAGAGTAGGAGAGAAGAGAAGCCTCATGAAAACCTTAACAAGAAGACGGAACAACCTTATAGGCCACATCTTGAGACGTGATGGCCTGATGAAGACGATCGTCGAAGGATAAGTGGAAGGCAAGAATAGAAAAGAAAGACCTCGAACAAAATATATGGAACAAGTAAAGAGAGATGTGAAGGAGAAGAAATACGTAGATGTGAAAAGATTAGCTGATAGGAGAATTGAGTGGAGAGCTGCGTCATACAAATCCTAGGATTATTGATCAGTAATGATGAGGAAAATTACTTAATTATCCCTCTTATCATTATAAGATGAATTTCCACCAATTTTACTCATCGGCTCTGGACCTGGTTGTAATACATATCGGACAAAAGTGACTATGGATTATGGAAAAAAATTCTGTACAGTCTGAATAACGATAGTGTAAATAAAAATTGTGGTCATGAACTATGTGTTATCACGAATCACGAAAATTAAGTTTTGTCTCTACGCGACCATCACCCCATGATTGTTTACATATTTACATAGAGCCCTGCGAGTCACCTCCAAGGTGATTGGCTGAGGGGTCATCAATCACCGGCGTGCAGCATGCACGAGAACCGCTAAATACACTCCGCATGGTCATAGAAATATTACGCATAAAAACAAAAATAAAATCATGCAAATTCATGAAAAAGCAAAACTTGCCAACAGTTAGACATTTATTTAGAAAAAAATGCAAGAACAGAACAATGGAAAAAATAATGCAAAATTAAAATAAATTTTTGTAAAAAACAGCTTTTGAATCGCGACCTTAAAAAAGTATAAGTAAATTTTTTCCCAATCAATTTCAATAGGACTTGGATGTAAACAATTTTTTTGTTATGACTATCATTCTCGTTCCTCTGAATGATCTCAGCGCCGCCATCGGATTTTTGTGGCCTTTTTTAAACTGATTTTCACATTTTCATGAATTTCTCAATATCACAATTTTCGGAATAGTAGTCAAAATACAGTTAAAATCATAATAAAAGTGTTACATTATTGCATTGTCGTCTGTTTCTGAGTTTTCCTGAAGATTCCAGCTTGCTAGATAATCAGGAAGATCTGTAGGCTGCATTTTCTGGGTTTCACCGCGTCGTGGTTGCGTTGCGTTGCGTTGCGACCAATCAGGGCGAACCTACACCACTGGGCTGCCTATATAACGGCGGCCAAAACACGGCATAATCACTTCGACCTGAAGACGCCTGCTGGAATGCAGGAGAAACTGTTGTCACCAACGCAACCACGACGCGGTGAAACCCGGAAGATGCAGCCTACAGTACCAGCGCACCGCGGAAGCCTTCGCACCAACTTAATCAGGAAGATCATTAAAATTGAGTTGCAAGGTTTGACCCGGACAAGATGACAAACAATTAAGCGAGTGTAGAAACAAATTACAATAAAACCATGCATTGAGTCAACTTAACGTGTGACGCCATTAATTCCATTCATCGAGATACCGTTGATATTCTTCCTGCTCATCCTGTGCTAACTAACTGCGCTAGCTAATAACATCCTGCTCATAGTTGACACTAGAGCTCCTAGCGGGCACTGCAGCGACTATGTCGCGCATAAATCTATTAGCTGCACGATGGTAATGCCCGGGTTTCATTAAAGGATTCCATTCCGCGGCCTTCGAGTTAGCAAGCGAGTACGTCACCCATGGAATCGTCCGGGATGAATTCCTCTTGCTACTCCCGACATTCAGATGCTAGATGTCACTAACCAAGCCACAAAACTCCACGCGAGTTGAAGTGGGACTGGTTAATGCAATTATTTAGCTTCCCTTCAAGCTGAGTGACTGTGCATCAAAAGCCTTCGTTGACATAATTGTTGGACGCCAAGCTCGCGGCAAAGGATGGGTGTGTAAGGCCAAACAGAGAGTAAAAATCGTGTTAATGCCAATTTCAAGGAAAGAGTTATTAAAAGGTGAAGGTCGGAGGAGATGAGATTGATGGATAATTCACCCTCGATTCACGCTTCAATTACACAACTCACCAGTGACCGAGTATTTCGCAACGGGTGGTTATTATTTTTTCTTTAATCAGACTTTAACCGTAGCAATTGCTATAACAGTAACTCTAATTCTATCCGTCATAACGTCCATAATATGAATTTGAATTACAGTTTTGGCACCACCTTCACAACTTTGTAAATACTGGCTCTAAATGAGGTGAAGTTTTTTGCACACAAGGCCGGCCCTTACTTTTCAGAACTGGGAAAACTTCCTCGTCTCAAAATGATCGAAATGATTTTTGTATTCAGATGCTATAAATTGGTTACCTTGCACTGCTGTTATTTTAAAATGACAGGAAGTCGTGCTCCAATGTCTCTAATAATAATAATTAGATGTCTTTATTCGGGCGAGGATGAGACTAAGAATTCCCCTCTTCCACCTAACCCCTCGATAGCTTCAATGCAAACATATTTAAAAACGGTAGATAAACGTTTATAATTCAAATAGATATACAATATACACTATTCGTGAAATTTCAAAAAGGATAAACAAGCATTTGTAAAACTTTTGTTTAAAAAAAGATTTCTGTTTGTGAGAAAAACATGAGGATGAGGATATAGAGTCCTTCAGCGAAAAAACCCACTGCAGGAAAACGCCAAACATAAGTACATACTTTAAGACAAGTACGCCCAACGCCCCAAAGTACATACTCTAAGTACTACTATACTATATGTCATAAATGGAAGATTTAGAGGCTGAAAAAAGCACTATTTTCATGTCAAACTTAAAAGTTATTACCTTTGGCATGATGCAGCACTCCATTCCACTGTTCCTTTTGATAGTGACGTATTTGCAAGTTTATTCTATCTACCTCATTAACTATGTTGTATTTTGTATGTAACATGACATTAGCTTTCACTCAGCAGGTTGTTACAGGTTTTTCACGCCCCCTTTCTTCCTAAAGTGGGTTTTTTCGCTCAAGGATACTACACCCTTATCTGCATGTTTTTTCCCACAAACAGAAATCTTTTTGCTTACCCAAAATTTTCACATACACTTATTTATCTTTTTTGACATTTCACAAACAGTTTATATTGTATATGTTTTGTATTGTAAACGTTTATCTACCGTTTTTAAATATGTTTGCATTGACGCTATCGAGGGGTTAGGTGGAAGAGGGGTCTTCTTAGCTTCAACCTCGCCCAAATAAAGACATATTATTATTATAATCATTATCATTATGATTTCTTCTCGTTTAAATCCTTAATAAGATCTTATATGTAACACCGTCGTGGCCGTCCCTTGCCCTTCTTCCCACTCACCTGTTCTTCGAAGAATGTATTCATCACGCTATCATGCCTCGTGGTGTGGCCAACTAATTTTTCTTCTTAGGGATTTTAGAGGACTTCATATTTCTCTCTCTATTTTTAGCACTTCCTTTTTACTCACTCATTTGATCCATTTTTATCTTCATAGCTTCACATTTCGAATGCTTCTATACTTGACTTCTCTGCTGTTGTCAACGTCCACGCCTCGCTCCTATACAAAAGAATGCGCCATTTGATGCATCTGATGAGTTTTAAGATCCTTGCTTTAGCAAAGGAGATTTTCATGAATAGGAAGGAGCTCATTAGAGGATCGTTATTTAAGATTTTATAGAGAAGGTTTGCGAATAGTTTGAACGGGGGTGTTGCGCTATACGGTGCGGAAACATGTACTCTTAGGAAGGAGGAGGAGAGAAGACTCGAGGCATTCGAAATGTGGGTGTGGAGAAAAATGAAGAAGGTGAAGTGGACGGAGAGGAGGAGGAACGATGAAGTGCTGGACATGGTGGGTGAGGAGAGGCAGCTTTTAGATGAGATACGGAGGAAATAGAAGGTATGGATGGAGCTAGTACTTAGTGTTACAGGGAATAACGTTAGGCAAACGAGGGAGAGGAAGGAAGAGAATAGGATTTTTGGATAGAATGAAAGGGAGTAGGCCTAACAGTGAATTGAAGTAGGTGGTGCTGGAAGGAAAGACAGGCTCACAGATTACTTCTTTAATACTCCAAGGAAACCTACCTTAATCGATAGAATACTATACTAATATTAATGCTTGTATTTTCAGCTGTAAGTAGGTGTACAATAATGATAATGTAAGCTGTTGCTAAATCCTCCTCTAGCGTTGAAATCTCCTCCTTTCACTCGCATCAAACCCCATGCAGTGGTTCAGACGAATGTGCAGCCGCGGGGACACGGTATGAATTCGCGAGGGGGTGGAAGTCAAAGCCGTAGGTAAGGTGGGGAGGGATGGAGTGGGGTGGTGTCCTGGGGGAGGAAGGAGGGCGAGGTTGGCACACTCACAATCAGAGAGAGAGAGAAAGGATGAGCTGGGATTGGCGAGAGGTTTTGACGAGAGAAGGTTGCGAGGATGTGCATGTGATCAATGGCTCTGAAGGAGATCTTCTGCCTCAGGGGGATGGGAAGGGATAGAGGATTGCTGTTGGAGGACCTCGCCCCTCTCCCACGCTGATCCCAACCGTCCCACCCCACTCTCGCGTCGTCTCCATGGAAGGCTATCGGAGGAACTGAAAGTAGGTATGTGAATGCATATTCTTTCCCATCTTCCGAAGGTTACTGAGAGGGTGAGACGTGGTTACATCCTCTTCTCTTCTTATATACCTCCCGACCTCTCCTCCCCGAGTGTTATTTTATTTTTTCATATTTTAAATTTAATTGCCAGCCCTGAAGAGGATGCCGTAATAGCGCTGATGGTCAAAGAGTGATGAGGATCGAATCGCGCCTCCATTCTACGCCCTTTCTTTATTACCTTTGCTCTTTCGACCCAGGGTATATTTTTTTAATGGTGTTTACTCTCAGAATCATGGCTCGCCTACTACTGGTAGGCACAGCGGCTGATTAATTAATATTGATGAGATTTATGCAACACTCAACTCTTGATTTGCGAAGAAACCTGATGGAATAAACGAGTTTCCACGAGTTTTGAATCAATAAATAGAAGAAATATGTTATTCTTAAAATTTTATGTAATGACCAATTCTTAATAAATTTTGAATCGGTTTTTTAAATGCAACTTTGTCAATTCAGGTAGTGCCGTTATTTTGTGCTGTCTTTAACGCCTCTGGTGTCCACGAGGGCCGTTACGTAAATCATATGCAATGAGTTCGATAATAATCTCACCCCTGTGGGTGTTTTCCTCCTTAGTCCATTGCTTTCCTGATTTTTTCGCAGAAATTCCAAATTTAAGCTCTTACTCGGAAACTCAGTAACCCAGAAACATTACTTGTCTTCTCTTTTCCACTTTTTTGTTTGTTTCCGTTCTCTTGCTTTGGCAGTGCATGTTCTGGGAATTGTGCTTAACCTCATATCGATTGAGCAACCCATAAAATGTCGTCCAAAAACTGGTATGCACTTCTCAGTTGAAGATTTAAATCAGCGATGGCATCTCTGAGCGCCTCACGGCAGTGAAACGAAAGGTCTCAAAGTCAAGAGCCGAAGTCGTGAATTGAGACCAGCCCTTCCAACGAAGACGATCGTCTCAAGTTACGAAACTTGGCTAGGCCTTTAGGCGTGAAAAATTGATCCAATCATTCATCTGCATCAACAGAAAATCCGCCAAGCTCCCGACTGTGCTTTTATCCCGTGAACTTCTGAGCATCAAACATCAATTACTATTCTTTGATACTCCGTGGATTTACGAATGATGTTCATGCTATCCGATATTTCTTTTGAGCCACGTAGAAAATCGTGCTCATTTTGATGGCGACGTCGTAATTACAAATTGCTTTACTGCCTGGTTAGGTGAAATTAATTTTTGAGGCATTGCGTACATTTAAAAAATCTATACTTTAAAGTAACAAAATGTGGACATAAAAAAAGCAGAAACATAATCACTAAATAAATTTAAGGCACCAACTGTACCTTAAGACACCTATTTCATAATAAATTCTCATTATGCAGGTGCAAAACTACATGAGAGCCAATGTGTGATGCATTATCAATGAGTAACTACGGAAAAATAATCATTCAATACAAAATTTAATTCCATTCTGTCAAACATCAAGGATAAATGTTGTCTAGACCGAGAGTCCAACTGAAGTTATCTTTAAAAGATTGTATTATTACCTTCTGACTGATTGATTGAATTTTGTCTCTTTTTGCGACCAATGACTCACCAATGACCAATGACCAATGACTTAATTTATGGCTTGTAAATCTTCATGATGCATACAGTAGACTATTTTTCACTAATGATTGTATCTGGAAATTGAAAAATTTTACAGCTGAGAAAATACTGAGGCCAAACTTTCAAATTTGAGATGCAGGAAAGTATTTGGCAAGTCTATTTTTTACACCCTGAAACTTTCAATATAACAGCCTAAGCTTTTAACAATAATTCCTTCGTCACTAAACAATATCAGTCAAGCGGAAGTGATGCTTGTCGTATGATTTTCTCGTACAGGGGTACCAAATTGTTCATAACATGCCCATAAGGGTAGGTATTATGAATTTCTATTCTCTGAACTTTTTTATGCAACAGCGTCTGAGAAGACAACTCGGGGAAGTGGTGTGTGAATTTGTCACCCTTCGGTTGAAGTCCTAGACTAAGCTTTAGCGGAGGGAGTCGAAAATTTCGACGATTTCGTAACGTCATGGTGGCGCTTTGCGTGGCTACCATGGACGACCAGACGACACGCTTTCAGCTCACCAATTGACCGAATCGATTTCGATTGTCGAATGTTGCGCTTTTTGCTGGCTGCTTTATTTTTATTTCGAGGCACGAAAAGTGTCAGCTGAGTGACCGTTGTCAAGTCCTGCGGCAAGACTTGCATTGCATGAGATTAATTGAAATTACGTCGTACAATTTTCCTACGCAAACAGTTTCAAGATAATTGTTACCTATCCACATTTACATGATTTATAACCTTGTACTGGAGGTTATGTACTTTATACCTAGCTATCTGATATTAAGTTTTCTTCGATTATATCTGATATGTAAACTGCATCCATTTCTTATCCCAAGCCGAAATTTAAAAATGTGTCCCATGTGCTTTGTAAACATGTGTCATGCAATAATATTTAATATTCTATGTAATAATATAATAATATAAATTCGAGATATCTGATAGACATTTGACTTCGACTTTGACTTCGGCTAAAAGATGTTACTCCTGTTGACACGCGAATAAATTAAATTTTCGAAAAGGTAGGTAAGAAGTTTCTTAGTATTTTACTGGACTATTTAAATGTCTTTTTAAGAGGATGTCTGTTGTCTGTCTGCTATGCTTTTCCATACGGCTGCACGGATTGCAACCTAAGTTGATACATCGGCACATCTTATGTTCCCAAAGCCCGTAGTTCTATTTTTGGTTACGTTTGACGCGTCCAATGTGTCGTTTTCTCTGTCTGTTAGGTCATTTCATACGACCTCTACGGTTGGACATCCTGACGGATAGGAAAACCTCTTGATACGCTCAAAGAGAAAACATAAAAATCCTGCTATTTGACCATGAATTCTGTTTCCTACTTCTCAGGGTAGGTGCCTACTATCCTTCCCGAGCAACGCTGGGTGGCCTGCTAGTATATCATAAAAATGCAAATGTAAAAAAATCATCAGTGTACATGTTCCCTGGTCTCCATCATACATATTTTTATCGATATCCCATGAAAAAACTCCTGTTCTTAATAACCTATTATGATTTTAGAGAGTGAATATTGATCCATTTCTCTGTGGGTCATTTGTTAACCTCGGCAAGCGAAGCTTTTCCGCCTACATAAATTTTTGACCACAGGCCTTATGGAATGGTGTTGCTTTCCGAGAACTGAAAGCCGTGAAAAATACGAGCCGCTTTTTTCCCCGCTCCCACGTAGGCCATCCATCCATCGCGATTTGACCTCATTAGCATTCTTTCGGGGATAAATGAAACCGAAAAGGAAGTTCATTAGGGCAGGACTCGCCATCGCGTTCAAAAGTCTTCCAAACTTTACTCTCTCGAGGAACTAGTCACGATTTTCTATCGCTTCCGCATGCCAATCTCCCAATATATTGCCTTAGGTTTTTGTTCTCTCATATCTTACGCAAGCCTCAATTGTTTACGCGTGTTATCATACGAGTTGCTGTTAAATAAGAATTTTATAACTTCTGTGCTTTAAGTAAAACATTGCTTATTTTTTGCTTCTCATGTTCTACTCCTGTAACTAACATGCGTCGGGTTACCGTATTAGATGGTATCCAGTTCATTGACCGTATTAGAGGAAGGAAAATTTGAAGAATCTATGCTATTTCTTTATGCGTCATTGTGAGGCTTGTAATTGGTATTCATCTTAAATTCCAATTATCGTGATGGCATTATCCAAACATAAAATAGAATGGTTATAAAACTTGAAAAATAGCCAAGTATTTGGAAATTCAAAGTTTACGTTCAATTATTGCCCATTCTTTTAGATAGATCAAAATCTGAGCGTATTCCGTAGGTATAACCAATTACACCCAACCCGCGATGAAACTACAGCACCCCTACCGATTTATGCATAACTTCTGCGTACACTTTAAGTCTATTCTATCCCTTTATTCCATTCCATTGCTAACTTCTATTTTATATTTAATTTGGAATGCCTTGCAATATTTAAAGTTAACAAATTTAGGCAGGATGTAGAAAATTTGGGGATGCATGGAAATGTTACTTCCAGACAACCGTGCAATTTTCTTTCTCTTTTTCACCATTCCATTTCTCCCGACACCGAGTGGTCGAACTCGTAGTATAATAAAAAACGCTCCTTTTCGCAAACGCTTACGTGGATACTCAAAATATGGTGTTCGCTTTACGCTTCACAAGTTCGATTAAAACTTGCTTCGGCTGAATACGGTCTCACGTTGACGCCTCCAACTCTTTTGCACGGAATCTCCCACGTCATGGTGAAATGATTACTTAGCCCCGCCGTGTCGAAAGGTAAGGGGGTTAATCACATGGCTCCACGCCGCCGTCGCATGATGGGCTCCTCTGATCGAATCCCGCCGTACACAATGTATAAAGTGTCTGTTGGCTAATTGAAGGAGGATGGGATGGGGAGGGGGTTGCAGGGAAAAGGGAAAGTAACCGTGAGGGATTGTGGGAAGGGTGGAAGAAAGAAGCGAGCGAGAAGAGGAAAGTGAAAGGGTCGACCGCTGTTGCGGCAGTGGAACGGAGGAGGGATGGCCGCCGATGGAAACGGTAAAGCAGCGAAAGCGGAATGCCTGTGGGGATCTGCGCGATGCAACAAAGGAGGCTGAGGCCTTCTTCCCCCGTACGGTGCCTGGAATAAAGCATGCAGCAGACGCTATGCGTGTCATCTCTGAACAAACCTCCCCGAAAATCAAAATAAATCTCTTCTGTTGCTAGTGGAAATAATAGAATGTTTATTCATTATTATTATATTATTGTTATGAGATGAAATTGTATAATATGTTACTTTTTTCCCACTTATTGTTGTTATTATTTTGCACATTGTAGTAATTGCTTGTAGTTGTTGCGCTATATAATATATTTCGATGGCTAAGTTCTAACAACACGTATATCAAAAATAGCAACTTTTCAGGAGAGCAAAAAAAACCATTTTTTTTAATTGTATATAATTTTGCAGTTGTGTAATCATATATAATTATATATAATTTTAATTGCATATAATGCAGCTAAATTTCGGAATCTCTGAATTTTCATAAGTTTTGCCGAATAGGATTCGTACTTTTGCCGACAGAGGTATAACACCGTGATAGCGTTGGCTATTTTTCGCGGTTCAACGTCTTTAAAGCCCGTTTCTTTCCTCCTGGTTTGACTTTTTCTTGCATTTAATTCCATCTTACCGTCTTTCTTAGAGTACACTGAACCAGTTCAAAGTTTTTCGACTGCTCCTGTATCATCATAATTTAGCGTAGTGTGTAAACGTATTTAGTCTGAAAGATTATATATTTAGAATACACCTTCACAGACTGTGGAGTGGATTATAGAATTGAATCCTCATCCTTAGATGTCGGATCCGTACAATTGCTGGAATAATTTTGTAGTAAATTCGACGCCCTATAGAATCTTTAGAGGGTGTCACGTCTC
Organism: Ischnura elegans; assembly: GCF_921293095.1. Classification (NCBI taxonomy): domain Eukaryota; kingdom Metazoa; phylum Arthropoda; class Insecta; order Odonata; family Coenagrionidae; genus Ischnura; species Ischnura elegans. Next base: position 105,920,179 of record NC_060248.1, read on the forward strand.
CATGGCGATAGCAAGGTAACAATGAGCCTCTTTGGATGGTTTAATTATATGAACAGCTTTCCGTACGCATAATATTTCATCTTGACAGCTTAACCTCTACCTCGAATGACGAAATTAACGACAGCTACCTGTTTGCTACGCGGAAAGCCGACCCTCCGTTCGATTCTCTCCATATCCACTTTTATTTAGCTCCATTTGATCACTAACAAATCCATTGTAGCCCCACTGTCCTATCTAAATATCTAGTGACGTAAATGGAGTAGCCGATCTACGCTCTAGCCAACAACTTAAGTAATTTTTTGTTGCCCAAGTTGTACAAACCGACTTCGAGTCTGCACCGTGTTCAAGCGTTGCTTTAGCATGTTGATATGTTTCCTCCTGAAGTTAAAGATTATTCATTCGAAATATACCTTATCTTATCAGCTAAATTCAACAAGTTCACTAAGTGTGCAGAGGGATTACATTATCAACTCCTCATCCCTATTTGAGCACATCGCTCAGCGTACCTTACTCTTCGGCCAAATTTCTGCATGACGCTAATGGCACTGGTGCCGCTAGACTCCCCAAGAAGCCAGTCAACCTTCCTAATCTCCCACTCCCTCAACGTCTCCTTCCCGAATTTTTGCAATCCGAAAAATCGACTAAATGTTGCGGACATTGGTTTGCCCGGGGATTGGGAGACAAAGGAGTGCGCTGGGACGTCGGCGGGCGGCGGCGGGGGCGCGGTGGCTGCAAGCGCCAGTGTGTGGCCCGCCGCCGCCCGCCGCGAATAAGGTCGGTTGGGGAAACGAGGACGCCGTGGCAGCCTGCAAAGGAGGAGGAGGAGGAGGAGAGTGAATGGGAGAAAGTGAAAGGAGGGGGGAGACTGTGGGAGGGGAAACAAGGCAGGGAGAGGGGAAAAAAGGTGTGGGGGGACTCTGCGGAGGGAGGGGGCGGAAAAAGAGAGTGTACGTGCGTGCGGGGAGTGCGTGATTGAGTGCGTGTGTGCGCGTGAAAGAGAAGAAGGCTCGGATATGGAGGGGGGAAATATTAAAACTCGAAGGGGAGATTGGGATGAGGAGCGTTGAGTATCTAGTAAGGGGGAAGCCCTGGATGCTCTACCAAGGCCAAGACGGCTCAAAAGACATTGGCCAGCCCCGGTTGAGGGGGAGGGAGGGAGAGAGAGAGGCTTGGGAAGAGGGGTTGGGGTAATATCTGGGAGGGAGGGATGGAAGGCCGGCCGGGGAAGGAAGAGGGGGGAGCGCAGGGGGAGGGGGAGATAGATATTGGGAGGGGAGGCGACCCAAAGTGAGAGAGAGAACTCCTTGTCGAGTCGAGTTGGTCTCAGAGAGGTAGCTGATGTTGGCCGCCACGGTGCTCCGCGGCTCTTGGTGGACTGTGAAGCCCCCTACACGGACTCTTCGGACGGTTTGTTTGAGTGTTGCGCCCTTGGCGGTTTTGAGCCGCGAGTGGAACCGACGAGTGTGAAAGTGTTTTATTCGGATTCGGTGTGGCGAAGAGGTTTCCAAGAGGAGTTACAGATAAGCGAAGAAGGCTTTGATCAATTGAAAAGGAGGGAAGACTAGGAAGAAACCTGACTCGGCTGATATTGTGGAACGAGTGATTTTTGGTTGTTCTATTTTATACCGTGTTTCGACTCGTTACGGAGTGGAGAAGGAAAGTCCCGGAGAGTGTGCGGAGACTTCGACTGGCGAAAAGACGTGGAGATTTCAACGAGCGAGTTTTTGCAGGTAAGATTGACTCTCTGAAGTCATACCTTAGCGAAAGACAGGGATCGAAGTCAGAAGTTAATATTCCTAAGTTAATTATCCTTAGAGAGTCAACCACCTATTTTTGGGCCCATATGCCCCATTTTATTTCTTGTCGGTTTAATACTGTACATGTTTTAATTCCCTTCGTGCTTCTTATGTCATCAAGTAGTAATGGGCTTCTTGGCCTTAATCCACAATTTCCCGTACCTTTTCCTCAATAATGAGGAATTGTTCTAAGATTTATTTTTAATAAATAAACATTTTGATCATTTGAGCCCCATTTGACATTTTCCTTTAGAACTCTGGGATTTAAGTCATACGTTTTGAAACTAATCGGACGGTCATTCTCTGATGCCCAAGAGCCTTTATATTGCAGCCATGCGCCCACCGTAATAGCTGATTTCTTCTTTCATCTCAGTACAGGTTCGGTTTTGCGACATAAATCATCGAGAAGCATTAATCTTGATCTTTTTCCCCTTTTTTACCGATGCTTTTCCCACAATCGTTAGGGGCGTTCAGAAATTTTCAGTTTAAGAACAGACTGTATTTTTAGAACCCCATTCGACGGGTGCGTGTAGAACTTTAGGAACGAACGAGAATATTATTTTCTGCTTTCACTTTCGTGTGGATTGATTTGAAATAAAATCTGTTCGTGAAACATTGCTAAAGGCAGCCTTATGACTGGAACCATTGCTTATTTCTTTCTGGTCGAGGTATTATTTAGGTCGTGGGACGTTCTAGTGGTTCTTGCGTCATAATTCTTGGTACACGCGCCGTGACACCTCGTTCAGTCAGCCAGGTTGCCGCTTACTAATCTGCGGATGTCCCCAGGATTAACAGCTGAGAAGGTAGCTGTTACCTTAACTTCATCTTCATCAGGTTTCCTTCATCCATCATTACTCCATTTCCAGCAACCAGGCTTACAAATATACATATATTGATTGAACCCACTGAAATATTTAAAAGGGTGTATGCAATTATTCTGCAGTTAATGTATTTCGACGGCTTACCAAATGAAATTTGCCGTGCAAAATCACCATGGTATCAGTTTCGCTACCATTCAAGCGGTAGTACTTTCACATATTTTCCCCAGAAATCAATTCCACACGGGGCTCCATAAGGAAATTTGTGGCATACATTACATTATAACGGAATAATATGCTTCTTTGAATGACACTGTTTGGGTTATTTAGCATTCGCGTGTGTTATAATACTTATATAACGACTTTTAATCACTTATAAGCATGCATATCCAAATTCAAGCAAGCTATGAAAATAAGTTAACACTATGAACGCTGGATTAATTTGTTTTATCTAAAGTTATAATTTCATATATATAATTGTGCATTAGCTTGTCATTTTTTCAATTATTTCAAATTAACTGACCGATTATAGCGTAATTGATTAGGTGGTTTTTAAATGTTACGAAAATTGTTCTAAATAATTCTTATATTTTTCCATCATTCGAGAGTAATATTTCTTCCCGTCAATGATCCAAGAATCCTGAGAATGCACAAATTCCCGTATTCCCAGCATGTGAGAGGTAAATCGTGGGGCGTCTATTGTTGGCGAATCTTAGATGCTGACTTTTAATCCAGCTGGACTTCCTGCTTCTGGAATAACGCCAATCTCCCTTTTTATTTCACGAAACTTGTCTCGGTGAAAATAAGTAGGAATTGGCGATTTCCCATGAAAACCAGGTCATGAGAATATATTTCGTTTTCCTTAATTTTAAGTAGCATATTAGTTATCTACGTCCTACACTCCGCCGTTTTTTTGTTTTCGAAGGTTTTTTTATAGCAAAGAGACACTGTCCGTCGTTACAAAGTTTTTTTTTTACTTTCAATATTAACTTAAGGGAACGGAGTTTTATTGCTCAACTTCTTTATCTCTAAACATGAGAACTTATTCTTAGTAGATAGCCTCGTTAGGTTTAAAAAACGTTGAGAGATAAAACCTGTGTTTCTTTACTGAGGGTAACTCCCCATTTTTCACTTGCTAATTTATTGATCGCTTGAGTTAAGCAAAATAAGAAGGCCATAGGCTAGATAAACATTCGGTATTAGAAGGTTAAACTCCCTATTGATCTTAATGCATCTGAATATTTCTAGCAAAGTTATGGACCCTACATTTTGCAGATTTATGAAAAATTTCCTGGCGAATATTACAAATAAATAATCATGTCTGGTTTTACGTCCACTTAAAGCTATTGAACAGTTCGCTTGTGTATTGGCGACTTTGGTTCTTTCACTTCTTGATAGGATCGTGATAGGCCTTGACGGTAGGGCCTTCTATAGGAGGCGTAAAAAAACGTTACGCCACCTGATATTTCTAAATGTTAACGACATGCGTAATGAGCGTATTTGCTGGGTGAGTGAAAGTCGTCTCCTCCCCCCTCGGCCGGACCGATGCTATCTTTTCCCTTTTTTTCGCCATTGCGCCTCCCGCTCGTCCTCTGCTCGCGTGCTCTCCGTGAGCGATGCGTTATTTCCGCTTTTTTGCCTCCGTCTCGACTGGCAAATAGCAGGATGTCCTCTACGATCTCACAGGGTGTGTACCAAGTCTCCTATAATGCGATTTTTTCCCATTGATTGTCTCTCATTTTCCGATAAACATTCCCTTCCATTTTTTCATTGCACCACCCTATGGCATGGAGGTAGGCGCTGGAATTTCTTTTGTTTTATTTTACATCGTTTTAATAATTAAATTTATTTATAATTTTGCTGTATTTTTCCTTACTGTTTCTTCATGGTACTTCATGCGTTTTTATTCTTAGATTGAAACTTCTAAAGATTCTTAATGGGGAGAGAAATAAATAAGTAAAAGCAATTCCCTTTTCATTACTACACATTTCTCTAGTATTTTAGTGTACGTTCCTGTTTTATTTCAGTATTTCAAGAATGTTGTGAATAAGCATCTTCCCTAATGGTAACTGCACTCATGAATACTTTAATTGATACACATTATGGATGGTGATTAAAATTTAAAAAATGGATTTCATTATCCTTTTAAAGGCATCGAACGATATTTTCTTCGGTTTCATCTCGATCGAAAACTTCCGTTGGATAGTAGGGGATTTCATACTCAAGTGCTTCTTTCGCCTTCGGCTACGCTATGCAACGAACAAGATTATGAATATTTTGCCTTTATGACGGATATTTTTAATACCTATGTGGAACTCAGATCATGCCAGAGCGTTTTGAATTAGAGGAAGCAGGGAAATTGAGTGAATTAGAACTACACGCTGCGGAGAAAATGAGTTGAGAAAGCTTCTTCGGCGCCAGCAATTGGTGTGATTCCTCTCAATTGCCTTAGTCTGGGCAGTTCCACAGATTTGCGGGAAATAAATAGAAAATCCCTGGATTTCATTCACATTATCTGAGCTTGGATGAGAATTTAATTAAAAATTCATTGAATGAATTTAGTTTTACTATTTGAGCATAGTTCTCCCCTCATTTGGTTTTAATTTGTGTTTAAAATCACAATCCATTGCTCAAGCCATTACACTCATCACTCATCTTTTAAATCCAATTACTTTATAAGAAGGGAACTAATACCTGGTGCGAGGTCTTAGCTGTGGGCCTCGTGGCGAAGCGTTTTATCATGTCACTCACTCACTCAATGATTCCAGCCGAAGTTTGGCTTGAATACGTGAGAGTAGAGCTCATCCCGAACTAAGCTACTGGCGTGAGAATTTCACACATCTAGGGTAGGTGGGGCCAGTTCCTTTCCCTGGGCCATCTCGCGCTTAGTAGATTTTATTTGAAGTTTTCCAAAGGCTTCACCCGTGATATGAACCGGGGACCCATTGATCAGAAGCCAAGCGTTCTATCCACTAAACTACCACGTCTCAAAATCGCTATAAACCATTAAGTACATATGGAAAAACTATTTAAATATTTTTATTCCAGGATACGTTGCTTTTATTGATGAAATTTTATCATAGAACAAGGGTTTAAATGCACTTATTTTTTGCAGGATAGGCCAACGAGCCTGACTACCGGAGCACAGTGATCCCAAATCAAAAAAAGCTATCCAAAATTAATGTAGCCGATTCTAGTTTATTAACTTAATGCGAAAGATGATGGTGGTTATCTCCATGGTTCTAATAATTTTGATAAAAATGACTAATTTAATACTTGGAAGTAATCTGGATGAAATTTCTCGACAATTGTAAATGTTTATAATTCATGATACATTATTCATTTTGCCAAATAATATCTAATTTGATTATTGAAAGTAATCTGGATGGAATTTCTCGAAAAATTGTAAGTGGCTATCATGTACGATATATTATTTATTGTTTTGAGTATTTGAGATTTAATGAGCATTGTATGTATGTATATCCGTCAGCAAATCGGTATTCAGTGGTAATAATCTCACGCTTTGATGATTACCGCCTGCTTCAACCACTTCCCATCACATCCCTCTTTGCTTACAATAGTCTTCGTACCGCTCCGTGTCCACACTTCGCGACGCCAATCCGGTATTATTCTGTGGGCACTTATCGTCGAGAGATCGCCGTCCAATGCGATTGGCGGATATTTTTCGAATAAGTACCGATGGCGTCACTCGGTCCTCCGGCAAAACGGATGCAAATACCGTTGGCATTGTTTGCCGTTGGGGAAATTGCGCGGAACCGCAGAATTCTTCCGTCTGAGAGTCTGTCGGAGACATTTGTTTGCGCTGCGTGTGAGGAAGCCGATGGTTTGGTGAAGCATTTGGTGGTTGTGTGTTCAGACATAAAAGTTAGGGGTGATTGGAGAGGAGGACACGCTGTTGTCCGTTCAATGGGTTTTCTTCTCTTATTTGTGCACTTTTCATATTGCTGCTCAAGATTTTAGTCTCCAAGAATGGTCTTCATTTTTTATTTTTATGACAAAATGAAAAGTTTCGCGCAAAATATTCGGAAATATATGGAGAAAGAAATTTTCAAATGCGTCGTGGGAACTGGAGGTCTTGTCTGCATGAGAAAATTACTTATACAGACCTGATATCGCTTTCGGCGTCTTTGATTCACCAAAGTAAAATATTGTTTGCGAGCCAGTGTTGAAGGTATCGTTTTTTCCCTTGTTCCTTTACAGAAAGTTATATTCAATGGAAACATTGGTTTGAGGTTTTGAAGGATGTTATAAATTTAGGATAGATCTCCCTGACTTCTAGGCAGTAATTCATGTTCGCTTCTACTAAAAAAGGTCTAACTTCACCATATCTATAGCTGAAATATTCCACCAATCACAGATAGCTTACACCAATCATCAATCGATCTTAGAGAACTTAAGATAGTGCATTGACTGTCGGAGGACAAAGCAATCTCCTTCCTTCAGGTTGTCTTAGGAAATATTTTAGCATTTCTGAACCAATGACAATTAATTATAAGTCCAGCGACGTCCTTTTACAGTTGTTACTCTGAAAGAGATGCTTTTCTTGAGTTTTCATATTCACGGTTCGGCCAATTTAACTTATTAACACCCAATGTTGCGTCTATTTAACATAAAAAATGTATACATTTTCAGCTCTACTCAGGATAGATTTGAACTGCGTGTTATTTTGTGCTGTAAAGTTTAATGCTGAAATATGTAGCTGCCACAATAATTATGATTCGGTTGAAAATTTCATTTTTTCAATTAGAAGTCTTGAGATTTAATTTCTCATGTAAGACACGGTCTCCGGCGTTACTTTGTGGAACTGCTTCATCATAAAATTTAAAAAAATGCTTTGTTATATTCCACACTTTATTTTAATTAGTGCGACCCGGGTTTTTGCATATCATGCTATCATCAGGTCTATCATCACCTATTAAATCTACTATTTATAATTAAGGGTGGAATAGAACAAAGTATTTTTATTATATTTTATGATTAAATTTCTCCCCGAAGCAGCTAAGGGTTAAGCAATATGTAAATAGCACGAAGATCTTTTTCAATATGATAAACTCTAAGAGGATTACTTAAATCATTCCCCATTCTCCTTCCTGCAGCCAGACTCCGCATTTTCCCATCGTCCATGGGCTAGTAACCCTTTTGCATTGTGTAATGATGGAGGAGAGAGAGAGAGGTATGCTCGGTGGCTGCATGCGGCATCCGCGTTTGCCTCCCGAGGCGTGCGCCCATCCTCTCTTTGTATTTCATACGAAAGAAATGACGATTTCCCCCTTTCATTATTCATCCTTCACCCGCGCAATCACGCACCCCAACACTCGACCGTCTTCCTCCTCGCACCGGGAACTCAGTCGCGCCGCAGGGATACCGACCGCACGAGCACCTTCTGTCGCAAGTGCACGGGTCTTTAATTTTCGACTTATTTTTATTGTTTTTGGTCCTTCAACTGCCGCGTTGCAGAACAACTTTCTGCGGGGTGGATAGGGAAAGGGTTGTATTCTACGTTGAAAGCCACATTGATTCAGCGTAAAAATAAAACTCGGCACTTGAACGGGAATTATATATATATATTATGTGGACGTGATGCATAATTCTTACATTCATGTTAGTAACCTTAAAAAAAGGTTTTTTTTACTTAGCACGTCTGCTTAGCCTTTCTAAAATTTGTACATTCACTCAGAAAATGTGAAAGAGTGGAGGTGATAGTAAAAATATTGCATGATGCATCTTCCTGTCTTAAATAGTAGACGGTAATGTTGACCGTGAATTTTAAAAACATGTCTTCAGTTATGGTTTTGCTATAACCAATCGTTATTGTCTACGCCCCCATCAAAACTCAATTTTTAGTGTTTCTTCTATCTAAAAATATTGTGAAAACTGTATTTTCCATTAAGGTCATTAAAATATGCTGGTCTGACTCAATAAAAATGGATTCGGAATTGAATAGGCCGTGTGACGAAAGCTCGGTTCTTTCGCGCCACTAAACAATTTTAGCTTCTTATTTTGGTCGGGAGGAGATACAAATTTTGCTTTGGTTTCGTTATTTTGTTATTGCACGATTATTATCATAGATAAACGTTGAATAAAATGGGAAATATGTAATAGATATCTCTTAGACTTCAAAACTGATGCTATGTTTTACCTTAATATTCCTTCAAAATTGATTGATTGAACACAACGTATGGGAGATTGAAAATAGATCTAGCTTGTCATTTTTTTAATCGCTAATCTTATTGACACCCGTTGTTTGGTATGCTATTTATTTTTTATGGGTGTTTTTTTATTAATTATGGTTAAATTTCAAGGTTATAATTTCTTTGTTAGCTTTTGTGAGTTGAAAAACCTTATCCTTATTTCTTACTATGCTCTATGCTTGATCGTAGTATTTATTATGCATAGATAAAATTTCCAAACGTTGAAATGAAAAAATATTAGATTTTTGTCTTCCGCTGGCCAATATTCGAAGCAACCGTTAACTTTCACTCAGTATGGCATAGTATGATAATTCTAGTTTTGAAAGGTTCAGATTAGATACCTCTTAGAAAGATGGCTAAATTATGTGATATTACTATCACTGTATTATTTCTAGATAACCTAAATTATGCAGATAGATATTAAATTGTGTGGATAAAATTGCCAAACATTGAATGGAAGAAATTAAATCTTAGTCTTCCGGAGACCAATCTTTGAAGGAACTGTTCACTTTCACTCAGAGTAGCATAAGTAGTATAATAATTCTAGATTTGAATGGTTCAGATTAGATGGCTCCATAGATAAATGGCTAGATGCCAGATAGCTTGTCCGTGGGAAGGCGAGGACAGTCTTCTCTCCGCTGGCAGATCGCGAGAAGCAACAATCCCCCACCCCTCCCCCCTTCTACTCCCCCCCCCCCCTCCACCTCCCTTCACGGAACGGCTAAAGAGCTCGCCCTCTTGGAATCGCTTTCCCAAACATGAATAGCGGATCCTTTTATATGCGAACCTTCACTTTCACGGAGGGATGCTGGAAGAAAAAATTTCTCTCGTCCGTACGATGCCGTGTTGATTTCCACCGCGTGTGCCCTTGCAATAAGGCTTATGACACAGAAGGAAATGGACAAACAAACCCTCTCCCCCCATACATCCTATACGTTTTTTTCCTCCCTTCATCTATGTCGTGCCGACTCGAATAATGGTGGCGGGTAGGTTAGTTAATTTACGTCACGAAGCTTTAATGTGATAAGCGAGGTTCCGGGGTGTTGCAAACATAGTGAGCGCGGTACCAGCGTATCCGAGTTGGGACTTGGACGACGAAAAAAATCGATATTCCATGGTATGCGGGGAATGAAGGTAGGTTTGTAAAGAACCTTGGAATAAGCTATGTCCCACTTTATTGAGAACGTAGAAGTGGGAGTTATCTTTGTGTTTTTTTTCTATCTTTCAAACGCGGGGCGATGCATTGTATAGAAGTTATTTTTCTCTGAAACGAAGTTTTAGAGCTATATTCTATTGAGGAGTCCGGGCGTAACACAGTTTCTCCGCGAGTGTGCCAATAATATCAGAGATTCGATTTGCAATATTCACCCAAATAATTTTTGAGACTCGCTCGCTGTCTTAAATACCATATTAAAGTTGATTACAGCATTCAGTTTGATATAAGAGACTGGGAATTTTCCACCAAGTAATTTCGTTTCCGATCGGATTCGATTATTTTCACATCAACTGTTTTAAGTAAAAATTAGTTAGAATTCTACTAGGATAAGTTAGAAAACGCATTCATTAATTGTTTTTATTTTAATTGATTTTTGTTAAATATTTACTTGACGATACTGTCATAATAGGCTTCATTTAGAGCTGATATTTCTTTTGTGAATCCCTTTCGGGGGTCGAATGTGAGCCCTGGACGCAGGAAAATGGCAATACACCCCATAAATATACTTCAAGATCGTGAACAATTGTATACATTCATACTATTGTGTATAATTGTATACATCTACACACGTATGGTGCGGTTCAAGTAATTCATATGAAGATACCAGATCTCACACATTTGTTATTAAAGACAAAATAATCGCGATCTAAATCACTTAATGAACAGGATTAATAATGGAACGAGAATCATCAACGAAGCAATGTTAACTCATGTTCGGGCAGAAGTTGAGTGTCTTTTAGTCATTTGTCTAGCAACTTGGGGCGCACATGTTAAAATTTATTAATTATGTAAAAAAAACTGTTTGGGATGACGAATTCGAAAAATAAAACAAACACTTCCTTTAAGTAATTCTGTTTTCATTTAAGCCATGCTCGAAACCGCACCATTCTTTTATGGTAACCCGGTATTTCAGCTCTGAGCAGGAGAACCTTCGCCTAGGAACATTCAAAGCTACACGTCCGCTCTTCGGGAATCTTCCCTAAGACTAAGTTTAACTTCCCTTCTGATGGAATCGAAAGGCACAAGGACGCAAGATCAGCCAGGAGCGCTTGGCTTCCAGCACTTTCTTCTCGGAAGATCGATAATCTCCCGCCTCACCTTTACCCCCATTCCTATCCCGCTTCTTGAAGGCATAAATGCAGATTAGGTTGGCGGGGCAGCGACTAGTCTTCCGGACGCATTGGAGAGGAAGCGTTGGCGTCAACCGCGATCACGAAGCGGGGCAACCCCGACAAGCCTATGCACTCCATCTGCTTATGGGTCGCGAAAGCTACCTCCGAGATACGAAATCAATGTTATTTTTTTAAACTTTCAATCTAAGCTCTACTTGTTGCCTTCTACTTCCTGACGTACATAAAAACGGGGTCTGAACTCTAATTTTTTAATAAAATTAAAGTTCGGAAATCGGAAAAAATATATAATGTCTCTAATGGCGACGTGTATGTGTCTAAATAAAATTAAGGGCAACAAGACTTTCAGAGACTGCCTGTCAACCGACTTCAGATACAAATGTCTGTGTGACAAAGTAAAGGACTCGTGTATGGTGTAGTATAGCGTAGAGTGATGGTAAATGTAGCTTCATATCTCGCATAGGTATTACGTACTGAGTAGTAGCTGTACGATACGAAAAATAGCGCCTTAGTTGATTCAAATTTATGTAAAGACCTTTAGTTAAGAATGCATCGTTTGAAATTTCTACGTTCTTTATACCCTAATTTTATTTTTATTAATAAATAATAAGACCTAATATCTGAGATTCAACAATCTGTGTGAAGATTTCGGACGCTCCTTAACCAAAATCCTCGAAGTTCGACATGGCCCAGAGTAATGAACTGCCATACCAACCAGAAATGTGCGATATCACACGTCTATGGTTTAGTCTATGGCAATATCTAAAAAGGTCGGAAACCGCTGATCTAAACCAACCTACGCCCGGATTGAATCACTGAGCGAGTGAGTGAGTGAATATCGAAGGATGTCGTCGTTGAAAGCAAAGCTTTCTCGCAGCAACGTATGCCAGAAGTCTCTTTAAGTTTTTCATCTAGGCCCAACCTCCTTCATCCAACAGTTCCCTGGTGGTTCGCTTATAAATTTCTTCGGTGAATCTCTGTCGAACATTTTCTGGGATGTTTTGCGGGTCCTACTCATTGCGACAACTCTGGATGCAAGCTGTTACTGATGCTGTTAGATAGTCAGCAAATGTGTCCGCCGTAAGCTTAGACCCCATTTCGCGCAAGCTCCACTGCAAAGATCCAGATCCCTTGTTATCCCAGAGAACGTCGGTACACGCTTGGTCCTGCCCATATGCCACCGGGTATGCGCAGCGGGAATTTTAATTAAAGTTTCCCACGAACCGCTAGAACGCCTATTCCGGGAGCGTAAAATCGAAGATGATGCCGGTTTAATGTTTTTTTTCCTCCTCTAATGAGCCCACGTTGCGTTTTATAATGGCGTCGTGATGCTCCCTCGGCCTCGACGCGAAATTTTCTTGGTTTCCCAACACTCTCTCTTTCTCCCAGCGCTCGCGATGTCTTGAGAATCCTTTCCTTTGCAGACCTTTGAGTAAGAACGCCCTGGAGGCACCTCGGCGACCCGTCGCTCATGAATCCCGTCTTTGTGCATTCTTCTCGTGTTTATAGGTCTATGAGTTTATGGATGGGGTAGTATAATCTTAAAACTTTGGAATGGGAACAACATTTTCCCTATTAAAACTGATGATTTCAGGCTTAACTATGTGAAACCTTTCCATTTTGGAAGATGAAAAAAATTAACTTTGTTAGATTCACTTATATAGGTATTTGAAAAAGCACGACCCGGGTTTCATAACATAGTTATATCTTCAGGTAATGAGATGAATAACTTGAAGATGTAATTATTCTAACCAGCCCGGGTCGTGCCTATTTAAATATTCAAGTGAACGTAGCAAAATTTTATTCTTTCACTTTCCATTATTAAAACGCGAATTTATTTCCAAACATAGATGTCATGAAATCCGAGTCGTGTTTCACTAATATATAAGTGAACCTAAAAAAGTTTATATTTTCATTTTCCATGACATTTTCCCTTATCGCTCTGCAGGTCTTCACGGATACGATGTTAATTAACGAACTTTTGCGATAACGGAGCCGTTTAAGATGAATGAATTACTCCCATTAACCCCCTCTCCCCCCTCAGCCTCTACATCCCACTCCACTGCAGTTGCTGTACTTAAGGTAGTGAAAATTTTAACATTTTTACCCAGACGATGACATAATGCGCCGAAGTCAATTGTGAATGAGTGGAGTAAGGATTCCGAAAGTAAAAGTGGCTTTATTCCAATATGGATATCCACGATTGATTTTCCCGAAGTAAGTTCCTCCACAGTTATGAATGTGCTTAGGGAATGCGGTAATAGCTTCGAGGAAGTTGCAATCAACAAACATCATTTTGAGGAACTGGAATATCGATAAATTGATACAATCCATAAAGATGAGATTAGTTTTTCTAACGTTTTTTTCAACGACTATGAAGCCTGATATGTATTCCATACTCGTAAATAATTACCTTTTAATTCAAACAAACAGTATTCATCAATTAATTTATGTGAACAATGAACTGTATTTTTGATCGTGAACTTCATCTTTAAGACACTTACAATTGTTTTTTTATTTGAAGAAGAATAAAAAAAAATGTTTCCTCTTTCATTATGTTAATTTTAAAAACTTATCACCCCATATAAGTCACGGCATTTGGCGGTGCTCCGTGGTGTTATGTTATTACGGTTTCCATGTCGAAATGCTTGTAGGCGAGTCGTAATTATTCAGGCGTTACTTTGATGAAGTACTTGGAAAATCTGGTCTTGCATACATTTAAATTCTAATTCTCATCCAATCTATGCGGAAGCTTGTGCCTGACGCCCTGTCACGTGTCAATTATGCAGGCTTATTTCGTTGCCAACATTTTGAGATGTCATTCGCGGAAATCAAGCGAGATAGAAGACGTTAGGCGTTTCCCTATCATTGCATTCCATGAGTGATGGATTCGCTGCTTTCGATTTTAATCTTAGAATCTCAATATCTCCGGTGTTCTCATCATTGTCATCGTCTTTGCTATGAGGATTCCCCGCGTTTTAGAATTATTTTAAAGATGTTTAGATATTAAACGTCTGCCCATGAAGGCAGAAACCAAAAACTGTTTCCATGGATAATTCAGAACTGGGTGAACTTATAGGATATTTCTTTTTAGATATTCTGGTGATTGATCTTAACCTCCTCGGTCCTGGTCTTTTGTATACAATACATGGACGTTTGAATTTTTTCTCGCTTGGCTATGAGAAATATTATTATTGCAAATAGTTAAGTGTTTCCTGACAGATTACAGCATCATGTAGAAGCACGATTCACATAATTCGCTGATGCTGTTTTTATTAACATCTAATTAATCAGAAAAAATTAAATCAGACCAAAAGTAATGGTAGGTATGTCCCGGGACTGAGGATGGAAAAATAGCCATCTTCAAGAATTATTTTTCTCATTGCTATCTCCTCCGATAATTAAGAGCATGTATTTGCTTTCAAAACACCGACGTAATTTGAACTCGAAGATTCCGAAAAGTGGCCTAAAATTTTCAGGCGAAGCGAGTATGATCAGTTCAATGAAATGCTTTTATGAGAGTTTTAAATATGCTTACAATGAAATTAATGTGGCCCTCAGTATTTATTTTTATATAAAAAAAGAACTTTTGGGTTGATTCTTGCATTAAAATCCTTTTGACTACAAATTATTCTCTTATTTACAGAACAAAAAAAATATTAGTTTTGTGTTGCCATTTTCAATAACTCACATGAATTGCAAAGCTCTTTTTAAAAATTATCTCCTGAATTTTTGTCGGCATTCACAACGTTTTTGTGTAATTTGTAACACCAGCCTCGTATTTACAAATAAAAGGCAAGGAAAATTGTAAAACTTCTTTCTTTTATGCTGCAATAAGTGTTGAGAGTACCTCTCGTCTGTATCTTCGATATTCATTGGATTATTCATCGGAGTTGTTGGTTGACACAGTTGGATGACTCTCAAAAGTTAAGCGGTCCCCAGATGCGCTTTCAAATAAGCCTGTGCAACTTTCTAGGTCTGAATTGAAGCTTGCCATTGGTATTCCCAGCCTTCTAACTGGTATGCGAGTTCAATTTCACTTTAGATACGTCTGACAAACTTGCTGTGCGTAACTCACCTTCCAATCAATTTGTAGGCTATGTGCTTCAATTTCTAGTGAACTCCAATTCGTTATTTAATGGGCTGATCGGGCTGATAATCTTTAAGCCTCTAATTTTATTTTCCGTGATATTTTTCTATGTATCGTTTTGTTTAGATTTTGATTGTTATGTAAGACATTGTTTTGTCAATGATAAACAGTGTTTAACACCACAGTTTAATGTACACCACAGTACCACACAGTTTAATGTTCCTTCCATAGTTACTTCAGCGTTATCTTACTTTTATTACTATTTTCGAGTTGCTTTTAAGGCCAAATATGTAAGTAATTAAAGTAATTTATTTAAAAGAATGCACTTCCTCTTTATTATTGATTTAAATAATAAATTCATATTTGTGCGTCTCTTAATAACGATATTCTACCACACATTTGAGACTAAAACTTTTTGATACCTTTCAAGCTGTAATTGTGTTCTGGCTTCTCCACTGCTTGCGGGATGCTACGAAAAAAAGAAATGACTTCCTTCAATACTTCGCGCGATGGAAGTTGGTTTTTAAATCTGTCGTTCTATTACGAAATTTAAGCGTAACGTACGTTAGGAAAGCCGCGGTGAAAGTAAAAGCAAGAGTTTGCCACGTAATCCAGAAGTCGCCTTCTGCGGAGAAGAAGAAGGAAAAAAAAGACTCGAGGTCTTCACGAAAAATGAAGTCTCGTTCGCAACTCATTGAGCGCTTTCTCCAGGAACGTCCGAGAACGAAGCAAAAAATTGTCGCGCAGCACCGTGTGTTACCGTTCGATTGTTGCGTATTCCTTGTTGCTATGAAGGCACGGAGTGAGGGAAACGGGGAAAAAATAAACGAATTTCCGTTGGCGAGACGTTATAAAATGGAATTTTTCGAATGATGGCTTCCTTAAAGAGAGGAACTGCTGTCGGCTAATGTCGTGGCGGACGTTTTTCGAAGAAAGTTTGGTGCACTGAAAAAAACACTAGTCTGGTCAGAATGGGCTGCTGTACTGGTTCGAACGGGAGCGTTCTTTTTCGGAACGGTCCTTTTTAAAATGCAAAAAGTAGTCTCGCGTGACGTGTGAATTCCGTCACAGACTTCCGTTTGGTGATACTATCCGATGGTATTCATCCGAGTATATTTCTACATTTTTTATAGTGATCGCGAATTTTTTTATTTACAGTTTCTTACCTTTTGCGTCGCTTGAAATTGCAATTTATTCGTATTCGTACGATCCACACTTTTCTATTTGATTATCATTTTTCACCTCTGTGTTATACTATATGATTTATGTACAACTAGACATCCTGAAATTATTCTCCATGGTGTACGTACATATTGGTAATAACTTTGATGTTATTCTAAGGTCCACACCACCGAGTTAGTTATTTTGTCCATTTCCCATTAAATTGTCCCTTGAATGATTTTTTAAAGAATTTTTATGATAAAACTGAGAAAAACTCGACCAGACGAGAATGGGAAATGAACTGCCCCTCTTGCCCTGAATGTATGAATTTCTCACGACTGTAACTTAGTTCTGTGTGATCTCTACCCTTTATCCACTCTCATAAATCTACCTTGGCGTTGCATCACTCAGTGACGAGTGACGTATTTCGGGCGTTAAACATCAAGTTATCCATAGGATGATGAATATTTTTTAGAACTTTAGTTATAAATATATGAAAACATTAATATCGCCCATAAAATCGTGTGAAATGGACTGCTCCCGCCTGGAGCATGAATTTATTAATTTTACACGCCTGTATCTTGGTATGGGTAGGCGCTACCTATATACACCATGAGTAATAATTAAAGAGGAACTGTGACATCTTCAGTGAATCAATGATCGAGCTAAATGAATGCCATCCTCATTTTCTTCCAAATTGATTTTCATATTCCTAAGGTAATATCCCCCTAGCAATGTAGTGTTCAGGCTTATGTAAAGCTTTTTTCGGAGGCTTCTGCGGTGATTAAATTGATGATTGATTTACGGGTTAATTCCGCGTCGACTAATTTTTGGTGGACGACACTTTCGGGCGCGTTCCAATACCCGTCTTCGGGTCCAAAAACGACGGGAGCTGGAACGCACCCGAAACTGCCGTCCACCAAAAATTAGTCGACGCGGAATCAACTCGGTAACCAATCATAAACGTATTGTAAAGCTGCTGCAAATTGAAATTCTTCCAACCTTTGGATGCCTCTACTAAGTGATGTACATCAGGAATCTGTTAAAATTCAATCGCGTCCAACGATGCTTGGATAAGTCATGGAATTCAAAATTGCCAGAACCTCTACCTGACTTCCTGGCTCGCGCTTTTGCTACATCGATTCGCAGATTTCTTTCCCCCCGGGTACTGCCTGTGGGCCTTCGCAGCATGACTGCTAAGAACCAGGGATCCCACGCGTCGAAAGCGAACACGTGTGCGCTTCGACGTCGTCGTTTGTTTTATCCGCGAGCGCATCTCATAATTGGGAGACCTCTCTCCGCGGGGGAATGGATTCGTTCGGAAGCTCACGACCACGTCCCCGCCGGTGCGCTATGTTCTCGGATGCGATCCAGAGCTTAATTAAGGGTTGCTGCGAATTCGACGCCGCGGCGTGACATGTGGAAATCAGGTGCTGCACTTCGCGCGGACTCTAACCCTCAGGGTGCCAATCTGTATCAATCTATTTCGACGCGGTAGTGACTCACCGGCCTTGTATAGCGAAGGCAAAACTGAAGCCGCTTCCCTCTTTCAAGCCGCGATTATAAATTTAAAGCGCAACGATTGTCTCGATCTTGCGGCTCGTGTTTCCTTTCTTTCTTCTAATAGTTTTGCTTTTTGTAATTTTTAAGTATTCCCGTTTATTCTAGTCCACTGCTTGCGACATTTTATACAAGTTCTTTTTTGCTTTTTGTTTCCTATATCCTATCAATTAATTTATCCTAAGTCCCTAGCTTTGTCAAAAAGAAAAGTTTAACGTTGAATTGTAACGTATCCTACAGGTTAAAAGTACAAAACACTATATTTTTTCTGTTGATTGGATTATAGCTCTATTTATGGTATTAATTCCTTTTCTTTCTGCTATATGTCACCAAAAGTGTCATATTACTTACCCAAGAGTTATTACTTCATAGTAATCTTGTATGTACTTTATAGTAATCTAATATGCAATCTTGTACTCTAATACAGTGGTAGTGGGGGGACATTTCAAATGGGGCAAAGGGGGGCAAATTTCATTTCATATTCCCGCTTGGTCAAGTTTATTTTTCCAGATTTCTAAAATAAATTCTTTAAAAAATATTCATTATCCGAAGGACAATCTGATGCGAAATATTCAAAATACCTTACTCAGTGTAATTATTATACTATGTAGCTAGGTTATAGGCTTAGATTTCTTGAGCAATTGAGAATGGATATCTTTAAGAGCGATACGGAAAACATCATATTAGAACCCCACTACATTTCTAGGCCTGATGGAAACAATAAATTATAGCGAGACACATTATGACATATTAAGCGGGTAGGTTTTGGGAATTCATTTTTCCCCCACACGACAAAAGACTTGAATAAATGCTAGGCGTAATTTCTTTATAGCAATTCCTATTTATGTGTATATATTATACTATATAATGTAGACTGTACACTATAGAGTAAATACACTATATATAGAGTAAATAATATGGACCACATACTCTATATTGAGTAAAACTATGCTGTAATGTATAGACCACGAACTAGCAATCCATCACACTATATGCCTTAGATTTAATCATTTAAGATTTCAAGTAACATCTTACGTGAATCAATGATCGAAAAAAAAATAATTCCATCCGCATTTGCTTCCAAATTGTTATTCATTTTCCTAAGGTAAAATCCCTGTAACTCTGTTGCGTTTAGACCTACGCAACGCTGTTGAAAATTGATATTCTTCAAAAGTGCTTCTGAAATTTGATACTGATGGAAAATATTTCACGCGAGGAATGTTGCGTAGCTGATATAGTCTCTCTCGTTCGCTCCTTTGGTGTATGCTGACGTTTGGAAGCCATAACTTTTACCAAACGAATCTGGAAGCATTTTAAGCCCCAGACTTGTTCGGAGTGTGCAATTCCTCCTTTTCCTTAATCTGCGGCGCAGAATCGGGGCCATTTGGCACTTCCAAAAGGGGAAAATCAATGCGTCCGTACCTGTTAGAGCCGGGGCGGCTCGAGTTCGTGTCTGCTCCGTCACCGATGGCCGAGTTAGTTTGAAAACCCGGGGGACGACTGAAATATTCCAACTTATCCTCTAACACGCTCTGAGAAAATGAATGGATCATTTCATCTCGTCTCTCTGTACATTCCCGGGTTCATAATTCATTTTTGAAACCCCAATCTCAGTAACTAAATTTTAGCTGAAGAAACGGCTACATATTTCCTTTCTCTGACTCAGAGCGACGATCCTATAGTCTTGACAAGACTTGAGAACTACTTTAAGCCGTTCTCACGCATGCACTTGTATATTTATACCCAAAATATTCCACGAATGAAACTCATACTCGCTTTCAATCATGAAATAAATTTTAAAGTACTTTTGATAGCTCAATTGATCGCAAGAGAGATTATTTTTTTCCCTGATAATATCTTAATTCAGGGGTTGGTAAATTTTTCTTCGCCTACTACCTACTGATGAGTTACTTGTATTGTAACTTGCAATGAACCAGCTTAGTTGACATGATTGTAACGTCTGTAATATGATCTTTTCTAGTTTTAACTCCTTAGTTATACCAATTTGAGTTGTTAAGATACAAGGTTGTACTTATATTTCTCTTACTTTTATGGACAAAAAAATCAATTTTAAGACCACATTTTCAATTTATTTTCAAACAGTCGATAGGTGCTTTCTTACCTGTAGCATGGGGTGAAAGGAAAGTAAACGTTCGCTCCAATTTCCAATGGCCTCTTTTTCATGGAACGTGAAATGTTCTTAGCAAGAGTTGCACTGCACCCTCGAGTACATCGGCATAGGCATGGTTTAATAATTTTAATATAATTACTTTCATGACTTTACCCCAGAAGTTGCTATATAGTTTGCCTAGCCACTCTTCACTGTTGTTTGTGTATTTCAGTTATGAGCCCTACTTCGTGATCTCTCGCTTATTTATTCTCTGTTAACTGTTTTCGTGATTTTAACCTCGCATGAATTGATATGTTAATTACCTATCTTCCGTTTGTCAATTTTAACTGCAGCTACTGAAGTGTATTTATGTTATAGTATTTTTTATATGGAGTTATGCGTGGTTAATGGAGGCTTGCGACACCTTCACAATTGTTTAAATTTTATTTTTATTGATATTTTTCATAACCATACAGTACGCGTTAGGAGTATCTATTGAATGCCGGTGATTAATCGCCCTCTGCCAAACACCGTAGAATTGGCTCGCAGAGTGTTATCTAGTTTCGTGCTGGGCAAAGATTGCTTGAGCAATTGATAATGGATATCTGTAAGAGCGACACGGAGATCATCATATTAGAGCCCCATAATATTTCTAGGTCTGACAGAAACGATAAATTAGGAGATATATTATGCCGAGCGGGTAGGTTATGGGAATTCATTATTCCCCCCACGATAAAAGACTCGAATAAATTCTAGCCGTAATTTCTTTAGAGCATTTCCTTTTTATTCGTAAATGGCAGGAGTATGTAGATGAAGATGAGTAAAGGGTATAGGCTCACAAATTGTATACCATTAATCAATAAAACCTGTATTTTACGTCCTTCAAAGTTTTTCCGTTCAATCGCCATCCCAATCGAACGATTCTCTGATGAAACAATGCAACGCAAAGAGGAAACGAAGATCTTCCCAGACCGCCCCCTCTTTTTATTCCAACCCCAACCTTCCGCTCATACTCTTTTCCCTGCGTGACGTCAACTCTTGCGTCCGTCACCTGTAATGGAGGGATTTTTAATGCTGGTCCCGAGGGCCTGATTCCAACCAGTGCCGGCATTCCGTAGTCGAGGAAGGAAACTTCTTCCGCCTTCCGCCCCAAACCGCTATTCACGCCACCGCACCGTCGCGTCGCGGAACGATTAAAGCATGACGTTGAGGTTTGGCTCGAAATCTTAAGTGGGGGTGCGATTCAGCGGTTATTGGAAAGTGTCGAGGGAGGGAAAGGAGGAGTGGAAATGAAGTGGTCTGTTTGATCGATAGTGAAAGTAATTTTTTAAGGGGAACGCGTCACCTCCCGTCCGACCTCACATTTTTCGTGACGAATTACTCATCAGTGAAGCCAACGCAGTCATCTTGAAATTTACGGGCTATGTATGTAAAATGACCTTTTCTACATTTTTCTGTAGCTCAAATTTTAAAATTCAGCTTCGGCGCTTCCTCAGAGGCACAATTTCATATTACTTTAATCAAAATTGATAGGTAACCATACGTTTTATTATCTTATTAAGCGTAAAAAAACATCGCAGAAAAGGTCAATATCCTAGTATAATAGCCAATATCCTAGTTTCCTCTTTTTTAATTTAGAACTGAATTTCTTTTTTCATTATACTATATATTATTGTCAAAAACATTATTATAAACTAACGTCTACATGCCAAAATTATATATCCATTTTCATTTTAAGCTCTGATGACGGTTTAAAAATAAACCGAAACTTTGGGAAAAAAATCATTCAATCTTCTCAAGACCTTCACTCCAAGATACTTACATCATATGAAATGTAGAGGCCTAGGAAAACACTCACTATATATAAATACACAATAATGGTACTCTGTAAAATAATATAATAATACACTATAGCACGAAAATTTAAAATTACTAGCGGTTAGATTGAGTTATTCGTTCCCTCAAAGAGTGCTTAGGTATATCCGTGGTTGCTGAGTTTTTGGTCGATACGTTGAGAAAAGCACGGAAATTGAGGATATGGGAGAACATGTTTGAGTTTGTTTTCAAAGAATGTCTATGGCCAGCATAAGCACGAACGTGGGATTGTAAAAGAAAGGGAATGAGGAGTTGGAGAGAAAGGTATATGTCAGAAAAGACACCCTCTCAACCTTAACCTCTTCGCGACTTCTTAATCATGGAGATCACGCCAGAATCCCAGCAATAAATTCTTTCTAAAGGCAATCCCAGGTTTTTTTTGTTGAGCATTGGGCATACCTGCACCTTCCTGCATTCACCAATCGTGAAAAGAAGTCGTATGCGTTCAAATCCACGGCAATTTGAACTAATTTCGACGGCAATTAGGCCATGTGGGCTGGATTTAAAACCAATGAACTTCCTCGTGGCATTCGTTGGAAAATAACCTGCTACTGGGCAGCTCGTGCATACCGGCTTCCGGTATAGCAATTCACGTTACGAATTCTTTTTTTTTACCGGTCAATACGATTGCGGAGGTGGACTATTTTATACCGAAGACATTCATTTGGTCACGATTTAATTTTCCTACACTATTTTTTTTCGTGCCGGGAATTATTTTCCTTAATGCAACGCAGGCCCTAATTTCCTAGCCTCTATCTCGGATTAAAACATTATCGTAACCCTTATTTTTCAACAAATTCCGAGTATTTACTCTTGAGTTTGATAAACTCTCCACGAGAACATTCTTATTAGATTACTATTTTCCCCCTCAAAGCAATCGCTTCATTCATCATATTCGTTTCTGTTCATTTCCTTGTGCTATTGTGCTTATAGGAATGCTGGTAAGTGCTTACGCTCATGGATATATTGCGCGCCATTTGCACATTTCTCGCGGTTGATGTTTTTCAATGCATAGCACTTGCTTATCTAGGGAAATAAGCTCTTCATTCTAATCCATCGCATCAGTGCTTGAAGAGGCAACCTAACAACTTAAAAGAACAATCATCGTTGGAACACATTACCTACCGTTGAAGGGACCCGTGAACGCAAAAAGATGATACCTAGAACCGAAATATTTTCCGTTGATAGCTTGGGTAAGCTCCTCTTGGGTCATTTTCTCCAAGTTAGATGACGCTTCTTTGTAATTATTTTCCTACATCCTCATAGATGCCCATGCTCTATAAGTAACACTGGTTTCCTTGGAACTTTAACGAATATTTGTCACACCCCCTAAGGTTACTCCTTCCACCTCCCTTCAAATTGCAATTCAGTCGTATTTTTAGCATCCACATTTTTCCATTTAATTCCCATTGTTCACCTTAATGTTATACTATGTGATTTGCATAAAAATGGAGCTCATGAAATTATTCTGCACGGTGTACTTACATATTGCTAATCACCTTGGTATTATTCAATCCCAGGTCCACTTCACTGACAATGAGTGAGATATTTTGGCCCTTTAGCATTTAATTATCCTTTGGATGATGAACGTTTTTTTTTTCATCATAATTCTGGGTAAAAACAATGTCAAACTTTCGAGTTTTTTCGCGTTTCACACTCACGTGCCCCGTAAAACCGTACAGTTGATTGCGTTGCAAACTTCAGGTAAACCTGTATGCATATTTTGACTTTATGAATACAAATGGAAGGCCTATTTAGATTCTCGTTCGTTAAATGCGGGAATTCTTTGAAAGCGGTCCCGCGAATCGAGAACGTGAATGCCAGGCAGGTCTTTCGCCCCATTTTACACAAGTAACGAGCGTCAGGCATCACGAAAATTTGAAAGTATAACTTTTAAAAGGTTTTCCGCCCACGAATGCGAGGATGATGCATGTCGAGGGGCGAGACGGTGTCGTATTGAGATTCGAGAAGCGGTTTATGACTTTCCATTTGGATTTATACCAGTCATTGGGCGCTCAGTTTTTTCAAGCTCGATCTAAATTGCATCCAGTTCCATCCTTTCTCCCTCTCTCTCTCTCTCTCCATGACCCGGGCATTGGTTTTCGTCTGTTCTCTTACCTGTTGCATTAATATATATGCTTTCCCTTCCCACCAATTGCATCACAACCCAACGGCTCTCACGAAAAAAAACAAGAGAACATCCGAAGTAAGGTGACCACGTAACGTTTGTCTACCTTCAATATGTCTGTACCTTACCACCCCGGGAGAGAATATTCTCCGCTAAGCATCGCCGTGCCAGGCAAACGCTCTTGTTGCGCCAATCTCTTTCGAGGCATAGATGAGGCCGTTTATTGTCAGTACTTAAGAAAATGTGCACGCGGTTAGCATGATTTCAGACCAGTCCATTATTCTGTTTTGAATACCGTTTTTAACTGTGCCTCTCGACTATAGTGGTCCGTATAGCAGGTACGAAAGAGTAGGGCATTACGTCCAACGGATCCCAAATAACATATAGAATTACAACGCTAGGCATGTATCTTCGATTTATCGAAATGCATATTTTAGCGCATATTTCAGCATAGCGAAAGGCACGTAGAAAGAGGGATTGGTCTTTTGATCTTTGGGGCCCCCCGAAATTTTTTCCCTTGTAGCAACTGCGCGCCATACATCCCCTTGTGAGACTGGACCCTTTATCCTATGACTTTATCTATCTATTAAAATTTGTGGACTGTGATCAGGGTTTCAGATTCGATTTTTTTCAAAATCGGATAATATTCATTGTTACTAACAGTGCCCTAAGGTTTAGATTTTTTTTAAACCAGGCGGATTTCGGAAACAACCTCCTTCTATGACCAAGACATTATATACACGGCCAAATTGGTAGAAACCAACGGCGAATATAGCTTTCAGCAAAATGCAAACTAAATTTTAAACTTATTCAATTAAATTTATGATCTTTCGGTGCTTGCAAAGGTTAGGAAGTGCGATCCACGGTAACTAGGCTACGCGTTTTATGTTACCCTTTTATCTCACTGCATTCCCCTGCATAGTAGACGCACTCACACTCTTGAAGGATAACGACAGATAATAAACCGTGATTGCTATTCGCATGATATTACCATTGTGTCCCCACGTGAATGCATGTTTTCTTTTCCGACGGAAACGTTGAGTCACGTTTACCGCGGGTTACTAGTACGACTTCCTGTTTCTTTCTCTTCCTCCTCCTCGTTCGTGGAGTGCGGAGAGTGTGTTTCAGATGTTTTAGGACTCGTGCGCGCGTGTCATGATTTACTCCGCGGCTTTCTTTAAAAATAAAAACGAGCCAGTGATGAAGGGAAGATCTTTCTACCCCACCCCCAACATGCCCCGTACGAAAGTGAGAGTTGAGCTTCAAATGGGAACTAATGATGATTTTCTACGCATGCAAAGTCGACGAATCGCCGGAGAGGGCTCATCTTAGTCTCTACGTATCAATTAAGTTTTCACCAACCCGCTTATTTTCTGGCCATTGAATGGTGCCATTATATGCGGATACAGACAGTGGCGGCGACAATTGTTTCTAACTTTTATAGAGGCACTCAGCTCCCTTCACCAATCGTGCCTTGGACAGATGAAAATGGCAGAGTTTGAAATGGGAGGTTTTACTCCCGCTATGCAAAGATATCCCAGAGTACTTACGATTTGAACGTTATCTCCGGAATTTGGAGAGGTGTGAAATCAACAATTTTTATTCGTTTGTTTTTGTGTGTCCTAGTGTTTATTTTCTCTTTCTCTCTGGCATCGTGATTTCTAGAAACGATTTAATTAGGCGCTAATTTTATTTCACATGTTACCTATTTATTGATGTGGCATTTGATGGAGGATAGTATTTCTGAGTCTCAAGTTTACCATGTAAAGGAGTTCAATATTACTTTTTCAATGCCATGTCTCAATGGGATTATTTTGGTAAAGAATTCCGGTAATTTTTTGTGCAAGTCATGAATTCATTCGCATAGCACATAGATCAAATCTAACAAACGAGTACCCAACATTATGCAGTACAAAATTGACACAGCAGAGCTTGGAATTCTCCGAAAGAAATGGAAATGTTTTTACTGATGCATTTTTACACAAAAAATGCAATTATTCATTCCTTCATTTTTCGCGATTTGTCACATATCACTTTTGACCTACGTTTCTTCGTTGGATATGATGAAATAAAAATAGTTTCACGTTAATTGTAGGAGAACAACGCCAGCCGCGACTGGCAAGACAGGTTTTATGTTAGAGAAACTGGTTATCCTTGTGAAAAATAAAAATAACACTCGTTTGAATTGTCTAATCGCCAGTCAACATTGTAGAGCATTGGGTCAAGTAAATAAAGAACTTTTCAGCATACTTTGTGATTTTCCTCTGTTAGCTTGATCTTTTCTGTGGTAGCAGTTATTTTTTATTCACTTTTAAGTTAATAATAATTCAATCGGAAGTGTTGTCATTTGCATTTTCCTGATTTTTTTCTTACTCACACATCACTCCTTATCCTCTCTTATGAATCCAACTATGAGAGAAACTACCTACGATACTCGATTTATTGTGATATGAGTAAAAAATACAGGAGAAGGCAAATCGGTAGACCTGATTACTATTGAATAAATATTCACTTAAATGTGTAATAAAACTGAGTGTTATCGCAGAATAAGATCATGCTAACCGAAGAAAAGCCCCAAACATGCTAAAAGGTTCGTCGCTTATTTGATAATTTCTGAAATTCAGATTATAAATTAACGCACTACAACAAACGCAAGTGCATTATAAACGCACCCTAAGGTCGTGGCATAGCCACGAAACTATGTTGGCTTCTCATTTAATACTGCCACTTGTAATTGCTTCAGCTGAGAAGCACTTTTTACTTGCCTTACCGAAAACAATTGGCAGGAGTTAGATTACTTAGTACTTGAAAAAGGCGTGCCAAAGCGAGGATAAATGGTCCACAATTATATTTGAGCCTGAAATTCATTTAAAAGGTTATTACTACCCACATTTTGGAGGGATAAAAAAGTTCATTCTCTTTACTCTGTAGGTTAGAAACTTTTTACTTGGCGGTAGAAAAACATCGCGTATTAAACTTGCCGTGGTTGTCTTCATCATGGTTTTAACTGTTTCTAATAACAGGGGCAATGGTGCAATGCCCATATACTCATTTTAGAGAAAGGCTTTGATTATAATTGGACGACGTGCACGTTCCAGAAGTACTGCACTGTATTTTTAGCCTCAACCTAGCTAGAAGAATTCGATTCATCACAGCGCGTTGCTATCCCGAACGAGAGCACTATGTAATTATTTTCGTTCCGACGGCAACGTAGGTTACCCACCCTAACAAAAAAATGAAAAGTCCCTTACAAACACCCAACGATTATTAGGATTCGACGCTGTAAAGATCTTCTTCTCGAATCCAGAGACCTTTCACCCCTGCACGGTAACGACATTCAGCGTTGCATAAGGAAAGAACCGACTTTAACCTTTGCGCTTCGGAATTTTTCGGTCACAGCTCCCTCCCTCCTTCGAAAACGACCTACTGTCCCATTACATCTTCGTTCTCACACCCTCCTTAGCCGTATCACCCATTAATCAACTGCTATGAGCGCCTGTTTCTCGAGAAAAAATTAATACTGCGGAATTCTCGTTTGTCTCTCGTCAATCATCATCTTTTTTTCCCCTCTCCGTTCGGAGTTATCATTTGGGCAAGGAGGTCGACTCTTTCGGTGCAGTCTCAGGTTCCCACGTTCGCCAGCGCTCATCCCCCGTAACATCTTCGATTCTACGTATGTCTCTCTCGCTTTTTACCATTCCTCCTTTCACAGCTGAGCGATGACCATATTGAAAAAAAAGAACCGCTCGCCCAGGATTGTTGGAAAAGGTTAAGCCTCGAAAAGTTAATGACGAGTTTTTTTTCCACGAGGGACCGGTTGTGAAGCAGCGTCAGTGACGAGACGTGAAAGGGAGCTTAAATGATGAGTCTTCTCGCCCACGACGTTGAATCTACGCGGAGAGAGGTAAAGTGAAGTGATTTGGTGGAGTAAATAGGTTTGATTGGGTTCGGAACTCAGCCGCTCTACGCCCAGTGGCGGATTTATGGTGGAGATGGAGGCTTTCAGAGGTCATGAACCCCTATGACCTCCCAAATTTTATCAAACAATATGAAATGGAAATATATCTTTATAAATAACAACGTTTTTATTGGTAACTGAAAAGAATAAGTGCAATTTTTTGTCTAAGCGAATTTTCAATGAACTTTGATGCAAAAAAATTTGTTATACTGATGGTAATGACTCGATCATTCTCGTTCCTTTAAATGATCGCAGCGCCTACATCGGATTTTGGTGGTCCTTTTTTGAACAGATCTCCGTATTTAATTTTGAATTTTTAATAACAATCTAGGCACAGTTAAATCATAATTAAAGTGTTATAATAATGCATTTTCACCTAGGTATGAGTTATCCTGAAAATTTCAGCTTGATTGCCAATCGGAAAGTGGGTTAAAATCGAGTTGCAAAGGACTCCCTTTAAGACAATGTAAAGACCCCCATGTACGGAAATACTAATATATCCTTTAAGAATTCATCTAGTAGAGTATGTAGAACCTTAGCGGTTTACGATATTATTTATGATTATCTATAAGTTACAATTTTGCAGTCTGTTATCCCAATCTTTACACCTCAGTGATCCATTGTCTAATAGAAAAATGAATGCCTTTGTACATATTCTTGATATCGGTTGACGTGCCTTCATCGAAGGTGGTGTTGTTTCTGTCATCGTTCTTATATAAAGAAAACACTCCCAGAATCATTATTTGGTAATCATTTTGGTCGAATCCGTTTGTATCTTTATTAAAAGGTAATGATTTATTCGAAGTGATGAATTTTAGTCTTTTGTCTTTGGCGTGGGAGTTCAATTGTTATTAGCAAGTAAATCGACTTTCAGTTATTCTTTAGCTGCTCCGACTGATTTCTATCTCTGGTCTAACTTTATCCGCAGAATAGATTAGACTTATGCGTTTCCCTATTTTGAGATGCATTTGGCTTTAATCTCCAATTAAATTTCTCCTTTCAAAAACATGGCTTTCGTATTTCAATTCACTTTCATTGAAACCTTCCTCTTAATTCAAGTATTCGCAATCACAACACCATTCAAGTTCCCACCATTTCAAAACACCATTCAAGTTTTTATTCAAAGAAAACTATTTGGTGCTCCGATGCTTGCACCGAAGTTATTTCCCACTAGACGATCGATGAAATATAAGTTTACGTTTATGGTAGTGGATTTATATTGACCCGAAAGAAGTAGTCGAAGACCTTTTATGAGGTCGTTCAAACTTTCTCGGAATCTCCGTGCAAAGATTGCTGAGATATCTTGATCCGAGCTCTGGCTTTCGATACATTCCGAATAAAATGCAAATTCTCCTGGGACCGTAGGTCAAGGATTGGGAAAGTTGGATAGTGGTCCATATTTGAAACGAAACCAGATTCACTTCCTCGAAGCCTGGCACTTGTTTACACCACCACTTAGATGAATATCTCGTCGAGACTCATTCGTTTTCTTATACCGACGCGATTTTTAAGTTACTTATAACTCATTATATCGACATGCGGCCTCAATAAATAGTTTTAGGCGCTAAATTATCTGGAAATTGCATTTTAAGATCCACAATTTCACCCACGTACTTATCTAATCATTCAAAAGTTGTTAATTACTGAATTAAAGTATGAAAATGTTCGAGTAATTGTATAATATGTATTTAATTTCGATAAAAATTTATGCATGTTATGTTCTTTTTGCCGAAAGAATCGTGATAAACGAAAAATTTTAGGCTTGTCGCCTGATTACTTTTGAAGTTGGCAAATGAACGCTTTTATTGAAGTAAAGTATATGACAATTACGCGTCTGCGACCTGAAGCCGCTATAAGCTTTATCTGAGATGTATAAGAATAGAAGTATCCGAATTTTCTGTACCCTAATGTTGTCTTCGAAGTCAGTGCTTCGATGTTAGTGCTTGGATGTCAGCGCTTGATCTCAGTCTCAGTGGATGTCGTTTATGATTGCGAGACATTTTTTTCATTGAATGTACGAAAAGCGTTTGTTTTGAATCGAGCAGTCCCTAACCTGTGTCCTTAACTGCGAAAATGAAACAGAAGGGAGAAGAACGCGTCGAAAACGATCGGTTCTGAATCGAAGGAAAATAATACGTACGTGACTATATCATTCAATGTGGCTACATTTCTCAAAATATCGCCTGAACCATTTAAATGTAACGAATGGCATGGATACCAAAAACGATGGTGGACCCACATTCACTTTTACCCGGGTCCCCCGGGGGGGTGTCTTGTCTCTCAACCTCCGCGGCAGATGCTTCCCGAAGGACGAGACACGAAGTGAAGGGTGTACCTCGTCTTCAAGAAGCTCGGGATGCTCCATCTCGTCTTCCTCTCTCTCTCAGCCAATCATTAATCTCGGCACTTTCACATTCGGAGGGAAGGATGCCTCGAGGGATTGTTGGTACGGCATCTTCCCTCCTCCTTCAATACGCCATCTCTTCATTCGTTGCCCTTCTACCTCTTTTTCCCTCATATTCTCCGCCTCCTCCTCGGATCGCGTCGTCTCCCACCTGGAGACGAGCATCCCAAGGTTTTATGCTCAAGGCCCATAATCGGTCCCGTTAGACGCATGCCCGAGCACTGTATGAGTTGATGACGGGGAGAGGAACGGAGCTATGCTTTTTAACGAAGCCACTCTGTCGCCACGTTGGCTATCGAATTTCTTTAGAATGATACACAAAGATATCGTACCGTCTAATCAGTTTAAATTTCACCAGCTACTGCTGCACGTTTATAACTGATTATTTCAAGCTTAACTGAGTGAAACGTTTGCATTATAGACGATAAAAGAATTAACTTTACACGTTGATAGCGTAGTGGTCAGGAAAGCCTAAGGTCCATGTTTCGATTCCCGGTCCTGGGGATTTTTTTCTAATAGCAATTCATGTGAATTTCACCGCCGTTCACGCAGCGGGCTTGAAATCGTTATTCTTCCATTTTCCAAGAGAAAACTTTGTTAGGTTCGCTAATATATTTGAAAAAGCACTCAGATCGATTCTCCAGTCGACCTCTAAATAGATTGTCACCCACCGAGCAATTGAATGGGTCTTTTAAAAATAAAGTTGCCACTCGCGTCGCCAAAGGTCAAAGCGATCCGAATTTCACGGATAATTTTTTTTTAAATTTATTGACACATTACCGAAAACAGAGTTATTTGGCCTTTACATCTGAGTTTTCATAGGATATAACAATTAAACGTACACGAACGTCCATGCCCAGGATAGGGGCGACCAACCCAGGCGGGAATCAAACCCGCGACCTTCGGTTTATCGCGCGACGACTATGCTCCGTATAAAATGTATTTTAGATCTTTGTAACCTTGCATATTTTCCAAAACTTGACGCCCAAAACCATCAATTTTAAGAATTACAGCAATGAATTTCTAATCGGCACAATTCCACTTAGCACGAATTTGGTATTAATCGTTTCCAGCGTATTTTTTTGAGATATTCGTCCTTTATTTTCTGGGGATTTATTTACCTGAATCAACATTGCATATACGTAAGGTATCTTTTCATGGAAAAAAGTCTATGTTATGGCTTTAATTGCTTTTACGATTTGCAGAGCATGTGATCCCAAAGGTCCCAAAATAGACTTGCTGAATAATCGTGGCGCGTTGTGAAAATCGCTGCTTCAATTTTTTACTAAGGTATTTCCTGGACGTAATCGGGCATTCCTTTCTTAATTTAAGGTAATGATTGGCTGCGAAATTAAGGTAACAACTAGAATTTAATTTATTACGCATGAGTTTTGCGCCATTCTCTCATTATTGGAAACTCAAAGCCTTGATAAATGCGAATGGGAAATTAATATAGCAATTACGTGCAGTAATTAAGACGATGAGAAGCAGGCCATGCTAAAGAGCCAATCACAGCTCTGTGCTAGATAACGATTTTTTTCCCTAAAGTTGCATGATTAAATTATGATTTTTCCCTTGATATTTGAAGATAGCGATACATTTGTCCTGATTCTCTCGGGTAGTAAAAATAATAGCATAATTGTTTCAGCTCATTTCGTTTTTTCATTGTATTTTTACTTCTTTACCCCAAGGAAGGAGGTAAAATACGGTTCCAAATATTTCCTAAACCTTGTTTATTTGAAACTTGATGGAGATTTTTCCTGGTCAAATGTTTTCGCGTTGAGTAAGTTTTCGTGGCTGCATGTTGCTTAAATAAATTTCGATAGTTCAAAATAAGACTCATTATGCTGAGAAGAAACTTATACAATTATTCCCTGTCATAGAAAGTTCATCGTTATTTTTATTATTTTTTATTTATTGCCACACCCCCTACAACACGAATTGGCCTTTACTTCGGGGTTTTGATAAAATTTAACGTGCACGGACGGGCTAACTACCAAAACGGGACTCGAACCCACGGATCTCAGTTTGGCCGGCGAGGACTTTAATCCACTGTCGTAGAGGACGGAAAAGTTGTATATTCAGAATTTTCATCCCGAAAAAATAAAATTTCCAAAGTGCATCATCGTTATCCTCACACCTATCCTCTTTCCCTTTTCTTCCCTCAAATTTTTGATAGCGGATCCCGTTCTTTTCTTTCGTGAAACGCCGGCGCTATCTCATTTCCGAAAGCCCGACCCGAACACTCTCCGGCTCCAGAACTAAGGCTAGATTTCACCGATCGTAGTCTGTTTTTTTTCTTCTTTTGCTCTCGTCCCTCGAAGCCGCGAGAGAGGTTCATGACTTTTACTTCTCATGATCATCGTCCCCGGTCTTCCGAAGAAGAGCTCGTGGTTCTCATTTTGGACGCTTTCATTTTCACTCAACGGGAATTGTTAGTTGCTCGTAAAAGCGTACCGTTGAAAATGCTGAGGAGACTTTGAGTGATGGAACTTTCGCTTTCGCTAAACGGTCAGACAGTCCGCAAGTGTCTATCGTTGAATGGTTGAAGGTAGTCGGATCATCATACTTACGGATAGCAGAAACATTACGTAGCCTATCTAATTTAATATTTAGGAATTTCCTGGCTAATGCGTCTCAAATATTGCGCTTCTTTTTTGTAATTCTGTTTGAAGAATTTCTGTGAAATGTACCTATTCTTGAATGGCTGGAAGTAGTCGTATTATCGTACTCACGGATAGCAGAAATATTATATAGATTATATAGCCTGTACAGGGATTTCCTGGTTGATGCGTCTCAAAGATTTATCTTGTTCTTTTTTGTAATTATATCAGAAGTCTATATGTGCTGATGTAGTTTCCTGCTCCCTTTAAGTATCCATGATTCTTTTTCTGGTTCTACAAGCGCAGTGCGTTGATGGAGTAGGTTTCATACTTCAACTTTAAATGAATTATCTCCCGTGTTTCAAATTACCATTTATACTATGCCTACCAAATATTATATACTCTATTCTGTATATTGGTTAAATGATTTGCGCCCTAGTTTATCTATTTCCTGTGATGCAAGTACATTTTTCTCAGTAGGTCAAATGAGATATTACATGCGATTGGTAATACTAGCAGTGATCATGTTTTCCCTGAGTTCTGAAATCCGCTTCGATAGTTTAATGCAATGGACCTCAGTCAAATACTGCTCTCTGAAGACCGGCGTTGCAGACTTTCGCCCGTAATAACTTCCAATATGGCTGTCTCGTTACCCTCTTTGCCGCCGCTTAAGCAGGAGAAACTTGCGCACGTAATCAAAGTATTTTTAGATTGGCGAATCACTCGCATAGTGAGCAGGCAGTGCGTGTACGTGTAGATATTTTTTGAAAATTCACTCCCTACTTAATTGTCTTTCAATAGTGAAATGAAAGAAACCTCGTTTTTTTCCATTAATTTCTTTTAATGGTGCGACTAGACGTAACTAGTCCACTATTAAAAAAACTGGTGGAATAAAACGAAGTTTTCTCATTTGTTATGAAAATGAACTTCCACAAAGTTGATCCTGTGACGATAGAGGTAATTTTGTTTCGTAAATTGGATCGTAATTTTTTATTGATGCTATTTTAACTAAACATTAAGTTTAAGATTCGTCCATCTTTCTCATCTCTTCTCCATGTATCCTTTATTTCGTTGTTCCCACCCATTGTATGCGTCATCGATGAATTTTTTAAAATTATATATATATTTCATATTTATTTATTTATTCACATAAAATGTTCTAGTGTGAATTTTACGTGTATTATCTCCAAAAGTGCCTGGAATGAAAGAATTTGGGGAAAAAAAACTTTTTAAAACTTAAAAAAAAACGTAGAGGGAAAACATGATTGCAAGAACGATGTGGGTTCACTTTAGGTGCCCAAAAAAAGGCCGTTGTCTCTTCTCAAACATCGTCATGACTCGAGCGGATCACGATATTTAGCTCTATATTTTTTCTTTGGGCAGTCGATTGATCCGCTTATTAGGCCAAACGCGTAAATTCAAGAGCAGTAGGGAACGGGAGAAAAATACCTCATTAATTCTTCGCGAGATAAATTTCATAGAGGTGGTCAGCTCACGGTCAAACTTAAAAACCCTGCTGCCCGCCTTCTTGTAAAAAATGACGTTCGTTCAACAATTTTGTGGGTGAGTAAAATACTCGGTTATATAAACGCTGCGATATTATCAGTTAGATCATTGGGTTTGGCGGTGAGCTGTGCGTTAATCGTGAGTGGAAAAATCGGGCGTCTCCCGTTAAAAGTCTGTTAGCTCCTTCCTATGGATTTGAAAACCCAGAGGTCACCTATGACTTTCAAGGTCGGCTAATAATCGGGTCAATATTGCGCCGGCTGCTTGGACGTGAAAGCATCTTGTGGTTTGTTTGGTATTTCTTCGGCTGAAGCTGCGCATTGTTACTAAACTTGAGTCCTTATTTATGTGTGTCAAGGTGGTGAGAACAAAAAAATATTTGGACTCAATATGGTATGTCAATACGAGCGGATAAATGATTGTTCGCTGCGTGTAGCGACAAGGGGGGTGGATTGATCAGAGATGTTTAATGATGCTGAGTGGTCGGATTTAATACTTAGGCCTCACGCTGTAGAGCGTGTCAAATGTGTGCAGTCATCGTTGAATATTGGCACGTTGACAGATCATGATCATGGCGTTACCAAGTGCTTGTAGAATTGGTTGATGTCAAGGCATTTATGTTTATTTACCGTGATAGTCATAACTTCCTTTTGTAGGTAGGTGACTGTTGTGGTAGTAATTGAATGCCTCCTCGTAAATAAATACCCTATGCTACTTTAAGGGTATAAAATGGAAGATGATTACATTATAATTATACATATTTTTCTGAATTTGAAACATTTTGACAAAAAAAAATCGACGAAATCGTCGATTTCGATCTTATCGATTGCTAAAATTGTACTTTGAAATAGAATTTGATGTCAGAGTTCAAACTATAGACGCATTTTTTCGCAACAATATCGACGAAATTGTCGATTTCGATACATTTCGTTACTATCGAAGCGTCGATATGTTCGGCAGTATCGATAGACAATACTCTTAATACTCGAAATATCTATTTTATCAATGTCGAAAATTGTACTCGAAAACAGAATTTGATGTCTAAGTTCTAACTTTGGGCGCATTCATTTCGTTGGAAAAGAAACTCATATTTCATGTGTTATTTGTAGATAATTTGGAGCATCCCTTTATTAGTGCTTTTAACGGCTGTAGCTCCACCAAGTGGTACTACGGAATAAGGATACACTGAGAAAAAAGAAAATAAGTCCACCAAAAAATTATTACAGCACTATTTTATTGCTAAAGAGGTTTTTTCCTTGTAATAATTTAGTGTAAAATATAAATATCAATTCTGTTTTGGGTATTCTCTTCAAACCGATTTATTAAAAAATTGATTGAATTGAGTCGGTACTCGATCCTCAGAATTTTATAGACTTTCAACACGATTCCAACGCTAATTTATTATCATATAATTTACTTACTCCTCAAAAGCTTTATTAGACATCGATATTTCTAATGCAGGAGCAAACATCAATGTTTCGTGTTTCTAGGCTTTCCTTAACCTATTGTCCTTTGATGTTTTGCATGTTTTTTGCGTGTTTTTGGAGCTTTCTTATACAAAGCACCCTGCCGTCAGAATAAAGACGTAAAAAGCCTCGCTTTACCCCCCTGAACATAATAGTGATTAGTGATGGAACAATCCTACCCATCTTTGAGTAGCAAAGTGTTTAGATACTAGGGTAGAATGTATTCTAGGAGTCCTTTGCGGAATAGCACTTTTTTTTCAAAGGTGTCGTTAGCTCCCGAGTATTTTTTTTTCTTTTCTGCGATTCGTCACGGAAACGGTCGCTGTTATGAAAACCCAGTCGACGAAGACTCGCTGGGAAAAAGGAACGAGTCGAAAATGAGGCTCGGTTGGGCAACGTAATGTCACGATCTTCCCGCTGCTTTGCAGACCTCGAAATGAGGAGAGGTGGTTTTAGGGGGTGTGGAAGAGTTGAGGGTGGCGCGAATGTTCGTCTGCCGTTCGCGGGCACGAAGATTGCCATCGAGAATTTTCCATTAGGCGTATTGTCACCCGCCACGCACTTAAAATGGGTTCACAAAAGTCGTCGCTCGCGGCACTAAACGAAGAAGAGCGATCCGAATTTGATTTCAAGTGCCTACTTTACCCATTGCAAAAATCTGTCGCCAGATTTTAAAGATAAATATCTCAAAAAACACACATTTGATTTTGAATCAAAGTAGATCTTATTATAGAGCTCTTTTATTTCTGCGTTGAGTAATTGCGTGAAAACTATTCAAATGATAACAACTATTCATTTATGCACTTTAGAAACGGAATTTCAGCTCATTTCTATGTTTGTCGTACGAATTTGAATCGTGTTTACGGCATTGTATCAATAAAAGGGAATGAGATATCAAAATTTCCTTCATGTACGTCGTAGTTAAATGTATTTTCAGTGGTCGCATGAAGTTTTATGGTAATACGGACATTAGTATTGTAGTGATTGATGGAAATTTGAAAAGTAGTTATTTTCTTGTCCGCGCACCCAACAAAATCACCTCTCCAACCATCCTGACTTTTCAGAGGACTCGCGACCCGAAATAAATGTGAAAAGATGTATCACCTCAGTTTAAATATACCGTAAGTGGATGCACAACGAGGAACTCTAAAGCAAGAGAGAATAGTCCAGAGATTAATAGAAAAATAGTTTGCATGACGTCAGCCGACATGGAAATAAAATAGCTTGGATATGATCGACTTGGTTTTAAATCGAGTTAGAGGTCTTCGTGATATTGGTCTTCGAACTCAGGGCGTGCGTGCAAGGGATAGGAGGCGCACGACCCGATGTCGTGCGCGACTGAAAAAATGGCACGGACACCCCAAGGCCCCGTTTTCAGTGTTCTCGCCTCTCTCGCTTTGATTCAGATCCGAGAAGAGGCGTGCAGTGGAGTAAGGGAGAGAGAGTGAATTAGAAATATATATGTATTACGCGAGGAATCATCCCAAGGACATTCCTATCCGTGGAATTTGTGCTTATATCACTCGTATTCCTTTGGGTCATTCGCTTCACGAAATGATTTTTTTGCGAGATAAACTTCGGAAGCGTGCGTGTCGTAAAGATACCGATGTGCCTGGGCGTGAAGCAACTGGGGAGAGAAAGAGAGAAAAATCTATTGTTTTCGTATTCGCGGGCGCCCGCTACGGACATGTCGCAGGCGAGTATAGAGGACAGAGACAGAGCGTGAGGAAAGGAGCGTATGAGATTGTTAATTTTATGGTGGGTACGTTTTTTTTAGTTTTTACGTTGTTTTTCGCTGAAAGTTGACGAGTCCTTCATGTCAATGTTATATTGTGATAGTGGTTCGATCCGAATATTGCTTTGGTTAGGTAATGGTAAATCTCACCCAAGGTGACTGCATAGAGGAGATCCATTTCCACTCCGCAGAAAGTTGATTTTGGGTGTCACTTCGGTCACATTTTAATCGGTTTTCAAAAATGTCCGCGTGGTCGTTATGAGTGCAATGCGATCCACTGTTTTGCAATAATTTACAACATGGTCTTTGAAAATGCGAGGGATAGCATTGAAGAGGTAGAAATTTGATAAATCACATCATCGCGATGTAAATTTTGGTAAACATCCCTAATTACACCTTATTTCCCCGTGAATTTCGGATCAATTTGTCCGTCAGCGTCGCGAGTGGCGACCTCTGTAAACCCATCTAAATACGCGGCGGGCGACAACATAATTAGAGGTTGAATTGAGGTTCCTCTTTTGTAATAATCGTGCCCAGTGGCATTAGCTATCCAGGGTAAATAATTTCGTTACCCAATTTTTACCCTGTGTCCCTTTGCCCTGTTTTTACCCTTCCAAATATGTCCGCAGCGCGATGATGAGTGCACTTTTTTCCAATATTTTGCATTGCAATGTTTGTAATGCGAGGAAAAACATGGAATAGTTATGAATTTGATAAATAAAATCATCATGAGTGTAAATTTTGGCTAATACCCTTAATTACCTCATTTCCCCGTGAAACTCGGGTCAATTTGTCCGTCAGCGACGCGAGTGGCGACTTCTGTAAACCCATTTTAATGCTCGGTGGGCGAAAACGCGTTATGAGGCAGACTTGAGGATCCTCTTATGCAATATTCTGATCTCACCTCTGAATAACGCACAGGAGTGTGTACAATGCACGATCGGTTGGCCATTTTCTTTCCCTGGGCCACCTCCCCCTCTTTTTGGGGGGGTTCTTAAGGATTTTTTTGTTTATGGAATTTCCGGTGGCTACACCCAAGATTTGAACCCGAGGCTCTCCATCCAGAAGCCTAGCTCTCTACCCACCTAACTACCTCGCTCCACCGCCGTCCTTGTAAAAGTGATGTTATAGATGGCTTTTCCAATAAGAAAATTTCTTTTCCACTACATACTTCTGCCACATTGTGATAAAAAAAAAGTGTGCACAACATTCAGATAAGGCATATTATTTCCCTGCAGAACTTTTCCTTGATAGGTAAATACTTTTTCGTATAAATTGTACATATGTATACATACACCTTGGAAAAGAATATTATGTGAGTTTACGGATTCGGCATATATTTTACCACTAATGGAAATAATAATGATCGGTAACTTTTTTATATTATAGACCTAATCAGAGGCTCTAAGAATATATTGGTGGACTCTGCCCATGGTAGATTAAGAAAGCCAATCCCTACCCGAGTATGTTTTCATG
This sequence comes from Ischnura elegans, assembly GCF_921293095.1. Classification (NCBI taxonomy): domain Eukaryota; kingdom Metazoa; phylum Arthropoda; class Insecta; order Odonata; family Coenagrionidae; genus Ischnura; species Ischnura elegans. The sequence goes on from NC_060248.1 coordinate 105,959,423, forward strand.
AGAAGATCGCTACTGCCAGTATGCGACTGTTTCTGTTGTGGTTGGGAGGTTCCATGGACTTGAGACCAAACTTTAACGGTCATTTGTAAATTAATGGGCTTTAAAGTCTTTTTTTAAGTGCTACTCCAATGGGCGAGCAGTTTAGTACATAGGTTAGTTATTATCAGCTCAGAATCAGCGTTAAATATGTAATGTGACACGAAGAAAAAAAAAACAAATTACGACCGACTGAGTGGGTGTGATGAGTTCTCTTAAATTCCCCTTTTGCACCTGAAACGCGGAAGTACGACGCGGAATAATATATGAAGAGAACGATTCCGGCACTGGTTCTTTATCTCCCGAGAACTATGCGAGAGAGGAATGTATTGCGTACTCGAAGATAAACTATAAAACTGCGAGTAGTAAAGGTGAGAATGCTTTTACGAAACGAAAGGTTATGATTCCGGTTTAGGGTCACGATGATATCTTTCTCTTCGTGTCCACTTCCGGTATATTCGCATACTTCGAAAGAAAAAAGTCCCTTTTCCTGAGAGTTGATTGATGTTTAGGCTGTGGCGGAGTTCCCCTGCTTTTCAGTGGGGTAGGTTGGCGACTGCCTAATTCAAAATAAATGTAATTCACGTTTCTTTATTTGTGACGTCATCAAGTTTCTACAGTTCATGAAGTTGTTCAGAGACAACCAATCTTCGTCGGAAAGAATCTCCCATAATAGTGTTCAAGGGGACTGCATTGGAAGGCCCAATTCCACCCTATTGAAGGTTGATCTTTGTTGCCACTTCAGTCGCATTTTAACCAGTTTTCAAAAATGTCGGCGACGCGGTAATGAGTGCAATGCGAACTACTTTTTTCCAATATTTTGCAGTATACATCTACATCTACAAAATACCCTGCGAGCCACCTCTTGGGTGTTTGACAGGGGGAGATTAAACACCAGCATGCAGCATGCAATTGGTATCCCACATGCACACCACACGGTCCAAAAAGCGTCACGCATACTAACAAATTATACTACCATATGCTGGTAGAAATAATAATAAATATAATTTTTGCAAATACGAGGAATATCATTGAAAATACATGAATTGGATGGATCACATCATCATTTATATAAATTTCTGTCAACAGCCCGAATCGTACATTATTTCCTTGTGAAAATCGGATCACTTTGTCCGTCAGCGACGCGAGTGGCGACTTATGTAAACTCATTTAAATGCGCGGTAGTTGAGAACACATTTAAAGGCCAATTCGAGGAATCTCTATTTTCATATTCGTGATAGCGTTCATGACAACGAACGACGTGAGACAGGTTAGCGAGGCCAAGAAGTATCAAAGAAGCGGTGAGCCGCTCGGCTAGAGTCAGTGACGTCATGAACTTTTCATGGAAAGGGTTAAGCCTGTCGATATTTCGCCTCCTAAAAGCTTGAGAAATTGGCGACGGATGGGATGAAGGAAACATTGGTGTCTATTTATTTTTCAAACTCTATCGCTAACGACAAAAATATCAAAAGAATTATGATCTTACCCATAGTTGAATTCGCCAATAAAAAGAAAGGTTGCCACTTCTGAAGGAAGGTGTGACGAGGAAGAGGAGAGGAGACGATCATGTAGTCCTGCTGCTCTGGATGTTTACGATCGCCCGAGATAACATAAAATAAATAAGCTCGAGGGGATGACCAGGCTTCCCTAAACTTAGATTCTGGGGAATGTTTACGTTTTGTCTGGCTGCGAGGTTGCCACGTCAACTAGCTTCTCCGCCGAGACAGTCCTCGATACGGAGGGAAGTCCCCAACGCTTGCCTTACGTAACCCCGCTTGAGGAAATCCAAATCAAATGCACGAGCCTAGTTGGGTAATTCACTTTTTTTATCCTCGAGAACTTGTTAGACTATTTCACCCCACCCTCGATATTGCCGGTGGGGGATGGTAGGCTAAAATTGTCTATTTTTTTCGAGTATTTTCTTTACGATTTCCTTCTGCCAATCTTACGTGCCGCCGCCGTCCGTTGCCATCCCATTTCGAAATATTTGAACGGTGAATTTCTCCGGCAGCAGCAGCTAAACCGGACGCGGTGCGAGGAAATTGTCGGGTCTCCGGTGAGAAAGAAGGCTCTGGCTTTCTATTCCGCAATCCGTTTTCGTTCCGTACATCTCTCTCTTTTTACAGTGCAGCTGTGTACATTTCCTGACCGAAAAATAGCCATCTTGCTTTCTCACCACGCCTACGGTTAGTTGGAGAGAGAGAAAAAAGGCAAGACCTTGACTCATTTCGGGCGATGATCCTCGAGTAGAATTCTCGTGCAATACGGAGCACAAATGGCGGCTTCAAACAGAGTGGAGAAAAATTATGTCACGAATTTTATTCCACTAGATAGCTGATTCCAGTGGGCACGAATTTTACAAAAGAGGATTCTCAATTCGAACTCTAATACTGTTGTCAACGATCGAGAATTTAAATGGTTTTACAAAAGTCGCCACTCGGACAGTCACTGACGGACAAATTGAATCGAGTTTCATGGCGACAAAAGGTATAATTAGGGGTGATAAACAAAATTTACATCGCGACGATGTGATTTATCAAATTCTAACTCTTCAATGCTATTCTTTGCATTTGCATACTGTAAATTATTGGAAAAAAGTGCATCTCATTTTACCCATAACGGCCACGCGGATATTTTTGAAAACCGATTCAAATGCGACCGAAGTGGCAACAGAAATCAATCTTCTGTGGAAAAACACGCAGAAACTCCAAAAAAAAAACGTACCCACCATAAAATTTGTGACCATGATGTGATTTATCAAATTCCTAACTCTTCAATGCTATTCCTCGCATTTGAAAAGACAATACTCCAAAATATTGGAAAAAAGTGGGTCTAATTGCACTCATAACCGCGATGCGGGCATTTCTGAGAGCCGATAAAAATGCGACCGAAGTGGCAACCGAAATCGGCCTTCTATGGAATGGAATTGTGCCTTCTCTGTGGAGTCCCCTTGATAGAGAATCAGGATCCAAGGGGGGGTCCTGTGAGGGTTACAACGTACCGGGGCCGGAACCCAGTAATTCAACTGATACGCCCCGGGGAAGGGACAGGAATGGGAAGGAAAAAGGATGGAGGCGCCGCCGCGATAGGAGCCCAATGACGCCTCCAGGGTAAGGATAGGAATGGAAGGTCTGGATAGGGTATACCCTCGCCGCTGTGAAAGCGATCAGGGCCTACTACTGGCCTAACCATACTTTAATGTGCCATCTATTTTGGAAGATTTTATTATAAATAAGAAAATCCAAAGATCAAATCGTTGGAAGTCCCCTTGACAGAGAGTATGAGGGTTCAAGGTGAACCCTTCAGGGATACAGCACACCGGGACTGGGAACCAAGCCCATGGCTTATATGCCCGATCACCCGGCTGGAGAGGAAGGAAAAAGGAAAGAGGCGCCCGCGCCGCCGCGATAGGTGCCCGTCGATTCCCCTTGACAGTAGGAACCAAAATTACTGATGACGCTTAGGTCGAAAACGCGCTACTTTTGAACAACTACAACTTTGACCCAAGCGCTCCAATTTGCCGCGAGTTTGTCCAGTTGCCTTATGTTCTGGACGTAGTCAAAGGCAAATGCAGGCAAAGCATTCGAAGTCATGAATTGTCCAGAGTATCCAGAAACAGGGCAAACTCGCGGTCAATCGGCTCCAAGTTTATGTAGTTTTAAAATGCTGCGTTTTCGACATAAACATCACAAGTAATTTTGGTTGCTACTGGCATCAGCTATCTAGGGTAAAAATTTCGTGACATAATTTTTCTCCACCCTGAATTTCCTGACCAATAATTTCCTTGCTTTCGTACCTCGCCTTGGTTAGGAGAGAGAGAAAAAGGCAGGACCTTGACTCATTTCGGCCGATAATCCTCGTGGAAGGAATTTGAACCCATTCGAAAACGCGATGGATTGACCATAAAGTATCCACGCGTGTGGGAGCTTGACCAGGTGATTAGTTGGGAACTTCCCCCCTCTCCTACCACTAACATGAGCTCAAATGCGGTCGATTACATGTAAATGATGCCTTAAGGCCTGGTTACACGGTACATGAGAATGTACAAGAAAATGTGAGAATGTCTGAATCTCAGAATGAACGCGAAAATGCACCGTGTAACCACGCAAAATGTAAGAATGTATGAATTTCTGAACGCCTGTTCTAATTTCGTTCAGACAATCATACAATTTGAACTCAGAGTCACCTGGTGGCCGACTACGAAAACGACTCATTCATTTCATCTGGCTTGTATAGGCGACTTCTTTGTTTACGTACGGCTTTGATAGTTATTTGGATTTGATATGATCTTGCTTGACTTGGATATCTCACTGATTGGATATGGGTAGCGAAAGAATGGAACACAAGAAAAGGGGATGGGTAAAAGGAAGGATCAGATGGAAAGGCCATTAATGTATGAACCGCGAGAATTTTCCAAGAATGAGATCCAAATGATCGTTAAAAGGTCATAAAAAAGCCTGTGATAGGCAAAGAAATAAGTTTCAAGTACTATTTACACTGTATTTACTCGAGTTCCTGTTTTTGAATCAAGACCGACTGCAAAACGAGTCAAAATTTTAGGTGTTGCGTTGACATGCAGCGAACGCTATGGGGATTGCAGTAATAAATATTGAATTTACCTTGCCAAAAGCCTCATATTTCTAGTATATTACTGTAGCGTGCGCCGATTCACAGGAGAAGGATGGAGGGAAATCACGACTCACTCGCTTTCAAGACTAAAATTCAACTGCTTTTATTATGTCCTGTTTTTTATATCACAAGGCTTAAGGGCACGAGAAAATTTTAAAATGTGCTTTTATTATGGAACACTACTATCCAACAAAATTTGAACGATATCGGCGAAAGACACTTCGTGAACATTCCTTGTTAGGGGCTCCTTTCGACGAGAGGCCGGCCGCCCCTTACATTCCTTATTTTTCTCCGTGGTTTAATCATAATCAGTATTTATTCTCGTAAACAGCCACTTTCCTTATAATTTGATCCTACAATGGGTTGAATGATTGGGTACATTTATAGAGTTGTTTACAAAGTGAAATAAGTAACTTGATAAAATCCTGCGGTAACCATGATTTAAGAGTGTACTTACGTTGAGGATATCCTGTTGACAATATAGATAATGTATTTGACTCCATTCTGTGAATCATTAACCACATATTCCTCTTATATTTTTCCTTTCGAACACAAGCAAAAAACTTCTCCGGCGAGTAAATAGAGGTACTAGACGACGGAGCACTTTATATGGTTTTATGGGACACACGATTTATATGGTTTTCACACGTTTTTCTATTGAAGGTCCATGCTGCAATACACTTACTGCATTAAGCAAATGATGTAGGTGTGTAACGTAGATCACAATCTGCAGTCAATTTATTTGGATTTAATCTTTCCAAAGCTCCCCTAACAATCGCCTTTATTTATTTCAACAACGCCTTGGCAACCCAAAATATTCACAATCCGAATTTTGACGTTAAAACAGCAATTATATTCGCCAAATATGCGTTTGAGGCCCCACATAGACAGTTTTTCTATCCACTTCCTAGGCCTGTCATCAGTGGATACCGTGCCGTGATGTAACGTGCGCACGCTCCGTCACGTGTTTTCAAACAGTCGAAGAAGATTATTTTTAATGACTCATATCTCAGCTATAAAACATTATTCATCCGCGAAACTTTCGGCAAGTACATTTGAGGTAAGTATCTTATTGTTCTAGTACTTTCAAAAAAGTTTGCATGTTCCCCATTGGTTTATATTTGAAGTTGAAATAATTTGTTGCGCATTTAAAATGTACGAAAAAATGTCCGAAAAAATGTACCGTGTAACCACCTACTCGTGGATCTTGTCCATGAGAATGTACAAGAATCTGTTCAGAAAACCATTCAGAAAAATGTACAGAATCTTGTACATTCTAATGTACCGTGTAACCAGGCCTTTACGCAAGTGAATTCAGGGAACCAACGACGCGACGAGGCGAGAGATTTAAATGCTCAGTACCCAGTAAATAACGCATAAATCACACGAAGTCCGTAATGCATCGGCCTAAATAGTTTTTCGATCAATTCTCGAGAATTGGTTTTCCAGATCAAGGTCGCTCATTGCTATTTCATCATCGTCACGTTACTTACCGTTCCTCGCTAGATTTTTTTTACAAATCAGTTCGCTAGGTGTGCAGCTTCATGTACAAATCAGTGTTTAGACCTATTCAAGGAGCTTTTGTTCATGAAAATTTCTTAAATCATTGCAGTGATTTCGGACACTCGGTTTCGATTGATAATCAGTCGTAGTATAGGTCGTAAAACTAATTTACAGCCTATAATTCAATTGGGTCATTGTATTTTGAATATTCGTTGCCTACCTAATTGACTTTCGTAAATTAGTGGTCGAGTAAACGTGCTATATTTGGCCAGGGGAATAATTGGATACCACCGGGATCGTCAATTTGTACTAATACGATTTTAGCTATTGTTAAATTTTTAGATTTGTCCATCTTTCTCATCTCTTTCGTGAATTCTTTATTTCATCGGCCGTACCCATTGTATTTGGCAATTTTTCTTTTACAGAAGATAAAATCTATTAAACCTTATTGGTACTGAAGGCCCCCGTGAAATCACCAAGTACTCGAGTTGTGTTTTTTTGCATGGATGGAGTTTTTCCCAGCTTCGGATGTGCCTTGTTGATGGAAACAAATCGTTTGGAAGCGAAAAACTGGTTTTTAGACACGAGAATACTGTAAAATAACATCCCTTTCAGGTGCCATGACGTGCCACATGAAAAAAGCAAAATGATCGCGATAGAAAAGTGTTTTTGTAGATGGGCAGTTTCAAGTAAAAAAAAATTATATGATACCTACCTATATAGGTATAGTTTTTGGCTAGGAGTTTAAAACTTTCCCTTCTATGCCCTTTCAATTTGCTAATTCTCGTTCAAGTGTAAATGGTTAGAAAGTGCCTTCCTCATTATTACGAGGCGCGAGATGCCTTAAGTTTTTCTGTCGAAAAGCTATTTTACGAGGTTTTCATGCCAAAAATCAAAACTCTCGATGGCTAAAGTTTTCCTTCCGCTTTCAGCAACCTCATTTGAGAGCCATTTCCCGCTTGAGTGATTGCATTGAATCCCTTCGTAACTCTAAGGGAATCAACACCTCCAAGAACGGAAATAATTTGTTTCTCTGCCACGCGGAAGTCGGAATCGCACATGAACGCCTTCACACCTGCTTATAATTATTGTCGCGTTGTGGAAACCTTCAATCTAATTTCTGCGTGCTATTTCGCAATGCCAGGTAGAATTAATGAAGCGTCTACAGCAATATGTCTTCGACAGAAGTGGAATTACTGCTCTAATGTTTTTTTTTCAGACAATTTCCAAACCTATTTTGATTCTTAAAAATTAATCCACTCCGTTCCGTTGGCTTATCCATGGATTATGTGGTTGAGTGAGCCTCATGTGTTTTGGCACAACGCGAATAAGTGACTACTAAGTGACACATGCTTATGGCAGTGGTAATTGCCTTTTCCAAGACTTATATAGGTAATATATTAGGCTGGGGGTGAAAAAGCAAAGATTCATTCGATTACATATTGTCTTCTTACATCAAAAATTTTCTCTGTTTACGTGTTGTGGTATCCTGAACAACACTTAATTTTTGGGGGATGATTGCTATTAATTTTTTATGGCAGCCACTCTTCCAATATATAAGTACTATTGCTAAAATTATAAAGTCAATATAATTCTTCAATTTTTCCGATCGCAAAGTACAGCAAACGGTCCTTTTACCAGATTTTTTTTTATGTGTTGACATTTTTACCAGCAGATACTGCGAAAAGTTGAATCTTGCTCGTGAGAGCAGTACTAATATCGTTTATTTTCAGAAGCATACAGAGGAGGGAATATAAAGGAGAGCCCACAAAAATAAGTATCTATATACGCCCCTGTATTGCATCACTTCTAACCATCAGCGGAGAGAATAGGAAAGCCAGTGTTGTCCCGTCGCAATATTTCACGCTGATCCCCACGTTATGCCTTCAAGCCACAATCAACGTTTCGGATATATTTTTTTACAGTCTAGGTCAGGGTTGCCGGACCCATGGTAGAGCTTTTAAGAGTCCTCTATCCCCACGCTATTTTTTCCCCTTAATATTCGTCGACGATTAAGACTCTCCATGGCCCAGAGAACACGACCTCGAGTGCGTCTCGCGAGGCGTTTTCGCTATTCCCGCCCATGGTCAGCGTTCAAGGCACATCCACACCTGAGGATATGCTTGGGCATTTCTGGAGGTCCTGTCACCCAATGAGGGAGATTATTTCGTAATGCACTGGCGTAAGGCGCCGAAAATTAAAGATGGCAAAGTATGTTGATGAATCATGCGGTGATGAGGGGGCTAATGGAAATCGATTTGACGTGCCGAAGTTTCATTTATGCCTGTCATGTCGTTTTCCTTTCTGAAATTCATCAGGGCTTCTTTCCGCCCACAAGGTGTTGACGAGATGTATTGAAATTTAACATGAGTCAACATATTCGGGTAGGTGTTTTATGGTCGTGACTCTAAAACCAGGGACGAGAAGGTTTAGTGTTAATGAATAATACCCATGTTCCCTGAGGTTGCAAATGGGAGCTATGTCTCTCAGCTTCGTATATTTTGTAATTGTTTGACTTTTTCTTATGGGCATTAATTTTACTTACTCCCTGATAGCCAATTTATAATTATTACCTGCTATGATCCTTTGGAGTTATAAAAATATTTCATCCTATCTTCATCCAGATTGCGGTTTTTTTGCGTTTTCAATTTAATGAAGGTAACATATATCAACTATATTAATGTAAAATTATTAATTGATCAGAGGTTATTTGCTAAAAGTCAAATATTTTAGAATTCACATTCGCATAGCATTTACAGGTCATTTTAGAAGTCTATTAAATACCTGCCTCTATTGATGGAATTTTGTTGAAAAAATTGATGATAATTCTGGAATTCAGAAAGCAGTTGTGCATCAGTTTTCAAGTTCACAGTCTGTCATTTATTATTTACTATTATAAGTCATATTATCAGCGAGCAGAGAGCTCCTAGTGGCCAACGCAGCAATTATATTTGAGAAAATGCATATTGCAACAAATTTGATTGACAATATATTTTGTTTGTTAAAAAGTAGGTTGGTGCATTTATTCATCTTCGTCTTTCTAGACGGATTTCATTTGGAATATACTGACAATGAAAACTGGCTGCTTAATTCGACGTATCAGGCATAGATGGTATGAGCCATGATGAGCCGATTTTTTTCCGTTGGAAAATATGGTCATCGGATGGTCCGCCACTTCGATTCCACGAAACGCCGTGTCCACCTGAGTCATTTTCATTCCTCACACACATCCATCCTGATATATGAAAGGAATTCCTCTCCCTCAGTCTCTGATCTGCGCGGTCGCATGCCAAGAGCTAGTACGGGGAAGCTCTGCTACGTGTCTCGTCTGAAGAGAAACTTGACTCACTGGCATACCGGAGTTCTTTTTCATCATCGAAGTTCATTGATTCATCCCAGCCTATTTTTTTTTTCTTATTTTTTTTATATTGATTTTATTGCTACCTCTTATATTGATTTTTTTGGTACATTTTGTATTAAAATTCGTTGCATTCTCCTCAAGTCTTGCGTAAGTCAAGAAAAATTATTCACACATTCTACGTTTTTAACCTTTTTTACAGCATACTAACTCTTAAAATTAGTGTCAAAGCCGGCTACCATCAGTATCGTCTTTAACTTTTTCTGCCCTATGGAAATAAATATAAATGTTTCCAATAATAGGTTCCGACGTACTATGATAGGGAAAAATAATCCAAATGAAATAGCTTGTTCAGATCACAATGCTATTTACTTGTTCAGATCACAATGCTATTTACTTCGGTGATTCTTTGTAATTAATAAATATTTCATCCTCCCTCCACCCGGATAGCGGTTTTATGCGATTTCAACTCAATGGAGGAAACACATATTAAATGTATTGTATACTAAATATAATAATGCAACATTAGTAACTGACTACAGATTATTCCTTATGGGCAAGTAATAATTATTCATTACCTAAAATTCCTACAAATTTATCCTAATATAAGGAAATGTGGATTTTAGTCTGGGCCGGCAGATTCCTTATGAAAGCAGGTCTTCAACTACTAATGGTCTCTAATATATGCAAGTTGAACTTCCAGATCAGTTAGTACCTATATTGGTCTAATTACGACTTCTGCATTCCTTTGTATGGAAACCAACTAATAGATTACCTAACACCTCCATGAGTAAGGATCCTTCAGAGCGTAGTCAGTTTGTTTAAGCTGATTCTGCTAGTGAAGCTGGAGTAAATCGACGCTGATTCACTTATTCTGAATGATTTATTGTTCTCTTGGGAGAAAAAATATTATTCGTGCTCTATGAACGGGTACTTTTCAATAGGTATGGTGTGAATGGCTTCTTCGTCATTTTTCAAGCCAGGAGGTAATCACTTAGGCCATGAGAAACGAGGTGCACCGAATAATGGAAGAATAAAGGGAAATATAGAGGGTGGTGCGCCGGAGAAGGAGCCCGTGGTTATGTCATGCCGGTAATTTCTTGAGAAATATAATCATTTCACTGACAATGAGCTAAAATGCGTAGGATTGGTACTGCAGCGTCAACATCTCCATTGGCTAAGCCATTTCTTTCAGTAGATAAAAATTGGCTAAGCCATTTCTTTTATTTCTTTCAGTTCCCTAACGTTTGTTCTTCCTTACATCCTTTATTATGTGTCAAAAAATCTTCTTCGAAGGTCTTATCCGTCTTATCTTTATCTTTAGGTCTTCTTCGAAGGTCTTGTCCGTCAGTTTTTCACTCCGTTATATTTCTCACATAATTTTTGTCTTATGGGTTGTCTTGTCCACCAAATTCTTCAGTTTCCTCTTTCCGATAATAGTGAAGTAATTGGTGAGGAACAGTGGCGGATCCAGGATAGGGACAAGGGGTTGGGGGCTAATTGGGGTTAAAAATTCCAGCATTAGTGGGGATCGGTAAAAAATTACCAAACTATCTAGTGTAAATTGGATACCCAATGGGCTATAGCCCCCTTAGGCCTCCCATTGGTCCGCCACTGGTGTGGAATCTAGGTGCAGTGGCGCAGCGAGGAGGGTTTTTGGGGGATAACCCCCCCCCCCCAGAGCTCAGAGAAATTTTAAGTTAAATCCATTTTACTTAATTGGATTGATGTTACAAATAGAATAGGATAAGGATTAATAAAAAAATCCCTCAGAAAGCCGTAAAACTCACCATTTTCAACCATTTACCTTAAAATTCCGAAGCAATTTATTAATCTCGCACCTACTGCTTATCCTGGTGGGTATTCCACACCCCCACACACCCCGGTATTAGTTACACCGAACCCCCCCCCCACCCTAACCTTGATTCCTAGCTGCGTCCCTGCCTAGTTGCAGAAATATCTAGAGGAAGCACAAAAGATACGTGCTTGGGGCAGATGGAGAAGGACACATGGAATAATATATTGTCTGTGAACTGAATAGGTATATTTTCTTAGGAAAGGGAGAAATGTTGGCCTGCAATGTACCAATCTTAGGGTTGCATTACTATGAGCGAACGATTCCCGCCTCCTTAGCAGAAGGTGGAATTGGTCGAGTGGCCTTATGTCAGGAAAGAAAACCTACTCCATCGTTCCTCACTCCCACTTTTTTCATGCGTGTAGCACATAACCAACCAGAGAAATGGTCGTCCTTAAAAATCGCACGATACGAATGACCTTAATACGCTCTCCCCCCCCCCCCCCCCCCCCCCCCCCCCCGTATTCTCCTGACCACTTTCTCCCAAGAATGACTCCTTACTTTTTCGAAACATTTTGTACTTGAGACTCGTACCAGATACTTTTAATGTAGCCGTGAGGAGAGAAAAAAAATAGCTGTCGGAAATTAGTTTTGCACAGCTGGCGTTAATCAATAGCAATTTTTTAACGCTCTCTCAGCGGGTTTTAAGAGTCACGACACGAGACGAACTGTCGTAATGCTTTTTTTTTATTCTTCTTCCACCCCCGTGGTTCAGTTCCGTTTCCAATGCCTCATCCCATTTACTTGACTGAATTGAATTTATTGGCCCTCACCGCAGCCCACTGACCTTGGCGGAATGCAAGAACTCAGCTCGTCTCCGTCTTTGCATCTCTCCCCCATTTGCGGTTGGAAAAAAATGAACCTCGAGCAGTTAGCCCGACATCTTCATCTTCCCTGAAGTTCGCTTCTTTCTCACGGGGGGCACGGGTCAAGGATATGGCAATGGAGGTTGTATTCCCTGCCCTTTCTCCCTCTCTCTCCCTATAATACTTATCATTTGAATTCAAATGTATTCCTCCTCTCACCTTCGCAAATGTGATCAATTGTGGTTCATCACGGCCACCCGAATCCCGCGATATAATAGATATTATTTGAGTGGTCGTGCATGCACATGAATTGATTTCAGAAAATAAGTATGAAGGATTGTTTTTTGGCAAATTACTAAAACTTTTGCTATCTGTTTATATCAGTATTAATGGATTTTTTGGGTAACCCACATCAAGACTTTAAAATGGCCTGCGTTTCCTCTCTTATGCCGGAGATCTTCTCAAGGAAAATCATCCCTTTTCCTATGTTGTTTAGAGGCATCCTGCATAGGAGAGGAAACTTTGGCCATTTTAAAGTCTTGACTCGGGTTTTCCCCAAAACCCATTGATTTTGATAGATTATATCCTTTTCATCACACCTATATTTAATATTAAATATAGTGTGTAGGTCTTTGAAAATTAAAATGAAATTTTCGCCGAAGTTTCGGTTTATTTGTAAATCTTAATCCAGGGTTTAAATAAAAGTGAGTGTATAATTTTGTTACGCAAACCAACTAAAGTTATCATAATGTTTTTACAATTGTATGCTTTAGAAAATAAATATTCAGTTTTAAATTCACAAAAAAGAGGAGGTTTAAATGTTGACATACCTTTTTTGGAATGATATTTTTTAATTTTTATTGATGGTAATAAGGTTCCTAATAAGAAGCATGGCTACCTGTCAATTTTGATTAATTAAATCATAATTCTTTTATATCTTAAATTGTCTATACCTGATCTTTCATCACAGCTATTTTTGGTTTTAGAAATATATTTCATTTCTTTTTCATGTTTTTTTTTTTAATAACTTTTTCGATTAATTATTTTCAGTTCATATCTAAAAATGTTGATATTTTCAATTCGAAAGTGTGCCTTTTGTTTAGACTGTGTTTTTCAAGGGCTCATAGTTGCATGTAGATTGTATAAATGGTTGAAAAATACAACTATGAAAGATTTTGGGTTTTCCAAACCTTTTGATTTGAGGAAGAATGTTTTTTAGTTCCCCGTCTGTTACAATTGAAACAGGCCACCGGAATTTCGAAGGCTGTCTGTCTCTATACTCAGGAGAGCATGTTAAGCATGAGTGAAGCAATGGCATTCGTTAGATTTATGTATTCCTGTTTCTATGATTGTGCTCTAAAAACTGGATATTATTCCATGAATGTATTTCGTAGATATGTTTTGCATCACAGTTCTGTTGGAAATGGTTGCCGAAGGGCGTAAATAAGTTTCACATTTTTGGTCGTGCAAATCCTTCACCGTAAGTGAAAATTTCTAACAGTCTATTTTTTGGCGGTAACATTGAATATTGCGTTAGTGCATGACGGATAACTCACACGGATAAGGTGTGTGCAGTTAGTAGACTTCAGTATAAAATGTGGTATACGAATTACATATGTGCATTAAGGAGACTGTAAAACGTAGTACGAGAGAGGAAACTGTTGCTCGTTCCCTATACGGCTCATTATATCTTGATTTTTCCCTTTTTTATCCACTTATTACAGAGTAATTTTACGAAATCCTACATTTTATCGTTTTATAAAGGTACTAAATATTATGTGGTGGTCCCTTGTTGAAGAATGTCGCAGTTAGCAGTCTTTTGACCTTTAACCCATTAGTGCATAGCGTCCGATATATCGGACGTGTGCCATGTCTCACAAAAATACTTCTCTAGTCGATAAATTCAATGAATCAACTAAAATATAAGCGGGGGGATGAAGACAGACATCCATTTGAACTTAATACAGCATTAAATTGTAATTAAAATGTAGCGCAAGTCAACTGGAGCCCATAAAAAAATAAAATATACACGTCCGATATATCGGACGCTATGCACTAATGGGTATTAATTTCTGCGGTATTTTAATTCCACCTGCTTATCTTGTTGAGATTAGCAGGCCACTGCCGACTGTTGACTAAGATTTAGAGCTCTGAGCTGCGAGAGCTCGTAATCGCCTAATCTGCAAAAAATGCGCGACCAAGCATTAAATCAAATTCCAGTCTTGTTAATCGTTGTATCAGCGGATTTATAAGCTAATGACCCTGTTAGGTTAAATCCGACTGACATGAACATAAATTCAAGAGTGCGCTTTTACATGTTCAAATCTTTAAGTTTTCCATTGAAATTACCCAACTCCAAAATCTATGGTGAGTGACTTGGTGTTTTAAGAACTTCCGCATCGTATTTTTTTCTGGTACGTATTAAAAATTGCACGTGTTAGTTCGTTGAAGATTTTTTTAACTTGGAAAAACGATGCGCTAGAAATGCTTTTTACAGTTTTATTACACATGTACCGTACCGTGCTGCGTATGGAAAACGACGATCTATAGCCGTCTGCGACGCATCGGTCTGATCGTCATTATAAAACAAGGTCATCGGGTCTAATTTCTGGAGAAAAAAAGATGAAATAATTGAGAATCTTTACTTGATTTATTTTCAGCATTGAATACGTAATTGAGGACAAACTGCTTAAAGATTTTTCACCGGTGATTTAACGGCAAAATTAATCGCACCGGCAATTTGTGCAATTTGGTGATATACTGTGCCGTGGAAATACGGAAATGAAGAGACGTGACTGCTGGCTGGGGGTAATCATTGAAAACCGAGATTTATCAGGAAATAAAGGCCCATTCAACGCGGAAGGACGGTCTATCTGATTGTCTGGGTCAAGGATGCGATAACGAGTCAAATGTGTATGGGCGCATCTATCTAGAGGCATTCACGTATCCTGCTGCAAGAGTATAAGAGGCGTTAAGGCAGTCATTTCGAAACTGTATTTAATTTGTTTCTCGGACTTTAATTTGTCTTTCTTCTTCTTGCTCCCAGTCTCATACCGTGTCTTATTCCCAATATTTTAATTTATACTTTGCATGCATTTGTTGAAAGCGCTCCTAATTATTAGGCTCTGAGTTATTGGAAAAAAAAGATTTCTTAAAATAATACCGAAAAATGCGTATCTTAATCGCAGAATGTATATTTTAGCTTTAATATATCGAAATAGGAGTCCATCACTTTTTCATGGTAAACCAAGTAACTAAATTCCCACATGGAAAATAGTTCAAAATAATGCTAATAGATGACGTTATTTATTATTTCTTTGGCAGAATATTTTAGCATAGCTGTGGTTTTACTCGATTACATGATTCAGCACTAAAAATAGAAAAAAAGGATGAAATAATGGAATATTAAGAAAAACGCTTTTTCCAACAACAGTACAAAATCAATTAAAAAGTAAGTTTCCATTCACTCTGCTTCTTGAGTGCTAAAGAGAGCTTCTTGAGTTGTTAAGTGCTTAAGAGATTAGACTTAGATATTATAATTGCGTGACAATTTCACTTGTCAGGCACTTCTACAGTCATTTATAAAAAGTCTAGCCAGCACCCACTCTTTAAATATGCTGTTCTCTTTTACCGTCTTCCTCACTAATTATTAACCTTTTAATTAGTATTAAGTAACCATTTAATTCTTAGTAATATTACTAAGAATTAACATTTCCTCAAACATGATTTTCGGTACCTCATCTTCTCTTACTGCTCGCTGAATTCGCACCCTGCCATATCGCCTCATCTCCTCCAGCACTGTCCTTTCCTCGTTATATCTAAGCATTCCTCGTTCCATTTACTTACCATCCATTTATCCTTTTTTGTAGTCATAGACATGGAGGAGAAATCATATAGCATTAGAGTAGATTGGTTCATTTATGTAGTATTTCAGTGACCCTTTCACAACCGTAAATGTATTCAAATGATCTAAAAACTGATCAACTTTGGAATGATTCATCCGATATTACGAAAAGCATTGCCGATGTTGTCAATCTTTTTTTTATTTTATCCATATTCTTGAAGAATTCGTCTTAAGTTCTCCACTCTTTCGGTTGTCTTCTAAACATGACGTGAGCTTTTGTTCTTGAGTCGTGGACATTATCCCGCACTCCAGTGCCTCCTCACCCCGCTTCACTCTCGCCGCCCTTGGGAACCTCCCCTTCCGCCCCAGCCGTCCTCGCTTATTCCCCTCCCCTCAAACTCCTAAGATTCTTCCTTCCTCTCTCGAATATCCCTCGCCTATTAGAAAATAGTAGGTGTCCCCCCCATCATTTTCTTCTCCTAGGATATAACCGGCGTGCTGCGGGGGGAACCAAAACAAAAATAAATTGATCTAAACGCGAAATTCGTCCCGCCAAAATACGCATGGGTGTGTGTGAGTGTCTGTAGAAAAAAAAGGAATTGTCTGACGGCGTGAGGGACTTGGGCGTTCGGTGGAAGGGAAGGGATTTTTGAAGAACAAGCTAGCCTTGGCTCCTCTCCTTGTCCCTGATATTTTTTTTCGGCACATTATTGTTCGTCTACCCTTCCCATTCTCCCATGTCTTCCTGCTTGAGGCTATTTGATCAGCAAGCACCCATTCCAGCCCCCTCCTCCCACTTCCAAGTCCCTTCGCGATACTTTGATCGAGAGAAACTTTTTACCCTAGCCCGTTCCGCTCCACCTCTTACAAGTTTCTTTTCTTCTTCACAATCTCGGCGTCTTCCTTTGTGAGTCATTTATTGTAGCAATTACGGATAAAGCTAATCTGTCGCATAAAGTGTTTTCTTCCGTCTTTTACGATGGCATTTCTAAATGAATGTCATTAAGGGGACAACTTGCCGGCGAAGATGAAGTCACTGAGGTTAGGTTCTCCAGAATACAAACATTCCCAATTTTAATATCATACTCGTGAATCAATTCACTCACAGGTTATTATCCGAGTAAAAGCGTAGACTAATTGGATAGTCATTGCTTTTTAGCCTAATCTGTCCCATGTGTTGCGCGAAAAAGGCCAAATTTCATCTTCCATATTACTAAAACTTTTTTTTAATAATTCTTCGTCTCCTACCCCCGTCTTCTTTCTAAATAGTTGCTTTATTTTTAATTTATTAATTTTGCATGTTATTTTAAATCACTTTTAGGCCTTCGGAATCATTGACAGGGGCCAATACCTTAATAATAAATTCCTTTTCTCCCAACTTCCCATACTTTCTTTCGTAGGTAGGTATGTACTTTTCTTGGTATCGCCACCATCTCCAATTAAAAAGATATATAAGTGATAATCAACTAAAAAAGTGGAGGGAACTCTCGTGGTTTTCTAGAAAAGGAAATCTCAAGTGGAGCGTCCTCGTTGCTTCTTACGTGTGAAAGTTACTGCAAAGGACCTACTTGTGGAGACACAAATCGGTGGCGGATATTGCTTATGGTGCAGGAGGTGGTCGTTTTTAGCGGTTCGAGGGTGCTATTAAATTGGTGGCAAGAATGTTATCTTTCTTACTCGTATTCTTTTATTTAAAAAATATTATTATATCATTCCCTGAGATAGCACTTTTACAACTACACAAACAAAAGTGGGGGATAGGGTTGGTGTGGTGGCTAGAGTGTTGGCTTCCCACCCGGTGGGCCCGGGTTCAAATCCCGGCAGCGGCAGAGAATTTTCAGAAGTTCGTTAAGAGCAGGCTAATGCAGGCGCCGGGTGTCTCTCCACCCTTCCTCACCTACCCTTCCCTCATGGCGCAAATGACCTCAGCTGTCGGTCGCCTCCTCCAAAGACCATACGAACAAAAGTTGCATCCCATTTTCACGTAGTCTTCCATGTGTACACTATTGGTACAATGTATAATTGGTATCAAGCTCTCAGATTTTGTTCACGAGAGTTTTCGTTGTCACTATTAAATAGCGACTGTTAATCCTCTGATTTGAAACGTTCATATTTCGTCTGGATATAAATACAGCCTCGTGGATAATAAATGAGTTGACACGCCTATTTGTTTTTTACATGCAATGAAGTTTAGACTACCCGGTGGAACCCAAATGCATTAGAGATTAATCCATCGCTAACGTGGTAGGAAGCATTGTAGATTTAAATTATTTTATTTTGTTTTATGTTATTTTGTTTTGTTTTGAGCCAAAAATCACATTTTGCTTGTTCTCAAACGTTTTTATCCTCGCTCCTTGCCATTTGCGTCAACAAAGGTAAAATTTGAATAAGACTACTGAGATGGAAGGAACTGGTATTGTATTTGGTCTCCTCATGATTGAGCCGCATACAAAAATGGTGTCATGAAGTAAACTTCGACACCATTTTCCATGGAGATAGTAAATACAAGAGCTCGCGTGATGGTTGTACATTAACCGAAAGCCGAGGACAGCAATGAAACCATCCAACTTCGGTATTATTACGGGCAATGGGAAGAACTAGTAAAGAAAGGACTTATAAATGGGTCATATTTCAATCCTGATGTTTTTCTTTCGACGTGATTGTAACGAAATTTAAACGAATGTAACGAAACGAATGTAACGAAATAAATTTACAACTGAGGTAAACAGCATTAAAACAGACGCTGTCGTCTTAATCAGCTGATCTAATCAGACACAACAGATCCAACACGTGATATCGGATTTTGCCATTTCATTCTTGGTCCCATGAGCATAGGCTGTTGAGCACACTTACGTACTTCCGCCGAGCCAGCAACTTTTTTCCTCTTTTTTTCCTCGGAGTTTGTGACGTGGATAAGAGTCTAATAAGGGTGCGGAATAGTTGGAGCTACTTAAATATAATAGCGGTGGCGGTCGAACAGCGAAAGTTTTCCCGACTAGGGGCGTCCGAGGAAAAAAAAGGCGGTCAAGGTCACGGAACCTCGCCCTTTCGTCTCAACTCGACCCATAAGAGTCTCCCAACAATCCACAGGTGTGCCAATTCGGGGTGGATTTCCGTGCGCGTGTTGCGTTTCCTTGAAGTTTCCCGGCAACCAGAACTGCTGTCCAAAATTTTGGCCGTTCCAGGATCATACGCTAATTCCATATCGCAAAAATGGAAAAAAGCGCAGGCATTAGCCAAATTTTACGCGATTTATTGTGTTTTCTACTTCAAACCCCCGTCAAAGTTCTTCGTTGCTTACACAAGAATGTTTGGCCGAACAGAACCCTAACGCATTAATTAATTTAACGCAATTTTTTGTGTTTCATGCTACAAAATCCCCTCAAAGTTCTTCTCTGCTTATCCGTGAATTTTTGGCCGATCAGAAGCCTAGCGAACTTATATCAAAATTGGACTTGAAATTGGGGTTATTTCATAGATTTGTATGTCAGACTAATTCCTATTATCCCACTGAGTGAGTTTTACGATTCCATTTTTGCGGGATAATCTGCTTCCAGAAGACATTAAGAATTCTTTTTAACAGGGCACTTCATGTGGTATTAATTAGAACATTTACCTTGCAGCTTATAGGTTTCATGCTTAATGCATGTTTATAGAATTATAATTAAAACTGGATATGCTGACATTATAGAGTAAAGTTGTGATATCCAACGATGATTTTATACAACTGATGGAAACCTCTTTTTCAGAAAGAGAAGTCTATTTTATGGCTGTTATAATTGGCTGATCGTCATGATACAACTACTAAATTAATTCGGAAATCAATTACTTTATTTTACCTATGTTTTATTATAACTAGTTTTTAATTCTTGATTTTAAATACTATATTATACGATGTAAGTAGGAATAATATTATGTTATGTTTACTGATATTGTGCTAACAATAACATTGATACGGTGATCCGCTGAGTGGATTTTACTGTCTCCCGAAGAATAAGAATTTTCCCACAGTTGAGTTACGACCATGGGCAATGAATGAGTTACGATAATCGGCATAATAGCATCGAGTACCTTGACTTAAGTGATTTGAACCACTTATCCAGTACTGTGCTCGTTCCTTCAACGTACTAGTTCCCTAATGAAATTCATTTTTAATGTTGAATTTGGACTAAAATCTGAAGTTATTACTCATATCAGTTGTAGATTTCATTTTCTTCGAGGGGAATGGAGGTGAGAGGTGATGCAATTTGTTTGAAACTCAAAACCCATGACGTAGAACATCTTCTGTCGCACTCGGGTCCATAAATTTACGAAGAAGGCCATTGTGTGTAACCGATACGTATCCTTTCGCGGGCTTGGAATGGTAAAGAAGTTATGAGTTCAAGGTTTACAGCGCAAATCCTCTGGAACGGATGAATTATGGTTTTAGCTGTCAAACTGTTGTGGCATCGCTGCATTTGAAGCAAAAACAAAAAGTGAATTGGCGAAACTACGCCGCTGGAGACATGTTTTCTCCAAGGAGTTGATATAGATGGCGTAGGTACTTACTGTCCCAAAATAAGAAATGGGATCCCGACGTCGTCATGTCGGCCGCAACCCACTTCGAACTCGGAAAAGAAACAAAAGTGAATCGAAAAACAAAGTGCAGGGTGACGGAACAAGTTTCTTGAAATACAGACTGGTTATTTTTTCTGCATTTGTTCGTCTCATTCTACGTGAGGCTGTGGACTTCAAAACCATTTTCTAACTTGACCAAATGAAGATAATGCCTTTCCATCAAGAAAGGGTTCTTTATTGATGGTGCGAATCACATCGTGAGCCTGTCGAAATCGTTTTATCCTCTGGGCAAGGGAGCTAGTTTCTTGAATTACAGGCTGGTAATTTTTTTCTGCATTTGTCCGTCTTATTCCACGTGAGGCTTTAGACTTCAAACCATCCATCTTACTTGGCCCAATGAATATGATGTCGTGCCATGAAGAAAGTGTTCTTAGTAGTGGGTGCTCGTCATATCGTAATGTTGTCGAAATCGTATTTTCATGTGGCTTTTTCCATCTCGACAAGGCTTAATCGGCCGAACGAGTAGAAATTATTATTTTAACATTCTTCTTCTTCCTTCTTATGTTCATTTCCTACGCGAATAAAGTTGAAAGCACGTGGAATATATCGCGAAGTCAACTTTAGGACCACGTAAGCTTCACTATCTTCTCTTGCAGCTTAGGAAAAGATAATTATGGGATATTATAGATAATCGCAGGAGGCGAAAATTGAGAAATCACCACCGTTGCGTCGTCTTGAATTACGTGGGCTTCTAACCTCTGGCGATTTCCGTGTTCTCAGGCAGCAGAGAGCTTGCGAAATAATTAATTCTTCATTGACGTGTTTTGTGTGTGGATTCTCAGTGGTATTAGGAAAAAAACTGGCAGGCTGAATGTACTGTTGTTACTTATGTCTTTTTGATTGGAAGCCTACGTTTGCATGACCTCTTGAATAACGTTGATGTTATCATTTTTTTCAATTGATGGTGAGCGACAAAGTAGCCTTGGCAGTGTCTTGAGGAACGCTCCATTGGATATCTCCTCCATCAATCAACTGTGCCTTTCCTTCTGTATCTCTGTATGCCTACCTCTGTCCATGGGTGCGCATGTCCATCGTGTTTTTTTCCTACATAATTTCAATCGCTCTCACGTTGACCCGCGGCGTGATTGGTGAACGGAAAGTGAACTGTTCGACAAGTGGATCAAGAGATGTGTAATGAAAATGTTCCGCCAAGCGGACGACTTATTTACCCTCGACGTTCAATTAGCCTGGTGACTGTTCGATCTCCACGTGCGTTTGTAATTCAGGTGCTCTCTCAACCGAAGAAAAATATACCATGATACCTAAGTAGCAAGATGAGGGAACGTCTCTGTTATTCCCTGAGCACCATGTACAATCCAATGCAGATCAAATCTAGGGTGTACTTACATCCTCTTTCAAAACGGCCGGCCTCGGTGGCGGCGGGTTAACGTTCTCGCCTGCCAAACAAGAGGTCGCGGGTTCGAGTCCCGCCTGGGTAGGTTTCCCCGGTCCAGGGCATGGTCGTTTGTGTACGTTTACTTGTTACATTTGTTGAACACCCCGGTGTAAAATGGCCAATAAGAGCTGTATCCGGGCGTGTAAGGTGGTTTGTGAATAAAATAAAATAAAAAAGATTATACCATTCCTCTCATGAACAATGTGATTTTTGAAGGCACATTTTAGGCATATTTTTACTCGCAATGATAACATCTGATTCATCTTTTATCTAGGTTTAATACTTGTTTCTTCGCTCAGTATTACGTTGTTGGTAAATTGAACTGGGTAATCGGCAAAAATCCTCGGCGAAGCGAAAATTTAAATTAAGCTGGGCTTCACTGATTGTTCCACCTCGTTGTCCAAATGATTACGATTTTTTCCTACATTGAAATCGTCACCTCTCAGGAAAAATTACTTGCCAACCGATGCCCATAAATGTAGGGTATAGAGACCCTGACGATAAGCAGCAGATTTCAAGAGGTTTCTGAAAGTCTCTATTCATAGATCGGAGAGGTTTTTTGAAAAACAACTTGTAGCAGATAGGGGTTTTATAGAGATTTCTTAGAGCGTTACTGGACTTTTTCTGTTTTGCCTCCTTAAAAGGGGTTGGTTACTAGCAGCAGTAGATTTCAAGAGGTTTCTGAAAGTTTCTGGATGATCGTCATATCCATGAATGCCATGGAGAGGTTTACAACAGGATTTTTAAAGGCTTCGATTTAGAGAGTAATTGATTGAAACTACGAAAGAAATATTTCTCAGCTATCCGATTGGTTTCAATTGCAATTATTGCAGCGGAGTTTTCAAACGTCGAATGAAAAATTTATGGTACCAATCAATAAGTTTTCATGAGGATTTTGAGGAAAAACCTTCTCAATCCTCTGGAAAACTTAATTAATGTCTCTCACTGGATCATGATCTTCTTCAGGAATTGAACATGCAGCGTCATATGCGTTGGGAAGATTCAGACACGTAACTAACATTGTTTACTCTCGCGTAGCATTGCGTTCGGTGTTAGACGACCTTTTAGACAAACAGACCTGTGGACACCCAGATTTGAAAACAGAAACTTTCCAGGAGGCAGAGAGAAAATTCCTCCGGCGAATTAAGTCACGTATGGACGTCCGCGATGAAGGTCGGGGCAGATCTTTTGTGAAAGTCGAAAAAGTGTGGATTTTATTTTAGATCTCCAAAGCGTTGGAAAAAAAGCTGCGAGAGGCACGAATCAAACCTTAGCCCTTCGTAAAAAGTTTTGGTAATTTTTACCTACGCTAAAACTCGCCGTGGTATTCGGACTTTTGAGTCGGGTTTCGTTAGGGCTCTCCAAAAGATGCAAGAAAAAGATAAAGATAATAATCGGACTCTCAAGGAATGTTAATGGCTGGAAGTAGCAGTTGTAAATTGAAATATCTCGTAGTCAATACTACATATTCACAAAAGAATCTCGCTCTAATTCCATGAAAAGGTGAATTTATACTCTCAATTGACGAGTGGAATATTAAACTGCATTAAATAATGAGAATATCTTCCATCCGTGGTACTAAGATAAATGACAGAGTTTTGGAAGGCACCAAATGAACGTTATTCTCATCAAATTCTCGTTAATTCTGAATGCCCATGTGACCTTAACTGAGAAACTTCTTTTACCCCATAGAAATTGGCACTATAAAGGTTAAAAGGCTGAAAATGACATATTTTTTAAGAAATGGATTAACATCACCGCGGGTCGAATTTCATCTTTCAGTTTTTTTTTTAACCTATAATTAGGTTTATTCAAATATATTATGTGTTGCTATATTACTTTGAGGGATGTTAAATTTTGTAACTTTCAAAAAATATAGTCTCGTCATTGATTTCCATTTGCTCAAACTATGTGGAACTATTGACATCAATATAGTCATTATATATCGGCAAACAACTAATTATCAACGTTTCATCTCAATTGTAGTGAATATTAATAGATATCAAACCATGAAAAGTAAGCTCTTTTTAGCTATTAATTGCGTAATTAAAAAGATTCATCCATCGACAGTTACGTAGGTTATATTTCGAAGGTATACTTGAAGGTTGCTGTATTTTAAAAAACGAACTACTGTATGACTAGAGGACTTCATTTTTTGGAGAAAATTAGTCCTAGATACTTTTATCTAATCGCTAGAGGTCACTCTGGACTACATATTTTCATATTCGTTCTTGAACAGTGTCATATGGAGTGCTTTGAATGCTAGGAAGTCTCGATTTGAAGGCGGAAAGCAATCAAATCCTTTCCTGCCTAATGGATCAAGTATAATGAGCGTGGCTGTCACTTCTTAACGATCGCTAGTGGTGCTGTTGTGGGTGATTAAAGGATATATTAATCCCCCATGAGGGCATGCGGGCAAAAAAAAATGAAAATGACGGAATTCTTTCTAAGTATCACGATATGAGCTGCCAATGGAAAGTAATAACCTTCGCATTGAACGACGAGATTACGAGCATTATTTTACCATGAACCATTACATCAGTCTCCGTGGAACGTGGGATTCAATAGCCTATGACGTCAATAATGGGTAGTAAAGGTGGTCTCAGGTGTATTTATCATCATTTCTTCCGCTAATCCTTGCACTTCACTTTTATTCACTGTATTTACCTAGTATTTACCTTTGTCCTGGAAAAATATTAGTCGGAGAGAGAGAGAGAGTTAATAAAAATTTATCACCAGCTGTAATGGTTATCGTCTGCACGCCTTTGCGCAAACCGCTCTGCAAAGTCAAAAGCAAAACAAATTAAGCCTTTGCACTCACAAAAACTGAACTTATTCTACTGTATTTTCTCATCTGCTATATCCTTGAAGACGAGGGGAAACATGAGGAAGCTGTCGAGAGTTGAGGGATGTGTATTAAGGTGCTTGTAGCGGTAATGGGTTCACTGAAAGCTCTTATGTATAAGCGTCCGAAAAATACCGCTTTCATATAATATCTGGCACGCATAATTACCATTTTTATTGATTACCATTAATACCACCGTTATTATTAATTACCATTAATAATTACCCAGCAATGGAATCCAAAGTAATGTATCAAAGAAGGAAATCTAAATTTTTGTTGTGGAATAATGCAGTAAATTGTGTCACTCTCCGTAAGACTACCTGTAATGGCTGCATTAAACATCGATAAAACTAACCTTGCATTTTGTATTTTTTTTAATCTTAGGACGTCATGAATGATATAGTACAAGAAATATCATCCGAATCTGTACAATTTTTTTTAGAAAAAGTTCCAGCCACCTTGACAACTCGATTTTTCTCTCTGAAGCTTTCTTATGATTTTTTTCCGGCGTACTATGGGAGAGTTTCATCCCGAAACAATAGGGTGGTTTCCTATTATTTTTTTATTGCCTTAATCGAAAGATTATTACTCCTGGAGTACGTATTTCGCGCTTTTAGATTTTTAAATGACAACATCTATTTTTCGCGATTAAATGAAAAGTGAAAATTTTCAAGCGCGCGAAAACGCGACGCTTAAGTATGAATGTCGGGAAATATCTCCGTACGTCGTATTTCTGGTTCCCCCTCCCGCCCGGTGAGATGACCTTGAGGCGAGGCTTAGCTCTGATACGTCGCAGGATGCTAGCGGATAGCTGAGTACCTTGCTGAACGGTAGCGCTTGGCTTAAAAAAGGTTTATTAATACCTTATCAAACGAAGAAAACTTTCCGACATTAGCCAGTTTTAATAGGTGATTATTAAGACATGTTTCCCTGAGCTCTGTGCCTCATGCTTGCATTGGTAACCTCAGACGATGCATAACTCCTATCCTCTCGTGTAGAAACTAGGTCCCTGTGACGTCATGCGGAGTGGAATCGCATGGGCGCCAATCTGGCCGTTTTCAAATGAGGATAAAATTTGACCCTTGCCATTCGTCTAAACCGGTATTTCAAAAACCAAATAATTTGTGTATTATGAATACACTAATGGTGGGTAACGAATCGCAATCAATGCCTTTCGTTTTCTTTGATGAAGGAAACTACCCTATTCCCTCGTATAATTCCTGGTCAGCCTTCAAAGCAGCTGTTTCCCGAAGGCATGATCGCCCGAGGCTTCTTTGTCGATGACTTTGTGTTGGTGTTCTTAGCACTTCTCCCCCCACTCCACCGTGCTAAACCACGTTGAAGTCATTTGAGACCTTCCAGTGTGGAAAACCTCTCATATTTCTCCATCTCACGTTTTTCAGAGAATTACACTTCGCAGTCGAATGAAACTTATAATTTGAGGAAGTTTTGGCGTTATTTTTTTTAATGAACTCCTTTGAAATTCCATGACATTTATTATTTACCCAAGGTCCATTTCATGTCTCTTCGTTGTTCCTTGGGAGCGCTGAAACTTGTTCCTACATAAGTATTTTTGTCTCTTTACAGGTAACCAAAAGCAGAATCGGGAAGTGGAGTGAATAGATTTCCGGCCTTATGATCTGATTGTCCATGCCTTGTGAGTATATATTTAAGGCGATCTGTCTTTGGGATATGTGTACCATCTTGGGCAAGACAGACGTTTCGTAGGAAAGTACGCAGGATAAAAATTGACTCTTTTACTCGAGTCGATTTTTTGAATTCACATGAATCAGTGAATGAAGCTTAAAGTATTTTTATCATCAGACTGAGAACCAAAACAAAACAATGCACGCGCCTTATTGCATTTGAAATTAAGGTATCAAATCTTTAAATGAAGAAGACGAATTATTTTTAGTATTTTAGGGTCCGTATTATTGGCAATTACATAGTAATAGCTGGCTAGTTTTTTTAATTAGCTGGAATAATTGATAATTTTTGCGAGACTATAATTAAGATATGAAATGTGTTGGTATGTTGAAAATTGCAGCGGTAAGATTCGGCTATATCTCATTTACACCCATCAGGAGGTCACTAATCATAGACATTTTTTTGCACTGGCAGTTTTTAGTCTAGTCTATTTGGTAAATTCTATATAAATGCCTTTGCTGTATCTTATTTTTGGTATGGTGAATGTCCCCCTGAACAGTGCCATGTCCTTCATGACCACGTGCATTATCTATTACCATTAAAAGCAGTCTTTCCCAAGCTCGTCTCCTGATTTGAACCAGATGCCATGGATCGATTGGCCTACTTTAGTCTCAAACAATGACTTTATCCTTTCGCCCATCTCCTTAGTGGAACATTAGGTCTCCAACTACGGAAGGTCACGGAATCAAATCTTATACGGTAGCTAGCCCATTTACCAGAAAGGACAAAGCGGTCCAGCTCCCATCACCGAATGCTAAATGTCTTTGTTTCCTTGGTTGAGACAAAGTGGAGGGTTTATCGTATAGCTGCTTTCACTTTAAAATACATTTACTCAAGTACACCTACCCTCTTCTATATAATGTGAACTATCTTTAGCAATACTGACGTTTCGTTAGAAAGTACGCAGAATAAGAAGTGTCTCTTTTAATATAGATTTTTTTATTCTCATGAATCAATCAGTGGAGCTGAACGTATGTTCATCAGCAGACTGGAACCCAAAAAAAAATTATTGTCCCCATGTAGTTATTGTGCGGTGGCGTCCTTTAATGTTGATTCGAAGCAAATCCCATTGATATTGAAATTGAGGCCAGTTTTAATGAATTGAACACCCGACCTAGCTCACGCCGCGACGACTACACGTCGCTTTACATTTCAACAAATTATTATTAAAAGTCTTTTACCGATTAAGGAAGGTTTCCATGGAGTATTTAGTAAGTATTCTACAAATCCTATTCTCTTGCTTCCTCTCCTCGTTTGCCCAACATTCTACCCTCTAGCAATTTTTTCAATATCACCTCCCCGATCAGTACTCACTCCATCCATGCCTTCCGTCTCCTCCATACTCAGGTAGAAGTTTCATCTCCTAGTCCACCATTTCCGGTAATTCATCGTTCCTCTTCCCATTCCTGTACGTCCACTTCACCTTCTCCATTTTTTCTCCAGACCCACATCTCAAACGCCTCCAATCTTTATCCCTCATCCTGTCTAAGTGTCCGTATTGTAATGAATATTTTTCCCCGTCGAACAATGGCAGTAAAGGTTTCTCCGGTTTCACACCGGATAAGGTCCTCCATATCTGTTTCAAACGTTTCGAACTGCGAGCGGCATAGCGAAAAGTTTGGAGGAGATATGGAGGACCTTACCCAAAGCAGAACACGAAAAATAGTCACTGTATTTGTCCATGTTTCCGAAACATAAAGGGCTACACTCCAAATCAGACTCATCACTTACCTTTTCTGTAAACTCTTACAAGGGCGTACCCAGGATCAAAACTAGGGGGGGGGGGGGGCAAGCCATGGTTTTTCATTTTATAGTTAAGATTTAAGCATGGAAAAGGTGAATGAAACCAGCATTTTAATGAAACTGGAACAGCTCTTTATTAGTTTTCAAAATTATATGCTTGAAAAATATTATTTTCCTTAAAGACATTTGCATTTCTGCTCCATTGCTGGGTACGCCCATGAACTCTTACATAAATTCAACTAAGTAAGGTGGAACAAATAAGACTTTTCTATTTCAAAAATAGGTTTTGTCTTTTCCTTCGATTGTCCTCAAATACCAAATTCGTGACGCAACAGAGGCACATCTCTCCATTTAGCACTTCGCCCTCTTAAGCTCCGGGCTCCGCTTCGCTCCTCATACACACACTGGCGACCCCACCTCCCACTCAAGGTGCCTTGTCTACCGTCTCCACCACCCCCCTCTCATTTATCACCTTCTCGCGTAAGAACTAATTCATTCCTTCGCGAGCGCTGAAGGTGAATGTATGGGTTACGCCTTGGGTCAACGTTGTTAATATAAATTAAATGGTGCCGGGCGTTTCGAAGACCAATGCGTTCATCGTCTTAAGCTATCCCTTGGGGCAACATTTTGTGGAGGGAGTGCGCTATTGAGGAAGATAATTGTGATGAAGGCCGTGCTTCGATTTATGCCGTGAGACTGGTGGGCCCTGACGAACGCAAATTATTTTGAAGGGAATTCGCCGAGAGTGGACAATACCTGATGAGTTCGATGTTGAAAGACTTTTTGGGCCACGTAGGTGCAAATTTTGTACCTTCCGTTTCATAAAAAAAAATGCTATTTTAATTAATCGTCGCTAAGCGGCGGTATATGATGCTCAAAGTCTTAAATTGGTACGTTGTGCACTAAATGTTTTATCTTGAATTTAGGGAAAGATTTTTCTTATATCCACTGGATCCTCATCAAGTGTTACAGAAGGTGAATCTCCGATCATAAGAGAGCATCCTGAGCAATTAACCCCTTCCACTTCGATTAATTTTCTGAATACCCTGCTCCTATTCTCTATTTACTTTTTCTGTGGTTCTTTTTCAAACGGTAGGCAATGAAATGATAATTGTGTAATTTGTAATAAACGTGGAACCGTGAAATGAAATGTGATTATTAAACATGGGGAACACAGCTATCGCTACTGGAATGAAATCATTTTAATCCTTTCAATGCATCTTATTTCACGAAATATGAATTATTGATGTATACCATGTATGTTTTAACATTTTTAAGATTTCAAAATAATTATATCGTTCCTCTAAATAGTGCTAAAATTACGAAAATCCGATGACGAGATACACTCGTCATTGCGCGGTTTGGCGTCGAAAGTTCACGACGAGATAGGCTCGTCAACACAGAGCAAGGGGTTGATCCCGTAACCATGTAAGGAAGTCTGGCTATCAGTGACGCCGGAGAATAGGGTAGTTTCCTTCATTAAAGAAAACGAAAGGCATTGATTGCGATTCGTTACCCACCATTAGTGTATTCTTAATATAAAAATTATTTGGTTTTAGAAATACCGGTTTAGACGATTGGCAAGGGTCAATTTTATCCTCATTTGAAAAAGGCCAGATTGGCGCCCATGCGATGCCTCTTCACGTGACGTCACAGGGACCTAGTTTCTATACGAGTAGATAGGAGTTTTACATCGTCGGAGATTACCAATGCATGCATGAGGCACAGATCTCAGGGAAACTTGTCTTAATAATCACCTATTAAAACTGGCTAAGGTCGGAAAGTTTTCTTCGTTTGATAAGGTATTAATAATCCTTATTTAAGCCAAGCGCTACCAGCTAGCATGGTACTCTGCTACCTGCTAGCATCCCCCGTCGTATCAGCACTCAGAGCCTCGCCCCAAGGTCACCTCACTTGCGGCAGCGGGAACCAGAACGACGTCACACGGAGTTTTCCCGGCATTCATACTTAGCCGTCGCGTTTTCGCGCGCTTGAAAATTTTCACTTTTCATTTAATCGCGAAAAATAGATATCGTCATTTAAAAATCTAAAAGCGTGAAATATGTACTCCAGGAGTAATAATCTTTCGATTTAAGCAATAAAAATATACATAATTGGAAACCACCCTATTTGGCTGGGTGTGACCACAACCCCTTTAAATCAAGAAGAATATCCCATGCTCCCTCTTCGAAATTGCTCTCTAAGTTGAATTGTGATCGTTCTCGCCATCGTGTTCGGAAGCCCGAAGCTCGTCGGAACGTGGAAGGATACGTGAAACGAGTCCCGGTGTCTAGCCCTTTCGGATTTCACTTTTCTTCGCCTTCCCTTCATCCTTCTCCCTTAGTCGTCATATCTCACCGCTCCACGTTATTTATTAGCTCTGTGCCAATTCAGTCATGCCATCATTTGATTCAAGTCCGTTCCGCACGAGTTGGTTAAGGAATCGGGTTGATGCGGCGACTAGATAGTGGCATTCGTTCAAACCCAAGATGTAGGATTCATATTTTGATGGTGGTGGATATATTTCAATAGTTGTCTGATCACAAAATGCTGTAGCATGGTCCCCTCAGACTTTCTATCGACATCGTATTTAATTGATGTTTCATCTTGGAAAACATCTTGGTCTGTTTTGTAACTTTTGATATTTATTTTTGATTTGATGTTGTTAGGGACTTGTTGATTAGTGGAGAGGAGGAATTGTTGAGGAGAGATAAAGAAGGGAAAATTGATCTAAGTAGCGAGGCAAAAAAAACTATGTTTAAGAAAATAAAGAGGATTTGGAACAAAATAGACGTCTGACCTTTACGTACGTAGACACGAAATTTTCTTGTTAAAAATAACGGTTGAAAAATACTATGGTGTTTTGTATAATAAGATAACATAAAAGAGAAATATCTCTTCTTCGGCTGTGATTCCGTGAAGAATAAAACCATTCCATCGGCCGTAAAAGCACTGAACCGTATACCACCCCTATTGTTTTTGTTTATTGTGCTGCATGTTACTGTTCTGAGACCATATAGGGGCACAGCTCCGTCTATCGTATGACAATTTAATTCATTTCAGAGCAACAACATGCCAAATTTATATCTCTCCTTTTTTTCCGATACCTTCGGTAACCCACCCGCCAGTCCTTGATCGTCATAATGGCCGACTCTTTCGGTCTCCTACTTCTACTCCCTATTGCGAGAACTTATTTTATGCTGAATTTGCGATTTGACACTGACTGAACGCTGCAGAAGTCAATCGTTCACTGTTTAAGTATCTTGTGCCAGAATTGAGAGTGATAAACAGTAGTAAACTCCGCATATTCCTCTTCCTTATTTAGGAAAGCTGTTTTAAGATTTATTACTACGTCTGTTGGTGAGAAACGGGATTATAAGGGAAAGTGAGATATCTATAACTATAAAGCTTTATGCATTTTGTAATTAGGGTGTTGTTTATATTTTGATTTGGTAGCTTCTTCTGTGGTTCCCATATTTATTTTCTACTTTTTTTATTTTCTCTTTCAAGATTCATAGTCTACAGGTATAAATGTATGGTATCCCATTCGAAATTATGCCTCGATATGTTAAGAACTTCTTTTATTACGCAAATTTAATATTTTGTTAGTTTTGGAAAATCTAGTGCTCATTATTTTCTTAAATGGATCAGAATTCCAATGTAGCACGTACGTATATAATGTTAGGGTGAAAAATTTACCATCAAGAACACGAGAGGGTAGCAAGCTTTCACGTACAGACCTCTGTGTACGTCTCGTTCTTGCCTCTCCGTCGGGTTAAAAGTGAGTGAAAAAGTAGCACAAAATCGAGAATGGTACCCAATGGCTCTCCATTTGTTATGGAGAAGCTGTCACTGCCGAAGAGACCACGGTAATCCGTGATCGTAGAGTTCTCTCCAGACCTTCTCTCATCCCCTTCACCTCTCCATTTCCCTTCCTTTATCCCATATCTTGCCATCAGGAAAGAGACTACCTTTTTAACCCTTTCGAATCACGCCGGCTATTAATCCTTAGCCCTTCTCCAGATCCAACCCAGCACGCATCTTACAACAATATTGCCCTCTATACTTCTGATCTCTATGTGCAGTCTTTGACATGAGTTTCCGTTTTACCGGTCAGTTTTTTCTATGCCGCAAACAAAATTTTAGCAAAATTATTCATAGCTCTATTTTAAACAACGTTTTCGTTGATGAAGGTAGTCGCCAAGACCTTTTCTAGACTGTAGTCCTGCCTTTTTGATCTCATGAAAGTAAGTTTGTCATTTATTATTGTTACCGCCCCTCTCTTCACTGCTTTCTTGGATGCTGCGCAAGGACAAACAAAAGACGAACAGATTGCGGGTCGTGGAGATCATTCGTCGTTGTCACTGTGTCTCTCATCAACTTCGCTTCGCGACCTCATTTTTCATCATCCAGCATCAGTCTATATCCATATCCGGAGTTCACCATTTGTGGGAATATCGAGCGAAGTATTGCCAAGTTTCACAACTGTTGCATTTCAACGCCTCATTGTTTCATAAAGAAATGTTCTGAATCCAGTCGGTAATCACACAACTTTATAGTTTCTTGATGAAAAAAGTGTCCGTCAGTCAACGTGGATTTTATGTGAGTTACGCGACACTCCTTTCTCCTGCCCGTTAGTCTTGTGTGTAATGTTGCGTAATGACTTTAAGCATATAATAAAGTTCAAATAAAAACCATTTATGCGTAACTGAGCTCTGAATGGTGGTTCCACGTGATTTTGTCCCACGTGTGCACTCGTCATTTTTCTGTAGGAAAAGCATGTGGTGTTTTGCTCATATTCTTTTTCGTCTTTTAATGTGTGCACTAACCATTTAATTGTTCCTTCCAGAAATGAGAACTCAAAACTAAATTAAATAAAGGTTTGTAGTTCTCCTCAACATACCGACAAAATTTTGAACGTTTACTGTGGAAATTTATTGCAAACCTTTTGATTATATGGTATTATCAAAGGGAAAGACAGTGTGATTTTCGAGAATGTTTGGCGTGACGGCCTTCCTAATATTTTATGCGAAGAGATTATTAAAGTAAAATCTTTTATTAATTCTTTATAATCATAATTCTGAATATAATTTATTTCCTCTTCTTCTCTATTACATCTTTTTCTTTTTTTGTTTTCTATATCACAGAGTAAATACATATAAACGAGAGCGCTAAAGGTGCCTGAAAAGCGAGCTAAAGCTGAGACCAAATTTGAAATGCTCGAGTTCCAAATTACTATGAAAAATGGGAAAAATAATTTAAATACTTTTAAATACACTTATATTATTTTTATTATCCTTTTTCCTTTTTTCATTATAAAATTTAATGGAAATATAGTTTTCTATTGAAAGAAGTATAAACGAGCGATATCGTCATCAGCCGATCAGACTCATTGCGTGATATCGAATATTGCCAATTTTGCCCAGTCACCTGCGGAGAAACGCATGCGCAGAAGCATGCGCCTATGACCGTCACTCTTATATCTCTTTCCTTTGAGGTTCTCAAAGTACGCGTTTTTCAAATAAATATTTACAAGCCTTTATTCTAATACTATTGCGATGCATTATTTCGATCGAATTGCAGCCATCATCGCTGCATAAAAACGCCATTTCACTGCCGGAATTTTTTTGCCTTTTGAAATCGTGATTGCTGGCCTCGTTGCATCATCGCTATCATATGCGAGGAGTGGAACGGTAGGCGAATGGCAATGCCGCGTCTTGACATGCTCCACGCTTCGCAAAATATTTTGATGGGTGCTCTTTCGTGGATCACGTTTTCCCATTGCTACGTCTACCGTGTCTGGTAATACCAGCCCATACGAGCGTTGAAGTTTCTCTTTGATGGCAGTAGTCTCTGTGGCTATTGATCCTGGGAGCGTTTGGAAAACCATAAAAATACTGCGGTAATATGCAAAAATACGTGGTCTTCACGTAAGCTTTATTTTCATGGGAGAACTGCAGCTCACTGTTGTTCAAATCAGAATTTTATAATTATTTGTTACGTAATCAGTAGAGTGCGTCGTAATGACGTTTGGCAAAAAAAACTTTCGTTCACTCTTCCGTATTTTTAATGCTATCTGACCAGTAATCGTACAATCCCTTCTATTTCCAAGCGGGCGTTGGCAATTTAAATTTGATCAAAACCGGTGTGCGTACGTAGGTAATCGTCGTAACTAATGCTGAACCGAGTGCATTTCCAATCGACTTGAATAGATATTTATTATTAATTCACATTTTTATCATTCTCTCAACTTTGTATATCGAAATACTCACATAGATATAATGACTGATAATTCCAAATAATCATAAATAAGAATTTCCATAAAACTGCGAGTTTGAGCCAACAGTATCATGAGGGATTTGAATACATCAAAGTAAAATTATCTGCCAAGTAGGCACTTATGAGTGTTGAGTTTTATGTACAATAAATAAATACTGGTGACCAAAAATGCTGGAATAAAATGTTTTTTGAAAATTCTCATATTGCGTAATTATTGCCCACAACTCAGTACTCTCACGTTATAATCATTTACTTATTGCAGCGAAAACATCTTTCCCGAAAGGCACTGCTCGGGAAAAGCACTGATCGGTGCTTTGTGGAACAATATAAAGACTGTTTTTGCGTCGCACATTAAAGAATTCGTCTTATACGTTTACATTTTATCGATTATTGTTTATTTAGTTATAATTTCTGTAGTAAAATACGTTAATAGAGGTTCTTAGGATGATGCGATGGATCTTGCTGCGCTGATAAGAACACATCGATATATATGAGTTGGGTGGCGAAGAAAATTGCAGTAGATGACGGTTTATGCCATGCCTTCTTCAGTAAATAATGCTTTTCATATGACTGCAGATTATTTGGAACTTAAATGGCATTTAAAAATTATACCCTTAGTGGATATTCTTTGCTTAAAAAAATAATAAAAACAAAACCGTCGCAACACGCTTAAAATTGTAAACATTTTTGTTCGCGTACGTATTTTTCGTTGTGAAACGATTTTCCGTGCATAAAGAATAAATAGAGAAATTACTTAAATTCATCCTTTCCATTCAAAAATAGGAGGGTAAATATAATTTTTGAATTCGCACTTGCTCCATGAGTTAGGGCTATCGTCTGGTGGCAGCGGCGCCTTTTAAATATGGGTTAGTGGTCCATCGACGAACCGAGGACGTTGGATCCGCGGGGGCGGCCATTATTAATTGGCAAACAACGAAAAAGGCTCCCTCGTAATGGGATTATGTCACTTATGGCATATTTTATTTCCATCATTTTCGAGTCTCCGTCTTGCTCACCGATATATCCTTGTAGACGTTAGACAACACGGGGGCTCTATTGGCTTCGTCGCCTTTTCGAAAGTGCTGGTCATTTTTAGGTTACCGAATGGACAAATGCAGGTCACCGATGACCTTAACCCATAAAGTCTCGTCGGTGGGAGGGTAAACAAAGAAACTGTAACTCTCGTCTTCCTTTTATGCTTCGTTAGGACGTAAGGCTTTCCCTATTAGCGGAGTAATTAACTCCTGGGGAGTGAAGTGGGAGGAGTCCTCAGCTTTTCTTAGTTGTGAGTTCGAGGAAAAAAAAGACGCACGTTCCTGTCAGTTGGATAGGAGAAAGTATGTCCGTTCGTTTTCCACGAATTCATTTTTAATGCGGTTTGTGATTGCTGCGTGTGATGTATGGAGAAGTCTATGCATTCCTTATGCAGTACATAGGGACCGATATGTTGCAATATTCCATTGTTTAGAGTTAAGAGGTTATTTCATTCTTTCATTTAAGTAATTAATTGCCCTTTTTTTTACGAGGCGTCATGATGTGATCAGAAACAAAACCCGAAATCTTCCAGGCTTAATAACAATTTTTTTTAAGATCCTTGGTTTGATGGATTGGACCCATTTTGTGCGCAGGATATTTCACTTGCCAATCCCATGTTACACAACGATGGGGCGTCGATCTAACCTGCATATTCCTTCTCGCCGATGTATATTTTTTTAGGCGTGACGCTTCGAATGTGAACGAGCTTTTAAATATTCAATCATGAGTGCACGGGGGGATAAAATTAGAATTGGATTATGGAAATGCGACACTGTTTCGAGCCTTTTCTCCCGCTTGAATCAACTCCTTAAACTGCTTTCATCCATCAATGTGATGTAATGGGCCACCCGAAATTAATTTTATTAGCTTCGAGGCGTGTCAAAAATTGATGCTATCGTCTGGGGTGGGCTGCCCTGTCTATCTTTGAAGCCTCGGCTTCACATGTGCATATTTCGTAATTTCGCATGAACATGGCATTTTGCTTTGCTCTGACGCGAAAGAAACCTTAATTGTGGGGATATAAAACTTTTCAATTACCCGTGGCTTAAATTAGTTTCGGATGATGAATTGGAGCAGCGATCCCGCTGTGTGCCAATTTTTTTCATTTCATTACGTTAACTAATATATTAATTTGGTTCCTATAGATCATTGCCACTCAAGAAATCTGTCTTGTGTGAGGTTGGAGATTTTTCTGAAAGTATCAGCGATGAAACTCCCATGTGGTGATTATGATTTTCATTCTATCACCTTGTTGCGTACCTTCCACAAGGAATTCATATAGTAATGCCGGCGTTATGGGCTACCGTCCGAATGTCATTTTATTTGGTGGTAACTGTTGTATTTTTGTTTTTATAGCAGCTTTTCATAATTGTAGTTTGTCGATTTATCATTATCTTACAAAATAAAAAGGCCTTTTTATACCGAAGATACTCAAATAGTCATACTTTGAAGTTTGTTTTATTTCTGTTTTTCACTTTCTAGTAAAGTGTAATTATAGCATTATTTATACGTTCGACTTCGAAATTTATGCCTAAAGCATTCGTCCATTTCGTTGTTCTATTAATTCAAGAGAAATAAGCATAAACATAGTAAGGGGTCCGTCCGGTACCTTACCCTGTTTATCCAAAGGCATCTTAGTTCTACATCGATTGGATGACTCTTCAACGGCCAAATGTTTAGATTCCCTGGTGTTACCTCAGAGGTAATTTCATTGCTACATTAGAGAAATATTCTTGTATCACGGTTCCACAAAGTTAATCGGGAAACCCTAAACAGATATTGCTACATCATTGCACTAGGAACAAATAACAGGTCATACAGACTCGATGGAGAAAGTCCTTGAGATATTGGTGTGATGGACACGTCTTACACGATCATAAGAGAGTGAGAACGCCCTAAACAGTGAGAGGACGAGTGCGTATTTGGAGAAAAAAAAGAAGAATGAGGGAGGGACGTATCTGTGGGTCAAAGGGGATAGGAAAAAGTGTAAATATTAAAGTCAGGGGTAACATGTGGCATATATTTACCATGATTGACATGTTTTTTCCAGAATAGTGTGATATCAAAGAAAATATCCAGCATATATTTTTTCCATGTTTAAACCAAAATCAACCTTTGATTCTGGAACCACTAGCACCAGGGGTGGATCCAGGATTTCTTCCTGGGGGAGGGGGCACAAGCAAGGCCGTATCCAGGATTTTATTCTGGGGAGGGGGACACAACGATACCTCGTAATACAAAACGAACGCAATGATAATGGGACCGCATTAAAAATCTTGCATATTTTTAAAGTGCCTGGGGGGGTACGTGCCCCCGTGCCACCCCTAGATTCGCCTATGACTAGCACTGACCCTCCCTAACTCCTAAGTCCTATACCTCGCACAAATACGTATCTCAAATCTTTTCTCATCTCTGGTGGTAATCTCCGGAATTCCCTCTCTTTATCAATAAGTATTTCCTCTTTTTAATCCGTTTTCAGAGAAAAGCTATTTGATTATTACCTCAGCGAGCACTTACGTCGCTAAATTATATTTATTTTTATGGTGTGCTATCAAAAGTTTTCTGAATTTGTTTTGTAATTTCTCTCTTCCTTTTGTTCGTTTCTGTGTATTCTCATTGTTTGCTTGGGTAGTTTTTACATCGGTATATTTCCTTTGCTTTTTAATACCAATAGGTGCATTGTTATGCTCATAGTTTGAGCAGGCATTGGTGTATGCGATTGAATTTCCTCTTAAAGGGAAACCAAGAACATAAATAAGTTTTCATTCATAGTTTTGACACACGGCGAGATTCGTTCTCTAAAGGTGTGTCTTACTAATTGGTGGACCATATATGAAGGTTGTTACTGGCTATAAAACAAGAGAACATACCAACCATGACCTTGAGATCTTATCTCCTTCGTGCCACAGGTGATTTTTACCGCGACCGCCCCTTATTAGCCCGGTCTAATAGGGAATGCGAAGCTGTTCAGTCACGCGCGGACATCACGCGTGAGCCCCGCCAGCCACCTCAGCCCTAGTCGGGGGCGGGCGTCAGTCGAGTCAGAAGGCATGTATGACCATAAATATTGTCCGGTGAAAGGGGTGGGGAGCTTTCAGTGACCACACGGCTAAATATAAGTACTTACTTAGTTGTGACCTCGACCCAGCATCGAAACGATTGGGGTCGCGACCTTCTCCTTCGTGAGGCTTTTGTGAGCCACTCAAAAAGGCTCATGTCACTCAACATCGCTAAATATTACCATTCGCAACTCCACAATATTTTTTTATGGTCGCTTTTTCCTTGGTCCGTAGCACTCTTGAGTTAAGAGCCGTAAGTGAGTTTCATAATACTAAGTTTTCCAGCCATTTTTAAGAAAACGTATAATCTCTCTCTAACGGTATAATTTTATTTTTTATTTTTGCGTTTAACTGGTTTAAAACTGAAAATATCCTTTAGAAATATTTAGAGTGTATACATCACACATATATCTGTATTGGCTTGTGTCTCAAACATTTGAAAATTTTAAATTTTATTTAAGCACGTATAAATAAGATTCTATTATGTCTGCTATTTTAATTTCTCTATTATAGCATAAGTTTTGAACGCATTATACGAGACGAAGAAAGGTTGATCGGTGATGATGGGTGTTATTATGGACGCCGAGGTTCGATATTCTTTGTGCTACGTCGTAACTTTGTTTCTTTTCGTGTTTCATTATTGTATAAATGTAATCAATGATTATTTCTTTGGGAATATTCAAATTTAAGTCATATATCGGATTATTTTTTGCGAAATCTTTCCCCAATTCTGGTAATTTAATTTGGGACTAGTGACTTCTGGCAAAAATCAGAAATTAAATTTTTAATATTTAGAACACATCTTGTACCTAAAGTTAAGAATAGACTCTCCTATTAAAAATTATTCGATTAATTTTATAAACCCTGTTTTGTTCAAAATAAAGGAAAATCAATCGGTGTTTTTGAAGGTGCAGTACGATACTCTCTCAAAGCTGATCCATAAATTTCCATTCTCTCTGTTTTTAACGACCGAATATCGTTTTTGGTGGAGGGGAAAGAATGAAAAACGAGAGAAATCCAAGAAATATTCACATCGGCGAAAACAGAAGTCCCACCGTTATTACAAAAACAGGAAGAACGTAAGTCGTGTGGGAAAGAATGCTTTTAAAACCTAGTGTTTCAAAAGCATGGACTCTGAGATTTGCTTCACGAAGAAGCTTATCATCACATGTCTCGCCTCAAAGCTTCCCGATGGACTATAATACTGAGACATAAATATGAGGCACTTTTCAATATGCAAGTGAGAGATAAACTTTTGGTTTCGATGGAAAATATGTATTTTTTTAATGAAGAGGCTACATTCTCTAAAACTAATTTGCTCACTGAGAAATTCAACCGTTAAAGGGATACACATCCAATTAAAAAAAACTGCTTAGATTGTTTGAAAGTTCTCCGCAGTAGACGGGTTGAGCTTTAGTGAAAGGTCGGGGAAATTGCCTTTAAGAAAGGTAAATTGGATGGATGACGCCCTTACGGAGGAAAAATCATTCAATACTTCACCACTTTCTGGTTTCGTTTTATCGAGGTAACTCGCCGGCCCCAAAAATAAATTTCCAACCATGTTCCTGGACCTTTATTAAATATATATCTACCACAGAATTTGTAATTCACCTTTGTAGTCAACCCTTATGCTTTTCTTTGGTAAAATTCCTCTCCTGAAAAACCCATAGGAAAACGGTATTTACATACACATTCGAAAACGAAGTGATTTAATATTTATCAATGCCACTGAATAGATAAGGGTACAATTAAATCGTATTATCTATTGTAAATGGTGAATGCAATTTGGAAGTAAAATATTTTGTTGGTTCTTGCTCTCCTCTGTCTCACATGTCCATGCATGCTTTAAAGTTTTAGTTTCCAAAATATCTTAAACACCTTGTGGTGGCTAGATGGAACGTGAGGGATTCTTCCCTTGAGAATAGATTTGGAAGTGTTTTCGGCCGAATTGTACATGTCGTTCCGTTCGATTCAAAAAAACTTTATTTCCATACTGAAGTTTTTAGTGTACCTATATTTACACAGTGAGGTTGGTTTTATATTTATACACAGTGCCGTTATAGGATAATATTTCCACTTCAGTGTATGCCACAATTTGTTATTACTTATACATTGTTTGCGAGCTTGTAGATCGCCGTGTAACAATGAATATGTTGTTGTTGAAGATGAAGTGCTCACGGCGATGTCATTTGCTGTTATCTCGGTGTCCTTGCGTAGCTGGTGTATCCAGTCTTGGAGTGTAGCTCCTTTTAAGTTCTGCAATTTCAGAAATTATAATTAATATACATTATTAAACAACATTTTATATAAGCACTGGTCTCATTATCATAATTTAAAACCAACAAGATTTAATTCACAAAAAATGTTAACAGTGCATATAATATAGTGCATTAATAATATACAGTGATGGAGCAAAAGGTGCAGTTCGTCATTTTCAGACATTTTTATCGTCATATTCCAGATACATTATTTAGTTTATTTATATGATTACGCGCCCATCGTCAAGAAATAATTAAGAATTTTAGGCGAAATTTACATGATATTTACTACATTCGAAGGATGAGTGACATTAAGGAATAAATTCGTTCGAATTAATGGAAATTACCATATATAGTTTATATTTTATCACATACTAGCAGGTCACCCGTCGTGGCTTGGGAAGGATAGTGCCCAGAGAAGGGAGAACTCAGAACTTGGAATTCATGATCACACTGAAGGATTTTTAGGTAAAGGTGACGGTATATATGATAACCCCTACTACTCCCCTACTGTATCAGACAGACAGACATCCTTTTTAATATAAATATAGATAGACACATCGCATTTCCACCAACCCATCCATTTCCATCCATCGCATCGCATCGCATTCCATCGCATTTCCAAGCCTGGAACGATTTCGTAAGTTAACGAAGAAAGTTTGAAGAAAGGTATAAGTCGGATGGCCGTACAGTTTTTGGGCATTCCCTTGGGTCCCTTCTTGTTCCCGACTTTCACGCTTCACTGAGCCCAGACGATGTCAGCTCTTTTTGTGGGGGTTGGTGCATCGATCCCATCAGTCCAGTTCCTTGACCCTGACGGCGAGAGCTCGCTCTTGTTCAAACACTTTGGAAGCGGGTGTTTGTCTCGAGGGAGGAGAAGAATATTCATATTGTGCGAGGCAGAAAATGAGAGAGAGAGAGGTCGTTGCCACGAAAGCTAGAATGTTTTCCAAGGATTAGTACTGTGTTCTTATAGTTAGTGCAAACAGAGTGATCGACTGGAATGTTGAGTAGCCGACGCGAGGGTATGGCATTATTGTTACCATGACCTACGTTTGAGGCTAGCGTAGAAACTACGCGACTTATACCCTCTTAGTGCCAAGGGCCGATACATCGGTCGTTGCTCCATGGACGGAAAGTGCCAGGAGCCGGCTCGCGAGCAGACCGAATTTAAAATCATAACAAGTTAATCCAGTTTGCTTTATCCTTTACTCTTCTACATCTACATACTACCCCGCAAGCCCCCTAAAAAGGCGTGTGGCAGGGATGGTTAGGACACCAGCCGTCTACATATAAAAAGCACACACAAAATTACGACTAGCATTTATTAAAGCCTTTTATGGTTCGGGGGAAATACGAATTCCCATATCTATCTGTTCGGAAAAATATCTCTCTAAATTTATCTCTTTTGTCGGACTGACAATATAGTGGGGCTCTCTAAGATGATTTTTTCCGTGTCGCTCCTAAAGATATCTATTCTCAACTGTTCGAGAAATTTAAACGTAGCCCGCAGCCTTCGAGTCTATATCGGCTCCCAGCCTAATTCACTTAGCATCTGAGTAACGCCCGATGTCGGTAGATAAGGTCGGATAATGTCGGTACGCCCGTAGCAATTTTTTACGAATCACGCAGTGTTCCTATTCAATTTATTTATAATAATAATAATTTTTATATAGCTTTCTTGTCCTTTCATATTCGATGTATTAGAATGTTTTAAACAACGGATAATTCCTTTTTAGTTAAATTTAAACAAACATGACATTAATATGTAACATAGTAAGATCATATTGTTTGTTTTTTCATAAAGGGATTCGAAATTCTTAAATTTGCGTTTAGCCAGTGCCGCCAAATTTCGGTGCCACTAACAGGATTAAGAAAATGCCGATCAAGTCCTGGATCCTGAGAGTCCTGGAAAAAGCAAAAATACTGCCTCGTGAGAATTTCATTTGATGGATTTAATTTCCAGTCCAAATTATCTACATGAAAAAAGCGCCATAATCGGAATCGACTAATCAGAACCATAAGACTCGTCACGTGGTTACGGACTCAGCCGTTTCAATCTTGGTAACGTGAGCAATAGCCGAAAATCTCTATTTTATGTGCATATTCACAGGTTAAATCTAGACGCATAATTTAAAGGTATTGATGACCCTTATCCTCATAAGGCTATCGAATTGCATCCATCATCGCTGCACGAAAATGCCGTTTCACTGCGGAGGATTTTAGCCTCTGAAATCGTGTCTGCTGGTGTTATTGCTTCACCGATATCATGTTCGTTGAGCAAAACGGTAGGCGAAGGGCAATTCTGGGTCTTGTGGTTACTTTTTTCACTCTTCGCAAAATATTTTGATGGGTGCTCTGTTGAAGCCCAACATTTTTAACTTATAAGAATGGAAACCGGAATAGTTAAATAATCCTCAATTAAGGTTTTCAAATCCCATCCCTGTATTCACCCAACTTGGGATCTAAATTTTAATGAAATAAATGAATTAAAATTGCCACTCAAAAAATGAACTCACCGATACGAAATACGAGCTTTTGATGGGATCGGAAAATAAAATTGTTGAATCGAAAACTAAAAAATCGGGAAATGAATGTAATTAGACGTGTTTCTATAAGCTCGACGATTTTCGTCTCACGCTTTATTGCTTGCTTGTGAATGTTTTGCCCTAAAAAATACCGTAACGATATCCAAGCTTCTATATTCGCCAGATATGGCTTCTTATGATATTTCCCTACTTCCAAAAATAAAGAGAACCACAAAGGGCCTTCGTTTCTTAAGCATAGATGGCATTAAAAACGAATCGCTGACAGATCGAAAGGCTATCCCAAAGATCGAGGTTGAGAAGTATTTCGAGAAGTATTGGGAGAAGCGCTAACACTACTGTATATTGTCTTAAGAGGAATATTTTGAAGGTGGCAACAATAATGTAGATAATAAATTGTGTTTATTATTAAATAGATAGTGTTTATTATTGAATAGATTAAAATATATATTGTGTTGATTATTAAATAGATTAATGTAGTAAATTAAAAAAAAAGTTCCATTATCTTCTGAACGCACCTTGTATCGGAAATTGTCACGACTATTTACACCAAAGGATAATTTCGCCATGAAAAATAAAATCATTTGGCTCGGCCGGTATTTGGACCCGGATCTCGCTGTAAAAGTTTGGGTATGCCAGCGGCAATATCGGCTGCGGCAATATATATGGTGTCAGTAACTTTGCACCTGTGCGCATGACTGCGTACAAAGTCACTTGCTACATGCAGTGTTTTGAAATAACACGGTCCTAAAATATATCGAGAATCCGATCGTGAGTTTTCTTGATTGCCCTTTTATTGCTTCCCGAAAAAAATTAGTGATTGGTA
Source organism: Ischnura elegans (assembly GCF_921293095.1). Taxonomy (NCBI): domain Eukaryota; kingdom Metazoa; phylum Arthropoda; class Insecta; order Odonata; family Coenagrionidae; genus Ischnura; species Ischnura elegans. The sequence continues at coordinate 106,003,765 of NC_060248.1, forward strand.
TACATCGCCCGATAAAAATATTGAGATGAGATATCTGAATACATACATTATCCGACAAAAATCTTCGTCTGACAAGTAAATATCACGACACATCATCCGATATCATCGGGTATTTTATTGGGAGGCGATTTTTAATCGGTATATTATGAATAAATAAATATTTTTTCAGAAAAACTAAAATTCCCATTATTTTCTGACCACATCTCATACTCTTGACTGAGGGTCGAAGGCATCAGTGTTTCATGGAAGGGCGTCCCCAGTACCGGAATCGGTTTAAAGCCTTTTAAAGTTTAAGAACAGCCCCGGGCACATTCCCCCTTCCCTCCACGTTGGGTGGAATTTTCTCGGACACGGAAAACAAGTGAGTGAGTCGGAGCGGGTCATTTACCGCCTCGATGGATATGCCACAAAAGGGTAGCCTTGGTTAAGTCCTTCCGCCTACATCATCGTGTAGATGTTGATCCGCCCTCGTAAAAAGTAAATTAAAAAATCATTTTATACACTTTTGATGCGAATAAAGTGACATTCTATGAAAACTTAAATGAATAACGTCGTCCTTCTGAGTCGACTACTGAGCCCTTGGTAAATGCTATGATAGGCTAAGCGAAGAGAGAAAGTACTAATGTCGCTGCAATATACTTCCATTAATTGAGGCATTTCATATTTTTGCCTCCTTTGACACCCAGTTAGATGTACCTCCGACCTGTGAAAGTATTATTTTATACTCGCAGTCGGTGAATTTTTATGTTTTTTTCTTGAAAATCCATCTATTTTTGAACACTTTTTAGCAATTGAGCAATTTTCATATTTTAGGTCGTAATTTATCTACATTATGTTCCATATTAATATAAAAGGCTGTTGCACTTTTCCACAGTTATTTTAATGCATACGACGCGTTTCAGCTCATAGAATCATCAAATGGTACGAGATTATCATTGTGTACAAGATTATTATCTTGTACAAGGTTATCATATTGTACTTGATGATGGCTCTGTGAGCCGAATCCCGTCGTAGGCATTAAAATAATTGAGGAAAAGTGCGACTTCCTTTTATTTCAATGTGTCGAACTTCTACTGTGTCACGCCTGGATCGGTTGCATTTACATTATGTTCCATAATATCATTAATATTTTAAAGTGTCGATAAAATTAATCAGTGACTCGTACCTTATTAAAATATACAGTGATATCATTCGCTTAAGTACGAGTTTGAGCTCAACACATCTACTTCTACGAGATACTATGCAAGTCACCACGAGGGTGTGTCGCAAGGGGTGATTCCTCACCTGGCATGCAGCACTCATCCTAGACTTAATTAGACACTTGCTCGTTCACCGGACACTTCGCATTCAGAGGTCAAGCACTCAGGACAACGACACGCACTCAGATCAGAAACTAGGAGAGTGCCTAGGACACGAACATGCTACCATTCTAATAATACTACTAGTTAGTATTAGACGAAAAGTTATCGCAGCGATTCATGCATGAGTTATTGCATGCCAAAAATTCCTGCAGATAGTTAGTACTTTACAAGTTCTTAGCATGCAGAGCTTCTTTTACTTATCCCGACTCGAGCTAATCTAGAGTGAAGCCATCGCAGGTATTGTGGTCCTTTATTATAAGCGGGAAAAACGACATCCTTAATCTATCGACTCTGCAGTCTCTTTCCCTAATCTTATTTGTGTGATCGTTCATAGAAAATTAGCCTTTCTCAAAATATCTCGCACATCGATCAACACAAATATGTTCGTTTCAAAACAATACGTTCCTTCCTTCTATGGAAGGCGTCGGGATGTTTATGGTACGACAGGGAAGTCAGGGCGGATAAGAGACATAAGATGTGTGTCCGCCTGAGCAGTTGGGAAACAGTCTTCCCTAAAGCACTTTCCCTTCCCGCAAAGGTCGTCGATTCCACATTGCCCACTCATGTGTTGCAGTGATGAAGGAGGAGAGGAGACCACGTCACGTGCTTTCTTCCGATGCGGAGACGATCTCGATCTTCACCCGCGAGAGATCTTTATCGACGACGACGTGTCAGAAGTGCGATTCTTGAAAGTGCGACTGTAATGAACTCGAGTGTATCGGCATGACTGTCTCCTGCGATGGGAAATCTCGTTTGATCTTTCTTCTCGTTTCTTTCTTTCCTCGAATTCAATCGTTCTAGGCGAGGTTTGGGTGAATGGCTTGTTAAACAATGGAAGGAAATGTGGATGGTGGAAATATATTCAACGAGAAAATATTGCTTTCATGAAACAAATATATAAAATAAATATCGGAGTTACTTTCGACGTATATAGTGCTTGATGTAAACTTTACCTAAGATAATTTTTGTTAAATGCGATTATAGACTGGGCAGTGGAACGACGTTTTATTTAGTTTTTCAGTATTTTAGTAATGCAACCATTGAATATGATATTATTTTTTGCACATGATTATAAATTTCTATGAGAAAATAGTGCAACTATTAAGCACCCAAAAAATTAATAAATGACTTCTGTCTACCTAGAACTTTTGCATTTTATCCGAGCCAACAAAAATGTTGTCATCAATTAACAATCCATGGATTGTTTTTCGACAGTTCCCCATTAAATTTACCCCACAGCTTTATTCCTTTCACTCATGTTTATAATTCTTCTCTTTTATTTCTTCCATCGCCTGTTATGTCGTCCTTTTTCTTCGCCTGTTCATCGATGACTATCTCTTTCGCAATTGAAGTAGAAGCATCCAACTTTAATTCAAGCGTTAAAATCGTAGCATCCTCTTCCCGTATATTTATTTAAAGCTTTCCTTGTCGTCATGTCTTATTCAAAATGAGAAGTGGGATCAATAGTCTTCCCGAGCTCTTCATTTGGACATTACTGGTGAGACCAGATCGAGTGTTATATCTTGTTTCCATTTTATATTCCTTATTGGGAATCTACCTGAAATCGCATTCCTCCGTAAGTTGAATGTCCTAGTCGTGTTCAGCGTTCCGGTCCTCCTCAGCGGTCTTTTTTGATCTCTTTCCAATGCTGCACTACCGAACGCCATTCCTTTTTATACTATCAGGTATCCTACTTGCAACATCACCCAAAGTTTCGATTGAAATTTTGCAATTTGTTTTCAAATAAATTTATGGGTTTAAATTCTATTTACAACTCAAATCAATATTCAGTCAACATTTTTGATAGACTGTTGTTTGCTACTTTTACTAAGTACTACGAAATTTAGTAGACGAAACGCGTATTTATTAGTTCATTACCAAGGTTTTATTTATTTAGTCTTAGTGTTTGATGTGTTATTTCCATTTTATTCATTCAAATCATGCTCGCCTGTTACAAGTGCATTCCTAGCCTACAACCCACCCACTTTCTTGGAATCTGTTATTTTCCTTCGTGATTTTTTATAACTGACACTGTTTATAGGGCTTTTTTATAGATAAGGGCTTCCATCTACCACGCGTCGCTTTAGGGACTGTTCCCGTGACATTTCGATTCAGATGGCCTTCGAGGTACACTGTCTTCCATCGGTAAAAGCAAAGCCACTCTGAAAGAGGCGCTTCGTTGCTATTGGCTCATCGGTCGGTAAAAGGTTTGCGAGACCAATAATGTGCTGTCGTCTTCCATGATGACTTTGCGTGATGCATTGAGTGCTCGATGAAAAGAAATGGAAGTTTCTCGATATTTTTATATTTTGCGCATTTGAGGGTTGATAGGTGGTGGTATACCTTCGAGTGAAATAATCGTCTGATTCTATTCGTTTAAGTGGCAAGATTTGCCAAGGAAAATAACGAAAATAAGGTGAATTATTATATGTAATGAAGTTAAAAGCACAGTCATGATATGATGTAGTTGATTAATTTACCAATTCAACGTATGAATTAATTTAGTAAAAAAGGAGTAGCCAACATTCAGTACACTTTTCATTTCCCGATATTTTAATAGTTTAAATTGCTAAGGCTGCTTCTTGCATTCAGATAATAGTGGCATTAAAGAAAAAGCATCTAATAGTCTTCGTTGGACTTTCGTTGTGCGTAAAAACTATTTATGTAGTTATGTTGAAAGTTTTATAAAAAAAGAAAACATTCATTTTAGGTGTTTAATAATATTGTTCCATTTGTGACTACGGACATGTAATTAGTTGGTTTATTGTGCAGAAAACAGTTTTGCACAAAGTAGTGATTACTTCTTTTTAAGACGAATAAACAAGAAGACTAGTCTTGGCAGATTGGACTTCCTATTCCACTGTTAAGCACTCAGAACATAAATTACAATAGGTTGGAGTTTGATTTCTTATGCACTGATGTGGAAATATTAAATGAGTTATATTATTTGAATAAGTTGAATTAAAACTGTTCATTACTCCATCATTTGAAATTGTAGCACAAGGGGGCCACGCGTTTTGTGTTTAACTTCTGTTCTGCCGTGATCCAGATGACAAAGCCTTCCCGTGAAGAGACCTTCCTTTTATGGTGACAGGGACGATGAACCCAAGGTGCGCCCACTAGAAAAAAAAGAGAGAGGAAAATAACACATGAAACCGAGTCACTTTGAGAGACCACCTCTAGTGCACTGCGTATCCATGGAGTTGACGTGTTTATTCACATTCTCCTCCTAGAGGCGTAGGGCTGAAAGCGCGACTATCTCACTCTACCTCTCTTCTATCTCCTGAGAAATGGATGCAATAGCATGGTGGATTTGTGTGCCCGGTGGTTGACACCCGAGCGACTCCGCACGCTGCCATGGCGACCTCCACGTTGTTTCGCGAACGCTGACCGCCCCGTCCTCTGAGGAAGATGCAACTAGCCTGGTTTTGTTTGCACTCCTTTGAGATGCACTTGAGGTGCACTTGAGGTGCACTTAGCTGGCGGACGTACAAACATCTCAAACACTCCTCGAATAGCGTGCTACAGGATTTTTTTTTCGTCCTTGTTCTCCAAATGCGCGTCTTCGGTGAAGTATTGAAAGAAGGAACGTGGTGAATGGGTGAAGAGCGAGAGGTGCAAGTGGATTTTGTGAATGTTTCTCGGAGTCTATGACCGTAATGGGGGGGGGGAGCGTGGTAGGCTATTGAGTATAGCGCATGGCCTCTGACCGAATGGGTTAAAATCCCGGAATAGTCCTTCGGACACCAACAATACTCTTAGAGACGGTTTTACAATGTTTGGTTAGCGCTAGCCATAAGATGATAAACTTTTTTAACATTTCATACGATTTATTACACTGTTTTATTTTGTTTGCAAAATTTGATACAATTTTTTTGTCCATTTCTTTTACATCCATTCATTTTCAATCCTTTCTATTTGAAAAAAATCATGCAGTGTAGGGTAAACGAATGAAAATCCCCAAGCTCATAAAAAATCGTCTAATTTTAGCGTCTGCACGGACAAAGTAAACAATGTATACAGCTGAAAAATTATCATATTTCATGGGTATGCATACCAACATAATGATTTAAAAAATCGACAATCGGACTCTACAAAACCCGCGGAATTTAACAATTCCCCTTATTTTCTGAACACACCTCGTAAGTTTCAATCAAGGAAAGGTATTCCAGTAAACATTCGTCCCGTATAAAGACAAAACTTTACCGGCAGAGAGGGACTCTTGCTTCCTCTTAAGCCTCATTTCGTTCTGAGAGCAATCAGCGCGTGTGCGAGATAAGAAAGAGTTAAACGAGGGCACACACGAGACCATTTCGTGTTTTGGACCTTCCGGCTCATTTGCATTGCAAAGCGATCGGTCATCGCTGTCGACGCGACAATGTGACTGCCACCGTTCGTGTTTAATACGCGGGAACAAAGACACACCTGCCACGGGGCGACATGGCTCTTGGTTCATTCACTAGTAGTTCCCATTCATACTCGGCGAATGCGGGATGGGGAATGAGCACATAATACGGTGATATGAGGGGGAGAGTTTTAGGGAGATCGTTTTGGGGGATTGGGTTGGTGTGGTGGCTAGAGTGTTGGCTTCCCACCCCGTGGGCTCGGGTTCAAATCCCTGCGGTGACAAAGAATTTCCGCAGACTGCCCGAGAGAGAGTTGTGTGGAGAACATTTCAAGCGCAACACTCCGTCCGTTGTATGGGACGTAAAGCCGTGGTCCCCTTGCGCAGGCTAATGCCGACAAATGGCTTCTCTCCACCCAACCTTACCAACCCTTCCGTCATGGTGCAAATGACATAAGCTGTCGGTCGCCTCCTCCAAATATCATGCCATCCCACGCTGTCGTTTGGCCCGTGTGGTTTTGAAACTTACGTAGCAAAATACTATAATTTCATTCAATCAATTCAATTCAAAGAGCAATTACGATTACTAATATCGGCGCGATATCTGTTGTCATATTGGGCTTAAATATCCCGATAAAAAATCGCCTACTAAAATATCCTATGATATCGAATGGTGCATCGTGATATTTACTAGTTAGGTGGCGATTTTTGTCGGATAATATATTAAGGTAGGTACCTTATCTCAGTATATTTATCGGGCTATATATATCACTATTTTTTGGGAGGCCGTGATTCGGCGATGGTAAAAGTTACTATTCCCGACATGTTTAAGTGTAGTGATATTTCAAAGTACTGCATGTTAAAAGTGACTTCATGCGCGGTCACGCGCACAGGTGCATTGTATTTAAACCAATGAGAAAATTGCTCTTTATTTTCCTTTCTGTTTTCCATTTTGTAGTAAACATTTTTTGAACGTATTAAGTTGGTATATATATTTAAGTAAGCCTTGCTATGATGGAATTGAACAATATCATTGATATCGTCCCTATTTCTTCATCAAATTCTTTATTCCATGTATTTTTTGTGCAATCTATGCTCAAGTTTCGTCCTTTTTTGTCCCTTTTTAATGATTTTTTTCATATCGAATTTCCCCCTTGGCATAAAAAATCGTGATATTTTCATCGAATCGATGTATCGCCCGGGCCCATCAGTTGTTCCCCCAGTTCCATTCATACTCCTGCGAATGCGGGATGAATACCGAGCTTTTAATTTCGGTGATACAAAGGAGAGAGTGGGCGGGAGGGTTTGACTGTGTCGGGTTCACTTCTCTCTCAGTATCACTCATCTCACACTTCGGCCGCTGAGCCGCGATTTTGAAATTTATGGTTTTGGGCGGGCCGGAGAAAAGTTGTGTCCCGCATTATGTGGGGCATGAGACGGGTGTTCACCCACATTCAGATGTGTGACATCGCCTCTAGTGAGCGCGGGTTGAAAAGTGTCGTGTGTCCCACACCGTTTGTGTCGTCAGAACGCCCACCAGAGGTCTCGGGAGTCAAAGGATGAATGCCACGGAGTTCACCCGGCGAATGTTTAATGGGGGAAGACGAGGCTTGATTGTAGTTACACCTCGTAATGTACACAATAGAGAAATCTCCAGTCGGCGCATAATGTGGTTTAATCCAAATCGCTTTTAAATTAGTTTACTTAAGTTGCCAATCGCAGTGCCGATTGCAAAGCTATCCGAATTTCAAGTGGAAATAAACTATTATTTGAGCTGTAAAGCCGAATTTAAATTTGATGTGATAAAATCCATCGAATTTGTAACTTTTCATTGCTAATCATCGTTATTACACGTGCATTATTGCCTTCCTTCTGAATTAATTAATCCTTCTGCACTCATTACCGCACCTCAGACCTTTTGTGAAATTTTATTTAAAGGTTAGGGTAGTGCCAACATATATCAAGCTTCCATGGAATGAACTGGGGTTTCCTCTGTGTAGTTATTTTGTGCCTCACCGTCGGGTGGGTTAAGATCGCCGACTTTGCTGTCCCGCTAACCGTTATTTTCATTAGTGAATAAGAATGCATTAGATGGGGAACGCTAAATAATTTGAATTATGATTGATAAAATGAAATAAACTTTGTATTTTCCACACAACTTCAATATTTAGTGACCGGTTTCGACGTGTTCTACGTCATTTTCAAGCTAGACTACCATGAATGACGTAGAACACGTCGAAACCGGTCGCTAAATATTAAAATTTTGTGGAAAGTACAGTGTTTTTATTTTATTTTATCATGCATAACTTCCACAAAGTTAATTTACCTACCATAAACTTCATTGAATTATGCTGTTTACTGTTCAAAAAAAGAATTTTAAAACCGAGGTATGCCTTCGTATACATTGGTTATTTCAAGTATTTATTTTCATGTTTCCTTGTATTTTTTGCACTCACTCCCATAGAAGGTATAGTGGAATATGCGATTTTTCACTGTGCTGGTAGTTGTTTTTAATAGAATCTCAGCAACCCTATGTCAACCCTCAGTGCTTCTACCTGAAGGTTGATTTGAAATTTGGAATACGTTACTGTAGAGGTAACTCCAGACAAAAAAACAGTCGTACGATTTTGAATATTTAGACAGCCGTTTATGTCATCTTGACTCTTAATTGATCTATATTTTCTTTCTCGGTTTTCCATTTAATTGTAAAAGTTTTTAGAGAAGATTAAGTTGGTATAAATGTTTTAAGTACGCCTTTAAATACTGGATTTTATTAATTTCATTGATATTTTCCCGTTTTCTTCATTATTTTCTTTGTTGCGTTATTTTCGTGCAATTTTTCGTTATTTTTTTGCAATTTGTGTCGAATTTTCGTCTGTTTTTTGTCGTTATCGTCGTCAGTTCTGCTCTACTATTTGGTCCAATTGAGCCCAGCGCGACCACCTACTTCCCTTGGGATTCCGAAAGATAAGCGGTTTGCTAAGCCTATAGCTTGGGGCGCAACTTTAAACGTGCATTTACCGAAAGGGAAAATCTCTGTTACATCACCTAAGTTTCACTACTCGTGGGCATAATGAGGAGGAACTCATACGAAAAAAAAAAACATTTTGCACCGACTCCACAACCAGGCATATTTTAGAGTAATTTGGCCTCTGAAGTATAGGTATTAAAGAGATGCTTATCATTTTTCTGTTTTTCCTCTGACCAGATGAAAATGCGAAAGTTGGCGAATATTATAACTGTTCGTCCGTCGTGAATAGGTTTTTCTTCCTCCTTTTTTTCTCGCGGCACGCTTAGGTATGTGACGTGAGGTAACGTTTTGGTGCATTTCGAAAATGCGTGGAGTTGAAAGTGAAATATCCGGGCTTCAAAATATTTGAGCCCGTACGATGCGCACCATTTTTCATCACTGTTTTACATTTATTGGCGCATAACCAAGAGGTGCGGGAACAGATTTGGAAGAGATCGAACCTCCTAAATACAAACGTACACATTTGCGTGCAGGGATTGCCAAATAGTGAAGTTATCGCCCCCGATTTTGTACCCAGTACCCTTCGGTTAGTAGGTATGCCTTTTATCCTTAAGGCTACCATTATTCCATATTTGTCTCCTTTCCGCGCTAGCAGTTTTGGTATTACCAGATAGTGCACAGATGAGAGAAAAGATGAAAGGAATTTCACCCTTTTAATTTTGTAATGCGGAATGACTGCGTCGGCCTCTACCAATCTAATCATGCCCTAACCGTGTTAATGACGGTGGGAATTTAAATGCGTACAGCTACCGATGAATAATTAAAATTAAATGGATCGACCGAGTAAGTAATGAGAAAGTGCTAAGGAGAGTGGGAGAAAAAAGAACTCTTCCAAAAACCTTAAGGAGAAGAGGGGACAATTGAGTTTACCGCATCATGAGGCATGATGTGTTGATGGAATCTATCGTATAAGAACAAGTGGAAGGGAAGAAGGGCTAAGGACGGCCCCGAATTAGTTTCCTAGATAGGTTATGTAGGATGTAAGTGGGAATAAATACGAAACTATGATAAGTCTGGCGGGAGGGAGGGCAGACTGGAGAGAGATACTTCAAACCACGTAAGGATTGCTGACATGTGATGATGCAGATTTCAGTAGAGTTTAAAAAAAGAAATAGAGCTACATTTTACAGTTTTTTTCTGGCTTAATTTTTGCTTTTAATCCGTTGTATGTATACGCTTTGTATGAAGCTATGTATAATATGTATTTTACTATGTTGGGGGTAAATATAAAAAGAAGCGATTTTCGGTGTCAGCGCATGAATGAGATAAATGTATGTTTCCAAGCATTCCGAAATGGCGAAGTCCGGGATCACGTGATCCGTAATGGGTCGTTGATTTCAATCCCACTCAGATTATAATCCTTAATTTGACACGAAGGAGAATTACCAGGATTTTACCATTATCTTTTTATATTTACGTATTTCCTTTTTCGCCTTACGGCCTGTTTACACGATACGTTAACAGGTACGAGTTAATGTCTGTTTGCGTGAATGATTTTGGTGACCCGAACGGAACATGCACGAATGCATGAACCAAATAAGGACAGGTTCTATTTTCTGCGTATGCATTCGGACAAGTTGGGTGGTTACACGGTGCATTTTGGCGTTCATTCTCTCGTTCATGCATGTAGACATTGACCCGTGCGTGTTAATGTACCGTGTAAACAGGCCTTTAGATTTTGGTTACTGCGCATCCACTTAGAGCGCTCCGATATAGTATTACATTTTTGGTAGGTGTCCATCACCTTCTTTTGCCTCATCATGTCGGCTGAGCTTAGCGAGCCGTCCAATGTATAAGTTTCCTCGCTAGAGCCTCGAGGCGTAGGTCGTGGTTTTTCGGGTCGGCGACTGTGCGTGATACGCGGAACCACTCCCGCCGTCTTCGGCGTGTTGTGTGTCGATGGAAAGGGAAAGTGGTGTTCTCCGATGAGATGGAAGGCGAGCGGCAGTGTTTGGAAAACAGCGGAAAGGCCGAGCCACCTAAATATAGACGAACCGCGTTCTTTTACGGGCAGCGGGTGGCGAGCACAAAGATTTCATTCCATCTCCTTCGACCTATCAAAACCAACGACCAAATCGGCAACGTTCTCGGCTTTTATCGCTTTCAACGTTATGGATGGGGATTTATTTTTATTTCGTGAAATGCCCTGGTGCGATGAAGTTTGGCCATCGATATTGATACTTGAGTGGCTCGTAAAAAAAGGTTTGAAATTCCCAACCTGTTGCTGCGTCAATCCACTTTCGATCGCCCAAATGTATCTTCATGTATGTAGCTACTGGTGTTCGTGAAATGAGTCTGTTCAGCTGATTTACTATCGGCTCGCGCAGTGAATTTATCTGCGTTGTTTTCTAGAACAGCCATTTTTTTTTAACATGCCCTCAGTATTTTGAAGCGTATAAATATAATCCAAATCCAATCCAATATGTTTTCAACCAAGTTACGTCACCTTACGCAAGCGACTTCGTGTTTGGGTAATATTAAAAAGCGCAACTCTTCTTCTGGATAAATCAGCGGAATACTAACTTGCCACATTTTTTATTATTACTAAAGGAATAGTAAGAAATGAGGCAAGCTATGTGGTCTTAAAAGGAAAGCTTGTTCAGCGCTAAATAAATGGTGATATCATTTCTATCTTTTCCTTTTGAATTTTTCTCGATGGAGTCATGTTTTTTTGTAAATGTTGTCTTTAAATTAGATTTCTTAAGCAGCGGCACATAGTTTTTTAAAAAGTTAGCGATAACTATAGTATCTTACCATTGCTGTTTATCGTGAAGAAATATTTCTTGAACCTAAACTTTTAGATAATCCGGGGTTTTTCAAAAGAAAGACCAAAGCAAAAACAAAGTATCTACAGAACAACAAAGGAGAAATGTAGGGAAAAAATGACAATTTGTTGAAAGAAAGGGATTTAGAAGTAAAACCAAAGTTCTTGATTTCGCCCTCTTTACCTTCAGTTCGGTAGATTCAATTTTAATACTTTAAACTTGGATATTTGTAACGTTAACATTTTTTCGCCTTGGATTGTGCATAATAATAGAAATTAATATTTCCCAATCGCTCTCGTTCTTTCCTTAAAATTTATTTTTTAATAAAGTTATTTGTCACATTAATGATCTTAGCGTGATGTTAATGATATTGATTGAGTTAATGGACGGTGGAAATTGCAAGTTTTGAAATAGAAATATTGCACCGCATTAGACCTTATAAGATCTCGTACAGTCGTTGTATATATATCACCACCTTTAATGTGTTTTTTTCGGGATCTAATATACCTACTTGCTTTCGCTCGATAGGAGGCTCTGACCCTATCCCCCCATACCCCTCCGAAAAAGGCATAGGGCCTCTTTTGGTCAGTCTGCCAGCTCTTGCAATTATTGTCTGCCGTCTGTTCCTTAAGGATATTTTTTGTCGGTGATATCTAACCTACTTTAATGGAATCCTTGAAATACTATAACGGTTCTCGGCTTCCGGGCTTTCTGGCTGTTACAAGGTGTTGACTAATGGCTGCCGCAATGACTTCGGTGCCATTAAGAAGACTCTCCGCGATGTTCAAATTCCTCATTATCATCGATTTCTTGATCCCCAAAAACTAGAGGCATAGAAGCGGTTTGCAACACCGAAATATATAGAAAATTTAGTGTTTCGACAATTTTACTGGGTTTCAGACGATTTTAGAGGGAGTCGATTCTATGAATTTTTGTCATATCTCGTCTCGTTCACCCAAAATGACCCCAAAAAGTAGAGGCAGTTTTCAACACTGTAATAGTTAGAAAATTTAGTGTTTCTACAATTTTTCCAAGGATTTGAAACGATGTTAAAGGGTCTGTTAAAGGGATGCAGTTCCGTGAATTTTGTCGTATCTCTTATCATTCATGCAAAACATTTGTATGTATCAGTCAGTCATTAGTTGTAAGTGGGTTTTATAGTGTACAAGCTGACCCGGAAAACTTAGGGCCACCTAATAATCAATGAAAATTTTAGTTATACTTAACATTTTTAAATCAAGAACGGATGTACTGATTTCAATAATTTTTGACTTATTATAACAAAGCAGGAAAAAAATGCAAAAATAAGAATTACGATGGCTTATTACGAAGACAATTTATTTATTTCATTTACGTACCGGGTAGACCGGGACACAAAATAAGCGATTTTTTTTCAATAAATTTTCAATTTTTATGCAAATAATAACTTAGGAAAATTTTGAGATTGTTGTCCTATAAAGAGTTAATAAAGACAAAATTTTATCTTCTTCTTGAACGTTGAACGTGAGTATATTTCCTTCATGACAATCCTCAATTGCATTGTTATCCTCGAGTTACACTCTCACCTTTCGTATGATTTACGAGGGAACTCGGAGAAGAGGAAGAAAGGATGTTGACGGAAGTCGGTGGAATGCAGATGTCGCACTCTGGCGACAGTCTTGAAAGGCTTTGTTCCATTTACATATTCTCTCTGTGTGAAGAGCGCGCGTGGACCATACTCATCTACGCGCGGAAGAGGAAGTGTATTATGTTTCATACCTTTCGCGTCCGCTTCTGCAGCGAGGAAGGCGCTTTCAAACCATTAATGGTGGTGTTTGTGACGAAAACACATGCATCGCCGATTTCGACATGGAAATCGCGCGCGTGTGTGCGTTAAATTTATCGCGTTTCTCAATCCGCGGGGGGCGACTGTGCTGCCGCCTATCGTCGGCGTGGCGGCTCATTGTCTCGCTCGTTCAGGGCCGTTCCCACTCATTTAAACACCACCGAGTGGCATTGTCGTCGGATCCCCTCGTCTCCTGTCTCCTCTCCCTATGAGATTTGAGAACCTTTTAGTTGGCGATATTATTATAAAGACGAGAAGAGTTTCATCCCATTTTCCATCGTGACAACTCGATATTATCTCTAACGCCCACGGTACCACTGTAAACGTTACAAAGTTTAAAAGTATTAAAATCGAATCTGCCGATCTGTAGGTAAAGAAGGCCAACTCAAGAACTTTGGTTTTACAATCATAATCCCTTTCTTTCACGAACTTGTCATTTTCTTTACAACATTTATCCTTCATTATTCCGTAGATACTTTGATTTTCGCTTCGGTCTTTCATCAGAACAATCCCGGATTATCTAAAAGTTTAGGTTTAAGAAATATTTTTTCACGAAGACAAGCAATTTTAGGATACTTTTTATCGCTATTTTTTAAAACTATGTGCCGCTGCTTAAAAAACTTTAATTTCATGTACCATGGTACCACTGCAATGTTCATCCACATCTACTCGCTACCACGAAACCCTCCGCAGTAGGTGAGTGGCGGGGAGTGTTAGGACAACAATCATTATAAAAAAAAAAGAAAAAAAAAACTATATGAAAGTGCTCGTTGAGTCCTGCCTAACTTCAATATCCATCATATTTATAACAATTATAGTCCTGTATTGCAATTTATGCGTATATGTCCTTAATCAGCGGAGAAATCAAGGGTATAGGCTTTCGAAATGTGGTGCAACAGAAGAATGAAAACGATCAAACGGATCGACAGAGTTAGTAATGAGGAATTCCTTAGAAGAGTAGGAAAGAAGAGAAGCCTCATGAATACCTTGATAAGAATAAGAAACTACCTTGTAGGCCACATCTTGAGAAATGATGGCTTGATGAAGACCATCGTCGAGGGACTCTGTTTCAAACACTTAACATTCATCTTCCTTCCTAGTATCATAATAGTGAGTGCAAAAATGTTTTGGTGTATTGGTACCATTAGCATATTTGACATTTGTCATTTCATTGTATTTTCCTGTCCCCCATTACCTTCTTTCGCAAGGCTATCTTGCTTCTGAACGCTATTTTAGAGGTGGCCCACAGATTTAGGAATCTTCTGATCCACTTATCTTCGTCGTCCTAGTAGTTTGGTTCGTCGTTTTTATTGTGTATATTTTTTTTCAGGTTTTGCCGTAATCGTTTATGCCGTAAATTCTTGCGCAGTAGATTTGCTATCTGACCACGCACACACCTTAGTTAAGGGTCATGGTCTTCAGTGTTCAGCTCCCCTGGAAGTGACCACCAGGTGTGTTTCCCTCGTGATTTACGCTGTCCTGGTAAATATATCGGAGGAGTTGTTGGAATGGGTCGAGCGATTTATAGTTCCCGAGGCTGTGGAACCTTGAGTCCTTGAGTTTTTTTTTCTTTTCCCTGCTATCACGCCCTGCTTTGTTTGATCACTTCTCTCAGAAACAACCTGCCTCTGCTTTTATTCGTAGGTTCGGATTTCATGAGGATAATAACACCTGCTGTTACCAGCGGCTGAACAAGTGGACGCAAAATTATTAATCACACACCTTCGGCGGTCTGGGTTGCCTAGGGCGTCGTTCTTGATAAATAATTGAGCTACTCGTGGGAAAAGATAATTTTAATCACTTTATTTCTCCAAAATGCGTTGCCTTCTTGGATTCTTATTATATTTTCTGGCTATTTATTATAATATAGGTCCATAATTTTATTTATTAATCTCCAAAACATATGAGGCCAGCGTTTCGGAACTTTCTTTGTATTATCAACCAATTTTTTAAAAGTCTTTTTGTGAAATAGCTGACAATGGAAAAATAAGGTTACGAAACGTAGGATTTACATGATTTATACTTAATTTCTGCGTCAAGATTTCTCTTCGGTTGATTTGGTTACCAGAGAATATTGTTTTCCTTTCCTAAGCCATTTCCTTCCATTCACTAATGCGCACTTCGCATTAGTGAATTTTATACTCGCTTGGAGTTCTTTGATTATGCGCTTATATCTAATCGATACACTGATAGTCACCATCGCGGGGGTATAGGATATAAGTTTTCCATTAGATGCACAAAATTTTTTCGTACAATTACATGTTATTAAACCATAAGGATTAGCTTTCATCAAGAATTCTTGTTACGTGCATTGAAATTGTTACATGTGCCCATAGTTTCATACAATATCTTTTAGTTATTGGTGATTTCAGCAAACGAAGGTTGTTCCTAACAAATGTTTTAGATATTGCACCTTGGTAGCGAGTCGATCTCCTCAATGTTTCTCTGAATTCTCATTGAGGAGGTGTTTCCAATGTATTTTATTGCTGTTTCCTGTCGGTAGAATGATTCATTTCTTTCTTTTTAATCAGTTTGAGCAGCTGGATGAAAAGGAGTCACGTAAAAAGCAATTGGTACTAGTTAAAGCAGAATTTCTTTTAATTATGTCATGTACAAGTTAAGGTTTCGAGAACATGCTATTCTTTTTTTTAAATTTACCAGGTTAAATATTTGCGCATTGATAAATGTTAAAGAAATCAAATCTTCTACGCTGTCGTGAATACATAAATTTCATGCGTTCGAGCGTAAATTATGTTGATCGTTTTGTTTTGGTTTAATCTACTAAAAGCCTCTAGATTCGTATCATAATTGCCACTTCCATTCCTCGTAGGTGACACACTTCTTCAACTTCCTTTGAAGTGTTTTTCGTTCTTGATTCATGGGTGAAACTCGATTCTGAGACCCAAATTTCATGTTTGGCATCACCAAATAAGTCTTAGTGTGAAATGTTAATGGCGTCATCTGGGGCTCTATTTTTTGCTTATCGATTAAGCTTTCTTCTCTGCTCCACACAACTACCTGACACATTTCATGTTGCATGTTGTTGTTTACATTATCTACCGATTTGATCGATAGATTTTTCTTCCTCATAGGAAAATCTACTAAAATTGGTAGCATATTAATTGCGTAAGCTTGGTTTCGCTGATGGTAGGACCTGCCCGCCTTGTGACGGTGCAGGATTCCTCGTCCCCTCCCTTCCTTCCCCGTCCTTCCCCTGGAGGCGTCGTCGGGCTCTCATCGCGGCGGCGCCTCCTTTCCTTGTTCCTTCTCGTCCTTCCCCTTCTGGTGGCAGAGGAAAAAAGCTGATCGCTTATAGTCCCTGCCTCAGGAGTGTATCCCGCGAGCCCGTCCTAAG
Organism: Ischnura elegans; assembly: GCF_921293095.1. Lineage (NCBI taxonomy): Eukaryota > Metazoa > Arthropoda > Insecta > Odonata > Coenagrionidae > Ischnura > Ischnura elegans. The sequence continues at coordinate 106,020,447 of NC_060248.1, forward strand.
GGTTTCGTTCCCACTGTTGTTTACATTTCATTAAGAAAGAGGTGGAATATTTCTTGTTACTTATTCTATTCATTAACGCTCCATTCAAGTGCGAGGTCTTACTTCTATATCCTGTATGTTATCCTATATCTTTTGTTCATACCCTAGCTGTGTACTCCCTTTATCCCAGTGGCTGATTAAAGGGAGGGAGCGGCCGCCCCTACGAAAATCCTAGAAAAATTTGACGCGAGATCTTTGAGGTGGCTCTCCAACGAAAACATTTATTTCGTCAGCTGAACAAACGTTTTTTTAACAATTTAAAGCCACATTTATTCTCATATCAGTCCTCGTGTGCATTATGTTTCAGAGGTATTGCTTACTGCCCAAGAGCCGCGGAAAGTGGTAAACTGCCTTCCCAAAGCAGCTTCCCAACTTATCCTAAGGTAATATCTTGGTACTGATAGACCACTTTGCCCTATGCTTCGCAAATGTAATGTGGCACTGGAAGTGAGATACCTCTCATCCGTCCTCATTCGTACATTTGTTCGATCAGTGAAAATATACCAGCGTCCTCGTTCATGCGCTCGAAGTTCCAGTGCCGGTCCATTGGAATAACTTTTTTTCCGCGGTTGATTTCCCACATCCGCGGATGTCTCTCACAACGGGCAATGTTCAACATCCGGTGAAATTCAACGGCTATAATCGGTTAAACCGAAGTCATGGTATGAGGAATCTTTCCAGGAAGTTCCACTGATGTTCGGTCCTCGTCACCGATGATAATCGACTGAAAAGTGATGATGTGTGTGATTCAAGTTTGGGTTCCGCAGAGGTTTAAATCTCTGAAATGTAAACTGATGAAAAACACCACGTACACCATTCTTTAAAGGATCTAACCCAGTCACTTAGCAGTCATAAAATTGGCCAGTCATGCAAGACGGAAAATGTTTAAGTGTAAGGAATGATTGAGGGCTTTACAATGTAGAATTCCATTTTAAGTTAGGAAAAATAAAAATTAAAACTTTGCTTCCTGCGATTTATAAGAGGTGCTCATAGTTTGGGAAGATGTTTCAGGCTCGACACATGCTATTGGAGTATTTCGATGGCTAAGTTCTAACATCACGTATCTCAAAAATAGCAACTTCTCAGGAGAGCAAAATAACGATTAATTTCTTTAACTTGCACACTGTAATTAAAAACTAAAAGTTCATAAAACTGAAAAAGAAGTTTTCATTTGCAAATAAATAGTTGTTCTTTGCTTGTATTTTATTTTTTAATGTGTAAATGACGTAAATTAATCGTTGACTGACGATGGTCGTCTATTGCAACTGATCGCTGATTTCCGTTCGTAAATTTTTCCGTGCGGTGGTTATTAATATAATGATACAGACTCAGATAGGTGTAGATGGTGTGAGACGGGAGAAGAAACAACCACCCATCTAACATGCGAGTGCCCCGCAATCATGGGGACTCGATGCAGACACCTGGGCTCACCTTTTAAAGAGCCCAAGTAAGTAAGAGATCTTCCCATTGGGGACCTTTTGTCCTTTGCTAAGGACATAGGCCTCTTTGGGTGATCCATTATCGGTGGTTAGCACAATCGACTTACAGGTCTAATTGTAAGTGCCCTGGGAGTTGATCCCCCACCGCATCAAGAAATCTACAAATCTACAATATAATGATAAAGAAAATGTAGAGACGTACATTTCTGCCATTGGATGGGCCATATGAAAACGATTGTCTATTGACCCTCGGGAAATAACTGTACAAGTTATTATTGTCGTTATTGGAACTTGACTTCTGACCCATGGGTGTTATTGCAGTTGCCCGGACGGGCACTGAGTCGATCCCACGGACAAGTCTACTCCCATAAGCTTTTAATTCAGCTCATAAGCTTTAAAACTTATTTTAAAAAGCTATAATTAGGACTATTAACCGATTTAAAAAAATATCTTTAATTATGTGATGTATCAAATTCATAGTCATTCAATGCTATTCCTCACGATTGTAAACATGTATTTTGAAATGAGAGTAAAAGGATATCGCTCTGTAATCAGCGCCGCGCTTTGGTCATTTTTGGAAACATTAGAATGCACCGTAAGTGGCAATATGATAAAAGCTTTTACGAGATGGAGAGAGGCCTCCTATATGAAGTCCTCTTGGTCAAACCCATCGTAAAACGGAGATCTCCTGTACTTTGTTTTTCGGACCAACCCGTTTAAGCATTTTGTCGTGCTTGGAGGGAGCGACCGACAGTTAAGGTCATTTGCGTCGTGTAGGAGGAAGGGTAGGGTTGGAAGAGTGGAAAGAAACCTGTCGTCGGCATTAGTCAGCTCTTATCTTAAGGCGCCACGGGGACCACGGCTCAACGTCCCATCCGACGGACGTAGTGTTGCTCTCAAAGTGTCTTCCACACAACACTCATGCACGCGAGGCATGCAATCGCTGAAAATTCTGTCACCACCGGGATTTGAAACCGGGCCCACGGGGTAGGAAGCCAATTTTTTTGGCACTACCTTATCACCATTAAGCAATTGATCTACAAGTATAGTATATTTCATCGCGAATTTCGAGTAAATTTTGTACTTTCCATGAAAATTTTATGTACAGCAGCCCCTCGCTTTACGATATTAATCCATTCCGAAGGACTGATCGCAAGGCAAATACCATCGTTTACTGAATCGGCATATTTTCCGGAAAATTACAAAATTAATGACATATTGTGCAAGTGGAGACAAAATGAGCGAACGAGTGAAATCGTTTCAGGCTTGACTTGGTGGAAATGCGATATATCCGCGATAAAATAAAAACAACAAGTGGTAATTTCCACACTTTCATAAATATCTCCACTAACTCCATAGGTACCGCGACAATGACATAGAGCGTTGAAAACACATGGTCGGTAGAGGAGTAATATATTGCAGTGTGAAAATTACCATTTGTAGTTATATTTTACCTTGAATAGTACTTTATTTAAATCGAAAAGTATGGAAGTATGCGTTTAAGTGTACTCCCGGGGATCAGTTATGTGAATTTCATAGGTGGCATGCACGTCCATGGTATATTGGTGGCTGTTTCAATATTGTGGTCATTGGACAGTTGTCAATTTATTTTATATTCGCACCGCTAAAATATTAATATAAGATACCTTGAAAATGACATAGTGTCGAAACCATGGTCGGTAGTTGAGTTACATATATATATTAAAGAGTGGATATTACCATTTTTTGTTTATATTTTATCTTGAAAATGGCCGAAATTTGAAATTTTAAAAATCACGTGGAATATCACCATAGATCTTATAACCTGAATTGATCCGACATCTTCGGGTCTCATGAATGTGGATCCCTCCGTCGAGCCGAGTCGATATGCAGTGTCTGGACGAGAGGAAAACTTCGGGAGTTCGATGAAGGCATTGGCGCCGGGGGTCGACAACAGCTGTGGGCGTGGGACAGGGGTGTGGGGTCGGCGTTGCGAGGGAGCGGCGGCTGGGTGTGGGGGCGCGGCTGACTGGATGGAAGGCTTGCTGTCGCCCCTCCTCGGGCGGCTTTCTCGCGGCGCGTCGTCCACTTGAGAGAGCGGGGCGCGCACGGCGGATCAGCAGCGGAGAACGCAGTCACCACGCCCGCCAAGTGGGAAACCAGGTCGGCCGGGGTGGGAAGAGGGGGAAGGGAGGGTATGGCTGCCAAGAAAGAGCGCGTGCTTGCATGGATGAAGGGTAGGGGGAATAGGGGGGGGGGGTTGCTGGAAGAGAGTGAAATTAAAATGACGAAGTGTGAGGCGACCCGATCGAGAAACTTGAACAATTGCTCAGCTGAGAGGCGAGCGTTTCCTTCTGCCCACCGAGATGACTCGCCCATAGTCTCACTAATGATTACCTGCGCTCCCTTATGCGTCATTTTTGTGAAAATGAGTTTCTTTTCCCCTCTTGACCTCTGTATTTAATATGAAAACAGTATCTCGAGTTTTTCTTCAACATAATTATGTACTCAATTTCATTACAACCCCTGATTAAGGTTTATAAATAAAGCTAACTGTTGGCAAAGATTGCATTTTTTCAAGTCCCACACTCCACTCAAGATCAGTATACTTTGTGATTTGGATTAAAATTATTACAAATGTGACATGAAAACAAATAAATTAACGTGTCTGAGATAAACAGTACCCTTATTTGAGTGATTTTTTCAAATTACTCAACCAAGTACGAAAACTTTAACTTAAAATAAAACGTTAACCTCTGCTCTCCCAAATATTTTTCGTCACCATGTAAAAATGTTCTTATGCTCTTGGATTTGTATTGAAGGATTGATTATAAAGGAATAGGGATCATAAATAAGAATAATTACTTTTTGAAGTCGAATATCGATGTCCCATCAGCACTGAGGATGACTTCCTCTTGATTCGAGTATTATTTCTACTATAAGTATATCACACTACTTAACGGGAATATAATTCATTCAGTGCAGCGATCTCAAATGCTGAGTTCGAGTTTTACTTCTGCATGGGTTGGTTGGCAGATGAAAATATGCAAATTTGGCTTGTTGAGGCATTAGTATTATTACATGATTATATGATGTTATCCACATAACGGCATTTTTTGTTTTGCAACTGTGGAAAGTAGTTTGCCTTTCGTAAAATATAGAAAAATCAGTTAACGGGGTATAACACTCCGGAACATGCAGGCATTCCACGGATATTTATCCTGAATTCCAAAACCGTTCACCTTGTTCTTTGAACGGTCGCATTTATAAATAATTTAATAAACCTGTCCGTAGCTTGCTGTCAAATTAATTGGTGGGAATAAAGCATCACTTGGGTAGGCTACGTGCGAGGTCAATTACTTCGGCGTTCGTTTATTGACGAAGTTCTCCTTTGGTGTCTGTATAATGATCACTTTCTATCCACGCTTATTCTAAACTCTAGAGGGCGTCACACTTCAGCTTATTCCTGTTTGCACTGGCGTTGGAATCATCAAGGCTAAGGGTTAGAAGTTTAATTGTGTGCAATGAAGCCCTTCTCTGGCTTTTATTTTTTTGACTTAAATACTTTTGGCACTCTGCCTTTTTCCTCTGACAGGTGTTTTTAATGCCCTTTTCAAAATGAATTTATTTCACAAATAATTACCAATCCAATTAATTTGCAGTGATTTTATTTGATCCGCATATCAAGTTTATGTGTCATCGAATATGTGCATCTAAAGATATTTAATTGCGAATGTAATGCTAATCATCTTAATTTCATCAGCAAAACTTTTCACGCTCCGTAGAAGCCATACATGTGTTGAAATACTTCTTATAATTTGTTTTTGTCGTCCATATAAGAACTGTGTTTATATGTTCCAGATTATTTTGTCCTTGTAATGTTTTGAGATGAATACAGCGCGGTCATGCTGTTATTATTACTATCTAACCTTCTTTATATGGGTATCATTGGCATAAGGCAATCTAGAGCGTGAAATGCTAAACAACGCATTCGAAATCATTTTCATTTGTCAATAAAAATTTCCCTGGGATAGAGATACTGCATTTATATAAATTCCTACGATATTTGATATAAATCGCATTTTTGGACTGGGAAAAACTTCCTCAAAGGTCACAAGGTTTTCACGAAATAATTTGCGAAAAATTTGGTCATTATTGTTTTTTCTATTTTTACAAAAGGTGACTATTATTTCGCCGGTGCGTTTTTAAAATGCGATTATCCTTCTCAGTCCCGGGACATTTGTCGTCATTTTGGCCTGAATTTAATGTTTTCTGGATAATTAGGTTTTGACAAACAAAATCAGCGTTTTTTGTGCATCTGTGTGATTCTGTCATCTGTCAGGAAGCACCGAACAAGTTTCAATGACGACATTTCACCAAACCGAGTGGTAAAAAATTCAATCGTCGATGTATTGTCCACAATACCCCTGGACCGAGGAGGTTATTCATTTTTTTCAGAAATGAGGAAAAGCAACAGGGAATAGGGTGGCAAACAAAGTTGTAAATATTTTGGGGAATGTTGCATATTGGAGCGCCACATTTGAGACGTATTATTTACAAGGAACACTATAAAATTCTCTGTAGAGAGGATTGATGCCAGTTTCACTGGGTTTTGAAGAAGTAAGTAGTCGCAAGAGCTTCTTAAAACTATAAGAGGGGAATGTGGAATGCATTTCCGTACCTTTTCAATCTTCGAATTGCATTACTCCGTAGCAATAATCATATTGAAGGCAATATTTTTCAAGAATGTCCATAATGGCGTTGAGTGCGTATGAAGATACTGACTTCATTGTCTTTGAACCACGATGAGCTTGATTAAACCTTGGAGAAATGGCTTCTATTAATTTTCACTCAATTTATTTTATATGATGGCCTAGGTATCATTGTCTTTTAACCGCGATTGGATTGATTAAACCTTGGAAAAATGTATTCTATTAATTTTCACTCAATTTATTTTATATGATGGCCTGGGTATCATTGCCTTTGAACCACGATGGTATTGATTAAACATTGTAAAAGTGGATTATATTTCTATTTTTACTATTTATTTTTCAATTTCCGTCAATGCTCGTATCGTTAGATATAAAAGAGAGGTATTAGAAACGGGAATTGTAAAATTGTTGTTTCCATCTTTCCTTCTTTTGATTGACACAACGATTTAGCATTGTATTATTTTTCCCTTTTGCGAGTCGGCGTTGTCACGTTGGCAGGTTTGTGTACCCTTGGCTAATCATATCAAGATACCTACGTGTGGTGAAGTGAGGGAATGCACGATTGAGATCTTGTGAGATTGTTTTTTTTTCTTTTCTCGTCGAGAGAATGGAGTTGAGGAGGTACTACTCTCGTTCGATTACACGTGCTGCTCTGGGATTTCCGTGGTCACGAATTCATCCCGTTCATTTGTACTTTCCAGTCTGTGTGTAGGCCAGAATGGAATTATGACTCGCCGTCCCGCGAACGCACGGCCCCACGAGTGAAGTTGCACATTTCGGCGCGTATGAAACACGAAATTTCCCTTCCATGAGAGTCTTTCTGCTCCGAGAGTGAGAATAGAGGTCCGGCTGAATATAACGCAAGGTAGGCGCATATGATGAAACGATGATGGAAATCTGGTAGGAAAATGAAAATGGCTGAAGGAAATACGGAGAAGACGTAGCAATGTATTTTCGAGATACGTATCTATTTTACCTTACGCAGATTTCTGACCTCATCTTCATTAAAAGGAATCCATCGAGATCCGGCTTGCAAAGAATATCCTCAACCAGGGATGGCAGTCGATTCTAAACGGAAGTTATAACCAGTAAAATTTCAATAGTATCGTTCCCGGGAGCGAAATGTAGAAACGAAACGAAATGGATTTTAACTCGGGAAGCTAAACTCAGGGTCAAAACGAAATCGGAATCAAAACTACTTCGGGTGGAAACTAAAATAAAACTCTAAGACGAAACGAAACGCAGATAATGTTTCGAACCGGAAGGACCACGTGCATCACCTTTGAACGGTTAAGTTTCGACTCAAACACCGAGTACAAAGCGTGGTTGAATGAAGTCGAGGTTCAGCCTTCCGCCATTAGATTCATGGGGCACTCATTTTTTTATCACTAGCAGGGGAACGGTGAGCGCAAACTGACCATTCGATTTTTAAGCTCAATGGTTTAACCTCTCTACCCATATGTCAAACGTAATGGTTCGAAACTATTCTCCCTTATCCCCCTTCCCTCAACTTCTCGGATCGAAACTTGACTATGAGCGGCGGAGTTTCGATTAATTTAGTTTCGTTCCCGGGAGTAAAGTTTCGTCCCGGGTCGAAACTAAACTCCTTGGTGATTTTATTTTCGTGCGGCAACGAAACTAAACCTAGACCTCGTATTTTCGTTTCCCTCCGAGTCGATAGGAGGCCATACTTGCCATCCCTGTCCTCAACCGCGACGCCGGATATTCACTCAGCTATGCTTGTACTCTGGCCCTTAAGAGAATTCGGTTGGTTGACTACTGGTATAAAGAGTAGGAAAGAATTTGCCGACTTCATCCACTCGCCATCAGCCCTCATGATGGGACGCGACTCGGGTTTCCGAAACGTCGTCCGAATGGAGAGGGAGATATCCGGCTGGAAGCCCGAATAGCCTTTTTTGGCTGTATACGCCGGGAAATCATTAGATCTTACTTCATCTTCATTACCCTGTCTTTAGCTTTATCATATGAGAACCTTAGAAGACAAGGAGTACAAGTGTAATTTTTATACTTTTGGGAATACGTGGAGATAATGGTTGGTGGGGAACATAATATTGTTGTTGGAATGAGTTCCTAGTGAATCGCTGAATCTATATACATATACTACACTCTGATTCACTTGTACACCTTTGCCACGAAAATGTTGTGCACCACACACCGACCATTATTTGCAATTATCTCCGAAATTATAAAAATTGCACTTTTACCCTTTATCCTCCTGGTTCCCCAAATTTCGTCCTCACTGCGTTCGTATCTTTCTAAATCCCAGTCAATTACGGTCTCCTTTGCCTTGAGGTCTGTGATCTATTCATTTCATTGGGTGATTTAATCATTCTTACACACATGCCCTGCACGTGTTAGGTTTCGGCTTTTTGCTATTCTCCAAGTGTCTGAGCGATGACATTCATCTCTTAGTTGCCCATATTGTTTATCACTAATGATTTTTTTTTCATTCTCTGGACCAAAGAGTATTCTCAGCACGATTTTCATTGACTCTTAGCTGTTTTATGTATTATTTTATTAGCCTTATTTAGCTTGTTCCGAACAGTAACGTGAGAAGGATTATTAAGCGGTTATTTTGGTTGTCAATCTCTAAAACTGTCTCTGACTTTATTTCCCCAAGACTTGGTGCGTATTTTATATTTTTACTATTCAAGCACCAAGTTAATGTTAAATAGCGGTAGAATAATTATTATGTGATCCTATTATTATCCATCTATCTGTGAAATACCATTGAGGATGCATAATATTCCATAGAGTGCCAATCACGTATATTACAAAAGAGGATCCTCGATTCTGCCTCAAAATGTGTGTCAACCACCGCGCATTTAAATGGGTTTACAAAAGTCGCCACGCGCGTCACTGATGGACAAATTTATCCCAGGTTCACGGGGAAATAAGGTGTAGTTAGGGTTATTAACCGAAATCTATACACATGATGAAATTATATACGAAATTTATTACTTTTCATTGCCATACCTCGCAATTACAAACATTATAATGCAAAATATTGGAAAAAGTGGATAACATTCCACTCATCACCGCGTCGCGAACATTTTTGAAAACCGATTAAAATGCGACCGAAGTGGCAACAGAAATCACTCTTCAATGGGATGGCATTGGGCATCCTCTATGCAGTCCCCTTGGTGTTGATCTTCGCCACCGGGCAATAGGCGATATACTGGTGCGAATCGACGTGGGATGGGTGAAGCGAAAGGACTTGGTTTCGGTGGACCCGGTGGAAGGTCAAGGTGGGGCGAGAGATAAAACATGTGTGGCAGGAAAGAAAAGGTGGAATAATGGGAGGTTGGGACCTCGAGAGGTTTGTGGTGGGTGAGGACTGGGGTGAAATGACTGTTATTAAGGGAAAACCGAGTCGGCATGTTCCTTTCTTTAGCGTTTAACCCATTGTCGCTATGGTAACCATACCGGAGATTCCGAAATGGAAAAGAAACCGTGGGGTGAAGGCAAATATCAAAGGCAAAATTTCCGGCCATGATGGGGGCGGGGTAAAGTCCTCACCTGCCAATCCGCAGTTCGCGTGTTCGAGTCCCGCCTGTGTAAGTTAGAGCCCCTATCCAGGGCATGGTTGTTAGTGCTCGAGTAATTTTGAAGGGTCAACGAAACCCCGATGTAAAGGCGTGGTAGCGCTGTTTTCGGTGGTAATTTATAAGAATTGTTTGATAATAATTCAAGAAATGAAGAAATTGCACGATTTAACCAAAATTAAAAGTGCTCCGATCGGCCGGAAAAATGGTTTCTCGTGGTCTTGATTTGAAAATTGACAATTTTTTGAAAAATCGATTTTTTTACGCCTCAAATGCCCTCAAAAAATATAGGCATATAGGCAGCACTATAGCAGAAAGAAAATACAGTGTTTCGACAATTTTTCCCAGGGTTTCAGATTTGGAGAATACCTTATAATATCTATTTTTTCAAAAGAATCCATTTTTAACTCTTCTCAAAATAAATGTTGGGAAATATTGTATAAAAGGCTAGACGACGAAATGTTTTTGAAATGGAAAGCGAAAGTGTTTGATGGAAGCGATTGGATTCGCGATTCTCACGTCGGAAGAAATAGCTCGAGCTGCTTTTGGCCCTGAAATTGTTTGAGGCGAAACTTTTGAAACGAAAGGCAGTCACTATCTATCGACTGTTCTCCTCTCCCCCTCTCTCTCTCTCTTTCTCTCTCTCTCTCTCCATCGTGGTGGAATTTCGTGAGCCAGATACCGGGGAGAACCCGATTTTTCCAAGTCATCAACTTTGCGGCTGATGCTGGATACGTATATTTTACTGTTGCGGCGATCGCTAAGCAGGGCACCTCTCGTTTCAAGGTCTTGCGTCACCCATAGTAAAGGCCTTAATTGGCTGCACGTTTTTTTGTAAGTTCCGCCTTTTAATAAACTAGTCGAGCTGTTCCGGGTCATATATATTTATCGGGCGGTTACCTTTTCAATCAAATAAAGATTTATAATTCTATGGAGGAGTGCATGATGCTAATAGGCAACACGAGGCGTACTTTTAAAAATGTTTTCTCATTTCAACAATCTTCTTGTGAGCGTTTTCAGTTTCCCGTCTGGTTCTGAAATTGTGAAAAATAAATTTATCAATTATAGGCGTGGTTTTTTTACAGTTTGATTTTATTTTAATCATTGGGTGTGCTATTTCCAAGCGTGCATTTACATGAAAGACCGATCTATTTCCTTCAGATCGGGTATTCAAATTGAATTATACCACCAGGCGTATAATAGGCTGAGGTGGAATTCAAAATAGATATCTCATTGTGAGTAGTCAGGCTCGATATCATTTCGACAAGTTCATTGGGTCACAGTCTTTAAGTTATGCGTTAAATTGAAATTTGTTTACGGTTAGATACTTCGGTACTATGCATAAATAGATACGCCCAGTCATCATTTAGGTTGGTAGTCCCAGAATGAATTCGAACCATTGAGGTCACACTGATTAGATTTTCACCTGAGGAGCCCATTCGCGACAAGATTACATGCTGGTTGTTTCGGATTGCGCATTCGCAGCACCGTTTATAATGCGTGTGACGCTAGATATCTTGGGCAAACTCTTCATGAAGATTTGTGTTGACGCGACCGCTGTAAGATGCAAAATTGAGAGCGAAATTTAAGAGTGAAGACAGGTCTTTAATCGTGGCAGATGGAATGTATTCTTGCTCTCCTCTTCAATCCTTAGGAAGACATTACTCAACAATTTATCTAACTCTTGGAATTCAATGCCTAAAGCCTTTAGTCCATTGAAAAATATTACCTAAATGTATTGACTTGATCAGGTTTAATGTCTTGTAATCCCAACATAATGTAAATTAAAACCAGCTAGCAATTTTCTCCGACCACTTCCATTGATACGACCGGTTTCAATGCATTCCTTACTACCGCCACCTGACGAAAAGGCGTAATGTATTTAAATCGGTCGTATCAATGAAAATGTTCTTGTGAAATTGCTAGTAAGTTTTAATTTACAGTATGTTATAATTTCACGAGATTGAGCCTGAATCATCCCCGAATACTGCCTGTTTCAATACATTTTGTATTTTCGTCAGGTGATGATAATAAGTTACGTATTGAAAGCGGTCGTGTGAATAAAGGTGTCTCTGGAAAACTGCTAGTGAGATTCAATTTAGAATGCATTACCTTGACCATTTATCTAGCCCTGCGAATCCAACGCCTAGAGGCCCACGCCCTCAGAGGTGATGCTATTTACCGATCCATTGTTTGCCACATCGCCTATCTCGGGACTTCAGCTTAGAACACTTTCGCTTCTCGAAGAGATCAAAGGGATGGTTGGGAATGGAAAAATAAAAAGGGAGTACACGAGTGCTTCCGGGCACCATTTTTCATCCCTCTCGGAGGCAATAAAAGCCAGTCCCGTTTCCGAATAATGAGCGTTGGGGGAGTGTGCGCAATTGCTTGCCTTTTCTTTCCACGTCCCGCCATTCTGGAGTGGAGGAGTTGTTGGTCGTGACAAAGACAAGTCGAGTTTGCGAGAGCAAAAGGGCGAGGCGGTGCTACGAGAGAGAGGGAGAGAGAGAGGGGGTGTGAACTCGCCCCCGGGCTGAAAAGTAGGCTTGATCGACGGCAGATTTTTCGCCGTCGACTTTCTAAGTGGCCGAAATTAATGAATGTATACACTGCTCCGTATTCAGCTGTACGCCAAAGAAGAACACGGGAGGGTTGGCCACGTCATGAGCAGGAGCGTAGCTAGGAATTAAGGCTAGGGGGGGTTTCAGGCGCAATTAATACTGGGGTGTCTGGGGGTATGGCATACCTGCCAGGGTAAGCGGGAGGTGCGAGGGCCCTCCGCCGGTAAAAAATTAAGATTAATGGTTAAAAATGGTGAGTTGAGTAAAAATGAGTGAATGGTGAGTGACGGCCTTCTGAGGGATATTTTATTAATCCTTACACTATTCTATAAGTAATAATGATCTAAATAAATAAAATAGATTAAACTTAAAACATTGTCTGAGCTCTGGGGGGGTTTTATCCCCCAAACCCCCCCCCCCCTCGCTGCGCCACTGGTCATGAGATCCATCAGGGGGGAGCGGGTTGGTGTGGTGGCTAGAGTGTTGGCTAGAGTGGTGGTTAGAGTGTTAACCCCTTCCACTTCGATTTATTTTCCGAATATCGAACCCCTATACTCTCTTTATTTTTTCTGTGGTTCATTTTCAAGTGTTAGGTATTGAAATGATAATTTTGTAATTTGTAATCAAAGCAGAAACGTGAAATAAAATGTGATTATTAAAAATGGAGAACACAGCTATCGCTACTCGAATAAAATCATTTAATCCTTCCAATGCATCATGTTTCAGTGAATATTAATTATTTATTTATACTATGAATGTTTTAAGATTTTTAAGCTTTCAAAATAATTAAATTGCACCTCAAAATAGTGCTAAATTTATGTAAATCCGATGACGAGATACACTCGTCATTGCGCGCTTTGGCATCGCAAGTTCATGACGAGCTATACTCGTCATTACAGCGGAAGGGGTTAAACAATTGGCAATTTTCCATCATTCTCCCATAATATATTCTAGAATTTTCTCTTGACCGCGTAATTTTCAAGCAGTCAATTGAAACTTCTAACCTTGCATGGTTCTTGCCTCTGGGGAACTCTTCTTTGCAGAATGTTACATTCGTCACGAAGGACATTTTACTTAGTCCGCGGGGATCGGTTTGGTGTGGCGGCTAGAGTGTTGGCTTCCCACCCGGCGGGCTCGGGTTCAAATCCCGGCGGTGGCAGAACATTTTCAGAGACTGCCCGATCCCTGCTTGAGTGTTGTGTGGAGGACATTTAAAGCGCAACACTCCGTCCGTCAGATAGGACGTTAAGCCGTGGTCCCCTTGGCGCCTTACGTTAAGAGCAGGCTAATGCCGACGCCGGGTGTCTCTCCCATACCCTTCCCTCATGGAGCAAATGACCTCAGCTGTCGGTTGGGGGGGACGAGGGGATAGATCCCTCCCCCAAAGCCTCAGAGAAATAACAGAATCATAAAAAAAACTGTCGTCTTTATTTGATATATAATAACTGCATCCGCTTAAAGTTAAATTTTAAGCGGCAAAATGATGTGAAATGTACATCCAGGCATGTCATTTTTCAAAAATTTTCCCAGACACCACTGCCTGGAGGGGGTTTGCCATCCAAGGCCATCCCATCCCCCCCAAAGCGTATTCCTAGTTACGCCAATGCTATGCATGCATTTACTCCGATGTACTCAAAAAAGTTTCCCAGCAAATTCATTGTGCTGAAATGAAAGAAAATAATAATTGATAGGTGCGATTTTCGAGCTATGTGGTTTTATTATAATCATTAGTTGTGCAAGTTTATAGCGTGCATTTACATGAAATTTCGATCTTTAACGTGAAGATCTGGTATTCAAATTGAAGAATACGACCAGTTGTAAGACTGTGAAGGGCTCCAGATAACATCACTAGAGAATTCGAAACCATAGAAGATGACCTTTGAACGTCAACAATGAGACTACAATCTCATTTAAGAGTTTAAAGAAAATGTTAGTGAAAAGTCTAATCTGTAGTGTATCGCTTTACGGAGCGGAAGTATGGACACTTAGAAGGACGAGAGAAGACTGGAGGCGTTCGAAATGTGGGTGTGGACAAAGGAGGAGGAGCGACAATGTGCTGGACATGGTGGGTGAGGAGAGGCAGCTTCTAGATTAGATACGAAGGAGACAGAAGGTATGGGTGGAGCGAGTAAGCGGGAAGGGGATGTTGAAAACAGTGTTAGAATTTTGGGTAAACGAAGGAGAGGAGAATAGGATTTTTAGATAAATTGAAAGGGAGTAGGCCTCTTGAAGATGGAAGTCCATGAAGGGAGGGTAGACTGCGAGAATAATGATAATAATTAAGTTTATTTTCGTGAGCACTGAGGCCCATGAGAAAATAAATGTACAACTTTTTTTCATTTTCAGCATTGGTACATTCATAGAAGAAAACAAATAAATAGGTAAATAGAATTTCAGACAAATGCATCCTGTGCAGATCGCCAATAGCATGAAAACTATTCAGCAAAACAGTATATGCAACAAAAGAAAAAAATCAAACTTTGATATAACAGACTAATTACAAGAATCTAAGGTGATAATTTATTATGACAATAGTGTCAAACAAACGATATTTTATTTTTATTTTTGCCTAAAACAAACCAAAACATTAGGATAACACTGTGATTTAACACAATTCTAAACTCAGTTTTAACCATTTTATTTATTATTTCATTATTTTATTTATTTATTCATTTATTTATTTTCTTCTTAAACACTCCGTGCAAGCCTACCTTAATTGGTAGGAAACTTTCATAATGATAATGATGAACTCATTGTAGTTGTCCCAATGTCATCTCCCATGGTTTCGAATAATCCGAGTAATCGCAACTGGACGTGAGCGGTTTTGGAGTGGTGTGGTGCAAGTTGCTCGGAAGTGGGATGTACGCGAGGGGGAAAGGAGAGTTGGCGGTGAGGTTGGGGGAGGGAGGGGTTGAGGGGAAGTGGAGAGGGGCGTGGCCGGGAGACTGGAGGCGCTATCGCGGGAATGGAGAGCGGAAATACAAGGACGAGCGGAGGAGTGTGAGCAGGTGGTGTGGAGTGGTATGGGGGACCTGCACACGATATTGCCGGAAAAAAAATGTGGAGTGCGGGAAGAGAGGAAATACCTACGCTGATTTTTCCCTACCGTATTTTTACCGTGATTTCCCTAATTTATTTTTCAAGTTGGATGTTAACTTGTTCTTTTGCCACCCAATATAATTTGGATAGTCAGTTGCATAAAGACTGGGACGTGCAAAAAGCGTAAAGAAAAAATTGGTTCAACTCAGAGAATTTGTTATTGTCGCGCTTCACAGCGAAACGTGGAGTGCGCCAATAAATTTATTGGAAAATTGTGCAGTGTTGCACGCAATTAAACGTAAAAACAAATTACAAGCAGGATCTTTTTTGTTATTACTTTTTTGCAATATCCTGCCTTTTTCTGAGATTTACATTGCATCGGCTAGAATCGATTTTACTTAATTTGTAAAATAGTTGCCAATAAATATTTTGAATTATACCTCATATTTTTTTTAATGGAAAGATTTTAATTTTTATTCAATTAAATATTCTTTGGGTATCGCCCTGGAAGCAAAAAAATTAAGTAATAAGAACTTGGCTCAATAAAAAGGGAATTAAATACACGAAAACATAGATATGGCCTCGGCTTACTTTTGCTACCATTATACCTTGTAGTTTTGTTTCGTAATGGATCGATAACTTATTTTTATTTATTTATTATTCTCTGGGTATCACCCTTGGAACAAAAAACTACTTTAAGGAAGAAGAACATGGCTCAAAGAAATAGCAATAGGTACACGAAAACGATAAATATAACCTCGGCTTGCGTTTGCTGTAAGCCTGCCTTTAGTCGAGATGAGCGGAGTAAAAAATAAGATATAAATTAAGCGAACAGGAGGAAGGACAGTTTGCCGCGGCGAAAGGAAAGAGGGGGAGGCAGTGTTGCCGGTAGAGCAGATTTCTTTTGGCACTTGTTCGTCGGCTGAAATATCTCGATCGGCGCTCTCAGCACTTTCCATGTCGGCTCTTGACCTTTCGTTTTCGGTTCCACGGACGCTGGATCTTTCCTGAAGTGGGACTCCACCCCTTTTGATACGATGTTGATCGCGCCTCCGTTCATCCACGTTGCCAGGGAGGCGGCTTTGAAGGGCTTCAGCCTCCTCATTCCTACGTAGATTTTTAATGCATTTGGCGGCTCACTACCGTCATATCTGACCGAAGTAAGTAGTGAAATGAAGTTCATGAAATCTGTCAGAAATCGGTCGCTTGAAGCTGTAGAGGTTGAGTTTCTTCTAACCCATATAAAAAAAGAGCTTTCACCAACGCACAAAAAACCGGTAATTAAAAAAATCATCAGTTGTGTCTATTTCAATTTTACTTTCTTTCATTTTCTTACTTATCTTTAATTTTTTGATATTTGTATTTCATCGTCTTAAATTGCTTAAAGTTAAGAAAATTTGTTAGGTGATATGTTATTTCCCATGAAATCCAATTGTAGGAAAATAATTGACCATGCATGTATTGAATTATACCTTATGCTCTCTCAGTGTTATGAAATACATTTGAAATCAAATAAGTAATCTAACTTTTAAAGAGCGCGATTTCTGTCTTTTAGAACAATCCTTTATCATATTTCAACATATTTTTAGAAGCAGCCCCTACCATTGGCATTGCCAGAACTTTGAAACATGTTTATTGAACAAGATATTTGGAAACGAGAATGAGAGTAATGAAAAACCTCGTGACTTTATTGTACTGCCATTCAGTATCTATTAATATTTAATGTGACGGAGAATTTAATAAATTGATAGGTTACATAGTTCCTTGATCAGTTGAAAAACATTCTAAGTGACTATGAAAAAATGGTATTGAAGGAATGCCAACTTCATGACCTCATAGTGTTTATGAATATTTTTATTAATTTTTTAATAACCAGCAAACTTTCAATATTTTAATTGGGGTTTTCGCGCGACTTACATAAGTGTATACGTGTATTTTAATTAAAATTTTATCTTAAATATTATGCTTATTTGTCACAAGTCGTTGAAGAGAAACCGTATGAATTAATGCCCTGAACGGTTGGCTAGGTGTTGCTGATAGTTTCATGAGGACTCGATTATGCCCAAATAATTTTTAAATGTCGAAATAATTTCATGCAAAGTTCCGTCTTGCTCTCTGGGTCCAAAAGAACTTGGTCATTATTTTTTCGCGGCTAAATATTCATATTGTCAGTATTTTAAGGATTTACGCACGATTATTAAGTTTTTGGCACCATCATTTGTGTTTGGATATTTACTCTCCTTCGTTTATTCGTCTTTCACTAAAACTATGTCTTCAAAGTTTCACTCAGCCTAGTCCGGAGTAAGTCGTTTAAATTTGTGCAAGTGCATACACTTATGATGGCTCATACGCTGATGAGTTGAGAGAAAAGACGGGAAAAATTAGCCAGTATGAGGTTTCTTTCCGTTGATTTATGGCGAAGGAAGTGAGTTACCGGATGCTATTGAGGATAACGATTTCGGACGGATACTTTGCAGTTGGCAATTTGAAGGAAGTGGCCCGTATGCGGAAATTAGGTTTGTTTGACCTCAAAAATGCGTGGTCTGAATATCAAGCATTTCACTAAAATGTTGACAATCGAGATTTGCGCACTCCGTTCGAGAAATTTTTTGCGCGTGCGTTGTAAACCCTCGGTCCGGAAAATAAGTTACGATGAAAGCACACTATCCATCTGTAATTGAACCAGTCTTCCATATGCGTGTGAGGGTAGGCCATCATCCATTCATGTGAGGCGCAAGTATGGCGATTCTCATTTTTATCAGTGAGTTTTTTTTAGTTCATAGAGTAGGAGAGAAGAGAAGCCTCATCAAAACCTTAACAAGAAGACGAAACAACCTTATAGGCCTGATGAAGACAATCGTCGAGGGACAAGTGGAAGGCTAGAACGGAAAAGGAATACCTCGAACAAAATACACGGAACAAGTGAAGAAGGATGTGAACGAGAATAAATACGTAGGTGTGAAAAAATTAGCTGATAGGAGAGCTTAGTGGAGAGCTGCGTCAAACCAATCCCAGGATTGTTGACCAATGATGATGATCTATTTTTATTCATCATGAAAATAAGTTTTGAAAATTTAATCGGTGTCTTTCCGGTATCTAAAGGCCAACTTGAGTTCTTATTAGTAATATATCTTCCGCCAATCTTCCGCCAACTCGTGAGCGAATGGTAGCAATGTAAGTATTAAATGGTTGTTGATTGTTAGATATTGCCCGTGATTGTTGAAAGTCGCCTATGTCGTTGATGGCTATCATATGTCACCAGTCCTGTATTGGGACAAGTTGAAAAATGTATCCGCGAAAAATAATTATATCCAAGGGCTTTTCGACTAGCGGGTAAAAAGGAATTTAGTATGAAATTAGCATTCATATATTTGCACACTTATTTTCCTGATCGATGGTAAACAGCATGGGCTCATAGCACATTCATCGAACGAGAAGTAAAAAAAAATAATCTCGATCATCACCATTATAGACATCATTAGACGGAGTCAATCGCTTAGAATGGATTCATTTTGAGCGGGAACAAGTTGCAGAGGATGAGACTTGAAAGGGCGGGGAGGGAAGCAAGTCACGTGAATATAGGAGAGGGGGAGGATGGTTGTGATATGTGGGCACTGGAGCGGAGGAGTCTGGGAGGTGGCTGTCGGATGGACCGAGGTGAAACAAAGCTAGGCGGCAAAGGGAGAGATAGAGAGTAATGGATTCGGAAATATAAAAGACGCGCCCACCACACTGCGTTTCGCTTCTCTCTTTACCGTAACTCAACACCATCCTCACTCCACGTCCGTGATGAATGGCGAATCGTTTGAGAGACTTGAGCAGAAATCCATCTGCCCAGATGCTTATTCCGCCACATTTACCGTCGCTCCAGAAACTTATTTATAGAGCTGGAATCAGTAAACTTTAATTTGTAGTGTAAGTTGGATTTCAGATGGAATATTTATTGGGATTTTGGGTTTTATGCTAATTTCGCGAATATTTTAGTGGTAAATCAAACTCTCAAATGTCAGAGTGAATTAAGTGAAATTAAGTTCCTATCAACGACATTATGATGCTCTCAATACTTTGACTCGGATATGAAAATCGTGGCCTACCTTCTAGTAAACAATTTGCTAGTGCTCATCGTAGTCTACTCAAACGAAGGAAAGCTAAATACTTCTTCTTCTTATTTTTCTTTCTCTTATCCCCTTTTGCTATTAAGCGTCGGGGTCCACCAGCCACTTTCCAAAATATACAAAACTAAACACATAGCTAAATACAAAATTAATGCCAATGAAGTATTGAGGGGCTGAAAAAAATCAAGAAATAATTCTCTGGGAATTCACAGTAAGTGCGTTTAAAAAGAAACTTCTTAAGCTGTCACTTTCGCACTTTCGTAAAATTATTTACACCAAGGACGAAATTTATCATGGCAAAATCATAAAATTAAGCCGGGATTTGTACTAGTATACCCTGATGCATACATTAGTGGTATTTGGTAGATGTGGGCTGGCCGAGTATGTTTGCGAAGTATTTGCATCCATATTCGAGATTCTTAACTATATTTCCGATTTATGGAACGGGAAATTGTATTATTGGAAAAAAGTATGCGTACCGAAAAGAAAAAAACTCTGGGGGACGTGACTTGGAGTTAGAGCAGCCTAATTAAACTGTGATCCTTAACTGAATTCCCTTCTTCTACTGCAGAAATTTAAATTTGCATGAACGAATATTCGTAAGAACGTCGACATAATTGTTCAAGGTGGCCTTCGATCAAGCAGTCGGCTTCGAGAGAATTTCCAGTCGTTGTTTCAGGAGGAAGTGGAAGCCACTGATTTCAGAAGTGATAGCGGTTTCAGTCGGTTGAGCAGGAATTCATTAATTCCAAAGTCGCGTATACAACATCTGATTTATGTTGAGTTTCGTGAGAAACACAACATAAATTCTAGTTCTTCATGTTGTGATTTTGGTTTATGTAGAATATTGGTAATTCTAACGAAGATAATATTTTTCAGGAAAAATTGGGCCAAAAAATATGCCATTGTACCTTTTTAAAATTAAAATTATTATTAATTATTCATTCAGTTATCATTACTGTAACTGACGATGCATAGCAATTAGATGGGTGCTGCAAGATATCTTATTCCTCTTTGAGTATTGCTGTTATCTATAATCTAAATATCGATCAACTCCCCAAGTCCCTTTAAAACTATGTAACTTTGCTTTTCAAGTAAGTTATTAAAACAGTACGTATCACACGAGCGTCGAAGTTTCCTTTCTGCCATCAATCTCTGCTCAAAATTAACGAAGCACGAATTTCTGGAATAAATGTAACTAATTAAGTTGCTATGGCTGTATTAATTTTTTTTGGAAAATGATTCCTAACGATCAATATTATGAATATGTGGGTGGTTGTTGAGACGAACCTTTTGACATCATCATCATCATCTTAAGTCATCCATTCGAAGATTGGTTGGACGCAGTTCTCCACCCCGCTCTCATATCTGCTGACCATTTCATATTTGCATATTACTTCTTTTTACACCCTTAATTACCTGTCTTATGTTACCTATTCGGGGCCGTTATTTGCATTCTCCCTGCGTCCTCTTTATCCTTCGACGATTTTTTCACTTGGTCATCGTGATGAGGCCGATTAAGTTGTCTTGTCTACTTACTTGTGTTTTAGAAGACTTTTCCTTTCTCTCCCACTCTTCCCAGCACCTCCTCATAATTTACTCGGTCGCTACATGTTATCTTCATCATTCTTCGGCAGCACCACATTTCGAATGTTTGAGACTCTTTTGACTTCTCTGCTGCTTTCAGCGTCCATGCATCGCTCCGATAGAGAAACATGCTCCATACGCAGCATATGATTGATTGTTTCCTTGCTTCTTTGGGCAGTAGAACGAAAGGCGTCGGAAATTTTCCTGGCCGAAAAAGAATTTCTTTTCCGTCCGTTTCATTTTTTTCGAATCCGTCAACTCGATCAGCTAAGCCGAGAAAGGGAGGGACTGCGGCGACCGGGCATTCGGAAAGGAGAGGGCATTTCTCACGTCCATTTGTGCGTGTTAAACTCTCGCGCTCTTTGGAACATTGGAGGAATAATTTTCCTTCTCATATCTAATGTTATAATTGATGTTTTTTACGCTCCTTTTTCCCATTTTTCCCCCACCGCCGTCAAAATTGATTTCACTCGACGGCATTCCAGAGGAAAGATAAGTTGCCAGCAGAGACATTTTATCGGCGAGAAGCTGGTGGCGGGCAGTGAGAGTTGTCTCTGTGGATTGGCTGGCATTTGATCCTCAGTCTTGTCTCAGTGCCTCCATTTCTTCCGACGCCAGCTGAGGCTGCCTCGCCGCATTACATTGTAATCGATCACTTTCTAGTTCGGCGGAATGACACCCTGTCGTGCGACGCCATGAATGCCGATTTCGTGAAGGATCATACACAGGAAAATGCAGTCGGCGCTTTTAGTTCATTCCATTGGGATTTCAATTTTTTTGCTGAGATTAAAATTTCAGAATTTTTGGTAGCGTGAGCACTTTTATCGTAACCTGTTGTCCATATGTTTATGTTTTGTAATTTATGCTATCAAGTTTGCCTTCTCTATTTTAGCATCTTATTTGCAAACCTTTGAATAATGGATGTAAGTTTAAGATTTTGTATTCGTGTCCGCTGAATTTCTTTGATCACATGAGAATGTAATCGTAAGACATCTAATTTATCTTCATCGCCGTGGGTGGACTATCAAGTATCTCTTGTGCTAGAGTTTTATTTAATGGCTTTCCTTTCAATTGAAGAATCAATAATGATCATGATGAAGTTGGGTGTATAAATGTTTTGAATAAGTTAAAATAAGATTAAAAATTTAAATCAGCATAATACATGACACTTATTTCCTATAGAATACATCATCCCCTTTTTATCTTCCCACTTTTTTTTACTGTGAGGAACATCTATATTTTTTTACCATGTGCATTGACACTTCTATCTAGCTATCTATTCAAGGGAAAGTCTAATATTTTTAATCCTTGCTGTAGTTCATTTGGGCTTTGTTTCGTCTCCAAAGAGGTTCTTTTCAATGAAAAACTAATCTATATAATTTCAGATTTGGTCGCCATAACTCAAGCTATTTTTAAGCCGCACACAGGTCGTTAAATTACTCTTATCTGACTCCAGACCACTTTCTCACAATGCATTCGATTACGTAGCCCCTGGTGTTCAATTTAAGAGGTTTTTACGCTCTGGCCTTTAGCGCACGGACTCGACACACTTCGCATATCGTCGCCTCGAATATTTCTTTCTCTCCTCTTTGTTTCGCATCGCTGAGACTGACTGTTTCTCTTACGCTTCCCTTCTCTTGAGCGCGGGTTTATACGCATCTCCGCAGTCTCCTCTGATGAAAGGTGTAATAGTTGCCGATACCGCTAGTGATTTTGCGCGCTCCAACGGCTAGTGTGAACAGTTTCGTTATACCGCGACCGGGGAAATTTCTTGGCTCTTGAAAGAGAGAAAGTTGCTGTGCCGGTTGGTTTATCATTTTCCAGTTTGGAAATTAAATTTTTTGAACGCGCCGACTTTGGATCTCGGCTCTTGGGTGTTTCGCTTGGTTATGTCAGCATCAGCTCAATTGACCTGCTTTGGTCCTTTAAATACGAATTCTAATCGTCATTGATTTAGGGTTGTGTGGATTGTTAAAATTAACTCTCCCATTTGGACCGTTAAGGTCATGTTTTGCCGAAGCTTTCTAAAGCTGAGAGACACTGATAGGATCCGCCACAGAAATTTTTGTAATTTACTGTGAGAATGAACTAAGGATAAGTTGGAGAATTAGCTAATTTTTACTCCAAGGATGGCTGCATATTTTTACTCGATGTTCCTGAGTCGTTTCATTTACTCTTCAGTATTTGCTCACATATCTACTTTTTCGATATTTCTGTGTGTTTGTGGTTTCATTCCAAGGTAAAATAAACGAAATCAACTTATGTTTACAAAGTGTTTCCCCATACATTCTGAAAACTTCAAGTTGATACCGTTGCTTTTAAACGAGTAACATTTCAAGGAAAGAAAGCACATTGCGACCGGTCTAGAGGGAGTGATACATCATCATTTTAACTCTTTTAAGTGCTAACTGGCCAATCAATCTATTGCCCCTGGGGAAACGTGCAAATAACACAAATCTATCGGTCGAGTGACTTAAATAAATAATTTTTATTCAAAAAGTTTTTAAAAGTTTAACAAAAGATTCATTAACATTGGTGAACTTTTCATCAATGACCTATGTATTAAAAGCGTAAATTTGAAAAAAATTACTTCAGCGCATTCATTTTGGAGTTCTTACTAAATTCTAAGGCCGTTTTACACGGGGCACGCAATTGCGCAGGTTAGAACTGCATTAATTCCTCATTATAGCGCGCAACTGCGACAATTCACGAACAAAATTAGAACAGGGGGTATTTTTGCCGTCTCATGTCCATTCATTCTCGCATGAGTTCTAATATTTCACCGCTTTACACGCCGCAATTTGGACTGCGCCTTCGTACACGCGTCAGATTGTGAAATTACGTGCACCGTGTAAAAAAATGCCTATAGTGAAACCGTACGAATTAGTCCTAAAATCCCTGGCATTTCTTCTCGCACACTTGGTAAAAAGAGGCTGGAAAAATAAAAGGGTTATAACTGGGCGAGACCGCTTTGTCCAAGTGGAGGTTAGCGTGGAAGGGATGGTTCGAATATGCTCTCTTCTGCGAAGGTCACTACCGCGCACTGGCTCTCGAGGACTCGGATGTGGCTCGTGTGTTCGCGAAAGAAAGAAAAAAAGAGGTGGAAGGAGACTCGATAAGTATCGCTTTTTTTATACCAGATGGCATTGACTGCTTTTTTTTCAAAAGTAGCAGTTCCTCCTTCCGTGGGAAGTTGGTTGGCCGTTGTCCCTCCTGCTCTTGTGCGGCTCTCAGACATCACTTTAACCCCATCCCACCCCATCAATCGGTCGAAGGGGGATGAGACAAGGTTGAATCCCCTCCTTGGTGGCCGGGAGAAGTGAAATCGGAAGGATCCGCATGGGAATATGCCCTGCGAGCTCTGCGTTGTCCGCGCCGTGAAATCACTCTCACGCGATAATTAGTGCTAATCCGCTCATTCGCTCCTAATTGCCCGCAATTCGTTAGGAAGCTCGGCCACCCCCACGGGCCCCGTTTCACCACGAGAGCAATGGAGAACTTGCAAGGCTTTTTGAACAGCCAATTAAACTCATGCATTGTATAGAAAATCAAAAATCTATATTATAAATATTTATACTTTCCTTTAACCTGAGTGACGCATATTAATTGAACAGTAGCGCCCTGAAAATATTATATCGTTTTAAATGTTGCTTTTTGCGCGCCATTTTGGTAGCTGGACGCGTGACGTCATGCATGCCTTTCCGTGGCATGGTAAAGTTTAATCAACCGTATACATTTCGATCAATGGTATCTAACTATTGCGAAGGGGTATGTTTTATATTTGAACTAGTTTTTCTTTAGGGATACATTGAACGCGTATTAAGTTTCATTCGTCTGTACGCACATAAGTTCTGTTTGATGATTTTATTGCCTATATTATTTTATTACCTCATCTCGCATTTGTTTTGAGTTGCCACAGTGAGATGAAAACGGGGTACAATCATGTTTGATCCTAAAGTCCGTTTTACGTGGGGCACGTACTTGCACAATCTGACGAATGTACGAAGGCGCAGTCAAAATTGCGTCGTGTAAAGCGGTGAATTGCTAGACCACATGCGGGAATGCGTGGACTTGAGATGGCAAAATAGCCCCTGTCCTAATTTCGTTCATACATTCGCGCAATTCCACGCCATTTTAGAAAGTAATGCAGTTCTGACCTGCGCAATTCCGTGCCCCGTGTAAAACGGCCTTAAGACAAATTAAATACAAGTGCGTTTATCGGCTTCTGCGCATGGAAACAAGATTGTGGCGGAAACATTCTACATCACACGCGTGGGTCTGTTTGGATGACTATGACGATAGCGTTTGTTAACGTGTAGTGTATTTCCATTGGAGCTTTAATTTTCGTTTTAAATTGAATTCTTTAGTTGAAGGAGAAATATTAGGATTTTGCGATATCATGTCTAGCAATACTCCGTTATTTTTTTATCTTCGTAGGAAAACACAATTGTAAATTCCAAAGCTATTAATTTAATTCAAATATTTTAATAAAATCTATTGATAAGTATTTACTTTGAGGTCTCAATTTTCCATATTAATATGAAGGTTGCGTATCTCTGCTGGCATCGGCTTTTGGATACGGCGCAGCCACTATTATAATTGTGGGGAATATTACTAAAATGTTTATGCGGACTATTATAAGTGCGTTTTAAAATGAAAACTGGGTATAAAATAAATATTCTCTGAGCAATAGTTTAAAAGTAATTTAACATATGAACAAGCAATCAGTCAATTTTTCTTCAAGGAGAAAATATTTTTTTTTAGTTGGCAAATAAGTTGGTTAATGAAGACATCTGCACACCCTGGTTTCGCCGCATCGTAATATCATCAAACCTACGCCGAGCTAAATTAATTTTTATCTGCAATTGCGGTGATTTTATATCTTACTGAAAGTGAATTCTGTATGATAACGTGAGATAATCGGCAAATTTTTTACATTATATACAGATACACTGATTTTACTTCTGCCCATGGAAAACGTGATGACGAGGATATCTTTTCAATGGTTGCATTATTGGCCGAGGTTTCAAAAATATTAATATGCAAAGAAAATGACATTAAAGGCTCTTTTACCGTCATACCAACGGGACCGGGTTGCTGGTCATGGCAAAACCCTGCATGTCCTTTTGTTCTCAAAACTCGATCGGTTGCTGGACAAATACCGAGTGATTTGGTACCTAACTCTAATTGTGATAAATCGATGTGTTGGGAGGATCGTGGATTTGTGAATGGATAACGCTCTTCTCCCAATGCATTGTTCTCTGCTTGCTTCACTCCGAAGTGGCGGGCCTTTTGTTTTCACCTCGTGTTCTCAGTCATTAGCTGCTGTCTGTTGTTCCTTTGCGGCGGGAAGACAAAGGACTGCATGATTGTTTGATTTGAATTTGAGATGCATTGTAAAGAGGAATATTGACCTTAAGAATATTGAATCCACGATTGAATGCATTTTGCCGTGGGTCCACCTTAATTAGCTGCCGGCATTAATTATTGAAATGAATTCAATGCAATGGTTTCTTTCTCCCTCCGAGGCAGAATTTATGGGCATAAAGGCGGTCAGTACTTGACTCATCTTTGGTGTCAATGAACACGGAGCTTCCAAGTACTTATGCTTGCATTTAAGATCACCAGTGTTTCCCGATGGCAGATAGACAAAACAGTGAAATGAAAATCGTTATTTTCGGCCAGTTCACTTTCGTAGTTGGGAGTAAAATGAGTTGGTATATATCTGTTATTCATACGGAGAATACTAGAGTAGTTTGGCCTCTTTTTTAACCAAAGCTTCATGCTGTATAGCAGATTTAAGCATAACTTTCGGCAGTACCCGCGGTCGCCAAACGCGAAAGCTCATCGTATGATGCCTCAGTATGATACTGTTTAATGCTCCCATAGCGACGCTTGTTTATTTTACCACTCCCAGGATTTGAATTGACTTTATCTTTTCACGTGTTTCCCTGTTTACCAATTCTCCATGGCTTATCACTTTCAAGTTTCTTCAATGACTTTTAGTGTAACTCAAGGTTTCAAAGGACTAAATTGCGTGGAATGATGATATTTAATAATTTTAAGAAGATAAATTGTGGGTCAAAACCCTGGGCGGGAGTATTGAGACTAGAGAAAATCAAGCATGAGATCTCAAGGTGAGTGTGTCTCGTTCACAGCTACGTGGGAGATTTGTCCCCAAGCTTTTTACATTTGCTTCTACAGATTCGTACGTGGAGAAACGTAGCTCACGCGAGGAATTTTCTGCCTCAGGCGGCGAACACCGTTATATTTCTACCCGAGTGTGAGTTGTTCAATCAACCACAAAAGTGAGAGTGTTTTTCTATCATTGATCGAATCAGTGATGGATCAAGGAGAACCGGAAATGTGTGCAGTTCACCCTCGGGATTAATGGCAATTCCGTCCCATGAAACGAAAATCAGCCGGAAACGTGTTATTTGTGATTAATTTAAGTCCCATATGAGACGTGATTAAGTGGTCTGGAAAAAGAGATTACCTAAAAGCGAAAACTGCTGCACAATGGAGCTGGTTTTTATGCGTGGCCTACATCTCATCTCGAAGACTTTCTCCGCTCGGGATATTATTCCTTTTGCCACGCGTAACAAAAGAGAGGTGAGCGCCGCGCACGGTTACCTTCGTTTGTTTCATCCCATAGTTCCCTCACATCTTGCCGCGACTCGCCCATCTCATTGGCCCTGCCCATGTGCTCAATTTCCAAACATGAGCACGGGTTATATATGGACGAACATTAATCCACAGTAAATCGCTTCAAGCATGATCAATTTTACATCATCATCGGGTCCTAACAACTAAACGCCGTTAAACGAAAGAAGGTAGCACATTTACAAAAACACCTTTTTCAAGAAAACTTTCTGATCCGTCTTTTATTTTCGAATAATTTCGAACATAAGAACTCGAAAAAAATGTTAGAACATTATGGTAACCGTACATTTTTATCGAATGGCCAATTTTTTTCGGATGTTCACCAAATATTTGCTTTTCACATTTTTTTCGTTTGCCGAAAAAACATTATAAAACGAGTGCAGCTTTGTACTTAGCATAATGCATTCTTGTTTTATAACCTCAAAAAGAAAATTTTTTATCTGAATGACTTGTATGACCTGGTAAGAGCGGGATTTTCCAAAATTTTCAACTACAAATGTGATGTTTTGTTTGAATTTTATAATTTTTTATGCTCACGCTTATCTGATCATTGTGATAGTCTTTCAAAATTTAGGTGGACATAACGTGTTTTAGTATTTCTGTTTTTTTTTAATAATCAATTCAATGTAACGCACTACGTAAAAATTGAAGCTTCTCGTATAAGTAAATCATACTTCATGCCGCTACCGAATTAATTCGTTCTATCCTCCTTGAGATTGATTGGTTCCCTGACCAACTCTTAAAAGTACTAAGATGATCAATCGGGTCAATTGTAAGAAAATCGCTATATAATCCATTAATTTGGTGGTTCAACTTCAGCGAAACCCATCGCTAATAGATACGTTTTTGTTTATAGCTAATGGACGCACCGCATCGCTGTAGGAGTACGATTATTTTATGCAGGTACGGTCCCGTTCTTATGCACGTCCCGAAGACGTACTTGAGTAAGAGCATGTCATAAACTAAGGTGATATATTTGGATTGGAATTGGGCCTACCCCTATGAAAAAATTGTATAAACCTGTTTCAAATTTTTATACATTCTTATACATTGCCATGGTAATGCATAAGAATGTATAAAAATTTGAAACAGGCTTATTCAATTTTTTCATAGGGGTATGTCCATGCGTCCTAAACTCACCTCTACCAATAACACAACACCTCTCATCAACCTCTGTATCCCATTCTCCGCTTTCCTCGCTGCTTGCCTCAAGTCTTTTTACGTCACCCAACAGTGAATGAAGGCACACACCCCCAATTCCCCATAACTCACTCCTGTACCTTCCTAATTCCATGTTCCACGCATTTCTTGCTCGCGTGAAGGAGGATCCTTAGCGTCTGACCTCCATGGATTTCACCCCTCGCGTCGGGATATTTGTGGTCCGCCGCCGCCGCGGTCAGTTTTGACGGCGGAATCTCCTCCGAACATAATTGTTTTTGGCTGGCTGCGGTGGGTCCACAGTGAGAGGTATACCATCCTCCTCGTTTATAATTACTTATGTCTCTCGTTTCCCTCGAGGGAACCGGCAACATTTCATTAGACGATGACTCGAAGTGAGGAATGATCCTTGACTAAATTGGACGTAAGTCTTGAAAGGATTACCATTGTTGACCTCATTTTTCTGGGATGCTTGGTTTTTCTGTGTCCAAAAGGCCACGATTTTCAATTTCTCCTAAAGAATGGCGTTTTGTCTGACATGCCACGTGCTTTATTATTATTAATTTCTCGCACCGTCATCTTTCTCGCCTGTGAAGTATGATACTATAATGGGATAAGTCTAAACGATATGTATCACGCTGAAAAATGTTTAATTTCAAGTGCCAGCCCATAAAATGTATTTATATTCTCACGCTAAACACTTAAAATATCTCCATGCGTGTGCCACGGGATATTTTTAAGGTACTCCTTATCGTATAATCACCTAGATTAAGAAGTGTTTTTCACCCTACGTCCTGATCTACTTAACTTAATGCATCAATTAAATCAGGGCCGCTTAAGGTGGGAATGTATGATGCTAGTTGTGCACAATAAACAAAATTTGGCGGAAATAGAAAAATTATGTATTTGTTTGAATATAAAGGAAGTAAAAATGCTGTTTTAGAGGGTAATGCAGCATCGTCAGTGAGGGTAGGGAAAATAGACACCCGTGAATAAATAAAAATCTCCCCGTATATATCTTCACCGGTGATAAGTGGACGCAATAGATCCACTCTACCAGTAGGTTTTCGTGGCATGTTACATATTTAAAAATCATGCTATCATGTTGAATGTTAAAGGGTGTGTGAATGAAAAACCCGCCTCAATAATTGTTTGTACCTCAAGCATGAAAATGTTTCCTCAATATGTTTCCAGAAATAAACCTTTTTATTTGTGAATTCGGGCAAGGGAGAGAATATCTAGCGGGCGACTTTGTAATTTGGAAGTTGAGGGATACCTCAAATGGTAATAAACAAGAGGAAGTTTTGATTTTGTGCCGATGATAATTTTTTTCTGGATTAAAATTCTTATTCTTCGATTTTTTCTATTTATTTTAATACTCAATCAAATTGAACATCATTATTTTCAATTTTACACTGTTTTAGCAATATTATTTAGACTTTTGAATTCCATTTTGGGTAATTTTTTACGCGACTAGTGATAGGTTTCGTGTGGTGTTCGATTTTAACGTATTCCATTTTTGTTTAATTTTCAATTGTGTTAGGCATGGCCATAATGTCACTTTTATTCTTTTGCTTTTGTTGGTTATTTTCGTTCTACCACATTAGTTTTTGAAAGACATTAGGACACATACGAAGAAGAATGGATTAATGGCGGCGAAAGTCTGCTCTATATATCCTGAAATTTATTTAAAAACTAACACAAGTTCATATCTACCTTGGGTGTTGAGTACATATGTGCGCTGCTGAAATTTTTCATTCGGGTGAAAGGAAGCAGTGGAATTAACAGAGTAGATTTTCAGTTGCGATTTAATAACTTTGCAATCATCTAATCCGATGAATATAAATTCGTCTAAGTTTCTTTAATTGTCAAAATTGGTTTAATGTAGGTATCCAAACTCAAACACAAGTTCTATTCAACTGATCGGACTAAAAAAAAGGACAAAAAACTATCGGTCTGGAGGGAGTGACGCATCTTCTTGAAATGCTTACATTCATCTTTCGGCCTTTCAGTATGCACAACAATGCTTTCGCCTTGCAAGGACACATAATCTCCCCTTAACGTAAGGTATCAAGAAGGAAAAATGCTTAGTTCCCGTCACCCTCGATCCCGAATTAACGGCTACAGCAAGCTTATAATGAAGCGTGCGTGAGTACCTGCGGCAAAGAAGAAATGGAAATATGACGTCCTTGATCACTCCCTCTTAACACCATAAATTTTCAAAAGAGTAATCTCTCGACACCCGACACTTATCCATAGGCTCCTTTAGGGCCTTCTCGTCTCCGTCACTCAAATATCCCATATCTTTTGGTTGTCTCTCAATCTCTTGTATCCTAGGCTATAAATTAGCATAAGTAACCCCGTGGTTATGGTAAGGAGTAACTATTCGACGTGATTATTATCATTGAAGAGTGCTTCGTTCAACTCATTTTCGGCATACTTCATCCTTATCCATAGGACCATGTCGTGTACTTCCCAGCTACGCAAATAGAGAATCATTTCGTGAACTCAACTTTATTGGATTGTGTGTTATCGCTGGTTAATTACTGTGCAGAGATTGGTTTTTATATAATTTCATTTCAATTTATGTTTAAAAATCAGTTTAACCTTAGTACTTTCAAGTAAAAATAGCCAAAACTTTAGATATATTTTCGTACCTCTTTTCTCAACAATGAAAGCGTATACTTATATTTGTTCTTTTTCTTTCGTGTTTTGCAGGTGTCATCTGAATAGCAAGGACGGAGACTATCAAGGGAACATCGCTCTCCGAGTGTTTGCGGAGGGACTCAAGAGATGGCGACCTCTTCTCCCTTCGCATGCGCCAAGGTCTTCATAAATCTCCTGACTCTTGCAGCTGTGTTTTCTCAGTCTACAGGACTAGGATATGAGCCGTCGCCGGAGTACCATGGGGTAAGATACTGCGAAGAAATATCATCAATCAACGGATTTTTTTCTGCACGCTCTCTAATGACACCGTCCGATAGATGGCTAAGTCCAGAAGTTAGGAGCAGAGTTCTCTAGATTGCTCTCTCAACACTACTCTCTCATCAACTCACTTGGTAGTTATTATATGGCAATATAGAGGACTCTGGTTAGGAGTATAGTTGAATATTTTTTTGTAATTCTGCCATCACCCCTTGGAAACCAGAAATTTTATATCATAATTCTAATATCCATATATCATGAGTGATTCCGTAGCAAAGTTTCGTTTTTTTAATGATGCTGCCTAATGATTTTCAATAGTACTTTACCCCCACCCCCTGTAATAGATGCCAAAGTGAAGTGTTCCAGAGAGTTGACTTCTTTTACTCCTTTATGTTAGATCAAAATCACTTCCGGATAAACATGAATGCATGAATTATTAATATCGATAGCGGTTGGAAGGGAAGTTGTGATAAATATAATTGGCGAATGCAGACGGAAATGAATTTTTTGATCGCTTTGAAATATGAAGCGTTGGCTTATGACCAACAGACTTTCTTTCATACGTATACGCAATGCGTCCAGCGTGGGTTCCATGAGTTGGGTCCAATCGAAATGAATATGGATCGAATTAGTCAGCAGCGCCAGGATATTTCGAGAAGCAAGAGCAGAACCACGAATATTACAAAAGACGATCTCCTAGTCGACCACTAAATGTGTTCTCACTCACAATTTAGGGGGGCATGCTCCCCCCCCCCAAGACGCTTAAAAAATAGACGAAATTTATTATACAGTTATCATTGCGTTTGTATTGTATTGTGTTTAACGGAGAATTTAATCCTAAATTATTTAATTTCATATGAATAACTTTCATGTTAAAATAAAGAGAATATTTCGTGCAGTAATTGCTGTATCTTGTATTTAATCGCAAGTACGAGAAGATTGTTTGCCTGTCACACCCTTTTGCCCCACCCGCCCTAGAAAAATAAACTAGATCCGCCCCTGTAACTCAACGCGCAATTAAATGGGTTTACAGAAGTCGCCGCATGCGTCGCTGACGGACAAATTGATCCGAGTTTCTCGGGAAAGTGAAGTATAATTATGGGTGTCAACCGAAATTTAGATACATGATGATGTGATATTTCAAATTCGTAACTTTTCAATGCTGTTCCTCACAACAACGAATATTATAATGCAAAATATTGGATCGCATCATAGTAGCGTAGCCAGGAAATTTGTCCGAAGGGGGGGGGGGATTCAAAACCAAGGGGGGAAATTTTTTTAAAAACAGGGTACTAAGTAGAGGGTTTTAAACTAATTTAAACAGTTTTCATAACTGAAAAAAAATAATTTTCAAAAAAATCTTCTGTAAACTCATGATTTTTCAATATTTTGTTTTCTTTTGTGATGCGAAGTAAGTGTGCTTTTATATATCCCGGGTGATCCGGACCCCCCTTCGCAATGCTACTGTCGTATTGCACATATCACCGCGCCGCGGACATTTTTGAAAACCGATTAAAATGCGCGCGAACTAACAACGGAAATTAGTCCTCTATGAAATGGAATTGAGCCTCCTCTATGCAGTCCCCATGAACAGAACATTATCCTCCTTTACTTCGTGGGTGTTCTTTACCGTGGCAAACCTGTTTACTTTCATATTACCTCACGTCCCATCGCCGAAATTCCTTTCCATGCCTATCTCGGAGAAAATGAATGGCTACCTACCTAGTCAAAGTGGTGAAAGTTGGAATAAAAACTGGCGAAGAATTGTGAAGTAGCCTGAGGTTAGTTTACTGCTAGAAACCAAGGACTCCTGTCGCAACAGTTTAGAGATACGACACATTTAACTATTTTTTTACTGTTTTGTTCCGAACTTCGTTTATAATTATTTCCAATGAAAAAGCAATGCATGATAATTTGAACTGTGAAAGATAAATTGATGTTCATGTCTAATTATTGTGTCATATTTTTTTCGCGTACATCGATAATTATCAAATTTACTTAAGGAATATTTATTCTCAGAGTTTGGACTTTTTGTGGTAGGAAAGGCTCACTGTCTAGATATAGTAGAGATGGAGTATGTATCGAAAATTTGGCTGCTTACAATTAGCCTCGGATGAACTGCATATTGCACTTAGTTTCTTTCACGATGGTGGGCAATTCATATTTTTTTTATTATCAGCACACTTTCCTACCTTTTTGGGTTATATTTATGATCGTCTTTTAATTTATTTTGATTCGCACCTTCATTTTCGGACTTAGGGTCGACGTTCCAACGTCAAAATATTATCTTTTTTCCACGATAGCAATATTGATTTCTCAAATTATGATATTATAAAAAACTCTTGGCATTTTATTTGTAATTTTTATTTATTACTGTATAAGCTACAGATTCATAAGCATTACCTTCTTTCTTTGCGTACAAAATTATTTAGTATATGGTGATATTGTTCACGGCTCACTTTAGACGATATCCCTAAAGATTTTCTGTTGTTTCATAAGGAAAAATAAATCTTAAGATTGATTATATTTAGAATTGCTTTTTAATTTATTTTACTTCATGCCTTCATTTTCGAGCTTAGGATTGACGTTCCCACGTCAAATATTATCTTGTTGCCGAGATAACAATATTGCTCTCTCATATTGTAATATTACACTATATTCGCATTTTGGCTATAATTTTATTTATAACCATAGAAGCCGTAGATAAATATTTTATTACCTTCTTTAGTTGCAAGAAATATTATTTAGTAAATGGTGATATTATTTGTGGCTCACTTTAGACGATGTGCCTAAAGATTTGTTGCTGCTTTCATGAATAAATATAAGTCCTGAGAGCTTTAATTTCATGCTCGCTACCTTCCGAATATTTATTCAATAGTTATCCAACTGTTTACTTTAGATGGGTGATACGCGGCCTCTCGCGAGCTGTAGTCCTGCTGATTCATGCCTCACCAAATTCTAAAAGACAATTCTTTCCTTTTCAGGTTCACAAACACATGAGCGTGGATGACCTTCGGAACGTCTTTCAAGTGGACCACCACGACCAAGGTTCGATATTATTATTTGAATACATTTTTCCTTTCTCTTTCTCCTCCCATACCTTCTTACCATCTCCATATCTTGAATTCCCCTCCCCCCTTGGCTAATATCCTATGCGTGGAGGACAGCGAGAAATTTATTCGTCTCGTTCCGTATGCTTACCTGTGGTTTTTATGTGGATGGATTACATGCACCCATGTTCCTGTATATATAGTGATTTATTTTCCCGTTGACATCTTAAGTAGTTTAAGCTATGGGATTGTGAAATTTTGACCACCTTACATATAGAGTATTTTTTCCGTTTATACCTAAGTATTGTAACCGACTAAGTATTTTAATGCGCCAGTTATTATTTGAAATCTAAGCATTAAAGCATCTAAGTATTTTTTTTCTATTTATTTATGTGAACGTTTAAATTTGACTACCATCAGTAATATAGGATTTTGAAAAGTATTCGATTAACGATTTAAAATTTTAAGCTCGTAGAACACTTCTTTAGTACTCCATGGAAACCTACCTTAATCGGTAGAATACTATAATAATAAAAAATTAGTAATAGTTGAAAATCTTAATATTTATCTGTTTTATTTTTTGAGATCTTTCGTGAATTCATTATTTAAAACGCTTTCTTTTAATATACCAATTAATTCGTACAAAATACGTTGAAATTTCAAATAAGCTATAAATATTTTCTTAGATCAATTGGCTTTTTATAATCTCTTGTTGATACCATCTCTTGTTAAATTCATTTTTATGGTGTCAATTATATATGTATGTTATAAATTTATTTGTTACTTTTGTTGCATGAGCAAAAACTGTTCCATTTTGTATTAGTCCTTATGGGAAAACCTAGAGCATAAATAAAAATTCATTCATCTATTCATACCACCTTGCATACGAGCGCTAGAGGAATAAAACGTTTTACATTATAGATCGCTCGGGTCGTCATCAGCTGGTTTTCTGCCCTTCACTGTCACGTCCCAAACTCCGAAGTCGTCTCCACCTCATTCTGTCCAAGGCCTCCCTTTCAGTTTCCCCGTAGCTTCATCCTAACCTCACCGCGCCGTCATCTTCAGCCTTCTCCTTCCTCTTCTCTTTTCTCCTTTCACTGTTCCCTCGACTGCAGCATTCAAAATACCCTTCCCCCTCAAAACATGCCCTATCCCATTCCCTTTTCTCTTCATTCTAGTCCTCAGTAATGTGCTTTCCTCCCCAACTCTTTCCAGCACCTCATCATTCCTCACTTTATCTACCCACTTCACTCTCTCCAGCCTTCTCCTCAAATCCCACATCTCAAAAGCATTTATCCTTTCCCTATCTCTTCTTCCCAAGGTCCATGCTTCACATCCATATAACATAGAACTAAACACGTAGCATCACACCATTCTCTTCATCAGCCCTAAGTTCATGCTGCTACAGAATACCTCTCTGTTCTTATTAAATGCTACCTTTTCCATAGCTATTCTTGTCTTTATCTCTGTCTCACTCCTCCAGTCTTCAAGTCAGCTCGCTTGCTTAATGTGATTCCTTCCGTGATGGCATAGGCCTTCTAACTTGCTCTATTTTTTTCCCATTGATCATAACAATCACATTTCCGCAATCTTTTACTCTCATAACTTTCATTTTCACAACATTTACTTTCATTCCATAGTCTTTTATTCCTTCCTTTAAATTTTGTTTCATTCTTTGAAGTACTCGATTGTCTTCGGCAAGAATCACCATGCCGATGACATGGTGATCGCTCGGGTATTAGTCCGATAATTTCCGAGGAGTAGCCATCTTTCTTGAGGAGCAGGGAACGCATGGTTCTATACTTGGAACTATTTCCATACCTCCGACTCCACTTCAGTTGGCCGGAATGTGCGTTTTTACGCTGCAACTGTCAACCTCTGATTGCGCCTAAAATTTATTTTCCCATCATCGAGAATTTTTCTTCGTGTGTGTTCATGCATGATGTATGAAGGTCACTAAATCTCAAGTTGTGGGAGCGTCCCTCTGTCGTTTTATATTATAAATTCTCCCTCGCCGAGGAATGGGAATGGCAAGCTTTCCTGCCGTTCGCCTTTGTACTTCTTGACGTTCCGTACGGAAATATCACCCAGCTCCCACGCTGCTGAATGAAATATTTAAAAAATCCTTGTGGACTCTAAATTGTTCCGATGCAAATGTGATCCATACCCTGAGAATCACGTGCGAGAGAGGGCGTCTAGAAATATTTTCTGTTGGCGCACGTGTTCGCCATTAATCTCGAAATGAAATAAAATCACAGTTGTCACGAATGCACAGAACTGCATCTATTAGTTCTCAACGAGGAAGCGAAAAGTGGCTGTTTGCAGTCGCCAGTCTATGTAGGAGTAGTAAACAATAGGCTACTTATTGTCGTTTAAGCTACTTTCTAACATAAGACGTGACGGCGCGCCGTCAAGTCGTGTTTTGGAATGATGGCCGGTGTTCGAATATTTCTCATAAAACCTTTTATTCTTTTCTTCTACCTTGCGTCCTATCCAATTATTTTTCTTATTAAGGAATTATTAGCGATAATCGGAGATAGCGGAACATGTAAAGGAATCGGTGAGAGCTATGAAAGGATGAGAAAGAGAGTATAAATGTTTCTGCTTCATAAATAATCCTGTATCATTGATTTAGGTTTTGTAGGTGTGTAAGGCTAAGATAGTGCTGAATGAGCCCCATCTCTTTGTTTTCCCAGTGATTTTTAGTCACACTCAGTGATTTGATGCGGAATTTATTTCCAAAGTAGGGATGTTTAAATTGGTCACTATCTTGATATAATTTGCCTGAGGTAGTTAACAGGACACAGAAATGTTCAGTACGTTTAGAAAATTTTACCCAAGGTGCCGCCCTCTTTGCCCCTGTCCACTTCCACTCGTGCAAAGTGAATGGACTCTCGTTCACTTCATACTTTTCGCTGTAAGTTTTGCGATGCCTATTTGTTTTTCGATGTTATTTTTGGATTTCAATTCGTTCGAAGCATTTTTTTTTCACTTTTTCATGCAAGATGTAGTTTACCGTTTCAAAGTTATTCCTGTCGTAATTATAATGTTTATTTCTGTGGAGGCATCGTGAACTTGTGCTCGTAGAACTCACAGAGCACCGGAATATAGGCATGTACAAAAAAAATTCATGAACACCGCTCTCAAAGAATATTCAAATTCCAAATATCAGAATCACTAAATACCCGAAATTTGGTTTTGGTTGAGTGACGCTCACCCCAGACTTAGCCCATGTTAAATTCTGGACGGTAATTACCGGTGTATTAATGATCGGCCTTGATCCTCCTGTTAAGGTCGCCAGTGACTGCCTCATTCATATATCATTCAATATCTTTGAGAGGCCTTGTATAATATGGGTTTGAGGTCACCGTCGATTAGAGTCTTCGAGTCTAATGGAGGAAATTTGGATATCTGAGATGGCCTGGCAGTTCCATTGCCCTACGTTTTATGACTTCAACTCGTGTGTGTCGGCTATGTGACCGAACCATCTCGGAGCCTTCGTGATCAGCGTCCTCCTCAAAAAAGTGAAAGGGAATTCGGCCCTGCTGATGTCGTGCCTGGGTTTTTTTCGTCTGTCTGAGCTATCGGGAAAAATAATTCTTCAGAGGAAAAGTTTCCTATTAGACACTTCCGCCTCATCATTACCGCGACAATTAATTGCCATAATTTCGGTAATATTTCAAACCCTGCTAAGTGAACGGTGGTGAAATAAATATGAATTTAAATGAGAAAAAAATCTCCTGGACCGCGAATCGTGACACGAACGTTTTGCTTTCCGGGCCACTCGAGCTCAGTACAATTGTCACGGGAATTCATGTATCTGGATAACCTAATGGTGTATATGGTAGCTTAGAAAGTCAAAGGTCCGTGGTTCGATTCCCGGTCCTGGGGAACTTTTTCTCATGGCAATTCATGTATTCGCCATAATTTGGTTTCATTGTCTATCTATCATCTTTGTGGATCGATCGTTGGGATGCTGGCTGTAGGGTCCCAGTTTCAACTCTTGGTGAAATATCTGGAACCATAGGATGAGAATGAAAGATAGTAGGGAATTTCCACTCAAATTCAATGTTGATCGACCGGATTTCGACATTTTTTGTCATTTTCAAGGTTAGAGTACCTTTATTCAAACCACTGTTTATACAATTTAGCGATGGGGGAAATGAGGGTCAGAAGACGGTATGTGAAACGTCGCGTCGCACCATAGTGTTATAGCGCCATTTTCATGTAATTTGACTTCAATTGCAGTATTCATTTGCTTTTAATCGAAAAACTATTCGATGATGAGCCTATATTTAATTATTATCATGATTGTTTCAATATAACGAATAGTAATAAGTTTTTTTTTAGATTTTCAAATACATTGCTGCATTAATCAACATTTTTAGTCTACTTAGAGGATTATATTGATTAGAGCCTGTATAAAAATGCAGAATTTCACATGAATTTATCGGAAAATTTTAGACGGAAAGACTATTAGTTGGTGACTGTTAGTCATTGAGGCACAGTTAATGGAAGATCTTTTGAAATTTTCATGAGAAACACGTGTAGGTAATTCGTTTATCGATGCTTTACGTGAAAGAAATAGGTAATACTCCATTATTAGTTATTTAGGTTCTTTTCGAAAGATGTTTTTGCGATTAATACCAATGGAATATCCTACCCCTGCGAAACAAATTCCCCTTTTACTGATTCAGTTATTCGCGTTTTTGAAGTGCTACTTCTCATTGGAGGAGGGGATTCGAAATGAAGGAGACTGTTTCTACGGTTTATTTACAGTAATTTAATTTCAGTACCTTACTCCGAATTAATATCTGCATTGCGCTCCTGTTTACAGCTCCGACTTAGCTAATCCCAACTCTTCGAAATGGCCCTACCCCGTAGACAGTAGGAAGAAGAAGTTTTTCCTTTCATTACCAAGACGCCATTCCAAGGTAATTCGGTCCAACCGCATGAAATTAAAGGCGATCAACCTTCATAAGACAGAGTTTCGATGTCTGCAATCCGGAAGTCCTTGTTGGTGACAAATGACACTGCTGATATATTTTCTCCAAGAGTCACCACATGTATGGCCATTTTCTACAACTTGCTAAGAAATGGAGGCAAAGTAATAGGGCTTTTATTTCACGTAAAAGGTGAATTCTTTTGTGTTAGTTAAATATTTTCCTATTTTGGTCATTTTCCTTCTGTTAGGTTCTTTCTTGTTGCGAGTTTTTTTCGATTCCCTGGTAAAATTTATTCATTGCGTACAACCGACATTTTGTTTTTCATGAAGAGCAGTTCTTCATTAATCTGGACCTCCGCTTTCGGTCGTCCAGGTGTCAACGTCATGAACATCCGAGCGCAATGTGTATCTTTTTTGTTTAACTTAATGAGCTCACCGAGCTAGGTGCATTAAATCACGCATTCCGTTGTTCCCTTTCATGTGTAATTTTTAATCAACCCTTTGATCTTTTATGGAAATATCTTCCTTCAAAACATTCATCAATACCTTGGGTATGGCCTAATTTCTTATTTTTTCAAATTTTCATTCAGAAATATCCTTTTAGCTTGAGAGATGGAGAAAATGAGTTAAAAGGTATTCATTACCGACATCAATAATATATTTCAGATGGCAATTTTTGATATGTCATTCAAAATGTTGGTGCCTCCAGCAGTCACTCTCATTTCATTCAGTCATTTTTGCACACCATGTATTCCAAACGGATATCAGTCGAACATTTGAAATTTGCTCTCGGTTGGTAACGTAAATCATGAAATAGATGCCAGAAATAGCTAGGAGTTCATTCTACAAAACTCGCCGAATATAGAATTTAAATATATTTGACAGCCTGGTTTTTCCGGTGAATTCTTAGCATTCCCTCTTGATAAATTGAAGGTCTTACTTTTCCGCATGTGGAACTATTTGATCGTTAAGGAATGGGTTTTCAGGAATCAAGGAATGTGACCTAATTTTAATGACGATTTCGGAACACCTTGAAAAAACTAGCGCCATGCGGGCCTTGGACTTCATTTGTCCATGAAACAAATAGTGGCGTGGAATGATTGACTCCGAAGGATAAAAAAAAAACTTCTGGTTCTCTCAGAATTTAAAATTTTACTTTCTCAAATTTCAACTTTTCCTCGATTTAGAATTTAAGCACCACCGCTTTAAATGGTTATTTACCAAATTGAATTAATGCATCGATTAAGGACGCGGGTCAACCTAACTTGGAAGACACAAGCATAGCATATTTAATTTGATGAGTCACTTATATCGTATTTCCCACATTTATCATTTTCCGAGCGTACGTTGATCGGTGTCCTTGAGCCGAAATTGATGGGATACATGTGGCCTCACTCGCTTGTCAATCAATTCAGCATTGAAGAGGAACTTGTGTTTTCTCTTCTTCATGTCATTCATTCACACTGACACTCATTTTTATGGATGATTTAGAATTAACCTTTGATCTTTGCTGAAAATATCATCTTGCATATGAAAATATCCATTAATGCTTTGGGTATGGTCTCATCCCTTAGGTTATTGATTTTTCATTTAAAAAACAGCAATAGCGTGGGAATTTGAGATATGGAGAGGAGTTAGAGACATCTATTTATTTCGTCTATA
This sequence comes from Ischnura elegans, assembly GCF_921293095.1. Lineage (NCBI taxonomy): Eukaryota > Metazoa > Arthropoda > Insecta > Odonata > Coenagrionidae > Ischnura > Ischnura elegans. The sequence goes on from NC_060248.1 coordinate 106,061,887, forward strand.
TGAAAATTTACTCTGTCCCTTGGAAAAAAACAAGTTCTATGTTCAGATGTCATACGACTTACAAAAATGTATGGGTTTTCAGTGTTATTATCGCAAATAAGTTTCAATATCATTTACTTATGTCTATATTCTGAATTGCTTGGCACGATAAGAACCAGTGACTTTGCTTTAGTATCGTTGGCTTTCGGTACGTAAGATGGTAGCATAGCAACCTCCTCATCGCTTCGATCTCTTCAAGACAGTAATTGTAGGATAACAAGAGCAAAGAATCAAATGTTGTGTTTTTTTCGATATTTTTTCTATTTAGCGAACTGATTTCCACGTTATTTAATTAAACTCTGGATTGTAAATTTCATTGGGCATTTCATTTATATTGATTTCGTATATGTGTAAATGTGTGTTTCCACCAATTTCTTATAAATGAAGAAAGATGCATTGTATTAGGTGCAAGCGTAATATGTGGTAGTACATAAGCTCATTAGGTGACGCGCATGGTATTTGCTCAGTAATGGGAAAGATTTCGATGTTTAAGTTGGTTTTCTACAGACTGAGCGGTTGAAAGCAAGTATAAGGGTCTAAAGTGTCTCTTAATTTGTTTAAAATAAACCATTTGTAACCGTGGGTTTTGAGAATGATGATAGGGCACATATTATTTAAAATTATCAATGAAGTCATATGTATTTTTAGTCGCGCTATTTTCATTAAACGCATTTCGATTCCCAATACAGATTAATTGAGCTAATGACTCAGAAAGACCTGGGGTGAGAGGGATGTTGTGTTTTTAAAGTAAAATCTAAAATAATCGAGAAAATTTAATCAGTTTTGTATGTTTACACGAGGACAAAAACGGATCATTGACTTGTGAGCAAGACCGTTTTCAGAATTCTTAGTATTTTTAAACTCAATTTCCATAAAAACTAATAAAATGGGAGAATTGATTTTTATAATGGCAGTCGATCGAGCACCATAAGGATAGCATATTTTAATTTTAAATGAAGGTTTAACTAGCTATATCTCTCAGAACATTCTCTTCAAACACCACGTCCGCCATTTTTACTCTCTAGATATCGCTGATTCACTTTCCTCAGTCTAGTGTGTGAGATCTTTGTGCAACAGGCCGCCTCGACCGCCTTTCCGTCAAAGAGCAGATCTTCTTGAGCCCCAATTAGGAGGATAATGGAAGCCATGAAAGGCTCACAAAACCCCGCGTGTGAGAAAGAGAGAGTCATTCCAGTGAAATACATCTCCTGGGAACCAAACATGTGTCCGCACTTTGGAAGACCCCGACCACCGTTGTGGATGGAGCTCATATGAGTAATGACTCATGGTGCATAAATAATGCGATTCAGATCGTAAGGATCATTCATTTTGCCAGGGCCCAGCGTGGTTGCATATAATAAGGGCGTTGTTCCCCCTTTTGAAAATGCCGACCACGCGCTTTCCAGTCATGATGAATTATTAATGATGCGTAAAACCGTTGGTGTTGAGATATAGATAGCGGTTTTTCTCTTGCTTTTTTTTGGTGGGTTAATAAAATTTTAAATCCGCATGCACTCATTTTTTTTAAAGAATCCTTGACTCGAGGCTCTCCTATTTTTATGAATTCTGTGGTATAATTGGATGGTGAACAGTATCTGTATTTTTTTAAATGCTCACGTCAGGCAAATATAAAAGTTCGCCCCTCATTCATTACGATATACTCGATTGATTGTTTCCTACTTCATGTAAAAATATTCTATATCCCTTTTAGTAGTGTATATTTTCATGTTATGTGTTTTATTATTCAAAGCCGAAAGAAGAAAATCGAAATGTCAACCCGAGATTTCACTTCATTCAAAAAGCCATTGGAAAATTATCCTCAAGTAATTGATGCTATGAAATCGTGCAAGAAGAACTCAGGCACTGAAAAAAAACTGAGTAGTGTGTGATGGCTCAATAAAATTCAATGAAATCTAGCTCGCAGAAATTAAAAAGAAAATCGCATCACGATGCCGCTGTTTATTATTGATTCCCTCCTTTACCGAGTCCTAAAAGTTGAATTTAGGACATGGTATAAAAGTAGGTCATGGCTATATGAATCAAAACAAAGTCGTGGGAAATAAACGTGCATACAAGTGAATAAAACGCTCAAAAACATGTCAGTAGATTCTTTTGAGCAATGAAATTGAATCGATCAAAATTCATTGAAAAGCTACGTATGAGGGGAATAAAAAATCGTCGAAAGCTGTAGGTTTCTTACCTTCAAATTATAGTGCAGCTTCTTTTTCCATGAGTGAATCTTACTGTGGTAATGGTGAATAATATTCAGAAAATAGTATAAATTAATGGCTAATTTTTGTCCATCTATTACATTTAAGGTGGTAAAGAAGTTTCATCTCAATCATAATCATGATGCCTAATATTATTGGTATCGGCAACGTGAACTTCATTTTTTTAATTAATGATTCGGTTAAAAAAGTATAATCGATTTATGTTGCTTTGTTGATTCAAAACTCGTGAAAAAAAAACTATGAAACGTTAACCACGGAAGAGTAACGGTGGGTATCATCTGCGGTGGAGAAGGAAAGGAGATAGGTTCGTGACAGATGAAGAAGTAAAGAAGGCAATATTACTAACAGATAGCAACTCGAGCATGAATCTAAGGTAGGATGATACAGCTTTGTTTCCTTGAGAAAGGAAGTGAATTTTAGATTTAAAAAAAGCTTACCGTTGGGGAAAATATGAAATGATAGAGCGGTGATTTTATATAAAATATCATCATCAATAGTTTTAAAACCTTCAGATATGATGCAGTAGCAATCCTTTGCAATTCGAACTTTTTAATTTGTGGCTAGTACTTCTTCCCTCTGTTTTCCCTCTCAATTGGCTCTATCTCTATCGGAAATAGGTAGGAAATGACCTATTTACCAATCTCCTGGTCTCTTTTGATCTTCCTTCCGTCCAGATCTATCATCCTCACAGTTTCCATATACTTTCCATACTACTTTTACCTCTCTGTTAGAATTCCGTTGATAATATCTAACTATCGTTTTCATTGCCATGGGCCATCCATCTAAAAGTCATCATCACCACTAATACAAAGACATTTATAATACGGAATGTATACACCATGTATCACCGAATCCGGATCTTGGAGAGCTCCATTCTTCTGTAAGATTTTCCCTTGTCCAATAGCTGAGTTCAAATTTTACAGTGCCCTTAATTCAGGACAATGGAAATCGAATTGTGAGTTTCTACAGTCAATAAAATAGAAGTGCTATAAAACTTGTCCCAAATTGAAGGAATAATACACTTTGGAGCCTCCTTGTAGTATTAAAAAGAACTGTGGTGAAGGGCTACGGTAATTGGAATTGCTACCATTTGTGACCAATAATGGACTGTATCGTCGCTAAATGTGTAAGTGGATTGTTATAGAAAGAAAGTTATATAAAAGTTAAGTCTGTTTCTAACTACTCACTTTCTGATGATTTTGATTTTCTGTGTTATTATCTTTTTCATTCCCTGCGCAATTCAATCTGGGTTTGAAAACTATATAATTATGACCAAATGCCTTAATTTAAGTAAAGGAAAACTAAGAGGAGAGTCGAACGTGTTACTGAAATGCGAGTGGCTTTGTTTAATTTATGATAGGGGTAATTTTTTGCAGAAAACGATTCTGCCGACTCGAGCCGTATTCGAGCGTTCCAAAAAATTAACCGAAACATTTTTCATTTTCATCCATAAAGAATGTAATTTTGCTATACGTTTTATTTTTTTTATTTAAAATGTTTCCTACCCTTGTCACATATAACCCAATATTTTCCTTTAAGCTTCTGTCGCCAAGCTCCTTGAAATTGTGGTTTAATATCTTGTGGTTTCGTCGGAAATGATGAAAGCTAGTTCAGTATTTGGATCTTCGTCTGCCAATATGTACTAATATGTCGTCTTGTTGGTGGTAATAAGGCAATAATAGATATGCGCTATGGTTATACTTAATGAAGCCAGGAATAGTGCTTCCTAGCGATTATGAGAACATATTTAGCGCGCCACGTTTTGAGGGCTTACTAATGATGCCGCTTTTCTCTCGTATCCAACCGCGGCCCATTTATGTAATCCGCTTGGGATTCCGATGGTGTGGCAACACGAGACGTAAGTCTTCGTGCTTCACGGAATAACATCCGAGTTGGATCATCCTAATGAAGAGTAATCGTCCATTTGGTAGCCCTGTAATCTCAGGAATTCGTGTGCTTATATCGCGTGAAGAGTTGGGAGTCACTAATTCTGGGAGCGCTTCATTTTTTTTTTGCCCGAAATTAGCCCAGAAATTTTGCAAAACCATCTGCGTCTCCAATTGTGCCACATGTTGCAATATTAGAAGCTTTATGCAGTTGGAAATCTTCGAGAGAGTGATGAGGAAGTTCGAAGTCCGTCGACGGTATAGGAATTACGTTGGTTCTTCGAACACTAATTTGAAAGTAGAGAATCAGACCTTTGGCAAGAGAGTCCAAGTTTCCTTTTTAAGGTATTTTTTTCTCTTTTACAATAAAATTATTTTAATCTTATTGAGTCCAAGTACAAAAATGCAATTTGTTTAAAATAATAGAATGCAGCAAAATTGATAGAAATTTCAAGACTGACTGGCGTTATATCCTTAACTGTCTATTTTAATAAACTCCGGTCCGATTCTTCAGTGACGACATTGGGGCAAATCAGTTGTGATTAAAGTTGTGAATTGCGATTTAAGGTCTTGAGGAATAGCGACACCATTCCCAAATTAAGTATCAATAATTAAGTGAGTATCATGAAAAGAGTAATAGTTTTAATTTGTTGAGCAACGGTCAATCTAAGTATACAAGTGAAATATTAACCTTTCATTCATAATATTTTGTTTATCCGGTTTGTCATTTCACTAATAGTCAATATTCTAATTGATTGTAATTGTGTATTTTTCCATTTTAAATGAATGTATTAGTGTTGCAAATGTTTATTTACCGTAATATACATGTATTAAATGACGCTAATGGGAGGCTATCTGAAAGAGGGGACTTTTTAGTCCCGACCTCGCCCGAATAAAGACATTTATAAACAATGTACCCTCCTAATTCCATAGTAATCATGTTGTTTCTCCTCTCATTGGTATTTATCACCGTTGTTTATCGTCTGCTCTCTTTTGCAGTTCCTGAGTATCAAGTAATCAGTATCCGCTCTCGCCGGAGTCGCCGAAGCACCGAAGACCACCACGCGGTGCACCTTGAGGCCTTCGGCAGGCCCTTCCACCTGAGCCTGAGGCCCAATGGGGCCCTCTTCTCCGGCGGGGCCCTCAGGGTGTGGACCGCCCACGCTAACGGTAGCAGTGCCGAAGGGGTCCACTACGAGGAGGTACCACAGGTGAGTGCCTTTATCTCTCCACCTCGTGTTAAGGGAAGAAGGCAGAAATTAATTTCCCTATCGTATCCATCCGCATTGCCTGCGCGTAAATGTTATGGAAACCTTTTTCTTAAAGTTACGGGTAACTGCCTCTATCTGGCCACCTTATGCTAAGGAAATAAGACAGAAATTAATTTCTCTATCGAATCCTACTGCATTAGTTCATATGCAAGTGTGACAATTCAGAAGAAACCTTTTTCTTAACGTTACTCCAAACGTAACGTTAATCCAAAGTAGGCACTATAACTCTTGCGTCTTGGTTAATAATTATATTCCATGTTTCATTGCCGAAGTTTTGCAAAATGTATGTACATTTGATGGAACAAATATCAACTAAATTATAGCATTGAATCTCTAATATATGCCATCTCATGCGCATCGAAGTCAAAGAGTGTAAGGAGGAAGAGGCGGGTCGATTAGGGAGAAAACTGTATTGTGTAGATGCTTTATAACCGGGTAATAACTTATGGATTTACTCGTTCTTCGTCTTGAGGCTACTGATTTTTTCGATATCAAGTCTTTAATGGAAGTGAAACGTTTTTAGTTCACGTCAACGATGTAGGACGGATATCCGTATGAGTACTCGATCTTTCAATCATTCAATCAGGGATATATTGTATAAGTTCTTCGGTAGCAGTATACCGCATTATAATTATTGTGGTTGTAACAGCTACAATGAGTTGACTTTGAGAAGTAGGATATCGATACCTCCACTGCACTAGGGCTCCACAATCGCCCACCGAATCAAATCAGCTCATCTAGTAGCCCTAGTAACAAATCCGCTCATCTAGTAGCCCTAGCACTACTAGATGAGCGGATTTGATTCGGTGGACGATTGTTGAGCGCTTGTGCGGTGCAGGTGGAGGTATCGATATGCATGGAAAGCGTTGTATTTCCTAAAATCCTTTAGCGCTAGAAATGTGAGCTTTGAGAATGGAAGGGCCGGAAATTGTATAACAATTCATCATGGCCATCGGGAAGAGAAAATTTCATGTAATCGCTATGCTGTGACGAAATTATCATACTTTATAGTTATACGCTACCTTTTCTCGAAATTCTTATTGGTTCAATTGATCTTTATTAGAGTCCTTTTATTCTTTCTTTCTTGCGCGACGTTTCAGCATACTTCAGTAGAAACCACAGGAGTCCAATTTTTTCTCTCAATTTTTCTCGTCTCAGTGATTTCAATTTCCGTAGGTCGGTAAACAGATCCTGAAGCTCGTATTCAAATTAATCATGCATTTAATGTGGATGTGAGAACGTTAATTAACTATTCTTATGATCTCTGTTGCAAAAGAGCCAAAGTTAATTAAACCGTCATCGGTCATACCTTACTTCATTTTGGTAAACAATTGGCAATTTTCCATCATTCTCCCATAATGTATTCTAGAATTTTCTCTTGACCGCGTAATTTTCAAGCAGTTAATTGAAACTTCTAACCTTGCGTGGTTCTTGCCTCAAGGGAACTCTTCTTTGCAGAATGCTACATGCGTCACGAAGGACATTTTACTTAGTCCGCGGGGATCGGTTTGGGTGGTGGCTAGATTGTTGGCTTCCCACCCGGCGGGCTCGGGTTCAAATTCCGGCAGTGGCAGAGAATTTTCAGAGACTGCCCGATCCCTGCTTGAGTGTTGTGTGGAGGACATTTCAAGCGCATCACTCCGTCCGTCGGATGGGACGTTGAGCCATGGTCCCCTTGGCGCCTTTCATTAAGAGCAGGCTAATGCCGACGCCGGGTTTCTCTCCACCCTTCCTTACCTACTCTTCCCTCATGGAGCAAATGACCTCAGCTGTCGGTCGCCTAATCCAAATACCATACCATACTTAGTCCGCCATAGAATCAAAGACTTTGCAAAAGCCACATCTATTTTGTTCTCTCTACTTACGTAGTTTTCAAAGCAAAACCTTCTTTCCCAGTCCTGCCATTCCTCTGCGATAAATAACGCGGCACGATTCATAAGTCGGCGAGCATGAATTGCTTTTCCGCGCAGACTGTACTGTTCACGGCATCGTGTATGTTAGGGACTGCGGCTTGGAGGGTTACCACGTAACTGATGCGGAATTCAACTCCTGCTTCTCTTCGATTACGGAAAGATTGTGATGCCTGTCCAGAGTCACTCTAATGGATTGATTCGTCTTGACTCTTAGTCTCAAGAAGGTTACATAAAGGCTAGTCGCCTGACTCTCCGATCCCGCGTGAATAAAATGTCAGGCCCTGGTTACGGCCGCGAAACTGATAGTCTACTGCAGTGGATTGAGAGAGTCTCTCAATAGTATTCTTATGCAATTCTGAGCTGAATGAAAGTCTACTGGCTTCTTTCATTTTAAGACTTAATATAATTACCTATAGTGTTCGTTTTTATTTTTCTGGCAACAAATTATTCCACTTGTGAAAATGAATAGTCATTTAAAATTAATATAATTATCAGTACTAAAAATATTAACATAAAAGATAAGTATTGTCATTGCAAGACATCAATTGCCCTAATCTATTCTTTAAGCTCTATACATTGACTAGGTAAAATAATTCCCTCTGTTTTAGTAGTAATCCATAGCTTCGGGGCAAAAGTTATAAATATTCAACGGCATATCCTAACCATACCTCACCCGTGATTAAAATGAAACCATAATGGATTAGTTATTTTATTTGATCCAACAAAATTACCTCTCAAATTATTGCGTTTTTGTAGTCCTCTGAAAGTTTTTCTTCTGATGAAGCTAACCTGTCGTTATATTTTTCCTTTCATTGTGAATACGTTTTATAGACGATGATTGGCAGTTTTCCACTATCAATCGATCTTATCTTCGGCTATTTTCCATGGCTTGCATCATTGTCAAACATTTGTTGATGCTGTACATGGTAACAGGCTCGGAAAAAAACTCGCTTAGCCGTAGAAAGTCATAAAGAATACATCGTGACTTATCAATTATTCCCCATAAAATTTGCGCTGCCATAATGAAAAGTGACAAAGGTATAATTGCCATGTACTTTTTACCCCAAACGACTTTTTAATTGATGATTTGGATATTTGGCTTATAAAAGTCGACAGAAATGTATCTAATTTCACCGTTTGTAATAACTTCTCCTCGATATATAAGGGAATGGAAGAAAATTTATGTTGATAGAAGTAGTGAGCAGAAAATAAAGACCCATAGTATAATAATGACAAGTAAAGCAGAGAAGATAGTCATTATAGGATGAAAATCTAAGGTTGAAATTTATCATGAATGAAACAAGCTGGAAAATACAAATAAACCACTGGAATCGTCAGAGTAGAATACAATGTCAATCGACTAGATATATCTCATTAATTATGCAAAATACCTTTCAAATATCTCAATTTTTCTTCAAAAATTCCTCAACAGAATAGATACACTTGAATTAAAATGAATCTTCTTTCTTTCAGTGTTTTTCTGATACAATTATTGATATTTTTAATTAATTGAGTGATAAACTGAGGCTGATGAGCCCTCCAAGATACAGTACTAAAAAAGATACAGTAATTAAATTATCAATATATTAAAATCAAAAATATCTTTATTCTTCACTTTTGTTGGTCGGTATTTTAAAATGTATAATTAGATATCCCATCAAGCTCAATAAAAAAATATATTTTTTGGCAACTGATTAACCTCTTAGAAGAAAAAAGATTTTTACTGTAAAAAGTGGTCAAGACAAAAATTTGCCTATTAATATCAAAATTCGAAGATTTGATTTGGTGTAATACTGTCATTCCGTATGTAAAGGAATACATTTACTTACTACCTCAAAAACCTATTTAACTTGATACCGGTTTTTGCGTCTAGTCGCCGTTAGGTGTCAATAATGTCTATCGTTACCGGCTGTTATCAAAATAAATGTTGTGTATAAACTCGTATGTGTATTCTGCCGTAGATAACGGTACTTCGTAACGGTATTATTTCTCGTAAAAAGCAACATAACAACAACAAAACAGCCAATATGAGCTGTATTCGGTGGTTTGAGAATAAAATAAATATTTCCGGGTAATTATTTGTACGCATGTAAGCGATTCACTTCTCGGTATAATCAGGGCCGACATGAAATTACGACCTTTGTGGAAAACGTGTTATTTTCATTAAGCCATCGGGTGAATTTCTTGCCTCGTTTGCTTTCGCTCGAGGCGAGGAATCGGCGGACGTCTCCCGTGAATGGGTTGAGCCCGCCCGCCCGTTCCACCTGCGAGATCCACTTCTGCCTCGGCCACCGTGCTGCTCGAATAACGAAATTGGGCGCGGCTGGCAGTATCCGGAAGCCGTCGCCGCGCATTAGTCCTTGGCCTGGACTTCACGGCTCGCCGTCAATGACTTTTTAAAAACGTAGAATCGACCGCTCTCGCGAGCCAGCAGTCACGTGTCCGCGAGAGCGCAGTTAGAAAGGGTCCGAGAAAAACGGAAAGTGATCGGCTTTATCGAGTACGAGTCTCTGAGCGAAGAGGAATTTGTGTGTCGGTAATTGTGCCTCCGCGTGTGTTTTGAAGGGGGGGTAGGGGTTCTCGAAGGCGGTAAAAGGAGAAAGGACGGGCAATGTGCTTGGAATTGTCGATTTCCTCCCTTCGGTTGCGACATGCGGGAAGAAAAGGGAGAGAGAACCATTTACATCGGTTCATTGAATTTTCCCTCCTGTCCCCTCGCCAAATGCTTTTCTGTCGTCGCATAGGATGCTATGCACACCTCTGAGTAATTATAAACAAGGGAAATTTCCTCTCGAAGAAGAGGAGAAATGACTTCATCTCATCTTCTGAATGAGAAAATTAAATCAATTTTTGCCTTAACCTTACTTTCTAACAACAAATAAATATAGAAAAATCAATCTGTAACTATATCTTTTGCCTGCGTTGTCAGATTTACATTTTCCGCCTATGGCCTATCCATCATTTCATTTAATTCAAAGTAATCAAATAACTCGCTAAACACTGAGGATGTGGGCAACGTATTGGTTTGTTTTGTTAGTGCTGATTTTTAATGTAGTCATGTCTTTGTTTCATTTTTATTGATATAAGTGCACTTTAAATTGGCTTCCTTGCTGTCTATGTGCCATTTCTTTAAAATAAAATAGAAAGCCATCGATTCCCACTGCGTTCGAGTTGAACTTCACTAATAGACTTCTTCGCCATGCTTCGCCCCGCAATAATATCTGGGCATTGCGCTTAGAAAATACGAAGAAAAAGAAGAGGGATTTACGTTGAGACTCGACGTTTTCAGGAATGATTTGTGGTGCTGGCGCGGTAATTAAATCTATGCCTACTTTGTAAGCAATTCCTTTATTACGCCTGAGTGATCAACGGTGATTGCGTGCAAAAAAATTAGTGCTTTTCTCTTTTTTTTGCCACCAGTCAAACACGTTGAGCTATCCCTGGCATTAGATTATGGACTAAATGCATTTTCAGCATGCAGTTTCATTTGGGAAATTAGCAAACTGTTTCAGAGATTCCTGTCAATGGGCCACAAAATAGCTCAAAAAAATTGTCAAGTGCGAAAGAAACTGGCAGGAAACTCTCGATTTGGCATTCTGTGGGCGAAAGGCGACTCCGCCACGCCCCAAGCCAGTTTGCCACCCGACCACCCCCCAGCGCCGACCACCTGACCTGCATCTGAAGGGATGACAGTGGGATCTCGAATTCGCAACGGAGTGCGGACATCATTGTCTGCAGTCACATGATATATATCGCGGACATGAAGTTGCGACTCGCCGAAATGGTATCCCAAGGTTACCCGCTTTCATTGTGAAACAAACGCAGGAAATACTTCGCACTTCTTTCAAACAAAAACCGAACGTGGTTTCGGCAATCAAGTGCCATTTACTTGGTACAAAGTGCAGTGCAATGATCTTTTGGTGTGTAACAGCATTTCATTAATACATATATGAGATTTGGCTTTTTTTATTCAAATTATCTTTTGGTGTAGATGGAAGATGGAATTTTCTATTCCCAATCTCGCCCAATAAAGACGAATTACTATTACTTTTATCTTGCCTCGCATGCGTTTTAAATTATATTTTAGTGCTGCTTCGTTTCTTATTTGTTTCACACTTTGTATCCACCCAGTGCAGTAAAATTATCTAATTCGATGTACCGTAGTTTTTTTTTTATAATGTAGGGCAATTATTTCCGTCATCACGCCTGTAATTGCTCAAAATCTCGCATTTTTTTAAACTGTTTTAATACATCGCATTGCATTTTTAATGTGCCATAAGTATTTTTTCTTTCTAGGCATAGAGTCGTGTGGTGGTTACATTTATACCGTAAAAGGTGGAAGGGAGGAGTTGGGGGAAGGAGGGAGTGAGGGTAGAAGGTGGTGATAGGATTGGTTTTTGTTTGAAAATTACGTGAGGCAATACCGGTGATCGTTTTTTGTGTTTATTCGTGAATTTACCTACAGTCATTAGAAAAAAATAGGCCAGAAACTAATTCCTATGATGGTCACCTTGTTTTATTGTTCACTTTTCTGTGGAAGGGATAGCCATTACGCATGGCTCGTGCGACGTTCAGCACCATTCAGAGTTGTTGGCGGGAAAGGAAAATTCGGATCGGTAACATTACTCTTGTTATTTTGACTTTTAATTTCCTTTGTATCCGAGCGCGCGCAATCCTCAAATCCCACTTTCATTCGTCTGTTAGCTAGGAGGAACGTTTCTCTTCATTTTGTAAGTAATGTACCGAAGAAATGAATTCTTCCGCAGCCACATGCAAATATATGTACACCATTGCATAAAGTTTACCTTGACCGACATTTAAAAATGTTTTCGAGGTAAATTTCATCAAATGGAACGTATACCGTTGAGTGTATCACTGCGTGCAATACTTCGAAAATTGTCAATATTCGTCGCTATTATATGAAAAATGTAAATTCATCTCCTGGGGCAGTGAGCACCAATCCATTACCTTTTATATGTTGCCACGTCAATTTTGAACTCTTCTTTCGGATTGCCGCATGTGAAATCTTCCACAGGATAAGATGGCTTCGTATGGTAACTTTTAGCAAAACCTACCGAAAGTTCCGGGTTTGAAACCAAGTTTAATTATATGTTTTTAACCAAGGTCTTTCTTGGATATATATTTCTTACGGTAATAATTTCACTGAGATGGTTAACATGAATAAGGAATGTGAATCGCTGTTATTTGGGCTCTTCTTTCTTTGCTCGCTTAGATACTTGCTTCTAAAATCATTTGGTTCTTTCGATGGATTATATCTCTTTTCTCTTCACCTATCTTCCCTCATGCTCTTATCCGATCCTTTGTGGGAAGCAGTTATAATATTGTTACTATTGCGTCCTTTCAGGAATTATTCATGGAAAGTACGTAATCATTGTATTCGTTGCGTAAGTCAAAATTTTTGACCCAGTCTTGGTTGGAACTACCTCTCATTTCCCTCGCATAAAAATTTTAAATTACGTCCGAGTGAATGGTATCTTTTACAATACAGCGTAAAGTTAATTACATTTTGGGGTAAAGTTAACTTCCTAGCATTCCAATTACTTCAGAGTTGGATGGAAAACTGAGTAACATGTAGATTTATGCCCCTACGTTGATGAACAAACTTTGGCGGAAAGAGCCCGTGGCTTTCTCTCCGTTGTGTTTCAATTCGCTGAATTACGCGCGCCTTGTCGTAATTAATGCCTCCACCGGCCCCACCCCTCCGTTCCATGAAAGCGTACGCCTCTCAGCTTTCAAGTTAGACCCCGAAAGCTTTCCCGACCGTCATCAACGTAAACCATGTGAAACCCTGAAGCTAATTATGGTATCGCCAATTGTTATCTATATCTACGCCCCAAAATACGTGGCCACTTAAACCATGATTGGTTTGTTTATGCCGGGACGTTGGAAGGATAAACTTTTAAAAACAAAGATATATATAAATACGTTATCGAACGGGATTTTAGAGTTGAATGTCAAATTGCAATGAATTCGATTCCCTGTTTCTGAAAAAATACCCCTTTCTCGTTGGTTGTTCCCAAACGCTCCGAACTACTTTGGCGATGTAATCGTTCGTATGTTTGCTAGCATTGCACCGTTATCGGAGTTTAGGCACCAAAATAATATATAAGAGGTACGAATATCTAGGAAAAAAGACAAACTCAAATTTTGAGAGATTTTACGTTAAAGAGCTTCCATACCTATTATTCGTCAATTTTTTACTGCAACCGATTCTGAAAGCAATTAAAGAAATTACCCATGTTTTTTCTTATGCATTGCTTCTTTTAATGCATTTTAAATAACGTGGATCCCTGTTTACATCCTTAAGCTATCCTACTAGTGGCGTGTCTTGGTTCTACGGAGCTCCGGAGAAGATGTGGCCCACCAATAATCTTGCATGTTTCACAGGTTGAAATACCCCCTGGAAAACACTTTTTTCTGACTTAACTACACTTAACCAATCATCTTTCGCATGAACAGTAACTTGTTTAGCCACTTCGGGGCCAAAGGGAATTTCCTTGGCTGCCTAACTATTGTTACGCCACAATCCGTTTTTGTTGTTACGAGGCCATGAGTACGATATATAGAACTGTTGGCAAAAAATGCGCTAAAATTGATATTTTAAGCATACATCAAAATCGATATAAACGGTACGTCATTTGAAATTCTTTTCGTTAAAGGCAGAAATAAGCAAACTTCAATTTGATACGGCTCAAAATCGAATGAGTCTCCTTTTATTTACATATTGATACCTCCAGTGCACAAACGCTCAACAATCGCCCACCGAATCAAATCCGCTCATCTTAAGGCCTGGTTACACGGTACATTAGAATGTACAAGAATCTGTACATTTGTCTGAATGGTTTTCTGAACAGATTCTTGTACATTCTCATGGACAAGATCCACGAGTAGGTGGTTACACGGTACATTTTTTCGGACATTTTTTCGTACATTTTTTAATGCGCAACAAATTATTTCAACTTCAAATATAAACCAATGGGGAACATGCAAACTTTTTTAAAAGTACTAGAATAATAAGATCCTTACCTCAAATGTACTTGCCGAAAATTTCGCGGATGAATAATATTTTATAGCTGAGATATGAGTCTTTAAAAATAATCTTCATCGACTGTTTGAAAACACGTGACGGAGCGTGCGCGCGTTACATCACGGCCTGGAATCCACTGATGACAGACTGAGGAAGTGGATAGAAAAACTGTCTATTTAGGGACTCAAACGCAACTTTGGCGAATATAATTGCTGCTTTAACGTCAAACTTCGGATTGTGAATATATTGGGTTGCCAAGGCGTTGTTGAAATAAATAAAGGCGATTGTTTGGGGGGCTTTGGAAAGATTAAATTAAAATAAGTTAATTGCAGATTGTGATCTACGTTACACACCTACATCATTTGCTTAATGCAGTAAGTATATTGTAGCATGGACCTTCAACAGAAAAACGTGTGAAAACCATATAAATAGTGTATCCCATAAAACCATATAAAGTGCCCCGACGTCTAGTACCTCTATTTACTCGCCGGAGAAGTTTTTTGCTTGTGTTCGAAGGGACAAAAATAAGAGTAATGAGTGGTTGATGATCCACAGAATGGAGTCAAATACATTATCTATATTGTCAACGGGATATCCTCAACGTAAGTACACTATTAAATCAGGGTTACCGCAGGATTTTATCAAGTTACTTATTTCACTTTGTAAACAACTCTATAAATGTACCTATCATTCTACCCATTGTAGGATCAAATTATAAGGAAAGTGGCTGTTTACGAGAATAAATACTGATTACGATTAAACCACGGTGAAAAATAAGGAATGTAATGGGCGGCCGGCCTCTCGTCACAAGGAGCCCCTAACAAGGAATATTCTCAAAGTGTCTTCCGCCGATATCGTTAAAATTTTGTTGGATAGTAGTGTTCCATAATAAAAGCACATTTTCAAAATTTCTCGTGCCCTTAAGCCTTGTGATATAATAAACAGGACATAATAAAGGCAGTTGAATTTTAGATTTGAAAGCGAGTGTGTCGTGATTTCTCTCCATCCTTCTCCTGTGAATCGGCGCACGCTACAGGAATATACGAGAAATATGAGGCTTTTGGCAAGGTAAATTCAATATTTATTACTGCGATGCCCATAACGTTCGCTGCATGTCAACGCAACACCTAAAATTTCGACTCGCTTTGCAGTCGGTCTCGATTCAAAAACAGGAACTTGAGTAAATACAGCGTAAATAGTACTTGAATCTTATTTCTTTGCCTATCACATGCTTTTTATGACCTTTTAACGATCATTTGGATCTCAATCTTGGACAATTCTCGCGGTTCATACATTCAGCGCCTTTCCATCTGATCCTTCATTTTACCCATCCCCTTTTCTTGTGTTCCATTCTTTCGCTACCTATATCCAATCAGTGAGATATCCAAGTCAAGCAAGATCATATCAAATCGAAATAACTATCGGGGCCGTACGTAAACAAAGAAGTCGCCTATACAAGCCAGATAAAATGAATGTGTCGTTTTCGTATTCTGCCACCAGGTGACTCTGAGTTCAAATTGTATGATTGTCTGAATGAAATTAGAGCAGGCGTTCAGAAATTCATACATTCTTACATTTTGCGTGGTTACACGGTGCATTTTCGCGTTCATTCTGAGATTCAGACATTCTCACATTTTCTTGTACATTCTCATGTACCGTGTAACCAGGCCTTTATACTACTAGGGATACTAGATGAGCGAATCTGATACGGTGGGCGATTGTTGAGCGCTTGTGCAGTGGAGGTATCCATATTTATCATAAAAACTAAGAGGCAGAATTTTGCAATAGATGGTACACCACTGCACTCCCCATTGCCTTTGTCGACGAGTTCATATTAAAATCATTAGGTAAACCGTGTATTATTGTACGTTTCCTCTGTTAAAGGCAGAAATAATCAAGCTGAAATTTAAAATTGAATGAGCTTCCTTTTACGAACCCGAGTGACGGAAATTTTGCAATAGATCGATCCCATTGTCTTTGTTGACAAGTTCCCAACACCTTCGTTCTCCGAAGAATTCTCTCTGTGGTGCCGACGATGGTTGATGGTCTAGTCTTTCCAGGCGAGATTCCTATACATCAGTCGCTCTTTCGCTCACTCGCATGTATACCTACCCGGCAGCAGCATCCTACCCAGCTGCGGCTCCATCAATAAACTCGCACTTTCTCTTTCGTCCCAATCTCATCCCTCTCCTCCCTCCGGCGCCCGTTATAGCCTGTCGCCGTGCGAGAGAGGCGAAAGAAACAACGGTGCATACTTCCCAGAAGGCCGCGCGAGCGCGAGGAGAGCCCGTGTCCACCTCCTCCGCCGTTCACCTGGTAGAAATGCTTCGCAAGGCTAACTGGACAATGGCGGCATTCCCCGCAAGATTCGTGGTCGAGCTTAAGGAGGCTAAGGGGTGGAGTCTCGTCGGTATGGTCGGCTCCACAGCCATCCGTCGCATGGCTTACTGCGCTCGGACGTATGTACACGGAGATCAGGTTAAGCAAGTGTTCATCGCGTGTTAAGTTCCAGTTCCAATCAAAACAGTTAAAAGCCGTTCACTATTTTTGCAACTTGGGACCTGGTTTCGATATTTAAAACGCGTGTGTCCCACTGACACTCGAATTTTCAAACAGTCGGCGACCTTTAATGAAACCGTCGGCTAGGCGGGAGTGATGCACGTTTTGCAATCGGTCATGCTCGATCGCCGATCGCCACTCACCGAGTTGATTTCGTCCATTATTATCTTCCGTTCGAAACCAATGCCTCATTGCATTTTCAACCTCATTGTCCGATTCGCTCTGATAGGTACTTTAATCCCTGCCCTAGGTACAATCGCAATTGCGGTCATCAAAGAGCTCTACGTTTGTGTTACGTCTTCACTTGCAGTCTGCTCTATTTCTCTTGTTTAAGTGCGATGACCTATCGGAAATCCAAGGTCTCGATTGCGAGATATGTTTGATTACTGAACTAATATCTTCTCTTTATAGACCTTAGATTATACTTCCCATTCTATACTGACAGTCACGCATGTTCATGCCCTGGTCAGTATACCTATACAGACCAAATTCGAACCCGAGACCTCGGTTGAGCTGGACACTACCCTGCGTCCTACATTGTGTCACTACCGGGGCTGTACTATTTGAGGGAGTGAATGAGGATTTCAAACAATTATTTTCAATCGTGTAACATCATCTCCTAGCTGTAAATTATTGGCTACATCAATTTCCCTTATACGGAAAAAATGTCACTGGCGTCGTAAAGCCATTCGTAGCTCAGAGAGTTTTGGGTGTACGGTATAAGCATATTTTTGCATTCAGGCGTCAGCCAGAATCAACGTGTTGCGTAGCGGCTGAAGTGTTTCTTTTGTGCATCTGTTGAGGCCAAAAAATCTTGAGATTCCTGTTTTCTGAGGATATTCAAATTGAGGATTGCGTGCTGAATGCAGCTCAGTGGCTGCATATGCCCCAGAAAAATTTGAAAAGTTATTTATTCAGCTAACATGATATAATCTGATGAAGACAATCGTCGAGGGAAAATTAGATGGAAAGAGCGAAAAAGGAAAACGTCGAATAAAATACATGGAACATCTTAAGCAGGTTGTGGAAAAGAAAAAATGCGTAGGTGTGAAAGTATTAGCTGACAGGAGAATGGAATGGAGAGCTGCGTCAAACCAATTTTAGGATTGTTGATCAGCGATGATGAATCGTTGGTGTGATCATCTCATTGCAAATTACTGTCCTCGTTGATCGTATCCACACAAATCATTCCTGCTGAAGTGTGTTCTGCGTGCTAGTGAAAGTCGATCTAATTATAAGTTAATTAAAGTACACTCTTAAATAGTTCAAAATTCAGAACCATCATTAAAAATGCTTAGATTAGAGTTTCTATAAAAACTTAATCGTTTGTAATAAAACTTTCCTGGGACCCGGACAGGAATTGAAATTTTCTTATCAAGAAAATCTAATTTTATTAATAGTTTATGCATTACACATTGCTTGTCGCAACTACAGCCACAGCGTTTTGCGTTTTCCTCACTCCTTTGCTATAATGTTTCAGAAGCATCAAGGTAATTACCATATTATCTTCTTAGCATGTACGAATTCGAAAGTTGTGACCTTCTTATTATTTGTAACTCCTATAAATGCAACATTAAATTTACTTTCTTGGATGAAATTCGGCATTATTCTCCTTAAACTAAGACGTTTCTATGCATGGATCTGCTGGAAAATGGCTCGACAGTCTGACTTGTGATGCGCTTCACCTTACGGTTTCTGAAAAAAAGACCCGTGCCTAAACGTGCCCCCATCCCTCCTCAGATACCTCTCCCTCCTTTTCAATAAATACCTACCGCTACGCATGTGAGCATCCCTTGCTCAAGAACTGGTCCTGGATATTTTTAGCAACAGCCGCAGACTGGCGAGTCGATCGACCAAGTCGACAAGGCGATCATTCTTTTAGGGCGTCTTTTTTTGTCGAGACGGACAGGGTCGGTTGAGTGCATGCACTGATGACGGGGGCGGAGAAGGCGAAAGGTCGTCCGTCCTTCCACGCTTTGGTTTGCCGCGGAGGCGTTCTCCTAGATCGGCAGCGGCGGCGGCCGCGACAAACCGCCTCCTCCCCCCGCCACGCCCTCGGCCTCCCTTCCCGCCCCGCCCAACAGCAGCCCGCGCTCATCGCACCTGCTGCGTCCCTTGCTGGACCCGCGGAGAGCCCCTCCTGCGCAGCCTCCGTGTCCTTCCAAACGTGGAATAGGGTAGTTTCCTTTATCAAAGAAAACGAAAGGCGTTGATTGCGATTCGTTGCCCACCATGAGTGTATTAGTAATGTACAAATTATTTGATTTTAGGAATCCCAGTTTAGACGAATTTTAATGGTCAAATTTTAACATCATTTGAAAAAGGGCAGATTGGCGCCCATGCGATGCCACTCCACGTGACGTCACCGGGACCTACTTTCTATACGAGTAGATAGGAGTTTTACATCGTCTGAGATTACCAATGCATGCATGAGGCACAGAGCTCAGGGAAACATGTCTTAATTATCACCTATTAAAATTGCCTATGGGCGGAAATTTTCCTTCGTATGATTGGGTATTAATAATCCTTATTTAAGCTAATGGCTGCCAGATGCTAACAAGGTACTCTGCTACCTGCTAGCATCCTGCATCGTAGAGGCGCTCATAGCCTCGCACCAAGGTGGCCTCACACGGCGGCAGCCGGAACCAGAATGACGTCACACGGGCTTTTCCCAGCATTGATACTTAAGCCGTCGCATTTTCGCACGGTTGAAAATTTTCACTTTTCATTTAATCGCGAAACATAGATATCGTCATTTAAAAATCTAAAATCGTGAAATACGTACTCTAGGAGCAATAAGTTTTCTATTTAAACAATAAAAAATAATAGGAAACCCTATTGTGCGTCCGGAGGGTATGCGTAGAAGACTGTATCGGTCGCAAACGTCGAGGATTCGTGACTAAAACGAGAGCGGTGAACTTGAAGGCAGCTATATCAATATTCAGGGTATTTCAGGAATACCTTCTCAATACCTCAGGAGGTGGTGGGGGAGGCAATTTTAAGCCTTAAACATGGGGTCGCAACTCCTTAGTTACTGAGCTATGGCAACGCAAACATTTTTTTGGATGTACTTTGCAGTTGAATTGGATGGATGAGGCAGATACTTTGTGGATATCCATTATGAGATGTGAAGTGAAACACTTTGCACTTTCCACATAAAAATTTATTAAACTAAAGTCGTCATGTTTCGTTGCACTGCAGCATTATCAAGACTAAACCAAGAAATTAACCATACCAATATGAATACAAAAATGCACACTCGCAAACATTTGAGAAATTGGGGGTGGAAGGTGGGGTGAAAAGGAGGGTTGGGAATTTTAAAGTGACCGTTGGTCTGGGGTGAGGTAGGGGATGGTGACTATTTTCAGGTGCTCGGAGGGTTTTTCCCCATTAGCCGAGGGAGGTCAGGGACCGAAGAATGTACAATTGTTGATGATGTACAATTGTTCCCATATGTCCATTTTTCCCCTTTTTTAACCCGTTGCAGCATTTCTGGGATGAAATGCTGCTAATTGATAATGCTGCAGTGCAGCGAAACATGTCGACTGTAGTTTAATAAATTTTTATGTGGAAAGTGCAAAGTGTTTCACTCCATATCTTACTTTGCAGTTGCCATGAAAACGGTTTTTCTTGGGTATCCTGCCTTTTTGACATTTTATTTAATGCTCTGGATTTTTGAGGAGATTGAATAATTAAGGTTGTACGAAAACTTGCAATCACAATTGCCTGAAGCAATCTCTGAGTTTAATCAAACGAGAGCTTTCAGCGAGTATCAACAATACGATTTCGCAATTTCACCCATTTTGAGATTGTTTCTGACAATTATAACCGAGCATTTTTGTCCAACCTTGATTATATAATGTCCTTATAATTCCTTGGATTAAGATATAAGAAACTACTTAGATAGTTCATCAATAAGGACGCAAGGAACTGGAGGAACTAGTCTGGGAAATGGAGGTATGGAGTGATGCATTAGGCCAATCATAGGATTGCAGTTCTATGAATGAATCGATGCGCGAGTTAAGTCTATAACTAAGCTAACGTTCGACTTTGCCCCTTGAAATAAGAGCGAATAAACGTTTACTTGCCATGAGGCAGGTGACTTATCTTGGACGACTGCGAAGAAACACAAATCGCCCAAGCTATCCTCGCCGTCTGTCCTTCGATGCCGAAGAGACGCATTACCGCCGCGGCGTGTGACCTCAGCGACGCCCGACGTCTCCCAACTCCGAGCTTCCCTCCTCGTCGGCACCTTTGCTCCGCGCCATTTCGGTTTTCGCGTGTTTGTAGAAGGGGCGGGGGAGGTTCGCTTAATTCTCTCCCTTCGGAAATGAAGTATCATCGTCCGCTTGTTCTCGTGCTGCGCAGATAGGCCGTGCAAAGACGCATGAAGTGACTTGGTGGTTCTTTTAAAATGTCTCCAGGGAGTGGCCAGCAGGTGGTACACCTGTTCATCGTTTTCGTAAATATTGACACTGGGGCTCATGAATAGGGGACTGGTGTAGAGTAGCGGCGTAAATTTAAGAAGATATAATTACTCTTGTGGAAATATAAAATAGAAAATGAACTTCATTATTCCGGGATAAGTTTGTCTCTTAGAAACATGCATGATTAAAAATATAATAGAGTCAAAAGTATTACATACAATATGAAGATTTACATTAAACATCGATGTCACAGAATGCGACTTAATATTTGACAAAATATAAAATAAATATATATTTATCAGAAAGACAAACGTATGAATACACATAAAAAACAACTGATTTTGTTAACTGTAGCACAATATTCAGTTAACTTACATTATTTAATTCACATGTAGCAATATTTCATTGCATTTCTTTTTTAATTGACATGCATTTTTAGATTATTTTTGCGTCGTCTGACGATTGATTCCATACTTCGCAAGAGGTGATGTGTACGGCTATGAGTATGTGCAAAATTTATTCAATTTTCCCTAAATTTATTAATATCAATTCATAGGTCCGAACTTTCTTTATTGCGCTGCAGCCATTGGTAGGGCTTCGCCACATCCACCCTTTGTCACTAATTTTTGCTATCGCTTGCCCTTAGCTCCCATGCGTTAAGGTTCAGTTATTGCTGTTACGTCAATAATAATCCATCTGAGTCACTGTCTACCTTGTATTCGTTAGTGGTAGACCTTTTCTCGCGCAACTCATGAAGTCCGTTGAGTAATCTTTCTTCTTCCATTCTCTCTATATGCCCTAGCCACTAATTTCTCCGTGATTTCACTAATCAGAATATTTTCACCTTAAATTTTTTATTCAAATTTGCATTCATTGGTTTCAACGCTCACGTTTTCGTTTCCATGTCCGTGTATCTGCATTTTGCCAAGATCGGAACTAATAGCGATAAATGTCTCGATTATCGTTTGATACATCATAGCAAATTTTTAGGCGGCAAAAGATGAAGATGGTTTCCCTGATCTGATTCGAAAATTATGAGATGCGTCCACAGCACTTGCGATGTTGGGTTTGTAAAATCATCCATTGAATAACTGCCCGTTATTACATGAGAGGAAGGCAACAATTCAGGTCCACTACAAAGATATTTTCAGTCAACGTCCATGTCTCATCGGCAAAAACCAAGGTTCTTCCTTTGGTAAGCATCTCTGGACCGCCCGCGTGGCACTCGCCACATCAAAAACCAGTTTAAAATAAATCCTCTGGACAGTAAAGTTTGCCTTTTTGTTTTCATGTGGCGAAGGAGTTTTCTCGAGTGAGGAGTCAATCCGGTCCATGTTAAAGTGCGGCTGACGACATCTGTTTCTTCATTCTCAATTTACTCGCTAATCTAAGCATATATTTCAAATCATATTTCCAGTACTGGACCCACAATATTAACCTTCTTAAACTTAGTCATTCACAAATATATTTTTTGCAATAATCTGCACTCCCGTAGAATTGCTTTCGCGCTAGGAAGAGCGTTTTCACTTTTAAATAGGTTTAAAACCATATTCCTTGTACACTTGAACAATCTTATGTATACCATGATTTGATTAGGGCCCAGCAGTTTCTCTCGCTGACGCTTTTCCAATGTATACTCTTCGTTAAAAAGATTCCATGGGGATCGGGTTGGGGTGGTGGCTAGAGTGTTGGCTTCTCACACCGTGGGCTCGGGTTCAAATCCTGGCGGTGGCAAAGAATTTTCAGAGACTTTCCGATCCCTGTTTGAATGTTGTGCGGAGGTCATTTCAGGCACAACACTCTGTCCGTCGGATGGGACGGTAAGCCGTGGCGCCTTTTGTTAAAATCAGGCTAATGCCGACGCTTGGTTTCTCTCTACCCTTCTTTCCATACCCTTTCCTATGGCGCAAATGACCTCAGCTGTCGGTCGCCTCCTCCAAATGCCATACCGGTTTCCAATATATTCACTTTTTTAAGACAGCGAATATATATTTCTCATTGATGAGGCTGTAGTTAGAATGATATACCGGTAGTTACGTTTTGTTGGGGTTTCAGTGTCTGATATTTTGAACGATTTGAAAACCTGTTCGCTACGACCTTGCTGATGGAGATATTGGTGGAAATGCTAAAAATTCATTCAGATATTCGTTATGTTTCTTCCCAAATATGTACAAAACGGATATGGTTACTTGTTCGAAATGATTTATTTTACGATACCCATTCCATCAGAAGATGATCCAACGATTCTGTCTGAATTCCTTGGATAAATTTTCGAAATTGGATCGATCAATGATGGATGATCAATCAGTTATGATGTTAATGCCACGATTCCTAAAATTATTTATTTAACACCAAAAAACACCACTAAGTCCTTTTGGTTATGAGAGGCATTATTCTAAAGGCTTTCGTCGTTCGAACGGCTTCTATTCAGGGCCAATTCATTTTATTGAGGTGTCCATCGTGAGACATTAGTTTAGCTGGAAATTTGTTTGAATTCTGTATATATTATAAATATTTAACCGTTAATTACAAAAATTCGCAATCATTCAGATATTTGAGCTACAAATATGTTTTTCTGGGCCAAAGTTTAATAATATAATAAAGTAAATAAGTAAAATTTATAAAGTAATATTGGTTGAGTAGCCTGACCATACTCAAATTGAAATACGCACTACTCGTGAGGAAAATTCAAAAAAATAAATAAATAAATCATTTAATGGAGTAGAGTGCTACATATAATCCATGTTAATGTAAAAAGGGTGCCCATTTGTATTAATGCAGCTGTTGAACTCTCATGCTTCTGGCGTCCCTTTTTCTGAAGTTGCAAAATCTTGTTAGGGGCGAAAATTTCCTCGCGCATTTATTGACTGCGGGCGGAGCTGTCTTTATTGCCACCCACCCACGCGAGGGATGGATCCAGCTCCCCCTTTCGGATCAGGGTGACCGCAACGGAGCTGGATTGACGCCTCAAGGACGGGCCCATTTTTTCTTTTAGACGGACTTTCTCGAGGGCGTATCCCTCGTCGTCCGTGGTCATTACGACTCGGCCATCCCTCGCCACTTTACTGTCTTTCTTCTTTTACGTTCTTTTTTTTTTGTAGGTACTATCTTTGTTGGCGTGTGGAGTTTTCTTTTGGTTTCTGATTTATTGCCCGTTGAGTTGTTATCGGATGTATAGCGAAAACTAAGTTGAGACATGAAATGCTAATTAATTTACGCATGGTTCTCATACTTTATGATGCATATAATATACCAATAATAAGTATGATTTACAGTTATACGTAAAATCGATACCTCCACTGCACAAACGCTCAGCAATCGCCCACCGAATCAAATCCGCTCATCTACTAGATTCGGAGATGAGCGGTTGTGCTTCGGCTACTGCAAGCTGAGCGCATTCGTATTGTTGGGCTACTATTTGATTCGGTGGGCTCTTGTTGAGCGTCTGTGCGGTGGAGGTATCGATATGTTCATGCCTACATATTTTTACTTAACTTTCCTTACACATTTTAATTTAGCTAGGTATCACCTCGTATCTTATTTCCATGAGGTGATTAGAAATGCTGCTGGTCGCTTTTATTCCGGGAAGGTCTAAAAAATTATCCCGTCCCTTTTGAATTAGATTATGGATTTAATAGTGTGGGCAGAAATAGACCAAGGATCCATAAGATATGCAATCTACACCATGCATCCATAACTCCGTCGCACTGTATTAAACAAATCGTTTCTTAATCTCTCAGGGTAAATTATTCTAAAGATTTTATCATTTTTCACATGTGCAGTTCTAGGTAATGAATGAATTTGGCTTTATGCGTTAGTACTTTGGAGACAAAAGTCATTAGTTGTTGCTGATATTACTCGTCCTATTTTCATCTCTTATGTTTCGTACCCGAATTTCATTATTATGATAAGTCAATACAGTGGATGCTTTCT
The DNA here is from genome assembly GCF_921293095.1 of Ischnura elegans. Taxonomy (NCBI): domain Eukaryota; kingdom Metazoa; phylum Arthropoda; class Insecta; order Odonata; family Coenagrionidae; genus Ischnura; species Ischnura elegans. The sequence continues at coordinate 106,087,194 of NC_060248.1, forward strand.
GTGAATATTTATGGTTTTCTTAGGAAAATACAGGCCTTTGAGTGAGTGCATTGTGTTTAACGCGGCTAATTGCCAGAGGTAATATCGTTTCCACGTGTCTAAGTACATTATCACTAGCGACGTTACTGATCATGAAGTTCTGTTGGTCATCGGGAATAAATAAGATGACTTTACTGGAAAGTTGTTTTATATCTATCAAAGGAGGGAGAATCTACAAGTAAATTTGATATTTAGGGCCGGTTTTATAATGTCTGGTTATCACTAACGATAAGGTGATACAGCCTTTAACTTTATCTAAAGGCGGTAAAACGTTCTGGTTTGACTATGTATAAGATCAGACTTTAAGCTAACCAGATCTTTCAGCACCATCAGGCACAGCTGAAGGCTCTATCGTCTTATGGTTAGGGCTAACCAGACATTATAAAACCGGCTCTTAGTCATTGACTGCGTTATTTTACAATAAAATTAGAAATACGGGAACATTGTTGGAGGTTTTTTGTCGAAATCCGAGCTATTAAATTATTACATGAAATCTTCAGGGTTAGGTATTTGTTTATTCAAGCCAGAGTTATGAGCGAGTGTAGAACGGGATTATTTACTTGATTTCATGAGATATTTTTCTACCTATTTTGTGTCAATTATATGAACTTTAAGAATTGAGAAAAATACCCAATCTATCTAATATCTACTTCCTTTTTTAATTATAGTTTGTTCTCTTTACTCCCCTTTTGTGGTCTATCTGGAGACTGAGTCATAAAAATAGCGTTCTTATTTAGAATCCGTGGTGTTAAACAGCCAACGGGAGTGATTAACAAAAATTACGAACTTCCGAGGTTCGATTTCCTTGACCAGGGGAGTTATTTTCTATAGCAATTCAAGTGAATCACGACCTTATTTACATTTATTACGAATTCGTTCGCCACAATAGCTGAATAATAAATTTAAGAGTTCTGAGTTTGACTGTGCGAATTTTTGTCCCACTGGATATCAGTGTAGCAAGTTGATGTGAAATCCCTCGAGAGAGGTAGAATATAAATAAAATTCGCGGTGGGAAGAGGACTGTTCCATTAACATGTAAACGTCTTGAGACCTAATGTCATGCAAATAAAATAAAGTGCAAATAAAGGAGAGCCATCATTCAGGGCAGGGAAGGATGGAAAAATCCGAATTCAAACCTGAATTTGTTGTTCGCAAAAAATATATGTTTCCACTCTTGAGAAATAAACGCGACGCGACCCACTTCTGCTTGTTTAACGTCACCTTTTCATCTTTCTCAGTCTTGTGAGGCAAGTGCTGTGTCTCTGGCATTGCGTGCATAATCATACTTAGCAGGTATCAGGCATGAAAAAGGTCGGTAAATCATGATATTTACGAAGGAAAAAATAATGGCGAGAAACCTCGTCGAGGCGGCCGTCCTTTTTAGTCAGTTGGATACGACCGAAAAATTGAGAAAATACTTCATATTGCGATAGAAGCATGTGATAGGAATTTCCAGGGCATCAATCTAAGTGATTTGACCCGCAGCGTCACTTTTTTGTCCATTATGATTCAAAATGGCGGCCAATTTACAATTGCAGTGAAGTTTTCTCGGGTTTCACACCGGGTCAGGTCCTCCATTTCTCCTTCCAACGTTTCGATGAACAACTCGCCCATCGTCTTCAGGGATTCAGGAATCCAAACAAAAATTCAGGATTGGATTGCTGAATCCCTGAAGACGATGGGCGAGTTGTTCATCGAAACGTTGGAAGGAGAAATGGAGGACCTGACCCGGTGTGAAACCCGAGAAAACTTCACTGCAATTGTTCGCCGGGAAAAAAACCAAAAATTATATTGGCCAATTTACAATATTGCGGCTTTGTAATCTTCATTTTCTACTATCATATATGATGAAAATCAAGGTATCAAATCCTAGCTATATTTTATACAGTCTGCAATGAATTTATGATATTTATTGTTTACCCTGCCTTTATGAAATTTTTGTGATTATAGATTTTTTGTACATTCACTTACCTTTTTGCATACAGTCTGTCTACAAGAACTTAGTGTAAAGTCGCCCAGTGTCTCAGTTTCCGAGAAAATTAAGTGTTAGGTAAAGAAATCCTCCGCGACATATTTTCCACCGTGAACGAAATGAGTCCCTCGCTTTCGTGAATCACTTCGGCGATGGAGCGGAAAAGATTAGTGTCACGGTCCTCACCGAGTCGGCCCGGGAAGTCATTCGGGTGTGGGGGCGGACAGGCGTTCGTGCATTTTGTGGGGCGCTGTAGGCGAGCTCGCTGGATAGAGTGCATGACAAAGCCGCGGATTCACTTGCGAAACGGGCGGCCCGAGGCGAGGAGACGCGACTTCAACCCCGCGGGGTTGGTCTGATCGCTATGGCGATTAGATTGTCCTGGGTGCGCTTGCTATAGAATTTTTAATTCCCTCTCTTTCATTTTTCTCCGTGGCAACGGCGAGTCGATTTTGAAATGGTCCTCAATTCCATCACGAGGAGATTGTGATCGCCAGATAACGAAATTTTGTCCTCGAATATATTGCGAATTTCTGAAAAATTCTCTACGCCATTTTTATCCCATAATTCTGTATTCATTAATCTTTCCCCTCCGTGAAATCAGTTTTAGTCACGAATAGTATTTTTATCGATCTTAAGAATGGAAATGGCTTCGATTAAGATCATAAGTTTGTTATTCGTAGCTATATCCATACGCTGTCTTATCACGGCGAGTTGAGGATTATAGTCTTCATTTGAATTTGATTTATTGAAGCACATTGAACTATACGAAGGGAAAACTCATCGTACTGGCCATGAGGAGTATTGTTCAGGTTGCCGTAGCGCGTACACATATAATATATAATGAATATTTATTTAGACAGCAGCTGTTGTTTCCACGAATTTATTGTCTTCGTTAGTGGGAGGGGTGAAACGCATCAATCTCCTGTTTATTTCTGCCATTTAAAAACGCTTATGAATAAAAAGGAAATTGATTCGTATTTGCGATAGGCGATTTATCAAGGTTCAATCTGCGGTGAAAATTTTATGTGATTGCGATCCATACGTTTTGTGGGAGACGAGGCATTTCAATCGTGTTTGCATCTCAGAATTGTAAATGTGGTTTGTTGATTACCATCAATCAGCTTGCGCTTCATACGACCTTGTATGTATTTAATTTCCCTTAAAATTTATTTTCGCATTCAGTGAATGTAACGGTATCCATACCCTTGAGCCACTGTCCATTAATTCAGTGTTTGACTTTCGGACGAACTTTATTGGGTCTGATTTGAAAAGGACTCTGCCCTTAACACTAACGGTAGGGTAACAAATGTCGCATCACGATCTCAAAATCATTTCCTATTTTGCTTTTCTATTCCCGAAGGTATCGAATCTCATGCATACTAAATCTGTACTATGTACTGTGTGCTATGGTTGAGGTCTTCAGATCGCAACAATCACCATTGATGGCTATGTGGAGGGGTTGTTTTACAGTTTTGCCTTCATTTAATTCTTTTTTTCTTTTTTTCCTTATCTTGACCTCGTTTAATTCATGTTAAAATAGTTCTTGGAGTGTAGGTCAATGTATGTTATGCAAAAAAAGTTTTAGCCAACGTATCTGTTTATTTTAAACCATCCTCAGGGCTGTGAAAGAAAACATAAGAACAGTATAAAATACAAAGATAACAAAGATATACAATGTTTTTACATAAATAAATTTTACGGTATCGTTTTTTTTTACAATAATGTAATTAAAAAATATATATATGTATAAGAACAGAATACACAAAAATTCATTTAATTCCTAGCTCCCCATCCTATTTAAAAGAATTGTTCTTGATGAACAAATAGTATTATGTAGGCAGAATGGCAAACTTAATGGCAATAGCGTCTACATTTCACTACAGCATTTGATGATTAGAAATATAGTAATGACGTTTGGTGTAATGGGTTAACTATCGCGAAATTTTCCATTTATTTTGTGCATAGTTTTTTAGCCTTCGGTGGTAAGGTACACAATGCATAGTATGCACAGTAGGGTACACCGGATTAATATAATATATAATATAGGGACACACACACATTGCAATTTACACACTATGTTACACACAATAGGGTTAACATTCCATATTTCTTTACGATATTTTTCATCAGTCCTTGAATCGAGATTTATTACCGTGGGTAAACTATTTAATTGCGTATATTTTTGATTACATCTTAAGAAATGTTGGCAAAAAAGTTCTTCTTTAATGTATCTTAATTTTTTCCTTTAATAAACCTGTAATTTGAACAATTGTCGGCCTCGGTTAAGTCCTCGCCTGACAAACCGATGGTCGCGGGTTCGAGTCCCGCCTGGGGATAGGCGTTTTTAAATTTGTTGTCCAAATATATTAAAACGATCGTAATTGGGGCACCTGTAATCATTAGAGACATTATTATTATTAAAAGTTTTACCAATGTCTGCGTGAATTTTCCTGTAAATTCATTCTCATTAATAAGTTCTCCCTGCCAATTATTCATGCACAGATATATAACGCGACACATTTTGTGCAGCTTGGATACGAACCCACGTGCTTGCCCCTGTAAATCTGTAACTTGAAGTGCCATCTAGTTCCCCGCACTGTCGTAAGCCTGCGTTTATCTGGGAGTAAGTTATAATCTTGAAAAGAGGTCTTTCGAAGGAGGTGAGTGCCTAAGTAGTTTACGGCCGCACTCACGGGAACATTCGTTACTGGAACCACGTGGTGTATTCCGCCTTCCAATTGTTCAAAACGCATGACGGAAATTTTCAACCTCAACGCCATGCCGTTCTTCAGCATTACGTCACGTGTTGTCGCAGGCACACCCATTTCGCACCGTTCGCTTGCTTTTCTCTCAGCCAATTACGAATGCACGGAGGCTCTTTCTTACCTTGAGCACAAACTCCGCGTTTCTAGGCACATTGGCGTCTCTGAGACTATCACGGCTCTAGGAATACGATGTCATTGGTCTTGATAAAAATTAATCGTTGGCATATCAGGAAGTGCGCCTTTTTTTGGTGAATAATATCTCCTATGTAGTATCTTTATATCTCATAAAGCAGCCCATAAATTCGGCGAGGGGGGGTTCATTCATTTGCCACTATCAGTTGCGGTGGCATCAATTTGGTCAAATACCAAAATAAATGGAAAATATACCAAAAAATTGTAATAAATTCAATGAAAGCCAAAATTTCACAACTGATAGCATAGAGTAAGTAGATACTTCACCTATGCTAAGAGGTAGCAATTCCATTTTTCCACTATCAGTTATGGTGGCATCAATTTGTTCAAAAACCACAATAAATGGAAAATGTCCCTATAAATTATAATAAATTTAATGCAAGTCAAACTTTCATAACTAAAAGCATAGAGTAAGTAGGGACTAACTCTGCGCTAATAGGTAACAATTCCATTTTTCATCTTTTTAAGAAACAAAATTAATCAGTGCCCACATTTTTGACGCGATTGTTTAAAATAGATCTACGAACTTTTTTCTTGTTAATACTCAATGCGTCAATGGGAACCCTCAAACATTTTCTCGGTAAACAAAAATATTACGTGTTGCGTGAAAATTAAATGCTCATTGCTACAGAGATAAATATCTTGGTTAACGATTCGTTGCCCGTCGACGGATCAGGTTTAGCGAGATAGTGAATGAGGAGTGATTTGAGAAGCAATAATGTGTAAACCAAGTCCTGGGTGATGGAAATAATTATCTACCACGCCCATCCATAGCAATTAAATTTCCCAAACAAACTCACCACGCCGCCATACTATTTGCACTCTAGGAAAAGCAACTTTTAATCCAACTTTACTCTCCAAGTTTTGTTCAAATATCGATTCGCAAAAAATGCTAGTTTTCGAACTCATCCCGTTCGGTCACGTTATCGCCAAACAACAAAAAGCGTCCACCGCCAAAATGTACAGATGCACTGCGGGATGTAGGTCACTGCCCCAAAGAAGAAAGTTCCCCGTTCGTCGAAACTGTGGGATTGACTTCGCCGGCCGATCAAGTGCCGCAATCCCGAGGCTCCGAAATACATCTCGTCGATGACCAGCGATGAAATATTGGCATTTCGAATTCCAAATGATGCGCCTTAAATGCCTCCCACTCGGATATCACGAACGACTTGATCTCAGTTCTTTGTTAGCGTCTCCTTTCGTGAGGCAATCTGTTGGGCAATAATACGTGCAGTTTTCCCAGCCAATGCTCTTTCAGCTTATGACTTTCGCGGACTTTTTTTGTGATTTTCTTCTGAAAGTATTTTCTTCAACTTGACCATTCACTTAGTGCCAGCATTCCTTCGTTAATGTCATACCGTAAAAGGTAAATTCAATTCTCCAGTAAGCTATCTCTTTCCGTGTTTAACGACCTTGTGGAATTCAAGATAACTGGCGTAATGAACCGTTTTTTTTACAATCTTTCTTCTCGAATATGCAATTTTGATCAAATTTACCGGGAAATATCTGCACATTTGCTTATTACCTGGTATTTTAAATTATTAACAAACCTAAACTGTTTGAAAGCGCAGGCTTATCTTAAAGTTTCTGAGCGTGAGTGTACATATAAGCTTAAAAGCAGTATACAAGAAACCCATGGATATGATCAATATTCATCAAGGAGCTTGGAATAGTCATATATATGCAACCTATAAAAATTGAGATAAAAAGTATTAATTCATTTGTTGATGCAATATTTTTAAACCTATACTTACTTCACTTCATATTCTACTTGTGATTATAATTCTAATGAATTAACAATAAGAATAGGTACTACTTTCGTGTATTTCAGGAAAAGTTTGCTGTCATTATTTTAAGCTATTAGGTAGGTACGCGGGAATTGATGATTAAACTTGACACCGAAACTCGTTCCCAAAAAATGAGAATATTATACCCGTAATTCCCTTTCTTGAGAATTCTTCTTCGAACTCATGCTATTGTATTGAGTTATATTTGAAACCATAAATTACAATTTAGAAGTAATTTTCAAGTATTTTTGAAAATTTACTTTTTTATTTTCTTTTCCATAGGAATAATAACTGTCGATATATTATTTTAACTCGCTTATCCTGCTCTAATTCTAATCAACCCTATAAAACTCAAATCTTTGGCAGAAATTCTCTCCCCAACTTTGTGGAAAAATGCTATTAGCTTTTTATTAAGTGTATGCAATTCTTCTCATAATATTTTGCAAACCATTTTATAGCATTATGAGAAATAACTCGAATGCCTTACACTTTGGCCTTTATTTTGTCATAAGAAAATAGCTGAAAAGATCAAAGCGAGTATGGATTGCTTGATGCCCTCAACAAAAACAAGAAACTACTGCGTACAGAAATTTTTAGCAGGCACGTAATGCATTTGATGCAAATTAATAAAAGTAAAAGCGACAGTAATCTATCTTCACTCTAAAAAAAATCATCAAGAGTCTTGATAACTCGTTGGCTTTAACTTGAGAAGTGCATACCTCGATGAGGCAATTCGCATCCTCCGCTGTATGGATACTTGCCCATTGGATGTCTTCCAAAATAAATAAGGGCCAAATGGAAAAATATCCTTTTGGTTTGTGTGGATTTCTATGAAAATTAATTTCTCTCCAAGTCCAACCTCCATCAGTCATTTTTGAAGACACTTCTGCCCTCGATGTATATTCGTTTATCGTATATACGAATACGTATTCGTATATCATGTATATTCGTGCTGCACTCTTGAGGCCAACTAATTTTAAAAAAGTGTTAATAAATTTAAATTGGCACTTATCAAAATATTGGCTTCACATCGTTGGTAGCATAACAGCTGCCCCGTACGCTATTAAAATTAAGTAGAGCGGTTCTTAGCTGCCTCGGTGTTGTTTGAAGAGTTTACCTTATCCATTCCATGCTATATACATGTTATTGTTCAAACTACAGCGCACACTATTGAAAATAAGTAGAGTGTTTCTTAGTTGCCTTGGTGTTCTTTTGAAGAGTTTACTTTTCTATTCCATGCTATATACATGTTATTGTTCAAACTGTCCCGGAAACTATTGAAAATAAGCTATACAATAGGGTAGTTTCCTTCATCAAAGAAAACGAAAGGCATTGATTGCGATTCGTTACCCACCATTAGTGTATTCATAATATACAAATTATTTCGTTTTAGAAATACCGGTTTAGACGAATGGCAATGGTCCATTTTTATTCTCATTTGAAAACGGCCAGATTGGCGCCCACGCGATGCCACTCCACGTGACGTCAAGGGACCTAGTTTCTATACGAGTAGATAGGAGTTATACATCGTCTGAGGTTACCAATGCATGCATGAGGCGCAGAGCTCAGGGAAACATGTCTTAGTAATCACTTATTAAAACTGGCTAAGAATGGAAAGTTTTCTTCGTTTGATAAGGTATTAATAATCCTTATTTAAGCCAAGCGCTACCAGCTAGTAGGGTACTCAGCTACCCGCTAGCAGCCTGCGTCGTATCAGCGCTCAAGCTTCCCTCAAGGTCACCTCACAGGGCGGCAGCGGGAACGAGAAATACGTCACACGGAGAGATTTCCCGGCATTCATACCTACCCGTCGCGTTTTCGCGCGCTTGAAATTTTTCACTTTTCATTTAATCGCGAAAAATAGATATCGTCATTTAAAAATCTAAATGCGTGAAATACGTACTCCAGGAATAACAATCTCTCGAATTAGGCAATAAAAATATAATAGGAAACCACCCTATTCCATGCTATATACATGTTATTGTTCAAACTGCCCCGAAAACTATTGAAAATAAGTAGAGTGGTTTTTAGGTGCTGCTTCAGTGTTCTTTGAAAAGTTTACTTATGCATTCCATGCTACATGCATGTTATTGTTCATTCCAAGATGTTTTGTTTCATGATTCACGGTTTGAATTTACAAGATATCGGTAAAAAGTGCATGAAACACTCGAGCAAATGACTGCGGAACCACACGTACTGAGATTTCATGCTAATTTTCCCGTTAGTTTAAAACTGACCGAACCCTTACGCTAATGTTCGGATATATTTCATCAGGTTCCACGCTTATGTTTTCTATGAACGCCGAATTTTCGAGCAATCGATTTTTTATCGAAACGAAAAGCTCGACTTTTCAACAGAAATCGAAATTTGTATCAAAAGGTCGATAAATCCAAAAAAAAACATCGATTGTTCCTTATTTTTAAGTTCAGTTCGTACAAAAATATGTTTCTTTTTCAATTGATAAAACACTAAAAATACTCGCTGGAGTACAAGAGAAAATCTCAAAAATTCTACTCAGAATGCACGATTGAATTATTAGAAGTGAAAGATTAAACATGCACGTACATCAAAGTTTTGGGATCACCGCTTTGAACCATTTGAACCACCGCATTCCACTAAAATTTTGAAGAAATATCAACAAGAAAAATCGAGTTTTGATCGAAACTCGAAGATCAAGACTCGGTCTTGATTTTTTCGATCTTTGACTTTTAAAAACTCGATTTTAATCGAAATCGATTTTCCCATCACTGCATGAGTACTGGAATCTCACGCTAAGCGCTCCCTACGCTAGCGATTATTTGTTGCTATTTTTTTCTGTAAAGCGTTTCCTTTAGTCAGTGGCGTGGGTCTCGTGACGAGACACGAGAGTTGACACCGTTGAACACTTGGCCTTTATGCTTGGAATCCAGCGATCGAGGCTAAGCACCGCTGGAGGCGTTATCAATCCAGTCAGCAAGACGCAGAAAGCCCTCCCGAGTTGCGCAGACGTATAACTGCGGCTCGTGTCAATAGGGTAGTTTCCTTCATCAAAGAAAACAAAAGGCAATAATTGCGATTCGTTACCCACCATTAGTGTATTCATAATATACAAATTATTTCGTTTTATAAATGCCGGTGTAGACGAATGGCAATGGTCCATTTTTATCCTCATTTGAAAAGGGCCAGATTGGCGCCCATGCGATGCCACTCCACGTGACGTCACAGGGACCTAGTTTCTATAGGAGAAGATAGGAGTTATACGTCGTCTGAGGTTACCAATGCATGCATGAGGCGCAGAGCTCAGGGAAACATGTCTTAATAATCACTTATTAAAACTGGCTAAGGTCGGAAAGTTTTCCTCGTTTGATAAGGTATTAATAAACCTTATTTAAGCCAAGCGCTACCAGGCAGCAGGGCACTAGGCTACCCGCTGGCAGCCTGCGACGTATCAGCGCTAAGCCTCGCCTCAAGGTCACCTCACCGGGCGGAGGGGGAACCAGAAATACGACGTACGGAGAGATTTCCCATCATTCCTACTAACGCGTCGCGTTTTCGCGCGCTTGAAAATTTTCACTTTTCATTTAATCGCGAAAAATAGATATTATCATTTAAAAATCTAAAAGCGTGAAATACGTACTCCAGGAGTAATAATCTTTCGATTAAAGCAATAAAAAAATAATAGGAAACCCCCCTATTGTGGAAAGCATGTTTTTTTTATATCTAATTTTTTGTAGGTACGTATTGGACATGGGATGAGTGTCGATTTGTGGAAAAAATCGGTATATTAACATAGGTGAAAGGCCAGAAAAATGGCCATAAAATACATGAAGTATTTCTGATGGTATTATCGACAGAATTTGATGGATAATCTTTCATTGCCTTATGTCCAGTGGTGTCATGATGCCAGAACAGCGTTCCAGCATTGGTTAACAAAAGCCACAATAGTCAAATAACACTTTTATCAACTTTGTTACCTCAAAACTTCTAATATATACATTCGTTGCCAAAACAAAAATTTTAAATAATAACTTCTTATAAAAAAAACACGGAGGTATATTTCACTTCTTAGAAAAGTTAAGGAAAAAGGAAAAGTTAAGTACACATAATGGCAATGTTTATTCTTCCGTATTTCTGAGGTAATGAAGAAATTCTCATTAATTTCTATTATTGTAATCCTAAGGTAGATATTTATAGTATATAGATACTTCACCCCACCATTTCTTCCATCTCATGCCAGTTTTTTTTACCCCCCTGAGGCCCTTCTTCCCCGTATCCTTCTTGATCTACCCTCTTCTTTCTCTTGGAACTTTTCCATCAATTATTTCCTTTTCCAAATTAGCTATAAATTAGCCTTTCTCGAGTAACTGATTTGTCTCATTACGATACCTCCACTGCACAAACGCTCAACAATCGCCCGCAGAATCAATTCCTCACATAATAGGGCTACTAGATGAGCGAACTTGATCCGATGGGCGATTCTTGAGCGTTTGTGCAGTGGAGGTATCGATTACGTACCCAATGCAGTGTTAGGCGTATACAAGGTGTCCTTTTTTCTATTATTTTTCTATGTACTTTCTCGTTTCTCACTCTATTCGTCCGTTTCATCTTCAGCATCCTCTTCCAGCGCCATATCTAGAAGGTCTCCATTCAAAAAGTCCTCAAAGTGATGGAAATGTGTGCATTTTTAACCAGAAATAGCTATCAATATCGGAGGTATAGGTATCAACATCGGAGGTTTGGAGCAGATTTCTCGGATCTCGCATCGGATAAGGTCCAACGCTTCGAGAAGCACTTGCCCATCGTGTTCAGGAATTCAGGAACCCAATGATTCCATTCAGTCCATCAGATTCAATCCATCGTTTGTATTCCTGAATCCCTGAAGACGATAGGCGAAACGTTGGAAGGAGATGTAGAGGACCTTACCCGGTGCGAGTTACTACCATTATTCGCCAGGAAAGAACTAGACATTATACAGGAGGTTTAGGCTTTCTGAGTGTGGAAAATTGAAAAATATCTATATTAGCATACTTTCCTATTAATCCCTTGAAGATCCTCATCAAACATCGACCATGGTTGGCGATATCTTTCTGATTTCCTTATTGCTTCTTTTTTATTCCACCCGGACGCGTGGTGGAGTCTTGAGACGTAGTCAAATGAATACGAACACCTCAACACTTCTCCAGCGCAATCGTCGGCGCTTAAGTCTGTCATGAGTAACTTTTTATTAATAAAGTAACGCTGACTGATCTTGCAAGAAGTAGGTACCATCGTCCCAATTAAGGTAAAATGAGAGTGAAAAATCTGGATTTCTTACCAATATAGAAATTGTAAATCTCAGCAAAATGCGTACCATTACCACCTCTATGCACCGACAAAAAATCTTATTTGGGTCCTTTACTTTTGTCATACAACTAGAATCCTCCTGTCATTGTCATGATAATTTATTGAATCCTATCATATCTGGGCTTTACAAGTTTTTCTATATGGCGAGATATGTAGCTGAACACCTTGTAGTATTTATTTGTCTTTTAGGAATAAAATATTATTATATTTAATGCTGTCCCACTTGCACCTACCGGATGGCGTCAGCTATATATGTCCCAATGTGTCTGATTCAAGAGCGTAGAAAGCGAGCCCAAATCACCCACCTATTCGCTACCCTGGCTCATTGTGATTGCACGATCCATTTTTGCGTACGATATATTTCTTTGGTTTCCTAGGAAAAGGCCGACAAATGATTCATTGTATATCTTCGAAAGCACTTTATCATTAGTTTACTTGAAAAGTGTTACACAGATGCATGTGTCAGGGTTTCACAAACGCGTCGAGGAAAATCACTAGTCCCTTGCGGTGGGAGGCTAGAAAAATAACCTTAAAAACAAATGGAGTACCTCTGATGGTATTAAAGACAGAATTTGATGGATAATCAATCTTCTGCCTTTTCCCCTCATGTAGTTCCCATACTGGATGTGGCACATTTTATATTTGCTAGGAATAAAAATAGGAAAGAGGGCAGGGTTGGAAAAATCACACATTTAAGAGTAGGTTTTTTGAATTGATGCTATTACGGGCAAAACAACATGCATAAACTATGCTTTTCAACATTGCATAAGTTGAGTCATTACACGCTTCCTCATAATGGCATTGCTTCACACGTAGGACAATCAAAAATTTTCCTCAAGTTAATGCGAGGACACTTTCTCTACATAAATCGCACTCCCGCAAATAACCTTCACGTTTGAGATCTCACGAACAACTGGTGTCTGCACTTCGAACTTAATGAAATGGTAATAAAAGGGGTGCAATCGGAAAAAATGCTTAGGGCGAACAAAGACTGTTTCACAGCTTTTGCACAGATTAGGTTGGGAGTCGTTAGAGACTCGGGGGCGATGTGCTAGTCAGCTTGCTTGAGCAATTAAGAACAAAAATCTTCATGAGTGACCAAGAGGACATAATCTTGGGGCCGCACCATGTCACCAGCTCCGACAGAAACTACTAAATGTGTGATAGATACTTTGCCTAACGGATTAGTAAAGGAATTCGTTTAAAATCAATAGTAGGCGAGTTTGCCTGGTGGAATCGTGACATATCCATGGTAACACTCTGTCGTATTTCAGTAATATATTTAAGAATTTTTCCAGTTTCGCCCCCTTAAGGCCATTTTCAAGAGTTTAATAGAAAATGGCTTGATAAGGCCGAAACCGGTGTTTTCTTAAATATATTTGTGGAATACAAAAACTGTTTTCATAGCCAAAGAAGACGTATTTTTTCCCCTAAAAAATAATGGAATAAAGTTAACAAATAGGCCGAAGTGCAACACATTCGTCGCACACCTTAACGGTAGTTTAAAAATATAAATTTGTGGAATACATCCACTCATTGTCATGGTAGACTTACGTTTTCTCTGCCGAAAATCACGGACTTGAATTTTTAAAAAATAGACCATAATTGGGACACATTCTTCGCACACCTCTATCCTTCTTCTAGATTTACGGCTCTGTGTCCTAATGTATCCGCGGCACCCTTTTATTTTGGCAACCTGCGTTGTAGTGTGTAGATGTAGAAAATGCCCGAGTGACTTGGTGACACTTTTTGCGCGGGGGATGAATCGTGGGATAGTCCCCGTGGTGTGGGTCTCGACTCCTTTCGTGCGGGGGTGGGGGATTAGCAGTGAAAGGGAATGCAGGAGTGGGTGGGGTAAGAACCGTGGGAGACACGCTGGAGGGAGGGGAGGGGAAGGGAGGGGGTTGATTCCGTGGGAGGAGGGGGAATTATGGGAAGGAGGGGATAACCTTTTTTTTCCCACGCGAGGTGGAGGTAAAAGGGGGTCATGCACAGGCGCGCGTGACGTAGTCGACAAAAGCACTTTCACCTGATGTCACGTGACCGCCCTCTGCCGTCGTTTACGAAAACCTCTACCCCCCCTCCGATCCTCTTCAATAGCGGAGGCTGACTCTGGCGACAACTCCGGGATGTTTTTTTTTAATCCTTTCTCTCCCTCTGTCTTGCGGCTGTAATCTAGGGAGCGGGTCGCAGATGCATGTACGTTCCCATTTGCAAATTGCAATGACTAGGTACCTCACGACGTTGTCTTAGGCATTTGTATTCGTCATCCTGTGTTAAGAATTATTTCCGCATATCGCTAAGATGATGATCAAAATATTCATTTGTCGTCTGGGAAAATATTCCTCTTATCTTTGAACGCCCTTTATCTTTATTGCACTACGTCAAAAAGATATTGGGGCCCCAAGGTGAATATAAGAGTGGGTTATTTAATTGTAAATAAGGGAACCCCATTGTGCTTTATTCATTGGTGTGCACCTATATGGAAGTGAGGCATGGGCAACGAAAGCAGCGGAGAAAGCAAGGATAGAGGCCTTCGAAATATGGTACTACAGAAGGATGATGAGGATCAATTGGATCGACCGAGGTAATAATGAGGAAGTCCTAAGAAGAGTAGGAGAAGAAGAGAAGCCTCATGAAAATCTTAATAAGACAGAGCAACCTTGTAGGCCACATTTTGAGTCATGATGGCCTGATGAAGACAATAGCTGAGGAACAAGTGGAAGGCAAGAACGGAGAAGGAAGACCTCGAACAAAATATATGGAACAGGTGAAGAAAGATGTGAAAGAGAAGAAATACGTAGGTGTGAAAAGATTAGCTGATAGGAGAATTGAGTGGAGAGCTGCGTCAAACCAATCTTAGGATTGTTGACCAGTGATTATGGCCAAGGGCTTACCCAGGATCATAACTAGGGGGGGGGTAAGCCATGGTATAGGGGGTGGCAAGCTATGGCCTAGGGGGGGCAAGCCAAATTTTGACATTACTTTATGAGATTATTTCCTTGAAAAATAGTTTTATTTTAGTTACATATCTTATACTAATACATATCATTTTTCGTGGGTTTAAAGAATTTTTTTTTAATACTTTCGTTTCAATTCAGTACTGATTTTTCTTAAAGACTTTTGCAATTTTTGCTTCTAATGGGGGGGGGGGACTGTTTCATTCCGGTAAAACCATTTGATTTTAAACGTGTGTCTCTTTATTCAACTAATTTTCAAATTCCTTCCTGTCTCTACGTGTATTCTTTATATTTAGGAGTGCAATAAATGTACCGAAAATTTAAATCCCCAATTAAGGAAGTTTGGTTGGCAGTCTCGTGGTTTTCGAAATAATGAGACTTATGAATTGTTTGATTGGGAATAATTGAAGACAGCAATGCTGGACAGTCACTGCTCGTCCTCGGGAATAGTTTGTCCACCTTTGAGCTACAATCTTATATATTCTGAAGTAATTGCTTCTAATTTGTTCCATGGGCATACTGAATAACTCATAGTAACGATAGGATTCACCAAACGTAGCAACAGTAGAGGATTATTAGCCATCCGGGTGATTGGTTATGTAATGGGTTCAATCCAGCTTTGAAGGAGGAATTTGTGATCGGGCTGTTGTGATAGATAGAGTGTTGGCTTCCCACCCTGAAAGTACGGTTTCAATTCCCGTCGGTGGCGAATATTTTTCAGTGACTTCGCGAACCCTAATTATGCTATATCGAGGGCACTTCAAGGAAAGCGCTCCGTCTGTCGGATGGGACGTCATACCGTGGTCACCCTGACGCCTTTCGTTAAGAGCAGGCTAATGCCGGCGCCGAGTTTCTATCCACCCTTTCTTCTCTACTCTTCCTTACTCCTCCTTCAAATACCATGAATTCAAAGTGGGATATGAGGAGGTAGAGCTGGGGGATTACAAGACTGGCTTCATTTTTGGCGAAGACAGAGGAAAGGTCGAAATAATCGTGTTCCCGCATGATCATGATAGGCAAACACGACGTTCTTTTGTCCCGGCTCTTTCCCATTTCAGTCCATTCAATCTGTTCCAAATGCCAAGAGATTGGCCGATTCATTGGCTCAGATCTCCGTAAATATCAGCGGTTAACGTTGCAGCCGTGTCTTCTACATTTGCTACGCTATTCAGACGGTCGTGGAGATGAGGAGAAAGGGCTGATCAGATTGTAGCGGCAGTTCCAATTGAACCAGAGCGCAGCGTCACGAAAAAGTGAATCAAGCTCGATGTTATTCCCTTCTCTAGGATCTGTAATTCATTCCAAGGTCATGGGTCTCAGATCAGCCATCCATTTAAGAAACTAAATACTCCTTTTAGGTTCATCCCCTTAGCTGGATTTTTATTTTTGAAGGCATGCAAGTTCAAGTTCACTAGTTATTTAACGAATGGAAATGAGGTTTACGGCATTATGACCCTGTGACATCATTTAACTCTAAGTGTACTTCTCTTTCATGAATGGTAAATAAACCTGAAATTTACTCTGGGAAAGATTTTGTAATTTTTTGAAGAAGCACTAATGGATTGCTTTTCTCACGAGGAATGTTTCGGTATAAAGTAGAAGTACAGTTTTGTATTGCTCTGTTTAATTTTAAGTCGTAGATGTAGCATCTGCTCCCCAAACACATCTTATCCAACCCCTACTTATCATCGCAAGATCTTTCGTAATATCTAGTACGTAATACTCTCACAAATATTCTACTCAAAAATTCTATCTTTGATTTATTTTAGAAATCAAACTTTTGAGCTCCTAAAATTGAAAGTTCTTATGGAAACTTTGCGATAGCCATTTTTAAACCTTGCTACGTTAACTCTTTGAAGGTACGTTTGTCATATTTTTATGTTTATTCTAAAAAAATATTGATGGACACTCTCCGAAGGACTAAAACTATAAAGAATGATCGTAGGCTTTCCCGGCGTATCGAAGCGTGGAAGGTTATTCGGGAATTCCACCGGGTCAGGTTCTCCAACTCCATCTCGGCCAACGTTTCGATGAACGAGTTGTCCATCGTCATCAGGGCATGTCGAATCTTGCAAACCGTCCTCCTTATACACTGATGACGGCGGTATCAACGGGGGTAGGAGCTTAGTCGGCCGAGATGGAGTTGGAGAACCTGACCCCATGGGCGTATCCAGCGAGGGGCAGTAGGGGGCACCAGCCCCCCCCCCCCCTCCTCCTAGGAGCAAAAATCGCAAATGTCTTTAAGGAAAATAATATTTTATCGAGCAAATAATTTTAAAAACTAATAAAGAGCAGTTAAATTTTCCTTAAAATGTTGATTTCATCCACCTTTTCCATGCTTTAATCGTACCTACAACTTGAACAACCATGGTTTGCCCCCCCCCCCCTAGTTTTCATCCTGGGTACGCCCTTGCCTGACCCGGTGAAATTCCCGAATAATCTTCCACGACTAAAAATGTAGCTGCAATCTAAATAAGCCTCAGTTACTATTAAACACCTTACTACAGGAAGGGCTGTTTAAAATTATGGTGATTCTCTTCAGTAATATCGTTAGTTCGTTATTCTCATCTATCTATTATTACAGCTGTCTTATCCATACACAAGCCGTGCCAAACCTGTTTGGTATTTTTTTTAGCTTTCACAAACACAAAACTATGCGTGCCACATAACTTTATGAATATTACGCAAATACGGACGATGCTGGCGTGAGATTCCGCATAATGTATCTCTCCTTGCATTTGAAATATGTCAATGTGGAATCGAGAATTCTCCTTTTCCAAACGCAGCATTTCATTTTTCTCTAATGCTTTTACCCAAACTAATTAAATTTACTACTTTCGCCAAAGAAAGTGAAAAAAATCGACGGGGCTTGGTCCCCTGTTGTCTGCTGTTCCCAAAAGAGCGCAATTTCACGTTTTTCCCAAGCTTTTCGGGCCTTTTGTTTCGCCTGGGAAATTCCTGCATGTCGAAGTGAACTGACCCTGCTGAATAGGCGGGAGGGGGAATGACTGGGCAACCCATAGCAATGGACTCGATGGGAATCGCGAGGTGGAAGAATATGAGCGAGAAGGGTGAAATGGTGAAATACCTTCCGAACGTGGAAGTTTCTGGGGATTTTTCGGAAATCTCTCATGCTTTTCTGTTGCCTCTTCTCTTTGTTATGATCTTTCAGTTTCATTGCGTGGGGAACGCAACTGGGGATAGCGAGTTCCAAAAAAGATTCTTCCTCCACCTCTGTGTGGGCCGAAATAATAAAAAAATGCAGTGCCTCTTTTTATGGTGGATCAATAAAGCGCTTGCACGTGGACCAATTATTTCGCATGTAGCAATGCCTGTTTTGTTGTTATACACGTGATATCATGACCCATTTTTATGTGTTAGAAATTATGTTTACTTTATTGCAGTACTATAAACAATCTAGGTATCACATACATGATAATTTATTGTAATCACCGGCCTCGGTGGCGGCGGGGTAAAGCCCTTCAATTGAAAAAAAATGAACGGATTTCGGAAACTTAGCCTATGTAAACCAATCCATAGCAACTACGGCCGCTTCGGTAGAAACAAACGATTCTTTCAATTTCAGCACTATTCAAACGAAATGCATGGCTTATTTAATGAAATTCATGTTTTGCCAATGTTAAGGAATTGGCAACCAATAACTAGTATAGGCAAATCGCAAACCACCGTAGCTGTACCCCAAGCAAATTTACGCAGACACGTGTTGATAAATGAAGGGTTTATTCTCCATGCTCTTTCTCTCTCATATCAAGGTGATAGCGAAAATATTAAACGAGCAATACGCCATAAGAAGAGACAAAATATGAACGGTCGAACGTGATTGATGCGTGTTCTTGATATGTTTCACTCGTAAAAGTAAACTTCAATTCGTTTTATTCATGCTCCTTTGCATGTAATTTTTAATATGGTCCGAAGTAATGCGGTTTTGGCGAGCTAGGAATCTCTGAGGCTCAAGAGGTACGTTGTTCCAATCTTGAGCAGGTGGATCAGTTCCACAATTTGGGCAGCAATTTGTAGGAAAACGGATACAGGAGTTAGAGCATCACGAAGAGAATTGCGTTAGCTAATGAGGCATTCATGAAGAGGAAAGAACAGATGAGAGGATCGTTATGTTAGAGCGTAAATAAATGGCTGGTGAAGAGTGTTGTCTGGAGTGTAGCGCTTTACGGTGAGGTAACGTGGACACTAAGGAAGGAGGAAGGGAAAAGTCTGGAGACCTTCAAGGGGTAGGTGTGAAGGACAATGGAAGTGTAGTGGACGTATTAGAAGAGGAACTACGAAATTCTACAATTGGTGGGCGAGTAAATTTGTTTCTAGGTTACCGTTCTTTCCATATTACATTTGTCTTGCCCTTACACAATCCATACCAAACCTATTTGGTATTTCTTTTAGCCTATAACAATTCTATGCGAGATGGGAAGGAGACAGAAAGTTTGAATGGAGGGAGTAGGTACTGAGCGATAAGAGAATGTTAATATCGTTTTTAGAAGGAAGTGTGTAACGTAAGCAGGGGCGGATCCAGGATTTCTTTCTGGAGGGGGCACAAGCAAGGCCGTATCCAGGATTTTGGTTTGGGGGGGGCACAAGGATGCCTCGTAATACAAAATGAACGCAATTATAATGAGACCGTATTAAAAATATTGCATATTTTTTAAGGGTCTGGGGGGGGGGGGCACGTGCCCCCATGATCCGCCTATGAAGGCAAGCGATGAAGGGGAATGAAGAGTACAGGATTTATTGATATAATGAAAAGGACTATGCCTAATTGTGAACTTGAGAGAGGACCTTGGATGGCGCAGTTGACTCGCTAAGTAAATCTATCGTAACCGGTAGAAAACTTTAATAATGCCTAGCATGAAACAATTGACTTATTTATGTCATGCGCTTCCCAGCCAGTAACGGTAATAGCATTCCCTTTTCCGATACGGAGAGTTCTCACCCGCCATATGCACCTCGTTTGGCATCCCACATCAAGCTCCACCATTCCGTCTCCCCGCATGATTACTCCTCTAAAGGGTGTAATCATGGTTTTCGCGATACCGGATTATGATCGAGCACTCACTCATCGTCCGCCTGTATACGAATGCCCACTTCAATGCTTCCCATTAACGCGGCGACGAGGTTTTGACCGTGGGAAATCTACGGTGTTTATCGCGTTCTCCAGGCTTCCTGCCAGTACCCCCGGGAGATAAAAAGCACCGAATAAAAGAGTCGCTCCAATGAGCGCTTGCGGCCTTTTTCATTTGGGGGGAGGGAGGGGAGTTAGAGTTCCAGTTACCTATATCTGTCTGTCTTATGGCCATCGCGTGAGAATGGGAAAGATTTGCACCGTGGCTCATTTAGAGGTGTGGGTTTCAATGAGGTGTCCGTGATTCGCCAAAAAAACTATTCAAGGCCGGCTCACAATGAACGCAGCCAGAGAACGTAAGCTGAAATTTGAACTTGTGAGTCCTATGGTGTTTTACTGTGCCTCGAAATACGATATTGATACAGGAGACATTTCTCATTAAATCTTACATTTAAACTCGCAACATTTAAGCAAAAAAATATTTGTAAAGTTAAACATTCATAAAATACCTTTGCGGATTGACATAATGTATTGACGGCCAATGGATAGTTTTGTTAGATAGTGTTACTGAAAGAAAATGAAATCATTTATCATGTTTCGTTTCTCGCGGAGTGGGTTCCCGAGCAACCTCAGGGGTAAATAAGAAATGTCGTTATTACGGATTCATCGACATTTCTTTCGTCTCAAAATGTTACAGCGGAAAATTGACTATATTTATGCTGCCCATATTGATGAATTTTGTTTGCCTCTTTTTTGCCGCGATTGAGTGATACAAGTTATCATATTCAATAAGTAATATTTTAATACTCAAGTATTAAATGCGGACTTAGCCCTAGCTTAGCCTAACTAATTATCTATCGACTTGAAAGTGCTTCTAGTACTATCATTCAGGGTCAGACGAAAGTACTGGGTATATTTTACTCACGAATGAACCGTTAAAACGGGTGCTTACTTGTTATACAAACTAACCATTTCTTGAAAAGCATTAAAGAGGATGTAATTATGCAAAGCGTTGATCTTCTTACCGTAATTGTTTGCCATTAAAAAAGAACTTGCCCTTACTACCTAAGAGATCATACATGGATTTTTCAAACAACGCCTCTTTTTATTTCTACATAACCTTTTATCTTTCTTTGAAGCATCGATTTATATTATTCGATCTTCAATATTCTTCTCGATAACTATTAAAAGTTATTGAAAATTCGCTTGGAGCAATTCTCTTGGAACCCTAGTTTTCTTGCGTCATTACTTGAGGAATACTTGTGGTCGACCTGTTCGCCGTGAAAATAAATTTATCCATTTTATAAAAGAAAAGATTAGAATTATTGTGTTTCGAGAAGTGATGTACAGAAGTTGTTAAATCATCCACAGGAAACCCACGTTGATGCTGTGCATTCTGAAACACCCGTTGTTTTATCGCAATCCATCACCATTGTATACTGCGAGGTTCCATTCGTTATTGTTTTCATATCCCATGTGGGAGGACGATGTGGTCATTTTGCACCCTTTCTCTTCCCAGCATTCGCATCCTAACAATTGAGTCTCATGACTGTTGTCAGTTCGTTTTGTATAGATGGACCAAACGTTGGCACACACAGAAATATCTCGCTTTCTTACTTGATGCACGGAAATTGACATTAACTTCGCTGAGCAGGTACTGTGAACCGATCGTTTTCACACAAATCCATGTCCATCTTTAAATAGAAACTTACAAATACCTCCTGAAGGCTTTTTGGCGTATTGGTATGAATAGAACCTGGTTTTTCGAGTTCTTTCACTGCGTTAGATATTCATAATAACGACAGCTCCTGATTTCATTTCAAAACCACCTGAAGGATATTGAGTTTCATGAACCTAAGACGCTCTTAGCAATGTTACTAAACTAGTATGAAGAAATCACATTCGAGCTGAATGTAATGAATCCTTCTGTTAATGAAGAGTTGCTTTTTCCATAATTTCTGAATATTTTCTAAATGATGAGCGTAACTGGAAAATTGTAGAATAGTATGTAGAAGTGAGTCTTTCCACTGAAACAGTGAGATCTAATGGGAGACCGCGATTAATTCGTCCATAAATGAAGGAAAGTAGTTTTGGCCGTCTTGCTATTTTGTCCGTACCAGATTTTTTTGTCTTATCGAAATCCTGAACGTCGAGAAATTTAAAATAAGTGCCTTCCAAAACTTAATTGAGGTGAACTTATGAGTGTTAGCTATATATTCAGCATTTTAAACTAATTCTTGAACGCTTACGAAATATATGTTTTTTGCTCCATTCAAAACTATGTCATTTTTTACGGTCTCAAAATATCGCGTTCCAAAATAGACATTAAAATGTGTTTTTTTAATGCATACTAATATCATCATTTTATTAATTTTAAGTGATTAATCCCAGAATATGACCTTACCGCGTACAATGCACAGTGAGCAGTAACGGATACACAAAAAACCCCAAGAGGGGGCGCAAAAGATACCTTAAGTTACCTTTACTTTTGTTGAAATGACAAATAATTAAGTCACGTGCATATTTTAAGAAATTTGTATTAAAACTGATAATTCTGACAAGACAATGCCATATTATGAAATAAAAAAGTTACAGTTGTGGTTCTCCAATGTTAGGCAATTCGGCGCGCCCCCTGTGCCCCCCCCCCCCCCCAAAAATGTATCCGCCACTGGCGGTGGGATTAATACGAAGGAAAGTGTTGAAGAATGACATCTGGATCTTAGTACGTTTTACTGAATTTCCTCTCATTCAATAAAACATGCGCCATTTATTCCTGAGTAAAATTACCTCCGTGATAACCTCTGAGAGCGTTCAATGCGGAAGTAAGTGAATCGAAGGTGCACTCAATTTCCAAATAAAACGTGAATTGCTCGTCCTTGATATTTTGGCTCCTCACCCAAATAGTAATACTTCCGGCTTATTGTGGTTTGAGGAAAAACGTGAGGTGCTCTTTTGAAGGAGGACATGAACGGTTAGTTTTTTTATCGCATTTGATTGACGTGTAGTACCCGACCCATTTAACCCAAATTTAATGGCTTCGACGTGTACCGGAAGACTAAAAAAGCCATGAGAAAAGAAGTTGTATGCAGCCTCGAAATGCAAATGTTATATGGCTGA
Organism: Ischnura elegans; assembly: GCF_921293095.1. Lineage (NCBI taxonomy): Eukaryota > Metazoa > Arthropoda > Insecta > Odonata > Coenagrionidae > Ischnura > Ischnura elegans. The sequence continues at coordinate 106,110,440 of NC_060248.1, forward strand.
CGAAAGGTTGAGCGAATTATTAAATGAGCGAATATTTTGATTGTCAATACGAGAACATGAATCACTCGACGTCGCGCTCGTGGTCCTTCATTTTTTTTCCTTTTTAAGGATAGTTAGACTGCGTTGCCATGCACTCGGCTTGAAAAAAATTTTCTTAGTATCGAACGTTCTTTTATGATCCAAGTATTTTTAAATCCCCACTGAGTTTTATGAGAGCTGTCTGGCTAGTATTTTCTCAGAACACGCGGAAGTGACTGACGGTAAAATGCATGAATCGACCTATCTTTTTTTGGGCGCTCCGCGTGTACCAATAATCTAAATTGCTTTCTTTTCATGCAAATGAAAAAGAGCCAAATCTGAAGAGCCGAATGCAGAAATAATTCCGTGAATTAAATTAAGTAAAGTTTTGCAGAGTGTTTTCCTTAGTAATATTTTTCGTTTACTGTGCCTTCCTGTGAAATTGTATGGTATTTAATCGTTCCATGGGCCAAAAAATTTTCTTGGGAAAAATAAATTATTTCGTAAGATTTCAAATATAATTTCTAGGTGCCCAACCATTTTTTTTACTTCCCTCATAATATGTAGTTATATTATTATACCAAAGTACCTGTTTAATTAAAGTCATACATACATGTCATATGTTTAATTAAAGTCATATGTAATGAATACGCTCATTTCTGTATAGGCCTATCATGAGATGAAATGTATACTACAGAAACATAATTAGCAATATAGTTTCAACTTTTATCCTGACCTTAAAATCTTGGCATTTCGGCCGTGTCTGACGCGGGAAAGGTGCCAATTCTGTAGCTGCGGTATATATTGCGAAATTTTATCTCATAATAACGGGCTTGTAAAAGCTGTAAATATTTTATTTTTGCCATTTATGGTCTTTTGAAAACCAAGAGTCATGGCTTATTTCGCAACAAAGTACATCCAATCTTGCTCGCGATCATAAATGGTGTGCGACATACAACCTCGTGATACGAAATTAACTTCACCAGTGATAAAGACGTGTTCGGTTTCGACACCTTGACGTGCTGTAATGGAATATCTCCCAAGATAATGGGATATGCGTCCGATACCAGCGTACGTGCTTTGCGAAACAAGTGCCGCAATTGAATTACCAGGTGCGAAAAGAAACGTTCGGGTCCTCCTTTCGAAGATGAGTTGGTTGCATAGACAATCGCTGCACATAATTACACGGTAGTACAGCGTCCGTTGCCAGAAAATTCGCATCTTGAAAGTACGGAGGCTTTAAATGAATACCTATTAGTGTACTGTAATCGAGGAAGATCCAGCCCTCCGTACGTCCACCAATTAACTCGGCTCTTTGGAGGAGGGCAGTTAACCGCAAACTTGATGCTACGCGGTCGTTAAATCTCTTTTCAGTTTTGATTCCTCTGCCATTTAGGTGGAATGGTGTTTCTTTTTCGGTGATGAAAATTCCTTGCCTCCTGACCTATGCTGGCGGGTAACACCGTGGTCCACAAAAACAATATAATTGAACGATGGAAAAAATATCCGTGGAAAAGGTTACGTAAAGGTTGAGTCACGAGATGGCCCCTATCTTCTTGTGCAACTTTTTTTTCATCCTCAGGCCCCTGATTCCACAGTGCTAGAAGTCATTATGATCCCAAAGGTGCATTAATGATTCAGATTATCGGTTACGGCGGAAGAGAACCTTCACGGCAGCCTCTATGAACATTCGGCGCCTTATTACAGCTCCTCTCCACTTTTGTTTTCTGATTGGCTCATTATTTCGCCAAAAACGACGGATTGCCCAATTCAACCGTTCTTTCCTCGACGCATTCGCGCGATGATTCGCTGTTGTTTTACGAAAAATTCCTCGCCTTGTGAAAATCTACACTTTCTTCCCGCAACCGTTGTTGCAACCCCAGTCCATGGATCTGAACTTACACTAATACCACTCCCTCTGATTCCTTTTACCTGCAACAACTGCTCCATCTAGAAGCGATGTTTGGGTTTATTTCTAAAGGTAATTACAGAGGAGTAATGCCATAAGTTGGTCCACTCTTCTGGAATGCGTTAAGTCATGGAAATCATTCAGTCAGTCAAAGAAAGTGGCAAATAATCTCTAAGAAACACATTTTCTGAGGTATTCATGGAGTGTTTTTTATCTCATCATCTTACGTTTAGGTATACCTTCCATATATATGATCATACTAATCACAAAATTTCATTCAGGTGGTCCTCCATAAGTGATGGAATGCATTTTATTTTCGGTATTTTCCTTTATTTGTTAAATATTAATATTAACTGAACTCTCATTTTTTATCACCTATGAAGGTGAATATTAGCTAATATTTATAATCAATTTGTCTGAAAAATTGCTAAAATTGATTGGAAATTTTGGTAATGCCAGAGTAGGAAATATTTTCAATCCAAAAATGGGTCTAGAACCCTTGTTAACATTTTATCCTAACACGCAATGCTATCATAAGTGGCCATACTGCGATAGGTATGTAATGAAATATCTTCCGTACGAATGCATCGAGAATCACGATACCTATAAAATAGATCAGTATGTATCTATACTATAATATAGATACCATGATTCTGGATACATTTATAGTCCATCCATTTTTTTATTTGGCAGGCACAGCGTAGTAGAGCATACCTAATAATTTAGTGGTTGTCAGATGACTGAAAGAATATTATTTTTTGGATCGATTCCTTCCTTTGTGAGAAATATTTTGACACATAAGCTGCATCAACACCTTCACTCGGTTGGAAACCCCTGGAAACTCCATCATCAGCATTCCCCGGAAAATTTTCTACGTAGTTGGGGTCCATAACTCTATGGGATTGTTTTTTTTTTGACAGGGGTGGATGAATGACGTTGTTTTGGGGGCGGTTCATTACATTCCGTGCCGCCATGTAGGTATGCCTTACCTCTCAGCGATAATAATTCTGAGGTCTCATATACGGAGACAAGTGACTTTTAAATAATCATCATTTTTTATCATTGTTTATTTTAAACCTGGTGAAGTAAACACTTTCATTGGAAAGCCAACTTAAGCATTGCCTTCAAGCAGGGGCGCGCGTTCAATAAGGGAACAAAGCACTCTACCGACGTATGGTCACACGTCCTCATAGGGCTCATGGGTGACCGGCGGCAGCGGCGAATTTTCTACTTTCTATGTGCAACAAGAGAGTACGAAATTTTTTTGGACAAAATATTGCCTTTACTTTTAGATTTCACATCTTTCCTAACAATTGGGGTAAAAATAATAGTGGTGGAACCATTATTTGCTTTAAACTGGAGCAAAAACCAAATCAGGGTAATCCGCGGCCGGGCCGGGCGGCAGCGTTGACTTTTTATACATATCCCATCAACAAGCAAAGTAGCAAGTTGGAGCAAGATTTTTCTTTTGGATCATATAGTCAAGATTCAGGTCTTTATTTCCATATGAATTTTAAGATCGAGTCTCGTCGCCCTCATAAAGTTTTTTTTTCCACTTTATGTCAAAAATAGTCCAAAAACAATGCACTTTTGAATGTTTAATTATTATATGAAAAATTGATAAAAATAAATAAACTATCCCGTGTAATTCTTAGTAAAGGTTTACTCTTTTACAAGATATGCGTTGAAATTTATGGAAAACCATATTAACGGCTCAATAGCGAAAGTAAATACTCAATTTTTGCAGAAATTCAGAATTGACATTTTTTATAATTTTTTCTCGTCTTTAACGGATTCTAATGATTTAATGGGTGAACCAAATATTGAAATAGCCATAGTTCCTTAATCCTTGGACATTATTCTATCGGACTGTTCAATTTTTGTTTACCAAAAAAATAGTGAAAATTTAGGGATTTGTCACACTTTTTTCGATTTCCGCCCACTGTGGGGCGCAGCTAGGAATTAAGGCTAGGGGGGGTTTCAGGCGCAACTAATACTGGGAGATATGGGGGTGTGGTATACCCGCCAGGGTAAGCGGGAGGTGCGGGGGCCCTCCACCAGAAAAAATTAAGATAAGTGATTCAAAATTTTGAGTTTTAAGGCCTTCTGAGGGATATTTTATTAATCCTCACACTATTATATTATCAATATTAATCCAATTACGTAAAATAAATTTAACTTAAAAATTTCTCTGAGCTCTGGGGGGGGTTTTTATCCCCCAACCCCCTCGCTTCGCCACTGCCTTCAAGCATTCAAATTCAATGGAATACCACAAAGATAATAATGAGTTTGTGAACTTTGTTCCATATTTGAGCAAAAGAGTCACACCTTTAAGGTTATCTTTTCGATTTTTCCAGAAATTACGGGGGGTGGTCGTTCCTTCCGTCCCCCTTCATCCGTATTCACTGTTTTTTGGCTGAGATTTTTCTACGCTTAGTTGTTTTCCCTTTGGTGTGCTGGAGTACGTTTTAATCCTCGGTGCCTCTTGCCGATGGAAACGAAGGACAGGCGCTCAGTTCGAGCCAACGGTTCCCATCCGTGCGGGGCACGGTTTTCACTTTTCCTTTTCGCGTCACGCCAGCATTTTGTCCGGAGAAGGATGAGAGAAAAACATTTTTCATGTTTCTGTGGATTGATGATTGACTAGGTGATTACTTTGAACTTAATATTTAGCCGAAATTGGGTAAAATCACTCATTCATTGCTAACAATAAGAACATCGGCCTCTCATGATTTCTGGTTTCCGTGAAAATATTGTAGAAATTAAAATCTCCCTTGTTCCTCAACAATGTTTCATAATTTTAACTGTTGGATTAAGGTTTTATCAAGTGGAATTTTGTTAAAACACCCATGGAACTTTGTTCACTCCCAATCTTTTTTAGTTCACGTCATTTTCAAGTTAGGTTGCAAATGAAGTTGTATCGTTACGATAAAAATCGTGAAATAAAAAAGTGTGGAATGGTAAAAATGTCTTTATTTTCACGGCTAATTCATGATTTGATTATTCCTAAACTATTCACTTCATGAATTCTATACCCTCACACGTTGGTCACTGTTGTAATCACCACAGTTTTTAGGAATGGCGTGGAAAAATACTGTGAATTTATATACATTTTTGGTTTTTATTATTCCATCTCGTGAGTTTAATCGCTTTTATGAAGATGTACAAAACAGCTAATATGGATTTACAATTCTTTCATTTTTATGTTATTGTTCTCGAAGAAAGAATTACCTGCCCATACTTTACTCATTTGCCTATCGAGTTACCCCGAGAAGAGTTTTCTCATTCCACCGTTCAAAGTATTAGCATTTTCATGTCCTGACTTGAGGGATTGTGCAGCTCTGAGTCTAACCACATTCGTGATGGAATTTAAGCATGCGTCTTTGGTGAGGACTTACTATTTCAATGTTCCAAGTATTTAATTCGAGATCCGTCTTTTCCGTTCTTTACATTCATTGTCCCTCTAAGATTGTCTTCATCAGGCCATTATACTTGAGGGTATCATGTACAGTTTGATGTAAATAAATGACTATAATATTGTTTTTAACACATGTCTTTCATTTTAACCAGGAAGATGGAAATATTGAACATTGAAATGAATTAGGCCATTTTGCTCTTCACATTGAAATTTATTTATAAAATGATTGCAATTTACCTTTAAAAATATTATAATTACACTCACGTGTTTTGGCCGAATGCCAAACAGTGCTTGCTCGAATCAGTCGGAAAAGAAGGGTCGCGCGCCAAACCTTAGTTTGCTTCCCAAATAGTTTCCTCGCACGCTCTTATCTCAGCGTGTGGATGCTGAAGAAAAGAATCGACCATCCGTTGCATCACTGCGGCCTCACTACCGCAGCATCACCTGCGGTTTGTGTTTTTTTTACTCTCGCATCTTCTATGGTTTCGGCTTGACCAGTGAGTTTTCTTTTCGAAGGGTCCGTAAAGTATTCTGTATACATTTAAAACTCTTTGCACGCTTGTCTCGCTCGCATAGAAATATTCAATATTTTATTCGTCATTCCTAGAAAACAAATCATAGCTATCTCTCCTACAACAATGCAGATGAAGGGACTTACCACAGTAACAAAGGCCGTAGTTTGATTTTTTTCGGGGACGTGAAGTATGAAGGCATTTTTAGGGGGGTCCATTTGAAGGGGTTAACCCTTCAGACTATCTCCCAAACATTTCTCTGGGGGTTTGAATCCCTTAACCTCCCCTGCTCGCTGCAGCCTTGACAGAAAAGTTCGGCGTTTTCAGAGAATACAGAGACACCTGGAATTATTATAGTTATACGAAGAATCTGAAGAACATGTGCATTCGCATGTGATATTTCAATTTATTAATAGTTTCCCCAATCTTCACTAATTGAAAAAGTTGACCCACTTTCTTCACCAATAAAGATGATTCTCTTAGATATCATTCGGCCTCATTGGCTAAATCAGAATTCAGTTTCTTTTTCTAAAATGATAACTCAATAGAATCGCTAAAATCTGATAATTTTTTTCAAAAGTTTCACTCGTGAAATTCCAAAATTAAAAAAAAAAAACTGGTTGCTCATTGAGATCAACATCAGTCGATGCTGCTACTGTTGCGCATTCTTGTAAATTGACACCCGTAGCGGAATCATTCCGTGGGAATCTTCCATTTCATATCAGCTTGCCTCCCGTGTCAAACATTTAATTAAAAACCCCGACTTGTAGATGTTTAATATAAACGCTGTAACTCAAGTGTTTGGTGCATATGTATTTGTCAACAGCTGTAAGTCATTTGATTAGCATCGAACCTTGGCAAAAATTAACTTGATGTATTCACTTCAAAATCTAATTTCCTACCATTTTTAAATTGCACAGTTAATGTAATAATTTAATTACTCACTCACTTAATTATTTTAAGTTATAATATATAAATGATAATAAGCTATTATTATATAATTATCTATAGAAATTGAAGTAAAATTAAAGAAAAGAAATAATAATTATTTATTTTAATAGTATGTAATAAGACGTATTGCTGTCATTATTTGATTATTATTAGGTAAAAGTATCTCCAAGATAAAAGTAATTCTAGTGAAAATCTAGGTCGGAAAAAAATTTTAAGGTTTGAAATACTGCAAGTCATATGTGTGAGAGTACGTTACATAAATTTGAAGCATCTAATTGAACCATATTATATTTGAGGACTAATTCAAACTATTTAAAGGTGATAATATCATATTTTTGTTCTGGAATTTCCATATCAATTCAGTACAATGTTTCGCGTCTCTATTCTGAATTTATTTCATCCTTCAGATGTGTGATTCTCTTAGACGCGTCAACAATTTCTCGGATGTGTGCCCCAATCCCCCATAGGGATCGCTGGCCGACCAAGCTTACCTTTCTCCCTCTCTCTCTCTCTGCAGGTATTCAGGTCCGATTTAATGGTTTCATTGTTTCCATTTCCAGGGAGAGATCGGTGAGCTGTACCAGGACCTTGAGAACGAAGCTGCCCTCCTGGTTCATCGGGATCCCCATAATGGAGCACTCCTCGTGGTGAGTTTCAATACCCTTTCATTCGAACTCATCTGGAAAATACACCACGGTTATTCATAAGTCCATTTTCACTTTTTGGGAAGGCCTGGTTTTAATTTTCCAACAGTGAAAGCTCTATTCGTCTTAGCTGCCTGTTCGAACGCAGCCTTTTCCTCCAGAGAATTAGAGATTTGATACCGCGGATGAAAGTCTAATGAATAACTTATAACTGGCCATTATGCCCCATTAACAATGTGCGAAATACACTTTCGTGCGCTACCGGACCAAAATCTCCCACAAGAACCCAAGAGAGAATTTGGGTGTTGGAATTTCAAATCGCCCATAATTTACAATGCGGGTGTTGGAATTTCTTTTGTTTCATAGTTTCGTTCCAGGCCTTCCAGGCAAAAAAATTAAATTGATTACGATATTAAATCTCTATATATCCATCGCTGGTTTTTACACCTATTTGTATAAAAGCTCACAATAAGCCTCATACTCGGCTAACCTGATCGACAAGTTCATGAGAAATAAGATTAATTCATCATTGTGAATAGAAGGGCTGTTTTATTTCATTATACGTGTGTGCACCGAGTATGCAGGGAATATTTTAAAATTCCTATTCCTAATAAGTGTTCACCTGATAGGAATCATTAATAAAATGGAGCTTCATACGTTTTACTACCCTGGCCAGTACGCAAATTTCGTATTATGGTTATACATTTAATGATTTTGGACAATTAGATGCTCACGTGTGATATAATTGTGGAATTGAGGAGCAAATATGTAAAAAGTATCTCATAAAGACCTCAATAGAAGTCACTGCCGTCGAATTAAAGTCTTTATATTCGGCAATAGATTTTAATACTCACAGAAATCCATCCTTAAAACCCAAATTCATTGACTTTTCAAATATTGTAAGGACAATTAATAAGCAACGACTTTCTGCCTTGAGCTGCGATCCGTTAATACAATAGTAATGGGTCCGATCACCCCTTTTTAGCAGTAATTTATTGAGCGCACGGATTCTTATCTCATTTACAGAGAGTGAAAACTTTCATTTTATTTTATAATTGATTGAAAAATAATATTTTATGACTTACGTGCAGTTTTTATTCAAAGGTAATGGCTCTATTTTAAACTGTATCCTTTATAATTCTGTGGCTTTTTTCAAATAGTAATTATTTAATTAATTAATATATTAGGTCATATTGCAAAGGAAATCATTGCCGATATGTGGCCAGAGAAAACATAATTTTTTAGGGATAATAAACCAATTTAAAGTCGTTGTATTGTTTTCGAAGATTTAAATTGCCGTTGTCATTTCATTTTCCCGTATTCTTGCTATGCTCACTTTGAGGAAATCTTAATGTGTCGATTGCTTGTTGCAATTTTATTTCTTTTATTATTATTCTTGCCATACGTGAGATCTAGTAGCGTAAGTTTTGCCCCTTGAAATACTTCAGCGACTATTGCGTTATCGTAATAACTCTCCGGTGTAGTGTGCACATTTTGCATCTCCGAATCCGTGCTTGAGATGGCCGTGAGTGGCCCATCGTGAGAAAACCCCTAGCACGTTTACGTGTTCCGTATAAGGTAACACCGAAAGACATGCTAATTGAGTTAATACCATCCAAGTAGTCACTCCCTGCTGTAGAGACTCTCAGGTTGTTCCCGCGACAAACCAGGAATACGAGAGGGAAAAGTAAATAATCTCTCAATTCCTTGGCGTACTAAGTTAAAGCCGTCGTCGACGCGTCTCTCCTTCCGACGTTTCGATGTGCATATCGCCCATCATTCTGAGGAATTCAGGAATCCAAAAGCCCACTATGGAGATAAAAGGCATTATTAAACGAAATATTGGATTCCTGAATCCCTGAGAACGATGGGCAAACGTCGGAAGGAGATATGGAGGACCTTACCCGGTGTGAGAAACACCAGAAATCTTCACTGTCGACGCCGGGTTTCTCTCCACCCTTCCCTTCCCTTCCCGTGGCGCAATTGATCTCGGTTGTCGGTCGCTTCCCCCAAGTAGATACCTCTCTCTAGTGCTTAATTTCGAAAACTTCAGGTACTGGAACGCATACTAATGCGTTTAATCAGCCCGATTTTCAAATATAAGCCACTCCCCCCTGAAACTTCCGATATTTTTAATTTTAATAAAATTTACTGCGAGGAATCACGTTTTACCAAAAATATAAAAATAACGATGAATTTTTTTACGCGACCCCATGTTCCCTGAGAGTTGTCGGCATGCCGTTCTGGCCAAAATTAAGCACTGTCCTTCCCTACCATTCCCTATGGCGCCAATGATCTGAACTGAAGGCCGCCTCCCCCTTAACACTATGCCATACCATACCGGAGATTTGAATATTTTGTACTTTTTCGTGAAGAAGACCGAGTAATATGACAAATAGGGCACGACTTTATAAATATCTAATCGAAATTCGTCCTTAACCCATTATAGCCCAATGCTGCTTCTAAATGACATCAAATATATGTATAAATATTCAGCTCTATTGAGGAAATATTTAAAATATGTGTTATTTTGTGCTGTAAAGATTAATGGGGAAATATGTACTTGCCACGTTAATGAAGGGGGTGAGAAGCCAAGGGGTACAAGTGATTTTTTTCAAACTATAGTTAGGAAAATAAATTGGTAGAAAAAGTATTTTTTAAATTTATGGCCGAGGGATACGAGTGATTCTATGTTCTGTGCTATCATCGAGTGGAAAATCAAATGCACTATATCAAATATCTAAATGATCTCGTTTGTTTTCTTTACCGAATTTCTGTACCTAGCCCTGTTCGGAAAAAAACATTACTTGCACCCCTAGGCTTCTCACCCCCTCAATTATGATTGAGCATCGAGAAAATCTTCATATTTTCAAAATGAGAAATCTTGAATTTTGATTTTAACCCAGAAGCACCTATTAGTTATGAAGGCTCACTTGCCTTTCTCACTTTTCGCCCCGTTTCCATCCCTGCAGGACGGGACGATCGGTAGCAACCTGGTGGTGAAGCCGGCGCCTAAGAGCGTCCGGTGGCGTCTACTGAAGAGCGCCGAGGGCAAGGGTGCGGCGGATGGCGGCGGGAAGGGGGAGAGGGCGGGGCGCGGCTTCGACAAGTGGGCGCCGCACCCCTCGGCAGTGGGGGGCAAGGAGGACGACGACGAGATGTTCCTGGACCAGGAGGGCGAGGAGGGGCAGGAGGCTGTAGGCTCCAGAGGTTTCCCCTTCGGCCGACGGAGGTTCGACTACGACCTTCCGGCGGAGGAAGGGGGGGCTGCGGGGGAGGGGGTGGTGGCGGCGGATGGGGGCGGAGGGGCCGAGTCCCCCAAGGAGGAGGGGCAGGAGTCGAAGAAGGAGGAGGAGCAGGAAGATGAACACAGCGAGGGTCTGCATGTCGTGTACAAGAGGAGCGCGCGGGACATCGACGCAGAGCTCAGCGATTATGGTAAGGGTCCTCTTTATACCGGAATATATAGGTGTTTCCGGAGGAATCTGCAGTTCTTAAACAGAGAGAGAGAAAATTTTATATATCGTAATCCCAATACAGAATATTTTCATAAAATTTGAAACATACTCGGAAGCTTGTCTGCCCCATTTGAGCATTTTATAAATTTACAATGGAATAATCGTCTGTATTGTGCAAATATTCCAGTATTTAGCGAACAATTTTTTTAAGTAACGCAACCAAACAAGAAAAGATAAAGTGTTATGGACAGCAAGACAATTGTCCACAAGAGACAAAATTTACACGGGAATATGAAGGGTGTTACGGAAGGGTTCTGCAATATTTTCCATGTAGGCCTCTGAAAAGATTTTGACTGTAGGCAGTTTCGGATGGAGAAGAAACTCAGGGGGGGTCGCAAAAGATATCTTGACCTACCATTACTTTTATCGTAATAAAAAAAATAATCAAATCACATGCAGAGTTTAGGACAGTTTTATTTAAACTGATTATATACATGTACACAATACTGTCTTACGATATAAAAAAGTTAAAATTATCGTTCTGCCATGTTCGGCAGTGCAGGCAGCCCCGCAAAGGGGGTCGCACGCCCCCCACACCCCTCATATGAATCCGCCACTGACTGTAGGCAGTGATTCTTCTGGGTTTCCTTCTGCATTTATCCATTTTTTGTGGAGACACATTCCAGTTGGCTGCGTCTCTAAGCTCTGTTAGGGGTATTCCATACCCCCCCAATCGGAGTCGTGACCCCTCCCCCCCAAAATTTGATGCTGAATCTGCTCCTGCTTGTTATTTGTAGTACTGTGAATTGTTAATATCCTTGGTTCTCAACCAATAAGAACTAATTCAACACATACTACTGCTACCCTAATGGAACTAATCAGTGACAAATATCAGGCAATCCATGGTGAGGTTATTTTTACTTTTCCACTTATCTTTCAGCTTTCATGGAACCAGACCAAAATCAGAACCCACGGAGGAGGAAGAGTAGATCCATTCAAAAGAGGGAAGCTCCATATGTCATCTACCCAGAAATTCTTGTGATCGTGGATTATGATGGATACAGGTATTTTTCATTATTCTCATTTGTAATGGAAAAAAATATATTAAGCTTGCATCCAGTGAATTCATCATCAATATCAAGTTCTCATATTTTGATGTTTTTCATGTGAAAGCATTCCCTTTAGATTGTTGCATTAAAATAATTTTTTGATTGAAGGTGTGAAAAGTTTAGTATCATTTTCCATCAGGTGTTTCTTCTTTTGTTGAAATCAAACTATACACGAGTGTCTGTGTTGAATGACATATATTTTTATTCATTTCATTACTGGATTGCTTTCTCATTAGTGGTTGGTGATGATATTAAACTATGCTTCTTTCTTAAACAGGCTGCATGGTGGAGACAATGTGCAGATCAAGAGGTACTTTGTGTCTTTCTGGAATGGTGTGGACCTTCGTTATAAGCTGCTTAAAGGACCGAAGATACGAATAAGTATAGCTGGAATCATCATATCTCGGGTACGTCAAGAAGTGACTTACCAAATTGCATCCTTGATTAGAATATTTTGAATTAGAATTCTATGCTCGTAAGCATAGAAGAATGTATTCTTGAGCGGAATCTTTGAAATTTTTAATCGACTATAGGCTTTCTTTGTATTATTTGTAAATAATGGTGCTCATTTTGATCAATAGCTATGAGCATTGCGAATTTGAGTGGTCACTGCTCTAATTATGATGAGCTACAAAATGTGATATGTAAATTTGCCTGGGAACAGAGGCAGATTTGGATATAAATTTGGGGAGAACTTTCAGAGAGTATCAGCAATTTCTCAGTTAATTTTTTGCTTATATCGCAATCCATACATAAATAGTGTTTACCTGTGACTATTATTGGTCTGTCTTCTAGTGATGTATTTTTAAGTTAAATATTGTTGGCCACAGCAATACCTTTTCTATTGTATTTTGGCAATCACTGTCCTTCCCCTCTCCATAGATGGCTTTGGAGAGCTAGGGAAAATTATAATTTCATTGTGTATTTATGAACTGTGTAATGAATACTGAATGGAAAGCTTGGTTGATGGAGCTCCATAATGACAAAGCACTTAAATTGCATCAATAGCCAATACTTAACACTGCTTCTGGTAAGCACTTAAAAAATGCCTCTTGATGGAGCATGATTTGAAAAAGATCAGACAGACACTCCCTGAATAATCCATCTCCTTCTGTGAATTAGCAAGAATCTCCTAGCAAATAATGAAATTATTATGTTTTATGGTAATTGAAAGAGTAGAGCTCTTATATAAAATATGAAGTATATAGCTTAACTGTATTTACCACCCAAGTAGAAAACTTTGTTTGTGAATGACATCACTCCATTGATCAGTGGCCTAACTAGGACTCTGCTTTGGGGAAAGGGGATAAATCAGATAGATATCACATCACATCGGTTAATAATGCACAAAGCAAAATAGCAAGTGAAATAATGCAAAGTGAGTAAAATAAACCACTAATTTGAATAAAGAACTTAGGCCAAATAAAAATAAAGCATAAATAATTACTTTATTTCAAACAAGTAGGATTGCTGTGATTTAATTTTATTTGTTCAATATTAGGGTTCCATCTTCCTCATCATCCCCATAGTTTCGCCACTATCATTGGCAGTGCATTGGGTTGATAGGTTTGGAGAATGATATTTAACTCTTCCACTTCCCATCTTTCCCTTTACTCTAGGGTAGAGATGCCACTCCCTATCTTGAAAGGAACCGAGTGGGGCGGGATGCCATTGACTCTGCGGCAGCACTTACTGACATGGGCAAGTACCTGTTTAGGGAACGACGTCTTCCAGTCTATGACATTGCTGTGGCTGTTACAAAGTGAGTTTATCCAGAGTCACCTTTCATTTTTTCTAAATCATCATCACGCTTTGAAATATTTTTTGAAGTCGTTTAAGGCAACTTTGAAGCCATGGAATCTTCCAACTGTTTTAGTAAACAAATGCAGGTGTCCAGGTTTCTTCATAACTTCTCCTGTAAATCATTAACACTTTTACTGCAGACTTATCTGTTGAGTGCCATCCTTCAAAAGCAGAATTTTTTCTCAATTACTTTAAAATGGCGTATAGAGTGTGGAAATTATCACGTTATTCACGATCAATTGATTTTTCCGCTAGCAATTTGCATCACATTTTTCACAATATTTGGGGCATAATCTGCTACTCCACCACTGGTGCTAGTGTTTTTCACTACTGCCAGAAGGTCAAGAGATTTTCAATACAGCGATGTATTCTGCAGTCAATGTGTTCATGAATTTATATGAATTCGGCAGCAGTGTTTGAAAATGAAAAATATAGATGTATGTTGCTGATTGATATTGATGATGTATGTAGTCCACCTTTGAGGCTTGAGAGTGGAAAATGCAAAATCGCTGTTTTCTATAGGAATTGAGGGTTGGAGGAGCCCTGGCCTGTATAGTCAAATACTTAGATATTTGAAAAAGTAATTGGAAACAGAGCATACAAATAATTATTTTCTTAAACCAATGGAATGCTTAGGTTGTTTTCAATAGTGCTGACTATAAGATAAATTGATTTTGATTTCACTGGAAAATTAATGACAGCCAACTCATTCATCACACTGGGAAAACTGCCTCCAACAGTGGAGGAATCTAGCAACAACCAGTAGTAACTGTAGTGAAGGATAAATTCAACTGTAAGCATATTAGTTGCATATCAATGCCCCTTTTAATTTGTAACATCACTATGAGTGCTGGATGTCACCTCCATTGGAGGCAGTTTGCTAAGTGTCATATGAGATCTCCAAGTTCAATTTTAACCCCCCAGTGAAACGGGAGGGTCCACAGAAAACTTGTTTAAATTAGTCTCTGAAAACAGCATTTTGAGGGTTATCTAAGAATAAAATAATGTGGCATTTGTACAGTTTTTGTACTTTTTCAAACAAAGTACGATTCATGTTGGGGGCAAGTTCCTGGCTTTATTGATTTTTATTGGTCAACTAAAAAAAAGGGTTGTTTCCATAAAGATAGAAATTTTCTCATAAATGTTGTGAAAAAATAGGAAAGGGATGTAAAGGGCATATGTATGCATTTGTGAACAAAAAATATGGTATGTTCATGTTTTACCTTAGAATAATACATAATATATCATACCCATTACTTTAAAAATGTCTCTGAGTAATTCCTTCAAATCAACATATATGCCCAAATATTTGAATTTTTAATATTCATTCATTGTTGCTCATTTTTAATTATAAGATTGTTTAGAAATGACCCTTATGAGTTAAGTTTTATGATTTTTTAATTTTCTGAGTATTGTATTAAATGGCCAATTTTGAGTTCAATGATGTATTTCATCAATTTAAGCTGTTCAATGATTAAGGAGAGAACTGGATATTTCCCAGTCAAACCTAGATTCGAGTTGGTACTCAAGTTTAGAAGCCCCTAGAACTGTAATGGTATTGGGTTAGTAGTGCTCTCCAGAGCTTATAAAAATGCACCTATTAAGTAATGGTTTGAAATCTCTCTTTTTTTTAATTTTATGCACCTAACACCATTCCTGCACTTATTATAAGCAGTGAAGAAACAACTGCATGTATTCTTCTAAAGATGTATTTAAACTTCCCCTAAAACATTATACATATTTCTTTTTTCCATCAAGTACATAGTTACTTTCTCTTACCATAAAAAGCTTAGTGCTTGTGTATGACACTGTGAAAAAAAGTTTTTGCAAAAATTCCGATTAGTTTAAACTGTTCATCTTCAAGTGAAATTTCCAGACACATGAATCTGCAGTGGCTGTTGTGGTAAATAAATTCATGCACATTTAATGGTACTTTCAACAGTTTATGGGGGTTATGGGACATGGTAGTTTATGAATGGGAGGTGTACTAGCTAGAAGAAAGTGGAGTCATATTTTGATAGATTTACATACTGACAATATATTCCAGCTATTCAATTGCTAGATTCTAAATTGAATATGTGTGCATGAACATGATGCATTTTTCTCGGGAAATACATAAAAACTGCCATTTCTCATCATAAAATAGCACAAATACATTCCCTTAAGGTATCTAAATATTTGTGTGCTCCTTTGAGTTGATTTTAGATCCAGTCAAAATTTCTATGTTTTTCAATTTATCTACTCCTTCCTTGTTTTTAGAAGTGAAAACTATGGTTAGAAAAAAGAATAAATACACTCTTCTAATTTGAACTAGGAAAGTTTTAATAATGCATTTAATAAGCTATTTCAATGTCTATGCAACCTTCTTGGAATAAACTGGCAGTGAAATTGTCAGTATCTGGTTTAAAGTATACCGGGACTAGCCGCGGTGATAACTTTTACGGGAGTCACCCGCAATGCACAATCGTGCGAAAGATCCACAGAGAAAAAATCATTCACCTTGACCGGGATTTGGACTGCTTGTGGCATCACATGCTCAGCAGTCCAGCAACATCTTGTCCGGTCGTGTCCGAAAATATCCACAGGGAAGAATGACGCCTCGGTAGCTTAACTGGCTAAAGCACTCGACCGGAAATCGGGGGATCTGGGTTCGTATCCCGGTCAAGGCGAATGATTTTTTCTCTGTGGATCTTTCGCATGTCAGTATCTGGTCATTCAGAAATTAATCTTATAACAATAGCTCATTTTCCTTGATACACACATTATTCACTGAATGAAGAATGCATTACCACACAGGTGCAATTATTTTACTATTTTCTTCTTTTCCTTGACAAAATATTGAATCCTGTATAGGATACTTGTGTATTATTTTTTAAACATGTTATTATAAATAAAAAAAGATAACCCATTCAACCCAGACTGCATTACTGCTCAATGGCTAGAAGATGGATGGGATTATTTTTCCAAAAGTTATGTAGGCAAATGCGCATGCTTCGGCATCCAAAACAATGCACCCTGGACACACTTGGGTTGAATGTGTTAAAAGATTTTTGCCCTTTAACTAGAATGGTTAGTAAGGGCTTCCAAGAAATCATTCTTTGAGTAATGTCAGCATATAGTGATTT
Organism: Ischnura elegans; assembly: GCF_921293095.1. Classification (NCBI taxonomy): domain Eukaryota; kingdom Metazoa; phylum Arthropoda; class Insecta; order Odonata; family Coenagrionidae; genus Ischnura; species Ischnura elegans. Next base: position 106,127,387 of record NC_060248.1, read on the forward strand.
ACTACTTTTTGAAATAGTGTACCTAAATAATTTTTATAGCATGCTCTTCTAAATATTCTGTATAAAGTAAGAGAGAGGAGGTGGATAAGTGTTGTGGTTTGCATCCACAACACTATGCACTTGACTGTGTGACTCTCTCCTGTTCCATAAACCAAGCATCAAAGCTTAACCCCTTCCTCTCCAATAGGTACGATATGTGTCGCCGACGGAAGGGTGGCCGTTGCACCAAGGGAACGGCCGGTATGTGACATGCTTTCCACGTTGATGAGTTCCACAGCATTGGAACAAATGAAAATGGTTTTATCCTCTACCTTTGTAACCTCAAAACCTTGAATCCCCCATCCGTGTAAATACGTGACATGTTTTTTTTTCTGGTTGGTGTGTAATGTAAATAATCCATGTGTGATTGTGTTGTCGTATGTGAGGGTGTGCAGTTTTACAATATAGTTGTAAGCTGTGTGTAATGATAGATTTATGCTTGGGTTTGGGCTACTTTTGTTGCTCATTAGTGATGGGCCTGTAGCTCATTTTGGTTTTATTGAGGAGAGGTATGTATGCATTAGAAACGGGTTAACTCAGGAGAGATTTTGGATACAGTGGTGACGGGTAGGGAGATGACTGATTTTTTTTTCAGATATTGGTGAAAGCCTAACAATTGAGTGGTATTGAAAAATGATGGTGTTCAGCTATGGGCAAAAATTTACAAAATATTATTTTTTTGAATGTTTTTTTTTATATTTTTTATAATACCATTTATTTATTAAGGATATGGTTTAGCACTTCTCATGGGCAAAAACCAGCCTTAATTCAATCCACCCTTAGCTCGTCATTGCTGAAAATAGAACTGAAAAGCATTTGCAGGACTGCATTGGGAAGCCTAATGCTCATACTGCATCATACTCAATAGCCGGTGATGTTCATTCTTAAATATTTTTGCAGATTAGACATGTGCAGACGACAGTATGCAAATGATGTTTGCAACAGGGGAACAGCAGGTAGGTTAAATGGAAAATCTTTTGAAAATCCAGCAAACTTGAGATATGAAATTCCAAAATTAAATTTTTGAATGAATTAAACATATTAAATCACTGCCCAAATTTTAAACCTACTGTTACAAGTAAAGAATAAAAATTTAAAAAGAATGAAAATTAATTACCAGTATCATGATAAATCTATCTTCCAATATCAGTGAAACCTAAGCCAACATTCTTCTCAAATCTTTTATCAGTCTTTTCTTGTCCTCTCTGAAAACTTTCACTAGATTTTCCATGATAGTGGCTTTGATTGGCAATATGTACTCATTTTTATGCCACACTTTAGGACTTTCAGTTCTTCCTGCATTCATATGACTTTCATCAAAAAGGTTTTCAATGAAATAGGTGGTATTAGGCCAACAGCCCGACTAAAGTTATATCTGGAATGCCAACTGTTTTAATTTCATAAATTTCAGGAAAATAAAAGTAATCCTTATTTCTCAAAGATTCAACCCCCTGATATTTACTCATTGGCGTAAAGCACAGACTGGTCTCGGACTTGGCCTTTGGTTAAAGAGCTGGTTGCCTCAATTCACTATTTTCATGATTATAGTTTTTCACGTTTAATGTCATGAAGACTCAATTCATAAAGTGTAAAAAATATGATGACACAGACAGTGTTAGGTTCTGTATTTTCAATCATGAAAAATAATTGGAAGAAATGGTTATATAAATAAGAATGCGAAATTAGTATCAAACTAGCCCCTCTTAATGTTATTATTTGCTTTTAAGTCCCTTAAATGAAAATGTCTTGCTACATCTAGCACCTATTTCATAAGTTCAATCGTTAGCTTGTTCTGATCTAAATTGCAGTGAGAAAACAAATTCAGGAGTACCTATTGCCAACTCATGCACAGCATCTGAACTTCATTTTCAAAACAAACATTTATTGCTTAACAGAACTAAACAACGGAGCAGATTATAAAGAAATAAGTATTCATTCTCTCAAAACTTAAACTAAAATTCTTTGCATTCACTTTCTTTTTACACAAGATCACTTAGAGAAAGAGGGTTTAAGGTAAGAAACTAGAGATGTGCGAATAGTATCCGCGAATACTCGAATACCTCGAATACTAGAAAGTATTCGATATTCGAGGTTTCGAATAGTTATGCGAAAAGTACCGCCTCGAATACCTCGAATACTTTGAATTTCGCGTCATACACTGTCGCACACACGTCGTTGGTAGTTGACTCGGAAAAATGTAGAGAACTGTAGTCATTTAGTGCTCGCAGCGCCGTGATACTCACGTTGTCGAATTACATCAAATTGGTGGATTTTAGCGGTGAAAAGAGTTCGTCGAGGGGAACCGAAAATGGTCGGGTGAAAAAATCCGAAAATCCCCGATTCCCCCCACCAGGAGAACCTCCGTGCCGTGGGATAGCAACCTTAGGGCATTTCCCACGATCCGCTATCCCCCTCCATTCAGCACTCGCCTCACCCACTCTGACGCTTTCCTCTTCTCCGAAATCAAACAAAAGGTCCCAGCTCGCGCAGGGATCGCATTACGAAGACCCTCGCTTCGAAACAAATATCGAGTTACGAGAACAATAAAAACGTGTTTCACGCCCTCCCCCCTTTTCTCACCCACTGACCTTTTTCTGGCTACCTGCTTCGAAGTTCCCCATTTCTGGAGGTCAACTGCTGCGTGAGTACCGTGGGATACTTACATTAGCGCATTTCCCAAGATCCGGTATCCCCCTCCATTCAGCATTAGCCCCCCCTCTGAGGCTTTCCTCTTCTTCGAAATAAAAAAAAGGTAACAGCTCGCGCAGGGATCATATTACGAAGACCTTAGCTTCGAAAAAATACCAAGTTACACGAGAACAATAGAAACGTGTTTCGGGCCCTCCCTTTTCTCCCCCACTGACCTTTTTTTTCCTACCAGCTTCGAAGTTCCCCATTTCTGTGGAGGTCAACCGCTGCATGAGTCATCTATTAGCACAAAAGGTGTCTAAGAATGACTTTCGTCAATTGATGTCACACCTTTATTGAATTGAAATATTAGTAACGTGCGCGTAATTTCAAAAAGAATAAGACCAAACACGACATATTTCTGAGTTTATTTAAGCATTTTACGCAAAGAAATAAATGTCAAAATACGACGGAGACTTAGCATTCTGGCGAAACTCGATATGAGCAGCAGAGCTTCTCGGAAGTTGATGCGGTATTTTTTTCCGAAAACGTATATCAAGTTTCAATTTATGAATGGTGCTATAAATCTTTATTGATACAGTCCCAGACAAAGGGATATTTTCTCAGAATATTTGGTTTCTCCCTGATAGCAATTCCAATTCATCTTCTTATCTCGTGAGAATTCCCAAAGATGGACTGAAAATAATTGAAGAAAATCCGGTGGAAAAGAGCTTGTATTTTGCAAAATGCCTCAGATTGTCAGCTAGCACTTGGCAGCAGGAGTGGGGGTAAAGCGATGTTAGTTGAATTAATTATATGCCAAATTGTTTCCATAAAATTAAAATATTCATTAATCAGCTAAATTCCTGTTCGAATCATTTAAAGGAAATCAAAATTACTCCCCAAAATCTTGTGTTACCTGCTGCATAGGCAACCGAGTCAAACATTACAGCATTCATCATTTATTATTCGAGGTATTCGAGATTCGAGGTATTCGAATATTCGAGCAATGATTTAATATTCGAATTCGATATTCGAATTCGAGAAATCTGCTATTCGACCCATCTCTATAAGAAACCAACTTCCGTGTCTGCTCAGCATAAATCTTTTCTTTTCTTTGAAGATAAACGTAAGTGCTTCTATATATGCCTATTGGGAGGATAAATGTTGGGGAGGAAAGCATGAATAACTACGACCATGAATACCTTTGGAAATTCCCAGTTTCTTAAACATTTAATTTTTATCTATTCTTCTCTCACATTATGTTCCTCTATGCCTTGAATAAACTTTGGCTTGGAGGTCTAAATAATTTTTGTTGTTGAAAATATTTAATTGCATGCAGGTCTAAACTGAAATCTAAATAAAATAAAATAATTACGCTAAAAATGTTGTGAAATCAATAAATCCAAAAGAAAAATTGCATTATTTGAATTCCAAAATTCTATCTTTTGTCTTTGACATTCAATTCTGAGAATTCAGGTTCAAAAACATTGAGTGATTTCAAATTATTACTTATTCTGGCATTGAATTCAATTAATGAAAGAATGAGATTCTAGAAAAATGATAATTTAAATATCTATCATTAATTTTTTTTGTAAAAATATAAGCTGTCTATTCCAAAATTACACTCTACATGATCAAAAATTATTTTTTTAATATCAATCAGTGCCTACATTTAAAAGGTTCTAGCAATTTATTCCATGTGGCTACTGGGTCAAACTATGAAAAATATTCATAAATATGGTGATATCTAATTTTTGTAGTTGGATGAAGCTTTAATGTATTCCTCTAATTTCCTAAGTTAAATATGGTAAAAAAAACTAACAAGCCTGTCCATAACTGGTATTAATTTAAAGCTTTTTTTCTAATTGCCTTTTGGTTTACTGCTTTCAAATTAAAATAATTCAGATTCTATTTGGTTACATGGACAAAAAATGATAATATCCACACACATTAAATATGGCTGTGTCTAGAATAGCTGATGAAGCTATTTTTATGATCATAGGCTTGTGTCATGGGACATGGTCTGCCATTTCTCTGTATTGTTAAAAATATGCATGGCTGCTCCAGGTACACGTACTGGATTAGAGACATTAAGGTTTTAAAAAAATGTATTTAAAAAAATTTTAATACAGATTTTAACTGCTTGAGATGTGCATGATTGTGGTGAGCATTAATTCCACATAGAATAATCATGAGTTCCTTAAGAGATACGTCATGAGGTAGAGGAATATTAATCTAATCTAGCCTCATTTCCTACCTGTGTAGTAGGGGCTCATTTAATTTTATGTCATTGTATCATGGAAAGAGCTATTTTTTATTTCAATTGCAGTAACTTTCTTATAAGAGCTCTAATTTTTTATCCATCCTGATATAATTTTGAACTAATAGCTAGGTCTTCACTGTAGTTTTTTTTTTGTTAGTTGAAATTAGAGGGAGGGGCAATATCTTCAGCAACGTAACATTGACTGCTAACTGTACTTCCAAAAAGTGGGAGTGAAATCATCACATATGGGTCTTCTTACAAAATTGAGTAAAGAAGTAATTTTTATATTTGCACGAGTATGGTAAATTATTTTATGTCCAAGAAGCCGGCATAATTGATTCAAGATTAGTATTGAAAAAATTGGGATAGCATATTGCATTTTGATCCCCGCGTACATTATCACATTTCAACATTTGGAGTATATACAGTTGAATAGCAGTCGACAAAATTGTTTTGGAGCGAGTCATCCCTAAATTTTTTTCCAAAAGGTGTTGCTGGTATGAGTCGTATCACTTCTATTTCAGATTAGACATTACCGATTTCCATAATTAGGTGTTATTAACTGGGTAACTTAAATTTTTCCAATGGTTCAATAGCAGTGAACTGCAGGATATAGTTCACCATATAAGAAGCATAATTTTTTGTAACATTATAGCCGTTAGAATAATGGAAACAGGTACATATACCTATGTGGAATGTGTGGTCACCTGCTGCATGATTAACACCTTAAATAAGCTGCTTAAATACAATGTTTTACACTCTATACTAAACCAAAATCTATGAAAATCGATGATTTCTAATGCTTTAAAAAATTTCATTTAAATAATTCTTAAGCTCAAGCAATAAAAATATTAAATTTTCTATGTTAAACAAAACTCTATGAATTTTTCTCTTAATTAATTATATTGCCACCAGATTCCTTTGACATAATAAATCATACTTTAATTATCCTGAATGCATTAATCTTTTCTCACAATTCTTGACTTGCTTCATCTGTTGTGTATTCCATACCACATTTCTCTCTTTGAATTTTCTAAAAACAAAAACTTTTAATAAAGAAACAGAAATTATAAATATTGGCATTCAGAGGTTGATATAATTGCTAATGCTGAATTTTAATGTACTTGTGTATAATTTTAATCCCAAAATTTTCCAAATTTCAATTAGGCTTTGCCTATGTTGGAGGTGCTTGTGTTGTCAACAAACGTCTAGAAAAGGTGAACAGCGTTGCCATAATTGAGGATACTGGTGGATTCTCAGGGATCATAGTCGCTGCTCATGAAGTTGGACATTTGTAAGTAAATACAATAAAGTGATTATTTGACTTAACATATGTAATGCAGCCTTTTTTTGGTGAATGGGTCATTTTAGAGGGAGGTTGATTTGGGTGTGGTGTACTTTGCCTCAGATGTCAATGAAAATGTATAACATTTTTTCTTACTGGCTCTCATCAGCCAGGCCATAGGCTTATAATATTTTTGGGGTTCATTTGTGACTATATCCTCCAAAAACTTTTCAAAGGGGGTTTATGTCAACCTCCAAGAGTGACTATATGATCCAATTAGAGATATGTGTATTCATGAACTCATTAGATGAAAATAAGGTGAAAGCATACCTTTTTTTGCAGGAAAACTGCTAACCCCTGTAGTTGATTCCATCATGACAAAGGCTTATGAAAGAGTAATACTATTGTCATTGATCCTTTTGTTGATGCGATGAATTATCAAAATATATTTACCTCTAATAATAATGAATACATATTTATTTTCAATGTAGTTTCTTATTGTATTAAGCTCTTTTCAATCGCATACATACCTATTTTTTCTCCAACATAGGGATAAATGTGTATTCATCTCCCCTCGCTATGCCACTGCTGGACCCAGCATTAGGTGTATTTCGTACACTCCGGAAACAGTGGCGTAGCCAGGGGAGGTCCAGGGGGTCCGGACCCCTCCCCCCCCCAAAATATAAAAATATGTATAATAACTTTCCTTCATAAAAGAAAACAAAATATTGAAAAATTATGAATTTACATAATATTTATTTAAAAAATGAAGTTTTTTTCGATTATGAAAATCGCTAAAATTAGTTTAAAACCCTCTACTTAGTACCCTGTTTTTCAAAAATTTCCCCCCCTGGTTTTGAACTCCTCCCTGAACAAAATTCCTGGCTATGCCACTGCCTAGAAGGGCCCCGAAATCTCTGGTAAACCCCCCCCCCCCCCTCCATTTCAAAATCCTGGCTATGCTACTGAGCAATATACCCGAAAATAGTTGGTACTAGCCCATGGATTCACTGCAAAAATCTAAAAACAAAAATAACCGCTTCAATTTTTAGACTTGGTGCAGTTCATGATGGTTCACCACCACCTAGCTACTTAGGAGGACCAGGTGCTGAGAAGTGCCGTTGGGAAGATGGATTCATAATGAGTGATCTCAGACACACAGAAAGGGGCTTTAAATGGAGTCCTTGCAGTATAGCTTCATTTCATCATTTTCTCAAGTAAGTGTTCATACATTTCCTCACCTCAGTTCACTGCTTGTCGTATCGACACAATTGGGTATAAATATGATGTTTATCTTGAAAAGTATTAATTAGTTTTGAATAATTTTATTTGCAGTGGGGAAACAGCAACTTGCCTTTATAACTCTCCGCATGAGGATGAATCCTTGCCTAGAGTGTTGCCAGGAAAACTTCTTTCACTAGATGCTCAGTGCCGGAAAGATAGAGGAACAAGCGCTTGCTTTGTAAGTCTTTAGTTGCATTTGAAAATATTTCATGTCACTCAGTTAATATGTACACTATGAAAATTCTCCATTTTTTATTAAATAATTGGAGTAGAAAATGAATTATAAATTATATCTTTCTTAAAAATTGTAAATGGTTCTGGATTAATTGAATGACCTTAGTATTCAAAAGTTTTATGTGTGAATAGCCATGGGTACTCATTCCAAGTTTCTGTGAATTCATAGGCAGATCTAGGGGGGGCACGGGGGCATGTACCCTCCCAGACCCTTCAAAAATATGCAAGATTTTTAATATGGTCCCATTATCATTGCGCTCTTTTTTTATGTCGAGGTATCCTTGTGCCCCCCCACCCCCAGAACAAAATCCTGGATACGGCCTTGCTTGTGCCCTCCCCCAGAAAAAAATCCTGGATCCGCCCCTGTGCGAATTGCTATCAGTTATTGCTATTTATGTGTTGATATGTTTTGGACAAAATAATTACCTGTGGTCATCTATTTTAATCAAATTCTTATTCTGTTGATGCATATGGCATAGAGTCCTACACAAGCTGCAAAGGCAGCTACTCTAAATTTATGTAGTCGGCTCACAGGCTAAGTAGCCACCTGCATCCCTTAACGGGTTTATTTTATTTTCTTATTATCTAGTATGAATATGTATTAATCCTTCATTCTGTTTCCCCTCATGCAATTTTGGGAGAGAAATGGAGGTAAGTTTTATTTTATGCAGCCATGTAATGATATGAATGAATTCCTTAAATAAGTGTATGATGGTGGAGCCAAATCTACGTTTAATCCCATTTAATATGCTCTGTTTTCATATTCTGATTTTTTATTAAAATAACTTGGCAGTATCTCTAATCATCAATTACAAAGTATTTACCTTTTACGTTTGTTTTTTTTCCCTAAGACATTCAACTGAGAATATTTAAGTGCATTTGATTCAAATAAAGCACAAATACTTTATTTTTATGATAAATTCTTCTTCTCTGTGTACATTACAGAAAGATGAGAGAGTCTGTGCTCAACTTTTCTGCTTTGATTCGGGCTCGGGATATTGTGTTGCATATCGACCTGCAGCTGAAGGGTCACCGTGTGGAGATGGTCAGGTATGTCCATCAAAAGAAATCATTTTATGTACATCTGTGACTATGTATTACTTTTCAAAAAATGTGTTCAACTACCAGTATTTTGGATTGATGAACTTTGTATTAGGATATGATATTTGCGTGTTTTCTCATTACTAGTTGTTACGTTACGTCATACAACACCTGTTGTTGGACATCCTGTCGTATAGGCACACCTCTTGATACGCTCAAAGGGAAAACATAACTCAAAGGACTCTACACTTAACTATTAATCCTCTTGGTGCAAACCTTTTCGCTGGGGTATGCATTCACATGATGTTCTTTCTCTACCCATGCACAGACAAACATAACAATCAGTGTTGTGGAGCTGTATGTATATATTGATCCATGTAGGCAGTATACATACAATCGTTTTTTTCAATTGTTTGCTGTTACATATGCATACCATCATCATACCTGCTTTCTTTCTTTACCTAAAATTCCTGCCATGTGACCATGAACTCCAAGTTCAAAGTTTCCCACTTCTCTGGATACTATTCTTCCCGATCAACGCCGGGTGTCTTCTAGTTTAAACTAAACTATTGATATCTAATGTAAAGATCAAAAAAATATTTTATTGGTGTTGAAGTACTAGTAGGTAGATAGGAAATACTGTGATAGCTCAAATTGGCATGTAGTGGACAGCTTAAATGAAAAAAATCCTTAATTCAGGGGTAGCTCAGTCCCCCTGGCCCTTCCCTCCCCGTAATAATATCAGTGCATCCTCCTAAAAAAAAATCCCAGGCCTGTCCATGAAAGTAAATGTGTGGTTACAATCATGTTTGATGATATTCAATTACAGATTCACATCCAATGACATCACCTCTCATTTTTTGTCAATTGTATTATGATACCTTTTTAGGATTTCAACAATATTTTTATCGATAAACTTAGCATAGCATGTAGAATTAAGAATCGATCAATTGTTTGCAAGATAAATGTGAAAATTTACATTTTTCTCTGCGTGTTTCCTTCCAGTATTGTATAAATGGCCGCTGTGTGGCAGAGCATGAAAATATTATACCTGACTACACCCAGATTATGCCATCGTATGTGTCAAGACATGGTGGAGATGGTGGTGAGGAAACTCTTGCAACAAGACCTCGTCCTGTGTTTGCTCCATTAGCTAATAATGTCACCCACAGGTAAGAATATATATCCATTGAAATCAAGCTCAGGTTAGTATGGTAAAATATATGTACATATTTTATTGGAGGAGCTTATTTACTCCTATTATTTACCCTGGCTCAGAGGGTATAAAGGTGCTGGGGTTTGGGTTTTGGTAATTTGTGTAGGCTTTTGAATAGAAATATGTGGTATAGTGGGAAGAATGTGGCACTCAGCATTTTTAAACTGAAAAGATAGAGGGAGGAAGGCATACCCATTTTTTAGGATGGAGGACTTAAGAATTATAAATTTAAGTATTCTTGTAAAATTTTGATTTTTGTTGAAAACTAATTTTATTTGTTATCCTGTGGCTCAAGAGGTAAAGGGCACTTGTTACATTGCTCATATGAAATTCCATTGGCCTGGTCCTCTCTCTATCAAATTATTTTCATTGAAGTGATTTAAATTCATTGGCGGCATCTTTATTTATTCTCCCTCTTCAGAGACAGAAGTTAATGTCTATGAAAAAAGAAAAAAATATTTTGAATGATCCCCTCAATTTTGTTTTATTGTGGCTTTTCTAATCATAGCCTCAACTATAGTCAATCATTCTTCTCATGTACTACATTATTTGGGCTAGCACTAAATGGGCACTAGCACTTGATGATGAAAAACCATAAATGTTTTGGTATGTGGTTGGAAATATATGTATGGTAAAATTACTAATCTGTTTTTAGTGAAATATCTATGTGGTTTAAATATGAGATGCGTATGCAAATACAACTTATCAGTTAATACTTTTTTGCTTTGAAAAATTCCTTTTCAAGCAATTTACTGAAATTTTGGCTTATGTTTATTAAAGTGTTGGTGAAGCAAACTTCTAGATGAAGAAACGCATACTACATAATCCCATCTTGTTGATAATTCTCAGAATTATCTTACAAATGGTCATTCTGACCACTTCAACATAGACTGCATTTTAAGTTGTTAGTAATAATAAATAATTATTATGCCAAGACATATGCTGAAAAGTCAAGACTAGATTAAAAAGTTGTGTTAAGGAAGATATTCCTCACCCCAGGGTTCATTGAAATAAACTAGATACCAAGAATGTGTTAAAGATAAACTTGAAATCACAATTTGTCTCAGAATTCTGGGGAAAATTGCTTATACATAAGGTCGTTTGTGAATGGAAAAGCCAGTTTGGGAAATTGACAAAATGTGATGGGAATATTAATCTGAGAGATAATACCTATTTCCATGACTTATACCATAATTATGAATTGCTCTCAGACTTTTCAATAGTTCATGGGCTGAATTCGCTCATTTGAAGCTATTTGATGTGAGGATTGTGCTTTATGTTTGTGTTTGTGAATGAAATTGTAAATATGTATATATTGAAAGCCAATGTGTGTGAAAGGAAGTTTTTGTTTGCTCTTTCTGGTGTCAGCATTTTATGTAATTAATTGCTCATACAGCATACTGATATTTCCCAATGTTGCGAGGAATTATAGGGGCAAAATTTGCCGTGGATACGACCACGGGGAAAAAAACATAATGAAAGTGCACCAAATTGTACAAAACCTATTGGTGTAAGGTATAAATTTGCTGGTACATGCATACATTTTTATCAGCCACTGTTATTTTTATGGAGAGAATATATGTACATACTTGAATTTGGATAATTAGACATCTCATGAAGTATTTAATCTATATTGATTGGAGAGTACGGAGAAATAAATCTCTTCTGAAAATGAGGAGACATAAACTATTCAAATTCTCTTCTGTGAGGGTCTATTATCATTCTCTGTCTCTATGTGGTATGGCAAGGTCTATTAGCACCTTGAGTGTATTTTTGCACCGAATCTGTAGAGATATAGCCCTGGCTAGTTCATGGTTATTTCTTAACACGTTGCATAGCGGGTTATTTAAATACCTAGGAATGCCGAGATTGGAAATATGTGCCTATTAGGGCGTAATGCCTTTAGTTTAAACATGGTTAAAAATATAATGTTTAGAATATAACTTTATCCAATCAAACGTTACGATGCATCAATTCATTATGAATAACGAACAACAACTGAAAACGCACTTAACGAAAACGTATTGTACGCTTTAAAAGTTTTTAGGTTGACGCGTCTAAATGACGAGAATCTCGCCATTTAGACGCTCGTCCGGAACGTTAGGGAAAAAAATGACGAGAATTCTCGCCATCCGTACACAACATGTTAAAATAGATCTCCTGCTAACACATTACTATTCGAAGTCCAGAGGTCAAGTTGACGCTTTGGTAGCATAACTAATTTGAGCATCTAATTCAGGGAACCAGGTTCGAATGAATATGTTAAGATTTCTGACTGGCTAGTCCATTGTTGATTCCAAAAATAATTTCAGGGGAAGTCGTAAGTTCCTTGTTACTTTTGCAAATGTTTTTTTTTACGTTTTAATGAGAATATCATGGTACCTTGTTGGAGAGATAACCATTCAAAGGGTGTCTACGGTAGATTCCATGGCACCCACAAGTGATCTCTTGGGTGTGCAATAATAGCCATGAAAGCTCAAACAATCGGGTATAGATAGTTAACCGTAACTCTAAAAACCCAATATAAAAAATAGGAAAATGCTTTCACTTCTAAATCTCAGATTCTGAACTCTCATACCCTCAATACCTCAATGTACTGTCATAATTATTCCTGTAAGAGGGAGGGCAGTAACAAGCACTGTTGGAACCCACATGAAAACGTACTAACCATACCTATGTAATCAAGGTTATATTATGAACTAGAACCGACCCCCAGACCAATTAGGAATCTTAGCCATGATTTTTTGATGATTTACTGAAAAAAATTGTGATCATTTATTTATTTTCATAAATGAAGATGAATTCTGTATACATATATTTAGGAGATAGTAGAGAGTGTGGTTTCCTGGGTTATTTTAGCTTAATCTGTCCTTGTTGTTGGTAGATTTGTGTAGTGAACTGGGTCTTTCAGGGTTTAAATACCCAGAAGGCATCATTGAATCAACCTTGAGAAAGCTCTACCTTAATTTTTCAGTAATTTTATATTTTAGGCATGAATAATATTTAAATCAGAGAATATTGCACCAATGAATTTCTATCACACTTAGGTGCACACTTCTCCTTTTAAATGTTATAAATTTGCTGGTGAAACTCATTTAATATTTGATTAATCAATTCAATTAATCTTCAATCTATGACCATGAGGCCACAGATCGAAGAATAATTATATTGTGTCCATATACCTACTGTTTCATCAAATGATCTCTCAGATCAATTTAATTGTATAGTCATATCATGAGCATATTATTATTCATATTAATGAACTAAATATTGATTCATCAATAAGCACATTTAGATAAACGTCACCCACTTTATTAGAATGTATGTTTTAAGCATTCACTAAAGCTTTTAGCAAAATCCTTCTTTAAAAAATTCTTCCAAAGCAAAATTTGACTTTTCTTTGATATATGTATTACTCTCCTGGTAGTGTTTAGAATGCATAAAATGTTTTGGTTCATGTCTGGTTTTGATTTTATATTTGGTGGATAGAATTAACCTTTGCACTGAAATATGATGGTGTTAATTAAGTAGGTATTTTTGTGGCAAAGTATGTATTAAAGGGCTTCAGAGTAATATGCACCTTTGAGTGTTTAGATCTAAGAATATTTAGTGCATAACCGCTAAACATTTGGCTAATGGCTGTGTACATTGTGGTTACTGCATTAAGTGCTTTAGATCATATTTGGGCATTAAAAAACTAAGTCCTTGGTGAAATGCATGTTAATGTAAGAATTATATAGTGATTGATTGTTTTTTTGTGTGTTTTATTGGCCTCAATGTGTACAGTTTGGGTAAAATTTTGCATGTGTGGTTGTATGTACTGCAGGTCATCGCCATGGTCCGGTTTTTGGGAGAAAAGCAGCACAACCCCATTGTCTCCTTACCATTATACATTTAGCACCACCTCTACCACTCCCAGAACTACCACCACAGCATTTCCCCGCTATTCATTCACGTTCAAACCGTACCATTACTCAAGTACCACCACATTGAGCCCTTACACGAAACCCACCTTCCCAACACGGTACACATTTCCCTCAACATTGCAACACAATAATTTCTACTCCACTCCAAAACCTTACTCACCGCCTCCCAAACCTTATTCACAGTTTGCAAAGCCTTATAGCCCACCATCGGCCTCTTACTATCCTGCATCACCATCTCCTATTCCGGAGGTAACTCCTTTCCCTAAGTATGTATTTTCAACCCCCAAACCTTACAGGTTTGGCCAAGATATCAATACATCTCATCAAAAACCCCCATCTCCATTTCAAAATCCATACCAACACCTTACCTCATCTTCGACAACCACTACTACTGCAAAACCATTGAAGGTTCATGGTAAATATGATGGTAAGTCCCCAGCCAATCAAAGTTTTTACTATGAGAGGGATTTATGGGAATTGAAAATATCAAAATAAAAGAGTCATATCAATGATAAAATTTCGTGATCTAAGATACCAGAGAGAAAGGAAATTAGGAGTGATCATCTTTTCCTGCTTCAATTTTTCATTGTTTCATTTAACAGAAAAAGTAGGTTTAAAAATTGAAGATTTAGAATTAAATTTCAGTGGCAGGAAAATCTTAATACATACTGCCTTTTTTAGCCAACTAAGTGATTTGGAGAATATTCTTTACAATTGGTAATTTGCAATTCCTTCATGATTGTATGAAATATTTATTTTCGGTAATTTAAAGTCAAAAGAAGGTTAAAGCTCCATATTTCAATTTGAAATCCATTTTAACTAATCTCCTGCAACTATTCACTACACATATTCCTCTATATATTAAGCCTTGAGCCCTTAAAATATGTACTGTTCTTTGCAGAAAACATTCTTATATCCATCCTCCTCTAATTCATGTCTGAATTAATGCTGGGGAAGGTTTTACCTTCTTGCTCTGCCTCTCAATATGTACTATGTTAAAAATATGTATCATGCCATACATTGTTAAACACATGGAACTTCCAAAAATCCTGTGCTGTCCTCAATCTTCATGTTACCATCAATTACTGTACTTACATTTATGTGAAAGTTCTGGTGACGGGAGCACTTTTACAGTTCTACCTCCTGGTTGTGGGTATTTCATTAAACTTTTTTTCTTGGTTTTAAATTCTGTTTGATGTTCTTGATTCTTTCCAAATATATATTACCATTTGCATTTCGGTTGTCTGCTTTGTAAAAATGCTAAACAAGAATTAATTTATGACTTTATCTTGTCTGCATGTCTATTTATGTTGTCACTTGACTAGAAAAGAACACATAATAACTTACGTTGAAAAAATTTTCCATTTCTTATACTGCTTTGAAGACTTTTGGTCTTTTTATTGGTCCTCAATTTTAGTCAAATTTCTCTAAATCACAAAAATAATATTTTTAATTCCTTTATAAAAATATTCCTTCATTTTTAAATCTATTGTATTTTTTCTTACTATTTTACCAATATGCAATCATTATATAATATGCTTTGAATGTGATGTCAAGGATCATATACCTATTATTCTGAGATGAATTTGGATGTGCTACAAATTTTATTGCCCCAAGCAAAAGGAATATAATACTCATCTGCATATACATAGTGTAATGATGTCCCATGGAGGAGACATTATTTTTTTAATGAGAAATTGACCACATTCAAATGTGTTAGTAATGTAATAACTGATTACATGCTTTTTGACATTATATTTTTGCGATTTGGAGATTTTGGTGGTGTTTTAATATCTTCATGTTGCTTTGCTGTGATATTATTTTCACTTGTGACCTTAAATAATTTCTTTTCAGCCTTCATTCATTTACGCTGACTACTTGATGCATAAATGTCACAACTCCTTCTTCCCACAGGATACAACAAAGTTCTCTGATTCATTCTTCTTCATTATGATGAAAACTTCTTATACATTAAATATAATGCATAACATAGACCTTGAAAAACATATTGCCTTTGGATTTTTATAATGTCTCATGAATTCAAGTATTCTCCTCTTGAATTACATAAAAAACGTAATTGTATGAAAAATCTCCATGACTCTTTAGGTCATCATGGTATTCAATTGACATGAATTCAAAATTAGATTTTGATGTATTAGTGAAGTTATTTTCATTGATTATTCTCAAATAATCAATTGGTATCCATTAAATGGTTAGTGAGGCATTATCATATTTTATTGCCTTCATTTTTTATCATAATGATCTTATTTATATCCAATTACATCATAAATCATTCTTTATCTGTTTCTTAACTGCTCATTCATAGACTGTTGAAGAAAAATTCACAACTGTATTAATTTTTAATCAAAAGGAGGCAATAATTATTCAATAAGTCATTATATTTTTCCTAATTATCCTGGCATGGTGTTTGAATTTCTTATTTTCTCTGTCTTTAAGAATTTATTTTCATTTCCTTACTGAAAAAATTTTTCTTGACCACAATGTCTTCATACCTTTCATCCATATTGAGTAGGGAAGCACATCTTCCTTACAAATTGCCGGGGTTTTAGATATTTGCTCCAAATTAGTCATGAAAATTGAAATTTGAAGGAAACTGAATGGGTATTTACCAATATACTTCTTTCGTTAAATTACCAGCGGATAAAAAGAACTTATGATCAAAAATTTTCTATCTATAAAATAATTAAATCATATTACTCTTAAGGATTTTAGATCACCTTTATCTAGGTAAACTCCAAATTAATCGTTGTATGCTGGATCTATCTAAAAAAAATTCCTTTAGAATATTAAAATGAAAACCAGCATATGGTTTATTTGCTTTTTGCCTTGTTAAAGTAAAATTCTTGGCTAATTAAGAAATTGTATTGAATAAAGAGGAAATTAGATGAAAAATTTTCAAATTATCAATAACAACAGCATTATACTTTTTTGCATATGAAAGTAAAATCATTATCTTACACTTAGTCAAAGCATTAAGTGTTACTCTTTCTGATATTTAAGTTTCTCTTATATATCTGTCATTATGAAAATTACAAACTTGCTCTGTTTCCCTTAGGCACTGATGACAGAGGAGTTTGCGAAGACAAGGCACAGGCTGTTGGAGGAGGGAGCATGTCATGTGCAGACTTCCTCACTCGTTATGGTTCCCAGTACTGTGATTATCAATATATATTGCGGAACTGCTGTGCTTCACAGAGAGCATTTTGTTCCCATAACAGTCAGCGGTAGCCATTTGGATCAACAGTGGCATGGACCTGTGATTGGGGCCTAAAATTGCAATAATGGCATCTTATTCAGCGCACATTATTCGATAATGAGTTCCTCGGCTGCAACACTTTGTAAAACTTGGCAAGTGCTCAGTATTTACACTCCAGTGCAGCCTTCAACAACTATGTTAGTAAGAATTTAGTACAAGGAAGTACCGATGTTAATCCAATCAAGCTAATTAGATGTGTGAATGTAAAAAAAAAACAAAACATTGACCAAACTCTGAAAGTGTTGCCAGCATTTTTCATGACAGGATATGAGTGAATTTTTTTTTTATAATGTACAAAATGTATTGAGATTCATCTTTCAGTCACTGTAAATATTTTGATAAATTTAAGAAAGAAAGATTTTATCTCAGAGTTTGTACATATTTTAAGCTTGTTATGTAAATTATTTGACATTGCCTGCAAGGAAAGTATCCAAAATGTCATTTTGTTTGATCAAATCACCATTTCTGTCAGGCATGTTGGTGTCAGCAAAGCACCGCAAGAAACAAGATCAAGAGACCCACCTATGAAGGAAAATTGCTGAATTTTCGGCAATTGTTTTTAAGTGAATGGTGAATGCCATCTGCCATGTGTTTGAAACTATGGACCTATAGCACAAATTTTTTGTGCAGTTGAAGAAATGAGGTTGTTATTGATATCAGGATTTATTTATCTTGAACATACATTTCTTAGCTGGATACATGCTACACTAGCATGGAAAACTGTATAAAGGAAAAAGAAATGACTCTCTCAGTGTAATAAATCATGTTTATAAACATGATTTAATGGTAATATTTAATATATATTACTTCAGAAGGACATTATTATTATTATTATTGGCCTTTATTGGTGTAAAGAAAATGTTAGGAAAAACTGCATTGCATACATTGATTTATTTTTAAGAGTATGCAAAAAATAATTAGAGCTCTAGATTTCAATAGGTTTTTTTTTCTCCGAGGATTGATGAGAATTTAATTTGATTGAGAGTGACTGTTTAATTTAAAATAAATTTGTATAAATCATTATTCTTAAACGCATTTGAAATCTCTAATTTAATTCCAGTTTTCTCAGACTGCTGACAGTTCTTCAGATTTGAGTACCATTAGGTGAAGAAAGATTTTATTCATGTAACTTGTGAAATTGAATCAATTTTCTAAAGAAATGAACGTCTCTTTTTGGAATAAAACTGTTTTTGTTTGCCAATTTCCAATTGAATAATTTTATAATCAACAGAAAATTGGATCCAGTGTCCAAGAAGGCTTTCATTATATAATTGCATTATGTATTTTTCATTATATCCTTAACATTTATGCAACCTCCAAATGAGTACTCGTAAAACTGGTTGCATAACATCGTTAGCCCATTGGGCCCTAACGTAGGTCGACTCTTGTAATGCAAAGGGAGTACAGATTTTTTTATGGGAGGAGGTACACAAGGGCCTTACAGGCAAACGGTATTCTCATATTTGAGATTAAAAACAACATGCAACAATTTCTATATATTACCAAAATTTTCTCTTTATTTTAGTATGAAAATTATTAATATGAAATTAAGTGATTGAGGCTCCATAATACACAAAACAAAACGATCGTAATGATAACAGTATTAAAAACCTTATCTATTTTTCAACTGTCTGGGGAGGGTAGTTTACCCCGTGTCCGTCTCACCTTAATCCGCCTATGGTGAACTGGAATGTTACAAAATGTTTGTTTATTGTCTGCAAGTAAGTTACATTGCAAGTAAGTTACACTTGAGAGCACCTAAACTAGGTTTCAAAGTTGTAAACCATTAGTATTGCAGACTTTCGGGAGTAACTGCGTATTACGCTTTGACAAGCAAGCTTTCGCGGCCATTGCAGGACGCATCATCAGGCGATGAATAAAAATTAGATTGTGGATGTCATTAATATACTCATCAACCCTCCTCACTCCACCGGAATGGTCGGGGGAAGGGCGACCCTGATCTCTCAGCCCTGTTCTCGAGCAGAACCTAAGCGAACTTTCCCCCGTTGTAATGTTGTGGGTTGGTGAATCATTGTTGAAAATCTTCTAGAAATACACGGGCCGTTGCTTCTTTCGGAATATTCTCTTTCGCGTTCGGCTGACAATGAGTGTAACGCCGTCCGGTCGGTTAAAATGCTACGGAAATATCTCAATTTCGATTGCCTCGCAAATTACTAAAAAAACTAATCAGTGTGTTGTAGCACACAAAAATATTATTTAAACATATTCGTTAATTTGAAAAAATGTGTTTTAAAAATACGCCAAAGCCATTTCATTTATTTACATTAATTTTCGCAATATATTGTGGAAGATGAAAGCTGTAGACGCAGTAGTTTACCCCAGGCTGAGTTACAAAGTTTATTAAGTTGACAAAACGGCTGATTTTACGGTGCGCGGAGTCATTTATTGACCCTGGCGTGTCTATATTTTTTAATTCACCGTAAAACAAAAGAATAAATTATAATTTAAAATAAAATTTTCTTTAAAATAAAGTATTATCTATTATTTTAGCATACGCACATGGCCAGATATAAATTTGCAAAGTACAGCGGAACATCATTTTGACGACGGCAGTGTTTGTCGGTGATAAAATCTTTCTTGGGCTGATACCTGCGTTTTTTTCGATTAAAATATGATGATCTTCTTCTTGTAAAGCATGAGGAACTATTTTCCGGAAAATTCAAAGGTCTATGGTTCGATTCACGGTCCAAGGGAATGTTTTCTCATGCCAATCCATGCGAGTTTTACCGCCGTTCGGGTGGCAGGGTTGAAACATTGCACATTATAAAACTTGTTCATTTCCATTCATAAAGCTCGCCAAAAATAATATTTTTCTACATCTCATATGACAACGCAAACAAATAAGATATTAAACTTAAAAATAAAACCAAGAAAACAATGTGTGAGCAATATTATACAAAGTTTCAGATGTTTGTTACATGGAATTGGTGAAATGGATTATTCCATGGATGCAATGATGAGGCAAATGTGCGCATAAAAATAACATAAATGACTCTATAGTAAATTTTAGTTATTTCTCATAAATCGATCAACGAACCAAACACCCTGTTACCAGTAAGAATTACAAAGATAATTTTTGCAATAATTTAAAGGAATATGACAAAATTAACTTTTTATTTTGACTGATTAAAGTGAAGATCGATAAAATTGACTCACTTTCGCACGTAAATTAAAAATAAAAATATGCCCAGAATGTTTTTAAAAACTTTTAATTTACTGTTGGACAATACGTAAAGATAATTACAATTTCACCTAATGGGCGGTTCTTGAAACAGAAGAGAGTGTAGTTCCTAAAATGTTTAAACATATCATATAGATAATTTAGCCCTTTTGAGTCTATATATCTCCGAGATTGCCTATGGCACTGGTAAGGCCTTAAAAAAAACTTATTTGCTTTTCCTCAAAATGTATTCCATAACTACCGTTAAAATAATCTGACTTGTGTCAAATGGAACGGAACAATTTTACCGTATTTCACTTGATAGTGCTCATTAACTGAATGTTTTTAAGGTTTTGTGACCGATTGAATATTGAGGGGTTAGTGATGCTAACAAGTAGGTATGCATATATAATGCGCAAAAATACTTAAGGGCTTACATTAAGCCTTTCGGCATTGTTCTCGAATCCGTCTTCTTCGTCCAAGGAGTTGAATTCTTGCTGCTTCGCTAATCTATTGGGATCAGTGTCTTCCTATGAGTCGTGAGTCATAGTTTTCGTTCCCTGACACATGGTAATCTTAAGATGTGGACAGTATCCTATCTAGCATCCACACAATTTATCGCGCAGAGAAATTTGCAAAAATAGAGTGCGATAAGAAACATCATACGACTGTAATAATTATTCACCAATCAATGTATCAATGAAGAGAAAAGGGATATGAACGCATAAAAATTGAAACTGAGAAAAATAATTATAAAGTAAAACACTTAATTTATAATTACGGGGTTAAATAACATATTTCTTTTATTTCCTTGATGAATAGGAAAATGAAGCTAATGAACATTTCGTTATTACGTACACATGTATGTAGGGTTGCCTAACCAGTCTTGTGCAAAGGTCACGCGCGTTGAAGTCTCCATACTCATTTCGTCCTTGATTTATTTAGATCATACTTAATTCCAGATCAGATCAAAATTGATCAAGTTACGTCAGGTCTGAACGGCAATTAAATAAATTTATGTCAGACGTGATATAATTTATTGATCAGACACTATTTAATTCCATATAAAACCTAATTTGAATTCATCAAGTTATATCAGGTCTGATCTGTAATTAAATCAATTTGTAACAGGTCTGATCAATTTGGATTAGGTATGATCAATTTAGATCCGGTCTGATCACTTTGTATCGGGTATGATAAATTTGGATTAGGTCTGATCAAGTTGAATCAGACCTGATATTATCACAAGATCAGACATTATCAATTATCATTATCAAGGTGTAGATGAGACATTATTTAATTCCTGATCAGACGTGATCTAGTAGGATCAGAAATTTCCTCGCGGGAGCGTATTTTTTTAAAAATGTTGAGTCACTTACGCACCCGAAGTCCTCTCTTGTGAAGGAGTTTTTTTTTTTCAAAAATCGATCGATTCGGCTTGTAGAGCATGCGACCCGTATCGTTCCAGTCAAGTTCTTTTGAGTGACCCCTTTATGACTTGGTGCAGTGAAAAATTGACTTTTGGCCAGCTGCTTTCCGATTTGGGGCCACTGCGGCGTGGTTCCATTCAATTTATGATAGGCCGCCACGCGACTGCGCCGTAATCCATACAGTTTTCTTTTATGGAAATACAATAACTTTTCCCAAGCGCTGTTGAGCATGCATCGAGAATCGAGGATAATAATATGGTTCACATTAATAAAAGGCTTTCTCCCTGCGAAAGCTAATTTAATGTTTCAATATTTTTTCTTGACTCCGCCTTTTCTCGCCCTCAACCCATATAAATTTTAAACCATATTTGTGGCTTTCTTGCATGAAATTTTGTTGTACTAATTTGACCTGATTTAATGACGATAACGTATATCGATCGCTCCTATCCGCTAAGTAGTATCTAAAAAAATTCATTCAAGCGTATCTTGAATTTCTAATTCAGAAAATCTTACGTGTAAAATTTGAGCTATACATTACTCTACAAAGCTGTTCTTCTTGAAAAGATAAAATACTTGGTCTTGAAAAAAAACAGTCCAGGTAGACGTATCTCGATCAATAATTCAATTTTCGTTTTGGGATCTCGAATTCCATTAATTTTTTTAATTATATATATTTTATAAAAAAGCCAAAAACATTTTGTCTTATCACTAAATATTCATTTCCTTGGTATTAATCCCTTTATGTATCGAACAGGAACACTTGGTATTTCTGAGATTCTTTCGCGGACTTTGGTTAGAAATTAATACAAATGATATATGTAAGTATCGTTTTATAACTAATCAATTGATACCATCCATGTAACAGCATTACCCGGACGATATAAAAATGAATCGAGTTCACACAACTAAAATTGAATTATTTGCCGAGATATAGCTTTATGGAATAGTGTTCTTCTGTGGAACTTACGATTTTATGGACGACATTTCAGATGCGATTATACAGCTCAGGTTTTGCATAGGCGATTGATAGGACTTCAAGATACTCCCCAATGATTTATTGGGATACTACTTCGCGACTAGGAGCGGTCGATGTGCATAGATGGATAATAGATTATGGAATGAAAGGGAAAAGAATCCTGGGTATTTATGTATTTTTCAACAGCAAAAAAGCCGCAGAATTTAACCTTGGGTGCCTTTCAACGTGCACACAGGGGCTGGTCCCATAGTCCGGGCATACACCCTTTTAAAATTTAAGCGTTTCTATATTTTAACAATGAGTGAAAATACAGTTTTAACATTATTTTAGTCAATGTGTCCCTTTAACTTTAAATTGATCGCAGTTAACGTCTTACTCCCTGTTTTATTATAATATTGTTGCTCTTTCTTTAGACGATCTTGGGATAAATTTTCTCCTTCACCATTGATTCCTTTCTCATTATTTTTTAAGTCAGATTTTAAAAAATATCTAAAACGGTTGAGAAAAATTTATATGAGGTATGTATTATATTAAATGTTTAGGATAAAAAAGCGGCTAAAGTATTCCCCTCAGTAAAGGCTATTAAAATTATAAAAATTTCCGTTTCCGTTATTGAATTAAATTAGTGCTCTCGTTTTTTGAACTCATTCCTATAACTTGAAACAAAATTTAAGAATAAATGGTGTATATAATAACCATCGCACGCATAGCAGAATTGAGACGTCTATTTAAACGTTGATCTTAAAAGAATCATAATGGATCATTTCTTTCTTTACTGCTACACCACCAAAAACAGCGCTATATATTAGGCCTGATATTAGGCCTTTAAATGGGGTTTTCATAACATTTAGCAATTAAACGTTCGCGAACATCCATGCCCTGAATATTTTGCCTCAACCTCCCCGAAAGCAGCACATTTAAGGCCTTTTTACTGTTGGAAATCCATCGAACAACAACATCGGAAGACCCATGCCCTTGATTGCGTGCCCAGTCGGGACTCGAACCCGCGACCTTCGGTGTGGATGGCGAAGACTTTACCCTGCCGCCATTGAGTTTGAGATTGGGAAACGGGTGAGTTGGGAAAGCTATGATGGACAAATGAGTCAGTAGCTGTTAATTAAGCTTATTACGAATGAGGCACGATATTTGATAGAAGTGAACAAGGTGAAGGCTGCAGAGTGGCATGTAAGGTTGAGAAGAGAAGTAAATTTGGCCCGAAAGTGGATAAAAATTGGATAAATTATTTAAGAAAAAATAAGTATCTGGTGTGAGTGGAAGTTAATTCCGGCATTCCGATTATTGGTAGCGTCTCGAAGGCGAGAAGAGAATAACATAATAGATAACGATAACATAATAGAAACGATAACATAATAGGGTGGTTTCCTATTATTTTTTTATTGCCTCAATCGAAAGATTATTACTCCTGGAGTACGTATTTCACGCTTTTAGATTTTTAAATGACGATATCTATTTTCCGCGATTAAATGAAAAGTGAAACTTTTCAAGCGCGCGAAAACGCGACGGCTAAGTGTGAATGCTGGGAAAACTCCGTGTGACGTCGTTCTGGTTCCCGCTGCCGCAAGTGAGGCGACCTTGGGGCGAGGCTTTGAGCGCTGATACGACGCAGGATGCTAGCAGGTAGCAGAGTACCCTGCTAGCTGGTAGCACTTGGCTTAAATAAGGATTATTAATACCTTATCAAACGAAGAAAACTTTCCGACCTTAGCCAGTTTTAATAGGTGATTATTAAGACATGTTTCCCCGAGCTCTGTGCCTCATGCATGCATTGGTAATCTCAGACGATGTTAAACTCCTATCTACTCGTGTAGAAACTTATAGTTCCCTGTGACGTCACGTGGAGTTGCATCGCATGGGCGCCAATCTGGCCTTTTTCAAATGAGGATAAAATTGACCGTTGCCATTCGTCTAAACTGGTATTTCTAAAACCAAATAATTTGTATATTATGAAAACACTAATTGCGGGTAACGAATCCCAATCAATGCCTTTCGTTTTCTTTGATGAAGGAAACTACCCTATTGGTATTTATTTGTCCGTTTGCGATTGCAACTAGTTCCATTGATATTTACACTTGCATAAAATATTACAATGATATTGTGAATCTTTTAATTTGCTTTTTCCTTAAATTCTTTATCTGTTATTCTACTTCTGATGAAGGTGACTAGAATTGAAAAAAAAACATCGTTCGAGTTTTATTCGCCATATGTTGATCTACGCTGAATGTGGAGCCTGATTGTTAATCGCCGTCATTGTAATGACTTATCCTCCGCCCAATAGTTTTTAATTAGATTCCTTGAATAGTTTGCGCTATAGTAGCTTGAAAACAAATAATCTGTCAGGAAATGTCTGAAATCAGCGTTCATCTACGTCTTAACTTCTATGAAAACTTTGCTGGAAATCATGAACTATTATTTACTGATGTATTCGAGGGTATAGTTTAATGCAATGGTATTTTATCTAAGCTCGACATTATGATCGAGTGATGTGAAGACTTATTAATAAAACTAGATGAAAGGCATGATCTGTTCAGAAAGAGGGAAGGTTAACCTTGAAGGCAGTGCACAGGACATGGTCGTCCCCCTGATAAGTATCAAAGTATGAATGGGGAAAGTCTATCATTTAAGCTCTATTTAATGAGATTTTTTCACAGATTTTGTTATATTTCATGATATTTCCTGCTATTAAGATATGATGCTTGAGAGGGGCCGAGAAATTGGAAACGGGCCGGAATTGGAAATTGGATTCGGAAGTAAACACAAGTCCCGACATATTTTCACATTAATTCAAACTTAAAAGTGGCCAATGATATATTTTTGTGCATAATTTATTATAATTTAAAGCATTTGAGAGGTCTGTCCTCCGAAAATGAAATTTTATCATCCCGCCATTTCATATTTTTTTGCGCATTGCCGATTGAACAAAAGATACTCGAAATTATATGGCCGCATTGATTTAAGCTCGAGGGTGTTGTAGTGGATTTATGTGTTATCCTCATTGAATCGATCAGTTGGAGTTTCTGTTGGTATTTAGATACGATTTGTAAGTATCTAGGATAAGTACTACCGATATATTTGCGTGGAATAGTTTGATTATTGGGTCGCAACGTCCTTTGAGTTATCTTAAACAAGAATGGCGGAAGGCACATACGAGTATGAATGCATGCGAGCGGAGTTGCTTGGTCTTCCTAAACCTGAAAGGCAACCCGAGTCAGAAAAACCTCAGGTTGTAGATGACGAAGATGAAGATATCGACGCTGAAGCTGCTAAGGTTAAACATAGACCTTAATTGTGCACTATTCAGTTGGTAGCTGCTTATTCTTTCGTTCGGTTTTTTCTTTGGTTTAACTTTATTTTCTCTTTGGTTTTTAGTGCTGCTTTTTAATTCTTTATCTTAAATCCCGTTCCTGAAGATTTTACGTTTTGCTACCCTGGAGATTTTATTTACCTCCTTGTCAGAGGTAGAGACAATTTCATTTTAGTTTATATGCTATTGAAGTAAGTAAACTGATGATCTTTTCTGGTATTTCACTTTTGGCCGTGCGTCTTACATGTTCTGATGATATTTTAGGAACTAGAGGATACTAAGGATGACATGAAGAGAGTTGGAGGTGGTTTGGAAGAACTGACTAGCATATTGGCCAACACGCAGAAGAAACTAAATTCATTCAAGGCAAGCTACTTTGTGCTCAATTTTTTTCATGTTCTCTTACTTTCGAGGTTTTAATTTCCTTGATTTTCACTTTCAGCCCAACTTCGGAAGTCTAAAAGATCTTTTTCAAAGGCACTTAAGCACAGATAGTGCGTCAGGGAGTGCAGATGTTACGAAAGCTGATGAAGGAATGAAGGATGACATCAATGCCACTAGTGAAGGTAACTAGGAAGTTAGTGCTGAAAAGTAAGATTTTGTTTTTTCATAATTTTGCCTGGCTGTTATGCACTAATTTTGGGCTGGGCTGGGATTAATCTACTAAACAAGAGACCTTTCAAGGGGACAGGTCAATTTCAATTAAGGTGAGGATGATGGCTGGGACTTAATTTCCAGGGCCTTCTAAAGAGGAGGGTAATTTGCGTTGGGTCCCCAATTTAGTGTTGTGGAGAGTTGTCCGAAAATGTTTTATCGTCCTCTTTTTGTGAGGGGGGGTTGTGAGTTAGAAATCATTGCCTAGGGTCTCTAATGTCTCTGGTTCAGCCTGTCACTGGTCATATTAGCTTGAATGAATGTGTTAAAAAGCAACATTATAAATTAGTTACGTCTTTTACTGCAGCAGCACTGATGGAAGAATTTGTCTTGAAACTATATTCTTGAGGCCTGGCTACACAATGAATAATTAACCTGTACAAGTTAATGTCTAAATGCATGAATATGTGAATGAACAGAAAATAGAACAAGTTCTAATTTGGTTCATGCATTCGTACATGTTCTGTTCCGCTCCACTAAAATCATTCATTCAAACAGGCAAACTTGTATGTGTTAATGTACCATTTAACCAGGCCTTTAAAGCATTGAAAGTTGATATAGTACATATTTGCAATATACCTGATGTCTTTTGAAACATACTACAGTTAAAATCAGTCAATTTCAACGAGCTGAAGACAGTTTCAATTCAGTATCACGTGAAAGTGTGTAGAAATGATAATTCAACATAGTTGAAACTTTGGATCATGACCAGGGATTTTCATCCCCATTTCAACAATTATCATCACTAGATATCTTATGCAACGGTTACAAAAAATACCTCTGACTTGGGTGAGCAATATTTAAGAAATGAACTAATAAGGCTTTGATTGCTCTTATTTCTTCTTGAGACTTAAAGTGTTGTTTTCTATCTTGAAAATGGTCACCACTTCAACAAATATGTACTGATTTTACACCCTTTGAGTTTACTCAATGTCTTTATTTTGATTCATTCAATGTTGTGGTATCAAGTATTCTTTGTATTTATGGTGATGAAAACCTTTTGGTTGCATTACTCCAATAATTTCCCCCAATATGGTCAAAAAATTTAGCATCTTCCCGAACACTCAGTATTTCAGATCGATCAAAAAAATCAAATTTCTCCTCTCCGATGTATTTTTGTTCTGTATAGAAAATACGTTTGATTAGTATTGAATAATTCTCTTATCTGCATCAAAGGAAATTCATTTTCTAATCATGAATTTGCGCTAAAGTTAAAAGTTTGTCTCTAATCCATTTTGTACAATTATGGAAGTAAACATAGTTATACTGAGCTAAAACTTTTCACTATTCATAAATATTCAGTAAATGTAGCCGTAAAAATTAAAATAGCCTTTTTTGGTGGTTGTCAGTTTTGTTGCACTATCTGCAGTTAATGGGTGGTTGAAATTGCCAAACAGTAGGTAATTGCAGAGGTAAGGGTTTTCTGATAATGTAGTGCAAATTACTCATGCATTCTATGAAGTTGGGAGGAATTGAAGGAAGTAATTGTTGTCATGAGATCTTATTCATGCTGTCAAGGCACCCTAGTTCTAAATCTAATCTGGATCCATTGATGGATTTTATTTACGTATGTCATACAAAAATTATGTAAACCCATCACTGTACATATTTTGTATCATGTATGATACACTACACTCATTGCCAGTTATTACTGAAGGGCACAATTCTTTCTTTCTAACGCATGGTGTATCAGATATGATACACTCCATCGTTATACTACGTGGTTCTTGAAGCAGTAGGTAGGCACAAAGGTGATCAGCGCATGGGCGTACTCAGCGGGCAGCTTTCCCGCTGTAGAAGCAAAATCAGAGATATAATTGCCATGAGAATTAAAGAATCTGGATAGCGTAGTGGTCTGTGCAGTGGCCCGGAAAGCCAAAGGTCCATGGTTCGATTCCCGGTTCAGGGGAATTTTTTCTCATGGCAATTCTTGTATGTTTCACTGCCGTTCACGCGGCAGGGTTTGAAATATTACACATAAAAAATCACTGTCATGGTTTTCTTAAAAGTTGGTTTCATAAACCTTTTCTGTACTAAAATTTTATAACTTGAACGACCATGGCTTGCACCCCCCCCCCCCTCCCCTATGGGCGTGCCCAGA
Organism: Ischnura elegans; assembly: GCF_921293095.1. Classification (NCBI taxonomy): domain Eukaryota; kingdom Metazoa; phylum Arthropoda; class Insecta; order Odonata; family Coenagrionidae; genus Ischnura; species Ischnura elegans. Next base: position 106,156,247 of record NC_060248.1, read on the forward strand.
GAGGGGTAGGAGGGGGCTGCTGCTCCTCCCCCCCCCTGGAAGCAAAAATTGCAAATGTCTTTAAGGAAAATAATATTTTTTCAAGCAAATAATTTTAAAAACTAATAAAGAGCTGTTACAGTTTCCTTAAATGTTGGTTTCACTCACCTTTTCCATGCTTAAATCTTACCTATAACTTAAACAACCATGGCTTGCCCCCTCCGCCCCCTCTGGTTTTGATCCTATGTACGCCCTTGGATCAGCTTGTAATTATGTTGTAGGAAGTCGGTATCTGTATTTCTAATTAGTAAAGGTACAGCAGGAAACTTAAGTATGGAAGTAAAGAAACAATTTATAAGATCCTACATCTGGAGTATGCTCCTATACGGAAGTGAGGCATGGACAATGACCGCAGCGGAGAAAGCAAGGATAGAGGCCTTCGAAATGTGGTGCTACAGAAGAATGATGAAAATCAAATGGATCGACAGAGTTAGTAACAAAGAAGTCCTAAGAAGAGTAGGAGAGAAGAGAAGCCTCATGAAAACCATAATAAGAAGACGGAACAACCTTATAGGCCACATCCTGAGACATGATGGCCTGATGAAGACAATCGTCGAAGGACAAGTGGAAGGTAAGAATGGAAAAGGAAGACCTCGAACAAAATATATGGAACAAGTGAAGAGAGATGTGAAAGAGAAGAAATACGTAGGTGTGAAAAGATTAGCTGAAAGGAGAATAGAGTGGAGAGCTGCGTCAAACCAATCCTAGGATTGTTGACCAATGATGATGATGATGATGATGTTACTATGTTGTCTCGTATTTATTATATTTTTTGTAAGCATTTGCATTATCATTTCTTCACTATTATTATTTGTAAAATTTATCTCAACCTCAAACCACAAGTCATAATTTAAAAATTTCATCTTCATACTCAAATATGAATTACATTGGTTTAAAAATGCGTTATTTACACTTTTCTAGTGACCGAGAAAATAAGTTATGCACGTTCTTCATAATGTATTATGCATTGGAGTTTGAAGGCAAAGAGTCGGCACTTGGTATATCTACCTGCGAGAAAAGAACATAATGCTGAAAAGGCATTATAACAAGATTTAGGAATCGTAACCTCCTTATGGATGTAAATTGTATTATGCTTTTATCGAATTGTGAACAAATTGAGCCGGTGGTGACTAATGTAGAGTATATGATATTTCAAGGTGAGAACGTATTTATCACCCTGATGAGTTATAACGAGTGCTTCAAAAGCTTGATAATGAAGATGGGAGGGAAGGGCAGGTCAACTACGATGTGGAGAATATTTTTTTGATTTCTCACATGAAAGTGAAGGGGAGGAAGAATATATTTTAAGACGCATTACATTCCAGTGAGAGTCAGCAGTCTGCTAATAATATTGTCAGCCGCCCACATAATTTCAACGTTTATCTAGATCAACGGAAAACGGTGAAACGTTTTGGCTGAACTCTTAGATACAATTTGCAAACACCCAAACAAAAGCTAAATACATTGTTCGTGTTTCACCAGGGCCAGCATCATTTCCTAAGAATGCCGCAACCGAACTCGAATTGTTGCCGAAAACGATTTTACTGAACGTGATTGAAAAAAATGTCGAGAATACCAACTTTTATATTGAAGGAAAACTGTCATCTCATGTGTACTCGAGAATCAGAGGTTGCATCACTACTTCTCGTATAGAAATAATATCTTTATTTGGAATTAAATACACTGTCTCTGTAAATAAAAGTTGGAAGGCAGATGCTAGAAGAGCTTGTAAAACAGATGGAACAGGCCTGATAATTTGCAGAACAGCGTTTGGGATAGAATGAATTCGAATGGGAAAATAACAGCAAAACATTACTATTCAAGTCTTGATTTAGCCATTTATTTGCTATAAAATGGTCTAACTTTATTAGGTACCGTGAAAAAAATCCTTAAACCCACAGAGAGTTTCTACCCTGTAAAATTCGATAGGCTGCAATTTCATTTCTTGGTTTCCAGGATACCTGCACTCTTGTTTCGTACTGCACTAAACGAAACAAATGTGAAATTCTTTTGAAGTGCTTTCTACGTTGCACTGCAAAGAGGACATGAAAACAAACTGTAAAACCTGAAATGATCCTGAACTACAATTCAACCAAGGGAGTTGTCGATTCTGTGGACCAGAAGTGTGTAAATTGCTCCCCTTCAAGACGAACACGAAGGTGGCCTCTATCACAATTTCTCCGGGTTTTTTTATATGGCTACTCTTAGCGACCATGTGATTTTTGTAGCTAAGAATTTTGAAAAAAGTCCATCGAAGACCAAGAATGGAGTTCATGGAAGCTCTTACGTTTAGCCTTGTAGATGAAAATTTCAAGTCCAGGGTGAAAAAAGGTACTCTTCCAGCAGACACATAGGCTTTTCTGGCAATGAGACTTGGGAAAATTCCTGAATTATTTGCTTCTGCATATGAACCTCAATGTAGGGCGGGTCATTGTTTTACACGTGAAAAATGTAAAAAATATGAGACAGTAAATATACGAATGTTTTCTATTTATATGCAATAATCGTTCCACATGCGTTAAAAAAATGTCACGAATGTCATTTCAGCAGTAGTGATGGCCAATAAGGATGAAAAAATTGAAAAATTAATTTTGCTTGCATAGTTTGTTATTTTTAAAATTTTAATGATTGTATTAACGATTTGGCATATCCATTTCCTTTTTTGTGTTTTTTTTTTGACTTTATAATGTCTAGATTGTCGTTTGCAATTCCTTTAGAAAAATTAGTCTAAGTATTTATCAAGAAATTTTCATATAATTATGTCATTTTTTTGTTTATAAACGAATGGGAAAACTATTTTAAGTGCTTTTATTTATTAGAAGTTACCCAAATACGTATGTTAAAACACCCTCAAATTTAAATGTATACTTGGGAAAATCAAAAATGTGGAATTGCGGCAAAAAAGCCGCTAGCGTGCACTGGCGCTATACTTGCGGGCGCGTGCACCTAAGGGTTAGTATTAAAAATATTACCTAAAAATTAAAAAATATGTAGCAGAAAAAGTTATTGAAATTTTGTAATTGAAGCGTTTCTCGATATATTTTATGAAGAAAGTATATTTTTGGGACTTATCTAGAAATTCATGCATTTAAGGGCTAACACCCATCCATAAAAGTTGCATGAAGGTAATTCTTCATTCACTCAGTGTTTCATCTCATGGTTGGTTTCGATTGGTGGGGGGAGAGCCCTCTCCTGATAAAACCATAACCATGTGAAATTCACACATTCAGGGCCTGTGGGACAATTCATATCCCTGGGCCATCTCACACTTGGAGGATTTACGGGTGGGGTATCTTAATGGATTCACCTGAGATTACAACACTTGGTTCAGCAACTGAGCACCCTACCCCAAGAGTGTTGTTAAACTATCTGCACCCTCCCCTACTCTCCTTTTTAAGCGTATATTCTTAGCACTAAAAATCTTTTCAGGCACCTCTGGAATGACGAAGAAACTAGAGAGTGCTAAAAAAACAGCCGATGACCTGGGTGAAGAGATGTCATCGCAGGTAGATAAGTTGGATGCTCTTGTGGCCAAGGCAGAGCAAGCTGAAATGAGTATGGCAAGTCAAAATAAACAAATGCGCAAGTTTCTCCATTAATATTGGCACCCAAGTCTTTTGTCCCCATGAACAAAGAATGCCATGAAACTAAGTTATTCCCGTTCCCAAATGAAAGTTAGGTTCACCAAGAATCAGGCCTTTGAGTCACTGTTGATAATTGATCAAGGTGATTGATTTATTAATGTTGAAACGCAAGTGTTGTCTTTCCTTCGGTTTTCTTGGTTGCTATTTGAAAGAGGTGGCATGCAAATGAGAATCAAAATAATTTTAAGGCAGGATATTTTTTATGTGAGATCATATTTGGAGAGCCTTTATTCGATAATCATGGTTGGTGACTCACTTGTAACTAATTTTTTTATCTATATTTTGATAATTAATTCTAAAAGTGATTTAAGGGAAATCACCCTTCTGACATTTGCGATAGTTGATGTACTATTTTTTTATAATTCTTTGACATTTAGCATAGCTTTACATTGTTGATTGTCGAACCACTGAAAAGAGGATATATATATATTATTTTCATGCATGTGAGTGTACTTTGTTGTGGATATAAATACAAATTTATAGTGTTGTAGAAGATGATAAAGCAATACATGTTATTTATATGGATACATGATATGTTTGAAATTTTCCTACATAGTTGTTGAGACATCTTTTCCAGATTCTTCTTACGTATGTACATATGTATATTGTAACTGTGGAACTTCTTAAGGAATTATATTGATTTTAATGAACATAATATTGTATGTTGCAAATGTCTGATTAGAAGAGGCATATTTAACTGGAATAATTGATGTTTGTGGTTGTTTGAAATTTGAAGGATTTTTGAACTGCATAACGATGGTGGGAATCTTCTCAATAATTCCAGAATAATATGTATATTGTTTTTTGATGGCATTTTGTGGGGATATTTACTGAGTAAATAAATGTTCTTCAGATCATAAAAGGATCTGGTATCCCCTGGTGGTATTGAAAGTAAAAGGTTGAGCTAAATTTTTAATGTGGGTTTGGCATTTATTAAAGTTTATAATACACAGGTAATGAACTTCTTGTATTCCAGAATTAGACCTAGGGAATGATGAGTAGATTTCCGTATTAATTATGCTGAACAGATTTGAAGTATGATAAATACCTACGATTTCTCTTGCTTGTAGTGAGTTGGGATGGGATCTCTGATGTGACCCGAAGGAGCTTGATTGTGACGTATGAATTGTCATTCATTTGCAAGTTCCTTTCATTTATGCTTAGCATGTAATTAAGAAATACATATATAACTGATACTGACAATCGGAAGAAAGCCGTGATCAATTGAAAGAGGTCAAATCAATGTAAATGAGATCAAAATATACACATGAATTGGTAATTTAACGCATATTAAGAGCATTTCCCGGCCGATAGAAGTATTGAAATGCTGTATTCATGTTCTCACGATCAATCTTCAAGCATCAATTCATTGATGGAGAGCTTTTTTCACAACAATATTAAAACTTTAGGAACTTTTGGAGGATTTTCCCATACTTGAACATACTGAAGGGGGAGCTTGCTTTTTCACCTCTAATTCTTATTTTACACATTCTTTGGTATTGTTTTTCTTTTTGGGAATTTGGAATGATAATCTATTTCCCATGGATAGAATTAATTTATTCACTTAAGTGGTAATAATGCTTTGCGTTGAACTGGTGTTTTCATGAGATGTCACCAAATTTGAAAAATAGAAACGGTCTCAATTGAAATGAATGTGTACTTAATTTAAGATTGTTTTTTAATGTATTTTTGATATAACATCAATGTGTTACAATATTGCAATTTTTTGTAACTACCTAATTTGGGTGAATTTTTCAAATACATTCATTGCCTCCCATTTTTTTCACTGTGATGATATCTCAATTTTTTTCTTTTCTAAAGGCAGTAATATAACTTCAGTAGGAAAATTAATTTCTTATGAAAAGGTCTATTATCACTCCTAAATTCCTTTGTTTATCTTTGATCTTGATTGCATTCAAGAGTGTTTTTCCTTCCATACAGTATCATTTTACCGCAGGATTGAAACAAGTCACCGCCAAGAATCCAGAAGTGTTTTGCGATGAGCGTGCTCTCTCACGGTATGTTATGCTCAAAGTCATCTTTTACCGAACGTTACAAAAGAGAGTTTGTCACTGTGTTAGGTGGGATATTTTCACATCAGTGTTGTGCAACACGCTGTTCATGATGATCTTGGGAATTTATAGATTATATATGGAAATTCAAGTTATCGTGAAATTTTTTTAGCATGCAAAATCTTGAACATTTAGATGGAACGTTAATTTTATGGGCGGCTTAACATTTTTAATTGTATGCAAAATTTCCCAAGGGAGCTAAAATTTATTTACTTCAAGGTTGGAAACTAATAATTATGTAGAAATAATTTTTGTAAGTTCCTGTACAAATACCAAACCAAACCTCTTGCAGGAAGAGTTTATTCCAAGGCATTTCTATTCTTTCCATCGAAGCTATCAACCTGAAAATTTTGTTGCCATTGTGGATAGGATTTTCACAATTACATCCAAGGTTGTGACTCTTAAATTCTGATAGCCGTGTAAGAATTTTAATGCTCAAATAAAGCCTTATGCGTCATTTGAAATTAATAGGATTCGAAAATGAAAGGAGAATCCAACTTAATTATGCTGCACTGTTGAGATACCATGAAGGATTTCATTATTTTCTATGCTTAAAGAGGAAAAATATCCATGTCATAAAATGCATTTCAATGTAGTTTAAACTGCTATGTACTTAAAACAAACGTGATAATTTTTTAAGAAGAAATTTGTTTCTCATGAATGCTGTTGTGCCATAAAAGTGTACATCCGTTTTATATATTTTTTTCATTGATTCTTGTAAGAATTTCTTCAATATCCATTGAAGTTCCTGGAAAAGAAGTTTAAATTATGTGAGATGTAAGTCATATAGCTTTCGATTATTGCCATATTTGCATGCGGTTGAACCTTTCACAATACTCTTATCCATTTTTATATAACCTTGGGGACAAACGAATTTCTCAGAATAATGCCACTTCAAGAGAGATATTTGCAATATCATGCTTGAAATATATTTATAATTTTTGCCTATTCATGATCCAGATAATTGCGTCAATTATAGATAAATCAGTATGCCAAAGTTAGCTTAAAAATCTCCTTCCAAACTATATTTATTTACAACTGTTAGCTTGATGTTAAGTATACAAAGTCAATTCATTTAATCAATGGTTGTGAGGATTAGTGGATGCATTTGCATTATTTTTCTGCAAGAAATGCCATCTGTTGATGATGGCTTTTATATTTGGTAAGCTTACTATAATTTGTAATTTCAGGAGGCTGTCTTCCAATTTTAAAGTTTTTTCTTGACATATATTTAAAAGTATTACAGTGGCGGTAAAATCATCATTGAGCCCTGCTAAACTGCTTCCATTCTCAGCCACAATCTGTCGCAACCGCTAAGAGTAATTTCCCATTCCATCTTTTTGACGGAGAAATCGGCGATGAGTCCACTTACTGTAGGAGTAATCCTGAGCCTGAGGCCAAATACAGCTTCTCTAAACGACAGATTGAGTGCAGTCATACTCACCCAGCCGTCCAAGAAGTCATGCCCCACTTTTTGCAGCACCTCAGAACAATTCTACTAGTATTTGAGCCAAGGGAATGCCCTAGCAGCTAATGAGTTCAGTTCATACTCGGTGGTTGACGGACAGCTTTTAAGCCTTATTGAGGGAAGTGTGTGTTGGAGCAGCAGCCACCACGCTTGGCTTGCTCAAGGCTTGAGTTTTTACATTTGATCAAATCACTAGCCGATTGAAAGCTGGTGAGTTTGAAAGGTGATTTTCAGGGCTCTAATTTGTAGATATGGAGACACATTCGTGTTCATGATGAATCTCAGGTCATGGGGTGTGCAACTAAGCTATGCCTTTCTCAGCCTTCCTTTCCACTATCCTCACCAATTATTGTCTTTTTGATAAGTTTTCATCTTGTTTGGAGGATTCAATGTAAAATATAACTTTGTGAATTACCAGCCAAAGAAAATGGAGCTACTTGTGCATGGCAAAATGCTTTACTTTTGTGGAAAGCATTAGACTTCTTGGTCCTTGGGGCCTCTCACCTAGAGGGATGTGTAAGAATAGTTGGGTAATAATATCAGTACATAATCAAGTACTCTCTCAGTTATGAAATAATGAGATTTTGGGATTATTGTCTAATTGAATCAGCCTTGAATGATTGAGACCCATGCCCCCAGGGAAGTAAACAACACTTTTTTTTACATTTATGGGCTAAGAAAGAAAGAAATTAACACCAGGCATGAGGGCAAACATGCATGCTGGTTTTACTTTTATTCACTGCCAGGAACTCAGCCTACTGAACCTTAAAATACTTTACAACGAATTCATGTTAGTCGGAGCATCTTTTTTTACTTGGTACCCAAAAGGTGCCTCAATCCAAAATAGGAATCCGCTTTATTCTAATGTGTGCAGTTTTGTAGAATTGGCGAATTGTAATCCTCAGTTCAGGACCAAGTGGTTCAATTTTTTTACAAAACATTGCCAGGAAGTGAAACCTTTACTGAGGGAGCTTGTATTGAAAACGAGTCTTACTTTTTGGTTTCCAAAACAACTTGTCTTACTAAGTCATTAAAAAAGACAATGCTGTAAATTCTGCCAAAGATTATGCCTGTAAGAATTTCATTTTATTTATGGCATATGTTGCTTGAAAGCTGATTATAGCATGTATATTTTAATATCTATACATGCTGATGGCCTATTATTCTTCTTCCATGCACCTTATATAAATGTTGTTATCACATGATGGTGTACCTTGGCTTATTTTGTATGTTGTATGTGATAGAATGAATATTTCTGACGACAACCCTATTGGAAGAGCCTGTAGGGGTGGACTGTGCAGGACTTAATTTTATCTGTACAGGGATTTCTTCCTGGGTATTCATAAAGACTGTGAATTGAAAGTGCTTTTATGAATTAACAGCCTTCATTCAAACACCAATTTCATTTACGATCTAATGACTTGTTGTCTCGGAAATATTGCTGTCAATGTAAATTGAAAGTGTTAATGGTAAGTGTAAATTGTAATGTAACATATGTAACATATCTAACAAAAAATGAACAACGAATGAGAAATCTCTTCCTTAATACTTAAGAACATGTAGTTATTGCTTTTTTATTAATGGGTTTCATGGCATTCCAATGGTAATTTCATTCATATGATTTACTCTTTAGTATTTATGGAATGTGAGCTTAGAATTTAGGATATTCTTGGAATCATCCTTCCTATGCATTAATTATAAATATTTATATTGGTGTTATGTCTTCTTTGTTGAACTTAGGGTACCTATTTACGCATGGTTTTTATTATATTTTGATGAAAATCATTTTAAAATGTACCTTGTTATTGCGTATGATCACTCTTAAGACTGAGGGAATATTCCTCATCACTAAGCATATTGTGATTAGATGTTTTTCATCTTGCAACCAAGAATTTTGAATGCACTGCAAGCCTTTTTCAAATACCTCTTGGCTTTCGCAAGTTCTAGTCAACTCATATATGGTAGAATCTGAGTAAGTAATAATCTATTGTGCTTTCACATTGCATTATTTGAATTTGTAATATTGGTGATGTAATCTATTGTAAAAATAAAAGTTTTTGAATGTTATAATTTTCAGAATTTCTTCTTGCATTCTAAGTGCTTTAACCTACCTTAATTACTCTGCAACCAAGCTGTTTGATAATCTTCCCTCTTTTTTCCACGGTCTTCTCTTTTGATTTACTTTTTATTTCAAGTCCATGCCCATACTCTCGTGCAAGTTAGTTTGTAGATGCTTCCTTTTAATATACCAATTTTTTCCATCTTCTGCATTTGGTAGCTTTCTAAAATTATGAATACAAATTGGCTTAATATGTACACACCACATTTTCCTGGTTAAGGATGATGTACTGCCGATGAATTTGTTGAAAATAGCAAATATTTATCACAAAGAAGTGTTTTGAAGAATACCGTATAAGCTCGTGTAAGAGGCGCACCTTTTTTCCCAGATATCGCAGCCGAAAATGGGGGTGCGCCTCTTACACAAACTTCTTATCTTCCCCCCCTCCCCTTCACCGGTTGCAAGTTCAAGGGGAACTGAGTGGCCTTGGTTTTCAGCGTGAGTCAGTCATCTGAAACCCTGGGTCAAAATCAAGCGGCAGGCAGGGGAGTTTCTCCCTTAGTGACGTATTTTTAAAATGCTCCTGTTTGAATTTTTTGCAAGCATCGCGCCGTCACGTCGGTACCCCAGAGGTGAACATTGAAAAGATCGCGCGGGGTGACTCGCTCCGGAGCGCGCGCTAAATTTATTGCCGCGAGTGGGCATCCCGCGGTATTTATACTGCATATAGTAATATTGGTGTCGAAACCTGCGGTTGAAAAAATTCGAACGAGTGTGCTCACTGTTGGACTTAATGGTGGATAGAAGAAATCGGAAATGCTTATAAATGAAGAGCGCTGAAGGAGAGGTCGAGGGGAAGAGGGCTCCCTACCCTCCGTATTTAAAGCTACGAGCGAAGGAGAAAGGGAAGAACACGTCCGATCTTGCATGTGACGTCGTTGCCTTTAAAGCGAAGGGGCGAAGGCGCAGCAATGTGATATACGCAGTTTGCGTTGCCTGAGTTTCCAGTCCGTCTCGTCTTGTTTGAATGCGCTTATGCTACGCTTGTTTCTTCCGAAATTGTGCTGTTTGGACTATGTTGAATATTAATAGCCTTGTTTTAGCTATAAATCTTTGTGTCAATCAATTAGAGCTCAAAAAACTTAAATGCTGTAAGATATACGTCGCGTTAGGTCTAATTCTTTTTAGAACCTCGTGCGTGTCATACAATTGCTGAAAGATATCGAGATATCTTCGAGCTCAGAAGGTGACTCACGTAGCATTTGACCTCCAGAAACTCGGGGAATTGAACCTGGTATACCGAAAAAGGTCAGTTGGTGGAATGGGGTAGGGATGAAACACGTTTCCATTGTTCCCCTGTAACTTGATATTTTCCTGTGGAGTCTCGGAAAGGATAAAAACGGCAGAGGCATTAGCTGATGGAGAGCCGAGTGTAGTTCCGTTAGGCCCCTTGCACACACACCGATTTTGGACGGCCGGTAAAATATTGGCCGATATTTTACCGGCGAAGCGATGCTTGCACACACGCCGGATTTTTACCGGTCAAACGATACGTTGCTAAGTTTTTGAGCCGGCGCCGTCGATCCACAGTGACAATAGCAGGCAGCTAAACGGCATTTTACCGGTGCCGGCGTGTGGTCGGTACGTGTGCAAGCTCCAATGCTCTCCCATTGTTCACCATTGGAATGTGGACAGCCGATATTTCACCGACCGTCCAAAATCGGTGCGTGTGCAAGGGGCCTTAAATCTACGACGTGGTTATTATCCTACGGCGCTGAGGTTGCCCCGATTGTTGTTCAATCTCTTGGGAAAGCTCATGCCATTTGCCTGTCGTGTTTTGCCTTAAAATTTTCCACGGCTGCAATTCTATTGCAATACTCCTGCGAGAGCTTTTAAACAAAATTGTTCGTGAGTAGGACAAGCAACGTAGAGCGATGTCGTATGCAAAGAGAGGATCGGAACTCTTTCTACTCCCTCTTATGCCGCCGCAGTTATCAAAATTTCCTTTTTCAAATAGTACTGAAAGAGGACATTTCGATAACTGTCGAAATTCCAGGCATACGTCTGCAACACCGCACGATAGGACAAAAAAAGTCGCAAATTTTTTTCTCTTTATAGCTTCGATCCTCAAAATAGGGGTGCGCCTCTTACACGTGTGCGCCTCTTACACAAGCTTATACGGTAAATTAAGTGCTGGCTAAATTTGTATGGATATGATTTGTATGATATGATTCAAGTATGGAGGCAGAAAAGGACATTTTTTTCGTTGTCTGGATGATAATTTTGTAGAATTTTTTTCCAATTTGAAGTAAAACCCTTGTTTTGACTCTTTAATGTCGCAGGCATTGATATCCATCACCGAACCCAAATACCAGCTAGTGAAGTTGATGGCTGCTACATACAGTTTTGAGGATTTTTACCTCAGATTGGACATGGTAAAGATTTTTTCTCATGCACAAATCAATAAACACAGAAAATTGTATCTGACATTAGCAGCAGATTTTTTAAGTTCAAATTATTTCACGCATAGTCCAATTGTGTGGACCCTGTCCTATTGTTTCAGGTAAATCCGTTGCCTGAGGTGGGCAAAATACATATATACAATAAAATAAAATATAAATCTAATATATGTAATAAGTAATGTCAAATTAAATAATGAAAAACTTAAGAGCCGACATATCGGCCCGCCGCTCTTTTCACCTTAGGGGCGGATATTGGTTTGTAATGTATTTTATATATGAAGTACTCCTTATATTGGTATTTCAGAAACAAAGTATATAAATTTTGATAGAAAATTGTATATGAAATACAAATTTACAATCGTCAATTCAAATTACTTAACATTTTTTGTGCGGCAGGTCAATATATATTGGCTTTTGCCACTCGAGCAAAAAGTGAGGTGGGCCGATATATACATGTTTGGAATCATCCTTATATATATATATGTATCGTTATATATATATCTGCTCTTATGTAGTCCATTATTTAATTTGATATAACTTATTATATTAGATTTATATTTCAGTAAACATAAGAATATTTTGTCAATATTATCCAGTTCAACCTCATCAATTACCGTATATGTCTGAATATAGTCCCCCTTTTTTTTCCAAAAATTCCTGTGATAAAAGTTAAGGGGGGACTATATTCAAACCCATTTTTTTTATTTTTCCCAATACTAAGGCCTCAAAATTAGGGGGGGGGACTACATTCAGAGGGGGACTATATTCGGAGGAATACGGTAAAAAAAAAACGCTTATGGATATGTAATAAAACTATAGCTCTGTATTGTTTTTTTTTCCTAGTTGCTACATTTTATTAAAATACCCTCCTCATTTCCTGCCAGTACTCCAGGAAGAAGGATAGCACTAAGAGTGCTAAAGTGGACTAAATACCAAATTTAGTCCACCTGCGGCCAAAAGTAAAATTTCCAATGCCAAAAATTAACACTACATGCGTGGAAAGGGTCAATATGACCATTTCATTCTCACGTAATTTTTTCACTCTTATTTGGATCCAATCTGTGGGTTGTCTTTCTTTGAATTTTCCTGATACATACGTGACTTAGTCTGCCCATATGAAGTTTATCCTTATTCAGTCTCAAAATCTGTTTCTGTGTGATGATGTACCGTTGGCAGTGTATGGAGTAATTTTAACCCCTTAGGGAATACCGCAATTCCATGTCAAAATTGTATGCATGCCTCTGACTCATATTTGTGTACAAAGAAATACAAAGCATTAGTCACATAGAGGAGGAGCAACAGATGCACACCAAGAAGAAAAAAGGTGCCAGCTTGTTGATTGGTAGACTTGGCAAGAGTAATAATTCACTTTTCCCATGTTGCGGCTTTGTGCTGTTCACTCCTTTGATAAACAGCAAGTAACACCTTGGTGATAATTCAGCTTTAGGCACTGAGGAACTCTTTCGAATCTTATATGTCCTCTTGTATGGTAAGAGCATTGAATATAGACAGACCTCCAGATACATATAAATATAGGTGAGTGGGAAGTAGGGTGATCCATTTCTAGGAAGGATACTAGCTACAAATAAAATTGCTTTGTAAATTTGCCCTTGGCGATGAATATGAAAGCTAACTAAGTTACTAATTTAGATTATACAATTATCTGAAAAGATGCAATAAGATTGGAATTGATGGTGTCACGTGCTAAGCAAGCGCAGCTCAGTACTTGACTAAATAATGATGAAAGTACTCGGCTGATCAAGTGGAAAATAATAATCTTTCTAGTGTACTATGCATTCAATGGTAACATGGACAAAAAATGAAATAATCCTGTTAGCTTTTGAGAAATATAAACTATACTGAGGGTAGATAGGAAGTTGTTCACCAAATGACTACTCAAATGTTCTGTTCAATCATGCACCTGACATTGGACAATTGTTGGGCATTCTGAAAATTTGTTGACGTGACTGCCATCAATGCATGGAATGTTACTGTAAATGCACAAGTATAAATGTGTGTCATCTTTTTTTGTTTGACATTTTCAAAGCTCGCAGAAATACAGTGGCAAAGTAGGAACTTGCAGCAAAGGGTTCCGTCAACCCACAATGTGCTACATAATACCTTTCCCTCCCATGAAAGTGCTCAGTCATATATGTAGGAATATCATTGTTGCAAAATGTGTCACGTATATTTGTAGGCTGCAGGTTTGTATGAGGCACTTGTTCAACTGAAAGTAAGTTAAATTATCCCATTCTTTACACACTGTATCCCCAAGAAATTGAGAAATTTTATGTAGGCATTTTTCTGGGAAAATTAAATATTTTTTTCTTGCCCCGAAATGAAGATTATTTACTTTTACTTATTTTCTCCACGATAAGGCTCCTTCAATTATTTACAAAGAAAAAACATATTTCACCGCTATGTTGTAGTTACACAGAGTAAGTCGCATCCAGTTAAGTATTACGTATGGTGATGGAGGAAGATATAACAGAATCAAGGTATGTATTCTTTGCTAAACAAGATATATTGTTCATAAAGAAATGGTAGATAACCATTTAGTGAGAATGATCCGGAGATATAGTTAAAAGCAGTGAAATGGTCAAAATATGCCAATATCCCAATACAGCTCAAATGTATTCATGAAATATTTCTGCTTCATACGAGTCAGCTAACCATCCACCAGTCTGTTCATGTTTTACAATTTGAAGTATGTATGTACTACTTTGTATTGTGCTACATTTTCTAGTGTAGTTGCCACATGCGCAAGGTTTACGCCTAGATTCCTCTTTTTTCATGAAAAATCTTGTATCCTCTGTGTAACTACATACTGTAGTGAACAATTACGAGCAACACCGTAGAGAGTGGAGTGGGAAGGTCAGTGGCTTCAAATGCCCCAACGAATTTTTATGGGAGATATATGATGGTCGTTAAAAATCTGTATTTTGAGCAATTATCTTGAGGTGCTATGAAAGCATGCTTTTACAAAAATTTATTCACTATTCTTTTTGCTCCGTGCATACATGTTTTTAAATTGCTAATTTTATATCCCCTAAATCCCCTATCTTGTAAAATAACCATCCTTCAAGAAAAGCAGGGGCCTATTTAGTTAAGTGTTGAGTTATAAACTTTAATTACACAGGGTGTTTCAGAAGGAATTTGCAATACATTGGGAGGAGGTAGGGGAGACAATTTTAAACATTTTTGTCCTTAAACATGAGGTCCTTAGCTATTTTTAATGCACTCTGCAGTTACCATGAAAACAGTTTTTCATGGGTATCCAGGGTTTTTGACATTTTACTTAGTACTCTGGATATTTAACCCTTTCAAGACAGGGGAGTTCTCGCCTTAGCATGACTGCTGGATTGAGCCTCAAGAGACTCTTCCGTCCTGTACGAAGCATTTTTGCTGAACATTCATTAAGAAGGGTCTCGCAGATAATCACACACTTTCAGCACCAACCTTTTTCGACCCTCCCTAGCGGGGATTTCACATTATCTCAGACTCCTAGGGTAGTTGGGCTCCCTCCTTTCGGAGTTTATAACCCTACCAGGGGCATTGGTTCGCGGTCAATCATGTATTTTTTATGTGTATTAGCTCTATGGATAATTGTTGCTTGCACGTAAATTGCAGACTTTGAATTGAATTCCTCATTTTATTCTGAGAATTGTCAAATTTTGAAAGCTCTTGTGCCAATTTTAATGCATTTAATGCAGCAACAATTTCCATGTTGATGTTCACACTGAAATTGAGATATAAGTTAATATTTATCGTAGAATTTCATTTAAAAATTATAAATGCCACTCAAAAGACAAAGAATTCAATTCTTAGTTTATATTTTTTGAGAAAGAAACATATTTATTTCATAAAATGACTGAATGAAAAGTTGAATGATAGCAGGGCCTTACCACAGAGGGGCAATATAAGACGTGGGGTCCGGGTACCTGCTCCTGGATTTCGAGGGTACGGCCTGAGTCCCACTTTGTTAGGTCAGAAAACAAAAACTTCGAAAACCTGTGACCATCATAAAAAGGGGAGAGCAAAGAAACTTATATTTTCAGCATTCATTCGCCTGCGTAGTAAAATCTCCAACGAAAATTTGCTGCTTTTGTCTCCCAGGTCAAAAAAACGTCCTGCCGCATATTTTCGTCACTAGTAGCAAAAGTGTTAAGGAGATTAAATAAATAAGGTTGGACGAAAATGTGCAATCACAATTGCCTGGCACAATTAATTTCAAATCAGGTGAGATTTTGGAATCGTGATACTAGCTTAAAGCTCAAGCAAATGTGGGTAATTGGTAGATTGCATTTTTAAGGAGCCTTCTCAGGAGTTAGTGAACTTTTCATTGTGCCAACCCCATGCTCAACCGTGGACACTTAACTCACTCATAGTGGACTGTTGTACCTGGATTAAATAAGAATTCCATTAAAGGAAGGGATGTACAACCACAGCTTGTTAAAAACAGCCAGTTATATCATCTCAAAAATAGAAACAACTCAGACAAGACAAGATGCGACTTGTTGCAATAAAAATGTCAAGTTTTTTTACTTTGGTCAGACAGACCTGCAGGTGTTGTTACCAGAAATGCAATATCGCACAATAAGTTGCCTCAGACTTCAGCCAGACCAATAACCATTGCTTGAGTCGTGATGTCGGGAAGTCTACAGAAACAATCAGTTGTGGCCTAAATAGTGCATCCCTGCCTTGACCCTACCCCAGGTCACTCAAGTGGTAGTGCTGAAGAGAAATCAGCACCGCAGGAAATGGAATAATCTTGGGAGTAATACTTGCTCTCGTTTAATTAAGGGGCCTTCATAGGAGCTGGGGAACTCAAAGACTTTCCATTGTGCCAACCCCATGGATACTCAACCGTGGACATTCATAGTGGATTGCAGCCCCACCAAAATGGTCCCAGTAACAATAGCCCACTTTCCATAAGAGACTTCAAGCAAGACTTGCCTTCATTAGGGTCTTTCGACTCCACACTTTGGTATTGTCAAAGGTATGTATGTATTGAGCTGATAGGACTTCTACTTCCCTCTATCTGAAGGCAACTTACTACTCCAATCCGATTAGAAACTTACTATCTTCCATAAAGGTATCCATTGCAGATTTGATATTAATTTTTAGTCTTATAAATAGTATTGATTCATTGAACTGGATTTTAGATCTTTATTTAAAAACCTTGCCTTCAGGTAGCACAAAGACATTGACACAAAAATTCATGAGGAGCTCCTATGCATTGCTTGATTGAATGGTAGAAAATCAATGTGTTATCAATGATGCAATAATTCATCTTGGATCGCCTAAGTCACTCCACTAACACTTTACAACATAGACAATAGTCACACTGTCTATGGACAAGTCTTAATAACAACAGAAACATTCTTGTGGACTGGTCCTCAAAGTGGTCCTTTACCCTCTATGGATGGAACCTTAAATGAATAAAATCAAGGAAACTGTTAGTCTGGATTCAGCATTTCCCATGGTAACACACAACATCTTATGCCCATAAGTTACTTCCTTGTTTAGAAGCAAATTAAAATAAGTTATGGTTTATTAAATTTAAACAGCATAATCATAGGACGCCCAAATGCAAAGGCTAACCACAATTAAGCTAAGTTGAGAATAAGAATAGAAGGTTGATTAATCATCAATATTATTCCATGAATCAGGGGTGGATAAAGGTCAATTGTTAAAAACTATACCATAGCTAAAATGTTTAAGCTTTTTAAATATAGAGCAAGTCAAAAAGTACCATGGCCTTTGTTACTGTAATCACCCATCATGTCATTAATTAATAGTAGCAGGCATAACTTGGTGGAAATCCATAATCGCAGGAATAGAAGGATCAACAACTTTGCTACTTCCACATGGTACCCATCATGTCATATGCCTATCTATCTTTTTCAGGTATTGTTTTTCTATAGAATTAGGGTAATTGCACGACCAGAAGTTGTTTATTAATTCACACCATAATAAAACACTATTATCTTGTCTTCAAAAATAAAAATATTATATGTATCTATTTAAACATAAGATATAACTGATCTAATCCAAATTAAAACACAATGTTTTTAATGCTCAAATTGAAGATGTTACAAACTATTAAATTATGAAAAAATTAATTAAAAAGTTAAAATTATCCCAAAATGAAGTTTTTATCATATTTTGCCCGACTTTAGGACTTCAGTGCAACCAGAAGATATTAATCCATTTTGATAATTTTTTCTATTGTTTTGTCTCTAAATTCATAACTTTTCCATGCTATTCCAACTTTGAAATAAAAATGATTTTTTTTGCCACCCTGATGGCTACTTCTTCTCTTTGGGCCCTCAAGTATTACTCAACAGCAAGAAAAAAGTTTGAGCAAATCCACAAGTTGCGTGAGTGAGCTGCACGTTTGTTTAATCTCTTAGTGTTTTATCTTATTTCCGTGTATTACTCCTCTTGTTAGCATTGTAACTTCTCATCCCCCACTCTGCCTACCAAAGAGTACAGCCTTGGGGAATTTATTTTCTTTCAACTGTTTAATGGCCGTAGATCGTTCAATCACTTATATTATTTATTTGTTTAATATTTTGGCTATAGGACATACAAATAACCGACAAATATTCCTTTTACTTTCGGCACTAGAAACAATGACCAAGTTAATCTTACAATAAACCACACATTCATTTATTTTAACTTTGATGTTAGTTACCTATCTAAAGATGTATCCTCAGGATAAAAATAACAATGTTTTGTATCATCCACCTTGTTTAAATTCATCACAATTCCTCAGGAATAAACTCTTCTTCCTCTTCCATTTTCTTCATTTCAGACTCATCCAGAAGTGCATCTTCTGTCAAAGGTTCTATCACAGCTCCAAGCAATGTCTTGACTTTAGGAGCCGTCAGCTTTTCGTGGGCTATTTCAGGAATCCACGTTGTGCCAATAGGCGCACGGATACTAGCCTCAAAAGTTTCAACCCCAACATAGGGGAATGGCAGTTCATTAACCTACAAGACAAACACACACCATTAATATTACAAAAACAGATCAATAAATGTCCAAACCAATTTCGACAAACAAAAACCCAATATTAAGATGGCTTTTCTGTGCGTGGGCTAGAAAATGAAAACACTGAAAAATTGCAATTAGAAGTAATGATAAATGAAAAAATAAGATATCACCACAGTTAAAATTAAGCAAAGGAACACATTCCTCTCGTCCCATTCTGCTCCAATGAATTTTAATTTTCAAACCAATGTTAAAACTTGCCTAACCTCTAATCAGAACTGAGATCCATAAGCTACATTTTTTTCCAAAAGCGAAAAGCAAATATTTCTCACACAGTCGGTCATCAAATATTCCAATAAGTGACCAAAATATTTTGGTCCCATCAATAGCCTGTTAAGACAGGTTTTCTTTCTGCCCTTGAACACGGTTTAAAGCAATTAAGACATTTGATTGGCCTGTAAGAAGCCACCAATTAAGGGTAGCATGAGATGAAACTACTCATACTTTTTCCCATATGATGTACTCAATAAAAAAAATTGACCATTTTCAAAGATCCTGCACAAAAAATAGGAATTAAAATCTACAAATAAGTCTAAATATTGAAAACAAGTATAAGATCCAGTACAACTGAACTGCCACAGTGCATAATTGTTTCCGATAGAAGGATTGCAAGATAATTTAGGTGTATACACAATGACAGCACTTGATTCAATTACCTGATGAAGTCTCGCCTTTTCATCAGCCTTTTCATTGATGATCACAGAGTCTTTTTTGTCATCCTTGCGGGGAATATGCTGCTGCACTTTGAGTATGAAGCGTCTCTTTTTTCTACTCGGCACATCAGGAACTCCCTTCCCAGCCCAAGATCCCCAGCCAGGCAAAAATAGATCAACATCTTTTGGTTTGTTTTCTTCCACAATTGCCTCCTTTTCTTGCCTGATATTTGGATGAGTAAGAAAAAACAAATTAAAACCCAAACATTAATACATCATCCAAAATACTATTTATAATAAATAAATAGATTGGTGTGTAGACTTCCTCTGTTTTTAATAACCGTATTCTCTTAAGGTTTTCGCTGCATTGATTCATTTTTGGGGGGAAGACGGATTTGCCTCCCTTCCATCTCCTGTCGTTAGGTCCTGATGAAGCATTACGGTCTGATACGATCATAACATAACAGTAGAAGTTTCCATTATGATCTACGGTTGAGGACCTCAAATCTGGAAAGCTTGGGACCAAAGGGTTCCTGGATTTCCGGTTTTTCTGCATTTCTGGTCTTCATGATATATTTTGTTAATTAATCGATTTATAAATGCATTCAGGCTCGATATTTGAGATCCCTATGTGGCCCTGCCTAGGTTGTTAGGGTATGTTCATAGCTTGTACTAACTTTCTACTCTTCCCAGAACAAGGCTCAGAGAGTGGTGCCACGAGGTGGCAATTCGAAACACTATGCAGAGGATTTTTTCAAACGTTCCAGATTTCTGGTTTTCCAGGTTTCTGGATTTGAGGTCCTCAACTGTATTTAGTTAAAAAGTGCTAGTGTTGATTATACAGAGTTGACAAGGTAACTGTATAGAATGTACCAAGGATAGTCAAGTACATCTGAAGAAAAAATTATGATTTCAGAAAACTCAGACCCAATGAGTGAGAATGGAGTTTCTGTGATGTGCGATGAAATTCTTCATCTCAGTGTTGGTTGCTGTGAGAAAGAGAACAGCTTTACTGGCACTACCGCCAGTATCTTCATGTCAAAGATAACTTCTTTGTCCAGAAGATGCTGGTAATATTGCTAGCACAACTGTCGTCTTTGCCACAGCAACTGACATGGTAGTAACCGAAAATGAAGAATTTCAGGCTCTGAGAAGTAGAACGTAGAAAAAGAGTGGAAAACTCTTAAAAGAAATATTTTAACAGTTTTCCTCTAATTCCCTTAAAACACTAAATTTCAACTCTCAGAACCACTACAAGGAGCAAGGTTAAAAAATTAGATTCACACCTGCTTGTGATCTCAGGAGAAAGAGGTATCATCTCTTGAAATTAGTGGAAAAATGTTACATGAAGAAAGATTTGATGCTTTCCCGGCGAATGATGTGAGTAAACTTCTCTCGGGTTTCCCACCGGGTTAAAGGCTTCATAATGGCCGACGTTTCGAGCTCCGACTCGGCGCTCATCATCAGGGCTACTGGATGACAAACATTCCAGTAGCCCTGATGATGAGCGCCGAGTCGGAGCTCGAAACGTCGGCCATTATGAAGCCTTTAACCCGGTGGGAAACCCGAGAGAAGTTTACTCACAAAATGTTACATGTTCTGCTGATCTTAAATAATTAGTATTCAATAATACTCCAAAAACTGAATATTAAAATAATGAGCAGCTCAAATCACTCAAGAGATTATTATTGATATTTTCTCATCCAAATTCAGTGAAAAACTTTGCATACTTCAGAGATATTTTGCAATAGCATTAGCAAATTCCTGAAAAACGATCTGTAAGAAAAATAATATAAAAAACATAAACAATCTTTTCAAGGGCAGTAAGCCAAACACCACAAGGTATCAAGTATTTCTTGGGATACCAAATGTGACAAACATTTTCAGCACTATTAAAAATGGGTTCAAGGGAGAAAGAATGGATGCAGACATTTTCCTTTGGACCAAGGGTGCCAATTAGATTGAACCTATCCATTGCTGAAGCTTAAAAGATAAGGCATCGTATAGTATCTTTTCTAAGATGAATGTTTCAGATAATATTCTCCAAACACTTAACGCTAAACATATAAAATTGGTAAATTCCAACTTAGCACTTATTTAATCTAAAATGAAGCATCAATTACTTACTGGAATTCAGTGACAACATCATCATCTGTGAAAGCTGCAGCAATTGTGATACGGTTATCCACCATGGCTGACTCATCCTCATTATCATCATCACCAGCCTCTGTGTGAATTGAAAAACAAAAGCTATAAGAATTTCAAAATTTTAATGATGACGCACACATTACGATGAACATTAAACATAATCAATAAAATAAAAACAAGAAATACACAAACACCATTGAGGGAAAGAATGATGCTAGAAAATAGAGACAAGAAGTAACGTAATCCACGCTAATATATAAAGCTATACTGATGATAAATGAGGCTGATCACGGCTGCTATTTGTCCTCATAAAGCATTCGCATTGCATACTTAATTTTGGTCCAAATTGACTGGCTGATAGCAAAGCTAACTTATCATTCATGAGTGGTAAAGCAAAGCAGAAGTAATTCATAATTGTGCTACCATAATTACCTAAATATAGTTTCCTCTTAGTTTTTAAGGTTCATTTTTGGAATATATTGATTACGGGAAAAGCTAGTCATAGAAAATTAGGAGCTCAAGATGTCAAATGGAATAAATTTGAGGTTAAGAACACTAGAGCCTTGCAGTCCTAATTACCATTTTTATTATTTTTTATCTTGCTTAGAGATGGTATAAAAATTATGATTAGCCACTAATGAAGACATATTACACTCATAACAGGAAATCAAGGGAATGGATCCCTGGATAAAAATTTTAGACTTAAGAGTGTCTTTTTATTTGAGAAAATTTTGAGGTCTGACACCATAAAAATTCACATTATACAGACCAGCAAGGAATGGGGTTTCCAGCATCAATTAATTCAATACCAATAAATTTTCACAAATCTAGATTTTTCATACAACTTATAGAATAAATTACAAGCAATCGCAATGATCCAGTGAATTTCAAGGAAGCACATAATTTTGAAGTCACATGTTTCTCATCTAATTGAACATTGAATACATTGAGTTTAAGTTTACGTTACCTATGATGTCAGGGACTCCAGTGTTAAGAGGTTTATTGACATCAATTGAAATAAATTTCTTCGGATCAATTTCCACACTAGATTTGGCTTTAGATGCTGCAGTCACCTTTGAAAACAAGTCCGCACCTGGCCTGCAAAGGAATAATTTTTTTCACTGAAAGTAAATGTAAAAAGCAAAAAATGGTATAAATTTGGTTCATGTTTTATAAGAACCGAGGAAAAACTCCCATACATTATGATTTCTACTCATCTAGGCAGATCATTAACAGATAGTAGTAATGACTATACTAAAATAAGGAATACAGAGGGTAGAGAAGTAAGTACACCGAGCAAATGGAAGTTTATCCTTTCCACGCATTAAATAAGACATAAATATTAGAACATCTATGCTCTCAATGCGCTAACTAAGTTCCTGACGACTTCCCATTCTCAATTTCTCCGGCTATCCTCTGATTTCCAATCCTAATATTTAAAATTTCCTTCACTTAACATCAGTCATGTAAAGGGATAAATATTTTATAAAAATGAAATAACGTAAATAGTGACATTAAGTCGACACTGCCCCATGACACCCAACCAGGATGACTACATAATGCCTGACTCACAACTTGAACGTCAAGGCAGGCCCACAAAGGCTCAACTCATTAGTTACCCAGATAAAACAGAAAACATGAGTGACTTGACCTCTTAGAATGACATTAAAAGTTATCTATCTATAGATGCATGTGGATGTGTAAGAGAAACTATACTCATGCAGACAGACACACTAAAGTCATTTTGGAAATGACCTTGATTACATTGCCATAGAAAAGCTTCACCTCCATACAAAAGACTGACAAGGTACATTAACGAAGTGTAACCTCCCAATTTCAATTAAAATTGGCAAGTTTGTAGATTACACTGGGGTATTAAATTCTGTGAAAATTTATATGCCCCCATGACTTACATGACATAGAAGTTGAGATAATAGCGATCAAAATTTTTTTAAACACATGTTGACATTCCGGTTTCCATCTCTGCAAGCAACTATCCTAAGTGGCTTGCTTTTGCTTTTTTATGTAAAATTAACCATTTCAGCTTCATTACATTTTTTTAATGCAGCCCCTTAGAAAACCCACTAAAGTCTCACTGTTATCCCTGCCAATTCATACTGCTCTTCATTGCACCTTCAAAAGTTCACAGTGACATTTTTCTGTGATAATTATGCTAGAAAGAAATACATGGTTTAGGCTTAAGTAAAGAATTTGTCACATAGGTCACCCGCTGGCAACATACAACCTATGCAATAGAGGCACAGCAGGTAAGAAAGGAAATTGCCCAGCTTGATACCATGAAATCAAGGAGGTCAATGGGAAAAATTTTCTTCCAAATTGATGATAGATTTAAGTTTGTATCCCCTTCCAAATGAAAGAATGATGAAACCATGGTACCATGGACTAAACCTCACACTCCGCCATCCAACAAACGCTAGTGGCTAGAAGCAGCTCTCCCCTCCTGGGGATGATACCTCACAGAGATGGTGAACGATAATCACTTCCTTCTGCAGGTTGAGTTTTTACAAATTTCAATCACTAATATCTCAACTCCCAGGTTACAAGGGGACATAAAATTTTACAAATTTATTTTCGTACCGGGAGAATTACGCTTCATTATTGTTCCTTGTAGATATGGGCGAAGTTGTTCTTTTCCAAAATTCGATCTTTATGATTCAAGTCACTATGGAGATTCCATCAACTGATTCAATTATTTAGATCATTCAATCATTTTGATTGATGACTTGGGACTGACTGAAATCCCTGATTGAATCAAGGAATCAGAAGATTGAAACCGTTCAACCAATCAACACCAGACATTTTCACACCAAAAGTAAGAACTCGGAATCAATCACTGAATGAACAGGAAGTCTGGCTGATTGATTATTGATCCAAGCACCGAACAAACCGGAAGTCTGACTGTTTGATGATCGACTTTATTTTGCACAATGAATCATCGAGTCATTTGAATCACTGGGAGGTTCAATCACTATGAACGAATCGATCATGAACGACCCATCACTAGTTCCTTGTGAGTGATTATTTCTCAATAAATTGCCACAGAAAAAAATATGGTACTTTTTACATGCCATAAAATAGAAGAAGGGTTCAAGCAGCCATGGACAAGCAGATGATTAGCTGAAATCATACCACTAACCTTATGGTACCATCTGACTTCTCCTCAGCACTTGATGCCAGATCTCTAGCAGACTCATCAATGATATTTTGCGATCTTTTCCTTTCCACAGCAACTGAAGGATCACTCTTTTTTCCCTTAGTCCGCACTGAATTTTCACTTCCCTTTTCCATGTCAGGTTCAATAACAACTTCTGATTTTAACGATAACATCTTTTCCTCAGCTTTATTTTTCAATGCAATTTCAACTTCCTCAAATATATCATCCAGGTCTTTGGCAAGAGGCTTTTCACTAACATCTACAATTTTCCTCTTGGATTTCTTATTTCCTTGCTTCGCTCCTCCCTTCTCACCATGTCTTTTAGATTCTTGCACTGGAGTACATTTCCACTCGCTACTGAGTCGTTTCACCGATGGACTACTTCTACTCAAACTATCCTTCTCGGGCACATCACTAATGACAAAACCAAATTTCGTCACTGAACCACCACCACAAGTACTTCCTTCCACAGAATCATCACCATTAATGCCATTAACACTCTCTTTAGGGGTCTCTGATTCTTTACCGAAATTTGGGTCAGGAATCCCTTTTATTTCGGACAATGGAGACCCTTTCTCGGGTTCATTTTTTTTCTGATCCTCCCAAAACTTCCGATATCCAACAACAAATTTGTCGTATTCCTCTTTCTTTTGCATCCAAGGATTACTCTCATCGTTATTAAGCACAATGTTTTCCACTTCACCGTCTTCTCCATCACTGCTGTCAGAATGACGAACTTTTTGGGTCAGTTCTCTCCCGATGCGAAGCTGTTGGGCTAACATTTCACGGGACTGAAAAAATAATAATAATAATAATAATAATAACTGAGTAATAAGTTGGAAAACTTTTAACCCTTTTAGTGTGGCAAGCCGATATATCGGCTGCTACGTAGTCCATTATTTACTAAGCTACAACTTATTTCAGTAAACATAAAAATATTTCGTCAATATTAACCAGTTTAACCTCAGGGTCATTCCACATCAAATCACCCAGAAATTTTCAAAATGTCACCCACATATCATTCAATATTATATTTCAATGAGATTTTGACCTTTTGTCTATCCAAGTACATAGTTTCCATAGTGGTAGTCAAAACACCACCATTTTTATTTCACAGTATATTGGAGCACATTTTTACCTTAAATTTAAAAAAATTGGATGAGTAAACTACTCTGCCTTTTGGTGATAATTCTGAAAATAAGAGGTAATGTTTTTGAGCAAAAAAAATCTGTTGATTAACAATTGTTGACATTATTTTGGCTAACATAGCAATGCATGGGGGGTAAAAGACATTACTTTGGAAACTATGTACATACTTGGACAGACAAAGGGTCAAAATTTCATTGAAATATATGACGTGGTTTCTGAGCTATGACTTTTTACCTTGCGCCCTGCACTCTGGAATTTGAATCCCACTACCGCCACTTCTGAGGAAACATCTCTGACTTTGACCCCTCATATCTTGCAAACTATGAGAGTGACAGAGGAAATATTTTACACCGGCCATTAAATAGGTGATAGTAGCTGGTGACAAAAATTTCATTGAAATCCGAGTCGGTGGGTGCCATGCCTGGGTGAATTGACATGGAATGAGCCCTCATCAATTTAAAAAAAACACATATGGATATGAAATAAAAAAATTAATGTTTTTTTTTTGTATTTGCTTCATTTTATGAAAATAACCTCCTCATTTCTCACCAGTACCGCAGGAAAAAGGATAGCACAGAGAGGGTTAAGACTAGGAAATGATACACAAATCAGAAATATTCCAAAAAGATTGCAGACTGGTGATTTACTTCCATTTGACCGAGAAGTTTTTAGCAGCGGTGACTTACTACATTTCAAACATGATGAAAAAAAATTCTTATGATCAAAGCCTCCTAGGATCAATTAGTACTTGTTCCAAAACATGCATATGACATGATACAATAAGTCCATTGAATGGATATGTTATACAAACATGCAAGTAATGCTACAACACAATAGTTTAAAAAAATTGGTACGTCTAAGGACTCTCGAAACCGGATACAAAGATAAAATACAGAAGGCAATACTTTCCTAATTTCATGAAAGTCATTGTTATCAAGTATCATTTATCCATACTACAAGCAAAGACAAGCATGGTAATGGGAAGTCATCAGTTTCCTAGGTAACTACAGGTATTCTCTACCTAAAAATGGGAATTCATCAGTCTATCCTAGGTTGGTATTCTATATCTTAGAAATAAATGATGAGTATGGAATCGCAAATAACATGGAAAGCAACACTGTGATAAAACAATGGTCCTACCTTCAAGGAAAATTGCACAGTAAATACTGATAGAATTCCCCATACATAGGTACATTCATGAAACCACAACAGAACTTTCCATTAAATGCTGGAGTCGAAGGGATGAGTATCATATTCCAAGATGACTTATAATTGCTATGCCTATTACATACTCTCCCGAGGTAATTTTTAATGGTGGATATATCATACACTTCTAATGTGTTCAGGTAAGGTTATAGACAGTGAAAATGATGATAAAGCACAATGAAAATAATGCCAAAATTCTCACAAGATGATGGCATGTTTGAGTGGACATTAGATTAGAAAAATATAGTATATCTAATTTATACCACAAAGCAATACCTGCTTGTCATATTTTGCATGGACTGCCCTGTTACGAGCCCACTGGCCAGTACTGCGATGGCGAAGGGTTAGCCTTTCCTCTGCTCTGGTGTTCTCTAGCTCCTCAAGTTTCTTTAGAGCAGCTTCAGGATCAACTTTCATCAGCTCTTCAAACTCTTTTATCTGTTTTTTGGTTCGCTCACGCCGGAGAATACGATGGTACCTATATAAAGAAAAAATACCATTAACTTAAAAGCATACTAAAATTCAGGTAGAAGTAATGCATACTTTAGTCACCATAATAAATGAATACATGATTAACCATAAAAATATTTAATAAATACATTACTTCATTAATTCACACGATGCCATAAGCGCAAACATACGTATAAAATCATAGGTAAGGAAAGAAAGGGATAGGAACATGTAATAGAAAAAGGAAGAGGACAACGGTGCTGTGCTGGGTGGAAAAAGCCAGAAATCAGAGGGTAAAAATGCAGCCTGACTGCGACTCGAACCCAGAACCTCCTGGTTGCTGGCCAGGTGCTCTAGCAGTTGAGCTACCGGGACGCTTAGATTTACCATGATTTCGGCGGGGGTTTATGCACAGGAAAAGAAATATTTTTAAACTGAGTTTCAAAATAATCCTCAACTGAAAAATATACCTGCATGTACATATTGTACTAACCAGGGATAAAACCACTATCCCAAACATCAGCCCCAGTAATGATACAGGACATAATGTATCGAACCTGAAGGTTCACTAAGGAAATTTGCATGGGTATGTTACGTTTAGATTGCAAAAGATTATGTACAAATCCTACCACTATTATTGAGTAATAGAGTAATTTCAACAACAATCGAGGAAAACTTTAGTCCTCTCCTTATAATGTCAAGGGAATGACAAAACATTTAGCTCATTGATAATTGTACTTCAACACAGACTGACACACAGCTTACATTTTGTATGAGAAGCAACGTCAAAATAGTACATTATACCTCATATTCTATTTATATTAGACTCAGATTTGAATAAGCACTAGTTTTTTAAATGAAACTCATTATAAGATACCTACATAATAGAACAATATTCAATGTTCTTCAATTCAAATCACATCCATGTCACCAGCACAATTTTCACCAAAAGAACTCAGTATCAATAATAAAATGAAACCAAATGAAAAGCTGCACCTTTTACTCTTTATCTTATTCTGCTGCCTAGCTTTGGACTCCCGGTACGACTGCTGAGCTCTAATACGAGCCAGCTCCCGCCTCTGCTGCATAATCTCCTTACGGTTTAAGAAGAAGGTTTTCTTCTGCAAAATAAACATTTTCCTGCAGTACAGAAATAAAGAGATGACAGTAATATTCGCACTCTGAAACAAATGAAATACTTACAGGTTCTTCATGCTTCTTTTCTTCCTTGTTCTCATCCTTAAGATTTGATAATATATTTTCAACTTCTTTCTCTAACGGAGTTTTACCCTAAATTGAAGGAAATAATAAATTATTCAAAGTAATTAATCAAAAATTTTTAAAGAAATATTTTAGATATAATTATATTCGGATATAGAAAAGCATTGTTTGCTTGCTATTTCACAATCCCTAAAAAGATAATAAATATAAAAATAATTAGTTAAATAATTGCAGCCTTGGATTCACTGCGAGACTAAAACCTCCTCTGGCTGTGACACTCAATGAATAGAAAAAAATCCACACATCCCATTGAGGTAACAGCTCTATTCATATTTTTACATTTTATCTCCATAAACCCTCACTTTAAGGATGATTTAGCAATAGAATATGTATTCATATTCGCTTCATAATAAGCGTATCAACAATGCAGTTCAGGAAAGTCATTTGACATCAAGAATGAATTTAAATCCACCTTTCGAGCATGAAATATTAGTTACAGATATGAATGTAAAGCTAATCAAATGAAGTCACCACATGAAAAATGAAAAAGAAGAGACTTTTTTTTTTCCAGTAGCCGTGAGAATGGGTAGCGAGTCGGTACCCAAAACATCGGCGCTCTATTATAATATTACCTGATCAGGTCTGATGATGTCTAACGTTGAAATCATGGTCATGTAAATGTGTGAATAAATATTCATGTGAAAGCACAAAGTTTCGCCTCAATCCATCAATTTTATCAAGTAATCACATACTAATTACATGTACCACTTGATGTCGAAACTCACTTACCAGGGAATTGCTGAGGAAAGTTTTGGTAGAGGTTAAGTTGAAGAATGGAACATTCAATGGGAAAGTAAGCTGATCAGCAACACGGTTAGCAGACACCACCGGCTCCCAACGATTCAACAATTTCTTTGTGGTACCGTAGGCGACTGTCCTCTTGATCTGAAATAACGAACATCAGTTTTAAATTGCCCAACAACTGCAGACATACAAAAATAGACTAATAAAATCGTACCAATAGTTTGCATCACACCAATGCTCAACATAAAATTACTAAAGTTTAAGAGTGAAAATGTATCAACATAGCAATTATTCATTGTAAATCTACATTTTTCCCTGAAATCCCCTGCTTATCTAAATAAAAAATTAGACTATTCTAAGCCTCAATTCTATCATTTTGAACCCAACAACTTTTAAGTGTTATTAGCTGTATTTACTGGAACCAGGTAGTCACGATGCTGCTGCAATCGCTCAATTTTTTAAATCCGAGAAATGGCTATTATGTCATGGTTTTTTTCATTCATTATTATATGCATTCATGCAATTCAAAGCTTTACATGCAGCATTTTTAATGGATGCTAGCATGAGCAAAAGGTTGAGCAATTATCAGCATGAAAGACATCAATAAATGAGAAATATAATATTTTAAAAAGTAAAAAATGTATATGGCAACCTTTTCAGCTTCTGGCTTCTCCAAAGGTGCTGGCAAGGGCTTGATCAGCTTCTGGACTTTCTTCACTTTCTGGCTAACTAGGGCATGTTTGCCTGTTTTATCCAATGACGATGCCAAGTCTTTCACAAGCCCTTCCTCCCTTTTCCTCTTGTTTAAAAGATGAAATTCAGATATCTCCAGAGATGGCTCATTTCTGCTCGGAGGCTTGATTCTGTCAAAGTCAATAAACAAAAAAAATCACTCAAAGAAATCACAGCTTCATAAGAGTCAAATGAATGAATTACAGTTTGAAATTCATGGATGCATTCGATCGTATAAAGGAGGGCATGAAAGCAGAACACCAAAGATGCATCATCACAATGAAAGTCATGAATTAAAAACATACCATTCTATGGCAATGCATTGTTGTTGTGGTGTTTTTTAGTCATATAATATTGTCACTGCTTATGTATAGAAGGCAATGTACTGTATCCAGTTAGTAGAACAAATGTGAGAACTCAAACGAATAGTTGTTTGCTAGACTGCACATGATCCTGGAGAATTATTTGGAGAACAAAAGCAGAGACACGCCAGTTTTGGCTACGTGGTGTAAACGGTCCTTCGCGTCTGTGAGAAGTTTTGATTTTGAAAAGTGAATTCAAGAAACCCAGTGAAACAAGCTAGGCTGGATGACAAGATGGAGCAGTGCATCATGGAGCATCTTTCAATACGGCATCAGGCTTGCTCAAACCAGTTGACCCTTCGAAATATATTTTGCTATAGAATAATTGGCAGAGATTGATGTCCACGCCAATATCTGAGACATGGTGGATGACCGGAAGAGATATGATTTCCAAATCATTTTTGTGCAACGCTCACAAAATGTGGCAAGACACGGGACAAGCAATGCTCACAATACATCCAAAGACAAATATACCAAACTTGTGCAGAGAGGAAACTCAACACAACTGTTCTACCGGTGACTTTGCTTGCACAACCTGACAAATTTAAACAATGTTCGAAATCTTCTTTTATGTGCCTAAGATGTCATGTACCGGTAGATATTGTTTAAATCTCCTAGTCCACATGCAAAACAGATAACTATGCGCAATGTTAGACACACTAGCAGCAGGTGTTTCAATAAAACGGTAGAGTATTCGATAACAACCGGGACAAGAAAGGCAACTTATCCCAACTGGAATTGGCAACACAATTTGTACCAATTAACTACGAAGTCTGCGTATGCTGCCACACAATATGCGTAGGGAGACATATTGTGTTTACATATATGTGTGTGTAAAAACTTTACCGGCCATGTAGACGGCTACAAAGGCTATGTTGCCATCTGTGTTAGTACTTTTTCTAGGGACCAGTACACAAGGGACATCAATCCATCAATAATGCTGAGAATTACCTTTGAAATTTCTTCCCATAAGCGACAGAAGTACTTTTCAGTAAAGCTGAATGCTGCGAATCATGCAGTTCATCATCTGAATAGTCTTCCTCCATCTTCTGCCTTTTCTAGGAGATAAACAATCAACAAGAAATGCAGTGGGCAGATAACTTTTCAAGTTTACTCAATACATGGAAGCACTAAATCACCAAAGACATCATAGTAACCACTAGGAACCATTAACACCGTAGGTCACAAAGAATATTAACATATTTTTAAAGTTTTGTAAAGTAGAAACACCGCACAAAACACACGTGGAGACGGCAGCGGACGGCAGAGTACGCTGCAGTGTTGCCGTACCTACTTATCGTCAGTCAACTATTCGTAACGCGCGCTTTCAACTTTTGGTTTTCAAGTTACTCTTGGGCCAAAGAAGTTGCCACATACACACTGAGGGATATTCAAAGGAAACTGTCCGATTTCAGAAGGAAAGCTATTGCCATTAAAAATTTAATCTTAAAAAATTATCCCAAAACTACGGCTCCGATCAGCATGTCACCGTATAAATTAATTAATTGAGCGGCCATTAGGGATTCAATGCAGGAGCGGATCCAGGATTTCTTTCTGGGGGGCACAAGCAAGGCCGTATCCAGGATTTTTTTCTGGGGGGGGGGGGAACAAGGATACCTTCTAATACAAAACAAAGGCAATGATAGCGACACCTTATTAAAAATCTTGCATATATTTTAAGGGTCAGGGGGGGGGGGACTTGCCCCCCCTAGATCCACCAATGATTCAATGGATGTGTATTCTAACTGGTGTAGAATCTTTCAAATCCAATGTGAGAAGCCTTCCAAAAGATAAGGCCAACAAAAAAATTTCAATTAACAATTTTTTTATAGCACAAATATGTAGGAAGGGAGGAAAATATTTATTCATAAAGCCACTTTAGAGTGGTAGCCAGGATTATTGGCCAGGGGGGATAGACAGTTTATTGGGTCGGGCAACAGGTATAACTTACTAGGGGGTGGGGGGAGTATAATGAACACAATTTTAAAATGCAAACAAGAGGAGAGACTCAACAGTTTTGGCTACGAGGTGTAAAAGCCCTTCGCATCTGTGAGAAGTTTTGATTGTGAAGAGTGGATTCAAGAAACCCTATGACTGTGAAACCAACTCATCAGACCCAAATCAAGTTGTCCAGGTTGGGCATCACCAAACCTACCAACATTTCCTCCGGCCACAGCCCCGAGTCACATCCAGGTTAGTTTTGGAGGGGGCATAAGGATTTCACAAATGAACTTTTCATACTTGAGATTAAAAACAAGATAAAACAATTATTGCACAACGTATTCTCTTTAATTTTTACATGAAAGTTATACATGACATTATATGATTGAGGCTCCATGGTACACAAAACAAAACAAACGTAATGAAAAAATTTGCAGATTTTTAAGCATCTAGGGGGAGCAATTGCCCCTGTGCCCCCCTTCCCTTACATCCACCAATCCATAAACCCTTGCTGGCAAATGAAATAAGCCTCGTATAATAATCTATCTATATAGTTGTTGAATCACTTATATAATTTAATTAAACACTTACGAAAGACTGCAAGTATCTAAATATTCCACAGCATTTCTTATTTGTCCCATCGCCTTCAATGTTATTAAGAAGGTCCTACCATAATCTCAAAACCCGTCGGACAAAAAAATAGTAATGGAATGGAAGTACATACATAATTAATTCAGCCATGGCATTCCCCTATGTACTTCCAAAATCAGAAGTTTGAGGTACCCATTGAAATGTTATCCATTCAAAGACGTTGCTCTACTAGTTTAGCAAAAACTGGTAGGCAAGTCTTATGCCAAACTCACACTATCATGCCACTTTCTAAATCAGGAAGAGGAGTTGTGAAATGGAGAAGAGCTGAAAGAATTTAGTTACAGACATTTCAGTGAATCAAACGTTACACATTAGTTAAGGTCTATATTTAATATTTAGTGGTTTGGCAGATGCAACAACTTTTCAAACACATAAAACTGCTGAACTATTTATTGTATGCGACTTCAACCAAATGAGATTTCTTTCTCATCTGAAAGTGACTTACCCACAATGAAACACAATAATGGCTGGTGAATAAATTAAATAGGAATGTGAACCAACCGCAAGTGGTTGAGCATAGCATTTTACTTGAATAAGGTCATGGTAACTAACGCATGAGGAAAGTAGATTCATAATAGGATGGCTCAGCAAATCAAGAATCATAAAGAATCATGATCACTAAGCTAGTGACATTTTATTGGATACTAAGTAAATTAAGTACATCTTTTAAAAAATCAAAAAATGCAGCAGTCCACCAAATGGTCCTCAAAGTAAGCAATCAACATGCTCGCTGAACAAATCAGGTCTGAGACACAAGATTCATCAACTTGCATCACTACTTCATTTTCTGTAACTCAATACATGAAACATTTTTTAAAAATGATGCTGCCAGCTCTGATGTCCTCAAGGAAGCTATGTCCTGCGGATACCCAAGGGTGATGGTGCGAGTTAGGAACCGAGTGGCAAGTGGGCACACGAAAGGCAGAATAACCATAACATTTCATCATAGGAATAGAATTCCCACAAATTCTACTCTACTCCGATCATAGAACTAGCTGGTCCTTCCAAATGCACCCTACACTCATGCAATTCCATTCACCTAAGCTGCATGATTACTAGGTATCATTCAAATTAAAGGAGGGCAAGCAAAATTTCTAAGATGGAAACAAAATTGTTGACACAATGCTGCCAGTAACACCCTTCTAACAGCATATGGAGGAAATGTGGCCTTTCATTCTTAACTGCAGGGTGTGTTCCATCAATATTGCAATTATTTTTTAGAAAGAATCATATTGAACACACTTGCACAAACATTTTACATTCTGCTAAGTACATCCCATCTGCATATTTTTTGGCGACTACCATTTCCAGGACGCAGGCTTCTTCGGGGAGCTCTCGCAAGATCGTCGTCACAGCTGATCCTAAGGACGAAAAATGGGTTAATTTCAGGGCTGCCTCATCATCTGAGGTAACAGGAAAAAGTGTGCAGGAGCAACTTCAATGTAACAGACGGTTAGGGCAGAGTTTGAATCAAGTGTTTAGCAAGGAACTCTATAGAGTAGAGCATTATAGCAAGGCAATTTGTCAAGATGGAGTATCCAGATAGCAGAGATGCCCTTTCTCTCGAGTCTTTCCAGCATTTACATGTAATAAGCAGCATTAACTTTCTTTCCTTGAGAAATAAATTCCCTACAGACCACTCTTTCATAGTCTAAACCTTAAATGCACACAATTTCATTTTTGATATGCTTATTCTCGCTATTTAAGGGATTTACCTCTTCCTGGCCCCTCTGAAATGTCTTCAACTAGCTCAAAACTTAAGGGTAGGACAGAGCACATTCCCCATGAGCCTGACTAATTTTGTTCGCTGCCTCAAGAGATTTATTTTCAGTTTAGAATAAAACAATGCTCAGTTGTACATACCTTTTTTCCACGACACTGTTGGCACACAAGGTTTTATGATAACATACACCCTTCCGTTTCCACAGCTTTGAGAGCAAAAACTGGTTTCTTCGTGAAGCTAGGCATTGACCCCACCAACTCTAAGTGGTTTGATACCACTCCAACCAATTAGAGTGGCACAGTAAATTCAATGGCATAACTTTTGGAACACACCCTGTACAGTGTCACTATCTTGCACTAGGATTAATTGGAGGGAGTAAATTTCTCATAACTGTAAAGCCAAGACATCCCACAATATCCACAAGTTGTAGAAGGCTAAAGGCACCAAGAAATTCACCACCAGAAAAACACCAAGAGTTCACAGGAGGTTTTCCTCGCCAAAAATTAAGTTTTCCCAAGCTACACTAAGAAATAAGAAAATCGAGAACTTCAATGAATATTTAGTTCACACATTGAATCAAGTCATTTAAACAAATCAGAAATCTATAGAAAGCAAAGTAACTGAAATAAAGCAGTACTGACTGTTCAAGGAATTGATACTATATCTCCTAGTATAGTAGAGCCCCTTAGTATCTAATCAGGATGAACACTTCCCTCAAACCATACATCACTAAGAAAGGTCGAATACTTTACAAAATTGAAGTAAAGGTATAAGAATTTAAAATTGGAACAAGACTAGTGTCGATAGTGTCAACAAAAGGAAAAAAAAACATATGATGGCAATATTTCTTTATTAACTCAAAAATAAGTTGTACATAAATTACAAAAATTTCATTTGAATAATTGGAACATTATGGATTGCAAACAGTCTCTGAACCAATGAGCATTAACAACTCTTACTTACAGAAAAAGTATACACACTTATTTGAAGTTATGCATAATCAGAGGATGCATCAGAAATTATACGATTTTTGTTTTTTGTGACGTACTTGGTAACAACTACTTGTAGAAAATTAATTTTCTTCATAAAACAGGCCAAAAAATATACTTCAATATCTGAAATTTTAAATATTAATGAAAATACCCAAAAACCTCTTATACATGGCCCAAAGCTAAACCAAAGCCTGGAGATAAAATAGATAGCCCTATTTTTGTAAATAAAAATTCATGAATGCATAAAATGTCATCACTACAGTGTAAGATCAACTAAATGAGATCATAACCTTAAATTCAGTAACACCATTAAAATTATGACTGCCATTAACAGAGGGTCTCAAGCTACTCTAATTGAATGCCCTTTAAAAAATAGCAGAACACCCAAAAGTGTCGTAGGTGCTGGATCCTGAGTGCTAAACTGTAAAAAGACTGGGATATCTACCATCCCCACCTCACCTGATCAACACTTTACACCTATACTACTCACTGTAGACTGCATTATTATAGAAGATTCATAAAGGATACTGAATACGGTGGAGGGTTACTGGAAAATCAAGACTTGGACCTCTGAGCAAATCAGCATGTGGACAAAATTACTACTGAAATAAGCATCATGTAACTTTATTTACTACCCCTTTATAGTACATGCAGATCAATTACTGAAGTTAACCCAGAGTATTGGGTTGCTTTCTATAATTCATAAATGTTTAGCCCTTTCTCATTTACCTGACCTTCACGCCCTTGGGCACAGCCCCAGCAGCTTCACTCGACCTATGTCACTACAGAAGAAGCTACTCCTGAGATGGCAACAAATCCATTAATAAGGAAATTACTTAGTCAATGCTTAGCATCCGAGATAAAAAATGGTGGATATGATAATATTCCAAGCAACCTTTGTTAAGGCAAACCTTTTATAACAATTAATGCAATCTCTTATCCCTTTCACCTTTCATTCACTACCGTGGACTTCACCTTCACGGGAGAATTCTTCAAAACCTGAAAAGTAACAAAAAATTGATGCATGATCATAATTTAAAAACAAATATGATACACAAGTAGATAAGGTCAACATTTAAAGCCTATTTGGCTATGATAAAACACTATCATCCCCTGAGCAGAACTACATTCACTTATAAAACAAATAAGACAACTATGCTTTGCACAGCAACATTTTGCATAGAGGGGGGAAGCTAAAAAATTAAAACTGCAACCCCACAATACGAGAAAATTATTAACAACACCATTTATTGTCAATCCTCATTCAACTGTTTTGAAAAGGCATTCTAATAAATTGAGATGATAACGAACTTAGGGCCTATTAAACACCATATATTAAAATGCACGAGCAGTGGCAGATCCAGAGAGGCTCGGGGGTGCTACAGCCCCCCTTTAGTAACCAATTTAACTAGATAAAATGACAATTTTGATCAAATGTCTACAATATACAGGAGAGCAGAGCCCCCTAAGAGCCATCCTGGATCCACTACTGCTTATGAGTTAATATACAGTGTGAGTCTGGTTGCATGAACGATTTTTGCAGACCGGAAGGGAACATGTACTAATGCGTGAATCAAATTAGTACAGATTCTTAATTACGTTATGCATTCCTACAAGTTACGTGGTTTCAAGGTGCACATTGGCATTTATTCTTGCATTCAAACGTTACGTCATGAAACCTGTACGAGCTAATGTACTGGGTAAACAGGCTTTCACACTCAATTCTATGAGGAAAAATTAGGCAAGTATAAATTTCTTTGTAACAGATTCTACTCAAATTATATTAAACTATAAACTTGGGTCATCCTGATACTCCTAGTGTATTCAGTTTTAACCACCGAATAAGACCCATCGAGCGGGAAGCAAGCGGGCTTGTTAGCATGTTTCATTATGTATATTCTACTACACTTGTTACCGGGAGAAGTCACACACGATTTATTGAGTGAATGCATGTAAGATTTTAGTGAATCTGAACATAACGTAAGAATGCAAGGACCAAATTATAAAATATTTTCTGACGTGTTCATATTTACACGTGACGTCGTACGGTTTAATGAACTGTGTAACCACACTTACAAGGAGATTGATAGGAACCATGGTACCTTTATTAACACTCAACTGGAGACACTCTTAACTGGGTAATAACACGTGGTTTTAATCAACCAATAGTCACAAAAAGTAATATTTGAAAAATACAAGCAACCGGTTAACGGTTTGCTCTTTTCAAATGACTTCGTATGTACATATTGCCTTCGAAACAAACTTGGAAGTAATTCCTCCGATGTACATACGTGTACTTCGTGTACGCGTGGAAACATTATCAGAAAAAAAACCTTGTCCCGTACTTGTTCCACCCTGCCACACTACAAAATAAAGCAATGGAGGAGGATATAAGCACGAGCGATTCAATCTACCAGCAAACTTAAGAAGATATAGCCATGGAAGTAGGCGTACATTCCGTGCGTTGCTGGCAATGCAAAATGTAGCAATAACTGCTCAATAATAAGAAAATAAAATAACATCCAGCGCTAAAGCAGTAAAATTCCATAAAATGTTATTCATAATAGTGAGACATAAATGCCATAACGACTAATTCCATGCCTTTAAAACAGAAGTGATTAGCCATGGGTTAAATTGCAAACAATGAAGGGAAAAGCAGTGCGAAATGTACAAATAAATTAAACAAATATAAGTAAATAGATCAAGTTCTTCAACTAAGAGGATGTGTATAGATACGTACCTATGATTCTTCAAATCTTCCCAGCTCAAATTTTCACACGTGGCCACGTTGAGACAGCAACACAGGACGGCGGCGTGGCTTGGAGAACGTGGTTTCCGGAATGGACTGGAATGGACTTTTGGAATTGGCTTCAAGGTCGAAGGGGCCAAGGGGCGGGAAAGCTAAAAGGAGACTGCGCTTGCGCGATTCGGGGTACTCGTCGCAAAGGCGCATGGTCCTGTTTTCGCGGTAGTTCAAAGAAGGTATCCGCTGAGCTCAGAGAAATAGACCGTCGCTATCATTTCTAGAGGTCTTTAATACTTTATTAAACTCCCAAAATAATTGACCCAAGAATTTATTTCAAAAAATACTCATCCACTTTTTACTTGACGTAATCTTTCGTAGGATAAAATCAAAAAAATTATATTGCTCGATCCAAAAGACGCCGATAGGATATTTATCCACAGAGAAATATAAATATTTTAATTCAACATTCACCGCATAGTTTTTATATCCAATAAGTTTTAAGTCAAAACATAGCCAAGATGGAAATAGTGAACATTTTAATATGTAGTCAGTCATTTTTGTAAAGACTGCGTGTTGAAACTTGATCGTCTAAAGAAACAATTACAAAAAGTGGAATTCCACCATTTAATTCAGCATTAGAGGCTGAAAAAATATAGTACTATATAGATAAAAGTATCTCAACTTATTTTCATAAGTTTGCCAATGAAAAGGACGTATTATTCTAGGAAAATATTAACTTGGACCCTATTGTATGATCGCAAACTTGAGAGCTTGCGAAGCTTGACACGACCATTAATAAGTAGTGACCTATAATTATGGCAAGAACGATTTGAATACGGGACATAATTTAATGGGTAAAGCGACGGTAAACTGTAAGATAATAGAGGCTAACACACAATGTTAAAATAAAGTCTTAAGAAGACTTTCGACATCTAGTTTTTAGATTTGAATTTACTATAGCATCCCTAGAAACAAACAAACCTTCGAAGTAATGGCAGATGATTAAGTGGCTACCAAAATGAGGAAAAATATGTCACACATTATTATTTTAAGCTATGCACAATCCGAGGATGCGTAAGAAATTATGTACATTCTATGTTTTTTTCGTGGTTCGTATTGTGACAACCACTTATTGTAAATTACGTTTTATTCATGAAGTAGACCATACATGAGGCATGCATCAACAAAAAAGTATACAGTTCTATTCTTAAATATTTACTCTGCAAATATGTCTCGTTTTGGCACTTTTTTTCTAGGAGTCAATGCTATTCCCCCGAAAAATTTGATTAACCGTATAATGATTCATGTGGCGTTCATGAAAGGAAGGGAGCTTTTGAGAGGGTTGTTATGTAATAGTTAAGAGAAAAAGTTAGTGAAAAGTCTGGTGTGTTTAGCTTTACGGTGCCGAAACGAGAACGCTAAAGAAGGAGGACGAGAGAAGACTGGAGGGGTTCGAGATGTGTGAATGGAGAAGGTGAAGTGGGCGTAGAGGAGGAGGAACGACTAAGTGCTCGAAATAGTGGGTGAGGAGAGGCAACTTTTAAATGAGATACAGAGGAGACAGAAGGTACTTGATTAGATGGAGCGAGTACTTGTCGGGGAGAGGATGTTGCAAACATTATTAGAGGGTAGAATATTGGGTGAACGAGGGAGAGGAAGGAAGAGAATAGGATTTATAGGTAGAATGAAAGGGAGTAGGCCTTACTATGAATAGGGTAGTTTCCTTCATAAAAGAATACGAAAGGCATTGATTGCGATTCGTTACTCACCATTAGTGTATTCATAATATACAAATTATTTGGTTTTAGAAATACCGGTTTAGACGAATGGCAATGGTCAATGTTATCCTCATTTGAAAAAGGCCAGATTGGCGCCCATGCGATGCTACTCCAAGTGACGTCACAGGGACCTAGTTTCTATACGAGTAGATAGGAGTTTTACATCGTTTGAGATTACCAATGCATGCATGAGGCACAGAGCTCAGGGAAACATGTCTTAATAATCACCTATTAAAACCATCCAAGGTCGGAAAGTTTTCTTCGTTTGGTAAGGTATTAATAATCATTAATTATGCCAAGCGCTACCAGCTAGCAGAGTACTCTGCTACCTGCTAGCATCCTGCGTCGTATCAGCGCTCAAAGCCTCGCCCCAAGGTCACCTCACTTGCGGCAGCGGGAACCAGAACGACGTCACACGGAGTTTTCCCAGCATTCATACTTACCCGTGGCGTTTTCGCGCGCTTGAAATTTTTCACTTTTCATTTAATCGCGAAAAATAGATATCATCAATTAAAAATCTAAAAGCATGAAATACGTACTCCAGGAGTAATAATCTTTCAATTTAGGCAATAAAAAATAATAGGAAACCACTCTTTTGGTAGAATTCTTCTGAAATACTCCATGCAAACCTACCTTAATCAGTAGAATAGTTTAATAATAACCATATATTAATCATAGATGTGATTTTTTTAATGGATCTTTTTCAAGGATTTTATTTTGCTCATAAGATTTTTTTTAATCATCATATACCAAAAATAAATCGTAGAAGTCACCTATATTAAATGTGATCCAGACCAAACTCTACCCTCTCCAACTCAAATTAATCTTCAGGTTTAAAATCTGAGTGAGTGAACTCGGGAGTTGAAATTCTGAAATGTTAGTTTGAAAAATTTATCGCAGGCGATGTCACACGATTTGGAAACCGTGTCTTTGAAATCCATGTCCTCATCCCGTACCGTTGCTAGAAGATTACTTAGGGTGCAGTGGTTACATGAAATTCTTTCATCACGATTACTGCAATCCGAAGTAAGTTCATTTATAAACACTTGAATAACTTTTAACAGTCGATAATTTAAATAAATAGGAACTCAATTTTATCCTCGACTGGACCCAAGAGTAAAATTTAGAAGTACAACCCATTTTTGGTCTTGTGTGAGGTTAAGCAGCCAATATTCTTTCTTGGTATTTGAATAATATCAAGTTAGAATTTAGATTTAAAAAATGAAGGCGTAAATAAAAACAATGAAAGGAATGACCTGATTATGTAATTATCAAAATTTCATATTTTTACTGGATCTAAAATCGGACCATGATGGTAGTCACGTACACAATGGATAAAAATATATTTTGTCACAAAAAACTCTCATGCAACATGACATAACTGCATTATTGGGTGCCCGCAGATCCGTGTCCCAGATAGATAAACTAACCCGCTGACTCTACCCCAGAATCTGGATTTATTTCATGAACTAACACACTTTTTCAACAATATATCATGCCACTCAATTAGCCCATCACTTTCTCTCGTCGCATTAACCTTAAAAAAGAAAACGCCTTTCGATCTCCCCTAAATGTAACGCTTTTCCCTTTTGCCTAAATCCTCAGGTGTCCTGGTACCCGCGTGTCCTTGTGTGACTACACTACTCGCGCGAGCGGAAATGATAAAATTAACTTTACATCCCAAAGAAAACCCTAAACTAGATGAAAAAAATTAGGAAATAGGTACATGGGCGTACCCAGCGAAGGGTAGCTGTCCCCTCTCCCCCCACCTAGAAGCAAAAATCACAAATGTCTTTGAGGGAAATAATATTTTTCAAGCAAATAAATTTTTAAAAACTAATAAAGAGCCAAGGGCATACCCAGGATCAAAACTAGGGGTTGGGGGGCAAGCCATGGTTGTTCAAGTTGTAGGTAAGATTTAAGCATGGAAAAGGTGAGTAAAATCAACATTTTAAGGAAACTGTAACAGCTCTTTATTAGTTTTTAAAGACATTTGCGATTTTTGCTTCTAGGGGGGGGGGGCAGCTGCCCCCTCCTGCCCCTCGCTGGGTACGTCCATGTAAAGAGCTGTCACAGTTTCCTTAAATTGTTGATTTCATTCACCTTGTCCATGCTTAAATCTTACCTACAACTTGAACAATCATGGCTTGCCCCCCCCCCCAGTTTTGATCCTGGATACGCCTTTGAATAGGTAGCCAGAATGAATCAGCTTTAGTTCGCAAAATATGTCGATAGTCAATCTAAAGGGGACCATAACTGCTTTACTACCGCTTGACCACTGGAGCGGATACGGGGGACATCGGGACATCTTTAGTTGTTCAGGTACCCACGTATCCTTAAGCAGCTGTACTGCTCGTGCGAGTATTGAGGACAAAATTATTTTTATATCCCAATTAAAACACAAGCACTAGATGAAAACCATAGGTAACAGGTAGCCAGAAAGAATCAGCTCCAGTTCCCAAAACATGAAGATGGCCATTCTAGTTGGGACCATAACTGCGTTACCTCTGACCACTGGAGGAGATAAGGAGAGAGGTAAGGGAGTATGAAGGAAGGTTACATACCACCAAAGTTTTGGTAGCTCGCTTGTCACGTTAAATCTAGGGATATATGGATCCAGGATTTTTATTGGATCGGATCCTTGATTTTCGGAGCCGGATCGGATATTTTCGGATCCAAATGCATTTTCAAATTCCTGTCGCTGAGATTCCCCCGATGATTGTTCAATCTCTTAAGAAGAGTCACACTACGTGCCAGTCGTATTTTGCTATTTTTATTTTCCACGGCTGAAATTCTCCTACGTAACCTTTGCGAGAGCTTTTAAACAAAACGGTTCATGAGTACGACAAGAATCGCATGCGACGGCGCATTCGAAGATAAAATCGGAACTCTTTCCACCCTTATTGAGCGTTGCATTCACTGAAGCTATTATTCAAAATTTCGGATTCAGATCCGATGTCTTCCGCGACTTTGGATCCGATGATGGGCAATATCCGCGGATATTTGGATCCGAGGTATCCGATCCGACCATCCCTAGTTAAAACAATATCAAAACAGGCGTTTAAAAAAATGCAATACCACGGGACCGAAATATTCTTCGCCCTGAGTTGACGCCGTAGTTATCAACGTAGCCGCGTTCAGTCCTCGTACAGGGCAATACAAACTTGAACGCATGCTGCCGTCCCTCGTATAGTAGGCCCATTTAATACGAAAGAAGGAGTAAGGGGGAGCTGGGGTGTTTGTGCCGATAAGAGATTGTTACCAACAGAAGGAGACTGAATTTCTTGACATCAGAAGCAAAAATGAAATCTCAAGTATCATGGACACAGAATTACTCAATATACCTCGATTTAGACAACAGGAAATATTTTTCTTTAAATGCATATTCGAAACGTGTTAAATCGGCAGTGTTTCTATTAATAAAATGTCGTTTTTACGCATGTAATTAAAGGTACCAGTGATTTATGTTCGAGTTAAAATCACCAATGTATTAGAAGTAGGTACTGCCGTAAATTAGGCGTCAGTTAAATAATTCTGTTGAAATAATACATGTATTATGTGCGGTTAGTTGTGAATTTGCTTACACAAATTCACAACAAACCGCACCAGTTATCGAATGCATGCACCGGGAAAATAATTGAAAGTGCAAATATCTCTGCGCAATCCGGGATTATTGAAATGAAATACCGCCTACCTATATTTGATCCGCATTTTTCCTAAATGCCTCTGATAAATACTAATATATTATGCTCAGCTTTCTAAAATAATACTAGCTCAGGTTTTCTGTATTCATTTCGAGTTTGGACAAACCGCGGTAAAGAGTTCTACGGAATAATTCATAGTCACCTTTATGCTTCCATATTAGGCATACAGTATATCGATGGCTAAGTTCTAACAACACGTATCTCAAAATTTAGCCGATTTGAGATAGGTATCTTAAACAAA
The DNA here is from genome assembly GCF_921293095.1 of Ischnura elegans. Taxonomy (NCBI): domain Eukaryota; kingdom Metazoa; phylum Arthropoda; class Insecta; order Odonata; family Coenagrionidae; genus Ischnura; species Ischnura elegans. The sequence continues at coordinate 106,200,726 of NC_060248.1, forward strand.
GTGTAATGCTGTTAAAAAATAAAATTCGAGAAAAAAACAACTCTCTGTTTGCAAATGTATACTTTTTTCAGTTATATGAATTTTTGGTTTTTAATTTCAGTTTACAATTAAAAATTTAAATCGTTTTTTTTTGCTCTCCTGAAAAGTTGCTATGAAGGGAAAGTGATTTTTTAAATTTAGTGAGGAGACCTGAGATTTGAATCAGGCATCGAAATGAAATGGACCATGGGCCACAATAATACTTTGCACGTTTCAGAAATTTTTTGGATGACACTAAAAAAAAAAACTGAAAAATTCAAATGAAGGCTAGCCTCTTTATAACAAGGAAGCACAAGAAATGGTAATGATATCGTCTTGAATTCTATTTCCGTTACAAGCGACGTGTTATTTGAATGGGGCGTTATATTTACCTTACGAGATGTAGTGGGGATTGGTGAGGTTCTTTTTTAAATAAGAAAATGTCTCTATTTATCATCGTTATCGTTCTTTTCCTGCTTCAACAATAGCTTCAGCTCATTTCACGTTTGATAGAGATTAAATCTGGAGTAACCTGTTGAGTGTTATCAAACATTTCCTGTTTTAGTCAATATTTAATCCAGCAGGATTTTCCCTACGAGTTTTTTCCTCGAGCCTCTGGGGTTCCTTTCCATTTTCCTGTTTATTCCAGTATCATCATGCTCAGCTATATCTATAAAGACTGAAAATATGTACTTAGAGAAAAATAGGTACTCTTTTACCTTCCGCATATCTAACTTCCTTCTACTTATTTATTTTGCTACGTGTCTTTTTTTAACAGTTTAACTTCCTCAAGAGATATACGCGACAGCAAATACTGATAAAGCTACCCGGTAGTAACTCAAATTAAGTTAAATCATATTTTTGCCTCCTTTTGGGTGCAACAGTTTGCGGCTTGAGTCAAAGAAGTGATGCCACGGTCATTCATTATCGAATGCATCATCTGAAACAACATAAGGTAGTTAATTTCTAAGAGCTCTGCGGATAAGGAAACGTATTGAGCAACATAAGACGCTAAATAACTGATGTTACTGAGTACTTATTAATTACAATCATCGCTGGCTGCGTTAAGTGGTTCCACAGTGTCGTCATCACTTTGGGTTGGTGTCATACAGTGCGGCGACTGATGGCGTCGCACCATCATCTCCCTCGAGTTTTTATTCACCTTAAAATTTCACCCTGATGACGTTTACAATTCACGGAATAGTATCTTAAGCACTCTGTGCCCTCACTTATTTTAAATGCTAAAAACCGAAGTTTGGCCTCAGTGAGTGCCAGTGTGGCGTAGCGAGGGGGGGAGATCCAGGAGGGACCGGACCCTCCCCCTCGAAATATAACATCACAATTACTTTGCTTCTTAAAAGAAAACAAAATATTGAAAAAAAACATGAATTCACAAAAGATTAATTTGAAAAATGAGTTTTTTTTCGATTATGAAAAGTGTTATAATTAGTTAAAAACCATCTCCCTGTCTACTCCACTGCATGTGGCAGAGAACTAAAGAAGCTGGGATTCGCAAAGCCTGTTGTGGAAGGTACTGGCATGAAAATACAACGAGAGACCCTACTTCGTTCTCGCCAAGCCGCGTCACGAATACTCCGAGAGCATTAGGGATACGGCGTAGAAAGATTTGATGCATGAACTATAAATTCAAAGGAATGCGACGCGGTTCGCCAAAAACTGCAACGGACGAGCGGAGTCGGCTACACAGATTTTAAACGAATTAGGCTGGCAGCCGCCAGAGACTCGGATGCTGCGTGCTAGATTTAGATTTCTTGAACAATTAAGAACGGGCACCTTTCAAAGTAACTCAAATAACATAATGCTAGATCCGCACGAAATCTGTAAGTACGAAAGAAACGATAAAATGAGAGATATATTGCGTGGAACGAATAGGTATAAAAATTTGCTTTTCCCAGTGAAAAAAATTCTAGATCTGTAAAAGCAACTACGAACTAAAGTAGTTAAGTCCCGTATTCTCCGTCCTAAATTTTTTCGTACCCCCTAACACGTTAACAGCTTATGTCCTTGAATCTCCCACTGAATTTATCTTTATGGTGGCAATTATACTTTTATGTTATAAGTTATTTTTTTAATTTTTGTTTTTTGTGTAAAATTTGCTGTATATTGTATTTTATCTTATGGGGAAACCCAGAGCATAAATTAAAGTTCATTCATCTCCCTCCAGACACCTATTGAAGCGGCTAGGCAGGTATTATATAGATGGAGATAATTAAATTATTCTGGTACTTCGGCGAGGCTCATCAAGCCGGATAGACCCCCGCGAGTGCCGAGTCCCTCAGCGTCCATGGCCTACGTGACTTCGGGATGAGATACATATCTTCCCCTCGCCTCCGCAGATGCGCGGTTGTGGCCGATGACCCGAAAAGCACAGCATCTCTGGCCCGCTTTAACCTTGCGTCACCGCCCTCTCTCTCTCTCTCTCCCGGCGGGGGGTCAACCTCTTCTGCGCCATTCCCCCGAAAGAGAAGAAGAGACGCGGAAGAGGCACGCCTTCCCTCCTCGGTTGCCATTGGACGAAAGCCCAAGATCAATGGCACGAACAAAAAGAAAGTCGACCTTGCCCGAAAAAGTTACCGGTCGAGAGAGAGAGCTCCTTCTGCGTAGTGAGAGGCGTGAACCGGAGACCAATTGTGCCCACAAAGGCCGATAAGTTGTCTGGTCGCCTGAAACTTCCCCAGGAATATCCTCGGACGGTCCAGACATCCAATTTATCTCTGGGGAACTTATGCTTTGGCGCGCATAATTATACCAGACCTCCCTTTCCCTCTCCTCATCCTTGCGACAGAAGCTTATAAACGGATTATTCCTTCGAGGGGGAGTCAGATCAATGTAATGGTAGGTGGAGTAATTTTGAATTATCACATGCAAGTATACTTCATGTTTATAATAAATTTGAAATAAAAAAGTACAATAGTTCTAGAAGTTGGATACGAAGTACTACCATAGCTCCAAGCAGCGGGCGCTCGACAGCTTGGACGCTAAAACTTTTCCTTACATCGATAAGAGGAAGGCTAGACCCTTGGGAATCCCCCTCATAAACGCTCCTTTATTTAGAAATTAATCATCGTGCCATCAAAGTATTTTCATCAGCAAATACCAGAGGAAAAATAAGTTAATTTAATTTTAACAAGTTAATGAGCTCTTTCAATTTGCTATCAAATTTTGATGGCTTATTAATACTTAAAAAAAGCTTTAAATAATAAACTTATTTAACACTGTTGTTACTTTTCCATTTAAAATATGTATCGTTTGAAAGGAGCCAGAATTTTTGTTGGTGGTATAAAGAAATAGTCATAAGGTATTCTAAAATACTTCATTGAGGCTTGTTAACAACGACTGTATTGGACATGATCCTTTATTTCCAAATACGACCTCCGCAGAAATTGAATTTATTTTTTGCTATTACAATGAGCCCGTCGTACATTTGATCATATTCAACCTGAATCAGCGTACACTGCCACTGTCAGCTGCATTTGGCGACCGCGTCTTTCCGGGGTGCGAAATTTCCTTGTTCACTAGATTAATTTTCTGGAAACCAAGTTTATATGAGTGAAATGAACCTTCTTGAAATATCTCACTGAGAATCTTTCTCTCAAGCGCGCTTGACAAACGATTTGCTCTCCATCACCCTTTTTAGAAAGTTCTTATTTCTCAATGAATCTCTCAGGCTATTTTTAATCATTTTTGCTAATTGCAGTTTTTTCTCCAGACATGTTTGAAACTTCCTCCCTCGTCATCTAATACTCAGTACCCTACCATTATCAAACAGCACACAACACTGAAAATACATCCTAAACTCATGCAGACCATATTTCAAAGGGAATGTCTAATATTTACTTCGATTATCACGGCATTCATAAACCATATCTATTTACAGATCTGGAAGTGATTGTCTCTTTAGGGTGATCATTTTATAGACATGGGCGTACCCAGCGAGGGGTAGGGGGGGCAGCTGCCCCCCAGAAGCAAAAATCGCAAAAGTTTTTGAGCAAAATCAGTACTGAATTGAAACGAAAGCATTCAACAAATTGTCTTTCAACCCACGAAACATGATATGTATAAGGTATGTAGCTAATATAAAACTATTTTTTCAAGGAAATAATCTCATAAACTAATGTCACAACTTGATTTGTCCCCCCCTCCCCTAGACCATGGCTTGCCCCTCCCCCCTAGACCATGGCTTGCCCCCCTAGATCCTGGGTACGCCCTTGTTCAGAGATAGAATAATGACGAATGGTCGCATGTGTTAGTTTCCATTTCAGGTCGTCTTTAATCACGTACGTTTCGCTGTAGAATGGTATTCAATTCCTACTCTTCTTAGTAGCTAGGAGAAGGACGAAATCACGTGACAAAGGAAGAAAATGACTCCCAGCAGAACCAAGAGAGGGTAGAACAAATGTTTAACAGATACATACATGGTATAGAAAGAATAGTAAAGTAATTAAAGAGAGAAAAGAAGTAGAATAAACTAATATAATTTCTATATCCAAGCAGGATTTGAAATAGATATAAAAATAAAATAAGAAAAAGACTTTGACTGAAAGGTAACACTAGTGGTTTCTTTCAGTTTTCTCTAACTTTCACAGAATCATTTTTACCGCAGGAATCCATTGATAACATTTTGTCCCGAGCTCTTCAACAATGGGGTGAATGATAAATTGAACCATCATATTCCCTATCACACGGCCTATCAGTTTGTAATTTAATCTTTAAAAAATATGCAGAGAAACCTATAAGTTGAGTGAGACAGGCCTGACAAAGTATAATAACCAAGTTCGTATACCAAACTTCCGATTATCCTGCCATTCGTATCATAGCATAATGGAAGCAATAGTCATTAAATCATCTATACCCACGAATATCATGGTATAGATTTAAAATTAAAAGAAACAGACATACCAAGCATCTCTCTGCATCACGGATAATTCTCATTGCTTCCCTTTGACCTTTAATATTTACCTACACATCTTCACCCGTGACCTAGTTTTCTTCATAACGGCCCACCTCCTTGACCCAATTCATGGACCACGGAATGCAATTCCCAATGTTTCTTTATACCGAGCAACACCCTTCGCTAACTTCGACTAATTCATCGAAAGGCTCCCAATTTGTCAACTCGACTACTCCACTTCCGATAGTAATTTTGGATCGGTTATTAAGAACGCATCATTAACATCGATCAAAAGAGTTTCCCGTACAGGTTGGGCAGAAATTCAGGTATATAAAGAGGCGATTAAATTAAAATTATATGCCATAAATCAGCGGCTGTCACACGTTATCGTAATCTGTGTAAAACCACACTTAATTCTGAATGTTATTTTTTTAAGGAAAAAGAGAATCCTACTTTGAACATAATGCGGTTATCTGACGTTAGAGGAGAGTGGACTTATAAGCCAAAAAATCTTCCGGATCTGATGATGAAGGTAAATGTGATCACTATGGTAGTATATTTTCTTCACGTGGCGTATTCCATTAGTATAATATAAAAAAAAACGCGGGAATTTTAAGATCCCTACGAGGACGATACGTGGGTATGCACTGATAAAGACTTTCGTAGGAAATTCAACAAAAAAGAAATAGATATTACCAGTTGCGTAACTACTCGTAGGAATATGCGGTGGGGAGGGATGGGATGGCCTGGGGCGGCGAATACCCCTCCCCTTGGGGGGTTCAGGAAAATTTAAAAAAATTAATGCCAGTAAATACATTTTACACCATTTTGGCACTAAAAAATTAACTTCAAGTAGATGCTGTTATTGTAAGTCAAAACTAGACAATGGTTTTGAATATTTTTTTAATTTCCCTGAGGCTTTGGGGAGGATCAATCCCCCTCATCCCCCCCATAGTTACTCCACTGGATATTACATGATAAGCTTCTACGCCTAAAATGATCTGCCTGAACTTGGCCCACTCAACCCTGCACACTAAGTATTTCAAGGGCACTGAAAACTTTTCATATGCCTTCAATAGGGTGGTTTCCTTTTATTTTTTTATTGCCTAAATCGAAAGATTATTACTCCTGGAGTACGTATTTCATGCTTTTAGATTTTTAAATGACGATATCTATTTTTCGCGCTTAAATGAAAAGTGAAAATTTTCAAGCGCGCGAAAACGCGACGGCTAAGTATGAATGATGGGAAAGCTCCGTGTGGCGTATTTCTGGTTCCAGCTGTCAGCGTGTGAGGTGACCTTGGGGCGAGGCTTTGAGCGCTGATACGACGCAGGATGCTAGCAGGCAGCAGAGTACCCTGCTAGCTGGTAGCGCTTGGCTTAAATAAGGATTATTAATACCTTATCAAACGAAGAAAGCTTTCCGACCTTAGCCAGTTTTAATAGGTGATTATTAAGACATGTTTCCCTGAGCTCTGTGCCTCATGCATGCATTGGTAATCTCAAACGATGTAAAACTCCTATCTACTCGTATAGAAACTAGGTCCCTGTGACGTCACGTGGAGTAGCATCGCATGGGCGCCAATCTGGTCTTTTTCAAATGAGGTTAAAATTGATCATTGCTATTCGTCTAAACCGGTATTTCTAAAACCAAATAATTTTTATATTATGAATACACTAATGGTTGGTAACAAATCGCAATCAATGCCTTTCGTTTTCTTTGATGAAGGAAACTAACCTATTCGTTGGAAAAATATCTGCATAAATTGTAGTCACCAGCATATTTTACTCACCTTTTATTCCGCTGCACCTACAACGCTACATGCATCAGCGGAATGGTTTCCTACGTGAAATAAGTATGTAACTAACGGTTAATGTCATAATTCTACCTCAAATAAACTATTCTATTATTAATGAGCAATACATAGATCTTAAAATAATAATTTCACACCAGAGAGAATTAAAATGTGAATAATCGGAGTTTTATTTTTCCCCGCACAGAAGTATTTGAAGAAGTTCGGGGTTAAAAAATCAAACATAAAAGGATACTTACTATCTTCCACTTTTAGAAAAGATTCGAGAGTTATTGAGGAGGCAAATATAAATATAAGGGCCGTAATTGTATTTTTTGGCATGTTAATTGGTGGAGCAATATTTGAATAATCCAGGAAAAGATGACCAGAGAAGGTTTTTTGAACTAGTATGCAAGATCTATGAGGAGGAGTAATGGCCGTAAGATTTCGCAGAATGCGGCTCTAATTCCGCTGACGAAAAAGAATAAAGCTATAGAATGCGGAGACTATGGACGATTAACCTAATATCGCACGCGGCGAAAGTGGTACTGAAGATTTTGAACAGAAGAATGGAGGCGAGGGCAAGCGAGCATTTGGGCGTCGATCAGTTTAGCTTCTGAAAAGGATAGTCAACTCGAGATGCAATAGCGGTAATGATGTCTCTAGCGGAGAGACACCTAGAATATGACCAGGACGTGAATGTCTGCGTCTTGCATTTTGAAAAAGCATTTGATGAAGTGGAATGGGTAAAATAATGGAGATCGTTAAGAAAATAGGCGTAAATTGGAGGGATAGGCGACTGATTCGTAATCTGTACATGGCCCATTTGAGGGTGGTGGACGGAGAATCTGGGTGTTCATGTGTTGGCCGAGGAGTGAGGCAAGGCAATCGCAAGGAAGGAAGAGAATAGGATTTTTAGATAGAATGCAGGGGAGTGGGCTTGTGAATTGAAGCCCATGATGAAACTGGATACACTCCGTAATTAGTACAGTAGTGGTAATCGTAGCCAGGACACTTCGTTGTTACTCCATGCAAGCCTACAATAATCGGTTGAGTAATTAAGTAAATTAACAGGAGCAGGAAAATGAAAGAACTCCTAATCTCAACAGTGGGACTGAACGAGATTTTCCTCCTAGACATTTCGTATTGGAGAATAATCGATTAAATCACCCATAAAGGCGGTGATGCCTAAACAGTAATTTGTCTCTAGCCTATTGTTCATTAAGTAAACATGTTTTTTTAACCCACCCCTTTCCGTAAGGAGGAAGATGACGTCCCGAGGCGGCGCTAAGGCCGTTGGCACCGTGGGGCTGAAGTGGGGAAGTTTGAGGAGTTTGTCGGCCGAGGTGATTTCACTGAAAAGGAGGTGTGCGATGAGGGAGGGAGGGGGATGATGGGAGGGGAAGCAGGAGTAGGAAGCGATGGGATTGTATATCTTCCCGGGTGGCTCCGGCTGTTCCCTGCAGACCCGCAGGAGCGGCAGACGTCTCGTTTGCGTGTGCGTGCGTGGATTCCGTGCGGGACACACTCGCCCCGGGTGCGCTCGGCGATAAAGACGACGGCAGAGCGAGGGCGTCGCGCAGTCGGTGGAGAGACGCCCACGCGCCAACGGATACGCCGACCTCCGCTCCTCCAAAGGGATTTACATATATCGCCTTCGAGGGTGAGTGAGTCTTCCGGTGCATCCCCACATCCGATCACGGGCCGGTTCCGGACCGGTACGAGTGTCACTTTGGCTCCTTGCACACACACCGATCTGCAAAAAGTGCCTCATAAACCTTCAATTGAGATTACGCCCTTCCTTATTCAGATTACTAGTGGAAGCACCACTTTATGCCATCTATAGATTTTGGACGTCCGGTAATATATCGGCCACACCCCTTTATCACTTATTACAGCTAAGATTGCTTTCCAGGGTGCGACTAAATTTTACTTCTAACTTAGAATGCAAGCAGCGAAATTTTATCTTCTGCTGGGGGACGTAATAAAGCTGCGATGGAAATGAACCCCTAATTTTTATTTCAGCGCAAAAACGTCTCCCGGATTTGAGCAGAGGCCTTTAACATCAGTAGCCGAACGCTCAGCCCTTAGTCCTCGCTCGACGGAATTCAATTAGAAAAATGGTTACGATGAATATTAACGTTAAATGAACACCTCACTCTATTAGTAACTATTGGAACACCCCTTTATTACAGCTAAGATTGCTTTCCAGGGTGCGACTAAATTTTACTTTTAACTTAGAATGCAAGCAGCGAAATTTTATCTTCTGCTGGGGGACGTGATAAAGCTGCGATGGATATGAACCCCTAATTTTCATATTAGTTGCCATCTGCCCACCACGTTCCACCATTGGCTTATTCAAGATATTTGATCAGCGATTCGTACCCAGAGAGTGCAATTCAGTCTGAAAATTTGTCGTAAAATGTTGTCACTGACAAAGACCATGAAGTTATCTGCAAAAAGTGTCTAATAAACCTTCAATTGAGCCATGAGCAGATTACGCTCTTCCTTATTCATATTACCTTTTTCCAGGTCCCGATTTTGGTCCATGCATTCTCTCGAAGAAATTAGTTCGATAATTTAAAGATTTTCGTCAAATAATTGTGCGAAAGATGTAATCACCCGCATAATCATCACTGAGTCGGAATCCCTCTGAAGGGAAGCCCGGATTGGCTTCCTCTTCATAGGGTCGAAATAAAAGAAATTTGATCTTGATCCATATTCACAGAATTCAAGAATACTTTTCTTCTAAACGTAATGAAGTACAAACTTACTCTTTTCTGTCAAATTCAATTCGATAGACACCCATGTATTCGCATATTTATGGGTTTAAAAAAATTACCTCATGAACGTTTTGAAGTACCATTAGCTCTTAGCAAAAATGCCGTCATCTTCGGCATCTCAGCATCTTCGTTAAATATTGGCTCTCAGACGCGAATTATAGGTATTTGTTATGAATTCACAGAATAAAACTGAGGAATAGAATCAATTAAAAGGTTAATCAATCTAATATTCGAGCTTTCCTCTTCACATTTTGCTTACTGGTAAAATGTTTCCTCAGCTAACAACCATCATTCTCAGATGCCACTATCTCGAGAGGACGAAATATTTAACTTTGTGCAGAATGACACCGTGGAAAGACTGTAAATTGAATTCACGCACCAACCCCTCGGCTCAATAATTGCATCACCACCCGTATCCCCAGAAATAAATACGTTCTAAGTCACGACTTCTGATAGGAACCCACTGCCTACATGAATTTAGGCCGTCATCGGAACGCGATAACGTTTTTAAGTTTTCCCATTCAATTGCGACAATGAAATCCATCCAAATCTGTGTCATTTGCTAAGAATGAACTTTAATTCTGTTTCTCCCAAGCAACGTATATTACTCTTTAGTTTCGATGGACTCATCGATCTCTAAGTTAATATGATCGAAGGTTAAATATTATTATTATTATTATTATTGCATTCCTTACTAAAATACGAGGGCTAAGTTTGTAAAATATTTATACCTTCATCAGCGACTTAATTTAATTTTTAGTTCAGTTTCATATTTGAGGATGCAATTACATTATGAATTCTGACGGTTGGAGCAAAACTATATTCAGTCATTTCATAATGATATTTCTGTATTGAAATACCTCTTAATTATGGATTTTAATTACTTCAGCATCCTGTTTACTCACTTAATCCCGAATATTACGACATTTATTTGAATAATAACCATTTTCCTCAACATTACGAAGACAGAGAATGAACTGTTGCCGTTTAAGTTGTGTGAACGCTCTTTTTGAGTTTTGAACTCCATAGTCGCTCAATTTAAGTCAGTATAAGTTTTTGTGAAAAAGGCCCCATCAAAGAAGAATACGCCCTTGTCTTCGGCAAATGATCGCATTTTCTTCCTGAGGGAGTCTCTAAGGCGTAATGGGGACTGCTGTGTTGTCACAGGTGCTCACTACATTGACTTGGTGCGTGGGTTAGTGACATTACGCTCTGGTAGGAAAAAATACACCTCATGCGTACAAGTTTGAATGAATTGATCCGCATGAGTGGAAATCAAATTCCGCCCGGATCTCAAAAAGCAACACGTAGCTTTTACAAAAATTACACAAATTTTAATGAAATATCAGTTTCCCGAATTTAAAATAAGATTCTCTATCAAGAAAAGTAGAGCCAAGTACCGATTTTTTCCGGACAGGAAACAACTTCAATTCAAAAGAAATTATAGATAGCACTATCAAGATAAAGGCGCGAAGTTGACAGATAATTAATTTGAAAAATATCAGGTCGTTGTCTTATTCACACATATTTCATCTACCGGTTGGCCTACCTACTCTTAGTGATAGAGACACCGTAGTATTTCATGTGGAAAAAAGTGAAGAGGAGCTATAATAATAGCTGATTAAAACGCGGTCATGTGTCCCTTAAAAATATGAGATTTAATTTTAATTCATAGTAAAAATATAAACCGAGTACCTACGAGGCGGTAAAGCAGAGAAATACCATAATAAAATACAGCGTCGATAACATTTAGAAAAAAAACCATTTCTAAACATTTTCATTCCATTTAAAATAATTCCTATATTACTCCACTCTGTACATGATTTCTATGGATTTCACATTGGTAAAAATTAAATTTCTCACAAGCATTAGAATTAGTGATCGGATGCTGAATAGATGCGAATTCGAAGATGCTGTAACAGATTTAGTGCACACAGTTAAGACGTATGAAGAAATATTTCCAAAATCAAATCATTCACATTTTTAATTCTACTACTCTAAATAATTGTAATTCATGAGAATGTCATTATTTTCACGCGTTACTCCGTGAGCAAATATAAAGCACATTTTATCTACAGGCTCACCCTTTCCACCGACGTTGCCACTTGATCACTGTATTGTTCGGAAAGACTGAATACGCTTGACAAATACTGTTCCTCATTAATGACTTTTTCTGTCGCTCGGCGAGAAACCAAACATATGATTTTTTCATTTCACGACCCAAGACTCCATCTTTCAATTTTTTACACACATTCCCGCCAGCACACTATTCTAATTTCTTTATCACTCTTATAACACCTTTCTGATAAATTAGGACGCGAGAAAAACAGCGGAGGTGGCTCGCGTTAAAGTTGAACTAGAAAGTCTTCCAGTTCTAGTAGCCCAGAATTCTATCGATAGCATAATAAAATCCAAATTAAAAGCCTTTGGGATAGTGTGTCCCCAGGGACTTCGTGGTGCCAATGTAAAGTTTTGATCACAACAGATAAAGCGACAAAGTAAAAGACAACCATCCTGTTGCTCCTCTGGAATAGTGTCGAGTTGCAGGTTATGTGCTTAAAATATTAAGATACTAATGTCTTGTGTTTAATGATGATGCCATGTGTAGTTGAGTAAAAAGATTGAAAACTTCAGATGGATTGGTGAATACAACGGGAAAATGGGTCCAACCACAATAAATCTCACCCTACAGCCTGAATATAAAGAAACTATGCTGACAAAATGCGTTTGGAACTCTAGCAGCTTGCGATACTCTTGGGCATGAATTGACTAGATATCCGGAATAGGAGTCAAAAAAGGTACTATTGCTCATGATGACTAAGGAAGGAGTGTTTTATAGCTGCGGGTGCACGATTGCAATAGTGCCATTGTCTTTCCTCACGACTCAACACCATTCGATGCCGCGAACATGCCTCCCAAGCTACTTGTCGTTGGAAATTGCGACAAAAAATCGAAGCGGATGGATGCCACTGCTTGAAATGATGCTCCCGGCAGTCTTACGCGGAAAGTTATTTTAGTCGACTCCCTCGTAGAGAAGGACCGAGAGGCTGAGAGCCTGCAGAGAAATGCACGTACGCAAAGCAGATGCTAAACGATGATAGGGATTCATTTTCAATCACTACATAATATAATGAAATCTATAAGACCACACAATGAGTAAGAAAGGCTTAATTGACTGTTTCGGAAAGGAAATATGAGTAAATCGGACGCAATATAATTGGATTATTGCAATGTATTCAAGAAGGCGTTTCATGGTCAGTCTAGAGAACTTTTGCCTCTATTGATGAGAATGCGGATGATAAAAAAAATTAAGGTTCCAAATTCACATTAATTTTGACCATTTTGTGAGGAGAAATACAAGCTCCTTTTTAGTTCCAGCATATTTTTTATCGTTTCCCCATAAAACACTGAAACGGATACACATCATCAAGTCCGAATGTCAAAGCTGGCCAGCGGCTAAAAGCGGTGAATTGGACCACAATGCACTCAATATTCGTTTTATACTTTAATGAAGTCCAATAATGTTCCATATGCAATCATGCACGACATTTATGCTACGTAAAAAACGCGACTTCACCTTAACTCGAGGAAGGATCTTCCGATTTTGCGGAGACCGCTAACATCAACTATACCGGCTGCATTTTTTCTCTAAAGTACCATACCCAACAACTTCGAGCGAACCAAATTCGGGTATTTTTGTGGAAAGATAATGCTCTCGGAATAAAAATCAATAGAGTCAGAGGATCTGGGTAACTTACCGAATGTTCTCGTGATGCACACAAGAGTTGGAAATCGGTGGTTTGAGACTCTCGCCTAATAGCGGGAAAGTTAAAGGCGGATGGCGCTTTGGCAACGAGTTTTTAATGAATCATCCAACGAGAATATACCTTTACGAAATTACCTATCCATCAAAATAAAGACAGGAGATAACTTTGAAAAGGATTGGGCCCTTTTGTTGGAACCAAAGTTATGAAAGGAAAATTCATCGAAAATTTATACCAGCTATATTACCAATCTACCTGTATCGTGGAAAACGTTCTACAGCATATGGGTATTCATTCCACTAATCTTTATTGCCTCAGAAGTGGATATGATCTCCGATGATTATTACCTTCCCTTAAATATTTTTCCTCCAATAAGAGCTCATTACCAGTACACAATATTTCGAGCTCATAATTGATTTGACAATTCACGTGAAACCAAATAAACGTAAGTGAGGAATAAAGAGGTTTCGGGAAAAATAATGTAATTCGCGGGCTGCAAGAATTGGCTATTGCCACTGGCACTCTGAACAGAACTACTGAGTCTATATTTATCAGTCATGATAAACATTGAAAAATATTTTATTCCCTGGGTTTCGTGCACTTAGTGATCGCGATATTCATATGCATATACGCTGACTAAGCAAGCTAAGCACTCGACGAGAAAACATTAATAGATAACACGGCAAATCGAATAGGGCATCCGCTTCATAATACAAAGGTCACGAGTTTAACTGCCTCTTTGAGCATGGGATTTTAACCCTGAGGAAGAATTTCCTTATAGCATAATATTTCACTTTAATCGATGCCTCTTCAACGAAATTATTGGGCCTTTCAAACACATGAGAGACAAAAATGATAAGCAAGTAGCCACTAAAATATCTATCTTTATGAAAATATATTATCGATCAACTTGGAGACCAAGGGGAAATTTTTTCTCACTGTTATCAATTTTTTTTTGTAAATTAGATGCTGGAGAAATCATGATTTCTCCAGCGATACCGATGCGGTAAAATACCTTCGGTTTCATAGGCACTGATAAACTACTCGGCTATTTATAGAAGGAATCGACGACGAATTATAGCAATAATATGTTGCAAACACAGCAGATTTTGTTGTTGGCGGTCTGTTTCGTCTCTGACATGCTTTACGATCACCAAATGGTAGAAAAGTGGGCATTTTAGAGCTGGGATTTTCGGTTCATTTTGACGATTTGGTTTACATGATTTGATTCATGATAATGTCTCACTTCTTCAAATCGTTCATAAAGAACGACATGATAGAAATTCACGATACTTTAGATTGATACGATATCACGGCGCATGAGTACTGGATCCAAGTGATTTTTATTCCATCATTTAATAAACGTTCAAGGAAATTAGTACCTTTTATTTTTATCAAAGTCTAATATGTATCGAAATAATCTTAATTCAAAATCAGTTCACGGCGATAAAAATTCCTTTTGGCAATCAACCTGAATTTCCAAAATTTAATACCTTTTTAAAAGATGGTGAAGAAAGATAAAAATCTTGTCCACCTTGTAAGTTCCTGTTAACAGTATTCAGAAAATCCAAATCTGCTTCAATCTGCTGAATCCGCTTAATATAAATCGACCATTTAGAACGAGTTAACTTCAAGGAATTCGGCTATCAGCTTTCATCTTTCGATTGTCTGGCAACGCAACCAACCATAACCAACTCAAAAGGAATCGGATTCGTCGTTCACTTCGAACGATTTCATCAGAGAAACACGATTCAATTCATTCTGTTCGTTCCAACGAATCTTGCATTTTGAGCGATCATGAACGATACAGCTTTAGTATATGCATATTGACGCTTCGAAGATAAATGAACGAGCGGTCAGTGAATCAAATCGAATCGCGCCGGGCATCTTTTCTATAGGGTGGTTTCAATGACTAATGCGGACTGCCACAAGTATCGAGTAATGCACCGTCCTTCCACGCCAATCTACGACGCGAATGAACGAAATTGGATCAATTGCAATCAACGTCTTGAATTTGGCGTTCTACATCCATCAATAACGATTTAAGGTCAATATGCCATACCTCCCTGTCGAAATTCTCGCCAATTAAAAGGCAGGGGCAGGTTATAGTCGTCGTTCTTGGATGATGTTAACTTTGGGAGCAGAGCTGAGTATCTCTAGGTTTCTTAGCTCAAACTAAGGTTCGGGGCCTCCGGATGGTGTCATATTATCGGAAATATCACAAAGGTTAACAGGGGTGTCTCTCGGCGCGCACCAATATAGCCCTTGCTAAAATCCGGCTCTGCAGGGGGGCTATGCCATACACCTCAACGGGGGAATTACCTTTGTAAAACTAAAAGACATGAAATTTATGCCCGAATAGTATATGCTTTACATGTTTAACAGTCATTAATAAATAAAGGTATACTAAAACTTGCTGAGGAGAAGCATGATTACAATTTTTTTCCATTTGTTGAGGAATAAATCATGATTCACCACTGAACACAAGGTTCTAGCAAGCGAATGAAATTGAAGGTGTGAGGTGAGATGCTGTGGAACAAGGTATGTTTGAGAATCCGAAGATTACGCAAGAATACGTCGAAACTAGTTGTACGTGAAAACATTAAAGTGGAAATATACTACATACTTTACGTATTTCATTCTAATAAGCGACTCATGCATCGGTTTGTATAACTCACAGAGACTTGTCAGTTTCGGCAAGTCTATTTTATGTCAACTTGCGACACCCTAGCGACTTTTTTCAACATGATACGATGAATGATATTTCAATTACTCCAACCAATAAGTTATTACGTCAAAGTTATATTCAAATACTTTCCAGACAGTGTATGACACTAAATCCACAGGCAGGGCCGGCCCTAGCAGGTGCGGGGCTAGGGGCCAACCTTCAGTGCGGGGCCCTTCACTTAAAATATTAAACTCTACACCCCATCTACAAACTCGAGCATTTTGAATCCCTACCACTCTCTGACTAAGTATGTGTTCCCCTCCCAAATTCAGACTTGGTAATAACGCCGTTATGATACCATCAAGCAGTTGAGTTCAAAATAGTATAATACAAATAAAATGTATAATTATATTTATTCATAAAATTATAACGTAAAATAAACATAAAAAGCGCGCTTTTTCAATAGCGTTTTCAAAACTATCGTATATTTCAATTTTTTTTCACGAACGCGGGCCCCGGGGCGGGTGCCCCGGTCGCCCCGCCCTAAGGCCGGCCCTGTCCACAGGTTTGAGGCAAATGATGATTTTTATTTCTTTCGAAACTTTCGCTGTTCCATAATTTTACAGTAAACATTCAAATATTCACACAGCATTTCTCGAGGGCTAATAATACAGACTTCGATTCCTCATACTTGATATATGCGCGCATATAACGATACATTACATCTCAAAAATAAATGTTATAGGAATGTTTGGGGAAGAAGATGACTCGCTTAGGAGGGTGATTCTTAATTCTCAGTGACTGCACTCTTCCGACAATAGTGATGTGCAAGAGAAAATTTTCCTGCGCTTTCTTTTGTCGGTCAGCGCCAGCTTGTCTTTCAAATAAAATAGTAGACGCGAGAAGAATGCGAGAGCATTGAAACGTGGCTGGCACTTCTCAAGCGGGCAGGATTACTGAAGGGGGTCGAAAAGTCTGAGGGAAACTTCAGGAGGAAGAAACAGAGCTGCTAATCACTACAGGACGCAATTCGATACGACATAATAAAAGAGGATACATAAGTAAGAGACGCAACGCTGTCATTAAAAATGAAAAAGTAACGTCAAATATGCGAAGAGGAATAGCCGACAATAAGGATACTTTATGATGTTCTGTAAATACCAGTTTATCTCTAAGGGAAGTGAAAATATGAGTCATAGAATAGCTTGAAAAACCTGTCTAATTCCATCAGATTTTTAACTTTGATCTAGCATTTGTGGTCTTCATAGATTTTTAAATTATCAGATAACAAATAATTAATGACATAAAAGAGGCTATACTTGAGGCCTAATCCCAAGGTTACCATAAATAAAGTCCCCAAATAAAAATAGATAGTGAGCAGTTGATTTTTTTAATTCGTTAAAATAAATACTCTGGGATTTATTATGCAAAGATGAAAAGTATTGCATTAAAATTTTCAACGAAAAGAATTTTGAAGAAAAAATTTGAGCCAAGAAAGTTGGAAATGTGAGTTCAAAATATAAAAATCTGAAATTTTTCTATTTTATCTCCTCAATTCGCGGCGCGACTTCTTCATGCAAGAAATATAGCACATATTTGCTGGAACTAACTGCTCGGAGAAGTGCGTCAAATGAAAATTACCCCATTAATATTCGTGCATCAAGATACAACAACAAGCTGCTCGTTACAGTCTCAAATCCTCGATTCCTTTTACTTCGAGGGACTCAAGAATACAATGAATGGCGATTTACAAAACATGAAATATGCTATAGGTATTCTATCTAAAACGAGCAATGCAATCAAGGATATTCTCGCGAGTAGATGCCCATAATTAGTGGACATGTAACATTATGACATAAATGAATAATAATGTCCACAGAATTTTATTATTAACAGATAATGGTTTCGATAACTTATGCCAATAACTTCAATAATTACACAAGTTGTCGAGATCTAATATGTTAACAATAAAATTCTGTGGACCATGCGAAGTTTTGTCTCTCATTATTAAAAGCTGATTCACAATTGATCCTGTCTCCTGTAATTTCTTAGAAAATTGCCTAAATATCTTTCATTGAATTGTTCGAATCTACTGTGAAACTGAGAAAACATTTTTAGGGAGGAGTAATCGAGAAAATCATTTTGTTTCGCCAGCAGATTAATCATTATTTCTATTTTCTATAGTTTTATCTAAAGTTCCCCGGCAACTTAAGTTTGGAAATAGAATTTTCAATTTTTTTCGATCAGTCTCCATGACTTTCAACCCAACTTTGGAATGACTGCCGCAGATTGATAAAAAAAGTCGAAACAAACACATCATCCAGTCTCATGTAATACCATATCCGATTTACTGTTTGAATTTGAGTTTGCTGGATAAACTTTACCCGTCCAACCAATAGAATGTAACATCGCCAGAATATCGATCTTTATACTCTGGTACTGTAACTCCAGCCTCGCGGCGCAGAGATTGGTTTTTTACTGAAGAAATTGAAACCTTTATTGTATTATGTATCATCCATATAGATAAATGGTCAAATTATTGCGAAAATTTTCAATCTTTAAATTAATTCTTCGACACATATGTATCAATATGGGTTTCTATGATAGATCATCGCCCTTATAAGTTTGAGTGGGTCCTTTGGGCCCGGACCATGAGGGTTTTTAAAAGTTTGTTCATCCTCGATACTAAGGTGGGATCTTGTGTACGCAACCGCTAACATTAACCACCTGGAAAAAATGCATTAGAAATTTTAGTGACCTTATATAGGCCAAGCGAATTCCACCCCATCGCTTGAGAATTCTAAAAATATACTGCTTTCACTGACGACATGGTTCACGTATACCTATGAAAGCATCATCAAAATGTGTTCAGAACGATCGACGGAAACTACAGAGTAATTAATAATAGATTTTTAAAGAATTTGGCGCCCGAAGGAAGGTAAACTAATTATTTTTTAATTCTCTCTCTTTTAACCCAATCATCTATAGAGTGAGTGAAGAGTTCTCTAGCTCGCCACCGGGCCAGGAACTGCATGACTGCAGGCGTTTCGATTTCGCAGTAATGCAGTTCCTGACCCGGTTGCGATGCCGAGAACTCTTCACACAGTCCGTTCGCCGGAATATCACTAAATCATTATTTATCCAAACAGAGTTTTGACTCCGTAAAATTATTATTCAAATTAAATCACTCAAAAGAAAATAAGTTCAAAGAAGCCGAATGTACGCAATGGAATAACACAGAAATTGGCCACAGAGGGATGTATTTTTTCCCATTGTTTTCAAAAGTATCAAACACTGCAATAAAGATAAGCAACTATAATTCGACGTCGTGGTCAAAAGAGGATAAAAATAGCAGCAGATAGCATGGGCATACCCAGCGAGGCGCAGGCGAGACAGCTGCCCCCCCCCCCCCCTAAAAGCAAAAATCGCAAATGCCTTTTAGGAAAATAATATTTTTTCAAGCAAATAATGTTAAAAACTAATAAAAAGCTGTAACGGTTTCCTTAAGATGTTGATTTCATTCACCTTTGCCATGCTTAAATCTTGCCTACAACTTGAACAACCATGGCTTGCCCCCCCTTAGTTTTGATCCTGTGTACGCCCTTGACAGATAGAACTCCAAGGGAAAAAAAATGAAAAAAAAAATGAGAAATGAGAAAACGCAGTAGCTTAATGCAATCCGAAGAAAACGCGCTCGCCCACTCGTGCCAACTGTGGCCGGAAATTGAATGCTTCGAAATCTTCCCAGCCATCATCATCATCATCCCTCCGAGGTTGACCCCATTCCTCCTACTCCTCCGACGGCGCAGGTATTAAAATGAACCGCGGCGAAATGAAAAAAATAACAAACGTAGAATAAAAACATGAAGGAGGCAAGGCCGAGGAGGGGGGGGGGGATGAATGAGGAACTCGTTTCCTTCGTCCGCTGGGCCGGCGACAACTGGGGCATCATCCTCGTGCGCCTCGCGACCAATGCCGACGCCCACCCACCCGAATCCACCACACTGGATGATGGGGATGAATAAATGCCCGAAAAGATGCCTCCCTCCCGCTGGGAATTTCAACGCTACTGGCGAGTCCACAGGGTAGGATTTACGTAAAAGGTATACAATCTATAGCCAGGACTGGCTAAGGGTTGAGCAACCCGGGCGACTGCCCTGGGTGACGTAGCAAGGGGGGCGACCAAACTCCCAAACAGCAAAATACTTTGTTTTCCGATTTCATAAATTTAATATTTTGTATGCAACTTTCTTGTGCGTATTTATTTTCAGAAACTTTAGAAGCTTCGCAAAAACACACTCCGCATATATTGTAGTTGTACGAACGCCACAACGAATGTGCTGAGAGTATATATATTTTTGCGAAAACTCACTTATTTAAAGTTTTAAATAAAAAATTCCCGTTGGAGGTTCCCCGTTTAATTGAGGGGTATTCCATTCCAAACCCCCTCCTGAAGGGGGGCGACACTACGGCAGATTGCCTTGGTAAGTATTTTCCCTTGTGCTTAGAGAATATTTAGGGCCCCCATATTCTACAGGGCATTATATATATATTCTATTCATACGATATAGGACATATAGAAAAATACGATATAGAAAAATTAAGAGAGATGTTTTGCCGAACGGATAGATATGGGAATTCGTTTTTCCCCCGAACCATAAAGGGCTTTAATAAATGCTAGTCCCAACTTCGTTAGAGCACTTCATTTTTTTATGCGTAGACGGCTGGTGTCCTAACACCCCCTGCCACACGCCTTTTGGGCGACTTGCGGGGTATTATGTAGATGTAGATTCTCACGGCCCCAAAAACATTGTCCGAATGAGCACTAGAAATTGAGCCTCAAGGACGAATACACGCGGAGAAAGTTTTTGAGAAAACGGTATTAGGTTAGCCTCTCTAAATGAGCTTACCCTGAAATGTACTTCCCCTCCAAATGAAGCCGCAAAAATAATTTCTCGCAGTATTCCGAAACCATGAACAGAAAGGCCCGAACCACTGGTAACGACCTTAACTCGTAGGGCGTGGGGTGGGGTTGAAGGTGTCAAACGGAAATTTCTGGGTTGCACAGCCAATAGGGAAAGCAATCAAATTTGACTCCTCTCACCCCCTAATTGTACTTCCCCAATAAATGAACTCCCAAATCATTTTTTCGGCCTCTTAGTCTCGGTAGAGCCTGCCTATACGTCTGCTTATCGTAAATTCAGCAATCCATGCACCAATTAAGAGGCCTGCAAGGGGTGGGACACGTGGGCGTTTCCCGCAAAGGCGGATTGAGGGTTGGGGAGGGATCGGCCACCCCGTAATATCTGGAAAAGTTTAAAAGATGGTAATGTTTTAGGTACTTCCCCAATGAAAGTATTTTATTTCATCAGCTTCACGGAAATTGTTCGGCAATCATTAATGACTGTCGACAAGCCACTAGTCTACATGCAGGGTGGAGAAAAATTCTGTCACGAAATTTTAATCCTGTGTAGCTGATACCAGTAGGAACCAAAATCATTTGAGATGTTTAGGTCGAAACCTCGCCATTTTTAAACTAGAAAAACTTTGAGCCAAGCGCTCCGATTGGCCGCCAGTTTGCCGTTTCCGGTTGCGTTAGTTGCATTGCGATCTCCAGCAGGCAAAGCATTCTAAGTCATGATATGCCGGCAACAGGGAAAACTCACGGCGAATAGGAGCGCTTGACTCTAGATTTCTGTAGTTTAAAAATGTTGTGCTTTCGACCTAAACATCTTCAGTAATTTTGGTTCCTACTGGTATCAGATATCCAGGGTTAAAATTTTGAGACACAGTTTTTCTCCACCTTGTATTATACCAGACTTCTGACGCATTGCCTCTAAGACATATTACATACCACCAAGGCGCCAAGAAAAGTAATGAACCGCGAGGCAATGGCCATAATCCGTCCCTGGTTTTCCGAACGCCTCTTGGTCCATGCACGCGTTTACACCCGTCCGCGACTGATCGCCCCCATCATCAGTGTTCCTGCCTGGCGATCGGCTTGTACAAAAACATTTTTAAGGAAGGTAAGCCTCCCGAAAGATGCTGGCTTATCTCAAGGAAAAGAAGCGCGCGGCCACCTGAAAAGCGGTTCGAACTCCAACGTCTTTTGAACCTCGCTTCCAGCAAGAGGGGAAAGAAAAGGAACTTGGTCTCTCTCTTACACGTTTTTACCCGAGCGGTTTACGAACGTATTTCGGGTACATTTAGGAGACTCTAGAACCAGCAGTTTAGGGGTTGGGGCAGCCCCTGTAATTTCTGGAAAAAATGTAAAAGATGGCAAACTTAAAGGTGGCTTTCGAATCAGTTTTAAATTCTCTAGGTTAACGGACAGCGTTTGAAAGGAATTCATGAATACCAAAATCAGGGGCGGATTTAAGAGGAGGGTTCACGGAGGTCATGACCTTCCTAAATTTTATAAAAAAATTAAATTTCAACTAGTTTAATAGTTTCTGTATCCTTGTAACGGAGTAAAGGGCGTGCATATGCATATGTAAGGCTACAAGTCCCAAACGTGAGAGAAGCATCATTTATATGAGAGCGTAGGTAGCACTCTCTATTGTAAAAGTGCCCCTCTCTCCCAGGGATGATTCCATACTCCCCGGACCCAGCTTTCCCAATGCGATGGTGAATCTGCCCCTGACCAAAATGCCACTAGTCTACGTACAAAAATCAGACTTCAGAAGCATATCGCTGAGAGGTATTGCATACAGTGGCGTAGCCAAGGGGGGGCACTTGCCCCCCTAACTAATTAATTTTAGCAGAAAAGTATTAACCTATGAAACAAATTTATTTTACCCCATGAAATATGTTGTAGCAAAACAGCTTCTCGATGACCCATCAATTGTGTAAATTTTAAGTGCCAAAATAACATAAAATTTGATTTCTCAAGATAAATTATGTTGTTATAAAATTAAACAATAAATGTTCACATTATTCCCACAGGAAGGTTCCACCTCCATAACCTATAGGGTCGTGCCCCCCATCACATTGTCCTGGTTACGTTCTTGATTGCAAAAATAAAAAAGTTCTCCCCCCCACAAAACAATGACCCAAGTCCATGCATGATTATGAATAGCTTTCTTTCATTTTTCAGCATCAGCCGGTGCAGCGTGGAGTAAAGTTACCACCGAATTTTAACTCCTTTCTGCAATGGCAACAACAGGGGGGTTGGCGCTGGGCCACGCGGCCCAGATGGGATTCGGGGGCTCGGCAACGTTATGCCCGTGCGCCACGTCTGAACCGCCGTCGCTGCCTGCCACGTGTGGTGCCTCCACCTATATAATCTTCATGAGCATCGTCGAGGGCGTGCTCAAGACTCAGTGCGAGCTAGTGGACCCGCTGCAGTGCATGCAGGACGACGTCAAGGGCGAGGAGGAGGAGCAGCCGTTCGTGTACGACTTCATAGTGGTGGGGGCGGGGTCTGCTGGCTCGGTGGTCGCCTCGAGACTGAGTGAGTTGCGCAGGTGGAAGGTGCTACTGTTGGAGGCAGGGGGGCCAGAGCCAACAGCGGCACAGCCCCCAGCCATGTACTTCAACTACCACGGGTCAGGGATCGACTGGGACTTCGAGACGGAGCCGCAGGAGATGGCATGCCTCGCAATGCCTGGGAGGCGATGCCGTTGGCCCAGAGGAAAGGTGAGAAGGGGAAAATCTTAATCTGGAGTGCCCATCCCCACCCTATGAACTTGTCCCTTCTCCCAGGCTCCAAAACTATGAGTAAGCACTAGAGAGTATCCAGGATAGGGACAAAGGGGCTTAAGAGGGGGTTATGGGGGTAGAACATCACAATGGGATAAATGTAAGCAATTTTATCTCTAGAAATCACATTTTATGCTATTTTTGCCAATAAATTACGAAATTGATGGGCCATCAGGAAGCTGTTGTGCTAAAACATATTGGTGGAATAGGATAAATTTGTTTTATAGGTTAATATTTTTCTGCAAAAATTAATTGGTTTGGGGCTATGGGGCTCTCATCTCCTGTAAACATTCAACAAATGAACAAAATTTATCATTTTATCTAGTGTAAATTGGATACCCAAGGATGGGAGCCATAGCCCCTCTCTGGATCCACCACTGATTTAGTGAGTATTGCTTAGTGTCAACTTCACTAGGCAATCAAAGAACCTACGAAATCCACAAAAATAAAAACTTTAATGAAGACCAATGGTGGATTAAGGGAAGACGCAGGGGAGGTGGTCGTCACCCCCTAAATATATAGAATATATAAAAGACTTATAACTTTCATAGGTGGCTTGCCTATGAAAGTTATTATTTCACCATCTTAACAAACAATTTTTTTTAAACCATTGACGAATATCTTATAGCCTCTTGCCTATACAAATGAGATTTCTGATGCATTATCTCTGAGAGGTATTCTATGCCACTAAGGGTTAGAGGAAATTAATTAACCAAACCCCTTCCCCAAAATGAGGTCCTTAATTGGCACCTGATTGTGACCTGGGTTTAACCTTGGCATGCACTAAGCTTCTGAGATAGAAATGAAATGTTATCTTCACAGGGAAAAAAACTTATTCCACAAATCATGTTGATTCAGCAGGAATAATATATCTATGACTAATCGGTTACTTTTAATTTTAATATTTAATTCAGAGATTCAGAATTAAATATTACAATGTGACCCCAATGTTATGAAAAACAAATTTAAATGCAGCAAAATAAATATCCCAACTATGTAGTATGAGCGGCAAACACACTGAAAGTACATATGCAAAGAAAAAATATGAAAAATGAAACTCAAGATAAAGTCCAACTTTAAAAACTAAGTGGTAGGCTGAATACTATTGATATGGCTCATTAAAAAAAATATATTTATAAAAATTCCATTTGAAGCAGTAATTGGCAGCATTATGAATTCAATCCATTGACTTAGAACAAGAGCCAAGGATCCAATAGTAAAATATTTTGGTCCATATAATTGCTCTTCCAAAAAGTACCTCATATGTTCATTGACCCTTCTGTGTTTGCAGGTAATGGGCGGGACAAGTGTTCTCAATGGCATGATGTACGTCCGAGGATCACCAAGAGACTTTGACATAGGCTGGGCCCAGGATGCAGGACTCGGTCATGAATGGTCATTCCGAGGTGTCTTGCCTTTCTTCATGAAGTCTGAAGACAACCAGGACATGGCTGACATGGATGCAGGTTACCACAAACAGGGTGGCCTTCTGACAATACAGCGATTCCCACATCAGCCTCCCCTAGCAGACGTCCTCTTGGCTGCCGGCAGGGAGATGGGCATTCCGACCCTTTCCGACCTCAATGGACTGAGAGGTGACGTGACTGCTTCCAGATCTGCTGGTTCCACTGGAGAGGGCTTTGCAATTGCTCAGGCCACCATTCGCAACGGCTCCAGACTCAGCATGGCAAGGGCATTCCTCAGGCCTTCTCTGGACAGGGGATGGGGGAACTTGAAAATCCTTACCAGGGCCAGGGTCACGAAAGTGATAATGAGCGGTGGAGCAGCGAGAGGTGTGGAATACGTCTCAGAAAATGATCCCCAGAGACGTGTTCACAGAGTTTACGCCACAAAGGAGGTCATTCTGTCCGCTGGGGCAGTGCAAACCCCTCAAATCCTCATGTTGTCTGGCATAGGTCCTAGGGAACACCTCCAGGAAATGGGAATACCTCTGGTCAAAGATTTGCCAGGTGTAGGCTCTAACCTTCATAATCACGTATCTGCTCATGTGGCCTTTGAGCTTCCAGCAGATGATGCAATGGAGAGTGGAACAATCTTAGGACATGACACTCTGGAAGAATATATGCAAAAAAGGACTGGACCAATGTCTTCCACAGGCCTGTCACAGGTAAAACATTTTTCTTTAAACTTGAGAGCGAGGCTGACTTGATAACTTAATTTTGAAGAAATTAATAACGAAACTCATGTTCAGATATTGATGAAGCATTCATTGAATGAATTTCCCTCAAGTGTAATGGTAACAGTTTTACTTTCACCAACATTCTAATGAACCCCACTTTAATAATGCCTACAACTGATTTTTTCTAACATCATAAATATTTCATGCCATTTCTCACTTCTTTAACTTAACAGTACAGATGGAAAGATAAATATGAAGAATGATGAACAAAAAATATAAAAATATGACAGCCAACTAAAATCATAAGATTTTGAGCATGTATGAGTCTGATGACACATTGAATCATAGTGACTTCAAAAAAGAACTTCCTTTTTTAGGTGACTGGACTAATTAACTCTCGCTATGCTGATCCCCTGAATGGGCAGCCAGATCTGCAAATTTTCTTCACTGGCTACATGGCTAATTGCTCCACTTCAGGAGAAAGTAGAAATCGCATGGTCCCTGGACTGGAGGAGAGATTCAACCCACATTTAGGATCCCGAATGGGAAATAAAAGGAAGATATGGATAACACCAACAGTCCTTAGTGCTAAGAGCAGAGGAGAGATAAGGTTGAAGAGTGCAGATCCATTGGACAGCCCATTGATCAAGCCAAACTACCTAACCAACCCTCATGATGTAGCAGTTCTAGTGGATGGCATTAAGTGAGTACTTGAAAGAGCCTATGAAATGACATTTCTTTAATATGGACGAAGCCACCTTGTGGATGAATGACGTACCAACCAACGTAGTCAAATATTAAGAGCATAACTTGTTGTGATCTAAAGACACCTCCATTATATAGAGTCCTTCCTTAACATATGCTCGACACACAAAATTCAGTCATTTTGCTAAGATTAATTCATTCTAGATTGGGTAACCTATTACCTATGTAGTTACTGTATCTGCAAGAAATTGTGAGACAGCAATGACAGGGCATCTATTTTCTAATTAATCAATCAAATATTGAGACAGTGGGGTTTTTAAATGTCTTCTCATGAAATGGATGCCACCTCATGTATAAAAAATTATCATGTCTTTCCCTTTGCTCTCCCTGTAGAACCAAATTGCCATTTCAATTCTGCTGATGTTAACATTCAGACCTTGCCCTACTTATAAGAAGCTATCCATCTAACCACAATATATTTCTTAAACAATTATTGACTTGTTAAGGCACACCTATGTAATGTGTCTCTTGTGCTTTTACACCCTCCCCTCTATTAAAAGGGCCATTATTTCACTCCATTTCTAGAACATTTATCCATCCATATACATATACTCATTCATGATAAGGATTTATTAAAAAAAAAATTGATATGCAACTCCTTGAGTGGTTTCTAATTTCATGCATTTCAAATTTACAGCTGGACTCCACAAAGTCATTAAATTGCTGAATCATTAGCACATTCCCTGCCATGTCAGGACTCAATGCAGTTACTAGTATTATGCATGTGCCAAGCGATTTATCTAGCAGTATAATGAGACGCCATAGAGTGTCACCAAATAGCATTTGAAATCATGTGAGACATCGTATGGTGGTGAGTGGCAAGTAATGCATTTAGCAAGCTGCAAGGGAAAAATGGCATGGCCAAAGAATGAACAACATTTTTGTAATAGTACCCACGACAGAAGATAATTAAGGATTCTTGCATCAATAAATCTCTCCCAGAATATGGATGATGCATAATTTTGCCTGAAAAGTGTTTACCTATAAAACAATCAAAACACCACAGCTATTCATTATCTTAAGGCCTATTTACACAGTACAGTAACCTGTACGAGTTAATGTCTGAATGTATGAACGCGTGAATGAACACGAAAATGCACCATGTAATCACCTAACTTGTGCGAATGCATGAACAGAAAACAGAACCTGTTCTAATTGGTATCATGCATTCATACATGTTCACATAACAGACATTAACTCATACGGATTAATGTATTGTGTAAACAGGCCTTCACACTTAATTTTCAAACTAAAACCATGAATCACTTTTTGATTCTTCAGATTCGTCCTGAAGCTGGGGCAAACTGCACCTTTGCGAACAATTGGACTTAGGCCTGACCCCACCTTGGAACCTGGATGTGAGCAGTATGCACCAGGCCATACAGGAGACTACACAGATGACCTATTGGCCAGACCTGATGCCTACTGGGAGTGCTACTCTCGCATGAGGACAAATCCAGAAAATCACCAAGCTGGAACGTGTCAAATGGGAGCTACTGGAAGCAGCAGGTGGGACGAATCAGAGAAGACAGGAGCAGTGCTGGACACGAGAATGAGGGTCAGGGGTGTGAGGAGACTGCGGGTGGCAGATGCTTCTGCGATGCCCCTGGTTCCCTCATCAAACATAAACGCAGCAACCGTTATGCTGGGAGAGAAACTGGCATATTACGTGAAGAGGACTTGGGATGCGGGTTTCGACTTCAGGACACAGGAGGAGGCTAAGGAATTAAGACTCAACCGCCGAAGAACAATGGGTGAGAGAAGGAGAACGATGCAAGGAAGGTGAAAAAGTTATGAGCCAAGGGCTACGTCAAACTGCTGTGCAAGTTTTTGGTTTGACAGGAAAGAAAAAGTTCGTACTTTAATTTAATTACATTCAGCCTCATAGACAAAAGTGATTGAATAATGTAGGAGTGAAAGGTGATCCATCACTAGAGTGGAATGGGTTCTGACTGATGAGACTGAAATGAACCAACCACTGCCACAATCATCGATTCACATTTTGAAAATAATTTATTATGTAATAAGACATGATTTACAGGTATAAGCCAAAAATGCAAAATGAAAAAAGAGATGTTATTTTAAGCAAAAACTGTGAAATAAAAATATTTGATATTTACTTCAGCAAATGTGTTTTTTGACCAATAATTTGCGGGATATTTTTGAGTGTACGGAACAATAATCTTTATTTTTAAGTAAAAAAGAGTGGGAATATAATACATTCATGTCAAACATAATAAAAAAGATGCCACGAATCAAAAGATACGTAAATTGAAAGTTTAAGGAAAAGTAAAAATTAGAGAAATTGGTGACAACCATGCACAACTAAGAATACAAAGACATCCATTAATCTTGATTTGAACACCCGATTTTCCCAGCCCATCAATTCCCAGAAAAAACAATTTTTCTGAGGTGATATTTTATGAAGTACGTTTCACAAAATTTAAGTAGCTACAGTGATTACTTTCTATCTAATTATGGTATTTAAGAAACAACTTTTTACGGTTGGGTCTCTTTCTATATGAATCATACAATATTTCAATCAGAAGCAATGTGATAGATAGACCTAATCCAAAGAGTAAGGCAGAAAGAGCAGGTGCAATGTCAATTAGTCCAACCGTGGCGACAGTCTGATCCTCCAAACAAGGTAAAGTCTCAGGGATCCATGTTTTAGCCAATCTATCCAAAAGCCCACAGGAGCGAATCAAAAGTAGCCTGTGGAACAAGCAAATTTGAAAAAAACATTTTGAACAACATACAAAAATACAGCTACTACTACTCTTGGCTTCATTATACTGAAAATTCTGATGAACAATTTTACATAATTAAAATCATAATGATACATAATCATGGTCATTAAAGTCACTTCAGAATTAAGAGAAAGCTTAGCCAAGATTAAAAAAAAACTCAAGAAAACTATTATCGAAATTAGCCCTCTGTAACCAAAAGACATCAAGAGGGTAGAGGTAAAAATATCCTTTAATATTTTCAATCTTCATGACATTACAAAGAATGATAAAAAGTTTAGAGGAAGGAATCAAAGACTATGGAATGAAAGTTAATGTTTTGAAAATGAAAGTTATGAGAGTAACTGATGGTGGAAATGTGAATGTTATGATCAATGGAAAAAAGATAGAGAAAGTTAGAAGGTATAGATATTTAAGACTGAAGACTGGAGGAGTGAAAAAGAAATAAAGACAAGAATACCTATGGGAAAGGTAGCATTTAATAAGAAGAGAAAAGTATTATGTAGCAGCATGAACCTAGAGCTGAGGAAGAGAATGGTAAAATGCTATGTGTGGAGTGTTGTGTAATATGGATGCAAAATGTGGACCTTGGGAATAAGATATAATGATAGGATCAACGCTTTTGAGATGTGGGTGTGGAGAAGGCTAGAGAGAGTGAAGTGGGTGGATAAAATGAGGAATAATGAGGTGTTGGAAAGAATTTAAGTATACCGGGACAAGCCACGGTGATAACTTTACGGAAGTCACCCGCATTGCACAAATTGTGCAGGAAAGAGTTGGGGAGGAAAGAACATTAATGAGAACTGTACTAAAGAGAAAGAGGAATTGGACCGGGCATATACTAAGAGAAAAGGGAGAATTTTAAATACAGCAGTCACGGGAACAGTGGAAGGAGAAAAGGGAAGAGGAAGAAGAAGGCTGAAGGTGACAGACACAGTGAGGCTAGGAAGAAGATATGTATGTATGTACATATAAGGAAATCAAAGAGACGTGTAGACAACTTTGGTGTTTTGGGCCTGCCAGTGAAAGGCAGAACACCAGCCGATGATGATGATGTGATGATATACAATATTAAATAGGCATTCCATTTTAAAAGATTCCCATTCAAGAACAACTTACCAGTTATCAAAATAAGGGCGATAAGGGGATTCCTTCTGGAAACCAAATGCTATGCCTCCTTTCAAGTAATCATTAGGTAAATCCATTAGGCGACAAACTTCAGACTTTGTAAATTCTGCCTTTTCTGTTTCTTTTTTCCTTAAACTTTGCACTAGTATGCCTTGCACTCCAGTGTGGAATCCCATAAAAGCATAGTGTTCCTTTAAGGCCTTATGCAAACCAGTCTCTATGTCTGGAACCAGAACATCTGGTTCATCGACGATTTTTTCAGACCACAGTCTCCCCATCACTGAATCAGGCTCGGCACTCTAATTCAAAGGAAATAAATATTTTAGTTAAAGTCAAAAAAATATAGGCTCATGAGCTCACACGAGTACAGAATATCAATCTACCTCAAAAGACACCCGGCCTAATCCTTTTTCCAAAAATCCAAATTTCCAATTGGATACCTGAAGAAGACCTTCTAGATCTGTGAAGAGAGGCTGTGGTTCAGACTCACTGGCCAAAATTGCTGCAAGTTTAGCACCATAGCTGGTGTAAATGATCAGATAGGTGACAGATGCAGTCCATAATATTAGACGGCGGCTCTGTAAACTGTTCACTTGGCCTTTGCTTTCATCTGGATCAGGATCATCTGGTAAGCCTAAAATCAGAATGAAGACTTAAAAAAAATCTTGGGAACCTATTAATGTGGAGAACAAGAACAAACCAAAAGGGATGAAATTATTTAATGTTTGCCACTTCACTTTATGGAGCCACGGTATAGATAAAGAAATTCTCTTTCATTGTTCCACAATGACACTTTACCAATCATGGTTCCTTAATATGTAATATAGTAATGACATAAAACATAATAGTATCCAAACCATAGTCTGTAATAAAATGTATGTGTGGAATTTACCAAGCAAACTTTCTTTCCCTAAATAGGGTTGATTTGATATTCAACATAAGGTATAATTCTACTCTTTAAATTTGCATGCATTTGTACAAAATTTGAATATCAAATCAATATGCATACATCGGCATGTACCTACTCAAATGTCAAACATATGTGCTTCATAATTTTAACAATAAAATACTGTTACATAAAAATACCTTGCTGCACAAGGGTGGCTGTAAACCTAAATAAGTCTGAGCTTAAGGTAGGCTGGAGCGGTGGATTTTTAGGAGAGGCTCCTGAAGGACGAACTTTCTTCATCCTCTTCTTCCCTTTGACCATTACTATTTGTTTTGCAATATCATCCTCATTATAGTTCTTTCTCTTGCGAGGGAAAGTGAAATATGCATGAAGCCTAGCGGCACCAAGGAACAGCAACAGGGAAGCTGTGATGCAGAACCATACTTGCATTGCAAACGGACGCACAAACCCTCCTCCCTTGTACCAGGTTGCCTCACTTTTGGAACCCCCAGCACCCACTCCTGATCGCATTGGCCGGTGGATATATATTCTGCGACTGTAAGAAAGAGACAATATTTAAGGTGCTTGTCAAGACAAAGGTGAAGTAATCTTAGCTACAGGTATAGCCATTAGAAATATACAAGAATTTGAACTTTATTCTAAAATAAAAAGATAAACACATCTGAGTCAACTACCAATCAATGCATAAAAAATTTCATAAGAAAAACAAAACCATTTCCGGACACCTAAAGGAAGCTAACATTATTTCAGGCAATACTATATAAGTTTACTACATATTTGTCAGTGTGCTTCCTATGTTTGCCTACTTTCCACATCCATCCTCTCCCATACCCAAACCTATGAACCTCAGAATAATGCAAAGAGCAGGTATATTAGCATTTAAATGCTGATATTTATCTCTCTAACTAAAAACATGGTCACCCTGACTGATCTTGCTTGTGTGAAATTTGTATGGCATAGACACTACAGTGGGCTCTAATCTCACCTTCAAAATTAATTTTCTGGTTGCCACTCTCAGTTGGCACAGAGCCAGAAATTTGTTTTGGGGAATGCTTGGGGATACACCAGTTGCCAATACATACTGACATTTTGTCGCCAACTTGCACACATAGCAAAATCCATAGATTGCATTTAGGCAGCTACATATTTTTTTAAGGATAATACTGAAAACTAAATTCATTGTTCTTTGTAGGTAGGCTTTAAGAAATCTAACTACTATATTGAAAAATTGAATGTAGAAGGAGAGATGCCCCTGGGCTGGTTGTCTCCTCAGCAGACGCATTGTGGCTAACTGACACAATGCCCCCAAATTCCCCCAGGGCACGTGCCTGACACACAGTGAGTGATGAGAAAAAGTATGTAGTATTTAAGAGAATCTGAAAAGACTTTAACCATCAAAAATGAAAGGAAATATTTTGTTAATGTCTTAACATTGATGATTAGCAAAAAAGAACTCAGAAGA
Organism: Ischnura elegans; assembly: GCF_921293095.1. Lineage (NCBI taxonomy): Eukaryota > Metazoa > Arthropoda > Insecta > Odonata > Coenagrionidae > Ischnura > Ischnura elegans. The sequence goes on from NC_060248.1 coordinate 106,233,516, forward strand.
AATCATTTCATAAAAACAGCATAGCGTACAAGTAATTATGAACTAGTTTTCTTAGAAATACATTCAAAAAGTTCACAAAAGTAAAGATGAGTTTTAGTTATGATTAACAGTTTTACATTGGTGAGATAAATAAAGAATAAATCACCTTATTATCTGCAGTGGCATTGAATAGTCCATAACTATGCGTCTGTTGGGTACCATAGACACTTCACATGCACTCACATCAGCTCGCTTATGTTGAAGCTCTCCAACTAAACCAGTCCAATTGGGAATATTGTATGAGACTGATAAAACCACACCGTAAGCATATCCATCCAGTAAATTGATTGTGTGTCTGAAATTATTTACATTAAAACATTATCTAAGCTATTATTGAATGCTTTCACATTTAAGAAAGTTTCTTTCAATCTTTCAACAGAAGCCACGGATAATCACAGATTCTCTATTCCCATGTGCTTCTGTGTTAATTATAAAATAAATATGAAGGCAGAAAGGAGAAAGAAGGAAGAAAAACTTTCTGAAAAAAAATATTTAAAAAACAAATGTAATTAATAGCTAGATAATGCAACATTAGAGTTTGAATACTACAGAAGAGACTGCCTGTCTTTAAAATAATAATACTTACATTGAAATATTGCATAATGAACAATGAATTTTAGTGCCTTGATTAATGATTAAAAGCTAATGAGAGAAGCACTCATGACTTGCATAACTGTTTTTTTTATCTCAAAAAATAAAAAGAGTACCAATGGTGCCAATTGAAACACAGTACACTCATACATCATTACCTAGCATAATTGAAATTTCAGAGACAGCACTTCATACCTGATGTGAAGTAACATTTAACCCTTTCCTGCCTGCGTCTACGAGAGGAAAATCGTTTCCGTGCTATGAGTAGCAAAAGAATATTTTAAACCTTTCTGTACAGAGCTCTTTTTTGGGCTGGAGTGCCACTGGTATTCTCGTCCCTCTGACTTGGGATGCAACTCAACAGGGCACCCGGCTCTTACCCCGGCACTGGACTAGACCCTCAAACACTATCCTAACACGAGTTCATGGTCAACTTATTGCGTTTACCAGTGTTTTTTTAAACCAAATATTGCCCAATCTCCATTATTTGTAACACTAAAATTTCGTTTAAAAATTGCTTATGCACAGACCAAGATGAAGAATTAATTTAAAAGTATAAAAAAATTGTAGTAAGCAACAAAATGTATCATTGCAAAAACCATTGACAATATAGGTAACCACTTCATAGCGGATTCCGGCAGCAGCGATGATCATAGTGGGATCTAAGTGGGAGGTTCGGGCATAATTGCCAAGGAGTGGCCCTAATGTCTCCCCAAGCTGGGTCTCAGGCTGGGCCTGAATGCATGTGGAAATTGCTACCTTAGCAGTCACTTCCCTTCCCCGCATCCGCCATACCTGATGTCAGGTTGTTTGCAATGAAAAATCGATGACGGCTATTCCTGACATTAGGTCTTCTTCGTATGAAAATACTCGTCAGATATACTCGACATTTGGCACAAAAGGATTAATAAGTCACAAAATTTTAATTCAACAGTCAACATTTAGTTCCACTATAATAGGGTAGTTTCCTTCATCAAAGAAAACGAAAGGCATTGATTGCGATTCGTTATCCAACATTAGTGTATTCATAATATAGAAATTATTTCGTTTTAGAAATACCGGTTTAGACGAATGGCAATGGTCCATTTTTATCCTCATTTGAAAAGGGCCAGATTGGCGCCCATGCGATGCCACTCCACGTGACGACACAGGGACCTAGTTTCTATACGAGAAGATAGGAGTTATACATCGTCTGAGGTTACCAATGCATGCATGATGCACAGAGCTCAGGGAAACATGTCTTAATAATCACCTATTAAAACTGGCTAAGGTCAGAAAGTTTTCTTCGTTTGATAAGGTATTAATAATCCTTATTTAAGCCAAGTGCTACCAGCTAGCAGGGTACTCTGCTACCTGCTAGCATCCTGCGTCGTATCAGCACTCAAAGCCTCACCCCATGGTCAGCTCACTTGCGGCAGCGGGAACCAGAATGACGTCACACGGAGTTTTCCCATCATTCATACTTAGCTGTCGCATTTTCGTGCAATTGAAAATGTTCACTTTTCATTTAATCGCAAAAAATAGATATCGTCATTTAAAAATCTAAAAGCGTGAATTATGAACTCCGGAGTAATAATCTTTCGATTTAGGCAATAAAAAAATAATAGGAAACCACCCTATTATAATTCCAAGCAACGGATTCTATTCCATGATCTCAATTTTATGGGTCAATAAAAAATGTCTCCTATGATCATCGGGAGAATTTTGGCCAGAGGCCATAGAGGTTTAAGGACTAGTTATGAGATAATTATGGAGAATCACAGTACCTTTTACTATCACATAAGCTATGAGTGAAAGATCTAAGCTCTCATCATGAACAATACGTATACGACATCTTATTGGGTTTAGCTTGGGCTTATCAGGTACCAAACTTGAAAATATTTTACTTTCAACAAGCATGAAATACTACAACTATGACTCGTTGCACATAGCCAGTTTTATAACTACAAATACGAAATGACACACACAAGGCAAGATGCATCTTGGTAGGCAAACAACCAAAAGTTTTCATTTCAATTGTCCATGATAGATGTACTATATATTTGCTGCCAGAAATTACATATACACAGGTATTGCTAATCACAGACCAGTGGCGTTGCCAGGAATTTCGCTGGGGGCGGGGGGGTCCAAAACCAGGGGGGAAAATTTTTGAAAAACAGGGTACTAAGTAGAGGGTTTATAACTAATTGTAACACACTTTTTATAATCGAAAAAAAACATATTTGTTAAATAAATATTTAGTAAATTCATGATATTTCAATATTTTGTGTCCTTTTTATGAAGAAAAATAATTGTATTTTTATATTTTGGGGGGGGGGGTTTGGACCCCCCCCGATGCTGCCCCTCTGTCACAGACTGCCCGCAACTTAACTCCAAACACACCAATGCTGATTGTTTGAGTGGTCTTGGTCGTGTTCTCGTCAAAGAGTAAATGACAAAATTAGTCCTAGTCATGGTCATGCTAATACACTTATTCTACGCATACATTGGGCCAAGCGAATTTTGAGCAAAATTTTAAGCAGACCACAAGCTGCAAGTTAAGGTGACAGTGATTTCATACGCAAAGTGTTGATTCCATGTCAAGGCTGAAATGAGCAGAGGAGGTCTCAAAAATATCACTAGGCTCAGTCGTAAGTGAAATCCTGTAGATAGCAATCACTCAGAAACCACCTCGATTGGTTAAATAGAACAAAATTAATGCATCCGTAGCATCAGAGAGAAGAAGTCAAAAATCAACTCCACCCCACATCTGCCACCCCTTGATGAAAATTTTCTACCCATTGATTCGTTCCATACTGAAGTCAAAAACGAGAAAACCATCAAAAATTGTACATGAAAAAAACTTAACTGTAATCGTATCATGATGATGGGAAATTGTGGGAATCAAGGAATTAAAAAAATCGCAATACCTCCAGCCATGCAATTAATGAAGAAAATCATCATCACACAGTCTTAATACATTTGCTGGGATCTCTTGCTATGAGAGTTATGGAGGGGTGAATCCAATGGGGGACAACAAAAGTAATGTAAAAATAATTAAATGTTAATTTGATAATAAGAGTTGCCAAAATTCAAGAAATAATGAAAGACCATACCCATTCAGCATGGATGATCTATATGATCCCATTTATCAATTTTACCTAATAATCTGAATAAAATTGGAACACACAAATATTTACATTCGGATAAATATTAGAGTATGGTGTAGACTTCTTAAAACGATGACTCACGTGAAGTTCATAGTTTCAGATAGTATGTTAAATACTTCACCAAAGTAGCCACCAGATATCTTAGGCAGCTGAGTAACAGGATCCAGTAAAATCAATGTATAAAATGAAGACACCTATATTGAAAAGGCAACATTAACCACTATTAAAATTGATATTATTTTCCCTAATTTGTGAAATATGCATGAATAATTGACATTACCAAATCAATTCTTAACCCAGAAATGAGATACATTCAATTAAATTTAAGGTTATTATGGATGTTTAGGAATAATGATACGTACATTTACAGTTACAACCCTAAGATTAAATCCATATAAATTGGATCTTCTGAACAGCTTTCCTTCTGGCTTATTGAGACTGAAATTTCCAAGCTGAAGTTCAACAGTAGAAAGAGAAGTGTTTGTGCTAGGAGATTCTGTTTCAGTCACGTCAACTGGAATCCATCTCCCAACAAAGCTCTGATGAACTTCTTTTTGCAAAATGTAAATATCCAGCAACTGGAATGTAACACAGCAGTAAATATATATGTATAAAGAAGTGAGGGAGAGACATTTGCAACAATGTATTATGACCCCTTAAGGCATCTGTCAGAATCTAGACTCCAATTGTTACAAATTCTAATTTCAAACAGTGGAGATTTTTTACAGCAGTGATCTTTTACTGTGCTTGAAGAAGTATATGTAGTTAGACAATGCAGAACCTTTGTCTCCCAGATATTTTTAATCCTTCATTTGATAATGAGGAAGTGTTTGAAGAGAATATAAAGAGTTTGAAATTTGAATCATCTGTGAGAGAATTTTCATTTGATGCAGGTTCATTCATCAGGCAGGGATGACTCAATTATTCACTTCACCAAGAAAGGGAAGAGTATCTTCGTCAAAAAGTCCCCAGTCTGAAGACTTAGATAGAGGAGAAGTCGAAGGTTGAATTTTGGTCAACATGCTTGGAAGCATGTTTTTGAGAAAAATGATAACCCACCTAAATACCATGAGGAATATCAAGAGCTACCCAAATCAAAGTATACGCCACTTTGATCAGTTTCGTCTATTTATTTCTTACTGATGTTCTTTTGAAAACACTGGTCAAGGAAACAATTAGTACACTAGTAATTTTGATGATATGACTTACAAATCTATCACTATAATCTCGCTCCTGTAAGTGGAAAAACATTACATTATCTGAAATGAAAGGTTTCACTGCCTGCATTACAAATAGACGACTAACAATAAATTCATAATGGTTTTCATCACACAACTCACAATGTCTACCCTGGTTCCACAAATATTACAATGGAGAATTCTACAGTCAGCATGTTAATGTGTTGTAACCCACGTATTATAATGGGTTTACCAAAGTCATCACTTGTGTCACTGTTGGACAGAGCAATCCTAATTCCAGGGATAAATAAGCAACAGAAATTTACATTCTTGTTGAAGCAGTCTATCAAACTCAAAACTTTTCCACGTTATTCCTTGCGATTATATACATTATATGTTTAATATTGAGAATAAATGGATCACTCTCCACTCATCCCTAGACTGAACACTTTTGAAATCCGCTTAAAATGCATCCAAAGTGGCATCAGAAATCAAGATTCAAGGGACAGACTGGTGCCTCCTCTATGTAGAGCCTCCAGTCAGGTTCTGTCAAAAGTTTCCCAGAAACTGTTATCAGACAATTACCAAATGTTTCTGTCCAGCTGACACAAAAAATCTTGCTTGACTCGGTGAACCGGGATATGACCTATGTACCAAAATCTCATTGATCATCCAAATATATTGCTCAAACACATTTTTACCCCACTCATACACTTAGTCAGTGGATGAGGAAAGGGCTGAGTCGGGTTATAGAGTGGAAGAAACGGTTTACTTGCATAAAATAAGGAGGAAAGAGATTTCATTCATGGAGAAGAAAATATTGTTGATGGCCCTGCGTGTAAGAAAGGTTTATTCTAAGTATGACACCAGCAGAAAGGGTTAATAAATTTCAAAGTAAAACATTAAACATAGTATTAATGCCTTGGTATTATTCATGTCTATCGAGTAAAAGAGGTTGGCACTAAAAGGGCTGGAACTCAGTACATACTTCGATGATAGATTAAATGTAATTTTAAGTATTTCTTCGATGATTCAACACTAAGTAAATTTATGACAACATATTTTAAAAATGAAAACATGAAGGTACATACATTACCTCAACAGTCCCATCTGTACTGCAAAGTCCTATGGTAATATCACTGTCGACATTAATATCCAGTTGCTGCAACACACCTTCTAGGGATGCTAATATTTTTTGGTTAGTTAAAATGAGCCACTTGTATCGTCCACGAAAATGATTTGCTTTGGAGGCCTTAAAATACAGGATTCACAACATGTTATGCCAAAAGTATAAGGTTCAATGAATATCACACTTCAGGAACAAATAAATTATTCACAAAATTTTACATTTATGAGCATCTCTAACTGCACAAAAAATACCCTAACTAAATATCAAAGGAGCTTACTCTGCAGTACATAAAGTTTTATAGTTGAGTAATTAATCAACCTTTATTAAATAATTAATAGATTTACGTTAGGTACTATTCCAAGTCCTTTTCAGCTTAGGTCTACAGAACATTGAGGTAGTAATGAAAAAAAACCATGTATGAAACATACAAATATTTGTAGTTTCATGTAACACTACTTTACCTTCCTGAGATATTCCACTGCTTCAGCAGAATTGTCATATATGACGACAATCAAAGGAGCAGGTATAACTGCCAAAGATGAATAAAGGGACCACATCTTTTCGAAAGCAGTTGAATTGTTTGCATCTTTGAGGAAAGGTAAAATTTGTAAGTGAACAAATTTTGATGAAGCAGCTCTGATTATACTCTTCAGTACGATGTAGTCAAGTTCAAATATTCCTTTTGAGAGAAAAGTAAAAACCATATTAAATTTTTATGATAAGTTGCTGTTTTTTTGTTTCTCCAGAAAACAGAAAATATGGATGAGCATGATCTTTGAAAAATAAGAAAATTTTAGGGCCATTCAAATTCATGTACAAGGTGTGAGGTGCACATACTTTTTCACCACAAATGGAAAGAGTATTACATGAAATGGGCTGACCTAGTGGAGCAATACCATTATTTCAGCTCCCAATACCAAAAACGACCAAGATTCTTCACATTTACATTAGAAATCAGAGCCAGGATAGAAAAAGACGAAAGTTTGTTGATCGAACAAGATTCACACCACGTTAAAATTTGTGCAAAAACTTTTTCCTTGATCAGAGTTCTATAAAAAGGGCAGAACACGCATGTATTTTGGACAGTAATTTGAATGAAGCATAAACAATAATATGTTATGTTAAAAGAAGAAACATAAATTGAGATAAAACCTAACACTCAATTAAAATCACGGATAATGAATTCAATTCCATATCAAGCAAAGCACCATAAAATTTCAACATAAAATAAATAACTACAAGAGAACTGAATATTGATATCAAAATGATAAAAATAACATAAAAACGGAAAAATAAACCATGAGAACAATTTTTAAGCTATACAGCTAAGCATACATTGAAATCAACAGTCCACCAGTTGACTTTGCAGGCTCCGAATAATTTCCTTAGAAACTGCTTCACGCGAGACGCCCGTGTATTGTGGGGTGCATAAACACGACTGAACGGCGTTATGAAAATGCAACCCACTCACCGTAAGCATTAAAAACTTTATCCGTTCAATTGCTCCTGATTTTTTATGCGCAACTCGCAACCTTATAATTTACCTTCAAGTCATCAATCATAATTTCGACACAAGATTTTGAGGCGACTTCGGAAGTACAGTCGACTATTGAAATAGCGGGTAGAAAATGAGGCTGAATGGGAACTGTGTGACTTCATTTAATTTCGACGCTCTTGACCAGCTAGCGCTAAATGCGCTTAACCTCCAATTACTTGTCCTCGTCCACCCAACACCCAACCTGTGCATGACCTTCAACCCTTGGGACTATCATCTCATTCTGGACTTCACCCTACATCTCTTCGATTTTTTTCAAGCTGATACAATACCACATTTCCAATTTCCCTAAATTAATTAATGTAAACGTCTTCGAAATTGTGACAACTTGGCAATAATTCCAAGCCTCGGTAAGGACTGATGAATGTAATTTGTCCAAAAAAATTGACAAAATAGAAAAAAAATCGATTTGAAAATAATGCTGCAAATCACCGCGCAAAAAGTCCATTAAGCGGAGGCTATTATATTGTCGAAAATTCTCTCCATGCATTTAAAATAAACAGCGACCTAGTCAGTAAAAAAATCACAGGAGGGTCACTTTGCAAGTGAACAGTTATTTAGAATGCAAGATGAATGGGAACAATTGTGTCGTAAGAAGAAAAGTACCACTGGTTTCTTCCACAAGGATCATTCGAGTTTTTACGTTCAATATGGCACCCTAGAAAAAAAGAAGAAACCTACGTAGAGATGGCGATATGGATTCTGTAAGAATATTTACAGGAATGTGGGTATGCGGGGATAATAGTCCAACTCGGGGGCACTTTTAAGGGATTCGCCCTGTCGCGTCTGTTGTAAGCTCCAACGCCAGTACAGATGCGACTTAAAGTTTGGTTACCACCTCAGAATCCGGAGGGGCCAAGTTCAAGGGCTGGCTCTGGCAGCACACATTCCATCTCTATCAATACCGGTTTTTTTTATCGAAGTCATGATATTCACAATAGCTTTCCCTCCCTCGGACCGGGAATCGAACCGCGGACCTTAAGCTTTTAGAGCCACTGCGCAGACCACTACACTATCCAGGATCCTTGAGTCCCATGACAATTTACCGAGGTTCATGGCGCTAGATGTTGAGCCCTTACGGTCCATCAAGGAACGCAAGGTAACCACTGGCAGTGATAAGAAGCCACTACTGAACCCCTTTACTATACGCTAGGGCCGCCCATGGCGGTAACGCTCCTCGCACATAACACGTTTTCGCCCGTGCGGGAAAAAACCGCACGGGACTTTTCCTATGTCCACTGAAGAAGTTTACGAGATCTTTGACATTGTACGGTTGAAACACGGGCACGATTTTTAGCCGCATTGTTGCCGTCCAGTGCCAATGGGGCCACACGGCTACCGTATCTTCTTTCTGCTTAGTGATCCACGAAACCAAATGCACACTTTCACACTAGAAATTTTCAGCCGTGCACGATTTAAAACCGTGCTGATTTTTCCCGCACGGGCGAAAACGTGTATTCCGCCGCGGCGGCGAAATTTGTAAAAATTCCTTTGGATCAGGAATCGAACCACAGACCTCTGAATTCCCGGGCTGCTGCGCAGACTACATATCGATGGCTAAATTCTAACAACACGTATCTAAAAAATAGCAACTTTTCGGGAGAGAAAAAAAAATATTTATTTTTTTAATTGTACGTAATTTTAATTGAAATTAAATACCAAAAATACATCAACCGGAAAAAGAAGCATAAATTTGCAAACAAAGGGTTGTTTTTGCTCGAATTTTAATTTTTATCAGCAACATTAACTCAGACCGGCCAAATTTTGATATACGTGTTGTTAGAAATTAGCCATCGATATCCAAGATCCTTGATTCCCATGGTAAATTCCGATGTTCATGGCGCAAGATGTTAGTACGGTAGTCAATGCGAGTACTTACCACAGTAACTCATCCTCCCAACGTAAAAAATGAATCGAGTGGTTTATTCGAGTCTTACCGTTTTTCAGATTGGTCATCACATCGGCTCGTAATATGGAACGCGCGTCCATATATTGCAGTAGAAATGCTGTGGGGAACCCTCCAAGTTCTTCCCCTTTCACGTATTCCACTCGGAAGATAATAGGTGTTAATAGGAAAACTAATTTCGCCACAAATTTTCCGGTCATTACAAAATGCTAACTCAGAAACGAGTCGAACTTAGGTTGGGGTTAAATAGGTTTAGTCAAACTAAGGCGCTACTGACAACAGTAGCCTTTTCGAAAAGAAGAAGAAATGACGTATCTCCCCATAAAAGTTAAAAGGAAAATGTGACCGAGTCTCACCAGTCGTAAAAAATCCAAAACGAATTCATCTTCCTTTTGAAGTTAACCGAACCTAGGTCAGGAAAGTGAAGTCATTGATAATTTTTTTTATTCAATGACCTCCATAGCTATTCCGAAAGAGAGTAGATATTCGGAGGGTGTCATCGAAAAGGTTTTTCCACGGTCATGCTTTATAGAATTTCGCCTGTCACGGTGACCTTTGATCTCAGGAGACCTGCCCGAGAAAAGCAATAATACGGATCAATCTTTCCCATTCTTAAATGAGAATACTTCAATAGCCGACGTGACTAATGCTCGCTCCAAACCGTAACCCACATTACAGCTTTTTATCAATACATAAAGTTCCAAGGGGAGGAGCAGATCAGAGGTTTCAAAAAAATAAAAAAAGACAATTTTTTTACGTCATTTTCTTCCTCAGTAGAGGAAAACAGACTCGTACAGGAGAGCGAAAATATTTTTTTAAATGGCAATTAATTAGGAGTTAATTTATACCGGATCTGTATCGATTTTTGAATCATTTAACTAAGAATAAGAAATTTAGATTTTCCTCTGTTCAACTGGAAAAAACATAAACGCACTTTCCGTCAAAACACATCTAAAAAAGTATCAAATCTTTAAAGAAACGCTAAAAATACCCTGATTTACCTTCAGGGGAAAATCCACCAGGGAGAAATATTAAAAACCATTATTGCAAAATTGCAGACAGTCGAAATGAAATTTTATGCCAGGAAATAGAAAGAAAGACGAAGTACTACCATAAGCTAACTACCAAAAATTAATTTTTGATAAGTGCACGAGAAAAATCGCAATAAGAAATACAGCGATTTGTGGACAACAATAGAAGTTCTCAATAGGGATTGCGGTAGCTAAAAATTCTCTGGAAATAACGCACTGGGTCTGCGTCGTTACCTGTCGAGGCTAAAACGGTTCCTATCCCTCATATCAACCGTATTGGGGCAAAAAAAAAACTACCCTGAAAATTTCATCCCCTCAAAACGGCAATGAGAAGAAATAATAATTTGCCAAAGCCACGGAAAATGAGTGAATATCACGACCTAAAAACGTATGAATGGGGATTGGCTCGAGAAAATAAGTGGTTTATCCTTTCTTTAGGCGAAATACATCACAGTGATGTAACCGAAGCAGGTCGGTTAAGTGGGACAGCCCCAGCCATCAATTTTGAAGGAACCCACCCCTCTTCTCACACCCCCTTCCCAGAGGGTTCTTGAAGGAAGACATTATTATATTAGGATTAGGGTGTATTAAGATAACAATATATTAGGATTTTTTATGGATTCACTCCCATTTGAAGGATCCAATACAACTGCAAAATCCACGTTGGAATTAGATATACATAATTTCTTTTGAGAGGTAGCATATCCATGGAATGAGGTATCATCATCATTAGTCAGCTATCCTAAGATTGGTTTGAGGCAGCTCTCCATTCCTCTCTCCTATCCGCTAGCCTCTCCATAGCGACATATTTCTTCTATTTTTACATACTGTATAATGTTCTATTTTAACTCATTCGGGGCCGTCCATTGCCCTTCTACCTGTCCTCCTACAATTGTTTTTATCAGGCCATTATGCCTCTGAATGTGGCCGACAAAGTTGTCCCGTCCTCTCCTAAAGGTTTTTAGGAGAGTTCTCTTTTTCTTCCACTCTTCTTTGCTATACCTCATTACTTACTCGGTCAATCCATTCTATCTTTATCATTCTTTGGTAAAACACATTTTGAATGCTTCCACTCTTGACTTCTCCACTAATGTGAACGTCCAAGCCTCATCTCCATAGATAAACATGCTCCATTTGCAGCATCTGATGAATTTTTTCGTTACTTCTATGCTTGCATTCTAAGCTGTAAGAAGATTCTTCTTTTTGTAGAAAGCCCTCTATCTACTGACTATTTCTTTCTTGCTCAGTCCATCATTGATAATTCAGATTCCTAGGTTAGAAAACTATTTCACCTCTTCAAGCTTTTATTTTCCTAGCTTAATTTGTGTCCTAGTTTCCTCCCTTTTGCTGCATACTACATAATATCTTGGTCTATTTTTTGGTGATTTTTAGCTGACATCTGGTCATTGTCCTTTCCATATTTGTCAGTCTTCTTCAAATCATTCTGTCTCAGCCATGACTGCTATGTCATCTGCAAATCGCAGAAATGAAGTATAGGTATACATCAAATTGATTGTATCAGGCGAAACTTCGTGGACAATATTGTTAACATGTTAAGTAAATGAAAACCAAAATTTTGTTATTCCACATACAATTCATTTGGAGCTGGTTTTGACTTAAAGGTCATCCTCTCTTTCTCACAAATTCTCATCCTCAGATTCTCACAAACATGCAGGCACACAAGAGGTGGATGGACAAACTGCTGGGGGTGGGTAGGGATGAGTTAGAGAGGACAAGGTATCAGTGGGTCATAAGGGAAGGGGTGAGTGAGTCAGGAGGTTGAATGGGCCACTGATTGGTATGGCAAAGGTACTGAATGAGTTTATTCAGAAGGGGTTTAAATTGCACTGATATACCTTCTATTGGAAGTGTTGACAGTCTATAGTGTGAATGTCTAATACACAAAAATTTGCTGACAACATTTTCACCACAATGGACACTTTTCAAAATTTCCAAATGTTCAAGTCCATCCAATCCCTCGTTCCCTCAGAGCAAGAAATGGAAAATAACATTGAAGTGAAAGAGAAAACAGAGGTGGAAAGAGTACCTGGAGCTACTCTATGATTTAAATGACTCTGACTCTGGTTTTCTTGATGACGATAACCGTAAAAAAGTAGGCAAGTTTCCTCTTGTGAAATCATAGTTAAAGGCTGCACTCAAAGATTTATGAACACATTAAGCACCTAGAACAGTCAATATTATTTCCATGATATTTAAAACTGCTAGCGGGAAGACTGACCAAATTTCATTCTTCTTTCAGGGCACTAGGGCCAAAAATAGAAAATAATACAACCAACAATACCTTACTTCACTGGCAGGAGCATGGATTGGAGGCCAGGAGTTGTGGCAGAAAAGCCTGGTCAAGCAACATGCTTCAACCAGGTGGTGATGATCAACATATCCCAAATCATATACTCATTACAGAAGCTCCATTAGATTTGAATCCATTTGCAGGCCTCTGTAAAGGACATGATTTTCTATTTTTTACCATAAAGATTTTGGATGCTTAACAAAAGGGGTAGTGAGTGACAAACATAGCTGCAACAGTGTTTTGCAAAAACATACCTGTATGTAAACTGATCACAGCAACTGAAACTGCTCTCTACAATGACAGCAAGTCTGCAGATGTGGAAAGTGGAAAAATGAATTGATTACTGCAGAAGTCTGGAAACAATTGTTCTAACTGAAAGCAATCAGAAATTCTGGAAATGAATAAGAGGTAGTGGTAAATTTTGTAAATAAAAAAAAGCATAAAATGGAAAATTTTGCACAGAGTTCATGATTTCCTCATTCCCGCAATTTTTCTAACAGGCAGTGGTGGAAATTTTGTTACTTCTATTTGTACTTACCAGAGGTGGGTATTACTGAAATACACTGCTGCTTCAGGCCAAATTTGAGCATGGCTTGACTACTGAACTCTCAGTTGCTAACGTAACATGACTAGGGAAACTTAGGCTCTTACTGACATCCTCTGTTATTTCTGTACAGATAAACATAATGCTTACTGTCATTGTATGCTTTACGAGAGTGAGAGCTGCTTTGAAAGATTAAGGACCAGAGCCAGATGTAACACCTCATATGTGTACTCATAAGGCCTGTTTACATTATACATTAACACCTACGAATGCATGAACCAAATTAGAACAGGTTCTATTTTCCATTCATGTATTCGCCCAAGTTGGGTGGCTACACGGTGAATTTTTGTGTTCATTCTCGCTAATACTTAAAGCCAAATATAAAAATGATGATCTTAAAATACTCCAGTAAATTTAATGTAAAAAGTAAACTTAAATGAAAATATCGTGTTGCCCACAATTTATTGACAGAGTACTATACCTACTTCAATTGTTATACAATCATCCTCAGGTTCTTATAAAAACTAACAAAAATTCCATTTCCAACATTTATATGTATGTATATCTTCAAAAATAGTGGGGGGAGGAAGAGGGGTATAGGATCAGAAGGAAGAATGTGAGGGGGGAGAAAAGAGGAAGTTGAAATAGGGGTGGGGTTTTGTGGGGGGGGGGGTGGGGGTTTAGGAAGAGGCACAGAAACGAAGTTGAGATATTACATCATACAAACAAACAAAAACCTCCGGACTTGCACCATATCACAAAGTAAAAGGTGAGGAAGTGGGGTTACATCAGTGGGGGATAATGTCGAAAATATGGGAGTGGAAAATAAACTCATTTTCGTTCAGTAAGTTAAAATTCTTCTATTTCTTTTCACAATTTCCCACTGTTTGGCTGCATCTAATCTCTATCCTTTTTCTTGGAATCCAATGATTTTAATGTCAAATTTGGATGTATGGTTTTCTTCCATCAGGTGCTTTGCAAAATAGGGCTTGGGGTCATGGTTCTCTAAGCACCTTTAGTGTTCAGACACACGAGTACAGAAGTTCCTCCTAGTTTGGCCAATATACACCCCCTCACACAAGTCACATTTGAGTTCACACACACCACATTGATGCATACCATCGAGAGAGTCCTTGCTATTGTTGAAAAAAAGTTCTTAAAAGTTCTAGGCGAATGAAAGCTAAAAAACACGATACCTACCTCTAGGAAGAGATTTGGCTGCTTGGTGTGAAATTTTACCCAAATAAGGAAGCCTTACCCATTTTTGCTTCTTATCATTAAAAGTTTTTAAAGGGAAATTTGTTTACTGGCCAGCATCTTTGTTTTATTATTTAGTAGTTCGTGACTAAATTATCGTCGTACCCATTGGCTTTGACAATTTGTTTAATGATATTTATTACTTTCAGAAGATTATTATTACCAAGGGGGATTCTCAATGCTCAGTTGATCATGTGGTTAAAAGCTGATGTTTTGCAGGACCATGGGTGGCAAGAGTCATATGATATAACATGGTCAGTAAAAGTGGGTTTTCGGAAGATAGCAAATTTGTTCTTGTTCTTGGAAGTAGATATACTTAAGTTAAGCAAATTTAAAATTCCGCATGATTCAGTCTCCATTGTAAAATTAATAAAAAATTGTAGAGAGTTTAAGAAAGTTAAAAAATGGTATGCTTGCCACTGGCTGCCTGTCCAACAACACAAAACATCGATCACATCCCTGTACCAGTAAAACACATTTAATGAAAGGGGAACTTTAGACTGAAATAGTTTATTCTCAAGATGGTCCATAAAAATTTCTGCTATAAGTGGAGACAAAGGTGACCCATAGCAAGTCCATCTTCTTGAGTGTAAAATTGTTTATTGAATAAAAAATAATTTTGTTTCATCCAATCACTCTTGTGATCAGTTCATCTCTGATTACTGGATTAATAGCAGAATCCTTCAAAAGTAAAAAAAGTAGCCAAGATGAACCATAGCCATCTTACAAGGATCACAAACCATAAAACCTGAGGTAAACTTTACACACTTCTCTCATACATGCATAAAGAATAATTACTATATGAACAATTGGAGACTAGACAAGTAAATTGAAATTGACCCATTCCTAGCCATAAAAGGCTTAATGTTTCTAAAATATTATTTATTGAAACAGGTAATTGAGTGAGACATTCAAAGTTACACATGTTTTATTTGTAATCCACCTTCTTCTCAGTATACTACGCTACAGGCTAGTGAGGGCAAAAGACCAAGTCCGACTAATGGTACCAGAAGTTTACCACATTCCATCCAAATGCTGTAAGATTTACAAATATCACCAAGATGGGTTGGATAGAAGAGATGCGCCTGAAGGAGCATTGTCGCTACTTTGGTCTTTACCAAATGGAAAAGTAGGCAATGGCAGAACACACCAATAAGGGGAATCATTGCATCCCGTGTGAAGACATCACAGTGCTGGGTGGTTCTAAAGGATTATTGGCAGCGGCTCACTAAGGAGGCAGTTAAGATTCTCCTCAACAACAATAACATAAACATGGACCAAAACCTTGTCCTTAGCAAGATTTGGAACCCATAAATAAAAAAATTACAGCAGTGACAGGACACCACCTATCAACGAAGACCCAGTTGATGCAGAATTGTATAAATAGTCAGAAAGACAGAACATCCGCATCATACCTCAACCCTGAAGGTGCTTGGAAAGAATTCTAGCAAAACGTCAGCCAACATGGACCATCTGACCCCATGTAATACCCAAGAAGAATCCATTCACTGGCTTTTACAGACCAATAGCAACAATCAACTCTCCAAATGTTTGACAGTAGTCAACTATGTATTTACATATGATTAAAAAGAGTACCTTTAATAGTACAATTAATTCTTAAATAGGGTGGTTTCCTATTATTTTTTATTGCCTAAATCGAAAGATTATTACTCCTGGAGTACGTATTTCACGCCGTTAGATTTTTAAATGACGATATCTATTTTTCGCGATTAAATGAAAAGTGAAAATTTTCAAGCGCGCGAAAACGCGACGCGTAAGTATGAATGCCGGGAAATCTCTCCGTGTGACGTATTTCTGGTTCCCGCTGCCGCCCTGTAAGGTGACCTTGAGGCGAGTTGAGCGCTAATACGACACAGGCTGCTAGGGGGTAGCTGAGTACCATGCTAGCTGGTAGCGCTTGGCTTAAATAAGGATTATTAATACCTTATCAAATGAAGAAAACTCTCCGACCTTAGCCAGTTTTAAAAGGTGATTATTAAGACATGTTTCCCTGAGCTATGCGCCTCATGCATGCATTGGTAACCTCAGACGATGTATAACTCCTATCTTCTCGTATAGAAACTAGGTCCCTGTGACGTCACGTGGAGTGGCATCGCATGGCCGCCAATCTGGCCCTTTTCAAATGAGTATAAAAATGGACCATTGCCATTCGTCTAAACCGGTATTTCTAAAACGAAATAATTTCTATACTATGAATACAGTAATGGTAGGTAACGAATCGCAATCAATGCCTTTCGTTTTCTTTGATGAAGGAAACTACCCTATTATAATAAATTATGTATCCATACACACATGCAAATTCATGATGACAATTTTGCATCTTAAAATGCAAGCAAAATATTACATGACACACTTTTTGTGCAAGCTATTAGCGTAGGTTTGTCCAAAATATGTATCCTTGACATCAGATGGATGAAAAATTCATCATCAGCCTGAACTTTTAAAGAATTGCACCTGATGATGGCAATTTCCACAGGAGAGGGTAAGATACAATACACGGATAAATGATTTCTACTCTCACACAAACATGCACACAATGTAACAGTCGAATAAATACCTTATCTCTGATTAGGACATAAAGACCATTTCTTAAGATATCTTAAGATTCATCTACAGATGAGAGGGGTCCAACTCACGTATGTTCATTTACTTGAATTTAAATCGTCTTTAATTTCTTCTTTTATTTTCTGCAACCTCGCACGAGCTCTGAAGAATGCAGAAACAACACTATCAACACTGGAGAGGAGAGTACTAGCACCGACACTCCTTGCACTCATAGGAACTAAATTTTTCTGCTCAACTGAATGTGCATCAGTTAGCCCAAGAGGGTCTTCACAGGCTTTTGCAGGATTTTTCACCACCAAAACATTGTAACGTACATTTACTGACCCACTGGTAGCTGCATGAACTCCATGGCGACTCAAAAGGTTACCCTGAAACAGGAAATAATTAGAAGTTAAAATATTGCACTTAAATAATGATGAGACCATAAGATAATCTCAATAAGTCATGAGTGCTGCCGACTGATAGGGGGGAAGGGTTGCCTAAGAACAGATGGCGGGAAAAGGGAGAGGTGCAGGGTTAACATAAAGGAAAGTTCATAGCATTTATAGTATTCTTGTTAACATTTCTTACTCATCAACACCATACTAACATCAGGGGTGCATTTTGATTTTTGGTTTTGGAGGAGGGGGAAATTCATTACTTGGTGGTATTCAATACCTCTCATCAATAATATGTATCTGAGATCTGAAATGCCTAGATGAGCGCTTTTATTTATAGTGGCCATGTACGTGAAGTATAAGTACTTTGACAAGGAGAAAACCCAATATTGATGTCATGGATTCTATGGGCAAACTTCTCCGACAGGAGAATGAATCAACGGTCATTGCATTATCATCCTTAGGGCTTTATCATCAGTACCATCTGATGAATCAAGGAATTTTCGAATTTTCACAGCAATAATAACAGAATTTAAAAAAAATATACTACTTTCAACAACTGAATTTGAGTCATGTTCTAAAAAAAGTAATTTCAATCTTCATGACAAGTCATTTTCATATTTTTTCAATGTAAAATATCAATGACCAAAAATCATTGGTAAGTCATTCCTCATCGAATAAATTAATACAGCGATTACTAGGAGTGTATATGAAAACGAAAGTGGAATTTTTGAAAAGCTAAAATAAAAACTTCCAAAACTTGCTTCAACTCTAAAAATATGAACATTTCAACACTCTTACACTCAAAGTATTAGGGATTCCAGAGTATTCCAAGTCTTCAAGTTCAGGAGATCCACCCATGAAAAACCTTCTCAATTCTCCTACAGGAGAAATACTCAGAGGACGCCATGTAGTAATTGATACTTCATGAGGACCAGGATGTAGAGCCAGAATGGTGTGGCCATAGCCTTCTGTTCTGTGGCGACCCCACCAATCAACAGATGAAACACGAACTAGCATTTGAGGCCAACTACAAGGAGTAGAAGCTGCAATAAATAGAGTTCTATTGGAATACACACAAAATAGAAGGAGGTAAATCGAAAGATAAGATTCATGCAAGCTCAATGCCATAGCCATCAAGTTTAGATGCACGAACATTTTTATGTACCATGCTTTAACATTGTGCAAGCAACCAGAATGCACATGATGACATAGATGGCATCACTTAACGATATGTATGTACTGAAAATACCAGGGTTTTTATACACATACTGAAATATGATGCATACGCACAGCTAAATGCAAAGTAAGTACCTGTGCATATGTATACTGAAACATTTGTTGAAGTTTGCAAAGGGATTTACAGCAGCATTTTCTACCTAACTATTCACTGTCAATATGTCGCACCCACTGAGGTATGGTGCAACACCTCTTTAGGTAGGTTTCACACCAAACACAGGAGTAACATATTTTCAATTATATTGAATAAGGATAGAGAAAAATAAAAAATTACAAACATCTAATCACCTGATTTTGAACAACAGCTCTCAATTGGACATTTGGGAGAAGTTACTTTTAAAATCTACATATGTACATAGTTATCATTTTCACATACCTGACTCCAAAAGAATATGTTCCATGTTAACAGTCAACTGTACTTCAAATAAATGTCCAAAATATAGAACATCTTTTTTCTCATGGTTTACGGTTGATAATGAAGTTTGAGTGATGCCAGATAGTTTATCTGGATCACTAGCAATCCAACCTGAGGCACCAAAGGGAGAGGAAAAGATAACCAGCTTCAAATAATTTACAAAGTGAGAAAGTTCAAATTAACAAAATTGCCACCAAAGTCATGTAGGGCATTATGGTGTTGTTTACTTTTTTTCATTTTTTTGTTGGATTTTACCGAACTTTGAAAAGTTAATGTTCATTCCACAAAATTTTAGGGCAGACACAAATAATTGTAAATTGATCTCTTATGCATGAAGACAGAGCTAAGCACAATGCTACACAAAATTGTTAATGGTATGAGCAAAAATTGGTAAACAATTACAATATATAATACCTGTCAACATGGCAATGTTACTTCTAGGTAGGTAACCAAACTCGGTGCTCTCTTGGTGATAAAAAAATGTTTAGATCTGATAATACACTTATTATAACTTCGAGTGTGGCATGGACAATGACAGCAATGGAAAATCAAGGCCTCTAGAATGGGGTGAAACAAAAGAATCATGAGGATCATATGGATCGATTGAGTAAGAATTGAGGATAACCTAAAAAGAGAGGGAAAGATGAGAAGCTTCATTAAAACCTGATAAGAAGACATAAAAACCAAACTGGCCATATTTTGAGACATGATAGCCAAATGAGGTTATTCTTTGAGGGACAAGTAGATAGCAAGAATGGAAAAAGGAGACCTTGAATAAAATACATGAAACAGGTAAAGAAGGATGTGAAAGAGAAGAAATGAATAGATGTGAAATGATTAGCTGACAATAGAATTGAGTGGAGAACTGTAACCAATCTTAGGATTGTTGACCAGTGGTGATAGGATGAGGGTAATAGGGTGGTTTCCTATTATTTTTTTATTGCTTTAATCGAAAGATTATTACTCCTGGAGTACGTATTTCACGCTTTTAGATTTTTAAATGACAACATCTATTTTTCGCGATTAAATGAAAAGTGAAAATTTTCAAGCGCGCGAAAACGCGACGCTTAAGTATGAATGCCGGGAAATATCTCCGTACGTCGTATTTCTGGTTCCCCCTCCCGCCCGGTGAGGTGACCTTGAGGCGAGGCTTAGCGCTGATACGTCGCAGGATGCTAGCGGATAGCTGAGTACCTTGCTGGATGGTAGCGCTTGGCTTAAAAAAGGTTTATTAATACCTTATCAAACGAAGAAAACTTTCCGAACTTAGCCAGTTTTAATAGGTGATTATTAAGACATGTTTCCCTGAGCTCTGTGCCTCATGCATGCATTGGTAACCTCAGACGATGCATAACTCCTATCCTCTCGTGTAGAAACTAGGTCCCTGTGACGTCATGCGGAGTGGAATCGCATGGGCGCCAATCTGGCCTTTTTCAAATGAGGATAAAATTTGACCCTTGCCATTGGTCTAAACCGGTATTTCAAAAACCAAATAATTTGTGTATTATGAATACACTAATGGTGGGTAACGAATCGCAATCAATGCCTTTCGTTTTCTTTGATGAAGGAAACTACCCTATTAGCTTTCACAGTGAGTTCAACAAGGCTTTGTGAGTTTTTTTAATCCCATTACACTATATCCTAATATAAGTGTCTAGTTAACACAAAAAGTCATAATTTGAAAACTAATACGTAGCTGTTACGGAGTAAAACATTTCAAGGCCTTAGCCAGCAAAATATCACGGTAAGTTTTCATGGAGAGGAGTATTTGATTTGCAGGTGCTCATTTATAAGGGGTACACCTGAGGCTATATCTCAGAAACATTTCTGGGGAGGAGCGGGGGTTTGAACAAGAGGCCTGCAAGCAGTTGCTTAAACAAACACTCTGTGTAGTGATGGAATGATGTCAGTCAAAATTGATTTTTAATCACATTTAAAAGCTCAAGCTCAACTTTTCAACATGCATACATCAAAATTTGAAACAAAGGATCGATTAATCAAAAAAATTGACAATTCTTTTTTAAAATGCAGTTTGTACAAAAACATGTTTATTACATGTTTGAAAAACACACATACAAAAAAATACACATTTGAAATGTAGAAGGAAATCCCAAAAATATAGTAAAAATACATGCGTGAGTTATTAGTAGCAAAAATTTACAAATGCATGCACATTTAAGTTTTGGGATCACCCCTTGGAACCATTCGGCTACAATAAAATTTTAGGAAAGATCAACTGATTGCAATGCTTTCTTGATGATTGAGAACGTGCTTTCCAATTTTACCGGCCTTTGATAAAAATCTCTCACTTGGGACACATGGCATTATCATAGGCTAATAATGACACTGCTGAGATCAAACAAAATGGACAAGATTGAAGTAAAAAAATTGAGTTTCGATTGAAACTCGAAGATCAAGGATCGATTCGGACTTTCTTGATCTTTAGCATTTAAAATTAGAGTTTAAATTTCAAACTAAATAGATTTTTCCATCACTAATTCTGTGGCCACCTCCGTGAGAGTGTGTGAGAGATAGAGAGGGCACTTAATCCAAATGCTCCCCGCTGTATTTCACAAATATTTCTGATGTTCTCTGATAGAAATGAATAGTGGTCAGCCATGAAATTGTCAAACAGTCCATGGGCAGGGGCAGAGACGCTTACATAAAGAGGTGCTCTGCAGGGAAGGAGATGGCTTGAACTTTTCATTTCTATTAATTGGAAAGTAAAATGTTAAACCTACTCCTTAGAAATGGAATAATTGATCCAACCAATTACTTTTAGTGCACAGATAGCCTTTACTCCAACAAAATTTATTATTTTCGGTAAGGTGAAATATGGAAGGCTGTGGATAGTGGGGATTCTGGGTGTTTAAAACCCTTCGTAGCCACATTGCATTTCTTAAGTATTTTTACAGTGAAATATATTTCTTATTGATTTTCTATGCATGTTTAGTTGACCTCTATTGATGATCTATGATAGATGTTAAAGAAGCCCGTGATGTTGCTTCACTTTCAAGAAGCAACTTCACAGACCCATGTAAAACATGTTGTTTGAAATAAGTATCTGATTAAGCACTTTCATATTACTCAATTTATATTTATATGATCCTGGTAAAAAAGATTGACTGTAATATTAATGTTTGGAAATGACTCAGCTCTGCAAGGTATAAATTGAACCCAAAAATTCCAAATCATCCCCCAACAAAGTTCGTCTTAAAGGAACAAAGTCTTCAACGCATACACAACAAAGGACTAAACTTCACAAATAAGCAGTAGTTCCTGGCTAGTAAAAGAATCGTTTTTAACAAGATTATAATCACACCACAACTATCGCTTTGGCCAAAGAGGCCTTGCTTTTTGTGAAGCAAGAATTTGTCGATGACCTTATTGCGGCAATAGTAAAAATACATATATTCAAAGGAACTTCACATTTAATGGGATTTTTAATGGCCTGTTAACTGGTATATGGTCTTGAGCATTGCCCCATGCAGCATAGCACTTGCCCGAAAGAAAAAAATTTAGCAGGATTTTATATACACTCTCCCCTTTCTCTCTGAAGGGGTCAGTTGACATGGATTAGGCATAGAGCTGATTGCTTGGCCAGGACAGCGATGGACCACTAAAAGCCTTTATCTTAATGTGATTGGGCACAAACACAAACTCAGATAATCATGAGCCACGAATGGGGAGAGTCAGGGTCTTGCTACAACTAGTCAACATTTCAATAGATAAGTATAACTTTCAAGAAAAACTGTTTAATTCCATTTATATTTAACAGATAAGGAAGACATTACAAACATACCTTTTGGGATGTCTATTACATAATGCACATATACTGAGTCGTACTCAAAATCTTCAGCAAATGTTATTTCTCCCATGATATGAATGACAGACACACCACGAGGAGGTAGTTCAAAGGCAGAGCCAACATTCAACTGACGGAGGTTTGAATAGTGATGGCATACCTGAAAACAAATAATGGAACAGAGAAAAAAACAATGGAAAATGATTAACATATTTTTGAGGAAAAAGAAATTAGAATTGAACATCATTTTAATCTTTCAACTATAGCAATTTCCAAAATTTTGAAGAATATTTCAATTTCACTGAGAAAATGAACCTAGTTTAACAAAAATATGTTAGAATTATGTATGTACATATTTAAAAAAATGTTGTGTTTTCCCATGAGCTCTCCCTTGAATATTGGTTCAAATAATATCTTTGATCACATCTCAATAAGTAAGGTATTAACAGTCGTCAGGGATTCAACGAGTGCATGAGACAAATGTACACATGGCAAAATTCATATGGCGTAGGTATTAGCAAAATCACAAAAATATACTAAATACATAGATGTAATTCTTTCAAAATTCCATAATGAGGGAAAAATCGAAAGAGAAATTTTATAGCAATTGAATTAAAATCACCAGTTACCTTACTAAGTATTTCTCTCTCCTTGGATAATTCTTCTTCAGTAATAGGATAAGATGCATGTTCAATCCAATAGTGGTACACAATTCTTGAATCAGAATCAACCTCAATTTGGTATGGCAGAGATTTGTCCCTGGTAAAATCTGGCTGTATTTTTAAAATCCCTTCTGGATAGTATTGAATGGAGCACAGAATATATTCCTGTTTATTTATCCAATCCCCATCACTGAAAAAAATGCAAGCTTAATATTGATTGAAAGGTTTTGATTATACTTTGGATTGGGATAACACGGGGATTGACATTGATCAAAGGCACAATCATCCTTATTTTTTATAATGTTATTGCACTATAGTAATGCCACCTCAATTAAGAATCTTAACATCAAATTCTCTCGCATGATCCTGTACACAAAGGAAATTATTAAAACAATTTCCTTCATCAGAAATAGGAAGTCTACCTCCTTCCAGCCTAACTCATTAAGGAGGCTGTTAGAATCATCAATGTGAAACCTCAGTAGTCGCCCATATGATTAAATTGCAAAATTTCATAATTACAGGTTGCCTAAGATGAGGAAACTGAGGCAAGACACGAGTTCGCAATGCCTCAGCTCATTTCAATGGAGGGACGGAAGGAGAAGGTGGTTGATACTCAAAGTCAAAGATTCTTTCCTTAAAATATGCTCAGATGATAACACCAAAGCCTTAGGATTTTCTATGACCTGTGTTGATAAATTTGGTGATGCCTCTTGCTCTTCAATCCGTAATCTATAAAAAAAGACGATATCTGCTTGTCTGTCTGCTATGCATTTCCATACAGCTGCACGGATTGCAACCAAGGTTAGTACGTATGTGCATCTCATGCTTTCAAAGTCCGTAGATCTACTTCTGGTTGTATACGACGTGCCATTTTCTCATTACCGCTTGTTAAGTCATGACGTTTTTAGCCTACACACATAACCATCACTGTTGTGGGGCAGGATATAAGCTGATCCCATGCACAGTGGAAACGAGACTCCAGGGCGGGCTCGCAAGGATACACTCCTGGGACAGGGACTATAAGCGTGAGCTTTTCTCCGCTGCACCCAGAAGGGGAAGGATGGGAAGGAACAAGGAAGGAAGCACCACCGCGATGGGAGCCCGACGACGCCTCCTGGGAGGGGATAGGGAAGGGACGAGGAATCCCGCACCGTCACAAAGGCGGGCGGGTCCTACAACTAACGAAACCAAGCTTACGCAATTAATGTACCAGCAATTTTAGTGGGTTTTCCAATGAGGAAGAAAAATCCATCGATCAAATCGCTAGATGATCCCATGCACAGTGTATGGAAATCGTTTTTCCATTATTTGCTGTTTCATATGTACACCATAATCACACCTGCTTTGTTCCTTAACCTACAAATCTTGCCATGTGGCCGTGAACTCCAAGGTCCTACTTTCTGGGTACTATCCTTCCCAAGCAATGCTGGGTGGCCTGCAAGTAACTGATAAAATCAGGCAAAACCAGTCCTCTCCTCTGACAAAAAAGGTGGACTCAAAAAATTAAGTTTGCTTCAAAAATATTTTCACAGATTTTACTGAGCAATGCTATCAAGAAGTTTCATTTATCCAGACAGAGATTATCATTTTTTAAGTAAGCAGTTTATGTATATTTGGACGCTAATTATGAAGGTTAATGTCTTTTATCTATTTTTCTATCTGATGTGAGATATAATTCCAATTGTTCTATAAAAAAAAATTTCCTCAGACAAAAAATAACAAAAAATCTGGTCGGTCATCCTAGTTTTACGAGTTCAATATCAATCTTCAAAACCCAATCTAACAAAAAATATTTAGTAAGAGGCAATTTTTCACTGAAGATAATGAAAAATACCATTAAATATCAAATACTCCAGGATAATCCTTGTGATTAGGATATTCATCAGATCTCTTATGGGTATCCAAAGCCAGATTGGCCAGATGATCCCAACATCGTCCAAATGGGATGTCGACAGGATATTCTGTTACAGAATATATATTAGGGTCATTCCATTTCAAATAAACACAGGAAAGTACAATTTTCCACCTGGCCCTCTTGGATTTTCATGAAATTTGTTGCGTTCGAATGATCATTACACACAACAATAGAATGAAAAAAGCAAGTTAGAGAATTTTATCACAAGTAATATAAGAGTAATGGCCACCCGAAGTTCTAAAATGGTGCAGAAAATTTGACCAACAGTAATGGCATTAAACGGCTGTAGCTTCAGTTCTAATAAAGATAGAACAGTGAACTAGGTAATTTTGGAAAGGCCTGGAAACTACCTTATCAGTGGTATGCATTTTTGTCATATTAGAAGAATTCTTGCAGTTAAGGTCAGTGATGTTGACCTTTGACCTCAAATATCTCAGAACATGTCCCCTTCAAAATTTATGATAAAAATATACATTTGATTCTTCGTGTTACACAATACAACATGGTAAAAATCAAGTTGGGATGACAATAGGAACAAGATATATGAAATAATATGTACAGCAAAGTTTTGCATTAATTTCAAAATTAACTACAGATATTCAGATCTCAACAACAAGATAAAAAGCAATTAAAAATAGTTAAAATGTTGGTGCTATAACAATTAATTAATTAATTGTTATAGCACCAACATTGCTACCTTACTGTGCATTAATGCATGCATGAATGCACAGTGTAAGGTAGCAATGTACTTAGGCAGGCCAATATTAAGCATTGCTAAATGCAACAGGAGCAGGAATAGGTCTCATGTAAATCTCATTAGGTTCTGTTACCAACCCAACTGTGACAAGATAGGATATTATTTCTGATATAATTTTTTTTTGAATTGCTGAATAATTTTTATAGTATACCTTTCCCTCACACTTAAATCTGCAAGGATGTACATGGTCTGAGGCGTACTTGACAGCAAATGACTCTCATTCTTGAAATCGTCCGTAGGATTACTGTTCACCAGATTTTTCAATGGCAAATGAACATCTCCTCTGAAGGCCAAAATAAAAATGTTTTTAGTTCTTCAAGCAGCCGAAATAAAGGCAAAAGTCACTGACTTGATGTCTTCACAAACTTACCTGTGAATTTTTTTAAACCCTGGCCCTCGCCTCATCCGTAATTGTGACATAGCTTCTTCCAAATGAGATTTGTCTCCATGTCCCACAATTACTTCCTCGTTAACCTTAAAAAATTAAATAAAGTTACCAACCAATTCCTGACAAAATAAAATAAATCATATGGTAGGTTTCGTAATTCAAATCAGATTGTAAGCAGATGATCTATATTAAAACTGTTAGAAAAAATGAACTCACCCCTTGCGACTGGGTAAATTCATCTGCATTTGGGTGCGAATAAAGACGATTCCTATGCCTGCTTTTCTTTGGTAATCCTATCACCTCACTATGATACTTCTGCTCAAGAGACGAACGGCAATTGGAGGCCAGTTCATAGTATGATACCTCTGCAGGACTGTATGAAAATAATGTTAAATTCGCACACAAAAGTGAAATCATTTGTAAGTACACCAGACTTAGTTTACAGAGCTACCTGAAAACTTTTTCCTGCCACGAAAAAACCCTTTCTTCGATTTCTTCCTCCGCAGACTGCAATTTCCCGTCGCCACTTCCACTTTCCGGTAGCGGTATGAATGATGATTTCACCTTCTCCAGTCTGACTCTATTCCACCACACATTAATGAATTAATATTATGCATGTCATGTACTACGGTGAAAACTAAAAAAATCACGAATACATACCGAAGTTTAAAATGCTTGATAGGATCCTGACAGCAATACACTCCGGTAACAAAGTCAGCCTCATCCTGAAAATGCATTTCAAAATTTCTTTAGACACCATTCTTCGGCGCGTCGGCGCGTCCTCCGCTTGTTTATTCCAGATGAATAACGACATGCGTATCACAGGGGTCGTTCGTTGCCATGGCGACAGAAACACCGCGTATGGTTAGCACCAGTTACGTTTTCCGAACCTCGTATAATGTTATAGTTATTAGTTACGCGAAACATGAAATCGAATGAAGCAGGTTCTATTTTGTTCTTGCACGAGTAGGGTTGTTACACTGTTATTCGCGTCCATACATTAAGGCAATTACGAGGACTACTTAATTTATTTTTAACACCTTTTCATTAGGGTGATTATGTTGTGTTTTTAACTATGCTTTTATTCCGTTCATCTGCCCTTGTACTTATCGTACTCTTGATAATACGAATTTTCCTGATTCATTCTTATTGCATTATCATATGTGTGGATGCAGAATGTTTTTTAATGTGTCGTATATCCCGCAGGCCGTCAAAGAGCCACGTCCATGGCCAGATTTTCCTATAGGCTTGCTAGGATTCCGCCTAAGGCCTCAAGAACAAGTGGGGCCTTCTTTCAAATTGTTTGCAAAATTAAAATTATACACTACATATTGAACTGTGAACACTTAAACACTGAGCCGAAAACAAGAAATTCTGTAAGCTCTTGGGCAGAAACACTTGGCACTAATGGAGATACTGCCCATCAACAACGCATAAGGAAATGCTCAGTGAGCAATGATATTTTTCTTAAATTCGTTAAAATTTTATAACGTAATAAAAATCAAATAACTACTAATTATGCCTTGCAAGAAATCATAAATTGAACCGAAGGATAATTTAAATCTATGGTTGGTTGTATTATTTAGGTGATTATTCCATGTCTCATATCCATCATCATCTGGTGTTCAGCCTATCAGTAGGTCCCTCGCGCCAACGCCATCTCCACTCCCTCCTGTCTTTGGTCATCTCTTTGAAGTCTGTGTACTTTCCCATCTTCAAACTGTCAATCAAATTAAGCCTTCTCCTTATCCCTTCCACCGGTCCCTCCAAGGCTACCTTCAAAATGCCATTGCCTCTTATCTCATGTCCCAGACAAGTACTCTTCCTTTTATATATTTATTTTATCCATCAATGTTCTTTCCTCATCTACCCTGTTCAACACTTGCTCATTCCTAACTCGATCAGTCCACCGTATTCCCTCCATCTTCCTCCAAACCCACATCATGAATGCCCCAATCCTGTCCCTCTCTCTCTTCCCAATCGTCCAAGTCTCAGATCCATAAATAAACACACTCCACTACACCAATATCTTCCTCAATTTTAACTCCAGTCCCTTGTCACACAACACTCTTTTCTTCCTACAAACTTGAGCAGTGGCAGTGGCACAGCGAGGGGGGTTTTAGGGGATAAAAAACCCCCTCGATTGCTGTAAAACTCACCATTTTGAACCATTTATACTAAACATTTTCTGGGGAGGCCACGCGCACCTGCCATATTCCATACCCCCAGTATTAGTTGCTCCTAAAACACCCCCAGCCTTAATTCCTAGCTGCGTGCCTGAGAGGAAAAGTGACGTAAAGGCCATGGAGGGAAAAGAAACTTACATATTTAGAATCAATACATTTATTCACTCACTTTTGGTGCTCAAGATCATTACCGCATATGTCTGTTTTCAGCTCTTGATCATTCATCAAACAAGGTTTTTAATATAAAAATTTAGTTTATGAAAATTATAAATGTATTTCCACAAGATCAGACAGTCACAACTTCAAGATACATACATGCATATTATGTACAAAGTCTTTCAATACTACTGAAATGATCTTCATCACCGTTTCTTGATCACTTTTTTCTTCGATTGTGAGCCATCTTTTATGGATTTCATGATGTTTTTACTTTTTACTACCATATCACTTGATTTTGAACCATCTTTTTTCTCGCTGTTGAAAGTTTTCTTGCCTCCCAGCTCTTTGGAAGCCCCTGCTCCAGTTTGTGCTTTTATATGCTTCTTTTTCAGCTTCAGCCGCTTCCTGAAATGTGAACATGAACATATTAGCCCTCTTCTAACCTTTTCCCTACTAAAGACATAAATGTGCATCCAGACGTCTCTTGACGCGGGAGACGAAAGCCATATATTTTTGTGGGAGATTTTCCTATGCAGGTGAACAAATGCCGAATATATACGTTTCCTAGCTCTCCCCTTTTATGATGGTCGCGGGTGTGCCATGTCTTTTTTTCGGAACCTAACATTGCAGAACTTTCGAGGGCCGTACCCTCGAAATCTGGGAGCAGGTACCTGGATCCCTCTTAGCGGTATGCGACCGCAGTCATACAATTGTATATCCAGGCAGGTT
This sequence comes from Ischnura elegans, assembly GCF_921293095.1. Taxonomy (NCBI): domain Eukaryota; kingdom Metazoa; phylum Arthropoda; class Insecta; order Odonata; family Coenagrionidae; genus Ischnura; species Ischnura elegans. Next base: position 106,263,424 of record NC_060248.1, read on the forward strand.
TCGAAATGAATATTTCTCCTTTTCTCAAGAAATATATACTAAGAATTGGATTCTTTGTCTTTCGAGCACCGTTTACAATTTTTAAACGAAATTCTACGATAAATATTAACTTATATCTCAAGTTCTGTATAAACATCAACATGGAAATTATTGCAGCATTAAGTGCGTTAATATTGATCTTAGAACTTCGTTTAAAATTTGACAATGCTCTGAAAAAAATGAGGAATTCAATTCAAAGTCTGCAATTTACGTGCAAGCAACAATTATCCATGAGCCAAATACATTTAAGCAATCCATAAGTTGACCACGAACCAATGCCGCAGGTAGGGTCGAAAACCCAAAGAGGAGGGAGCACAACTACTCTTGGAGTCCACGGAGTGCCCACTGGGAGAGGTCGAAAAAGGTTGGAGCTGAGAGCTTGTGATTATATGCAAGACCCTTCTTAAAGAATGTCTCGCAAAAATGCTCCGTACCAGGGGAAAGAAAAGTCTCTCGTAGCTCAGCTCAGCAGTCATACTAAGACGAAAACTCCACAGTCTCGAAACGGTTAAAACAGTTAAGAGCACAAAATTATCAAATCACAAAGTTACTAAGCACGATTACTCAGAAAAATAGTACATACATATTTAACCTGAATCATCAGCCATTTTGATCACATTCATTAAGATTTTCTTCGTCAATACTTATCCAGTCACTCTCACGAATACAAAGTAAACATAAATTTCCCATTAAAAACTGAATCCCCACTTTTGAATTCATCACAAATTCAGCATATGAAAGGAATAAATGCGTTCATTTCTCTAAAGACCATCTATTATATATTGCCATGCAACTTTTAAATTCTGTCAAATAAAGTAAAATTATGTGTAAGAATTACCAGAGATGTAACAAACTCTATGATGAACCCTTAGAAATATGTTACCATTTGGTACAAGTCAGGTAAACAATCATTTGATTCCTGGCATCATCCAGCTACTCCAGAGTTACTCCATTCAAAGTTACTCCAGAAGATAAGGATATTACCATACATGGGATACATGCACTTAAACAGAGTCAATTAAAGAATTCATTGTTCATATCTTATTAAAGATGCCAAAGTTTTATCATCAATGATAGGTAAAAACACATTTCTTACACATGGCATTATAAAAATATTAATGACCTGCGACTTTAGTGATCAACCCAGAATACTCATATCTTGGCATTTTTCATGGGCATGAAACAATCTCAAAACAAATACTTGGCACATATGTAAATGATTATATTAAAATAGGGTTTTGCATAAGACTTACAATATCTTCTTTTGCTTCTCCTGCTCATGAAGAGGCTTTGTTGAGATTCTGTCTCTCTTAGGGGCTTTCTGTTCTAGCTGCCGACGTTCATCTCGACTTGCTTTTTTCATACGTAGCATATAATCTGGTACATAACAACCAGAATCCCTTAAGACCTGTGCTATGCTAATGAATTAAATTACAAATTAAAAGACACATATATGAAAAATAGGAGAAATCTATAACACAAGCTGTGTTATCAAATTAACTGCCATAATAAGAAAGATAGGTATTCCATAAATTAAATAATCTTTTCAGACGAATATCAATTTCTATTTACTAAGAGAATAATCCTCAGAACATTTATGGAAAGTAAATAGTTAACGTCAAATACTAAAATATAAGCAAGGAATTAAAAATATAAGTTCACATCAATAACTGAAATATAAAAAAGGAAAATTTCAATGCATCATAACATATAATTAATGCACAATTTAAAAATATAAAAAATCTCAATTATCATTAGTAACATGAATAAAAATATACATGTGTTCAAGAAACCATAATATTTATATCTCCCTCCTTTCATAAAAATGCTTAAATTTACCTCCTCAAGTTAACTGAATCATCCTCAGTGAAAAATGTTATGGCTTTCCCAGGTCTTCCTGCACGGCCAGTTCGGCCTATTAAAAAAAGGCACACAAAATTTTGTTACATAAAACACACCCAAGTATGAATCACTGTCACCAACATGATCATGTAACACTATAATCTTACCGATACGATGAATGTAGCTGATAGCACTGGGTGGAAAGTCATAATTAATGACTAAATTCACTCCTTTGAAATCGATACCACGGCCCATAAGTTCAGTGCAGATTAACACCCAAATCTTTCCCATTCTGAAGCACTTGACCACATTATCTCTCTGAAAAAAATTGACGTTATGAGCAGGTGAAATGTAGTAAGTTAATACCTATGCCACATAAAATATTTGAAACTAGCCAGTCATAAATAATGACAAACAAAAGCCTTCAAAAATTTTGATTGAAAAGTCTCTGATTATTTATTACCTGCAACTGAGTCCTGTCGGCATGGATGACATCAACATTTATGCCATCATAAATTAGTTCATCAAAGAGCTCTTTGGCACGCTCCTTAGTCTGGACAAATATCAAAACTGGAGGAGTTAAGCCCTACAGAAAAAAAACCACCACAAAAATGTTAAAACAAAGAAACAAGGTATCATATAAAATTATTCTTTGCTATACTAACAGTAAGACAATACTGAAAGAACTTCTAACATTTTACCATAGCTTGGACAACCAGTCTAAGAGCATTTTGAAATGATATAGCCAATCTCATAATGATACATAGTATGGTATTTAGAGTAGGCAACTGACAACTAAGGTCATTTGTACCACAGGGAAGGAATCGTGGAGAGAAACCCAGCATCAGCATAAGTCAGAACAACAAAAGGCTTCAAGAGGTCCACAGCATAATGTCCCATCCAACGGACAGAGTGCTTTCCTACAAGGGCCCTCCACAAAGCACTCGAGCAAAGATCTGAAAAGTCTCTACCACAGTAATATATTCATAGCTCTAGGGGGGGCACCTACACATTTTACACTATCCATGTTTTTAAAAGAATATTGATGAGCATGTGGGATCCAAAATAAGCGTGTCTTTGCTACCACCTTGAGATATATCACTCAAAACATTGTACTTAATATTTCACTGCACAATGGAAGGAAGTTCTTCAGAAAAAATAGGGCCATAAAAATGACATACAGCCATTCCACAATTAGAGGAAACAACTTGCTCATTAAATTATGATGCAATCTCGCTTCCAGCAAATGCCAAGTGCACAGAAGAGTGACATAACTTCTTACTCAACCCAAATTATAAGGAATAACAAAATACAGTGGAACCTCGTTAAAGCGAGTACGGGCTATAGTGAAACCCCCGCTATTACGAGAGATAGCCGATGCACCGTCAATTGATCCTATAATAAGCATGTTAAAAATTTCGTTTTTACGAGGCCCTTTCGATGTTGGCTTTTGCCATAGCATAGGGTTTCACTGCCGGAAAAACTTACACCAAGACTCCTTAATCTCTGTAATTGCTAGCGATCTGTTAGAAATGAAGTTAATGGAGTGCTCAGTCTCAAATTTATGTGGTAAACTTTCATTCGATAAAGAAGTAGTTAATTTTGGTGAAAATATTGTGGCATTAGCATTCGCGAATGCTTGATCTTCTTTTGTTCCTCGGGCGGCAGAAAGCAGTCGTCAGCATACCCGCACGTCCATGAGTTGCATGAATAGAAAGCATTTGATGGAACACACCATGGCCAAAAAAACACCAAACACGTCTAAGCGAGAAAATAAAAATAAAGGAGTAATATGAGGTATATTGGCTATTATTTGCACCACCTCCGGTAAAGCGACAATTCGCTATAGCGAGTGTTTATTGGTGCACCGTGGGGTGTCGTTTTATCGAGGTTCCACTGTACAGCAGACTCCCGATTTCCGGCTGCGGCATATACATGTCATGGATTATCTATGCATTATTTTCACTCTCATTCAATGTTTTCCGCGATCTTCATAAAAGGTAAAATCTGATGCAAAATCACCAGAATGTCTGCATTTTTCTTAGGATACACCGGGCTTATTACTTCCATTAGAACCCCTTCGTAAAACGGATGCGATCATGTGCTAGCTACATTCACAAAAGCTCAGTGTTCCTTCTTCCAAGCCTCATATTTCCAGGTCTTATAAGGAGCAGTAGGAATACGAGTACGCTCATGTTATCATCGCTAAAAAAATTGCAGTCTCGCACAGAAAACTCTTGGTGAACCCGGAAAGCAATTTTAATGACAGAAAATGTGCCTAAATAATAATAAATTGTTTGATTTACCTTAATTATGAACATTAAAAAAATAATAGTTAAAGTTTGGATTATCCGTGTTTTCCGATTATTCGTACCGTCTCTACCCATCATTAGCCCAGATGACCGGGAGTGTGCTGTAGAATAAAAATTCAATACATATATAACCAGAGTTTAAGTACGTCTGCCTACGTCAATTATCTACAATAGCAGACACTATGGATTCAAAGTGATACACAATGCTTCAAATATCCACAAACAAGGTTATTTTAACAAATAAGGGAAAGGGGTTATGAGATTAGAGACACACAGAGAGGACACACCAAAAAGGAAGCAAAGGTGAGATTGAGGAGGGGTAATGTGTTAATCAGGAAATATATGGTTAAATCTTTCAAAGAGGAACAGATGAAATTTACATATAGTACATTACATGAGAAGTAACCTAAATTAAAGTTACAGAGGGAATAGGTGATGTATCAGCGACATGTAGAAGTTATCAAAAAGAGAGATGGAATCAGCAGACAAGCACAGACATCAGGAAATGCAGCTAACGATAAGTGAAATATATACGGTGATATTAAGCATGAGTTATAAAAAACACTTGCGTTATACAAATTGTTGTACATGAGTAAAATGTAATGTACTCTTATAATTGTCTATTATACAATAAGTAAATGACCTTGAGAAAGAAAAGATGCAGCCAAGTAATCAATATAAATTCAATAAATGGTAGTGTATTCTGCTTAGGATATAGATTCTACTTGACCCATGAAACATTTTTATGCATGTAAGGCATGAATAAATTGAAAAATAATAAAAATAATGTGTATCTGGTAGATCTGAAATATTTATTTTGCTTTCTAAAAAAATGGAAGTTCAGAAAATTTATAAAGTAATGTTACACTGTGGCCCTATTGATTGATATAAAATGTGAAATAGGAGGAATTTCAAAAGATAAAAGGTTTCATTATTAAGTGGTTACCGATGCAACAATGTGGCTTCAAAAAACTACTAAGCTAGAAAATTTCATGGTTTCAAGACAAGGAAGGATTTTTCATACAAAAAGAAAACAAGATGTTTCCTAGGCACTTCTAACAAGCTTAATAGCAATAAATTGCTGCTGTTGGAACTTTTAGAAATCCAACAGGCAATGAGGAACAAAACAGTTTGTCACATAAAAATGGTTAACCTTACGTGATGGACAGTGCAAAGAAGAAGATAGGATAAATCTCTTAAAAAGGATAATTATTTACCAGGTACATTAAGAATTCATTTTCACCAAATTATTGTTCAAATATTCATTATTACCTTCTTCACAATGTCTCGGAAAGCCACTAACTTCCCAGCCTCATTTCCAACAAAAAGGAGCTCCTGGTCGACCACATCAGCAGCAGTGTTCCTAAAGATTATAAACAGAGGAAAGATAAGAAGCTCAAAATACTGCGTAGAAGTATAAACAGGTTAAAAATAGAATACATAACTTAAATTGATCTTATTAACTTTTTCCATGATATTACAACATATTTGAGCATAACTGGACTGTAGCTGATAAGCAAAATGACTGAAAAAAAGGTGTAAAATTTTCATGCAAAGACTTTCATCTACCATTTATGTACATGGCTGCCATTTTTACAAATTAGAAGCCCAACATCACTGAGTTTGAACAACAATTTCTTGTTTGGATAGTCATGTACTGCATGTATCAAATGCAGTGCTTAGAAGTTTAATTTCCATTAAACCAAAAGTATGATTTTTCGTTCTGTCACAGTAACCATCTGGTTCCACAAATTGTTTATCTTAATACAGCAAGCTTCCTTCAAATCACTTGTGAAATATTGGGTGGTAGATTTAACTAATTGTATGTCCACTGCATGGCAAAGCAGGGTAGGTCATAATAATTGATCAATGACCACTCACTCAAATCTTAACATCACATCACTATAATAGATTACACATTACTAAAAATATACTCCACACGGAAAACATGCAATTGTGTATTTTTTAATCTGTTAAAAATACATGATGCTTTAGTTGAACAAAGAAACCTAAATATTAGGTTCTCAAAGATTCAAATCTGACGTAATTGATAACATCTAGAGGTGAAGTTAAAAAAAAAAAATGTCCTAAACATTCCCAAAAGAAATTTACAATGACGGTCACACAATAATGTTGAATTAGATAGTATGTATCTATGCTGTGCAACAACAAAATTTATTGCAAAGACATTTCAGTATTCCATCAAGTTCCGTATGTACACTTAATTGAACCACATTTTTTACTATCATCAAACATTTTAAAATTGAAAACACAATGAGGTTGAAAGAAACTCCTTCAGGAATCACTGGGTGGAGAAATTTCATACTGCATTTGATAATTCCACATATTTTTATTCCACACTGACTACAGTTTCAATGACTGAGCATCATAGTCATTTTTCAAAAACTTATGGACAAGAAGAGCTGAAAAATGTGGCTATAAGTACAAATACCGATTTACCCGTGGAAGCTATGACCTTCTTTCCGGAAATACCAGTGAAAAAATGGGGGTGTGCGGCTTACACTAACACTCCCAAATTTTAATGTAAGCTGCATACCATTTTCCCTCAAATTCTCATCTTTTATTTCTTACCATTTTCCATTTATTTCATTCCAGAGTTTAGCATTGAAACCAGGAAACCTTTATGTGAATTACATTTCTAACATTATTTATCCTCATTTATCATGGTAATGTAAATTTATCAATTTAGCCACTAATAACGACTTCCTTCATTAGACTGCACCCAAACAGTGGTAGAAAGTTTTTTTTTTCCGCACAAGCCGGCCCAAAAATAGGGGTGCACGGTATATACGAGGGTGCGGCTTACACGAGTGAATACGGTATTTACCAAGGGGATGGAAAGGAAATTAATTAGGGCAGAGTAGAAGAGAGGGGGTTTCGTAATGGCTTTATGGGGATTAGGTAATGAGTAGGGGGTTGCATCATTGTTTGTACATTAAATTTGGTTATACTCACCGCACGCCAATGGTGACACCAATGAGACGATTCATATTTTTCCGACACCAAGACGCAACAACTGGGGTATGAGTAGCACTGTACATGGCACGGCATATACTTGGATTCTCACAAGCTTGATAAATTTCAGCCAACTGATCACGGAAACCTTTGACTCCAGTTTCAAAAAGTTTATCGGATTCATCAACAACAAGCCATTCAACGCTGAAATGAGAAATGGTTAAAAATAACACAAATTTTACAATTACACAAACACGTATTGATGATGTTTTTCCTTGAAGGTTGTGCAGTATTGTGCAAACAGCATGCCTTAATGATGATTCTGAGATATTTCAGGTCAGACCCAGGCTTTAAAGGCTTTGTGGTTTGAGCCAGGCTTCAACATCTGAAAGTTTTTCCCAAGTGGTGACTATCAACCACACATCTGCCGAGGAGATCCCTAGCCTACGGCAACTATCCTCAGAGACTCCATTTTTTGATAAAATTAAATTTGCCCGTCAAAAACCAACATTCAATTTAAATTTCAGACTTAGGTATTCAAACAGAAAATATAGCTGATTAAATAAATTGTATACTTTTCCAATGCATGCTAATTGACAACAAAATATTACTTCAGGAGATCTAAATACCACCCACTCCATCCCTGAAGTGAAATTATGGATACATACCTGGGCAGACCCTAGGATAACTATTTGAACAAGGATGAAACTCCATCTCCATTTCGAGAACATGATAATACTGCCATCCCAAAAAATGAAACTTATCATTATGGAGATATCAAGCAATTAAATTTCATTTTTTTAAGAATGTGAACCCGAATGCTTTGGTACACACATAACAGACACACAGTAAATGTTACCTCTGGCCATAATAAATAATATTCCATTGAAGAATTATAATAGATCACATTACTAAAAATGTCATGGCAAATACTTACTTTTTTAAAGATATTACGGGTGGTTCTTGTCGCAGTAAATACACCAGTCTGTTGGGTGTTGTTATCAATATATCTGAAAATAATGTAACATGGAATGAAATCATAAAACAACAAACTCCATAATTGTCATTACATATGTACTTGGAGGAATGAGCTGTAGGAAGTAGACATAAATTTCTTGAGAATTCAACAAGGGATTATGAATCAGACCAGTTTCAGTACCAATTCTTCAATTTCAAGGTTTTCCAATTGGCATCAGTCGCAGACTATTACATACAGTAAAACCTCTATACAACCAACCCCCATTCAGCAAAATTTTAACGAAACCTCCCTAATTCGAAGCCATTGGCTCAGTCCCAGGCCCCTTCAATGGACAATGCATGCAAAAAAACCTACCGTAACTAGGGTGATGATGTCCACCAATTTAAGTCTCTGCCCTCAAAGTTTATTTACCATTGCAAGTTGAATGAAAGGTGGTGTCTGCGCTTAAAATTGCAGTGGTTTCTCATTCCGCTAACATTTTCACTTCTTATCACCTAGTCATTTGATACCTTTCTGTATTGAGTTACATTTGCAGAGGTGCAGGTGGTTAGGATGGAGCTCAAATTTCCCTTAATAAATCGCATCAAATTACTTTCTGTATTGGGCTACATTCCCTAAACCCCTACCCCGCTCCCCCATTGGAACAGTAGAGCTCCATGTTTTCCTTTAAAATGGTATGGTTTCAAATTACCTTTCGGAATCAGATTTTATTTTGGGAGAGGCAGGCAGACGGATTACCCTAAGACTTAGGAGGCATTAGTGTATGCGCTAGATTATAATTACTGCTGCATCAAACTCAAAAAGTCTCCATTCCAAATTGTTAGCGTTAATAACATTACCGGAGCAACAAGAGTTTTTGGGACAGCGATCTTCACTCGTCAACTTGGTTTAGATAGAGGTCCTTCTAGTGTTATAAAAGATGCAAACAGGAATAGGATCAGTTCTTGTAAATGTTTTTAATCTTAATTGCTTATATAACACATATTTAACTCAAGTGATTGTACTTTCGTGTTTAATTATACCAGTATAATAGTATTAGCCTGCAAGTAGTGCACATTCTAAAATAAGAGACATTGTGCTAAGGACTGAAAAAGGGCAAACCTGGCTAAAAATATTTTTCAAGCATCACGAGGTAATTACTGGATGAATGGCAACGAGGCATGGATTCTAATATTACTTGGTGTACTTGAGGAATGAATGGGAAAAAAAATGATTTCAATTAAAAATATGCAGATTGAAAATCATGTGGTGATAGCCACAGTATGTGATGATAAGTATGTAATTTATCATCACTATTGGAAAGGTTTTAAAGGTGAATTTATCAAGATTGAGAGATTTACTCCACTTGCTTTGTAAAGCACACGGAACACTTAGACACCCCAACTAAATGGCATATCCCAATCACCTCCATACAACGAAACCCCCTACAAAAAAGTCATGATTTTTCCCGTCACAATAAGATCATTGTATAGAGGTTTTGTACTTGGAACCAGATCTAGTGGTTTTGCCTCATGCCTAAGGGTGTGTATTCTGAAATGAGTGGGAATATTTCATTGGCATATGACATAGCTCACAATTTTAATAACATTGTATTTCAGTGTTACCCATTACAACTTTTCCATGGTCAATATAGCAGATTCAATACAATATTCCATAAAACTTGATTGTTTTACGTTTCATTGATACTGTTTACACGATACCATTAAAAACAATTAACTCTCCAAATCCATGGCTTTTTAGTCAGTTGATGAAGAGTAAAAAGATCCATTGAGTGATTAAATAGTCCTTAGAAGAGAAGGGAAAGGTGGGGACTTCTGAAAAAATTGGACAATTCTATTGCCCTTATCATTAAAAATGACAGTCTGATGAAGACAATCACATAAGGGCAATGGAAGTGTAGAACGGAAAAGGAATGCCTCAACTAAGATTCATATGTATGAGGATCAGATGATGACAGATGTAACACAGAAGTATGTATTATGTCAATGTTATAAGATTAGGTAATCAGAGAATTGAATGGAGACCTGCTAATCTCAGGATCATTGACTTTTGAACATGATAAAAGCCATTCATTTCACAAAATATATTTAAGTTTTAGTTCAATCACCTTTATTTACGCTTTTGTACACATTTCTGACACTTCAAAAATAAACCAGTGCATGAGTTAACACATTCAATGTGGGCCCGATTTTCATGAAATTTGTCAGAATCGGCTGATAAAATAAGAAAGAAAAATAGAGAAAGGTTTTCGCACCATATCTTCCTTTCAAATACTGCTATTTACATACGGCGCACACGGCTAAAAAGAAAGAAGCTTGCTGAAGGCCATGCACTCAATCAGAAGACTCGGAAGTGGACATTAGTCATCTACAGAGGTGGAGAAAGGGTTCCCGGCCCGACCGGCAGAGCACGTCAATTGACGTGTTCCATGCTGAGTGTGTTAATACGTGCTAACAAATATCATATACATACATATACATTGAGTAAATATGCTAGAATGGAGTAAATTTTGAGAGATTTTACAATCTTATTCTTAGCAGCCTTGGCAAAGAGAGGGCAAAGTTGCTGATGCTGACGGTTCACAGGTCTATATAAGGTATAGACCTATCAACAAAGGTATTTTTTCTCTTCTATATTTTTTTCAGTCATATTTTAACAATAACATAAGATAAAATAGATGTGTTAGGTTTGGTTAAAACACATTGAGCAAAAAAAAACTACGATCAACACTGGACATACCAAATTTCTGAGATGAATTGGGACCAAACTTCTTGACAGCTTGATTTATTTTACTGATGATATGAATCCGGAGGCTTCTTCCCTCAGCTAGCCTCAAGCATTCCCTGCAATGCAAAATTCATATTGAACATAATTACAAACCCATTTGGCTTCCTCACTAGTCAGAAAACTACACATTTCTCTTAAGACACAAACAAGAAATAACAGACAGCAATGCCAGAAAATACGAGGGCTGCTTGGAAAGAAACTAGAAACCTCCGTTTGCTCACTGCGTGTGAAGTGGAGGGGGTAGTGCCACCATTGTTGCATAGGAATGCACGGCAGGTCAGTCCATGTACAGACATGGTAGAGTGAAGGTCACCTGAACGCTAGTTGTTTTTTTTGTTGCTTTTCAAAATGTGAGCTGCAACAGAAAATCCTGTCAAGTGTGAAGTGCTCGCTGCTATTCAGTTTTCCTCAGCTAAACAATAATCGGCAACTCATAGTGAACATTTAGCTGTGTATGACCCAAAGATTATGAGTGAAGGAGTTGTTCGGGAATTGGTTTATGCATATGAAGAAATGGCTTGACTCCCAGCGACTTAAGGATGGTGAAGAGCTCAAATATGTATGCTGTCACCAGATGGCTCAAGACACAGGTGGGAGATATTTAATGCAGAAGGACTTTCCAAGTTATTTTTAAGGTATGATAAGAGCTTAAATGTTCATGGAAATTATGTTGAAAAGTAAAGGATTGTCATAATTTTAAGATGAATAAAATAGATTTTGTAATCTACTTTAGTGTATTGTTTATACAAAATCAGATGTTATTTTCCAAACAGCCCTCGTAGCTGCAAATTTACAAGTAATATGTTTTCTTTCTAATTACCATGAAAATCCATCCTTTTAAGAGTTAAAATTATTTTACAATAAGGTATAATCGAGCCAGATATGATAATACAGTTCCAAAAAAATTCTGCAAGTAGAGCACATTTGAGTTGAAAACCTAAACCCTTGCATTTTCCAAGGTTTGTTGCCCAATGTGTGTTGGTACAAGCGATGAGTTAAAAAGGCACATCAAAATAGACAAAAAATAGATGTGAGAAAAGATAGTCAGCTATAGGATTTGATGGTAGTGGCATCTGAGCAGTGCTTTTTGCAGTATATGACTGAGCCCTGACACCCATGATTGATCTAGGAATGACTGAGGATGAGGCCACAGACGAGTTAGCTACTCCATCCACACTCAACTTGCACCTCAGTGCATTCTGACTGGGCAGTAAAATACCCTTTTTCAGACAATGAAGGGCTGACTTCTTTCTAAGCATGAAGGCAAAATCGTACGGCTGCTTGTCTTCTTATTGTATCCATTACCGTGATTTTGTATGGCTCTAAAAATATAAGAGGTCATGGCACGAAAATTATTTTTGCATTGTGGCGCACTCCATGTGATGGATTTTAGGAATCTGGGGACAAGCAAAATCTTAGGAACGCGATGACAAGAATCCAGGTATTTTTGCAAACATGCAAATTTCGACAATTAAATGTGATTTTTAGAAGATCTGGATACCAATGCCCATCAAGGCAAATGATTATACATCAGTGGAATTTTCCCACTTAACCTGCACTTGTGGATGACTCCGTAAAGGTATACCACTGGCTAGTGCACACCATTTCCTTGAATAATGTCTCTATGTTTAATATTGAATAATGCATAATATGTTTACATGGATATTGATAAACATTTATGAATGCTGCAATTTCTTTGTAATTAGGATTCATTCCCCTCTATTTATTTCAATTACTGTCAGGAGCTGGTGACCTACTCTTCATTCATGTTTTTCCTTGAAAAATGTAAATCAAGCATTGAGTCTACATAGCAACTTCTTTACTTAAAATTACCCTGGTCAATGGTAAGCATAACTCAGAGCTAATTGGTAGGCATACAACAAGGCATCCATCAAGTTGCTATTAAAATAACACCCTTTACACGGTAAAATAACACTATGTACTTTCAGACGTAAATAACCCAATAACCCACCTTGTGGATGCCTTTGATCATGATAAACATGCAGTCTGGTAGACTTACATTGTAATATGATGCTATAGTAGAATATTACAGATTCAGAATGATTATCATGGATTTTGTAGGGAAAGGCACTTTAGTCAGATTATAACAGTAATCTAACTAAATACATCCTGCGGTTTCAGAGTTAATTACATGCTGTTACCTGTGAGTTTGCTTCGCCAGCTCCCTAGTTGGTGATACAATAACTGCTCTAAATCCAAGCTTTTTGGGTTCTTTCAAGTGATGAATTATAGGTATCAGAAAAGCAGCAGTCTTCCCTGAGCCAGTTGGAGCACAAGCTAATATTTGTCGCTTCTGAAAAAGATAAATAGAGGGGAAATACTTTGTCAACATCCCAAATTTCTTGAAAATAAATCCGAATATTTTTTTAATCACATACACAAGACAAAACATAAGCAGAACAAACAGATACATAAAAGGCATATTTCAATATAGCAGTAGGGTATGGGCATTGACAGCAGCAGATTAATCATGATTGGAGGCAGTGAAAACGTGCTGCTACAAAAGAATACTGAAGATGCAATGGGTTAACTCCACATGCAATGAGGAATGCTTCAAATGGAGGAAGAAAAAAAAGTATGAACATTCTAGAAAATGAGTAAACATACTTGACCACAGTGGCGCAGCGAGAGGGGGGGGTTTTGGGGATAACCCCCTCCCCCCAGAGCTCGAGAAAATTTTAAGTTTAATCCATTTTACTTATTTGGATTGATATTACTAATAGAATAGTGGAGGGATTAATAACATATCCCTCAGAAAGCTGTAAAACTCACCATTTTGGACCATTTATCTTAAAATTCCCCAATTTATTAATCTCGTACCTATTGCTTATCCTGGTGGGTAAACCATACCCCACACACCCCGGTATTAGTTGCACCTAAACCCCCCAGCCTTAATTCCTAGCTGCACCCCTGCTTGACCATACTATAAGACGATATTGACGATACTATTGATCACCCCCTGCCAAACACCCTAGAGGTGGCTCGCAGGGTATTATGTAGATGTAGATGTAAGGTACTATATGGAGAAAGTGCCCAAGGACATATAGGTATGTAGAACACCAAAGGAAAGCTTCAAATGAGTTCTGAGGGATAAGCTGTTAATTGATTACAAGATTAGACAGACATATAGATGAAAAGATTAGCTGATAGGGAAGTTGAGTAGAGAGCTGCAAAATATAAATCCTAGAATTGCTGAATACTGACAAATACAGTAAAAATTATCTGCAGACTGGAGAAAACAATTTTTTAAATTATCAGCTAATGACAGCCAACTAAGGAAGTCAGCTAAAAGTGAACAATAAGTATGAAGACTTCTCTGAGGAACAAGCAATGAGAATATAAAGGGATCCTGGTTTGCACGTCAGGGCAAAAGCTATTTTCCTTCCTGAAAATTTTGTATTCCATAGAATCATATACATTAATGATTTAACAACAAACATTCCACACAACCTTGTAGATTGAATAAATACAGTAAAATCAAAATCAACATAAATTAGAAATGAATAATAATTATCCATGAAGATGATGATGACCACCATGATGAATGTCATATTTTGTCATCATTTGCATCAAATTAAGGCTAGAAAAAATACACTGGCTACAAAGCATGCTTGGCATAGAAAAACAACGAACACTTCAAGATATTAGGTACTTTGTCCTGTTAAATTTCAACAAAAAAGATTAAAATCTTTTTAAAAATTCAATAATTATAAATTTTTAAATGAGAATGTAAACTTATTATAACGGGTACATACCTCCAACATTATTGGGACTGCCTGCATCTGAATAGGAGTTGGATATTCATAACCAGCATTCTTAATATTTTGAAGTAAATCGTCCGGAAGACCATACAAATCTTTGAGCTGCTCAAAATTTTCTACTGGATTTGGACAATCTTTCCCATGAACAGTGATCTTATGCTGGTTTCTAAAGCGATTAACCTAGGTTAAAGAATTCATCGTAGCAGGATTAATAACGGGAGACTGCAAATTGGAACATAATAGGAGTAAATTAAACCCATGCAAGATTTCATACAAATGACACGGAAGGCTGAGAAGAGTTGGTATGGCTGGATTCATAAATTAACAAAAATAACGTAAAGTGGAAAGAGATGTTTCAGGGCCCTTGATTTGTCTTCCAATATTACAAGCTACTAATTTAAATGGCCGCTACAACTATATTGTAATTACAGAACTTTTATAACAGCTGTGTAATTCCCACAGCTGTTAAAGCGATTCACTAATTTCCACCGTAAGATTCACCAACTACCATCATTACCTGCTCCTGCTGCGCTAAAGCTTCCTTCTCTTTTGATGTTAGTTTCGGCTTCTTCTTTTCACTGATCACCCCATCCTCTGTGGCTCTTATAGATCCTAAAATAGTGATACCTTCGGATTTAACATCTGACTTGAGGTTTTCTCCGCTTTCTGTTAAGTCCCGAGATTGATTTACAGGGGACGCAGATTCTTCTTTCACAGCGCAAAATGGCCCTAAAACTTTTTTCGGCTTAATCAACTACAAAGAATAAAAAGATGCATTATACATGAGAGAATTACACAGAACACACACGTGTACTCACACTTAGGTAAATATATCCCTTACATTACACCTTTGGGCATCATACAAAAATCGATTCGTATCGAATTTCGCACCCGACGAAATTTTTCGGAATATATCTTCCGCATCCATTTCATAATCGTTTACAAAAACAAATAACAAATTTTAGCCGGTTTCACACTCCCACCTCGAAATGATCATAAAAACAAACATATGAACATCGAATAACGAACAAGAGAACATCGCCATTCGACACGCGATATTCTGCGTAATTTGAAGCCTGTGAACACTGTCAGAAAGAATTGCAGGATCGATGAAGTTATTTTGACCTCGTTAGTCCATTCTGAAAACCTTGTTAAGTTATTAAGATCCAGAAAACCACTAATAAAGTATGACGGAATGGTGTACAAACATAAAGTGCTGAAAAAACACAAGTGTCAATCTTCTCACATAGAAATTCTCCTTTACATGATGACTTTGATTTAGGTATGGTTAAAAACGTAAAATTCCTCGGTATTTATGTCGATTCTTACTTAAAATGGGAAACGCATATTGATTTCTTATGTAAAAAACTAAATACTGTTTTCTATCTGATGACTATGTGATCAAATATTCTGTCAGTCTAGATGTGTTGAAGATGCTTTACTATGGTCTGTTCTACTCTAGGATATCATATGGTGTCATGCTCTGGGGTTCCTCATCTAAGTTGCACAATTTTTTTTTAATTCAAAAGAAATTGTTGAGGGTAATGCTTAAATAGCATCACCGAGCTCACTGCAGACCTCTATTTAAAAATCAACATTTGTTAACTGTGCCTTGTATATACATATACCACTCTGTAATATATACAAAACAACACCTTAGCGATTTCATTCAAAATAATAGTATACACTCCTACAATACCAGAAAATGTAATGATCTACATGTCACAAAAAAATTTTACCCATACCACCAAAGGACCCCGTGCAATGTGCACGAAGCTATATAATAAGTTGCCTGCCTATATAAAATGTGAAAATAGAATACTTGTATTTAAAAAATTTGTATTTACTTATCTTCTTGAAAAATGCTTCTATAGCATTAATGAATATTTGAGTACATAGCATGTAAGGTTTCACAGTGTAAAATTTTATATTCGATGTGTATACTGTACTTTAAACTAATATTTGATATTTTTGACGTGTCCTATATACCTGCCTAGTTTGTAACTAGTGTATTGTATCACTGTGGACAAATAAAAAATTCTAATTCTATTAATATGAATGTTGCAAATGTTTAATTATTACCAGAATTGACAGCCACGTCAGGGCTGAAATACTATCCATGGATAAACTTCCTTTATGTAGAATTTCTGATGAGTCAAATAGACCAATGAAAATGAAATTTCATGCTTGTAGATTGAATGAAAATTCAAATGTTTGAGCAGTAAAAAGTGAGATTATTTTTCATGTGGAAACATATCTGATTGTCTTTGCTCATCAGAGTGTTGTATAACCTGCTCATTATGCATTAGATTTCCATCTGCTATGGTTCCACTTCCCATTATTGCAGTTATTGCGCCATCGTTCAACTTCCCTTTACAAAAAAAAACTGGTCATTAATTTTTATGATTATTGATATATTAATGATCAGTAATTACCAAAGTGCACCGTGCTTCCTCCTCCATATGTTCTTCTTCCTTCTGTATCCTAAAGGGGTCTCTCTATTTTGGCATTAACCCTTTCACTGCTGTTCAATCTCAGAAAACTTTCTCCTCACATGCGATGAGCGTGATACACCCTCCGTAGGGTCGCAAATCCGGGACCCTTTCCTCGATGAGCTCACCCTCACTGGCCCATCTCTTGGACCCTTCAAGCGGGGGGGGGGGGGGGCTATCTCCCGAAAGTGACCACTCTGACTGCAATTTGAAAATCAATCCGATCATCAAAAAATGATTGTTTGCATCGCACTCCTGCCAATACGCGTCTTTGATCTGTGTTTCTGCAATGAAAAATAACGATTTTATTAACTTTGCTAAAAACGTGGCTGCAGACCACCAGAAATTGGCCAGCAAAGTTAACAAAATCATTATTTCTCATCGCAGAAACATGGTACATAGACATACTTGATTGCCTGATTGGCAGGAATGCGATGCAAACAATCATTTTTTGATGATCACTTTGATTGATGGATTTTCAAAATGTAGTCAGTGTGGTCATGTTTGGGGAGGGAGGCCCCCTGCTCGGAGGGTCAAAGAGAGGGGGCCAGCTAGAGTGAGTTCGTCGAGGTAAGGGTCCCTGATTAGAGACCATTCAAAGTGCTTCAGCAAAAGTGCATAGCAGGGAGGAAGAAAAAGTACGTTCAATGCAGCCTGCCATGCAAACGCACCAGGTATGCTCACAGCAGTGAAATGGTTTAGAATCCAAAGTCCAAGATTAACCTCTGATTGAATTTTCTTTCACTACATTCATCTTTGTAGCCTATTTTCACTGACGTCATAGAGATCTGAGAATTTGGGTTTTAACATAACATTCTTACTCTCTATTTTTGGGTTGGTCTGTCCTATTTTATTGCTAAATAACAAAACTTGTGTGCCAGGTGCTTACCTCTTCATCTCCTTTAAGGTTAGTATAGGCGACTTCATGTATTTCCAGTCAAGAGACAAAAATAAAAATATTTTGAGATATTCACTCTTTATTTGGTTCATCTTAATGAAAAAGGCAAATGCAATATTATAAATACATATAAATACATTTTTCAACATCCCGCAAAAATTAAATAAGTTAAAAAAAAACTTTCCACTAGATTCTGAAAGGAATACTGTTACATGCAGGTTTTCTCCTACTCCATAGTTTAACCATCTTCAGAAGAGATCACATTCCATTGATATTGTCTTTAAAACGCAAAATGTCAGCATATGTACATCAGCCTTATATAAATACTATAAATTTAAATTGTGACAACTTGTTAGTCACAATATAACATCATCAAGAAACATGGTGATTTTTTTGTAACTAATGCCACGCTCAGGTATGTTTAAAAAAGTATTAAAAACAATTTTTATAACCACATTTTTTGTAAAAGTAACAACAGTTGCATTGTTCATCAATTAGGAAGAATGTTAATCACAGATATTTGGGTAGACTTTTGCTTGAACACATGAATTAGTGACAACACTTGAGTGCAAACACACAAATTGACATAAGGATCTGAAATACTGCTAAAATTAATACACTAATTTCTACTAATACTTCTGAGACTAATTTGGACAAAAGAGTGCTCTAAAAATTTCTTTCGACATAATCACTCCACAGTTGCCTCCAATACGGGTAAAAAAATGTCCATTTTAGGAATAATGATTTATAAAGATAAATGAGAAGTATGAACAATAAAAACATGAAATTCAAGCTAAAACACCAGCCCACAAGGCAAAGAAAAGAATTGCTGCAACAAACACTTTGATTTTGTATTTCTGTCAATGTACACAAACTTGATCAAAATACACCTTATACTATAGTATAGTATATGCAGCTTTAGAAGAAGGTTTAGCAGGTACCTTAGATAAAGTACATTCCCTCACATTTGTCTCATGGACTGATAACCTTGGTTAACTACGCCTAATGTGATTTTGGTGCACTATCCAGACTACAGTCCACCTCCACTCCTTTCCACTGAGATTTTCCCTCTTGCTCTTTCTTTTTCCACGTGTTCCTCCTCCATTTCAGCCATTCTTGCGAAACGTGAATGAGACAAATAACCCGACTTGATGGCAGACATCATCTGTGTTTTAAAGGTAAAACAGAATCATTAATAAACGTCAAAACTATTACCAGAGATGGGCAATACTGAAAATGCATGTGTTTTCAATAAATATTTTTGATACTTTTGTAATTTGTATTGGAATTATTAATTTGAAAAGTATTTTGCATTTTGTAACTGATATATTTGAGAAGTATTATGTAAAAAATACATTCAAAATCAAAGTTTAAACAAATTTCAATATTACAGTCAGACTCTCAGGCCCTTTGGGCTTTGGTTTAATTTAGTCACAGTAATTTAACCAACACACTATGGGCTGGTATCAAAAAAAGGTTGACAAAATTACTAAGGACCATTTTCAATCAAAAATGGTTGACACTTTAAATTAATGGGTTAACATTTGTCATCTTCATTCATTGTTCTCCAGATGCAGGCATGCAAACATAAAACACCTTGAGGAAAGGCAGATTTCAGTTTTTCTTGGAAATATTCCAGATTAAGTATGCTATACCGACAAAGTTGGAATAATTTTTTAGATAATAATCCACAGTCCAAAGGTGGACAGTATTTTACATTTCATGAAAGTGTTTTTAAAATGTTATCGTATTTTTGTACTTCAAATACAATCTTCTAGAATAATTGTATTAGTAACACATTTTTATTAGTAATTTGTACTTAGTAAAATTGAAATGTATTTTGTCCACTTCTGATTATCACTATGTTTTCAAATAAATCTCAAAACTAATTCTCCTATATCACAAAAGATATGAAAAATGTCAACATGGACAATAAATTTAAAGCCTTGAATACACTAAATTGGTGTAAAAAGCAATGACAAACCCAGAAATGACACATTCATTGCCAATACAAAATAAAATCCATATAAAATGCTAAATGCACACACTCAAAATTCATACAATACATGGTTCCTTATTTTTTAAGATGCAATAATGGTAATGATATAATGTATCTAAAAAAATTGTATCAATTCTACCACAATGTGTCCTCAGCTCCAATCTTAATACTTAACACATATGAAATGAAAAAAGATATTTTAAAAGTGACTGCAAGACCCCAAATGGTGAGTAACTCCACAGTAGTTTTTTTATGATTTTTACTGTATTAATCAGTGAGGGCAAACATAAAAAGGCATACAGTTTACTAAACTCACAATGGAAAATTTATAATAATAAGAGTAAGATTTATACCTGCAAGTATTCATCAAGCTCAACCTGCCCATTCATGTTCGTGTCCAGCTCACGCAGGATCTCATGAAGCATTTCTCCAGATACCTTTTCTCCAGTGCGCTAAATGGGTACAAGAAATTTTGAGTGAGATTGATATTGGGTTTCATTTTTGATTATGGGATTATTGGAAAATGGGTTTGATGGAGAAACAATAGGTTTAGATTAGTCTCCCAATTAAAAAATAAATGAGATTACATACCAAAATAAAACTGCTAACTTGATGCTGAATGCATCAAAACTCTAGCTATTAATTTTATCAAAAATTCAACAATACAATTAACAACAACAAAATTACATTTAATTATAATATGAACATGAATTGGCAATTAATATTCCCACCATAATTTACCCTTGACTAGCCGCGCCTCTCAGTAAAACACTAGCAGTTGAGAAGGGACACAAAATGCTCTAATATTTTTTGTAAACTATTTCTTCAAATTAGGTAAATAAGGTAGAATATTTCAAAAAGGAAAATATCCTGCTCGATATATTGTTCTCAGTGGTTAACTTCAAAGCAGAACATATTTTCATTGTTTAAATAAGTATTTCTTACAGCTCTTCCAAGATATATTGATAAATAAATTTGCAATACCAAATGAATAATGGATCTCTAGAGAAAAGTAAGAAATAGATGTGGGTGCCACAAATGCAAACAACATATTTCCCAGTTGCTGGCCTTGAGTTGGTTTGTCAAGTGCACTGCCACCATGCAAGTCAGTTCAAAATAAGATTAAAAAATTGTAAAATTCATTTATAACAAAACAAAAATTAATTTTATTTTATTTTTCTCTTTAAATTTTGTAAGGCTCAATTTTTAGCAGTTATAAATTAACATATGGAGCAGAAAACAACAGTAGGAACACTGGAGTGCCATTAAATACACCAAAACAAAGAAGCTGATGCTGCATACTTTCAATAAATTCTACAGCCCATACACAAGCCTTCACATTGGACAGAAAAAGGAGTTTTTCATATCAAATTAAGTAATGAGGGAGTATGTACCTCTTTGGACTTTCATACAACATATTCATCATGAAGAGCTGATACCTTAGCAAATTTTTAAAAACAGTACTAATAATTAATATCGCATTAACAAAATCTAATAAACAATAATGATTGCCATGGGCTTCATTTTCATACAAACTACAAGCTAAATTACTACAGTGGAGCCCTGCTAATCCGAAATAATTAGGATTTCGGATTAGCGAATATTTCGGATTAAGCAGACTGCCATTAATTTAACGATAAATTATTAAATACAAAGTGCAACTACATAAATTAATCGCCGAAACGCCGTTTCACGTCCATACGGTATGAGAAACAACCAACTTCATTATGTACGCCGTACGGCAACGCTCTGCACGGCTACCGCTTGAGTTCGTTGTTGCAAAGAAATCCGATAGGTAGCAGCACAACCTACGTTGTAGAAGTTTAGTTTTTTCCTGATTTTGATTTCGGATAAAGCGGATTTTCGGATTACCGGATTTCGGATTAGCGGGGCTCCACTGTATAAGAAAAAAAATTTTTGTCACAATAATGGATTTGCTACAGTGGAACCTCGATCTATCATTCCCGCATTGATCGTTTTCCCACATTCATCGTTCACCTAACATGGCCTCAAATAAAGTCCCATACAGACAATATAATTTTTTCCCCACTTCTATGGCTCCCCGGAGTATCGTTCTCCTGCATTTATCGTTTGAAGATCTTGGTCCTGATGTATAATTTTCCCACATCCATCTTTCGACGAAAAAGAAACTAAGTACATATTTACAATGTGTCATTTATGTATTTGAATCTTCCCCAAGAAATGGAACTACCATAGTGAGAAGCTCACAATCAGTGCCATGGGATAGTAACTACGTAGCACATTTCCCAAATCCGCTATCCCCCGCCCATCAGCCCTCGGACACCCCTCGTAAGCTTTCCATCTATCTGAAATCAAAAAAAAGGCCACAGCTCCCACAAGGTTTATATTATGAAGACCATAAATCAAAAGCTTTGAAAGAAAATATTAAGTTACAGGAGGATAATAGAAACGTGTTTCATACTTCCCCCTTTCTCCCCCACTGACCTTTTTCAGCCTACCTAGTTCAAAGTTTCCCATTTCTGGAGGTCAACTGCTGCATGAGTCATCTGTTAGCCCAATGGGTGTCTAACAACGACTTTCGGACATTGATAATACACCTTTATTGGATTGAAATATTAGTAATGTGGGCATAATTTAAATAAAGAATAATCCAAACAAGACGTATTTCTGACATTATTTAAGCATTTTAAGCAAGGTAATAAATGGCAAAATACGAGGAAGACTTAGCCTTCTGGCAAAACTCAATATCCTTGCAGCTGAGCTTCTTGGAAGTTGATACAGCTTTTCTTCCGAAACAGATATCAAATTACAATTTATGAGTTATGAGGTTACACTGTACTTTTTTGTGTCCCAAGAACTTGCTACATCTAGGTCCTGTATTACATCCATTAAATCATGACATTTTGCACACACTGCTGGGAGTATATGTATCAGGTTGCTGACACATGATAAGAATCCAATGAAAGTCTTTCTAGCAAACCTAGAAATTTAAATGAGTCCAAATGTCAACTAGAATCAATGGTTTCAGAGATAAATTCTCAGGTATACTAACCTCCATACTTCTGCGAATGTCATTGATAGATACATATCCTTTCCTTTCTTGGTCAATTGCTTGGAACCTCTTTCGATACGTCGCCACCTCTTCTTTGGTTAAATCAATGGGTATCCTTTCCTGGCTGGCTCTGTTGACATTGTGTCCCATTTCAGACTGAAGGAAATGAGTTGCTGCTTCAAACTGGGCCTGGAAGAATGAGAAAATTAGCTTTCTAACAGCATATAACAAATCATCCATTAGTAATTTATGACCAAATAATCATAAATTGGCTTATTTTGCCTACTATTGATGCAACTCCAACCATGATCGCCACTAATTAAAGCAGGAGTGCCCATTCCCCCTTGAACCACAGAGATGATACATACAGTGAGTCCTCGTTTAACGTCACTTACCGTTCCTGAAAAATGTGACGATAAACGAAATGACGTTAATCGAAACATAATATCCCATAAGAAACAATGTAAAAAGTGAATATCGGCTCCTGGACCTCACAATTCCTACGCGAAAAAATTTTAGCGTATCATATCTGGGGCATTTTTTACGATGGGAATGCCAAGCTATGGCATAAATACGAGTTCCTGTCTTCATCGACGACAATAGCAGCACTGACGTAAATCCTTCTCCATTTTTGTATCTTCCCGCATTTGCTTTTTGGCTTCGCTATAGTGCGGTCCAATGAATGCTACCAGATGCTACAGACCGGGGATCCGGTGGTCCGGTCCATAGGCCCTACCCTCGCTACGAGAATTTCTTTTCGGACCGGTCAGGAGCGAAATCAAAATGGCGCAAATGAGCGAGGGCGGGCAAACTGGGATTATGAAATCGAAGAGATGGTTTTAATTGCGAATTGAGGTGGGCGGGCGTCGCCTGGGCATCATCATCGCTGAAACATCGTCGCAGTAACAGGAACCAAAATTATTGTGAACATTGTTTTCTTGGACATTGTCGTGGCAATGTCTCTGATGCTAAAATTTGCCAAAACCGTAATCGCAATTAACAATATACACACCGTTTTACACTTTGAATAGACTGACCGTATTACTGCCCACGAAACAAACAACCTGTAACGCCTGCCACTTCGCCTTTTTTCTCGCGCGAAATTTAAAATACGTGACGTTATCGCGAAGCGAAGGGGCGATAAACGAATCACGGTCGTAAAATTTTCGTGACGTTATTGCGAAATGACGTTAAACGGGGTGACGTAGAACGAGGACTCACTGTATGTCTCTAAGTATGCCTCTCACCAATAGTGCCACATTCAGCGTGGTAGCTGACTATTTCATGTGCTTCCATGAAGTGATTAACCTCAATACCTTCCAAATGAGTAGGTATACTACCGTATCTCCGAATATAGTCCCCCCCCGAATATAGTCCCCCCCCCCAATTTTGAGACCTCAGTTTTGGGAAAAATTTTAAAATGTAAAGGAAGGCAATTTTTCTGTGGTTAGCAAGTTAAGATTCTAGATTCGATAAAAACTATTATTTTCTGTGAAGATTAAGAACAAATCTGTTCACATATTTTCCATCACAACAAAATAACTATACCTAAAACATGTTGTGATCCATTGCATGTATCAGTAATTTATAGTTCCTTAACCAGATGTAATGAAGAAATGAGAAAATTTTTTAAGTATCCAAGGCTATTGTATTTTTAAACCTTCACAAATTATTAATATTTTTGATTTCCAAATGACTACAGACAATGTCAATATACAGTAAAACTTCGATTTTACGCACTTCGATTTTACATCAAGTCTCGTTTTTACGCAGCGGCACTGAAGTCCGGCCGGAAAGCATAGGGAATTGCAATGGTGAAACTTCGATTTTACATCTTTTCTTGATTTTACGCAGTTTTTCGATTTTGCGCAGCATAACCCCAGCCCCTAAGAGGTCGCTAATCTTGATTTTACGCAGTTGTCTTCGGCTTGTTTTGAAAATCCGACTAGAGCAATATGCAGTTAGGTTATTATTTCGTCTCAATGAGTTGCAAAAATGAATACAGGAACGGTTGAAATGACATCGCGCTGTTGAACGTGAAACTAAATACATCGCGAATCTAATTATTGCTTCCCCGTGAGCCCTCTCAGTAATATTTCAGGCTCCATTACGAACGCGAATGTCGCTCTTAGTTCAAATTCGCCGTAGAAGGATATCGAAACCTAAAACACACGGCAATCGCCGTGTATGCGTAACTACTTTTGATTAAGACATGATCGCTGGAGATATTAACATTATCACCTTTCGTTTATTATTCGACTTATTGATCGACGCTGTTTATATCCAGAATTATGAGCTACGGAATATGTATCCCCAACGCAAGGCTTTCTAGAATTTTGCCAACGCTATGTTTTCCGTCGCCCCAGCGAAATATAACGGCGAAATGAGTCGTTAAAAATACTCCCGTGCCAAAATTTTGGCTTCCAAGGTGATCTAAAAAAGATAGTCGTACTTCTAGTATTGACGTAAGTCGATGGTGATTCAACACGATGGTAAAAGCAGCATGCATTGTCTCATTCCCGGGCTAACCCCACATCTGCGGGACAAATGGAGGCGAGGGAAAATTGCTTGCGCTGCACGCTTATCAGAACCGACTCAACTTGTATCTCATTGTCAGACGGTTTAAGTTTAACATGGTTGGAACTTGAATAGCTATTAGCTTAACTCCGCTAGGTGGCAAGCGTTTTAACGGAACGGGAGTTAATGCCCTCGGAGAATAACTCGCGTCGTCAATCGTCATGTAATCATTGAAGTCAAATTCAAGACGTGAGTGATAAGGCAGTCCCTTTAAACTCAGGAATGGCTTAGTACCATACAATCGAAATACAAAAAGTGTCCAGTGTTGTTATCAGATATGGGGAAGCAAAATATTACGTGAAGCTGAGTCACACGGCTTGTGAGTCGAAGGTCCCGGCGCTGAATTTGCGGAAGAATGCCGACAGAGAAGCTATTCCCGGAAGAGTCAATCTACTAATGCTAAAATTTCATGGGGAAATGCTTTTTTAATGCGTATTAATTATAGAGAAGGAAAAATTTTCAGGACTACTAGTCATTTTTTATTCATCACGGGCGGCATGACGGCAATTGCGCGGTCATTTAAATAGCTCACTTCAAAAAAAGTGATCTTAGCACCGGAAAAATCTGAATTTCCGAATATCCCGGGTCCTGTGTGCTCCGTATTATCTATGGTATGCTATTTGGAGGTAACCAACTACTGGGGTCATTAGCGCCATGAAGTAAGGGCTGGGGGGATAGGAACCCTATGTTGGCATTAGCCAGGTTGTAATGATAAGCTCAAAAGGGACCAGGACTTAACTTCCCATCTGATGGACATAGTGGTGCACTGGAAGTGCCCTCCACATTAGACTCAAGTAGGGATAAGGCCATCTCTGATAAGTCTTTGCTACTGCCAGGACTTGAACCCAGGCCCACAGGGTGTAAAGCCTTTGTGATGTATTAGCAAAATTTTGCTCCCTGTTAATGGGGTTAATTTGGATGACTATCCTCAGGTATCTCATTTCTTCAATCTCCAATCTTTGTTTGTCTGCTGGTGGTTAAACGGATATCCTGAAAACTGCTTTTAATGAGAATATTTTCGAAAATTAGCTTCTCTGTGACCATTTAGTATCACCATTCCGAAATTTCTCCTGGGTAACAGAAGCAATCTTAGTGCCAGAAATGCTGGCATTTCAACCATTTTGTTCAACCATGGGAAACACTGTTCAGGAATGCAAAGATATTTCTCTTAGGGTAACACGTCATCTGTGGTGTTGCTTTTGAGTAAATAAGATTATTAGGCTTCATTTTCCGAGCAATAATGAGCTAGTGTTATCCTGAAAACTATACTCCTCCTCAATACCAACTCTTGATTTTACACACTTTGATTTTACACAGTGCCCATATTTCGGTCCCTCCAACTGCGTAAAATCAAAGTTTTACTGTATAAGCTTTAACTTAAAGCCCATAAACAGTATTGCATTTGGCCCTGAAACTTCCTTAGATCCAGTGTAACACACCCATCAAGTCATCACAAATCCAAGTGACCTGAAGAATTTAGGAAATCTAAATAAAATTGTGTTAAATAAATTATAAATATTATAAAAATATTGCTATCAAATGCCTGCTAAGCAAAACAATTAAACTACAGGACTTACAAATATCAAAGTAATAAAATTAAGAAATAAACTTTTTCCAACAAACATCAAAACTGAAAAAAAATTATATCAATTTTCAATGCCTCGTCGCGAATCATTGCATAAGTTACACAAAGAGCTTCTGCTCTGCATTTGCGCACAAATTCGACGATATTTTCCTCTAATTCTTTGAATCTGCCGCATCGAGACCCCCGAAATGACTTCCGCGATGTATTAGCGCTTTGCAAGCGCTGTAAATACTATGATTTACGGCGTATTCTGCAACGGCCATTTTTAAATTGGCATCGAAACTCCGTCTTTGAAGGCCTCTAATCTGCGGCAGGATTGATCCTCATCTTTCTACTTGATCCATCACCACACTGTTGAACGTAAAATTATTTTTAATAAAGAAAATATCGCGGAAATAATTGCGAAACGTTATGCGACGTAATTTATCGATCCTATTTACCCTGACGAATTGAAGATATTCCTCAATAAATTGATTACACTTTCGATGCTGAGTCGCTGTATTTCGATCAAATGCAGTAATGCCGGCGCTTCTGGTTTAAAGTCGTCGATTATTGCGCCTTTTCAGAAACAAATGCATCACCTATTGCGCATTCTTGTCCTGCGAAGGCGGTAAAGGCAGTGGTTGTAAACACGAACCGCACGGGCACATGGACATATAGTAGCTACGGACGCAATGAAATGCTAAATCGTCACGAAAGGTTCACTTTATCTGTTTATTTTTCGCAATTATTTAAATTGTGTAGTTATTAAATGAGCGACGGGTACATATACTATTGATTCAATTCTAGTGTTCGATTAATGTAATGATAGTGTGTGTTTAGTTTTCATTTTAATTATTTACTGTTTTGCGTCATTAAGTGATCAGTGTCGATTGAATTATTCTAACAATACTTTTCCAAGAAAAATTTGCGGCTACCCGATGGATTCCGTGAAAACGCATATTCGATATGCTATTTGAATCGGAATAATCGTATCTGTACAACATTTGTGGTAAAAATTGTCTTAATTTCCGGTAAAACGTGGCAGTATTTACTAATATATCCGATTATAATCCTCATAAATATACTCAAACAGAAAGACTACGAGAACATTAGCCATTATGCCGTTATTTATTACTTTATGGTCACCTTTAGTATGCTAAACTGGATTACACTCGATTATAGTCCCCCCCCCTTACTTTTCCGCGGCCATTTTTGGAAAAAAAGGGGGGACTATACTCGGAGATATACGGTATATCAGCTACGGGTCCAAAATACCGTATTTCTCCAAATATAGTCCCCCCCCCCCTAATTTTGAGGTTTCAGTTTTCGGAAAAATTATAAAAAATGCATCTGAATAAAGTCCCCTTTTTACTTTTACCATTGGCATTTTTGGAAAAAAAGGGGGGACTATATTCAGACAAATACGGTAACAGTGGCCGCCCATGACTCATACGTTTTTGCTGACAAATTTGGGCGGCTGTGAACATTTGGCAACTCAAAGTTCACTCCTCCTCTCTCTTTCTCGGTACTTCCCCTACCCCATCAGCTAAGCCCTTCGAGAGGGTCCAGGCTCTCAATAATGCTCACCCGCAAATATATAGTGAAAGATTATAGGAAACAATAATATCTCATTTAAAAGAGTACCAATAAAAGAAATTCATATTCGCAAGAGGATATACAAACTTTTTTTTCTTTTTCGCTCCACTTGAGCTCTTCACCCATTAGATCAATAATTCCAGGAAGAGCCTCCTGAGCAGCCTGGACATTCAGGAATGCCAACCTTAAACGCCGAGCAATGACGTCAATGGCTGTGCAAGCATACTCTTTAACAGCATAGCGAACCTGAAATGAAAATACAACATCAGAAGTTACCATCAGAGATTTTACCACAGTGAATAAAAATAAAGTATTTCTTCATTTAGAAAACATGATGGTTTCAGGAGAATAATTTCCAATATGTTCATAGTAGGCAATATATTGAGAAAAATGTTTTCCATAATCTTTAAATATAAATTTCATATCACAAACTGCGCAATTATTGCCGTGGGCTTGCATGCGTTTTAACCCTTTTGCTGCTTCAATAGATTTTTCATCGGTTCCATTATTTTGCCTATTATCCAGAAAAAAATGAATTGAATAATTCATTTGTCGTAAAAATTTAATGTCGCCACACGAATGGACGTAGTTCCGCTAGAATTTCGAGCAGATGACAGCACCTACGACCGAAGGGAGGGTTTTTCGAAAACGTAGATATTTACCTGCATGTCGTGTTGAAAGGAAAAGTTTTTTGAAAGTCGTGGAATATCCCCGCATGTCGCAGGCAATAACCATAATGTTTTTTGCGGGTATTCCCGCTTGTAGCAGCGAAAGGGTTAATACCGCCCAAGGGAACCAGAGATTTTGTCGTACTCAGGAATGTTTATGCCATGACCAGTCAAGATAAAAAGTGGAAGGCAATAGAAGTGGATGAAGAGATAGCATGGGTCATAGCCAGGAACTCCCCAGCGTAGATACCGTATAAGCGTGTGTAAGAGGCGCGCACGTGTAAGAAGCGCACCCCTATTTTGAGGATCGAAGCTATAAAGAAAAAAAAATTTGCGGCATTTTTTTATCCTATCCTGCGGTGTTGCAGACGTATGCCTGGAATTTCGACACTTAACGAAATTTCCTCTTTCAGTACTATTTGAAAGAGGAAAAGTTTGATAACTGCGGCGGTAATAGCGGCATAAGAGGGAGTAGAAAGAGTTCCGATCCTCTCTTCGCATACGCCATCGCCCTACATTGCTTGTACGACTCACGATTCCGAAGTTTGTGTAAGAGGCGCACCCCCATTTTCGCCTGCAATGTCTGGGAAAAAAGGTGCGCCTCTTACACGCGCTTATACGGTAGTTTGTCCAACTCCGTTTTCCTACAACCACTGCATCGTGATGGCATGATCGCACGCCATTGCTGACATGCGTCCCGCAACCAGTGGCATAGCCACAAGGAGAGGGGGGGGGGAAGATATTCTGGGTTACAAACCCCTTTTCCCTGGGGTGTTTTCCATACACCTTGAAAGGGCCCTGAAATCTCCAGTGAACCCCCATTTCAAAATCCTGGCTCACTACTGCCCACAAAAGTTGAATCTTGGGCAACTTGTGCGAAATGCGAATATGCTGCATGTTGCCTAACAGTGTAGTTTCCGATGTCACGCAGTGGATTTGAATTATTCGTGTTAGCCGCTTTTCTGAATTGGTGGTATCACAGCTACGGATGCATGGCTTTTGGAAACCAAATATTATATGGAGCAGTAGAAATACCGTAATTCTCCGAATATAGTCCCCCCCCTAATTTTGAGGCTTGAGTTTCAGGAAAAAATTAAAAACATGTGTTTGAATATACTCCCGCCTTAACTTTTACCATGGGCATTTTTGGCAAAAAAAGGGGGGACTATGTTCAGACAAATACGGTATGAGTGCAATCACATTATCGCCGCTAAAAAGATTGCGGTCGGGAAAATAAAGCTCTCAATCTGAAATAGCATAATATAATCATAGATTGTTTGATTTATGTAAATTATGGACATGACAAGAAATTAAGGTGAATGTTGGATTATAAGTGTTTTCCGAATGCCGCCTCTCTGCATCATTAGCCCGGATAATAGGGAGTTTGCTGTAAATAAAAAAGTTAAGTGTTAGATGATAGACGCCCCAGGCCAGCGGTACTCTCAGCAGATGTATCCTGAGCAGACACCACATGGGAAAAATTACAAGGGGGGATGATGTGGGGGGGGTGCTGAAGCCCCTAATGCATCCCCCTAACCCATAGGATAAATGACTACAACCCTGACCCCCAAGGATAAATGTACTTCAACTGTTTCGAAATATGCCAGGGTTCTTTGTATTTGTCTGAATGGGCAATGCTCATAGTCCACACACATTCTCTATGGTAGTCTCTTCCCAGATATTTGTACTATACCATTAACTCCTCTTAAAAACATTTCGTCAACAACCATCTGCCTGCCCCACTTTTGCAGAATGTCCTGACAACTTAATTTCTTCTTTCTTCAAAATATGATTAACTGTAAAGCCTAAAATAATTCTTTGTACATTTATAAAGACACCACAGGAAGGGCTAAGTGAATACAAATAATCTGGGGGAATTTGACCCCGCGCCTTAAATTGCTGAAAAATAGAAGGGTCCATGAAGGAAACAAGATAAATGCCACTGCAGAAGAGTATCAAGTTAATTCACCACTATGACCTCACTTCCCTTGAGGCCAGTATGAATTTACGTGAGAAAAGAGCTTTCCCAAGAATCCCATGATTTTGTTTCATTCACTTTTCAATATGTCTACATAATTTATTCCACAACTGATAAATTATGTCCCAAAATGTATGGTAATAAAAGAAAATCTCCAGAGATGACATGTTTCGTCAAAAAACTCTATTACTATATGATTCCTTTGACGCACCTCAGCATCTATGTACGGAAACTCAGGATGCAATTTCTTGCCAATAATTGGCCACCTCTTCCCGGTCAAAGTAGCAAGCTTAGCAACAGCAAAGGCTCTGTCTCCATATGCTGATGCCAGATGTTGAGCAGTCTCACATTCCAAGCCAAAGTCCTGCACCAATCTGATGAACATAGTTGGGCTCCAGTTGTGGCCTCCTTCCAAGTACAGTCCTTTGGTCTGTGAACTCTGACAAGCTGGTTTGAGACCAGTGGCTGCCCACGAGAAAATATTCAAATAAGACGTGTTCCACAACATGAATTTCAAAACAATTGAAAAATAATATAGGATTGATAATCAGCAAAAAAGCTGAATATTAACCAATACAGGGTGAAAACTATGCATGTTTCACAAATAATGTATACTTAGGAATAAATTGTAGGTCTGAAAACATAAGCTGATAGGAGAATTGAGTGGAGAGGTGCATCAAATCTATCTTTAGATTCTTGACCAGTGATGATGATGATGTAAATAAACAAAGCTCTTTAAGAGAATTAATGCTCATGATTTAGTGAAAAAGTGGTGAAAGACATTTCACAATCTACACTACTGACTATCAATAGGATTGGTCTGTTTTCGATATCAAAAAAGTAACTTTCTCAAAAAAGACAGGAGTTGCACACGCTGAGATTTGCATCATATGCTATGTTTTCGCACAAACACATACCAGCATAATTTCACAAAAATTGAATTTACAGTACAAGTATGGAAAAAAATCTCCACCAAAACAATAAATTCCAGAATGTACATAAAAAATAATAAATCACATTCATTTTGGAATGGTAATAATATGGAGCACTTTTCATTACTTGATAAAATAATACCATTACGTATTTACCTTTGATTGCAGCATCTATCGTATCAGCAGCCATACTTCGATAAGTAGTCCACTTTCCTCCAGCAATAGTAACAAGACCTGATGGACTAACATGGACAATGTGGTTACGAGCCAGAGATTGTGTGTCTTCCTTGTTTGGATCTTGAACCAAAGGTCTGATGCCACTCCATGCTGACAACACATCACCCCGGCGAACTGAAAGCATATTTGCATGATAAAAAATAATTTATGGGAGTAAACTAAAACATGAGACCATTCAAATCAAACATGAGATGTGAGTTTTTGTATAACATATAATCCAATCATAATTTTAACTTAACCAACATGAATCTATATACTAGAAAGCCCTCTATCAACCACTCACTCACTCATACAAATGTTTGCGGTGAACAAGACGAGATGCGACAAAAAGTCTAACAACAACCCCCACTAAAATTGTCCGAAAACCCAGGAAACATTTTGAAACTCTATATTTCCCATTATTTTTCTGTCCATTAATTTAAAATTGTGCATGGGGATTAGTTCAAAAATGGCCAACAAAATCCAATGGCGGCACGGCTATAATTGGAAGGAAGGTACAAACAAATAATCATAGCAACATATTTGTTTATGCAAACAAAAGGAGCGAAATTAGAAAAGAAGATAAAGGAATCAAAGTGAAAAGATGATGAAAATAAGGTAGGAAATTTAGAATGTACATAATTTAAAAAAAGTCAATTTCTTAATCTTTCCGTATGAACAAAAATTTGTTTAAATCAAAGTGTATTCAAACGAAAAGAGGAGAAAGATAAGGTAGGAAATTACTCATTATTTTTAATTACATTACATTCTATGTATAAAATTTTGGAGTCATGAAAATTGAAAGAGTGGTTGTTATTAATTCCACAGTTAACAAGTGCACATAATTCCATTGTTAAAAGATGATTCGTGCAGTTGACTGTAGTTCCTGTCTTGTTGCTGATACATGATTGCAGCAGAAAGATATCAAAACAAACCTTCATTAAAAGATAGGTGGTTAAAAATGATTTTATTTTCATTGTTTGTGATGGCGATAACGTTTTATTTTTGTTTACGTTCTTTTTTCTGTTAATATCTTTTTTATTGTGCAATGTTATCCATGAGCTGGTGCATCAAAGGCAGTGAATTTTAGAACATGGAGGCTAAGTGCAATTAAAGGTATTTCTTATTCAATTATTTGTCTTACGAAAATCACGTTTCATTGAGTGACTAAGTTATTTAGCTGTAAACATCTTCGAAATCATGACATTTATGTCTTGTTCATCAAAAGTTGTCATCAGCTACTCACCAGATTATTTTCCTGAGCATTATATTGGATACTAAAGCTGTAAGAAGATGTTTGTGTATCCTGACTCATTAAAACTTTAAAGAGAGGTATTCCTGAAGTAGTATCATTCGTGATCATGATAAATAATCTATCGATAAAATTTGTCATACTAGGCCCAATTCATGCTAAGAATCTCCACTTTATTCATTTGCACTTGATAATTGATATTCAGTTCTTACGTAATTCTATTGTGCGTATCATCCTCTCTTAAGATTACGAAGGGAAACTGCAGTCACACCTTATTCATATTTCAAGAATTTCGTGGAATAATGCGAAAAATAATTAATAAACCTGTTTTTAATATTTATCCTGGCGACCGATTAGCCTGGTCGATAGAGTCTGTTAATATGTGCGGTGGGCCAATGTTCAATACCCTATTATGCAGGCACATTTCTTCTCAGGTTTTTTGTATTTATTTTGAGGAAACCTACATTGAACTCCTAATTTTATGATTTTCAACCAGAACAATGTTTTTTTTGGGTGGAAAATCTTTCATATGCTCATGCTACGTTGGGTTTATTATGCGTTTGATCTTAGTTGTTTTATGGAATTGATGGGTGCCATGTTAATAGTATTTATCGAACTACATTTATCAAACTTTGTTTGGTCAAAGTAACAGAAATATTCAATGCTCCATATAAATCCAAATTTCGATGAGCTTGATCAGAAACTTGTATATCTAACTATATAACTATGCAGTGCTTACTTGCTTCATGTAGTTCCTTACCAATTCAAATGTAGTTAACAGTAGTTCATTGTATTTCGTAAATTCGTTATGTAATGATGTCAAGTATAAATTGAGTGTTACAGTGGAACAAACTCTCAACTTTTTTTTTGGGTTTGAATTTAATAATTGAAATACTCTGTCAGACTTGTAGAAATTTATTTAATTTTTTTAGACCTTCAGAAAAACGTTCCTCTTCTATAAAAAATTATTTTCATATTGTAACCTACATACCATGCACTCGTTTTACTTGAAAGTGGCAATATTGCTTATATCTAATCTAGCCAATTGAAAAGTAAACGATCCCTTAGTAACAAATGGTAGACAAAAAGTGTACAACCTTCCATAGTGACCATAACAGGCTGCAGGCCTTTTGAAAAAGGGAGGGGTCTGGGGGGAGCAAAAGCGAGTTAAAATAAATAGAGGTACAAAGGACAAAATCATAATTGAACTTTAAGTGCATGTTTTTGTGGAAGTACTCATAAGAAGATTTATAGCACAACATTCACTCCACACATGGCACAGAATGACATTGCAAAAATGTATGGAAATATAAAAATTTAAGGAATTTATGTGAAAAAAATGTTAGCTGATAACATGAATCACACTGCAGACAAAAATTTTTCAAAGCACATGCAAAACCAAGAGAATTAAGACTGCTAGGGTAGCAATGTGGATTGCACATTACCCAAATGACCTTGGATCTAAGGTCACCGTGTGACAATGTCAGGTTCAAGTACAGGATACACGGAGAATACCTTATATATACATACACCGTACTCCTCCGAATATAGTCCCCCCCCCCCCAATTTTGAGGCTTGAGTTTCGGGGGGAAAAAATGGGTTTGAATATAGTACCCCCCTTAAATTTTATCACGAGCATTTTTGGAAAAAAAGGGGGGGGACTATATTCAGACAAATACGGTAAATTGCGTCAGTCAACCATCAGGAAATAAGTGTTAAAATTTGATGAACCCAACCTACTCATCGTGACACAATATTATTGGCAAACTATCATTGATTTCAATAAAATTTCATTTTACTGCTATTAAATATGTAGCATGCTGATGAGTGTATACAAGGCATCTCCAGAAAGTAGGTAAGTACATACATACTGCTTTGATCTAGTGCCTCAGCAGCACTGCTGTTGGAGCTATGGCTATATGCACTAGTCTCCTTTGTTCAATTAGCTACAATTCACACCATTTAAGTTGCTTTCTCCTTCAAATTTTCTTATCTGAGCACTATTAAAATTTTAAGAAAATTTCTGAACCCATTGCCTTCAATGTTCATTCTGTGATTCAGTTTTTGAACACTAGTAGCATTAAGACAGCAGATACATATTTATCTTCAAATTCAAGAAGTTTACACTAACAATGCTATGAGTGATGGGATAGTGAGACAATGGATACATAGTTTAAAGAATAACATAGTTTAAAGTAACTTTGTACACAGTCACATGCTCAGGTTCAAAATTATTTACACCAAGGGTGGAATTTGCCATGCAAACTACAGTACTTAGGCAAATATTCATTGGTAAATAGTGAAAAGGTACGGCTTTTCTCTCTGACAGTGGCTTAGTAAGCATGACCTCAGTCTCATGCTAAATGCTTGTTCAGGAAACCTAGTCTGAAAATTTCTCGGAGGAAGATCCCTTGGGGGTGTAACTTTAATCACTTATTGACTGGGATATTTGAGTTCTAATTCCAGGTAAGCCAAATGATATTTTCATGGTGAATTCCACCTCAGGTGTAAATTAAAAAATACCATCCCTAGGTTAAACATACCTTCAATATCAGGGCTTAGATAATTCTTGATTTCATCTAAAATGAACAGTATGTCATCCTCAGTAGGGGCGGGATGATGGGTGACATCGCATGGAGAGTCAGTTGTTCCAGCAATAGTATGCTTCTCCCAAGGGAGGAAAAAGATGACTCGACCATCTGATGTAGCAGGGTCCAGAAGTCCCATTTGATCAGGACTATTTAATGAAAAAACAACATTAAATCTGAATCTATGCATCAGAGACCAAACTTGTGAATGAGTATACTCAAAGATTTCAACCATCTATATATTAGCATCATCAAGAAATACTTGGAGGTGTCCTCCTTAAAATTAATCAATGAT
This sequence comes from Ischnura elegans, assembly GCF_921293095.1. Taxonomy (NCBI): domain Eukaryota; kingdom Metazoa; phylum Arthropoda; class Insecta; order Odonata; family Coenagrionidae; genus Ischnura; species Ischnura elegans. The sequence continues at coordinate 106,300,233 of NC_060248.1, forward strand.
GGGTTCACTTTCATTTTTAGCATTATTCTAAGAATTACAATAAAAAATTAAGCTTCATAATATTTTAAAATGGATTAATTTTTACCCATCAAATTTGAAATAAGTGTTATATGAATGAATTCATAATTCTGAGAGACAGGCATAACCAAATGCAATATCCAAGCACTAAGGATAGAAATGAAAATACACAACCTTAGTAACTTTTCACTGGAAAATTATTTATTGATACGACCCGTTTCGACGCTGAGGCGTCATTCTCAAGTACACTGTTTATAATATCGACAATCCAATATATACCCAAATTCTGGCAGGTGGGGAGGGAGAAGGGTTATACAGGGGGGGGGAAATTTGGGGGGGAGTGGGAGGGTTGGTGAGGGAATGGTTGGGAAGCGTGACTAAGCCCCCAACCATTCCCTCACCAACCCCATTCCCTCACCTCCCACTCCTCCCCAAATTTCCCCCCTGTATAACCCTTCTCCCTCCCACCTGCCAGAATTTGGGTATATATTGGATTGTCGATATTATAAATAGTGTACTTGAGAATGACGCCTCAGCGTCGAAACGCGTAGTACCAATAAATAATTTTCCAGTGACAAGTTACCAAGGTTGTGTGTTTTCATTTCAACATGGATTTTCACAAAGTAAAAGCCAAATCAATTGAATTCACTAAGGATAGAAATGCTGTAAAAGGAGAGAGTATATCCTCACTTGGCTCCAAGGCTTTTCAAATTGGTTATAGAAAAAAAGAACAAAACTCTACTGCGGTGGCCAATATATATACCAGCCAATTGGACTTCTAAACAGAATAGCCTTGATACTTGAGAGTGAATGAGTAAAGTCAAAGTGAGCTGTCCAATTATGACAAAAACATGAATGATACCATTATTTACCACCAAAACTCTTTTTTATGGTGCTTTCATTTTATGAGGGTCGAAAAGAATATGAATTCCACCACATGCTCTTTTTTGATGGAAATAAAACATTTCACTATGTAGTAGTAAAACATAACCACTGTTAACTGAATGAGTGATGGAGAAATCCCAATGACCCTTTCTCTAATGTCTATATATAAAATGTTTAATGATAATTGTAAATATGTTTACAAGTAATGGTGCTCTGTTCCATTAACATGGGATGCAATTGTACAACAGAACACATCTGCTACCAGGGATTTGCACTACTCAGCCATACGTCAACTAACAGTAACAAGCTGTTTTATTATTTTCATACACGCCCTACAGTCATGTTAAAATTTCATGCAAAAACTAATGTTTTTCAAGGTAATACAATATGCAATAAGCTGAATAGCCATATTAATTATCTACTTTTTCCACTAATTCCATGTCTAGGACAATAAATAGCAAAGAGAAAAGAAGAAAATCCACCATGTAAGAGCCAACGTTTTAATATAAATAAATCATTTGGAACGCATGATATTCCCATATCAAAGTAATAACTAGTAATTGAAACCGAAGGAATGGTTTCTACTACCTCAATTGACAACTCTCATTGCCATGAAATCAATCAATATGATTTTCCCCAGACACAAACACAGCACAATTAAACAGTAAAATTATTTTCCCATTACATCAGAGCAAAACGTGCACAGGGATGCATTAATTTCTCTTTGGCCAATGGTGACTTCCAACGGAAGTTTACACACACTAGACAATACTCAACATAACTCACGGCAACAATACCAATGCAAACAACCCCAGAAATGACACTTTCAATTTAAGATTTGCATGACTCTCAGAAAAGAGAAAATTGAAATAATGGTTAGAAAGCAGGCAAGCACTCGCCTGTAATATCCTGGGAGGACAATGTGCACACCAGCAGACGGTGCACAGATGGGTTTGATTGATGGGTCATCCATTTGACGCAATGAATCGGTGAAGGGACCGGTTGCATTAATGATGCATCGGGCACTCACATTCCACTCTTCCCCAGTGAGCCGATCCTTAACACGTGCACCAATAAGTTGGGGAGCACCATTGGGCCCCTTTTCTTTCCCTTTTAATAGTGATGTAACTTCCACATGGTTAGCCACAGTGGCACCATGGCGCGTAGCAGTGAGGGCCAGCACGAGGTTCATGCGAGCATCATTTTGCTGGCCTGTACACCATTGAAAACTCTCATGACAAGGATATACACCTCTTAACAAGTGAAAACTTAGGTACAGTAAAGCCTTGATTATCCATCCCAGTGGAGAGGAAAGCCCAAGAAACTATTTAAACGAAATAGATGATCCACTCATGATTACATGAGGAAATAACGGCAGACTAACCAGCAGAGTACCTTCACGTAATCACCTGCTGGTGCAGTTACAATGCAAAAATTCCACATGAGAAAAATTCTTTGGCTTAACCAGGATTCAATACCAGATAGTATCCTGAATTCATGTGAGGTGTTCTATCACAACTAAGAAAAACAGTCCCTTGTAGAGTTTTGAACAATATACTTCAGTAGTTCAAGTGGTAAAACAACTTGCACAATACGTAAGACCAAAGGTTTGAATCCACATCAAGGCAAAATGATTTTCCCTCAATGGGATATCATGATCATTTCCAAAGAAATTTCCACTGTAGTTAGTGTATAATCTTTTCTCTACATCTTTTTTTTAACCCATTCCATTGAAAAATATTTATTTTGAGGCGGAGAAAGGTGCAATATGGGAGGGTTTGAGAGTAGGAGTGAGGTAGAGTTTGGAAAGACTTGAGTAGGGAAGTGAAGGATGGATATCCAAGGAACAGTAAATAAATTGATAGATAATCAAGACTTGACTGCATAAAAGACTGTGTAAATTATAGCAATTTTAAAACTAAGTGCCATTAGAATTAAATAATTTTGATCATGCAATGAAGAAAAACCCAGCATTAAAAAGCAAAGCCAAATAGACTTTCCACAAGAGCATAAAGTCATACAAAAGCCCATTCCATTTTCAGCAATGGAAGAGAGGAGTTGACAGGAGAATTTACTGCACACAAAAATTAAAAAAAGATAGCATGATGATAAACGATTAGTTCACTTTGCTAAATATGTACTTACATTAGACAAAAATCATGAGACAATGGCAAATGTATCTTACAGAAAATAACAACTATTAAAAACAGTCCATAAACAAAGGTATTCCACCATGATAATAAATTGAGGCCAAAGTTAATTTGGCTTACGATATTTCCTGAAACATACTGGATTAAAAAAAAATAAAATTTAAGGCTCAGGGGGCAGTGGCCTTATTTTGAAAAAAATTGGAATCTAAGACCCTGACAACAGTTCCCTTCGTTTTTGTGTGGAGCAAATTTGATTTTGAAAAATGTCATTTTCTAGCTCACTCCGGTGCATAATGTTCACACTAGGTTCAATTTTGTCTTTCAATTTTACAAAAGAGCACCTTTGGCATAAGAATTCATTATGTGCCTCCTTTCCACAACTTAACTATTACTGCAAATTTTATGCACAACTTATTACAAAATGTATGTTGACAAATGGAGTACCAGAAATTTGGTGAAATATTTGTCCCTTCAACAATGTATCACGGCCAGTCGCCACAAGACAAAAATTTGAAGGGGGGCTAAAGCCCCTAAAGCCTCCCCCCCTTTCCACTTGCCTTATCGGTAATTTTCCAAAAACTATTTACATGGCATATCTACTGGCAATTGTAGGGAGAAAATATAAGAGCCGGAATTAAACAATTAACTTACAATTACTTTCAATAACTATGAAAATACAAATGCTTCCTTTTGGCAAGTGAGTAACTTTGGACTCTACTTGAAAATTAGCATTACTTATTGATCGAAGTCACACTGATTATAGCAAGCCTCGCAGAATTAATGAAGCCTCAAATAAAACAAAAATTATTACATAGAAATGTAATGTCTATATCAACACATTTTACAAGTGTTTAAGAGTATGAAAGAATTTCATCCACTCCTAGGTCATCAAATGATTCAATTTTGAAATGTTAAATTCACTGAGGATTAAAAAATTATACCTTTTCCCACATTAAGTTTTATTATAACCACACAAAAGATGTACTATTATGGGCTTTTATTGACGAAGAACATAAGTCGACTTCAACATTAATGACTGTTTCCTGTAAGACCAAAAGATGATTGCGACCACTCAATTCTGCCAAATCTACTCTTCCATACATTAAATTCCTCTCAATGCTATGGATTTTCTCATTTCTTCACAAGAATATGAGATTATACATAGAAACAACATTACAGAGGAAAAATTTCAAATCTAAAGAAGATTAAGTAAAAAAAGCTGTGCATAAAATACAGCAGCATTATCAGCCAGGTGAAGTATATGTAGCATCAATAAAACAGAGTGAGCAGACCTCATCATGACACAAAAAGAGGAGAGGGATTAAAAAAAAACAATAAGAAGAAATGTGGGATATTCCTAAATAAAATCTATAAATTACCTGCCTTTAACCAATAACTTCATAGCTACTTTTGTGCTGATTCAGTGCCAAAATATGATGAGTGTACTTCAGATGGCAATGTGTGGTGTAAGGAAACTGTGTCAGATAAGTGCCACTTCACTGCCTCTCATACAATTTACAAATTCAACTGGAAATCAGCTCACATTTAGATGAGATATTACAAAAGAAAAGAAATTTTATTTTTTCAAAATTCTGGGGATTTAGAAATGACATTCTAAATTACTACAAGAACCTGGACAGGAGGTAAAAATACAGGAAATATCAAAAGGAAAGAGGATGTCTGGTCACCCTGTACTAAAAGCCAAAGCAAATATCAATTTTGTAATACCATATGACACATAATCACAAAAAACAGTGAAATAGGGAAGTGCACTAATTTTTTTTTATTGCTGAATTTGAAAGTTTAGCCTAAAAAAGAAACATTAGTATAGTCACTTTTATTTTCTGCATCTGGGGTATGCACTTTAAAACGTTTTGAAAGTCGGAAAATTTCATGTTGCGCTGAAACACAGTGCCTCCATCTTGATTGAGATGTTACGTCACAAGGCAGTAGTCACCAGTGGAGTATCGCTGTATTCCGTCGCCTTCTTTAGCGCGGCGAGAGTTACCGGGAATCGGTGGAGTTTGCTTCCTAAAAATGTCGTCTAGTACCGAAAATATGAATTCAAAATAGAATTATAAATGATTTTTTGTTCCAAATTTCATCTCGACGTCGAAACAAAAGCCTGGAGAAGATATTCATTCCCGTGCCTTAAGCACAAGCTATACGGAATAAATGGTTCAAGGCTGCTCCTGACTCTTACCTATCGATGATATTCTGTTTTGAAGATCATTTGAAGGTATTGTAAGATCAAATTGATATTTATATTATAATAATTTACTTAATAGGTACCTCAGTCACATCAGAAAGTGTGTTGAGTCAAAATATAGCATCTTCCGCGTAGACCTACGTAATTTATAAACTGAAAGTAGTTTGGTTAAAGAATTATGGCGCGACTGTTTTTTTACATGACCGGGCAAAATGCGTACTTTGCCCATGATATGTGCATATATGATAACAAACGATTTTTGTTAAAGTTAATCTTTATTTGTTGAAATTAGTACATTTATAGGTGATACAGATATAAAGGTACACGGCAGGTCGCGCGGCGTAATTTGTACTCCACTGGTGACGGGTTCATCTTGCTGATCTAAAAAATTAGCTACAATACCTCGAACTTTGAAAACTCGCAATATAGGCAGTCAAAGTACATTGTAAGAATACACGAGACCATTATAGCCCAGAATGTACGTACAATGTCGAAATCCTTGGTTTTCAAAGATTGACGTATTTTATACGCCAGCGCGCCCGGTCCAGGGTTATCAACTTTTATTTCATCCTATTTGTTAGTTGAAATTATATTTCAGAATGGTTCTTTTAGCACTGCTACTGAGGTAAACTGGTAGGTACTGAGTACAAGGTACTGAGGTATGTACTGAGTAAGTAAACTCCCTTTGGAGTAATGTGAATTACAAGTGTTCGAGATATATGGCATTTTATATTCGCTTTGTGTTCTTATTAATTATGCCTGTACGCATATTGTTGCTTGCCGTGAGCCTTTAATGGTATGTGCTCTTGCAAGAGTGGTTTTCATTTTTAATGTGGAAGTTGGTCAGTATAAGCAAAGAAAATATTAACATTTTAGCGCACACCAACCCTTGTAGTCATCGTATCTCTGCGTTTGTAATGACACTGCTAAAATACCTAAACACCATAATGATGATAAAAAAATTGTCTCATGTCAATGATTGCTGCAATTATAATTACTGATAAACTTGATGCCGTATGATCACAATGAAGACAACAAAAAATAATGCCATGACGTAGTCTTGAACCACGGTCCTTCGGGTGAGATCGAATCGTGCACGCTACCACTACCCCAACCAACCCATTAGGAAATTGTGGATATTTTGGATTTATATATATAACTTGTAAAAAGTAACGCATGAAAATTAATTAATTACAGCCTAACTAATGCCCTAATTGAAAAAGATGCAGCAAGGTACGCGGTCTCCCCTTGTTAGCCTTAACGTCTCGCATTTCTATGGAGCGTTGAAGCTGTCCTCCTTATTCAAAAATTCAGTAACCATAAATACATCAAAGTTTGGTATACCATTTATAAATCGTTGGAATTTTCCTTCTCCCAACCAAGATTATCTTTTCTTGAACCCATCCTGGACAGCGAACCATTGCAACAACCAGCCAGCTCGGAAATAAGGCTAACATCCCATGATTCTAGTTGCAAAGGGCGAACGTTCCGGCCGGCGTGAATACATACGCAACGAATAAGTCTTGCAGCAAACGTCTGAAATAGGTTTATTAGTTTGACTCGGTTCTTACAAAAAAAGTTTTGGCATGATAAACGGCATTGTGCCAAAATATACCCAGCGAAAAATAAATGCCATCATGCATTTATTAAAGATTCAATGTGCTATTCGTACTACTCTTTCCAAACTTGAAGTTGACACGTAAATGAATATTAATATATTACGCAATGATGAAGTCGTTTACTCAAAAGAGAAGCAGCCACATATATATTCTGAAGATATTTTATGACAGCAAAAAACGGATACCCTCAAATTCTGTAATTTTTCTATGCATTAATAGTGGTAGAACTAAACGGTGTAGAAGCTGCCTTCTGCTACTGCCTTGTGACGTCACGGCCAATATTCAACATGGACACCCGTTTTAGCGGCCTTTGAAATTTTCCATATTTCAGACGGTCATCTCGAATCAAGTATTCACTATTAGGATTTAAACTGTGGTTTTACGACATTATGTTATTCTGAACTCTAATTAAAAAAATGTGTTTGGTGCATTTGAAACACTAGTGCACTTCCCTATTACATTAGTCAAGGAAAAAACGAGGGCTTGCTGACAGAACCACATACATTACCCATCCATTGATGTACAATGATACATAAGAGACAGAAGACTAACACAAAAAAATTAACCATTACTTCTGATACCATGTAAAGATAATAAACACTTATTTACCCATAACTACCTAATAAATTTACCGGGAATGAATAAATTTGAGTAAATACTAACACAATACTTATATGTAGTGAGAAAAAATTAAAATCATACATCCTAAGGCTTCAACCGTTAAAAAGATGCAATCATTCTCTTTATGGCATCTAATATGAGTGAAAAATATGTAGATAGCATAAAATACTATCACGTTCATAAAAATAGAAATCCCCACAAAAATAGCATAATGCATGATCCAATGCAAACTGACAGAAAATAAAACATGACCATTCTGCAGTAAAACCGAGTTATCACCAATGTAATAATTTTTCATTTCAATCGTGGATAATGGAAAATTGCAACTTTTTAATACTATGAAATGCAAACAGAGTTTAGTAGCATAAGTTTCAAGATTAAATTTCAAAATTATTAAATTTACTAAAGAAAATGCTGCGAAAAAAGTACCTCACAAATGCAAGCACAAAAAAAGAAGATACATCATGCAATCACAAATACATAAATTTTAAAATATCTAACAAAGGATAAGGAATAATTGTGTATGGAATATGAATTACTCTCCACGAACAAAATAGGACACTTCAACATATATTAATGGTTGAATTCAACTATAGTTGAGCAGCCAAGTTAAAAATATGAATGGAAAATGAAAATTGAAGAGAATATTAGGATAATAAAAATATGAAAAAGTTCTCTTGAGCTCTGAAGAAAAGTATCAATTACAGAGGGCAATTCAAGGCTTTGAAGCACATTTGCTTTTAAATTTAAGCAAAGATTTTGATCATGAAAATATTTATACTTATGAGGTATATTTATGAGGGTTTGAAATAGAGTACACAATATCAATTTTTTATGGATATATCTATATACATATATATGTCTATAGACATAAAATAAGAGAATAAGAGAAAATTATCTTATCGCAAGATTGGCCCAAATGCACTCAAATACAAGTACATATTCGAGTACCCATATACATTCTCAAGTACACATTGTCCTAAATGTCATTTTTTGGAACTTGATTACCTTAAATTTAACACAACTATCTGAGTGAATACTGTTGCACACTGTACCCCTATAATCATCCCTCTACCCCAAAATCCAGGCATCAGTTCTGGAGTACTCATGTTGATACTTGAATTACATCTAGATATTCAAATGCCTATATGTACACGAGGAGATTTGGCATAATCTTACCCCAGAGTTATCAATCATTTTGTTCTCAGAGTAGCTCACATTTCTCACTTGACCATTTGCTACATACATTTATGGCTACACATGTCTTTCGGTGATTCCCAAGAAAAATTTCTCACCCAGAAGAAAATATTCCTACATATTTCCAAAAATGGCAGAAGAGAACAATAATATGTGCATTATGTACCTGCAAATAGTGACCTCTACATACTTTTTATATAGATGTTCATTATGTTTCTCTCATTTATGCCCATAAGAGATCAGCTAAGGTTCGTGTAGCAGTGTGTTTTCTCACAGACTGTCTCAAATTCTCATGGCAGTTTGAAACATAACCAACCCAGTCACCATAAAGTAATTCCTACAGGTAGACTAGCTGCCATCATTCTAGCAATTAAAACTTATATAGAGAGAATTGTATTTTGAATGACTTCAAATGGCTCACAGGTGTTTTTAGATAAGGAAAGGCAAAATTTTTGCAGAATAATTAAAGTCCTAATCATTCTACCACACATAGAGGCCCAAATTACAAGAGAGTAGCAATCTAGCCATTGACATCTACATCTTGCATACCTGACTGGCACGCATAGACACAAATCAGGCAATTTAATCTACCATACATATAGGCTCATTTTACAAGAGAGTACTTATCTAGCCATTAACCTCTACACTTACATGACTCACTGACATACATGTAAACAAATCAAAGTTTTAAGAACAATCCATAGCAAAATGCTTAATGGCACAGCAGTCAAAGAGCTAAACATACCCCCATTACATGCACATGCTAAGCTAAAGCATTTCATCTTCCTCCTTGGGATGAATCATGATTAGCATATTTAACACAATACCAATTCATTTACTATTCAAGCAATCAAACCATCTTAAATATAGACTGCAGAAAATAATACATTTACAAATTAAAAAATCATGCATTCACACATCTTCACATGCAATGTGACAAAATTCTAGGGAAAAATTTAGCATTGATCGAACAAAAAATCCAAACAATTATTTATAAACACCAGCAAGACACAGGAAAAGTAAGGGCACCGCACCACTATAGCTGAACATGTTCAGAATGGGTTTTGACCAGTCCAAACAGTCTCTCATTTAATAATTCTAAGCTAGCATAGAGGGAGATGAAATGGAATTGTCAAAATTTGGGAAAGCAAATGGTGCAGAGGCACTGCTCAAATCATTGATTGAAAGTATGTACGTCTACAATTCCTGTTGATTAAATATGTCCTTTAAATCTCACATATTAATGCATAAAAAATTAGTGAGATTTCAGGGTCAGGTTCAAAAATAGTTTGCATGCGTAATTTTACTACATTACATATTTAACAATGCACCAGAATGCATTATAAATTACATAAATACTTATATTTAAGAAAATTAATATTTTTCCATTAAGTGTTTTTATATGCAAACTTGGTGCAAAATTTTAAGGAGCAAAAATAAAATATAGCACAACATCTCAAGATCTTCAAGGAATTATACTAACTGTAATTTGATACTTTAACTTATATTGAGATAAATATAATGCACTCGCAAAAATGCCTTGAGTGATTTTAGCATCAAGAGAATAAAACCAAATAAATACCATGCTCAGGGACAACTATTCCTACTAGCAAAACAACATCAAGAACAATGGGAATTCCATGCCATTCAAGTTTGAAATTTTTACAATAATTATATCTGAAAATAAAAGTGAAAAAAAAATAATTTCATTAATCAAAGTGTTTGTACCTTAACCATAAAGAGGGATAGAGTTGACAGAGATTTACGCATGGTATGTCAGCATTTTTCGAAGACAAGGGTTTACCACGGCATTTGAAACTTAACTAAACCAAATAGGACATTTTTTATCATATTCAATGGTGACAGAAAACACTAAACGTTATTTCAACCAGAGGGTAAAAAATGAAACTTTAGACCACTTTTCTTTTTATTAAATAAGATAATGATGGGGCCAATTTTCAATCGGTTCAAAGCTGTTCTATGTTGCGATACATTTATAGATTAAGGATCTAAACTATCACAGATAACTGACCGACACTACAGTTTTCATAAGAGACATAAGTAGTTTTTCATGAGACTTGAGTGAGTCTGATAATTTATTATTGAATTTGATGTATCTGCAGCAACTTAAGCCTGCCCAAATAAATTCTGCTGAATTGGTATTTTGGGGAGGCAACTAATGGCTTAGGTCATATATATGCACCATGACGGAAGGGTTGAAAGAAATGACTTATGTATTGGCCTGCTCTTTATGAAAAGCACTAATGGATGGAGAGTTACTTGAAGTGCTCCCTAAACAGAACTCAAGTTGCGGATCAGACAAACTCTAAAAAATATCTCTACCTCCACAAATTTCCCAACATACAAAAACTCTGAATAGTGAACATCTAGGACCTGAACTACTCCACCAATACATATTCGTCAGGTGACTTCAGCCTTAATGAGGGACCAAAACTTACTCTAACATCAAGTAAAATGAAAGTCTATTCCCATATAATAATAAATATGGCATGATTGGGACAAAGCTGCTGTGTTCAGCATATATAATTCATTAGATTTTAAATGGTAACTATGTACAGGATGTAAATAAGAGTGAACACAGAGCTGAGAAACAGTTCATCCATTTACTAATATGTACAGTAGATTCCGTTTAAAGGGTCCACCGGTTACTTGGGGCAGCCGCTTAATTGGGGCAGATCTTGAAGAACAGAAACCAATAGATGAATATCCCAGAGTATTCTCCGCTTAATTGGGACAGCATGCCGCTTTATTGCGCCATGAGTCGGCGACATATACTCAATATGAAATTAAATTTTTTTTGTTTTCATAATACTATTTTTTTATATTTTCCTCCTTTGATTTACTCTTATTTTTCACAAATGTTCCTATTCTTGCCCCATTTTGAAAGCTCTTGTTGTTATACTATCCGCGAGTGGATAGGACTTTTCTTTAATAGGACTTATTAAAAGACATTCATTCAGCGTCGCCTGAGGCTGTGAAAAATATTTTTAGCTAAATTGTTAAAAATGAAAATAAATTAACTTAACTCGCTGATTTATAAACAGTTCATAGTTTAATAAACTTATGTTGCATTATAAACATTCCTTAGTCTTCTTTCTACCATTTCAAAGTTTTTTATGCCCATATACAAGAGAGTTCGCCTAATTGGGGCAAAGTGCACAAGCCCCGATATGTCCCAATTAACCGGAATCTACTGTATATGATTGGGCTGCTATTACACGAGAGGAAAATTATTTGAAAGAAGTAGAACTAGCAAAGGTAATGGCATTGCACTTAAGGACTGTAACAATGATATAGTTTGCAAACTAAAATAGAACCCATAACTCATCGTTCACAGGGAACCTGATATTCTCTTCAGTGGCTATTGTCACTTCAAAACCCTTTTCCAAACCCCCAAAGCAGAACGTGGTTTACTCTTCAACAACAGTCTCTAGTGTAGGCACTTATGTAACAAAATATTACTACTAATCAGGTATCTTTCAACAGCCCTTGCTTTCTACAACAATGCTGCACCAACACTTGATGTCTCCAACCTCCAAGAATCTGAAGGGTAATGAAGGCCGAGGAAGCACAATGACTTGAAAAGGGTACACCTGACATCAACAGTCCTGTCTAACGTTAACATCCATCATTATGCCCTTGAAATATCCTTTCTAAAAAACACTGAGCACACTCAAAGAAGGTTAAAGCTTGTACAATAAACAAAAATACAAAAAGTTTGTGGTTGAAGTACAAGTGTAACAATTATTCTGTAACAAGCGTTTGTGGCTTCTCATATCACACTTACCATCATAGTAAACAATAGCACCTTTCAATTCATCTTTCTTCAGCATGGGGAAGAGCTCAAGAGCATTCTTTTTAGATAAATAATAAGAGCTTTTTACCAGCTTAGTTCCCGCAACTATGTCGTAAGCCTTGATACCAACCCAGAAGTAAGGAATTTGCCACCAACTATAGGAATAAACAAAAAATTCAGTATAAAGGCCACAATGCAAGGATCTGTAAGACTTAAGGCCGATTTAATACCACATATTATGTAATTATCATCATATCAAACATGAAAGAAACAAGCATGAAACATTTACGTTCTTAATTCATAGAGGACCTACTTGTAAACAGGAAGCATGATCGGCAGCGGGTGAGCCAGGTGGGGAGCCACTTTCAACATATTAGCGCGCTCATTAAGAGCTTCTTTCACCATACGGTACTGCTCAATATCAAGACGAAGAATTGCTGTCTGTAAGTAGCGAACACCTCCATGAATTAGCTTGGTACTGCGGCTGCTAGTGCCAGAGCCAAAGTCATCTATTTCCACCATGGCTGTCTTAAGACCTGTCATACGGCGCAAAACATACACAATTACTGGAAGATTAGCTTTCTAAGTGCCGTTTTATGCTTACTTTGTTTTAACCGATTATCGACAATTGGCTAACTAGAAATTTGCGATATGTAAACATGAATATTGTCATAAATTTATGATACACTGAAACCAACATACCTCGGGTAACAGCATCCACGGCACAGCCACTACCTGTCGCACCACCACCGACAATCAAAACGTCGAAGTTATCCCTCTTCAGGCTTTGTATTTGTTCAGCTCGGGTTGGGAGGTGACGAGCAGGTCGAATTCTCTTGGGATCATTGGCGCTATCAGCTGATACCACACTGCTTTTACTACCATCATTGTTCACGATCAAATTCGTGATATAGGCACCAGCTCCAATTGTTAGGCCCCCGGCAATTACCTTGCGAATGCTTGAAGCCATTTTGGGCGTTTTCTAGAATGCTGGCAAAATGCAAGCAATCCAAGTAAGGCACCAAAGTTGCGCAACAGCGAGCGAATACATAAAAACAACCCTGAGTAAAAAATTAAATTGTGACACTTTTCTTAAGTAAGAAACAATATTCAGGAAACATACAAAACAATAAAAATGATAAATCGCCAAGAATAGTAAAAGAGGATCTCTTAGGAGCAGAAAGCCGGTGGATATTTACGGAATTTAAAAATAATAGCAACGAAGTAACAGAGAAAACATTCATTTCCTAAATAACACTAATCATACCCGAGGTCTACAGATCCTCAGAGATAAGAATCCTTTTTAAATTCTATTCCACATTAATGTAACATGCGAAACATTAGTAGCCCTGTTTCTATTTTCCCCTATCGTTCGAAAGAAAAGGATCGAGAAATTTGCGATTCGATACATTCGATGGTTTGCCATCGACTCATCGATACTTTATTTTTGTAGCGAGCACAGCTTGAAGTGCTGGGAGGGGGCAAATAGGACATGCCAGCTGGGGCGTGACGGGCAGCAGGGGGGGCGGAGTTTCTCTATTCTTTGGCGGCACCTTTGAGTTTACGGGTACAATAGTTTTATCGGGTGAAAGGATCTTCCAAACACGGTATCTGCCATAGCATTTTAGGAGTTACATTTGATAAGTGTCACTTGAATCTAAGGGTAAGGAATGTGTTCTTGCTGTGTTTCTTCTCGGTTTTATTACTCTTTACATATGTTTCTCCTTATTTACACTGAAGCATGGGCGTATCCAGGATGTACCTATCATCCTTTTCCCCTTCATAGGTGGATCTACGGGAGGGTGCACAGGGGCACATGATCCTTAAAAAAATATGGAAGATTTTAATTAAGTCCCATATTATCATTGTGTTCGTTTTGTATTACGCGAGGTATCCTTGTGCCCCCCAGCTGGAACAAAACAAAAGAACAAAATCCTGGACACGGCCTTGCTTGTGCCCCCCAGAAAGAAATCCTGGATCAGCCCCTGTTCCCCTTCACATAAAAGTTTTTCTTTAAAGACACAATTCTAGAATTTTTTTCAAAGCAAATTCATAGGAAAAATAGTTTTAAGCGTAGGCCCCCCTTAAAAAGTATCACAAAGTGGCATTCCTTATATTATGATTTGGAATTATTTTAAAATACCACTTCAGCCTTTAAATATATGCAATTATAATATTAATGTGTAACCAAGAAAATGTCGATACTATATTGGCACAGTCTAAACAGTCTATGTTTAGACTGTGATATTGGTTTTTATCAGGATCTGTGGCTTCTTTTGATGTTGGAGAGCAAACTCCCCTTGATCCCTTGATGGCAAGTTTAACATACATAAACAGTATAATGTCGTTCACTTATTATACTATACATTTATATATCTCACGTCATAAGTTCTGCTAAGATTCTTGGCATCCTCACTATAAAATCTCCACTGTATAGACAGTAATGAATCCAGTGGGGGGGGGGGGGGGGGGGCTATAGCCCCTTGAGTATCCAATTTACACTAGATAAAATTCGGACGCCCAACCTGGACGATCCTGGATCGTGCGCTGTGTATAGTTTTTATCTGTGGCAGAACTTAGTGGGCACTTGAAAGTGATATGATAAATAATCTGTCCCCATTTACTATACAGAGTGAATCTCAAGCACATATTCTGTAGAATATATAGAATGTGAGCTCAATAGAATTCTTCTATAGAGCTCACCCCAAATGAAGCCACTATAGCGGCTTCATTTGGGGTGAGGTCTGAATGTGAGAATGAAAACTATCTTTCAGGTTTAGTACTGGGTAAGTAGACTTCTGGATTTCTATCTCTTTAAAGACAAATTTGTGCCTTTTTCTATTAATAGACTGGTGAAGTTGATCATATTATGACTTGAATGTAGGAAATTGGTTTCGTTCAGGTGGAGTTAGCTCTCAGACTGCTATCACAACAGCTGTGGAATTACCCCCTGAATGCAACCGTTATTTAGAAGCTCACTGTGAGCACTCATTAATTTCTCAGAGCAATATTTTCGGCTGCTATTTGCCTGAGCACTCATTGCTGATTGGTGGGAGCTAAATATTAGCTCTAGTTGGCCATTTATAAGTTACTAGATGATTCAAAAGTCCCTGCATAGTGCTCACTGGACTCTTTTCATTCAGGAGGGCTGAGAATATGCCATGTAGTGGTAAGAGCTCTAAGCACTCATTTCCTCTGAATGCCTTCAATTAGAAAGGTTAGTCATAGGTCTCTCTGTGTTGTTATTTGTACTTTTCTGATGTTCGTTGGTTGGTGACTAAATATATTTAATTATATTTACTCTGAGCAACAACAGGGTAGTTTCCTTCATCAAAGAAAACGAAATGCATTGATTGCGATTCCTTACCCACATTATAGTAATTCTAATTTGTTTAAAGCCAAGTTGAAAAAACTACTTCTGTCTAAAATGTATTATTCAGTTGATGAATACTTTGACGATGCATTTTAACTCTTTTTGTAAATATGTTTACAGGTAATTATTCCTGATTGATTTATATCTGTATTTACATGTATTATTGACGTGCCTTATATCTTGTCCATTAATAATGTACTAGATCGTTGGGCAAATAAAGATATTATTATTATTAGTGTATTCTTTATATGCAAATTATTTGGTTTTAGAAATCCCAGTTTAGACGAATGGCAATGGTCAATTTTAACACCATTTGAAAAAGGCCAGATTGGCACCCATGCGATTCCACTCCATGTGACGTCATAAAGACCTAGTTTCTATACGAGTATATTGGAGTTTTACATTGTCTGAGATTACCAATGCATGCATGAGGCACAGAGCTCAGGGAAATATCTCATAATAATCACCCATTAAAATTACCTAAGTTCGGAAAGTTTCCTTCGTTTGATAGGGTAATAATAATCCTTATTTAAGCCAAGTGCTACTTGCTAGCAGAGTACTCTGCTACCTGCTGGCAGCCTTCGTCGTATCTGCACTCAAAGCCTCGCCCCAAGGTCACCTCACAGGGCGACAGCTGGAACCATAAATATGTCACACCGACTTTTACCAGCATTCCTACTAAGCCGTCGCATTTTCGTGTGCTTGAAAATTTTCACTTTTTGTTTAATCGCGAAAAATAGATATCGTCATTCAAAAATCTAAGAGCGTGAAATGCGTACTCCAGGAGTAATAATCTTTTGATTAGGCAATAAAAAAATAATAGGAAACCACCCTATACTCATCTGATCTGATGTTCATTAAATTAAGTGTCCGAGTTGAAGTGGAATTATTCATTTACACCAAATCAGTGTCTTCTACAGGGATGCTGACTAACAAAAATATTGGGGGGGGCCCAAACTGGGGATCTTGCCCGGGGAAATTTTATGAGTAGTGAGTTTTAAGTTTTTTAAGCATTTTAGAAGAGTCATATGATCAACATTAGAACCCTGATAACTCAAATCTCGATATCTGGACACTCAGAAGAAAATCGACAAGCCTAACACATATTTTCCTCACACCCATAACGAATTTTTAAGGGGGCTCGGGCCCCCTCAGGCTCCATGGAGTCAGCACCACTGGCCTTCTATGAGTTTGTGTTAAGAAACTAACTCTCGGAGCCTTTCTTGTTACAGAGGATGTCAGGGGAGAGCCCATACACAATCCAGACTGAAGTTGTTAAACACATCATTGTAGAGGAAGTAATTTTGGTTCACACTTCTGCTAGTTCCATTGATTTATATTGTTCTTTTTGTTATCCACCTACACTGATTAGGTGATCCTGGCCGACTCTTGCACTCCCAAGACCCTTAACCCTTTAATGCCGAATGTGGGGTGGAGCTGACGAGCATTTTCAAACACAGAAGACCTAATGTCGGGTGAGCTGTTCTGGATATTTCAATGCATACGGCCGGACGGTGGCTATAGCCGACATGGGGGAAGGTAACTGACCGCTAAGGTAACAATTGTTGGATGCATTCAGGCCCGCCCTGAGACCCAGCTTAGCGAGACCATTTGGGTCATTCCTCGGCAATTAAGCCCAATCCTCCCAACTCATTTAAGATCATCCTCGCTGCAGGAATCTGTTGTGGTTATACTGTCCATGGTTTTTGCAGCAATACATTTTATTGCATAATATTTTTTTATACTTTGAAATTAATTCTTAATTTTGTTCTGTATGTAAGCAATTTTTAAACGAAATTTTTGCATTACAAATAACAGACTTCTGGACTTTTAGTCTTCGTACCTTGTGTTCACTAACTTTGTTGCTATCAGCCCTAGAAATCCATTTAAAATTCCACAATCCTAAGCAAAATTATAGTAATTCTTATAGAAGAGTAAATAATTGAAAATCAAATGCAATATTTGTTTTAAAGAAACACTGGTAACACAATAAGTTGACCATGGACTCATGCTGAGATAGGGCTGTATGATCTAGTCCAGGGTAACAGACAAAATCATTATTTTGTGGGATCCTCGTCCCTCAGATTGGGGACCTTACTCAACAAGATGGCAAGTCCATCAGAGGTGCCCTCAGGAGCCATTTGGAACACAGCTATAATCTCAATGCTCTACAGATTCATTGATTTCTTTATGACCTTCCACCACTACCTTACAGAACTAAAAATTATCAAGAACATGATGGTGAATAATGGATATAGTGGAAATATAATCAATTTTCTACTCTTGAAAAAGTGACTAACTCAAGTAGTTCATCTTAGCACCGTCCTTCCTGCGAGTTACTAGTTCAATTCATTTCACTGATCAACTTTCACTCTAAATGGCTATCCATATCTCAAAAAAATAAAGTGAGAATATGCAACTTTGCACCCACTTTATTAAATGAAAATCCTCAGAAAAAATAAAGACACGATAGACAAGTCCACAAAGAGCGTTGTCTCTGCAATAATATGTGAGTTTGGTGCCT
Source organism: Ischnura elegans (assembly GCF_921293095.1). NCBI lineage: Eukaryota > Metazoa > Arthropoda > Insecta > Odonata > Coenagrionidae > Ischnura > Ischnura elegans. The sequence continues at coordinate 106,318,646 of NC_060248.1, forward strand.
GCTACAATGTGCGGACACTTATTAGAGATTATGTATAAGAAAACAATAGACAATAGAGATTATAAGAAAAGAGCAATAGAACTTGGGTAGTGCATGATCCAGCATAGCACTTAATCAAAAGCACACACTTCTGCAATTTTGAGACCATCATCAAGTGCCTCAAGAACAAAGGAAGAAAATGAGACATTTTGGAATAAATTGAAATAACATAGTACAGGAAGATTTCCCTCATCAATGATCTTGTTTTCTCCACTATTTTTCCCCTTCTCTCCTAAACGTGGCATCATCTCGAACCTGCCAAATGAGAATCCAACCCATCTATCAGCCTAGCCCTACACAGCCCTACTCATAAAACCTGTTTTGGGAATATTTATTTTTATTTATAACAGTATTTGGACAAATTTTTGTGCATTTGGACAAATTCTCTCAACCAGTTATCGCTGTAACCTTATTGGGCTTACTTTTTTCCTACGGCAATCTTGATGATCTATGTACCCCTGGGAACCATGAAAGGAATTGGTTTTTCTTCATTTGACACAAAGACAGAAATCACAATGAGTTTATTTACATCCACTCCCTGGGTTGGGAATATTTTATGTAAATGATGCACTTCAGTGACATAACTATTGGGGAGGGGGAGGGAAGAGGGGATGGATCCTCCCTAAGTCAAGGAGATATAAAAAAAATATTTATACATAACTATTGTCTAGTTTTGACGTATAATATCTGCATCTGCTAAAAGTTAAAGATCATTTATTAATATCATGGTAGTGAGATGAGTCACTGAATACGGACTGATGACTAACCCCTGGACGCCCTCATTGCTTGGGGGGGATCGCCCCCCAGGCCCCTCCATTCCCCCAAAAGCATATTCCTAGGTACGCCACTGATGATGCACTTGATTACCAAATGCCTAGATGGCATGATACTCCTGGATTAGTTTCAATACCTGCCTACCAAATGGTGTTTAGGTATTCAGAATCTTTCCAGGACATATTTAATATAAAGTATTCGTATTTCAAAAAAGAAACTGCACCAAACCTGAAATATTTTGTCGGGTAAGATGAGTTTAGGGTGGGGCATTAGAAAAATGAAAACTGAAGTAAATTCAAATGGAGTATTTTACTGCACATTCTTCAAAATGTTTATTTTTATAGAGTATAGCTTTATTATTTCCTCATTTTCCAAGGCCACAAATCAACAAATGCAAATAACAAAGCATTCTATGTATAAAATGGTAGGAAAATAAAATATGTATGTACCTGCCTTTAAAAAAAGAGGAGTCCAAATGTAAATCCATTTTTTTTATAAATCACAAACTCAAGAAGAGGATTTCATTTCTGGAGTACGACAAATTTGACCACAGTCATGGACAAATCCACAGGATCCATTATACTTAAATGCAAATGTAAGCTGTTATGAAATTTATGTTATGACTGTTGAAGCTCTAGCAACAGACTCAACATTTAGATTGAACAGGGTACTTCTAATAGCACTTTTGGTGATTATGCAGCTAAAACTCAGGTATTTTTTTTGCTGGTATACTCCAATTACTCAGAATTTACATGCAACACTCTTATACAGCTTAGCAAAAAATGGAAGGTTTATGAAGAAGTTTACTAAATCAAATAAGGTTATCCAATTCCTTACATCATTCTTTGCGGTCAATTGCTTTTCCCACACTTTCACAATGCAAAAGTAGCACAAAATATACAAAATGTTATGAACACAGACTCAGTGTACTTGATTTTGATTTTCATTGAAATGTATGTAGAGAAAGCTACATGAACTGGTTCGACCAATCTATGAAATACAAATGTAAAATCCACTATAAATTAAGTGTGCATACTCTCTTCACTATTCCACATAAAAAAATCATGATGACTAAATTGGTTGCTTCATATGTTTCAATTTAAAATGTCAAATCAAAATTTTTAGTTGTAAATCCTCTAAGCTTCACTTGCCCTCCCAAGTTTTGAATCTGGTTATAAATTAACAAAAAAATTCATCACAATTTACAACCACATTTACACAACAACCCACTGAGAAGAGTTTAAATTCTAAATTCTCTTTATTTTAATCTCTGGTTATGAATGGTGTTATTCTTAATTGTCATCCTGTAGACTTATGAACGACAAGACATTTATAGAGAATTATTGATCTATCAACTTGGTTCTTCAAGTTAACTTGAGATTTAACACATGCTTCAATTAATGCATTTTTAATGTGGCCATAAATGGAACGCTCTCATGCTGCTATCAACAGTTTCTTCTATTAGACAAAAATGAAACAAAAATGGTAAAATCAAAATTTCATGTATTTCATACCATCTATAAATGGCTCCCTGTCGTCTTGAATAACCATTTAATAACTATATAAAAATTTCGGTTTCTGAAGGTCACATTTTATAAACAATTGCAATTATTGGCTAGGTAGCAGTGCAATACTCTAATTTAAACAACAATTGAGGAAGTTACAACATTGCACCATTTGTTGCTTTCGATTTAGAAAGTAACTTCTTTGGATGCCCATCTAAAAATAATACTTAATACACCTGTTCTCTTGATGTTCTAAAAATATTTCACAACACTGAATCTTAACTAGCTTGGACTTGGAACGTAACAGTTGAGTTAATCCATGAGCACCTATCCCCTCTATGTTACAAAATTTTCCCAGCACTGATTTGGATGAAATGGTAATATTTATCGATTCCTAAACATTTCATTAATCTTTCATGGATTATCTTTCCATGCTTTTTCTTTCCTGAATGAAACTGCTACGCTAATGAGCAATTACAATCAAATATAGCTCAAATTTCCACCAGGAAAATTTTCAAATGCCTCTGTGAGAGTTTTAGAGGAATCAGTTCATGTTACTCTTCAGAAATATCACATTGCCCCCTTAAATTTACTTAGGGTTTACATGTAGGTAAGTTTGAGGTGTGAGATTATTATACTCTCATTAACAATCACATCACACAACTGCATGATGCTGATAAATTTTAATCGGTTACGATTGTTTTCAAGCAAGGAACATATAACTGTTTTCACCAAATTTTCCCTTGCTTATTTCAACGTTGTAAGAATTCGCTATTTTGCAACATTCTCAACTCACTTCTGCAACATTGGGATTCATCACTGTTTCAAAATCACAACTCACTCACACTCACACATTCATAAAAAACAATGCATTCCACAATTTTAAATAAAAAATATTGACATGTCTTCTGGCTCGGCTAGGTAGTTTTTGTGGGATTTCTGCCAATCTCATGGTCTTTTATCCTGTAAAAATCAAGCCATCTCTAGTCATTTACACCATAATTGGCTTATTCAAGTACAATTAACGTAAAAATTCCTTGTTAATCATCTTCTGTAAAATTCATCACAAATTATCTTCCTGAAATGCGGGGAAATTAGACAGATGTTTCAGCACTACTAACGCCATTCGGTTTCTTACTCTCAGTTAGAAGAATTTCAGTTGAGCGGTTTGGATCCACCTGAAATGAATAAAATACATAACTTCAGTGCGAGTGGCCACTCCAGATATCTTTCAATCACACAAGAAAGTAGGTATTTCTGCATTGAACTTAAAAGTGCTCGACCAAGGCTTTGCTGACCACAACACTATATATTTTATACTAATACTTCATACAATGTAAACTGTAGAGAGGTTATTAGCAGAAATTTAGTTATGCTGGAATGATGTAATTAGTATCACTGTTATAACTTTCATTGTAAGATTGAGCAATAGGACAACTCCTTACACCAGCATTCATGGAATTATGCAGATATGGGTGTAACATTGAGTGAAATATGTTACGAAGAAGCATTTCATCATATGTATATTGATCTTAGTGATGATCTTATAAGCAGTTTATTACTTGGTCAAATCAAATAGAAATAATGTATTAGTTATAGGCTGCTTATTTTATCTGTGCGAGCATTGTCAAATTGAAGGTGTTGTTTAATATTTAAGTTTATTTTTTACCAGTTAATCATGCATTAGTGCCCACAAAAGGATGTAAAGAACTTCATAGCCTAAAAAAGAAGTGAGCATTTAACCAGAGCATATATTACAAATCCACCACACAAAATATTAGTAAATAAAATCTATTCCTAAGAATTGCTTAAGTGAATTTGGTGATAAATCATTAATGAAAAAGATACGTAATTAAGAGGTTTTTAAAGCAGAATTATGCTAACATATTAACAAGGTTTTGAATGGGGGTGAGGAATGCTTGGTATAACATGTGTAAACCAAGTATTAAATTAGTTACAATGAAAGGTAGTTGCACTTTTCCTCAATAACTTAATGTTCACGACAGCTCAGCTCATAAAGCCATCATTCGACGCAAGAACCTTGATGGTGATCAAAGTATGAGAAAAATTAAATTTTAAAGTTGAAATTTCATATCCTGCCGATTGTCATGCTTCTATTTGTGCTCAATTTCCTCGATTTGAAGTTATTTTTTCAATATATTCAAATCCGTTCGCATTAATTTGCAACAATTTGTGAAGTGAAAGGAAACAAAAAATTACTCCGGAAATGTTTATTTTGTTGTGAAAATCAACGTGTGATATTTCCTCAACCTTAAATGCAGAGTTATTTCTGGATACACGTTTTCTTGAAGGCAATTGGATACCTTAATATAATATAAAAATTGCTTACACACATAGATACTCAAATGTCAAATCCCACTCTGAATACAATTGATGCTTCTTCCTGTCTTTATTGCCCAGACAAGAACATTCATTAAAAATTGGCAAGTACACTCGATGTCATATTATTACGATTATAATATGTACTCCATAACAACCAAAATTCATTTCATGAATTACATAATTCAAATAAATTTTACTGTGAAGTTAATCCTCATCAGCACTTAATCATACTTTGGTTAGTCATAATGACCTTAATATTCCATAAAATATAAATAATGAAACTTTCTGGAAATTGTCTGAAAAAGTCGGAGAATTTCATTGATATAGCATTGATACTTAAGTGACCATCTTGACTCAATAGCTTACCATTGTTCCTGCTTTAAGATAAAAACTTTTTCAATAAGATACTTTTTCGAGCATGTTACCAGTGCCTGTTCTAGTATGAACCACTGCCTGCTTTTATTTCTGCTTCTACTTCTTGGGGGCAGAATTAATGATTCAATTTTTTGAAACCCAAATGCATACCTAATATTGCGTGCTGTCATTGCCAAGGAAAGAGCTCCATGGAAAATAAATTGGACATTACAAGATGCTCGTACTGTGCTTCTTCCAGTTATGTCTTTCCTTCATAATTTCCATCGACTAAATTTTATTTTTTTCATGATTACATCGCATTTTCATGAGTTCAACAAGGCAAGAAGCTATTCAAGTAATTATTGGCATACCAACTACTGCTAGCCTGTGCATAAAGATCTAAATTTATGTAAATAAAAGATGCATAATCCATTCATTTTCACCCATACCATCCTAGAATGCCCCCTGCCATAAGCCTTTTAGGCGGCTTGCGGGGTATTATGTAGATGTAGATGTAGAATGATGAGAACTACCACCAAACCACCATAGGGCGATGGCTGCCAAATCCATAATTTTCTCTATCATCATGTCTCATTAGAGCTGGTGGAACAAGGGCATCTTAGGGTATTGCTATTTTTCACCTGAAAGCTAATTATAAAGCTAAAAGCCTCCAGATACCCAAAGCAGTGGATGAATCTTTCACCAGCCACCAAGCATGAAGTAAAAGCCCTTACAGAAGCCATATTACATACATAGAAATTTCCTATTTCATGAGGCTCTTATCGAGGTACACTATTTCTCTAAAAATTGTTTCTACCCCACCATAATTATTACCATGATCTACTTTAAGTTGAGAATAAATACGGATGACAAAGCATAAAACTACAAAAGTTCTTCAATGTACACTAAATACAAGAATGGATGGAATTCATACTGAAAATATTATGGCAAAGATAGGTAAGATTCTTAATTAGAAAACAGCATGTGATTAATTTCTACAGTGAAATTTGTAATTTTAAGTTAATAATGATCCACATAAGATTTGTAAGTGAGAACATATCTGGGAAAAAAATCCTTGATATTACTGAGGAATAGGATTTGGTGTAGTTCTGTTACAATATTATGATGATTTAGAAAAAATTCAATGCATTAATATCTCACAATAAATAGGTAGATATTGCTATGTATTGAACATGTCCTGCTGTTACTTGGTGCACATATAAAATGGACAAAGACATACACAAACAACTGTTAGCAAGGGACCAGACCTCTACCCATGAATTAGATTGGTTTGCAAAGGCTGATTAGCAAAATGGGGGGACGTGTTGAAGACAATAGAAGTACCTCTTCTAGGACTCCCCCACCTTGATGGTGATTCCCCCATCGTCCCCGCCCCCCTCGTCCTCTTCCGCCATAGTCGACAGCCGCTTCCTCTCCTCATCTGTGCCACTGTCCTTTTTACTTCCTAGCCGCTTTCTTGACTTTGAGCTGCAAAAAGATATATTTCAGTCATTTTAAAACACATGTTTTTAGTATGAGGAATATTTCAGTGACATCAAGACTCTCTCTACTTATTCTTTTCTATTGCTAAACATAAAAATTATTATAAAAAATTAACTAGCAATGAAAGAAGACATTGTGCAACAATTAGAATTGGAGTGCATTCATTCCACTGAAAGACATTCATACGTAAGGATGTGTATAAACTATGATGAAAAAAAGAAAAGCACATTTGATAATAAGTCATATTTTCAATGAGATTAATGGGCTCCGAAATTGGCATGTTGATGTCAATGAATTTCATCGTGATAACAACGAACTCTGAGTGAGATTCTACAATTATTTAATTGTTTACACCAAATGAATGAAATAAATATCTAGAAAAGGCTTGCGGGATTATTGATATGTGTTCATCCAAGTTCCATAATGGCTCTTGATAGTAAAGCCATGAAAGGTTAAGGGCTGATGATTTGTTATCATGATGGTAAAGTTATCCATAGCAAATAAACAATGACCTTGTAAGTCATTATGCTTATAATATTTATAAAAAGTAAAAAAAAGTTTTCAATTGCTTTGGATAAGATTAAATTTTTCCACGTCCAAATAGAATAAAAGTGGAGCATTTTTAGAGTACGGCGAAGGAATAGGATCAGTTCCCCTAAATGAAATCATTTTCAAATTATTTAGTACCTATTGTGTCAGTTGTAAATTATGCTACACTTCTACAATATTGCAAAATACTCAGAATTGAGAAATAACTCAGTATGTGAGACTTGAGGACAGGAAGGAGGAGAATTAAACTTAATACCATGTTTACAACATGAAATCTAAGACTATATCTTGTACAAGAGAAACGGTTTAACATGCCAAGAACACCAATACTGGTAGTAAACTACCTAGCTTCCATACAAAGGTGATCACATGACAGGTAGAAATGCATATGTACTGTAAATTCCTGATTATATGGGCTAATGAAGGGGAGATGCAGAACGAGTAATCAAAAGAAAAGGATATTCCAACCTTCACTTTTATTTCTTACTATGTCCATAATTTACGTGAATCGAAACAATATGTTTTTAGTAATGCACATAAACTGCTATTTAAGATAGTTTCATGGACTCACTAAGAGCTCTCTCCACCCAACCGTGGATCTATTTAGAGGCGATTATGTCATCGTACTCCTCCCAATGCTCCATTTACTCCAGTAAACTGACTACCCAGTTGAGTGAGTGTGTCTTGTGCGATCGCTCCTCCCTTCGTCTCTGCTTCCTATTCTCCCACTCCCAATTCCACAACTCCCTTCCTATCCCACTTGACTTTGACTGGTCGTGGCATATACAATATCCTTATCCAACATATCTTGGAAGTCTGGTTCATTTTCATCTCCATCAAGCTACTCATTTAGATTCTCTGAATCTAAATTTTCAAATTATTTCATGGTTTTCATTAATTCCCCCAACTCAATTCACTCGCTTCTTTTTCTGAGAATCCCTCAAAATCCCCTTCAAGACCTATGAAAAGTTTCATTCAGGAGTGAAATGCATAGAGCACTAGGCTTAACTAAGGACCAGGCTTAAAAGAAACCATGAGTTGTATCCAATATATTGAATCCATGTATTTTCATATATTTCCAAAAGTTTATGAAATTGTCATCGTCATTGGCTGAGTGATGCCTGATCTTATGAGCGCGACGAAAATCTCTGGATCCTCATCAGCCTCATGTGAGGTCATGGCAATAATTGAGCATTTTTGACATGAAAAATATGCATGAAGATTTTGGATAGCATTAAATAAATTTATTATTCGTTATCCATCGAAGAAATCTTCTAAAATTAATCAAAGATTTTTTTCCCACTGCTCATCATATTTTCCAATATTAGAGCAGACATCCAAGTTAACTTGACACATTCCTTGCCAGTAGGTAAAGAAAATAATTAAAATTTACGGAGGAATTCAATAAGAAATAATAAGCTTTGTGTATCCATCCATATATGATAACATTAGTGTTTATGAATCCGATTTTATTTTTTATCATGATTGCAGAAAAAATGCATGTACATATTATCCGCAACAGGTATAATCTGCGCATGGATGATCAGGAGTTTACGGCATATGATCCAATTATCATCACACGATCGAAATGAAAACCATAGGATTATTTTATTCAGTTCTAGTTCAATGCAATGCATTGCATCTATAAACTTACACTGCTCTTGCAAAGAAACTTTGTAGACTACGAGTCAAACATTGGATCTTAAGTGTTACTGCAACGCAGTCAGCTAACATATTTCATGCCATTATTGCTGTGGGGCAGAACGTGTAATTGGAGCAGTTTTTATGAGCAAACACTTCAGTCAATCATGAATGAAAATGCAGTTCTACATATTAGTCCTTCAACTACCAGCAGAATGAACATAAATGAGGGGTAAGCTTCAATATTCCCCTGGAAGTTATACCACCCACAATTCTGTCGTTATGATTTATGTATGCACATACATGGAGAGCCCGGCATGTTTCTTATCTCCTTTTAGAAATACTGATTACCTTAAGAAAAATGATGCATTGAGAGTATGTAGTCTACTACAGCTGATACACATATGAGTGGCAATTTCAAGCATAATGAATGATTTTTTTATTTACTACCTATCACCTCAATATTACAAACCTCCATGTTGAAAAGGTATAATTTTTCCAGTCCAATGCATTGATTGCTAAGAGGCTTTGATGTAAAAGTTATGCAACTTCTAAAATAGTGGTAAAACAGGTAGTGTACATGTAATTATGAAAATCAAAGCCATAATAATAAGGGAATATTGAGGGAATGTATTATATTTCAAGTGAGCAAAGGCATTCAGCTGCAGATCTGGTTGGCCGTTATAACTATTAGCTCCCCTGATATATCCGCCACTGAATACATGCAGAAGTAAAACAACAATTAGAGACACAAGAACTTATTTTATCTTTTAAGACTGGGTTAAAGAACTACAAAACTAGTTTCTTATAATGCATTACATGCAGCTTGCATTGTTACATGTTGCGTTAGCATAAGTGAACTGCATATCTTTCAGCTACATGCAAAAAAACTAGGAAGAAAAATGTGTCAAATGAATATATTAATTTGTAACTTTAACAATATAAAAGTAAAAATGCCATCCAGTTGCATTTTGTAAACTTATGTACATACATGTTTTGCTAGAACAAAAAATTCGTACTTCCAATCTCTAATTCAGGTCTAAGAACAAATATTCTCATCAAAATGACTGACAGGCCATGATATTTGTAGAAGGAAAAATTGGGACACTTAGACATAGTGATTGTAAGGATTCCAAAAAATTTACCCACTAATGACTAATTTGAAATCCTTTTAATCACCTCATTTACTTTTGGCATGGATTACTACTTTATGCAGACTTCTCCAGCTTGCTCCTGGATAAGTAATTAAAATGCAGCCAAAGTTTCAGGCAGTGAATTTTCAACCATAGTCAAGGTTAATCTCTATATATGATATGACATGCCAATGTAATGGATGAGAAGTCGTCTCCTAAAACATCAGCTGCACTTAATTACAAGTGGCAAGCCTGAGGGGACTGAATGAATATGTATCATTCGCCATGAAAGACTGGATTATTGTTTCCATGCAAACATCGTACTGTTTGGCAGTGACACAGAGATCAAGGATACATAACACCACACATAAAATTTATAAGTATACATCCTCATTCACCTGCTTTTTCCAGGGCTCTTCTTTTTCCCACTTTTTGAGGTGGAATTCACGTCATTCACTTGCTTCCAAATGCCAGATTTGTTTACCTCTTCAGAGATATTTATTGAGGCCAATGGTATCTTCATTATATTTCCATTAGGAAGGGGAATCTGCAAATTACCGGACGGTCCTATTCCTCCTAATGCTAGAGGCTTTTCCTATAATATATGAAGCATAGTTAATTCTCTTTGGCTGCAAATTTGGACCCTAACTCTCCTAATCCAAAACGTTCATTATTTTTTTTGCATTGAAACACTATTATGACTGCAAAAAATTGGCAATTGGCGGAAGCACATGACAATTTTTCTCATGAAAAATTTACAGAGACATGAAACAAATAATGCTTATTATAAAAAATAACTTGCATTAAATTCAAACCTTAGAGAAAGAGCTAAGTATTTACACAGAAAAAGTAACTTTGCATCCATTAAATACAGTGAATATTGGCCACTTCAATGCTCAAGATTATTGTGTATTTGTGGGTTAATACAAAAAAATAAATGAAAATTTGCTTCGAAAAATAATAAACCATTAAAAAGCAACTGTGAATGTGCACATAAATACAAGAATTTTTATATTTATCATGAATTAAAAATTATCAAAATATATGTATGGACAAAAAATACATAACATACAGGAAAAAAAACATAATATAAATGAGTAATAATTAATTACAGTTACTGTATGCTGGACAGAAAACTGAAGTGAAACATAAACAAAGATTAAAAATGATTTTTGTGTGAAAATCTAATATATATGAGCAGTAAGTATTTTTTTCTCCACATGTAAATGTCTGCTCAGTGCATATTGCATACTGGCCATATATTTTCTGGCATCCACCCATAAATATTCAATGAAAGCAATGTGACATTAGTTGGATGTGCATGGGAATTTCATGGGTGCACCAACTTCTTCATAAGAGCAAAATAAAAACATTTCTTTCCAAATATACTGTAATTGTTTCTTTCCTCAACTTTAATTTTTATGTTTTTATATGTAAATCCATTTTTTTCCCTTTGTTTTAACTATTTATGTGCTTACATATATGCATATCCATCATACAATATGCCTTAATAGAAGGTGTTTTTTTTTTAAATTTCCTTCTCTAACCTCATTAATTTTCATCGATATTTTCATGACTACGAGGTGGAATTTATAATCAAGCCCCTTTTGTTATCCATCTCGCAACCTGAAAATTTTTAAAAATTCTTCTTTGTGACTCACTCAAGAGACTAGATGAGTATGTACTGTAAACTCTACCTTGTAAAAAAGTCCAGAATACTTTAATATGAAGTAAATAATCTTATAAACTAATCACCTATGGCTATGGCTACTTTGATATGGCTAAATGTCTACTTTGTGTTTATTATAAGGATAAATGGACTTCCACTTGGTGTAAACAGCTTAATTCTCTTGTCACTTTTCTCTTTCATTATCAACAAAATGGATGACCTCATATATAGCTATCATTGGAATGCAGTTTAGTAACTCTTTATCCTGCCGTCTTATAAAGGGCTGGTTGAAAGGTAACAGCTCACAACTCAGTGCTCACGTGAATTTCTGAGCGTTTGAATTAGATAAACTAATCACCTATGGATATGGCTACTTTGCTATGGCTACGCTCTATGGCTATGGCTCACGCTCAGAGCTCAAACGCTCAGAAATTCACGTAACCAATGTTCCTACCACATTTTTCAGGATTTGTTCTCCCCTGCACCTAGTGTACAATAACTTTGTATAGACGAATCACTGCCATAGCTGCACAAAATACTTGAAGCGTTAACCTAAATAAAGCACATTCACATACAATATGACAAGCTGGAACTAAAATGGATGTTAGCTACCTTGGTTGATGAAGATAGCTTTTTGCAGAGCATACAAGTTTTTACGCATTACATCAACCATGGCATATCATAATTAGGGTACGAACAGCAAAACTCTTATCACCATGCAGTGATACGATAAATAATACACTCTTTTTGAAAATCATTTGAAAAAAAAAGTGATGCTAAACTGATTAATCAATACACACACAGTATTACAGATATCTCAGCAATGCAACATGAATTATAACATAATTAATTTAAATAATCAATCTAAAGTAAGATGGAAAGCAACAATCGCATGATATTTTGCAAAATATGTCATGCAATTAATGACACACATATTTGTACGATTTTGTGATATTTACGACTTGTTTGCAAATGGACAACAAACTTGCAGGACTAATTATAAACAGTATAGTCTAAGATTACCTACATTAATCTACAAACATGTACATATATGCAGTTATCCTTGTAAAATTTCCAAGCTGCAATTCAGCCATTAATGGTACATAGTACATACTATAAGGAGACTTAATAATGGCTGCACATAGCTCAATAGAATAAAGCGAGAGTAATTTATAAACCCTTGAATAATGAAATATTTCAAACCTCAAAACAGCACTTAGCTCAAGCTCATTCAAGAAGCAATGTCATCTAAAATCTACGATTACTATTCCATATTTTACTGCTTACCATTAAGGTACTCTCGTTTCTAAATCAGAAGACCAACTGATCCTTCTAGTGACTGACTTCAGACCAATAGCATGATAGTCTCATATCTAGTTGATGCTCTAAAATTATCATTATACCCTCTAAATGATATCTGGTACCTTTTCATAAAATTTGGTTGAAAAGTTCTGAAGGGCTATGGCACAAAGAATATAAAGTATGGCATTTGCTATGCTAAAGCCATTTGTACAAGGGTGAAAGGTAGGGAGAAATGGTGGGTGGGCGGCTGGTGCAGGCATTGGCTACTCTTACAGAAATGCACTGATAGTATCCAGGCTTGACATCCAGTCCCACAGACACACTGCTGTACTTCATATAGTTCCCAATTATCAAATAAAAGTACCTTTTGAAAATTCTCTGCTGCCTTGAGAATTTGAACATTAACTATCTTAAAAAGAAGCCAACATTGTGACCACCACTCCAGCCAAATCCTCACCATCAATGATCCAAAGAAGGAAGAAACCAAGTCTGTATCAAGCCTAATTCCCAATTAATTTTTAAAAACTATACATGCCTCATAATAATATGCTCATCATTCCATTGCATTGGTGCAGGAAGAAACAGGACTAAATGAGTGGTGAAACTAGAATCAGAATGGCGGTATTTCACTAGATTTTTGAGAATAAGTTGAGGTGGGTGAGTTTTTTTAATGGGTCATACATATATATTAAGATATTACTGTTACAAGAGAAGACATTTGCAAAATTTCATGTTGACCAATTTAACTAGATTTCGCCTCGAAAAGACACTATTAATCATTTTTAATCATTACTTAAAGTAATCTGCCACACACTGGTACACTCGAACACATCTAGTGTTTCTGTAGAACAAAATAGGCTGAAAGGCCTGCATTCACGAAAATAAGAGTATGATCTACTAGTTCAAAGCTGATGATCCCAGGTGATTACATTTTTCAGCTGGATCAAAGTCCTTCTTGCCATCCCATCCAAAACTACTACATATCTTCCTCCCCTGCTGACCAAAAACCCCCACTATTACGACCCAGATGTAGGAGTTGGCCCATTCAGCCTGACTCTGCTCACCCTGAATTAAAATTGTCTGACTCCATCCCTGGCCTTTATGGCTCTAACCATTCCCACTGCCTTCTCTTCCCCTTTTGTAATGGTGACATCTACCACCACTCTGCAATATTTGGATATTTTTTCCTTCATTTATTCACCTTTTCCAATTTCCTTCAAACTTACCTTTCAAGCTCACAGGACCAGATTTAGGATGTGGGTAGCCCATGGCCTATTTTGGTGGGAGGCCAGGAGGCCCACTTTTTCAAGGTGCTACAATTTGTAAAGTAATAGCAGGAGATGTAAGTAACGCAATTTCCAGCAAAGTTAAAGCAGCGTTAACCATTCATTAGCGCCAATGTTATGACTACATGTGAACAAAAAAACAACCCAGCTTCACTTTGAATCCCCTCATACATTATGGTTTTTTACGTTTTTCCAATTTTGTAAGATTTTCCGCTGTATTGGCAGAAGGCTAATGCTTGGTGGATGGCCATGGATTAGTGGGTGGCCCAGAGTTCAGATCCCTTGGTCCCACCCTACAATCTCATAAGTCTATTCTTATCTACCTTTTTCGACATCTAAGTTTCTACACTGTAGACACAACGCTCCACATCGGACTTTGTACCTGTCTTTCTGATACATTCTTCCTCTTCCCTTTTATCACCTAATTCTTTCTGCTCATAAACATTGATATTACTTTCACTATGGATGTACCTTTCAAATGAATTTTTTACCATCCCATGTTTACTACAAATAACATAAATTGGACTCTTAGTTCAACTCTGTGCTTTTCCAAGTCTTATCTCTGTCTAATAAAATTGTCTGATTTCTCAATCTTTGTTGAAACTGATGCCATTCTTGTTGTGTCTTGATTTTCAAATTAGTTAATCAAATGTCAATTTCCTTTGGATATTATCTTCAAGTAGCCTCATTACAATGGCTCTTTACTAGTGGATGGTAGATGTTGTGAATGGGCCTCACTATTGGGTCTGTATTGATGAAAGTGAGAATATGTTCCACATAGGAGCTGAAAGCTAATAGGATTTCAAAGGAGGAAATGTTTAGCGACGATATAAAGCTTTTGAAGCTTCTGAACCATATTCCCACCTGATAATCATATTACAGCGAGTCAAAGCTCTTGCCAGTCAAAAAAGTCACCCAAATAATTGATTGCATATTTCGATAAAAAAGCATCTTCCACTTACATCTTCTTCATCAGACTCATCTCTCCTGTGGTTCCAGCCCCTCTCCTCATCTTCTTCCGCTGCTTTCCTCTTACTCATCTCAGGCATGACATCATCCAAAATCTTCAACTCTCTTTGAGTGAAAAAGAAGTCCAGAAGTTTCCTAATTCCTATCATAACCACCAACTGTAACCCATTAAGAAAGGAAATGTACATTAATACATCAGATTAAAGATAGAGAATTTTCCATGCACGAACCAACCATATGTGAAGTGATGGACATCTCTAAATATTACTATAACCAAAATTTATCATGATTTGGAGGTTGGCGCAAGGTCCTAAAAATTTGCCAGAACTGCATTCAATGAGATGTGCATGAGGAAGGAAAAATATTTTACACTCAAACAAAAATGTGAAATATTCAGAATTGTTGGATGAATTTTGCTTCCAGATTGCCATCATTGAAAACAAGTTGATTTGATTAGCTCAATAAGGTGGCATGTCATGAAAGGGGTGCCATTTGTGTAAGGTAAATAAATACATAATTGTTTTAACTATATCTTGTTCTTCCAATTTATCCACATTTCCTCGAGGGTAGGCCCACTAATTTTATAACCTAGCCCACCCTTATGATGCACACTTGAGTCACTGCTGCATCGGAACCACTTTTTAATGTGTTTTCAAACAGTAGCATTACTGTTATTATTGAATGTTGTGATGAAATGAGTAAGTACATATCTATGCACTGAGAGCATGAGAAGTTTATATTTTTTAACTTACCATCAATGGGAAGAAGATGGAAGTAGAGCTGAACGATTTTATGACCCAGAGGACAATAAGGCAAGCCAACTGTATTAATGTGAACATGTGGACTCTCATTAATGGCACCTGCCTCAGGAACATGTAGTCTGGTTGGTATTTGACAGGCATCAACATGATGAGAATACGGTCAAAAAACTGAAGGCCTTTCAAAGAGGCAGCACCCATATACAAGAACACACCAAACAGCACAGGCATTGGGATGTGGCGCAGCATGGGAGTCAGAAAAACTGACAATCCAATCATGAGGAATATCAGAATGTGAGTCACTCGCTGCTCCCTATGAAAAGGAGAAAATGCACAAAACAATAAATGATGGTGTCATAAATGCTTCAGATAATTCTAGTTAAATATTTGCAGAATGAAGATTTTAATTACAAAATGTACCAATAAAAAATTGCTATTGAACTTCTTCTGAGCCCTTTCAAATGTTGTTGATCGTTCCTTCTTTAATGAGATTTAAATCTTCATTTATTTTTGCCTTGTAGCAAATTGTTTATACTGGCATTAAAAAATTAATTTTATAAAAGATTTTGAAAAAAATAACCATATTTAAACGATGAGTTCATAATTTGAAGTGTAAATCTTTCAATTAGAATTTTTTGGCTTTCCACCATGAGGAGAGGAAATTTTTTGAAAAGTAATGTATACAAGGCTCTGTGGAAATTCAAGCTAAATAGAAATAACCTAGTGGTAGAGCTGACTCAGGAGAGCTAATGGCAAACTCAATTATGTATTTGGTTTATGTGCGAGGGTTTGGAATTTTAATGAAACTAGTAAACCCTTGCGCTTAAGAGTACTCAAATGATGAATTTATCACCAAATATTATCAGCTGACACTGCGGCTGATATAGTTTATACATTTGGGGAAGGGGCCAAGAAGAATTGAGATTAAATAATTCTAAATGACACACTATTATATGTAAAATATATTTACCAATACGAAGGAGTGTATCCGTATTTATGCCCTTGTATGTGATTCATTAAAATAATTCAAGCAACTGTATTTTTCTGTACTTTCTGTACCCCAAAGCTCCCCGGAAAAGTTACCCTCTGAGCTGAATTAAAGGAAAAATTACTAAGGAACAATTCAAAAGCCATTCCATTATTTCAACTTACCGAACCCCGAGGAACTGAGGTTTTTCTCCTGGAGCTGCACACTCAGATTCAAGTTTGAGAGAATTGACGTGGTTTATGGAGAGTACAGTAGCAGCAACAAACCATGGTAAACCCAAGGCTGAGCAGATCACTATCAGAATAGCCAAGATGAAAAGGTCCAAGTGGTACCCACACCCTTTCTACCCTCAGCAAGATGGACAAGAAAATAACAAAGATAGAATCAATTTAAAATACCGGTATACAGTTTTTGGATTTCCAATAACAATCAAGCAGTAAACATATTGCATTTCATTTCACTGGCTGATACTCATAGAAATACCATATTTCTCCGAATATATTCCCCCCCCATAATTTTGAGGCTTTAGTTATGGGAAAAATAAAAAAATATGCGTTTCAATATAGTCCCCTGTTTACTTCTACCATGGGTATTTTTGGAAAAAAGGGGGGAATCTATCCAGATACATATGGTAATTACTTACCATCAAATAACCAAAAAAGTAAAACCAAAAATTGCATTTTAATGGAGCTAGGCTTATCAGATCTCAACTGTTAGTATTTTGAAACAATGCAAGTCGAAAGTTCAAATTCATAATCATAAAATAAAACCTAGTGGTTCATGTATTTGAAAAGAAATGGTGTTTCAATTTATGAAACTCATGTTCAAGAAATGGAATGAAATTTAGTCAAGATAGGCATCACAATCAGTGGAGAAAACAACTAAAAAGCTCAAGTAATTTGAACACTATCCAACTTAATACAGACAACTTGTAGAGTTCAGCAAATCTATAAATACAGCTTTGATGCTACATAATCTATTTCAAAAGATCCGTTAACACGTTGCG
This sequence comes from Ischnura elegans, assembly GCF_921293095.1. NCBI lineage: Eukaryota > Metazoa > Arthropoda > Insecta > Odonata > Coenagrionidae > Ischnura > Ischnura elegans. Next base: position 106,336,465 of record NC_060248.1, read on the forward strand.
GACCGGGGTATTTAAATTCCTAGGAACTCCGAGATTGGAAATATGTGCCTATTAGGGCGTAATGCCTTTGGTTTAAACATGGTTAAAAAACTAATGTTTAGAATATAACTTTACCCAATCAAACGTTATGATGCATCAATTCATTATGAATAACGAACAACAACTGAAAACTTACTAACAAATACGTATTGTACGCTTTAAAATTGTTTAGGTTGACGCGCCTAAATGACGAGAATTTTCGTCATCTGTCCGGAACGTTCGGAAAAAAAATGACGAGAATTCTCGCCATCCATACGCAACGTGTCAACTGGGAAGACATGGACATGAGCATGGTATTCCATAAGCTCAACCATGCAACCTTGTGGTAACAAATGCATGAGGGTGGGGAAATTCTATCTCCCACAAGTATAATCTTGCTCTGTTATCAGTCAAATGAAGACCTGCTGTCTGTGTAGCCAAGTCTACATTCTGTTAACTTTTAGTTTTGAGCTTACATATACTGCTTAGGTATGGCAAAGCCCTGCTGGCATTCATCTGTTCTCTACTGTGTGTCTTTGTTCCTTCCCTACCTCGTTCATTCTAGAAGTTTTCCTCAGTGCACAAGAGTAAATAAGAGTTGGCAGTGATGGCTGAATTGTCAGCTGCCAGCCAGTTTGAAAAAGACCATAACAGGTCCTTACTCTTAGCTGCTTTAAAACTGAGTGTTTTACTATAATAAATACATAATCACATTAGGTGCTCTTTTGCTTACTTTTAGCTTGTTCTCTTTCCTGTTGATTATCACAGCTGTTATTTGTTGATCCATAAATATGAGAATAGTGGCCAATAGAGCTGGAACAAGAGCAGCAACTGATGTCCACACTGGATTCCTTCCGAACGGGGTGAAAAAAATAAACCAGCCCCTCTCCTCAATTGTGGGCAGAAACTTACTCGGTACCTATAAAGGATGTTTTTACCATTTCACAATTTTAATTTTAGTACACAAAGAGCTCCAACAGCAGAATAGTTGAGATTTAAATTTTGGCTAGATTTATTCTAGAGAAAAATGGAAAACCTTGTCAGATATTAAATTATATGAGAAATATTTGGAAAAGATTTGACTTCTTTGCACTGTTTTACAGTAATACCTAATGTCTCTTGGGTGATTGGCTTCATTTGTGCTCTCATTTTAGAAATGTTTGGCTTTCCATAATATTTACTCTGAAATGTAAGCTTCAGCAATCATAAGCAAAAATGGTAGTTATGCTGATATACATGAGTTAAAATGCTTTGAAAATGGAAATCAAGTTGTTTTCCACAACATCAACACAATTAGTGAAGCTAATCACCTATGTCGCGGTCCGTTTCACGCTTTGGAGGGCTCTGAAGCACAGAAGGTGTGGCCCGGGAGCGAGCATAAATTATCAAGTTTGATAGCTCCAAACGCCCCAGCATTTACGTGAAGTGTTTGGAGCGAATGCGATATATCGTTTGCAATCATTCGAGAAATTGCACCAATTTCCTATGATATTATCACGGTTACTATGCACTGGTGAAATAAATAAATAAAGCTGTGGAATAGAAGACATTACCCTCGTAGCTGAGAAAGGTTTTGGTTAATAACTGAAAGTCATGAAGAGAAAATTATTATTAAATGAGCATGCTCGATCGGTTAAAGGAAGCCGCCATGCCGTGAAGGGCCATCACAATCTGCAGAAAGTAAGTGAATACAAACGATGAATTATTTCAAGCGATGCTAATGACTTCAGCGTTATAGTGATTGATTATGTTTGCTTTTAATAGTGTGTTTACTGTGACGATACTTTAGTTTATTGTATTAATTAGCTTAGACATCCCTAAAGTAACATTATATCCTGTGGTAATCTCTATATCCATTAATTTTTCCCAAGTAATGCCAAAGAAGAGGCGAGTCGGTGTAATAATCAAGGATTTCATTAAAAATATCAACAAGGAAAAGGAAAATAACAAGCGAAATAGAGGGGGAAGAAAGAAAAAAGGCGAAGGAGGAGAGGGAAAAAAATTAGACGAAGAGAAGCGGCAAAGGCTAGAGGAGAAAATGGAATTGCAAAGAACAGCGATAGATTTGATGAAGAAACTAATAGAGAAAAGTCAGTGAAATTATTTTATTTGGGTGTTCATAATATTTTTAAAATAATTGATGTGAAATAAAAAGTTTCCATGCGTTTTTATGATAAGTTCTTCTAATTTGTTGTTGAATTATCATTATAATGTATTTTATTTCTTGGATATATATAAATGTAATAAATCCTTAGGTAATTCATAATCATGACTCTCTGCATTTTATTCACCCCTCTCATCCTAATTCTGTTCTCATTAAAGTTAATCAGTAATCTTTCCATGTCCATTGGAGCTACATCGGGTGCTTTGCCTCCTCTCTCTTCACAATTATTATGGAGTGCACAACAAGCCAAGATGAATTCCATTATCTTTTCCTTATCAACTAATTTCAATTTGCCTCTTACTTTTCTATTATTAACTACTTTACGAGCCTTCGAAAACTTAGCATTGAAGAGTTTCTGACGCAAAGTCATCCCATTCATATTCGTATTGTAGTTCATCTTTTCGTTTTGCATCAAGAACTGTTATCTCTGAATTGTACAATCAAATGTTCATTGATTCCATAAGCAGAGTCTGCAATGATGTGGGTAACATTGGGAAAGAATTCCTCTTGATGGCTCAAAAAGTAAGAGAGCCGTGAATTTTTTAACACCCGCACATCATGGACGTTACTGCATTGCCCGCCACACAATTGATTTATTATTTTAAATAAGATCAGGCTTATCAATGATAATATTTGAAATGACTTAAGAACGTTAGTGCACTGTAACCTCCTACCACATTTTCCACATAAGAGAGAATCCGTGGCTTCAATACCAGATTTCCCCTCGCCTCCATCATTTTAATGGCATAAATTACTAATAAATCCACCTCATCGACGTCTCCCGATTCCTCCTCACTTGTACTTGCGTCATCACTCGTATCCGATTCGCCATCAAAAATATTTGTTAGCAATTGCAAAAAAACATTCCATTTCCGTGCGATTGAAGATAAGATCGAGATGTCTGATTTATAACATATGTTCATAAACAAACTCTTTCATTCTACAACTCCCGAGCAACCCAAGTCAAAATGCCCGCCGTCCTGAAATGCCGCTCTGTTTCACCGTCTTGCTTGAAGCGCTTCAAAGCGAAGGAATGAAACGGACCGGCCTTCAGAGCGGTGACGCTTCAAATCGCCTGAAGTGTGAAACAGTAAGTACGACCCTAGTGAACAGCTCTTTATAATGTTTAAATTAAAAATGTTACTCTTTAATTAAAAAAAAATATGCTTCTTTGATTCTGTTTCTTATACTTTTAAGGCTTTAAAATTCCAGTATTAAGTGGGTCTTAAATATAAATAATTTAAAAATAAGTATTAATGTTATTGAAGATAACTGAAATACACTAAAAAGTTTTGACGTAATAAATCACCCATAAATCCAATGAATATCCACCACAATATACTTGCATTGATTACAATAGAATGTTATTTTTTTTTAATTCAAGTTATCCTTTAGACTTTTGCCACAGTATGATCTTAGATAATTTGAGTCTTACCTCTAATTTTGGGGTGCTGATTCCAACACAGTAGTCCATAAAACTCATGGAAAGGATAGCAATAATCACAGCAAAATCACTTATCACCTGGCGGACCTAAAACCATTGGCCCAATGAGGCATCGATTAGTTAAAGAAACTATGTAATTTGTTGAAAGTGAAAAATGCAGTGGTACGTAGAAAGTAGAAGTAAAAATTATCAATGTAAAATATTTTATTTGGTAGGAGCTAAGAGCTTCTTTTCATGCCTTAAGAAAGTGAACCATGCAATTCAAAATGACCATCATTGTAATATACTGTAGATCATCATCATAATAGACATCATTATAATAGACTATAATAAGCTATTCCCCATATTTTAATGCTCATACCTTTGATGGGAAGAACAAAGAATTCTTAAAATCCTTTAAAATAACTGACAGAAGGAATGTACCAAGGAAGAGAATAACAGACATAAGGAAAACATCTGGAACATATTTTGGAGTATCACAGTCCAGCCCTTGTAAGGTGCCATTATATCTCTGGAAGAAAGAGTGGTAAAGATGCATTAATTTAATGGAAAAACTAAAATCATGTTTGTAGATAAAAGACTTCATTATCGCTAATTAATTATATATACATGAAGAAATCAGAAAAGAGACTACATATACAGTGCCAGGCTAATTATACATCGAATGTTACATTACATTATGTATACATACTAAATTACCAACGTGTTGGTATCAAGAATCTAAAGGAATTCAATTAGGACTCACCGTACAATTGTCCTTAGAGAGAGCAAACCCTTGATAAGTCTCTGGTAAGGAGCTCATATTGCAAGAGCAATCAAAATCCCATGTTCCTCGATTATTTATAGGATTTGCTTTGCCAATTGATAATACATTTTCAACTGCCTGTAAATGATGCAAAATAAACTTGTATCTCTGGTAGGGCATGAATATCACCATTCAATGAGCAAAATTGTTCTTGATATGACAATACCTTGTAAATAAAGATGAAGGCAATCAGGGTGGCAAAGTTTTCTTCAGTAAACCGGGTGATGTAACAAACACAGGCACTAGCATCAAGGGCCACCAGTATCAGTAATATTAAGCCTACCCATAATCCTATCCAAAACCGAAATGCCATGTAATCCCAATCATTATTTCTGTGAAGGAAAGATATTCATTAGATATCAAATTGTAAATATGTTAATTTACACTAAGAGAATATTTAGCTAAGGATCAAGTGGTGATGTTAAGTTTATAGAGTTGGCCAAACCATTATGATATCAACATGAAATTTTATGGTCACTCCATTTGAAAAATCTTCATATACCTACATATTTGCATACAGTAACTTTATGAAGCCTAGATAAAATTGAGGCACTACAAAATATAGAAAACTCTAGAACCATAAAATATTACATGTGAAATATTAGGAGGAGTTTCTATGTTGGCATTTGAAGTTCAAAACCTCAGTTTTAGAATTAAAAATAAAGCATTATCCACAACCTAGAATAGCTTCGTCAGTTTGTGAATTTTCACTGTAATTTCCTTTATCTTAGATTACAACTTTTGAATACATGTGACCTCACTCTGGACTTATCTATGATCATAAATATCTTTCCAGATGAAGTGTGAGTAACTATAATACAATATCTCATTCAAACTTACTTGCAAAAGTCGTATAATATCGTTTCGAAGACTAAAACTGGACCAGTTGACCCCAAAATAGTAAGAGGTTGACCAGAAAACAGTCCATATCCAATGCCACAAACAAAACCAGAAACCAAAGACTCCATAGCTGCCATATTTCGACCAGTGGCTTCTCCCAATAGGCCTCCAAATGTGATAATTGGTGAAAGACAGGCAAAGTAGAGGAAAATCCAAGATGCTATACATTGCAGGGCTAGGGCGTCCTTGAAATCTGACCAGTACCTACAGGGAAGCAGAACGAATTGATTATGAAAAAATTCCCATTCCTTTGCCTATGTCCATGTAGCTGATTATGATGTAATATTTTGTGGCTTGAGGTAAAATAAGCTGAGTGTAAGGTGTATTCTCATGTAATGTTGTTTTGTAAAGTATTGCTGGTAATATTTTCCTACTACTACAGCATCTTTTCTTTCACTCTTACCGCTGATTTGCAAAAATGAATTTCAAAGAAAGCAAAGGTGAAAATTTTTATAGCAAATACAATTATGATGCATACCTTTTGAGTCATTCAGTATGCAGGCAAAGAAGGACTTAAAAGGGTTTAGATTCCAATTAAGAATGGAAATACTTGAATATTTGTCAACAAAATACATACAGTGGAACCTCGTTAAAGCAAGTACTGGCTATAGCGACACCCCCGCTATTACGAGAGATAGCCGATGCACCATCAATTGACCCTATAAAAAGCGTGTTAAAAAATTCGTTTCAACGAGGCCCTTTTGGTGTTGGCTCTCGCCATAGCGAGAGTTTCACCACCGGAAAACTTACATCAAGACTCCTTAATCTCTGTAATTGCTAGCGATCTGTTAGAAATGGAGTTCAGTCTCAAATTTATGTGGTAAACTGTCATTCGATAAATAAGCAGTTAATTTTGGTGAAAATATTGTTGCATTATCATTCGCGAATGCTTAATCTTCTTTTGTTCCTCGGGCGGCAGATAACTGTTGTCAGCACGACCGTGCGTCCATGAGTTACATGAATACAAAGCATTTGATGGCAGACACCATGGCCAAAAAACACCAAACACGTCTAAGCGAGAAAATAAAAATAAAGGAGTAATATGAGAGTGTCGAAATTAATTTATCTTCCTATTCGCTCTTCACAATTAAAAAAAACAAAAGCGCCCAAGGAGTGAAACTGAAGGAAAAAGGAAAATGAACTTTTTTTTAACTATGTAGAGTTATAAGGAGCTTTGTTGGGGTAGTTTTGCCCACTCCAATCTGTGGGAACTCCTGAGAAAGGGGCTACGCCTAAGCCTAAAGCGGAGTATTTCAGGGATAGATTGCGAATCGAGAACTTCAAGAGTGCGGAAGGTTGATTATACTAATGCAAAGCACCAAAGCGTAATCTCCCCTCATAATTGCTGGTGATGCCTGCGGTGTAAACCCGAAGTCGTGGAAGAAAGGACTCCGATCATAAGTATCTTAAGGAGTATTCCCCGCATGATATAACATAGACGAAACGGAAATTTTTTTACATCCTACCCCCCGACAAAATCCTTGCAGTACGAGGTATTTCTTGCAATGATGCCTCTAAAGGTATGTAGTGCACCTTAGCGATGATGTAGGATGTACGATGCAATGATACTGAGCGTGAATTGTCCGGATGGACGTATTTATTCTCCGTTGCGGATTCACAAGGGTGAACTATTCACGCCAGGGGTCGGAGTCGTACTGGCGCTCTCTTCCGTCACGTGGGTAGCCGAGCATCCCCTGGTGGCCGCTGGAAGAATTCACAGAACAACTGACTCTCGTTTGCAGTGCCTTGGTCAAGGCCCTTATATACAGGCCCGTATATAAGGGCCTGGCCGTGGTAAACGGTGTATTATTTCAAATACGTCGCAAGTGTAACACTCAAAAATGAACTTTTTTTTAACAACGGCAATTTTAATCACATCACTTTTCAAGATTAGCAAACTTTTTACCGTAGATAATGAAGGTATTACATTATCGGATAGAAAAAATCTTCCAACGCAGGAACGCTATACAACCTTCCACCGTTTTCGACTGCAGAAACAAATGCAATACGTTATTTCATTTCGCTGCCGCTTAATGTACAGGAACAATAAACATACACCAATGGAAACATTTGAGGCATTAAATAACCGCGATAGAGTTTTATTAGTTAATTTTTGAATTTTCAGTGGAAAATACCAAAATAATAGAATGATTACGTAAATGCACTAACTAAGTGCATAGAAAAATGGCTTCGTCGCTTGTGCATTGGCATAATGATTGACAAAACAATGCTTTGCATGATTTTTATTAAGTGCGGGGCTTATAAATTGTTTGAATAGTAAGTCGTTGTTTGTGTAAGGAAATTTAGTGATGCAACAAAACATCACCTTTCGTCTGGATATCGGATAGAAATTTATCTGTCGCCGCACCACTCCTGTTCCTGTACAACTGTTCGCAACAGGTATATTGGCTATTATTTGCTCCACCTCCGGTAAAGCGACAATTCGCTATAACGAGTGTTTACTGGTGCACCGTGGGGTGTCGTTTTATCGAGGTTGCACTGTACATAGTTAGTTTTAATTGCAAATTTCATCAATTTATGACCTCAGTTCAACCTTCGCTACATAATTGCTTTGTGTGGAATGTATTAAGCCTGAATAATAGGTTGTTTTTTAGATTGTTGTCACGTGATCTTTAGAATGATATCTCTCACGGATGGCAAAAATACTAAAGCTATTACTAATAACACACGTGTTCATTTTTGCAGTCCCTTGGTACGTTATTGTCACTGTGTGATCTTTATTACTTACAATGCTTGAGCCATAGCTCTTGGATTGGCAGAGTGATTTTGTTATTGATGAAATGTCGGGCATGCTCATATGATGACAAAATTGATATCGATTCCTACCATATCTACAAACCCTTGGATTATCAGGTCAATATTATTGTTAAGGCAATAATGATCCACCTATCTTGAGAAAGGGTCATTGTGCAAGAGGATCATTAAGTACTGGATGATAAGGAACAATTTTGGCACCAATTTACATTTTCTAAATAGATTCTTGACAGATTTAATGTAAATGTATACATTTGTAAGGAACAAATTGATAATGTTAAACAAGAAACAAGTGGACACTAATCATATCCACATGAGACATTAGTGCCGATGATAAATGTTACTCACCATGGCACCTTTCTTTTGACATCATTGACAAGTCCACCAAACAGCCGACCTGTCCTGGAAAGTCCTGACTCCTCCCGCTGCTTTTGCTCATCTTCTTCTTCATGGCCTAAATCATCTTTGTTAGGTTTTTCTGGAGGACGTTTCCTCAGGTCCTAAAACAATGATCACAAGGATGATTCTTGCTGGTTTCGCATGTAGGTTAAATATTTTATAATTTTTCCTAGAAATTCAAAATTATGTAATGCATCCAGCCAGGTGCTGTCTTAAAAAGCCCTCTAAGGATAAAAAAATTCAAGCAATGAGGTACATAAAATTTCTGCCATGAGACTTTAGTGCGTGGACTTTGACTAGTAAAAATGATACGGCTTGCTGACAAAAATTAATGCACTTACTTGAGAGGGAATAGCTGCAGGGGGCTCAATACGAATGGTAGGATCCCACTCTCCTGGTGGTAATACAGTTACAGCATCAAGAAATTCATCGATTGCAGCCAACAAATGGTCACGGTTACGAGCCTTGTACGCTACATCGTGAAACACTTCGTCAGACATGAGAGTGGCCATTGCCCGACCAATTTCATGGAATCCAGAAGTAATTCCCTAGGAAAAAAATTTAAAATTATGCTTTTGAAAATACCACTAATTTATTGCTTGTATAAGAAAAAATATTTCCATTAATACAAAAAATTGCTGGTAGGCAAGTGGATGAAGTGACATTACGATACCTCCACTGCACAAATGCTCAACAATCACCCACTGAATCAAATCCGCTCATCTAGTACTACTAGAGCTACTACATGAGCAGATTTGATTCGGTGGGTGATTGTTGAGCGTTAGTTCAATGGTGGTATCGATTAAACCAAGCACTTAGAATTATTTAAGTGCTTAGTGAACTCCTAAAAGAAGAACCATTTAGGTATGGCATATGATGGTAAAATTTTACCCATTCCATCACTTTAATCAAGGCAAGATGAAGCACTTGACAGGCATTGGTAAAACCCTAAATAGTAGTTATTCAGTAGATGTTTCCAACTCTTAGTAGCAGTTGTTTTGTACAACATACTAGTAGTTATTTCCCACTACCCTTCCCATTTCACTCTGAGAAACCATATTTGAGGAAAATCAAATTTAACCTTTAACCTCATTTCCCCTCTTAACTATGAACCCGTCATATCCACGTTTTTATTTTTTGTCATAAATGAGAAATGATACACTTTCCCCAGAAATTTCCCAGATCTGGAATCACAAGAATAATTCTGGGATTTAAAGATTTCAAGGAGTCGGTGGATATCCTGCAGATGAATGCGCCAAATATTTGAATGATTTTTTGTATAGATTCTCACCCGTGGTCCAAGAAGAACGAAGAGGAACCTGGTTGGAACTGGGACTTCAGTCAGATTTCCAAGTATTGTAGCGGTATTAAGACGAACGAAAGCAGAAAGAGTTTTTTCAAGAAAATCAACTTCTCCCACTAATATATTAGATGCTTCTGCTCCAGGTGGGATTTTCCTCATGAAGTGGATATTACCCTGAGAAAGAAAATGTTTTAATAATTTTTGCTATCTTTAATGGTAAGCATTGATAATAATGAAAGTTAAAATAAGAATTTTGTGAAGATGATTTATGGACAATGGATGTACAGCATAATGATTCCATAATGTCTTCACTAAGACTTGGTGTATGAGGCTGCATGAGTATGACTTCATGCTTCATAATTCTCTCAAAAATCTTCAGCTTTCACTGATATTCAGTCATAATAGGTGGAAAATCAAGTTCAATGCCATAACTACCCTCGAGCAAAACCTTGTCCCTTTTAATGAAGAGTGAGTTTCATGTGGAATGGAATCAAGTACTTTACTGTACGACCAAACTTGAAAAATAAGCTAACAACTGTGAATTTAAATGTAAGAATGAGAATATATATTTAGATTCCAAAATATCACGTTTTACAAACCAGAAAATAACAAAGGTCTATACTGTAAATTAATAGCATACAGTAAGCTTAGTCTCTTGGAAATTAATACATAGTTATTAAAGCAGATATCTTAAATACAATAATTTGTTGGAACATTTCATAAATTTTCATGTTGAGCACATATACAGCAGATCCACATGTAACCAAAGCATACCATTTAAGTATTTTATGACAGAGAAGTTTAAATATTACTGATACATAATATTTTTCGTTAGGTAAAAATACACAAATTATTTTTAAACGTAAGCGTATGTTTATGACTCAGGTGAACACAAAGTTATGACAGAGAGTTGGGAGTATGTATTCACACAATAGTCCCACATAATGGAATCCAAGAATTTACAGAAACATAACTATTTCAAAATCAAAAAATTTAATTGTTCTAATTACCTTCGGATGAACTTCCCCATTCATGTCACCCAAAGCTGCTGCACTGTGGTTGCGACAGATCGAGGCAGAACTTGGACTGCGATCCATACCCTCATTTGATGGAGCACCTGTTTGGAAATGAGTTATATCAGTATGGAATAGACCAATTAGCTGAAAAAACACGGAATAGTCAGGCTTTCAAATTCATTGTTTTAAATATATGGACACAAATTGAATATCAGCTTGCACTTATGGAAATCAAATTGGCAAACCAACATCTTTTGGCCATCCACAAAAAATATTGATAGCTCCTCATGATTAAACAAAATGAAAATAATTCAATGATAATAATACCAGACTGATAACTTCATTTACTTTAAAGTTCATTTTTGAGATAAATTATCTCCCAAAAACAGGAGTGACTTCAGAAGGATAATTCGCGAGTAAAAAAAAAGCTTTAAGTGTTTCAACTACAAAAAGGGGTAATGACTTTGCCTTTAGTAAAATGCTTTAAATTAATGCATGTAATGAATATAAAAGGTTGTCAAACGTGTCCATAGTTTTATTAAATATTTTCAATTGCATTTTTGCATAATTTGCAAAACTGGAAAGCCATTGTGAATAAACAGAATGGCACATAGAAAATGTTAGACAAAGGAACTGACAACACCATGCCCATAAAAAATTTTGAATATTAAAGGAAGAACACCATGGATCAGGGAGCACACACAGAGATAATGGGTACGTGCAAATAAAAATTTCCACTCAACACAACATTTACCAAACATAAAAAACTACTCTACCAAAAAATTATAGCGGCTTAGCTATCACAAAGCATGCACAAGCAAGGTACTGTATTGCCTCTGATTATAGACCTTCATTTAGGTTAAACTGTAAGAAAATGCTGCAATTTTATTCTGCAGTCTTGTGGAAATATAGGGTATATAAATGAAAAGTGTAATATTAATATTATATACATCTTATTAGCTTATGTTATGCATTTGGGTGCTGTTTTTATTTGAAATTCCATAAATTTCTTACAAATATATCAATGGAAAAGCACAAAATGAGTCAATCTAATTAAAGGAAGCACTCACTGTTGAAGCTCTCCATGACCAAAACGTTATTTACATTATCTACCATTAGTAACATTAGGTGACACTAATAGCTTACTAGATGATTATCAGGATTACTTCTCCACCATGGCTTCCCGTGACTATTTGAAATTATATTTAATATTTATAAATCAATAAAAATAGTTTAACTGAATTTCCATGAACAGTTCCTGAGTAGATACAACATAATTTTTTGGAAATGAATTTGATTGCAACTTGATCAAATAAGGGATTCATTAAGCATTGATGAAAGTTTCCATTAGAAAAGTAAACTATTTATGACACCCTATTGAGGCTGTTTGGAGTTTGAATACATACTTTGGAGAATAATGATATAAGTTCCCTTATTTGACACATTACACTTTAAAAATTAATCAAAATGAATGCAAAATAATACAGAAACTAAATCAATGCACCATAATGAATATATACCTGATCGTAAAGGGCGTATTCTAAGGATTCATTTACCTCTTTTGGGAAAATAGTCTAGTTTATTACAGAATTATTTTCCAAAAAATGTCTCTCCTTCATTCAATGCGATAGTAATTTGAGGATATGCAAAAAACAACGCAGCAGAACAAATAATAAGAATAATGCTATTAGATGAATCCTTGGCATCGTCAGCATCAACACTTTTTTTGGGGGGGGAAAAATGGGGTTAGATTAAATTTTTTTATACAATTTAGGGGGGGGGGGACAAAACTGACTTTTCAAATGTTGGGGGGACACGTCCCCTATGGCGGCAACGCCTGTGAGACGAATAATATATTCAGGTCTATAGTAATTTTGACCAAACTTAACCTTAAATTTGAATGTGCCACTGAATTCATCACCAACTTATGTTCCACAATATATATTGCTGCCCCATTATTGCTCTACTATTTGCTATTTCCATTTTCTATCAATGTTAGGGTGCCTATGTTATGAAAATATGTACTTTATTGGTGTTACATGAGAATTTTAATCTCAGGACAAAATAATATTGTCATATAAATCATATTTCAATAGTTTTACTATTTGGGGCCACACATTTAACCATGAAAAAATGCAAAATTTATTAAACAGCGTTCACCATAAAGCATTTTACTCTGATTTACACAAGATGCATAACCTAATAATCTGGCATCAGCAGTGGAAAGGGTAATACCTTCATCTGCCAACACTAAAGTTATGTGTTTGAACATTAACAGGGGAGTCTATTGCTCGACCAGGGCAGAGACTTTTGTGATTTAAATATAAAAATTCATTCTAAATATGTAAAAAAAAAAGATTTCCGAGCATTTAAAAAAAAATAATTATAGATCATATTCAAATCATCATTGTTAAATTCACTGAGAACATCATAAGAAAAAATCATGATTGGAAGAGAAGATCCCTAATCTTGATTTGCTCAATCAAAATATCATTTGTAAATTCTAGTAATAAACATTCAATATCTTGCATCGATGGTATATGATATATGTGGATGCTAAACTCGGTAGACTTTTAAGAAACATTTTTGTAAAATCACAGATAGTATGGCCATAGGTTTCATTAAGTAGTTGACATTATCACTTCACAGATATTTATTCATTCATTAGGTAAAACTAAGTTGATAAATATTTTTCTACTCAAATTATAGCACAGGAAAATTGTTTCTTACGTTTACTTTAAAAAATTAAACTCCATAAATTTTCTCTTGACAACAATAAGAGTAAATCATCAACGTAAAGGAGCAGAGCCCCATATTTTAAGCACAGCAAAAATATGAGACTATGCTAGGGATGGATTTTGAGGAGGTTCCATAGTGACTCTACACAAAGGAAATTACAATTACCATACTGCCTCATGTTAAGTTATTTTGGTGGATTGATTGCTCTATAAATCAAAAGCCCAAAGTTTTTATTTTAAACTCAGTTAAATCAATTAATAACACTGGGGGTATCACTATTATATCCCTTAGGGAAAATAGTTTACTTTGCTATCCTTAAATAGCTAATAGGAATATGTCATTTCCTTAATAGAAATGTGGAACCCCCTTAAATTGCTGTGCTTTCCATAGATTTCTTTCCATAGTGGAAGTGAAATGCATACTGTATCAAATAGAAATATCAAAAAAGCAAAGCATAAACTGCCATCATCAAATAACACTGAATCCATGCTGATGTGAAATATGTATTACAAAAAAACTTTGCAAGATGGATATAAAAAGTAGCCAGCAGAGTAAATCACTATAAGTATTAAATTATTCCTAAAAAAATTGAAAATCATTCCACAATCATATCAATTTCAGAAAATACAATGAAAACTATGATAAAACCAAGATTCATTAGAAATAAAGTGTGAAAACCCACTCACATAGACAGAAAAAATATCACTCATCAAACCTACCATTCCACACTGAATTAGAATTAAATAGCAGCCTAAAATTCAAAAATGTGAGAACAAGAACAGGATCTCTTCACAGTTAGTACAACATAAAAGGTAAAAAAAAGCTCTGCAGCAATTAAGAATTTAAATACTTTTTAATACATATTAATCAGAAAGCTCTATAGGTCGATGGAACAGAGAATAAATCTCTTACTCTGCTGCCAAAAGCTTATTTAAAATTATGCCTTTTCTTTATAGCATATGTAGGAAGTAATGCGTATTAAATTTTGCCGAGCATTCACCATAGGGATTATTCTATGGGAAATAAACATGCTTTTCAATATTGGTTAAGGAATTTCTATTGCATGTTTAGGAGATCAATAAAAGCTATAATTTTCTTAGATGGCAAACAACTAAATGACTCACGAGTTTCAGATAAATACAACATGAATCAAAGTGATACCTATTCTACAAAATTAATCAAATTCAAAATTATTAGCATCACGTTCTAATGCTCATCAGTGATTATTGAAAGAATATAATTGGCAACAAGAACATAAGGTGGTTTGTCTTCATTCATCAGACAGTAGAGGAGCTCTTGATGTTACAACTTTAGTGCCCCACTGCTTGCTTCGTGGGAAGAAAGGAAACGAAAGACGGATGAATGCAAGAAGGTAATAAGAAAGTAGTGGCAATCTGATGGGCTGAATTAACATACACGAGGGACTAATAAAATCAAGGGATAAAAATGGATTTAAAAAATTGGAAGTAAAAAAGAAAATCAGCAGCAATTTCCAGATTACCAGCCCCACTCGGGAGTGAAAGGAAGCGTCCGAACTTGGGGGGCTCGCCCGTGGCACCTGGGGTGAGAGGGCTGGAAATGGTGTTGGTGTTTGACGGAAGATGTGGTGCTTGTGTCGCTAGCTGGGGAGCACTTGGGGGGCCCGAGTCCTCCACTGCAGATAAACGGTTTTCGGCAAAGGGTTGGGGGTTTCATTGGAATGGAGAGCAAATAGGATTAAGACGCCGAGTTACACTAGCCTCAGTCTTAAAGGAGTGAATACAACCTGAGAATTTAAGCACCTTAATAATTATGGAATCAAATGAACTGAAAACAATGATGGGATTTAATGGCAAAGCATGGCATATTAAAAGTAATGATTACTACCTAAAAGTTAACACAATCTGTCCGACGAAAAGAAAAACTTACGCACCAGCTCCTGAGAAAGATTTTGTGAGGTCTGATTATGACTTAAAATAACTTACTTGCTAAGAATTATGAAGCAAAAAGCATATATTCATATAATTTTATGGAGAATAACTCTGTGGCTGTTAAAGTAGCAACTTAAAAATGTGAACAATCATTTTTAAAGTATAGAATAAAACATCATTCACACAATACAACTGTTGAATACCAAGTAAGTAGTGCTTTGATAGACAAAAGGTGTGAACTTGGCTTTGGAGTTAATTTTTAATTGCATGTTAATGAGTGAGTGATACCACTGCCTAAAGGTTAACTAGTAAGCAATGTGAGAACAACACAATTTTTTCACTGAATAAATGTCAATGGTTTCTTAGGTGCAAGAGGCATAAGCATTAAGGATGAAACACCAACGGTGCATGGGAAATAGCTTTATCTTTCTGGATTATTTTCCAAATAAAATATATATTTCAGCTTAAATTCACCAAGTTTCTAATTACAAAACAAAATTTATTGCATAAAATGCAGATAAAATTCTTGTAGTCACCAGAAAAAAATATTTTCTAGAGAATTTAAAGATAAAATTCCCACCCTATAGATCTTATTACGAAGGGGGCACTACTTGGAAAACACATTGACAAATGGGTGCAAATCTCTATCGTTTGGTATCTTCAATGCTTCTTGCTATAGATGGTGAGAGCAAAGGAAAATGCAACAGCTCATATACATTGCAAAAGTACAGGAGAAGAAAGATCTCATATTTTAGGGGACATCCATTAATTAATTACGTGAGGTGATTTTGCCTACTTTTGGACCCCTCCACCTTCCTTAGGGAGATATCGTGAGCTATGGCTCGACGCCCTCCCCCACCCTGTAATCTCTCGTGAGATTGTTCAAAATGTGTATTTTCAGTGTAAATACGTTCCATCTATCAGTGTAAATACATCCACACTGAATTGTGTTGGATTTATAAAAAATAACAGTTTGATAAGTTATTTTTTTAAGATTAATTAAGATTAGTATTTAAGAATACTAAGATCATAGTCTAGAATCACAGTCTTGCGGAAAAAAATTACGAGATATTTGCCATGACCCCTCTTCTCCCCCACGTGAGATTGGGCGAGAATCAGCTGGAACCCCTGAATGCCTCATGTAATTAATGGATGCTCCCTTGCCAGTTAAGTGAAAATGTAAGTTGGTACATGATTTCTGGCTTTCCTATCCCCTATTCACTCCTCGTAAGACAAGAAAAAGAATTCCTAAGTACTTAAGGAATTTGGCACCTATACCAGGGCACATGCTTTTGGGGCATCAGCAACTCGCTGATTGGAGTTATCCTGGGCTTCCGGCAGATCACAGGTAATCCGATTTGAATGAATGGCAGCTTAACTGACCTTTTTACTTAACTACTTTTCCATCATTATAGGAACACCATTTTTAATACATCAAAACCCTATATTTGGAGCATGATCACATGACCCTGGAATTGACAGTTCGATCAAAAGGCATGAAATTTGTAACTTTCAACTTTACCAACCCAGTATTGAATCACAAACAACACTACAGGACTAACATGTCCAAAAAAAATTACGAGAACTGAACAACAGAGCTCAATTTAAGATTTTTTATGAGACCTTTTTGAAATTAAGTTTTTTTTTAATGAAAGACCTGTTTTTAAATGAAACATGCTATGTATATGAGTAACTCTTAACTGAAGATAATCATACTGAATTCCATAAGCCAACCCTCCTAAGCCTAATATGCTTAGCATGTTTAATTAAACCTTCTTGCAGCAGCACTCTTTTATATAGAGCTTCATTTAGATTAGTCATTCATTGACTCAATGGAGCTATGAGTGGCATCAATCAATACATAATATCATATTCTTAGTTTAATTCTCCCTGAATAGACAAGCAACGCTATTTACACCCAATCTATAAGTACAATGGACTCATGAAATACACAGGAGATGGTGGATTTAAGCAGTACATATGTGCACAATATTATACCATCATCACTTTTACATCATAAAAATATAACCAAAGTAACATAAATTCATGCTAATAGGTATAACATACTGATATTTAAAGGGCTGGAGTGACTTTGATATATCTGGAAAAATAGCTTATAATCAATATGTCCTATAGAAATGGATGTTTAATTGAGGAGTAGCAGTTAAACATCTTTGCTTGAATTTTATGAACGCTTAACAAAACCACAGGGTTATGCACACATCAATGGAAACATCCATAGTTCACATACATATTACAATTGTGAGAAAAAAACAAAGTTAGCACATGAATTGAAACAGAGCCAAAGAAATACAACCTAAAGTAAGTAGAATGTACAAATACCCAAAGTGATAAAACTAAGCATGTGGGTGGAAAATATAACAACTGAGTAGGTACCTATTAATTATGTATAACTGTTTGTCTCTGCTCTGATCCATCTCTAAACTTCAAGCATTATGACGATCCCTTTTCTTTGCTCTCCTTGATGATCAACACTTGACAATAATAATCACTAAAACTTTCAGTCCGAAGTCAAATATCCTCAACTTTCATTGTTGTGACCTAGAATGTTAATTGTAACATATGATTCCTTGGCAGAATGAAGACTAATAGTTCACCCACTACAATTATGGTCTTTTATAAAGATAGAGAGCATGTGATTTCAGGGATCAAATCAGGGACTTGAAAAAAGTATAGGTAAAGCACATAAATCCATATTCTTCCTAAAATAATTTTAGATTTCCTATTTTCAATGTAAAGTGTAAAGCATAGTATGTAGTACTGTGGCACAGTGAGGGGGGGTTTGGGAGTGCACCCCCCTCCCCCAAGCTAAGAGAAATTTTTGAATCCATTTTACTTAATTAGGTAGATTAGTATTACTTATGAAATAGTGTCAGGATTAATAAAATATCCCTCAGAAGCCGTAAAAACCGTAAAACTCGCCATTTTGAACAATTACTCTTAAAAATTTTCTGGAGGGCTCCCGCACCTCCCACGTACCCTGGTGGGTATGCAACCCCCCACAACATTAAGTATTAGTTGCTCCCTAAAACCCCCCAACCCTTAATTCTTAGCTGCACCCCTGATGTGGTATACATTAATGTGTCTTAAGCAGTTACAAAAATAAATATTAAATGCATTAAATTCTTGAAGCTGAATGTAATGTGACATTCAACATTTTGAAGGAGTAAATGTTCAAATATGTACACATCAAAGGATTTTTTCTTGAATGACAGCAAGCAAGAACACATATACTTTGAACTACTAGTTTGTGGTGGAAGTGTCATGAAAAGCCAGCTAACTTGGGACTACAAAGAGGACAGTTAAGTTTGATACAAGTGCTGTACGTTAGGGGTTACACCAATAGCATGACTGCTGAACCAACACCAACAACTATAATACTTTGAGGACCACATAGAGGAAGGGGTTTACACATGGGAATATAAGCTACCACAGAGGATACATGAAGAGATAGCTCCCCAACATGCAGCTTTCTTTGAATAGCCCACTTAGGAATTCCAGATACTAGCAACTACACGTTGGGTGAAGGGTTTCCCATTGCAGAACAGTAGTATTGAAGAATCAGCATCCAACCCATGATGTGAAGCATGCTTGATGGGAACCAGAGAAAGAAGGCATTAAAAAAAACTGGGATAAATAATTTTTATTTGACTGATTCGAATTTGTATTTGCTTTCTCAAAATAAACACAAAATATGTATAGGGATTGTTGCTGGAACACATAATTCAAACTGCTTGTGAATTATAAATATCTGAGGTAATGCATTTTGGACTATACTTTCAGTCAGGCAAAGGAATATAACATATAGAGGAATGAATATGAATACTGCATTGATGTAACTACTTGAATAAATTTTTCAAAGGGAAAAGTACTTCTGGGAATTTACCAGCAGAATGACGACTTTACATGGCAAGCATATTTGGCAAAAAAATACTCCACATACTTCAATTATTGGGCATATTTTCAAAACTGAGATGAATGATCTTTGATGGGTTTTCATGGGAGAGGTTAGCAGAAGAATTGGCACAGGTGGACAGAGGAAGAAGTGGTGAAGATCGTGTTGTACTGTGTACCTGGGACCGTCAAATAAGGCCCCTTGTGATCACCGATGTCCAGAAGAGCTGTGCTCGGTGAAGGGCAGCTGCTGCTACGACACACTGAGCCCTTTCCACCATTACCACTCGAAGGCACCTTGAGGTTCGAAGAGCTTTGCTTTCCCTCTTTCGATCCCTGGAAATCTGTTTGCCCATTGCAATATAAGTCGAGCAAAATCAGGAAAGCAGTCAAAATTTGCCTGAGTGTGGCAGTGGACTGAGGGCACTGAAACTCATCCCAAACTTAACTTGATTCAAATATTAAAAAATAATAATGATTCCAGTATAAAGGTGCTGCAAACATTCCATCAATTTAATAAGAGTAAATTTAAGGGGAAATGTGAATCATTGCTCCAAAACTATAAGAACATGTGAACAGACACATATTTTGAACACAAAACAAACAATGAAAACATACACACAATTGAATATATGGAAAATAAAAGTAAAGATATATAGAAGAAAATATTATACTGCTCCATTAGTCATTTTCGCATGTGGAAAAAGTCAGATGTTAACACCACTAGCTTGTTATAAAACCCATTTTGCTCTACACAATACTTAAGATTAATGGTTCTAGAATAAAATTCTTACAGTCAATAACTAAATAAAAGAACTTATCATGCCTTAGACTTACATTAGTTCAACGAGAGAATATTAGATTTATGGGAAATATGGTACCTATCAGTTTACTTGAAAACAATATCAAGAGGCCACAGTGCAGCTTAACTGTCATCAGCATTTTGACCGATATTTAAGGTTATACTTCACAGCATGCCAATAAATCCTAATGCATGCAAAATGTATCAAAGGTTTCCAAATATGTAACGATGACAGGGAGGGTTTCTGGGAGGATTTGAACGTCCTAAAATGCCATTATTTGGCATCCTTAAATAGAAAGCGATTTTCTATACTCATACACAGTTTCATTTGGAATCCTAAATCCATTACTGTGAGCCAAATTCTAGTGATACCAATACTCAAAAGGACAAAAGTGAAGCCACCTTCAAGACAAGAGCTATAAGCTTCTTGGGTTTTAGCCGGGATTCATGAATTAAAAGTTACTGCCTGCCTAGTTAAGGTAGAAAATCTCTGTATATTCAGTAGAGATCATCATTTTGATGATCATAGATAGGGTAAAATATCCTCAGTTAAAATAAGTTAAGGGGAATCATAGTGAGCTGAATACAACCTCAAATGAAAGAGGCAAAAATCACAAGGAACATAGTGTTTCATTCAGGTGCAAAAATAATTTTTTTAAGGTTTAGGAGATGTTTTCTAATGGCTTGACCTATTTAACTCTTGAACACTTTTACTAGCAAGCCTTATTACATGTTAAGGCTATGATGACACGGGAGCTTCTAATAATGATCCACTGAAGTTTGAAAGTCCTGACTAATATATTTTTGAGATGAAGAACCCCTTGGGTTTAGTCGATGTTAGGATAGAAACGGGGAAAGTGACTTTACATAGATAATAAAACTCCAGGATAACAAGGAGGTTTTAACTTGGTACAGTTTTTAATGAAATCAGCTTCACCTCATGAATATATCAACACAAAATACCATGATCAAGCAACAAGGACAACATTTCTTACCAATTATTTTAATTAAATGTTCTGTATCATATGCATTAACTATTCACTGCCTTCCCTATTTAGAGTGCCTTCATTTCCGTACTGAGTTTATCGAGAGAAAAAATATTCTTATAAACAGCACTGCATCGATGACTAAATGCTGATATATGTACAAGGTTTACATCGTCAATTTATTTGGGAGAAATGCTTTTAAAAGTATTCCCTGGGAGTAGACCACAACAAAATGCACCCACCCCTTCTCCAAATGAACCTCCCCAAATATTATCTATAGCTAAGTCCATTAAATGATAAATGGGATGAAAATAACAGTCTAGATTTTATAAATAAAGGAGCTGAAGTACAAATACATATTCTAAAAAAACTATTACATTAGAGATAACTCAATTGGGGGAAGGGAGACAGAATTCCAAAGGATGTATGCCATAAATAAGGAGAGTTCAGCATAAAACGGAATCAGCATTCATTCATGTCACCCTCGAGAGTTTGAAATATTTCTCCCTTTGAACATGGAATTGCTAAATAACTAGGTGAGGCATTTATGAAAACTTCCAATGCTATGTCTTTTCATCATAAGACTGATCGTGACTGATCATTCCATTGTTTGTGTGAGTTATCAGTAACTTCATGCATTCAAAATATGGGAAAAATTAAGGCAACTTTTAAATGTAGTCAAATGATAATATCTAAAAACATCTTTATCTGATTTCAATCAGTAATATGTTATGCATCGCAAACACTTTCCTCAACACATATTACAAGCCACAGAGTATGGAAAAAAGTATAATGAGGAATGAAAATGTAAATATGTATACACAGGCATATTTAGAGCTTCTTCTGCATAAAAAAGACACCTTAAATGGTTTCAAAGAAGATTATTTATGAAATTATACTGGCTAAAAACTTTTTCATTTGATTCAATAAGCTTCACAGATTTAATTTTTCATGACCGAAATTTTTTAAATTTTTTTGGACGAAATCATAAAAAAAATCTGTAGTAAAGTACCAGTACCTTATTATGATACCATCTGATAGATTAGATTAACCGTATCATATATTGTATAGAGTTAGATGAAGCCACCAGAAATGCTGGAATTGTCATTTCCAGCAATCAATATATGACAGTCTAGTCAAATTATTTTTATTAATAACTTAAAAATACCTCAGAAGATCTGCTCTAACTTCTTATGATCTATACAAGTGATACCAAAACTGGAAGGACAGACAGGATTTAAGAAAAAGAAGAATGAAGAATCATGTCTCTAAAACAAAACATAGGATTTTGAGTTATACTTTGTCATGAATACAAAAATGTGGAAAAATTGACTAAACATAAATAATTTTAGGTTTTAATATGTGATGAAAAGTTTTATAATAATCTTACCACACTATTTGGAAATCGATTTCTTTGGAACACTTCCAAAGCAAATAATTATCTCACGTTAAGCTGCAGAGGAACACTCTTGAATGACATAAATATAACACAGAAATTGAAATCTACCCATTTTGTAAAAGGGTATGTTCAAACATCTAGAAAATTGCATTAGTCAATGCGTATTACCTTACCAAAATGAAAGTATTTGTACTCACTCTTAGATGATGAATGGTTACGGCCGATTTCTGCTAGCGATCGTATAATAGGAAGACGAGACATATTTCCTGATGTTTCCTTACGGCGTTCATGCTGGTGCCTGTGACGCCTCAATAAGGCATCCCTCACCTACCGAGAAAAATCAATGATGAATGTTACATCATCGACAAAAAATTAGTAAACAAAAATTCAAAGATCCCTCACTCATCAAAATCAACCTTTGCGACAAAACTCTAAACCTATCCCATGCTCATATATGATATCATTTATTTATTATTTTAATTTTTTTTGCTGACAGTAATGATCACACATTTCCACTGAAGTATCTAAAGTGAATATCACCAACAATTTGAAGAAACACAACATGCTAACTTATTGGGTGATCAAAAAAACTTCTTTAGTAACCAACATCTGTATTATCATTTCAAGGCCTAATGTTAAAAATTCAGACTTCATAGAGAAGTTGCTTTGGTTTAATGTAATTTTTGGAGAAATAGTTATAAAATTCCAAACAATTAATTATTAACAGCAGCTATAACCATAAAGAGCTACTAAAGCAACTCATTAAACAGTGACACCTATCTGCAATGAAAGGAACTACAATATTTTAACAAAGTCATTGTGAGTCTTTGATGAATGAATAAACAAAGAATACTTTACCTTTTCCCTCACATCATCTTTAATCACGTTAGCTGCAGATAGAGCGTCAATAAGCAGATCTGTCACTTGATCCAGGGATGATGCCTCCATGTCCAACAATAATACACCATTGAGTAGCAGGCTTCTCAGCTCAAACAGTGAATGCAATGAAAGGGTGGCAACGTGTGGTTTTGACCACCTATTCCCTCCCTCCTCCACATCTTCTTCAAACTTGATCCACCTAGACGAAAACAAAAGCACACAATGCAAATCGATCTTTACACCACGAGGCAAATTAAATGGCAGCCAGACACAGAAATAAGGAACCAATGGAAGACCTGAGTCCAATTTGGCCCAATCATGATTACATATATGCAAGGTCGGATCCAGGATATTTTTTTATTTCTTATTTTTTATTTACAAGGGTGTGACAGGCAAATGGTCTTCTTATATTAGGGAATAAGGACAACATACAACAATCACTGCATGAAATATTATCTTCATTTTATTTTGAAAGTTATCAATATGAAATTGAATGGTTGAGGCTTCGTAATACACAAAATAAAATGAACATAATGATAACCAGCTTCAAAATCTTGTCTATTTATTTAGCATCTGGGGGGAGGGGTGGCCTCGTACACTCATACATCAGGGTTTTTATCGAATCACCAGTTTTTCTCAGATGTTCAACAAAATTCAGGATGTATCACTTATTTCACTTTGTAAATCACACTAGAAATGTACCTATTGGTCTATCCATTGTAGGAATAAATATAAAGGAATTTAGCAGTTGGTGACTACTCACAAGAATAAATACTGATAATGATTAAACCGTGGAGGAAAAGTAAGGAATATATGAGAAATATGAGGCTTTTGGCAAGGTAAACTCAATACATATTTACTATTGTGATGCCCATAACATTTGCTGCATGTTAACGCAAAACCTAAAATTTCGACTTGCTTTTGAAGTGGGTCTCAGTTAAGAAAACTAAACTCTAGTAAAATTAGCGTAGATAGTACTCCATTGAAGAAAACGTTTTCAGTTCAACATGGTAGGTTCCTAAGTAAATACATAAGATAGATTTTCAACAAGCAACGGATCTATTAAACCTCAGAAGGCAATAAATAAATGAATATGTATTTTTAAATGTTCGTAATATAATTTTTATTAATCACATAATTATTTACTTGCTCGCTTCTACTACAATAATCTCATACTACTACTCGTATAGTGGCACGGACGAAGCAATCACTGTTTTTCCAGAAATCAGCCATCATAAGGGAGTCGACCAAACGTAAATGGTCAGATTGTGCCTTGTTTAAATAACTCTTAAGTCAATTTGTCCTTAGAAGAGCAACTAAAAAGCTCGGGATGACTGTTTACTTCGATCTCTTTCAATCAAGCCTCCAATCCCTCAGTGGAGTGAATGGCGTACCATGCGAAAATGTCAAATGGCATTTCAGGTCACGTGACTTCAAGCGATATTTCTGAACTTTTGATAAGCATTTAAGGATGTTTGTGGAGAACTAAGAGAGTTTTGGCTTATATATTTGGACTCGTAAGAAAATTGTCTATTCAATGCAAATTAGTAGCATGATGAACAAAGTTCATGCACATTCCTCACTTGACTTGCCTTATATCAAGTGTGCAGCAGCTTGTTGTTTTGACAAATAAATAGTAATACTTCTATTACTATCAAAAGTAAGATTCTGAGAGATTTCCCAGTCTTCCCAGTTCTCCTAAGTGGTAGACACACTCTTAATATGATAATAATTTTCTGATGATCCAACTCCGTGGAGATCATGCTAAACATGAAGTGGAAGAGATGAAAGACTAATATGAGTAATTACCTAGCCGTTTCCTTCCACTCCATTCCATCCTCATCCTTGACCAGCTCCTCCATCTCAGAGAAAAGGGGGTGTGGCTCATGAGCATTCTCATCTCCAGCTTCATCTCCAAGGATGAACTGCACCCTCTGCGCAGGTGGAGTGACTGGAAGTAAAATTGAAAAGGTAAGTAATAATTTTGAATAGAAATCCCTGTTCACACACTGACATTAATAGAATAGAGAATAAGGATCATAAGTAGTAGAACATGCTTAAAAATTATAGAAGAAACTACATTATAAAGGAAATTTCATTATCCGCCCAGTGAGAAGGTTGTTAAGGCACCTAAAAAACAGGATTGGAAATGTAATTGGAATAAACACCTTTCTTATACCTTCACATAGACTGAAAGAGACTACAGGTGAAGTACACTGATCAATAAATGTCCTCATTATAATAAAATCATTATAAATCAGCAATGAGAAATACAACTTAATTGGGAAAATTTAAACTTGTAGGCTTTAAGGAGAGGGCATGCTTAAAGAGAATTTTCATATAAAACATTATAAAATTAGCATTGATAAAATTCCCACCAAGATTAAAAATCTCCTTTTTGGAAGATTTCAGGAATAAACGTAGATGTGATTTTTGCTTGAAATCAGAAATAGATGAGATATTCATGCATGCATGTATTTATTGATTACCTCTATTATGTAATATTTTATGGCCAGGGAGTAAGTTGGATTAAATGAACAGATTAAAGTGGCTGCCTGCATTATACTTTATCGTAAGCTTAATTAGCTCGGTAAATATTAAAATATGCAGTGGTAATACATCTAATTCCAAAAAACTGAACAAATAAGGTGAAACTTATTTCAGTCTACAATGGACGAAAAAAATCGTGAGAAACGATACCGATCTTCTTACTCAATCTTAGCAATTAATCAATTAATAATACATTTCCATAAAATATTTGTGTATAAAGAAGTGTGGTACTTACTACGTGCCCGTCATACCTACTTCCGAAGGCTCATGCTATTTTTGGGTGACATTTTCCTTAACGCCTGGTCAAACGCAACACGTGTGACACACATCATACCGGGTGACCTACCTTCAAGGGGCTGTCCTCGTCCTGCCAGCCCGCTTCTAAACCAATTTTTGTGTTTCATAGGCAGTGCCTCGTTCACATTTGACTCGAAAAAAGGCAATACCAGATAAATTATACAGGCTGTTAATTTTTCTGTTGAAAATAAATCTGAGCTTAATTTTAATCCTAGCGTTACTTTGAATGGGTACATTATCACTTGGCATGATCATGTTATCTTGGAAAATGAAAGTAGGTACATGCAACAGCAGTGGAAAAGTTGAAACAAAAAAATGTTAAGCCTCTCAAAAAGTGATAAAAACAAAAGTTTCCCATAGATAGTTTAGGATAGAGCTCAACCCCCTTCAAGCTACAGACGCGTGAATGTCACACGTTCAGGGTAAAGGACCAGTTCCTTTCCTGGAACACTTCGTCGACGGCAAAGATAAGATTTGATTAAAGGCAACAGAAAAGAATAAAATGAAGATACCAAGATACCTACAATGGCCAGTAAAAGCGAAAAAATGACAAATATGCCAAACCTTTATGCCTGCATTTTTGAAAATATCCTTTTATTTTTGCACCATTGTTTTGGAATAATTATGCAATACCTTTCAATCCCCTAAAATGTGAAACGGTCGCAATGGACCAAACGGAGGACTGAATGATCGTTATTATGAAACTATGATTACAATTATTAATTTTAATAATAATCATCACACTTTAACATTGAAACGTAAATCTTCATCCTAAAATAGCCTGGAATAGATTAAACTTTAACTCAAATGAAGATTATTACGGAGGCTTCCGCGGTGAGTTGAATGGTGATAGTTTTTCGGGTTCATTCCGCGTTGATTCTTCTTTTGTGTGCGACAGTTTCGGGCGCGTTCCAGCTCCCGTCTTCGGGTCCAAGTGATCTGCAGAAGACGGGAGCTGGAACGCGCCCGAAACTGTCGTACACAAAATAAGAATCAACGTGGAATGAACCCCAAAAACTATCACCTATCAAATGAATATTATCTGCAGCAGCTTACTGACCGTGAAAAGTTTGCTCGACGATGATCCCAATTCATTACATAAGCCCAACTGCTTACGACTGAAGATTAGAAAATGATAACGCAATAGGGTAGTTTCCTTCATCAAAGAAAACGAAAGGAATTGATTGCGATTCGTTACCCACCATTAGTGTATTCATAATACACAAATTATTTGGTTTTAGAAATACCGGTTTAGACGAATGGCAAGGGTCAATTTTATCCTCATTTGAAAAAGGCCAGATTGGCGCCCATGCGATGCCACTCCACGTGACGTCACAGGGACCTAGTTTCTATACGAGTAGATAGGAGTTTTACATCGTCTGAGATTACCAATGCATGCATGAGGCACAGAGCTCAGGGAAACATGGTTAATAATCACCTATTAAAATTACCTAAGTTCGGAAAGTTTCCTTCGTTTGATGGGGTAATAATAATCCTTATTTAAGCCAAGCGCTAACTGCTAGCCGGGTACTCTGCTACCTGCTAGCAGCCTGCGTCGTATCAGCGCCCAGAGCCTCGCCCCAAGGTCACCTCAGTTGCAGCAGCGGAAACCAGAACGACGTCACACGGAGCTTTTCCCGGCATTCATACTTACCCATTGCGTTTTCGCGCGCTTGAAATTTTTCACTTTTCATTTTATCGCGAAAAATAGATATCGTCACTTAAAAGTCTAAAAGTTTGGAATACGTACTCCAGGAGTAATAATCTTTCGATTTAGGCAATAAAAAATAATAGGAAACCACCCTATTCAAATTCACTTCCAATAAAAATTGATCAGGTACATTTTTAGCGTCGCATAGCGACATAGAATCTCCAATAGCGAATACAAAGGATAAAATAGCAAGAAATGATTCTTACTTGGCCTTTCATCATCATCGCTGCTGTCTTTAGACCGATTGTGATGGCGATGATGCCTCCGATGATGGGAGCGCCTCCTGTGCCCAGGTAGATGGACTCCAACGTAGACTGTATGAGCTCGGTGTCCTGCAAATAGAAATCAGCAATTATGAGAAAAGCAGAAGAACGATGCTTGCTCTGACGTTCTGACATAAATCAGCAGTCAAACAATCATAAAACGAAATTAAAAAAAATCAATTAAATGACGAGAGATTCATTAAAATTACTTAGTAATCCTTGTCTAGGCTTTCACGGTGTGGTGAGGATTCAGCAGACTGATTTTCGGAGTTACTACCGCGTAGATTCATCAGCGGTACAGCAGACTGTCTGCAGAGATGAATCTACGCGGTAGTAACCACGAAAATCAGTCTGCTGAAACATTACATTGTGATAAGATCTTTAATTGATGAATTGACAGAAAAATGGTGTACAAAGTAAAATACTACTTATAAATTACATTTTAATGAATTTACGATGCCACATTTATTAATGAAGCTGTACTAAGTAAGAGGATTGCGACAGTAGACATTTAAGAGTAACTGAATAGCACAATTTTTTCATTGCGAGAGATTAATTAAATGCTACTCAAGAACTTGTAAATGTTAGAATGAAAAAATTAGCTGGTAATTCAGTTGAATATGGGCTTATTTCATCATAGAAACATCTGTTACTCCCCCACTTCGACGAGAGATTCTAAAACACGTCTACATAATATCATACATGATTTGTGACACGATATGGTGGAAATTATTAATACTGATTAAATTAGGTATTTCAATCTTTTCCACTAACTTCATTCGCGCACGACGCTCATTGTGGTAAGATACAACATTCTTAAGTGCACTTGCACGCAAGAGCAACACAAATTTCCGAATGCTACCAGGTCGTGCGTAGGGGGACGCTGGGATCCCTTATGCTAACACGTTAACGTCAAACTTCCTTCGAGAAGGAGAAAAAAATGCATTCGTAAAAGGCAACTACTCACATCATACCAAGAGAGAGGTTCAAAAGATTCTATGAAATAGCTCTTGTCTTCAGCCAAAATTCTCTCCTGAAACTGACGTTCCTAAATTCCTCACCGAAAATGCAATTTAAATCTCTCAAAGCAGGAAAACGGCCGAAAAACCTCTTATCGGTTGACATAAACGGGTAAAAGGGGAAGAGTGAGATTTCAGTGAGAAAAAAAGAAAACATCTCATTCCCCTGACCCTTACAAGCGCGCCCACATTGCCTATTTCGGGGGGCGCATGTGATGGAGGGGAGCCAGGGACGAATATAGATTTGTGATGGGCGAGGCAGAGGGACGTGGCTGCTCACGGTGAGGTGAAGGCGAGGGGAAACATGTGAATGAAGCATTCGCGAGAGGATCGCTGCGAACGGGAAACAATCGAGCGAAAATCCTCGGCGACGGAGATATCCACAGATTCTATTCCAACATGGGAAAGATTGTGACGCCACCGTAGCTGGACCCCCTGGTCGGCACGCGATAAAATTTTTGAAAAATAGTAAAATTACTGCAAGAATACATAATTTTATTTGTTCTTATACCAAAAAGAAATAAATAATATGAAATTGCTGAAACATTACATTGTGATAAGATCGTTAATTGATGAATTGACAGAAAGATGGTGTACAAAGTAAAATACTACTTATAAATTACATTTTAATGAATTTACGATGCCGCATTTATTAATGAAGCAGTACTAAGTAAGAGAATTGCGACAGTAGACATTTAAGAGTAACTGAATAGCACAATTTTTTTCATTGCGAGAGAATAATTCAATGTTACTTCAAGAACTTGTAAATGTTTAAGAAAAAAAGTTTACAGAAAAAAACCAATTAATTTGACTTCGATTTTGGACGATGAAACCTTCTTTCATACACTAACCTAACACAAACTTTTGATCGTATACAGGCAACAATGCGAAATATCCGCTAGAATATTTCACCTCTTTCAAAAAACATTCATCCAAATTCTTCGTGTAATCCACAGATTCCATCGAAATCACGCTCAAACGTTTTATAAATGGGTCACTTCGATAATATATCCGGGGTTTGTTTAAAAAAATGAAGTAACCATAACTCACGGCGACAATTGGTGGAGAATGACAATTTCCTTCACCGAAAATTTTACTAAAAGCAGATCTTCGTAAACGTGAGCAAAACTTTTCATTAAGTTAACGCAATACTTTGGAATGCATTCAAATTCACCGCTTCTCCGCTACTTCTCGGCCTCGCGCATTCGTATGACGCGGTTCCCTGTTATTAATACTCTAATAAGCGAATATTTCCGTTAAGGGTCAGGCACTAAGAACGACATAAGGAACCAGAACTTTAATCAAGTGGCTAACTTCTGAAAAATGGCCGGCAATTTTAGCATTTTTTCCATTTGAAGTTATGAGAAAATAGTTACGACGGTGTAGGACGAAGTGTTGTGGAATATGTTACGAGGATAAATTAAGAAAAGATTTTTCAATGTCCACTCAGACTTTTGATGGAGCACAACGAGTTTCAACGCTACTGCTTCATCATAATCTACACCCGGCGTCGGCATTAGCCAGCTCTTAACAGTGTACCTGATGATGACGCAGTAACGTTGAACTCAATTACAATTCTATGCAAAATCTTTTCTTTATTAATCCTTTTGCGGAAATGGTTGGATGAGGAAGACTTTTTTTTTGCCATATATTTTCTTTCCTATCCATCTACTGAATTATCTTATTAAAGTGAGATTTCCGGAGTGAGTTAACGACCCCATTCACAATGGTGTAGCCAATGGGGGAGGTTCAGGGGGTCTGGATTCCCCCAAAATATAAAAACACAATTACTTTGCTTCGTAAAAGAAAACAAATATAGAAAAAATCATGAATTTAAAAAAAGATTTCTTTGTCAAATTAATTTTTTTTATTATGAAAAGTGTTCAAATTACCTTCGACCTGAAGACGCTGACTGTAACGCCAGCGAAACTGTTGTCTTTAAAATACAACAAACGCGGTGAAAAAACCCGAATAGAATGGAAAGATCATCTAACCAACGCCGCGAAAATCTTCGAACCTACAGTTTTCAAATTAGTTTAAAACTCTCTACTTTATAGCCTGTTTTTAAAACATTTTCCCCCCGATTTTGGACTTCGCCCCCCGAACGAAAATCCTGCCTATTCCACTGCCCCATTATGCACAAACAGCAGAGACGGAGATATCATTCCAAGAGAGAAGTTCAAAGGATGCCAAGAACAAAGTGCGGTATGGCATTTGGAGGAGTCGACCGACAGCTTATGACATTGCGTCATTGGATAAGGGCAGTGAGCATTGGAAGGGAGGAGAGGAACCCGGCGTCGGCATTCGCCAGCTCTCAACTAAAATCCGCTCCACCAAGGGGACATCGCCTTAGCGTCCCATCCAACAGACAAGAGTACTGCACTTGAAATGCCCTCCACAATGCTGGCAAACAGGGTTCGGGCAGTCTCAGAAAAATCTCAGTCATGGTCGGGATTTGAACCCGGACCAACTCGGTGGGAAGCCAACAATAAAGACATCACACCTACCCTATCATGAGCAAGCTCTAGTACATAACCTGCATTGACTTTGGTAATTATTCCACATGTGTAACCGTGTCTCTTTGTTTCATACGTGACTTTGAAGTCTCATTTCAATATTTTTATTTATGAATATGCTATGTCTATATTTTACGTAAGCCTTAGAAGATGTCTTTCATTTATCATGTATACACTAGTATTTGTGTCATTTTTCTATTGGTCAACTGTGTGTTTCTGCAGAAAGTTGTATATGACCCCATTTTGTATGACTGATATCCTAAAACAATTTTAACCACTGATCTAAGAATTTTTCAATAACTAATAGCACATTTTGTAAATGAGTAATTCACCCGTCAATAAACTTAATTATTATAACCTGAGATTAAGCGTTATGTGCTGGAGAAAAAGTTTTGAATCAAATAATGAGAACAATAAGGTTTATTGGATGGATAACTATTATTTGTATCACTTCATTTTTTAAATAAAGCAACCCGGGTTTCGATGAATAATCATCACCATCAGGCGTAAATTCTAAATGTATTATTTTATTATTGATAGTAATAATTTTGTTTTATTTTTAATTTAATAATTTCTTTGATCAATTCTAAAAATTATTTTACTTTCTTTTGCAAATTTAATTTTTAATTTATCTTATCGTTGATACTATTACGATAAATAGCTTTAATAGCTATCCATCCAAGAAACCTTAAAATGGTATGCCACCCAGTTAAAAATATGATAGGGAATTTTGTTTTATGAGAACAATATCTCATATCGTTTCACCGTAACTTTACCGAAAAATTCGCAAAGGAATCATTATTTCCCTGCATAGGCGGATTTAAGGGCAGTGCACGGGGGTGCGTGCTCCCAAACGCGTAAAAAACATAAAATATTTTCCATACGGTCATCATTACTTTCGTTTGGCTTTGTGTATTACGGAGCCTCAATAATTTAATTTCATATTAATAACTTTCATATGAAAATAAAGAGGATGTTTCGATCAATAATTGTTGTATGCTGTTTTCAATCTAAAATGAGTTTTTCTGGGGGGGGGGGGGGGTAGCACAAGGGTATGACAGAAAAACGGTCTTCTCAGATCTGAGTGGGTTGCAAGCCAAGGGGTACAAGTGGTTTTTTTCTCAACAGAGTTAGGTAAAGTTAATTGTTAGAATAAATACACAAAAACCTGGTTGCCAGGGGAAACGAGTGAGTCTCTGTTCTGCGCTGACATCGAGTGGAAAATCAAATGCACTACTAAGTATCTAATTGATCTCGTTTATTTTTTATACCTAATTTCTGTACCTGTGTATAGAAAAAAGAAATCACTTGTATCCCTTAGCTTCCAACCCACTCAGATCTGAGAAGACCGTTTTTCTGTCATACCCTTGTGCTGCCCCCCCCCCCCCCCAGAAAAATTCTGGATTCGCCTTTATTTCCCTGTCAAAAGCCTGGAAACCACAGAAAGACGATCCCTGGGGAGGAAAGGGAAGGGGGGGAGGGCGGTGTTTCTCCCTTTTGCTACAATATGGCGGGCCGAAGGGCGACGGGTGGCCCAAACATGGCTTCCGCGTTTCCAAGCACGCTCACCCGCCCCACCCCGTGGCGTTGTCTCTTCCCTCTCCGGTGCGAGTGTGGGGTGCAGCGTTGGCGGAGGGGACGGACGCCGATATCTGGGCCGAGGACGCTCTTCCACGCGGGCGACTGATTCCCACCCGACGCCTCTCACGCTGAGGATAGGGTTAAGGACGGGAATGGTGAGAGGGTCGCGAAAATGACCAACTATTTGACTGACATTTTAGTGTCTATAGGCCAATGTCAGGAGTGGAAAGCATTCGACATGTGGTGCTGAACCGAAGAATGATGAAGATAAGATGGATCGACCGAGTAAGTAATGAGGAAGTGCTTGGAAGAGTGGATGTAAAAAGAAATCTTAAAAAAAAACTTAGAAGAGACTAAGGAGAGAAGACGGGACAAGTTATTTGGCCATATTATGAGGCATGATGGGCTGATGAAGACCATGTTCTTGGAACGGGTGGACAGGAAGAAGGGGAAGGAACGTCCTCGAATGAGCTACATAGGGCAGATTGTTAAGTATATAAAAGAGAAAAAATTCTTCACAATGAAAATTCAAGCAGATTGGAGGGCAGAATGGTGAACTGCGTCAAATCAATCTCACGGATGTTAACATACGATGATGAAGATAATTTCAACGAATGAGAAAATAGGAGACGACTGAAGTCACTCTTTCAAAACACGAGTTTAAAGTTAGAGTTGATCAAAAGAAATTTACAAGGCAAATAATGACACGAAAAAACCACTAATTTCAATTAAGTATAGGTGGGAGAAAAGGGAACTCTTCTAACTTAAGGAGAACATGGGACAACTTGATAGGACAAATGTCACATTAAACCTTAAGGAGAAGACTGAACAGAATAGTTGGCCACATTATGAGGCATGATGAAAACAATTGTAGAAGGGCATTTGGAAGGGAAACAGGATAAGTTTACCTCTGAATGTTTCCAGATGTATACTTTTTATATCCGAGATGAAAAACTTTCTTATCTGAGTAATGCGGAAATGCTAAGAAGAGAGGGAGAAAAGAGAAGTCTTCTAAAAACCTTAAGTAGAAGACGGGAAAACTTAGTTGGCCGCATTATGAGACATGATGGCCTGATGAAAACAATCGTAGGAGGACAGGTGGAAGGGAAGAAGGGCAAGGGCCCCGAATGAGTAACATAGAACTGGTTATAAAGGATGAAAAAGAGATGGAATACGTCACAATGAAAAGGCTAGCGGATATGAGAGAGGAATGGAGTGTCAAATCAATCATGTGATTATTGACTTAGTATGATGAGGATAACGTTAATGTCAATGCCACGACTCGGTTTAAAATAAATAAATAGCATTCGAAAAAAAATTCGTCTGTGCGAGGTTCAGGGCCTATTTTTCCAGAACATTTCGAATCCTAATGACAGCCAGAAAGAATTGAGATTAAGCCATGATATCTAAATCGGAACAAGTCCACAAAGCAGGAATTTGAAATGATCAGTTGTTTGTACATCTCTGGATTACCAGAGGTTCTGCTTCGCTTTTTTTATGAATACATACAAAGCATAGCAACGTATCTATTCACGGGGAAACGTTGAAATGATCGATTTAGTGGCTTCGAATACGCAAAACTCAACCTTTATACCAAGATAGTCCTAAAAAAAATGTGCGATTAATAGGCATTTTAATTTTTTCACATTTTTGTAAATAAACGTGCCTTGTATCATGAAAGTCCATAAATCATTTTCCCTAATTATCGTAAATGCATAGTTTTCTGCTCACATTAAAGCTAAGAATTTGCTTAAGAAATGACAGATATGACATTAAATTTAATTAAAATTTGTTTTACACATCCTGTTTTAGTTAAAAATTTCGTCACAAACATTTCCACTAGCACTAAGTGGAAGTATCAACACGGGCCGTCGAATTACATGGCTGTATACGTTCACTGGGAAAACAGGAGATACAGATGAGGAAAGGCGAAAACTAAATTTGAAGAAAGTGGAAAAATCAAAAGAGGAAGATTTTCAGCGCGTACTTTTAATAGCGAGGTAACGAAATGACCCGCAAGAAAGAGGACGTATATTAAAATAAATTACAGAGATATTGAGGCGGTGAAGTTGTCGCGATTAAAAATGACAATTTTCAAGTTGGTACTTCTCCCTTTATGGTAATAGGTGGTGTAGGGCCATATAGATATGATATTCATTGCATCTTGACCGTAATCTAACTGTGCGCCGTTCAGTTAAAATAAATATTTTAGTATACAGGGTTCAATTATTAAAAATTAACTTTCAAATTTCTACCCGCTAGCATGGAATTCTACTTTAGCTCATATTGGCATACGAGCAGATGGGCATATATCATAAAACACTATATATGTCTTGCGTGCCGGCATATCGAGCGAATTTCATGGTGGGAAAGTCGACACTTGGCATGGTAATCGATCGCCAAAGAACATTCATGAGAGTGACCGTGAATACTGGTCTTTTTGCGTGCCAGACTGATGATTAATATGGTGTTTTATTTACATAAAACGCACTGTCACCATTTTTTTAGAGCAATATCTCACTGAAAATTGCTTTAACGACAGACTTGAACCGTCGACAATCGCTCGCAGGCAGCATTTAAATTATTACTCTTTATTATTAGATAACTGCACTGAATTTGAGGTCACTCATCAGATTTATTATTATGCTCCATTTATTTTCCTTTTTTATACATCGTTGGCATAGAAATATAGGAAAAAAATCACGTGTCCTCGAGAAACCGCTGACTCCCACACGTTACCCAAATCCAGTGACCTACAATTTGTTACCTCATGTGAGCTTCAAATGGGAACGTACTCAATACCTCATATACGGATAAAAATATTCAATATATATGCCTAATTCAGCTGCCTTAGAAATTTAAGACCTGCACACGACGACCTCGTTCCATTTCATTATTTCCCAGGTTTTTGCAATCATAGTTAATTACTTATGAATCGCAGTTGCTTCGTAATTAGTTGCGAACTACGTTTGCTTATTTCTCGACTTGGTTGACTTGATTCTAAGTGGATAGTTATGCGGGGTTTGGGGAAAGGAAGACTAAGACACTATACCACATCTACGACATTCATTGTAGAGTAAAAATGTTCATGTTCACACCCTCGCGTCAGTTAAAATAAAAGTAAAAACTCTCAGAGGTTCGTGTAATCGACTGGCAGAGCTAAGGCAGCATTCGCTGGATCAAAATATTAAAGGGGATCTGGTGAGTCAGATTGCTAGCAGGTGGCGTCGCAGTTAATCACGCCTCGCTATTGAGATGAACATCCACTTCGCGTATTTGAAATTCCATGGCATCGTCTCGCTAAGTTTGTTGGCCTGGGTTTGTTTACGGGAGTGTCTCTGGCGTTCATCAACGACTTCATCTCCGCGATTCAAATCTCGCAGATGTCAGAATGTCTGCTACGAAAAGATGCATACTTGTACATTTTATAAATGTGTACATACACTTACAGTACTGATTAAGCTATTAAATTATCTATGGCGCGCTTGAATATTCGTCTTAGGTACGAAATAAGTATAGGTACATTTACCAAATGTATACATTTTAATAAAAATAGTAAAATTGTTATACCTCTCCACCGCGTCAGAACAAGAATATATTATTTACACACTGTATGCATTAAAAACGAACATAAGCCGTAACAAAAAATTAATGCTGTTATTTTAGAGGCCATTGAGTTCCAAATATATTATCTTGTGATGTTAAGAAAGCAGATTTTGACAAGTTACAAGGCTCAAGAAAATTTCCTCGAAAACGTCCTTAGTGCTTAGAAATTTAAGACCTGCACACAAAGACCTCGTTCCATTTCAGTATTTCCCACGTTTTTGCAATCACAGTTAATTACTTGGGAATCGCAGTTATTTTGAAATTAGTCGTGAACTGCGTTTAATAATTTCCCCACTTGTTAGGCTTGAATCTCAGTGAATATTTACGCGGAGCTAGTGGAAATAAAGAAAAAGACACTACACCGTGTCTACGATATTCATTATGGAGTAAAAATGTTCACTGAAATCAAAGAATAAACAAGTTTGAATATGTTATCCTAATTCTGTACTCTTGCTAACTTCGTCCACTTCTTCAGGTGAACTAAAAAAATATTTTCAACCATCAAGCAGCTGTGTGCCAGTTTAAATTTGTTCCCAGTTGCTTCAATTCACAAAAGAAAAGCGCCGAAACAGCGCCCTCCAAGAAATACGTATATTTATCCGGAGACTGGGGCCAGCAAGCTATAATTTCTATGGTGAAATAAGTAGGGGACATCAGACAAAAATAGAAGGCGTAATATTTTCTAGAAATACCTCCTCAGCTCCAACATTCACTGCGCGTCTCTTTTTGCGTTGACAGTCGCCTACATCAGACAAGATGGAGTCAGCATCCAGCGGTCTCAAGTCTAGACAATATAATTATTCGATTGACGTTTTTTATATGTGCTAGAAAAGTAGGTCACTTTACAGCGCCCTTTTGTGTAACGCCCTTTTATTAGCATTCCCGGCTCCGTTTCTGTATGGAGTGATGTAGATACTTGTTTCCATTCTTTTAATGAATATCTTCTCTACATTGCCATTGCAATCATGAAAAATGTCATTGGATGCGTAAGCACCCATAAATTCCACGCTACGATTAGATTTAATACCGTTAAGAGAGATCATCATTGCAGAAACTCATATTAAAATAACTAATCACACTAGGAATACTAAACTTATATTTTTATAATATTTTATTAGAATATTTAACGTTACACATGCAAACATCAAAGCAAGACTACAAAGTCCTAGACTAAGTTGTCCTAATATCTTCGACTTCAATAACTCGGGACTACAGTGGATGGTTTACTTTCGCTGTTAATTAGAATCTCTACTCTAATAGCGCAAAAATACACTACAGCCGATATTTACATGCTTTTATTAAAACGCATGCGCTGTAACGCCATAACAGCGTTATTAAAAAAACTATCGCATTAGAGGAGGCAGAAGATTTGGATGGTGGGTCGACCTTTAGATATAGAGGTTAGCTGCGAGATAAGCGAGTTCTCTCGTCGAATAAGTAGTCGTGGACAAAAAGCGGTGGTGTTCTGAGGGGGTATTGGGCTACTCTTGGATAAGGTAGACCATTTAAATGATACCGAAACCTGTAAAGATACCGTGACTTGGCGTCTGGGGGCCGCCAACAATTATGCCTCTCATCACCCGTGGGAGAGGGCAGCATCTCATCTTCACATGTGCGAAGGTGGAGACCATACTGGTCGGTACAGCGACACACATTTCACTACGGGCGTGGTAACATTAACGGCTGTAGTACTGCGATGTGAAAGGCAAGGGGAAACCACCACATTATCATCCCGAGGAGTCGCAGCTACTCCACTCAATTTATATAATGACATGATGGAATTCTCTCGGGTAAAATATTCCGGAGGTAAATTAGTCCCCCATTCGGATCTCCGGGCGGGGACTACTCGAGAGGGTACATCGGTCAAAGGTGATAGAATGTTAAGGATAGGAACATGGAACGTTAGACCACTTCGTACCTACGGTAGGCTAGAGAACTTGAAGGTGAAAATGAGAAGAATGAAGCTCGACGTATTAGGCATCAGCGAAATGAAGTGGCCCCAAGAAGGAGACTTTTGGAGTGGAAGCTACAGAATGATACACACAGGATCGCTAGGCATAATGCTTAGAAAAAGTGCCGGGATGCATGTTAAAAGCTACCTGCAGTTTAATGAAAGGATAGTAATAGTGAAGATAGATACTAAACCCGTAGCTACTGTAGTCGTGCAGGTTTACATGCCTACGTCAGATTATGGAGATGAAGAAGTAGAAGATGTCTACCAAGATATAGCGGAAGTTATCAAGCAGGTAAGAGGGGAAGAAAATCTTATTATTTTAGGTGACTGGAACGCCGTCGTCGGCGAAGGTCAAGACGGAATAATAACTGGGAAATATGAGTTAGGTAACCGAAATGAAAGAGGAGAAAGGCTACTTGAATTCTGCAATGAGCACAGGCTAGTGGTTGTCAACACTTTATTTAAAAATCCCCTGCGAAGAAGATACACGTGGAAGATGCCGGAAGACCTTAGACGATTCCAAATCGACTACATTCTAGTGAAACAGAGATTCAGGAACCAGGTGAAGGACTGCAAAAGTTATCCAGGGGCAGTTATCGATAGTGACCATAACTTAGTTATGATGAAATGCCAGCTGAAATTTAAAAAAAATTGAAGAAAGCCGTGAAAAACATATGGCAGGTTGAAAAATTGAAGGAGGTTCAGCATCAACAGGCCTTTAAAGAAGCTGAAAAAAGAAAATAGGGGAGGATACGACCAATAAACCACTGGAAGAGAGTTGGAAAACCATTTGAAGTGGTTTGCAGGCAGCAGCGGAGGAAGTTCTTGGTAAAAGAAGATTCGTTATGAAAAAACCATGGATCACGCAGGAAGTATTAGATCTTATTGAAGAAAGAAGAAAATACAAAGCTGCGATTACAGAGGAAGGACAGAATTGTTACAAGAGAATAAGGAACGAAATATGTCGAAAAGCGCGGAAGGCTAGAGAAACGTGGATGAAAAATATTTGTGAAGACGTACAAAGCAATCTTAAACATGGAAACGTAGAGGTCGCCTATAGGATAGTGAGGAACCACTTTAAGGAAAGGGGCGAAAGATGTAATACCCTTAGGGACAAAAACGGAGAATTAATTATTGAAAACGAAGACAAAGGGAAGAGATGGAAGGAATATCTGGATGATTTGTACAAAGGAAGCAGCTTAAGAACGAATGCTATCGAGAACGAGAGGGAAGTGGATGCCTATGACATGGGAGCCCCAATTTTAAGATCAGAATTTGATGCGGCTGTAAGAGACCTTAGGATAAATAAAGCGCCTGGCATTGATGATATTCCCGCAGAGCTAATTAAAAATGCAGGAGAGAAGACATTGAACCAGCTATACAAAATCATAAGTGAAACGTATTCCACAGGTGAGATACCAAAGGACTTCGAGAGGAACATTATAATCCCTATTCCTAAGAAGAAAAGAGCGGAGAACTGCGAAGACTTTAGGACCATTAGCCTTACTACACATGCATCGAAGATACTGACAAGGATCATCTATAGAAGAATAGAACGAAGAGCAGAAAAGTTCTTGGATGAGGACCAATTTGGATTCAGAAAAAACAATGGGACCAGGGAAGCAATATTGGCCCTTAGACTGCTCATGGAGAAGAGAATGGAAAAGAACAAGCAAACGTTCGTTGCGTTCGTGGACTTAGAGAAGGCATTTGACAACGTGGATTGGAGCAAAATGCTTGGAATCTTAAAGGAAATTGGGATTCTTTACAATGACAGAAGAATCATTCACAGTTTATACAAAAACCAAGTAGCGGTGATAAAATCAGGGCCCAGCTGTGAAGAAGAAAGAATTAGGAAAGGAGTGCGACAAGGCTGTACATTGTCACCCGTAATTTTCAACGTCTACATTGAGAAAGCTATTAATGAAATCAAAGAAAAGGCATTGGGAGTGAATATCCATGGAGAAAAAATTAGCATGATTAAATTTGCCGATGACATAGCTGTTATAGCAGAAACAGAGAAGGATTTGAAAAATATTCTGGTTAATATGGGTAGGGTAATGAGTAAATATCAACTGAAAATAAGCACGAAGAAAACCAAGATATTAGTATGCAGCAGAAGAGAAGAAGTCAAGACTATCATTAAAATAGGGAAGCAAAAACTGATAAGAGGTGGATGAATTCAGTTATTTGGGAAGCAAGATAACTAGTGACGGAAGAAGTAAGAAAGAAATTATCAGCAGAATAGCTCAGGCGAAGAGAGCATTCCACCAAAAGAGAGACCTGCTTACAGCGGGAAACTTAAATATGGAAGTAAAGAAACAATTTATAAGAACCTACATTTGGATATGCTCCTATACGGAAGTGAGGCATGGACAATGACCGCAGCGGAGAAAGCAAGGATAGAGGCCTTCGAAATGTGGTGCTACAGAAGAATGATGAAGATCAAATGGATCGACCGAGTTAGTAACGAGGAAGTCCTAAGAAGAGTAGGAGAGAAGAGAAGCCTCATGAAAACCTTAATAAGAAGACGGAACAACCTTATAGGCCACATCTTGAGATATGATGGCCTGATGAAGACAATCGTCGGGGGACAAGTGGAAGGCAAGAACGGAAAAGGGAGACCTCGAGCAAAATATATTTTATTTTTTATTTTATTTTATTCTCAAACCACCGGATACAGCTCTTATTGGCCATTTTACACCGGGGTGTTCAACAAATGTAACAAGTAAACGTACACAGACGACCATGCCCTGGACCGGGGAAACCTACCCAGTCGGGACTCGAACCCGCGACCTCTTGTTTGGCAGGCGAGAACGTTACCCCGCCTTACGTTATATATGGAATAAGTAAAGAAGGATGTGAAAGAGAAGAAATACGTAGGTGTGAAAAGATTAGCTAATGGGAGAACTGAGTGGAGAGCTGCGTCAAACCAATCCTAGGATTGTTGACCAGTGATGATGACCCTACCTTTCATCCGTCAATTCCATGCTAATGATCAAGTCGGCAGTATATATTTTTTTATTTATTTAGATTTTTGCCCCCCGAGAAAACCTAATAAATATTTACATTTTTGTTTACCTTTGACACGTCTTGGAACCCAGGTGACTTCAGGCACCGAACGGACTAATTACTAATGCAACGACTATTACAATGAAGGATTCTCCCACGAACATTACAGGAGAGGACCCTCAAGTCGGCCTCTAAATGTGTTGTCACCAACCTCGCATTTAAATGGGTTTACAAAACTCGCCACTCGCGTCGCTGATCGTTGATCTGAGTTTCACCAACCGAAATTTACATTCACGACGATGTGATTAATCTAATTCTTAACTTTTCGATGCTATTCCTCACAATTACAAATATTATACAGTGAAATACTGGAAAAAAAGAGGATCACTCATCTCCGCACTGCGCACATTTTTGAAAGCCGATTGAAATGCAACCAAAGTGGCAACAGAAATCGGCCTTCTGTGGAATTGAATAAGGCCTTCTCTATGCAGTACCCTTGGATTCTCCAGTCGGTCACTATATGTGTCGTCAACTACCATCTATTTAAATGGGTTTACAGTACTCACCACTGAACACCCTGACTAGCAGATTGATCCGAATTTCCCGGAGAAACAAGCTATAATTTGGGATGTTAACCTATGGTTAGGAAGGAGGACGAGAGAAGACTGCAGGCATTCCAGGTGAGGGTATG
Organism: Ischnura elegans; assembly: GCF_921293095.1. Lineage (NCBI taxonomy): Eukaryota > Metazoa > Arthropoda > Insecta > Odonata > Coenagrionidae > Ischnura > Ischnura elegans. The sequence continues at coordinate 106,379,119 of NC_060248.1, forward strand.
GAGAAGAATGTGAAGTGAAAAGGTGAAGTGGGAGGTGAGAAGAAAGTGTAAAGGTGAAGTGGACGGAAAGGAAGAGGGACGAAGAAGTGCTGGATATGGTGTGTGAGGAGAGGCAGCTTCTATATGAGACCTACATCTACAAAAATAGCCCGCAAGCCGCCTAAAAGGCGTGTGGCAGAGGTGTTAGGACACCACTCGTTTACAGCTGAAAAAAATGAAGTGCTCTAACGAAGTTGGGACTAGCATTTATTAAAGTCCTTTATGGTTCGTGGGAAAAACGAATTCCCATATCTATCCGTTCGCAAAAACATCTCTCCTTATTTATCGCTTCTGTCGGACCTGGAAATATAGTGTGGCTCCAATATTATGTTCTCTGTGTCGCTCATAAAGATATCCATTCTAATTGTTCAAGCAATCTAAACCAATCTAAGAGATGTGATATACGGAGAAGACAGAGGGTCTGGATGGAACGAATCCATTTGCTCTTTTTTCTGAAGAATCCCATGTGCTTTATGTCTGATAAAATTATATGTATCGTTTCGACGTGCCCTATATTTGCCTTTTGCAAATCGTTGGGCAAATAAAGATATTATTATTATATAGATTCGATTCTCTTCCTTTCTCTCCCTCGTTTACTTAACATTCTACCCTCTAACAATGCTTTCAACATCCCCTCCCTGCTAAGTACTCGCTCCATCCACGTCTTCTGTCTCCTCCTCCGTACGTCTATCCCAATTTTTTTCTTCGACAGTTACTCTCAGTGCATAAGCTAGTACCTACTCCTAGTTTTCTTGAGCAGTACCATAGGTTACGGCGTGTTTTTAGGAGGGTAGGGAGGGAGGCGAGGAAGGCGTGGCAGCCCGACGCGTGCGGGGGGGGGGGGGGAGAAGCGTGCCGCCTTTCCTCCCGAGCGATGGAAGGAGAGCGCCCTGCTCCACTTACAAAAAGAGCCCGTCGCCGCCCACCCTCCGCCTCCCAAGCACCCACTCCCCTCCGACCCGCGAGAGTTTCACAATGGCCCGCGGTAGGACCCCAAATCTTCTTCGTCAAAAACTGCTACGGGCGTACAGACAGCGTTACCCAGGTGATCTCTGGATTCTCTTCGGGTTTTCACCGCGTCCGTTGGGTTTTGGCGACAACAGTTTCGCTGACATTGCAGTCAGCATCTTAAGTTCGAAGGTGGCATCTAAACTGTTGTCGCCAAAACCCAACGGACGCGGTGAAAACCCGAAGAGAATGCAGAGATCATCTGATCAACGCCGCAAAAATCTTCGGGAGTTGCGATAACTTCGAACCTATCGTGGGGAGCACAAGTCTCAATATAAAACACATGTATGTACGTCTGTCCGATATGCGCTTCCATAAGTCTGCACGGATATGCGACCAAAGTTAGTACACAAGTTCATATCATGCCGATAGGCGGGTTTGCGGGGTAGTATGTAGATGTAGAAAGTGCTGCGGAGCAGGGAGCGAAAAGGAATACACATCGTAAATTGATCGGTTAATAATTTCAAACGAAGAAAACATAACTGAGAAGCAATGTTCACAACAACTTCACTGGGGATCAGATTGGTATGCTGGCTGGATTGTTGGTCTCCCACCCCGTAAGCCCGAGTTCCAATGTGTTCCGCCCCTTCCAGTCCCTCATGACTCCTCCATGACTACATTTTTAAACCTAAAGTCTTCTGGAAAACCTGGAAAGTCGTGGAAGGTCTGGGAATTTCATTGTGTGTAGATAGTTATAGAATATGAAGGCATAGAAAAAAATGTAAAAAATTATTACCCTAATTATGAGATTCAATTGACGATTCCGGGAATAGGGTTGGTGTGACGGCGAAAAACATTGGCTTCCCACCATCTGGGCCCGGGTACGCTTCCCAGCGGTGGCAGGGATAATCAGAGATTGCCCGATCCCTGCCAAAGTGCTTTGTCGAGGGCACTTCATGTACAAAACTCCGTCCGTCGGATGGGACGTTAAGCTGTGGTCCACTAGGCAACTTTCGTTTAAGAGCCATCTGATGCCGACGCCGGATTTCTCTCCATCCTTTCCTATCTCCCTATCTTTCCCTGATTTCGCAAATGATCTAAGCTGTCCGTTGCTTCCTCCAAATACCATACCAACAGCCTCATAAGACTAAACTAGTAGTAACCAAAGATTTGAAATCTTAAAATGAACGTCCTTTGGTTTACCACACCGAAAAATGTGTAAAACGGCTTATTTAGTCATTTATTGAGAAAATATCTAACAACCCGTGAAATTAACCTTTAGCGGGGTGTATAGTTTGTCTATTGAGAGAAAAATATATCATTGTTATTTAACTAAAATACAAAGGGCATTTTAGGCACTAAATTATTCCCGGTCGCCAGCTCAGAATCATCATCTCGGGTAGTTCAAGGTCAAAGCATACCCACTCGAGAGGAAAAAGGTCATCGCCCATTATCCTCCAATTCGATTCGAATTCAAAGCAGCTGACGTCGTTGTTTCTATCGGTTAGAAAAGCGCTGAAAAGCATTGGATAGATAAATGCACAAGAAACTTAAATTACTTGAAATTGGGAAACGAAACAAAAAACTAAATACAACCAGTCCATTAATAGTAATATTACTGGGACTAGATTAAACGCCGACAAAATTACTAAAAATGCACAGGAAATAACAACAACGATATGAGGTAAGGGGATATTAAAACTTTAACTACAATAAATTACCCAGAAGTATATTCGGCGTAATTTATATCATTATAATATATTTGGAATCTCTTCAATACCGGTAACTTGCACACCCTATTATTCGCGCTAATGGCAGAACAAAGGAAGTATCCGAGTGGACGTGCGTTGAGTTCATACACATTTTCATAATATTATAACATTGAGGGATAATTTCAAAACTTAATTGCTCGTCCTCGTTTGCTTTCACGAAGTTTCGATCCAGACGACACCGAAACTTTGATTGATACAATGCATATCGATGATAAGTTCTAGCAACACAAATCTCATAAATAGAAACTTTTCAGGAGAGCAAAAAAACCATTAATTTCTTTTACTTGAACACTGAAATTCAAAAATAAAAGTTCATAAAACTGAAAAAGTGAGCATTGTTCATAAAACTGAAAGCATTCATTTGCAAATGATGAGTTGTTTTTTTGCTTGTATTTCATTTTTTAATGTTACTACACTTGGTTTAAGAAACCTGTCTCAAACCGGCCGAATTTGAGATACGTGTTGTTAGAACTTACCCATCGATGTACGAATTAACTTTTTTGGGTCACTTATTCTCAAAAATCGTACTGTCAGTGGCCAAATGAACTGAATGGAAGCTGAATTTCACACACGAGAAAATTTAAATCGCCTTCTCCCGCTGATATTTTTGCACGGCAGAAGTAGAGTGTTAGCGGTAGAAATGAGGTAATTTTTTTCATTTGGAAAGAGCAATATGTGAAAGCACGCGATTCAACTCAACTCATTACAAACGCCTCAATACCATTGTGTGATACACGACACTCAATTAGAACCAAAGATCTTACAACTAGTCTTACCTTCAAAATCTTTCTCCGTATAGCTCTGGTGTGTAGTCAGGGCCCCTGGGTCCTTAGGGGCCTCGTCATCTCCCGGATTGGGATCCATCACCCACGGTCTGAAAGCAATGAGAAAAGAAGATATAAATCTTTAAAAAATATAAGAAAACGCACGACTAAGACAGTTTGAAACACGATTTCTGAAACATGATAGATTAAATCCTCAAGACGTCTCAATGAAAATTTTTTACACATGCGAGGCATGAAAACTGATTTCAACTAAAATATGAATAATTGATGGTTACGACGATTGAATAAAACGCTTAAACTTTCAACGCATTTTAATTGTGTTCAGCCAAAGAAAGAAGATTGCGTAATTCGACCCAGTTTGAAAGAACTACTAATAAACAACCGAAACATGCCTGAATGCGATCAAGGGCGTATGCAAAACGCTCCCATTAGCGTCAAAAGATTACCCATATCTCAGGAATTAAGAATGAACAAGAGACGTGTTTGGCGAAGTCTCGATCCAATTATGGGATTAAAATATGCCAAAAATATTTTCTGTTCGGATTTTCTTTGGAAATTAAATCAATAATAAAGGTAGGAGGAGGTTCTTTGAGATTGTCATTCCTTGGAAAATATTCATAAGCATACCCACAGATTGAAAAATACGCTTTAATTCGACGAAGACCATTGGGAAAGACAGCAGTTTAATCGCATCAAAACATCAAATGGGTCTTTGTGAAATATTTGGGAGAGAACCCTAAAAAATCATGTTCAGAGAGACAGAGAGAGAGGGAGAGAATTTACGAATGAATTAAAAATGAAATAAGATATTCATGTACGAGGGAAACATAAAATTAAAATAAAAACTAAGCCTGAATCCTTTTTATCTTTGACCTAAAGGCATACTAGCGAAAAAATATTTTAAGGTACTAACAATCTAATAGAATAAATTAACGAAGCTAAAACACTGCATTTATGACGGAGAGCATGGAAAAACTTCATAAAGCAATTATCACGTTTGATATCACTCACTTTCGTCAAGTTTACATTTTCAAATTCATTTTAAATTATTTCATTGAAAAAATTTCAAATTCCTTTAAAATTCAAATTACATTTCAAAATTAAAACATTCCTTTAATTCCAAAATCCAAAGAAAAAAAAGACCGTACCCCTAGGTTTAATTACACACGAGTTGGGTTACGATATGGGTTCACATAAAAATTTGGCCTAATGATGACATCATCACACATTTAAAAAGGTTTATGATTAATAATACCTAAGGTAATCAGTAAAGGGAATCCGTTTTTTCCTTTTGAATTTTTTATCCCATTTTCCTTAAACATAGCAATAAAAAAATCAGATCTCTCCGTAGCTTAAAGCGTAATTTCGCAGTAGATGTGAAAGAACGTTTGAAATACGAAACGTTTCAGAAAATATTGCAAATTTTGTAAAATATAATAATGTTGTAATATGTAAAATACCTATATAATTTTGTAACATACAGAAACACAAATAATGCTAAAATAACATGGGTAAAAAAATGTTCAGGAGGAAACTTAGACAAAAACATAAAACGTAAAACGAAAACATAACAAAACGTAAAACAACTGACTATCAAGTTTTAATTTCCAGCCGACTCATTCCCGCTAAATATGGTCGTTAAACACGTAAACAAACATTCTTTTCGAGAGATTCGGTTTCGCGAAAGTATATAACAGCGAAGAATTGTGGATGTACTCTGGTCAGCCCCAAGAAAATGCTTTGACATCACTCCCGCACGCGCGAAAATTTTTTATTCACTTAAAAACATTCACAACTTTTCGATCCTTCTTCAATCCCTTTTATGACGCAATGTTTTGATTTGCTTCTAAGGTTACGTCACCATGTATCAACCAGCCACGCTGATGTACGCCACCACCACCAATAACGATAGAAAGTTTAATGTACTTACACCTGTGTCCGCGAAGACTTGAAAGGACGCATGAACCATAATACCTTCATTTTATAACCAATTAAGTCACTATGAGTTGTATACAGCCACCCCCAAACGCAACATGAAAATTTTGTGCCGTCAAATCACCACTCAAGCGACTTACTTCTTTCAACAAATAAAAGTCCCCGAGTCGCTCGCATGCGGGCGGCGATGCTCGACAAATCTCCCGAGGTTTTGTCGCGAACCCCTCGGATGCATGCACACGTATATATATTTCGCACTCCAGACCCAAACTCGCGAGTCTCGAGCGGTGCGCGCGTCTTAAACCAGCCCAAAAATCGTCTCCAACGCGGGCCGACTCGAGTTGCACTGCTCAATTGAGAGAGCCGCTAACCTATATCCGAACTCGTCGCCGTAAGGTCAACACGAAAGCGCACTCCATAACAACTCGATACGAAAAAAATAAACATAAAACGAAAGGGAATGGGTAGGAGGGGGCGTGGTCCTCCGGACGAACAAAAAAAAAGAACGAAAATATTTCGAGCGCGTGATTTAGTGGCGAGGGATAATAAAGCACACAGCGCGAGCCGTGCCCTCTCTCGCACCGGCTATTACAGTTCTTCGTTCCGAGACGTACGCGGCTTCAGTGAGGGCAAAGCGACTTAAAGCGAAGAGAGGAATGGGAATCGCTCTCCTATGACGGTGGGAGGTCAAGGAACAGGCGTTGTCGAGAGAAAAAGTGGAGGAGGAGAAGGTGGGAGGGTTAGGACTGGATTAGGGGGTGAGAATAAATCAAAGGAGGGGTGCGGGGAACTTCTTCGCGAATAAACCGCGATGGAAAAATGCCAGCAAGTCTAAAAGAAAAACAAATAAAGCAAAATAATTACTACGCTAAAGGCCGGTTTTATAATGTCTGGTTAGCGCTAACCAACAGCCTACAAGTTCACTTGGCGGAGGCTGAAAGTCTGGTCAGCTTGAAGCCTGATCTTATACAGAAGCTAAACAGAACTCACAGGCACCGCAAGGTAAATTTGAAAGATGCATTATCTAATGATTAGCGTTAACCAGCCATTATAAAACCGGCTTAAAAAAGCGTTGTTTTACTTATTTCTTGGAAGTGTATCGAGGGATACCGGCATTGCGATGTGAAAAAATAAATAGATCAATAAGAGGATTGATAATTATTATAATATAATTGATTGGTAAGAGATTGTTGACATTTTTCAGGTGTAAAAAAAATGAAAACTCCAATGAAAAAAATGTGATTTAATATAACACTAAAGGCCGCTGGTTACATACACGGCGAATGATTTCATTCGCCATGTATGTCGGATCAATTCGCGAATGAACCTTCATACGCATGATCATTGAAAATTAGAACATGTTCTATTTTGCTCGCATGATCCTGGGAATGATCACGTGATCATTCAGTATGATCATTCACCGTGTGCAGCGGCCTTAAGACAATAAGATAATGGTTGCGCTATTTTTATCCGGAAAATCAAGAATAATTTGTCAATTTGGATAGCAATAGAAATATATGAAATTTCAATGTGATGGCAAGTTATAACGAGTATAACTTGCCATCTGAGTGTAACTTGCCATAGCAAGTATTATTTCATGCAAGAGGTGTACTTATCAATTCACACACAAAATATTTCTAGAGTTTATTCTTCACGGATATTCCATCGGTTGATGCCCGTCATTTTTGCAAACACTAGGAGTAACTCGACTATTCTGATGACTGAAAATAAGTTCGTTCTTGAAACGACGGCGATTATATATAGAGTTTTAACCGGTGGAAGAGTTGGGAATTTCAAAATTAAAACTTAACGTCAACGATGATTGAGAAAACAATGGTCATAGATAATTTCTCAGCATAAAAAAAAGAATAAGAGCGTATTTATGGTATCGTTGTGAGGACGCAACACAATTTCTTGACCAGTCAGTTTTTCAAGACGAATTACGCGTTAAAAACCTATATTATAAATTTCAAAATTTTCAGCGTGAATAGGGTAAAACTTAGTCAGCATTTGCCCTTGTCACAAATATAAAACTTTTACTTGTGAAAAAAAAAATATGAATACCACGCGTAAATACATGAGCAATTCGCCTAAAAAACAGACCACTCAAGCGATACGTAATATTGCTATACGTAAGGTTTTACACTTTCCCGGCGAATAGAATATTAAAACTTTTCTCGGGATTATACAATCTTATCTTATAAAATCTTAACCGCGCGGAATCCCGGGAAAAGTTTAAATATATTGCTCTACGTCCTCATAATAGCAACGAAACAGTAAACTGAAGTTTGTGAAAGAGAAATTGCACATATGAATAAGTGATAACGTAAGGGGTAAGATAGGCCAATGCGAGCGATAGGTACCACAGGTTGAAAATATTTTGCTCAAAAATTGAAATCCAACGGGTGTTACCTTATGCTCGCAAAGACAGAGAGAAAGTTCGTGATGGGCTGACCGGTGGCTTACTGCGGGCGACGAACCCGGAGTACCTCATCCAGAATGCTAGGTATGAGCCGGATGACGAGGAAGTTCATGAGTCGGTTGTCACCCATGGGCGGCCAGTGGCGCCTCCGAAGAATGATCCGCCTCTCCCTCTCGCGACGCTCCGGGTTCGAAGACATTCTCTCTCTTCTTCCAGATAGGCCTCGACGAGAAGTTCACAAATGCTTCATTGCAGGAGGGCCAATCACTACACGCTCTCCCTCAGAATTAGATTTAGTTGCAAGACGGAGTAATCGCCTGTGATTGGACACCGTTTATCATAAATATTTTTCTCGTTCAAAGAAATTATACCTAAAAAACTAATAAAAATGAATGAAATACGAAGAAAACTCAATGTAAATACTATAGAGACTTTGAGCTATGCGAAATGGCTAATCAATGGAAAGCATATCATCGAAGATGTCATTTTTGGTGATATTTTGTTTTGGACACCTGTTGGCAACAAGAGAAAACCTAATGCCGCCTCTTGAACCGTCAAAAATATGAATGCACCAAAATGGAATTAGAAAACTTGATTTGAGGATGGAGAGAAATATAGTGATGCACGACGGTCCAAAAGAGGTAAGAAAGTAATTAGGGATAGTTTGAGCATGCTTGTAGGATAATTCTCTGTAATCGCACTACAAGCCAATGCCGCAATAATTAAACAATGGAATGACGGCGAAAACATATCAGCAAAATTTTGCATTGTAATATAACAACGGAAAATAGAGCGAAATATGCTGACATGTCTCTAACTTTGAGCCGAGAAATGAAAATAAAATAATAAAAAGAGCGACTCACCTTTTTATTTTGGAAATTACAACTAACTCAAAGGTTCAATTGCTTCAGATGTCACTGAAAGACACCTTTACAACGTATTGAATACAATATGCTCAATTCAATAACATAAACTGATTTGTTTCGCTCGAGCATGTAACAGGACGATAACATAAGCACACTGCACGCATCAAAAAAGAAGGCTGCTTTTTTATCAACCCACATTTATCTCGGTAATTTTTTCCCTATCAGAATTCACAGTTGTCAGAGCTCCAGCCAACTTCACAAAATCCAAATATAAAATTTGTACGATTGTAACGGCTCTATTAAATTCTGTTAACATTACATAGCAGCCATACTCAAAACTTGATGTGCAACTTTCTGTAAATAAAAAAATGCTCAGCCAACACTGCACAGTACGGTAAAATCTTGGATCTGGACGATCACTTTTCACCACAGGTTTTCAATGCCTTTTACAATCAACCATGTAAATAAACACTAATGATTTGGGCTATGTGTTGTGTTGTTACGGTGGGGCAAATAAACAGGCAGGCGGAGATACTCGAGCGCATTATTGAGACGGTAGGAGGACACGTGCCGACCTGAGACACGTGAACACCGCGTGAACAATAAGCAAACGAGACTCAGGAATAACGTAATAAATTAATTAATCTCTCGATGGCGAGGCCAGGCCTAATGCATGAAACTACATTACGTTCATCAACAATGAAGCGGATATTTTGAATGTGAAGGAGCAGCAGCCGACATATTGGCAGATATTATGCATGATCCCTCATTTAAGCAGATTATTGTAATCATTGTAGCGTGCACAAATTTAACGCCAGTGCACAAAGATATGACAAAAAGAAAGTATGCGGCGATACATGTGACCAAGGGGAGAGACCTTTCCATAGAGGAGACACCTACCTTTACATACCAAAGATGATTGATTTCTGTTTCCACTTCGGCCACTTTTTAATAGGTTTTCAAAAATGTCCACAGCGCTGAAATGGGTGCTGAACCATTTTTTAATCAATATTTTGCAGTATGGTAATTGAATTTGCGACAAATGACATTGAAAATTTATAGTTTGATAGATAACACCATCCAGAACATAAATTTTGGCTACCAACCTTGTGATAGCTTATTTCCATGAGAAATTCGTATCAATTTGCCCATCAGCGACTTTTGAAAAAAACACATTTAAAAGGAATCCTGAGGAAATGGGACGCAATTAGTACTTTATGCAAGTAAAATGGCTCAGATAGAGAAAAATTCTTTAAGATTGCCTCAAATGCAGATTTATAAGGAGATCTTGAGTAGTTATGTAGACTATGTATGATGCAGTATTTTTAGGAGGCGTCTGACAATTGATGCAATTTGCGCCATAAGGGAAGAGTAGAGTCGAAGTCGAAATTAGCCTGCACTTAATGGAAGGCACCAAGGCAAGGGGACCACGGTAAACGTCCCGTTTGACGGACGGAGTGAAGTGGAAGTGCCCTCCATAAAGCAATCTCTGCCGACGCCAGGATTTTAACCCCGACCTACAGGGAATGACACAACACATTAGCCACCAAACAAATCCGATCCCCAAACAGTTTCGCCATTTAAAAATGCGTTTATGTCAGGGTATAACATAGGGCGATGATATGATAATCGACTACTTTGAAAAAATCCTGTGTTCTAATCGCAAGCTGAATATAGTTTCAAAAGTAGGGATGAGTCAATTCCGCTTTAAAAAAAATTAATCCACTACAAATTAAAACTTAATCCCTAGAACAATCGAAACCAGAGATCTGTAACTCGCATCCATAAAAATACCCTTATTTCAAAATTAAGACGGTAAAAACGACTTTTGGGAAAATGCACTGCTCAAAAATAGTACTTTTTTATTCATACTACATGCATCTGGCTAAAATACAGTCTTCAGTCTTTATTTGCGTTCGACGAAGCCTTATCAATTAGGAAATGCAGCCATGAAAAGACTGGCAACTCGAAATTCATTGGACATGCGAACTATTTCCCGAAAATCCGATAGCGTTTTCAATGAAATTCGGACAACATATGACTTGTACACTACTTCCACTACTACTGAATTTAAAATTCCAGATCCAAAGAATAATGAATTAATTCAACTGACGTTGATTTCAATCCAATTAAATCTCATCAATCAGTCACCCCATCCAGCTAAACTAGTCTCCAGAAATGTATTACAAACGGTCAATGTGTAATTTCAAACTCGTAGTTGCACATAAAATTAAACATGTTTTTTTTTTAATGCAGATGAGCTTCTGATTATTAATGGGGTTTTCACTCATTCATCCATTGCTAAACGAGTACGCGAGTCGACATCAATCCTAAGAGTGGAAAGAGGGAATTGATTCGCCGATACCGAGGAGCAAGAGTTTGACGTATCTCAAGCCATTCATCTCCTGAGAGCAGCTCTTATTACAGGAAGTCACATCGATACAGCGACGAGGGGCTGTCATCACTGCCGAAAGGTATTTGCATCGTGATTTTTCTCACCCGTGCCGCTTATTACAAGAGTGTCACTTAAATGGAAACTGGCGACTGTCTCACTATTTTACCACTTATTGAAAAATATAATAATTTATATGGGCTTAATTAGAAGATCACGGGTAAAATCTACCATGAATAGAAAATAATTGGGTGCCGACGACTTTCATATAGCAAAGATGAGTATGATTAATTAGAGAGTTCGGTCAAATATTTGGAAAATCTTAATTAATAGTTGGTACCAAACTTTTCCACATTTATATAGTTTTATATTTTTTTTTCTTCGAATATACAAAGCCATCACCGAAAAACCATACATAAATAAAGATTAAAATAACTGTATGTGTAACTACCAATTACCAAATCTCTGTTTATCAAAATAATTCGGATCAATAGGGGTGGAAATGCCATATTTGTCGTGAAAAAAAACGATAGAAGCAAATTTGTATCTATAAGACGAAGGAAAGGAATCAGCTAACGAATAAACGTGTTGTTTTATATTTATAGAGCAGAATGGTGCTCCAATTTAAAAATATGAAACCAGTCGGCAGATATCACGACAGTTTGATCTTTTAATTATACCACTCCATTCTGAACATGGCCACAGTGAAAAGGATGACCTCACACCATAGTTATGTTCTTGCGCAAACTCTCTCCTCGGCAAAATAATGAATTCACGCACAAAAGATAGATTTTTACAATTCGCCAAATCTCATTGAAGCACGGTAGGAGACCATCATAAAGATGGCAATCCGAAAATATAGGACGGAGGAAAAGGGTCTGCTCTTACTTTCAAAAGAATAATTAATTCGATGCTATGACATATTTTCCTAAAGGATAGTTATTGTATTTACGGTTCATTTTTACACAATGACGGTAAAAATAGGCAGGTACAAATTCTCATTGGCAAGCCTCATTGAAATCCTGAAAATACGCGAAAAAAATGAAATAGGAATATTTCATCGGATAAAATTTATAAAACGGAAACAAGAGCATTGCTTCAATAGCGGCTTAGAAGATGGCAGATAACTACGGTTTATTCACCGATCGGTATATTTCTTTACCCTTAGATTTTTTCTTGTATGTCCCATAATCTTATTACAGTAGGTACATTTGCATCATCCAATCCCTTTAATTGCCAGTCCTGATAAATATCCAAATTATATGATTAATGTAATACGATATTACACAAATATATATTTTGATACATGGGCGTACCCAGCGGGGGGCAGGAGGGGTCATTACCCCCCTCCTAAAAGCAAAAGTAAATTTAGTTAAAAACGAAAGATTAAAACAAATTTTCATGAAATCCAGGAAAAGTGATATTAGTATAAAACCTGTAATTAAAATGAAAATATTTTATTTACGAGCAAATAATTTAAGATAGCATAAAGGCGCTGTTATACTTTTCTTGAAATTTTGGTTTCTTTAAACTATTCTGTCTTATAACGTGAACGACCACGGCTTGCCCCCCACTAATTTTTTGATCCTGGGTACGCACTTGGTTTAATACTTTATTTCGCAAAATCTCACTCAACCGAAATACACAGATCAGCATACTATTTCCATTTTCCCATAATGCGTAATTAAACCATTGCGTCCGCTTTTATGATAGTTTCGTCGGATTTAGTTCAAAGCGAGTTTTTGTAGAGTGGAGAGGAATACAATTCATAAGGAGCACTTTCATTTGAATAAATAAAAGTGGACCATTGAACATCGCGATTATCAGGAGGCCATTCTGCAGAAAACGCAATTAAAAATAGAACGTTTGTGGGCGGACTGCTTGAGATGTCTGATTAAGTGAAACGAAAAACGTGCCGGGGAGAGATGGGAGCACCGGAAGGGACTTTGAATTTTTACAGCGCATCCTTCATCATGAAAGAACAGTTTTTTGGGTTAGTGGAGAATATGCGGCGGAGGCAGTTGAAAATAAAACTCAATTTTCTCATCAGCTGAAACGAGACACTCTAATTGCAGATGCTGGTGAATCTCATCAAAAATGCACTTGGCGGCATCTCGTCAATTCACCTCAAAGCTCTTCCTTGGAAATACACGTTTCTCTTAACTATAATTAAAATGCTTTCCGTCGTCTACGTAGGGATGTAAAATATTCACAACTCGCTGATTAAAGAAGGCTATTCAAACTGAAATTAATTCTGTGGTTTTTATAAACCCAACTATCCCAGATTGTGGTACAATTTTAGCAATTTATTGTGATATGGTCAATAAAAATTTACATTAATTCTCTCCGAACGTTTTCACAAATATACCTACTGACGGCCTTAGAGGAGGGATTTTCAATACGAAAGTCGGAACTATAATCAGCAATTTCATCTATAGGAATTGATATTCATATTGACCAATATATACATTGATGTAGTGAATAATTCTCAAGAATAATAAAAGCATTCATTTAACACTTATTGGACTCATAAACATTCATAAATAATATAAATAAAGAACGATAATTATTCTTCCCCAAATTTTCCACGAACATATTGTCAGGCAAGAGGATTAATTTTATTTTTTATTCATTTAATATATAATAAATTTAATTACGTAGGTTGGAACAATGATCTAATATTTAATCCTTAGGAATAAATATGGATTTATAAAGAGCAAAATTCTTAAGAATAAGAAAACACTCAGACAACACTTATTAGATATTAGACATAACACCTAGGCCCCTATTAGCCGAGGCAACCAGACGCGCAACCGGTGGCGCGTCTGGTTGCTCGGGTTTATTCCGCCCAGGACACCGGTGGCGCCACCAATATCTCTTTTAAATCTTACCCTGCGCACAGCAGTAGTTGCAATGGTGTTGTGCTGTGAGGACGCACTATTGCTAGCTCTTCTCATAAAGACGAGAAGGCGAAGGACCAGGAGGTTTTGGAAGCATCCTATGCTGATGTCTAGACTTACCAAAGGGCATTATTACACACTATACGATGATCTTTGTGCTAGTGGAAGTAAGTTTTTTTTAACTACTTCCGTATGTCAAAATCTTCATTTGACGACCTTCTTGGATACATCAAAGATGACATCACGAAAAACGACGTCATCGGAACGTGACGTCACAGTATGGTATCCACTGATGACGTACTGAGGAAGTGGATGCAAAATCGGTCTATGCATACCTATGAGGTCCAGCGGGCCCCAAACGAAAAATTCCATTTCTTTATGAATTTTTTTAAATCATTGAGTACCTAATTGTTTTTCTTATAATTCTATGTAACGTAACAATCGTGCAATTAAAAAGATTTTTGTTTTTGGAGATGCTAATCCTAAATAGGATTTGCATTAAAAATCTCATTGACTAAATGATAGTATTTTTTCAATATTTGTTTTATTTGAAATTTTAAGATATATAACTAAAAATCGTTGTTATCTCTTTCAAAATACGTGCAGGTTAATTTAGACAAAAACGTACAACAATAATTTTAACGTTAAATGTCAGTAAGAACAATTTTTACGTTATACTTCAAAACCTTCCCTTAAGGTTTAAATATTTTTAACCAGTTTTATAATAAATACAACATTTTACATCAATATTGGCAGTTTATAAAACTTAATTCTACTTTTACAAACAGTCTTCAAATAAACATAAGGAGTATTAAGTCATTAACATTGTTCAATTAAAAGAATATCATTCATTAACACAGTAGAATATTCTATTAACCACTGAAATTTTAAAATCAAATATTTGTTTGATTACACGTGAGAATAAAATTCCTGAATCTTTCAAACTTTACACTGTAAATCAAATAATCCTTCCGAATACATACTCCCAACTTATAAATCTGCACCTCACCTCAATGTGTTTTGTTCTCCTACTCATCTGACCAGATTGCACCATTTTTATTGTACTCTGATTGTCTATATTTAAATTTACAAATACTGGTTTGCCTGTCAACTCCCCAATTAAAGCCTTAGCTTTTTTTTGACAGCACTCAGATGCTGCAATAAATTCTGCTTCAGTTGAGGATAGTGCCACAACGCTTAGTTTGTGTGAGCACCACAGGATTGGCACACCACCGAACAAAATTACATGTCCTGTTGTACTTTTTCTTTCAGACATATCTCCTGGAAAGTCTGAGTCACTATGCATATGCTTGCAGCTTTATTTGATCTTCCACTTCTGTTGTGCGGAAATGCATTCCCAACCCTTGTGTTCTTTGTAGATATCTCATTGTCCCCTTCAAATTCTCTATATTTTCTTTGACAGGTTTTTCCATGAATCTGCCCTCAAAATTAACCGAAAATGCAAGGTCTGGTCTAGTTTTAGATAATGTATCGTATCATCTATAAATGATACGAAGTGCCCTTTACTATCGCGAGTCTCTGTCTCAAATGGATCGCAAACATCAGTGTGAATTATTTGCAAAATTCTATTCGCTCTCATTCTTTCAGTTTTAAATGGGAATCTGGTTCGTTAAGCATTCACGCAAACAGAACAAAAATTATTGCCATTTGTCCGTGCAATTTCTTAAGCTACACCATGACACAGTGATGAAAAATTTTCAATGCTCTTAAAATTTAAATGACCCATTTTTCTGAGCCATTCCACATCCAAATTAACTGCCTGAGTTAACATGGCTTCGGTTTCGTTTACATCAATCATAAACTATCCATTTGAACCTTTTTTCCCTTCTATTACAATATTTTGTTTTGGTATTTGTATTTCAACTACTAATATTTCAATGCTATCCTTTGTAAATAATACATTTCCATTATTTTCTGTGATTTCAGAAACTGACATTAAATTTTTAAATAATTCAGGTACACATACCCCTCTTTTAGTTTACATTTATTCATTTCTAGACTTCCTACTCCATTGACTAACATACTCGCATCTTTCTTAGCAACCTTAACCTTATCATTACATGGGCGCAAATTTTTTACTATTTCGGTGGAATTAACCATATGTTTTGTCATCCGCTATCCATTACAAATTCAAATGTATTCTTGCTACTAAGATAAGACGCAGATTAAGCTAAAAATGCTTCTTAACTTTCTCTCGGCTTTCTGTCCCTATATATTATACCCTTTTTCATTTGACGATCCCTTATTTCTAAAAAAAAGAACAATGTTTTTCATCATGATTCGTTTCCTTTCACATTTTACAACATTTTTCTCGTAAAAAAGCAGTCCTTTTCTGAATGATTAGTTCGTTTACATATTGAAAACCCCGTTTATGGACATATAGCTTTGATATGACCCTTTAGGATACATGGAAAACACATTATATCATTTTTATAATTCATTTTACCGTGTCGATAATCTGCCTGGAGCGTCGTGGTCAGGGCAATATGATGCGCGCGCATGCAATATTCAGTCACCGGTGGCGCGTCTGGTTGCCTCGGCTAATAGGCTACATATACTCCAATGCCCCGGGACGATTCTGAGCAACCCAAAGTGGAAGGCGCGGTTGCGGGACTCAGGCGACTGGTTTCGGTGGAAAGTCTGGTGGCGCGTCTGGTTGCCTCGGCTAATAGGACTCATTTGATTCTATGCCCCGCGACTGACCATTTCCACCGGACGCGCCACCGGTTGCGCGTCTGGTTGCCTCGGCTAATAGGGGCCTTATTCATGAGTAATATAACTAAATTTTTATACTCAAAGGTCTTTAAATATGAATAATCTGGAGAGGACTGTTGCAGCTTGAAAAATCTCATGCCACCCATGGAAGAACGTTTTAAATCAAACGAGATATCGATCAAAACATGTTTCGCAACACTTATTTGATCGCATTTCATCACGTAGCGACCGAGATTTCCCCATATCCCGGCGGCAGATGGCGTTCCAAATCGCAAACTGCCTCCGAAATACATTCCTTCGGGGCTGAATACTAGAATGCCAAACTCGCAGGCACATTTCTTATCTTCCCACCAAAGTCAACGCCCCAATTCCCCCAAAAACTCGAAGTGTAACCCACAGAGGAATGAGCGGCAAAAAAAGGTGTCACAAGATAAAAAGGCGGGATAAGTAGCATAGGAGTCACTAGTCGTATTTAGCCATTTTTGCGATGAATTGGACGTTTAAAACCTACGCAATCAAATTGAAATTTTCAGTGTGTATTCTATTTTTTTAATTTATAAGAATAACTTTGATTTTACCACAAGTACTTTCAACAAAACACTGTGACTAAGTATTATTAATAGGGATGTGCTAGTACTCGAAAATTCGAGTCGAGTCGAGTAGTTTCGGTCACAGAGTTGTCGAGTAAGTTCAGAAATCTGCCGACAGGAAGCACTATAATGAAGCATTTTTACAATAGTGCAAATTATTTTACTCAGGGCTGTTTCGGTAGTTTGGGTATATATTAACCAAATTGACCATGTATTACTAGAGTTAAATTCATTTCAATAGTGCTCATGGAGCTTTTCATGACATTTCAATTTCCATTCATCTCTGTATACTGACAGAATTACCATCACCATTCCTCATTGTCTTTTCCTTTGTACATCAAGCTAAGCATTCAAAAAAGAAGATTCACGATGGGATTTGAAAATGAGAATATGTTGTGGCACATATATCATCATGTTGCCAGATCCAGAAATGACCAAACTCGACTCGAATCGATACTGGTGACTGGTTTTCAACTCGAATCCAGATCAAAAAGCACTACTCGCACATCCCTAGTAATTAATAGTAGCAGGCGTAACTTGGTGTAAATCCTTTATCGTTAGGAATTGAAGAAATAAAAACTTGGCTATTTCCACATGGTAACTTATTGTGACCGACCACGGTATCGTCATAGCGTGACATTATTAAGGTTGTTACGCTGTAACGATACCATGGTCGGTCACAATAAACCATCATGTGGAAAAAGCCTAGTTTTTATTTCTTCAATTCCTACTGCTACTAAGGTTAGGGAGAGAATCTTAATCACCATGAAGACCCTCTCTAAGAAACCTGTGAAACTGTGAAGTTTCGTAATTATTAATGTTGATTAGTGCCTTGGGGGGTAGGTTTTGAAGAATTTTGAATGCAAATTTTTACCAAGGTTTCGGTATATTTATATGCCTTCATCAGGACTACGAATGAATATGAGGGCATAAATTTGATGAATAAACGCATAAAAAGGTTATAAAAATATTTTTACGACAATAAATAAAAATAATTCAGTTGTAAATTAATTAAAAAGAAGAGACTTTACCTTTTTACCTTTAAAAGAAATTGACAGAATTTTCATTTAAGTTCTTTAAGACCTACGCTAAAAGACAGTAATCAACGTCGAACATAGAGGCCAAGAGAAAGAAAAAAACGTAACTAATTATATACGTGTAGAATCAAAGTTGTTATTATTACTATTTCAAATTGTAATAAAATTCCATGAAGCCTCGCCCGAAAGAACAGAATACTTTGGCGTTACGTAAACGCTATAAGTTTTTTCAACATTTTGCACCTCAACTACGAAAAAAATACAAATAAGAAAATACAGAGGTAAAATTTTTGAATATGAGACATCTGAAAATATTGAAAAGGGTCTATTTAATATAGTCTGACAATTTGAAGATTATGGCATACGTTATAAACGAGAACCACGCCACAAAGAAGGACCGGTTGAGCGGGCGTAATGAGTACACTTAAAGGCATATCAGGTCTGGAGGTGCAAATTTGCATACCGGGAGAAGTTGGATTGACATAATGGCTTTCATATTGGGTTTTATATAATGAGCGAGTCCTTTCTGACGAGCCTCCTGTGGATCGGAGGGTCTGTATTTTCCTGTCTGTCAAGATTGGCCAGTTTCCAGAGTCAAGTGAAGTCAACTGAGTTGGAATAATTTATTGAGCTATTCTTCATGGGAAACGTTTTGATATTTTTATCCTAATTTTTTATTCGTGTCTTTATATTTCAAAATGAAATGTGATATTTATAATGACGTTGATTTGAGATTCAATAGAAAAATGGTAATACTTACTACATGGAGGAACTGGGCTCAGAACCATGAGGGACGAGGAAAAAGGGGATTACACGTTACAAAATTAATCCGTCCTCTTAACAAGAAGCTCTAGATCTCCTTCTTATGCGATATTTCTTCAAAGACTCCAGTAAACCAATGCAGGGATTCTCTGATTCTCTCCTCCCTCCCACCTCAGACTGAAATGGCTAGTCTTCGGTCAAAGGCAGATTCGAGAGGAAAAGATTTAAAATATATCAACGATGTGCACATCAACCACCGAGTTCAATAGCGACTGGATGATGATACCCCCTCCTCGGTTACCACAACCACCACATCGCTTCAATGGCATGAAATAGTTTCAAAGGTGTTATACCCCACTAAATCACAGAATCATTAAGGCCCCTTGCGCACACACCGATTTTGGACGGCCGGTAAAATATCGGCCGATATTTTACCGGCGAAGCGATGCTTACACACACGCCGTATTTTTACCGGTCTTAAACGATAAGTTGCTATGTTTTTGAGCCGGCGATCCACAGTGACAATGGCCGGCAGCTAACCGGCATTTTGCCGGTGCCGGCGCGTGGTCGGTACGTATGCAATGCTCTCCCATTGTTCACTATTGGAAGGTGGACGGCCGATATTTTACCGGCCGTCCAAAATCGGTGTGTGTGCAAGGGGCCTAAATCACAGGATACCAACCGACTGAGGTAAATACAACGTCACACTCTCTGAAAAAAAATTTTCCGTAGAGATATCCTTCAACCTCATATTAAATGATACACAAAGATATCTAACTCTCCACTTAATTTTAATTTCACGAACTCTACTACACGTGTTTCGACCTTTCCCTTCCCACTACTTTTGGAATATATATTCAAGGTGGAGAACAATTGTACCACGAAATTTTAACCTATAAGAACTGATGTGAGTAGTAACCAAAATTAATCAATATTTAAGTCAAAAACGCACCAAAAACCACCACCACGCATAAACTACAAACACTTGGAGCCAAGCGATCCGATTGGCAAGGATTTGGCCTTGTTGCCGGTTGCCCTGGATACATTGCGATATCCAACAGGCAAAACATTCGAAGTCATGAGTTATTCAGAGCATCCGGCAACAGGGCAAATTCGCGGCCAACCGGAGCGCTTGGCTCAAAGTTCCTGTAGTTTAAAAATGGTTCCTTTTAGACCTGCACTTCATAGATATTTGGTTCTTACTTGCATCAGATTTCCAAGATTAAAATTTTGCAATAATTTTTCTCCACCCTGTACATATCTACCAGGATTTGAAATATGCTAGTATATGATGATGATTGTATGCCAATTAAAAATACGTAAAGAATAGTTTGTGAAACTGAAATTAAGTGGACAGTACAATATATGTATTTGTGTAGCATTCCATATTCTCTCTTTCAGACTCCAGAGTGAAATTTCAACCCTTCTTCGCCACCAATAGCATCACTTGAAAGTGAAAGGGTATTTTCGACGTGAATATTCCTTGGAGAAAAACATCCTCACTGCCATCAGAAAAAAATTGCCATTCCCCGTAGGAGGGAAAATTCGGGCAGCGCATTTTGAATGATAAACGGATACGAGTTCCCTCTCAACCCCTCCGCCATCTCTTATCGGCCATCGGCATCAATCGAACGCCAAAGCACTTTCACTTTCGATTCGTCCCTCCCGGTTTCAACTCCCAGAGGGGACTAAAGCCCCCAGGACCAATAGACATGCCTCCTTTTTATTGATTAAGAAATTTCACTAGATAGCCACCAAATGAATCTATTCAACGTTATAAAGACTCCCTACTCCTATACAACATTCGCCACGGCCTCACTCGTGCTGTTACTTCATGAGGAAAGACATATAAACTACTACCTATGTTACCATGGTGATGATTCGCGAATTTGTATTCTCATTCTGAATTCATTATACCTTTTGACGAGCTTCGCAGATTGTGCAACTCTTTACCTACAAGTTGATTTTGCGATAGAGTTCTTTTAGACTTGAGTTATGTGAAACATCCTTCACTTTGTGTAAACGAGTGGTAACATTCTGTCGTAAAATTTACAAAATAATATAATACATTCACCTAGACTCTCGTTACTCATTGTCTTCTGCTGATAAAAAAACCGAGCATTAATGGGTAAAAGAATTTCACACGCGCAGGTATTTTTACGGGAGATAAGTAATTTAAAAAGAGTGGAACATCTCCGAATTTGGCAACCAAAATATGAGTTTGGATTCAACTAATCAACTGTGCAGGATAGTCTGAGCGAGCTTTGGGACTCGTGTGAGTTATCGTAATACCCATGTGGAAACTGAGTCGTGTTTGAGGCAGCATCAAGCCTTGGGTATCGCTCTAGAGTAAGGCACAGTTTAAACTGACAATAAGACCCATCCTAGACAGGACTTGAAGAAAATTATCCACGGGTCACACCGGGTTAAAAATTTATATAATTGCATTTGCGATCCTCATGTTGTAATAATCACCGATTCATGATTCACGACTAGGTTCATTGCGTCCAAGAACAGAGCAATGCAGCGACCGTTAGATGACTATGTTTGAGTTTCATCTAGGTTGGTTCAAGAGCCATGAGCATCCCGCCGCCATTCCACATATTGACTCATTGAGATCAGTGGGAAATAGGACGAGCATATCAATCGATAGCAATCATGGCGGGAAATACTTTCCTCGCAACAGGCAGTCAGCAATGATATAAGTGAAAAACCGAGGAAAATGTTTTAAAGCATTACAGATGGAATAGGTGAAAAATACACAAATACTTTGATAAACTAAATTCGTGATGCAGTAAAATCAGTTTTTTTCATAAAAAATGAAATTTACACCTTAACACACACGCTCTGTCACACAACAATCACAACGAACCATTTTTTTTAGGTATAAATAAGGCTTTCATGGTAAAATACTTTTAATTATTACCGTTGAATACGCAATGAAATTCAGAGTTTGACTAGATAAACAATCCCTGATCCCTGCTTGAAAATAATTTTTAATTTAGTTAAAAAATCAAACTTCATCCCGTATTGTCAACTGATAACACGCGAAATAATTATTCTGGTAGGAACAACAATGCTATTCGTTATGAAATTGTTAGCATCAGGTATAATGTATTTTCATTCAATGAATTATAAAGTATTTTCTAAAGTTGTAATACTATCTTGACATTACCGAACTTGATTTCGTAGAACATACGAAATCAAGTTCGAAAATCTGATGAAAGTAGAACAAAACGCTGGCAGTAAAAGACGAATGTTTTGTACCCCCACTCAAAAGGTTTATAATATAAAATGAAGGTTGAATTAAAATGCACTTGATTACTATGGGCCTATTACTATGGAGAATCCCATCCCTTTTTCCGTAACTAGCACCGTTCCTTCTTCCGTCGCTGACACCATCGCCGGGACCGTCATTCAGCCAATCAGGACGATCGGCCGCTAACAGCGATCGTAACGCCACAATTGGCTTTCAATTGAACGATAGTTGTAAATACACGGAAAGTGACGGAATGAGCGATGGAAAGAGAGAGGATGGGAATGACCGCGTGATTAAAAAAATGAATGGTCGAGCGATAACTCTTTTTGGTCCCCGAAAATCTCTCGCTTGATCCATCTCTCTTATGGACGGAAAAAAATGATAGTGAGATTCAGTCTTAAGCTTCAAAAGGCATAATTCCCACATCGTCCCAGTTCGTATTACCACTGTACGTCCTCCTCTCTCGTCTATTCTTTCCCAATTTCCGACGAATTAGATTGCTCGGAGGCCCCTCGAGGCATCCTTTTCCTCCAGCATCTCTCTCTTTCTCTTCGCTCTCATTATAATCTTTCACCCACGGGAGTTGGAGCAAGATTACAGGCGCCGCTTTAATTACTCACGGGAACCTCTTAAATGTCGAAGCCAGGAAAAAGGTGGGCGAAGTATATGCTCCAAGTACAGGAGGAAATTTAATATTTCATGACATGCAAATTATCAAAGTCACAAGACAAGAATGCTCTCAAAAAACATCTTTAACTTATTGGCATACCCAAGATGTTAAACGAATTTCGCTTACTAATAGCCAATTAATAGGACAACTAGGTACTTTTAAATGATGGTTTTATGGCCGTGTCAAAGAATCTTTCTCATTTGTGAGGAGCAATGAATTGCTCAAGCGACAGCCATTTCTATCAATAATCGGGGAGACTTAGCTATTAAAAGCATTGTGACATGGCTAACGATTCCTTAAAAAAGCGACATTATCCCAACCCTCTCTAGAAACAGTTTTCCCCGGAGTAATTTCGGGAAAAATTAAAAAGACGTAATTCTTAATGGTCACTCTTCAATGTAAGTCTTGATTTCACCTGCTTAATAATATTATAAATTAAAAAAATTAAAAACGTTTTTCTCGCCAACTAAAAAGAAAAAAAATTCTCTGTCCATATCTGAATCTCGATATGAATGTTACCCAAATGGTGACATACATACTTTATGACAATCATTTTGACCAAAACGAAAAACGTTGCGCGTATGCAACATTTAATTTTTCAACAAATTTTAATTTTTTCTATAAAATTTTTCTGAAAAATGCCCTTAAATTTTGCACAAAATTCAACATGTCAAACAACAAATTCGCTGAAATGTGATTGCAGCGCTACCGGTGGCAAAAGGTGGAACTAATTTTCCATGCAACATTAATTTTGTGAATATTTTCTGAAATCTAGCCAGAATCATGACAGAAAGCATATAAATAAGCATTGCCATCAAGATATGAGCAAGATATAACGTATCAATGCTCTAGCTAGTCGTCAAGTGTGTTAAAATTGAGTTACAAAATTCCACCGTAACAAACAGGCAGACAGACACGTCGAAAGTAAGTTAAGAAAAACGTTGTAAGAAACAGAGTTTAAAAATAATAAATGAATGACTAAAAAGACACTTGTCTACGCATATCACACTTTAGAGGCAGTATCGCTTCGAGGTATTGCTTACTATCAAAGCATTCCCTCCCTAAAACGACCTCAAGCCACCACCGGATAAAAGAAAAATTAGTAGAAATAATTTCGTAGCTAAGTTTTGCTCCAGTATCGTGCCGTCATCGTTCAACAATAAATCGAATAGTCTGTTTTAACGCAAACCTTCACTTCACAAACTGTCAACTTGATCGATATTATCATAAATGGTAATGCGAATTGAATGACCTCAAAAAAGAGGGGCCTCACATGCCATAATTCTTTACCGCATTCGTCATTGTATTCAGATAAATTGATTGTGAGCACATAGACCACGACAAAATTGAGAGATGAGAGATAAATTAAGGTGACAGAACAACCCTAAGATAAGGCAGATATAGAGATGCTCACTCTGAAAATTTATGGACCAAATGATACGGTTAGAAGAACGTGCGCAGTTCAGGAACGCATATAAACCCGATAAACGGGATTAAAACGTCATTGCGACGTTCTCTAAAGATGATCCACGTTCTGTCCTCCTTAATACTAACCGTCATGCTCAAGATCAATGCCTTATGACACACCTCATTCTGAATTAGTCTGTGAGATACCTGGCAATCTCTGAGAACAAAGACCAAACACCAGCGCCCTCAGCCTCTTCCTAACTCGATAGGACCTATAGCATAGGAAAAGGTATTCTAAATTGCTCTCTCCGGAAAATACATTTTTCTTCCAACGACTCAACCAGAAAGAAAGCTATATGGAGAGAAAAACTGAAGGAAAAGACAGAAGAACGAGACAAAGAGTCTAGTACTTACATGAGGAAAATGAAGATATGACGGGTTTTACTTACACGGAACCGATACCTAGGACGAGTTCCGGTTGATGATAAAATTCTGATAAAAACATGTTTTATATTTTTGTATAAAAGTTATAAAAATATACATATTAATAAATTTAATACTAAATTTAAGAGTATATTTCGGAGAGTAATTGTTGCATACTGTGTTTAATAGCAGACACGAGAAGACCGTTTGCCTGTCAGAACCTGATCCGCCCCCCAGAAAAAATCCTGGATCCGCCCATGCCCTATGAGTTGAGGATGAAGGTTCCATTGAGAGCAAAATCGCTTACGTTTTTCCAATGAATAACTCTACCACATTTCACGCTCGCCTCACAATAAGCAACGTTTTTTGATGTGCCGCTGGGACGAAGAAATATACGGCAAGTAAAAAACCAAAGGAAAATAAAATAGATAAATAGAGGGCTGAAGTATATCATTGTGAAGGTTTGTGACTTTGTCACCCAAATCAGACTTCAAACTTCGATGAACCAAAATTGAAACATCGATGCCTGATTTTTTTGCTAAATTGAAATGCGTTCAACAGCTTGTTTGCGACAACACGCATATTTTTTAATTCGTTTTAGAGCTTCTCTAGATTTACGACCGCAAGGATGAAGAATATCTCCCAGAATAATAGCTTCGGAGCATGGAAGTCCTAGTATACTCCCAACTCATCCTTAAAACATCTTTCTCCCGGAATCCCCTACTCAATAATTTCGTCCGCCGCCCCGCTACGTATCCTCCAGGCCTGAAGATAGCAACCCCATAAGGGCATTGTTCGGAGAGCCGTTATGGTCCATCCATTTTACAACACCAGAGCCGAAGAAGCTGGAGGGAAAGAATGCAGACAATGGGGTACTTTCAATCAACTCTCGGCATGACCTTTAAGAATATGGATCACGCCGATGAGCCGTTTGAAAATATAGAGCTGATGGAGTTCACGTGAAAAAAGAAAATTAGAGGAGCAAAACAGTATGGGCTTATTCTATAACACACATTAAGCTACACTGCATCGTTTATTCCAACGATTCAAGAATAAACACGATTACTTTAGCGATAAAAGTTCGTAATGCAACCACTCCTTTATTCAATGTCACAAATGAGGATGATGGCGGAAGGAAACATTCAGCTGGTACCACACACATGAACGAGAAACGTGGAAGTATTTAACAACAAAAAGCATATTAGAGACAGGATACCACCTAGACGTGAGATTCGAAAGCAGATGAAAAGCGTGCGGCGTATCTGCGTTTACGCCAATGTGCACGAAGGCGCCAATTAGTCAATAAAAAGTATAATTTTCGTTCAGAGAACTGAGAAGTGCAAAAAATTCATTAAATATCGAATATTCATCCAAGTAATGAGTAAATTCCGGGAAATTGACGATCTAATTTCCCGCAGACTAGTTTTTGGTGAAGGCGGAGCCCACCTCTAACATCATCCTTACAAGGAACTTTTTACGCCAGTTGCTTTCCAAGGACTATCAAACGTTTTTCGCTATCTCAAGGACCAGGAAATTCAATGATTCACCGCAAAACATTGAGAGAAAGTCAACGGGTAATAAATATATAAAATGTCCTTACGATTTTGTTTGTGAAATTCCTCGAAGAACACATACCAGATATCGGAGCACTCTTCTTCTTCCGTACTCAATACAAATTATGCGATGGGAAATGGTATTCCTTATTAATATCTCCGGAACACACATTGTTCTTTTTACGACTCAACGAGGGCCATCTAAAGGTCTGGGATGGCTGGACGAAAATTTTTGGAACATTTGAGATCCGACGCATTTCAGTGAAATTCTGAGCTTGACTGTATTTCAAGGTCCGATTAAAGAATATGAAAAAGTGAGACACACTGCCGAACCAACACGCATAGGAATTACTTTGATCTAGTAAAGGGCCATAAAAAAATCAAGCTAACGCCCAAATCCTGGCAATGAACACGCAAATTTTTTAACTTAATATGTTTAATCATATATACACTGTTTCACACCTACGATTCATGCCTTAAAAAACCCAGCTTACTACCACTGAGGCGTTATGCACATGAAATGAGATGAAATTCTAAGTTTCAGTTCACGACACCAAGCAATAATTCTTGCATGCCGTGAGAGAGGGCCTATAACAGTGATAAAATGAACAAAAGGGTCAATAATACGTACAAAAAATTGGTTCAACCACTGCAGAAGCATCCACAGAAATACGACCGTGGAATACTACTGGACTAAGAGGAGATATGTATAAAAATACCAGAATAATGGCGGACTCCACTTTCCTAGGTGCCCACACAGGAATTCGCTTCCGCAAGAGGTCACCCCGAGTGGAACACCGCGTTCCCCAAGGTCGAAGGCATCCCATTTTTTCCGTCCCTGCTCCTTTCCCTCCGCAATAGCGGCAGCGCCCTCATCCATAATTCGAGAGCCAGGGCAACATCTTGAATCGCCCCGATGGGGGCTACCTACTAGTGGATATTGCAAGTTCTAGATGAGGATGCTCGAAAAATATCCAAACAGCTTACGGTATGCTTATAAAAAGACGCACCTCTCTCTCTCTCAACCGTTCGTATTTTGTCTTCTTCACCGGACGTTTCTATAAATATATATAAATTTTTTAACGTGTCAGTCCAACTCCGTTTTGCGCAGTCATACTTTATAGAGTCTATCTAAGTCGTGCCAAGTGCTACAGGCGTGGGGGTTTGGTGTGTTTGACGCAGAATCTCTGCACGCACGTTTTAGACTCAGTCCCAGCGCTGTAGGTCGACATTGCGTAAAGTTGCGGGCAAAAAACGTGTAAAAACGGACCATAAACAGCCTGCCCACAAAATGAGAGACAAACAATGGCAAACCACAATTAATTCCTATCTTCCCACTGTAGTGGTTATCATTCGCAAAACTCAATCGTCCGACAACAGCACTATGACAGGCAACAGCGCCACAACAATTTTTAAGTGAAATTCATGCAACTTGTCTTTATAGAATCAAAAATTTTCAAAATCAGTTTCCATTACAACCTAAGGTTGGGTCTAAGTAACATCAAAAATCTATAAATTTTCAGCTTTATTCAGGAAAGATTTAAATTACGTGTAACTTTGTGCTGTAAAGTTAAATGGCGACTTATGTAGCTGCAACAATCACTATGAATTAGTAGAAAATTTTCACTTTTTTAAAATGGGAAGCGTTGTAATTAAATTTCTCTCAGAAGCAGCTCTGGGTTAGAAAGGGTTAATCATACGGCGATTTTATTCTGGCTCACTCCGGTCTTACAAATAATAAATTAAAAATTGTGTCAGATATGACGATAATATGAAATTTATTTAAACGGACCGTGTATTTTTGGAAAATTGCTAATAAGTTTAAATTTACATTGGATAAATCATGAAGCAGTACCATTTGATTACTTATCTCATTGCCAATCCACATTAGTGTTAGAAAAAATACCACCGTCGGATTTGATAAAGCAAGTTACAATTTGGATTCTTAAAACTAATTAGTGGAAATTTTTTTTTTAGCAGGACCAGAGTGTTGAAACTTGAAACAAAATGAAACAAACTTCTATTTCGAAAGACAACTTATAGAATGCGGAAAAAATAATAAATTCATGCCAAAGAGTTCCAAAAATATGGGGCCAACCCACGCAATAGGCAAAACGTCGTTTGGAGACTCCAACATGGGTTAACCTATAATTTGCGAAATATCCGGAGTGGGGGCGCAGTATCGAGTTCATCCTTCCACTTCTGAACGAATAATCTCTCGGCTCGTGCTCAAATCTCGGAGGGATTCCGTATCGTAAGGGAAGAGGGCTGATCTTTAAATTCAAAGCGAACCCCATCCCAGCGTCTTCCACGCGAAAATAGTCACCATTAAACTCTCCAACATCCCACGTGAGTCGCATTCACACTGATTACTTACGTTTTAATTCAAGAAGCAGTGAATAATTGGTTGAATTTTGTTAATTCCTTCGTATGAATGAGTACACTTGAATCTCATATTTTGATGACCCTGTAATCTGTAATCCTGAGCGATGTGGCTGTTCACTCTTTCCAGCCAGATCAAGGAAATAAAAACGAAAATTACTTTTTCCATTTCAAACTGTATCAGGACCGTAAAATATAACAAATTGGCGTTCTAGCAAATAGTGAGGTAAGCGACAAGAAAATAACGATAACATTTGAAGATGCAAGTAAGCGAGTACCTGCGTAGTCGTCGCAAATTTCTTAACCTTTCATTCTTTGTAAATTCAATTCGGGAACAATTTTTTCATCGGGAGACATTGGGTGGCTTGGGGGTTGGAGCGCATTGCTACCAACTGAAGGATCCGGAGTTGAAATCCTAGATGACGGCTTTGACCAATCCTAAACCAAAATCCTTTCAGTTCAAGGTTGCCTAGGGAAAGAAACTGGCTCCCCAACGGTAATTTGGAGAAATTGAAACGCCTGAGGCTAAGTCAACAATGGTCTCTAACCTGTCGTCATAAACAAGGTTAGCTCACAAGACGGTTTCAATCATCACTTAACATTCTTCGAATTTCGATCCATTAGCACGATGAGAAATATTGAAATAGAGGAAATATTACAGACAAACAATTTTGAAATTTAATTTAATTTGTCTATTTCGCACACCACCGAAAACAGCACTGTTCGGCCTTTGCATCGGGGTTGTTAGCAATTAATAATCAATCGTACACAAACATCCATGCCCTGAATAAGGGCAAGTTACCCAGGCGGGACTGGAACCCGCGACCTTCGGTTTGGCAGGCGAGGACTACCCCCCGCCGCCACCGAGGCCGGCGTAGTTGGTGTAGTACGTAATTGCATGCGTAAAAACTCGTGTCAACTTTAACTACTGCATCGAATGAGCACCGATGAGCATAGGAATTATGCTATCCAGCGTTACACGGCTTAATGACTTAAAATCTATATCAGCAAAGAGAAAAATAAAATGTTAGATCAGCGTGACAAGGAAATAAATTTCATTCGATTTAGCTTAACTGCGACATAAAGGAATAAGTTGAAATATATAGTCATATTTTATACCGGCACATGAGGTATTAAGGCCAAATAATTCATTTCGTATCGACGAAAAGATTGAACCGAACCAAATTTAAAATAATGCTATCTATTCGGCCTATATTACAAGATGATTTGGATGGCATTTTTACATTAAGACAAAGAGTGACGGAAATGAGGAAGATTAGCTTAATTCCATGGGAGTCACCACTTAATCTACGCTAATAAATATTTACGCTAAAACCATTATATGGTGGCTAATCTGGATTGAACCGACCGCAGATAACAGTTTGAAGTTCACCTTGGCCTAATTGGAGGGAGGAGATAAGTAAACATGCTTTAAAACCCGGAAACGCTGTAACTTTCCAAGAGAGAACACTATCATTGAGATACTTAATTTTCACGGAGAGGAGTAGGGGAATAGGTACTATAAAGGAAATGATCAACCCACATACACCGACACCAAACATTTTCACCTGTGATACCAACCGTTAACAGTGAACTGTGTAAACAATAAAACAACTCAAAATGAGTCGTATAAATAAAAAATGCGCAATAGACATTAGTCAACGCAGGGCCAAAAGATAAAACATCACAAAATAAATCTCTGAAAGCAAGACAGTCAACCAATCCGTGCCGTAGCAACGATTGCTCGGGCACAGTGAACATTAAGCATCTCTCCCGAGTCAACTGACGTCAGAGCGTTCAGGCAAATCGCCGAGCATTCAGAATAAATCGCTTGCCTTACGTATTAGTACGATTATTCGCACTGACTCGTTACAAAATTCACGTTTCCATGAACGGTTTTTCAACTGTACATCTGAATGAAAGCTCTCCAAGAAACCAAGCTCTAACATCAGAAGAAATATCAACAACAGTGAGCCTAATGACTGCGGTGTAACTAAAAGCATAAGTCAATATCATGTCAATATTGAAACACCATATGCGAAATGGAAAAGCCGGTCTAATGCGAAATGGAAACGGCCAGCTTAGGTAGATAAATATGAATATACTTTATTAATCCTGATAGTCCTCGCTCTTCGTGAGTGCCAGATTTAATGAAAATAAAATTTCCAATCGAAATAAATGGCATGAAAACAAACGCTATCGCCGCAATTAGCCCATCAAACACATCACCCGACCTAAGATTCTGCCCTTTTTTCAATACAGGCCCATATGCAGACGCCTGTTGGCGCTCTAGTATATATTTCTTCTTGGGCCCCAACCAGAAAGCAAATTCTGATGATCAGTTCGGTATAAATCTTCGTCAATCGATAGCGGAGGCATATGGAGAACGCATAGCCTCAATACAAACGAAAAAGTATGAGTATATGAACCGCGGGTATGTGTTTGAGAGAGATAACAAATGTATCCCACTCAATCTAAAAGCAGATTTTCACTTGCCTCTCGTCCTGACTTGTTAAAAAAGAATCAATAAAAATTGACGGGGTCAACGAACAAATCATTGAGTCGAGCAATCGATGATGGGAGAAAACAATTGACGAATGTGATGCGCGGGACAGCCGCGAAGACGCCACGCCACTTTCTTTCGGGCGTCACGACCCATCCAAAGCTTCAAAAGGCGGGGTTAAGGGAAGGACTTAAGAGATCAACAGGTCCAGATTAACGAACAACAACCCTCTATTTCGGTCGAGCGAGTCACCGCTGATGATGTGCGTCAAGTGACACGCGAGTGCCGCATTAATGACGGCTCGTTAGCGAGATAAAAATCCATACGATATGCTAATGCGCATTTTTCATCCATTTCAACATCTCAAATCGGAGGCTTTTGCTTTTTTTTGTCGAATCCTCATCTCAGCATAAGATGTCGAACGATATTCATTCTGGCCAGATGAAAATGAAGACAAAAATGATTCTTTTTAAAAGAAATCGAAGAAAATTTAATTGATTTAACGTAACTAAGTTTTACATATAAGCATAAATCTGGTCAAATCCCATAACTTTTGTCAGATGCATTTTCAAACCCATTATTACGATAATTGATGAAAAGTATATAAATGTTAACGACAAAATAATTGGTATAGCTCTTGCATTTACATATAACGAAAATAGGACAACAAGAAACTACTATTATCACTGACACGTTATAGAATTCACGTTTGCATAAACAGTTCCTCATCTGAATAAAATTCCATCAAGAAACCAAGCTCCACCTTCAGAAGGAATGTAAAAAAAAGTGCGCTTGATGTCAACCTAGCAACCAAAAGCAGAGGTCAATATAATGAAAATATGTAAACACCAAAGTCCACAGTCTATTGCAAAATGAAAATGGCTAGCTAAGTAAATAATTACGAATGTATTTCATTAATCCTGATACAATCCTAAATTTTATCTCAATTACTTGGTATTAAAAAGCGATATTAACTTCGAATTGGAAAAAAATACATATGAAGACTTTCACTCCGAGACTCTGC
The DNA here is from genome assembly GCF_921293095.1 of Ischnura elegans. Classification (NCBI taxonomy): domain Eukaryota; kingdom Metazoa; phylum Arthropoda; class Insecta; order Odonata; family Coenagrionidae; genus Ischnura; species Ischnura elegans. The sequence goes on from NC_060248.1 coordinate 106,411,524, forward strand.
GAGGCCTTATTAATCGATAACCACTCAATACTCAAACCAGCGTCCCAGATAATCTAGAACCGCTAATTGAAAAGCGGATGCATGATGAAGGCAGAGGAAGGAACTATGTTTGAACGTGGAAGGGAATGAGATACCTTGCAACGAGGTTATAAAGGTACGAAAAATTTCCGCCTCTGATGCGATGAATGCTCAATAGGGCGAAGGAAGCGCTCCTTCATCTAGCGATCCTCCTCCACTATACGAACTAAAAAACATCAAAGATGAAGATTTGAGAGCATCGTCCACTAACCCTTGCCCTTCTATCCGGGCAGAAATTCTATTCGATTACATTTTCAGATCCTTTAGATTCAAGTTCCAATCACGATCCTTCCTACGCCTTGCGGTTAAAAGGTAGTATGATGTCGACATTAGCAATGAGTGGTAGAAGGAGGCAGAGAGGTTGTCTTTTCGCTGAAGGTCACTCAGATGTGACTAGAATACGCATACGCCGAGTCCCAGTTATAAAAATAAAAGCAGAAAGTATTAAGCGAAGGAGAATCACTGAATAGCTTTTAAGGGCATTAACTTCCGATCGAAAAAATATAAAAATAATCTTTCATCTATTGTTAAATATTTGGGAAATATCCTATCTCGATTAAGAAGATACGGTGGTCAGGAATGTAAATTGACGAAATGGAGCCATCTTGTGCGAGAAATAATTTCTAGCAGAACATATTTTCATTAAATAACTACAATCCTCTAAGAAGAATGAATTTCACATAACATTTAACGATATTTTATGAAACAGATACCACGCTGTAAACTCCACTTAGTATAAGAAGTTATTTTCCAAAGTGAGACTCATCGCATTATCCCTTATTCCCGTAGTTACATGGATTCCTTCGTATTTCAAGAAAAATGATCTTACATCAATAATATTTTTTACGCGGTAACCATTGAAATTTTCAAAATTAACTTGCATTTACTCATTATATTTTGATGCATGGATCAAGTAATGTAAAGTATCACTTACGAAGTAATACAAAATAAAACGCCTAAGACATGAAAGATTTCTTAAATAAACCCTAAGGATATTGGAGTATTTGGTTATTACAATACATGCACACAGAAAATTTTGAAGTCATTACGATGGAAGCGATGGAGGGAGAATTTCTTGTCATTAAGAACACTTGTCTGAATCTGTCCCACCGGTAAAAGCAAGCACTTGTAAATCGAATCACGGTATCATGTAAATGAAGGGCAATATTGACACCCGGATACAGAAAAAACTTTTCCATCCTTCCACTTAATTTTCCGATGAACCTGAACGACACCGGCAAATATTTAAACTGGAGTACTAATTGCTCCGGAAGGGATCGAAGATTCCCAACACGCTGCAGAACGCGGCCCCAAGAGAAGGAAGCATTTCCAAAACTCACATATAATTACGCCATTGCATTATCTACGATGAGCACATTGTCTACGAAGGATTTACGGGGCGTATTGTGCAAAACATTCCAGACGCAACTTCGTCGTCCTAAGAGTGAAATATGCGATCAGAACGACACGATTGCATTCCAAATAGGATGTAGCAAGATGCTCAAAATTCCCCATTGAATCGAGAGATGCTTTTAGGGTCAATATACCTTGGAATAGGTCGAATCTTCGTTCATTGAGTTCATTTCACATTCAGCGGAATTGGATTTTGTTTTAAGCATTTGAAATGATCGCTAACAAATATAAATACAACACCACCCGGCTATAATGGCGTCAGTCGAAAGACTATGCGAAAGACAACGAACCATAATGACCAGTACGCATGCGCAGAACTGCGGCACTAGCGTTGTGATGGCGCTGCAGCGAAACGGTACCTACTTTCCGGATAAGATTCGTAGAAAGAGCACATGGACAGAATATATGGACTGAGGATGATAAAATTTACAATGGCCCAAAGGGAAATAGAAGCGTGGGTCGGCTGAGCATATGAGCTTCTACACGGCAAGGAACAAGATATATTTTTACTCTAATAAATACCGATTAAAACCAGTATTTTACTTTAATTCGTGATACTTAGTGAATTATTTGAGGAGAGAGTAAAATTAATATTTATCGCCCGATATCGAATATCTTTACCAGTAAATGAATTCTCTTCTATGGTATTTTGCTCGTCTGCAAAATATATCAATAGGACTATAAATACAATAATATCTAGCGTCCTGGTTTTTGAATAGTCTGCTCTCTTTTGTCATAAATACTTAAAGATTAGTCTCATTACAGCCGCGTTATACACTCCATATATATTATGCCATTCTTTCTTCAGATTGCAGCATTAAAGTAGTACCTCATATTGAATTCATAAAGATGTGCATTTATGTACGGGGAGTGGCTTTCCCTAAGGTCAGAAAAGATGTATGGGTTGTTCGTTATTAAATAACAAATAAGAACTGAAGCATACAGGACTACGGTGTAAGCTGTAAGCGTATAAACTGTTTTGCAAATAAATAACAAGTATTAAGTCACGTCATCAAAAGTAACAACGAATTTTAATAATGGGATAATTAAATTCCAGTATTTTTCTACAACGCATTCGATTTTAAAATAAGAATGTCATACGATATTAAGCATTGGTATTCAAAGAAAAAAGGTACGTAAACGTATATTTAAATAAAAAGGTCAAGGACCCAAAACAAACAATTTCTGAAAGGAGTGGAGATAGCATACTAGCTAGAGGTAAAATCTTTGAAAATGCGTGCAAACTAAAAAAATGCAGCGGCTTCGCTCATGTTAGTACCCGTGCAAGATGGAAATTCCTCGCCAATTTAGAGGCATTCCACATTTTTCAGGAAAAAAATTACCGGGAACAATGTGAAAGCGTGCTGCTATTTTGATGACTAGGAAGTTTTGCATAGTTGAGGAATTTTGAGTACACCGTGTATCCGCAGTAAAAATGTTCCATTAGCTGAATAACCGCTTCCTCGACTACTTTAGGGGCCTTGCCTGAGTTTTGAGTGGAAACTTCGGTTTTGTACCGGACGAATGCTCGCGAAGTGCTGTGGTTACATTCTCATTAAAATATACCCTCACGGAACGTCCACATGCGGAAGTATTGGTTGACACAAGATTTGAACAAAGAGACGGATAATGTAGCCTCGTGCATGTTTTAGAACCATTTCTATATTTGCACGAAATTTCAAAATACAGTGAAAGAAAAAATTAATCCACAGGGGAAAAGAGAAATCAGGCGAGAGACATAAAACTTGCCTTTCCTTTTGAATAGTACATTTTAGCATACTTGCAGCAAACCAAACGAGAGAATGCATTAGCCTATTCGTACTACCTTTTACTTAGTATTAATACTTTCATTCATCCTTAATGAAGGTTTGCCTCAATAAAAAACAAGGATTAATCCACGCGTAAGATCCACGACATATTGAAATACTTCCTTGTAATTGATTCTATTTACTCCCCAGTGTCATCACCAAATACGTATTATCCGATGCATTTGTGAAATAAAATATAGGAAACTATCAACAGCATGCTGCGGAAAAATAAGCGTTCTTTTAATTCCCTTGCTAGCCTTAGAGCGTTTATAAGAAAATGATCCAATGATCAATGTAAAATTAAAACATTTATTTATTTCACCACCAAAAAAGGCACAAAGGCTTTCACATTGGTTGTTTTCATAAATAAATAACAGGTAAAAGATAAAAAAATAAATAAGAAACAAATAGAAAACAAAATTATTGAACATAAGAAGGGGTATTATGGATTAGACAACGGTGAATCGCTCAGGAGGATTTGTATAACATAGTGGCATAGGAGAAGAGGTCCAGGGAAGAGAATTTTGAAGCAATGGAGTTACACAAAGATGGGATTCGGTAGAAAAGAGACGGTTGAGAGATGGAAATACGGAATCGCGGAATGTGAAGCAGAGAGTTATTTCGTAAGGTGCGAGGAGGAACGTGAAAACGAAAAAGAGGGAGAATTTCGTTTGTCCAGAGAGTACCCCTAAAGATTCTACGCAGAAACATGAGATCAGATAAGACACGGAGGCTAGTTATATTAGAAATCGGGAGGGAGGAAAGGATAGCGTCACGGGCATAATATCCGAATGTGGGGATTCGATGGCGGGCTACAGCAAGAAAGAAGTTGGCAGGGCGGTTGAGCAAATTTAGAGAAGTGAGGTACGTGGTAGAACAAGCCGGTCCATCTGAGCCGAAACAGGGTGTATTTGATTAAATCTCCAATTATTATGATGAAATAACTTTCTTGACATCAAATCAGCATCGTTATTCCAAATTCCTCCGAAGAATTAAGTTGAAAAGAAACATAGTAATCATCAGAAATAACAAGAAAACGACAGGAATAAGTATGCTGAGATTACGTGGAGTGAGAAAATTCAAATCCGCATATGGATACCAATGCTTGATAAAATTATAAGCATGGAATTTGTAATTTCCTTATTGATTGACTTTCATGGGAAGAAACTTTCATTTCATGGGAAGAAACGGACATAGCAGTGCAGTGGCGGATACATATTGGGGGCGCGCGACCCCCCTACGTACCCCCCCCCCCCCCCGCATTGCCGAACATTGTTGAACCACAATACATAGTAAATTTTTAATATCATAATATGGCATTGTCTTGTATATGTGTATAGCCAGTTAAAATAAAACTTTCTTAAACTTTGCTCGTGACTTGACTGTTAAAATTTATTACGATAAAAGTAAAAGTTGCTCAAATATCTTTAGCGCCCCCTTAGTTTTTTTTCCTGTATCCGCCACTGTAGAAGTGGAGATACCCACGAAAAATTCCTTTACATACGGCATTTCGCGAAACAAAGATTTTAATAAATTTCTACTGAAGGAGATACCGTGATCGTCATTTAAGTTGGAACTTGCGAAATACGTGCGCAGATTAGTCGAGAAAAATCTTGTCAAAAAAAATTGCATTTTTCCAAATTCCACTAAAAAATACTTCGGGAATAAAGTTACGAGAGAAAAATAAAACACGTTCCTCGTTAAACAAAGGTAAAGGGCCCCCGTGGGCCGAGATTAACAATTAAGCCAAAAAAGTAATCCTCGTCGAGAGATCATGTCACTGTTTCCACGGAAAAAAGACAATAACTTGATTTCACGACTTCTTTTTTTTAATTTCCCGGAATCCGCCGACGGCGATCCATAATTTCATTTCGCGGAGCTCAAGGGACGTCGCGAAAAACAACGAGCCACTTCTTTTAGGATCGAGATGAGATAATGTTATTTTATAAAGGACGGCGATTGTTTTTTTTCTTTCGTATCCCCTAAAAGTCGGCTTGAGTTGACAAGAGATAAAAAAAGTAGTCTCTCATGGAAGCCACCAGGTTTTGGGTGTGCTCACCGTTACGGCTGTCAGAAAAATTATTCCTTTTTTTTGCGCAGCGCAAATCCGCCATCTCGCTGAAGCGTTGTTTTAATCGGAAGTCCTACTTTGATCACGGAACGCCCGTAAAGAGAGAGAGATCATGCACTTGATACATCCCGTGATACATCCAATTTCCGATTTTAAGAGTTGAATAGGGCGACGTAATTCTACCCATTTCAAGCTGAAAAAAAACTAAGATTAATTAACTCAAGGTGTCCACTGAGTGGCATTTAGGAAATTCCTAGAAATTTAGATGTTTTCCAGGAGCATTTACTTTGTTTTACGGGTAGCTGGTGATAAGTTAAGGTACGGTGTTTGGAGGATGGGGATCGACAGCTTAGGTCATTTTCGCTATGAGGGAAGGGTATGGAAGGAAGGATTGTGAGAAACTCGGCTTCCGCAGTAGCCTGCTCTTAACGAAAAGCTCCAAGGGGATCACGGCTTAACGTCCCATCTTCATCCTCTCTTTCTCTATTTTACCCGTCACTGCATTAGGTATCGTATATGATGCACTGCACTCATAGACTGTTATTTCTGTAGGGTACAAATCCTCGTCTCTAACGCATGGTGTATCAGGTGGTATGGTATGGTATTTGGGGGAGGCGACCGACAGCTGAGGTCATTTGCGCCATGAGGGAAGGATAGGTAAGGAAGGGTGGAGAGAAACCCCGCGTCGGCATTAGCCTGCTCTTAACGAAAGGCGCCAAGAGGACCACGGCTTAACGTCCCATCCGACGGACGTAGTGTTGCACTTGACATGCCCTCCACACAACACTCAACCAGGGATGGGGCAGTCTCTGAAAATTCTCTGCCACCGACGGGATTTGAACCCGAGCCCACGGGGTGGGAAGCCAACACTCTAGCCACCACACCAACCCAATCCCCAGTTATTCTCAGTTTTACCAATGCACCAATGTAGTCTGTTGGCGAATATTGTTACTGTGTTCTAAACGTTTAAATAAATAAGTGAGTCATACTCTTGATTCGTACAAGGAACGTGTCTCTTTATTTTCCTAAAAATCCTGCTATTTGCCCATGAATTCCAAGTTTCCCATTTCTCTGGGCACTATCTTTCCTGAGCAACGCCAGGTGGTCAGCGAGTACTTAATATGACACAGTGTTTACGACGGCAAATTTTATTTCCATCCCCCAGGCATGCTTCAACCTTCGTAAGACTCCTTGCAATTAGGATAATAGATTAAAAAAAAACAACTTCTTCGTAAAAATTCCGGCAAATACGAAAAATAACAGTGCGTCTGTATCATGAAATCGTCTTCACAAATAGGTGAGGGAATCTTTCTCGTGAAGAAAAATTTAAGTTGGCCGCAGACTGTGGGGTGACCAGGAATTTCGTTTGGAAGGATCGAATACCAGGGTGGAAAAGTTTTGAAAAACAGTGTACCAAGTAGAGGATTTTAAACCAATTTTTACACTTCTCATAATAAAAAAACTTCATTTGTCAAAGAAATCTTTTGTATATTCATGATTTTTCAATATTTTTTTATGAAGGAAATAAATTGTGTTTTTTATATTTTGAGGATAGGGGGAGGGCCCGGAACCCCCGGACCACCATCTCGCTAAGCCACTGGCCACAGTTAGATTTCTTGGAAAGAGTTTTTAGAAAGAAAAAATAATCATTGTGTCGAGGAAAACGATGGACAATTATATCGGAAAAAAGAGACTCGCTTCGCAACACGTTGACTATCTAACTTGAAATTAACTCCCCAAGGCACAGTAGATTTTTGTATGCGTATCTTTTCTTCAACTGAACGAGTCTAAATAAAAAAAACGGCAGTTGACGACGACAATGAACCCATTCATTTATCAGGATCCACTCAAGGCACCAAAGTTGAGGCGGAGGGGGATGCCCTAATTTTCTCTCACATAACAAGGCGCAAAGTCAAAACGAAAGGACATGAATGCCTATTTTAAGTACCGAGTTGGAAACCTCAATCTCAATTTCTCATCTCTTGCGGATCTCTCGGGGGAAACGACGAGAGTCTCGTCTGCGAAATAAATAAATAAACAGAGGCGGGACAAAGCGGAAAACTTTTCCCATCGGGCAACCCTCAGTAGAAGGTAAACCGCCTCTGTCCCCGGCCATATAGTGACGGAGAATACGAGCCCTATCGCCCTCGACGGAAAGAGATTCGAAGCCTTTTTTGTGGAGACGGCGAGACACCAGCACAGAGCTCGAGAAGTCCTTTACTTACGCCCCCCGGCGTGTCGGAATCTGCCTGGCCCACACGTCTGGGATATATACCGAAATGTGAGAACATATCACGATATTGAAATACATGGGGATCGGGTTGGTGTGGTGACTAGAATGCTGGCTTCCCATCCCGTAGACTCTGCTTCAAATCCCGGCAACGGCACAGAATTTTCAAAGATTGCCCGATCCCTGCTTGAATATTAGATGGAAGACATTTCAAGGATAACACTCCGTCCGTCGGATAGGACGTTAAGCCGTGGTCCTTTTGGCGCCTCTCGTTAAGAGCAGGCAAATGTCGACGCCGGGTTTCTCTCCACCCTTCCTTTCATACCCTTCCCTCACGGCGAAAATGACCTCAGTTGTCGGTCGCCTCCTTCAAATACCATACCATTGAAATATATTGGGATTCCAACATTGATCATGGCCTATTGGCGATGCATGGACGCAGTGGCGGATCCAGAGAGGGTCTGCGGGGGGATAGAGACCCCCCTAGGTTATCCAATGTACATTAGATGAAATGGTATTTTTGTTCAGTTTTCGAATATGTACAGGAGGGAAAAGCCTCGAAAACTGGAATAAAAACGTAATGCATTATTGAAACTTACAATGAGGTAAAATTACAAAAATGTGCATTAATTCGTGTTTTAAAAACCTAATTATACTGAAAATTAGCAATGAGAAAACCTTAAAGAGTTATTACAAGCATCGAAATTCTCAAAGCTTTCGTAACCTTCCGGACCCTCACCACTGCTGGGAGGAAAGTCCCACATCGAACCGTTGTCCGTATCCTGGATCCGCCGCTGATCCAAAGATCGACTAAAATCATGATGCATATTATCACGATAGCACAAATCAAAATATCCCGTCCAATTAAAATATCGAGATAAAACGTCGTGATATACCATTCGATAAAAAATCACCACTTCATAAAAATCAAGACGCATCATGTGATAAATATTTGATACATCATTTGATGATCCAATGTATGCATTGTGATGCAAATTTCAAATGTTGATCAAATTATGCAAATGATATTTTATGGGGAGGAGATTTTTCATTAGGAGGTTCGTCACGATGTTTTAACATGCATTACTACATTTTATGTTCAGAAGACTAAAACTTTTGACTGTATTCTTTGCGCCAATTTGCCATCCCAAGTCTCTAATGATAAACCACCGCAAGAATAGTTAAAATATACCAAAATGCAGTCTCTAATTAATTACTCAAGAGAACTAGCTATCACAAAGAACATTAAAGAAGTTTTCATGACTCATTCATAAAACTTCGAAGTAACAGTGGAGGTGAAACCAGGAAGATGACGAGAAGGGAGAATTACCTTAAACGGAGTTGTCTCAACTCCATCAGAGCCTCCAGATATACAATAACTCATCTTTGAGCCCCGTTTACAATGGAGTAAGCTTCATTCAAATAGAAGGGAAGGAACTACTTGAAGCGTAATAAATTCTCTATCCCCCAAGAACGTAATGAGCGCTCACAGCTTTACACACAATAATCAACATATGCAGCAAATACAACACACAACAAAATACTCACAATACATTTCGGAATATAACAAAGTTTTGCAAGATAACAACGTGAGGAAATGAATTGTGAAACAAATATATGGAAAGTAAAGAGGAGAGAAGTAATTCAACACAATGAAAGGGGGGAATACTTCGATTCGAGGAAAGACTAAAACTCTAACAAGTTAAATGGGATTGCTTCATCCGAAATAACACAGTAATATGGCAATTGACTGCTGCGTGGAAATATCATTCCCACAAATGATGACTAGATAACCATACGGAAAATGTTGAGGCTAATTGGCGTAACAGTCTTGCCGAAACGTTGAATCATTGGATTATATTAAAAAAATACTTTTTCTCTTGATACCTTCTAGCGCAGGGGTTCCCAAACTTTTTTGTACCACGCCCCCCCCCCCTGCTACACATATCAGCTTTCCATTTTGCAATACCCTATTTCCACGGTGCCGTACATACCAACTCCTACTTGCACAAGTACTTGTACTCGTACAAGTATGTGCCTACTTGATACGGTGAGTAGGTAGATTTTTTTGTTTTGTTGAATGCGGTAACGCAGAATGGAAAGATTCAATAATTGTACGTATAATGAAAATTAAAACAAGTATTACATGAAAAACGAATATAAATACTGATACAGAATTTAACATTGTAACACAGATACATTTTCAATTTAAGGAAGGTGAAACAATAGGCCTAGCTACTTACAAAAACAAAACATAACATGTAATTTAGTGAGATGGGTGCGCTTGCATGTTCTGGATAAGTTGACAGATCCTGGGTTGAGTTTCAAACAAAGCACAGCGTAGGTCACTTTCGACATCAAGTTTGTTGCGGTACTTGGTTTTGATCGCCACAAGAGTTGAAAACGCTTTTTCGCACATGTATGTTGTCGAAAAAGGCAAGTACATCCGAACAGCTTTCTCTGAAACTTTTTCAAAGATATGAGGAAATTATTTTTGTAATTTTTTTTATTTATTTCATTTGGGTGTCACGCCCCCCCTGGACTTTCTCCACGCCCCCCAGGGGGTCGCGCCCCCCAGTTTGGGGACCCCTGTTCTAGCGCATCTAGCCTAGGGTAAAAGACCTAATGAAGAACATATCATGTTAATGTTCGTTCGAGAATGGATCAAAGTCACAATTATATGAGCCAATCTGAAGTACTTAATACCAATCGTGAACAGCAAAAATATTGATTACGTCGTCATAAATTTTCGTAACTAAGATGCAATTTCCAGAATTCTAAAAAAATATGTAAATTCTTTAATAAAAGTATTAAATCTCTCATTTATGGCAATTTGAATAGACCGTTTACAGGAAATAAATGGTATCCAACCACTGCTTTTGCGTTAATATGTAAGATATATATTAATTATTAATGGCAACGGTAGTTTCCCTACTTATTCATGTCATCATTAATATATCCACATCCTCCAAAATTACGGGATGAATTCATACGGAATGTCATCCAATACCTAGCTCGAACTTTAAATTGATAAAAGAGCCGGAGAACGCGGAATATCTTCAGCCACAAAATTTCCATTCGTACTCGACAAAACATTCGACGCGATGATCCGAAATTTCAATCGCCCAGCTGCGTGTTTCTTTCCCCTTCGGGTTAAAAAATTCCCAGAGGCGGAACGCGTTCAATTCGCGGCGGAAGCATTCAGTTTGGCATCTTTGATACGGGTTTATGCTCGATTTCTTTTATTACCACTTCGCCGTGAACGAAAAAATAAAGCTGCGAGCAAAAAAATAATACCTTTGCTGAGGCGGCAACAGCTGGAGATACAGAGAGGAGGAAGACAAGAGGGCGTTTTGGGATTGCATACGGAAAAGAAAAGAGTCAAAGAGGAAAGGCAGAAGTTAAGTCGGCGGTTTAGAAAGGGATAGAGAGGTGGCGGGAGGAGGCTGGAGTTGGCGCCGTATCCTCTCCAATCTCTCGTGTGCGAAGCGCATTCGAACGGATTACTGCGGCGAGGTGCTTTGGAGAGCTGCGCCTTAATTCGCATATCAGGGAGTGGAAGCAAAATGGATTTACCTAACGGAATATTATCCCTCTGACAAACATTTACTGAAGGTATAGCCACGCAAATAAGGTAATGATGAAAAAAGTATTTATAAAATTACAGTAGGTATTTAATCACAAAAACAGAGATTACAAAATATTTCAAATGTAAAAATATTATTTACTCATATAAAATAAAATCATTTATTGTGATTTCCTTAATATTTTAGAGCTCTGAATAATACAGAGGCTTAAAATATAAGGTTAAAAAAATATATTTACCAATTCACTAATTACCCTGCGTAGATTCTTCACGGGTTAAAATAAGTTAAAACAGGCGTAGTAGGGAGTGCAAGCGAAATTAAGCTAACGGGATATTCTCTCTCTGACAAAACATTACTGAAGGTATAGTCACGCAAATAAAGTAATGGTGAAAAAAAGTATTTATACAATTACGTTAGGTATTTAATTACAAAAACAGAGATTATAAAATATTTCAAATGTAAAAATATTATTCTCTCAATAAAATAAAATCATTTATTGTGATTTCCTTAACATTTTAGAGCTCAGAAGAATACAGAGGCATCAAATATAAGGTTAAAAAATATTGAAGTCACTAATTACCTACCCTACGAAAATTCTTCATGGGTTAAAACAGGCTATCTTTGGAGACCAAGGCCGTAATTGGTGTAATAGAAAGTGCAAGCGAAATAGATTAAGCTAACGGGATATTATCCCTCTGACAAACATTTACTGAAGGTATAGTCACGCAAGTATAATCACAATTGCGGTGGGAATTTACTTAAAACAAAATTCGCATCAAAAATATTTCAAATGTAAAAATTTTATTTACTCATTAAAATACATCCGTCATCGTAAAGTCCTTGCCAGTTTACAGCTCAGAAAGTTACCTTGGCTGAAAATATAAGGTTACAAAATATTGAAGTCACTAATTACTCAGCGTAAATTCCTCACGGCTTTAACAAAAGCCATCTGACGGGAAAGTCTGAAATATTTCATTACTCTCAATGCCCTGGTAAATGGTGTACATAAGTGCGTTTATAAGGAATAATGTATCTACACTATGGTACAGATTATGTCAACTTGATTTTCCTCGATTGCCGATAGATTTAGAGGATAGGAGGACAATATGCAATCGTGCAATTATTTATAAAGAATTACCATATTTCATACGGAAATAAAAATAAACTGTTCCCCGTGACTGAAAAGTGGAACAATTGTCACGATCACGTCTTTTTCACGATCCTTATATTATCAGGACATTTTTTACTCATCGATAAAAAGGTATGAAACACTTTTCCTATCAGTATTGAAGAATACAAAAAAAAAAAAACAAAAACAAGAGGGTTAGTAGAAAGGTTGAAAGGGTTTTGAAGGACCCTAAGTTACAGCGGCCTACAGAGAATCGCAAAATTATAATAAAGGAGAATATGAGTACTGGGGGATGCCTGAAGAGTGATTATCCCATTACCAAATCTAATGAAAGGTAGTATTCGCCTACTCTACTTTCAAGAAAAATACGATTTGAAAAACATGATAAGCGATTCTTTTGCACTCTTATAATTTTCAACTTTTTTCCAAGACAAAATGCTGCAACATACCTCATTTTTTATTGAAGATAGAAAAATATGGAAGACGATACCCCTACAGTTGCATTTACCCTAACACCTTGAATCATCTGGAGAACATTGGGAAAACGGACTTTTCTAGCGGGTGAGAAAAAGAGGAATGCCGACGTAGGGGAGCTAAGCAAAAACAGTTCCCTTCTGTTACCAGTGCAAAGAATGAAATAACGCAGAGTGAAAGGGTAAATTTGCGACGTGGAGAGGACTTGAAGGACTATAAAAAAAGGGCTGAGAGACCCTAGAAGATTGCGGTCGTGAATGGGAGTCGGGATAATTTGAGAGGCGAGAAAAAATTGCCTAAGCCGGAGAAGTCTGTGGCGCAAGAAATATTCATTCCGAGTGTTCTTCCAATTTCTCAAGAGTAAGACTGGAAATTTATAGACGCTGAACTTTTCTTCTAAGATATCCTACGAGCAAAATAACCCGCAAAATTTTGACTGAAAAAAATTCATCAATTCATATCCACTCTTATCCCAGAATTATTCTGACAAGAACACGATTGCTGCATTGAAATTGAAAACATTAAATAAAACTGTATGTTAAATAGTGTGACTAAATACTGGTTTCAGGTAGAGTTGAGATAAAAAGACATTACTTCACAAGGATAAGGAACGTTACAAAATTGTTGAAGAGGTACTCAAACTAATCGGCTGCTAAATGGGACACTAATGGTAAATTATTATTAAAAGTATTCTACCGACTAGGGTAGGTTTCCTTGGAGTGCTTGAGAAACATCCTGGCAGCCTCCTCTACTGGACTTCCCTCTTCAATTCACAACAAAGCCTAATCCCTTTTATTCCACATAAAAAATCCAATTCTCTTCCTTCCTCTCCCTCGTTTACCCAACATTCTACCCTCTAACACTGTTTTCTTCATCCCCTTCCCGCTAAGTACTCGCTTCATCCATATTTTCTGTCCTTCTATCTAGAAACTGCCTCTCCATACACAAATGATCAATTATGACCTAATAACGAGAGGTTCTTTTGGAGCTATCACGTAGCATAATGTATAAAAATATATGAATTGGATGGATGAGGCAGATACTTTGTGGAGATCCATTATGAGATATGAAGTGAAACAATTGGAAAGTGCAAAGTGTTTCACTTCATATCTTATAAAAATATAGTGCATATACATAGGCATTAGTTGAAACATTGTGTTGAGGTCCACGTTTCACTCATCCGTAATTCATTTTATCCGTTATTTATTTTATTTATTATCCGTAATTCATTTTAGCCTCCGACTACATCAGAGCGGACCAGCATATCCGAGAAAAATGGAGCTCAAGTCTTTCTTTTGTGCTAATTTCTCCAGACACATTCATTTGCCTCCTCTCCCCATAAAACAATCCCCACTTTACCCAGAATTTAATCAGCAACCACCTTGGAAGGGATGAGAATGGAGTTGGGACGTTAGAGAAAGGTGGGTACGTTATTATGCATGGTGGAGAGAGAGTGAGTGAGACACACCAGAGACATTCCTAGACAAAGGCGTTCCCTAGCGTTTGTCAAAACAAGAGACGGCGGCGCTGCGAAGATTGCCACAATTTTTCCGACGACGAGAGATAAAAGGGAGGATTTTGTGGTAGCGGGAAGATTTCATGGCGGGAAAGAAAGAGAGGGCAGATCTGCGACGGAGGATTGAAGAAAATACAATGAAAGAGATGTAAAAAAACACGCTTTTTCCAAAAACAGTGTAAAATGTTGTAAAAAGTTAAAAATAAGCTTATCATCGCTTGAAGATTAAAGGGTGGTTGCTGATTAGACTTATAAATGAGAGTTGAAGATACAGAAAGGTGATTAAGGATCGGCCCGCAATATTAATAGAACAATCTAAACCTAATCATCACCCACGCTTTGTTCTCCGAGCCATTTAAAGCTTATTTTCTACTTTTTACTGCATTTTATACTGTTTTTGTAAAGAGCGTAGTTTTCTTACATCCATTTTATTTTATTTTTTACTTTCTACTTTCCACCTTTGAGAATGGCATAGCGTGTACTGACTAAACTTGGGTTCGACCATTGAAAAATTTGTGGAACTCACAATATTAGTATTAGTGTATCTATGATAATATTTCCTTCTACTTTTAAGTGGTGAATAGTGTAATCGATTAAACCAGAGCTGTTAAAGAAATATAGGCAAAAAATTATAAGTAACGCCATCTATTGAGAAAATTTAGCACTATTTTTCTATAAGGAATTTTTTTTAATAATTTCAATATTGTATTGCATCATCAGAAGAAAGAGAGTGTGCAATATTTCAAGCCGATGGGAAGTGGGTTAAAAATTAATCACAAGATTCCATGGATGAAACAGACGAAGCAAGTCAAAAGAAAAAGCGTGTGACAAATAAAAGGAATTACAACTGAGCCCAGTGTTTTCTCTGGAGTGGCTGAGATGATTCTTTTACCACGGATATAAGGGCGAGGAGGGATTACGGAGATGGAGGAGATTGGACTGAGGGTGAAAGACGAGGAAAATCACCGTCGTAAGCCGGCAGAAAAATAGACCAGCGGCGACTGTGAGGGAACGAAACAATGAGATAGGAAAAAAAATACTCCCGGCTTCAATATAACGTTTGTCATAAGAGCCGACTTTAAGAAGGAACGGCATTGGCAAAAAAAAAGTTCTTGGCCAGAAAAGAAGCTATAAAACAGAAAACCCTCAAAAGAAAGGCCCATGTTGGTTCGGAACTTATCAATGGACAAAGTAGGATATAATACGGAAACATTTATATGAGAAACTTAATTAAACTTAAACAAAAGAATGTTTACATTTTAGTCAATGGACAAAGTAGGATATAGGACGGAAACATTTATACAAGAAAATTAATTAAACTTAAACAAAAGAAAGTTTATATTTTAGTCAATGGACAAAGTAGGATATAGGACGGAAACATTTATACAAGAAAATTAATTAAACTTAAACAAAAGAATGTTTAAATTTTAGTGTGCAAATGTCAATCTTTATTCCACACTGGACAGCAAATTAACCCATTATAAAAAATTGTTGAAGGCCAAAGGCATTTATTACATATTGACCGGTCATAGTAAACTTAATACAGGATTTGATCTGACAATGAATTCGGAAAGAACTAATTTCGAATGGAAATATGGAGAAAGGGCTTGGCTAGAATTTAGCTTAACACAACTGCAAAGTAAGAGAGCGGACTATATGCTGGTTACCATCGATTCTTTTCTTTAAATACAAAAAATAACTGTATTCTGGAATGACGCTAAAACATGTAATACATAGGACCATAAACGAATGCACATAATAATGAGGTATTAACCTTTTAAGTGAAAGGAGATAACGTCGTATGCCACTGAAATCACGACCAAATACATGCTATACCGCAAGCCGCATCAAAAGGCGTGAGGCAGGGGGTGTTAAGGCACCAGCCGTTAACATATAAGAGAGGAAATGCTCGAAAGAAATTACAACTAGCATCAATTAAACTCTTTTATTGTTTGGGGGAAAATCGAATTCCTATACCTTTCCGTTTGGGTATCTCTCTCAATGTTTTGTTTCTGTTGGACGTGGAAATATAGCGGAGACTTCTAAAATGATGTTCTCCGTGTCGCACTTAAAGATATCTATTCTGAATTGCTCCAGCAATGTATGCCTAGCACGCAGACTCAGAGTCTCTAGCGGTTCCAAGCCTAATTCGCTTATAATATGTCAAACGCTTTCTGCAGGTCCGTAGCAGTTTTTGACGAATCGCAGTTTTCATTTGTACTTCATTAAGTTCACGTATTACGTCCTTCTGCGCCATTTTGTTCTTGAAAGAGGAATGCGATCTTAAAAATAAAAGCACTAACAGATGCCTTCCAAAAGATGTTTCACTATCTACGGGTGGGAACATCAAGAGGAAGGGATTGGTTTAAAAATTTGGTGAAAAATGGTTAAAATTGCTAGTGAAGATTAAAATTACAAATATAAGGGACACAAAGAACTAGAGAACGCGTAGGAGGCAATATAAGAGCAAAAAGGAAGCAAAAAGAAGAAAGTGTTCATTCAGTCATGATTTGATTTATTTCTTTTACCTGGCCCAGATGAGGCCGCAATCCGGCCACCTCTTCCCTTGGACCAGGGCTTTTTACATGGTATAGTGATTTAATGAGCATGGTATAGGCACGAATGCCGATAAGTCCATTATTGTTGATGCCAAGATATATAGTCAAGTCAGGAGGCTGCCGGTGTGGAGAGACTCCCTTCGTCCACCGATGTAACTTCCGAAGCCTCCTTTGAGTGTGGAGATATGAAAACGAATTTAACAAAACCTTCTGTTACCTTACTCGTAGAATAAATGCAATTTCATATACCTACTTGAACGGTAGCCCGTATTATATACACACATAGATGTAAGCGAATATGCATTTGATGAATCCGAAATAGAAATATGCCCACGGAATTTCAATTCGCTTCTCGCCCTTCAAAATCGAATTTTAACCTCTGCCGCGTCACATCGCATTGAATTAAAATCCGAATCCAAATTTATGGAGAGAAAAATCGACTGCGACCGTAGGGTTCCCTAAATCTCGCCGCGGCTTATGAATAAATCATCAGATTCCAGGGCGATCAAAAGCAAATCAACGCCGCGCTGTCGAGGGAGGGATATTAAGTGAGGAGATGGCACCAGAGGGCGCCTCTCGTCATCGCACTCACTCTGCAAAATCAGAATAATAACCCTAAGGATGGCTTTGATAGGTGAGGGTAGATCTCACCTCAGACTAAGCCATAGACGTGACATTCAAGTCAGTGGCGTAGCGAGGGGGGTTATGCGGACACCCCCCACCCAAATATAAATACACAATTACTTTGTATTAGTACAATTGGGCATTGCAATATTTCCACTGAGTTTTATTTTGACACTACGCGTTTCGTTGTTACAAACAACATAATCAAGTGTAACATAGAGTATTAAAGAGTTCTTCCTTATATAGATATTGGTGCTTGAAGGGAGGGGGTAAGGTGGACGACGGGGTTTGAGTGTAGAGAAGTGGGGATATTGAGGGTTGTGGGAGAAAGGATCGTTTTTAAGGGTTTCGGAAGAGGACCCGATCCTCATAAAAGTGAACAAAATATTGAATAATCATGAATTTACAAAAGATTTTTTTTAAAGGGAAGTTTTTTCGATAATTAAAAAATGTTAAAATTATTTTAAAACCCTCTACTTAGTACCCTGTTTTTCAAAAATGTTCCATCCTGGTTTTGGGAACACCCCCGAACGAAATTTCTGGCTACTCCACTGATTCATGGTTACGTTCAACACAATCTCAGGGCCACGGGGATCAGCTGCTATTCATGGCCACCAACGGAATACCGTGAATGTATTTTAATGAATTGTGGCCGCGGATACTTTGTGGCAGTACATTGTAGGATATGAAGTAAAGATACACTGCAATTTTCAGATGAATATTTATGTAATAATTTTCAAATAAATATTCATGTGTAAAAACCCAAAGTATCTTTACTTCGTATCCTTCCTTGAATTTATCTCAGCGTCTTTCCGGAATTTCGGAACATGCGACCCAATTCAGACTTGATGTCTCAGTATAATTTCTAAAAGTTGTTTTTTGCTCTTGTGGAATAGCTGGGTCTCAGAAACGGATTTTAGAGCACGGGAATTACTCATTTATACAGTTTTCTCCCTGATAATAAATAAAATTATATTTGTAGGCGATAATTTCATTTTTAAATTATATTAATAGACTTAGCGGATGCATTTTGAAATAAATGATGATTCAGTGGATTTCAGGGTACAACAATGCACAAACGTTGCATAGTATCTCGAAGTAAGAATGCTAAATCTATCACCTTCTTTGAGTCGTGGGGTGGGCACACGAGAACACTTTCATCTTCGACTTCACCGTTTTTAATTGGTTGAAAACCTTTTTCTATGAAACGCTGACGATTCATCATTCACCATTCCCTCTCCTATCCCTGAGGACACACTTCAAAGTCCTCGAAAACGTGTAGACTGGAAATCGAACGAAGCATCGCATCGCAAAACCCTTTAAGCTCGTTAATTTGGCTTCCGTTCTCTTGATTGTCGTCCGACGACCCTAGAGACGAAACCCAGCTAACTCATCGACCCCCTCGCTTGCCAGCATTCCTTTGATTTCCGGTGATTCGTGCGCTGCGAAAGCAATTAACAGATTCCGTGACTTTTTTATTCGAATCCTTCGTTGATGTCGCCCATGAATAGCGAAGAGATGCGTCAATAGGGGTTATGTATAATAGGCTAGGTTAGGTCATATCTCTATAATAGGTCCCCAGCAAACTCTAACCCCTAAATATGTCGAACAATAATAATGCGCCTTAATACTCCTCACTTTTGACTTCATGCATAGTTCACAAGCATCACACATACTACGCAGGAAATGCGTGTTAGATATTAAAACGTGTGAGAATACGAAAAATCAAAGGCAAAAGAAATAATTTCGAAGAAAAATTCTTCCCAAATGAGTTTTTAATCTTATCCAGACGACAATTATAAAGTGATTTGATTTATTTCTTTTTCCTGGCCCAGATGAGGCCACAACCCGGCCCCCTCTTCCTCTGGACCAGGGCTCTCTTTACAAGGTAATTAATACGGAAATGAAGGAGTAGAGGCATCCGTAAAAAAATAATACGATGGTAGATAATAATTAATATTTAAAAAAATTACCTTAGAATTTTAAGGATATATTTATTTTAAAACTGAGTAGACGTCATGAGAACCTCATTTCTGTAGAAAATTTGGGAGAAATCACCACTGTCATGGTTTTATTGTACCAGAAATTCGTTTCCTAACTTATACAGCATACCGCATTCTTAATACCCTCGGGAATTTTCCAGCAGGGTGACTAGAACGCTTTCCGTCGTTTTCTGAAAATATGAACAGAGTTATCCAATTTTAGCCATATCTCGCCCTTTAAAAACCAGTAGTTGAGCGTATAAATTTTATGATCAGCTATGCAAAGAAATCTAAAGACAAAATAATTAATTAAAATGTAGATGCGTTTCCCGTTTATCCCGTAGGGGTTTTCACTACAAGAGAAATATTACAGGCCACACATTCCTACCTGCCCAATGAATTCTGGCTACAGAGGTGGTATTTAATTAGAGAGCTCTTCGGCTGGAATATCTGTTAATAAAAAACCCACATTTGAGCTTATACTTTCTTATGCAATACCTTTAGGCCCTTACCTACTTTTTTTTTTACTCAAACGCTGATAGAATACGTCAAAATCGTTAAGATTTCTATGAAATGTTGGGTTTCAGCGGACAATTCTGGTGGTATTCCAAGCAGTGCCATCTTTTAGCCTTTTTAGTACTATGCACGTCCGATGCTAGTTTTCGTTTATTTCTCCGTTGCGTTTAGTTTACTATTTGAACTTCAAAAGAAAGAGTTGTTAAGGTTGATTTAATGAAGCGAGAAATAAAGAAATTTGTTTTGTTCAACAAAGCTAAAGCTAACATAAGTTCTTTAGTTCGTTCGCTTCGTCCACTTAAATTCCATGAAGATTCAAGACCCATAAAAATTGTTGATATAATTTTTAATAAAAGTTCCCAATGTTCTAAAATCTTTAAATTTGGCGAGAAAGTTCTCTTCCAGCCACACAAGTGTGTTACGAATGTCCATTCCCTGCAGGAAGTAATACTGTGACATGGATAAATCAAAACCTCCTGTTTCAGCATGTAGAACAATTGGTTTTACTGCAGGAGAATTTGAAAGGATCAAATTTAACACGATTAATTTACCTATATAGTAATCTTTATTATAATTGTGCAAATGCCTCTACTCAGGGCTCTCTCGATCAGTTTGGATACATATATTTATTATATTGACTACATACTACTAGAGGTTAATTCTTTCCAATTGTGCTTATGGAACTTTTTAAGAGACATTAATTTTAATTCATCTCCACATTCTCATACAAATACCATCAACGTCCCTCATTATCTTTTCCATAGACATCAAGCTAAGCATTCACAATAGAACATTAACAAGGGTATGGAAAAGTGAGAATAATTGGAGAATACATTATCGTATTGCCTGGTCCAGGAATTACCATAATCGACTAGACTCGATACTCGACTCGATACTCGATTCTCGACTCGATATCACTACTCGCACATCCCTACTATTTATATATGAAACCGTTTAAGTGTTTATTATTTAGTTTAAAGATGAGTATGTATTACTGTAATACTAATTCGCTATTCTGAATAAATATATAATTTGGGTATTTAAATTGCCATTGTTATTTTATTCCATTCAATTCCTAAATTTTAATGACAGCAATGGAAAAAATTCTGGGAAAAAGCGCTGGGGAAAATTCCACGCGCAATTACAAGTATTCCTCCAAATTCTAATTTTTCTGCAAGGGCCGTCAGGGAGGGTAATCGTTCACGGTATTCGCCTTACATTGTGTATATAAGAAGAGTAATGACCATCATTGCTCACATAAAAGACCATTTGGAGCATGGATGTGAAAGGAATAGACAAGAGAAAATCATTTTTTTAAATGATTTACAAAAAAGTCTCACAAGTAACGTGCCCAAGTCTCTCACCAAAGAGTTGCTTTCAAACAAAGCATTGTGATTTTTAAATTAAAGTATTATAATTAAATATTCCTAAATTTTAATGAGAGCAGCGCTACTGAAAAATCGATATCCCTCCTGTTAGTGTGGATAAGAATCGGTGGCATCGGAATCGAAACGGAGTGGAATTCACTCATTCCTTAAAATTGCATACCACTCACAGCAATAAATTTTATGGAAACATTTCGCACACTCGAATAGTCTATTGCGATCATCCACCTGAATACGCCTCGGTATTGAGCTAAAGCGGTTGCAATGACTTTGGAGAAGACAGGAGCTAAATGAGGGACCAGGTGAAGCATGGAGCAGACGGGAGCGGAAGGGGGCGAGGGGAGGGAGGTCAGTGACCGCTGAGATTTTCCCACGCGAAGCTCGCCTGCCGTCACAGAGAGAAAGAGAGAGAGAGAGACACACACACATGGGCGGCGTGGAGACATTACCGCAGTATTACTGCCATGAACCGACTACCTGCCCGCGATACTCACGACGCATTGCAAATGAAAAAAAATAAACAAAACTGAATGAAAAAAAATGAATGCATTTAATGACGTGCGGTTGAATACGACATGACGTGACCCAATGCGATATCTTGAGATCGAACCGGAGTTGAAGGAGATGAACCACTATGTACCATATTATTATGATCCATTCACGCCATATTCAGGCGACAGGAGTATCAAAAATATTTTTAGTTCCATATTATGCGGATATACGTTGATAACTCCTGCAATTGCACGCAAATATAAACGTTTTATGATTACTTTTGAACTTTTTTAAAAATTCAATTGGCGATAGGTAATATCAAAAAGTTTTTGATAGTGAAAAAGAGGAAATATTTTTACTAGAGCTAATAGAGAAGGTATGAATTGAGATTTAGGTTACTGTTTAGAAAAAAATCTGCCTTTTCAAAAATATTATAAAATCAGGTTATTTACTTTAACCTTAAGGAAATAGTTTGATTCATAAGTTACATATAAGTACGATAAAAGAAATAGCGTAATAAGTTTTAGTTAAAAAAAATATATTTCAATTTACTAAATTTATTGTAAAAATGAGACTTAGCAACCACAAACAACATTCAGAAGTCCTGAAGATGAGCCCCGAGTCGGAGCTTGAAACGTTGGTTATTGTGGATAAATTAATCCGGTTGGAATCCCGAGAAGAGTTTACTTGGTTTAACTTCACTATTTAATGCTCAAAATACTGCACAAGATGATGGGAATTAAATTTATGGCAATAAGGGACAAGGGATTTCGACTGAGGCTGGGGAAAATTTGAGGCAGGGGTATGAGGTGGCTAGGTCAGACAGGCCCTTCCTCTTGAGGATCAGCAACAGTGACAAAAGGAAACGACAAAGTAAGGGGTAAGGAGGGGAACAATAGGATCGCCAAGGATAATGGCGGAGGCGAAGAGACAAAGAAACGGTGCTCTTACTTATTCTCAGGATGCCCGCGCTCACCTCGATGCAAAATAGGCTACGCCTCTCCAACCGGCTTTTGGAGAGAAAGAAGTGGCGGAAGCAAGTGTGGATGGGGAGGAAAAGGGAAGGAGAGGGGAGGATTAAGGAGGAGGAATAGAGGAAAAGAGAGGAATGACGCTCGAGGACCGGTCGATTTCTCGAATTGCGGGGAATCCCCCCCCCCAGTTGAGTCACACGTCTGGAGAGGAAGGTGGAGAGGTTGGAGGGGTAAAGTCTACCAGCAACCAGTGATCGAAATGGAATTTCCACGATGGAGAAAACATTAATATCAAGGCTGATAAATTCTAGGGTAGAGAGATGGTCTACCTCCATTTTTGTTCGATTTTGTTGCAGAGAAAATTGAGAGGATAATTGACAAATGTGATTTGGGAGGTTTCATGATGAATGAGAGAATAATTCCATTTTTAGCATACGCAGATGACTATGTTATCATTAAAAGGAGTAATGCAATTAGTAGAAGCAGTAACAAGAAAAGTGGGCTTGTTGAATCAAGCAATCAAAATGCCAATCCTTCAAAAACTGAATATTTCAATGTTGGAAGGAGAATAAATCATGATAGAAACATTAAAACTGGCAATAATTACTACAAGAGAGTGCAAGGAATTAAATATCTATGTACCATTTTGAGCGAAAACTCCTCCAGCGAAACGGAAATGAAACCCAGACTCTCAAGCAGTAAATAGACGCCTCTATGCACTCAATAGGTTTTTCCGGTGAACTTAAAATAAGATTAAACTAAGTACTGATCTTTCCCGTTCTTTAAATGGATGCCAATCAGGGAGCGCCGGGAACGCAGACCTGAATCGATTAACGATATTTGAAAGAAGAGGGCTACGGAAGGTTTTTGGCCCAGTCCATGATGTAGAAGCAGGAGAATGGAGAAGACGACATATTGAAAAATAATACAATCTGTATAAACAACCGAACACAATAGGAGTATTAAGGAGTAGGTGGTTGTAATGGTTTGGACATGTGGTTCGAATGAGTGGGGAAAGATTTCCGATGGCAGTGGATATGATAATAGAGGGAAGGAGACCAGAGGGGAGACCTCCCGAGAGATGGATAGATGGAGTTAGGGAAGATTTGAAACGGCTAGAAACCTGGGCGTACTGGCGGAACATAGCAGAGGACATTAGAGAATAGAAAGCTTTAGTTGTATCACCGCGCGGTCCGCTGGGCCTGATCGCGTTAAGTAAATCAAAGCAAAATGAAGATAAATTCTTAAAGTTTCTTCTTCTTACAGCTAATTCTTCAGGGAAGCTGTCAAGTAAGGGAATTGTTCAGGGTTTTTTGCCTTACATCCTGAAGAATATTGGGAGTCATTGGCTACATAATAGAGCATTGACGTGAAAGGAAAGTTTACGATTCAAATCATAGCCAATGATTTACAAAAAACGTCTCAAAATGGAAGGTACCCAAGTCTCTCCGATAAATCGGGTTCAAGCTTCGCAGTGTGATAGAAAATAGAAATTTATGAGATACTTGTTCTGGCAGAAGCGTTCAATGACGTTTAAATTTCGAGATACATATTATCGATAGGAACTAAAAAAAAAACGCCTACATTTATGCGATCCACGATACTACAATATCGTGTATATCGTATTTTTAAGAGCATTAACTAATTAAGGTTGGTAGAAAAAGTGCGATTATAATTGTCTGAAACAATTTTTCTCAAAATGTGTGAGATTACGCAATCGTTTTGTTGATACTCAGTTGCCGGATCGGCTTGGATTGCGAGGCTATATCCAACCATATCTAGCCGGGTACAAGTGAATCCATTCCTTAACTTGGATCTGATGCTTTTCAACGGGTCTCTGCCTTAATTTTGATATCATAATTTAAAAAATACCCTGTTTTTGTCAATCGCGACAACATTTCAGATTCTCTGTCCCGAAAACCAAATTATATGTCGAAACAACGTAAAATACTGTATAAAAATACCAAGTATGTCGTATGGAGGATTAAATACACGACATTTAAATACCCCTACAACAGAGGAAGATGGAATTAAAATTTTGAAGCATAAAAATAAATAAAAAATACACCAGCATGCAGACAGGACGCTCGCCTAAAAGAGAACTTTATGGTAAACGGGTAGCTTAGTCAAAAGACCAAAATGTAATAAGAGACGGAAGCTGTTTTGGATCCCATACAAGAAAAACCGATAGATTCAACGAACCAAAAATACGAGATGTGATTAAAAATGATGAGCCACTTTTCCATCCTTAAAAAATTTATCAGCCATAAAATTTGAGAGAGGCTCATTATAAGGTAATAAAATAAAAGAGATGTTTTGAAGAATTGCACCACTCATTACTCCATGACCCGTAAGAATTGCTGAGTAGGAGGAAAAGCTGTGTTTGATACGGCCCAAAAAATTCGCGATAATTTAGAAAAGGATCACGATGATCCCGAAATATCACTGGTTTACAACAATAGGAAAAAAGGAGAAAAGGAATCCTTCAACCCTCAATGACGCCCACGTTCTCCAATGGTGACTGTGCGACCTCTCTTCAACTCCCTATCTTGTGATTCGTTTGTGATTGATTTAGAGGGAGAGAATGACAACCCTTTCACCTTCCTTAACCCCATCCAAAAGTGGCCTCCTCTCATTCTACTCTCGACCCCAAATGCGTCACGCTGATGTCGTAAACGAGCAACGCAGGCTCATCAACGCTCATTTAATCGGACGAATGGGGAAAATTCCACGCGCGATTAAAAGGATTCCTCCTAATTCTAATCTTTCTCTAAGGGGGCCGTCAGGCAGGGGAATTTATTGTTCACGGTATTCGCCTTACAATAGGACACATTAAAGACCATTTGAAGCATTGGCGCGAAAGGAATGTTTATGTGGATATTAAGGCCTATGATTTACAAAAAAAAGTCTCACAAAGAAGCCCAAGTCTCGCCAGCAAGTCGCCTTCAAACTTCGCATAGTGATTACGATTCCCTCTTCAACTGATCGGATTATAAAATGGACATCGATGGTCAATGGTTATTAAAGTATTCTACCGATTAGGGTAGGTTTACATGGATTATTTAAGAGGCATTCCTGCAGTCTCTTCTTCGTACATGTACCTACTTCCGTGTTCAATTCACAATAAGGCCAACTCCTTTTCATTATATCTAAATGTTCTATTCTCTTCCTTCCTCTACCTCGTTTACCCAACATTCTACCCTCTATCACTGTTTTCAACATCCCCTCCCCGTTCAGTGCTCGCTCCATCCCCACCTTCTGTCACATCTCATAGAGAAGCTGTTTCTCCTCACCCACCAGGTCCAGCAGTGTGATAGAAAATGAAATTATTCAGATACGAGTTTTTGTTTAAAAACGCAACAATACAGCAATATTATTATTAAAATATATCCCCTTCCTCGGGACTCGCAACGGAATTGAATAAGTAAGTATGAATGAGGCTACATTGACATTACATTGCGGTATTTTTGTATAGCGGTTTGCGTGGATATAGGCGTAACACGATCCGTCGATAATATCTCGAAAACTAAGGCCCTTAAGGCGCTTGAGCTTAAAGACGTGAATCTAAAATTAGTATTTTCTATCACATTGTTAAGTTTGAACACGATCTGGTTGTGACGCTTGGGTATCCACCTTTGTTGGATAATAATCATAATAACCAATCATGTAAATATATGTAAAAGCGAGAAAAATTTGAAAAGTATGGTTCATGACCGTCGTCTCAAGATATCCTTCAACCATACTTTGGAGATATCGGACGATTGAGGCTAAAATTGGATGGTTTTCCTTACAGATCATTCCATTACAGGAAGAAGTGGAATAAAAGTAAGAAGTAGCAACGTTACAGCTACACACAAATTAAACCTAAACAACTGGAACAAAAAAGGAAGTTCCACGCGTTTGAAAGTAAAAAATTCAAATATTCAAGAAAGTCGTATTTTAATCGGCATGGATTAATATTGGCGTGTATTTTAACAGAAATGAGCGGTAAAATAAAGGAACATAGAGTGTGCTACACATCAAAGCGTAAAAAAATAAGAAGAAATCAAAATTAACATCTATGTGGAAATTCTTCGATGGAGTAAAAAGAGGGCTCGCTAGCAAGTTATTCACAATCCATCCGAATCTCAGCCAATTTTCCTCCCCACAAGAATTGAGAAACAAACTGATTTATTATGAAAATGGTTTCCCCACTTTCGGCGAAAGAAATAAAAAAAAATGGGAAAGAAAATTGATGACGCAGGATACGGGAAGGTATCGGGGCCACTTGTGGCACAAATAATCGCTTCTAGGCCCGGAATAGATCACCTTGCGTGCTTCATCCAGACGCGCTTCACAATTTCCAAGCCGTGAAGAAGAAACTGAGACAAGGATACATTTTAATTTTATGAGTCATGTTTTTCGTAGGCCCGTAAAAAACGGACGGTTCACCTTCATAAAAATTATAAAAACTGACTGCTCTGTTCAACTGCCTCTTGATGCATTCAGAGCTAAAAGTTCATGTAATACTCACGTGAGAACCAATAATGATCAAAATTGGGAGCACAACTGAAGACACCGTCACAATGATACTCACCTGAAACACAAGAAAAAAATTGAGATTAGATTCATGACGTTACTTACCTTATTTTACAATTTATTCATCAAAACTGACTTTTGTGTTAAGACTAAAATTTCCTATACTCAAAGATAATAATACTAATAATATTAAATAATACGAGAATAAATAATTTTTAACAGATGATTCTTTTAATTTATAAAAATTCATTTCTGTGCTTGATGAATTAGCGCTTAAAATACAATTTTGGCAATTGTTAAACACTAAAATCGCAAAGAACACCCAAAACACCTATTTTGCATGTCAAGAGATTTGATAATCAATCCACGCATGAATATGTATTGTCATTCAACAATACCAGCATTGAAATGAATTCATCAATTCACCAGGCTCCGATTGATATCAGATATACGAGTACCATATCCCCTAAACGTAAAGCGCACCACACGAAATTTCGATATCACAAGGAAAGTTATGGATGAGCAAAGGACCATGCTGGACTCAATATCTCGTCGATTATAAAATCAATCCTTGATAGTTAACTAAAAGTTTAGAGTTGGAAATAATTTAAAAGAGCTAATTCGATTGAAACAAACATAAGTTTGGAAATAAAACACAAATTTCTGTAGTCCAATCAAAAAGGATAAAAATTTAGAGGGAAGCGTCTCTTAATGAGTCTGATAAAAGAATAAAATATTAATTCACGGCTTATTGCCAATGTATCTGCTCATAAGACAATCATTAACCAATTAGACACTCACCAATACAAGTTCGTAGGAAGTAGATGAGGGCTGAGAGGGATCTGCCCACCCAGAACAGCCGAAAGTATGGATTGCCTTAGACTGATAAATGACTTCTTTTAATCCAAGTCGCGGCTACATCGGGGCTTTAGCATGTACGGAAACCAAAACTTATCGTCAATCCATATTTTTCGCTGGAATGAAAACCATTGCCTCGTGGTGCATATTCCAAATGAGCACAATTTAATGGATGAGTTAAATTCCACTTTTTTCCTATGATAAAATTAGTCACAATTCCAGTCGTAGTTCAATACCGATTGAAAGGGTGACATGAGAAAGGACTTCAGAAGTAGTAATTGAGAAATTGCTACAGTACCAAGGGAAAGCATGAAGAAGTATGAGGCATTCGTTATGTCCACGTAAAAGTGAAATAAATAGGAAACATACTCAATCTCCTGTTGAAATACGTATGAGTTGAATGCTTTCCATGGATTGACTGCCCTTGCTATATTCTATCGGACAATTGTTGCAGCTAGGCGACAATGAAGCGAACAAGTTTCAACAAAGCGTGTATTAGGCAGGTTCAAAGGTGTGGGCAGGCTCACCTCAATCCGTTGCCCTTGAAATATTTTTCTCGAGAAGAGTGAACAGGAAATGGACTTCATTAACTCATCAGAGCCACAGATATGCACGCCGGCGCGGAAAGTTTAGTTCAAGCGGCCCCCCAGCGAGCGCATCGGAAACCGCAGCTCGTGGGAGCGCGGCTTCTCTCCTCGTCCAGCATTAGCTATTTTGAACAGGTTCCCCAAGGCACTCTCCTGCACCCGAAAAATTTTTAACAGACCTACACACTCCATTTTTTTTTAGAACGCGGCTTGGGGATAGCCAGCCCTACTTAGAAACACTCCACCTTCCACGGTGGCCTATTTTTTCCGGAGAGATAGAGTTAGCATGGGTTGTTAAGAATTCCAATTTATTTTTTTCCATACCACCGGAAACAGCACGTCTTTTACATCGGGGTCAACTCAATAATTCAACAACCACATGTGCATGAACTACCATTCCCTGGATAGGGGCAACCTAACCAGGCGGGACTCGAACCCACGACCTCCGTGAACCCCGTTGGACTTAACCGCCGCCGCCGAGGCCGGCATTTACAAAGAGATCCCGTATAGATGCTACATTTTGTATATTTTACTCACAGAATATCGTCAACTCTTACATTGGCAGTAAAAAATCATATCCAGCGAAATACGTAAATTAGTATTGATAGTATGAAGGTAAGTTTTCAAAATCGGTTACAGCTCCCAGTGCTGTCTTCGCTAAACATTTTAGAAATTTTGACAGAAAAAGGCTACAATGAAATCAATTTTTCTCGGTACAGATGACTATAAATTTAGGTGAACTGACATCAAGAATCATGAATATTTCATCAAATATGCTAGCTTTATACAGATTCTTCACCGGTAAGATGATTATATCTGCAGTTTGCGAGGTCGTCTTTAACGTAGTAGCCAATATTATCAAAAACCAACCTGAGAGTCGAAATACTGGGTGATCTGTAAGTTATAAGGTAGTATAAGATCAATTCGTAGTAAAAAAATGCATCTCTATCAGAGATTTTTTTTACGTTTGGTAACATTTTTTGGTTTGCATGATTAAAAAAAATATTCCACTGTTTTAAACATACAATTACCATAAATTACATTGGATAGCTTTCCCAAATATATTGTAACTAATAATTTTAATTGAATACGCAAGCTTTCATGCAATTTAAAAGACTTGGCAGAAAATAAGAGAAAAGTTAAAAGATTGGTTTATAGGCGAAAAATATAATTTACGGCCCCTTTAAATTGCGTTGCAATATTTGCGATTGTTATGCTTGGCTAATCACGTATGTACAATGTACTGCATGAAACAAGTGGGGAATACTACGGTCCCGTTCTCTTTTCTCGATTCCTTTCCTTTTATTCCCGTCCCGTGACTCCAAGATGCTGTCCCCTCCCCTCCTCTGCCTCAACCCCTCCAGCCAAACGACTTCCATCATCTATTTCCATCCAATGAGGGTTGGAATATCCCGCTCTCTCCACCCCAAAAACTACGCCACTCCCACGCGGAACCTCTTACTTTCCGCACCAATAACACTTTCCCCATCGAGAAAAACCCTTCTCCTCCCCTAAGCAGCCTTTAGCCCACCACCATCTTAACCCATTTCCGCCCAGGAAAAGCTTTTGTGTCCGCGATTGTGAAGATATTTAGGCACGGCTCCTTGCACACACACACACACCTATTTTGGACAACCGGTAAAAATCCTGCCGATATTTTATCGCTGCTTGTACATACCTGTGCCGAATTTTAAACGGTGAAGTGATCACTTGTTTGGCTGTACGGAGTGACAATGGCCGGTTGCTAAACGACTTTTTACCGGTAACGGAGCGTGTTTGGTCAGTGTGCAAGCTCCCATGACCCCCAATTGTTCACTACTGGAATGTGGACGGCTAATATTTTGCCGGCCGTCAGGAATGTGCAAAATTGGTGAGTTGCAAGTGATGGAAAAATGTCGATCAAATCGATTTTTAGAGAAACCAATTTCCAATCGTAATGAAAAAAGCTTGACAATTTAAAAAAATCGAAATTTTTCCTTGAAATGATCGATAAATCTTAAAGGTAAAGTCTTTCCTGCGACACCGAAAATCGCAGGCTCAAATCCCGCCTGAGTAGGGCCCCTATACAGGGCATGGATTTTCGTAAACGTGTATTGCTAAATGCTATGGAACCCTCGATGCATAGGCCAGATAGCGCTGTTTTCGATGGAATATCCATAAATAAAAAATCATTAAAATACATTCCATGTTTGTCAAACCAAAAGCTTACATTCCATAATTAATAGTAGCGGGCGTAACTTGGTGGAAATCCATAATCGCAGGAATAAAAGGATCAACAACTTTGCTATTTCCACATTGTAATTTATCGACACCGACCATGGTTTCGTTACAGAGTAACATTATCAAGGTCTGATACATTACAAAGATGTATCAGACCTTGATAATGCTACTCTGTAACGAAACCACGATCGGTGTCAATAAATTACTGTGTGGAAATAGCAAAGTTGTTGATCCTTCTATTCCTGAGCTTCATTCCTTTTGAAATAAGTTAAAAACCACAGAGTAGGAGGAAAAAGAAAGAGACGGCAGTCATTTAAATCAAACTTGTGTTATATTTAACGGTCTGCATAATTTCTATAGTTATCCCAAAATGTTCGATAAAACCAATGAATGATTAATTTCTGATTCAGAATCTTTGCAGCTGCTATTTCCCACCTTCATAATTTTCCCCGTGCTGCCCTTATCCTCTCTTTCCAATCCTCCGCGCCGCACATGCCACCGGACTCAGACCAACACCTTTTCTGATTCCCTCATCAATTATTCGCGCGCTCTGCCGTGTCCACGCGCGCCGCAGACTCCCGTTACGCCCCCCCCTTCTAGCCCTCCCCTTAATAGCCGCAACCCGCCATGCATTTCCCGCTCGACTAACGCCTAGATACGAGGTGTGGACGGAAAATTACGGGAATTTTTTAAATTTCGCGGATTTAGAGAGTGCGATTGTCAATTTAAAAAAATAATAATTTTATACAAGCTCATGATGTGTGATGAATATTTTTGCTCTATTCATTGATTACTTTGTCGATGGCAGCCGCTAACGTTAGGCACGTTTTTATGAGTTTTCCTGGATATATCACAATTATTGATACCACTTATTTTTTTACAGAGCGCGACCCGGGTTTCAATGAATTATCATCATCTTCAGGCGCAAGTAATGATTAATTATGATTTGCGCCTGAAGATGATGATAATTCATCGAAACCCGGGTCGCACTCAGTAAAAAATAAGTGGTATAAGTAATTGTGTGATATCCAGGAAAGCTTATAATGAAATACCACAACGTTAATGAAGAGTTAGTGAATTATGTTTTAATGAGATCGGCGATTTTCGTTTGTTTGAAAAAACGAACGAAAAAACTCGCATAAAATTTTGCGCAAAAAATAAAATGAAGTGGATCAAAGGGCAAGAAAGAAAAAAAACGTTAACAAAGGGGATAAGTACTATTACATTTCAAGTTTTTCTTCAAACACAATGAGGTCGACAAAAGCCATCAGTACTTAACAATTCAGTAATTAAGTTATATGCTAAATTACACACTATAATAGCAGATGCTTGGACAAATTGGTAGAGATAAATAGCAAAAGGCTATTAAGGATCAACGCCATAGCGGTACTGTTCCATAAAACAGCAAGAACGAAAATTTAGATGAGGAAATGGGAAGAGTGTTGCAGCAAGAGCAAAAATTTAAATAACGGCATGAAAATTTTAAAGAATTTTCACATTCGATTTGAATCTCGCTCTTCCTTTTCGGAATCTCAAATAATAAAGCCCACTGCTCATTCACCTCGCATCCCCAAGCGATAAGGCTGAGAAACCGAACCCTCTTTGACTTCAAGTTTCGACGTTCCTCGATGGAATCGATCGATTTCGGGCCGATGCAAAGAGGCGATTCCGTTAAACGTGATTGCAATCCTAATATGTTCACCCTCGGGGCTTAACTTCTGGCATAGCTCCCAACGGACATGCCACACGCAATTCCCTCTTCGCATCTCAAAAAGCACCCCAGATGTCATAAATAACTACATTTCGCACGCCCAAAGAGTAACAGCCGTTCAGCCTGAAGGAGTCGTCATATAAAATTCGTGTTCGAATTTTCTCGGTCATTAATTAAAATTGCTTTGAGAAAAATATTCACCAATTGGACTTAAAATATTTGGAAAATTTTATATGTTTTGGCAGGACTACTCTTCCAGGAAGTGTTTTCAACCCGAGACTCATAATGATGAGGATAAATTTCTTCGTAACTTACGAAACCAGCTAACTATTAACTCTAAATGCAACAAAATCTCGACAAAATCACGATCATTATAATCATAATAGAGATATAAAGATTGTATCTCCGATAGATTTGCTTAAGTTTCGAGTTTTTGATGATATTTTAATTCCGTATTATTGAATTTCCGTGAATCCATGTATTTCTTTCGGCAGTCATATTTTGGAAAATTTCAATTGGAATTACATTAGGAGCATAAATTGCACAATCACATTAAGTATATTAATAGGAATAGGTCATTATTTTATGTTATAAGTGCTACCACCAATGGTGATCCACCATGACTTCTGTTCAAAAATACTGTTAACGGCTACTACAACAATAAATGAGCAAAACATATAAACTTCCTTTTACTTCTTTCATGCTAACTTTAAAATCGGCATTTTTCTTCTGAGCAGAAACTCAACTGATTGAAAATTTTCAACTGATAAGATAAGGCCAGTTTCCAAACATCTTTG
The DNA here is from genome assembly GCF_921293095.1 of Ischnura elegans. NCBI lineage: Eukaryota > Metazoa > Arthropoda > Insecta > Odonata > Coenagrionidae > Ischnura > Ischnura elegans. Next base: position 106,445,052 of record NC_060248.1, read on the forward strand.
GCACTATGATTCATACACTGTTTCTTATTAGATTTAAATTTAAGCAGTGCCAAAATGAGCGAATTTTTGTCATTAATACAAATATTCATATCAAGCTGGAAAACATACTTAAGCAAAAAGATTAAAAAACGGCATTAATTTGGTTTTTATTACCATGTCGATGTTCCAATTATTAGAACTAGCAACGATCGAATATTAACATCAAAGTGTTGCTATTACTATCATTACCATGACGATATTCCATTAACAATAGGTTGAATCAGCAACGATCGAATGTTGTTAATTGATCGATTACTATGTTTAACAATGTCTAACAATGATTTCAACCAATCGTTATAATAATAAGCTGTTACTATCACCAATTGCTAACACTATTACGATATTTCACAAAGATCAACCAAAAAAGATTTAATCATTACTCAGCGGAAGTCTCTCAACGCAGAACGGTGATTTCTTTGAGCGGTAACGATGAAATTTTCACACAATCACGCGGCAAAAGGGCGGCGCTGAGATAATTCACTGTCAACTTGCGGGGAAAGTTAAACGATTCGTCGCAGCGGATTCTTTCGTTTGGCGGAAAATGTGCGAGGGCCGCCGCTCTAACTAATCGTCTCCGTCGCGGTATTCATGCGCCCTCGCCCATTACGCACTTGGGAAGCAAACTAGTCGACGTCGTCGACGGCGGTGGAGTAATCTAATTTGAGATCACGCCTGTGGCGGAGGCGTGGGTGGGTGTGGGGGAGGCGTGCGTGAGAAAGAGTGAGTGTGGTTGCGAAGGGTTTCGAAGGAAGAAACAAACAAAAGAGTGAGATAGTGAGCGCGCGAGGGAAAAGTGGGGCGATAGCGGCCAGGCGTAAAAGTGGAAAGGAAGCCAAAAGTGAAGGAGCGACTCTTAGAAAAATAGGAGATGGCTGAAGAATGGATAACGGTTGCGTAGTCTAGTAATGACGCCCAGCAACACTGAGGAACATCTTCTGCCCCTGCGGCGTATGCCACCCACATTACAAATAAATTACAGCGGCTATTGTATTAAGCACCTATTTTATCTGTAAGTATCGGCGGAATTTTAATAACACTCCGAACAGGATGATAGTTTCAAAATGAACTCTGCGTTTTTCTAGGGTTTTCTTCCGCGCCATTAGGCTGGCGTAGGCGCCAACTGGCTTGTGGCAGCAGAGCAAGCGAAACTGTTGCCTCAAGACAAATGACGCGGAAAAAAACCGTGAAAAATGCAAAGTAAACACAATCTCAGCGGAAACCTTCGCTCTAAAAATTTAAAAAGTATTTCAAAATAAAGGATCGCAAAGCAGCTTTGAAACACATATAATCTAACGAAATATACATAATAACAACAAAATCAGGCTTGAACTTTAAGAATGGCAATGAAAGTATGGTATGACACATGGGAATGAGTAATTTCAATTTAACAGAGGTAATTGAGATGCAATAGGAACTTAAGCAATCCGAAAAAAAGAAGAAAAAAATTTGAGGTATTTCACACGTACATAACTGCGGTAAAATACGGCACCTTTGAATCAGAGGCTGCCGAAACCTCAACATAAAATAGTTCTAGTATAGTAACGATATAGTATTGAGAGATGATCTAGAATCCGTTTTAGAAAAAACAATTTAATTGATATAGATTTCCAAAAATTGGAATGAAGAGAAAAGGTAATTAATTAATCTTTAGTGACAATCAACATACGTTACGAGAGAGTTCCCTCGCAGAATAGGAGGATAAGAGGGCTGAATGGGCTTCTAAATTACCTTAAGACACTGAACCTGAAGCAACATGGTGAAACAGCCTTGTTTAAGATCGACAAAACGAAAGAACTATTTTTCCAGATTGAAATGAACATAGTTACGCAGGACAAGATACTTGCTATTGAGAAAGTTGCCATTCGTGGTTGTTGATGATTTAATTTACGCCAGTATTTATGGTGATGAACTAATGTTTGGCGATAATAAGTTTATAAACGAGAAAAGATAGAATATTGCTAAGGGGACACTCACTGAAACTAAAAGCAATGTTGTACTTGAACAACTACGTAACCTTCTTGGGGACGCATTGAAAATGCAGGTCTACACGTATATCACATCGGCTACACCTATTTTTCACCACCTATATAACATCACAGAAAAAAAGGAATGAGTTCTAAAAATTCAAAGATTAAATCTGACTTAGCAGTGAGCTTGTGGCTAGTGGAGGGGTTACAATGGAGCAAAATTATTTTGCGCAACGAATTAGCGTTAGAAATGAGCACTAACTTCAGCTCAATGTTTCCTCGACCTGGATATTTTTTTCCAGCATCTACTCGAGGAGAAACAGAAAGGTCGTACCTAATGAAATGATTAATTTACGGAAAATTTCATCAATCCGCAATAAGTGTAAAATTCGAGGGAGAAATTTTCATCAGCGACGGCAATGAAAGAGGAGCGGCGAGCACCCAAAATCTAGAGGCATCATTGTTTTTCCGAAAAAAAAATGAGCCACGAAACGCTCATTTGAACCCAGAAATTAATAACCTGTCGTCGCCACCGGTCGGAGAATCAACGTTCGGGGAAGAGGAACAATGGGGATTTTTGCACGGGGCCTCTATATCTTTTGTGCGTGACGCGGCGCGAGGTTGCTTAACAACCGCGGGCAAACAACTAAGTGGTCCACCAGAATGACGGGCGACAATTTAGAAGTCAGAAATAATATCCTTTTGCACTCTTCCTCCGTCCGCCCCATTGGACTGAAAAGAATCTAGTGCGCTCAACGATCCTCTTTCTCTCCCGCCTCCATTGTTCTCTTCTCGTCGCATCGCGACGGGAAAAACAGAACCAATACGGAGGCGTGCGCACGCCGAGTCGCGCGTGGACGCCGAGATTGCGTCAAAAAAAGAAGGCAATCGCGCTAAATTACGTGCTGAAACAAAAGTGATATACGATGCGGTCATGTTTGTGTGTCACCGACGAGAGGTAAATTCATCCCAGCGCTTTAACACCGCATGAGGCGGGGGTGAGGACGTAAAGAAAAAAAAGACGAGCGAAATCTGGATTGAAAGATTGCCCTTCCCCACTTCCATCAAGCAGTTCACCGCGGTTTCGCATCCCATAGTCTTCACCGCAAACAAAAATAAGTGCGCAAATCGGCGATTCCACATTCACTGGTTTGATCCGGTATCTTCTTCAAATTTGCACCTCCATTTAAGTCAACCACTATTCGCGCATTCGGAATGCGACTCGAAGAATCGTGCATGGAATTTTCAAACGTTTTGGCGAACCTGAGCGCATGGAGTTTTAGCTATGAAATAAAAGCATAGTCATTAGATAAATGTAATAGGAGACATGTAACGGTATATTTTCAATAGGTGCCAAACCTTCTTACCATTCTTATATTTTCCGTAAAAAAATTAAGCACCCCATTTTATTAATTTCGAAACGAATCTCACCGTTTAACTTTAATTGGCAGGCTTACATATCATTTAGGAAGTACATCGCCAGAAATGCAGTATAATGCATACGGTATCTCAATTAAGACAGGTCAATAATAAGCATACTAAGTACATTTTCTTAGCATATATATTTACTATTAGGATTTGCTTGCCAATTAACGAGTCAAATTACCCGAAAAATACAGAGAAAATTATAAAATAAAAAAGAAAAAGGCATGGTGTCTGTAAGCTTCGACACTTTTTCTATTTACTAAGGAAACACAACGTCATTTTGACATTCTTTGGGCATACACGAAATAGACGGATGGAAAATTGGAAATTTCTATGAGAAACCATCAAATGAAAATGTTAATATGCCATTTCTTTGGCAGTTTTATGATTCATTTTCATTCCGACTACATAAAATTACACTGAAGAAACAAAAACAAAATTTCCTCAAAATTCACCAGTTGGGGGAATTTCCATCTCACTTTGAATCATGAAACTCAACCGAAACCCGAAATTAGAATCAGAACCCAAATTTATTTACCTCTTAACTTTGGCAATATCAATAAAAAATTTGCTGGCAATACGGAACTCTCATGGTGTATTTGTATGCAAATAAATTTCGTATTTTCAATACTTCCAGTATCGGCTTTATATTTCATTAAAAAGTTTTGTGGGAAACACGAAAACTTAATTTGTTTTCAGGGAGTTCAATTGCGAAACCCCTCACTCTGCCTCATTATTTGATACCAACTGTCATAACAAAGCTGAATAAAAAAATACTCAATATTCACCACCGACGGGAGGCCACGACCGGGAAATAAAAACGACGGAGGAAAAATATGAACCGTTCGTAAAACCGCATCGTTTCCATTGGAAACCGAAATAGATTGTCCACTTACTATTCCGCTATTCCCCAAATGATTATAATGGGGATACTTCTGAATTGGACACGAATGTAATGCCTCGTAAACGCAACGCCGGTCGTAACTACGGTAACGGACCGCGGTAACCCTTAACCATCGTCCGACGCCTGTTGGATACCGTGATATCAGTAGTTCGTAATTCTGCTACTCGACCGTGGTCAGCACAATTAGTACGGCCGAAAATGGAAAAAGGTAGTATGGAGAGTAGAATGATGTGATCATTTCGAGATATTGAGAGAGAAATTGGATCGGGGACGAATGTATGGCTTCGGAGTAGTGGAGGTGATTTTTAAGAAAGATAAGTAAATTTATTTGCTGTGTAGCTAATTTTTTGAATCTGGTCATTTAAATCGAACGAGTCTCTAAAAATAAGAAGTACCAACTAGAGATTCGGTTGGTGTGCACAGACTTCGAGTAATCGTAAAAAACATATGAATACTGCTAATACTAGTTATACTAACCTAATAGTAATAATGAAGGTATTTACTGTGTCATGCACAATTTTAGCCCCTATTCATTCATAATCAGATGAGTTTAAAAAAGTATGAAGTACCTCCTATAGACTAGGTAGGTAGGTATGCAGAGACTTCGAGCAGTAGTAAAAAAATCCACAAAATAACTACTAATGGAAGTAATAGTAACTTAGTAAGGTTCTATGACATTTTAGTATCTTAATCTGCCATAACCATGAGTACAACTCTATTGCTGTACCGTTGAAAGCGTCAAAAACTCTTGGGTTAAATAAATTAAATGTATAATATTCCCAAGGCATTATTAGTCCAATTAATATGACTCTATTCCTTAACCCTTAGAGTGTCGGAGAGGGCTATCGAGCTCCTCCTGCAATGTCACTCTTAGACGCTAATAGTAAAATAATCATTCAATAGTCAGTATGAATTTTATTTAACATAAACTATTTCCTTCAAATTATAAAAATCAACTCATATTTCCAAAAATTCGTCAAACGATACATTAAAAAGGTGAAACCACATATAATCGAGATTTCCTAAAGTTTTTGAATGCATAACTTTAGTTGTTTTTGAAACTTAATTATTTTTCCTAGCCTTCTGCAAAATCAACAAATATACCTCGGCACTTTTAGCAACAGTACCTAGAAAATCGATTGGCACTCAAGGGGTTTAAGATGACCTAGCTAATTATTCAATAGTCAATATTCATTTTATTTTAACATTAAATGTTTTCTCTAAATTTTAAAAATTAACACATATCACCGAAAATTCGTCAAATAATGCATTAAAAAGGCGAAATCACATTTAATAAAAGGTTTCCTAAAGTTTTTGAATTTTGCCTTTAGTCGGTTTTTAGACCTAATTATTTTTCCTAGCCTTCTGCAAAAACAGCAAAAACGGCTCGGCACTTTTAGCAGAGTACCGTAAAACGGGGTGAAAAGAAAAATTGGGGTGAATAGAAACGAAACTTCTTTTTTTATGTATAATCTATTTCCTACATAACTATGGGTAAATAGCGGCAACTATTATTTTTTTTAGGTTGGTACACTTTTGGCTGAAAGTGAAATAATGGTTTGTTTGGTTGACAGCACTGGTTCCTGTTTGTTTGTCATGTTGAGTTTTACCACGTGATTCTTGTTTTTTTTATCCACTTTGAACTTTCCAGGTAAGTCAGAATACGCAGTGTTCTTAAAAGTAAATAGCTGTAAAAAACATAGTTTAATTATTCATATAAAAGATTCAGGATTATTTTAAGCTTTAAATTTAACAATATTATTTCCAAAAATTATGCATATTTTTTAGGTTAGGTTTTCAGAATTTATGGGGTGAATAGAAACAAATCATTTTTAGTGTTTTATTCACCCTGTAAGAAAATTTTTTCAAAGATGACCGGTCTGATCTCACAATTTTTTTATCATAATTAAACCTAGTAAATACGGTAATTGTCTACCTATTCAATTTGTTTACTTACAGTTATGTAACTTGTTTTGTTTATGTACTGAATTAAATCATTATGTTGAGAAATAAATTTGTATTAATCCATTACAAATTAAAAATACCATATTTAACTGTTTCCATTCACCCCCGATTCGTTTCAATAGAAAAAAAACATGAAAATGAAGTACTGTTTCTATTCACCCCCATTTGTGGGGTGAATAGAAAGACCATGTTTTAAGTTTTTTTCTTTAAAATCAAATAAAATTTAAAAAATTAAATACTATAAACAAATAGATCTAACAGAGACCTGTGTTTGGGCAAAAAAATTGTTTATATGGAACTACTACAAATATGCAAAATTTCAAACCAAAGTTGAAAATTGTTTCTTATTCACCCCGTTTTACCGGTACCCAGAAAATCGGCTGGCATTCAAAGGGTTAAAGTTGAACAAGGTATGATTGAATCACTGCGTACAAACTACCCCTTTTCAGCCATTTGAGAGCATTCGATCGTCCTTGTGAAGATGGCAATTTACAATTCTGTCACCGGAGGAAAATTGAGTAGAACTATTCAGTGAACTACATTCACAACTCCGACGCCAATGAATTCACGCGACCTTAGCACCGGGCTTCAATTTCACGCCGTTCGCAACACGGGATAGTGGTCCTTGTCCCAAATTTCATGCGCGTGTGATGCAACGGGATCCTTGTGAAACAAGTCATATGGCAGTACATCTAGGCAAAAAAAAACGAAAACTTAAAGCTAACGATGGCGTTAGTAAATTATAGCTAACTGGGAATTTCAGAAATATACTTAAATTTCCATTCGCGGACGGTTTAAATACCATTTTTATCGAGCATAATTTAAGTTTTTTCCGGCAGGAAAAAAAGAATGAGCTGCAGGAATAGTTTTCGGGTTTGAACTCCGTTTAAATTCGTTACACTTCTACACCAATTAAAGAGCCGACCAATCAGGGCTCACTTAGAACGGCACTCGAGGGTATAAAGACCGACAAGAACTTGGCTTAATACTCTACCGCTAAAGAAGATGACAGACAGCCGCTGAAACTTTGGGACCAGTTCTCCAAAACAACACCCAGTGGAAAACCCGAGAAATATTCCTACCCTCTATACCCAGTTTCAATATGCCCTCGTTACGCCTGTTGCGAAAACTAATAATCCTAAATAATGTCTTGACTTATATCCAATAACGCTTCCATGTTCTCTGTCTAAACCATTTAGTTTAGTTCATACTGCAACAGAAGAAGATCTAACGCGGCAAAAGTATTCCATGCATTTCAATCAGGATTTTTAAAGAACCTTCGGCGCAAAAACACCTTCATTGAAGGTACTTTTTTGGTACAATTTGAGCTCAGTGACACCTCTGATTCAGTGGTCCACACCTTACTTTAAGAACGCATCGGAGAACTTAATTTTTCCTATTATCACCTTATCTGGTACCTTTCTAATCTATCACATCGCCAGCAGCAAGACGGAGGAAGGGACTTAAAAGTCTCTCAGCCCAAGATAGGAATTTAATTATTATTAATGCATACTGCGCAATTCTATTAGTTAAATAAGGCATTGCGATATTTCCACATATTTATTTTAACACGGGGCGTTTCGTTAAAATAAATAAAATTATCAAGTGCCCAAGTTTATCATAACGAAAGGCGTCGTTTTCGAATAAATCCAGTGGAAATGTTGCAATGTCTCGCTTAACTAATATTGAGAGCTTCCTCCACAGCGCGCCGCAAACCACAAAAGATATTCACTATTCCCTGTCTTAGCGCGTGTTGCGAACGCGTGATCCGATATTACCGCTTTGAAGCTGGAGATATGGTCTCGAGAGGCCCTCGGGGCGGTCCAGGGATGACGTCCTTGGGGGCGCCGAGAGGCAGAGGCGGAGGCCCGAAATAAAAAAAGAGAAGAATCAAATGGATGGAGTGGGGTCGCAATATATGTACCACCACCTATGGAGGACAGCGCCCTCTGCGAACAAGTGAACGTCCTCGCCCTGGTTTGACGCACTCTTTCAAACCGCGCGGAGTCGCGGGTATTTTTACCCGGGAGACCCCCACTTCGACTCCCTCCTCCCACACACCCACGCACATACAAGGTGTTATAGAAGGAATCTGTAACACTTTAGGAGGTGGTAAGGGGGGCATTGTTATCTTCTCGTAATTTAGTACATATGAAACTAACTAGGGTGGCAACTTCTTAACACTTTCAGTATGAGTGTAAATTTTGAGTTCATATTCAACGGCGAATCTATTATTTCGCTAATTTCATGTTATACCTTTACTGATTACCATACAATTATGTCATATAATCATATTTCTGCGAAAAAAATGTTCTGAAATGTCTTGACTTCTTAAGAAGACATTCGCCATAGATTATATTATATATATTCGCCATGAACGATTGCTCCCTTAGCGACCTTAGGGGTTCAATTGATGACGACAGGCCGAAAAGAGAACCCTACCCAGCGATGACAGGGTGAGGGAATTGGAAGAACCGTCATAGGCCCCGTGACGGTATAAGCAGTCATTCGCCATGGGCTGGGAGGCAACACCACTGCTGAAGAAGTCATCCGCAAGGAAAGTGATAATTACTGACCTATGGTAATGCAAACATTTTTTTGGATGCTATTAGCAGTTACCATGAATACGGTTTTTAATTTAATTTTATCGCCACACCACCGAAAACAGCGCTACTTGTCCTTATCATCGGAGTTTTCATAGCAATTAACGATTAAACGTGCACGAACACCCATGCCCTAGATTGGGGCAACCTACTCAGGGGCCGTATTCAGTATTTCGTCGGTACCGCACCGGTCGGTTTCCCTTCCCAGCCCACCGACAGCACATCATTCCGTACCGACGACGGTTTCCATACCGACGACGGCTAATTCAGCGATTCAGTATGGTCGTCGGTATCAAACCAGTCGGTACGGTTCCCTCTCCTTCCCAAACAGGGAAAATCCGAATATATCCGAAGTTTCACGTGTCTCCACCAATGAAAGAAGGGTAAAAACAAGTGAAGACTCATTGGCACAGTTTGTTGTCGTCATTCTCAATCTTTTTATTTGCGGAAATTACGACTTATTGCTAGATTAAGATAAACGATATTGGATAAGTTGTTAACAATGCTTATATAATGTGTGGTAGTAATGCTGTACCTACAGAATCGAAGGAAACAATATTACAACATCACAATAAAGTTTGTATGTGATGGAGATTGTTGTTGCTGGAATGAATTATTGAAACTATCCTTGAGATCGTAGTTTCTTTTTTTAAATATTGGTTCCGTTTATTGCTATCTATTCATGATTTGGTAATATAGTTGTTATTAAGTAAGTTCCGTCTAAATGTTATCAACGGAAGGTTATGCCATTGGCACCGTAGCAGACGAAAATAACATACAATGGAACGTGAACGTAGGATTCAAAAGCAAATGTAAATGTCATATTAGAGGAACAAGTTAGGAAATTGTTATAAAAATATGGAACTGGGTGTAATTAAAAGAAGTGTAATGACGAGGAAGTAAAGAAATTGTGATTGGGTGAAATACATATGTTTAAGTTGCGCATTCCAAGTGAGAGAAAATGATAATATTGCGGTAAACCTCATACTTATTAACAAATATCTTCTTTTATCGTCAAGGGAATCAATGGCTGACGATAAAATGAAATATAGTTGCCTGTTACAAATGAAAGAAACTGATACCGTTGTGGCAAACTTCATACTTAAATAAAAAGATCTTATTTCTATGCCGAGGGAAACGCTAAATGATGATTGAGTGAAATAATAGTTGCCTATTCAGAGTGAGATAAAGTGATAACATTGCGGCAAAACCCATATTTAATCAAAAATATCTTTTTTATGTCAAAGGAGCAAATAAATGATGATAGAGTGAAAGAAATCCTATTACAAGCGAGTGAAAGTGGTAACATAAATGAGAGAAAGTCATTATATAGTGGCAAACCTAATGTTTATTAACCAATATCTTATATTTATGTCAAGGTAATCAATATAGATGTTGACACAGTGAATTATAGAGGCCTATTCGAAGGGGCAGAAAAAGATAACATTGCAGCAAACCTCATTATTTACTCGGTGATGAGATAAAAACAAAATAAAACGTAGAATGCGCACCGGGGAGTTGATGAAACCCACTAGTCGGTGGCCGTACCGACACCTTTTTGCTGTCGGTACGGGTACCGACGATCTCTCGCCCTCACGTCGGTGCCGCACCGATTGGGTTCGTACAGAATCGCACGACTTCTTACCGGGAGTCGGTGTGACGTCGCACCCGACGAATCGGTGCCGCACCGATCGGTTTGGAGTTACAGAATACGGCCCCAGGTAGGACTCGAACCCGCGACCTTCAATTTGGCAGGCGAGGACTTCATCCCGCCGCCACCGAGGATGACTTATTTTTCCTTGATCATCCAGCCTTTTCGACACTTTATTTAATGATCTAGATTTTTAAGGACATTAAATAATTAAGATTGGACGAAAATGTGCGATTATAAATGCCTGAAACAATTTATCTCAAATTGGTGAGGTTGGGCAATCGTTATGTAGGTACTCGCTCAAAGCTCTCGCTTAATCAAGCTCAAAAATTAATTGTTTCAGAAAATTATAATGGCACATCTTCGTCCGACCATAATATTTTAATGTCCTAAAAATCTAGTATTAAATAAAATGTCGAAAAGGCTAGAAAAACCGTTTTCATGGTAACTGGAAAGCGAATACACAAAATGTTGTCGTTTCCATAGCCCAGTAACTAAAGAGTTGCAACACCATAATTATGGATAAAAAATGACTGAAATTGTCTTCCTTATAACCTCCTGAATTATTGCAGATTCGTCCAAAAAACACCCTGTATAAGAGACAAAGGAAAAGAGCGAAGCAGAGGAGAGAGCAAGAACCTTTTGAAGCAAACACCAGAGCAATAACTAACCGCTGTCGATTTGGCGAAAAAAAATCCTCTCATGGCGCCCTTAAATGATGAGGCCAATTTCCAACCTTTAATAGCTCAGTAGAGGCAAAAGAATTGACCACAAAAAAGACACGAATCTCGTAAAGATTAATGAGAACTGGCGCTCCGCGAGTGGACTGGGATTTGTGTCACAAAAAAAACTAGGATTGGTCATCCAGAATGGATATTGGTAAACTCAGCTCACTTAAACCAGCATCTCAAAAGCATTGGAACGGCCAAAAATGGTGGCCTACCGCAAGGCCACCGAGAATATCGGGCAAAATTGGTATCCCCAAGAGAAATCACGAAATAGCGACGACGACGCATTTCGAATCTTAATTTATTTTGGCTGATTTTATTGGGTTGACGCGGCCAGGATGTGACTTTATCTTCACTAATTGCATTGTTTATTATTATTAAAGTATTCTATCGATTAAGGTAGGTTTATATTCCATGCAGTACTTAAAAATCACTGTGGCAGCTTTTTTCTTCTTCATGGACTTGCCTCTTAAATTCACAATACGGCCTGCTTTATTTCATTTTATAAAAAAAGCCCTGTTCTTTCCCTTCCTCTACCTCGTTTATCAAACACTCTACCCTGTAACACCGTTTTCAACATCCCCTCCCCGCTCAGTGCTCGCCCCATCCATATATTCTGTTTCCTCCAAATGCCATCTAGAACTATTAAAATTTTAAATATCTGTTTGGAAACGGGTGGGTTGTATAGTGTTTGTTTCCATGTCGAAATGTTTCCATGAATTTAATTCTGAAAGGGAGGAATGAAAGTCGACTTCGGAATAGTGCAGGTTGAAACGTTGCGCCTCCTTCGGAAGAACGCGGAGTACAGCTAGAAGAGTCACTCCCTTGGAACTCTAACAGGGATTGCGATACAAATAAAGTAACTGTCTATACTTAAGGATTCGAATACAGAGCACCAGAACGAAAGCCTTATCTCTGATCACGTGACAAGACCTGTGCGTAGACCTAAAAAAACATTCATCTAGCCATCATTTAGACTTCCCAAAACGAATTCAACCAATAATATTAGTTCATCCCCTCGCAGGCTCTTTCGAAAAGGCACTGGAGAATTTCTCCCCCATTTCCTGGTATGATATTGGCACATGGTATTGAGCGCTAGCCATTCGAATACGAATGAACAATACGAATAAATCGGCAACAACTCGTCGAAGTACCAATTTGGTCAACTTGGCTCAACATGAATTTCCATTGTAATTAGTTTAAGACTAAAATTAATGTAACACGAGCGGTATTGAACACTCGATTTGAATTCATGTACTTCAGGAACAGAAATAAATCAATTTAGGTTAAACTATTTTCACGGTGGACATTACACTGGGCTAACGTTGACAGTGTCTATCGCAGCTGGTCACTCAATACATCCTCATCTCCATCGAATTGGACATCCCATAACGGTACAATAATTGATGGAATAGATTACTCGATGGCAATGAGCAAACACTATCTGGAAGGTGCGTAAATATGATGTATCAGAATTGTATTTACTTACCCTTCCGCCTATGGTCGTAGGTCCAACTCGCACTGATGACAGGTATCGAGAAAATGAGAAGAGACAAATGTTCCGGCAACTACATATACCGCCGCCATTCTGGGAGTGAGAGGAAGAGGGGAAGAGAGCTCAGAGATATGCAGGGGATTAATCGACTCGGAGGGAAAGAAAAATTTATTGGATTGCTTTGGGGGTCGTTATCAAATCTTGTTTAAGCCAACATCTTTGTACTCCGTTTGAGGAGTGATTTAATGGTTGTTAACTTCGGGGAAAATATCCTAACTTGAGCTGTCACTCAGGTAATAGCAAAAATATAGCTATTTTTATCTCATGTATAATACTAGATAATTGGATAAATAAGGAGTTGTTCGTCGGTTTTAAGTAGCTTAACCACTTTCAAAATAAGTGGGTTGGTTAGTCATGGGTACATGGGTATTGAATGAGACTGAAAGAGAATCCAGCTTCCACATCGTATCTTCATGAGAAACATCAAATGCGACGCGGTTTCAGGTTTAACTACCACCCTATTCTCATCTAATTAAGAAAATATGAATACCAATGGGTTCCCTGAAAAATATTCACCTCGTTCGACATATATTAATATTTTAAGTTCATACGAACTATTATCGATTTAATTAGGACATTAAGAGGAAGCGTCATTACCGTAAGATTCACAACTAGCTAGATTTTATCTTTTTGCGTGGGGAATTATTTATTGAATTCATACGATTTCACCCTCAAGTTTTCAGTGTGCATAAAGAACTCTTTTAAAAAACCCTTCATATTAGGTATAAAAATTGGAGGTCTGTGGCAAAACCAAGTTAAAATTTTCTAAATTGAAATAAATAACTGTGGCAATTTTTGGCAAGTGTCTAACCTTTATACCCTGAAAATTTTACGTGTATTGCGTTAATTTTAAACGAGTTATAAATCACGAAAAAATATGGCCGATTGGGAATGACGCGTGCTCTGCGTGCGTAATTCCATTGCGGGAGAGGCCATAAAGTTATCATCGTAGCTAGTCCCGATACACTAGAATCGCACGTGTTCTTAAAGAGTGCTTGCTATGACTATTGATCACAAATATGTATGTTGCCGACAAGGACGTGAAATAACAAAGGAAAGACAAAATAAACACAAAAAAATATTCAGGTTATCATTTTAAATGCCAACGAGAGAAATTATCGAGCTAGAAACGAGGGCTGTATTAATGTAATCCCGTATTATTCATCTCCATACTAGTGACACATATATTGCTTACATGATGTAAGAACCACATTTAAGTCATAAACTTATCATGATGCCTTTCTATTCCAGTCTATAAAATCATGGCAGAGGATAATTCTATTTCCCGAGGCTGAATAACATATCGTATTGAAGCAACTAGTTGAAATGCACATGCATTATTACAAAGGCTCAAAATACCAAGAAGATAATTGCTATGAAATATGAGGACGTTCAAATGACGTTCAGCCTCCATGAATCAGTGCTGTCGCTACTTATACAGGTTAGTGACTAAACATGCAAAAAGTTAATTTCAATCATTCATCATCGCTTTCATGTTGAGAAATGAGAGCGAAGCTCGTTGAGATGTGGTAAAAAATGTTGTGCATGTTAAATAAATAAACGAAGATTTACAGCCTGCAAAAACTCATTCAACAAAGATAATACTCATAAAAGTTTCTTTTTTGAGATGCTCGATCCAAAACGAGTACTTTTCGTACACGCTATCAAACAAAATTTTTGCAGTGAGGCTTATCCATCGAGGTTAATAAGGAAATGAAAAATTTAATTCTTAAAATAATTGAGTGCACGCTTTTCACAGCTATCAGAACTGACATAGCGTTATTTTTACGCAAATAAAGTAATTGGACTTCAATTACAGCTTTTTTTTCTAATATAAAAAAAATCCTTTGGTAATCCTAAATTTTATTTTCACCATGGTCCTTGTTATAAATACAATAATATCATTTTTTTCAAAATGCAAGATATTTCCAAGCCACAATTATCGTATGCTAAGAAAGGTAATACCGTAAGATTTCCATATGCGATTTCCAGAAAAAAAGCAGGCGAATCGTGAATTGCAATAAGAAAAGGAACTTTGTTAAATTTTCATAAAAATGACATGTTTCGTCATATATTTTTACCATAAATATCATGAATTCCCTAACTTATCCTGACCTACTCGTAAAATTTGTACAAACAGACGCGATACAATAAGTTAAAAATACGTAAAAAAAAACTAATCGCATGACAAATTTTCCAGCGAAAAACTAACAAAAAATTAGAGTAAATTATTTTCAAATCAATTATCTTCGGATTTTTATTAACATCTGAAGGTATTCCCCGATAAGCAGCGCGAAAATTGATTTGCTAGAGTTGCCTTCACTGATAGAGACCTCACACAAAAGCATTCCACAACTTGTTCGTACGTTGATCATGGAAAGAGTAAAAGCCGCAAGACCTTGGCGGAGCCTTCTTCCAACAAAAGTGATTGCCGATGGACTTAAATGAAATTAGATCCGCAAACGAGAGGTTATTTTCGGGGCGGGGGATCATAAATATGGGCTTCCTGCTTTATCGTTTTGCCATTTCGGCGCGTCAACCCCACCTCCGCCTTTCAGAGTAAATATCCATCTCGCTGGCTCCGGCGAACCTTTCCTTGCGTCATAAACTCGCGAACAGCGACCAAATATACTCAGTGGAGAGGAGGGAAAAATAGTCCGGCATCTCGCTTGAAAAGTGATTTCCACCTAACCTTGAACCTTGAACACGGAACGACCACAAAACTGCAGAATGGATGCTTCCTCTGACACCACCACGGGACCAGTGGTAGGTATTTGTCAAACAGGAATAACAACATGAATGAGAGCCCTTTTTCTCTTGTACGAAATGTGTCTTAATAGCCTCTCTTCTACGAACTGTCACTTCTTTACGAGTAGCCTCTCCTAATTCACTCCCTCACTCGAGTGTTTCAACCCAGAGGATAGTTTGAATAGATGGGGGTAGAGCTCACCTCGAACTAAGTCACAGGCGTGTAAAATTTATATATTCTAGGTAGAGAGGAGCTGGATAACAGTCACTCAATACTTTCAACGATCCAGTTTTTGCAAGGCTGGTAATCTATAATAATTATAGTGAATTAATACGGAAAAGTTTGTGACTTGGCTGCATTGCAATATTTTAAGGGAATTCGGAATTAAAGGAATTGACCTAATTTTTCTGATAAGTTTCATTCATCCAATTCTTCTCGCATCTGGAAAAACTCTTAAGATCTCAGTCTATTAACTACGCAAAGCCTCTTAAAATGCCTTGTCCTTCTTCATCGATCATCTACCAACGAAAATTGATTCTTAATTTTTTTTAAACCCACTCACGTGATTTACGCTATCGCATACCTCCATTCCCTGGACTACCTACCTCATCGAGAATTTTGTTATGGGGATATTCAAAGACTTTCACACGGAATACGAACCTAGGACCTTTCAATCAGCAACCAGGTGCTCTACCCACTGGACTACCAAGGCTCCCTCTATCCTAATTACGATTGAAATATTTACTTTTGTTACCATAGTTTCACACGAGGGCTGCCTTAGAGGATCCTCAGTTTTTACGAATAAACCTAAGGGTTTTCAATCCACGAAGAGTTATGATTATATTGGTGGGCTTTGATAGAAACGGCAACCAATAAGGAGAGTCCTAAGCGGGAATGATAAATCAATCCAGCAACTACTCTGACCAATAAAGCAAACATATTATCCTCGTAGTCAATTACTTAAACACATTACAAAATGAAGACGATAGGCAATAGCTGCGTCGGAGTATTTATAGCAGCACTAGATATGAGTAGCACGAATATTAATAGGGAAAAATTACTTTATTTCATTCGTGAGGAGAGACAATTCTTTTAAAAATTGTGGAGTTGTAACCTTAGGCCGCAACGAATAGTATGCACGTAAATTTGTGTCAAACTACCACTCTTAACGTTTTTCAGACGATTTTAAAGGGAGTTGATTCTATGACTTTTTGTCGTATCTCGTTTGCCCCAAACATTTACTTGAATCAGCCAGAGGTCGGAAGTGGGTTTTATGGCATAACGATTCCGAACAGGAGATATGGAATTCAAATTGAATGTAGTAATCAAATAGTATATAGACTCATTAGGAACAGGGCGCGAACTCTTAAATACTTTTACTATTACTTACATTGCGTTTTTTTTCTTTCTTTTGACCTCACTTATTAACGTTGATCACAGCCTTGGAGTCTCTGAGAATTAAATGCCGACAGACATAAAAAGTAACACAAAAAGGATCAGAGAAAGTAAGCTCTGTAACAAAGTCAAATAGAAACGCATCTTTCGAAGCAACGGAAATGGGAACTTCAAATCCAAGAGGACACTTGGCATGTATTAAAGCCCTGGTGAAGGTGTATAAATATACAGAAACGTTGGCAAAATATTTTGCATTAAATTCTTAAAGACCTACACTACAAGACACAAATCAACGTTTATTATTACCATAATAATCACCGATCTAAACTATATGCAATTAAAATTTCAAGATGACACCTTATGTATGAAGATTTTCGCAGCTTCTTTTATCAATGCTGGTGGTTGGTTTCGGGAAATGCTGCGTAGGTTACATTATTTGCTCGACGTTTCAGTCCTCCTTTTTCGCGTTTTCAAGAGAGCGTTTTTTCTCTTGAAGGAGTCCCCAGCTCCCAGTAGGAGTGAAACGTTGAGCAGATAATGTTACCTGCCCATCATTTCCCGAAAGCAACCACCAACATGATGCCTTATGCTTAAAGCGAGTAACTCTTCGCGAAGGAAGACCGTTCCAGCGATAGCGATGCGTCTTCTTTATGATTGTGCAACAATAAGTGGGATGGACCGAGGCAGTGGCGGATCTATGGGGGTGGGTATGCCCATGCGGATCTATGGGGGATACGGGGTAGCCCCCCTACCCCTTGGGTATCCAATTTACACTACATAGAACGGTAATTTTTTCCGACCCACACTACTGCTGGTATTTTTAACCCCACTAAGAACTCCCCCATAACTAAACAAAGAAAAAACAAAAAAAACCCTACAGCAATAAATGAACCATGTTAACCAGAACACTAATTAGAAAAAATAAGAGGTCGAGATAATATTATCTAGATAGTAAATAATCATAAAATTTCAGTTTAAAGGTTTTGACAGATATGCAATTTTTGACATCAGTTGGTATCTCATTCCAAATGCGACAGGCAGTGACGAGAAAAGATTAACTGTAAACAGCAGTGCGATGCCCAGGGTAACATAACATATTATGATCAGACCTAGTGTATATTGTAGAGACAGACGGACAACTAAGGAACAAATCATGCAGGTACCTTGGTGATTTGTTTTTAAATAGTACAAACAAAAAGGATCCCAGAAGGTATCCTCTACGGTATTTGACGTTGAGCCATCTTTAGGGTGTGTGGTAGGAGGGAGGGATTGATTCGACAACTGCCTGAGTTTTAACCTGAGGGATAGGGAGAGAATGAAGGGAGGTTTGCAGGAGAAAGAGAGGGTTGCCGGGCGGGAGGGGAAGAGAGAGAGAGTCACAACGACACCCCAGATATCGATCGTCACCCCTCCCCTCAAAACCCTCGCCGTCAACTTCCCCTCTTCTCCTCATCCCACTGAATACGAGCCGGCACCCACAACCACCGCTGGGGCATGAAAAACCTCTCGCACTAAACTCTCGCTTCCATAAGCAAGAGATTCTTCTGGAGCAAAGGTTTTTATATTAAGTGAACTTCCCAGACTGCGAACCACACGAGGCAGAAGAGAAGTTCAGCATTGCAAGAAATTTCTACAAATTTGTTGCCAGCACGTAAAATTAAGACTATAATTCTGTACCTCGGAGATAAAGGACACTATGTCTGTTTTCCTAATTTTTCAAAAGAGCAGTCTTAAAGCTAAAAAAATAATCAACCAATAATTATTATAAGGAAAGGTTGCCAATAACATTGTGATAAAAATTTTTTACACTTGTTACTTAACCTTCAAGTAATTACTCATTAAATTAAAAAAACTTAAACTGCTCTCCTGACAAATTTGTTAAACAGACATAGTGTCCTTTACCTCCAAGGTAGAGAATTGTCTCTGTCACGCTTTGCGCCATTCTTTTGTCGATCATGCCAACTAACGTTATTCAAGTCCAGTCATGGAACTAATTTATTGCCTGTAAATGAAATCATGGTAATAATTGTGTCGTCTTTGTGTTATTCTTTTGTCGATCATTTTGACTAACGTCACTGAAATCGATTCAACTTTTCAACAATGGTGTGAGGGACCATTCAACTCGATTCAAGATATATTGAACAATCACTATTTGAAAGACCTAAGCAAGATGTTCTTAGTTCTTTTGTTCGCTCTCGTCTTTCCCTTGGGCCAAGTACCTGCTCGCGCCCAATGATCTTCGATAGATCACAATTCAATTCCTTTCCTCGAACTCGTCATCTCCGAAAATAGTCAAATACCCTCTCTTACATGCCCCGATTTCCCTGACTGATTTCTTTATCGTTTCTGTCTGGTAATTCTAAGTTTTGTTACCTTCCAAACTATTATTTAAGTGTCCTACCAATGAAGGTATGTTTATGTGAGATATTTTGAGAATTTCCCCGGTCTGTCCCAAACCTCTAAACTTGGACATCCCTATTCAAATCGAAAAAAGAACTAATTTCTTTCACTCTATCTAAAAATCCTATTTTATTCGCCCCCTCCCTCACTTACCAAGCATTCTCACCTCTAACACAGTTTTGAAGATCCCCTCCCCTCTCATTACTCGCTCCATCCAAACAAACCCCGTCTTAACCTTATGTCGTCTAGATTGATTAAGATTTTGGGCATCACATTTTGAAAGAAAAGAAAAACTTAAGAAACAAGGACGAGGTGATGACGATAGTAAAACAGTGGAGTTATGCCAGTGTTAAAAGACTGGCTGATAGGAGAAATGAGTGGAAAGCTAACCAATCCTCGGATTATTGGCTCATGATTATGACCAAAACTTTGACACGTAGCGACTCTAAAATGCCAGCTCACATCCTTTAGGCTGTAGGGTAGACATAAAAACGAAGAATATGAATTTACAGAATGTCAACTTTTTTCCCATATGTATTAAATAAAGCACAATGAATGATAAAACAAATTGGACTCAAAATAATCTTGCTAAAAGAAGTATTGATTGTGTTATATATTTACATTGCTCCACCAATTTATCAAGTATCACTAGGCCGTCCTATATGACATAAAAGATTATTACGGAGGCTTCCGCGGTGATTAAATTGATGATTGGAATCCGGGTTAGTTCCGCTTCGACCCATTTTCGGTCACTTGAGATTTTGGACCCGAAGACGGGAGCTGGAACGCGCCCGAAACTGTCGTCCATCAAAAATGAGTCGAAGCCGAATTAACCCTGAAACCAATCATCAACATTAAAGATTTCTGAGAGATAATTCTTCAGGATTAACGACTATTATAGGTCTAATGTTTAACCATCTGCGGAGAGACAGTACTGAGATCACATTTAACAATACAGGGAAAAAAGATGCGTAGTCAAGGCAACATGAATATAAATTCAATCGAAAGAGATTAGAGAGGGTGGTAACACCCTTTTAACATGAAACACCCTTTTACCTTGTAGTCGACACACTGGAGATATACCCCAAACTTTCACCAGTCAAAAGCGAACACAAAAGTGAATTCCTTTAGGACGTACATCGAGGCGATACTAGGCGGTGGCGCGCTCGCAAAATTCGTTGATATAAACCCCATTCCAATCCTTTCCCAGTCTGTAGTGATCTGGGAATCCGATACAGGGGAAACGCAAATAGGATTCCTTAAAACCAACAGCTCCTGCTCACACCGCGTTCTCGAAGTCCCTTTTATATCGGAATGGGCAACTCCGACCGTCGTCTGTTGAACGCTGGGCTACAGCGAAAAGTGGCTGGCATCCGCAATATCGGAATCCGATGACAGGGGCCATTTCAGGGTATTTCGATCCGGTTCTCAACACAGCCGTTCTCCCGGCTAAGAATTTTCGCTCACGCATCGGGCGCAATACGATTACGAACCTCTCTTAAAAATTTAGTAGCACTTTTCCCCAATTATTTAATGCGTAAGACGCGTTTCGGCTCTTGAAACCATCATCTGGAACAAGACACCACAGTACATGAAAACATCACATTCATACATTTGCGGAAGAGGTGGGGGAAGATTCGACTAGTTTGAGGAAGGGGGTGGGAAACAGACGCGCAGCGGGGAGGCAGCGAGAAAACAGGCAACTAAAGAGATGCGGAATGTGGGTAGGCATCTCGCTTGCTGTACCAGTATCTCAGCTTCCGTTGGACCCAGGTCCTTTGGACGAAACCCCAGCACGACGAACTGCTTTTGATGTGGATCTAGTTGTTAAGTTCACATACTTCGGAGTAAGGTTCAATTTGAGCCATTTCCGGTTGAAGGCTATGTTTAATTCTGCTTTACGGAATTTCACTGACAAATTCAGGTAGAGTTTGGCCAGGTAGAGCATGCTGTGCTAGCATTACGAATAAGTTCATCTGAATCAGGCGTGATATAGAGGAAATTCGGCATGTGAAAATGAAAGGTAGTTGCACTTTTCCAAAATTATTCTTCATACGACGCGTTTCGAATCACAGAGCCATCATCTAGTATAAGGTACCCAATATAAGAGAACGTCAAGTTCATACCTTGGATAAGGTTCTGCTATAAGTAAGAGTTGGGGGAGGATTTGACGAGTTTGAGGAAAGTGGTGGGACCCTAAGTTTAAATGGGTGACGGCTTAAATTTAAATCTGTCGTCAGCGGCTTGGTACGTGGCCATCTCTAAGTTCGACGATAAAATCAACGCTTAGGATGAAATTTTCCGTGTAATACGGACAAAAATATATTTTTAAAAACAATTCAAAATGTCCGGTGAACAAGATCGTTTTGCCCGCAGTTGAGAGAATGAATATCACACTATAATTGAGGACTGAGTTGAAAATATATAAATACAGTATTAAAGCGGCTAGGCGCCTACTAATATTAATAACAGCAAATTATTATTAACCCCATAAATAGTCTGTATGAGTCAGTAAATGTCCAGTGGATACAAAATAGATAAGCGATTAAATATGAGAGAGGATAATTTGCCTTGATACCCATAATCCCATTTATGTTAGTGAAAAACTAGAGTTAATTCTTTATTCTTATTCACATTACTTCGAAACATGCTACAGTTTTTGTTTCATAGGCCAAACAATAAATTTTCACTTAATTAACAGAAATTCTATATCTATGAAGCCAAACATGAATCATACGCTGTTGAATTAATAGGTAAAACAATGAAATGAAATCACTCTTCTGCTGTTAATTTGCTCGGCGGCAAATCGATTATTGGAATTCCAGGCAAAAAAATCGATGGAAAATAGAACATGGAAATCAACTTTCTATTCGAATAGCCTTCAATCTACAGCCTGAAGCCCTATTAGAACTCAATGATACTCGCCCGCTTCATAAAAACAGTTTGGCCAATTCCGAAGAGGAAATGCGATTTAACAGTAATCGAACGCCAAGCCTCACGCCATAAATACCCTCTCTCCGACCTTTAAAAGCTGGTTATTCTCTAAGCAAGCGCCAAGTTTGCAATTTAACTACTTTGATTCACCCACATTCAGTCCTCTTGGTTAAGAAACCATATGCAGGCACAAAGCAACAAGAACAGCATTCACACTAACCCATTACTTGATTAATTAATAGCTCTATTATCCTCTTAGAAAAATTTCAAACTACTTTTCGAAATTAATTTTGCGGTGGCTTCATAAGGAAAGATAGCTCCGATGTGGTTACTAATGCAGGTTAAAAGAAGCGGGTTCATAGAGATCCAACGCGAATATTATATTCAAATCAAGCACCTGATTAAACTATGGGTTAATTAAAATAATAACAGTTTAATTGCATCTTCACTCTTAAAAAGTAAAATAAAGACACTTAAATTACATATTAATCTGAGAATAAGAATCTAAATACAGATATTCTCTAAGTAAATACTTCTTTCAAGATTTTAAGTTAGCTGTGTGGCCGATTTCTTTCAGATTTCATCATTAGTTACAGTAGTAAATTATAATTTTTTGCCATTCATGCGACATTCATAGTCCAAATATACCTAATACACATTATTTCAACGTACACCATCATTGCTTAATGATTTAATCGAAATTTCCGATTTAAAACATAATCACTGGATGATATAAGAGTCAATTATGTTCAGAAATTCATTGAATATGAAACGGTAATTTCAGCATTATGACTAAATTCATATTCAATGACCATACGATGACAAAATTAATACTAATTTATCCTCTCATTTCAGTGTGCAATAAGGACGTGCAATTTATCTCCAGAATTATGAATAGGTGTTTTTTTATATCACGAAATTGATAAAAGACTCATCAGTAGACTGACTACTCATTACATACTCTCCATGACGATCTGCAATATTTCCAAAAGTCGAGATATTTAAACAAAATCTTTGCTAAAATAGGCCCCAACTGACCACAGTCAAGAAAATTTGAAAGTACTAACTATAGAACTATCCAAAACAGAGAATATTGTTCTATGCCTTATGCGTCTCCATTGATTCAAACAGACAACCAGTGCTATGAATTTATTGGAGAACAATCAATCAAATATCAGCGACGGAATCACAGATCTGAAATAACGCAGACAATTTTCTTATTGAGAGCCCCGTAGTTTCGAAAATGAAACTACAGGAAGCTGATAAAAGGCATTAGAGAGTTCAAAGATTGAATACTAACTCCAAACACGACGAGGAATTCTTCAATATCGAACGTCAATTACAGTCAAACTGCAATATCTCTACAGTATTGCGAAAATTTAACACAAAGGTACATACATATAATGGTGTAACTATGCAAGCATTTATTGATGTTTTGTTAATTATATGAATAGGGTGTACTCTAACAGCTATTAATAGCCAATTTTCCCTGGTATTCCCACCTCAAATCATCTTTGCTCAACATTTATTGGTAAGTAACTGTCAGGTAACGGATTCATTAATTTATTGCAATATAGTTATTGTTATTTGACTATAATATAGTGGATTAAAAATTTTAACGGTACATCGCCACTAGAAAAAGTCGAAAAGAATCTGATCAAAAAACAAAAACTGGATGGGCGTTAATTTTCGAATTCCACCAGAAAGAGGTGTTCTGGGTTTTCAAAGCGAACCACAGGAACACCGATCTAGCTCTCAGAAAGGAGGCAATCGAAGGAGACCATGTCGTGAATGGCGATGACGATAATGGCGGTAACATGCGCAATCGCGCTTCAGATGGTTTTCCAATGGCAAAAAAAACGAGGCAGGGAAACCTTGAGATAAGTCTTGACGAGGTAAGGGAGAAATCCACGTCATTATGTTGAGTCTGCACGTCAGCTTCGGGAGTCCGGCAGCGTCATGATGCTGCGAGGAGGGTAAAGTTCGTTGTTACAAGGTGACAGGGCGATCGGGAAAGGGAAAAAGGGAAGGTTAATGGGATTGCTTACCGAGACAGGGATTTCGCTACGGTGGTGGTGATGAAGTAACCATGGAGAACGAAGGTACGGGGGTGTGAGGAAGTGGTATCGGGCCGCAGTTACACGGAAGAAGCTGTAGTATCGCGAAAAGCGACGGAGGGGATTATATGAACGTGGTGTGGATCGAGAATATATTTTTTTACCTGACCAAAACTCCACAGAAATATTCACAGACACGGCCTTTCGAAAAATCCTTTGTGGACTTCCTCGTGGAGGAAAATGCTTTCAAAGCCCTTGCGGTTTTTTCCGCGACCGTAGGCTGGAACAGATTACCCAGGTAGCACTAGTAAAAAAATCAGCGCATTTTGCGACGAGAGTCACCTTATACTCTGCTCCAGCTACTCTTTCACGCGTTGATCATACACATACACGCGTTGATCATTCGGCTTTTTCGCTATTGTTTTTTTACTATTGTCAATTTTCATAGAATTTGAAAAATTCAGACACCCGTTTATTTTTTCTATCGTTCGAATTTCCGTCTACTCCTCGAGCGGTGAAAAATAATATGGCTTAAACCTTTCGCAGGTATTGAATTAAAAATAACTTATTATCTAAGTTATTTGAGTGATAAAGAGATATGGCCCAGGATTTCTACGCCAAGGTATGGGTTTCAAATCCAGGAACTGGTGAGGATAATAGTGGAAATTACTAAGGAAGCTACAATAAATTTTATTTAGTTTTATAAAGATTCTGTTAGAATACTAGATAAAATTCCACGGTCACGGATGACGTGCAAAAGAAATATAAACTTAAACCTGAAATTCAAGGTAAGATTACGGGCCCAAGTTTATTCAAACTACGCGAGAAATGTGGAAGTAATAATAATAAGCAATGGAGCGATATTTAGGAGGAAAAGTATGCGTAAAACCTCCATTAATAACACAAGGAATTCTAAAATAAAGTTTTAATGGGAAAATAATACCACTATCACCCGCAACGGAATCTCAACTCTCATGATTTTCTTCATATAACTCCTCATTTCCAAAAGTAGGTCAAACGAATTGCAACAGATTTTGAGGTGGGGGAAAGATTCAACAAAAATGATATCCGCAAGACGTCTTGAAGCACGAAAAATCAAGGGTTTTACCATACTTGACTTTCAAGGAAAAAAAATACGTAAGTCACTTCATTAAAAATTCCCGCGCTCAATGTAGTATTTTTTTTACGGAAATTTTTCGTTTCTTCCGCTTCATAAACGCCCTTACATGAAAGGAAAAGATTGCGAAGGAAAATGGGTCCCTAATTTCGAACGAATGACCGCGACACGAGAGTTATTTTTATATTTATTTCTCCTTAAAATTTTCTACTCAATACGCCACACGGTTGCCCACGGGGGAGAAAAAACATGGGACTTTCAACAACCTCCTTTTCGGTACTGAGATTGGGGCATTCTGCGCGCTCTCATTTTTTTTTCAAAAGACAAAATAAAATTTTTAAAAAGGACATTTTTAACTCGCGAAGCATTTCCTCCCTTTGGCGTGCGAGGGCGTATAGTCGGTATGAGGGAGAAGCACCTGGGCGCAAGAGAGAGAGATAGAGAGAGGGCTCTTGGCTTGGAAGGAAAGGACGACAGTGGTGGTGGAGACGGGAAAGGTGAGATTAGAGAGGAGAGGGTGACGTCAGAGCAGATGGAAATGCCGTTCGCGCTTGCTGTGGGGGTGGTGAGGCGAGGAGAAATAAGGGAGGAGGAAGAGAGAGAAGCTAGTTGCCGAGTCCTCGGAGACTACGTTGAAGAGGCACGTACAGTTAATATACCTAAAGAATGCGCTACAAAAATTTCAAAAATCATTTGCAGTCGCAGTTAATCCGCTATTAACCCATTATAACCAAATGTTGATTCCAAGCAACATCAAAATTGTACAAATTTTCAGCTCTATTTAGGAAATATCTAAAGTACGCATTACTTTGTGGAGTAAAATTTAATGAAGAAATACCTAGTTGCCACGATAGTTATGAATAAGTGAAAAATTTTCATGTTTTCAAAATGAAAAAAATTGAAATTTGATTTCTTCCAAAAGCAGGTCTGGGTTAGAAAGGGTTAAGAAATCTCTGGGACTATGACTCTACCTACTATAAAACCAAAACATAGATACCCTAAATGTGCCCTTAACACTATCCACATTCCCAACCCTAATTAACCAATCCGTGACTGTGCCTAGAAAACTTACGCGAACAACTGTTTGGGAAATCTCAGGTACCCCATTCATAATTGATAAATTATATGTTGTATTTTAGTCTTCCCTTTAATTCAAAAACATGGCTCTTTTTTAATTAATTTATTTTTATTTTAATCTTTTTAATTAATTTAATTAATATAATTTCTTATTTTGTATCATTTAAACATATATTGTTGCTACATTTAGGTTTTCACATTGCTTTTGTGCGAAAAAGCAGGAATCTTTCATATTTTGCTATTGTAACTGTACATTGACTTAAATTACTATGAAAAACAAGTACAAAAGGTGCCATCATGTAGAATATAGGCATTATTGAAGTTATAATATAATAAAATGTATCAAATTCAACTTTTATCCTTGCACTCATATAACAAACAAGTTTTTTTCCACACCGACATTTGTGCGGGGTAATTATGTTACCCTACCTATGAAAATTTAAATTTTCGAAAACAATTTAAATGTAAAAAAATCATTCGTCGCCTAAATAACGAAAAAAAGGTTGAGCTCAAATCCAAAAAAATATCAATGTGGCAAAAAAAAAAATATTCAACATTAACATTATTTGGGGTAACTGAGCTACCCCGCACAGTCACAGAAGGGTTAAATAACCCCTATATCATGACTCAGCACAACATTTAAAACAAGTAATTTATTATTGCCTGTGAAACAAAATTTTTAACTCAACACCCCGAAGACAGCCATTTTTGGCTATGAACACAGAACAAGAGAAATACGAGCGAGGGAGTTTGATTTTAAATTCAACCGCTCCTAGCCGCAAAGTAGTATCTCAAAAAATCATTCCACTCAGGCATACATACATTAAATTTCTATTCCATAAAATCGTATGCATAAAATTTGAGCCGTATAATTTTATCGGAAATTTCGTCCATAAAATCTTACGTCAGAATATCAGTCCATAATGGACGATATTTCAGTTGTTCTGGAATAGAAATTCAGGATAGGCCTGAATGGAATGATTCTTTTAGATACTACGATCGGTCGTCTTATCGTTATTTTTATCACTTTTCCGTAATGCCCGTAACGCGGCGATGATGGAGAGCGATCAATTTATTCCCAATTATTACAATGCTAAGTTAACAAGTATCTTAATTGGTAGAACACTTTTACCAAGAATACCTAATGAACCATTTCTGTCAGATATAAATTTCTAACCACTGAGCGGGAATGGGATGTTTAAATTGTTAATTAAGGAGGGAAAAGTTCACGAAGGGAAGGGATGACCGATTCGACACAATCATAGATGGCGCCGGAGCTGAAAGTTTGGCGCCAAAACACGAGGAGACGCCGTCAAGGCGCCCCTGCATTAAAATAAGCAAATCATTGGTCAAAAAATTACGGAAAACCCACACTAAAACCAACAATTTCTGGAAAACCCAATACTTATCCGGAAAAAAACCGACTGTTAACTCTTCAAAATCACGTGTAAATATTTGGACAGGGGAGAGCCCATCACTGAGAGCTGAGAATGAGCCACACACTGATACCTTAATTTTTGTGCATACTCCACTCTAGGGTGAGCTGAGACAATCTGCTGCGTAGTAATCTTTATTTATAATAATAATTTCGTCTTGAATTAAGGATAAAATTGTTATCTTTTACAATTAACTTGATTGACAATCACAAACATCCATGCCCTGGATGGTGGTCAATCCACCCAGGCGGGATTCGAACCCGCGACCTCTAGGTTAGCATTCGGGGACTTTACCCCGGCGCCACCGAGGCCGGCAGTAGTGGGAAAAACGCTGGTGAGGCAAACGTGGATGACATGCGGAAAGCATGATCACCAAATTAACTTGATCCCCGGATGCAATACGTTACCTCCGCAACACATAATGCGGCAGATATCGGAGCAGACGGGAAGGAAAAGAGTTGAGGAGGCGACCCCGCTTTAAGAGGCTTAAGAGCAAAAGGCCCCGAGGCGAGAGAAATGGCGACGGGGGGGGGGGGGGGGGGGGGCAGAGCATCGTCTCCCACAGTGGGGTGGAAGTTCCGCCCCCGCTGTCATGCGGGATTCCCCGTTTAATCTCCTCTCCCTGCCATACCTCGAATCACCTCATCACCTTGCGGGAAAGAAGGAGTTCCGGAGAGGTGAATAGCGGCGAAAGACTCCGGGAATCTCCGCACCCAAAAATCTGGGCAAGAGAAAATTTTCTCCACGAGATGCAGTGGAGCCTCTGAAAATCTGGGCTAAAGAATCAGCCCCGAAAAAAAATCTGTCCCTCCTTTACAAATTCCGCATTTTTCGCTTCTACGAGTGAGAAACATTCAGAGGAACCACTATAATTTCCATAGTGAGAAAACTAGTAGTTACAGATATTCTAGAATTCCCAAATCTAGTTCACAGGATCTTTATGGGAAGTGTCCACTGTCTGAGCTTCCCTACATCGTAAGAATGAGCTGTGAAAAATTCCCCTCTCTCCGTCCCTCGCAAATTCCGCATTTTTTCGGTTCTACGAGTGAAAATTATTCAGGGAAACCAATAAAAATTCTGTAATAACGAGGAAGCTAGTAGTTCCAGATATTCTAGAATTCCTTAATCTATAGCTCACAAGAGAAGTGAGGTGTCCAATATCTGGGCTAATGCACTGTAAGGATGAACCCCTAAAAAAAAACTGCTCTCCGTTATTAATAATTTCTATATTTTTTGGTCCTATGAGTGAAAAAATTTAAGAGGAACGACTCAAATTCCAGTAAAAACGGGAATGCAAGTAGTGGCAGATATTCCAATATTCCCGAAATAATTGAAAAAAAATTAACTTTACGAGAAGAAACGACTTTCAAGATCTCGGCTATTGTATCGAACGGACGAGCCTTCACTAAAGTACCATTATACATATTTTCACTACGCTTTTCTTAATTAATTAATATTAATTCTACGCTTTTCCGCGCTACTATGAAGAAAATTTGGAGGAAACCTCTAAAATTTCACAGTTAACGAGCATGCAAGAAGTGCTAGTTGATCTTTCGATGCAAGTAAGCAACGGAACATCATCTGTTGAAGAGTTGATCAGGTTTCAGTTAATCATAGATTGGAGTTGAGTCTTCAGGTAATCATAAAGACATTACAAAAATTAATGACAATACATCTCCTAATCTCGGAGGTGGGTCGATTGAACATAATGAAAACGAGAAAAATTTAATTCCAAATACTATTGATAGCCTGTGACAGAGACTGGAATTTCTTCTTAATTTGAATGGTGATAGATCTTCGATTACTGGGACCTTATTACAATTGTTTTTCTTTGCCGCCAATCAACGTACTCTCACAGCAAAACTTCAATTCGGTATTTTAACTATCTGTTTATAAAATATTTCACGAAAATATATAATCATATGCATGTACGACACACGTGGGCAAATTAGTACAAGGTGTTGCTCGTGGATTTTGGAAAGTTGCCGATATATGCTCGAGAATGGGAGAAAGGTTAAAGTAGTTATTCATTAGATAAAAAAATATTGATATTGTCATAGTTTCTAATTTCCAGTATATTCAATTAAGTTATTCAGCAATTATATAACCAGTTAAATTACAACATGACACAATGGTCAAGGGGTTACGGGCAGGAGAAAGCGAGTCGAAGCAGATAGGATTAAATTGTTGAGAAGAATGTGCGTCTGAGGATTCGTCCACAGAATTCTACCCCAATTCAAGTTCCAATATACGGATACCCTTCTGTTATTTCACGGAAAATTTGCGTGAAACGTGAAAAATGAAACTGACAAAAAAACTAAAAAATAATCTCTAAAAAATGTGCAAAAACAATATTGTAATTGTCACCTGTAGAGTTTTAGTGAAAAACTTCCTCTATACATATACTCTCTCAACGGGCGTAGTTCTGTTGTTTAACGAAGGATATGAATATGAATAAAAATGCGTAAAACAAAAATGAAGCAAGAAGTGTAAAAGTTTAGCTAGAAAATGACGGAGAGGAGAAAATAAAGTGAGATGGAAGGTGACCTTAAGAGGAGGGAGACGGGAAAAAGAGTCGGAAGATAACCAAGGTCATGGGCTGGGAGGATCGGCGGCGCGTGAACACCTCTCGCAAATAGTCTCTCTGTGTCCCAAGCGACCCCGGATATCATTATGCACACCAAAGTGGACAGGAAGTGACTCCGGGATAACTCGGTGAAAGCGATGCGGGCTAGAAAGTGATTCGCAGACGAGAGCCATGGCAACTGACTACAGCGGAGACTGACGAAAGAGTTAATTCCAGCCAATATTTAACCAAATTCTCTTAGTCTTTATCTCTCACATGAAGGAACTTATCGCGACTGACTGAAAAACTCTTTCATTCATATGTGCTCAGTCTAAAGCACACAGTATTATTCAATTAGGGCATTTTTATATTTCCAAACAATTTATTTTACCAAGACAAGTTTCGTTACCACAACACTATCAAGTGAACTTGAAAACGTTATTCGTCAACAACGAAACGCGTCATACTAGAATGAATTACGTGAAAATATTGTAATGTCTTACGTAAATATTATTAATAACTTCCACTACATCATACAAGACCAAAGTATTAATTAAGCAAGAGCTTTGAAATTTTCAGGATATATTCCTTTCACCATGTATAGGTGAACTTTAAAAGTAATTTTGCGATGTATTGTTATTATTTTTGTCTCTTTTAATCCCATTAATGCTAATAAAAGCATAGAATAAGATGCCAACACTTTTTATCTTTTTTTAACGCAATATACACCTGAGTTATTGACTGATGCATTGTATATTGTGCGAAAAACGATATAATGTACTTACTTGCATTCTTCCATTTTTCAATAAGCCTCACTGACTGACTTATTCATCAACGCATTGTTCTGACTACTGGAGACGCAGCAACGAAATGCTAAAGATGCATTGATTTTGTAATGCATAGACGAACCAAGAGAGGAGTTTTTGTTCCAAATAATTTATGGGGATGTTTTAACTCCAATAAACTTATTATTTCAACCCCTATGAGAAATTTCTATTCCGTAGTGTGCTGAATTTTTGCAAATCCTCCCAAATGTTAAAAATTAAATAAATACCGTTCCAAATAACATTTTTCTACAGGGATTACTGTTTTCTGCCGTTAATACCTAACTTAGTTATAATATCATTTTAACATAACATAACTTTATGGGGTATAAAACACTAGTTTATGCGACAAGTAGTACGATCAAGTTGCTACCTATTTCATCAGCCACAGTTGAAGCTCTAATTGCATGTTCATCTGTATTATGAAAATACCATTTGATAGCACTGGATATCTTTTGAAAAAAAAGCTCTAGAAATGACGTTGTTGAAATATTAGCATTCAGAGCATTTCCGGTGGCACAATCTTTCGGCAAATTGTCTGCGGTTAATAAATTTATAGCTTGAATATTGTGTGAATAAATGTCTGGGCAGCATGTACTCACTCTCTGCTGGTATCAACAAATCCATCTTACTGAATAAACGAGATAAATCGCAGGGGGAAACTCACCTGCAATAAAAGAAAGGAAATAGTTAAAAACATGTCCCAAAACATCATTAAAAACATGAGAAAATTAACGAAACCAATAAATAATACGTCATTGGCGATGGTTAAAAATTAGCAAAGAGACCTTGAAAAGACTCTCTTTATTAAATGCTGGATTTTATTGGACACACACGAATTTGCAGGAAATTTCACAGCAAAAAAATTGACAACATTTTCCGCTGACGTAGAGGGCATCGGTTTTCTTACTCACCCTTAAAGTTCTCAAAGCTCTTTGGATGAAGTGTAATCGGGAATACCATTTACATGGACGTTAAACCGATAAACCTTTTATCTGAACTAATTAATTTTATATATCGCATGTAATAGCAAAGCAAATGCCAATTTTAATCATAAAATTTTACAGATTCAATATGAAAACTACTGAAATGAGAAAAAGAAAATAATACCATTATTTATATTTGTTGAAGTCATAAAACCTTTCGGAGGTACCAAGTCCCATACAAATTAAAAAAAGCACTCTTTATACATCAACTCGATTTTTCAAGGAGAAAATGAAAACCCTTCCCGTTATATTTTTCCATTTTGGGTTTCCAATTACGCTAAGCCCACAAAACTACGCAAATAGGAACACAGTTGAACCAACAAAGCTTGAATGAAAGCCCGGGTATGACGATAAAACGATGATATTAATATTGGATTAGACAAAATTGAAACTTTTTTGAGCGAAAGAGGGAAGCTCCATGGATTCTCTGTAATCCCTATTTGTTTGGACATGAGTTCATAAAAATTAATATAAATGAAAATTCATGAATGCGATTTACTCGTACGAATTTCGAACTATGCAAAACTCCAGCTGGAATGCTATAAACCGAAGAAGGGATCATTTCACGGCAGACAACACCCATTATTCCCACGCCCCTAATAGTTATTTTTGAAAGAATAAAATGTAAAGCTGTATAGAAAATTAAAATATTAAATACTCAAATCCCGGCCATTGCAATATCCACACTATTTGACGAAAGGGTCGAATGTTAAAAAAAAAATTATCACCAATCCCGCTCATGCGATAATCCTAAAAATGCAGGCAATATTTGCGAGCGAGATAAAATATTTAGAGGAAGCTTTCGGAGTGAGCCATCGCTTTTTAATTTTGCCTCTTGGAAGCCGTCAATATAATCTTGAATGTTATATACTGAAAAGTCATCATTCATTCCACCCTAAATGTTAACCCATTGGGAAATAGATTAAAGAAATTATATGTAATTCTATCGTTGCTCTCAACTCGCCTCACCCCCTTTAAACCGTCACCCAACAAGTTAAGAGAAGGATTTTGGATAAACAACGCTCTTGGCCGCGGAGACGACTCCGCTAAACCTTAACTTCTCTATAGGCTCTCCAACGTTTATCCCGGTGTGGTATGCAACATGCTATTCAAGAGTCCTCTGATGCGGTGCTCGGCGTCGCAAACAGATGGAGTTGCGCTCGCGAAAGTGGGCGAAGGAGCGGAAGGAATTTTTTCGTGCTAAGGTTCGTATTTATTGCACGGTGGCTAAACCTTTTAAAGGTGGCTGCGCCGTACCAAAAGTTGAAGCCAGTACTAAAACACCGAGATGCTCATCAAATGAAATAATCACGGGTATTTTAATAAAAATATCGATAATTAATAATTAACATGAAAAAATACATCACACCAATCACGCCGCCTAGATAGGCGTTAGGCTTGTGGTGTTAGGACACCAGCCGTAAACAAATAAAGAGAAGAAAAGCGTTCGAAATGTGTGACTGCTGAGTCTCAATTACATTTATGCATGCCTGTATGTTAACTCCAAGAAAAATATTCAAAATTTCTATTCGCCTTTGAACAATTGCACAGCATTCCACGTTTGAAGATATAAACAAATTTGTGGATGATGACAAATAGAGCCATCTCTCTAATGCATTTGAACTTGTGAAATGACTAACGGAAAGGTTAATTCTAATATCCGAGTCAAATGATGTGTGGTGAAACAATTGTCCCCAATTTTTGTCTGAAGATTTTCGCAGCTTCTTTTGTCTATCTTGTTAGATCCTTTCGAGAAATGCTGCGTTGATAATATTTTCTGCCCGATGTTTTGCTCTTCTTACTGGAGGCGTTTTCAAGAGAAATTCTTAAATTTTTCAAAGAGAAAACGCTCCCAGTAGGAGGATGTCGAGCAGAAAATGTTATCAACTATTTCCCGAAAGGAAACAACAAGATTAATTGTCCACAATATTTTACACAATTAAAGCATTTGGAGAAATTTCTACACCTTCCTTTCTATTCTATTTCTATTCCCACTCCAATTTCTGCTTCCAGCATTAGGTAAGAAGCTAAAGAACAATCAGCGAAATCCCAAACGAGCTCGCTCTCAATTCGTTCCCTAAGATTTGGGGACCAAATCAGAGTTTACATATTCATTGCACGGACCGACGAACATTTTGGCATAGGTTCATTTAAAAACGTTTCTCTCGTAATCCGGGTCCGATCGATATCGGGCCTGACTGCTTCCGGAAGCAGGAATGAAAATCAATATCGTTGAAGGTCCATAACGACCCCAAAATTTTCAGGAAGGGGCGGAGATAGCCAAGAGCGGTAACTGCGTGAGCACCATCCAACCACACAATGTGGCGACACATGCGAATGAAAAGGACTTCGAAGCCGCAGTGCAGAAGCGGCGGATATCCGAAGTACGAGGTGTGCTATGAAAAGAACGGGAATTTTAGTTTGGAAAGTATTTATTGGTCTACATTACAGTTGTCGCTTTCAAAATAGTCTCCATAAGACGATATGCACTTGTGCCCGCAGTTCTACCAATCCTTGAAACACTTTCCTCGAATCCATCTTTCCATCTTTGGCATAGCTACTGGCGCTGTCAACGATTTCTTTAACCCTTCCGTGACTGTGCGGGGTAACTCAGTTATCCCATATTATATTAATGTTGTATAATTTAATTTTATCCCTTTGAAATTTTTTGTATCTGAGCTCAGCTACTTCGTCGTTATTTAGGCGACGAATGATTTTTTTACTTTTAAATTGTTTTTTAAAACTTCAGTTTTAATTGGTGGGGTAACTGAATTACCCCGTACACATGTTGGCGGGAAGAAAAAAAACTTGTTTGTTTTATGAGTGAAGGGATTAAAGTTGAATGCAATAAATTTTATTAGGTATGTTATAACTTCAAAAGTGCCAATATTCTACATGATGGCACCTTTTTTACTTGTTTTTTCATAGCACGTTACTCAATGCACAGTTACACTAACAAACATGCAAAGTTACAATGGCCATTTCGCACAAAATCAATGTAAAAACCTAAATGTAGCCTTTAATATATATACAAATTATACAAAACAAGATATTGTATCATTGAAAAAATAGCCATGGTGTTGAATCATATGAAAGACTACAATACAACATAAAATTTATGAATTATAAATGGGGTACCTGAGATACCCCACACATAGTATATCACCTAAGTTTTTCACGCACAGTCACGGAAGTGTTAAAATGTCATCGATGGTTGTAAAACGACGGCTATTTCAGGTTCTCTTCAGTTTTGGAAACAGGAAAAAGTCACACGAAGTCATGCATGGTGAATATGTAGGCTGGGGCATTATTGCACTAATGTTTCGGGCCTCAAATTTGCGAACAAGCAATCAAGTGTGAGCCAAAAATCACGTCGAGCTCATAAAAACACGTCTAACAATCGCGGCTGCATCAGACGTAGTAAAAAATGAATAGAGCTGAAAATTTTATAACACTTCAGGGGCCTGCATAAAAACGTATTAGATTTTTTTGAAAATCGCACTCTCCACGCTCACGAGAAATTTGAAAATTTAGTTACCCTTATTTTTCGAGCACACCTCGTTGTCCAAATTTACCTTTTCGCGCACCGAGATGAAATTCTCACGAGATGACTGACAGATTAATTAATTTCTATAAATGGTCTCTCAAAGAAATAAGAAAACGTACTTTTCTGATTCCATCATTAGAATAAATCTTCTTTATGCTACAACGTCAAAAACGGTTTTCCTAAGCACTGTATGTAAAAAGTAACACTGTACGCAGTCACGCGCACGGGTCCTGGTGGTGAAGACTTGCATCTCAGAAGAAGAGGCTTACCTGGGTATTCTTCCATTATTCTTTCTCGTTGGTTCATTTTTAAACGCGGCATTTCAACGTAAATACCCGATAGATATTTTATTAGGGACATAAAAACGGAAATGCTGGAAAAATTCGCCTCTATGATAATGACAACACGTGAAAGGAAACTTATCCAGCCTTCATGAAACAAAAAGGTCGTATTCAACCGAGCGAAACAATTGATAATGTCTTTCAGGAAAAGTGGCAACCTTTTCCTCATAAATCCATTACCTTTCATCACTTCCATGAACATAAACTTACAAGATGACACAATCATGCGCAGAACGATAGGGGCGATTCCAAACAATTTATGTGTACGAAGAGGAAAACGAAACAGGAAAATGGATTTTCCTCACGGAGTCAATGTAATTCACCGTTAATTTTCGTTATTTCCTCATGCTATTTTTTCCAGCTTGATTCAAGGTCAAAAACTTTGAGGGAAATACAGAATTTCCTCCGGAGGTAATCAATGATGAATGTCTCCCCAGCGGGTTTCCTCTTCTGGGATGAGATGATTCCCCGGAACAGCCGAACTAGGAATTCATCCCTGGAGAGAGAAAAAAATGACTTTGGAGGGCGCTACAGAAGGGCTCTTGCCCACATCCCCGGCCTATTTTTTCATAATTCCCAAAATATTTTGGGCAACCAAACTTAGTAATAATTTAAACCCCACGTTCATTCGCACGATCGAAAAAGTTAGAACTTGATTCTTCCGTATATTCCTTGTTTTTTTTAATTGCGGCCACATAATGTGCCTTAATGAAGGCATCACTTACTCACTCACTTAGTAATTCAACCGTAAAAGGGCTGCTTGTAAATCAGCGAATTTAATAAATTAAAATGATATATTATTCATTCTATACAAAAAAATTTCTTGGTATAATAGGGAGCTCAATTATCTAATCAAGAGTGGTAATGGTAATATATGCACGTTATACATAAGTTTTGCACTCACTAAATCAAAAATCGTTCGTATTTTAAAATATGACTCAATACCCGCCAGGAGGAGAAGCTACTGTATCAAATTACTCCACAAAAGAAAAAGAACTTATTTCATAATTTTCACTCGTTACTTTAATCAAAGCCCTTAGACGGCCATATTTAAGTCTTCTGTCATCAAATAGGAAACATACGGCAAAAAATACTCGCTAATTGCTTTTCCATTTTTATTTTGCTAACAATTACATTTTAACGTTGCATTTTCATTATCATACCCATGCAAAACTTATACGTTAGTTTCACGTCGCACGACCTTCTCATTTTTTCCTTCTCCGATGACACTCGCTACACCGGCCATAAGACAACACCGAAAAGGCTGCTGCTGGAATAGGCGTTCATTTCAAGGCGTTCATTTTTCCTCGGCGTAGAGAGAAAAAGTCACTGTCCAACGCACAAGCTCCCCTGGGAGCCCGCGTCATGCGTGGATGAGGAAGTAAGCACTCATCCAGGCAGGAAGGTGCGGACCCGATGAGAACGACTCTGAAATATCGCGTGTGCCAACCCACTCTTAAGCCCTCGCATTCCCGGATGTGGACAGGTGGAAATGAAATCGGCAAGACGTCTCCTGGCGTAGGGAACCGAGAGATAGAGAGGGTGGGGGAGAAAAAATGACTGTCGTGAGCAAGTGCGTGCGAGCACGTGTCCCCATAGACGCACAGGAAGATGGCGCAAAAGGAAGATGACATCGTATGGAGTGGAGGGGGGACGGAGGGCAACCGTCACGGCGGTCGTGACGCAGCCACACAGGAAAAACGGAGATGGGCCATGGGCATACCCAGCGAGGGGCAGAGGGGCGGGGGGGCAGCTACCCCTCATATGAAAAGTAAAGTAAATTTAAAATATAACTCAATACCCTACTGGAGGAGGAGCTACTGTATCAAATTACTTCATAAAATAAAAAGGAAGCACTTCTTTCATAATTTTTACTCGTTAAATTAATCAAAACCAGCCCTAAGACGGTAAAGTAATTATAGTAAAAACTGCCGCATATGGAAATATGCGGCACTTTTTACTATAAAGGACCCAGTGCTCAAGCAAGAGTTTCTTAATAACTTTCAATCCCCCCCCCCCCCCAAAGCAAAAATCGCAAAAGTCTTTAATCAAAATCAGTACTGAATTGAAACGAAAGTATTTCACAAATTTTCTTTAAACCCACGAAAAATGATATATGTTAGTATAATACTTCATTCATTCACACGGCGCCTTAAGCGCAAACATACAAATAAATTCAGAGGAAGGTAAAGAAAGGGATAGGAACATATAATGAAAAAAGGACGAGGGCAACGATATGTAACTAAAATAAAACAATTTTTTCAAGGAAATAATCTCATAAATTCCATGGCTTGGCCCACCCCTAGACAATGGCTCTCCCCTCCACCCTAGACCATGGATTGCCCCCCCTAGTTATGATCCTGGGTACGCCCTTGAGACGGGCTACACGCTTCCCAAATCCAACCCACCACGCTTCCCTCGAACTACCGTCTTCCTCGATGCTGCTCAAACAGGATTCACATCAAGTTTCCATTTCCAATTTCACCGACTTTTCCCTGAGTTCTAGTTGAAATTTCTAAAATTTCGCTGACTTAGTCAATGACAAAGTCATACATAGTGATTTTATGGTAAAATTCAGTAAGGATTATTTTGAAATAGTCAGTTCATTTCCATTTTCGATTCTCCCGAATTTTCCCTGATTTATAAACTCGAATTTACTTTATTTATTTATTTTTATTTATCTCAATTACCCCCGAAAACAGTACAATGAGGCCTTAGCATTGGGAGTTTAAACGATCAACAACAGACGATCACGCACATACATGTCCTGGAAGAGCTAACCTATACAGGCGGGACTCGAACCCGCGACCTTCGGTAAGGTAGGCGAGGACTTATCCCCGCCGCCACTGAGGCCGACAAAGTTCCCTGATTTTATCAATTTCAAAAAGTTCCTTGACTTCATCTATGACACAGTCATACATAGGAATTTTATAGAAACATGCGGCAATTTTTACCATAAAGTACTCAGTGCTCAAGCAAGAGTTTCTTAATAACTTTCAATTTCCCTGACTTTTCCCAGATTTCTAATTTCTTTTTCCTTAAAAAAAACCCTGTCTTAATCAATGACAAAGTCATGCATAGGGATATCATGGAAAAATACACCATGATTCAGCATAAAATACTCCGTAGTCAAGTAAGAGGTCCATGACAACTTTCCATTTTAAATTTTCCTGACTTTTCCCTAATTAATAGTTCGAATTTTTAAATTTCCCTGACTTTATCAATGAAAACATCATACAATAGGGATTAATTGAAAAAAAATTATTGTGAAATGCATAGTGGTCAAAAAAGAGGTTTGTTACAACTTTCAATTTCCCTTACTTTTCCTTCAATAAAACACAGTGTATTGCAGGAGTTAAAAAATCCTCATGTTGAAAATAAGTTTAACTGATAAGTGTAGTAGAATGGAAATT
Source organism: Ischnura elegans (assembly GCF_921293095.1). Lineage (NCBI taxonomy): Eukaryota > Metazoa > Arthropoda > Insecta > Odonata > Coenagrionidae > Ischnura > Ischnura elegans. The sequence continues at coordinate 106,484,731 of NC_060248.1, forward strand.
CTGGTACTGCGCCGCGTATAGAATGAATAGATAATGAGGCTGCCCCTGACTTGGAGGAAACTTCAGCAAGGCCTTGATGGAAATGAGTAACAAGACCGGAGAGGGATTATTACTTTCAATTTCCGCCGCTACGAGGGTAGATCGGTCTCACGCTTGCTTACATTGAATGCCTTCTCGTCTCTTTCTCCAAGAAAAATTGCGAGGAAATGGATTCAGGCGTTTCCCATCCATCGCCGAAGGAAATGACGCGTCGAGCAAAAGCACACGGAGAAGAGAGGCTGGGAACCAATTTCCGGATTGAACTCTGCCAGTGATGACCCCAAGACTTTTTTCTTCACTTACAAACCAGTAGGTACACAAAAATAATTCTCCCTGAGGATGCTCCATAGTCCCTTGTTTCAACTACCTATGACGAAAGATGAGTTTTGGCCTCCATTTTATCATCGAAGAAGCACACATGAGGATGAATTTGTCCTAGTCGCTAATTTACTTAAATATATATTTCCATTGACGGATATAAGCAAGTTAATAACATAAATGTGAGTTAATAATATCCTTCGGGGAGTATCAATATTTGGGACGAAATAAGAAAATATATAAAAAGAATTATCAGCAGCATTATTGTTCTGGGATGGTTGAAATAAGGACTATCCTACGATAAAAACATAAGCAGAGAAAATATCGAGTTTGTAGGGTATTTAAAAAAGAATATGTTCATCATCCACAGCGTCGGTAAGGGTATTTTTAATTTCATGTCCTTCAGCGGAAACCACTGATCACAAAAAGGCTTAGAAGAGATATAGTTAGAATAGTGGCTTCTATGGACTTAAAATGTTTATATGAAGAAAAATTATCATTCATGAATTAACTAAGCCTCACCCTCACAAAATCCCCGGTTATGCGAGCTGTGTTAATTAAAATCTCGCCCTCGGTTCTTTATGGCTTATATTCTTAGAGTTGGAATGAACACCACTGGTTCATGAATTTCGGGAATGAGCCCGAGCGATAAATACGCGGGGATTTTCATCACAACCCCGATCGGATGACTCCCTACCACTACTTCAACGAAGAGATGACAAGGTATAACTAACAGTACAAAATCGATGTGTAAGAGGATGGATTATTGGCATACTTACGGAGTCTTGGCGCGCAATGGGTCCTGGTTCAGTACCCAGCGGTATGGGAGATTTTTTCAAAAACCATACCATCATACGATACCAAAAAGGATGACCATAAAACATAAAATATTTGGCCCAGACGTTGGATTGCTAAGGATGAGAAAGTTCATACCAGTCCATTGTACCTATGGGCTGCATACACAGATTAGCCCACAGAGATAACATCCAGGCGGACTTTACCGAGCACGATTTCATGGAACATTGGTAACGAGCGTGGTAAGAGTTGGGGAAGTCATTGGAGACGCAAACTCGTTTCCCTAACCTCCTCCTCCCACGAACTGCCGAAATCACCTCAGGGCTGATTCGCCACTATTCACTCCACATCCTTTCACAACCCGGGCGCGCGATTATCCGACCTAATACACATACATCCACATGTTCGTCCCCTGAGGGGGTGGGGACTAGCACGTCTCTCGCTCTTTCGAAAGCGACCGAGTTCTTTAGAGAAGTCGGAGGCGGAGGCGCGCCTATTCGCATCCGTGGCCGACGGCGCTGCGATCGCACATCTGCCGGCGAATGTTTCTATCGTGAGAAATGCTGGCTGATATTGGCCAGCAATGCATTTAAGAGGGTAAGATTTCTTTTTTTTTATTCGCGACTGCTGCGTGTTTCTTTTCCTCTGCTGGAGGGGACAATACAAATCACAAGAAGTAATCTATATATCTAAATACTACCCCACTAGCCGTGTCAACAGGCGTGCGGCAGGGGTGTTCACACGTTGCATACGGATGGCGAGAATTATCGTCATTTTTTTCCACGAGCGTTTAAAACGGATGATGAAGATTCTCGTAATCTAGGGCGCGTCAATTTAAATTATTTTCAAGCATACTAGAAGTTTTTGGAAGTATATTTTCAGTGTCATGAGTTGAGGCTTTTGAAATGCGGTGCTGCAGAAGAACGATTGGGATCAAATGGATAGACCGATTAAGTAATGAGGAAGTCTCATTAAAACTTTGAAAAAAAGACTGAACAACCTTATAGGCCATATCTTGAGACATGATGGCTTGATGAAGAAAATCGTCGAGGGACGAGCAGATGGCAAGAACGGAAAGGAAGACCTCGAATGAAATATATGGAACCGGTAAAACGAAATAAACTTTGTGGGAAATACGATATCTTCGTAGATAATTACTAAAATAATCGATTCATAACGCAAAAAAACATATGTAGCCACAAGATATTCATATTAGCAAGTGTCAAAGAACTCCAACCATTACGTAAAATTGCTACAAAAATCAGAAAAAACAAAGGTTGCCAAGCAGGTACGCCTCTGACCTCCCAAATTCGACTAAATTAAATTAGTCAAACATCGACTCGGGAAGTCGTAGAAGAAAAACGTAAAGCAAGCCGATTCAGCGCGCACGAAATTGTCTGGGGTATTTTTACCCAACACCCACAAGCGAAGTTAACCCGGTTAGAAGTCATTGGACATGATGTTAACAAATGAATCCTACGTGCAAAAAATCTGGGTGTATGATATGTCTTAGTATTTAGAGATACTCGAGCGTACTTTTAATTTATCTTTCGAAAACAAGAGAAATGGGGAGGCACAGAGAAGAGTAGGGCATAGTGGAGCAACTTAGGAGAACTCAGGTCGATTATATGCATAACTCATAAGACAAAAATCAGTCGGGACTAAAAAGTTATGGAGAGAAAATTACAGAGATCGTCCATAAAAGAAGGAACAAAAATAATTCCTTTGTGGGATTTTCAAACGGGAACGAATATGGATTTTATGCGCCAGTGAATATTTAGATAGTAATGAAAATATTAAATTTTGGTACTCAAGATCCTACACATGGAGCATATCTATTTATATCATCGAGACATGGACGTTGAAAGCATCAGAGAAGTCAAGAGTTGAAGCTATGAATGATGAAGAGAAAATGGATCGACCGAGTGATGAAGTCCACAGCAGAAGTTATAAAGAACGACTATTTGATATCAAGATAAAAAATAACATTTTTTGAGCTCTCTTTTTAGAAAAAAATACGATCTTATCCCGAATTCGACGAAATTAAAGTAGTAAAAAATCATCGACGACTGAAGTCGTAAATCAAGCTACTTCAACTCTCACGAAATTGTCTGAGGTATTTTTACCCAACGCGAACTAAGTGATGTTAGTTTGTCATTGGACAGATTATTAACAAATGAACCCTACACAATTTAATAATAATAATATATAAAAAAATAATAATTCATTCCTTATAACTTCTACTGTTGAATTCCTCCATAAAATCAATGCTTAAAACATATGCGGCACACCGACTTCACAGGACAAGCGGATGCACCAGCGTGTATGGGCGGAACGTTCTATTCGAGAAAGACAGAAAAAGGGAGTAGTAAATTAATAGCGTTTGAACAGGCACATGGGGAATGCTATAATGGAGTCAGATCGCCAAACTCACCAAGTTAATGGTCGACCTCAAAACATGGTTTCGACGAGTAGTACGATGACGTGGTGAAATTAATGGGCGTTAATGAAGTCGACGGGGTCGGTTAAGCGAGTTACCCTTGTCCTTGCTCTAATTAGAACTAGATACTGGGCATACACAGCCGGCTAGGCTGTGGGTGTGGCTTCGCGTTGCATAATGGCCGCGAATCCGTTTACCTTTTTTTTCCCTAAATCTTATTACGGTTCCCGGGAGAGGATAAAAAGAAGAAATGGCTATAAATGGATATAAAAGGAGTCCACAAAGTTAAAGGCCTCGACGAAAGAGGGCGATGGCTGTACGAACACATTCTGGTACTCTTAAGGATAGAGACAAAAACTTGGTAATAATGGAGCTATTATAACAATTGACGACGCTAATATTTTTCTAGGAAAAAAACACAGTCTGCACCAGTTATCATCATCGTAATAATTACTATGAGTTATGATGCACCGGTTTGCGTTGCCTTCCGAAATTTCTTATTTCAAGTCGTTCATTCCGAACTTATCTCAAATATAAAGTTTCTTTCCAAATCAAATATTACACAATAAATACTAAAGCGATGACTTCAAGTGAACGCAGATTCATATTAGCAGACGAGAGGGTCCGAATCACTTCAACACAGCACCATCTTACTACTCATAATCATTAGAAAATCTACACATCAAAGACTAAAATATACATGAATTGCATATGAGGGGGTGAGGAGCCAAGATACACGAAAACTTGTTTACCATGAGATTCGAGTGAATCTCTGTTCTGCGCTGACATCGAGTGGAAAATAAAATTCACTTCTAAATATTTAGTTGATCTCGTTTGTTCTCTCCACCGAATTTCTGTATCTAACTCTGTTTAGAAAAAAGTACTTTTACATCTCGGCTTCTCATACCCTCATATTTTATTTTCAGCATTTCATAATTTTATCCTATTCAAATCACTAAACTTCCAATAAAAACAATGTTCATCACTTGAATTGGATGTCTTTTTAACTTCAAGTGAAATAATTCATAAAAAAGAACGGATCTTAGTATACTGAATCACTTTTTATCACTACACTTAAAATTTCAGGCTAACTACTAAATTGGATCTTCGCAAAGTATAATTCACGAACGACTAAAAAATATCACCGAGTCGTCAACTAGAATAACCTCGGAATTCCTAAATCTACGTCTAAGCAATGAGCAAACTGTTCCAATGGTTTTAGTGAATGGCACCATCTTTTAAAATGTAACTTCAAGATTTGGGTAGGTTGCGAGGAAATCATCCATAAAGCTGGCCTTGAGGCTTTTTTTGGACCAAGAAACGCGGACCCTTAGCGTTAATCAGTGGACTCCGAAAGTTCCGAAAATGGAGCCTTGTGAAATGCGTTTCGACGTCAAGGCAAAGTTTGAGTGATGGGAAGGAAGCCACCAGGTGATTAAACTCGGCTAATAATCCCCGAAGGAGGGCCTCAAGCACTCTAAGGTCTTGCAAGTGTACTTCGCGTCTCCCGGACGACGGGTTAGTTAGTTACATATATCCTCCCTTAAAGACGGATGTGTAATGGAACAAAAGTTTCATGGACGATTGACGGGTGTGTATAACGAGGTTTATCAGAATGGGCAACTTTTCAAATTTTACCACCAATTTACCATAGAATTTACATCGAAAATAATGATTGATGCATGAGGTTTTACACTTTCCCGGCGAACAGAATATATAAACTTTTCTCGGGATTCCGCGCGGGTATGATTTTGTAAGAGCGCCGACGTTTCGAGTACCGACACGTTACCCGAAAGGAAGAAAGTAAGTAAGTTGAGTTGCCGTGAGAATGGGAGACGAGTCGACACCCGAAACGTCGGCGTTCTTACAAAATCATACCCGCGCGGAATCCCGAGAAAAATTTACACATGATTGCTATACTGCAAATCTTGAAAAAAATGAATTTTTATGAGACTCCCAATGACATTCCATTGCCTACATTGCCAATAGTAATACTTTATTTATATATATGAAAACTCACAAAAATTGCAAAAAAATAACTGATTGTAAATGCATTGTAATAGAATTCATAGAAATAGAAAAAAAATAGAAAATATGGACATAACATTATAACGTAGCAACTACAAACAAACAAAAATTACGTAAAACGTATGTGAAATCAATTTTCTTAATTTTCTTACGATAATAAATAGATCGTCATGGTCTTGCTATGCCAATAATAATAATAATTTGTTTACATATAATCTAATAATAAAAATAATAATGATGAACATCAAGAATGGAATAACATTGGTTAGTGAACCCATTCTATTTTCAGTTCACTCAACCCGTTAACTTCCCTGTGTCTTTTGCGTCTCACAAAGACGAGGGAGACGAAATCCTCGCGTGAGCGTAATTGGGTCACGGGTTGGGGGAAGGGGGAGGGGGGCGTGGCGTTTTCGGGAGAGACGAACGGCATGAGCCGGAAGACGCGACCTGCAAGACGAAGGCGTCCAGGGCGCAAGAGAGTCTTCCCATATAGCTCCTCATTACGGGCGCCACTTGAGAGATAGAGAGAGAGACTCCTTTGCCGAAAATGAATTTTAACGCTCCTGAGCGGTGCGATGCACGGCAGTAATAGTCTCCGCGCGAACACCTGCATACCACAGAATAGGTACCTGCGGGTCACACTCTATGCTCACAGAAGAGGGACCTACGAATGAAGGTTCCTATTCTGTGTGCAAACAGTGAACAACCTATGCGCCAACATCCCCAAAGGACCAACTGAATTTCAGAAATATCCCGAAAGCCTACGTAGATTTTATAAATAAATAATCAACTTGACCAAACAAAGAAATTTATTATCTTTAAAAAACAAAGGCTACGTAAAATTAATATTTTTAATACTTTGAGAAACAATTTATTTTAAACTTATCTTACCCTCCCCGGTAATAGACAATTTTAAGCAAATTACGCCGGTTGTTTTATCAACTTCGAACAATTGACTATCTCTAAAACCAATGCCCTGAATGTAGACATCATCCCCAAGCGGAACTCGAACCCACGGCTTGGCAAAAAAGGAATTTACCCCCACCGTCACCGAAGCTAGCATTTAACAACAAAGCAGATCATAAAATTATTAATTTCTATTGGATTCACTCATATTGTCACTTCTTTTCTCTACCCTAATTCTTAAAAATTTCGATCGTAACTTCAATTTTTTTCATAGTAAGAATCGATAAAATGTATAATTTTATGAAGAAAATACGTTTATAAATAACAATGATAATTAGAGGAATCTTGGTTGCTGGTGGTTGAGCAGAAGGTCTGTAGCTCGATTACCGATCGAGGAAAATTTTTTCAATTCGTTTTTTTTTTCAAATTCAAATGTTTTTTCAAATCCAGCCATAATTTCATCCTCGCTGGGTCAGCTTTCTGTTTTTGTGTTACATCTGTTTGTTGCACATTTTATTAGTATTGATGTTTGACATTAAGAAAATAGCCATGTTATTCGAAGCTCAAAAAGCGAATGGATGCATCGCTCTAACATTATTTTTTTACGAGCAGTCCCGAAATTGGTATCAGAAGGAAAATAGATCATCCCCGAACACCAATTTTTATTGGGCATGGAACCATAATTAGACATCACGAGCGTTCCTTTCCCCGAGGTCACATGAACCATGAATGGAACTTACACAGGCTGCTGGAGACAAATTCCCCATTCATGCTTCCACCGAGTGCTGGGTCGCCGTGGTGTCGCTGAAGAGCATACACTGCACGTGGTAAATGACTGCCTAGTTGAAGCGAGGCAGGAGCAAAAGGGGTTAGATAATGTGTTGAACCCCTTTAAAAGGCGAACCCCGACTACGTCTGCCGTTTTGCGTGATGAGAGGGCGGCGAGGAGACATTATTTTATATATACGAGAAGGGAGGAAGCGACGAAGTCGGGATTAGAAGGCGGTGCTTCATGAAGGAGGCGGCGGAGTTAATTAGGGAACGAGGGGATGCTGAGGAAACTAGAGTCAGGAGGAGGATCCCGACGGAGCTGGTCGGCGGGGGAATGAAAGGGTTATGAGGCAGTGGCGTAGTGAAGAGGGGAGATCCGGGGGGTCTGGACCCCCCCTCACGAAATATAAAAATACAATTTCTTTCCTTCATAAAAGGAAAACAAAATCTTGAAAAATCATGAATTAAAAAAATATTTATTTAAAAAATGAAGTATTTTTTCGGTTATGAAAAGTGTTCAAATTAGTTCAAAACCTTCTACTTAGTATCCTGTTTTTAAAAAAATTTCCACACTGGTATTGGATAGAACCCCCCCCCCCCCCCGGAACGAAATTCCTGGCTACACCTCTGTTATGAGGAGACGCATCACTACAACTCAACCGTACCCGTTTTGACTCTTTTATTGAGGCTAATTAGAGAGAAATAACCGAAGAAAAATCAGTAGGGACAGCCGATAAAATGATTATGAATGATAGACAGGTTATTTATATGGAACATTGCAATATCCCTGCAGGCTTTATTCTAACGCGACCTGTTTCGTTGCTAAAACAACGCTTCCACGATATGTTGTTGTAACAACGAAAGACGTCGTGCACGAATAAATCCTTTGGAAATATTGGCATATTTAAATTTAGTGCGCCCTCTCCAACGCGAAGCACATTCCAGAAGCTATAGAAAAATGAATAATATTATTCTTTGAATAATAATATTCAACCAAATTCTAAATGATTAAATAGTGTTCTAACCTGATATTTGTTGAGTACTAAGGCCGTTTAACTTTCATTTCTACCTAGATTCTGTTATTCACCATTCCAATTCCAGAACATACTAGGGCACTTAGATTTATAGAGCATGAAATCATAATGCTCTTGTTGAAATCTGTGAATTTTAGTGGGAAACAATAGGAACTAGAGTGACTTTTTAGCAAACACACTATTTCTGTCAAACATTACTGATGGTAGAACCTGAACTAAGATGACGTTTTAAGTGAAGCAGAAGTAATATCCACAAAGTAGATTGCAGTCAACATCAATGCTCGGGGTACAAGTATTAGAAACGCTTTGGCAAGAACGATGTAAACGGATTTAATGGTGAAATGTAGGTAATAAAAATCGAAATACGGTCCCGCGTGGTACAGAACACTTAAAATACGCTTGCACGCTGATAAAAAAAGAATATTTCCGCACGCGTACATAAATGCAGCCTTCTAGAAAGCACTAGAACCTTAGCCACCGAGATGTACAGGACGGATCGTTACCCCCATTTTAATCAGACGGGTCACGCTTCCAATAACATTTAAATGGCAGAGTTCAATTCATTTAATATTAGAATAATCTCCCGATTAAGGTAGGTTTATATGGATTATTTCAAAAGTAGTATGTCAATCTCATATACCTTCATGTAATTCCCTGTTCAACTCACAATAAGACTATAGACCCTAGGCAGAGATCAGCATCTACATGCTTTCCACTAAACCACCGAAATAGGCGTGTAATGGGGGATGTTAGGATATCAGTCGTTTACACATAAAAAGGAAATCTTCAAATTACGACTAGCATTCATTAGCGACCTTTATATTTCGGGGGAAAATCGAATTCCCACACCTATCCGTTCGGCAAAACATCTCTCTTAATTTATAGTTTCTGTCTGACGTGGAAATATAGTGGGGTTCTAATATGATGTTCTCCGTGTAGCTCTTTAAGATAATGTATTTTCAATTGTTCACGTAATATGAGCCTAGCGCGAAGCCTCTGAGTCTCTTATGGCTCCAAGGCTAATTCACTCTACATCTATGTAACGCTTTCTGTACGATGTCACACATAAACGCACTAAAAATTAAGTCACAAGGACGCTTCACTATCAACGGATGGGAATTTTAAGAGAAGAGCAAGTTTATAAAAAATTGATGAAAAATAATTGAACTTGGGGAGGTGAAGATTGCGATTACAAATTTCAGGGGCACACAGAACAAGGGAACGCGAAGGAGGAAAACACAAGAACCAACAGGAAGCAAAAAGAAGAACACATTTTTATGGCATAGTGGGGTTCTATAGGTCGTTTTACACGGGGCACGTACTTGCACAATCTGACGTGTGTACGAAGGCGCAATCAAAATTGCGTCGTGTAAAGCGGTGAATTGGTAGAACACATGCGAGAATGCGTGGACGTGAGATGGCAAAATAGCCCCTGCTCTAATTTCGTTCATGCATTCGCGCAATTCCAAGCCATTTTAGAAATTAATGCAGTCCTAACCTGCGCAGTTCCGTGCCCAGTGTAAAACGGCCTTAAATAATATGTTTTTCGTATCGCCCTAAAGGATAAATTACTCTTAATTGCTCAAGCAATATGAGCCTAGCGCGCAGCCTCCGAATCTCCAGCAGCTCCCAACGTTTTCACGCACTGGGTTTTTTTCGCAGAAAGATACTATACCCTTATCCTATGTTTTTTTAGCCACAAAAAGAAATCTTTTTGCACAAAATTTTCACACATACTTGTTTATCTTTTTTGAAATTTCACAAATGGTGTATATTTTATATCTTTTGCATTGTAAACGTTTATCTACCATTTTTTAATGTGTTTGCATTGACGCTGTCGAGGGGTAAGGTGGAAGAGGGGACTTCTTAGTCTCAACCTCGCCCGAATAAAGACATATTATTTTTATTATATATTCGCTTCACATCTGAGTAACGCAAAGAGATGAGGTGGGATGTGGGGATGAAATTCAAACCATTGTTTATGTGAGGCGCGAAGAGGGCGACATGGCGAGAGATGCGGACGGAAGGAGAAAGAGGGGAGAGAGGGGAAGGAGGGGTAGTGCTCTTGTGAAGGGGGGAGTGGCACTTGGCCCGCACTCAAACTGAATGTCTCGGGCGAGCGGATCGTTGACACACGGGGGCGGTGACCGAAGGAGCGGGGGAAAACGCGGAGGCGAGGACGGAACGCAATGAGACATGTATTTATCCATACATCGGTATTGACGTGAATGACTGCGGCGTGACTGGTGACTTGAGTCCCCTGGGCACGAATATTAAAATAGAGGAAATCTCCGGTCGGCCTATAGAGCTGATGCATTATATATATTACAACCACGCACTATTTATTTTTTTTTAATTCCACCATGCCTTATCAGTACAACAGAAGCGAGAAGAAGGATAGGAAAGAGTGACACTCGGCTTCTGCGTGAGCGACAGAGGATATATCTGAACTCACGTGGTTGCCCGACCTTCGTCCACATCAGGAAATACAGCTTGCTGATTGGCTGATTCGGTCAAAATCAATTTTTTTTATTTTTTGCGTTGATATTACGTTAATAAAATTTTTTAAACTAGTTGAAGACCTACCAATAAATGGAACTTACAGGCTTTTAGTAAAATATATTTAATAAAGCTTATCCGTTAGAGGAAAACGGATACAGGTGTAAGGACATTAGGAAGAGAATTGCATTAGCAAAGGAGGCGTTCATGAACAGGAAGGAGCTTCTAAGAGGATCGTTATGTAAGCGTTTAAAGAAAAGGTTAGTGAAGAGTTTGATCTGAAGTGTAGCTCCCTACGGTGCGGAAACGTGGACACTGAGGAAAGAAGACGAGAGAAGATTGGAGGTATTCGAGATGTGGGTATGGAGAAGAATGGAGAAGGTGAAATTGACGGAGAGGAAAAGGAACAACGAAGTGCTGCATATGGTTGGCGAGGATAGGCAGCTTTTAGATGTGGTACGGAGGAGACAGATGGTATAGATGGGAGGAGTACCTCGCGGGGAGGGGATGTTGAAAATGGTGTTAGAGGGTAGAATGTTAATAAAACGAGGGAGGGGAAGGAAAATAATAGGAATTTTAGATAGATTGATAGCGAGCAGGCCTTACAGTGAATTGAAGAAGGCAGCGCTGGAAGGAAAGGGAGGCTCCCAGATCACTTCTTTAGTACTCCATTGAAATCTACCTTAATCGGTGGAATACAATAAAAATAATAATAATAACCATCTTAATATTCTAAATTAAAAAGGTTTCAAAAAGTGAGATAAAGAAGATTTTCTGACTGAACTTTTGTTTTGCTTCGTGTGGAATCCTGGGGAGCTCACTTCGTAAAAAAAAACTCGCTCAATATTCGTAAATTGTAATGAGGGCTTCAACGGCGGTTCTCTCCCAAGTTACTATGATGTTAATACTCATCCCATCTTCAAGGTAGTGCTGGGAAGGTCAGAAAACCTTCACAAATTGGTCTAAACGTTTTCAACACCATTTGAAAATTAATAGAAATTAGAGCCGTTCATAACATGACGAATTTCATGAAAACGAGGGGATTCAAGAGTATTCAAGACAGCATGTCAGACATGACGTCATGTCAGCGAATATCTTATTATGACGTCATATCTGCAGACATCCTATTACGACGTCATGTCGATTGTGACGTTGGTATGACGTCATGTCTGCGGACATCTTATTTCGAATGCTCTTGAATCCCTACGTTTCCATTAAATTCGCCTCGTCTTGAACGGTTATAATTTCAATTAAATCTCAAATGGTGCTGAAACGTTTCTACCAATTAATGAAGGTTTTATAACGTTCTCAATGCTGCCGTAAGAATGGGATGCGGTCATGTTTATCGTCATTATTGTGAACATTATTGTCTCGGATGCTCTTGAATTCCTTCGTTTCTTTCGAGAAAGCTTGTTCAACGAGTCTTGCAAGGAATTTGATGTGAATTTGACAACGTGACACAGCCTTTACCCCAATCGGTCGTCGGGATGATCTTCATCCATTCTGCGATCTTCCGCCAGCCTCGCGGGGTCCAGCCCATATTCCCCCACCCCTCTTTCCCTTTCGAATTTATCGTTCTGGTCCCTCCACATAACGACCGAATTTCTTCCTCTCTCGAGCGCTGACGTCACTGCGCGGGGCATTCCTGGATTGGTCCGAGGAGGGCAAAGGGTAAATGGAATAAAGGGAACGAAACGGAGGAAATAGAAATTCAAGCCCGCGACGCATGAGACGCGCAAATACTCGCGTTATCCCGGGATTAAAACGTCGGTCACCGGTTCAATGAACCCGGAGAGATATTGACAGCAGGGAAAAAGAATTATTACGCAAAGCTAAAATCCCGTAAGTAATTTTGCATGATACCCTTCATTTGATTGACAGACACGCTTAAAAACCGATCTTAAGAGAGGCTATTATCGATAAAAATGTTCCGAATTTCATTAATTATTACCGACCAAAGTATAACCCGGGGAATTTCATTCCGAAAGCCTTAGCCCCGCAATTTTGCATGATACCCCTCATATTTTCCATTGATTGACATGGACACGAAAAAAACCGATCACACTCTTTTTAGAGTGGCTATTATTAATAAAATATTCACAATTTTATTAATCATTACCTACCATCGTATAATAGGGAGAATTTCAAGCCACGGATCTTGGCTTCAGGTACAAAAAGCGTTTTATTAAAGGCGTTAAGCTATTTTCAGCATATCTGAACTAGGAATGCAGTATAATCGATGTGCTTATAAAACGAAAAAAAACAAGCATACCACGCCCGAGGGAGAAAATATGTCACAAGGGAAATAAATCATTCATTCAGGGTAGAGGATGTTGTGTTAGACACTTAATGGAATCATTCCGGTCGGTCACAATCAGTTTTGGGGTTACCATCCGTCAAAATTAGACAGCAGAGAAGAGCCGAGGATTGAACAAAAAATAAACAAATCATAAAGCAGGGTTATCATAAAAGATTTGAGAGATTTTGAACGTGATTTGCATTAAAACAGATTTGCTAAGTTTTTTTTTTATATTTTCGTCTCAAATAGTTATTTTTTACATAATTAATAAATTGGGCTAACCTGTGCGAGTACGTGGTTTATGTCGTTGATGGTTAGAGTCGTTACTTTGTGGAATTTATTCATATTGGATGAAAATTAAACAAACAAAGTTTAATTTCCATTCAATGTGGTTTAGGTCACCAATTTCATATTGCCTATTAAAGTAAGTCTTCGAAAGACTCCAGCTTTAAAGCACATTACATTAAATATAACTTACTAATCGTACTGAAACCATGACAACCCAGTATATTTAACAATTAATGACAATTTTCAATACACGAAATTGACATATTTTTTAGCTAAAGATTTTTATCATAAATAGACCTTTTCGTGCTCGCAAAAACATTAGCTCAATTCAATGTAAAGAAATGATTTAAACAAAAACTTTTAATAATGATTCATTTTTTTACTGTCAACGACCATAGAAATGCGAATGACGATCAGAGAACCTTCTTATGGAGATGCCGGGACCGTAAATTGCAAGCGGTTGTACCTTTAAGTAGGCCCTCTTCATCTCTCCAAATAGGGAATCACCGAGAAGATTGCCTGCTCTGGTGCATGGCTCATCCGCCGGGCAAAAGACCAGCGAGCGGAAATGTAGACCACGGGGTGAGGCTAACGCTTTCACCCAAACACAAAAGGCGCCGACACACCGATACACTTCGGTCTCGTAATAAATAATTATTTTTTTCTTCGGGCTGCAACGGGATAGCTATCAAGTTGACCACTCCCGATCCAGGGAGATGACCGAACTTTCCAATGAGCCAAACCCGTCTATGGGAGAGACCCGGGGCGGATCAGCCCGCGATTAACGGCGGCTTTGATCCAAACACGTCGCTTTAAGTGCAATGACCGATTGAAAGAGGAATTCATAGAATGAACGGCTTTACTGCCTGATAATGACCGTCTTTCAAAAGAACTAGCGGAAAAAATTAGGGAGATTTCTCTAGAGCCGCGTTTTTCACAACCATACACAATCGCCCAACGAGACTGCATTTTTTTGGATCGCAAAGTAATATGTATATTTTTCTCCCAATTTTGTGTGTGAGTGTTGTCTCGGGCGGTGCCCGAAAGGTTTTATTGGCATTATCTTTCATCTACAGTTGAATAAATCCATTCCTTCTGAGGGCAGCTGGGCGAGATAAATTGTTCAGGCCAATTACTTTTCTCCAAGGGAATTCAGCACGAGAAGAAAGTTAGGAGCGCATGAAAATGCTTGGTAAAAAAAGAAGGGCTGGAGACGTTGAAAAAAAATTGTGACAACAATAAGACAAGAGCTTACGTGATTGAAAACGCATGATATAGCTTGTAATTTCCAACCGGATCGTAATGAAAGAAAGCGTAAAATCCTATGCATAGATGAGTACTTTGATATGAATCCTTTCAAAACGATAAATGGTTATGCGCGGTGGAAAGTGCAGAGAATAATTCAGTGATGGTCAAGATAAAAACAAGAGCTATTCCACAAAGCTATTATTATTATTATTTTTTTTTAATTTACAAAACTCTGCTTTATTGCCAAGGATTTAACATATTAATAAATAATGTATATAATGATGATAACAGCAGTAGTTTCAAAAACAATTGCTTTAACCAATATAACAAAAAAAAGTTTTTTATAACATTAGCAGCAATATATCCTCACGGTCCTGCTAAGCCAATCAAGGCTTGTCAGCAGGTGCCGGCTGGAGTGTGTAAACATAAAATTATCCATAAAAATACATATTGAGTGCGTTCACAGATAAAGAAAAGACAAAAAGAAACAAAACCATGTATGTGGAATTAACACTCAATTAAAATACAACAAAATATTTTCATTTGCAACAAGCAAAAATATCTCTCATTTAAGTAGTACAATTTCCATCACAAAAAAATGCCTTCACCCACAAGAAAAAGCATCCACTGCATATAAAATCTTAGTCCAGAAAAATTAATGTCAAGCTTGTGCTAAGATATTCATTAAGCTTCTTTTTTTAATTCACTCAAATGATTTAGGCATTTAAGGCATTCAGGTAAAATCATTAAAAATCATTGGTATTTTTTACCTTTGATTTGTTTTTTCTATACTACCAATCCAAACAAGAGAAAACATCACCATATATGTGGAATTAACACTCAGTTAATATACAACATAATATTTTCCTTTACAACAATCGAAAATATCTCTCATTTAAGTGGTACCAATTCCATTACAAAAAAATTACCTTCACCCACATGAAATAGCATCCAATTGCAGAAAGAATCTTTGCTCAGAAATGATTATTGTATAGCTTGTGCTAAGATATTCTTTTAGTTTCCCCTTTTTTTTTAATCACTCATTTATGAAAATAAAATGACTAAATATGGGCGCTCCATATGAGTTTATAAAATCTGTCAAGTGGGGCATACGTGAGGACGAAAATATGACGATAACGCGAGGAAATTTACATTCAAATGCCTGAGCAAGGATTTATAAGCAAAATTGAAGGGACGTCACTTCGTAATGAATTATAAACCTTCATATGCAGGATAATAACAAAACAAATATCATTGAGCGCGAAAAAATGAGAGTAAAAAGAAAGAGGACGATATTAAAGATGTTTCTACTTCTTTTCTGAGCTGTTTTTAACTTTCTAAGGAAAGAAAATGTTCTGATTTCTAAGGAAAGCGCGCAATACATGCGGATCACGCTCTAAAGAAAATCGTGCTAAGAGTCGGTAGCCAACCGAGGCGCTAAGAAATTTAGCATCAAAGCTCAGCTGAAATTAAAGCCACAAAAGTAATCACTTAGGTGACTGCTAACACAGCTGAGAACTGAAGGGTCCCTTGGCGCAATGACATTTTACCGCACTTGGAATAAATGCTTCTGAATGCCTTACTAACACCGCGAAGAAAGCCGGAAGCTTAACAGTCCTCCGGCTTGCACGTAGGAATGCAGGATTTTGCTAATTTACTTCAACATTTAGGCGGTAACAGGTGCGTAACATGTCGATAATGAATGACCTCTCGTCGCGCTAAATAAATTAGCAACTATGCCGCCATTTTCAAAAAGACCGCTATAAAATGAACAAACCCATTTCCATTTTGACAAGGAATTTTTAGCGACCCGAAGGCGAAGTTTCCTACGATGAGGAAGTAACGACCATGAGTTACGCACGTATCCTCTATACGAAATTTCCTTAGCATACTCATCGGAAATTTTGAGAGGATTATTATGGAGAGGAGTGGAGAGCCTAATATCTGTGGTTCCATTCCAGATTCTTTTTCCAGAAGCTTTTTTACAAGGAAATTCTTATGAATTTCACAGCCATTCGCGTGGCAGGCTTGAAGTGTTAGGCTTAGATTACTTGAGTTATTGAGAATAGATATCTTTAAAAGCGACACGGAAAACATCATATTAGACCACCACAATATTTCCAGGTCGATAGAAGCGATAAATAAATGGAGATATTTTGCTGAATGGATAGGTACGGGAATTCCCCGAGCAATAAAGGTCTTAAATAAATGCCAGGCGTAATTTCGTTGGAAAGTTTTAATTTTATTCGCAAAGCGCTGTCGGCTTGCAGTCAAATAAAGGGTATCTTAAAACCCCCTGACACAAGCCAGTTTAGGCGGCTAGCGGGGTAGTATGTTGATTAAGATGAAAAATATAAAAAATCTTGGTATAGTGGACCAGAAATGAAGATGCAAGGAATACCGTGAGAAATAAAAATATAATGTTTTTAACACCAGGCAAAGGGTTACAGAGTGTGTAAAAATAAGACTTCACGCTGATTTCTACGATTATACATGCTTACTCTCCGTAACATCAAACTCACATTCGACAGTAGCGGAGCACGACTGTTATGTATCTTTTCCGAGGGCGACGCGCAGACATGTGCATTCCTATAGAAGCGGTCGCCAGGAATAACGATTAACCCCCGGCAGAATTACGCGCGCGGCACCCAAGTTACTCAATATCTTTCAAGAGCATGCGTGCGCACGCCAAGGCACGCATTTTTTCAATTGGCCTCCCTCTAGTAGTTTCGCCTTCTCCTTCAAAGGAGTTGGAGACGCCAGGACGAGCCGTTTGGATCAAATTCGAGCCAACAAGATTATGGGTACCTTTGAATACCACACCTGTTTAAATAATTAAAATAATTAGAAAAATTTGTGGAATTAAAAAGCAGTATACATAGCTATAGTTCAAAGCTATAGTTATCACAAAGTAGCTATAGAAAATATTATTTTTAATTATATTTGCGGTCATTTTACAAATTATAAATTATATTTGCGGTGATCCTAATTCTTTGAAGAGGGTTGATCACTCAAGCCAAAAATATCAATTCGTCGAAAGACATCGGAAATGGAAGAAAAAGATAAGTTACAATGTCAACAAAATCATAGGCATTCAGCCATTCTCTCATAAGATAAAAATTATATACAGAAATAGTGAAAGTTGCCACCCATTATTCACGAGTTTGTGACGTCATTAGAGCCGTTTGAGTTACTCAATCATGAAGTCTTTCGCTGAGGGCAGGAATCGCTAACAAGATTGCAAACGACAACGAACCGCTAGAGGCCTAAGCATTATACCGAGGAATGGCACATAGGCAGCGACACTATAGGCATGAGTCAGGGACGTCATTAACTTATCTGCGAAAGGGTAATTACCTACCCTTTTTCGTCGCGAATAGGTCTAGAAATGGGCATCGGATTGAGAAACAAAAAAGGGTCCCTTTACTTTCTAAACTCAATCACAGTTGGCAAAAAAAGAAAACTAGAGAATACCTCCGGTGAGGACGTGATGACAACTGAAGAAGGGGTTGATTTACGTGTTTTACACGAGATGACCGTCACGAAAATAAAAGCATTGAAAGAAAATCTAAGCGAAAATTTCCCAAGAAGCATATTCCGTTAAGTTCGCGAAATTTTTGAGACACGACAATGACGTAGTGCTGACTCCAGAACGTTAAATAATCAAAGAGATTCTACGAAGGGAAGGCGTCATGCTGCCAAAAAATTTGAGGGTTCACTACACTTAGACGCCAGAGCCCCATGAGACGCTAATTTCAAATGTAAACATGAAAAAATGGCCCAGGGATACTTTTAGCTTTCACGCGAAGGAGCATGCATTGTTCTCTCTCCTTCAAGCATCTACCAATGCTGACAAATCCAGTAATCCACGGTAGGTTAGGCCAAACAAACCTAAACGTGATTTTTTTCTCAACAGAGTTAGGTAAAGTTACTTATTAGAAGAAATAGACAAAAATTGGTTGCCAAGGGATACGAGTGAGTCTGAGTTCTGTGCTGACATCGAGCGGAAAATCAACTGCACTATATCTAATATCTAATTCATCTCGTTTGTTTTATATAACTAATTTCGGTACCTTACTGTGATTAGAAAAAAGAAATCACTTGTGCCCCTTGGCTTCCAAACCACTCGAATCTAATCGTAAGTTTCTCTGTAGATAAGTTGAGAAATCATTTGCTACCGACAGATAATCTGAACCAAAACAGCTCATGAGGAAATTCTAGATAAAAAGGAAGAGTTAAAACAGAATATGTTCCTGGAACATTAAAGTCCTGAACATTGTACCGTATTTGAGACTTTTCGGTGTACGCGATACTGAGATAAAGAACAAATACCTGCTCGAGGTGGTAATAACGGTATCGCGGATATGCTTTCGAAACAATGATGATGCTCTTTTAAGAGATTGCAAACCCCCAATTTTTAAATCAGGTCCTCATCCTGACCTTGCCGACGAACAAGGCTTTAAATTGATTACCATACGGCCATATACATCGCGAACGAATGGCGAGAAATACAAATAATATTATAAATTAAAATAATTAAAAATCAACGTTTTTCTCGTCCATTAAAATGAAGAAAATAAATTCTCTGTCCATATCTGAGTCTCGATATGAATTGTTACTCAAATGGTGGCATACTTTGTGACAATCATTACGACCAAAACGAAAAACGTTGGGCGCATGTAAGGTTACATTTAGTGTTTGCAATAACAACTAGGCTACGGCGAATGTTGATGTAATTACTTTCAAAAGTCAGTTAAATACAGCTATAATGACTGCAGCACCTACATTTTGGTGACCATTTTTGGACATAATTCATAGTGTCCGGCGATATATGGTGGAAATATTTTATATCCATGAGAATAAAATAAAATGGTAAACTTCTTACAACTTTATTTACAAAGTACCGACCCGGTTTCGACACGTAGTGTCATTGACCTTGATAGAAACCGGGTCGGTACTTTGTAAATAAAATTGTGTGGAAGTTTACCATTTTATTTTATTCTCATGGACCATTTTTGGAACTTTAGATTCAATTTTAATTCCTAAATATTAGACGAAATACTGTTCTGATCGATCGAGTCAGTATAATGCATTGTCATCCAGTTCTGAGCTAGATACAAAGTTTCAATGCTCTAGCAAGTCGTTAAGTGTGTTAAAATTGAGTTTAAAAATTCCATCGTAACAAACAGGCAGACAGACACGAAAGTAAGTTAAGAAAAAAAAGCATTTTCGAAATAATATATAGCATCAGGTTTTATTTGCGCTATCCGTAGTCTCGTATTATTACTATGCCTGCCCAGATGACGCGTCAAAGTTACTTTAAACGGTATAAAATTTGATCCAGTTTTCTTTTTTTTACATTCCCACACAATAATGCGCAAACTTGAGGAGTTGGGCTCTTAAGGGCTTCGGGAATCAGCTTGTCGCAGCAGGCCGGGCACTGTCGCGTATTGAACGTGGTGAAGCCATGAGAAACGAAGCTTACTTGTGTGGAGGCCGCAGGAAATGTACGCGCTAAGGCATGAAGAAAAGGACCTACTACTGAGATGTGATGGCGGTGTAAAGTCACCTTGACTACCAGAGTAAGGGGGGTGAGGATAAAGAATAGATTGCGAAAACCTTCCCGGAGCCTCGCGCGGATAAATGCACGAACACTTGGAGGCGAGGGATTCTTTTTTTTCATTCACACAAGTGGTGGAGGCAGGAACTTCGTGAGGAGGTACACAAATGGGCAGGGTTTACACCATGCGGTCATTGAAAATTCCCTAAGATTTTCAGGTTTTTCCATGAAAATCGCCTTGTTTTCCAATATATTTTTCAGTCCCAAAAATTTGGCCACATAAATTTGCATTTTTGGCTACATGTTGCACACGAGGTAGGAATAACAGACAAAAGGGATAGTATTAAAGTCATTTTAATGCTGTGTGTGTCACATCTTGAGATGATATAAACTTATATACGCTTGAAAGTTATCTCAATTAGATGAGGTTCAAGAAACTATTAAACCTCAGCTCGCATATCAATACATCAGGAAAAAACACTGGTGTTGTAATGTTACTTTGATCTTAACAAATAATAATATGGCAGAAAATCTTTACAGCCTCGTCTAAAATATATCTCCTTAAAGTATTTTCCACAAAATAGTGTATTTAACACCATGAAACACTGAGCACTTTCCCCACCACTAAGATTAGTAATAGTACGATCCCTTTCTTTCATTTTGATGCACGCCTTTTGTTCCATTGAGGTCAGAGGGACTGCCCGACTCTTATGTGCTCCCAAGAACACCCGACGATTCTATGGCCTCCTATATTCATTTTTTGGAAAGAAACCGGTGGTTTTAAACACAATGCGAAAGGCTGAACGGTAAAACTTCAACCTCATCTTCTAACAATATCGATCTTTCACTGCAGCGGATATTTCCTCATATCATAATTTGGTTGGTTCTTATAAACGTGGGAAAACGAAGACTTTTCATCGGGAAAAACGGAGGGTAAGCAGAAATAATAAAGGAAAACAATCAAGGATACTCGTTAAAGATGAGCGTGAAGATTAAATACGAGATTATTTTTTCTAAAAACCGTAGAAAGCGTGAGGTAACTTCAGAACAAAACTGACTCTAGGATAGCGCGTGGAAAGAAAAACAGCGGAAAATAACTGACGATAGAGGAGCCAAACTGCGCACGCAAGGCGTTTATTAGGGCTTGGGAAGCGATTGAAGTACGATTAAAGGGAAAAAGCTAGGCTTTTACAAATTCTCGAAAGTTATCCTCTTCAAAAAGTTAATTAACCCGGGAGTGGTCGCCGCGGGTCGCTCCGACCCGCACGCAACTATTTATATCTGTCCTGTATGTGCAATGAAATGAACGGTCTCCACTTTCCGTGTAGCTGCTTCTCTAAAACCCTCCTACCATACTCTGTTGAGTTTCTTCAGTTTCCGCTCGTTTGTTGACCTAGTCGTACACGTGCGGGTCACCCTGACCCGCAGCGACCATTATCGTTGTCAAAAATTGTGGTTTGGACCTCAGGGTTCGGGTGAGTGGAGGTCGCGATGATGGATGTATGAGCTGAGGACTGGGTTATGGGCCTTCGGTGGGGTCGGGGGTGGAGGCCCTGGTGTGACATGACTTAGTGCAAGGGCTGCACGCTCAGAGACAGAGACAAGGGGGCAGTGTTCGGCGTGACATCAACCGAGAAGCATCTATTCTGTGATGTGAACCATTTCTATTATTAATACAGTCCACTAAGTATCTTTGCGCGTTTTTCATTTCATTAAAGTTACCACCCTTGGACAAGTCGGTTTGAAGACGCGTACTAAGTATCGAACAAGTGTGCAAGTCTTTTTTATGACTGTGAGCGAAAGTTAGTGTAATGTTGTGTGTTTTCTTGGTCAGGGCTTAATTTTAGTGTTTTTTTTTTGTTGCTGAATCATAAACATGGCAAGCGAACCTAAACCTGGTTCCAGTAGACAAGTTACTCCTTTTGATCGCCGCGTTCCATTGGACGAAGAAGGAATACTTTTTACCTTAGAAGAGGACTTTTCTTTTGACACATCGGATGACGAATCCAACTACGGGAGTGATGTTGATCCCGTTGAGGAATGTGCAGATGACAATGCCAGGAATACGGACACTGAACAAAGTGGAAGTGAAGTTTCTAGTGACGATGAAACGTCAGACGACGACATCCCACTTTTGTACAGGGGTCGATATTTAGGGAAAGACGGCGAATCATCCTGGAAAATTGCAGAACCTACCCAATCCGTGCGAACCAGACAGCGGAATGTTATCGTCCATTTACCTGGAACAAAAGGTGAGGCAAAAAATGCTAAAAAACCGTTGGAAGCATGGCAGTGCTATTTGCCTGACGAAGTAATACAAAATATTGTAAACAACACTAA
Organism: Ischnura elegans; assembly: GCF_921293095.1. Lineage (NCBI taxonomy): Eukaryota > Metazoa > Arthropoda > Insecta > Odonata > Coenagrionidae > Ischnura > Ischnura elegans. Next base: position 106,507,296 of record NC_060248.1, read on the forward strand.
TTTATTCATAGACTTGAATAAAAATAAATATGGCCGAGATCGTGACTGTAAAAACACTACAGTTGAAGAAACTAAAGCCCTATTGGGTTTATTGTATTACGCAGGTGTGTTGAAGGCTTCACATCTGAACGCAGAAGAGTTGTGGGAAGAAGTTCGTCTATTCAAGTGTGTAATGTCTTTGAATCGATTTAGATTTTTGCTTCGAATGCTACGATTCGATGATAAAAGAACCCGAGTGCAGAGGATGGAAGTGGACAAGTTAGCACCTTTCAGGGATGTTTTTGAATTTGTTGTAAAGAAATGTAAATCAAACTTTTCTGTTGGTGAGTACACAACAATTGACGAAATGTTGTGGGCCTTCCGTGGAAGGTGCGGTTTCAGGCAGTATATGCGGAATAAGCCTGCAAAATATGGTTTGAAGGTGTTTTCATTGGTTGACTCACGAACATTTTACGTACTCAACATGGAAGTATATCTTGGAAAACAACGCCCGGGACCTTATGAACACATAAGTCAAACACCATCTCCAGTAGTAGTCAGGCTTGTCGAACCGATAAGTGGAAGCAACAGAAACGTCACTTATGATAACTGGTTTTCTAGTATTGCCCTTTCTAATGAACTCTTGCAAAATCAAAAACTCACCACAGTTGGGACAATCAGGAAAAACAAAAAAGAGATACCTCCAGAGTTTTTGAGAACTAAGAAACGAGAAGTACACTCGTCAATTTTTGGTTTTGCCAAAAACTTGACAACTCTTGTATCTTATGTCCCGAATAAGAACAAGGTCGTTCTCTTGACCTCCACCATGCATCACAGTAAAAGTATTGACAATGCCACGGGAGAACAAAAGAAACCAGAGATAATAACATTTTACAACGCCACAAAAGGAGGAGTTGATGTGGTTGATGAAATGTGTGGCAATTACTCTGTCGCCAGAAAGACAAATCGTTGGCCCCTCACCGCATTTTACCATATTTTAGACATCATAGGACTAAACTCTCTCATCATTTGCTCCTGGAATAACAAAGAAAGAAAACTTGTACGAAGGAAATGGCTCAAAGAGTTGGCTACGGAACTAGTTACACCTCACCTTAGAACTCGTCTTCAAGGATCTCTGTCAAAGTCAACACGTATCAATATTTTGGACATACTAAAAGAAGACATTGTCCGCCCTCCAGTAGAAGTCCTGAACAAGAGAAAGCGGTGTGGACTTTGCGACCGTCAAGGCAACAAGTCGGCTCACAACTGTGCGTCATGCAACATCCCTGTCTGTGGCAAACACTCCAAGCCCACTTGTCTCAACTGTATCGACATGGAATAAATTGTGAGTTTTTTTATATTATACACATAGTAACTACACAATCTATTTACACCTGAAAGTTTTGATGTGCTTTTATAAAAAATAAATTTGTGTATCTAATCAAGTTGTGGGTTTTGTAGGTTCACTCGTGGCCAAAATACCTCAACTATACTGACTTTGGGATGCAACTAAACAAATAACTGGACATTTGTAGAGACATAAAGTTGTGGAAATATATATTAGTTCCTTTTGGAAAAATATTATGAAGTAATAGTTGAAGTTTTCTTTTAATCTTTGTGATAAACCATGGCTCATTGATATTTCGTTTTTTTTTGAAGAAAATATGTACAACATTTTCATGCTTCAATAACTTGAAAAAGTTTCCTTATAACAATAAGCCATATATAATTTTTTTATTTCTTTATAACCTATGTTCAATATTAAAGAGTGAAAAATTATTGGAAGTAAGCTATTTAGCCGTAAAATTACTAAAAAACTTGTACTATGACAAAAATCTCATTTTTTGTGATACTTTTTCTTTAATTCCGAAAAAAAATATAAAAGCAATAAAATGTCTGTTTAAAACACATGGTTTGAGTTTATATACCTTGGAACTGAAATCTATAAAGTTACAAAAAAACAAAAATATAAATTAAGCTTTAAAACAATTTCTTTTAGTGCGGGTCAGAGTGACCCGCAGCGACCACGTAAGGCTACATGTTAGGCGCGACTACTCCCGGGTTAACAACACCATTATTAAAATAGGGAGGCAAAAACTGATAGAGGTGGATGAATTCTGTTATTTGGGAAGCAAGATAACTAGTGACGGGAGAAGCAAGAAAGAAATTATCAGCAGAATAGCTCAGGCGAAGAGAGCATTCCACCAAAAGAGAGACCTGCTTACAGCGGGAAACTTAAATATGGAAGTAAAGAAACAATTTATAAGAACCTACATCTGGAGTATGCTCCTATACGGAAGTGAGGCATGGACAATGACCGCAGCGGAGAAAGCAAGGATAGAGGCCTTTGAAAATGGTGCTACAGAAGAATGATGAAAATCAAATGGATCGACCGAGTTAGTAACGAGGAAGTCCTAAGAAGGGTAGGAGAGAAGAGAAGCCTCCTGAAAACCTTAATAAGAAGACGGAACAACATCATAGGCCACATCTTGAGACATGATGGCCTGATGAAGACAATCGTCGAAGGGCAAGTGGAAGGCAAGAACGGAAAAGGAAGACCCCGAACAAAATATATGGAACAAGTAAAGAGAGATGTGAAAAAGAAAAAAATACGTAGGTGTGAAAAGATTAGCTGATAGGAGAACTGAGTGGAGAGCTGCGTCAAACCAATCCAGTGATGACAAAAAAAACAACATGAGACCCAATCAGATATCTCCGCTTTCTCGACAAGAGTTTGAAAATACTTCCTTAAAATAAATATTTAAAAATTGGGCTGGTATGAAACAATGGGCATGAAGCAATAACTACGGATTGCGTAAGCCTAAAAATAGCGAGTAGGTTTTTTCCCCTTAGAAACGTATACCCCGTATGATAAACGCCGAAGCACGATGAGGCTTGGTTACCACGTCATAAAAATAAAGTTAGTTGCTTTAGAATTTTCGACAGGAGATGTTATACAGGCATTGACATTTCAATAATACAACAATTTATTATTTAAAAAAGCAATATTGAACCATGGAAACAATTTTTAAACTAGAACATTATTACCGCAGTTCATCAGACGTTTCATCCAAGTAACTTTCGCTTGTAACTTAATATTTTAAACAGACACTATAGATTATCACGGTTGGAAGTAAAATAGATTGTACCGGATGTTATTTTACATTTTATCAATACAAAACCTTAAAAATTTGCGTGTGATAAGAACGACGGTAAGACCAGGGAAATTATATTTAATCCAGATCAAATTCAAGCAAAATGCGGGACTCTGACGTCAAATATTAGAGTAATACAGATATTTCGACCATTCGTATTACTATACGAAACAGAGACGGTGTGAGAAAGGTAATGTGCCTAAATAAGGATTTTCGCAATCTGCAAGCTTAATGGAGGCATAAATCCCTTCTCAGGAAAAGGACACCATGCGATCTGCATATTGATACGACCGGTCGAAAGCGAAAGGCTATTAAAAATGGGCGGGGCATGAATCTTGCCAGAGGGGGAGATACAGCCACAGAGAGAGAGGAAGAGAAAAACCTGAGTCACTAGCAGGTTAATTTGGGTCGGAGAAAACGACAATGCGGACGTCGTGATGGATTCTACTGATGGAAAAATGTCGGTCGAAATCGATTTTTCAAGTAATCCATTTTTAATCGAAAAGAAAAGCTCGACCTTTCAATAAAAATCGCTAAATGAACAAAAAATCGATTAATCGAAAAATCGACAGTTCTTTAAGAAACAGCTTTGGTAAAACGTGTTTATTAGTCTTTCGAAAAACGCTCAAGATAATCATTCGAGCAGAAGAAAAGAAATCTTGAATTACGATTCGTCTTGGAATACGAGAAATCTCGTATTAGTAGTAAAAGTTTACAAATTCACGCATTTTACATTTTTGGGATCACCGATTGGAACCATTTGGCCTCCCTAAAATTTTTTAGGAAGATTAATTGAATTTCTTAGAACCTTTCTTGATTCTCGTTGGCATGCCTTTCCAATTTTACCGGCCATAGAGGAAAGTCTTTCGCATGACGTCATCATAGGCCGGCAGTGATGCTGATTAGATCAAACGAAATGGTCAACATCGAAATTAAAGAATCGAGTTTGGATCGAAAATCGAAGATAAAAGCTCGATCTCGATTTCCTCGAGTATTGACAATTAACCGTCTTAGTGCCACCTGTTAGGAGTGTCACTGGCGAGAAATGCCATTAGTAGTAATAAATGTAACATCTTCGATAAGAAATTCTATTTTGTCATTTTTCGGAATTACAACTTCCTGTTTTGTAAATTTTAATTCTATTGTATTAATTTTTAACGGTAAGATTGATCTTGATTTGTTTCTTCAAGACTTAAGTTAATAAACAATCATTAATTTGAGCAACTAACTACCTCAAGCCGATATTTCGGCGGTTGACACTGTTCGACTTAGTAGAAAAAGCCGATATAAGGCCCCGCGGCACTAAGGGGGTTAAAACTATATTTTTGATTTTAATCGAAATCGATTTCTTCATCACAAAGACGGAGAGATAGAAAGACCTCAGACACTCGCAGGTTGATTTGGGTCGAAGAAAACGGCAATGCGGACGAAGAGGACCAAATTTATTCTCCTTTTCTTTATTTCGATAATACAAACAAATGAAACAAATTTAGCCCATTAACTTTCTTAATTTTTTTTTACTTTTTCTCCCGACTTTAACGACCGTAAATCATGAACGTTAGTGGCAATATCGTGTCTCGGTCTCACACTTACATGCCTGGCGCATAAAACGGGAAGGAAAAATGATGGAGATATAACTTCCGATTGATATAAGAACGAATAAATATAGACGGAAGAGAGCAATTCATTTCAGTTGGCAAACAAGAGATAAAATCGAATTGTATTCAAGTTAACCTATGAACTAAATATGAATTACACATCTATTAAGGAAATAATACGTCCACTTTCGGAGCCAATCGTATGAGAATAGGGACGATCAATGTCAGGGCACAAGGCAATAAAGCGACGGAAAGATTTAAATGTTATAGGACTGAAACGATCACCTTTACTTCACAAATCAATCTAACACATAAATCACAAACACAACGCGTAACTCACTGTTCACGATCTCGTAACTCCTCTTATTTTTTTCGTGCCGTCATCAAGAATTTTAGTCCACCATTGCGTGAGTATCACTGTATTCTCTCGTCGTCAACCAGAATTATTTCCTACATGACTATGAGAATACGGTGATCAAATATAAAGTAATGTCTTCCGATTTGATTTAAAAACAATTGGAAAGAAAGACAAAGACAGCACACAGAGGCACTTAAGCAAAATTTTGATGAAATTTTGGGTAAGAAAAATGAAATAATTGTTCTCGAAGGTTCCATCTCAATATGACAGATATATTTCACTGTTCCATCCAATCGAGAAAGGACCTACAGCAGAAACTTGCACAAGTAAGACGAATTTCGTTGAAGCCTGATCACAACAAAAAAGAAATCATGACAATCAATTAAAACAATTGAAGATCATCCGTTGACTACCCTCTCTTAACTTACACCAAAAGTCCAACACCGTTCCTATCAGAAAATGGGTCAATTAGGTATCGTATTGCTTATACCCCACCCTTGGAGTTCTTATTGGTGGTGGAGACACGTGCTTTTCCAGAAGAATTCAGTTTCCTATAATTGCGAGCATGGAGGATATACGCCTCGATATGGCACTAAATCCTTTAGCGTGACTCGTTAATACAAGATTATTGGAGATAGCTGCCTTCATTCCACCCTTGTTTCATCACCAGACAACCTTGACCTGCCAATAAATCCAATTCCATCCCCAGATTAAATTTAAGAAAAAGAGATACACAATGTTGTTATTATTCACTATTTATATATCTATATATGTAATATTAATATAATATGCTGAATTGAAAAAATACATTCTGTTTGCAATGTTCCCCGTTTATTCATCAATGAAAACTGATTCGCAACACATTCGTGCCGATATATATTGCTCTTTAATAACATCATCATGGCTTTTAAATCGGTAGAGAGAATTTACACTGCGAATACATAATTAAGAAGTGGAATTATGTTTTCAACAATGCCACTGTTCCAGAACATTCAGCTGAAATTGCTAAATATTATTGAAACACCAAAAAGTAGAATGACCTTTGGTTCCTTCATTTGCACCTATAAATTCAACCGATTCAGGCGCAATATAATGGAAGTGAGAAAATAAAATTTAGTTCTTTCCACAATTATTTTAACGCGAAGTACGTATTAAAATAATATTAAAAAAGTGCAACTATCACATATTTCATTATGCGCCAAATATCGAAGCAGTTACCAATTGAATGAAAACACTATCAAGTGGGAAAAGCGCCGATAATATTTTTGAAACACTAGTTCGATATCGGTAGTTTAGTATAGATAGTTCGTCCATTATTCATGCTCGCAGTGAAATCATACTGAATAAATCCTTTTGTGCTTTACACCGCTACGAATATCACTTTTAAGAGAAGAAATACGTTCCTAAGAAATAAAAAATGGCTTCTCTCGTATAGATCCGGGAGAACAATCAATAAAACAAGATTTTGAGAGCTGATTTATAATGTCTAGTTAAGTCAATGAATCTAGCTAAATAAAAAGAAGAATTCATGGTGACTAGTTTAACTGACCATTACTCGTCGTCTCTTCTTTACGGAAGCTTTCATCCAAACTCAAAATGCAGTTTCGTCTACAGCAAGTTGTTGTTAACGCTGACTAGACATCAGAAAACCGGCTTTAACAACGGAATTATTTTCGACTACTTGGATCAAGTTCTTGTTCTTGTAAATAAATAAATAATATACATAGAAAAATATGTTAAGAATAAAAATTTTCATTTAAAAACACGCATTATTTCTCCAATTGTGTGAGTTTAATTGTTTAACTGAGCATTAACAGCAAAAATACAAAAGACGTCCGGCCACAAGGGCTAGTGTAATGCAAAGGCCGCCGGACCAAGAAGCGTTAGGTGAATATCATCGATAATATGTTCGCGTATGGCGCATTTTAAACGGTGGTGGTGGGTTTTGTATGATACATATATATTTTTGCACACATAAATTATTCAATGAAAAAGGCGGGGAAGATGACTTTAAAGACGTAAGTGTTTTTTTTTACCTCGATATGCGCTCAAATTTTAATCGTAAAAGGGTTCGATAAAATTTACCATAAGAGGTCACTCTGGAAAGTGAGAGTCAGAAGAAAAAGAGAAAGGCTGCCCAAACGCCACTCTTCTCTGTTTGATCTCTCAAGTCCACTCACCTCGTCTTTCATCCCTTAAAGCAATTGTGAGCTTGTTACGCCAAATTTGGAGGCCGTGACCTCGGACTCGGAATGTTGAAAAATAAACGATGCTGAAGTTTCGCCGTTACCTTCCATCGCTTTCCCTTTTAAGGTGAATGTTCGTAAAATCCCAGGAGGAATTCAGAGGATGAAAAAGGACAAGTTCTCAAGCCGTTGACCTGGTTATACGTACAGTCTCTCCCTGGGTGGATATTGCCTTTTGTGTATCCTCGAAAAAGTTGAAGATCTAATCAATACGTACGCATTTATGTGAGACGGAATTTTCTTACGGTTATCTTAATCTACCGGCCTCAGTGACGGCGGGGTAAAGCCCTCGCCTGCCAAACCGAAGATCGCGGGTTCGAGTCTCCCGCCTGCGTAAGTTACTCTTATCCAGGGTATGGGCGTGCGTGAAAATCCTTCATTTTTAATTGTTAATTCCCCATTGCAAAGGCCGTAAATGTGCTGTTTATGGGGTAATGGAAAGAAATTTATATGTGAGAGGCTCTTCTTAATGACACCGCGTTTACGGTTTATTCTCCTTTGCGATATATTTTCCCTTAAAACTCAAGCAGTTTTAACCTTAGCTATGAACAAAACCGTGTATGTAGAATTAGTCAACCGAAGAGTCAAAGTGATACCTAAGCTCTAAATTCGAAATCACCTTGGAAACACTCTGCTCTGCTGATAACATATCCAATACAACTGACGACTGCCTTGACCATGGAGTCCGCTTACAAAAAAGATACTTCAGAAACACTGTCCAAACAAAAACTAAAAATAGTATTTAACAAATTGAACCACATCGAATGGAAACCAAAGTTATCGTGCGAAATGAAATTTAAGCTGAATTAATCGAATTAAAACGCATGTTAAGAATGTCAAAATATCCTTAAAAGTTATAAAATATTAGTTTCAATATAATCTTACGTGTATAAATTCATTTAATCGCATGCAACCTATAGAATATGAAAAATAAAATATTAAATTTGCAAGGTTCACTTGGGACATAGCCTCTTGGTTTAATGACATAGCTAAAAATTACCTAAAGCCCAAAAACCACGTTAAAAAAAACATTTACTTAAGAATCCGAAATCGATTTCAAACGCAAAATGATGGGCATGGAAATCGAAAAAAGTTTACTCTCAGGACAGTTTATAATTGAAAATCACGTGGTGGACTGAAGCCGGAGAAAACTCTCAGAGGCTCTTTCATCAATTATTTTATAATGTCAAAAGTTAAAAAAAAAAATGAAATGGAAAAATCTCCATCTCTTGAGAGCGCGCAACAAACGGTCTGAAAAACCGCGACCCCGTTTCGCCCCAAAAGGGCGTTTAAAACGACATCCCCCGGAGGAAAAAGGATGGATAGGAGTGGGGAGAGAATTAAAAAAATGAGAAGAAAAAAATCCATTCAATACAAGTCACTCTTTTTTTTATCGTCGCATGAAACGAGCATGTCCTATTCGTTGCGAAATGTAAGCCAACGCGTATGGAACGGTACGTTTAACGAGGGCGGGATAGCCCCCAGCATTTAAAACAGCGTGTGTGGAGTAAATAAGCCTATCCATGAGGTTTTCTTCTGGTCTTCTTGAAGAGGATCAGCGGCCATCGACACGTGGTGTGACCACGCCGGAGGCGAGAATGTTGATGTTGTACCGCTGAGCTCAGTGGCTCAACTTTACCAGCCGGTTTAAAGAAGATTTGTATTTTGCGCTTCTGTTTGTGTTCTCGGTGTACAGAATGGCTTGCGTGAAAAAGGAAACATACAACTAACATATTTAAATGGAAATTGAATACTTTTTCTTTACAAAACTAAGGTAAATCATTTGCTATTAGCATATTCATTTCATTGTTTACCACCCTACACAATGAATCAGTTTACACTGCCGTTTACGGATGGCATAAAAGTCTTAAAGATATTTAATTCACTTAGCTGCAATAACATACTTTACGAAAGTGGATAAAAAAGCATCTTAAACAGAAGAAGGAAAAACGACACCAACATCAAGATGTCATGATAATATTAATAATACTTTTTTTTTAATATTACGACATTACTATATTTTGAAACCCTTGTCAAACCTTTTTAAATATTCAAGTGAACATAACAAGTTTTATTCTTCTATTTTCCAATAATGGAGAGGTTTTACGAAGTCAAATCTGAATCAGTTAATATTTTCTCACTTTTATTTATATATCATACTGACATATTTCTCTTACATTTCTCTTATTTATTTCCGTCTTCGTATGTTTGATTAGAATACGTAAGTTCAATCATTTTTTTCTTTTTGTACCAATTTTACGGAAAAAACGTAAGATAAGGGGATTAAGACACACGAAAGGCTAATAGAAGAGTTGATTTGATGAGGCAGAGTGCAGGTATTTAGTTGGGTTACGGTACGGCGGCCGCCTTTGTAGCGGCCGACCTGGAGGCGATCGGTGAACGTTGAGGATTAACGTATTTCACCATCACGGCCATCGAAGACGTACTCCTACCTCGCCTTCGATAACGCGGCTCCGGGGTATTTTACACTGCATTTTTACGGATGGCATTAAAGTCGTAAAGATATCCATGCCTCTTAGCAGCAATTATCTTTTTACGACAGTGGATAAATGAAGCATCTTAGCCAGAAGGTGGGGGAAAAACGACCCTAACACTACGATGTCATATGACGAATCTTTATTGGGCGAGATAGGGATTAGAAAGTTCCTTCTTCCATCTAACCCCTCGTCATACATTTAATATTAGCGGAGGAATCCATTGTCGAGTTATTCTTAAAATTAAACGAAGGGGTATTTATTAAAAAAAAAGCAAGTTTCCCGCAAATCTCGAAGCTACCTGTTCACTCCGTTTAGAAAAAAATAAAAAAGGGAGAAAAAGAGGTCTCTCCGTTCATTTTTTAAATTGAATTTTGGGAGAAAACATTTAATTTTTTCATAAATGAGAATAGGCTGGAGGCGTTCCAGATTTACAGATGGAGGTGAGACGGACAGAGAGGCAGACAAAAGAGGAGCGCCTCGTCGTGATGGGTAGAGGATGAATAAAATTACTGGATGAGATAAAATAAAAGCTCTGTGTGTGATTTTTCAGTTTGTGTTAAGAACGCAAAGTAGGGTGAAATCGAAAAAAGGGAAAAAATTATGAAATGATGTTTTTCGAAGTTGGTAACTGATATTTTGCAACAATATTAAAAAATGATTTTCAATCGACAAGGAAATTCGCAGTTGTAAAGTTACAGGCAAACATGACAAAATTTTCAAAGAAACGAGGTTTTTCATTTTTCCTCGGAGGTCTTACAGGTTAAGTACCTTCTGACTTTTTTGGAATATCTCAATGGAATAAAAAATGATATAAACGAATACACGGGTACATTTTCTCAATTTTAACTCGGTTAAAGATATTTTGAACTTAAATTTTCAGGTGCCCTTAGCTTAAAAAATGGCAAGATTTTTGACATAAACTCTGCCCTCAACCGCATAGTCCCTAATACGTTTGGCTGAAAATGTTTTTTGTCTTCCAAGACACGATTCACTCGTAAATAGCACAAAACAAATTATGGAAAAATTTCTAAAGTTACATTGCATAAGACGGGCAATGAATTTTCTGATGTGATATATATTTACAATGAAAAAATATTTAAATTAACAACACTTCGAAAGTCTTCATTTAGATATTTTTATTTCTATAATTTGGCGTAATTTTGTCATTTGATGTATTTTTTTGGCATAATCCGTATTTTTGTACATGAAAATAGCTTAAATTTGCTGCTTAGCTTTTTGACATTGGGAGTTTCTCGTGAATATATAAATATAATATGTAACATATAAATAATTTCTCAGATGCAAATATCTTTTTTTGACATTGGGAGTTTCTCGTGAATATATAAATATAATATGTAACATATAAATAATTTCTCAGGTGCAAATATCTTATTTTTGAAAATGGGAGTTTCTCGTGAATAAAGGAATTCGTTCAAATTTGCAATTCCAGCAAAAAATAACCCAATCCCATAGCTATGAACGCTCAATCAAGCTTTACGTCACTGCCGTGTCTGTCCATTGATGCGTTTAACGCAAGTGATGTATATCGGCCCAGTCCCACAACGCGCTGTCGCCTCGTTCGAGGAATCAGACTAATTTCCACCGCCCTCCCTTCCTACCGAAAGACCGTTTCTCGCTCACTCGGAGGCAACGTGAGGTCTAGACGAGCCAAATTAAAGTCGTTCGCTTCGATTAACCTCCAGCGAAGAGGATTGAAGGCGGCTTGATGGGAGACTTTAAGGGGTGGGAGGCCAACTCGTCGGCGCCTACAGTCTTTATAAGGACGCATCACTGCCCGATCGTAGATTGCCTTAATTTACAGACGAATGTTTTAAAGCTTTCGATTGCTTAAAAAGTAGATACGTTGCTATGAAGACACTTTTCAAGATTTTCCTGAATCTCTCACAGGATGGTTTTACCTAGATATATTTTCTCTGGAATAAAATCTTCAGGAAGAAGAAATTCGATTGGATGGTCAAAATTTTAATCGTGACGCACAAAACCTTTTCACGAACCCAAGGAACAAAAATATACGAAAAGGTAGAACAGGTGTTGGGCAACTGACGTCACTTCGCGTAGAAAAAAATCCACATATTTTCACATGTCTAACCCTGTGCTTCGTTTTTGACTCCGCCATGTCATGCTTGAAATTAAAAATAAACAAAATATAGAGCCCAAGTGAGCAATAAACTTTTGACAACGATAACCCAATTCAAATTCTTTCCAAGCAAAAGAAATTGTCATTGAAATAATAGGAAGGATACAAATATATTTATGAGCAATCCTCCGGGCTTTTACTATGATTAAGTATGTTTAACTTAAGAGTCCAGTACATGATCAGATTTAAATCAGAACAGATTGTGACACATGACAATAAAAAATACCTGGAAACCCGTTTTTAAAATTTTGAAAAATCAAAGGATCTCCCCTCTCACCGGATTGGCTGTCAAGACGCCAGTCCACTATGGCGACCAGTGGTGTGGTACCTGACCTCCAGGCGATCGCAATAGGAATATAAGGCGATAGGAAACCTCAGTTCGACATTTATCTGCCCTGAGGACGATGCCCGAGTTAATCATTGAAACGTTGGACATGGATAATCTCAACCCGAGAAGAATTAATTCAACTTGTACGCCGAGAAAGCTTACGATCTTATTTAAAATCTTCAAATTTGACAAACAGGTATCCTATGCTATTGTAATTGTATCAACATAGTCTATTCTTGGAAGAAGGTATTTTACATTATTGTTATTATTCATAGTTTATTGAACTGTGGTGGCAAACCGGTGGTTTTACGGGAATCCCAATATTACTACAATATGTAAAGGATATCACAAAAAGATTGAAAACTAGAGGCCAATAGCCTATTCTTCAATAGAACCTATCCTTAAATTCATACACCTTCTCATTTAATTTTGAGAGAATAAAAAAAATGGACATATATCGATGGCTAAGTTCTGACAACACGTATCTCAAAATTTGGCCGGTCTGAGTTAATACTGCTAATATTGTTAGTAAAAAATCAAATTCAAGCAAAAAATCTCTTTGATTGCAAATGTTTCTTTTTCAGTTTTACGTAATTTTGGGTTTTTATTTCAATTTAAATTATTTTCACTTTTCTTATTTATTTACCACAATTACCCCCGCAAACACCCCAATGAGGCCTTTAAATCGGGAGTAGTAAACAAACAACAACAGACGATCACACACACCCATGTCCTGGAAGGGCCAAACCATCCAGGCGGAATTCGAACCCGCGACCTTCGGTATGGTAGGCGAGGACTTAGCCCCGCCGCCAACGAGGCCCTCAAAGTTCCCGGATTTTATCAATTTCAAAAAGTTCCTTGACTTTATCAATGACAAAGTCATGCATAGGAATTTAATGGAAAAATGTGGTAATTTTTACCATAAAGTACTCAGTGCTCATGCAAGAGTTTCTGAATAACCTTCAATTTCCCTGAATTTTCCCAGATTTCTAATTTCAATTTTCTTGAAAAAAAAGAACCCTGTCTTTATCGATGACAAAGTCATGCATAGGGATTTAATGGAAAAATACACCATAATTCATCGTGAAATACTTCGCAGTCGTTTAAAAATAAATCATTTTTCTTTTGCTCCCCTGAAAAGTTGCTATTTTTTGAGATGCGTGTTGCTACAACTTAGCCATCGATATGTCCCTTGGAACTTAGAGGGTTAAGCAGGCACTGGGACCCACAGCAGAGCAGAGGAACGAGTCAGGGCGTTTGCCAAATTGGCGCGTGCCACAGCCGCGGGAAGAGAAGGGGCAACATCCCACGCCCAGCCCCCTTCCTAACCTCCCCGCCTCCGATCGACGGAATCGCATCCTTTGAGGGAGCGCGGCAATTTCTGCGCTCTTGGCACCGACCAACCCTCCCTTGGGGCGCTTTTATCACTCGGAATTTTTCGTGGAATGAGGAGGAGAGCACACACAACACGCTTTCATCACGAGGCCGAGGAATGACGAAGATGCTTTGTGGAAGGGGCCGGGGATTATTGGGGGGGAGGGTTACCACGCGCTTCAAAGTACTAAAACCCTGAGATTAATTTAACTGCGATGGAACGGTTCGATTTAGACTTGATGATTATTGTAAAAATACGACGAATCCAGCGAAATGGAGAGGAATTTGTCCATAATGATATATCATGTGAATGAAAATACTAACTTCGATGCTCCATAGAAAAATATATTATAGTGACCCCAGTTTCAAAGGCTGACTACCTCGTCAGCTGCGCCAATGAAGTGAGACTTTGTAACCCAATAAGTCTCTTCAATATGTTTTTGTGTGGAGCGGCAAAGTTAGCATAATCATATACATGATGGGTCGGTACCATGAAGTCACAACAAAGACCGTCTACATACTGAAATATTTATGTACAATTTTCCATAAAATTAAATGAATTCCGACTCGGGTTTCAATATAAGGTAAAGATGATGCTACTACATACAAGAATACCGGGTCGGATTTAAATTTATTTTTTCGGAAAATTGCGCATACCTAACGATTTTAGCATTGAGATTATTAAAGAAGAATTCAGGCTGGGGTAGGTTTACACGTAGCGTTTTGCAAACCAACCTATCCCATTTCTCCTAAAAAATTGGAATTCCATTTTCAACTCAAAATAAGTCCTACTTCCTTACGACAAATCTTTTTTTCCGCTCAACAAAAACTTTCCACTCCAGTGCTGTTTTCAACATCTCCTCCATCGTCTCCTTCAAATATCATGCATTACGTGCGCTGCATATTTCGCCGTATCTAACATTCGTGTGGGGGCGGAGTGAGGAAAGAATGGACGTGGAAGCACTTGCATTTTGGACGGAGAACCGTAAGTCTGATGAAAAAGTGGCGCCTTTCCAACGGCAAACCAAGGAAGTAATGAGCCGTTAGCGTAGGAAGCAGGACGATTTGGAGCAAGAGCACGTGGATTGAGTTTCGTGATTATTGAGCAGTAAGCTTTCTTAGTTTCGTGATGATAGAGCAGAAAACTGACTTTGACCGTTCCGGAAAAAATGAATAAACTTATCATTTGCTGATGATAGCTCATTGCGCAGGTACTCCATCTGTGTCTCTATGCCCTAAGTTTGGCACACAGCAAAATATTTCATTTAAAACGCAATAAGAAAATAAAGTCCTATGTGCGCAAGGTTCATTCATTTCAGCTGAAACGAAGGAGGAGGCCCAATGGAGATTGCATTACGCTTGACGTTTTTCAAATGTAGGGAAAAATTTGTCTTTGAGAAGACCTGCGCCATTTCTTGTTGATTCACGCTTGCGAGAGTGATAAGTGCCAACGCAGCTGAACTAATAGGAAATTTAAAAAAACAAGATATAGAAGTCAATTAAATTGACAATGCAAGGCATTTATCTGCGTTGAATTTAAGCTCCCACATAACACACCCGATTGATGCCTCAAGACAATCGGAGGGTTCTTAAATGTTTCTAACAATATTGCAAAGATCCTCCCCATAAAGTTGCATTTGTGCTTGGGAAGGAAGAAGTACCATGGAGACCAAGACGAACGAAAGCCGAAAAGGATTGCATGTTGAATTCGATTGCTGAGAAAGCTATAAAGGAGATTCTCAAAACTGCCGGAAACATTGAATCTTTCACTAAGTTTGGCAAGAAGGTGGCGAAGGCCGATGGAGTCAAAAGCAATGGATGAAGACATATAGCTAAATATATCAATTTTCAGACGAAATCTGTTTCAGATGGGGAATGAGTTTAGCTGTGCGTGAACTCTACGCGAAAACACATAATGTAATATCAATTCAGTACCTACATAAAAATGCAAAGCGCGGAAGTAATTTTGTTAGCAAAGTGAGAATTGCAATGACACCGTTAAAAGCAAATCGCACAAAGAAGTAGGTATATTCCCAAATCATTATTCTCGTGGAGTTAAATGTAAAATAATTATCTTTCTTAGATAACCCTTTATTACACACAAGACCGATTAAATTTTATCATGAAACCCAAAATTAAAGCCAAAGGTTTCAATGAGGCCACAGTAAGCAGCCATTAGCAGCCTAACGGATAAAGTGGTAATGCGATTCCTTTTTAAAGTCATGCTTTTGAACACGCCGATAAAAAATGTAGAAGAAGTCGTTCCGACTAATTTTACATCCAAAACTAGAACGTATGTCATGTTATTAGAGTTTGAGCGGGAGAAAAGAGGGAGTTTGAACTACCTACTATGACGGAAAAGCTGATTTTCTCTGCAATGACTGCAAAATACCGCATACAAAACACAGTTGCATTTTGAATTTCTTTTTGCTATACTAATCACAATTACCAGGCTTACTTCTTCGTGGCGAGATGACTTTTTACTCACAGATTTTAGAGTCCCGCCCAGGAGCGGAAATTCTCAACCATCAGAGAGAGGCTCACGGATTACACTTACCTGAAAAGATAAAACGAAATTAATCAATAAAAGGAATCGAAATAATAACATGCAAAAATACTGTATTAAAGTGATAAACATTACACCAATTGAAAGCGGATGGCTAGCAGGGTGATTCATCAAACAATCATTAGACAAATATTACAATAAAGACCATCTTTAAAGAACTATGAATCATTAAATATTACACCCACTCTGGAGCTCCCAACAGCCATTATTTAAGACGTGAAATCATTCACAAATATTAATTTTAGGACTGCAAATAAAATATGATCAATTTCAATGTAAAGGCCACAAAATATTTTTCCCTCATTTATGCGTGCCTTATGAATAAATTAAAAAAAAATCAGTGCCAATAATTTAATTTCCTCAAAAATTAGAGCAAAAAAATGGAAAATTAAAAATAAATGTATTAAATAGAAACGAACAAACTTTGTATTAATCCACCAATTTATTTACGCGGTACTTCAGTGTGAAGTAAATGGAAATAATTTAATTTAATTTATTTCCATTTATTTCACACTGAAGTACCGCGTAAATAAATTGGTGGATTAATACAAAGTTTGTTCGTTTTTATTTATTGAAATGAACTTACACAAAGTTGAGCCTGTGACTATAGAGATTAATAAATGTATTGCTGGATAACATCAGGGTAAACCAAACAGATACCTGCCTTTAGTTTTATGCAACCAAATTAGTGTGACGAATGGTAGGTACTATCCTTTTGACTTCAAAATTTCATTTAAATCAGGTTCCAGATTAGATGAGCCTATGCAAGAATTGTAAGTAAACACGCATAAGATTTGTTTTGCGGGCCGGATGTGGCCCTAGGGCCATATTTTGGAGATCCCTGATGTAGACGAATAAATAAATATTTTTTTCAAAAATCAATTTTAAGAATTGTAAGTAAACACACGCGGATTTGTTAAGCGGGCCGGATGAAATTATGTGTAGGGCCGGATGTGACCCTTGGGCCATAGTTTGGAGACCCTTGATGTAGAGGAATAAATAGATATTTGTTTCAAAAAACTAAAATTCCTGTTATTTTCTGAACACACCTCGTGGAGATCGAAAAGAGTGCGCGCAGAGTAGTAGGAATTTTCCCCAGCCCTTGCCAGCTGACAGAAGTAGAATGGGGAGTGGGGGGTGGGCATAGAGGGGAGGGATAGAATGGTAAACACGGCCGCTCGTTGAACATGCATGCACGTACGTGTAGAGAGAGGGAGAGTCACGTTTCCTGGACATAAGCACTCGCGTCGCGGGTCGCTCGCGTCCCCTTTCTCCCATTCCCACGGAACGACCACGACATTGCATTTTTCCACTCCGGAGTGTGTAGAGAGAGCGCGCGTGCAGCCACCGGCCGGCGCCGTGTGGCGTGATTTATACATACTACAGGTAGGTTGGCGACTTTGCGAACGAAATGCGCTCCAAATACAGTTTTTAAAAAACTGCTTACAAAGCGCTCTAGCGATTTGATCGTTGGATTATTCTTCCTCTTAGGATAATCCTCCAAAATCGCTGGCACATTAATGGCTTTGCCTGGTTTCGCTTTTTAGCGGGCCCTTTTCGCTTCTATAGCGTTGAGGTGTTTTTCCCCGTCCCGTCCCTTCCTTCTCTATCCTACCCCGGAGGCGTCGTCGGGCTCCTATCGCGGCGGCGCCTCTTTCCTTTTTCCCTCCTCTCCGCCCCCTCCTCGTGTGATCGGGCGAGTCTCTCTGACTTAGTTCCCGGCCCCGGTGTGTTGTATCCTCGAAGGGCTCCCCTTGAGCCCTCGTTCTTTGCTTAGAAAGCGCCACACTCAACCGCGGGTCTCACCCAGTCCACCGAAGTCACCGCCTCATCCGCTCTTTTTGTTATTCAGGGAGCAAGGGGAAAAA
Organism: Ischnura elegans; assembly: GCF_921293095.1. Lineage (NCBI taxonomy): Eukaryota > Metazoa > Arthropoda > Insecta > Odonata > Coenagrionidae > Ischnura > Ischnura elegans. The sequence continues at coordinate 106,525,424 of NC_060248.1, forward strand.
AAGAGGTATTTAGGGATGAAGTTTTGTGATTGCGATTGTAAATGATAAATCGATGATGTCATACCAACAGAAGAAGCATTGGTGTAATGGTGGGTAAGAGGTAGCCGGTACCATAGTCGGATTTAGGGGAGGGGGCACGTGCCCCCCCCCCCCAGAGGATTAAAAAATAGACAAGATTTTTAATACAATTATCATAACGTTCGTTTTATTTTGAGTATTAAGGAGCTGCCATTATTTAATTTAATATTGATAACTTTCATATCAAAATAAAGGGAATATTTTCTACAGTGATTGTTGTATTTTGTTTTTAATCTCAAATATGAATAGACCCCACCAGAAAAATCCTGGATCCGCCCCTGGCCGGAAGGTAAGGTATCTCTGAGAGTCACAGATGCACAGGTTGTGATGCACGTGGAAAAGAGAGGAGTTGCGTATTTATGGATAGAGACACGGAGGGAGAATATTCATCATCGAGGATAGGTAGACATGCCTGAAATGACGTTCTCCGTCATTGAGGTGTGCGGGGGGAGTTCGAAAAATACATACATACAGCCAACTAGAGCTAACTGCTGGTGTAATGAATACCTACTGTAAATCATCCTTTGCTAAGCTAAAAATTAAGATCAAATTTCTCAATAGTCAATACCCAAGATACCAGAACGGCATGATCTACTTCTGAAACCAGCAGCAATTTTCAGTGTTGCATTTTAGAGATTGGTAGAGAATATATATTAACTGAATAAAATTCTAGTGAAGATATTTTCCTAATAGTACTACATTTTTATCCATTTATCTCGAGGCAATAATAATTTCATTTAAATAATACTGATCTTATCGTAAGGACAAAACCGCAACCCCTCATTCAATTTATTCCAAGAAAGGATTAGTCGATGGAATAATGGTTCAGTGTAAGCAATATTAGAGAATAAAATATCAAATAAAATATTTTTTTTCCTGTTGAAAATGGTTTTCAATCTCTTTTGATTTAACTTCCCTCTGGCATGAAATCTCCTTTTCTTTTTTCTGGGTGAAGTGAATTGATGAACAACTGGACAGCTTCTCTTCCTTGTATAATTCAAACTTTATACTTCACGACCCCTTATTATATATATATATATATATAAAATATTTTCAAAAAATTTCAGACACTTGAGCTTTTTAACTTCAAAATCATCCATTAACAATGCTAAATAAAACTGCTCATCGACATAGTTTGACAAACTGTAGAACGATTAATCCGAACACGAAAGTTACAACATCGCGGTACAGAACGGTAAGTAATTTCTGCCCTTTTCATCATGAAATAACGCATTTCCGTGACGACCATTGGGTAATGGACACAAACGAGAGCGATGCATGACGATATGTCAGCATGATGGGCGTATCACTTCCGAAAGTCGTTTCCACATTCAACTGTCTCAAACAAGAACGAATGGTGCGCCGTCTGTCGAGAACGTCAAGAGCAAATACCCTCCAGTGCGAGTAAACTGACAAAACACACACACAAAAGTACTTCCCGTCACGACCCAGAAATGCGCTGAAAAATGCGTCGGACGGAATACATGTGCTTCGCGAGGAACGTTTTAGCCTGAAACTTCCACCGTGGAGTAATTGGAGAAAATAAAAAGAAAATATCGACTACGGATAAGCCACACAAATACTCCGTACGTCCTGGTACTAGAGAAAAAATAGCCTTCCTCCCTCTCTCCTGCAGGATCTCAGTCATCCATAAATATCCTTCTCAAATAGGTTTTTGGAATGACATCAGCGAATGGAATGGGCGCGCACGCCGTAAAGTTTTATTCAGGACTCCAAAAAACTTTCAGAAAGAAATTTTCCTCGCTCAAAAGAATGAACGTTTTGTCAGGGCGGAAACTGCTCCCAGGTTCTCAAGAGTACCGAAACGATAAGTACCACGAGGGGTACCTACACATTTAGAGAATAAAATTTCATTCAAATCGAGGCAAGGATTTATTCCAGGGGATAGTACGTCACAATTTTTGGAAAATTTTCAGCAAAATGCATGCAGATGCATGAAACATGAAATGCCGATATTTTCGATAAGATTTAGCATGAACATTTGCTTGAAATAAATCAAGAGCTTTGATATTTCCATCAACGTTCAAGCATATTTGAAAAAAAATACTCTCTATTATCATACATATTCTATAATTATTGAAAAATCTTTTTTTTTCCGTTAAGGGAAGACGAGGTGTCGATTTCATTTGTTTCAGCTAAACGACGCCGTCGTCTTTCGAGCCCAAAACGATCGGGGTGGTTGTCGACTGGACGCCAAAACACCTGGGCCAGGAATCCGAGGCCACTAGTGTTTCGGCTCACTGTCCAATTCGCAGACACTTGCGACGGTGACAAAGTAGCACCAGGTAAAGAGATACACCTTTCCTTTTCATGAGATACACCTCTCACATCCACTTCGCGGGCGTGTCGTATGAGGAAGGGAAGAGTGCGAATGACCTCAGCTGTCGACGCACCCAAAACGACCGATACGATTCTGGAGAAGACGAATCGGCAAAAACGTTCTTTGGGATACCACACAGGGGGGCTAATTATCATCTCTTCCACTGTATTTCTGCATTTATAATAGTAACTTTAATTGTTGGCGCCTTGTTGGCATGAAAAACTCTCAGCGATAATTCGTCTGAGATCTCATACGCGTAGACAAGTGGCTTATAGATAATTATGAAAAATTCAACAATGTTTGCTCAGTTGCTCCGGTACTGAAAGACTTAATCCATGAGCTGAATAAAATACTAAGGAAGGCTGCGCAGTTAGTCAAAAACTACTACGGGCGTACAAACAGCGTTACCCAGATGTTAAGCGATTTGGCTGGGAGCCGCTGCAGACTCGGTGGCTGCGCGCTAGGCTTAGATTGCTTGAGGGATTTAGAATAGATATCTTTAAGAGCGACACGGATACATTTCCTGGTCCGATAGAAGCGATATATTAAGAGAGATATTTTTCGCCGAACGGATTGATATGGGAATTCGTTTTTCCCCCGAACCATTGAGGAATTTAAATGTTAATCGTGTCAAATTAATAAATGGTAATCGTAATTTCGAATTTCCTTTTTATGTGTAAACGGGTGGTATCCTAACACCCCCTATTAACGCCTTTTAAGCGGCTTGCGGAATATTACGAGGATAGATGGTGAAATAAAAACAATCATTGCAGAGCCACTTTAAAAATTACCTCTTTTTTTCAATTCTTAAAGAAATTACGGGGGATTGCCGCCCCTTCCCCTTTAACCACCGCTGTACATTAGGGCTTGAACATTATATGCCAGTAGTGAAAGATAAAAATATAATCTGTATTATTATTATTCTTACATTTGGAACATTCAGAAATGATATGTTCATACATTTTGATTGAGACTTGGGCTGGGTTTTGAACTTAGTTGAGAGTTAGTTTTTGAAGTCGGATTGTTAAAGATGCAATAATTTTGGATGAAAATCTGAGTTTATCAGTTATATTACATATTTGAACATCAATTCATTGAATTTTGTTATTTTTTCTTTCATCCTTGGTATCAGCGGGCTTTGGCGGTGAATTTTCATATTCCCCTGGCGCCCAAAATTAAAATTGCCTTGATAACCACACCCCATTCTACCCCCATAAGCACACTAAGTTAGCTGGGTACACCTAAGTTATAAAAATCAAAAGAAGGGCGTCATTTATAGGAGAAAAGTAAATCAACACGTTAATGAGAAGAATGAGGGCTAAAGTAATTTCGGATATTATTGAATAGAAATCCCTTCAATATCCAATTTCCGCTACACCGATGGATATACCGATACATTGGTGCTAGTCGTCGAAAAATTGAAAATATTAGTCGTTAATTACAAAACGAAAGTGTAAAATAAACTACATAAAGGCGCAGTTTCAATGTCACTTGAATGGCACGAGATAATTACTCTTAGATTATTTGAAATACTCTTCTAAATTATCCGTAATCACTTCAATCACGTCTTAATTTAGAATTACAAGCATGATTTCAACTGCGGTAAGACGGTGATGAATCCCGAAATCAAGGCCAAATATATTAAGGCTTTCTTTAAAGCTTTAACAAAGCTCTATTGAAATCAGCACCGTAACTCACGTTAAATACCAAGGAGACCTTAGAAAAACTCTATGGAGATGCAAATCACTGACGTCATTGGCGGGAACACAGGTGACTGTATATAACAATGCTACATTACCTCCACTAAGTGCATTATATAAAGGAAATAAATTCAACACTAGGCGAAGAGCCACTTGTTATTTCAATGACTATTGTAAATTTCTCGTTATCACTTCAATTACGTCTTAATACTGTGCTGACGGCTGTATACTGTGCAGTGATTGACGTAAGCTTTAGAATTACTAGATGAAGGGAAAGTGTAGCGATATAAATCGACAAGGAGATTGAAAAAAAAGCATTTATTCACCACCAAATATGCATATTTCACAGCCAACATGAAGATGACGGAAGTCGAGAATGGGAGAAAAACAGTTCTCTCAGCACGGCGTAAAACAGAAGAAGAAGGAAACATTGGAAAGAGGGATAGTAAGAAAAAAGATTCCCGCCTTCGTCGGTCTCACGAAATACAGAGGGTCCGGGATGGGAAGTAAAATTCAACATTCCCATAAAGTCAAGAGAATAGGTTTATTTTTCTGAGCGTTATATACCTAAAATTAGGCCAAATGAGTTTTTTAAATCTCCTTTTCAACACCACAATATTTAATATCAAATGTGAATTTGGAGTGCAGGTTATGTTATGACATACTTTCCAAGATTCAATATTGATCTTCTAAAATTATGCGGCATATTACCACCGATGATGATACGGCAATGGCCCCAAGTAGGGACACTCCCTTAGGAAAAAATAAATCAAGTTTATTCACTCAACCAGTGATACAACCCGCATGGTGGTTTGAAATGGTGAGGATACGACCAACCGAGACAAAACCGCATGCACGATGAAGTGCACACATTCTGGGTATAGGGGTCAGGTCATTTCCCTGGGCCATCTCGCACTGGGCTAGTATTTTTACGTTTTTCTTAACTTACTTTCGTGTCTGTCTGTTTGTTACGGTGGAATTTCGTAACTCATTTTTATCACACATAACGACTAGCTAGAGCATTAAAACTTTACATCTAGCTCAGATCTTGATGGCAATGCATATTTATATGCTCTCTGTCATGATTCTGGCTAGATTTAAAAATATTTTTACAAAATTAATTCTGTATGGAAAATTAATACCACATTTTGTCACCGGTGGCGCTGCAATCACATTTCAGCAAATTTGTTGTGTGGCATGTTGAACGTTGAGTAACATATAAACGCATTTTTCAGAAAAATTTTACAAAAAAATTAAAATTTGTTGAAAAATTAAATGTTGCATGCGCCCAACGTTTTTCACTTTGGTCGTAATGATTGTCATAAAGTATGTCCCTATATATAATAACATTTCATAACGAGACTCAGATATGGATAGAGAAATTTATTTTCTTCTTTTCAGTTGGTGAGAAAAAAGCTGTTTTTTATTTTTAAAAATTTATAATATTATTTTAATTCGGGACATTTTGGCCAGCATACAAACTATCCCCAAAATTAATTTAAAAAAAAATGCTAACATTTTTGATCGAGAGGGGAGATAACCAATTGATGAAGGAAATAACCGCGAAATACTCAGCAGTGTAGGGGGGGGTACCTCACGGAGTCACCAGCAAGTGCACCCAATGCGCGAATATTCCACGGAGAGAAAATCATTTGCCTTGACCGGGATGCACTTCAGCGCACTTGTGGTTGGCTCCATAAAGAGAAGAACGCTGGCCAATCCGCGGGAATTTTCTTGCATAACGCTCGCCGTGAACTGCGGCGCAGTGTACACAAACATGGCATGTCTGGAAATCTAGAAAAACAAATCTCGGGATCATTCCCTCCATAGGATGTCCTAAAACTTATCTAGGAACAGTAATTTCGGGTCTTCTACGAGGCGGCCTTCGTCGGTCAAATGGCGATTATTTCTGTCAAGGATGGGGTCTCGAGTCTGAAAGACTTATGAACCAAAACTCCAATGTCATCAACTCAGGCAGACGGTGGGTGACGACTTCTGCATTTATCTTGTATGATGTTGGGCACGATATGGTGGAAGTTCTAAATATTATTATAATAAGACATTGCAATATTTCCACTGAGTTATATTATTAAAATACACGTTTCGTCGTTACAAAAAATTAATGTTGTTTGTAACGACGAAACGTGTAGTGTAATAATGAAAGTCAGTGGCAATATTGCAATATCTTATTTTAATAAGACTTCTGCATTGTTTAACTTCAAAGTTAAGATAAAATGGCTGAATGGGGAAGACTTTTATCGCCATCACTTCTATATTCATAACAAAATACAAACCACAAATGGCAATTTTCACACTTTAATGTATAACTCTCCGGTACTGACCATGGCTTCGACACTCTATGTCATTTTCACCATGAAAAGTGTCGAAACCACGGTCGGCAGTGGAGTTATATGTACAGTAAAATGTAGGGAATACCAATGTTGCTGATATTTTATGATGGATATATCGCATTTTCACCACGTCAAGCCTGAAACGATTTCATACTCTGCACTTAAATTTCCCTTCATCATCATCACATCTGATTCCGAGTTATCCTGGAAATGCTACCTTTATTCCTAATCGGAAAGTGGTTAAAACTGAGCTGAAAGATGTGATCCGAACAATCCTAAGATTGGTTTGACGCAGCTCTCCACTCAATTCTCCTATCAGCTATCTTTTCACACCTACGTATTTCTTTCCTTTCACGTCTTTCTTTACCTGTCCCATATATATTTTGTTCGAGATCGTCCTTTTCAGTTCTTGCCATCCACTTGTCCAGCGACGATTGTCTTCATCAGGCCATCATGTCTCAAGATATGGCCTATAAGGTTGTTCCGTCTTCTCATCAAGATTTTTCATGAGGCCCCTTTTCTCTGTTACTCTTCTGAGGAATAGCCCAAGCAAAGAGAGAATTCCACCAGAAGAGAGACCTTCCTTCCCTTCCACCTAACGATTTTTTTTTAATAAATGGCGACTTTTGAGTCAGAGTGAACGACCTTATTCTAAATGGAGCACCTACTTCTAGGAATACATATTCATGCGAGACATATTGCCTTCGCTTCCCGGAAATATTTCCCTCGGTCCCCACACGAACTTATGTTTGGATCCGCCCCAGGTCTCACGTGCTCCGGCAGTGACTAGAGGAAGATGCTGGCGAGAGAAATGCCGTCGTCATCGTTTTAGCAAGGTGGAGAAAGAGGGGAATGGACGCCAAGGGATAAGATTGTAACAGATTGTGATATGTACAGTACTTTTCGCATAAAAAAATTAGAAGATGATGGAGAGGAAACGCAAAGATGTTCTTTCACGAAGTGACCCCAATATCTAATCATGGTATCATCATGACGGACTGTCAACAAGAAAAGCGAAACCAATTACCTGATGCAAACAGTAGCAGAGAAGTAAAATGATATCAACCCAATGATATTTACTTAAGCCAGCTGAAACTAGTTTACTCAATTCTCTGAGATATCAGTTTTAGTGATACTCATAGGTTCCAGAAATAGAGGAAAAAAATGAAGGAACTATGCCACGGTAGGTTTGACAGTGGAAGCGTCAGAAAAACATGGTTTCGGAAGAAACTGCTGAAATTTCATTGAGATAAGAGAGCGAGACATCATTTTCTTGGTTCTTATTATTACAGTTTACACTTCAAAAACGACCTCTTCGTCCACGGGTGGTGATACAAAACGAGGAGATGGTATATTTTCACAAACGAAGGGCCACGATACTATCGGTCTAATTTTATCATAACTTCTTAGTTTAATAAACTTCTTATATATTTCAATGACAGAAAAAAGCGCCAAAGTTATGAGGAATGCAAGGCACTAAGATGTGTTCGTAGTTACTTATGTTCGTAGGGTATATAATAAGACTAAGGTAAATTATTGAAAAATAATAACGGTGGAGGTAATGATTTTTTACATTTCTCAGAGATGGTGGAAAATTATTGTGCAACCAATGTGCACTCCTATAAAACACTGGCACCTATTTAAATTAATAAAACTGAAATTTAAACGATTTTTATCGAAATAAGTCAGGTCCTGATCATTCTTAGATGAATAATAAACGTTTTCTTTAGGATAAGTTCAAATCAATTACTTAAAATCAATGCACCAGTAGGATTCGAAAAATGAGCAAATTTCTATGGAAAATAAAATTCCAATAGAATATTAATTATTAAATAAGAAACTGATATACTTCAATCACCAACAGAAAGAATTATACTAATTTGATTAAAAAAATGGAAAAGGAAGACTATCGCGGCTCATATTTTCGACTTCAACTTATGAATAAAAGCAATGCATATGTCTAAAAAAAAACTTTAAGAAAACCGCTAGATATGATATAATCCTCTCAATCAAAAAAGTTCTCCTACTTCTTCCTTGTTTTACAATTAAAACAATATTAATGCACACAACATTCATAAATACTTATCAACATGTTAAACACCACGAGGAAAGCGCACTAAATAAATAGCTCCTGCCTACAGAGGCCGCAGAGCAGAAGAGGGTTCATTATGGCGAGAAAATCCCTAACTCGGCGAACCAAGGTGCGCGCTTTAGCAAATGCCGATGCGGTGGCACTGACAGCAGAAGCTTTTAACGCCGGTCGATTCCTTCAGCCTACTCCTGACACGCCCCCTGGGGATAAAGTCGCTGGATGCGGCGACAGGGGGCCAGTGAGAAGGTTTTAAGAAGATCGCATCAATCCCGCTCGATCGTTCGTATTTTGTTTCTTTTTTTCGTAACGTATTACTCTCTCAAACAATAGGGTGGTTTCGTATTATTATTTATTGCCTAAATCGAAATATTTTTACTCATGGAGTACGCATTTAACGCTTTTAGATTTTTAAATGACGATATCTATTTTCCGCGATTTAATGAAAAGTAAAATTTTCAAGCACGCGAAAACGCGACGGCTAACTATGAATGCTGGAAAAAGCCCATGTGACGTCTGGTGAGGCCACTTGGGTGCGAGGCTATGAACGCCGCTACGATGGAGACTGCTTGCTGCCGAGCATGGCGGTTGCGTAGAGTACGAATAGTATAAGGATTATTCATACCCTATCAAACGAAGGAAACTTTCCGACCAAAGGCAATTATAATAGGTGATTATTAAGAGATGTTTCCCTGAGCTCTGTGCCTCATACATGCATTGGCAATCTCAGACGATGTAAAAATCATATCTACTCGTATAGAATCTAGGTCCCTGTGACGTCACGTGGAGAGGCATCGGATGGGCGCCACTCTGGCCTTTTTCAGATGAGGTTAAAATTGAGCATTGACATTAGTCTAAACTAGATTTCTAAACCCAAACAAACATTTGTATATTATGAATACACTAATGGTGGGTAACGAATCATAAGCAATGCCTTCCGTTTTCTTTGATGGAGGAAACTACCCTATCGCATGAAAAACGTGACGAAAGTACAGAGAGTATATCAAAAGAACATCAGCCAATCAGACGACACCTGAATCCTATTGTAACGGTAACATGCCTTGATGATGGAAATAAATACAATATAAGTTTCTTATTAGAATTGTTTTTCTTAATTTAGATTAGCATTTCTAATCAATCACTCGATCATTACACGAAAAGCCATACTGGGAGAACTTATCGCTTAGATGGACGGAAACATTAACGTGTGATTCGGGTTTCAACTGTCCCACCATCGTCGCCGCGACGTCGCTACGGAATCCGAGCCTAGCGCCCCAGTTTCAGGGCGGCCCGCAAGGCAAACACAGAGCCATAATGGGAATCTGTTGAGCTGATACCACCACTCGGAACGTCGCGTCGCGCGTTATCGGATCCGGGTGAGGAGAGGGCGTCGCTTTAAAGGCTCTCACCCGCTGCGATGACGAAGCCATCACGAGCCGATCGAACGCAAGGTCGTGACGTTGATGTAATACCCCTCGCAGTCTTAACGGGGATTCCGATTTTTGCGCATCCAATTTCCGTCTACCTCTGCATGCACGTTCTCACGGTTTTTTGATCCTTCAATAAGGTTGTTTCCTTCATCAAATAAAACGAAAGCCATTGATTGCCATTCGTTACCCACCATTAGTGTATTCATAATATGCTAATTATTTGGTTTTATAATTCCCAGTTTAGACGGATGGCAATGGTCAATTTTAACTGCATTTGAAAAAGGCCAGATTGGCGCCCATGCGATGCCACTATACGTGACGTCACAGGGACCTAGTTTCTATACGAGTAGATAAGAGTTTTACATCGTCTGAGGTTACCAATGCATGCATGAGGCACAAACATGTCTTAATAATCACCTATTAAAACTGGCTAAGGCCGGCAAGTTTTCTTCGTTTTGATAAGGTATTAATAATCCTCATTTAAGCCAAGCGCTACCTGCTAGCAGCCTGCATCGCAGAGGCGCATAATATCCTCGCCCCAAGGTCACCTCACACGACTGAAGCGGGAACCAGGATGACGTCACACGGGATTTTCCCAGCATTCATACTTAGCCGTCGCCTTTTTGCACGCTTGATTAATTTTCACTTTTTATTTAATCGCGAAAAATAGATATCGTGACTTAAAAATCTAAAAGCGTGAAATGCGTACTTCAGGAGTAATAATCTTTCGATTTAGGCAATAAAAAATAATAGGAAACCACCCTATCGAAAATTTCCCTTTGCCAAGCATCTTGCTCTCACGTCCCTCGGTTATTCAACACGAAGGTTGGTTTGGGTAGAGCTCACCTCGGACTAAGCCAAAGGCATGAGTGATTCACACATTTGTTTAATTCGTTTCAATTACCCCCCGAAAACAGAACAATAAGGTCTTTAAACAATCAAAAACCGACGATCACAAACATCCATGTCCTGGAAGGGGAAACCTATCCAGGCAGGACTCGAACCCGAGACCTTCGGTTTGGCACGCGAGGACTACCCCTCGCCACTACCGAGGCCGGCATAGTAGGTATATACCTATACGTGATGAAACAAGTAGCAGGCAGCTTTACTCTGGGAACTATTTAAAAATGTAAAAGGAATATGTTGCGTCCTATTGCGTCACCCGGGATTCAAACCCGGGACCACTCGATCAGCAGCGAAGCCCTGTACCCCCTTGGCTATCACGCTCCCCTGTTCCCACTTATGACAAATAAAAATTCGCAACCGGTAGTTGTGGCATTGTATTTGGAGGAGGCAACCGAGAGATAAGGAGGTTTGTGCCATTAGGGAAGGGTAGGGAATGAAGGGTAGAGAGAAACCCGGTGTCGGCATGTGCATGCACTCAACTAATGGCGACATGGGGGCCATAGCTTTACGTCCCATCCGACGGACGGAGTGCTGTACTCGAGGTCTGCTCCGTACATTAAAACCGGTCCTAAGTAGGGATCGGGTAGTCTGAAAAATCTCTGCCACTCAGGGATGCCGACTTACAAAAAATATTGGGGGGGCCAAACCGGGGATCTTGCCCCGGGAAATTTTATAAGTACTGAGTTTTAAGTTTTTTTAAAGCATGTTAGAAGAGTTATATGATCAACATTAGAACCCTGATTAATCGAATCTCGATATCTGGACACTCCGGGGAAAATCGACAAGCTTGACACATTTTCTCCTCACACCCATAACGAATTTTCGAGGGGGCTCGGGCCCCCTCAGGCACCATGGAGTCGGCGCCACTGCTGCCACTCGAGGGATTTGATCTCTGCGCCCACGTAGAGTGAAGCCAACACTCTAGCCAGCACACCAACCCGATTCCCACGAATAAAAAATGACGCAAATAATTAAAGTATGTGTAAATATGAAATGATGAACTGATACGAGAAATACGAGCGTGTGGAGGGGCCTAAAAAACTAATCTTAGGGTCGATTACCAATCATGTTTACGCTCATGAGATAGAAAGATCTTTCCTCGGAAACGTCGATTCCTCAATGTTGCGCAGCAGTTTATACTGCACCACTACCACAAATGTTTACTTTGTCCCAACATTTCGCCACTGATCCATTTTCGGAATCCAATCGCTATTCGTGAAAGGTGTAAGAACGAGAGCACCTTTTTGAGTGCCTTCCTATCAATATTATTACTTAAGTTCTCTATCGATTAAGGTAGGTTTCCATGGAGTGCTTGAGAAGAATTCTGGGAGACTCCCTTTCCATCAAGCACTTTCCTCTTAACTTCAAAATAAAGCCCTTTTCCTTTCATTCTGTCTGAAAATCCTATTCTTTTCCTGCCTCCCCTTCGTGTACCCAACATTCTATCCTCTAACAAAGTTTTCAAAATCCCCTTCCCGCTAAGTACTCGCTCCAACCTTCTGTCTAAGGTAATCTTTCATTGTACGCAGTCAAGCCAGCAACAACGGAAGGTATCAGAGCGGAAGAAAATATCTGATTTTAAACTCAAGATGTATGATCAAACGAGACGATTGCATTTTCAGTAACCGAAGTAATGTACCTTTGAGTGACGTTTGAGCGTTTCCACGCAAAAATTCAGAGAGTTACAGACGCAATCCCAAATGAGGTGCGATATTAAATATTTGGGAAACCAAAATTCCCTGCAACGGATTTAAGAAATGATGGTAAAATTAGAATGAAAGTGACAAGCAACGTATCCTTAAAACTATGTATCCAACGTTACGAAATTGTTTCTTCAACCAACAACACATTTTCCTTTGACTTTCTATGTATCCGTCGAACCCATTAGACGCATTCACTGACGTTTCCACGGTAAATACTCTATGCGAGGAAATTCAAACCGGTTCCCGCCAATTTCTAATGTATATTTGACTAATTTAATAATTAATGCAATTTTGACTAATACTATTTGACTAATACAATTGCCGGCCTCGGGGGCGGTGGGGTAAAGTCCTCGCCTGCCAAACCGTAGGTCGTGGGTTCGAATCCCGCCTGGGTAGGTGATCCCTATCCAGGGCATGGATGTTTGTGTTGTGCTTTGTTCATATTGGAAACCTTCGTTGTAAAAGGCCGTTATGTGCTGTGTGTGTTATGTGATAAATAAATAAATAAATTACGTTTCGCCCACAAAATAAACGTTAAAATAACGGAATTCCACCAGCCGAATTTCCACATTCCCGACAGGTTTTACTGAGTTTTTCTTTTAAAATCAGAAGATCAACTAAACACACATTTAGGATGATTGAGATTTGTATTAGCAACAACCTTTGCCTTTTAAATCCATTTTATTTAGAATCCTTCAGTCTGTAGTCAAAACAATTGACCTCCTTAACAATTTTTATTACTACTGTTTCTATTCTTAATTTACAATAAAAATTCTAATTATTTAATCAATTCCACACTTTCCCTTGCTGATTAAAATTGACACGTTTGAAACAATGTTAGATTATGTCTAAGTAACGAGTACATAAGAGTCTTAAGTTGAGTTAAAATGCTAAATATAAACTCATTAATTTCTAAGATATCGTTCAGCGAAAATACCACAAACAGGGATCGAAGATGGAAAATGATGGGAGAGAGAACAGCGAAAGCACAATGTCGACATCAAGCAGATGGTATTGAACGTATGTATAGTGGACACAGCGGATTGGGAGGCGTGGCACAAAAAAATCCAACAATGCCCGCCTCTGTCGTCCCTGGATATAATGACATTTCCCACAATGCTCTCCGGCCGGCGCCGAACACGCAAGCTACGAGATGCGCAGCAGAGGCTTTATAACCCCGAGGCCTCGTTTTCATTGACGCGAAATGGGGGTAGAAGGATCGCAAATGGGCGCGCGTGGGACAAGCATCGAGAGCTGCGGTGGTGGGTGGGCCTCTGCTGGAGGGCAACTGACAATGACATTGGGAAGAAGCGAATAGGTTGAAATAGGAGGAGTGACCTATCCCGCGTACAGGGCGTTTGGAGCAACGCATAATACAAGCGACATAGTCACGCGCAATGGTGTTAACCCTTTCTAACCCAGAGCTGTTTCAGGGAGAAATCAAATTTCAAGATTTAACATTTTGAAAACTTGAAATTTTTTTCACTCCAGTGGCAGCTAAATATTTCTTCATTGCAGTTTACACCACAAAATAAAGCATAGTTTACATATTTCCTAAATATGACAGAAAATTTATACATTTTTTATGTTGCTTAGAAGCAACGTAGGGTTATAATGGGAACTCACACGAGCGGTGAAATCTGAATTTAAAAAAAAATCATTAGGCTTCCAAGAAAGTTCCTCAAGTGTCACCATCAAGATCTCGTTGAAAATTTTCTGTGTGATAGGAAACAGTCTCCGCGAAAATAAACACTATCTCTCTAAAACAACGGGAGAGCGTGGTTTTTGTTTACACGAAAAAAAGTGGAGATATCTGGTTGGAAGCTGAATATCGGTAACTACACTATCGGTTGTAATGATATATACTGGAAAGCAAAGGAAATTTACATCTACTTTCTCCAATATCATCAGCAACTCATGCATATTGTTATCCGACTTTGCAGGAAGAAAGATACGGCTTTTTTACTCTCTTGAAACGGTACATCTACTTTGAAGTCTAATTATAAAAAAAATAATCCATGCATTGACATGAGGGTCAATAAATGGAATAAACGGAATTATATATCAATGTAAATCCCAAAAAAAAATTAAAATAAATAATAATAGATGGTATAAGCGCCAAACATTGCCGTTGACGAAAACAGCAATTTTCGTTATTTTGTTATCTAAAAACTTATGTTAGAGAAATTTCGACCCAACAAGAAACACCTTGTACACTTCCACAGGATTATCTCATTTCACGAACATGGTTTCGTCGAAAAGTCGACAGCTCCAGGTGAGTAATTTAAAGCACATGTTTTGCGTAAATAGCTCCTTCATTTTTTTGTTCAATCTAAATATGTTTTTTTAATTACTTCTCGGTACGATTTCAAATGATCGACGAAACCATGGCCGTGTAATAAAATAATCTTGTTGAAGTGTACTAAGTTATTTCTTATTGGCTAATCAAGAATAATAAATCCCATAAAGTTACGCCAGATATCAACATTCATAAATGAGGATATAACGAAAATAGCAGGGTTTTCTTAAACAAAAATGTTTTGCGCTAATAGATTTTTTAATAAATTTTTCTGAGGTGGACACAATTATGAGAGACCTAACTAGGGATGGTCGGATCGGATACCTCGGATCCAAATATCCGCGGATATTGCCCTTCATCGGATACATCGGATCCAAAGTCGCTGAAGACATCGGATCTGGATCCGAATTTTTGAATAATAGCTTCAGTGAATGCAACGCCCCATTAGGGTGGAATGAGTTCCGATTCTCTCTTCGAATGCGCCGTCGTATGCGATTCCTGTCCTTCTCATGAACCGTTTTGTTTGAAAGCTATCGCAGAGGTTACGTAGGAGAATTTAAGCCGTGGAAAATAAAAAACGCAAAATACGACTGGAACATAGTGTGACTCTTCCCAAGAGATTGAACAATCATCGGGGGAATCTCAGCGTCAGGAATTTGAAAATGCATTTGGATCCGAAAATGTCCGATCCGAATCCGGACCCGAAAAAAATCCTGGATCCGTCCATCCCTAGTCCTAACGATAAATAAGGGACAACGGATACAATCTGTGACATGGATAAAATTTAAAAGCGCTGTCGGCAAGCACAGTGGAGCACTTATGGACTGAATAATATTCAGAGGAGAATCTTATGCTCCCCGAGTCGGACTCTCGATGTCCAAGAAAAGAAGAAGAGGATGTTGATGGGGTTGGAGAAAGAGAATAGGGAATGAGCAAGGAAGGGATGCTGGGTGTGTGTGGGGGGGGGGGGTGAGATTCCATCGTCATCGGAGCGGGGATTGATGCGCGCCGGGAGCCGTTCAATGAGGATAACGGCGTCGCTGAGAGGCCACCTCGAGAGCCGCCATTCCGGAGCTCTCACTCCCATTCACTTATAATCTCCCTCTCACCCCACCCTTAAGGCCTCTCGACCCACCCCCTTCCCCCCCACACTCCAACAAGGACTCCCCCGCAGTCCAATTCCGTTGCATAACGACCTCGAGGTCGGACATTGCTGCTCTCCTGCCCCGCGAGGACGATGGGATGCCACACAAGTACTCGAAGATAGAATGAGGATGGAAGGGAGGTGGTCGGTGGAATGTGGTGTACGGCAAGCACACCGTTACGTTTCATCCCCTTCTTCCTTTTTTATTTTTGGAGAAAAACAGGGCTGGTGAGGGGCAGTGGCGCAACCAGAGCTTGGGTGGATCAGATTGAATACAACGAGGTTCAGACCAGCGGCGAAATACCTAAGGGGTTTTCACCCCGACAGTGGCTTAGTAAGCACGACCCTCACCACATGTGCCACAGCGTGGACTTGTGACGTCAACATCTTGTTAGATATAACCCATCCCGAAGTTCGCTCTGAGAAATTGGCTT
The DNA here is from genome assembly GCF_921293095.1 of Ischnura elegans. Lineage (NCBI taxonomy): Eukaryota > Metazoa > Arthropoda > Insecta > Odonata > Coenagrionidae > Ischnura > Ischnura elegans. The sequence goes on from NC_060248.1 coordinate 106,541,899, forward strand.
GATGGTGTAACTGGCTATCACACCTAACCGGCAATCGGGATATCCGGGTTCGCCGGGTAACTGGGGATAGCCAGGAATTTCGGGGGGGGGGGGGGGGTCCAAAACCAGGGGAGAAATAAAAAAGAGGCCACTAAGTAAGGGTTTTAAAATTTTTTTTAGCACTTATCGTAATCGAATAAACTTCATTCGTAAAAGAAATTTTTCGTAAATTCATGATTTTTCAATACTTTGTTTTCTTTTACGAAGAAAATTAATTGCGTTTTTATACTTCGGGGAGGGGGGAGACTTTATACACGTACACCACTGGTTCTATCCCTCTCATTCCCTCTTGCGAAACACCCAAGAGATTGAAGTATTATGTAGATCTCTCCTCCATAGTTACTCCACTGGTGAGGAGGGGTTGACTGGGTGGAGGATTCCAGATTATTGGCGGAGGGAGGGAGGAAACCTCTTCCCCTCAATAGGACTCTCCTACCACATGGACCAACCCCCTGACCACACATTTCCGCGAATCAATCGTCATTAAAAAAAAGAGAGCTCTCGCCCGTCGAGGGTGCATGTCGCGGAGCCGAGTGCCCCTTCCGATTGCGATGGCGCTGAAGTGGAACGCGGCAAGACGAGGGGGGAAGAGCCCATATAATGTCTCCATTAAAATCTCTACCCCGCGAATCCCAAGCCTTGGCGTGTAGTATTGGTGCTGTACCGATCCGAAATAATACAAAAAAACTCATGCAATTTCATTATGGCGGTAGAAAAAGCGTTACGCACGGCAGATTTTTTAAATCACACTTAGCAATGGTGCACTTTATTCGAAATTACTCCGGGAAAATTGCATAGATAATTTTAATGCATAAATAAATCTTTTGTAAGTTTTTATTGACCACTTTTTCCCTGAATAACAACGAAATTATTATGAGTTACCATTGATTTTAATTTTGATATGAAGGTATTGAGTTGTTGTTGACCATTTCAAATTAAAAACATAGTCTACACCGAAAAACTATAATATTATCTTCAGCACGGCGGCGTTATGTAAAGATGTAAGGATGTATGGCTACAAATGCATACATACGAAATGTTGGTGATGAAACAATGTGATTGATCAGACAATTGATCCTGACTCAATCACTTCAACATTGTGATTTTTAATCTCCAAGAAAATGAGGGTCAACAAGTTAACACCTCACGCTATCAACGTTATATCACAATACTTCGGCTAGCGACGCTATTAATACTACGCTTTTAAAATCACTTATCAAAACGGAAAAAATACACAACGCTTCTTTTTCAGTATGCTTAGCATGAAGACAGCAAAGGAAATGTTGAGTATTTTTCCCAAGAAAATTCTAGTAACTGTATTAACAGCGGTAAATATTTAAAAGAAAACGGTTAGAAAAATATTATTTCTTACAATTATTACTACTGAAAATATAACACATAAAAAAAACTTAAGAGCATGCCGCACAAGGCCGGCGCTTATTTTTCAAAAATGATCCGATATGAAAAATGATAAAAAAAGGTTTCAGGTTCGTGCGACGCCGAAAAGCCGTGCCCGAAGCGCACAAAGGGCCTAAATGCAGTTATTTTGAATGTTGAGTTTTTCGACCCGGATAAAACGTTATCTAGAGTATAGGTCTATATGATATTGTACAGCTCTTTAGAAAAAAAATTTCAACCGTTTTGTCGTCTCTCGATTCCTTAATGCCGAAACGCTGCCCTAAAGGCGCCCCCGTCTCCTTGCCGCCATCCGCGTCGGGCGTGACTTGATTTGCGCGACACTCCTTAGTCCCGTGTATCTTACCTCCTTCCCCTTACTTGCTGGAAGAATGGATCTAGAGTGAGTAATATTGACAAGCCGGGGACAATATGATTCAATTGTCAACGCAATTTTATAAAAAGTGCACTTTAAGCGAAAAGGAGGAGAAAAAAATAGGATTTTAACTATGCAAAAACGTTGAAATTGCTGTATGAGATCTCATACCTTTTCATGCCTAGCAACCAAAGTTGACTTTATGTACTAAATTTTTCAATTAAAAAAGAAGATGAATATTGGAGAATCAACTAAGATTCAAAATTAGTTATTATATACTTCATTATTTATTTTAGTAACTAGGTACGCATTGTTGTTTGTTAGTCATCGTATCTACCCATGTGTTGAAGTTATAATTAAGTGTGTAACGTCGCTTAAAGAAGTAGAAGTAAAGGAAAAGTATTTAAAGTATAAGAAGATTTTTATTGAAGAATCATACCAAATAGCCAATAGCCAATGAGTAGGTTATCACTTCCACAATCAGTAAAAAAATCAAAACATATGCTTTTAGGAGTTCCCATCAAATCAATCACTTGAGATAAAAGGAAAATCACTTCATTTCATTGAGATAATAGAAATCACTGCCCTTACTCTCGAGAAAAAAAAAATCGGAACGAAATTGTTGGGGGATCGTGTTGGTGTGGTTGCCAGAGTGTTGGCTTCCCACCCGGGGGGCTCGGGTTCAGATCCCGGCGGTGGAAGAGAATTTTCAGAGACTGCCTTTGATCCCTGCTTAAATGTTGTGTGGAGGACATTTCAAGCGCAATACTCCGTCCGTCGGATGGGACGTTAAGCCGTGGTCCCCTTGGTGCCTTTCGTTAAGAGCAGGCTAATGCCGACGCCGGGTTTCTCTCCACCCTTCCCTACCTATCCTTCCCTCATGGCACAAATGACCTCAGCTGTCGGTCGCCTCCCCCAAATGACATACGCAAATGTTGGAGTGTTTAAAAGATAATTAAGGCCGGCCAGAGATATTAAGTGATCGTAGATTCTCCCAGGCACTGAATACTGACATGACTGATCACCGAGTGAAATAGATTCACCCGAACAGAAAATACTTAAATTCCATTGGTAGGTGCTACAACAATGCTAAACAGAAACGATCAAAATTTAAGACAACACTAGGATTGATACTACGTAACCACAGGCTGAAAAAGATACTTTACTTTTGTAAACATATCACTGTTCTCTGACAAAAAATATTATGATAACTCTGATTAAGTTTTATCGTATCAATTTCTAAAAAAAGTAGATAAAAATAAATAATAATTGTAATGAAGAATATGACGAGGCATAGTTAGACATAAATAATTATGGATCTAACATCACATGCAACAGAAAACTCAACTCTATACATGTACTAAGTACGCCAGCTATAGCTATGGTTTTTGCTAAGTTCAGCAGTCAGCGTATTTCATTTCTTGGAGTCAGGAAGATTGTACCTCCTTATTAATGAAAAGACAGCCATACATTTCTTCATCTACACATAAAAACACTAATTCACAACGATAACAAGAAGCATCCCCAAGGGTGCAGGCGAAGAATCCTAACTGCGGAGAAAAAGCAACGCGACTATCGTAAGCAAAGAAAGGTTTTGCGATATCGAAATCTTCCTTTTACCCCGATTCTCCACAGTAATTCCGTTTCAATTGCACCACAACAACGGAAAGCCACCGACTTTCAAAACCGCGAGATAAAGTTAATCACAACACTGTGAGGGTGTTTTGGTTGTCATGGAAAACAACAATCCATGCCCTACTTTCGCCCTTCGAAGTGGCGGCGTTGTGAAAACAAAGAAAAATAAAAGTACAGTCGATGCCGCAAGAATAGTCTCCTCCACTCTTTTTTTTTTTAAAGCCGTGGGGGGTGGTAAACGGGAACAGAAAACAGAAATAGGACAATTCAAGAAGCAACGGGTGGCGCGATAGGAGGATTATTCCTCTTGGTCGGCGCCAGTCAGCAATCTAAGCAAAAACGCGCGGGAGTGTGTACAGGGTGTTTCGGGAGGAATCTGCAATGCTTCAGGAGGTGGTAGGGGAGATAATCTTAATATTTTTTCCCCATAAACATGGGGTTGCAACTCCTTAGTTATCGAGCTATGGCAACGCAAACATATTTTTGGATGCACCCTGCAGCTACCAAGAAAACGGCTTTTCTTCGGAATGCAGCCTTTTTGAGATTCTATTTAACACTCTGGACATTAAATAATTGAGGTTGGAAAAAACGGTGCAATAGTAATTGTCTAAACCAATTCACCTTCGGGCTTAATTAAATGAGATCTTTAAGCGACTATCAACAATACGATTACGCAATCTCGCCCATTTTGGATGAATAAAATTAACAATGTTTTCCCACGGAATTTTTATTAAAACACTACCGTGGTTTTGAAGGCCATAAACTTTACCATAAACTACTATGGTATGTTTTAATAAAAATTCTGTTGAAAAACAAAGTTAATTGCATTCATCCAAAACGTTCAGCAAATTCCACAAAGTATTGCCTGTAACCACCAACTTTATTCTCAACCATTTTGAAATTAATTGTCTCACAATTATAATGCGAAATTTTCGTCCAATCTTAATTATTTAATGTCATTAAAAATCCAGAGCGTTACATGAAAAATTTCGGAAAGACTGAATACCCAATAAAAAACCGTTGTCATGACAACTGGAAAGTGTATCAAAAAATATTTGTGTTGCCTAAGCAACTAAGGAGTTGCGACCCCATTTTTATGGCCAAAAGCAAATGTTTAAAACGTTCTCCCCAACCACCTCCTGAAGTATTGCAGATTCCTCCTGAAACACAATGCCACGAATGGTCCAAAAGCGGATCCTCAAGTCGGCCTCTAAATGTGTTTTCACCCGCCGCGCATTTAAATGGCTTTACAAAAGTCGCCACTCGTGTCGCTGACGGAAAAAGTGATCCAAGTTTCACGGGGAAATAAGGAGTAATCAGGGGTGTTAACCAAAATTTATGTATATGATGATGAGATTTTTCTAAATCGTAACTTTTCGATGCTCTTCCTCATAATTGAAAATATTATAATAAAAAATATTGGAAAAAAGTGGAGCGCATTGCACTCATCAACGCGCCGCGGACATTTTTGAAAGGCGATTAAAGGCGGCGGGGTAAATTCCTTGCCTGCCAAACAAGAGGTCGCGAGTTCGAGTCCCGTCTGGGTAGGTTTACCTTATCCAGGGCATGGTTGTTCGTGCACGTCCAATAGTAAAATTTGTTACACACCCCGATGTAAAATGGCCAATGCCAGCTGTATTCGGTGGTATGAGAAAAGGTAAAAAATAAATAAAAAATGCGACGAAAGAGGCAACAGAAACACAATGCATAAAAGTTTATCTTTCGGCCTCTCACTCGAAATCCCAAACACTTACTTATCCCACATGCTTCCTTTTTTCCTTAATGCGCACTTGCTATACTACTACACTCTCTCCGAGTTATCAACCCCAACCAGCAGTATGCACAATCTCATCCCCCCACTCCCCACACGCCAGTCGAATAAAATAATCTCGAACTCGGGATTCCCGGTTCGACTTGTGGAATGTGGGAAGGGTGCCAAGAGGAAGGAAGGGGGGAGTGAGGGGCATGGGGTGTGGTGGGGGCAGAGCGAGGTCGGACACCCTTTAAAACAAGTTGAAAAGCGTCCTCCGCTGAATATCACGCGGCGAAGTTGTGGAAGGGTGGGGAACTCTTTTCATAGCGCCAAATTTTTCTCGTACAAGACACGTTTGACGTGAAAAAATTGAATGCCATATTTCCCAAAATACTAAGTTGAACCATAATTCAAGATTACATTTCAAGAATGCTCGATGGAATCTTTGGAGGGAGTCGGAAAAGGCAAACACGGTTAAAATGAGAGGAGAAATTCCTATATAACAATGAGAAACATAGCAGATGGTACTACGAGCCGAGACAATTTTATTTCAACACAACTTTATTTTACCAGGTTTGCTGCTATTAAGTATAATTTATGTTCCACCAACGTCCATTTGATAATCTTGGTCAATGATTATTAATGGGATTTATGAAAACATTCTCAAACGTCTTCTTCAAGCGCGTTGCGGGAATCTTTTCGGATGCGAAAATAAAAGAAAGGTGCTATTTCGCTCTCGTCCGACCGCACCTTGAATATGCAGCGAGCGTATGGGATCCGGTGCATAAAGACTTAATCCACGAACTGAATAAAATACAAAGGAAGGCTGCGCGTTTCGCCAAAAAATGCTACGGGCGTACAGAGAGCGTTACCAAGATGTTAAGCCAATTAGGCTGTGAGCCGCTGGAGACTCGGTGGTTGCTCGCTAGGCTTAGATTGCTTGAACAATTGAGAATGGATTTCTTCAAGAGCGACACGGAGAACATAATATTAGAGCCGCACTATATTTCCAGGTCCGATAGAAGCGATAAATTAAGAGAGATGTTTTTCCTAACAGATAGATATGGGAATTCGTTTTTCCCCCGAATCATAAAGGGCTTCAAAGATGTTAGTCCCAACTTCGTTAGAGCACTTCATTTTTATGTGTAAACGGCTGGTGTCCTAACACTTTTTAGGTGGCTTGCGGGGTATGTAGATGCAGATGAAACGAATCCAAAGACAATTTGAAATAATACACGTAATTATTAAAAGGAATTTGATAGGGGATAGGGTTGGTGTAGAGGTAAGACTGTTGGCTTCCCATCCCGTGTGCTTGGGTTCAAATCCCGGCGGTGGCAGAGAATTTTCATAGACCTCCCGATCCCTGCTTGAATGTTATGTGGAAGACGTTTCAAGGACAACACTCCGTCCGTCGGATGGGACGTTAAGCCGTGGTCCCCTTGGCGCCTTTCTTTTACAGCAGGCTAATACCGACGCCGGGTTTCTCTCCACCCTTCCTTACCTACCCTTCCCTCATGGCGTAAATGACCTAAGCTGTCGGTCGCCTACTTCAAATACTAGGAATTTGATGAATTAAGTATTACTTTCAAAACGAGTGCAGAAAACCGCTCATAACCATTATTTTAGTCCTAATTTATCCTTGATGGAGGAAAAATAAATAGTGGAAACAAAACCGAAGGTTAATGCTCATAGGATCACGTTTGACGAAGTGGAATTCCCACACGATTAAGATATCTGTCCAGTTGATCTTTCTGACACCTTGCGAAGGCACTAAGCTATCTCTGTCCTCTATAATACGCACACAGAAGACTGATATTTGGAGAAAACTCAAATAAGTTGTATTGGTATACGATCAGAAAAAAGAGGTTGTTGAACAAAATAGATAGGTACTTTATAGGCCGTTTTCAACATTCCAGCAGCACCTGTAGCTAATTAACCATAAAAAGGAAGTCTAGAAAAGTGGACTCGCAATAGTGGTGCTATTGAGGATAGGACAATGATTATTACTATTACGCAGTCAATTACGCATTCTATCGATTAAGGAAAGTTTCCATGGAGTACTTAAGAAGAATTTTGGGATCCTCCCTCCCCATCAACCACTTCCCTCTTCAATTCGAAATAAGGCCTACTCCCTTTCATTCTATCTAAAAAATCCTATTCTCTTCCTTCCTCTCCCTCGTTTACCTAACGCTCTTCCCTCTAACACTAAGTACTAGCTCCATCCATACCTTCTGTTTCCTCCGTATCTCATCTAAAAGCTGCCTCTCCTCACCCACCTTGTCCAGCACTTCATCGTTCCTCTTCCTCTCCGTCCACTTCACCTTCTCCATTCTTCGCCACATTCAGTCTTCTCTCGTCCTCTTTCCTAAGTGTCCACGTTTATGCACCGTAAAGCGCTACACTCCAGATAAGACTCTTCACTAACCTTTTCTTTAAATTCTTACACAGCGAACCTCTCAGAAGCTCCTTCCTGTTCATAAATGCCTCCTTTGCTATCGCAATTCTCTTCCTGATGTCCTTACCACTGTATCCGTTTTCCTCTAACATGCTGCCAAAATAGCTGAATTGCTCAACCTGCTCAAGTTTTTCCTCACCCACCATTATCTTTAGTCTCACATTCCTCGCTCATAGTTATAAATTACGAATATGGATATTTTTGACCAAATTTGTTCGACCAGGAACAGATGACAATTCAACAAGTTTGGGGACTTCGATGTTTGGGGACTTCGATGTTTGGCGAGATCAACCAATACGCGGCGCGTATGAGTATTAAATAAATGTGTACGCATAAATCCTGTAGTCAAGTCGTAACCAGGAAAATAAACTATTCAACATGAAGGAGGAAGAGATAGCATTAAGCACGTGCAAATGCATTGCACTCGACTCGCGAACAGATAAGGTTCCCAGGCGTTCATGTGAATCAGTTGAAGCAGCTGTTGACTGGATTAAAAAAAATAAAAAATCGGCCTTTAGACGATCAAAAGGCGGACATACAGACGTGTGAGGGTGATTAATGGATATTGCAGCGGGCCACGTGACGGCCATGGCATAGAAGCCTGAGCGGATAGGCTTGACACGCCACTCAAGAGTGCAATCAAATACAACTTCCATTAGAAGCCATAGCGATTCCCTCAAAAGTTAGCCGGAGTGGTGCTAGCGATTTTCGCGAAAATAAAATGTGAGAAAAACTGAGGAGACTTCCAAGAAAGCTGGTTCCTCTGAGTTTTATCCTTTAAGGGTTAAAAAAAAGTATAAACGATTTTTCCAAAGTTGCCCCGAAAATTTTGGACGTTATTCATCGGATGGGAGAGCCAAACCTCACGCAATAAAAGAAGGCAATTTTTCACTCTCTTCAACAGTGAAAATAAAAATTTTGTCGACTTTCGGAGGTCTCGCATAAAGGATCGTCCGTAAGTTAGTAAAAGTTACTTAATGCGCTTTCCAGATTTTTCGATGAATTTTGCCAGGAAGACGGATGGACTTTGTGGAAACCATCCACGGGGTGGCATTAACCCGTCGAAACTTGGAAGAACGGCGTATCCTAACAATAGGGGTTGGGAAAGTTTCATAGCTGGCTAAACCTTCAGTCTCCATCAAGCCAATTGATCATTTAGTAACTTAAAAGATGTAAGTGGTTACACGCCATGAGTAGTCTTCCCACTGTTAGCCGGTATATCAAAATAACGAAATAAAAAGAAATAATTATTCAATTTAACATAATTTTAAAAAACAGCTCTAGGATTTCGATGATACTGCATCTATTGATGGAAAAAATACCGGTCGAATACAATTTTGCGGGCAATCGATTTTTAATTGTAATGAAAAGTTCGACTTTTAAACAAAAATCGAAATCTGACAACCAAAATATCGATTAATGGAAATAATCGGCATTTAAAAAGTTTTACACTAAATTAATTATTGATTATTAAAAAACACTCTAACTACAGTAAAGGACGTCATGATTGTTCCCTTTGGTACCAAACCCTCTTGCCTGTATTGTATTCATATGTTTCGTATACTTTTACAAGAAAGCAAGTATAAAGAAAGTACTTCATTATACACCTTCATATCTATTCAAAACCCAATTATACCGTTTCCTTCATATTCTTATTCCAATGAAAGCGTGAAAGCGCGAGATTTTCGCCATAATTATATAGAATAATAAAAAAGAAAAACTAAGCTCATAACGGCAAAATTATTATTAAATTATAGTCAGCCATATATTTCTCCGCAAAAAGTCTGGAAGCACCTCATAATCAGTGATGGCAAGTGAAACGAAACGAAAATGTTTCGTTTCGACCCGGAAGGAAACGAAAATACGAGACCTAGGTTTAGTTTCGTTCCCGCACGAAATTAAAATTACTAAGAAGTTTAGTTTTGACTCGGGACGAAACTTTACTCCCGGGAATGAAACTAAATTAATCGAAACTCCGCTGCTCATCGTTCAGTTTCGATCCCAAAAGTTGAGTGGAGGGGAAAAAAAGGGAATAGTTTCGATCCATTACGTTTGACATACGTGTAGAGAGGTTAAAACATCTAGCTCAAAAATGGAATGGCCAGTTTGCGTTCACCGTTATCCTGTTGGCGGTAAAAATATGAGTTCCCCATGCATCTAATGGCGGTAGGCCAGTGGCGGATACAGATGGGGGGCGCAGGGGGCGCGCGCCCCCCCTTGCGGATCCGCATGTATTGCCGAACATTGCAAAACCACAATTGTAACTTTTTTATATCATAAGATGGCATTGTCTTTTACATGTTTATAATCACTTTAAATAAAATTTTCATATACTCTGCCTGTGACTTGATCACCTTTTATTACGATAAAATTAAAGACAATTCAAGATATGTTGCGCCCCCCCCCCCCCCTTGAGTTTTTTCTGTATCCGCCACTGCGGTAGGCCGAACCTCTACTTCATTCAATAATGCTGCGTACTCGGTGTGTCGGTCGAAACTAAATCATTCGAAGGTGAAGCACGTGTTCCCTCCGATACGAAACATAATCTGTGTTTAGTTTCGTCTCAGAGTTTTAGTTTAGTTTCCAATCGGAGTAGTTTTGACTCCGATTACGTTTCGACCCTGAGTTTAGCTCCCCGGGTTTAAATCCATTTAGTTTTGTTTCTACATTTCGCTTTTGGGAACGAAACTAATGAAATTTTACTGGTTTTGACTTTCCTTTAGTTTCTATTGCCATCCCAGCTCATCATTAATTTATAGGAAGTGATAGCAAGACTAAATACATTGGATTGAGACACTGGTGGCATTGCCATATATTGCACGCAACTAGCCAGAGGAAATTTCGTTGACAGGAAATACGAGATAACATCAGATAACCGATTTATGTAATCGTTATCAGGCTACAGATAGCAGGACAAGGTTACTTAATACTAATTGTGTAACGCAAATTACCCTTAGCAATATGGGTGGGGTAAGTTTCATTACTAAACCTTCAGTCTCTATTTAGTCGAATGATCAATCAGTAACTACCGGTTACCAATTTATGGAGAGCAAAGTGATTTTAGACCATGAGTAGTCTTCTGATTATCAGCGGTTATATCAATATAACGAAAACTTACTTAACAACTTAACCAAATTCTTTCAGAGAAGGAGGGATTTATTTTTTTATATTTTATATGTATAAATATACGTGATTTAATTTTTGAAATGATTATAGAGTCACTTCCGACATATTTGAAGGAAAAAATCGAAAAGCTTCATCTCACTTATCTGATTGCATGCTTCGTGAGAGACTGACTCGATAAAAAATTTAATTTTTTACAACGGTATCTATTCACAAAAGTATCTACAATGTTAAATGGAACTATTCATAATGAGATAGAGGAAAATAATGGAAAAAACCAACTCAAAACCACAAAATTGAGAGGTGTACCTCAATCATCCATTTCAGTAATATTTGATAGAAAGAGATAATGCTTTTTACGGTTCAAATGAAAATGCGTGAAAACAAAAAGTAGTATATTTCTTTAGGTATCATTTTACCCACAAAACACGTAATGAACACGATACAAGCGTAAAATAGTTATCATAAAAAGTAGGGAATAAAAGCTTCAATCTAGCTATCAGTGATGTGACATAGAACAAGTGCCTAGCATAGAGATAGACATTAGAGATAATGGTGACACGAGGAGTTGGCGTCACGATGACATATGATGAGTAAAATCTGGAGCCATCTCCGTAAGCCACGCATGACTCAGCGAAGAACAAGGCGTGAACTGCGAAGGCTAGGGCACACTTGTCGTCAGGATATCTATTCAAATTTTATTAAAATATCATCAACCCTATCTTTCGAGGAAGAAGAAAATTTTCCATTTGGCAGAGGTGTACACATCTCCACAATTGTATAGTGTTTAATTCACGGTTTCATGTCCGTGCGACAGTGGTATTTCTGGAAAACGACAATGGGTGAGAGCCGTGGCAACAAGGATATTAATCCTCTGTGGTTGACGTGGTTTCGTAAAATCCAAATAAAACTGAAGACTACCGGTACTACTTTGATATTGCTTTGACTTATTACAAAGTTTTTGCGGCATTGTCTCAATGAATGTAATACGAATACCTTTCCCCTTAATAAGCTAATATACATAGTCTTTCATTGACTGTAGTAGCCACAAAATTGAAAACTGAAGACTACCGGTACTACTTTGATATTGCTTTGACTTATTACAAAGTTTTTGCAGCATTGTCTCAATGAATGTAATACGAATACCTTTCCCCTTAATAAGCTAATATACATAGTCTTTCATTGACTGTAGTAGCCACAAAATTGAGCCTTAATATTAAAAGAGAATCGACACAAAACCTCAGCTGCAACCACCATGCGTCCCTAACCTTTAAAATATTGGCATTAAATTGTCTGAATTCTAGAACTGAGTGGTCAAAATAAGGTACAGCCGTAAAGGGCATTTTCTCGAATGATTACCAAAAAAAGAACTTGATGTATTGTCAGCACAAACTGACCTTTTCCCATGCTGACCAGTTCAGTATTTTCTAATGCAATTCTCAACGTCTCGAAGGAAGCAATGAAATCGCACGTTCATGAATGAAGTTCAGCCACAAAGGCTACAAAAGCGAAAATGAATCATAGTATAAGTTAGCAGATACGAATTTTCTGAAATATTATAGGTCAACGTCTTTTGACGGCCCGTTGGAATGAGATTTACAGCTGTCTAACACTTATATCTATCTATCATCCTATCAGTTTAAGCAGCTGGGATTAATCGACAAAATATCACTGAAAAAACCGGAAAACTCTTCAATAAATTTCAAGATTATCTTATCCTGATATGGATATCAAAATTGGGCCATCGACCTGAAATGTATTTCCTGAAAAACTCGCTCTTTTTGAGCGGTGACAGTTCAGTATTGTTGGAGTGGAGAGTAATTGAACTCTTAAAAAGCACAATTGATTGTCGTTGATCTCTATCCAGAAACCGAACATTCGATCGTCAAATTAAGATTAGTAATTAAGATTTTATGCAGTGGCTAAGGGAAATAATGGTGAAAACTATGACTACACATGAATAAATGAAGAGGAAATCAAATTCGGCCGCCGAAGTATAAAACAAGATACTAAGTATGATGAATATTTAAGATATAGGAAACCTGGTCGCAGCTAAACCTTACGCAAACAAACGCGAAAAGAAACAATTTTAGGAGTGCGGGAGGTTAGCGTCACAAACGATTACAATACGTAAAGAAAAAGATGTAAAAAGTACTGAAAATCGGTTCCCGATGACAGGTATGCTGCAAGAATAGGTAAAAAATGAACGTAGGCAAACTATTGCCTGAATTTATTCTGCTTCGATAATGATTGAATAATCGGTAAAATATCAAGAAATTAGTTACAGACAGCAAGAAAAAATATTGCCGAATGAAGATATACAACCTTTGTAAGTTTCTACAGATTTTTCTTATTTGGCATGAAGTACCAAATGAAAAATCCGTGTGAAAATTTACAAAAGTTGTATATCTTCATGTAGCATGAATTTTCAATTCAAGTCCGAATTGATCGACTTAAAAAACATAAGCTCTAAAACACCACGGAGAATAACCACTTCGAAATCAAATAAATTCCACCGGACAATCATAAGTAGTGAGATAAACGAGGTATGTTTTGGGACGATTGGAAAAACTAAACGCATTATTCAGCGAGCACTTAGTGTGGGGAAATATCTCTCCCCGAGCCCAGATGGCCTCTCATATACGAAAATATTTCGCGATAGTTCCAAATGATGCAAGACACCGCGCAGCAGACGAACGGACCGGGCGTTCCCGGAAAGCAACCGGGCCTGCTTCTCTTCTCCACATGGCCCGGGGCGTGATTCCACTCTTTTCCTCGGTCGAAGGCGTGGGCGAGCAGAAAAAAATATCCCTTCACGAAACGCAAAGGAGCGGAGAGAGGAAGAGATCTGTTTCGCAGTCAACGAGAACGCTCTTCTTTCCTCGTTTCGGCTAAATAGCGACGGTCACGTCTTAACAAGGAAAGTCTCCGAAATCCGAGTCTCGGAATTCAATCAAATTTAGCAGTTTTACAGTCCATCGGGCGCCAATATTGTAACCAATCGGGACTCAAAATCAACCTTTCCGAAAATAAGTTGGTGACGTCAAGAACTCATGCCGTGCGGTTCCCCACTCCACGGCTACTTTTACCGCCATGCGCATCGGCCTCACGTTCTAACAGGGGGAGTGTCCGAAATCCGGATCAAATAATTCAATCAAAGTTTGCAGTGCTTAAAACGATCGGGAGACAATATCGTCGAAATCGACGCTTTTCGAAAATAAGTCGATGACGTCAAAAACTCATGCCGTATGGTACTCCTCGGCTACTTCTCGGCCTTTCGCATCGGCCTATTGTGTTTCATTTTTGTTTAGACTGCTGTCAGCGATTTCTTCCCCTCAACTAGCAGTTCTCCATGATTGAGTTAATCAAACGGAACTTAAACGACATCACCGACTCATGAGAAGTAGGGTGCAACTTTCGCGTTTTGAAATTTTACCCTTTCAAGAGAAAGGGGAGGATTTTTATTTGCCGTGATAACTTATCTTTCCCCTCCAGCTACCGAATAATTTCATTTAACTGTGATTTAGTGTTAGAGTGAACGACCCCATAGCTAACAAGGGGAGTGTCCGATGTACGGGTATCAAAATTCAATCAAACTCTGCAGTTTTATGACCCATTGGGCGTTGATCTCCGATCGTCCTCCCTATAGGGTTACACAGTATGGAGAAAAATTGTGTCATGAAATTATAACCCTGAATGTCCTTAATGTTTACGGATGCTCTAAAAAGTAATGATTCACGGATATTTTATCTCTACAGATCTAGGTTTCCACTATTTGATAGCCACGACTGAGTTATAATCGAAGTAATAACGTCTATCATAGAAGGGCTCCTTAATAAGGTCTGTCTGACAGCCGAAATCAAGGTCGTTAACGGTGGCATAACTAGGAGTATGCTTTGGAGGGGGAAGAGGGGGCCTAAAACCCGCAACCCCCAAGCAAACGGGACCCAGGTAAATTTTTGTGAAATTACATACTTGGAAATACATTTTGTATCATATTTGCACTTAAATTTAACTTTAAACATGTGCAGTTGTTATGTGTCAAAACTAGACTAGTTTTAAATATTTTTTTGCTCTCTGAGGCTCTATGGGGGAGGATCTATCCCCTCATCCACCCCCCATAGTTACGCCACTGGTCTTTAAGAAGGATATTTCTGTAGAACATTACTGAGACAATTTGTCTTTGAATAATCATAATACGTGAATGTACTCATTCCTACTACCCCAACCTCTCCGTTTTCCCTCTACCACTCCTGTTCCAACCTCCAGCATACTCGCAGATACGAAAATGTGCGACTTGGAAAGATATCGGAACACGTGAAACACGTAGCACGGGACTCTAAAGTAGAGGGCGCGCAGCCGGAGACAGTATGCGGAACCGACTATCACCAGCTAAGCGGAGCACGGAAAGGGGGCTAAGGAGAAAAAAAGAGACAAGAGAATGAGGAGAAGACGGACGAGAGTGAGTCGAGGACAAAGAGACGACAACGCTTCCCAGTGTTCGAAATAGAGACGGAAGTCTACGGGATAAAGGAGTGTCAAACACGCTCAAGAAGCGTGTGCTAACTTATCTGTCCCCGAGCACGAGGGAGCGAGTTAAAATGCATTAAGGTTCCCACTAAATGGATAATGATTTGGTGTTTCAATAAAAGTAACTGAGAAAGACGATTTGTAGAGGAAGAACATCTTGACTTAATACTGAATGAATGGTTCTTTGCGACAAATTTATTGAATAATGTCCAACGCGTTTAGACTCTTAAGCCATTCTCAAGTACACTGGGAAAAGGTCAAATTCTGGAGTCGTATTCATACTATTTGGATGAGCGAAATCGCAATACCATAATTTTGACACATATTCCGTCAGTAATGATCAACAGAAAATTTACATCTACCGATCTAGATTTCAAATACTTGATAGTCACTACTCATTACTTGACTAGTTGATATCATCCATCATATCACGGTTGTCTAATAGAGATAGAAGTCTACAGGATAAAGGAGTATCAAACACACTTGCGAGGCGTGTGATAACAATCGGTCACCAAGCGCGAGGGAGCGATTTTCAATTCATTAAGGTTTTCACAAAATGAATAATGGCTTCGAGTTTCAATAAGTTAATCAAGAAAGGCAAGACGCACTAGGAGGACATCATCACTTAATAATGAGGAAATGGTTCTTTTCCACAAATTTATTTCGTAGCATATGACACGTTTCAACCGATAGTTTGTTCTTAAGTACTCTGGGAAAATGTGAAATTCTGGAGTTAGATTCATACTATAAGGATTAACGGGGATAGAAAGAGGAAGGGGAAGATTTAGCGTCGTCGAAATTACTTCCTTTCCCCTTAATCATTGATTGTAATCCACTTTTAATCGATCAGATTTAATAGCAAGATTGAAGAAGTGGAGGTGCGTCATTGAAATTTATTTCTTTCCCCAATATCTTAAATTTACCAAAAGAAAAGCTGTGAATATATGATTGGAGTGGTGTTTCTAATTAAGGGGCAAAATTTCAGAAGTGACGTAAATGATATCGACTCATAATCTATCACTGCTCTGTGCTGAAACGTCATATTCTGAACGATCGTGGATTGGCTAACCCATCTTCCTGAAATTCCGTATGTTATATTGTTATCTCTTTATTAAGCATTAAGTTTGGTGTTTCAACTTGAAAAATGGAATCACCACACAAATGTAATATATATATATAGATTTTCAGCAGGTAGGCAGGGTGGGCTGATCCGCAAAAAATGCTCCTTGTAAACTTACCTTAACAGGTAAAATACAATTTTATTGGAGCTTTAATAATAGAATAATCTACTATGGAATTGGTGCCGTCAAAGACGATCGTCCTATTAACAATTAGGTCAATATATAGTAAGTCTAACAGCGACACCTACACCTCCATTACCTCGCCGATATAGCCTGTAATGCTTCCTTCGTTTACGCAGAAAGGATACACTGTTCTGCAAAAAAAAGTTCAAAAAATGCCTGGCTACAATTTAGGGTGTTTCTGGCTAATTTTGGGTCGCTGAATCCGAAAATGACCTCCGTTTTTTTCTATCAGCCTCCATTTTTACGAGCAACCCCGAAATTGGGGAAAACAACCCCTTATCTAAACTTATCATTTTCAAGGGACTTTTACTAATGTTATCTGCTTCTGATTGAAAAAAACTGACGTTTTAAGGCTATCAGGGTCAAGAGAGAGACAAACTTGACTGGGGTTGAAAAGAAAGAAAATTTTAAAAACATTGAAATAACCATTTTTCTTCGCTTCTTATTGCATATGATATGGTATCTAATAGAAAAGTTTTTAAGGGATGAATACACTGTTCACCCCCCCCCCCCCCCATTTTGTAAAGGATTAATATAACATAAAATATAAGAGGAGATGGGGGGCATACGAGTAGGTATAGGAAGTGGTATGAAGAGCCTTAGCCCTGATAGCCTTAAAACGTCAGTTTTTTCAATCAGAAGCAGATAACATTAGTAAAAGTCCCTTGAAAATGATAAGTTTAGATAAGGGGTTGTTTTCCCCAATTTCGGGATTGCTCGTAAAAATGGAGGGTGATAGAAAAGAAATGGAGGCCATTTTCGGATTCAGCGACCCAAAATTAGCCAGAAACGCCCTAAATTGTAGCCGGGCATTTTTTTAACTTTTTTTTGCAGAACAGTGATATTTGTCCTCTTATCAGAAGCCTTCATGCATTCATTATAATCTTTGTCTCTCTTACGTGAGGCTTGATACCCTGGAAAATATTTAGAGGGAACACAAAGGTAAAATCACAGACATTCATAGGAAAATTTGCGCTGATAAATTCCGCCTCCACGTCTCAAATTTCTTTACCGTTAATCTCTCGCTGGTTAAGATCAACCGGTGCTATGCCTTCCTTCAAAGGGAACATTGTTTGGACGCGCTTGCGAGACAATGGTACCAGACATACGTTAGACAAGCATTGCGGTCACTTCACCTGATCGACAGGTTATCCCGTTACACTTGTCCAAGAAAGCGGACACCGACGGATTTTACCTTTTCGCTAGATTTTTCTTTTGGCAGCACCTAGCTACCTTTGGCGGAAGAATCACTTTGGCTGCTTCGCGAGAAAAAGGGACGTTCTTTTTGGCATCGATCGCTTCCTTTTTCACCCTCGAAGGGATATATATATCAAAGAGAGAGAGGAAACCTCCAGGGGACGCCAATCCGCAAAACGTTCTTAACAGGTCGCATCACTCCCGATCAACCGGTCTTACTCAGTCTTTTTTTCATGATGCATTACTTCTATTTTAAGACTTAAGGCTACCAAACTTAACTTTCCAAGGTACATAGAGTACTTATGAAGGATTTAAAACAGAAGAATTGTGTAAGTGATAAAATACTAGTGAATAGGAGCATTGAATGGTGGGCTAAGTCAAACCATTCTTCGGATTACTGATCATGAGCAGGACAATGTAAAGGCGACATTTACACAGAGGGTGAGCGTTTTAAAACTGAAGCTATGAAAGTTAATTTTACATGGGATGTGGAGTACCGATGAATGATGTAAAAGAAAAGAATTATATATATATTTTTTTTAGATCACGAGATGTGGGTCAATTGTAAATATTATTTATTTTTTCAGACTTTGCCTACGTTTCGGACATTATATTTGTCCATCCTCAGGGCTATAAAAATGATAATGTATGATACAAAATTAGTTAAATACAGGCAATTTTACAGTTGTTATACATTAAAATACATGGAAATACATATTCAAAATTTACCTTTAAGTCTGATGTTGTTTTTATTTATTTACAATTTGGTTGCTTGGATTTCTTTCTTTGTTGGTTATATTTTGCTAAGGTAAGTAATGTCTGTTCTTTTATTGCAGCTTTTTTTATTTCTGGATATGTGGTACATTTCTTTGAATAATCTTTTTGATAAAACTGGTTCTGTATCTAAAATTTTGGCCTCTTCGAAACGAAATGAGTGACTGTTTGTAATTGCATGATCTGCTAATGCACAAATTTGAATTTTGGTCTTAATTGATGTTTTTATTTTATATATATATATAATAAGGGGTCGTGAAGCATAAAGTTTGAAAAGAATTATGTTACTGATGAAAGATTACTCCATGGGAGAATTGGATGGGGGGCTACGTAAAATCAATCTTTGGAGGATTACTAACGCTAAGGATGACGATGTGGGTTCAGTATTTACACCAAAGGTGAAATACGCCATAAAAAAATAATTTGGCTCTGCCGTATTGCCGGTCCGGTATACTACCACTTACACCCGTTCGCGAGACTGCGAGCAAAGTCACTTGTTACATACCGCGCTTCGTCAACATTTGCCTCAACCTCACCTATGAAAATATTAATCTGCGAAATTACTAAGGTAAAACATTCAAATTTGAGATTTAGGTAAACGTTGGTAAGAGTATCCTCTATACACCATTAAAACTTCAAGATGACTCCTAGCTTATGTATTAAATAATTAGTCCGTTACGAAAGAATTCTACATATTCGGTCAGGAGTTTAGACGGCGACGGACAACGCAAATTATGATCATTCAATGAAGCATTTCCGGAAATTATAGAAAGAGTTACGACTATCACCTCGACAAACATTTTCGCAACCACAGTGAGGGATTTGGCTGTTTTAACCCTCAGAGCTAAAATTATTCCTGAAAAATACCGGCTTCAATTAATTTAGATAAAATTACGAGTCACCTCTGCATAAAAACTTTCACAAGCTTGCGCAAATTATTTCTGGAATTCCACAAATATTCTACATCCTGAAATGATGCATTTGCGACGTTCTCTTAAAGCTTTTGAAACAAATTATTGAAATAGCTTCACTCAATATTTAAGGTAAGCATATTGAGTTCAGTGACAGGATAACAATGAATTTTCACAGATAGGGCCATTTCTTATATTGGTGGATGAATATAAGCTGTAACGCATCGTGGTCGGACCAGATTTCAAATTAATATGCCAAAGAGTGGACGCAAAACCTTTAAGGAAGCCCCTCCACCATATCAAGCAACTGCGTAGGTGAAATTCGAGCCTACAACAATTAGTACTGCGGAGAATGATTAAGGGGCAACGAATGAATGAGGAAGCCAATCAAAATACTACGAATTAGCATTACGAATCGCCCTGAGTTTGGGACCTTCCTATCCGATAATAAGAAATCAACAAAGCTACCGAAGAAAAATAAACCAGTTAACATCGTACAGCCGCAAGAAGAAGGAAACATCTACACGCTTGCTTGAAGTAAACCGAGACTTATATCGGAAGTAATTTTAAGCGATTGCACCCGTATTGAGATTTCATTAAGATCGGAAATTGTGTGAGGGTCAAAAATGCTTTTCAATTTTCACAATATTAAGCCCGATACTCAGAATATCCTTCACTTTTACTTGCGCATAAAAATACTCATGTATGATATTATTATAATTTCACGTGTATAATAGGAAATGTCAAAATACGCAGCGAAAATTAATGTTTCCATATTCGGCATAAAAATAAACTATCAGGGGAAGCTACACAACCGCGCACAGCATTAAGTAAATAAATGTTCAATGAAAGAAAAAACTTCGTTAATGTCACCGCTATATATTAGAAAAAGCACGACCTGGGTTTCATAACGTCGTTATATCGTCAGGTCAGTGAGGACCTGAATTATGGAACCCGGATGGTGTTTTTTCAATTATACTGGTGGATCTAAAAAAGTTGATTCTTTCATTTTCCATTGAGTCAGCCGCAGTTAAGCCCGAAATCATTAGTTATAAAAAACATGTTCCTTAATTTCACCGTAAGTCACACTGCTCAAGGAAGACTCAAAAAATAAAATCAGAAGAAGTAAGCGTGATGGAGTGGAATTTTTCCATAGAGAAAGAAACACTTTTAATTTTCACGATTGTAAACTTTTACTCCCTACCACAGGTTTCTATATTACTACATCATTTTCAAGTTACAAAATGATTCCATTTCTGGTCCCCACAATGGTCCACTTTATACCTATAAGATTCATTGACACCTAGGTCTGGAATAATAAAAGTTTACAACCGTGGAAAATTGTGTTTCTTTTTTCACCATGGAGACTCAACAGTTCGCCAAGCTGGTCGTCTAGAGAATGATATCAATCCGCAAAACGTTCTTAATAGGTCGCCTTTGCTCCCGCCCAACCAGTTGCATGCAAACTATTTCTTTTCTTGACACATTACCTAGTCTTTTTTTTCAAAACTTAGTCTATTAAAACTTAAATTTCCAAGGTATGTAGGGCACTGATGGATCTAAAACAGAAGGATTATGTTAGAGTTAAAAGACTAGCCGGTAAGAGAAATGAGTTTAGGGCTACATCAAACCAATCTTCGAATAACTAATGATGATGATTACGATGATTTAAAGTTAAAATTTACACGGAGGGTGGAATTCGCCGTGAAGAAATTATTCGGCACAGCCGCGCAAATAATAATTATAATCGGGAATAAAGAATTTTAAAATATTGAAAAATTGCAAGTGTTTCTTTTTCACAATGACGAAACAACAGTTCGCCAAGCCGTTAGGTAAGGGAATGATATCTAACCATGAGAGAGAGGGCGTTGAAACTGGTGCTATCTGTATCCGACCGAGCACAAAAAAGAATGAGTCGCGGACGGCGAAGGGAGAGAGGGGAAAGGCGGAAGTGGAGGGGGAGACTGAAAAAAGGAGGGGAGGGGTGACAGAACGGGGGGGGGGGGTAGGTGGAAAAGAAGGCCGTCGGACACAAATATAGAGCGAGAACCCTGCATTAAATCGGCTACGAACCTTGTGTGAGGCGGGGTAGAGGCGGAGAGACGGGCGACGCGGAGAGGCGCGTCTTCAGCGCTGCTGTGAAGCCAGCCGGCTCACGATGCAGTCCGGTCCTCCTCGACTAGGGTCTGGGATTATCTCTCACCACGCCTCCTTCCGTCCGGGGGAGGAAAAACGCAGATGCCCCGTTGAATCTTGTCTAGAATCTTGAATTTCGTCGACAAAGAGGGCTCAAGTTTTCCTTCGTCTTAAAATAGTGAAGTAGAGGGGCGTATCTTGGGGTAAAAATTAATTTTTCCCTTCAAATACGAGAACTCATCTTCTCCGATCCGGTTTCGATGAAAATTTGATCTCTCACCTTTCTTCGATGTTTATAAATCTGATGTCCACTTTTCCTAACCCAAAAATAGCACCAATTTTAACTCGCCGAATGCACTTCTGTTGCCTAAAATCCTATTTCATCCGCTAATGCTGAATTCTTCAGGGAATCTTCCTGAACCGAGAGTCAGATGACCAGCCTTCCCACGTGGAGAGGGCGTCAACTCAAGTATCGGCTGAATAAATAATTTTTCCTTTAACTGAGCGTATATTTTCCGCTAAAACAGCAAAAAAAAACAATAAGTAATCAACTACTCCAATACGTGGCAGTTCTAGCACCAATTCAAACAATGCCAAACCCAACTCTGTAAAACCTGGCAAAACGTATTGTATCGGAGCGTATGCAGAACTCCTTCCGATACTCTTGCCGCTATCCCCTTCCCTCCTCTCCTCCAGCCTCCGGCGGCTTGCGTCTGGACCAGCGCGAACCGCCCAACCTGCTCCGCCCTCTTTGGATGCGGAAGCGCCGGAGAGATAGTATATACACGGAGATAGAACTAAATTACGAACGCACAGGTTGCGTACACACACATATGCATATGGTTGAAACAAAACACACACACTCACTCACACTCACGCACACCCCTTTCAAATAAACACACTTTCTTTTTAAATTTTATTTTCTCCCTTTCAATCCTCGCTCTCTTTGGCCTCCTCACACGTCTCTTCGTCTTCCTTACGGGACGTAGCCATGCACATCGTCGCAGTCCCCCTCAGAGACCCACAGTGTTTTGTGTAATATGTCTGTCTGTTTCCCCTATATGTCAATCCGCTCGACTGAGCAACACACTGAGTAAGGGGGTTGAAATGGGAATGAAGAAGGTAGTATTTGATAGGGTACACTGAAGTTTATAGTTTGATTTGTGGTGAAGAATGATTTAAGTTGTATCTTTTCCGGGGACTACACTTCGGGGGAGAATTTCGTCACTGACTTTTGGGATCTTAGCAAGCCGGCCTGTCAAAAACAAAATCACAGATCACACATGGTCTTCGTCTGCGAGCAGTATAACTCGCAAGAGTCCACGCGAACGACCACTGATCGCTGAAAAGCGACCAACTCTTCCAACACACCTCCCTCTTCTCCAACAATATATACCGCGATATTATCCTTCCTTTATCAAGATCGCGACAAAACGTCTTTTTATCTCTCGCTTGAAGGGAGCGAGGGAGAGGTAGTTACGATCCCTCTGAGAAGTAACTTCTTTCCCCTTACCGAAGCGAGATAAGTAAGTGGTGCAGTCAGACTTGACTTGTTAAACCTCTTCTTCCTTCCCCAGACCTCCCTGCCAGAGCTGGAGCTGAAGGAAAGAGAGGAATCAGGAGAGAGAAGAAAGAGATGCGGCGATAGTGCGGCCAGAGCGCACTGCTGGATGCGCGGAAATGAGACGAGAGTCCGTGTGCTTCTCGGGGAAGACGAGATGTTCGAGGCGAGGAGAAGGGGGAGTGGCTCAAGGGGGAAGAGGGGGTTGCAGGGAGCGACGCCGCGAGGGAGAGCGGAGAGGAAGGAAAATAAAGGGAGAGAGGAAAAAAAGGAGAGAGATATTGCGTGCGCCCGTGTCTGTCTCCACGCGCCCTGTGGTACGCACGCAGTGTAGTGCGCTTGTGTGAGGGAGAGGGGCAGACTAGGAGGAGATGGCAGGAGACCGGTTCCGAGCAGAACCCTTCACACGGCCTTATCACTGAAGCAGCTGTGCAGGCAGTGCTGGGATGGTGGATTTGAAGGGGAGCGGCAAGGGAGCTCTTTGGACGAGAAAGGAAGACTATGCGTGATGTAGCACAACAGGATGATAGCGCAGTAAGAAGATTCGAGGAAATGAGCAGGAAAATAAATATGTAAGGAATATTTGGGGGTATATTGTGGGGAAAACAGCACACAAACCGGAGATGGTATGGGCCTTGAGACCACGCAGCTGGGGGATATTTTAGGTAGTAAACTGCAGGATATAGTGGTTGACAATGCAACTGCAGCGAGATTTAGGTATTACTTGACGTCAGAATGGTCCTAGGTAGGTAATGAGGGGAAGACGAGCTGCTAGAAGATATATGTGTGTCACTGGGACGCATAGGCGTGTATCGGGTCAGTGGAAAGAAGCAGAGAGGAACACCCACGTCGAAGGTGCAGATTGGGGAGGAAAGAGTCCCAGCAGGAGGGTTCAGCCGCTTTGGCGGGCGTAGGTGGCGCGAGTGCACACACAAACTGCCCCACCAGATGTCGGGGCGGCACGTCGGTCGCGCGCAGGTTGATGCTCACTTTTTTTCTCTCTCTAGTTTCGAAACACGCCCCGCTGACTCTGGTGACGGTTGGCGGCGAGTTCGGTTGCTCCTTTGGAGAGAGAGAGAGAGAGGTGGAGTGACAAAAAAAATCGAAACTCTAGGGGGGGGGGGTGGGAGGGGGCGAATCGTTTTACTCTCGGTCTCTCTTCAAGTACGCACACTCTTTCCTCGTCCGGTCGTTCCAAAAAGGGCGCGCAGGAAGGTCTGGAGCGCGTGCGTCGCTGGAAATGGCGCCGGGAGAGGCTCCAGGAGAGGGAGGAGATAGGGGAGGCGTCGAAAATACAGGGGGGGATGAATATTCCCCTCCCCGACCGAGGGATACGATCGTGCCGCGGCTGGCGATTGGGGCTGGTCGCTTGTGAAGCCGCACACGACTCCCAGCTGATAAAAGGGCTTAACTGCACACAGTCTGGCAAAAAGAATGGGGATAGTCTTCTACACCGACGCAATGCCTGTATCTTTTGATGCCTTTCGACAGCCTCCCTTCAGGGGAATAAACAGAAAGATAGATGCGAGGAAATTAATATCAATTATTGCTGTGGAGAGAGGCTATCTCGTGCCGATGAACACGTCTGAGATGGACTTGAGACAGTATGTACCTGCAGGATCAGATAACACTGTGTACTTCTCGTCTTCTACACGTCCCATTTGAAGATATCTCCCAGGTAATGTAAATGTTTGCTGTAAACGATAGGCAATTTTCAAGTATTGGAGGGATTGATTTTTTTTAATTCGAAAGATTTTTCTTCTTTTCAAATGTCGAAACTCGTCGCGAATGTCGACGACTCGGCGTGATGTGCAACCATCGGTTTATCTCGGAGCGAGACTGATCCACGCAGGCGCCAAAAAACAAATTTCATTCATACGAGCGCCGGTGCGAGATGGCTAGACGAGCCAAGGACGTTTTCTTCGGCGGCTTTGTCACCTACTCTTTATTGGCACCGCACTTCTATCGCTCGATTACAGCCGATTGAGTTCCGATGTGTCCCGATATGTCCATTTTTCAACGCGAAGGACGGTTTACTCCAAATTTCAAGTTCAGTAAAGGAAGTTACACGCTCCTTTGCCTGGTCACTGCAGCATGTAAATGCGGAGGAATCCCCTCTTCGCCCGTCTCTGTCCTATTCCAGTCGATCGACTTCCGATGGGAGAGGCTGCGACAGCCGGAGACAAAACACGCCGGCCGGCCGCACGTTGGTGGACCCAGTCCAGGCGACTGACCGTCTCGTCCGACGGGTTGTTGGCACAACAAGGACGCCTCGGGCGTGCGGGGGGAGGGCTCTCCCCTTCTCAACTCTCAAGTCCCACCGCCGCAAGTGTTTCACCTGCCTGCGCAGTGGTCGCCTATGTGAACAGTGATCACCTCAGCAACGAAAAGCACTCGTGCACTATACATGCACCACTTATTTTACGTGAGGTAGGAAGCCCGAAAGTTAAGTTCGCGCGTTCTTCATTGCCATTGTTGTCATGACGTGGGCGGCTCCCGTGAGCGATATTGGGTTCTCTTTCCGTTCACGGTCGCTCAGGGAATGAGCGTTGCGGCGTTAGCTGGATAGAGGGAATGTGAGGAGAGGGGCGTGGCGGGTGTACGGGGGGTGGGAAATAAGTCTGGAGAGGAGAAGGGGGGTGAGGGGGCGTGGAAGTCCAGTTAACCGTTCAGAAGATAGACGAGGAGGAAGGGTTGTGAGGATAGATTAGCTTAGGGTGCTGAATGGGGAATTGGGGCGGAAAGATACTTTAACCTCGACAAAAAAATGCGCCTTCGTAGGCTAAAAAGGTGAAGATTTCTGAGGGAAATGCTGTAGATGATTCCCTGCGAATATTACAACGACGTTTTGCACGCCTCTAAAAAAATAGCAAACGCTCTCCGATGGATGAATTATAGTCCGAATTTCTCTGACTTTGACCCAGCTGTAACGAAGGCACCCAAACAGCCACGGCTATCAAACGAAAAGTAAAAGCAAGAATGTGAAATTTTATCTGTAAGAACCCTAAAATGATGATTTCCCAGAGAAAATTTGAGGGACGTGGTCTTTCTTTAAACGCTAGGAAGGGGATAAACAGTGACCCCAAATATTGACTGAAGGTTTAATTGCTCTTTTCCGTGATTACTACAGCATTTCATGAGGCGAAATCAGCCTCAAAGGTCACTGAATAAGTTTACAAGTACACTGTACCGGTGGATATGTAGTGCCATCGAAGCATGTCACATACGACACGAGTAGAGAAAGAGATCCTCCGCATAATAATTTTGTAATTCCGATAAAATATTATTCTCAGGCAGAAAAATCGCCTTCCATCACACCTTCAAGGTCTTATTTCTCTATGGAGTTGAAGATATGAAAAGACAGTCCGGTAGGGTACCAAGAATTTCTCAAAAAGGAAAGAGCAACAATATATCGTAGTCTCCTTCCATCTCCGACACGACTTATCTTTATGTATAAGACCTGGATTACACGAGACTCGGGTAGAAACTGAACGCGCGAGAAGTCAAGAATGGATGACGGGATAGGACAAAACAATCTCCCTATG
This sequence comes from Ischnura elegans, assembly GCF_921293095.1. Lineage (NCBI taxonomy): Eukaryota > Metazoa > Arthropoda > Insecta > Odonata > Coenagrionidae > Ischnura > Ischnura elegans. Next base: position 106,568,633 of record NC_060248.1, read on the forward strand.
GCGGGAGGACTTCAACACTTGCCTACGTGAACGGACGATAACACACACACACGAAAACACAAGACAATCGATTCGGACTCAGCGCCGACGGAAGGGAGGATGGTAACAGCATGGTTAAACGGCTAAAAGGGACTGATAACGGAAGCGAACGGGTTTCAACGAATAGAACTGGGGTTAAAACAACAACAGCACAAGCAGCGGGAAAAAACACGCTCGAAAAAAAAACACTAACACGTTGTGATGGACGTGAACACAAAGTGAGGAGAAAAGGAGAAAATATCACACGATTAATCCGAATCCCGGGGATTGACACAACGATTCTAACGGATGCATACGTATACGCGGTTTACACATCCAACCAAAAACACGAAGTCGATAACGCGACTGGCAATGTTTTTGTTTCTTCCTCACGCCGTCCAGGAGGAAAATGGAGGGGGAAGTTAGAGGGGATGGTTGCCGGCGAGACAGGGGTATGACTGAACTGCTACCGTTACAAGGCGATGCGATGCAGCGAACGTTCGCCAAACCAAACGAAGCAGAACAGCAGTCACATGAAAAATAACTTATTTTTATTCCTCATGTAACGCTATTTTACTCTCAACTTGACCCTTAGTTGAGACAGTAGATCACCGGACAGTATTCTCTGGCGTGCTTATCTACTTCTCTCCCGAACACTAGTTTTTTTCATTTGTTCTATCATTGCAAAGCGATGCAGCGAACTTTGGAAAAAACAACCTCCCAGAACAGCAATCACACAAACAATAACTTAAGATTTCTTCCTCATGTAACGTGATTTTTCACTCCAATTGACCCTTGGTTGAGACAATGGATCCCTGGGAAGTATTTTTTGGCATGCTTATCTACTTCTCATCTGAACACCAGTTATTTTTTTTAAATTCTTCTTTCCTGACCCGACTTTTCTAAAAGAGTCCGTGAAACAGGCACTCATGAGATAGCACACTAGATATTAATAGATTTATTCCCCTTTCACATGGTTTTTAAGAACCATCCTCACTCGTCGTCCTTCATAAAAGAGAGCTGTACGAAGAACAGTCGAAAAAAACACAAGATATACTCTTCCTTCTCCAACAATGGGTCTTTCTATTTAATCAAAGTAGATTTTACTCTGTCCTTGCATATTGACAGTTGGAGTAAAGACGAACGTCTAAGGATGAGTAAAGATGGGGCACTACTCAAGGAAAAATATCTTAACGTATAACAGTACAATAGGCGTAGAAGCCAGACGATCCGAAGTAGCAAACGTCAATGGAAGCAGAGGACAGAGACGAAGCACAGTGGACAAAACAACACAAGAAGTACCCTTCCTTCACCAACAATAGGTCTTTCTATTTATTGAAAGCAGATTTTATTCGGACCTCGCACGACGACAGCTGGAATAAACACGTACATCTAAGGACGAGACTCAAGGAAGAATTTCTTGACGTGCAAGAGGCGTAGAAGCCGGACGAGGTGGCAAACGTCGATGGAACAAAGACGAAGAAGAGAAAGAAGGGGTCTTGTCGAGAGGGGAACTTGTGCAAAAATGTGAGGTGATATAACGACGGAATGAGGATGAGGCTCTTAAAATGTTCCCTCCACGATGAGAGGGTGCAGGAGGGGGCGAGGAAGAGGAGAGACATCGAGGGAGGGGTCGCAGCCCTGACCACACCTCAACCTCCCCGCAAAGGAGGCGTGAAGGAGTGCTGCTATTTATTTTTTTTCGACGGGGACTCCAGGTATGAAGTGGGCGGGGCAGGAATTAAAATCGCGAGCTCACAGAGAGGGTAGACGGTGAGGTTTTGGAGGCGGAAAAGTATCCGGAACACCAATTGTTTTTGCCTCGATCCTGAGGGTTGCTTCCATGCGAAGTAAAATGTAGTCCTTATCAATGAGGAACTGTAAATCTTCCACCCAAAAATTTTGAAACGCAAGGTAATTCAGGATTTTCCGCTGTCACACAAGTTTTTTTCCACGACTGTCCTCTCAAATTGTAATCTTAACAAAATATAAGGGCTACTGCAATACGAAGAATAGTTGACGTAAACACACGGCATAGACTTTTCTTACTCCTTCTTCGAAACTATACTTCTCTCTTCAACCAAACTGAATGGAGGGAGAGAGAGAGATATTGTATATTGATGAGAGAAGGGACAGACATATGCTGCAGCATTCCCACTATCCTTCTAGCATAAAATCTTAGTAAAGAAAAAGACGACAGCCTTACGAAGAAAGTTCGGAAAAACCACAGGCTTCTTGTTCCGTCTTCAACGCTGAAGGAACAGAGAGACCATGTATATACATTGATGAGAGAAGAGAGAGACATATGCGGTAACGTTCCCTCTATCCTTAGAGCATAAAATCTTAGTTAGGAAAAAGACGACAGCCTTACTAAGAATGTTGGGAATAACCACAGACGACTTCTTCCGTCGTCATCACTAGAGTTAACTCAATGCAAAACTGACAAACAGCTTGACAGAAGAGCTGAGGGAGTGACAGGCAGACAAGAAAAAGAAGAGACAGACATGCATATGTGCGCGAGCGTCCACTAAGCTTCGCCCGGTCGACTGCACTCGCTAGCCCCCTTCGCAGACCGGCTGGCTGCTGCTCCTCCACGCCCGCGTTGCCTACGGGGAGCGCGGGGGTGTCAGAGGATCGGCGCGGCGGCTAGCTAGCCAGGGCGGGGGACATGCCGACTGACTGAAGTGCGGGGTAGAGCGGTAGAGGGGAAATGGGATAGAGAGGGGTATGCTGGGGAGAAATAAGAGGGGGATGGTAAGGAGAGGGATGAGGTAGGGGGCGTGGCGGGCGAGAGAGTGCGCGACAAGTGCACGCCACACGGAAGGGTTGGGAAGTGGAGAACGCAAGGTGGCATAACTTATCGTTGGGTATTATTATAGTATTCCACCGATTAAGGTAGGTATCCATGGAGTACTAAAGAAGTGATTTGGGAGCCTTCCTTTCCTTCCAGCGCTGCCTTCTTCAATTCACTGTAAGGCCTACTCCCTTTCAATCTATCTAAAAATCCTATTCTTTTCCTTCCCCTCCCTCGTTTCCGAGCATTCTACCCTCTAACACCATTTTCAACATCCCCTCCCCGCTAGGTACTTCTCCCATCCATACCCTCTGTCTCCTCCGTACCACATCTAAAAGCTGCCTACCCTGGCCAACCATATGCAGCACTTCGTTGTTCTTTTTCCTCTCCGTCCATTTCACCTTCTCAATTCTTCTCCATACCCACATCTCGAATGCCTTCAATCTTCTCTGCTCTTCTTTCCTCAGAGTCCACGTTTCTTTTGATTGTTGAGTACTATTTTATTTTTTTTAACTGTCGCAAGGAAGACATCAATATTGGCAGTAGCAGCAGTATCTTTCCTCAATGTCCACGTTTCCGCACCATAGAGAGCTACACTCCAGATCAAACTCTTCACTAACCTTGGGTCTTAACTGCTTCATAGATGGTTACATGTATTTTCATCGGCAGCTACTAGAAAGGTTGAGATATAACCCTGGTGGCTTCTGCGATGTTTGGGAAATATTTCTTCCTATCTGCCCAGAAAAAAACTGAGTTTGGTAATGCCGCACTACACACAATCTAGACACCAGTTAGCATCGTGGAGTCTGAGAGGTTTTTCAGCCAGTACAATCTAGTTGTGACTGACAGACGCAACCAGTTGAAGGACGAAATTGTTGAAACTTGTTCAATGTTGATGTTCGACTAGTGTAAATGATATTCAAGCTACTAATATAATTTTTAATTATTTGCTTTATATCTTATTCCTTAATTTATTATTGCTTTACCCCATACTTATTTAAACTATTCCGTATATTTTTCAAATAGCTGTGTTTTATCAACCTTTTTTGTCAACTACTAGTGATGGATTATTAAAACAAAGAAAAAATAGGTTCTACAAAATGCTATGAACTGTATTTAAAAGTGCTACAAAATTAACATAAAATTGCTATTTTCACGTATTTCTGCTTATCGTCAAAACTTTCGAGGCTTGGATTTAACAAGGTGGCTCACTCAATACCTCATAACCTTAATGGCAATCTATTAAAACACTCAATGCTGAAAATATTTATAAAAGAGATTCACTAGTCAAGGAAAATTTTTTGTGATGATCGAGTGGCACAGTAAAAATTTGCCACTTGCAATTTACAACTTGCGACTCACTGCAAAAAAAATATATAAGGTGATAAATGTGATTTTTACATGTCTGAAAATGTCAGTTTTTAGTCAAAAGTGCAATTTTTGAACATTTATAGAAAAAAAAAATTCCAAGTAAAAATAATTTTGATGACATATTTGCAAACTATAAAAGCATGTCTATAGACACTAAACATTTAATTAGCATTGCTCATTTGGTTTAGGTTTTACAGGGGTACAAATATGGTAGTTTTGAATAATTTTACTGGAGGGCAGAATTTTCCTGTGTACCTCATTGACTTCAAACACTAATATCTTGGAAAATACTTGCAATGGGTCTTTAATATTTTATATTTTTCTTAAACAAGGTTGAAACTAACAACAGGGAAAAAATAATCTAAATCTGAAATGGTGGGCGTGAGACCCTGGTTGAGTTGATAGGGAAAGACCCATATATGTGTATACAAAGTCAGGCAGGGAACCTTCTGAAGAGCCGGCCACACATGGATCGGAAAGACTCAAAATGCAAAGTAAATTATGAACTACTTCCATTAATCTTTTGTTACACTCAATTTAAAAAAATTGCCATATCCAGCAGTGAAAACTGATGGAGATGGTGGGCAAAAAAAAAAACATCTGGGAATGTTCCCTTGAATTCAAGACAACAGCATCGAATGTGTTAAAGCCGTGTCCCAGTCCGTTGGGCATTTGGGGACATGGATTTTGGCGGCCGAACTTGGGTAGCCAACCCAAAAGGCAGCATGTATTGAGACATTAATTTCGTTTCGTTCCCGGGAATAAAGTTTCGTCCTGGGTCGAAACTGAACTGAACTGGGTGATTTTAATTTCGTGCGGGAACGAAACTAAACCTAAGCCTCGTATTTTCGTTTCCCTCCGGATCGAAACGAAACATTTTCCTTTCGTTTCACTTGCCATCCCTGTTGCAGGGTACTATGATGATGGAGACACTAAGCTCCCTTCCGGAGGCGAAAGGCGGATGAATAAATGAAATGGGAGAGGGGAAATTCAGCGGGGGGTGTAAGGGTGGGTGAGCAATGCATGAGGGGAGGCTGAAAGATGTATGGGAATGCGGACAGATGTGTGAGCGGGATGAGGAATCCGCAATCGGCGCAAAGGGTCGACGAGCGAAGGAGACTAAGTGCGTGCAATGAGTGACGATCGAGGCGCACTTAGAGATGTAAAAGACGAGTGAAGGATGAAAGGGGATAAACGGGTTTGATCCTCCTTCACGCCGACGATGATTCATGGAATGTCTCTCCCAAAGGAAGACGGCTGTTTGGACACATTTCTGTTTCTAGAATAGTTTTGACAGGCATTGGTAGTCGCAGTTGAATGGAGAGTGATGTCTTCTGACTTCTTTTGCTCCTTGACCGTGTATTGCATCCATCAAAAAATTAATACTCAATATCGTCTTAAATTTAAACCGTCCTCCGGTCGACGGAGTCTGTCTTTGTAAGTATGCATTGTATTGAGCCGATAAAAAGGTCTAAAACCTAACCTGACCAAAAGCAATTCCTGCTGGAGCATTCCCTTAGCACAATACTTTATTTATTTAATGTCATTCGTCATTTGGGTTTTTGATTGTATTCATTTATAAATTATAATGTATGTTTTTCTAGGTTGATGCTTTAGATTGTTCATTGCTCGTTCATGAGAACGTTGCTATGTGTTTTAGATAAGAAGAAGGGAATTGCTAAGAAGGAAGTTTTATATAGAAGACGTTTAATAAAGAGGGGTTGTGCCAAATTGAGATTTCAAGGAAGTTTATATAATTTGAGGGACTCCGGCGTCACAGTATCTTTGAACCTAATCAAATCTTTCATGGCTCTATTTCCATTGGCTAGCAGTCCTTCAAAATACTTTGTTGCTTGCTTCTTCATTATATTTTAGATGGGCCTCTCATTTACTGATTGTGTACACAACTTCGTTATTTCTATTTTAAAAGTTTATAATCGTAGAAAATTGAGTTTATTTCAATATGCAAAAATTACACTCCATCACGCTTGGATTCTCTGATTTTGTAAAGAGAATAAGAGGAGCCATTCTTTCGTAAACTACAGAAAGGAACCCGAGTGCAGAGATTGATTTATTTCTCTCTTCATCCCTTAAAATGCATTTCGTGGGGGGGTTGAAGGGGAATTCGCAAACGCAGGAATATATATTATTTGAGGAGCCTTCGGAAACGAGGGCACGGCCGAGATTAAATGGAAAGAAGAGCTTGTTCTTGTCGAGCACTCCGAATGAGATGACTACAGATGGTGGAGTGGAGACCCGGGCGGGAGAGAATTTCAATTACCCAGCTCAAGGGCAAAGTTCAAGGGCTTTCTTGCAGCGATTTTCTTTATTTTTTTAAATCTTACCTGGCGAAAGAAAATATATCTCTCCGCGCCTTCACTATCAATCTATCCTTGCGATACCTTAGATGGCGGTTATGACTACAAAGGATATTTTAAAATGATTTGAGGGCAGTATCAATTGAATTGTATTGCCTTATTAATCCGAATATAAAATTACAGTCTTGCGTGCTTTGGTATTTTGTCTCTGTTTGCTAGCCAGGCTAGGATACTGAATGTAGCAAATGAAATTATATTAACTCGTATTAACAATGGAAATAATATTAGCTTACAATATTTTATTACAATTATTTTCACATCAATTATTAATAATAATAGGAAGTTCTATCATTTCGCTTTTCAATTTTTTTTAGAGCATCAATTGATTATATTACCTTATTGATTGGAATAATAGTTTACAGCCTTGGGCTTTGATATTTTGTTTCTGTTTAACAGGCAAACTAGGAGAAAATTTTGGAAACTGAATGTGGCAGTGAAAATTATATTAACTCTTCATTAAGAATGCTTAGGCACAAGTCTTCTTTAAATTCTTCATAAAAATGCCAACCTGACTTTATTGTCACATTTAAGAAAGCACCCAATTAAAACTTCTTATCCATAATGGCAATTTATTGGAAGATATAATGAATTAATTGAAGTATAAATTGCTGCAATACTGCAATGAATTTCAGGGGACGGGATTGCATATGTATCAAAAGTGGCCCTAACGCTGCGTAAGCAAAGCAGACAAAAAATAAGTTAATATTGTTATCTAATGAAATAGTTAAGTAAAACAAACAGTAAATGGTTCTAGTGATAGTAAAACACGGGTAAAATATCTCACTCATTTAACATGATTACGTGCATTTTATGCATTGTTTTTTCATGTGCTCAGTGCGTTGCGAAAAATCATTTATAACAAACTTTCTAAAATGAAAAATTAACCCATCGTACATTTAAACACCATCGATCATTTTCGGTGATCGAATAACAAAATTCCTTTGACACGAGGTGTTTAAAAATGCCTCCTTTTGTGCCGTGTGAGTGAGTCAATCCCATATCAACATACTCAAATCAACAGGCTAATGGTGGCCACCCGCTATATATTCATCATTACCGCAGAAAGAGACAGTAGACGTGAAAATATATGACCTTTAACCGATAAATAGTTCCTTGGAGTACAAAATTATTCTCTACACCTCTCCAAGGAGATAAATCATATTCATATCGTGTTAACTTCCGTCGAAGATAAATCATGCGCATCTTCCTTACAAATGACATACCTGGGTTCATTTTGAATGCTAAGCGAGACGAAACGCTTCATTTATCTGCCCGGACGTGGAATGAGCCTTTTGGAAATTGAAAACGTAACGTATACCAGATGTCGACTAATGAGCACACCACTGCCACTAGTCAAGTGTGGTACTTCACGAGCCATGTTGCATTGACATAATTTTCTAACAAATAACTGGGAGTTTATAAAAATTAGTTGAATTATAATAAAGAGAGACGGAAAAAGTTTTAAATCAAACACGGAGAACACCGTCAGTAACACCTTACGAATATTCAATAATTGTTTTGACCGGTTTAAGAGTTTTAATCTCCAAGGTTTGTGATTATTTTTAAATATTTTTGCGGAATACTTGAGGTATTTTATTTTCAATTTTTACTATGGCATTAAAGAGAAACGAATAAGTGCTACACATAGCGGGGAAAGAGAGGAAACTTCTTGTGGCACTGAGTGGAGAGTAGCTGTTGAAAATCGTGCTGCAGGGAGGGTTGTTAAGTAAATGGGGGAAGGGAAGGAGAAGAATAGGATTTATAGGTAGAATGACAGTAAACAGGCCTTATCGCGAATACAAGAGATACGGTATGCATATTTACTAATACATTTTTATGTTTAAAAAAAATACTTTTATCTATTTTTCAGTTCCTGAAACGAAGATAAAATAAAATAAAACTTGTTTGCTCTCTCTTTATCTCTTTTATTTAAATTTATTCACATGATATGTTTACTTCCACGAGTCAATTTAAATGCGATATATTTTAAATGCATAAAACATTAATCTTTGGAGTGACCGGCATTGCATTAAAATTATTAATGGTAGCTTCCACACCGGTGTTTTAACCTCTGAAGCTACCTAAAGCTCCTTCATTTTAGTTACTCAGGTTCTGCATTTAATACGTTTGGTTTGATACATTAAAATTCCAACACGATTTTATTATCACATTAAAGAAGGCACTCAATTTAAACTTCTCATCCAAAATGGAAATTTATTTGAAGATATGATCAATTCCTTTTAACACGCAGTTAAATATTTTTTTGGCTTTGATAATTTGCCAAGACACTACTTTGTGGAGCTGCTTCATCATGGAATAAATATAAAATAACTTTGTCCTATTCCACACTTTATTTTAAATAGCACGACCCGGGTTTCGCCATCTCATGCCATCACCTGAGCATAAGATGAGATGATAGCATGAGATGCTGAAACCCGGGTCGTGCTATTTAAAATAAAGTGTGGAATAGGACAAAGTAGTTTTATTTTATTCTATAAATAATAATTTATGGACCATTCTGAGAAAAGCTCAAGAAAGAGGTAGATGCAGTTTAGTGAGTCAAAGCGCGTACGTGGACGTGGATGATGAACGAGCAAAATGAATTCAAACTTAAAAAAGACGTAGAATATCTCAAAAAGAAATAAAGATGTTAGAACGCCCCTTGAATGAGGGATAAACTCCTTATTCCACTCAATTCCCGTCAATTGATGCCGTCATCGCCGCCCCGGCGGGAAAACGGATGAAAAGTGTACTCCGCGGGGATGAGAGCTGGGAAATTACATCCGCGCGGGAAGGAGAGGTGGGAAAAAAATCTAATTCGCACAGGCGACGCCAAGAAAACAAGAGAAACCCCTCTTTTTACGCCCCCTGGGGGGCTGGAAGAGAAACAAGGGGCGACACCTAGCGAGAAAGAGAGAGAGGGTAGAGAGAATCAACAGCCCGCAGAGTGACGACAGTTCTGCTTCTCCCACTCATTTCTCTCCAAACGGCCGGCCTTATGCAATCCTTGATGCAACCGGTTGGTCGGGGGTGGGGAAGGGCGATTGTCAACTTAGCGCCGAGCCGAGCAACGGTCCCCAAGGGTGAGGGGAGTCACAGAAGATGTAAGAGAAAAAAAGCGGAGCGAACGGGGATTGAGCCAAGGACACGAGAATGTGAAAGCACGGATGGCACGAATATTATGACCAGGGCCGAATTTTCCTACAGGCTAACTAATCTTCGGACTAGGGCCTCAATATTGAGAATTTTAATTGCTGGCAAAATTAAAATTAAACAATTCTAAAAACAAATAAAATCCGAAGATCCAAGCACGATGGAGTGGATTATTTCCACATTGAAATAAAAACTTGCCATTTTTCACGATTATAAAATTTTATTCTGACCTAGGTTTCGATGTTACCACATCATATTCAAGGTACAAAATGGTTCCAACCATTTTTTCGAGGTACAAAATGGTATAAAAAAAAAAATTATAAGCGTGGAAAATTGCAAGTGCTTATTTCAATATTCTCAAAACAAAGAACACTAAAAAACTCAACTGTAAGCAAGAGAAATTCTACACAGACGACTAATAAATAAACATAAAATGTATTGATTAAGATCAAAGCGTTTGGCTCATTAGTTCTGTTTCTTTGTACCTATATACTATATTATACCATTGTATAGTTCATAGGTTCACTGACTACTATGGAATTGCTATGGTCAGTACCAATCATAACATGTTTTATTTAACATATTGAAATAGGTATTGTATTTTATCATCCCTCAGGTATTAAATAAGCATAAAAATGGTAGGTGACGAGGCCTCATAAGAGGAACAGCCTAGGGCCTCTATTCATTAAAATCCGGTCCTGATTACAACCATTAACGTTGAGAGAATATGCCTAAAGACAGAAGAGCCTAATGCCGTTTTAAACTTAGAAGGAAAGGTAACTACGAAATATGATTGTCTCAGTCAGTCATTAACAGGGAAGAGAAAAGGCGTTAACCTGTTGAGGGATAAGTTTAGAGTATCCTTATCCACATTAACACCCTGGGGTTTATTCTGTCTATCCGAATTCGAGCTCAAATTCGGATGGCGTCAAAGATTTGACCAAAGAATTTCATTTTTATGTGGTCTATGATTTGCCGAAAATAAACTAATTAATTGTGCCCACAAACACTTTAATTGTGCCCACTTTACCCATTACTGAATGTACGAGTTAGTGTAGCCAATGTAGGCCATTTTTTAAACCTTTCACCACGTGTGATAACTGAACTTCCAATTGAATCGCCACAAAGAAAAAATAGGAGCATGAAGGTCAAACAAATTCCTCTGCATTGGTTACGATGGCTGCTAAATATTCTGCTGAAACCTAATCCGTATTCACAGTTCAAAGAAATTTTCCACGAAGATAAGCCAATTAGGCGAAATGGCAATTTCGAAAATTGAACACCGCAAACGTAGGGCAAGTACGGTGTTTAATGGCAATTATTCCTCGGTAATCCTATTACTTTAATCGCATATTCACGTTTGTGCAAGATAATCACTCTATAGCATACGCGAATGAGATTTTTTTACTGTGTGTAGCAGCAAATCCTATTAAAACTAGAGAAATCCTGCCCCTCTATACATGTACTAACGGAGGGTGAACTAATGTCAATAAGTGACTTTAGGTTTAATTAATTTCTCCATCGGAATTTCGAGGTGACTTATTACCTTTATCTGCATTCAAGCTGGAAAGTCATCATATTACAGATGTATTAAGTTTACTTTTCCAATCGCTAAATCGACGAGTTAGCGTCGCAAATGCTTGATATTTTTGAACGTTTCACATCGTGGGGTAACTCCACTTCCAACTGTAACGCCACAAAGAAAAAATACGAACATGAATTTCGAATAAACACTCCCTAGGCTACGATGAATGGTAAATATTATGATAAAACCTTACAATAGCGTAAGGTATTGTAATATAAAAATATAAGAAATACATGCTGATATCACCAAAGTCGACCATCATTACACGGTATCCTAATTTTTTTCTTCCGAGAGCTGTTAGCATATTTGCCCATTGAGTTGATAGCGATGAAAATTAAATAACTTATCAAAGGTGGCGGCAAATATTAAAGATTTCGGGTAGCATGTTAAAATTTCCATATAGGTACATTGCCGGAGTTCGACGCCCAAAAAATAACAGTTACAAGTTGAAACAAATGTCGGTGAATTTAATTGATGCTTCCTTCCATCATCATAACGAAAAAAATTATTTAAAAAAGTTAATCCTTTCATTACTTACTTATATCTACACTTATCCGAAAAAAATCAAATACTTACCATGGCAATAGTTCCCAAGTAGGGTTCCACGGATGTTATGACGGTAGCCAGCGATTCTTCCAAGTTTCCTTGCGCATTTATCCATTTTACTGGACAATATTTCGCCAATGTTCCAGTTATCCAACCTGAGGAAACCAACTGGAACGTAGACGAAATATTGTCCAGTAAAATGGATATACACGGAAGGAAACCCGGAAGAATCGCTGCCTACTTACCATGACACATGGTCCAATCAGAATAATGGATTTCTCACCTGCATTATTCCAACGCAATTTCACGGAGAGAAGACGTGAATCATTGTGTCAACGTGTACATTCGATGGTAAAGATAGCGTATAAGTGTTTCATTAATCAAATACATATATTGAATTCAAATACATTCAAGCGATCAATTACCGTTGTTACCGAATCCTTGTGTGTTTTATGAAACGACAAATTCACTTCCTCCCGTTAATCACTCCAAATTCGTGAATTTCAATGCATTCGGCCGCACTGAGCGCTCATCCTTGCTCACTGAGCAAATGAACGCCTTGACGTCATCGGACTGAGCAGAGTGACTTCACGGCACTGAGCAGCCGCCATTTAGGTGAGCGTAGAAACGCCGCGCTTACTCCATCTCACTTCCGATTGCCACGGAGCAGAAAGGAGGAAAACAAGTGAGCGTCATGCTGCGTATAGTCGAGGAAAGATACGCGAAAAAAGGCTATAATAAAGAAATGTTTGCGTCCTGGACGGATCGGAATGCGGTTTTTTGCATTCGCTTGCAAAAATTATTTGTAAAAAAGTTACCATATTTTCATTTGGGAGAAACCCTTAGTTGCATTGTTGCAGGCCAAAATGCACTCGGAAAATGCAATTTCTGAGACGCCCTTTGGAAAACGTAATAACTTTGTAGAAAAGAGTCAGAACTGGCCCGGAACGGGTACTCGGGGGTTTTTGAGGTCGCTGATCACGATTATGATGTTCAAATTGACACCCGGACCACCTGGGACTCAGGAACACCGTCGAACGTCATCTCCGTGGAACTGTCCCAGAGTTCATGCGGGAAAGGAAAAACAAGCGGCATCCGGGGTTTTTTTGGGTCGCTGAATTCAAATATGGCATCGGCGAACCTCCCCCGGACACCTGGTGCACCAGAACCTGGACCTGGACGTCATCCCCAAGAACTTTCTTGACAATATCGACAAAAAACACCCGAAAATTATCGGAGGCGTGTTTTTTGAGGCGCTAAATCCACCTAGTGTGCCGTACCCTGGCCTCGAACGTCTTCTCCGTGGGGCTCTCCCAAAATTCTAGCGGGCAAGGAAAGAAACTCGGCGCCCGGGGGTTTTTCGGGTGGCTGCATTCAAATATGGCATCGGCCACCGTCATCAATATCACATTCGTTATAGCTATCATAGACGTTATCGCTATCACCTTCGTCATAGCTTTCACCGCCGTCATCGCTTACACCACAGTCATCGCTATCACCTAAGTCACAGCTATCACCTTCGTCATCGCTATCACCTACGTCATCCCTATCACCTTAGTCATAGCTATCACCTTCGCCATCGCTATCACCTACGTCATCGCTATCACCTACGTCATCGCTATCACCTTCGTCATCGCTATCACCTACTTCATCGCTATCACCTACGTCATCGCTATCACCTACGTCATCGCTATCACCTTCGTCATCGCTATCACCTACTTCATCGCTATCACCTTCGTCATCGCTATCACCTACGTCATCGCTATCATCAACGTCATAGCTATCACCTTAGTCATAGCTATCACCTTCGTCATCGCTATCACCTACGTCATCACTGTCACCGCCGTCATCACTATTAACTGCCTTCATCGCTATCTACACAGACATCGCTATCACCTTCGTCATAGCTATCACCAACATCATAGCTATCACCAACGTCATCGCTATCACATTCGTCATATCTATCACAGACGTTATTGCTATCACCTTCGTCATAGCTTTCACCGCCGTCATTGCCATCACCACCGTCATCACTTTCACTGCCGTCATCGCTTACACCACAGTCATCGCTATCAACTCCGTCATCGCACCAGGTGGATTTAGCGCCTCAAAAAACACGCCTCCGATAATTTTCGGGTGTTTTTTGTCGATATTGTCAAGAAAGTTCTTGGGGATGACGTCCAGGTCCAGGTTCTGGTGCACCAGGTGTCCGGGGGAGGTTCGCCGATGCCATATTTGAATTCAGCGACCCAAAAAAACCCCGGATGCCGCTTGTTTTTCCTTTCCCGCATGAACTCTGGGACAGTTCCACGGAGATGACGTTCGACGGTGTTCCTGAGTCCCAGGTGGTCCGGGTGTCAATTTGAACATCATAATCGTGATCAGCGACCTCAAAAACCCCCGAGTACCCGTTCCGGGCCAGTTCTGACTCTTTTCTACAAAGTTATTACGTTTTCCAAAGGGCGTCTCAGAAATTGCATTTTCCGAGTGCATTTTGGCCTGCAACAATGCAACTAAGGGTTTCTCCCAAATGAAAATATGGTAACTTTTTTACAAATAATTTTTGCAAGCGAATGCAAAAAACCGCATTCCGATCCGTCCAGGACGCAAACATTTCTTTATTTTTGCGTATCTTTCCTCGACTAGTATTGTTGTTTTCGGTACCCTTTCCCAACCGAGTGATCATGATGTCGTAATCAACTGATCACTGAGCGAAGTGCGGTTGAATGCACCCATCCATTAACAAAGGTCCAAGAATAATGCGGTTAATGGTTATATCTTTAGCTGCCTCGCGCGCATTTTATTCGGAGGCGCCACTAGGCAGCGGTATCTCGTTCAGAGTGACTTTCGCCATTAACCGTAGTGGAAGTAGTCTTTTTTACTTGAAAATCGCCTCGCATGATTTAAATGTACGGTTTATACGATTTATTGGTTCAGTTACGTATTATTGCCGTGTATTTCTTCGTCAAAAGAGGAAATCGATGTACTGGTAGCGCTGCGAGTGGCGATTTTGAAATCTAATTTTAATGCGCGCGGAGCGACAACAATTCTAGCGGCGGACTTGAGAATCCTCTAATGTAACGCACCCACTATCCGCGAAAGGCTCTGAAAAATTCATCATATCACGCTTGTCGTGAAGGAATAGGGTCTACAATAGTTCTCGAGGTAATCCATTAGAATGGATATGCAACAGGGCCGCGGGCAAGACGATATCCACTGTCTCTCGGGCGGAAATAGTATGAAGCGTCGAGTGGAAATATTTAGGTTAAATGGCCTGAAGAAATGATACTACGAGTAAACGGGACAGAACAGGAACCTCCCACTGGTATGTCCGCCTAGTTCAATGGGGTTAATGGAACTGCACGGCGATTATGCCCTGCTGGATTCCCTAGTGGGAGGACAGGACATAAATGGAGAGAATAAAAAGTGGGAATGAAACATTTGAACTCAATTCAATCGGTCTTAGAAGAAGATATAATAACATTCCTAAGACAGGGGTACACGATAAAAGAGCAAGTTGCAACTACCGTCATTGGAATAAGAGCAGGTGTGGAGCATAGTCATCGCCGAATTATGAAAACTAAAAGCAGATATACAGTTATTATGTTGCCCAAAGACAGTGGTGTTATAGAAAAATTAGCAATGCCGGTGATCACTTTCCTTAGCTTTTTCTTTACAAGTGAAATATTACTCTGTCTGTTTTTATTACGAGTTATTAATCACATTTTATTACAAAAACTTTTGTTTTGGTTACGAATGTATATTGGGGAACCCGGGGCGGAAAAGGGTAAGCGATTTTTTTAAGTGCGTAAAAAGGTGCTTCGCAAGCGGCATTAACTATATCTAGTTAAGATTGGTGCTGCTTATAGGTTAAGAAAGCTTATAATTTAAAAGAGTTTCTTATAAATTAAGCAACCCCAATCTGGACTAGTAATAGTTATTGCCGCTTTTTTTGTACTTGAAAATCGCCTACCCCGTGCCGTTCCGCCCCGAGTTCCCCTATTAGAAATTTTGAGGCACCAAAATTGATAAAAGTGTTATTTGAGTAATTACGTTTTTTCTTAACCAGTTCCGTAACGGCGTTCTTACACCATGACACCATTGCCCAAAGGGTACTTCGAAGTTTAGGCAACGGTTTAAAGAAAAGTTATGACTGAAATTCTTCAATTTCGGTTGCTGCCCCGTCCGTTGATGTGGGGAAGACAACAGTTCCGCTGGCACTACTGCAGCAATCGACGTAGAAGTGACGTGAAAATAAAGAATCTCATCGCTTACCGCGGAAATCTCCGATATCACAAGGTCATGATTGTAATTTGCCCCGATGACCAGTCCGGAAGGTACGTTTACCATTATTCCATATTTCCGCGTATAGAACGCTTCCGTTCTCTAACTCGCTTCCATCGATAAACGAGTCAAGAACCCAAATATAAGGATAACGCTGGCGGCAGAGGTATGGGAGTAGATAGGGGGCTTTTTCCACATCACATACTTTCCTCGGAATTTAATGCGTATCCTTTCGTCTCAGGAGTGGTATCTCTCCAGCCATTCACGATACGCTGTGCACAAAATGCGTCAGCAATGGACTCAATTTTTTTTCGCATTTGTGGATCGCAACCCTTTGTCCGAGCAGATAATCTCAGCCGCGAAAAATCATCATTGAAATTCCAATTTCGCTCAGTGCCGAGACTGCAATTATTTCGAGATTAGATACAGAATTTTCGAAATTTCCTCGCCGCCCGCCTCTGCAATTTAAGTCTATTTAATTCCAATTATTTTTCTATGCACGTGTGCATTTCAAATGTTTGTTCCACCCGGGTGCTCACATTACACCCACGAACTTTGAATTTCAACAAAACGGCACGCCAGAGCAATGGCGACTGTGCAGAATTTATTCGCTCCCGGAGCATATGCTATAATTGTATCATTTGAAGAGACTTGATTTTGCAAATCCAAATGTTTTTGAAAATATTATTGTTGAAAATGATGTTGTTGAAAATGTGTTTGTAAATGTTGTTGAAAATGTTGTTGATAATGTTGTTGAAAATATTTTTATAAAGGTGGTTGAGAATGTTGTTGAAAATGTTGTTGAAAATGTCACGCCAAAAGTCTCATAAGGCATGTGATCTAACGAATATCCGCATCGCCTGCTGAATAATGATCACAGAAAATCATCAAACTGAACAATTGTGAAAAAGCCCAAAATTTCCTCAGGGGACAATGATGCCTCGGTAGCTTAACTGGCTAAAGCACTCGGCCGGAAATCGAGAGATCCGGGTTCGAATCCCGGTCAAGGCGAATGATTTTTCCTCTGTGGATTTTTCGCACTGTGTGGAGCGTTTCAAACACGTAAACTCCCCAGGCACTGAATGCTACGCGAGGCATTCCTGCTCCATCATGCATACGCGAGCACCACAAACACCTCCGCATGCCCACGGGCTTAATTCATTGCCCAGATGCAAAGCGCCACCACCTCCAAACCTACTACGGTGTGCACGCTGCGTTCCCGCGAGCTGACGGGGTCGATAGGGGGTGAAGTGGGGGATGCAGAGGGTTGTGCGGGGGTGCAAACGCTGCCGGAGGGGAAGGGGATCAGTGGGGGAGGCTGCACAAGGGAGGGGAAATGTGTTCAGGGTGGAGAATCAACCCTTAACGTGTCGCGAACGGTCTAAAAGACCGGGTCGTTGCAATGGCGTCGCTTCACTCAGACTCTAAATCGCAATTTATTGCTCAGAAGCTTTAACTATTGGGCAGTGGATTGAAGGAAAACGGGATAAGGGAGATTATTTTTCCATCGGAAAAAAATTGAGACGGCAGAGAAATAAAATGAAGGCTTGTACATAAAAGAGTTTGAACATGGTTCAAATGAAAACAAATTTACTCACAGTTACTATTTTATTTTTGATTTTGCGTCGTATCAAATTTTTCTTTATATAAGTAACAATTTTCAATATTAGCCGTTCGACAAATGTCCAAACAATACTGAACTTCCTTCCATACATTATTTAACATTTCTTCATCAATGGTTGTTTCATTAATCTTTGATTATAGCTATCGCGGCGCATGATGATTAAAAAGTGACATAAGGGTGTATGCCCAGTGCTAAGTACCTATATCGGAATTTGTCCCGACGTTTCGTGACCGACAGCTGGTCACTTCTTCAAGAGAATGGTTTGGAATATAACTCTATACTTTCTCTCTCGGCCGTCTAAAAGTGCCTCGAGAGTTTTCCAAATGAAACTTCTTCACCATTCGCTTGATGAAGTGACCAGCAGTCGGTCCCGAAACGTTGGAGAAAATTCCGATATTCCACGCGGCATACACCCGTATGACACTTTTATTCATTAATCCTGTTCATTAAGTGGTTTAAGAAGCCAATTTTATTGTCTATAAACAACGCTTTCGATGCACTCCACAAGAAAAAAATACCTATAAAACATTTAGAAACTTCCCCACAATCTTCCTATGAATTACTGAAACCGCATCATTGTTTCATTTATTCATTCTTTTATTTTTTTATCAGTACCACCAAAACAGCACCATAGTCCTTTTACACTGAGGTTTGTGAATTAACAATCAAACATACGCGACCATCCACGGATATGGGCGACGTACCGAGCGGGATTCGAACCCGCGACCTCTTGTGTGACAGACAAGGACTTTACCCCACCGCTACCGAGGGTATCGTATTTTTCATGATAACTCTATGTATATCCCATAATAACTCTATGTATACTTCATGATAACTCTATATTTTACGAGGGAGATCAATTTGAAAGTGTGTCATGGAAGTGCCTGAAATGACGAAATTTACTACGCTCGCTGGCGAGGAAGGATGTGCTTCGCTGCCTTTTGGCGAACGGTTACTGCGGAGGAAGGGCGCCGACGAGAGAATACGAGGGAAAGGCCTAGGGTGCTCAGGAAATGTACGCATTGCGTAAATGCCGGAGTGCCCAAGTGCCCTTCAAGTGGCATCCGCCACGGGCTTATCATAAATTATTTCCACTTGCTCTATTCCAACCACGAACCATTCCCTTCATTTTATCGCTTGGCGGTGCTCGGTTGGCGCCTTTCTCCTCGAAACGCAAATGACGTTTGTGTTGCCAAAATTTTCACCCGAAACCCAAAATAGAAAATTGAGGATTCTGGATAGCAAAATAAAAGTTTCTTTTATGTAACACGAGAACTATAGGAATTTCCGTAGGATGGGACTAAAAGAGGGTTCTAACCTTTTCACGCTTGCTTAGAGTTCTAGCGTTGGGATGGTCAGTAACACTGAGACGATTTCGCAACAAAATCAGCGTAGACTAACTCAGAACGTCAGAAAAAAAATCATACCTACCACTCATTCTTTTTATTTTAGCTAAGATTATGAATTTATAAGGATTTGAAAGTTAAGAAGTGACTGATAGTTTAAAGATCATAGTTACGATACTTAGATATCACATATTTTCTCATCAACCTTCATCATCAGGTAACATTTACTGAAAATAATTCACTAGGGAAAAAAAATGAAATAATCGATTCAAGAACCTTCAGATACCGATTACAGAGGAACGAAAAATTAAGAAAAAGTGTTTAATTAAAGAGTTAGAATCATTTTAAACCACTGAGAAATCTTTTTTATCAAGAAGAATGCTTGGAAACAGTGGAAAAGAAAATATAATGAATCATGAACTATGGTCCCAACAGCCAAAACTGCTTCTGATAATCGCTCTATGCCTTTGCACTGAGAATAGGAAACAATGATATTATGAAGTAAATGTCAGTTGCAAATATCTTAAGAATTTAGAAAATAAAATACGCTAGAGTAAGACAATAGCATATGCTTCGAAATCTTGATAAGCATTTAAAATAAATCGACTGAAATATCGTTTAGCAAGAGAAAAATAAAACCATGAGCAGCTTCTAGTGGTAAAAGAAAGATATTGTGAATTCTACGTTTACAAGGTAATTTTGTCGACATTAAACTTATTCCGTAGGGAAAGGGAAAATTTTACGATGATGAAGTGAACAGCCAGGGCCGAAAGTTGGCAAATATAGTGTGCACGGTTATGAAAGGTATAGACACGAGGCAGAAAAGATTTTAAAAATTGAAAAGCAAGAAGGAAGATTGACTTAGGAATAACACGGTTAGCAATTAAAATAAGCACGACGTTCTGAACATTTGACTAGGCGCTTTTCATGAGACCTAGAAAGAAAATAGGTGGAGGGAAATATCAAGAATTAATGCCGAATTTTTTGGCTCAAAAATAAGTAATGACTGTGACTTACGCTAAAACATACGGACACACGAAAAACTCCTCTTTCTTCTGTCACTGAAGTAAGAGAGATAATTTAAACATCTGCGGATGATTAAAAACTAATTGTGACTCCTGGAGATACTATATCTACTTTCTTCAAGTTCTTATTTTCATTATGTGAATGACTACGGAAAAATATAAGGAAAAAATCTTTTTAAAACTATAATACATACTAGTAAACAAATACTTTAAGACATTCATGCGTGGTTTCGTTAGCGATAGCAATAAATGTTTTCTTAAACTTAATGGAAATTAATCTGGTATATATTGCAAGTCAATAATAGATATACGGAAATATTGATGACGTAAGAAATGACGTCAAGCTATTTTCAACTCCAGGAAGAAACGCAAATATTGGTTCTCGAAAATGGGTGCCTCGCTTAATTGAGAAAGATATTAACACGAAGGTGGTTCGTTAGCACGAAAGATCCAATCGCTAATTGAAAGAGAACGAGGAAGCCGATTATTACGCAAAAGAAGCTGAATTTTATTTTTATCGCTCTACTCTTTTGAATCATTCCCTTTCACTTGGCAACAGATTTCAAACGGAAAAACGAAGGCAGAGTGAAAAAATACGGGGAATTCACAAAAGGAAGACTTCGGAGACGCAGAGGACTCAATAGTACACGCCAAAAAACGAAAGTGACACGTCACTATGCTTCATAATAACAAGGGAAAGAGAAAGTTGTACACTAAAGCAAGAGTGTACAGAATGGAACAGACTATAAAATGCGACAAGGTTGAGGGAAATGTATTGTCAGAGCATTGGACCGATCTCAGGAGAGATCGAACGTTCGCGAAATGTCCCTTGGGAACCTGAGTTGAAGCTGTACCTTTTCTAAGAAGGAATTCTCTCTATGGTAATATTTAATAGTTTATTATTATCAAAGGGTAAAGGGCTACAGGAATATACGGAATAGTTTCAAGTGAGATGTAGTGAAATCGTTTCATCATTAAAGAAAGCA
Source organism: Ischnura elegans (assembly GCF_921293095.1). Taxonomy (NCBI): domain Eukaryota; kingdom Metazoa; phylum Arthropoda; class Insecta; order Odonata; family Coenagrionidae; genus Ischnura; species Ischnura elegans. The sequence goes on from NC_060248.1 coordinate 106,589,743, forward strand.
ACTGAAGCAAATTTCAGAGATAAAACTTTATGACACAACTGAGATTGGAAATAAGGTGGAATATTCACAGTTTTTTCATTGGCGATGACATACAAGGTGAAAAAAATGCCTGAGAGCTTTAGTATCGGATATCCGAAATATCAATTGTATTTATTTAAGCGCACAATCTTAATAGCAGGTTATGGAAATTGATGCAATGCGAGGTAACATACTCTAGCTAAGTGTACACGGGCACCAAAAAAAAACTATATGAAGCCTCCAAGATGTTTTCGATCTTCTCCTATTAATGAAAACGAAAAATTGCAGCTTCAAAAACTAAGAAGACACTTTTCAGGTGAGGGTTTCAATGAATCTAGTTCTGTTCGCTAGAATCCATTTCTGCGCATATCCGTCCATTTCAATAATCATTTCGGAACGTTTTTGTCCATTTACAATAATAACGTTAATTTCTGTCCATTTCCTAAACATTTTTCAAAAAGCGTACACCATTACGCCTTTTTACGTTTGCCAAATTAATTTCAATAGTCGAATGGCTATAATATGATTTTGTATCGCATGATGTTGAAAATTACTATTGAGATGTTGAAAGTTAAAAGTAGTGATTATTGCATGATTTTCGAAATCTTAAAAATGTGTGTTTCTATTTGTATTTGATGTAAAATGCTGTGTGAACGACGGAATGATAGCACACAGCTGAGGCGAAGAAAATTTCTCAAAAAAAAAAAAAGAAGGCAGATAGGAGATGGATAGAGCTATGAATGCAAAATAGGGAAATAATATGAGATGCGCGCATGAGAGCGATGGGTTTAGAGATAAAAGGGTAGTAATGGGCTATGTGTTGGGGGTTTGGAAACTTGAAACGGGAGAGAGGCGTTCGCCAAAGGTAGATAGGTGCTGATATGCGGCCATGCGAGCGATGAGGTGAAGGCCTGGTCAAAGTTTTTTACGGCTCCAGAAGATGGAGCCTGGGCATCAAGCAGAACGGATAAGCGCGCTATTAAAGGCGCTCTTAATATTCCAAGAGTTAGTGAACGTCGTAAAATACGTTACTACGGCCGTTCATAAAAGACACATTCCCGTTTCAAATATGGCATTTGAAATTTCCAGAATTTATGTCGTTTTTTTCTTCTCCATCACCGATATTTATTATGGCACAAAAAGCCAAATTTGTTGTGAAAATCATATTCCTGGTTGGGGCGGAGTTTCCTAGCCAACTTGAAGGAAGGAAATTCGTGGATGAATTTAAATACCCTTATATCCGGCGTGGAAAGAAGATCCTTTGCATATGTAGGTCACATTTTGGACAAATATGAATTGAGTATAGCAATGCCGATCCTCCATCATATGAAAGTAAGGAAGGGTAATTAGGTCAATTAATAATTAATCGGTCACTCCTGATGAAAGGCGTCAGAATAGTATTACTCTGATATATGCAACACAATGAAATCTTGCTGGACATTTTTGTCACCTTTAAACGAAACATTCAATCATGTATTCCAGGCCGATTTTTTTAGATGTTTTTTTCTGCTGACAGACTGCTCAAATGTATATTTTGAGTGTTTTTGAATGAATAATAAACGTGTATTTTATGAACGGTATTTTTTTAAAAGAAAGTTCTTCGATTTTCTTTGTTTAGTTTCATCTCCCCGTAAACAGCTTGTCTAAGGCCTTAACAACGGGGACTTGACAACAATCAACAAAGGAGGACATTCACAAACGCCCATACCCTGGAACTTTCCCAGGTGGGACTCGAACCCGCGAGTTTCGGTTCGGCAGCCGAGGACTTTACCCTGCCGCCACCGAGGCTGGCAATTCATTCGATTGATCGATCTTTTCGTTCAAAAGTCGATTATTGTTGTTGTCAAGTCGAGATTTTCATTTCGATTAAAAGTCGATTGCTCGAAAAATCGATTTTGACCGACATTTGTCCGTCTCCACCAAACTTCGGCCGACCGATTGTAGCGGAGTGCGGAGGACGCTTTTCAGAGCTCAAGGATGGAGTCTTCGCGTTGCAGATGATCGAGGAAGATCGGTAGCTTGGCGTTGATCTATGTGGGAGTAAAACTGAATGGTGAAGGGAAGGGTTTTGTGAGAGACGGATGCGCCGGAGGGTGACGGGGCCAGTTGGCGAAAAAACGAAGAGAGGGAGGGGTAAACGGCACGTGTGCAAAGAGAACGGACAGAGAGAACGGTCGTTGCTCCCTCTCGCGAACGCGGGGCGCACTGCTGTTTTTTTTTATTATTTTCGCCGCGGCCAAGCTAGCGAGACGGATAAACCACCTCCGTTATCCCCCAGCCGTTCGAAGTGGGAATCTCTCAATTGACGTGATCAACCGGAAAAAGTAGGTTCAGATGAGAGCTGCAGGTATTATCCTCACTGTGTACAGGGTGGAGATGAATTGTGTCGCGAAATTTTACCCACTGGAGAGCCAGTCGCAACTAAAATTACCAATGATGGTAGCTCGAAAACGCAACATTTTTGTGTTTTCTTGGGCATTACACAATTACTTATGACACTTATTTTTGACAGAGCGCGACCCGGGTTACGATGAATTATCATCATCTTCAGGCGCAAATTATGATTTATCTTATTATTGTTACCTAGTTACTTGATGAATTTTAAAACGGACGCCAGAATTGTGGGAAAGGATGGGGAAAGATGTTCATTTATAAGAGTCCTGTCCTGACTTTAAATAATTTTTAAAATTTATAACTGCTCTCTAGAGTCCAATTCACGGCGGTCATTGCATAATTTTAAAATATTTATTTTAAAATCGCTCCTATGGCAGTTGCATATTAAGTGTTTAGCAAAATTACTTTTTTTCATATTTGTTATTTTTGTAGGCACTTAAATGTTCTTTCTTCCTGATTTCAAACCTTCTTCCTGTCTGCCCGACGTATACGCCATTGCAATCGCTGCATTTCAAAGAAACACACCACATCTATACAATTGGTCTATCTGATCCTTACATTTAACCATCAGTCTGTTCAGAGTGGTATAAGGTTTAAAAGCCTTGCGGAATTTGTCCTTGGGTAAATGATGAGCCATTTTGAGAGAAAGTGCATCTAGGTACGTCACTGTGCACCACTGCTTCTTTTTATCCTCGCCCGCACATTTGGTGGATAGCCAATCTTCTCTGTTTTTTTAAAATCAGTTTGTCAATTAAATTTTGAGAATAACCGTTATTTGAGTAAGAGATTTTTGCACATTTTTGATCTACAGAAACTTTGATCCAAGCGCTCCGATTGGCCCCGAGGTTGCCCTATTTTCTATTGTTTGTTTTCCGATAATTAATATGGGAATTCAGAAAATACTTGGCGGGACTCAATAGTCAAATATCTCCTAAGCACACTTTTTAAAAGAAATAACGTATGTCCTAACATCCACCGCCATCCGCACATTGAGGCGGATTGAAAGTAGATGTGTGTGTACTCCTTTAAAAAGTCTGGAGGCCATAATCTTCTCTAACGACGTTGCTATTTAAGAGAGAGCATTATTCCCGCTTCACCAACCGTAATTTTTCTTTTCGCGAAATGCTACTCACAATGCTGTCAGTTGAAATGCATCGGTACAGTTTCAACGTTCGCGCCTTTGGCGCTGTTATTGAGTGAAGAGTTAGTGAAACTTTCAGGAAATCCTACATTAATCATATGCCAACGTCAAAGGAAATCAAAGCACGGCGCCGCACTATCATAGGGACACCTACCTACCAATCCAGATTACCAACATTTTATGCCAGTACGCAGGTGATAAAGAAATTAGCGTTCATCCAAAGGTTGTACTTGTGGCTACAGTGATTATTTCAAATTTAAACGGGAAAAATCACGAAAAATAGGAAATATCAACATGATAACATTTTTCATTCCTTACGAAATATTCCATTCCTACTACCAAACATTCCATTCAAAATTTTTATAAAATTTTAGAAAAGAAACAGTCTTTTATGCAAGTGCATAGTACATACACTTTTCTTTTGTTAAAAAAAGTTCAGCGTCAATTTTCAAAACATCCTTGTCAACCAAGTCAATGAACGATCCACTTCACTGTATTTGTGCAATCAATACTCGACTTTGCCGCGCACGCTTGTTTCCTTGGGACGCCAGACGAGCGTTCTTTTGTTTTCATTGGCTGTAACACAGGAACTAACTCCCACTCGCGGAGGATCATGTACACGTACCACCGAGGGTCATTGAATGCAGATGAAGCAGGGGATAATTAGTGGGGTGGGGAGAGTGGGAAGGGATGATTGGAAAGATGGTGGAGGAATAATAATAATAATAATAATAATACGTCTTTATTGGGCGATATTGGGACTAGAAAGTCCCATCTTCCATCTAACCCCTCGTCAAACATTAAATATATGCAGTTAAATACATTGTCAAGTTGCTCGTGAAATTACATGCAGAGAAATTACATAAAAATAAGTAGAAGTTCCATTTTCAATCAACAATTAGCATTATAATTTAACAAAGTTACTATTGACCAAGTGTAAAAAGATGTTAGTGAACGTGGGAAAAACCTAAGGATATTGACTGTCGTCCTTCTTGGAAAAAACCCACTGCAGGAAAACGCCCACACAAGAAGGGGGGCGTGAAAAACCTGCGAAAACCTACTGAGAAAGCTAATGTAAACCTGAGTATACAAATACAATGAATTACATGGAAAATGTCACCCAGTACATGTAAAGAAAAGGAAAATTAGATGAAGCCGGATGAGATAATTGATGAATCTTTCGTACTGTTCCCTAGTGGAATAGTGGATTGGGGAGGGGATAAAGCCCCATATGAAGTCCAGGAAGTAAAATGATCGTCAGTGGCAGATGAAATCTGCCGTCGCTGATCCTGGAGTCACCCACGACACAAAAGAATGAGGATCAGAATACCGGAAGGTTTTTCGCTCGTAGCTCTGGAAATAATCTTTACTTAGTCACTCTGATTTGCTTTCTCTGACGTCACGCTTCTATTTGAGTGATCAGTTTTTTTCTAAATTCCCATTCCACCGAAAACGTTTCCTTTGGACTGCAGCCTTGTCGCGATGGAAAGGCTTGCGCGTTCCTATGACCCCTACAGCTGCACTGGAGGGATTAATCATAAATTATTCCCGGTAGGCAAAGCCAAACTAGATAGGTTGAAGGGTAGGAGCCAGACGAAAGGTAGTCGACGTTAATGTGTCACGTAAAAAACACTGTAAGGGAAATGGATAAAGGGAGTATAGATATCGTAGGATTAGGTCCTGATCATGCGAAATCCTAGCAAAGACATGACATAAGACATGTCGGCGGGGGTTTTGTCTTCGGGCCTTACGTCGGCGGGGGTTTCGTCGCCGGGGATTCTGCGCCGGGCCTTATGTCGGTATCCCCACTTCCATGGGTGCTAAAAACTGTATTTTCTTCTACTAAATTAGATGCTATAAATGCGAGAGATATCTAGAGGGACAAAAAGTAACCAATAACCGAGGTCAAAATTAGAACGCCCTTCGTTCGGTATTTCAATGGAAAATGGAAAAATTTATGCAATGAAATACTTAAATAATCATTTCATAAAAATAATTATACCCCCTCTAATTCGCTAATGGCTAGTTCTCGCCTCTGCGGTCATTCATGAAAACCGATTGAAATGTGTCAGAGGAGGAGACAAAAATCAAGCTTTAACGGGTTGGACTAGTGCCTTCTCGATGTATGTAGTTCCATAGGCCCCAGTTATCTCGTCTAATGCAGTAGTGGTGGAAGAGAAAGGGCCACAATGTAGGGAGGTGGGATGTAGAATCCGGTGGAGCGCAGCGAACACACCCCAATGGCGGCTGAGGGAAATCCCATCTCGGCCACCCGGCACCCACCCACAGTCACGTGAAAACTCAAGCGGAGGAGCGTGCCCGCCGCTTCACCCCATCCACCACCACTGCGTTGCCGTGGTGACCTATCCAATTTGAACACACATTCCCCTTGTACAGCGCCACATAACCACAAACGCACACATTCCAGCCGGGAACCTCACCACATCTACCAACTTCATCCCCATTTCCTTTAACGATCAGTTTATTAAAAACAAAAAAATGGATTTCAAGAACTCAATTTTAGCCAGTAGCGTACATATATTATCTCTTTGAGAAGCCAATACCAATATTTGGTAGATGTTTGCACCCTAAAAAATGACTCTCAATTTCGTATGAGACACATCAAATTGAGAGTCATTATTAAAGATACATCATTTAAGATATTTTTGGAAGTAGTTGTGGAATTTGATTGTATTTTGAAGAAATTAATGATTTAAAATAAGCTAACGAATTACGATAGTAAGAGTGGATTGATAGGAGCTACTGCAAAACCTCTAAGCGTTGGACGACGGACAGCTTCAACGCTAACCATTTTACTCACGAATGATCTTTTATTGAAACTTGATCATAATCTATAATATTACAAAAAAAGCAGACGAATAAAAAATTTTTAAAAAAATTGAAAAAGTGCTATCTCGATTCAATATAAAGCGACGCGTCATAATCGAAAAAGGGATAGGGGATGAGGTGAGATATGTAACAATAGAGGAAAGAAATGATTGACTCTCAGCCAATCAAGGGAAGTGTTAAGACATGTCAGGAGGAATCTGAGGAGTAGCACTCCAATTACTATCGGAACATACACCTATAGGCCTATCTGTTTGTAACTGAAATATATCTGTACGTAACGATAATTTGAGCCAGTCGAAATAAGTGTATTAGATTTTTTTAACATTAAGATAAGTCTACGGTACGATATCTTTGTGTATCTTTTTGACTATACTGATCCATCTTATCTCTCCCAAAAAGTTGAATTAAATGAGAATTTAAGTTAGTTTCCTCATTTCAAACTTCACTTTATTATTTGCCATTCACGAAAAGAAATAAATATTCTGCTAGTTTCTTCCTTCCCCAGAATTTCCTCATGTTCCCGTGAGAACTTATTCGATATTCCAGCCCCGATGTCCTACACCTATGGAATTATCTGTTCGTTACTGAAATATACCTGCACGTAATGATGAATTTGAGCCAGTCGAAACAGGTGTGATGGAATTTTTAACATAAAAATAAGTTAACGGTACGATATCTTTCTGTATCTTTTTGACTATACTGATCCAAATTACCTCTCCCAAAAAATATGACTTAATTGAGAATTGAAGTTAGTTTCCTCGTTTCAAACTTCACTTTATTATTTGCCATTCACGAAAAGAAATAAATATACTGCTAGTTTCCTCCCTCCCCAGAATTTCCTCGTGTTCCCGAGATAGGTTATTCTATATTCCGGCCCCGATGTCACGTTAATCCAAAGCGGGGCTTAGTTCGATCCATCTAGTTCAGCTCTAGGGATCGGCCCGATTCCATCCCTGTCTCTCCTTCACAGCGAAGCCCCCAAAACAAGCAGATGCCTAGAATCTGGTGAGGGGGGTGCGGATATGATTCTAGAGGGAAACACACAGCATGCAAGGCAAAGGCATGCCACGCATGATCAAGGGCGAAGGAGCTCAGCCATTCGATGCCTGAGGAGAATAAGGAAGAGGATTTAAAGTTTGAAACGGGCCGGAATAAAAATGGTAATTATATTTCCGCGTTTATACACATCCGCGGGGCTTGGGAATAAGACCATGAATATATTAACATAATTACATAATAATTTCAACAAGTCCTAACGTCTCATAGATTAAAAAGTAATTTATTCCAAGAAGGACATGAAAAAAGATCAAATTTCACTTTAAAGTTTATGTTTAAAAAATAATAATAACAACGATACCCAGGAATAAAAAATACGAGCCAAAAAATAATTGTGGAAATTTTTCTTCTCGGACCTTGGAATTAAGACCATTTATTCACTCATACAATCACAAAATCGTTACAGAAAGTAATTCTTTCCCGGTGATTTAATTACGTGATCAGGGTGTCAGTGAAGAAGCATAAAAAAGTATTCTTTCACCTTAATTTTTTTAGAAAAAATTTTTCTTTAACCATTACATTTGCTAAAAAAATTTCCTTCACTCTGATTTTTTTTAAAATATTTTTTTACCCTAATATTTTCTAAAAAAATATTCTTTCACCCAAATGACGATCGACCAGTCGTCTGTTGCCACATTGGTGATATACTATGACGTAAACCGGTGGAAATCCCGAAAAGACTTCACATTCTTCATAGAAACCTATCTTGCTCATAAGGGACCCTTCGATATGGCTTGGAGCCTTGCGGTTCGACCTGCATTGCAATTCTGGCGGCGTGTATCGCGTATCAGCCGAGGGGGTTGGGGAATATAAGGGTAGGGATTAACTGGTTTACAGTGTGGGTGCTGATCGACGCGTGGCATTTCGGGTTCAACGATCGCTCGCTTATTTCACCTTCCTCTTCTCCCCCATAAGTCAAAATACCCCGGGCTCCCATACAGGCCGTGTTTGCACTCTGCATTTATCTGTGAAAGTACATGGCGCGACAAATCGCTACCTTGGTTTGACAAGGTTCTAACCGACATTTTTGCAAAATTTGATGTTTTCACTCAAGATAACTAAGCTTATGTTTCTCTATGTGTTGCACCGGTTTTTATTCCTCTATGTAAAATAATAACAGATTTACAACAGTGACAAAGTTCCAACTGCAAGGTGAAAAAACTAATATTTGGTGTGACAAGGTTCTAACTGCATTTTACTTATTTTATTACTCATATAAACATATAAAAAAATAAAATAAATAACATGTTTTCTTAAAGTAATAATTACTAGTGTATCTAGTGGATCACTAGTGTATTGCCAAAAATCAAAAATAAATTACTATTAATAATAGAAATAGAGCAGTTTAAAACTTTGACAAAGTTTTTCTCAAAACCAGCTGATGGTCAGTTAGAACCTTGACAAACCAAGGTAGCGAAATGCTCGGAGATACAATCATAGAAGTTGTAACAATTAACGTTGAAGACGCGAAAATATACAATCGGAGTCAAATAATAATGAACAACAGTTCTTGTTGACGAGGCGAAAATAAATATTAAAAAAACAAAGGGAGTCAAATAATAATGGACAACAATTTTTGTTGAAGACGCAAAAATAAACAAATGGGGAGTCATGTGATGGAAATAGTGGAGTCGGTCGTACGCGTCCTCGCTCCTGATTGTCGTCCTGAATACTAAAGAAACTGTTGTTGCAATTTGAGTGTAATTTAATTTGCGAAGTAATGGTATGTGTCGTTTTTTCTTCTCGAGTAATAGCCCAGGACAATTGTGCTTGTAAGTTGTGTTTATTTGAGTTGTGAAGTAAAAGCGAACATAACAAATTAAAGTCAGCAATGCATCAGATTTAGGTTAGTTTCTTCGGGAAATCCATGAAAGGAAGGGAGGCTGACAGATTACTTCTGAAAACAATTCCTGAAAAAATACCTTAAGCGGTAGAATATTTTAATAATAATCTATTCGTGTATGTATACACTTTGGTTAAATCTGGAGATGGCTCTACCCTCACCCATCCAAATCCAAACCTATCTTCTGGTCCAATCAGTGATGGTGAATTAATTTAGCCGCGTACCACCGTCAAAAAATTCACCTTTTAAAAGCTACTCACGTTAATAAAAATTCTCTTAAAGAGAGATTTTTGTTGATAAAAATGAGATACCAATGATTATCGCTAACCAATCTCAAAATGGACGATACCGAGTGACAAAAATGCACGACTAAGTTCATAAACCGAAGTTTTGAATGTTAAAAAAAAAGATTCTCGATTTAGTTGATCAAGTTGAAGGTAATTGTTTCAAAATTATATTATTATATATATTATTATATTATTATATCTATATATTATTTCAAAATCACCTGGAAGTGAGGACTTGCATCCTAACATACCGTCGTTATGGAATGACGCATTTACACCTCGGATCAAGACTTTTAGACATAAAGAGCAATTCAGTTCCCCATTTTAACCATGTAGTTCGCATTCATTACAAGATGGGCACTTTAGTTGCACGTTCACACACATACTACTTAAGTACCGGAAATACTATCTCACATTAATACAATTGCCGAATGGTTTAGAAAATTCTTGGGGTACGAAAATGAAGTAAAATTTGTCCTGCAGGATTCCATACTTAGAACAGGGCCTTATTTAGAACAGCTACTGAAGAGTTAAAAGATTTATATGTTCTATAAAAAATATAGCGTTTTTAAAAGTTGTAACAAAAAATTCTTTTTGGCAATTAGTATTATATTTGATTATTCATTCCACCACAACACTAAATGTTTCTTCCCTGGTGCAAAGAACGCTTAAAGCAAGATTCTTGACGTGGGGGAAATAATGCATCCATTCAATTTATTCGGTGACTGACAAACGAGCCAATAATTTGTGTTACTATCCACTATAAAAAATAATAATGTAATTATCCTTCCGCAATCAATATTCCCAAACAACAGCTGACGTAATTAAGGTGAACCCCAACATACAGTTCACGGTGAATGCGTCGAATCGTTGCCAAAGTGATGTATGCTCGTTAGCGATAACGACCGAATGACTATCGGCGCGATAGTCAATTGGTCGCTCTAGCGACCGGAAATTTTGAAAATAAATTATAAAAGAAAACTCCTTCGTTATTTCGTGCACATGACAAACTGGGGAACAATCACGGAGTTAAAAATGACGCGAAATTCGTTAGGAAGGTCGAAGTGGAAACAAATTATTGGAGAAGCTATGGACAGTAATTTTCGCATATTTAAAATGTCATGGAATCCGTTTTCAAAGATGCCGCTCGACCTGAAACTCTGAATTTTCTCCAAAAGTGCCCGGACAACAAAACCTAATTTGACCTACGTATATTCGAACATCGATAGCGGGAAACAAAGCGGATGAATTTGGGTCGAAGTTAGAAATCAGCGTAATCCTAGCCAACGATACATATATCTTACATACATATACACTAGTAAGAAATATGACTAATTATCATTAATCTGACTAATCTGATTAATCTAGTAATATTATTACATGAATATTAGCCAGTACATATATCTTCTTGTCCTTCTGGGCGGAAAATATTTCTTTTCGTGTTTGTGTCTATGTGCTTTATTCACCAAAGAGACCTGTAATACTGAGAGATCTGAAGCGGAAATAAATACTGGTCTTCAAACATAGACACGCTACCTCCGGATAAGAAATGGACATCATAAAGGCTACAGAGGCAGACAGGTCTCCGATGGTGGTTGAGTTCTTGGCAGGGATAGTGCCAACGCTTCACAATTGATTGATTGATTTCCGGAGATTTGAACCGACACTATCGATCGGCAAGGCTTCCTAAAATATCATATTGGCAAGTCGAAACGACGATTTAAAAAAACGAGAGGGGAGAAATTTCCGATGGCGCTTTAACTTCTCAATTGACGGCGTATCAGATTGAATGACGACGGTAGAGAAAAAGACTTTAGCGACAGCGATTAAATATTATAATTAAATTACTCCACCGATTAAGGTAGATTTGAATGGAGCATTTAAGATTTATTTCGGTAGTCCATCCTCCCTTCATTAACCCTCTCTGGCCCTACCGGGAATTATTGCAAAAATTATCCCACCAATACAGCTCTAGGGGTAGTAGGAACGCGCAAGCCTTTCCACCACGAAAACGTTGTAACCGAAAGGAAAGGCTGCTGTATACAACACACAGCCAATCCCACAACATTGGAAAAGTGACAAATGTGAATAATGAGCATGTAGATTACTATGACAGGAGTTTCTATCTAAGAATAAATATAATAACTACTACGGAGAGTAGAAACAAGTAGGTCGACCTGAAGACGCCGGTTGGAATACCGGAGAAACTGTCGTCACAAAGAAAATCCACGCGGTGAAACCCAGAAACATGGAGACGTCATGTATTAGTTAATATTAAACCTTCTATTCTCCATCTACCTTTCCAGGATCTCCCCAACCAAGCGCTCACCTTTATATCGCCTCTCCTCCCTTCTAAACTCACTCCCTCACTCCATCGGTCTTTTTTACTTATCATGCAACAATTTCACCGTCCAAGCTTTGTCCCATCTGTCAGCTAATTTAATGTTTTCCTCTCTCCACTGTTTTTTTCTTCGTTATTTTTTAACATTGTTATCGTATTTTGTCTCGTTTCATTTTTTAACTTTTCACTTTAAATTGGCGTCACGGTTGTGCGTCAATAATATTTTCAATAAATAAATAAAATATCGCTCAAAGCGGCTGCGCGATAACCAAAAGTTGAGGACAACAATGAAACCCAATCTTCGGTGTTACTCAGAGAAAAGATAACAAATGACGTATTTATAAATAAATTTTATTAAAATATTAATAAAATTCATCTTCTGAGTTACTATTAACTTTAAAGGAAATATATACTTATTTATAAGAGTTATATTTGATCACAATTTTTAGGGCGTCAGAGGAAAAAAAAACTCGAAATATGCGTTCGCATATAGCGTACTCTATACTTAAATAACAAATACATTATTGAAAAGTTTTTTCATGCAGAGATGCTACAACAATCGTTGCTTAGACTTTTCCATAGTTTTGCTTCTCACCGAGGAATTGCGTCCCCTTTAAATGAACGAGATTTAGTTTGAAGTTCGCGGACTTAACACACTCACACGAGGATGCAACGTGCTTCAGAGAGAGAGAGAGGGAGAGAGAGAGAGAGAGGGTGTGGAAGGAGAAGTGAGAAGGAGAGTTTAGGAATCAATGCGCCAGCGAAGACTCGAGAGGATTAAAAAAAAAAGCGGATTGGCTTGCTACTGAATATTACACCGCTGAAAATCGTTGGCGCGGAAGCAGGTACACACCATTCATTACAAAAAAACTGGGGTATGCAGATTTTACTGATTCCATAAGCCATGACCTTCCGAAACGGGTACAAAACTTACTTTTTTTCTCCGTCGGCATTCGATGACGTGGCAGATAATTATGAGGAAAAGAGAACACGTAGAATATAATTAGTATTTTACTGGAGTGTGTGCTGTAATGAGGAATGCAAGGCATGAGATGTTGATGATAACTGCGAGCGAAATCTGGAATGTTATGGAACACAGCGTAGCATTTTTACCTCCATTCCTGAAGAATTGTGATCACATTTAATGAGCTATCACATACATTTCATTGGAGAATCAATTAAGACTTAATATTTGTCACTATCTTTCATTATTTATTTTAGTAACTGGGTACGCATTTTTGTTACCTTCGTATCTATCCATGTATTGAAGTTTGTATTGAATGTATACCGTCGTTTTAAGAAGTAAAAGTAAAGGAAAAGTAAACGAAAAGTATTTAAATTATAAGAATATGTATATTGAAGAACTATACCAAATAACAAATACTAATATCTCTTCAATAACAGTCTTTAGGAAAAAACACTATTTTTCTTCTCTGCCTTTATCTAAAAAAAATAGTAAAAATAAGCAATACTCAAAAAGCATACATATTATTAACGACGAGCCCCAACTTCTATAATTTTCTATAACGTCCATCCCATTTTTCATCGGTGAACTGAAGCGCATTCTACATCAGTTACGATCGGCAGATTTGGGTCAACGGTATTCGTGAGCATTCCAAAATTTTAAATTTGAGTTTCTTGTCATAGAAAGATTTCCCTCAAATAACTTCGGGGAAGCATTCATTTGGCATCATTTGAGAAAATAAAAGGCAACAAGGTCACAGATACGAGACAATATATAATGGAGACTTGGCTGTTGGAGATTTTTTTAGGTTGTTGAAACTGTAATGCCGCCTAATGAAGCATCGAAGGGCTACGAAGAACAGGCAATGGAAAATCTCTGCAACAGCTGAGCACACATGGACAGGCTCTACGCACAGCATAAAGTCCTAAGGGCCCAAGCTAATATACGAAGAAAGGAGATATTTTCCGACGATAAAACGCGAGAAATAGAGATCACAAAGAAAGAAAAGAACTTCAATGGGAAAGATGGCTATTCCCTCTCCCGTGAATGGAAACGCGTTTAAAAGCCATCTCCAACAACCAATCGGTAGCGACTTGACCGACGGCTTGGATATATAAGAGGGTGAGAAGCCAAGGGGTACAAGTTCTATTTTTCTAAACAGAGAAAAAGTGGTAAAGTTAATTGTTAGAAGAAATGCACAAAAACTCGGTTGCCATGGGATACGAGTGAGTCTCTGTTCTGCGATGACAGTGAGTGGAAAATCAAATGCACTACTAAATAGGTAATTGATCTGGTTTGTTTTCTACACCTAATTTCTGTACCTAACACTGCATAGAACAAAAGAAATCACTTGTAACCCTTGATTTTCACCCACTCATATATGGTGGAAAAGATGCGAAGGTTTTAGATATATATCTTAACCAGTAACCTGAAGAAGCCGACCATAACGCCGGCGAAACTGATATCCGGAAGAAATGTTGACCGACGCGGAGTAAAGCCCGGAAGACCTTAATGTTCACTGAACATGTTAATCCATTTACTGCAGATATCTTTATTATATCCACGAAATCAAGCTTGAGGGAGATGCTAGAAAGGATAACATGGAAGCTGAAATCGATGAAAGCAATATGGTGTGGCTATGGAATACGGATTTACGCGAAGGAAAGCCCGAAAGACTAACATATTCACTGAATAAATTAATACATTGTCTGCAAAAATATTGTCATATCCACGTAATTAAGCTTAAATGAGAGGTTAGAATGAAAAAAATGGGAGCTGAAATCGATGGAAGCAATGGGGTGCAGCTCTGGCCTTAAATGCGGTAGTCAACCTGAGGCTTAAAAGTTTATTACCCGCCTTATCTCCCGCATTAAGTGATCGACCGTAGCCGGCTTAATCAAAGTTCCCTCGGGAGGGTATATGGTAATAGAGGAGAGAGCAAGGGAAAAGCAATTCTCGCAGTTTCAACCCCAGGCGTTAGAATCTAATCACAGAAGGTAGATAATAGTTGTTAAAAGCATAACTTGATTGCTGTAAGTATACTCATTGTATTTTGTAATGGTTTCCAAGTTTGACAACATACTTTTATACATAACATGCGGACACATATGACTATGTTAAGTCATCCATGAGCAACTTCTGTTTAAATATTATTTGTAAAATGCAGCTGTTTTGCTGCACGTGCTCAAGTTTTTCTCCACCTACTTTTATCTAGCTCGCGATACTTTATATAACCGCAAAACCTTGATCTTCTTGTGATTAATCTTCATTCCATACTCCGCTTAGAGCTTGTCTAACTCACCCAAAAGAAGCTATATTTAAAATAGAAATCGATTCGAAATCGAATCGAAAAGAAAATTGGTTTAAATTGATAGTAAAAGATCGAGGAAATCGATATCGAGTCATGACAGTTGAGTTTCGACCCAAACTCGACTTTTCAATTTCTATCTCGACCATTTCGTTTGATCTCCCGAGTCCGTCATCCGTCTCGAGTGAGAGACTTTCATCTAAGGCCGGTACAATATTGGAGAGGCACGCCCTCTATTGTCGACAAAGTATCTCAATCAGTTGATTGATCTCAAAAAAAAAAATTAGTGGAGCCTAATGCTTTCAAGCGGTGATGCCAGAACTTAAATGTGCGTGCATTTTTTAATTTTCAATTAATAATTCAATCATGTATTCTTAGTAGATTTTTTCTACGCTAAATTGTTTATTTAGAGCGCTATTCAAATGAGCATTAGACATGTTTTTGTGCGTACTGCATTATTAAAAAAAATAACCATCGATTTTTTTCGATTATTCGATTATTTTGCTCAAAATTTGATTTTTGTTAAAAGTCGAGCTTTCCATTTCGATTTAAAATCGATTGCTCGAAAAATCGATGCCGACCAACTTTTTTCCATCACTGTTCTTAAGGGAGAAATTCTTTTCCCTCCATTTTCTACACTGGAAGCCATACTATTGTATAGAGGCGAAGGTAGGCACAAGTTTATAGAGTTGAATGGAGTAATTCAAGCGATCGAGCATCGAAAAATGACAAACTTTGTGCAGTAAAACTCTTACTGTACACGCTTCCGAGGTTCTCTCGATAGTATGAAAAAGTATATAATGGAAACGAGGCAAGTTACTCTTGTGTTACGTTTGTAAGGCCATTAGAGTTCCCCAGCGACGAAGTCTTACGAGTGCTATTCAAGAAAGATATAAGTTTCCTTCTCATAGCGAGAGGAAACCAATGAAAGAATCTTGTGTGGTCGAGGAACATGACCTAGATGAAAAAAAAATTATGAGCCCACAGAAAAATATACCATTCCCCGAACTTATCACCTCTCCCAATTTTGGTTTACAGAGTAAAATAACCTCGAATATAAAATAGAATCTAAACGAAAACATTAATACACTCATGCCTTCCCCTTTGGGAGCAGTGATGGAAAAATGGGCGTGTTGATTAAAATCGAAAATCGAGTATTCGCTGTCAAACATAGAGGAAATCGAGATCGAGTCATGACCTTCGCCTTTCGATCCTTACGCGATTTTTACGCCTAATCAAAACGCTATCTGTCCCATGAGAAAGACCATTCTCTAAGACCGGTAAAATTGGGAAGGAATGCCATCAATCATCAATAAATTATCCCATTCAGTTGATCTTTCTTTAAAATTTTATGGAAGTGGAATGGTTTGAATCGGTACTTAAAAAACTTCAATGTGTGAGCATTTCTAAATTTCACGACTAACAATTAAGGATGTATTCAAAGTAGCCAGATATCAGCTCAAAATCAACAAAAAGAAGACTAAGATATTAGTTTGCAGCAAAAGAGAGGAGGCTAAAACAAACATCAACCTAGGAAAGCATAAGCTTGAAGAGGTGAACGAGTTCTCTTACCTGGGAAGCCGAATTACCAGCGATGGACGGAGCAAGAAAGAATTACACAGTAGAATAGCGCAGACGAAGAGGGCTTTCTACAAAAAGAAGAATCTTCTTACAGCTGAAAATACCAGCATAGAAGTAAGGAAACAATTCATCAGATGCTACATATGGAGTATGTTTCTCTAGGGAAGCGAGGCTTGGACGTTGACAGCAGCAGAGAAGTCAAGTGTGGAAGCATTCGAAATGTGGTGCTACCGAAGAATGATGAAGATAAAATGGATTGACCGTGTGAGTAACGAGGAAGTGCTAAGAAGAGTGGGAGGAAAGAAAAACCTCCTAAAAACCTCCTGCCGAAGAAGGGACAACTAAGTTGGACACATTTTGAGGCATGATGGTCTGATGAAGACAATCGTTGAAGGACTAGTGAAAGGGAAAAAGGGCAAGGGACGGCTCCGAATGAGTTATATAGGACAGGTTATAAAGGATGTAAAAGAGAAGAAATATGTAGCTATGAAAAGATTAGCGGATAGGAGAGAGAAATGGAGAGATGCGTCAAACGAATCTTAGGATTGTTGACTAATGATGATGAATGATGATGATTCAAAGCAGATTTTTATACTACTGAAATGTGTATTTTGAGTGTTTTTCGAATGAATAATTAACATGTAAGAGCTATTTTTTTTCCTAAAAAAAAGAACCGTCAATTTTTTTCGATAAATCGATATTTTGGTTCAAATTTTGAAAAGCCGAACTTTTCATTTCGATTAAAAATCGATAAATCGATTTCGACCGACATTTTACCATCACTAATCCGGCGCATTTGGAGCAATGGACAGTCAGAGCGCTTCCATAACAGCTATGGAATTTCCCTCTGAATGCGACCGCTACGTAACAGCTAAGTGCCAGCACCTCGTCCATTCTCGGAGAGGTCTTTTCGGCAGATACTTCAATGAACATTTATCGCTGTTTTGAGGTAAGTTAAACCTTAGTCCTAGGTGGCCAATGGTGTGTTGCCATACTATTTTAAATCCCATGCGTAGCGCCCACTCAACTTTTTTCGTTCACGGAGGGTGAGAATACGAGGTGTGTTCCTAAAATAAGGGGGAATATAACATTTCGCGGATTTGAATTCGGAGAGTTCGACAGTCAACTTTTTATAATACTGGTATGCATGCCCCTAACACATGATATAATTTTCATCTGTAATCACCGCTTACTTTGTCCGAGACGTGTTTTTATGAGCTCGGTGAATTTCAGCTCACGCTTCATTGCTTATTCGTGAATTTCTGGCCAAAAATAATACTTAAAGATGCCCCAGCCTCCATATTCGCCAGACATGACTCGTTGTGACTTTTTCCTATTTAAAAAAATAAAAAGAACTTTAAAGAGCCGTCGTTTTTACAAGCATAGCCGACATTAAAAGCGAATCGCTGAAAGAGCTAAGGGATATCCTAAAGAACGAGTTTGAGAAGTGTTTCGAGGACTGGAAGAAGCGCGGGCACAAGTGGATACTATCCAATGGGGACTATTTTCAATGCGAAAACATCTACGTAGAGTAATAAACAAATATTTAAAAAAAACTAAAATTACCGTTAATTCCTGAATACACCACGTATGCTACGTAGCGGTCCGCGTCAGTGCTTAGCAAAAGCTCACCCCTGAACGCCCCCATTGTTTGGGAAAAATCAACTGACAACGATTTCTCTCCATTGATTCAATGTGAAAAAAGTATTTCCACTCTTTACTCCGTTTTCCATCCTGAAATTAATGAGCTACATACCTATCATTCAAAATCTGCCAGGAAAAATTCAACCCAAATAAAGAGCTCGATCAAATTTTTTTTATAGGACCTCTTCACAACCGAGAGCTTTGAATTGGGTCAATCATGATAAGTGTGCCACCAAACCGTAATAAATCCGTCTTACGTTCAATACCTCTACTTCAGGGCAAACACTTATATAGCGAGTGAAGCTGAAGTCAATTATTACGGCAAAAAAACTAAGCCTAAGGCGACACTAGGCAGCTCCAAGACTTGAGTAGCAGCGGTGGCTCCGATACGCCATGCTCCGATTCCGATATGGCAATCCTGCTGATTGGTTACTCTTCATTCTTCATCCCAGCTAATAAATACTGCTTTAGCGTCCAATGAGACGTGAGGTGATAGATATATTGAGCCAAAATGGATAAATATCCACTACCCGACTTCGATTGAAGATAAGGTCAATGTGATTGTACTGTTGCTCGAAGTAAGGTAGGGACATTCTGCCATGGGCTAGGGGCGATGTTAAATGTCTTTCCTCAGCAACTACTTTCTCGCCAGTTCAGTACGTACCAATCAGCGGCAGCGTAGGGCTTTATAAGGCAGCTGGATTTTATTAACGTACGGATTCGTATAAGAGATTTCTCACTCGAGTGGTATTTTTTGCATCCCAGGATTATCGGATACGTCGCAACTCATCGAATAACTGTATCGAATGCAGTTTTAACATTTTTATTTGAGTAACATGATATTTATACAACCGTAAAAATCTATACTTAGCGCTCTAGGTATGGTTAAATACGTAAGCTATGACTACAATTATTCACCCGAAAAATCAACAGCATATAAAAAATTTTAAGTAGCATAAAACGAGTAAATTAACATTTCGCTGACGCCACGGATGAATGGTAAGTATATTAATGCTCAAAATAAGAGATAATTCCAATTAAAAATATCTTACTCATTTTTGACTTCCTTTTCTGCGAAATTAATGAGTCCCTACTCTTTCATATCTGTCTCATATGCACCACAACCCTAGTCACTTATCGGTTCAGCGTTAAAATTCTTTTACTTACATAAGTCAGTGCGAATACACAAAGGTCAGGTGGCACAGTAAGGTTACATCAAATGATACCATTTTAGGTGTAATAAAAACGAAATAATAGGTAGTAAAACTATTGTAAAACTTAGGTAATGTACAGTGCCTTGGGCGCGTTGTATCTGTGTCGTAAATGCATTAATCAGCTCATCCATGGGCGTACCCAGGGAGGGGAAGGAGGGGGCCACTGCCCCCCCCCCTCTAGAAGTAAAAATCGCAAATGCCTTTGAGGAAAATAATATTTTTCCAAAAAAATAATTTTAAAACTAATAAAGAGCTGTTGAATTTCCTTAAAATGTTGATTTCATTCACCTTTTCCATGCTTAAATCTTGCCTACAACTTGAATAACCATGGGTTACCTTCCCCCCCCCCCCTTAGTTTTCATCCTAGGTACGCCCTTGAGCTGATCAACGTTTTTACATGCATTTATTACAAAAATAATTAATGTGTTCTATCGCAGGACTGCAATTGCCGTCTCATTCAACTTGATCCTAAAATTATCTTCGAAATTCTACCCAAGTGAAAAATTCGTCGCGTGGAGTTTGCGAGTCCCGCGCTTTCGACACGGACACATTACCACGGCAACAGCCATAAATCGCCCGAGCGTCGAGCATGGGAGACATGTCACATACGCCCCAAGCGAGCGATATGGTAGTATTCCCCGGGCAAGAGAGGCGGGATGGGTTCGATTTCTCAATTTCTGGTACTTCGGTGAACGGACGGCTTGTTAGAGAGGTGGGGAGGGTAAACTTGCCCGTGTTAGATACCCCAGGGGCGACACCGCTACAAATGGCTTCAACCATATTCCCTAAACGTACCTATGTCATTCCCAGTGATGTCAATTATTCCGTGGAGAACACATTGAACATGTAAACAGGGCATATGTAAATTCGCTGTTCGGGCAATATATTAAGTCCCCCCATCAACACTTTTACATGAAAATCTTAGCGTGGACCACTATTTCGTTACACGCCTCATGATCATGGGACATTAAGCAATATAATATAGCTTAGTAACGGCTTTCGGGCGTTACTTCGCGTAGTTTTGTCTAAAGGCGAAGATATTTACTGCAGCCATCCTGCTGGCGTCTTCAGGTCAAAAGTTTTAAGGGCAAATGATAGTTGAGAAAACACACCAATAGCTAAGAACCCCTACTTCGTTGGGGGCTTCAAAAATTGTCCCAGTGAGACATTGCCAATATGTATAATTAAATATACTTCGGACGTGAAGACGCAAGCAGGATGGCTGGAGGAACTGTCGTCGTCATATAATTCCGTCATGGTGGGTTGCATCAGTCACAGACCTGTTCACCGACCCTCACCTGCAATGAAAATTTTCTCTGACAGCACGAAGACTCTCCTTGAAGCTTCCCTGTTCTCCAAAATTTCTCTGACTTTTGACATCCCCGTAGTTGAGGGTAAGATTTTATCAAAATAATAGAGTAGCTTATTTCTCAGTATAAAAAATAAACAAAAATAAGAACACACATAGCCATAATCTGCCCAATCAATGGGTCAGATACGTAGATACAAAGTAAGAAATAGGAGTAATAATTGAAAGTACACGAAAATAAGGTTCAATGTTACATACAACTGCCCACTTGTAAACAAGGGAGATGGAGAAGAATATCAATAAAATCAAAATGTGAATAAGGATATCAGAAAAACCTACAGGAGTAACGATATTACTGGAGAAAATTCACTAACTCATTATAAACTTTGTGGTATTCCATTATAAGTTTTCTTAGATATTACACGATCACTGTAAAGAAGTGGTATGAGTAAGAGGATAATATCCAAGAAAACTGATATTATTGGAGTTATTAGAGACAGATGAATAAGATGGTTTGGCCATGTGCTGAGAAAAGAAGACGAAAGTAAGATGGGGTGGAGGGGGGTTCTAAACGCAAACCCAGATGGACGAAGACCGAGAGAAAGACCAAGACAAAGAGTATGAGGGTTCAAGGCGAACCCTATAGGGATACAACGAACCGGGGCCGCGAACCAAGCCAGTGCTTATACGCCCGATCACCCGGGGAGGGAGGGAGGGAAAAAGGAAAGAGGCGCCGCCGCGATGGGAGCCCGACGACGTCCCTGGGATAAGGATAGGAGCGGAAGGAACTGGACGGGGAAAATACTTCAGCGCTATAGAAGCGAAGAGGGCCCTACTATACGCGAAACCAAGCAAAGCTATTAATTTTCTAACGACCAAGACGGAAGACCAAGACAGTAGGACCAACTAAAATCTGATTTGGAGAATGTTGGAGCTTCAGAAGAGGAAGCAACGGACAAAAATGGATGGAGGGATATTGTTGCTGAGGCTAAATGTCAACTGGGGCATAAGCAGTGATCGAAAAATCGATTTAGATTAAAATCGTAAATCGAGTTGTAAATTCCTAAGGTCGAGAAAATTGATATCGATCCTGGACCTTCGAGTCTCGAACAGAACTCGATTTTTCGACTTCGATCTTGACCATTTCGTTTGACCTCAGCAGCGTCACTATCAGCCAATGATAACATCATCCGTACAATAAGAAAGACTTTTAAAAAAGACTGGTAAATTGGTAAGCACGTCCTCGTTCAACAATTAAGCATCGAAATCAATTGATCTTCCTAAAAAATATTAGTGAAGGCGAATGGTTCCAAGCGGGGATCCCAAAACTGTATGTGCGTGTATTTTTACATTTTTACAACAAATAATTCACGAATGTATTCCAAGTAGATTCTTGTTAATTTTTCTGCATCTCAAATGCGAGTTTTGAGCGTTTTCCGACTTTATAACAAACATATTTTTGTGCAAACTCTAATTGAGAAAAACCGTCGATTTTTTTCCGATCAATCGTTCTTTCTGTTAAATTTTCGACTTTGTCTGTAAAGTTTAGATTTCATTCTAACTTTCGAGATTTTAGATTTAATTTTGTTGTAAAGTCGAGCGATTTAAAACCGAGTACTTGAAAAACCGATTTTGGTCAACATTTTTCCATCACTAGACATAGGTGGCCCAGGGAGTTAGCGGGAGTTAATTATTTCTCATACCGAAATTGAGGTGGGACGTGACAAGAAATATTCGGCAAAAAAATCTCCTCAGTTTTTTCATCAACCCCATTTATTTTTAGCTACGGCTGACCGGAAAACCCACTTCAACGTTGAATATTACACGCGGAGGTGATTTTCAACGCCATCTTTGAGCTTCAATGAGAAAAAAATGAATGGGGGGGTAGAAAGATGTCAAGAGAGTGATTTTCTGACCCATTCTGCCCCAGAATATGGTCATGGGGTTCGTTGAAGCGGGCGCCAAAAACGATGAGGTGTTCATGAGGACTTGGACGGAGGTTGAAGAACAGGCCGACGGTGAAAAAAAAAAAACAATGGGTGGGATGGAACAGCGCCACAGGCACGCCCTCTCGCGGATGTGCTGGGAAGCACATGCACGTGGATCTTCTTGGGTGAAGGGCGCGAGGTAGGGTTGGGTCCCACAAGAGAGAGGTAGCGAGGCCGCCGGGGGTGGATCGATGGTGAGTCTTCATCCCTCTATCATCGACAAATCAACAGCCATGACATCACCGAAGAAAAGGCGGTAATTTTTTAAACGAGTGATTTGATGTGGCATAAATGGAGTTTCTTCAAATAATTCTCAAAAGACAGGGAAGTTTCACAATCAAGAGATGAGAAAAGTCGAAGAAAAATAACAACTAAATAAACAAATAACTTCATGAAAACATCTATCCAATCAACAGGTACCATGCATGTTACTCCTAGCAACGTAAAAATTGGGCAAAAACTGTTTTATAGTTCCGCATTTTTGATTTTACTATCATTATAAAAAATGGCCAAAAAGAGTATAATGCACTCAAATACTTTCCGGAAAAAACGATTAATAATAGACTAGACAAAGTATGCTTAATGAAGAAACTTTGACAACCACATTAGCCAAGAACGTAAGAAAATGCATTCACTGATAAATGGGCATATCATCAAAAAGTTGCAATTGAATTTCTTCGTCAAATGAGGTTTATAGAGTATTTTTTAAATTAGTATACACAGATCTGTTGAAATTTGCAGCAGGAAACATAATCATCAAAAGCCTCAACCAGGGAATTAAAAATGACCTTGCTTTTAACTACTTCCTCCAAGGATATATTTTTATCTTTTTTATTAAATACTAGACCACAATGCATCAAACTACAAGTGAAATTACCTCCGCAAAATGGAGTTATATTAGTAATGGAGTTATTTAGTCCTCCTATAAGCTCCTTCTTGTCCATGAATATCTCCTTTGCTACTACAATCCTCTTCCTAATGTTCTTACTACTGCATTCGTTTTCTTCTAATGTGCTGCCCAAATAGTTGAATTGCTCTATCTACTCAAATTTTTTCCCACCTACTTTCATCTTTAGTCCCACATTCCTCGCTCGCGACGCTTTATAAAACCGCATCACCTTGGTCTTCTTGTGATTAATTCTCCCGACATACCCCTCCCAACGATTATCTAACGCAACCATTAGAGCCTGCAATCCCCTCGCTGACTGGCTAGTCAACGCCTGATCATCTGCGAACCTCACTGATTTGAACATCATTCCTCCCACTTTTATTCCAACTTAAAACTCATCCCACGCTTCCCCTACCATCTCCTCAGGGTATACGTTAAAAATCAGCGGCGATAGAGGACAGCCTTGCCCCACACCTCGGCCAATGCTTGCCCACCCCGATTCTCCGTCCGCTACCCTCACCTGCGCAGCCTGGGCCATATACAGATTACGAATGAATCTACAATCCCTCCTTTCTACTCATACTTTCTTGAGAATACCCATTAACTTTACCCATTCCAATCTATAAAATAATGTTTCAAAATCCATGGAGAACTTCATTACAAAAGGACCAGAAAAGGATAGAATTCAGTCATTAGGAAGGAAAGACGTAGATTTAGGAGGAGGAAGTACGCGACTACGTAACCAGTATAAGGCCCACCAATCCCTTTCCCGAATATCCCTTCTTTAAAACGGTGGCGATCCTACTCCAGAAAACGAGGTCACCGCCGCACCTAACAAATCTCGAGCATGTGTCAGAGAGAGATCGAAGGGCTTGAAACTCGATGACTCTCCCGCCATCTTCTTTTTTTATTTTATTTTCGCGTTTAGCTCGGCAAAAAGTTTCCGAGGGTCCCGAACGGAAAGGGTGGACGGCAGAGGAGGGGTAAAGACAAGAGGGTGGAGAGCCTCACTTGAGCTAGATAAAAGGAATAATGAAGCCAGAATTACTCAAGCGAAGACGGGGCACGTACCCAATGGTTACATCAAACGCAACAAAGGGTTATCTCTCTCTCTCGACAATAAGTACAGAAATCACTTTGGAATCCGAGGTTACTCGAATGCTAAATCCTTATTGGTTCTCTAAAAAATTAAAACAAAAAATTATCTCATTTCATTCTTTAGACAAATTTTGCCGGCCTCGCTGCCGGCGAGGTAAAGTCGTCACCTGGCAAACTCAAGGTCAACAGTTCGAGCCACGCCTGAGTAGGTAGTCCACAACCAGAGCATGTATGTTTGCGATCGTCGGTTGCCATTTGATGTTAACCTCATACTTATTTGATGATACTAATTCTCGGCTATTATCAATCTGTTTGGCTGGAAACTACTTGAATGCATTATACTTACGAAATATTATCATCACTTCAGATTTAAAATATGTAGCAAAAATTCATCTTCCTAAGAAAAACAACGATTTTATTCTAAATTACTCAAGCGACCACGGGAAACGTACGCATAGGTTGCATTAAGCGCAACGAATGATTCTCTCTCGAAAAAAAAGTAATAATAATAATAGTTTCGTTTATTTTCGTGAGCACACATAAGTAGTACATGGAGCAATCTTTTCGAAGCCCAATGTTATTCGAATTTCCTTATCGGCTCTCGAAAAAATGGGGAGAGGGTTGTGCACTAAAAATATTTACCACGTTTCATTTCCCAAAAAAATAGAAAAGACATTAAAGATTTTTACTACATACCTTATTTGCTGGTTCGGAAGCAAATAAGTCAATATTTTAACTTTACAAGAAGTGATAGAATCATCTTTCAATGAAAGATGTCTTCACTGCTCTGGACGTCAATTCATGTCTCGTAACTTAGGCCGCAGGCACTCATCCTTTTTTCCGATTAAAGAAATGCGTTAAATGATGTCACATGTATTAAATATAGAGGCAATACGTATTAGAAATTATATCTTTCCGCCAAAATTTAGTTCTATTTTTAAGAGCAGTGCACAGAATGCAAATTGTCTACTTTAAATTCCAGAAATTCGACTGAATGAAGCACAATTTCCCCACGTTAGCGACAATAATAAATGCAATAAAACGTGAAAAATGTATAACCTATACTTTACTTTCTAGTTCCTCCCAGTATTCTACAACGAGAACATTAAAAAAGTCGTAAATAACTGAGAGGGATAAATATCTCAAAACCAAGTGGAAGAATATTCATATTTTTATTTCAAATCTGAAGATTAATGAATAACTGAATCAATTTCGACTTGCCTAATGCAAACAAAAAGGTTGGCATGTAATGGAGGAAAATTTACAGAATATGAAGACTTAGTCTCATTTATTGAGAGATGATCATGAACGAAGAGAGTACATGATCTTGAATTAACAATAGATTCGCGTAGTACCATGGTATCCACAAAATCAACGATCAAAACCACTTCAAAAACATCTGAATGTTTTATATCACTAATTTTTATGCTTTGGGATGGGAGAGAATGAGCAAATTTCACCACTGAGTTCCGTCGTGCTAGAGGGCGATAAAATGAGGGATCGACCGGCGCCCGTAACGCGTAGTCCACTAGGTTCCAGGCGCCATCCACGAGGAAGGTCGTAACGTCACAGCACTTAAACCTTTATTCGACATGGAGCCCTGATATCAAGGAGAACTAATGGAGCTTGGTCAATTTCTCTTCAGCTCTCGAGAGAAGAGATCCGCCATCCAAAGCAAGGAGAAAATCTCGCAGATTAGCTAAATGTACTGTCTAATTCGAGTCGGATTCACTCGAAAAATAACAATGCACCAAACAAATTTTTATGTACGAGTGAACCAGTAGTTAAACTCCAATCTACGGAATGGCTAATACGCGAGAGTAAATTACCTTTCGAGAGTAAATCACCATTCACTGGTGGAAGACATTCAATGAAAGAGGAATAGTGTGACGACATAAATATTCAAGAGGAGGAAGAACAATGTTGAATGAGAGATGTACCTAAAAACGAATGAAATAGGGAAATCTTACTAAAATTCACCAACTCATTATTAACTTTGTGGTTTTCCACTATAAGTTTTCTTGGATATTACACTATTACTTATACCACTTCTTTTAAAATGAAAAAAGTAAGTTTGCTAAACACTTATCATGCAACTGCCATAGGAGCGATTTTAAAATGAATATTTTAAAATAACACAATTGCCGCCGTGAATTGGACTCAAGGGAGCGGTTGGAAATTTTAGAAATTATTGAAAGTCAGGGCAGTACTCTGATATCTTTACCCATCCTTTTCCCCTATTTCGTAATTTTTCAATTATTATTAATTATTAACTATTTTGTATCATTGCAATAGTGTGATATCCAAGAAAACCTGAAATATTACTGTCGATACTCGCTCTCGTATAATCAAGTTCAAAGATAAATTATTTCGGACAGTTATAATCGCCGTTCTCGTCCAACGTTAAATGTTTTAAGTCCTTAAATATCCAGGGCAAAAAATTAAATTTCGAAAAGGCTGAATACTAACGAAAAACAGCTGTCACGGTATTGTATGAAGATTTTCACAGCTTCTTTTATCAATGTTGGCGGTTGCTTTCGGAAAATGGCAATGAGCCCATTCTCGTGAAAACGCTCCCAGTAGGAGGAGTGAAACGTCGAGCAGATAATGTTACCTACGCAGATTTACCGAAAGCAACCACCAACAGCTGTCACGGTAATTGCAAAGTACATTTAAAAAAATGTTTGCGTGGACATAGTTCAATCAACGAGCACAAAACATCAGCGATAAAGAAGTAAACATAGAAATAACCTGAAAATTACAAATGAAAACGCGAAAGGAGATTAGAAATGCAGAATGTAATTAAGGACCCCTGAAAATTACTGAGCCGTTGCTTTTGGGGCCCAAATGCGAACAAAGTAGGATCGATCTGAAAGCCGAGCGGGTCCAATCACCTTGAATGAGGCTTCTCAATTCAGAAATAACATTGGTTAACACACACGGATGCGAATAAAGCGAACCGATTCAGTGTGAAAGCGGCGGATTACTAGGAGAGATACAGTCGAACGATTCCCTAATTCAAAAGGCCAATGCGCAACGACCCGCGTCATTTCATCCGAACAAAATGCAGCATTGTACATGAAGTCGCGTGGATCCTGATCACTTCAGTAGAAACCCCTTCCACGTGAATCATCCCCAAAAATTATATTTCTCTTTATCTAATACGTCGAAGGAGCTACTATAAAGTCTACTTCCAAACAATCCATTCTTTTAGGAAAATGCAGCCTAAGTTGTCAGCTGAACTGCTTCTAAGTTATAATAATAATTAAACATTTTTCAGTAAATCTTTTTGAGGAACTACCACATACAGTAGCATTATAAAGGGATTAATTTGACTACATTTATCCTCTGCTACTGCCTGGGGATGGTAGAAAATGTTGTTAGAGGATAGGGTAAAATTTAAAAAATTGTAAAGGATCGAAACATTTTCTATCGATATCGTAATCTATCGATAATGCTTTAGCTTACCGTTCTGAATTATAAACATAAAATATTAACTATAAACAACGTATTTGGCTTTTTTAGGTCTCAAAAAGAAAGATTGCATGGGAAAAAGGTGAATTATCCTATCATCACGTGAACAATAGGTACACAACATATCGGTAGTTTAACATCGGATGCATAAATATGGAAATTACAATACATTAATTAAAAGTTACCGGAGAATGTAGTCAACAATTCAACTAAGTAATGACGTTTACCATACCTCAATCGGCTCGTGGATATATGAAGATTCGAATTGTACATAATAGAGTAAACATATTCGAAGCAATCCAGCTATTTCGCATTAAAAATCGAAAGATCCGGAAAATGACCTAAAATATAATAAAAAACAAGGTATTCATGGAATTCAAATTCATGGAGCCCACAAAGTTTGCCTGAACATGAAAATATATACTTCTTTCGGAATTCGGAGAATCAGGCATTACGTGAAATTATGATGGCAAAAGGAAAAGAAAGACACTCACGTATCAGCAGTTATAGAATCCAAAGGAAAGCCAAATTTTTGGAATATCAGCAAATTACTCACCTGCAAAGAAAGGAAAGAAATTATTTAGCAATTAAAAAAGCATAACACTTCAATGAATACTTATTATAATGCGATGCGCATTCTATCCAATAATGCATTGCTAACGAGAATAAAAAAATCATGCCAACAAAATTATATTTTTCGGGAACTCCAGGGAAGCGTATCAAATTATCACATTAAAGCAGTTGGAAATGAGAATTCCCGAAATACGAGGACACTTTCATTGCATTCAGCAACATTCACGACGGAGGACAATGCATATATGGCCGCATTCGCGACATAACAACAGAGTCGATCTATTCATGTATACTCCCAGCGGATAGTAAAGGCAACACATTTCATAAACAGAGCCTATTTCAATGTTTGGACTGCTAATATCATGGGTGCCATTTATTTCATTCAAAGTTATGAACCCGATATTCCCAGTTATAATGGCGGTAATAAGAGCCCGCTTCTCAGCTTCATATGTCATTTCTGCGAACATTACAAGATATATCTCTTAATGATGCATACTTCCCTCATCGACTGATGAGGTAAAAAAATATGTACATGCTATGTTATCTGAATTACATGGATACCAACTTTTAAATTTTTAACGAATATAAATTTTTTACGAATAATTCAGTAAAAGGAAAAAGGAAGATTAAAAATAGGAGCCATTAGAAAGCAGTGTTATCATCATGTGATTTTTTGCAGCGTAAAAAAATAATAGAATTTATTGTATTTGGCATATCTCACGTCGAATTCTCAAGCTCGAATCCATTTCAAAATAAAAATAATTGTAACTTTCCACTCAAAAATATTTCAGTATCTTCATAACCGGCCTAGATTTCAGAACCCACTGATACTATCAAGATAAGGCCAATACCAAGATTTCGATTTGTGGTAATATATGGTGCATAGGTATGTCACTAAATTGGTTTTATTTTAAAGGTCACAAATACATTTCTGGGCGAGGGTTTGGAAATACTGACACTATCCACCTTTATCACTATTGTTTTGATCCGCATTTGATAATTCGCGATAGAACGAATATACACGGTCAAAAGACGAAAATGGAAAAAAAATTGAAAAAAGTTAATTTATTTTAAGGCCAACAAGCATTTTCCGTTCGTAATAAAATAGTATAGCAGAAAAAGAACATAATCTCGTTATTAAGAATGAATGATGTAAACGAAATCAACTGGCAAAGCTTCGAAGATTTTCGCTGCGTTGATCAGATGATCTCTGCATTTCCTTCGGGTTCTCACCGCGTTTGTTGGCTTTTTTGAAAACAAAGTCGCAAACATGAATTCAAACAACGTTAGTTATGAGGAAATGGCGTTATGATCGGGTCTAACAAGGGAAGGTACCCAAGAGCCACCACGAGATGACGTTCAAACTTGGCAGCGTAACAGAAAACGAAACTTGGCAGCGTAAAAGAAAAGCGATCGTAAAACATTATATTTACGCAGTAATACATTTAATTGTAAGCATTTACTCGCAATATAGCCCCAGTAAAATTTATTAAGTTTCTACTGCGTTGTTAGGCTGGAGGATAGGCGAAGAAGGTACTATATTGCCAATATATCGAATTATTGTCATATCGCAGATGGATTACTTCTAGTCGCTTTACTACCTAGTACTTTCAACAGATATTGTCTCGAAAACTTATATCCGTTGGTGGTGAGTCTAGGGTAGTACTTTCTCTTGTAAGGGAGGAGGTGAGGAGGAAGAGCAGGAAAAAGTATTAACTTAAAATTATAAGGTCACAATGTCCACATTCTTTGTCTCCAAAATTTATTTCTGAACCCCGATAGCTGTAAATAGTATATGCGAAAAGTATTTGTTTTGAATCCAGTGGTAATACATCCAAATCCGAAGCCAATAAATAATTCCTATTTATTTGCGCTCCAATTACCATAAAATATTCGTAAAGCTATCAATTATGATGATGTACTTACACCAAGGGAATTATTTTGCACGAGAAGCATTACCGTGCAAACCGATAAAAAGCTTTTGCCCTCAGTAATTTCGTTCTTTGAGGACGATAATTCAACTCGTGACCAAAGTCATTAAAGTATCCACGCTCAATTGACGCACGTAAGGCACCAAAGATTGATGTGATAATCCTTTTAGAGCTGCTTTGCCTAAAGCACTTTCGTTGTCCGGGGAGTCATCAGCAGCACCGTATAAATATGCTATGTCACTATGCATAGCAATGGTTATAAAAATTGTTTTTTCCTCTTTTCTTAGCCTCTGTATTTAATAGTCAATAAACAAACATTGAAGAAAAAGTCATGCGTCAAAATTCTACTTTATTTTTTGTTCATATACCACTGATTTTTTTCATTTCTTATAACACTATAAATTATTGTAAAACATTGTTACAACCCCTTACTTTGTTTTTATCTTAAAAATATATTCAATAAAATCTATTACAAGTTACGAAAATATATTATAGCCGAACAATGGTTAAATAATTATATCAACACTAAAATCTTATTACACCTTGTATATCAGCACCGAAATTTAGGGAGAGGCATCCGAATTAGCCACATTAACCAATTATAACCCAATTTTGCTTCTCGGTGACATTAAAAATGCATAAATTTTCAGCTCAATTCAGGAAAGTTTTAAATTAAGTGTTCTTTTGAGCTTGAAAGTGAAATGGCAAAATATGTACCTGCCACAAAAATTATGATTGTGTGGAAAATTCTCACATTTTTAAAATGAGAAGTCTTTAGATTAATGCGAAAAATCCACATAGAAAAAATCATTCGCCTTGACCAGGATGCGAAACCGGATCCCACGATTTCAGGTCGAGTGCTTTAGCCTAAGCTACCGAGGCGTCATTCTCCCCTGTGGAAATTTGAAGGACTATACCGGACAAGGTGGCATGGACTGCTGAGCATATGATGCCAAAAGCGGGCGAATGATTTTTTTCTCTGTGGATTTTTCGCACAACTTGTGCATTGCGGGTGACTCTGTTTAGATATCACTGTGGCTAGTAACGGTATTTTAAAATTATTCTTGAAATTTAATTTCTCCCAAAAGGAGGTCTGGGTTAGAAACCCTTAACTGCATGAATTTCTAAATACGTTCAAAACTTTTTTAAATAAAATATATCCAGAAACGCTTCAATTATTACATTGTAATAGCTTTTATTGCTATTTTTTGATTTTTAAGGAAAATCTTCGTATGTATCATGCATGTGATATATGTTTAACGGACAGCATATATTAAAGACAACTTTTTCATTAAATGGATATATATCACATACGATACACATACTCATTGAAAACTTCCCATTGGTGCCCGCACTTTTACTAATTACATGTACCCACGTATACTAGGGTGGGCCGAAAAAGTTTTTTTTTCTGATCAAATTTGCCTTATGCGGGAAAGTTGAAAAATGATATAAGGATCTTAATTAATTTTTACTTGATACTTAATTTTTTTTTCAAATCAGATAATATTAACCACTGCCGCCCGAGCTTTAAAGTTTAACATGTTGCGAAAATTCAGACTGATTTCAGAATCAAACGGTTATGAAGGCTAATTTTATACAAATATGGGATAATGGATAATATTAAAGAGTGGATACATGTTTATAGTTTGTAAAAATGAAATTTGAAGTTTGATTAACAATATCTATGGTTCAAACAATGTCTATGAATAAACGGCAAATTTATAGTAAAGACCACCCTACAACTCATTTTTGCCTTGGTAGAGCATCGTTTCGAAAATTCCATTTTGGAGGATATAAATTGTTTACATATCACTCGGGTTAGTTGTCTTTCGCTCTCTCTAACTCTCTCTTGTTCCTCATGCGGGGAGTTAATTTCCTTCAACATAATTAGAAACTGATCCATTAGCACTTACTGACTGATTCGACAACCACATAGTATACGGGGCGTATCATATCTGATACACCATGCGTTAGAGACGGGGATTTGTACCCTAAAGAAATAACCGTCAATGAGTTCAGTGCATATACGATATCCAATGCAGTGAAGGGTAAAATAGAGAAAGGGAGGATGAAATTCCCAGAGGAAACAGGGGAGGGAAAAAGGCAAGAAAGACTCAGGAAACTCGAAAGGGGAGGAGATAGAATAGGGTGAGATATAAAAAGGTTGAGAGATAGAAAAGGGGAGAGAAGCGATATAAGTTGCAGGAAATTAAGGGGTCGCTGGTTTTTCTCCGCGAGCGTTTCCCATGCTGCGCTGGCCACCCCTTTCTTTTCTTCCGTGAAAACACTCCCTTAGCAACGCATACGGGCTTCATTCCCCACCCTCCATGAATCTCTCCTCCCGTATTTCACTCTCCGAAATTGTTTGAGCCCCCTTTTAGGTAACTAACTTCGCCTCAGCCCCAGTTCTCCGACTCTCTCTTACTTCTTCCATCGGGCTGCTCCAAAGAACATCAGAGCAAGAAATTGCGTGATGAAAATATACTCCGGAAACCTATTTTTTCTGCTGCCCGAGTCGAAAAAAACGCACCTGTAGTCAATGGCTTTAATACTATATTTAGCTTCCAAGGCCTGGTTACTGTTGCTACTGGTAATATTCAGTTGCATTCGTTGGTTGGCGACCTAATATATTTATTTATATACTCTGAGCAACAATACTCGCTTGATCTGATGTTCATTAAACGAAGTGTCGAAGTTGAAGTCATATTATTCATTTACGCTTAACCAGGGTCATCTATAAGTTTACTTTAAAAAACTAACAGGTTATGGGTTACACGGTAAATTTACACGCACCACTTAAATTGTGAATGCATGAACGATTTTTTTGAACCAGAACAGCACATGTAGGAATCCATGAACAAAGTTAGAACGGGCTCTATTTTCCGTTAATGCATTCGCAGAAATTGGGTGGTTACACGTTGCATTTTTCGTTTTCATTAACGTGTTCATACATTTAGATTTTATGGTAATAAATTTTTCCCCTATTCCTAGAGTCACACCTTCACTGTTATAAGGCAAGATGGACCCTATATTTACCCCCACGACACGTGTTCGTTCTGTTCATTCTTCACTGACCGGTAAATGTGAGGGTGTTTCCCGGGAAATTCATTATTACGGCGTCCATAGCTCACGACCCTTGCTCTTCATCTAGCACCCCTTCATCCCTCATTCCCCATGAACGGACAACTCCCACACAATGTTTCACTTTTAAGGGCAAGCCTCGTTCATCCACCTCCACATAAGTTTCCTCGAAGCCCCCATTCTTATTTCTCATTCAAGAAGACTACACAGATCAGTTTTCCTGGGTATTACACATTTACTTATAACACTAATTTTTACAGAGCGCGACCCGGGTTTCAATGAATTATCTTCACCTTCAGGCGCAAATTATGATTTTTTAATCTTATTATTGTTACCTAGTTACCTGATGAATTTTAAAACGCACGCCAGAATAGGGGAAAAGGATGGGTAGTGATATTCATTTATAAGAGTATTGTCCTGACTTACAATCATTTTTAAAATTTCGAACATGCTCCCTTGAGTCCAATTCACGGCGGTCATTGCAAAATTTTAAAATATTCATTTTACAATCGCTCCAATGGCAGTTTCATATTAAGTGTTTAGCAAAATTACTTTATTCATCTTTGTTATTTTTGTAAGCACTTAAATGTTCTTTCTTCCTGATTCCAAAAAATAAAAAATAAGTCGCGCACTGTAAAAAATAAGTGGTATAAGTAGGTAATTATGTGATATCCAGGAAAACTTATAATGGAATACCACAAAGTTAATCAAGAGTTCATCATCATTAGTCAACAATCCTAAGATTGGTTTGACGCAGCTCTCCATTTCTCTCTCCTATCCGTTAATATCTTCATAGCTACATATTTATTCTCTTTTACATCCTTTATAACCTGTCCGATATAACTCATTCGGGGCCGTCCCTTGCCCTTTTTCCCTTCCACTTGTCCTTCAACGATTGTCTTCATCAGACCATCGTGCCTCAAAATGTGGCCAACTAAGTTGTCCCTTCTTCTGCTTAATGTTTTTAGGAGGCTTCTCTTTTCTCCTACTCTCCTTAGCACTTCCTGGTTACTCACACGGTCAATCCATTTTATCTTCATCATTCTTCGGTAGCACCACATTTCGAATGCTTCCACTCTTGACTTCTCTGCTGCTGTCAACGTCCAAGCCTCGCTTCCATAGAGAAACATACTCCATATGTAGCATCTGATGAATTGTTTCCTTACTTCTATGCTGGTATTTTCAGCTGTAAGAAGATTCTTCTTTTTGTAGAAAGCCCTCTTCGCCTGCGCTATTCTACTGTGTATTTCTTTCTTGCTCCGTCCATCGCTGGTAATTCGGCTTCCCAGGTAAGAGAACTCGTTCACCTCTTCAAGCTTATGCTTTCCTAGGTTGATGTTTGTTTAAGCCTCCTCTCTTTTACTGCAAACTAATATCTTAGTCTTCTTTTTGTTGATTTTCTCAGTAATTTCTTTTACACAGATGAGGCCCAATTCCATCACACAGAAGGCTGGCTTCTGTTGTCAGTTCGGTCGAATTTTAATCGGTTTTCTAAAATGTCCGCGGCCCGGTGATGAGTGCAATCCGATCCGCTTTTTTTTCAATAAATTGCATTTTAATGTTTGTAATGGCGTTGAAGGGCATTGAAAAATTATGAATTTGATAAATCACATCATCATGCATAAAACATTCGGTTAACACCCCTAATTATACCTTATTTCCCCGTGAAACTCGGATCAATTTGTCCGTCAGCGACGCGAGTGGCGACTTTTGTAAACACATTTAAATGCATCGTGGTTGACAACACATTGAGAGGCCGACTTGAGGATTCTCTTTTATAGTAATCGTGGTCTCACTCATACAGAACTCCCCTTAGAAATGGAAACCCAAGGACCTAGACAATTCGGAGAGTACCGGAAAGGGCTGTTTGAAAGATAATACCGAAATCTCGGGTTTGGCTCAAGGAATTACCGACATTTAGGTATTAATTAAGGTATGTTTCAGGTATTAAGGTATGTTTAATTTATATGTCGCACTAAGGGTAAGAAAAAAAGACTTTGCTGTTCCACAAAATAAAATATATATTTGCGACCGGTCTCGATACGGCCCGTAGCCGGATTTTTTTCTTACCCTTAGTGAATCATAACAAACACGAGTAACATAGGAACAATTCTTAAATATCAAGCAAAATTGTTGCTCTAAAATAGTCTGACTTTGTTATCTCCTAATAATGCTCCGAGTTGTAGTCTTCCTTCAACATTCCTCCTGCTTAGATTCCAGAATTGCATAAATCAAAATACCGTGTCAGAGATATTGCGAAATACTTCCATTGTAGTATAACTAGTCTTGACCTTTAGAAGTTCTTGGGGGTGCGGTAAACGGTATTTGGTGGGCGATGTTCACAGTAAAAGGTTGCGGAGGTCGAATTAAGCCCTGACCGGTTTCATCTCTTTCATCAGAGGTCCAATAAGAGTGGATTGGAAAATTTCCATGAAAAAGTGGAGGCCAACAGGAAGTAGTTCGCAGAAGAAGAAAAGAGATATTACTTAAAAACACTGCGTGGGGTAAAACTTTTTTTCTATTTTAAAATTCAGAGAGGCAATAAAATAGGAGAGACTATCCTAAAAAATGTATCGAAGAGGAAAAATGCACCTTCGAGGAAAATTATGCATGAAATGAAATTCTATTTCACTCGCAAAAACCCGCTGCCGGTTCTTTCGTGCTCACTAATGCGTATCACGACGAAACTAAGTGGAAAACTTTGGCGCAATAGGAATTACACACCTACGAAGTATTTGAAATTTACGAGACCAAAACGTTTCACTGAGATGCCTTGTGATGAAATTATTTCCGTTCCTAAGCTATCCGATGTAATTATCATCCTAGATATCATTTTTCACCGACAGCCTGAAGAACGTAAGGTATGGTATGGTACTCGTAGGCAACATCAAAAGTAATTTGCAACATAATAATAATTAATTTGTCCTTTTTGGGCGAGGTTGGGACTAGAAAGTCCCATCTTCCACCTAACCCCACGCCATACATGAAATATTTGCAGAGGAATACATTGTCAAGTAACTCTTTAAATTTCTATGTAGTCAAATTAAAACACATAAGATTTAGAAGTATGCCCTTTAAAAAAACTTAACAAATACAAAGTGAACAATGTTATATTTACAGAGTGTAAAAAGATGTGAACAAACGAGGGAATAATCAAAGCATATTGACTTTCGTCCTTCTTGGGAAAAAAACCGTGCAGGAGAACGCCCACACAAAAAGGGGGGCGTGAAAAACCTAAGAAAACCTACTGAGAAAGAGCTAATATAAACGCGGAAATGAAGGAACATGGAGAGGAAGGGTAAGGAGAGAAGGATGAGCGTCGTAATTACCCTGCTCTTAAAGAAAAGCGCCATGTGGACCACGATTTAACGTCCATCTGTAGGACGGAGTTCTTTACTTGATGTACCCTCTACAGCAAACACAAGCAGTGATCGGATAGTGAATATTAATCTCCACCACCGCCCAGATATGATTTCGGACCCACTGAGTGGGAAACCGGCGCTTTAGCTACCACATCAACCTGATACCCTTCACAGAAGGAATTTATGGGAAATTGCTCATTTGTTAATGAGACGATAAAGCTGTGATGCAATTTATACGGAGAAAAACCAAATCGAAAAAAGAAGTTGATTGGATACATAATGCAATCTAGGTTAACATTCATCATTGAAACAAGTTTTTACTTGAAGGAGACGGCAATATTTTTAGCGAAGCGGTATTGATTTACATACCACTCCTTTCGTCCTTAAAAAGTTAACTGTGACGTTACCCAGGAAATACAAAAATTGTGGCAAATAATTTAGCGAATTTGTCACACCGGAAAAAATTGTTGAAGATGTTAGAAAATTATAATTGCGCAACGCCGTAACAAGCTCGGAAAGAGGTCCTGATCTATAAGATCAAAACCAATCGCTTCAAGACAGCGTAACCGATAGTAAATCCAATGTATACTCTATCTCCCAAGTATCTTCCAACAAGAAAGAAACTCTTTCTGGCTTAAAAATGGCTATAAAGATATTGCTCAGTGGTACAGGTTTTTACTGATTTACGTAAAATATAAAACACTACTACAGCTACAAAAATGTCCAATATGCAGCATAAAACTAGTTTATGTTACAAGCTTCACAAACGGGTTGAAATTCCGGTGAAATGCATTGATTCCGTTGAAAGATTTCATGCTCTTCGATCGAAGCAGAAGTGGTGATGAAGATCTCTCGGGATAATCAATAACTGAGATGATTTACGATGCAAGTTTTCACGACTGGGTCTGACAGTAAACCGCGAGCTATACATCATCGTTCACCTGTTAGATATCCCTGGAGGGCTTCATCGATAGCTGCGCTGGTCACCTAGTGACCCACTAAGTCTGGCAATAAGCTATTCAGGTGTCGTACCACTGCTCCTGCGGGGCTAATTGCATATAAAAAAAACTCAAGTCTTTATTTACTTTCCCAAATGGACTTCCACAAGTCTCTCGCTGAGGGCATAATGCAAAAAACAAACATCCACTTGATTCCACTGGAAATAAAATTCGATAAAATAACGTGATAGAATAAAAATAAAATAAGTCTAACAGATGCAGGCGTTATATGGTGGAAGTTCGACATGTTTAAATAAAATAATGAAGAAAAAGATACCGTAGCTCACCAGAAACTGGAACAAGAGGAATGGACCGTCTGATTACTGTGATGGATCATTGGTGACTGTGGAAACGAGACGGATAAGTTGATTATGGTGACCAGGGAATTAATTTGCATTCGTAAAACGCGAGTTGGAGACCGAATTTGAACATAAAAGGATAGGAGTCTAGCTTCCTTGAAAAATTTTCATATTTTCATATCATATTTATTTCCATA
This sequence comes from Ischnura elegans, assembly GCF_921293095.1. Lineage (NCBI taxonomy): Eukaryota > Metazoa > Arthropoda > Insecta > Odonata > Coenagrionidae > Ischnura > Ischnura elegans. The sequence goes on from NC_060248.1 coordinate 106,628,586, forward strand.
GCAACGAAAAAACACTTGGTATATTGGTCTTTTACATCGGGCACTAGGGGTGGCGTATGCTCGACTCTGATCGGAATTATTCAGATCGGTTTTCATTCAGAGCACTTGATTCGGATAGGTTGCAACACAATCGGAATTTGTTGTGCTTGAAAATGTTCACCAGGACGACTCACTAGATAGGCTCATATCGTCGTCGGAATGAATATTTTAAAGCACAACATAATCCGATCGCGACATTAACCAATCGGAATCAATCGACCGGAATGGAAACCGATCGAAATAAATCCGATCAGAGTAGAGCACACACCCATACGGTATAGATGTTCGTGTACGTTTAAATATTGCCTTGTTACACAACCCCGATGTAAAGCACCAATAATTGGTTTATTTTTCGTAGTCATGGAAATAACTATGGCTTTAGATAATTTTTATAGTCATTCCTTAGTTGAGGTGGTTTTTTGTGTTGTATATTTGTATAGGAGTGTGTTTGTTTACAAGTGTATGAGTATGTTTGTATTTGAACGTACACAAAGTAAATGTACTTTTAATAGTTCCGATCAGTGTCGAGCACACCCTTCCTGATTAGGAGTAAACCTATCCAGGCGGGACTTGAATTCGCGATAATCGGTTAACCAGGCGAGGACTTCATCCCGCCTATATCGGGGACGGATAATTGAATTAGCACGGCGATGTCGTGCGGAAAAAGCATAGTAAGAGATGGGGTGTGTGGGAGTGCTCAAGCATCTCTCCAACGTGGGAGTGAAAGAGAGAGAGAGAGAGAGATCCAGACAACACTTCGAATCGAAAATCAGACTGATCTATTCGAGAACCCGTATCACGCTCGACCCGTCGGCGATTCCGTGTCTGGATTGATTTATCACGAAAGAGTGCGAAAGAATTGTCTCGCCCGTGCAGGAACGGCGCCACGGTAGAAACGAAAAAGGCAATGTGAGTGAGGATAGAAAGAGGCACTCGAACATACTAAGAGCGCGTGACGCAAGGGATTCGAGTTCACACACATCTTTTTGCTCTGAAGGATGCCGTGCAATCAGACGAGGATATTCGAATAGTAGGAACAGTTGACCATATTAAGGCCAATAACAGGAAGTTGCTTATTAGAGTATTATTATGTAAGAGTTTAAAAAAAAGGTTAGTAAAGAGCATGATCTGGAGTGTAGCTCTCTAGAGTGCGGAAACGTGGACACTGAGGAAAGAAGACGAGAGAAGATTGGAGGCATTCGAGATGTGGGTGTGGTGAAGAATGGAGAAGGTGAAGTGGACGGAGAGGAGGAACGGCGAAGTGCTGAAGATGATGGGCGAGGAGAGGAGCTTTTAGATGAGATACGGAGGAGACAGAAGGTATGGATGGAGCGAGTACTTAGCGGGGAGGGAATATTGAAAATAGTGTTAGAGGGAAGAATGTTATGTAAACGAGGGAGAGGAAGGAAAAGAATAGGATTTTTAGATAAAATGAAAGGGAGTAGGCTTTATTGTGAAGTGAAGAGGGAAGTGCTTAATGGAAAGAAAGGCTCACAGAATTCCTCTTAAGTACCTACTCCATGGAAACCTACCTTAACCGGTAGAATACTTATATAATAATAATAATAATGGCCGGTTACAAAGACAACATCTGCGATAAATTTATACTCAGAAAATAAAGAAAAATTAGCTTCATATGTTTCGGGGCGTTTATAGATATACGCGTAAGATACTAGATTCGATTCCGAAGGACGGTGGATCAAGATAATTGAAACGCCAACTTCAGATTGATATAAATGCTTTATAACGAAAAAACAGGAAGAACTATCGGATACAACCATTCTATAAGACGTCTTACCTACAGCTGACTGCCTGTCCGCAGCAGCGGAACACGAAGGGCAGTGTCAAAATTTGACTTACTTAGTGAATAGAAGAATGAAAACTTTGGTGGGGATTCTAAATTGTTAAAAAATTTCATACAATAGAAATGATAACTATTTTAAATAAAATTAGACCGAGTAAGTTATGAGGAAGTCCTAAGAAGATTAAGAGAGAACGTAAGCCTCATGAAAATTAATAAGAAGACGGAACAACCTTATAGGCGACATCGTGAGACATGATAGTCTGATGAAGACAACCGTCAATATGGCAAGTGGATGAAAAGAACGTAAAAGGAAGGACAACCTCGGATTGAATATGAATAAGGAACAGACGAAAAAGTATGCGAAAGAGAAGATCTACGTATGTGTGAAAAGATTACTTGAAAGGAGAATTGAGTGGAGAGCTGCGTCAAACCAATGATAGGATTGTCTACTAGTGTTGATGACGAAATAAAATTAATTCTAAATGTAAGGATTTACTATTAACGAGTACTCAAACGCCATCTATTTTCCTTCTGCCTAGATATATTGGTCAGGTGAACTTACGGGAAAAATTATATATTACTGAGCAGTGTCTCGGGTACTTACCAATTGCCTGGGTAAATATCCAAAGTAGGGATCGGAAAGTCCCAATGTCGCTACGAATGCGTAGATTATCTTCTATTTCTATGCATAGAATGAGAACAGAATAATTTAGCTATCAAAATTCTAATCGGCTACTCGGTCGCATTTAGGCTATCACTCAAAGGTTTGAAAAACTGGAGCATTGCACCTGATATACATATCCCTCTGAGCACCAAGATATTGCGTTTTTTTATATTTATGTGAATCACTGCCTCCGATTCGTACAAGCAGTCTTTAAGCCCAGCCATACCAGATGATTGCGAGTGTCATTTCTCAGGCTAGGCTATTCAGAGCGCAGCACACTTGATTAATAAACTTCCTCGTATTGAGAAAAATTACTGGCGGAAATTTTTTACTACCTCTTATTATAGAATAGAATCATAAAAAAGTCAACCTTGATGAAGAGATTCGCACACGTGTCGTAGGTATAAAAAAATCTTCCACGGGCGGAGAATCGAAAAAAAACTAACTTCCGGGCCTAACCCACTCCAAGTAAAATAGAATTTACGCATTACATAGTCTTTATTGACGGGATAAAATTGGGCGAATGATTGCATCGCAAAATTTCAATATTTTCAGACCATTGAAGCGACGAAATAAAGGTCGGGGTAAACAAGTTAGATGAGGAAATTCGTCCAACACCGATAACAATGACTTTATGAAGATATTCCGTAACACGAAATTTTGTGAGCAACATTGATTATTCGGAGCTGGGAATTGGGGAGAATGTTATTTATTTATTTGTCGGATTTAGCGACATGAAATCCAAAATAGGCATGTCGATGATGATTGGAGCCATAGGTGGATTTATGGGAGTGGGCTGGGGCACGTACGCTGAAAAAATAGACGATATTTTTTACAAAAAATATTTATAAATTTTATATTTTAATATGAAACTTATTAATATATACATATTAATTACTTTTATATTAAAATTAAGACAATATTTCTTAAAGTAATTGTTGCATTTAATTTTTAATCCTAAATATGCAGTAATGTATACGGAAAAAACTCAAATTTGAGCTGCCTATACTTTTACCGTAATGAAAAATAATCAATTTACACGCAAAATTTAAAATAGATTTATTTGAACTGATTATACGCATATACAAGACGAATATATCTTATGATATAAAAAAGTTATAGGGGGGGGGGGCTCTGCGCCCCCCGTATGTATCTCCGGCCTCGGTGGCGCCGGGGTTAAAGTCCCCGATTGCTAACCTAGAGGTATCCAGGGCATGCATGTTTGTGATTATTAATCAAATTACTTGTAAGAGAGGACAATGCTGTCCTAAATTCGCTTGAAAAATAGAGACGAAATTATTATAAATTATGTATCCGCCACTGAAATATGAGAGGACTGTTTACCTGTCAGACCCCTCCACGAAAAATCCTAGATCCGACCTTGATTGCAGCTTGGAATAATTCCAGTCAGCGAACTTAGGAACCGAACGAAAAATAGGCTCTGAACAGATATCAAGGTATACGAGGTGTTTTAGGAGGAATTTGCAATACTTCAGGAGGTGGTAGGGGAGAAAATTTTAAGCATTTTCTGTCCATGACAATGGGGTCGCAACCCCTTTGTTACTGAGCAATGGCAACGCAAACATTTTTTTTCGTATGCACTTTGAAGTTACATAAAAATGGTTTTTCTTGGGCATATAGCCTTATCGACATTTTATTTAATACTGTAGATGTTTAAGGATATTTAAGCTTAATTAAACGAAAGCTTATTGTGAATGCTAAAAATACGATTGCGCAATCTCTCACTTTGAGATTAATTGTTTCATGCATTAATAATTGTCCATTTTCGTCCAACCTTAATAATTTAATGTCAAAAAATAATAGTCCAATAATTATTTAATGTCACTAATAGTAGGCATTATTGTGAATTTAAGGGGGAAGTACATTACGGGAGGAGAGATTGCTACTTAAATACTCCATGGAATCTTATCTTAATTGGTAGAAAGTTTTGAAAATAATAATTCAAACACCCGAAATGATGCTGTTATGTCACAGCAATGGTCGTGGAAAAATGAAATTTCTGTGGAAATACAAATTTCGAAGCTATTCAAGATGGGTAATACAAATTTCAACAAATACCTACTCCGAATACTCTGTCAATTACTAGATATTAGCCCCATGTTTTTAAAAAATGCGGCAGTATTGAGTCCTCTTTAGGCGTGTTCCACAAGGTTATTACCACCCACCCGTTTTCTTCTGGGAAACCATATCCTCCGGCAAGATTACTCAGGTCCACTCTCTTTCTCCTCATGACAACCACTTCTTCCATCTTCCCCCCTTTCCCTTCGTTTCCTTTAAACCGCATCTCTTCCCTCCCCTCTCTCCATCCCCACAACATTCACCCTCGACTCCACCGCGTCTCCCCCTCCGACCCGTGTATTGATCAGCTTGCGAGGGTGGATTCCCCGACACACACACAAACTGAGCGGGAGGGAAGCCCGCTCTAACTCACCCCCCACCTCCCCTCCTCCACCTCACCCATCCCCATCCCTCGACCCTTAAACTCCCCAACTCACCCCCTCCGTCATTATCTCCACCTAGCATAACCCTCTACTCAGGGTGTATCAGGAAGAATCTGCAATACTTCAGGAGGTGGTACGGGAGGTAATTTTAAGCATCCCTTGTCCTATGAACATGGGGTCTCAACTCCTTTAGTTACTGAGCTATGGCAATGCACACATTTTTTTGGATGCACTTTGCACTTCCCATGAAAACTGTGTTAAAATTCCACTGAGAAAAAATCATTTGCCTTGACCAGGATTCGAAGCCGCATCCCCCGATTTCTGGTCGAGTGCTTTAGCTAAGCTACCGAGGCGTCATTCTTCCCTGTGGAAATTAAAGGGCTACACCGGACAAGGTGGTATGGACTGCTGAGCATATGATGCCACAATCCAAAGGGATTGCATAGGGGAGGCCCCATTCCATCCCACAGAAGGCTGATTTCTGTTGCCACTTCGGCCGCATTATAATCGGTTTTCAAAAATATCTGCGGCGTGGTGATGAGTGCAACGCGATGCGCTTTTTTTCCAGTATTTTGCATTGTAATGTTTTTAATGGCGAGAAATATCAATAAAAATTTATCAATTTGATAGACCACATCACCATGTACATGAATTGTGGTTAACAACCCTATTCATACCTTATTTCCCTTGAAACTCGGATCAATTTGTCCGTCAGCAACGCGAGTGGCAACTTTTGGAAACCCATTTAAATGCGCGGTGGGTGACAATACATTTAGAGGCGGTTTGAGGATCCTCTTTTGTAACATTGGTGCCACAAGCAGTCCAAATCTTGCGCACAGCGCCACAGCCGGAGAGCATATCCAATGAAAACGTTTATTTTTGTGTATCCAGCATTTTCGGCATTTTATTTAATGCTCTGGATTTTTAAGGATATTAAATAATTAAGGTAGGACGAAAATTTACGGTTGTAATTGTCTGAAACAAATAATCCTTGAGCTTAATGAAACGGTAGTTTTGAGCGAGTATCAATGATACGAATGAGCAATCTTACCCATTTTGAGACTAATTGTTTTAGCGAGTAAGTCACTTTGACACTTAGCCTCCTGGCTGGCACTCGTTTTAAATTTATCACGTATAGAGATACCCACTATCTTCCAAATTCTGTTTCCACAAGCAGTAAAATCGATCCAGGAAATTCCCAAAAATGCTTTAAATTGTCTCCCCATCCACCTGCTACTGTACTGCATATTCCTCCCGAAACACCCTCTATATTACTCTATTCCTCCACTTGTTCGCAAGCACAACCACAACGGCCCAGTATTACAATATCTCTTAACTCCCACTTAATAACCCTGTCTCATTTCTCCCCAAACCATCTCATGCCTCGCCTCCAGGGCACCGATTCTCATTCGAAAGTCGATTACGTTTCAGTCACTTAGTCAGCCTCCTGGCGGGTGCTCGTTTTATTTTTATCATCTACATCTACAGACTGCCCCGCAAGCCGCATACAAAAGTGTGTGGTATGTGGTGTAAAGACATCAGCCATCCACACATAAAAATCAAATGCTCCTATAAAATTACTACCAGCGTTTATTTATGCATTTTATACTTCGGGGAAACCACGAATTCCCACATCTATCCATTTGGCTAAATATATTTCTCTTAACCCCTTCCAATTCGATTAATTTTCCGAATATCGTGCTCCTATTCTCTATTTATTTTTCTGTGGTTCTCTTTTAAATGGTAAGTAATGAAATGATAATTTTGTAATTTGTAATCAAAGCAGAAACGTGAAATAAAATGTGATTATTAAAAATGGAGAACACAGCTATCGCTACTGGAATAAAATCATTTAAATCCTTCAAATGCATCATTTTTCATGAAATACTAATTATTTATGCATATTATGTATGCTTTAAAAATTTTAACATTTCAAAATAATTATATTGTTCCTCTAAATAGTGCTAAAATTATGAAAATTCGATGACGAGATACACTCGTCATTGCGCGGTTTGGCGTCGAAAGTTCATGACGAGTTAGACTCGTCATTACAGAGGAAGGGGTTAATTTATCCCTTCTGTCGAACCTGGAAAGAAAGTGGACGGTTTTCGTAAGTAATTTTGATCATACTATTCTCTTTGAACGAATTCACGCATCAATTAATTTTTTTATTTCATATTCATTAGCCTTTAATATCCTTAGGGATCGCGGTAGCCTATTGGTCATTGCGCTAGGCTGCCGATCAAATGAAACCAGGTTTCAAGCCTCGATGCCTGGCCTGGCCAAAGAAAAGGAGCTGGCTCACCTCTGGCTTGGTCTGAGGTGAGGTCTATCCTTAGGGTGAATCCGTTATTTAATAACGGATAATAATAAGGCGTTTAGGGGGGAGGTATTCAAGCCTATTCTCATCAATATTTAATTGAGTCCCATTACATTTTTTTTCAATATTTTCCCCCATCACTGCATAAAAATTGAGTGGTAAACAAAACACTTTTAATAAACTAAGTTTTACTTGTAATCTACTCTAAACTTCGCGCGGGAAACCGTTGCATTTGAGAAATAGTAATCTTCAGGTGGATCAACAATAAATATTAGCATTCAGAAGATCTCGCCTTGATGCATATGACCCCGTAAATAAGGCAATTATCAATTAACCCTGAGCAAATTTTTCGTGAAGGGCATCTCCATAGGAGAAAAAAAATGACCAGCACTTTAAATGGGTATAAGGGCCAAAAGAGGGTCACGCGAACACAATTACGAAAGCGAACTCGAAATTAATGTATTAGATCAAGGGTCATTGCGTGACTTGGGGAAAACCGTCGTGTCTCTGCCGAATTTTTACCAAGGCCGTGTGAATATTATTCCAGGAAAATTTCAAAATGTCCGCTAAAAATGATACTTGAAAAAAAAAAACGCAGACGGCCATTTCATACGTGTGGAACAATGGTGACCAATAGTCACTAGTATTTGAAAAAAAAACTTTGGCCGAAGTCAAAGATGCGCGAAATATAATTTTTGCAGCAGAAAAAGGAAAATTTTCCACGACGGGAAAAAGAATATTGCTCAAGAAGATATAAAAAAGTTTAATATTTCATAGTTAAATTTTAAAATCTTAATTAAACGGCCATTTATTAGGTGTGGAACAATGATGATAGATCGAGGCTCGATAGTCTACGACTTATCTTTGGCCGAGGTCAAAGATATGTCGAATATAATTTTGCAGCGGAAAAACGGGTAATTTTCTAAAACGGGAAAAGGGTCATTTTTTTCAACTATCTTTGAATTGTTCTACCGTTTTTTCGCAATATTTAACACTTAAATTACGACTTGAACCTTTTCTTCATCGTCTAGAACCAAGGCTCCAAAGTATACGACGTCTTTGGCCGAGGTCAAATGTGTGTCTAATACCATCGAACATGTGTTATATGCTACGTTGCAGCCGAAATAACTGATCAAATTACACTGATCAACAATGATTGATCAAGACGGTAGAGAAAGGTTTAAGTCATAATTTATTTACAGAATTTTGCACAAAATAAGAAAAATATAAAGAATAGATTCCAAGGATAAATTTTATAATGAGAGAATACATGGAGCTGTTAGGAATTCTAGTACCGCCTTTCCATAGCCCATAACCTTAAGTAATGTATGAAGCACCCAATACAACAAGCATTCAATCGGATTTTTCGGGCGGACGAACTCCAAGAAAATTCCTTAAGGCTGTTTCTGAACCTGCCAAACGGTACTATATTCATTCCGTAAGCATACTGGAAATTACATCAAACACTCGAGTAAAAAGCAGAGAGAAGAAAGATCTATTTTATCAGTAGATAACTTAATATAAGTGGTATATTACTTTTAATAACGATCCCCATAAAAACGACGGGAGCCGCGTTCATTATCACATTATTTACAAGAATGTCATGACGGGCAGAAAGCAGTAGACGCCATTTATATCAAGCCTTATCCGTTTCACTACCCCTGTCTATCCATCACCCGTTATTTTACCTCTTGAGCACACGTCTGGCAGCGCCGCAATCCCTTATCAATGACATTTATGCCCCTCTCACGACTAGAGACACTCTACATTGCAGGCAGCACGAAGCTCAGCCGCTCAAATTTCAATAAGGGAAGACACACGTGACACCATAGACACGCACGAGGTTCACAACTTTAGTGATATTACGGGCACAAGATGATATGCAGCATGGAGGAATGCAGCATAGGCACCGTTGTAATGGCGAAGGGTTTCAAAAGGACTTATCTTGTCGATGCCTTTGACATGTGAAGCTGGATTCTTAAAAGTCAGAGGGTGAGAGAATCTAGACGACATTTATTATCGCCGCTTCAAATGTAAATGCGGGCAATTCTGTGATACAGATACAACAGCGTCGCAGTACCAAACCCAGTTCATTTCATTAATGCATTAAGCAAGACGAAGTTCGACGGGGATAGGTAACTAAACCTCATCTTAACTGCCCCCATGGGAGATTGAAACTTTTATGGAGAAAATGATGTTCACCATTAGAGCCACCCTCAAGTCTGACATGAATGCTTAGTGAATAAATTAGGAAATCTGATTAGTCTATTTCAACGATAATAAAAGTATTTAATATCGTTTCATTATTCAAAATTGATAGGTAACATACAGTGTATTATCTTAGTTACCATTAATAAAAATGTGTCAAAATTCTAGTTTCTTCTTTTAGCTAATTTGCAACTGAATTTTTCTTTATTATTTATTATATATTATATTTGCTGTAACATTCTATTTACTTTTTATATATCAAAATTATATATTAATTTCCATTTATAGCCCTTATAAAGCTTAAAAAAAAGCCACAACGTCGGCAAATATTGCAGTATTTTCAAGACCTATATTCCAAGATATTTATTTAACAATAATTTAAGCATACATAATTAAAGCATTTATATTAAAGCATTATAACTATCAGCAAAAAACCTATAATCTCGAAATAAACCTCTTTAGTTCAGTGCAAGCTCTTCTTATTATACATTATATAATTTTTCTTCCGAAATCGCATAATAAAATCAATAAATGGGAGTATGCTTAGTTACGCATAAGAAAATTTTAACTCCCATGAGATATCATTATTCAAAATAGCATATTTTCCGAATACCTGATAATGTATACATCAATAAATAAAATCATTATTATTTCTCAGTAACTTTCGCGTATTTAATTTGAAATGGGATAGCACTCATTAGGATTATTAGGATGACCACCACAACAATCGTTTTGTACGTAAAAAGAGAGCAATTTAAAGTTTTTTGCACTGAAATATTCCATAGTACACAGCCTGTTTTAAATGACGTTTTTTAAAAGCTTGTTCCCAAGTTCTTCTGTAGTAAATCACCGTATCGATCTAGAGAAATAATTTGAAAGTCCGACGGAATGACCCGAAAACAAAAAATGCTGGGCAATTAAATACTCGGGAAACACTTCCAGTGACCAAAACTTGAGTAGAGACTTATTCCGATCCTATCGGCATATTTGCTCCATGTTTTCTGAAAATTTTCGAATGAAGAATAGTCAGAATTCGGAAATCTAAAATGTATACATTCCCTAACAACCAAAACGACTCTTTGAATGCAAAGACTTACTGGAAATAGATTCCCTACATTTGAAAAACGACAGTCTAGAACCCTCATGCAGAAACGGAGAAAATAAAAATGCTATAAACTTCCCTTTATGAATCAATCCCACTGTTAGGAGGAGGATTCTGTCGAAGAAATGTGCTTCAAAAGCCTAAAAAAAAACAAGTTCACATTTTTCCGACACGGGATTTAAACATAATGATCATGGAGAAGGCCTAAAATACTTTCAAGTTCACTTTTATAACTTCGTAAAACAGCCGAAAGAAAGCAACCGGCGTTCTCTCGTTTGATCAAAGTTACATCAAAGAGTTTTCGGAGCTGGTTATCTTAAAAAGACTCCCTCTCACCGATAAAAGTAGGAGTGGTTGAAAACATGAGGAAAAAGCGACGCAAATACTGAGCTGGATGAGTCAGGATGCAAAGATCCCAAGAGACTTGGAGGAAAACGCCCGTCGTGATTTAAAACATAAATTGACTTTTACACAATATTTTTGCCGTAATGAAAATCCCTTATAAAATGAAGATTGCGTTGTTGCTGAAAGTTGCTTATTAGAACTCTTTTAATATTCTGGCCTTTAAAAATTCAAAGAACTACTGGAAACAAACTGGAACCGTAAAACGGGGTACTTTGACATTGAGTTTATCTGTTACAGTTTTCGGACCTACTTTGACAGAGTGCCAAGTACAACTAACAAGAGGTGTGTTCAGAAAAAACGTTAGTTCTTTAATATCGCTAGTTTGAAGTTCGGAGAGTCCAACTTTCGAAACATTTATTTTTATTTTGGTGTTTATTGTTTTAGCACTAATAACACGACGTGTATTCAGATTTTTTTTATTTCGCTGGTTTGAAGGTGGGAGAGTCCAACTGTCAAAACATTTGTTTTATTTTAGTGTGTATTGTTTTAGCACCAAAAAAAACGAGGTGTGTTCAGAAAAACAGTAACTTTTTAATTTCGCTCGTTTGAAGATCGGAGAGCCCAACTTCCAAAACATTTAGTTTATTTTTATTTTGTTATTTATTATTTTAGAACTAATAACACGAGGTGTATTCAGAAAAAAACGGTATTTTTTTAATTTCGCTGTTTTAAAGTTCGGAGAGTCCGACAGTCTAAACATTTGTTATGTTCTTGTTTTTCAAAATGTTATATTTTTATTATGTTGGTGTAATTTCCCCTGAAGCACGATAAAATTTTCAGCTGCATTCATTGTTTACTTTGTCTGTGGCAGCCGCTACGGTTAACGTGATTTTATGCCCTCGGCTTGCACTTTATTGCGTGTTCGTTGATTTTTGGCCAAAAACAATACTGTTACGATGCCCAAGCCTCCATTTTCACCAGAAATGGCTCAGTGTGACTTTTTCCTTTTTATAAAAACAAATAGAATTAAAAGGCCGTCGTATTACAAGCACATATCACATTCAAAGCTAATCACTGAAAGAACTAAAGATTATCTCAAAGATAGAGTTTAATAAATGTTTCGAGGATTTGTAAGATGAGCTGGCACAGCGCATAATATCTAATGGGGACTATTTCGATAGCGACAATATAATTGAACGAATAAAGAAATACTTTTTTTCAAAAATCTAAAATCCCCGTTATTTTCTGAACACACCTCGTACAGTCAGCAATCCTCTATTTGAACTCAATGTAACGGAACATTGTCCCTACAATGTTAAAACATATACTTCCATCAAGCTGCTTAAAGGCTCCACTAACCCTGCCTTTGAATTCGGGAAGACAGATTTCATTAAAAGTTACAAATTTCTGACAAAATTCGATGGGGGGGGGCTGAGATCCCTCCCCGCTAAAATCTTCCCCTATGCCCGACCCCTGGGCACGTTAAAAAAAATCACAGGAAAAAGGCTGGACAAGAGAACGAATTCACTGAAAAATATACACGGTTTCTAAGGAATTGGGTCGATAGGTCAACCATAGCGGCGCTTCGGAGAGGACATATGAGAACAGATACGGTCATACTACCCACACGGGAAAATCCCACTCACTGGGTCCCTCGAGTAATGAAAATCGAGCGCGTGAACCCCTGATTCGCTAGATCGGAGTAATGAGATTACATGTATATACCTACATGACTACCTGAATCAGCCCGTTCGCAATTCACCCCCAGCTGGGAGCGGACGCAGCGAATGTCGTCTATGCGATGCATTGCGATTCATAGAGCTTTCCTAGAACAGGTCTTGGATATCGGAGGGGATGGTGGACAAACTGCGTTAGTACGTGAACGGAATTCCATGCCACCAACGACTGACAAGAACAGGTAGGAGTGTATGTTAGAAGGAGTAAATCAAATGACTTTCTGGAATACGGTGACCATTAGGACAATAAACCCTACTCTAAACTTAATGTGTACGTATACGGAAAAAAAAGTTTAGTTAAAACCATCGAATTCTTATGGAATTTATCAAACTTTTCGGTTCATGTGGCACATTGAAAAATTCAGCAACAATTACCAAACCAGTTTGATAAATTCTATCAAACTGGTTTGGTAATTGTTACCGAACTGGCCACAGCAGTTCGATAGAAACTACCAAAATCAAAAGCATAATAAAACCGACGCATCGTGCACATTTGAAAGATTTTCCATCCAGAAAAAGCATCATTCTGATTAAAAATAATAAAATTAAAAGTATAACGTAAGTTTCTGCAAAAGAAATACAAAATAAGTGGGGAAAAAATACGCCTGCACGGAGCATTGAAGGTGAGCCCCTCGCGTGGTAGAAACGAACTCCAACCAAATTTGCATAACTATGTAGAGTTTGATAATTTTTACCAGTCAAGCAGGATCCTTCGTAAAATTAATCGTAACTTCGAAAAAAGTTACCAAACTCTGAATCGTATTGAATTAATTCAGTTATTTTTACCAAGGTCTTTCGTACAATTGACCAAATTATGAAATATCAAAATGTTTGATGAAATATATCAAGAGCGTTTGGTAAAATAAAACAAGTGCTTAATGATTTACATCAAAGTTTAAGTATATTTAACAAAAATACTCCCTATCACACCAGTTTGATAGTTTTAATCAAATCTTTTTTTCCGTGTGTGTACCGTAGTTGACAGCAGATAACAACACCATGGGCGGAGTTTTGGGGGGTCCAGGGGAACCTGGTCCCCCTACTTAAATATTAATCTGTCTGAAAAAAGCGCGAAACTTGCAAGTACAATGAAATCAAATCCGTCAAAATTTTGAACAATTATTGGTCTAAGATAATAAGTAAAATGCTGTTTATAGAGGCTAATTTGAAAAACTTTTCCATGGGTGGCCCCGGGGACACACCCGTTTCACTGGGGGGTTTTCCATCTCCCCTCAACTCCCGGTAGAATTGCTGCCCCCCATATAAAACTGTATTCTCCGTCCATGGATAAGACGCACCTTTTTTTCCAAAATAATTTCTAAAAAAATTACCTGCGTCTGAAATGTAATTGTTTGACCTCTGTTGGTTAATGTTCAATACTGGATCCATTACATTTATACCTATCATGTTTACTAATATATTTTCACTATTTAATTGAAGAATGTTACTGTTGTTATTACCGACAAGATTGCGCTTATTTATAATTTATGTGTTATTTTTTATATTATCCTCACTTATGCGATATCGAAGGAGTTGGGAGCGAGGTATTGAATGAGCTTAATCGTAAATTTTTTCGTAAGAAAAATATTTTTTATGTAAACGTTATCACGACAAAATATTTTCAAGTAAAATGTATGAGGCAAGCGTCCACTGTTATGTTTAGTTCGTTACATATTTAATTCTTGACGATGATAATTACTCATTTGCGAGATTATAAATTATTACCAGGTCCAGGTTATTAATTTAGTTACCGACTAAAAGAATAATTGTCACGCTAAGGATTGTCTCTATCGTCAACCTGTCCAATGATACTAGGTATATCCCGAGTTATATGCCGATCACATTTCGGGTAAAGAATTTCACACTCAATAGCTATTTACATCTGACAACAAAAGGAAATTTAAAACCAACACGTTTGTAACACATACGCGGACAAAAAATGGACAGAAAAAATATACAGCACAAAAGACAAATAACACACCGCCTGGCTCTACAAATGTACTTAACAAATAGCATCGAAAAGTCTTAAGACGACCCAATTGTTGCAGGGCCTCTGAGAGCTGAGCGGGGTCCTAGGTCAAGGTACTGGTGTTGAGGCCGTTTCTCCACAGGGCAAGTAATTTCACAGCCGCGCGCGTGTATGAAGGTGCAGTCAAAAATTCGTCGTGTTATGTGGTGAATTGCCGGAACACTTGCGGGAATGCGTGGACGTGACGTGGCAAAATATCCCGTTCTAACTTCGTTCATGCATTCGAACGCTACAGTGAGAAATTCGATCTGACTACGAATTAAATCTGACGTAGTTCTAACATGTGTGATTGCGTGCCCGGTGTGAAAAGGCCTTTATGACATGCGTTCCTTCATATGCCTCACGCTCCGCGGTGGTTATTGAAATATTGGCCTCGACGAACTTCGAGCCCGAGGGATCAGAATTGGACTCGTGGTAACGAACAAAATGCCTTAAATTATTCTATGTAATAGAGCACTGATAGCTACCTTCCTCCGGGCTCTTTGATTCCGAAGACAGCGAAGTTCACTTCACTCCAGGAATAGAGGACCTCGGCCACCATGCCTCACGGTCTTGACGCGATTACAACAGGCGTACGAATCCGCTATAAAGGCACACTACTAGAATCAGACTCGCGTGCCGGTATCACGTGATGGCCGCATGATGTCTCGTATTTCGGAAAGGAGACACCTACCTGCATGGTGCCGGCTACAATGTCTCCTAAGTCATACGAATGGTCAAACAATGACTTCGAAAGACTCAGAGACGAATGCTAATAGTTCCGTCTGAGTTCGAATTACATCTGAAAGACGGTATCATCTTCGCATGGTGGCTCGTAACACCGAACTGCACCCTGTGTTACGAACCGCCAATATACAAGAGAGAGAACACTTCGTCCACTTCCACAGATTTTTTTCTTATCGCGACATGTTTCGTTAGCGATCTAGCATCGTTTGAAGTATTGTTGTTAAGTAATTACATCTCATACAATAATTCGAAACGGAGCGGAATTTTAAGGTGCGTTTACACTTTGTAACATGTTATATAAACAAGTTACATATAACATATTTTAAGAAAAAAATACAAACCCGTGTAACAAGTTGCATGTAGCATTGTGTTACAAAACAAAAATTTCTGTTGTATAACAAGATTTTGGGGTCCCGCACGAAGTGGGAAGAAGTGTAACATGTCACAGAAAGGAGGTGAGGCGCATGGTGGGGATAGCCAGTTGACGGGTGGGCTATGATTGAATCTGTTACATATTATTTGTGCATTTTTGGCTCCGCTGGACTCTTGTTATTTAAAAAATTTTACAAGTAACTTGTTACATATAACTTGCTTATATAACATGTCATACAGTGTAAACACACCTTTAGAGGAGAAGGGTCTGGGTGCTGTGGCGTAGGATGGATTTTGAAATAGGGGGGGGGGAGGGTTACCGGAGATTTAGGTCCCCTTCCGGGGTGTATGGAACATTCCACGGTAAAGGGGGATAGAAACCCGGGCTCAAGGGGGGGGGGGGTTGCGAACCGGAATCCGTCCCCCTTCGTGGCTACGCCACTGCTGGGATTTAAAGAGTATTTTGGTCGTCCACGAAGTAACGCCTTATCATATTGAGTTTTTTTAGATATCTCTCATACGAAACACTGCGTGCAAGTGCTGGTTAAACAAGTGATGTCAACAAATCAGCCATTCCGCTGTGCTCTTGGCATTATCTCTGAAAAATGAATACGGAAAATTTGGCAAGGAACAAAGGTTTAGGAAAACAGTAAAAAAAACATAAGTCAGATGAATCGCAGGCTGGCAAAAAAAACGGATGTTTCAATATAAATGGCGGGGTTTTCACGCGGTATAATATTTATTACACTTAACTTAAAGCTTTAAATGATATATTACACAAAAGAGCAACTCAAACTTCTTTGTTTGTTGACAACAAGAAACACGTGCACCCAATATTTCCGCCGCCATCCGTAGGAAAGCGTTCGCAACAATTGCTCGAGAGATACCTACTAATCAAGGGAAGAACACACATATTGTCTTGAGGTGTGCCTTTTGAAGAATGGAGGTCACATTGAACACTTGGAGGGCATGGTGCATAGGCGCACCCAGTGAAGGGTAAAGGGGGGCAGCTCCCCCCCCCCCCTTGAAGCAAAATTCGCAAATGTCTTCAAGCAAAATCACTATTTAATTGAAACGAAACTATTCAACAAATTTTCTTTAAAGCCACGAAAAATTATATGTATTTTTATAAAATATGTAATTAAAATAAAACTATTTTTTCAAGGAAATAATCTTATAAACTAAAAAAGCGCTGTTATAATTTTCTTAAAATGTTGGTTCCATTCACCTTTTCCAAGCTAAAATGTCACGACCTGGCTTGCCCCCCTCCTAGACCATGGCTTGCCCCCCTTCCTAGACCATGGCTTCCCTCCCCCCCTAGTTATGATCCTGGGTACGCCCTTGGTACAATTTAAAACTATTATATTTGCTCTTTCATTTTATGCATGATTTATAGTTGCATGTTTAGTGTAATGAATACTGGAAAGCGTTAAAACCCTGCAATTCATTTCGAAACATCCGGTACTACATGTTGCGGTTGACGTTAAGTGCCTCGACAAAGACTAAGCCGACTCAAAATCACCTTCCCCCACACAAACACCGTTCGAGCTAAGCCACTTCACCATCCCAACCGCGGCACAGCGTGAGGTGACGAGCAAAAAAATCGATTCGTTCTCTCCCGCAGTCGCAGGAAAGAGAACACGAGAGGAAATGAAAGACTATAAGGTGACCAAGATATACAACGAGCGACGAAAGGCTTGAGGCAACTCAGACAGACGGCAGGAGCAGAATGATTACTTGGGGGGATGTCTTACTGCTGCCCTGTCTTCGAAGGCGATGACGATATGGCGACGGTAAGGCTTTGTACACGGAATGGGGAAGGACATAGTGTTTTTATTTCGCGACTTGCACGACGCTGCGGCGGCTCCTTGATTAAATTGGGCCTGAAGAAAAAACTGGCAAGAAATACAGGGAGTTTCAGGAGGAAAACAAAATTATACGGCGAATCATCGGTGCTCCATGGTTTACCAACAACAAGAACATTCGGAAAGATCTTTCATCGACCCCTATTTTAACATTAAGTATCATAATTGCACTTAAAAAAAATTGAAAAATTCTATGCTAATACAGATAATCCTTATTGAAAAATTTCTGGGACTATCTCCAGTAAAACCTAAATATAGATTCCCTAAATGAGCCATAAACCCCACCCATATTCCCAATCCATAATTATCTCTAACCACTATGCCATGATTCAATTAAAAATATAATCAAGTAATTTTTTTGCTGTCTGAAACCAATTAAAAAAGCGAAACACCCAGGAGACAGCCAGATTAGGCTGGGAACATCGGAATACCAAATCAAGAGATATACGTGCGAGTGCGAATCAGTAATACATAAGGAGGTGGGGGAGACAAATTTTAGCATTATTTTTGTTCATAAAAAAGGGATCGCAACTACTTTAGTTACAGACCTATGGCAATGCAAACATTTTTTGATACACTTTACAGTTTACAGTTACCATGGAAAAGTTTTTTATTGGGTATTCAGCCTTATCATTTTATTCTATTTTGAATTTTTAAGCGCATGAAAAAAATTAAGTTGGACGGAAATGTTTGATTATAATTGTCTGTAACAATTAAAATTTTAGCTGAATTAAACGAGAGCTCTGAGTGAGTCTCAACAATACGATTGCCCAACATCACCCATTTTTATATTAATGATTAATGATAAGATCGGCAATTCAGAAAACTCTGCCGATTAATTGCTAGCCTGCAACATTAAAAAAATAGTTAATGTAAATATTTATCTCTAAATGGATATCAGTAGCATAAGGGGTGGTGTCAATGACTGCAGTTGTGGACTCACCGAAAGCAACCAATACTACAACATCTATACGTAGGCGGACTTAGGGGAGGGGCACGTGACCCCTCCCCCCAGACGCTTTTAAAACAGACACGATTTTTAACACGGATAGCATAACGTTAGTTTTTTGTGTATTCATCTACATCTACATAATACCCCGCAACCGCCTAAAAGGCATGTAGCAGGGGGTGTTAGGACAACGGAGTATCAATCCTTTAATATCATATTAATAACTTTCACATTAAAATATAGAGAATATTTCGTAAATAAATTGTTGCATGTTGTTCTTAATCTGAAATGTGAAAAAAATTCTGCATCGGCCCTTGAAATTGTACAACAAGTTGTCAAACGCTTCAAGTTCGATTATTGAAATTAAACCTCAGCCTACATTCCAACAGAATGGAATCGATATCTGATTCAGACAGAAAATTCAATTAGCCGCTTAATTAATCCAGCCGTGCGATAAGTGTCATATCTGAAAATATGGGTGAGCTAGATCGAGCCTTTTATTGAGTCAGGAGAGGAAAATTAAGGGATAGATTTTAAAGAAGCGAAGTGGGCGGTCATAGCGGTAAACGAGGATCAAGAGGACTGAGGAGGCATTTGCGAAAGGAAGGCTGTTGAGTGAGCAGGCGAACTAGGTAATTGAAATGGAAAGGTATTCTTGAAATGAAATGAGGAGAAGAAGCATTTGCTGAATAATGAATGGATTCTAGCCACAAAAGAGGGATGAGTTACATCGGAATACTTGCAAATGATACAGCAATCATTCATACGTCATTGATTCTCTCAGACAGAGGCGTAACTATGGGGGGAAAGGGGGGGATGAGAAGGATAGATCCCCCCCTACCAAAGCCTCAATGAAATTAAAAAAATATTTTAAAATTTCGTCTAGTTTTGACATATAATGACTGAATCTGCTTAAAGTTAAATTGTAAATGCCAAAATGATGTAAGATGTATTTCCAGGCATGTAATCTTTCAAACATTTTCCCGGACCTCCCGTTGCCTGGGAGATGAATCACTCTCCCCGAGCTCCCCCAAAGCATGTTCCTAGTTACGCCACTGCTCTCACAAATATTGAAGCGATTTCTAAACGATGGCAGTGTAAGATTCCAAATATTGGGTACTTAGAAGACAGTACTTCGCGAATTTCCGAGAGGTATCGCAACTTTTAAGATCGTGTTCTTTTTATAAAATCATATTTTTATCAATACTTTCGTGTTGTTCGGGCAGGAGACAGAGAAAAGGACAAACACCAAACTGCTACCTGTGGCTCATAACAGCATTGAAATGCTTTTGTCAACCTAGGATCCTTGAAGTGGTTTTTACCAGGGTCGAGATTGACGTCACTCCTTAGACATTGCGTTTTCTGAAATTGAGTTGTTGTTAAAATCACAACTTGAATTAATTTCAGAGAGGTAGATGGAGAAGTCATCGAAATCGTAATATTATATCGACACAGCGAAAGTGAGCTCATTTTAGAAAGATGTATGCACATTATTAGAAACATCTATTAGCCGAGGTAGCAGGGTTAAAAACAGAAGCACCTTCGTAGATTTCACTCATATTTACCAGAGTGAGACAAAATAAATCATAGGACGAGAGAACAAATGTAACTCTATCACCTTTCGCCAGTGATATCATGGTGCGGGAGCAAGCCGGAACGCCGTCCCGGCACTGGTCAACAAAAGACATAATAGTCAAATAATACTTTCATCAATTTTTTTTCCTCTAAATTTATAACTCGCTTTAAACGTTCGTAAGAAAAAAAGTTTTGCAATAAAAGGTAAATTTAAAAATAACTTGTAATAAAAAAGTGGCGTAGCCAGGGAGGTTCCGGGGGGTCCTGACCCCCCCCCCCCACCGAAATAAAAAATCACAATTATTTTCCTAAATAAAAGAAAACAAATTATTGAAAAATCATGAATTTACAAAGTATTTTTTTAAGTAATGAAGATTTTTTGATTGTGAAAAGTGTTAAAATTAGCAAAAACCCATTACTTAATACCCTTTTTTTTTAATTTTCCACCCTGGTTTTGGACCCCCCTGAACAAAATTCCTGACTACGCCGCTGCGAGTGGTCGTAGCTGGGCAACATCATATTTTCGCATTGGAATCTTAAACAAATTGGAAATTTGCTCTTTTTTGCCTTAATTTTAAATTTTCTAAATACCCAAATGTCTGCTGTCTCCTGTTTTACAAATATTCGTAGAAACGGCCCTCACTTCGGCCGTATTTATGCCCTCATTTAGACGTTGTCACGTCGACCGTTCGGGTTGACACTATGTGGTAACACTCGAAACCGATCATCTGTTTGAAAATAACAAGCACAAAAAATCCCGAGGGTAAAGATTTCGATGCGGAATGAGCGATCACGGTTATTCCGTGCCAATGCGAATATCGAACGATTCAAGCACCACACATTCAAAGAAATTGAAATCGATAATGGACGTTTTTCAATGGAGCAAAATAAATTACACCACCTCCTCAATACACACGTATCTTCATTTTTTCCTCATAAAAAAATCACTAACTGATATTCCCTTTTACGGTTTAAGGTGGTATTCCCTTTTTAAGGTTTCTTAGATATTTCATTTTTACTTATACCACTAGTTTTTATACGTAACGCGACCCGGGTTTCAATGAGTAATCGTCATCTTCAGGCGTAAATCATGAAGCATTAATGTTATTATTGTTACGTAGTTACCTAACGGAGATAGAGACGAATTTTAAAACGGACAGTCAAGACAGCAATCTAATAAACGAATATCTTTACCCATCCGTTTCCCTTATTCTGGCGTCCGTTTTAAAATTCATCCCTTCCTCGGTTAGGTAACTAGGTAACAATAATAAGATAAATAGGTACATCATAGTTTACGCCTGAAGGTGATGATTACTCATAGAAACCCGGGTCGCGTTATATAAAAAATGGGTGCTATGAGTAAAAGTGAATACCCAATAAACCTTTGTTCTTCATCTCTACATACATTATACATTTCTCGATACAATTTAAAAAAGTCTTTCCTTTTCCTTACACCGAGTCACACAGCGAGCACCCTTTCCTCGAGTACGATCCTTCAATATTTCAGCCCTCCTCAATATCACCCTCAACCTCTCACCTATATTGTTCCTATCACCTGTAATCCCCTCCTCTCTTCGCCAATCACGTTGGGCACTTTCTTGTTCGTTTTCCTCCTCGTTACCTCCAAACACACCGCCGATTTTCCTCCACGCTTTCGCGGAATTATATAACAAGTTGAAGTTCCAAAGCCCTACACGACTTCATGATGTCACGGTATACAGGGTCAAGGACAGAGACTTCCATGAAT
Organism: Ischnura elegans; assembly: GCF_921293095.1. NCBI lineage: Eukaryota > Metazoa > Arthropoda > Insecta > Odonata > Coenagrionidae > Ischnura > Ischnura elegans. Next base: position 106,650,529 of record NC_060248.1, read on the forward strand.
ACATACGTTTCCGTGAAAAGCTGATCCTGTGAGCCCTAAAGTCAAGCTAATTCACTCCAAAAAAATAAGCACATACACCTTTTCTTTAACATATGGAAGCTTACACCCAGTAATGAAACGCGTAATATTTATCGAGCTCAAAGTAATTTATCCCTAACTGCAAGACGGATGTCAATTCTCCGTGATTATAAAATCGTACGACACAAAAAGAAAAAAAAAGGTAGAGCCTAAGAACGATGAAACAAGAGGAATTTTTTTCAATGCCTACATTTAACCCTTTCGCGGACAGTAACTATCAAGATACCTATCTCAGATACAACCCTAATTTTATTCGTTAATCCGCGGAATTATATATACGGGTTTAGCCTGGAATTTCGTTTGGGGGGGAGGAGGACGGCAAAACCAGGGGGGGAAATTTTTTAAAAACAGGGTATTTAGTAATGGGTTTTAAACTAATTTGAACACTTTTCATAATCGAAAAAACTTCATTTGTTAAAGAAATATTTTGTAAATTCATGATTTTTCAATACTTTTTTTCTTTTATGAAGGAAAATAATTGTGTTTTTATATTTCGGGGGGAGGGAGGTCCGAAACCCCCCCTCCTGGCTACGGCACTGCTATTAATTAATTGACGTTAGGTGTCACCATAGAGTAAGTATATTTAAGTATATACTTACTCTACGGTGTGACTTACTGAAATTCAATAGCATTGAAAGCAACACATTTTTGGGTACTCCACGTTTTTTTACTTCTGAAAATGTCAATATCAACTCAAGAATAAGACGGTTGCAGAGAAAAAAATTGGATTAAAATATTCTGCGTTTCAAGTATGTCATTAAAGCTTTCCTACTCGTTACCATGCCAACCATTTTTAAGCGACGAAGTATGAAAAAGGGTGGAGTTACTGGTTCACACGGATCAGGAAGCCCACTCAACACCTTGCGTTTGGTAAACGACCACACTCACAATATCACACTGATACACCATCACACGCACAACCACACACAGACTTCTTGGAGTCCCATGGTCGATTCCGATTGGTTGCGTCCAGTCACGAGGAAAACAGAGCGGGAAAAACCAATGAAACAACTTCAAGAGAACGCACCACGCCCGCTCAAGAAGCCGTATTTTGTCCAAATTTCTCCACGCATTGCTAATTCAAAACGTATACCACCATCTCTATTTCTCAACGTTCAAAGTAGAACCTTTTTATTGATCACCTGCATCTCAAATATCAAAATTTTACCCTCAGTAACACTAATGACGTAAAATTGAGATAAATTTGAAACTAGTAATGTTTACTACCAGTATTTCAAATATCATATCATCTCTTTTCCATGATTTACGGACTAGAACCTTCTAATAGATCACCTGCATTTCAAATACATATAAAAATTTACCTTAACACCGCTAACGAGGTGAAATTTCCATACTTGAAATACGGGAAATTCCTGATGGGAAGCTACCTTTTATATAATTTGAAATCACTTAGTAGTAACAAAGAGAAGAAGTTTATCATCAATCACCTGTCTCTTAAACATGAAGATTTCACTTCAGTTCTGGTACTGACAATAATATTTCGTACTAGACATTCAGGCTATTCCAGGTGAGGGAAACCTCACAAATACGTGATAGGTGTACAGAGAACAAACTTCTTATCAATCTACTTAAACTCAAATATGAATAATTTAAGCACAGAACCGGTACGAAGAAATAATTTTATATTCCAAAAAAGGTGTTTCTAGATGCCAGCTCTATATGCCTTGAAAATTTCAAGTTGAAAAACTTGACAGCACGATTTATTTCCAAGCCACCGTTAAAAAGCAATATTAGATAGAGGTTTCGTAAAAAGCTAATAAAAAAAGGCACTCTAACCGAATGGGAATATTACAATATCGTATTTAACTAATAACACTAACACAGTCAGAGTAAACTTCCCTTGTATCTCAACCTCGAAAACTTAACCTCGGTGAGTTAATATTTTGACAGTTGAAGTACAGGATTACCAAGATAGGGACCACATACCCAGGCGGGACTCGAACCCGCGATCTTCGGTTAGATTGACGAGGGCTTGAAACTTCCGTCACCGAAGGCAGCAAAAAGAAGCTGCTGATAATCTAGACAAAATACGCCTGGTTTCGAGAGGGAGTCCCACGTGTCTCCTTTAAGATGGTAAGGCAGAGGAGAGGGTTAGGTATCTACCTCCTGAACTCCTTGAGCAGGGCCATCGAGATATCGGCTTCATCCCCACGGATCCTCCTGGGCAGGAGGCCGTTGGACGCTGCAGAGGAGAACCAAGTCATGCCGCCGATCTCAAGCGACAATCCACCTTTGCCTTCACTTCACCGCTGCAGGTATCCCTTCAACCGTCAAGCATCCCTTCACCGAGGAGAGTAAACACTTCGACTCCGATCGGAACAACACGATGACCACTACAACCACCACCACCTCACGATCTCCATGGCGACGAAACAATGATGATAACCCCTCGTGCAACCGCAGGTGTTTATGTCCTGCGTAAGGTTCGATATTTCGGAATGCAGTGTCTCGTTTTCTATCTCCGCAGCCATCCCCTCCTCAGTCCTCCGTCCTCCTTCTGCAAGCAGGTGGCGTATCCATGCACTGGAGAATCGCACGGACAGTCAGTCACACGTGGGACTTCCCTTGAGGCGGCGAAGGTAGCGGAGGGAGTGGGGTGGGGGGCGCCACTCGCTTATTCTCCCGCCTGTTGTTTTCCAGAGCCGGTGTGCTTGTCAGGGATTGTGCCGACCGACGACTGGGACGCCGCCGGGGGCGAAGCCGAACCAAAACTCAGCCACGAGGAGAGTCAATCATTTCAGGCGTGGATTAAGGTCGCTGTTTTGTGTGGGGGGGGGGGGGGTGTTGACACTTAGCTGCTAATTTTAAAGCCCTACTGAAAAATCCAGCCATTTTTACTAAATTCGTACATTTTTTGAAACATTAGCATCAAAAATATATTAATATCGATGTGTATTTCAGTAAAAATGGACTTTTCTCTTCTTTATGAATGAGTTGAATAACATTTATTGCTAATTTTTAAATACATAATTTAACAATGAAAACCTACTGTTTTTGAAAAATTAAAAAGTTGCAACTTATAATATACCGCCATAACATGCATAATAATTTTTTTATTACGCTCAATTTGAACTATTTAAAGCATGTAAATCATAAAAATGCATTGTTCCAAGCAAAGCGTTATAAATCCTGGATGACAATAAGGGTCACTGCACCCTCAACGAACGGTTCTTTCCGCAAAAGAATTTTCACACAAAGTAGCCTAAGATAAGGATGCCGGTAGCTACAGAGGACTTTTCGTCCTCAAGGCATAAAGTGAACTCTTTTTCCACCGAGCAGTTGATTTTTGAAAAAAACAGAACCACTAAGCAGTAAACTGGAAAAGTACCACGGGCGAAATATTACGACTTCACGCATACTAAGCCAATTTAATAGAAAGACGTAATGTTACATCCATGGCAATCTTCAGAAAGATTAACAGGACGTAATATTACGTTCATGGCACGCAAAGTGCTATGGGGGTTCATCGCTTTATGCGGCGCCTAGCTGTCAAGTAATTCCTCTCTCAGCAATAATGCGACTCAGATTGGATAATGCGCAGACAAGTGGCCTTTCAAAATTCATTGATTATTTTTTTTTAAGCTGGGGAAATAAAAATTTCATTATTATCGACCTTAAAAATGGCCATCTTTCCCAATTTTTCTAAAAAATATGGGTAGGTTGGTGGCCGGCCCCCTTAATACACAACTGAATCATTTGAGATGAATTATATTTTCGAGAGAATATAAGAGTTTGATCTGGAGTGTAGCTCTCTACGTCGGAAACGTAGACACTGAGGAAAGAAGAAGAGAAAAGATTGGAGGCATTCGAGATGTGGGTATGGAGAAGAATGGAGAGGGTGAAATGGACGGAGAGGAAAAGGAATGACGTTAGAGGGTTGAATGTTGGGGAAACGAGGTAGGGGAAGGAAGAGAATAAGATTTTTAGATAGATTGAAAGGGAGTACAGAGAATTGAAGAAGGTAGTGCCGAAGGAAAGGGAGGCACCCAGATCACTTCTTTGGTGCTCCATAGAAACCTACCTTAATCGTTAGAATACTATAATAATAATACGAAAGTACTATGAGGGAAGAAAAGAGAAGACTGGAGGCGTTCGAAATGTGGGTGTAGAGAAGGCGAAGTGGAAGGAGAGGAGATGGAACGACGAAGTGCTGACCATGGTGGGTGAGGAGATGCAGGTTTTAGATAAGATACAGAGGATACAGGAGGTACGTATGGAGGGAGTACTTAGCGGGGAGGGGATGTTAAAAACAGTGTTAGAGGTTAGAATGTCAGGTAAACGAGGGAGAGGAAGGAAAAGAATCTGTAGAATACTTTAAGAAAGTACGAAATTATAGAGTACATATGGATGCATACGCGTACCTTCTTGCTTCCGCCCGATGTTCTCAAAAATTTGTCCGATAGTCAGTGCTGTAGTTGGGAAAAAAATTGAGGCGGTACTAACCAAAAATTGCCTGCATTTCAACATGTATTATACATCCGGCCGCGATTGAAATGTCAAACTCCAACTCTTACATCAGTTCCAAGTTGTGCCACGAGATAAATCTGAACAAGTAAATAATAATTTATGATTTTCCTTTCTGAAATCCATTGGACAATTTGCAGCAGGCTATTTTTTTTACATATTTAAAAAGGTAGTTTAACCGGTAAGCTCATAACGAGTTTTGATTTTAGGGGGCACGCCGTACCGGCCCAACTACAGCACTGCCTATAGGTGGTTAAAAGATTAAAGCGCTGACTTGAATGCACGTAAGGGCACTGACTTGATCATTCATTTGAGGCGTAATGCCATCCATTGACCGTCAAAGCCCACAAAAATGTTTCCATGTGCGGTCTCATCCATATCATACAAACTTATGGAGACTAGAACGGCCACTGTTATGAAAAAAAATGGGTGGGCAGTGTAACTGCGTGGGCCAAAACCAAAGACTACCGGACTGACGAGAGAAGTTTACAAGAGTTTGGAGAAGAATGGGAGAAGAAAAGACAATATTGTGTACAAAAATTGACCATACTGTTCCATATTTTAAAGGAGAATTCGCCATATCTAAGCTAAATACATTAATTGACAAATATAGCGGTGTAAAATCCCAGAGGAAAACCAAGGCACAAGTACTTGGGCTGAGTTAAGCTACGACAATGAGAAATCACGTCAGGCAACACTTCATTGAATTAGTAAATATTCATAGTAAATCACAATTTTTAACTTTGCACTAATTTTAATATCAACCGACTTGGGTTTCAGCAGCCCAGAGCCATTTTCTATGTGCAACACCCTGTGGCGGTTGAGTACAGACAGGCGTAAATATGGATCATCAACTCCCCCTTCCATAATTTTGCCTGTATATACTAAAATTCCACAGGATATTACATTTAGAAAATCAAACAGATCTGCTGGAACCCGGGTCGGTGAAAATTGTCGCCGGGTCGGTGAAAAATGAACAAGTATGTTATAATATATGTTATGTACATACAAAGGAACAGGATTATAACAAGAATAATTGGAGGACTACTTAAGATTGATATTAGAACATTAACAATATGAATGAATGAAACAATGGATTATCCCATTTCTTGGCCAGGCGCAATTGTAAGGGTGCAAAATTGGCTAGCAGATCCAAGGATTTCCCCACCATCCCTCCACGTGCGCACAAATCTCAACCCGTTGCGCATTTGATGGATTGCATTTGCACGGATTCTGTCATGGCGCACGATACATTTGCCAGCAGAAATTAAGCCCAGTTTTTTCCTTACATAATTAAATGGAAATGTGGCAGGTGTGAGCTAAGTTCCCCTAGAACTTTACGAGGTAAAATAACTCGTTGAATATTTCATACCTTTGGATGTAATACTATTATAACTGATCTATGTATTTATTAGTGGTTTGTAAAATTTTTGAATTATATCCAATTAAAAAGTATAAATCCACATATTTACAAGCGAACTTATTAAGCCTTCTTTCAAATTATAGTATCATATACCTATTAAGGTAAGTTTGAATGAAGTATTTGTATTCTGGCAGTTCCCCACTCTTCATGGACTTCCCTATTCAATTCACAATAAGGTCAACCCCCTTTCTTTTTTTTCTAAAAATCCTATTCTCTTCCTTCCTCTCCCTCGTTTACCCAACATTCTACCCTCTAACACCGTTTTCAACGTTTCCTCCCCGCTCAGCACTCGCTCTATCCAAACCTTCCGTATCTCATCTAGAAGCTGCCTCTTCTCACCCACCATGTGCAGAACTTCGCCGCGTCTCCTCCTTTCCGTCCATTATACTTTCTCCACTCCTTTCTTTTGTGGCAACAATAAAAAAATGTTTCACTGAGCCGCTTTCTCAGGCATCGCGCAAATTGAGATCGGCTTGAAAAGGAGGCGGGATATATTATTATCGATTCTAATCCAAATTAATGTCCGGGACGCTACAATTTCGCGAAAGCGCACCCCGGAGGCATTCCGCCTTTATTTATGGCATCGACTCCAGAGGTTCGTTGGCTTCGCGGCGACCCAGTTTGAAGGCGAGTTTCGCTCACTGGTTTAGGCGCCGGAGCGTGCAGCTATACGGGAGGGCCCGGCCCACCGCCTGGCGCCTGGCTGTGAATGACTGCCTATTAACCGAGAACACAATACAGCCACGCCCAATCGTTCAAGGGGTTGGTATGTATCGTGGAACAGTTTACCCTACCTTTTTTTTTACCCTCCCTTCAACCGGAAACTTTTAGGTGTTACTACGTTCCGAAATCAGACCGCGACCAAGTGTTTACATGTAAGATCTTAGATTATTCCGTCGTATAAGGCAATGGCGGATCTATGGGCTATTATCTGTTGGGGAAATTCGCAGAGGACGATTTTTTCGAGGGTCGAAACATCCACTAGATATAATCGAAATATTTGGAGGTTACCTCTTTGAACAACAGTATTTAGTTACATATTCCGGTAATTTTACCCACTACAACGAATTAAAATAGAAAATAGTTTTAGGCCCTAGGCCCTATTTTACAGGCTTCGGTACTAATAAAACGGCCTGCTACAATTGCTTAATAGTTCCTTTTTTCAATCAAAGAAAAAGCTCAAAACACCGTTTTTAAGTCTTGAAAATCCAAAATCTCCAAAATCCCCAGACCTTTGGTCCCCTCCCCCCTTCTTGGTCAAAACTAGATCCACCACTGGCGTCAGAATGTTTTCTGTAACGTCTACAAATTTTTAACTCTCATTCGCTCGCTGAAGGGGCTCTGCCCACATCCCCCATACCCGAACCCCCTCCGGAGAAAGCCTCCGGCATTTTCTCGTCTGGAGCACCCCCAAATACTCCCAATGAGTATTGGAGAGTCCGCTTCAACTGCCATTTTTTTACTTGAGTGTCTAGCGCCCACTGGACGAGAATCGAGAAAAATAAATCAAGTCCTCATTAAAAAAATGCGAAAAAGATAAAAGCAAACTCATTCAAGAGCTAATTCTTCTTCACAATCGCCTTTACAAATCAAAGAGAACTTATTGAGATGGTGTCAGGAACGAGCCTTCAACTACGAGAAAAAGACTATACACTGTTAAATAAAAGAGCGACGTATAAGTGGGACATAAACAGTAAAAGCAGCTTCATAAGTTAGTATTAATCTCGGCTATTCACGCGCAGAGGATTGAGAACAAGGCGATCCCTGAGGTATAACCGGCTCTCCCCAGACCGCCCACAAACATCACCTGACCACAGCATTACCTCTACCGCTACCTACACAGGTCGGCATATGAAGCATGATTATTAGTCCGAATCATCCTTAAATTTTCAAACCAAGATGCAAATATAAACATGAAATGAAACTAACAGTATTTTTCCTTCCTCACCACGGGACAATAATTTTATCGCCGAAGTGTTGTTGTTTTTGCTACAATTCGTTGCTTTAATTTCACGCAATCAACTTGACACATTTCTATCGCCTTAGACTTAGATGATACGGTCACTGCAGTCAATTCGTAAGGTGACGTCAGAAATTTGAAGTCGGACTGAATTTAGCGTTACAGTAAAAACATAAACTTGCATAAAAAATCTTAAGAACTTCTTAAGGCAGAGGGATTAGAAAAGTTTTAAAGAGGTAGATCATCGCTAGTTTCCACAAGAGAGATAAGAAAAACTTTATAAGGATTCAGCTTCATGAAGTATGACCTTCATCAAGTTCAAATAGCTAAAGTACCATTTTTTGCTACATAAATTGGCATTTGGGAGCTAGAATTATGATGGATTGTCAGAGGTTTAGGATTAGGAATTATTTGTATGTTAAATTAAATTGCAATTACACATCTCGTCACCGTTTCCATAGCTTGCCAATTAGTGAAGTGGTATAAGTATGTTAATGACGTGGATATGTTGAGAGAAGCTTTATAGTTCTCCCAATCTTTAACTATAGTATCCCATCTTATGAAGTCCTATGAAGCCCTTCAACTACGAATAAACCAAACATAAATCACGATTCACCCTCAAATTAGCTTCACATCTCCGCCAGGCAGTTTAAGCCGAAGGTTGGCTTGGTTACGTGAGGGCAGAGATCACACTGGACTAAGCCAAAGGTATGTGTGCACTTCACAAATGCAGGGTAGGGGCGGCCTATTCCTTTCGCTGGGCCATGTCGAACTTCGAGAACTTTTATTTGAGGTGCCCGAAGGCTTCATCCAGTATTGGAACACAGGACCCCTCGATCAAAAGCCAAGTGCTCAATCCACAAGGCTACAAAGCTGCATTGGGGAACATGAGGATATTGAGTTTAGCCGTTTCTTAACCGCATCGATTTTTTTCCGGAGTTAACATCTCAATTCCACATCGTATTCTAGTTATTTTTCAATCCGAGGCGTCTACGTACACGACCCACGGCACGAATATTACATTACAGGATTCTCAAGTCCGCCGATAGAATTATCACCCCACGCGCATGAAAATCAGATTTCAAAATCGCCACTTGCGGCGCTACCAGTCATCGATTTTCACTTTTTCACGAGGAAACACACGGCAGTAATACGTATCTCAGCCAATAAACATATATAAACCACTCATTTAACGCATGCTAGACGATTGTCAACCAAAGAAACACCATTTCCACATCGGTCGCCTTGAGAAAATGCCTTGGTGGTGTAACTGGCTAACACCACCGGCCAATTGGGATATCCGGGTTCGAATCCCGGCTAACATAAGTCAAATATTTTTTCATGGCGAACTTCATCCGTTGGTGTATTTAACTTTGCACCCCTGCCCGTGACTGCGTAGAAAGTCACTTGTTCCTGCAGTGCTTTGGCGAAAGTCACATTGAACGAGATACCGCTGCCTAGTAGTGGCGCCACCGAATAAAATGCGCGCGAAACGACAACAGAGGTAACACTTTACCGTCATATTCCTACGCCTACTTTAATGGATTCCCCTTGACCCACAGTTAGAACAAACATAACACGAAGTTGACAGTGTGTGACTTGCTTTGTGGAAGTTGTGCGAAGTAATATTATATGTACGCCAGTTGGCATTTGCTCTTGATAATGATGTTGAGTAGAGTATTAAAATAAGCGTGGAAGGTACAAAGTGCTTTAAACTGTCACTACTAAACATAACTCGGATGCAAAACGCATTGAAGTCTGCTCGGTATAACTCTGGCATTTCAACGCGATATTTAAAGGGACCGTCATTAATATGGAGGCGTGATATCGAGAAATAAAGGCCTATAATCGTGATAATACCATTTAGAATAATTTTATAAAACAAAGGATGTTTTTTTTTCAAGAATCCGCAGGAAAAATGTCTACAGTTGTTATGAACTATTCCATGAAAAGCATTCGGTTTGGTCAGTGCAATGCATGAAAAAAAAATATCAACCTAAAAATTTTCAATTCAAGTCTCACTGAAAATGTTCCACACTTTGCTTGTGCATAAGTTTATAATCATCTACCCCATCAATTAGTAAGTTTTAAAGACTAGTCGACGCTTTCCTACTTTAACTGGCATTTTATAGTGCAGCATACTTCGTATACATTGAGAACAAATTTCTCATACATTAAAAAAAATATATATAACTTATGTTTTATTTTTTTGTAATATGCCCTTTGTAATTTTCATTATGTGTTTGTATTGATATCTTCCAATGTCAACACGACCTCTGGGGAATAAAAAATATTATTACTAATAAAAAAATAAACTGTGTGGATGCAAACACAGTTCGACGGGAGGGCAGTTCCCGTCCTTGGCGCTTCATTTTAGCCACTTTTAAAGTAAGCCTTCATTAGCCGTGATGTGATAACCTTTCACAAGTATCTGTTGTGGTCGTAACGCCAACATTACGTACCTAAAAACGTAAGTTCTTAGCAGAAAAGGTCGGACTTAATTCGTTCCGACGACCAGAGATTTCGAAAGCACAAAGACGCCCTAATGGAGCATCGCTCCCTTCAATGTTTCCGTAGTGTAGTGGTTATCACGTGCGCCTCACACGCGCAAGGTCCCCGGTTCGATCCCGGGCGGAAACAATTTTTTTTCTCATTAGAAATTGGAGTATTTGCAACATTTTTCGTCATCAACTTTGAATTATGTCACATAAGGAGTACACTCATATTCTTTCCTAATTTACAGCCCAGCAACTAGTCTTCCACGCCTCTTTCCGTCTTCCAGGAAAAATCCAGGAACATTTATCTAATGGATCTATTTGTAAGCATAGTGGCAATACACTCAGCTGCGACCTGTATTGACCCTATTGTCTTTGGAACATTGTTATGGTTATTTCATTGAAAGCATTCGTTTTGAACACCAACATAGGGTAAAATGAAAAAATTGATAGATTATACTTTTAAAAATTTCGCTTAGTTACAAGCCCGTCTTTTTTTCAATTAAGATCATCCGTTGCTCAGCTACAGTTATAATAATTTATTAGATAATTCCTGGACGCCCTTAATACGGAAAAATTACGTGCCCCCTCCCTTCAACGAGAGGAGTCAAGAATGTGCCCAAAAGATGACGATAAAATTCATATCCCTTAAGAAACAAAACACAATATTACAAACTAAAAGATTATCATGGTTTTCTACTCTAACAAAGCAAAAAAAGTCATCTTGAAGGGGAGAATTCCCGCAAATCATCTATGCATCTTATGCTGCAACGAATCCATTTGGTTGGACGCAGAGGATGAAAACGATGGGACAGAAATGACGCTGATTATCTAAGCACGCAATTAAGTAGCTTATAAGAGGATCAACAACTAAGAGTTTAAAATAAGAGTTAGTGAAGAGTGTGATCTTGAGCGTAGCGCTTAATGTTGCGGAAACATGGACACTTTGGAAGGAGGACGAGAGAAGATTGGAGGCGTTAGAGATGTGGGTATGGAGAAGAATGGAGAAGGTTAAGTGGACGGAAAGGAGGTGGTGAGGACATGGTGGATGAGAAGAGGCAGCTTCTAGATGAGATACGGAAGAGACAGAAGGTGTGGATGAAGGGAGTAGTTGGTAGGGAATTTTGAAAACAATGTTAGATGGAAGAACGTTAAGCAAACTAGAGGGAAGAAAGAATAAAATAGGATTTGTACATATAAAATGAAAGGAAGTAGGTCTTATTGTGAATTGAAGAGGGAATTTCATGAGGGGATGGGTGATTGTGAGAATACTTCTTAAACACTACATGAAAACCTACCTTAATCAGTAGAATTCTTAAAAAAATAATTATGTTTTGGTAGCGGAATGGAACTATCCTATGCGATAATTTACCTTACACTAATTAATTTCTCAGTAAATTATATCGTGAATTTATCACCCACGCGCTCGGCTTGGAGGAAACATTATTTTTTTTTTAATGGAGGACTGTTATCAGCATTAATCCACAGCCAAATGGGGATAATTTTTCTGCATCAACGCTAGGCGAGAATAGCGAACAGGAAATAGAATTTTAAAATGCATTGCCTCATGTATTTTCCATGAGGAAACGAGCTCTCATTATCCTTACAATAGAATGTGAAAGTAAATTCTCCCTTTCTTTGTACGAATCACAGTCTTTACAGCTCGATATCCTGGTAGCCGGAGAACTTGGAGGAAAGTGGCGACCGGGGATTTACCGCGTTAAGCAAGGTCGTTAAGAGGGAAAATTCAGTTGAAAGTATAAATAATAAATGGAGAATATATTAAGATAAAGAGATTAGGTGAAAAAAATTAAGCTAGTTTGAAGAATGGCAGCTTAGGGCGTTTTCAAAAGAGTCAATAATGAATTAAAATGATTTTTAGTTCACCTGAAAATCATAGGTTGTGATCTCATATCTAAATCTAAAAGCAGTATAAGAACGAGGTTTAGAACCTTTTGTTGTATACGGCGCTCTATAGATCTTGAAAAGGAATAAGTAAATACACCACGAAATTAGAGATATTATTGTGAACAACTAACAGTACTTCATACGGCCATTTTTGGAGTACTTAAAATATTAAGGAAGAACGCCCTTTTTAGAAGAAAGGTCAGTAAGTGCTGTGCATAAGACAGCTATTAAAATTTCTAAGGCCTTCAAGTCTTAATTAACCGTAAAATTTAGCACAATGAAAAGATTTTTAGCATAATATTTCGGTGGAACAGGTTAAAGATATTTAAATTATATCAGTACCTTCTCGAATATTTCAGTGGTTAAAATTATCACGGCAAATTTTGGAATACCTTGCCCTTTTTCTCTATCATTTCCTTCATAAAATCCAGCCAAGCTAAATACTCGGGTCGAATCACAGTTGAGAGACTGCTGCGGAATTTCCTCGCCGTCAAGTCACGGACATAGTCATAAAACAACGACACTTGAAGCTCGCAGAGTTGAGATATTATTCACGCCAGTTGGTCTAACCGTGAGCAAAAATCTGCATGAGACAAACTTACGCCCCGAATTCTTCAGGCTTCAGCGTGTGAGCATGGTCATATTTTGCGCGAGGGTTTATGGTGTCGCAAAAATAGCAGTCTGCAGGTGAAGCAGCATATATACACAACTACAAAATCATTGACCACGACCCGGATGAATCATTCATGCCTACACAAAGGTACGCCTTCCACTTTAGTTCCGTTACTCGGTCACCGAAACGTCAAAAATAAATAAATAAAACGGACACTCAAAAGGGTCTCCATGGAAATCATTTACGAGTAAAAAGAGAGCGAAACCGTGAAAATTTACAACTTCGCCAAAATGCAAGAAAAACAACCGAACCGTAGAATTCTTGGCTGTGAAACTCAATTAGAAGGTATTTATAGCACTTGCGCTCAGTATGTCTTCGGTCAATAAAATGAAGAGAGCAAATTATGGACTAAATTCATCAATTAAATTATTTAAAACGCCAATTTACGCAAGCAATCAGAACTTTAATACCATATCGAGGTAGTAAGACCAAAGTCAGGCCTCCAACCAATGATATTAGTAATTACCCGTTGCAAGGAAATTGAGCAGAACGTGTATTGCATGATATTTCGGTTGAGACATATCAGTTGTTTTATTTATTATGAGATCATTACCTACAGAGACTATGAGCGTTCTAGGTGAACCCTTCAAAGGATACAACGCACCGGGGCCGGGAACCAAGCCCGTGGCTTATACGCACGATCACCCGGGGAGGGGCTGGAGAGGAAGGGAAAAGGAAAGAGGCGCCGCCGCGATGGGAGCCCGCCGACGCCTCTGGGAAAGGATAGGAGCGGAAGGGAGGGGACGAGGGAAAAACACCCCAACGCTATAGAAGCGAAGAGGGCCCTACTATTAGCGAAACCAAGTATGAGCAATTTATGTGCCAGCGATTTTAGTGGGTTTTCCTAAGATTAAGAAAAATCCATCGATCAAATCGCTAGATAATCATTACCTACAGAGAATGAGGGCTCAGGGGAGCCCTTAGAGGTTACAACACACCGGGGCCAGGAACCAAGCCCGAGGCTTATACGCCCGGTCACCTGGGGAGGGGCTGGAGAGGAAGGAAAAAGGATAGAGGGGCCGCCGCGATGGGAGCCCGCCGACGCCTCTGGGAGGGGAAGGAAGGGGACAGGGAAAAACACCTCAACGCTACAGAGCGAAAAGGGCCCACTAAATAGCGAAACCAAGCATACGCAATTAATCTACCACCATCCCGAGGAGATTTTCCAATGAGGAAGAAAAATCCCAGATAAATCATTACCTACAGTCCGGCCGCAGAGAGTTGTCCGATGACAGGCAGAAGGGTTTAGTTCAGGGTAGGGGGCAAGGTTGCCAGATAAGAAAGGGACACGCCCACGTCACATATAAACAAAAGGGTTCCCTTAAAGGAGCCAGAAGGAACTACAAGCGTGAAGGACCCAAAGGAATAATTCTTTATTTTGGTGATTCGAAGATAGGGCTTGTTTTGGTGGCTCAGACTTGTTTCAGGGCTTCATGTGCAAAAAACAACGTTGTGTAAGCGAGGGCGTGTGGTGCGTTTGGGGGACAGCGATTGGCTGCAATCCGTACTGGACCAGAGTTCTCCACCCCTCCTTTTGCACTGTCTTCGGACAATTCTTGTCGGCTGGACTGTGCTTAAATATTTGATAGGGGAAAAAGTCACGGAAAATGTTGAAATGCCTTTCGCCTTTCAATGTAATTTCCTGAATAAAATTTAGCCAAGCAAATAAATCAGCCCGAAAAACAGTAGGGAAAGGTTTGGTCTCGATTGCGGTAGAAAATATATTTTAGACGGTAGAGAAATGCTACTCATGTAGTTACCTGCATTCCATTTTCTACAATTACTGGATATTCTATTAGGAAAAGTACTTCAAACAAATAGTTTCTTTAATTAATTAGGCAGTATATTATACAATTTTGATCCCATATACAAGAAATTACTTTTGTGCAATGTTTAATTAGGCATGAGCATGGGTATCCAGAAACTCCTACCGAAGTAATGCAGATTTAGCGTACAGCTTAACCTGTTATAGTCTTAGGGACATATATGTCCCAAATTTTCGAAATTCTCTCAAATTCAATTGAGAAGGTCTATGATTGTAAGGATCAGTTCTATTGAAGAATAGGCTATTGGCTTCAATTTAAAAAAATCTTTTTTCGATATCCTTTAGGTAAAGCATTTTTCAAATTGTTAAGAGCTTTCACTTGAAATACTGTTCACGACGCGCAAATTTGATATTTCATTACACATCAATGGGAAGGTCAATTATAACAGGACTTTAGGTTTATCCTTTATATGTATGCAGCTTGTGGATTTAGTGCAAAAAATCTCTGCAATTTTGCTTCAGTTTTGAAAAAAATAGTGTTTTTCGCTTATTGATCGCTTAATATTAGATTGCTTATTTACTTGAGAAAATTGTGGACCGTATTCACTTCAGGAAATGACCGAAGCATCTCCTGCTGCTCCTTCATAATTCAGGAACTGTAAAGGATGAAGGATTGCGACCTAAAATGGCGACCCCATTTCCGGGATAATCGGCGAAGAGCCACGGTGACTAATAGACGACACACATTATGTTTTTAAGTCGCTCGGCATCAATTTCACGACAGTTTTACGACGTCTCCCGTGTCGCAACGGAGAGGGTTTTAGCCATGCGCAACAAGAAAATGAAAAAATTAATTTAAAAAATCATTCCCGCAATAATAGGCAGGACTTCACACTAAGAGGAGCCATTTGTGACTGAATTAGTTTCAATTATACAGCCGTCAATCATGGCAGACATATATTCGCGTATTTTTTTCGTAATTCGTTTTTTTTTACCGCTCCATCCATGGACGTGCTCAGAATTCGTAACAAAAAAACGAATGAATGCCACTTTCGTATTCAGCGACACGATTCAACACTTTCAACTTTTCAAATTTTCAAGCTAAGGGAGAGCGAGGGTGCACACTAGGGTATGAGTGATTAAATATTTGAATATAAGGGGTAATTCAACTTTAACGCGAACCAAATGACAGATTTTAAAAATTCGGGATAAGAATTATATTTCTTTATCGTGACGAGTATGAAAAAATCCTCACTTCTACCGATAATTTTTATCTTTGCCCAAGGTCAGTAACGATACTTGCATAGTAAAAAATACAGTAAAATAATGCAGCAAACAAAGTAAACCAAGGATTGTCAGGTTTAAAAAAATATGTATAATCGATTTCAACACGGTAAGGATCCCACAATTAGAAACTGCGACGAATGGGAAATGTTGAGAGTCCCATTGAAGGGGCTCTTGGCCAATTATCGTTGGTAAATAAAGCCCGCTGCGGAAATAGCCAACAATGAAAACCAAGGGTAAAAAATAAATAAGAAGAACAGGAGCACACGAAAGAGAGGGAAAATCACGAGAGAGAAACTTAGTAAGGGATGTAAATGGAAAGAGCGATAGATGTTCGCATTAGGAGGGCAATAGGTGTACCAACTGCTCCCAAACGGAGTATGAAGGGGACTGAGGAAGATAAAGAGGGGATCAGCAAGCGTGTGTTACCCTTCCTTTGCCAACAAAAGCTCTCTTGAGAATTATCTGTATTTTACTACCAGGAAGGGAGTCGGTGGCGATTTTCGGAGATGCTTGTAGTTAGAGGAAACTTTTAATGAAATATTTCTATTGAACTGAAGTTTTCCGCCACCCTAAAGACATGAAACTAAGTTTAAGTTACGGCATGTTTCTAAAAACTTAGAGTAATAATATTAGTATTGAAGTATTCATTTACAAATGAATGACTAAAAGATATTTTCAAAATTACGGTGATTAAAAAAAAATTGGAGTCCCAATTTTACGGAAATTCAAATTATCATAGTTTCATAGACCTCACTCTTCTGGCATATGTAGATTAAATCGCTACAACGAAGAGAACTAAGCTTCTAAAAACGTTCAGCGTTCTACCTTTTATGCAGCGATAGGAGTCTTACCCATGAAAACCACTTGAAAATGATTCAATGTAATGAAACTAGTCGACCATTAAACGTTAAATTGTGGAAAGCGGAGCTTTTATTTTACCTAACTGAAAATGGAATTCTACATGGCCATTGGTTTACAATTCAGAGCATCCACTATAGCAGGCCTGAATCGGCTGAATGCATTAACCCATTAGAACCCAATGCTGCTCCTAAGCAGCATCAAAAAATGTATAAATTTTCTGCTCTATTCGGGAAATAACTACGCATTATTTTGAGGAGTAAATTTTAATTACGAAATATTAAGCTGCCATGATAATAATAATAATTATTATTATTATTAAAATTGTTACAAGTAGGCCATTGGTGTGGTGGTAAAATGCACATATGATGAAAGAAAACAATAGAAAACATTGAAAAAACAATAGAAAAACATTTGAAAAAACAATAGAAAACATTATAAAAAGGCCTTGGTCCCTACTTCTTCAACCGCTTCTTAAAACTGTGTAAATTTTTCGGGAAGGACTCAAATAGTTTTGCTGGTAGATCGTTCCAGTCTCTTATGGTCCTATTCAAGAAGGAGAACTGCTTCGCATTTGTCCTTTGTGATCGGCACTTTATCTTGAACTGGTGATCATTTTTTCCAACAAAGCTGGGTTTTGATATGTCCTTCTCAAATTCTTTCCATCCTTTTTCCCCACTAATTATTCTAAACATGCCACATAGCCTGCTTCTTTTCCTCCTCTCTTGTAAGCTCTCCCACCTTAGAACTCTGAGCATTTCTGAAACACTTTCCGTTTTTTTATGGTTTCCCAACACATACCTAGCAGCTTCTCTCTGCACCTTCTCCAATTTCTTGACCTCTACTTTGAAATGAGGGTCCCAAACAAGAGATGCGTACTCTAAAGTGGGTCGTACTAGGGTTGTATAGGCCATTTCTTTGGTGGCCCTAGTGCTTCCTCTGAGGTTTCTCATCACATTATGATTGAGTTCAAAAATTTTTAAGTTTTCATAATGAAAAATCTTGAAATTTGATTCTCCCAGAAGAACAACTGGATTGGAAATGGTTAAAATATAATCTAAAATTCGCAAATTGAAACTATACCTATGATGTTATGATAAAATATACAGTTTCAGGCGTCATTCGGTGGGAATCTTTGATATTTATCATAATTAAAGTATTTGTCTCTTTCCACACTCCTTAATTTCAACACACACCCAGGTTTCGGCACATAATGCCACTTTCAAGAATAAGACATTTTCAAATCTTGAAAATTGCAATATATGCCGAAACCTGGGTGTGTTGAACTGAAGAAGCGTGTAAATAGACAAGTGCTTTCATTATGTTTAATACTATTATGACTAAATTAATTTTGACGAGTCATTTTTTAGTGTTTGTATTTCCTGACTCGAGCCTTAAAGCAGGGAGCTGTTTGCTCTCCTCGTAAACCTAGAGCGAAAAATTGGAACGAAATTCCCGAAGACTAAGCTCTGAAACACAATGTATTACGCGTCACTCAGCGTTTGCCAAAAATTCTCATTCCTCCCCCTCAAAAATGTATATATATGACGCCACGCCAGGCCGAGGAGGCGTGGACACCCCGCTAAGCCACACGCGTTCCTGGCATTCCCTCGCACTAAAGTTTTTTCCCCCCATCCCCATCTTTTCTTCTCTCATCCACTCTCAAGAGCATTTCTTTTTTTTTTTAATTGTTTTGGCAAGAGCTGACCTTCACGGCGGCGTTGGCGTCACACCTATTCCCTCTCCCCTGCTTCCAATCCCTGACTCATATATTCTCTCCCAAACCCTCATGTCTTTTTAAGTCCTCGAGAACATCTTCAACCGATCGCTTTCGTCTAGACATATTCCTTCTTTTTTTTACCCTCGGTTGAGGGAGAGACGAAACAAACGTCGCGACGCCCGGATTCGGAAAATTGATCCGAATTCCTTCGTTAGTTCGGAAGGATATGAGGTTTTCTTTAGATACGTCGATAAAAGTTTCCATCCATGGACATTTTCGATACAGGATCCAGACTTCAACATTTCCGTGTCACATTTTACGTTGAAGAGTTCGAAAAATCAATGGGATTTCAGTTATTTTTACATTATGAAAAATGAAAAAGACTTTGTGCTTTCACATGAAATATGTATTCACATATTTACACCACCATGGTTTCAACGTAAGACGTCATCATCAGGTGAACTCTACAGAGGTCCAACACATCTATTTATATCAGACTTGGAGGGGGGGGATGATGACGTCTAACGTTGAAACCATCGTCATGTGATCGTGTGGAGAAATTCCTCTGTGAAAGTACAAAGTTTCTTCTTTTTCATTTTTCATAATGAATCGCTTTCACAAAGTTACGCCTCAAACCATCAATTTTATTTTTACATTGTAAGGAACAGATCTTCCTTGTTTACATTTAACTCACTCACTTAGTGTTCAACCCGAGAGTTGGTCTGCTTAGGTGAGGGTAGAGGTCACCCCTTACTAATCCACAGGAGTGTGCACTTCACACAATCAGGTTCGGGGCGGAATTCCAGGGGAACAGTGCTCGAACACATGACAAAGTGAACCATACTTTTTCCTTTTAGTTTTAGTCGCTGAAATATGAAAGTTGAATGGAATTATAAAAGTACCTATTATTATTAGCCAAATAAAAGGAATTTCTACTATTTTAGTAGCCGTTGATTTATCCTTTCTTGATCAGTAACGAAGAACGAAGCAAGAACTAGCAGTGGAAGATGACACTTCGAGAAAAGACATTTAGGTACCTACTAAAATAGAAAGTAATAAAGAAAAACTATGGGGGAAAATATTGTGAACTTACTTTGTAAAAGACATTGCAGACAAACATGAGACATCAGTTCCATGTGCTACTTATATATACAGCCCCTTTTTTGCTCCCCGAAAAGATAAAAACGGAATAAACGCCTAGGAGAATCAATTAAAACTTTTGGTACACTAATTTCAATAACTTAGTCAAAATAAACTCGAGTAGCGTAAAATTTGACAATCTTCCAAAAATAACTACTGGAAAAAGCCCAGAAAGCATATCAAACAGAGATAAGCCTTCATGAAGTCGCAAAACAACAATATTTAACGGAAAGATATTAATATGAGGGGCCTATCATCCTTTCTAACCCAGTGTTGCTTCTGGGAGAAATCAAACTTATAGATATTTCATTTTGAAAACTTGAAAATTTTGCACATAAACATAATTATCGCGTCAGCTAAATATTTCTTCATTTAAACTTACACCAAATAATAATGAGTAGTTTAGATATTTCCTCAATAGGGTAGAAATTTTTATACATTTTTGATCTTGTTTAGAAGCAACATTGGGATATAATGGGTTAATATCATATAATGATACTGAATGCATGGCAAAAAGTGAATGTAAATCGGTAAAACTTTCAGATATTAGACATAAACTTTAAGGCTATAATTTAAGTTTGTTTAATTTCATCAAATACGATAGCCAGTATCAGGCTGACATGCCGCCTCTTTCAATTCTCGCGAGGACAACAGATAAAAGGAAAGCCAGGGATCTAAACCGTCGTCGAGACATTCATTTGTGTTTACAACCTGCGGGTCGCTTGGGCAATTAAGGCCTTCCTCCTCATTCTACCCTGACCATCCGACTCCTTATCGCCATCGTGGCTGTCCCACTTCTTCCGTCGACAAACGGAGAGGAAATATAATTCGGAGGAGTCAATGTAAGCAGGCGCGCTAACTTGAGCCAATGGCCTGAAATACCCTTTTAAGCCCAGTGGGGATTAAATGAAACACCGTCGGCGGAAGGCCCGGAACCCGTGATGGCAGTGGGACTCAAAAGCTGTCCCTTACTCTACACTCTTACCAAAAAGAGTGCCAAATGAACTCGAGTACTCAAAACCCTAGTGGTCAGCTTGGTAGTGGTAAAATATCTTTATAAAATACAGTGGTCTCTGGTAATCCGGTAGTGCTGTGGCCCGATACCAGCATATACTACGTAGAAAACGCCGGATTACTGGTAATCACCAATAATGAAGAAATTAAAATGGAATATATGTTTTATCGTACACATACATGTATATGATAACTTGTATCATACATCACATCAGCGCATATAGGCCATAGAAGTGTTAACGTAAATTAAGACTACAATAACAACTTTACTCCTCCCCTCCTACTTTGGGACTATTTGTGCATGTCTCCCCCCTAGGTAAACATCTATTTACCTATTTTCTGAGTTAGACTAGGCTCGCCTGCGAAGTACACAAGTCGAAATTACCGAAGCCCCCGCTTGGTAACTGCCTTTATAAAATCGTCGGATTACCGGGTGAAGTGAAGCACCGCATTATAGAGGGAGTACTGTACAGAGCAGACAGCCCAATAGGGGAATTCACAGAAAACACGTGATAATAATATAATAATCGAACTTCATTAAATGAATTCGGTAGATAAAATAGAAAGATAGGTCACCACACAATAATATTCTAATTAAATCATTATCATGCAGTTTATAATTATAGTATTCTACCGATTAAGGTAGGTTTCCACGGAGTACTAAAGAATAAATCTGGGAGCCTCCCGTTCCTTCCAGCACTGCCTTCTTCAACTCACTGTAAGGCCTACTCTTTTTCAATCTATCCAAAAATCCTATCCTCTTCCTTCCCCTCCATCGTTTACCTAACATTCTGCCATCTTAACACCGTTTTCAACATCCACTCTCCGCTAAGTACTCCCTCCATCCATACCTTCTGTCTCCTCCGTATCTAATCTAAAAGTTGCTTCTCCTCACCCACCATGTCCAGCGATTCCTCGCTTCTCCTCCTCTCTGTCTCACCTTATTCTCATGCAGTTAAAAACGAAAAAAAAATTGCTGCCTTATTTTAATGAGTTGGTGACGTCGTGAAATTTCCAGTTCACATAATTGTTCAGGGAGAACCGTTCGTTGAGGGCAGGGATTGCTCAAGTGGGTATAAATTACAACAAACCATGTGATAATATAAAATAATAACATTGGCTATTTCCAAGTAATCTAATTTCCCGAGAAATCAATTCTATTTAATTTTCCGACAAATATATTTCGACGGCCTCGGTGGCGGCGAGGTATAGTCTTCGCCTGACAAAGAGGAGGTAGGTTAACCAGGGGCGCAGCTAGGAATTAAGGCTAGGGGGGGGGGGGGTTTCGGGCGCAACTAATACTGGGGGGCCAGGAGGCTTGGCATACCCGCCAGGATAAGCGGGAGGTGCGGAGGCCCTCCGCCAGAAAAAAATTAAGATAAATGGTTTAAAACGGTTAGTTTTACGGCCTTCTGAGGGATATTTTATTAATCCTCACACTATTCTCTAAGTAATATTAACCCAATTAAGTAAAATAGATTCACCTTAACATTTTCTGTGAGCTCTGGGGGGGGGGGGGTTATATCCCCCAAAACCCACCCTCGCTGCGCCACTGAGGTTAACCATATTCAAAGCATGGTTTTTCGTGTAAATTTAAATTGTTTCATTGTGGATTGAGAATAAATAACAAAATAAATATTCAGTTAGATGAATAAACAAAAACTTCATTATCCTTGTCGTAACCTTTTAAACACACAGATTTTCAAAATCACATCCGTGGTAATTTAACAGTCATGGTTGTTTAACTTTTCAATGTTTTGGCGGTGAAATTCAATCAGACAATCAGTCTGCATTGCCCTAAATGTATTGAATGCGTATACTGAAGCTTTTTATGGGAGTTCCACTTCTTTTTTCACGATGAATGGCAAGATAAAATATGCCGGGACGATGCACGATGCGAATAATTCGAGTACAACTAATTGCAATGAGCGTCACCGTGCATTCCATGAATACGACTCATTAGATTGTATTTTATGAATGCAACATTCGAACCTCGGTTGTCGCCGACATCCTTGCACAGGGTAGCCGGTTCGCTTCAATGTCCCCCTCTCGCTCGCAGCCGATTGTCCGTGATCACCTCACCGACGCCGGGAAACTTGGCAACGCCGCCCTATTTATTTATACATTTAAAATTGGACGAGCGTAGCAATGGAACTTTTGTGCCGCCTCCCTTCTAAATTAAGCCCCTGCCTCCCTTCCTCCCCCGCACTCTTGCCTCCTTTAACCCCTCCAAACTTCAACCCCCGCACTCACAGGACTCCAACCACTTTAGAGTTCTCAACGCACCTCTTCTTCACAACCTCCCCACTCCACTCCAGCCTTCGGTTAATTCTAGGGGATGAGTCGATTCCAAATGCCGATTCTAGATTCCACCGATACTCGAACACGGAATCGGAATCAATTTCGTGCCCGAGTCGTCGTTCGATCGTCTAAAGTCGATAATGATTCTATCGATTCCAGGAAGAAACATATATTGTGAAAATATTACTAATACATATGCCGGCCTTCAAGCCGGCCTCGGTGGCGGCGGGGTAACGTCCTCGCCTGCCAAACAAGAGGTCGCGGGTTCGAGTTCCGCCTGAGTAGATTTCGCCTGTCCAGGGCATGGTTGTTCGTGTACGTTAAGCTGTTCAATTTGTTCACACACCAATTTAAAATGGCCAATACTAGCTGTATTCGGTGGTTTGAGAATAAAATAAAAATAAAAAATAAAGAGACAATATAAACTTGGAACATAAAAGCCGCCACACACACTTGAGCCATTTTGCACTGTACATTGTTAAGTTAACAATTTATGTTTGAAGCAATTAATTTGTCCATTATTTTATTAAAGCTTAGGATATGCTAATGTAATACTTATTGAGAACCTTGGAAGCCAAGGGGGATAGGTGCATTTTTTTAAAAGATAATTGCAGATAATTAGTGATAATTGGAGATATGTGCAGTTGGCGGGGTACACATTATTGTTGCAACAAAGGCATACATGAAAATCACTGAATCTTGCAGATGCAGATGAATGCAGATGCTTACGAGTGATTCACTTGAATCCATTCGCCACAACAGAATTGTGTAACCGACCAACTGTAACTCTAACTTACCTGTACTCATCACTAAAAATTTAAAATAATTGCGCCTATCCCCCTCGGCATCTAGGGTCCTCAATTTGCTATTTTTCATTAGTATACTTTTTGGGCCACATTATTGTCTTTGTTTTTTTTTATTATTACTCCATTCACTTCTTAAATTTTAATGACAGCAATGCTACTGACAGATCAATATCTCATCATTTAAGTATTAATAAAAATCGATGGAATCGGATTAGGGAATCTATTTGAAAGAATCGGAATCGAAAAAAAGTGCAATAGACACATCCCAAGTTAATTCTTTTCACTCCCTCCATCCCCGACCCTCATCCCACGCAAGTATTTCGCGGCGACCTTAAAGAACCTCCCCCCCCCCACCACCATACACTCTTCCGCGAAACACACTCCTGCCGTACATTTGTTTTCGTTTTTTTCTCATCTCCCCTCTAGCATAATAACCCCTCGACAACTCCACTGTCTCTCCCCCTTCTATTAAGAGAGAGCCCCCATTTCCCCCCGCTCCTTCAAAAAATGCCGGCAGAAAGAATTTACACTTCGCGAGAGGCTCACCGTGCCAATTCAACCCTGTTTCTCTACATCGCCGCCAGACGTGAAAAGGCGTTTGTGTCGGGCCACGCGGCGCGCTATTCGTTTTTGTGCGTTAATGCGTACGCATCAAGGGGACTTCATAGAGGAGGCTATAGTGGTGTCGTGGTGCCGGAACACGCCGGAACGCCGTTCCGTTACTAATTAACAAAAGACGTAATAGTAAAATAACATTTTCATCCATTTTGTTTCCTCAAAATTTCAAATACGTACATCCGTAACCAAGACAAAAAATGTTGCAATAAAATGTGAATAATAACTTATACGTAAATAATAAAACGGAAAAAGTAATATTTCACTTCTTAAAAAAGTTAAGGTAAGTGCGTTTCGGCACTGCTAATTTTGCTATGACGTCATTGGAAGGCACACTTCGATCCTCGACGTCCAGATATTTCGATATTTTATTAAATAATCTATGATTTTGAAGGACATCAAATAATTAAGGTTGGATGAAACTATTAATTATAACTGCCTGAAACAATCTCAAAATGGGTTACTTTGCGTCATCGCGTAGTTGATACTCGCTCAAAGCTCTGCATTAATTGAGCTAAAATATTAATTGTTTCAGACATAATTAAAATCAAGAATTTTCGCCCAGACTTAGCCATTTATTGTCCTTAAAAACACAAAGTTTTGAATTAAATGTCGAAAAGGCAGGAGGCCCTAGAAAAACCGATTTCAAGTGCATCCAAAAAATGTTTGTGCTGCCATAGCTCGGTAACTAAGGATTTGCGACCCCATGCTTATGGACAAAAAAATTCTCTCCCCTACAATCTCCTGAAGTATTACAGATTCCTCCTAAAACGCCTTGTAATATTATTATTAGAGTATTCTAACGATTAAAGTAGGTTTTCATGGAGCTTCACGAGGCATTCTGGCAGTCTGCCCCCCCCCCTCATGGACTTCCCTCTTCAATTCAAAATAAGTCCTACTCCCTTTCATTCTCCTCCTTCCTCTCCCCCGTTTACCCAACATTCTACCCTCTAACACTGTCTTCAACATCCCCTCCCCGCTAAGCACTCGCTCCATCCTAGGCTTCTTTCTCCTTCGTATCTCATCTAAAAGCTTCCTCTCTTCACCCACCATATCCAGCACTTCGTCATTCCTCTTCCTCTCCGTCAACTTCACCGCCTCCATTCTTTTCCTCACCTACATCTATAATGTCTCCAGTCTTATCTCGTCCTCCTTTCTAAGTGCCCACATTTCTGCACCGTAAAGCGCTACACGCTAAACTCCAGATCAGACTCTTCACTAACCTTTTCTTTTAATTCTTACACAGCGAACCTCTAAGAAACTCCTTCCTGTTCATGAACGCCTCCTATGCTAATGCAATTCTCTTCCTGATCTCCTTACTACAGTATCCGTTTTCCTCTAACGTACTCTTTACAATCCTTATTCTCGAGTCCGATGAACGGCCTCGGAAGATGGTGGTAATGGTGAGAGCACGGCGTAATTAGAAGAAGAAAAAACGCGCTGGTTAGAAACGAAGGCGCGGCTGACGGGGGCAAGCGAAGCGGCATGTGAAAGGTCAAGCACGAAGTCGTAAAAAGGCACAGGGGGTGGCACGAGGCACTGAGATGCGGCCGAGCGCGTCAACGAACTGGCTTCAATGCCAGGGAACAATGACGGCATTCAAAAGGGGGCAGGGTATTAACCCAGACCTGCTTCCATCGTTACGGAAGGATACCTTTGACTAAGGCCTCGTCCGTAACAGCTTAACTCAGCGTAACTCACCAGTAAGTGACATACACATCACAAAGCAACACACTGATAAACTATTTTTCGCAAAAGTGGGCGTTCCCGTTGTATTTTTCTTAACTTGCTTCCTCTGTTTGTGTGTTTCATCGATGTATAATTGGTTTCAAACCCACTTGGCGTTGTCGGATCGGCTTGAAATTTTGCATTTTCGCTTGCTTCAGTTGATAGTACAATATCCAGTCGTTAGACATTTTAAACATTGTTCCATTGTGTTCAAATTAATTATCTCAATATTCATATGGAAAAATAGTTTTTAATTATCTCCATAGATGGCGTTGGTTGGTCCGAATTTTCTTTTACAGCCTTTGTTTAATCGATTGCATTATTCGCCACTAAAAAGTTAAAATAAAATAAATAAAATAATAAATATGCTTTCTTCCAAAACAGTATAAATGCACACAAAATTTAAAAAATAAGATTTTCAGCACTAGGAAAATCTTATTAATTGTCCAAATCTTATTTTAATAATCTTATTAATTAAAAATCTACTTTTAGGTGCTGATTAGGTGCCAATATATTAAGGTACCATGAGTACTACTTTTCCATGAAAACTCTTCGGCATTATAAATCATGCCCATTCAATTAAAAGCCACTAAATGAGCACTTTTAAACTGCGTGATCAAAATTGTCTCATTTTCTCTCCAAAGCTGTCTTCCATTAGCAATAAAGACGCTGTTTACAGCAAAAAAAATACGCTAACGTTCAGTAATAAAGGAATACGAACTGGACAGCTGCCTTAAATCAAATGGACAACGAGAAATTTGCGACACTTCCAGAAGGTCATTTCTACCGCCAGACAAAACGATAAAATTTAAGACCTAAACCCAGCTGCACACAATTCCAATTCAATTCTGCCGGCCTCGAACTCAAGAGGCTTGACTCGATAAAATTAGGAAGAATCCAAACGAAAGTTCATATAAGTTGACTCGCTGGCAGAGAGATAAGTTAAACAAGCTACTTGATACTAAATTAACCGGGGTGTAGTACTCGAAAGAGTTTTTGAGATTACATAATTTATTTCATAAAAGTTTAATATTTTGATTTAATTATAGTAAAATATTAAATAGGCACTACAGCGATATTTGATAGAATGAATCATCTATTTTTAAGTTGCTTAGTATTGTTTTCAATCATCGATCATCCATACAAGGCGACTAAAGCCAAGGTGTCAGAAGATAAAATTGTTCAACCTACAAAACGCATTCGTAAATATTGACATTGGTTTAAGATATGAAATAACGGAATTTTTAACCTTAGCCAAAAAAAGATAATTAACTTTTACCGTAATACCTTTATTCATTGTTGAAAATCCAAGTTTTAAGAGAAAAAAGGGATTTTTACATCTTAGGTTCTTTGATTGAGAAATTGATTTACGTTCATGGTGAAAACATGAATAACACCAAGGTGTAAGAAGATAAAAGTATTCAACAAAAAAAAACGCAATTCGTAAAAACTGAAATTGGCTGTGGTAAAGAGTAAAACGGAGTTTTAAACTTTTATCCAGGTAGATAAAAAGATAAATAAAATTTTACTGTAATTTCTTTATTCATAATCGAAAAAGGTATTTTTGTGTCCAAAAATATAAGTCCTAGCTTCTCTGATTGAGAAATCGATTTACTTTCTACTACTACTACCTCTTTAGTGGGTCGGAACCTGAATAACAATGAGCACATGCTTGAACTTAGCTAACATCCTGAAAACAATCTGTGAAACGGAAGGCTGTAAAATTTCGGTCCTCGATTAGCATTAACCAACAACTTTGGGAAGCAGCCAAATTCTATTCCCAACAACGCAATTGAGGCAGAGATTCACTCGAAAGCCATTAAAACTCTTTCTTGATGTCCGGCATTTTTCACTATGTTGCGGGATCCCCTACTCGCAAAGCGCCTTTTCTTCTTTTATGTTCATTATGCAGACCACCCCAAAGTAAGGCCAGACATCCAGCAATTTAACTCATTTGACGCGAACACTCCCACACCGCGGCTTAATCGTTGACGCTACCAAAGGGAATGTAAACTGTAGAGCCTTGAAAGCATTTCCCTATAAGTAATTCCCTAAACCGTCTGCCTTCACGAATACCACGTTTCCAGCGAGCCTCTATTATATTAAAATCAAAGGTCAACCTCATTCAAAGCAAACATTAACACGGGTAACGTCAAAAAGGATTATTCCAACATCCATTGCACAAAATGAAAATAAAAAACAACAATTTACAAAGGTTAACAGCGAAAGCAGCATGCATTTAGTTGTTAATAAATGGAAAAGTTTCCGCAAGGTCTCCTCGATGGAATTTATGGCAGGCAATGGCAAGTAATCAAGTATTTTCTTCGGTAGATTATTGTAATAATTAACTCTTTAGGTATGAAATCTACCTATTAAATCGTCTCTCCCGGTAAATATTCACACTAAACACGAGGTTGATTAAAAATCATATAAAATTGATTCATTAAACGGCGTACACCCCCACTATAGCATTATTAAATGTAATCAGAAAATGAAACACAAATCGTATCAGTTAAATTAGTATTGATCCAACCAAAAATTAAAAAGGACCGCAAAATTGAATTTGATAATTTGGCAAAGACCTTTGAGCCGGGGAAATGGAATGAGTAATTTGATTCCAGCGGGGAATTTAAAAACAGAAATTAAATTATTGTTTATTTTAATTTGAAAAAATATATAGGCTGTATCACGTATAGAAGGCCATACTTTACAGCAGTAACCTCTACTATCTATCTAGCTAAACAAAAACAAAAAAAATAACTAGCTATACAAATATATATAGCTATCTACAGCTAAACAAAAGCAAAAAAAAGTGAAATGAAAATATCTCGAACAACTTGAAATTTGAATTCAGGTTATAGCAGCTCAGGTATACAAATGTTGTTTAATAAACAAGGCGTAGAGATTTTTTATATTTAATATTTCTATGAAAAGAATCAGTACTCATTATTATCAACGACTATGTTCACCTTAAAATGATTTTATACCCAAAATTTATTTTCTCCACATACATACCCATGCAAAACAATACACGACGGTATTTATAAAATAGTATCTACACGAAAATCTTTTTTGGGAATGGAAGAAAAAATGAATACGGAGAAAAAGAAAGAGGCTCGTTGTGAACACCTCGGAATAAAGTCATAAAACGCTTTTAAATTAAGGAGAGAAATTTAAAAAAAATGCAAAGAGATTTGAAATTTTCGTGCGCAACGTGGTCCTCATTATTTTCGCATGCAAACTGCACGCTCACAAGAGCACGGGTGGGAGTTCTTTACCGCACATTCACGAAAATAAGGGATAATTCGAGGCGACGGAACGCAAAGAGTGGAGCGCATGGGTTAAGGGGCCATGCCAAGAAAATATAATGAGCGAAATAGGCGGGTTTTTCACGAGACAGCGGGAGTGGGAACGGTTACCAACGCGATGACGGGAACGCCGTGAATTAGAACAAGGAAGTTCGAAGAAGGGCACAGGATGCCTACCAGGAGTCGGAAATAGATGAAGGACATTATAATCAGAACTGGATAGGCACAATTGGAAAATGTGTTTGGACGGATATTGTGGAAGACAATAATAACTTAAATGTATATAATAAAACGGGAAAAGTAATATTTCACTTCTAAAAAAAGTTAAGGAAAGTGCGTTTTGGCACTGCTAATTTTGCTATGACGTCACTGGGAGGCAACACTTCGATCCTCAACGTCCAGACACTTCGACATTTTATTAAATAATCTATGATTTTGGAGGACATCAAATAATTAAGGTTGGATGAAACTATTAATTATAATTGCCTGAAAAAATCTCAAAATGGGTGACTTTGCGTCATCGCATAACTGATACTCGCTCAAAGCTCTGCATTAATTGAGCTAAAATATTAATTGTTTCAGACACAATTAAAATCAAGAATTTTCGTCCAAACTTAATCATTTAATGAGGGACATTCATGAATGTAATACTTGAATTACTTTTCACGAATTTGTGATAAATTATTTTTCGATCCTTTATTTTTTGCACGGGGTGCGGCGAGGCCCAACAGTACAACTAATAGTTTCAATGGCTTCCGAGTGAATTTCTTCCTTAAATTCATCGTTGGGAATAGAATTTGCCTGTATCCGGAAGTAGCAAGTTAATTCAAATTCTGGATTCATTTAAATGAAAGGTAGGTGCACTTTTCCATACTAATCTAATGCATACGACGCATTTCGGCTCACAGATTCATCATCTCGTACAAGAAATTGTAGTGCACGAGAACATCACATTCATACCTTTGAGGGAGGGATGGGGAGGATTTGACAGGTTTGAGAAAGGGGTGGGAATGAGATATACAGCGAAAAATGATACAACTTAAGAGATACGGCAAAACCTGTAATAACCTGCAATAGCTGTGAAACCTGACTCCATTAATAACTGGAGAAGAACTACACTGGGATGAGAACCAAAGAAACAAGAAGGCCATGGGGATGGAGAAGGATAGAGAGGACTGGGTAAAAGAGCCGCAAATCACTGGAAATGGAGGAGTGGGAGTAAGTAGCGAATCAAGTAATGGGTGAGGGAGAGAAGTCCCCGAATTCTGGACGGAAATTTCATAGCATTCTGTTTTCCATATTGCGTCCAGACTGTTAGATATTCGCATATTGTTTATATACTCAAAATTTTTATAGCGTGTGTTCTTGTTTGACCATAAACGTAGATCAATTTCTCAATCAAAGAACCTAGGATATGTTCTTATATGCAAAATATGGATTTTCAATAATGAATAAAGATAGTACGGTAAAAGTTAATTTACATTGCTTTTGGCTGCCCTCGGTGAAGGTTAAAAATGCCTTTTTTTCATTACTGAAGCCAATGTCACTTTTTACGAATTGCGTTTTTTTGGTGGAGCAATTTTATTTCATTGTCACTTCGTTTTAGTCGCCTTAATAAAATTCCTATTATCGTTTTTAAATAAGCGTATATGTATCACCTCAGAAGCGTGAATGATCGTTGAATCAAAACAAAAATAATAAACCAGAAAATAGATGTGTTTCAGCCCATCTACCCCGAAGGTAGATGTGTTTCAGCCCATCAAAATTTTTCTGTTCCTGTATCGCCCAAAATTATCAGAAAGTTTTTAGTTATCTGCTCGGTTATAAATGCATCCAATCGTGCAAGCTAGCTCAAAAATTCTGTAAAATATCATACGAAATAATCTTTCATATGAAGTACTTACTAAGCATACTAAAGTCGCCATCTTAGCACATTCAACTCGACTAGCTTGGAAAATTCTCTGAGGACAGCGATCTATCTATTCTCATTAACCGATAATCATTCGTTATTGTTCATGACCGAATACTGAACTAGTGCTAGAAAGGTTTTTAAACGCTTACCCCATGCAGTATAATTACTTTCCGTGCATCGTTGACGGTGTTTCCATAACCGCAGGAAAGCCATTAAAAGGCAGGCATGTTTTGTTTTGTTTACGAAGGCATTTCCAAAAGCAATAAAGAGGCCGACAATACCACTCTCCACTTTCTCATTTCACCCATAAAGTTAAATGACTTGCAATAATAGTCTCGGTGATTACTCCCCCATCGCTCAAGTGAGTGCTTCTTATCTGAATAGAGTTTGCATTCCCCCCTGAGTCGCTTTGAGCCCCGCCCCAGTTTGGTGGAAATCCAGGCGCGAGCTGTTCTTTGAGGGAGAATTTATTTATTTAATCCAGTCCAAAAACAGCACGAGGCCAATTGCAGAGGACCCACAATAACAGGAGAAACAATTTAATAATATTATGCAACGTAACCAATAATGAACAAAAAATATTCAATAGTATTTACGGATAAACAACAAAGAATAGTAAATTTCATTGGGTGGTGCGGGGAGTAGGGGGAAAATTACGATAGAGATGGTGCAAGGTGGATGAAAAAAAGGATCAGAATTTGGAACACATTTGGCATAGGAGTTAATGGAAGAAGGAAGTCTGAATAGAAAAGAACGTTTGGAGACAGAAAGGCGGGGGATGAAACAATGAAATAGGTCACTCGACCTCGTCGTGTGCGAAGGAACACGAAGCGGAAAAAAAGAAAGAAGGTCAGATGATCTGTATTTGCCATCAATGATATTTAAGGAGAGTCTCCGGTCATCGAGGATACGGCGATCAGCTAAAGTTGCAATGCCAAGAGAGGATCTTATCTTCTTGAGGGAGAAGTTACGAAAAGGCAATTGGTGGTAGCGAACAATAGAAAGGAAAAAAATTCAACGGGCGTTCTAGGAGCTACGAATGAAACCTAGAACGAAATTGAAAGAGGAAAGAATAAAATGGCAAAAATAGGTAGATAAAATACATTCAAGTCTCTGGAGGGAGGCATTTCGCTCGTTGCTACGGATATATAATTTGCCGGCCTCGGTAGCGACAGGGTATAGCCGTTACCTGCCAAACCAAAGGTCATGGCTTCCAGTCCCGCCTGGATTCCCCAATCCAGGCAATGGTTGTGAAAGACAATTTTCATTTCTTAAGGCCGTTTTACACGGGGCACGTACTTGCACAATCCGACGAGTGAACGAAGGCGCAGTCTAAAGTTACGTCGTGTAAAGTGGTGAAACAGCATATGGTAGTATAATTCGTTAGTATACGTGACGTTTTATGGACCGTGTGGTGCGCATGTGGGAGTCCAATTGCATGCTGCATGCTGGTGATTGATCACTCCCTGCCAAACACCCTAGAGGTGGCTCGCAGGGCATTACGTAGATGTAGATGTATGTGTACTTCATCTGATTTCCACAATCTCTTAATTTCATATTTAAGTTCTTCATACTATTTTATTATTATTATTATATTAATTTTTTCCGAATAAAAACCCAGTTAAAGCACTCAACAAAAGAACAAAAGTTAACGGCTATATGCCTTATCGATAGATCAAAGCTGACCGTGGACTGTAATCGGAGATTCACAGGGGAAGCTGCCACATAAAATCCTTATGGGAAGTGATTCCGAGAGCACGGTTCAACATCTGATTCCCATAAGCAGCAGCCAGTGGGAGGGGGTGGCGGGGGGGGGGAGGCTTATGACGTCAAGAGGATACCGTCGTTCCATCATCATCCTCTTATCCCTCCTGCGATTCCTCACGCAGGACTTCCCCACGCTAAAGGGTTTAAAGTCTAAAACCGAACTCAGAAGCTCAGCTCGATGCGCTTGTCTGCACACAGCGAAAGAAGTAGGAGAAGAGGGACACGAAAATGTTTTGAGCCAATTACTACTAATTCCCTCCCAAAATAAAGTATACCTGTGGAGGGATCTCATTTCCATACAACTCCGGTAGGTAACTTCTCAAATTATTTCAATATTTTCAAAAATTCAAAGTAGTCATTCCCGGTTACCTGATTTTAGCCATATCATATTTCGATGAGTTTTATTTGTTGAATGAGCTAAAAAATTAATTGAAGAGAAGGTAAATTTACGACTTTATAAGAAATTGAGAATTACTGATATTGTAAGCGAAGAAGCAGGACAGAAATTAATAATGTTAATAATAAAAAATAATATGTTCTATATATATTCACCCATTTTTTTACACTTTTTTATGCTCATTCCGGAGTGTTCGTCAAGAAATGATAATTTTATACCTCAGAATAATGCTAAAAATTCCATAATTATTTTTGTATTCATCATGGCTATCTTGCTTGAAATGCTGTTAATTTCATATATATTCTTTTGACATATTATTATTATCACCTTTTCAGTAAGTTTAGCTCGTGTCAGTTCCAGTTAGAGTACGGGGTTGTGTAAAAGTGCTGTGCTGTGTGGAGAAATTTTCCCATGATGTGACATGCTGAATGTATTATGGCCTCTTTCAATTTAATGTACGTATTTGGGTTAAGTTTGAGTAATTTAAAATTATTTTTCATTTTTTAAGGGATGGTACCGGGTCCAGAGATTACGATTGGCGCTGAAAAGTCTGTTTCAAACTCCATATCGCTTTCCTTCCCATTTATTGATCCAATTTTTCCCGTTATTATTTTTAGATGCTTTAGGGAAGTGGTACTCCAACGCGTAACATTGTTATTGTCCATTGAGTTAAATGTGAAGTGGTATCATCTTGTTTTCAAATCGTGAAAATAAACCATTAATGTTGTTATTTTTGAAATTTAATGAAGTAAGATGTTTTCCAAAATGGTGGACATTTACGTTAAAATGAATTGTGTTGATGAAGATACGAATTCCTATCGTCATATAGCTAGTCTTTCTCAAATTTTACGGTAGTGATATCGTTAATATTTAGCCAGTAATCTAGGCATGGAAGCACACTCCACATTTGATTTCAGGTTTTTTCGCACGAAGTATATAAATATTATTATACTAAACCCAAGAGGCACTGGAATGAATGACAGTGTTGGTTGGAAAGCTGATTATAATTAGGACACGAAAACACTGTTGATTGACTATCCTATCAATTAAAAAAATAATAAGATCCACGATAAATATCTGCTACCGTAACGTATTCAAATCCAAGTTCCGTGTAAAAAGGGATAAAACATTAACCTTTTAAAGCAAAACAGGTAAACAGGAAAACTTGGCCATCTGCCAGCATATTCCTCAATGTTTCCATTATTTTGACATTAATTCACTGCACCAGCATGGCACTAAGCGTTTTAAGAGATGCTCCAAATTAAAAATGTCAACTTACGTGCACAATCATTCTTCAGGACGTGGATATTGCAAGCTATTAAATTACCATAACTACGCCGGTTACTCACCTGGAAAAAAAGAAAAAAAAAGGCTTTTAGAATTCACAGAAACTGCAACAAGAATTTTATCCATTCACTGCAATAAGTGGGAGCTCTATGAGATCTAAGAATGATATCCATAAAGTTAAAAAAATAAAGCCTTGAACAACTTAGCGGCCGTTTGAGATTTAAGCTGACAAAGAATAAATCATGAAGAGTTCCAGAACTTTTGAATAGTTAGGTATCCTACAAAATTAGGTCAACTCCAGGCAACGCTGAAAAAAACACAAACGACACCCAAGTTTTGAGTGAAGCAGCAGCTCATGCCGCCAGCCATATCACGAAACGAATAGAAATAAAAACGTGTCCCTTGGTGGAAGTAAATATAAAATTACCTCGAATGCAGTGCCTCAATGTTTTTCTCATTATTTTTCATCACTTCAATACGCAAAGGAGGCAACGAATGCATCCTCCAGCATAATAAGAGGCACTTTTCATAGCGAGTAAAAAATGCCAGTGGTACCGATGACATAGCAAAGCCTTTGATGTGAAATAAATTTCCTTTTGGGTGCATTGATGGGTATTCGAGCGAAAAACAGCCAGAAATGATGAAATAGCATAGATAATTAAAGCCGCCCCATGGATCTCTCCGCATTTACACACGAATTTGATTACAAACGGGAGTGAAACAGTTTGTTTTAAAACTAGCAGAGAGCTTGAAATAAAACTAGGCATATATATTAATAAACTATGAATAGAAAATCAAATACGCCAATCAATTGTACTACCTTTTCGTGCCAGGTGTAAGAGGGAAGAAATTGAATTTATAAATAAATATTGCTTCCTTTGGATCGATGAGACAACAATCAGAGTTGAGCACTAAATTCACTCACTCTTCTGGCCTCTCAAATCCGAGCATATTTTTGGCCAAGTCAACAAGTTGTCTCCAGACTCCTCTATCAACCTCTCCCCCAAGTCTTTTCAACCAGATCTTCAAGCACTCGGTCATTCCATCATCAAGGGAGGTCCGTCAAGTGCCACGACCAGATCTCGTTGAAATTTTGTTAGGCGATACGAAATGGATACTTATCAGATTCAGTTTTGGTTTAAGCCGCCAACGCTCAATAAATTTCGAGACATTAGCGACGGAATGTACCAGAAAACGCCCTTATTTATGCACCCCGAATCACATCAATACACAGTCAGTGCTCTTCATCCAAGCAACAGAATACAAGGGCCTATTGTTGTGCTTTGGGGTGCATATATTTAGGCGTTTCCTTGTACTTCCCGTCGCTAATAACTCGAAATATATTGAGCGTTGCCGGCTGAAAGAGAAACTACACCTCATGAGTATCCATTTTCTATCAACTGCCATAATTTGAAAGAGATCTGGTGGTGATACTTGAGGGACTTTTCTTGCAAGTCTTGAACCCCCCCGCGGGCGCCTTCCTTTTGGTTGACCTCTTCGCACTCTTCTTATCATTGCATCCAACTAACTGCTTCTTACATGGCCGAGTCACCTACTTCTCCTACTCCTTTTTCAAAACAGCCACAATATTTCGTCTTCTATAAAAGTTCCTGGGCCCTATGTTTTTCAATAGGTATTCTCCATACCCCTTCTTCAAATATCCTCCTTCTCACTGTCTTATTTTCAGACGCTATCAACTTTTACGAGCCTTTTTTGTTAGGGTCAATGCTGAGCACTAACTTGGATCATTTAAAAAATATCATTGCACATGGCACAATATCATTCATTTTTTCCTTGAAATTAATTTGAAGTTCGTTACCAGAAAAGTTTTTCATTGGTTCACCTTGGGTGGGTGGAGGTTCGCTTTAAACAATCTTGAAATCATTTCGGGGAATTTCCAACTCCTAGACCCGAATTAGGAACGCTGACTTGAAAAAATCGAGCTCAGGCAAAAACTTGTAAATGTTTTATTTTTAAGAAAAACTAACGAGTAGCGACTAACTAACGAGTTTCTTTGTGTTGCTGTATTTCAGATGAAGAAAACACCCATACCGAGTGCAGAACTCCGTCCGTCGGATGGGACGTTAACCCGAGGTCCCTCTGGCACCCTTCGTTAAGAGTACGCTAATGTCGACGCCGAGTTTATTCCTTGTCGAGCAACTAACGGCGCACATATTTTTCTATTTATATAGTTGTCCACGTACAAAATGTTTGCCGGTCTACAGTGGCTCAATATAACAAACATAAAAATTACAAACACAATGAAACATCATAAATTTAAATAAATAACAATGCATTGACTGTAACCTTATATTGACCTTGTAGTAACTTTAAGAGTTTCTATTAAGATAGGAAAGAGCGTGGTTTGTAACAGAGTGGTTAGGAGAAGAGAACGGGTCAATGTGGTCAGGAAGATAAATTTATGAGGGAAGCGAGGCGGAAGAGGATGGAACGTCTAGTCAGTGACAATCTGGGAATGTGCATATGAAGGCGCAAATGCGCGCGAGTGGGTCTACATGGAACTTTAAAAAGTAGGGATGGTCGGATCGGATACCTCGGATCCAAATATCC
Organism: Ischnura elegans; assembly: GCF_921293095.1. Classification (NCBI taxonomy): domain Eukaryota; kingdom Metazoa; phylum Arthropoda; class Insecta; order Odonata; family Coenagrionidae; genus Ischnura; species Ischnura elegans. Next base: position 106,688,027 of record NC_060248.1, read on the forward strand.
GCGGATATAGCCCTTCATCGGATATATCGGATCCAAAGTCGCGGAAGACATCGGATCTGGATCCGAAATTTTAAATAATAGCTTCAGTGAATGCGACACGTGGGTGGTAAGGGCAAGGGCAAAATGCAACGTAAGGGTGGAAAGAGTTCCGATTCTATCTTCGACTGTGCCGTCGCATGTGATTCTTGTCCTTCTCATGAACCGTTTTGTTTGAAAGCTCTCGCAGAGGTTACGTAGAAGATTTTCAGCCGTGGAAAATAAAAAAGGCAAAATACGACTGGCACATAGTGTGACTCTTCCCAAGAGATTGAACAATCATCGGGGTAATCTCAGCGTCAGGAATTTGAAAATGCATTGGGATCCGAAAATATCCGATCCGAAAGATCCGGCTCCGAAAATCATGGATCCGATCCGAAAGATCCGGCTCCGAAAATCAAGGATCCGATCCAAATCCGGATCCGAAAAAAATCCTGGATCCGCCCATCCCTATTAAAAAGTCAAATTGGAGATGAGATCTGGACACGCAATTGAAAATGAACGCAAGGAACTTACTTATATACCCAAGTGTTGAAAACTACATCATGGTAGGCGAGCAAAAACGAGCAATTTCCTGATGAAAAACCTTTCAAGGAGAACTCTGGGATCGAGATCAAAGAATCAGAATCGCCCGTGCATTGTTTGTACGTATTTGAAACTTATACGAGACAATCGGCTAGCGGAAGAGAATGAAGGAGATTACGATCGACCCTGGAACTCTGACGCAACAATCCCTTCGATTTGTATTGATTGCACGGTTGAATGCGCCACGTGCGGGATTTAAGTCGCGTCTCAATGATCGATATGCTCGTAATAAGAATCCGATTGTTCATAAAGTGAAGCATTTGACCGGTGCGGCATTGCTTTGATCTTCGAGACGACATCGCTGGTTACCCGAGCGCGAACCACGTGCCGCTTGTTTGGTGGAGTCGTTCGAATTTAATTAATACTGGAGGCGTTTAATTAATACTGTAATGTTTGATATTTAAGTACTCGTTATTGATGTTGTTAGGGAGTTGTTGATGAGATGAAGAAAACAAAAAATGGGGATTTAATACACCAAAGGATGAAGTTCGCTATGAAAAAATATTTGACTTAGTCGAGATTCGAACCCGGATATCCCGATTGCCGGTCAGGTGTGTTAGCCAGTTACACCACAAAGCCATTTTCTCAGAGCGAACTTTGGGATGAGTTTTTACGAACAAGATATTGATGTCACAAGTCAAAACTGTGGCACATGTGGCGAGGGTCGTGCTTACTAACAGTCACAGTCGGAGTGAAAAATCCCTATTTTGTCGCTGGTCGCCGACGACGAATTTCAAAGCACTTGTTTCTGCAGTGCTTTAAAAGGGGGATTGTAGGGGGAGGGAGAAAAAAGGAAGGTTGTTCGAAGTAGTGAGGAAAAACACGAGACTGTATCATTAAGAAATTGAAGAAGGTTTTGAACAAAACAAAACCGCCTCCCGTTACAATACTAAACATATATTCACAGAAGAAAAATCCTGAACCACACGATCATTATTTTCCATCCCCTCGGAGGGAGAGCTCCAGCAATCGCTTCCATTATGGCGGAAAACAAGACGGCTTTACGCGATCATCGAGCGTCATTAGCCATTTTTTTTAAAGTACCAAAAATAAAAATAAAATCGCAAATGAAATCAGTCTCACAAAATCCCTTCAATGGAATTTCATTGGCAGTTTTCATAACTAATAGATAATCCGTATTTTGGATTATGTCATCAAAGAAGTTATTTTTTAAAATCTAGAGGCGGGGATTCGAAAAAAATTTTCCAGCATCCTGGGCATTTTGTTGGTTCACCTTCTTAGTCAATCGTCCCATGATCATCAGCCAACAATCCTAAGATTGGTTTGACGCAGTTCTCCATTCCGCTCTCCTATCCGCTATCCTTTTTTCACAGCGACTTATAGCTATCTTCTCTTTCACATCCTTCATTACCTGTCCTGTGCAACTTATCCGGGGCCATACCTTGCCCTTCTTCCCTTCGACCTGTCCCTCTACGACTGTTTTCATTTGGCCATCATGCCTCATTATGTGAGCAATTAAGTTTTACCGTCTTCTCGTCGGAGTTTTAAGAAGGCTCCTAAAACCAGTCCTAATCCTTAATCGTGTGAAACTTAAAACAAAATGTTTTACTCTTGCACAATTTTCATGCATCATGAAATCTCATTACGGGTGTAATCGCTCAAAATTGCTCAACATGCAAGTTTACGTTAACTTCAGAAATTCTTGAAGCAAGCGTCTATAATGTGGTCAACTAAGTTGTCCCATCTTTTCCCTAAGATTTATAGAAGATTTCTCTATTCTTCCACTCTTCTTAGGACTTCCTCATTGCTTACTCTCGCTTGAACCATTTTATCTCCAACATTCTTCGGTGGCACCACATTTTGAATGTCTTCACTCTTGACTTCTCTGCAGCTGTCAACGTCCAAGCCTCGCACCCAATCAATCGCCAATCGTCTGCTACACAGAAATAAAAGGAAGGCGGAAAGTAACAGGAAAAGGCGTCTATGCGCAATCACCTTTCTTTTTTTAATCATCTCACAGAAAAGCCTCGCTGCATGTCCAGCAGATTCGGCGGGATGCGAGCAAGTGTGTGCGTCGTATATTCCGCCGCGGCACTAATTATCGCGCCGATACGGGCGGGAGAAATAATTGACTGTTAGCGCCGACTATGCGAACGATTGGTTGCCATGCGGATAAGGAGATAATGAATGACGCGCAATCGCATCAACAAAAGCGCAAAATTTCCGCCTCTGCGTCGTGAAAAAAATCTTTTGGTAAAGTGGGGAGAGGACGAAGGACTAACGAATTCCATCAATCGATAAAATTTTCTTGATTATTTTCACATCCAAAGAGAATATTAAGATTGCTAACAAGTCATGCAAGCTGGCCAAATGAAAAAGGAGTGTTAATCTTTTTTTTCAGTTTGTCAACTTTCAGAAGTAAATGACTTATGAATACAGAAATAATTCTAGGTTTCAAGTTTCACGAGTGTTCTACGTTTTATTATACTCGCTTTCTTGTTATTTTTGTCCGTCCGGGTACACTCTTGCCACTCAAATTTCGGCCACCCCCTGATTAGCTAGAGCGCTGAAAATTTCAGGCATCAAAATACGTCACTTGAAAAAAAAACACGTTGCACTAAAAATATGAAAATGGCCCCGTCAAATTACTGAAAATTTCAAATATGTTTGATGAGAAAGCTACCATAAGTTTTGGAAGAACATTTCAGTTATCAAAAATGAAAAATATGGTGAGCATGTAAATAATATTATTAAATTAATACTTGCTAGTAAATTTATATCATCACTGTCTCTTAGGAAATGCGGATATAACATTACATGTGCAACACGTTTTTTGTTTTTGATACGTGAGATGTTCTACTGAGACATGTTGTAACTTCCTTATCAAACATATTTTACATTTTTAAAGATATAAGGGGCCTTATGCCGTTACTTTCTCCATTTCAATACAACTAGTCTCTGATCAAAAGCTGAATTTTTTATACTGTTATTTCCTTCACCCTCGCCCAACCAAGCTACTGGAATTCATCACCTTCCTTCCATAGCACCTACATTTGCATTGGCATCGTCCTGATCATACAAACGGTAAATACGTTGCCACAGAAACATATTGGTCCCAACAAAATTTGGAAATCGGGTTGGGGTGGTAGTGCAGGCTTCTCACCCATTGGATCTGGGTTAAAATTCTGGCGGATATTTTTCAGAGAATTCCCGGTCTATGATCGAGTGCTTTTTGGAGATCACTTCAAGTGCATCACTCCGACCGTTGGATGGGACGTTCAGCAGTGGGACTTTCAAGCAGGCTAAAGCCGACGCAGGATTTCTCTCCACTCTTTCCTCAAGGATAAGATAAGCTCCAATGGCAATCGTCTCCGCCAAATACCATAGCATAGGAGAACTTCTTTTCCTTTATTCTTCCATCTTGCTACCGAATCTGGGTCCTCTGCCCTCATACACCCTCTATCGACGTGGTCCACTGATTTATTTATTTATTATGTTTAATGTTCGCCCAACGTATACATAATTATAGGGCGAACAATACAGGAATATAACTACAAAAAAATTGAAAATAAATTGGTCACAGCCACAAAATAGTAACAATCATGATAACAAATGCTGAAAAATATTAACTAAATACTATCACAGTCGCGAAACATATTCTTAACATCTTTTACAAAGCAGTATTTCTTTTGATACAAGTCTAGATCGTTGAAATTTTTATATATAGTACACAAATCCTTCGTATTGGCGTATTGGAACAGTAATTTGTTTTAACCTTTGATATGTAAAATGTTCTTTTAAACCGGCTATTAACATTTGGAACTGTTATTTTTATTTCCTTCAGTAACTCATAACATAGGCCCTTATTGATGACATCATGCAGAAACAGAAGATCGTTTAATGATGATGATGGTCTTAATGACGAGGAGAACTGACCGGTGCCATCCACTACCATAGGCGGATCCAGGAGAGGGGGGGGGGGGGCACGGGGGCACGTGCCCGTGCCCCCCCCCCCCACACCCTCAAAAATATGCGAGATTTTTTATTTGGTCCCATTATCATTGCGTTCGTTTTGTATTGCGAGATATCCTAGCGCCCCGCCAAGAACAAAATCCTGGATACGGCCTTGCTTGTGCCCCCCCCCCCCCCCCAGAAAGAAATATTGGATCCACCCCTGTCCACTAATAATACCTCAGTTATCTGCTATCATTAAGAATATTCGAATGATCTACACCAATGCATTAATTTACATCTTTTTCTGTCAATAATTTTATTCATCAATATAAATACTTTAAACGATGAAAAATCATTTCTTGGGACATTTTGGGGCGTTTTTCCCTTTTATATACGCATTATATTCTACTTCTAGCTTCGTTCAAATCAAGGTTCTTTCATAATTCCAGAATCCTCCATCAAGAAATCCTACAATTCCAAAAAAATAACTTCAGTTAATCAATATATTCAACCATATGGCATATATTGCTGTTTGAAAAGTATTGACAGAAAAAAAGACGGTCGATAAACCGTGTGTTGATACAGCTCCTCCTACCAATGAAATATCCATTTACTCTTCACTTGCCTCATACCATATACGTGGCAACCAAACGATAACGGCCCCGATGTATTTTTCGCGAGAATGTATAAAGGTTTTGCGAGGATGACGTAAGAGGAGATAAGATGGGGAACGCAAGGGGAAGATTGAATCTGATGGAGAGATAGGGGGAGGAAAAAATGCAGCTGAGGAAGGCAAAGAGAGACGAGGTAATCGATGGCTCCCCACACGACCCTGAGAGTAAACATAAACAACTGATCTCAAGGTGGCTGCGCAATAAACGAAGGCTGAGACCAACACTGGAGTATTACTACTGAAACAAGTTAGGAAATGAAATACAAATTGATATTTGGTCGGAAGTCGATTAATTCTTGATAATTGACTGATTGTTGGCAGTTGATTGATTATTGATAGTTGACTGATTCTTGATAATTGACTGATTGATGACAGTTGTTTGATAATTGACTGATTGTTGACAGTTGATTGATTGTTGATTGTTAATTGTAAGAATTGATTGTTGTGTTGATGATTGAAATCCTGATACCACTCATTTTTTCGTAATTACTGATAATACATTTAATACTAATAAATATTCCAAAGGAAACGAAAAGAATGTGAGCAAACTCTATCGTCGAAATAAGAACAGCCGGTATTCACGTGATCTGGGATTTTGCTTTTTACGAGAAATGAAATACAATTAACAATCAACAATCAATCAACTGTCAACAATCAGTCAACTATCAAGAATCAAACAACTGTCAACAATCAGTCAACTATCAAGAATCAGTCTATTATCAAGAATCAGTCAACTATCAAGATTCAAACAACTGTCAACAATCAGTCAATTATCAAGAATTAATCGACTGCCAACCAAATGTCAATTTGTATTTCATTTCTCGTACATCTTGGCCGCTCGCGCAATTGGCCAATATCGATCATATTTGTACTTGCTCTGACAGAGATATAACCTATCTAAAAACGTCTTATCCATAAGCTAATCCCACTCTGCACGCTGACGCAAAAAGTACTCCAATATCTTCTTCCACTTCCTCCTTCCCAACCCCGTAGTGGTTAGATGGAAGATGGGACTTTTTAGTCCCAATCTCGCCAAATAAAGACGTATTATTATTATTATTATTATTATTAGTGTAACACCACGACATGACTGTAGGAACGCTCTTAAAGACTTATGATGAACAATATACCAGAAAACCCATTCATAACAATTCAGCAAAAAATTTCAATACTTGCGGCTGATTATATTAAAATAATTACTTGGGAGGATTGACTTCGCTGAATAAACTGCTATTATTTGCTAACAATGCCCAAATTGTATAATCAGACTTCGGGGGGTCGGATTGGAGCGACGAGAGATTTATTCGCTGCTCTTGAGTTTCTCTGGCAATTTTAGGAGTCTTATTGAAAACAGTCATTCCGTTCTGCTGTCATAATATTTCAGCAAAACAAGTTAATACGACTATTTTTTTTAGAAAAAGATGAGCTAAAAATGGAAAAGGGTACGACAAAGGGGTCCTTCTCTCACTGGAGTTCATGCATGGGATAAATATCATCTTATACATGCTCTATATGGCCATATTTCTCATGTATGGGATCGAAATGTCTTTCGCTGCCCATTTATTTTACATGCTGACATAAAAAATACATTGAATTGCCATGTATGTTTTAGCAATACAATATACTTGCATGAAAAATGTACGGGCTTGTTTTTCCAATGTATTTTCCATGAAGGGGCTTGACCAGTGGTATAACAATGGGGGAATGAGGGGATATATCCGCCCACGAAGCCTCAGAGATATAAAAAAAATATTTAAAACTATTGTCTAGTTTTGATACATAATAAATAAAACTGCTTAAAGTTAAATTTTTAATGCCAAAATGAAGTAAAATGTATTTCCAGGCATGTTATTTTTCAAAAAGTTTACCAGATTTTTCCTGAGGGGGAACGGGGTCGCCATTCCATCCCCCCAAGGCATATTCCTAGTTACGACACTGGGTTTGACATGTATATGTGTTGTATTTGATAAAGTAGCACTATGGCCGTAAGCCACATCCTTTACACTGCAATGTCAGCCATAGTCAGAGACGGATTTTCGTATAGGCTAACTAGGCTTCAGCTTAGGGCCTCAAGATAAAGATAGGGTCTACATTCAAATTTTTAGCAAAATTAAAATTACACAAGCCTAAAAACAACAAGTTCCATTTTACATATTGATGTATTTGCAATACAGTAACGATTTATTTTATTATCTCTCATGCAATTAACTAATCTGAAAATGGGGAGTGAAAAAGCCTCATAAGTAGAATACCCCATGGCTTCTTTTCATTTAAATCCGACCCTAACCATAGTACTCCCTTATCAAATAAAGAAAGACACATTTTTACCAATAGATTTTCCGAACATGCTCGATACGCATGTTTAATTGATGGTGTTTGATAAAGGCAGGCTTTTGGTTATTTCCGTTAAAGTAATGTGCGTTGTGTTGCCGTGCAAAGCACTGGAGCCACCCCCTGGGAGCGGTCGAAGGATATTCGGTCGAGAGACAATAGAGGTGGTACGGACACAAAGGCTTCGTGGATGATGAGGAAGTTGTCAGGTGACACATAACGACCGGGAATGAGAGAGATTGTCGTCTGAAATGAAGGCGGTGCGCCAGGACACATCCTGAGGCGCCCCCGACGACACTTTAGCTCAAAAGGAGAAGTTACCCGAGACTAGAGCCAGAATATAACACGCACGATTAGGAGCGTCGCTGAATAGCCAGGCTTTTAAGCGCTGTTCCGTGAACTCAAAAGGTCATACATTGCCATTCCACGTGGCTAATTGGCACATTTATCTCCCAGTTTACGGAAAGGGTATAGGATTTTCTGGCGTAATTCTACTTCTAAATACTACCCCTCAATCCGCCTAAAAAGGCGTGTGGCACGGGGTGTTAGGACACCAGCCGTTTACACATAAACAGGAAAAGCTCTAGCGAAATTAAGACTAGCATTTATTAAAGTTTTTTATGGTTCGGGGTAAAAGCGAATTCCCATATCTATCCGTTCTGCTAAAGATCTATCTTAATTTATCGCTTATGTTGGACCTGGAAATATAGTGGGGCTCTAACATTATAATCTCCGTGTCGTTCTTATAGATATCTATTCTCTATTGTTCAAGCAATCTATGCATAGCGCGCAGCCTCCGAGTCTCCAGCGGCTCCCAGCCTAATTCACTTAACATCTGTCTGTACGCCTGCAGCAGTTTTTAGCGAATCGCGCAGCCTTCGAATTCTGTAGAAATTTTCAATATTTAACATTGTATGGACTTTAAACTAATACCTAAATCTCAAGCCCGTAGACTGAAATCATACATGAAGCTTCTTGGCCTTAAATTCATTCATTTCTGGATTTAATAATGGGGAACATTAATGAGGAAAACCTAATAAAAAGCGAAAAAGCCAAACCTTTGTCATAGTTATTCACCAGTATAAGCTTTAACAAGGGGGCCAGAATTTTTATTCGGCAAATAGGCAGTGCAGTGCAGAATAATATTGACGGCCAAGTGTGATAATATTCAGATACACATTAGCGTCTGTTATCCTAATAAGAATGAGTGGACTTTCAAAATTCGATTATGGGATAAGATTACAGAACATCCTCAACCGAAATAGCATGTAAGCCCTCCCACTTTCACGCGCATAACAGTACTTTCGCGGTTATAAAGAATTCGTATAACTCAAATGGCTCCTGCAATACACAGTCGCGTATAGACAGTGGCGAGTAATCTTCAAAATATATACAACATATTTTCGTAGGCGTAGCATGGTGATATCCAACAACATATCACTCCATAGTTATTATTATTATTATTATTGTACAAGTTATAAGTTGGCTATTTGCCAGGTGGTAACAGTTTATACAAAAAATAAAAAGAAAAACAAAAGTATTGCAAATGAGAAATACATTACCAAAATGAAACTAGAAAAGTGAATATTTAAAATTCAGTGATATTAATTTTCCAATATTAATCCTCTACACCTCTTCTTGAAAATCCTTACGTTGTTAGGGTAGGGCTTAAACAGTTCTGCAGGGAGTCAATTTTGCATAAGAATTTTTCCATTCATGATGTGCACTAAGTACTTTATTTACAATTTAAGTATTCAACATATTAACCATTGCCATGTTGCCATGGAGCATTTAAAAAGTATTCTGGCAGTATCCCCTTCCTTCGTGTACCTCCCTCTCCAATTCAAAATAAGGCCTACTCCTTCTCATTCTATCTAAAAATCATATTCTCTTCCTTCCTCTCCCTCGTTTACCTAACATTCTAATACAGCTAACAGCGCTAATAACCCTCTAATACTGCTAACAGCGCTCTAATCTTTCAACTACCCATCGGGCCAATTTTTGAGCACCTCGGGCGGAAGCAAGAAGGTTCGCGTACGAATGCATACCTACTCTGTACTTTCGTACTTCCTTAAAGTATTCCAACGATCAAGGTAGGTTTCCATGCAGTTCTTTATAAGCATTCTGACAGCCTCCCCTTGCTTCATTTACTTCCCTCTTTAATGCAAAATAAGGCCCACTACATCTCATTCTATCTAAAAATCCTATTCTTTTCCTTCCTCTACCTCGTTTACCCAACATTATACCCACCGTTTTCAAAATCCCCTCCTCGCTCAGTACTCGCTCCATCCAAACCTCCCGTTTCCTCTGTACCTCATCTATAAGCACGTTATTTCGCGACGTGAATTCCATTACCCGCCGAAGAAAATTATTTTCCGAGATGAGGTTTTCACGACCGTGAGCACCAAAGTAAACCAGCGAAACTCACACAAAAGGGGGGGGGGGGACACTTTCACGCTTCTACGAACTCGAAAAACTGTTCTTCAGGTGGAAATACGAGGAAAGAACCTCTCAAAGTAAAGATTGGGAGGGAATCTAAAAGCAAAAGAACCCGTCACTCTGGCGCTATCTGTGAAGCTTGTTAACCAGTATTGACGTAAGGGATTTATTTACTTGAAGTACTTTTGTACATACAGCCGTGACGCCAATTTACAGTGAAAATTTTTAACTGTAAAATGAGTTGGACACAATACAATAACAATATAAAAACTGACAAAGAATTAACCAATAGAGAAAGGAAAACATTCAATTGGCAGACAGATGCGACAGAGATTGTGCGGTGAATTGCAGAGATTGCATGACACGTAAAAAGGATCGATGAAAGGAGGAAGCACATTTAGGAGGGAGGAGAGGCGATATTAAGGTGAGCGCTTGATCATGGAGATTCTGGGAATAGTCAGATGGAGTAGAGAGAGCGAGCGGGTGGAACGAGTCGGTATTCTAAAATTCAACAGAGAGAGGAGTTCAGGGTAGTCAGAATTCTAGTGAAAGGATACCTTCTCTACATCAATATAGACTTTGCCGTACAACGAAGAAGACATTTCTAACAAGCTTTATTCTCGACTTATAAAGTGCTGATAGATGTAGGGCCCAGAAAAACAGCTGATGAGTAAGAACCGAACATTAACCAGCAATTTAATTAACGATGAGCATTAACGACATCCTCAAAACATTAAACAATTTCGAAAGGTGCATTTTGAAAAAAATAATCACTATCACCATTGAACGATTTTAATTATTCCTGGTGAATGATGGTGAGTTATTCTTATTGGGTTCTGCACCAGTAGTGATTTGTGAAATTGGACATTCATTCAGTAAGACTCCTTGAAATTGGAAGACAAGTCGCCTTCAGAAACTTCGGCCAATACGACTGAATTAACCTGTTGCAAAAGCCGAAAAGAGTTCTTCATTATCAAAATTGTTTTACCTCTGAATCACAATAAGCAACACTCACATCTCTTACAATCAATGATGAGAATAAATTTTTGTTTGATCTGAATAATGAATTGTAATCTGAAATCTTTCATATATACATAATATTATCCAACTCACAAGTGTTGTACCTTTGGACTTTAACTGGAAATAATAACATGGACATATCTTAATTTTTCCAATTAAAGTTGACAATAATGAAAACTGTAATTTTTTTTTGAAAATACTTTTTCAAAGGCATTCAAAGACATGAGCGGTATCACTCCGAGGATACGTATTACATAATTAATAATTCCTTGATTTGAAATACAAGAAATATATTCAATCAGACTTTTATTAAGGAATAACGAGTGAAAATTAACTTCGAAATAAGGAATCATGCTTTACTGAAAATGTTTCATTCAATGAAACTTAAATTTGAATCCAGCTATTGGCGTATTTATCTCCAGAGAACACCACTAATATATCCATGATTGATAGTAACCGCATCTTTACTACGGCATACGTTTAAGAAGGGGCATAACAGTCCCCACGTAAGCCATTGATTTTTTTATTTTAATATAAATTAATGCGCACAACATGACAAAAATTATCAATTTGTTAATTTTTTCTCGGCACATTCCTTCTTTAGAGCACATATGCATCACTATCATAATAAAGTAAACCTCCAAAATTTCTCATTTCTTTAAGTACCCATTTGTCCGAGATGTGCGTTGCTGAATCATGCAAGGTCAATGATAGGAATATAGAATTCAAAACTGTCTTACCGGGAGGTAAAAGTTACCCATAATCAGCATACATTTTTATACAGAGGGTATTACGAGGAATATGTAATACTTCAGGAGGTGGCAGAGGAGACAATTTTAAGCATTTTTTTAAGCATTAAACATGGGATCGGTAATCCTTAGTTACTGAGCTTTTCTGAACACCAAATAAGCTGAAAAAAATTCTCTCAAAACGGATGAGATTGGACAATCGTATTGTTGATACTCGCTCAAAACTTTCCATTATTTAATATCAAATATTATTTGTTTCAGACAATTATACTTGCGTATTTTCGTCCAACCTTAATGATGCATTGATACCCAAGAAAATCCCTTTGTAACTCCAAAGTGCATTAAAAAAATGTTTTCGTTGCCATAGCTCAGTAACGAAGGAGTTGCGACTCCCTGTTTAATGCTTAAAAAATGCTTAAAATTGCCTCCCATACCACCTTCTGGAGTAATTAGTTGTTTCAGGCGTGACTTTAGTGAATCTACTTGACATATTGAAAAGTAAAGAAAAGTGAGGAATTACAAAGCTTTCTTTACTTTTCATTATCTCCTGGAGTATTGTATATTCCTTCTGAAACAACCTGTATTTGGTGATGAAACAGGGATTTGAGATTATAATAAAGAAATCATGACTTGGGACTTCTCTGAGCGGCGAGGTAAAGAGGGAATCTTAAGCTTTTCCAAAGCTTCGTGAATGTACCCACTTGAGATCAAATAAGAACGAGGCAAGGGTAAAGCGGTGCGAGTGTAAAAAAGAGTGTCAAGATCTGGGCGTAGAAATGAAATTCTTCACTGGAGACACGGAGCCGCAGGAGCACCTCTGAAGCCACTCTTTTCTCTCCGTTAAGAGAGGTCGCCACAGGCGAAACGTCGAGATCTGCATTCCATTTTAGCAAGCGCGGATTTCGAAGAGTAATAAAAGTTTCTGGGTCGAGCCTTAAAATGGAAAACGTAAGGTAATTTTCTCCGCGACACGGGAAATAAATTAGTCGCAATATCCAAAGCCGAATGATGCAATGGTTTCAAAATAAGTACGTCAATTGATGAAAGAGAAATTGCAATTGTGATTGTGATTGCAGGGTAACTCTGGCACAGTGGCGTAACTATGGGGGGATGAGGGGATGTATCCCCCCTCCAAAGTCTCAGAGAAATTTTAAAAAATCATCTAAAAATCTTGTCTGGATTTGATATATTATAACTGCATCTGCTTAAAGCTAAATTTCAAGCGCCAAAATTATGTAAAATGCATTTTCAGGCATCTTATTTTTCAAAACTTTTCCTGAATTTCCCCGTTTTCCGGGGGGGGCGGGGATAGCCCCCACTAACACCCCCCCAACCCTCCCCAAAGCATATTCCAAGTTACGCCACTGATCCGGCATATCTCAGTCCTTCCACACACATTATCACAAACACCAATCAAATCGGCGAGAAACTCCCAAACAGAACACACACAAGCTTGGGTCCACCGATCCGTCTCAGTCGCTTTAAGGAAGAAATACGGGGTTCCCCCGCCTTCCATTTCCAAACATCCATCTTCTAGGGTCTACCTTGTACCTTCCCTTTTTTCCCAAAAAAAATGCAGCTCCCTTGGGGCTAAACCCTTCTTCTGTCCCTCGGCCGTCCCTATTACCCTAATCCTTTTCTTAACTTAACACCTGTCGGGTGGAAGGTTCGCCTCAGCAGTTACTCAACACCGTCTTAACCCTAAGCATTTGACGGTCTGAAAAGCCACACTGTGGAACCCAGACCCCTCTTCATTCTCCGTCAACATCCAGACTCCCGACTTGGCCCACCCGAGACTAGAGCGCTCAGCTCAATTTGAGAGTCCTGGCACGGGCGATTAGAACAGCTGTTTAACATCTCCATCGGCCAAAACGTTCCAGGCACGCAATTTCAAGGGTTTCATCGCCTCTGTATCATGCGTTATTGTGAATTTTCCGTCAGAGTTAGAAAGAAAAACATCATATCATGATAATTTTTGCCTAAACTGTGCTGATGGACAAAATATAGGAATGAAAATTTAAACTTTATTTCAAAATCGCTTTGTTGTTTGCCGTTTTGTGCGACTGCAGAATGATGGGGATCAAATGGATCGACCGAGTTAGTAACGAGGAAGTCCTAAGACGAGTAGGAGAAAAAAGAAGCCTCATGAAAACCTTAATAAGAAGACGGAATAACCTGATGAGCCACATCTTGAGACATGATGGCCTGATGAAGAGAAGTGGATGGCGAGAACGGAAAAGTAAGACCTCGAAGAAAATATATGGAACAGCTAAAGACAGGTGCTAAAGAGAAGAAATACTTAGGTGTGAAAAGATTAGCTGAGAGGAGAATTGAGTGCAGAGCTGCGTCAAACCAATCTTATGATCGTTGACCAGTGATGTTGAAATCTTACAAATCGATTTTAGCCCACTTTCCGATTAACTATTAATCTGAAAATTTAAGGATTACTCCAGAACCAGATGACCATGCAATATTCTACTTAACATCTTAGCATAATGAAGCTATTAAATATAATGACCTACATTTAATAACATTGTAATTGAGATTAAATATAAGTAGAGTTTTATAGTGGAACATTTTTACAGTGGAGCCCAATGTTTTTCGTTGCATGAGAAGCAATTTATTTAGGGACTCTTACAAGCACATAGCAAATTTATTTTATTCATTGTGGTTCGCTATAAAAACTTTGTTTTTTACGAAAATTCATTTTTAATTCGTAATATTATTTTTTATGACAAGCATGATGCGAATTGCAGACTACGTACTTCACTCATTTCAGTTTGCTTTTAATTATCCTTTATTTGAAGGCAAAACACGATATACTAACAAATGCCACCTCCTTTTTCTGGACTCCATGCTATGAATAATACAAACGGATAAAGAGAAACCAATATGCCACAGAGTAGATGACAAAACAAGCACTAAAGAGAAAACTAGTTAATCTCCTAAGTTAGTTTTACGTTAGATACTATATTCTGTATACATTAGCGGAGTACAGATGTAGGGTTGAAAATTAATGTGATTTTTCTTTCAATTTCACTACGCTGAAACCGGCTTTTTTTAAATATAAGGAGAATAGCAAACAAAAACATCTCGAGTAGATCTAACAGCCGAATACATAACCCCCAAAAAAATATCAACCCGCGAAAATCCGAGCAAGAGATAGAGTTATATATTGTAAATCAGCCAAACAATCTGAGGTGACACAAAAATAGAAAAAATACGGTTTGAATTTCTCAATTGCGTTGAATGCTATACACCCCCTGTACGAGTGAAGCAACAAGAGGAGCTTCATTCTACATCGTCTCTAAGTAAACAATGGAGCTAATTTAATCTCACTCCACTTATTCTCTCCCCTCTTCAAATATTTATTCCAATTTTACTACTACGCTTTAGTTCCTTTGCTCCGAGCTCAAATTTTCTCTCCCCTCCATCCATGGGCGTACCAAGCGGGGGGCAGGGGGGGGGGGGGCAGCTGCCCCCTCTAGAAGCAAAACGATATAGCTGAATAAATTTTCTTTGAATCCAAGAAAAGTGATATGAGGATAAATCATGTAATTAAAATTAAATATTTTTCCGAGCAAATAATTTTAAAAGCTAATAAAGCGCGGTTATAATTTTCTTGAAACTTTGGTTTCATAACCTTTTCTGTGTTACAACTTGAACGACCACGGCTAGCCCCCCTCTTGTTTGATCCTGGGCTTGCCTCCGTCCCAACTAAAAGGCATTACTAAGATACACGACAAATTTCTCTATTAAGTTCATTGAAAAACTCATAGAACACAAATTTAAGAAATAATAAGGAGCTAAAACAAAAAGAGGAAACAGATAAGGTAGGAAATTTACAATATAATTTTGGAAAATTAAAATTTTTCATGATATTGTACATATGAAAAATTCCACGCTGAAAATTTGGGTATCTCTTCAAGTGCTATATTCTCTCTTGTTTCGCAATTACACATTAGTGAAGCTATACTAGCGATTGCGCCGAGTACTATCTAAATTAAGCAGCTGGATGATTAAAATAAGTATTTTTCTAGATATTTATAATTCTAGATAAAAACGTTGTCTTTTTATAAAAATTTGTTTGTTTTTATTTTTTATTCTTGTACCTAGGTACATTCGTACGATTTGGGTGGGCACAAGGTAAATTTTTTTCGTTTTTTTCACGCCTTCGCACACATAGACAATAACTAGTACGGGTTAATGTGCCGTGTCAACAGGCCTTAGGTCTATCCGATCCATCTTTGAGTTCGACTTCGCCGAGCAGAATCTGGGGCGGCCGGTGTGGTGAGCTAACACATTGGGGAAGGCAGGAAAGATCGACTCGGGCTCTCGCCCCCTTTTGACTCCTCAGCTTTCCGCACGATGGGAGCGGCAGCACATGGGGTTGGTTATAGAGGACGCGAAGCCGGTTCCGAAATCTCTCTCCCTGTATCTGAGGACATCGGCCAAGAAAACCTCCCAGTTCCTACGTGCGAGAAGTCAGTCAGATTCTTGGGGCCTTTCGCGTCACCAAAAACGTGTCGCAGGTTGAAAATTCCCGAAGATTTCCAGGTTTTCAAGGGCAATTTCTTTGTTTGTCACGATGCAATCAAGTCCTTTACATTGCGATTTTTTAAAGTGAATATTGCTCATGGGGTGGAAATCACTTGTCACAGGAATAGCTTTCAAGCATAAACATCAACACATATTGATTTCACCACTTCATAATGCTACAGTGTAGCAAAACCATTTGTAAAAATAAATATCATTGATAGCAAACATACATGGGGTAGAAATCCCCGTTCCTACGTGCGAGATGTCATTCAGGTTCATGGGACCTTTCGCGTTGCCAAAAACGTGTCTCAGGTTTAAAATTCCCGAAGATTTCCAGGCTATCAAGGACAATTGCTCTGTTTGCCACGATGCAATACAGTACGTAACATTAAGATTTTTTAAAAGTGAATATTGCTCATGGGGTGCAAATCACTTGTCACAGGAATAGTTTTCAGGTATAAGCATCTACACATAGTTATGAAACTTTGAATTTACCAATGCATAATGCTACAGTATAGCAAAACCATTCGTAAAAATAAACATCATTGATGGCAAGCATCCATGGGGTAGAAATCCCCGTTTCTACGTGCGAGAGATCAGTCAGATTCTGGGACCTTCGCAGCACCGGAAACGTGTCGCCAGTTGTCCACTGCGTAGTAATGAAAAATTACCTGAGATCTTCAGGTTTTCAAAGGCAATAGTTTTTTTCCGAAGGTGCAATCCAGTCATTAACGTAATAGATTTCAAGCAAACCTATCTATATATTTCATATTGAATTCATAAAATAGTTATTCTATATGATATGTAGTTTCTCTGAGCAAGGACTCAAGACCGAAACCAATAGTTCACACGATGTGAGAATTTAAGTTGTTTCACCACTGAAACTGATTCAATAATCCTCGTGTGTTATATAGCAAAGGATTAAGGTTTATTCACACCATCTTACATAAAGATGAATGGTTGTACCTCTAGTATTTACGAGGGATAATGAAAAAAATATTAATATATCTGTTTTAAAGTAATGAGAGCACAGACTACCCAACCTATGATGAAGCAATAAATGGTACCAGATAGCACTCCGAATCGGAGAGTCACACGAAAATGATAGCAAATTAAGTTTAAGTTTTTGCTCTTAAAACGGAGGCCATATATTTGCACACAGTTTCAATAATATTCACGCATATTCTAAATGAATATAAGGCTTAAGGACACATTAAAAAGAATCTTTAAAATTAGTATGATCTTATAATTTCTTCGATTCTCACATACGCGCGAGTTGACTGGACTAACAGCGTAATTGAGACGTTGTATCTACCAGTATTTTTAGAATTTTAAATTCGTGGAGGCAGTCCAAATTTCACGGGTACCTATCTTGTCTCTCAATGACAGAAGTTAATCTCGAAATTTATTTCCAGGTCCAACAGAAGCGATAAATTAAGAGCGATGTTTTGCCGAACGGATAGATATGGGAATACGTTTTTCCCCAGAACCATAAAGGATTTCAATTAATGCTAGTCATAATTTCCTTAGAGCACTTCCTTTTTATTTGTAAACGGCTGGTGTCCTAACTCCCCCTGCCACACGCCTTTTAGACGGCTTGCGGGGTATTATGCAGATGTAGAAATAATCTTTTCAAAAAGTTGAGTGCACGGAACTTTAACAGCAAAAATTTTACTTTTAGAGGAAGGCATAAAAATATAGTAATTATTATTCTCGGAATGGAAAAACTTTTCAAAATAAATTAAATAAACTATCGATTGCATTGATCGTGCGAAGACAAATTATTAATAAAATACATTCAAAAAAACTGGCAGATCCATGGCCTTAGTTACGTCGCTAGTTCAGTCAATTTGCGCGTACGTAAGAATCGACGAAATCGATGTATGATTTTACTTATATTAAATATTCTCTTTTACGCATCCTCATACCAGATTCAATTAGAATATGCGTGAATTTTATTGAAACCTCATGGAAATATATGACCTCCGTAACACGAGCAATAGCTATACCTAAACTGCTATAACTTTCCTCCATAACACATTATCTGCAGACAGACGTGCCTAAATTAGTATTCACCAGAAAGTTGTCTCCAAGCTTCTTTAGCGAAATCCTTGTTCTCATTAAACGCGTTGCATCAGTCGACTCGCATTGCAACTGCTCCACAGTCTCTGTTTGCGTCGTCGGTAATGATGCAATTCTTCACCCCTTCATTCCTTTGAATTGAATCGTGATTGCGGAAACCCACCAAGTCTGATTCCTTTTCCAGATTTCATTCGATGCATCAGGCGCGCAGCCTTGGCGAAATACAGATCAACTGAAGCCTGAATACGTCAATGCCACGTGTTCCAAAAAACATTATCTCCTACAACTTCTCTCACACGTACAGCGATTCAATTCAAAGGTCATTGCGATTAATTAAAAAACTAACTCCAAACCCAACTCCTACCTCCCCCTAACCAACGGCTCCCGGAAATTTCCCTACCCAACCCTCTGCTATATACAATGCCAATTTACCTGCATTCTTCACCTTGATAATGTTACTCTGTAACGAAACCATGGTCGGTCTCAATAAATTACCATGTGGAAATAGCAAAGTTGTTCATTCTTCTATTCCTGTAATTAAAAAACTTTATCTAATGATGATATGTAAGTTTTATTCATATAAAAATGAACCTACTGATAAGGCAATATTGTTTTAGAGTACCAAAACTAGTTTTGACCCACAATTTATGAGAGGATGAAGTTTTTTTTTTTTTTTTGCGTTTTCATCAAACTGCACAACTACGCATTTTATATAACGATATGGTACTCTTCCAATACCTGCATTCTATGACATTAACAAATAAAATCTGGTATTTTAAATAATATTAATTACAAATTATTTATTATTATAGTATTCTACCGATTAAGGTAGGTTTCCATGGAGCATTGAAGAAGTAATCTGGGAGCCTCCCTTTCCTACCAGCACTGCCTTCTTCGGTTCACTGCAAGGCCTACACCCTTTCAACCTATCTAAATATCCTATTCTCTTCCTTCCCCTCCCTCGTTTACCTAACACTCTACCCTTTAACACCGTTTTCAACATCCCCTCCCCGCTAAGTACTCGCTCCATCCAAACCTTCTGCCTCCTCTGTATCTCATCTAAAAGTTGCCTCTCCTCACCCACCATGTCCAGCACTTTGTCGTTTCTCCTTCTCTGTGTCCATTTCACCTTCCCCATTCTTCTCCATGCCCACATTTAGAATGCCTCCAGTCTTATCTCGTCCTCCTTCCTTAGGGTCCAGGTTTCCGCACTGTAGAGAGCTGCTCACCAGATCAAGCTCTTCGCTAACCTTTTTCTTAAACTCTTACATAATGATCCTTTCAGAAGCTCCTTCCTGTTCATGAACATCTCCTTTGCTAATGAAATTCGCTTCCTGATGTCCCTAATACTGTATCCGTTTTCCTCTAATCCTGTGTGAGTCTATTGTGTATCTGCGTGTATCTAATACATTATTAGATAATGTTTATTAATTGAAAAAAACATTATCCCCTACAATTCCACTCACTCACTCACTATTCAGAGGTTGTTTGGATTAGGTGATGGTTGTGCTCAACCCATACTAAGCCAGAAGAGTGTGATACAACGCATTACGCATGTAGGAGCGCCAGTTATTTTTCCGGGCTCACTTGGCCACCGTAAGACTTCTGCAAGGGGAGTCCCAATGCGCTTTACCCGGTATATGAACCCGGGACAATCCGATCGGCAAGCACCAAGTAAAACATTTTCATTTTTACAATGCTGGAAAATTTTAGACGAAAGGCTACTCTGTGTACCCTGAACATTTCAATTATATAACGATAGTTTTATATAAATACTATACCATAATAAAAAAGCATGATATAATAGGTAGATATAATTATCCATTTTAACTATATGACCGTTTATCCTGAAAAGATAAACTCTCGAAAAACTGATTTTTATATAATTGACTACAACCAAATGAATCTATGTAAGTTTTACTTAGATAACAATCAACCTGCTGACATGGCAACATGCTTTTATAGAACCAAAACCAGATACGATCTACAATTTATAAGAGGATTAAATTTTTTGCAATTTTACAAAACTGCACCGCCATGCGAACTATATATCGGTATGATAATTTGTATACATATTTCAATTAAAATGTTCTCAGAATTTAGAGAAATTTAAGGAAAAAATCCCAAAAACTTTTCTCAACACCGAAAGACAGGTAAGTTATGGATAAACTTATCAATTTTTATATGTATCAAATAAAAGTTGATACATATTTAATATATGTATATTTATTTTTATCTATAAATAAAAGATAACCAATGCATGAAAACTGCTCCACCTACTATAATTAGCGCCCTATATAATTAAATTGTAGACTGCCTATGCTAAGGAGGAGAAATTCCGATTACAAATATTCATTCATCTTCTTCATTAAAATGCATAGTTCATATGGAAGGAAGAAGTCACCATTTTCATATGCAAAAAATACTAAAGATAATCGTAATTAATTGCTACAAAAAAAGGCGTTTTACCCCATAAAGAGGTATTATATTGAGAATTCAAGTTCTAATCGTAAAATTTTAGAATTATCAAAAAAAGGCCTTGAATTTTATGATTCGTGAAAAAATATTATACATATATCTTTCATAAAAAATTTTTAAAAAATCGAAAAAAGAAGGTCAAGCAAGGGGGATGAACACCCTCATTAATGACTTTGACTTAGCGTAAAAATTAAAGCAAACAAAATAAAATGTTTAACGTTCCGTTCGAGTACCACACGCGTGGTACTCCCATCACAGCAAAAAAAATTAACGCTTTCAAATTTCACAATTACGGCGAGTTAAAATTTCTCAACATCACCGGTAATCGAAACAAGCATCGCAGCAGAAATTTTAGCTTCCCGTCAAGTGCGTCCTTCCTCCCGTGAGAGGGAGTTTTGAGGGTGGGCCAAAACATTTCGCAGTCCCCTCGGAACTCATAAAGGAGGCACTGTGTCCGCGGATTTCCCTGCCTTGGAGGCGGACCACGGAGATGAGAGATCTCGCCCGTCTTCATCAAAGGGTCTTCAGTCTAGGAGGAATTGGAGCATGGGGAGAGAATTGGGACAAGGGTATAATTCTCGAAAATGGCCACCCTCCGCCCCCCTCAAGAGGGAGAAAGAGAGAGAAATAGGTGCGGGTGTATCCCGCAACACGTGCGTCTGAGAATGAGGCGATGCTAATCGTCTGATGAGTAATTTCGGTCCATGAGGAAAATTTTGACTCTCGAAAGATTTGGGCCTGACACGATTTATCCAATTTCGGCAAAGTCACTTCAGTTTTTCATAGAAACAAAAAAAAGTACGTGTAATGCACAGATCTGGCCAGATGATGATAAGCCGTATCGAAATCGGTCGCAAATACATTTTATTTTGTGGAACAGCAAAGTCTTTTTTTCTTACCCTTTGTGCATCATAAAGGAGTTCCTCCATGTTACGCCACCCTCCATCGCATTTAAAGTATGTCTAAACAAAGTAATGAAATAAGATGACAAAAAAAGAGAAAAAATTCCATTTTCAAGTGCTCCCTCTTTCATACAAACAAAATACTAAGAGAAGAGTTCAGAAAAATAAGAGGTGTTTTTTTAAATTTAGCTGGTTTGGAAATTTTTGGCAAACACCTCATCACTGTTCGTGAATTTTTCGTGACAATAGTGTCTATACAGTTAAATATATAAGGCACAAGATATTGCAGGTGGACCAGCATTGTCCGTCATTGGCTATCTCCTATCAATGGATACATACACAAATTGATTAGTGTACATGCCTTACTTTTATGGCTTCCAGTTTAGAGAAACATTTTAAAGGCTTTTTCCTTAAAATTCCAAAAAATCTGGGTGCGTTTATATTGAAATATTTATATATTTCCAGGATATAGAGTTAACTACTGAGCTAGACATTCGATACGGAAACAAGGGGAGCTTAAAAATTATTTAATGCGAGTCATTTCCAGAGCATCATTGTATTGATGGGAAAAACGGATATAGCATGAACACCTTAAACGAGATGATAGTATAAATAGTAAGCAACAAGAGAAATGACAATTCCGAGCCTGAAGTTCAGTCAAACCTTACCAATAGAATAATAAGAAGAGTTTGAAGGGACATTTGACATGTCTAACAGAATAATGAAAGAAATACCAGACTGCCTACGTTTAGGAGGAGATTAAAATTGAATAGACTCACTTTCTGAATTAAAATGTAAAACAATATTTAAGAAAAATCACTATTTTTAAATGTAGAAAAACTAAACATTTAATGATAAATTTCTCTAAGAAAGTACAAGTTTTGCCCCATACGGTGGAATTTGATTAGAATATTAAGTCCCAAGACTAAAGAAAGAAATAACAGACTGACTTTTCTAGAGAGGAGAAATTGGTATTGCAAATATTCGCTTTTTGCATTTTTTAAATTTAAAATAACTAAAAAAACTCATAATAAATTTCTCACAAAAAACTGAAAGTTTTATCTCCTATGGTGAAATTTAATTAACGATATTAAGCCTCACGGTTACAAGAATAACAGCCTGGAATTGAGACATCTAGGTAAGCCTACGACTTCGGTTCCCAAGTCCAAATACAGAACATCTAGAAGAGAAATGTAAACCTCTTGAATCGAATTTTTCACCATTTTACCCTTGCTCTCCCTATGTCCTTCGCCTGGTGTGGCAATAAATCCACCTTCTAACTCAGTTTACTCCGCCATGCTTCACCGAGCTGGAGGCAAATCGCCCATTCCTTTACTCCCAGCCCAACGATAAATTCTCTCAGGGGCAAACGTGAGCTCTCGCAAGAAAGGCCAGTTTCAGACGCACACGAGTCTCAGAAAAGGATTATTTACGCTCAGCAAAATCTAGAAAAAAATCGCCATTTTCTAGTTTTGTCTTGCTCTTAAAAGCATTCCAGTGCATTTTCCTTGTTCAACCCGCTGGAGTGCATTCAAATTATTTATGGAAGTAACAAATCCGACGAGAGGAGCATTACTAAACCCGAAAAGAAAAGTTATATTATCATTTAATACCAAAAAACTGTTCAGCGCAACCGAAATTTGCTCTTATTTGCAAACCACGAATATATTTTGAGAATAAAGATACTGCCATTACGTAGATGGGTTTGAAGGCAGAAATTTTGTTTATATGACGTTTCAAACATGCAGTCCAACTAGCGAGAATTGTCCGATGACAGTTAAAACCCTGCACCAGCACGGTTTGCAGCCAATCGCTATCCCCCAAATGCACCTCACACCCTCGCCTAGTCGTACAACGTTGTCACATGCACACGAAGCACTGAAACGAGGCTTAACCACCAAAACAAGCCCTTTCTTCGAATCACCAAAATAAAGAATTATTCCTCTGGGTCCTTCACGCTCGTCGTCCCCTGTGGCTCCTATCTTCACGGAACCCTTTTTGTATACATGTGACGTGGGTGACCCTTTCTAACCTGGCAACCTTGCCCCCATCCCCGAACTAGACCCTTCTAACTCTCATTGAACAACTCTCAGCGGCTGGACTAAATACTGTGATCATCTGTTATGATCACGGAATATTTTTGAAAGACCAGAAAAACGTTTGAATCGCAAAACAATTACTTGTAACTATGTTTTGATGAAAAAATTTCCTTTCAAGATTCTTTAAGGTCAATTATTTTGGTAAAACTGTTCATGGAATTCACCGTTTAGATGCAGTCTACTAAACATTCCTCATTGAAAGCCTAATCTAAAACGGAAATTATGATGGAACGCAACATGAGCGTATCGAACGATCGTGATTTGCCATTTTCAATTTGGGCATGCTTTATATCAAATCTCAATATTTCATTCTAACTAGTCTGCCATTACATCTTTAATGATGGGAAGATTCTGCTTAACGTTGAGATGATATTGGTGGTACTACTAAAAAAAAAACTCACTCAAAAAATTCCTTTTCAAAAGGATAGTCCAAAAAATGTGTTCCATTCAAAGGGTTATGTCAATCATCTACGCTTCAAACTGCATTTTTAACGCGTATACATTGATTATTTATTCATTCAAGTGTACTCAAACACGAGTTAATACACAGCTCGTATAGCTTTTACCCGAAAGCGGCAGCTAACAACATATTCGTCTCTCTTGAAAATAATTCAGGGCACAGAGACCCCGAAAACACTTCACAGAGGAGAAAAATTACGAAGATCTCAATTAGGTGACCTAGGCATTTCATCAATTTTTCACGTTTAGCCCCACGAATGCCGGATAAGTGGCCCGAATCTATTCGAGAAAAGGGAATTACAAAACAAAACTAGCAGACGGGAGTGAGGGTCAGGTCACAACCTGCTAACTAGGCCCTTCCGAAAGGAGCAAACAGTCGCTCGCCGGAGCCCTTGATGATTGGACCGCGCCGAAACGTCCTTACGGTCTATGCATCAGCGGTCGGCAATCTCGGAAATTCACGAAGGCCCTGTTTACGTTCCTAGGGGACGGGAGATCACACCAGCGTATTAATGCAAATGCCGGATTTAAGCAAAAGCAGATGCTTAATCAGAGGAACGATTGTCACACCTGGAGAAGCAAGCTTAGGCGGAGAGAAAATCTATAGACGGTAAGTTAGAATACGTAATTACACTTTCGGCCAACTAAATCAATACTACAATCATATATTGAATGAGAAATCTCTACTGACATATCGTCATTATCATGCATGTTGTTTCCTCTATCAACTATACCTTGGTGCTTAGAAATACTTTATCCATTTAAGTGCGATCAATATATAATTCAGATGGTACTCTACCAGTAGGCATTTATCAATTAAAATTCTCCTCACAGCAATAGTCTCGCTTTCGTTCGCAGGTCGTCTCTGCCGATCCAAACCCCCGGAAGTGAAATTTCACTAATTCGTGAATTGTTAAGTCAACAACGGAGGAAGATGGTTTTATGTCATAGGAACGAAAGGTTGAGGCAAAGATGCAGTTGACAACACTGTAATGGATAGAAAATAGAAAATTTTTGTAATATGGAAAAATTTTCTTTGGATTAAAGGTGTTTTTAGAGGGGGTCGATTCCATAATTTTTTTCGTATCTCGTCTCATTCACCAAAAATATTCGCATGAATCAGTCATTCAGCCAGTGGTTGGAGGTGAGTTTTATAGCATGAAGATAAATTTAGTTTTCTTACACCAACTAGATCTACAGTGACACGATAAATGAGAGAAATATCTTGCGTCAATTGGTGTGGAAACAACGTCGTAAATACTCTAAGTGATACTAGGATGTTCAATAATGAATAGTCAGTTCTAAAATTTGCCAAGAGCAATTGATCAAAGTCATTCTGACTGATCCAAACCTTAATTATTAAGCAAATCATCCAATAGCTTACATTCTATCTGTTTGCAATATCTCTCCTAGGTTTCCCCAGAAATATTTGAGATACGCAATTCATGGTATAAAACACAATGCAATAACCATATTCTTGCAGCTCCAATAAAAAAAAGGAAAACCATTTCAGCGGAAGCCAAAATATTGGAAAATTGTAAGACTCAGCCTTATAAAAGCCCCCGCCTTTCATAAAAAATACCCGCTATATCTTGGGGAAAATCCCAAGATTTCCAATACAACACGTTCCTCCAATATCATTGAGCCAATAAGAAAGCGTTCCCTTATCATAACGACAGCAGTTATGGAATGGCTAAGCCGTATGAAAATATGGTTTAACATGATTGATAAAGCCATTGGATGTTAGGTAATCTCAGTGTCGTACCATATTGGATGAGAATGCCCTCCTCAAACTTACATCGTAGGGTCTAATGGTTGAGTCAAAATCCTGAATTTATTAAGTATACATATAGCTATGGTATGAAAAAACACCATTCTCTGTTACGGCGGACATTGCCTCCCTTTCTAAGCACGCTAAACTACGGTAAGTTCTTTTCCTTCGAGCACGTAAACACTCCCCGACACGTTATTTTAAATGCACTCAGATCAACTCACAGTCTTTGCAAGTGAATACCATCCATTTTCACTAGGGGCTGGTAAAGTCTATCATATTTAACCGTCTACTAACAAAAACGTAGCATTCATCGATTAGTACAAGGGAATTATTTTTCAAGAGAGTAATCTTGCAATCTCTTTTCAACAATCACCTATTCCAATCCAAGCAAAGCCTTGGCAACACAAAATAAACACGTTCCATGCCTTCAAACTCAACCTCACCAATACGTCAAGCACACCAACATAAAGAGCTTGTAGTTCGACGAAATAGCTTTTACATACCGCTTGAGTAGCTATGAGCTATGGTGGAGTGTTTTAAACTCATGTAGAGAAGTTTGAAAACAAATAAGCTCCGTTGTTCGATGCGAAAGTAAATTCTCCTCCCAGCAGTGGTCCAATTAAAACCGCGACTCCTTCGCTACCATCTGAAACGCCATATTCCCATAACCCCCTCTGAATTCCGCCTTGGCTTGACAACAATATGAATTGGTGATTGCATTACTCTTGTAGCTAGTACACCTGCATTCAAGTCAGTTTTATAGTTTTTTTCCAACAGTTGGTACACACATACGAGGAAAATTAAATGAAAGGATTAAAAGTTATAATTGAGAAATTACTGCAACAGCAATACCTTAGATTTTACCCTGTACTTGTCAATTTCCCCATCGATATGTGATTTTATCTGCCTTAATGAAGATTTTAATTTATCAATGTCAATTTTATTGTTTTTTCAACCTGTTGATACACATATACAAGGGAAATGTGATGAAAGGATTAAAAGTTGTAACTGAGAATTTACTCCATCGGCAATACCTAAGATTTAAATAAGAATTTACACGGCGTTTCAGAAGGAAAAACTTCAGGAGTTTGAGCCAGAGCATTGAGAGCGAGTATCAACAATATGATTAAGCAATGTCTTTAGTAATCCGTATTATTAAATAAAATTTAGAAAAGGCTGGATAACCAAGAAAAACAGTTTCTATGGTAACTGCAAGGTGCATCCAAAAAAACGTCTGCGTTGCCATAGCTAAGTAGCTAAGGAGTTGCGATCCCATGTTTATCGGACAGAATATTTATAATTGTCTCCCTTACCACATCCTGAAGAATAGCGTATCCCTCCTGTATTTTCATTTACACCCCATGTAGGGCACTGTCTTCTTTAGTTGCAGATAGGCAAAGGACGATTTTTTTTGGAGTCAGCCGAGGTTAGCGACCCCTTTCGGAATATATTAAAAAGTTACAGTTTGCGATCCCGGCGGAAGTGATTAACTGTCTTCATTTCGAGTCACACCACCTGGATAAATGGTGAGAGAAGTGGTATCCTGAAGAATAGCGTATCCCTCCTGTATTTTCATTTACACCCCATGTAGGGCACTGTCTTCTTTAGTTGCAGATAGGCAAAGGACGATTTTTTTTGGAGTCAGCCGAGGTTAGCGACCCCTTTCGGAATATATTAAAAAGTTACAGTTTGCGATCCCGGCGGAAGTGATTAACTGTCTTCATGGGATTTCGGTGAAATTTATATAAGATGTTTGTCTTGCCACCGGGTGTGACGGGGAGGTGAAAAAACTCGCGGCCATTATTAAAAAAAAAAAACATGGAAGGGCAGCAAGGTACGAGGTATCGGCTTATTTTTTCCCCTAGCGCAAAAGACCATACCTAAAATCAGAGCAAATTTTTTATTTTCCAAGGCACGAATATTTTCATTTTTTCATCCTGGCAGTGAATTCCAAACTAACAAATAATTTTTTTTAAATTGTTAGTGATAAATCACCCAAACAATTTTCTACTTTTCCACCCTTAAAATACTAATTTCTCTCAAATCCTCAAGTTTGCGAAACCCGAATTTTGTATTCACATTCTTGGTCCAGGACAAAAATATTTTTAAAGGTGGGTTTTCGCTAACGATTGAATACTTTCAACTACTAGTTGATTTAAATCTAAATTACAAAATAATACCTGCGATCAGGCAACTTTCTCAATATCCATATGGAAATGATTCCAAGCAGCTGTTATCTTTCAGCAAAAATCTTGATAAAGAAAAGGCTGCAACGGGTATAGATTTTAGATTTAGATTTACACTTCTTTGAATATTTAATGAACATTTTCCTCACATTAAATGACTGAAAAATCTACTCAGCTAATTATACAAATTACTTCTATTATTTAACTCTACAAAAATATTAACTTAAACGAAAGAAAACACTTAGGCTTCCTTAAAGCATGTCTTGAAGAAGATGGTAAGCTATTTTTGAGCATGCAGTTAGCGATGAAAAAACGAAAGATTTCATTTTTTTTTGAGGAAGCCAGCATCAAGGATCCAAATTCATAGAGATCAAAATCCTTTGATAAATAGGAAGAAGTATACGAAAGAGAGCTGTAAAATAAGGAAGCAAAGGCTAAGAGTTTATTTTTTATTTCTGGAAGGGACCCTCTCCTAATTCCTCGAGAAGTCCTCTCTATTCCGCAGGATTTGGAAGGGTTGAGTGGATGGATTTTCGGGGCTTCTCCCATACAAGGGGACATCCAAAAACGAGACGGTCCATTCCTTAGGACCGAGAGGCGAATGAGATTTTTTTGGGAAGCCCCAAACAGGGATCAGTGCACGGCCTTTTATTTTTATAAAAGTATTCTACCGATTAAGGTCGGTTTCCATGGAGTACTTGAGAAGAATTCCAGGAGCCTCCCCTTCCATCGTGAACTCCCCTCTTCAATTCGCAATAAGACCTACTCCATTTCATTCTATCTAAATATCCTATTCTTTATCTTCCTCTCCCTTATTTACCTAACATTCTACGCTCTAAGGGCCTGTTTACACGATACATTAACACGTACGAGTTAATGTACGTTTGCGTGAATGATTTTTGTGGACCGGAACGGAACATGTACGAATGCATGAACCAAATTAGAACAGACTCTATTTTCTGTGCATGCATTCGCACAAGTTGGGTGGTTACACAGTGCATTTTGGCGTTCATTCTCGCGTTCATACATTTAGACATTAACTCGTACGGGTTAATGTACCGTGTAAACAGGCCTTAACACTGTTTGCTAGATCCCCTTCCCCCTAAGTACTCGCTCCATCCATACCTTCTGTCTCCTCCGTATCTCATCTAAAAGCGGCCTCTCCTCATCCACCATGTGCAGCACTCCATCGTTCCTCCTCCTCTCCGTCCACTTCACCTCCATTCTTCGTTACACCCACATCTCGAATGCTTCCAGTCTTCTCTCCTCCTCCTTCCTTAGTGTCCACGTTTCTGTACCGTCAAGCGCTACACTCCAGATCAGACCCTTCACTAACCTTTTCTTTAAATTCTTACATAGCGAACCTCTCAGAAGCTCCTTCCTGTTCATGAACGCCTCCTTCGCTAACTCAATTCTCTCCCTAATATCCTTACTACTGTATCCGTTTTCCTCTATCGTACTGCCTAAATAGTTGAACTGCTCAACCTGCTCAAGTTTTTCACCACCTACCTTTATCTTAAGTCTCACATTCCTCGTTCGTGATGCCTTACAAAACCGAATAACTTTGGTCTTATTGTGATTAATCCTCATCCCATACTCCTCGCAACGCTCGTATAACGCATCCACTAGAGCCTGAAGCCCCCTCGTTGACTGTCTAATCAACGCCTGATCATCCGCGAATCTCATTAGGAAGAGAATAAAAATAAAATACAAATAGATTTTTAAAAACAAGGTTTTTCCAAAATCAGTATAAAATGAACTCATAAATAATAACCTTCCCCTCACTCGGAAAATAAATCACGGGTGCTTATTATGTTAATTGTAAATGAGGGTAGAGGAGCCACATAGGTAAGGATAGGCACGCTAACATTTAAGCCTAATCAGCGCACACGATTTACTCTGCGAGAGATGAAAAGTTCATTTTTCACCTTGAAGAGCATTTTATACTGTTTTAGGAAAAAGCGTGTTTTTATATCTTTTTATTATGTTTTCAATTTCTATTGTTCAGTGGTTAATCATGAGATCGATCAAACTGGAGATGTCCAAGAAATTTTCGCTAAAATGAAAACTACTTTTTCCACATGGAAAATTAGTTGATTAGTTACTACAAAATGGATTAAAAATATCTATTTCTGATTATTACAATTGTATTTACACCAGAGGGAAGCAATATGTAAGCACTGCATAATTTTCCAACCGATCCGACATAGGGAAGTGCGTTAAAAATCAATTAAAAGATTCCATCAATGAAACAGACAAACGGAAGACGCAAGTTAAGCCCGACATCTAATTATGGAAGTCGGGGATTCCCTCTCTAAACCAGAACCCTTATCATCTTTACCCAGATTTGGGAGCATGTTCACCGAAAAATACTTCGTGAATTCACAAGTTTAAGAGGCAAATATTAATAATTATTAAATTTTAGACGCGACTTAATTTTTTCTGCTTTTTTAATGGAGAACTTCTTTATTTTTGTAAATGCGAATCTTGAAAAGGAACTGAATTTCACACCAATAGGAAAATGTATCCATATCATGCATGTGCAGTTCTACTAGCAAGTCTCAACTCTTTCTTAGGTTCCAAAAATATATATGATACACTTGTCGAAAAGATAGACATCCTTGAAAGGATTTTTATCTGGAATCGATTAAAAAATTGATGTCCTGCAGGCTTTTAAACAGATTTTTTTAATCAAATGGTATGACGCCAAAAAATTAAGGAACCCATGCTTGTTTTCCTGTATCTCCTTGGGCATTTACATCATTTCGTTTATTTTATGAACCTATTTTATATTAAAATATTTCTTTGTTTTGGATTTTTCATTTCAACATTTGCATGTCCTTAGTGGACCTACGGATTCAAGAACAATGCATGAAAATTTAATTCCGTACAAGAGCACAGAACATTAGCCACGTCTCAACATACTTTTTTCACGATGATATTAATATTTCCCAGCTATCTCTCTACTGTGTTTCCCTCTAAAATCAATAATACATTTTTGTGTCCGAGTTATGTGCGTGGGATGTAATCTCTAAATTTAAAATATCTTATTTCGTTGCTCACTTGTGCGTATACCGTTATATGCACGCTCATATTCTTTTCCGGAGAATAGGAGAGTAAGATGGAATGGAGAATACAATGTTGCCTCACTCCAAAGCCATGCTAGTTCGAATGCTCCTTTCGCAAAAAAATACGTGGGAATTGTCAAGGATACATTTCACTCAAGTGCTTTCACGCAAGTTTCACTCAAATAAATGCTTCTCGAGAACAACACGGCAAAAGAGTGCTTCGGAAAACGGCTTTCACGATGCGGTTGGGTATTGAATTTAGTAATAAAAATCGAGTTAAACTTTCATGCGCCAAATGATACCCACCTTTCTCCATTTTTACCGGAGAAACGGGCGTTGGAAACACTGTTATCCCTTGGAAACTTAAAGGAAAGAAGAATCGGTTTTCCAAGAGTGTACCTCAGTCGTTATATCAGGAGAAAATGTTGGTTTAACGGCAAAATGACACTCAAACGTGCCTTGGATCCTCATCTTGAAGACATAAAAACTACAGGGTGTGGGCGATCAATACTAAAAACATGGATATGTATTAATATAAAGATCGGATGTAGGCAATACGCAAAGTCAGTATCACTCTCTTACCAAGAAACACGAAATAATGTCTTCGTTTAGATGATTTAATATGCCTGATCAATATTATACTTTCTCAATTGCAAAGGATTTTTTTTGCTTGATGCGACGATTGGATTATAAAAGAAGGTACTTACACATGAGAGCCGTTTATGGAACACCCTATTCAGATGCTTTTCAACAAATTGGATTTATTCATTGCTCTATAAAATACTAATTGCATAGCGTGAAGGAAAGAGCTTACCTCCTGTGCTGATTCATAAGTATTTATTTATTTTTTTTCGCAATTAATTAGCTTCAACACGTCAATCGTATGCTAATCAAATCCAGCCAAACGTTGGAGAGATAAATTTAAATTCCTTTTACTTCCATCGTATTTTCCAATCATTAATACGGGAATAATTTGCGTACTGATGACACATAGAAAGCTGTGGCAGTTTTATTCATTTTCAATTAAATAAACAGCCACTAAATTCTCAATGCTGCGCCACCTGCTCGCTTTGTCCCTTCAAGAAGTTCCATTTGAAACGAACTCATTAATATATGAACGGAAGAAACATGTAAGGCTTTATTTAATCTCATTTCCGTGACCAAGATAAAATTAGAATCGTAGCTCAGAGCCCACCTATTATCCAATACTTTCACCCAAGCAATTGTAAAACACGCTGACCTACAACCATATTGGTTCAGTATTTTACCTCCCATTTCTGATGGTTGTTCGACAATATTCAGTACTTGTTTCCACTTGTCTCTTCCGCAGCTTAATTCATTTACTTTTCCTTTCATAGGGGACTTCTTTATCAAAAGTTGGTGAAGTACACTTTGCACACTCTACTTGTTAGCAGACGGAGAGAATCAGCCTCATTCTCAATCAGCCTCAGGTACAAAACTTAACCCTCTCGTATTTGAAAAGATCATTGAATACACATCAACGCTAAGCGAACTCTCTACAGTACAAATGAGGGGTATAAGGAAACAAAGAAAGCTTTCTTTTAGCAGGAGAAACTGCCTAAAAAAACTACGTTCACAACACAACAAAAACACAATTCAACTCAAATATCAACAATGAAATTAAATCAAAAACTAAAATTCGATGCGAATGAGACAAAAAAAAAGTTAAAATTGCAAAGAAATGCAAGGCACAAAATATGAAAGAACTAAATGAGGAGTTTATAAAAAAAAAGCAGAAAGTAGGCTTCATACATCGCTACAAAAAATTTAAATTGTGCCTGTTATATTCGTGGGGTTGAAGTGAACTGAATGAACCTTTGACAAGATGCACCGTTCACGGTGCTAGGTGATCAAGAAAGGAATGGATGCTTAAAAGCTGCAATCAACCCCTTTTCAATGATATGCACCCTTCTCTTGATCCATACTAGAAGAGGACTTTGAAGACATCCCGAACAAGCCATTGAAAATCTCCAGCTACATTCATCCGGGAAGGGGTTTGGAATGTTAAAGGAGCGAAGTGAAAAAACGAATTTCGAAGGGAAAATCAAGATTTCTGGGATCGCAAGGTTGAATTTGGTGAACATTTACAGAAAGAGATTCAGCCGAAAAAGCGCTCTTTCCACGTGCTCAGCTTACGTCCGAATTCTACCTTTAATCGCGTCTTTATGCTATTTCCATTTATTCGGTAGTAACTTTACCGATACAAACACTTTTGATCCACTTGATAAGAGAGCTAACACCTTGTGCTTCAATGAGTGTAATGTTTCTCGCAAAAGCTTTTTGAGTGAAAGAAAACGAACAAAAGGATAGGCCTTCAATCTATGCACGAACAAAGCAAAACCGTTAAAAAATCAGCTCTCTATCGTGCACGCAATTGTGAGAAACATTGAAAAGTATTCCAGTTTAACAATC
Organism: Ischnura elegans; assembly: GCF_921293095.1. NCBI lineage: Eukaryota > Metazoa > Arthropoda > Insecta > Odonata > Coenagrionidae > Ischnura > Ischnura elegans. Next base: position 106,721,795 of record NC_060248.1, read on the forward strand.
TGCTACTCATTATACATCTACTTACAAACAAAACAAAATCACGACTAACATATCTATTCTCAATTGCTCAAGCAATCTAATTGTAAGCCTATCGCGAAACCTCTGAGTTCTGTTATAGTTCAAAGGCCAGAAAAAACCGGGGGGCTGTTAAAACCTTGATAATAATTAACAGGTAATCACGTCCATAAGCCAGGCAAAAATCACTTGAGTATGATTAATACATTTATAATTTATAACGCGTGCCCAAGGAAAAAACCACAAGCTTCCGCGCCGTGAGCAGTGTGCCACGTTCCCTTGGAGGTTCATTCGCCGACGAATTTTGTTCTGCGTTGAAAACATGTAGAGAGAAGCAGAGGAGAGTTGTAGAGAATAATGCAATTCCGTCATTGAAGCCTTCATGCAGCAAACATGGAACGAACTCGGCCACAAAATTGATATTGAAACAGTTAAACGATCCGGAAATCCAAAGGTCCGTGGTTCGATTCATGGTCCAGGGGAACTTTTTCTCAAGGCAATTCATGTGCATAAGCTTTGATGGATTTTAAGCCACAGTGAAATTTTGAAATTCGGAAAAGAATAATCATAGCGTGGCATGGAGTGTGACATTATATGGCTGTGAATCAGACTCTGGGACAAGAGATTAGGAAGAGACCGAGTTCGCTCAAACTATGCTTTGTAGAAGAATGCAAAAAGTTAACCCCTCGCGCTGAAATGACGGGTCTAGCTCGCGATGAACTCCCGATGCCAAATAACGCAATGACGAGTGTCAAACTCGTCATCGGATTTTCATAATTTTAGCACTGTTTACGAGAAACATATTCATATTTTGAAAGTTTAACAACGTTAAAAAATCTGGAATGCACATGAAAAACTCACATTTCATCAAAAATATGATGCAATGGAAGAAATAAAATGATTTGATACGAGTAACGATAGTTGTGTTTTCGATGTCTTTACCTAAATACTTTACAATCAAGGGCCTACCCAGGATCAAAACTAGGGGCAGCAAGCCATGGTTGTTCAAGCTGTAGTCAAGATTTAATCATGGAAAAGGTGAATGAAATCAATATTTAAAGGAAATTGTAACAGCTCTTTATTAGTTTTTAAATTTATTTGCTTGAAAAAGTATTATTTTCCTTAAAGAAATTTGCGATTTTTGCTTTTAGGGGAGCAGCTGCCCCCTCCTGCCCCTCGCTGGGTACATTCATGTTTACAATATGAAATAATTCTTGAAATAATTCTTACCACAACGGTCGCATTTTAATCAAAAATGTCCGCGGCGCGGTGATGAGTTCAATGCGATCCACTTTTTTTCCAATATTTTGAATTATAATGTTTGCAATTGCAGGGAATAGCATTGAAAATTTATGAAATCGATCCATCACATCATCGTGTGCATTCGGTTAACGCCCCAAATTGTACCTTATTTTTCCGTTAAACTCGGATCAATTTGTCCGTCAGCGACGCGAGTGACGACTTTTGTAAACCCATTTAAATGCGCGATGGGCGACAACACATTTAGAGTCCGACTTGAGGTTCTTCTTTTTTAACCCTTTCTAACCCAGAGCTACTTTTGGGAGAATTCAAATTTGATGACTTTTCATTATGAAAACTTGAAAATTTTGCGATTAATCATAATTATCGTGGGAGCTGAATATTTCGTCATTACAATTAACACAACAAAATAATGCGTATTTTACATATTTCCTAAACTTATTGGGCATATAAACTCGTCATGGGGGAACCCATTGATAATCCGAGAGGGACATGTTGATGAAAAAAGGCCCAGTAAAAGACCACGGCTCCAGTTTATAGACCAAATGATGAAGGGTTTAGGATTCAAAAGGTACAAAAGGCATGTGCAAGGAGGTGAATAGGAAGTAGGAGAGACGAGAAGAATGAGGAGTGCGAACCATTCAAGCTGTTGCTAAGCAACTTTAGGATTGAATAAGAAAGGGGGATTTTCATTTGAAATTGCATCGGGTAAAAAGAAGAGACAGAATATATCGCGGTCCACACAAGGAAGTGTTGGGTTTAGCATTGAGGAAAATGCTATATCGAGGAAAATGCGGAAAATACTGGGAAATAATAAAAATTGCGATAGCGTGGAGGCGTGGAGTGTCGCAAAGGCTTATTACCTCCGAAGTTTACTGTAGCGATACGGTACACGATAAAAAAATTCATGGAAGATCGTCGATAGCAGAATGTAATATACAGATGATGTTGTAAAAATAATTGGGTGGAGATCGAGAACTTAGCCTTGGTGGAAACCAGAAAATATTTCGCTAAAACTTATAATGGTGTTCATTATACGGCATGATAACTGATACTGAATCCGGAAAAAAGCAATAAAATATGTGATGACCGAGTTCATTTCTGTACCATCACTTATTCAAGCAAATGAAGGGAAAGGATATCCAAATCGTGTTCAAATGCAATCCATTATCGGTCCGAGAGATTTTAATTGAGTCAATAGAGGGGAAAAAAGGCTGTCCGCTTATCTATATCTTATCTGCTTATTCCACATGTACACCACCAAACACCATTTCACTAAAACATTTTAGCCAGTAATAATGACACTGATACCAATATTTCATTATCGCCACTGATAACAAGATGAATGTAAGGCGTCTTCAGAAAATATTGTGGTTACTTGTTATTAAGTGTAGTTCTACTGTGACTTTACAGAAATTATATTTATTTTTTCAAGTAAAAACAATTACAGCAAATGCGTAATTTTTACAATGGCTAAGTAACGTTACATACAATTTAATATTCACCCTGGTAATTCAAAAATAAATATAAAAATTATATAAATAACAGTAAAAAAATATTGTAGTTGGGGAGAAATACCATATTGACAGATTCGAAATCTCCAGAGTTATAAACCTATTAATGGTAACAAAGGGATCAATTTGTGGGGAGATATCATTCATTAGAGAGTAGAGACGAACAAAGAGAACGATTCGTAACCATTTTTATTTTTTATTTTATTTTAAAGGCAGAGAAACATATACAGCAGTGTTGCCATTTTATAGTCGACAGGTGAAAATACGTACCTAGGGATGAAATGCGGAAAAAAACGAACTTTTTTGTAAGCGAAAGTCTGGGAATAAGCATGTGGATTATGGGATGGGAACGGGTGGGGCGGGGTGGAACTTTAAAATTGATAAAAGAGAGCAATTAAGGGCAGTCGATGGAGGAATTAAGAATCTTATAAAAACGTTTTAAATCAGCTGCGAGCCTATGAGTGGTGAGATTAGGGGTGAAGAGGGAGAGAAGATAATAGCATTAGTGGAGAAGTAACGTTAACGTAAATGCGGTAATCTGTTTTTTACTATTTTACCAAAGAAATTTGTGACACAGTCCAGGGTTGAGAGATTGGTTTGTGCAGAAATGGATCAGATGGGGCAATAATCGGAAAATGATAGAAGGAAAAAAAAGGTTCGTGCAAAATGTATACTTTAAATGGTTAGGTCATGAAAGCATTATTTTTATGACACATTACTCGTGAAAATAACTTGAGTTGCAACAAATGATAACTATTATTAATGAAGTTAATGTTGGTAAGTCTGCAAAAGAAAGCTGGTAGGTAAGAATCAGCAAACTATAACATTCCGATGACATACGAAGCGCAAAAATTCAACGAAACCTCTGGTAAAAATCAGTTTTAAACATGAATCAAAGTAAGCTACGGCATCGGCGAAAAGAACTGAAGATAAGTAGGGCGAACCAAATACCCCTAAGTGCGTTCACTTGTAAAAACGCACGCGTGCTGTGACCAATGCGTTGAACGTGACAAACAAGAAGTTTCGGTGCTTTCCCACGACTTCAAATGAATATGCATTGCGCACCCTATGAAGTTAACCGCTCCCGGATCACGTTGCCAAATATATCTGCGAAATTTATTTCGCTCAAATCCCGAAAAAAAAATAAATAATAATATACACGGCTTCCCTCGGAAGATTAACGACGTCGCTCCGAATGATAAATAGCCCTTGCAAAAATAAAAAAACACATGAAGCGCTACTTACGCAGCGTATTGCGCAGACAGGTCAAGTTGATAAATTGTTACTCACCTGAAATAAAAGAAACAATCGTCAAATTAGAGGATATAAAAACATAATCATCAACTTTCAAAGTTTTAACTGCACTTAAATTCGTGAATTTCACTAATGTCACAGAAATTAGTATTTATTGACTGAAGTGTTTCATTATTCAACAGTAAAAACCTGCACTTATTACACTACCAAGCACTATCTTTGGTAAAAAATATTTAGTGTAGCTATGCACTCATTTAAAATGAGGCAGTTGGTATTTTTCTTTTAATTAACCGTGCGAATGCTCCAAAGGACAGCATGTCCTGTAAGTGGAATAAATGTATATAACTGTCTATCCATCGAAAGAGCGAACTGTTTCATCTGAAGTTTTACACAACGCTTACGGACAATGCATATTGTACAAAAATCCCTCTGCAATATTTTCGAGTCTGTTGGATTTTTCATACTACAGTAAGCGTCAAGGATATAATCAACAAATGGGATATCAATTCCTACGAATACACTTGAAATGTCTAGAAAGATTTTATCTAGCCGTATATGTCAGAAGAAAAAAACGACCAGATGATAGACAATATAGAAAAAAAGTATTTTTCAAAAGAAAAACGTCTCGATTCCCAAAGATATTGATAACAATTTTTCCATAGCATTAATTTTAATAATGGTGCTATAAAAATATTAATAATAATAAATACTTATTATTAAATTAAAATATAATTTATATTATTATTAATTTGATAACATTGGGGGAACAACCTTTGGTCCACAAAAAGAGGAAAATATCATGAGGTCAGGACGATGGGATTTGAAATCCTAAGCCGACAAAATGTAGCTTGTCTCCCAGTTCAATCAATTCCGAGAATTTTGCGAGAGAAGGAGACAGATATCGCCGAGCAATAAAGAATGACCAAATGACAGACCAAACAGCAGAGCTGTTGAAGCCTCTCGTGCAGATGGAAACACAAAGACAAACCCGCGAATGCTAGAGGCGACGAAGAATGTTCCGCGGAAAACTGGATTGCAATCTGGCTTTCATCGCGAGCCTCACTCCGTAATAACTGTGCTCTCTTTCTCTCACTGGAATAGATGACACGTTGGACGTCCCTCCATCTACTGAACCGAGGCGTGAATGGTCTAAGGGCGTGAGTGAAGAAAAGGGAAGGTCGACGAAGATGGAGGAAGAGAAAGAGGTTAGGAAAGAAAGAATAGCACTCTCACCAAATGATGGTTGGTTTGCGTGGGGTATTGAGAACGAAACTGCTGGGCCCCACAGTGTGCGCTGAGATGCCTATCAAAAAATAAGAAGAGATGAGAACGGATTCGCGTGTAATCATTTCTTTTTCTTCGCCTCCTTCGCCACCATGCTGCTCAAACATTGAAGGAGGAAACGTCAAAAATGATGGGTAACCAATAGAGAGGAAGGGAGACTATAGGACTTTTAGATAGAAAGAAAGGGAGTAGACCTTATTGTGAATTGAAATAGTAAGTACATGAAAGGAGAGGAGACAGCCAGAATACTTCTTAAATACTCCATTAAAACCTACCTTAATCGGCAGAATACTTTAATAATAATTAATAGAACGTCTTCGTATTAGTTATAAGTATAATATAGTCCGGGATGTATCCCAAAAGGGCATATTCTACTCCAAAATGCTTGAAATGCAAATTTATCCTGGGATAGGAACAAGCCCTCTACTCTGAATGAGGGAAATGTACAAATTCACACGCTTGTGGGTGGTCTAGGATGAGCTCTGACCCCACCTATCCAAATTAACCTGTGGATTCAATAAATGAGGGAGGAAATTACATTGTACTTGTTTTTTTATTCCTTTAAATTTTACCTAGGCTTCAGAATGGGAAACATTACAATATCGTGAGTCCTGGAATGAGAACTTCCTATATATATAAAACTGACTCTGGATGAAGTTTTCCAAGCGGTTGAGGAGACAGAAGAGAAAAAAAGCAACAAAATTTTAGCACAAAAAAGAAAGAATCAGTCTCTCCGGGCTTCCGCCGAACAATGGTAAAACCCCGCTATCATGAATGAAAAAAAGAGAGAGAGAGCTTACGACAATGGCGCGGAGATTAAAGGGTTGGCCACGGTCTCATAGGAACAGAGTTGGGACCAGGGATAGAAAAAGCATTGTGAACGAGTAGTGAGCGGGGAGGTGAGTGACTGCGTGATATGGGGTAGGGAAAACTGAGGAGGATACGACTCCACGGAATCGTCGTCAGGAAGTATCTGCAGAGAGCGTTATCCGCGAAAAAAGAAATTGAATCGAAAAACTCACCGTGATTCAAGCGGATGAAACGCTCGTCCGCCATTTTGCCGTTGCCTGGATACGAGTTTGCAGTTGTTTTATTTTTAATACCTTCTTACAGGGCTATTCTGTAACAGATAGCGGCTCCGCTATCACGACGAAGATGCTATTTCTGGCGCAATATTACGCCCCCCCGATTCACTATCTCAAAATAGCGGCCCCTAAGCGGAATTTGGGGTCGCTTTATAGCATCAACAATAACGCCAGCATTTGGCTCGCGTTATTCCGATAGCGGCCCCTACCAGGGGCGGAGTTTTGTACACGTCCAATCATATTTCTCGATTCTTTGCAATAAACAAATGAGGCACTCCGAAAACGCAGCAGGATACTCGGCAGCCCGGGAAGAAGTTAAAAATACGATGTGGCTTGTGTTTGGAGATTTTTATCGGATATTTTCTAGCCTAAGTAAATAAGCGTCTATATTCAAGGGTTCAACAGTCGACGACGGAAGAATATCGCCAATTTTTGAGCTTAATATATCGGAATTTACAAGTATAATTGTCTTGAAGAGGACTTCGTCCGCTACGCACTATTCGTTCACCTACGCCTATAATGATTATACTCTTATGATTAGTGGTGACGAAATTATTTTTACTAGTACGTTCATCTTCAGCCACGGCTTGTTTACATCGTTTGTCTCATTGCTCACCGTAATTCTACGATGTCCACAGTTAATGCACAGTTGTCCACACGGGTAATTATTTAATTATAAAACATTTTTGTCACTTGAAATCACATTTTAGGCCATTTAAAATGCATCCGTTGAGGAAAACTGCTGTTTTCTAGATTTCGCGGATGTCATGGAAGGAATCATCGCGAGTGTTGTGATTGTGAACTCGTGTGACATACTTTACGATTTCTAATACCAATTCCTCGAGCAATGATTATGGAAGTGTTATCATGTTTGCATTTTGATACCATTTCCATGTTACTTCAAACAACTATTGGCGTTGATATGACTCGGACTAAATATACTAGTACAGTGTAAATTTGTGATATGCCGCAAGACGAATGATGTTGAAATGAAATATATGCAGTTTTATGATGAATAATTCATTAAATGTTTCCTTGTTTCGAGCAATCATTCTGTTTATTTGCCCCTTTCTTCCGTTGGAAATCACGGTACGTACTTGTTAGTAAATATTAGTATGCATTGTCAATTGCAGCAGTGCTGCCTGTGCTGTGTGATAGAATGCTCGCAAGGGCATTGATTAAGGTAGGAGAGATATTTTCATGTTAAATCCCATTCTCTGCTGATGAGCTTGATCATAAATACTGTAAGAAATTTTCGTCGTCTGCAATGCGCGGAACTGTTTCCGACCGTCTTTTGTATCTTGCTCTCGGAGATCTTGGATTTGCAGGTAATATCATAAAACCTAAAATTGGCTTTCGCTGACCGCTAGATAACGATGGAATAATTTAAAAAAAGATATTTTAATCATTATTATGTCTAATAATTAGATATTTATAAATAACTTAATGAGTTACTCGACTTGCATTACTTGCCCTAGACTAATTTTCATACCGACTACAGATTTCACGGGGGCGATATATTACGCCCCCCAAAATCGGCGTAATATAACGCGATGCAATTTGCAGAATCAAAATCGATGCCATTTGAAAGAGGGAAATAGCGGCGGCGCAATAAAGCGCCCCCAAGATACAGAATAGCCCTGTTATACTCCCTCTCTCCTTGTCTGTCTCCAAAATAATAGTATAATGTTACGGATTCAATACGAGTGTAGGTATTTTCGACGCAGAAAACGGCAAAACGTGTAATAAAACGTTTATCGCTTTTCGAATTGCATTCGATTAATCGTATGGTATGGTTATTCGAAGAGGCTACCGAGAGCTGAGGTCATTTGCGCCATAAGGGATGTGTATGTAAGGTATTGCTCTCGTTATTGCGAAATTTTAAGATCAGAAAAATGTCCACAATGTGTGTGCAGCATCAAATCATACGTCACTGAGACTCGAACCGCGGAACCTCTGATTCGTTGCATGATATTTTACCGACTAAGCCCCCGGAACCGAAGGCGGGCTCAATGCCCAATGTATCGGATCTGTTTAAAGATGTTCCGAATACAGTAAACTCCATTATAGGTGAGACGTGCGCCGAGCATACTTCGGAGAATATAGGGAAGTATTCACAGCTGGATCTTTTGCGCGATGTCATAATGCGATGGTTATGATTATTTCCCCGATATAACTTTTAAAATTCCTGGTTGTATGAGAGAATTACGAGGGAAAAATTTTGGAAGACAAGTAGTTCCTGAACTGGCCGCTTTCAGACGCCAATGACCTGTGCGTTAATTTCTTCCGCCACCGCACTACGATGTCTTAAGCCTGAATCACACGATCATTTGTTTTCATCGCGAAAGTGATCACTATCGCGATCACTTTTCCTGTCGCGAAAAGCGATCGCTCTAGTGATCATTTTTCTGAATCACACGGTCACTCCCGCCGTCGCTTTTCGCATCATTTCCGATATCACAGCTCGTTGTCGTAGGACCCGCATCACGAAAATATATAGCGTGTTTGTTTATCTATGTCGTTCCCACAATTGTCAAACGCTGCGCTGCAATCACACTATACGGTCATGCGTTCTGATTGGCTGATATGGGGTTTTAGGGACGGTTTTGGCGACGGAAAAAGCGACCGGACGAGTGATGAAAAGTAGCGATGGGAATCCTCATCACGAACGCGATCGCGAAAAAATAATTGCCGGCGACGATCATTTTGCGAGTGATCACTCTAGTGATCGCGATAGTGATCACTTCGCGACGAAAAAAAATGATCGTGTGATTCCGGACATGTGCCAAATGCATTGCCTCTGTGAGCCGGAACGCGTTGTACGCATTGAAATGATTGTGGGAAAGTGCAATCTTTATTTCATTTGTCACCATGTCGGGTTTCCACTATATATATCGCATGAAGCGGTTGAATTAATTTGATAAGTTAGCAATTTTAATAGACGAAATGACTCTCACAATAAAAAAAATACATCTTGAGGTTTAGGCCATGTATATAATAAAAACATACTTTTAATTTATGATGTAGAAAACGTTCATGAGTTTTTTGAATGAATGATATAACCTCAAGAACTCATGGGCGTACCCAGCGAGGGGCAGGAGGGGGAAGCTTTCCCCCTAGAAGCAAAAATCGCAAATGTCTTTTAGGAAAATAATATTTTTTCTAGCAAATAATTTTAAAACCTAATAAAGAGCTGTTACAGTTTCCTTAAAATGTTGATTTCATCCACCATTTCCATGCTTAAATCTTACCTATAACTTGAACAAATATGGCTTGTCCCTCCCCCCCCCCTAGTTTAGATCCATGCGTACGCCCTTGCAAAAAGTAATATTCAAATATAACCATGGGGTCAAGAACGAAATAAATGTAAAAAATACACTGTGATATCGAGAGTTCACTAGAAACCGATGCTCAAAGATCCGTCGACGAAGGAAATGTCACATAAAAATTAACGATGCCTCGAGCGTGTAGAATTGTTTCATGCTCGATTTTGTGGAAGTTCCAGACATCCATGATAAAAGAACAGAAATGGTATTATCCACACTTTTAATTCAAAACTCTACAACCGACCATGTTTTCAAAACATTATGTCATTTTCAAGGTTAATTACCAAGGTCGGTTGTTCGGTTTTGAATTAAAAGTGTGGTTATTACCATTTATGTTCTTTTATCATGGATGTCTCGAGGGCTGACTAAAAATAGATGCGCAAAAAATAGATCTGGAAAGAAAAATACACAGTATGTCCCAAAACCTGTCTCGATGGTGGCAGAACAATATTGAGTGGCGGAGAAAGGTGCACTCACCTGCACTCGAGGGAAAAGGAATGTCACTCAACGAATAAAAAAATGCAGCGTTACATCGATGGTTCACTAAAGGGGTCACTTGCGCCATGAGGATGGGTAGGTAAGGAAGGGTGGAGAAAAACTCGGCGTTGGCGTAAGCCAGCATCGCATCTCGCCTGACTCGTACAGACAGCGTTACCCAAATGTTTGTTGAGCGAATTAGGCTGGGAGCCGCTGGAGACTCGGAAGCTGCGCGCTAGGCTTAGATTGTTTGAACAATGGAGAATGGATATCTTTAAGAGCGACAAGGAGAACATAATATTAGGGCTCAAATATATTTTCAGGTCCGATAGAAGCGATAAATTAAGAGAGATATTTTGTCGAACGGATAGATTTGCGAATTCCTTTTTCCCCCGAACCATAACGGACTTTAGAAAATACCAGTCGTAATTTCGTTTGAGCATTTCCTTTTATGTGCAAATGGCTGGTGTCCTAACACCCCCTGCCACACGCCTTTTAAGCGGCTTGCGGGTTAGTATGTAGATGCTTAAATGCAGTTGATGAATTAGCTAGTGAAATGGACGAAACGACAATAAACGAATGAAAAATACGTCGCTATTGTCAGGGTTCACTAAAAATTGATACAAAAAAAGAACATCAGACATGAAAAAATATTACGGACAATACGGCACTCATTGAATAAAAAATGACGATGTCTCGAGGGCTGACTAAAAATAGATGCGCAAAAAAAAACAAAAGAGATCCGAGAGTGAAAATAATACATGGTACGTCCCAAAACGTGTCAGAACAATATTGAGTGGCGGAGAAAGGTCCACTCTCACCCACGCACTCGATGGGAAAGGGAAGAATGACCGAGGGACGTTAAAAGCTTCGACCGCGGTGAAAGACAAGGGCGAAGGACACATCAAGTGGGTGAAAGGTTGGAGAGTGTGTGTGTGTGCGGTAGAGAGAAAGACGATAGGGAGATAGCGTGACTATATACAAAGAAAAGGGATAAAGACAAGAGTGAGGGAAGAAATTTGGTGAAGGGTGGGCATATGCGCGTATGACAGCAAAAGATTGGAAAGAGTCGTCCTGAAGGGCGTGGTAGGGGTTACGTGAAAAAGATAGAAAAAGGGTCGTGTGGAGTACAGGAAGGGAATACAAGGTCAGAAGATTTTGGGAAAGAAAAGGGGAAATACCATACGGTGCGTAGTGAGGCCTTTCTGATGGTTCAAAATGGTGGATTAATGATTCAATCCAATTTTTTTCCAATATTTTGAATTGTAATGTTTGCAATTGCAAGGAATAGCATTGAAAATTTATGAAATCGAAATATCACATCATCATGTGCATAAATTTCGGTTAACGCCCCAAATTGTACCTTATTTTTCCATGAAACTCGGATCAGTTTGTCCGTCAGCGACGCGAGTGGCGATTTCTGTAAACCCATTTAAATGCGCGGTGGTTGACAACACATTCATAGGCCGGTTTGAGGATCCTCTTTAGTAATATTCGTGAGTCCAACATATTGGGCATATAAAATCGTTTCTGGCTTCATTTTGTGGAAGTGCGATACATTCATGATGAAAGAACACAAATGGTAATTTACAAACTTTAATTCCAAAACTAAAAAAACGACCCAAGTTTCAACAAATCGTTATTATTGGGCATAAAATGAGTAGCGATTCGTAAAAATCGCATATCCGATAAATGCGATATACGTGAATAAATGCGTCATAGGCGCTATGATTGGAGTTTTACGACATTTAAACCGAAAATTTGCCTTTTCGATGGCAAAATTCGTAAATTTAGTACCGATCCCGCCCCTCGCTGCGTCACTGGACGTTGGGCCTTACTGCTACACAGATGGTTACAAGTATTTTCATCGGCATCCACTAGAGAGGTGGAAAGAGAACCCCGTTAGCTTCTGCGATGTTAAGCAAATACTTCTTGTCATCTGCCTAGAAAAACTGAGTTAGGAAATGCTGAACTCCGTACAATCCGGATAAAGGTTTGCAGAGAGGTTTTTCATCCAGAAAAATTTAGTTGTGACTGACAGACGCAACCGGTTGAAGGAAGAAAGTGTTGAAACTTGTTCACTGTTGATGTTCCACAAGCGTAAATGATATTCAGGCTACAAATATCAATTTTAATTATTTACTTTGTCTTATTCCTAATTTATTATTGTTTCACCCCATAAGTATTAAAACTATTCCATATTTTTCCAAATAACTGTGTTTCATCACCCTTGGTAGTCAAATACTAGTGCTACGTTATGAAAATAAAGAAAAAAATAATGCTACAAATTGCTATAAACTGTAATTGAAAGTGCTATAAAAAATTAAAATGAAAGCACTATTTTCACGTATCCCTAATAATGGGTGGTTTTCGAATATCAACGGTGATTCTCGATATCGATGGTAGACACAGACCACTGAATTCTAAACATGGGAATGACAGTCGCAATGCACCACGCACGGGAACAATTGAAACCCGGCTGAAGCCAATCCAGGACCTCCTAGATTGGTTTGGATTGAAATAAATGACCGACTCCAATATATTTAAAGTAGGAAGTCGGCAACGTATTTTAAAAATTTCAAAAATTCGTAAGAAAGATTTGCATTTTGAGGTTCATAAAGTGCCGTAAAGGCCTGTTTACAGGATACATTAACACGTAAGTACGAGTTAATGTACGTTTACGTGAATGATTTTTTTGGACCGGAACGAAACATGTACGAATGCATGAACCAAATTAGAACAGGTTCTATTTTCTGTGCATGCATTCGCACAAGTTGGGTGGTTACACGGTGCATTTTGGCGTTCATTCTCGCGTTCATACATTTAGACATCAACCCATACGTGTTAATGTACCGTGTAAACAGGCCTTAAGAAATTAGTGATGGAAAAACTTCGGTCGAAATAGATTTTTCGAGCAATTGATTTTAATCGAAATGAAAAATTCGACTTTTCAACAAAATCGAAATTTGAACCAAAAAGGTCGAATAATCGAAAAAATCGACGGTTATTTAAAAAAGAAACGGGGTCATGCTTTTTATTTTACAGACATTATGCTCAAGGTTTGTCCGTTCCCAGTTGTATTAGTGTATTTGGCCGATGTTTGGTTCTTCACTCGTAGTTTTTAAGCGTGTTTTCATCGTTTTAAAAGTTTTTGTACAGTAAATTGTATTTTTTTACAGACAATAACTAATATCTCTCATTGGGCGTCAGGTACGACGCTACAAGAAATTACAAAATAACGTCGCAATGCGAAACGCTGAAATTCGATGCCGTGCCCTTTAACTGCGCCTCGAATAAAATCAAACCCTGGCGACCTTGAGCGGTCCTTCTCCCCCTCAACCCTCAACCCCTCCTCCCACATCGCCCCGACCACTGCACCCTGAGCTGGCGAGGCCACCCCAAAAACCCTTCACACACAGCACCCTCATCTCGCCCTCAGCGGGGGCGTCCCCTCTCCTCAAACAAGTCACGTATTCCATGAAGAGGGCGCACGAAAGGTTCCCGCGGCGAAATGAATTGCCACCGGATGAAGACGAACTCTCAGACCAAGGATGAAATTCGCCATAATTTGGCTTAGCCGGTATTCGAACCTGGATCTCCCTATTGCCGGTCAGGTAGGCTAGCCAGTTACACCACCAACTGAAGCGGACCCTGAAGTATGAGCGATTTTATAGGAAAAGTAAGGAAAGTGCAAGGACTACATATATACAATACCCAGCAAGCCGCCTAAAAGGCGTGTGGCAGGGGGTGTTGGCACAAATAAAAAGAAGTGCTCTAAGGAAATTACGACTAGCATTTATTAAAGTCCTTCATGGTTCGGGGGAAAAACGAATTCCCATAATCTGTCCGTTAGGAAAAACATCTCTCTTAATTTATCGCTTCTATTGGACGTAGAAATATAGTGGGGCTCTAATATTATGTTCTCCGTGTCGCTCTTAAAGATATCCATTCTCAATTTTTCCAGCAATCTAAGCCTATCGCTCAGCCTCCATGTCTCCAGCGGCTCCAACCCTAATTCGCTTAGCATCTGGGTAACGCAGTCTGTACGCCCGTAGAAGTTTTTGACGAACCGCGCAGTCTTCCTTTGTATTTTATTCAGTTCGCGGATTGCACCGGATCCCATACGTTCGCGGCATATTCAAGGTGCGGTCGCACGAGTGCGAAATTGCACCTTTCTTTTACTTTCTCATTCGAAAATCTTCCCACAATACGCTTGACGAATCCTAAATTTATCATGGCTATGCCGCAAATATTCCTTATATGTGTTCCCCACGAGAGGTTCGAGGTTATCATAACTATCGTACTTCACAGCAATCAAACGATGCACAAAATGTGGTATAAAAAACTTTTCAAGACAAAAATATCCCTCAACCCTCCATTTGGTAGCTTCGAATGACATAATATCTACATCTTCAAATCCTCTCTTTTAATAGGGAGCCTGTACGTTCAGGCATCCTCCTTCATTATATGATAAACCGAGAGTTTCATCTTTGCGCGGATAAGATACAGTATTCGACATATCTTCTTCTATTCTGTCTAAGCACATGGATAAAAATGCGTTATACAAACACAACTGAGTTTTTGCGGTAGAGCGTCATTTATATGTAATATTGCTCGAATTCCAAAATTTGCCACTCAAAGCATACTGTATAGGGATACAAATAATTGACACTTGGATCGAGCCACATGTTTAGGGGAAGGTGGTCTCATCTTCAAAGCAATGGAGTTTTCGTGGGTAAAATGATGCAAATATTGATTAAAAGTTTTAAAGCAACATCAAAACATAAATAAAAGTCTGCATGCAGAAAAATTTATTCGCAATTCGAGCTATAAGCGGCGAAAAATCGGCGGCCTGAACCCTTTTTCAAATAAGTTGATGACGTCACATATTTCTAACGCGCGTACTTCAGACACTCCTCGGTTTCTAGTGATAATCGATTCAGCACAGCACCCCATGTGCATGAAAATCCGCATCCAAGAGAAAAAAATCATATGGTAATCTTATTTATTATCCTTGGGAAGAATGATAAACCTCTCCGTTTCCCTGATTTTGTTGCAGTCTTATCCCTGATTTTGCATTGTTGTTCACAGTCTTGGTAAAGATTCCTTCCCTCAATGAGCGCTTCTCTCTGAACGAGTCAAAGAGACGACATGTAAAGCATTTAACTAGGGATGAGTCGATTCCAAATGTCGATTCTCGATTCCACCGATTCTCGGGCACGGAATCGGAATCGAGAATCGATCGCCTAAAGTCGATTCCGATTCCATCGATTCCAGGAAGATATATGTTTTGAGCATAGACTATAAGTTTGGGGCATAAAGGCTGCCACAAACTAAGCGGCCGCGGTGTCAGCGTTGCCCGCGCGGAGGATATGCCCGGCACGCGGGTGCTGCGACGAACATACCTAAGCGGCCTCGGAAACATGAAAATGCCGGCAAGAGCGACAAACCGACGAACCCTGAAATGCCTCGTGTTCATGAGCAACTCTCAGAGAAAAAAAAATGGAAACCACGGGATCGGGAAGCAATGCATGCGTTTTCCGTTCTTTTATTAACCGCTGGTCACGGCAAATCAAATTATTGCGATTATGAATCACATTCGGAGAATTCATCTGGACCACCAATTTTAAAGTATAATAGATCGAAATATATTTTTTTATTTTCGAATGTTATCTGAAGTCTGATGATAATAAAAATGTGCAGAGAGCGAGTTTTCCTGTGAAAAAAGTTTCTTATAAATACGCGCTGAGAGCGGTTTTTTTATATATGTAACTTATTTAGACTAAGATTTCCTAAGTCCTAAGATTTTTCCTATTTTCATTTCCAAACCCAAGCATAACAGTTTAGGCCCTGAGCATGTAAAGATGTTTCTTAAAAAACAACTTGAAAGCCTATAAAAATGATTTTTAATTTATAAAAATATTAAATTGTGTATGAAAATCTAAAAAGCATTCCATTAATTGTAAGTACCCAGAATAAACTTGAAAAATAACTTTGTTTAATGGCAGGAATTTGAAAATGCATTTGGAATCGAAAATATCCTATTGGAAAGATCTGGCTCCAAAAATCCTGGATCCGTCCATCCCTAGTTATTTTATTCCATTCAATTCTTAAATTTTAATGACAGCAATGCTACAGATAAATCAAAATCCCACCTGTTAGAAGGAATAAGAATCGATGGAATCGGAATCGAGAATCGGGAATCGATTAGAAGGAATCGAAATTGGAATCGGAATCGAAAAAAAGTGGAATCGACTCATCCCTACATTTAACCAATTCAGGAAGTGTGCAGTAACTTTTGTTTATTTATGACGGAATGGCTGCCTAAAATTTCAAATGTTGGCCACTGCGCAAGGAGGCCAGATTCGCGTAGAATTGTCACGATAAACAGTGCAGCGTTTCCAATATGCTAGATGAGTTACGATAGGAATACGTTAAGCATAGAGCAAAATATAAGTTAAGTTTACATGTAAAATTCAGAGAAGAGCTTACCTTAGTCGACGAAAAAAATATCCTTCGTTTACCGCCGTAATATGGTAGACGGGATGACGAGAATAAAATAAAGGAAATAGACTACAAAACAGAGGTCTGAAATGTCATTTTTCCTCACGCTATCCGATACAGTAACGGTGTCTTAATTGACAAAATTAATGGCGTCACTCGCTAGGACGACTCATTGCATGCTTTTATTTTTTCATTAGTATATTTTGGCTCTTACTGCATATCTTTAGCATTCTTCTTTATCTCCATCTTATCATTTTTGAGCATTTTTTGATCTATCTTTCTTCGCGGTAAACACTTTGCATTGTTCTTACCTTGTGCGCATTAACTATTTGATTTAATAACCGTAAGAAAGTTATGCCTTTGCAGGAATGAGCGTTATTTTTTGTTATTATGCGTAGTACTCATTATGACTTTATTCTAAGCAAGTGGGGATCCTCTTGATTGCTGCTTATTGATTGGTTTTTGATTTGGCGATAGAGACAAGGGTTATATGGATGTTATCGTAAAAGTATTCTACTAATTAAGGTAAACTTCCATGGAGAACTTAGAAGACTTCTGGGAGTCTCCCATTTCATCAAGCACTTCCCTCTTCACTTCACAATAATGCCTACTCCCTTTCATTCTGTCTAAAAATCCTCTGTGGAAGTTCGATATATCCATGATTAAAGAACACAAATGGTATTTTCCACACTATAAATTCAAAACTCAACAACCGACCATGGTTTCAATACATTGTGTTATTTGCAAGGTAATTAATCTGTGTCATTCAACTTCAAGCAGATGCAGTTATTGAATGTCAAAACTAGACAATAGTTTAATCTGAGGGGGGATCTATCCCCTCATTCCCCCCATAGTTACGCCACTGCATAAGATACAATTAATGTCGAATAGAGACCATTTAAAGTATCTAAGATGACAGCTCAACCTTAAAACACGCACTAAATCACGAAGAAATTGAGCGGGAGTGATGCATTATTTCAAAAGGAGCAAAAAACCTTATAGGATTCATCACCTATGTTTCACGTAGCATGAGATTGCCATTACAATGGGTGTTATAAATACAGAGTATCTGGGCGGGGGAGACATTTTTTCGACCTCGTAGGATAGATTTATGTGTCTAGTCCTCAACAACACGGATTAGAGAGGCTAGTAAAAAAAGCAGTGGCCGTGCTCTTGATTTACATGCACTGAATATGAAATGAATATGAACCCTATAAACCGTTCAATACATCAAATGAGATATTTTTTCTGCAGTAGACAACATGTAAACACAGCAGATATGATATATTTTATGGAGCCAGTACGCAAATGATTATGAGAGAATTTCATCTTTGCGCGGATAAAATACGGAATTAAACGTGTTCTCTACTACTCTTAGCACACGGATAAAATACGTCATATAAATAGTAAGTCTTACTCAGTCTTTGTAGGAGAGCTTCATTTGTGGAATATTAATCGAATTCCAAAATTTGGCACTCTAAGAATTGTAACTAGGGACACAGAGAAATGGCATTCGGACGGATAGCATTTTTAGAAGCAGGTGGCCTCATTTCCAAAACAATGGCGTTTTCTTGGGTAAAATGATATAAATATTTGTTCAAAGTTATAAAGTATCGTCAATATATAAATAGTATAAGTTAAATGAACCAATATTTCCACAGAATTTATCCGCACACGACGTGATCCGTTGCCACAACAGCATTATCAAGTTGTTGTAGCAACGAAACGAGTCGAGTTTGAATAAATTCTGTGGAATTATTGCAGTTTTTCATTTGACTAATGTAAAGAACTTCCACCACATCTTGCCGTGTATCAACATAATATAAATTAACGTTTGTATGCCGATAAAAATTCGGAATATGAAATCGCACCGTCCTACATCAGGACGATAATAACAAACGAAACTTTTAAGATGATTAAAAATCCTGATTTTTCAATGGAAGACCGTTACAATTAAACTTGAATGCAGGTAGTGACTCTTTTCAATTCCACCCCCGTGCAGACCGGGAAACCTTATTGTTTGTCGTGGGAGAAGCGAGATTTGCGAAGCTTTTTTCTAATACAATCATAAGTGAGCCTATGAAAGCATTTTAATCCCAATATATATTGTCCGAAAAAAAGTTCAACATCATCGAGCTCGAATTTTTTTAAAGGTGGATGTTTATTTATATATTCCCAGTGAGATCATCTCGGGGAAAGCCCGCTGTCACATTTCATAATTTCGAGTCGCGTTTGAAAAAAAGGGGAGGAAGAGAAAAACTCGTGACTCGCCTTACTTTTCCTCATCGACCTAAAAAAGCTGCTGCTCGTTGTTCAACGAACTCGGGAGAGAGAAAAAAATATTATGAAATTCAACCGCGCCGGCCGGCTAGCAATGTCCTGAGCGAAGGTGCTACCAAAGCGGCCAGCCTCGAAACGACGTGGTGGCAACAATCGTGCGATGCACTCACATATTTCCCAAGTTGCCCGTCCGAGTACGCCACTAGACCGGGGCGAGCGGCCAAAGTCAAAAGTGAGGCGGGAAAACCGGTATGCCGGGTAAAAATCAATAAATGTGCGAAGGTACCGTCAAGGGAGCTTAAAAGTAAAAACGGCCAAGGGGGCCCTCCGACACTCTTTTAAGGTTTCGAAAAAGAATATTGTCGATACAGATTCCTCAGCTACTTCATGGTTAGCCTGTAAGCACGCAAGTAAATCCAGAAACGAATGCAATCAAATGATGATGATATGCAGTCAAAATAAACTAGTTTCTTATTTCATCATGGATTAATATGTGCAACTTTGCAGTATTTGTGGCACATTAAATCTAAAATTATTGATCAATGGCTAACAAAAGGATATATTTATACCATTTTTTTCTTCTCTTAAAGTTACGCTCAGTTCATCCTCATAAACAGTTGATATCACCAAAGTTTCTGCATATCACACTCTTGACACAGCAAAGTAATGGATGACGTAGTTTATCGAAACCATAGTCGGTGCAGTAATGTTTTGAAAGAAAGTTTCCAGATCCCACTCTATGAAGTTAAGGTTGGCGCATGTGATATTTCTTGGTTACCAGAAAAATCTTTCATCCCGTGGGGCAAAACGTTTCGTTCAACCAATCTCACAGACTGCTCAGAGTCTACTTTTAAGTTTTACTTATAAAAAATTAAAACTAAACTCCATTGCATTATTATTTACGTGAGTTAATAGCCTGAGGGAAGCAAATCAGAAACAAAATGTTTCCTTACAGTTGAGATCCCTACGGAATGATTACAACGTTTAAAAACGTCATTATACGTTCAAAGTAAGAAAAGTACGTCATTATTGAAAAAGTTTTCACGGACAAGGGAAGTGAACAGAAAATGGAACTTGTTGCAAGATTGAGACCAGAGACAGCAATTTTTTCACGGGAACAAGGAGCGTTACAATTTTAACAATGCATTTTCCGCAACTATTTCAATTGTTGCACTCTGGAAAATATTGAAAATATTTAACCATCATGAAAACAAACCACAAAAAAAAATTCCAATGTATTTTCCTGTTCGGGTTACGTAAAATTCGAAATATGACGCGACCAAGATAGCCACCAGCTAGAAGAGATAGTCATATTAAACACAACAAAGTACGGTTCAACAGATTTTTAATACCTGTCGACTATTTTTTGCCATTATACTGTGCCATTTTCAAAACAAACATCTCGATTTGCGCTCACAATAAACAAATTTATCAAAATAAACCGACTCACTTTTTCATCCTGTAGTAGATCGATGGAAATGTTCTACTTAGCCGTATACCGTGGCCAATTGTTTCCCAAAAAATTGCATTATTCATTCTCAAGAATAACAGTTCGTCTTGAAAAAAGCAATATTTGTTGAAATTAGTCGACAGCACAGTTAGTAAGGCCGTACCTCTTCCTCAGATTACTGTACTACTACTTTGTTCCGCCAAATAACGCATAATTCAGCTGATTTGATTTTACATACATGGAAAAAGGAATCCACTCTATCCCGTGATTCTAATAATTTCTCAAAAGATTTAGTCATTCATTGTAAAGAATGACGGTTGGTCTTGAAAATGAAGCAATATTCGTTGAAACTAGTCGAAAGCTGTTGAACCAGAGGCGTTAATAGGAATATGCCTTTGGGGGAATGGGATGGTCTTCCCCCTCCAACCCCCCAAGCAAAATATGGTAAAATAAAAAAAATGACATTCCTGGAAAATAAATTTTACATCATTTTAGCAAAAAAACTTAAACTTTATGCAGATGTAGTTTTTATATGTGAAAACTAGACAATAGTTTTAAATGGTTTTTCTTTATTTCTCTCAGGCTTTTGGGGGGATCTATCCCCTAATCCTCCCCATAGTTACGGAATTTAATTGAACAGATAGTAAAACCGTACCTCTTCTTGTGCTTTCGGCCTGAATGCTACTTTTTTTTCCACGAAAATGACGTCAAAATCATTTGATTTGATTCACCCCTAACTACTGGCGTGGGGTGATGGTGGATCCCCAGGCTGGTATATTTATTGTTTACTTCCAGGGCGATTTGGGAACATCGCTTAGCTATTCAGTAGCTAACAAGTCTACTCCCCCCTCCAACCAAACTGGTTTTTGCCAGTCTATCTCACCCATGTGAAGTTTAAACATTGTGCAAAGCGATCTGGGGACTCGGTATGTCCCCGCACCACTAGTTGCGTTATACATACCTCGTCTTTTTTTTGCATTGTAGTAATTACCATTGTGAAGTGAACTTTTTATCATACTTTGTATATATATATTAATTATATTATTTTATTTTATATGTATATTACTATATTTTACTATAGGCGTATTACTTTATTTTGCATTTTGTTATAATAATTGAATTTTGAGTTCCCAGGACCTAAACGAAGAGAAAATTGAATGTGATTTTACGTTTTCACAATAAAAAAGCAAGATTTTTTCGAAATATATGAAAAAATATTAAATATTGAAAATATCAAAATATAATAATCTACGACTGTTGAAAAAAATTCAAACTTTCAAAAATGCATGGTGGTTTTGACAAAATATCAGTACTATTTTCTCGGGATTTCCACCGGGTTAATGTTTTTATATCGGCCAACGTTTCAAGTACCGTCTCGGCACTCATCTTCAGGGCTGAATTCGCCGGGAAAGCATTAAATCACATATCAGTACTAGTTATTAAGAAATTAAATAAACAATTTGGGGATCTGGAATGTCCCTACGCCAGTGCTAACGTCTGAAAAAAACCGCGCAAGTGGTTAAGGGTTAATAAAATCAAATTATTTTAATGGAAAAAAGTAGCACTCACGCAGAAAGAATAAGAAGAGGTTTTACTAACTGTTCAATACAGTGGCGTAACTGTAGAGGGGATTAGGGGATAGATCCCCCCAAAAGCCTCAGAGAAATTAAAAAAAAAACTATTTAAAACTGTTGTCTAATTTTCACATATAATAACTACATCTGCATAAAGTTAAAAGTTTTTTAGATAGAGATGTTAATAAGAGAACCCACTAGATCCGGTAGCGCGTCGGTTCGAGACACTTGAGGGAGCGTCCATATATTACAATGCCGAGTGGAGGCGGTGCCCGTCTTTATTGACCCCTGCCAAACACGTCGATGGCGAGAGGGAGAAGAGGATGGATCTCCTAACGAGATGGCGCCACCGATCAGAGCTGCTGCACCGAGGCGAGAGAGAGGAAGGGGGAAGAGACGACTCACGACCCCTATAACACTTTACACACTGTGGACGCGAAGAGGGGCCGAATTCCTCTCGACCCGCTGACCGCATATACACACACATACACGCACCAAAAATGATGACCGACCCATCAATCTGGATTAATTTACAAGCCAAAGGGTTCGGAAAACAACTCGACGCGGGGTTAAGGGAGAAAAAATACACAGAAGTAATAAAGAAAAAAAACATACGAGCTCAGTACCTACTCCCCAGAGTGTCTGTCGGACACGTGCACTTCGAATGATCCGGTACGTCTTTTTGTTTACTTCCTTCTACTTTCCAGCAGCTCTGCTGTCCAGCCTCATGCTGTACAAACACGCATATCAAACAACCTGTCATATTTCACTTTCCTTCAATCTTTGCCCACGATGAAGACAGCTAAGGTGACAGAGAAAAAACATTCAGCGCGCCCCCTCATACGCAAAACTTAGAGCAAGGCCGTAGCCAGGGGGGGATGAAGGGGGATTGATCCCCCCCAAAAATGAAAAAAATTAAATAGATACTTTATGCTCGCTTGGTGCTCACACGGCGATATTATATAGCGGCGCAGGGACATCTAGTAGTTCAATGCGACTTAAGTCAATAATTATCTAAGCGAATTTGTTGGTGCTGTGTGTGTAGTTGTCGTGCAGTGTGTGAAATAATAGTGCTGTGAATTAGTAAAGAGGTGAGTGACTTATGAGCCTCCTGAGGGACCGCAGAATTGACATCAACACCGAGGAGTTAATTTATTTGGTCACTGCAAAAGAAATCTAGAAGGCTAAATTCAATTTTATATTAATATTTTTATATTTTCCTTTAAGGGTTTATAATAAATATGTATATTTAACCGTATACGCTATTTTATTTATCTTATAAAAATAATTTTATGTTTGTCTACTATTCCATAAACACCCCCCGAAAATATTTTCTGGCTACGGCCTTGACTACCTTCATAGCAGTAAAAAAAAACACTTTCGCTGGTCTTCGTATCTTCCAGTGAAATCTTTCGCAAGAATAAAGGCCCCCGAATGGCAACTTAATTTGGAAGACCTTTGAATAGACAGTATTGTGTGAATCTGGGAATGTAATCCCAAATACACAGTTATATTACGCGAACATTAAGATCAAAATTTTAAAAACTGCTCCAAGATCCAATCCAATCCAATTTCCCATTTAAAGTAACCATAACAACGGAAACATAGGGAGTGAAAAATGCAATGGATACCGAAAAAGAACAATAATTTCAGCAACAACAATGCATCAAACAAAAATCCCCTTCAGCGTACCCACTCATACGCAAAACTTGGAGCACTACCCCCTAAAAAGTACACAAATATTCTCATTTGTCCCACATTCTTGAGTGAAATCCTTCGCAAGAATAAGGGTCCCCAAATATGATTTTTGTTAAAATTACACAGTGATCTGGGAGACTTTATTATAAATAGTATTAAGATAATCTGGAAATATAATTGCAATTACATAATTATATAACCCTTCCTCATAAATTATTAAAGGTTTCTTTATTCTTTATTAAGAATGCTACCATTAGAATCCGTGAATGATTTCCGAAGTAACGAAATATTGAACATTCGATGAAGTGCAGGATTATTAAATTGTAAATAATTTAGAGAAATGATCACCATACCACATAAAATATTTTTAAAGAAGATGGCTTAGTATTAAGTATTACTCTCATGCACTCATAAGAATCGCAATTATTCACAACAACAGTTTAATTCTGTGAACGCGTACTGCCAATATACTAGTAAAAACAAAGGGATGTAGGGATAGTAATTATTATCACCATGAACCGTATAAATCTCAAACGGTGATCACGACAATTAAGTCAGGCGTCATCAATTCGCAAGAAGAAATAGGAAACGATTTTGGACAGAAAAGCACGACTTCGTACGCATGCGAATATGGCGGGAAGGACAGCAGCCTTCAAATAGTTCAGAAATCGGTGCATAGATGACTTCGGTTCCGCCTCGCGTTCGCACGCCCCTACCGGCTACACCTGTAACTCCCACAAAGGCAGGAAAGGAATTCGTTTTCGAGGAAAACTAACAGAATGAATTTGAGATGTTCAATATCTTGTAACAGCTGATGGAACTGTCAAAAATAAATTTCAAACTCAAACAGAAACCAAAAATAATTTAGTCAAAAAGGTTCAACACTCACAACCGTGAGCAGCAGGGATATGTTTCGAAGGAAGCGAACTGCACAAATTTGTCACAAATTTTATGTAAGTGATAAAAATTCAGTTATTCCGTTATTCATAGTGCATTTGCCATTTATATTAGAGCCCTGAATGAGCGATTGGCCCTTTTAGAAACATTGCGTTCGAAAATGATCTGGATACGAAAAAATTGCCAGTCTAAAATAAACTTAAGATAAATATTTCGAGAGAGATTTACCTACCTCCTTAAAAATTACCAAGTGCATAAATGAGAAAGACAATGGATATAGCCGAAATTATAACTCGGCAGAATGTAATTTACTGTATGATAGGATCAAGATTAACAAAATGTTTCACGTTCATACAATTCCCTTCCCATATTAAGTAACCATACCAACACACAATTATTGGGTATGAAAAATATAATGGATACTGAAGAAACAAAAACAATAATTTCAACAAGGTATCAAACGTTGCAAAGTACTGTGGGCAAGATTTTGATGGTCGTAAATTCTCAAGTTCTCAAGAATGATAAGGTGGAGTATTGTTTAGATAAACGAATGGTCAGGAATGTCATTCCTTCAATGCAAACCAAAATGGTTGCATTCCAGAAAGGAATTCGCGATCAATAAATGTAACTTGTTGGGGGAGAGGGCGAGGGGAAAAGCAAGTGAACAAGTGGATGAGGTTGCGAAACCATGGCATGGTACGAAACGCATGTAAAATAACGCTTGAAACTTTTGGAGTAGATTTTGATGAACAAAATCATCACGAAGGTACCAGAGAACACTGTGATAGAGGGTGGTAAACATTTGAGCAACTGGGATTTTGGTCTTTAAACTTTTGAGTAAATGTAATTTGATGATTTTTTTTGCAACAACCATGAATTGAGTTTTGGGGAGGCCGTGGGGAGCCTGATCCCCCTCCCCGACTTGGATCCCAGACGGCACAGAACCCTCCGTATCTAATTCGTATGTACATAGTACCCATTGACTAAGGGGATACTGTGCCGCTCCGTCGCTTTTCGTCAATGGATACATACCATTCGCGGCCTGTCGACGAAGCGCGTACGCAGCATGTGAATGTCCGCTACTAAGCACGTACGATTGGATACATAGCGCGCAGGAACACGGCACTCAGGCTAATCTCAATCGATTAGGTCGAAATTAGTTATATCGTAACTCGCACGATCGAAAAATGTATCGAACGCAACACAATCGATAACTACCGACCGTAGCGAGAACCTTGATACGAATGAATTGTAAGTTCTCAATAGGTAAATAACACCATATCATGAATTATAATTACCATGAAAGACTCACGACCGACAAAGTTTTTGTCGGTTGTGAGTTTTTCATGGTAATTAGAATTCATGATATAGTATTATTTACCCATTGAGAACTTACAAAACTTACTCGGCCACTTAAATAACTCTGCGAAAAATGAGATTCTCACGGCTAATTCACGCACCACCAGCATCCAGCATTGTTAAGTGGCTCGTACTTACTTGGAAACCTTGAGATGTTAATGAGAGTAAATTCTTATTAATTTTGACACTAAATAAGACATCACATAGCCCACGAGCATTAAAAAGCTTACCCTAAAGCCTGACGAAATAAGATTTTTAAATAAAAATTGCCGATGAAACAGGATTGCTGACACATCTGCTATTAGTATGATCGAATTCATCAAAATGCAAGCAAAAATTAACGTATAGTTCAGTCTCAGCTACTAAAACTTACCCATATCAGGCGCTAAAGTATTTGAAAAATTATTTGGTATGAGTAAAAGTCCCTAGGTAACTGCAGTAAATGTATCAACCTATTAAAAATATGAAAGTCCTGCCAAATCACCAGCATAAACACTTGTAAAATAAAACATGTTATCTCTTAGATCACACCTCCGATTTTATACTTACTTTGCATGAAGTCACCACCGCAAGAAATTTTAAAGAGGCAGGAAAGAAAAAACCCACAGAAATACAATACATATATTATGTATTTTCTATTGTCAACCACAATAATATTTCCAATTTTCTCTTCTATCCCACATCTAATTTAGCGAAACAATTACTCTTATTCTCTTTCGAATAGAAAATTATTTAAAAGAGGACTGGTCGATACATACAAACTATCGTCAATACTTTCTCCGATGAACGTCCACTATCACTGCACCAACTTGCACAAATCAAATCCACATCCACAAATATGTCACTTCTGCCACAATGTCTGTCTTCTTGGCGACAGGTAACAGTGAAGCAATGGTACCTTCCTCCAATCTGGGCACCTTCCATTCAGCAAGAATTTTCTCCTCGTCTTCTCGTCCAAGGCCACAGATTACTTTCTGATATCACAATGGTGCAATGTGAAGCTCACACACCTAAAATTAATAAATAATAAAATACCATGTAACTTATTAGGTCAAATCATTTCCAATTTTTGGTATTTCTGCATGAGAAATCAAATTACTAGGCTCGTAAATATAGTAAATATTTGTATGCCTGATATTTTTATTGTTTTAAACTATAGCATAAGATAATTTGAAATGATGAAAGCCGACGTGTAATACACCATAGGGCAAGCTAAGAAGCAATATTCGATCCTATAAACTTGGCAGCTTATTCCTAGTTTCTCCTTTAACCACACGTTTACCGAAAGAATTAATACAAAAAAGACAACTAAAATGCAAGAATTTTCAAAAGAATTGCTGCTACAATATTTTGAATCACCATTTTTAGTACTGAATAGCCACTTCTGACTTAAAATTACATCCAAATAATTACAGCGAGAAAGAGTACATACCTCACAGTTTTTCGTAGGGGTGAAATGTTTTCTTCTTATCGCCCAAATGCACTTCTTCTTCAACTCAGGATCTTTTGGAGAGCTAAAAACTTGAACCATATGTCCCGGAGTTTCCATTACATCCCGACAATACACACACGAAAGGCATTTCTAACAAAAATATCTCACAAACACGTTTCTGAAGCCCAGTGAATGAAATTAAAGAATAAGGGAAACTTCCACATTACCAGACACTCTATTCTTCACTAACTTAACCACAAAAGTCCCTGAAATGTAGTGAGACGTGACGTAAACGACGCGATCTCCAACGGCTTGTGAAGGCATGTGATCTTTCTAGGAGGATAGGGCACGATGGCACCAGATGGCACCACCCGCGAAAGAAAATAGTCCCAGACCGAATACAGTTTTATCGATGAGATACAATTTTATCGATGCATATGAATTTGCCAGTCCTCTTGCATCTTTTTTCGTCATTAAAGGAAATAAAGAAACAAAACCTTCTAAGTAACTTCCTAAGCGCGATTTTTGTATCTTGATTGTCCACCCTCGTATTTAGGTACGAAAACTTCCTGTGCCGTCTGGGATGGTAATTTGTCCGAAATAAAGTACGAAGCCTTGACATTCAATTCAGACAATGAAAAATAAAATAAAAACTTTAATAAATAGTAGTCTCCGATATTACTTAAAATGTTAGTTTTTCAGAAGCTAATTCAAACAAATTTTCCAGGAACACTGAGGAGCTATGGACCCCGTTTCACTGGACGGTTTTCTATAGCCAAATATCAATAACAATCGGTGATGGTTTTCCGGGTTTACACCGCGTTGATTCATGTTTTCGGACGCAAAACATGTATCAACGCGGTGTAAACCCGGAAAACCATCACCAATCAACTCACCGCGGAAGCCTCCGTAATATATTAATAACAATCATCAAAAATAATAATAATAATAACAATACATTCTTACAGCACAATTAGGTATGAGGGAGCAGCAACAATGATCTTCGAAATTTCAATATGCATTATTGAGCATCAATAATAATCAATCACCAAGTACATCATTAAAAAATAAATCGAATTCGACGGATTTGTAATCGCATTAATTATGCATAGTAATTATTTAATCTTCCAGAAAATGTAGTACATTTTAGTGACATAATAACCCTTTCAAATTTGGGTACACATTTCTTAAAGCCCGTTTTCAAGGTCCATTCAGTAATTCCCCTACGCACATTCCCGATTGATATTTTACATCACTATACATGCATGACAGGGATCAACATTTTTAAAATGGGTTCACATTCAGCTAAATTTTAACGTAATACAAATAAAAATCATTGGGACTCAATTCGAAAACAAAAATCAATACATGACTTCCCCATAATAATATTTTTACGCAATGCAAGGTTGCATCTTATAACTGAAAGGCAGAATTCAATGCTTTGGAGCAACCGAATAATGCAAGCATCAATTGCGGAAGTTAAACATCAGGAATGTGAAAACATATGAGAGAAAAACCAATTCCAAAACCGCAGCGACACGGCTAAATTCAAATGCTAATCGTCGTAAAAAGACAAATGGTAATAATAATTATCCATAAGAATAATAATACATTCTTGCATGGCATTAAAGTATACAGGGTGTATCAGGAGGAATCTGCAATACTTCAGGAGGTGGTAGGGGAGACTGCGATAAACATGAGGTCACAACTCTGTAGTTACTTAGGAACGGTCGTAACGATTCTTCTTGGGTAATTACCATTTGGGCATAATTAAACGAGTGCTTTTAGCGAGTATTAACAATACGCTTGTGCAATATCACCCATTTAGAAATTAAGTGCTAAGGACAAATTATAATCGCACGTTTTCACCGACCAATAATCAAGTATTTATTTTCTTCAGAAATCCAGCGTTAAATAAAATTTGGAGAAGCCTGTAAATCCTAAAAAAAGGAGCTTTCATGGTAACGACAACGTACATTAAAAGAATATTTGCGTTTCCATAGCTAGGTAACAAGAGAGTTGCGACACCATGTTTCTGTACATAAAATTCTTAAAAGTCTCTCCTCAAACACCTGCTGAAGTATTGCAGATTCTTCCTGAAACACCCTGTAAAGGAGCAACAACAATCCATAATAATCATCTAAAATTCATAATACTGCTATACAATCCGTAATAACAATAAAAAAGACAAGACGGTTTATGTACGGTTCGCCACTAACTCAAAGGCCGACGAGATTAAAAAAATATAATAAAGCCAGGAAACTTATCATTTTACAAGTCAATAAGATCCCCAGACTGGAAATAGAATTTTATTGCCGGCCAGAAACAGACGTGGGCAATAAAAAAATAGACGGTTTCACTTTTTAACGCGCGTATCTGAGCATTCTAATTCTCTGGGGAGAAGGGCCAGATGGGATCCTATGGACGAGGGAATGATAGCATGGGAACTATATACCATTTTTATACCGTCGGGACCTTGAAAAATAACTGCCACCGCTAAACCCGAAATGATTGGCCGGAATCGGTCGACAGGAGAGGGTTGGCAAGGTCCTGGGACACCCACCACTTGCCCTATCCACCGCCGCCCTCCATCTAATTCGAACCCGAATATCCACGGACCGGACATAGCGCGCATGCCATGCCCACAAAAGGCTAAAAAAGCATTGAGCACAAGGGATGAAGCGAAGGAAAGTTAGCATCAGCGAATGCGAGGTCGAAAAGCCAGGCTTAAAATGAAGATGCAGAATTCATAAAAGCTCCTGTTGTGTTTTTAACGCGCACAATTGCCGAGGTGCTCTTTCTTACTTTTGAGATCTAACCTAGCTGAGAAGAGTTAGTACTTTTATATATTAAATGAAATTTTGCCTAGATGTAGGAATTTATCATTAAAAAATTAATTAACCGAACGGTTACAATGCGAAAAAACTAGAATAGATGTTTAGAGTCATTCTAAACCTAACAATTGGGGGTTACCGAGCACTAGAAACAACTTCACGACCATGCAATTTCTTCAGAAAAAGAACATTGTTTAGAGGCCAGTGACGCAACAGTAATAGAGAGATAACATTTTAGATTCTAACTGGAACTTTTTGACATCATAATTTTATACAGTATCCGATGCTAATAAGGAAAGTAAAATACGATCCATACTCGAATTAAAAAGTACATAAAAGCCTTAAGGATCCGTATTCATAGATATAATTTCAGCAATATCACCACTCGCCATTCCAATGAATGCATGAATACTTCTAAACCTTACTCTACAGACAACAAGAATCTTTCTGCAACATTGGAAGCTAGAAATGAAGAATTCGTATGAAGACGACAAACCAGCAACTCAAAATTAAATATGGAAACATTCACCACAAGCAGTTTCAAATTAAGGTTTAGAATTACGTATCCTTAATTATGACCCCCTAAAAGGATAATTGCTTTTCATTAAAGAACGACTAATCCTACCCTTTTGATACGAGACTATGATCATTGACCCGTGGCTTCCTGTTCCATTTTTTTCGCCCACACGTCCATCATACTTAAACATATCCGTCATCATCAATAACTAGAGGTTGGCTGGCTAGAAAATTCCAATTCAAAAGATTTCTAAGTTTTATTTTGAAATTACATTTGAAGCTCATATTTTTACAACGCTATTCCGGCTAAGAGAAGAAAATGTCCATCGGAATCCACGAGGAAATCTTCGCCATATCTTCCACCTTCTTATTTGCAAATTCAAACAGTTTTAGGAGTGAGTGAAAGACACATATATCGCTACTTATTGTCTGAATTCTCATTTGATCTAAATTAAAATGTTTACTAATAACTAACATTTTTCACATTTTAATCGAATTCATTCCTGTTGACGCAGTCATTCAGTACTCTTCTTATTCTGGCATACATGCAGCACCTAACACCAAGCGTTGTAGTCTACACGGGATTCATTACTTATTTATCCTCACAGGCATCATGGCAAAACTCTAAAATATTCGTTTTCCGTATTATCCTCGAAAAATTTTCTGCATTCATATTTTTGAAAAATTCTTCTTGGAAAAATGGATAAAATGGATGGAATTTTTTAATAAATGATCTTTGAGAGCGGTTTACTTACTTATTCATCCTGTAACCTCACTATGAAGATTTATTGTTCAAAAAAAAAATACTCGCAGAAATTTAGCATAGATTTAGGAATTATTCGTAAAATATTACAACAGTTTAACGATTAAAATGTACAAAAAAATAAGCAGGCGTTTCGAATTATTCCATGCCTGACAAATGCTAGTTGCTCAACACTAACCGCCTTCATGTCCACGCATGTGACAATTTCCTCACCAGAACAATATTCTTTTGCGGGAAGTGACGCAAAAATAAAGTAAAACGTTATAAAGCCTTACAGGAACGTTAAGACCAAATATTTTTTTTAACCATCCTGCGCCAAAAACTAAAGTAAAATACAATCCATTTTCGAACTAAAAAAATCCATGAACCAATAATAATACGATTTCATAGATATAATTTAAGGATGATGACCATTAGCCTCTCAACTGAATGCACGACAATTTATACCACAGGTACGTGAAAAATCGTTACGATAGCCTTGTTAGTGTAAGTGACCTGTTAGATAAACTCCGACGGGAATCTCTGTCAGATCGTAGATGGAAAAAAAAACTAAACTTATAGATAAATTCAAGAGCAGTGCTTTCCCTGACGAAGTTCACAATATCTTACGAACGCCAACACACTACGGTAGACCAGATCATGTAAATAAAATAATACTGTAGAACAGACAGATTCAGAATATCTTTTTTTCTGCGATAAATAAGAGATTATAACGGCAGCGTTAGAACTCACAAATACATTAGATGACTTTGTAGTGTAGCCAACTAACTTATATATACTTCAATGTATGTTTCCAAATTTTATTATTATTTCTAACAGCATGCGGTACAGTAATTTTTAAGTATGCGTAACGTTTTTTAGGACGGTGTGGTGTGCATGTGGGAATCCAATTGCATGCTGGTGATTGACCACCCCCTGCCAAACACCCTAGAGGTGGCTCGATGGGTATTATGTAGATGTTATAAACCGTTTTCCATAGAAAACAGAAACCTTTCTCCAACATCGGAAGTTGAAAACGAGGAATTCCAGGAATTCATAATAAATAATCGAAACATTCATCACATGCATAATGTTATGTAATGTAACAAGGTCGTGTAAAAATTTCACAAAAGACCATTTATAGGTCTACGGCAATAAACTTATATCTATTATTAAAAATATTTTTATTTCTCGTGTTTGAGGTGTAAGCTATTTCAATATTGCGTAAGTGTATGCGTAGGAGATGCTTATCGTTTTCGTTCGCCTTTACTCTTTTAAGGTTCAACCACGCTGAAAAGAACCGTCAAAACGTCTAGGAAATGTCCAGGGGAGAACAGATTCTAAGCCGGAGGAAAATTTGCACTCGAATCCGAATTTCTCGCAAACCGCAGACTGTTCGCTTAGCACTCGAACGGGACCCTTTATACATTCCGTTGATCACGCGATGCCACGCGCCTTTTTGAGAAGCAGGTGCATGTTTCCAGAATGTTCCCCCAGAACTACAAATTTCGAGAGACACCTGAAGGTCGTCCCTGGCCTCCTTGAGAACCGCGTTTCCGGCAGGTGTTCCAATTTTCGCCTCGCTCGCGACAGCAGGCGACTGTTTCTCGAAAACGACGTGAAAAAAGACTGAAACGGATGGTTTTGGAACTAAAGGAACTGTTGCACCAACTCTAGAAGTCCTCTTACCCAAACCAATGCAGTCCCATAATGGTCTTTCGAAACAATCTGTTTCTCTCACCTGGGGGTTTCCCTCCAGCGGAGGTACTTTTGCACATGTCGAACGGGGTTATTCTGTATTTGGGAATGAAGACGACCACAAAACGAAAGCTGTGGGATATCCAATTGAATCGTTTCTTGCTCGAAGCAACAATGATTGCAGGAAGGAAAGGAACCATTCCCATGGAAGTTATGCGTAACTCGCGCGCTATATGCGGTCAATTATTGAACTTCCGAACAATGCCCATTATGAGCTATACCTTTAACGCTGCCCGATTTTGAGTTAATTCAATCAAATAAAAATAAAAAACACTTAATGATTTCCCAGGCTTGCTCGTCCAACCTCTCCTCACACCGTCTCAATACCTTGGAGGCTCTGGACAACCGTAGAGCTTATTACTTCTACGCTTTCTCGTTAATTTTTAATGTTCTCATTTCATCTTGCTATTGCAAGATGGGTGTGCAAACAAGTTGAAGTTAACACAGATTTAAATTTTCCCATTAGTGCTGGATGGATTCCATTAAGCTGTAGAAAAGCATGTTTTATTCGCATGCATTTCAATTTCCTTACGTTGAAGATCAATTGTAAATTTTTAGTAGAAATGTAATTTCATTCAATATTTCACCTTTTAAATTTATCTATAGCAATAAGTGCTAGCCGTGACGTAGAATCATATGAGCAGTTTCATGCAGATATTTGATTCTGTACGAAACGTTAGTTTAGGTTCGAAAAGATAGTTAATAAACTTTTTCATTTCATGTCAAGTGCTGTGGCTTTAGGCTTTGATTTTAGAAGGCAGGGTGTCAGGTTCATATCACGGCTGAAGCCTTAGGTCACCTCAGATAGTACGCCTCGTGGTTCGAGTTGACCTAAAAAAGGAACTCCCTCCTGCCAAAGCCCGTGAACTTGACAGGCTTTTGGGGTAGTCCAGGATGCACCCAACATACTCCTTTTAACACCTGCCTTCTGATTTTAGAAACTGATAGAGTTTTATGCCTGTCAGGAAACACTATTTAAACAGTATTTAAGAAAATTTAATTTCCGGTAATCATAACGTGATATCTAAGTGTGGAAATTTCTTTACATCAATCTCGAAGTTACTACAATACATGCACTTAAATATCAATTATTTTCACAACATGTACCACCAGACTATGAGATGAAGGACAGCGAAAATGATATTTTTATTATAGTATCCTACCGATTAAGGTAGGTTTCCATGGAGTCCTAAAGAAGTGATCTGGGAGCCTCCCTTTCCTTCCAGCCCTGCCTTCTTCAATTCACAATAAGACCTAATTCCTTTCATTCTATCTAAAAATCCTATTCTTTTCCTTCCTCTCCCTCGTTTGCCTAACATTCTACCCTCTAACACCATTTTTAACATCCCCTCCCCAGTAAGTACTCCTCTTATCCATACATTCTGTCTCTTCCGTATTTCATCTAAAAGCCGCCTCTCCTCACCCACCATGTCCAGCACTTCACCGTTCCTCCTCCTCTCCGTCCACATGGTTTTTAAAAACGAATTAAGCACGCATTTCTAGTTTGGCACTGAAAACTCGGAGAAAAATGCTCGTTCGAAATAATTTCCAATTCTTTACCTGGAGGACAAACACAGCTGACTGGAATTCCGCCAAGTGGTTAAATTCTGCTTCCATCCACCCTTGCAGTAGTGGAGCGCTTAACGCATCAATCTTTGGGCTGAGAGGACAGACGTGTGACACATCCTCACACAGTTCGACATGGATAATGGGGCACTAGAGAATAGCAAGGCGGACGCCAAGGACATCTATGGCACGAGGAAGAAGTACTTCAAGAGAGAGAGAGAGAGAGAACGAACACTTGAGGGCGCGTTCAACGTAACCAGGGCATTGTGGGAGTTTCATCTTCTCCGCGGGTGCTAATGACATGCAAAGAGGCGTTCACGATAGGACTCCCCGTCAACCGATCCCAGTTGTGAGCCGCGGCGAAAAGGGTTTGTTTCTTTCGGTGACGCGAATCAACTGGATGTCTCCAGAAAAGTCTCTGCTCATGACAGCTTCCACGGCCAGAAGGTTTCCACTCGTACCACACTGAATGGACGGAAAGATACATAGAAAATCTGGGAGTGAAATCTGGAGCAAGCTTTGAATCCCGTAAACATTTATGATGTTTTTGAAACCGTCATAATAATAAATATGCACACAAGGAAAATGGGTCAAAAACTAGACAAAAATGTCTTCGCGTTGATGTGCTGTTTCTGAGCTTGATATTTTAAAGGAGGAACAAAGCTGATGAAAATATGGGACAATTAATCAAGAATAAAATTAAAAAGCCTCAAAAAGGCAATGAGGAAATAATACTGTCTACGAAATTGTATAGGGCATTGATGATTTCATTTTTTGTTATTTTTATCCCATG
This sequence comes from Ischnura elegans, assembly GCF_921293095.1. Classification (NCBI taxonomy): domain Eukaryota; kingdom Metazoa; phylum Arthropoda; class Insecta; order Odonata; family Coenagrionidae; genus Ischnura; species Ischnura elegans. The sequence goes on from NC_060248.1 coordinate 106,757,413, forward strand.
GAATTGATCCCATGGAATCGGATAAAAATGACCGTTGTAACATAGAAATACTTTTTTATAAAAAATAACATTTTCCTCACGACAATTTTTCAATAAAGTTTAACGAAAACAAATGTGTTATCATAGTTTTCCATCGTTCTCCTTCCTTTTTATGATCGTGGCGCCACCATCGGATTTTTGTGGTCATTTTTTGAACAGATCCCCATATTTAATTTTAAATTCTTAATAATTAACAAGATGCAGTTCCAATCATAAACAAAGTGTTAGAATTTTGCATTGCCATTTAGTTCTTAGCTATCCTGAACATTTCAGCTTGATAGCCAATCGGCAAGTAGGTTAGAATTGAGTTGAAAGATTTGATCTGGAGAAGGTCACAAACAACAAAGCTAGTTCATAAAACGTTGGTGAAAGGTAATATTCGCTGTAACTTCCAATTCACAAAAGGCTTCTTCCTCTCTATATATTCAATACAATTAGGTACGAAGTTTATAAATGATTAAATTTTATCTCACAATACACCTCAAATCTCCAAGAATGGAAAAATTTGAGTGAAGTCATACTATACGAACTAGACTGCATGACTGCAGACTTTTATGTACTGCAAATATTTTATATACTGCAAACGAACTAAATTCATCATTTGCTATTCTTAGTTTCAGAATTTCGCAAACAGCTCCCAGTGAACTAATAGAGGAATTGTTAGCGATAATCCACATGATTACATGTGATAAGTTGTGAGTTGATTTCAACGCTCTCCATACCTATATGCATTCGAATTTCAAACTATGCACATCATAAGAATTGCTATTTGTAAGACCAAAGAATATACGCGCCGCAATTTGAGGGATTTGTCATTCAACAAAAGGCTTAAGCTATAATGGAGGTATTTCATTCTTACTTCGAAAAAGCTTTGGCATTGTTGGTAGTTGACTTATACCAGTTTCAACGAAAAGGCGCCTATGATTGCGGTACCCGACATTGACGTCATTGTATTTCAATTCGTAGTAATGTTCGCAGAAATTATTTTTGTACTCGTCATTCTGGAATACTTAAACATTTTGCCAAAATAAAGAAACATTAGCTACGAATGTCGTTTGAATATAAATCTCACCTTTTCGGCTCGAAAAACCTTCATGTGAATGTGTAAGAATAATTAATAAATAAGGCCACAGTTTTTTTATTTAATGTATCTCAATACAATTTTTGTTCGTACAAGCATACGCAATCCAAAATTGCAAAATTACGAGGAATTACAAAGTTACGAGTTGAACATCTCTCTCCTACGGGTGTTATCTAATAGCTCACAAAATCTTTTGAATAATGAAACACTACAATTTCACGGTAGGAATACGTGATCCTCCTCCTGAAGACTTGAAGGTACGACACGACTTCTCCATTCATCTCCCGGGGAAGAAAAATTTGAAAGGCTACCGGAAGAAATGATGTAATGTCGGCGGAATGCCGGCAAGGGAATTTAAGGTTTCAGCCACCACCATTGTGAAACGTCCTTCGTAATATTAACTGCAGTGAGGGAAGCGTCGCGAGAGAACGAGGAAAATGTACATCAACATCAGCGCCGCCGGTGGTGACGGTGGAAATGAGCTACAACAAACTATGGAAGACGGGGTAAACTGACAGTTAATGTGAAAAGAAAATTGATGTATTTAATGCAGCCCGAAAATAGCACAAGGCCAAAACAAAGATCTCACATTAACAAATAAAACAATCAACGAATAGTAAACAAAACGTAGACAACAATGAAATCAAAAATATTAAAATGGATTTTCAAATAACAAACGAAGAATGGTGGTATGCATAGGGAGGTCAGAGGAGTAGAGAGAAACTTATGATTAAATCGCAAGCATTACTGCTCCTTAAATTAAAAAACACGGAACAACCATTAATATAATAGGCAAAGAAATATGTGATGGAGAAGAAATACGTAGGTGTGAAAAGATTAGCCGATAGGAGAATTGAGTGGAGAGCTGCGTCAAACCAATTTTAGGATTGTTGACCTGATATGATGATACTCATTCTTAAATACAGTACACTCCCGATTATCCGGGCAATGATGGGGAGAGACGGCACGAATAACCGGAAAACACGGATAACCCAAACTTTCACTTAAATGTCTTGCAATGTTCTTAATTTACTTAAAACAAACAATTTATTATTATTTATGCGGGTATTCTGTTATTTTAGAGTGCTTCTCGAACTCCAAGAGACCTTTCTTCGCCAGCTCGCGATCTTTTTAGCGGCGATAACATGGCTGTACTCGTCTTATTAATGCTCAATGTAAGGAATGGTTTCCAAAACCACACATCCGTGGATGTATGATCACGGATACAGAAAGGTGGTTAGCACGAATGCTTCAAAACCACTGCTCGACGTCGTAAACTACACTGTCAGGCCCCACGCCACGTAGTCGCGTCTCGCACAAGTTTCCCGGGTTGCAACTGCGGCGGAACATGTATCCGTGATCACGGAGCACGGTCGCGCACGGCGAGGCTTGGAAAACAGGAACACGGTGCTCCCGAGAATGCACCTAGCAAGCGATTGCTTCCGTTTTACGAAGGGGATTCTAACGGAAATAATAATCCCGTTGTATCCTCGCATTAACGCAGTAATTTGATGATTCTGCGTCCAATTTTATTTTTTTTTAAAGATCGCGGAAAAAATTGATCGAAAGTGAAAATCGGATAATCCGCAACCCGAATAAACCGCAGTCGGATAATCGGGAGTCTCCTGTAGGTGTTATGAAACGAAATATAACAGTACATTTGAGAAATAATCATTATTGTAGTAAATCAAAGCAAATTGCAGTCAATTATTATATTACTTATTTCGAAAGTTGGAAAGAAAATTGCCCTTAAAATATCACCACTCTTTTAGCCAGGAATTGCATAAATACAGTATTATTGCATCAAAAAGGCATTTTTCCACTTCTGATACTCATGCCAATAAATACGTTGAATCATCTCAGAGATTATAGGAAATCTTCACTTTTCGTCAATATACGATACGAATATCATTAGCCCTGAAACTATTTCCATGTTAACTTTACGTATGGCACATGAGGCCATGAATATTCTTCGGGAAACCTCATGCAGTATAAACACCTTTATCATAAACCTAATAGATTCCTTAATAAAGTGAATTCTACGAGGAATATAATTTTATGCCAATTAAACACTTAGTTAAAGCAAAAAGCTCCAGTTGCTCCATAACTGTATTCATTTATTATTTGACGTATCACATTTATTTATTATAAGCCGATACATTAATTTTGTGAGTGAAAATTTTGTTCTCAGGTGATTTAGATGAGGTGTATATGAATGTATCGCTTGGTAACTCTAGATCACCAGCTGGGAAAAATTAGCGGGAAATATATAAATTTAAAACTTCGCCTAGGTACACCTTACACCTATTGATAGTAATTATTCCCATACCGTTATACCTGTATTGAAAGATAATTAATTGAGTCTTGTAAAATACATTTGTAAACTTTCATTTGAAAAAAATATTTTTTCATAGAAGATAATTTTTTTGTTACACTTAAATTTGTTAACGATAAAATTTTAACTTCCCAATACTTTTTTGTTAAGTCATTGTTTAACATTGACATAAAGTATTGTTATAGATTTTTAGTGGAAATCGTGCGAAGAAGTAAGGGAGAAATCTCAAGTAGAATGAAGATGATCAAATTGGTGAAAATAACTGCTAATTGAAATAAATAATATCAAGACAACGCTTCTTCCGATGGTCCTAAATAATTAAACTGCAATAGCCTACCATTACCGATAATATATTTTACAGGAAAATTCCACAGTATTATATTTCATCCTCATCACACTCTCCCCTAATCAATCACAAAAATGAGTCGCATCGCGGTCCTGACATAGCGTGGAACTTATTATGGAGATTCGCCGTCTAATGCATACAACGGCTGGGAGGAAGTGACGACAGATGACGGGGCGCGAGGCGCTCTCATGAAGACGGCGATTTAGAGCCGCGATCAAAAGCGGAAGAGCAGCTTCCGAGAAATAGTGACGCACATCTCTTCTTCCTCTTCGAGCTATCTTTAGCCTCCCACTCAAGGTCCACATAAATTACATACGATGCGTGTTTGTTTCGGGAAAGCTGGCGGATGAAAAGTCATGTTTCAGAAAATCATCCCAATCCCAGATGTAGTTGGTTTCCCTAGATCAAATACGAACTTCATGGCGTCACCACAAACTAAACCGTTCGATAGAATAGGGGGTATTCTGGGGATTAAACTACTGAGTCCTCTGGCTATTAAGCAGCTACCTTTCGTTGAAATCGCGACTGACTTTACACATGGTCGCATCTTATGGTTCTTCCGACGCTAAGAGGACTGAAAACGTGAAAATCATGGACGAAATTTTCGGGATGCGAAGCTGAAACTCAACAAAAAAATTGAAAATGAGTTATAAATCAATGATGGGACGCCATTTTCCAAACGAATTCGCCGTTGTCTCAATGCAGACGTGCAAAATGGTCAAAAATTCAAAGGATTGGTGAGGAAAATGTCGTTCATCTAATTTGATCGTTCTCATGAATAGTTCTCATCAAAATATACTCCAAATTGACACTAATATTCAGGTTATCACGGTGTTGAACTTTCATTATAAAGCCAGTTTTCCAGTAAACTGTTTAAAGCATATGGCACAAAAAGTATCTACGTGAAATGAGAGCCAAATAGCGCCTATTATTAAAATAAGTAGCCTTTCGATGCATCTGTTATTCTAACATCTTTTGAAATGACTCCTCCCGTATTACAAATACTACTTGTAGGTTCAAGAATCGTCGTCCAATAACGGACGTTGATATTTTCGCGTAGAGGATGACCTAAAAGTACACGAAATAACATTAAATTTAGTATTTTCTCAGATGTAAAAGTTACGTAGTTGAGATACAAAGGAAGTTTAACAAAGGTCTGCTGTGTTGTCATGGCTCCTGAGTTTCACCGCGTGGTGTTTATTGGTGACGATAGTTTGGACAGGCAAACCTGTCACCACCAACAAACCCCACGCGGTGAAAGCCAAATGCCAAGGAAATCATTGAAGTATTCCACCGATTAAGGTAGGTTTCCATGGATTACCTAAGAATAATTCTGGCAGCCTCCCTTTCCATCAAGCACTTCCCTCTTCACTTCACAAAAAAGCCTACTCCCTTTCATTCTGTCTGAAAAACCCATTATTTTCCCTCCTCTCCCTCGTTTACCCAACTTTCTATCCTCTAACAATGTTTTCAACATCCCCTTCCCACTAAGTACTCGCTCCATCCCTACCTACTGTCTCCTCCGTATCGCATCTAAAAGCTTCCTCTCCTCACCCACCATGTCCAGCACTTCGTCGTTCATCCTCCTCTCCGTCCACTTCACCTTCTCCATTCTTCGCCACACCCACATCTATAGACTACGAGTGAAGTTCTAATATCACAAGCTGAAAATTTCAAGACGATCGTGTAAATGTCAAACAGTTATTTTTAGCAATAAAAACCAAAATATAATGGATCAGTGATGCATCTTCTTTAATTAATTTAGGCGAAGCCAAACTTGAATCTTTCCTTGCAACCCTCCGAGTCTGGGATTATTCCTTGTCCCGGACGGCTGATTTATATTATCTCACTTCATATATTCTGTTCTATTTTCTCAGATTTAAACTTTTCATACTTGAGAAGCATGAACTTTTTAAGAAAGGTCTAATTTGGACACCTGGAGTATTAAACGAGTTATTCTTAGCAATAAAAGAAAAAATACATTTTCTCACTTCATATATTCTTTTTTACTGTCTTCAATTTAATAATTGCACACTTCTGATGCATGATGCAATTTACAAAAGTTCTAATCTGTAAACCCTGAAAATTTCAATTTATCATTTAAGTTGATTAAATGAGTTATTCGTAGCGATGAAAGAAAAAAATATAACCGGTCAGTGATGAGTCTTCTTAATTTAGCCAGGACCAATTAGCCTTTCCTTCCAACCTCCCCTAGCTTGGATTGATTTCTTACCCCGGGACGGCTGACCTATCCTCAGCGGAATAAAAACGACCCCAGTTGCCTTCGGTCGCCTGCCCCGATCCGCAGCCTTCAAGGAAAGCGAAAGTGACGGGGAGGGGGGAAGGGGTTGGACGGCAACGAATTCCCGCGAAGAGCAGGTGCACCTGGAAAAGCGCAACCCCTTTTTCATTTCACGCTTCCCATACCCTCCCTAATATCGCCATTGTTTCCAGATGTCAAGGCTCAACAATGGCAAGGTCACGGCTCTCTTCTGTTGCAGCACGCAACTCTCTCCGCGTCACATGAGTGACCTTTTTAGCGCGACGCTACGGAGACTTCTTTTTTTTATCTGGAACAAAAACCGCGATTGCGCGATTTTTTAAAGCAAATATCTCCGTAAAAATATTTAAATTTCATTTATCGTATGCAAGTGAACTTCTTACTTTAGACATGGTTGCACCCTCAGATTCTTCCGACGCTAAGATGGCTGAAAACTTAAAATTGACGGTAAAATTTATGCCACGATGTTTTTCGCGATGCGAACCTAAGCTCTGTGGAAACAATAAAAAATTGATGGACAACAATGAGTAGGATGCCAATGTCCGTATGCACTAGCCGTAGTCTTCTTACACACATTAAAAATGGCAAAAAAATCAGAAGAATTGGTGATAAAGATGCCGCTCATCTCTTTTGCTCGTTCTCATAATGATTTCTTTATGAAAACTATCCAGAACGTTGCTGCAGAGATGCTTGAGTGTTGTGCCTGTTGCTTATATTTTGTTCTCATTTTGCACGCATCGGAAAACCATATATTTCATTAAGTCAACTATATATTCCGTTTGCTTCGTGATGGAAGTTCAATTGATCGTTCATTATTGGCAGAAAGAACTAAACGCATCCATATCGAAAAATGCAGTTGTCAGAGGCTTGCAGTGCCTTAAGTGTAATGGTCTCCTCAGCAGATAAAGTTTTTTGAATTTTATCTCTACAAGCTAAATTAGGCTTAATTAGACATTAAAAGATCGATATGTTAAGGAGAAGAAGAGAAAAGAGGTGTTCTTGAAAGGAAACCGAACATTCAAACTTCGTTTGGTTGATTAGTTTGATTGAAAGAAATTTTGAATGAAGATAAATTACTTTGTCTAATATTCAGTATCATCACTTAAAAATGCTTAGTAATAATAATAGTAGTAGTAATAATAATAAAAATGATAATAATAATAATATACTCTTCAAAATATTTTCAGAAAAAATAACTTTTTTTAAAGAGTGAATGTAATTTGATATCTCTAAATAATGGAGCACCCATTTATGCCTTGATAAATACATCTAACGACCTATTGATTCGAAGAAGGGTTTTCAAGACCGCAACTGCATCTAAATAAATATTTTAAATGTTCGAAAATATGTAATAATATGTTTATCTTTGTGAAAATGTATTTTGATGCAATGAGTTCTCATTTATCCGCCACAAGTTCAACACTTTACAATATTTATTTGTTGTGTTCTCATATATACGGTACAAGTTCAACGCTCTAACCTTAGATACTGTACTCACATACAAATCAGCCTCAAAGCCCGTCATATATTGAAGTCAGAAAGCGTACTCACCTGTAAATAAGAGAAATATAGAATTAACACAAAATTAAAATTTTAAAATTGGCACAGGTAATAATGAATTTACAAATCTTAAAAAGGCAATAATATGGAGTTCAACAGTTCAAAGAATGAAATATTTGTATTATTAAAATAAATTACGAATGAAATCTACGTGTGTCCCCATAATTAGAATGGTAGATGCCTTCTACCAATGTCAACGGAGAGGTGTCCATGACTCCGGAAACCGATAGTGACGCTTTTGTATTTAAATTACCGGTAGTTCGTCAGGTAGTTAATGGTGTTCTTCGAAATTATCATTTTACTCGTCATTTTGGAATATTAAAAATTTTCACCAATGTAAAGGAATATTAGCCACGAATATCGTTTGAATACAAACCGGACTTTTTTTGCGATGAATACAGAAAAATTTTCACTCGCTTGCGGAAAAATAACAAATCAACACATGGTGGGGCGGAACGGGGTAAGCGATTTTTTTAAGAGCGAAAAAAGGGTGGTGCGCAAGCGGTAATAACTGTAACAAGTCCATATTTGTGCTGCTTATAAGTTAAGCAATACCAATCTAGACTAGTTATAATTGTTGCCACTTATATCCGCACTTAAAAATCGCTTACCCCGTTCCGCCCCGAGTTCGCGTATATATACATATATTTTCCATATCATATTATTTCAAATGAAAAATATCGCTGAATGATAGTCAGAAAAGACTAGATGATCACATACTTCCTTCAGAGCACTGAATAAATGGCCAGGAGCAATGGCTTGTGATTTATGTCAACGGGAAAAAGGACTATCTACTACCATTTTTAACTGATTAATTCTGCAATCGGCATATTTCACGCTTTAATCAACACTTCATTGTTTATTCTCTTCGGAGTTAATGTAATATATATTTTACTGATGTTTTTTTCACAAAAGAAATCATTTCAGTTAGGCTATTTTTGAGAAAAACTCGTTGGCTGTAAACGGAGCAACCATGGGATCACTTCTGTTATGCCTACAATATTATAAGTAAATCTCAAAGAGTCACAAAAAGAGCATTAAATGATAAGCCATGATAAAAACAGGTTGACAGTACAACACCCAGTGATTTAATAAAAATCATTCAACAGACTGAATAACACACAGCGAATATGCGTGTCCTATTCATTCAACTTTCCACCTCCAAACGCTGACCCATTTCGCGTATTCACTTCGGGGAGTCATGACGACCAGCCAAATTTTACTGGCATATATACTCGCTCCAAGTCGCATGGAAACGTGAAGGGCTTAGTGCGCATTTGAATATGCATGACCTAAGATACTGCTGGGCGCCGGAGAGGTCCCAAGCGAATGTCTCCGGTTGCGTTCAAACCCATTTTATTCTTGAAACACCGCAAAAGCAGAATCCTCCTCTAACAGCTACTAGAAGAAAACTAGAAGAAAAGTTAGCATTGCTTTACGATGCTAACTGTGAAGTTCCCCACATTTTATTTTTCAACTTCCACGCCAAAAGACCCCGCAGCCTGGAGAGAAATATTTCAGCATTTATAAGCTTTCACAAGGCTGAAGTGCTGTACGATAAACGATTCCCTCTGTCTCGTCAAGATCGTAATGATCACAGTAAGGGTAGTGATTCGCTGAATCCTCTTCATGTGTACAAATTTATAGGCATGAATAAAAATTACGATCATAACGTCCAACAATATAAAATTGAGAAAACTGAGGTGAGTGCTTAATGTTTATTTTTTGTCTAAGATACCCTATCGGATCCTTATGAGATGCGAACTAAATTCCGCATTAACCATCACAAGAAAATAGCAGCTTCACAATGAAACATTAATTAGAAATTTTCAAATAAAAGTTATCTCTAAAAACCTCAGCCACACAGTTTCCCTGGGTAGTTCGGACACGAAGTTAAAAGCGGAGAAATGAACTGGACGCGTACCCACAGCTAAAATATCAAAAACAAACTGGGATTCATTCAATAACTTGCACTTCATCGAAGCTAGAATGAAAATTTGAGGAATTGTTTCGACATTACGATAGCAGTGACTGATTTTCGAGGAATTTTTTGCTCAATGCATAGGTATGGAGCATGGTCGTAGCCAGCAGGGGGCAACTGTCCCCCTGAGAAGCAAATTAATTAAATTAGTTCATAACGAATTTTAAAGTTCAGAGTTTTGAACAAATTTACTTTCAATCGAAGAAAAGTGATATTGATATAAAACACGTAATTAAAATTTTAAAAAGATTCAAGCAAGTAATTTAAAAAAATAATAATAAAATGCTGTCATAATTTTCTTGAAATTTTGGTTTCTTTAACCTTTTCTGAGTTATAACTTGAGCAACAACAGCTTGCCCCCCACTAGTTATGATCCTGGGTACGCCCTTGGTATGGATAACTTCCGTTATTTATCTAAAAATTGATTTAAAAATAAACAACACTGGGAACTAAAACAGGCCAAGCCATTTGACAAATGATAGGAATGTGATTGTTGTAAAAAATTGCTGATTAGATCCTGATATTGCTACTATAGCTGATCGCCGTGTTCTCAATGACAGGAGACTTCGTAAATATAATCAATGGCAAATACAGATCATCTGGCTTTCTTTCTCTTTTCCTGCTTCGTGTTCTTTCGCACACTACGAGGTCCAGTGACCTAAGTCATTGACTAACCCCCAGCCTTTCTGTCTGTATACGTTCTTTTCTATTCAGATTCTCTTCTCCCATTAATTCCTATACAAAATGTATAACCAAATTTGACCACTTTCTTCATCCCTCATCTATCTTGCACAATCTCCATCGTAATTTTCCTCCTAATCCTCTCTTGATAATACTGCTGAATAATGTTTTGTTCATGGTTACCTATGTTATCTTTACTACTCATAAATTGTTTTCTCTGTTAATATGAGTCCTTTTTAATTGACCTTGTGCCGTTTTTGGACTGCATTAAATGAATAAAAGTCTTACCATTCTCGTCATGTTCGTGCAAATAGACTAGGCCACGTAGTGAAACTTACGGGGATGCACCACTCCAGCTCTGCTTGTCTTTTTTTGTGACGCATTACTCGCTTAAGGCATATTATACTATCATCTTGAAATGCGAGGTGCATACGAGTTAAATCTTTGCTAACATTTGCTTTTACCTAAAAATTTGAAAATTTCACCTCTATGTTTTCACAGAAATGCAGGCAAATTCCTGAAAAGTTCTGCTGGACCCAATGGTTGAGAAGCTGGCACTACCACACCAACCCTATTCCCGATATGTCTGCTTTACTATCACCGTGAGTCGGTTTTTTCCTGGAAATGTTTTTGCACAAACTTGGAAAATTGTGCATTTTTCACTTGCCTGAGTAAAGACATCCACCATTGAAATTAAGGGGACATAAGCGTAGCTTTCATTCGTAATTTATGTAATAATACCAAAATTTTCATCTTTTGAGCTATTGAACTCCATATTATTGTCTTTTTAAGATGTGTAAATTAATTGTTAACTGTGCCAATTTTAAAATTTTAATGTTGTGTTAATTTTTATAGTTCTCTTTAATTTATAGGTGAGTACGCATTCCGATTTTAATACTTGACGGACTTTGGGGCTGACTTGTTTCCAGATGCCCTTCCCCCGCTGAAGGCGAAAATCGTACCCCCCCAGGGTAATGGTCTTCCCTTAGGAGCTCAGAATTTGCATGAGTCGGCCGACTGTCGTGATGGAGATGAGTCTAGTCTTTCCGTACAATTTCCTCCTTCACGTCAGTTTTGACGAGCTCGGCCAGGGGAACCGGGCTGGGATATTTAACGGTGAACACGATGGTTCAGGAAGCCTTGAGACAGAGAGTCTACCGCCCAATAAATCAATTTGTGGCTCCGAGAGCACTTACTTCTCTGATGAATGCATTGCGTTCGCCCGGGAGGGACCTTGGACGCTGCGAGCTCGTACGACGAGATGTCGACGCCCATTTTCTTGCGCTAAGACGCCTTTCGCGGATAACGTTATAAACGTAGGTACCGCTCGAAGGCTAGCTGGCCGAGTGTTTGTTTGTTTTTTCCTTGCATGATGCTGGCTGAGTCCCCACGTGGATGCCGGCGCATCGATGATGACACCTTCTGGCAGCGGCGAAGTCGTTTATTTAGGATGCAAACGTCTGCACGGAATTTCCGCACGCCGGGTGGTAACTCTCTACGCTTCTTAAAATAAGTAGGTCACAAGTAAGTCTCAATTACTTTTACTTCCTTATGAGGACGCGTCACTCCCCCTAAGCAGACCTTTTTTGTGGTGGACAACTCACCTGAAAATTATGATTTCATCTTGAAATTTCCAATGTAAGCAGGGTAGGCACTGTTCAAATTTTGCCTCTATCTCAAATATTAAAACATTGCATCATAATTAAAAGATTTAACATTATCAAATGCTAATATACAGTCAAATATTAACAACAATACACTTTATACCCCCTCACAAAATGATTTCATGGCTCTTAAGCGAGTTCACCATGGTCATAAAGGACCGGTTGAGCAGAAGTTATGCAACATCTTAAGAGGACGGATCACTCCTTCACAGCCGGTCGTAATTTGTCTATTTTTCGCGAAAATTGACTCGTTTGAAACTTGTACAACTAGCTCGAAAATTATCATCTTGAAATTTTCGGGGAATCTAGAGAACCTTTGCCTGCATCTCAAGCATGTTGTATCTCTCAAAATTGCAAAATTATCAGACAAAGTTTTTATGCTATCCATTATGTATTTACAGTTGAGGTAAATGAGTGATTGACGCCAAAATCTTTACTTTATAATTGCTGATATTTTTACTCACAAGGAGACATCGCCAAAGTGATATTCGGGATTTGCATGCGGATGTTATTAAATGAAAATATTTAGATAAGGTAGAAAAAGTGTCACGGCTTTCTTCCACATAGGCCCGGGTTCGAGTGATATTCGCTTGTAAAGATTTCGCGCAGCATGATATCCCTTGAGTGATCGCTACCTCTTACTTACGGCCGTGCTTTTCTCTCTTCTAATTTTTGAAATCACTGTTACATTTTATCCCCATTCGTTTTATTTTGTTACTTCGCAATTTTTTAAATATAATATAAATTTATGGATTTTAAACGAAACTCCGAATTGTGCCTTACCACGGCGATTACTCAAGGGATGTCATGTTGCGCGAAGTCTTTACAAGCGAATATCTCTCGAACCCGGGCCTATGTGGAATAAAGCCATGACACTTTTTCTAACTTACCTATATAGTTTCAGAAAATAACATCCGTATCCAGATCCTGAACATCACTTTGGCGACGCCTCCTTGTCAGCAGGAAATTTTCGCAACAATATAGAACCGTATTCTCAGAAAGAAGAACATATTTTTTTTTATTTGGGCGAAGGGATTGCTGTACTTTCATTTTCTCGACTATAAAATAAATTTCGAGATCATCTTTTTTAATTATTCTTTAAAATTATCTCCTCCATTGAATTCAAAATATTATTTTGTAGGTGCCATGTTTTTTAAAAAAGGTTATGAGAGTGATGATGGTGAATATTTTCTTCTTAAGTATAAAATTTATTTGGTGGAATCGGTGAATAAAAAAGTAAACCTCTCTTCTTAAATTCCAAGCTTTACAAAACCCATACATAATAGAAAATAAATAAGTCAAAGCTTAGTACTACAATTCCTATCCACCTTGCTAACGACATAACTTGTCGAAACTTTGGCAGTAAAAATACTGCGTAGAATATGGGAAATGATGTTTCTTTCCCATATTTAGTTTTTATTCTAAATATTTAAAGGTTTACAGGCGATTGAACGCTATTTTATACAATCGGCATTTATTTTAGGGATCCCGCAACCCTGATTACCATTTTACTCCCAATACATACGCCAATTACCCATGCCCTTGCCATCATCTCAATGACCAGCAAGAACCAATTCGAGATAGCGCAAATAAAATAAGGTATTATTAGACACGAACGAAAAAGCTCAAAATAATAACACCAAATAATTAAGTATTTAAATGGAAAGAAAATTAAAACGCTGTTCAAGCTACTGTGAGGTAAAAACCAGGTAATAGCAGTACTCCTCCAACATAGTTTTTCATGAGAGCATCTAGTAACTAGAAAATGGCGAATTCGAAGTCTTACATTCAATGCTCAAAAAGGAATATTTTCACCAAGGAAAAAGTGCAAACACTAAAAAAAAAATTATGCCCCTGAACATTTAATAGGGAAGTATTACCATTCCGTATCTATTTCACTCATATTTTTATATCCAGGATACCGACTAATATTCATGATGGATATAATCTATTCTTTCATTTACTACGCCAGACAAACTAGGATTTCACGCAAAGAAAAGTAAGTAAATACTGAAATTTTGCGTGAAGTTTTGACACTGGATTACGAACACTAGCGAACTTTCTCTTTAGAATGATAATAATCCGATCTAAAAGACGCAGGCATCGGTTTTTACGGTGTTCCTCCCCTCAAAGAGGATCAAACGGTACTTTCAATTTTTACATTTTGACTTGCTTGGTTTTTGTACACACTCATAAATTTGAAAATAATATTTTGCCCTTGTTTTCAACATCCTGTAGTTCCTGCAGGTAAATTTTGGTTTAACTTGATATGGCGTTTCATGGATTTTTTTACGTCATTTGCCAGTCAGGCTCATCACACCCCGATTTTGTGCTTGGATTCTCAAGACCTACGTAGGGTTAATGGCACAAAGTTTCGTAGCTACGATTGTATAAAAAATGTACACTTACGAGCAAAAATTTCACATACTAGATAGGAGTATGAAAACTTGAATAAAATATTCGACTGGAATCAATCTATCTATATACTACACCATTATTCATTCATTCAAAAATGCGTTCCGGTTCATGCGGTAAAATTATCTTCACTCAGGAGAGTGCAAAATGCACAATTTTCCAAGATTGCGCAAAAAAATTTCCCGAAAAAAACGGACTCACGGTGATGCTAGAGAAAAAACACGTCGGAAATAGGGTTACTGTGGTAGTGCTTCTCAACAATTGAGTCCAGCTTCAAATCTCAGCGATAGCGGAGATGTTTAAGTACAGTACTCCGATCGTAGGATGGGACGTTCGACCGTGGTTCTCGCCTTTTGTTAAGGATAGGCTAATACCGACGCCGGGTTCTCTCCACCCTTCTCCAAAGGTGTCAATCCTATTCATCATTCATCCTATGTCGGTGATCCTGCTTGGGTAGACATCACAAATAGATTTAAAGAGCCGTGCTATGAGTCAAGAAAAGATCACGATCACTAAATAGACCTTACCAAACAGCTTTCAAACACAGTGAAATATTCGGAGGATTGGGATTGGAACGGTCTTCCAAAGCTAATTTTTGAAACCTTACCAAGTAGCGTGAAGACCTTCATGAGAAAGTTAAATAATATTGAAGTTTAAGGATCTTTTTCATTTTTGTATGTTCACTTTGTTTAGGGGAAAGTTTATATTGTATTACTTTTCATGTGTTTCTCCATATATATGTCATTTTATTTCAACGTCATGTACGAGGTGTGTTCAAAAAGTATCGCGAATTTTGAATTTTTCGCGGGTTACGTATAATCGAATTTCGATTTTTTTGTGGCGTTATGTTGGTACTCATGTCTGTCACTTATGCCGACAAGCTCGGCCATTTTGAATGTTTACTTAATTGTTGACAGCTGCTTTGCTTGCACGTGTTTTGGATCGTCTTCGATTTTTACCATGGATCAAAGAACCTGTATCAAATTTTGTGTGAAAAACGAAATTAAGTGCGCGGATGCATTCCGAATGTTGACTGTGGCATACGGAGAAGCTACCTTGGACCGAAGCAACGTTTATCGGTGGTACAAAATGTTCTCAGAAGGCCGAGAAGATGTGAACGACGAAGAGCGTGCCGGACGCCCGAGCACTTCAACAACAGAAGAAAAAATTAATGAAGTGGAGAAAATGGTATTGGCCAATCGTCGAATCACCGTTAGAGAAGTTGCTGAGGACCTAAACATATCGATTGGCTCGTGCCATTCGATTTTTATCAATGATTTGGGCATGAGACGGGTCGCCGCGAAATTCGTACCAAAATTGCTCAATTGCGACCAAAAACAGCAGCGCATGAACATTGCTGAAGAGCTGTTGGACTCTGTCCGCGACGACCCAAATTTGCTGCAGAGGGTCATAACTGGTGACGAATCGTGGGTTTATGGTTATGACGTGGAAACCAAAGCTCAATCATCTCAATGGAAGCTGCCGCACGAACCAAGACCGAAAAAAGCGCGCCAAGTTCGGTCGAATGTGAAAGTTTTGCTGACAGTTTCCTTCGATTGCAGGGGCGTGGTGCATCATGAACTCTTGCCACAGGGTAGAACGGTCAATAAGGAATATTACCTGCAAGTTATGCGCAATTTGCGCGAAGCAATCCGCCAGAAACGCCCGGATTTGTGGAAGAACAAAAATTGGCTTTTGCACCACGATAACGCCCCTGCTCACACATCGTTGCTTGTGCGCGACTTTTTGGCCAAAAACAACACACTAATGATGCCGCAGCCACCGTATTCCCCAGATCTGGCCCCCTGTGACTTTTTCTTGTTCCCTAAACTGAAGAGACCCATGAAAGGACGACGTTACGCTACGATTGACGAGATAAAGACGGCATCGAAGGAGGAGCTGAACAAGATAAAAAAAATGATTTTTTTGAAGTGCTTCGAAGATTGGAAAAACCGTTGGCACAAGTGTATAATATCTCATGGGGATTACTTTGAAGGGGACAAAATAGATATTCATGAATAAATAAATAATTTTTGAAAAAACACAAAAGTCGCAATATTTTTTGAACACACCTCGTATTATCTTGAATTAAACAAATCTATGTTACCACCCAACCTAATGGTCGACTTGTAACTTTATTTTTAATAAAAATATTATAATAATAATCAACCGAAAAAATCTAAGAGTTCGAATTCCGAAATAAATTCCATACTGTGTGTGCACAAAAGATTTGTCAGTTATTTTTACCGTGCTTCCCTTGGCGGCTTTCTTTAAGAGCAGGCCAATGGCGACGCCGGGTTTCTCTCCACCCTTTTCTCACTGACGCGATGACCTCGGCAGTCGGTCAACTCCTCCAAATACCATAGCGCCTAAGGAAGGAAGGACGTTGACGTATTCAATCAACATGGTCGCGAAAAAAAATATCTAAGAGTTTCGAATTTCGAAGACTTTCCTATGCCGTGTATACACAAAGACTTCTCGGTCACCACTAAGTGGAAAGGTTATTTTTTTTCGTAACTCATCTTCGAGAGGTGCCGCTCCGTAAACTCTACCTCCTTCCTGCTTTAGAGAGGACCCGCTCGGGAATACATAAAGAGGATGATGGGAAGGGGAAAGGAATCGTAAAAAAAAGAATTTGTGGCCGTGACCGACGCCAATGAAAAATTTACCCGGCAGAATGCGCCGCGGAGTTATGGGGGGCAACGGATGGCCATGAATGCGATCGTTGACACAACTGCCCGCGTTAAGGAAATGGAAAGAAACATACTTATATAAAATGACAACAACCCTGGCATGCGAAACAAACAAGATATGTGTACTTCCATCATAAATGTATGCAAATTTAATGTTTTAATTATTGCTATGCAATGTAATTACTATTTTTATAAAATCTACCGGAGGTACATTATTCTACATAGCATTTGGAACTTATCGTTACCTCCACTGCATAAACGCTCAACAATCGCCCACCGAATCAAATCCTATCCTACATATAAAATCCTAGTACTATAAAGGCTATCTAGACGAGTGGATTCTATAGAATCAGTAGAATCAATAGATTCAATAGAATCCGCTCATCTAGTCTAGATAGCCCTTACAGTACTAGATGAGAGGATTTGATTCGGTGGGCGATTGTTGAGCGTTTATGCAGTGGAGGTATCGTTATAGTGTAGTATCATTTGTGCCACCGATGGTGGAATTAAATATTTATTATCGTTTTTCATAAACACTGTGCAAGGACCTGCGAATTTTCACATCGATTTTATGAGTATACGATCAAAATTCCATTTTCAACCTGTTCTTTTGTGACGCTACAAAAATCCCAATGTATAAGGCCAATATACTCGTAGAACTTTTTTCGTTTTTTTTTTAAATAGATAAATTAGAAAATCTCTTAGCAACTATTAAGTCTTTCTTTTTCACATATAGTTACGATAAGTATCCAATGTATACGGCCTGAATCTTTTTCATAATATATGGGAGCGTTATAGTAGGAAGAGTAATTTGCCACTGATCGATGGGTCTCAATAAAACCCCGGGTGCAGCCTTTGAACACACCTAAACAACCTGTAAGTGCGAGCTGGTCCATGACAAAGAACAGACCCTTGGCCCCACTCTTATTGAGTGAAATTCACACGCCCGAAACTTAGTCCGAGACGAGCTCCACCCTGACCTAACCAAACTGACCTTCGGGATGAAACTCTTGAGTGTTTGATTATCACATGAGGCTAAGATTTATATTTGATCATAATTTATCGCTTGAGGCGAGAACTGATCAGGGACTGGATGTTTAAAATCCATATTGGAGGAAAGAATGCTGGGTAATCGAAGAAGAAGAAGGAAAAAAGAGGATTTATAGATAACATGAAAGGAAACAGGCTTTATAATTGAATATGGAAGTCTAACTTGATAGGGGAGACTGGAAAACACTCCATTTGAGTAATCTGTAAAATACTTCATGAACACCTACGTTGGTAGGTAGAATACTGTAGCAAAAACCGTTTGAGGCTGAAAACTAAAACGAATAAAATCGACAATACCATCTTTAATAGATAGGTAACACGTATGGACTGATCGTTAAATATGTATTTATCCTATAATTCCAGTTGAATAACCACAGAAAAATTTATTTTTCATACCACGGCATCCATTCAATCCGTATTGGACGGATCACTACAATATAACATACATTTTTTAAGATATTTTAGTCACCGGATGCAGTTTCATGAAAGGTAGACATTTACTTGCTCATATAAATATTTTAATTTTATCATATATAACCTAAATTAACAGGTAGAATGCTGTAGCAATGACCGTGCAAGGCTGAAAACTAAAACGAAAAAAGTCGACGATGCCATATTCAATGGACAGGTAACACTTACGGACTACACCCTAAAATACGTATTTAACTGTTTCCTTTGAAAAGCAACATGGGGAAACCTACTTGGCATCGGCAATAGTACTCGAAAGAATTTATTCTATCAGTAGAAAAAAAACTGCGACACTCGCTTCCGCCACGCGCTCCGTCGTGGCAAGAGGTGAAAGTGGGAGTGGTCCGCTATGAGACAGCGCCCACGCTGACAGGGACAGACTCGGCATTCCCGCTACGAGCGCAAGGCTATTCTAACGTTCACTCAATCAGAGCTCCAATCCGAGGAAAGGTTTGCGCGAGCGAGGGTAGAGCTCTCCCCAAACTAAATCAATGGTACGAGAAATTGAGATATTACTGGCAGGCCACACGGCGTTGCTCGGGAAGGATAGTACCAAGGGAAGAGGGAAACTTGGAACTTGGAATTAATGGTCGCACAGAATTTATATTTGGTAAAGCAACAAAGCAGGTGTGATGATGTTATACATATGTTACAGGAAACAATTGAAAAACGATTTCCGTATACCGCGCACGGGATCAGCTTACATGCCGCCCCACCGCATTGTTTATTATGTGTGTTCGTAAGTACGCAGACCAAAAACGTTGAGTCAATGCAAACCCCAGCAAAAAGGTTTGCATCAAGAGGATTAATAGTTAATTGTAGAATCCTTTAAATTAGGTCTCCTCTCGGGGGTGTAAAGAGATATGCCTAAATGGCAGGATGTCCAACGAAAGAAGTTGTACGACGTGATGTAACTAACGGTAGTAAGAAAAGGACGCGTCGGACACAACCAGAAGAAGCACTACGGGCTTTGGGAACATAAAATTCACATACGCAACAACTTTTTCTGCAATCTGTACAGCTGTACAGAAATTCATACCGGACAGACAAACAGATATACTCTCATGTTGAATTAAAACTTTTGGGCTATGTCGCCGAGTCAGATTTTGGGTGGCCCCATTTTGGGGCCACCCAAAATCTGACGCGGCGACATAGCCCAAAAGTTTTAATTCAACATGACGAGCACCCGCGAAAGTTTTAACGAAGATATACTCTCTTATATAGGAGGAAAAAATATACATATAAAAGTAAAGGAAAGGGGGGAGTTTCCTACCTTTGGCCACCTCGCAGTTCAAAATATTTTGCCTGGGGGAGTGAGAAGACCTCATTCGAGATTTTAAATAGGATCCCTCCGATCAAAACCCTAACTCTTAGCACTCTAGGCCAACAAACTCCTCACAAGACTCCTTGAGAAGACATATTATATATTTCACGTTCTTATTTAGCATAATAAATATTGGTGAATGCCAGTTTTGTTTGGCTAATATAATTTTTTTGCATCAAATGTTCATTTGAAACCCAAGTCTTTGTTTTATTTAATCTATGTAAAACACGATCAGTATTACGATTAGTATAACAAAAATTTGCCATCACATAGAATGTGTGAGAAATATAATGTATATTGTAGTGAACTTGATCTGATTCAGGAAAGAAACAAATTAGAAGAGTTCTGCCGCTATTGATGGATTACAAAGACCTAATCCAACGCAAAAGAAGCATTTTAATTACTGGGACTGCATATCCACGCGCATGTTTATGTACTTTATATACACTGAGTTTTCCCTGTAATTATTTTGTTGTGAAAACCATAAAATCAATTAATAAAAAATAAATTCACATGAAAAAATAATTTTATGACATAAAAACAAACTTTTGAAAATAGGTAATGTTGTAAATTTTAATGGAATATGGGTTTTCAGGAACATCAGTTTTAGATTAGCTAGTAAGTATCTGTACCCTATTTTGAAAATTTCATTTCAATAACACAAAATGATGTGAAAAACGAAAAATTCCATTCATCTGAAACACCTTAGGTAATTGAGTTTGAGCCAAAATAAAGTTGGCTTAATAAATTTTATATAATTAGATTCAAAAAAGCTCGAGATTATTTTCAGTGGCAACTTTAACGAACAGTGAACAATAAAAATGAACAACATGTAAATAATTCATTAAATAACACAATGCTACCCAATCGCCAATTTACACAAGAAAATAGGAGGCAAACACTCAAATGTAATCATGCACCAAGCATCGGAAAGTTCATTAACGAAAGCGCTTTTGAAAACAATTCATTCTGTGAGCGCTTAAAATAATGCATGAAAAGCTTTGAAGCAACCACGCTCAATTTCGATGCTCAAATAATTAGGTTTGCAGCCCCTAAATGACGAAAAATTCCACCTGAATAAATTCAGGAAAAGTGATTTTTCATTCCATGGGATCCATCCAATCCGCAATGGACGGATTAATACAATCTCACATGGATATTTAGGACCTTTCACACGCTGGATGCAATCTCATGAAAGAGAGATATTTACTAGCTAAGAAAAAATAATTTACTCCAAACAGATAGAAAAATATAGCCTAGCGGCAGACATGTTCGGAGACTTCAATGATCGTTCGTGCAATAATGCCTCGTTTTGCCACAACTTTCTCGATTAGAATTGTAGTTTCAGGCAATACGTTATCAACCTCCTAGATTGTCCTTGTTAGTGATATGACTAATCTTATGCTATAATTTTTAAACGAAACAAGACGCACATTCATCATTGCATATTTCAATTTACCTCTTCCCTTTTCAAACAAAATAACCTCATCACTTAGTATAATTTTTTCGATAAAATTTAAATCATTGGAAACGATAACCGTGATTAATCTAAAATATCTCCATAGACCACAAATTTGATCCACTTACAATCAAAAGTAGTGACAATTGAAGTTTACAACATATGTAACAATGTTCCAGAAAATGTAAATGTCTCTCCGTTACTGTACATATTCAAGAGAAAGTTCTTCTACAGCTTAAAGACAAATCGTTCTGTCTATAATAATTTTAA
Source organism: Ischnura elegans (assembly GCF_921293095.1). Taxonomy (NCBI): domain Eukaryota; kingdom Metazoa; phylum Arthropoda; class Insecta; order Odonata; family Coenagrionidae; genus Ischnura; species Ischnura elegans. The sequence continues at coordinate 106,779,060 of NC_060248.1, forward strand.
ATAATGAATCCCAGGCCAATATCGTCTTGCACCTGTTCACAATGACGAAAAAATTGTAAAAATAATAGCAAAATCAACATAATATACGCCATTATTTAGTCGAATTTTTTCGATTAAATCTAAACCATTGAATACAGTGAGCGTGATTAATACAAAATATTTTATCGGGCCAAAATCCACTTTGATCCACTGAGAGTCTAAAAGTACTGACAGTGGAAGCTTCAAAAATATGGAAAAATGTTCCAGAATATATTAATATCTCTTCGTAATTTTACATATTCAAGAGAAAGCTACAGCTTAAATACAAATCGGTCTGTCTAAAAAAATATTCAATGGTAAATTCCAAGTGAGTGTCGTCTTGCACCTCTTCACAATGGAATCAATCAATGGAAAATTCTGAGTACAACATAGAATTATTCTAAATTAATCGATGCAGTAATAAATTAATCTATCAATATAATCTCTTCGTCATTAATCAAATTTCACCCTGTGAAAATAGTGGAGAAACCAGGCAACCCAGTACTCACCTAGGTCGGAAAGAGGCACGTGTACGCAGGAGGATTCAAACAAATGCGTGTCACTCAAATGAGAAATGACTGAAGAGAGATCGAGGAAAACACTTAGATGCAACAGGGAAGTCCGTTCGAATGAAAAGAGGAGGAAGCGGCAGAAAATGCACAACAGATCGTGAGGACGATTTGTCGTCATCGCAGCGTACCAATTAAGGGATGACAAATACGATGATTATGAAGACGATGACGAGACAAACAAGACGAAAAGAAGAACATTATATACATAACCAAAGAAGTATTTAACACTGAAGCGCATTGCAACATGTTGAGAAATTTGCGTGACAGTTTCATTGGTGACAACATGCAATTTGCTCATAATTTCAATTGATGGCGAGATAATTCACAAAATAGATTGAACGAATACACTTATGACAATTCCAATGAGTGGATATCTTTTATCACATCCAGGTGTATAACTCGAGTATCCCTCAAATAAATCTAACCTTGAACTACAGAAGAATAAGGAAGTAATATTTTGATATTTATCTTAATATTTATCAATTGAGCTACCAAACAATTTTGATTAAATAAAAATAAATTAATCAAAATTGTTTGGTAGCTATGAACTAACTAGCTTAGTTACCATCAATAAAAGAAGACAATTCAACGCAAAAAAAGGACTGACAAAACTCTTCTCTATTCTTCCTTTTTATTAATTTACAACTACATTCTTTTTATTTATTTATATTTCATTATTGTAAAAACATTGTAATAACCTTTTGTGCCTTTATGTATCACATTTATGTACTCATTCAGTCATACCCCTAATGAATGTATATAAATAAACCGAAACGTTGGGAAAAATTTGCATTAAACTTCTTAAAGACCTATACTCCAAGATACTAACCAACGTTAAAATTAATGTACAAACTATACCCATATTACAAAGAACATCATAAAATATTCTCAAAATGCATGCTCTTCTTCACAATCAATTATCCTTCGCACGTTAATGGCTACGTTTCACGAAAAATAAATATAATTTATCCGGAAAATCATTCCCAAATGCTAGACTATGTCCAATACCGTTAACAATCTATTATTGCAACGCATGGGTAAGGTATGATACAGTCAATTCTGGGTGCATGGGCATAGATTGAAATTAGGACTAATTAAAAATGTCCATATAATGGCAATTGTTTCATACATTCGATGCTTCGAAAAGATCACGATTGTATTCATTCCATCCACTCCAGAAAACACGTCACATTCTCACGCGGGGGGATCTTTGACAGAATTGCACAGGCTGGAAAAACACCTCCTCTTCCAGAGTTCAATAACCCTCGGAGAAAAGTCAACGGTGTTCGCAGCGGTAAGAACACGAGTCAGCAAACTCACTCAGGAAACGTGCGAAGGAAACTACTTTTTGTTTCTAAAAGAGCAAAAAATTCGCGAATTCTCCTATGTAGTACGATGCGCTTATAATTTGATCTGAATATAGATGTAATCACTAAAATTAGGATTATATATACTTAGAAAACCGGGTGAATCTTTTGTTGCAAAAATAATAGCGCGAATGAAAATTTTATGCCACCCACTTTCATATCAATCAAAGTAACAGGTTGGTCGTATCCAATCACTTAAACAAGACAATATTTCCATTGAAGAAAGCTTGAAATTGAAATAGGATGTCTACTTCGAATTTACTGCAGTGGAAATATTCGAATTTCCTACTCAACTTCCACCACGTCGTGCCAAACATCACAAAAGATCATATTCAAATTATATTTAATGGTAATTATTATAGTGCAATAGAAAACTCTGGAAATGATAAATTAGGCTTAAAATTAAGTAAAGGATGACATCTTGGGTTTATGCTCTGAACACTAAATAGATTGTTGCCTGACGAAGAGGCATTATTTGTAATTCCAGATATAATTGGACAAGTTTCTAGCTGAATTATTAGTCATCTTGAGCTAAATTGTGAATGTAGTGAACTTGCATGGATAGACTACTTTTGATGCCATATTTCAGAATAATCGTGATTAAAAGTGCAAGTCCAAAGTAAATTCAAATTGAATCACATTTTCTGTGGACTGACTAGCAATTTCTCGCCCCTCAAGAATCTACACCTATGTTAGAAAGTGGTGGGAATTTGTAGCAATCACACACATCCGAAATAGTTCACAGTACTCAACAATTTTCAAAAATTGGAAAATCCTGGAACGCGCCTTAAAAATAGCATCGTATAACTAACTTCTTCACAGCCCGACTCCAGAATCGACCTTCTTCAGCTGATCGAAGACTGGTATGAGTATAAAATGGAAATAAACGAAAGAAGCAGCCGACTGCGCTGCGAAAGAATTTCCGTTCCCGTCGTCTGGACTTCCTCGAGTCGCTTGATGAAAGAACGAGCCATGAATCGAAAAACACTTTCACATGGACACGAGAGACTGGAAGGCCTCCGCGTGGCTTCCATCCTCGATGCCACCAACGCCCGCCGTCTGGATGAAGCCGAATTGGCGTAAACGGGAGCAATCGGAACCAACTAGTATATCTGTCTGCACTGATGCATTCCTCCGCTCGTTTGGCAACTCGGATCGCTTGGGAAACACGAAAAAAAAAGAAAAGTGCAGAAAGTGGGCTGGGCGTGGGAAGGAGAAGAGAGAATGCGATACTAAAAAAAGAAGAAAAAAAAAGATTACGATGACTAGGAGAAAAATTCCAAGCCGAACAAAAGTTGAGCAGCTCCCTTGAGGCTTATGATGTCGGATTCCTTCGTTCCAACAGACCTTAAACAGGAGAGAGGACCTTAAAGTGATGAAAACATGCACTTTGTAGGGAAGGAAACGCCTTTTAGATAAGGTTTGGCGCTTGAGCAATGATCAAGGTTAATTATTAAACTGTCATCGTCGCCCTTTTAATCGAAATGGGAAGAAGGGGTAAAAGTCCTTAAAATATCTCAAGGTATCAGAATCACCGCTTCCATAAATGAAATATTCCCTATATTTCAGCATTAACAATTTAATCGCCAGCAGTTTGAGGACTAACTCCATCGCCACCGAGCTGATAAATCCTGTGCAGATCCTTCGCAAGATGATAGAGCAAATCATCGAAGCGTCGTCTCTTGAACTTTTTGCTCGGAAAAATTCCAATATGACTACATCCTTAACATCCGCCGGGGAAGCACAAGATGCTACCAATCTGTTACTATGTCGTCAAAAGAGTCATATTAACAATAAAAGCACGCCGTGCGAGGAAGAGAGCTCGCAATCACGAGAGCCCTCGATTTCACTCGCGGGACATGACTTTGCGGTCGCAATCGACTCCTTCACTTCCGCTACTATCATTTTTTTGTATTTATTTTCAGGAATTAATACATAATAGTATACATTACCCGCTCAACTTCCGGGGGAGCATTTTTCCTGTCGCGTACACTGGCAATGCGACGAAACGGACAGAGACAACTGGTTAAGCACCGTTCCCGCCGCGAGTTGAGGTAGCTCCGTCACAAGAAAACAAAAGAGGATCGTCACGCGCACTCTCTTTCAACAAAACACGCACGGGATCACACCACGGAATGGACAAAAAAACTGCACTGTTTAACACGTCACACGCACTGCTTAACGGCACTGTTTAGGAGGTGGAAGTATGGATTGGGATACGGAGACTTGTCGTGTGGAATAGGCAAGGGGCGATCGTTTAATATTTTTTTTTAATCCAGGTTGCGGGTTGGCCTTTTCTGTGCCGGCCGGTGTGTGAGCGGAGCAGACGCGTCGCCGGCCAGCCAGCGCGCACCACGCGGTGAGGAACGGCTACGAGCCTGGGAGAGTGAGAGCGCGTGTTGGTCCGTCTCTCCTCTTGGCCGTGGGGAAGACGGCGAAAGACACGCTGTTCAGGACAGAACCGCGGCGGTTCTTTCACTGCGATACGCCTGCCGCCTCCAACTTTTCCTCACGGACACTCAGACGAGTGACGCGTGCTTCTTCCCCCTCCTCCTCCCACTACTACTTCCCTCCCCCGCCCCTCTTCTTTTCCAGCCAAGCCTTAACCTCCACTCTTCATATCCTTCTCTTTTTTTCTCTCTCTTCATTCTCTCTCTCTTCCGATGCGGCCAATCGTGACGCTTCCCCGTGACGTAGCAGAGGCCGTGTGAGCACGGTTTGAGGAGGTGGGGAGCACAGACACACACACACACATATACACATACATATACGCAAAAAAAATAAAAAGGAAAAAAAAACAAACGGCGGTCTACGTGGGGTTTTGCAAGTTTCCCTCACGTCTCGGGACGAATGTCGGACCAATAGCCATCCCGGACGAAGAGAGTTCCAGAAAAATACGTGTTACAATTGCTGCTACATGTTAACCAACGGATGTAAACTTTGAAAATCACTTTGACAACATATACAATCGATGTATGAATGCATCGATGAATCTATTCGATGTATCCACGATAAAAACCACAAATGGTAATTTCCACACTTCAAATCAAAACTCAACTACCGACCATGGTTTCAACATATGTTGAAATTACCATTTGTATTTTTTAACGTTGATATCACTATGACAAGCTCAGAAGAGGAAATTTCCGAAACAGGGTTCATGCTTTATATATGTCTATTAGTACAGAATACTACGTAACTATCCATCGTGCACTGGCACCACTGGAATTGAAAATAAAAAGAGACGAAAACAGACGGAGAGAGGAGGAAACTTGGAAAATAAAAAAATGAATACGGTGAGAAGAAGATTTCGCGGGAACTTTACAGGCGTCTGCCGTCCCCCACGCTCCCTGCGTTTCTTTTATTTCTTTCCTTGGCTCTCACCCACCTTTCTAGAAGGAGCGGTGGAGTTTATACCTGGAAGCTTCGGGGGGAATCTTCGAGAGCGTGCGAAAAACTTGGAAGATGCAATTTCTGGAAATTACCCCGGGGGAATTTCCTCTCCTTTCGACTATTCATTATAACGAGCGGGAATTACCCCCACGAGTCAATGGCAGAGGGAGAGAGAGCGATAATGAAGAAGACACGGATGGTGAAATACCCGGAATATATTAAAAGTGGTAAACCTATTAATTGTAAGAAATCGACAGCATCGTTTAACAAGAGCTTACCTAGTATCATAGTTAGTGGGGTCAAGCCAAGTTCAGTGGCGGCTCGTGAGACAAATGCTGGGGGGGGGCGCACTCCCCCGGGGGTCATAGTTTTTTAATATTTCGTGTATTTTATTAAGTTTTTACGGCAATCTAGGAATAAAATTTTGTGATGCCATATGTTCCGTTTATTTCTACAAAAATACCTTGTTTTCCTAATAAAGCTTGATTAATAAATACTAAATGCAGTAGACTCTCGGTCATACGGATCGGCTTAGTCTGGACTCTCGATTATACTAAACAATGATCTTGAAGAATAAAAATATATTTGCTGCGGTATTTTGCAAATACAAACGAAAATACGTAACTTTAGGTTTTAGCGCCTAAATTCTTCGTGCGGATATGCCCGTAATACACTTATGTTGTTCATTTTGCAATCGCAATGCGTTATTTGTCAAATACATTCAACATTTGCAAAGATTTAGGTAGCAATGACACTTGTAACACCTGAGGAGGGAGGGGAGTGTCACTGACTTCCACTAGGTAACAAACACTACTAGAATGCGCGCGCTTTGCTATTGCAGATGTAAACTTTGATTGCTGTGTACGCGTTGCTTCTTGAATACAGTATGATTTAAAATCAATAATTAAACATTTCTCACACATTTTTAATAAAATCTGAAATACTCACATGCCTTTAGTTATATTGCAGAAGTCCATCCTTCTTTCCTTTTGTCCAGCGAAGTGATCAATTACACGTTCGTTGAAATCAGCGCCGGACAACAATTTCTTTCCGATTGAACACATGGTAAGGGCACTAGTCTATAAATAAACAAGGGACTTAATAAACAAGGGACGACACAAAATGAGCCGACGAAAAATACGACCAAAAGAACAAGGTGCCTGGACACAGATTTGGGGACAATTTTTCCCTATATTTCCCCTATAACAAAAACGAGCACTGTTGCTTAATTCAAAATTGTCTTCTTGAATGTACACACAGCACTAAGAAACTTCTTAATCGGCAATTAAGCACAGTTAACCCCTCAAAAATGATGTCTGAACTCATTTCACTCCGTTCTTTCCGAGAGTCTTGCCGTTACTATAAGGAAGACTCAAGGGAGATAGAAGTCGTGGTCCACTAATGCTGATTCAGCTGAGGGACGAATTTAAGGTCAGCAAAGGAATTCAAGCAGACGTCACGGACCATCTCCTTGAGTCTGATTCATATGTGGTAAACACGCGAAACGCCAACGGTTCGCACTTGGAATAACCATATCTTCGAAATCATTGCCATGATATAATAGAATATAAATTCTAGATCGTAAAAGAAGACGACTCTGAACCACAGATAGGAGCTGTAAGGATATCCGCACTGATATGAACTCTTCGAAGCCACTTAAATCAGACCCAAGGGGACATTTTCCGTCAGACAGCTACCTCTCTGCCGCTGAGGAATTAGGTGAACATGAACTAATAGAACAAGGATGGCTAGAAAAATGATGACCCTACACACAAAAGGTGCATTGTACGCGGAACTTCTTGACATTCATTGAATAACTCCATTTAAAATCACGTTTTACGGGTTAAATCATGTTTAATCCTTCCCTATCACGCACGCACCCATTTCTTAAATTATAAATCAGTGGGGAATGTTAACTGATTTTCCTAATACTGCAGGTCTTTTGATAAATTTATCTGAAAAATAGGTACCGCATTTCTAAACATCGGGAAGATATGAATACATTGTTCAGGCCTAAACATTATAATATTAGTTTCCCCAAGGTTCTTGAAATTCGTAATCATAATAGAACTGTGGCAAATACTCGGGAATAGTTTTCCTACATCAATACGGCCTTTAACTGGTTGATTTTATGTGTTCCGGAATCCGAACACCAAAAAAACGCAAGTATAATGGGATAATTTATTTTCTGTAGCAATACCTACCAGTAATTAAAAATTAAAATCGTATAACTACACCCAGTACAGTGACCATTCTGATTCCGTACGTCCCTTTTCTGTGGCAGCACCAAGTAGACGCCAGATTGTACGCCCGCCGGCCTGCGCAGCGATGTCAACTCACACGTCGCTCTGCGCATTTTCGGACGACGTCCCAAGAGTTCCATAAGACACAACGTTAGACGCGTCATAGCACCAGCGGCCCCCACCACTACCACTCTCCACATAACTGCATGGGGATGGATTGGGACGTTCTGGCCAGCGCCCCACGGCTACAAATACGAACTTCTCGCGCTTTTTCTTTTCGTGTTTTTCCAACACTTTCGATGTATGTGACTGAAAAAACACTTTGATTAATTAGATATATAATTATAAATTCATGGATATTTATTTTTTTTTACTTTTTCAAATATTTGGGAGGGGCGGCGTCCGAGAGTCCTTATGGGCAAGCCGCCACTGGCCAAGTTGTGACATTAGGTTATGAGATTATTTCCTTGAAAAAATAGTTTTATTTTAGTAACATATCTTATACTAATACATATCACTTTTCGTGTGCTTGATTTGTTGAATACTTTCATTTCAATTCAATACTGATTTTTCTTAAAGACTTTTGCAATTTTTGCTTCAAGGGGGGGGCAGCTGCCTCCCCCCCCCCGCCCCTCACTTGGTACGCCCATGTCGTTTAAAGCAAATTATTTGAGGTGTTGGATATTGCTGGAGAACATCTTTTACGATATGCTGCACGATGTGGAAGACGTTATGATATTGGTTAAATTAAGATACGGCAATACTTCCGCTCAATTTTAACCAGCATTTTAATTATTTTCCGGTACCTTTGCATAAGGTGATAATAATAGTTTTTGATTTTGGGCACTTGAAGCATTAAAAAAAATATGTTCAACAAAAATTTTACCCTTGTGGATGAGGCTAATTTAACTAAATCAGCTACCTTTTGAACAGCGTGCGTGGATTTCAAATTCTTCAAATTTGATTGCTAAAATGCAACGGTAACTCTTAAGTAACGATTCAAATGCAACGATTTTTGGCACGAGCTTTGGAGTAGATTAACGTGAAAATTTAGGGAAGATTAAGAAAAAATCACCAAAGGCACAGTACACCAAGTGTGATTCCGTAACTTTCACTTCGCTAAATCACGTACATTAGTGGGTGGGGCGCTTTGAAGCTGATCGATAAGTCCTGGGCTAAAAACTCGGGTGAAGCCTTCGGAGACCCTCAAACAAAATCCTTAGCAGGTGGAGTGGCTTGGAAAAGGAACTGCCCCTACCCTAACCTAAACGTGTGAAATCCACACGCCCATGTCTTATTCTGTCGCGAGCTCTACCCTCACCAACCAATAGCAACTCAAGGGTTGAATCAATGATTGAGCGAAAGAGAGCCTATGCCAATCCGATATCTCATTACGTTCACGTGTCTTGATTCTCTTAAAGTGTTATTTTACAGCTTTGGTAGCTAACGAATTTGTCCCTGAGAAACCAATCCCCGAGACATTCTCTTCTACTTTCTCTTTCTATTTTATTATTGCATGACGGCTAAGGGCTAATATTTGTAATTGGCAGAGCCATTTAGTAATATCTCGGTGATGAATGGTTAAAAGCTCCTATTAAGCCCCTGGGAGCTCTACGGGATATGAAGCTGCAAATAAAAAGGACAAACTTTCCGGAGTGAAGGCTAAAAATTTGTTCAAGGCTGTTGTAAGTATCTCGTGGTGTTCAGCGTTTACCGAATGGTAACACATTATCATTGCTGGTGGCATTTTGATGTATCCATTGTTTAAATTCCATTTATTGATTCATAACGTTACTGTAATCATCTATCTATTGTGTAGGTCATTGATTTTAATCTGTTAATGTCAGTGTTAGAATTCTATAACCCATATTTCTCCACGTGCGATTAAAAGTATTGTCCATCTGACACAGCCATGCTTTACATCTCAGCTGGCCCTCTTTATCTTCTGTTGGAGGTTAAATTATTACGGAAGTCCGTAAGTTTACCTATAATTCGTCTGTTAGAAGCCTCACATGTACAGGTGGCGCTGCGCTGCAGCCGGTTTCAGAAACGGTATGACGGCGAAGTCTACCGTACTTTAATCTTTAACATTCATGGTACAAACCGTGTGATATTCACCGATCGCAATCGGAGCAAAAGGAACTGAACTGGCCGATACGTGATTAACATAATTCCAAACGTGAGCTAGGCGAGCGAAACCCAGCCATTCATCGCAGAGGATGGGCGGAAGAGAGACATAATTCACCGTTCTTTCTTTGATTGAGCATTATTACTTAATTTTTCTCTATTTTCACTACCACAAAATGCGTTGCAGGATCGCAACCTTCTTCTCACGAGAAATGATACCAAGAAAATTCGGAGAGAAAATTTACTCAGGAGATGTGAAAAATATCCTTCATTTCCCGGCGTAAAACGGTAGAATAGATCATGAGAAGAAGACAAAGGAAATAAACTACAAAATATTTAGAATGATTTAAAATTTCATTCTTTCCTCGCGCTATCAGCTATAGTAAAGGCTTCTCCGTTCATAAAAATAACGGCGGAATTCGTAGGGACGACTCCTTCCATGTTATTTAATCTTTTTCCATTTTGACAAGGTTGGATTGGATGGGTGAGGGTGGATCACCCCACGCTTAGTTATAGACATGTGAATATGACACATTCAGGGTAAGTTTGGACAGTCTAAAAAAATCAATCCCTCATTTAAAGACAATATAACTTTTCCTGGTAGTGAAACAGGGAAAAAATAATTTAATAGAATGAAAAGTGGATTAGAGAGATCAACGAATTGCGTAGACAAAAAACTCAAAGGGATTAATTAAAAGTCTGACATGGACCATATGACCCAGAGTAATAACCCCGAAAAGAATTTAACCAAAACAGTATTGCTGTGATTATACTTGGAGGATGCGAACTGCACCTCATGCCATTTACAACTGGAAGAAATGGCATTCAAAGATGCATGGGCGTACCCAAAATCAAAACTAGGGAGGTGGGGGGCAAAATTTGATGTAGTCGATGAAGTAGTAACTTTTTCTGCACTGAAAAGATTGATGAAACCAAAAATTTTAAGAAAATTATGACAGCAATTTATTAGTTTTTATAATTATTTGCTTGAAAAAAAAGATTTTTATTTAAGTTCCATGTCTCATACTAATATCATTTTTTTCTTCAAAAGGAAAATTTGTTCATAACTTTTGTTTTGTACTAAATTTATTTTCGCTTCCTGGGGGGGGGACAGTTGACCCTCCCTGCCTCCCGCTGGGTGCAAAGAAATGGAGAAGAGAAATTACGCGTCGACATGAGCTAACTACAAAAGGGGACAACTGGGGGACAACAGCTTCACGTCCCATCTCACGGACGGTATGCTAAACTTGCAAGTGCCCTTCATACAACATCGGCTCAGGGATTGATCAACCTCTGAAAAATCTCTTGCAATACCGGTATTTGAACCCATGGGCAAACAATACAGCCAATACACCTACCCCGATCCCCCATTAATATACGGAAGAGGCGAAAATTCCACTGAGAAAAAATCATTCGCCTTGCCCGGGATTCGAAACCGAATTCCCCCATTTCCGGTCGAGTGCTTTAGCCAGTTAAACTACCGAGGCTTCATTTTCCTTTGTGGAAATTTGCGGACTATACCGGAAAAGATGGTGTGTACTACGTAGCGTATTATGCGATTAGCAGTCCAAGTCGTGCGACACTGCGCCACCGCCGGAAAGGAAAGACAGAACTTTGAACACTACTTAGAGGCGTTCGCTCTCGACTGATGTAAGTATACCGCGACATAATTCCGCACATTTTATGCCTTGCTGGTGACTCCGTGAAGTTATCACCTTGCCTGGTCCCGGTATTCTTAACCCTTATAACACAATGTTGCTTCTAAGCAACATCAAAACTGTTTAAAGTTTCAGCTCTATTTAGGAGATATCTACACTACCTATTATTATTTAGTGTTCATTTTAATGACGAAATATTTAGCTGCCAGGATAATTATCATTGAGTGTAAAATTTTCAAGTTTTCAAAATGAAAAATCTTGAAATTTGATTTCTTCCAGAATCAGCTCTGGGTTAGAAAGGGTTAAATTACACGGAAGAGCTACTACAAAGTAAAACAGGTTACGCAAGCATAGCAGGGTATGGTATTTGGAGGAGGCGACCGACAGCTGAGGTCATTTGAACCATTTAGGAAGGGTAGGAAAAGAGGGTGGAGAGAAACCCGACTTCAGCAATAGCCTGCTCCTTACGAAAGGCGCCATGGCGACCAGGACTTATCTGCACATCGGACGGATGGAGTGCTGTTGTAGTGATGGTGACCTACACAAAGCACTCAAGCAGAGATAAAAAAAGCAGTCTCTGAAAAATATCCACCACCGCCCGGGGTTTGAACCCGGACCCACATGACGGCAAGACAGCATTCCAGAAGCCATACCAAACCGATCCCACAGTTATGCAAGGATATTATGCAAGTACGATAATATAATTGAAATGATGCTAGGCAGGTATGAAAGGAGAAAGATGCAGATAAGAATTCCAGATGACGTAAGAGGGACAGAGGGTATGGGGAAGTATGAAAGAGCCAAAAGCAATAAACCACTGCGCAGGAAGTGCAGAGTCGACCCTGAAATGAGGAAGCTACGATAAAAGTTTCCCAACATCCAGCGATCAGCTGATTAAAAAGTGAATGGTGACGAGCTACCGAATAATATTCCTGTCGCGACGAAGGAAGTTTTGCCAGCAATAAATATCATCTTAATGTACAATTGCATGCTGTCGCAGAGCATAAGTATATGCAAGAACCCCTTTCGGATGAGTGGCTCCATGGAAGTCTGTCTATGTCCTTGAAGTTGAATCGCAAATAACCATTTGAGATTACAATAGAAGCAACTGTCGAAACGTCGCGACGTTTCTACGGCCAACTCTTCGTAATGCATGGGACGGCTAGCACAAGATGAAACCTTAGACATATTCCTTCTATAATTTCATTAAGTGACGAAATTGTCGTTCTGTCATAACCAATAGATTCAACGTCCATTCAATGTCACGCTTCTTCATCCAAACGTAACAGGGCACATCGCTCTCGCCCGCTTCGTCTTATTTCGTAATGTATTAATTCCGTAAAAATATTACACCCAGTTCATTTTCAGTGGTAAAATTCCCATACTTGAGGAACATACAGATATTGTATATGATAAATTACTGCACTAGAAGTTTTAAAAATATCAGTACTAACTGAATAACAATCGTTTCTCCTGCTTTAGGGTTATCAGAATGATGTCAATCATGCAAAGGCGAAGGATGCAGCTTGCTTCACGTGCTAACCTTCCAAGTTTTCACTAGCCGGGTCCCATCAGCAAAACGGTGCACGTGGGTGTCTAAATACTATAGAAAACGATAGTGCGAGTCGAGCCTAACAAGAGACTTTTGTAAGCAATCAGCTTCGACTTGTTAACCCAGATTTGATTTGGCAAGCCTAGCCTCCAATATAATCGCTATTGCATGAGATCAATGATCAGTCAACGGAGATGGAGAGATAAAAAGAAGAGTTTTCACGCGGATAGCTCTGATGAATACCACCATACCACAAGGGGACTGCATAGAGGAGACCTAATTTCATCCCATGGAAGGCTGATTTCTGCTGCCACTTCGGTCGCATTTTAATCAATTTTCAAAAATGTCGGCGGCGCGGTGATGAATGCAATACGATCCACTTTTTTTCAATAATTTGCAGTATAATGTTTGTAATTGGAAGGATAGCATTGAAAAATTATGAATTTGATAGATCGCAACATCGTGTGCACAAATTTCCGTTACTAACCCCAAATATACCTTATTTCCCCGTGAATCTCGCGTCGATTTGAACGTCAGCGACACGGATGGCGACTTTGGTAAACTCATTTAAATCCGCGGTGGTCGACAACACATTTAGAGGCCGACTTGAGGATCCTCTTTTTGCAATATTCGTGATTTAGACATTAACTTGTACGAGCTAATGTACCGTGCAAAAAGTATTTATAGCAGTCAGCTTCGATGCTTATACCCAATTTTAATTTTACAACCCTAGCCTCAAAACTAAGTGTGTGAGGTCGATGACCAATCAACAGAGAAGGAGAAAAAAACACAATTTTCGCACGGAAATCATCAATGAATGCCACCTACAGGGCGAGATAAAAAAAAATAACTCCCGCGTACAGCAATTATAATCGCCGTTTGAAGGGATTGGTGGAGGATATCAGAATCACACAAGCGGGCGACCTCATGGGGGTCTAGAGGGGAGAGCTAATGGCACAAACTGGGCGCGGAAAAAACGTCCCACTTTTCGGGCAACGTGGTATCATTTTTTTTTAACACCGGGGCGTTACAGGGGTTGAGCAAGAAATTGGGAGCGTGGATCAGAAGTGACGCCACCCGAGTTTATCCTGTTTTCATATTCACCAGCAGCGTCGCGCCATCAGCATACGTGACGTTTCCCTCTTATCTCTGCCCACTCCGTCAAAAAGGCCCTTCCAATCCCTCCACTTCCTTCCAATTAACCTAGTTCGTTGTTCAAAAACCACTCTCGCTCCCATTTAGTAGCTCCGATTCTCAACCATTCTAATCGAAAATACCTCGAATGCATTGGCGCAGCTCGGAGAAATTAATTGGATTAATATTACTTATGGAATGGTGTAAGGATTGATAAAATATCTCTTATTAAGTCGTAAAACTCATCATTTTCAACCATTTATCTTTAAAAAAAATTTCTAGCCCCCCCCCCATCTTCCGCTTACCCTGGTGGGTTTTCCATACCCCCGAACCACATAAGTATTTTTTACGCCTCAACCCCCCCCCCCCCCCCCCAAGCCTTAATTCTGAGCCCCTGCTCTCATGGACGTTTTTTTGTTGCGCGCTTTTTCTTCGCTTGCTTCGTCTGTTTGACCGTAGGAATCTTGTAATTGATATTTGACTCACTTCCCCTTATCGGATCGTGTTGAAATTTTGTACACAACTTGCTCTAGATGACAATAAAATATTTAAAAATCATAAATTTGTACTTTTTCCATTGTTAACTTATTAATTAATAAAATTTCATATGGAAAAACAGTTTTGAATTTTCCCGATAGATGGCGTTAGTCATAAACTTTTCGGCAACCATTTCTTTAACAGCTCAGGTTAAATTGATCACATTACTATTATTATTAAAGTATTTCACCGATTAAGGTAGGTTTCAGTGGAGTACTTAAGAAGAATTCAGGGAGCCTCCCTTTCCTTCCAGCGCTGCCTTCTTCATTTTACAATAAAGCCTACTCCCTTTAATTCTGTCTAAAAATCCTATTCTGTTCCTTCCCCTCCCTCCGTTTACCATGAACGTTCTACTCCCTAACACTGCTTTAAATATCCCCTCCACGCTAAATACTCGCTCCATCAATGCCCTCTGTCTCCTAAGTATCTCATCCGATTCACCAAAAATTAGAAAATTAAAATAAAATAGTAAAAGAACACGCCCTTAAAAGATACAATATAAATTTCACTAATAACTAAAAAATAAACTTTTCACCACTCGGGGAATGAGGTGTAGAGGTGATTAAGTTTAGGTATTAATTTTGCGTGCCAATCCTTACGAACTTATTGCGGTTAACTCCGCTGAAGAGGTGGTATGTATACACTCATCGGAAGCAGGTCCATCCAGCTGGACAACATTTTGAGTTGGTGGTGGTAGTGATGACCGGAATTGACATTCAAATCACTTCGTTACTGTGACTAAATCACTGACTGCTACTCATCAGTAACGGTGATTCATAACTGTGATTGCGATCACAGACGAGAATCACTCATAAAAGTCAGCCGTGATTTGTGGCGCTGCTATTCCTGCTATTTTGTCCAATCCCAACGAATGAGCTCTCCACAAAAGGAAGGAATAAAATTATTGAAAATTGGAAAATTAGGCAAAATATTTTTTTGGGGGACAAGTTCTGATTCTGAGTTTATATGACGATAATAAAGTAAATTTGATATGGTGAAGGAAGTGATAAGAGGCAATTATTAAAATCCCGTTAATTTTACACTACAAAATAATATTTAGTATAGATATTTCCTAAATAGAGCTGAAAGTTTACACATTTTTGATGTTGCTAAGAAGCAACATTGGGCTATAAAGGGTTAAGGAAGCGAAGATTGTTGCCAAAGTAAAAGGTTTTAAAAAGAGACTCGTCATAGAAGCCATAGAAATATCTAAAGAGGAGAAGAACAATTTCAACAGGGACCCCGGCCTTAAAATTAGCCGTACTTGGCAACCCGTAATCAGCAAAAACAATCAACGACCTACTCCTCCAACCTCTCGCTCCCCTCCCCCCACCATCTGAAACGGATACCTACATATATGAATTTAAATTCCCACTTCTTCAGAATCCCTTGAGAAAGCGACCAGAATCGGTCGGGAAACGATGGGGCCACCCAAAAATTGACGCGGCGACAAAGCCCAAAAGTTATTATTCAACAGTTATCTTCGATAAGAAAAGCCATTAACCCTATTGGCTAAGACGTATGAGTGGCTGGATGTCTACACCTGAATACATTTCATTTAATGAGTGTCCTAGGCTTCGCACGTCATTTATCCCCAAGTTGAATAAGCTCCGATGTAATAGACCAATATAATGCTGTTTTTGGGTGGTATGGTAAAATAATGCGTAAATAAATTATCCCGGTAAATTCCCCGGTTTATTTGCATTAACTCCCATTTCCCTAAGACGTGAGGTAAGTTCGCCACTCCAATTTTTCAACCTCTCCAAAACGTATTAACCAACGGCATCTGCTACAAACATTACTTTTCTTTACGCGAGCCAAACCTCCCTTTTCCCCTCCCGTGGCACCGACCTTTGACCTATATCAGCAGGGCATTACGGCGGCACTCCTCAAGGGTCAAACACAGCGAGAGTGTAGAGCACAACTTCGCGTAAACCTGGTCGATACTTGTCTCCTATAGGCACCACTTCCTAGACTCCTTGAATCTTCCGATCCTTTGCAGGTTGCCGCTCAAAGGGTAAAATTATATTTGAAGTCTTATGTAAGAGAAAAAGGATACAGCAGTAAGTACCTCAGGAAGATAACTGCATTATCAAAGCAGGAGTTCATGAGTAGGGAGGAGCTCATGAGAGGATCGTTATGTAAGAGTTTGAAGAAAAGGTTGGTGCGGAGTCTGATCTGGAGAGTAGCGCTTTGCGGGAGAAGACTGGAGGCTTTCGAGTTGTAGGTGCGGAGAATAATGGAGAGGGTGAAGTGGACGCAGAGGAGAAGGAACGACGAAGTGCTGGATATGGTGGGTGAGGAGAGCCAGCTTCTAGGTGAGACACGGAGGAGACAGAAGTAATGGATGGAGCGAGTACTTAGCGGGGAGGGGCTGTCGAAAACAGTGTTAGAGGGTAGAATGTTGGGTAAACGAGGGAAAGGAAGGAAGAGAATAAGATTTTTTTTACATAGAATGAAAGTGAGTAGGCCTTATAGTGAATTGAAGAGGGAATCCCATGAAGGGACGAGGACTACCAGAATACTTCTTAAATACTCCATTCAAACCTACCTAATTCGGCAGAATACTTTAATAATATTAAGTATGACTGGGTGGTTAGCGATGACGTAAGATATACGGAAAAAAATATATATTGTGTGTAACAGCTGACGGTTGACCTCCCTAAAAGTTGGCGAATGACGATAACGATGTAGGAATGATATTTATAAATAACGGATATGATCATGATACACAGACAAGTTTCAACTCATCACGCTAACGCTATACCGTTCCTCTATTAGGTTTAACTTAGAGAAATTAATACGATTTTTAGCAAAAAGTCGAAGATTTTCCTCCATAAAATGGAAATTGTCTGTCGCAGAAACTTAGGTCCATGTCATTGAGTAGGAAATGTTTTTTTCATTAAATTATGCCCATCATATTCCTTGGTCAACAGACCGAATATTAGTTCTACATGATCGCAGCTCTCCACTCTATTCTCCCATCAACAAATCTTTACACATTTACGATTTATTTTCTATCTCATCCTTCTTTGCATGTTCCATGTATAACATTAGAGGATTTCCTTTTTTATTCTTGCCATATCACTTGGCCCTCGACGATTGTCTCCATCATGTTTCAAGATATGGGTAACTAGTAATTGCTTCGCCTTCCTAGACAGAGATAAAGAGGTGTACAGTTTGTGGTAGCTATGAGTCACACGAGTTAGAATTAACGAGCTGCGAGGGGAGAAAGTTTCTCGGAAATGACGCTGGCTGCGAAAACGGCGATAAAGTCAGAGTAAGCATGTATAACACTATTAAATACACTAAGGAAGGCATTATGACAACAAGTTGGTAATGAAGGCAGTCGAGAAATCCTCTGATACTTCCAAGATTTTCCCGGCTATTTCATGATATGTATTTTACGTACAACTAATCTTAAGAGAAAAAAATTATGATTAAATGTGGTTGTTGGGGAGTTTTTGCGACGCTTCACCAATTATCTGAACTATTAAATTTCAATAAATGAGCACCAAAGATAATAGAACGTTCGTGTCAATGAGTAAAAACCGTAAAACCGAATAGCGGAAATGTATGAGATTCTTAAGATGTCCTCTTTAACTTATAGGTAAACCTTAAAACGCATTAACCCACGAGCTGAAAGGTCAACTAATAGTAAAAGTAAACTTTCAAAAAAAAAAAAGGAAAATTTAAATAAAATTTAACTTTAAAATAATATCAAAAAATTTGAAATTGAAAAATTATGACTTTTTTATTAACCCTCTCTGACTTAGAGCTGTTTCGGGGAGAAATCATATTTCAAGATTTTTCATTTTGAAAAGTTAAAAATTTTGCACTCAACCATGATTATCGTCGCAGCTAAATACTTCGTCTCTAAGTTTTAAACCACAAAATAATACGCAGTCTAGATGTTTCCTGAAATTTATACATTGTTGACGTTGCTTAGAAGCAACAATGGTTTATAAGGGGTTAACGGACATTAGACGCCATCTACCACGCTTCAGAGAGCTAAAAGCAACAAACCGCACGTACTACCACCTATCGGCCATTAAAAAAAATCAAATAATGAGTCAAATTTAATTTCAAAAAGCTATTTTCACTGAAAAGATGTCGTTATCTCTATAAAAATTACAATTTAATGTACCAATCAAATATTTTTCCCGTGACGAGATGAAGAATACGACCGTTTCACCGTTCTCATAGTTTTTCGCGAGTTCTTCTTCACTCTTTCGACCGTAGAAGCTAAACGCTTACGTTTAAACAATTTTTTATGATTCAATGTTATAGAAGAATAAACAATGAGCAAAACGATATATCACAGGACCCTATGGAGCTTCGGCAGAATTTAATAAAAATGTATCAGTTCAGCGTTCCACCGTTTATGCCCCGATAATAGTTGCGTTGGGTTTTTCTATATTCAACCTAGAAAAAAGTAGAAATCAATGGTTTAAATTCTGAGCTGTCAAAAGTTTTAAAGTAGTGTTTTATCAACTAAACCCACGCTAATTTCCCGCTGGATTCAACTAGTTTCCGTGCAAAATGATTTCTATGACCGTCGCACAGTGGTTCAAAATCGGAAAAAGCTGGTCGAAAGTCATTTTTTCAACTTTTTTGGAGGAATTTTTGAAGGTACTATTCGTATTCTACACTATCTGATCTATGATACTGGCTAGTACTACGACTATTTTGTGGCTCATTGTAGTTTGTATAAATGGTCAAACATGAGTCATCCGGGATAAAAACGCCTGACGCGTAAAATCACTAATTTTTAGAGAAGTTCACCTTCATATAAAGAAGGTTTCAGACAATTTATGAACTTAAAAAAAAATACAGAGCATAAATTGGTACCTTCGTGTACAACTACTAGTGATTTCTTATATTTCCATAGTTTTATAGTTGGAAATAAAAATGTTTAAACTTTATGCTATTTTTACTTGAATTTTTAAATATAAATAGCAAAATCGTTTTGGGCACCTCCGAGCCCCCCGGAAATTTTGACGCGAATTGAATGTATATAGTCTATAGATTCTATATCAAAAGAAAAATCTTGCTACTATTTGCTACTTTGGCCTCAAGATGGTTTTATGTTGAACGGTGCAATGCGCTGCGGCGACAGCCGCCAGGCCGACCGGGCGGCGCGCCGCCCGGTGGCGGTATTGCTAGCACAAGAAGTTTTCCGAGGAAAGGTGCCACGTTTATTTCATGTTATAGTGCTACTTGGCTTGCAATACGGGATCTATTTATAATAGATTTTTCATTCATTTACTGCGTTTAGGGCTTTCCAGTAGCCCCAGCGTATGATATTTAGTGAGGCTCGACATTCATCAGAAATAATCTTTAGAACAGCAATAGTGACGGATATAATCGAACTTATGGCCTGTGCAACATATTTTTCAAGAATTTTTGGATTTTTAACTTTCACAATATCCAGAATACCCTTTCGTCGTCACCCGTTGGGAAAGGGGACTCTTCAAATGTATTTCATAGCACGCTAATTCACTGGAAGCCGTCGCACGGTCGATAATGATTATTATTGCCAAAAAAAAGGGTAGCGCCCGGCAGCAGTTTTCTTGCTCTTCAACGAGGTTTACCTGATCTCATCTTTGTCCTTTAAGTTTGCTAAAGTGGAAGCTAAAGTGTTTAAAGTGTGCTAGGAATATTTTTCTCTCTGACTACCCTCAATGTCGCCGCATACCATCTACCAATATGGAATGGTCAACTAAGGAGGAATTCAGATACGGAAGGGACCCAAGGCCGAAAAAAATAAAACCACCAAAGGAACGTAGGCGTGAAAAAATCCTAACCCTAAGAGTCAAACCTCGTAATTAAGATATAAGATCCTGGCAGGTCTTCGAGGTTCCGAGAACCAATGAGTGGCAATGCCTGGACGGTCCATGCCTTCTCTATCATTGCCACGATGAAAGAGAAAGGAAACGATGAGCCAGAAAAGCAGATGATAATGATGCACAGAGAAAAGCATTCAGCGCTCCCCACACAGAACGCACAATCGCTAAGAAAGTACATAAATCGGGGCGTGAGTGGAAGAATATCTTCCATGAGCGTCCGTCAGACGCTGCTCAGAGCAAGCATCCTGGCATCAGCTGGAAAAATATTCGAAAAATACGAGCATACAAACAAAGGCAATTAAGAAGCACAGAAAGAAAGCAGGCAGATATGTCTCGCCCGCGCACGCTCGAGGCATGGCATTCAGAGGACTCAGACGGTGCATCGCATTCGCTGAGAGAAGGACCACGGGCATTTTAAGTCACGCCTAAGGCGTTAACAACGCATTTGCTATAGTCACAAATTCATGAGTGAGGACAAAGTTTGAGTGTGTGCGAGTTATTTAGAGATATCCTTCGTGAATTTTTCGCTTTGAGTAATATTGAGTTCAGTCGGAAATTAGTCGAACTACGTGATCGATGGAAGGGATAAAAGGGACGAACATAAATATCCTTATTTATGTGATATCCCATAGCCTTAGTCACAATATTCAGTAATTTAATTAAACTGAAAAAAAATATTAAGAGAAAAAGTTAGAATGCCTAAATATTTGCTTTCAATCCTTGTACTTACCTCACCAAACAACTTGAAGGTCACTGATGCGACTTTCATCTACGCCTTGAGGGCATTGACCATATTGTATTTATTTTGAATTGTTAAGCAAATTCATTATAAAAATTAAAGTATCGTAGATTATGCATAAAAAATTTAACTTAGGCTGAACAGATAAAAATTGTATACGAACACAAATTACCGTTGCTTTAAAAACGGTCAACTTTAATTGTTTATATAATTTATAAATAATATTAAATTTAACAAATAACAGTCACAGATATGAAAAAATACCTCGATTTATTTGATGCGTATCAATCTTCACCTTGAATGAATAATTGAATACAATATCTATTTTTAATATTTAATTGTTTAAATAATAGGCCATTTAAAAACAATAATATCAAAGATACAACAAAAATAACTTCAAATTCGTATTCAGCGGACAAAATTCTTCTAAATAGCTTCTTCATAATACAACAGTGACTACGAATAAGAGCGGTAATAATTTCGACCACCTTTTTTCGATTTTGAACCACTGTGCGTCGACACTGACCTAAGCAGTGGCGTAACTATGGGGGGAGGATGAGGGAAATTGATCCCCCAAAGCATCAGAGATATAAATAAAATATTCAAAACCATTGCCTAGCTTTCACTTGTAATAACTGCATCTGCTTAAAGTTAAGTTTTTAGTTCCAAAATGATGTAAAATGTATATCCTGGCATGTCATTTTTTTTTTAATATTCCCGAACCCCCCAAGGGGGAAAGGGGGAGTCGCCACCCCAGGCAATCTCATCCCCCATCCCCAAAGCATAATCCTAGTTACGCCACTGTACCCAAGGGTACTAGAATCTCACGTTCAGTACCCCCTGAGGTATATTCTTTTCTCTAAACCCTCCTAATGATCCCCAAAAATAAAGTGTATTTTTCGAAGAACTTTAAAGGTTGATAATCGGTTATGTAACCGGATAAAACGAATTTACAAAAACAATAGATCGAATAGGGAGCGACCTTTTTGGTGCACTGTACATTCCTGACGCATTTTTCCGGACGACAATAATCACTCTCTCGTCTTCCTACGAGAGAAATCAGACCGGGATGAGTCATCGGCTGTGGGTCCATTTCACGCCGTTGAAATGACGTAACATCTTACGTTAGTCACGATTCAGAGTCACAGAGATACACGCGGATGGTATCACCCGGAAATGAATGAACTCTCCGTGTGGTACGGGGAGATACCAAAGGACATTTAAGAGGATGCATCATTTCCCATTGACCTGCCCTTGTCGTTGGAACTGGTTAAAAAATGCATATCTTTGACCTTAATTAAATGAGAGCTTCGAGCGAGTATCAGCCACAAGATAGCGCAATCTCAACGATTTTGAGATAAACTGTTTTAGACAAATTTAATCAAACATTATTACGTTCAACCATAATTATTTAATGTCTTTAAAAATAATTTAATGCCCTGTTAGTACTATATGATACGCTGAAAATGAAAATATTTCTTTAAATGAATATATGAAAAATAAATAATGTTACTATAGTTATTTTCTTTTCGCAGTTTCCCGGAAGAAAATTGTTTCCAATTGATTTAGCGGGTTCTACACCACACATGACTTACATCAAATGTATTATTGTATGGCCAATCAAAGCATTATTATTAAAGTATTCTACCGATTAAGGTAGGTTTCCATGGAGTGCTTAAGAAGAGTTCCGGGAGTCTCCCCTTCTATCATGCACATACCTCTTCATTCACAATAAGACGTACTCCCTTTCATTCTATCTAAAAATCCTATTCTTTTCCTTCCTCTCTCTCGTTTACCCAACGTTCCACCCTCTAACAGTTTTCAACATCCCCTCCCCGATCCATCCATACCTTCTGCCTCCTCCGTATCTCATATAAAAGCTGCCTCTCCTCACTCACCATGTCCAGCGCTTCGTCGTTCCTCCTCCTCTCCGTCCACTTCACCTTCTCCATTCTTCGCCACACCCACATCTCGAATACCTCGAGTCTTCTCTCGTCCTCCTACCTAAGTGTCCACGTTTCTGCACCGTAAAGCGCTACACTCAAGGTCAGACTCTTCACTAAACTTTTCTTTAAATTCTTACGAGGTGAACTTCTCATAACCTCGCGGAACCGATTTCCTGTTCATGAACGCCTCCTTTGCTAACGCTCCTCCTAATATCCTTACTGCTGTATCCGTAGTCGTCTAACGTACTGCCTAACTAGTTGTACTGCTCAACCTCCTTAACTTTTTCACCACCCTCCTTTCTCTTAAGTCTCACATTCCTCGCTCGTGGTGCAATTGCGTGTGGAAATCAAAGAATACAGTCATTAAACACGATTTATTTCGGATTTTAGAATACTTGTTCAGTTATTTCTTCTTTGAATATTGGAAATAGGATATAGGGAAATTTTCGTATCCTAGAAACCGTCACTGGGAACTTCCATTTGTTGGGGCGTCGTAATCGTAGCACGTAACATTGACATGTCTAGTTGACGTTTCCAGTTAACTCGAAAGTTTACCGACACATTGGCATTGTGACTTTACGAACACTAGTCGTCTTCATGCTTGGAAGGTGAGTTCGAGCGAAAAGAGCTAAACTGGGCGCGTCTTGGAAAAAAAAGGGACGAAGGTGATAACGACAAGAGTCAAACGATTGTTTTCAAAGAGAAGGCATTTTGCACGTTCGTGGAAGATTAGCTAGTCAACAAGAGAACGTGGGAGGGATTATTTGATTAGGCCCATGAATGTTTTAGAGCTGGAGGGCACGGAGAAGATTTCTTGCTTTTGAGAGTAGTCTTAGATTCCTTTTAAGTTTCAATCTATAGAATCCAAGAATCGCGCGCAAAAAAGCTAAATTTTAAATACTCAAAAAATTATTATTTGTACCAAAAAAGGTATTAGGAAACGAGAGGGCTGTTTTTAAACATTCTTCGAACGACGGTTAGTTAATTTATAGCCATTGCAATAGGGCACAATCGACACAGAAGGAGATATTTCGAAAATCGACAGTAATACAATGGCCACATATATAATTGCTACTCCTGAAAGATAAATCAGAGAAATTAAAGACACAGTTGTTATCAAACAACTACAACAAAGTAACTCATGAACTCAGAATTATCCATTTTGTCGGCTTTCCCATAACAAATGAAACACACTGTTATTTTAAATATCATGAGCTGTTTCAATTTTCATGCAAGGCGCTAATCACCAACCATTCAACAAAGGTTGAAACCGATTATTATTAAAGATATTCTACCACTTTAGATAGATTTATATGAAGCATTTTGTGAATCATACCTGCTGAACCCCTTCCCAAATGGAAGTTTCTATTCAATTCCTAGTTTGGCCTATTCACTATCCTCCCATCAATAAATCCTACTTCTTTCCTCTTCTTTTAAATCCACTTCACCATGTCAAATCTTCTCTATATAAACATCTCGAGCGCAGTATTTTCTCATTCGATTTTCTTAGCACCCAATTTTCCAAACCGTCAAGCGCTAGACTCATTCAGGCTCTTCTATAGCATTTTTTAACACTCTGACATAATGATCTTCTCATCAATTCTTCGCCACAAATAGATAACCATTTTTCTCAAGCAGTTTTCTTCGTAACATTCCGGCTCTTGCGTCCGTTGTCCAATGCTGCGGTGCACATTATAATTTAACTGCTCCAGTTTAAGCCCATCAAATTTTATGGCAATCCTCATGTTCCTTGCTCGCTGTGCTTCACAAACAGCATATCTTTTGGTTTTCTATTAATTATTTGTCGATCCACAATCCTCGCACAGTTAAACTTCCTGCTAAAAAGTATCCGCCTAAGCCTGCAAGCCTCCAATCAAAATTAACTGAGGTAAATCCCAACTACTGATGCATGCGTCTTTATGGCCAATATCACTTTTATATATGTTTAGTTTATTTTCTGTTTTTAAGTTAATTTGTTGTTTGCTTTGTTTATTTGTGAGCATGTTTGTTTTTATTTTGATTTATTTTATTTCTTTGTTTGAGACGATGCTATGGTGATAAAAGATAAATAATGATTGTTAAGGAGAGAGCCATCTTGAAGTGGATGTAAAATAGGATTGAGAATAAAATAGAATGTCATGTGACATTTACATTGAATTTAATCGCTGTGAAACGTTACTACTTTAATTTTCATTTAATTGAAATCAATTAAAGAAGTCATCTGAAGGTTTACTCTACTGTTGCAATCTCACCTAACGGTTATGTTTGTCTTAAATGGGTCACGTGGTATTCCAGGTGCCTAACCAAGGAAAATAAACTTGTTCTTTCGCCGTAAGTTGATAATAAGGGCACTTAAACCCACGGAAAGAGGCCAGTATCCAATTTGCCAAAGCGTTCTCATAGCGAAAGAAGTGTATAATAAAGCATTCGTTTCGTAAAAATAGCCACACATTTGCTAAAAATAATAATAATAAAGGATGTCACTAAAATGGGAATCACTCGCGAGGAAAGCAGATTTTATTCCTCTCGTTATGGCAACACAACGCGTGACCTTTTCAGCAAACATTCACATTCGTTCTCAGCAACCCTTTCTCCCAAACCAATTCCCGTCCATTCATCGTAAACCTCACCATATTCCCTGACAAAACCCTTAACCAATACTTCTCCCCTTTCTACTTGGCAATTCCCATACTCTTTCCTCCTGCTCAGCGGACCATACCGCCACCCCAAACGCTTTTAGGGTGACCAAACCTTTTGACGGAGAAAATCGTTTCTCATCCACAAAAATATCACTTCCTCCTTGTCTACCTCTATTGCTCATGGCGTCAATCATACATTGGGACTCCGCCACCCGCGTGGCATTATCTGACCCCTTGACCTCTCTAAACTCCCCTTTTCTGATCACTTTTGCCTTCCGCCTCGAATACAACTTTTTTGCGACATGGTCAAATTCACTATCGTCACTTCCAGAAGTTATTTATTTTAACGCTAATACCAATAATTTAATCAGGATAAGACTTGAATTTATTCACCATGCGTTTAATAATGCTACCAAATATGATAACTTCCATGTTAATCTACAAAACTTACGTTAACATCAAACCACAGATAAATTTTTATCCGTGATTCTCTTATTTTCCTTTCAACCCTTAATATTTTCACCCAATAATAATTTCCAAGCTACTACATTAGCTACAAAAAGTTCAAGAGGGTACCAAGTAGGACTAAACGCTACTCTGATATAACATCTTATTGCGATAAACAACGAGTGAGTCTCAGGCACGTTAATGTTGATGTTTTGGAGATATTAATGTGCATCGCAACCCGTTATAGATACTTAATTGTTTGCATGATGAATCCAAAATAATAAAAAAAAACTTGCAACCTCATAGTCGGTTTTGAGCCGTTGTACCAAGAAAAGCATTAATCGAAAGTCGCTAAGAGAGAAGCGGTAAATAATTACGAAAGAAATTAATGAGAATTATACGACGTAAATTATCTATATGATAAGTAATTTTTTTCTTGTCTTGACCTCTACTCAGTGGCGGCTTGCCCATAAGGACTCTCGGACGCCGTCCCTCCCAAAGATTTGAAAAAGGAAAAAAAATTAAATACCCATTCAATTATAATAATACATCTAATTAACCAAAGTGTTTTTCCTATCAGATGCATCGAAAATGTTGGAAAAACATGCAAAAATAGCGCGAGAAGTATGGTATGGTGGATGAAGTATGGAAGTGGTGGGGGCTGCTGGTGCTATGACACTTCTAAGCTTGTGCCTTAAGGTATCTTGGGACGCTGCCCGAGCATGCGCAGAGCTACGTATCTAGTGAGTTGACATCGCCTTGCCGGCCAGCGGCCGTATAATCTGGCGTCTACTTGGTGTTGCAGTGTTGCAGAATACCTTGTTTTGGTGACCAGTTGATTTATTGGGTGTACATTTTTTTATCGAATGAGTGATTGGTATATTTATTATAGAAGCTTTATTAAGAAAAATAAGTATTTTTGTTAAGTAAAACGGAACATAAGGCATCACAAATTCAATACATAGATTGCCTTAAAAAATCATTAAAATATTCAAAACTGTTGACCCCCCGGTGAAGTGTTCCCCCCACCCCCAGCATTTGACACACGAACCGCCAGTGTCTCTATTTATTAATGATCAAAAGTTCCTGGAGTTTAGGCCAAATGATAAGATAAAAATAAACATTTACCGAAAATTTCACCAGTCTTTTCATCATTAATGATATATTCAGTAACTCTTAAGAGCTTACACCCTACCGGTGCAAAAACGTTGACTCTAATTCTATTAATATCAATCAAATGTTAAACGACTTTAGAGCATCCTTATTTAAATGACTCCTGATTTAATATTGGAGCGAGTTTAATTTAAAAATACCTCCTCTCAAAGAAGATCAAGCAGCGAGATCCGCAATCTCTTAGCGACAGAGTGTCAACAAGGGAATGAATACCTGAGAGAGAAAGGAGATTCGGGTATATTCATTTCTGGCCGCTTTCCCTGGAACGACTCGCTGTGAGAGGGGTGAAATGTGGAGAAGAAGTCACTGAGCATTTCTTTCGAGAGCTCCGATATCTCAACTCCAGTGTTTGCACACACGAAAACGTTACTCTCCTCCAAGAGGTAAACATCTCAACCACAGTCAAGCCCGCCTCTTCCAACATCTTGTCCTCTCGCCTCCTCTGCATTTCTGGCCACTCCACCTACGTTTCCTACTCGCAGCGATGAATATTTAAACGGACGCCAACGCAAAAATCTTAATCAGAACCGAATTTCGATTCGTCTCAAAGCTTGCTGAATTTTTATTCACGAATTTCGAGACTAATTATTTATGCAAATGAAAGAGAAAGGTTAAAAACATATTCTGAGAAGTGACTTTAACTCATCTTTTAGTGGAAATAGAAATGTTAAATTGAAAATTAATATCGGGAAGCGTGGAAGCCCTGTAATTAGTGGGATAGGCTGCTGATTTAAAGGCCACGGGTTCATATATCATTGCCTGAACTTCTTTCTTCTACCCTATTTTCATATCCTTCCTAAAATGCCACTTGAACAATTCCCAGCTCTCTAAACCAAAATACCCCTTTGAACGTTTAAATATTTTGTTTTTTCATTCATTTTATTCTCTCTAACAATAAGCTGTCATTGAATTGAGGTCAGCCAATTTATATATCTTTGATCCGATTTTTGTGGTGAAATAAATAAATAAAATGCCGGGTAAAGCCTTCCGACACCCCCAAACAAAATTCTCGAAGTGCGAGGTGGGTTAGGGAAAAGAACAGCCCCACCTACACTGAATGTTTGATATTCACATATCTGAGGATTAGTCAAGGGTGGGCTCTACCCTCACCCATCCAAATCGACCTCCGGGGTCAGTTACTGAGTGCGTAAATGCAAAAATCTCAATCCGAATCAAATTTCAATTCATCTCGAAACTTGCGGAATTTTTCACGAATAGCGAGACCATAAAAATTTATGCAAATGAAAGAGAGAGATTCGAAACATCTTCTAAAAAAGGACATTGATTCTCTCTAAGTGAAAATTGAAAGGTTTAATTAAAAATGAATACCATTATGTTGTTAAATCCAACGACTATATTCGTCATAGCGACAACTCCAAAGGTGGATTCGTCATGATAACTCCTAGGTAAAAATCTCAATTCTGAAAAGCCTGAAAAAAAATTCAATTCACGTCAAAGCTTGCTGAATTTTTCACGAATTGAGAGACTAATAATTTATGCAAACGAAGGAGAAAGGTTCAAAACATCTTTTGTAAAATGAGTTCAACACATCTTTAAGTGAAAATAGAAAGGTTTAATTAAAAATTAACACCATTTTAAGCTGTAAAATTTAAAGACCATATTCGTCATGGCGACGACTCCTCGGTTAATCAATGTACATATTATATTATGCCTATATACGCAATATTCATGTTAATTGAAAACACTCCTCTTATCAACTGTGAGTCATGGTTCTCGAATTTAATGCACATTTATCCTATTTTCCTCACCGGAGCATTAAAAAAACAAATTGAAAACCTTTATAATATCCGTATTTTCTTAAGCATTCGAGTTGAATATTTGAAACGAGAAGTCGCATCCACACGAAGAAAATAGCGGCTAAATTGAGTAAATCATATCCTCATTGCAGAATGAAGGTTATAGGTGTTTCTCACTGTCCTGAGAGGTTGAATATTTTTATTCTGGCAACGTGAATAGGACATCTCCGCCAACCTAACGAGCATATTTTTCGCTGTTTCTGGATTGATATACCGATTACATGGTCCTTCTTACCCGGCCAAGTGTTTTTCCTGGGTGTACCCTCAATTCCTGCATGAGTTTTATCCCTCAAAAAGCTGGTCCTCTGCCAGTTCACCAAGAAGGAGATTCATCGATCGTCCCATATATTTCTTACTTCATTCCTCGGAGCACATAAATATCTATGCCAAAGCCTATGCAAAACCAATGCGACGGAAAAATATGTAATAATATCATGAAAAATGTGCTCCATCGTACGTTTCCATTAAATATTCCAACAGAAAACAATTTTCTTGGGTCACACTTCTCAATTACGGGAAAAACTGCTCCTTACAATTACTATTGCAGAATTCAGTACCTATCACTTCTTTCAAATGGTAATTGCGACATGTAAAACTAGTCACTATCTACAAAGTTACCTGAACTAAAGGTACGTGCACAATGAATCTCTTCACACAAAAATATCTTACAATTAATTTATATTTATCAACCTAACATTGAATGGGAATACAATTGAAATTGATTTTAAGGCAAAAAAAAACTAAAAAATTCATTTTATCAAAATTCGTCATTAAAATAGCCTTTTAACAAAATCCAAGCTTTTCTTTCCTTTCCATCTTCTTGCTTTAACAGGGAAACACTCGCTTACCGTTAATCTCACTTTGCCTCGCTAATGTCAATGGAACAGTATAAATAAAGAATTACAATTAGGGTGGTATGACCTCTTAGCTGTGAATGTATTAGGGGCCCGGATTCATTTTTTTGGAACTGCGATATAAGGAAATGAACAATCGTGCGAAAGATCCACAGAGAAAAAATCATTCGCCTTGACCGGGATTCGAACCCGGATCCCCCGATTTCCGGTCGAGTGCTTTAGCAAGTTAAGCTACCGAGGCATCATTCTTCCCAGTGGATATTTTCGGACAGTACCGGACAAGGTGTGGCTGGACTGCTGAGCATATGATGCCACAAGCAGTCCAAATCGTGCGCACAGCGCCACAGCCGGAGAGCAGGCCCGGACATAGAACACGTAGAGGTGTTCGCTCTTGACTAGTTTAAAGTATACCGGGACTAGCCGCGGTGATAACTTTTAAGGGCAGTCCAGTCTTTTATGCTCAGCAGTCCAGCCACACCTTGTCCGGTAGTGTCCGAAAATATCCACAGGGAAGAATGACGCTTCGATAGCTTACCTGGCTAAAGCACTCGACCGGAAATCGGGGGATCCGGGTTCGAATCCCGGTCAAGTCGAATGATTTTTTCTCTGTGGATCTTTTGCACGATTGTGCATTGCGGGTGACCCCGTAAAAGTTATCACCGCGGCTAGTCCCGGTATACTTTAAACTAAGGAAATGAAATTCAATTCCCACGTTCCACACAGAATATTCACCAACAGAGACCATTGGTTTCGATACTGCTACAATCCCATATCGTCAGAGTAGCTGTTATAAAAGTTTTTAGATCGTTCCTTGATAATTCGAAGTATTGAAATCGTGATTGGTCATGATGAATATTCAGTGTGCAACGTAGAAAGTCAATTTTATTTCCCTCCGTTGCTAATATTATAGAGCCATTTTTCGCTTTTAAAGTGCTATGTCATAAAGAGCGAATTCGAATACAGGCAGCACAGTTTTACTGGGAAGTTGCTCGAAGATATACCAACTGCTTCGAACGGTGACGTAGTTGTTATCGCAGAACGGAATGTCATCAGATAACTAACCCGAATTATGGAACAGGAAGTTGTGATCTTCGAAAGTTTATGGCTCGATTTACGAGCTCTTGGGAGAATGAGTAGATCATTTAAACTGATACGAGATGCAAAGGCTGGCGCCGATTTAGACTTCCATTTCCCGGGGCCGGTGCTTGAAACCGTCTCCATAACTAAATCCTCGGGTTAGAGAAAGCACTTTTGAAACTACATGTCTTATTATACCAACTCGGTGGCAAAACGATCGATAAAACTGATTTTGGCCGCATTTAATTTGGTCTACGGCGCCCTTCGCCAGGGATCTCAAGAGAGACTCGGTAGTGAATTACCAATGAACTCTTGCTTTGCTCGAATGTACTTACTTCTTTATTACAAATCCAATTATTTAAGCATTATTAAAATACTTTACCAACTTAGGTGGAATACTTTAATACTGTGTAGCTAACAATTAAGAGCATTCGACCATAAAGTATTTAAGAAGCATTCTGGCAGCCTCCCCTTCCTTCCTGTACTTCCCTCTTAAATGCACCATTAGGACAACACCCTACATTCTATACCTAAAAATCCTATTCTTTTCCTTCCTCTCCCTCATTACCCAAAATTCTTCTCTCTAGCGCTGTTTTCAACATGCCCCCACCCCTATAGGTACTCGCTCCATCCATACCTTCTATCTCATCAGCATCTCATCAAGAAGCTGCCTCTTCTCACCCACCATGTCCAGCACTTCGTCGTTCCTCCTCCTCTCCGTCCACTTCACCTTCTTCATTCTTCATCGAGTCCACATCTCCATAGCTTCCAGTGTTCTTTAGTTCCCCTTTCTAATTGTAATTACATAACGGATAGAGAGTGGCATACAGAGATGTTAACGGTATGTAACAGAGTAACACCCATAAGACTGCAATACACATAATTCACCAGGAGATGTAAAAACTAAAATCGGAGCATGCAATCGGTTTGAATCACAGATTACGATGAGAAAGGTTAAAAAAAATTGAGTGACATAGAAGTTGCTCGGCAGAGAATAGCCAAATAAAACAGAAGATTTGCACGCTCTAGGTCATAAGATATAAGCAACCATCGTGTTCCTTCGCGCATGACGAGGTCGAGTGATCTATTTAATTGTTTCACCCCCTCACCCCCCACCTTTCTATATCCAAGCGTTTATCCTTTCTATTTCGACTCCATTTTTCCATTTACTCCTATTCAAAATGCGTTCCCAATTTTGATTATTTTTTTCCATCCCTCATCTATCTCGCACCATCTCAATCGTAATTTTTCTCCTATTCCTCTCTCCACCTTATAAATCTTTGTTTATAACCCTCAATATGAATAAATAATCATAATAAATCAAATATGAACCTCAATCTTTGTTTGTCATTTGATAATACTTGTAGTATTGGTTTTTCTCATAGTTGTCTACGTTTACTTTACTATTTGTTAACTGTTTTCTTTACGATTACGAATCCGTTGTAATTGGCCTTGTGCTGTTTTCAGTCGAAATTAATTTTTTTAAATACCATTTAAACCTTTATAACCCAATGTTGCTTCTAAGCCACATCAAAAATGTTTAAAACTTTCAGCTCTATTTAGGAGATATCTAAACAAAATATTATTTTGTAGTGTAAATTTTAATGACAAAATATTTAGGTGACGGGATAATTATCATTGAATGTAAATTTTCAAGTTTTCTAAATGAAAAATTTTGAAATTTGATCTCTCCCAGAAACAGCTCTGGGTTAGAAAGAGTTAAGAGAATTAAGAGGGGGAAATTGAAATTAGTTGCACGATTACAAAAGAAATCTTTCCGCTGTGAGTCACAACCATGGCAAATGAAGAGTTTCGTAATTCTGTATTTAACATCATCAACCTAGCGTACAACGTAAGTTTCTCTTTCCGTAGGGACACTGAGTGCATCGAAGCGTACTACCACGTAAACACATAAAATTATCTCATGTTATCTCGCTCTCAGAACGCAATTCATACGAAATACCATAAGGTAACCACACATCAGCTATTAGAATTTTTTTGCAATTCAGTTGAGCTTGCATCAAATTCGTGCCTATAACAGAGTGTATGCCGTTGGACGAATTGGCACGCCTAGATTGGCATTAATGGGATAATTTCACGGCTGTAAGTGAAAGCAACCTGCGCATATTAAGATGGATAGATCATGCTTCGAGAGCCGGTACTCGGCTAGCGTATGACATGCACCTAAATGGGAGTTCCACCCTCTGACGAATGACAGGGATAAGCCGCACAGTGCCCTTACTTTCTCGCGTGTTATCGACAAGGACTTCAAGATTTACGCTCCTCGATCGCTCTCATTAAAGTTTCTGCACAAATCAACTCTTCCTCGTTCCACTCTCGAACGTGATTCACCTAGCCCATTATCGTGGCCTCCTCACTTTACAGCCCGCGCGAAATTCCTTCAAATTTTTCTACACTCCGAATCAACTATCACCAATCATATGTTTACTATTTTATTTATTTATTTCACCACCAAAAACTCCACAAAGGCTTTTACAATGGCTGTTACTCAAATAAATAATAGCTAAAAGATAACAAACAATAGCACAATAAATAAAAACTAACAAAGAACAAAATTTTTTAAACGTAAGAAGGGGCACTATGGATTAGACAATGGTGAATTATTCAGATAGCATTTTAAGGAGGATTTGTAACTAGTGGCAGAGGAAAAAAGTCCAGGGAAGGGATTTTTGAAGCCATGGAGTTCAATAAGGATGGGATTCAGTAGAACAGAGAGCGTTGAGAGATGGAAAGGCAGAATTGCGGAGGTGAAGCAGAGAGTTATTTCGTAAGGGGCGAGGAGGAACATGAAAAAGGAAAAGAGGGAGAATTTCGTTTGTACGGAGACAACCGCTAAAGATTCTATGCAGAAACATGAGATCAGATGAGACACAACGGCTAGTTGTGTTAGAGATCCTGAGGGAGGAAAGGATAAAGTCACAGGTATAATATCTGAGTGTGGGTATTCGATGGCGGGCTACAACAAGAAAGAAGTTGAAAGGACGGTTGAGCAAGTTTAAAGTAGGGGGCAGGGGGTAGGCAGGACTAATACAGTACAATCTCTGTAATAAGCGCCTTGCGTTAATCCAACACGTCCAGTAATTCGGCGTGCAGTGCTGGCGACCGACCTTCAGCCAATATAATTTCGTCAGTTTTAAATAAAATATTTATCAATACATGGTACGTATTTGTTTTATTATTATGAATGTATGTAAGGGTTCTTACGGGTGTTCTAATAGCTTAATTAAGAAAAAAGTAGCTAAATAACACAACGAATTCTATGCAATGAGCACTCTATTGCAGTTACATCCCGAATGAATGTTTATTTATTTTTAAACATAAGAACTTCATATCAGCAATATAAAACGACAAATATAAAATAAAAACATGATAAAACTATAAAATAATAAAATAAAAACGATAAAAGCTAAACCATATAATAATGAATTATGACGTCATATATGCACCTTGACTCACACTCAAAGCAGTAGGGTTCACTAAATATATTCAATTGCGAAATTATCCATTAAAAAGTTTTTTTTGTGAATTCTGTTTGTTTCCTGTTCGTTTCCAATGATCCGGCATTTTTGATAATACCTACGGCTACACCATGGCTATATAGGTGTCGGATTGAGATTGCACTGCACTATCATGCGATGACATGAAAATGACTTTTCTCTAGCGAAACCATTCATAAACACGCCCTCCCCAACGTAGTAGGTGCATAAAATAATTTCAGGGATACAAACTGTTGCCTATGAAATAATTTATCCCTTTCATTTCAGCTGGAGGTCCATTAAGTGCGTGACGTGATTTTGGCGATTTTTAGCCCATACTACATCTGGAGTATGCTCCTATACGGAAGTGAGGCATGGACAATGACCGCAGCGGAGAAAGCAAGGATAGAGGCCTTTGAAATGTGGTGCTACAGAAGAATGATGAAAATCAAATGGATCGACCGAGATAGTAACGAGGAAGTCCTTAGAAGGGTAGGAGAGAAGAGAAGCTCTTAAAATCCTTCTTAAGAAGACGGACAACCTTATAGGCCACATCTTGAGACATGATGGCCTGATGAAGACAATCGTCGAAGGACAAGTGGAAGGCAAGAATGGAAAAGGAAGACCCCGAACAAAATATATGGAACAAGTAAAGAGAGATGTGAAAGAGAAGAAATACGTAGGTGTGAAAAGATTAGCTGATAGGAGAACTGAATGGAGAGCTGCGTCAAACCAATCCTAGGATTGTTGACCAGTGATGACGATGATGATGATGAGTGAGATATGTTGTGATTTGCCCCCTCCCCCTCAAATCTCACGCGAGATCGTTCAAAAATCCGTATTTTCAGTGTAGATACGTGAATATTTGCTTCGTTGCGTTTGATTTATTAAAAAATCAAATTTATTTATTTTTATTCTAGATTATTTAAGACTAGTATTTTAAATTACTGAGATCGCAACTTTACACAGTTTCTCGCGGGAAAAGAATTACGTGATACTATAAGCCAGTATCCTCGACCCTCCCCCTACATGAGATTGGGTGAGAACCGGCTTCATCCTCTTTCCTACTAAACGTAATTAATGGATGCCCCCTTGTGGGTTGAACCCTGTGTGGGTTCAATGAACAGATACGACAATCCCGCTACGACATGAACCCATTTTATTTTTTATTTTGGTATGCTTGATTTGTCTCTTCTATTTAAAGAGATCTTCCTTGATTCAACTTTCATGTCATCATTGCCGTGACAGTCGGCAATTGATTTCATGATGTTTACGTTTCCAGTGGCGCAGCAAGGGGGGCTTTTGTGGGATAAACCCCCAGAGCTCAAAGAAATTTTTAAGTTTAATCCATTTTACTTCATTGGATTGATATTACTAATAGTATAATGTAAGGATTGATAAAATATCCCTCAAAAAGCCGTAAGACTCACCATTTTGAACCATTTATCGCAAAATTCCGCAATTTATTAGTATCGCACCTACCGTTTATGCTGGTGGGTATTCCATAACCCCCACACACCCCGGTATTAGTTGCACCTAAACCTCCCCCAGCCTTAATTCCTAGCTGCGCCCCAGTATGTTTCTACTGCATTCTTCATGAGCCCGTAGTCCCTTCGAATCTGTCACATGAACTTAACGCAGCAATAACAGACAGATCACCGTCGATTTGTCACGCGGGAGCGGCAAATTACCATCAGTCACAAACGCTCCGTTAATCACTTTGCATTGGCGTCCAATATCCCAGGATCAATTTCAGCATCCGCCAACCGGCTCGATAGCTCTTCGTCCACGTTCAACACCTACATCCCACACACACACACTCTCGTCCTTCACACAGCAGGTGCGAACACTATACTATCTCGCTAAAACAAGCATGCCCGCTATCGTGATTGTATCATCATCATTCCCACATCGGAGAGCTGTTATATCATCATCATCATCACTGGTCAACAATCCTAGGATTGGTTTGACGCAGCTCTCCACTCAGTTCTCCTATCATCTACATCTACATAATACCCTGCGAACCACCTCTAGGGTGTTAGGCAGGGGGTGATCAATCACCAGCATGCAGCATACATTTGGACTCCCACATGCACACCACACCGTCCAAAAAACGTCCCGTATAATAACAAACTATACTACTATATGATGTTAGAAATAGAATATAGAATAGAAATTCAGAAACATGCATTAAGTTTTACATAGGTTGGTAAGCTACACTACAAGTCATGCAATCTATTTACGAGTTCTATTACTGCCGTTATAATCTCTTATCGATCGTGGAAAAAATGACATTCGGAATCTGTCTGTTCTGCAATCTATCTCTCTTATTTTATTTATATGATCTGATCTTCCGTAGTACGTTGGCGTCCGGTTATGGTTAACTTCGTCACAAAAGACACTGCTCTTGAATTTATCTAAAAGGTTTAGTCTATTTTTCAATCTACGGTCCGACAGAGATTCCCATCCGAGTTTATCTAAGAGGTCAGTTACACTAACAAGACTATCGTAACGACCTTTCACATACCTGGCAGCTCTTCTTTGCACGCGTTCTAACTCTGTTATTAAGCCTTTTTCATGAGGGTCCCAAACACTGGCTGCGTATTCCAAATGTGGTTAAACGAGGGAAAAGTAGCTAATTTCTCTCACTTTGTCGTCGCACTTTCCTAATATTCTTTTAACAAAACCCATTTTACGATTAGCTTGTCCGGTTATTTCTCGAATATGTTTATTCGCTTATCAGCTAATCGTTTCACACCTACGTATTTCTTCTCTTTCACATCTCTCTTTACTTGTTCCATATATTTTGTTCGAGGTCTTCCTTTTCCATTCTTGCCTTCCACTTGTCCTTCGACGATTGTCTTCATCAGGCCATCATGTCTCAAGATGTGGCCTATAAGGTTGATCCGCCTTTATTTGAGGTTTTCATGAGGCTTCTCTCTTCTCCTACTCTTTTTAGGACTTCTTCGTTACTAACTCGGTCAATCCATTTGATCTTCATCATTCTTCTGTGTCACCACATTTCGAAGGCCTCTATCCTTGCTTTCTCCGCAGCAGTCATTGTCCATGCCTCACTTCCGTATAGGAGCATCCAAATGTAGGTTCTTATAAATTGTTTCTTTACTTCCATATTCAAGTTTCCCGCTGTAAGCAGGTCTCTCTTTTGGTGGAATGCTCTCTTCGCCTGGACTATTCTGCTGATAATTTCTTTCTTACTTCTCCCGTCACTAGTTATTCATCCACCTCTATCAGTTTTTGCTTCCCGATTTATATACTGCAGCTTACAGCTGTTATATACATCTACATAATACCCAGCAAACTGCCTAAGAGGCATGTAGCAGGGGGTGTTATCCACCAGCCGTTTACAAATAAAAAGGAAGTGCTCTAAGGAAATTACGACTAGCATTTATTATTGCTTTACGTTTAGGAGGAAAATAGAATTCCCCTATCCATCCGTTCGGCAAAATATCTCTCTTAATGTATCGCTTCTGTCGGACCTGGAAATATAGTGGGGCTCTATTATTATGTTCCCCGTGTCGCTCTCAAAGATATCAATTCTCCACTCTTCAAGCAATCTAAGCCTTGCGCGCAGCCTCCCGAGCCTCCAGCGGCTCCCAGCCTAATTCGCTTAACATCACCGCAACGTTGCCTGTACCCCCGTAGCAGTCGGTATCATCAATAATCACGTTAAAACTCCCATACACATCACAATCGCCGTTCTAGGCGAATTGATCCTTGTGACAAATTATTATTGCATTAAGTAAATATTCAGCTGTTTATTTAATTTATTTTTCATTTATTTCCCCAAAACCGCACAAAGGCATTGGCTGATCTACATAAATATATAACAAGCTAAACATAATACAATCCATAAAAAACAAAATATTTAAACGGAGAGTTAAGAGAATAAGAATTGTGGGTCAGAGAATGATGTATTGTTCAGGCGACATTTTAGGGAGGATTCGAAAATAGTGGTACACAGAAGAAAAGGAGTACAGAGAGGATATTTTGAAGTGAGGGAGTTAAACAAGGAGATGATTTAGTTCAAAAGGGAGCATTCAGAGATGGAAAGACATAATCGGGGAATGTGAAGCAAAGAGTTATTTACGTAAGGAGCGAGGAGGAACATGAACAGTTATTAAAATAGATAAAGGAAATAAATTGATGATCGAGACCTGAGCATTGTGCAAATAAGCATTGACGTTCAAGGCATTTAAGTAGAATACGCCTTTCTCCGCATATGTCTCTGCCTTTTAAACTGATATTTCATGTCATATTTATATCCAATTATTTGAAAATCGACAAATTTCTCCTTTGAAAAAATCATGTAGGATGGAACGACATCTTTCCCTCTCCACATAGTAGACCACACATCATTTTTTAAATTTTTTGTGCCATCCACCCGTATTATTAACAATGACATAGCGAAATTGCAGCTTTAGGTAAATTTTATTTATGCATATTTTTATTAAATGTGACAAATGAACGCAGAAAAGCTGTTAAAAATTAGTTTTTTTTATTTTAATTAAAAATGAAGGGAAGCGAAATGAATTATTCCCCATGGGCCAGTTAAAAAAAAAAACAAGGCCACTCAACGTTCTTTCGGGTGATGCATGGTGGAACAATTAATTTTTTTAATAAAAGAGAAAGTAGCGATGCCACTACAGTTTCTAAAACCCAAGGTGGTTTATAAAAATAGATCGCCATAAATGAAACGTACATGTGCACCATTAGATAAGGACATTTGAGGAGGGGGTAGTGGTCATATAATATTAAAAACAGGCCTAAAAAGTTAATATCTATGTAACACTTACCACTTCAAGGGTAGAGGACTTCGAAATGTGATAGTGCAGAAGAATGATGAGGATGAAATGAATCGACCGAATTAGTAATGAGGAAGTTCTAAGATGAGTAGAAGAGAGGAGAAGCCTCATTAAACTTTGATGGGGATCGGGTTGGTGTTGGCTTCTCACCCCGTGAGCTTGGGTTCAAATCCCGGCGGTGGCCGAGAATTTACAGAGACTGCTCGATCTCCGCTTAAATGTTGTGTGGAGGACATTTCAAACGCAACACTCCGTCCGTCGGATGGGACGTTAAACCGTGGTCCACTTGGTGCCTTCTGTGAAGAGCAAGCTAATGCCGACGCCGGGTTTCTCTCTACCCTTCCTTCTATACCATTCCATATTGCACAAATAACCTCAGCTGTCGGTCGCCTCCTCCAAATACCATACCATACCTTTTTGTCTCCTCCGTATCTCATCTAGATGCATCCTCTATTCACCCACCAAGCCTAGCCTAGAAAACCTTGATGGCCTGAAGAAGAAATCGTCGTGGGACAAGCATATGGCAAGAACGGAAAAGGAATACCTCGAAAAAAATACATGGAACAGATAAAGAAAGGAGTGAAAGAGAAGAAATACATAAGAGTGAAAATATTAGCTGATATGAGAATTGAACGAAAAGCCGCGTAAAATCAATATTAGGATTGTTGACCTATGATGTACACTACCCACGACTCCATTAAATCTTTGAGATATCGCTCGTATATTAAATTCACTAGGATAGGAGTAGGAAAAGAGATAAATCACATAAAACGCTTTTTTGCAATATGATGTTGGAGAATTGTAACACATAGGGTTTTCATTGAATGATTCTAATTCCACTAAGGTGAGCTTTAAGAAGGTTCTTCCCCTAGCGGTGCTTTATCTAGCATTTATGTACTTTCTTTCTCGACAATGGAAAATCTTGACTCTCATACGTGAAAGTTTCAGCATCCCTCTTTTAAAAGAAAAGATTTTTCCTGTCTCTTAGGCTTATGAATATAGAGAGTTGATCTGGTGAAAATCTAACATAGTGTTCACTAAAACTTACGAGGAATTTTTCACAAACAATAAGACTCAGATCTCAATCTGTGGATATAATATTTTTCTCGGAAACTTCTCCCAACACAGTTTACTGTTCTTGAGAAATATGTAAGGTCCTTTGAAATTCAAACTATTTTAAAACTAACGTTAAACCTACAACATTGGGTGGTTCAAACTAAATAGTTTAAAAGCTACTAAGCTGTTATCTAGCACCAAAGGATACTTGAAGACGACTGACGGACGTTATTTCTTCAGTTTTTTTTTCTTTTTCTTCTTGCAAGTTAATGAAACATTTGAGAGTACAATTCTAGCAAAATGAGCACAAAAAAGAAGTTCTATCTGAGATATATAATGTATTAATATTTTTATGATTGGAAGCCATTTTAAATTTATCGGAAATTATAGCAAGTGGCCCGTTTAACTTTTATTGAGATAAATACGATTCACAGTTTTAAATTTCTCAAGGATGACTTTAAAAATGATAGAATCATGAATCGGATTGTTCACTGTCATGTCCATTCATTTACATTTCAAGGGCTATGAAATGCAATTTTGTGACCATCTAATCATGATCGGATTCAGCATCAAGTTTGGAGGGGGTTCATGACCCTTGTGACCCCCCAAAATCCGCCACTGCCTCTAATTTTTTGCGCAAGACATTGAATACAGAATACCTCTAGCGACAAGTGTTGATAGCTCATAAACATACGAACAAGTTTCTTCCACGGCATAAAAAACACATACGTTGAGTCTTCCGCAAATCATCGATAAAACTGAAAGGAGCTCAAATTGGCCGTCAAACAATAACACAATAGCCTCCCACAAACTCTCCAAAGGGCAAGTTAAATAAATATATGTATTGTTACAGATATCCATCACATATTCATTCCAAGAGAGAGTTTAATTGATTATAACTTCCAATTCTACCACAGATTAAGAGTGACCTATGGTACAATGCTGTACTCTTATCTAAGGGACATAATAACTTAAGTATTTAATGAGTTTGTTGATATCCAATAAGGATTTGTTTAGTTATAGTTGCATTTATAAAGATAAAATTCTTGTTAGCCAAACTGCAAATGCCAAATGCTATTGACATCTTGCAGATTGTCTGATGCAGTGTGGAGAAACAGGTAGCTAAGTAGTCCATGCAGCAACAAGCGCGAATAAATAAATTCCTTAACCAAACATTACAAAGCCAGACATCAAACATCAGAGTGAAGTTTCCACGGTTGGCGACGCCGAAATTGAAATCGAATTTTCGATCGGCTGGCGGTGGCGTCCGACCCTAAAACCTCTCTATTTCTCCAGCGATTCCCTGATCTTCGCCCAGGGTGCACTCAACAATAGGCAACACAAAGCAATTTTTTTCTCCAGAGGTCTCACAGAGGTCGTCTCTATCTAATACTCGAGGAACAGGGTCGGTCCTTCTCTCACAAATGGGAGTGGGACATATTTTGAAAATATCATTCAGCGTCGTCTTTTGGAGCAAAATTTCTCAACGCAAATAACCTCTGACGTATGTAGTACATCAAATTCCTAGGTACAATTAATGGATTGGATACACAAACAAGGAAATTAAAATAGATAAATATAACTTAGATGACACTGAAATTCGATGCAGAAAAGCAGTTGTAAAGCCAGAACATTTAAAGAGAACGCTGATGCCGAGAATAATGATGTTTCCTGTATTAGATGGTTCATGAATGTAAATATTGTGGGCCAACCTACTTGAGGCATTTCATCACCAACAAAATTTGCCAAAGTGTAAAAGAATGTATTCAACAAAAGCAAACAGGCGGTAGTTATCCGAAAGTATAACGGAACAGACTTACGAATAAATAAATTTTCAAGAATATATAGTAGAATTTAGAATTAGTGCACGATATATATACCTCAGACTATGATGGAAAAACAATAACATTGAGTAAGCTACAGGTTTTTCAAGAAAATGAATTATCCAGGGGTATAAAAAACAGTGACCACAAAATAAGGACCGAAATTTCGTTTTCCATCTCTTGTATCTTAATTTAACATCTTTAAAAGTAAGTTAACAGCACTAAATAAGAGATAATACGATTTATTATGGAAAATTATCACCTCTTAGTTCAAATATTAACGTTCAACAATGGTTTCATTTTGGAAGTTCCATAGAAAATTGAAATTGTTGACATTTTTGCGAAAGCAGTGCAACTACGACCGCGAGCTAACTTGTAATGAGTGCGAATTAAAACTTTATTTTTGCCATTTAATTAATGACTTTATTTTTCACGGGCCTTCTCGGAATGTTCATTCACAGCACGAATATTACAAAAGAGGATCCTCAAGTCGGCCTCTAAATATTTTGTCAACCACCGCGCATTTAAATGGGTTTAAAAAAGCCACCACTCGCGTCGCTGACGGACAAATTGATCCGAGTTTCATTGGGAAACAAGGTATAATTAGGGGCGTTTACCGAAATTTATATACATATAATGTGATATACCATAAGTATAACTTTTCAATGATATTCCTCGCAATTACAAACATTATTCAAACTAAACTCCGTCTTTCTCTCTCCCAGATATTTATTTATTTAATCCAGCCCAAAAACAGCACGAGGCCAATTACAGAGGGATCACAATAACAGGAAAAACAATGTAATAATAACGTAACCAATAACGAACAAAGAATATTCAACAGTATTTACAAAAAAATAACAAAGAATAGTAAACTTCATCGGGTGGTGCGAGGAATAGGGGGAAAATTACGATAGTCACTTTTTTACAGACTCCCTACCTTTTTCGATGCCATTTCGACTGCTCACCCTTCGCTGGATCTTTTAATGCTCATCAGATCATTCAAGAGGCAGCTTCGAAAAGACATCTTATGAATCTTGTTTTTATATTCTTTTTTATTTTTTTGTAGTTTATATTTGTCAAAGCTGCAGATTTAAAGTTTTCTATTCAAAGTAAAGGCATCTTTATTTTTTTCAGCCCACAGGCATACATTTTGAAAGGGAGTCGAGTCATGAGGGAAAAAGGCGAGTTTTTCCTCTCTCTTCTTTTCACTAGATTGCGCGCCGAAGGCGCGTTTAAAGCCGTTCCGGTAAAGCGATGTTTACCCCTACCAGCCAGTTTACAATACAATAATTTTGGGCGCAGTTGTATATGTTGTCGGGGTAGTGTGTTGTTTGTGTTAGCAGAAACTTACATATTAAACATCAAAATACACTAAGCTACATACATCTTGCAATTTCTTTTACAGAAGAATGATGAGTACAAGGTAATTAAAACGGAGTTGGAAAGAACGTCCACATTTGTAATGGGCTCTTTTGATTTTTTTTTTCCTCCTCTGTTGAATACGTTTTATTTTTTCATTGTTTTTAATAGTTTTTATATATATTTTTTTTTTTATTGGCCCCTTTTTTTTTCTTTTTAGTTAGTTTTTTTTTTCATATTGGTTTTGTTGCTTTGTTAATTATTATTATTTATTTTATTTTTTTTCTTTTTGTTCTTTTTTATATATATATTTTTTCTTTCTTTTTTACTGT
This sequence comes from Ischnura elegans, assembly GCF_921293095.1. Taxonomy (NCBI): domain Eukaryota; kingdom Metazoa; phylum Arthropoda; class Insecta; order Odonata; family Coenagrionidae; genus Ischnura; species Ischnura elegans. The sequence goes on from NC_060248.1 coordinate 106,823,095, forward strand.
GGACACACAAAACAATGCTAACCTAGCAATACTAATATCTAGAAGAAGGAAAGATATAGGATAGACTCATAGAAGAGTAGCTTGTTGAGGCAGTCTGTATGTTGTTGGGATTGTAGGATCGTAATTCCAGATGTCTGTAAGGAGAGTGTTGTTTGTTTCCCTGAGCCTGGACTTAAAGTTTTTTACTAGTTTGTTGATAAATTCTCCAATGGACGGAACACCGTGAGCGCAGCGAATATCTTTGGTCCTTGTGAGTCGGGAGAGGTTAAGTAGAAGGCGGAGGGATTTATTTTGGAAGGATTCCAGTTTATCTCTGATGGATTTATTGTTAGCGAAAATCTCGCAGCCGTAGAGTAATGAAGGACGGACTATTGCAGTATAAAGCCGGATTCTAGAAGAATGCGGTAGCGGGGAGGATGAGGAGCAAAGGGAATAAACCGCTTGCCGTGCCTTGATGGCTTTAGCAGTACTGTATTTTAAGTGGGGTAGGAAGGTGAGTTTGCTGTCCAGATAGACGCCGAGGAATTTGTGTGATCGGGCTCTTGGTATACGGATTTTGTTGATGTGTGGTTGTGTTTGTGGGCCGAATTTTTTTCTGCGTGAAAAGTGTATGTGTGTGCTTTTGGAGGCGTTGATGCGAATCTTCCAGAGATTCGTCCATTTATGGATTAGTCTAAGGTGAGTGTTGAGTTTGCCTATGTTTGTATCTCCCTTCCATGATGTAGCGGCAATTGCTGTATCATCGGCGTACATGTGGAGCGATGTTTTGCGTGTGGAGGGCATGTCGTTTACATAAATTGTAAAAAGGAACGGGCTGAGGATGGAGCCTTGAGGTACTCCAGCTTCCATGGGTCGCAGAGATGATAACGTTTTGGCTTCGGCGACTCGGAATTGACGGTTGTGCAGATAGGAATTGATGAAAAGAATATCTGAGGGAGGGAATTTCAGGAGGTGAAGTTTGTACAGGAGGCCTTTATGCCAAACTCTGTCAAACGCTCTTGCAACGTCGAGGAAGACCGCGTCAGTTGTGTAGCGGCGGTTGAAACCGTGGCTGATTTTTTCCACTAGTCTGAGGATTTGGTGGGGCGCAGACATTTTGCGCCGAAAACCAAGCTGATCAGGTCGGATGAGGCTGTTTGCGGAAGAGAAAGATTCGAGGCGGGACAGAATAAGAATTTCGAGAATTTTTGAAAGATTAGAGAGTAAGGAAATGGGACGAGAGTTTCCGGGGATTTTTGGATCTTTGCCTGGCTTTGGGATGAGGATGACTTTGGCTTGTTTCCAAGCAGCGGGAATATATGGGGCAGAGTAACAGTGGTTAAAAAGATCAGTGATTGCAGAGAGAAAATTTGGGGAACGGCTGGCATATTTCAACTGGGAGTTGGAAATGTTATCCAGCCCGGGAGCTTTCTTGACAGGAAGAGTGTTAAGAATATTGCGGACTTGAGAGGGATTGGCGATGGTAGTGAAAGTGGAGGAGGGGGGAAGGTTATTGTAGAATGAGTTTATTTGGGGTTCTATTGGAGAAAGTGAGGAATCAAGGGATGTTGTTTGTTGAAGATGATCAGCTTGGATTTCGACCTTCTGGGCGGGATCGAATATCAAGGTTGAGTTGGAGGAGATTGGATGGAATAACTGTTTGTCCGTGCGTTTGAGAGCGCGGATGGTATTCCAGATTGGTTTCTTTTGGGGATCAGTCGGATTTTCTAGGGTAAGTGTTGAGATGTGGTTCTCCCAGAGTCTTATGCTATATTTTTTAATTTCTTTTTTCACAGAGTTTGCGAGGTTATTATAGATGGTTTTGTCGGAAGGGATCCTGAACTGCTGCCATACACGACGAGCGGTGTTACGGCGTTTGATGAGGTTGACTAAGTACTGTGGAAATCTGTCTGGCCTTTTGGCGCGGGGAATAAATGTACGGGAGGCGGAAGTTTTGGCCGAATGAAGTGCAGTGGTGATGGCTTCTGTTTGTTTTTCTATCAATTCCGGCGTGGGATTGGATATTGGGGGGAGAGTAGAGAGAGAGTCATTTAGAAACGTGACAAATTTGTCCCAGTCTGTGACAGTAAATTCGGAGGGCAGTAGCGTAGTATTCGTTAAGGGAATGGAAAATGAAAGAGGTAGATGATCGGAAGTGAAAGAATAGATTAGAGAGGGAGTGAATTGGATGGGAAGATTGGAGGAGAAGCCGAAATCGATAACATCGCTGGAACGGGGAGCATAGTGTGTGGGTTGGAGTGGAGAGAGAGGAAGGAGGTTTCTGTTTTTGACGTAAGAGTACAGGATTTTTCCATTTTTGTCGATTCTATTGCTGTTCCAGTACGGATGTTTGGCATTCCAATCGCCGAAGTATATTCCGTTTGAAGCGGAGAACAGGTTATCAAGGTGGTCTTTGGTGATAAGTTTATTTGGCATGTGATATACTGTGTAAATGTTTAAGGGACCGGCTTGAGTGTGTACCGATACACCAAGAGCTTCGAACACTTCTGGAGTGGGGGAGTTCAGGAGGGAATGGGGAATGTTACTTCTGATTAGGATTGCAACTCCTCCGCCTCGGCGTGTGTTGCGGTCCAGTCTGTATATGTTAAAGTGTGGAGAGAAGAAAGAACGAGTCGGGTTTAGGTGTGTTTCCTGCAAGAGTATGATATCTATGTTGTTGTCTACGGCGTACTGAAGGAGTTCGTGTTTTCTAGTCAGTACGCCGTTGCAGTTCCAAGAGATGACCTGTAAAGAGTGTTTGGTGGTATGGTGTTGGTTCATGGCGAGGGCTGGAGGAGAAGCATTTGGGAGAGAATGTAGGTTTTTCTCTCCTCAATAGTTTGGAGAGAAGACAGGTGGGAATTGATGCTGTTGAACCATGAGAATAGGTCATTGGTTTCGGGTTGGTCGGTGGATGATAGTGAAGGGAATTCATTTGGATTGGTGACAGCAGCGAACGAGCGGGTTAGTGGAGCGGGTTGCGGAGCAGTTTCTAAGTTTTTGCGGCGGGCAGCCATGGCTGCTTTTGCCGCACGAAATTTTTCACAGCCGCGGTAGCTGGCGGTGTGATCACTGCCACAGAGAGCACAAGTAGCCGGAGTTTGTGTGTCTGTCTTTGGACATTCGTAGGAGAAGTGTCCTTGGGCGCATCGTACGCATTTGGGCGGCTGATTGCAGAAGTTTTTTGTATGGCCGAGGGCCTGGCATCGATGGCATTGCACAGGTTCAATTGCCTTTTTAAAATTATCAATGCTGATTTTCAGTCCGGCTACATATCTGGTTTGAATGAATTTGGCAGCGTCGATGGAGGAGTCTGTGATTACGTGGACTACTTGTGTAGGGTATTTCGGGACTGACGGCACTCCCCTGTCGCGCTGTGTGGCAGAGGGCCGGGTTGAATAGATACGTTTGCAGGATATTATGGGGAAGCCTAGGTTCAAAAGATCTGATTTGATTTGCTCGTCCGCCACGGAGGTGAGGGTACCGCGCAGAGCGAATTCTCGGCGTCTGTTCTCTGGCAGGCAGTAGGTATTGTATGGAATGTTCATTTCTTTTAGAATCCTCTTGGCTTCATTAAAATCAGGGACAGAGCTGCATTTAATGACGGCAGCAGATTTTGAGGTAGCATGAGATATTGGTGGAGATTTACAGAATTTAAGCAATTTTGCGTGAAGGGCGGACCAATTAGTGGTATCAGAGATAATGATTGGAGGAATTTTGGCTTTGGTAGGAGGAGAGGGGATGTTTACAGATGGAGTAGAGGTTGACGGGATGGCAGCGGGAATGGAATTGGTTGAAGGTGCAGATGGAATAACAGTATTTTCATTAGGTTCGGTACTATTGAGTGCAGGCTGGATTATCTGATCAGTTTCCGTTTCGCAAGTCGTTGCCAGAATGGAATACTTATTGCTGACAGCAATGATAGGAGTAACTGAAGTGACTTTACGTCTGGTAGAGATATTTTCGTCCAGGCTCTTACATTGGGAGTGCGCATGACTGAACTGGCTGGCAGGAGTAGCACGGCTTTCTGTTTGCTCGAGAGCAGGAGACTGCTTGATGGCTTTTGATAGGCCTGAGGGGCCGGGTTGTGAGGCAGCAGGCTGAAGAGTAGATTTTACTTTTGTTTTATTCCGTGTAGTTCTGGGGCTAAACTTATTGGAGTTTTTCTCTGTTATAACCGGGCATGGCGCTGGCGTCTTGGAAGAGACGCGCTGTGGAGCGGCTTCTGGTCCCGCGGAGGATACTGCCAGGCGGAGTTCAGGAATGGTCCTCTTTAGGACCGCGGCCGCTTTCGATGACTTTTGCCCTAGTCTGGCTGTTAGGCGCGTGATTTCGGCGAGGATTGCCGCTGTATCATCGTCTTCCGGCGCCGCCGATTCCGTGGGGGAGTCGGCGACGTCGGTTTTGGCCGCCATTGCGGCCTCTTTGGCGGGGGAGGGCAGGGGAGGGGCCTAATTCCCTAACGAGGGGACCCGGCCGTTTCCCCCGGACTGTGCAATGAGCGATGCTAACGGCTCAGAAGGGTGTCCGGGGTAGCGGCCGAGAGCGACCGGGGATGGTTGCCGTGCAGAGGGGGCGACACCCGAGGGTGAGAACCGCAGTGGCCGAGCTCGAAATTAGGTACAAACTCGGCCAGCCGCGGCCCCCCGGTTGATCCCTTATGGCAACGGGAAGGGACTGAAGAGTTCTCCGATGATTTTGATTGAAGTGCGAAAATGGCCCTCTTTAGGTCCTACGGCCTTTCCTCTTGCCGCCTTCTACGGTGATGACGGACGCCGGCGATGGGAAGACGACGCGCAGATGGTGTCGGCCGATGACTGGAAGCCGCCGGGCGCGGTCTCGGCGGCCCGAGCGACTCGGCGCCGGTTGACGCGGCTCCCTCGACGTTGTCCCTCGCTGATGCTCCCTCGTTGGCGGCGTGCCGCGTCCAAGAGCCCAAGCCGTGACCAAGCAGAGGAGAATAATCAGTAAATAAGCAATGGAGCTACCCCAACAAGCATTGAATAATCATTCAGAGAAGCGAGTTTTTCCTCCTCGTCCTTGTCCTTTTCATCTCTCCCTACCAGCGGCGGCGGCGGTGGTGGTGGTGCCCTCGTGTGCAGCTGAAGGATATGAGCGTTGAGGGAGAGAAGCAGAATCCGAGGAAATTTCCACTCACACGAATGCACCCACCAGGGAGGTAGGTGCGGGGGAGGAAAAAGGGGGGGGGAAAGAAAATGGAGGAGGGCATATAACCTTCTGGGGCGGAGCACTGTTGGACGACGGTACACATTTATATTTCTCTCATTTTTTTTCGCAAGGCGAGAGAGAAGAAGTCTATCGCTTATAGGAGGAGGCAGCAATACAAGTGTCTGCGGGAGGGGGGAAGGAAGGCAATCCCCCCCCCCCCCCGGATTGATGGCTGGGCGTTAGCTCCTTGCTTTTGCGGCGGAGACGATACGAAACAAAAGAAAAAAAACTGCGCGGCAGGAGTCGAGTATTATACTGCGGGAGGGACACCCATTTCTAAGGTGCTATACGACTACGCGAAGATATTTTTCCAATCCTCTTTCGCTCCCGCGACTGATCGCATAAAATATCGACGGTGAATCACGAGATTGACTTCGAGGTAGAACTAAAGCCTCGGCTACACGATATATTAACTCGTACAAGTTAGGTCTAAAGGTATGAACGCGTGAATGAACACGAAAATGTGCCGTGTCACCGACTAACTTAATGAATATCTCATTGTCCCACCAAGTCACGCCCAAATCAGTTGATTTAAGACGAAGCAAGTTTTAAGAAAGCGCGTAAAAAGAGACTAAGACTCATGTAGTAAGATTTTTGGAAGTCTGAGGTCAACATAGAATTTTTCGACGTGCGAAAATAGAACCCGTCCTAATTTCATGCATTCATGTCCATGCTCCGTTTCGGTCCACCAAAATCGCACATGAATTCACACTTTAACTAGTACGTGTTAATTAAGCGCGTAATAATGGCTTAATACTACGGGAGGGACACCCATTTATACGGCTCTATAAGACCAAGCGAAGATATATTCCAATCTTCTCTCGCAATCGCGACTTATTATTAAAGTATTCTACCGATTAAGGTAGGTTTCCATGAAGTACTTGAGAATAATTTTGGGATCCTCCCTCCCCATCAACCACTTCCCTCTTCAATTCACAATAAGGCCTACTCCCTTTCATTCTATTCTAAAAATCCTGTTCTTTTCCTTCCCCTCCCTCGTTTCCCTAGCATTCTACCCTCCAACACTGTTTTCAACATCCCCTCCTCGCTATGTACTCCTCCCATCCATACCTCCTGTCTCCTCCGCATCTCATCTCAAAGCTGCCTCTCCTAACCCACCATGTACAGCACTTCATCGTTTCTCCTCCTCTACGTGATCGCATAAATTATCGATGAGGATGCTTTCGAGTAGAACTAAAAAGCGGTACTAGTAGTTCTGGCTGCTTCAAGAAAAGAAAATAGTTAACGATGAAGATTCGACTCGAAACAAATGAGAAAAAAACTGCGCAGCAGGAGTATAATGCTTAGGGAAAGACACCCATTTCTGTGGCGACAGCGCGAAGATATTTTTCCACCCTCTCCCGACTGATCGCATAAAATATCGACGCTGAATGTGTAGAATGGCTTCAAAAGGACTAAAAAGCAGTACCGGTATTTTCCCCCCTTTACGAAAAGAAAGAGTTACCATATGGATGAATTATCAGCCTCACGAAGAGATTGGACATTAGCACCCTGCTTCCTAGAAGTAAAAAATGTACCGAAAATTTTATCCCTCTTGTGTATGGAGATAGCAAAAAATTCCTTCGGCTTTCCCTGTCTTTTATAAATATTCACTTTCTTTTCTTTTCCATAGCTATAATTCATTTTGAAGAATAAATAGGCTCCAACTTTACGACGTCAGCTGGTACGACAATAAATAAAATGTTGTTAAATTTTCAAGGATTTCGTATGCATTTTTTAACCAATGGTCTTCATTGCATGTACCCGCCGGAAACAGCCAGATAAATTAATGGGTAATAGTTATAGCTATGGCTAGCAATGTGACCAAGAAATGTTAAAGGGATATATTTTACCCCAAGCTCCGAATATTTCCCATCTGCCTTAATTAATCTTTCGAGGGAATTTTACAAACTTTCACTCAATGAAAGATAAATTTAACCTTTTCTTAATTTCAAAGTAAGTCATCTTTTCACCATAAGAGATGCCAGTGGTGACTTCATTTTCAATTTACAAATATCAGCTCTGCAATTATGCAGTGTTAAGGAAATATCAAAAACATAACATTTCCCTACAATATATATTGCGATAGTTATGCTTTTTACGAATTGCTCAAAAAGTAAAACACCATTCCAAATCATATTGATTTTCAATTAATTAATACCACAATCACTACGATTATTTATCTTAGCTGAAAATTAGGATCATTTACCATAACTCTGCTACAGTTCCACCGGCCCACGATTCCTAGTCTCCACAACGCATTTCCAACTATAAAATTAATTAAAAGAAATAAATGCGGCAATTGGAGGCAATTACAAACATTAAAAATGGTTATAGAAACAACTTCGTACTCTATACACAGCTTTACATGTTCCCCGATCGATATCAAGGACTGAGCGTCAATTTTGAGTTTGCTCCCCCATGAAAATGGCATTCAGACATTCATGGTGAGACAAAAAACCCAGTATTGTTTCACAAAATTTTATTTGCTGTCGACTATTTTGGACAGCTCTGGCGTAAATCCCGAGACAAACAGGACCTGTCAGAACCCTTATTCTCGGTGCTCGAAATTCATTCATTAAATTTAGCGGAGTCATTTTCACACACTGGGCCACCTCGCACGGACGAAGATTTTGGAGTGGGGACTTATAAGGGGCTCTCGCGGGGTTTGTCTTGTGAATGAAGTTATAGACGTGGAACTAGTGGACAGCAAATAAAAGTTTGTGGAAAAATACTAGGTTTTTGTTTCACCATGAATATCTCATCGTTCCACCAAGGCACGCCGAAAACAATTGATTTCATTGACATTCAGACGTTGAAATCGATACACTTAAATATGAGTGGAAAGTTTATTTACTTACCATGTTTAATCTTTTCAGACCTGTGTAGAGACTGCTAGACTAATTGGCGCAACACAGATGTTAAATCGATCAGGTAAGAAGCCGCAAGAGACTCGGAGGCTGCACGCTGGACTTATCCGATAGAGGCGAAAAATAAAGAGAGAATGGGTGCGAATTCGCTTTTCCCTGGAACAACAAAGGACTTCAATAATTGCTAATGGAAACTTTCGCGGGGTGGTGCAGCATGCGTAGCAAGGTTTTCGGTTTGAACTCCGCGTAGATTCATCTTTATGACGACAGTTTCGCCGGCGTTGCAGCTGGCGTCTTCAGGTTCGTGTTTGATGCAGGTTTTTAACCGTCTTAAAAATGTATTACAAAAAATAAGAAGATGCAGAAGCTTCAAAGTGGACAAAGAGAAGGAATACCAGGAACTGGTGGAGAATAGCATCGATATAAGGAGATATGCAGAGAGTAGAAAATGTGTGTCAGTGGCGTAACTACGAGGGGGGGGGGGGGTTGAGAGAATAGCTCCCCCCTAAATCCTCTGAGAAATACAAATAAATTTAAAAACCATTGTCTATTTTTGACACATAATAAATGCATCTGCTTAAAATTAAATTTTTAGGGCCGAAATGATGCAGAATGTATTTCCAAGCGTGTCGTTTTTCAAAAATTCAACCAGATTTTGACTGTGATGGGAGGGGTAGCATTCCCACCCCCCAAGATATATTCCTAGTTACGCCCCTGATGTGCGTAATAGGATAAAAACGGAAAATGACACTTACACTTCAATACTATATAGTTGAAGGCAATAATAAAAGGATAGAAATACATCTGCCTAGGGTAGCATACGCAACTAGAACGTACCAACAAAATACAGCGCAGCATCAAGTGGAGATGAAAAAGAAAGGACGCTCGTTCCCTTTGCGAAAACTGCCGTGTCGTCGTCTCATCGAGGGGACTTTGGGAATGGGACGCTCAGCTCGTGTAAAAAGGCGGGAAGACGCACTTCCTTGCTCTCTCTCTCTCTCTCTCTCTGTTTCTCTCTTCGGAGGTAAAGGGAAGGGGGAGAGGAACTAGGGAGTGGGGAGAAAGGTTGAGGGTGGATGTTATGCGGACTTCACTGAAAAAGCGTCGCTCTGCGGACCATCGCTATTTTCCTCCTAGTAACTTAGTTTCGACTCGAGAGAACATTTAATGAGGAAGGATAGAAAAACAAAGAACAGTAGATTCCTGGTAATTGGTACACATGGGTACCTGAGCACTTAGCCCGATTGAGTGGTAGTTCGATTTATGCGAAGTATCCCGTATACGTGATTAATTCTACATATACATAATACCCGGCGAGCCACCTCTAGGGTACTTGGCAGAGGGTGATCAATCACCAGTATGCAATGGGATTCCCACATGCACACCACACGGTCCAAAAACCGTCACGCATAATAACAAATTATACTACCACACTATTATTAGACATTAAACCTCTAAATATGAATATATTCATCAACGATAAACCTCATTGTCTGTACTCGCCAAAATAAGTCAGTTTAATTAAAAGATAATGATGGTGGCAGCTAGCGCCATCCAAACGTTAAAGCTAAATTTACTTGGTAAATTCGGAGAAGAATTTTTCTCAGACGACGTGAAATATACCCTTCGTTCACCGTCGTAGTACGGTTGACGTGATCACTTCTTTATTTAGTTCAATATCTAAAACGCAATATCGCCTGTTAATTACTATTAAATAAATAAATCAGGAGAAGAAAATAAAGGAAATGACTGCCGAACAGAGAGATTTAAAATGTCATTCTTACCTCGTACTATTATGGATAGCAATGGCGTCCCGATTAACAGAATTAACGGCGTCACTCGCTAGGTAGAGTCATTGCGTGCTTTTATATTTTCCATTGTTCTAATCTTGCATAGAGTTAGTATGGGAATTACTAACCGTTGGCAAGTTTTGCCTTTTCATGAACGTGCGCGCCAATTGCATTATTATCTATGCGTAATATTCTATGACCGTGGGGTGTGCATGCATCAGTCATTTTGCATACTGAGCATTTGGTGATTGACTACCACAGCAAAACATCCTTGAGGTGGCTCGCAGGGAATAGGGTGTTTTCCTATTATTTTTTTATTGCCTGAATCGAAATATTATTGCTCCTGGAGTACGTTCTTCACGCTTTTAGATTTGTTAATAACGATATCTATTTTTCGCGATCTAATGAAAAGTGAAAATTTTCAAGCGCGCGAAAACGCGACGGCTAAGTATTAATCCTGGGAAAACCCCGTGTGACGTCATTCTGGTTCCCGCTGTCGCCATGTGAGGTGACCTTGGGGCGAGGCTTTGAGCGCTGATATGATGCAGGCTGCTAGCAGGTAGCGCTTGGCTTAAATAATGATATATTTGTATACAAATATTATTAATACCCTATCAAAGGAAGGGTACTTTCCGACCTTAGGCAGTTTTAATAGGTGATTATTAAGACATATTTCCCTGAGCTCTGTGCCTCATGCATGCATTGGCAATCTCAGGCGATGTAAAACTCCTATCTACTCGTATAGAAACTAGGTCCCTGTGACGTCACGTGGAGTGGAATCGCATGGGCGCCAATCTGGCCTTTTTCAAATGCGGTTAAAATTGACCATTACCATTCGTCTGAACTGGGATTTCTAAAACCAAACAATTTGTATATTATGAATACACTAATGGTGGGTAACGAATTGCAATCAACGCCTTTCGTTTTCTTTGATGAAGGAAACTACCCTATTATGTAGGTAGATGTAGAAATGCAAATGTCGGCGCGGGCGCGAGATATTCCTTTTCCGAACATTCCTAACAGATCATAGTTAGGACTCCTTACCCTTGGAGATTCATCGCACTCATCACTTGGCGATCTTCATCACAAACCTGCTTCCCCAATCTCCAGCCCCTTCACACGTGCAGGGCGAACAAATCTGCAGCCTAGCACACCCACTTCTTGGCCCATCGCCTCGACCATTCCAAAAATTCCATTCCAAAGGCTTACATAACTCTAGAGAAGGGACCCAGCGACCCTTGACGAATGTCAACCGCTGCCGGCCCGGTCTCTTAGGTTGGGAAGCCAAAACACTAGCCACTTCACAAACCTACGTGATCATATTCTATCATTCCATCAGTGATTCAGCCCAAATGCGACCCTGGACAAAGCCATAGGTGCTCGAAATTCATTCATTAAGTTTAGCAGAGTCATTATCATTCACTGGGCCAAATCCCGGGCTTTGAACGCAGGATCTACCGATCATCAACCCAACATACCACCCACTAGGCCAACGATTTCCCCCTTTATACCAATAATTTACAATTTTATTTAAATAAAGCAGTGTTAACCAGTGTTCCTAAAAATAAATATAGAGGTCCGCAAGCTACTATTACAGTTCCAACACCACGCTTTCTCCCAAGGTAGTCACTACTTATGGTAGACCTCTGCATTTCCCTTTTATTTCTACCTTTTCTGTTGTCTGGCGTCGGTGACGGCGGAGTAAAGTCCTCGCCTAATTATCTACGGGTAGCGGGGTAGAATCCTACCTGGGTGGATTTTCTCCCATCCAGGGCATGGATATATGTGCGACGCACACATTGTACGCATTGTGTGAAAGTGTGAAAGGACTGTATAGTCCTAAAGTCTGTTGATAAATAAAAACGAAATAATATTAATAATATATCCATATGGTACAAAGTGATATGGTGTAAAATATTTTTTCTTGAAAAAATATAGAGGACAACTGGCGCATGTGTTCTAGCAATTCACCGCTTTACACGACGCAATTTTGACTGCGCCTTCGTACGCACGTCAGATTGTGCAAGTACGTGCCCCGTGTGCATTGTCCGGTGGTGGTGTTGGGGGGCGGGAGAGGAGAACGAACCCTTTGCAGGTCCAAGGATACCTGCCGCAGCAGCCGTCAGACCTTTCCCCGTCTGCCATCTTCCCTTCCCATTCCAAAACAACTCCACAGACTCCCCTCTTTCCTCCGCCGTCCCCAAAGCTACCAACAAAACCAAGAATTGGGCCCCTTTTTCATACCACGTTTTATTAAACTCCCTTCCTTGCTTGTTTGCCCATCCGTTCAAAACCTTGCAACTCATTATCCCGACCACTTCCTTATTAGTAGGAGCGCTGAATTTTTCAGAATAGCTAACTAGAACTGGATGACAATGCAATGTTCTTACACTTCTTACCATGATCGCTAGAGCAGCTCGAGAAATACTCAGAAATAGAAATTAAATATGGAGGATAGTTCCAAAAACAGACCAACTAAACCTAGAGGAAACGATGCAATCATTAAAGTTGTGACGAAGTCTTACTTTCACAACAAAAAAAATTGAAATTATTAATAATTCAAAGGCCAGTAGGCCCCCAATTTCTTCCTTCTCATAAAATATTGTTTTTAAATAAAAAATGACATTTTAAAATTGAAGTATTATTTATCTTCCTACTTCCCGAAACACCTACCGCCATTTACTCCGTAGTCTTGGAAATCGGCTCGTTCACCTAAGTTTTTATTCCTGCCAGTGGTTATCAATAACTCAGTGATTGAACCCGAAGATTTTTTGGATGGGTGAGGGAAGAGCTCACCGCGTAAACATCGCAAAGTCAGGTCAGGGGATCAGATCCTTTCCCTAGGTCGCCTCGCACTTGGAGAATTTTATTTGTGCGGATTCCGATGGCTTCACATGAGATTTGGATCCAGGACCCATCCATCAACAGCGGAGCCCAGCTCTAGCCAATATGCACGGATACGCTTCCCGCAAATGGTGATAATTATTATTACTATAATATTCTACCGATTAATGTGGCTTTGTATGGAGCATTATAGACTTACTCCGGCTCTCTCCACTCGCCTAATGGATTCCCACTCAAATTCGTTATAAGGCCTATTCCCTTTCATTCCACAAAAAAATAAATAGTAGTGCCAACCTGCCTATTTCACAGCCAGGTAGTCTCTGCTGCGCTACCGGTCATCGCCTTGCCGCGCATTGTTGTGGCACTGTTGCCTGTCATAGTGTTTCACCAATTGCTGGTGGCTTGAGTTTTGCAAACCACTGCCGTGGGGAGACAGAAATTAAATGTGGCTTGCCACTGTTTGTCTCCCGTTTTGTGTGTAAGCCGTTTATGGTCCGTTTCTGCGGATTTTTTTGCCCACAACTTTACGCAATGTCGAGCTACAGTGCTGGGACCCATTCTAAAATGAAAATAATGCAGGTAGTCTGCGCCGAGCGCACAAAAACCCATACATGTAGCCAGTGGCGTAACTAGGAACAGGCTTTGTGGGGGGTGGGGGGGTGAAGGGGCCTAGGGTGAGGACAGAGAGCGAGGGTTCCGGAAAAAAATTTTGAAAAATAACATGCCTGGAAATACATTTTTACACCATTTTGGCCTGAGGATGACGCGGAGTGTCGAAACCATGGTAGTGTACTAATAAAAATATTCTGTTGAAAAACAAAGTAAAATTTTTCATTCAAAATGAGTAAATTCCATAAGGTACCGCCAGAAACCATCAACATCATTTTGTAACTTTAAAGTGGACTTACATACATGACGCAGATACAATTATTATACGTCAAAACTAGACAATAGTTTTTATATTTTTTTTCTCTGAAGCTTTGGGGGGATCTATCCATCATCCCCCCCTTAGTTACACTTCTGCCTGTACCTTTTGGTACGATTGAGAGAGACCTTAAAGTGTGACGGCGCAAAATGCTAACAGACTGACACGCTACAAACTTAAGACACAAAGACAGGGAGTTTGGGCACGTTATTACCTTAGCTGCGGAGGTAGCGGTGGTCTTCAAGAAGGTGCCGTGGGTCCGTCTCGCGGTAGCAGCTCTCACAGCGCCGAATACTCATCGTCGAACGTCGTGAGTCTCAACAAAAAAAAATGCCTCGTACTCACGGGACAACGCCGCTTTATATATCGTGGGGCTATTTGATCCTCAGATATCATAGGGCCCAATTGACCGATGTCTTGCCCGGTACTGTGACGAAGGATTACACCACCCGCTGAGCTGCTCTAACTACAACCTCAGCGTGAGGGACGGCTCAAAATAAAAATCGCTTCGAATAGTACCCACCCCGCCCTGGGATAGACTAAGAGATATCTGCCGCGGACCATTACCCTTTGCAAGACTCCTATCCATCCTATTGGTCGAAAATCTCGAATGCCAACTTAGGATGGTCAGGCTCTAGAGTCGAATTAGACGGTTCATCGGCAGGTGGACATTGCCTTTCGAGGTTCAATGTAATGAGGAAGAACTGGTAGTCGCTAAGTCCCTGGAGGAGGCGATTGATAACAATAGGTCAAATACATCTAGAGGGAAGGTTAGGCTCCTTGGATACAAACTGATTTTGGACGACCGGTAAATTATGTGATTCCAATTAGTGGCGTAACTATGGGGGGATGAGGGAATAGATCCCCCCCAAAACCTCAGGGAAATGAAAAAAATATTTAAAACTATTGCTATGTTTGCCGTTATGATTTCCTGTGGAATTACGAGTGAAACCCCAATTTTAAGAGCCAAAATGATATAAAATGTATTTCCAGGTATGTCATTCTTCAAACATTTTCCCGGACCCCCCCTTACCTGGGTGTGGGAGTGTCGCCCGCCCAGACACACCCATCCCCCCAAAGCATATTCCTAGTTACACCAATGATTCCAATAGTGAAAAATTGGAGGGCATGGGAGATTGCACACAGACCGACCACGCACCGGTACCGATAAGAAGTCGGTTAGCAGAGGGCCAGTGACAGTGTGGATCACGAGAACAAAAAAAACATGCTTGTTAAAATCCGGCGTATATTCTAGAAGTGCACCACCGATAAAATATCGGCCGGTTTTTTTTTACCGGCCGTCCAAAATCGGTGTGTTTGTGCAAGGAGCCTTAGGGAAGGAAGGGTGGATGGAAACCCGGCTCGACATCAGCTCTGCTCTTAAAAGTGTCCAAGGGGACAACGGCGTAACGTCCGATCCGATGGATGATGTGCTATACTTGAAATGCCTTTCCAAAAAGCGCTCAAGCAGCGATCTGAGCAGTATCTGAGAAACCTCTGCCACCGCCGCTAGGAGTTGAACCAATATCGTCGGGGAAGGAAGCCGATGTTATGCTCATTTTAATACTTTGCTCACTGTTTCCCGAATTCTTCCAACACACCAATAATTTCCTGCTGAGAGTTGAAATCCACACTCAATTACTGAAAAATGGATGAGCAAAAAAAACGAATGCATCAATATAATACGTCAGACTCACGGATTGAAATAAAATAATGAATCACCGAAATATGTTACGACTGGATTTAAACCTCGACATTCACGTTCGAGGTCACAGGTTCGAGTCCCACGAGGGAGTTTCTCACCTTAGCGCGGGCGTGTAACACAAAACTCAGCTGGGTACAGCCCCCAGACACACGCAAGTCAATTCAAAATCGCTCCAAGATCTCAGGGGAAAACCGGGATGATCTGGGAATATAGAGAATTAAATTTTTCAACGCAAAACTAATTATTGGCTTTTATTTATTCTCCCACGAGATTAGCGAATCCGTTAACGGACTTATTCATCAAACAAAGAAGAAAATGCTCCCTCAAAATAATAGAATCAAATGGTTTCTTTCTAATATACACACGCGGGAATAGAAAACAAAAGGCAACATGGCACCCAGTTGGATTATTTTCTATAGATACGCTTTCGCAATCTAGCCTTCAAGTTCAACATTTTATTCTCTCGATAATCAAATGAGGTTCCATCAAAATCCTTCCTATTCTCAAGCAACGCGCATGAAAAGTTCCGCAATAAAATTCAAATTTAGAGAGAATCGAGTCGAATAAAAGTTACTTAACATTTTCGTTTACGATTTTCCAAAAGGAAATCTCCTGAAACGTTTCCATGGAGAATAAGTACCGTTTCTGCGAAGCTTGAGCCACATGCGCGATGAGTTTCAGGAGAACCATATTTTCTGTGTATATCGTTGTCTTCCAAGCCGTTTTCTCCCGCGATAAGTTCGTTGAAGAGCCTTCTTTCTCGTGTACGATGCCCGTTCCAGCGAAAACTGCGTCAGCGATCGACGTTTTTCACTACTGCTTATATCCCATTCACATCTTTCTGCTTACATCCCCCCTTTAAGGAGCCGTTTCCCCATCGCTAGTGAAGTGCCCCGAAAAAAAACCCTGCGTGATGCCACACTGAACTACTCTGAGCGGAATTCCTCGATAACTTACTTTGCCGATCATCGCTACCATTAAAAAAGAAAACGACCAAGATGTCGAGAATACCGGGTAGATACTTGGGATATCGGCAGGCGGAGTTGCCAAGTTCTTAGCGAGCCGTCGAAATGTGAATGAAGGGACGGCTTCCAGGGATTCCTAATCGTCGGCGCGAGAAATTCTCGCGAGGAGGAAAGACATGGCAAAGGGTCCTTTTCATTTCGATGCTATGAGGAAACGAGAGCGGCAAACCAGCTGCGGAAGATACAACATATTCAATATAACTTTCCTCTTTCAGGTAACAACTAAAATAGCCTTGATATTCTCATAAAATTCTTTGTAAAAAAAATCAATGAAATTTGCACTCCAAAAATATTATCGACACTGTTCGAAACCTATAAATATCCAACAGAAGAACCCCAGCAGGGGTCAAAAGGGGACATTTTTATTTCTTTATTTATACTTAATTTCTTTCACGAATAGTTTTCAGAATCAAAGGATTGTGGTTTAATAAAAAAACTGGAGAAATTAAAGTGGAGGAGCGGCAAAGTGCTGGACATGGTAGGTGAGGAGAGGCAGCTTCTAAATGAGATACGGAGGAGACATGGAGCGAGTACTGAGCGCGAAGGATATGTTGAAAACAATTTAAGAGGTTAGAATGCTTGTTGGGCGAAGGAGAGAAAGAAAGAGAATAGGATTAATAGGCAGATTGAGTAGGACTTATCGTGACCTGAAAAAGGAAGTCTAAGACAGGGAAGGGACGTGGGGGGAAGACCGCCAGTGTTTTGTAAATTGTCTAAGCAAACTTTACCAACCAATGAAAGTATAATTTATTCTACCTTGATCGGTAGAGTATCTGAATGATGACCTGTAGAGAAGATGTTTCGTTTTACAACATAAATTGAGCGCCAACAACACGTCCACCACATAAAAGAGTGCGCGGGATCGAGTCCCACATGGATAGGTTTCCCTTATTCATGGCATGGGTGTTCGTGTAATTATTAACTCGCTGCAAACTCCGCGGATCATACTTGTGGACCTCATTGTGCTGTTTTACCTCAGTCCCTATAAGGTACAGAAGCAGTTTTTGACACTTAAGTTCTCTTTGGTTGGATTATTTTCTTAAGGAAAAGTCTTGTTACATAATAATTATTTCCCTTGCTCTGCTTCCTCCGCCTTTCCAATAGTTTCTTGAGGAGAACACTAATTTTCTCCAGGATTAAATATCCGACGGAATGCATAAAAATTCACGGAGGTCTTATTCATTGAAACATACGTAACACACAGCGTAATACAGCGACTTCCCCACGGACCGTTACACTTTTCGTTGGTGTGATCCACAAAATAATCGATTTTTTTTATTTTGGACCAAAAGCGTGAATATTGGGAGGAAAATAAGGGAATTCAGTTTTTCTGTTACTTTTAGACCAAGAAAAGTTCCAAAAAACGATGCAACATTTTTTAATGAACAAAACATTTTTTTGGAAACGAAGAAGAATATTTCCGCGGCCACAATCTCTATAGCCCGGCGGTCTATATGTGAACGCCATAATGTTATTTTTTCTCAGTCCCTGTAATATATAGAGGGCGTTTTTTACTTTAAGTCCCTTATGGTTGGATTATGTTCCTTAAGAAGAGGATGTCATCAAGTTCTCCGTGTATTTATTGGAGCTCCTTTATTACAGCACACTCCAGTCTATCTGGAGAGTAGCTTAACTGCATAGCATACTCTCGTTACATTTCACATACTTTCCCCTGCTCTATCGGCATAGCCTTTTCCACGGTGGTTTTTCCGGAGGTAATTGTTTGGGACAGGATTTAATGACCGACACAATGTATACAAATGAACGTGGGTCTCATTTATAGGAGGTAAAAATACTGAGGGAATTCCTTGGGAAGTTTTCATGAACTTCCATGTTTCCAATGATAGTGTCTGTCCATTAAAAAAATACTACTTTACTTTTTAAAAAAATATCCTTTTCGTCAAGGGATTTCAGACTGTCTTAATTTAATCCACGCTTATGAATCGAAACGAAAATGAAGACGATAATTTTTTTTCATAACACCGACCACACGCAGTCACTGTAATGCACTCTCCCGTCATTAAGACATGCGTGCATTTTTATGAAAGAAAACCAGATCAAAACATTTAAAATGCTTTTCACCAAGTGGGAACACGCCAAAAAATTTTGCTATTGCTAGAAAAATAAATGTACAGTGGACCAAAAAACTTATTTAAGTTTTAACTTAAGTTTAACCAATTAATATATGTATTTTGATATTTTGGATAAATGAGCATTTGTTACCGGAGAGCGAGTGAAGGGAAAATATCAAATAAACCGATTCTCACTACAGAGGTGATGAAAATAACCAATTTTGAAAGGGTAATTCATTCTTTCATAATATCTCGTAATTAGTAGTAAAATGCTTAATAGGATATGCAAAAAATTATAAAATCATCATAATATATCCAACCACACTAAAACTACTCAACCACTCAATTTCACTCAAGTCCACTCAATTTCTTCATAGCAATAGTACAACATCGCATACTCTCTTCACGTGGCAAAATACTGCACTGCCTTAGATTATTACACCCCACCCACTGCCGATTGACATCCGACACCAAATTTCTTCACTGCATCATGAATGGGCCCTTCAGATGCATTGATCTCCTGACGTTCTTTTCATTCCGCATTCCAGCTCGCAAAACCCGCAATACTGAAGCTCTACATTAGCCCAATTTCCGTCTGTCAATATCCCATTCATCCCTTTTTTACCGCTTATCTTCTATTCTCAATTCCATCTCTAATACTTCTTCTTCTCTTGACCTCTTTGCCTCCCGCACCAATTTCAATATCCAACTGCAAAGACTTTCACTTTCATACCCACATTTTGTACCTACTGCATAAGTTGAAAATGATTGTTATTCATAAGATTATTGTTATGCTTGTTTTTTATTATATCTTCATAATTAATTTTATTTATAAAACCCAATGTAAAGACCTAAGTGCTTAAATCGAAACTTAAAACACGTACGTGGTGGAAGGGCTCCATATTAATAATGAAAGACACTTTGTTTCTTCCATAAGTTTATGAAAATTTCTATTTTATTACCGGTTTCGGCTGTTACACTATTATCAAACATCAGATATTTCATTAAATAGGTAAGAGCCGAAATCGGTAATGAAATATAAATTTTGATAAACTTGTGGAAGAAACAAAGTGTTTTTATATTTTTATTTTATTCTCAAACCACCGAATACAGCTCATATTGGCCGTTTTGCATCGGGGTATTCAACAAATTTAACAACTAAACGTACACGAACAACCATACTCTGGACCGGGGAAACCTACCCTGGCGGGACTCGAACCCGCGACCTCTTGTTTGGCAGGCGAGGACGCTACCCCGCCGCCACCGAGGCCTGCAGTTGATTGCTAATAAGGCCTTAGTGCTGTTTTTGGTGTTAAATAAATAGATAAAAATCAGTCGGCAAGTAAGGTCGGTCTTTAAAAGGTTGAGACATGCGTGCATTTCAGTGCATCCCGTCAGTTACTTTCCCCCGCCCCCCACCCCTAACATAACTGACTCTCCCTTCAGAGAAAGAGACGCCAAAGGGGCGATGCGTAGACGGCGGAGGAAGGGGAGGGACACGGGGGTGGGGTGGGGGTAGAGGCGTCGGCTGCGAGCAAGGTTGAAACACTTTTCAACGACCGTTCTCCTCAAACTCCCGTGACCCCCGGCGAGATTCGAAACCGCAGCCTCAAGGCCAGGGCGGTGGAATGGGGCAGACGCTCACTCCCGGGCGATGGCGTCGCTGTCTCTCCACCCTCGCACGCCTTCGACAACGCAGCAAGGCGGGTGGAAGGGCGGGAGGAATCTCTCAAAGATCCGGTGAAATACCCAATACCTCCCCCACTCTTCATCATAAGAGAAGAGCAATTGTGGTATTCTACCGAATTAAGATAGGTTTCCATGGAGTACTTACGAACTATTCTGCCTGTCTACAATCCTTTCAAGGACTTATTTTTTTTATTTTCATCGCCCCGAAAACAGCTCCTTTAAGGCCTTTTACAGCGGAGGAAATAACATGAAACAACGAATATCACACACAACCATTCCCTGGGTAGGGGAAACCTACCCAGGCGGGACTCGAACCCGCGACCTCCGGTTTGGCATGCGAGGACGTAACCCCGCCGCCACCGAGGCCGGCGATTCCCTCTTCAATTCACAATAAGCCTATTCACTGTAATTATAACTAAAAATACTATTCTTCTCCTTCCTCTCCCTCGTTTACCCAACCTTCTTTCCGGTAGCACATGAACTGATGACTGAGAAGTTCATAGTGCTCGATAAAATATCGGATACACATCATTATTTATTAAAATATTCAACCGAATAGGGTAGGTTTGCATGGAGCATTGAAGAACTATTCTGGTCGTCTCCATTCCCTAACAGGACTCCTCTCTTAAATTCATAATAATATCTACTCCCTTTCATTCTATCTAAAAAAATCTTATTCTCTTACAGAACGTTCTTCATCAAATGTAACAAGACACATCGCTCTCTATCGAATGGAATTTTCTCCGTAACCCATTACTTGATAAAAAGTCATAGTTTCATAATTATATTTTTAGAGCAGATGTAATAAACTCGTCTACATTTCCTCGTAACTTAAATTTAAAATATTAACCCCAGTTTCTTTTCAAGTGAAAAATCACCATGCTTGAGCAACAGGCAAATATTGAATTTGATAAAACTTTGTATATTCCACAGTAGTAACTTCGACATCTCTAGCGACTGAGCGTCATGTTTATAGTTCAGGAAACTATACTTTAACTTACGAGGTTAAAGCCAGCGTTTTAAAAAAGAAACTATCCCTTAAGTATGCTGCCGACTAAGGTGCTTCAGCCCTTCCCCCGGAAATTTCTGTCTCTGGTGTAGACAGCCTGCGATACATCCGTCGAGGAGGCCAATAGTTCAGGAGAACCTATCCTCTGACACTCCGTTTTTCGATAGAGTTTAATTTCATAATGCCCGCCACCACATCACTTTGAATAAAAACACCGATAATTATGGCCTTAAAGACGATTTTTTTTATATTGCGTCCGTCATCGCAGAGGATTCCCATGCTCTGATAAAATACCCAGCTCTTCCCACCATTTGGATATCAGGGAAGGAAGGAATATAAGTCACCTTTGATTTCTTTGAAGTAAACAGTGTTTTTCCTAGGATCATTATAGGATATACTCCTTTCATCGTTCGCTCCGCTAGACATATTTTTTTACAGTTGGATCAGAGAGACTCTCAAATGCTCTTCCCAAACCTATTTTACCGATAAAATACTTTTATAAAAAATAATATCACCCCGTGACTTCAGGCATAGCTAATTACGGTCATTCATAGATACTGCCTACGGATTTTCCGGCCCCTAGTTGACCATTTGCATTAAAAATGATCACTGTAGTCAGAACTCACCTGCCATTGTCGTCTCCAACACCAAGCAGTAGCCGAAGGGCGCATATATTTCAGAATATATTCTTATGGCAACGAATTAGATCAATATGAACTGAATTTAAGGCATGTGAATGTTAAAGTTCACCAGCAGCAAATGATAAATTTAATTTGAGAAAATTCGTCATTGCAAGTAGATAACAGCGAGTAACCACGTAATTTAATTTAGCAGAGAACCGTATTTCGCAGAAAATTTGCACGGCTAATTCTGACGAAACGTGAGTTCTTCATCCCTCGCCTCTGATTCATCCTGTGCCAGATGTATTTTTTTTTAATTCCAGAGGCACACGCGAAGATAAAATGATAGGGTAGTTTTAATTTCATTTCCGTGAGTGCTCCTTGCGAGTGGACGCGAGAACAGACGGAGATGACGGTGCGAGATTCCGGGTAGTGGGATCGGAGAAACAAATAGTTATGCTGTCAAACAACATCCACTGGCACCTCCTACTTCGTTGACTCATCCGATAACCAGAAAAGTCTCAGGGGAGCCAATTTTAGCATTTACTTTCACTTTGGACGGAATCATGACTCTTCTCAAGTATTATTGTTATCCCTTTAAAATCCTTTGCACTGTTATCCATATATATTAGCGTTTGTATCGCGTCAGTCTGTCGGCGTTGAAGGTAAACTTCCTGGCCCCCTGCATCGTACCCGCGATGGCGAATGTCGAGAGCGGCAGGAAGTGAATTCGTGGATTGGAGTCGAACTGGTTCGTTCGCATTCAATACTAAAATAAAATGAAGTCCGGCGATTGAAGATAGAGCGACGCTTGTGGGACGGACGTTCACCAAATCACAGCGATAGAAAGGTAATTCGTGGTTGGAGTGGAAGTGTTCGGTGGCATTGAATTATTATTTTAGTTTTCTATCGGTTAAGGTAGGTTTCCATGGAGTACTTAAGAAGCATTCTGGGAAAATCCCTTTCCTTCAAATACTTCCCTCTTCAATTCAGAATAAGGCATACCCCCTTTCATCCTTTCTATAAATCCTATTCTTTTCCTTCCTCTCCCTCGTTTACCAAACATTCTACCCTCTAAGCCTGTTTTCAACATACCATCCCTGCTAAGTACTCGCTCCATCCATACCTTCTAGCTCCTCAGTATCTCATTTAAAAGCTGCCTCTCCTCACCCACCATGCCCAGCACTTCGTCGTTCCTCCTCCTCTCCGTCCATTTCACCTTCTCCATTCTTCTCCACACCCACATCTTGAATGCCTCCAGTCTTCTCTCATCCTCCTTCCTTAGTGCCCACGTTTCCGCTCCGCAAAGAGCTACAATCCAGATCAAACCCTTCACTACCCTTTTTTTATAAACTCTTACATCCTCTAATCCTCTAAGAAGCCCCTTCCTGTTCATGAACACCTCCTTTGCTAATGCAATTCTCTTCCTAATATCCTTACCACTGTACCCGTTTTCCTCCAACGTACTGCCTAAATAGTTGAACTGCTCAACCTGCTCAAGTTTTTCACCACCCACCTTTATCTTAAGTCTCACATTTCTCGCTCGTAATGCAATCCGCCCTGTTCATGCAAACAAAAAAATCTCGAAAGTAATTTTTTTCTCGCATGACACTATGCATGCTTTCGAAAATACATCGCGTAGTTAGCGTTCGACACAGAATTTCTGCACGCACAATATCGATACCTCCACTGCAAAACCGCTCAATAATCGTCCATCGAATCAAATCCGCTCATCTAGGAGCTCAACAATACGAATGCGCTCCGCTGGCAATTGCCAGAGGATAAAAGTTCATCTTAGGTTGGAGAATTGGAGGTGAGCGTTTATGATCTGGCTATTGCCAGCTGAGCGCATTCGTATTGTCAGGCTCCTGGATGAGCGGATTTGATTCCGTGGGTGACTGTTGAGCCGTTTTACAGTGGAGGTATCGATATACGTTTTAGTCCCAGCGCTGCAGCTCGATATTGCTTAAAGTTTTGGGCAGAAAACGTGCAGAAACGTACCAACAACAGCCTGCCCACAAAACGGAAGACAAAGAGTGGCAAGCTACAATTAATTCCTGTCTCCCCACTGCAGTGGCTCTATATTTTACAAAACTATAGCAACCAGCAACAGGTTCAACACTATGACAGGCAACAGCGCCACAGTAATAGGCGACAAGGGGATAACCGGTTGCGCAGCAGAGTCAACCTGGCTGTGAAATAGGCAGGTTGGCACTGATAGTTATTCTTTTTATTCCTTATTCTATGGTTTACACGCCGTACCTCTTGTAGCATTGTAATCGTTTACCATTTTCACCCGTAATTCTTTACTTGCCTTAATGGAAACTTATATTTCTGAGATTTTTTTATTTTTTCGCAATTTATCCACTCTGATTGGAACCAATGGAACTGATCAATACATACATTTCTCTTTAACTGTGATCGAGAAAAATTCCTATTGATTCTGATACACCTCTACTTCCCTGATTGTTACAGATTACTTTTTCATCCATCGAAATTAAGGAATAGGATTATTATCAGCAGGTGTGTCTCTTGGGTTACAAAGATTTGCAACCAAAATCATTTTTACAGCATATGAGGATAAGTAAGGACCTAAAACCGGTGGACGATGCTACAATAGGAAGTAAAACGAACCGTAAGAATCTAAGATACCACTATCGAATAAAATATTCATTCATTATTTGCGCTGTAATTGGTTGAGTATCGGTAGGGGTTATTTCAAAGTTAAATAATTATCCTGGCGCTAATTACATTCCAGGCGTTATCCGCTTAATCAACTTCGAAGAGCGGAATAAAAAAATGCTTCACTCTGATGAATGCCTTCCATTGGTGAAATTCAAATTCAATTTTTTTTATCAGTACACACGCACCGTTATCGAAGATTTTCCAAGAGTTTCAGCCAAAAATATTTCTCTTTATTCTCCGTTTTCCCAGAAAACTTAATTGGCGTTGGGTACGGTTCACGAAAGAATATCACACATCCAATTAATTCTAGAAAATCGTTATTAAGGTTACCCCTGCGTTTTTATCGTTGCTGATTTCATTCTTCGTTTTCCTCGAACTTGATTCATTCATTGCCCTACCTCGGAACTCGTTAAGAGATCCATAGAACTCACTATTTTTTTATTTTATGAAAGAATTAAATGAATCGAAGAAGACCCATTCACTTAGAATATTTTTAAAAACTAGTTTCCCTTCCGCTTTCCGTTCCTCAAATTTCCTGTCATCCCCCTTTTTTCTATTCTCCGGGATGTATGATCTGAGTTTTTCCCGGTGAATGGCTTGAATTAATTCTTTTCGAGTTTTCAACCGAGTTATTTTCTGCATGTTGTATCCCGACGTTTCTTCGGGATACACCCTGAATGACATAACATAATAAGGCTGAAAGTCCGAGAAGAATTCATTCCACTCCCTTGGAAGGTTTCATTTCATTAATTTACAAGCTATATTCTTTTACCTCACAGCAGTCCTCTCTTTCCTTCGAATAAATTGAAAGTCTCCCAACGAAACGTCAGCATACAAAATAAAGAACATAACCATAGAGGAGTAGTGTAAGATTTCACTTTTTCCCGGCGTATGATGACCCAACATAACGACCGAGGATATATAAACCTGGCACTTTCCTACTGGCATCATCGGCCCTGATGACGATAGAAAAGGATTCTATCGAAACGTCGGCAGCGATGGAGATGGAGCTCACCCGGATGGAAACCCGAGAAGAATTCACCGCCATAGAGGAGTAGTTTCCTCGCCGTAACTCGGTAGAAAAGCCGAGAAGAATTAATTCTATCCTCTGGGAGTTTTCATTTCGTTTGCATGCAAGCTTCGTTTTATCTTCCTCTCTCTCCTACCAGTCCTCTCAATTCTTAATATCAATCGAAAATCTCCCAACGAAACGTCGGGATACATCATGCAAACCCTAACCTGGTTAAAAACCCGAGAAAAATTCATCTCATTCTCTGGGAGGTTTCATTTCGTTCATATACAAGCTCTTTCCTCACAGCTCTCACAACAGTCAGTCCTCTCTTCTTCTTCGAATTAATCTTCCGCCGAAAGCAAACTGTCTCCGGTAATCGCTTGGAAAACTCTCTCGCAAATTGGTTGCCTCTCTTTTTTCCTCCACTCTTGACACCACTGTGCCTGTGTTTCCTCCCTTTATCTCCCGACCGTGCAATTTTTTTGTCCGCAGCCACCCCCATCCCTGTGGATACACACTCACAAGCTTGTTAGCAGGATTGAATTCAAAAGGGCCACTGTCTTCCGAGGACGAAACAGATAATCATCGTCGAAAGAGATGTCCGAGTTTAACGAAAGTGTAAGTAAATGATCTCTATGCCGGCACATTAGAGGCGAATGTTGTGACGTACGCCTGAAGGTTATTACACTTAAGTATTGAGCATTTTGAATTTATACGAATTATTGAATTTATTGAGCATTTTGAATAGAGATACGAGACTGTAGATAAGGAGAATTACATGAACAGCAGATACTTGAATAACCTCATGCCTTACTTTCCACATGCATATTTCTTGGTTTTAAAAGTCGCATTGGACTATTAACTTGGCTAGAAATCTTTTGTTTTGACTTTTTTTGCAAAAATAATATATATTCAATTAATTACAACATGTAAAACTTACAATTTCCAATTTATTTCAATTAAGATAAGCTAGACAGAAAAAATGCAGTGACTGTTAGTTAGATATACTAACTAAGGTTTCACGTCGATAGTATTATACTCATCACTACAATGAGAAAAATCGTTTAACGGAGCAATCACCTTTCGCTTTACAGGAGGGTATTTTTAGAAATATCATGTTGCATAACGAAAACGGGTTGGTGTAACGTTTGATATTTAAATACTGTTGACTATTAATGAATATTGACATTTACTGTCGTTGGGGAGTTGTTAATGGTAATGTGTAAGGGGAAAATACAAAAGAAAATAAAAAAAATAATCGAGAACTCAAGAGAAGGCAGAGAGATCTGATTAATGATCCAATGGAATTAAGAAAAAGTCATCAACAGCTAAGTCTCTCAGGGCTTATAAAGGGTTGCACTCACATAAAAGCAGCTTCATTTTTCCAGCATATGAGGATAACAAAGGATCTAAAACTGGTGAATAATACTACAATAGGAAATAAAACGAACCGCAAGAATGTAGGAGGCCACTACCGATGAAAGTATTCAACATACATTCTAAAAACTCCAGGGAATTTTTCCTCATCTTTGAGGGATGAATGGGGAAGGGTGGTTAAGGCTGCTGATGAAGTTCATTAAGAATCATTTTTCGCCGAATCCCTAAACAACGCCCGCGGCTCAGCCAACGATCTCTCCCATGAATATAATCCTCTCTCCCCCCTTCCTACCTTTGTTCTACCATTCTCTCTTCCTCCTATTTTTCTTTTCTTCCTCATTTCAGACGGTTCATCGACCCAGACCTTGCCTTTTCCCGCCGCGTGTCCGTGCGGCTGAGCGCGCGTTCCGAGTTGCACGACTTGTAGAAAGGGTCATAGAACTCTTATAAGACTCTCACTCTCTCTCTCACCCTACCACTAAATCCATCTCCATCCCCTTCTTCTTCCTCCTTCATCCCCCATTGAATCAGTTTCCACACCCGTCAATAAAAATCTAACGTCTCGCTGTCGACTACTTTGATGTAGCAGTAGCGGGATTAGGGTGTCTATTGTTTGAGCTGAATGAGACCTCAAAAAAAAAGAAGCGGGCAGCTTCACACGGAGAAGGCTATTCGAGCGTGTCATTTTCAAAGAGCCATGGTAGGAGTTGCGCTTTCATCACCTCGTTAGGAGGACGTCTGGTATTGTATTATTTAGTTAGAGACAACACACAGCTAAGTTCATTTGCGCGATCGGGATTGGTAGGATTGGAAGGAGAATTAACCTCGGCCTCGGCATTAACCTATTCTCAACGGTATTGATTACCTTCAGTTCTTTTCTGGCAATTGCAGGATGCCTTCCTAGAAGAAGGAAGAGACCGATAGATTTGTATAAAGCTAGAAGTGCAATATATACAGCCCAAACAGAGAGGGACGTCGAAATTATTGCAAGAATTTCGATCGTTCGAATCATCTTAATGAGGAGATATCTGAGGTATTAGAAGGGGATGGTACCAGTCAGTTCTACAGTCATTAAGGCTGTCACTGGTGGACCACTTCGTAAGAGGGTGTGTGGGGACACATAATCCAGCCTCGGTAGCTAGATGAGAAGGACAAAGGAAAATAAAACTTCGTATGGTATGGTATTTGGAAGAGTCGACTGTGAGCTGAGGTTTTCTTCTCCTTGAGGGAAGAGTGGAGAGAAATCCGTCGTAGGCATTACCCTGCTTAAAAGGCACCATGGGGACCACGGCTTAGTGTCCCATGCGACGGACGGAAAGCTGTGCTTGAAATGCCCACGTGCCGCAAAATATTCAAGTAGGGATCGGATTCTTTCCGCAAAATCCCCGCCACTTCATAGCTTTGAACCCGGGCCCATAGTGTGGAAAGTCAAACCTCTAAGAGTCTAGATGCTATAAAAATCAGAATCCCAGAATGACGAATCATATCTCCAAAAGTTTTCTTTTTTCGTTCGGTGGTAATCACTTGAAAGTTATGCATTTACCTCGACATTTGAAAGTTATAAAGAAAACCCTTGCCAGCATACCCTTGTAACTCAAATTTGAAAATACCATTTTCATATTTTCTCGGACGAAAAAGTTTTTAATTTTTAAACTTTGATGACGGGTCTACATAAGGCGTTACACAGACATCATACGGATTAGGCTGGGAATCGCTAGAGAATGAAGCTGCCCGCTAGACTTGATTGCTGGAGCTATTGAGAGAATATATCTTTAAGAGCGACCCGACACATCATATTAGAACTCCACTATATCTCCAGATCCAATAGAAACGATAAATTAAGAGAGATGCGTGGAATAAAAGTACATTTTGATATCTTGCAGTCTCGACTTATAGTTAATGATTTTTGACCATACCGTTATTTGGGAAAAGAATGGTCGTGCTCTAGAGAAAACGAATCACATTAAGATACTGTTGAGTATATAGCTTCGAGAAACTTGTCCCGACGACTAATTAAAATAATATCCTTGCGTACGCCAATCAAAATTTAAGGAGAAAATTGTATCATGATAATTACGCATAAGTAACTTCTGTTAATTAATTTTTTTGAGCAGCTGATGTTGAACCATGCTGTTTGACTTCCATTCTCAGTTCAGGCAAATTTATTAAATAGGCGATGCGCGCTAGGCTAAGATTGCTTGAACAATTGAGAATAGATATATTTAAGAGCGACACGGAGAACATCATATCAGTACCCCACTTTATTCCCGGTCCGACAGAAACGATAAATTAAACGAGAGATA
Source organism: Ischnura elegans (assembly GCF_921293095.1). Classification (NCBI taxonomy): domain Eukaryota; kingdom Metazoa; phylum Arthropoda; class Insecta; order Odonata; family Coenagrionidae; genus Ischnura; species Ischnura elegans. Next base: position 106,852,229 of record NC_060248.1, read on the forward strand.
CTTTGGCGAACGGATAGATATGCGAATCTGTTTCGAATTTTGTGTGAGCATTTGCTTTTTATGAGTAAACGGCTGGTGCCCTAATACCCCCACACCCGATTGAGGCGGTCTGCGGGGTAGTGTGTAGATGTAGATATTGTATTTGACATGTAGGAAAATACACAAAGGTTTGCTCAATACAATCTGCAAATTTCAAGATAATTTCTTCAATTTTAAACGAGTATTTGTCGTGAAAAAGACACAACACGACCGATCGAGTGGAAGTGATACGTCTCATTAACTATGCGTATTTGCTTGCTCTTATCTTTGGAACAATATCTCGGAAAAGAACGGCTTTTCCGCATTAATCCAACAAGGAAAGGATTCCTCTTGCGGGCAATAAAATCAAGAAGTATGCCAAAGGTTTTATTTTTTTAAACTTCCGCTATAAAAAAGGGGAAAAGCTGCCAAAAGTTGAGTCAAGTTAAGGAGGTGATGAAGATTTGGAAGCCGCCCACATGTTAGACATCTTGACGATAAGGTTTGCGTTAAATACGAGGAGAAAAAAGAGGATATAATTTTCAATGTGTACATGAGCCCTAAGGCTTTGAGTGGTAAGTAAATGCAGGACAGCTCAGCGTAGACATATATACAAAAAATAATGTTTCCCGCAAGAATCTCCAGTGGATGAAAGCGACGCGGTATAAAACATGACACCCGCCGCAAAGTTGCGGTCACTCTCTTTATTTAGCTCTTGAAATTTGTTTTGAAAATTCAATCGCTTCTCCGTGCCACATATCAATGAAATTCCGTTCCTCAATTAGCGATGATGTCCAAAAGAATTTATCGGATGGCTGAAAAAATAAATGATCATCATGAAATTATTTTTGGAAACACTTTCCTAGTTATTTTGAAATTATATTTGAAGAGAAGGTAAAGTTAAAATTAAAGAAAATCTGCAATTAAATTTTAACAGAATCAGTCATGTGTTCACTTACGTTCCCTCTTTTATTGCTAGTATTACGATATCGACTTCCAATTATTTTTATGTATTTGTAAAATATTTGCTGCGGCAAACCGAATCCACCTGTGATTAAAAGAGTTGCCAACAATTTATACGCTCGTACAAGTATGATTTCCCATGCCTACTCACTTCATTATACAGGAATTTTTGACGCAATTTCACCCTCCCGGAAGAAAACAAGTGTCTAGACAATCAACTCATGCCACAAATTACGACAATAATTTAAATTTCACAAAAAAGTAATCAAATGTTTCAAAATTTCACAAACTGAGAATCTAATACATATTACTAATAGAAATTAGTAAATTAGAATTTCCCGGCAATTTTCCATGAATGATTTAATTTCATTCGTGGTTCAGAGCCTCCGTTTCAAGCCATGATTTAATTTCACTTCAAGACCGGTTTCAATACAATTTGCATTATCTTCCACCGGCATGACTGAAGTGAGGTTAAACTATTTAAAATACGTGAGGTGAAATCAAAGTGATGGTGGATAATTGCCAGTAACCTAATAGTGAGTTAGTAATAGTGAGTAATAGGAGAGAATTCTACTAGATTTAGCGGTAACGACTCTCTATATTCAGAAAAATTATTCGATGGGTTGCATTAATTTTTTTATCTACGCGTCTGTCTAAAATAAACACAGGGTCAAAGTGTCATCAAAGTATGGGGTTAGTAAAAACAACCGCTTCCTACTTTTAGAATTAACCGAAATATTTTTAATACCTACATTGCTTAAATTGTACAGCTCACGACAATACCATTCAATTTCGAATTGCACCGTTGGTTGCGACATTTACAGAAGTTTTCCTTGTTTACTACAACTTCTTCAACTAAATTGGTATGAACAATTCCGTTTTTGCAAACAGTTAAGAATACCTCTTGCTTCCCTAAGTTATAGCTGCAAGTTACGAGAACGGAGACTAAGAGAGAATTAAGAGGGCTAAAGTAGACGTAGAAAAAAGGCCATTTTTAGAAAAAAATTAAGAACAAAAACTCGACGAGGCAAAGGAGTTTTTAATGCAAAGCATTCAATGTATAAATGAACAGTCCCTCTTATAGCCCCGTCAAATTAGCCCAAAAAATAGTGGATACTCCTTGCATAAATTCCCAAAAAACTTAAAATTTAAGGAATGTTAGCAATACGACTCTAATGAATTCCTGAAAAGTCCCCATCGATCCCGCGTGTGCAAAAACATTTATTCCAGGTCAAATATCACAGAAATAGGTTTTTTGCATTTTTTGCCAAACGGTTAGTTTTACGATAAAAAGTGCTCGGGCCAAAATTGTAGATCAGAAAATTATCTACAAAATTGTCACAGTACTTTTATTCTCTAAGATTTACCATTTCTGAGAAAAAGCCATTCGAAAGTTAGCCAGAGCTGTATTCTCCGTAATATATACATGGCTATATTTTTGCGCTCTCCGAACATTATTGCACAGCTACAGCTAACTTTCGAATGACTTTTTCTCAGAAATGGTAAATCCTACAGAAAAAAGTAAAATGACAATTTTGTAGATAATTTCCTGATCTATAATTTTGTTCCGAACACTTTCTATCGTAAAACTAACCGTTTGGCTGAAAAATGCAAAATACCCATTTTCGTGACCTTTGACCTTGAATAAAATTTTTTGCAAACACGGCATCGATGGGGACTTTTCAGGGTTTCATGAGAGTGGTATTCATAGCGTTCCTGAAATGTTTCAGCAAGTTGGGAATTTATGCGCGCGAAAACGTGACGGCTAAGTATGAATGCTGGGAAAACTCCTGGGCGAGGCTTTGAGCGCCGATACGATGTAGGATGCTATCAGGTAGTAGAGTACCATTCAGCTGACTACCAGTCAGCTAGCTGGTAGCGCTTGGCTTAAATAACGATTATTAATACCTTATCAAACGAAGAAAACTTTCCGACCTTAGCCAGTTTTAATAGGAGATTATTAAGACATGTTTCCCTGAGCTCTGTGCCTCATGCATGCATTGGTAACCTCAGACGATGTATAACTCCTATCCTCTCGTGTAGAAACTAGGTCCCTGTGACGTCACGTGGAGTGGAATCGCATGGGCGCCAATCTGGCCTTTTTCAAATGAGGATAAAATTTGACCCTTGCCATTCGTCTAAACCGGTATTTCTAAAACCAAATAATTTGTGTATTATGAATACACTAATGGTGGGTAAGGAATCGCAATCAATGCCTTTCGTTTTCTTTGATGAAGGAAACTACCCCATTGCCGTTTTTATTTTCGGCCTCCATTCATCTTCCCGCTCACAGCTCTAAGCAGGCGTAAGAGCACTCGTGACGAGTGGCACGATCAGCCGTCCGAATTCGAGGCGAGCTCCGCGGTCTCAACGTCGTTCATCGTGCGGGAACCGCTGTTTATTTTTTTTTACATGACTGAAGGCCGATGCCCCTAACTCGTCCCTCTTAACCTCAGCGGCAGAAATACAAATTCTCCTCGGACTCAACAACCTCGTTCCCAGTGAAAAATTGCGCACAGCCACACGAAACTTTCAATTGATCAAAGCGTAATTCCAGCTAAGGAAGTGCATAACAGATTTGAGGATTATTTATTCAACATTCTACCAGCTAACCCATTCCCGCACAGAAAACTTTGCGCTTGACGCTATGAAGATGTTTATGCACGTCGTTCCTACGGTCACTTTTTATCACGTTTTATTATACTCGCTTTCTTGTTTGTCCGTTCGGGAAAATCTTGCAACTCAAATTTCGACCAGATCTCGAGTGGTTAGAGCGCTGAAATTTACAGGATAGGTCAGAAGTTGATGACGATTCAATTTTCTTACTCTTTTACCGCGATCTGAACAGTATTTCGTGTAATGTTTAGGACTAAAAATCAAATCTGGAGTTCCAAAAATGGTCTCCAAAATGCAGGCGCTGCAATCATTATAGCTGTATTTAACGTACTTTAGAACTTACCACGATCTGAACAGTATTTCGTGTAATGTTTAGGACTAAAAATCAAATCTGGAGTTCCAAAAATGGTCACCAAAATGCAGGCGCTGCAATCATTATAGCTGTATTTAACGTACTTTAGAACTTACCACGATCTGAACAGTATTTCGTGTAATGTTTAGGACTAAAAATCAAATCTGGAGTTCCAAAAATGGTCACCAAAATGCAGGCGCTGCAATCATTATAGCTGTATTTAACGTACTTTAGAACGTAACTACAACAACGTACGCCGTAGTCTAGCTGTTATAAAATAAGACTGTTGTGCGGAGGAGTCTCGGATCGTGACTATCAATAAGCGTTTTTTAATAACATATTAGTAATGCAGTGACATATTTTGGAGATACATCAACTTGATTTTTCAGAATGACCCGTTGCCATAGTGCTGCACTCGCTGGAAACAAGGTCAGAATAATGCTAAATCTGTCTAAATAATGCTAAATCTAATAATGCTAAATTTCTACGAGTTACTTTAATCTTCAGGCTGAGCATATTTTTGACTGAATGAAAGTTAAAATAGCATATACAATGCCATTTCCTGTTTACTTTTATGATACTTCTTATATAACTTAAATACAGTAAGCGTCCATCTTGAATTTTCGTTTCACACCCGTCTTTTTCCGCCAGTGGGCTTATTACGACCGGCTGCAAAAATCAACTAATAAGTGCATTGAATTATTCCAAGTTTCAACCGAATATCTATGACACTACGACAGCATAGACGAGAAGGGTTTTCTTCAAGAAACTAATATGCTCAGAGAGGTAGGATGTAGGCGTTTGGATTCGGTTGGTGTTTGCATGGAGTATTTCCGGATTATTCAGGCCGTCCTCCTTCCCATTATGAACATCCTTCTTGAATCCACAAAAAGTCCTAATCCCTTTCATTTTCATCTAAAATTTCATCCTATTATTCTCATCAAGGGCGGATTCTGCATCAAGTGTGAGGTGGGGCCCTACTATCTGTAAAAAAAAGCAAGACACCGGAGTTTGAGGAGCTCTAGCGTCTAAACGAAGCAATGAATTTCATTTCAGCAAAAAGCAGACAAAAGAGAATTTATTTCTACGTCAGATCATATACTTTTAAAACTCTTCGCTCCATATTATTTCCTGCATTTAATTTTTTTCTAAAAAAAAAGTACCCGTTTTTGCGCGTAAAACCAAGTTGCCCAACTTGGATTTACGCTGGGTATTCCCGTAGTTTTCGTTTCAGTAACTTGCAATTTTTATATAAGAAAGCCAAATCTAGTATTAACAGTTTGTAGAAAACATATCGTTAATACCATTAAAATTGATTGATTGAAGAGTTTTAAAAGTATATGATCCAACGTAGAAATAAATATTCTTTTGTATGATTTTCGTTGCATTAAAATTGATTGCTTCGTTCAATACACGCCAGAGCTCCTCAAACTCGGGTGTCTTGCATTTTTTTACAGACAGATTTTCTTAAGCGTGCTCTCTTTAACAGGAAAATTTTCCCTTTAATAAGAAAATCCTCCAAAATCGTTGGCACATTAATGGCTGAGCCAGGTTTCGCTATTAGTAGTCCCTGGTCGCTTCTATAACGGCTAGGGTATTCCCTTTCCCTCCCTTCCAACCCTATCTTAGAGGCGTCGTCGAGCTCCTATCGCGGCGGCGCCTCTTTCCTTTTTCCTTGCTTTCCAAACCCCTCCCCGGGAGCGTGGGGGCATCAGTTAAGTTACTGGGTCCCGACGCTGGCTTGTTGTGACCCTCAGAGGACACCCCTAGGGTCCTGATTCTCTCTTCAAAATGCGTATTTTCAGTGTAAATACATTAATCTATCCATCATTACGTTGCATTTATAAAATAAACAATTTGTCCAATTATTTCATTTAAGATTAGTTAAGAATAGTATTTAAGATTACTAAGATCCCAAATTTACACTGATTCTCGCGGAAAAAAATTACGTGTTACTCGCCACGACCCCCCTTTACGTGGCATTGGGTGAGAATCGGTTTGAGCCCCCAGACATCTCACGCACTTGTGGAGGCCCCCTTTTGGCGCCCCGGAAACGGGGCGAACGAACGAACTCTGCGGGGAAACGATCTCTGGTGTCAAGGATACGTGCGAGAGCGTGCGTGCCCGTGTCTGTCTGTGAGAGCACGAGGAAGAGGGAGACGGAAAGAAGGAGGAAAGGAAGGAGATCTTGAGGTGGAAGGAGGAAGAGGGGGGAGGGGATGTTTGCGCGGGAGTGTCCGGCGATTCCAAGGTCCGAAGGGGCAAGAGGAAAGGGGGGAGGGGCTGGGGAGGAGACAGAAGATTACTGCGGGGAACGAACTACGGTGGCGGCATCCGCACGCGTGTCAAGGCGGAGGAAGAGGAGAATCTGTAAGAGTAAAAAAAATAAGAATTCCGTACGGAACGAATGAAGAGTTCAAGGAGGCGATGAAGGAAGACAAAAAAAAATATTTAGTAAGGCCGTAAAGTCCCGGCTTGGCCGGGTCGGTCCCAATTTTACCGCTTTTGAGGGCGTCACTTCAGTTTCCGAAAATTCTGTACAACGTAATGGTTTCGTGCAACAACTATGCAGGAATTTTGTTTGAATTTCGCGCAGGAATTATGTTTTTATAATGACAGAGTATAACAGAATGCGTAACCAAAACGAAATTAAATTTTATATGTCATTGAAGGAAAAAAAATTAAATAACCATAATAAAAAATAAGAATTCTGAACGGAACGGATGAAGTGTTCAAGGAGGCGATGAAGGAGGACGAAAAAAATATTCAGTACATGTAAAGTGGCCATACGTCCAGGTCTGGCCGAGAAGGTCCCGATTTTACCGTTTTTGAGGGCGTCACTTCAGTTTCCGAAAATCCCGTAGAATGTACTAGTTTCGTGCAAAAATGTAGGATTTTTTTTGTAAATTTGGTGCAGGATTTATGTTTTTATAATAACAGATTATAACAGAAAGCGTTACCAAAACGAAATTAAATTTTATACGTCATTGAAGGAAAATATTCAAATAACCATGATAAAAAAATTTATTAGTTTTGTTTTTACGAACCTATTTCCATGGAGTAAGGCTAGAGGTTTTTGGACTTCACTGGGGACCCGTCCACCCGATACTGAGATGTACCTAGGCCAAAACGTTTATGTCCACCGTAGTAAAGGCCGCTATACACGGTGAATGATCGTGCGAATGAAATCATTCGCCGTGTATAACGGAAGAACCGTCATGCGCATGCTCATTCAGTGAAAATTAGAAACATGTTCTATTTTTCTCGCATGGTCCTGTGTATGATCACGTAATCTTTTGGCATGATGATTCGCACGATCATTCAGTGTGTATAGCGGCAATAAGATAATGGGTGTGGCCACGGGCAAAATGATCGCTAGAAGATCTAAATGTTTAAGTTTATTTTACAAACATGGTCAAAAATTAGCCGATACACATTTTGGGGCGTTTCCGACATGCCAATAATCAAGTTAGCATTATTTCGAGTTCGCTTGATGATAAAGGGAAACGATCGCATTATTAAAAATTTCGAAATACCACCGACGGAAGAATAATCTAGCGGTCATGGCCGACTTTAAAAAAAATGAGCATCGAATTTGAAACTTTGCTGAACGTGGTGTAAGTGCCCTCATTATGCATTCGAAAGGGGTCGGGCAATTTCTGATATATCTCTGCCACAATTGGTACTTGAACCGGATTCCACTAGGTTAGAGGTTAAATACTGTACACGCAATACGATAAAAATTTATAAAATCTCCATGAATCGGAGAAAATATCTAAAAAAAATACAAATAAACAAAACTTTTAACACGGGATTAAACCCGGGGCCGATATAGAAGCACCTTAACCGCATTACGACCAAGAACCAAAATCCGATATATCGGCACCTTGAGCGTCTGAGGGTTAGTTATGAATAACCCTTAATCACAGCAATGAACCTTGTCCTCCCTCCTCGGTACCAACATACTTATGGTTTTCAGAATCCAGTTAATGCTAAGTACTTGCTCCATAAAAACCTACAGTCCCCTCTCCTATTTCCTTCCCACCAACACCCTCACCCTCCATAAATCCTACTGCATACCTCGGTACTTGCCGAGGTTATTCCTAGGCGTCCACGAGATCCCGAGCACTGGCTCCAGTAGAATGGCCTCCGTTGAATAAAATACGAGCAAAAGTCGGAATGCAATCGTCGATTCCGATGCCTGGAGGGTGAAATGGAAAAATGCAAGTACATTTCCACTTTCTTTTCTTCGGCGACTTTTTTATCCTCTCATCGGCGGCGAAACATTGAAGCACTCAACCATATCAAGGATGTGATAGGGGACAGTTCCGCACCAAGAGAAAGAACTTCAGAATGTGTGCACTCAGCCAAGATGATTTGAATAAATAAAATACAGACAGTGGTCGGTGCAAATGACGAAAAGAGAATCTCTTAAGCCTGAATCACACGATGATTTTTTTCCGTCCTAAACATTGATGGATGCAACGATAGGTTTTCAGGGACCAATAAGAGTGATCGCTTGACCAATCATTTTCAGAATCACACGTTGATTACCAACGCACATTTTTCCATCGCTTATTACGTCACTCTCCGTACTTACATCTCATCATCATTAGTCAACAATCCTAAGATTGGTTTGACGCAGCTCTCCATTTCTCTCTCCTATCCGCTAATCTCCTCATAGCTACATATTTATTCTCTTTTACATCCTTTATAACCTGTCCTATATAACTCATTCGGGGCCGTCCCTTGCCCTTTTTCCCTTCCACTTGTCCTTCAACGATTGTCTTCATCAGACCATCGTGCCTCAAAATGTGGCCAACTAAGTTGTCCCCTCTTCTGCTTAATGTTTTTAGGAGGCTTCTCTTTTCTCCCACTCTCCTTAGCACTTCCTGGTTACTCACACGGTCAATCCATTTTCATCATTCTTCAGTAGCACCACATTTCGAATGCTTCCACTCTTGACTTCTCTGCTGCTGTCAACGTCCAAGCCTCGCTTCCATAGAGAAACATACTCCATATGTAGCATCTGATGAATTGTTTCCTTACTTCTATGCTGGTATTTTCAGCTGTAAGAAGTTTCTTCTTTTTGTAGAAAGCCCTCTTCGCCTGCGCTATTCTACTGTGTATTTCTTTCTTGCTCCGTCCATCGCTGGTAATTCGGCTTCCCAGGTAAGAGAACTCGTTCACCTCTTCAAGCTTATGCTGTCCTAGGCTGATGTTTGTTTTAGCCTCCTCTCTTTTGCTGCAAACTAATATCTACATCTACATAATACCCTGCGAGCCACCTCTAAGGTGTTTGGGAGGGGGTGACAAATCACCAACATGCAGCATGCAAGAGGACCGCCACATGCACAACGCACAGTCACAGAAATATTACGCATACTAGCAAAATATACATGCTTATTCATTGAAAAAACTTGCTAATGGTTAGTAATTCCTAGAGCAAATACATGCAAGATTAGAACTATGAAAAAAAACATGCAATTTGTTATCGTAGCGAGCGACGCCATTAATCCTATCAATTAAGACAACGTTGCTATCCTTAATAGTACGAGGGAAGAATGACATTTTAAACCTCTGTTTTGCAGTCTATTTCTTTTATTTTATTCTCAACAACAAATTTCAACTGTCATTAAAATAAAAGTCAATCCTGGCGTCACCATCACTGTAAGCAAACTTGCGATCCAATTGGCTGAAAGACATTAGCAGCGACGGTTTCAGCGACGGAAAAAGGGACGCGCTGAGTGATGGAAAAAGGGATGGGATTTCCATCCCTTGAGACATCGCGGAAATGATGGTGTGAAACTGTTATTTCTTCGCAATCATTGGATCGATGGCTGTAGCTATCACTCGAAAGAGACGTGTGATTCCGGATTTCTCGAACGAATATCCTCAAAGACGAGGAAGTGGACGGAGAGAAAAGCAGAGAAGACGTCCAAGGTCTCTCAGGCAGATCTCATCGACAGACATGGGATCAGTGGCGTAACTATGGGGGGATGAGGGGGCAGATCCCCCCCCCCAAAAGGCTCAGACAAATAAAAAAATGTTTAATTCCATAGTCTAGTTTTGACTTATAATAACTGCAACTTAGCGTTAAATATTAAGCGCCAAAATTATATAAATACTTCCAGGTTGTCGTTTTTAAAAATTTTTCCCGGAATCCCAGTTTTTTTGGGGGGGGGGGGGTCGCCACCCCAGGCCATCCCATCCCCCAAAAGCATATTCCTAGTTATGTCACTGCATGGGACGCAAACATTTTCGGGCCCCACAGCCTAAACCACGACATTGAGGGATAGAAAGGTATGTACCATGAGAGCAGAGAAGAGGAAGGACTAGGAGACACTACAGATGAGATGCAAGTGGGAAGTGGGAATGGCAGGATGGATATTAGCATCGTGCAGCAACGTTAGAGGTCATATCGGCAAGAAACATAGGAGTGCGCGTTACGGGTTCCATTTTGTACGTAATTCCGCCTCCTATGATAAACGGAGTGCATACATAAGAAATAATCTCCAAGCAATATCCATCAACGCTTATTTATTTTATTGTACCAGTTCACCTACATCTTTAAGGATGAAACGGTCGAAAATTTGAATCTACAAGTGTGTGTGTGTTCCTTTTATTTGTACCTTCGTGTTTTGTGGCCTCATTTAGCATTTATTTATACTTATTACATGTGGTATCCTTCCAATGTTATATGCTACTACATTTTTGTGCATAGAAACATTTATACGCTTGTTAAGTCATTAATTCCTGAAAAGAACGTCACAAAAGCCTTACATGTTTTTATTTATCTCTTCTTCTAAGTACAAAGATTCTTCACATGATATCTTTGTGCCACGAGTCATATTTAATGATACATATTTATAATGTTAAAAAATAATATTTGGTGTGTGATGGATTACAATTAAATTTAAGGATAGCGATTTAATTACTTCATCACGAAAAATGTACCCACTGAAGCTACCTTAAGCTCCTTCATTTTTTTTTCAAAAGCTTAAAATTTAAGAAATTTTTAGTAATAATTTGTTATTAATAAATTAATTAATTGTTAATTAATTAATTAATTGTTATTAATTAATTATTTTTCATTTTTTTAAACAACATCTTTATAGACATTAATAAGAAATTGGCAAACGAGCCGTATCATAAAAGGACTCCAAATTTACATCTTAGCCACCAAAAACATTATCCTCAGCGATCATCACGCACGCAGGTCGCGAAACAAGGATAAATGAGATTGCGATTAGGAAAGAGTGGCTCCCACGAACTGGTTATCTTGCCGCGGGATGTGAAGTGAAATCTTCAGGTGGACAGGTGGGATCATCTTCAAAGCGAGGGTAATGCCTCTCTTTCGGCTCCAAACAATTAAGCAGTGCACACCTCGAACATTGGACTGATGTCGATGAACCCGTGATATCCCTACCAACCAACTCTCGACTTCCTGGACAACCAGAGTTCATAACTGGTCACGTCCTGCAATAAACGCCCCTGTCACTTATAAAAAAGATGGATTGCATCTTTTCAGATGAAAACGTAAAGGTTCAGTCGCCTTTTTTTATCCTTAACCCTTATCCCTGAAAGCTAAAGGCCAATTCAAGAACGCGTCAGGAGGTTCATAAACAAATAACAAAGCAAACAAAGTATTTTGTTTACATTAGGCACTATATATAGTAGAAGAAGTACAATTTTATCATGAGCGATAACATTTATTTAATCTCCAGTATAAAAGTGAAAATAATCTCAAAGTTTTATTAAAAAATAACTTTTGTATGGGATATGCTGTGCTCCCGAGTACCTCCGATATAAGCCGATAAGACGATATATCGGAACTTCGAGAGTCTAGGGGTTAACTTTTATAAGTTTCTTTCATAAGGCATAAAATGAAGGAAGACATTATATATAGGTAGTTAAAATAACTAGATTTTACGCCATAAAATTTGCTGTTGCAGAAATTTTCTCCATAAAACCTCATCTTTACTTACTTCTCCATGCTCTAACAAATCCATGAATTGCTTGATGCGAAATTTCTCGGTACTTATGTTAGTACTAGCGCAAATATGCATCGACAGTAACAAGAAACTAAGGACAAAAATGATTTTTGTCGTCATTTGTCTCGTTTATCTCAAGCATTTGTACGAATCATTCAGTCAGTGGTCAGAAGTGGGTTTTTATAGAATAGTGATTCCATCATATTAAGTCTGAAACAACCCTTCATAGGAGAGAGGCAACGATTCTACTGGTAGAAGGAAGGAGAGGAAGAGAGAGATAGTGGAAGTGACGTAGGTAAACGGGAGGGTAAGTTCATGTACAGTTCATGTAAGTACATCTACATACTACCCCGCTAGCCGCCTGAAAAGGCCTGTGGCAGGGGATGTTAAGATACCAGCCGTTTAATCATTAAAAACAAATGCTCAAACAAAACCACGACTAGCATTTATTAAAGCCCTTCATGGTTCGGGGAAAACACGAATTCCCATATCTATCCACTCAACAAAGCATCCTTCTTAATTTATCGCTTCATCGGACCTGGAAATATAGTGGGGCTCTAATATTATGTTCTCCGTGTCGCTCTTAAAGATATCCATCCTCAATTGCTCAAGCAATTTAAGTATAGCGCGCAGCGTCTGTGTCTCTAGCGGCTCCAAACCTAATTCGCTTAACATCTGGGTAACGCTTTCTGTTATAGGTACGTCCGTTGCAATTTTTGACGAATCGCGCAGCTTTCCTTTGTATCTTACTCAGTGCACCGGATCCCATAGTGCATTGCATGCAAGTGCGCGTAGCGTGGGAGGAGTATGGTGGTGGGAAAAAAGAGACTTGAAAGAAGAACGGAGATACAGAAGTGAAGGAAGGAATGGTGGTGGAGGATGAAGAGGTGCGGAGGAGGAGGGAAGGGGGGGAGGTCAACGGCCCTGCAAGGCCGAAAGGGGGGGCAGGACGACGACGGCGGGGGAGGAGCAAGGGGCGGGAGAGGCAGCCAAGGGCCGCCGGAGGGGAGGGGAACGTCCCGGCGACGCCAAGGCACGGCTACAACCTCACGAAAAAAAAAATGATGAAGGTTGTAGACTGCAGAGGAAGGGAGGGCAATCTTAGAACTGATGTCTTACAACCGAGTGCAGCAGGTTCGGGTAGTACAGTTCAGGACACTTACTGTGTACACGACTACGTTTCGATAATCAGCTAAAAATCCTCCTAAGGTTTGAAAAAAAAATCAATCCTCATCCAACGTTTTCATAGGAGACAATCAAAGAACTGATGTCTTACAGCCGAATGTAGCAGGTGAATTCATTTCGGATAGTACAGTTTATCACAGTTCCGGTGTATTCGACGACTTTTAGATATTCAGCTAAAACTCCTCCAAAGTATTGAAAAAAATCAATCCTTCTCCAAAGTTTTGACAGGAGACAATCTAAGAACTAATGACTTACAACCGAATGTAGCAAATGGATTCATTTCGGGTACCTAATAGTACAATGCGGGGCAGTTCCAGCAAATCCGCAAAAGTATCAATAAGCAACTCCAAATCCTCCAAGGTTTTGAAAACAGAGACACCTCCATCGCCACAGACGCGTCGCGACGTTTCGATACGCAGCTACCACATCTCCGCTGCTGCATCCAGAGCAAATGTTTCATTACGAGAATCTTCCATCTTTCCTGTAGCTAAGTTAGCCTACTTCTCTACCGGCGCCCATCGATTAATCTGTTCGGATAAGCAAATCTTTCCGTTAGACCAACGCTACGATAAGTAAACCCTGCAGATCTACCAACGTTTCGATAATCAGCCCCAACTCCTTCAAATTTTTTTAAGGAAGCATACGCTCCTCCATCAACGCTCCGATATAGAGCTATTTCATCTCCGAAAACGTTTCGATAGGAAAATATTTCCCTGAACATTACTTAACTACTTGTCCACATACGGCAACGCTTTCCATATGGCATTACTCGTTTGGATAAAAAATTGGCAACATTTGCCGACGTTTTAAGTTATTCCTTCAGCTTCTCCAACGTTTCCATTACCATCTCCAATTCCTGCAAGCTATTGAAAAAAATCAACCCTCCATCTCCCTTACTTTTTATACTACATCTCCCCAAACGTTTTGATGCATAACTCTTCTATACTTGCCGATGTTTCGAAAATCAACTCCATATCCTCCAAAGTTTTGAAAAAAAAAACACTCCATCATTTCCGCCAACATTTCGATAAGCAGCAAACACATCTCTGTATATGTTTCCATAAAAATTTACTCCACCTTCCCCTAATTTTTTTTCCATCGGCACCACGTCTCTTCAGATAAGCGACTCCTCGTTTTGATAAAAAAACTCCTCCAGATTTGCCATCGTTTTAATGTACAGCTTGCAACGCTTCACCAACTTATCAACGAGCAGCAAAATATATCAGCAAACCTTTTCATTTCAAAGACTGCTCCGACTCCGCGAACCTTTCAATAAGAAAATCGTCCACCTCCCTCTAGGTTTCCATAAGCAACCCAGCCAAAGTCGCCTTTGTTTCGACAGGTTACTCAAACAAAAGGCTTCAGGAGTGAATGTCCACAGAGAAAAAAATTGCATGCTAAGATTTGCCGATGACATAGTCGTCATAGCAGAAACAGAGAAGGATTTGAAAAATATTCTGGTTTATCTGGTTAGGGTTATGGTTAAATTTCAACAGAAAATAAACGCAAAATAACAAGATATAAGTATTCTGCAGAAGAGAAGAAGTAAAGACTAACATTAAAATAGGGAAGCAAACACATGTGGAGGTGGATAAATTCTGTTATTTGGGAAGCAGAATACCAAGCGATGGAAGAAGCAAGAAAGAAATTATCAGCAGAATAGCCCAAGCAAAAACAACATTCCACCAAAAGATAGACCTGCTTACAGCGAGGAACTAAAACATGGAAGTAAGGAAACATTAAAAGGACCTACATTTGCATTCTGCTCCTATATGGAAGTGAGGCATGGACAATGACAACAGCGGAGAAAGCAAGGATAGAGGACTCCGAAATGTGGTGCCACAGAAAAATGATGAGGATCAAATGGATCGACCGAGTTAGAAATGAGGAAGTCCTAAGAAGAGTAGGAGAGAAGGGAAGCCTCATGAAAACCTTAATAAGAAGACGGAACAACCTAATAGGCCACATCTTGAGACATGACGGCCTGATGAAGACGATAGTTGAGGGACAAGTGGAAGGCAAGAACGGAGAAGGAAGACCTCGAACAAAATATATGGAACAGGTAAAGAAAGATGTGAAAAAGAAGAAATACGTAGGTGTGAAAAGATAAGCTGATAGTAAAATTGTGTGGAGAGCTGCGTCAAACCAATCTTCGGATTGTTGACCAGTGGTGATGATGATGACTTCTTCAGCCCCGCCAACGCTTTATGCCTGAGCGATTCTTTCAACTCTGGCAACTTGGAAAATAATATGGATGAGTAAAAACGCTTTTCGAAACGTTGAAATTAATGGAGGATTTGATCCGGTGTATTATGCGCAAAGAATCCACCCAAAGAACAAAAGTTTAGAGCTGCGAAGGTCCTACAGGTGAATCCACCGCCCCTAGAATCATAACTGAAGTGACGAAAAGTCTTAATTTTTTCATAATCTACGCTATTATTAACTACGCTAATTAGCTACGCATTTTTGGAAAATAACATTTTTCATCCGAAACTATACATAACTACATTAACTTCATATTGTATTTTAATTATGTTCTGACAAAATTAAAAACAAATATAATTCGTTTCCTAGTACGTGACTTCATGTATTCGACTTAAAATAATGAAATGTGATAACCTTTATAATTCCACATAACTTTAATACTGCACGTCAGTGTTAGAGGTTAGAGTGTTAGGTAAACGAGGGAGAGGAAGGAAAATAGTAGGATTTTTAGACAGAATGAAATGGAGTAGGCTTTATTGTGAACTGATGAGGGAACTGTGGTTGATGGGGAGGAAGGATCCCCGAATTCTTCTTATGTGCTCCACGGAAACCTACCTTAATCAGTAGAAGACTTTAATAATTCCTAGATTATGACGTGCGACGTCATTATTTTGTGATGATGAACCAACAGATGACGATGTCATATATCGATAAGTAGGTCGTACAGTATTGAATTTATGTGGAATTACAAGTTTTGTTACATTTCATCGCATTAAAATAAAAATTATGCTGAGTTCTTCAAGTGGCACAGAATTACTTGTCCAGCGTAGTACTCACTCATTCCGTAAACTACTAAAGAAAATTGGATTTTAAAACCATTTCAAAATTCCTAGGCAACGATGTTGTTACGGGAACCAATCCCAGAGCTGGATAATTCTTCTTTTTTTTGTAATCTGATTCCTAGTTCCAAAGCGACGATAGAGACACCTCAAAAACGTCGGATGAGGCGTTAAAATCGTTCTCCTTGAGGCGTCTTTCGTTAATAGCAGGCCAATTACGGGACTGGCTTCCACCCTTCCCCCCCACTCCGGCTTCCGCTCCTACCACAACATTTTTCCGTGCCGGTCTGAAGCGCCGATCCGCGCGGGAATAAATGGAATTAAATCCAGAGGGAAACTACATCGAGAGCTCAAACGCGAATGGAAGAATCGCAGCAAAAAAGGTGAGGAGAGAGAAGAATAGGAACTAAAGACACTCCGGCAAACCATATTCAATAGATATGAAAGGGTGAGAAACCAAGGGGGCGCAAGTGATTTTTTTCTAAACAGAATTAAGTACGAAAAATGCGATGGTGGGTGGCGTAACATGGTGGAGCAGTCTCTTCGGTATCTCATCTAAAAAGGCAAACCAATGAAATATATCGAATGATTGCACTACAACATATTTATACTTACTTCAAATTTCCTCTTTTTACCATCAAAATATTGCTCATATCAAAAAATACCTCCCACAGTAACATACGCTCGTTGTTAACTAGAAACGGAGGTGTTACTATATAGCTATGATTTTAAATAATCATAATTCGCCCCTATTAAAATGGCACATGCTAATTATTTCAAATGAAGATGGGGATGTGTAAAGATGATTAATGACAGAGTTAGTTTCATCCTAGTTTTGGAATATTTTGAAATAGATTTTTTTTACCACCAAAGACATTTATCGTTTGCATTTGGCACGCTCTCTACTAAAAGTCTTGGCCAATAACCTGCGGCTAATACAATCGAATTTATCCATTTAAATAATGTAATTTTTATGAAATAAGTCAAATCATACACATTATTAATATTAATGAAATAACAATCTCCATGACCTCTTTGAAATACTCCTATATGAGTGATTTATCATTATATTAAAACTAGCATTATTAATTACAAAAGTATTGCTATTGCTTATGTTACCTCCTAAATCATGTCAGAACCTGAGGTTCACCTATTAAACCGGGTAATGCATACAGCAACATTTGCCGTAATGAGGAATTCAGAAGAGACATTTTACGTCAATTTCGGAAGAAATACGAATGGAATCTAAACAGAGCCCTCAAACCTTTAAATCTCGTTGGATAGATAACATTTTCGACAGAGAACTTCCACGCAAAAAAAAAAAAATATTTTGCGCGTAAGTATGCATTTCCGAGTCCCAATACGTTTCCGAAGAATGAATATTCTGCAAAGGAAATAAAATAACCTTTTCAATGAAAAATCGCAGTGAGGCAAGCATGGTATCCGGGGAAGGAAGACGTATTTCATGTGATAAAAATAATGCAGGACATAAAACATGGCGGACGAGCGCAAATCCGAGACGTCAACAATCGAGCGGGGAGCGTTGCTCCCTCTCTCTATATGTATATCGCACGCACTGGGACTGTGCCATTATTCTTCCTGCTCGGTATCTCAGAATGAACGCTTTGCTGGCAAACTGAATAGATCCGAGGCTGCAGCCGCGCCGATCTCCTTTGCTTTTGAGACGGATGCTCCACGATGCAGTTTTTTTATTTTTTTTTCGTTAAAAAAAAAACGATGCGGAGCGCGACAGTTATCCCCGTCGCAGAATCCAACATTGCCAGCTCGATACGTATATACCACTCGCACCTCCAGAAGCGGAGGAGTTCTCTTCTTCCGGGATATTTTCAGAAAAAATGAATATCGACGAATGCACCAACAATGACACTGCCGAAAACAAACGCGAGACGCGAGGCGAAGCTAAAATGCTGACACGGGCAGAAAAAGTCGATATGCAGACAACCTCAGAGGTTCTCATGAACAGAATTTTGTACTACGTTTTTGCATGAATAGCATAAAAATGGAATTCTTCATTTTTGGTTGCCACCGCGTCGGTCGCTATGGCGAAGACGACAATTTCGCAGTCTCAAATGCCAGCGTCTTCAGGTCGAAGAAATTGTCCTCTGTTCGTAACTGTTGCCTTCACCATAGCAACCGACGCGTTTAGTCTAGTTAGTAATCGAAAGTGAAGAATTTTATCGCACACCGCGGAAATATCCGCACTCGGCATAAAAACGGAACTGACACAATAAAGGGAAAGTGGTAAACACATTCACGTTTCACCTGTGAATTCACGTTTGAATTGAAAGCCATTGTAATTGAAAACCATTCACGTTTACACCTATGGTGTCCTAACTTAGTTATTATATAGTTCAATTTTCAAACATTATTTTTTAGCTTATCGATTTTATATTTTATTTTTAGTAATTTTTCCATTGTTGTCACGCAAATGATTTTGTTTGTAATAAATAATCATTTAATTTTTTACTATATTGGTTGCTTTCCATTCATCGACACACGTCGACACAATTTGTGTCGCGGTTTTCGTGTTCCATCATAAATGTGTCGCCGCTGTGACACAAGTCAACAAACGATTACGTGCAGGAATTTGATAATTATGACGAGTTCCCGTGATTCGACACAAGCAGACTTATGTCGCGATTTTCGCGTTCTATTATATGTGTATCGACGACTGTTGTGACACAAGTCAACAAACGATTACGCGCAGTGAGTCGATACTAGTCGACGCGTGAGTCGCATGGATAGAAATCACCCAATACAGAGGACATCGCTGTCAGATTTTTATTTCGAGTTGAGTTTTCGCGTTCTTATTTCGGAATTATCTTAATGATTAGTTCTAAAAACTCTTACACCGATTACATACTTGTAAAAGAACTCGCCTTGGGAAAATAAACACATAGAATGAATCAACTTCAGCGTTTAGCTGCAAGATTTGTATTGGGAAATTTTAAAAGGAAGGCAAGTGTTGCAGGCACGTTAAAAGTTATGGATTGGAGATGATTAGATTCAAGGAGAAGAGGAGCATGAATAAAGCATATAATTTGAGAAGCAAAAAGCAAAGCCCTTAAGCAAATGACTAAAATAAATTTGAACATCAAATTGAAGCTTAGAGATGTATCCCACATCATTGCACATAGGATATATTCCTAATGGAGAAATGTTGGAAAGATTAAAGAACTCATTGCTCTCAAATGAATAATTTATTACTATGACAGAACCACAGACAAACATTTATAAAAACACAGACAAGACACTGAACCACAGGTAATATGCACAAAGCCTAACTTGGTGACCCAGCGTGGAGGGACCTATCAAATAGCTTAAAAGGAACTAGTTATTAGGCTGGGAAGCATCATAATTTTTAGATAGAGTCTCCAAAACAGCTCTCAAAAACACTAAAATTTTCCTTCCTAAATCGAGAGATAGAAAACTGGAATGGTTTATCCGAGGAAACATTGGAGCCCTTCCCAATCAATACCTACTCGGATTTTTATAACGAGACTGAAAAAAGTTCAATTGTGAGGGCCTTTTTTATTTTATTTTTTTTTGCATTTAGCATTTTGTATTTTGGACTTCATATATTTTTGTGTTGTATGTTACTACCCGACCAAATGGTCGACTTGTAACGATTCGTTCTATAGCGATATGAATAAAAGACTCATGAACCTATTTTTCTAGGACCAGACTACTTTTCTAATCTTAATTACTGTGGAAACAGAATGGCCGCTGCACCGCCATGAATGCCATATTTTTGGGAGGCCTGACCGGGATTCAATAGTAAGTGGTGGTGGTAATCCACTTGGTGGTCAAAAACTACCTTTTTTTATTACTTGAGTCCGGAAGGTTTATTTATCCATTAAAAATATCGAGGGTAAAATTTTTAAATTTTCAATACGGCTTTATTCGGCTCTATCGGTCTCAACACTTTCGAGTCACTACGATAGCAAGGG
Source organism: Ischnura elegans (assembly GCF_921293095.1). Classification (NCBI taxonomy): domain Eukaryota; kingdom Metazoa; phylum Arthropoda; class Insecta; order Odonata; family Coenagrionidae; genus Ischnura; species Ischnura elegans. The sequence continues at coordinate 106,872,372 of NC_060248.1, forward strand.
CTTAGCAATATATATTAGAATTGGAAAATATGTTTCTTATTATTTGTTATGCTTAGAATTTTACGGCCATAATAGCTTAGATAAAAATCGATATTATCAAATGCGATTTCCGCAAAAATATAGCATTGAATAACTTTACCTTTGCTGCCCGGCGATGAAATACAATTAGAAGAGCACACTATGTAATTTTAATGAAAATGGCCTACTCTACGTTCGTAGGAACATTATCACTATGCGCTAAGTTGGGATTGAGCTTAGCATGTGGTTTCACTCAAGCCCTGATTCTGCTTCAACTGTCATCTCAGTTGGCCGCGAATGAAATCTAACACCATGGCTCCGGAATATAATTATATCACTCTTGAGGATATAGGATTATTATTGAAGTATTCTACCGATTAAGGTAGGTAGACAACTAGTATTTAGGAAGTATTCTGGCAATCTCCGCTTACTTCATTTCCCCCTTCAATTCAAAGTAAGGCCTCTCCATTTTATTCTACAATTACATCCTATTCCCTTCCTTCATCTCCCTCGTTTAACTAACATTCTACCCTCCAACACTGTTTTCAACATCCCCTCCCCGCTATGTACTCGCTCCATCCATACCTTCTGTCTCCTCCCTATCTCATCTAGAAGCTGCCCCTCCTCACCCACCATGTCCAGCACTTCATCGTTCCTCCTTCACTCCTTCTCTTCACCTTCTCCATTCTTCGCCACACCCACATCTCGAATACCTCGAGTCTTCTCTCGTACTCCTTCCTTATTGTCCACGTTTCCACACCGGAAAAGGTCTACACTTCAGATCAGACTCTTCACTGACCTTTTCTTTAAACTCTAACATAGCGGTATTCTCATTAGCTCCTTCCAAGGTCTATATCATCTGGGACTTTTTAGTGTATTAAAACAGAATGGGAGGATTCGCTGGGGAATTCATTGGGCATATACCTCGACTTTTGAATCCGGAGGAAGAGTTAAAGTCCGAAAAGGAAAACGACGACCTCATGACTAACTAAAACAACCGGGGCATTATCAAGACGCTCGAGATAAAACGTTAGGAACGGCTTGTTTGGTATAACATTCCACAGCTGCGAAACAGCACGTTCCCCAGACTTCCAGAAGAAAGCAACAGTGACTATACGATAATACGAATATACGATAGGAGAAAGGGAAAAGTAAACTTAAGAGTTTGACGTCTTCTATCACAAAAGACATAGATGCGTAAGAATCAAAGAATGCAAGATGTGATATATTTCAACACGGAGAAGAAATCTATTTGAATCTTCCACTCGTATGATTTACCATGACAAAAATATTCGGACCGTGTAACCAACAGCCGATCCCAGGGTAGCGTATATGTTTGAGAACTGGTCACAGGTACCAAGTTCGATTCCATGAGCAGGTTATTTTTGTCGTGGAAATTTGTGGATGCCATTGAATTTTACGTCATTTCCTAGAGATAATCACGCACAGAACAAGGTTAATTCATTGGTAGAGGAGTCTCAAGGCCTCACCTCTCAAAACTATAGCTCAAAAAATTCACTATTTGCTTAATTGTTTTAGATCTGATCCAACGCCATGATAACGGCGATACAGAAAACGTGCGAAAATGTGCTCTCCGAAGCAGAAAATTACATGCAATATCATTATCTCCAACTTTTCCTAACTAGAATAAAGAAACTTCTTACCCTATATTTGGGGCAGAGACAAATATATTTGAAACTTTCAAGTAACGACGTACACGGAGGAAATCATGAAGGACTGACAATACTGCATGAGATTAGTAGCAATTTTATTCCGACAGAATTCCTTGAAACAACATTTTCCCCCTAACAATAACGATTAAAATTGGAATAACGCACAATTCATAGAAATAATTATTAACATAGCATACTTCTATGTAATTCATTTCTTTAACAGTTATTTAAAAAATAATTTAGCATGCAACAGAGATGCATTATACGAAAATTTTCTCTTTCCTGACTAATCATTTTGAGGATTTTTAATAAAACTTCATTCAAACTTTTGGAGCTAAAAATAAATGTTTTTCAAGAGAGCCGGTGGTAAAAACATTTCTTCAGCGCAACTGTCATATGGCGTTTGACTTTTTGCTCCTTATAAAACATCGGTAGTCCTACCTGTGTGTGGCTCTACCCATTCATATGGTGCATTTTCGTATTTTTGTGCTGCATGATACATAGCGTAAAAATTGCATGCATTTAATTATCGATAAATTAACTTGAGACAGTCCGTCAGGGGTGCGAATTCATTAAAAATGTCAATCATAATTTCGAAAACAGTCAAATGTCTCCATAATTCAATCAAGGTGGAATGAGAGATAGTTATTTGCATAATTTGGCTAAATAAATTGAAGGCTACAATTATAATTACTAACGGATATTTCTAGGTAATTAATTTCTTTGGCATTCGTTTGACTAATATTTTGGCATGGAATAGAATTGTAAATTGCAAAAGGTTTTCTCCTTTATAACTCATTATTTCGGTTATTTATGCGGGAATTTACTTCGCATGATTTATATAGGAATGAAACTTCAATCACTCGCTTTCCTTAATCTAATTGTAAACCTTCTTTTGGCAATGGATATGAATAAACTGGAAATAACAAGCAAAACCTCAAACACCAATACGGCCCATTGTTTCTTAAATTGACCCGAGGTGGAGTGAAAGACAGTTATTTGCATAATTTAGCAAAATAAATCGATGGCTACATGTTTAATTACTATCGGATATTTCGATGTAATTCATTTCTCTATCGTTCATTTAACAAATATTTTGGCAAAAAATAGAGATGCAAATTGCAAAACTTTTTCTCCATGCTGACTTATTATTAGGATGATTTTTGCGGGAATTTATGTAGCATGATTTTTATAGGAATGAAACTTCAATTCAATTAATCATCAATATACTTAATCTAACTATCAACCATCATGCATGCAAAGCATTTAAATGTTTCTATAATTCAATCGAGGTGGAATTAAAACATAGTTATTCGCATAATTTAGCTTATATTTAACTATTGAACATATACTAACGATGGGTTTAAAATACAGGGATAGCTTGGTTAAAAGTAGAGCATAAAATTTGGATAGCAGCCATTTCCAGAGAAATTCATGTTTTACATTACTTCTCATTCATTGCATTGCGCTCTGAGAAAAAATGCTCCTAAAGGCGATTCACTACTTCCATAAAACTTAAAGGCTTCAACCTCCTTCTCCAACTAAAGAGGACTTACAGCTCAATCACAAGGAGTCTCACAGTTTACGAACGCCCTTCGTCTCTGCGTTCACTAAAGAAAATAAATTTTTGCTGAGATGTTTTCCCGTGGCGCAATATCGGCCGTAATGGTATCAGTTGTGATTCTACGAGTATCAAAGGCTCTCAACGGCATTTCAACGCTGCCGCAGTGCTTATCATCTGGCTCCATTGAAGGGAACCCTCAAAAAAAGGCTTTAAGCTTTTGCCGCGCGGCAGTCATAATTAAGAGAACCACCTCAAGATAAAATTATCATGCCCGCAATGCTGCAAGCACTACCTCGTGAAGAAATAAATTGAATAAAAATACTGTTTCAGGTGTTTATATGAGAACAGTATATTCGGTCAGTATCACGACCGCTACAATCATGCTTAAATTAATATTTTTTATTCTCAATAAGAGCAAAAGTAAGAGGAAGAATAACTCCCTCTCCACCATTCTTTTTGGTGACGGATAATTTACGAAATAAATATGCCACCAACCTGAAATTTTCAGAGCATACACAATATGTTAAAATCGCGCCTCTTTCTCGCGTTAAAAATGCACCGGAGAAAATAATTAGAAGATAAAAGTTAAACTCATAAAATTTGAGATACAAGGAAATGTTGACAATGGTTTACAGGACCATACGTATCCTGAAAGGTTTAAGGTGATTTATGTTTTAAGTGAGAAATGCGTTACTCAAAAGGAGATATATGTGTCCTTTTAAGCCTGTCTTCCGATCTCGGGATCCTTGAGTGAAAGATAAAATAAAAGAGAAAATTTTTTTGAGCGTTGAGGATTTTTCTCAGAAATGAGGATTTTCGCTCAAGGACGTCTTAACCCTTTAAGGTCCACCGGACATATACGTCCCAATTTTTTTTAAATTCTCTCAAAATTAAATGAGAATGTGTATGATTGTAAGAATTGGTTCTATTGAATATTAGGATATTGGCTTCTAGTCTTTAATTCTTTTTGCGATATCCTTTAGATATTGTTGTTTCCCCATTGTTAAGAACTTTCACTTGAAATGCTATTTACTAAATGAAAATTTGATATTCAATTATAAATCAATGAGAAGGTCAATTATAAAAAGACTTTCGCTTTATCCTGTTTGTGTACCTAGCCTGTGGAGTTAGCACGAAAAAATCCGCATTTTTGCTATTTAATTTTCACATAATTAGTGTTTTTATGTAATGGGAAACATGTCCCTATGGACCAAAAGGGAGCTAGAATTGGTATTATTTCACATCCCGCACTATATCCCACAATCTACTAGAGATATTGCTTTCATATGAATGTTTTTGGAATCTACGCATCAATATTATCCTCAAACGTATTTTGTTATGCAATCTAATGACTGCAATCCTTATGGTCCTTGAAGGGTTACGGGTTCACCTGGATTTCAACCTAAAAATGGTCGATCAGTAACCAACGCCCATACGCACGAGGTCGCTACGCTTCTTAAAAAGACGGGAAAGAGATGAAATATGAATGTGATGCTCAAATCGATATCAATAGGATCTTATTTAGGTTAATGAAAATTAATATTCCACGTACATAATTGCCTGCCTCGGTGGCGTCGGGGTAACGCCCTCGCCTGCCAAACAAGAGGTCGCGGTCTCGAGTCCCGCCTGGGAAGGTTTCCCCGGTCCAGGGCATGGGTGCTCGTGTACGTTTACTTGTTACATTTTTTGAATACCCTGGTATAAAATGGCCAATAAGAGCTGTATCCGGTGGTTTGAGAATAAAAAAAATAAATTCAATACTGCACGACCTAGATTTCGGCCATCATCATCCAGTACATTTGCGTGCATCTTATGGGTACATTTATTGATATGCGTACATTTATGACATGCCACGTCTAAACCAAGGTCGTGCAGTATTAAATGTATGTGAAATTATAAATTTATCTACGTCTCATTGCGTTAATTCGATTCCGTAAAGTCACGCCCGAGACAGCCAATGATGCCCTCTTTAGGTTATGAATAAAATTTCGATATCATCATGATAGCTTCACAAATAATCGTACAAGTTGGAATTTATTTCACGGAATCTATATTTTATCGTGCAATCCATTGGGAAATATCAAGAGAGAGAGCTAATTCAAGTTACTCCACCTTACAGCATGTCACTAGCGGACTTTCACTGAAATGGTTCCATTTCATGACCCGCATTGCCAGCGCAACCCAGCCCGCATGCAAACAAAAATAACGATTACACTATAAGTACCCCGAGGGGAAGATAGGATATCCTCGGTGTTTTTACGGTAGCAGTGGAAAATCAATGACTTGGGAACCCGACACCGGTATCATATTTAGAAACAGGAGCGAAAGATTACCCACGGCATGCTCCGACTCCGTTAGGAACATGAAAATAAATCCTAAAAATCTCATTGGTTCACGCTACTTTGGAATAGGTACCTGGATACCGAGTTTCCACGCTGAAAAAGTAAATAAAGCAGTGATTGTGTATACGAATTAGAAAACTGGCACAGAATTATCTTTCCGCAGTAACACAGAACAAATAATCATTCCCATTTATGACCATTAAAAACTATGTTATCTGGCTGACGATCTACAGCACTCTAAACTGTCAACATACAAATTTCTATCTAATGGGAAACTAAGGCGAGGGTGACCTATTTTCCGCTCGTACCCGTGGCTGCAAAATCTGTCACTGATAAAACGGAACAAAAATTTTAATGCGCATTTTTTCCGAAGCAATTACTTCGTTTCAGCGAAAGCCGTCGAGATAACCATTGAATTTGAAGCACAAAAGCAGATTCATATTAAACGGGCGCGCCAGCAACACAAAATTTTGCCGAAGGAAATCTGGGTTTAGCGCTTCAAGATATAGATTAAACACTTCTGCGTAACCCTACGTTTTTCGCTTACTCTTTTTTCAGTTATATAACGCGATGTTCAGCTATTGCCTGTAATCGTAGTTTGGCGTGGTACAAGAGTTATGGTGATGTAGATTCAAATGGCAATTTTTAGTGTAATACTGTGTAGGATGTGTTATTGCTTGTTTCGGTCTATTGCATTTGAATTCCGGTTTTTATTGTAACTCCAAAGGGGTTGTAGTAGTGTATTTTGCCTTCTGTGTAGAGATTGATCGAATGATTTTGCTATATATCGTCCAGATATTGTGTAAGCGTTTTAATTTGGAGGTTTTCGTACATATACATGTTGCGGACGAACCAGGGGGCGCCCGTGTCTTGTTCTGGATTACTGTGAGTTTGCGCAAATCAGTGTTTCCTTAAGAGCTCCAGGCCTCGGTGACGGCGGGGTAAAGTCCTCGCTTACCAAACAAGAGTTCGCGGGTTCGAGTCCCGCCTTTGGTAGGTTTCCCCTATTTAGGGAATGGTTGTTTGTGCACGTGAAACAGTTAAATTTGTTGAACAACCCATTATCAAATTGGCCCATATATGCTGTATTCTATGGTGTGGAGATAAATAATAATAAAATTAATAACCATGTGTAAATAATTCCTGGAAAGAATTAACATCAAAGGGCTATTATATATGATATGGCCACACAAAAGGGTAAGACATTAAACCGACATATTGCCAGGAAATTCGAACAAAGGTTCTCCCCAAAAGGAGGGAGTCCCAAGAGCACATAGAATATGCCCATTCTTGCAACGGTAATGGCGAAATATATGAGCCACTGCATCGCACCTTGTATGCAAGCAGTTCCCTAGAATGGATATCGGAGGAAAAGGCATTTCCGCTCCAAAAAACAAAGGAGCTTCGTCACGAGGATGAAAACGTGTTCAAGTCTGGATGAGGATTCGAACTGTTGCATTGAGTCTGAAGCGTTACTATTTCTTTAAGAGAAGGATGTGTAATTCATCCGGCGAAGATTCACCCGCATAATCTCAAAATAGAGACAAGTTTACAAATCCGGAACCAGGAGATACGGAATAAGCGGGGCTTTTTTAACGGACACAATGCGATACATTGAACACTCACAATGAGCTTAAAGAAAGATTGACATTGATTTGACGGGGTCGTCAAGTATATAATTGAAAAAAACGACTCTGAATAAGTGAGAGTAAATTCATCCCCATGTGTATAAAATAAAGACAAAGTTTCTCATTGAAAAAAGAAGATAAAAATGGACGGACCTTTATAACGGACACACCGTGATGAACTTTACACTCAAAATAAGCCGAAGGAAAGGTTGACATGTATTAGACGGTGATTTGAAAGAGAAGCCCAAATGTAGTCCCAAACTGAGTATATATTTAATATAAACGCATTCTAACTATAGTCTGTATACCGTAGGGTGGCGCACTACCTGACTTGGTCGGTTCTACCCCCCCCCCCTTCCCCATACCTCCCCCCCTCCCCCCGGCGCTCTTGGCTCGCGGACCGACTCAGGTAGGTGGTGGGCTCGTGCACCACCCTACGGTATACAGGCTATAATGCGCATTTTTTGTCATATTTTCACGATACAAGTGAGAAAAAAGACAAAAATCATTGTAGTGATGGTGCGGTGGCTATTAATTGGAATTCCCTCCTCGTGGGTCCGAGTTTCATTTCTGGTGGTGAAGAAAATCTTTCAGAAAAAGTCCGATACCTACTCGAGCCTAATGTGGAGATTACTTCAAGTCCACCACTCCGCCCGTCAGATGGGACGTTAAACGGTGGTCCCCTTGGCTACTTAGACTAAGAGCAGTCTAAAGCCGGATCCCTCTCTATCCATAGATCTATACCCTTCCCTCATGGCGCAAATGACCTCAGCTCTTGATCACCTACTCTAAATACGATAAAAAAAAATTTTCAGTGTGTTTCTGAGAGTTAATTCAGTATTTTTACCGCGTCTCATCGATAACCCCTTATCTTTGTTCGCTCACCTATAAATATTATTATCTTCAGCTTTTAATTCTAATCATGAAGTGCGGTATCCCAGTCGGCAGAGCGCTTAGAATATGACAAGAAGGTCCCGAGTTCGCATACCGGTGAGGCCTTTGAACAACCCCAACATTAATACTCAAAATTCCGATGACCCAGTGGAGGGAAGTACCCCCTCAACTCCTTGAACGTGTGATATTCACACCCTCTGCACCAGAGGCGGATGCAGGATAGGGACAAGGGGGGGGGGGGCTAACTGCGAGTTAAAATTCCAGCAGTAGTAGGGGTCGGAAAAAATTACCATTCTATCTAGTGTAAATTGTATACCCAAGGGGGGGCTATAGCCCCCTTGGCCCCCATTGATCCGCCACAGCTCTGCACTCATCTGGGGTGAGCTCTATCCCCATGAGTTATTAATTTCCAAACATGGCCCCTTTTGTTTTGTAGAGCAGGCCGATTTTTTTTCTCTACTCTTCCATCCCTAACCTTTCCTCAATGCTAAAAGTGATCTTTGCTCAAGGCTGCCTCCTACAAATACCAATAATCATATAGTCTTTCAGAAGAAAAAATCAAAGAAAATTATATTAGGTACCTTATGTCATTTCTGTTTTTTTCCCCGGCGAATAATGGCCGTGATGATTTTTCGGATTTCACACCGAGCAAGGTCCTCCGTATTTCCCACAAACGTTTTCATGTGCAACTCGTCCTCAGGGATTCAGGAATCTATTTCACGATGGGCGAGGAGTAAGTTGAAACGTTGGAGGGAGGTATGGAGGACCTTACCCGGTGTGAAACCCGAAAAATATTCCTTGCCTATATTACCATACCCTGTACTTAAACTAACAGTCTCGAGAATGGAACATGGGAACCTTTCTCCCACGGCAAAGAATATCAATAAATAAATATTTTCATGGGAATCCGATAGGCAATCGGATATCTATATGTTACGATCGACGAAATATTCTCGGAGAAATACGATAATTAGGGTGGACGTTAAAATAAATAGAAGCGACGACCTAGAAATCACAAAGAGCTCTGCCCGACCCAGCACGTATCACAGGAGGGGAGAGGGGGGGATTTGATTCTCCCAGTGGCAAGAACAGTGGTGACGTTGGCTCCACATTCAAGAGCTCGGTTTAACGGTCGCATGCAAAGATCATCGCGTCTTGCTCTCTCACTTCACACTTGCAAAGACACCCCTCATTCCTCTTCGAACCGGGTCAACCCGCACACGTCGTCGCTTTTCTCAAAAGCATTCGAGGAATTCCAAGTATACACGCTTTGAACGGAGGACGCCATACGATTCTCCGCGTCAACGAAGAGAGAGAGTCAAGTAAATGTTTTCATTGATGCAAACTTCTGCGAGAATACCGTTTTCTACCACGAATGTCACGAGAGATTTTCCAGGGGCTTTCATGTTATTTTCTACCATAATCAGCATCGCAAAGAGTGCACTACAGTTTTGCCGCTACCAACATCAGTGGCGCAGCGAGGGGGGGGGGCTTAGGGGATAACCCCCCCCCCCCCAGAGCTCAGAGAAATTTTTAAGTTAAATCTATTATACTTAATTGGATAAATATTGCTTATAGAATAGTGCTACGATTAATCAAATATCTCTCATAAAGCGGTAAAACTACTCTTTTTGAGCCGATGAGATTCACGAGATAAATTGTTTTCAAGAAAATGAAATTAACCCCCAAATTGAATTGAATGAATCATCTCAACATTGGACCGATTTTAAAAAGGAGAGACGACGATAAGTAAAGACGAAAAAAAAACAAAATCTTCCCCATTCAGCCATTCTAGCATAAATCGCTAATAAGAAAACGCGAAAGTTCACGCCTATATCTATTGACTTGGTGACGTCATTTAAGTTATGATTCATTTAGTCGAGGGAAGGAATAATTAACAAGAATGTAAATTATTACAAACCACACGAGGCTCATTAACGACGCCGGCGAGTGGTTGAGAATCGGTGAACCTCTCGACATGAGCTAGGGACGTCATCAACTTATACGTGCAAAGGAGTAAAGTCCGTCGATTTTACGCCGCGAATGGCTTGAAAAACTGGCGAAAAATCAAAAAACGGAAATAATACGGGTCCTTTTATTTTTCATGCTATAGCAAAAATAACAATAATAAAAAATTTATGAGCGAGCTCATTCATAACCTTCACTTTTCCAATATTTCATAAAATTTTACACTTATGTTCTCAAACCCTATCAGAATCCTAGAGGATCCCGATATCCTTCTTATCAGAGCGGAGTTAAGGATTAAATTTTCCTCTTAATTAATCATGTAGCGAAAATAAAAAAAAACTGGATATTACAAAATCCACCATAGAATAACGAATACGGTATATTATAAACCAAAAAGAGTACAATTAAAGTATTCCACAACCTGACCGGCACTTTGAATGTTTCATTTCCGCTATATCTGTGGATGAGGGGTGCCGTATTAGAATATATTTGTTTAGTTCAAGGCCAAAATTCGTGATCAAAGAGCCACCGTCTACATGTGACCCCTGCCCGTTAATTGCTCCAAACGGAGAATGACACCATATGTCATCACTTCGCAATATGTTTGTCGCTCATGGCAACTGGGGCAGCAGAATTTCACATGCAATGCGGGGATTAGGTTATAATTCATTTTCACGAGCAACCCTCTCTAACCTTCTCCTACATTTCATGGCCCAAATGTATACATTTCATATAGTACGCTCAATGCATTCAAAATAATATATGAAGAATTAACGTTTCGTTTGTCAAATTTCTACATATTTAGATGTAAATAAGAATTGATATGATTGGAGCGAAAGAACGCATAGGTATCCATGGAAAAATATCCACGACAAAATAACTCACCTTCCGTGCTCCCAGCTTCTCATGCGCATGCAAACTTAGGACTGTAGAGATCACAACGGCTCAACCAGGGAATATAGTTTGGAACAGGGTACTTACCTAGAAATAAAAGAAATTAGCCATTAATTTACAACACTCAACTGATACCTAGAATTATGATTTCTAATTTTAACATTAAAAACGTTACGCACAAATTATATTCTACCGGGTATTTTTTTTATATTGACCTAAGTATTCTTTCTGAAAAAGAGATCACAGTTAACTTCTTGACAAATGATATTTATGATCCAGAAATATCCAATTCAATGAGATTAATGATCTATCAGAGAAAGTGTAGTCGACGAAAGAAAAATGTAATAAACTCCAAATTGGATCGAATGAAGCATCTACACCTTCGTTATATTCCTAAAATATGTCGAAATGGATGGAAATAATGAAGACGGCACGCAAGGGATAAAAGTTAATAAAGTGCATTCCATTTAAATTCTTGCCGGCTTCAAATATAATTACAGGGTCGCCAACGGGGATATTTCTCAAAAAAATTGTTTTTTTATTATTTTATGTTTGATTTATAGCTGTGAATGTAGCGTATTGAATATTAGAAATCGTTAAAATCCAGCTATTCGTTTTGAAACACCCGGTAAATCACATTCATGGTGTGCTATGTTCATTTTCCATAATGGAACGGTATAAAGAAGTTGAGCCTGAAGTTATCAGTACTGTTTTGGAATAAAATATTCCAGAAAAGGTGGCATCAAAAACGCAGAGGTCCAAAGACGTAAGATTGAGCTTGCCTTAAGAGCTGGCAAAAGTGGTTTACAGGAATCAAAGGGTACTCTAGCTGAAGGTCAAGGAGTTGACCCGGCCTCTCGCGAAACATGAGTCAGACATAACAAGTGCTCTTGAATGAGGTTTAAGGGATATCTGGGGCAAAAAAGGGAAAAAGAGACGGTACGTGAAGAGCAGTAAGCGAGGGATAACGATTTCGAAATATATTTAGTTTTATTTTTTACGCTTGCATTTTTGGAGGAGGTGAATTGTTACGGATGTGAATTTCAATACGCTATTTTCAAATAAAATTTGAACCTAAGTATGCATACATTTCCATGTAAAATAGTATTCCATTACAATTACTTTAGAGAATTGTTGCGGATGTAAATTTCAATACGCTATTTTCAAATAAAATTTGAACCTAAGTATGCAAACATTTCCATATAAAATAGTATTCCATTCCAGTTACTTTAGAGAGATCGATAGTTCATAGGAGAGATTTAATAATTCGTTCGTTTTCATTCAATTATTATTTTGATTTGATACCAATCGTCTTAATTTGAGTATTTATATCGTGGTGATTCAATTGTGTTTTCATGTTCATTCTTGGTCTAATGCGCAGAGGTCAAAAATCGTTTTTTTACCTAAATCATTGCATAAATTTAGTAGACAATTAAAGGACATTTTGACATGTTACCCAAACTTCACCCATAACCAGAGGCGGATCCAGAAATTTTTGGGGGAGGGCACAAGGGTCTGACAGGTAAACGATCTTCTCATACTTGAGATTAAAAACAAGAAGCAAAAATTACTGCACGAAATATATTATTTATTTTGATATGAAATAAAATAATATGAAATTAAATTATTGTGGCTCCGTAAGACACACAACGAAACGAAAATAATGATAAGCGTATAAAAAAATTTTGTCTATTTTTTTGAGCGTCTGGGGGGGCACGTACTCCCGTACACCCCCTAAATCCACCTATGCTATAACCTTTCACAGATATAGCATTTTTGTTAAGCATATAAATACGTTTAATTAATCTCCTCATTTTAACTTAAATTAAGTGAAACTAAATCCAGTTAAGAGGAGAGAATTTGCAAAACGTAACGCGTAGAAATTGTGATTCACTGCTATTATTAGATATTGAATACAATTTCCACTATTTTGAAAATAAGATATTATTCAAGTCTATTTATATACTCCGTCACTGGTCTCTTTTTACTTTCAAGTCCTGAATTCTGATTCGGAGATGAAAAAAATATTCGTGCACAGGATGAGTTTATTTTGATCCGGAGCAGAAAAAAATCATTCGTTCAGAGGATGTGGTTATTTTCTCCGGCAATGATATTCATGAATGTAGTTATTTATTATTTTTCGGCGAAAAAAATGCCAACGCTCGTCTTGTCAAGCCGCCCATTATCCTTTAGTCGGCAAAGGGTCAAGTGGAGAAAGGGTTCGGAGGAAGAGCGGCCCTTTCTTTCCCTCTCCGCCCCTTTCCATCGCATCTCCATCCTGCGGTCCAGCGCATTTTGTGTGACGCCACAAGAGGTCCTTGCCATGGCAACGTATTCCAGCGGAACCTCAACAAAGGCCCACGGTCACCACTCAAGCACTTCGTTTCCACCCCACTTCACCCTTCCCCAAGTTGATATGTATGCCTTTCCAGTATAATCCAGTGAATACAGAAATAAAACGAAATCACAGAAAAGTGTATTCATTATTAAAATAGGAAAGCATGAGGTCGAAAACGTGGGGGAGGCCGGAACAAGACCACGATGTCAACAGTTAACTTTTTCTAATTTGGCCATTTTAGGTGGAATTAGTTCGTTTCCTTTGCATTAAATATTGCAATTTTTTGTGCTACTCGCCCTTGCTGGAAATGTTTCCGTGGGCTATGGTGACAGCCTGCGGGTACAAGTGAATGACCTTAACCCCGTCAACGAGCAGAAATGTAGAGTTGAGAAATAGAGAGGGCAATTCAGAATACTGCTTCGTGGCGGATTCGACTGGTGAGATGAACGAGCGGGAGAGGTGAGCGAATGGGGTAACCGGGGACAACGACAACGGATCGTCTCAATGCAACCAGACCAGATTAAGAAGGACAGGGATGTGGGCAATGAACGAGGCCATCCTCGAATAGGCGGCGTTTTTATTTACCGCTGATTCACATGGCGGTGCAATCGGTCCCTTAAAATTTCGGAAATATTCAAAATTGCGGAGAATGACAACAGTTCTCCCACTGAAGTCAAAGAAAATGAGAGACAATGAAAGGTAGCATGGTGATCAGGGGCGTAGGAAGTAAGCTGTGTAACAACGTCAACCAGAAACGTATCTTTTGGAGCAACAGAAATTTAAAATGGAAACAGTAATCCAAGAGGAATCTAAGCACATAATAAAGCTCTGATGAAGGAGCATAAGTATACAGAAACGTTGGCAATGTGTAGGACGATGTGTAGGAATATGGCACGACTTTTGAAGTTCAGGGGGATGGAATCCCCCCTTTGGGGAAAATGTGAAAATTTTTATTTCTAGATATCACATTTTATGCTATTTTGGAACTTGAAATTACACCATTGATGGGTCCTCGGGATGCAGTTTTGCTAAAACATATTGGTGGAGCAGAAAAAATTTGTTTTATACGTTAACTTTTTTTTGCTTATTGTTTTGGGGGGCACGTGCCCCCTGTGCCACTCCCTTTCTACGCCCCTGATGGTGATAACATTTTAAACGAGCTTGGTACTAAAATTGGACCTTTTTTCGCAAACGCAATTTTTACATTCATGCATAGATAATTTCTTTCTACATACATGTATACATTTGTCCGATTATGGAGAGTCTTTTCATTACACTCGTACAAAAGGTCCTCTCATCCAGGCGCGCAGGTAGTAATTAAGGCTAGGGGGGGTTTTAGGAGCAACTTATACAGGGGGTATGGAATACGGGAGGTGGGAGTGCCCTCCCCCAGAAATTTTTATGATAAATGGTGGGTTTTACGGCTTTCTGAGGGATATTTTATTAATTCTTACTCTATTCTATACAAAATATTTATCCAATTCAGTAAAATGGATTAAATTTTATAATTTCTCTGAGTTCTGGGCGGGGGGGGTTTATCCCCCAAAACCCTCCCCTCGCTACGCCACTGCCTTCATCGACTCTTTCTTATTCATGAAGATTTCCTCCTCATAACTTGTAATAGAGGAAAATATATCCTTTTGCGTTGCAGCCATCTCAACACAGGCATTATCAATTATATAGCATGGAAATTCTTTTCTAGCTCAACAAGAAGTTTTAATTCTCGTTTCCAATTCTCAACCTACCAACAACGACCTACTTAAGTATAAATCACACGTCGATTCTCCATCAAACTTTAAAAAGCTACGGTTATGTCCCTCAAACGTACAAAGTGACATTCTTGAAATCTGGCGAATCACAGAGGCAACACAATGTTAAATCTCTGACCAAAATTTTGAAATTATTATTCATCATTAACTCATTCATTACATTTCATGAATTACTTCATTATGTCGATGAGCCGCCCTGAACAATGATAATTGCTACTTATGATAAAATGTGTTTCGTCTACTTTCCAATACATAAAAGTATAAATTTTATTTTTATATATCACGGTATATATCTTTGTCGCGATAGGCGAATCATATCTTCGGTAGAATGGTCTCTACGAGAACAAGTACAGCTACAAACTAAAAAAAACAATTTAGTAATGGAATTACATTATAAAATAGAAGTCCCGAGACAGAAAGTGTACAAAACAAAACAGTTATCCAGATAAAAATTCAAACGGTGAATACCACGTTACGAAGGGGTGGGAAAAATGTACAAGAAAATGAGCATGTTTTCAATGAAAAAACTCATAATATTTTCGACGCTATACGTGGAAATCTGATAAGGAAGAGAAGTCCAGGAATTGGATGAAAGTGAAAAAAAATTTAGTACCTCAACGGTTTTGCTGCAGAAAGAAGGAGAAAGTAAAAGCGAGTGGCCCATTGAAATTGGCAAAGGGGAGTAGGAAGAAATTGATAGCAAGGAAAGGTTCTTTGAGACGCCACGATAGAGTGGGCAGCAGAAGACGGAGGCTGGCGAACAATGGAAATAAGTAGCAATACGAAGAAGGAAGTGAGCGTTTCTAAAAGGGAAATATATTTGGGAAAAATCTATAAGGGAAATATATCCTGGAGGAAAGAAAAATAAAAAAAAGCTGTCCCTCCTTCCGAAGGTTTTACTCGACCATGGTGCGACCAACAAGAATCGTCAAGGCAAACGAAAAGATCAAGACAAGGAAAAGGCAGACCCTACACGAATGCGGAAAATGAAACTCGGTGAAAAAGTAGCCTGGAAATTATATCCTTCTTGTTTGAAAAGAACATTCATTCATTCGAGGCAATAATATCACCGGTTGCCTGTAAGTCTTCGAAGTCAATTATTATCAGAAATAAAAGCATAAAAGCAATTTTTTTCGCTTTGGAAATACCACATGGCTAAGGACCGTAAATATGCGAAAAAAAACTATGAGGAGTTTTCCTCGAGAGTTCTTTGAATCTTTATGATGAAATGTATTAGGTCTTGGGAATCGAAAACTTAACGAGGCCCAAGAAACAAAATCGTGCAACTCAATTTTAACCCATTTTCCGATTAGCTATCAAGCTGAAATTTTCAGGATAACTCAGAACCAAATGACAATGCAATATTATAGCACTTATATTACGATTTTAACTGAATAACGATTGCTTTTTCAGAATTAAATGTTATACATGGATGTAAGTCCAAAAAATGTCCACCAAAATCCAGCGGCGGCGCTGCGATCATTTAAAGGAAGGGGAGTGATAGTGTCATAACAATAAATTTGTTTACAAATTGAGTGTTTTAGTGAAACACATGCGCCCTAAGTTTATCGTTGAATATGGACCAAATAATTTAGACACTCTGCCAGCCTCATCGGAAAAAACTGTATTCCTTTTGTTGTTGTTTGTATAATTTATTTTTACTTTATATTATTTTCATTCCAGGATATGATGAAAGCAATGGGAAACTTGGAGGAGTGACTTTTTCTGACCCAACGCTTTCTTTCTTTACAGCCAATCCTTCCTCACATCCACGGAGAAGCTGCCAGCGGCTCACAAAAATAGATCTCCATGGAGATGTAAGGAGAGGGGGCACAGGTAGATGCCGGGGAGGGGGGGAGAAGGAAAGTGAGTAGCATAGTGTAAACACAATTTTATAGCGCCCAGAAGTCGTGAAGCGATCTGACGGATGCCACAAGAGTTAGCGGAGAAAAGAAGAATGTGTAGCAGAGAAACGCGCGCGAGAGAGAAAGCCTTACAGACAGCACGTCAAGGTCCCTAATCGTTTGCTGTCTCAAGCGAAGGAGAAATAATTCTGGAAAGAAACGCCAGGCGTGTTTTCGTGCTATTTTTTTTCTTGGCTTGAACGCGGTTCAAAAATGAAAAAGTACCCGCTAACCCGTCTAAAACGTGAGAGAACTGCCTCAAATCAAAACAAAATTCACCGCATGGCATTGCTGGGACGTCTCAATCTATTAATCTGTTACCACATACCCCGAAAACATATCGCAATCGGTTTTATATCTAGGCTTCCCAAAAATCAACAACTGTACAAGCACGAGACATAGATGCCCAGGATATATGCATATAGATAACTGACCTAGGCGGGACTCGAACCCACGATTTTCAGACAATGAGGCGAGGAATTTAGCCCACCGCCACCTATGTTAACAAGTAGGAAGGAGTTTCTGTCTTCCGTGATAAGAATTTTCACGAACAAATTGATCTAATCTACAAAATGTTAGATTCAACTCAGAAACAACAAGAAAAATCTCTGTCATACTTACATATTGAGAAGCGTCAATTCCATTAATTTTTTTTGCTGTACATGTTTTTACAGCATGGAATTCTGTAAACTCAACAGAGGTAATAGAGAAATGAAAACAGAAAACAATCAAAACAAAATAGAAATACCAGTTTCAATTACTTAGAATTTTGGGTAAGAAATATGTTTAATATTGAATAAAAGGTGCGAGGAAGAAATTTTAACAAAACGAAATCAGGTAAAATCAAACTTCACGAAAAAATAAAGAATTTAAACATTATTTTCGTGAAAATGTAACGAAATATCTGAATACGACCGAGCATTCAATTTTTTTCTAACTTTCACGCACTTGATGAACGATGAATAGCGAGAAATTAATCTTGGCTTGGATGGGTTTCAACTATGCATAGCCGTTGGGATTCCCCATGGCATAAAACCAAAGCAAGAGAACAGAAATTGCTGCTGAGAAAAAGTTCTTCCTGCTTCACATTAGTTTTGCGAAATTCAATTTTAAACTGATATTTCCTTCCCGGAAATTAACCAAAATACCTGAGAAGATCACAACTTCGACGATCCCAGAATTCCACAGACATTCTCAAAACTTAATTAATTAAAAGTTAGAAAAATTTACTAGCTTTGAAAACTTTTCGAAGAAAGGTTGAAGAAGATTTGGAAAACTATGAAGGCTGTGGTAAATGCTGAATAAGTCGTCAATGAGAAGTAAAATGAGTGAAGTAGCCTCCCCATTTGTTTGTGTGAAGTGCCCCCTCCTTCGATTTACAAGTAATTCTGTGTTCCAAATACGACATTAAAAGAAGACTAAGAGATAACACACCTAATTCACCCTTCCCCCATACATATCCATGAAAAATTATTTTCTCGCCATCGAATAGCACAGCCAACGTAGATAAAAATGACCAGTAGTCCGTCGACCATACAATTAAAAAAACCTGTTTTCATGTAATGTGAAATGAGCTTAATAGAACGAAATATACGTAGTGATTACCTAATAAATTACAAAAATTAAAATAAGATAATGAGTCAAGCATTTGTACCGTTGTGAAATCGATGCACACATTATTATAGCGAAATCTTGGAAGTAATTAAAATAAAGCATATTTGAGAAAGGATGAATATAACTTTGACGAAGAAGATTTCATGGGAAAATTGAGCCGATTGCCATCTTATGGACATTAAATAAAGTAGAAGATATAGACTAATCAGGGGTATAATGGGAACCATACACTTATTCATTCGATAATGAAAGAAAAGATGAATGGGAGAAAAGAACCAGGCAAGGAGGTTTTAGAATTTTGAAAGGCAATTCAAGAGGAATGAAGCGAACAAGGAAATTTTTAGGGTAGCCAACTTTCGGGCGTGTGTTCCCAGCTGATGGTTTCTAGTGATGATGACTCCATAGCACTCATCATGTTTTATAATCCTTTTTACTTGAAATCTTTTTTAATACATGAGATAGGCATTTTTGTCAAAGGTTTTCCCCTTGTCTACGCTATTTTTAAATCCTTTCCTTGCGGTAGACCTAAAAATTTCCGTGGGGACCATAATTGCCTAATTATCAAAAAACTAATACCACAGTTACGAGCTGAAAACCGCAATGCAGAATACGCTATTTTACTAAACGCTTGAAGCCTAATTTTTACATTATATCTCTCCATTGATATAATTCCAAGCACGTTTCTCTTTCATCGTCTCTCTTGCCGCTGCTTATGTTATTTGGCGCACGTTCCCACTCGCGTAGGCTGAGTGATATGTATTTAATTTTTGATCTACACACAGATTTTAAAAAAAATCATAATGTAAAAACCTTACCACATTATCAGTTCAATAAGATAAAATTGATAGGCAATTTTAAAATTCCCAGATTTTCCTTGAAAATAACCAATTTCCCTGATCGATCACAGGCGGGCAAACCAATAATACATTAACAGCTGCGAGAAAACCCTAAAAAAATATATTGAACTTTCATTAGTTAAATTCTCATGTAAATTGTACATACGTTCATTTTTATACTCCATTGCAGTTGGAGTTTTAAATATAATTGGTGTACAGAGAAGGGACAGCAGAATGATATGGATAAGAAACAGAGAGGAAATGGCTGTGATAAGGTGTGGAAAATCTGAAGATACTAAGATAAAGAAGGGTGTTAGGCAAGAATGTAACCTATCACTAAAACTCATTAATTTATACAGGGTGTTCCAGGAGGAATCTGCAATATTTCAGGAGGTGGTAAGAGAGACAATTTTAAGTATTTTTGTAATGTAAACATGGAGTCGCAACTCCTTAAATAGAGCTATGGCAACGCAAACATTATTTTTGGTATACTTCCCAGTTACGACTAAAACTGTTTTTCTTGGGTCTCCAGCATTTTCGACATTTAATCTGATATTCGGCATTTTTAAGGACATTAAATGATAAAGTTGGGCGAAAATGTGCGATTATAATAACATGAAACAAGTAGTTAATCTTTTAGCTTAATTAAATAAGAACTTTGAGCGAGTATCAGCAATATGATTACGCAATCTCACCCATTTTGAGATTACATAAAGGGATTCAATGAGGGATATCAACTATAGGAAACAAAGATCTCAATTATTCGTTCCACTGATGATATCGTGGTTTCATCTGAAGTCGGAGAAGAATTGGCACATGTCCTTGAAGAAATGCATCATTCCTTAAGCAGCAATCACACTTATGTTGGTGCTTCGCATATTTTCGGTATACTTCTGACAAATTGGTCAGCCGTGAAGTGTGCCTCGGGTAAAATTTTGCAGAGGTTGCGGGCCCCAATTAACCGTAATGTACTGCATTAACCAAATTAGGGATACTCCTTTATTCCACTATTTCTCTGCTCCCTCTAAGAGATGAACAGACCTTCCGACGAATTTAAAAATCCACCACCGGTCCTTTAAACCGGCACACGCTAAAATCCCGCCCGGAGCAAACTAGATCACCCAATCAAGCATTCCAGGCACGTCCCAACGGCAAAACCCTGCGGCACTGCTGTAGGGCGTTGGGAGGCAGGGGAGGGGGGGAGCAGGAGAGGGAGAATCCGCAGAAGAAGAAGCGGGAGGAAGCGGTGAATGATTTTAAAGAAGTGACGGTGAGAAAGGGCGAAAAAGTGATGACGCAAAGAGAAGAGGATGAATGGACCGAATCTAATACGTAAGGCCGCTGCCTCCCGAAGGAATACAAAGCAAAGCGACGGGTTTGTGAGTCACCATCCGTCGAAAGAGAAAAACACGCCTCGTTCGTATCAACCTAACGTTACTTTACGTGATTTAGTGTTGGGGGCTTTAGAAGAGCGTCTTTAAGACAACTTACGTAGATATAGATTCGCGACAAATCCTTTCAAAGCAAATATTCTTTTTTGCATGCATGGGAAAATAAAGCTTTGCTATCATAGTTTGTATATATTGTCGACTTCGGTGGCGGTAGGGTATAACACTCGTTTGCCACATCATGAGTCGGGGGTTCGAGTACTACTAGAATGGGTTGTCCCTATCCAGTGCATGGATGACTATGGTCGTCCTTCGCTGCTGCTCAATTGATTTCCCCTTCGTAAAGGCCTTAAATGCGCAGTTTTCGGGGAGGTGAAGAGGCATAAATAAAGCGTGTAAAGTTTAAACAGCGAGAAAACGGTACCGAGTGTAATGGTGTTATTCAATGCTCAATTTTTGAGCAAATATTTTCCACCGGCAATTTTAGGCGGCCGTGGTGTCCTTTTCATGTATCGAACTAACTGTATTTGACATAATTTTAAATATTTACTGACTAATAACAAAAAAAGGAAGGAGAATTTTTTCTTTTATCATATTTCATAAAAAACTAGTAATATTTGCAATCTGTAATTCTTCCACATTGTTCGCACGCTCAGAAAAGTATCGCCAAAAGTTAATGTGGATTTATAATGGAATTTCCAAGAAGTACAGCAAAAAAAACCTAACATATGTGGAAATGCCATGCTGGGAGCATGAAAGTCTGCCAATTTATGATACTTTTAAGCTCAATGATGCTTGAACACTGAGAAACAGGAATCTCTATATTTTATTTTAAGGTACACTAAAAATGGAAAAGACGGTCTATGATCAAAATATGAGTTCACACAGAAGGGCATACACTATAGGAAATTAAAAACAATTCAGCATTGAGATCGAAATCAGAAGTCAGACCTTGGTAAACGTTCTGTCAATATCCAAGAAGAATTTTAATGGATATCATTAACACATGTAAGTAGGTTCTTACGTTGACACGCGAAATAATGATTAAAATACGTTTCACAATTACTGCTGATGACATGGCTATAGCCATCATTAAAGGGGCATTTTCACATCCCGGAAGCCTTATTTTCGCTTCCGGGTAACGAGAACTGATAAGGAAACTGGGGAAGACAAGGAGCACGAGCAGCCACGTGTATTAGAGCCAGTCTTTCCTCTACGGCTATGAACCCTATACCTTTTAGTGCCGCTGGCCGATATATCGGCTTTTACTCCTCAGCCGAAAAGTACCACGAGGCAAAATATCGGCTTTGCGGTATTTTATTGTTCAAATATTGATAATTATGCTGAAACTAAACTCTAGAATAAAAATTCAGGATTAATTATAGAGTTAAAAATTGATATCATAAGTATTAAGGATAATAAAAAAACATCATATTGATACACCAAAAAAGTTACAAAGGATTTTTTCCAAAGATGTTACATTTTAATTTGTCATTTCCCGCCTGTGCCACTCCTAGTAGGGTTAATAAAATCAATTCCTAGTCATGATCAAACAAAAACGTTTGAAACTAACGTCACTCGAATTATACAGAGATGTCGCGCTGTTCACTTAATTTTAATTTCACAAACTCTATTAAGTGTGTTTCGATTGGCTTACAATCATCATCAAACATCAGGTACCGATAGTTTTTTTTTAAATTTTAAGATCAATTTTACATTAGTTCTATGAGGTCGAGTTTGATTATCGAGTGATTCATAAAATTTTATAATGAACACTTTGCATTGGGAAATGGGTTGGATATCGATTTCATTTATAATGTAAAGTGCATGCAGTAAAATGATTAATTCGAGCAAAATTCTTCTCCGTGAGAGAATGGATAAAGTTTTCCATCGTAGATTCAACAACCTTCCCAGTTACAATGATGCCAGAAAGAAATCCTGAATATTACTCGTTTATAATATAAATATTTCAATATTAGCCACACGCACAAGGAGTGGGGTTTTAACCCATTATAACCCAATTTAAGCAAAATTAAAAATGTATACATTTTCAGCTCTATTCAGGAAATATTCAAATTACGTGTTCTTTTGTGCTGTAAAGTTAAATGGGGAATTAAGTAGCTACCACAATAATTATGAATTAGTGGAAAATTTTCATGTTTTTTAAATTAGAAGTCTTGAAATTTAATTTCTCCCGGAAGCAGCTCCGGTTTAGACAGGTTTAAGAACCACAGAAACGCAATGGATGGGAAGGATGCATGTATCTCAACTTTTAACACTACTCGGCACAATTCCATGGAAGGAAGTAATAACGCATATCCTGCGGGACAGCTTAAAATCACCAGACAATGAAGGTCGCGCAACCAGCGATGGCTCCTAATGGACTTCGAACACGGGTATATTTAATTACCTCGAGAGAGTGAGGAAAAAGGATGCGTACTTTCAAAGTAAGCGACCGACTTGATTGAGAAGAATCGGTCATACGAATGTGAATATAGGTCAGGGTTACTTGGATGCGCCTTTTGCAATCCTTCATCCGAGACTACCACCGAGAAAGTAGGTCAGACTTAAAATAGGTGCACCTGTTCCTTTTTTTTTTATTCCCCCACTGACGAACATCAAGTCGTCAAATATCCCCCTATTCCTCATTCTTGTTGGTTGCTGAGCACAATGAGATGAATGGTAAATACATTGTAAGAGGCAGGGGCGCAGCTAGGAATTAAGGCTAGGGGGGGGGGGGGGCTTCAGGCACTACTAATACTGGGGGGGTTGGGGCATTGCATACCCGCCAGGGTAAGCGGGAGGCCCTCCGCCGGAAAAAATATAAGACAAATGGTTCAAAATGGTGATTTTTACGGCCTTCTGAGGGATATTTTATTAATCCTCACACTATTCTATAAGCAATATTAATCCAATTAAGTAAAAGAGATTTACCTTAAAAATTTCTATGAGCTCTGGGGGGGGGGGGGGTCTATCCCCCAAAACCCCCCCCCCCTCGCTGCGCCTCTGGTTAGAGGAACCATACAAAAGCAATCTTTTGGGGTTACAAAAAACTACATTTTTACCAAATGTTGGGCATCTATTACGAGCAAAAACAAAACTTTAAAATCGCATCAATGCATTCAACAGACTGAAACTAATACGGATGTGGAGCTTAAAAAGGGCAGAAGCAGAGTGGCGCAGTGGAAGCGTGCTGGGCCCATAACCCAGAGGTCCGTGGATCGAAACCACGCTCTGCTAACTTTTTTTTGCCGGCCTCGGTAGCGGCGGGGTAAAGTCCTCGCCTGCAAACCGAAGATCGCGGGTTCGAGTACCGCCTGGGTAGGTTGCCCCTATCCAGGACATGGATGTTCGCGAACGCGTACTTGTTGAATGTTATGAAAACCCCGATGTAAAAGGCCAAATAGTGCTGTTTCCAGTGGTGTAACTATAATAAATACAATACTGTTAACTATGACGAACTTTTTAAAATGGGATACAAATTTTAAATCAATCGCAGGAAGGTTAACACTCTAGACCTACTGGTAGCCATAATCACAATATGTACGCTCTGGGTCCATACACGCCCTGAACATCTCACCTAAAGATGCTGGCGGTATTGCCAGAGAAACCGTCGTGATCAGACATCAAAACCAGAAACCACGATCACAATTTACAAAGCATTTCACATTCCTTTCTTTAAATACTAACTATTTTTTTAAATATTGTTGCGAAGTTACTAACCTTAAAAAACGTCATTTTATAATTTTGAACACACATTTTTTATTTTATTACGTCGTCAACAACCTCAAAAAAACTGTCTGTCGACCAGAAGACTCAGAACTGTCGTCCGGAAGAAATATTGAACGACACGGAGCAAAACCCGGAAGGTCTACTTACATCTTCATTTGCATTATCTCGCGGAAGCTTTCGAATGGTTCAAGTGGTTCTCCTCAAAGTGTAGCCTTCATTTCCACCCTGTGTCCTCACTTTCCCGTGCATTCAAGCAATTCCTCACGTACATACGCCCGATTCTTTCCATTGACTTCAACGACGTCTTGCTACGCCCGTAATCGAAGGGAGAGGAGGATGAGGTCAAGTTCGCAAGGGCAGAAAAACGTCTTCGCATTCGTCCGGGGTGAAAGAGTTTATGGGCACCAATCTTTATCCCTCCGTATCTTGCTCGCGCGCCGGCGCGAATTTAATTCTATGGGATCGGGAAAACGAATTTTCTGGTTTCTGAGCGAGCGGTCCATGATTGAGCGGATTGACGGATGGCTTCCCCCCAATCCTCTCGCCGACGGCGTCATCAGCTCCCGGCGATTGACAGAATTCATTTTCCACTCTGCATATCCCGCGTGATAACTGGCCTCTTGCGTTCTATTCTCAAGGGAGGCACTTAATAGTGGAACATCCTTTTCTCTACGTAGGAAACAAGTGTCCTCAAGTGTCCCGAAACTGGCGCGGTTGAGAATTTCATGATGACTACCTCGAGGACTACATAGATGAAACCCCCCGTCCCGTTGAAGCTTAATTTATGTTGCCATGGTGTTAATGTGCATTTTAATCGATTTCAAAAACTTTAGAAAAAACCGCATAGCGACGAGGTGCGAGCGGTCCATTTATTCTCAATATTTATTATATTCGGTGTTCATCAGTAACCGAGTAAAAGTGATTGGATAACTTGTAACGATTTCTTTCGCAGTAATTTTTACTTTTAACAATTACCTTTCATGGAAAGTAATTCTTATTTATAATTTCTTCTCCACGGTGAAACAGAAATTGTTACGTTCGTTGTGATCGTTACTTGCTGGTAATCGACTTTTACTTTACTAATTTCACTGGTTTACCTAGGCCTACAGATAACTTCGAGTCCCTGAGTGCCATTTTTTGCTTGTTCCGGTTCAACCACTCTCATGTTGTAGCCTACTTATGATGGGTGTAAAATATGACACCCCTTGCGTTGCTAGAACAGTTGTAATTGCATTTTTTGCAAGTGAAATGACTACTTTGGCAATTTCTATGATTCAATTATTCCACATTTTTACTGCAATATTCGGCAGAAAGTAGGAGGTCTCTCTCGTGGACAATCTTACAAGAAGTAATAATTATTTTTACAGAAAACTTACTGATTACTTTTTAAAATGAGTAATACGTACTCATAATTGATTACCATTTTACGAAGTAGCTGTAACTGAGCCCGGTTACTACTTTCTCAGTACTTCTACCAACACTGATTATATTATATCAAAAACCGTGAAGAATAGCCATGAAAATTCATGGATTTGAAAGACCAAGTCATCATGTATATAAACGTCGGTAAACAGACCTCATTATAGCTTACATATTCATATATATATTCTGCTATATTTGGCATTCAATAACGGAATGCTATAATTTAAGGGAGTTTATGTGGATCTAATTTTCAGAATTGTAGAATTTTCCATAAGATATTCAAGATGAATAGGGCATTAAGAATGGAGAAATGGGAAGGCTGAAATACTTGGTGAACTACTTTTAGGAGTAAAAAAATTAGAAGTAAAATATAAGGGTTATAAGATAACAAATAGAATAATTCACTCTTTTCCTCAACACTGAATTCACATCTACGGTGCGCGAAGTCTTTCTAAAACAGATTTCCGATATCCGCTAAATGTTCCTCGCTTCCATCGCCTACTTTCCCTTCAGTATATATGGCCGTTAATCAAAACATAAATACTTCTCATGATTACTAGAAACATTATGAATGGATGAGGTCCCAGTTAAGCATGTGAAATAAATCAAGTCATTTTTTTCCATTATGATAAAAGTCCACCAGTTTCCTCCTTTTTCCTTGGCTTCTCACCACCTCACATGTTTTTGTTAGAATTCTTTTTACACCCAAAAATCACACTTTGTACACCTAATCTCGCTTTGTTGCCTAGTATTTACAGATGTAGAAAAAATAAGGATATAAAACTTTAAATGTAATTATTGCAATTAAAAGGACTCCCTTACAAAAATTTGACCCACGAAAAAATATTGCAAACCTTTACCTGCAATATAAAGCTTGTTCTAGAATATTGGGTAGAAAGTTTCTTTAAAAAATAGAATAAACATCTCAACCGTGGGAGGTGCTTCTATTGTCTGAGAAAATTTTAATATTATCATTTGAATCATTCAATCAATTCAACTGCAAAAAATCCTTTTTCTATACGCCTATACATGTATATTCTCCAATACGGGTATATTCTCTATAATTCGCTATTCTATCACTGACCCGAGCTCTAATGAATGACGAGGTACAATGGAGTAGGTACACAATGTAATGGTTTATCGGCTTTTTTGCATATTGCGCACGGATTCTCGGAAAAGTAACCATTTTGGTGCCGCATTCAAAACACAGATTAAATATGAAAAGAGGCTTCTGCGCGCGAGACTAAATTTGAAAAGGCAAAATCCTCTATCACGCCATGGGTATGAACGGCTGAACACGACTATAGGGTTAGTTATACCTTCTTTTTATTTCGATCAGGCATTTTATTCCATTGAAGGACATATTAAGGACAATTTAATATTAAATACAATCTATTTATTTAAACTTTTTTCCATCTCCCGCAACAATGTAGATTTTATAGTTGGCCTTAGCTTACTGCGCAACCACCTTGAGGGTTTTATATTTGTTTTTTATCCTTTTTTTACATTGGAAAAAGGTTCGGTATAGGGACTTGATGACATACAAATTGGAGTAACTTTAGGTAGCCTCTAAGAAAAATCTGTTTTATGGCTACCATCATTTACAAAAAGGTCATAAGTACATACAGGACACAGCATTCTTAGACACAGTATTTGAATTGGGCATTTTATTCCATGGTATTGAATTTGCTTTTAGCTCTGAGATCCAAAACATATTATGTAGGTACCCCTAGAGAAGTTTCCATTTCAAAAAATAACGGGGATGAGAACATAAGTGGAGTAGGTGTGGTGGGAGATGAAAAAATTGATGGATACGTAAGAGATACACATATGACCTGACACATGCGAAAGACAGCTGTGGAAAAAAATATGTCTGCAAAAAAATAAAAAAACCGAATGAATCATCCATTCGTCCTGTTAACCTTTGGTGAAAAAAACACAACACGTATTAGTCAA
Organism: Ischnura elegans; assembly: GCF_921293095.1. Lineage (NCBI taxonomy): Eukaryota > Metazoa > Arthropoda > Insecta > Odonata > Coenagrionidae > Ischnura > Ischnura elegans. Next base: position 106,900,312 of record NC_060248.1, read on the forward strand.
AGTGGACGTACGTGCTTAGAATTGGACTGGCGACGAATTGAAAGGGAGGGAAAAAATATAAAAAAAGCTGACGAACGCCAGGCGACGACGGTGGTAAAACGTTCGCAATCTCCAATAATTCCAACCGGAACAAACTGACTCGCTAATAAGGATGCATTTGAAGGCAGACGACACATTTCGCCGCAATTGCGGACGCCGCATTGCCCCATCCGCCTTGCTCCAGTTCCACGCGGAATTACGAGACGCGGCGACGTACGCATTTTTCGATCGATATAACGAATAACAAGGAATTCAAGGTTTCTCCGCCCAAAGTTGAAAAATAAACATTAAATTTAAATTCGATTCATTGTCTTGGAGTATAGGTTTTGAATAACTTTTAATTCCATTTTTTGCTAACGCTTCGATATATTTATACACCTTCTTTAGGGCTATGAATGTATATGAGTACATAATTTTGATAAAATGTATAAAAGGTTGAAAAAATGGTTTTCACAATAATTAAATTTAAAAAATGATAATGATTCAGTCGTAAATTAGTTAAAACGAAGAGACTAGAATTTTGACTTGCTTTTTTCAGCAATGAATTGGATTGGTTTATTGATCGTAACTAAGCTAATACAGTTCATCGATACCTATATATTTTAATTAATTAAATAATAATTAATTTTGCTATTATTTTTAATGTCTGACTTTTAATCAATCAAAATTTATTGATCTGTATTAGCTTAATTACCATAAATAAACAAATCCAGTTCATTACAAACAAAAGGTATGTCAAAATTCTAGTCTCTTCATTTTATTTAATTTACAACTGAATTATTTTCCTTTTTTTATTTTATTTTTGTAAAAAACATTGCTATATCCTTCTCTGCCTTTTGTATATCAAAATTATGGACTCATATTCGCTCAGAGCCCTGATGAACTTGTACAATTATACCGAAAAGTTAGGAAAAACTTGCATTTAAAATTCTTCAAGACCTATACTTAAAGACACTGAATCAACATCAAACACAAATGTGAAGAGAAAGAAAACAAACTCAATTAAATTATTAAAATAACACACACAAGTCGTATAAAAAAGGAAATCATAATCAACAATATACTGATTTCCAACATTATTCATCTGCTAATTTGTGAAAAACGAACTCTTTCAAAGACTCTTCCATGAGCAGAAGGTATCTAAAATTTAGTTTTTGTTTTATTCTATAGCTGCGAATCGACCACGCGTGTTTCGATGTTTTTAAACTCTCGAGTAAGACTTCTTACCTCTATGAGCGATTGACGCTGAACGAGAAATAAAAGAAATAACTTTGCAAAGCCACGATTACACGTTACATTAACAGGTACGAGTTAATATGTGAAAGTATAAACGATTTTGGTGGACCTAAACGGAACATGTACTACGAATGTATGAACCATACTAGAACAGGTTCTATTTGTCGTTTACGTGTTCGTACAAGTTGGGACGCTACACGGTGCATTTTCGTGGTCATTCACTCGTTCATACATGTAGAAATTGACTCGTGCGTTTTAATGTATTATGTAACCAGGCCTTAAGGCTCACTAATATATTTGAAAAGGCACAACCCGGGTTTCCTAAGATAGTAACATCCTCAGGTCCAGACAGAACGTAATAATGAACTGATTCTCACCTGAAATTGTGACTATGTTATGTAACCTGGGTCGTGCTTATTTAAATATACCTATTAGGGAACCTCACAAATTTTATTCTTATATTTTTTCAAATCGATCCACCCAGAAGAAAAATCGTAGAGAAATATTAATCCCATGGGGGCTAGATAACACAGCGCAGCACTCAATAGGGAAGGTTGTAAAAAAAAGGGGACAGCATCTCGTGTATTGTGTCGATGCAGCGGTATCGCTGATTACTCTAGGATAGGGAGAGTTACGATCCGAGGGATGGGGAAAGTATAACGGCCGGAGGGCATATGTATAAAAAGGGCCGGGGACAGATAGGAGATATTCGCCGCAAGTGCTCTCGTAGGACACGAGTTTCCGAAACTATCGACCACAAGATGGCGCACAGAGCATAAAGATCGACATTGCTGGGGAGGGAGAGGGAAGGAGAGTCCTTTATTTTTTTATTAAAGAGACGAGTTTGCCAGATCGCAGCCTCGCGCCGTGCCGCCTCAGCCAGCAGGATATGTAGTTGTTAGTTTGAAGCAGCAAGTCATAAATATACTCAGCAAGTAAGGAACAAGAATGCAAAAAAAATACATCTACATCAGTGATGTCATGGAAAAATTACCAGTACCGGAACGCACCTTTTCTTACCTTTTTTTATAAGTGAAATATTACTTTGTGTGTTTTTTATTACTAGTTATTATTTACATTTTATTGCCATTTTTTGTGTTGGTTACGAATGCATATATTATAAGTTTGTGGCAACAAAATTGATAAAAGTGTTATTTGACCATCATACCTTTTGTTAACCAGTGTCGGAACGCCGTTCCGGCACGTTCCAGCACCATGGCATCACTGATCTACGTACTACCACGCAAACAACATCATTAGGCGCGTGGCGGGGGGTGTTAAGACACTAGTCGTGCACATATACAAAAGAAACGCTTTAAAGAAATTACGCCTAGCACTTATTAAAGTCCTTATCATTTCTGGGGAAACAGCGTACCCACCCGTTCGGCAAAATATCTCTCTTAATTTATCGCTTCTGTCGGATCTAGGAATGTAGTGGGGGTTTAATATTATGTTCTCCGTATCGCTGAAATTTTTAGATATCTGAATTGCTCAAGCCATCTAAGCCTAGCGCGCAGGCCCCCCAAGCCTCTCTCTCCTCCAAAACTAATTCGATTAACATCTGTGTGACGTTTTCTGTAAGCCTGTATCAGTTGTCAAATCGCGATGAAAATATTAGACGAATCGAGCAGCAAATAAATGCAAGTATGTAAGGAAGACAGTAGCGGTTCTCATTACGCGGTCATCCCCTGTAAAATTAATGTTGCAGGGGATTTATTAATTATCGACTCCTCCATTTACGACACAGCATGTTTAATTCGTCTTATCCACAGCCAGTAGTTCAGAGATTGGTTTTATGCAGTTCCCCATTTGATTGATTCTTCGATAAGCTACTACTTTGACTAGTATTGCGATCATTAGATTGGTGCACAGCATCCCTCTACTTCTCTTTCAGTTCATTGACCTTCTTCTGTCATTATTTGTCTCTTTAACTCACCCCTCGGTTTTCCTCGGTGACCAGGGTTGGCTAGTAAAACGATACGAAAGTCAAAACCAGTAAAATTTCAATACTTTCGTTGAAGGGAGCGAAATGTAGTAACGAAACGAAATGGATTTAAAACCTGGGAGCTAAACTCAGGATCGAAACGAAATCGGAGTGAAAACTACTTCGGGTCGAGACTAAACTAATTGTTGTAATACTCCGGGACGAAACGAAACGCAGATGATGTTTCGCAAGTTGAGGGACCACGTGATTCACATTCGAACGGTTTAGTTTCGACCCACACACCGAGTACGAAGTATGGTTGAATAAAGTAGAGGTTCGGCCTACCGCCATTAGATGCATGGGGCACTCGTATTTTTAAATTCTTGGTGATGTTAAATTCTAGCACGAACGAAACTAAACCTAGTCCTCGTATTTTCGTTTCCCTCCGGGTCGAAATAAAACATATTCGTTTCGTTTCACTTGCCATCCCTGTCAGTAATTTCAATTTTTCCTTCAACCTTCAATTTTTCTCCCCATTAAATTTCTCACGCAATAATTTTGTACTAATTCAATTGCAAATTCATCGTATTCATCAAAAATTGTTGGTGTTATTAAAGTATCCTATCGGTTGAGTTAGGTTTGCATGGAGTACTTAGAATTATTCTGGCAATCTCCCCTCGCCTCATGGACTTTCCTCTTTAATTCAAAATACTCCTTTAATATGTACTTACCCCTTTTCATTCCATCTAAAAACCCTATTCTCTTCCTGCCTCTCCCTCCTTTACCTAAAATTCTACCCTCTAACACTGTTTTCAAAATCCCCTCCCCACCTAGTAATCGCTCCATCCATACCTTCTGTCTCCTCCAAATTTTTATCTAGAAGTTGTCTCTCCTCACCCACCATATCCAGCATTTCGTCGTACCTCTTCCCTTACGTCCACTTTACTTTCTCCATTCTTCTCCACGCCCACATTTTGAACGTATCCTTCCTTTGGCTCCATGTTTGAGCCGTTTAAACTCAAATTAATAGCCACGAGATAAAATTCACCAGGACCAGGAGGGGTTTAGGGGAAAATTTTGTCGGGGAGATCCATATTAATTTCACCGCCGATCACGCGGTAATTTGAAATTAACCACATCCATCCTAGGAGTTCGCAGAAAGAGGACGGACGACACAGCTTATCGTATTTTCCTTTAAGTGACACAACTGTATATAAAACGATCGACTACGTTACTGTTTTACTTCTTTAAGATGGACATAGTTTATCATAGATGTGATTTTGAACTGAAGGGGAAAAATATTTTATGTGAAAACACTACAACCCGTAATTGATCGTCAAAAAAGAATTGCACCAACCAGTGCTGTAGTTGGGGAAAAAATTTAGGCGTTACTCACCAAAATTTCCCAACGGCTAAACATGTATTAAACATCCGCCCGCAATTTAAATGTCAAACACAAACTCTTACATTAGTTCCAAGTTGTGCCGCGAGATACTCTAAACATGTAAATAATCATTTCCGATTTTTCTTCCTGAAATCCATTGGATAATTTACCGTGGAGCTATTTTTTACAGATTTAAAAAAGGTAGTTTAACCGGTACGCTTATAACGAGTTTGGATTTTAGAGGTTACGCCGTACCGGCTCCACTAAAGCTCTGGTACCAACTAAGTGATTAAACGTCATCACTAAGTGAAACAATTAGTCACTTTATCCTCCCAAGTAAAATTAAAATTTGCATCTACTACTACGGCAAAGTGACGTAAACGAGTATCCTTGGAAAATTTTTTAGATTTGGCCAAAACTCTTTTCCAATATAGAAAGAAAGGCGTGTGCAAGTACCGCGGCTACAGTTAATTTGCGCCACCTCGAGCTACCAAACGGCTAAAGTTTGCTCCATCATCAAACTGGTCAAACAAAAACCAATGCAGGCCCTGGGCCTATGCTCCGACGATCGTGGGAAACTAGTGGCATCCGGCCTAAGTCACGGATATGGTAAACGGTTACTCATGTCGATGCTATTAGTTCCCAAAAGTTTGCAACTGAATACTCAACTCCCTTAAACAAGAAGAATGATGTTTACACAACTACAGAAGGCTACTACGCCCATATTTTAGGCAGCATGATGAATAATTTCGGGACGTACAACACCATGTGTTATGTATTTCACGAGTACTAAGTTCCTCATACAATATGAGACCGAACTCAATTCGGTAAGTATTTAATTATAAAATAATATATAAAGTAACCACCCTACCACTATTTTTTATCTTCCCTAGAATGCCTCCTGAACAATTCACCGTTCTCTAACCTACAATCCCCCTTTTTGTGTTCAAATATTTTGTTTCTTTATTTATTGCATTATCTTTCAGTTGTTATTTATTTATTAAGGTCAGCCCAATAAAAACCTTTTTGCCATTTTTTATGGTGAAATGAGTCAATAATAATAAATAAAAAGAGGTAAGATCCTGGTACCTGGTTTACCGAATAACTACCGAGTTATTTTGTACTCCATCGTTCCCAATTTTGTAGTCAAGCGTCGAGAGGGTAAATATTAACATGAGAATATGAGTGGGTATATATTCTCCATAAAGTTCATAGAGCGTAAATATTTCCCATGTTCTTTGAGGGCTATAAAACAACACATTTAAGGTGGTAGCTCATACAAGCCGCATTACATGCACGGGTTGGAGAATACTGACATTGGCGCTTAGTAATAAAAACTCGTAGATATGGTACGGTATTTGCAGGAGGCGACCGACAGATGAGGTCATTAAGGCCATGAGGGGAGGGTAATGAAGGAAGGGTAGAGAGAAACCCGGCGTCGGCATTTAGCCTGCTCTTAACGAAAGGCGCCAAGGATACCACGGCTTTACGTCCCATCCGATGGACGGAATGTTGAGCTAGAAATGTCCTCCACACAACATCCAAGCAGGGATCGGACAATCTCTGAAAAATCTCCGCCACCGCCGGCATTTGAACCCGAGCCCACAGGGTGGGAAGCCAACAGAACCTTACATTCTTCTTCTTAGGGTAAGTATGTAAAATTTTAGGTTTTCCCGGCGTATAGATCGATGAAAAATTTCTCGGGATTCCCACCGGGTGTGGTATTGGGTTAATTCTCCCAACGTTTCAATGGCTGAGTCTGCCAGTGAAACGTTGGGAGTTTAGTACTGAACCCCTGAAGACGATGGCAGACTCAGCCATTGAAACGTTGGGAGAATTAACCCAACACCATACCCGGTGGGAATCCCGAGAAATTTTTCATCAACCTTAAGGTATCTTTATTTCACAAGCGAATTTAGGACTAGATAGTCCTCTCTTACTACTTAACTTGTTTGACAATCACATATATCCATGCCCTGGATGGTGATCAAACCACCCAGACGGGATTCGAACCCGCGACCTCTAAGTTGGTAGTCGGGGTCTTTACTCCGGCGCCACCGAGGCCAGGGTGGGGTGGGGTGTTCTGTATGTTTACTTAAAACTGTGAGCACAAATTACACTTATATCACGCTCGTTTTCGATGAATGTCTTTCGACCCAGTACATAGTATAGAGATATGTTTACGGATTAATCTGGTGGAACTCTAACATGTTAGTAAGTTATAAGTCACAGGAAATTTTCTGCAAGTACTTAAATTTCACCAGAAGATCAGTTTCAAGATCAATTTCGATTATGAAAAATATGTTGAACCTGACAGTGAAATGAAACTGAATTATTTGTGAAAAATTACGATTAATTTTTAATTCACGAACTCAGATAGACAATCCGCATCAGAATTTCCGTTAACCATGATACTGGAAGTATTACACTATAATTTAATCTAATAAGCACGTAAAGGACCGATAGAACTGTTAAATTCTAATAATTAGAAAATAATTTCGAGAAATTGAAAGGGATATAGTGGTTTCAATGAATGATTTCGAGAATAACGTCATGTGTTCTTGTATTTATGAAAAGAACAAGAACTAACGAGAAAAATCGTACCGTCTAAATTTATCCATTATTTTCTTGTGCCGATAGTATTATTCTCTCCCTAAGTAGCCACTATCGGCATTCAAATCACCATAATCACCATTTCGGGAGAAACTCTTTTCAGAGACGACATAGTTTCGCCCCCATCTTTATACGATTAATAGTCACGCCTCCTACGTCTAACTAACTTCGTCTGCCAATTAAATCCTTCCAAACCGCGCGAGTTTAGTGACGCTTGTGGTGCGCCCTTCCTGAGAGGACGACGCCGAACAAATAATGCGTTTACTACGTCTCGAATTTCCCAGACGATATGCAAATAAGGAGACTATTTACACATCGATAACGACGATAACATTCGCTCATCTGTTTGCCAATGCTCTGCTTTCGCCTAGACTTGAGGAAGCAGACATAACATGTGTGCGAGGTCAACCGTCGACAGACTTGGATGAAACTGAAAAATATCAGTCAACGCGATGTCCGTGTTTATAATAAAATACGCAGATCTGTGCTTTTCAGAGATTGAAAACTCAATGCGCTTCTGAACACGGTGGATCACTTTTGGAATATATATTTTTATAGTTATAACACCGGCAAACTTAGTTTTACGTGAGGCATTTCGAGAATGAAATAAAATACCTTAACTAATTGAATTACAGCTTGATAAAATCTTTTATTTACGAATACTTTACGCATACACATTGTCGCCCACATGAGTCAATAGTATTGCTTGGATATTAGAAATTAATGTCCACTAAATATAGTGCGGAAGTGCCAACTGCTTTGGGCGACAGTTGATGGACCACAATAGGAAGGGAAGTAATATTTTCCACTCTCACAACCTCGACAAGAGAAAGAAAGTTCAATAACAGTAAATCAAAGCCATTAGCTAATGTGCCGTAGGAGACAAAGAATTCTCCGATTTTATAGAATTCCGAAGGTCGCACGTTTAAATTCCGTCACGATCACGGAAGAAGTGCTTTCGCGAGTAATAATGGTTTCGCGAGCGCAGAGTTCAAGCGAACTACACGGGAAGCATCTAAAACAAGGCGGCAGTTTTTTTTTTCGTTGAGAGATTTTTCAAAAGCAATAGATGACAACCATCATTAGCACCGGGAAAAATCTAGCTAAAACAATTGAATGGAACCAAGCGCAAGAGGAAACTGTGATCTGAATTTTACGTCAGTGAAACAAGTTGTACTGCGATACAAAGGATGCATTCTTTACTTACGAGTGTCTCAAAAAACGTATCTAATACCAGAGTTGCAACGAATGTTGGAGCTGCGTTCCGCAAAATGAATGCTTACCTTATTGTTGAAAATATATCCAACAACAGGATTTCAAAATGTTTTATTCTCATTGGCTAATTGAAAAAATAGATCAATGAAAGATCGAAACGGTTCCGCCATTTTAAACGGGTGCATTTTTGAAAATTTATAAGGGTATGCGAGTCCCTCAACCGCCTTAAGGTTTGAGATTTAAGGTTTAAGGTTTTCTCATGCCGCCTTAAGGTTTTCAGATGACACTGACCGGATTCCTTCCTCATAAAAAAAAGGCTGAAAATTTTATCATACTTCAGAGGCATGTGTATCCAAAAAAATATTTAAAAAAATGTGACTCTCCAAGCCTGCGAAATTAAAAAATTCCCGTTTTTTTCAGAGCACACCTCGCGTGTATTTATTTAATGCTTGCTAATCGTCAATCTGGCAAATGGCGTAAGATGTAGCCGTCGTGAGAGCGCGCTGGCGTATAAAGTACGCCAATTTTCGGAAACCAAGAATTTAAACATTGTACTTGCATTCTGCTCCAGATTGGCCTTGTGTATTCTTACAATGTACTTCGACTGTATGTAGTGCGAGTTTTTAAAACTCGAAGGATTGTAGTTAATTTATTTTTAGATCCGCAAAAGGAACCCGACACCCGTGGCGTACAAAGTACGCCGCGCGACCCGCCGTGAACCACCTGTACCACGTGTACCTTTATATCTGGATCACCTGAACTAATTTCCACACACAAAGATAAATTTTAACAAAAATCGACAGTTAATATAATACAAATGCATAAATCGTGGAAAAAGTACGCCGCGCGCCGGGTCGCGTAAAAAAATCAGTCCCGCTCGAGGGGTAGTTACGTTGAATCCGGTGGAGGAAAATAATTTTAAAAAGAAAATAACTATTGTTGTCTCTCTAACTGTAAAGCCGTGCATGACCTTTCGAAGTAATTGAAAACGAGTCTTACGCGCCAGGGGCGCATCTAGGAATTAAGGCTGGGGGGGGGGGGTTTAGGTGCAACTAATACCGGGGTGTGTGGGGGTATGGAATACCCACCAAGATAAGCGGTATGTGCGAGATTAATAAATTGCGGAATTTTAAGATGAATGGTTCAAAATGGTGAGTTTTTACAGCTTTCGGAGGGATATTTTATTAATCCTTACACTATTCTATTGGTAATATCAATCCAATTAAGTAAAATGGATTAAAATTAAAAATTTCCCCGAGCTCTGGGGGGGGGGTTTATCCCCCCCTCCCCTCGCTGCGCCACTGTTACGTGCCCAGTATGTCACCCTATGGAGAGCCAAGAATTTCTCGAATATTTCAATTCCAAACTCAAAAAATTCAACCCAACAACAGAGCAACGACCCGACAGTTTCCAACGATTTTCCGTCGTCGCAAGCATTTTTCGGTCTCCCGCGGGCCAGTTCAGTTGGTCGACTTTGAACATCGCGAACGGCTGGCAAACGGGGAAACACACGGGTCTATTTCGTACAGTCCTTGGCAACACGGAACCTAGAACAGGGGAGTGTGAAGTTTTTCGTCGCATGGCGCAATCACCGGCACAAATTAGCTAGCATGGCGAGGCAGTCCCTTTGGTGAGCAATAAGACTAAACTGAATGACCCCGTCTGACCCTCGGAAAGTACGTCCTTTATATTGGGAGTACAAGGGGAGTAGTATCCATTGAATATAGTGCTCAGAAAGATAAAGCAAGCCTATGCTATGAAAGAAATTAGGTGCGCAGCTTTTTCCGAAAACTGTATTAAATGCACTTAAAAGTAAAAAAAGCTTTTCATCCCTCTGAGAATGAATGCTGGATTTAAAGGTGAATATAATTATATTTATTGGAAATAAATGTAGAAGATCCAAATAGGATTTGCTCCCACGCTTTATTCATCGAGTGTTGTAAAGCTTATTTTTTTTACTTTTTACTACCTTTTTTAAAGTCGAGTTGTTGTTTTTTTTTCGTTTTTTTTAAATTTGTTCTTTTTTTCTCGCTTGGAGTGGGATTGTACTCGTTTCCTTCGAAAACTCTCAGGGTGAAATGTTCAATATGGAACTGGCGGCATATATTGATAAATTTTAAAACTATTTTTTTCCACTTGGAAATTTAATTTATGAAGGATGGAACAAAATTTCAAAATTCCGATTGTTGAATATTGTATTATAACATCAGAAGAAAGCAAGGGTGCAAATATTTCTAGCCGATCAAACAGAAGTTAATAAATCAATTACAAGATTCCATCGATGAAACAGACAAACGAAGTAAGTTGAGAAAAAACGTGTAAAAATAATTTTTGACCGGCTATTTTCAATCATATCACACTACAGACACATATAGTATCTCCTAATGGAACACGTGCACAAATTAGGAGCACTTTCAGTCTCGCAGCTGCGTAAAAAAGAACGAGACCTCAAAGAGAGATACGGCACGGCACTTAAAACTTCGGCTTGTCGTGCTATATCGGGTGGCTATTTCTGACGTCACGTTGCTAGCAGTTATTACGGAAAGTCTCTCCTCCCTAAGGGTCAATATATATATACCCTAATCCCGAGAGTGTACATGATTATTATGGTCGACTCCTCAAATCACATCTACGCAATTTTTCTCCATTACGGTTATCCTGTAACAGGGAATATGAACTGGGCAACGAAAGACGACTCCTTCGCAAATCACGAAGCCCACATACGCAGGGGCGGTCTGGGGTGATTGGGGGGCCTCGGCTGGGGCTCAAGATGGGGCCCTCCTTGCCGGGGGGATTCGGGGCCCTCACCGAAAATGGATTTTGACGTTATTCTGGCCCTTAAAAACTAGATAAAAGTGAATAAAAAATAACAATTTCGTATGAAAAAAATACTATGAAAAGTGAGAGTTTCACAGCTCATAAAATATAATAATGTATTATGGTTATAATATCTATATGGTGAATCATTTCCTTGAAAATTGCACTGACAATCAAATATTTTTAAAATAAACTATAAAATGGTTAAAAAAGGTTAGGTTCTCTTTTTTTCTTTAGACACCTTTAAGCGCAGAAGGACAGGTGGAAGGGAAGAAGGGCAAGGGACGGCCCCGAATTGGTTACGTAGAACAGGTTGTAAGGGATGTAAAAGAGAAGAAATACGTCGCTATAAAAAGGTTAGCGAATTGGAGAGAGAAATGGAGAGCTGCGTCAAACCAATCTTAGGATTGTTCGCTAATGATGACCTTTATTGTATTTAATTTTTTATATAATCTTTTTACACTGTATACGTTTTAAATAAAGCATCTAATGAAAACGTAGAATTTTATACATGCAAAAATGACTTTTGTTCAAGTAATCAATAATCTTTTTTTTTAGTATACCTTTCGTATACGCTACACGATAGACACGAGAGTTGTGGGGCCCCCCTAAGCTCGGGGCCTTAGGCGATTGCCGACCAGCCGATATGGCCAGACTGCCCTTACACATACGTGATTAATTAAAAAACCAGACAGAGCCCTTCACCTGCCATTTTCCTTCAGAGAGTGGAAGGAAGGGGTAAAGAGTAAACTTCGTCTTTGATTAGAAAATATTCAAATGATAGCGACATCAATTGCTTTAATAAATACTTAAACTTGATGAGACGCGGCTCCTAAAACTGGATTCTGTGAAGCCAGAGATCGAATTCGAGCGATTTTTCGACTTTTCTAACTCGATCGTAAACAGAAATATGCTATGGTATGGTGCTAATATATTGGTTTTAAAATATCAAAATTTCAAGCTACAGCAAACTTAAATACCACTGCAGCATATATTTCACAAATTTTATTCATACATACGCATACCTCACATAATTTTCAAATATTTTGCCAATTTTTACATCTTAATCGTTTCTTAAATTTAAATGAACATGGAACCTGTACCTTTTGTCGCGATAAAATTGTATTTACCGCAATAAAATGTGAAAGCCAAACCTTTGAATACCTTGCAATAATTTTTAACAATTTTTTTAATAAAAACTTTTCATAATTAGTTTAATAATCTGCACAAGAAAACGTTAGCGTCGCACTAAGATCATGAAAACAACCGGCCATAATCATTATTTAAAACCGCAAACAATGTTCAGATAAAAATAAATGAATACCCTTGAATGAATTAAAAAAAAAATGGAAATTTCCAAACACGTTCTTCTTCGCAGGATAAGCAGAGGAGTTCCCAGGGCATTCAAGAGAAATCAGGTGATTTGAGAACGCACACGTAAACACACACATCGTCGATTGAGGTCAAACAGCACTAATTCCCAGTGACTTTGGTCTGGACCGCCAGCCAGACTGTCTTCCCAGCATGCATCCTCATTAAACGAGAGAGATTGGTCGCTTTAGCAACTGCCGCATCTTTCAAAAGATTTCCTCAAGGTCTGGTCGAGGACACAGTCGGGCGAGATGCGATCTCGCAACGATTACCCTGCCCCTCTCTCGAAGAAACTCGAAGCGACCTTAATTGTCTCGACTCCTACGGGACGAATACCTTCCTACCTACATACGACCGCTGCCTTCCAAGTCACGCAATGTCTGCAGTCCGCGACGTCAACTGTGCTCTCGCGCTGCTCTCGTTAACTGGAGTTCCGCGTGTCGGATGAATCGGAGACCTAAACGTTTGCGGTCGAAGAAGACGTATTCCCTTACTTCTACCAATGACAACAAATGCATAAAAGTTGCGTGATTCATTTATCATTTATACGATAGGCGGTAGTATAAAAAGGTGCATGTTTTCCTTGTGTGTAGTTTGGCGGTGTGGTGAACATTCAGCAGAGAATTTACGGGATAAAAATTATTATAAATAGCTTTATTATACATACCGGGACTAGCCACGGTGATAAATTTTACGGGAGTCAACCGCAATGCACAAATTGTGCGAAAAATCCACAGAGCCCTTTCGCCTTAATGATTTTTTTCCCTGTGGAATTCCCGCACATAAATAGCTTTATTTGTTCTGGGACAAGCCTGTCTCTTAGAGCAGAATAAACTTACATAACATGTGAATACATTAGTCACAATGACTTACCTTAATACGTCGTTATTGCAAATAAAAAAGATAAGATAGACAAGCCGTTGCATTAACAAATCTGTTTTGTCACAAAGCGCATAAAATTGCATAACATTCATCCAACAATACAAAGCATGTTTCCAACAAGAAAATTAAATATTATACTATTTAAAAACGTTTCTGATAGTTTTTCTTTCAATATCTTAGCTTTATTACGCGATGTTATACACTCTATCAAAGAGTTTCATAATTTCCAGGAGGAAATGAGGATAGATCTATCAATCAAAGTGGTTCGATAGATAGATTTGCACCGCGTGTGTTCAAATTTGCAGAGAACAGTTTCGCTGGCATTGCAGCGGGCTTCTGAAAAATAATTCATAATCTTATAAAATTATGCGCGCTTAAGAATTTAGGGAATAAAAAAACAAATAAGGTAACAAATCGAAAATGTAATAGCGCTTAAAATGTATACGCTAGGGAACCTATTTCCGGTGACATAATGATATTAATTCGTAGAACAAATTAGTCAGGGTAGATAATAATAACCACACAACTCTAAATTGCGAAAAAAATTTTATATCACAGTTAAACTTTCCATGAAAAAGAGAAGATTCGAATCTCGCTGAAGTAAAAGGAAAAATATTAGTGCAGCAGGCTAATAAGGTAAACTACTGAAAATGTCATGATTAAACAGAAACAATTACGAGTCGTACTGCAAAATTTCCTGAAAAATGCCGTTAAGTAAATCATCGCAAACAGATAATGGTTCTAATAACAAGATTACTTTTACCCTTCCGTGACTGTGCCTAGAAAATTTACGCGAACGTCTGTGTGGGGTATAACAGCTTCAATTCATAATTCATGAAGTATATGTAGTATTTTAGCATTTCCCGTAATTCAACACCTTGGCTCTTTTTGTAATGATATAATATCTTCTTTTGTATAATTTCTAAATACATTGCAGGCTACATTTAGGTTTTTACATTGCTTTTGTGCGAAATGGCAGGAATCTTTCATATTTTCCTATCGTAACTGTTCAATGTTCATTGACCAACATGCTATGAAAAAAACAAGTACAAAAGGTGCCATCGTGTAGAATGTTGGCGTTATTGAAGTTATAATATGATGAAATTTATTACATTCAACTTATATCCCTGCGCTCATATAGCAAACAAGTTTTTTTCTTCCCGCCAACAGCTGTGCGGGTAACTCAGTTGCCCCGCCAATAAAAATTGAAGTTTTCAAAAACAATTTAAGCGTAAAAAAAATCATTCATCGCCTAAATAACGACAAAGTGGTGAGCTCAAATGTAAAAGATATCAAAGGGATAAAATAAAAGATAAAACTTATGCAACATTAACAAAATTTGCTGTAACTGACCTACCCCGCACAGTCACGGAAGGGTAAATCAAGATAGCCATGATAATAGCCATAAAAATTACTCAAAAATATCAGTGAAATACACTATTATCATTCCTCAGCCAGGAATCTCCCTTTAAATTTCATAAATACTCGGAAAAACTTAATGTGTATGTCGAAAACTTTGGAAAATGACGTCCCAGTAAAAATCTTGGAAACGATATTAGTATGTTTACATTCCTCGGATATTTTAAAGGGCACTCTTAATTCAAAGTACCAATTAACGTTTATCGTGTACCATAAGGAGGGAAAAAGAAAGAATTATCCAGCTCAGTGCTCAGTTCCCGGAGTTTGAGAAGAGTTCTCAGGAACTAGCATGTAACACGTAATATAATTAAGCCCAAAATGTCATTCTCCAGGCTGTCGATCGTTATTGGATAAAGGGAGTTGGTGTTAGGCAGATATATCAAGTTAAAAACAGAGCACAATATAGGACCACAAAATACTGCCGATATGGATGTCTTCCTTTCGACAATGAAAACAAAAAAAATAGTTTTCAACAATCAAAGGAAACGTGGACACTAAGGGAAGAAGACGAGAGAAGATTGGAGGCATTCGAGATGTGGATATGGAGACGATTGGAGAAGGTGAAATGGACGGAGAGGAAAAGGAACGACGAAGTGCTGGATATGGCTGGCGAGGAAAGGCAGCTTTTAAATGAGATACGGAGGAGACAGAAGGTATGGATGGAGAGTATACTGAGTGGGGAGGGGATGTTGAAAACAGTGTTAGAGGGTAGAGTGTTAGGGAAACGAGGGAGGGGAAGGAATAGAATAGGATTTTTAGATAAGTTGAAGGGGAGTAGGCCTTACAGAGAATTGAAGCCGGCAGTGCTGGAAGGAAAGGGAGGTTCCCAGATCACTGTTTTAGTCCTCCATGGAAACCTACCTTAATAGGTAGAATACTATAATAATATAGTAATAATTAGGCATGGACGGATCCAGGATTTATTTCGGATCCGGATTCACATCGGATCCTTGATTTTCGGAGCCGGATCTTTCGGATCGGATATTTTCGGATCCAATTGCATTTTCAAATTCCTGCTATTAAACGAAGTAATTATAGAAGTTTACTCTGGGTACGTACAATCGAGGGAATACTTTTTAGATTTTCATACACATTTTAATATTTTTATAAATTAAAAATCATTTTCATAGGCTTTCCAGTTGTTTTTTTTTAACATCTTTACATGCTCAGGACCTAAACTGCTACGCTTGGGTTTGGAAATGAAAATACGAAATTCTTCGGATAAACCACTGACCCGTGGCGTAGGACAAGAATCGCATGCGACGGCACATTCGAAGAGAGAATCGGACCTCTTTCCACCCTTATGGGGCGTTGCAGTCACTGAAGCTATTAGTTAAAATTTCGGATCCAGATCCGATGTCTTCCGCGACTTTGGATCCGATGTATCCGATGAAGGGCAATATCCGCGGATATTTGGATCCGAGGTATCCGATCCGACCATCCCTAATAATAATAATTATTATTCCATTTATTAGTCTCCTTCCCCGACGACCATTCTATTAAATCATCACTAAATTCCCTTTATTTTTCTTCTTCCCTCCTTCATCCCTCGCTTTCCCCACTGTCCCAATTCCGGCATTGATAGTTCGGTGGGTAATTGGTTGAGTGGCCTGAGGCAACCCGACGCCAGCACACGTGTCACGGCCGCAAGAGACGGCCGGCGAGCGTCACGAGAGTGAATCAGCTGGAATGCCTAAGGCGAGCAGAAAAGTCGCTGAAGCGGTAACTACCTCGTCGCCCTAAACTCCGCTCCACCCTCCCCTCCCTTAATTGCTTCCTCACCCCACCCCATCCTCGCGAATCCCCCTTCCCCTCCGCTACGAGACGGAGAGGAAAATTACTGCACCCAATCGTGCAGCAAGACGAGGAAGAACATTATCTTAAAAAATACACCAACCGATGAAGTTCGCAATGAAAAAATATTTGACTTAGCCGGGATTCGAACCCGGATCTCCCGGCTAAGTCAAATATTTTTTCATTGCGACCTTCATTCGTTGGTGTATTTAACTTTGTACCCGTGCGCGTGACTGCGTACTAAGTCACTTGTTCCTGCAGCGCTTTGAATTAAAAAAAAAACGACCCCCTCTATACCTATCCTTTTGGCAAAATATCTCCCTCAATTTGTCGTTTCTGTCGGACCTGGAAATATAGTGAGGCTCTAATAAGATATTCTCCGTGTCGCTCTTAAAGATATGTATTCTCAATTGCTCCATTCTAAGCATAACATACATCCTCCGGCTCCCAGCCTAATTCGCTTAACATCTGTGTAACGCTTTCTTTGCGCCCGTATTTATCGATTCTGCCGCAGTAGATTTAGTTGGAGATTGCGGTTCATCCGTTCAAATCGGCCAATATTAGCCGCACTGAACAATATCACGCCGTACATGCGGATGAAGTGATTCATTGGACGACCCAAGAGACGAGAGGATTAAGGCAGAATAGCAAGCGACAAGGCAGGTACGCCGCGCGCATAATTTCAGGATTTGCTATTCATGAATATGGACACGTTCAGTGTTCTGTCTCCTGAATTGGGACTATATCGCAATCTTAATGAACAGACAAAGCCCACGGAAGTGCCCATGGAAGCTGGAATATTAAATTGATATTCTAACTGTGCACTGCCGTCAACAGAAGCCTTAATAGACCCCACAGTTATCTGGAACATAATTTCAAATATTAGTTTAACATGGAGTTAAGGTAGCCGATTGCCTACATCCTCAGAAAAGGTATCTTTAACTACAGCTCAGGTGCATTATAAAATTGTCAATCCTTACAGTTGTTTCGCCTACAAATGCGTAAATAACGGCAAATGAGATAAATATACTTTCGCTAGTTTACTTTCAATTGTTAAAACTAAAAATGTAGCATATAAATGCAGAACGATAATAAAGAGTTAAAATGAAAAACGCTAATACGCGTATACAGTATTACGTATTTTTATTCGAGTAACTAAAAAATTCGTCGAAGACACACTTACTACCATATAACACCTATGTAAAGTCAATCCCAAAATAATGTTCATCTTCTCCCTCTTTTCAGTAATATGCATATGAAATCAAAGAAAAGGAAATTTTATTTTGGAGTGCCACATATCAACGCCGGAAATCGTTACTTCTAAAATTTATCCGCTAAGATACATACAAACCGTCTAGTACGAACCATCAAATTCATTCAATGATTTGCGACCAACATTAAGACTAATAATTTAACACCAATGTAAAATCACATTACTGCATTATTAGCGTCGCTTAAATGTGTTTTGGAGTAACTGACACAATTTTTTTTCCAAATAGTCATCAGACCACTCAATACATACGGTGTGTCTCAAATCACAGTGCGGAGTTTCGAATGCAAAGTCATCTCACGGCGAGTAGTAGGAAACTTGGTTTCCCAAACATTTCACAGATGTTTGGACTAGATTTGAGGAAATACAGGTGAGCTAATGACCGATGGCTTACGAGCCACCAAAATTCCAATGTCCTTCACTATGATATTTGCTAAGTGCTGACTACCACATCGTGTTTCGTTCAATAAATCCGTAGAAAATCATATGGAACTTATTGCGAGACAAATTATACGCATCAGGCGATGTATTGGCGTGGAAGAGCCTGTTATAGAAACAATGCAGTCTCCGCGATGTTACTTTAATTTCGACACATTTCAAACCCTCTGTCAGCGTCGTAAAGGCAACTGATTATTTCACTTACAATAACCATTTCAAATTTTCCGTCTATTTTGATGCGCAGTTTGCGTTGCGTTGTCTACATGATGTCTCCATGCTTCTGGGTTTCACCGCGTGGATTTCTTTGCGACGATAGTTTCTCCGGTATTCCAACCGGCGTCTTCAGGTCGACCTGAAGACGCCGGTTAATACCGGAGAAACTGTCGTCGCAAAGAAAATCCACGCGGTGAAACCCAGAAGCATGGAGACATCATGTCCGTCTATAGAAATAAGAGAGTAAGCAAGAAAATATATAAATAGCTTTGAGCGAGTATCAAAAATACGATGTCACTCATTTTGAGATTCATTGTTTCAGATAATTTTAATTGCACATATTCGTCCAAACTAATTAGACAAAAAGTAGACAAAAATTGCTTAAAATTGTCTCCCCTATCGCCTCCTGAAGTCTTGCAGATTTCTCCTGAAACACCCTGCATATATGTAAGTAATTTATAAATACGTAAGTATTATAAGAGAGGAAAGAGTTCTAAAGATGTGTTTAAGGTCATTTAATAAAAGGTGAAGTAGACAGTTTTCGGTTGGAATAGTGTTAAAGAAGACGGAATGATGGTTGTCCTGAAGACCGCGCCGAGGCGTTGAAACACGTCCCAATAAAATTTAAACTGTGGATACTTATTAAATAAGTATTCTACCGATTAAGGTATTCTTCCATGGGGTACTTAAGAAGAATTCTGGGAGCCTCCCTTTCCATCAAACACTTCCCTCTTCACTTCACAATAAAGCGTACTCCCTTTCATTCTGTCTAAAAATCCTATTCTTTTCCTTCCTCTCCCTCGTTTAACTAACATTCTACCCTCTAACATTGTTTTCAACGTCACCTCACCGCTAAGTACTTACTGCATCCATACTTTCTGTCTTCTCCGTATCTCATCTAAAACCTGCCTCTCCTCACTCACCATGTCCACCACTTCGTTGCTCCTTCTCCTCTCCGTCCACTTCACCTCCTCCATTCTTCGCCACACCCACATCTCGAAGGCCTCCTGTCCTATCTCGTCTTCTTTCTTCAGTGTCCACGTTTCCACACCGTAAAGCGCTATAATCCAGATCAGACTCTTCACTGACCTTTTCTTTAAATTCTTACATAATGATCCTTTCATAAGCTCCTTCCTGAAGCAGCTAAAATATCAATTATTATTTCGTAGATATCACTTCATGTAAACACACCATTTGGAACATCAATGCTTACATCTGAAACGTAAAGGATTGATTTTCAGAATAGCCAATCTACTGAAGCGAGAGAATTGGACTTATCCGGCTGATATCTCCCGCTCTCTTCCACAAACACATTCCCGAATCCTCAATTTTCGGTGAGAAAGCTTCCAGAAAATCCCATATCGTTTGAACTTTGAACGTGGCAGCGTTCCTGAAAAAGGAATCGTTGAAATCCGGGCTTTCGCCAATTTTATCCAAACAATCAAATCGTAGCAATGAAGCAAACTAACCCTCAGATTTCTTCGTAATTTACTTCAGTAACTCCGATTCATAGCAAACAAATGAATAACCGCGTATAAATCAATTTTTTAAAACGAAACTTTCTAGAACTCGTTACTAAAATTTTAAAAAAGTCAAGGCCTGATATTTTTCTTTACTATAAAAGAGCCTTTGTTACCATTACAAAACTTTACGACAAAAAATCAGCCTTTTTCACCATTACAAAATATAACGACAAAAAATTACGTCATTGCTCAACACTCGTATCAATTATGGAAAAGGTACTGGCTTACCTCAGAAAAATTACGCAATTCAATGCGCTTCACTTTCTTTAGTTTGGTTGTACGTAAACCAAAAGGAAACAGAAAATTACGAAGATTTAATCTCGTATGTAACCATTCACACTTCATTCACCGTATTCAACTCTTCATTCATCTTTCAAAGCGACCGAAATAATTAGTATTTTGCTCGCCACCTCAAAGTATGAAATTTTTTAAATATAAATGGAAACTATACATAATTTTTGCGAGAATAATGAATAACGCGTGGTGCCGATGCGCGCTAGAATAAAAAAAAAGTAGCATCAAAATTATGTTCAATTGTGTCCGAATTTTTCTTGCGCTTCCGTTCAACAGCACTAATCAGGAGTATGCCACCTTTTTGTACACTTTACTGCAAGGCTCCTTAAGAGAAAAAACGAGAGGAAATTCTCGACACGATATGTAGATATCTGGCATCCAAGGTCACCACACATCGCCACCGCACCACCGCAGGGCGGTGAGTGTTATCTGCGCAGGGGAATATGTGTGGTAGGAGAGAAATAGAAATATGCACTATAAATATCTAACAACACAATTTAAACTAAACCTTACAAATTAAGTAACGACTGCTCCAAGATATAATGCCATTAAAAGAAAATTTAGATAATTTACTTCATATATGAAAACAGCTTTCGCGGAATTCAAACTGATATCGGCGTTCCAGGAGGCGGCGTTGGAGATGAAAAATATACTGATAAACAATTTCTTAATGTTATTCAGTAAATCGCCGATTAAAAATGAATCACAACATTTTATAGGTCAACACATTAATCAATATTTTGGGAATCTGTCTATGTCAGGCTGTGATTAAACAAGGTAAAAATAATGCTTTCTTTAATTATATATTCTCACGTCAGAGTGCATGCATTGTGATTCTGACGCATATGAGAAAGACGAAAGAAATTATATAAATGAAAAAAAGTTCACTAACTTTAAAATAAACATTAATCTTACTTTGCGCGGTAGTTAAGGATTATCACTCACGTTCTTAAGCGAAGAATATCTATCTGGAGAAGAAATGAACCATACAGGTTAAAATATTATTAAAATATAATATAATTCCGGACATCGATGATCACAGATAAGAAAAACAAAACTTGCTTGCCGCCAAAAACCAAATTAACCTCAAGCAAACGGTTCTCGAATGAATACATCTCTTTCTACAGTTTAGCGCCTACGACCTATTACCCCGAAGACTTTATTTTTTTGGCGAAAGAAAACTCGATATCGGACATGGGATACCGATGATAGAATCCCCGGGAAGCCCCTGAAATTGGAGCGGAAAATTACAAATGGGCCACAGTCCAAAAGCGGGCAGTTCCACATAATTTACGCGCCGGCGGGAATCTCTCCCTGGAGTCTAGCCTAGGAGTAACGACGAATGAGAACGAAGGTCGGGAGGAATTGGAGGGGGGTGAGAGTCTCCACATGGCTGCTTGGAGAAGGCGAGACGCTCGCTGTGAGCACGCAATGTGATTTCTCGAAGCAGAGGAACCTTACGAAGCTTTTACAGAAACCATTAGATCGTTGGGAAGTAAGCGGAGATATATTTCATCATTTAGACCACGGAAAAATCGGAATAAAAAATAAGGTGTGATTTCGAATAAGAGAGATTTACAGGCAAGGTGTGCCTTTTAAGATAAAATTAAATGGAAATTCAAAAAAAAAGGTACACTCTCAAAGAAAATAACAATATCAAATGCCTATCAACACATGTGGCTTATACTGATTGTTTAAGTAATAGTAAATCATCATCCTCATCATGAGTCAACAATCTTAAGTTTGGTTTGACCCAGCTCTTATTTTCCGCTCTGCCATCCGCGAGGCTTTTCAAAACTTCATACTTTTAATTTTGGCAAAATCGTGCAATTTCACAACGTCGCGAATTTTCATCTCAACAACGGAGGCAGATAAGATTTTGCGTCGTTAGAATTCAACAAAAATTGTAAGAAATGGCAGAGTGACCAGAACGGGTCGAAAGGCTAGTCGAACGAAATCGATTACTTCAACAATAAAGATCGACATCATTTAGACCTTCCCTACTCAGCGCAGTTAAGCTTTCGCGAGAACTGTTATATGCTTACGGAGGAACTACCACGCACTGTGCATGTGCTTGGCGGAGATTAGCGCGGGGGTGGAAAGGGGGATGGGGCTGAGAGGGTGGTACCCCTACTAGAAACTCCTTGGCAGGCGAAGGAGAAATGCGATACGCCGCGAGAAGGCGAAGGATGAAGGGAGAAAGAAATAGAGTAAAGGGCGCGGAAGGCTCGATGAGCGGTGAAGGAACGCGAAACGGAGGAGGAGTGGAGAGAAAATTTAAACCACTCCAAAGACATTACTCCTGCGGGCTGTGAGGATATATACAGGGTGAAGAATAGTTGTATCACAAAAGTATTACCCTGGATAGCCGATGCCAATGTAGTTGAGGAAGAGAATGGTGTAATGCCACATGTGGGGGACTGTTTTATATGGATTTGAAACATGGACCTTGGGAAGAAGAGATAGGGAAAGGATAAATGCTGTTGAGATGTGGGTGTGGAGAAGGCTGGAGAAAGTAAATTGGGTGAAAAAAGTGAGGAATGAGGAGGTGCTGGAAAGAGTTGCGGAGGACAGAACACTACTGAGAACTGTAATGAAGAAGAAAGGGAATTGGATCGGGCATGTATTGAGAGGGATTTTGGATTCAGCAGTCGAGGGAACAGTGGAAGGAGAAAAGAGAAGAGGAGGAAGAAGGCTGAAGATGATGGACGCGGTGAGGTTAGGAAGAAGCTACATGGAAATTAAAGTGGAGTCCTTGGACAGAGTGAGGTGGAGACGAATCTGGTGATTGGGAGCTGCCAATGGAGAGCAGATAACTAGTTGATGATGCTGATGAAGTTACCCAACGGCAACGAAAATAATAACTCACAATGCTAAATCGAAACTTGAAGCTTGTACCTGGTGGAAAGGCTCCACATTATCAATAACAGACACTTTGTTACTTCCACAATATATTTTTAAATATTTATACATCTTGATTGGTTTCGGCTGAATATAATATGAGATAATGAGATACCGGCCGAGATAATGGCCGAAACCGGTCAAAAAAATGGAAAATTTTCAAATATATTGTGGAAGTAACAAAGTGTCCATTATCGATAACTCACAATGCATAAATCATAAATATTAACTCTGGCTGACAACATTTTTTACGCTGGCACACCGAGACACGAGAAGAGCAAAAAAACTGAAAAAATAAATTGTGGCATCGAAAGCGCAAAACAATGTCAAGAGGGAAAAAATTTAAAAAACGTTGTGAATAATGAATCACAAATTTTAAAAAAAGCATCCCGTACCAAATCATCATCAAAGACCAGAGAGAAAAGAGAAAGGATAAAATGTATAAACCCAAATGGGAAACACGGTCGTAGTCGCAAATAACAGCCAGACCAGAAATGTAAATCTTAACTTGGTCGTCGCTTGAGGTCGGGGTCTTAATTACGGGAAGGGATTTCGGTAGAGCAGGAAACAGGGACGCGGCAATTAACAGCAGCGACCGCCGCGGAATGAGGGCGCACTCGTCAGGAAGGACACTCCACCCAAATTGAAGTGCTGGACGCCGCCGAACTACACGTAGGAACTATTACTCCACAAACCACCCTATTCCTTTAGGGATAAAGCATAGTGCGAGAAGAATTCGATCTTTGTATTGGAGACGAACTTCCGAATACCTCAGTTGCAAAACTATGATGGTTGTGCGTGAGTGCCGCAGGGTTCTGTACTTGGTCCCCTAATCTTTTCCATTTTCATTAATGACCTTCCACACAATTTAAAATACACAAAATTCATACTTTACGCAGATGATCTGTAGAAATATCGTCACTTTTTCCCGAGTGTAATTGCCGAAAATTGTTCTTCTGTTGGTAGTTTTGAGATAAAATACTATAATATATTTCTATATGACAACTAATGTTGCTATTATTTTGCTCGAAGTAGCTGTGTTTTTATATTTAATAATTGTATTTTAGAGCAGATCTTTTATTGTTAAATTTAAAAAAATATACCAATTATATTGTTAAATGATTTCCTGAATACTTAGCATTCAGCCATTTCAATTTGGAAAGTTGTGTTATTTATGTTTAATTTATTTCGCTAAGTTAGATCAAAATTATTTATTTATCTAATTATGTTGCAAAAAAATGTATTTTTTATCAAAAGGGTTATAGCATCATCACTGGTCTACAATCCATAGATTGGTTAGACGCAACTCTTCATTCAATTATCCTGTCAGCTAATATATTCACACCGAAGTATTTCTTCTCTTTCCCATCCTTCTTTACTTGTTTCATATATTTCGTTTGAGGTCTTCTTTTTCCGTTCTCACCCTCTACTTGTTCCTCATCTGCTAAATTATAAACCTCATGATGGAGCCTTGCATTGATGGATGATTTTAGTGACGTAATTAGATGAATAGTTTAGTAGGTGATCATTTAATTTCGACCGATCGTATTTTTTCTTGACGCATTTATAACTTCTCTTTTCCAATTTTTTTCTTTAATAAGCACCATTTTTTTCGTTCATCGTCGGCTTCGAGCCTTGAGAGAGATAAACTATCATAAGGCTCGATTGAAAATTCTATTCAGGGTTAGAAGTCATTACGTTACGGAATTTTGAACTTCTATATGTATGAATGTCACACCTTTTCCATTGCCCAATGAATAATGCATGACTGAGGGAGGGGGAGACACATCATTTCAACGGATCTCGACTGAAACCAATAATGTACACACTAACCCCGGAAAGGAGGGAGGGAAAATAAAATAAAAACAGAAAAATCACAAATTAGAGGGAAGAGAAGAATGGGACTAACTAGCAAACCGCGGGAGACAGGCACAGAAGCAAAGTTCCACGGCCAAAGTTTCGCGCGGGTACATGCAGTTGAGGGGAGCGAGGCGTGTCCATGGAAACAAAACAGAAACAACACGCGATTTATAGGAGGCAGAGGATAAAAAAATGTAAAAAAAATCCTTGCATAAAAAAACAAATGAAAAAGGGAAAAAGGAGACTTTTGTTTCATACTGAGAATCCTTCTTATAACACTATTTTATCCTTTGTGAGGTTTTCTATGAACACATCACGAATGATACAAATGCAGTCATCATTACGGTCTCCAATCATTAACATAAGGCATCGACAGGCTAGGCATATTATGTTTTAAAAAAACAGGGAGTTGCACGGCTGTAGGAACACACACACACTGCCGACGACATGAATACCGTTTCCTTTTATTTGGGGCGAAAAGAAATAACGATCGCATTTTTTGAGGACTCCTCTGGATATCATAACACTGAAAACAGATGAATATTAACAACAACAACCAATAACTCTATAAAATTAAACTTCTATATGTATTTTTTCTAAGCTCCAGAGAGGTGACAACCTACACCATGCTTTAATACAATTCATAAATATGAATAAGTATGAACTAAGAGATTAATGTACACTAGTGTACACTAGTGTACTCACTAGTGTACACTAGTGAGTACACTAGTGCATGCGGTATGCATGGAAAAGGAAAACCAAGATCATGTGCATTGTTTACTCGAGGTGATGACGAAGAAATGAGTTCATTTGCATGAACAGTAATGAGGAGAGGGTGTTAGCGGAAATATTTGAGGACGGAGAGAAACCAAACTCTACATTCAGCTTAAAATAAGGGTGTGGTTAAGATAACGGGGAAGAAGTCCCAAAATTAAACGCCAAACCCGACGGAATCAGTATCATGCCCAGCCAAACAATATTCAACAAAGTTAAGAACGCTAAGAGTACTCTAAAGCTCGCTAAAAATTGTTATCACCTTCAAAAAAACTCATTTTTGGGTTCTGAGAGTGAAATTTCTGTGACATAATTGAACGCAAAACCCGAAGGGCATAGTACTATACTCAGGCAATTATTATTCAACACAGTAAAGGACGATAAGAGTACTTTGCAGCCCTCTAAAATTTGCTAGCACCTTAAACATCAAACTTTTTGGATTAGAGAGTGAGATTTTGGTGACAAAATTTAACGCCAACCCCAAGGGACGTAGCACTATTCTCAGCCAACCATTATTCAACATTGTGATAGACGGTATATGAACATCATAAAATACAGCTCTAAAGGCTGAAATTTTCTAGAGCTAAAAAATTGTTTTGCATTGAAGAATTTTGAATGGCTAACTGAATCCGGAAAGTGGTGACGCTGAAAAATGATATTTTACTTGAAAGGAAATCCCGTCTGGACCACAGAAAATTACGCACTTTTCAAAGGAGTAAATTCGATTATTTAAACCCTTTTACTCATTTTAAAATTGCTCCATCGGATGTCGCGAAGACAACAATTGTCTACATTCACTTTCCCGTTTGCTATATCCCACTGAATGTCCTGGAATGTGTACCTAATGTTCCGAGACCTGAACAGAAAATTCAAGGAAAAAAACAGTGCAATCGAAGCGAATAAAACTTGGGGATACAGCAATGGAAGAGGTAAGAATATTGTTTTTTCCAGGCAATACCAAAGGCAATACCCGAGGTTTCGTGAACACTATAGATCGTGCTAGAGAACCGGAAAACCACATATGTGCACAAAAGAGGCAACCACAAGGACGCTTTGTCTTCGTGATAGAAATACGAAGTAATTACCGAAAAAATCTACTTTCACCGGAATGAACCGCGAAACCTTAGAAGAAAAATGGGAGGATGTTGTAACGTTTGGTATTTAATTATTGATTTTGATGTTGCTAGGAAGTCGTTGAATATAGGAAAGGAGGAGAGAAAGAACAGAAAAAGGTTCTCGAAGTTGTGTGGCAAACAAAATTGGAAAAAGAAAATTCAGAGGATTTGGAACAAAACAAATGTCTGACGTTACAATGCCTTCATCTCACAAAGGTAAATGTCAAAATTTCCCACTATTGGCAATCAACCCTCGCAACAATAAGCCCGTGCTAAACCTTGACAACATCTCACATTGACAGACCGAATCCCTGAACCCTGAAATCCCACAAATGCACCAATCTTCCCGCAAATTGTGTACAACATCTTTTATTTTCTATTTTGATTTACTATTAAAAAACTGACTATTCTGTGCTACTTCAGTAGATTGTCATAATTTTCATCATGCTCGTAATTCTCCGTTTCACCGTGTCCTTTAATGCAATAAACCTTTTTTTATCTGAGACTGCATTCACAACGTTTTTTGTTTCATTTTAACTGGCAATCCAAATTTTTGTAAATATAAAGTATTAGTTCAATGAAAAGAGGTTGTATGGAAGAAAGAACTTCATAGTCTCAATCCCACGCGATGAAAGCGTTTAATATGTTTTTAATTATCTAAAAAAATCTAGGACGAATGTCGAATATTGAGCAGGATAGAAGATGGAGATATAAAAAGAGGTAGGAATGAATGATGAATGAATGATAATTAATGCTCTGGGATTACCAAAAAAAGCAAAGGAAAGAAATTACAAATCCTGTTTTCTGGTCAGAAACAAAGCAAACAGACCATTTCAGAAAATAGAAACGAGACATAACAGCAAAACAATCAATATCAGTGATACAAAAATTACATTTTTTTAGGTTTTAAAGCAATCATGATGAGCACTCGCAAAAATAAAACGTGTTGACAACTACACAAAAAATATTCAACATCAGTCGTACAAAAAATAAATGATTTAATGTTTTAAGATATCGTACTGATAGGAATAGAAAGTTTGGACAATACCAAAAGAGAAAATTGGTAAATAAACTTAAATGCCGATCAAATCAAAGATTCGCGAGTTCACATTGTGGGATAGTCACATGATGGGATAAAAAATTATTTTGTCATGTTCCACATCGACACAGTATACGATAAAAACTCTACCGACTTCGACCTTTTTAGGTCGTTATCAAGAGGTCGAAACTCGTAGTTTTTTAACTAAATGCTGAGTGGAATATAAAAAAGTTTATTTATGATTCTATCTTTAAATGCAGGTCTTTAAACAACAGTTCAACCGATTCAGGCGTGATATAGTGAAAGTTCGACTCTTTGAAATAAAAGGTATTTGCATTTTTCCACAATTATTTAATGCGTGCGGCTCACAGATCCACCATCTGGTATACCAGACAGTGCAACGGCCTTATATTTCAATAAGTACTTCAAATAACAGCAAATAATCTCTATAGTCTCAGGCTTAACCTTGTAGTTCATTTTATCGTAGTTGAAAAGAAATCCTTGTTTCCTTCCACCAATTAATTTTCATGTGCAACTAATTTCGATGCAGAAGCGTCAGTCATATTCCGGTAAAATCAAAAATATGATCAAGTGTTTAATCAAAAACATGATCGTTATATTTCATTCATGTTAATCAACAGTATAATTTTTCTTAATAAAGGATTGAGGAAATTGCAATGATCATGACTATTTTCATTTTTGGTGTTGTCAAAACTTCGTATTCTCATAAGTGTTCGTTAAGATTTCTTTAAACCTTAAAAATAATATTTTTGTATCACTGATGTCGCATATTTTTGTGTGAAGGTAAAAAAATTTCATTTTTTATTAGTGCTCGTTATGATTTTTCTTAAAAAAACATTTTGTACCACTGATGTTGAATATTTTGTAGGGAGTTCCAGAATCAATCCAGTGGTAAGTTGAAAAATGTTGAAATGTATATATTGGTGCGGCCTTGAGGAATTTGAGGATGGTACGATGAGTG
This sequence comes from Ischnura elegans, assembly GCF_921293095.1. Classification (NCBI taxonomy): domain Eukaryota; kingdom Metazoa; phylum Arthropoda; class Insecta; order Odonata; family Coenagrionidae; genus Ischnura; species Ischnura elegans. The sequence continues at coordinate 106,929,415 of NC_060248.1, forward strand.
CGTAGTGTAGGGGGAAGCAAAGGGGGAACACGAAGGGAAGTGAGAGGAATGGTTGGAAGGAATTTTTGGCAAGAGCCTCCGAAGAGCGAGGGATAGGAAAGTAGAGAGAAGGACAGGAAGTTAGATAGATATATGGAGAGGGAGAGAGAGAGAAAGAGAGAGAGGGAGATGAAGAGTTTAGAAAGGCATGGGGAGGGGGCGTGACAGTCAAGTGGCAAGGGACATTCGGGGAAAGGGGTGGACTGCATTGCATGTAGTGTCGCAAGGCTTTGTTGAGCTCCGAGCTGGATGATTCTTTCTTTCTCCCTCTTTATGGTTAAAGGCAAACATTAATTGCTACTTTGAATTAATAGTGCCTTTTAAAATACCCCAGGAATGTAGAAATATTATTATCATTTCTAGGCATTTACTGGGAGATTATTTTCCAAGTCTGCGACATGCATATTAAATTTTCATGAGAATTCATGACAATTAAGGGAGATGCTTGGCTGAGGAATAATTGTGTATTTCACTTGTCTAGGTGATTAATATTTATGACTGTTTTCATATCTATCTTGTTCGGAGTATTCTGTTTATTAGAAGCATGACCCGTTTCCGATGATCTAGTAAATGACTTTTATCAGTTTTTTGCGATATGAATCGTAATTGTTTCTGTTTAAAAAATGAAAATTTCAGTATTTTACATTAGGAGCATGCCGCACGAATAATTTTACATTTGCTTCTGCGAGATGCGAATATTTTCTTTTCCATGACAAGTCGAACTGTTGCATAATAATTTTTTTACGAAACAAAGAGTTACATTCGTATGAGAGAGCGTGAAAGTCAAGAGGCAAGACACATTGGGGGAAAGAGGCGAACTGTATTGTATGTGGTATCGCAAGGCTTTGTGGAGGGCAAACGAGAAAGGGGAGGAAAGGAAAAAGCCAAGCGAGGAGCTTCGGAGGGCGGCGTTGGTGGTTTTTCGACCTTTTCTCCATTCCTGCCTGCCTTCTCCTCGACTATAAGGGACTGCAGGGAGTTCCCCTCTCCAGGAGGAATTGAGTGGAATTTTATAAGGGATCCTCTCATGGGAGAAGGGGGTTTGGGGGATCATTAAAACCGGTACGGTTCGTGAACAACCCACCAAGCACTCCGTTACGCTTTGCCTACTTGCTTAGGCCGCCATTGATTGGCGATATAGTTGCACCAGATGGTAACCTCGGCAACGGGAAATTTGCGGTTGGAGCGTTTCAACCGTGAAATGCAGCGATTGTGCTCTCCTTGACATAAAGAGAGAAAGGTAATACACGTTAATAAATGCATTAGGAAACCTGATTTAAGACTCCAAGTGTGCTCAATTCCTCAGAATAATGATAATATTCAGAACAAAATCAATATGCTAGTGAAGCATACATAAACTGTGGTTTTGCGACAGCTCATAACATTTGGCTAAATTGCAAATATAGCGGTTGAACTTTTAATGCAGATTTAGATACAAAAGAAACATGCCATTTATCATTCAGTAAATAAATAAATGATTACCGACTGAATGAACATTTTTTGGGAAAATTCATGAATGGATGATCATGAACTCATTTACCATACAAGTGTTTCGTAAGAGATTCAACTTTTTCCTGCATATATACTGATTACGATCATAAAAATTTTCCGAGAGCGAAACATTACTTTCCTCAGTAAAGAGCCCCCAGGGTATAACGTTCGAAGGATTCCACAATTACGGTTTCCACGAAGAAGGGTTCGTCAGCTTTAAGGATGCAGCTCCACAGGGTACCCAAGAGAAAATACAGAGAATATAGAATCGGGTTTCCACGGGGTGGAATGAACACGCCATTCACAAAAACGGCTGACCCATAAGAGCTGTAAATAGTACCTTGAAATCCGCAAAATCAGGAATCACTATCATGAGAGAATCCAACAGCAGCGGATCAATGGAGAGCCTTGATAATTCAGCAATAAGATGCAAAAGCATGGAGCTAATGAACAAATATTTTTATTCCCAAATAAAAAAATTGTCCGGGAAATTTTATTCCCAATTGAAACACACTGAGGAAATATACTTACGCAAGTTATTACTTTCTAGATGCGTGAGTTTTTAAACTTCTGGCAATGACAAAATGAATTCCTTCGACTCCATGTCTTAATTTTTAATGCATTCGCTGAAAAACGAGCGGCCTTCCAATGGGACCTATTATTAACCAATTAACATTATGGTACTTGGGAATTATCCTGCGGGAGGATGGGCATGCCACGGAAGCGAAGAATAATTAGTATATTTCTTTGAAATTTTCATTTTAATGAAAAAATAAAATCGTACATATGATATAACACCAACCTTTTTTGACGTATCCCTAAAATTAATTTTTACCATTTTAATTTTCGACACGGGGAGACGACTTCCGCGTATTAATGCCATTACTTTTAAACACTTGATTTGTGGAATAATTACATCCTGAAATGGCGCTCAAGTGAACCCAACGGATAAAATTTAAAGTCTTCGTTTGGTAAGGAGAAAAGGTGTTCTCTTCCATTGACCTAATGGCATTGAGATCTTACGCTAAGAGCACCATGTGTTAAATTTATTGCTAAATTACTGTGTGATGGAGGATAAAGAAGGATGTGAAATACGTAAGTGTGAAACGATTAGCTGATAGGATATTTGAGTGGGGAGTAGCGTTATACTAATCTTAGGATTGTTGTAATAGGGTAGTTTCCTTCATCAAAGAGAACTAAAGGCATTGATTGCGATTCGATACCCACCATTAGTGAATTCATTATATACAAATTATTTACTTTTAGAAATACCAGTTTAGACCAATGTTAATGGTCAATTTTAACCTCAATCAGCCTGCATTGTATCGGCGCTAATAGTCCAAGGTGTCCTCACACGGCGGCAGCCGGAACCAGAATGATTTCACACGGGCTTTTCCCAGCATTCATTCTTAGCCGTCGCGTTTTCGCGCGCTTGAAATTTTTCCCTTTTCATTTAATCGCAAAAAATTGATTTCGTCATTTAAAAATCTTAAGCGTGAAATACGTACTCCAGGAGTAATAATCTTTCGATTTAGGCAATTAAAAATAATAGGAAACCACATTATTACTATGCAAGTGGCGGATTTGCAAAGGATTCCATTGACGCAAATATACAGAGATATTTACATTACTTGATCCATTGCAATCACGTAAACATTTCACATAATTTTCCCTGGGACAATTAGATTTGTCTGTTAGACGGCCTTTAAGATACCGCTAAAGACAGTGCAACGTAACCAACACCAACTCCCGGTGAAGCAGGAAGTGCAACAGTCGCAAGCCGACGGGAGCAAGAGACTCGGTGCAGTTGCCGGAAGATGAGGCGTGCGTGTGGTGGAGAGATATTTTAAGGCAAGGCCGAAGGGAGGGTTGTGCGCAGAGGGGTTGAAGAGAGGGGGGAGAGATGAATTGAGGGGGGTGGAAGGGGGTGATTAGAAGAGAGGCCGCAGAAGGGGTTAGCAACCCTCTCCCCTCCCCTTCTCGCACCTATTCCGATCTCCTGCAGTCTACTTAAGAGTCAATGCATCTTTGCTTCCCCTGATTTCCCCTCGAACATTTTGCAATACCTAAAGACGCTGTCGTGAATGGCTGGTACTCCGTTCAAGCCAGGTCTCGGTCCATCCTGTGCTCACAAATGCATAGTTGAATTTGATGAATTATCGAAGAATTTTCCGTGATTTACCAAGACATCTACTTTCAAGGAATGATAAATTCAAAACAAATTTCTTAAAAAGACTTTTTTCAACTCAAAAAGTAAGCAGGGATGTCTAATGGCATTAGTAGGATGTTATTAGAGCCTCCCATTGGAATCTGCTGCACCTTAGGTATCCGACCGTATCATAGTGTCTTTAGTGCAATAGCTAAACTGGGCAGCAATGTCCTTCCTGACCCGGCTGATTTCCCGAGAAGACTTCATTAATTAACTGACTTCTACTGGAGTATGATCTCGTCGTATCACGGGAAATAATGTCTCGAAGTTGAACTCGGGAAGTCCACCGGGTGAAAGTCTATATTGATGCCGACGTTTCCACTCTCCCTGAAGACGAAAACCGAGTCGGTTTTCGAAACGTCGGCATCAATATAGACTTTCACCCGGTGGACAGCCCGATGTCAACTTCAATGACTTCTACTGGTTACAATAGGTGAACTGTAATCTACTGTCTGGAGATGGGTCACTGAACTAGCTTCAATAGTTTTTTTTAACTGAAAACAGAGGTCAGTCGCCATCAAATGAGTTTTGATCAACGACTCTCTCTTAAGCGTTTCCGTAGTGTAGTGGTTATCACGTGCGCCTCACACGCGCAAGGTCCCCGGTTCGATCCCGGGCGGAAACAATTTTTTTCCATGACGAAATGAGAATATTCACGGCAGGATTAGCGAAAAACTTTGAACTGTACTTGTGAGGGATCGTAATGCGATTCTTTCTGCACTGATATCTATTGTTTGCTGGTAAATTTGGTTTTCCGCTTGCGCTGCTTCCAGGGTAATGGGTGAACTACAAACCCTGCCCCGCAATTGGAGTGCCTGACCTCACTGGTCTGCTACTCCCGTAAATAATTTATTAACCTCGCGGAAGAAATCGCAGTAAGAGAATAATAGAGTGTACGTGGTTACCGTTGCTCTTTCCCTATCCAGTGCTTCTCACTATCTTTTCACCACCTCTTCTCTTCACCCAATTCTCATTCGCACATTTAAACATGCTTAAATTATCTTTTTAATTTTTTATTGAGGCAATTTCGAAAAGTATTTTTAGAGTATTTTTTATTGTATTGAGTATTGAAAAGTGGAAATAATGATAAGCAGTGATGGGTGAGGGAAGTATGGTTAAAGAATGCCAAACACTCAATTACCTTACTAATGGAAATAAATAATATAGATATTTTATGGGGCATAAACATGAAGTTCGCATTTCAACTGTTTCCGTTTCACCTCGTCTCCATGCCGTTCATGTGGTGGATGAAATTAGAATAACTTTGTCGTATTCAACAATTAAAAGCAATCTAAGTCTAAGACGTCATCAAAACCTACCTTGTCCCGTATAGTATGCTTTATAATTTTTTGTACTCTTCGGCCGCCATTCCCTGAGGGACATCATATCGATCGCCTAATTTAAAATCTCTGAGGTACTAAGATTACGTGTACCTACCTATGGGAACCATCTTGTCATTGAGTGCTTTGCTGTGTAGACCCTAGGCTACAATGGTTTGACGGGCTTTGGCTTCCAGGCGATTGCAGGGCAATAGGGTAGTTTCTTTCATCATAGAAAACGAATTGCATTCATTGCGATTTCTTACCCAACATTAGTGTATTCATAATATACGAACTATTTGGTTTTAGAAATCCCAGTTTAGACGAATGTTAGTGTTCAATTTTAACCTCATTTGAAAAAGGCCAGATTGGCGCCCATGCGATTCCACTCCACGTGACGTCACAGGGACCTAGTTTCTATACGAGTAGATAGGAGTTTTACATGGTCTGAGATTACCAATGTATGCATGAGGTACAGAGCTCAGGGAAACATCTCTTAGTAATCACCAATTAAAACTGCCTATGGTCGGAAAGTTTCCTTCGTTTGATAGGGTATTAATAATCCTTATTTAAGCCAAGCGCTACCTGCTAGCAGGGTACTCAGCTACCTGCTAGCAGCATGCGTCGTATCAGCGCTCAAAGGCTCGCCCCAAGGTCACCTCACACGGAGACAGCTGGAACCAGAAATACATCACAAGGACTTTTCCAAGCATTCCTACTTATGTTAGCCGTCGCGTTATCGCGCGCTTGAAAATTTTCACTTTTCGTTTAATCGCGAGAAATAGATATCGTCATTCGAAAATCTAAGACCGTGACATGCGTACTCCAGGAGTAATAATCTTTCGATTTAGGCAATAAAAAAATAATAGGAAACCACCCTATTGCAGGCGACCTTGGAAGTTAGTTGCTTCCGTAAATAACCCCGAGGAGGAAACCGCGGGAACAGCATGTGAGACTGCGGAAGTTCGTATCTGCTGTCGCTCTGACCCTATCATCCTTCCCTTTCTTCACTCCTCGCTTTTCCTCACATGACTTTTCTACGCACAACTCGAAAAGGGTTAATTACCGTAAGTTTTAATTTTCCTAAGTTGCTATGGAAGCCGAATGGTGCAAATGAAATGTCATGTGGCATTATTATGACGATCACATAATTAACTAAAAATACCATCGCTTTGTGAAATTTAATCCTATTATGTGTTTAATTGTACCTTCTTTGAAATTTGATTGAAATAGAAATGAAATATGCAAATTTTTGGTTTTTGAATTGGAAAGAATCGTATCATAATCCCGCGTAGATACAAGTTTTGGGGAAAGCCTGTCGTAAATATTCTCATTTCGTCATGGAAAAAAATGTGTTTCCGCCCGGGATCGAACCGGGGACCTTGCGCGTGTGAGGCGCACGTGATAACCACTACACTACGGAAACGCTTAAGAACAAGGCGTTGATCGAAACTCATTTGATGCCGACTGACTTCTGTTTTCAGTTAAAAAAAACTATGGAAACCATCGAGATGATCCAGCGAGACTGGCCAGCAGTTATTCCTTCCAAACATCAGTGCATTTAAAATGATTTGGCCGACCTTTTATGTTGAGATACTCAAACTACTAAGATTCGATAGTCACAAGAGGTCATTTTTTTATTATAGGTTCCTTAAAGTACCCATCCCTTGACAGAGCGAAAGCATCATAGATAATATCGTTTTTTAACTTCATTTACCCTCGTAACAAGCATTTCTAATGCACTTTCCACCCTGCAGAGGATATTAAAAATGTATATGCAAAAGTGAACCGTGACCTGCAGATCATGGGCTTGCCTTGTTTTTATCATACTATCATACAAAAATACGAATACTGGCAAGAGGGGACTCTGGAGTAGGAAGATAGGGTTCATGGAAAGAATGAAGAGGAATAGGCCTCGTGTTGATCTATTGAAGAAACGTGGGATCAGAGAGAGAACTTGTGATACTGTCAGAAGTAGAGTATTTTAGTTCATGTGAATCTACTTAACATCAAATATTCTCTCATTAATTTGTATTTAAATTTATAAATTACTATAAATATGATTGGTCAGGTTTCATACGAAAAATGAATATCATTTTTCAACTACCCTTACGTATGTTAATATTAAAAATACCAATCATTTCCCAACTCGATAAGTCCACACAGCAAAACCTAGGTCAGTTTACTCGGTCGCTGAATTGAATTCATCTCCCCTCGTGTTCACTTCCTGAGGAGGGGGAAATGATTAGGTAACGACAGAGAAGAAATAAGAAAGGCCAATGGACGGAACTTTGTGACATCAGTCGTCTTCTGCGCCAAATTTTGAGGCAGATACGAACTTTGCGAGAATAAAGCATTACTCATATAAATTCTAGCACGGCAACTGATATAAAACATAAAATTCGTTCCTACTACCAACTCTGAACAAACTAATAGGCCACATCTTGAGACCTAATGAAGACAATCGTCAAGGGAAAAGTACATGTCACGAACAGAAAAGGAAGACCTCGAACAAAATATATGGAGCAGGTTAAAGAAGGATGAGAAAGAGAAGAAATACGTAGGTGTGAAAAGATTAGCTGATAGGAGAACTGAGTGGTGAGCTGCGTCGAACCAATCATAGGATTGTTGACCAATTGACTACCACCTCTAAGGGTAAAACTCGAAGCTTGCAATTATATCCTACATTACCATTAAATAACTTCACCTGTCCAAATTTTAAGTATTCGCACCCGACTATCGGCGCAAAAACAGGTAGAACTCTGATCTATAAGCACTTGTACGTAATTCTGCCGAATCTCCATAGGGTCGTGTCATATACCTTTTTAATCATTGTTTATTCGACTACAATAATAAATAATAATAAATTGTTTAAACGCAGGCTTTTAGCTTCTACAGTGGAAAGAGTGAAGAAGAACACGCAAAAAACTATGAAAACAGCGAAACGGTCTTCTTCTTCATCTCGCCACGGGTAAAATATTTGATTGGTGCAATTCATTGTATTTTTGAGAAATAGAACGGCATCTACGAACTACAAAGAACTTTTTTTTAATTAAATTTTACCCATTCCTTGATTTTTTAAATGACCTAAAGTTATATTTCAATTTCCGACGTTTAGAAGGGTACATGAATATTGAAGTTACGGTTGCTATGTGTAAAAAATATTTCTAACCTTTTCGTGTAACAATTTTTTTTACATTGTTCCTCTTACTTAAAATAAACCAAAAAGACGATCAGCGTTTCACTTTTTTTGCGCCGATAGTAGACTATTGTATGCATCGGTATGTTATTAGACGCAGGGGCGCAGCTAGGAATTAAGGCTAGGGGGGGATTTCAGGCACAACTAATACTGGGGGGCTTTGGGTATTGCATTCCCGCCTGGGTAAGCGGGAGGTGCGGAGGCCCTCCGCCGGAAAAAATTTAAGATAAATGATTCAAATGGTGATTTTTACGGCCTTCTGAAGGATATTTTATTAATCCACACACTATTCTATAAGCATATTAATCCAATTAAGTAAAATAGATTTAACTTAAAAATTTGTATGAGCTCTGGGGCGGGGGGAGTTTATTCCCCAAACCCCCCCTCGCTGCGCCACTGATTACACGATCAGTTACAAAATTAGACGTGGGGTAGAAGCGGGTCAGGTATATAACCACTCTCGATAAGAACGGCTTCAACATTAACACCAATTCAAAATTGTCGCACAGAGAAAGGATTGAAAAATATGTTCGCAAAGTAATGAATTCTTCACAGGGATACGAATATATGGGCAATTATCGGAACAGTCGGAATTCGAAATTGGTATGCGGAGATTAGGCCACATTCCAGTTACCACAACAACCAGAGGAAAAGGCCCTAGGCGGCTGAAGACTTGACCGGACCAAACAGCGGGAGATGCAGCCACTCCTGCTTCGCGATATTCCTCGGATCAAGTACTCGAGAAAGCAGCGCACAATGCAAGGCATCGCGACGGCGTCTAGGCTCTAAACATTTTCATCTTTGAGGCCAAGTAGGACAAGGGGTAGATGACAGTGAAAGTGTGAACGTAGAGTTGAAAAGAAGTTCTCCAACAGCAATCTGACAGGAGTCCTTCGCGACGGACAATCGTGAAAATGGCAACGAAAAGCCATTGGCAAGTAATACGGCCGGGAGGACTTCGACACCGAGGTGTTGCAAAAACTTTCGAAGCGAATAAAAAAAATGTGAGCAAATGAAATCGCAGCTTCCCACGGAAAAAGTTTCATTTTTTGCGCTCGACCTGGTTTCTTTGTATTATGTCATTCCAAAGTGAAACCGAGGCATGCATTCAGGAAACTGCTGGAGTGAGTAACCGCGTGTGTACGGTAATATGGAATACTTTTTAAGCTAGCAATTTCTTACGCCAGCTGAGAGAAAACTGTTATTGGACACGTGCGCGGGGAGAAATAAAGCTATCGCGCTTAAAAATCGACGCATAAAGAATGGCAGAGAACTCCTAAACTAAAAAATGCTTCCAATGACAAAAATGGAACCTCTATTGGTCGAGCTCTTTCAGCTCGTACCACTCGCGTCAACGTATTGTTCTATACATTTCAAAATTTCTGCTTATTGCTCTCTCTTAGTGATAGCGGTGAATACGAAAATGTTTAGAAACTACTCAATATGCATAGTCTATCTACACGCAGGAAACGAATAGAAACAATATTCTGACACCCCTTGTTGAATAATCACATTAAATTTTCTCATGTATTATCTTAAATTAAACAAAGGGTTCCATTAGTTCACTGCAGATATCATTACCTATCTCATATTCGACTCGTAAGAACGAATCAAATATATCACCTACCAATTTTTAGAAAAATCAAGGACTTCAATAGACTCGGTTAATATATTATCATCATCATCAACATCATTATTATTATTATGATTAATATTATTACAATTATTATTCCGAGATTGATATTCACTGCTCATGTTTGATTCTAGACTTGCAATTAAGAAGAAATATTTTTTACAATGTGTAAAATATTGATTTTAAGAATAACTGAAACGAACTCCGTAGGCTAAGTCATGGACTGAAAGATTTTTTCGGAAATTTGCGAGCACTGATAAAGTGAGAATGAGAATCGATCTCGCAATTCTCATGAAATGAAATATATATTGTCATCGCGTGACCCCACGAAATTAAAGCACCCCTTAAAACCGTAAATTAAAATTAATCAAACGCTCGTGATTTATAATACTATTTTTGCCCAACAAAAAAGGCGAAATGATATAAATATAAGAGAACCTAAATAAAAATGAGAACGAATATTAAGTACCTCTGATAATGATGAGGATATTGCCTTGCCTATTTTTAGGCGGAAGCCAAAAAGGAGCAGGAAGTTCGGCATTTGTTCCATGTTTACAATCCACTAAAAAATTTAAGATTCGAGGTTTACACTTGCGAACTAAGAGGAAGTATTCATTCTATTACTTTCCAAATTTTCAAAATTTTCAAATTCAAGGATGGAGAAATGCGGTGCCACAGAAGAATGATCAGGATAAAATGGATCGACCGAGTAGGTAATGAGGAAGTACTAATAAGAGTGGGAGAGAAGAGAAGAATCATGAGTACCTTGATAAGAAGACGAAACAATCTGATAGGCCACATCTTGAGACATGATGGCCTTGAATACAATCGTCGAGGGGCAAATAGATAGCAAGAATGGAAAAGAAAGGGCTCGAATAAAATATATGAAGCAAGTGAAGAATGATGTGAAAGAGAAGTAAATGCGTAGGTGTTAAAAGATAAGCTGATAGAAGCATTGAGTAGAGAGCTTCGTCAAACCAATCTTAGGATTGTTGACCAGTGACGATGCTGATGAATTCAAATTTTATACCGATGAAGAATTTTACTATCTTTTTTTCTATATTGGTAATAAGATTCCCAAGAGGTGGCTTTTTTGGGGCTATTATTTCTTTAACTCAAGGCTATGTTTTTTTCATGGCTTTCCGCACCCAAGCGTGAGTACTCACAGCAGGTAGCAGTCGTCAGCTCCCTCGCGGAACCGCACCCGCCTCCTGGAAGGCTCCCGATCCATCCCCACACCAGTCCTTATGCTTCCAACTCCCATCCGACTTCCTGCGGATATCGATCAATCGAAGTCTCCGTTGTTACAGCTGCACTCATCACCATGCATCCGACAGTGTAAGTCTTTACTCTCTTCAACTCGTCCGATGCACCACCTCCAAAAAATTTTTATTGGAATTCTTCGAGGAAAAAAAACACTAACAAACCGAATGACACTTCCGACGACCCAGTAGGAATATTTTTTTTACATATAGATTTTCAGTGGGTCTGCACTCACATACGATCGTCCATAAGGACGCACAAAAAAATAGCACACGGAAGACACTCACTCGCAGCAGACCCTACGAAGTTTAAAAAAAAACACACCACTCGCAAGTCCCGATCAAGTTTTTCTAGGAATAAGAAAATTACCTCGGTTTGGAAAGAGTAAAAAATTCGAAGTAAACACAATCCGAGTGTTGTAGGATACAAATTCGAGGACCAGCCTCTTCCCTAATTTTTTTCAGCACTAACATCAACCGACATAAAACAACTACTGTTATAATCTCCAATGGTATGGGGCACTGCCCGGATTATTCATTCAACACGCGAGACACAAAAACACATCGATAAACTCGCGCGCTCGTGTGGATTGAGGGAAGAAAAAATTCAGGACCGTGAACGCTACCTTGAGGTACACCGTTCGCGGGCGATATAGGGGAGGTGCCGCGTGACGAGACGTCGGCAACACTCGGGGTCGACGAGGGATCACCTTGCTCCGTCGCACCCACGCTTCGACTGATTCCATCCGCGGCTCCCCACACCACTTTTATCTCCCGCAGCCTCTCACGACCTTCCCCTCTTCTCTCTCCACGGGGACACACTCCAACCCCCCTCTGCCGCCACGGCGAACAGCGATGGTTGGGACGGCGGGGAAGCCTCCTCCTGGCTACCCCCTTGTACCTCTCACTCCACTGGAGCCCTCTTCAGATCCTAACCAATTTTCCCGCCTCTCTCTCCTCCACACCGGTAGCGACTTGACACTTTGCTTAATCGCTCGCTCGATCAACGCAGAGATTTCTCCTCTCCGACTTCAAAAAAAATTATATTTCTCCTCCTCCCACCTCGGTTTCTAATCCTTCTGTGAAAAACGTCTTAACACCACGGGGGAGCAAGCAAGACCTTTGGTTCAGCAACCCTCGAAGAACTCGTCTTGCGTTTTTCGTCTGCTAACTCTCTCCGCGAGAGGCTGGGTCAATTTCACCATCACTCAACACGTGCCCCACCTACGTGTGGTACATGAAAACTTGAGCAGATCTAAGACTTTGATCAACAGAGAAAGAAAAGAATTCAAAAATAGTTACCACCAATTTTTCCGCCACTTCACGATTTCACTATCATTCACCAAACGACCCGATGCAGGAAAACTTGACAGTTGATCTAAAACTAGAATCAAGAGACGGAAAGAGTGTGATTCAAAAATAGTATCGGCCCTTTCTCCGACCACTTCACGTTCTGCACTGCTCGGAATATTTCCCCAGCACTTCCCTCAAACCGCCCTACAACGCCGGGGACCCGACGTCACCTCCGGTTTCCCAACCTCGCAAACGCAGAGCTGGCGTGCGCACACGAGCGGCGTTTGCCAAGCGCGGGGTCCCGGTCGTATCCCCACCCACTAAGCGGTCGCGTGCCCCGCGGGCGAACTCGGCCCACGGCAACCAACGTGTTATTATATTCCAACTTTTTTATTTCGCTCCCTCGTTATTTTCACTTCTACTGTGAAGCCACAACGTCCGAGAGCGCAATGCGAGGAGAAACTAAACACTGGAAGAGGGGTTTATTACTATTGTATTTATTATTTGCTCCGGAATCGAAACAAACTCGGTCAACGTAAGTTAAAAAAAAAACTAGCTCTTAAGCTCTCCCTCAAAACACTGGATGTTTTGAGTGAGACAATGCTGCAATTACTATTTTTATTATCACGTTTTCACGAGCGTTCAAACAAATACGACCGAAGCGGACTAAAACTCCACTCTTCAGCTCGCCGGGAAGGAGATAAAGAAAAAGTTTCCACTCCAGTACTATTGCGAAACATTTCCTTTAACTCAACGACACTTCTCCTACCCACTCGTGTCCGTTGAGACTTGAAATGCGTCAGTGGGTGGTCGCAAAACGTTCTCCTGTCCAGTCCTCGCACCGACAGCCTCCTGTAAGATTTTCACCGTCTTCACACGACTCTTCCACCCGACCAGACCCCTCCTTGTCGTTCGCCTTGAGATTTCTTTCTCCCTCTCCTGTTTCCTGGCGCCCAATCAACCCTCTCCAACCACTCCACTGATTCCCCCGCGTCACAGAGAGAGAGGTCGCCAAAAAATAAGAAGAAAGAAGAGATATGCTGACGCTTCGAATCCCAAAAATCTTTCTCGAAAGGCACTTGCTATACACTATGCGCCCCTCTACTCCTTCAAGTCATTCTCTCGTCTCCTCCCTTCCGTTCATCGCCCTACTCCACACGAGCGGGAGAGAGAGAGAGAGAGAGATTCGCGGCTGTTGACACCCACGTCGCCGCACCGAGTCGAACAGCTGATCCCCGCGGTTTCTCCTCCTCTTCTTACCGCCCTAAACTTCCCCTTCCTCCCTTCTCCAAGCACTACCGTCGTCGGCGCGCGGTTGGACGCCACTCCGCCCGTCAGTGGCCGGGTAGGTACGGCGGAAACCGCGTTGGTCTCCGCGGCGAAATAGAAGAGACTAGCGGGCGCCGCGAATCACTTCCTCCCTTTCACAGGCCTCACCCTCGAGGGAGACAGTCGAAGACGTCACCGCTGGCATATCAGAATGACGTTTGAGGAAGTAGCGAAGGAAGAGGAGAGTGACAGTGGACCTAAAATATTTCACCGAATAAGTGTTGACGATCCAATACGATTCACTCACGAGGGAGGCAAACTCGCTCGGATCACTTTTCCTCTCTTATCTCCCACTATTTTTCTCTAGCTGCAGTTGGGGGGGGGTGGGAGTTTACCGCGATAGGCGACCTTAAGAGATCGAAGTTCGTTGAGATATCTAAGGACATAGATTCTAGTTGTCATAGACGAAGACGCCCACAGAAATACAGAATTCTGTCCAGCTCATACGATTCCTTTTATTTGAAAATAACACATATGAGAATAGATTCCAATCTTGCCAGTCACCACTTTGATGAAAACAATGGAGGACTTCACATACGGGGAGGAAAGTAATATATTCTTCTATCGACGGGGATGGTTTTGCAAGACTAAAGTTCCAACGTGGTATTGGATATAAGGGATTCCAAGGATAAAATCCAGCGTCGAGCCCTGTTATTTCTTCAAGTTCAACTAGGATCTAGAGAACAACGCAAAACGTCCCACGCGACGAGCGATAATCTGCACACAGATTTTGAAACCAAGGCGACGATCCCGCAGCAGCCATCACCATTCTGAATCCGACCTCACCACTCCTATGTGCAACAACACTTATCAAAGTCACACTAGAGAATCCGTTAATAATCTAAGCACAGGAAATGCTCAACACGTGTTCGCCGTAAGATTCTTTTCACTTTCACGGAGAAACCACCCAATACTACCACGATGAAGACTCGAACTCAGATCTTAAAGGGTGTAGAGACAGCTTCAAATCAATCAACGCATATGAAACTAATATTCACCAACGCTGATATCTTCGCGTGGAATATTGTTCACCCACACTGACGACACTTAATTACTCATAAGGGAAGAGACCCAGGTCTGCGCAGCGGGGACACTTTCACTTGTTCCGAACCCAGTCCAAAAACAATCGCGAATAGAGCCCTCTACTCAAGGGTGGACTCAAACACATTCAGGAAGACCGAAATCAAATAAATAAAATCGGGCGAACACTTCACGATGAGAACCAGAAGATTATCTTTCACTTCACCGCCACTACTGATTTCTCGTAAGGGGAGACACCCGATTCAGAGAAGACGATGGTTTTTGCCTTTTCACCTTCCACGTGTTCCTGGTCTAGGAGTAGAGAGGACCGGATTGCGGCCTCGACAAGAAACAAGTGAATTCCACGTGTGCTGAGGCCACACCCACTCTCTGACCATCACCGGGAATCGACCCCAGTACTGCGGTGTTGCAAGTGTACGTAAAGGCTACCTTAAATTGCAAACAGTCGCGTCTCTCCGACACGAACGAATATATTAGGATGCAGGAAAAAATTGCAACTTCTTTCTACTCCTTCTTCCACTGGAACGGCACTTAATTTACTCCATGAGGAAGAAGAAGGATCGGCAATGATTTTGGGGGAGGCCGACTGCATCCGCCGCGAACTGATACAGGCGACTAAGCGTCCGAAAACGGTGTAACTTCCCTCCCCTCCCCCAGCGAGGAATTGGGAGAATGCCCAGAGCCGCGCGCCACCCCTCCCTCCATTCTCGGTCGCCCTATACGCCGCCGCAGCCAACGGCCGAGTTCATTTGCCCGAGTCTCAGTCGTCGCGCTACTCGGTCGCTCTTGCAACTCAGTGCCACCCCTAGCTCTCTCTCTCTCTCTCTCTCTCTGGGGATGTGCCTAAGTATGTGTATTTCGCTACTAAAGAAACGGTATTCGCCCTTACAGATGTACCGATTTATTTACATTTAAACTAAAGAATCTTGTAAGGGAGCATTCGAACTAAACTATCGAGTAAGGGAATACTCGTACTTAAACTTAAGTACCGAGTTAGGGAGAAGTCACACGTAAACTTAAGTACCGATTCAAGGAGTACTCATACGTAAACTAAAATATCGAGAAGAGGAGTACTCGCACGTTAACTGAAGTTTCAAGAATTAAGTACTCCCGAGTACGAGGAATAATTATTGGAAGTGAGTACACTAACAATCGCAAGTACGATTTATCGTCACTGGACGTGGATAAAGCTAGGATTCGAGTACTAATAATCGTGACTGAAAGTGGATACAGCAAGGAATCGCTAGTTCAAAGTAATCGTGACACAGTACTCGATACTGAACTGTAACACGATCAGTAGTACTCGATACCGGAAATTAATAGTTCGGCCCAACTCTATATCTCGCTCAATCTGGCATACTCGCAAAACTCTCTTTCGTCGTCTAAAGTCTCCAACACCCCCCCCCCCCCCTTCTCCCTTCAAATTCGCGACACCCAAAAGCGAGAAAGTGAATGGAAGGCGCGAAAAGTCGGGGCAATGGGAGGAAGAGCTCCCTGGGTACGAGATTACGGCCTATCGCGAAGGAAGGAGGAAGATTAAAATTAAAAAAAGAAAGACTCGACACGCGTCCGCACAAAGTCAAAGGCTATCGCAAAGTCTCCCCTTATCAATTTACGCACTCCCCGTCAGTGGTAGGCCATCCTCCGGAAGGAATGGGGTTGTTGGAACGGGAACAGGGGCGCCTGTGCGAGGAAGAGAGGGATATGCATATACTGATGTACATATCGGGGTCGCAGGAGTGAGATGAGTAACCGGTCACGCGGAGCTAATCTATCGGAGGGGAGTCACGTTATAGGAGCGTCACTCATCGGGAAATACTCGGAAATCACTTCGCAACGTCAACGGCCAGAAATAAGAGAAAATTTATTGATTGAAGAAAGGATTAAAGAGTTCGAATACCCTCGAGACAAAAGCCTCGAAGTGCGATGCGGTCCAAGAATAGAAAATACCCCCTTTTTACCTTGAATGTGTGTCATTTGCAAGTCTGTAGCTTGTTCAAGGCTGAGCTCTACCTTAGCGTGTACAAATCAACCTACGAGATAACTCACTTCGTGAGTGAATGATTGAAGAATTTTATTGGCGAGAAGATATTCGTTGGTGAGTATGATTTGTGACAAGGCCCTCATCGCTCGAAGAGAGAACTATTAGTAAAAAGGGAATTGGAGTGGTTGGTGTGGCGGCTTCCTACTCAGTGGAACCGGGTTCAAATCTTGGCGGTGACGCAGTTTTATTTTTAGACGACCCGATCCCCTCTTGAATTCCATGTGGAGGACACTTCAAGTAGAGCGATCCGTCCGTCGGATGGGACGTTAAACCGTGGTCCCCTTGGCGTCTTTCGTTACGAGCACGCTAATGACGACGCAGGGTTTCTCTCCACCCTTCCCTCCTTAATCTTCCCTCAATGGCCCCGGCTGTCGATCGCCTCCTCAAAATACCACACCATACGTTATAAAATAGGATAGCACTCTTGCCAACCTGAAAAATTGATCAGGACACACGAAAAATTAATACCCATTCATCACACACGGCTCGAGTCAAGGCTCTGCTTGTGGTTTAAGGAGGTAGTACTTGCACGCAAACTTAAGTATCGAGCAAGGGAGTACTCGTACGTAAACTTTAGTATCGAATGAGGTAGTACTCGGACGTAAACTAAGGTATCCTGTAAGAGTGTACTAATAAGTAAACTGAAGCATCGAGTAAGGGAGTACTAGAATGTGAACACAAGTATCAAGTAAGGGAGTACTCGGGCGTAAACTAAAGTATCGAGTACGGGAATACTCATACGCAAACTTAAGTATCGAGGAAGGGAATACTCGTACGTAAACTTAAGTATAGAATGAGGGAGTACTCGTACGTAAACTAAAATATCGAGCAAGGGAGTACTCGTACCTGAACTGGAGTATCGATTAAGGAAGTACTCGCACGTAGACTAAAGTAAATCGGAAAGGGAAAGTAAAAGGAAATCGTTCCCCTGAGAGGCTCCTTCGAGGAAGAAGAGGCAAGGAAAACAGAGCGGACATTAACATTCCCTCACCAGGACGATCACACTTCTTCGCCTCCGGGACGCGTCAGTGTCTCTTCACTTATGGAATATTAAACTCGGGGAGGACTAATGCCTAAAGAGGGGGAGGGGGGGGGTAAATGATAGTTGGGGGCTGAACGCGTCTCCGCCGAGATATTTGAATAATTTAAACGAGCCGATAGCGAATCAATCGCACGGCGAGGATGGAAGGCGAAGCGAGTCGAGGAGAGGGGGAGGGAAGAATCGTAGATGCCGGTTGATGCATGACGAGTGAATTGTGTGGGAACGTAAAACACTCTTTTTATGATACGGACACTCACACATGAGTCACAACTTAAGGTTTACATACTGTCGCAGATGAGACGATGATGTAAATTATGTTTATTCTTTACAGGGACCTGTATTAGCACCACTATGAAACCACCACGATGAAGTAAGTGTATGATTATATCCTTTTCACATACGAGTCACAACTTAAGTGTTACGTATTGTCGCAGATAAGATGCTGATGTGAATCATGTTTATTCTTTCAAAGGACTAGTATTAGCACCACGTTAAAAACACGCCGTTTATTCATTTGATAGGAAGCCACTGATAGTCAAAGCCAGTGATGTAAAAACACATTAGGAGTTGAGCCTGCTGATAGAGATAATATCCTCTATTACAGTGGAAACAGCATGTAAAATCCTAACAATCCTGTGAACTTCAACATAACGCCCTGTCGTGCCTTATTCATCAGAGAATATTCCTTCAAAGCTCCAAGGAAACTAATCTCTCATCCACTCCAGACAAACGCAGCTGCTTTGATGGAACACCTCACGCACGAAGTCTTCCTTGATCCCTTAACTCATACGATCACAAATTTACAGCCTGCATACCTGAAGACAACACAGGGTACAACACAATTCGCGGAGCGTAACCCATCCGAATTCCGCACGATACTTCTACGTAGGATGAACCTCTCCCTCCTTTCAATCCGGGCCGTTGCCCCACTCGCCGCGAAGAAACAGTGGAAACTTGATTGTTTTCTATTTCCTCCCCACCACAATTATCCACTCACTCCGCTTTGGTCCATACGGATAGAGTTCTCACTCCCAACTCCGGCACAGCGTGGAGAGTTGGGGAGGGTATGCAGCCGACGGAAGAGGCGCGGAAGTGGTAAACAGGACACACACGAGATGCGCACGCAATACAGCGAACGGGTCCGAAAAAATCTCGCTCCAAAATTTCCCGCATTAATATGTACCATTAGGCGCTAACGTCCGACACTTCCTCTTCCAACGCGTCGCCAGGGAGAAGGGATACATAGGTATATTCGCCGCAAACACAAGAAGAGAGAAAGAAGACAGATATTTGCACCGGTGAGACTAGAGGGAATAGTAACATGACTAACGCTCTATGTGATCTTCCTTCCCACATGGGCACAGCAAGTAGATTGGCCAAACTTCCAGTCTTCCGTCACCGAAAGTGAAGGCAGACTGAAGGAGGCAGACTCACTCACCAACGATGCACAGAGAAAGATAGATGCTTGAAAAAGTTAGACTAAGAATCCTCTCTCTCCAAGCTCTGTAGATACAATCATTAACTGATCACTAACAAATAAGCACAAAACATAAATATAACTGTTCCTAAATATTATATTAAACTGCATTAACAAACAGTTAAACCTGATACTTGCTCACAAAATCACACATTAAATGGAAATATCCTATTCAGAACTTAAATGTGAAAGCCACACACAGTAACAGCCTAAAATTAGGATGCAGAATAGGTAGTGAGAGGACTGACGCGCTCTGAAATGTTCTTTCCTGCATGGATACAGTATGAGGTCCGGCGGCACTTCCGCTACCCCGGCACCGCAAGTGAAGGTAGACTGAAGGAGGCAGATTCACTCACCAACGATGCACAGATAGAGAAAGAGAGACAGAGAGGGAGAGAAAGATAATGTAGAAAAGAGAGGGAGAGAGTATATGGAGAGGGAGAGGTTGATACGAATGGGAGACTGGGGTCCTCTGCCTCTAGGGAGGGAGGAGGGGAGATGGCTGCTGCCGTAACGCTGCGGATGCCGAGAGGGAAGGGGGAGCGGGTCTCCCTCCAAACGAACTGCCCTCCCCCAACACACAGCGGCATACATACATCCATCCCTCTTCTCAGCGAGAATATGGAAGCGCACCGCCGCGGCAAGCGCTCCTCGTGCCGCTTCGACCGATTCGCAAAAAAGCAAGGGGAGGGACAACATGGAGGAGGTTAGGGGGTGTACATCAACTACGTGAGATGATTTTGGCGATTTCGGGACCCTCTTCTCCCACCATAGTGAGATGTCGAGAGATCTGACTGGAACCACTCCCTCTAATCTCACGTGGGATTCTTTAAAATGCGTGTTTTCAGCGTAAATACTATTTATTTATTTATATTTATTTTCAATAAACCCAAAAACAGTACACGAGATCTTTTACATTGGATTTTAAAACAAATTGTTAAATAATAAATTTAAACAAGAAACAACAAAAACAAAAAAACTGAACAAGGTGGGTGAGGAGAGGCACCTTCTAGATAAGATGCGGAAGGGATAGAAGGAATGAATGGAGCGAGTACTTACCCGAGAGGGGATGCTGAAAACAGTGTTGGAGGGTAGAATTTTGGTTATCGAGGGAGAGGAAGGAAGAGAATAGGATTATTAGATAGATTGAAATGGAGTTTGCCTAATTTTGCATTGAAGAAAATTGCATTTGCACGTAAAGAAAGAAAGGTGAGGCTTTCAAAATACTTAAGGACCCAATGGTCAAATGCTCTTACTTGTTAGCTACACTGGCAATAATTATTAATGTATTACCTTCTTCTAAAATTATTCTACGCGGGAGGGGATGCTGAATACAGTGTTGGAGGGTAGAATATTGGGTAAATGAGGAAGAGGAAGGAAGAGAACACGATTTTAGATATAGTGTAAGGGAGTAGTCCTTATTGTGAATTAAATAGGGAAATACACGCAGGATGAGGAGGCTGCTATAAAACTTCTTAAGTACTCCATGGGAACATACCCTAATCGGTAGAATAATTTAATAAATATTTCGCTACCTTTTTGTTGTGACAGAATTGCTGGACAAATAGGTTAGGTGTGTAGCTTTCTGTGGCATTCAATGATCAAAGCACGAAATTGAAGGATGGAACTATATTGTTGATGCGTGACTGCCAGAATACTTCTTAACTATACTCCTTAGGAGCCTACCTTAATAGTTAGAATACTTTTTAAATAATTAAAAATTAGCTGCGGTTGCAATTCGCCAAAAATTCGGTCCCAGTAATGATTGAGCAGGAAGAGTGGTAAGGGAGGGGGAAGGTAGCTGGGCCACTGACCCCTCTTCCCCCCCCCCCCCTTGGCCCTCATATATATTTTCGGGAGTGAGTGAGGAAAGGGTGGGATAGGACGACCAACCAGTGTGGCTGACAATGAAGGGAGGGAAGGCGATGATGATCCAGGACGGACGAGATGAGCGTTGGTCAGGGAGAAGAAGGGGGAAAGGAGCCGGTATCGCACACGCAGATGGCGGTGGTTGCGGACGATGGATACGTGTTCAGCGAAGGGGTAGCCGGGGAGTCGAGATATCGGGGTGAGGAGTGTTCGGAGGATGGGCACAGCGTAATAAGCACTAGGGGAAAAGAGAGTATGCGAGCGAAGCAGAGGCAGTGGAGGAGCGGAGAGGAACAACGCATTATCTCCCGGCGTGCTGTTTTGGGAACTCGGTTTCAACTGAGGGGTCTAACGCGTACCGTCATGGATATGGAGAAAGGAAGGTTCATTAAAAAAAGAAATTAATAAAATTAAATTAACGACACTGGAAGAAAGAGCCGTAACTCGTACTTGTTTACAAAAAAATGTCAAACACCATAGCAACTGGCTGTAGTGACGTAGGACTTAGGCAATACGACGAAAAACGAATAAAAGCCTTGAACCGACGCAGTGCACTCATGAAATATCACGCTTATTCAAAATCGACCAAATCTTTAGCTGATTTTTCCATAAATATAATTATATTTAACTCATTTTTTATAAACGCCACCTTTGACCTAATGGCAATGCTATCTAATAGAGGAGCTCCATTCCACAATTATTTCTGTCCTTCTTAGGAAAATGATAAAAATTCCACATTATTTCAACGAGAAACGACAAGACTAAATTTATTAAAGTTCTATTTTTGGAATTAAACTTTATTAAACCTCCATCAACTCTCTTTCTTCTCTTACGAAAGCACTTATTGTATTTTATTTTTATTTTATTGAAAATGTCCACATCCAGTCGTTATTTTCAATTAATTCCGCTATACACGGTGAATGAACATGCGAATGATCATGCTGAACGATCATGCGAATGAAATCATTCGCCGTGTATAACGGAAAAATTCGCGAATGAACCGTCATGAGTATGATCATTCAGTGAAAATTTGAACATGCTCCATTTTACTTGCATGATCCTGCGAATGATCACGTGATCATTCATCATGATCATTCGCATGATCATTCACCGTGTATAGCGGCCTTTACAGTTGTTTGTCAGTTACAATAACGACGATTAAATGAAGTAAAAAGCATTGACACCTAAACTGACACGCGAAAACTACATTCATTTCCAGCAAAACCGAACTCTCGGCCGATAGAAGTCGGATTGGGACATCAAGCACGAGACGCCGAAAGGGTATCCACCCAACGGATGAAGGCGGGTCGAATCGAAATCGTAAGGGCGAGGAGGAGTAACGGCAGGAGTGTTGGGCTAGGGTCTCGAAAATCAGCGTGGAGCCTTGGTCGGAAGAGGAGTGGTTATAGGGGTATCTCCCTCCCCCAACGCTCAAAGCAAGCACGAAATAGGGGGGAAGGGATAACGCACGCGCGTTCAAGGATACGGGTTTCCCTTCCCCTCCACCCCCTGCACCCTCCTCCCTGCTCTCCGCAATGTGTACCTCTACCCCTTCCCCACTAACACGAGTGTTTCACTAAAAACCTTCCTACTTCAAACATCTTTATCATGCAAAAAAATCCGACGACTCAGGCGAGGAATTTTTTCTCCATGTTGAAGTAAATACTTGCAATCTTCCACGATACTAAGATGTTTAAAGCTTAGAGTAGGAAAGAAGAGATGCCTCGTGAAAATCTTAATAAGAAAACTGAGCCACCTTATAGGCCACATTTTGAGATATGATAGCCTGAAGAAAACAATAGTTGGGGGCCAAGTGGTGGCAAGAACGGAAAAGGAAGACCTCGAATGAAATATATGGAACAAGCAAAGAAGGATGTGAAAGGGAAGAAATACGTCGGTGTGAAAAGAATAGCTGATGGGAGAATTGAATGGAGAGCTGCGTCAACCCAATCTTAGGATTGTTGACCAGTGATGATGGTATAAAGTTTTATTACGAAATACGTTTCAATGTTATAACAATGAAGGTTCAAATGGTGTGTAGTTCTTTCGATTTATTAAATTTTAACCGGAGTGGGGATAGTAAGGGGAAAGAGGAAGGGGAGGAGATTGGAAAACCTGAAGAAAAAAGTGAACGGAATAGAGAGGAGAAGATGATGCCTGGAAAAACCGGAGAAAGAGGTGGTGGTGGTCAGTAAGGTCAGTTAGGTTATTAAGTTAGTCTTCATGATTCAACTTGTGATGGTAATGCCTATGCCTATATTCTATTCTTTTGAATTCAAATTTCCGCAGACGGCGTTGTACGGAAAATGATAATTCGACTAGACTAAACCTATCATGTAAATTTAAGAGTAGTTTATACTCCGAGGAAGACCCCGAAGGTAACCATATCTTACGGACGCCAACATACTAAAGTGGATCAGATCGTACAAGTAAAATAAGAGAGACGGTAGGACAGCTAGATATTTAGAAGGTCGTTTTTTGCGCGATTGATAAGTGACTATAACGGCAGTTGTTGGACTTGGAAATAGGTTAGTTGACTGGTAGTGAAGCTTACCTACTCGTGTATCCCTTAATCAATGTTTCTGAACTTTCTAGCGTTTCTAACAGAATGTTTTGCATGTTTCAGTGCTGGTGATTGTTCACCTCCTGCCAAACACCCTAGAGGTTGCTCGCAAGGTATTATGTACATATAACAGCAAATCAAACATCGCGATTATTTGGTCTAGAAGGAAATCTGGGCATGAATCGAAGACGCGATATCGTTACGCAAAAATCTTAATTTATTACTAAAACCTAAGCCAAAATCCAATGAAGGAGCGCTCACAGACTCAACCAAATATGATAATATTATTCGTCAAATATGGTTATCGTGAATACACCATTCGAAAATTATCCACACAAGAAATTTACATAGTATATTCCTAATTATAATAATGAAAATCAATTTAAAGTAGAGGTATAAAAAACAAAGCTAGGCAAATATAAATATCGAGCACATTCCAGTGATCATGGCTGATCGAATTTGATATAAAAACGAAATCGGGTATATAGGTAAAGGTTGTGACGATGAATCAGGTTAAGAAAACTTCACAAAAACAGATGAAAACGACACATGGTTAGGAATCCCACCAAAAAGACTTTTGTAGTAGAGCCAATCAAAAGAAATTCGATAGAGATCGGCCTATAATTACATCAGGGGTTATCGATATTCTTGACTGAAGAAGATATTTCAGCATTCTAAGAAGCGAAGTTGACATGTCCAGGTATAGAGATGCTGAAAAACCGAAAACACAGTAAAACCAAAAGGGAAAGCGTATTAAGAGCTTCCGCGAGAAAGTCCACAACAACATGAAGAAATAGGAGAAGGGAAGGTCGAACGAGGAAACCAAGACAAATAAATTGCCCCGGCAGAATGCCAGACAAAATAGTCTCGCAAGGGTAAAAGAATAAGCAGGGCTTGGAGAATGGATGGCAGATGTCAAACAATCTTTGCATTGTATGTATAGCATGAAAAACGTCTACCCGTTACTACCCAAGATAAATAGCGTTTGCCAACTATATCATTCACTACGCTCATTTTATGCCACTTAAAGGAGGAGATTGCCCTTGAAAACGGCATAATTTCACCCTACTTCAGTGGCGTAACTATGGGGAGGATAGATCCCCCCCAAAACCTCAGACAAATAAAAGTAATATTAAATACTATTGTGTAGTTTGGACTTATAAATTTTAACGTAACCTTTTAATGAAACCCAAATTTCAAGTGCCAAAATTATGTTAAATGTATTCGCAGGCATGTCATTTTTACAAAATTTTCCCTAACGGAGGGGGGGTGGGATGTCGCTCTTCCCTATCCCCGTTCATTCCCCCCAAAGCATACTCCTATTTACGCCACTGCCCACTACATGGTATGGTATTTGGAGGAGGTGACCGACAGCCGAGGTCATGGGTGAAGGGAATGCAAGTGCGAAAGGAGAGTGAAAGTAATTGTGGAGAGTAATCGGCATCGTCATTAAGTCTGCTCTTGACGAAAGGCGCCAAGGGGACCACAGTTTAACGTCCCATCCAACGGACGGAGTGTTGCGCTTGAAATATCCTCCACACATCATTCATTCAGGGATCAGGCAGTCTGAAAATTCTCTACCACCGCCGTGATTTGAACCCGAGGCCACAGGGTTGGAAGCCAAATCTCTAGCCACCACAACGATCCAACCCCACATTTCCACACATGTTGAATATATATAGAAAACTAAAAACGGAAACAAATAATTACAGAGTGTTACAGGAGGAATCTGTAACACATCAGAAGGTGATAGGGGAGACCATTTTAAGCATCTTTTCCGTCCATAAACATGGGATCGCAACTCCTTCAGTTCACTGAGCTATGGCAACGCAAACATTTTTTGGGCCCACTTGGCAGTTACCATGGAAACTGTTTTTTCTTAGGCATCCGACATTTTATTTAAAGCTCTGTATTTTTAAGGGCAATAAATAATTAAGTTTGTACGAAAATGTGCGATAAAAAATGTCTGAAAATCGTAACATTAGATCTAAATTAAACGAGAGCTTTGAGTCTTTATGAAAAATACGATTGCACAATCTATCCCATTTTGAGATTAATTGTTTCAGACAATTATTATCGCACATTTTCTTCCCGATAGGTTAGGTTTCTAGAATCCGCAGCCATGAACGAAGATTCGTCGTGTCGGCATCCCATTCTTCGAGGGAGGCGGCGTACCCACGAGAGGGAATCCTCATTATTTCGTTTTGTATATCATCGGGGAGGATTAGCACTGAACAATGTGGCGGAGCGGAGAGAGAGAAAAGCGACTTCTTCCGAGGGAAAGAGAAGCACGGAAAATAAATCAATAACAAAGGACAAACGGGGATCTGTTCCAACAACAACTCCGTCCCGTGGGAGAGGGAATTTGGGAGTTGGGGGATGAGAGGGTTGAAGAGGATGTTGGAATGGGGGAGAAAGGATCATCATCAATTGGGCAAGATTTTCCCGGAAAGAGAAATATAACTAGGAGTAAGAAAATAAACGAGGGAAAATGAGCAGAAAGACTATTTTTTTGGCTGAAATATTGCACCAAAATTGGAAATCTTGTCACGCGACTGAAATGCCATTTAATATAATTATTTGAGGCTTAGAATTTTTTGAAAAACAAAGAGAATGGATATCAATGAGAGCGACACGAAGAACATCATATTGGAACCCCATTACATTTCCAGGTCCGACAAAAACGATAAATTAAAGAGAGATAATTTACAAAAGTTATCTATTAGCTTTCAAATTATTGTGCATTTTCCTCATGGAAATAATTTTTGGAATTTCCTCCATTATTTTCTAATCCGGACGTATAGCAAGAAATTAATTAATTTAGGAGATTAATTTAAGAGAGAAAATTTGCCGAACGGATTAGTATGCGAATTCAGTTTTGCCCCGAACAATAAAGGACTTTAATGAAAGCTAGACGACACTTATTTAGGGCATTTAATTATAATTAGTTGTTTCGAGCGTGACTTTATGGAATCTACTTATCATCATTAAAAGTGAAGAAATTGCGTAAAGAAAAGTAAAGAAACAAGTAAAGACAAAAAGAAAGTGGAATCACCAAGTTTTCTTTACTTTCCATTATTTAATTTTAATTTGTAAACGGAAAGAGTCCTAACGCCCCCTGCCACACGGCGTTAGATGCGGCTAGTGGGGTAGTATGGACATGCAGATTATGATCTTTGCTCAGGTTACCAGATAGCGGGACAAATTACGAGTCGGAATACCGTACAGTGCCAAGTGAAAGAGACGGCGGGGAAAGACGATAATTTCTTGCTATACGTCCGGATTAGAAAATAATGGAGGAAATTCCAAAAAATTATTTCCATGAGGCAAATTCACAACTATTTGAAAGCTAATAGATAACTTTTGAAAGTATTTTTTTCATGTCACAAGAAGAAGAAAAATTGCATTTATTTTGTACATTAGACTCACTACATTTACGTTTTTCTCCAGTTTAGTAACTCCAGATCCTAGTCGTAATTATAACCTCACTTCATCATTCACTGAGGCACAATTTGGGTCTTCCGGTTGATTCAAGGTTTCACTAGCTCCACTAAGTGAAGGATTGCAATGCCAATCCATGTATAAAAATTGATACAATAATTATACCTACGCAAAAACATTTTTAAAATATGTAAAATGATGATTCAATCAACTTTGACGTTATTTGGCACGAAATATTAACAGATACTACGTAGGTATGTGAAACATAGTAATATTATTCATTTTGTTTAACTTTTAGAAAATTTAGAAAAATTAGTATCTAAAATCAGTCGGTTATTACCGGCGCATCACCTAAATCTGCATGACATTTACGAAAATAAACATACGATACTTTTAATTTGCCATTAAAATTTTTAAACAAGACTTAGATCTTATGGGCTTACATCCTTCCATTATCAATGAAGGCAACCAATACCATAATTTTCCAGTAAAGAAATTGTTATGTTATGTTAAATTAGACGGGATATGACCCTGACATTTGGGTTCAATCAATGCCAATCACTTTTATCTCACGTGATTAGAGCCGATTAAATATCACGTTCACTATACGACAATTATGGAAACGAGTGAAGTATGAAATCCAGGTCTCGCTAGGAGCCATAGTTGAACAGGTCTAAAAGGTAAAAAATAACCGCAGGAACAAGAGAAAATTACTTTCTCATAGTTTATGAGCCTGAAAATGAGCCATCAAACGTTTCAAGGCCCAATACTTCGAGTACATGACCCTCATCAATCGCAATACACCAACAAAAAATTATGTTTCTGGATAATGCTATGCGACGAAGACAGCGGAAGTCACAGCGGTCACGCAAATACCCAATGATGCCGTACTCATTCGTGCGGAATGCCTGCGTAATTCAAATAACACAATGGAATGAATCGAACATTTTGTTGATTCACGAATGAAAATTCTTCGTATTGAACATACGTGAGGAAAGTTGAAAAATTATACTCCCTTTTCAAATGATATTTGACCAATCATAAATCATATTTATTTCTCATTTTAAATGCATTTTACGAAATATTATATTAGATTTTAGGTAGATTCTTAAGTAAAAAAAATACATTTAGTTCTGACAGATGATCCCCCTTTCCTGCTCCCGTTTCCACGTTCCTTCTTCAGATCAGCATAAGTCTATTCCTCTTCATTCTCTCCAGGAACCCTATCCTCTCGCTCCTGAATTCCCTCTTGCCATTAATACGATATATAGTACGATAAAAAAGGCATGCCCAAGATCACGGATTAATTTTGTATTATAACATCCTATGCATGTCGAAAAGTGAAATAAAAATGCTTGCTACAAACGTAAATAAAGTTAGTAAAGGGATAATATCAAATATCCTAGCTGCTCTTAGCACATCAAAGCATGTGTACTTCAAGAAATCTTGTAGAAAACGAACTTTGTTATCGCTAAAATGTAAATATGTACGTTAAATTCCTCAGAAAATACGTAAGTACGCTAAATTCAGAGAAGGTGGCACCAATCCCTTTCAAACGCACTGAAATTTAGAAAGTACTACTAACAACTCAGGCTTATTGAACACCCCTCCTTCTCAATGTTTCCGTAGTGTAGTGGTTATCACGTGCGCCTCACACGCGCAAGGTCCCCGGTTCGATCCCGGGCGGAAACAGGTTTTTTTCCACGACGTAGTGAGGATATTTTACAGCAGGCTATCTGCAAAACTTCATTTATATTATTAGATTAGGGATAATATTTGATTCATCCCACTTTTTGGGATAAACATGTTGATTTTTCATTTCTCTCTCAAATATATTTCAAAGTACGAACTTTTAAACACGAGGATGTTTAAACATTTAAACACATGTATGTTTGATTTTGAAAAAGTGACCGTTTCTGTAGCCATTTACATCATCGTCATATCATTGCGACTATTTATTTCATTGTGGCCTTTCGGCTTCGTGAATAATTTAATTAATGAGAACTTGAAGTAATTTATGATTTTCGACCGGGCATGAAAAGTTATTCTTTCCAATATTAATAACCTAAATTGAGATTTTTTTCTTGATCTTTCATAAATATTTCTACATTCGTACTTTTAAACACACAGATTGGATTGAATTTCCCAAAAAAATATGGCGTAAAAAAATTGTATTTACAAGAGCATGTAATATGATTCATTCCGCATAAATATCTGTTGTTTAAGCTCTCCGACTAGCCCTATTAGGTTTACTTAAGGTCCTGATAAGCTTAATGCTTAGCAGGACCATTAATATGCAAAAATAATGTAGTCTTCATTCAAATGTAAATATTTAGAGAACTTAAATGTTTTATTGGAAGATATACTTAACTGAATTGAATTATATAATGACAATATCATATTTTTCAGATAATATTTTATATTTTGTAACATTTTTAAAAAATTTTGTAATATGCTATGCAATGTGACTACTTATTTGAATGGATGTTAACGAATGGTTAATATTTTATAGGTATGGAACTATTGTTTGAAAAACTTTTAACTATCAAATGTATTATTTAAACAATTTTTATCATTGTAATTTTTATCATTGTAATAAATAAAATTATTATTTAAAAAAACTATTGTACCGTAATATCGTCAGCGGGTCGAAAAGTGCAATATAAATTCTTAAAACAAGGGAAAAAACCTAACCCATGTCATACTAACAGGTTAGGATACTTAGAGGTCATATTTACTAGTTTAGTATGTACATACTTCAACCATACATATGTGTTTCAATGCACTTACTTTAAAATATATTTTAAAGGGAATTGAAAAAAATCTAAATTTTGAGCTTAAAAATGTGGACGAATCGATTTTTGTTCCTGTCCTAATATAAAATGAAGTTTTTCGGAAATCCTGCAGTAAAATATCCTAATCTCGTCATGGAAAAAAAATATTTCCGCCAGGGATCGAATCGGAGACCTTGAGCGTGCAAGGCGCATGTGATAACCACTACACTAGATTAAAATCATTTTATTACCGATTTTTTAAAGTAGTTCTCAAGTAGATATTTTTTGCTTACAATTTTACAGTAATTCCCCCATTTTTGTCAGTGAATTGAAATGAGTAAATTTTAATAAATAATATTTTAAACGATTAAATAAAATAAAAGTGATCGTAAACGTATAGGCGATCATCGAGCGCAAGTTGGTTGTAGCTGTTTTTTATTTTTAGTTCCCGGAAAAGGCGACACAAACCATTTTCAAATGTTCCTAGGATTCGAAAGAACTGCCAACTGCCGCTCGTCCCATGCCCTTCATCTTCAGCGTTTCCGTAGTGTAGTGGTTATCACGTGCGCCTCACACGCGCAAGGTCCCCGGTTCGATCCCGGGCGGAAACAATTATTTTTCCATAACGATATCAGAATATTTACTTCTACTCCGGCGAAAAACTTTAATTTTTACCGGATGGAGCTCGTCATTTGTCTCTTTCTACATTAAATACACGTAAATAACATTGACTGACCGATATAAACCTAAGGTTACGTTACTGAAATGATAATTTTATCGTGGTACGTCCAAAGAACATTACATTAGTTACTTAACAAATGACATATGTGTTCTCGAAATAATGAACATTTATTCATGTGATTAGACAATTATCGCTACGAGGACCTGCATAAAAATGTGGATTTTCAAACAAATATTTCCCAGAAATTTTTCGTGCGAAAACTTACCATTTGTCGATGTCGAAGTCAAATTCGATAAAGTGGGTATTTACTGCTACGAGGTTTTAGTGTGGTATTCTACCGGTTAAGCTAGGTTTCCATGGAGTAGTTAAGAAGCATTCTGGCAGCCTCCCCTTCCTTCCAATTAATTAATTCCAATTGGACTTCCCCCTCCAATTAATAATAAATCTTACTCCCTTTTATTCTATCTAAAATCCTATCCTCTTCCTTCCTCTCCCTCGTTTACCCAACATTCTACCCTCTACCAGTTTTCAACATCCCCTCCCCGCTAAGTACTCGCTCCACATATACCGTCTGTCTCCTACGTATTTCATCTAGAAGCTGCCTCTCCTCACCCACCATGTCCAGCACTTCGTCGTTCGTCCTCCCCTCTGTCCACTTCACCTTCTCCTCGCCCACATCTCGAACGCCTCCGACATTCTCTAGTTCTTCTCCCTCAATGTCGACGTTTCCGCACTAAAAAGCGCTACACTCCCGATAAGACTCTTCGCTAAACTTTTCTTTAAACTCTAACATATAGGTCTACTCTTAATTTTGTGCTTGAAAATATCATTGAAATGGCATATACTTAGTTTTTCGCGTCAAACTAGTAAAAAGAAAGCCATGCACCTCACAACAGCTTCCAGTGTGACTGACAGGAGTGTTTGACTGCTCGGGAGGAAACTATCCCCTGACTGACACCACCACAGGGCGAAAAGTTATCAGGCCCTCTGCTCATGTGCTTGATGCTGAAACGAAGGCTAGTACTCCCTTACGTCAAAAACAAGCCACAATAGCGTGTTCTTGACGCCGCACAACTTCAGAGCCTCCCCATCTCTCATAGACAAGTTTAAAGTTTTTGACGTGGAATCTCAGCACAATGTGATAGTTAGGTCATCAGAATGCACTCGAGACCATGTGAAAAACATTTTTAAAACTTGGTACCACACCAACTTCATTGGCTTGTCTTCTAGAGTAAGTTTCTCTCGTAAATAGACCATGCATCGTGACGTTACATACATACGGGTAATCGGTTCGATTCTAATTTCGGAGTCACACAAAATTGCGATGAAACAAGTAAACATTCATTGCCAGTACATTCTGTGAC
This sequence comes from Ischnura elegans, assembly GCF_921293095.1. Taxonomy (NCBI): domain Eukaryota; kingdom Metazoa; phylum Arthropoda; class Insecta; order Odonata; family Coenagrionidae; genus Ischnura; species Ischnura elegans. The sequence goes on from NC_060248.1 coordinate 106,961,486, forward strand.
TAAAAACACTGAAACAAAAAAATACCGCGAATTGTTTGAAAATATTTTTCCTCTATTTTCACTGTCATAAAACCCAACTACGAGTACCTAATCATGTAAACGCCCAGCGTTACAGGAAAGTTTACTTGAATAATGCCTGAATAAAATTCCACACGTGCCCATGAAAATTTCTAATAAAAAAACTAATGGTAAATTATTGATTCGGAGAGCTATAAGATCTCAAATGAATCGTTCATGCATTGCTCGAGGTAGCAGCGATGAAGCGATGGAGATGAACGATTTCCATGGAAGTGAGCCCTTATAAGTGAGCCATCACTCGCGCGCCCTAGGCGGTCACGTACAGAACTTCCCAACAATTTGCCCGTATTTGGCAAATATTTGTGCCGTCATCCGAAAGAGACAGTAAAGAATGAGTAGAACTATAGGTCCAAAGGGAAGCGTTGGCATAACAAATCTGATGAATAAAAGGAAGAAATAAATCATAGTCAAGCCGGATTTATTCACAAATTGAGAGGTTGGATGTTTCTTCAACAGGACGTTGAATTTTTATTTGAGACAATCACTTGATTTTCCTCAAGACAAGGGTTCCACTAATGATTTTTTAATTGCTTATATCCTTCTATTATTCTACTATTTATTTTATTATAATTTTGTGTAATTACTAATATTAATTATTATTATTATTATTTTGTTCTTTAATTTTCTTCAGTTTTCACTGAGTAGCTTTAGTGTTAAGAGCACGGGTTCTCACCAAGGTAACTCTTTACTGTTGAATTGCGATGAGGAATTTTCTCGTGATATGACAGGTTGAAATTATTACAGCCTTTTGCAGTTTGATGTATGTATTTGGATGGAGGTTGAGTATTTTGAAACTATTTTGTATATGTTTTGGAATGATACCGGTAGCTGAGATGACAATTGGAGCTATATAAACCTGTTCCATATTCCATATTCTTTTTATTTCTATTGCCAATTCTTGGTACTTGTTAATTTTTCCTGTAATTGTCTTTTCGAAGTTATGCGACAGTGGCACGGCAATATCAACTATGTAGCAAGTTCTAAACACCAAACCTCGAAACACGTGTAAGTTCAGTAAGTTGGTTGGGTGTTTTATTATTATTATTCTTTATAAAGGGAGATACGTTAAAGGGCAAGATATTCTTTTAGATAGCGGAAAAATCGAAAACATGGAAGAACATGAAAAATATAAATATCTTGGCATACTGCAGAACACTCAAATCCCAAAGAAAGAAATTAAGGAAAAAGTCACAAGAGAATATAAAAATAGGCTTCAACTTATACTTAAAACGCAGTTAAATAGCAGGAATACAACAAAAGCCATTAATACATTTGCTGTTTCAACTTTAACGTATACATTTGGTGTAATTCATTGGACTAATACGGATTTAGAAGACCTAGATAGATTGACAAGGAAAGCATTAACAGATTACAAATCACATCATCCAAATGCTGCTGTCGAAAGGTTATACATTAAAAGAAAAAATGGTGGTAGAGGTTTAATACGCATTAAGAACCTACATTACAGAATTATAGATAAATTTCGAAATTACTTTTTCCAAAAAGGCGAGACGACTAACCTCTATAAGTCAGTCGTAAAAAATGATGATAAAGCATTATTATTATTATTATTGTATTCTTATTGTATTTCGTAAATTCTGTTCAAGTTTGTTCACATACTTTCATTAATAGTACATGGACACATGTCACTATGATGAGTCATAGATGAGCTTCTTATGTTTAAATCTTTTTTATAAAATGTACTTCCGGGCACACCCTTATTTTCACTGATTGGCAATCCCTACACAAGATTGTATCTTCTGGGATGCCTAATTTCACTAATCTATGTACTTTGGTGCAATTTTTGAGCAGTGACATAAATATCTTTATTATTATTGGGAAACACTACCTTCATTGTGATGTCAGGCATTTTGCTATCCTGGGGGTGAGAGAGAATGGAATGAATACCGCAACTTACAGGCCATGGCAGAGCGTCGTGGCCTTGTGGTCAACCGCCGCTGCTGGGAATAGCGTCAAAACGAGATGTGACGACACGTTCACAGCGCCTCTTTCCGCCACTTCTGGAGCAAGATAATATTTCATCGCAGGCAGTGAGGGTGGCGGAAAAAGACATCGGATGCCCAGGGGAACCCACAAAAATGACGGCTAAATTGGAGGCGTTAGCCCCGACAAACTGGTTGCGATGAACGCGAACAGTGTAAAGCCACATAAATAGGCTCGTTACAACCCGACACATGTCGTTATATGACCGCAAGATGATCGTGATGCAATTTCCACTACACCTATACTATGAAAAAATCTACGATTCCCATGTACAATCCAATCAAAATTATGAAATTAATTTTTCTTCTTCTTCGCTTTCTCACCAACCGTTATTTTTTAAGTTTCTTTTGTCAATTTAAAATTGCAAGCATTCAACAAAGAGACGCGTTTTTTCCGTTTTCCAATGTACCCATTTTTTCGAACTATTCAAATTGAAAAATCGTCGGCCTTGACCCTTTCCCAGATAAATTAAAGACGTCACCAACTCTTACTTAGCGGCTCACCGCTTCTACCCTACTCCTGAGTCTCCTGTATCCGTCTCATGCGGTTCATTAACACTAAAGAGAGTGACTTCCTTGCAAGGATATGGTCTCTCTGAAAGTTATGAGATGAGGATAGGTGAGGAAGACTTTTGTTTCGTGGAGATTTATCTATCACTCCCATCCCCTGAATTCTTTAAATAAATTAATCTTAAAAAAATCTTAAGGAAGACGATACAATTGATTAAATAAATTGCGAACCTCTCAGAAGCTCCTTCCTGTTCATGAACGCCTCCTTTGCTAACGCCTTAATGCGTTATTTCTTTTCCTAATATCCTCCAGTCTTCTCTCGTCCTCCTTAAGTATCCACGTCTCTGCTCCGTAAAGCGCTACACTCCAGATCAAGCTCTTCACTAACCTTTTCTTTAAACTCATACATAACGATCCTCTCGGAGGCTCCATCCACTTCTTGAACGCCTCCTTTTGATAACGTAATTCTCTTCCTGATGTTGATCGGGTTGGTGTGGTGGCTAGAGTGTTGGCTTCCCACCCGGTGGGCCCGAGTTCAAATCCCGGCAGCGGCTGAGAATTTTCAGAGACTGCCCAATCCCCGCTTGAGTGTTGTGTGGAGGACATCTCAAACGCAACACTCCGTCCGTCGGATGGCATGTTAAGCCGTGGTCCCCTTGGTGCCTTTCGTTTAGAGCACGCTAACGTCGACGCCAGGTTTCCCTCTACCCTTCCTTACCCACCCATCCCTCATGGCGCAAATGACCTAAGCTGTCGGTCGTCTCCTTCAAATACCATACCAAGGCTGGAATTCACACAAATGAAATGTTTTTAAAATCGCATGATAATGTTAAACTCGAAACGCCCAAACAAAATGTAAATACAAATCACCTTATGACTTGACATAATTTAGGCGGAGAGCATGTGAACAGCCACGAGGAACGGTTGTGAGAGACGGAGTGCGGATGGGGGGGATGCGATAGAAAAGTAGGGCGGTCGGATAGAGGGGTGGTCGCATAACAATCTAGGTGGACGGAGGGGTAGAAGTCAACTGTGTGACACAAAGAGAGGATAGGGGGGGCGGGGCAGGAGGGAGCGGGAGTCTCTGGAATTGGTTCTAATTTTAAAACCCCCATCACCCACTCCACACGGGTCTATTTTCGCCTGCTTCGAGAGGAGAGGATGCTTTTAAATGTGCGATTGAAACGCAACGTGACGCAGGGGAAACACTCGCACCGCAATTAGGGGAGACAGGGGTTGCCTCACTCCGCACACCATGGTGCGCGTACCGAAACCGAGAACCTTCAAGAATCCATGCCATTTCAAAGGAAAGGTATCGATCATGGAACGGCTGGAATTCGCATAAATGAAGGTGATCTTAAAATCGCAAGGTAGTATTCAACTTGAGACGCCCAAACAAAATTTATATCCAAAATGTTTCCCGAAGCACTTTATAAGTCATTTCAACTTGCAGACAATTGTAGAAAGAGTCATCTAAATGGGGAAGTTTCATTAACTAAGGCACATTCTTCATTGCGTATGATTTTATAGTTAAAAATTTAACATTTTAATTTCATCTTTTGGAGGAAGTAAGGACTATTTTTACTTTTTAAGCATAGGTAATACGATATTTTCAGCCGTCGTGTTATAAGATAAAAAAACGAAATGAAATTTTCACTAATTATATAATATTTCCAAAGGTATTTAATACACGAAAAAAATCGGGAATCGCACATTACAATATGGCCTTGATCCTATTCTAGACCCTATTCTCAGGTCACTGTAGGGTAAATGCAGTACTAACTCGATATCAGCAATAGAGCAAACTAAATGACGTATTACTTTAAATTCAAAATCCATCTTTAATGATTTATGTTCAAAGAGAAGATATCGATCATGAAAAGGCTGGAATTCACACAAATGCTTTTAAAATTGCATGATAATATTCAACTCGAGACGCCCAAACAAAATGTAAATACAAATTAACTTATAAATAATTACAATCAGCTGATTATTGTAGAAAGAGCCTTCTAAATGGAGAATTTTCATGAACCTTAACATATTATTGATTCCTATGATTCCATAGTTCAATAAATTCACTTATCCATTTCATTGTTTGAAAGAAGGTGCTTTTCAAATTGCATGATAATGTTCAACTCGAGACTCCCACCAAATTTTTTTTTCCAAATCACCTAATAAATAGTTTCAACTAACAGGCGGTTGTAGATAAAGAGCCGTCATCATGGAAAAACTTAATGAAATATAACATAATCTTCATTGTGCTTGATTTCGTAGATCCAAAGTTAACATTGTTTGCCAGGAGTAAAGACATTAGTTTTTTGACAAAGACACTTCATTTTTTACGCTCATGCCATCAGAATATTTCCAGCCGACCTGTTATGAGATAAGGAAAGGAAATTAAATATAAACTTATAATTTAATATTGATAAGGCATTGAATAAATTAAATATACCGAGCTTTGCACACAAGGATATACATAGCTCTGATCCTATTCTAGTCTCTATTTTCAAGTCACCGTAAGGTAAACTCAGGACGTGTTAAACGCATATTCATGCATAGGAACTTTTGAGGAGAAAAAAACGGATTCGATTAACTCTATAGCAGACTAAATGAGATGTTCAAATATTAATGACTCAATCACAAAATTCCTCACTTCGTTACATGTATTATCCCTTTCCAATTTTATATTTCGTTTACTGGGACGTCACTTCATGTAATCGACTTAACATAATGAAATGTAAAAACACTTTTTGTATTATGTGATGATTATTATTTATTATGAGGTGTGTGTAACTTCTCTTAAATTTCATCATGCTTTCCAATTTTTTTCCGAAATATATTACTGGAATTACCTACCTCTACTAACTACCATTGAGATAAATCAAGAAAAAATGCCATTCCTTATAGGTCAAGAACAGCAAAATGACTTGCAAACCAGCATGCATTTTCAATTTTTACATGGCAGCACACTTGAAAGCTTTTTTTATAATTGTGGATTAAATCGAAGTTAAACTTTCCCATAAAAGATCAATAAAACTTTCATTATCGAAATTTAAAAAATGTGAGGAAACTCCAAAGGAATTATGGGGCTACTCTCTCATTACTCACGAAGAAATATTGCCGAGAACTTTCCATTCTATCGGAAGAATCTTAAAATTACTTTACTCAGCCCCCGAGCAGATCTCCTACCTACTCAAAAACTGGAACTAATACTTTGTGCAAATTTTCCATTCTTGATTAATTTTCCTCCGCTACTGTATTGACCGCAACTACTCGGTCTATTAGATCATCTGTTCATGATTTTCCATTTTTTTACTGCACCGCGTCCAGTATTGCCGTTGACAACAGTTTCGGCATTATTCCTATTGGTGTCTTCAAGTCGAGGGAGCTGCGCGTTTCTCTTTTTCTTATATAGACTTGACCATAAGAAAGGCGTATACAATGTACGGTGTTCATGTGACAGCTATTACATTGGAGAGATGTGCAGACCGCTAAAATCACAAGAGAACCGCTGAGAAAAACAAGGTAAATATCTGCGCGATCGCAGAGCATGCTGGAAGTGAATCCGGCCAGAATATTATCGTCGAAGAGGCGCGATATCCTGCATAGAGAGAAAGGCTTTTACCCCAGGTTGATAAAAGAAGCTATTGAGATCCCCAAAACCCAAAAAAAGTATTAATTGAGATTCAGGGCAAGGGCGTACCCAGGATCATAACTAGGGGGGGCAAGCCATGGTCTAGGGATGGGGTCAAACCAAGTTGTGACATTAGTTTATGAGATTATTTCCTTGAAAAAATTGTTTTATTTTAGTTACATATCTTGTACTAATACTTATTATTTTTTGTGGGCCTAAAGAAATTTTGATGAATGCTTTCGTTTCAATTCAGTACTGATGTTGCTTAAAGACTTTTCCGATTGTTGCTTCTCCCCCCTCTCCCTTGCTGGGTACGCCCACGATTCAGGGGTATCCTCTGAACCAACCATGGAAGAGGGAGCACAGAGAGGCAACCATTCAGCGAATGATGCGTTGAAGGGGAATCATATAAGACCAAGATAAACCGGAACACTCCTTACAGACATTTGGGATTACGACCCAAGTATCCCAACAACATACACACTGCCTCAATAAACTACTCGTCTATGAGTCTTTTCTATATCTTAACCTACTTCAAACCTCCTTCAATTAACCTCACAAATCTGCAATTATTATTATTTTCTTGATTTCAAATCGCAAAAAGAAAAAAACTAATAATCAATATATTCGCTCATGTGAATTAATTGTCAAATGTTAAAAAAAATAAAAAAATTATAAATTTTTCAGTTTCGTTAAAAAATGTACAAAATTTAAAATGGAAGTAAAATAAAATAAAAATAATAAAAATATTATACTTGTCATTTACGAATTTTTATGCCATCAACTTTTCATTCAATTAGTTTTTAAACTTCATTTTCACTCAAACAACAATACAGACATCAACAGTTCATTTGCGCCAATTCATGCTCTTGTGAATTGTTTTCTGACTTGTTGAGGTGAGAAAGGACTCACCGCAACAGTTTTATATTCGCGCCTTCGGCGCTGTGATATGTCGTGAGCAAATTCGCACTATGTCCCAAAGACGCCAAGAAGATCATCTGCATCTACACATTATTAGTCCGCAAGTCGCCTCAATAGGCGTGAGGCGGGGGATGTTAGGGCACCAGCTGTTTACAAATAAGAAGGACGTGCTCCAACGAAATTACGCCTTGCATTTACTTAAGTCCTCTATTGCTGGGTAAAAACGAATTCCCATAACTCTCCGTGATCACTACCAAAACTGTTGTCAACGCCATTGCTGGATGCGGAGCAACCGAAAAAAAAGAAAATCATCATTAACTCCGCGGAAATCTGAGAATGATCTTTTCATCAGAAAAGCCCCACTATTATCCCAGGTTACCGAAATTTTACGAATATTTTCTACGCAAAGCATGTGCATAGTTTCCATACATATTAGGCCGGCCCTTATTTTTCAGAATTGAGAAAAGTTATGTTTTCCTAGTCTCAAAATGATCCAAATGAGGTTCATATTCACGTGTTAAAATTTGGTTACTTTAAAATTATGGCATCCCGTGCCCCAAGGGCCCTGTACAGAGGGCCCTCAATTGAGATTTTTTGGGCCGAAAAAGTGCTATTTCTATGTCAAACGTAAAAGTAAATTCCTTAAGCTCCGATTTTCTGTTTGTTTTGACCTATCTCTAAGCGTTTACGAGATATCGTCCGTCGTAATGCAATCCTCCCCCCAGGGCGCTACCCCGCACCTCGGCGCCCCTGAGGTACGGCCCGCACCACTTACTAGAGACTTCCCCTCCACCCCCTCCCCTCCCTCGGCAAAGACTTTGCTCCTGCTGGCAATATTTTAATGCAAGTGGTACAGAATTGAAAAGGTTGTTCCTCTTGTGTCATGATTAATGTTTTTAAAGCCTACAATGTCAATCTTAACCCTTCAACGCGTCCTATGTACTTTGCGCCGGCCCCTTGAACCTTAGTTTATTGCCACCATACGACCGTGCATAATTACCGCATGCTTTGTTCAAAACTGGAAAGACTGGAGGGGAAACGTGACATAATGAAAATGAAAAAGCAGGAGCAATTTTCACAATTTGAAAATTTATTGATACTACCGGTTTCGCTTTTCAGCATCATCAGGTACCTGATTAATAAATTTTAAAATTGTGGAAATTGCTCCTGCTTTTTCATTTTCAATATCTTAAAGAGTTCAACTCATCTTCCTTCTCATTGCAGTAGTTGAGGCTCAAACTGCATCAAAACATTGCCAACAAAATAGTGACCGAAAGACATTTTCACAAATTTTAACAAAATAGGATTTTGAAAATATCATTCGAAATTGATATATAAAATTCTAGGCAACCCAATTACTGATTGGGGAAATATTTTACTCTAACTTCTTTCCTTGATTTTCCTTAATATGATATTGCTATTCATGATTTTAGGAAGATTTTCTTTGTAACATTACTCACCACTTAAGTTTCCATTTCTCTACCTACACACCTCCATCAACTGAACCCAAGAGAATGATGGGATATAGTGCGTGAGTTTCGAACTAAATCTGAACAGCATCCCAGAGGGGAACTTTGCTTGGTGTATTCCAAAGGGATTTCAATGCGATTAGGTTTACAAGCCTCCTCATACTTGCTACTCGAGATAAGACTCCCGTAATCCAGTCTCAAGGGAGATTTATGCAAAGGATGATTTGAGGGTGATTGTCGTGTCACTGGGGAACCACGTTTTCACAGGGGAATATGTATATATATATATTATATTGGGGATACTGGGGGGCATCCTCCTGCACCTCGAAATGAGGAAAATAAAGAAAAAATAAGAATCGCAGTCTTGAATCAGTTTAACGAACCATGCGTGAGGGCATGACCTCGGAATGTACATACACTCCACCCAATAATTAATTTAAGAGGTTTAATTAATAAAGTATTTATAACATGGCCAAATGAAATCCCTCTAAAAGCAAAGAAGTATATTTTTCCTGATTTCTTCAAATTAACTGCCTGATTTTTCGAATTATTTGAGACAAAACAAAGATTCTTAAAATATCGAAGGAACGACGTATTAGATCTTCGATTTCCCATTTGAAATAGCGACGGATTTAAAGCGAAGTTCTAGGCTCATCACGGACAGGTAAAGGTAACTGTGCATAAAAAACACCAGAATAACTTTCTTTCTGGTGCCTGATGGGCCATCAATTGCATGCTCCCATTGTAATGATAATTAATTTATAAAGAAAATATGATAATTGTTACAAACAAATAACACGAAAAATAAGTTCCGCAAAAAATAAACATAATTCAGTGACAACCTTATCATTTATTCAACACGGATTATAGTTCTATTTTCCCAGACAAAAGAAGAGTAAAGCATTATTAAATGACAGTTGAATCGACGCACTCCTTAAATCATGTTGCTAATACAACAAAGATACATTACTGACTTAATAACCTCATACATATTTCAGTGTAGAATATAAGTATTGGTGAGGAAACTTCATGAAGAGCGTAATGGATTAGGCTGATCAATATTCATGCATAAGAAGTTAAGTTTGGAACAGAAAAGCGCACTTAACCTATTAGGAAAGTTCCCCCGAGAACCAATTTCGAATCAATTCGTAGAAGTCTTCCAGCAAACCGTCCGCTTCTCCGGTGAAAAGGTTCCGGACGCAGATCAATCGGAAATCTATAAATATCTTCCAACCAATCCACTCGAAAGTCATTTCAGGTATTGCTCTCCGATTACACTATAGCGACCTTCAGCTGTCATTTGACACGAAGTTAAACACTAAACCGATGGAGCAACGTAACATTGAAATATCGTAAACAGTAGCCAACCTAATAATCAACTCTTGAATTCATTCTATAAGGCAATGAAATACAATAAAATATGATGGGAGAGACAATTCGTACGTAGGTAATACCTGAACCAATTCAACTACTTAATTTTACCTAAGCAGGGAGGAATTAATTTTATATCTGCGATGTATATAAATGTTGACAAAGGTTTAATCTAGGCACACTCAATGTTTTAAGATGATATGAAAGTCAAAAACGAACAATACGTCACAAAAAACACAAAATATGACCAATGGGATGGTATGGAATGGGATTCATGTGCCATCTTGGCGAAAAGATTCAAAGATGCCTCGAATATAATTCTCACACTCCAGATTGTATAGCAAAAAAATTGATGGTTTCCAAAAGTCTCTCAGCTAGAATTAGTCTCAAAATCCCCAAGGAAGAAGCCTGAACTGGACATCAAAACGTATACCGATACTCGTTGACCTGACTCGAGAGAAAATTTTCGACAGAATGTCGACCTCAAATCATCCAATCGAGTATCGAGATGGCCACAAAAACATTTCTAAGCATTGATGAAAAAATAATTTAGAACCTAGGTAATGGCCATTAGTCACTACGGAGATCCTTTCATCATCCTTCCATTGCAAATTACAAGATTCAAATTATCAATTAAGTTTATTGCACACATTAATTTCCGAAAAAATTAGGCCATTTATAGAAAAAATGTAATCAATGAATGAAAATTAATTCGTTCCAATTATCATACAGATTTGCAGGACACATTTCAGGAACAGAAACAGTGAATCAAAAGAGAAGTTGAACCGAGACATTTAAGATGACTTCAATAGCAAAGAAATTTATGATGTGAAGGTTACTGGATTGAATTTTAGTAACTAGTGAAGTTTAGAACTTCTACCAGCAGTTGAGAAGCAGAAAGTGAACACCGTTGGGAAAGGATGAGTTAACCAATAGCTGAGCAATATGAAATCATGACATGAACGAAGAGCTGGAAGGAAAAGTTTGATGCAGTGTTTGGGCAGAGGAAATTGCTAGATGAGATCAATAAGATGTAGGCGGAGTGGATGCATTTACTGCGTGTTGAGGGACAAGACGATACCGAAAGATGCTACAAATTAATCAGTGAAGGGGAAGGCATAGAGTAGAAGGAATAATGGAGGGATTAAGACCGTACACCGAGCTGAAGAAAGATTCACAATCTGAGAACGGATACTGACGGATTTATAGAGAAAAAATTTCCAAGCCGAATTTTAATCCGAGCCCACCTCAGGTGGCATTTGTAACCATATTAATTATCAGGATTACTAGATATAGGCAAAGGCAGTAAAATATTGGTGGACCAAATGAGTACATCATTTATGTATATGATTTACAAGATTGCCGGCCTCGGTGGCGGCGGGGTAAAGTCCTCGCCCGCCAAACAAAAGGTCACGGGTTCGAGTCCCGCCTGGGTAAGTTGCCCCTATTCAGGGCTAGGATGTTCGTGCACGAGTAATTGTTAAATTTGTTGAAAACCCTGATGTAAAATTGCCATAACGAGATGTATTCAGTGGTGTAGGAATAATTTTTTTAAGGGGGCTCATAACGCTTCCTTGTGGGACACCTAGTGTCACTTACACTACATCAGAGCTAATTCCGTATCTACACCGGCGCACTGTGATTTTCATTAATATTTATAAAAGCAATTTCGGAATTAGGGAGAGCTTCCGAGGATCCTCGTCTACGCCTCGTGCTCTTGCTGCATATAAACGCTTTCTGCGCTGGGGCCAATACGAACGCATTCATCTATTTTAAATGCTGAAAAAGGGTTTAGGGCATTTTTGCGCACTGCGGGAAGAGAAAGAGAGAGATAATATTAGCTTATCCCGCGCCACCGAGTGGCAATCATAAGCCGGATGAATGAGACCGTTCCCTTGACTACCGCCAAAAAAGAAAAAAAAACACGTCATCCGGAGGCCGATGCGAAAGCTTTGCACGGCTCTCTTGCAGAGGCGGATTGTCGCCAAGCAAAATTGAAGGCCACTCTCTAGATGGGGTTAACAATGTGCAGCACGCGGAGGAGGGAGGAAAAGAGGGCGGGTTTGTGGGGGTGTTAAGAAAAAATGAGATGTGGAAGGGTTGAAATGAAGTGAGTTCACTAAGGAGACGGCGCGACGCAACGGAGCTTTCAGACAAGGAACGCGAAGAAAAAATACCAGAATTTCGTCCAAAAAATTCATTCGTAACTCGAATGAATTGGAATATATAATGACCTTCAAATCTGAGATTTAAAAAAAGAAATTACTCAACACTGTACTCAGGAAGATTTTCCAGATAATTAAAGGGACCCCATCGAAATAAAATGTAGGTAGTTAAAAGTCTCACCACATGAAACGTTCAACAAAAAATTCTTCGTAGTAAAATGATGGCCAACTTTAGCACAGCCGTAAATCGATTTTTGAAAAATCAGGTCTAAGGGGCAGAAAGAATAGAGAAAATTTTACATAGAGGATCAGAAAAAAAATAAATAAAATGTGACTGAATTAATGGAGTTAAAATGGGGTGATATCCATGAAAAATAACGAATAGTATGGAGTAATCTTACAATTAGTTATACCTACGTATAATTCTGACCTGGCAATTTATTAGTTGACGAGGCTATTTCCTTTTGGCTTTGTCCCGCTCATAACGAAAATTTTCCATCAATCTTCCACTGGTTTCATTTATGGTGATATTATCCTACATTTTCAAGAATTGCGCGCATTCCTGTGTAACGCGCTAGTAAACCTTTCGCTGTTATCCACATATGCCTTAAAATTTTCAAGTATCACGCGCAGGACACCAGTACAACTTTGGCTACTGGAATTCATTTTCTCGTAACTAATAAAATTCGTATTTTCCCATAAGGCAACGGAAAATCAAAGGAAATTACACAAAGGAATGCTTACATACATTCATATTTTCGCTCGTTCACTTCAAGCATAAGGCGCATCTAACAACTTCGCAAATTTCCCGAGAAATTCCTTGTAAAACGCGTGGTTTGTACTTGAGAGTTATAAAAAAAACATTAAACAGCTTAGAAAATTATCTGACAAATGATAGCCGATATTGACTGATGGTAAGGACCATATAAGAAATACTGTGGAATATCAAGAGCCTGCTAGGAAAGATAATTACGAAACTCTTGATATTCTGCGATTGTGCTTCACAGTAATAAACTAATACTCGACTTCCTCTTCGGTCCTTACGAACGGATATCTTCCGAGAGATAAACACTGATTTGGATCATCAAATTTTACTTCGTTCAGCGCCATGCCATAAGCAGCTAACGAAATTTTACTGTGCAACTGCTTGGAATCATAAAATGTAGATGTTACGGAGTAAGTTCTCCGAATGGTTGTTTTAGACGTCACTTTTCAGCTCGAAAAGCATTACCCACCAGAGGAATGAGAAAAGGCAACTACAGTAAGCAAGTACCTTAGCAACATAAAATGTAATGGCCACGGCAATAATGCCATGGTGATAAAGGAGTAACGACACCAAACAAAGCACGCGGCAGGCATACCCGGAGAAGGCACGGATACATTTCTGGATCCACCATTACCATTTCAAAAGGTGAAACAGCTCCAATAAACAACTGAACCCACGTAGCAAATGCGTTTTGAGCATCACAGTACCTCTCACACAGATTCCTAAGCGGTACTTTGGTTAAAGTATGCTTTATCAACAAGAGAGAATACACTTCCATTTCCTAATTTATTGCGTCAGTGTAAAAGTAAGACGTGAATGTGGGACACAGAAGCAAGTTAATCAGAACAGACACTGATGCAAATGTGTGCGTTGCCCTTATCAACTAAATATCATTCAAATAGCAGTGCCTGAGAGTTGCATACAATGGTGGTACACTATGGAAAAAGTACGATGCCTCACATGAACAATAGATGGGAGCAGTGGCGCAACGAGGGGGGGAGGGTTTGGGGGTTAAACCACCCCCCCCCCCCCCCCGAGCTCAGAGAAATATTTAAGTTTAATCCATTTTAATTAGTTGGATTGATATTACTAATAGAATAGTGTAAGGATTAATAATATATCCCTCAGAAAGCCGTAAAACTCACCATTTTGAACCGTTTATCTTAAAATTTACTCCATATTACTTTTACTAATGTTGTCGTTGGCTTCATTCACTTAATAATCTCGCACCTACCGCTTATCCTGGTGGGTATTCCATACCCCCACACACCCCGGTATTAGTTGCACCTAAACCCCCCCCCCCCAGCCTTAATTCCTGGCTGCGCCCCTGGATGGGAGAGCTAACGGAGGTTAAAACGGATAATTTTAATGTTTTATCTATTAAGTACCTCTGTAGTCCTCTTCTTTGGCAATTTAGCAATTAATGCATGATCACAATCCCCCTTTGACTTACGAACTGTTGGATTAATGCTTTTCTTAAATCGAATCCTAACGTAAAAAAATAGGCTATTTCTTTTAATTCTCATTGAAATAAAGCCAACATTTACCCCAAAAATCTCTACCAGTAAAAAATTTATATTTTAAATCCACTCTCATCTAGAACGACGAAGTGCTGAATACAGAGGTGCCGACTCATAAAATAATATTGGGGGGCCCATATTGGGCGTCTTGCCCCGGGAAAATTTATATATACCTAGTGTGTTTTTAAGCTTTTTTAGCATTTTTAGAAGAGTCAAAGGATCAACATTAGAACCCAGAAAACTCGACTCTCGATAACTTGACACTCCGGAGAAAATCAACAAGCCTGACGCATCTTCCATATCCCATTTTTGAGGGGGCTCGGGCCCCCTCAGGCCCCATGGGGTAGGCGCCACTGGCTGAATATGGTTGGTGAGGCGACGCAGCTTGTAGATGGGAGACGGAGGAGACCGATTACATGGATGTAGCGAGTACTTACCGGGGAGGGGATGTCGAAGACAGTGTAAGGGGATTGAATTTTGGATAAACGAGGGAGAGGAAGAAAGATATTTAGATAGAATGTTAAGGAGTAGGCCTTATTTTTAACTGAATAGTGAAGTCCATGAAGGGAAGGGAGATTGCTAGAATACTTATTGCATACTCCATGCAAACTTACCTAAATGAGTAGAATACTTAAATAATAATGCATTATGTACCTCTGTAGTTCTATTTATAAAGTAAGCGATAAATGCATAATCATTATCCCTTAACCTTTTAACTTAGGAACGGTTGGATAAAGGATTTCCTTAAATCGAATCGTAGCGTAAAAAAGTAAGAAATCAGCTAGAATGTTCATTTAACATCAACCCCAATTTAACTCTACACGCTAACCATTTATTTTTTAAATAAATTCTCATTTGCGCCAAAACAGAGTTGCTCTGCTTTTACTCATAGGCCGTCACAACCACCGTGTTGCACGTAATCCAAAGTTAACAAATGGGTCAAAACTCCGAGCGAAAAATTGCTCCAACGACTACCATAAATATTCACGATACAAAATTTCTTCCATTACTTTTTTTGGCTAACGCGATTTTCGACACACCAGCCCATAAAGTCCTTGGCCTTCCACGAAGCGGAGTCCCCCGTCGAGGGAGGGAGAGCGTGAGCAGGGAGGTTATAGGAGAAGAAAAGGGGGGGAGAGGTGGTTGGGTCTGGCGGGGGTGGTTACGAGGGAACCAGATATTACTCGCGACCTACTTTCGGGTGGAAATTGGGTCGGCAGATTGGGGAAGGGGTCCCCCCCCTACCCATCCTCCTCCGTTCACACACACATTTCCTGACGAACCGGTCGGCCTGCAGCCCCCGCATAAAAACGCTTTGACTTATTCCCCCCACTGCATCCCATTCCCCAGCCAATCGGAGGGCTCAGAAACAATATTGGTGTGAGTCAAAAATCAAAGTTTTTCGGTAATTAAATAATAATTCGCATAGAACCATCTGTGCTGAGGGCTCCCAGTATGTGCAACTGGCGATCCCAAGTGTGACTCAAATATACTTGCACCATTTTATTTCGTAGACACACTATTTTGGAGCCAGTTGCCATGGGTATCAAAAAATCAACAAAAATTGACTACCACCAATATGTTTCTCAGCGATCCAGTTTTTGGAAATCAAAGCTGTTTCAAAAAGTCATAGATAAAGTTCAAGATGATCGAAAAAATATTAATACCTTTTCCTGAGAAGTGCCATTCTCTCTTTCTCCGTGGAATGTCTACCTAATTATTCTATATGGAAATAATATTCACCTATTCCGAAAAAATTGCCCATAAACGGGTTAACGTTGGAAATGCGTCATTGAACGATTGCTGTAGTTCGGGCGTAGTTTGGGAGTTGATGCAGGATTCAGCGGAGGGGTGCCGTTTATGCAGTAAGGTCCGGGTTGTCCTCAGCGTCGATTCATCTTCGTGACGGCAGTTTCGCCGGCGTTGCGGCAGGCGCCTTCAGGTTAAACGTTTGACTACAAAACGTTTGACTCAATATTTATAAAGTCATGATTTTCCCGTATTCGTTCCCCACGATGTCGCACAGCGACGGAACTGGTCGAGATTAAAGTTAAAAATGTTAAATCTACAAAGTTTTTTGATTCAACATGAAGCAATCTCACGAAGTCACGCATCGAACGATCCATTGAATCGCACCATTAAAAATACGGCAAAACTCGCTTATAACGAATTTCAGGGGACCATCGTTATATCATGTTGTAAGCGGAGGTTCTTTATATCCATAATAAAGGATTTTTCTTTATAAATCACGGAATTTCCGGCTAACATTCTGTAAATCATCTTTATTCAAGCTAAAGATGCGTAAAATTTAAACATCGTCCCACTCAATCCACCTAAGGATTGTAAAGGGAAGTATTTTATGATCAACAGTAAAACTATGTGGTGATGGCCACACGTAAGAAACAACTGATGATAAGGTTAGTATTGGTTAAGTAGCGTAGACGGCCGTAATTTCGTTAGAATAAAGAAAATGATTCCCGAAGGGACCAAAGAATAGTTCGCAATAGCGGGTATTTCGTATCATCCAAACTCGTTACACGCGAGGAAATCAACATTGGCGATCATGGGAAAGTCCAAGGGACCGGGAATTCAACTCGTTATAGGCGATATTTCGTTATGTGCGCAATCGTTATTGTAGTTCGTAATAGCCAGGATTTCGTATCATACGAACTCGTTATGTGTGAGGAAATCAATATTGGCGATTATAGGTAAGTCTAATGGACAGAGAATTCACCTCGTTATAGGCGTGATTTCCTTAAATGCGTGATCGTCATAAGCGAGTTTTACTGTAATTTTATATTAGGTGCGCCACTAAGTTCCCGCTGTTTTAATACATGACTCTAGCAGTTATTTCTGGCCTATATTGACATACTGGGAACGTCATGAACCAAGCATAGACAATTGGCAAACAAACCGCTTTACCACAATGGTGAGTTCGCTATGGCATCATATCCTTATTGTTAATTATGTCTGAGTTTACGCCAATTAACCGTCATTTGCGGGAAGTGTTTGTTTTCTTATTTTACTCGAAGAAAACGGTAACTGAAGCGCATATAGAGCTCCAGAAAGTTTACGAAGATTCTTCTCAAAGTGAAACAACTTAATTAATTACTTAATTGAAGTAATTGATTCCGTCGCTAAAAAGGCGGTAATTTCAATGTTGACTACCGTCCGTGTGAAGGAAGACCAAAAACCTTCGAAGACGCTGATTTGAAGGCATTGCTCGATGAAGATACACGTCAAACTTAAGAAGACGGTTTGTACATTAGAAGTCACACACCAAGCCGTTTTATGCAATAGAAAGGAACTTGAATTCCTTATGGTTCGACAAAGTGATTTTAAAACATGAGAACGCTCGATCTCATAATGCTAATCCTATTGAAACCTACCTCAAAACGCTCAAATGGGAAGCCCTTACCCACCCGCTACATTTCCCAGATATTGCGCAGTCCGATCCTTACTTGTTCCATTCGATGGCACATGGTCTGGATGGTCAGCAGTTGCGCTAATATGAAAAGATCAAAAATTCCTTGATTCATGGATAGCCTCTTTCACTGTTACGGTATGCGAGCTCTGCCACAATTATAGATAAAAGTTGTAGATAGCGTTGGATACATTGAATGACTCGTTTATAATCATTTTTTCACAACTAAGTTGTATTTTCATTTTAAATAACAGCGAGAACTTAGTTGCGTACCTAATAATTGATGGTAACGCTACGTAATTCTAAGGTTTCACAGCTCTAAAACCTCTACGGCGCATTTGAAAAGTCCTTGAACTTCGTCTAAATGTGCCAGAGAGTTGCACCGCCCGAGAGAGATGGAGGAACGTTTGGCTGTCTGGAGGGCGTCGGCGCGGCCCAGTTTCCATGGGAATATGGGTCGACGGATGGAGGGAGGAGGCACCCTTGCAGCATCCACCCACCCCTTCGTTTCCTCATCTCTCGCTTGCGTGTTCCATTTCCGCCCTAAAACCCAACCCATCTCAAAACGTGCACCTTTTTGATTAAATATATGCCTCCACGGCGCCATTGTAAATCATAATTGCTCGGCAGAAGGGATTTTCTTTTTGAGGAATACCATGAATCTCGGAGAAAAGGATTTTTCTTTAAGAGTGTAGCACTTGAATCTCAAAAACGCCACCGTTAGAAGGAATCCAAAACTCTGAGTTCAAGCTCAAAAGATTATACCTTTTTGAATTGAAATTCTGGAAATAGTATATCTCAGTTCAACTCGTGATTTAGGCGTTCGTGAAAGAAAATTCTGGGAAAAATTAATTTTTTTCTTCCCTTCTGACTTATTGTCTACTTTTGCATAATCATGAATCAAATTTTTACAATTTACATTATTCTAGAAATCTAATATTTACATGACTGTTTTCCATCTCTATGCTCCCTAAATTGCCTATCAAAACCATCAAATATCGATATTTTAAGTGGAAGATTAGGTAAACAAGGCTTCTCAGGGTTCAGAATCTATCACAAACTTCGACGAGAAACTACGATTTTCCAATTAGCAGCTAATAGGAGAAATAATATCCAAAGACCGCAGGATAAATTATAATTTTTTCTTCTTTTTGGGGATTAAATTTGCCAGCGAAATCAACTCTAATATTAAACTCATTACCGGTCCACAAAAATCATTGCCCTAAAATCCTAGCAGCGGAATGAGCCCGTAATCTTCGCTTCAGTATGCGGAGACAATAACCAGCGTCAATGAAGATTATGATGATAAGACCTGGAAGCGTGAATTCGATAAGGGTATTCAAAAAAGTTTAAATTTATAAAAACTAATTCAGTTCACTGATCAAGATTCCATTTTCCATGACAAGTAATCAAGGGGTCTGCATAGAGGAGGTCTAATCCATCCCACGGAAGGCTGATTCCTGCTGCCACTTCGGTCGTATTTTAATCGCTTTCAAAATATGTCCGCGGCACGGTGATGAGTGCAATGCGCTTTTTTCCAATATTTTGCAGTATAATGTGCAGGATAATTGCGGAGAATAGCATTGAAAAGTTATGAATTTTATAGATCAAATCATCATTTATATAAATTTCGGTTAAAACCCCTAATTATACCAAATTTCCCCGTGGAACTCTGATCTATTTGTCCGTCAGTGACACTAGTGGCGATTTTTGTAAACCATTTTTAATGCGCGGTGGGTGACAACACATTTAGAGGCAGACTTGAGCATCCTGTTTTGTAGCATTAGTGCAAGTAATAAAAAATTCCGCCAAGTGATACCATTTCATCAGATACAAAAAGTATGCAAGGAAAAAAGTCGGCGTTATGTTCTAAACGATTTCGGCTGGTGTAATTTTCTTAACGAGTGAAATGTGACCCTGGATTAAGCATACAGTGAATAAATCAATCACAATATGCACTAGTTTTGGCAGTGCACAAACGAATTGGAAATTAAAAAATGAGCGACCGATGAAATTAAGATAATTGAGAACGTAAAACTCAGGATACTTAAATCAGAATAAGTATAAAGGGGTTTGAAATGGTTTTTCCCGGGGCACAAAAAGATGTGAGTAACTTTTCATCCAAAACTGAACATGCTACTGCGGGATTTAGGACGCCAAGTTTAACTAAGAATACCTCCTTGCAACTTATGGTACGATAAGGAGTGCAGTACTTAGATAGTTTCGTTTTGATGATAAACTTAAATTTTCCTTTATTCATCGCCATGAAAAAACAGTACTCCATCTATACTTGCTTGAATTCCCTTTCGCCATCCATAGGGTATTCATATTTTGCAAACTATATCTGATTCACGTAATAAAAGGGATGATAAATATCCATTGGCAGAAACTTTACATTCGAAAAAATTCATATCACAAAATCAACGAAACAGATTCTTATTACAAATTTAACAAAACACATTCATAAGTCACTTTGGATGCAATCGTATTACAGGATTAGACAAAACTGCCAGTCGTCGTACGTTTGCGAAAGAATGAGTTCTCATTTCCAAAGAATCTCCTCAATATTGCAATTTCAATTTAAAGCAAAAGAGTTTTTCCAATCTTACAGGAAATAGTTTAAAATCGCTGGAAACTTTAGGGTCAGAGGGCTTACCTTGCATTACAACTAAGCCACTTTCCGCCGCATAACGAAACGATAAATCCGTGTAATCGTCAAACCAATCAATCTCTCTCCGTTTTCACGGATCCAATTTTGACTGATTCAAAAGCCACTCCTAGCATCTAGAATTCCGAAAATCAAGCATTCCTTACAATAAAAATAGGACCAACTCTATTTTTTGCGTCGCTATGGAGAGCTACTCACATATTGGGCAACCTACGCGGTACGCATACGTTTTCACTGGATGAAGATCTCAATAGAGGAGTTGCCTTGCGTTATTGACGATTCATCATTCGCTATGGGAACGGAAGTCTCATCAATCACCTGACTTACGACCTCATCACTTTCTGGTCCGACAACTGATGCGCAGCGTCTGATATTTCCATCCAAACCTATTTATATTAAAATGAGGACCATCAGCCACCGACGTGAACAAACAGACTTGAGACGCGTCACTACGCGTGCTCTCTCAGAGTTTATGAACGCTGGAATGAACTTATGACTCTTACAAAAAAATCAATATAAGCCGCTGTTAAATTGCCTTGTCTTTGTTTGTAAATCTGAATTCACTACAATTGCAACATTTGTATGAACACAACATGTAAAGACCGATGCTATGAATGGCAATAAGCCAAATTTATCCGGTAGTTCTTTTAGGTTTAATTAAGAAAGGGAAAGGCAAACTTAATCAAACCTAATCTTACTATCTTTTCCCTTGGGCTACAACCTTGTCGCGGTGGAAAGGCTTGCGCGTTCCTATGACCCTAAGAGCTGCACTGGCGGGATTAATTCTAAATTATTCCCGGTAGGGCCACCCATGCCAGATAGGTCGAAGGGTAGGAGCCAGACGAAAGGTAGTCCACGTGATGGTGTCACGTGAAAAACACTGTTGGAATGGAAGTGGGAAACCCTACCAACTATCTCTTCCCTGTAAACATGGAGTACAACCAAATGAGCCTCGGAATCTCATCGCCCGGGACCCGTCCGCAAAGGGCGGGTGTCGGGCACGGCAGCGAGGTCGGCAAGGTCCTCGGGGTCGCCAACATGCGAAATCCTTGCAGAGACTTATCATCATCATCATCATCAGCTGAAGCAGCAATGAAGAAGGAAGAAAAGAAGACCAAGAAGATGGAAAAGAAGAAGTCGGCTATTAATGTAGGGACGTGGAATGTGAGGACTATGATGAGAGCGGGGAAGTTAGAAAATATCAAAAGGGAAATGGATAAAGGGAGGATAGATATCTTAGGATTATGCGAGGTGAGGTGGAGGGATGGCGGGGACTATTGGAGTGATGAGTATAGGGTTATATATAGTGGAGGGGAAGAGAGTCAGCGAGGGGTAGCTTTAGTATTAAACGGGAAGATGGGTAAGCGTGTGGTAGGTATAGACCAGGTAAGCGATAGGATTCTGGTGGTAGAAATCGAGTCGCGGCCCACCAACCTTGTGGTGGTCCAAGTTTACATGCCCACTAGCAATCATAGGGAAGAAGAAGTAGATGAGGTGTATGAACAGTTCGAGGAAATAATTAGAGACACACCGGGTAAGAAAAATCTGGTAGTGATGGGGGACTGGAATGCCTCAGTGGGGGAAGGGAGGGATGGGCACGAAATAGGAGATTTTGGTCTAGGAATGCGAAACGACAGGGGAGAGAAAGCAGCAGAGTTTTGTAGGAGAAACAAATTATTCATCACAAACACGTGGTTCAATCATCATAAAGGGCGAAGGTACACGTGGAAAAGTCCAGGGGATGTGGGGAGATATCAAATAGACTACATTATGGTAAGACAGAGGTTTAGGAATAGTGTGAAAAACTCGCGCAGCTTCCCCGCAGCGGATGCGGATTCGGACTACAATCTAGTGCTCATGAAATGCAACGTAAGATTCAAAAGACTTATGAAAGTTAGGAAGGCGAAGAAATGGAACGTAGAAGCCCTGAAGGGGAGTATGAGGAGAGAATATCAGGAACTAGTGGACATTAGTATACGGGAGATTGAAGGTACTAAGACTGTTGAGGAAAGATGGGATAATATTAAAACGGGAATAGTCAAAGCGGCGGAGAAGTCAATTGGTTACGTTGACAGTAGAAGGATAAAGAAGCCGTGGGTAACGGAGAACATGATAAGGGAAATGGAGGAGAGGAGGAAGTGGAAGAACGTGGACACAGAACAGGGAAAAAGAATGTATAGGGAACTGAATAATCGATTACGACGTGAAACTAAGAGGGCAAGGGAGGCTTGGTGGAAAAGACAGTGTGAGGAAATGGAAAAGTTCCAGAAGGATGGAGAAATAGGCGCGTTGTACGCCAAAGTTAAGTCGCTATCGGGCGGCAAAAGAGGACAAGCCATGTCTAAAATTAAGGCTAAAGATGGGAGGATTCTAACCGAGCGAGAAGAGGTACAGAGTAGATGGAAGGATTACGTGGAGGACCTGTATGACGGAACGAACAGACCAGAGAGATTGACTCTAGAGAAGGAAAGTGCAGTGGAGGAGGATAATCTTGGGCCGGGGATATTAGATTCGGAAATAGAGAGAGCACTTCGTGATATGAAGGCTAGGAAAGCAGTAGGCGTGGACAATATCCCGTGTGAGCTTCTGAAGAATCTAGGGAAGGAAGGTAAGAAAAGGTTTTTCGAACTAGTGCGCAGGATCTATGAGGAGGGATGCTGGCCGGAAGATTTCGTGAAGACGGTTTTAATTCCGCTTCCGAAAAAGAAGAAAGCTGTGGAATGCGGAGATTATAGGACTATCAGCTTAATATCGCACGCGGCGAAAGTGGTGCTGAGGATATTGAACAGACGAATGGAGGCGAGAGCAAACGAGTATTTGGGCGAAGATCAATTTGGTTTCAGAAAGGGGAAATCAACTCGTGATGCAATAGCAATAATGAGGTCCCTCGTGGAGAGGAACCTAGAATACAACCAGGACGTATATGCGTGTTTCGTGGATTTTGAAAAAGCGTTTGATAGGGTGAATTGGGTAAAGTTAATGGATATTCTCAAGAGAATAGGTGTAGATTGGAGGGATAGACGACTGATTCGTAATATTTATATGGCCCAGACTGCGCAAGTGAGGGTAGCGGACGGAGAATCTGGGTGGGCAAGCATTGGCCGAGGTGTGAGGCAAGGCTGTCCTCTATCGCCGCTGTTCTTTAACGTGTACGCTGAAGAGATGGTAAGGGAAGCGTGGGATGAGTTAGAAGCTGGGATAAAAGTGGGAGGAATGATGTTCAAATCAGTGAGATTCGCGGATGATCAGGCGCTGATTAGCCAGTCAGCAAGGGGGCTTCAGGCTCTAGTGGATGCGTTATACGAGCGTTGCGAGGAATATGGGATGAGGATTAATCACAAGAAAACTAAGGTAATGCGGTTTTGTAAAGCATCACGAGCGAGGAATGTGAGACTTAAGATGAAGGTGGGTGGTGAAAAACTTGAGCAGGTTGAGCAATTCAACTATTTAGGCAGTACGTTAGAGGAAAATGGATACAGTAGTAAGGACATCAGGAAGAGAATTGCATTAGCGAAGGAGGCGTTCATGAACAGGAAGGAGCTTCTAAGAGGATCGTTATGTAAGAGTTTGAAGAAAAGGTTAGTGAAGAGTTTGATCTGGAGTGTAGCTCTCTACGGTGCGGAAACGTGGACACTGAGGAAAGAAGACGAGAGAAGATTGGAGGCATTCGAGATGTGGGTATGGAGAAGAATGGAGAGGGTGAAATGGACGGAGAGGAAAAGGAACGACGAAGTGCTGGATATGGTTGGCGAGGAGAGGCAGCTCTTAGATGAGATACGGAGGAGACAGAAGGTATGGATGGAGTTAGTGCTTAGTGGTGAGGGGATGTTGAAAATGGTGCTAGAGGCTAGAATGTTAGGGAAACGAGGGAGGGGAAGGAGAAGAATAGGATTTTTAGATAGATTGAAAGAGAGTAGGCCTTACTGTGAGTTAAAGAAGGCAGTGCTGGAAGGAAAGGGAGGCTCCCAGATCAGTTCTTGCGTACTCCATGGAAACCTACCTTAATCGGTAGAATACTATAATAATAATAATAATCTTACTATCTTCAAACGATGTTTTGTGCATGTCACCAAAAATCTACAGCATGCTACTTGATTGTATAATGAATAGATTTATTTAAGTATACCGGGACTAGCCGCGGTGATAACTTTTACGGAGTCGCCCGCAATTCACAAATTGCGCGAAAAATCCACAAGAGGAAAAATCATTCGCCTTGACCGGGATCCCGGTCAAGGCGAATGATTTTTCCTCTGTGGATTTTTCGCACAATGAATAAGATATTTATTTAATTATTCTACAGATTAAGGTAGTGGAGTACCTAAGAAGAATTCTGGTGCCTCCCTTTCCATCAAGCCCTTCCCTCTTCACTTCACAATAAAGCCTACTCCCTTTCATTCTATCAAAAAATCCTATTCTTTTCCTTCCCCTCCCTCGTTTACCTAACATTCTATCCTCTAACACTGTTTTCAACTTCCCCTCCCCGCTAAGTACTCTCTCCATCCATACCTTTTGTCTCCTACGTATCTCATCTAAAAGCTGCCTCTCCTCACCCACAATGTTCAGCACTAAGAAAGGCAGAAATGTTTTCTTGCGCCTATCGATAAGTTGGATATTATCGATATTATCTAATGAAAATATTGCTAGATTTTTTCAATCTACCTTATGTTAGTCATATTATATATTTAGCACCATCTGTACTGTACTATTAATTTCTGTTTCCAATTTTTAATATTTGTATTATATTATCTATTTGACATCACCTGTACTGTATTATTAATTTGTATTTCTAGTTTGTATTATTATTTTCTAAGGTTTACAATGCATCAACATGCAAATTATTATGTAATATACATCACTGTGAGCAACGTATGTATCATATGAAGGTTGCCTTAGCATAGGTACTCTTTTGAGGCAACCTACTTTGCAATCATGGCATGTATATCTTATTCCATTTCGCAATAGTTGAAGGTAAATCTATTCAAATAAATAGAACTCATAACATGTGCCTCCTGGTCATATCAATGGAAAAGTATTAAAAATGCAGGTGCATCAATAGAGGATAGGAGTGGGGTTTCAACATTAGTATCCCACTGCTCTTCTTTCAATTGAAACCCCCAGGCATAGTATTATGGCCCTGAATAGCGTATGCTTTCCGGATATCCAATCTAATTGAAATAATCTCTAAAATATCAAAGCTCAACTAGTTCGAGCGGCATCCAACTTTTCATACCATCAAAGTAAAATTAATTCCATTTTTTGACTTCACCTCTTTTTTGAGAGATTTCAAAGGAAAACATTTTCCTTCCGACATTTCATATTGGCATCGTTTCATACGTCACGTTAACATGGAACGCAAAGGGAAAATAATTTTCTTCAAGCTCTAATTCACGTAAAATAAGGTTAGTCAACTCTTTCAGCCGTTCGAGCTTTGCTGAACTCATAGTGGATATGATTATTTGACAGGGAACAGAGTGAAGTGCTGTTAATACCATTTTTACCAGTGGCCCATTCGGCATCCATCTTTTAACCGTTTACAATCCAATGAAAAAAATTATAAACTGTTCCCCTTTGGGAACAGAATTTTTCTTTATCGTGAAAATTATACTTCGTATCTGCGATTACTTTTATAGCTTTTTTTTTTAAGTTTAAAGTATACCGGGACTAGCCGCAGTGATAACTTTTACGGGAGTCACCCGCAATGCACAATCGTGCGAAAGATCCACAGAGAAAAAAATCATTCGCCTTGGCCAGGATTCGAACCCTGATCCCCGATTTCCGGTCGGGTGCTTTAGCCAGTTAAGCTACCGAGGCGTCATTCTTCCCTGTGGATATTTTCGGACACTACCGGACAAGGTGTTGCTGGACTGCAGAGCATATTATGCCACAAGCACTCCAAATCGTGCGCACAGCGCCACAGCCGGAGAGCAGGCCCGGACATAGAACACAAGGAGTGTTCGCTCTAGACTAGTTTAAAGTATACCGGGACTAGCCGCGGTGATAACTTTTACGGGAGTAACCCGCAATGCACAATCGTGCGAAAGTTCCACAGAGAAAAAATCATTCGCCTTGACCGGGATTCGAACCCGGATCCCCCGATTTCCGGTCGAGTGCTTTAGCCAGTCAAGCACTCAATCAATATTTTAAATATCCACAGGGAATAATGACGCCTCGGTAAAGCACTCGACCGGAAATCGGGGGATCCGGATTCGAATCCCTGTCAAGATTTGACCGGGATTATGTGAATGATTTTTTCTCTGTGGATCTTTCGCACGTTTATAGCTTTTGTTATGTAAATTAAGTATGGAAGTATTTTTTAAAGTGAATCGCATCACTTGTGCATACATTGGTCGTTAATTATTTTAAAATTTTAAAATTGGTTATTTTCATCACCTCTGTTGTGGGTAAGCGGTTTATTCGATATTTTCCCCAACACTCGCTCTCCAGTAATAAATGCCCATTTATCCTAAATATATTACATTGTTGAACTTAGTTTTTTGGTCAAATTTATGTTTATTTTTCAAGCAGTTGCAAATTTTTGTGGCGTATTCCCATTTGGGAACATGTTTGAAAACACATTAAAACATTTTTGTTCGGGTTTTCTTTCATAATATCTCTTAATTAGTTGTACAGTAAATAGGATATGCAAAAAATAATAAAAATCAGTTGTTAAGTTAGCTCGGTCTTTAAAGGGTTAAATGGTGGAAGATTGAAGTGATTAGGACAGGAAATGGAAGATTAGAAAAAGGAGCGGCTATTGCATCTAGAATTGCAATTTTAAAGATTTTTTCCCTAAATTTTCTCACACAGGATAACTATATTCCCCGGACTATTTATTTACCCCCAATGAGTCATTCGCAACCCATTAATTGTTTTTTTAAGAGCAAAAATAAATTTTGACAGAGCTATGAAAAATTCAAATTGCTGACATCAGTTCGTTAAAATATACTGAAGAATAACATTGTGATAACATTAGTACAAACCAAGACTTCGCATATTCTCAACCTCATCATAATCACAACGTCAATACCTTCTTCGGTTAACCCAGGGTGACTTCCCCCTAAAAGAAGATGCCTCGGTGGTGTAACTGGTAGTAATTCTTACCGGACCTAACCAACAATCGAGTTATCCATGTTCGAATCCCAGCAAAACAAAATGATTTGTACATGGCGAACTTCATCCCAGGTGGAAATGACATCAGAAAGAAATAAAATATCTGAATGAAAAAACTGAATATCATACAGCGAATGTAAATTTCCCATATTTTTGATCCCCCGAATATTGTTTTTTTTCGCGAAAAGGAGGAATTTAAAAATCTTTCTGAAGTGGGTGGGGTGGACGGACGCGCAGTTAGGAATATTTCCAGAGTGAGACATTTTTTTTGACGCGACCTAATTCAATTTCCTCCTCGTGTACATATGCTGCACTATAAAAGGTTTCCTTTGTGACCGAGACCGTCATAAACAATTCCACTCAATTCATCAATCCGTGCAGCAAGCGCGTGCAAGGGGAAAAGCGCCATGCACCTCTCCATCCTTCAGCCACCCCCTCTCTCTCCATCTGTATCTCTGAAACTCCACGTAGGTACATACTTTGGGAGATGAGTTTTTTTCAAATCGCGAGTGGCCCCGTGCAGGTTCACTTACACTACTACAGTGCTGGGAGCAGGGCCGGAACTAGGAGTTTTGTCAGGGGGGGCAAAAGTGAGTTTAACGGCCCCCCCATCCTGATCCCTCTCTAGCTTTCTCCCTCCCCAGGAATAAATATAAAACATCCGTAAGTTATTTTTTTGAGATGCAGTATCTGAAATTACACACCATATTGATATCAAAAAGTTTTATTAAAAGTACCTAGTAGTAGAATTGAGCGTTAGGGTGCGTCTACGGCTAGGTCACCAGTACTCAATCATTTGATTCAAATCGTATAATAAAGGGACCGATACTGCACAATTTATTTACATAAAACATACAGGAACTTTTAAATTTTATAAAACAGGCCTATTTCCTTGAGAAACAAAATTGTACTACTTAAATTAGCAAGGTGGTTTCCTAGAAGGGATTTAAGGTCTCCCCCTATATTGAACCGTATCCATCGCGTTTTAATACTTATTATTGTTAAATAATTCATAATTTGAAAATTATTTTTTCATACCCTTATCGCGATGGATAGTTTTGCGCTTTCCTATGACCCCTGGGGCTGCACTGGCGGGATTAACTTGCAATTATTCCCGGTACGGCCACCCTTGCCACATAGGTCGAAGGGTAAAAGTCAAAAGACGTAAAGGAGATGAAAGGCAGTCCACATGATGGTGTCACGCAAAAAAACACTGTTGGAATGGAAGTGGGAAACCCTACCAACTATCCCTTTCCTGAAAACATGGAGTAAAATTATTTAATTAGAAAAATTAAGCAACTTTTTTAGTGATTTAATGAATATTTTCAATTTTAAATCTTGTTATATTACTTATTTCAAGTGTTTACTATTTTTGAAATTTATAAAAACAATGCAAAATATTATTTATATACATAATATTATAAATATAATTAGTAATAATTAATATTTATTTATTTATTTCAATATGGAAAAATTTCAATCGATCACGCTTGAATCTTTGGATTTTAAAAAATAAAGTTATCAAATTTTACCGTCCCTGAAATCTGCCATTCGGGGCACGTGCTCCCTCTGCCCCGCCCTAGTTCAGGGCCAGCCTGGGAGCGTGGCCTGTCGTGAGGCCGCGCTTTAGTCTCCGTAATTAAAAACTCCCTCAACCCCTCCCGAAAGCCATTTCAGCTCGTCATTGAGGGAATCGCTCTACCACTGCAAACATCCGCGCTGGGAGTAAAAAAAAAAAGAAAATCTTTGAGCGCGCACGGAGTAATCAAGAGATCATCGTCGCTAGGTGCCCGCTCCATTTGAACCTTTCAGGAAAGGTTCTAAAATGACGAGCGCAGCCCGCACGCGTACTCACTCGCGTGAATCGCCAATGCAGAGGTTGAAGCCCAATCTTGAGGGGCAAGGGGCCAACCGGCCAAACCGAGCTCCTTCTTGTGCTTTCATTGCTCTTTGTTTCGCTTTTTTGAAGATGGACGTCACATTGCAGTAGTAGGAGCAATCCGTGGCACTGTACTCTGGATTACAGTCTCAACACTATTCCCTTACCACGTCTTTAGGTAAGAGAGAGCGGACCCTTATAGGAGAGCTCTCTCCTAGACTCGAGAGAATACTTCTTATGAACAGAAGTCAATTGCGAACGGTAGTAGGCCTGCTTACGGGCCACTATCATGTAATGAGACATATATACCTGCTGGAGGTGACAGACTCAGATAGGTGTAGATGGTAAGAGACAGGAGAGGAAACAACCACCCATCTAATATGCGAGTGCCCCGCAATCATGGGGACTCGATACAGACACCTGGGCTCACCTTTTATAGAGCCCAAGGAGGTAAGATATCTTCCCATTGGGGACCTCTTGTCCTTCGCTAAGGACATAGGCCTCTTTGGGTGATCCATATCGGTGGTTAGCACAATGGACCTACAGGTCTAAGTGCCCTGGGAGCTGATCCCCCACTACATCACCTAGACTAATCTAAGGGGAGAGCGGGGTAATAGCGCACACATAAGCATTTTTTATTTTACATCTTTCAATTCCGAACTTCAACCAAAGAGACATTTATATAATTTTGAAGGAAATAATATTTCCCACCAATTCTTTGCTTCATATTTGGCAAATTTAACTTACTTTGTGTTTAACTCCTATTTTACAAAACCCTTACACTGCACGGTATTGTCCAAAGTGCCAGGGCAATACCGCTATGTGCGGTATTGCCCCAATGTAATAAAAGTGAGCTAACATAAAAATAAAATTAAAGAAAATCCTTTTACATTTGCGATTAAATGTTTTATTGTAGCTTCAAAATATGAAAATCCATAATTAGTACAGACAAACTGACGACACGACTGATGAAGATCTTTAGGATTATTTAGGTGTTCCGACTATCATGTGTTCGGACAATCGAGGTTCGCCTGTACTTGGGAGGATTGGCAACTCACACATTTAAAGATCCTTCATAATTAACCTAAGCATTTAAATGTTGCTCAGAAAAGTTATAATACTATATGGGGCACTATCGTTCAACACGGGGCAATACCGTACACCTTGCGCCTTGCACGGTATTACCCCATGCGAGGTGTACGGAATTGCCCCAAAACGACATGACTCACAATTTTCAACCCTAACCTAAAATAAGAACAAGATAGGACTTGTATTTGGTATTAAAAAATAGCCCAAGATATGGGATATTCAAAACCACTAGTTTTAACATAGTCAGTAATAATATGTTTCCCTTACCTCAGTTCGAGTTAGTCTTCCTCCCAGGTTGTCTTTATCGATTTCGCTTTCTTTCCGCTATACAGCAGTACTTCTTAGCGCTCACTACATACTCCAGCAGATCTTAAATAATGGTCCACGGTATTTCCCCGCCGTACGGTATTACCCCGGTCTCCCCTACCAATAATTTTGTTCCAAATGGGACGTGAGTATCACGTGATTTCACGAAGTCTTAAGGGAATCGTTGGCTACGCGCTAGCCTTAGATTGCTTGAGCGATTAATAATAAGTATCTTTCAAATCGACTAGGTGAACACCATTAACTGTATATTATTTAGAAGAACCCACAGTTTAGTGATCTCGCAAGAACAAGTCGAAATATTTTGCAAAACCTGTTGTGAATATTCTCATTTCGTCATGGAAAAAAATATGTTTCCGCCCGGGATCGAACCGGGGACCTTGCGCGTGTGAGGCGCACGTGATAACCACTACACTACGGAAACTTTAAATATGACCGGCGTTCAACGAGCGGGACTTGGCAGCAGCTCTTCCTTCCTCTGAAACCTATGAGCGTTTGAAAGTGGCTGAACCCCACTTTTCTTCTGAGAAATTGAGCGTAGTTAGAATTGTGTGTCAAAAGTATTCATATTTTCCTCGATTGCTTGAAGTAAATCTCTTGATGTATCAAAAGCATCATTGATATTATATATTACCGTTTTTAACTTTATTTACCATAGTAGCAGGCATTTTTATTGTATTTTTCGATCTGTAGGAGGATACATACATTGGTGAACTGTGATCTGCAGGTCATAGACATGCCTTGTTGTATTCATACTGACTACCAGTGGCGGATCCAGGATAGGGACAGGGGGGCGGCTAAGTGGGGGTTAAAACTCCAGTAGTAGCGGAGTTCGGAAAAAAATTACCATTCTATCTAGTTTAAATTGGATACCCAAGGGGGGAGCTATAGCCCCCACAGCACCCCCCATAGCTCCGCCACTACTGACTATATGAAGAGAATGAGACTGCGAGAATTCAGGGGTAGACATGAAATAGACCTCATGCAGATCTAAAGGAGGAACAGGACGGGGGTGGTTGTGAGAACTACAGCGTCCTAACACCTGCCACACGCCTATAGAGGCGGCTCGCAGGGTAGTATCTACATACAACCCCGAAAAAAAATAAACGATTAAAAAGCATATAAACTTATTTTACCGCTAATTCGATAGCATGGGTCATTTATGTATGCAAGGAACAAAATGGGGTAGATAACGCTTCCTTGTGGGACACCTGATGTCACTTTTACAACATCGGTGCTAATTACGTTAAGAGCTACTGTAATATCCTTCCTTGTTCATCACTCGCAGTCGTAACCGGTCGTATTGTGTCTTACACGTGACGAATTACTCGCACACAATTTAGAATAATATCCAGAAATACTCATTATTTGTAGAATAGTCGTTCGTTAAAATTTGCCTCTAACTGTAACATAAAATTTTCACACAGACCAAATTCTCAAGTACAACACTCTCACTAAACAGTTTTTCTGGGAAACGAGCGATACGCTAAAGGTGAAAGAGGGCGCGATACGCATAAGAATTTCTATGTAAGTAGTTTATAAAAATTATCTTTAAGCATTCTAATATTAAATCCGCGAAATCATATTTCTGAAACCTATAGTAATCTCCTTCTTTCTGAGAATGCGAATTGAAACGGTTCAGAGAATACGAATTTCAGCGCGTACTTCAGGTTATGCAGGTGTCGTGCGCATTGCAAATGGGCATTTAGGATATAATAAAACGTGTACCGAGGTAAAATTTTTCGAGTCCAAATAAAGACATAAGTAGATCTTACATCGATTCATTCTAGGGTCGTGCGAAAAGTATTCATTCATTGTTACAGTAAATATCGTCCGCTTATATACTTACACGCAGTGCGCTGATGCTACCGGAAACGCTAAAAAAGCTACCGCCGGATGAGATATCGCATCCGGAAAGACAGAGGAGAGGTCATTAAGTGATCCCTAAGGTCAAAGGGGAAACAGAAGTCGCCCAGAGAGGCAGGGTAAAAGGATAATGCCCT
Source organism: Ischnura elegans (assembly GCF_921293095.1). Taxonomy (NCBI): domain Eukaryota; kingdom Metazoa; phylum Arthropoda; class Insecta; order Odonata; family Coenagrionidae; genus Ischnura; species Ischnura elegans. Next base: position 106,994,420 of record NC_060248.1, read on the forward strand.
CGAATGTACTGAAAAATAATAATGCATGCACAAATTATTTTGGCCAAGCCATTTTCAATGTAAAAACTATCCGTGGTAAGAGGCTTAACTTTATTCTGGTATTCAGAAAAAAAAGTTAAGAAAACCGTGCAATTAATTGGCATAGCACTTCCACCGGCAATTTCGAAAGCAGTAGAAATGACAAAATGAAAAGTTTAAAATAAAGACATAAGAAAAAACGTTTCTTGGACCTTAAAAATGGAAAAACCCGAGAGAGTAACAATAGAATTTCAGCCTTTAGAATACTATCTATAAAGGTTTATGATAAATTGTGATCCCTGAATTTAAATCAAAATAAATTCATTCGGATTCATAGCAAAATGATAATATCAAAACGTCAAAATGTACGGAAAGTTCTGGTAAGGAAATTACCAAAAATAATCAATAGTTAAATGATCACTTCTTTGCCTGTTCCTTGGAAAAAACGTCTGATTTCCTCCAAGGCACAGGCTTGCACTTGTAATAATCGAATAATTAGTATTACATGTGTTGACTGGTTGCTCGTTTACTATATTTTCATTAATATTAATTGACAAGAGGGCATTCGGTCTTCGTGACTCACCCCTTCATTTCGATTCGTCTCTTCATAAGGAATGCGTGTAAGTATACATTTTTTAGCGTCAACTTAAGTTCATCCGCACATGACCATCAATCCAAAATGAACATAAATAAGTTTTAAAGAGAATCTTGCATGATATGCGGCACGATGTGGAAGAAGTTCGTAATTTATCAGTTAAATAAAGAAAAATAAACAAAAATGAAACGTTTCTCTGAGCTACAACAACATTATCAAGATAATATTGCTGTAGCAACGAAACGTGCCGTGTTCGAATGAATTCTATGGATATATTGTTATGTTTCATTTAAGGTCTTAAGAGCGCCACCGTAAAAGTAACAAGAATTTTATGAAACTTAGGTCACATATTCTTTGAAAGACGCTCTTTAAATGATACAGAGAACAAGTGATTCCCATGTGCCATTTTTTTAATATTTGGCGGTAAAATTAGGATAATTCAACATGGGCTCTTACGGAGGAATACGTTTTTTTCGAGCTTGCGAAGCTGTTTGCAACATGAATTCGTTGAAACGGCACTCATTAGAAGCAAAATTTTGTGAAAAATCTTAATATATTCGGGAAAGTATAAGTCCATGGTAAAAAAGATAGATACTTGCGAAAAACTGCCTGAAACTGGCGAAGCTGCTGGGAATCTCTGGTAATAAAATCGCAAAACGAAAACCACCACACCAACTTCGCATAAATTACGCTAATACATTTAGTTTCCTAGCTTTTGCAAGTGTCTTACATATCTGTTTATAAATAAACTACTTCATTCATTCACACGACGCCTTATGCGCAAACATACAAATAAATTCATAGACAAGGAAAGAAAGGGATGGGAACATATAATAGAAAAAGGACGAGGACAACGGTGCTGTGGTAGATGGAAAAGGCCAGAAAATCGGAGGGTAAAAATGCGGCTTGACTGGAACTCGAACCCAGGTTGCCAGCCGGGTGCTCTACCAGTTCCGCTACCAGGGCACTTAAATTTACCATGATTTCGGCGGGAGTTTATACACAGAAAACTCCCCTTTGCTTTGGCCCACAAGAGTAACCAATAGATATATTTATTAATGATTTACCACTTGAATGGTGAATATTTAGTCAAAAGTGTCGTCAACAGTTCAGTGTGCCAAGGTTCGAAGCAATGTCGAAACTAGTCAAGTTCACTACCGTAAATGCCTTATTGAAATCATTTTTGACGTTTTAGTTGTGCTGAGGTGCAAAATTGCACTCGTATTTCATTTTTAATTATGTTTTCTTTGGTTTAAATTTGTTTTCGCCACACTTTTACGTAACTAATGCCGCCCAAACTACCATAGCAAATAATTAAAGGAAGACGTTAATAATATGTTTTATATTGTTATCGGCATGGAAATTCGTGCCTGGAATTGCGTGCCATGGAAATTATTTCTGAGTTTTTTTTTAACCCTATATCCGCGATTTTTCGCAATGAGGGAACCCGGTACCTTGAGATATCCTCAAGAAGCAGAAAACTCGTTGAGTTGGTAAGAAAATAGAAATAATTCGGGACTCTCTGAGATATTAAGAGAGAGAGAGAGAGATGAGCGAGTCGTTATTGTGATATATGTGCCCTAGGTCCCAAGAGTGCCTCTAATTCATTTTTTCCTCCACCACGAAACTTCAACCCCAAGAAAAAATAAATAGACGGCAAGATGAAATGGTGGGAAAAAAATTTAAAAAAACGAGCGGCTACTTCGCGCCAGAGAGGAACTCTCAAGAGAGTGCACTTTGGTATCATAATGAGGGCGCGTCCTTCTGTTCCTCGGTGACCTATTTCCGGACTTTGGGAAACCCTTAAAGAAAAAATAATAGGAAGTACGTGTGACGACAGCCGGCGAAAAGTACACACGGGCCCAAGGTTGACCAGCTGAGCCTGCGCCTGGAGTTTAACTTCTCCACTGAAGGATTTTCGTACCTCCGTAAAGTTGGCCAACTATGAGTTCCAGTTTCGGAATAAAGCCCGACCAGGAGCAAAAGAAGGAAAACGTAGCCCATTTTCTGGAAGAGATAGAACGGCTATTCGAAGAACCACAGGCGTTCACAGGCATTGCTAAGTACGTTACACACGTCGAATGACCAATTACGAAATGAGTTATTCGAAAACTGTTTCAAATAAGTACGCAATGTGCGTTCGCACAAAATTCCATTCAAACCAAACTTAACAGTTTTCTGGAACACTCCATTGTAGCACATCGCGGGCCATAAAAACACTCCAGTACTATTATTAGGCACATCAATGCAGCATCCAGAAGCAAATAATCTACTAAAATAAATCTATAATTTCTTGATATAGAATCAAGTTCGATACAGATCTATGCAAAATCCACCGATCCACCAATGTACATTTATGGGACGATAAAATTTTATCGGCGATGAACCCTTTTATTCCAGGCACGGTTCAGAGTGCATAACCAAAGACGAAATCTAAAACCTCATTAATAAAATTGTTCATTCATATATTCTCCTACCGATGCTCAGAATAATTTGTTAAAGAAAGACACTACACTAAGATATGAACGCTGATAGTACTCAGTACGTAATTTATATCTACGTAATGAATTAATTACATTCACCATAAATATTACTTCGCAAACGCTCCAGATTTTAACATCTAAAATACCTCATCTAAATAAAGCGTAATGCTACAATGAACACTGGAAATATCATTTGTCTAAATAGACAAGCATTAACTTGTCTATTATTTCAAGGTTATTCGAGTACCGTACATCCTCAACACTATCAATTAGAGCAAACTACGATAATCTGTGAGACACTAAAACAGTCGAGCCCTTTCGCATCAAAATGTTAATAATTATTATTTCTACATCCTGGAATAAATGTCAGATGTTGTGGATATCCTGCTTTTCTTCGCTACACTCAATATACTTACACGAAGCACGCAGGTGCTTGCTCACTTCAGAAAACACTTAGTGGGCGTAGATATTTTATAAGAATACATTTATGCAAGCACAATAACAATAGCGATTATGTTACTCCAATATTTCAATATTTTAACCCTCATATATTTTCCTCCGAAATGGATCATGCGTACTGCATGCAATGCATCTTTGTCTCCAAAAAGAAAAAAACTTCGCAAATTACGGAGAAGTTGCTAGCAATCAGCAATATTTACGCAAATATACTGCCTCCAATACCATCCACCATACTCGAAGAATTTCAAAAATCTAATTCGATCTCCGACAGTTACATGCATCAAGAATTTTCCTGCAGTTTGCAAACAAATTTCTCAGTTGTTTCCTTTGAAAGCCCTCTAATGATCACTCCACTGAACTTCTATCGGGAGGAAATTACCAACCGCCGACAGAAACTCTTGGAGCACCCAGGAGAAACTGGAACCAAACTCGCAAACTCCACCCAAAATTTTCTACCGTACTCTCAAAAAATACATCATTTCTTCCTCCGCAAAACCATTTTTTTCCCGCGCGAATATCTTCGATCCTGCCTCAAAGTGCTCCGCCAGACGTAAAAAAAAAGAAATATTCCCGTCATCCATCTCTCTCTTTACTTCTCCAACACCGTGAATTCCATTTGCCGCCACCGCGCGTCGTAGCTCACAAATACCTCGTTTGCCGAATTTCTCGGTCCAATTTTAAATCCCCAATTCCATTTCACTTCATCTCCTCTAGCACGCTATCGCTCAAATGCTTATGCCGTAATCTCCCAGTATTCATTCTGCTTAGGCCAAGATCTACATAGTAGCGGATACAGAAAAAACTCAAGGCGGGACGCAAAAGATATCTTCACCTATACAAGGGCGTACCCAGGATCATAACTAGGGGGGCAAGCCATGGTCTCGGGGAGGGCAAACCAGGTTGTGACATTAGTTTATGACATTATTTCCTAGACACAAAAAGTTTTATTTTAGTTACATATCTTATAGTAATACATATAATTTTTCATGGGCTTAAAGAAAATTTGTAGAATGCTTTAGTTCCAATTCAGTACCGATTTTGCTTAAAGACTTTTACGATTCTTGCTTCTAGGGGGGGGGCAGCTGCCTCCCCCCTGCCCCTCGCTGGGTACGCCGATGCATCTATATCATCAACCTTTATCTACTACCTATATTTCATCGTAATGAAAATAATGAAGTCAAAGTTTTATTTAAACTGACTACACACATATACAAGACTATACCATCTTATGATATACGTAAAAGATGATACCATTTGGTATCCAACAGTTACAATTGGGGGTCTGCAATTTAAGGCGATTCTGGCGGCCCAGCAAAGAGGGAGCGCGTTCCCCATTTGTGTCCACCACTGGATCTACATCGCAGATAAAGTGCCGTGGGGATCAAGGTAAGACGGAAGTTAAAAGTAACCCTTGTTTTGCAGAGAGGGATATGAAGAAAATGACGCGATTACTAAAGAGATAAATCGCAAGTGCAATATTCTCCCACTCATTCTTTTTCTTGATTTGTGAGCAATTAGACCGGAAAATCAAAAAGAGAGGATTCTCGTCATTTTATTTCGGTGCAGAAATTTGGAAATGGCGAAATTCTGATTCCCAAAGTAAGCTGAATCGCTTCTCATTCTCAAAAGGATGCAGCAATTCATAAATGTATCATTATAATGTAGGAGGCATACGTAGACGTACCTATATGGACCCTTTATTTCACACTAACCGATTTGAAGTAATCAGTAGCATTGAAAGCGTCATTGCATTTGATGATCGGACAACAATGCCTTTAGTATGAATCAAACGCAGATTTTCGGATAAATATTGTAAATAATAATTTACTTAAATTTCCCCAAAATAATCCATGCCAAATTGGACTATTACCCACGATTTATTTTAAACTTGCGACAATAAAAAAAACACTCGGATGAGTGATTCAATGACTGAGACCGCACAAATAAAACTTATCAAAAACAGTTCCGTAGGTAAAAATAGTGCCCACTTTACTATACTTTCCAGATAATCATAGTTTCCAAATAACTTACGAACTTGCTAGGAAAAATTCAAGACCGTTTGTTTCTGCCACAAGTATTTCGAACGCTGAATAAATTTTACTGAACTGCATATTTCATCATACTTTACCTTTAAAATAAATCGAATCCATATAAGCGAGAGGGCAATTGTGATATTCTTTTATCCTTTGTTCGTAGAAACGAAAATTACGTTATGATTAAAATAATTAAGGCTAAGCGAGTTAGTAATATTCAAATGCAAGGCTTGATACGAATACAAAACTTTAGGCAAAATTCTCAATAAAAATGACCACACCAATACGGAATGCAATGAGTACATACAATTTGGCACACGAGCGATAGAAAAAAGGCTGAAATCTCACGGGGAAAATTAAGTACCATAAAAAAGTAGTCGAAAGCCATTATTACATATTTAGTTCACGAGAGAATTTGAATACTACGCGGACGAAGAAAAAAAGAGGAATTTTTCAGTTTCTATGGTACGACACGCTCCAAAGATTATTCATAAGTTTGTGGCGCCACCAGAATACACGATTGAGTGGCCTCAAAAAGCAGATAGCTCGTGGAAAGTAGTATGTATAAGGGGTGAGTATTGAGTGGAATTGTCCCCATGAAATGCTTTATGTCCCTCAGGGGACGAAGGGGCCGAGGAGTGAAAAGTCTAAGGATATTTATCGGAGACGAAAAAAGAAGAAGACCGATAAATATCAATTGAATATGAATTATGCGACGAAGCGCAAAAAATGTTTCCTGCATAACAATAACCATTTATAAACCACATTAATAACTCTATTTGACAATTAAAACCCATTTTTCACGCAGGCTTAATTTTACCCAAAGCAAAAAATTAAAATTTCATTACATCTTGGTAAGGAGATTTTGCTTACGTAATTGGGCGAGGTATCTATAGATACCTATATTGCTATATGAGCATTATCCTATATTGATATATATTATGACATTAAAAATCCATAATTTAGCATATACCACAATTGTAAAATTGGCGTTATCAAGTCAAACAGACATCTGAAGCGATTGCCATGATTAGTTTCCAGCGAAAACTCTGCAATTCTATCCACTACATTCAATTAACTCTAAAGATTTCTTTTTTAGAAAAGTACTTATGCTCAATTATACAATTGACATAAACAGAAATTAAGAACAACGATTGTGATGCCATTGCCATGATAATGTTTGATAGATAACAATGCTATTTAAATGTAATCGTCCACTAATTCTTAGAAGGTGATCTGGTTTCTAAAATCCCATTGCATTATGCAGAAAGTCGCTTTAAAAGACTCAAGAAACTGCAGGTGTTTCTAAATACAAATAAGTCTCACTCTAATACCCTACATCTTTCATTGAAATCAAATTTTTTTTAAAGGAGGTTCAAATTAACATATCTGAATATAGATAAAGGAAGGCAAATAACTCGTAATGTAGCTAGCTTACTAACTTAGGTAAATAATTATTACATAATGCGTGTTTCTGATTTTTCGTAGTATTTCTAACGCCATATTTCGTATATTCTATCGTCAATGACAGGTTCCCTTCATAAGTAGGATACATGTTAATCTCATAGTTTTTGTGCCATTGATTACATTTTGTGTACAGCATGCTCGTGAATTAAATTTTAACCCTCTGGTGAATGCTGGTGATGGTTCACTCCCTGCCAAACACCCCTGTAAGTGGCTCGCAGAGTAGTACGTAGATGTATATGCACCGCGGAGCCCTGAACCCAGCATCTCGACACATCTTCATCTACATCTACATCTACATAATACCCTGCGAGCCACCTCTAAGGTGTTTGGCAGGGGGTGATCAATCACCAGCATGCATTTGGACTCCCACATGCACACCGCACCGTCCAAAAAACGTCCCGTATAAACACAAACTATACTACTATATGCTGTTAGAAATAGAATATAGAATAGAAATTCAGAAACATGCATTAAGTTTTACATAGGTTAGTAGGCTACACTACAAGTCATGCAATCTATTTACGAGTTCTATTGCTGCCGTTATAATCTCTTATTGATCGTGGAAACAATGACATTCGGAATCTGTCTGTTCTGCAATCTATCTCTCTTGTTTTATTTATATGATCTGATCTTCCGTAGTACGTTGGCGTCCGCAAGATATGGTTAACTTCGTCAGAAAAGACACTGCTCTTGAATTTATCAATCTTGACTACGAATAATGCAAAAGAGAATCCTTAAGTCCTCCTCTAAATGTGTTGCCCTTACCACGCACCGCGCATTTAAGTGGGTTTATTAAAGTCGCCACTCGCGTCGCTGACGGACAGATTGATCCGAGTTTCACGGGGAAATAAGGTACGATTAGCGGTTTTACCCGAACTTTATGAACATGATGATGTGATCTATCAAATTCATAAAAGTTCAATGCTGTTCCTCGTAATTTCGAAACATTGAATTGCAAAAAATATGGGAAAAAAGGGGATCGCATTGCACTCATCACGCGCCGCGGACATTTTTGAAAACCGATGAAAGTGAGACCGAAGTGGCGACTGAAATCAGCCTTCTTTGGGATGGGATCGGGTCTCCTCTATGCAGTCCCCTTGCTCTTGACAGACGGAGATGACAGCAAGCGGAAGTTGAAGGAGGTCACTGAGGCGATGCAAAGGATAGCCTGAAGCGTGAATCACGGTGACCTTCGCCGCTCCCAACGTTCCACCCACACAAGGCGCGCTCTTTAATACTAACAAGTCCCTCTGGCCGGAAACTCAGGTAATATACGCCAATTTATGCGCGGACACACAGGAAGATAGGAAAGAAAAAAACCAGGGGCGTGCGCCGTTCAGGGATGGCAAGTGAAACGAAACGAAAAAGTTTCGTTTCGACACGGAGGGAAACGAACATACGAGACCTAGGTTTAGTTTCGTTCCAGCACGAAATTGAAATCATCAAGGAGTTTAGTTTCGACCCGGGACGAAACTTTACTCCCAGGAACGAAACTAAATTAATCCAAACTCCGCTACTCACAGTTATGTTTCGATCTCAGAATTCAAGTGGAGAGGGATAAGAGGAATAGTTTCGACCCATTACGTTTGACATACATGTAGAGAGGTTGGAAAATTGAGCTATAAAATCTAATGGCCATACTACGTTCACCGTTGTCCTTTTAGTAGTACAAAAATATGAGTGCTCCATGCATCTAAAGGTGGTAGGCCGAACCTTCACTTCATTCAACCGTACTTTGTACTCGGTGTGTGGGTCGAAACTAAACTGTTTGAAGGTGAAGCACGTGGTCCCTCCACTACGAAACATTATCTGCGTTTCGTTTCGTCCCAGAGTTTTAGTTTAGTCTCGACTCGAAGTAGTTTCGATTCCGATTACGTTTCGACCCTGAGTTTAGCTCTCGTTTCTACATTTCGCTACCGGGAACGATAATATTGATATTTTACTGGTTTTGACTTTTGTTTAGTTTCTATCGCCATCCCTGGTGGGAACCCACACGTGGACATGTGAGCCTTAGGCTAGTTTATGGAAAGGAAATACCAATAAATTATCCGTAAAGGGCACTTAGGCAAAATTACTATGCCTATATAGTCAATATCGGCCTTCATAAAAATAAATTAGAGTGGAACATCATGAAATTAGCACGAATATTAGCATGGATATTAGGTTGATTTGAATCGATGGTAATAGTAACGTGGACTTTCAGGAAGGTGCATAGTACCAGTCATTTGTTTGAGTTTTTCACCTCTTTTATACCCAGATTTTTTAAATTCAAGAATTCATCACCAAGAGTTGATTTTGTACAGATGATCGTAACGCCTGCCGCGAACACATGAAAACTAGATGGTAACCCCAGTCAGGAGCGCAGCTAAGAATTAAGGCTAGGGGAGGTTTAGGCGCAACTACTCTTGGGAATGTGGGGGTATTGCATACCCGCCGGGGTAAGCAGGAGTTTCGGGGGCCCTCCACCGGAAAAATTTTAAGAATAATGGTTCCAAATAGCGAGTTTTACGGCTTTCTGGGGGATATTTGATTAATCCTAACACACCATAACACTATTCTATAATTAATACTGATCCAATTAAGTAAAATGGATTAAACTTCAAAATTTCTCTGAGCTCTGGGGGGGGGGGGGTTTATCCACGGCCGTCTTTAAACAGGCCGGAGTGACCGATGTGGCAACGTCGCGCGCCCGTCATCTAGGAGGCCTGCGGGATTGCTCTCACCTGCGATCAAGTATATTGTTTCGGCGTAGAATATCGGCAAAAGAAATCGCTTTGCGGCAAGGAAATCCACTAAAAAACTGTTGTTTTACTTACCTCGGCATGATCGTACATCCATTGCTGATTGTGAAGCAGGAGCAGACAGGAATGGTACAAATTGGTTATGTATAAAACAGATGATTTTATTGAAATATATAGTCACCGAATTGAAAGCAGTCACATAATTGTAGAGTATTTTCTCTTATTGGAAGTGTGTCTAGCGACATCCAATCTGTTATTCCTCACTTTAGTATAATTATTTAGAAATACATTTGTCAGAGTTTTAATAAATTTTGCAAAAAAATAACTGTTCGCTACATTGCACTGAAAACAGCTGTCTTCATAAATTCCTCTTAAATTATCGTCAAGGAGGATAATTTTAAGAAATGTAGCCTCATACTTGGGTTCTGCTAGAGTCATCATAATGGCCAATGCATGAAGACCAACACTTATTACAGACATGCAAGGAGAAATAAGTCCGTTTTACACGGTACACGGAATTGCGCAATCTGACGTACGAGCGAAGGCGCAATCAAAATTGCGTCGTGTAAAGCGGTGAATTGCTAGAACAGATGCGAGACGGCAAAATTGTAGCCCAATATCAGAAAATCCTGGGTAAGAAACTAGAAGAAGGAGCAGAGAAGCTGAGTGTAAATGACTCGATAGAGAGAAAATGGCTTAATGTAAAGAAGGCTATGGAAGAGGCTGCAAAGGAGACCATAGGAGAAAGAAAGAGAACAAGGAATGAAGAATCGTTTGATAATGAGTGCAGAAAAGCTATAGAAAGGAAGAATATGAATCGAAGAAACACCATCCAGAAAGAGAAGAGACAAAATGTCGAAAGATATAAAGAAAGCAGAAGACAAGCAAATAAAATACTACGAAAAAAGAAAAAACAGCACTTAAAAGGGTATGTGGAAAAGATTGAGGAACTGAACGCACAAAATGAAAGTAGAAAGTTGTACCAGGCAATCAAACGGATGACAAATAAATTTCAACCAAGAACAAACGCATGTAAGGATAAGAATGGGAGGTTGGTTGGAACAGAGGAAGAAGTAATGGGAAGATGGGTTGGTGGCTTCAGGCCGGGAAGAGGAACAACCGACCAAATATTTGTAATGAGACATGCATGCATGGAGAAATGTTATGAGTACAACATTGACCTACATATATTTTTCATTGATTTCCAGCAAGCTTTTGATAGTGTCAATAGAAGAAAAATGTTGAAGGCATTGGAGGGATTTGGAATACCAAAAAAACTAAGTTGGTAAATATGACTATGGAAGGATCTCAAGCTAAGGCCTATATCGGGGGCAAGACTAGTGAAGCCTTTAAGATAACAACCGGAGTAAGCAAAGGAGATTCTCTATCAGCAGTACTTTTAAATCTGTGTCTACATGAAGCCATGAAAGAACTGGGGTTAGAGGGGACAATTGTGCATAAATCTACTCAGGCATGTGCCCATGCCGACGACATAGTTCTAATGGCACGGAATATGGATTCTCTGAAAGAAATATTCAAAATCTTAGAACAGAAGAGTAAGAATATAGGGCTCAGAATCAATGAGAGAAAAACGAAATACATGAAAATGTCGACCACGGAAGACAGAAGATAGACTCAAAACGTTACATTTGGGCAGTACAACTTTGAAAATGTAAAATATTTCAGCTACCTCGGTACTAATTTAAACTGTAAGAACTCAATGACAGAAGAAATCAACAAGAGGATAATGGCTGGAAATAGGGCTTACTTTGCTAATATTAAGCTCCTGAAGACAACTCTTCTATCTAAGGAGATGAAATTCAAGATCTATAAGACACTTATCAGACCGGTCGTGACATATGGAGCAGAAACGTGGAGCATCTCCGCTGGAAACGAGCAAGCTCTGCGGATATTTGAACGGAAGGTTTTGCGAAAGATATATGGTCCCGTGACAGATGGGGTAACTTGGAGGATAAGAACAAACAAGGAAATAGAAAATATTATCCGAGGCGAAGACATAGTGAGGTTTGTGAAGACCCAGCGGCTAGCTTGGCTAGGTCATGTAAAAAGAATGAGTGAAGAAAGGATGCCTAAGAAGATTCTACATGGAAATATGGATGGAAAGAGAAAAAGAGGAAGACCGAGGAAAAGATGGATGCAGGATGTGGAAGAAGACATAAAGGTCCCAGGAGGATTGTCAGTCCACTGTTGTAGAATGATAAACAAATAATAAATAGGCCTCCTCCGCGTTGTTGCCAAATATCATCCCTCCGGCCTGTTTAAAGACGGCCGTGGTTTATCCCTCAAAACCCCCCTCACTGCGCCACTGACCCCAGTAAAGCAGGTCATTTTTGATAAAAATACAGCCAAAATTCTTCAATGCTATTCGGCAGGATCTAATACTTTGCGATCAAGCTGATTTTTTCCGTAGTTTGCTAACTAATGGAACTTCAAATGGGTTTAGGGAACTTCAAAATTAGTAGGGTCAAGTATTACAAGATCAGGCTAATTTTTCCTATGGTTGTTCGAACAAACATAACGATCAATGTTGGAAGTGGTGTATAAGCTGATTCCTTGCGCGGTATACGGAAATCATTTTTGCCATTGTTTGCTGTTACATATGTTTACCATCCTCATACCAGTTTTGTACCTTTACCAAAAAATCCTGCCATTTAACCATTAATTCCAAGTTCCAATTTATACATCTCTCTGGGCACTATCCTTCCCAAGCAACACCAGGTGGCCCATTAGTCTTCTAATAAAATAACAGAAAAAAATCAACCGCACTTAAAACTTAAAAAAAAAAATTCCTAGACCACCCCACACAAATTTTTCCCGCATAACTGACCACAGACGATTCTTGAGTGCGGCATCCGGCCCACCCACGCAGCAACGGTTCGTGCAGCACATTAAAGCTTCGCCCTCTTTTTTAACGAGCGAAGAGCACGCTCCGCGAGTGTATGTATCACTTCAGGAAATGAGAAGGCACGTGTCTCGAGGTCACGGCGATTGCTGCTCTTTCGACGCCGGTAAAAAGGGCACGCGCGCGCGTTCGAATATGTACAAGCATGTAAACGTTGAACGCGCCGCCGTTAGTTATTTTTTTTCTTTCAATCCCCAATAACGAGAGAGAGGCTACTGGAAACAATTGACGACATCGACGCCAACTTCTTTGAGGTCTCGCTAAGCCATGAGGATGGGAATAAACTATCTGCAGTGCAATGCATTAGGTGGATTGGTTATAGCAGATTTTACTCTGCGCAGTCGCTTGTGCTCCGGCATTATAGTAATGCCTTGGCTAACAGCAGCCTCCTCCATTAGCTGCTGTATTTTACATGATGAGATAATGAAACCACTTGTAAAACGAACCCTCATAAAGTAGTAAACACGGTGTGGATAAGAAAGCTGACGTTTACACAGGCATACCAGTGTCAGTGGACGTTGCTGTTGTAGTTCCGTTAAATTTCTAGATTTTTTAATGTTATAAATGACATTGATAATGACATTATGAAAACTGTGATTATGATTAGTAGCCGTTTCATAAATTTCAAATAAATGGCAATGTTACTCGGAACGCTACATTTAACGAGTAGGTTTCAAAAACGAAAATAAATCAAGGCTCTTTCTCAGAGTTATCACACAGTCTAACTTATTACAAGATCGTTATGCATCGTGATCGAACTGTAATATTATTCGCGAGCCGCTAGACGCTCACACATATTTTAACACCATGGCGACGGTTGAAGACTTTTCCCGAGATGTTTTCTGATATAGACCAACTAACTTGTGTAAACCTATATGGCATGCCAATTTTTAACTGTAAATATTTAATATATCAATCCAGGAAATATGCTCTGGTAGTGGACAAAAATGTTTGGCAAAATAAAAAATAAAACAAAAGACGAAAACACGGTTGGGATATTTTTTATGCTAAATTTCGTATGACCAAACAATAACCGCTTTGAGGCGATAGAAGAAGGGATTTCCGGCCATAAAAAATGACGATATCCAAATTACATATTTGTTGTTGAACATCAAACAGCGTTCAAACGCCTTTTTGGAATGCAAATGCCAATGATTTGCTCCTTCTCGATTTCCTCCCAAGCCAATATGGCAGAAAATTGATAGCTCAAAAACCATAGTTCATTTCAACGGGAACAGTTTTCATAGTTTTTTTCATAAAATATATTTAAATCCAGAAATTGAGGTGCGCAATTTCGTACTACTTAAGTCTAAAGAAATGTCAACCCTCAATACGGACTTAACGCAAAAACGTAAAAATGTATGGCCCTTATGATAAGAAATGCACTAATTAATGAGCCCTGCCATGATAGGTCTCCACTTCCATGTTTAGCAGGCTGTATAAATTATTTAGTGACCTTAATAAACTGTATTCCTTGATTAACCGGCTGAAGCTAATGGCCTAGGCTACCATACCTTTGTTTCAAAGACTACTGCTATACCTTTACTTCTATGAAAGATAATTACTATACTCACAGGACAGCATACCCAGCTATCAACTCAAAGTAAGGAACACTTACCTATAAAAAAAAGAAAAGAGCAAATTAATGGCATAGGAATTTAATGTAATTTTTTTGACAAATAACACACCGCAAAATTCTTTATGTTAAATCTTACTAGTTCGCAACAGTTTAATTTTATGACGTGCAGAGGCGAAAATTCTACAAAAAACATGACTTAAAAAAACTGAGGAGCCTTCCCGTTATACCATCTAAAAGCCATATCTGGGATGAAGAGAAAATGCAGAGAATAGATCGTGAAGTTTTGCGAAAAATTTAAAAGCTGATCACAATTGAATTACTTATAAACATAGCAATTTAATATATATTTTTTTTTCTGAAAAAGAAGAATTGCATGAAATAAAACGAATCATACAAGGAAAAATCATTATAATTATAATTTTGTATCGAAATTCATCGTTTATACTAAAAAATTTAAAACCAATAGTTCGGAAACAGCTCCGAAAATGGTTTGCAAGCCGAGGCTTAGGAACATGCTTTATAGTCAATAAAATCCAATTATTTCCTGCTTACATGGTTCACCAACATTTTGAGGTCCATGCTCTTAGTGGTGAATATGAATAATAGCGAAATTTTTTTAAGAATTACTAAGTGCTGAGTCCCAATGAAGTAGTACAAGCAATTAAAATTAAGCTCATGATGAAAACAGATGTTAATTTCTTGAAAATTTGAATGTGAAAAAACAAAAGTTACATTAAATTATATTAAATACGATGTTTATAATAAAAATTTTATGTGGTTTTATACGATTTACGTTAATTTTGTCCATGCATTTTTTAAACACTAATACGTTTAATCTATGTCATCTGAAGTGTAAAAACCTGCTATATACATTGAAAACTATGTTTTGGGAAACTGCAAAAAACATATTAAAATTATATTTTTTCATTACAGAAATATTTTCAGATTGAGCGTTTTATACAGCATTAAAAATTTCATCTGTGTATGATAATGAACCGGGTCATATTTGAAGGATTTCGGTCGAATCAAATTTTCCAGTAGATTAAAACACCCCAGAAATGCTTCAGAAGCTTTAAAATATGAATAGAAGCTCTTGAGAAAAAGGAACCATTTATTACGCACTTAGGCTCTTCCACACGAGACAATATTTTTCCCTGTCACGCTTACTTCTTTTTCTAATATTTTTATCTTCTCTGTCAGCCTTTCCTTATGTTTGA
Source organism: Ischnura elegans (assembly GCF_921293095.1). NCBI lineage: Eukaryota > Metazoa > Arthropoda > Insecta > Odonata > Coenagrionidae > Ischnura > Ischnura elegans. Next base: position 107,009,935 of record NC_060248.1, read on the forward strand.
TCGTCTCCTTTCGAGCATTCAATGGCCTCAAAGCGTTTAGGGTAATACGTACAACATGGTGTGTGTGTGCCGCATTTCGTAGAGAGAGATAGGACCTAATTGGATTCGGAGTGATGGAGAGGAACTTATGTCATGAGATGATAGGAGGAAGCACATCGGAAGGCAGCGGCAGTGTCACTACGAGAACGGAGCTTGTTCTCGACCGACTGACTCTTTTCATACCGGGAGCTTCCCGCTTCTGCCGCCTGAAGCGCCTCCAGTCAGTGCACATTTTTAAGTCACGTCCAGCGCGCATTTCCATCAAGAGGTCCTTTCTCATCTCATCATTCTCTTTAACCGCTCCTCACCGTCATCTTTTAACCTCCTTGTGCCACCCAACTAAAGGCCAAAACCCTACGACGGTCGTCCTATATTCCTCTCGTCTGACTTCTGTCCCCTCTATTGAGGCGCTAATAGGACCCTTATTGCATGAGAAGCCTATTTTGTGATGTAAGGAAAATCACAGGTCCGTTTTGGGTTCGGAGTTTTCCACCATATCAATCAGACAAGGAGGCAATCGTACAACACTAGCACGAAATTAAAACACTGATGCCGAATTCACTAAAAAAAATGCAGTAATTTTTTTAATACGTCACTTATGGTAATTTTCTTAGTGGAAAATATTAATAAATAAAATAGCATAGGGAAATTCTTGGACCCGCTTCCATTCCCAGAAGCAGCTCCGTAAGACTCAAGAAAAAAAAATCACCAGAGTATATAATTCCTTCCAAAAATAAGGCTCGCTTACATCCAGTACTATTTTTTTATATTTTCCTCCTTTGAGTTACTCTTATTTTTCACAAATGTTCCTACTCTTGCCAAAGTCCTATCCGCTAGAGGATAGGACTTTTCTTTAATAGGACTTAGTGAAATACATTCCTTCAGCGTCGCCCGAAGCTGTGAAAAATATTTTTAACTAAATTGTTATAATTCTTAAAAATGATAATAAATTAACTAAACTCACTGATTTATTAATCAAATTAATAGTTTGATAAACTTATGTTGTATTATATACATTATTTAGTCTTTTTTCTATCATTTCGACGTTTTTTATGCCCATATATAGGATTGTAATAATTTGCCCCAATTAAGCGGCTGCCCTAATTGGGACAGCCGCTTAATTGGGGCAAAGTGCACAATTCCCAATGTGTCCCAATTAACCGGAATCTACTGTATAAGCAGTTTTCGCCAGCATGGGAATGAATAATATTAGTAAGTAATAATATAGTGAAGAATGATTTACTCTTCGGAAAATTAAAAAAAATAGCAATGGGCCACCATTTTTATATTCATACCACATGGCCAAGTAACTTTGCTAGCGGTTTTTTTGGCCTCAAGTAATTGGTTTGGCATAGCATATTTAATTTTAAAAACGCTCCTAAAGGTCACAAGTGAGTTGATCGCATCAAAAAATTATGATATCTTTGAGTATGAACCCTATAAACTAAAAACCAGAAATTTTAATTTTACGCATAAAAAATTATACGTAAACGCAAACATAAGCATACAAGTCTAGTTGGGAAGTTTTAGTCAATTTGAGAAAGTATAACGGGAAAAGTCGTCGACAATGATGTTAAAATGTGTGTGGAAATCTCGCGATAACGATCTTGACGAAGATATATAACGATCTTGAGAACGGCAGGTATCCTAACACCTCCTTCCACACGCCTTTAAGGCGGCTTGCGGGGTTAATGTTAATGATGTTTTCATGGGTAAGAGAATTATGTGCTTATTAAGGGATAGCCTTGAATCATTTTAGTTTTCGACTATTACTCTTTACAATGTAGCGTTCCAAGTGGTAATTCCATTTTTTTATTTATTAAACGGCTACTGATCACATCATGCACAATCATAACTTTCATAATGGCGTATCCATAGAATTAATAAACATTGATAGATAAATATGGCATTGGCGTAACTAGGAATATGCCTTGGTGGGGGGGAGAATGAGGTGACCTGGGGTGGCGACCCCTCCCCCCAGGCAAAAATGGTAAAATATTTTAAAAATGTCATGTCTGGAAATAAATTTTACGTCATTTTGGCACTTAAAATTTAACTTTAAGGATATTTCGTTATTATACGTCAAAACTTGACATTAGTTTTAAATATTTTTTTATTTCTCTGAGGCTATGGGGGGGGGGGATCTATCCCCTCATCCCCCCCCCCCCATAGTTACGCCACTGAAATATGGGAATTTAGTGAAACTACAATACCGACGCCCACTGGCACCGATATGGCAGCGTGAACTTCAGCTTTCCTATCCAGTGGCGCCGACTCCATGGGGCCTGAGGGGTCCCGAGCCCCCTCAAAAATTCGTTATGGGTGTAAGGAAAAAATGTGCCAGGCTTGTTGATTTTCCCCGAAGTGTCCAGATATCGAGATTCGAGTTATCAGGCTCCTAATATTGATCATATGACTCTTCTAAAATGCTTAAAAAACTTAAAAATCACTACTTATAAAATATCTCGGGGCAAGATCCCCGGTTTGGCCCCCCCAATATTTTTTGAAAGTCGGCATCCCTGTTCCTATCTGCATCCCGTGTTTTGTTCAGGATATGTGTGCCAAGTTTACTGAAACGTAATAGCCAATGAATGGAATAACCATAACCGATAACCGATGGTAACCACGATCTCTGCGGTCTTATCTATCCGCGCCCTATAACCCTGACGACGAGGACCCGTCATCAACGCGTCCGGTCTACCCCCGGAATAAGTTCACTCTTATTTTCACCCTTCTCCCTCCACCAGCCGTGCCACACACAAGGAGGAGAGCGATTGGCCTGCCCCCTTGCGGATCCGTGTTCGCGCACGACCTTTGCGAACACGAGTGGATTGTAGAGGAGGGGGGATGGGGAGTGAAGGGACCTCTTCCGTTGCTAGGCGACGCGAAGGTTACTGGGGGAGCCCATAAAGGAATGGGGAGAGGGATTGGTGATTGCGGTTTGAGGTCGATGAACAGGGGGGCTAATGGGGATATCGGGAAAGGATAAATAGAAAAGGGTTAGAGGATTTTTTTTCACGGGTATATTAGCCATAAATTCTTTCTAAATCACGCCCTCGATGAACCGTAAAATAATTACTAATATTTGCATTCTTTTTGTTTCACTTCGAACAGTGCATGCAGAAAATCTCCAATGATCTTGCAAACAAGCAGAGGTCGATAGAATTTCATGTCTTTGGTTTACCATTCAAAAGCTAGTTAAAGGAAAATTTTAAATAACAAAAAAGAATTGATGGTGTCGAAAGATACTGAGAAGTAGTGATGGGCAAAGTCGATCATTTTAGTGATTCAATCATTTTGACTCGAGTCACATAAGTGATTCAATCAATTGATTCAATCAATTGATTCAATCACTATGATCGAAAAGACTCAAATCAAGATTCAATCACTATGATCGAAAAGACTCAAAGGAGTCATGATTGAAAAGACTCAAAAGGAATCATGATCGAAAAGACTCAAAAGGAATCAAGATCGAACAGACTCAATCAATGGATGTAATAAATCACTTTGAATAATCGAATAAATACTGCCTCATCTGCGAAGAGCATTGGTAACGCTGATTGCTATCCATATTATCATTTCATATACTATTTTAATTGTGAATTCCTAGATGAGTAAATTAGATTGCAAAAATGAAGGAAGCAGTGTCATGAAAATATTTGGGAAGGCGAAACTGCCACAGTTTCTTAACACTAATAAAATAATTTCTAACTATAGTTGATCAAAATATAACACAAAATACACCACACACTATGCATGAATCTGATCTGCAGGATAATTTTATGAACGGCACAATAAAATATAACCAGCTTTAACTTCTACTTCTTAACGTTCTCCTACAGGAGTCATCTTAATATTTTCCTTTTACGTGTATTGGTGTTATTAATACTGATAACTGCTGGAAAACATTTAAGAAAAAGATTACACAAGTATTCAGTTCTTCATAACATAGTATTTAATTTTATCACAACTATTTCTGCCCTGACGAAAAGAGATTACGCATCGGTCGTTCCAAATTTTGAATCAAACCGGAAATCGAGATGATTGATATGAAACCGGAAGTCGGAGTGATTGATGATTGATGATCGACTTGTTTAACGAAATGAATCATGAGTCATTTGATTCACCTAGTGATTCAATCTTTTTGATCGAATCGTTCATGATCGACCCATCACTACTGAGAAGGACAGCTGTGAACTATTTTTGTTAAGCTAGATAAATACCACTCTTCCAGAAAAATATAACTTGCACGAAGCTCGTACGGAGATTGTAACAGAAAAAAAACATACCACTCTCACAAATACTCTGAATTCCATTAGTAAAATGACGTGTTTTCTTCCGAATCGTTAAAAGCATCCTCATCTTCAGTCTATTTTCCCTAGCATAGCAAGTGGGAAAGATGGATGCATTTCCCTCGAACAAATAGGCGATTCTTACGGAAACTGCGAGAATATTTCAAGCAGAGTAACCGATAGAACCGCTTGGATGAGTCGTTGGGAGAACGTCAGTCCGTAATGAGGGATTTTCGGGCTATGGGGAGGGAGGAAGAGAAAATGAGAAGGGTTGCCGGCTGAAAGCCTTAATAATGGCGCGAGAAGCCTAATAACTTCCGTATTTATCCTCGATGATTCCACTCCAGAAAACGAGGAGTGGAAGGCTATAAGGGCACATCGAAATGCCGAAAGAACGAATAGCGATACAGCAGCAATCTCAGAGTGACGGAAATAAGGTTACATATAAAACGTGGTTACTCATGCATGGGAGAAGAACGGAAAACCCTGCGAACAATATTATAGTATAAGTATGTGCATTTTAATGAATATATGGATTCTGAGCATAACATGAATAGAACTAGTTACTAACATAGTAACTAGTTCTATTCATGACTCATTGTCAGTATAACGGGGCGGCTGACTTTCCATTTTTTTTATTCTCCTAACTCCTAATTTAATCAAAAATAATGCAGCTTATACCGGCAGAGCTGAAAGTTTTGTTTTAAAAAACTGCCGACCAGTTAAATGAAGGAAAGCTAATTCAACTGTCATAAAACCGTCAAATCATAAATACGAAAACGACGCGACGAAAGCCCTTAAGATGCCGCTCACAAAGTAATAGTCTCGATTATTACGTAAGTATTCTTTTAGTAAAGGTAGGCTTGCGTGGAGCATTTGAAAATACTTCGGCCGTCTACACCTCAATCTTGGACTTGCCTCTTCATGTAACAATACTGTGTACTCCATTTGATTCTGTCCATAAATCCTATTCCTTCCTCCTCTTCCTTCCTATAATTTTAAGTGTAAACTCACATTTAAGTTTGCTTAAAATTTCTTTTGGTATTCTCAGAACCTTACCATTATGAGTGTACATACGATTTCCTTAAACCTTAAAAAGTAGATTTATTTTTGGTACCACTAATATTGAATACTTCATTGTGCTATTGTCAAAACGTTCTATTCTCTGGAGTGTCCTTTATATTCTCTTTAAACCCTAAATTAAACTTTTATATCAACGACATTGAATATTCTGTTAAAATGATATAAAATGTTTTCTGGCCAGAATAGGATATGTAATTTATTTTCTATGCTCTAGATTGTAGAGAATTAATAAAGAAACATTAATTCATTCATCCCCCGTCCTTCATTCAAACATCCTCTCCCCGCTGAGTAGTTGTTCAATCCAAATTCTTTTGCGTAGGTACCCCATTTAAAATCTGTTTTCTCCACGTCCATCATGTCCAGTACTTCGCCATTCCTCTTCCCCTCCGTCCATTTCACCTACTCCACTCCCACATCTCGAACACTTCGAGTCTCTCCTCGTTCTTTCCGCGACATCGAGAAAATGACCAATTGACCCGAGGGCATAAGTGAAATTTTTTATATTGTTTCAGATAACTGCAGAAAATGATTGCTGGGATACTCATTGTTGTGGATACCAATCAGTATTTGCACTTTATCCGAAATTATAAAAATTGCACTTGTACCCCTTGACTTCTAGTCCTCATATAATTGTTGCCAGGATAAGTTTATTATCAATAACAGACAATTTGTTACTTCCACAATGTATTTTTTTTTTTTTTTTAAGGTATCGGCTGTTCAACCATTATCAAGTACAGAATATGTAGATATATATGGTGTGGACAGGTTTGTATATACTACGGTTGTTAAAGCGTATGGTTGTTGGTTCAGAGCTGGGATTGGTCCTGGGGGGGAAAAAAAGTTTGTCATTCGGGTTTTGGGGGTGGGGGATTTGGGAGGGTGATGAGTAATAAGTGAAGAGTTGGGAAAGGTTATGTAATTAACAAGGTTTCCGTTTGTTGCTATCTCCCGAATTTCCAAGGCATCCATCCCCCTCCCTTTACCGGTAAAATGGAGTATTTCTGGATCGAAACTGCTTTAGTGCCCCATTTCCAAGATGTGCCGGGCGAAAGCTGATGTATCATCCTTTTTCTTCCAGAATGACTACATCTACATCTACATAATACCCTGCAAGCCGCCTAAAAGGCGTGTGGCAGGGGGTGTTAGGACACCAGCCGTTTACAGCTATATAAAAAAAAGAAGTGCTCTAACGAGGTTGTGACAAGCGTTTATTAAAGTCCTTTATTGTTCGGGGGAAAAACGAATTCCCATATCTATCCGTTCGGCAAAAAATCTCTCTTAATTTATCGCTTCTGTCGGACCTGGAAATATAGTGTGGCTCTAAGATTATGTTCTCTGTGTCGCTCTTAAAGATATCCATTCTTAATTGTTCAAGCAATCTAAGCCTAGCGCGCAGCCTCCGAGTCTCCAACGGCTCCCAGCCTAATTCGCTTAACATCTGGGTAACACTGTCTGTACGCCCGTAGCGGTTTTTGACGAAACGCGCAGCCTTCCTTTGTATCTTATTCAGTTCGCGGATTAAGTCTTTCTGCACTGGATCCCATACACTCGCTGCATATTCAAGGTGCGGTCGGACGAGAGCGAAATAGCACCTTTCTTTTACTTTCTCATCCGAAAATCTTCCCACAATACGCTTGACGAATCCTAATTTCTTCAGGGCTATGCCGCAAATATTCTTTATATGTGTTCCCCACGTGAGGTTCGAGGTTATCGTAGCTCCCAGGTACTTCACTTCGTCTGTTGCCTTTATGTTAATGCCATCCACTGAATAAACATTGTTAGTGTTGGACGAATTCCGCAAGAAATGTACCGACATGCATTTGCTCAGATTAAGTTCGAGTCCCCACTCTTGACTCCACAAATGAACGTTGTTTAAGTCCGATGATAGAATTTCAGAGTCAGAGTGATCACTAATTTCGCGATAGATGACAGCGTCGTCAGCAAATAAACGTATTTTACTGCTAATGCGGGAGCAGAGATCATTAATGTATATAATGAACAACAGGGGGCCGATTACGCTTCCTTGCGGAACACCTGATGTAACTTTTACAACATCACTAGTGTACTTTCATCCTCGTCTCCACGTTTCGTCCCGTTTGTCCGATATTGCACGAATCACAATTGTTGCACTTTAATTTATAAATACCATATTTTAATTTGGTTTCAATTACATCTTTATCATTATTTAACATTATTATTTTAAAAGGTAACCTTATTATAAAAGGTAACCTTTCATTTATTTTTAGGGATCGTTTGGGTTACGACATTGGATATATTTTACACCATTTTGTTGAAGTGGTAAGTTCGACGGGCAGCAAAAAATTAATAAAAAAATAAATGCGATGGTGGTTGGCGTAACATGGTGAAACTCATTCGTGATGCACAAAGGCACACAGCGTATCATCAGACGATGATACGCTGTATCGAAACCGGTCGCAAATATATTTTATTTTGTGAAACAGCTAAGTCTTTTCTTAAACTTTGTGCATAATAAAAAAATATTGTGGGAGTAACAAAGGGTCTGTTATCGATAATATGGAGCCCTTCCACCACGCACAAGCTTCAAGTTTCGATTTGATTAAGGATAAGTATATTTTTAATTTTATTTCCATTATCAAGAGAATATTGAATAGGATTGAGGATTAGAGGATTGTACGTAAGAGAAGGGAACGAAATAAAGAAACAAAAGGAGTCATACCTACACCACCCCCTTTGCAATATAATTTCAGATGGAAAACGAAAGGCGATAATGGCCAAATAGAACCACTTAGGGCAGGAGGCGAGCTGAGGTTCGATAGAAAAAATAAAAGTACGAGGGAAATTTCTAAACGGCGCACAGTGGGCTAGAATCGAAAAAAGCTGTTTTTCTCCCTTAAATTTTTTAACAGAGATAAGTAAACAAATTTTTGCCTTTCATTAAACAATTTCATAAGAATACGAGGCTTATTCATAAAGTAAGAGCCCTTAGGTCAGAGGAAAAAATACACTCATATGAAACACATTGTATTGGAACTTGAAGTTAGCTACAAACCTACTTCTCTACATAATCGCCGTTCACTTCTAAACATTTTTAGTGCCGCTCCACCAGCTTCTTAAACCCCTCTGTACAGAAGCTCGCCGCCTGAGAGATGAACCAATTGACAACGCCGTTGATTTCCTCTTCGGTTTCGAAATGTTGTCCACCGCGCCACTGTTTCAAGCGCAATAAGAGGGAGTAATCGCTAGGTAAGGACTGTGCGGTGAGTGGCCAAAGAGTTCCGAACGAAAATCTTGAATTTTCTTATTGGTTTTGACAGCAGTGTTAGCCTGTGGCTTAGTACAATATAAGTTTAAATAATATAAAATGAAATGTTTGAAAAAAATAATGTATAACACTCCAAAAAAACCATAAACTTCTATTATGACCCTCATCTTCATAACATTTTATCCAAAACGTTAGCAATGACCTTAATGCTTATAATTTAGCAAATAACTCTGAAAAATGTTAGTTAACTTAGTGGTAGAGAGTAATGAATAGCTATTTTCAGTTAACCTTTGTTCTAAAAGAGGATATCTCCATTAGTCAAGCTATTAATTTACAAACTACTCCTTTCAGTCTCAAGCTATTTCACGCATGCCAATCGTTTAAGCAAGCACAGAAATAGAAAATGAATAAAATAAAAAAGACTCTCTACACTATCTTTATACTCTTGGCAGCGGCGAACCTTTATAATGGTTTTCGCGTGAGATTTATTCTCGTTCCCATTTCAAATAAAATAAGAGAGAAAACTTTTGGCTCCCCTAACAGTTTGCAATGGCATCCGTTCAAGAACAAGCGGTGACAACGATCACTGAAGCAATCAAGGGACACTACGCGTGCATTCAATACTTTGGAATTTGAACTCTCGCTTTTATAGATGGATTCATGGGCGTAATTATGGCTCGATGGGCCTCGTGTCCCCCTCGAAATGAGGAAAATTAACAAAAAATTAATTAGCGCATTGTGAATTGTTTAAATGAATCTGAGATAGGACATGGCCGCGGTATGCAGTGATACTCCGTCATGCAAAATATTTTTAAGAATGCATTTTTATGCATAAAATGTGATGGCCTTTATTCCTTTAAATTGGTTTGTTAACCTAGCCTCAAGTTAGTTGCGCCAAACCCCCTTCTTATATCGATGCATCATCTTAAGTTACTGCTAAACAGGGTACACGTGAGCATGCGCGTACCCAGTGGGGGATAGAGGGGGAAAGCTCCCCCCCCCCCCCCCAGAAGAAAACTTAAATTTAGCTGAAAATGATATTATTTTAGAAATTTTCTTTAAATCCGAGAAAAGTTATATTAATATAAAACATTTAATAAAAAATTTAAATATTTTTCCAAGCAAATAATATTAAAAACTAAAAAAGCGCTGTTATAATTTTATTGAAATTTTGGTTCCATAACCTTTTCTTGTTACAACTTGAAAGACTACGGCTTGCCCCCACTAGTTTTGATCCTGGGCACGCCCTCGCACGAGAGGGGTAGGTGGAGGGAGGCAAACCAAAAGGGTTGAAATCGCTTAACTGCCTGGTTACACGGTACATTAACCCTTTCTAACCGAGAGCTTCTTCTGTGGGAAATTACATTTCAAGAATTTTCATTTTTTAAACGTGAAAATTTTCTACTCGATCAAAACTATTATGTCAGCAACATATTTCCCCTTTAAACTTTACAGCACAAAATGACACGGAGTTTAAATCTTTACTGAATGGAGCTGAAAATGTACACATTTTTTATGTTACTTAGAAGCAACATTGGGTTATAAGGTTATAACCCGTATTAGCTAAATGTGTGAACGCGTGAACGAATGCAAAAATGCACCACCTGATAAAAATGCATGAGTAGAAAATAGAACATGTTCTAATCTGATTCATTCAATTGTACTTCTTCTTATACGAGGAGCGTCCAGAAAGTAAGTTCCGTTTTGAAATAAAAAGAGAACAAATACAGGTACTTCAAAGAAATTCATTGCACAAACTCCACCACTCTTACACGGGACAATTAAGAAACTGCGCCGCGCAATACAGAACCAGCGCCGAGAAATGCTCACGAAAGGCGAGGTTTTCATTGACGAAAATGCCTGACCGCATACTGAGAATGTGACAAAAAGACTCCAACAGGGCCACGAACTTGAATTTTTTTGACCATCCTCCATACACCGCCAACCTTGCTCCAAGCGATTTTCACTTGTTTCTGCATCTGAAGTATTTTATTGGCGGTCAGCGGTACAGTAAGAGCTGAGAGAACACGTTATCTCATGGAAAACTACACTGGCGGCAACAGTCTACGATGGGGATGTACAAAAACTTGTGCCACGCTATGACAAAAAACGCTGCGAAAATTCCGGGATACGCGTCGAAAAATCGTGTAAGAGTGATAGAGTTTTGTGCAATATATTTCTTTGAAGTACCTGTACTTGTTCTTTTTTTATTTCAAAAGGGAACTTACTCTCTGGACGTACCTCGTATTTCGGTCCACCAAAATCGTTCGTACATTTACACGTTAACTGGGACGGCAATGTCGTAGCCAGGAATTTTCGTTCGGGGGGGGTCCAAAACCAGGGGGGAAAAAACAGGGTACTAAGTAGGGGGTTTTAAACTAATTTTAACACTTTTCATAATCGAAAAAACCTCATTTGTTAAAGAAATATTTCGAAAATTCATGTTTTTTCAATATTTCGTTTTCTTTTATGAAGGAAAATAATTGTGTCTTTATTTTTCGGGGGGCTGTCCGAACCCCCCCTCCCTGGATACGCCACTGTCGTGCGGGTTAATGTAACGTGTGACCAGACCTTAACTTTATATGACGAATATGAGAAGTCTACTAACATGAGGGATCGCCTCACGCAACCGAGATAAGAGCTCTGTATTGGGGCCGAACCTAATTTAGATTTTTTATTGCTAGTCCCTTCAGAAGAAATTATATGGTCTCCCTGAAATGAGGATCTATGTACGCCACTAGCTGCATTTTACAACAAAAATAGTCATTTTCACCAACTATAATTTACAAATAAGGCTTCCAAATTTTTAGAAATTTTTCATTTCATGAATCATTAAGGTATTGATTGCATGCGTATATGTTCCTGCTTACACAGTGAATAAAATGAGAAGGTAAAAAAACTGCTTGAATATAACTATCGTTTCCGACCACAGTTTATAGCCTCACCTTTGAGAAGCTTTCAAAAATCACATCAGTAGTCTTCCAAAGCGTTTGGAAGCAGCGAAAAATATGAAAAAAACGAATAATAGCATATCTGGTGGAGCGTGATAGCCTGATGGGAAGAGCGTTTGGCCGCGTAACGAAGGGTCTCCGGTTCAAGTCCCGGGTGCCTTAGGACATCCCAAACAAATTCCTTCGAAGTGCGAGGTGGCCTTACGGAAGGAACTAACTCCCTACACTGAAGATGTGAAATTTTCCAAACGCCTGTGGCTTACTCGATGATGAGCTATACCCTAACCTACAGTCTATAGCTATACTCAAACCAACCTTCGGGTTGAATCTGCACTCCGTGCGTGAATTTAATTAAAGAGCTACTCAGTTCCATCTACTTAAACATCGTAACCATTTCCTCTTCAATGCAGTGGGGTAACTAGGAATATGCTTTGGGGGGATGGGAGGGTCTGGGGGTGAGGCCCCCCTCCAAGCAACAGGGGGTCCGGGAAAATTTTTGAAAAATTACATGCTTGTAAATACATTTTACATCATTTTGGTACTTAAAATTTCACTTTGAGTATATTCAGTAATTATACATCAAAACTAGACAATAGTATAAAATATTTTTTTTATTTATCTTAGGCTTTGGGGGGGATCTGTCCCCCTCAGCCCCTCCATTGTTACGCCACTGCTTCAATGAGTGTTTGACCATTAAAATAATAGACAATAATTTGTGGTTTTAATAATCTCATCGTTGGTAACCAAATTTATACCGATAAAATCTTATCTGAGTTACAAAAACTTTCCACTGATTTCACTATGAATTTTAAACGTAGAAATTCCAACATGAAGTATCGTCGCAAATTCTTTATTAGAAGACAAACTGAACGAATCTACATTAACAATCGATTTAACAATCGATCAATGTAACAACAAAAAAATGCTGTCAATGACGCAAATTGGCAATAATGGCATTTATCGTTGCAACAATCAAATTTTCAACTGAAATTATCCATAAAATTACTAAAAAGGTGGCTGGAAAAAGAGTACTTTTCCAAGATCTTGTATGAAGGTAAGATATCAAACTCCAAATGAGATTTCCCACCCAAAATCAACCTGTTACGACGACTGACAAACCACCGAATTCTACAACTTACAGACTTGACTTTGAACGCCTAATTCCGACTTTCACGGACCTAATACCATTTTTAATCGTAGTTTTCGTGCAATAGACCGTATAGGAATGATGAAAAAACATTAATTCCCGAATTTTCAAGCGCATTCATTCCATTACCGCCCAATTTTATTCGATTAATTTCATGATTTGAACGCGTCCTCAGCAAAAATCCGAGTTTCAACTGCAAAAAATGCTGCTTATGACCCAAATTAATACTATCACCATATATCGTCACGACAAGCAATTAAACCCTAACAATAGAGAAGGAAGAAGAAAACAGATTTCCTCCATTGAATCGCATAAAAGAAAATACGTGGAACTCGTCTTGAGATTTTCTACCCGAAATCAGCGTTTGAAGAAGATTAACCATTGAATTCCAAGACGGAAAACACTCCGCTACGACACATTACGACTTCCACGAACCGAATAGCATTTTTGATCGAATTTTTAGTTCGAAAAACCGTTTAGGAATGATAAAATAGTTTTTCAAGCACGTTCAAACCCTTATCGCCCAATCAATTTTTTGACTCAATTAATTCCATTACCTAAACCGTAGCAGCAACCATTCTTCCTTTTTTTTAACCATTCGCAGGCACGGAACGCAAAAATTCACGGTCCCGTTAAAAGAAAAAAGAGGGGGAATGATTTCTAGCATCTGCATGGCAACAGAAGAGCTCGATCACAATTGGTTCCCCTTACCCTCCCTCATCTCCCCACCCTTTCCCCCCACCTCCAACCAAACCCCTTCCCCTCAAACCCTTGAGCAAACTCACTCATTCACGGCATTCGGAGTACTTTAGGGAGGATCCGGAAACCCTTTACCAACAGCTGAAACACTACCCTCCCTATCTTCCAACGTTCCCTCCCCCTTCAATAACCCCTCTTCACTCACACCATTCTCCCATTCTCCCATTCTCACACAAAAACGCAAAAGCGATGCCTTTTTTCCTGCTCAAATCCATCCCTTTTCATTCCTTTAGCCCACGAGTGAAATCGGAAAGTGAAAACCTAACGGTATTTTTGGATACATTCTTGCAGCAATGCTTTTCAAAACTAATTCGACCCTGATGAATCCGTATTTGCCTGTTGCCAAGGTGGAGGGTAGACTGCCAGAATATTACTTATATACTCCATGGATACCTATCGTAATCGGTAGAGTACTGTTAACGCCCAATAAAAGATGGCGGTCATGTTGACGACGATTTTTATCACCCAATCGGGGTTTTCCACTAAATTAGGATACAATGTCTAATAAGGACATTTTCATCGCTACTGCGTAGTAAAAAAATCACCCTTAATCAGCATGAATCCATTTAACCGCTGCAAAGGTGAAAAAAGGCGTTACATTCAAATAGCGGCCAGTTAAAAAATGTTAACGGAAAATTAATGGAGTAAAGTGTCTCGAACAACAGGTTTTTGGGGTCGTTGAAATCAAAACAAAGGCGGTTTTAGAACGGTGTTATAAACCGTTTCTAGATATATATTGAGGGTGCCTCACAAATCAAAGAGGAGATCAAATCCAAAATCTAAGAATCTCGTATATCTCACTTTTGCGGGTAATAATGAGACTTCTTTTCATCCTTCATATCTTTTTTATCTTCTGCCTTACGTTGAAATGCACGTTGTCTAAAATAATACACGTAATATTTTTAATGCCAATTATTGCATCAATATAAATTCAGAGTACTTGGGAGAATTATAGCAATTACAAATATTGGATGAAAAAATGTAATACCTATTAATTATTATTTAATTTTAATTATTCTTTATTTAATGAGGGTATTACTGTTAATTACTATCGGTAAGGCACGTTATAATTCGATGCTAGAAATTGTGCCAATTATTTCATGAATGAATTTTGTATTTAAGTATACTAAAATATTTTGTTTCAAAGAACCAGAATTTATTTGTATAAATCTCTTTATTTATATTCCTTTTCCACACTATTTTTCTTTATTTAATACTGCACATACATTGTTTTCCTCTCACCAACAAATCATAAGGAAGTTTAACTTACTCTCAATGTTTGAAAATTAGGGAATAGAAAACTCATCCACATTTTTAGGGCGGGTTGAAATGAGTAATTTATTCTGAGTAAATATACATAGTTAATTAAACCACATATCAGTCTTTTGGCGTTTCACAAACTATCAATTTATGAAAATGAAAATCAAGTGGAAAATAAAGCGAGCAAAAGCAGAAAAGAAACTATTAACGATTTTTTTCAACTTACGCCTGACAGGAAGACAGAAATATTTATAGAGAGAAAATGAACTGTTTCCGTAGACGGTTTTCAACGTTTCCGTCTCGGTCCGGGATACGGCGCTGATCCCATCGGAACTCAGCCGAAGGCATGAGACAGACGGAAGAGAATGGGTGAGACGAGTTAAATAAAAAAAGATTACGCACGTTGTGAGAGGTAGGTAACAGAATACACGGGGGAGATCACCCATTGTTGCCCGGCATTGTTGAGGTTGACAGCGCGCTAACGGGAGTGCGTTGCTAGGCAGGGCTTCTCCTCTCTCGCTATCGCTATGCAGCCTCCACCACTCCCCTCATTCCCCTCCAACGAAAATAAAGGGTTTAAGGACGAAGTTGAGGTAGGCTCACACACACATAGGAGGTCTGTGTAGAACGGAGGGTGCAAAAGAAAGATCAGAACGGAGTTTAAAAAGGGGTAACCGATGAGAGAGAGTTGGCCGCCGGTTTTGCCTATGCGCTACTGAAGGGATTCCCTTCACGGTAGCAGGGACGAATATAAGCGGGGCCTTAGTGGCCCGAGCCCATCCACCGAAGTGGAAAAAAAATAATGAATATGAATAAATATAAGCATAATGCAACTAGAGGTGATTTGCGCATGACCGGATATTTTAACTTTGGTTGGTAATTTTGAAATCCATAAATAAATCATTTTCGTCTCGCGTCAATCATTCACTTGCTTCAACCTTTTTAAAACAATAGTATTTAAAGAATCAGCCTACTAATTATTTATTTTTATTTGTCAGGTAAACGAGGGAGAGGAAGGGAAAAAAAAAGATTTTTAGGCAGAATGAAAGGGAGGCTTTTATTGTGAAGTGAAGAGGGAAGTGCTTCGTGGAAAGGGAGGCTCCAAGATTTCTTCTTAGGTACTCCAAGGAAACATACCTTAATCGGTAGAATACTTAAATAAACTTTCTGAATGAATTTAGTCACCAAAAACTAATGTAAAACATTTCTTGTGATTACTAATAACTTATTATTGGTATTACCGTCCCCCACCCCAAAATATTATCCATATTCGCTACAACCCAGTAGGTACCACGTAAATGTCCGTACTTAAACGACCACCTGCCTACATTCTCATTTCACATCACTGAGTTTCGTCTCTTTGATTAGAAAATAAATCTACCTTGCCCTAAGGAAAGAAATTAGGGTTGTTGCACAGAGGCATAGAATATTCGCGAATAGAAAAATGCCAGAGTTCAGTCAAGCGATTATTGGAATTGCGCAGTATGAAGATAGAATACAGAGCGTCTTTTGCTCACACTTTATTTTCTTGGCGACAGGGGAAGGATGGCGACAACAACGACAATAATAAACAAATTATTTACAAATAACAGCTGATACAAATACTTCCAACGCCACTACTTAACAGCTCACATGGTCAGTATTGGAATAGCGCAGTATAAAGATAGAGTGCACAACTCACAGCTTCAATGTCTTCCCTCTAAAGATGCCGACAACAACAACAAAAATAATAAAAACAAACTGTTAGTAAATAGCAACTGCAACTAATACCTGCAACATAGACTACATGGATGTATTATGTATACCCTTTAGGCCTTGTGTGTACGTTTTATTGTTTTATTATCACTATGTGTAACGATATTTTTTTACTGTAAAATTTGCTATCCACAAAAATAAGGTGCCTTACAGACATACAATAATTATAATAGTATTCTACCGATTAAGGTAGATTTCCATGGAGTACTTGAGAAGTAATCTGGAAGCCTCCCTTTCCTTCCAGCACTGCCTTCTTCAATTCACTGTAAGACCTATTCCCTTTCATTCTATCTAAAAATCCTATTCTTTTCCTTCCTCTCCCTCGTTTACCTATCATTCTACCCTCTAACTCCGTTTTCAACATCCCCTCCCCTCTACGTACTCGCTCCATCCACACCTTCTGTCTCCTCCGTATCTCATCTAATACAGACATAAAGAATCTCGTAAAACACTCTGATATAGAAGAGAGATAAACACTCTGATTGTGGGAAGACCGTTAACTTTTTTCAGTACATATCCTATAGCACTACGAATTCTGAATGGGACTCGGAAATAATGCCACCTTTGACCATGGGAATTGGAAAGTTCACGGACCAAAACGAGAATCCAATTGAAAGGTCATTCACAAGACTCCGACTTTGAATTCAATTCATACCCAGTTGATTCTCCAGACTTCGACGACGATTCAATGCATACATACTTCAATGCACTCAACGATGCATACTGACCTGGTTCTCCAATTTCTGGTCGGTGAGTCTTCCAGAAACAAAATATTCTGCCTCCATGCTAGAAGGTGCATACTTTTGGCGGGCCGATACGATTTCGATGTAATCGCTCTTATTTTGGGGCATTTAGGCCTTTGACCCCGAATTGAAAAACTTTGAAAACAATTTGAATATTCAAACAATTTTTCCGAACAATTAATCTGGTATTATTCAAGGAAAAGGAGTCAAGTCCCGTTGAAATGTGAAAATTTCACAAAGAAAAAATCATTTCTCTTGACCGGGATTCGAACTTGAATCTCCCGATTCCACGCTGAGGACAAATGATCTTTCCTCAACGGAAATTGTCGCAGTTAAATTAGATAAGTTAGTTAAATTAGATTAGCGAAACACAAAAACTTTTCAGATATATAATTGTTCATACTAGGATAGGTAAACAGTGTCTGTAGCTCAATTTATATCACTTGTGACAACTAATTGCTGAGACTTAAATAATTCCACCTGCTTCCACCCCATCCAATTTATTTGGCTCGATATGGAAATGATACAAAAAATTACAATGATAAATAATTTATTTAACGAAAAGATCCAAAAACAAAAACAGCTAAAATAAAAGATCACACATCGAAAATTTAAGCCAAATTAATTTTTATTTAATGAATTAAAATTGATAGGTAACTATGACATGCCTACCTAAAATCAATAAAAAAATCATATTCATTGCAAAAAAGGTATGTCAAAATTCTTGTTTTTGTTTTTTCAATTTATGTACAGTTGAATTATTTTCCTTTTATATTATTACTGTAAAACATTTTCATATCCTTTGATGCCTTTGCGTATCAAATTAATGTAATCATATTCATTCACAGCCCTGAAGACGGCATAAAAATGTACCGAAGCATTGGCCGAAAATGTTACATTTAATTCTTAATGACATGCACTCTAAGATGTCATTCAACGTTAATGATAACAGAGGCATCTCTGAAGTTAACATTTAAATTTCCATCTGTTTGCCACAGATATATTTTCTTTATTAGAGAAATAAAATCGCATTAGTACCATAAATTTATAACATTCTGTAGGGGGCGTCGATGGGGCTTTAGAGTGAAATGGTGTCGAAGAAAATTCATGCGAGAATTCGGAGTCTGGACTGAAATGGAGGCAGGTGACCCTTCCCACGACATACTTGTGAATTCTCCTCCAATTCGCCCAGCATTTCATCCCATTTTCTAACATTCTCAACGCGAAATAAAATGCCGAACTTTGCGAACTCAATGGGAATGGATATGCTTTCAAACTTTATAGAAAGCTAGGGATGCAGAATTCAAACAGCTTCAAAGTTCCTCTAAACGGCATGAATTCTTCTCAAAGTAGGTACCATCGAAGGATAGATCGAGGATATCCTCGAACATTCAAAATGACACTAAGGGATAAAATTATTTGTGTTTTCATAGGAGGTTATTTTGTATTTCCGAATTTAGGATCATATTCGGATGACATCACAGATAGAGCAAAAGACGGGCATTGATAGGTAGTTCAATAATTGCCATACCTAGGGGGCATGAGTAACGGCTCGATAGGAAGGGCTCACTTCCACTGAAACGGTTCATTTCCACCGTGTCATCGTTTATGCCTCGATCAATGAATTGAACTCATTGAACGATTCATTTGAAGACCCAACGATTCTCCGAATGTGGTTATTTTTATTCGGGAATGGAGGATAACCTCCCAGGCACGTCAACATATCTAATATGGATGAAATACTCTTTATTCCAAGTTCTAAAATCAAACAGTCAAGTACCCACTGTTAAAGGCATAATTAGAAAAAAATAAAATGAAAAAAAAAACTCGTAAAAAAATAAAAAGTTGTATGTATCTAAGAGAAAAAACAAGTGAATGGGACTCAAACCGTAGACTCTAAAACGAACTGAGGGAGTTAGGAGACGCAACCACTATTTTTAGCCAATTTATCATTAACTAAAGGTTCCATATACAGCGTATGTAACTTAAGATACATTCAATACATATAGGTATCCCATTTTCGCACTCCCAGTCCGATGATAAATATTACAGTTATTGGTGTACGAGCAATAGGGAACTACGCAATCCTAATGATCCTGAAGAAAATTGCAAATATTTCATTAGGAAGGCATTCCGCTGAATTTCACGAGCAAGGGAATAAGTAGAAGGTCAAATTAGCACAAAGTCTAGAGGTCATATTCCTGTACAGCCAGGTTAAAAGTCAAGTTGACTCTGATTCTTCGAAAGTGATATCATTCCAGAATTCACGTTTTGGCCACGTCTCTGATATGCATGGACACCAACTCATTCATAATTTCAGTGATAAAAACAGAGAGACGCACATTACACTCTAACCAATTAACTGTGACCCTTGGAGACCCAATTCTTAATTAAAGAATACGCACGTCATGCATAATTCGTGGCAGGATGAGTAGTAAATACTCAATAATAATAAAATCTGAATATTCAAGCGCATTGGAGTGGGATTTTTCCATATTGAAATAGATACTTGCGCAATTCTCCACGATCATAAAATTTATTACGACCTAAGTTTCAATTTTACTGCATCATCATCACGTGGCACGAACCTAATTAACACTACTAACATCTATCGACATCATCTTCACAAACGTTTCGAAAATTATTTCCGCACCAAGCGATTCGTCGGCACTACCACATTCCCTTGATGTACTCAAATTATTGAATTAATATTTTACAGTATCGAAATTAATCAATTTAAGAAGACGCTACTTTGAAAAAAAAGTAGTGGAAAAAAAAACAAGCTAACCCGTCATCTCACACTTTCCCTCTCATTCTCCGCCTCTCTCAGAGACTTCTATTTCTTTTACGAGCGAAATTCTTGCCATTAAGCGATAGCCTGGTCATGTAATACGTAGCGCAGGCACTGAGGAGAATAAACATTAAACGCAGAGCATGAAAAAAAGAGAGACGGGGGAGACGCCTTGGTTCCAACGGGATGGATAACTGCTCACACAGCACGTGGATGCTAGCGCATGGCTTTTCATATTCCCTCAGTCTCCGAGGCGATGAGAGAGAGAGAGGCTGGTATCCGTTGAAAAGTGCACGTGTCGTCGCCCATGGAGACAAGGCCGGGACGACAAAAAGACAAGGGAGTGATGGATGCAAGTGTGCCCAGTACATGCATACAAACGTTGAGCGAGGTAACCGTGCAGTCACGTACACTTCCCAGGGCTTTTAGGAAAATAGGCTACGGAATGAATTTTCCCCATCCCCACCTTAGGGGAAAGGTGACGGTCATCTGGTGGGCGTAAAAATGGACGTCGAGTAAATCGTAATATCTAGCAGCGAGCAGAAAATAGCTCAGGCACATCAAGGAGAGGTAAATGTGAGCGAAATTTCGTAATCCTTTTAATAATAAGAATAATAATGTTTATTACCCATGTAGCATCAGACAATTGTTTCCTCTCTATTCCTTTCAAACCTCTTTATTCCTTTCAAACTACAATTTTCTATTCTCTTTTCCTTCTTACAAGCTCTTTTTTATGTCTGCCCTCTTCAAAATTCCCCTTTCATCTCCTAAAAACTCCTAGGCAACCTTCCATCCGTCTTCATCAAACACAAACATCAAATCAAACAAACTAAATTACAAACAAAATCATAAACAAAATGTAAGGATTTTGAAATAAATGCTTGCAATTTGCCATGAGTATAAAATTCATTACGGCCCATGTTTCAATGTTACTTACCAAATAACCTTGAAGATGATGAAGTAATATTGAAACTTAGGTCGTAATAAATTTTATAGTGGTTGTAAATTGCAAGTATTTATTTAAATATGGAAAAAATTCCCTTCCATCAAGCCTGAATCACGGGATCCATAAAATTTAAGGAGCTTTAGACAACCTATGTCTAGGTTACCATAATTACATAATAATCTTTTTTGCATTGGTTTTAAAATAGTGGAATAAATAACCAACATATCTTCGACTAAATAAAATATATACCAAATTTCATCTGACAAAATATTCCTCCAATTTTGGGATGAGTCAACAGCCAATCTTTTTTACATTTTTTAGAAAAATATTTAAATACAACGCTTTGTAATAAGTGGTGAGACTTTACCTTCCCGTAATCTTCTCGGCCTCTCTCGAATTGACTAACCGCGGGAGAACCAAAGATTCCGTGTATCTCCAATATTAAGAATTTTCTCGTCATCGTGCCGCGAATCATACGAGATATGCGTTTTCTCTTAATAAGAATTAGACTTCCGTCGCGTGGAAATAATATTTTTTAAAGTATTGCCCAACGTCAACTTTAATCGAAATAATGAATTCCCTCCAGGTCGTGCCGCGAATCATACAGGATATGCGTTTTCTCTTATAAGAAATTAAGACTTCCAGGAGTCACAGATTTCTGGTTAGGTTAATGTGCGCCTTCCTGTTTTAGCATGTTTTTTTCTTAACATGCTTTGTCTGTTCCATTGATGGAATTTTTAATTGATTTTTAACCCAATTCCCATTTTCGGATCGTCTTGAAATTTTGCATACTCGCTTGCTTCTGATGACAATGCAATATTCCATAATCTGTCATATGATGATTTTTTTTCGTTGTGCTCAAACCAAATGCATTAACCAAATTTCCTTACGGAAAAATAGTTTTAAATATTGTCAGCAGATTTTTATTGGGCAAGTGAAAGTTGGATGCAGTATCCACTGCAAAAGACACGGCAGCCAACGCGATAGGGTGTACTATCCAACTAAATTGGACGCTCGCAACTTGGTTGTAGGGTCCACGTGTTGGTCCCCACACCAATCATGAAGAGATCGCTCATCCAACAGTTGGATCCCACAGCCAACTCGGTGGTGAATATTGCTTCTACGCCAGAGCCATCTAGCGATAAAATGCCATACAGTTCTTATGTGCACATGTTTGGCGTGCTTGAAGGTAAGTAAATGGTTTTTCTGTTTGCTCTAGCATTTGTGAAAATATAGCCATCCATTGGCATAATACTTTTTTTTATTCTTAGAACACTTCTTCTTAGAACAAGAAGACGAGAAGATATGGATAATCAAACTAGGGATTTTCTTGATACTTTGGACATGACCAGTCTCGCGGGAAAATTTACTGGTAAGCTTGCTAATTCCGTTACTATGCGCAACTCTTATTATATTTCGCCGTTAAAGGTTTTATCTAGTTATTTGATGTTATCCTCAGGTTGGATTTTGTGTTTTTAACCCTTGTTTTCTCGAAAATAATTCCGGTCAATTTCACAGGCCAACAAAAAAAAACTTTTTTTTTGGTGCCGGGAGTTTTTGAGCTGATATTAACAATATTAGAGGTGCTGAATCCAAATATGATATCCGTTTTTATGTAACAGCTCTACTTTTTTAGATACGGCGCATTTTATGGTTATATTCTTTCAAATTTTTGATATATTTCAGAAAATATTTTTCAAATTTAAATCAATCTATAAATAAACTAATTCATAATCACTCTGCAGTATTTACTTTGAAAATCACCTTTATACCTTTGAGAAAGGGGTTGGGGAGGATTTGGCGTGTTTGAAGAAGGGGGAGACAGGCGTACAGAGCGGAGGCAGTGGGAAAAGATACAACTAAGGGATGTGGGAAACCCACGGTGGAAAAGGACCCTAGTCATAACTGTAGAATAACGACACGTGGGAAGAATCACAGATAAGTGGAGAAGAGTAAAAAAGGGGGTATAGGGTAAAGAGAGAGTGTCTTTGAAAATGGAGAGGCGGGAGTAAGTAAGCAGTAAGGGGATTTCCGAAAACAAATGGTCAAATTCTCAAAGTTTTTGTAAAGCAGCCTCTAAAAATGAGCTAAATTCGAAGAAGCTGTGTCAATCATTGTGATGTGTTTTGTTACATTTGTGGGGAATATACTTTAAAAGAAAATAGGAAAAACATTACAGATTTTGTGAAACGTGCATACCTAGGATATTTTGGTGTTCAGCTTGGTAACCAAGGTAAAAAGTAGGCACCGCATGTTGTGTGTAAAACATGCACAGAACATCAGCGGTATTGAACTACAGGAAAAAGGAAAAGTTTAAAGTTTGGTGTGACAATGGTTTGGAGAGAACCTACAAACCATATTGACGACTGTTATTTTTGCATGGTAAATGCTTCGGGAATTAATCGAAACAATCGCCACAAATGGAAATATACAGATTTGCTTTCAGCTAGACACCCAGTACCCCATTCAGAAGAAATCCCGATCCTAATATTTCAGACATTACGAGATGTATGTGAGGATAAATATGAGCCATGTGAACACATTCCTGATTCTATTGACGATAGTGACAGTGATTACGAGGCAGTATCAACAAATCCTCAACTATTTAATCAAGATGAACTAAGCGACCTTGTTAGAGAATTGAACTTACCGAAGGAAGCATCTGAACTACTAGCTTCAAGGATGCATGAAAAGAATTTAATGGAACAAGGTACAAAAATTAATTTTTATCCCACAATTGAAAAGGATCTGCTACCCCTCTTTACTCAAGAAGACAATCTTACATTTTGTTTAGACGTTAGAGGTCTTCTGAAAGGAATGGGACTACCGCAATATGAAGCTTGTGATTCGCGTTTGTTCATTGATAGCTCCAAGCGTATTTTAAAATGTGTTCTTCACAATGTTAACAAGTTTGGCTCAATACCAATCGCTCATTCAACTGAAATGAAAGAAGAATATGATACAATGGTATTGGCCTTACAGAAGATAAAATACTAGGGACATCGCTAGGTGATTTGTGTAGATTTAAAATTGGTGAACTTTCTTCTTGGGCAGCAATTTAGCAACACAAAATATCCTTGTTTCTGGTGCCTCTGTGCTAGCAGGGACAGACAAACCACTGGATTAAGAAGGAGTGGTCAAAGAGAGAAAACTTAATTATTGGGTAAAAACATTATTGCTGAGTCTTTGGTGAACGGGAGAAAATCACCTTACCGTCCCTTCACGTTAAACTAGGCTTAATGAAGCAATTTGTCAAGGTTCTTGACAAGGATGGACCATGCTTCGGCTACTTTAGAATAAAAATGGCGCAGATAAGTATAGAAAAACTTAAAGCTGGTAGTTTTGATGGGCCACAAATCAGACAACTTACAAAGGATCCTGCTTTTGTCAAGCCATTGAATGAGATTGAAAAAAACAGTTGGCTTTCATTTGTTTAGGTAATAAAATTTTTTCTGGGAAATCACAAGCGAGATAAATTATATTGAGCTGGTAAACAATATGCTCTCCAACTTTAAACCACTTGGTTGTAATATTAGCATAAAAGTTCACTATGCACAGTCACTTAGACTGTTTTCCTGAAAATTTAGGCGACACAAGTGAAAAACAAGGCGAATGATTTCACCAGGAAATCAAAACAATGTAAGATCGCTACCAAGGAAGATGGAATAAACATATGATTGCAGATTACTGCTGGTGCTTAAAACGAGACTGTTTTAACAAAGTGCACGCAAGAAAATCGCGCAAAAGGAGCTTCCGTAGTCTTGAGTGACGTTTTTACGTCTTTTTTTTCTTTAAATTGTTTTATTTCAGTAAAAAACGTTACTATTTGTATTCAATTGTATTGTAAAACTATTGTAATTGTAGGTAATTTAACATTCCTATAAATAAATCAAGTCTTTATATTTTGTGGGTTTTATCATTTATGTAATATCATCATATTGAACATTTTTTTACGTAAATAACAACATATCTGTATCTGGAAAACTAGAGCTGATAGGAAAAAACTAATATCATATTTGGATTCAGCACCCCAATTATACTTAGAATCAGCTTTAAAACCTCCGGCACCAAAACCACTGTTGACCTGTGTTTTCAACGACTGCCATATAAATTATGGTTTTTGTTACTAAATGAATGAATACATTTTAGCTTGCATTTAGTACATGTGTAGCACTATTACTAAATGATACATTGGAATTCTCAATTAATCCATTAAGGAAAATTTTCAAGCAGTTTTCCACAAATTCAATATCCACTAAATGTGTGTCAACTCGAGGATCATCACCAGAAGCCAGACTCTCATGAAAGATGTGATATCATGTGACTCAAAAAAGGCTATAATGAGATAAAAATTTGTGAAAAAGTACTTGATAGTTATCATTTGGATATGGATTTCATTATCAATGATAATTTCATGCAAACTATAGCCTGAGTATCACTACGCAAGGTGAAATGCAGACACTTGTATACTAATTATTCAAGGCCTGTACTCTAAATGCATACAATATCATGCGTATGAGCTGCAATTCAGAACTGTGTATCGCGAAATTTAGAACTCAGGTCGATATAGACCTTTTCTGCCCGTAATCGAAGCTGTGTAACATATCACAGAATTTTATCTATAATTTTTCTCCTGATATACTAACTCTTGATGTTTACACGTGCAAAAAATGGTTGCTGATTTATCTAATGCATTAATGGCTTATGCTAAGAGTAGGAAGTTGCTGTCTTTTCATGTATAACCTAGGCAACTAACTGTAAAAGAGGAACCAATAAACGAAACACGTATTTAATGGTTTAGAGATTTTAAGTATGGTCAATAAGACTATTTAGCAAGAGTATTACCTTTCTTTGATCATCATTCATTCATTAAACAGCATTCTTTCTTTGATCTCAGAAATAATTAAAAATGGAATCTTAAATAAGCTCTTTTTCCAGCATGAGTATTTTTAATGGCATAGTTATTTCTTTTTGCAGATGAATACATTAACTATACAAACCTAATGATGTTGACGAGAGAGGACGTTGAATGTCAAGTGCCTCCCATTGGGCCTTCAGAAAAAGTAAATGAAAGGTGATAAAATACTTCATGTTCGGAAGCACGAAGGTAGTATCATTTTAAAAGGATATAGACTATCATTTATTATTTGAATTGACCTTAATGTATTTATGAATTTTGTGACAATTGAAAATCTTTCATCTCTTGAAAATCATTTTATATATGTACGTGACTATAAATCATCAAAAATCTATTGTGAGTGTGTAAGGCAACTGATTTTTTCTGCCCCTTGCCAAGATTTGCCACATGTCAAATTTGAATATGCTCGCGATACAGTGATGGCTACAGTAAAAATTATGTTTTCTAAGAAATTTTGAGGGACTACGATGTTTGTGTACACATACGTCTTCATTTATGTTTAGCCTCTAACAAGTGTCCTAAGCAAAATATGCGTTACACGTGCTCATACGTTGCCTCCAGTATTACATTAATTAGATGTATTTTAAATATCTTGGGTAATTTTATGTGATAGACATCGGAAAATTAGTGAAACATCCAGCTCTAATGTTTATAGCATTCTAATCATTGTTCAAAATTTATACCATGGAATTTGGACTACCACTTATTAAATTTGTACTTACATTTTGCAGAATTTTCATCTTCCTGATATCTATTCCCGATATTTGGCTGTTGATATGTGTATATGTCGAAACAGGGGTTGGAATGACCGGGTTTTTGGGAAGTTGTTATCTATTATGTTATTCACTTCTCCCTGAAGTTATAGGAGGTAAATATTCCACTTAAGAAAGAAAAGGACTCTTTTGAATTACATTAACTAGAGGTGACATAAAATAGGGAGTCTAAAAATGCAAACAAAAATAACAGGCTACCTGAGAACAGAATCGGCACAACTTTTGCCTATTAAACCACACTTTCAAAGAAAACGAAAACGAACACACACAACTTCAAACCATTTGAATGTACAAGAAGCACTGAAAAACCTCATCTTCGGCACATGAATCCAAAGTACGCACAGTTAATTCCTTGAAAATCGTGTGTGAACTCATTTCACTCCGTTCTTCTCGAGAATCTTGCCGTTACTAGAAGGACGATTCAAGAGAGATAGTCCACTAATGCCATGGTCCACTAAGACTGATTCAGCTGAGGGACGAAATTGAGGTCAAAAAAATGCATTTAAGTAAACAAGAGACGTCACGGTCCATCTCCTTGAGAGCCTAATATTAATGTGTGGTAAACTCACGAGACACTAATGGGTCTCATAGGTCCCATGCGGATATAAATGACCACGCCTGGAGCAATCACGTCTTAAGTAGTCACGCCTTCGTCATAGTTGCCATGATGAAAAAGAAAATAAATTCCGGATATTAAAAGTAGAAAACATTTAGCCACAGATGGAAGCAGTTAGAATACCCGCTCTCATATGAGCTCTTCGAAGCCACTTAAATCATGCCCAAGTGGAAATGTAAGATAAAAGTCCCCCGTTAGGGGAGTGCGTCACAGGAGAACAATGTAGATTTTTTTAAGTTGATGAACATGAAATTAGTAAAAGGACGGCTAGAAGGTGAGGGGCACTTATACTTCTATGTCTCGCCACTAAACACCTCATTATTAGGAAATATCTTTTTAGCCCTCCTTTCTCATTGTACAAATAGAAAAAATACAAAAACTCTTAGGTCTTTAACATCCTTGTGGAAGGCATAAATTGTATGCATAGGTATGGAAATGAGGCTGATGCAGAGGTTGGCAAGTAGAGAATTCTTTTTTCTCTCTTTGGAATTCTTGAAGATAATTTGGGGTTAAATGACTTATTGGGCTTTGTTACTACAGTTTAAAGCCAATTATTTCTGTCATTGATGTAAAAGTCAAAAGCAAGTCACACATATTTGCAGGAGAGGAAGGAAAGTGTACGGAATATTGATAGCTGTGATAATGAAGATGTCTTGGCAGGATTGATAAATCTGGCATTGTAGAATGTTCTGTTTGGAAAAATGTGGAAAATTTTCTTGAGTACTTGTGGCATATGTATGTTTTTTTTAAATTTCTTTATAAAAAGTTTCTTCCATTTTTTAATAAAGGCGTATATTAAAATATCATTGTTATCTTTTATTATATAACCTACATACAATATTTAACTGGTGTCACTAGTAATAATAATTATAATATCCGCTAAAATATTACCCATTCATTAAACGCTACGGCAACAATTTCGCAAAGCTGCGGCATCCAATATAGATGGGCATAAGACGCAACGACGCTGGCTGAGGTATCCAACGATTTGGTTGTCACAGTCATCTCTTACCCAGCCATTTAAAATGGCTGCCTCATCCAACTAATTGGATGGCGCCCCAGCATCCATTTAAATTGGGTGTGGGATCCAACTCTTGGATATCACAACCAATTTTTTCTTTCAGTGTGGAACTTGAAACGTGTTTAAAATATATTTCGCATTAAAAATGGAATACTAAAAAAACAGGCTTTTGAAATAATATTCTTTCGAACTTGCCTCATCAAGATCACAGAGTGTACGGAAGATTTGGTCTTCTCCCTAAATGAAATGAAAAAAATATTCAATAATGCGTCCCTATCCCCACCCAGTACTTCATAAGGGAAATAGGGAACCCAACCTCGAATGCTGATTATATGTTGAAGATTGACGTTTATGGCTCACTATATTTTAATTTTGTTCACCACAATGATTCTTTCACGATTGACTTCTCCGTCATTCAAATGCCTTCGATACACTCTAGCGCCTTAACTACGAAAAGGTTTCTCTACTATCAGTACACATGGTAACTAGAGCCACATCTGGCCATCGAGTGGATATGTACTTCGTTCAAATACGGCATACAAACCACGAAGTTATACCCATAGGTTGATGATTTGTAAATATTTGAATAAATCTCGGCGATCGCATTCTAAACGCAGAAATGTTAATTTTAAAATTCACAGTGAATGTTTTTCTCTGCTTGAGCATCAAGTTTACCGTGACTATCAGAAGGGTTTTTTCTACGTAACGTCGTAACTTATGGACGATCGAGAAAATATACCAAGTCTCTTCCTTCCATTACCTCAACGTCTGGAAAGATAAAGGTCGTTTCTCCATTGAGAAACGGGACAAAGAGGACGGAGATAGCGCAAGGTCTAGAATGAAGTACATATGTCTCATGTATGTACGGCGATATATTTCAGGAGGCGAGCAGAAACTCTTGGCTACATTTCAAGGTTTTCATCGGTTTGGAGACGTTTTACAACACCAACATCACGACGAAAGAGGGCAGACTCTTAAACAGACCAGTTATTAAGGAGGATAGTACAGTCTGAAGGGCAAGATGAAGCTAAAGAATGTACGGAAATGCATTTTCAACTAATCGGTTGAGACCCAACTGCGTTAGCCAACAACCACGCTTTTAAAATGCATTCTTAAAGTTCGCCGCTATTTTATGCAGCACGAGAATATTATGGAAACATTAAATTCAAGCTACATCATGGTAAAAGAGTTTAAAAATACTCATTCAGTTCCTTCCATTATCTTGATTACGCGTTACCATCGGTGAAGTATCTTCCACAGTTATACAGAGTACCCATTTCATGGTGCAGTTAAAAAAGCCCTTATTTTTCCAAATTTCATGCCTATAGTACCCTTTCTCTAACGAATGCCCCATGCAATAGGCTCTAAGTTTTATAGACTCACAGAAATCGTATTTCCGAGTTTTCCTCGGACCCAGAAAAACAAAATCCGTTTCGTCTTGTTTAAGATCTTAACGCATAGATAACTGAAGCGGGCTACAGGAACCATTCATTACTACGCTATTCCGTGCATCTTCCGAATTGTTCTTTCAATATCTTGCCTCCTCCAGTAAATAAGCTGCAACCTTTTTTTACTAGATCAAAACTCAAATAAAATCGATATTATTTCGTCCACGGAAATAACGCTCAAAAATATTTAACAGTGCTATTTTATTAATTAAAAGGCAATCTGAGAAATTTAAGCACTCCGGCTGCTATACTATCCCCAACAATAAAGGGGTCGCGTTATTTTCGCTCCATTGGATGGTTTTTGCCTTTTTTCCTCACGTATAACTGGTTTAAAGCTTAATGCTGTAATCTTGAATATTTCAGGGTGGATATAGTCTAACCACGCAAAAATTAAACTATATTAGAGCCATAGATATTGTAGAAGATATAAAATAAAGAGGTGAAATTTTCATATATGGGACACAGTAAAATGTTCATGAGAGACTACTTCAACATGTGCGAAAAATTCCACAGAGAAGAAATAATTCGCCTTGACCGTGATTCGAACCCGGATTCCCCGATTTCCGGTCGAGTGCTTTAGACAGTTATTTTGAGAGTTTACACGTGATATTGTTCAAAATGCGCATTCTCAGAGTAAATCTGTTATATGCTGCATTGCGTTTGATTTATAAAAAACATTTTTTAATTTATCTTAATTTAAAATTATTTAAGACTTTATTATTTACTAAATTATTTAAGTATTTAAGACCACTAATTACGTGCTCAATTCAACCCATATTTCTCAAAATTTTACACTGTTTCTTGAGGAAGATAAAATTACGTGATACTTGCCAGCCCCCCACATCCCCCATTTTCTCCCACGTTAGATTGTTCAAAATACGTATTTTCAGTGCAAATCTGTTACTCTATGATTCATTGAGTTGGATTTATAAAAAAATTTATTAATCATCTTTATTTAAAATTAGTTAAGACTAGTATTTTTTTAAGGCTCTTTAAGTGCTCAATTCGACCCAGATGTCTCAAAATCACTGTTTCTTGCGGAAAATAAAATTACGTGGTTCTTGCCAGGCCCCCCCAATTCCCCCTCGTGAGATTGAGTAAAAATCAGCTTGACCCCCTTGTCCCCCTCTAAACGCCTCACGTAAACTGCGTGTTCTTTTGTGCTGTACAGTTTAATGGTGAAATATGTAGCTGCCACAATAATTATGATCAAGTAGAAAATTTCCACTCTTTATAAAATGAGAAGTCTTGAAATGTAATTTTTCCCGGGAGTAGCTGTGGGTCAAAAAGGGTTACATTCTCCTTCTCTCCCAGTCACTAATCCGAAATAATTAGTGAGACACTTATTCATCGTTATGTTACATCAGTCCACTATTCGTGTTTCCACAATCATCAGCTGAAAAATCCGTCTTTCTGCACTTAAAATCATCGATGGGGCCATTAATTATCCAGTCGTAAGAATAGTTACAATTTAATTTCGAACGAACGCAGGAGCCTTCCGCCTCCCGGCTGCTCCCTTAGGGGCCGAGAATTATGCGCATTCAAGTTAGTCATAGTCGACGTACCCTTTATCACCGTTTCGTGACTCACAACATGCTCAGTATATACATTTAATCAGGTCAGGGGCGGTCTGGGGTGACTAGGGGCCCTCGACAGGGACTCATAATCGGGGCCCCCTTAATAGGAGATTCGTGGGTGCTCCCCCGGAAACTTTTTTGAAAAAGGCCCGTAAATGGATTTTGGCGCTATTCTGACTCTTAAAAACTAGATAAAAGTTAGTAAACAATAGCAATTCCTTAATAAAAATACTACGAAAAGTGAGCATGTCACATGTTATATAATTAAGCAATGTATTATGGTTCTATTACCTTTTTTTCCTTGAAACTGCGCTTACGTCTAAAAAAAAATCTCTGGAATAACCTTTTCGAATTACCTTATCAAAAAAGCATCAGTTTCTCCTTTATCTTCAGACACCTTTATTTTATTTCTTTAGTAAATTTTTTACATGCATACACTGTAAAGCAACGAATGAAAACGTAGAATTTTTAATTTAAAAAATGCTTTTTAATTCTTCGTTGAAATAATGAAAAATACTTTGGTTCAAGTAATTTGAGTCTTACTTTATTATACTTTTCACATATGCTTCACGATAGACGCGAGCGTTTTGGGGCCACCCAAAAGGTGGGCGATTGCCAACCTGCCCAGACCGCCTCTGAATCAGGCAGAATTCCTTAATCATAAACGGGGGGATTCGGGGCCCTCGGCAGGGGTTTACGATAGGGTCCTCCTCACCTGGGGGATTCGGTGGTCCTGCCCCGGAAAGTTTTAGGAAATGGCGTGCTCAGAAATCGATTTTGACGATATTCTTGCTTTTAAGAATTAGATAAAAGTCAATAAAGAATAGAAATTTCGCAAGAAAAAAGTACCAAGAAAAGTGTTTCAAAAAGAATTTTGCAGCTCATAAAATTTAATGGTGTATTATGGTTCTATTATCAATTTAGTTAATATGTCCCCTGAAACCTTAAAAATAACATTTTCGAATAACCCTTTCAAAAAAGCATCAGGTTGTCTATCTCCTTACAATTTTATTAATTTAAAAAAATAATCTTCTTACATTGAATATGTTGTAAGTAAAGCAACTAATGAAAGCATAGAGTTTTTTAATTGCAAACAAATAGTTCAAGCAATCAGTTTTTTATGGATACATCTTTTAACATACGGTTCACGATAGGCGCGAACGTTGTGAAGGACCCCCTAAGCTCGGGGCCCTTGGCATTGTCCACCAGCTGAACTGGCCAGACCTCCCCAGACCATAAATATCGCGGTCTCCATTCGAATTGAAGGAAACGGAAAGTGAGGAGATGATGGGATTGAAGTGATCGCAGAAACAGCCTATCCAGAGATGTTTCTTTCCACCACTAGATGGCTGAGGGAGGTAACATTTCGAAGCACAGACTCCCGCCAGGCAGACATGTCACGCCACTCTACACGGAGGAAAAAATTCATACTCCTTGCAGTCAAGAAATGCGACGTGGAGATTTGAAATTCGACTCGCGGTAAAGTGCTTTAAGGCCGTTTTACAATCAACACGTAATCGCACTTTCTGAAGCGTGCAGGTACGATGGCGCAGACAAAATGAGTCGTGTAGAGCGGTGAAATACTAAAACGCATGCGAAAATGTATAGAGTTGCGTGTACAAATATCCCCTGTTCGTGCATTCCCGTAATTGCAAGCCAAAACCGTTTTACACGGAGCACGTACTTGCTCAATCTGACGTGTGTACGAAGGCGCAGTCAAACTTGCGTCGTGTAAAGCGGTGAATTGCCAGAACACATGCGAGAATGAGTGTACGTGAGATGGAAAAATAGCCCCAATTATCTATTTTTGTTCGTGAATTCGCGCAATTCCACGCCATTTTAGAAAGTAATTCAGTTCTATCCTGCGCCCTTCCGTGTCCCGTGTAAAACGGCCTTAATGATAAATTAATGCAGTCCTATCCTGCGCAATTAAGTGCCTTGTGTAAAACGGCCTTAATGCTTGATTGCATGGCAAACTAGTTAGCCGCCGGCGATTCAAAAAAACAATTTTCCACTGCAAATGAAAATTACACCAAGTAAAAAAATTATGAATCGCGATCACATAAAATATTGATCTGGATAATGTCGCTTCAAATATGATACCACCTACTCGTAAAACAATCTACTACTTAACAATCTCATATTGGACTTCACCAATAAGTACAAAGAGGTCTACAAAAAAATCATTACTATTCTCGAGAATAATCGATGAAATTGGAACAAACTGTTGCAGTTTTACGTTTCATACGAAGATAAAACAAAAGACGTGGAAGACACACACATACAAGATTGCTTATTACTGTCTACTACAATATAGAAAAGTAATAATGACAGTAAATATAACTGAATCTCTTTTCTAATCTACAATACTTTCTCAGCCTAAGGGTGCGATTCATAGACGACACTGAAATTGCTCACTTTACAAAGTCTCACTTTACGGTAAAGTGAGACTTTAGCTAAAGTTCGTTGCAGAGTCGTTTCAAGGATCTCACTTTATAAAGTGGCACTTTAGCTCCTAAAGTCTCGATCATGCATTGAAATTTTGAGTGTTGGCAATGAACGCTGCGAAAAAGTGAAGAAAAAGATGACACACGATATTAAATGCGTACTTGTTTACATGTTTCTGGCGACTGGGTTTTCATGTTGTATTCTGCTAAGGTTTTATTAAGCTGCATTTTCTCGTTTTCTCATATTATGAGCAAATGTAAATGAATACTGCGTCATTGAAAGCTTTTCTCCACTAGCTTTATTGTACGTTAATGACTGATTTGGCTGAATAAAAGCTCGCTTTTAATTAGCTTCGTGCATTGGTAATGCCCTTCGATGTTTCTAGAGAAGTAAATATTCAAATGATGATATTTTCACGACATTTTATGATCATTTTCTATGATTAACTGCAAACGGTTGTTTGGACTATATGTTAGTCGAAGTTTGATGGTGTAGGTTCATTGAAGGTGGGTGAAATAGTGAAATTCTCTCGCGTTAACTTGAAACTGTACCAATTAATTTGAAGATTTACCGATCAGTGGTTGTCTCAGTTGGACGTATATTATGAATGAGGTATGGGCGTTTGTTGAATTCTTTTGAGCTTACCAGTATTTTAATTCTTGGAATGTTAACCTAAGGGGTTATATATATTATAGAGAAATGTACTTTCAATAATACCTACATCATCAAAACCAATGAATGAATGGCCACGCAATGAAACATTTTGAATGTGAAAATGGATTTATATCAATAAATATCTCTTTGTCTACTTCAAATGATGCCTCGACATGTGAATACCTAACCCGAGTATCCATTCACGAATTTCGTAGTAAAAAATTTCAATGAAGTCTGTGATGCTGTGTAAATAAAATTTCATAACAATCCTACATCCTCGAGAAAACATCGCTTTGCTGCAGATAATATGATTATGAAGGAAAGTGTGTTTTACTTTTTATTGCTGCCTTTCATGACGAGATCTTATATCATCATTATAAACATTCAAATGCATAGACGAAAAACGAATCAGAAACTCGACTCTATAGTTTCAAAATCACAGAAACATGTTAAACGCGATATGGAGGCATACGGCAAGAGTACATTAAGCAAATATTGAATGAAAACGCTTAAAATACAATGCAAGGTATAGAAGCTAGCATTTGGCTGGCCAAACGACATGAAAATCAAGTCTTTGCGTACGAAGGCTATTGACGCCAATGTAAACAGAATTTTGCTATCATATTCAAGTATCTTTAAGGAAAATTCTAGAATATGAACGTATAAATAACCTAAGAACTTAACAATTAACTTGTATATAAAATCAACATAAATTATGCCAACCTGTTCAACCACTTACTGTGTTGTAATTATCACACGACCGATAGAGTTAAATTTCAAAATATAAGAATTGGGTCATCTCCATGAATACCGACTCGATATATATTCAGGGAAAAGACATATATTACTTGTCTGGTTATTTCTTGAAACGCGCCAGTTTGCTGCTGTGTTCTCACCAAAAAATTAGTTCATATTCATTTCCGTAACCCAAATATCTTCATATTTCAACTTCAATAACAGCCGGTGCAGCCATATTTATTCATCCGTAAAGGACACTTTAGCCCTAAAGTGAGCTCCGGTTGGGCACTTTACGGTAAAGTGACGATTCGGCCATTTTTCCTCTAAAGTGGCGTTTATGAAACGGAAAAAACAGACTTTAGCCCGGCTAAAGTATACTTTAGCCTAAAGTGCCGTCTATGAATCGCACCCTAAGATCAATTACCTCGGTCTCTATCGCAAGAAGGGTAAAAATACGAACTACAAAAGCAATTCATGAGAAAATCTCAGAGCACAATCACAAGTAATATAATAAGAAATAGCCACAAAAGACAACGCTATTATGAATGAATCGATGCCAACATTCGATTATTCTATATGACCCTCATCCTTGTAAACCACATCACAAAAGTCGCTCCGTTAAGGGGGTGAGTTGAAAATCGAAATAAGTTCAAAATGAATAAGTCCCACGATAACTCGTGATTCGCAGTTGATATATTTCGGGTCTCAAGCCAATTTAATAGATCATTAGATTTTCTCCAAACCGGTAAGCTAATATTGTCACATGGCAACAAAATAAAACCAGATACTATCGAAAAACAATAAGGAAAGAGTGAAAGAGAAAAATAATAATCGGGAAGAGGATACTATTCCCGAAGCCTTTCCATACATAATCTAAAATAAGAAATAAATGAACCTACTTTATTACCAGTTTGGAGATGCCGATTATCATAGCAAAGGGGTATCATAGCATAGAGGAGGCCCAATTCCATCCCATAGAAGACAGATTTCTGTTGCCACTTAGGTCGCATTTAAATCGGTTTTCAAAAATGTCCGCGACGCGGTGATGAGTGCAATGCGATCCACTTTTTCCAATATTTTGCATTTTAATGTTTTTAATTGCGAGAAATAACATTGAAAAGTTATGAATTTCAAAAATAATATCATCATGAATGTACATATCGGTTGACACCCCTAATTATTCCTTATTTCCCCGTGAAACTCGGATCACTTTGCCCGTCAGCGACGCGAATGGCGACTTCTCTAAACCCATTTAAATGCGCGGTGATTGACAACATAATTAGGGGTCGAATTGAGGATCCTCTTTTGTAATATCTGATCATGGCCTTGGGTTTCAGGGTTCAGTGGATACAGAAGAACCATGGCAAAACTTTAACTTACCGATTTTTGAGGATAAATCAAAGGTACCAGTTCGGTTGTACGGGGTACAAATCGCGCGAAAGAGGAGGGAACTCACCAGTGACGGATACATGTGGGGGGCGCAGATTTTTTAGGATATATCAAAGGTTTCAGTTTGGTAATGCAGGGCTGCACGCATTACCGAGCATTGCAGAACCACAATTGCAACTGTTTTATATCATAAGATAGCATTGTCTTGAATATGCGTATAATCAGTTTAAATA
This sequence comes from Ischnura elegans, assembly GCF_921293095.1. Taxonomy (NCBI): domain Eukaryota; kingdom Metazoa; phylum Arthropoda; class Insecta; order Odonata; family Coenagrionidae; genus Ischnura; species Ischnura elegans. The sequence goes on from NC_060248.1 coordinate 107,046,760, forward strand.
AAACAATCCTAACTTTTGCATATAACTTGATTATTTTTCATTACGATAAAAGTATGGGTAGATCAAAATATCTTTTGCGCCCCCCCCCCCTTGAGTTTTTTCTGTATCCGTTACTGGAACTCACAAGCTTATCAGAGCGTTAGCTGCACAGTCAACATTTTTACCAAGTCTCCATTTTACTTCGAATCCACATAAATAGTTTTTTTTTAAACTAGTATAATTTCAGGAGCAAATTCTAAGTTTCTTCCCGTGAAATAATAACTTGCTCTGTGTCCTCATAACGTTAGTGTGGTGATACCAAAAGTGCTGGAGTAAATGCATCCCAATTAGAATATAAAAAAAGGGTGAGTGCTACGAAATGATTTTGCATTTGCTCGATAATCGCACCGCTCACTGCTATTCATAGCTCTCGATGACTTTCTAAGGTGCATGTCAGGGTTACAAAAAAGCTGAAATTCGACAAGCAACAAGTTCGAAAGTTCGTACACCGTAAGACAGTGCTTCATTTGTAGAATTTTAGCTACCGAAACGCATTCCAACACAATCATTCCACCCATGATACTCAGACATAAGCCCTTATCCTACCCAGTGGAGAAGCCAGGATTTTCGTCCGGGGAAGGGGGCTGCAAACCAGGGGAAAATATTTTAATAACAGGTTACTCATTGTAAGTGAAGAGTTATAAGTATTTTAACGCTTTTCATAATCGAAAAATACTTCATTTGTCAAAGATATCTTTCGTTCATTCATGATTTTTTAATATTTCCTTTTCATTTTCAGGAAAGCAATTGTGTTTTTACATTAGTGAGGGGGTCCGGACCTCCCCTCTCACTAAGCCACTGATCCTACCCCCACCAAAAAAATTCCGATTTTAAAAAACTAAAAATGAGGAATCATGTTTAACCAAAAATGAAACAAATGCCGAATTATATTACCCACTTTTCCGTGAGAGGTGCCGGAACGGTTTTCCGGCCGAAATTAAGCACTACCATCACATCATATGATAAAGACAGTGCAGATGCCACGGCTGCGATTCAATTTCCGCAGTATTAATGGGAGTTTGTGTGGTACAAGTTTTCAAGATTCGAACTCATCGATTTTTTTAAAGGTGCAAGCTCTGAATGAAGACCTTAAATTGGGCTACCAGAAATGCACCAAACAAAATAACCTTTCACCTCCACCTAGGCCGTTAGCTAGGAAAACATTCCTAGCTAACGGCCCAGATTGAGTGAACATAGTTCAATGAAGCCATAACGAATTTTGAATAGAAGTATTAAAAGGTTATCTCGATGGTCTTCCATTACGAAAGTCACAAAACAAAAGGGAAAACTACATTTTACACCAAAATGTCGTGGAGAATAAGGACTCGCAAAAAAATGTTCTCAATCATTTTCAAGTTTCAAATAACGGTCGCCGATATTATACACGTAAAATCAAAAATACATGCCTGTCGATAGCAGACCATCCGACTAGTCGTCGTCGGTTCGTGCCAGTCTTCTCCTCAATCTCCCTGCGTGCTCTAATCAGTATTCAATCCGTATCAGAGTCAATGACCCTCAGCTTTCGGATGCCTCCCACGAAAACCACACAGAGAAGGCACCAACACAGCTCTTAGCGGGCCGATGTACGAAAGAGAGCTTCATTCACTTCTAAAGTCAAAACGTAGAAGAACAAGAGAAGAACAACACGAGGCTAAACCAGAGGAAATATAAGAGAGAAGTATACCGAATAAATATATATAGCCGTGGTAAATTTTCACTTTGAATTTCACCTCACTTGTACATCTTCATTCAGCATGAATTTACACCAAGTGAAATCCGAACCGATCGATTTCACGAGAAATATACACATAAGGTCTATTATAATATTCTGGGTGTTTTAGGAGGAACCTACAATACTTCAGGAGGCACAGAGCAGGGGAGACAATTTAAAACATTTTTCGTCCATTAGCGAAAATATCTACAAATGCAACTTTCTGAAACAATCTCAAAATGAAGGAGATTTCGCAATCGTATTATTGATATTCGCTCAAAACTTTCGTTTAATTAAGCTCAAATATTAATTGTTTCAGAAAATCATAATCGCCCATTTTAGTCCAACCTTAATTTATTCATATCCTTAAAAATCCAGAGTATTAAATAAAATGTTGAAAACGCTGGATACCCAAGAAAAACCGTATCCATGGTGACTGTGAATGGTATCCAAAACATTGCTTGGGTTGCCATAGCTCAATAACTAAGGAGTTGCGACCCCATGCTCATAGGACAAAAAATACTTAAAATTATCTCCCCTACCACCTCCTAAAGTATCGCAAATTCCACCTTGGTGCGAGGCTATAAGCGCCGCTATGATGCAGGCTGCTACCAGGTATCAGAGTACCCTGCTAGCAGGTAGCGCTTGGCTTAAATAAGGATTATTAATACCCTATCAAACGAAGGAAACTTTCCGACCTTAGGCAATTTTAGTAGGTGATTATAAAGAGATGTTTCCCTGAGCTCTCTGCCTCATGCATGCATTGGTAATATCAGAGGATGTAAAACTCCTGACAACTCGTATAGCATCTAGGTCCATGTGAAGTCACGTGGAGAGGCATCGCATGGGCGCCTATGTGGCCTTTTTCAAATGAGGTTAAAATTGACCATGAACATTATTATAAACTGGGATTCCTAAAACCAAATAATTTGTATACACTAATGGTGGGTGACGAATCGAAATCAATGCCTTTCGCTTTCTTTGATGAAGGAAACTACCCTATTTTCTCAATCGCAAAAGCAAGCTATTTTTTCACACGTAATTTACTCTTCAATAAGGACGTCGAAGCAAAGAGGAAAGCCTTCTCTCCTATGGTATCAGCCTCAGTCCACGCGACGTAAGTGGGTACGCGGTACAGCGAATTTAAGCCTCAAATTACGAAATAATAGTCGATGAATCATCAAGCGAAAGTTACTTCCATTGCTGTAGGGAAGACCACACCCATATGCTAGAAGGGACGCATAATCGCAGATAGGAAAATGACCCTCAATACTCAGTTCACCTCTTGTTTTCCAGACAAGAAACGAGGCAGAGGGAAGTTTTTATTCGGAACTTTCAATGCTACGCATTTCAGTGTCAGGGATATAGGAAACTTTCACCGCATGCCAGAAGGTCTAATCTGTAAGGTCTATTCGACGCAGCCAAATAAAATGTACTTACTATCCGACGCTTTCCTAATTAGCTAAAACCAAGGTAATACCTTCTAAGCTAAACCTTCACACTGCTGGTATATTTTCAGCTTTTGATGGCTTGTTCAAAAGTTGAATCGGCGCACATTGGAGCATCAGAAAAGATATATTCCAATATAAAAATTAAAATATGGAGCCCGTAATTTCAATCTGTCGACATCAGACTTAACCATACCTTAATACTCTATTTTTTTACAACAGAACCTAAGTTATAAAAATAAAACATGCACGCTGAACTAGATGGAAACAAGCTAGCGTAAGTCACATGGCTCATCGATAAAGCAAAAGGTCGTAAAATAAAATATTTTCTAGGACATGAGTGAAGTACTGAGCACTGCTGATTATAATTAGACACACTTAAAGGCAAAAGCACGATATCCAAATTAAGAGTGCTTTTAAAATTTCCATTCCAGGGGAGGAGAAAAAAAGCATTCCTATTATCCTTTCAAAAGGTAAGAATGGAATGGTGTACGGTCGATAATTTCGAGGCATAAACCATTTCGAGCTGAAAAATAAAGACCATTCGTGAGCATCTGGAGAGGAAAGCATCAAGTTGCATCTAGCCCTCAGGTGAGTATGATGGCTTCCCAGAGCAGCGGCATAAACAATGGCACAGATATCACGACGTTCCCACGGTAGCAATTTTGACGAGTGCCAACGGAGGGAGTCTGTGTAATAGAACGGAGATGGTATTAATGGAGGGAGCTAGCGCCTATGTACCTTGAGAGGGGAATGAAAGAAAAATGTCTAGCTGCGAGAAGAAAAGTAAAAGAAACCCGAACTTCAGTCCTCGCGAAAGCCCTCTAGATGCGCATTCTGTAAGCGCATAATGGGAGAAGTTGAATAGGAGCGAGGGGTGAGAGAAAGGAATGTAAAGGACTTTATACGCTTATATTATAATGTTAAAGAATATTTGATTGATCGAGCAAGTTACATGTCTCTGGCCTCTCGATGAATCAGCAGAAAACAGCATCTAGTAGCTCAGTGGTGTAGCCAGGGGGGGTCCGGGTAGTCCGAACCCCCCCCCCCCCCCTCCCCCGAAATATAAAAACACAATTATTTTCCTTCGTTAAAGAAAAAAAACATAGAAATCATTAATTTACTAAATGTTTCTTCAACAAATACATTTTTTCGATTATGAAAAGTGTCTCTACTTAGCATCCTTTTTTTTCAAAAATTTCCCCCCCTCCCAAGTGTTGAACCCCCCACCCCCAGTGTTGAACCCCCCCCCCCCCGAACGTAATTCCTGGCTACGCCAACGTAGTAGCTGGTTGCAGTGGCGAATAAACGAGGGTAAACGTAAAACTAGTAAGGTCTCCAATTTTTTTAATCGTTGAATATGATATTCATTTTTGATGGATACATCGTTGGAAAGGTCATGGCTTCAGCTATTTTTCGATGTAGTCACCCAGGCGCTTAATTACTTTCCTCATTCGAACGATGAACTTTTGAATCCGGTCGTCATACCAGCTTCCGTCCGCGTTGTTATGATGGGCTTTGATCTTTCCTTACAAGTTTCGTCATCCGTCGCGAACTTCATTCCTCCTAGGTGTTTCTTCAGGGGGAGCAACATGTGGAAACCACTGTGTGATAGTGCCCAGAAAATCATCCCCTTCTTCAAAATAACGCAAAACTTCTTCAGTGCATTTCCCGCGCTGCCTCGGGTGATCTTTGGTGAGCTGTTTGGGTACCTGGGAGTGGACGTGTGCGCAGCCGAAAAGCAACTTGTACAGCAACTTACGAACGTTTTTAACATCCATACATTTTTCACCGCAAACCTCAATCAATTGGCGATTAATGTCGATTGGTGCCACCTTTTCAATTTTCAAATTTAATCCATTTTACTTAATTGGATAAATATTACTTATAGAATAGTGTAAGGTATCCCTCAGAAAGCTGAAAAATTCACCATTTTGAACCATTCATCTTAAAAAGTTTCTGGGGGAGGGCACTCGCACTTCTCGTATTCCATACCCCTACTTATATTATCCTTCTTGTATATTAGTTGCTACTAGAACCCCCTAGCATCAATTCCTTGCTGCGCGCCTGGCTGGATGCAGTGACGAATTCTATCTTTGTGCCTCCTGTATCATTGGAATGAGCACGAGGCGAAGCAATTTTGAATGAGGACATCCATCGCATAATATTTATAATAAATATAAAACCAAAAAGGTAGTACAACAGTTCTCTGGATGGGAATTAAGATAGCACTTACTAAGGATTAAATGGATACGCAGTCAGTGGCATAGCCAATAGATTTCGGAGCCCTTCCGGGGTGTATGGAAAACACCCCGGGGCAAATGGGGGATCTTTCCCGGAAAATTTTGGAATTTTTGATGTTGAAAACGTGATTTTTAGGAATCAAAAACTGTAATTTTGTACCAATATTTATTGAAGCCATCTTACTCGTTTTTGACGCCTCATTTAAAGTTTCACGGGGGGGTTGTAACCTGGAAAATCCCCCCGTGCCACTGTATGCATCACTACAATAGCTATAAACGCCGGGCGGTATACAAGTTTTAACTCCGTGACGTTACTTATTCCATTCTTATTACTGTCATTTCGAGGGATTTGTATTAGCTCATGGCTGGATATATCGATGCCGGCATGAAGTGCCATGAAAGAATCACCATGGCAAGTATAATTTCCAATGTTCCTGTTTGGTATAGAAGGGGCACTGTACGGTGAGGGTGGCTGACAATGATGAGCCAGTTCTCAGGGAGGCTGCCGGGAAAAAGGACCAAGCGGGATGTCTCTCTCAATTTTCACACCCGACCGATAGAGTGACGCGATTAGCAGACTTTAAAGGTGCGGTACTCTTTCAAAGTGCTCGATGGGCTCACACACATCATGTCTGGGCTGTGGCAGATACATATGCCCCCCCCCCCTTTCGGCGCCCCCCATTGCCGGCCTCGGTGGCTCCGGGTTAAAGTCCCCGACTGCTAACCTAGAGGTCGCGGGTTCGAATCCCACCTGGGTGGTCTGACCACCATCCAGGGCATGGATGTATGTGATTGTCAAACAAGATAATTGTAAGAGAGGACTATCTAGTCCTAAATTCACTTGTGAAATAAAGACGACATTATTATTATTATTATTATTATTATTATTATGTTCTTTAATTTTCTTCAGTTTTCACTGAGTAGCTTTAGTGTTAAGAGCACGGGTTCTCACCAAGGTAACTCTTTACTGTTGAATTGCGTTGAGGAATTTTCTCGTGATATGACAGGTTGAAATTATTACAGCCTTTTGCAGTTTGATGTATGTATTTGGATGGAGGTTGAGTATTTTGAAACTATTTTGTATATGTTTTGGAATGATACCGGTAGCTGAGATGACAATTGGAGCTATATAAACCTGTTCCATATTCCATATTCTTTTTATTTCTATTGCCAATTCTTGGTACTTGTTAATTTTTCCTGTAATTGTCTTTTCGATGTTATGCGACAGTGGCACGGCAATATCAACTATGTAGCAAGTTCTATATTTCTTGTCAATCAACACTATATCTGGTCCATTATTAACTATAGTTTTATCTGTTTGAATAGGCAGATCGTAATAGATTTTAAATGCGCCGTTTTCAAGCACTGTTTCAGGGTGGTACACATAATATGGGGTCTTAGTATCTATTAACTTGTGTTGGTAGGCCAGTTTTTGGTGGATAATTTTTGCGACTTGATTATGTCTACTTAAATATTCTGTATTAGCTAGCATCTTACAGCCAGATATAATGTGCTGGATTGTTTCAGGTACTTGAAAACACCTTCTACATTTGTCATCTGTTATGCTTTTATCACCAAGGATGTACTTTGCAAAATTTTTAGTGCGGATAACCTGGTCTTGTATTGCAAGCATGAATCCTTCGGTTTCTCCATAAAGTTCACCCAATGACAACCATTTTTTTGATGAGATTTTATCAACATATGGTTGATTGAGGTCATTGATGTGTCGTCCATGTAATTCCTTCTGGGCCCATACTTCTACCTTTCTATTTAATAGAACCGCTCCTGTGTTGGTTGCTTCATCGGTCGTGCCATTTTTTAGATTTAATGGTGTTAATTTGTTGTCGGCATATACTATTGATTTGTGAAGCATCGAATTGTTTGATTTATCGTAGAAAAAATGTTTTAGTCCATGAATTTGGTTTTTGAGGAGCTGTTGTAAATCTATTAACCCTCTACCTCCCATATAGCGGGGTAGCGTTAGCCTTTCTATTGCAGCCTTATTATTATTATTATTATTATTATTATTGCCGAGCATCGTAGAACTGCAATTGTAACTGTTTTATATCTTAACATGGCATTGGATGGATTCAATGTGTATGTTTATGATCAGTTTAAATAAGACTTTCTTAAACTTTAGAAGTGCCTTGATTATTTTTTATCACGATAAAAGCAGAGGCACTTACAGATATCATTTGCGCCCCACTCGAGTTTTTTTCTGTGTCTGAGTGAAGAGAATCGTACTTTCTGATGTATCAATTGCACACATTTTTACGGTAAATTCCTTGAAATACTTCATGGAATATTCGGAGTGCAAGAAATACATGAGTGCATACGGTAGCTTTTCTTCGATGCGCCTTATTCCAGGGTTCTGCTTATCTTCAATACCTGCGGGTTTCATGTTCTATAGGTGGAATGGGTCTTGAGAGGCCAAAAATTGTATTATGCAGGGATAATTTCATGGATAAAAAATGAATGACAAAATATGATGATGCTTTACGTATCTGAGTAAAAATGAAAAAAATTGTAACCAAAATTATTTCCTCTGGAAGTTCTCTCATCGGTTAAGTGAAAAAAAATTCACGGCAAGTTGCAGTTGTGCGTGTTGCCTGCCGCTGTCTTAAGTTTCGGTCCAAAGTTTTTTCAACCCCGGCGACGTGATTGAGATTTATGTTCTTCTGGATTTGCTTACGTGGCATCTTTCCGGCCGTCTCACTGGTGTGCCCATGGAATAGGGAGGCAGGAAGTGTATCTTCACCGGAGGACACAACGATGACTTTAATATAAATATCACTTTATTTGTTTCGCATTTGCATTACACTAAATGTTCGTTATGGTCCCGCTTAAGTTACCAGCAGGTGCCAAATTGAACATAATCGATAATTTCATCCATTTTAACTCTTCAGCAGTAACAATAATATGCATGTCAAATACATTACAAAAAAGTTTGTGCCCCAACGTGAATAGCAGTTTCTTATTTCCAGTGAATTCAAATTTACAATCAGGGGTGATCGGGGGCAGTGACGCAGCGAGGGGGTTTGGGGAATAAATCCCCCCCCTCGGATCTCAGAAAATTTTTGAAGTTAAATCCATTTTATTCAATTGGATTAATATTACTTACAGAATAGTGTGAGGATTAATAAAATTTCCCTCAGAAAGCCGTAAAACTCACCATTTGAACCATTTATCTTAAAAAATTTCTAGGGGAGTGTCCCTGCACCTCCCTCTTACCCTGGCAGGCATTCCACACCCCCTAGACCATCCAGTATTAGCTGCGCTTAAAACCCCCCCTAGCCTTAATTCCTAGCTGCGCCTCTGGTCGGTAGTGATTGTGGGCCCTCGGCTAGGCCTCATGATGGGGCCCTCCTTACCGAGGGATTCGAGGGTCCTCCCCCGGAAAAGTTTAGGAAATTGTATGTACGGAAATGGATTTTGATGCTATTCTGACTCTTAAAAACTATTATATAAAAGTAAAAAATAGCAATTTCGTACGAAAAAATACTATGAAATGTGATAATTTCACAGTTTATAAAATTTAATGATGTATTATAGTTCTATTATCCATTTTGTGAATTTGCTCCTTGAAACAGCACTGAAATCTAAAAAAAAATTCTAAAATAAAATAAACCTTTCGAAAAACATCAGGTTCTCTTTTATCTTCTACCACTTTTATGCAATATTTTTACTTTCAGTATGCTGTAAATAAATCAACTAATGAAAACTTAGAATTCAAAAATTACAAAAAAAACTTTCGTTCAAGTAATTTGACTCTCTTTTGTTGGACCTTTAACGATATACGTGAGCGTTGTGGGGGGCCCCTTAGCTCGGGGCCCTAGGCAATGGCCGACAAGCCAACCTGGCCAGACCGCCCCTTTTTACAATGTTTACTTTTTTATTTATTTTATTTAAGGAGTTGCTCACATACAGCATTTCTGCCAATTTATAGTGACGCAGTAACAAACATGAAATTTTAACATAAGAAATCTGAACAAAGAGTACAGGCATAAGATAGTAAAGAACAAAATAGAAGGCACGATGAAATGGGGGTGGAGAGGGAGGTTTATTTATTAGCCGAGGAATGGGACATGGCGAGTTTGACAAATGAGTTTAAGGTCAGAAAAAACGGATCAATATTGTCTGGTAATGAATTGAGCAGGGAGCAAAGGCGGTGTTGGAGTGAGTGGTTAACGAGGGATAGTCTAGGGATAGGCGTATGGAATGTGTACGAGTGGATCGGCAAGGCACTCTGAAATTAATGGAAGAAAGCAAATCAGGACAATCAATGTGTGAATTTAGAATATTGTAAATAAGTTTTAAATCTGTTTTAATCCTTTGCTAGCAGAGATAAGTGATTGATAGAGAAGATAGGAATGAGCTGGTGGACATGTCACGTAAGTGGAGAACTCTGCGTCATACGATTCTGGCGAAGAAGCTGGTTATACTGTCAAGAGAGGTGAGGTTAGAGGGAGCTGCGATGGACCATATGGGAGAGCAATATCCGGTGACTGGAAGGATATATGCCGAGAAGTATGATTTTAGAGCTGTGGGATCGGCTATTTCTGTTTTGCGGTAGAGGAGACCTAAAAGTGACATAGCTTTATTCTTGGTTAAATGAATGTGTTCCGAGAAGTTAAGTTTGGTGTCAGTAATCAATTTTTACAATTTTTCCCGGGAAAATGCTGTGTAGGCGAATCCAGAGGAACAAAGCTCTCAATCTCTAGAAGGGGAGAAGATAGTCGCCGGGGTTAAAAAACTCTTGGACTGATTTAAGACAGAGGCAGGCGACCCGCAGCCCGCACAGCCTCTGGCCGTTAAATTTTTTTAAATCTCTTAGATAATGATAGAGTCTCTCGAGGAAAAGGATGGCTTTCATTCAGCACTGCTAAGATATAAGTTAAAATTGTTTGAGGTTGCTATGTGTTCATAACAATAATGCCAGTAAATTAAATAAAGTAATGTATGTATAACTTCAGAACTAGAGTAATTACTAAAAGTACTGTAAATAACCCCAAAAAGCACACTTATTTTTGTATCCTAGCGAGAATAAAAGTTCCCCATTTCCAATAATTTAAAATTTTAAATGTTTCCTTTTCAATATTCCTCAAGTGATTATTTTACAATGATGTATATTTATTTTCTCTAAACCTCCTCAATAAATGTATTCTTTAAAATTATTTAACAGTTTTTTTAACAAAAACTCTTCATTATCTGCAACCCTTAAGCATATAGGTGCTGCTACTTTTTAAACTACGAGATGGCTGCGCTTATGCCACATAAAAACACCTAAATATGTAGATGGTTTGAAAGGTATTCTAGGATCCGTCATTTGACATCATGTGAAGGCTTTTGAAATATATAATTTCAGTTTAGAATCCACTTATTTCACAAATTTTTAATTTAATTGCACACGAAATAAGATTGATTCACATGAATGGTCTCACCTTCGAAACTCTCGTCAAAAGTTAACACAGCGTCTCAAATTATTTCAAGCTTAATTTTATGATAAAATGTAGTTCAAATGTCTATGAATATCTTATTTTCTGATGAACAGCATTGGAACATTATTTTATAAAGGACGTCAACTTTGCGCGATTTATTTTTTATTTCAAAAACGGTACTTAGTTGGTATTGAATTATGGTTAACAGCTGGCGTGATGTAACTTGTCCCTTATTTTTTTTCGTTCTCGTGGTATTTAAATGCCCAATGTTGATGATGCAATAAGACGACTCTTCCCATAGGATGATAAATCTAGTTATAAGTAATACACAGCTATTATACATAGAGTACAATATTTGCAATGAACACTAGGGCGTACCCAGGATCAAAACTAGGGGGGGGGGGGGTGGCAAGCCATGGTTGTTCAAGTTATAGGTAAGATTTAAGCACAGAAAAGGTGAGTGAAACCAACATTTTAAGGAAACTGTAACAGCTCTTTATTAGTTTTTAAAAATATTTGCTTGAAAAAATATTATTTTCCTTAAAAACATTTGCGATTTTTGCTTGTAGGGGGGGGGGGGGGCAGCTGTCCCCTCCTGCCCCTCGCTGGGTACCCCCATGAACGAGCATGATTATATTCCAGCCGGAAATCACTGAGCATCTCAAATAAGTCAGTAAGTGGTTTCCATGCATCGATTAAAATAAGCTCACGAAGCGTACTGAATTAATTCTGCAGATTATGAATAAGTTTTACAACCTTCCTGCGGGGTAGTGTTCCACGTGAGGATCCACGCTATATATTTCTGAGAATGGCGTATTTTAGTGATGCCTGCCCCGATTGGAATTAATCTTTTAATTCTTGCGGTTCCAGTTTTTAGTCTTGGGTGTAATATGGGTTTGAGGTCCCAAGATATGAATGAAACGAATTGTTCTCGGGAGAATCTGGGGAGGCATTCTTATCGCCCCGTGAGAATGTGCGTTCAAAAAGCGAAAGTTATGTTGACAGAATGCCTAAGGGGATTACGAGAATTCAGCCTTGGACATTTCGCTGGAGATGACTTGGGAATTTTTCAGGTCTTGTGAATGTGTAATTTGTCATCCACATGCTGCATCATTTTACCATCTTAGATTTTCCCAGTCTCCTCAACAAGCTTTCTAACTCGTACATTAGATACGTATTTGTGGAGTTTTTACTAGCGTCTAATGCGGTGGTTGCTATTTTAGTAATTATAGTTTTCCCTTGTTCAGGAAAAACGGCTACAATCACTTTTGCTTGTAAAATTAAGATTTCATGATTTTCTTGTTGAAAAATATTATGCATTAGTTAAGAAGTTACCGAACTTTGTTGCAAATGGAAAATACAGTAAAATAATAAAACTTTGTTCGGTTAACTTGTACAACGTATGTATAAAAAGTGAACTTAACAAAATTTTCCTATTTTAATGATAAAAATTAACTAATTATAGAAGTGAACCTGACAAAGTGGAAATACATAATGGAAAGGTTTCAAAGTGTCAAGCCTGAAGTTATCTGTTATATTGTCAACTTTATATTGGTTACAACGTAAACTCATCAGCCCTCGCCAATGCAGACAGTATTGAATTGTGACCCCAATCCTATCTTTCCTTAATGGTTAAATTTAAAAGCTAAGACGATATTTAAAGCTAGGAAACAAACGGTATAGTAAGAGAGATATTTTGCCGAATGCATACGCGTAGAAATTTTGTTTTTCCCCCCGAAATATTAAAGACTTAAATGAAAGCTAAATTCTGCTTGGGATAGGAGCCCGTTTACATTCATGATGCGATTCGCGATATTTTTATGTGAGATACTTGGGGATCTATATAGCTTTGAAATAGCTTTCATCCCTCGTGGATATAGTGCTGTTGAGAATACGTAGTGTGTAGAATAACGTCCATATTTTCCTTATCATATATCTCCCATATAAAAGGACATTAAATTCATTCTTGGTAGAACTAGTGAACGGAATACACGAATATTCGTATAATGCGCCATAATTAGAGACCCTGCTCGCACGCACTTAAATGGCACGGAGTAAGTTTCTTCGCCGCGTTAAAATAAACATACTTGCCATTTTCCACGATTATTAAATTTATTCCAACTTATGTTTCCATGTTACTAAATCATCTTCAAGATGTAGTAACAACGAAACCTAGGTCGGAGAAAATTTTATAATCGTGGAAAATAGCAAGTGCTTATTTCGACGAGGAAAAATTCCACTCCGCTTGGTTCTTCGGGTGGTATTCCTTCGCCGCGGATCAGACTCGAATCTAATTGTAAGAGGGATGATGCTTCCAGCCACGATAGCGATGGACCGTTTTACACGTGTGGAATTTTCTCATGATGCGGTGTAGTTATAGAAGTAGCCGCAAAAATAATTAAATATTAGCCAGAAAGAGATGGTAAAGGCTAGGCGCGCGTGTGCGGTGGACGGTGTACGTTCAGCATCCATAGAAAGAATTGGCGATGGAGACATGTTGGGGAATATAAACAAGGTTAACTTGGTAATTCAAACAGATAGTTGGTTTGGATAGGGGAGGGTAGAGCTCATTCCGGACTAACCCAAGGTCGTATGAATTCAAATATTTAAGGCAAGGGGGAGGGTAATTCCTCTTTCTGTACAACCTTGCAGGATATTAACATGGGAGTGGGTCAGGGTTTCTCTCGGGATTTATCCCAGTACCATTTACGAAGCAGCTTAGCGCTCTAGCCACTAAGCTACCACCACTAAGCCACCATTAGGTTACTGTTATTATCATTGGTGATCCAGTTATTACCAGAGTACCATAACGCTCCCTTTGTAATTACTGTCCTCTCTCCCAGATAAGAAAAATCATACTAACTAGTCGAATAGCTTGACCCTTACCTTTACCAACCAGCGAAATCTTGCGTCCAGCATGGGATATTTTGTTCGAGTCTCCAATTGAAAGGAAATCCATGAAAACAACGCGACACACAATCAACACAAGGAACTGCGTAGTTCGTACCTCCAAAAAATAACATCAGAGATTTTTCGACAAAAAAAGAATAATTATAGCTCCATCTGCAGATACCTTAAACTTTCTGGAAGTTATGATTGGAAAACTATTCGGGATTAATGTACCTATATATTGTAATGGTAACGTTCGAACATTTAATATTTTCATTGTAATTGTTCGAAAAACATTAGAAGCTACAACTCGAACCAATAATAAAATCAATGGTTCGCGAATTCACTTCGTGGAATGATGACATGATGGATTCAAAAGTAAACGTTGTTATATTACACACAGTACTTATTAAAATCTCTACTAGTTTACACCTTTTCAGGGCATTATTTAGAGGAATCAAGAGGCTCTGTTACCTCTTTATAACCTGAAAAGGACGAAACCGGTAGAGTTTTAAATAATAATCTATGGAATGTAACAAAGTTAATTTTTTAATCTATCACGTTCGAACTAACAAGCTTAATAGCGAGAGTACGGTGTAGCGTAAACCAGTCAAGTACTACGCAATGCATGTATGAATTGCATCACCCCAAGGACGGAAGCCTTAAAAAGATCTCAAACGGCTATCGATCAGCGAGAGTGTAGAGCACGTTGCTCGCTCAGAGCATTCGGACTCGGCGCGCGCCTCAAAGAGCGGGAAACTGAACACCACTTGACTTGGGAACGACTCATCCGTACTCCGCACATTATGCCTGCCTCGGTAGATAATGAGCGCCCGTTTTCCCCACATTGACTGAAGCTGCCTTGACCGCGACTGTCCGAATTCCGCACATTACTACCAACTCAACTCGTTAGACCGCGAACGTCCAAACTTCTCATACCAAAAATAATAATAAATTCGTATATTGTTCTAGAAGTTCGACCTTATTTGGAACATAGTATCAATTTACAAGGTGTACGTTGACTATAAACATAGGGGTAACCAAGGAATTATTCAACACTAAGAAAAAAAGAACTGAATTTCTTCTTCTAACGTTAAATGAACATCAAACGTACCGATAAACAAATAAATCAATTCACAGATTCAGCGTACATGGGTCACTGGCAAGTAATTGTGCGATAGTTTCTCTCTTGAATTTATTCCGGTGAAGGACTATGTTTTACCTGTTTCATAAATTATCATTCCACAGATTTGAGGCAACAACTGTAAATCTAACAACACACTGTTGCTATGACAATGGCAAAAGTTCGTCGCTCGGATCTTAAGTAGGAATACGGTTATGGTACAGGCAGAAAAAATCTTTGATTTTTTCTGAAAAGAGTTGTAGCTGTTAGAGGCATATAATATCTGACCAAACCAAAGATCAAAATTAAACTCCATTTTCAAGTTTCAGTGAAGTTTTAATTAGTAGGACGGCAATACTACAAAATCAAAACTTCGCATTATGTCGCACATCTGGATACCTGGATAGCATACATTGCCATTACATAGAAGGAATAACCCTAGCACAGCCCCGACACCCGCTTGGAGGAAATAGGTACTACTGGTCATTTGCGGAATACAGACGATTTTTAACAGCAATAAAATGTGCGGAATACGTATGAGATCACTTGAAATAACTGTAATCATACTGCCCAATGGGCATCACTCAAAGTTCTTTACAAATCCATTTAACTCGATGATAATTAAATGCCATAAAACCAACATACTACTGACACAGAAAACTAGATGTTTGTGCATTCAAAATCCCGCATGAAAATTGGCATCTCATTACTGCGAAACACGATAGGATCTTCAATGGTAAATGGATCAGGCGAAAAATTCCGAATTTAACTCACGATGCCAGAATTATCACACCATGGTAATAGAATTGTGTACAAAAACTGGCTTTAACCAGAACCTCAATAAGGAACTTCCGGAATGAACCTTGGAAAACATCTCTCCTTGCTAATTCTGGCTGAACTGAAAGGCAAATACCCACGAACTACATAATCACGCTTCCAATAATACTCATTGCGGGACATGATACTATTCGAAATCTTAAGCTATGAATATGTCCAGGTGATGCAGCAAGTGTTAATGCATTTCACTATTATCGCATCCAACGTCACTCATCAGTTCGACGCAAACAAATCTGTTGACAGTAGAACGACAAAGCAAATACAACTTCAAGTTGAAAATAAGGTGCTGATTAAATCATTACAGAGACTTTAATTTTTCGTAATTCGCAAACAAATACACCTAATCATGAATAATTTCCAACTAAATACCACATCCATAAAAATAGCATGTAAAAAGAAGGTCAAGCTTAAAAAAGGAAGTATACCTGCGAGATATGACCGTGTTGGACGATTGAAACCAAGGTAAATTCAATAAGGAAATTGTAAAAAAGAACAAATTTTACAGATAATGAAATATAGTTTTCAGATACAAAAAATGTTTTCATTGGAGCAGAGGCGTAACTAGGAATATTCTTTGGGGGGTTGGAGGGGCTAGAGAGAGAGGCCCCCTGGCAATGGGGGTTCGGGGAAGTTTTTTGAAAAATGACATGCTTGAAAACACAGTTTATATCATTTTGGCAATTATAATTTAACTTTAAGGAGATGCAGTTAATATACGTCAAAACTAGACAATAGTTTTAAATATTTTTTTATTTCTCTGAAGCTTTGGGGGGGGGGGGATTCTATCCCCTCATCCCCCCCATAGTTACCACACTGCATTAGAGGATAACGTATTGGCACCTCTCAGGCGCAAACCAAATTACTTTTCAAGAATCCCTCCGTAAGAAAGATAAGAGGTTTAAAGATGCGATTGTTTTGAAAATTTCAATATTTTTTTAAGCGATCTTTGGTCAAGTATTGCGGTATCATGGCTTGGTTAAGTAATAGTAGGTATGTGTTAGCTTTCTCACTGAAGTAGGGATTGGATTTAGATTATAGATAGTTTGTCGATAATAGCTCCCACTATAAAGAATTCCAATATGTAGCCAAATATAAACGTTCGAATAACGTTATGTGAATTCAATAATTCTTCCCCAAATTATAATTTTCTTGTTTATAATTTGTACCGAGGCACCTATTCAACGGAAAAAAATATTCATCATTATTGCGAATTGAATCTCATACGTAACTCATCACTTTGGGGGAAATTCCAACCCTACAATTCTTATAGTTAGCAGGGTCCTTGCCTTAGCTTTGAATATTAATTTCTTAATCAACATATCACCTTCCGCCGCCAAGAAAATACCCCAAAAAAAACCTAGGAATATAGTCTGTCATAGTACTTTATCTCTCTATTAGATGGTTCTTTCACTTTTCCTTATCAACTTCTTCACACTCTATAGACAGTCAGTGTACAGCATCTTATTTCTTTTGAATCCTCATAAATGGTCTTGAATGAAAAATGGATTCTGTTCATATAAGTGGTCTGTTTATTAGTACGTCAAACACAAGGTCCACGTACGAGTCCCGCGTCAGGAACGTATTTTATCGTATCAATGTGCGGAATACTGGAATCGAGGAGAACTTTTCAATTGTTCTGCCACGGGTTCAATGGAACTCTTAGCCACTACCGGAATATCTAGATAGAGCTAGTGGGATAGAAAATGTCAGCAACTTCTGTATGATACGCTTCCCCGTTGTTTTCCGTCGCTCTAATGTTTCCCGATTCACGTATTATTTCCAACCCACCTTCCTCCACGCAAGTGGCTCACAAGAGACAAACAGCCCGCGGCGGTTTCAGTCTCGGAAGCTCGCCGAAGAAAGCATCGCAAACATGTCAGTCTATACACCAGTGCAACAGACAGCGGAAACGAAATTCTTGTTCAAGACCACGGAGAAACACGTGGAGCAAATGGTACTCTTGAACATTCCCACAGTTGAACTCCAAAAGAATGCCAGAAGTGGCTACATCCCAAGCGACATACGAGTCCTTCTGTGCAGAGTCTCAGGAGTATTTTTAAGTATCTACATCTACATACTACCCCGAAAGCCGCCTCAATAGACATGTGGCAGGGGGTGTTAGGACACCAGCAGAACGCATATAAAAAGAAAATGCTCTAACGAAATCACGCCTAGCATTTATTAAAGTCCTTTATTGTTCGGAGAATTCCCATACCTATCCGTTTCTCTCTTAATTTAACGCTTCTGTCGGACCTGGAAATAAAGTGGGGCTCTTATATAAAGCTCTCCGTGTCGCTCTGAAAGATATTTATTCCCAATTTCTCAAGCAATCTAAGCCTAGTGGCCCCCAGCATAATTCGTTTAACATCTGTTTAAGTATGTGTGTTTTTTAGAGTGGATGTAAGTTTAAATATACTTTCCAAACTCTTGTGCATAAATAAATCTCACTAAAACAATTTAATTTCATGAGGGCACTACGAAAAACAAATGTAATACATTATATATATACCTTTGTGAGGACATGCAACCAATTGGTTTGACATTCCGAAAACAGATTTTCGTTAATACCATTGAGCAGTGAATTAATTAAAGCCGATTTTCTAGAAAACCCAATTATTTATCAACATTATATTATGTTTTCTGTGTTGGTGCACAATTTTCTCGCCACATCCGACAACTAAACATGAAACAACAACTGAATGGATGATCTGTAGATTCATTTCCAAGCAGCTGCCACTTTTTTTTAAACCCCTATTATTCTCTAGATTCAAGCGAGATATTTGTAGCTCTAATGACAGGAAAGCTGCTATGGCAATGCTATCAGGTTGGTGTAATGAAACGCACAAGTTATACCACTTAAGGCACAAATAAGAAGTGCCTAACAACCAGCATAAAAAATAACACTCTAGATCATAATGTTAACTGCTGAAACCCGTTTCTGACAATAAGTCAGGGTCTCCTAAATTCTCGATGCCGGTAAGAGAGAAGACGGAAAGCGATAATTTCAAAAGACAGGCTTTAATCCCAAAAAAATTAACTTTAAATATAATGAATTCTCTCCTCGCAGAAGCACCGGAAAATCACAAAGGGGCAACCGATGAGCGACCCAGTCAATAGAGCTGTTTCCGGCTTCATAGGCATCCGAAATCCCTTAAAGGGCATACAATCAATTATATTCACTGTTCATTGCCCTTTTGACCCTCTCTGTGCCGTAAGCGGTAGGAATAGGTAAAAATGCCTTTTATAGAGTCTATGAGTTCCAGCAGATTCCACCGAAAAAAAATTCGATCCCCTTCTACGTATCCCTTTATCCTCAAACGCGATTCTCTTCCCAATCCTTCCAAAAACCCTACTCGATTACAGTCCACCAGACCTTACCCTCCCTCTCCGACCTCACCTTACCCGCTTAACGCGCGCACAAAAAAAAGACAAACCCCCTCTCCGAAACTATCCGAGGAACAAAAGGGTCTAACGGGTTCTGAAGCGGACTCCTAGAGGTTTCAACCGACCACCCTCCACGCCCCGACGACGACATTCTAAAATTTAAGGGGTATACCCACGAAAATTACAATAGTAATGGAGTCCCCTTGGGTATACCTGTTCTTCGAATTAAGACCGGTAGCGACGGTATATTTCATGAGAGGGATAGATAGGGTGCATGACCCTTTAATTTGAAATCATGTGAGTGAAAAAGGCCACGTATCGCAGCTACTCCGCTCATGTCCTGTGAGTGAGCGACCCTAAGCAATGCTGGAAGCGGTGAAAGCTTGCATTGACTGTTAGAAAATTAAGCCATGAAATCCGATTACCTCTCTTCCCATCTGAATCACTGAATTCCGATTCAGTTTTTGGGTCACGAAAGGATGCGACCAAGGCATGGATTGAAGGTTTGAATTCTCTTCGAGAGAGGTACTTTTTGACTGGAAATACGAATCGCAGAGAACGAACGAAATGGTGAAGCAGTAAACGAAAAAGGCAGCCTTCTACCAGGCTAAAATATATTCATCCGAGATGTATTAATAGAGCTACCCGGTGCCACTTGTATGATATTGAAGGATTAATTGGTACTCGACAATCAATTCAAGGTCAATAAAAATGGCACACGAATAACATACATCGTATTCACATTAGTACGAAATTATTTGGAAACCAAGCACGTGACATATCTAATAAAATGAGCTTTTTGGAACAAACTGAGCAATTAATAATTATGATGAACATTAAAATGGTCAACTTTATTGAGGGAAAACGAATTACCCACAAGAAGATAAGGACAGAAAGTGGATGCCCTATATAAAGGATTCTTAATGGAACACTACAGTTTCGCCAAGTTACTAAGTGCCAAGCAGATATCTAGGAACGAAAGAGTATTGGTGATAATGAAATAACAGAAGAGATGCATACAACTTGGACATTTTGCGCATTTTGCCAAAAACAACTTTAAGGGCTAACTATTCACCAGACATATCAAGTTAAAACTATACAAAACATTGGTCCGACCAGTGGTCACCTACGGGAAATGGACCATGAAGACATTAGATGGTAGTAATCTCAACATAAATTGAGCGGAGGATTCTTGGGAAGGTATACGAATCTATAAGGATGAATGGAATATAAGTTGAAACGCAAAGTTGGATCAATAATTTGAAAGTCGAGGCATTTCCAGATACATTACAACACGGAGAATAGAGTAGTATGGACATGTATAGAGAATGGGAGAATAAATATTGTAAAAATGTATTAATATGATGAGAAGTGTTCTACAGCATAGGAATAAAAGTGAGATCGAGACAGAGATGTTAGATAATGCTACTGCAAACCTGGAGCTTTTAATATATAAATAGGAAACGATTAGGAGGAATAAAATCGTTTTTTAGGCGTTTCTCTTGATGGAAGTTCGATATATCCAAGATAAAAACTACGAATGGTAATTTCCACACTTTGAAACAAAAACTCAACTACCGACCACGGTTTCAACATATTGCGTCATTTTGAAGGTGTCGAAATATCCTTGAAAAAGACATAATATGTTTGTGATAATAAGACATAATATGGATTACATGGTCGGCAGTTGAGTTTTGTATTAAAAGCGTGGAATTTACCATCAACATCACTGGTCAACAATCCTAAAGCATCTTTCACACTACTCGAGATGTATTCAACAAGGAGCGTGAAACAAGTCGTTTCGAACGCTAAAATGATATTCAAGACCGTTCGAGATGGTCTTGCAAGAGTGACTGTTCAACAGATCTTGAATAGAGTTGAACGGCCTTTCGCAGTGTTGTAGAAAGCTTGAATTTACTTGAATAACGATAGCCAATACGGACGACGAAGGAATAACGTATAGCTAGACCCAGAGAGAATTATAGATAATTTTACTCACAGGCAACAAATTTGTATCGATTTCTTGCAGTACCAAACTTTTACTCTATTTCATGTGGTACTTTTTTCATATAAACACCTTTACTATTCGTAAAATTTAATAACATCTTCCAAGCGGCCATGATGTCAACACTCATCCCATCTCCAAGGGAACGCTGGGAAGGCATGGAAAACCTTTACTCATTAGTCGAAACGCTTCAAGACCATTCAAGAACAATAGAAATTAGAACCGTTCAAGACAAGACGAATTTGATGGAAACGAACGGATTCAAGAATATTCAAGACAAAATGTCTGCAGTCATGAAGATTGGAATGACGATTAAAGAACGATTGAAAAAGAAATTGTTCGACGATTCTTGGACGGAATTTGACGTGAATTTGATATTGTGAAACCGCCTTAATATTAGTTTGACGCAGCTCTCCACTCCATTCTCCCATCAGGCATCACAGCTGAGGTCATTTGTACCATGAGGGATGGGAATGGAAGGAAGGATGAAGTGAAACCCGGCGTCGGCATAAGCCTGCTCTTAACGAAAGGCGCCAAGGAGACCACGGCTTAACGTCCCATCCGACGGACGGAGTGCTTCGCTTGAAATGTCCTCCACATAACACTCAAGAAGGGATCGGGCAGTTTCCGAAAATTCTCTGCCACTACCGGGATTTGAACCCGAGCCCGCCGGGTGGGAAGCTAACACTCTAGCCACCTCACCAACCAGATCCCAATTCTCCTGTCGGCAAATCTTTTACCTCACCTACATATTTCTTCCCTTCCACATATTTCTTTAACTGTTCCATATATTTTGTTCGAGTTCTTCCTTTTCCGTTCTTGCCATCCACTTGGAAATTCCCATTTGTAGTTTTTATCGTGAACGTTAAGGAGTACGCCAAGGCCCACCAAGGGCTACAGCGCTACGAGATGAGAGACTTTAGAGCCCACGAATCCAACCAAATTAAGAATAATTAAGGATTATCAGTGGCATAAAATTATATGCGAACTTTCTCCGAGATTTACTAACTGAGGTAATAATGAAGTTACTTCCTACATGAAGAGTACTAATGCGTCTAAACAAAATTGATAAAGCTCGAGTGATTTTAAGTATATAATTAAGGGAAAATTAAATGAAAAATGGATTAAGACCTATTTTTATAAGAATATTGTCCGAGAATACTGACCTAATATAGAAACACTCATCGCCTTTTCCGGATAGATTGAAAAATACGACAAAAAATACGATATAACATATTTAATTTTTCATTTTAGATTTTAATTAATTAACGCCAGGGGAACCAGAGGGTGATTTACGAAAATTTTGAACTGCGGACGTCTACTTTACAACTTACCTCTTCCATAGGCGAGGGAGGAAGTCATGAGATGAAAACTAAAAAAGGGCACTTTCTCACTCCATTAGGCAGGATTCCAGTTAAATTATTAACAAGATATGAGGCAAAGAAGCTTTAAATCAAATAGGGAATCCACTTCGATCGAAACCTGAAGCTTGTACGCGGGAGAAAAGCTCCATATTATCAATAAAAGACAGTTTTTACCTCCACAATATATTGAAATACCTAGTGTATTGTGGAAGTAACAAAGTGTCTTTCATTGATAATAGACATTCCACCCCAATATGTCCCTCAAATTGAGCATATCTTAGAGAAATATCTTTCAAATAAGTAAAATTAGGCACACTGAATTTCAACCCAAACTAATAATTATAATAATATATTTATTTCTCCTCAAACGATATAAAAAATTTTATGTCATTCATACAAAACAAATTTTGGAACTTTAGGTGACCTATGACCTTAAGAAATGTAATCGTAATACTGATATAAGAATATTGTTGCATAAAAAATGTCTTCCCGATGAACTTTTGATACATACGTAATATTCTCCTCTCTGGTAATATGCAGCAAAGATTCACTAAAGAAAAAATGGAATTGAAATCGAATTAACAAAATCAGAAAAGGAACTTCCTAAAGATCGACGAAACGCATGAATTACAGAGGTACGAACCCACATACCGCCAGGCACTACTCTCTTCTCGATCAACTTACGTTTCGGGCAGGCGCGTTTAGGCCGTTTTACACGGTAGGTAAACAGAATTGCGCAATCTGACGTACTGCGCGCGAAGGCGAATTCAAAATTGCGTCGTGTAAAGCGGTGAATTGCAAGAACATTTGCGACAATGCGTGGATGCGAGACGGCAAAATAGCCCCTGTTCTAATTTCGTTCATTCATTCGCGCAATTCCACGCCATTTTAGAAATCAATGCAGCTCTAACCTGCGCAATTCCGTGCCCCGTGTAAAACGGCCATTACACATGACCCGAGGAATCGAGAGACCTACCCGAGAGATTCGTGGGGAACACGTTGGGTGTACGAGACTGGGCACGATCCTCAAGGGACGCATCGTATGAATCGAAACGAATCGCTCAAGAGAGAGAGATTCCCCAATCGCTCGGCCAGACTGCGAAAAAAAAACAACCTGGAGAATCGGTTACGTGAGATACTGCGATGGGAAAGGGAAGCTCTCAAAAACGGCGGCCAGACGTGAGAGGGGAAGGGGAAAGAGAGGGGTGGAGGAAGGGAGGGGAAGCGGGCGACGGCCACCTGCTCCGATGATGTTTGCCGTACGGTACCTCAGCCGCCACACATATTATACACCTACCAACCTACCTAACACCTCGGCACCCCTGGAATTTTATTAGGCTCAGTCACCCTTCCAGAAGAACATCAGGAAGAGGGTTGCATTAGCAAAGGAGGCGTTCATGAACAGGAATGAGCTTCTGAGAGGTTCGCTATGTAAGAATTTAAAGAAAAGGTTAGTGAAGAATCTGATATTGAGTGTAGCGCTTTACGGTGGAGAAACGTGGACACTTAGGTAAGAGGACGAGAGAAGACTCGAGGCATTCGAGATGTGGGTGTGGAG
The DNA here is from genome assembly GCF_921293095.1 of Ischnura elegans. Lineage (NCBI taxonomy): Eukaryota > Metazoa > Arthropoda > Insecta > Odonata > Coenagrionidae > Ischnura > Ischnura elegans. The sequence continues at coordinate 107,070,799 of NC_060248.1, forward strand.
AAGAATGGAGAGGGTGAAATGCACGGAGAGGAGGAGGAACGTTGAAGTGCTGGACATGGTGGGTAAGGAGAGGCAGCTTTTAGATCAGATTCGGAGGAGAAAGAAGGTATGGATGGAGGGGATGCGATGGAGGGGACTTAGCGGGGAGGGGATGTTGAAAACAATGTTAGAGCGAAGAATGTTAGGTAAACGAGGGAGAGGAAGGAAAAGAATAGCATTTTTAGATAGAATGAAAGGGATTAGGTCTTATTGTTAATTGAAAAGGGAAGTGCATGATGGAAGGAGAGGCTCCCGATATTCTTCTTAAGAAATCCATGGAAACCTACCTTAATCGGTAGAATACTTTAATAATAAAACCCCTCCAGAATGTCACTCTCTCCAGGGGCAGTGGAGCAGGCAGGGGCAGGGCACTCTCTCTTCTAGGAGCGTGCGAAGTATATTGGAAAATAAAATTTTGGGGGATTTTTTACTTGCGGGAAAATAAAATTCACTTTGTGTGTTCGTTCTACACTCACAATTTATAAACATCAACCATGGCTCCGACAGTTATATCATTATCAAGATCTCGACCTAGATGATGACAAGTACAACAATAAAACACTTTGTAAGCTTCCTGAGGACCCCGTGGTTTATTTTTTTTTTTTGTTGGTCCAATAAAAATTATAGTCTCCACAAAGTTTCCTCAGCCGCCACTCATTAAACCCACCAAACGACCACCTAGACAAACATGGAATTTTATTTATAATTCTAGGAGTGTTTGAAGGATATGAGGTTTATGGGGAATTTCAGTCTGCAGGAAAATATAATTCGCTTTGTATGTTCGTTCCACCCTGACAATTCATAAGCACATTCCATGGTTTCGACAATTGAGTCATTATCAAGATCTCGACCTTGATTATGGCATAAGAGCAACTAGAGAAAACTTTTTAAACTTCCTGAGGACACTGTGGAAGTTTAATTTTTTTCTAGTAGGTTCAAGAAAAATTATGTATTTCAGAATGCTATACCTCAGCCGCCACACATTAAACTTATCTATCTACCACCTCGGCACCCCTGGAATTTATTAGGCTCAGCTACCATTCCAGACTGCCACTCTGTCCAGGGACAGATCTAGGGGTGTGTGAAGGATTTGGTTTGAGGGTAATTTCGACCTACAGGAAATGAAATTTACCTTGGATGTAAGTTCCACACTGACAGTTTATAAACAACGACCATGGTATCGACAGTTACATAATTATCAAGACTTTATTTTTATTTTTTATTTTTTTTTTGAACCACCGGATACAGCTCTTATTGGCCATTTTACACCGGGGTATTCAACGGATGTAACAAGTAAACGTACACAAACAACCATGCCCTGGACGGGGGACCTTGATGATGACATAAATAAAACAAGAAGAAACATTTTTAACTTTCTGTGGACCCTATGGAAGTTCAAATATTTTTTCTTGTTGGTTCAACAAATATTTTTCATTTCACAATGCTATTACAAGAACTATCTTATTTTTTAAAGCTTATGCGAGAGCAGAATGGAGAGCCACATCAAACCCATCCAAGTATTATTTATTTATGATATGTTTCAAAACCAAGGTCAATGTATATAAATTTTTTGTGTTGAACATCGGAATATACTAAATGAATTGCATTTTCCTATACCGTGCTTCCCAATGCACTCCCAAAAATTTAGATTTTATCTGGGGTGTACCCCCCCCCTCCCCCTCCCCCCCCAATAGCTCCGCCACTGCTTGTATGGGTAAATACACCGTGTACAGACTCGCTTTCGCTCACTGGGGGGGGGGGGGGGGGGTCTGCCCTGGAAAAGACCGGGGAATTTTTAATGTTATTATCTTTCCGAAACGAAAACTTGATTCCTAAAAATAATTAACCAGATGCTTCCCATAATGCATTGATTCATTGAGAACTGATAAGATTTATTGATTTATTTGATGATGATTTAATTAATTTTCTTCATTGACGAAGAATTGATGATTTTTTCATTGATTGATTAAGAATAAGAGAAGATTTCGTCAACATTTTGTAGATAGGTTCATTAAAACTGCAGAGGAAATCATCTTTGCATGCGGCTTCTGCTATCTTTACATGACTGCTTTTATATTCCGATTAACATATTAATGTCACATTCGACGGACGGAGTGCTGTACCAGAAGTGCTCTCTTAAGTGACCAATACGCTTGCGCCACCATTTACTCTAATAAATTATAAGAAACGGTATGAAGAATTATTATAAAAAAATAATTCGTCGTGCACTTGATAAATACTTGGCTCCGAAGTTGGGAGAGTAGGTTCCCACTCCATCCGAGAAAAAATGATTTTTCACCGAGAAATTTCCAAATCGTAATTTTTCCGGCCTCGGTGGCGGCGGGGTAATGTCCTTGCCTGCCACGCAAGATGTCGCGGAAGTGGTGTAACGAGGGGGTGTGCGGGGGGTCCGGACCCTCCGAAATATAAAAGCACACTAACTTTGCATCACAAAAGAAAACCAAATATTGAAAATTCATGAATTTACAAAAGATGTCTTTGAAAAATGAAGTTTTTTTTTAATTATGATAAGTGTTCAAATTAGTTTAAAACCCTCATCTTAGTACCCTGTTTTTCAAAAATTTCCTCCCCTCGTTTTGGACCCCCCACGAACAAAATTCCTGGCTGGGTCGCGGGTTCGAGTCTTGCCTGGGTAGGTTTCCCCTATCCAGGGAATGGATTTTCGTGAACGCTGAGTTAAAAAAAAAAACGAAGTAAGAGGCCAGTGATGCTGTTTCCGGTGGTACAGGAATGAATAAATCCTACCATTATGGCTTTTTAGATCTGCACGGGCTCCTTACTTCGGACGGGGAGGTCGGACATTGGCCCTCCCTGATTAGGCGACCTCGGCAGATTGGAGCACCGCACTCAAGTCCTTTAACAGTGACGCGTAACGGATACCGAGGCCAAAAGTGCGGCCATGACACCGAGGAGATAAAAAATATATCTCCCTATGAATACGAGAAGCCAACTGTTGGGAGTGCCAACAATTTTCACACCGCAGTGAACACCGCCTTACTTAGAAACGCCTAAAAACATACGGACAAATGGTAATTATGGCATAACATCACAGGGCGTGGTCGGCTGGAGGGAAGAAAACTTGGCTACTGACCCAAGGGTTCCGGTTCGAATCCCAGTTGAAGCCTTGGGACGCCCCATAGTGCGAGGTGGCTCAGGGAGAGAAAGGAACTCCCTTATCCTCAATAGTAAAGTTCACACGCCTGTGGCTAAGTCTGCAGAGAGCTATACCTCGTCTATCCACACCAACTTACAGCTGAATAACTAACTGAAAATATGGTGGTTCGCCATTGAAACACTGACGGGATATGAACCTGGATACTTGAACTCCACACCATACTCATTTAAAGGTTAATACTAGCAAGAGAGGTATTAAATCATCTAGCCAATAGCAAAGTATTACTATCATCATTACAGCATTCTACGGATTAGGGAAGGTTTGCATGGTGTATTTAATAAGTATTCTGGCAGTGTCTCCCATACCTTCATGGGCTAACCTTATAAAATCACATTGAGGCCTACTCCCTTTAATTCTTTATAAAAATTCTATTCTCTTCCTTCATCTCCCTCGTTTACCCAATATTCTACCCTCTAACACTGTTTTCAACATCCTCTCCCTGCTAAGTAATCCCTCTATCTATACCTTCTGTCTCCTCCGTAACTCATCTAAATCACTAAGCATAAAAAAGCTGCCTTTCCTCACCCACCATGACAAGCACTTCGTCTTTCCTCCTCCTTTCAGTCCTCTTTACTTTCTCCATTCCTCTTAACACTCACATGTCGAACGCCTCCAGTCTTCTCACTTCCTCCTTCCTCAGTAACACCTTTTCGCACCGTAAAGCATTAGCTAAGTAAATAAGATCAAACTACTCTGTATACTACTAAAACATAATGTCATCTTTCGACCAGTCAATACATAAACCGCTAAGCAGTTGACCCAGGAGATTTCACATTACTTATATATAATTTTGCTCTTCATTTCTTTGTGTGGTATATGAAGGAGGCGACCGAAAGCAACGATCATTTTTGCCATAAGGAATAATAAAGAAGGTAGAGTGAAGAGAATTACGGCGTTGGCACGGAAGGTGCAACACCCATCCGACGGACTGGGTGTTGCACCTGAAGTTCCCTTCAAAAAGCAATACAGCAGGGGTCGGGAATTCTATGATAAATCTATGAACTTGAATTACAGCTATACCCTTAAATCAGATCAAAAGTTACACAAATTTATTTCTCAGGAAACTAAAATTGATTTTTACCCTTGAATCGCTCAATCAAAGGGCAGTGTAGCAATAGCACAATAATTTAGCAACATATTGTCGGCCTGGGTGGAGTTGGAGTAAAGTCCTCGGCCGCCAAACCGTAGATCGCAGGTTCGAATCCCGACTGGGTAGGTGGTGCCTATCCAGGGTATGAATGTTTATATCGTGCTGTTTACGCAGACTTTGGGAAAATTATTTTATCACCGATGGAGTGATATGTCTCAGCCTGTTGGAGTAGTGAACGATTCTAGAATTTTTGGACCCCGATATGTATGATACATTTTCCCACATACTTCACACGCTTCCTCTCTGATGTTATTTTTTTATCTCAACAATAATGGAACAAGTATTTACTTCATTTGTGCATGGAACGAGACTGGGCTCGCTGCCAAGACAAAAAGCCCAAATTGGACATCCATTTTAGAACGGACATCTGTAGCGCTAAAACTAAAAAAAAGTATGATCGGTAAGCCTCACATTTGATAATATAATTATTATACCCGCTGGACAGTAAAATATTTTTCCAACATATAACGCGAATTACGAAAAATCAAATTGTATTTGAAAAAAAAATTTGCGTGAATTCTATGCGGCCCATTGAGCGCCTAACTGCACGAAGAACGAGGCAAAAATGTGATCAAAATAGCTATACACAATGTATGACCTTCCCCATCAAAGTGCTTCCGAATGAAAGCTTTCTCCGACACCAAATGTCGACCGATGTAAAAACATAATAAATGGTTATACAAATGCAATCTGGGAAGTTTTTGCTTTAATATGATAAAAAATATTCAATTATAAATTTTAAAAATAAGATAATAGAATTTTGTCATATCTCCCTGCAATGTTTACAGATGGTAACTAACCTAATTGTTGTCACCAGTTGAAACCATTTATTATGCTTTTGCATCAAAATTTTATGCTTATTTTCATTGCAAGCTCTGATGATGGCTTATTAATTAACCGAAAATTGCATTTCAATTTTAATGCATACACTCCAAGATTCAAATTTGACCCCAATTATTACCTTGACAAGTCAATTTCGGCTCAATAGCGAAATAAACTATAAAAATGGATTGGATGCATGGATATTATGGCCTGAAAAACTACTAGAAAATAGGAAATCTTCACACACCATCTCCGGGATACAACGTACCGATTCAAGCGATAGCAGTAATGCGCCAACTCCGTCAGCACCCTAAAATATAGGAATCAGAATAGGGTAGTTTCCTTCATCAAAGAAAGCGAAATGCATTGATTGCGATTCGTTACCCACCATTAGTATATTCATAACATATAAATTATTTGCCTTTAGAAATCCCAGTTTAGACGTATGGCAACGGTCAATTTTAACCGCATTTGAAAAAGGCCAGAATGGCGCCCATGCGATTCCACTCCACGTGACGTCACAGGGACCAAGTTTCTATACGAATAGTCAGGAGTTTTATATCGTCTGAGATTACCAATGCATGCATGAGGCACAGAGCGCAGAGAAACATCTCTTAATAATCACACATTAAAAATACCTAAGTTCGGAAAGTTTCCTTCGCTTAATAGGGGAATAATAACACTTATTTAAAGCAAGCGCTATCTGCTTGCAGGGTACTCAGCTACCTGCTAGCAGCCTGTGTCGTATCAGCGCTCATGCCTCGCCCCAAGGTCACCTCACACGCCGACAGCTGGAACCAGAAATACGTTACACGGACTTTTCCCATCATTTCTACTTAGCCGTCGCGTTTTCGCGCGCTTGAAAATTTTCACTTTTCGATTAATCGCGAAAAATAGATATTGTCATTCGAAAATCTAAGAGCATGAAATGCGCACTCCAGGAGTAATAATCTTTCGATATAGGCAATAAAAAAATCATAAGAAACCACCCTATTCGAAAATTGAAGTCCTTAACCGAATTTAGGCAAGTCCTGCAATTTATTAAGCAAGAAAATCAAAGTTGTGTCCAATAATGGTCATAATAAATCTCCATTAAGAAAATAAACAATTTTTTCAACAACAATGCATTTCACTAGTACTGCGAATTGTCTATTATGCTACTTTTCATACGTTATGGCTTGAATCGGAAATGACGTCTGAAATTCAAATAAACTTGGCTGGGAAGCTGGCGATATAGTGGCTTTTAAGAAATAAAACGACACGATGACGCAGTGAGTTCAGCAAGCTGAACGGGGATACTGAAATAAGAGCAACATCTAAGTCTACGATATCTCCCCTCGTAAAAGAGATAACTCTGATATTTGCACTGGAAAGAATAGTTCTTGGTTAACAGAGAAGCCAACAGATGCGGCAACAAGGTGTTCTTTCATCTACGACACTAATAGAGAGAATACCGAAATTCACCACGCAATTCACTAGCCTGTTCCGAAAAAATAATTGACAGGCTTTTTTATGGACCCAGTTCGAATTAATTTTTTGAAATGAATGAAATTCAAAGGCATTCAAAGGAGATTGCTCACAAGTACATCAACTCTCTTCATCCGGAAAACGGATTCGGTATCTGTCAGACCACTTATGGCTGACATGAGTTGAAGTTACCAATCCATTGAAGGAGGATATGATGCCATTATTATAATTTTTGGTTTTTTCCCGGCGAACAATGGCAGTGAAGTTTTCTCGGGTTTCACACCGGGCCAGGTCCTCCATTTCTCCTTCCAACGTTTCGATGGACAACTCGCCCATCGTCTTCAGGGATTCAGGAATCCAAGGATTGGATTGGAGGGAAACCCGAGAAAACTTCACTGCAGTGATAACATTACACCAAACGCATAATGTCTTCTTAGAATCGAGGATCTATTGCCAGTGTAACGTAATCAAACAAATGCACATCCATGAGCAGTTTGCAAAAAAACAGAAAATATTTCCGGCCCCGCGGAACAAGTGTGTTTCAAAATATTTACAACAAACACGGCAAGTAAACAGGCTTACTTTTTCAGTAACATCATCATTAATAAACTCATTCGATTTCTTCTATGATATTCTGATAAAACGGATTTCATTAGTAGCATAGATTAATTCATCTACATATTTAAGGGATGGAAAATTATTATTTGCGAGGATATTCTTGTCAGAGTGGGTGAAGGATGTTAACAGTTGTATATAAACGTAGAAGGGGATTCGCCGTCAAGAATGTGGACTAAAATAAAGTCACTTTGTACTTCCCACACTTATTTTTATATTCTACAACCGGTTTAGACGTATTATACGTCATTTTCAAGCTGGCCTGCCTCTATTTTATTTTAGCATGCATAACTTCCACAAAGTTCAACCATCAACTGCATGACTTTTGACTTTGGATCACAGAAGAAAGGCGGAAATGAAAATAAGTATAGTGGAAAGTAATTAAAGAGAGATTAAGAAAGTGGAAATTAATATAGAGAAATAGGGATACAAGGCATGAATGTTCAAATAATGAGATAATTAAATTACCTGTAGAGGCTAGAATTTTCATTTCAAAATAATATAATTTATTTCAATAAATCTTAACTGAATGATTCTAAAGAATGGTGTTAAAACCCCGAATAAAACAAGTAACTTTATACGAATTACGGCGCACTGATGCAAATAAGTTGCACCAAGCATGATACATATTTGAAAAATGCGTCACCAAAATAAAACTAATCAGTCTAATCGAAAACTTAAAATTAATATAGAAATTAAGTTTTCCAAATTAGATTTTCTGCGCCTATTCTTATAAATCTTTAAGTACTGTGAAATGGCTGAAACAGTTCTGCATGGAGTCCATTCCAATCATCAATCGTCCCGTTAAGATAGCATGAAAACCTTTTTACGTAGGTCCTTTGTGACCGACATTCTTTCACTTCTGCCAAAGCTTGTTAAATAAAAATATGCAATTATTCGTATTTGGATTTCTTATAAATGGCAAACTTCCGTCCAAAATCAGAGTAATATATATATAATACGTGCCATTTGTTGGAAAGTCCATCAATGAAGGGAACACCACCACCACCGACCATTAATTCCGACAAAAGTTTCAGAAAATTTACTTCTCAAAAACCGTCGTAAAAATTTAGTTTCCAATCGTCCGAAATATGAAGCTGTAAAAACCTGTACAATAGGTTTCTCAATATTTTTGATGGATGAATACTGAAGTAGCGTGTAGAGAGAATTTTCGTGAGTATCCAATACTCATTCAGGTATTTTGAACCAATCACGCAATTTCAAACTCTCCGATTGAATAAGTTAAACTCTCTCTTTCCACAAAATTTTTATTAAGTCACGACCATGATTTCGACTGCTAACGTCATCTTCTGTTCCAGAACGTACGTTAACGTCATCTTCACCACTAGATGACTTTATACGTCAAAACCATGGTCGTAAATTAATAAAAATTCTGAGGAATAACGAAGTTTAAGTCATTCATTCAAAATGTTCAGCAAATTCCACCATGTACCGCCGGAAACCACCAACCTCATTTCAAGTTATTCTCGTATGCTCAGAAATCCCATTCCTTCGTGGTAATGTCACGACATCCACTGCCATTACCCATCCATCACTACCGAACTCTACACGTTTGGTGACGAAACGGACGTGAACGATGGATATCTCGGTCCCGTGGCACAATGTATAGCGGGACTCCGGAGGCACGCCAGAGGCAGGCGTATTGGGTCGCAGCTGCACTACATTCCACTTTCAGACCGAAAATCCGTGAGAAAGCAATAAAGATCTCTGTAACCTTGCATTTCTAAATCTGCCACGGTGAGTCAGTCACCGGCAAGGGGATAAATATTTTCCAGTTCACTTCGTCCTAACGTATGCAGTGAGGATAGAACACTATGGCGTACAATCGCTACCTTAGGAAAAATAACAAATTTTGCTTTCTACAACTTGTCGACTAAATTCGATACACTGAATCATTTTTCATAGTCTTGAATATGATGCAGTGTATCGAAACTGGTCGACTATTAGATATTTAGTGGTAGAAAGCAAAGTTATTTTTCCTGACTCAAAATGTAATTATGCAAGGTTGAGGCCTCAACAACTCAGTGCAAATTATCATGAGGCAATATTCGGCGATTCAAATCTGGTGAGAAGCCGAATAGTGCTGCCACGAGATGGGAAAACACTGAAGTGCTTTTCATGAGGAATGAGGGATATTTTTAAAAATAAGAAGTGCTAATAATGCCATTCGTGGTATCTCAGGTTAAGGATAACATGATAATGTAAACTTTCATTCAAGCCCTAGGCTCCGCATGCGGTGTTCATGATATTCATTTCATTTCCTAATGGGCAATTTTAAAGAAAATACTTCAGCATTTCTTATCGCCCGGAGCGTTGACCTCTTTCCCAAAAACAGCACTCAGCAACTATAATTAATTATTGTTGAGTGTCTTTATTCAGCATCCCTGAAAGCAATATCCAACTAATCGCGAGAGCGGATCTAATCAACTAGGTGTGATATTTTATTTTGAATACGAGAGCTCTTGGATAAAGTGGTGAACGTTTTGGCGGTAAAGATGTATCAATGTAAGGACATTAATATGTAACTAAACATGACAAAATTTCGATGGAAAATCAGAATTAGGCTTTGGCGAGTACGCGACGATGATAAAATATTAATATTTGGACAATGAAAATCTGTCATAGCTTTGATTGAAAATCATAATTAGCTCTTAGAAAGAGCTGGATGAGGGGTGGCCCACCAAAACGATACTGCGCGCTATTTTAGAAATTCCTGCTATCGCCTCGGGCCGTATACAATTTAGGCATCCCAAGATTAGATTAAGATACAATTTAGACATTATTGAAATGAAAATTTGAAAGATAATGCGTTATTATTACTGTATTTACTTTCGAAGATGAGTAAAAAAGAACCGAACTGCCAAAAGGAATTGCTCACTGAAATGATCGGGTTCGAAAATGAACTGTTGGTTAAAATACTCCCTGCTCAAGAGTAAGTGGACCGCGGATTGACCACTCCTGAATTGGAGCTTTCGTGAAATAGTTACGCTAACGATGACGCGAACTTCCAAAGAGTGGGAACACTCAAACAGACTTGAAAAGGATTCCAAAGGGAGGTAAATAGGTAATTTTTAAATGCATTTGCATCGAATGGCAAGAATCGATGTCATATTGACGTAAGACTAGACAGGCACAGCCTACAAATGTTGAGGCCAGGGTGACATTCAATAGCGTTAGAGGGTTTAAAAAAAGATACATAAGTCGCTATTAAAACTGTCCAAACCAACCGGCAACAATTTTCGCCCCAGGAGAATATTTCCCCATCAGCGACGCAGACGGATTGGGTTTCGCTGCCAACGGTAAGGGCTTTCGGCAACGCATAGACGAGGTTCTGCCTGGGAGCGAGAATGGTGTGTGTAAAAGGTTTCATTCCCAAGGAAAGAGGCAACGACGCGAAGCAAAACTGCAGAAAAGGCAAAAATGTGAAGGCCCGTATTACATTGTAGAATGTTTTGTAAAAGATATTTTATGAAAAAATGATGGTACGTCTATTGTAAAATATTGGAAGATTTAATCTTTTATAAAATATTTTGGACTACATTACGTGAAAGACCTAGGTCATAGAGGGTACTATTCCATTGTTGAACATAACTACTTTTTATATTTAAATAAAATGGATAAAAACGAATAATTCTTCAATAGTGCGACTACACTGAGTGCTGTCATCTTGTTATCACTCATATTTTAAAAAACAACGTCGTCGTGATCATCGTGTTTGAGTTAGGCCCTGGATTGCAAGACGTAATAATAAAGGAATTCATCAAAAAATAATAAAACAACTGATGAGTGAAGACCAGAAAAGCTACATCGATCATCTGAAAATGGACGATAATACTTACCATTATGTCGTTCAGTATAACTCATCAACTTCATATATTAAAATATAATACCAAGCTACTAAATTTTATAAAAGAAATACATAATAAATAATGAAATGATAAACTATCAAAGATATTTGCCAAAGAACGTTTATAAAAGAAATTTTTAAAAGAACTTTAATATATTATTTTATAGTGTAATAAGGGCTTAAGGGAAGATTCAAGACGACAGATAACAACGACCACAAGGTTGTCTGGAGCCAGAAAGACGGGCGGCGGCTATGCTGGAAATGGTCAACTCTGACGATCCCTCCTCAACGTACAGGTGGACCCAGAACCCTACTACTACTTCGGGTTCCAATGTCGGAAACGAAAAAAGCGTATAATCCCTTTTAAAACACGGTCCACCCATCGAACCAGAGAGGGGGGGGGAAGGGGACTCACCTCTTGTCATTCTCCGACACACCTACGGTGGGAGCCATAGCGACAGCGGACCTCTCAGCTGCTCTCCGACGACCGGCAGAAAAAAAACTCCCCAGACAGGGTCCCACTGAAGACGAGCGTATCCAAAGGTTGGCAAATTAAACTTTTAAAGAACACCGCTGCAATCCTTTGGGAGGAGTGTTTTTCTTCTTCACTTCCTTTAAGTCTCACTTAAAAACCAACGCATGTATTCCCAGCAACAAGAAGCAGACATTCACCGCTCCCGAAAGATATCACTCTCATCGAAGAATCGTAAAAAAAATAAAACTAAAGCACCACGCTCCAATCAAAACCCATAGAAATTAGCTACACTATGACATTAGCAACAAAAACTCTGATCGTATACCTCGGTATAGATTCCTGATAAAAAAACTTAACGCAGGTGAAACTAAAATTAGGCAGGGTTTAGATCTAACCCTTCCAATAACAGTAAGGAACCTAATTGATTTGAGATTTAAAAACGCGACTAAAATGTGTTAAATTGTATTAAAACCACTAATAAAATTGGTGCCTAAATTAAAACGTTCGTCATCTGGACGATGAGCCAGCGGGTCCTCTCGTCACGTGGTGAACTTTTCCGGCAGAGTTCCAATTATCCATGTCCCTGCAAGTCCTGAATCAAGTATAAAAGGGCATATGGACTAGGAGGCTTTAGGAGATAAGGCCAAATTCTCGTCGGAAAACCCCGAAGAAAGCGAACTTCCTTCCTGGGAGGAGAGATAGTCCGGTCACACAACTGTGTGAATGCGAGGACGAACAGCGAAATCACGGAGTTTGCTCGCCGAAAATAGTCCAGTGATTTTGTTCTCGGACGAGTTCAACAAGGGATGGAAAGCTGTCCAAAGGACTCCAAATTTTCGAGGTCAACTACCAAGAAAACTGGCGTATCAAGGTCCCACGAAAGCGTCCACGAAACTAGAATTAATTAATTAAAAGACAGGAAAATAAAGTTTCCCCATGCAGATCGTTGTACACTCCACAGGCGCCGTAGGGAAACGGACATATACACAAGAAATGTTACAGCTATTGAACATTCGTCATCGAAAATCTGGCTTCTTTAAACGCACTTAAGTGTCCACAGTTCTGGCAGCAAATTTCATTTCAAGCGAACGTCACTCTCAGCCATCAGAATGTTGAGTTCCACGGTTCAAAGAAACACTAGAAGCGTTTACAACGACAAATCAACTGAAGAACTGGAAAATGTAGAACTCTACACGTTGATCAGCTGTTGAACTCTCCGTAGGGCGTATTCGAGGAACGGTGGTATATCCAACACACGTGTCTCCGAGAAACAACCAAGGGTGCTTAGCAATATCCAGGGCACACTTAACAGGACGCCTTTGAAAAGGTTGCTTCTTAAAACGGCACGAAAAGTATCCACAAAAATCCCACGGCGAGCGGATTGAGCGAAAAAATTTATTTCGCCTGCAGGAGGGAGCTCCTCGGGCCCAGCCGCTGGCGAACTCGGGCGCCTGTCAAATAGCAGAGAATTCCGCACGCGCAGCACAGAGACCGGAATGAAGGTAAATAAGGCCACAAACAGCGCCCTCTTCTTTACCACGAAACGGAAACATGCACTCCCGAGTGATATCTCTCACGCGAGACCGCGCTCGCAGCAATCTAGCTGCGACGAATCCCCCAAAAATTAAAAAAAAAACACAACTTTGCGCCGCTAGCTTCGCTTCCCGCCTTGCGCGGAGACAGACGATACGGGGACGGCCAGCCGCCACAATGAACAACGCACTACACAGACAAGAGAAGGGCACGACTGGGGCAGCCAACCATAGAGTTATTAAAGGACTGATTATTGAACTATATACTCTAAGCAGCCAACACACGATCCGGCCGTCGCTTTTCCGTTCGACGACTGACAATGGAGCATCGAGGAGCTATTCCCCAAGTTCACATCGGCGTCGGAGACGTCGGTGGTGTGGCGCGCGGTCTTTCCATTAACACACACACAGCGGCAGAGAGGGACAGGGTCGCGCTGGGCGGTAAAATAGCCGAGAGAAAGGTAGCGGTGGTGGCTGGCTGCCTTCAGAAAGGGGAGACAAGTGCAAGCTTCTCTTGCGAAGGGAAGGATAGCACCACGAAAATTTCGACGGAGGAGGACAGAGTGGTTGCGGCGACGGCCCAGTTCGGTTTCCGTGAGCACGTCAGAATGTTGAGTGATTGTTCTCCCGTTGCCAAGCCAGCAGACACACACACGTTGGGTGTGTTGGGAAGTGGGTTTGGATGGGGTGGGGGGGAATGGATATACTGGTAGGGGAGAGTGAGAGAGAGGTGAGAATGTTGGGTTACTTGGCCAGAGGGGGTGGCAGCACACGCAACAGATGGAGAGGAGCAAGCACACCAACCACCCGAGGGTTGAGACGGCACTGGGCGAGGGGTGGGTCGACTAGGCATGATGGTCCCTTATACCCCGCTCACACTCGCTATTGGTTTACCATGGGGGACGGAAATGTGGCAACGTATACATCCTTCCGGACTAGCCTAGCACAAGGGGAGTGGCAGTAGAGGAGGTTATGAGCGTGCGTGAGGTACCAACATTTTTTGAGGGGATCACCTGAAAATATTGTCATTTTTACGCAGTCATTATGCGCGTACTAACTAAAAAAAGAAAAACGCAAGTGGAAGCGACTCCGAGAAAAATAAAAACCTCAGGATAGCAAGGATTTGGGCGGGCGTGAGATACCAAAATTTTTGAGGGGATCACCTGAAAATATTGTCACTTTTCCGCAGTCATTATGCGCGTACCAACTAAAAAAAAGTAAAAACGTGAGTGGACACGACTCCGGGAAAAATAATAACCTCAGGATAGCAAGTGTTTGGGCGTGCCAAACGATACCAAACATTTTTAGGGGATCACATGAAAAGATTGTCATTTTTATGCGGTTTCTAACTCATGAGCGGACTAACTTAAAAAGTAAAAACGCAAGTGGAAACGTCTCCAGAAAAAAGAAAACCTTCAGAGTGTCAAAGATTTGGGCGTGCGTGAGATACCAAAAAAGTTTTAGGGGATCACCTGAAAAGATTTTCACATTTCTGCCGTCTACAACTCATGGGCGGACTAACTAAAATATTTATAAAAAACACAAAGGGAAACGATTACAGGAAAAAATAAAAATATCAGAATAGCAAAGATATGGACTTGCGTGGGATACCAAAGCTTTTTAAGTGGATCATCCGAAAAGATTGTCAATTTTCTGGAGTCATTATGCGCGGAATAACTAAAAAAGTAAAAACTCAATGGACACAACTCCAGTAAAAATGAAAACCTCGGAATAGCAAGCAAGCTGCGTAGAGCAAAGTATAGGCAAAATTTACTCCGAAAATTTCGGAAAATATGGGTATAGGGTTAGTGTGGTAGCTGTGATAAGGGTTGGTCTCGGGTTCAAATCCCGGCGGTGGCCAAGAATTTTCAGAGATTGCCATATCCCTGCTTGAATGTTGTGTGGAGGACATTCCAAGCGCAACACTCCGTCCGTCGGATGGGACGTTAAGCCGTGGTCCCCTTGGCGTCTTACGTTAGGAGTAGGCTAATGCCGACGCCGGGTTTCTCTCCACCCTTCTTCACCTACCCCTTCCCTCATAGCGCAAATATTCTCAGTTGGCCCAAAAAAGGCTATTCGGGCTTCCAGCCGGGTGGTCTCCCTCCATTCTGCCGTTCGCGTTCGCCTTCTCCGAATACCATTCCATACCAATTCGGAAAAGATATTTTCTAAGACGTCGTGAAACACATCCTTCGTCTACCGTCGTTAAAAGGAAGATCACGGGAAGAAAATAAAGGAAATAGATTGAAAAACGGAGAGATGTATCTAAAATGTCATTCTTTCTTCGTACTGATAAGGAAATTTACGGTGTCTCGTTTGAAAAAATTAATGGCGACACTCGCAAGGTCGACTCAATGCATGTTTTTATTTTTTCTATTGTTCTAACCTTGCATGGATTTACTTTTGGAGCTACTAACCGTTTTGTCTTTGCATGAGTAGCACGTATTTTTTGTTTTTATGGATAGTATTTTTATGACCGTGTGGTGTGCATGTCAGGCAGTAGCGGATGTGGCAAAAAAAACTCAAGGGCGGGGCGCAAAAGATATCTTGAGCTACCTATACTTCTGTAGTAATGAAAAAGAATTATGTCAAATGCTAATTAAGGAAATAAAACTTTGTAAGGTTCACTGTTGTTTAATTAAGGGCACGACCCGGGTTTCGTAACTTACAAGTGACTGTGAGGACATCTGTTGGAAAGGAAAAGGACTAGTGGGAAGGTGAGGGTTAAACACGGACTGAAATAGGGAGAGGGGAGGTCACTTGTGCACTTTGAGTATAAATGTATGATGCATGCAGGTTCAGTCACCTGACGATGTAACTAAGTTACGAAACCCGGGTCGTGCCCTCAATTAAGCAACAGTGAACCTTACAAAGTTTTATTTCCTTAATTCCAATATGGAGAGGTTTCACAAAGTCAAGCCTGAAGTTATTAGTCAAATGCTAAGTTTAAAAAAGTTTTATTTAAACTGATAATACACATGTACAAGACAATGCCATCTTATGATATTAAAAAAGTTACAGTTGTGGTTCTGCAATGTCAGGCAATGCGGGCAGCCCCGTGAAGGGGGGGGGGGCGTCCCCTTTTCCCACCATATGTATCCGCCACTGATGTGGTGCATGCTGGTGATTGGTCACCCTCTGCCAATCACCCCAGGGGTGGCTCGCAAGGTAGAATGCAAATATATACCGTTTATGAATAAATAAACTTTGAATCACTGGATTTATTTGCGATTTCCACCGCGCGTTTCAACACACAGAGGCATAATTATGCAATCACGCCGCATGATTACGGCACATTAATTTACCTCTGTGAAGTGAATATCGTCGAGCGAGTCTCAAATAAATTCTGTGAAAGTTCTCGCACACACACATTCTACCTTGAACATGATATTCGCGGACGTGAAAGAGTAGCAGAACCTTGGAATAAGGCTTTCGGACGAAAAGATTTTGTATTCTATAAGGATCATCAATATTAGTCAACAATCCTAATAATAGTTTGATGTAGCTCTCTATTCCTCTCTAAGATCCGCTAGTCTTTTCATAGCGGCGTATTTCTTCTCATTTACATCCTTTATAAACTGTCCTATGTAACTCATTCGGGGCCGTCCCTTACACTTGTCCTAAAACGATTGTCTTCATCAGGCCATCATGCCTCAAAAAGTCGCCAACTAAGTAAAGTGTTTAAATCTTCTGCTTAAGGTTTTTGGAAGACATCTCTCTTCTCCCACTCTTCTCAGCACTTCCTCATTACTTACTCAGCCGATCCATTTTTCGGTGGCACCACATTTTGAAAGGTATGGAAGATTATAAGATGAAAATTCAGTTTTGGTGAAAGATTTTGATCATGTGCCCAGTTCATTCATTAATCATTTAACGATATTCATTAATGATAAGACGTTTTCTAAGCAAACGGCAAGAAAATGTTTTCTCAATAATAACTATGAAGAGGTTTAATGAAAGCATGAATAATGGTAGAGCTCATCCTAACCTGAGACAGATGCGAATGAATTTCACGTATTCAGGATAGGGGGGGCACTTTCTTTCCCCACATAATCTCGCCTTTGGAGGATTTTTTTTTAGAGCGTCCTGCGACTTCAACGGGAACTTGAACAGGATTCGATCCAATCAGCAAGTAATCATTCAACACACTGGGCTACTGCTACGGAATCAGGGCCGTTGCCAGGGTGGAGGGCTAGGTGGGGCGGCGCCCGACCTGGAAATTTTGAACTGCAAGCATTTTACAATTGTATTCATTATATCCCCCCCTCCCCCCCCCCAAAGTAACGTATACTTGTTGCCCGACCTAATAACCTGTCTCCCCCCCTTGCCAATAATCCGGACTATGGCTCTGACCCGAAGGTTGGTCTGGGTAGGTGAGTGTATAACTCGAACGAGAATGCAACTAGAATATAATCTATTAACATTCGATATACCCTATGCATACATATTCGCAGAATAAAATGGAACTCAGATCGCATTGATTCATTCAGAGTGAAAATTTTCCAATTATTTTATTGCGGTAACTTTCAGTTTCTACTTATTATTGACATCATTATTTTCTTAGTAGAAATTGATCAGAAGTTCTTTAGGCCCACTGCTTCGCGCTAATAACCAGTTACACGATGGGTACTGTAGGAGAATTACTTCAAGGAGAAAACGAGATCACTGACTGACGATGAATTTGTAATTATATTTAAAAGATCATTCATGTACATGGTTCCGTGGGTTTTCAATGCTATGCCGGTAAATATAAAAGACTAAAATAATTTATACAATTTCTTTATCCTGTGAAAACGTGGCATATAATTCACCACGATATTGAAAATATATTTAAAATTATTGCGTAAAAATTAGATTTATTAGTATTTATCTTTTTATATTTCGTTTCGGAACAGTTCAGGGATTCCATCAAAAGCATGGAGGTCGTTGAAGCTATTTCATTTGAGAGAAAGATGGAAGATGCGGGCTCCGTATTATATAGGATTATTTTAGAGATGGGTAGATACGGAACTACCATTAACGGGGGGAAATAATGACGGAGACGCCGGCCTGGACAGAGAGCACTGGATATTCTCACGAAAAATGTAGTCATGACTGAAGGCAGAAATATTGATAATATATACTTCCTTTATGCTACAGGCTATAAATATTAAGGCAAACCGATTAGCCCATGGAAATTATTTCATTTCTCATTTGAGACAATCATTGCGAAGAAGCAACGAAAAAATAGAAGCGATAAAATCAATAACAACTAGAGTTTACGTTAAAAACCATTCAATTAACTTTTTAATGAATTAAATGTAAAATGTTACAACCGAAGATGCAAAATAACATCACGAAAAAGGGCGTGATTTGGCAGGCTGCTGTAACTTTATATATGAAATTATTGATGTTATTGAGGAATTAGAGGGATCATATGAGAGGGATTTGGCCTCCAAGGCAACAAAACTGCAACACCTGGTAACATCTCTTCAAGGTTTTGCTTCCCTAGTTTAATGTTGGTCAAAGCCTCCTCTCTTTTACTGCTCTGTAATATCATTCTGTTGCTTTTGCGCTGATATTTGGCCGTTGCCATTTCCATATTTGTCAGCCTTCTTCAAATCATTGTCTGTCTCGGTTATGACTGATTCAACTTTCTCGATGTAAACTTTACAAATTACGGGGGCAGTGCACACCCTTGTCTCACTCCTCTCCCAAATCTTGCCTCCGCTCAGTTAGATCCACATTTTATCATAGCTACTTGGTTTTAATACAGGCTGTTTACAATTCTGAGACCACTGTAGAGCACTCCAATTTGGAGAGAGGAAAAAGGAAAGTTTGTCAAAGTAGTGATAAAAAACAAACTGTATCTTAATGAAAATAAAACAGAATTCGGAACGAAACAAACTCTGACGTCACAATGCCGATCGAGGGATCCCGTATTCAAATCCCAAGTGAAGCCTTCGGATACCCAAAATAAAATCCCTCCAAGTGCGAAAAGGTATAGGGAAAGGAACTGGCCCTTCTACCATGAATGTGTAAAACTCTTATGGCTGTGGCTGAGTCTGGGGTAGGCTTTACCATCACCTCTCCGTACCAACTACAACTTCAAATGGTACTTTCAGGTGCTTGACCTTGAATAACAAACATTAACGGGGAAAATCAAATTTTATCTTAGAGGATAAATGGAGGCACTCAATATGTTGGGAAGGTTTTTTGACCCCACTTGGGCATACGTCTCATGGGAAAACAATTTGCACCCCATGGTGAGCAAAGACTAATATGATTATGTCAAAATATAATGGAAGAGAACATTAAATATTAATAAAAATAATAAAAATTCATAATTCATTTATTTTCACTGAGGACCCTCGGTCAAGCCGAGTGACGTGATTAATTATTGAACACGCAAAGCATAAATATTCACGATTATTTCTTGTAGTTGAAGTCTGGCTGTCCCCCGGGTGAAGGTCTCCAACGATACATGAAGTATTTTTCCTATTTGAGTATTTAAGGCTAAATTACTAAATGGGTGATCAAAGAAAATGCTAACTGAAATCTGACATGCAATGTAACATAAAATAAACGCAGTCATTGCCATAACAACGCGAATTTTGTGAGGTATACCGCGTGAAACACAATTAACTTTCCACGTAAAATCTAACTGTGAGATTCGACTCATGTGTCAAAAACATTAATCCAATTAACGCAACAGCAGAGCTCTAACGCCTCCCTCACTTGGGCATACGTCTCATGGGGAAACAATTTGCACGCTTACACCACGGTGAGCGAAAGATAAATATGATGATGTCAAAATATAATGGAGGAGAACAATAAAATATTAATAAAAAATAAAAAAATTCATAATTTATTTATTTTCACTGAGGACAGAACTTCATGTATCATTCTAACCCGTACCATCAACGATATGTGACCAAACGATCGAGTTATACCATCGGCTAAAACAATCGTGTATATTTATGCATTGCGTATTTAATAATTTTTCGCGTCACATTGCTCAACTCACGGTCCAGGTACAATCCAAAAAAGCTTCCCAACAAATCGAGTGTTGCCACTTTTTCTCTGGGATACAATTTGATTTTCTCCATTATTATTATTTTTAATTCAAGGCCAAGCATTTGAAAGACTGAATAATTTGCAATCCCTTCATCAAAGGTCATGATAACCCTGACGGACAGTTTACTTCTAGTAATCAAAGAAAAACGAGGAGAAAGGTAAATGTTAGCAGTTTCAAAACTGCTTCGGACCTTTGCTCACTGAACGGCACACCATGACGAATTTTTCACAATCTAATTGTAAGTGGTAAATCCTAAATAACTATATTCACTTTTAAAAAAAGATATGTAAGACGTATGTAAAAGCTGGGAAACTAAATATATTTGCTTAATTTAGGCAAAGTCCGTGTTGTGGTTTTCGTTTCGTGATGCTGGCACCAGAGATTCTCAGACGAGTCACCTGATCAGACGCTGCGCCGGCGGCCATCTTGCCAGTTTCAGGCAGTTTTTCGCAAATACCTTTCTTATTTTATCATGACCTTACAATTTCCCTCGCATATTTATATTCTTTACAAACTTTTGCGTGTAATGAGTGCCGTCTCAACTAAGTCTCGTTGCAAACAGCTTCGCTATATCGAAAAAACCGTGTTTCTCCATAAAATTCCATGTTAGATTATCCTAATTTTACCGTCAAATATCTCAAAAAACGGCTCATGGGAATTCATTTTTCTTTGGATCAACGAAAGCGCCGTTCAAAGAATATGTGACCAAATTTTCTTCAAATTCTTGTTACTTTCATCGAGGCACTATAACTACCTTAAATGAAACATAGCAATATTCCCACAGAATTTATTCGAACAGAACGCGTTTCGTTGCTACAATTATATTATCTTGATAATGTTGTTGTAGCTACGAAACGCGTTTCATTTCTATTAATTTTGTTTCTATTAGTTTTATTTGACTAATAAAATAAGATCCACATCGTGCCGCATATCACACAAGCCCCGCTTTAAACTTATTTACGTTCACTCTGGAGTGATGGTCATGTGCGGATGAACTTGAGTTGACGCTAAAAAATGTATACTTACACGCATTCCTTATGAAGAGAAGAATCAAAATGAAGGGGTGAGTCTCGAAGACTGAATGCCCTCTTGCCAAGAAATACATATATTTATGAAAATAAAGTAAACGAACAACCAGTCAAAACATGTAATGCATACCATAGAGTAAGTATAGTGAGAGTTTGAGTATATATAGCGTGCTCGGATACTATGGTATAAGAAAACTCGGAGGTAGACGAAGGACGGAGTTGGTTACCAGGCTACCACCGCTAGAAAAGAATGACGAAGGACGGTCGACGATATAAATAAAAAAAGCCGAACAGATAGATATTCAAGGTGATATGGGACCTAGGAAACCCAACAAGAGCGGCCGAGGACAAGGGACAACTAGAGAGAAGGCACAGGTAGTAGGATGGAGGATCGGTTTTTTGGCAAAACCACCAGAAGCTACGATCGGATTTTTTTGTTCGGCTAGCTCGAGAATAGGACCAAACGAGAAAGGTGTGGTCTACCCAAAGGCGTGTACCTGCGGGAAGCTTCGCGACGAACGTTCTCGCCGATTATCCTATCGCAATAAATTATCCACGGTCGCATGCACCCGTCTCCGCTTTATATTTCATGAAGGATTACCAACGGACACCCCAGCTTCTAGGGTGGGAAGACTTTTTTTCTCCGATCCCCCTCGGTGCTGCAGTTCGGTTTCCACGCCGGTGATACCGTCACACGATGGGAATTTTTCGACCAAACCTCGACCGTTCCGGTGGCAAAAGGAAAAAGTATATTACGAATATGGATCTTTGAAGGATTTTGAATTAACAGAAGGCGGAAAAGATTTGTAATGAGAAGAAAATCCTTTATAACCAGTATGAAGAAAGATGACGAACTCAAAAAGTCCTCTGGATCTGGAAATGTTTTGTGAAGTGGCTAGAGCGTTTTGTATTTCTGAAAATGTACTGATTTGTAAACCACTTTGAAAAAGTGTTTTATTCAGAAATACCGAAGGATAAAGATATATCCGATTCATGATGTGAGCTAATACTCTAAATATAGTTAATATTTACATACTCATAAAACGTCATTTTCACAAGTAATCTTCTTGAGAACGATTAGAGTTTTCAGAATTTTTTTCCCGATCCCTGTTTTAATGTTGTGTGGAGGACATTTCTAGCGCGACACTCTGTCCGTTTGATTGGAGACTAAGCTGTGGTCCCCTTGACGCCTTACGTTAAGAGCAGGCTAATGCCGACGCCGGGTTTCTCTCCACACTTCCCGCCATGCCATTCCCTCATGGCGCAAATGACCTCGGCTGTCGGTCGTCTCCTCCAAATGACATACCTCGTTATACATCTGTATAACTCAAAGGCGTAACTAGAAATATGTTTGGGGGGGGATGGTCAGTGGTGGCGACGGGGTGAGGGGTAAACGGCAAATTTTTGAAAAATTACATGCCTGGAAATACATTTTTACACTTTTTGGCATATTGGCACTAAAGATTTAACTATAAGCAGATGCAGCTATTATATGTCATAACTAGACAATATCTTTTTTTTAATTTCATTTCTCTGAGGCTTTGGGGGGACCTATCCCCTCATCCCCCCCATAGTTACGCCACTGGTATAACTCTATTTGTGCGCCTGCAGCAGTTTTTGACGAAGCTATCCTTTGTCAATGCGTCATCTAGTGGCAGTCCAGAGTGAAAAAATATCAGCGGCCAATAAATACCAAACCAATTCAGACAGGTGCACTACCAACACGAAAGCCACCCCCGGAGGCGATGGTACGCCGACCGCCTCGTCTAAATCAGAGAGCGACAGGCATATCGATGGCTAAGTTATAAGAACACGAATGTATCTCAAAATTTGGCTGGCCTGAGTTAATACTGCTAATAATGATAATGAACAATATAATTCAAGCAAAAAACAACTCTATTATTGCAATTGTATGCTTCTTTTTCAGTTTTATGCATTTTTGGTTTTTTATTTCCATTAAAATTATATGCATTAAAAATAAATAAATCTTTTTTTTTGCTCCTCTGAAAAGTTGCTATTTTTGAGATACGTGTTGTTAGAACTTAGACATCGAATAGCATCGATATACTTAAACCAACACTAGACTCAAAAGCAACTAGGTTAGTCGCCTGATAAGCCTCTGGGATGTCAATCAAAATTATTTGACAGAATTCAATATATTAATTCATTTCGTTTTTACCCGTTTCCACGATTGTGTGCCAGGCTCAAAAGCCACCACAAGTCTTACTTAAGAAATATATTCAGGTGATACTCAGTGGAAGTTGCGAATCACCAAAATGAAACGCAATTGTAAATGCCACTTTTATTATTTCATTATTTTTATGTTAACTGATTCATATTTCGGTAGCTCAGCGCCATTCTACAGGCACCTAAGCTGCCAAAACCAGGTTCGGCTAACATCAAAATAAGTGTGGATTTTAAAATTGTTGTGTTATGAAGCTCTATTATGACCGAATAAGTAAAGAGGAAGCCCTAAGAGGATTAGGATAGAAGAGAAGCTTCTTCAGAGCCTTGCTTAAAAGATGAAACACCTGATCGGCCATATGTTGGACATATCGATGGCTAAGTTCTAACAGCACGTATCTCAAATTCGGCCGGTTTGAGGCAGGTAACTTAAACAAATAGTAATAACATTAAAAAAATAAAATACAAGCAAATAGAAACTCTTTGTTGGTAAATGAATGCTTATTTTTCAGTTTCATGAACTTTTGCTTTTTAATTTCTGCGTGCAATTAAAAATATTAATCATTTTTTTGCTCTCCGAAAATTTGCTATTTTTGAGGTACGTACTATTACAACTTAGCCATCGATACGCAGATGACGACAATACTGCAGTCCGCAGCCTCCATTGTCGAGGGAGGGAATCTGAAGGGTGGGGAGGAGTGGGGAGATGCAACATATGGGAGCGGGGAGGCGGAGATGATGAAAAAAAAAGAAATAGAGAGCAGCCGGGGTTCGAAACGAGCACGTTCGGTTGCACAACGCAGCACGTCCGAGTGGTGGAAAGGGGACGGATACCTCCAATGAATCACACGGACGGACAGGCGTCGGCCCAGCTGAAAAAATTCCCCCGTCCGTCAGGATGGAAAACGTCTCGTTTCCTGTGATGGAAGGACATAATGTTTGCCCCATCGTGTCGTCCCTCGTGTCCACCTTCAAACGAACATATAAACTCGCCGTGAGCCAAAACCTAACGGTCACGACACGTCCGATTGCACATCGTTCCCTTTACCACGTCATTCATTCTGTATCCTCCGCTCCTCAATTCTCGTCCAGTCCGAGATGGAGAGTAATTGAGCGAAAGTAACTCTGTTACTGGTATCGATTACATTTCAGATTTTTTTGTTAATAAGAGTTACAATTGAATAAGCCTGTTGAAATAAAATAAATTCCCCAAGGCCGTATTCTTTGCTGGGTAAAAAGGTGGGGGAGGGGATTTGGAAGGATGACAGTGGGGTATTACACAAAAATAAAGCTGAAACACAAAGAAACAAACAATCAAGCAAGATTTTTTTGCTAATAATAGTTACATTTGAATGAGTTTGTTGAAATAAAATGCATTCCCCAAGGCAGTACTCTTTGCTGAGCAAAAAGGTGGGGGAGGGGATTTGGAAGGATGACAGTGGGGTATTACACAAAAATAAAGCTGAAACACAATGAAACAAACAATCAAGCAAGCTCACTTACTCACCTATCAGGTTTGCCCTAAGAAACTTTTCGCGTAGGTCTGAATCACACATACACATTAAGGTTTTTCGAAGCTTCCGCTTATGCCTGTGACACACTCACACCAAAGAAATAGACAAAATTATAAAGCTAGGGCTATCCCGCTCGCGCACGCGCACCTCGCGGATTTGCTCAGAGGAACAAATTTTCGCGTAGGTCTCAATCACACACACACACTCAGGTTTACGAACCAGGTATTTTTGTGTATCACCCCACTGTCATCCTTCCAAATTCCCAACCCCCGCCCCCCACATTTTTGCCCAACTAAGAGTACGGCCTTGGGGAATTTATTTTTATGGGATGATTAAGGCTCCGTAATGCACAAAACAAAACGAACGTAATGATAACCGTATAAAATTTTTTATTTATTTTGTAAGCGTCTGGGGGGAGGGCACGTGTCCCCCTCCCCTCCTCCCTAAATCCGCCTATGATTAGGAGGCGAAACCGTATACAAAAAAGTTTTCCTTGAGTTTTTTTTTATATTAACTCACTTGCAATTGAGACATGATTTTTTTCCCTGAACTACTGCCATATTAGAAAAACATCTCGCCAATTTTAGCATAGGAAATGGGTTGACACTCAAGCGGCTACAATAAATACTCGGCTGACGTTTATCTTTCTTGATTTTATCCTGATTATGTCCCGGCCAAGTACTTACTTAGTATTTTCCCTTTCAATGACCTTTATGATTTTGCCTATCAATATGATTCTCTATTAACATCTTCAACAAAATTTATCGAATCCATAACTTTCCCATTGCTATTCCTCGCGAGTGCAAAATACTTCCTCGCAAATGCTGAGAATAGGAGGGAACACTCAAAATTAAAAATTGGATTTCGACACTTAAAACCAAAACTATATTAATAAGAAACACGCAGGCCAATTTTCAGAGCTCAGCTTTGATTTTTACCGAAGATAAGTAGCTTTAGAAGGCCGCTAGGAGCTTCGGCCACGCCCACGACGCGAAAAGTATTTCTATTGGCTTCTGTTGGCTGTTTCACACCCATTGCAATATAAATCAAGCACAATATTTGGTAGTGAGTAGATCTATGCGGAATTGTTAAGTTTTCTACATTTCATTCTGATGAGTCGATTGATTCCATGAAGTCACTTCGGAGACAACGAATTAGAGCAAATATCGAGAATTAAATGGATCGCCCTGCCCTCGTCGCCTTTCTGCAGCAAATTTCTAAAACCGATTTAAATGTGCGCTAATGTAGCAACTATGACAATCAACCGTCTACGAGATGGAATGGGGCCTCTCCTATGAATTCCCTTGCCATAGCTAATACGCATCCCGTATGCCACAACCCCTACTCCTCGTGTCTCCTATCCCCACCACCCCACTAGCAACCGTCCCTGTCGCCGTTGGACATAGCGATGGAGGCTGTGACATCCGACGTCGCTTGCACAATCGTGAATGAAAAAGGGGAGTAGTGATTGCACTTCGGGACGGCGAATGCAGTCGTGTCACGGGTGCGCGGGATGGGTTCGTCAACTTTCAGGCGGACCTCCCAGGGCGGCGTTCTGGAGCAATGCGCGTCTCTTTTAAAGGGGCCGGCAAGAGGTAGCACCGCGCTTATGTTTCCATCCCTCCCTCGTTTGGATAACATTTCGTTTGGATAGCATGCACGTTTTTTGGAGATGAATTATGACGAAGTGTCCCTATTTCATCACAGAGGAGTGAGACGCTCTGCTGCCTTCCACAAGAAATACTAAACGAGTTATGCGAATCTAAAATACCACAACAAGAGATTAGAATATTCAAAAATAATATTTTAATGCTCCATACAGCATTTATTAAAAACTCTACCGCTTTCGACCTTCTCAGGTCATTATTTGGTGGTAACAGAACATTCTGTCGATGGATTCAAAAATTAACGTTGTTATATCAAAAAATAACAACTCGCAAACAACCTCTAGATCATGTTCTGTACGATAAATACTGTGTGAAATATAAAAACTTTTAACTTTGAATCTGGCACGTAATCATTCCACGAAGTGAACTCACGCACCATTTTTTTATACGAAGGGCGATATTGGTGACGTTCGCTCTTAATTAAGAATTCTGTGGAATTTTAAGTCTCTACGGTCGCGATAAAGTAATAATAACACGCAATCATATCGAAAACCATATGTTTCTATGAATTTCTCCTGGAAATTCAAAAGGATACATCCGTTACTGAAGGAAAATAACAAAAAAATGTAGCCATTAATAATAATGAAAATACGTTATCGGGCAAAAAAAACGTCGAAATGATTAAAATAATTCACACAATTTCCACGAATCGAAGACATTTTAAATCAAATATATTTTTTTGCCTTGCGACATATTTGTTTGGCCAGTGGCGCAGCGAGGGGGGGTTTTGGGGGTTAAACCCCCCCCCCCAGAGCTCAGAGAAATTTTTAAGTGTATTCCATTTTACTGAATTGGATTGATATTACTAATAGAATAGTGCAAGGATTAATAAAATATCCCTCAGAAAGCCGTAAAACTCACCATTTTGAACCGTTTATTTTAAAATTCCGCATTTATTAATCTCGCACCTGCCGCTTATCCTGGTGGGTATTCCATACCCCCACTCACCCCGGTATTAGTTGCACCTAAACCCCCCCCCCCCTCAGCCTTAATTCCTGGCTGCGCCCCTGTGTTTGGCCACCTATTCCACGAATGGATATTATAGCTTCGATTACCAAACGTGAAATAACATAATGTACAAACGTATGAACTTTGCTGCGGGTTACTTCTACACCAAGCTAAACTCTGTCTTAAATATTGCGGAATAATAATCAACCAAATGCCTTTCAACTCGATAAGATTTCAACGATTTCAAAAGGCAAAAAAAAACTTAAACAAAAATTGCCAATTTTTTTCAGGAAAGACCAGGTAGGTACTCAAATACATTTCCCTAGAAAAGACTTCGGTGTGGTCCCCTTTGGGCTCGGAGTCATCCATCCAAAGGGGCTGGACACCCTTTAAGCTCTGTCATAAGAAACGTTTCCAATATATATGGTGTACTTCTCTGTTCCACACCTGGAAGTCTTTTAAAGAGTCACATAAATACTGAAGTGGCATTTCTACTACTATTAAACGCGTCTTTTGCATCCGTCACATTGAAATATAGACGGTAGAGGGAGCATATTTTATCGGAAACTATCAAATACAATCGATATTTCTAAGCCTGACACTAAATGCCAATGTAACAGTTAACTGAACGTGATATATAAGACCAGAGAACCACGCTTTGGGAATACCAAGGGAGATATGTTACTAACGGCACGCAGGAGCCAAGTATAAAAAGTATGATGATACATTTCATGAGTTAAGTAAAACATTGCGTATTTTAATGATCGTAGTATATATGGATCCCCTTATGCAAAAAAAATTTTCCCGATTTCCAACGGATGGGGCTCTACAGCACTTCGAATTTAAAGTGTCTCTGAGTTCTAACGCGAACGAGTGAAAGTATAAAGATGGAATTTTCAGCAAAAGGTATAACTGTAATTTAAAGAAAGCCACAAGAATACCTCACTCAATCTAAAATTTGTGCACAGAACTCTAACAGCTGTAGCTCCAAGCCTAGAGAAAAATAGATAAAATAAAAATAAAGTTTATCACTTCCTTTCGAAGGATGACTCCGAGAAAAAAACCTTGTCCAAAATTGCATTATTCATAAAAACGTAAATAAGTTATTTTCCAAAGTAATTACAGTAAAATAAACAACATAAAATTCATTACACTAATAAGCAATCTCTTATATAGTAGATTCCGGTTAATTGGGACATATCTGGACTTGTGCACTTTGCCCCAATTAAGCAGCTGTCCCAATTAGGCGAACTATCCTGTGTATAGGCATAAACAAACGTTAAAATGATAGAAATAAGACTAAAGAATTTTATAATGCAACATAAGTTTATTAAACTATTAATTTGATTAATAAATCAGCGAGTTTAGTTAATTTATTATCATTTTTAAGAATAATAATAATTTAGTTATAAATATTTTTCACAGCCTCGGGCCACGATAAATGAATGTCTTTTACTGAGTCCTATTAAAGAAAAGTCCTTACCTATTGCGGATAGTATAACAACAAGAGCTTTCAAAATAGGACAAGAATAGGAACATTTGTGAAAAATAAGAGTAAATCAAAGGAGGAAAATATAAAAAAGTAGAATTCTGAAAACAAAAAAGTTGAATTTCGTCGCGAGTATGGAGTCTATGTCGCCGACTTATGAATAAATCGGCATGCTGACCCAATTAAGCGGAGAATACTCTGAGATATTCCTCTATTGGGTTCTGTTCTTCAAGATCTGCCCCAATTAAGCGGCTGCCCCAAGTAACCGGTGGACCCTTTAAACGGAATCTACTGTAATAAGATAACCATTTTCGGAAACGAGGTATGTGCAAAACAATTAGGGAAACATAAATTTTCCTGGGAATTCCACTTACAGAAATTCAAGTTAAACATCCATTTGCTGAATTAAAGAAGAAAAATTACTGAAAAATATGCAGCAATGCACCAACACACTTCTCGCGAGACTAAAAGCATCGAAAAGGCAATTTCGAGGTCCCATAGTTTCCACAAATCTATGATGCAAAATCGCCGCCTTAGTGCTTAACCGTCATAGTGAGAAAAACTTGCGATACACCATCATTCCTATCTTTCGTTACAAAAAATACCATTCTTCATAACTGCACCGCTACCCGCATTTTGATAAGGCGACCGATATCTGAGGTTATTCGAATCAGAGGTATAGACAGAGGGTGAGCAAGGGAACACGTGCATCCAAATTTGCATTTATTCATATAAATTTAAACAAGTTATTTTCCTGATAAATTTACAGTAAAATAAATGGCATAAATTCATTATACAATTAAATAATATCCAATGATAAGGCAACCAATTAGAGAGACAAGGTAAATGCAAAGCAATTAGAGAGAGACTTATTTTTCTGAGAATTCTATTTATCTAAAATCAAGGCAAACATCGACTCGCAGAATTACAGTAAACCCCAAATCAATTAATTTTAGCAGAAAACTTTTATCCTATAAAACAAATATATTCTGCTCCATAATATGTTTCTTTGAAAACAGCTTCCCGAAGACCCATCAATTTTATAATTTTTAGTGACAAAATAGCATAAAATGTGATTTCTAAAGATAAAAATTCTCAATTTTTTTCCAAAGGTGTGTTCCTCACCCAACCAAAATCGTAGATCGGGAAATCTACAAAATTATCGTCCAACTTTTTTCTCTAGGATTAACCATTTTTTAGTAAAAGCCATTCGAAAGTTAGCTGGAGCTGTCCAATAATGTTGGGAAAGCGCAGCAATATAGTCATGCACAGTACGGAGAATACTGCTCCAGCTAACTTACGAATGGCTTTTCCTTTCAGAAATGGTAAATCTTAGAGAATAAAGTACAACGATAATTTTGTAGATGGTTTACTGATCTACCATTTTGGTCTGAACAATTTTTATCGTATAACTAACCATTTTGCCAAAAAAATGCAAAAAAACCCATTTTTGTGACCTTTGACCTTGAATAAAATTTTTTGCACACAAGGGATGGATGTGGACTTCTCAGGATTTCATAAGAGTGGTATTAATAACGTTCCAGTACATTTTCAGCTTGTCGGGAATTTATGTGAGGGTCGATGTCTATTTTGACCGGGGTACTTCCTTACAAAATGAAATAATGAGAAATTTTTCCGTCCGCTTTTCATGAGTTGGTGACGTCATTGGAGTTTTGTCTCATACACTCGTTCAGAGACGGAATTTCAGCCGTGACGAATGGAACTTTTACCATAGTGTAAATAACAACGTACCACGTGCGGTGGGTGCATGAGGTCAAGAAGAGGCGTGAGCCGCTCGGCAAGGGTCTGAGACGTCATCAACTCATATGAGAAAGGGTTGAGGCCCGTCGATTTTTCTCCGCGGCTACCTCGATAATTAGTGTACGGAAAGGAAAAATGGAACATTTTGACTCTCTTCGGCCCTCTAACTCTTTCACAACTGGTAATAAATAATTGGTTACATTAAATATTCGAGTCGTTACGGAGCATGGAGCAGGTAACTCCCGCTTACACATCGCATCTCCGCTAGCTCCGTCAATTCGAGGACAATGCCCGCTCCACCCCCCGAAGACACCCTCCTTTCGTGTTCGATCCAATAGAAACCCCACGGCAAACTTCAAGTTTGCAAGGATATCCGGAAGAAGGTAACCAAATTCTGGCGTATCTAAGAGTGGTCTCAACCATTTTTTCCAAGGTATCTTCGTCAGCCTTCGAACCATTCCTAATAGGGTGGTTTCCTTTTTTTTATTGCCTATATTGAAATATTATTACTCCTGGAGTACGTATTTTACGCTTTTAGAATTTTCAATGGCGATATCTATTTTTCGCGATTAAATGAAAAGTGAAAATTTTCAAGCGCGCGAAAACGCGACGGGTAAGTATGAATGCCGGGAAAAGCCCGTGTGACGTCATTCCAGTTCCGGGTGACGCTGTGTGATGCCACCTTAGTGCGAGGCTATGAGCGCCGCAACGATGCAGGCTGCTAGCAGGTAGCAGAGTACCCTGCTAGCAGGTGGCATTCGGCTTAAATAAGGATTGTTAATACCCTATCAAACGAAGGAAACTTTCTGACCATAGGCAATTTTAATAGTTGATTATTTAGAGATGTTTCCCTGAACTCAATGCCACATGCGTGTATTGGTAATCTCAGACGATGTAAAGCTTCTGACTACTCGTATAGAATCTAGGTCCCTGTGTCGTCACGTGGAGTGGTATCGCATGGACGCCAATCTGGCCTTTTTCAAATGAGGTTAAAATTGATGATTAACATTCGCCTAAACTGGGATTTCTAAAACCAAATCAATTGTATATTATGAATACACTAATGGTGGGTAACGAATCGCAATCAATGCCTTTCGTTTTCTTTGATAAACTACCTTATTCCAAGTATTTCTGTGCCACAAAATTCCTACTTTAACGAATGAAACGGACTCTGACGTGACTCTGTACGACGCGTATTGACGCTGAAGCGTCATTATCAAGTACACTCTTTGTAATATCTACAATCCCATATATACCTAAAATCTGGCAGGGGTGGAGGGAGAGGGTTATCTGGCGTCGTACGAATAAATTTTCCTGTGAAAAGTTACCAAGGTTGTACATTTTCATTTCAACATGGATTTTCACAAAGTTAAAGCCGAATCAATTGAATTCACCAAATATCACTTAATATTTCGGCGATGCAAGTTTTGAAATTTCACACTGCCGGACAGACACCAGTGTATAAGGAGTACCAAGCTAACCTGGAGTTAAAATTTTGCTGACATTGAAACTTCTCGCAGCAATTAGAAGAGATCTAGAGACAATATCACGACACGACCCATTCACGCTCTAGCAACCGCATGCGAGAGCTTATCGCCTCTGCACTCTATCTCACTTCCTCTCTCTTTCTTCCTCATATGAGAACTATCTTACTCCGGGCAGTCTTCTGGCATCCTTGCCCTTTGTTTTAAACCGCAATTCCGCGAAATTCCATCGTTCAAAATTACATCCCTGCAATATTGCACCAATATCTGGTTAATACGGGTAGGGTAATGGGTAGACATCACCTTAAAAAAGCACAAAGAAAAAACTAACATATTATTAAGCAAAGAAGTAAGAAAATAATTTATTAGAACTTTCACTTGGAGCATGCTTCTCTACGGAAGTGTGGCATGGACAAACAACAGCAGCGCAAAAATCAAGGGTAGAAGCCTTCGAAATGTTATCCTACAAAAGAATGATGAGGATCAAATGGATCGAAGGAGTTAGTTATCAAGAAGTTCTAAGAAGGGTAGGAGAGAAGAGAAGCCTCATGAAAACCTTAACAAGAAGACGGAACAACCTTATAGGCCACATCTTGAGACATGATGGCCTGATGAAGACAATCGTCGAGGGAAAAATGAATGTCAAGAACGGAAAAGTAAGACCTCGAATGAAATATATGGAACAAGTAAAGAAAGAGGTGAAAGAGAAGAAATACGTAGGTGTGAAAAGGTTATCTGATAGGAGAATTGAGTGGAGAGCTGCGTCAAACCAATCATAGGATTGTTGAACAGCGTTAATGATTCACTATGCGAATTAAGATCATCTGTAAGTAAAGAAAATTACGACTAGCACATAAAAATTCAAAAGAAATTATGTGGATGTAATTTAAGTCTCAAATGATGCGAATCAAAATTTAATTTTACACAATAAGGTCTTTTAGATATCCCATAAATTCTCACATTGATGTTTGAGAGATTGGGTCACATGTGTTCCTCCTCCAAATAAATTCCCCAGAAATATCCCGCTCCAAATAAGAACCCGAAGTTTTTTTCTATACCTACAGCTGACCTTACCACCTATCCTGATATGTGTTGGCTCAAAAACCAATTGACTGAAACCTATGTGAAAGAAACAAGTAGTAGATTGCCTAAGGCTGGGAACCATTTTAATAATAATTGAAAGAAATGCATTACATGCGTGCTCGAGTGCCAAACCTACTTGAAAACAAAACGGAATTTAGTTACCTAAAATCATTAGAATTGAAAACAATTGTAAAATTAAAAAAAAAAATAACGGAGACAGTTAAAATGTAGCTAGGGGCCTGCAGGCTATAGAGGATGCGTTAGTTGATCGCTGCGAGGAGTATGGTATGAAGATAAGGAGACCAAGATTATGCGGATTGTAAAGCATCGCGAGCTAGGAGTGTAACAGTCAAGG
Organism: Ischnura elegans; assembly: GCF_921293095.1. Classification (NCBI taxonomy): domain Eukaryota; kingdom Metazoa; phylum Arthropoda; class Insecta; order Odonata; family Coenagrionidae; genus Ischnura; species Ischnura elegans. Next base: position 107,104,533 of record NC_060248.1, read on the forward strand.
TAAAAGTAGGCGGGGTAAAACTTGAGCAGGTAGAGAAATTCGACTACTTGGGCAGCACATTAGAGGAAAACGGATACAGCAGTAAGGACATCAGGAAGAGAATTGCGTTAGAAATGTAGGCGTTCATGAACGGAAAGAATTTAATAAGGGGATCGTTAGGTAAGAGTTTAAAGAAAAGGTTAGCTGGGATTGGTGAACAGCTTTAATGATTCACTTTGCGAATTTAGATTACCTGTGAGTAAAGCAAATTACGACTACCACATAAAAATTTAAAAGAAATTATCTTAATGAGGATGTAAGTAAAGCATCAAATGATTACGAATCAAAATGTCTATTCTGGAGAGTAGCGCTTTACGATGCGGAAACATGGACACTTAGGAAGGAGGACAAAAGAAGACTGAAGACGTTCGAGATGTGGATGTAGCGAAGAATGGAGAAGGTGAAGTGGACGGAGAGGAACTACGAAGTGCTGGACATGGTGAGTGGGGATAGGCAGCTTCTAGATGAGATATGGAGGAGACCTTAGCGGGAAGGGGATAGTGAAAACAGTGTTAGAGGGTAAAAATGTTGATTAAACGAGGGAGAGGAAGGAAAATAATAGGGTTTTTATGTACAATGAAAGGGAGTAGAGTTTATTGTGAAGCGAAGAGGGAAGTGCTTAATGGAAAGAAAGGCTCACAGAATTCTTCAATGAAAATAATGTATTAAGTGTATCATAAAGTACTCCATGGAAACCTACCTTAATCGGTAGAATACTTTACTAAATAACGTTTTTTTCTATTTCGGCCGACTGACTGACAGTGCGACGCGTGCTGCCACCTGGAATGATGCGGGGCGGAGGTGATGAGTAGGTACGTCACGTCTGCAGTTGTCGTTGTAGGTCAGTGTTTCCGAGCGGTCGGATGACGTCAGAGGACGACACGAGGCAGGAGCGGCCGATAGGAGAAAAAAAATGTACACACAACTAGTGGGAAACTCGCTCGCAATTTCCGCGAAAGACTTCATTTGCTTCTTTCGCAGCTGTCACCACCGTCTGCGCGTCCCAAAGAAGATGAAGTCGGCTGGAGGAGACTCACATCACGGAGGAGAGCGGACGTACTTCATCTAAAAAAATCTCTTCTTTTGATACTTCTTAAGAGTGCTCATCACTCCATCTTCACTAGTTATTAAGGCCGTTTTATACGGTACACGGAATTGCGCAGTCTGACGTACGTGTGAAGGCGAAATCAAAATTTCGTCGTGTAAAGCGGTGAATTGCTAGAACACATACGAGAATGCGTGGACGTGAGACGGCAAAATAGCCCCTGTTCTAATTTCGTTCATGCATTCGCGCAATTCCTCGCCATTTTAGAAATTAATGCAGTTCTAACCTGCGCAATTCCGTGTACCGTGTAAAACGGCCTTTAGGGATTGTCGGATAGGATACCTCGGATCCAAATATCCGCGGATATTGCCCTTAATCCGATACATCGCATCCAAAGTTGCGGAAGACATCGGATCTGGATCCGAAATTATCCATAAGGGTGGAAAGAGTTCCGATTCTATCTTCGAATGCGCCGTAGCATGCAATTCTTGTCCTGCTCATGAATCGCTTTGTTTGAAAGCTCTCGCAGAGGTTACGTAGGAGAAATTCAGCCGTGGAAAATAAAAAAGGCAAAATACGACTGACACATAGTGTGACTCTTCCCAAGAGATTGAACAATCATCGGGGGAATCTCAGCGTCAAGAATTTGGAAATGCATTTGGATCCGAAAATATCCGATCCGAATGATCCGGCTCCGAAAATCAAGGATCCGATCCGAATCCAGATCCGAAAAAAATTCTGGATCCGTCCATCCCTACTAGTTATACATATAATGTCTTTGTAGGTTCGAAGATTTTGGCGACGTTGATCAGATGGATTTTTACATTTTCTTCGAGTTCTTCGCGTCCGTTGGCTTTTCTTGACAACAGCGAAATTAATGTCAGCGAAACTGCTGTCAGCAAAAGCCAACGGACGCGGTGAGAACCCGAAGAAAATGCAGAAATCAGATATTGTCTTTATTTATTGAAATGAAAGGTAGGTAGTTACTGTGGAAAAGTCGATCGACGAAGTCGATATATCGAACTTCTACCGTATCGGTTGAACTCATTGTCTTTATCCTATATTAATTTCGATGTCCACAGAAAACAGCACGCTTTAGGTCACAAAATATGACCTTTAATGCTTTGAGGGGATATTGCAATTGCTGCGTAGGGGCTACCTACCCTGGAGGGAAGTGGTGGCTCGTGAGTCAAATGCTCGGGGTGGGGCACACTTCACCGGGGGGGTAATTTTTAAAAAATATTTTGTGTATTTTTGTGAGTTTTTAAGGCTATCTAGGTATTAAATTTGCTTAATTAAAAATAATATAATTTAAATATTTATAATAATAAAATTTAAACCAAAACAAGGTATTCTGCAACACTGCAGCACCAAGTAGACGCCAGATAATCATTCCGCCAGCCGTAGTGGCGATGACAACTCACTAGATACGTCGCGTCGCTCTGCGCATGCTCGGGCGGCGTCCCAAGACTTCCATAAGGCACAAGCTAAGACGCGTCATAGCACCAGCAGTCCCACCACTACCACTCTTCATATAACTGGATGGGGATGGATTGGGACGTTCTGGCCAGCGACCCGCAGCTACAAATGCAAACTTCTCGCGCTATTTTTGCGTGTTTTTCCTACATTTTCGATGTATGCGACTGAAAAAAAAACACATAGTTAGATGTATAATTATAATTGAATGGGTATTTATTTATTTTTATTTCCTTTTTCAAATCTTCAGGTGGTGTCTGAGAGTCATTATGGGCAAGCCGCCACTGCTGGAGGGACTCGAACCTGCGACCTTCAGTTAGGCTGGTTAAGACTCTAACCCGCTGCAACCGAGTTTCTATCGCCCCTTATCACTCATTAAAAACATACGGAATGATATATACCTACCCCAAGGATGATATACGCCATGAGGAAATCATTTGCCCTAGCCGGCATTCGAACCCAGATCTCCCGCTTGCCGCTCAAGTATGCTACCACTCACACCAATAAAAAATCTTCTACCAAGGTGAATCTCAGACTGGGTGTACCGGATGAGATGTTGACGTCTCAATTTAGAGCGAATTTAGGGGGGGAGGTCACAGGGGTATGAAACCCCCCAACTTTTTTTATTTAAATATAAAAAAATAATTTTCATAAGATTAATAGTTTTCTATCCTTGTAAAGGGAGCTTATATGCAAATGTATGTCTACCAGGGATGGCAAGTGAAAGAAAACGATAGTGTTTCGTTTCGACCTGGAGCGTAGGCGGAAGCGTAGATTTAGTTTCGTTCCCGCACGAAATTAAAATCACTAAAAAGTTTAGTTTCGAGCCGTGACGAAACTTTACTCCCAGAAACGAAACTAAATTAATCGAAACTCCGCTGCTCATAGTTAAGTTTCGATCCCAGAAGTTGAGTGGAGGAGGATGCGAGGGAATAGTTTCGACCCATTACGTTTGACATACTACGTGTTGTAACTTTTTAAAATCTTCGATGCTTTATAAACAAATAATTACAATACAATTCTAAACAAACTCTATATTTTCAAACTTAGAGCATAAAACCAACATCAAAAGCCACCATGATATCACAATTCCATTTATATCTACCACCACCACTCTTCTGAACCACCGCCATGAACTGCATCAGCGTGGATCCTGAGTTCCGCTACAGTCCTCTCCTCCCGCTCTCTTCTCCTCTCGTAGGCGCCTCCCCTTCTCTGCTTTCTCTTCCTTTCTCTGCTACACCGCCACCTTTCTTAGTCCTTATCCCGATCCTTCCTTTAAACACGTCTGCCTCCTTCAACTCTCTATACACAACTCCCCTTTTCCTTCACAACAATCCCTCACTACCATTGTCAGTTTTAAATTATATAAAAACAATATGGTGGCTTGTTTATGTTATGTTACAACAGTCCCTCACTACCATTGTCAGTTTTAAATTATATAAAAACAATATGGTGGCTTGTTTATGTTATGTTACAGTGTAGAGAGGTTAAATCATTGAGCTTAAAAATCGTATGCCCAGTTTGCGTTCACCGTTTTCCTGTGAGTGGTAAAAATATGAGTGATCCATTCATCTAATGGCGGCAGGCCGAACCTTTACTTCACTCAACCATACTTCGTACTCGGTGAGTGGGTTGAAACTACGTAAACTGTTTGAAGGTGAAGCACTTGGTCCCTCTGGTGCGAAACATTAATTATCTGTGTTTCGTTTCGTCCCAGTCCTTTATTTTAGTTTCGACCCGAAGTAGTTTTGACTCCGATTGCGTTCCGACCCTGAGTTTAGCTCCCCGGGTTTAAAAATCCATCTCGTTTCGAATAAAAGATACAGTGTCCGGCGTGATACGGTTGAAATCTTTGATATTCAGCTTATTAAAACCACTTGTCTGTTTCCACACACTTTTATTTACACCGACCATGGTTTCGGCAACTTGTGCCATGATCCTTGATAATGGCACAAGTTGCCGAAACCATGGTCGGTGTAAATAAAAGTGTGTGGAAACAGACAAGTGGTTTTAATAAGCTGACCATCTCGTTTCGTGTCTATATTTCGCTCCCGGGAAAGAAACTATTGAAATTTTACCGGTTTTGACTTTCGCTTCGTTTCAGTTTCCATCCCTGATTGCTGCAAGTCCCAAACGTGAGAGAAGTTGCATTTATCGTAGAGCGTAGCACTCCCTAATGTAAAAACGCCCCTCTCCCCCGGAGGATATTCCATACTCCCCGAACCTAGGTCATGACCCCCCTCAAATTTTATGATGAATCCGCCCCTGGTCTCAAGTCCGCACTCAAGCATAGGAAACGAAGGTCTTGCATACTAAGTCATTGTCGGAGAGGTAAACCCAATTTTGCCGCTCTTACACGAAGGACATTTTCCAATGCACTGTATTAAACAAGTATTTCATAGCACATTTCATCCTTGGTGTATATAACATTGCACCCGTGCATGTGAATTCGTACAAAGTTACTTGTCAAATGCAGTCCTATTGATACGGAATGATCTTGAACTATTCAAGTTATAGTGAGTGTTTCAGGAAGAATGTGCAATACTTCAGGAGTTGGTGTGGGAGACCATTTTAAACAATGCCTGCAATTATGTGGTCGGAACTCCTTAGTTACTGTGCTATGGCAACGCAAACATTTTTGGATGGACTTTGCAGTTGCCATGACAATGGTTTTCCATGCGTATCCGAGACCAAAAACCGCTATCATGCCTATCTAAGGCTAATTGTAAGCTAACAATAAGTCTATACCTAGCCTTTTCGATATTTTATTTAATACTCTGGATTCTTAAGGACAATAAATAATTAAAGTTGGGCGAAAATGTGCGATTATAATTGTCTGAAACAATTAATATTCGAGCTTAATTAAACTAGAGCTTTGAGCGAGTATCAACAATACGATTGCGTAATTTTACCCATTTTGTTTGTGTTTCCATAGCTCAGTAACCAAGGAGTTGCGGCCCCACGATTAATGAAAACAAATCATTAAAATTGTATCCCATACCACCTCCTATAGTATTGCAGTATCCTCCAGAAAAACCCTTCACAATGTGAGTGTGTTATCGAATTCTGATCTCTTTGTAAATAATGTACCTGCGTAATATGACAAACCTGGCGCAAAACGGGTGGCGGCAGCACCAAACGGCCACTGTTAGAAATGCTGATCTCACGATCTGACTTATTATTTCATGGTATTTCTATGATAAGGATTCTTGATAAATACAACTCACACTGACCTTCATTCAGAAAGAAATGTATACATAATGAAGTTCAATGTTACCGATTTTGCAAGATTTGATTCATAATTTGGTTTCCCTTAATAATCTTTTAAATTAGAAGGATTAACTCTGAATGGAATACGAGACTCAGGATTATTGATACGAAAATTAATTTTAATTATAAATAATTATTAAAAATTAATACCACAATCAAGGGAGACAAAAGGCACTCTCCGTAAAAGGAGAAAGAAAGAATACCTCAAGTTAAGCCTGATATTCATAAGACATTGTAATTAAATAATCAATTACGCGTGGAGCATAGCCTTTTATATCCTGAGGACGTAATTATACCGAAATGGAACGGTCGAAATATTAATCCTAATACATATCTCCAATATTGAATGTTCCAGTAGACCTTTCTCCTTATTAATTAATCAAAAAGAAAGTGAATTATTTAAGGATTTAGATCCGACTTCGTAATTACCACGGGATTGGACGATCGAAATATTAATCTTTATTGATAACCTTAATTTTGAATGAATCAGAAAGCCTTTCATTTTATAAACAACCCAAAAGACAATGAGTTATCTTTTAAACAATGTACATTCATCCAAGAACCTTTCGCTGCAAATCAACCCTATTAATACGATTTCAATGCCAATATTCATCGTGTATGTTAACCCGAGGCTCTAATTTTACCGTTACTTTTAAAAATAAGAATAATAAACCTTACAGTATTCCAATTATTTGTTATTCGAAATAAAAAACATGTTTTAGTAAAGCTGAATCCCAGTCGCCAGGTACAAGAATATCTCCACCAAAGTAGATTGAAAATGTTCACAAAAACAATTATCAAAGCATAAAAATGTATCAATTTTAACGATCGCAAGCGCTCTATCTAAATTTTTACGCAGAAGTGATGAAGATGGAACTCAACATGTATTTCTCCCTTTCACTTTTCCTAAAAAAATTCCAATGACCGGTAACCGAAGCGGTTGTTTGTAGATATCGGATCTGGATAGGAGTCAAGGTCAGTTAGCCCAAACGTCATCGCCGGACGCAAAATATTTTTTGACGCTGCCGGGAGTTATGCCTCGTTCAGACTACTATCGTACCAGCGACCGTCCTAACGATAGCTGGCGGAAAAAGTGGTGTGTAGAAGGCAGGTCGAGACGGTAGCACACGTTGTTTCGAACATTGCCACTTTACGATGGTAAGGCGCTGCGAAACCGGAGGAGTAAGTGACAAGAGAAACACGAAAACTTTGTGATCCTCTCCCATTTTGATCATGGAGTTGTCCCCAAGGAGGTTGTAAATATCTGGAGGGGCCACCAATGGTTTCGAGCGTAGAGCGAAGTGTGGCCGGAATGGGGGTGCTTGGGTAGGACAAGCCACGCCCACTTTGACCAAAACATTGACAATCGCACAAGGGTCAATGCTTACTATTTGGTGAAATGTTTGGTCATAACTCTTTAATACATTAAAATAACCTATGCTACGCACAATGTAAACATTTTTTTCTTACTTCTTCGGTAGGCTTCGCGAAGTTATGACTCATACATCTTTTCCCGAGGAAAAATTATCATCAATCACCACGGTTACGTTCTACAACCGGCTCAGCTGAAAATGAAATTTAACGGGAGTAAACTAGTCATTTACCTGCTCTTACATTGATATTTAATTTTATCATGGGCAACGGAAATCTAACAATTACAATAATAAAGTATACAGTGAAACCTCAGTTAGCGAACGCCTCTGATAACGAAGAATTCGGATAACGACCAAAAATGTCGCTAAAAATTTGCCTCGGGTAGCGAACAAAATTTCGGTTAGCGAACAGATGTGTAGCGGCCATATTTGTGTTCGGTGCTGTGCGATCCCAAATGGATACAAAGTAATACAATGTCTACAATAGTAAGTCTACAAGTAATGCAATGTAATACAATACCTATATGCCCTGTAACTTTCATATACATAATAACGAGTCAATAGGAGCTAGGAACCAATTATTCCTATTACCTTCATTTCTTATGGGGAAAATTGTTTCGGATAGCGAACATTTCGGATAACGACCAAATTTCTGGAACGGATTGTGGTCGTTATCCGAAGTTCTACTGTGTTTTCAAGGATATTCCCACCAGTAAAGTGGCTAGCAGACTCAGAGTTTATACTTAAATAGAAGAATCGCGAACGATGGATAAAATCCGATGGCAATTAACAGCGAAATGCTAATGATCATGGTAGCCTTTTTTCACTTAATGTGGAGCATTTTCAGGACAAAACTAAGCCTCCTAAAAATATCAGTCGGAGACCAAGTCCAAAAATTGTCAAACCAATATGGCGGAACTTTGACCACGCTAAAAACTCGGAAACAGCGCCTCCAGATGTTTACAACATCCTTGGTTGTCCCAGCAAGGAAGAATCTGGGCGGAAGAAGAAGTATACGCTTAATTCACGTTGAACATAGAAATATCATGAAATCATTTATATTTTTCCTTATTTCTTGATAGTGGGCGTCCATTAATAACGTGAAGTGATTTCGGCGATTTTTGACCCCTCCCTTCTTAGTGAGATATCGTGAGATTTGGCTCGACCCCCTCAAGGGCGTACCCAGGATCATAACTGGGGGGGGGGGGGGCAAGCCATGGTCTGGCGGGGGAAGGCCAAGTTGTGATATTTTAGCATAGAAAAGGCGAATGAAACCAACATTTTAAGAAAATTATAACAGCGCTTTATTGGTTTATGAAATTATTTCCTTGAAAAAATAGTTTATTTTAGTTGCATATCTTATACTAAATAATTTCATTTTTCGTGGGTTTAAAGAAAATTTGTTGAATACTTTCGTTTCAAGTCAGTAGTGATTTTGCTCAAAGACTTTTGCGATTTTTGCTTCTAGGGGGGGGGGGGGGCTTGCCCCCCTGCCCCTCGCTGGGTACACCCATGGACCACCACCCTCTAATCTCACGTGAGATTTTTTAAAATGCATATTTTAGGTGTAAATACGTTGATCTATGCCTCATTGCGTTGGATTTATTAAAAAAAATATTTTTTAATAATTATTTTTATTTAAGATTAGTTATGACTAGTATTTAAGATTATTAAAATGGCAATTTTACACTGGTTCTCGCGGAAAAAGATATGTGATACTTGCCAGCACCCCCTCCACTTCTCCCCCACGTGAGATTGGGTAAAGGCCGTTTTACACGGAACACGTACTTGCATAATCTGACGTGTGTACGGAGGCGCAGTCAAAATTGCGTCGTGTAAAGCGATAAATTGCGAGAACACATGCGCGATAGTGGCAAAATAGCCACCTCACGTCCACGCATTATCGCATTTCGCTCTAATTTCGTTCATGCATTCGCGCAATTCCACGCCATTTTAGAAATCAATGCATTTCTATAAAAAAATCTGTGCAATTACATGCCCCGTGTAAAACGGCCCTGTGAATCGGCTTGACCCTCCTACCCCCCAAACGCCTCACGTAATTAATGGATGTGCCTTACCTCAACAGCTTCGCTAACCGTCAGTTTCTTGTTCACTTTAGATTTCAACACTGGAGGGCAGCATAGATTTCACCGTCTTGGTGTGAATGCACGCGAGTTCGCACGATTGCTGATGCGATAGTAGTCTGAACGAGGCATCAGTGAGCCATGTTCTCCATTCCGACATGGCCTTTCCAGGGAGTGATTACATTGGGGGTGCGACAAGGGTCTCATCTCGCACCAACCGAACTTCCAATTCTCTCACTCCTCTGTTTGTTCAAAAAAATAAATAGTCATCCGACTCTCGACGAATCTTTTTTGTCATCCGAGAGGGGGTCCCATGGGATGGGGGAACGGAACATGCGTTCATCATTATCCTTCCGGGCTGTTCACGATCCTTCGAATACCCTCCCAAAGACACTTCACCTTCGGACCCGTATTCCACTCACTCGGCCCACCACACCCCCGAAAATCAACCGACCAACTCCTATCCCTCAGTCATTCATCACAGCGTTCAAATACGCACCAGACGCAGAGAGAGAGACGGACGAAATTCGATAGAATTTTCCGCCAAACTGGTGCTGGGATGAGGGCACGCAAGAGGAGGTGATTACGGGATGAATAGTCTTCGAATTTCAGCTCAAGGGTCTGAGTATATGGAAGGGATGGGACAATTCCATCCCTTCCATATATGGCATGGATGACAGGAAATAGACCTTGTCCATTAGGGCGGATCGCAAAAATCGATTTTTTTCAAATCCATCTGGCCCAATGAAAAAAAGTTGTGGGACCGATCAAAAATAAGGCCTGAAAATTTTGATACCTGTACGTGAACCCCTGACCCTCGCTCAAATGCAATTTAGGGGGGGAGGGTCAAAATTCGAAAAATATAATATTTAATGGTCATTTCCTATAGATTTTGCCGAGTTACTGCCCTACTAGGGCAAAAATTTCGTGCATTTTGACGTATCTGCCACCGTTTAGCCACAAAATGCCTAATTTGAGTCCGCGTCCGCGAAGAAAATATTCCAACGCCCACGCAGCGTCGCGGATACCAGAGCCGCAGGCCGATCCCTTCCCCTCCACGCTCGCTTCTCCCCCTCCCACGCCTCTAATGCGGCAAAATTCATCCCGCGCATGCTGCTAGGAGGTCGTTTATCTTTGATAATATAAATCAGAAGATGGTAGAAGGTAAAAAACGATGCGTAGTGAGACGACTTGTCCCTTATTTGGTGTCTCGTCGGCGTTAAACTAATCAATGTAACCAACTTTTAGAGAAGTGATGAAATATTTTTATATCTGCGCACGTAGGAAAGGAGACTACGGTCTATGAAGACACCTCTCGAGTGGCTATGAAGGTGTGCGAACTATGGTGACGCGCTTCTCTTCCATTATGAATGTGACTAAATGGATATAGCGGTACCACAGGAAGTACTAAAACTTACGGAAAATCGTAATAGGCCAAAAGTAGGGTTTTATTGAAGTATAAGATTCAAACAATTTTAAAGGAACATTTTTAATTATGCGATATTTTTGCGTGTAAGTGCATGGAGGAGCATAAGGTTCCCTTAATGAAGAAGTATTTTGAGAGACAATCTGACGAAAAGAAAGATGATGGCTGCTGGATTGAACCCTAAATAAACTCGACAACTGAGGAAAATAGGGAATTGTAGGACAGCGTTGAGTCATCATCGTCAATTCTTGTACGGGAAAATAGTATCAAAAATTTCTTCATCAATTCATCCGAAGAAAATTAAACTGGCGAGAAATTAGCCGATTTGTATCTCTACTTTCCTCATGAAATAAACATTGAGGACTATAACCTCAAATTGGAACTTCTTCGGGGAAAATGCGTCTGCCAACTGTGATAGAGGTATATGCAAGAACCAAGCAACAGCAATGATCGTTCCCGCAACTTTAGCTGACGCAAAAGTCATAACTTCGTAACATACATCAAAGCTAGTGTACCAGAATTACTTACGTAGACAGAAAAAGATGCTAATTACTGTGAATAAGAAAAGAGAGGTGTCATCAAAGGGCCTTATTTTATTGGAATGAAAGACTATACTCTTGTCTGATGAAAAAAGGGAAGAGGACTTATCAATACAAGTTTAGAGGGGAATGTGTAGTGTTAGTTGAAGAAACAGGGTCCTACTTTTGGAGGTTTGCCTCCCCCATCGGAGGATTAGAAAAAGCTATAAAATCTGCGGTTATCGATTCCTTTCCGAGTGAAAATTAGATACACAGAATTAAAAAGGATTTGATTATGATGGTACCAAGCGAATACCGCCCAAAAAGGAGGCATCATCCCTTTGCTAAAAGCATAATTCCAACATCCCTTGCAGTGTGGGTAGACTCTTCTCGGGATTCCCACCGGGTTAATTTTTCCATAATGGCCAACATTTCAAACTCCGACTGGGGGCTCATCCTAAGGGATAAATTTTGTTGAACCCCGAAAAGAGTTTACCCCCATCATTCGCCGGGAAAGCATCAAATCTTATTTCATCCCTTACAGTGGTCTATTTGCTAATTGCACTATGTTGACTTGGATTTGAGACATAAACGTTGGGAGGGTAACCTAGGGACCCAATTTGCGTTTCCTGCAAGGATGCGTTTGGCGACCAATCCGAGATTTTTTTAAAATACTGGATTTTAATATCGACGTAAAGGACTACCCGCTGATGATATATTGGAGAGAGATTCCGGTTCCTTCGGCTATATCTGAGCTTAGCGCTGTGGAATTTAAAAATCTATTGATGAAAGTTCAAATTTCAAATTCAATATTCCTTTAATTATACATACGGACGAGAGATTCGCGAAAGAATTAACCAAAACTTTGTTGACAGCAGCAAAAGACGAGGAATGACACTAACATAAGAAATACAGACTGGAAAGCATGTAATTGAGTAATTCCTTCGTGATTGTTCCTCACTGGACGATGATGATACATCAAATATTAGTAAGACTAACGAAGAAAGACGCACTTGGTGTGAATTTTGGTGCATCTGGGGCGTTCGAGAGGGTAGCGGGGAGGTTACGCCGGCGGCCTTCACCTTTATTAATCCATTTAGTCACAGCTGTCGGACAATACCGGAATAGAAGTGCATAACCTAAGTTCCCAAACCTTCATAGCCACTCGAGAGGCGTCTTCATAGACCGTAGTCTCCTTTCCTGCGTGCGCAGATATAAAAATATTTCATCACTTCTCTAAAAGTTGGTAACATCGATTAGTTTAACGCCGACGAGGCGCCAAATAAGGGACAAGTCGTCTCACTACGCATCGTTTTTTACCTTCTACCATCTTCTGATTTATATTATCATAGGCGCCGACTCCATGGGGCTTGAGGGGGCCCGAGCCCCCTCAAAAATCCGTTATGGGTGTGAAAAAAAATGTGTCAGGCTTGTCGATTTTCCCCAGAATGTCCAGATATCGAGATTCGAGTGATCAGGGTTCTAATGTTGATCATATGACTCTTCTAAAATGCTTAAAAAACTTAAAACTCACTTCTTAGAAAATTTCCCGGGGCAAGTCCCCGGTTTGGGCCCCCCCAATATTTTTTGCAAGTCAGCGTCCCTGTATATTATCAAAGATAAACGACCTCCTAGCAGCATGCGCGGGATGAATTTTGCCGCATTAGAGGCGTGGGAGGGGGAGAAGCGAGCGTGGAGGGGAAGGGATCGGCCTGCGGCTCTGGTATCCGCGACGCTGCGTGGGCGTTGGAATATTTTCTTCGCGGACGCGGACTCAAATTAGGCATTTTGTGGCTAAACGGTGGCAGATACGTCAAAATGCACGAAATTTTTGTCCTAGTAGGGCAGTAACTCGGCAAAATCTATAGGAAATGACCATTAAATATTATATTTTTCGAATTTTGACCCTCCCCCCCTAAATTGCATTTGAGCGAGGGTCAGGGGTTCACGTACAGGTCTCAAAATTTTCAGGCCTTATTTTTGATCGTTCCCACAACTTTTTTTCATTGGGCCAGATGGATTTGAAAAAAATCGATTTTTGCGATCCGCCCTATTGTCCATAGCAGAGTAAATTACAAAAAAAATAATTCTACAAATCTCTGAAAAAGTTAATGAGTTAAAAGATTATAAAGTTACTTTAATATAAAAGTCTTCGATCAAAATTTGAAAAGATTACGACTTCTACATCGTTGAACTTTTTTCAATTTTACTTTATTAGTAACGTTTAGGTAGGTTTTTTCTCAATGATAATGCCGTTTATCATAAGCTAGTTACTTATTCATTTCCATACTTAATTTTGGGACTAATGAAACACATATTTGTTTAAATTTCCAGGCCTAATATCAAATACCTGCATGACAAACACAAAAAGGATAAGTAAGGCAAGATTTATTTCAAAACAAACAGGGAGGATAGAACGCATAGGAATCCCGGCAAGTTTAAAAAAATCATTGAAATAGTTGTCCTGGATCTCATCGAGGATTTTTGATCGCTGAGAGAGAAACTAAACTAAATTCAACCATATTTTAATTCCAGAAAAAAATAACGATTACTTCCGCCATTAATATTCTTTCCTTGATATTATGGGCTGTCTACCGAAAGTTCTCCAAATTTGAATCCAATAAACACGTTTCTTGTCCTTCGCTACCAGTAAGCATTGACCAGCTTGGTTTGATGTCCGAAGTAGGGAGTCTGGCTCTGTCACGGATCAGGCTACCGTGGCGTGTTACGCATGGATTGCTAATCTCAAAGCAAGAAATTGAATTAGGGATGTTCAAACGCTACCTCGGGCATTATTGATTGAATTTTGACGCTCCAGTAAATTTCAGGCATCTGACCCGTAAACAATGCGCATTTCTCACTAGGAGGAAGAAATCATAAATTACTTACACTTCAAAGAGCAATACATATATTGTCCTAATCTCGCTCTATGTGGGATACCGGTTTTGGCTGGATTTTATACTAAAGTTTTATTTTGGGAGTTAGTTGTTTTTCTTTTGTAAATTTATTGTCCTTATTCTTTCTATTTTTTGCACTGGGTAGACTGCTTGTAGTACCACCCGCTTGCTTTATTACACAATTTGTAGTTCGAATTTGATTTGTGTTGTATAATGGTATGTTCCGTCGCTCACTATTTTTCTTCATGGGTAATAACCAAGGACGATTGTGTCTGTAATTTGTGCTTATTTCTTTTGAAATAGTATGAGTGAACATTAGCACTCCAAGATTTGCCCATTAAGGAAAGGTTTATCTCGCCGAACCACTAATTACAAGCATCATAAATTAGGCGAATTCCGCTTTCAAAAAATTGAATTACATCACGAAATAAAAACCCGAGATCAATTATCACCAGACGAGTTACTTCACAACGAATGTACAACAAATAATTTCGTGACTAGTTTTTCGCGGAGGGGCAGGCAACCATTATGGCGGATAACTAACTGCTTACACCCCAATTCCTACCCATAATAAATGAAATTGGTAGCGGAGTAGTTCAGGCTGGGGACGTCGAAGACGAAAATTGGTACAATTAAGGCTAACTTTTACTTTAATTCTTCTAAGAAAACCAAAGTTTTGCATACATATCGTATTACAATTTACTGCATCAAAAACCATAAAAACTTCCTCGCAAAGAAACAAGAACTTCCAGTATAATGATAATATTTTTGAAACATTAAATAAATACCATATTAATAACCATAACATTTAAAGGATTGATGGGATTGAAATGAAAGTTAGTTGAACTTTTCCAAAATAGCTCAATGCGAACGACGCGTTTCGGCTCACAGCGCCATCCAGGGGCGCAGCTAGGAATTAATGCTAGGGGGGGGTGTTACCTGGTGTGTGTGGTATACCCGCCAGGATAAGCGGGAGGTGGGGGCCCAACCAGAAATTTTTTAAGATAAATGGTTCAAAATGGTGAGTTTTATGGCCTTCTGAGGGGTATTTTATTAATCCTTACAATCTTCTATAAGTATTTCAATCAAATTAGATAAAATGGATTAAACTTAAAAGTTACTCTGAGCTCTGGGGGGGGGGGGGAGGGGTTATCCTCCAAACCCCCCTCTCGCTGCGCAACTGGCGCCATCATCTGGTATAAGACATTGTAGCATAGCAGCATATAAGAGCATCACATTTTGGTCTGATATGCTATGCTAGCATTCCGAATAAGTTCAATTGCTTCAGGCGTTATATGGTGGAAGTTTGACGAATTGAAATGAAAGGCAGTTGGACTTTTCCACAATAATTCAGTGGTTCACTATATTACGCCTAAATCAGTTGAACTAATTTGGAATGCTAGCATAGAATATCAGGCCAAAATGTGATGTTATTACGTACTATGATGTCTTGTACCAGATGATGGCTCTGAGCAGAGGCGCAGCGAAGTTTTGGGATATAAACCCCCGCAGAGCTCATAGAAATTTTACCATTTTACTTAATTGTATTGATATTACTAATAAAATAGTGTACGGATTAATAAGATATCCCTCAGAAAGCCGTAAAACTCACCATTTTGGACCAATTATTTTAGAATTCCGCAATTTATTAACCTCGCACCCACCGCTTATCCTGGTGGGTATTCCATACCCCCACACACCCCGGTATTAGTTGCACCTAAACCCCCCCAGCCTTAATTCTTAGCTGCGCCCCAGACGTCTTGTACCAGATGATGGCTCTGTGAGCCGAAACACATCGTACGCATTAGATTATTGTGCGACGACCTTCCATTTCAATAAGTCGAACTTCTACTATATCACGCCTGAATCGATTGAACTTATTCAGAACTATAGGGATATTTATTTCCGCATTCTATTCTTCCCGCATTCTATTCTTCCCGCATTATATATTATTCCGGAGTCATTTTAACGAAATTCGTTTTTCTTGTGGGCCGGGCTGGTTCCTTCAGACTGTTTCAACCATGATTTTATCGTACCAAGGCTATCTGAACATTTACTTTCTCCTTCCGGCCCACGACAGACTGATCACTGCGATGTGTATCCCTACACCAACAGCCTCCTTCCACTAGCAAACACCCACGTTCATAATATACATTGCGTGGCATCCGCATCACACAAGGCTCCCTTGTCCCATCTCTGGCCTCGTGACCTCGGAAAAAGACGAGGGAAACGATATGAGAAATTTTCGCGTCGCCATCTACCGGTCATTCAGCGCCCAAACTGTCACAGCAGAAACTGAATCACGAGTACAAATTTCCAGCATTTGCAAACGATTAACTAACTCTTTTTCCTCGCTATTCCTTAACTTGCATCGTCTGTCTGTTTCATCGATGGAATCCTGTAATTGGTTTTTAACCCACTTCCCATTATCGGGTTGGCTTGAAATTCCGCACAATTATTTGCTTCTGATGACAATGCAATATTCAATAATCACACATTAGGAATTTTGATCGATTTTGGTCTAATTAATTAAATAAATTTCCATATGGAAAAACAGTCTGAAATTTTCTCAATAGAAGGCATAGGTTGTAAGTTTTTTGGCAGAAACTTTAACAGGTTTAATAGATCACATGATTCAGTGGCGTAACTATGGGGGGGATGAGGGGGATAGATCCCCCCCCTCCTAAGCCTCAGAGAAACAAAAAAAAATATTTAGAGATATTGTCTGTCTAGTTTTAACTTATAATAACTGCATCTGCTTTAAGTTAAATTTTAAGTAACAAAATGATGTAAAATGTATTTCGGGCATGTCATTTTTCAACAATTTTCCCCGTCCCCCCGTTGCCTCGCCACCTGATGATCGGGACATGATTCATCACTAAAAAGCAGAATATATAAATAAAATAAGGAGATATTGTAAAAAAAAGGCTTTTCAATTTACAGTATAAAATGCTCAAAAAAATAAAAAAATAAGTTTTTCATCAACCGGATAATAAAGCGTGGGTGCTGATATTGAACGTGATGGCTAAAGAGTCCATTTTTCCTTTCATATAAAATCTTGGCTGAAATAATGACGACTTGTACGTGAATAATGATAGCGTGATTCGGCCTTTAGCCCTACTTAAGGCAGCCCGCTAGCCCAGTGGGTAGATAGCTTGAGTATTTATCTTACTGTCCAGAGTTGAAATCCTGCGGAATGCCTCAGGTCGCCCCCGAATAAAAATCCTAGAAATGTGAAGGGGTCAAAGAAAAGGAACCCCCTTACTACATCCTGAATGTGTAAAATCACACACCTTTGGCTTACTACGGGAAAAGCTCTATCCTCACCCAGTGACGTAGCCACGGCGCCAAAAACGAGTAAGATGGCCTCAATAAATAACTTTTAATAAATTATCGTACAAAATTACTGTTTTTGAGTCCTAAAAATCACGTTTTCAGCATCCCAAAATTTTCCGGTGGAGGACCCATCAATATACCCCGGAAGGGCGCCGAAATCACCGGTATATTTACCCCCCATTTCAAAATCCTGGCTAGACACTGTCCTCATCCATCCAAAACCAACTTTCACGTTGATTCAATCGTCGCTGGATCAACTTTGTGGGATATCGTCAGGTTACCGGGAGTAATAACGACTTAGAAATTTTCCACAAAACGTTTTGAACCCAACCAATGTTGACACTTACTTTGCCATTCTTAAAGGTACAGCTTCCTATGCACCCTTGCCTCACTATCAAAATGCAAAGACATGACACAGTAAGTATCAAATCGGTTGGGTTCAATACCTTAAACGTTTTGTGCAAAATGTCTAAGTTGTTATTACTCCCATTATCTTCTTGACATTCTCGAGGGTACAACTCCCTGTTTACCTTTTCTGTTTTACCCTTTAGAATGCCACAATAAAGTATCGAAATCAGTTTCGTTATGTTGGCATTGTGTGCAAAATAGCTAAAGCCGTTATTACCACCATTAACTTCACGTTGAATCAGTGAATGAGTGGATATCAATTTAGGGAATTCTAAAATAGCGAATACTGACGTAGTAATTTTCAGGAGAACGCGTAAATTTGAACATCTCTCAGCACAAATTCAGCGGCGGATACATGCCTGTGGGGAATGGGGGGCGCCTCATCTCCTTGTGGGACCGCCCGCATTGCAGAACTTAAAATTTTAAATTTTTTATGCCATAATATGGAATTGTCTGGTATATGTGTATAATCAGTTCGAATAAAATTTTCTCAAACTTTTCATGTGACTTGATTATTTTCTCAATACGACAAGAGTAAAGGTAGCTCAAGATATCTCTTTTTCCCTCTTGAGTTTTTTGTGTATCCGCCGCTGCATATATGTAATTAATCTCATAAAGATTGCCACAACAAGACTTACCTATGGTGATGGCCGCCTTCATACTTTCCGCCTTTCCTTCGATCCATCCCGCCAGCAATTCAGGAATCCAGCCGGATGATATGAAGTTAGCAGTGGTCCTCTGAATGAAATTCCAATTCCCTTTCTTTCTTCCTTACGAAGACCCACCAGAGAGAGCGGGTTAACTTTCACTACTCTAATGCACTGTACATTTGCACTTCATACACTTCAATCACCCTCTTTTCTTCTTTCTTCCTTCCTTACACAGGCTTTCTCTTCTGATTCTTTGTCAGTTGACCACGCTGATATCATCTAAAGCTTACAAATTTCGAAGACACTCTAGTATCTCCACCTGAAAGTAAAATAAATATTTCATTCAATCATTCATTCGCATTCTCGCCCAATGCCAAAAAAACATTCTCGCGCTATTATTAATAAAAATTGAAAAGAACATCGGGGATGAATCTTACTTCTTATGGCCACGCAAATTTACCAAACTCATAACAGATATATTAGCAAATAATCGACTGGCTTGCTCACCAGTTTAATTTTATTATCGATTGTAATGGAGTTCGAGATTCTAGAAAACCCGCACTTTTTGTGCTACGATCCGACACCAACTTCAGGGATGGATTCAAGGTCGCCGGTTTTGGGGGGGAGGAGGTTCATCACTTTCCCCGACACCTTGGTGATATGCAATACCCCTCAGTGAAAATCCGTTTGAGGTCTGATATGCGTATACAAGTGGCTATTTAAATAGGCATTACTTATTTATAAATATTGCTTGTCACTTTGGTGTAGTAAAAATTTTCATTGGGCAATATCATGATATCAATACCCACAAATAGGGGTAAACTATTCAATATCCCCCATCACTGCTCGTCCCGGATGTCAGGATCTTTCATTGTAACATTTGCAAGTATGTTGAATTCCCTCCCCAAAGATGTAAGAGATAACCTCTCAAAAACAAAACTATATAAATCTTTACCGAAGAGATATCCTGCAACAGAGACCACCTGAAAACTTTGTCATGTGTCTCAGCAATTATTATTACATTCCTATACACTGATCATAGTCATGTCTATTTATTTTTATTTATCTATTTATTTATGTATCAATTGTAACATATCGGTAATTGTTTATCTACCTATTTAATATAGTCCTGTATTGAAGCATTTATTTACTATATCGTTTTAGTACTTTTACGTCCATAAACACCGTTTTTAGAGTTTCAGTTTTCATTGTTTTTCTACCAAACTTATTTTAATAATTTTACCAATTCAACACTTTATTATGGTATATTAAAATTTATTATATACATTTGCTCAGTTTTTAACTTCTACTATCCAAGTTTTTATGATATGTATAAATGATTTGATAAAATTATTTTTTAAATGAATTTGTGGGAAAAACTCCAAAACTATTATGACCAATAAGATGCAGTCATATACCTCATAGGTTCTTTTATTCATTGTTTTTATTTTGTCTTTTAACCTGTTTTTTTTCTTTCTTATGGTTACTGCCTATTTCATATGCTATTCCATCATGCAACATGGCTTCCTGAGCTAAAGTAGGCCACCCAAAGACTTGACCAGCTCAATAAGATGCCAGGAAGAAGAAAGTGACGATATCTTAATGGACGATTTGACAAACTAATCTGTCTGAAATTATTATTCCTGTATCTGAGGTGATTATCTGATCATTAACCATGTAAAAGAGCCCAGGCCCACGCAAGGGCGTACTCAGGGTCAAAACTAGAGGGGGGCAAGTCGTGGTCGTTCAAGTTGTAACACAGAGAAGGTTATGGAAACCAAAATTACGAGACTTATAACAGCACTTTATTGGTTTTAAAAATATTTGCTCGGAAATAAATATTTTTATTTTTATCACATGTTTTATACTAATATCACTTTTCTTGAATTTAAAGAAAAAATTTTCAAACATTTCAATTTGAAATACATTTATTTTTGCTTCGAAGGGGGGCAGCTGCCCCCTCCTGCCCCCACTGGGTACGTTTATGTGCCCAGGGGACAGAGGGAGCCGGATTGTGGCCTCACCTGGGCCTGGTTAAATAAAATTAAAGTCAAGTCTATGTTTGAAGCCTGTTTATATTTTGTTAGAGCCCACAGGAGTTCTTTCGCCGATGTTAAAGTTTTTACGCGATGGTTTTGTTCAGTCACGTGTTGGGAAGTTAACGAGGTGAACCACTCTCATTGTCCAAACCTCCATTCCTATTGTGCTATTTTTTAACTTCAATCAATTCAAAAGGTATTTCACAGAATTTTAGCAATCACCCTCACACAAAACTCGATAGTTAAATACTCATGAACCTAGCATCAATAAACACTCAAGAGAACTGTGCGAAACTTCCTCGATGGATGATCATAATAAATTTTTTTCAAAGTACGTTGCCTAAAACAAAAAAAAATACAGTCACTTATGTACTTCACCTCCTTGAGGTATAATTTCAATATAAAAGCAACAAGAAAAAGACTATATGAAAAGTCGATTAAACTAATTATCAATACCCACTATTTGTGAATACATGGCGTTTAAAATTTAATGTAAGATATATCGATCAAACACAATAATAGGAATAATTAAACAAGTATTCTACTTGGGCCTTACAATTGAATATACCAACAAAAATTACTTCGAAAATAAATATTAATCCCAGAGATAATTACGGTGAAAATATTTAGACGTATTCTTGATATTCGTATTTCAAATAGCTGCTCTAAGCTTCATTGAGTGAAAGAAAATCATAATACTGAGCGCCCTTTGAACAACTTATCGCAAGCAATGGTCGGAGTTCCCATGGAAAGCAAGGACACCACAACTATAATGCGCAATTGACCTAAAGTTCTGACGAAGAATCTAGGATCATACTTCTCGGTTATCCGATAACGGAAAGATGCTTGACATTACGTCACTACTTTGACACATATTTAAGAAATAAATTTGAATGCTGATAAAGAGCTATGGGTGTCTATAATTAGCACATCAAAAATAGGTTATTGGGAGAATACACACGTTTTTTTGAAATATTGATACCATTTAAACGGTGAATAAATGTGGTGCACAAAGAGTCGGATTTAAATTGTGATATCTGCTAGTAGAGTTCCATTTTCAAAAGACGAAGAAATGTTTCAGTCATAATTTATCGCGATTCGCTACTTAAGGGTGGACAAAGTATTTCAAAAGTTGGGACGTTATTTCATCTTACTCCTTTTCCCTTCCACTCCAATTCATATACGTACCATCATAGAGTAAGTATATTCCAGATTTCCAATTGTTTTCAAGAACTTTGAGCGGGACAAGAAGATATGGCGTCGATTTGAAAATTTCTATCGCATGTTTTCATAAAATGTGTTTGAGAGGGCCAAAAAGAAAAAACGTTTTCTGGAGGTATTTTTTAATACTTTTCGGTTGCCGTATTGAAAAAATAATTTTTAGGGGGTGGAACACCGCGAAAAATTGCGATTAAAAATATGCGATTTTGGCCATTTGGCTCTATGCTCTGGCCCTCCATAACACCCCTTTTTATTTATTATAGTATTCTACCGATTAAGGTGCCCACCACAGATACAGACTTGTATGGATACTGGTGCCGAAAATTTCTTACATTACTCACGTAAACAGTATTTCTAATGTATAATCTTATATCCCAAAGCTTTCAAAATTTTGGATCAAATGGTACAAAAATTTGGGCTTTTTGGCCCTCTCAAACACATTTTATGAAAACATGCGTTAGAAATTTTCAAATCGACGCCATATCTTCTTGTCCCGCTCAAAGTTCTTGAAAGAAATTGGAAATCTGCCCCATTAAATAAGGTTGCAGATGCCGAAAACCGCATTAAAAAATATGCCTTCTTGACCGAGATATTTAAAAAATAGTTAAAATCGTATTTTCGATCTAGCCGGCCCTGGTGGGCCTTTAGCGGGCAGGAAATGTGGGCAGGTTTGTCCTATTTGATCCCAAATCGAATACTCTAGGTACGGGAAAAATCCCGCAGGGGGGACTTTTCACCCTCTTATCCATATATGCCCTTTCTCGAACGGAAAAGAAGATGAAATACATTGACATGTATAGAAGGATGTGAAAGAAAAAATACTTAGGTGTGTAAGATTAGCTGACAGGAGAATTGAGTGGAGAGTTGCGTCCAACTAATCTCAGGATTTTTGCCCTGTTTAATGACCAATACAAGAATACAACAATTCTGTTGTTTTCCCTCGCGATAAATTAATCGCGATTAATCTAAGATCAAAATCATATACGTTTGGTGGTTTTCTTTCGTAGGATGTAGTGTGAACGCGGAATAGCGATGAGGATGATCGAGAAAAATACAATTTTATTACAGTAAACAGGCTTTCTTCAGCGAAAATGATACCGTAATCACAGATCTGAATGGAGTATGAATCTGACAATGGAGTACGAATAACAAATCTAATAATGGAGTATGAATGGAGATGTTGTCAGTTATTTCTTTATCGCAGATTCTTTGCAACCGCTTTCAACGATAATACTGTCGGACTTAGAAGGCTAATCGCACACACTTTACTACTGCTATTTTTGCTTCACTTTTTATCGTAAACAGCAATATTGTTTTCAAATTAACAGTGATTTAATGCGATGAAGGATCAGGGAAGATGGAATACGATTAGCCTATTTCTTTCTTTCGCGTAAATAAAAATTAATAAATTTTGAAATGGATTATGTTGAGCGTATATCCATTCACTTTACGGAAGCTAAACGGGTGGAATAAGCAATTAGTACTTTGTAGAATCTGAGTTTTTCCCCGCGTATGCTCTGCAGGAATATTTCTCGGGTTTCCCACCGGGTGTCGTATCGGGTTGTAGTTCCCAACGTTTCCATGACTAAGTCCGTCATCGTCATCAGGGGTTAATGAGGTAATTAGTAATTTTCCTCTACTTCACACTTTCTTTATAAAAACTATACATCCGGGGTCGAAGGTTACATCATCACTCTGCAGTGGCAAAAACACGCACAGATAGAATTTCACCACATGAACTCGTAAACTGCACAATTCAGAGCTATATGCTAACTTTGTTATTACAAACAGAAGCAGTCTTTGAAATCAACAGACATACAAGGCTGTAATACCTACAACGAAACGCTCCTGCTCATTTGTTTTCCGGGCGATAAAGCGGCGTAGCTAGGATTTTCAAATGGGAGGCCCTTCGAGCCCTTCCTGGGTGTATGGAGAACACCTCAGGACAAACGGGAGTCCTCCCTGGGAAAAATTTTGGGATTTTTGATACTGAAAACGTGATTTTTAACCCACTATGACCAAATGTTGCTTCTAAGCATCATCAAAAATGTAAAAAAAATTCTGCTCTATTGAGGAAATATCTAAACTACGCATTACATATTTTGTGGTGTAAATTGTAATAACGAAATATTTAGCTCCCACGATAATGATGATTGAGTGCAAAATTTTCAAAGTTTTCAAAATGAAAAAACCTTGAAATTAGGTATCTCCCTGGAGCACCTCTGTGTTATAAAGGGTTAAGTCTCAAAATAACAGTAATTTTGTACGAGTATTTATTAAAAGTTATTTATTGAGGGCATCTTACTAGTTTTTGGCGCCTCTTTAAAAGGGGGAGAGAAGGTTGTAACCAGGAGACCCCCTTCGTAGCTACGCCACTGGGACGATACCAACCAAGGGCGTACCCAGTATCAAAACTAGGGTGGGGGGGACAAGCCATGGTTGTTCAAGTTGTAGGTAGTATTTAAGCATGGAAAAGGTGACTGAAATCAACATTTTAAGGAAACTTTGATAGCTTTTCATGAGTTTTTAAAATTATTTGCTTGAAAAAATAGTACTTTCCTTAAAGTCATTTGCGATTTTTGCTTCTAGATGGAATGGGGGTACCCATGATCAAAACTAGGGGGGTGGGGGGGCAAGCCATGGTTGTTCAATTTGTAGGTAAGATTTAAGCATGGAAAAGGTGAATGAAATCAGCATTTTAAGGAAACTATAACAGCTCTCTATTAGTCTTTAAAATTATTTGCTTGAAAAAATATTATTTTCCTTAAAGACATTTGCGATTTTTGCTTCTATGGGGGAGAAGGGGC
Source organism: Ischnura elegans (assembly GCF_921293095.1). NCBI lineage: Eukaryota > Metazoa > Arthropoda > Insecta > Odonata > Coenagrionidae > Ischnura > Ischnura elegans. The sequence continues at coordinate 107,129,125 of NC_060248.1, forward strand.
AGCTGCCCCCTCCTGCCCCTCGCTGGGTACGCCCATGATACCAACATTACGATCACGTTCGAGGAACCTCGGAGAGGAAATGTACTGGGCACTCCATTGGGTAAAAAGAGGGGAGAGAGATTACGACAGCAGTATTAATGTCAATGTGCCACGGTCCTGAATGCATGCATCGAGTTTCGCTGCCCCCTTCTCAGATTGCCCTTGCACCCGTCACCGTTCGACACGTCCATTCCCCCATTCCTCTGCGTCCTTGCGTTGTCCAATGTCCCACCATCCTCCTCCTATCCCTCGTCCTTTTTTTCCTTTTCGTTTTCCTCCGTTTGACGTCACCGCGGATCGTACGAAGATGACGGAAGAGTTGAGGAGGAGGAGAAAAAAAATCGAGATCTAAGGCAAAACGATGGCTTCCGACGTGAATGAGGTCAAAGGGGGAGAAGGAAGATGAGGCGGAGATGAAGATATCATCGCCCGAACAGCCACTTTCAGCGCGATGAGGAGCCGATGAACGTGATTACATTAGTTTTCTTCCGTGAATATAATCTCGTAACCCTATATTCGGATGAACATGAACGTAGGTGCGTTTTCACTGTAAGGACATTATATTTTATTTCGGTTCGCTAGTTTTCTCTTGCAAATATGATCTCGTAACCCGAGATTTCGATGAAGTAGTATGGATATCGAGAATCCACTTTACGAAAATAATACTTAGCGGATAAAACAATTAGTACATGGTGAAACAAAAACCAAGTTTGTGGAACAGTGCTTGGTTTTTGTTTCACCATAAACATTTCATCGTTCCACCAAGTAACGCCCAAATCAGTTGATTTTATTAAACAATTAGTATTTAATCGCATATTCTTCACAACCGCTTTAAACGGTTTTATTGTCGGGCTGAGGTGGTTAATCGCTCGCATATTACTACTCCTACTATTGCTTATTTTTTTATGATAAACAGCAGTTTTTTTTTTCAAATCAACCATGATGCAATACGATACAGGATGCGATCAAGAAAGATTGAATACGATTAGCCCGTTTCTTTCTTTCGCGAAATAAATCTCGTAAATTTAGAATTCGATGAGTGCGGGTTCATTCACTTCACGGAAGCTAAACGGGCGGATAAAGCGATGACACTTTTTCCTCTCCGTAACACTTTCTTGAAACACCGCAACTGGAGTCGACGGTCACACCGTCATTCTCGAGCGGAAAAAAAGACACACAAACACATTTTCGACGACACAAACCCGTAAACTCCACAATGAACAACTTATAATCTTATCAATAACAGACATTTTGTTACTTCCACGATGTATTTAATTTTTTGAGCGGTTTCGGCTGTAACACCACTATCAAGTACGGAAAATATAATGGTGTAACAGCCAAAAACGGTCAAAAAAATATTTAAAAAAAATACATTTTGAATGTAACAAAGTGTCTGTTATTGATAATATTTAGCCCTTCCTCCACGTTCAAGCTTCAAATTTTGACTAAACGACTTATCAAATGAAGAATTTGGGTAGTAATAAAATAAACAAAAGTATAGAGTACATTAAGTGTAAAAATAATTATCATCATACAGCAGTAATTATAAGGTATTAATGTAAATAAATCTACCTTTCACAAAACAGTGAGTCGGAGATGGAATATTTTTATACAAAAACAATATCTTACGGTAAGTTTTCTTGGGTAGTTAACCGTCAAGGTAAAAAACTTACGGTCCATAAACTGATGAATATAAGTTCTCTCTTCTGCTTCATCCACACATTTCATAGACCACAAGAATGCGGCAGGAAGATGTCCAGTCGCGAAGGTGTTCTGATTGTGGCGAACTCGAGTGTCAAATTAAACGATCCAATATTTCATATGACATTTTGAGATTATTCTTCAAACTCCCAAATATTCTCCGAAACTTACTAATTTCACCGCTGCTCTTTATACCGTCTGTTTCCAATAGGTGTTTATCATGAAAAAAATGTTATTAAGGGTGACGATAACTCACTCAAAATGCAGAAAACTTTGCGCCGCTCATTGCGATCACGGAATCCGATATTAATTCCCGTGAGAGAAAGATGATGTTCCACTCAAACTCAAACACTCGAGTTCACACTAATGTTACCGGAATGGGAGCGAAGACAGATCTTAACGGCACACTCTTCAGGGTTTCCCACTGCACCAAACAACACGAAGGGGAAAAATATATTTTCTAATGATTTCTTGGTTGAAAAAAAAAAACAAAACAATGTTACACTTCCACACCATACCAAACATTTTTTGTCCGTACGGAGTGCTGCTGTTTCCCCATCTTAATCGGAGTGGAAAGAGAAAACTCCCGGACTAACAGCGTCGATAATCCGTAAGTAACCTCACCTCTTCACGACTTGAGAACACGGCAAACCGCTTTGATCCGAGCGATCTGTTTACTTTCAATTAATCAAAAAAATTGCAGCGAAATATGCGTGAACTATTCTGAACCCCATACGGAAGCAATCAATTGCCCGAAAATAATACCACTCCCCCTCTCTCCCCGTCTGCAAGCCGGACGAAGGTCACAGGGGCCGATGAATCTGGTTCCTCAAAGGCGTCGACCGAGGTCGCGGTTTTCTCTCTTATCAAGCGGACCGTGATGAAAAATTTCGGCGATATACGATGAGGCGGAGAGAGAAAATCACGGCACTACCTAACTTACACGCACTCGTCTGCCCCGAAGGCTCTCACCTCTCACGATACAGACACATGAGACGCCGCAATCACACTCCGAAGCGCCATCTCTGTCGAAGGGAATCGCGATATGCGCTCAACTGGCTTCGTGCTCTCTTGACCCCACTCGGACGCAATGCCGATCTCACTCTTTGTCGACAAAACTTTATTCAATCTTCCGTTACCTTAAAGGAAGCGGATGGGGGCAGGGCAATACATCTGTAATGGTGGGGTTTAAAAAAAGTCCCCGCAGTACTTGAGGCTTGGTATTTTTCTCGGCACACCTCATATAATATACATATCTTCACTTCCCTCTAAGTTGTCACTGTGACAACGGAGAAGTGGCCGATGCGAAGGCCTTCCCAGGTAATCCCTCACAATGTATATATACCACAGGAATTAGGTTAAAATTTCAAATTACATAACATTATTATTTTCGTTTAAATATTCCCACTTAAGATGACACTTAGCAAAAGGAGAGATAGAATGCTTGATATCAGAGTCAAGAGGTGATCAAAAGAGAAGACAATCGGCGAATTGCTAGCCAAAACATGAATCTCCCAAACTATGGTCCGCTTTTACTCAAACTCTCACTCACTAATGCCACGCTAAGGTTAGTTTGAATAGGCGAGGGTAGAGTTCACCCCAGACTAAGCCACAAGCGTGTGGATTTCTCACATTCAGGGAGAGGAGGACTAGTTCGCATCCCTGTGCCATCTCACATTTGTTGGATTTTTCTGTCCGAAATCCTCTCCAGGGCGTCAAACTCAACAGAAGTGGCATTACAATGTTCTACCTAGTTCTTACATTACAGGCACACAACTCAAAACACCAAGTTCATCATAAATTCTCCCAATTCTTCAAGCCCACTAGGCCAGACATTTTTTTTATTTTTCTTTCATAGTGGAATTCCAATGCGATATTTTTCTCGAACATAGGTGGTTGTTGTACTGATTAAGAAAAGATTATTCTCATGGACTGGACCTTAGAGAAAAAACTTAACACCTGGGGAACTTGAGGGAATGAGGCGCAGTTCAAGGTAACGGAGCAGCCCAGTCTTCGTCAACCAATGAATTCCCTCGGATGTACTTAGTTAGTACTCAAATCCCACTTGACAGGACTAGGACCTTTTTCACCATAAATGCGATCCATTTACATGTCGCTAAATCATCTTCCGACACTACACTGCAAAGTCCTCTGCTCCCTCAGAATTAAAATCAGGGATCTCGGGATACGAAACCACTTTGCACCCTCGTCTCCAAACCCTCAAGAACACGTCTTCATTCCGCGTTTTCATTGACGACCCTGGTAGCACGAAGAGGTCCCTGAGAGGTGCGGTGGCTAGAACGTTGGCTTCACATCCCGAGGGCTCAGATTAAAACCCCGGCGGTGGCATAGATTTTTCGGAAGCATACCGATACCTCCTTGAGTGTGGTGTAGTAGACACTTCAGAGTGGTGAGATAAACTGCTGAGATACTAGCAGTGAAGAAAAATGTTTACTGCTGATTCAGCGAAACTCTTCCGGAGTCCACTCCGCCCGCTTGGTGGGACGTGCAACCCTGATCCCTTTGCCTTCTTTCGACAATAGCAGGCTAATAATGCCGACGCTGGGTTTCTGTCTTGTTTCCTTACCCTGGGTCTCCGCTCTTCCATCCCTACCCTTCCCTCACGGCGAAAACCACTTAAGCTGTCAACCGCCTCCTTATAATATTAAAATACACGAAGATGTCCAGCAATAGGAAGTATCTCCCATTAAATTCCATGCCTCTAAGGAGTCCTCTTCGTCAAATATCCACTTCGACTCGAGACATGTCTACGGATGCAAATATGAATCTGGTAACACCTCATCTTCCACTGCACCACCCCGAAACATTACGTTTGTCTCACGCCATGTCCGCGTATTGACTTTGACCGCAGTCTGGCAAGCGGAGGATATCTCTCTTTCTCTCACCCCGCTCGCTCCACAGACTATCGCGGAGGGGCCTGTGACGTCGAATATATATTTCCGGAGGGCGGGCCTCAGGATTGGTGAGAGAATCACTCGAGGGCTAAATACCGTCATCTCGAGTGGCGGTGGAGGCACTCAGCACCGCAGGGGGGAGTGGTCATCAACGGCTGACCTATATAAACGACAGGGGGGGGTGAATATATACATCAGTGACGGACAGTAATCCGGGGAGGGGACCATTGTCACCAGTAACCAAGTGCCCAAAAAGACGTAAACTGCTGAGATACTGGTGGTGGAGAAAAATTTTTTACTGCTGATTTAGTGAAGCTCTCCAGTAGTACCTACACTTTTTGCTGCATATTTAAAATATAAATACTATCTTTAAACATAATCCTCAAAATATCTCTGGAAAAATGGGCACATGGTGACGAACGCTTCATTTACTTAAAAAATTGATTGCTATAGTTATTGAGTTTTAGAGGGAAACAACTGTTGAGGTATATTCACAGGTTTTCACGCGAAAATTGCAATAGGGTAGTTTCTTTCATCAAAGAAAACGAAAGGTATTGATTGCGATTCGTTACCCAACATTTGCGTATCCATAATATACAAATTATTTGGTTTTAGAAATTCCAGTTTAGACGAATGTTATTGGTCAATTTTAACCCCAGTTGAAAAAGGCCAGATTGGCGTCCATGCGATGCGTCCACGTGACGTCACAGGGACCTAGATTCTATACGAGTAGATAGGAGTTTTACATCGTCTTAGATTACCAATGAGGCACAGACCTCAGGGAAACATCTCTTAAACGCCTCTTAAAACTGCCTATTAAAACTGCCTATGGTCGGAAAGTTTCCTTCGTTTGATATGGTACTAATAATCCCTATTTAAGCCAAGCGCTACCTGCTAGAAGCCTGCATCCCAGCGGCACACATATCCTCACCCCAAGGTCACCTCACACGGCGGCAGCGAGAATCAGAATGACGTCACACGGGCTTTTCGCAGCATTCATACTTAGCTGTCGCGTTTTCGCGCGCTTGAAAATTTCCACTTTTCATTTAATCGCTAAAAATAGATATCGTCATTTAAAATTCTATAAGCGTGAAATGCGTACTCCATGAGTAATAATCTTTCAATTTAGGCAATAAAAAATAATAGGAAACCACCTTATTGCTTTACAATTACAATCTAGCTAAGGATCTCCAATTCGTTATTAGAATAAACACAATATGAAGTTAGAGCGTTCAATTTTATCGACCTTCTTTTTTACATTGTTTTTTAATTAATTTATTTCTTCACAACCGAAAACCTCACCTTGGCCTTTTACATCGGGATTTTAGATTTAACATTTAAAAGTCCATCCAAACATGAGTATCCATGGATAGGGGCAACCTACCCAAACGGGACTCGAACCTGTGACCTCTCGTGTGGCAGGCAAGGACTTCATCCCGCGGCCACCGAGGCCAGATTTCTAACTATATTCATGTCAAACACCACAGCTGACTTTCGGCAATAATTTCCGGTTCCGAAACAATTTCCCCTCAAATTTCATTTTTTTAATTTATTGACGATTCTTAGGTATTTCAAACGGCTATTAATTTTTTTATAAAATTAAAATGGCAAAAAATCACTAGTTTCCTGAGCTAACAAAACTACGACTACACAATTGACTAAAAGCAGTACGTTTAACTCTTCAAAATATGAAAAATAGAAAGTACCCTAGATAAAATCCTCAAGAGTAGAACGTAAAAATATAAATGTTTTTTCCATGAAATAATAAAAGTTGATCAGGAATATTTGTCACGTGCGACATAAATTGCAAAATGGTTTTCTGTGGCTTTTAGTAAAGCATCAACAAGTCATGATATTAAAAATTTAAGCGAAAAAGATGTTGGAGGAAATATCGAAGGACTTTGATTTCATGCGTCCGATTCACTCTTAAATTATCTACTCAGCAAAATAATAAACTTGTGTCATTTATGCACGTGGAAGAAAATTGACGTCTGCTTCATTGGGGATAAGTAGTGGTAGGAAGAAATTCATGGGGTGAGAAGGAAGGTTGTAGATGATACACCAAATTGGTTCACTATCAATAGAAGTCGCCCAAGGGTCTACCGTTAAACTCTCACACAACAGATCGATTACACTTTTCACAGCGTTCAGCAAAATGTATCCCACTCGGGATCGGATAATCCTGACGCTCCTTAATCCTTACGCCCCTTAATCCTTATTCCCCTGCCAAGATGTGGACTTGGGCTCTTCGCATGAGAACGAGTTCATATGCCATTAAAAGAAATATTCTCAGCGATTTTTCATTGATAAATGAAAACAGAAAAAAGAAAGATTATAGCATAAAGCCTGAATATCTCGTGAAGCTACTAATCTATATTTAATTCTACATATTAAACTCCAAGCTGCTTCAATGGATGTTAGAGATGAGGTACTGGAACACCAAGCGTTAACATAAACGAGAAATCAAAAAAGAAATAAGGAGCGCGTTTTAAGAGATTTGACTGCCAGAGTTCGACCTAGCATTTATTATACCTCTTTATCGTTCGAGTATAAGGCAAATTCCTATACATTCGGAGAAATGTCTCTCTTATTTTATCGCTACAGTGGGACCTGGAAATGGACTGGTAAAGCCTGACGTCACCACAGCAGGTTGCCATGGCGATCGCCAACTTTTTTTCCAAACAAATCCGAGTAACAGCAGTTTCTGCCATAAGGAACTCAGGGTAAATTTATGTTTTCTACGGTACCTTTCAAATTTCTCATCTTCACTGAAAGTTGCCGTAGGGTATCCGCAAATCACCTAATTTATATTCTCAGCCTGGTGTTTAAACTTATTTTTACGACTGGAGCAGAAATTGGTAAACGTAAGCCACGTTCACAGTCTCATGATTACCCACCCATATTGGCCCAAGTAGACTTGCTGCATGAAAATGGGGCGGAAATAGCAATATGGGACTGCTGAAAGACGTCAAGATGATAACAACTTTGTTTAAATCCACAGTTTTTCATTCCTATCGACCCGGGTTTAAACGCATTGATCCTCAACACAGTTTCAATGAAGACGCAGGTAATAGCTGAACTGTGATAAATGGTTATGTCCGTTTTGAGGTAAAAACAGAGATGACTAAGAGTCTTGAAAATGACGGTATAAACGTCGAAACTAGTTGACAGCTAATAATAAAAAGTTTGTGGAATAGTACTGTTTTTTTTCACCGTGAACATTTCATTGTTCCACCAAGTAACGCCCAAATCAGTTGATTTTAGTCATCTTTAAGGTACAAGTGGAGTGTAGTGCATTCAATTAATACAATTTTTACTGGAGTGGGAGAAAGTAAGGGAAGAGGGGAAGAGGAGGAGATGGGAAGACTTGGAAAAGATAGTCAGCGAAATTGATAGGAGAGTAAAAGAAGGTAAGATGATGCCATAACAGAAAAAAGTCAAGATATTTCGACATGCCATTTGCCACATGTCGAGAAGAGGATAATTGGCGATGTCTCGAGAATCGGTGCGTACTTGCATGAAATATAGGATGTAAACAACCTAAAAAACCGTCAAAATGTAAAATTCACGTTGATTTCCACCGAGATTCACACATTCACAGATTCTTCCACAGATTCTGTCGAAATGCACCGCGTTATGGAAAAAGTGGGTTCATTTCGCCCCATAGTTCCCGCAACGCTTGACAAGAAAAAAACATTATTGTCGCTTCAAGCAGCTGCCAACCCTTTTTCAACATGGTCGACAATTCCTTCTCGCGTAAACATTTTCGATCTAGCGCTGCACGTGTGAGAATGGTTCCGCATCCCCTGATTCTTCTTATTATCGAGGATTTTAAAGATGCTCTATTACAGCTCCGACTCTTTAGGAAGAGTATATGATGCAACCAACGGATTTGAAGTTGCAGGGGTGACAATTTTAAGTCACAATCATTCATGCCAACCGACCCGGGTGTCAACACATTGATCTTCAACACAGTATCAATATATGAACAACTGGGATCGCAACTCCTCAGTTGCTGAGCTATGGCAAAGCATATTTATTTTTGGATGCACTTCGCAGTTACAATGGAAACTGTTTTTCTTGGGTATCCTGCCTTTTCGACATTTTTTTTTTTTATCTGGATGATTTTGAACGACATCAAAAAATTTATGTTGGACGAAAATGAACAATTATTATTGTTTGAAACAATCAATCTCAAAATGGGTGATATTGCGCAATCGTATTGTTGATACTCGCTCCAAGCGTTTAATTAAGCTCTAAGATAAATTGTTTCAGTCATTTTCATCCAACCTTAATCATTTAATGTCCTTAAAAATCCAGAGTATTGAATAAAATGTTGGAAAGCCTAGATACCCAAGAATAACAGCTTTCATGGCAACTTCAAGTACATTCAAAATAATGTTTGCGTTGCCATAGCTCAGTAACTAAGGAGTTGCGACACCATGTTTAATGCTTAAAAAATGCTTAAAATTGTCTCTCTTTTAACCACCTCCTGAAGTATTGCAGATTCCTCCTGAAACACCCTAAGTTGAAATGATGCTGAGAATGATCGTATGGCTTATTTCATCTCAGTGAATCGACCCGATGCGATGGTTAGTTTGGATTGGAGAGGATAGAGTTCACTCCAGAGTAAGGTAAGCTAGAAGCGCGTGAAATTTGTACATTCAGAGTTCCTTTCCTTGGACCACCTCGAACTTCGAGGATTTTTATTTGGTTACTGATAAGAGTTTTTAAAAACAAAATCAAGGTATAAAAGACGCTTATAAAAGTCCAAGTAAATTCAATACAAACCGTTTAAAAGTCAGAAAATTGAAATTGTAGAAAAGGTATAGCTCCAACTATAACATAAGTGTGGAAATAACTCAAGTAAGGATATGGATGCCTAATTTTTAACCAACCAACCTTTTTCAAGAATTCATCACTATCAATTCATCTGCAAAAATTGGTTGACTATCAAATTTTTAAGAAATGGTATTTACACCCCAAACTCCTGGTTGCCGCTTTGCCTGATTGCGAAATGCCGACAGATATCATTTACGCCAGACCTCATTTTCCTTCGTTGTCATTCCAATATTTAGTATTCGACTTTGAAAGAAAAGAAGCAGGAAAGGAGCAAAGAATATTTTCACCGAACGGTATAGTTTGCCTGTTTGTCAGGTATTCAGAATCTCGAATCACGATGGGTATCCAAAAGGTATACCAATCGAAGCAGAGAGGGGAACGCCTGAAAAGCTTCTTGAGGCATATTGTGACTGCGATTTGGAATTGGGACTGTTTCGCCATCAGAAGGGAAATTTTAACGTGAACCCCAGGCAATCAAATATTGCGATAAGCTGCCATCAGCACCCAATGAGTAGGTAAATGGGTCACGTTATTCGTGACTTTCCAATGCAACCCTCGTGATCGCCGACCCAACAAATGGTGGTGGATTACTGAGAGAGACATCTATAAGATACAACCATGCAGTAGCGTTACTAGGAATGCGCTTTGGGGGCATGAGAGGGGATGGGGAAGGGCGACCTCCCACCCCCCCTTTTAGGAAAATTTTGGAAAAATGACATGCCTGCAAAGACATTTTACATAATTTTTTTCCACTTAAAATTTGGGTTCCATTAAAAGGCTACGTTAAAATTTACTATTAGTCAAAACTAGACAATAATTTTGAATATTATTTTTATTTCTCTGAGGCTTTAGGGGGGTATTTATCCCTCTCATCCCCATAGTTACGCCACTGCAACCATGGCATGATACAACAATGGCAAAAATAAATTCAAAAAACTTTTATCTTGAACTCTTCTTTCAAATTAGATGCTGAATTTATTTTTTAAAAACAGCCAAAACATCATACAAAATTTCAAATTTACATGAAAGATTTAAGTTTCATGAGTGCGTTCTAGAACGGAGGCACCGTAGTGAAGAACGATGATGATTCTGAGGTGTCACTACCACTTCCTGTAACTAGGTAACGAAAAAGAGAGTAGTCAGTCTAATGGTGCAAGTCTCGCTATAAAAAATGCACGTACACGAGAAGATGGAAAGGATAAGGTTTAAATGAGGAATGCTGGGTGGTGGGATAAATGCGAAGTTTGCACAATATTATCCACGACGGATGGCACCACGAGGACTTGGGGTTTAACGTCCCACCCCACGGACTTAGCACTACGACTGCGATCTCATACAACACATAACTACACGGCAACCACACGAAGATCAGAATTTTCCCCACAATCGGTGTTCGAACGACAGCCCTCGGGATGGGAAGACAACACTAATCCCATCTTCACTGTCAGTTTCTCTTGCCGAAAAGATAAATTGGAGAGAATAAAGTAATTCAAATCAGGGCCGTATCCAGGGGGGGCAAGGTCAGGCGCCACCCGACCTGAACGTCTTGGAATTGGATTTTGTTGAGAGCCGCCTTAAAAGTTTAATTTTATATGGCGCCCCTGGCCCTGATCTAACTATTAAAGATAGTAATATATTTATAATTTAATCAAGTATGCCTTACGTTTCAAAGCGCAGTGGCAGCCAACCAGGGAGTGATTGATCAACCTAATTGACAAAACCTGTTACTAACGTGTTCATGCAAAAAATTGGTTTTTATTTTCACTTCTATAATTCTTTTGTTATGCGTTTCAAAATAAACAAATTGAACAGCAAAAATTTGAAATTGAAACTTATTCCTTGTATAATATACAGAGCTTGAGTAATACAAAATTTTTACATCAAACAAGGAAAATTAGGTCCCCCTTAGGATAATTCCTGTTTGGGGATAACCGACTCTTCAAAAGTCGCTCTTTTGAGATATTAGCTACATAACACAAAGTACATAACACACACTGCAGTTTTGCTGAATCACAAAATCAACACAAAAACATAATTTTCTTGATTTCAAATGACCAATCTATTACATTTTAAGGAAACATCTTTGTTTAGCAAGATGTGTGATGAGGCAAGAAAGTAAATTTAAAATCTAAACATTAGTAAATCAGGAAAAAACAGATTTGCTGGAACACAAAAAACTCGATACAACAACAATATATCAAAGAATAACCTTTACTCAAACTTTTTAATCAAGTACTCCACCTCCTTGTTTTTGAATAACCAATCTTTAACACATTTTAGGAAACTTCTCTCCTTTGTTACACAAGATATATGATGAGGCAAGGAAGTAAATAATTTAGGGCCTAAATAAATTTTGCAATTGTATTCATTATACCCCTTCCCCTTAGTAACATTGACCGACCTGACAATCTGTTTCCCCCCCGCCCCGGCCAATAATCCTGGCTGCGGCCGCGGCCCTGCTTCAAATACTTAGGATCCCCCAAAATAGGAGGCAAGGACGGCAATATGCCACATTCCTACGGGGACCTTGTGCAATATTTCATTCTAAAGGGTCGGATGAGTGAAAAGCTCTAAAGGAAAACATTGACCCAGACCCTCCACTTGTCACTGAGCGGCCCTGTCCAGCAATGACATTCGGTTCACTACTCTCCATACCAAAAGCATAGAATGTAGAGTTTGAACGCTTATAAAAACCATATCCTTTAAGCTTATTTCATGACATTGGAGTTGGTACTTTTCTTTTTATATTACGCGTTGATTGATAAGTTTGAATTTTTTTACCTTAAAATATAAATATAGAAATCAGTGCATAAACTAAAAATAGTACATGTATTTTTTTATGCCTTTCCAAATAAAACCTCAACTTTAAACGCAGGCCAACGCTAAACGCACATTATTTACCTCACCAAAATTTTATATATCATGTAGTTTGAAGGCTCTTTTGGCATTCATTTTAAGTTCCATACGTCTCACGCAATTGCAAGAATTGTTATTGTATTTTGTATGAAACGATATTTTTTAAGGAACGGTTGCCCATAAGAGTTCAATAGTAACTCTCACTAATCTCACTAAAATAAGAAAATAATTGCAGTAAAACGCCATCGCATGAGTTCACATCAAAACTCCATCATGTCATTAGCCTCCTTCAGCGTGTATAAATATTATTGGCTTTCACTATTCTAAGTTGTCACACCAAAATCAGAGTAGATTTATAATTTCTTATAATTTACTTACTTTATATTTAACACATTCTAAATTCAATATATTTTTTCAGCAGACTGTTTGTTTCATGCATGCAAAGTTACATATAAATACAAACTTATTACAGTTTTAAATTAATCGCGGAAAAAATTAGCTATAAACTATATAGTTGGAAGCTGCTGTTCTGAAGAATAACTGATTAAACTTAAAGTTAAAAAATATGACGCATAATATTAGAAGCTTCATTTAATTTCAAATAAGATTTCATTGATGTGTTTGTCTACCTCATAGTTTATCAATCTTAATACTATTTTTAAATAAATCGATTTTTACCCATGTTTTCCATTATGTTATTATGAGGATTCAGCGAAAATGGAGACACCATTCTAATTACTTCCTGGTCTGCTGAGCGAGCTGAGCTTGGGAAATTTTGAATTTTGATTTGTTTAGCATGTATTTCCAAGTAAGAGAGATATTTTTAAAATATTTTAGTCGTTATAACTGATAAAAAATGATTAATTGCTGTTAGAGATTAACCCGAAAATAAGATGAAGAAAAATTAATATAATCGTAACAGTTTTTGATAACTTAAAAGACCAGCGCAAAACGTCAATAAGAGGGAGACTTGTATTAATACTATACTTGTATTATTAATTGGGCCATATCATTATGTTAACGAGACTATAGCGAAACCGCATACAGTCGTCATAGAGTCTCTCGAATAGCACTGAATGCTAAAATATTGAAGATTACCTACAGGTGGGGTTCTTAGATTTTCGCGAATGCGAGTGTTCGCGATTGATACAAGTTTACATTTTTACACAATTTTTTTGTGTTGGTGGCATTATTTAAAAATTACCTTAATTACCGTGTAAAAACAGCGAACAATGATGAAATCGCGAAAATTCTCCCTCGCCAAAAATTACGATTAAAAAAACTCATGAAAGTAAGCCTACGGGTATGATAATGCCGAAAAATCTCAATCGGAATTATTTATCTAAATTTATGTCTCTTTCCCGATGACATTCGATGAATTTCCAGACATGTCCATACAACGAAATGTTCTTCGAAGCTTTCGTAAAACATGACCTCACTACAGCTTTGATCGTTTAAAAAATTGCTATGCGAAAGCCGGAATTTTCACCCCACATTCTAATGCTTAACACATTGCAAGATGCACGGAAGAATAATGCGCGCTAATCAAAAAGTGTGAAACGCCCTCGCACTGTACGCCTCCACGGGAGACGGAAGAAAGGAACGCATACAGCATACAGCTTCATCATCTGGTGAGCTGAAGCGATGGGTTGAGTTGCCGCCCATATGGTTAAGACGACCTTTCCCGGCCCTCAGGGCCGTCCAGACGAAGGGGCAGGTTAGGGAGCCCACCCATCTCAAAAAAAACTTTCTCGACGTCCATGAAGGCCGTAGAAAGAGTGGGGGGTAACGAGACAACTTGTCTGGACACTCAAATTTCTACGGGCGGCCCTTGCACGCAAGCTTGTGTCAGCCATTTAAACAACCTTCATTCATTTCCATTAATAATCTCCTTCTCCACTGTGGTGGGCTTTCATAAAAATAATCTTTAATGTCCTGTCGCACCGGTAACACAAGTACAACATGGGACCTAGTCACAGAAAAAAATACATATAAAAGAAGAAAAAAGAATAAAAATGCAGATTACAACATTTTATCACTCAAAAATGCATCAACGCTTAGTGGAATTGATGAGTGAGAAGTTCTTTGAATTTATTTTTAAAGGCATTTTGGCTGGCTGAACGTTTAATTGAAAGTGAAATCATTTTGCGGTCCATTGAGGCTGAATGATAAGGATCTTTTTTGCTTATGTTCGGTGGCTGATTAGCCAGATGAACATTTTCTATATCACGTGTCTTTCGGCTGTGTACATTAGAGTTGGGCAGCCTACTTGTATCAATATGCAATAATAATAATAAACAGATGCTGGAAACATGGAACAATTCAGGATATAAATACATGGCAGAGTAAGTATCATGAATTTCCTGAACAGTAGTCTTCCCTTATTGAAACCCCCTTTTACATTCATTTCCATTAATAATATCCCTTCCATTATGGGGGACTTTTATCCAGTCTGCGCCGACAACAATGAAGGACTGAATCATGTACCAGTCTTAACCGGCTCGCTCAATCTTCTTTGACGCCCTGGCAACGCGAATGAGAAAAAAATGCACAAAAAATATGAGGATGGAAGGCCCTCGGGATTCGCATCTCTCTCGCACAGATTCACAATATGACGCATCTTTAGCTTTAAAGCGAGGATGCTCAAATCCGAATCGAATTATTGTAATAAAAAAACGAATATAATACCAACCACACTTTCTCTGTCGCAATATTTTTTTTCATCGAGAGTGAAAATTTAAAAAATATTCAAAATTCCTCAAAATATTTTTTCAGAGAATTTGTACACATAAAATAATTGAAGCGACTAACAATTACAAGCGATATGCCACAACGATCTTAGCTAAAGCATTCAACCCGTTCCGCCCCAGTGTACGAAGAATGGAATATTTCTCACGGCACTAGTTTGTTGATCGAACTTAAATTTTCGAAACGTTCCGCTTTAAAAAAGAGAGTCTCGAACCAGGTGGTTTTTCGCGTATTTTATTTAATTTCAACCACACTCTACGTGAAACATTAAAAGAAGCTATTGAGTAAGAATGATCAAATGTGAGTTATTAGGGTCACCGAACTCTCCAGGTAGAGAATTCTGAGCGGCTGTTCCTTTACGTCATTGGTGCTCGTTGCCTGTGAGGATGGGGTACGACATCGAACACGTCTCCAGGCAAGCTCTGCAAGTGTCCGTGAGCTGACGTGGCTATAATCAAATAAGTCGCCAGTGGAAGCGGACGGAGTGCTTGTAAGAGAAATTCATCAGCTGTCGAATTAAAACGTAGTGTGTATCCAAAGCACAATGAAGTCCTGCGTCGCCGTTTTGTTGCTAGCAACGATATGCATCGTCAAGGTAATTATGATGTAATTATTTACGAACTGATTAATTTGGCGGGATGATTGAAATTGATTTTTAACCCGTCCTTCTCGTTCAGGCCGAACAACTAACAGTGACTGACCAAGCGTACTTCGACATTACCATTGGAAATGAAGATAAGGGCCGTATTGAAATGGGACTTTTCGGAAACGATGCTCCCAAAACTGTGAAGAATTTCCTGGCGATTTGCAAGGACGGCATTAATGGCAAAACGTATGCTGGAAGCAAATTCCACCGAGTGATAAAGAAGTTTATGATTCAAGGTAAGTTTTTAGAACTTATACCATATCTTGTACGTATGCAACCTTGTTTACGCGAGAGGTTAAATAATAAGAGTATGTTTACTTCAGGCGGTGACATCGAGAATGGCGACGGAACCGGTTCCATTAGCATTTATGGAAAATATTTCCCAGATGAGCCCAATGGTATTAAACATGTTGGAGCAGGTTTCCTCAGCATGGCCAATGCAGGTATAATTGTGGAATGTAGTTAATTTTTTTGACATAAATGTTTTGTTTACATGATGCACAGTTCGGGGGCCATCTTCCATCGGCCAAGATGTGTTACATGGCAAACCCTGATATTTTTAAAATCACATTGCTTGATCCATCGTTTTGTATTTTAGGAAAGGATACCAATGGTTGCCAATTTTTCATTACAACGATCGCTACTCCTTGGCTTGATGGGCATCACACAGTGTTTGGAAAAGTAAGTTTATCTCTAGTGGATTGAAAATAATGTAATTAAATAGATTTAAACTTCATTTGTATTTTAATAAATTTACTTACTGCCCAGTCCTCATCGGGAGCTAGATGAATAATTAAATCTTGAGGATGAAAAACCAAGGCTGAAGTGTCTGCTAAAATGTCAACCCTTTTTTATTTTCAAATTCTAAGTCTTGGGAGGCTTATTAACGAAAAAAACCTCAACTTATTTTTAGCATACCTCAATCGTAAAAAGAGTTACATTTTTATCCAATGTATCTAATTCAGGTCAATTTTAATAACAGAAATAGGGAGGGCCTTAGCGAACTAGTTGTTTGCATTTTTTTTCTAAAAGGGTGTGATTTAAATTTTATTGACCTTTAAAGTCAGATGAATAGAGTAAATGGCCATCCATAATTTGCATATATTGTGTGCTAACTATTCACGACAAATTTGAAAAGCTGAGGCCATCATCATAATGGCAATTGACAAGAGTGAATATATGAGGCAGAGATGGATGCCGAATGATTTTTTTATGGGGTAGGGATGCGTGAAATTTTGAATAAAGGAAGGAGGAAAGGGATGATTTCCCAACAGAGGGTAGACTGAAGGGATGCACCCTCTGGCTGGATACAGATATCTGCCATGAATGCTTCTAGAGTGATCATCATTGTAAATATTGAAAAATGGTAATAAACAGCATGGTGCTGATTAGGTGGATATAGGGTTGGGTTGCTGATCTAGGAGTTCCTGGTCCAAACCTGGGTTACTCTTCCAAATGTGCAAAATGTCTTGCCATTCTTTCAAAATGACCCCCGAACCAATGGAAGCTGAGTTACTTTTTAGTACCAACCGTTAATAGCCGAAGTCTTGTCGGAAAAATTGTACTGGAATAAATATAATGAATTACTCCAAATTATTTCTCAGTATCATGTAATATTCTTTTAAGTTATAGGAGGGCTGTCCAATAGTTAATCTTATTTCATTTTGAATATTTTTTTAATTCATTTAAGAGTTTTTTTCTTGACAAAATATTGTCGGAACCCATCAAAGCTCTCTAAAATCATGCTACCAGCACTTTTTCCCCTCAAATAAATACGGAACCTGAATACTACTGATGGAGTGAAATCTTTTTCCTTCAGGTTTCAAAGAACCAAGGCCTGGTCCACACCATTGAGCAGACTGAAACTGATTCCGATGATCATCCTCTGAAGGAAGTGAAGATCAAAGCCTGTGGAATCATTCCAACTCCATCTCCCTTCAAGCTTGTCGATTCTCCATATGAGTAAATGTTCAGATGAATTGCTTGCATTACTGCTGCTATACATGGGTCAACCAACCATATCCCTATGACCACTGCATAAAAAATTAAGTGCTATATTTAGGTTGGCTAGTGAAAAACCTATGTATTTTGTGTACCTATTCTGTGTCCCCTTTAAGTTGCTTTTAATATGTATTTTTTTGTATGCCAAGTTATTAGGAACTAGCTTCCCTGTAATGAGTCATCAGTGAAACTGAGATGGTGGATATATTTCTTGGAAGCCAATTGTTTTATATTTGTAAGGGTGCACATTTTTTATGCTTTTCTTCCTTAAAGAATCATGATAACATCAATCCTTGATCTTAGGGTATGGGAAACAGTATTCTATGGTTGTGCATTTAGATAAGATTTCTCTTACAGCGATAAAACTTGTTAAACCTTCCAATTACAAATCATTTGCTCAGAATTATTTATTCAGCCAGTTATATGAACTTTTTGTAGTTTATTTTAATGTATGTATGAAAATTTCCTATTTATTGCGCTAAGTCATACTCAAAGTACAACTGAATGTATCTAAACATGTATTTAGAATGTCTTTGCTGCATTTATTAACTAATTGATAAAAATTGTATGATGAAGCGCTCGTTTGTATTCCCTGTCGAATGGTGCTAGAATGTCACTTATTAAGTGCCTTATGGAGGGTGTGGTGCTACATTTTTAAAAACTATTGCATTTAATATAGTTGCATTTACACGATATCAAAATTGGAGTAAACCTGGTACGACAGCAATGGGTGACGTACAAAATATAATTTAGTGCCATTTAAACTCAGGATTTTTGATAATAAATGGCCAAAATGTAGAATATTGTGAAAGCAATAATACTCAAACGTGGAACGAATAATGTGAACTTCCTATTTTTAAGATTTTTTTAGTTATTTTTTTCTTAATTGGAGTGACATCTAAAGGAATCCTACAATAAAAAAATGAAACTAAACTCAAATATGCTCTTTATTAATGACAACCCAAGCTCCTTTATTAAAAACATCGACCTGTGAAGCAGTTATCTCAATATCTATAAAAAAATATAAGCGATAGTATGCAATGGTATGAAACGAGTAAATAAAATCACATATGCATGATTCTTAATAAATGATGGGGATAACCACAAGGAACATTCATTGAACAGGGTGAAAAAATAAGAGATGGGGAGAAATGAGGGCCAAAGTACCGCAATCCTGCCATTGAAAACAGCTTAAAGTCCATGTAACAGAAGAGTTCACCTCATGTAATTATGGCATCAAATACTTAGAGCTAACATAATAATCCACCTCTCCTTCATCACACCGGCTTTATGCTTCAGCTAGTCACATTAGGCAGTAATGATCAAAGTTCTCTCCAAGGTGCAAATCATAACCCTTGAGAACAAGTAATTTAATGTTTGCTGCTCTTGCACCCATGGCCTTAGTACAACTATTGTTCCTTAATATCCCAAAAAAATGCAGTGTTAAACGTAGATTTTTGTTTGCACTAGAATAGTGTATGCTGCTAGAAAAACTGATTTTACGGAACTTGTTTGGTGGAATAGAAAGCAGTGGATGGTGCCTAGCAATACTCATTGGGCACATTTTGGTCAATCACTATATTTATGGACAATGTATATATGAACAGAAATATCTTAATTACAAGAATTGCAGTTCATAGCTTAAAACTTTGATCATAAAAATGTCACACTAAACCTCAACGTAAAATAATGTGGAATTACATTTTCACTTCATTATTGGGTATCTATTGACTGGCAGATGAAAATGATATGAATGATAAGTACCTAGCGTGAAGTACCTTTGCAAATAACTGAGACTCCAACAATGAAAAGTGCCAGTACACTGGTTGGTTCACAGCCGAGACTTGATTTGTCCATAGAAAATCTGGCAGTCTCCAACAATGTCTAATCAAGTCAATCTAATACCAGGAATCATAAATTTATAGAGAGAAGAAGTGTTGGATGGCTGAAAGTTAATTTGCTGAATACAACCAATCCACAAGACTTTTTCTGGCATTATAAGCCAGTTCTAGATATTATGCCTCCTTGAATATACAACCATTTTGATGAATTTTATTAGCTTCCAAATGTGTTTGAGTCCAATCATCACAACGATGGGGGTGAACCTTCCTATACCCACTGCGTTAAAAATTGACCTTATTGTGGTCTCTGCATTGATCATCCCCTGCACGGTATGATATTACCTCCTTGAATATACATATAACTATTTTTATGAATTTTAATACCTTCCAAACTTGTCGAAGCCCCATCATACCCTACACAGGAGCATGGACAGGTTCCCTGGGAATTAATGGTATGCATAGAGAATTTAACAGGAAAATGCATATTTTTCAAATTTATTTTTATTGTCATCTGTGAAACGTATACTGTATACTTCTGTTTGCTTTAACTTTTTAGCAATTTCAAAAATGACTTCCAACATATACACTTGAGAAATGAATAATTACCAAACTATTATAATCAATTAATACTTATAACCATAATAGATCAAAAATCAATGCATTACTAAATTTTTGCAGCGATGTTTACGTAATTAATCGAACCCAGATCTGAACTATTGAAACACTGACTGGCACAGTTCTAAAAGTGATCAATACATTAAGTCTCATGGAAAAACTTGGAATATGAAAGTGTTAGTTTAATACTAAAATTCAATGATAATTATTCAAGAGATTAATGATATATTTAAGGTTAAACTTATACCTTCGGTGCAGGGGTGCAGCTAGGAATTAAGTCTAGGGGGGGGGGGGGTATAGGTACAACTAATACTTAGGGGTGTAGGGGTATGGAATACCCACCAGAGTAAGCGGGAGTGGACCATGGCTTGCCCCCCCCCCCCTAGACTGTCTGTGTTGCCATCTAGCAGACAATTGTTGCAGAGGAAACGATAAGCCAGACAAAAATTTCCATGAGAGTTCAGTCCTTATCTAGGTCTGTGATCATAACAAACCATTCAACTATTATCTTTTCCAATCTTCAGCATAGAAATTAATTTTCTAATTTATGATGGTGTGACATGGGCTACAACCTTGGGCAAGGGAGACAGTGTTAGGAAATGGAAAAGTTCCAGAAGGATGGAGAAGTATTCCAAGATGAAGGCACCATCGGACGGCAAAAGAGAGAAAGCCATGCTGAAAATTAAGGCTAAAGATGGAAGGATGTTAACCAAGCGAGATGAGGTTCATACTAGATGGAAGGAATACATAGGGGATCTGTAAGACGGAAGGAACAGGCCGGAGAGATTGACTTTAGAGGATGATAGTGAAGTGGAGGAGGATGATCTTGGGCAGGGGATCTTAGATTCAGAAATCAAGAGAGCACTTCGTGATATGAAAGCTAGGAAAGCAGTGGGTGTGGACAATATCCCGCATGAGCTCCTGAAGAATCTAGGGAGGGATAGTGAGAAAAGGATTTTTGAATTAGTACGCAGGATCTATGAGGAGGGATGTTGGCCAAGGGATTTTGTGAAGACGGTTCTAATTCCACTACCGAAAAAGAAGAAATCTGGTGAATGTGGAGATTGTAGGACTATTAGCCTAATATCGTACACGGCGAAAGTGCTACTGAGGATATTGAACAGACGAATGGAGGCTAGAGAAAACGAGTATTTGGGTGAAGATCAGTTTGGTTTTAGAAAAAGGAAGTAATTTCGTGATGCAATACCAATAATGATGTCCCTTGGAGAGGACCTTAGAATATGACCAGGATTTATGTGCTATTTCATGGATTTTGAAAAAGCATTTCATAGGGTGAACTGGTAATAGTTAGTAGTGAATGGAGAATCTGGGTGGGCAAGCATTAGCCGAGGAGTGATACAAGGTTATCCTTTATCGCCACTGCTTTTTAACATATAATACGTTGAGGAGATGGTAAGAGAACCGTGGGACGAGTTGGAAGCTGGATTGAAAGTGGGAGGAATGATGTTTAAATCGGTGAGGTTCGCGGATGATAAGGTGCTCATTAGCCAGTCAGCGAGGGGACAGCAGGCTCTAGTGGATGCGTTAGACAAGCAGTGCAAGGATTAAGGGATGAAGATTAATTACAAGAAGACCAAGGTAATGCGGTTTTGTAAAGCATCGCAAGCGAGGAATGTTAGATAAAAGTAGGTGGGAAGATCTTGAGCAAGTAGAGCAATTCAACTATTTAGGCAGCACATTAAAGGAAAACGGATACAGCAGTAAATACATCAGGGAGTGAATTGCATTAGCAAAGGAGGTGTTCATGAACAGGAAGGAGCGCCTAAGAGGATCGTTATGTAAGAGTTTAAAGAAAAGGTTAGCGTAGAGCTTGATCTAGAGTGTAACTCTCTACAGCGCAGAAACATGGATTCTAAGGAAGGAGAGGAGATAGGAAGCATTCAAGATGTGGGTGTGGAGAAGAATTGAGAAGGTGAAGTGGACAGAGAGGAGGAGGAATGACGAAGTGCTGGACATGGTGGGTGAGGAGAGGCAGCAGGGTGACTTGGATCTCTGATTTGTTTATTTTTCAAATAAATGATTTATCAGGAAGATATAAACAAAAAACTAAGTGACCAATATGTCAATCATAATAGATTTTAATCAAGTGTTTTTATATAATTTTCAAAACTTCAAACATTGAAAAATAATTTTGTATTGCGCTACACTAAATAAAGCCTTTAAAAATGCTTCAGTAGTAGCAACAACAAGCTCCTCCTTTGCTTTCTTTGACTGAGTGACTGCGCGTTCAAATGATAGCTGTCATTTTGCGGGTCCCCTTTCTTTCGCACATTTATGTGCATCACTAGGTACTGATGTGCTTCAACAACGTGTCACAACTTTCAAATTCAAATCTTTTATCACAAACTTTGCAAAGTAATACCCTGTCTTTCACATAAAATCCTTCTGTAAAATCCGAGCTGAATTCATATGCCCTAGTATGAGCTGTATCACTAGCTTTTGGCATTTTAAAATTCCTTTCCTTCGTTCGATATTTAAAGCTGGAACCACAGTAAAAAAAAGTCCAGTCGCAAAACACAACCACTCACGATGGTGTTTTCAAACTGAGTGCTGGGTAGCTACGGTATAACCATAGTACTGTATATCTTACAAATTGGCCAGAATGTTTCATGTCGTGGGTTCCCTTTCGATACCCCTCACCCAGGTGTTGAGGGAAGGTAGGACAGCATCTAGATACAACAAAATCACTTAGTTTTGGTTACAGCTGTGCAAATCAGTCAGGAAAGGCAGTGAAAGAAGCACACATAACTAAAAATAATCGGATTCAAAGAAACTTGAAAAATTATTTCCCATTTATCAATCCTGAAACATGTAGAATGAGATGCTTTCTCACCTGAAGAATATTAGATTTGGCCTATGTTGAAATGATTTTTTTTTGCATTGAAGCTCAGTGGAGAGCCGAATATCCGACGATCCGTCCGCTAATAGGGAGAACCCCGCTTCGTACTTTCAAATAACCATACGTGTCTATGGATGTCTTTAAACGAATCCAATCGTGCAGTTAACGGCACAGTGCTGTTGATGGCTGCCGTGGTCACCACGACGCCCATTTCGATCCGGCCCGGCGGTGCACCGTCTACAGCATGAAATACAGGCAGTGCTAAATTGAGGCCGCTTTCTTATGAAACTTTTTTCGCCGGCCGCAGTTGAAGCGACATCATGTCACGACGACATGAAATTTAGGCCGCTTTTAGACGAGACGACTCTGCCACACCGTGGGCTATGCCGTGAACAGTGCCCCATTCCCAGCCAGCGGCCGTGTTCATGTCAACAGAATTGTTACATTAGAACCACACTCAAGGTTTTCCTGCAACAAGTTATCCAATAATGCTGTCTAATGCACATCCATGATGAGTCACTGGAATTACAGCTCGGCATTGGCACGTGCCAGGCTCGTGAGCTTGGCGCCACGTTAAATTTCTTTCAGCGCACGATATTACGTGGATGCGTTATGTGCGAGACTAAACAAGCCAATTGACCTTGGAATCGTAATAAGATAGAGCAAATGAACGTCGGCAGCGTTAAACAATGAAGGCTTAGGCTTTAATAAATTATGACTCATTAGATGTGATTTTTTCGCTAATTCACCTAAAATCGCAAAAACACAAAATTTTGTTTTTATTTACCGATTTCGTGTTATTTTGTGATATCGCGTCTCGCGAATTTCACAGACCTCTATATATCACTATTATCCGAATAAATATAACCATAAAATTTTCAAAAGATCAATGCAACCAATCTCCTGTGCAGACAATGTAATATAAGGGATATAAGGATGTTATTAAAATCTCTATACTTAATTTAAATGCCAGGTCACCCCATTATTTTTCCATACCAACAAGAGGATGTATATTTTACAACACATGCAAAAGTTGGGACATTGTTTTAAGGGCGACTTTAATGGACAAACCTTGAAGGGTCTTATGGTTTTCATAGAGTAGGATTAAATTTCACTGAAAGCACACTTAAATTGATGATTAATAACCATGTATGATTTGTCCTGAGAATGATGTTAATGATGATGGCAACAGAAATTTTTTCTCATAGTTTAAATAGGCTAAGATTCTCACCTAATATTTTGTGAAGTATATTTCTCGATAGTTACTACACCATAGGTTTTTTTGCCATGATCACAAGCCCAGGCATGGTAAATATGCATTGAAAGATTAATAATACGAAAGTAATTGCTGTTATCTATCAATAATTTTAATTTCTTAAGGAAATAATAAAGTATGCTGATATGTAATAACTCTTGTAATGAGTGATGTTGCATCCTATGTAAGACACATTTTTTTTTATTTCAGCTTATGGGAATGGATCAAGGTTTCTTCAATTCCATTAAGTTGGACTTTTGCGATACTAATATTTTTTCAGTGGGTAATTCGGAAGCTTGATGTTGTGGGATAATGATGCTTGTTATGGACAATAATTTCATACTTCGGAAACATTTGAGCGAAGATTTTTGTCAAGGTGTTGTGATCCTAAAAAATGTTTCCTCATTTTGCACTTTTTTTGAGAATGTTTCATTCACCATTGTGTTTATCGAAATGACATGTATTTTTAATAAATTAAATTTTAAAATAACGAGATGAATTTTATTATTAAACTACAACAATATGATACATGTGGTTGGTATCTCTTGTCAACATATTCATTTGTCTCAATTTAATCCATTCATGAAGGAAACAGCACGAAGTAAAAATGCATTGCTTATATCTCAAACAAAGACACCCAACAAGTAATATTCCCACCTGGTACTGATATGAATTTCCTTGCTCATAGGCATAATGATGAGTGAACCAGTTATTGGTTGGGACGGATGCTCATCATCTGGGAGGTCTAAAGAAACAGTAATGGCTTTTTCCTGAAGAAAAACAATAGAGATGAATTTAAGTCAAGCCAAGAAACATCATCAATAACTTAATCAATCATTTTGTAACGTCATATCTTAAAAACAAACTGAAATAAAATACCAATTCAAATGTACATAAATTGCACAATTTTTAAGAAAAACAGTCTTGCATAATTGAGTTCGAGGTAAATATACCTCACATTAATTCTGACCAAATTTTGAGGGTTAATCATACATTTAATTGAGTTGGGATGACCGTAATGTCTATTCCTTTTTTCAATTCTGTCAGATTTAGTGACAAAAAAATAACTGGTCCAGCCCTATTTATCATGGTTAAATCATCTACATTACAAAATAAATTATCACCAAGTACAATGTGCTAAAATGTGTTATTGGTCACAATAGACAAGTATATGTGATTAATAGAACACGATAAACATCTCATTATGATAACAGATACAAGTACAAACCCACCTCCTTAGACTCAATCCAAGCAGATGACACATTTACATTGAAAGGTTCAGTGACGGAAACAGAAAAATTCATTCCTTTTTTCAAAACATTCTTAAAAACAATATCAATTCCTTCAGCATTGGCAACAACTTTATAAGGTCCTTTAATTTTAGGTGATGTGGCTGTTCCACACAACCTAAAGCTGATTCAAATAAATGGAATATTTTTGTAAGGACTAGTAGTACATAAATAATCTTTCTATTAGATAAAAATAAAATAAATAAATAATACGAAAGATTACCCAAAAGAGCCAGCTGTCTTAGACTCCGCTATCAGCACAGCAGTCGTGACTCCTGCTTCACTGGGCTCATAAGTAACATTCAAAATTTCCTCACTGGTTGCTTGAACATAAGTGTTTTCATCAACGAAGAACTCAGATGAGTCAACCTAAATAACAAGGAATTGACATGAATATGCACCATAAGCAGACAAGTTTCAATATTAATTTACTTTAGTTCCAACATTTTAGCACCTCTTTGACTAATTTATGACTTAAAAGTATAACTCTAATTGGAGTGTGCACAAAAAAAAACAATAGAGGCTTTTAACTCATTAATTTCCTACCTTTTACTCAATAATTTCTATTAAAATAATAAACACTAAAAAAATAATAAAAATTATGCTCAGATCTTCAGGCTACAGTATTAATAGGACTAAATCTAACCAAGTGACAATGTCAAAAAAATAAACTTACCTCTGATAGGTGGTGATTTCTTTCATTGCTAATATTAAAGACCCACAAAGCTTACCTTGCATGTGAAACATGCATCAGTCTTGCTATGATTTTGCAATACAATTGGCCTGGATGGCTCCGCTGAAGATCCCAAAGGAGCACTGAACTCAAACAATGGGTATTCATCTAAGGGAGCACGAAGAACTCTCACATCCAATAAATAATTAACATCTCCTATTTCTGGAGAGACAACCGTCAAGGTTCCTTCATTGTGGCCATGAAGGAGAGGGAAGACTTGAAACACAACAGTTTCCTGTAAAATAGGGCATAGGGTATTCAAATTTTCCAACTATCCAGTGGTTATTTCCTACTCCATGCTTCCAGAAATATTCAAACTATATTATGTATAGTCTAGGGTGGATTAAGGTCATTTGGGGGGTTCATCACTTTCTTCGGCCCCTTAGTTGCATGCAATACCTCTCAGATTAATGCATCAGAGGCCTGATGTGCATAAACAAGGGACTTCTAGGCATTCATCAATTATTTTTGAAATTGTTCTTTAAGCTGGTGATAAAAAACTTTCTTTTAAAATAAATCCCAAGGCCCCTATACACGAAGAATGATCACTATGAATGATGGCTATGCAAATGGAATCATTTGCATAGCCATCATTCATAGTGATCATGCAAGCAGAAATAGAGCATGCTCTAATTTTCATTGAATCATCATGCACTTGACAGTTGCTTCACCAATTTTTCTGTAACATACGGCATTCACGGATGATTTCATTCGCATGATCATTTACTGTGTACAGCGACTTTTAAAGTTTACCATTGTTCAATTTTTCCAGAAATTTTGGGCTCCCTCCCTTAACCCACCACTTTGTGTAGTTATGCCTACGGTTCCTTCCCTTTGTTCACCTTGAAAGGATTTTTTTAAGGAGTGATCAATCACTTCACCTGGATTAGAACATGGGTCCCTACAATTAGTGGTTTAACCCTTTCGAGATGGCAGAGTTTTTGTCTCAGCATGACTGCTGTATTGAGCCCCAAGAGACTCTTCTTTCTCGTGGTACGGAGCATTTTTGGAGGACATTCATTAAGAAGAGACTCGCAGATAATCACACGCACTCAGCTCCAACCTTTTTCGACCCCTCCCAGCGGGGATTCGGACTCCAAGAGTAGTTGTGCTCTCTCCTTTCTGGGTTTACGACCCTACCTACAGCATTGGCTCGCGGTCAACTTATGGATTGCTTATATGTATTTGGCACATGGATAATTGTTGCTTGCACGTAAATTGCAGACTTTGAATTGAATCCTCATTTTTTTCTGAGCATTGCCAAATTTTAAACGAAGTTCTAAGGTCAATATTAAAGCATTTATTGCAGCAACAATTTCCATGTTGATGTTTATACATAACTCGAGATATAAGTTAAAACTTATCGCAGAATTTTGTTAAAAAAATTGTAAACGCAGCTCAAAAGACAAAGAATTCGATTTTTAGTTTATATTTCTTGAGAAAAGAACAAATATTTATTTCGAAAACTGACTGGATAAAAAATTGCATGACCACAGTCCCTTACCGCTAAGAGGGATAATAAAAGACAAGCAGTCAGGGTACCTGCTCCTGGATTCCGAGGGTAAAGCCTAAACCCCGAAGTGTTGGGTCCCGAAACAAAGACGTCGTACACTCGCGACCGTCATAAAAGGGGGAGAGCTAGGAAACGTATGTATTTGGCATTCATTCACTGGAGCAGGAAAATCTCCAACGAAAATATACGGCTTTTGTCTCCTGGGTCAAGAAATGTCCACATGTATATTTATGTCTTAAGTAGGGAAAAGGTTAACTCCACCCACCAAGATACCAGGCTCCTCCTCATCGATTCACGCCAAGTAAAAACTCCAAATGACCCTTAGATAAGCACACTCTTTGAAGGAGCTACATACATATATACTTTATAAATTCTCACCTTACAATTTGGTGGTACTTGAATTGGTTCGGGAACGGAGATGAAGTCCAAGTCGCAAATGAAGGAGAAGTTCAATGGAGTCAAGGATAGAGGATTGGCTACATTTAGTGTTCTACATGACTTCTTAAAAACAGAAGTTGTAATCTTGAACACTTCTGGGTTGTTTTCGATAACAGTGAAGTTTAACTCATGGTATTGGTATTCAGCAGTCTCTTTGCAAACAAAGAAAACCTAAAAAAGAAAGTATATTTTTCAATAAGAATCTCACATTTTTTTCTCAAGCAGTACCTACCTAAGAATTGAAAATTTGAGTGAGAAAAATTTCTACAGGAATCAACCTTTAAGATAGACACAAATGGTAACAATGGCATGACATACAGCAGAAGGCTGATTATGCAGAATATGTGGGACTCATTATGGAATTAAGAGGTAGTATCTGCTGCTAAAATAACTTTCCCCTAAGTGGGCACTTAAGATGCCCAGAGCTATGGCTTGGATCTCTCCTCATTGAAACCTAAAAAATACATGGATTAAAATTTAAGTTATAGTAAAACTCATGAACTACCAATTGATCTAAACCATTTCTCTTGAAATTCAATACCAAGTAAAATACCAGTAAGAAGCCTGGGTCTACATTATACATGGACGAAAGATACATGCAGTGGCGGCTCGTGAGTCAAATGCTAGGGGGGGCGCACTCCACCGGGGGGTCATAATTTTTTAATATTTCGTGTATTTTATTAAGTTTTTACGGCAATCTAGGAATTAAATTCTGTGATGCCATATGTTCCGTTTTTTTCAACAAAAATACCTAGTTTTCCTAATAAAGCTTGATTAATAAATACTAAATGCAGTAGACTCTCGGTCATACGGATCGGCTTAGTCCGGACTCTCGATGATACTGATCAATGATCTTGAAGAATAAAAATATATTTGCTGCGATATTTTGCAAATACAAACGAAAATACGTAACTTTAGGTTTTAGCGTCTACATTCTTCGTGCGGATATGCCCGAAATACACTTCTGTTGTTCGTTTTGCAATCATAATGCGTTATTTGTCAAATCTATACAACATTTGCAATGGTTTAGGTAGCAATGACACTTTTAACACCTGAGGAGGGAGGAGAGTGTCACTGACTTCCACTAGGCAACAAACACTACTAGAATGCGCGCGCTTTGCTATTGCAGATGTAAACTTTGATGGCGGTGTTCGCGTTGCTTCTTGAATACAGTATGATTTAAAATCAACAATCAAACATTTCTCACACATTTTTAACAAAATATGAAATACTCACAGGCCTTAAGTTATATTGCAAAAGTCCATCCTTCTTTCATTTTGTCCAGCAAAGTGATCAATTACACGTTCGTTGAAATCAGCGCTGTACAACAATTTCTTTCTGATTGAACACATGGCAAGGGCACTAGTCTATAAATAAACAAGGGACGACACAAAATAGGCCGACGAAAAATACGACCAAAAAGAACAAGATGCCTGGACACAGAATTGGGACAATGTTTCCCTATATTTCCCTTAAAAAAACGAGCACTGTTGATTAATTCAAAATTGTCTTCTTGAATGTACACACAGCACTAAGAAACTTCTTAATCGGCAATTACGCACAATTAACTCCTCAAAAATGATGTCTGAACTCATTTCACTCCGTTCTTTCCGAGAGTCTTGCCGTTACTATAAGGACGACTCAAGGGAGATAGAAGTCGTGGTCCACTAATGCTGATTCAGCTGAGGGACGAATTTAATGTCAGCAAAGCCATTCAAGCAAACAAAGGACGTCACGGACCATCTCCTTGAGTCTAAGATTCATATGTGGTAAACACACGAGACGCCAACGGGTCGCATTTGGAATAACCGTGTCTTCGAAATCATTGCCATGATATAATAGAAAATAAGTTCTAGATCGTAAAAGAAGACGACTCGACTGAGCCACAAATGGGAGCTGTAAGGATTTCCGCACTGATATGAACTATCTCGAGGCCACTTAAATCAGACCCAAGTGGGCATTTACCGTCAGACAGCTACCGCTCTGCCGCTGAGGAATTAGGAGAACATGAACTAATACAACAAGGACGGCTAGAAAATGATGAACCTACACACAAAAGGTGCATTGTACGCGGAACTTCATGACATTAATTGAATGACTCTATTTAAAGTCGCGCTTAACGATTTAAATCATACTTAATCCTTCACCCTATCACGCACGCAACTATTTCTTAAATTATAAATCAGTGGGGAATGTTAACTGATTTTTCCTAATACTGCAGGTCTTTTGATAAATTTATCTGAAAAATAGGTACCGCATTTCTAATCATCGGAAAGGTATGAATACATTGTTAAGGCCTAAATATTATAATATTAGTTTCCCCAAGGCTCTTGAAATTCGTAGGTAATCATAACAGAACTGTGTCAATACTCGAGAATAGTTTTCCTTCGTCAACACAGCCTTTAACTGGTTGGATTTTATGTGTTCCGGAATTCAAACACCAAAAAACGCAAGCATGATGGGATAATTTATTTACTGTATCAATACCTACCAGTAATTAAAAATTAAAATCGTATAACTACAACCAGTACAGTGACCATTCTGATTCCGTAGGTCCCTTTTCTGTGGCAGCACCAAGTAGACGCCAGATTATACGCCCGCCGGCCTGCGCAGCGATGTCAACTCACTCGTCGCTCTGCGCATTTTCGGACGACGTCCCAAGACTTCCATAAGACACAACGTTAGACGCGTCATAGCACCAGCGGCCCCCACCACTACCACTCTCCATATAACTGCATGGGGATGGATTGGGACGTTCTGGCCAGCGCCCCACGGCTACAAATACGAACTTCTCGCGCTATTTCTTTTCGTGTTTTTCCAACACTTTCGATGTATGGGACTGAAAAAACGCTTTGATTAATCAGATGTATAATTATAAATTAATGGATATTTATTTTTTTACTTTTTCAAATATTTGGGAGGGGCGGCGTCCGAGAGTCCTTATGGGCAAGCCGCCACTGGATACATGATTATGGTATACGATAGAGAAAAAAACAGAAAGATAAAAAAGACAACAAACCATAGTTAAGCTAAAAAAAGAACAGATTGTTAGAAATAAGGGCTTTTAAGACTCTAAGCTAATCAAGAATATTTATTATATCACAAATAATTTCTACCACATGAGTTGATTCCGTTCATAGAACAAATCAGCAAGATAATTCTAAAATAGAGGCCTTAAAGATTAATTAAAGAAAAAGAATTATGGGAGCAAGCTTGAAAGATGGGAGAATGGTAGTAATATCTGTAGATGAACAAAATATCTCGGATATATATGTATCAAGATCAAATTTAAAGTACATATATGTACCATGATTATGATGATGATAACAAAAACGATTAAAGGCAAATGATTGAAGAAAAAAAATAACAGTCTCACCTTGAAACTTAATTCACATTCCCTGAAGCAAATGAAGTTGACTTTATAGCTTGTCTCAGAATTTGCAGGCACATCAATAAATCCCCCTGGTTCGCCACTCCCTCCAATATAACTCTCTGAAATTGATTCCAGTCTCCCTTCTTCTTCCAAACTGGCATCATCCTTGCTTTTCTTAGGATCGATCTCTCTCATACTTTCTCTGTTATGCTCAACATTGATTCCAGAATAGCCAGTGATGGAAAACGGTGGCTCACCGTCTTCTCCAGGCAGTAATTCAGAGTGAATGAAGTACCTCTGGAGCTCTGACAGGCAATTCTCGACACGCAAAATTTCAGAGTGCAAGACTCCAGTTTTCACTTCACGTTTCACCACAGAGCATGGCGATGGTGGTTTAACAGTACCTATCAAATTCCAGGAATAATTATCTCCATTTGGTAAGTGGAAGTATAATTTACCCTGCAAAAGGAATGAGAAATATTTATTCCAAATAAGAACAAAAATGTTACAATGCGCATGCCACAAAATATTCACTTGAAAAAAGGGCAACTCCTGAGCCGATGAGAAAAAATATAAGCCGAACCATAACAGGATAACTAGGTACTCAAGTACTAAATTTCTAAAATAGAGAATAGGAGTCTGATTAAAACAATCAGATTCTTTCCCCCTACAAAAGACTGCATTTAGCAATATAAGTATGATTAACACGTTCCCTGCCACAGATTTTTAGATGAATTCACCCTTGGCATCTGTGCTATAATTGGGTACATTCTAAATCCCTCTGGGTCTCAATCTCTCCGAAATTTAATCCCTCCTAGACTTAATCCCTCCGAGACTTCATCACAAGGAGATGATTTGCGAGCATCTGAGTCCCAATCTCGCGAAGCATCAGAGTCCAATGCACCAGCTTGATTCCGCGCGCCGCGGATTCTCACGTATAGTGAAGTCCTCCTCAATTTATAGTGAATTTATCAATGGTGTTGGCCTCTCTATGCCATGTGTGTACTTCCATTACTCTACACCGCCGCCTTTCCAATTGTAAGGTGAAACGTCAGAATGAAACCTGTTTCCCTCTTCTGCCTTCACCTCCCCTCTCACGCCTCCTTCGAGCGCGGTGCTCTGCGTAAGCCAGCCACTGCCTTCTTTTTCCTCTGGACATCGAACAAGGAAGGACCTCTTCGTGCCCAGGGCATTTCGCAACTTCAAGACTACAAATAACCTCAGAAAACTCGGTATTATATGTGTTGTGTACCAATAGCTTAAATTTGCATACTAAATGTATTTATATTGTTGGAAATCAACCCTATTGCTTTTTGTTATTTTTCACTCCTAACCGCCTATTCTAGTCAATTCATTTCTCGCGACATGTGTGCGTTGCACATCAAATGTCTATCTTTTTCCTTTTGCTTTTATACGAGGGTTGTACCAAAAGTAAGGTTCCCATATTTTTTACAAATACAAAGCTTTGTTTGTTGATAATAATTTTTACATCGTTGAAAAGCTTACACTTTGCCTATTTTTCAACGTATTCTCCATTTTTTTTTACACACTTTTAAAGACAGTGCTCCAGCTTTTCTATCCCTAAGTTGAAGAAGTCTCCCGCCAACCCATTGAGGAAGTGTGTGACCTCTGCTCGGACTTCATCATCGCTCTTGAAACCTTTGCCGCCTAAGATTTTTGTTTTGGGGATATAAAGAAATACCCACGCTTCATCTCCGGTGATGATAGAGACCAACAACTTCTCCTTCCCTCCCCCTTAAAATTGTTGAAGAAATTGGTGAGCAGTGTCTAGGCATTGCTCCAAGAGTCTATCAGTCAGCATACGGGGGACCCAGCAAGCACACATCTTGCGATAACTCGACGTTTCTGTTAAAGTTCTTTCAATTGTGCCGTAAGAAGCTTCAGGAATACGTTCAACAAATTCACTGACAGTGACCCTCCGATCTTTGAGCAGCTCTTTGTTGATCTTCTGGACAATCCAAAACCGGCGGTCTTCCACTCCATTCTTCATCATGAACTTCCGTGCGACCCTCGGCAAAAGCCCAGCAACATTTGCAGACGTGCTGAACGGACATGCACTCTTCGCCATGAAGTTCAGTCAGTTGCTGATGAATTTCCAATGGCAGTAACTTCCTTGCCGGGAGAAATCGGATTACTGCTCGATCCTCACACTTGGCGGGAACGGGGATCATCACTTTCATTGTTAATGGTTGCTAAGCTAAAAATGAGCGACACAATGAATTGAGGACTGGCGGACTCGAGAGTAGGGGAACCACTGCGCTCGGCACAGTTGTGGGATTTAGCCTAGCACCTTCGCTCAACATTGTAGCTCATTGGGAACATTACTTTTGGTACAACCCTCGTACTTGGATACTTTCCATTTGAGTTTCAGCTATGTGCACCGTGTCTGTCACATCATATACCCGACACTGAATTAGCTGTGACAGATAGCGCGCTACAAGAGGCCAAAATAGTGACTCATACTTTACTACTTATTATTTATTCATTATTACTGAAGCGGGGTGAAGATTAAATACACGTTTCGATCATTATGACCAAAGCAGCAGTGAACGTGTGTAAAAGAGGCAAGATTAAATGGCAAGATACTTAAATCAGAGCCAAACTTGGACTAAAAAGAAATTAAAGACCAAACGACTGAGAGCTAAGCAGAACTAAGAGGGCTAAGATGAAACTTACATGATGTTCAGTAGATGCTTTCATCGATTTGGGATAATAACAGATTTCATATAGAGACTCAGAAGATGGTTCAACCAATAAAATATTAGCACCTACAAAATCTTCACCACAGAAGAAAGGTATCAATTCCATCTGTTCATCTGAGCTGTAGAAAAAGCATGATGGCAAACAATGTGTATAAATAAGCTACAAAATAATGACAATAGGCATAAAGCCTGATATAGCATGCTATTTTCCTAGCAATAATTTATAGTATCAATAGGTTCTCTGTAGAGGAGTATAATCATTACCTAAGATTATTTAACTAAAATAAAGGATTCTATATTCAAGTAATACTAACCTGTTTTTAATGGTTACTAACTTAGAATCACACTCCCTAAGAGGGGCATTGAAATTGAGGCTCTCTGTGGGAGATGGCAGTTCATGACCAAAACCAGATATGTCAAGGTATATTTTTTTGTAGTGCCTCACTTCACAACAGATCTAAAATAGAAATTATTTCATTGCATGAGGAAATTGTTAATTCTGAAGCTTCCAAAAAGCAGATTCAAAATTAATCCATACCATAAAAACAAGTAATTTTCCAAAACTCAATCAATGACCATTTTGAGCTGAACTAAATTGAGGGATTGAGTTCCGGGGCCATGGCCAATAGGCAAATGAAATTTTTGCACTGAAGCTTGGGAAGAGTTTAAAGTTTAATGTTGGGGGCCAGTAATCCTGTCGGATAATCGGGGGCTATGGGATATCCTCCAGTGAAATGGTGGTTCCCAGGGACCCAGCCTTTGAAAATTTTTAAAAATCAACTTATGAAAACAGCATTATTTTAGTTTTAGGAATTAGCTTTTGTGTTACTGTCACACGTCTTGTCATTACTCTCATTTGGCCATATTTTCATTTTATCATTAAAGGAACTCAAAACCTAATTTTATGCCTAAATACTTTACCCAGAAATAACACAAGATGTTTTTGACTTATTTTAACTTTAAATTTTCAGATGAAAGAGTACAAGAGAGGTGCTATTTCACACTCGTATGGCCACACCTTGAATATACAGCGAGTATACGGGATCTGGTGCAGAAAGACTTAATCCATGAAGTTAATAGTATACAAAGGAAAGCTGCACAATTTGTCAAAAACTGCTACGGCGTGTAGAAAATGTTACACAGATGTTAAACAAATTAGGTTGGTAGCCGCTAGAGACACAAGAGGCTACGCAATAGGTTTTGATTGCTTGAGCAATTGAGAATAAATATCTTTACGAGCGACACAGAGAACATCATATTAAAACCCAAATACATTTCCAGGTCTGACAGAAACGATAAATTAAGAGAGATACTTTGCCAAACAGATAGGTATGGGAATTCATCTTTCCCCGCAAAATAAGACTAGTTAATGCGAGTTGTAATTTTGTTAGAGCATATCTTTTTCATCAGTTAATGCCTGGTGTCCTAACTGCTCCGCCACATGCCTATTAAGGCAGATTGCAGGGTAGTATGACTGACTACGATGACTGTGCCTAGGGGAGGGGAGGATTATGAGGAGAAATCTTCCTGAATGAAAAATGAATGTTCTAGATAAATTTCCCTCCAGTTCTGCTCAACAGGAGCAACCTATTATCATTGGTTGATACCCTCCTCCAGCAGAGTAAGCTTACTGCAGGGGAAACACGTTTTATTAGGTTAATAAAGCTTTAAGTTGACAAGGTTTCATGTTTCAGAGAGTCAGAATTCCACCCTATAATTGCTGATAGATTTTTTAACAAAATTAGAATGCCGAGCTTAAAAAAAATTGAGCAACGGTACACGCTTGCTCCAAGACAGTGCTGTTTTTCTTTGTTGAAGTGCACAGCAATGCTAGAATTGGCATAACATATACATATACGCTATTAAGTAGACAATCCATCCTAATAAAGGAAGCAGTCTAAACGGATGCCCGAAAGAGACCGATAACCCCTTCACAAAAGTTCTCTAAGCTCATATTACTTTGGTTTCCGTGAATTAGATCTCTGTGATCTGTGATTCCGTGATCTGCTATTGGATACCAATCCTTTGAAATAGCCATTCAGGTGGGGAAAGGTAGGACAGGAATAGGGGACGGTAGGAAAGTGTTTGGACAGACAGACTAGGGAAGTGATAGGCAGATAATCCAATGTGTGGAAAAACAAATGGCATATTAAATGGGGAATAGATGCACATTATAATTACAGTAGGTCAATAATACGGAAATCCAAATAACGCAATGACTTAAAAAACAAAAGGTTTTCCAGTGATATATTGATGTTCTAGTCCGATTGTATAAATGATGAGCCATTTTTCTTCCGTTTAGGGGTGGTCTCATCAAAATTATTTTCGCAACTTATCTACGTTTGCGAATTACTGAAGGAGAACTTTTTCAAATGTTTTCAATATATTTTACTCATGTTTAATCATAAATTTTATGAGTTTGATTCGATTTTTCTCATTAATTGACCCTTTACTCAATAATGCATCATTTCCATTGATGCCAACACAATTTCAAAACAAAATATTTTTTGGAGATGCAGTGTTGCCTACATCCAAGTAACTGATCTATTCACTGGTTGGTTATATCATTCATCTGGAAAGCATCTGGTCCCAAGCTTTCCGGATTACCGATATTCTACTGCATTTTATAAAAACTAGATAATACATAAACATTTCCAAAGAAAAAGTTATATGATCCATAAAAACCATAGCATTATTAAAATATCACCTTGCATATGATATAAGAAGTCTCGGATATTGGTCTGAAGGTGATTCTGAAGTTGGTTCTTTGGTTAGCATTAAGGAAACCAGACTTCGGAGAAATAGTGAATTGCTTGTTTAATTTTCCTTTCCGATCCCACTTATATCGTTTCCCAATATCACCATTATTCATTAAACTGACATATGATACAACGGTGATTCCTTTGGGTACACGCCCAAACTGTACACAGGGATTATTCAAAATAATATCTACTTCTTCGCAGGTGGCATGACAAACAAACAAAGGGTGCTCTTCGGGAAGGTCGTCCACAAAAGCAACAACCTGTAAAAGAAATAAAATGCTATAGTATCCTGAATAAATTCAACCACTAAGGCATTCAATTCATCCATAAAGAAGAGAAATCTTCTCATGATAACCACATATGCTTTATAATATCACCTTGGCCCGTGGACTTACTCTTTTTTTGATGAATTGAGGGCAATAAATATTTAAATTACGACTTACTATAACAACTCATCCAAAACTTCTAATAGGGTAAAGAATCAATAATGATACTGATTGTTTTTCTCCCATTAGAAATTTTTCTAGGTAAAGAATTTTATTACTTTCAATAAAATTATACATGTACCCATTTTTCATTTAAAGGCTTTTCACCCAAAATAGATAGATGCATCGAGAGCATGAGTCAAAGATATACCAAAAAACTTAATTCTGTAATGATTACGATATAATAGGGAGTCATAGAGGGCACTTTCCCAACTGCAAAGGATGAATGTGTGCATCTTGGTCTAAAGATTAAAGAAAAGGAGAAATGGATATAGGTAAATGAGTGTTTATTGAAGGAAAATATTACCTTATCTGTAAACCTTCTCATCCTATGAACAGGAGAGAAAGTTACTATGACGTCAATAACTTCTCCTTTGGATAGTGTCACAGCACTATTTGGTAAAATAGTCATCCTGTTCCAATTTTCTTCACAATCCGTTTCATCACTTAATCCAAAATGAACAACAATTGGGACTAAAGTCTTACTTGTGACAGGAACAATTTTTGACACAATATCTCCGGCTTTTACTGCTTTAAATTCAATGGCCAAGTCTCGTGCATGAACTAACTCCAGCTAAAAAGGAAATTGTTCTAAAACATCCATCATAGGTATTAATTAATAGTACCTACATTAACAAGCAAGCACAAATAATTATGTATTTTGCAACATTTTTAACCACTAATAAACATATTTTAAAACAATTCTAACTATTAATAAAACACTATAAATGGCTGTGTTTACAGTGGTTTGACAGGAAATGTTACTCAGTCCCGACTTTATGAAAAACCTTTTTTTGGAAGGACAAAAAATTGGTAGGTAGAAGATAGTATAAGGAATTATGACTTCCACAATAAAAAGTTTTGCATTTATAAGATAGAAAATAACTACCACCCTTCTTAAAAATTATGAAACACATCTTACCTTCAATGGAACAGCTTGTCCTTTAATAATTACTGACCGCTTCCATCTTCCATTGATGGTGAATGGTATAACTGCTCTGTATTTCACATAGTCTTGTGGACAAAATATAATTGGAATCTTTACTGTCTCATTGAACAATATAGTTGTCTTCTTAAAACCCACAGTTAAGTAGCACAATGGGTTGAAATTGCATTCCAGCCTAAAGAGAGGTGATCATAATTTATTAATAACAAATTAGGAATATCACAAGTCTGATTACCATTCTTCATATCTTCTATCCCTTTTAAATCTGAAGCCCTTATCTGACAGATGTTCTTCCATCGATGCCCTATTCCTCTACAAAATTATTAATTCTCATATTGATTGTTCCTTTTTTATTTCTTTGGTAAATTTTAATGCACCCCGCCATATTTCTGGAAATTCACACCCATTTGTTGTTAATTACCACAGAACAAATTATACCTTTCACTCCCCACTATCGAGAATGATGAGGAATATTAAAAAACTCAGCCAAAGTTTTGATTTCTCTATGTCTCTACCTAGATTTCACAGTCCCTTGTGGCAAAGATGAACACAATTTATAAATTTCTATTATGAGAACATGTTTATACCTTAAATTTTACATTATTGTATCTACTATATATTTAATTCATTGATGTGCAATCCTGTAAAGATTTTATTTCTATTTTTTAATGGGTTTACTGTATGTGTGTTCATCATATTCTATTGTCTTTCATCTGTGAAGTTATATGTAAGAATATGGTAATGGGTTTTCCCGTAAATAAATGAAATGAAATTATGTATACACAACAAGGAAAATATCACGACCAGACACCGTAGATTGTGCATTAGGGTCTCTCATTTTTCCATTTTTTTCTCTCCAAAGTCATACCATGATCTCTGGGAAAAGTTAAAAATCCACATTAACATTAAAATTTTGAATTATTTCCAAAAAATTTAAAATCTCTTTGTTAGGATATTTACCTCGAAGTTAGGAACTTTTCATTAAAAAAAACATACTATCAATATTTTTTTAGACATTGTAGGGAGATTTCAGATAAGTAGAAATGAATAGCAGTAGAAGCTCCGTTTAATGAGTGCTCATTATCCCTGGAAAATTTCTCACCCTATTGGGCACTCATAATATCTGAAGGTGAAGGTTGTAGTCCCTCAGTTCTATATTCACCTTTACATACTGCTTTTCTTTGATATAAGAGCTATTTCACAGAGGAATAAGATTGTATTTGCTTTTAATTGCCTATTTACATATAGTTTTGCAAATAAAATAGTGCAAAACAATCATTGCCCTGGTGAACGCACCACCCTACTATTGAGCATCATGCAGCCAAAGATGCACAGTTCTTGGATACAAATGGCTAGAGACGCAGTTATTTTCATTGGCAAGGTTACTTTTGCTCATTTTCAACCATTGCCATCAGCCATCATTGTTCAACTTTTCTTTCCACTCCTCAGGATTGAGAATAACCTAGACAATCTAGCACACAAAAACCTAATTAAATCAGTACATGAGCAGCCTTGGCAGAGCAATCACCTGTCATCACTTAATAAGCCTTCTACAAAAGAGAAATATAGGAAATCAACAGGAGTACATACCCATTTTTGAGGTATTTTCTCAAGATTTTTTTCAACTAAAGATGCTGAAAGAGGAAATATTTCACGTGAAGTTCCTGATATACTCACGTTATTGGATTCTTATCAAATCCAGTGACAATTAATACCACTTCTTTGCCTCTTGAAAAGGGTTGAGGTGTTGTAAGCAAGCATAACCCAAAGTCATGACAGAGGAATGAAAAACGACAAAGAGGTGAAGAAGCCACCATGCTCAAATAAATATGAAAAGTTGGTCCTTCCATGACCTGAAAACAGAAGGAGAGAGATTGTGAGATTGTCGAATGAGAGAATATTTTACATGAAATATTTTTTATTAATTTATAAAGAGAGTGACCATCTTACTTTCAATATCAAAGGATAATTTTCTATTCTAGATTTGTGACTCAAAGATACTTTAAGACAGCAATCCACTTTTGAAGAAGGAGATACAGTCCCTTCTATGTTTGTTATTTTAATATCAAGCCCAATTTCCTTGGCTAGCAACATTTTGTACCTCCAGGAATAATCAAAAGTGTCTGATCCCTTGTTACACAATTCAAAAGTTCCAGAAATAGTGGTTTTCTCTTGCACCTAAAATGAAAAAAAAGGAATAAATCTAAACGAGTAAGTTTTACTCCGAATGATAAAGATATTACTAGTGGCTGAATACCAACCCTGCCAAGCCTTATATCATTAGGTTTATCTTCACTTAGTTGTTTCAGGATTGATAAAGTAGGGAGGATAAATTTTACTTCTGCTTGAATATCATAACTATCACAGATGACTGTCAACACTAAAGGAGAGGATCTCTTCTGAATGTTAAACTTAAGATGGAAGCAGGCTTGACCTGTTTTTGCTGGAGTGAAAGACAATCTGAAATGCACACAGTATTTCATCAGTACACAAATATGAAAATATAGATTAGCAAGCACCTTAATCAATAACTACAACGTTTATCATTGCTGCTTTCATCATTTCCATTGTTTCAAAAATATTTCCTTCAACCCATCATATTAATACCAGCTTTCATGAAAAGACTGATTGTACCTAGAGACACCAAATTTTTATCAACAGTGATGCTGCATTCAATTTAGGTAATTAACATTTTTTCAACAATTTTAACAAGGAATACACTAGCTGTAGGGTATAAAACATTTCCATGGAGTCCGTATTACATATATGGAAATAATCAACAAAAATGGGTCTAATCCACATCTTCGTCCGCTCTGATTCCCATTTTGTTCCAGGCATAAGATCTCAATTCTATAGCTGAAGGATTTCATCCATTTTCATTGCTTAATTTTCAAAAGATATTTTTTATTTTCATTATGTTACAATAAAACTCATAACACATCAAGTCATTTCACAAATGATTTGTTATATGAACTTATACTACTGAAAGTGCACATGGAATTTTAATTTTTCTCCAACTTTTATGGAATTTGTTTTCCAACTCATTTTAATGCTAATTACTTTACGTACTGATTCTTTTTGGCTTCGGTTCTGACTCTAATCCTAAACTCAAGATCTGGGGGAACTGAGACTAAAGAAGAACCAAAGCAACTGATCCTCATTAAAAAATTTTGAGATGAACCCGATGCTATCACAAATCACAAAAATTTGGTGCCCCAAATGATATTTCCCAACCTATAAGTCCCACTTTTTACACCACAAATGTGACCTTAAATCAGCCACCATCTTATGGGCCAAGGATTTAGCTTCATCCTCTACCAACAAAAGCTGCTTTGCCAAGAATATGGTCTTTATCGCAAATATTGGTAATACCTCTACTTTGAGCCAGTAAAAAGCAAAAGGGTTCCATTATATCTATGACATCCTTTTCTGTCTGATTCAGATATTTGACATACAAAATCTAACCTAAAACAATACAGTGCATCTTGCGTGCAGGTGCATTGTTAACACCAAGAAATATGGTAATACCTGATATTTGTGCTGTGCTGTGGTTCAAGGGTACCCAATCGAGGCTTTACCCTCAACGTTCCCCATTCATTGTCTATTGCCGTCAAATGTCCATAGGCCTTGAAACGAATGGTTTCCTTCTCTTCATTTACCAGGCATGCATTTTTGAAAATACTTTTCCCTGCAAAACATATAAACTCGAGTATGTAATTTAATCTAAATAAGATTGGAAGTGATCATAGGTTTTAATTTATCATTCCACATTAAAGTTATCAAAATTAGACCATAACCATAGCAATTGTTTAGCTTAAAATATTTCACAAACTTATACAGTGAAAGAACTACTTGAGGGGCATCAGAAGCAGCATGGGCTTCATAAAGTAAACATGAGCAATGATAGGAAGGCCAGCCCATTAAAGTTGGAAAACTTATTACATAAAATGATCCACCTGGTCGGTGATTTTTTTAAACACTTCTATGGAAAAATTTCTGAATTCTCTCAAAATATATGACTGCATATACGAGGGGGGGCCCAAAAATAACCGGGTGGATATTGTTGCGTGCGTCGCCCTTATATTTTGAGTTTCTCCCGCTAGATAGACGTTGTTTCATCATTTCTGAGTCAGTATGAGGAACGGTGTGGCTTTAGATGGCTGTGGCCAGCCACTGTGACAGTTTACATTCAAAGAAATTTTTGATCTCTTAGATTTTTGAAATGACCGATATTCAAGAACAACATGCAGCGTTGAAATTTTGTTCTCTACTTGGTAAAATTGAGTCAGACACAGTAAATACGCTGTCTACAGCTTACAAGGAACACGAAGGAGAAATTCTTCCCCCACTTGTGGCGATCAAAAGTGGCACATGTTGCTGATTGCCACGACTTGAGTTTTTGGTAAAAAAAATTGCATGATACTGCTTCCTCACCCACCCTACTCTCACCAGATCTCAAACATTTTGAGTTCCTTTTGCTCAACCGGATGAAAAGGGTGATGAAAGGGAAATGTTTTGGTCGTATTGCGGAGGTGAAAATAAAATCAAAGGCGGCGCTGGAAGGCATCGGAAACGACGAGTACCAAATGGGTTTCGCATAGTGGAAAAAACGTTTTCAGCAATGACAGTGTAAATGGAGAGTACTTCGACGGTGACTAACGTATGTAAGGCAAAAAATGAAATTTTGAACTTTTTAAAAATTGTGTCTGGTTATTTTTGGGTCCACCTTCATACACCTCGTAAATATGTCATTGTTTCACTAGCATCCTTCCTCAGAAATTATGATGAATGAATTCAGAAAAGTTGGGCATGCTCATACAGCCACCCTGTTGCTAAAAATAAATCCCATTCTAATCCCCCCCCTCTCGTGAAGCACTCATACGATGCACACCTTATCACATTCACACACTTCAACTTCCCATCCCAGTGGGTGATTTTTCACTTTCGGCCTTTAAGCCGGAAACCAAGGGAGGGACGGGTTGTCTGCAAGACCAAGATGGATGGTGAGGTTGAGGGACCATGGTAAAGAGGAAGGGCTGCCTGTGTGTGATCCTCATAAAGTAAACATAGGCTACAACTAAAAGAGATAATTGAGTGACTAAGTCAGGATTAATCATAACAATAATACCAAAATATTTTGATGATATCGGAAGGGGTCAGTGTGACAGTTTAATGCTTGGATATAGGGCCGTATCCAGAAACCTCACCACTGCTAGATACATCATCAGATGATGACGTAGCTGCTATAGCGGCCGAGCACTGCTACGATCACCCGCTGCAAAGTCTAGTGAGGTCCATGGCATGCTACTCGCTACAAGTAATATGGCCGCCGGGTTTCGTCTGCTTATCGTCTCACATTTATTATTAATAATTATTTATGTTTAAATGGCAATAAGCTCATGATAACCATTTCTTATTACATAAAAATATAGTAGGAATGCTTCAATAACTGGCTTTTATGCTAATGAGTAAATATTTTACCTAATATAACTATCAATAAATACTGTCAACAAAACCGTGATGAAACCTCTTCGGCTTCACCATTTTAATCGCAATTAACTTCTGAACGGGTCCTGTTATGCCATGAAAACCATTTATAATTAAATAAAAACAAATTAGTAAAGAATGCATTTCAATTTAAAATGGATTCTTTACATTAAATATGAGGTTCTTTCCCATAGGTGTTATGATTATACATATTTTAACTGGTTGTAACCTGTGGTGCTCTCTTTGTAAGCCTTGAAGATGATAAAAAATTCAGAGACACATTGGCATAGCTCATAAAAAATATTATTCAAACGATCAAATTCCTGATAAGA
The DNA here is from genome assembly GCF_921293095.1 of Ischnura elegans. Classification (NCBI taxonomy): domain Eukaryota; kingdom Metazoa; phylum Arthropoda; class Insecta; order Odonata; family Coenagrionidae; genus Ischnura; species Ischnura elegans. The sequence continues at coordinate 107,173,525 of NC_060248.1, forward strand.
TAGTTAAAAAATATAAATACGAGAGTTTAAGAGAAAAAAGACTATGAGAAAGGCTTGCGGAGGAAGTCAATGCCGATTCGGCTAGGCAACTGGGTTACTGACTGCACTGTACACTAGTGGCATCTTTAATTAAACCATGATAAAATAATTGTCACACGCTTTCTCTAAACCAATAAAATTTCACGAACATTTGTTAAAAAAAAAACAAGTAATAAAGACCATAATATCCAAGATAAGAAAAATTACCTGGTATAGCTTTGGGTATTTTAATGCAATGTTCTGTAAAATATACAGCAGGCTCACTTGAAAAGCCAATAAAATGAAATATCTTATGCAAGCACTTTTTCTGGTTGTGAAAGAGTGAGAAAGACCACTTGGACTCACATACACCCAGCTTCAGAGGTGTAAAAGAGAATTCCATTTGAGTCACTGATTTAGGACGAGCAATTCCATTAGGTGTAATGCACTTCCACTCCAAGGATTTGTCCTTTATCGGAAAACAAGAAAAATATTAATTTAAGAATAATGGGACTAGACACGGTGATATCTTTAGGGAACAATGCACAAATTATGCAAAAAATATTACTAGATCATTTATTATTGTATCCCGTCTTTTTGGTATTTGATGATTCCTGCAATACTTTAAAACCTGACAGAAATAAAATTTATACCTAAAATATGAAAATATTTTTTTAAATTGTGGCATAAAAATTGAACAACAGTTAAATTTAAGCAGTTTTAATTTAAAATTATAATTATGGAAAAATATCTATTAGAAATTTTATTACATAATTAACATAATAGTAAGAAAATTAAAGTAAATCCACAATTATTTTTCATATAATAATACACACAATATTGGATAGAGCAATTTCTGATCACATACATATAATAAAAAATTAAATAACAAAACAAAAAAAATGAATAATTGCTCACCAGATTTTCCTCATCCACACACTTCCAATTAAATACAGATCTTTTTCGGGACATGTGATGGAAGTGAAGTGTCCTTCCAAGGAGAAAAGGAGAAATATGACAGTTAATGTGACATTATAAGAGTGTCCAATCAGTGGAATGAAAGGCTCTTAGCTTTGATTACAGAGTGTCTAAGCTCAATCTCTGTTACCATTGCAGCATGACATCTCATGATTATCCAAAAGGCACAAATACTCAATAGTTAAAATCATTCAGCCACATATGAATTTTCAATATTAACAGCACAGCAAACAGCACAATAGGGTCATCATTATCATTAGTCAACAATCCTAAAATTCATTTGATGCAATTCTCTTTTTCATAGTGATGTAGTTTTTCTTTTTTACACCCTTTACAACCTGTTCTATGTAACTCATTTGGGGCTGTCCCTTGCCCTTCCACCTGTGCTTCTAGGAATATTTTCATCAGGCCATCATGTCAAATACAGCACACTCCCTATTATCTGGGCTAATGATAGGGAGATACGGCACGAATAATCGGAAAACACGGATAATCCAAATTTTCACTTAAAAAAGCCTCGTAATGTTCATAATTTATGTAATACAAACAATGTATTATTATTTCTGCAGTTATTCTGTCATTTTAGAGTGCTTCCCGGACTCATTGAGAGCTTTCTTCGCCAGTCCGCGATCTTTTTAGCAGCGTTTTACTAGTATTATCACGGTTCCATATAAGAACTGGTTTCCAAAACCACGCATCCGCGGCTGCGTGATCACGGATACAGAAAAGTGGTTTGCGCGGATGATACAAAACCACTGCGCGACTTCGGAAACCACTTTTAGGCACCACGCCTCGTAGTCGTGCCTCGCACAATTTTCCCGAGTTACAACTGCTGCGGGACGTGAATCCGTGATCACGGAGCGCGATCGCGCACTTCGAGGCTTGGAAAACAGGAACACGGAGCTCCCGTGAATGCAGCTAGCGCGCGATCGCTTCCGTTTTACAAAGGGGATTCTAATGGAAATATTAAGCCCAGTGTATCCTAGCATTAATATACAGTAATTTAGGTGATTTTGCGTCCGATTTTATTTTTTATAAAAGATCGCGGAAAATATTAAGTGAGAGTGAAAACCATGCACGGATAATCCGCAACACGGATATATCGCCGCCTGATAATCGGAAGTCTGCTGTAATGTGGCCAACTAAGTTGCATCGTCTTAAGGTTTTTAGAGGACTTCTCTTTTCTCCCACTCTTCTTAGCACTTCCTCATTAGGGTACGTAGCTAAAAACAATTTCTTTTAGACTAAATCAAATGCACACATTTATTCACAAAGCTTTCCAACATCATATTTCATCTGTTGTAACTTACTTGTAATGAGTCCAACCAAAACCAACAATGTGAAGTTCAACAGTTTCCAAATCTGAGTCAGGAGCTTCATTAACACTGCACACATTAGAAATAGGCTTATCGGAAGAAAGAACGCTTTTCCTACCAGAACCACCATCTGGTTTAGCATAGTTGAAGTAATACTTTTTCCTTACACCAATGCCTTCCAAAAGGGTTTTTGAAAGAACTGGATTACTGCATGGCTTATTTATTCTGAAATAAATGCAAAGCATCGCCAAATTAAGCCAAGCAAAATTTAAATAAAAATTAATTTCTAAAAATTAATAACAAAGGGCAAGCTTTGATAATAATTCCTTCATATTGTGGTGAACAGAAATATGTTACAGTCAATGTAAATGTTAAATACTTTCCTCAATTTTTATCCATGTTAAGCTAGCGATGGATTGAATTTTCCTACCTACCATCTTCTATTACCACCACCCCATACAGCACAGGGAGAAATTTACTCGTGTATATTGAGTCGAAATTTGGTGTAAGGAATAAGTCGAGATTTCGCCCATTTTTACACGTGTAAATGCTGTGTAAATTTGGTCCAACTCCCTTGACCCTTATAAACAAAAAATATGAAGCAAAGTGTGGGAGCAGATGCTAAGATGAGCAGCAATCCGAAGATGATTTAAGTTTCAGGACAGATGATTCAATAAAGTTGTCCACCTTAGTACCAGCAAAATTTTCCCAACGAAATCTAGTTAAATCATTTAACGAATCATCTTGCGGCATATATTTTATAGGTGTATATTTTATTACGATTACATATATGCTCCAGTCGAAATACAAAGGAGTTAACCATTAATTGCAACTAGAATGATGCTGCTTGTTAATTTAAAATTCTCAGTAATTTCGAATTACTTCCGTCAATGCCTCGCATCACGCAAATTGAACGCTGGGAAAACAATCACGTAACGATATAACTTGTGTGACTCGAACTGGAAGCAAGAGACGACAACGACGACATCAACAATTCGCTAATTCTCTTTATCCTGGTGTGCTTGTGCTCAGTGAAACTACTTGCGGTTTTACCAAGGTTTTGTGGTTTTTTAAACTATTTGGCAGTACTTTTAAGATCCATCCATCATATCGTATTCGCTGTTATCCTATCCATTATGTCATTCACATTATTTTTCACATCACCACTATTGTTTTGTCCTGTACTACGTACGTATTTCCTGATGAATTATTTTATACAGAGGAACCTTTTATTGACACAATAAATGAAATTTTTGAACGAATATGTTGACTATGTCTTATTACCTGTTTAGTATTAGTAATGTGCCACCGTTTGCGTGATCACTGCCATTTTCCGGTCATCAACAAGAAATCCTAACCCTGGTGGAGAAAGGAATAACTACAACGGTCCCGTTATTGGGTTCTTTGTGCATACACGTGTATTATCCGGTTTGTGGCGGACATAAGACCATATATACACCAGACTTATTCCGCTTTTACTCGGGTAATAACGGTTTTTACACGAGATAAAACACGTGAAATACACGACCTATATGCCAGCTTGAGACCGTTTGTGCTGTATGGGCACCCACTTCTATTGTTACCACCCCCTCTTATTTCATCACTACTGGTTCTGTTCTCTATTAGAATTTAAAAAAATGAAATTTCATTCCAAGCACATTAATATAATATGAATTCTCTAGCAACAAAACTTTAATTCCCCGAGTTTACAGATATAAAATTATGAAAATAGAGAAAATTCTCCAGTCAAAGTCATAACAGGTAACATGAAACTCAAAGGAGTTGAGTTCAAGCCTTATAATTTCAGCATAAGTATTTAAGATAATTTATATGCAATAAGTTTCCACCATGTACTCTATAAATGGAATGAAATTAAAATGAAGAAGAGGTGAAGATAAGCTCATTCCAATAACCTTGAAGAAGATAGATATGGCTTTCTAGATAAGGCTATCCGACCCTGTGCACAGGAAAAACAAGTCTGCGCTGGGTCTTTGTTTCCATTGTGGTTGATAGAGGTGGTGATCAGTGATGACATAACTTCAGGTAAAATCTCAATGTCACTGTGCTTCTGGTAGAAGTGGATGCTTTTTTGCTTTGAATCATTTCCTACACTACAAATGGGTCGGTTTACCCAAGCCAGAGCTAGGGATTAGACAACCATCACCCCACTCTCACTACTAAGGGGCTGAACATAAAAATTTCTTTCCCCAACCATTATCCCAATCCTCTGCAAACAAAAGGACTCCAAACCTAAACCCATTGACCACTAGCAAAAGCAACCGTAGGAGGGACACCAGAGACAATGCTACCTACCTTAAAAAAAAGAGCTGTTGGGAAGAGAAGGACACAAAAATCTGCCAGTCAACCATTATGCCTCTACCCTTCTCCCTCATTCAAAAAATTTACATTCCCAACCTAAAGTTTTTCCAGCTCACCCCCTCCTCCTCACTGCATGCGCAAAACTGAGGCCACCAGACTAAAAATCAGATAGTGTATCGTAACCAGCAATCTCATGAAATAGAAAAAAAAAGTGAAAATTGCTATACGCGGCCATTCATACACTCGCCACGCACTAAGTATGCAGCCCCCAGCAGCTAGTGGGAACCCTGGGAAGGTTCAGTTCTATTCAAGAAGAATGTTGAAACTATAAACTATACTTGTGAAATTAAACAATTAAGCGGTGGAAAGAAGGAATTAATTTTGTTGTCAGTACAGACACAACAGAAATTGTTATTTTATTAACCAGTAGATGATTGAAAAGTTCCACCAAATATAAGTACCTTGACTTGCATTATGTTTAAGAAAAATCCATAGCAATTAAAATATTTTTACCTGCAGCAAAGAATAGCTCTGTAATAACCACTTGTTAGAGGAGTAAAAGCAATTTCACACGTGGTTTTATCTCCAGTTTCCTTCAGTGAACCTTCACTTGGAATTACATGGAATGGCTTTAACGTACAACCATTTTTCATTATGTAGTATTCCTTACTATTCCTCCCACGCAGAGAAATGAATGCGGCATGTTTCATCCCTTTCCCTAATAAAATAAATGGAAAGAAATACCTCAGAAGATGGGCAATAATACAATTTTGTAATGAATATCATTCATAGAAATAGGAATGTGTACAAAGAGATTTGAACCTCACTTACTTTTTTTCAATTTGGCGATCCGACAATAGTTGTATTTTTGGGTATTGAACCTCGATAATGATAAATAAACTAAAGATCTGAATTTCCACCTGAAGTTCAATGGTACCCTCCCCACATTTGTTAAAGCAACAGAATGTTTCTTTGACTGAAGGGAAAGACAAATAAGGTCCATCAGTAATCACATGTACTTCAAACTTATACCACACAGTCCTAAGATCCTTTCCAAATATCTTTGCGACTGGACAGTCGTGCAGGCTCGAGCAGTTTCACGGCAGGACATGTACCTGCCATACTAGGGATATGGGATCTTTCCACCAGCCACCACGTGGCTAATTAGGAATTGTGTGAAGCCTAGCTAGCTCCTCGGTTGAAGGGATTAACCCCTTCCCAACCCTTTCACTTTCTGCTAGGATTCCTTATTTTGACCATATTCAAGGACCGATGGAGAGGATTCACCAAGGCACAACAAGCGAACAAGGCAACGGATGTTCGGCAACATAGCTAACTTACGAAGTGTACACCACGGAGGTCTGAAAGCGACTAAATTTCCCAAAGCCTAGACTCAGCCTAAGGCATTTTGGTTGGTCTTCAGGAAGTCACGTGCCATTTGCCCTTAGCCTCCAAAAAACTTGGGCCTGCCTCCAAGTCACAAAGATATTTGAAATTAAGTCTAACTAGAGCAGCTGAATACACAACAAATAAAACTATCAGAGTTTACTTTGATGAGAAGGCATCATGCATACGGTACTTTAATTTGAGTGTATAGCCTTCAGCTTTCAATATAAAACTACCGAGGGAAATAATAAAATACTACTCTGCCCTTTATCATTTGATAAATAATGGCAGATGAATTTGAGAATCCCCTCTTATCATGAAATACAAAATAGAGATTGAATACAGTGTGCCTTTTGAAGATCAGATGAGAAAATTACTATCTCCAAGCGAACAATCTGAAGATACATAGTAAATAAAAATACAGCTCTTCAGAAATAAATTAAAATCATGGCTATTGAGATTACCTACAATTGTACATCATCCCATCTTCCTGCTTATCAACAGACAATCTCAAACACCTCCCAGAATTACAATACATATTTATTTTTGAGAACTCCCTCACTGCATAAAATCAAATAAAAATGGAAAATCATTTATTTGTTAGAAATTTCAGAGTGCATTACCTATAGAGAGAGATTTTTAAAAAAGCTGTAAAATAAAATATATGCATTTAGATTTTCAAGCGGATCCCAGTATGAAAACTTTGAGAACATTGACGCGGGGTACTCAACATGTGACATTTCCATTTTCCACAGAACCTGAGGATACCAACAGCAACATCAGGGAAGATGAGATCCAGATAAACATGTACACTCATAGAGGAATGACAGGATGATCTACTCTTTCAATTGGATCTTAACATGTATTCACTTTACGTAAATGTAATTTCACAAGATTTGATGATTTTAAGAAGTGTGCTCTTGATTTGAGTAATAGTATACATACTTCATTAAATAAATATCATACACTAAGTGCCACCCTAAAACATGATAAGAGAAAGGAATTAAAACAACGAATAAATACATCTCCACTATCCCTCCACTTATGCAACCACCCCTAACACCCAAAACCTATCTCCCTTCTCACAACAGTAACCTTGACTGCAGAATCCTATTCTTTTTCTCAGACTTCATATGATTTCTTCTTGAAAATGATCAATTTTATGAACTCGTAATGTTCAACAATAATGCAAGTTACTCTTTCAAGAAAGAATAAATTACACAAGTTCATTAGTAATTGGCATTAATTATGTGAGGCGTATAGGGAGGGGAGGGGATCAAGAAAATTCCCACTCAATCTCATGTGAGGGTGAGGGGGGTACCTGGCAAGTATCACATAATTTTTTATCCTGCAAGAAACAGCGTAAAATGTGATTCTAATCCACGATCTTAGTAATCTTAAACACTAGTATTAACTTATCTTAAATAAAAATAATTAAAAAATGTATTAAAATAAATCCAACACAATGAAGCATAGATTAACATATTTATACTGAAAATACACATTTTGAACAATCTCACGTGAGGTTAGAGCGAGGGGGTCGAGCCAAATCTCACGATATCTCACTAAGGGGTTAGGGGATCCAAAAACTGCCAAAATAACCTCACATTATAGGTAGATTTAGGGAGGGGGCACTTGCCCCCAGAAACTTAATTAATGGACAAGATTTTTGATATGCTATTATTACATTTGTTTTGTTTTTTGTTTTTTTTCATCGCCCCAAAAACAGCTCTTTTAAGGCCTTTTACATTGGAGGAGATAACATGAAACAGTGACTATCACACACAACCATTCCCTGGGTAGGGACAACCTACCCAGATGGGACTCGAACCCGCGACCTTTGGTTTGGCAGGCAAGGACTTAACCCCGCCACCACCAAGGCAATGTTTTGTGTATTACCGAGCCTCAACTTTTTTATATCATATTAATAACTTTCATATTAACATAAAGAGAATATTTCATACAATAAATGTTGTACATTGTTTTTAATCTCAATTATGAGAAGATCGTTTGCCTGTCAGAACCTTGTGCCACACCCTGAAAAAAATCCCTTGCTTCACGTAATTAACCGACATCCCCTAAGCATCAGCTTATACTAATTAACAATAATACTTGAATTAAAACTTTAAAATAAATCCAGGCATTATTCCTGAAATGCAAGAGGGAAAATGATGCAGCAAAAATAATGGGCACATTGAATCTCTCCATTATTAGCTTCTAAAACTTAGTAACAGGGAGATAAAAATTAATTCTAATGGATAAGAAATTGGTAAAACTGCCCTTCCGTGTGGAAGTTAGGCATTTGTCAAAGCTCAACCTACTTCAATTCATATCATGTGGCATCACAACTGTAATAATTAGACTTTTAAATTAGAGAGGTGAAACTGCCCACACTGGAGTGATAACCGCAAACATATTATAAAGGTGAAATATGATTTAATGCTTTCCCGGCGAATTATGTGGGTAAACTGTTCTCGGGATACCCAGCCCTGATGATGAGCGCCGAGATGGAACTTGAAACGTTGGCCATTATGAAAGAATTAACACAGTGGGAATCCCGAGAACAGTTGACCCCCATTTTATTACGGTGATTAACAGCTCAATTTGCCTTAACTGCCTTTAGCGATTTTTTTGAAATTCCATAAGACATTTTTAATTACCTCTGACACCAATACATTTCCAAATGTTATTGCTTGAGGAACAGTGGTGATGCAATTGGCATAATCAACAACTGCACTCAATATCACATTTATGTAGAAAAATTCTTTTGAATTCACAGCCATTTCTCTTTTTCTCTTCTCTTTGCTCAACAACATTTTTTTAGACGAATCCGATGAGTCAAGTTCTTCAGTTTCATTCTGAGGGTGGTTAAAGCTGCTCAATCTCTTTTTCTTTGAGCCTCCTGTACTATCTCGATTATCTCTTATTTCTTTGTCATTCTCATCCAAGGTGAGTGATTCAGCAGTATCATTGGTGGTATTTTCCTTAGTGAAATTATGCTCATTCATAGCGTCCAAGGGAGGTTCAGCTGAGTCAGTGTCGGTATTTGGCTCAATTATATTATAAATATTTTCTTCTACCTTAACTACTACTTTAGCAGCTTCCGCTGCATCCAATTCAGCAATTTTCCTTTCCATAAACTTTCTAGCCACTTCCTCATCACAACAATCAGGTTCATTAATTTCAACAATTTCCCACAAGCAGCATCTAAGTATTGCCTGCAAAGAAATGCAACTAGAACTTTAGAAAAATTCTTGTTCCAAAATAATAATAAAAAACACTACATATTATGAAAATCAGTTTTTATTTGACTAATATATTTAATGAGGAATTAAAATTTTCTGACCTGATTTATGAAAACTGGATCTTCTGATAAGAACACTGCAGTGACTTTTACGCTTGATATAGAGTCAAGAAAGCCTTTATGTGGGAACAGTATTAGCTGAGGTAGTGATTCCAAACCACACCATTGAAAATAATAACTGAGCTGTGAATGTTAAAGACGACAATTAGGTACAATCACTCAATTAGGACATAACTCTTTATCAGCTATTAAACCCTACCTTTGAAAAATTAATCAGATGGAATTCCACCACTTTTTCTTCCCTGACATGACAATTTTCAAAGTCCAACAGATAGCGTGAAAAAATGATCTCTGGATTTTTTGTAATGATTGATCTTCTTTCACTTGTCTTCACAGAATATTCTATGGTTGATTCTAAAACAGCAAAAAGGTAAAAAATGACATTTTATCCTAACAAAATCAGAGTCATACCCTCTCACAACCAAATACCTTCAAGCGATACTTGAGCACTTAATGCAGTTTTTTCATCACCGGAATTAGATGATGGGTTTCTTGAAGTAGAAAGTTTGCTCTCATCATTTGAAGATGAGGATGAAGAAGAATATTTCTCAGGAATATAATCAAAAGTATAGAAATGTTTTTTCACATAATCCAAGCCTTCAATTTGCACTCCATCACTGGTACACACTGCATTTACTTCTATTACAATTGAGCCAAATGGGTTGCCGACAGCACATATCAATATATCCTCTATGAATGATCCGGGTTGATATCCAAAGAAAGAAAACCAAAATGCAACTTCTTCATTTGGTCTTAAATCAAACGTTGTCAACTTTTTCAATGGCACTGGAAAAGTTACAAAAGTATGTTGTCAGTATCACATTCATCTGACAATCTAAGCTTCATGAGATTTTTCACTTAATTATGCATGATGAAGAAAAACTTGATTTTTTAAATTCTTAACCTAACACCCCACTTAGTCCCACCTGTGCTGTAGCCATTGTTGGAGGGAGCAGAACAGGGTTATCTTGGGAATTTTTTCATCTTTGGCCTAAAAAAAAGTATTTCAGCCCTACTAAAATATTTCATAGTCACTAGTCTACATTTCTCTTTAAGTTGTTTAGGAATATGTATTTTTCTGATTTCATTGCAGTTACCAATAACATTGATTCCAATAACAGTGATTTCCACATAAATATTGTGCTAAACATGTGCTTGCAAAAAATTGTCCACAACCACATGGAAGCCTCTTTCCAAAATTTTCCCCATCTTCAAAAGTTTTTCATAGCCACAAAACTTGGTCTATGCTCCGGCATGTCTATTTTCTCCACTTCATTTTTCGCAGCACAGTAACAATAAAATGCTGAATAGCAAACTGAGTGACACAGCACCAGAATTGTATTCCCTATTTATGAATATGCTTATTGGGAAGATACTGCAGTGCAATTATAAGTGACTTTTGGTTCAGACTAAATTTTCATCAATGCTTGGATGCTCATGGGATGTGTAATGGTGACAAAATAAGCAGTTGGCATGGTCAACCGTAGGTTGGAATTCAGCAGAAGCATCATTATGCACGTGGCCAGGAGGGAAAAGTTTGTTTTCATCATTTACATGGAAGAATTTACGAAGGAATTGGCAGCGATTCCTCGACATCATTTCTCCAAACAATGGAGTATTGCAAGGATTGCTATCCCAGTATGAAAAGACTGTCGGCCTTCTTGTCATACCCATTTTTAATAACATAGCAATGAGTGCCTTATTCCCGGACACTGACACTTCCCACCATTGCCTTAACCATGACTTTAGAGATCATAGGCCAAGGAATAGCATAAGATACCAATAGCTTTCTTGTGTACAAAAATTCCAAAGTGTGAGAGTGAAAAAGAAATTGAAATATGCTATTGAGTTTACGATGCATGGTGGTGTTTGACCCACCATGTTCCAGTGTAATTGAAGGTATTGGCTCTCTGGAAATTGCCACAGTCTTTCACGATTACATTGAATTCTGACATCCAAACTCAATCAATCATGCAAATGCTAATCTAGTTTTCATCACTTTCCACAATCACTCATCTTTGCTTTGAAAGCTTTGGAAATGACTTTGAACAAATATGTTAAAAGTAGAGGCATAAACAGAACTCTACCTCTCATATAATCCCTAGAATGCTGATAATGTCTATCTCATTGAAAACTATGACAAGAGTTATTGAACACTAAGAGATTGGCAAATTAAGTTGGAATAACATATGTTGCTATGCGATAAAAATAAATACTAACCAGAAATTTCAAATCCTTTCAGAAAATTATCAGTGTCCTTCTCCGGGAATATTTTGAAGTATCTTTCATCTCCATTAAATTCAACTATAACCTTCAAGAGAAAGTGTTATTAATTAATAACTCAACAGTATTTTCTGAAAAAAATTCAGCATTATCTTTAAATAAAAAAAAAGCAAAGTAGACTAACTGGTTTGGAGCTACTGAAAAAAAAATCAATAAAAACACTTGATTTTTTACTCCTCACATTCCCCCCCACCTAGACCATTCTTCTTTCCACTGCCAATGCTCCCTATTCATCTCAATGTATGTCTATCCCTCAATGAGCTCCTTTTTCTATTGGAAATCCTCCACTTTTCTCCTCTCACTTGAGCGGTTACTCTGTATTTCTGACATATAATGACCGCATCTAGAGAGCGGTTGGATTTTCAAATGAACCATTCAATGAGCCCTTGATTGCTCAAGGAAATAACAATTACAGCACAGAAATGAACAATTCCTGTGGAAATAAAATGTTACTCCCATGTCATAGACGGTCACTAATTGAACTTCCAAACAATGCCTGAACTTGGATAAATCTGCGGCATCATCAGAATTTTAGCACAAATTCAGAAATATTTGCAAAATAACCCAGTTTCCAAGTTTTGCCCAAAACAACCACTATGATTTTCCTTGTCACTATAGGTATGTGCAAAAATGTTATCTTTCAAAAGAGTGCTATATGCCAACTCCAATAATTCAAATTATGATGCAATCTAAGCAATAGAAACATGATACAAATAAAAAGAAAATCAAGTAAACTACTATTACCTTACAAGTTATGCACCCTGTATTTTTAAAACTAAAAACGAATCTCTCAGAACTTCCCACAAGTCTCTCAGGTATAATGAATGGATATTTCCCTTCTGCATTCTTTTGAAGGTTAGCTGGAGAAATCAGAGTCAATTCAGGTAATAGCCCTTCTCCTGATAGTAAGCAGGTCCATGCTGATTCTGAGTCTGATTCAACAATAATTTCAAGAAGTGCGCGTGAAATCTGAAACAGAAATTTTGATTTTATATGGATATAGGTGATAAATTACTAAATTCAAAAAGAGATGAGGCACGTCATTGGAAGGAAAATGGAACCTCGCTTAGGAAAATGTCCCTTGCCAAAGAGGCATCTATATAATAACCTCTGAGCCACCTCTAAAGTGTTTGAAAGAGGGTGGTACTCACCAGCATGCAATATATTATACTATAGTTACCCCACGTGCACACTATGTAGTAATAAAAATTACATAACAATAATTATACAAATACTAGGTGTATTTTTTAAGTAAGTACTGTCTAGAAATATGTGAAAAACCAGAAAACTTTTTGTAACTATTTTATTTTTACATAAAACCCCAAACATTAAGCTACCTTTTCACATAATTTCATTTAATATTAAGTCACTTATCATATTGAACTAATAAATTTTTTTATACCGTCGTCATAGAAAATTGCTGAATGATTTGCAAGACACTATATGTGGAAAGGTATTTTAAAGTATCGGCTTTTATGTAAAAATAAAACTGTTACCAAAAGTTAACAGGTTTTTTTTACATATTTCAAAATGGTACTTACTTAAAAATGCACCTAGTAACAATAACACATACACATCTGCCATAGAGTCAGCATGACAATTTCACATACTTTAGGGATGATTTCATTTTTTTAATAAAGAGAGAATTGTTCCTGATAAAAATGAACTTTTTCTACTAGTTTTAACAAGCTATTAGGGATGGAGAGTGCATGCAATGTAGGGTAGCAATAGTTCCCTATCCTCATGTTTATATTCCACTGAGAGCAAGAGGGACATTTAGACCCTAATGGTCTGGCTGGTGAGAACTTTACCCCACCACCACCGAAGCCAGCGTTCTTGCCTCAAAAGACTTAGAGGAGGAGGGATGCACAACATTAACCTTTCTCTACACTGATTGAAGTTCATTGAGTGAAAAATATCTATCACTACAATTTTCATCAATGAAACTGGTTCGTTTTCTCTCGCACAAGTTTGGAAAAAGTATCCCAACAGGTCGTATCAGAAATAAAATAATTTTATAAATTATTTATTATATACAAAGGTTAAACCTTACATGGTGACACACACAATATCATCTTAAAACTGCCCTCTATTTTCAGGTTCAATAGAATTCAATCCTGTGGCATTAATTTATTTTTCTTCAGATTTAAATGCTAGCCTTGTCTTAGCCACACATACATGTATGTTTCTACACTTGCCTCAGTTCCACAAGGAGAAAATGAAATGGTAATCCATTCATCAGAGCATGGTGGAATTTTGACAAACTTGGGTGTAACTTCAAAACATTCCAATGCTCGTTTCTTCTCAGTTATGTCCTCTGAAAATCAATGCATACAGTATTTCCATCACATGAGTATTAAGTACCACAAGTTACTGGCATTTTTTAAAATTTGCTATAACCCATAGATTTTTATTTCTGAAAGAAATTTCCATCGAGGGCATGACTGTGAACCTTTCTACACCCACAGAGTTAAAATTCGTGAGCCATATTTTCATCTCTGAAGCAAACCACAGCTAGATGGCATAACTAACAGTCACACTGTACACCATTGCATGCCAACAGAATTTCAAGGAAAAATGCATATTTTTCAAAAATATTTTGTTTTTTTCAGGGTCCAAACATATACCACATAATTTTTTGTTCTTTTCTTAGTACTGTAGTTATTTTAATGAATTCGATACCCAAGTCACTTTACACCTTCAGTAACTCAAATTGATATTTCGAATACCCCATTGCATTTCCTGAACCTTACCCACTTCAGAAACATTACTAAGTACTAATATGTTAAATTGATTTATAATATTGCAATTGACACACAAGGGGGGACCAAAAAGTAATGGGGAATAGCGTGGTGGGGGGGTGGCTGAGTGAGGGATCGGTTTTTCCCATGAAGGGTTCTGAGCAATGATATTTCCTGAGTCAGTGTGCGAATTCTGGTCGCTCTGAGTGCATCCGTTTGTCTATGGCATTTTTTTCGGTTAACCAACTTTTTCCGATTTAGCGAAAACGTGTAATGGCAGACTGCTGAGAGCAATGCACGGTTGTGAAGCTTTCATTTTTGGTGGGGAAAACTCCCACAGAAACTCTAGTGATGCTTAAAATTGCTTATGATGATAGTGTTCTGAGTAAAACACGTGTCTACAACTGGTTTTCGCGTTTCAAGAATGGATAGATGTCGATTGATGACCATCCTCATTCAGGGCACCCGTCAATATCAAGAACGGATGACAATGTTGCGAAAATCCACATCCTCGTTCAAGAAGATCGTTGCTGAATCATAACTTTTTAGATATTTTGCAGAGTTTTAAAAATAACACAAAGATGGCAATATTCCACAGGTTTATTTTCCGTACAACGCGTTTCGACCGTTAGGTCATTATCAAGTACAATACTGAATGGTTGGTTTTGGGGTTGTATTTATATAGAACGGATGGGTGACAGGTGGAAGGGGAAGTTGGGGAAGGGTATGTGTCATTAGGTGGAGCGCTTCGAGAATGGTATGGCCAGGAGTGGGGAATGTCCAAAAAATAGTAGTTCATTCATCAGTGAAATGCCTCCTTCTTGCACAATTTCCAATTTCTCCAAAGTGTCCAATCTTCGGCCTTTCAACTCCACGTGGACGATCTCCGGGTCAAACTCGCAAGAATGTTTTTCCTCCAGGAGATGTTTCACCACGAGAGAGGTGGTATCTCCTTTCTCCCAGCATTTCCTGTGCTCTTTCATGCGTGTATCGAAGCTCCTGCCTGTCTGACCGATGTACACTTTATTACAGTCGTTGTACTTGATTCTATAAACCCCCGATTGTTTGAGGTGAGGGATCTTGTCTTTCGTGCGGCAAAGCAGCTTTCCCAAGGTGATCGGATTGTGGAAACAAGTTTGAAGTTTGTTTCAATAAAACCTGTGGAATATTGCCATCTTTGTGTTATTTTTAAAACTTAGAATGTCATTCCACTATATAACGCCTGCTTCTGTTACTTTTATTTTGCAGAGGTTAAGGGAAAATATCGGAAGAAAAGGGCGAATTTTTGGTGCACAAGTGATTAGCTCTTCCACCACGACAACACACCCACCCACACCATGCTGTCCATGAAGCGGTTTTTGACAAAAAACGGCATGACGCCAATGGTTCACCCCCATTATTCACCACAAATTGCCACCTGTGACTCTTTTTATTTCCTAGACTGAAAAGGGATATGGAAGGAAAATGTTTTGGGACTGTAGATGAGGCAAAACAAAAATTGCTAAAAGGCCTAATGAACATTGTTTAAGCGAATTAAAAAATTGTTTTGAACAGTTGACTAAACGATTAGATAAATGTGTTGCAGTCAATGAGGATTACTTTGAAGGCGATAAAAATTTGGTGGGAAAATATTGATTAATGAAAAAGTTATTGCAAAATTCCAGTTATTTTTGGGTCCCCCCTCGTAACCAAATTTTACAGCAATTTTTACTTAATTAACAGAACCCAGAGCTGAGCAACTGAGACACTATTTTACATTCATCTAAATGTGGAAAATATATTATCTCTTCAGTAAAAATGTGATACTTGTACGTGTTGTCATTATATATTACAATTTTGACATTTGCCGACAATTATTAATAAGGTTATTCATACATAAAATCACAGATATCTTGATAGCAAAATATGTGAGAACACACTTTTCTTCATATGTTTCTGAGGATACCCAGACCACATACAGATTACGTAAGGTAGAAATATCTTTCAGTCTTCCTCTTTTTGAGGGAGAAGCAACTTTCAGGAATCTATTTTTTGCTTAGGAGTAACTTGATTCAGGAGAAAGAATAATTCAACCATTGTAAAGAAATTTTTGAACACACACCCATATCCAAGATCAAAATTACTTGGTTCAGGGAAAATTATCCCAATTTCACAGTACATAAAATGTAATGAAATGGCCCAATATAGATTTTAAAATATATTGTCAAGTTTATGAATGCTAGTAGTGACCCCAAAAATATATCAAACCACACCTCACACCTGACGATATGCATTAAAACAGTTGTTTTCCATAACAGCTGTGTCACTAAGATTGTTTGGGTACATATTGACGGTGGGCAAGGGCTGATTCTGCCATTAAATGGTTGGGTTTGCCCAAGGCAACAATGAGGTGGAGAGAAATTTCCACAAGTGTCCAGTCCTTTCCATCCCAGACCATGGTCAAGGGCATTTGGAATTGGCAGTAAAATTCATGAAAATACTATTTATCCATACAGTTTTAAGAATATTATTAATATTGATTACTCACTGTTAAGATAATAACAACCAATACTGCAATCATCATCACATGATCCAATGGATATTTCAACATCAGCTGGTATTAGACTGCAGTTGTGCAGGCATATTCTTGCTTCAACTGCGTGATTCACATAAACACCTTTGTAAGCAAGTTCATTATCCTTCTTGCTATAAATAACATAGCTAATTGCCTGAGTAATTAAAAATTGAGAGGGCACATGAAAAATACACAAGTCTTCATAAAAATGACTACAGGAAGTGTGACTTACATGAAGTAGTTAGTAGATGTCTGTTAATTACTTTTTACTTGAACCAAGCCTTCATGAAGATACATAATAATTACTTATATGTAACAAGCAGTACACAATCATTACACATCACCCTTCCACTGTTCTTCCCTTATTGTAACTCAGTAATTCTATTTTCTCCAGCACTCCACCTATTTCTGGCTGTCTTACACTACTGCCTCCAACTGAAGTAAGGTAAATACACCTAGCACCTCATAGAGCATTAAAGTAATGATAGTATTCATAGCAAATGGGCTCTACGCATAGAGTTGTTGTGTGGGTGCATGCTTTGAGCATCATGTTCTGTAAGAGAATCATATAAAAACTATGGTGCCGAGTAAGTAGCAGAGTTTTCCTGTACGTTTCCTTCAATTCTCCAGGGAGTCACCAACTGATACTGCAGATCTTACATATTCTGATCATTTTTTTTTTGTTTTGAAAGGGTGATTTGAATGGAGAGCTGTATCGATTCAATCTCAAGGCCAATGACTAATAACAGTGGTAAATTGAATTGAGTTACTACATTTCTCTTTTCATTGAGGATTTGAAGGTTACTTTGGTGGAGAAAATGTATGATATTCATCGATAAGAAAATACAGGTATAGCATAGTACCATATCAAAAAATAATGCAGTTAGGGTTGTTGCTTTTCCAGAATCTTCAAGCCTTTTAAATATCTCCACTGCAAAAAGGCTCAACAAACGCCCACCGAATCAAATCCGCTCAACTAGTAGCCCAACAATACGAATCCGCTCAGCTGGCAGTGTCCGGAGCATAACCACTATTCTTTAAGCTAGGAGGAGAGTGTTTACGCTGGGAACACTGCCAGCTGAGTGGATTCGTATTGTTGGGCTACTAGATGACTGGATTTGATTCAGTGGGCGATTGTTGAGCGTTTTTGCAGTGGAGGTATCATTTTTATCCAGCCAAAAACCTAGCCATATCCATAACATGATATGCAAACAGCAACACAAATTCCACCTCATAACTGCAATTTCAACATGTTGAAAATGTACCCGAAATCAAGTCATTTTTTTCAGTTTTTTTTTACATTTGTTTTTTGTTGTGCATACGCTAGTGAGTTCTAACAAAGGAGTTGTAGCGGAATCCTTGAAAGTTTGTCTCTGTTAGTTATGTTGGTGCCATTGATGAAAGGCAGAACTGGGTAATTTTAACACTACAGAGAATAGATGGAAAATCACAGGAAATTGACAGAACCACGATGGCGAATATTTCATGTTATTTAAATAGTCATCACATGCACATACATACAACACAATACGTATTATTACATACACAAATTGAGATTTAATGGGTACCGAGTCTATGTAGCACATAAATGATAATGATAAGTACTGTCTTACTCTTGAAATTTACCTTGGATGGAAATTTGAAAGATTGGAAATCTTCGCAGATGACATTCTCTATAAATATTCTATCCACAGCAGAAAAATCTACAGCAGGATGGAAGGATGTGGCTGACAGATGCATCTTGCTCGGTGGTTCTGAAGGGTGGGTGTCTTGCACTGATATTGTGATTCCCTTTCGTGGCAGGAAAAATAAATAATTAATAAAATTAGAAGAGAACGATTGAAATTTTCTTCTTTATGTGGATTTTCACTATTTTCTACAAATGAAAACTTGAGCAGGAAAAATATTCTTCGAACATTATCTCAAAATTCTAACAACATCAGTCAGTTTAAACTTTATCGACTACAGCTTGTTAACCATTGAATGTGAATTGCGATTCCACCAAGGAAAGTCTCATTGACAGCTCAGCAAAAAAAATGATTTAACATTCTGTAGTTACCTAAAACGGAAATTTCAAAAATTTATATTTTTCTGATGATGTTGCAGTTAAATGAAACATCATGACTCAGTAAAATTTTTTTGAAGTGTGAAAAAAGTGCTATGTATTCCATTATACAATAACTAACGATAATATATACAAAAATAACTCACCAATGTTTAATGATATTATTGTTTCACTACAGATATTCAGCAGTCGACTAGTCTGCAGCCGGTGGCATATAGGTATGTTAGCAAGTGCACACCCTAAGATGAATGAATTAATAAAGATAACTACATATTCCTTTACAACGAGAAGGATCAAAATCCTGTCTACTTATGGATGTGATATGAAGCTCCGAACGCTAAAGCTATCTCCTTGGCAAATTCACCTCTCTACAAGTGTGCTATCCTGTGGCATTGTGCTGGTCGCAAATTCGGTCCATGCAATCACTTGTGGGTGCCAGGGTGGGACAAGGTAAGCGGGGGGCCTGTACTGTTCAAAAGGGGGGTGTTGTGAGCAGACTCAAAACGATTCGAGTGCGCACATGTATATTTGGTGAGTAGCTCGCAGGTAGTGTAGCTGCCACCTACACTACCTGCACCCAGGATCCTAGTCCATCACAGAGGTCCGTCAATGCATCCAGTGCCATTTAGCAGCATTCGTTTGAACTTCACGCTAAAAATGCTTTCCTTCATGTGCTTCTAGATACAATTTGCCCGTGTGCCTTCTATACTACATTGGGAATAGTGTCAATAATTCTAAATTTCTATTGGACTAGATGAAATTCTTGGTGAAATGGTTGGAAAGCAAATTCCTGACATGTCAAATGTGAGGTGGAATTTTAAGTCGATTGAAACCGTTTATGTGCACAAAGATTCATTGTTGGAATGTTTGGAGAAGACTGAAAATAGCAGAAGACAAAGTAGTGCTATTGCTCAAGCAAGAGGATTACGTCTTGTGATTGAACAGCCAGTTTTTATGTTTTGGTTAAAAGTCCTCCATTGAGTAATGCCACACTTGAGTATACTCTACGATCAGCTACAGAGAAAATTGATAGACTCAGTGTCACCAAATGCAGCCATTAAGGATTTCAAATCTGCAGTAATTAATGTCAGGGAGAGCATTGACACTACATACTTCCAAAAACTCAGAGACAAAACATAAGAAAAGAGACATGAGGACACTTTCATCTCAAGAAACCTAACTGCAAAAGTGGTGTGTGATGTAATAATTAGTCAGGCTAAGGAGCAATTCTCTTTTACCGGCCATTTAATGCATTGGTCCTCTTCTCTTCTGAAAATTTCCCGAAATTCAACCAGGCATTCCCAGGGAAGTATTTGCATAGTTGGCACGATTCATACCCATTCATAGACCAAGTTCGTCAGCGGACTGAGCTTGAAATAATTTACATGCCCAAGCAGTGGTGTAGCTAGGAATACGCTTTGGGGGGGATGAAGGTACCTGCGGTGGAGACACCCTCCCCCCTAAACGTGGTAAAAAATTCTTACGTAGACAGATGGACGACGACAGGCTCACTGTTTTAGCGATTTTGTCAATTGAAAAAAGTTCCAGGATGGTATCGAAGGTTTCAATGACAAGGCGATAGACAATTTTGCTCATAAAAAGGAAAGGAGAATGAATTTTACCTAACGTCACTTGTAAAGGTGTGGTTAAAATATGTATTAGTTGTTTTCATTAGCATGGTTACATTATTTCTGTTCATGCAGTTTTAAGGGTAGAATGTACCATTAGTATATCTTGCATGCTATGTATACTATTAAGATGAATTATGATGTTCATGGATTAGAATTGACATAATATAAGTAAATCATCCTGTATCTGCTCTAATGCACACCGTGGATAAATTATAACCAGCCGCCACTGATTGCAGCCCACACAGTTTTTAGTTAAAATGTAAAAGTACATATGTATATGACACATTAGCTTAACAATGCACAAAAATGTTCATTTCACCATAGACTTCAGACTTCTAAAAAGATTTTAAATCCGTTTTAATCTGAATGGTAGGCTTCAGAGACTAGTTTACAGCAGTCAAATCAAATGTACTTGCAATTTTTATCCTGAGTGCCTAATTTTTTTTCAGAAATGCTTATTACTTCACAAGAGAAAGTAAGTTATGCCAATAATGTTTTATATTGATTTGAGTAGGTATTTATCAACGTAATTGCAAAAAGAGAAAAAAAGGTCAAACTAATGACAGACTACAGCAACTAACCATCAGTAGAAATCATCATTACACACTCATCAGAAAACGAGCTAAAGTGTTTGCTAGCACACCATATTTGCCCACTAAGAATAAATATTAGAAGAAATATTAAATAATATATGTATTCTTTTTTGACACATGGCACTCATATTTTTGCATGAAACTACACAAAAATGAGGACATTTTCTAATGTTGCATAGTTTAACTAATATCTGCTTTATTTACCAATTTTTTATATTTATCTTTCACCAAATTCAACAAAATTATGATCCAGAAATCATACCAATTTCTATCAAGCCCAACACGCTGATTAAGGCTTCGAAAGACTTACGTGAGTATCAATATTTTGCATTTAAAGTAACACAAAATAAAACTAACATGAAGCATTGTTAAAAGCAATAAAAATGATTGAATTAAGAAAAATTTTGCTGACAAATATCAAGTCAAAACAATAGACCCTTAAGAAAGTGTTTTGAAGGGACAGAGTTGTCCATGATATCGTCAACAAACAGTGAAATTGAATAAGACTGTGTACATGCCTCTTTAAAAGTCCCTTCACTATCAGGCTCGCAGTGCACTATTATAGCCTGGTCTTCATTAGATGGTATACTTCCAGAGGCAGGAACAATTCTAAAGCAACCAACCTTAAGTTCTGTTGGTCTGTAAAGAGACGACAACTTGTCTTTACCACAGCGAAGACAAAAGAAGCCACACTGTACCTAACAATTGATAAAGTATTCAACCAAGATCTCATGGGTCAGGGGTGGGCAAATAGCTGGTCACATTCAGCCCACTACAAATTTTTTGTGTTTCAGCAAGAGGATCAAAAAATCCATTGAACATAGATTACCTTCCCATGAACAACGAACAATTTGTCTCATACTTTCACCACTATGGCTATGTCAATACACAAACAATGTGCACATACTTGGTTCTCTGGTTGAACTGGCTAGTTTAAATTTTGACTCAGTAGATCAGATGTACCTCATGACCTCGAGTTAAACTATGAACCTTCTGAAAAGAAGTAGCAATCATGAAATTGGTTCCTAGACAATTTATTTATACATCAAAAACTCCCGAAATGGCCACGTATATTCAGTGGTCACCCCTGTTAATGGCCATTGTGCCATTCCCAATATGAGAAATATTTTTGAATACTTTAAAGAGATGTGCACAATGAGAAATAATGAACTTTAATAGAGCACAATGAGAAATATAAAGAGATGGGTCGGTTCCGGTTCCCTGTTCTCGGTTCTCCCAGTTCTTGCCTGTGGAATCGGTATCGAGAACCGATCGCATAAAGTTGGTATTTTGGGACTGGCTCGGAATGGTGGCGAGGATTTGAATTTTGTGCCCAAAGCCAAAATGGTCGGCAGCATATTCAAGGACAAAAAGTGAAAAAAAATTTAAAACCCATAAACATATTACTTTCCAATTGCATGGCATCCATGTTTTTTTTTTGTTGAGAGTTGCTGGCTAACATACAACATAACGCACATTTAAAGGTTTGTCAGTTTGTCCCTCTCGCCAACATTGTAGCATTTCCGTATCCCTGGCCGCTTCCAAACGAGCCAACGTTTTGCCTACCACTGTCCATGGCATGGCGCCATTCTTTCAACTTACCATTGATCTCTATGCATCTCATCAAACAAGTCGAATCGCGCCATTGACGGCACGGCGCCCATTTCAATCCGGCCCGGCGATGGGCCGTATATGGCATGAAATACATTCAATGCTACATTAAGACCGCTTTCAGACAGAACGACTGTTTGCCAGCCACCGTCCACGTGAAATTCAGGTAGCTTTCAGATGAGACGACTCTCAGCAACGCTGTGTGCCGTGCCGTGAACGGCAGCTGGCAGAAAATCGTTCAGTGTGAAAGTGGTCTTACAATTGAATCATGTACATATACAGTAATTCTTCGACATATGAGCAAGATACCTTCCGAGAACTTGTTTGTAAGTTGATAAACCTATGCAAGGCATCGAAAAGTGTTGTTATCCTGCAGAATGCAACACTGCGTTACACTTTTGTGTTAGCTCACGGCCGAATAGTTTATCCATGGAGTCGCTGTTCCAGCGTGTTGAGCTGTTTATTTTTTAGGGTTAAGGAACTGTGACAGTGAAGCATGTGAATAAGTTGTCAATTAAAGTAACAATTTAAGCTACATCGCAGAATACAGAATATATTTTGAACTGGCTCACGAGTTACAACAAATTAACGGATGTTGTCGCCAGATGCTGGGCGAGTTTCACTATTGATCCATTAGCACGGCCCTTTAAAATCAACATCAACCACTTCTGTTTTCAGTGAACGCCTGTTCAGTACTGCAGGCAATATTTCTATCAAAAAAATAATAGATCACACCTAGATAGGATAAATATGTTGAATTTTAAAAAATTAAAACCTGGAGAAAAAAGTAGTGGCTGATTGATGTAACTGACTTATTGTTCGATCATGCATTCTTTAACCCTTTCGAGACAGCGGATTTTTCGTCTTAGCATGACTGCTGTACTGAGCCCCAAGAGACTCTTCTTTCTCGTGGTACGGAGCATTTTTGGAGGGTATTTGTTAAGAAGGGTCTCACGGAACCTTTTTCAACCCCTCCACGCATTATCTCGGACTCCGAGAGTAGTTGTGCTCCCTTATTTCCGGGTTGATAACCATACCTGCGGCATTGGTTCGCAGTCAGTTTATGTATTGCTTATATGTATTTAGCAAATGGATAATTGTTGCTTGCACGTAAATTGCAAACTTTGAATTGAATTCCTCATTTTTTCTAAGCATTGTCAAATTTTAAGCAAAGTTCTGTGGTCAATATTAAAGCATTTAATGCAACAACAATTTCCATGTTGATGTTTATACATAACTCGAGATTTAAGTTAATATTTATCTTAGAATTTCGTTTAAAAATTGTGAATGCAGTTCAAAAGACCAAGAATTCAATTCTTAATCTATTTTTCTTGAGAAATGAACAAATTTTTATTTGGAGAACTGACTGGATAAACAATTGTATGACCGCTGTCCCTTACCGCTAAGAGGGGCTGTAAAAGACGAGGGGTCCGGATACCTGCTCCTGGATTCTGAGGGTAAATCCTACACCCCGTAGCGTTGGGTCCCGAGACAAAGATGACGTAAACCCGCGACCGTCCTAAAAGGGGAAGCTAGAAAACGTATATATACGCCTTTCGTTCTCCTGGCCAGGAAAATCTCACACGTAAATATACGGCCGTCGTCTCCCGGGTCAGGAAACGTCCACACGTATATATACGTGTTTAGTAGCAAAAAGGTTAAAAACATGTTATTTAAACTTTTTTGCTTGGCTTGTTCGGTCATACATTCTTTAACAACGTGTTACTTAAACTTTTTTTCTTAGTAAAAAAAATTATGGAGACGATCTTTTTTTTGCAGAGCTTTCCTGCTAATTCACATCTTTAGTGAAATTATTTTCATTCATTTCTTGTGGTTGCTCATTTAAATTTGCCATTAATTCAGGTAATAAGAGTTCATCCTTGGAACTGAGTATCAAGAACCGATTGGGGAAGAACCGTACCAATACTGAGAACCGAAAAAATTTAAGAACCGACTCATCCTTGGAAATATATATACATACATATTTTTGAAAACTAAAGATCTTACATTTAAATACTTTTGACTAATTAATTACCCTTTATTTTTCTGTTTGGGAGATGCACGAGGATTGGAATCTCTTTTGTTGCTAAATTTTCTGGCCTAAAGAGAAATGAAACAATTGGTCACGTCTAATTACTTAAGAAAATGTCGAATATGTACTTGAAATTAAAAACTATTCAAACACTACTCCACAACTGAGAATACCTCTACAATTTCTTCAGAAGAATCAGCAGGTGTCTTTGTGATGCTGAATGAAAATTCATATTCTCCTATATTACTGATGACAATGGTCAGGGTCTTCCGAGTGCCAGTTTTTACTACACCAAAATTTAGTTTAGACGAAGGCTTCAGATTATACCTAATATTTTTAAATAAAAAAAAGATTAGCATCACTAACAGTATTTTGTTAAGCACACAGCATACAAAACATAATCAGATTACACTGGCAGGTAAAATGTCCTTTAATTTTAATTTTTTCTCACAAGAGTATGATTTCAAAGACAAATAGAACATGAAAAATACATAAAAAATAAAATCTGAGAGCAGAATCCACCAAACAGAATAAAGAGCTATGAGATTTTTAAATGCTAGTCAGTTACATACAATGTTATTGTAAGTTATGAGAAGCTAATTAAATGCTGTCAATTACCTTAATTACAACCATGTAAAGAACTACTTTCTGCATGAAACCAAGTATACCAAAATCATTCACAGCAGGTACATAAGTGAAGAATAACTCATTAACACTGGTGATAATGCTCGCTCAAAAGGTATAATTGTATTTGTCGAAGAAAATCAAATATGCTCAGAATGCACTATTGATTTAAATACTGCTGACTGTTTATTGTTAAATATAAAACTTAGCTTTATAGAAATTAATGTTTTGAGTTTATATAGATATCTTAATTTCCCTGTATCAATATTTGTAAGTGACATTGAACCTATTCTGAAAAGTGTAAAAGGTAACTTAGTAGTAGTTGGAGACCTAAACATAAATATTCTTGTCTCTAATGGAGATTCAGAATCTTACAGTAATCTTATGTGCATGTATGGGCTAACGGGCCTCATTGTTGAACCAACGCGCATAACAAAATCGTCATCCACCTGTATTGACCATATTTTTGTGAGACCAGTAAATTCACATAAATACACTTGCATAAGTAACGTAATGCATATGGCCATAACTGACCATTCATTGACAACGATAAAAATTAGCCGTAAAAATCTGATCATAAGTTCGGGTACCGACAAACAAAAGAACGATCACAACCTACGTATTGATCAGTGTAAATTAAAAGGGCTAATTAATGCTACAAACTGGGCATCTGTATTGGCAGAAGAAGTTACTTCTACAGCGTGCTCCATGTTTATTGATACATTTCAGCATTGCATTAACTTATCCAGGTATTCAGTGAATTCTGATGCTAAACGTTCACCAATATTAAAACCATGGATGACCCAGGAACTTGTTAAAAAAGCTAAAAGAAAAGAACTACTATTCATTAAGACTAAATGCCACCCTAACAATGAAAGTTTGAGGAAACATTTCCTTAAATTTAGAAATAAATTACGAAAGGAAACTAAGATAGCCTTAAATCAGTACTATGTTAACAAGTTCCAAGTACTCAATTCAAATATAAAAGAAAAATGGAAGTTGTTAAATGAATTAACTGGAGAAGACAAAGCTGTCAAACAGGACCTGGAGCTAAATATTGATGGAGAATTAATAAATGATCCCTCTACTCTAGCACATGAATTTAACAAATATTTTATGAGTGTTTTTGATTCTGCTCAATTATTCCACGATACTCGTCATAACATACACTTAAAAAACCCTAGTGCATATAATAACGTGTTGAACTCTTTCTTCGTTGAACCAGTGACAGCTTATGAAATAACTACAATCGTAAATGCCCTTCTTTTAGGAAAAACTCCAGGGATAGATGAAATAGACTGCTGCACATTGAAAAGTGTAATCACAAATATAGCACCTGTTTTTGCCCATATCTGCAATTTGAGCTTCGAGAAAGGTGAATTTCCTAATCCATTGAAAAAGGCAGTAGTCATTCCAGTATTTAAAAAAGGGGAACGGCTCAATATTGAAAACTCGCACGCTCCGCGCGCTCGTTAAGGGGCTCCGCCCCTTAAAAACCCCGGTTCCGGCTTCGCCGTCTACATTTGTGGTCGCTCGAAGACTTTTAAAGTTCGAATAATCTCACCTCAGCTAGGGGCCGGCTACGCCGGCCAAGGGGTAGGGAGGCGCCCCACTCATTCCTCGAAACGGCTTCGCCGTTCCTCGCTGAAGGGCGGCTTCGCCGCCCAGGGGTTGAATGTGAGTTGAGATGGGGGACACTACAGCGGCTGCGCCGCTTGAACACCGGGGCGGCTTCGCCGCCTTGGGGTTGAGGAGCCCCCCGCGGCTGCTCCGCTTAGTCCTCATTAATGCTCTTCTCCACCGAGAGGGGTGCCCAGGGGGATTCGGGGGTTTTAATGTGTTATGCATGCGGTCACTAATCGTCCACAGTGATCACGTAGCGATGATTGTAAAGGGTAGTGCAATGCGGAGTGATAGTAGCGACAAGTACCCATAGAAGAAGACTTAATGGCAAGTTTTTCATTTTTTGCGGGGGGTTCCAACGGAATACCGGGGGTTTTATACTTGTGTTAAACCAGTGGTCACAAATCGTTCTCATAAATTCCGTGCCGATATGTCCTAGGGGTCCGGAACAGTGGTCTGACGATTCTTTTACCTAGAGCGGCGATTTATTTTGGGAGGTTTCACGGGGTTATCGGGGGTTTTAATAGGTGGTAGGGGCACCGGTTAAATTGTGACGAAAACTATTCGGAAAGGCGATTTAAAAATTTTTTTTTTCGGCGATGTTCCAGGAGGTGATCGGGGGTTTTCTGGTATTTTTCCTGTATGGTTTACGGTGGCTTGCTCTCACCAAATATTCCGGATCTAGAGCTCAGAGGGGACGGGTAGTGCGGCGTAATGTTTTCGAGAAGTTCCCCAATAGGAGGCTAAATGACACATTTTACATTTGGGGGGGGATTTCAGGGGGATACCGGGGGTTTTAAAGTGTGTACTCCTGGCGGTCACCATCCGTTCACATAAGTTCCGTGGGGATGAGTCGTTGGGGGCGGTGGAATAGTCACGAAAAGTACCCAAAAAGTAGACTTATACGCAAAATTTTATTTTTTGGGGGTGGGGGGTGTATGTGGGTTTACAGGGGGTTTATAGTTTTTACTGCCAGCGGTCATCAATCGTCCACATCAATTCCGTAGCGATGAGTGGTAAGGATTGGAAAAGCGGCGGAATTGGGACGAAGAGTACCCGAAAAGGCTACTTATATGGAAATTTTAATTTTTTAAGGGGTTTCAGGGGGTTTAAAGATGACGATACTATATGGTGACATTAATTTACTGTCATGTCTAAAAGAAGTGTGCCCTATGACAACCATATTTCGAGAGTAATACAATAAAAATGCAAACCAGTCCCTGAAAAAAGTGAGTAGTGTCCGCCATTTTTAATTTTTCGCGGTTAAATACATTGAATTATTTATCAAATGTTTATGTTTTCTGAAAGACAATGCATAGTTGTATGTAACTACAAAGTTTGAAAGAAATCGGTTAGGTTGAAATAGACAAAATGTTGTGTTGATCTTTTAGAAATCGTAATTTTCGGTGATTTTCGGAATATTTTAATTTTTTTCTCAGTAACCAAGGACGATGAAAAAGAATTGTTAACATAATTTCGTAAACGATGTTATGACCATATATAATAATCATTTTCGTTATCTTACACCTGAAATTAAGTCGAGGGGAGCGGAAGTTATGAAAATATTTTCGAAAAACCACTTTTTGGACGCCATTTTGGCTGCAATTTTCTTAAAATGAAACTAAGAGCATTACACAGTCACATGGCCACGTTTATCAGCTTTTAAAAAATGCATTATTGATTCGGGTGGCACGCACGGTTCCCGCGCAGTAAAATAAAAACCGAAAGACGGTCCCCGGAAAAGGCGCGATTTCGGCCATTTTGTCGACCTAGCAACGACACGTGGCGGAAACTTCCGGTTTTCGGATTTTTCCTCCGGATCATTTCGGGATCCCCGCACGCCTGCCAAATTTCAGCTCTCCAGCACTTCTGGAATTGGCCAGGAATTTGTATCCATGAGTCAGTCAGTCACCACGCCGGCTGTATATAGATAGGATTATAGGCCTATTTCACTACTTTCCATACTATCTAAAATAGTTGAGAAGTTGATGAAAAAAAGACTCCTTAGCTATCTCCATAAAGTAAAATTCTTTAGTGTTAATCAGTTTGGTTTTTTAAGTGGTAAAAGTACTGAACACGCATTAATGAATTATATGACTGATGTTTTTGAAGGTATTAATGCCAAGAAACGAGTTGGGACTATTTTTATTGACATCAAAAAAGCATTCGATTCATTAGACCACAAAATACTGTTACAGAAATTAGAAATGGCTGGCGTAAGAGGTATAGCTCTTAACTGGTTTCGGAGCTACTTAACTAATCGTTCACAATGTGTAAAGGTAAAAAACTCGTTTAGTGCCTTTAGCAGTATCAATACTGGTGTACCTCAGGGTTCTGTATTGGGCCCTATTCTCTTCTTAACTTATATTAATGATTTATGTAACCTTGAATTAAATGGTAAGATAACAACTTTTGCAGATGATGTGGCCTTAAATTATGTGTATTCTACTTGGGATGAAGTTGTTAATGCCATGCAGCATGACTTATCCTGTCTACGACACTGGTTTCAATATAACGGCTTGGAACTAAGCGAAAGAAAAACACAATGTATGTTTTATGATATTTGTGACTATTATAATCTTGATGTCAAATTACAGTATCACACCTTAGACTGTTCAATGCACTCTTGTACTTGCCCTGTTATTAAAATGACAAAAGAAGTGAAGTATCTGGGAGTAACATTAGATTATCGCCTGAAATGGGATAAGCAAATCGCAAATGTAAGTGCTGTTTTAAAGCGTAGTCTCACCAAATTTTATTTTATCCGTAATAAATGCCCTCTCTTTGCCCGAAAAATGATTTACCATGCTTTGGTACACTCCAAGTTGGATTATGGGCTTACTTGTTGGGGTGGAGCTTATTTTAACACCTTAAAATCAGCCTACTTCGTGCAGAAAAAAATTGTTAGACTATTATTACTTAAAAAGCGTTACGAACATTCCCGTCCTTTATTCATTGAACTTAACATACTCCCGCTAAGATATATGTATTGTTATAAAGTGTTAAAAATTTTTTTTTGCGTAGTGGATATAGCCCAAAAATTTTTGGGAGCTATGTGCTGTTTAATTCTCGCAGAGGTTTCTCGATCCCTATGCACAAGCCTAATTTAACGATGTATAAAAGGAGTTTTTTGTATATGGGACCAAAATTGTATAATATGCTACCAAATACAATTAAAGAGACAAATTGTTTTGGTAAATACAAAAGGTTGATACAGAAATGGATAATGACTTTTGAAGACATCGAAAAGCTATGGTAAAGGATCGGTATATTGCAGAAAATACCCTAGGCATCATATGTGTTGTACATTATAAGTTGTATCTCATCTTAAGGTCAGCTCTGTTATTATATTATTACGCACATGTTTTTTTTTTTTTTCTCAAGGTATTGTGTATTTTGGTTGTGTGTGTTATCATTTCCGCAATTTATGAAAATTGAAGTTAGCCCAAACACAGGCTTATTGCCTTATGGGCTACCTTACTTCCTTGAATGGATGTAATAGTCTGTAAAAAATATGTATGCATGGAAGAATAAATTATTATTATATTATTATTATTATTATTATTATTATAAGCAGGAAGAGAGTGCTAGAAAGCTCTGATCACTAAAAAGCCAAAAGGAGCCATATCTAAATTAACCATCTTTGACCCCTTCAGAAGGGGTAAGGGGAGATGGGAAGTAACTCATGTGTTTCCGCAAGAACTCAGAAGCGAGTGAATATGCTGCATGAAACCTGAGATTTAGCCAAGACAATACTTATTCCATCAAACTAATTGATGGGATGCTTTTTATGAGTCCAGGCCATGCTTAGCCAGTTTCTAAATAAGTCTACAGGGTGCATTCCAGCCTTTCACTGCATTAAATTCTTACCCGAACATTGAAACTTGCATTGGCACTAATTGTGAGGAGCTTTCTATCTTAGACTCCATTGATGCCACAGATTCCAACTTTTCTAGTAGAATTTCTCAGAGGCAGAGGTTTCGTAAGAGAGAGAGAGAGAGAGAGAATTGTCCAGCATAGTTCATGAGTTCAGCACCCTCAACCCCACAGTGCTGCCCATAGGCGCTCCCACCGCACAGGCCCCTAACAAGTGAATCAGGGTCAGACTGCTTCCTTAGCCCCTTACCCCTCCTTTTCAAGTAACCCTTTACCTACACATCACTCATCATTAAAGGTATGCTTGCTCACTCTCTTTCTTCAAACTTTCTTTACCTACCTCCACCAGCCAGCCTACTAGCAAAGAAACCAGATAGTTTCAAAAGAAGTGACCTTTTTAATAAAAGTTTGTGGAATAGTACTGGGTTTTGTTTCACCATGAACTTTTTAATTTAGTTAATCATTTTTACACCCAAATAGGTTCTCTTAATTGGCTAAGACAATTGATACTTGACTCCAGTGTCAGAGCCTCCCAGAGGGAGAAAAGAAGGCTGTAATACCAGGGCCTTCGAAAAAATATTATCAGCATTCTCGAAGGTGAAAGAAAAAAACAGTAATATATTAAGCCTCCAAATACCAATGGACAGCCAAGACTCACATGTAGTATTTAACAGCCAAAGGCAGTTAAGAATATAAAAAACTCATTTGTAAAAATATTCAAATTAGGATTCAAGACACAAAAAGTTGTTGAAAAAATGGAAGGAACTGTGGAAGAAAATTAGAAGTAATGGATGACAAAGGATGTGATAAAGTGCTACCACAAAAATATCATGGACAAGTGGTTTACAATATCAACTAATATTGCAGTTAGTATTGCAGTACTAGTATACATACTATGAATATTCTTGTAGGTCTTAAAGCAAAATAAACATTTTTCAGACCAAATGGAATTTTATACACACAAAATGCTATCAGCACTTAATACGTTTATGTATTGTTCAGCAAAGAATTGAACTAATATAGAAAATAAAAGTTTTAAACTTACTTTGAATAAACAGCCTTCAGTGTGACATGGATAGGTATATTGGCAACCACTTGGTTTTCAACTTGATAAACATTAGGATCAATTAGCCTACACTTCAAAATAGGCAAGTGTTCTATGTTTGCTTCAACAGTGGAGAAGCATTTTATCTAGGTAAGATTACAAAGAAAATTGTTCCATTTAATTAAATGCCTAACTTGAAAAAAACAGGTAGAAAATTAGATGGAGTAGTTGTAAAATAGCATTAGTTTTAAATAAAAAAATTATATAGCTTAATTTTCTACACCTAAATCTTAATAAATTTATGAATTTCTCCAGTGACTATAGCAATTTTTTTTGTATTTTTATCGTTAGTTATCAATTTTCTTCTAATAATATATGATTCAAGCTCTACCAATAAATTTAACAATTGTTCAGTCTAATAGTGAGCGGACTTGATAACACTTCACCTTCATGGGCACAAATGAGCAACTGCATCTGAAGTTGTCACAGAAGGCCATCATATTAGGTCCTTGTAGGTTCGAAGATTTTCGCGGCGTTGGTTTGATGAACTTTCCATTCTATTCGGGTTTCTTCACCGCGTTTGTTGTATTTTGAAGACAACAGTTTCGCCGAAATTACACTCGGCGTCTTCAGGTCGAAGGTAAAATTCTGGAAAAATTTTTTCGCCTTTTATAGGCATAAAATTTTTCGCCTTATATAGGCGGCGGCGGCTGCTGATCCGCTGCTGCTCTCTCATTGGCCGGTTGTCCATCTCTCATTGTTGGTGGTCGGAGAATCCTCTTCCATGCAGTATGCAAGCTGTAGCCTTGATCTCGGTTGAAATTTGCGGGCGTTTTCGCTATCTCAATAGCCTCTCTGATCAAGCGAGGGAAGTATTTATTCTCTTTAGCTATTATCCTGGCGTCTTCAAAGAGGATGTTATGCCCAGGTGCACTCCAAGCATGCTCAGATATGGCTGAGAGTTGGTGCTGCTTGTTTTTCGTAGCCCTCCGATGTTCCTGCAATCGGACTTTCAATGATCTGCAGGTCTCGCCAATATAATATTTGCCACATGAACAAGGCACTCGATATATACCCTCATAAAGGTCCACTGGGAGTTTGTCCTTTGCTCCGGGTAGCATGTCAGATATCTTTGCCACGCAATTGAAACGTGTAATTACGTTTTGTTTCCTGAGCATTCTGGCAATCTTTTCTGATGTGCCCGCCACAAATGGAATTGTGGCGTATGCTTCCGGCTCAGGCCGGCTCTCTTCCTCAGAGGTCCTTTTTGGGGCTGCGTCTTTGTTCTCCTGCTCCACAAATCTCCTATTCAACATGCTACTGCTGTAGCCATTCCTTACCAGCACTTCAATGAGATGCTTCTTCTCCGCAGATAGCGACTCGGTGTCTGAGATGGCATAGGCACGATGTATTAATGTTGCCACCAAGGAGATTTTTTGCACTGGGTGGTGGTGCGAAGAAGCGTTCAGATAGCGGTCAGTATGCGTCTTCTTTCTGTGAACGGCATGTCCTAGGAGCCCATTTCTTTTCCTTTTTACCAAAACATCCAGGAAGGGAATTTGACCATCATGTTCCATTTCCATTGTGAATTTGATGGCGTGGTGCTGCGAGTTGAGATGCTGTAGGAATTTCTGCAATTCTTCGGCGCCATGGGGCCAAATGATGAACGAAACGATGATGATGAAATGATGATGATTTTCTTATGGAATGGGGAATTTTACGAACAAACAGAGGGGGCAGCTATGGGGTCTCCACTATCTCCAGTTGTAGCGAACCTTTTCATGGAGGATTTCGAAGAAAAGGCCATCGCGTCGTACGAAAAGAAACCATCGCTCTGGCTGAGATACGTTGACGACACGTTCATCATTTGGCCCCATGGCGCCGAAGAATTGCAGAAATTCCTACAGCATCTCAACTCGCAGCACCACGCCATCAAATTCACAATGGAAATGGAACATGATGGTCAAATTCCCTTCCTGGATGTTTTGGTAAAAAGGAAAAGAAATGGGCTCCTAGGACATGCCGTTCACAGAAAGAAGACGCATACTGACCGCTATCTGAACGCTTCTTCGCACCACCACCCAGTGCAAAAAATCTCCTTGGTGGCAACATTAATACATCGTGCCTATGCCATCTCAGACACCGAGTCGCTATCTGCGGAGAAGAAGCATCTCATTGAAGTGCTGGTAAGGAATGGCTACAGCAGTAGCATGTTGAATAGGAGATTTGTGGAGCAGGAGAACAAAGACGCAGCCCCAAAAAGGACCTCTGAGGAAGAGAGCCGGCCTGAGCCGGAAGCATACGCCACAATTCCATTTGTGGCGGGCACATCAGAAAAGATTGCCAGAATGCTCAGGAAACAAAACGTAATTACACGTTTCAATTGCGTGGCAAAGATATCTGACATGCTACCCGGAGCAAAGGACAAACTCCCAGTGGACCTTTATGAGGGTATATATCGAGTGCCTTGTTCATGTGGCAAATATTATATTGGCGAGACCTGCAGATCATTGAAAGTCCGATTGCAGGAACATCGGAGGGCTACGAAAAACAAGCAGCACCAACTCTCAGCCATATCTGAGCATGCTTGGAGTGCACCTGGGCATAACATCCTCTTTGAAGACGCCAGGATAATAGCTAAAGAGAATAAATACTTCCCTCGCTTGATCAGAGAGGCTATTGAGATAGCGAAAACGCCCGCAAATTTCAACCGAGATCAAGGCTACAGCTTGCATACTGCATGGAAGAGGATTCTCCGACCACCAACAATGAGAGATGGACAACCGGCCAATGAGAGAGCAGCAGCGGATCAGCAGCCGCCGCCGCCTATATAAGGCGAAAAATTTTATGCCTATAAAAGGCGAAAAAATTTTTCCAGAATTTTACCTTCGACCTGAAGACGCCGAGTGTAATTTCGGCGAAACTGTTGTCTTCAAAATACAACAAACGCGGTGAAGAAACCCGAATAGAATGGAAAGTTCATATTAGGTCCTTGTTTGGTTCATGAGGGAAACATCAATAAAAAGGTATTGCTAATAATTATAATAATTGATATTGAATGTGAACAACATTTGGTGCAAGGAACATACACAGCAGAATTCCATGTGATGATTATAAATAGCAAACGTTTCAAATTTTATATTGAAGCACTTACTAATGATGAACACGGGAGACATTAGCAACTAATTGTGAAATGGTTATGTGCAAATTCTTCTCAATAATGGGAATATTGTGATGGAGGTGAGGTTGACATAACTATTTAAACAATTTAAAACCCATTCAAATTCAAGACTCTCAGCGGGAAAGTTAACATTTATCACTGTTTATCAATTGTTTTAAAGTTAACATTCATCAATTGTTTTAGTATCTGATAACCACAATCTTTGGTGTAGACACCTACGACAAAAACAATGGAGTTTCACCCCTGTAAATTAGGCTCTCCTTGCTCAATAACGCTAAGTATCTCCAAGTGAAGTTCGACAAGGTCAAATGTTGTGCAATGAAAATGATATCTTATATGGTTTGTATACTAATGAAACTACACCATAAAAGTCACCTGTAGTTCATTGTTAAAACAATTGTGACAACCTAAGGATATTTCTTCAACCTAACCCATATGCTCTCTCTCCTTGGCAGCCATATATCATCCCACATGGTGATCTTTCTACTGGTCCACTTGTTAAATATACAATGATACTGAACTAGTAACTGAAGTATCATGTTCAACACAATATGATGGAAAAAAATACAAACTGAAAATTTCACTGGGTAAGAAAATATATTGCCTCCTCCGTGTTATCATCAGGCAAATTTACAGAGATACCATTCAGGAGTTTATTGGAAGGCTGGTGGAAAGAGGCTAGGGTAGCTTAGATCAGGGAATGGAAAGACAAGGAGCATGGGGGAAGGATGTGATTATGTGTTGGAAAATTCTGCTGTGCCCATGAGCATCACTATCAGTTGCCGGCTTTCCTGGTGTCATCACCACCACCTGGCAACCATTCCAAGGGTCTCTGTTACTGATCCTTTCAGGAAAGTCCAGTGTCTCCAGTGGAAAAAAGGTTCCATTCTCTGATCGCCTATATCTCCTGTTCAGGTCAGGCCATGTTAGCCAGGTAGAGATAACAACACCAGGAAAGCTAGTAACCTACAGTGGCACCCACGGATGCAGCAGAATTTTCTGATACAGATTCGCATCTTTCCCCCATTCTTGAGCCTAATCCCTCCCCTTATCTTTTCAGAAGCCACCCAATAAACTCCTCCATACCCCTGCTATACCCCCCTGCTCTCATTCAAGTAGTTTGCATTGAAACCAAGAGGAACATATAAATTGGACAAAATCTCCAAAAAGTTGCCTGTTTTATAACACAACATGTTAAAAATGCTGTTGCAATAAATTTTCTTTCCAAACAAAAGTTGAAAAGTTTTATGTATCTTTTTTCCATCATGGATAAATTCCACAAAACAAACCCCGAAACTGTTCATTTTCTTCAACATATTCAATTTTGAACGCATTCCAAATGACTTACATAAACAATTGCAGAGTTGTTTCTTCCACCAGCTTCCAGTGTTCCCGTTCTAGGTTCTACAGAGAGTACTTGACTCAGTTCATAACCCAAGGACAGCATTTTGACCTCATCCTCCAGAATCCTATATTTTTAAGTAGATATTTGAGACAAAAGATTGATAGAGATAAAAAGAAGTGAAGTATGCAAAAGGGTGTGATTATAATTGTAATTGTATGCATATCAAAAAGATAAATAAGATATGATTTGCACTACTTGTCATCACTGAACAATAGAGGTAAGTGCCCATTATTCTAGTCTCAACCCTATAATGGCAAATAACAGTTTTTTTAAAGAAAATTATGAAGTTCTACAAAGCGTTGGCATTCAGCTCATTACAGTTGTGAATGGAATGAATGATGCAAAGTCATAGACATCTTACTTTCTGGCATGAAAACAATTAATTTAAATGGAGAATTATCTCCGTCTAATGGTACCTGACAGACACAGAGCAATTTTCTTTGATTGTAAGGACAGTACAGTAGTTTCACTAGCAAATGGCTACAATTACAGCTTATTACCAAACAGTTACAAGGGTTGATGAAATATTACTTGCATTGGGTGCATGTTAAGTATGAATGATGAAAAGTAACAGTAATGAAATGCTTATCTCATGAAAAAATTCATATAACATTTCTTCACTACAAGATAAACTACCGAATTTCTGATTTGTTGAAAATCAAATACAAACTGGTGATATTCATTCACTTACACAAAGTTTACACTTAGCTTGCCACGGTTAACCAAGATGATTAGCATGCATCTTTCAGTTTCAGCTTTCATTAAACCAAAGTCGAGGTGATTGGGCTCTATTCTTTCATCCTCCAATGGCTTTGCAAATGCAGCAGTGTTCTTGTCACAGTACCCAAAGTTTAATTCAACATTAACGTCATATGCTTCCCCTGATATGCTAACTGTTTCTGAGAGCAATGGATCAGTGTCTCCCTTTCTAACAAACAGCTAAAAATTAAGTTTTGAATGAGAATACAACATTCAGACAATTGACAGTAGACATTTAAAATATTTATTCTTGAAATTAACTACTAAGTCAATGTAATTTAATTTTATTTAGAATATGGCTCCCAACCTCTACTTTCAGTGGCTTCTTTGTCACCAGCTGGACATTTTTTGGAGCAAATTCAATTTCTATTTCAGAAGTTGAAAAAACATCTAACAGCCCGTCGACTGGCCTGGCAATGAATTCTTCACCTTCAATAAAATCACTTGATGTAATGCACCAATACAGGGATGTAGCACAAAGGTTTTTTAATGACAAGTTGAGCCAATGCTTGCGAAAAATCAGCACCTGTCCAAAATTTAATTGCTTTGGTAGCAATTGAACTTTTACGTTATAGCCCACTGAAGTAAGCTGAAACCAAGCATAATAAAAACTTTCATAAGAAACCGTGATTAAAAATGCAGATAACAATATTATGTATTTTACTTTCAGCATTAAAATAAAGAAAGGAAGATGTTACCTGAAGGCTAATAACTTCAGGGTTGTCATTCATTTCACAAACTAAAAGTTCTTGAACTTTATGGGGGTGCTTTGGAGATGCAGTGACATAAATACTCCCAGATTCATTTGCCTGATTTAATTAAGAAAAAAATGTCACTTTGAAAACTCATGAAATCTGAGAACATGATGTAAAAATATACGCACAGTTGCACGAGCATCTCAATAGATCTGCTAACTTATAATAAACCTGGATTTAATACCTCAAGGTCCAATTCAT
Organism: Ischnura elegans; assembly: GCF_921293095.1. Taxonomy (NCBI): domain Eukaryota; kingdom Metazoa; phylum Arthropoda; class Insecta; order Odonata; family Coenagrionidae; genus Ischnura; species Ischnura elegans. Next base: position 107,211,885 of record NC_060248.1, read on the forward strand.
CTTTATCCAAGACAAAGTTTCCCTGATTTGGCTGAAGGGTGAACTTTGCTTTCACATGAACATGACTAATGTTTAGAAAATTAAGCTTGGAAACAGCACACACATTCAACTTTTTCTCCGCAGGCAACAATCCAAAGTCAAGAGCTTGAATATTATGAAAATAAGTCGGAGAGTACAAAGCATGAGGGGATGTGGGCTTTTCTGGAGAACACTAGGAAGAAAAAATAGAGAGAAAACAATAAGAATAAGAAGTGAAGCAGAAAAGACACATGAAAAAAGAGGTAAATCAAGAGCACATAGGAGATTCGTAATAAACATCAAGAAAAGATGAAAATTTTTAAATATCTAGGTACATGCACTTAACAGGGGCTTGTCTGAAAGGAGGAAAATATGCCATTACTTTGCCAGTAAACACATAGAGCTTGAGGCACTTATTGATTTTCCAAACCTTCTATAATGGCTAGGTTCTTTTCCCACACACTATTTTGCTCTCAAATACCATACCCAAACAGCAATCTAGATGCTATTGAAATAATTTTCCTTGGCGGACAACCAGGCTGCAAAAGCCTTTTGGAGATAAATGTTAAATAAAATGCTCCAAAAGCCATAACAAGTTACATTTATCCATTTTACACTGACCCAGAATTTGCTGCGATGGTTTGCAAAATGGAAAGGACTGCAGGGACCAAACACAGCCTCTCAACTGGTAAGCCTTTGCACTCACACCCACACGCCAAGCTGAAACTGCCACGAGAATAAGCTCAAGAAGAGTGGGTCAAGATGAATAAAAGTGAAGTGAGAAGCTTACACTTACAGTTTTACACCGACCCGGAATTGCTGCAATCGTCTGCGAAGATGGATTTCCATTTCTTCAATGATCACTAACAGTTTCCCACCCCTCCCCCTCCCCCCCTTCCCTCACCGCTGGTTGACCACTAACTTCACTGCCCAGCAATGCATTTCCCACCCCACTTCCTACCCCAAATTCCTTTCAATTATTTATTCTGGTGATGACCCACTTAACTATCACTTCAGCCTTGTGTTGTCGTGAAGATTTATTTTCCGCGTTGAAAAGGGCCTCGAGGAGGCCGAAATAGCACTATATGCATATCACTTTCCCATTATACATCTTGACCCGCTCTCCTTGAGCTTTTTCTCCTGGTATTTTGTGTGTTTTTGTGACTATGTGTGAGTGAGTGAGTGCCAAGGCTGGTCGGTTGAGAGGCTGTGTGTGATCCCTGCAGTCCTTTTCCATCTTCGCAAACCATTGCAGCAATTCCAGGTTGATGTAAAACTGTAAGTGTACACTTCTCACTCACTTTTATACATCTTGACCCGCTCTTCTTGAGCTTATTCTTCCTGCAGTTTCAGCTTGGCGTGTGGGTGTGAGTGCAAAGGCTTACCGGTTGAGAGGCTGTGTTTGGTCCCTGCAGTCCTTTCCATTTCGCAAACCATCGCAGCAAATTCTGGGTCAGTGTAAAACGGATAAGTGTGACTTGTTATGGCTTTTAGAGCATTTTATTTAACATTAACCTGTCAAGGCCGTAGAGCTAAGCTTGGAGGTTTGGAGAAAGACTATGGTAAGGATGTCTCACAAGTGCTGGGGCAACACTCTATCAGAATAGATAGTGTTGCCCCAGCACTTGGTATATACTCATTTTCACGATCACCTCGGTATATAGGTACTCATTTTCGATTCTACTTTTTGGTATAGAATCGAAGAATTAAGGAATCAAATCAACCCATTATTAATTACTTGTATTAGTAAAACTGTGGATTGATGTTATTCAAGAGCACACAAACCTTGGAAAAAATAACTTCAGGGTTTGAGTCAAGCTGGGGCACATCACTAATACCACTTATGTTGACACAATATTTCTTCTGCCACCCAGAAAGCTCAACAGTAAGGGAGCTTTTATGAACACCTTTTTCCATAGGAGAGTAACATATGTTATATCCCACTGACTCTCCAGGACCAAGCACAATGCGTTCTGAAAGAAGGAATTAAACATTAAGGGTTAACGGGTTTTAGAGCTACTCCACGGAGAACCACCATTATTACCACCCACATGAGTTAATGTATGGTCTTTAAATTGGATCTTTTGATTTTTCAAATTATGATTTATGATACTTCATAACATACTGAAAGTAATTGTTGCCACTAATGCTTTCAGCGATGCTATACCTGACGCTTACATTAATAACAACAGAGCATGTTCTACATGTATTTAAAAAAAGCTTAAACACATGGTGCATTATTTTCAGTCCAGAGGTGTTAGACATTACAAATATCCCATGTACATTTCCCTTTTAATGCAGTAATAAAAATACTACAGAAGATGAGAATGTTGTCCAAATTTCCCTCCTACTGGTACTGTAGAAAATACCTTAACTCCTTTTTCGAACTGCGGTAAAAGTGGCACTGCTCAATACATTGCAATACTTTTGGACTCGACTGTGCAACTTAGCGTATTCATCACCCAGATATTGTTTTTGAAATTCCTGTCATTGCAAAGGAGAAGGATGGATGTCCACAGGCTACCACAAGAAATTTTTAATTCACGGTTTCTGAGTCACAGAAATATAATGAGATAATCGGCTTGTCACAACGTTTTTGAGGGCCTAAAGCCAGTTAGCAAATACTTTCTTCATAAAACTGATCTACAAATCTAGTGCATTCATCTTTGCACAAATCATTCCTAAAAACAGATCTGTTCTTTAAGAGTTCGGTCCTAAGCAAAACAATTGGCGGAAAAACCAGAGTCTGCAGAGCAGAGCAGAGAGTAAATTTTCCGTGTGTGAACACAACATTTTTATTTTGTGAAACAAGTCCACATTTTTGCAGCTGAAAACTATTTATATTTACTCCCAGCCACGCCCCCAATCTGAAAATAACATAAAAAAATAACCAAATTCCCATTAATTCTGAAATAAAATATGCATGCCAAGGGTGTTGGCCTTCTATACCTGATATTATGAAATGAGTGATAGGAGAAGACTAATTCTTAATGACTGAAAGTGGTTCGGTGGCTTTAGAGTACATGAGTAAATAAAAACGGAAGATTCAAAGGCATAGTTTTTTCATGTCTGTGAGTCTTGCAAGGAACACCACAGATAAATAGAAACATGGCAAAAAACCAGGGTGAAGTTGGGTAAATGCGTGGTTAAAATTTTTTCATGTAACTATTTATTTAAAACATTGATTCAACCCTCATGATATCAGGAAATGTACAGCATTTTGCCCATTTTCACTTCCCACAGGCGGTGAAATTTTTGGCAACTGCATTGAACCTGAAGCTGAAAAGAATTGTGATGATCATAAGGATGATGAGTATAACTACTCTTTTCAATGCCTGGCTTAGGTTTTTCAAGCTATGAACAAGGTGTTGGAACACATTTTGTTTGCATGTCAAGGGCTTGATTTACTTTGAATTCAATGGCACCAAGATATAATGCAAGGCAAACTATCTAACATACATCCATTAAAGGTACTGGAAGAAAAAGATAGGAAAATGGGTTGAATTTTACGGTGAAATGAGCTTAGAAACTTAGTGGATCAAACTTGAAGTACCTTGCAAGGTACTCATGACACTGCTTCTCTTAGAATTCTCATTTTCAGCGCCAACGTATTGATCTTGGTCAGCAATATCCTTCGGTGGTTCTTCTTCATTTATTTCACCATTTCTTAAGCTACTTTTTTCCACAGGTAACCCCTGCAACAATTAAAATAAAATTTATCTCAGGACAAATCTCACCGATCCAGAAAACAAGCACTGCTGAATAAAATTGGTATCTTTAACACATACATAATGCATCAGTTTTCTCAAAATTCCAGTCACAAGTGTGCTTTCCTCAATAAAATCAATAATAAGACCATCAATATATAAAATTACAAAGTCTATAAGAAATCAAATTCAATTAAGTGATTTTGGTCCTTCTAGTTTGCCTCTCTCAAACTCGCATGTGCACCACGTCTAGTAATGCTTAGCATTTACTGAAGATGACGGATGATGATAGAAGGATGAAGGAGGCAGGATCATTCCCAGCAAGCACAGTAAAAACTATTGACATAAATACAAAAGCAATATTAGAGTAATTTTTATTGCAATATTACAACAATTTTTGCAAGTTTTAATTGACGGATAAATGACAGCAACGAGTTTCTATTTTCCCAATCAAAATAATCATCCACTAATATCTTTTATGAAAACCAAAAGCCAATTTCAAAATTACGGATAAAAAGATACGCACAGCACTTTTTTGGTAGGTAGTGAAGAACTTAATGATGAGGTGAATGTATGTCATTTTAATATGAATTGCATTTTCAATTTTTTGAGTGCAGGAGGAATTGAAGCCAATTGGCTTTAGCCATGTTGTAAACCATCATGCAAGCATGATGCTTGTTTTATACGTACCGTCGTGCATTAAGGAATCGGTAAGGAATCGAAGGAAGTCGGGAGAATAGTATGCAATACAAATTTAATTATTTTGAGTTGTAAAAATTCATGTACAGTATTCCATGGCACCACTAATATTAGTTGTACTATGAAGAAAATATTGCACTGTAGTTGAATCTTCAGAGGATGAATGTGAATTGGTGGGTACTTTCATCAAAATATATAATTATTTTTAATTATTGTGGCGGAGGTCTTAGTTTTGAGCGCCACCACAAAGGACAGCCACCTGGCTGAGGTCGTTGCCGTGGGACCCTGCCGATGCCACCAGGGTACGTAAAGGCTAGTGCCAGGAAGACGCTCAAAGAAAGGCAACACAGGACTACCCCGCATGAAAGATGAGTGTACACTGAGATACACATCTGTATCATTCATCAACAGAATAAACGTGGTCGAATTTACTTTCGTGTAATTTATTGAAGTGAGGTTTAGTTCCGAATTATGTATCCGTACCCCTTCAATTATGTACAAAAGGAATTACAAACAGGCAGGGTTCTCTCCAGGATCCATTGATATTCTGGTTGAAGTCATACGATGATAGCACCTCTAGCACCGTTTAAAGTGGGTGGGCTAGTATTTGAACGTACTTAAAGGTAGCTCCTCCACTACCTATTTTTTCCTCTGCAATTGACGAATGTTGCACTAAAATTGATGGTATTTAGCTGGGTCCTAGAGTTGATTTGCCAGCAATACGTCAAAGTTTACCCCATGATTTAACATCATTTTTGCCATCAATAAAGCAGCAAAAGACTGATCCGTGGTAGCTGGGTTGTAAGATTAGGTCAACTCATTTTAACAAAGGATGTCCCATCATATAAATGAATAACAATATGATAAAAGCATCACTGCATCCCTTGGTTGTTATTCAAAGAATTAATTCAGGTTGTGATACTCGATTTCTTTATTTCCTCATTTTAGGGGGTGAGGCCCCTCTGCCCCACCTCTTTATAAGCCTCTGAATAACAGTAACAAAATACATACTTACATCATCAGCTTCACCACTCAAAACATCTTCTGAAGATTTTAACCTTTCTACTTCAATATTTAAATCCTGCATTTTCAAAATACTAGGAGGAATGTTGCTCATGTCCAAAGATTTTATGGAGAAAGAATTTTCCAACTGGTCATTAGTTCTACTGAACCATTGCTTCTTTATATGCAAGAAGGTTATGTCTGGCGGTTTACTAGAGTTATTTTTATCACCTAAAGAAAGTGGAGGCATAAGATAAACAATACATCGTAAAATATTTCTTACTTTCAAGAAAAGCAAGTCTTTGAAAAACTAAGAAGAATTTTCACCACTTTAAAAAACATTTTGAGTAATCAGCATCCTTATTCACAACACAAGAGATGGTAATTTCTACGGGAAATAATTGAACAAGAATTCTACTAATATGAGCACATTTTCATTCCTCAAAGAAATAATTTTAAAATATCTAAAGCATATGGAAAAATTAAACTCACTATTATTCTTCTGGGAGACTAATTGGCTCTCAAAACTTAATAATCCTTTGAAACATTTTTGATTACTCAACAAACTCTTTACCAAATCAGATTCAATGTCTGATGAGTTAACAATTACTATGGGTAATCCAGCATTTTCCTCATCCATTTTCTGAGAATCTTTTGGTTTCTGTAAAAGCACCTTACACCATCACAAAAAAATGAGGCAAGAAAACAATAACAGGGAATTATTTTCTCCAACCCACTTGCTATTATTATCACAAACCTTCTTTGATTGCTGTAAAACAGACTGTATGTCAGGTCTTTTGAGACTTTTGCTCATTCTTTCCTTGGAATCCTTAGACAACCGGATTTTTTCTTTTTCGCCAGCAAATAGCTTTTTTTCTAATGCTTCTGACCAGTTTTCAAGCAAAAGTAACATATCCCTCAGAGAATTATCAAATTCATCAAACTGATTCCACAATTTCACAGTTTCACCAATATCAAGGCCAATGGCATCACAAACTGCAATTATGAATTACAAGATGATAGAACAAGAATAGGTGCATACTAATAAGGTTGCACATAAAATCGACGTAATATCAGAAATAAACATGACATTCCTCCTTTCAGAATGATATTTAAAACTATTTTTAACAGCAAAACAATGACTTAACCAGAGGATCAATAAGTTTTGATTGAAGATAAGGCAAGAACATGAAAATTCAAGTCTGTAACCACAAAATATTGCAAGAGGGGGGTATACAGGTTTCACAGATGGGGTAGGTACATTTCAGAAGGTATGGGAGAGTGTAATCCTTTGGAGGCAGGGTTGTCACTTTTTATTATGTTTAAATTCTTGTCTGAAAAGATGAAATGTTTCATTTCAAACAATGTCCATACAAATCTTGGCGAAAATTAGAGATGTCAGAATTTTAACATCCATTTCACATTGCAAAGAGCAAATTTATCTGTTAGAATAAGTATCAGGCTCTGCATTGAAGGAGGAGGTAAGTATGGGGAGGAATGTTGGGGAAAAATGAAGCCTTAAAAAAGAATATAAGTACCGTAAGTTGGGGCGAGTTCGGACACGCGGGGCGAGTCCGGACGATCGCGCCGGCTGATGCTTACATTGTATTTCCTTCCGACTTTCGCTTTGTAATACACTGTAATCATGGCTTTAAGACAAAGAAAGGTACAATGTATCATATTACGTATAAAAGCGATGGATCTGTCGCTTTTGGTCGCAGTTCATCCGATTAGTTTGCAGCGCAACATTAGAGTGAAAAATCTTACCGGCGAAAAGAAACATCTCTCCTCTTTGGTAAGTACTTCTGAATGTAATAATACTCAATTCCTCCAAAAGCTGTGCTATTTCTCATTAAGTGTGAAAAATTTCGTGTAAATATTTCGAATACTCTATTTATTAGAGCGCGTTATTTGATTTCATGCACCTAGCTCCGAGGGCAGAATGGTGAGAAATTACGCAAGGGTCGTTGGAGGCCGGCGCTCACACGGACACGACAACCAACAAATTGAGAAGGCTGTTGAGGCTGTGAAATCTGGAAGAATGAGTCTTCGGGGGGCCTGCAAGGAGTTTGGAGTGCCAAAATCCACAGTTCACGACATATTGAAGGATAAACACCCAAAGAAATCTGGAGGACAAACGGTTTTATCCGCCAAGGAAGAGGACCAGCTAGCGCAAGGGATTCTCAAATGTGCCGAGTGGGGCATTCCCTTGCGAGCAATAGACTTAAGGTTAGTCGTTCGGGAATACCTGAACAGGATGGGACGAAAAGAAAAAGTTTTTAAAGACAACTTTCCGGGAATGGAATGGGTTCGTGGTTTCTTGTCAAGACGGCGGGAACTCACCGTGCGTTTGGGAGAGAACATTAAGAGAGTCCGCGCAGCAGTGACAAGGGAAGTTCTGGAAAAATACTTTAATAATTTAGAGGTGGTTTTAAATGGTGTTCCTCCGGAAAATATTGTCAACTACGATGAGACTAATTTCAGTGACGATCCTGGAAAGTCCCGGGTGATTGTTAAGAGGGGGGAGAAACATCCGTCAGTGATTAAGGACACCAGCAAAACGAGTGTTTCTGTAATGATCGCCGCATCAGCGAGCGGGGAACTTTTACCCCCATACACGGTATATAAAGCCGTTCACTTGTATCCTACCTGGGTAGAAGGCGGCATTGAGGGATCGAGGTTCAATAGGAATATTAGTGGATGGTTTGACATCACAACCTTCGAAGACTGGTTCACCACGACGTGCGTGCCATTCTTCAAAAACAGGCAGGGGCCGAAAGTTATGATTGGGGACAATCTATCGAGTCACCTCTCGGTGGAAGTAATTAGGAAGTGTGAAGAAATGGGAATAGACTTTGTCATGCTTCCACCTAATTCGACCCATTTATGCCAGCCCCTCGATGTAGCTTTTTTTAGACCTCTCAAAATTGCATGGCGAAAATGTTTAGACCAGTGGAAGCGCAAAAATCGTGGCGTTCTTCGGAAAAGTGAGTTCCCCAGGTTATTAAAGTCTACCTTTGAGTCCATGGGATCTTCATTGTCTCCCAATATTTGTGCAGGGTTTAGAGCCACGGGAATTTTTCCATTCGACAAAAGTCGAGTCATTAGTAAAGTCCCCTCTTTAAATCCAAAGGAAAATTCTGACGCAGCCTCCGATGCTTGGTCCAACGCATTTCTGGAGATGTTAGCATCATCCCGCGCAGAAACACCAGAGGGTAGAAAATCGCGGGGGAAGAAACTAAATGTTGAAGCAGGAAAAAGTGTGAGTGCTGAAATTAAAAATGAATCTGTTTGTGATGATGTGGTTGACATTTCCTCAGAGAAAAATCTGTCTGTTGATGAGGTTTTGGCATCGCATGTCAACAATGAAGTCGATTTTGAAATTCCCGGCTCTCTCACAGAAAATTCGTTCGTGTTATTAAAATTTGGGACCAATAAACGAGATAGGCTGTTTGTTGGGAAAGTGATTGAAGTCTGCTCCAACAAAAAAATCCGTGTGCAGTGCCTTCGAAAAAAAAATACAGCGAAGGAAACTTATTTCAGGTTTCCAGATGTTGCTGACGAGTGCATAGTGGGAAAATCGCAAATTGTTCGTCAGCTTGCTCCGCCAAGGGACTTGCGAAGGGGCCGCTTCGTTTTTAGTTCTTTAAGTGATGTTAATGATGTCGATTAATATGTCAAATTTTGTATCTGATTGTCATTAAAAATTCATTATTAAAACTGGTGAAAAATTGATATTATTGTAAATTTTTTCATTTCCGTTTTCATCGACAACCATTTCGAGGCCTCGGAATTTAACCTGAGCTATTCGGTCCGATTGAGAGTTTAACCTAAAGAAATTTCTTGTTTCAATGATACTTATTTCATACCAAAGAGTTAAATTAAAACTCCGTCTGTATTTAATGTATAAAATTGACGCGAAATGCCACCATATGTTAGTCCACATCTATCAATGCAACGCTCGCGAGATATGCGATTCGCTTTTCAATTTCAACAAATTTGCTGATAGTAAAATAAAAATAAAAGCTCATAGTTGCCGTTTAACATCACCAAGATAAGTAGAAAGTAATATTTTTAATAAATTAACATGTTTTAAGAAAAATATTTCGTTCACAACAACATTAACGCTAACAACTCGCATGGGTCCGAACTCGCCCCAAAACGTGAGGCTTGTTCGAATGGTGTTATTGATCATTTTTCGAAGTTAAATCTAAGACAATATCTTATGATTCATTTGCTTAGTATTTTCTCAATTTGCTTATTTGCTTAGTAATTTGCTTAGTAGATTTTAAATTTCGATTTTCATGCATTTTGACAAGTTTTTCGATGCGTAAATCGCATTTATATGTAAAAAAGTGTCCGAACTCGCCCCAACTTACGGTACTTGCTTACATTGTCATGAGTGGTGAGGAATTCATGCAGGGGCCAAAATAGTAAAGACACTGAAAGGGAGCATGTTACATGCAAAAGATGCACATTTTTTTAAATTCACCAACCTTATTTGAAACCAACTAGGTATTGGACTGAAACACTGAGAAAATGCAATAAAAAAATATGAAAACTAAGGAGCAGTAACAAGAAGATAAACATAAGAATTTAAGTCTCATCATCTTAAAATAAAAAAAACAGCTGATATGAGCAATCTCAGATGACCATCTAGACACCTGTTCAACTTGAATTTGATTTGTATTAAGTCAATTACCCTGTCAATGCCAGGTGATGTGATGTGTGTTTTCTCTGTTCACAGGCAACAAGGTGAAACAAACAACTTCCATTATATTTGTAATTAATAGTAAAGTAACTCATAAGTATATAGATTATAAAGTAATATGTTTTTTTTTAATTTTAATATATCTCCATACCTCCGAAAACAGCACTATTCAGCCTTTACATTGGAGTTTTTTTATAACATCTAACAATAAAACGTTCACAAACATCCATGCCCTGGATAAGGGTAACCTACCCAGGCAGGACTCAAAACCGCGACCTTTGGTTTGACAGGTGAGGACCTCATCCCGCCTCCAATATAGTGAGTGTAGAGTATAGAGTAATTTATATATTTTAGTGACAACTTTTTTGCTGCCCCTGAAAGCATGTAGCACAACACCAATTACAATATACAGTAAAAGATCGATAATCTGGAATGCCCAGGTCCACACACATTCTGGTATACATAAAGATATTTCCAAGGTATGAATAGCTTTACTCAAAGTAGTCAACCCTGCAATCCGACACATAGGTAATTTGATGGTAGGAGCACTGGGATCTCATCAATTGTGAGCAATGAGTACTTGGCTGTGGTAAATAAGGTTATGATGATAATAAACTTGTTAAAACAAAATTTATTGAACAAAATGCGTACTTCCGAATGTTCTCCTAAGTAAATAGTGAAAAAGAAGAACTTAATCTAGATGAAGCCACATGTAAATGGAAATAAATAGCACTTTCTTAGTGAAATGATCTGAGCAGAATATCCATATTTTGCAGGCCCATAATGCAATTCACGACCATAAGTGCAGCTATTACCAAAAATTGTCAAGAGATTCCACATCAAATTTATGACTGTTGACATGAACAATGTGCATTTTCCACCTCCGAAATGAGCATGAACAGTATGTATTAAAATGCATTATGTATGCAGTATATGAAGATGAAAGAATTGGGGCTATTTCTAAGAAAAGAAAAATAATCAAACTACGATAAAGTGGATTTGGGGTAACCAGTATATAATATCTACTCAGCAATACAGCGTGAGTCATTACTAGTGAAATGCAAGCTTTCTCCCCACTTCATTCCTCTTGTAGAGAGATTATGTGGGGTCAAAAAATAGATGTTGAAAATTTTTATTCCTGATGAAATGAGTTAGGAAGAAACACCATTATGCATTTCAAAAAAACGTGAAACACAATATTCCATGTTTGATAAGGGTTAGGTATGTCACTGGCTAAATGCTGAGAGCTTGACAAGGCTTAATAAGCTCAGAAGCAGCTCTTATACTGCCATACTTCTGGCAGTACGACTATATTGTATGACGACTTTGCATACCATGAGAATTTCAGAAAACTTTCCATTATTTGGATCATCTATCATTTAGAATTACAGATTATTGATCTTCTACTGTATTCAAGCATCAGTGAGCAATAACCAAATATATGAACCCTTGATGCAAGTAAACAATGTTTTCAGTATTTTCAAAAATACAAACATCCATTGCAATCTACTATGCCTTTTCCATAAGAAATATGTAGTAATTTTTTCCACATCAGTGTATCAATGTATCAAGACCTATAAAAAGTCGAAGGAACACTCACAATTTTCCACAATAAGTTTTGTGTTGCATCACTACCGAATTATGGGTTCAATGAATTGTGAATTTGTTAAAATTAAATTACGGGTGTTAAAATAGTACATAATTAAAAAGGCAATATTTAAAAGATTGAAGTACATTAACCGTTGGGCTGCGGTAGTTCACGATTTCAGATGCCAGCCAGTGCAGAAGAGACCCCCTCTGTAGGAGACACCCCCTGCCACCAGGGCTGGTCTGGTAGAGTTAAGCCCCTTAGCGATACTTATGGTGAGGGAATGTACCCAAGGGCAAGATATCCAGGTTGCAATTAAAATTTTGGGTAAATGCCACAGTCAGCGTGCAAAACACATACAAATGTTTCCGCATTCTTGAGGGTTAACTCAATAGGACAGTTTCAAAAAGTTTCATGATGAGTAACTGCGATTGTGTTAAAGCAATAACTAGATCCTTTTTAAGATTGCAGATGATAAATCGGTACTTAACACATCCCTGGCCAAAAACAAGCGAAGACAAGTTGAATTCAAGGTAAACAAAAGTAAAAGTAATTCCTCCAGTAAGTAAGTATTATTAAGTAAGTAAGTAAGTTTTATTACATATTCAGTAAGTAAGCACTACTAAAAGTAAGTAAGAGGTCTTCCAAGTTAACTGATATCAGCTGCTTTTTCCCTAAGAAATCCATTTTTACATAGGGGAAACATTTAACATAAAAGTTACGCCTAGAGAGATATAATCATCATTGAATAAATCAATATCAGGTCTCTACTACATGGCAACAAGCATGTAATCATATTTTGAATTAAATTTTTCAAAATTTAAGGACAAGGCACATAACCTATGTGAGTCTTAGTAACACTTAATACTATTCTGTTGTATTTTAAAATAACTAAAACTGGCTAAGTACACATCAACATCTCATGCAACCTTACTGATAGAAACTTTTGATAAAAGATTAGGATTCTAAGAGCATACTAACCCTCGAGAGGAAATGGCATGCTCACGCCTATCTTTTCCTTTCCTTCAGATTCACCTTTTTTCATCTTTGATTTTTGAGCAGAAATAGGTTTTGACGTTTTGCTTTTAGTCGAATCTTCCATACCTAATTTCAAAAGAAAATGAAATTTAAGAAATCTGTCACTAAAAAAGCTTTGAATCAAAAAGGCAGCATATACGTTAATTGCCAAGAGAAAAAATTCTCCTGAACCAAGAATGAAATCATGGACGTTTGGCTTTCCAGGCCACAGCACAAACCACTACAGTATCCAGGTTCCTGATTTTCTATGGCAATAGTACAGAGGCTCATGATGTAAGGCCCTCACATTCCATTAAGGATTCCAATGCATGGGCCCAAAGGTAGTTTTTTTTATAGAAGGTAAGACATAATGACTGAATTACACTGCTGATCATAGAATTTACCGATTCGATCGATGGATTTTTCTTCCTCATAGGCAAATCCACTAGGATTGGTAGAATATTAATTGTGTTTCGCTTGGTTTCGCTGTTAGTAGGGCCCCCTTCGCTTCTATAGGGTTGGGGTGCATTTCCCTCGTCCCGTCCCTTCCGTTCCTATCCTTTCCCAGAGGCGTCGGCAGGCTCCCATCGCGGCGGCGCCTCTATCCTTTTTCCTTCCTTCCCCTCCCCGGGTGATCGGGCGTATAAGCCAATGGCTTGGTTCCCAGCCCCGGTGTGTTGCATCCTTCAAAGGGTTCGCCTTGAACCCTCAAACTCTTTGCTGATCATAGAATATCTACAGGAAATCGTAATATTTCTCTTCGTCATTGGGAAATCTTTCCTATCTGTAGAAACAGCAAATCATGGTTTCGCTAGCATTGGGCCCCGCCGCCCCAATCACGGCATTGGGATTCCCAATCCCCTCCCTTCCATCCCTATCCTCTCCCAAGAGGCACCGTCGGGCTCTCATCACGGAGGTGCCTCCCATCCTTTATTCTTCCACCGTCCTTCCCCTCCGTCTGGTGCACGGGTGAAAAGCGAAGGCTTATCTCGGGAGAGTATACCCGCCAGCCCGCCCAGGGTCCTCAATCCACCAATCTGATCATTTGACTGAGAAAAAATACCAAACCTTTTTTTCCTGCCTTCTTATTCAGGTGATGTGACGATACTTTATTGACACCAGTCTTTTTCAATTCATCACCACTCAAACTGCTTTTCTTCATACTGACGGCACGGGTTTTCTTTCCTTTTTTGTTAGCAGATTTCTCCCTTTCTACAAATTGCTGAAATTCAGGGAAAAAATTTAATCACAGCGAAAAAAAATACTGAGTAGGTACACTCAACTGCAATAAAATAAAGATGAAGCAATAAGTCCAAGATTGGATCGGAATTAAAACATAATATTAAAACGACAAACTAATTAAAGTTCTTTGATCTTTCGATGATCAGATCCTTGATATACCTATATTGTTTCATCTGCTTAAAATAGTTGAGGAATTATGTTATCATTTCTATTTTTTCACTGCTGCCTATAAAATGATATTATGATTAAAGTAACAAGATAAACTGGAATGAAGACCATGGCTGATCACAGTTGCATAGAGCAAAAGAAGGAAGTCCTGGGACACAGGACATATGTACATTGATACATCTCACTGAAAATATGGAAATAAAGCAAAGTTTGAAACTAATTATAAACTTCTTCGAGAGAAAGAATGCCAAGAGCAAATGGATAAAAGGGTGGCACTATGAATAAAGATTTCACAGAATGATGGAATTAGAAAAGTCTGACTCCATGGATAGTTGATTCATGATGCCTTCATGTACTCATCTGAAGTTTTAGGTCCGACTGACTTGGTGTACCACACAGAACACCTGTATACAACATAACCCCAAAACATTCCCGATACTAAGGAACCCTCAGGAATCGTTGAATAAAGAGGGTGCATGAGGTAGGAACATCCAACATTTGAAAATTAAGGATTTTTGGCTGGTATAGACTTGTTTGATGCAGTTTTCCCAAAAGTGAGGTAATACTACGTAGTTCCTCTAGTACCATTAGGTTCCTAATTCATCCAGAATCAACAAATCTTATATGCTACTCATATTAATTCTGTTTTTCACTCTCTCTTGATTTTCGTCAAACGATGGATTCCGGAAAAATATACGACGGGACCGTGATCTTCAAACAATCAATGTGGGAAAACGATACTTCAGGGGACGATAGATGCAGGAGAAAATACCATTGTCTTTATGAAACTTAATTTGGGACCAGAAACGGCGAACGTTGAATGCGGGAAAACAATCAATGCTGGAATGACAGATCGCGGTTCCACTGTTTACATATACCATTTTATTAATACATCCATCAAGTGAAATAGAAGAAAAAAACATAATTTAATATGCTTTGCGAAATTCCAGTATTCGACATTCGAGGTATTCAAATATTCGAGCAATGATTTAATATTGGAATTCGATATAAGAGTTCGAGAAATCTGCTATTTGACCCATTTCTAGTTCAAAGCATTCCTTGCGTTGTTTTCTAATTACATACTGTTCGTTACGACATGTCATTTAACTTCTGCAGTTTGACATCCTGTCGGGTAGGCACACCTCTATACACCATAAAAGGGAAGCATAACTCGGAGGATACCACACTTAACTACAGTGAGTCCTCGTTCTACGTCACCCCGTTTAATGTCATTTCGCGATAACGTCACGAAAATTTTACGACCATGATTCGTTTATCGCCCCTTCGCTTCGCGATAACGTCACGTATTTTAAATTTCGCGCGAGAAAAAAGGCGAACTGGCAGGCGTTACAGGTTGTTTGATACGGTCAGTCTATTCAAAGTGTAAAACGGTGTGTAATTGTTAATTGCGATTACGGTTTTGGCAAATTTTAGCATCAGAGACATTTCCACGACTATGTCCAAGAAAACAATGTTCACAATATTTTTGGTTACTGTTACTGCGACGATGTTCAGCGATGACGATGCCCAGGCGACGCCCGCCCGCCTCAATTCGCAATTAAAACCATCTCTTCGATTTCATAATCCCAGTTTGCCCGCCCTCGCTCATTTGCGCCATTTTGATTTCCCTCCTGACCGGTCCGAAAAGAAATTCTCGTAGCGAGGGTAAGGCCGAGGTAAGGCCTATGGACCGGAGCACCGGATCCCCGGTCTGTAGCGTCTGGTAGCATTCATTGGACCGCGAAGCCGAAAAGCAAATGCGGGAAGATACAAAAATGGAGAAGGATTTACGTCACTGCTGCTATTGTCGTCGATGAAGACAGGAACACGTATTTATGCCATAGTTTGGCATTCCCATCGTAAAAAATGCCCCAGATATGATACGGTAAAATTTTTTTCGCATAGGAATTGTGAGGTCTAGGAACCGATATTCAATTTTTACATTGTTTTTATGGGATATTATGCTTCGATTAACGTCATTTCGTTTATCGTCACATTTTTCAGGAACGGTAGGTGACGTTAAACGAGGACTCACTGTATTAATCCTCTACGCTCAAGGGTTTGTGCTGTTGTATATGCATTCACACAACGCTTTTGGTCTATGGACGTAAGGACACATAACAATCAATGTTGTTGATTGGGGTATAAGCTGATACCATGCAAGGTATATGGAAATCATATTTTCCATTGTTTGTTGTTCAGCTTCTTCCGCTCACCATCTTGCTTCAATTTTGAATAAACGTGGGATACATAAACGGGTTGGGGGATTTCAATTATCATTTCTGAAGGAAGTTCACCAGCAAGGAGTGCATCCTACGACAGGAGAGAATTCTCATATTTATTTAATTAAAGACAATTATAATAGAGTCTGAAATAGGGTGGTTTCCTATTATTTTTTTCTTGCCTAAATCGAAAGATTATTACTCCTGGAGTAACATTTCGCACTCTTAGATTTTTGAATGACAATATCTATTTTTCGCGATTAAACAAAAATTGAAAATTTTCAAGCGCGCGAAAATGCGACGGCTAAGTAGGAATGCTGGGAAAAGCCCGTGTGACGTATTTCTGGTTCCAGCTGTCACCGTGTGAGGTGACATTGGGGCGAGGCTTTGAGCGCTGATACGACGCAGGATGCTAGCAGGTAGCAGAGTACCCTGCTAGCAGGTAGCGCTTGGCTTAAATAAGGATTATTACCCTATCAAACGAAGGAATCTTTCCGAACTTAGGCAATTTTAATGGGTGATTATTAAGAGATGTTCCTATGAGCTCTGTGCCTCATGCAAGCATTGGTAATCTCAGACAATGTAAAATCCTATCTACACGCATGGAAACTAGGTCCCAGTGACGTCACGTGGAGTGGAATCGCATGGGCGCCAATCTGGCCTTTTTCAAATGACGAAAAAATTGACCATTGCCATTCGTCTAAACCAGTATTTCGAAAACCAAATAATTTGTATATTATGAATACACTAATGGTGGGTAACGAATCACAATCAATGCCTTTCATTTTCTTTGATGAAGGAAACTACCGTATTGTATAATAGGTTGTAAGTGCAAGAAATACAATGTATCATTTCAATATTATAATCACAGATAATATAGACTGATATAATGAATGATAAAACTTTACCATCACTTCATAGTATTTCCTCATTTGATCAAGTTTCATTTTAATTGCTTGCAAGTATCTGTCACTCTTTTTTGACAGAGCAAACTTATTTTTGAAGAAAAGTGGCATTTCTTCAAGTTGAGATGCACATTGATAATTTTCAGATACATATGAACTCAACAGAAGATCTTCTTTTGGTGGATTCATGGATTCTATATAGAAAAGGGAAGAATTCACAATGAGCTTTGGTGTTCAGTGAAACCAAGCTGAAATTCATTTTTGCTAAAAACAAATTTTAGAAAGTTTTCTGAAGCGTTATTCATATAAACAAATATTTTTTTTCAGTCGAGCACCAAAACATTGGGTGCTCCCATACTCCTAGGATGGGGAGGCGGAAACGCCTTGGTATGCTGGCTAGTAGGCCAACATAGTTTTTTCTAGGGGAGGGCCCCTGCACCTCCCGCTTACCCTTGTGGGTATTCCACATCCTCAGACCCCTAAGTGTTAGTTGCGCCTATATCCCCCCATAGCCTTAATTACTAGCTGCACCCCTGCCTTAGAGAATGTTTAAGAATCAATGCCTAAAATTTGACCAAAAATTTATTATGCAGGGTGTTCAGCCAATCAAAGTAGTAAAATTCATGCGTAATTCCAGGTATCCCAGGGAAATTTTACAAAATTCCAGGTTAATTTTATGTGAATACAGCAATAAATAGGAATCTAAAAACATCCAAAATTACTTAAATACTTTCAAATAATATTATAAGCAAGTCAAGAAGCTGCTTCGACCTCATAAGTACATGTTGACATCACCTGGAATTCTATTCTTCATGTTTTTTAATCTTACTCGAGTCCAGTGGCGCAGCGAGGGGTGGGTTTTGGGGGATAAAAACCCCCCCAGAGCTCTGAGAAATTTTTAATTTTTAACATTAATCCATTTTACTTAATTGGATTGATAACGCTAATAGAATATGGTAAGGAATAATAAAATATCCCTCAGAAAGCCGCAAAACTCACCATTTTGAACAACTTATCTTAAAATTCTGCAATTTATTAATCTCGCACCTACCGCTTATCCTGGTGGGTATTCCATACCCCCACACACACCGGCATTAGTTGCGCCTAAACCTCCCCCAGCCTTAATTCCTAGCTGCGCCCCTGCTTAAGTCAAGAGTGATAGGCGTTTCGATTCTGTTGTCTGGTCTGATATAATTACACAGTCGTTTCAGGCGTGACTTTATGGGATCTACTTAACATAATGAAAAGTAAAGAATACTTTGTCATTTCACGTAATTATTTAATGTGTGACCTAGGTTTTGACCAGACAATCACTTGCCACGTCAAAACTTAAGTCGTACATTAAATATTTATGTGGAATTACAAAGTTTTCTTTACTTTTCATTATGTCTGGTCAGATATTCCACGTTTTGATGCGGCTGTAAAAATTCTACTTAGCTACTGCACTTAAAATTATGTGAAACACATTTTAGGCCAGAAAGTGGGTGTTGAAGCGGCAAAATTTTCGGTGCAACGAATTTGAAATAAAAATATTTTGAAATTCACGTTTGGAGCAAAAACTTATGAATTATTCATGCATAATTCAAGGGACTAAAAATTCAGGGACTATGTATGTGCAGCTTCATAAGTCTGTACTCAGTTTGACAGTAACCCCCCTTAAATCCACTGAAAATACTAAATTTATTGGGGGGGGATCGCATAAGCACTGGAATGGAATCCACATGAAAAAATCCCAAACACTGCAATGCCTGTGCCACCCCTTGACTAAGTGGGGATATTGCATGTATCTGCTATGCAAATTGAGGGGGAAGGAAGTACAGGCAGAGACAAGAGGGTCTCAATGCCAAATTCCTTCGTTTAAAGTTTAACAACAAGGGGGAGGTAGAGTGGGAATACATTCCAGAAAAAAGAAGATAAAAATAGAAGGAAAAGAAAATATGTAAATCCATTTTATTGGGCATCGAGCATCATTCGAGGGAAGTGAAAACACAAGGAAGAGGTGAGGATATTCACATGAGATTCTCTTAGCCAAAAGTATGTTTACTATGTTGAGTCATAATCTTTCTTTTAACGAGGTGTAATTGAGTCAGTGGCTACTTAAAGTACAAGTGAATTAATATGAATAGGTCCACAAACTGTCCCTTCCTCGATGTCAAAAAGAAAATCAACAACCAAACCCATTTATCTAATCTATACAAAGCAGAAAATAACAGCTCATAATTTAAAGCAGATAATGAAAAATTCATATTTCTAGACCTACCTTTCTCTCTCTTCCGTTCCCTCAGGATTTCAACATGACTTTCAAACGTATTCCGTATGAAAGTACAATTCACACGGAAATTTTTTCCCGTTATTTTTAGAATAATTAGTAAAGATCTGTCCAAACTGGGAAAGAATACACTCCACAATGTTGGAACCACAAAACCGCTAGCAAATTCAGGTTGCTGCAACCTATGTGAAAGATAAAAAATACAAAGTATATAAAACATATACAGCAGACTCCCAATTATCCGGCTGCGTTTTATCCGGGTTGCGGACTATCTGTGCCTGAGTTCATGGTCCTATGAAGTTTTCTACGATCTTCATTTAAAAAAAAATCGGACAAAAAAGCACCAAGGTATTTGCATTTTTTAATTCCAATGCCACACCGGGCTAATTGTTTCCATTAGAATCCCCTTACTAGGGTGGAATTGTATTATCTATACGCTGACATGGAATGTTTCAAGTTTACTTGGACGTCTGCTCTAATTACATTATAGACAACAATCGGTGGCAGAAAAAAATTCTTGATTAATTTTAGAAGATTCTTCAATGTTTAATCATTCGTAAATTCAGAGAAATGTTCCTTACGATCTTTAATTGTATATTTCATATCGCTAACGCACAATTATTGCCGTGACATCGCATGCGGTTGAATATGGCCTAAGGGAACCGGAGATTTCGTCGCACTTGGACATGTTACCAGTCAAGGCCACACTGAAGAGGAATGGAATAGTAGAAGTGAAAGCAGCGGGGGAAGTGCAAGTAGATATAGCATGACTCATAGTCTGGCACTCGTCTGCGTAGATGATTTGCTTTACATCCTGATTTCCAATAACCGCTACTGCGCGATGGTGTAATTGTGCACCCCTTACCTTCACGGAAGTTCCGAGCTCCTCTTTTACAAGCATCGCGGTGCGGGATTGGGCTCGGTGCGTCCCGCAGCAGTTGTATCTGGGGCAACTTGTGCAAGATGCGACAACTCAGCATGGTGCCTGTCAGTGTAGTTTCCCACGTGCAGTGGTTTCGAAGTATTCATTTAAACCACTTTTCTGACCCCGTGCCCTCGCAGCAATGGGTGCATGGTTTCCGGAAACCAGGTATTACTTGTAGCAGTAGGAATATGCATAAGTATTAATAGATTGTTTGATATGGGTAAATTATGAAAATGACAGGAAATCAAAGAAAAGATTGGATTATCCATGTTTTCCAATTATTCGTGCCGGCTCTTCCCATCATTAGCCAGGATAATCAGGAGTGTACTGTATTCTGCCATCTAAGCTTTGAAGAAAATGATTGTGTGTGGGTGTA
Source organism: Ischnura elegans (assembly GCF_921293095.1). Taxonomy (NCBI): domain Eukaryota; kingdom Metazoa; phylum Arthropoda; class Insecta; order Odonata; family Coenagrionidae; genus Ischnura; species Ischnura elegans. The sequence goes on from NC_060248.1 coordinate 107,232,734, forward strand.
CGTACAGTCCGATTCAAAAGTATTGCAACGAATGAAGCAGCACCATTTTCGCTGCAGTTTGGAAATTGAGTTTCGGTATTTTCTCTGCACAAGTAGGAGGGAAATTTGAACAACATTCCCATCTCCCGCAATATTTATACTACAACATCATTAAAGGGAAATGTATGCGGGATATGTACGTGCTATGTTAAATACCAAATTACTGTGCAGCTCATGCTAGATAATAAATCCACCTTCAGAACTTCAATTTACTTTCTCTCGTAAATTGGTCTATCCATTGAAGTGTATTTTCTTACAATTAACGCAGAAGTTTTTTTATGAGGGATTGCAAACATGACACATATATATAAAATATTTGCCGCAATCTCACAGCACAAAATACCACTGCATGTTAAAATTCAGATTGATTTAGTGACTCTGGAAAACTGGTTCGTTCCAATGCATGACTTCATAAACCTCGTAATGAAACACCATTGAAGTCAGTGAATGAGTTGGCCAGTGGTAAAGCATAGGATGCAACTGAGCAACCGAATCTGAAGTAAACTCCACGTGCAAATGCCCAATCTAGCTAATGATCAATTCCAATATTTAGGTTATAATGGAGGACCTTTGGAAATCATCTAATTATGTATGTAGTTAGCCTCTTTACCATTTACGTAGATCATCATAGGCTGAGGGAATTTGGTAGCTTGCTATATACCACCACTGCTGGGAGGTTACCCCCCAGGTCCCACCTAGGCACCCCCATACCCCCACCATGGATCTGTCGCTGACTGCATGTTATCTAACCCGTTATAAATGCATACAGCATGCTTATATTTTACATGCCTATGGATACAGATTTAGTCCCATAGCTCTGTTATATGAGCTACAAATTTTTATACAACACTGTTAATTCAAATTTTTAGTAAGCATACCTAGCAGACAAAATCACCTCTGCCATGACCTCAGGAAAGTTGGGTAAGAACAACCCACGGGGTAAATCTGTCCAAAGAGTAGTGGTCAATTGAACAGGGGGTGGTTCTTCCACGTCAGGTTTCTCACTCTCAGAGTCAGCCGTTTTGGCTTTCTTTTTGGATGATCCCTTCGATCCCTTTCCATCAGTTTTAGCAGATGATGGCTTCGATCCTTTTGACGGCTTTGATCCTTTTGAGGCCTTTGATGACTTCGATCCCTTTCCTTTAGGGGATGATTTATCCTTTTTTTCCTTCGATTTGGCAGCAATGGCTTCATTGGCCTTTTCTGTTTCCACTAAGTATGTAGCCAGTTTATTTGAAAATTCTTCAACCGGATCTGAAATAAATAAATAGCATTTACTGTTAAAGAACCTTGCTGCAAGCAGCTCCTTCAACTCAAAGCTTTCCTCGGCCCACCACCAGTGACTTCAAGATAGTAGGAGATAGTAGTTATGGAGGTTTCTGCGGTGATTAAATGGATTATTGTTTTTTGGGCTAACGTGGCATCGCCTTATTTTTGATGGATGACTGTTTGCGGCACATTCCAGCTCCAAAATTGTTTTTTCAGCTTCGGATTTTTTCAAAAATCAGCTACCCTTTAACTTCATCTTTCAAACAGTTCTTCCGATAATGGAATTCCAACCGAGCAAATCAGCGTGTGCCTAATTAGTCTTATACAAAGAATAAAAGCTTTTCAGATCATTTGGACCTGAAGATGGGAACTAGAATGCACCAAAAACCATCATCCACCAAAAATGAGTCGATACAGCATTAACCCAAAAAACAATTATCAATTAGTAGGAGATGACTATCTCACTAAAAATTTAGTCCAAGAGTATCATCGATTATTTTTGGAAAAAAGCTAATGGAACTCAGATTTATTATGCAGGGGTCCACTGAGTACCAAGGATCTCCCTACTTGAAGGGGAAGGGATGTCATCCTCCAGAAAATATTTGACATGTAAACATTTGTAAATCAAACTTATTCTAGCATTTATGACTCACTGAAAAGTTGGTTTGTTTTAAACTAAGAATATAGTTTTCTCGGTCAACATCGCTTTTCATAAACTTGAAAACTAAATGAAACTAGAAAATGAATTGTACTGCGATTACAACTTTTAAATCCATTAGCCGGACATTTCGTATAGGCTGATACAGGAGTTTGGGGGGTATAAAACCGGTTTCTAACCCCACCAAATGAATAAAAATATCTTGAGCTTCAAGAATATCTTTGGGGCGATATTAAAAAAAAAACAATTAGTTAGTAAAAATGAGCAAAATTACATCAAATTTAAGAAAAAATATTGAGCTGCATTTATAATTGCATTCTATGGCTGTTCTTATAGCATGAAATTTAGCCCATTTATTGCTATTTCACTTCATAGCCAATCCAAGAATAGAATTATTTGAAGCATAATAAAGGAGACGAAAATGGCACTAACCTGCCTAAACATGGGTTGGTCTATATTAGATTAAGTTGGGAGTTTGTGTTTCATTTAAACATTGATTATTAAATTTTACTTTAACGCTTCAAGATACATACGGCCATATTCCAGAAGGTTACTCAAGTCACGATCCCAACTCAAACTCGATCTAAGTTCCCACTTTGGTATTAAGAGGTCTTACTTGAGTCCACACTCAAATTGAGTCGCCAAGTTCCAAGATGTCAACTGCCATTGCCTCACATTTTTTAAATTAAATATCTCCCATAAAAATATTTCAAATGTGAAATTTTACTCAAGTAATGCTAGTTTTGAATGAGCAGGAGACCCCAAAAGAAAGTAGTCTAGGTACATACATTTTTTACAAATTTTCAAACTCAACCTGAGTTTGTGATCTGAACCACAGAGGTAGAAAGAGGACTCACGTATGAGTCAAGTGCTAGACTATGACAAATAGAATCCCATGCATCAATGACAATTTCTAGAAAGCAAATGCTCACCCAGTAACCCTTAGTGTGCAAGAATATTCTTATACATTTTGCATGCTCACTGAAGCATTTAACCAAATTTTTATTTCTACCTGGATATCTTGAACTTGGGCACTTTCCCTCACCATAAGGATCGCTAAGGGACTTAATTCTACCAGACCAGCCCTGGTGGCAGTGGGTGCCTCCCGCACAGGGTGTCTCTTCTGCACTGGCTGGCAGCCAAAACAGTGAATTACCGCAGCCCAAGGGTTAAGGCTCAGAATGAAGTACTACATATAGACACAAGAATTATCAAATACAGCAGAATCCCAATTATCCAGCTGCGGTTTGTCCGTGTTGCGTATTATCTGTGCATGATTTCACTCTTGCTCAATTTTTTCTGCAATCTTTATAAAAAAATAAAATCGGATGCAAAATCATCGGAATCACTGCATTAATGCTAGGATATACAGGGTTTATTATTTCCTTTAGAATCCCATTCGTAAAACAGAAGCGATCGCCCACTAGCTGCATTCACGGAAGCACTGTGTTCCTGTTTTCCAAGACTCGCAGTGCGCGACCATGATCACGAATACACGTCCCGCAGCAGTTGCAACCTGGGCTACTAGTGTGAGACGCGACTACGTGGTATGGTGCCTGACAATGTAGTTTCCGACGTCGAGCAGTGGTTTTGAAGTATTAATGCAAACCACTTTTCTGTATCCGTGATCACACAGCCACGGATGTGTAGTTTTCGACAGCAGGCCTTACATGGAGCATTAATAATACGAGTACTACCATGTTATCGCCGCTAAAAAGGTTGTGAACTGGCAAAGACAGCTCTGGTTGAGTCCCGGAAGCACTCTCAAGTAACAGAATAACTGCATAAATAATAATACACCCATGTCTCGTATAGCGCAAGGGATGCGTTCCTTGGGGTCTTTGCGCTATACGAATTTGCGTTATACGAGAGCGTTTTAACATAGGGAAGATAGGGATGCGTTCCTGGTAGCATAGGTCTTGGGAATTGAATTTCCTCTAAAACATTTATATATTCCCATAAAAAGCCTTAGAAAACATTATTTCTATAAATATTTATAGTTAAAAACATCTTTAAAGATAGTATTCACGCATTCAAAGACTTTTATTCACGTTAAAAAAAATTCTTACGTGCTTTCGAAATTCCGTCCTGTCGTGCGGGTGGGCTAACATCTGCTATCTCAGGGGATCGTAATTCGTTGCCGGCAGTTGATGATTTTTCAAACTAGTCTAAAAACAACTATTGTGTCACCCAGGCCCTTTTGTCGCTCATCGAAATGACAGGAAAATGCTACTTTAAATGCCATTTCATAGCTAGCGGAGTTTATGAATGATAAATCATTTTAATTTGAAGTCCTCCGAGTCATTAGCAGCTACGTGAAACAGTCTTTAAATGCCTTGAAACCTGACCCAGGTTTTCCTTCCCTGAAAATGAATGAACGAGAATGCATTCTTTTCCAAAAGAATATCGTCTCATCTACACTAAAAACTAGTTGAGGGGGAAAGGAGCCACTTTCAATAACAGCTTGGAGTTCATCAGAAAATGTTGTGGTGGCTGCGCTATCAACACTTGCAGATTCACCAGCTGATATCGCCGCACTGAAAATACCTGCTTGCCGTTTAAATTCTGGAACCAACCGGAGCTTTCACTTAATGTCTCGGAGCGATTACCACTCTCGTCTTTTTGTACTGATTCACCATGAACTTTCCGTATGTGTAGACCGCTTGGTTGAAGTTGGTGCGGCTGAGGTCACTGATATTTTAGCTTCGTCTTTATTCAGAATAAGGCATCGTGAGTTTAAACTTCCGCGCAATATCGCTTTGACGCTCTCCATTTTCAAAGCAATTGACCTCTCTCAAGTCCTCTTCTAGGTTAATGGTTTTTCTTGATAAATTCTTGATTTTTCTGCACGCATTCCTATTTTTTGCCATATTCTCTTGGTTTTTACCCTGTATGGCTCTATCTAAATCACCTTCTTCTGCTGAACTGTATTCCTGAGACGCAGAAGGGCTACGACTGCGGGGAGGGAACGAAGCCATTGTGTTTAAGACTCTATAGCGGACCCTTTTATGTGTTGATGCTATTCATGCGCAACTCGGTCACCGCTCTATTTCTCCCCCGTGAATACCGATGACCTTGAGGGCTTTAGCGTAGACTCTCTACCTGGAAGTCAATCGCCCGGTAACCAACGACGGCAAAAATACGTCTCAAACCGTATTGCTGAAAGAAAAACTCATTTCCACTAGCCCCACGCTTAATTAACGATCTAAATTATTTATTATCATTCTGTTAAGGAGACGAGATAAATCTTCGGTAGGCCGGCAATCTAGACCCAATGACGAGTAATACTTTTGGCAATTGCGCAGCAATGAATTTCGATTAATATATAAACAAAAAAGAAGATTTGAGGCAAGAAATAATATTAATATGCGTAAATTGATAGAAATTTCGTGTGTACTTAGCGCAAGTTCACGTTTTATCACGAGAGCGTTTAAGATTTTTGATTAGGCTACACTGCGTTGCAATGTTTCCCCGGGGGACGAATTTGCGCTATATCGAAATTGCGCTAATCGAAATTGCGCTATACGAGACATGGGTGTATATTGTTTGTTTTAGGCAAATTATGAACATTGAAAGACATTAAAGTGAAAGATTGGGTTATCCGTGTTTTCGATTATTAGTGCCGTCTCTCCCCATCGTTAGCCTGGATAATCATGAGTGTACTGTATAATTGTTTAACTCACCAACATCTGACTCTGGACTCTGAGAAATTCCATCAATGTTTGGGACATCAGTCTCATCATCTTTTTGTGTGGGGAATTTCGAAAAGAAGTCATTCATAGATTTTTCAAGAAGATTTTTCATCTCAAATCCAGCAGCTGAGTCACCAGAAACAACTTCTTCAATGATTAACTCATCCAAATTAAATACTGGTAATTTAAGTTTCCTTGATGCTCTATGAGCTATTTGAACACCATCTGATGATAAGGATAAAATATACAAAATCAAAAATTTAGGAAATACTTTTACGAACATAAATAGATAGATATTAACTTCATTTTTAATAGCAGAAAAGATACTACATACATACTTGAGAAAATAAAAGGTAATGCGATTGAGGAACAAGGACAAAAAACATTTAATCCACAGACAGATATCAAACAATACATTCAATACTAACCAATAAGACATTGTCGATAAAAGAGATGTCCTCGATTTAAATTTAAAATATGTATTGGCAAATGATGGGTGATGTTACTTGATGAATATAGCATAAAATTGAACCAAAATTCCATAACCAGTAAATTAATTCCACAAATGCTCTATTTACCCATTTCTCTAAAACTCACCTAAAAATAAATTTGAATGGCTTTTTGCGAGGTTTGCGACTAATGTGTCCAGAATAATAAATAAAACAAATATTTGCCATTGAAACTGGTTTTACTGTTTTTCAAAATATTCTCCTCAATAATCAATACATATATGTACTTCTGGATACGTTTGAACCAATTTTTATCAGTTTTTCCATTCTTATTGAAGTATGTATTTCCAAAACATACATTTTGAACGCATCAACAGCTTCTTCTGGAGTCGAAAATCGTTGACATCGTTTACTCTTCATTGACAGAAACAATAAGAGATCATTGGGTGCCAAATCAGGACTGATTGGCGGATGACCCATCAATTTGCTGTTTCGATTGCTTAAATATTTAGTTGCTTGGGCCAATTTGTGAGAGCTCGCATTGTTTTGGTGAAGGATGATCCTAAATAGCTGTTTTTTTTCTTATTTCTTTGAAGACTTACGGCAAACAAATTGTTGTGTACTATTTAGAATCAACTGCCCTACAATTCACTAGTGGCACTGTAGCCACATGCCTGTTTATCCCAAAAAAAAAGCATGCAACAAATTGTTTCAAAGTGCTCCGGGCACGAATAACTTTTGTTGGTTTTTGCTCATTTTGGAAGATCCATACAGTTGATTACTGTACACTTTTGGGCTCAAATAGATCCAAGGGTTGTCACCTATGTAAATCTTATTCATGGCTTTTGACGAGCCACAATTGTATTTTTCGAGCATTTCTTTGGAACAATTGACACGAAATTTTTTTTGACTATGTAATATGTAGTCAAATTATGTGGAATCCAACGCACACCAACAATTTTCACGGCTAAATGTTCATGTAAAATCTTGTTTTTGCTTGTCATACTAATGCCCAAGAATGTCTCAAACTAACGGTATATCACATGACAATTTTGCTTTATCACTTCTTGCAGAGCATTGGTGTTTTCTGGCACTAAAATCGATTTTGGACGACTTTCTTCAAAATTCGTCAGTGGCGCAAAAATCGCCAAAAACCAAAGTGAGTTGACCGATGCATTGTTGTTGAAATAATCCAATCTTATGACAAGATTCTCAGAGTAAATAATGAAACAATCAACTAACCCATATAACATTTTCGAAGCTGGATTAAATACTGAACGTTAGTGAAAAAATTTCTGATGATATGCCATGAATGTGATGTAAATCACAGCAGCAAAATCACTATTTTAACATATTTTCCAAGCATATTACCAATTACATAAGAGGGATATCATAAAAAGAAAGTAGAGTTACCTGAGTATGGAGCACCATGAAATACATAGACAGTGGCCAAATCTGGGACATGAGTTACTGAATCCGTGGAAGAAAAGCTCCCTCTATCCTCGTGATCTTTTCCAAGTAATTTTTCCACTAACTTTCCCACTGGGTCCTGACTTTGGTTTTCAATACCAGGGATCAGAATTTCACCAGAGAAGTATTCTAAATAAAATGATTTTCTCTCAGCATTATCATTGACAAAAGTTCTACCAGTTATATGCTTAAGTAGTTTAGAATCATAAAAATATAATATTACAAAACCCTAACTAGTAAATTATGTTCATTCACAATCAAACAGCAAGAAATCTATTTTTAAAATACGTCATACAAACATAACGATATAAACTTTATCAAATTCTAGGAGATAATTGAATCAAACTAATATTTTTTTAAAAGTAGAGTCTAAAATAATAAAATAAAAATACTTATGTGGTAGGAATAACAACAATTTCACTAACAGTTCAGGGACCTGTTCACTTTCAATTCGTCACCTATCATGGCATTACTGACTAAAGGTCTAATTTATAAAATTCTGATGTTACTCTTTGGAAATTTATAATATCTCAGATTGAAATATTTAGAATCTATAACCATTGAAATATTCTGATTTTCTGGTGAATTGAGTACAATTTTACCCGATTCCATCTTAATGCAAAATAACTGCTCGGATTTATAAACTTCATACATATGTATATTCAAGCCAGCAACTGTTAACAAACAACAACAATTTTTATATGAACTATGTAGTACTAGCATATTCGAGTCATGTATCATAAGGAATTTACCGATCTCCATTTTAAAAGATGGGCAAATAGTTAGGCAGAGAAGTATACCTACTTCACCTCACAACAGTGAACTCTGCAATTGGTTAGCTACATAACTATCCAATAGAAAAGCCATCAAAACAAAAATGAATTACATTTTGTTTCTTAAGAAAATATTTTAATGTAACATAATGCTTAATTAAATCTTCTGTCCTCGTTATCCTATTGCATCCTAATTGTAAATTAACAAGTTAAGTATTTACTTTCAAGACCAGCTTCCAAATAAATTAGATTCTTTTCTGATGTAGGGTTGAATACATCCATACTTGCTCTTTCATCCACATGAGAAGAGGAGATTGATTTTCTTGTCTTTGATGCTGAACTCCGCCTTCTTGATGCTTTGGTTGACTCTAACACGAACATGTATAAGATATTGAGCAAAAATTTCATTTATATAAATGAGACAAAACATTTTTTTAAGCCAAATGAAAATAAAATACAAAGGCACTACTTGAAACCATTTCAACCAAATCTTAAAGGCCTGTTTACACGATACTTTAACACGTACGAGTTAATTTCTGTTTGCATGAATGATTTTTGTTGACCGGAACGGAACATGTACAAATGCATGAACCAAATTAGAACAGGTTCTATTTTCTGTGCATGCATTTGCACAAGTTGGGTGATTAAACGGTGCATTTTGGCGTTCATTCTCACATTCATACATTTAGACATTAACCCGTACGTGTTAATGTACCGTGTAAACAGGCCTTTAGCTCAGATCATCAAACATGACCTCACCAGATTCAATTCATAACCTCACCAGAAACAATACTATGAAAAAGAACACTGAGTACATATTTACAGAATAGATAATTGCAGAAACAAGTACAGCAGACTCCCAATTGTGGCTGCGGTACATCTGTGTTGCGGATTATTCGTGCATGATTTTCACTCTCACTCAATGTTTTCCGCGATCTTTATAAAAAAATAAAATCAGACGCAAAATCACCGGAATTACTACATTAATGCTAGGATACACCAGGATTATTATTTCCTTTAGAATTCCTACAGATTTCCTTTTAAAACAGAAGCCATCAGGCACTAGCTGCATTCACGGGAGCACCGTGTTCCTGTTTTTCAAGCCTCGCAGTGTGCGACCGCACTCCGTGATGACATATGTCCCGCAGCAGTTGCAACCCGGGCTACTTGTGCGAGACGCGACTACGTGGCATTGTGCCTGACAATGTAGTTTCCGACGTCGAGCAGTGGTTTTGAAGCATTCGTGCCAACCAGTTTACTGTATCTGTGATCACACAGCCATCGATGTGTGGTTTTCGAAACCAGGCCTTACATGGAGCATTAATAATATGAGTACAACCATGTTATCGCAGCTAAAAAGATTGCGAACTGGCGATAAAAGCTCTCAATGAGTCCAGGAAGCACTCTAAAATAACAGAATATCTGCATAAATAATAATATATTGTTTGTTTTACGTAAATTATGAACATTACAAGACATTAAAGTGAAAGTTTGGGTTATCCATGTTTTCTGATTATTTGTGTCATCTCTCCCTATCGTTAGCCCGGATAATCGGGAGTGTGCTGTATACATACAGTGAAACCTCTATTTTACACTTTTGAATGGACCACTTACAAAGTGCAAAATTGAGGATATTGTAAAATCGAGTAGTATTTTCTAAAGGCGATATTGTTTGGGACCTGATAAAAACTGTGCAAAATCAGGGAAAATGTATAATGGGGGAATGTAAAATCGAGGTTTCACTGTATACTCCATGAAATTAATCCATTTCCAGGATTTACAATAGGATGGTTTCCTATTTTTTTTATTGCCTAAATCAAAAGATTATTACTCCTGGAGTGCATATTTCACGCTTTTAGATTTTTAAATGACAAAATCTATTTTTTGCGATTTAAAAAAAGTGAAAATTTTCAAGTGTGCGAAAATGCGACGGCTAATTATGAATGCTGGGAAAAGCCAGTGTAATGTCTTGCTGCTGCTGTGTGAGGCCGCCTCGGTATGAGGCTATGAACACCGCTACAATGCAGGCTGCTTGCTGCCAAGCATGGCGGTAGCGTACAGTACCCTGCTAGCAGGTGGTGCTTGGCTTAAATAAGGAGTATTAATACCCAATCAAACGAAGGAAACTTTCTGACCACAGGCAATTTTAACAGGTGATTATCAAGAGATGTTTCCCTGAGCACTGTGCCTCATGCATGCATTGGTAATCTCAGATGATGTAAAACTCCTGACTACTCGTACAGTATCTAGGTCCCAGTGACGTCACATGGAGTGGCATCGCATGAGCACCAACCTGGTCTTTTTCAAATGAGGTTAAAATTGACCATTAACACATTAAATGCCATGAATCTGCGAATAAAATAAGCAAGAAAATTAGGGAGAGGTTTTCACGCCATAACTTTCGATCAAATACTGCTATTTTCAAACGGTGCACACGGTTCGAAAGAGGGAAGCTTGCTGAAGGCCATGCACATGATCAAAAGACTCGGAAGTGGATATTAGTCACATGCAGAGGCGGAGAAAGGCCCCCTGTCGTACTGGCAGAGCATGCCAATTGACAGCTCCGCGCTGAATGTGTTAAAATTCGTATAAACTGGGATTTCTAAAACCAAATGATTTGTATATTATGAATACACTAATGGTGGGTAATGAATCGCAATCAATGCTTTTCATTTTCTTCGATGAAGGAAACTACCCTATTTGAACTTGTAGTTTACTTTGAAAATGATGAGTTTAGTTTAATAATCCGGGGTACGTAAGATAATGAGATACAATTTTAAAAGATAATGAAAATTACCCCATTGATGATACAGAGAATAGATGTATACCGCCTATTAAAAAGGAGCAAATTTACTAACTATCAAAATTCTATGGTAAATACTTACTCTCAAGTGAAACAACAGATACAACAGACTGAGACCTTTGATACATTTCCTTGACTAGCAATTCATAAATCCAGAGGAAAAAATCTTTGTACATATCAGAGTATCTTTCACTAATGGATGCAGCTGGGATCTTCAAAGAATCGGTTTTGTAATAATGAAGAAGCAGCTGCAAAATTCTCTCTTCCTCATTTATCAGTCTAAAAATAGTTAAAATATTGTAATATGTAAATACATCCCCTAAGGATCAATGGCAAGCATATGAATAATATGGTACTTATGAATAATGCAGGTGCACAACACATGATTACCATCTGCAGTGGTCATTAATTCTATAGAGGAACACTGGACAAGTTGATCATTATTATCATGTCCATAAGGAAAAGGTTACTAATAAATGGCCGGGGAAAAAACCATAATTCGCTTCTACAGGCAGGTCATAAGAGGCTAGTTAAACATCACATTCAATAGGCAGAGGAAGATGCTTGAAATACTTTCTACATTGTACTCAAATAGGAATAACAACTCCCCTGAAAATAACTGCCAACACAGAAAATGAAACCTCAGCCCTCAGAATTGGAGACTCTTTCAAATAGTAACACCAATTCCACCATACAATACCATTCTAAAAGACACCAAAAACTTCATGATGTCATGTTTGCACTGATACCAGGCTCAAGGTATTATGCTTAGTTATTAGATAATAAACAATTAAAAACTGCACCACTAAACAGCAGTTTTCTGGGCATTTAATAATATTCAGTATGTGGGCCAGGCTTCAAAGAATGGATCTTAGATTTTCTGAGGTAATTATCAGGTCAGTATGTATACTACCCAAAGGTGGCTTAATCAAGCATGGCAATATAAGAGATGCATAAAACTTGAACTGAATTGAATGATCAATTGACAAACAACATGCGTATAAGATTAAGTTCCTTTAAAGCAAATAAAAATAGCAAAGGAAGTGAAGAACCTGAACAATGTAGAGACCAGTTAAGTCAAAAATGATGGGTAATGCATGCCATTTGTAATACAACTGGTCCACAGAGAAGTTTTTAAAGGGAAATAACCGTCAATGTGAGGAAACTCGATGACTTCTTTTCAAAAATATAGAACACATTTCAACCTAAAACTTGGAATGCCTAAATATCAGTAGGTGAAAGAGCATTAAACTAAGTCAATGGGCATTATGGTAGACTTTGTTGGAGGGACTAATGCAAAATTTGGCTCATGAGCAGACCCGTGCTGGACCCCTCCTTAGGATGGACGGCCATGGCCAGAGGGCACCAGCACTAAGCCAGGGGATGACTACCGGGAACTATGAGGATGTGGAATATGATAAATTTTTAAAATTTTGATCCTTACCCTCTTGAGATTGAATTGAATCTTACAAGATGGAATTATATTATTTCAAATTATTATTTTGTTTACTCAAGACGGTGTTTATTATGCTGTTAAATGAAACACCATTTAAATCAAGTTAACTGCTCAATGTGGGTATTCTGGTAGAAAAAATTTTAAGTTTCAGAACAGGAGGGCGCCAAAGATATCCAGGCTGGAGGGTGCACCGGGATATGTCCCGGTGCCCGGCGGCCCAGCACAGGCCTGCGCATGAGCCCCATTGAAATTAATTCCATCTAGAGGCTTTTAAACTTAAAAATAATACAGCATGCTTACCTATCAAAAAATGGAAGGAAGAGTTCTACTGGGTATTTATTTGGGTTAGTTATGAAAACATTAGCAGAGCTTCTTTCAGTTTCGCAGATGATAGGATCAAAATTAACGTCTGCACTGTTAAATTTTAAGACTGGATCCAATCCTATCCCTTTCAAGGTCATTGTAACGGCATCTGGATTTCCATTTACTTCTATTGCCAGCTCTGCTTCAAATGAACCCTAAAATAAAAATTGCAATTTAAGGATGCAGTAAGAGATGGGTTGGTTCTCGGTTCCACCGTTTCTTGAGCTTAGAACCGCGATGAGAACTGAAACAAAAAAGATTTGGTAGCAAAATAATATTTTTACAATAGATAATTTGGTAACTTTTCACTCGTTGAAAATGAAGTCTTTGAATTATAGCCTGTTACAATTTGTTTTTCACTTAATATAAATAAAATAATTAATGAGAGTAATGCTCAAACAAGGTAAAAATGTTTATCAGATTAGTAATTTTGATAATGAAATCAAATATCAAATGTAGTACCAGTCATACTTCCTTAGTACTGCATGAAACAACAAACTTTTAATGGAGTTCATGTGCACCAGTACAAAGTTATTTACACGTAGGGAGAATTTTGCAAAGAAGAAAGCATTTGGGTTAGCCTCTCTCAATAGGGTGGTTTCCTATTTTTTTCATTGCCTAAATCGAAAGATTATTACTCCTAGAGTACGTATTTCACGCTTTTAGATTTTAAAACATTTTCAAGTGTTAAAAAATGCAACGGCTAAATATCAATGCTGGGAAAAGCCTGTGTGACGTCATTCTGGTCCCAGCTGCCTCTGTGTGAAGCCTCTTTGGTGTGAGGCTATGAGCATTGATATGATGCAGTCTGCCAGCAGGTAGCGCTTGGTTTAAATAAGGATTATAATTATTTATACCCTAAATAATGAAGGAAACTTTCCGACCATAGGCAATTTTAATAAGTGATTATTAAGAGATGTTTCCCCGAGCTTGGTGCCTCATGCATGCATTGGTAATCTCGGACGATGTAAAACTCCTGACTACTCATATAGCATCTAGGTCCCTCTGACGTCACATGTAGTGGCATCGCATGGACAGTAAGGGAAGGAAAGAGACAAGGCTACACTTGCTTCCCCGCAACTTTCAATTCAAATGCATGAAAGTGGAGGGAAACCACCGACAATGAAAAAAACAACATGATGTTATTTGCTGATGACATAGCAGTCATAATAGAGAGAGAGGGATATGAAGAAAATTGTAGTAAATGTGGAAAGAACAAAAGCTAAGCATAGGTAGAAAATAAAGCTGCATCAGACCAATATTAGGTTTGATGATGAGTTATTGGCATACAAATCAATTCTACCTCTACTAAGAGGAGGGATTAGTGAGAATCTTTTGGACACTGATTTTGAGAACATAATCCATTAAAAACAGCAAAAAAATAATAAATGCAGGTATTCCTGGCATTTACAAAAGGAAATTTAACACTTTTCATTTCAAAATAAATCAATATCTTCTTATCATTTAATAAATTTATAGAGGTTGCCTCTTAGTAATAGTGGTTGACCTCATAAAACAATATGGACAATGCAACGACACAATGCTTCCTCCCTTTTGACAAAAAAAAACACTTACCCCACTCTGAGGTTCAAATTGGATCTCCAAGGTTGTGACCTCACCAGGTTTTAGTTCTCCTGTTTCTGGTGAAACATGGAAAGGATTAATTAGGGTTTCCTTATTTTTCGTTTTTTGTGGTCCAGATATTTTCTTCAACTTTGTTTTGGTTGTATGAACCACTGCAATGTACAGCTTCCAATCACTCACTACCCACCCCCTGAACAAAAAGGAAAGTACATATATGTCTTAGTTATATTGTGGATTTGATGTCTTCATAATAAGCCACTCCCTGATAATTTCATTGAACATTTTTGATTATTCCCAATAATTCAATTTAATCTTTGCATTGTTTCAGTCAACCCAGATAGAGGGAAAAATAAAATATCAAATATCAGAAAAGAGACTTAGTCTATTTTAGTCATAATAGGAAATGGCTTTTCTCTCATAATAGACAGTAGGTACTCTTAAAAAATAATTCCAATTAAAATTCAAATACATAAAAAAAGGTAAATGGAAAAAGATTTGCATGAGTACAATATGTGTCAGAATAAGAAAATGATTATATGAAATAAATAAATACATAGAAAGTAAAAATCTTCTACTAATACCACAATTAATAATACAAAATTATAAATGCTTCGTGATAATCATGAATAGAAGAAAAGTAATGAAGACTACATATAATCCCAATGAGGAAATGAAAGAGAGCAACATAGAATACAATTAAGCAAGTATACCATTTCTCAAGTCTGATAATATTTTTTAAGAAAAAAAATTCCTTGAGAATATAATAAAAGTTGGGAGCAAGTGCCATCCATGATCACATACAGATGGCAGATTATCAAAACTAACATAGAATTAAAATTGCATAAGTACATACTTATTTTAAGTAAAACAGAGGCATACACCTGTTTCGTATTGTAACAGAATGGGCTTTACACTCCCCACATGCCAATTGGTCGAAGTTGTAATCAGCTTCTTCAATTATAATGAATGGGATGGTAACTTCAGCATACATATTTATTGGAATACTAGCTCCCTGCACCACCTAAAATACAAATGTATCAATTCATGGGCTGAACAGGTATTTACTAAATAAAAATGACTGATGAAATATTTCAAAAGAAACTATCTGCAACCAACATATGCGAGAAGTAGAATTAAAGTCAAAGTAAGCATTTTGCTCACACTATACAAAAATCTTACAAATTCCAATACTAATATATACTAATGTGTAGCCCATTGTAACTAAAGAATAGAAATGTAGCCTTTCACAAGGGCACCTCTGATGAAAGTATGCAATAGAATTCCCCCTGTGTCCTTTGTTTATTTCTAGAACTCGGGGAAAACTATTCAACTCAAGTTTAATTCAAGTCAAGTTGGGCTAAATCTTACTAATTTTGTGTCAGGTTCTAGTTAAAATATGCCATAAAATAAGTCCTCAACAGACGGACAAGATCCATTCTCGTTGACCGAAATGACTAGTGACAACGTCTTGTCTGTATGAACAAGGCATTGTCACAAGTCACATCGGTCAACAAGTTAATGGGTGATTTCCTCAGTACAATGATGAAAAAAAACAACTTTATAAATTCAGGGCACACATCTGTTCCATAAAATATTGTAATGACTTAATATAGAATGGAGAATCCGAGAGGCAAAAACCTGACTCTAAAACTATTTGAAAATGTATAGTCCTTTACCACAATCTGTTCAAACCTATATACAGCACACTCCTGATTTTCCAGGCTAATGATGGAGAGGAGCAGCACAGGTAATCGAAAAACACAGATAATCCAACCTTCACTTTAATTTCTTGTAATTTTCATAATTAATGTAAATCGAACAATCGTAAATTATTTACGCACATTTTGTTATTATAGATTGCTTTCCGGAATCATTAAGCGCTTTCCTTTCCCAATCGCGATCTTTTTGGCATCGATAAAGTGATTGTACTCTTATTCTGACTGCTCCGTGTAATACCTGGTTTCCGAAAACCACATATCTATGGCTGCAAGATCGCAGATTCATAAAAGCGGTTTGTGCACATGCTTCGAAACGACTGGGTGACGTTGGAAACTACACTGTCAGGCAACACGCCATGTCATGTAGTCGCATCTTGCGCAAGTTGCCCAGGATGCAACTGCTGTGAGTCGCGGATTCATGATCACTGAGCACAATCGCACACCGAGATACTCGGAAAAATGGAGCCCGGATCTCCCATGAAGGCAACGGGCGTGCATTCATGCAATAGCGCGGCAGTGGTTGTATTTCTAATGCATATAATAAGCACAGTGTAGCCTTCCATTAAAATGCCAACACCCTGGTGCTTTTGCGCCCGATTTTATTTTTTTATAGAAATCGTGGAAAGCGTTGTAGCGTGAACTTATGCATGGATAATCCACAAACCGGATAAACCGCAGCCGGATAACCAGGAGTCTGCTGTATAAGAATTTCAATACCAATTTCAATGACTTCTACACTTAGGCCATTACTTATTGTTTAGGGTTATTTATTGATTTATGATCTTTTAACTTAATGCAGGCAGAAAATATGAATTATGCCATAAAATTTCCCAAATATTCAAAAGCCAATAACTACGAAGCTACTTCAGAAATATTGGATGACATACATCAATGTATAACGTGGATTTCACATCATAATGATTATCTGGGTATGCTTCTCTTGAAGGACGTAGAACTATTTCCACCATTGTGGTTTCACCAACAGATATTTTATTCTTCAATATATCAACAATAAATCCTTCACCACGAAGCTTGTCCCTAATTTTTTTCCTTACATAAATATTGGTAGTCACTGGGCCAAAATTTTCCATTATGACACAATAGGTTGTTTCTTCACCAATTAGAACCATGCCTAGACCTATTAAATAAATAAGAAATCATATGCACGTATGAATCAAAGTAAAATCTAAGGAATTTCCCATAACTCAACTGAGTATATACAGTAGACTCTCATTATTACGAAGTTAACGGGACCAAAAAACCCCAGGTTCGTAATAACAAAGTTTGGATGAACGCTTCTTTCAGGAAAATGTCAAAAAAAAACATGGTTAGTCAAAATTTCTGGTCTCTTCATGCTCCCTACCATATAGTCGCACTGCAAAACACCTTCAGAGTCAAGTGTAATATATACGCAATTAAATTACGTGCAAATATATAAAAACAAGCACATTCGTTTCATTTTCTGAAGAATGCGTCATGGCGTAATCGAGGGTTGACTTCTTCCTGAATACAGAAAGTCCTCGATATACAAACAAGATGCGTTCCTTGAGACCTTGCTCGTAAGTTGATAAACTTATGCAAGGCATAGCAGAGTGGTTATCCTGGAAAATGCAACACTGCATCACAATCGTGCATTAAATCACGATTGTGACAAACTGATCTAGCTGAGCGTGTGACACAGCCAGGGCCGAAAAAAACTGCTGTCCACGGCAAGGAGCAACGGACAAAGTGCTGAACAGTTAATGACTTCCCACCGGATTCAATGATACTTTTTTGAGGTTATGCCCAAAGTGCGAGTTCCTCTACGCCACACCACGTCGCATTCGTCGACTCGAAAGGTGCCAAATTTTAAATTCCAGGCATGCTTTAATTTTTTTAAAGATTGTATCTCTGTAAGTTCATAAATCAAATGTGCGTAGGAAGAGGACAACTGTACGTCCAATTTACTTGCGGTAATAAGTGGGTCACCATGATTCCACAGGAATGAAGCTTATTATATGATGCTGAATACTGAAGTATCTCCTACTGAAGAAAGAACCATAATTGACGCTCTTGGGCACAGGGAGTATGAGGGTTCAAGGTGAACTCTTCAGGGATACAACACACCGAGGCCAGGAACCAAGCCAGTGGCTTATACGCCCAATCACCCGGGGAGGGGCTGGAGAGGAAGGAAAAAGGAAAGAAGCGCCGCCGGGATAGGAGCCCGTCGACGCCTCTGGGTAAGGATAGGTTCGGAAGGAATGGGACGGGGAAAAACACTTCAACACTATAGAAGCGAAGAAGGCCCACTAAATAGCGAAACCAAGCAAAGCTATTAATGTTCTAACGATTTTGGAGGATTCATCTATGAGGAAGAATAATCCAACGATCAAATCGTTAGATAGCTCTTGGGCTCAGTACGTGAGGAGTACTTAAACGTAGCTCAATGATTATAATGTAGTGTAGAGCGTATTCTCTCAAATGCCGTTGCTTATTCATGGAACTTTGTTATGAAGTTAATTTTGTAACCGCCAGGACTGGGACTGAGCTTTGTAATTACGTAACAGTGCAAATTTTGTAATTTCATTTCTTTTACTATAAATTGGATAGGTCTTTTAAGTCGGTACCAATGATGTACTTTGTAATAGTGAGAACTTCGTAAATAGGTTGTTCGTATTAACGAGAGTAAACTGTAATTGAATAATATAGGATCACATTAGCATGATCAGAAGCCAAGATACAACCATGTAGCAGCTAACTACAATACAAGGTAACACATCACCTTGATAACGTGTTGCATCAGAACTTAAAAAGCTTGTCCTCGTTTGAAGGGTTTAAAACAAATGGGAGTATTTTTTCACCATGAATAATAAGATGAAAACTTACATATGAAGTAAGGAGGTGCAAACAATCCAGGAATAGAAGTTGTCTTTGGTACAGATGCGTCCTCCAGAGTACACCAAGAATAATTTTTTACATACTGACGAGTAAGTTCCCATTCTATGGCCAGACAGATGTCAGTTTTTGTCGGAAATTCATCCTATTCAAATTCAAAAAGAATCATAGAAAATTAAGTACAATAAACTGATACGTACAGGGATTGAAAGAAAAAAAAAATTCACAAATTTAATCCCAGGTAACATGTGGTTGAAAAGATTGCAACCCAAATAATGCAAAAATCCATAAAAAATATACCCGTAATATTGTATTGAGAACTTAGTATCCTGAGTAATGAATTAGCTTGCATATAGCCCAAAAAGCTGATGGTCTAAGTTAAATTCCCTACATCAGATGAATTTTCACTTACAAAACTCATGCAACAATGTACATACATCATTTATTTACTTATTCCTATTCCACCGAATACTTACATGTTGGCCATTTTACATCAGGATGTTCAACAAATTTAACAATTACACATGCACGAACAACCATGCCCTGGATAGGAGCAACCTACCCAGGTGGGATTCCAACTCACAACCTCTTGTTTGGCAGGGGAGGACTTTATCCTGCCAGCAAATTGCCACAATACCTAATTTGCCCCACACAAAGCAGTATCAGCTACGTCACATTTAAATCAACCATTACATCCACACCAATTAAAATCAGCAGCAGATACAGTGGAAGCTCAATTTAACATGTGCTCATGATCCCTGGAAAATTGCTCTCAACATTGACCATTCGTTATATTCAAAGGTGAAGGACAAGCCCCTCAATTTCTGTATTCACCTAACCTGGTTGCTTTTCTTTTTTCTGGGTGCTATTTCAGAGAGGAATGAGACTGCTTTCCCTTTTAATTCCTTATCTGTATATAATTTTTCAAATAAAATATCACAAAGCAATTATTGGTACCCATTTCCAAAAACCTAACATCTATGGCTAAGTGCCACAGCTATTTTATTCCTTAATTATTTCATTAATTACAGGATAAGAATTGTACTTCCATAGTTAATTTATGAATACCAACCAAATTTATATCATTTCATCAAGTAATTCAAAGTATGGTAGACATATGTTGGTATTTATATGTATATATTGTATGATTTGACGTGCCTTACACCTGGGCCATTATTTAATGTACTAGATCGCTGTGCTAATAAAATAATAATAATATTAAATACACCAGAAAAAAAGGCCAAGAATACCTCAAATGAAATCCACACCCAATCCTTTTCGTCATGGTTTTCCAAATCAACATCTATAAACAAAGCCCAATCGATGTCTTGTATCACATCTTTTGGTTTCCATTCCTCACCTATGAGGGCAATGCCATTGTATTCTGTTATAGGAGACCACTCTTCCTCGTAAGAAGTGAAGTCCTGGGGAAAAGACAACACATTTTTGGCTTACATAGAAAAAACACTAAGGCGATGCGATGAGAATGAAAGACATCCCATGTGTACACTGCGGGTAATACCGTATTTATCTGAATATAGTCCCCCCCTTTTTTTCCAAAATAGCCCGTGTAAAAAGTAAATAGGGGACTATATTCAAGCATTTTTTTCCCAAAACTGAGGCCTCAAAATTAGGGGGGGGGGACTATATTAGGAGAAATACGGTATTTACTGGTGAGGCAAGTCACTTGATTCACTCTTTCATGGAGTCCTGTCCTGAGTATTCTTAGGTTCCTTCTACATCCTTAGGTTCAGCTAGGATATCTGCAATCTTGGTTATGCAGCTAAACCTTATGGTTACATCATATTAAAAAAAACTCGAAATTCTTTTAGGATGTCCCTGATATCTTAGGATGGTCACCTGCAGTGGCGGATTCCAGGTAGGGACAAAGCAAGGAAGTAGATGGGATCTGGGGGATAACCTTCCAAGAGCACAGGAGGTTTAAACAAAATTACCATTTTATCTAGTGTAAATCGGAGGGGATACACAAGGGTTGGACTATAGCCCCCTCTATCCCCTCCCTGGATCCACCACTGGTCATCGGCAGCATGGATGGATAGGCACCTTATGATCTGGCCTAGGATTCCCCTCACGATTTGTGATGCATCATTACTCTTTTTTCTTGGCCTTTTTCTGGACTATGTCTCCTAGTAATCCATTCTGTTGTAAGGTAGTCATGAAATGTTTGATTTCCTTTTGTATGACTGAATTCTGTAATGACCAGGGAGATCGTCTGGCTAAAACGATAGAGTGAGGCTCCATTCAAATATCTGTCTGTGTGAGTTGGTTTCCTGAATGCAGCATGTCCTTGTCTCTCGTTTAACTTCCTGCTGACTGTAACAACCAAGAAGGGTAATTGTTTGCCCTTTTTTAATTCAAATTGTGGGGTGTTGAGAATTCAGGTACCACAGGAATGTCTAACTAAGCCCTGCTGATTGGCAAAATGACAAAAGTATCATCTTTACACCTCCGCCATAACAGTGATTTTTCGTCATGAATGTCCACTGTCTTCAATTCAAAACTATCCCATAATAGGTCATTCACCAAAGGAGACAATGGTGATCCCATCGCTGCCCCTTCCAGCTCCTAATATTGGCATTCATTCCAATGTAAAAAAGAGCTCTTTAGGCATTGCTCTACCAAAAGACAGTGCTTAATGGTGGGAAGTCCTTGGGAATGCCTTGTAAAACAAGTGGCTTTACGATAGACTGATATTCTTGAATGGAGATGTTAGTGAAACGCAATGCTTTGTAAACACTAAGAGGTCTTAGCCACTAATGAAGACATCCATAATGATTTAAATTAATGACTTGAATTCTTCACAAAGGAATAAGCCCATCCGATACACTGCTGCAGGGACTGTGCCAAATAATTTTCAAGGTGACAAGGCAAATTCTTTCTCCTTTCTCTTGTGATGAACTTGACTTTCACCAATGGATTCATTCCTTCCAGGATTCCATGAATGAATGAACATGTGCCATGTTCTTGAGGCAAACGTTACATTGGTGGACAATGTATATAATTAAACACATGTCTCAAAGAACTCCAAATGGCAAGTATAAGCAATTCTGAACATCTACAATAGCAAAGCCAGCATGGAGTGAATGTGGCTACATGGTAAATTTCTTGGTACATTTTATACATAACGAGTTCCATTACTCTTCTGTTTTTGCCATTTAATATGGGTGACAGATTCTCCGGGACTTTAATGCACACATCCCTGGCATGATATGGTAACGGGTGTGAAATATAGTTAAGTTTTCATTGGTGGAAGTTCTTATTAAAACATTACCTTCAATTAAGGTAAATTATTATTAATAATAATTCTTTATTCCATTGAGATCAGTGGACATTGGAATGTGTCAATACATAAAATACAAATTACAAAAAATAATTACTACGCACATACTTTATCTCTACATACATACAATTAAATATAAGGCATTATAAATTACAATATTTATGTCTCCAGTTGTGAGCTGCTTTAAATTTTAATGTCGCATCAAAATGTAAACAGATTACAAAAATTAATGCTTACCTTTTCAAGATGCACAAACACTTGAGGCAAGAGTCCATTTCCTGAGGCACTTATATGAATAGGTTCAACCACCGGAAGGCATAGCTTGCAATTACTTACGTAACGCCCCAATCTTCCTGGTACACATGATACTTTTAGCGTGACAGATGAACAACCTGAATGAAAAACATGGGTTTAGATGCAATGGAAAATAACAGAATGAAACAATTGTCAAGTTGAACTATCAAGTTTCTTACCATCGACCGAACCGGAACTGGGATCAATTATAAAAGAACAAGGTTCTTCATCCATACTTGGTCCAGGCCCATTCGAACAATCCCAGTCATAATCAATGGAAAAATCAAAACTACATACTCCTCTGTTGAACAGCATAATTTTGTCAAAGGTAGGTAAACAAAATACCTTAAAAAAATTGGTATTACAATAATGAACACTCTTTATTTAATTTATAATCCTCTGGTATCAAAGCTCAAGTATTTTACTTTGTAATTCCATAAATAACAGCCAATTACTAAATGCTCTAAATGGAGGACCTGCAGTTAATTTTTTAATCCCAATGAATACATTTAAAAGCTAGTTTAAAAGAAAAGCAGTTAGGGTAACTGACTAACAGAAAAATTTTCCATTGTATATATTCTTTTAAAGTAAAAAAAATTGTTTCCAACTCATGACTGCAAATAGTTCATTCATAATTCCACTCCATTAGTTGATTCATAATTTTCCAGTAACTGGGGATACAGACAGCAAGGGTCAATGGAAACATTTATGAAAAATTTACGCTGGAGCACTTAGCTTCGGAGAGTGAGGATAACAATGAGCATGGGCAATCATCAATCTGAACCATACATCTATGGCTCCATGATGTGACATAGCAAGATTGCATGATTGATACCTTCACCAATTAGAGCTCTTTAGGCCAGTGGCACAGTGAGGGGGGGTTTTGGGGGATAAACCCCCCCCAGAGCTCAGAGAAATTTCTAAGTTTAATCCATTTCACTTAGTTGGATTAATATTACTTATATAATAGTGTCAATATTATTAAAATATCCCTTAGAAGGCCGTAAAACTCATCATTTTGAACCATTTATCTGAAAAATTTTCTAGGGGAGGGCCCCTGCTCCTCCCGCTTACCCTGGCGGGTATTCTGCACCCTCAGACACTACAGTGTTTTTCGACTGAAACCCTCCCTAGCCTTAATTCCTAGCTATGCCCCTGTTTTAGGCAGTGCTCTACCAAAAGAAGTGCTCTATGGTGGGAAGTCCTTGGGAATGCCTTGCAAAACAAGTGACTTAACGATGTTTATGGTTTCCAAGGGTCTTGTATGGTGGACAGGCACTATTCCACCGCATGCTTCAAGAACCATGCACTGCTATAACTGCCTCCAGTGGAACTTTGTGCTTTTTGACAGTTTGGTGCAATGCCTGGAATAGGGTTTCTGCCACCCCACAGCCAGTTCTACAATCCCAGATCCATCACATCATGTACCACACTACCACGTACGTGTGGTATTTGGAAAAGGCAAATAATAATTGTTTTGCAAGATTTCATATTCTAAACACAAATACAAAACAACAGCATCAGAGATGAATGTGGGAATTGAGGGGCTTCATCCGTAACCTTCAAATGTAGCGAGTGCCTACATTCAGGACATTCTCAAGACTCGTTATAACAAGATTCTAATGAACATCTTTAACCAAAGCTACCATGTTCATCAATAAAAATATACATGGAAAATTAACAAACAACAATTTCTCAAATAATTTACTTACATTTTTACGGAAGTTTATGCATGTTTTATCCAAAAAATACGAGATATTGAAGCTTCTCCCAGATATAACAACTGTTTCTGGTGCTCCCTGGGCTACCTCAAGAGATAATACTGCAGACGCCTTTATAGGAACATGACCTCGGAACAAAATAAAGCCATCCAAGGACTCGTGTGGATCTAACATCCCATACTTGGGCATTACATCAAAAACCTATAAAAATCATAAGGGAACATTAAGTTCACTTCTAACAATTTTACATACGCATACTTATTGCAGAGCTTAACAGTTGTCTTAGGAATATGGCAAAATCTTTGAAACAACGTGTTACAGGACAGAAGGTTGACAACCAAGTGGAGAGAGGAAAAATATCAGTCATGACAAAATGATAGCATTTAAAAGCAGTAACTGTCCCATTAATAAACATAATTTCAATCTTTTTCAAATGCACAGGAAATAGCCAATTTTCCAATAAAATTTCACAGAGAAAATCACAATTTATAGTTCTGCTATAAACATGCAAGCAATTGGTAATGCAATATATTTATGACGATCTCTTCACAAGAGAAATATATGTGCTATAAAATTTAAAATACAAGTATCAAAAAACACAGACTCCAAATATTGAAGAGACATTCAATTTTCAATATTCCTGCTCTGAAAATTCTCAATTTGAGATGATAAAAATTAGTACTGAAAGATAAATTGTGTATGCATAATTAATAGGTAATAAATTTAATGAGGAGCAAGAATAACAATAAAGAAGCTTATACTACCATGCATAAAATAAGCTTCCATTATTGACACTTACCCATGACACAGGAAATAATTTTAAATTTTCAGTCATATAAAGACTTAAGTGTTTCTCATTATCTTCCTCCTCAAAGTCATCAAAATAATTAGACATCAATTTGACTTCCATCCTTCTTAAATAATCTTCCTTGGCTTGGTTCACATCAAATACCAATGCATCAACCATTGATTCAGTAAATTGATCCAAATCTATGTCATTAAGATCTTTAGATATTGACCTACCCTTAAAGTCCTAAAATTAAAAATTGAATAAATGATTCAATACGAAAAATTGTTCAGTTAAATATTCACAGAAGTTTAAGAGAAATTAGTAACTAAATAAAATTAATGCTATTCTTAAGTTAAGCTTTGCAGAGGATTTAATTCCTAAACAGGTGCTTGACAAAATGATATTACCCATTCAGAAAAAGGAGTCACACAGATACTGGATTTGTAATTTTGACAGTATGTCTTGATAACATTAAATACCATATAAACGCGTGTAAGAGGCACACCTTTTTTCCCAGATATTGCAGCCGAAAATGGGGGTGCGCCTCTTACACAAACTTCTTATCTTCCACCCTACCCTTCACCGGTCGCAAGTCCAATGGGAACTGAGTGGCCTTGGTTTTCAACATGAGTCAGTCATCTGAAACCCTGGGTCAAAAACAAGTAGCAGGCAGGGGAGTTTCTCCCTTAGTGACGTATTTTTAAAATGCTCCTCTTTGCTTTTCTTGTAAGCATCGTGCCGTCACGTCGGTACCCCATAGGTGAACATGGAAAAGATCGCGGAGGGTTTTTTGCTCCGGAGGGCGCACTAAATTTACTGCCATGAGTGGGCATCCCGCGGCATTTATACTGCATATAGTAATCGCTTATCAAACGTAGAGAAACGCGTAGTTTTGAAGGACATAACTGGTTAATAGTCAAAATCTGTCTTGCCAAGCAATTTCCATTACGCTGAGGACCTGATTTTTCAAAAATCATCTTCAGACGCTAATATGAGGATTTTTGCAGCTGAAAATTTTATTGGTGTCAAAACCTGCGGTTAAAAAAATTCGAACGAGAGTGTTCATTGTTGGACTAAATGGTGGAAAGAAGAAATGGGAAATGCTTATAAGTGAAGAGGACTGAAGGAGAGGACAAGGGGAAGGAGCGTGCTCCCTCCCCTCCGTAGTTCAAGCTACGAGGCTAGAGCGAAGAAGCAGGGGAAGCAAGGGAAGAACACGTCCGATCTTGCATGTGACGTCGTTGCCTTCAAAGCAAAGGGGCGAAGGCGCAGCAATGTGATATACGCAGTTTGCGTTGCCTGAGGTTTCCAATCCGTCTCGTCTTGTTAGAATGCCCTTATGCTACGCTTGTTTCTTCCAAAATTGTGCTGTTTGGACTATGTTGAATATTAGTAGCCTTGCTTTAACTATAAATCTTTGTGTCAATCAATTAGAGCTTAAAAAACTTAAATGCTGTAAGATATACATCGCATTAGGTCTCATTCTTTTTAGAACCTCTTGCGTGTCATACAATTGCAAAAAGATATCAAGATATCTTTGAGCTCAGTGGGTGACTCACCTCGCATTTGGCCTCCAGAAACTAGGAGAATTGAACCTAAGACCGAAAAAGGTAAGTTGGTGAGATCGGGTAGGGATGAAACACGTTTCCATTGTTCCCCTGTAACTTGATATTTTCCTATTTTCCTGTGGGGTCTCAGAAAGGGAAAAAAATGACAGAGGCATTGGATGATGGAGGGCCGAGTGTGGTTCCGTTTAATCTACGACGTGGTTATTATCCTATAGCGCTGAGATTGCCCTGATTGTTGTCCAATCTCTTCGGAAGGTTCATGCCATGTGCCTGTCGTGTTTTGCCTTAAAATTTTCCACGGCTCCAATTCTATTGCAAAATCTCCTGCGAGAGCTTTTAAACAAAATTGTTCGTGAGTAGGACTAGCATCGTAGAGCAACGGCGTATGTGAAGAGAGGATCGGAACTCTTTCTACTCCCTCTTATGCCGCTATTACCGCCGCAGTTATCTAAAATTAGAGATGTGCGAATAGTATCCGCGAATACTCGAATATTAGAAAGTATTCGATATTCGAGGTTTCGAATAGTTATGCGAAAAGTACCGCCTCGAATACCTCGAATACTTTGAATTACGCGTCATACACTGTCGCACGCACGTCGTTGGTAGTTGACTCGGAAAAATGTGGAGAACTGTAGTCATTTAGTGCTCGCAGCGCCGTTTTACGCAAGTTGACGAATTACATCAAATTCGTGGATTTTAGCGGTGAAAAGAGTTCGACGAGGGGAACCGAAAATGGTCGGGTGAAAAAATCCGAAAATCCCCGATTCCCCCCACCAGGAGAACCTCAGTGCCGTGGGATAGCAACCTTAGGGCATTTCCCATGATCCGCTATCCCCCTCCATTCAGCACTCGCTTCACCCACTCTGAAGCTTTCCTCTTCTCCGATATCAAACAAAAGGTCCCAGCTCGCGCAGGGATCGCATTACGAAGACCCCTGCTTCGAAAAAAATATCGAGTTACGAGAACAATAAAAACGTGTTTCACGCCCTCCCCCCTTTTCTCACCCACTGACCTTTTTCTGGCTACCTGCTTCGAAGTTCCCCATTTCTGGAGGTCAACTGCTGTGTGAGTACCGTGGGATACTTACATTAGCGCATTTCCCAAGATCCGCTATCCCTCTCCATTCAGCACTAGCCCCCCTCTGAGGCTTTCCTCTTCCTCGAAATAAAAAAAAGGTCACAGCTCGTGCAGGGATCATATTACGAAGACCTTAGCTTCGAAAAAATACCAAGTTACACGAGAACAATAGAAACGTGTTTCGGGCCCTCCCTTTTCTCCCCCACTGACCTTTTTTTTCCTGCCAGCTTCGAAGTTCCCCATTTCTGTGGAGGTCAACCGCTGCATGAGTCATCTATTAGCACAAAAGGTGTCTAAGAATGACTTTCGTCAATTGATGTCACACCTTTATTGAATTGAAATATTAGTAATGTGCGCGTAATTTCAAAAAGAATAAGACCAAACACGACGTATTTCTGAGTTTATTTAAGCATTTTACGCAAAGAAATAAATGTCAAAATACGACGGAGACTTAGCATTCTGGCGAAACTCGATGTGAGCAGCAGAGCTTCTCGGAAGTTGATGCGGTATTTTTTTCCGAAAACATACATCAAGTTACAATTCATGAGTGGTGCTATAAATCTTTATTGTTACAGTCCCAGACAAAGGGATATTTTCTCAGAATATTTGGTTTCTCCCTGATAGCAATTCCAATTCATCTTCTTATCTCGTGAGAACTCCCAAAGATGGACTGAAAATAATTGAAGAAAATCCGGTGGAAAAGAGCTTGTATTTTGCAAAATGCCTCAGATTGTCAGCTAGCACTTGGCAGCAGCAGTGGGGGTAAAGCGATGTTAGTTGAATTAATTATATGCCCAATTGTTTCCATAAAATTAAAATATTCATTAATCAGCTAAATTCCTGTTCGAATCCTTTAAAGTAAATCAAAATTACTCCCCAAAATCTTGTGTTGCCTGCTGCATAGGCAACCGAGTCAAACGTTCCAGCATTCATCATTTAGTATTCGAGGTATTCGAATATTCGAGCAATGATTTAATATTCGAATTCGATATTCGAATTCGAGAAATCTGCTATTCGACCCAT
This sequence comes from Ischnura elegans, assembly GCF_921293095.1. Lineage (NCBI taxonomy): Eukaryota > Metazoa > Arthropoda > Insecta > Odonata > Coenagrionidae > Ischnura > Ischnura elegans. The sequence continues at coordinate 107,261,656 of NC_060248.1, forward strand.
CTCTATCTAAAATTCCTCTTTCAATTAGCATTGAAAGAGAAAATTTTGATAACTGTCGAAATTCCACGCATATGTCTGCAACACCACATGATAGGATAAAAGAAATGCTGCAAAATTTTTTTCTTTATAGCTCCGATGTTCAAAATAGGGGTGCGCCTCTTACACGTGTACACCTCTTGCACACGCTTACACGGTATATATTATTATATCAAATGAAATTCTATCCCTGGTATGAACATTAATGCATTTGAGAAATATGTATCACTTTGTACCAACACAATTTTACATCCTCATTAAAAAATCTTGCATAAACAAGTCCATTAAGGTATTAATCACCCAATTTCCTAACAATTCGATTATTAAAATTTAGAAATCATTGGTATTACCATAAAAAATGATCATGGAAAAGGATAATGAAATAAAATTTATAAAATCAATTTCGAGAAATAGTCCACAATAATCACCTCACATCCAACAAAAGCGTAGCCTCTGATCCATTTCCAAGAGAATTCAGCAGGAAATATGGAATCATTATAAATTTTTATAACTCTTTTTTCGAGACTTCCAGCCACAATGCATCCAAAATCCACTTTTCCAAAATTAACTGATACATGAGGGAATTCCACATGACCAGTAATTTTAACAAAGTACTGAAACTGAATTTTATAGGAAACAAAACTGTTACAATATAAAAGGCACACGAGTTACAACAAATATGATTAAGTCACACCACTTTATTTAAAAGTTTCAATCAAAACATCACGCACAGCTCATGTGAGTTGCTCCACCACCTCCAATGAAGAAGGCAATGAATTCTGGTTTTCCCATTCAAAATTTAGCATGATTAGTTAGAGTTAATGACCAATATTGGAGATAATTTACATACGCAAGTAGAAGTAAGTTAGCAAGGGAAGGACTGACGAGAGTAAAGCACAAATATAGAGAGTGCTAAAAAAAATCTATATGAATTCTATGCATTCAAAGTATGGGGCAGGTCTATTCCCTGACCCACCTTTCACTAATCCTTGTAATGCATGGGTTTTTATTTTTTCAAGGTCTGATCTGCCGTAAAATTAAAACCACCATAAAATTTAAATATGTCATTTTATAAACATTTAGCTACACCATCCAGCAAAGTTTCTACGTTCAACAAGTTACGACATGGACATTTGCTGCAGCATGGTAACAATTTCCCTTTATCCTAGTTGTTAACTCTTAAGACTTATATCCCATTTGATAATTTTGTTTGTAACAATGAATCAGGTTGTGTCAAAATAAAACCCAGTGGAAATATTGCAATGTCCAATTTTACTAATATTAAGAATTTCCACCACATCATGCCTCACATCATACAAGACTAGGGAAACTCTAACATTACAGTACAAGCCTCTTATAGTGAGCACTGCATGTAGCAAACATTGCTCAATAATGAGTATTTGGATAAGTACTCTCTAGCTCATCAAATGGCATACGATTAACAAAAACAATGCATGAAAATTTGACTTAAACTTATTGATTTTTTGTGACATATCTCATGCTGACCTATAAATGAGATAGCTATGAAAGATTAACATAAAATTGATTGAAATCAAAGAGGAAAACTGCACCTTCAACATGTAAGGACAGGTATTTATGGGTATCATCCAAGAAAAATTTAAGTCAAATATAAAATAGTATGACAGCAGCAATACCCAACTGATGTAAATTCCAACAAGTAGGTTTGTCAGTAAAAATTTCCTAAAAGTTGTAAGAAATCACACTTCTATAATACGTATGTATAACCTAGTAGACCAAAAGTGTACATCACAGGCATTAAATAATACTTTATTTGCAGAAAATTCTATGAGAGATCATAAAAAAATGTCAAGCAACATACTTCTTTTGGCATGTTTTCAACTGTAATAACAACTGCTCCATGAAAAGTTTTTGACCGATTATCATCTAGAAATGAAGGATCAAATTCAACCATAACTTCCACAAACTCTTGGGGAGGCATGTCAACTTCCAAGCTAACATGAGATTTGTATCCATAAGCAAAGGAAAATGGATGCTCAGTGCTTAAGGTAAACACAGTACAGACGCTGGTTTCGTTGGTAACAGTCAATATCTCTGAAATGTGAAAGAAAGGCAAACCAATTACATAAATAAATGAGGTTTCATATCCTTCCTTTCCTTTTATTTAAACATGCCTCTATTATTTTTATCAAATTGAAGTCAAGGCCACGGTTGCATTTTTTTCTGTCTCCTTATTCAAACACTGATACGTAAGTACTTTATCAACAACAATATCAATGAAAACAAATAATTTTTTCAAAAGGGCTTTCTTTGCTAAAAAGGGAGGGGGTTTGATTAGGAGTATTTGTCATGGAAAAGAAAAAATATAAAAACAAAGAAAAATAATAACAAAAGTCTTTGAAGACAAATGCTGAAGGGGGAAAGTAATTTCCAAGACAAAAGCTAATTCTACTGCAAAATGAATTGCATTGCTTTTAAAATTACCACATTCATCACCAAATATTCAAATGGATCTCAATGAAATGAAAACAATACAGTGGAGTCTAATTAAAACAAAACTGAGTGGACTACAATTTCAACTACTTCAGTACAGCATACCTTTGACCTATGTATGTTGGCAAGATTTTCTGTAAATATCAAAGTTGATTCATATGGGACACCCTGAAGTTAGTTCATTACCAATAGGCTCCACTATCTTATTGTATTTATCAAAGAATACAAACCTCTCACAACTGATTTCTTGAGAGAATGTAAATAAATTTTTTCTGGAGAAAATGTCACATTCAAGGGAATGAAAGTGGCTATCACAACTCCATGAAGAATCTGTTCTTTCTTCCGACTTCCTCCAGCATAGCTCCAAAAACAGAAAGATTCACTCACCTCTTCTTCACTGAAAGAAATTCACGATTAAAAAATTACAGACTTAAGAAAACACCAACTCCTTGGAAAGTTAAGTTAGGAATTTAACGCAATAAAATTTGGCATTTGCGATATAAAATATACAATTAAAGTTCCTAGTTAACATTTCTCTGAATTTACGAATGATTAACCATTGAAGAATCTCCTAAAATTAATCAAGATTTTTTTCCCACCGCTGATCGTCGTCTACAATGTGATCTAGAGCAGACGTCCAAGTAAACTTGAAACATTCCGTGTCAGCAAGTACATAGTTAAAATAATTCCACTTTAAGAAGGGGATTCCGTTGGAAGTAATTACAGGCGGTCCCCGACTTTCGTACACAATGCGTTCCCGAAAACTTGTATGAAAGTCGAATGTACGAAAGTCGAACCATTGGCCTCCATACTAATTAGGGGTTACGTTCCAAAAAAGCGGAATATACGTACTAAAACCTTTTTTTTCACGGGATTCATTACAATTGACTTAATTTTAATAATATGTTAATAAATCTCCTCAAATCATCTAATTTCTTTCGAAAATACGCAGAAAATGCAAATAAAAGCTTAAAAAACAAGAACTCCGTTGGCTATCGAGTGAAACTTCCTCTTGGCGTTTAAGTTGACATTCCATTTATTACGTCCACTATAAATAAAAGGACATATCATGAAGCATAACAAAATGTAGTTGTTGAACCCACACTCTGGATACCTTTTAATTTTTAAACCAAAATTCGTCATTTGGCGGGTGACATTCGTGATCGCGTATATTTCGCATGTTATTCAAAAAAGACAAAAGGAATTCGGGTGATATTTCGTGTTATATCGTTGCTGAAGGTTTACATGAATTAAACAGCACTCAAACGAAAGAATACAATTAGAAAGAAGATCTTACTAGTTTTATTGAAAGCTATTTGATGATGTATAGTCAACTTCTTTTGAAAAATATCTTCAATGAAGGCTTTCTTCTTCTCTTGATAAAGGAGCCTATAGCAGGCAGTCTCTTCTCCCAAAAAAATCACATAGATTAGAGTCAACTACCTTCCCTTCATTATATACGTTCGTATTGTTCGCATGTACTGCCATTTGAAACAATTGAATGTTGGGATGCGCAATAAACATCGCGGGAATTTTTAAAAAATTACAGACCAACGTCCGAAAGTCCGAATTTAGCGTACGAAAGTCAAGTAAAAGGTGTCAATTTTGAACGTACGAAAGTGCGAATTGTACGAAAGTCGAGTGTACGAAAGTCGAGGACCGCCTGTAGTCCGGTGTAGCATTGTTTTTAAACATGAAAATATCTTGGTACTTTTGCATCCGGTTTTATGTTTTATAAAGATTGCAGAAAGCTTCGAAGGACCGTTAACTCATGCACGGATAATCCACAACACGGATAAGCCACAGCCGGATAATCGGGAGTCTACTGTAGATTTTTTTTTAAACATATGTATATAGCTGTGATAAAGGAAATGGCATCATACTGTTTGGTTATTTATTTTTAAATCATGGTTTAATAAATGATAAACCTTGACAACCTTCCCTTTCCCAAGAATTTCTTTAACTGCTTTTCTTAGACAACTATTAACATTTTCCCATCTCTCTGCTACCAATTTCTCAGTCAGGTTCTCCTCTATTTTGTTCTCTGCTCCTTCTTGAAATGCCAGCTGATAATTATCCTCCTTTAATTATTCCACTTGGCATCCGTTCTTCACTGTTTCCTTCAGTTTTCAAAATTTCTGGTTGGCACTTCACTGTCACTAAATAATGTTCACTGTCGATATCCACCCCTGGGTAGCTTTTACAGTCCCTTGCCTGGTTTCTGAATCTATATTTCACTAGTATTCTATCAATTTAAAAAATACTTAGGTCTCCAGGCATTTTCTATACTTCCAATTTTTGGCCAATGTTATTGAATAATATGTTGACAATAAGTAGCCGACATTGCAGTATCCTTCCATTTAATACGTTTCATTTTCCTAATCCATATTCTAGAGTTATTCTTCTATCTTGACCTTTGTTAATGATAATATTCCAAACGTTTAAAATAATATTTCAACAGGGAGAATTATAAACCTCTGACTCTTGCTCATGGATCATGTAGTAAAAATTAAAGTATGGAAGAAGAGAATTAAAAAATTTACCTTTCATGATAGGCTTGTAAGAACATGTAATCACTATCTCCTGGGCCCAATATTAGTTTTGATGGTAAAAAGTCAAACACAGTGCTGAAAATAAATCAAAGAAATAATTTTAAAAATTCCCACTCAGTGAGACAATCTCAAATGGAGTTATTGAATATTTTTCATGGGTAAGAATGAAGTTACATAAATTTATTCTGTACACAAGGTTTCTAAAGATTAATAGATTAATTTCAAATTTCCCGACTATCGGAACATATGTATATTGATGCATGAATAATGATTATTTATAAAAAACGTATCTGATCTCACCCCAAATTACAGTATCTACCTTTAATATGCATGTAATTTAACAAAATATGATTTATTCAGAGTAAAAGAAAAATGTATTTGCTTTGTCTATATAACCTCCAAAGGAATTTTGCTTCCCATATAAATCAAAAAAATTCAAAAACATTTTTGTCATTTCCCAATACTCTGACAATAAAAAAAAACAGAAGTTAAAGTTGACTCCACTATTACTTCACACCTGTTACTCTCAGATTTGGCCTTCTTCTTCTTCTTCTTGCTCCCATGACTGAACAGGAGTGTAGTCTCACCACATCCATAATTTGTAAATTTAACTCTCTTTGAAAATGAAGAAAAACTGAAAGAAAGAAACCAAAAACTGTAGAGAAAAACATGATGACTAACAGTAATATCAATAAAATTAACGTATACATAATGTAAAATTAAAACATAAAATAATATGGGATTCTGAAAAGATGTATGTACTTTTAACATAGATAATCTCGGGAATTTCATTACACTGACATTTTCCAAAAGTGAGCAGCAATAATAATTTAACAGCTATTTTATGGGGTTTATTTTTATAAACAAAGGAAATCTGGAAACATAAAATTATTCACCAGACTGTAGAAGACCAAACCTCTACTTTGTCTTAAGAAGATTTCTGGGAATTCAAAATGAAGAAATGGAACTTACTGAGAGATAGAGCAATATATTCAACGCAAAAAAAAAATTAAGGGAAAAAAAATTGTGACATACATAACAAATAATATCATTAGAAAATACTATAAAAAGCAAAGGAATTTTATAACCATTAAGGCACAATTACTGTGGGCAGATGATCTTCAGCAAAATGACTTTCTTTTTCATATAAGTCATTGGCACAGAAACATTTTCCTCTGAAAGACAGACTGAATGCTGCAATACAATAAATTTTTCTCCAATATGGTTCCTCAAGGAAAGAGGATGTTTCAAGTACTTGGAATACTACCTGATTAAAGAAGAACTTTAAAATTCAAACCAGAAAATTTGTCCTAGATCCAAAATTGGAGATATTTGTGGATCAGTAACAATTGATGACCCATGGCCACTAGCAGATACATCGACGATCAAATCATATGCACCACCAATTGATATAATAAGGGAATCGACAAATGTTCCTCCATTTATAAGGTATAACTCTAGTGAGATAACAGCAACATCTGAAGGATTAATGGATCCTTCCATTGGTGTAACTTTCCATGGAGTAGGATCATTTTTCTGGAATGAGTAATAAAAGAGGGCAATTTACAACTTCTCAAAATAACAGGATAAATGCATATGTATATTACCAGAATGTTTCATTAAAATTACTATAATTCATCAAGAACTTATACCTTCATATGTATTATGTATTCTCTAACCTTAGGAGAAACACATACACACACTGCTCAGCAGGGGCGCAGCTAGGAATTAAGGCTAGGGGGGGTTTTAGGGTAACTAATACTTACGGGGTATGCAGGAGTTGGGGGGCCCTCCTCCAGAAAAAAATTTAAGAGTAATGGTTCAAAATGGCGAGTTTTACGGCTTTCTGAGGGATATTTAATAAATCCTAACACTATTCTATAAGTAATACTGATCCAAATAAGTAAAATGGATTACACTTAAAAATTTATCTGAGTTATGGGGGGGGGTTTAATCCCCCAAAAACCCCCTGCTGTGCCACTGCTGCTCAGTACTTCACCACCACATTAATATCTAGCTTGATCAACCTGAGAGCCATTAATCATTCATATTAGTGATGGGTCGATTCCAAAATTTCAACGATTCCAATCCTGATTCCGATTCTGACATTACGATTCCGATTCTACTGATACCAATTCCATCGATTCTGACGCCATAGGCTCCAAGAAAAATATCACGTTATTCCAGGCAACAAGACAACCACTTAAAAAATTATTACTCTGTCAGTTGACGAAAGAATCTTTCATATCATCACTATGCAATTAAAATATAATAGCTAAATTTCAAAACAGAACATACCTGAAAAGTGGTGTTACCTCGTAGGTATTATTTTAGAAGATTAGCACTCATGTTTAAATTTAAAACAAAAGTATTTCCTTTAATATCTATCTTTTATTGTAAATATCTAATCATTATCAATAATATCTCACAAATTTAATCTCCTTTTACATATTTTAAATTTTTGCTCAGAAAGCAAAGCATCTTCACTCTGTCAAGATCAAGCCTGTTGCGTTTTACATCACATATTTTTCCTGCTGAACTAAAAAGTATTTTTGACAAACATTTTTCTCAGTGAATAAGTTATAAAATATTTCTCCTTAGATTTTATAAATTTGGACCCATGCACTTGACCACGTACAAAGTTAATTGTTTCATGAAGTCTACTGAGGTTATGTTCGACCAAAACTAATTTCTCAGGTTAACTTATACAGATATTTTTGTAGTATTACATACAAAACAGTGTGAATGGGCACTTTGCTTACTTAAGGACTTATCAGGAAGTATAGAGATAGAACTACTTCATAAAATACACAATCATTCATTCAATACTGTTCAATTTTATATTTTTCATAAGCCAAGGCTAAAGTTACAATTAAGTCAGCCAGAGACAACCCATAAAAGACAGGAGTTGAGCCAGGTGTAGATGGTGTGATAACCATTAATCAATACGTTCTCAGATAAAAAGGTTCATACGTGAAATACAATTCAAATGAATGAAAATCATCACACATCTATTAAACTTAAAATAAAGTAGGAGACAAAAAATGTGTGATAGTGTGCCAATTCAAAGATCTACCATTTAATTTACATGCCATGTACCCGTGGATAATAACATTAAAATGTTACTACGTGCAGCACCTTATTGGAAATTTATTTTTGCTCGCAGCTGATTGGAGAACTATTCAGCCTTATCAACATGCAATCCACATTGCGTTACTGTACAAAGGTATGCCTATGCTTCAGGATATCATTTTAGGTAGCATTTATCGTTTTAGTTGGCATGGATGCATAGCTGTTGGAAACATGGGCCAATATATTTTTGCCTTAGGAAATAATTTCACATGCAAAATTATGTATAAATATGCAAGTTAAGACAAACACAGCTTTTATTTATCTGCGAAGCATCTATACAGTTCAATAAAGTTCTATTCAGCATCAATAAAGTTCCCGATGAAATAAAAAATTGCAAATCACCTTCCGAATTCAAAAGGAGACTAAAAAGCCTCCTAGCTGAAAAATGCTATTACAGTATTAATGAATACCTGGAGGATGCATTATAAAGGAAATTTTCTAGATGGCAACTTGAATGCCTATAATTTTCCATACTTTCTGTTAGTATGTTTATAACCCTCTCAGCTCTGTTTCTAATGTTTTGTACATATAGTGAAATGATTATCTTGAGAATTCCCAAGAACCTGGAAAATTTTCAATCATGTATGTATGTTGGTATCTCATATTCAATCATGTATGTATGCTGGTATCTCATATTGACTTTAGCCTTGCAGATGTATAATTTGCCAATGGTGAAATAAATTTATTATTACAGTGAGTCCTCGTTCTACGTCACCCCGTTTAACGTCATTTCGCGATAACGTCACGAAAATTTTACGACCGTGATTCGTTTATCGTCCCTTCGCTTCACGATAACGTCACGCATTTTAAATTTCGCGCGAGAAAAAAGGCGAAGTGGCAGGCGTTACAGGTTGTTTGTTTCGTGGGCGGTAATACGGTTAGTCTATTCAAAGTGTAAAACGGTGTGTATATTGTTAATTGCGATTACGGTTTTGGCAAATTTTAGCATCACAGACATTTCCACGAAAATGTCCAAGAGAACAATGTTCAAAATAATTTTGGTTCCTGTTACTGCGACGATGTTTCAGCGATGATGATGACCAGGCGATGCCCGCCCGCCTCAATTCGCAATTAAAACCATCTTTTCGATTTCATAATCCCAGTTTGCCCGCCCTCGCTCATTTCCGCCATTTCGATTTCGCTCCTGAGCGGTCCGAAAAGAAATTCTCGTAGCGAGGGTAGGGCCTATGGACCGGAGCACCGGGTCCCCGGTCTGTACAGGTCTGTAGCGTCTGGTAGCTTTCATTGGACTGGCGAAGCCGAAAAGCAAATGCGGGAAGATACAAAAATGGAGAAGGAATTACGTCACTGCTGCTATTGTCGTCGATGAAGACAGGAACTCGTATTTATGCCATAGTTTGGCATTCCCATCGTAAAAAATGCCCCAGATATGATACGCTAAAATTTTTTGGCATAGGAATTGTGAGGTCTAGGAACCGATATTCAATTTTTACATTGTTTCTTATGGGATATTATGCTTCGATTAACGTCATTTCGTTTATCGTCACATTTTTCAGGAACGGTAAGTGACGTTAAACGAGGACTCACTGTATTATTATTATACGAAAGAGAAATGGCAATTAAAGGTGAATTTGGGATTGAGGGGCTTCATCCTTCACCTTTGGATACATCAAGGGAATGAAGTAGTGAGCGATTTCCTGGGGATTATGAGCACTCGTAAAGCAGAGCTTTCACAGTACAAATAAAACAAATTTGATTCCAAAGACTGATAGATGTGAAATTAGCAGTAGTTAAGGAATAAGAGTATCAAATAAGCAATTAATTGCCATTGAATATAAGTTTTATCTGTATTTACCATTACACATGAGAATTCCACCACCGCTGGAGACAAATTTTCAAGGCTAAATGATTTAGTATTTGATTCAAACAATGGCATATCTCCCCAGAATAATTCATTTACTTCTGGAATTACTCGTTGTCCTATGACTTCACAAGTTATGTTGCAGGTTAGAATGTCAATCATCCCAGGCACTTTCACCCTGAATGTAAAATAAAGAACATATTTTAAGACTGTTCGAAATCGTACCACCTAAAATACAAGTCACATACATATTTTTTGGCCCTAGCACAGCAGCCCATTATCTCTCTAAGTTTTGAATAAATGGAAAAAACAATATTAATAACCAATCGCCAGCACAGTAGATGTGGCACTGACAAATGCAGCAGGAATATTGGCAGCATATAATGTTTATAATTGAAGCTATAGATATTACATTGGTCTGGAGCAGTTACCACATACACAGACATGTATTAAAAGCCTACAGTGTGTAATACAAATAGTGGAGCTGGAACTCTATGTGAGAGAAAAATGTTAACACTGAAATATTTTCAAAAATCCATTTGAGCTGCCACTAAATTTTATTTACGTAATAGTAAGGTATAAGCATCTATATAATTGACACATGTAATCAATAAAATGTTTGGGCCAGTTCTGACATAGAATATTTGAGAAAAGTGGATTGACAGTTTTTTAAATATTACATATTAAAACTATTGGAAAGGACATTTGATGAATTTTTAACACAATCAATGTCTTATGCAAAGTTCTAGCTTTCAAATAAGCCAAATTTATGGGTCTATGACAATTTGGGGGTGAAATAGAAGGAATTCAGTATATGATTCAAGGTATTTTTTAGTAAAAATGCTCATAAAACGAACAAAACCTTTTTCACAAAACAGTTATGGATCTTTAAGTTGAGGTGGATATAGATACATAGAGAAATTTTCATTGGAACCTGAGACCTTAACCCTTTTGAGACAGTGGATTTCTTGCCTTATCATAACTGCTTTACTGAGCCCCTAGAGACTCCTCCGTCCCCTCCGTATGGATCATTTATGCAGGATATTCATTCAGGAAGGTCTCGCGGATAATCACACACTCTCAGCGCCAACCTTTTTCAACCCTTCCTAGCGGCGACTCCGCATTATCCTGAACTCCGAGGGTAGTTGGGCTCCCTCCTTTTGGGGTTTATAACCCTACCAGCGGCATTGCTTAGCAGTGAATCATGCTTTTTTTTTATATATTTTAGCTACGTTGAAACCTCATTAAAGCGAGTACGGGCTATTGCAAGACCCCTGCCATTACGAGAGATAGCCAAAGCACCATCAATCGACCCTATGATTAGCATGTAAAAAAAAAATCGTTTTCATGAGGCCCTCTTAGTGTTGACACTCACTATAGCGAGAGTTTCCATCGCCAGAAAGCTTTCACCAAGAGTCCCTAATCTCTTTAATTGCTGGCGATTTGTTAGAAATGAAGTTAACATGGGAGTTCTTAGTCTAAAATTTATGTGGTAAACTGTCTCCAGATAAGTAAGTAGTTCATTTTGGTGAAAATATTGCAGCATTAACATTCACAAATGCTCGATATTCTTTTGTTCCTTGGGCGGCTGAAAGCAGTCAAAAGCATACCCGCACGTCCGGTGGTTGCGTGAATGGAGAGCAATTGAAGGTAAACACCAAAGCTAAAAATGCAAAACATGTCAAAGCGAGAAAATGAAAATAATAGAATAATACAAGAGTGGTGAAATTCATTTATCTACCTATTCACTCTTCACAATTAAAAAAAAAAAAAAACAAACAAAAAGCTGATTAGGTCTGCTATGGTGCAGGACGGCAAACATTCCATGCAAAAGTGCCAAAGGAATGGTTTTACCAACTTCAATCTGTGGGAAAGGGGATATGGCAAAGTATTTCAGAGATAGATTAAGAATTGAGGAAATGAGATGAAAACATAATACGTAACAGTAACATTCGCTCCACTGAACTTACTTCAATATGCAGACAATAGTTCCAACACTTGTAACTTCTATGATGATGGGGATTTTCACAGAGGATTGCTCAGGCAAAATGCCTCCATATGCATCCAAAGAAATGGAAACATCCTCATTTTTTAACTGAAACAAATTTGAAAATAAGTTTTTAATTTGCCAATTCTAAATAATATTCTTAAGAGGCTTCACTTTTAAAATAACTTTCCTTAAAAATTTGCTCTAGCATTGCCACTGATCTTTGATACATTATTACATATTTTAGACTTTAGCTTAATGATGTAACTAAAATTGTGCGCCAAAAGTTTTTAAAAGACAAATTCAGACATTGCAGAACATTGTTCTTGATTGCACTAGTATCAGCATGATAATTTATTTTGCAATGCTGTTATTGGAATTTAATTTTACTTTAAGTATATCAGTTTACTGAAGTTACAGTAACAGTAATACATAATAATACCATATTATTTGATTGATTGGTTGCATGCATGGTTAAAATATACTGCAACACAGCTGAATGAATACTGGTCAAATCATCATAATAAGGGTCCAAATAACAATCAAGGCACCTACACTAACGGGGACACGTCAGTGTCCCTGCATTTTCTCTATCTGAGAGTGCCTGCTACACTCACTGAGGTGTTTAATTTTTTTCCAATCAGCAGGATATTATAAATGATACATCACAAAATTAAGTTTACCACAAGATTAAGTTTAATTAATGACCAAGCAGTAGAAAAAAAATTCTCTTTGGAAGAAAACTTCCCCATTCATTTCCGTTTGGATCATAAGTGGCATGATGAGAAATTATTCCAATGCACATTACAATGCATTAGGTGTGATTTATGTACTACCAAATTAACACCAAACACTGTGTGCCTTAAACTAAACAATTTAACAATAAAAACTAAAGGAATAAGTTGATAATACAACTAAAACAAACTCAACTGCTGAAGGTACTGGTAAATTGAAAAAGCAGTGTTTTTCCCAAGTATCATTTTGGAAACATTTTTAAACCAAACTCTATTTTTGATGTTGTCAACACAAATAAAATTGTGCATATTTCTGACCACAAGTTAAGTTGTAAATTACTAAGGTATGCAAAGAGCAAATTCAACAATGAATTGAAAACTCAATCATTTGTGGTCAAAACAAAGAGGTGAGCATTTTAAACAAATTATGTATAAAGATTAGTGATGGGTCGGTTCGATTCCTCGATTCTTCGATTCCTCGATTCTCAGCCAAGAACCGGAATCGAAAATGAGTACTTGCCAAGGGGAAAAATCGATTCCGATTCAAGTAGTACGAGTACTTCAAACTACAAATTTATATACCACCGCGTTTCCAACAGTCATTGGAATTTTCGTGCCACGTAATAGTAATAACAAAACACATTATCTTCTAGGGATGTGCGAGTACTTGAAAGTTCGAGTCGAGTCGGTGGTACTCGACTCGAGCGTTTCGAGTAGCATTACAAATGTCTAGTCGAGTAAGTTACGGTTACAGAGCTTTGGATATTTTTTGGAACCATCCCACGCATAAGAAATATGGCTCGGGTATTGAAGTAAAGTGAAGAGATTAAGTCGGCATACTTAAGAGAGAGGAAAATAAACTGTTTCCTTGAAAGGCAACAACCGATACCCTTTTTCCCTTTCCACCTTCGCCGAGGTGAGTCACGCGGAAAGGGGAGTTTTCACACCACAAGGCATCTTTTAGTCTTTTGTATTACTACGTCCGTCCGATGTGATATTCATTTGTAGCGTTTAGTTTCTTTCTTGAACTTAAAAAACAAGAGTTTTTAAGGTTGATTAAACGACGTGAGAAGTATACATTTTTTTGGCTCTACAAAACTAAAGCTAAGTTCTTTAGTCCATTAGCTTAGTCACTTGAGTTCCATGAGGACTCAAGATCCATAAAGATCGATGATATAGTTTTTAATAAAAATTCCAGTTTCCTAAATCTTGCAATTTTGGTAGGAAAGTACTTGCCCAGTCACACAAGTGTGTAGCAAAAGGTAATATTTTGCAGGCAGTAATACTGTAACATGGAGACATCAAAACCTACTGGCTGAGCATGAGCATGTTGGTTTTTCTGCTTGAGAATTTGAAAGGGCCAAATATTACATGATTCATATCCATAGATAGTATTTAATCTTTATTATAACTGTGAATACGAGTATACTCAGGGCTCTCCATTGTAGTTATAAGTGATATTTTTCTTGGAGCCTATGGTGTCAGAATCGATGGAATCTGTATCGGTAGAATCGGAATCGAAATGTCAGAATCGGAATCGGGATAGGAATCGATTAAATTTTGGAATCGACCCATCACTAATAAAGATTCAACACAAATTTTAGGGATACTAAAAAAATAATTTTTACAACTATGTACTCATTCATTACTCAGCAATTCAACTAGGTAGGTTTGGATCTAAATAAACCTGATGAAATATCATAATCAAAGCCAAAAAGCAATTATTAAGTACAGGGGTGAATGCATATGAAGTTACCCATCATCCACCACAATACTCAGCACCCAATACCTAATCATATGATTATTAAATTAATTCTTTAGTATCTTACAATGCAAATGAGATGAGTGCAATAATATCTGTTAATAATCCACAGGACAAGTTTTACATGACCCCACCACATCTACCATTTGATTCTATTCAAATAATCAGCAGAGAATCACAATAGTCATAAGAAGCAAATTTTTAATTCATCACACCATCACAGTGTCCATTGTAACCCACAAGAATAGGCATCCATTGCCTTCAGCAAATGATTATTTTGCTAGCAAAAGAATCAACCTATAATTATATAACACTCAAGAATGAATGGGTCCATATTCATATGACACCCAAGAATTTGTTCTCAACCATGAATCTCTCAGGAATCATGTGCTGTTCAATGCTTATCAAACAAACTCTTCAACGATTATTCACTAATTATTCATGTCGGTCAACATTGCCGACATGAAAACGATGTTGGGCCGATCTCAGGCCGACATAAGGATGCTACTGGGGATATATTTAGATCTGACATTTTTCCTGAATCGATTATGTTACAATTTTATCATTTTATACAATTATAATCGAGTACAGAATATTTTTGCCCATCACCACTACTTTAAAGGGTAAGAAATAAATCCCAAAGTGAAGGGTGACCAGTGGGAATATAAATGCTAATGGTTTATATCTAGCAACAAAACCTGTATGGAAATTTGTCTATTTTGGTCTCATAATAATAACGCAGTTTACCATCCCTGGGAAATACACTTGTGTGAAGTCCTCAAAAGATACAATGACACACATGTACTTCGTTAAGCCAGCTACAAATATAAAAACAAATATTCAACAGAAAAAGTCAAATCAAAGTACCAAAAAGCTAGCAGTCTTGGTGAGCAAACAAAAAAGTAATGCATGATTTAAGGAGAAATTACACTACATAATATACTATACATAGTTAATTATGCATAAGTAATACAAATATAAACCATAAAGTATGCACAAATGATCCAATAGACATTTTTTAATTATTCAAACTAATTTGATAATTTTTAAAATGCAATAGCATTACATATTCACTATAGGTTAAAATTATCTGATATGGAATTATAGAATAATTCCATAAACACTTACTTCATCTCGTAGAATACTATACTTTGCAGGACAATCACTCGAGTTGACTAGGGTAATATACTCTCTATAGGACTGGTATAGAAAGCAAGAAGTAAGATTTATCACTTCAGGAAATAGAGATACCTCTGGAACCAATGTTTGATACTTTACAGGAATTACCAAGGGACGTGATTTCCCTTTCCACATATCCACAACTACATGGTCAGTATGATGTCCATATGCTTCAGGTAAAATTCTAATCTGAAATTATAAGGAAATATAGCTGTAGTAAAACTACTTTATTCTAAGTTTCTATAGGTCTAGTATATAGTATACAAGAATTTATAAAAAGGTTCAAAGAAATAGGACCATGTCATTCATCACATAAATATGTATCACTGCATATAATCAAATGGCACATTTGACTTAGTACAGAAAAATATTTTTTTCGTCATTATTTAGTTACATATTGTAGGCTACTCTTTTTTAGCAGCACATACCAAATCATCATCTGCAAACATATCTATAAATGCACTTGTGCACCGTAATATAATGTCATTTAAAAAACAAAAGAAGGCAAGCTGTCATTAAGGCCTTACAAAAAATAAATAAAAATTGCCTACAGACCTCAAATTAAGTACCAATAGCATAAATGTACATAATAATTTCTTTTTACACTAGAACGGTAGTTTTTCTAATTTAATTCACATAACTTAATCTTATAGCCATTATTATGTGCACCATTTACATTTTTCACAATTTTTAAAATATTTTTAATCCATTTACAAAAATTGATTTATGCCTGGAGTGACATTTGTTTAAGTTCCTTGTTTTTTAATTGTGATTTACATTTCTTCTCACCAGAAAGGCCTTAATGTATTTATTTCTTTCACAATATTTATAAAAAACATATGGAATTATTCATGAACAGAAGGCTCCTATATACTATTCTTTGCCCAATGGATTGGAAACATAGCACATCCAGTGTATCATTACTATGGGTTGTTATTTTGCATCCCAGAATAAGCCTAATGCCTCATGACAGCAACTTCTGCATTTAAAAATTTTTTTTTTACTTGCTTCAAATAGTGGATAGTGGCCCAATAGCCTTAGTTAGGAGCTATCAATACTTAATACACCAACAGCCTAGCCCACGTGGATAGAAATTGACTAATTCTTCAAGACATTGCTACTTTTACATGTATAATAATGAAATTTTAAATGTTGGATCAATTATCACTCCAACGTTCTTAACACATTGTGGTCCGTTAACGTAAAAGTACGCGTTTCCTCATCCAGCTGTAGATGTCCGGTCACGTATTTTAACGTGTTTTTGTATTATGATTTGTCACTCCCCTCTATGGAATTATTTTGCACTGTTTGACCAAGTTATTGTTCTTGCATAGAATAAATAAAAACATATGCATTAAAAATATATGCTCATTATAAAAACGTGTAAATGTTTATATCAAAAAAATGCCTAAGTTATTGAGTTGTGTGAGTTTAATGGTATACTTGTAGCTTCTAGGTAAAATTATAAAAATGGCTGGCCTCCGGGGCTAGTCAAATGCAAAGGGCATCGGACCAAGAAGTGTTAACTTGCTACAGGAAGTCGACAATTTCACCTTCTCAGAAATCTCTTTATCAAGAAGCTAAGGTTAATTTTTTTAAAGTTAAAAACCATTTTAACTGTGATAGTAGATTAGTAGAATGAATTTACTGAGGTATAACTCACATTAAGTTCAACAGATTGATTTGGCTCCAAAAATCCCTCAGTGATGTCAACAAAAACTTCTTGAGCTGGTGGAAGGTCAAATGAAGTAAAATAATACTTCCAATCTGATGCCATTTTCTGATGAGCAAGTTCATATCCAGCAACAAAGACAACAAAACTGATGGGTAATGCAGTCGGATTCTCCACCAAAACTGAAGTAGAAATTGGCATACTAATAGGCAACAAGCCCAATTCAATGGAATTTTTGTTCAGCTTCAATTCTGCAAATTGAATATTTCCACTAACAAATAGAAAGAAAAGTTACTTTACCAATGGGCATTTTTCTGAAATGTATAGGTTCCTACAATGGATACTTAATGATATTAAACTCAATCTTAGGCTAAAAAATTTCTCAGTTCCTAAATTCACACGCAAGGTTATTAAAACAGATCCCTAAAATCTTTGAATCAGTCTAACATCCATTGACGTTGAGGACATTAACAATAGTTTGGATCAACACCACCATAAGGAAGAAGATCGGCAACAATAATAGTTACACTTCAGAATAATTTTCAACTAAGTAAGAATCAAAAATAATTTCAAGTATCAAACTTAAATAATTACATGCCCATAGCACATACATGTATATTTAAGTACAATAAACACTATCAATTTTCCTAATTATGTACACACAACTCCATGTTTAAATGGCATTATGGTTAACAACATAGTTAAATGCAATTTCATGTAAGCCAAACCACATTAAGAATCATAAAATCATAAGTAGGATTTGTTATTGTTCTAGAAATGTTCACGTGCAATAAACATAGGAAGAGCATCAGTTCTCGTGAAGCACTGCACTTGTTATGTAAGTGTCTTTATATTTCGACTGTATTTGATTCGCTGTGCTTGTCCACCATTTTACGTAATATGTAAGGGAGAGTTGGATAAAACAGGGTGGTCTGATAAAACGGGGTACTGAAGTTTTCTTGATTGGTATGGGCTGACTTCTTCCAGCAACACTCCAACGTCTTCGTGAGCTTCTCCCAACCATTCTGAGACACCAAGCTATCTGCTTTGTGCACCAGTGAAATGTCTGTAGTAAAAAAAAAACTTTTCGCATGCTGTAGCGTAATTTTTGGCTCTGAAGTGTGCGATTATACCTCGAAAACCTTCATTTATAGATTTCAAACCGAGTTGGTGCAAATTAAGCATCATTTTTTCTATGCAATGATATCTGTTTCAATATGAATATTCCACTACTTTTCTGTTGAAGTCATCTGCTTCGTAAAATGGCGTGGTTGGATAAAACAGGGTACTTATAAGTTGGACAGAAAGGGGTAGTTCCCAGTTTTAAACAACTGACTTTGAGTAGCAGCTAGCAGCTGATAACCCCCTTGTGGATGGATGCAGAAGGATATATTCTTCAAATGGTTTGTATGTTTTATTGAATTTTCGAAACCAACCAAAGAAAAGCCTGAGCCTTTGCTTTTGGGTAGACACGCAACGCACACCAAGGGCACTGGACTAATTGACATGGCTCAAGAAAACTGCATGCATTTTTTTTATGCTTTAAAACACATTATATACAACTGGTGCGACCTTTAGATGTGACATTGAGAATTACTACTCGCAAGAGGCAAGGAAGTGGCTTCAATCTCACCCTGGGCACGTGATCGCAATCAATACAGTTGCATGACTGTATGGAATAATGGTCATGAAAGCTGCTTCCATTGAGAGTGCAGTAACTGACTTCCAGAAGACTGGAATATTTGCTTTGGGTCTTTTCTGATAGGAATTTTCCCTGGGACAACAGACGCACCAACTGAAACCACTGACACACATTTCAATGTCCAAGTTTCAGGTCTCTACACAACATATAAAAGCAGTTCCAAGAGCAGAAAAAAGAGAAGGAACCATCGGAAGATGGAATGGAAAGACAACTATTCAGACAAGTTCTCTTTATAAGAAGGAATTTATTTCATCTTCGAAACAAGGAAGGACCAGGCCTGGCGAAAGGAAACTTCTTATGGAATCCATGCCTGAGACTGCTTATCCCGGTAAATCTGCAACGGCTCGTAGAAAGGGCGGGAAGAAGAAGACAAATCAAACTGCTGTTGAACATGAGTCATCATCAGAAGACCAAGAGAAAGAAGACAGAAACACCTCTTACATTTACTGTAATGAAATTTTTCCGAATTCCAAATTGGAAGAGGGATGGATTGAGAGCTACATATACCTAAGTGTATTTAATGGGCTCATAAATAGAGCGCTAGCATTGATGATGTTTATGAAAAACCATATAATGTGATTTTTATGATTATAATTTATACTGATTACTTGAAAAACAATAATTTAGGTGTACCATACTGTAACGGCAGCGCTAATTATTATTTATGAGTAGCACTTGTCCCGATCTCTACCCTTTCCTTTTTTTTCTGACTATTAAGTGTATTTGGTATAAATTTAGTTTATTTTGTGTATGCGTGTGAACAGCATTTTTTTTTTAATACCGCGCCAAAGTAAGTGAATCACGACCCGACAGAGCGCGCGAGTGAAACCACTGCCCTCCCCTCCCTTCCCCTCCCACGAGGCGCTTGGAGACTGAGCCACCAGCATCGGAGAGAGACGGTCGAGCATTGAGCCACCAGGCATGCAGAGAGAAAGCACCGGCAGAATCCCAAGACGACTACGACTCGCCTTGACTCGAGTGGGTCGAGCATTTGAGCCACTGGACATCGGAGAGAGCGAAAGCACCTTGGCAACTCTCCAGTCAACAGCTTGGAAAATGCAACGAGGAACCATCACGAGCTCATGAGAAGTCCGCTTGGCCTCGCCATCACCTCGTGTGACTTCGTGTTCCCGAATAAGGTGCAGTAACCGTGCCCTCACCACTTTCCCCGGTCGAAGTAGCATCGAGAACGTTTTTCTCTCCTACCCCCCCTTTTTCCCCATTTCAAGAAAGCGCTGGAACAATTAGTGAATCTTGAATTTCAAATGTGCAGCAGTGGACTTTTAAACCCTGCGAGAAGATTTAAATGCAGTTCATTTTAAGTTTACTTTTATGTTATCAAGTTGATTTTTGGTTTCTTTGTATTTGATCCTTGACAATCCGGCCCTACTAACATTATTTCAAGTGCTACTCCCCATATTTTTTGTATGTCAAATTTAATTATTGCGATCTTTGAGAATAAATGCATTTCTTGTGTTCGTGTTCTTCCAATTATCCCGTACATTTCGCATTCCCAAAATTACTCGTTTTTTCACATCGCCCCCGCTCTGAGGTGTTTCCTGCTCTATTTTATAATGGACGCAAAACCCGTTGTTCACAATACCTACAAATCTATAGTAAAATCTAGTACTCCATTTTATCAGACCGGTATGATGAAACATGTGAATTAATTTTGTTTCAGTAAATTAAAATTTTGTTCTCTAGTCGTCTATGTCAATCAGAGAGATGAAGCACTTGTTGAATAAAAATTAACTGAGAATGATTGTTTAGTTTATGAGATATGGGAATTAATTTGTTAAGTGCCCCATTTTCTCCAACTTTCCCTTACCGTGTTTTGCTTCTCTGTATAATGGGATGGCTTTAAAGGGGATGACACTTTTATTTATCTGGACCAGCACAGCAGGCAGATGTGCACAATGAAGCAATCATTTAGTTTTGAGACTACTACTTAGGGCAGAAATTGCATAAAAGAAAAGGGTGTCTATTAGATATCCTATGGTACAAATAATTTACCTGAAAAACAGTCTGCGAACTTCTCCTGATTCACTTATTTTGAATAAAACTTCTTCAATTATTTGACCTTTATGTTCCCCTATGTAAGAAAGGGCAAAGGCTTTAAAATGTCCTGGTTCAAGCATCAAGAGTTGTGGATAACATTCCAAAGAGCCACCAAAATCTAATGCCTTCGAAATAAATTCTATTTGTCCAGATATATCACCCTTATTGCTCACTATCACCTAAATTTGTGAAGGAAAAAAGGAAGACTGTGAAAGGTCTCATGAAAGTAGCATTCCAATAATTTTAATACGATATGCAGGCTCAAACATTATCAAGTTTCTTGACATTAATAATTTTCATGATACAAGAATGAGAACAGAATAAAAAGGATACCCTTTTAAGGCACATAGATACAGTCCGACCGCCGAGAGTTGTCCGTTGACAGCTAGAAGGGGTAGGGGGCAAGGTTGCCAGGTAAGAAAGGGAAACGCCCACATCACATGTAAACAAAAGGGTTCCATGAAGAAAGCAGCCAGAAGGGACGACGAGCGTGAAGGATCCAAGGAAGAATCCTTTGTTTTGGCGATTCGCAGAAAGGGCTTGTTTTGGTGTTTCAGGCTTGTTTCACTGCTTCATATGCATGTGACAACGTTGCATGACTAGGCGAGGGTGTGAGGTGCATTTGGAGGACAGCGATTGGTTGCAAACCATGTTGGCGGAGGGTTCTCCGCCCCTCCTTTTAAAGTGCCATCGGACAACTCTCGCCGGCTGGACTGTAGGTATGGTATTTGGAGATGGCGACCAACAGCTGAGGTCATTTGTGCCAAGAGGGAAGGGTATGGAAGTAAGGGTGGAGAGAAACCAGGCGTCGGCATTAGCCTGCTCTTAACAAAAGGTGCTAAAGCTTAACTTCCTTTCCGATGGATGGACTGTTACTCCTGAAATGTCCTCCACGCATCATTCAAGCATGGATCGGGCAGTCTCTGAAAGTTTTCTGCCACAGCCCAGATTTGAACCCGAGCCCACAGGGTGGGCGGCCAACACAATAGCCACCACACCAGCCCGATAACCTCATACATACAGACTACCATCAACGGTTACAGGTAATTTACTCAGACCCAAAATAAAAATTCACTAAATGAAATCAGTAAATGTTACGGAAAGTTAGATTAACAAGAAAAATTTTTCCTCATTCAGCCATTTTCTTGCATAAGTCGAAAAAATAAATGAAATGTCACCCACTTTTCCTGAGAATGTAGTCATAAGAGTTCCAGTTTGTTAATGCACTCAGGGAGAATCACACATTCGGGGAAGGCATGGCTCATAAGAGTGTAACTAACAGCAAACCACATGAGGCCAATATAAAAGGCCATGGAGTAGCCGAGAAGCTGTTCGGCAGCAATGCTTGATTGCAACAACTTATATGCATAAGATTTGAGGCCATCAGTTTTTCTCCTCAATTACCTCCAGAAGGAAGCAATGAGTGTCTTCATTTTTTCAAATACTATCACAATCAATAGAAAATAAAATTGCCAAACGACCCAATTAAGATTTCAAACCTTTCAACATCAGCTACTTCTATTCTAGGCAAACAAAAATGTCATAGCCATTTGCATAGAGGTTTAAGCTTTTTCCTAAAAATATCATGATTAACCTTCATGGTAATTATTAATAAATGCTTTCACTGCCATACTCTAATTATCTATCTATCAGTCGGGCTGAATGATTTTTTTTTTACTTGGTTCCTGCAATATCTATACATGAGGATGTAATGAGAAGCTGTAACTTTCCCACTGGAAGTAGGTGCGCTCACAAATTTCATGGAATTTTCCATGGAACTAACAATGTCATTCTGAAGACCATTTACTATTTCAATACTCTGGCATACATTTTAACATGATCACTGATGAGTAAAGACAATAAAAATATACTTTCTTCTAGAAAAGAGTACTTGAATGTCCCTGCTCATAGATTATTTTAAAATCGTCCATTGTGATACAGTTTGGAAAATTCCATTGTGATGCAATTTGGAAACATTCATTTTTTTTGGTACATCGCCTACTTCTCAAGCTATTTGTGACAAAAAATCATCCCCCTTGACGGCTACTCTGATTATGTCACAAACTCCTACCGAGAGGAATTCTACTGCTCAGCCTTGGACATCAGATTTGCATGGTTTGCTGTATTTAACACCCCTTATGCGATTCCTTCCCTAAACACAAAGTTCTACCTGAAGAGTTAACTATGAAATCAGAATTCTAACAACATCACTAACACATAAAAAGTGGCCTGTGACCTTCACTTTTCCATTTAAAAATTTGTCTTCTTCTTTTTCTTATTTTAAACAAGAGAATGGCCGAATAGGGAGGATATCTTTTGTTGTAAGTTACCTTTCCTTTCCAACTACAAATTATTTTGGATTTGAGTGAAATGTATACTCCTTAGTGGATAAGAATTTTTAATTTATGTATATGTATTGGAAAAAATTGCAATTTAGGTACATAAATATATTTACCTCATAGCTGTTTTTCACAGTAGCATATACTACTCCAACATCAAGATGTTGAGGAGAAATATCAATTTTAGGCCCTATTCCACTTCCAAGTAATTTGAGTTCATGCCTCCTCTCGCATCCTGAAGTTTCACAATAAGCCACACATTCGTATTTCTTTGGCCCAAGTTTAGGCATGAATACAACTTGAACATCTATTGAACAACCTGGCCAAATGTCACCTTCCTGTTTTAAAAATGGTTGGCAAAAATTTCATAATATGTATAATCTTATAATTCTTACACAGTTCTAAATGCATTTAAATTAACAGTCACACATTTTTGTTCCATGGCCGATTTTGAAGACATTTCAAAATTTGGAAAAATAAGTTTGGAGCTGATATCTCTGAAGTACAATCAACCATCTATAGAACATGTGTCCTCCATACAATGAAAAAAAATAGGCTTTGATTTTCCTCCTATGTAGAAAAAACCTCTGCACAACAAAAAATTCTATTGAACAAGAGAATTTCTTAATCGCACCAGTCTTTGTATGAATGTCCGGCTGGAGTAAATCTTCTATGCAAAAAGATTTACACGTTTATTCCTCGGAGTAATTGGGTTCTTTTAATATTAACCAAAATATTCTCATTCTTTTTCTTAACGTTTGGTAATTCAGAACAACTATATTTCGATCTCCAAAACCCATGCTTGGCTTTTCATTGAGCGAGAGGCATTTGAACAGTTGATATAGATCAGAGGTTACCAAGTATTTTCTTCGCCAAAATATTTGTGCTGATTAATAGGTGATCGTGACGTTTATATTTGATTGCTTGTTAATTGAAGCTCATTCAGGTACATTTAATCTTAAAAATAATAATTACTACATTTAAAATTTGGCGGACACCTAACCGGTATCGTCTATAAGCGAAAGTACCAGAAAATATCTATTTAGATCATTTATAGGAACTATTAGAAACCCAGTGAAGGTCCTGATTTTCCGGGGAATAGGTAGATCTTCATAGTGAATATTTTTGCTTTCTGTAGCATGGCAGAAGCAGTTCATAAGAGGAGGTCCCAAGCAAGATTTTGATAGACCGAAAAAGATTGGAAAATACAGTAGCAGCAGTACGGGCGGGGTCACTGAGTGCAAATAAGGCTGCTAAGCAATATGCAGTTCCGAAGTCGACACTTCTCAATAAAATACATGTATAGGTGCCCAGTCTTAGAAAAATAGGACCCCAAACTCTTTTAACAGACCAAGAGGAGTCAAGAAAATAAAAGTGGACATTAGACAAAGCTAAGATAGGCTACCCTGTATGCACTGACGATGTGAAAGATGCAGTGCAAAGAATTATACAAGAAACTGCATGCCAAAATCCATTCACAAATGACCAACCAGGGTTGAAATGGATGAAGCTATTTCTGAAACAACATCCCCAAATAAGCTTCAGGTATGCAAAAATATTATCAATAGCTTGTGCAGCTGTTACTGAGGAAACATTAGGGACCTGGTTTTACGAATTAAAATCATTCCTAGTGGAAGAAGGCTGTGACTATATTCTATCTGATCCTGAACACATTCTTAATTTAGATGAAACAGGAGTCAAGCTATGACCAAAATCTGGCAAAGTCTTAGCGGAAAAGGGAGCAAGAAATGTCTATGCAATTGAATCGGGTCAAGAGAAAAAGTCCAATACAGCTCTTTGTACCTTTTCCACAATTGGGCAGGATATATCTCCGATGGTGGTATATCCTTACAAGAAAATCCCTCGAGATATAGCCGCATCAGTGCCTGAAAATTTTTTAATCAGAAGAAGTGATAGTGGGTGGATGACCAGTGTGACTTTTAAGAGTGCATTGAAAATGCCTTCAAACCTGAGCTAGAAGCAAAGGGGGTGAAATTCCCAGTTCTGTAGCTGTTTGATGGCCATAGTTCATACATAAACTTAGAATTAAATGATTTTTGTGTGAAAAACAAAATTATTTTATTCTGCTTGCCAGCGAATGCCTCTCATATTATGCAGCCTTGTGATGTTGGCATATTCCGACCACTCAAGAAAGCTTGGAAAGAAATAGTAATAAAACACAACCAAGAGTCCACTAAACCAAGACCCAAAATTGATTTCGCTCCATTATTCAAGGTGACATATGAATCAGCAATGAAACCCAATCTCATAAGAATATCATTTGAAACTTGAGGTATTTTACCGTTCAATACAGACCGCCCAGATTACATCAAGTGTATGTCGAACAGACACAGAGCAATTGTTTCTGCACCTGACCAAAATTCAATTGATAGTGCTCATGAGGGAACCTCAGTCTTTAAAGAAATTGAAGCCGACATCCCACCAGATATTTTACAACTGAATCAAGATGCTAAAAAATCAGGGCAAAATCCTCCATCCCATACAGTTTTGTACAACATCAGGAGGAAATTAAAAAACAAGTCAAATAACTTTACTGAAATTACCCGCCCACAGTAGCAATCCATTGAAGACCCCACAACCGGTTCTTCGATATATGATGACAAATTTTTAATAACCTTATTGATACCCCAATATAAAATTATGAGGATCTCCAGAATAGAGGTGAGATTTTTGGCCCATCCCTTTCATATAAGACTAGAGTGCCTGAGACCTTCAGAATTGAGGATAGCCAAACACAAGTGATTATCGAGGTTTTTCCAAAAAAGAGCGGAGACTCCTTACTTTCGCCGATTCCCAATTCCTCGAGAGATGAATATTATACCAACAATGTAGTGGCCCCCATTGAATACAATTTGAAAAATGATCGACATCATTCTCTGAATTTCGATTTCCCGTGTGCAAATTCACCCGAAATAGCCATTTATGAGACCTCAGAAGAATAACTAACCCCTTTAGAATCTCATATGATCAGGCGACTTTCTAGAATAATGAGTATGACACGATTTGGAGCAAACACCTGAGTTTTCCACGCACTGCTATGAGTGACCGAAAAGAAAAGCAAAGAGTAAACCCATAAATGCTTCAAAACCACTGCTCGACGTCGGAAACTACTATCATACACCACGCCACGTAGTCCCATCTTGCACAAGTTTCCCAGGTTGCAACTGCTGCGGGACGTGTATCAGTGATCAAGGAGCGTGGGCGCACACTGTGAGGCTTGGAAAATGGGAACACAATGCTCCCATGAATGCAGCTAGTGCACGATTGCTTCCGTTTTAGAAAGGGGAATCTAACCGAAATAATAAGCCCGGTATATCCTAGAATTAATGCAGTATTTCCAATGATTTTGCGTCTGATTTTATTTTTTTATAAACATCGGGGAAAATATTGAGCGAGAGTGAAAATCATGCACGGATAACCCACAACACGGATATACCGCAGCCGGATAATCGGGAGTCTGCTGTATTTCATCTGCCTATTATGACTAAATTCAGCATTGAAACTTAAAATACCTGTTGTTTGAAAAAAAACACACAGACACATTTACAGGCTCACCAAAAAGTAATTTTGAAATTTTAAGCATGTAATAAATCAAGTAAAATACCGACAGCCAGAGAATCAATGAAAAAATAGGCAAAACATACCAATAAAATACATGATATCTTTATACTTTCACCCACCATGGCTTGCTCAGTGCCCAGAAGGTTAGTGAAAAATTCATTCACGGTTGTTCACAGAATTGAACTTATAAGTGTATTTACCACATTAAGAATAGCATAATCACTTTATACTTAGGAATTCTGCCCCATATAACTGAAATACTAGCTGATGAATTTGAGTGAGGTGGCTTTCTGAGGATAATCACATACCTGTCTGGTGACACATGCATGTAATTCACAAGGCTAACCCCCTTTCACAAAACCTCTAATTTACCAACTAAAGAAATTTGGGTCCCTTACACTTTGCAAATTAGATTTTCTACTTTACTGCTCTTACCTTTTGCAAAAATGAAAAATATGAATCATGAAAGAGAAAATCAGTATCTAGGATACAGCCTTCAAAGGAGTCAGAGGAGAAACTAGCAGTAGATTGAACATTTTCATTGTTGTCATCAGCAGTTGCCAGTGAAGACCAGCAATCTCCAGCACCAGACATTTCATCATAGATTTTTTTCTTTCTGAAAGAGGATCAAACCATTTAAAAAATTTAACTGTAAGGATTTGATCTATATTTTAACAATATTCACTTTTTTTTAATTTACACATAACTCTGAAGTAAAAAGAGATGTATTGTTCACAAAAATATAATGCTGTAGGTCAGAAAATAAGTTATAACAATTAAATTCAGCAGAATATTAAAAAATTAGCACGCATTGATAAGGCTAAGGATAGCATTTTAAATCTTTCATCACATGTATGAGGAACACTACTGTTAACTCCTACATTTCTTACAACTGCACTCGCTTTGTACAAAGTATGAAACATAAAACAATACATATTGGCATGGCTTGGCCAGGCAAACAAATTCCATTTTCCTACAAA
The DNA here is from genome assembly GCF_921293095.1 of Ischnura elegans. Lineage (NCBI taxonomy): Eukaryota > Metazoa > Arthropoda > Insecta > Odonata > Coenagrionidae > Ischnura > Ischnura elegans. Next base: position 107,289,665 of record NC_060248.1, read on the forward strand.
TAAAGTTGCATGTAGCATTGGTGAATGAAGAATTAAAACAACTGCAAAAATAGCATTGTAATTGCCAGAGACACACATACCCTGCTGAGATAATGGACTTGGGTGGTCACTGGCAACAGCACAGTTAAAAACACTAAGCTAAGGTTGAAAATTTTTCCATCACTGAGATAAAAAGCACTTGTTTGCACTAACTTGCCATGAAACTGCTTCATCATGATGCTGATTATCTCCCATTTGACAGAAGTATTTCAATATATAATATATAACAAATACTAGGGATGAGTCGATTCCACTTTTTTTCGATTCCGATTCCAATTCCTTCAAATCGATTCCTGCTTCTCGATTCTTAATCCATCAATTCTTATTCCTTCTAACAGGTGGGATATTGCACTTGCACTGTAGCATTGCTGTCATTAAAATTTAGAATTGAATGGAATAAAATAACTAGGGATGGACGGATCCAGGATTTTTTTCGGATCCGGATTCGATTAGGATGATCCTTGATTTTCGGAGCCGGAACTCTCGGATCGGATATTTTTGGATCGAAATGCATTTTCAAATTCCTGCTATTGAATAGAGTAGAACCTTTGATTAAGACCACAATCCGTTCCAGAAAGCTGGTCGTTATCCAAAATGTGTGCTATTCGAAACAATTTTCCCCATAAGAAATAAAGGAAATAGGAATAATTGGTTCCTAGCTCCTATTGACTTGCTATTATATGAAAGTTACAGGCTACATATATGGATATGATTTTAAATGAGAATAGTTTTAATACTGTACAAATTGAGTTAAATGTAAATAAAAACATTAAAGAAAGCATTTAAACATATTACTTTATCTTCCTGAAATCGATGGAATCGGAATCGACTTTAGGCGATCGATTCTCGATTCTGATTCCGTGCCCAAGAATCGGTGGAATCGAGAATCGACATTTGGAATCGACTCATCCCTAACATATACATATTTAACAATATATAACAACCAGAGATTTGCCTCTCTGTGTCAAGTTCAAGATGCGTGCAGTCCCTCTCATACCGGCATGCTCGAGTTACTGCTTAGTTACTGCTTTTCATATAAGGATATATGCACATATATGAATAAGTAGGGGGCTTGAACAACCATCAGTTTCATTGATTTATGCCACCCTACCATCGTGGTAGGCCAGCATAGATTTAACAATGTGTTACTTCATTGGCAAAAAAAGAAGATCTACTACGAACTCAACATTATAAGCCCTATCTTTCTCAGGCCTTCATTTCTTAAAGCTGTGAAGTAACAACTTTCTACAGAATAAACTAATAAAGTTTCATAGTACCTTTCAGCTTCAGTTTTGTCTTCTTCGATCGAAGAAAATTGTTTCCACTTGAATTTGACTACATGAGAGCTGTTATTATGAATGGATATTACGCTTTTGCGAGATAAACCCATGAATGTGTCCTCAAATTCCAGTTTTTCATTGCTGAGAGATACTGGAGAGTTTTTTGCGGTAGCAATAATGCTAGAATACAGTTCTTCCCCTGAATTCAACACAAAAAAATATCATTAGCAAAAAATTATCACATTCCAAAATTCTACGCAATTGAGCAATACATTTAATATATTTGAGTAAGATATCAATTTGCTAAGTACAGCAGCACATCATTTTGACGCCGACAGTAGATAAAGGCTTCTTGTGTTATCTCCTAAGACAAAATTACCCCATCTTTTCCCTAAGTTTTGATGATGAAAACTGTTTTTGTCCTCAGGGATGTTTTCAATCCCTGAGGATGACTGGTTACTCCATCTTCTACCAATGTTTAAGCAGGTAAAACGTTGTTGTCCTCAGGGATAGTAACAGAGTTTTGGTAAGTAGAAACATAGGAGGTTGATGGAATAATTTACCCTTGAGGTTTCCCAAGAAATCTTACTTTACATCATTCATTGGAAAGTGTGAAAGCATAACACTCAATTTCTGTCACTCAACCGGGTCAGAAATGGCTATATTGCAATCAATGAAAAGAAATAAATTATTTTCTTCTTACCATTTTCAAAAATGACCTTAATGAATTCTTTGAAGAAACCAGCTTTTGTCGAGTTCAATGTCACAGACATTTGAAGATTTTGACCACTTTTCAAGCATGCATTAATGGGTTTAACCTGAAATGGACTAAAGTGCAAAAATAAATATTTATGTACCGTAATGAAAAGTATTGATACAGATTCAATTTCACTTCATTCAAATGATGCCACAGATTGACCCAAGCAAGACAGCAATGCCTTCAAGCTTAAAATTTGAAATTTCAGTGACATGTCCATAAAAAGTGAGCAGAGGAATAATTAGCAATAAGAACTACTTTAGCCCCTATCCCCTGTTGGTCAAGTCCTATTTATGCCACTATTCAGGCACACTACGAAAAAAAAAATATAATAAGAAAAGTAGAAATAGAAGCCTTGCACTTCCTTCTTCAATACTTGCACACCCTGGTTCAACCTATGATGTCTTATATCTTGTCCATTATTAATGTACTCCATTGTTGAGCAAATAAAAAATAAATATGAAAGAAAATAAACAAAAAGGTAAAATTCATCAGATGCTAAGCATTGCTACTGAGCGAATGTAACCTATATAGTGTCTCGTCATCACTACCACACAACCTAACTCACAATAGGGTGGTTTCTCATTTTTTTAAATTGCCTAAATCATAAATAAAGATTATCACTCCTAGAATACATATTTCATGCTTTCAGATTTTTATGTGACGAAACCTATTTTTTGCAATTAAATGAAAAGTGAAAATTTTCAAGCACACGAAAATGCGACGGCTAAGTATGAATACTGGGAAAAGTCCATGTGATGTCATTCTGGTTCCAGCTGCTGCTGTGTGAGGCCACCTTCGTCCGAGGCTATGAGCGCCGATACGATGCAGGCTGCTTGCGGGTAGCACTTGGCTTAAAGAAGGATTATTAATACCCTATCAAGCAAAGGAAACTTTCCAACCATAGGCAATTTCAATAGGTGATTATTAATAGACGTTTCCCTGAGCTCTGTGCCACATACATGCATTGGTAATCTCAGATGATGTAAAACTCCTGACTACTCTTATAGAATCTAGGTCCCTGTGATGTTACGTGGAGTGGCATCCCATGGGTGCCAATATGGCCCTGGTTATGAGGTTAAAATTGACCATTAACATTCATCTAAACTGGGACATCTAAAAACAAATAATTTGTATATTATAAATACACTTATGTTGGGTGACGAATCGCAATCAATGCCTTTCATTTTCTTTGATGAAAGAAACTACCCTATTTCCTGGCTTGTGTCTTGAACTTCCTCCAATTAGCCAGCCTTTTTCAAAGAGTTTAATTTGGTACCAAATTAGGCATTCATAAGAAATTGGCAATAACTTACACTAAAGTAATATTACCTTGGAGCAACCAGTGTGAAAATAGCATCTACTTCACCATTGTTAACAATACAGAAGAAATTTGTTGTAGGCATGTTGACTGGGCATTCACCCATTTCAATGACATCTGGTAAATCAAGCATTGGTCTTGGTCCAACAGCTAGAACAGTAATGATCTTTTAGCCCTTGTAACAGCTAAAATTATCAAGCAAAAGAAATAAATTAAAACAAACCAATCAGAGAAATATCAAAACTTCCGTCTTCACAGTGAAATGAAACTTTATGATGATAGTCCTTCTTCTCCAAAGGCTTGAACTTGATCAAAAACTTTTCAGACATTCCAGGAGCAACTTTAATCATTGCTTGAGAACAGTAACTTATCACAAAATACGGTGACTTTTCATAATGCATTGTTAAATATCTGATGACCTGTTGTATGAAATAGTAAAATTATCCGATGATTATAACATTTTTCACTCCTTGATTAAAAAATTTCCTCCACTGATTCCTCAATACACATGATTATGCCAAAGTTAAATAAAAAGAAAATTGTGCAACTCAGGAATTAAATCCATTGGGTTCAATTACTAGGTAGAAATTTTGCACTTTAAGAATGATGAAAATAACTGGGTAAAATTCACAATAATAGCTTACAAAATACAAAAAGTTGTAGTCATTATGTTTCAAAGGATAATTCCTTGCCCGTTGAGCTACCTAAAAAAAGATGCCTGCAGAGAGATTAGAAGTTGAATTGCGTAACATACTCACAGCTTTAGACATGTGCACTGATCTATGTAAACATTTCTTTGACATTTTAGAAGTACATCACACGGCTGAGTGTTATTGTTTAAAATTAGAGCAGTAAAACTTTTCCTGATACACAAAAAAACCTAAAACAGGCGAGGTTTTGGTAACGGACCTCCTCATTCCATACCTCTTTTTCAACTCACTACAGCTATCCGTATGACTTGTAACTCCAATAGCAAATAAAAAACAGCATAAGCATAAGTAGACAATTATGAAAAATAAACGTTAAATGCATGATTGCCTGGATTAAAAAGTAAGGGCGGTAAGAAAGTTTGCATAGATAATGACATGAAACTTAACTGGTTTGGTTCTATATAAAGTTCTTAGAATATTACACAGATATCTATGTATATACGTACTAATATCATGAAATCCTCCGGCCACCATCCTTCCTGATAGATCCTACATACTAGTTCAAAACATATTCTCTCACCAACCCTACCTAGATTCTTCAGAAGCTCACATGGGATATTATCCATGTCAACTGCTTTCCTAGCATTCATGAAGAGCTCTCTCGATTTCAGCGAAGATACCCAGCCCAAGATTAGCTTCCTTTATTACACTTACCTCTTCTAAATTCACTCTTTCCAGGCTATTCCTGCTTTCATACATATCCTCCACATTTTCCTTCAATCTAGTATGAACCTCATCGCGGTCGGTTAACATCCTTCCATCTATAGCCTTAATTTTCAGCATGGCTTTCTATCTTTTGCCACCCGATAGTGCCTTTACCTTGGCGTACAATGCACCTACCTCTCCATCCTTCAGAAACTTTTCCATTTCCTTAAAGTCTTCTCCACCAAGCGTCCCTCGCCTTCTCGTTTCCATGTTGTAATTGATTATTTGCCTCAAATCATTTTGCTCAGCTCGGGTGTCCACATTTTTCCAATTCCTTCTCTCCTCCATTTCTTTTATCATTTCCTCTATTATCCATAGCTTTTTTATCCTTCAACTTTCGATGTAGCCAATTGACTTCTTGGCTGCATCTTCTGCTTTCACTACTCCTGTTTTAATCTTATCCCACCCTTCCTCTACGGTCAGTGTATCTTCCTCCCCCCACACACTATTTTCCACTAGTTCCTGATTTTCTCTCCATATAATCCTCTTGAGAGCTTCTACACTCCATTTCCTTGCCTTCCTAACTTCCATAAGTCTTTTGAATATTACATAGCATTTTATAAGTGCTAGGTTGTAGCCAGACTCTGCATCCATTGCCCTGAGCTGTGCAAGTTTTTCACACTATTCCTAAGCCTCTGTCTTATCATGATTTCTTCGAGCTGCTCATTCACCTCATCCACTTCTTCCTCTAAATGATAGCTGGTGGGCATGCAAACTTGAACCACCACAAGGTTGGTGTGTAGCACCTCAATTTCTATCGCCAGAATCGTATCGTTTACCTGATCTATACCTACCATTCTCTTATATAGCTTCCCCTTTAATAACAATGCTAACCCTTGTTGACTTTCCTCCCCACCACTACATATAATCCTGTATACATCACTCCAGTCCGCACAATCCTTTCACCTCACTTTGGATTGTCCCAAGATATCTATCCTCCCTTTCTCCATTTTCCTTTTTATATTTTCTAGCTCACGTGCTCTCTTCATTGTCCTCACATTCCACGTTCCAACATTCATTGATGCCTTCTTCTTTTATTTCTTATTGGTCTTCAATTCTTCTTCCTTGGATGCTGCTGCTGATGAGTCTTTGCAAGCATTTCTCATGATACACACCTCGAGGACTTTGCCGACCTCACTGCCACCTACGACACCCAACCATAAGGGCTGCATCCCACGATTACATTCGAGGTACTTTTGGTCAAGCTCATGTTTTCAGGGAAGAGACAGTTGATAGGGTTTCCCAATTTCATTCCAACAGTTTTTGACGTGACACCATCACGTGGACTACCTATTATCTGCCTCTTAACGTTGGACCTATCTGGAATGGGTCCAATGTTGCCAGGAGTAATTGCAAATTAATGCCTTGAATGCAGCTCTAGGGGTCATAGGAACGTACACCCTTTCCACTGCAACAAGGTTCTCACCCAAAGGAAATGATTAAAAAATAAACTTTGTATCCACACAGTATTTATTAAAAACTCTACCGGTTTTGACCTTTTTAGGTCATTATCTAGAGATAATATAACAAAGTGATAGGGAGCTATGAAAACGGGGGAGTAAGGAGTAGAGAAGGGAAGGTCATGAAAGGTAGTTGAGTAGACAAACAACTAGTGGCAAGGGAATCAGTGACAGCTTATCTGATTATTGGAGTGGTAGTGGGAGGATGGGTATAATAATTTGCTGCATTCGTCAATGCCATCACAGACCTTTAACTTGCTTAAACTGAAATATCTTTCTTAACATATTTTCTTCAGAGCACTACTCTGAGAGAGAAAAAAATATAAAATTCCAAAAAAACATTCATATCAAACAGATTAAGGGTTTCAGTTGAACAATCAGTGAGCGATAGAAATACTATGGAGTTAATTTTTGATAGACTACTGATTACCAAAATTGTGAAGAATAGAACTCCTCTCTGATAGCATTTAACAGGTGTTTAGGTTAAAATGGTTAAGTCATGATACTAACTTTACAAAAGAAATTCCAGGAATATGACTTAGACTTACTTTGTCAGTGTTCATCACACTAAGAGAGACAGTATACACATTTTCTGGGGCAAAACTTTGGAAAAATACAATTGGTATTGATGGCTTGAATGCATATGGGAATTTTTCCTTCATGTATTTCTTTACTAGCATCCCATGGCGCGTTAATATCTCCGTCCTTTCTGCCGTGGAGCGAGAGAATTCCCTTATATATTGGGAGGGAGTGACCTAATAAGATTAGAATTTTTTTCAGAATAATTGTACATGCACTGCCTCTAGAAAAAATCCAACATTACCATCATTAAGGACCGAAACATATAAAAAACTATATTTATCTCAAGTAAAAATTTTTCCCTTGAATCAGAGCTGATTCTGGGCTGAAACTCCACTGAATGTGTGAAAACTGCCTTGAAACAACCTTGTAACTGCACTGCACTGCCTTGTCCTCAACAAGAAAAAGACCACTCAACTGAAACTCTGATGCATTCTCCCTTGCAAGTCCATTGCATTTGAACTGCTTCTCCCTTGCTGCATGTGAGCTCTACTGACACTGAACTGGACAGTAGGCTCAGGCCAGGCCAACTTAATGACTCCACTGCTTCTCTCTTGCCGAATGTCTTTACTGCCCAGCTACAGAGCTGCTGCAGCATTTGAGTATCCCCTCTCCCTCATGAATTTTAACCGTTTCTCCCTTGCTGCACATGTGGTACCCAGTGTAAGTTTTGCCAACATACAGAACCCATCTACCGGACATGTACAGGACCCATGTTGTCAGCAGCAATGTATTTTTTTTAATTTAGCTTTTGGCAACACGTATATCTTTTCCCACGCGTCAAACTGTCGGTTGCCGTTATTTCTCTTAAGTTGCTAGGAGCGAAAGACGAGTGGTGAGCGTGGGTTTTGGCATGAAATTATTGATGACATAATATTTTCCCGGTACTTCGATGGTTGTTAACAGCAAGAATTAATCAGATTAAGGTGAAGGGAAGAGCGAGATCAGTGGTGGTGACTGCAGTTAAAATTGGAGGTAGGCGTTTTAACTTCTCTGATGGCATGTTTATTCTTCCATGTTTAGCCATGAGAATGTTGACATTGAATTCGTGTTTAATCCAGGCAGGGTTAAAGATTTCGAGCTCCTTTTTCAGGGGTCATGCAGCCATTAACAAATTCTTCTTTCAACGCCATGGCGACTGCCTTCCACTTTTCCTGCCTAATGGATAGCCCGGACGAGGAGGAGAATACACCGAGCAGTCATCAATGCTGCGGATGCCAGGCCATCCGTTAGTCATCCTGCGGAGCTCGAGCAGGCTTTCGAAGAAATAAGGAACGCGGGTGGGCTTCACTATAGTGCAATGTATATTTAAATGTATGCACCTTTTATGTAACTATTGACTTGAATAACTTCCTCCTTCGATTGAATGTACGTATGCAAAGCCATTAATAATCGCTAGAATACTGGTAAAAGTTCTTTTATGTAGCATTGCATCAGGAGCATTTCACTTAAGAATGATATTTCACAATTTCAGGAAACCAAAACTCCATGGCCGACGCCACATATCGCCCGTTCTGGCGCCTGTAACCAACAGGTTGGGACGAACAGGTAAATCACCCATCGTATAATCAGTTGCTGTTTGGTTTATTTAGTTCTGTAAATTTCCTTTGTTTAGGATCATGGTGCTCTTTAGTAAACTGCCGGAGATTGCTATGAAAAAGTCAGCTCTACAGAGATTTACAAATAATTACAATTTCCTGTGGCAGGTGTTACTGCTGATAGTTTTGGAAGCTTGCCTGATTTTTGTTTGGAGTTCACACATAGCCAAAGTAGTCAGTCATTGTAATGAATCATCGCCTCGTTTTTCATTGAACTATGTTGCAAAGTTCATGCTTCTTCAGTGATAATTTAAGTTTTGCTTTCTATAATTTGAATACTTCACATTAATGCACCATATAACTAATTTAAGCCAAGTATAGGAGAGTTTTTTTTTAAGATGAGCAATTTTGCTAATTTGATTTTGAGTTAAGTCGTTTGTGACTCTCATCAGTCATGTTTCTTCTCTATTGCAGGAGCATCTAACTTCCATGACTTCTTTTATTTAGAATATTTTTGTATGTGCTTTTAGCAGTTATTAATTTACTGATGTACTTTCATGTTCTAATAAATTGTGTCTTGAAAAATGCTTTGGCCATTGCAGTTATAACTATTGTTTCTCACAATCACCTGTCCACCCTTAATCTTTTATCATTCATACAAAATTGTGGGAGAAACCTATTATGTGATCATCCACTGTTGGCTGGGTTGCACAAGTTGTTAATTTACTGTGTTTCATATGATTTGACAAGGGAATTTTAACGGATTGGGTATACGGGAATTGTAGTCAGCCAAACAAGGGAGTTTCAGAGTAGCTGGCCAATGGAGTTTCAGTCTAGCTAGTAGTCTAGGGAGTTTCAGTCTAGTTAGTAGCCAAGGGAGTTTCAGAGTAGTTAGCCAAGGGAGTTTCAGTTTAGTCGGCCAAGGGAGTTTCATTGGAGTAGCTGGAGTACTTAATTGCACTGCTACTGCACTGTCATCCCTCTTCCAAACTCCACTGGTTTTGCTTCAATTTAAATGCAGTTTCAGTATAGAAGCAAGGCAGTGAGTTTCAAGGTTGTTTCAGCCCAGTTTTAGTCAAGTTTCAATGAAGAAATTTTTACTTGAGTAATTCCATGGTTTCAAATAACTGAAAACTAATTGTAAGATGTTAGTAAGACGTGTGCGCCGTGAGATGATCTTGAGATCCTAAGGATGTCTGACACGGGCCACGGTCTGAAGGCACTGTCAAAATTGCAGTGTGTAATGCGGTGAATTGCTACAACGTGAGAATGTGAGATGGCAAAATAGTCCCCGTTCTAATTTCGTTCGTGCATTCGCGTAATTGCGCGCCATAATGAGAAATTAATGCAGTTCTAACCTGCGCAGTAACATGCTATGTTTAAAACGGCCGAAACATTTACCAATAACTGTATTCATCTCACAAATAAGGCCGGATATGAATCTTCAACAATAACTTCTCTACACATAAAGAATATTAAAACTCAACGGCTTCTGAGAAAAAACACTGAAGCACGCGTTTGTAGTGCTGTACGATCGAATTAGTAGGTCCAGAAGCGATAATCCGTCGCGGAAAATCCCTCAATGCGTTCCAATGTTGCCAAATCTATGAATAATTTAATACGGTATCCCAAAATTGGATGCCTTTCCAGAAATCTGGCCGCCTCCCAAATGCACCACTCAATGAGAAACTACATAATTCATTCTGACAAATTTCAGTGGGGAGATTGTAAGTCAAGAAAACAATGACGCTGAACAATTCTACGAACTGCGAACAGTCAGTCAATCCAACCCCAACTTCATTATGATAATTGAATAATAAATGAAATTACAATTACTTATTAAAAATCGTAACCCCTCGTGTACAAATATGTCAGTCAATAAATGTCGACAAAACCAACATAAAAACACATAAATTATCTCCAAATATAAATTGACATTAATTTTACCTTATCGACCACTTCATCTTTATCACTTGAAAATAGAAATGGAAATATTTCCATTGACTTTACAGTTTCCATGTTTTAAAAACGGCAACAACAGTTGCTGAGTATCGATATGATTCCATTGATTGAACGATTCGACCTCTATCGATTGTAAACTTTCGATTTTTTTAATCCGCGTTCTAGTTTTTCTACTGACATTCGAAATATTAGTGAATAGGCATCGTGAAAAATTGAATTTTCTATACGAACAACTAAAAATTACTTGGAGAAAGCGAGCGGATATGTTACGGGATAATTACGTTATTTTAATAAAATGGATTCGTTTTGAACCGGGCTTCAGCTCGATCAGTAGACTATGGATTCTGTTATTTTTAATAAAAACATGGATTCCTTGATCCAAGTTTACCTTAACTATCTAAAATACAATTAGTGCCATGAGGCCATGTTAAATTATTATAATTAACCTAGAGATTGGATGAAAATGGTCTTTGGCGATATTTGGAGCCGTCGACAACATTTTGTTCTCTCTTTTACATTGCACAATTTATTGTTCTTATTTACAAAAAGAATAAAGGTATTATTATAACTATTAGAGTTACTCTTATACTCCTTGTTTCATTCGCTGAGCCATTCTAAAAATCCTAGAAGCAGTATATAAGGGACATGACCGCGCCATAAATTCATATTGCCAGGTGATGGAATATCGTTCTCCTTTTGTTTCAAGGAATGGGGGAATGCAGGGAATGGGGGAATGCCCGCTTGCGTCATACATTCTTTTCTCATGAAATGAACATCGTCAGTTCGTGATCATTCTTTGTTGGAGATCTTTGGTTGGGAAGTGAGTTGTGGTTACGCGGGAGCTAGATATTGCTTGGGAATCAGTGTCAATAATGAAGATTTGGACGTCGGAGCACATTTTCAAGTGAGCAGATACATATTATTCAGGAGAATGAATATATGAGTCTTTGAGTCGCACTTGTACGCAAGGTGTACCTTTGGAATGGCCGAAAATGCCTTTAACAATTTACTTAGTATTTTACTCCAATGATTTCTGTTAAATTCCTAGATGACTTGTCAACTTGTCTGTTGCTCTTAGCTTTTCTGTTTAGCCTCGGCATTATTTGTGAATAATCGGTTGTTTTTACCCGGCTGAGAGTTTGAATGTGATTTTCTTTGTCCAAAGATTACCCACAAACAGTCGACAACTGGGCAAATAAAATTTGTTATAGACGTTGTTGTCCTTATTTCTTGTTTTTTTAGGTAGTAAATACGGTTATGGTGAAACGGAGTGCTCGCTCCGAGTCGAGTTTTTGCTCGAATTGTCTTGTTTATTATTCTTTGATTAATAATTATTATTTCACTCATTTCTGATTAAGTTGCGCAGGACCATGGCTAATATAAATGGCAGGTCTTCAAAAAGTAAATTAGCTTAATATTCACTCTTCAGTTTTCTTATTATTCCCCTAAATCCACGGATGTCGTGACATTGTCGTCGACATTCAATGAGTGCCTAAGGTCAAGTCTGTTAATCCATTAGAGTTTTTAGCAAATATATTTTGTTTAACCCTTAGCTTATAATACATTACAGCCATCCTTGGGAAACTGTGGTTCAAGCGGCATGGCGGAAATATCCCAACCCAATGAATCCAGCTGTAATTGGAACCGATGTTGTTGAGAGGAAAGTGGAAGATGGTGTACTACACACGCATCGGCTCGTTAGTTCAAAGTGGTATTTCCCGAAGTGGGCGCAGTCGGTAAGTTTATCAATTAGATACTCTTGTGACTCAAATTGAACCCAAATCATATTGACATTTCAAATGTCAATGGACGATGGTATTGATCGTATCACTAGGTACATGGCACTTGTGTTGTCTATCATTGGCAGCATTGTATTTAAAAAACTTGTAGCATTGAAAGTTTGAGGTTAAAAACTGTGTGTTATCTGATCGCTGGCCTGAATTTTCTCTATATGTCTCAAAGGTCTATCGGCTATTGTACTATTGTATTGGAAAGCATATCTGTGATTTACTGGCTAGAAGGCAGATAATCAGGTGGAAATGGTTAGAGAAGTATTCGAGAGCTTGCCCTTAGACTGGAAAAATCCAAGTTATAGTTACTGTCGAAAAAATTATTTATGAAATCGGTTTTTCGATACACATGACATTCATCTATGGGAAGGAGAATTGGTGTTGGCTGGTCAATGGTCAGGCTATCATTGAGAGAGGAGCTCATCTTCGAAAAAGTTCATCTATTGAAATTAGAGCAACTGATTTCGCATGAATAACAGATTTAAGTGGTATGTATCTTTAACAACTGACGATTTTAGTGTCTTTGGACATTTTCACTTTCGAGAATTATATACATATATGTAGTGGCACGACTGAACTATGCTATTCGAGACTTTCATTGGATTACATAGGTGGTAATATTTTTTGGTATCGCCTAATTGTAACCTTTTCCTTCTCTTCGAGAAATTAACATTATTGCTTTTAATTCAAATTTTCAGTTTTGGAACTAAGCAAGACTACTACCTACTGGTGTGTAAACATTCTATTTTTGTAAATGATTGGCTATATCAGTGGCACAGCAAGGAGGGGGCTTTGGAGGATGAAACCCCCCCCCCCAGAGCTCGGAGAAATTTTTAAGTTTAATCCATTTTACTTAATTGGATTGATATTACTAGTAGAATGGTGTAAGGATTAATAATATATAATACTCAACATTTTGAACCATTTATCTTAAAATTCCGCAATTAATTAATCCCGCACCAACCGCTTATCCTGGTAGGTATTCCATACCCCCACACACCCCGATATTAGTTGCACCTTAATCCCCCCCCCAGCCTTAATTCCTCGCTGCGCCCCTGGGTTAGATGGAGAACCCTTTCTTATGTTCAATTGTCCAAATGGTATTTCTTGGTATTATCATTTCATTGCTGTTTGTTAATAGGCAGATTTCAAAGTCCAATTTTTTAGAGATGCTATAATACTGGGGTGAAAATGGAGCTGATTAAATCACGATAGGCAAAGGAATGCAGGCATTGTATACGCTATGAATTGAACTCATTTTGTAAGATAGTCATTTTAAGGTTTATTTAATTTTGTAGGAATGCTCTCAAATTACTAATTCCATTTTTAAACTTCCTTACTAAGCGGCACTTACAGTCCATTGTACTCATACAAATTCTTTAAGTTGTGATGATGATGATTGTTGCCTTTTCCAAGCTTTCAACCTTCATTGTGACGGTATAGAAATAAAATTTAGCTAAATTAAATGTATCCTTATAGCATCAATTTCATGTATTTTGACCAGTCTTTTACGTAAGCATTGCCAGTTGAAATAGTGAAGTGAAATGCTTATCAGTTATTTTTATATTTGTGAAGTAAGGAATTAGTGGATGTTTACGTGTTGTTTTTGAGTTATTGATTGATTCCCTTTTTAACAGGGCATTATCTGATAAATTAAAATCCATTATCTTTTCTTTCTTCTGTTAGTTCGACTTTATTGCCAGATGTTTTAATATCAGTCAATAGCAATTCACAACAATCTGGAATTTTGGCATTCTGTAATGTTCGTATTGTAATAAGCAACCAAGAATCAAATTATGAATTAAGAATGGTGACAGCTTTATTTTCCTTTACACTCCATTGTATATCCCTGTTTATTATTAAAAGTCTTAAAATTGTAATTTATGTTGTTTGAGCACTGAGTGAGATAGAAGTTATTGAAAATGTTTGTTATTATACATTAATTTTGGTAGTAAAGGTATTCATTTTTCTTTTTGTTTTTTTTTTATGGCCCAATTTAGTTATTGAAGAAGTCTTAATTATTCTTAAGGCTTGGTTACATGGTACGTTAACCCGTGCAAGTTAACACGTTGCGTACGGATGGCGAGAATTCTCGTCATTTGTTTCCCGAACGTTCCGGAAGGATGACGAAGATTCTCGTCACTTAACGCGTCAACCTAAACAATTTTAAAGCGTACAATACGTATTTGTTAGTACGTTTTCAGTTGTTGTTCGTTATTCATAATGAATTGATGCATCATAATGTTTGATTGGGTAAAGTTATATTCTAAACATTAGCTTTTTAACCATGTTTAAACCAAAGGCATTACGCCCTAATAGGCACATATTTCTAATCTCGGTGTTCGTAGGAATTTAAATACCCTAGTACGCAACGTGTTAATGTTTAAATGCAGGAAGTCACTTACACAAATACACCATGTTACCACCAAACTTGTTCGAATGTATGAGCAGGAAATAGAACCTGTTTTAATGTGGTTCCGTGGAGCTCTATGCAAACCTACCTAAATTGGTAGAATACTTTAATAATAATAATAATGCATTCACAAGCTAACTCCTGTGTTAATGTACTGTGTAGCCAGGTCTTCACAAGCTTTATCATGCTAAGTTTTGCTTGAAGTATTGAAGTTTTGCCCATGTTCTTTATCCCTTATTGCTGCTGTGAACGTACCTGTTGCGATCGCACACTAGGCCGCTGTGAATGTACCTTTTCGTTCTCCCTATAGGGCACCATAGATGAACTTTCCCCTTTCCATACCCTAACTCCTTACGGTAAAAATAGTCTTATCCCCAGACCATTAGTGAGTCATACTTTTTCCACGTACTTTTTTTTTAAATAAAGCTCTCTTTTTCTAGGAAGTAATAGAGTACATATACTTAGCCCTTCACTTTTATTGCTACATGTGGTGAATAGCTTTTTAGAGTGAACCGCAACGAATGGGTTGAATTGAGTATCTTGTGCAGCTCTATCATATTTCTAAAATCAGAAAACCTTGCCATTATCTCCAAAGCTAAGTTGCCCTTACTTATTTCTCTCCCCCTTGCTTTAATGAAATATGAGGTATGATTCTGGCTTCCCCCACTCACCGTCTCTCAAAATATACTGAAATGTCAGATTTGTATTTTTTTACCATGTATTAATGATACAAGAGGTGAATGAAATCCAATTCAAGTGATTTTGATGCTTGAATTCATAAAATTATTGTTATTTCCCTGTAGAGGTAATTTTCACCCTGATACCATCAGGTAATTAATTTTTTCTAACTTAAAGAGTGGTGGCTATATAAAGTTTTCAAATTATGTGCCTGTGTACCAAGTGCAAAATTCTTATGGGCTGGCTTTATGAACTTAATTGCTGACAATGTGGTCCAATCCCAGTGTTATTGATTAAAATTATTTTTGTTCTACTTAAGTACTGACGTTTAAGTAGTTGCATAGAAAAGCATAACTTTCTCACCCTAATTTGTGGTTAAGTATCTATTATGTTCAACAAATAATGAGGTAGACAGTTTTCCCCAACTCAAAAGGCAACAGATTAATTGCCTCGTAAATGCATTTACCTAATCCTCTGTAGGGATATTAAATAGATTTTTTTCCCATTGAGTCTTATGAAGTGTTCATTTAGCCCTGCAACTGAGGCAATAAATTTAGGCTGTATTGTTTGTGATCAGCGATGCTGCACCCTGCTAGGGTCAAAGCTTTTTCGTTTTATCTTCAGGGTTAAATAGCCTCTTTAACTAGAATAAGCACTACGATTGAAACATTCGTATTTCGCGGTGGTCGGTTCTCCGTTCTTGTGTTTTTGGTGACGACCTTTGGCATAGCTTATTGCCGTTTGTGCTGCCAAATATTTACCAGGCAGACCTTCATTGCTTCCCTTTCAAGTTGGGCTTCACTACCGGGCCGCATGGGAGTCGAGCAACTCGCCAATGGTAGCCTTGATTCAGTTCGCCCTTGATACGGCGCGATGGCCTCAGGCTAAAATCCCGTAATCGATTCGTCCTGTGTCTGGGAAGGGCGTATAGTTTCCTCGATAGACCTTGAATGGGGTCCTTATTTCAGATGTATAGTTTCGTCTGCATTCTAGAGTATCGACGTAAAGGAACATTTAGATGTCAAGAAAATTTCTAATTCGTTTACTCTTTGCGCGCACCACTCATTTCAAGGTTAAGGCGTCTCCGTAAAGAGCGTAAAACCTTCGTCGGAATTCCTGTGACAGACATCCGCACTTTCCCGTTGCGAGTCGTCGAAAAGGAACGTCGCTGGTTTGTTTTGGTGCGTGATGTCCCTCCGTAAAGAGTTTGTAAAAGGGAAAGCTGTATTCAATAAGTTACGATCAGAACGACCCACTTCCGAGGCGGAACCTCCATTTTTAACTCGGTGGTGAAATGCCAGTCTCAATCGTTGCAGTTTTGGCTCGCTTTACTATGGCATGTCGCAAAGGTCGCTCAAAAATAAAATGCTCTCTTTGTTCATGAGCGCTGGAAGATCATGAAACTTCTGCGTGAACGCCCTTGTCTCCGAATTCTATATTGCATCCATCGTTGCCTGCGTAACATTGTTCCAGATTTTTTAAAAATTTCCATATCAGTGTTTTGGTGTGTCCTCCTCTGTCCAGGCTTGGTCGTTGCTGGTGATGTAAAATGAGTGCAGCACCAATGTTCACTGTCCACAAATGTGTTCTGTTATACTTTCTTTTCCGGAATTTTAAATGTTGTTTAATATTTTATTTCTCATCGCATGGTTGCCATTTTCGTGGTCGGCCTTGGATGTTATTTTAATCCCAAGCGCTCTCGGTCTTTGCAGTTGCCCTTCACCCGCTTTATTGAAACGGTCCTGGCCTTTGAATATTATTGCGGTTTTAGTGTACTGAATTGTTCCTTTATTGTTGAGGGAAAAGCTTAGTTTACGAGATAATTAAATATTTTAATCCAACTACCCTACCATTTTGGCGCTGTACCAGGAAAGCCCGTATTCCTTTCCGTGATCCTTTTATTCAATTTTCTATATTCGTGATTATTTAGCTAACTTTTGTGAATCGTATCGTTAGGAAAGTGAGAATGAGGGGACATTTCACAGGATTTCTTTCAATGGCATGTCGTGGGTTCTCGGTGAGGTTTAAGAAGCCTTTCATGAGCTCGCATGACGTCTTGAATTCTTGCGATGAGATAATAACGGGATTAGTTGTGATGTAAGGTATTATGTCGACGGAACGCTGCCACTAAACCGTCTAGAATGCTATCTAAAAATCTGAACTGGTCTGACCCTAGATTCGTGGGGCATTTCTTTTTCTCACGATATTATCAGGGATGAGAATGCAGGGTACGTGCCGTAATATTGGAATTTCATTCTTAAGTTATTATCCTATGAATGAGAATTAACCTAATGAGGGGATTTTCTCAATGGTTAACCCCCCCCCCCCCCCCCCCGTAACTATGAATGACTCACAATAAGTATGGTATACAGCTTTTTATGTTCATCCAGGATTGCTATGCTTATATTGTACCGTATTTTTTTACTTTTAACAGTCATATGGATCTACATTCTCTCCATCGCATTGCTGGTTTATTTCCTTGGTCCTTCAGCCGTTTGAAACCTCTTGTTTCCGTCTTGCGGTAGGGGACACCTCAGCTTCGCCGGCTTCTATTTCCTTCTCCATCGGGAAATGCCTTTTCTTTACTGCTGGACTTCTTCCTGTTACCTATCGTTGTCCTTCGTGTTGTTCCTTGCCATAACTGTGTCTAGGCCATTCAATTCGATAAGACGCGGCAGTAGATCTGTACCTGACTTGAATAAAATTTCAAGTGCGTTCGTGATGATCCTTTGATTCATCTTCTAAGGTCTTACTTTGCTCCTTGCGCGTCGGGGAAGACGAGACCATCTTGTCGCGAGACGGAGTTGGAGGTCGCGCATTGGAATTCACGCTTCCAATTCGTATCAATCATAGGATGCATATTAGAGACGAGTGCGCTTATTACTCATTACTGTCAGTCAATTTAAAAAAAATAAAGTCAGACCAAGCTATTTCATAAATGGTTTTTAAGTAATCAATCTTATTTTGGCTTGAATTGAGAATCATGCGGTGGTTTAACATTGCAGTTGATCCATGAAGTCCATCGGAACAAGAGTTAATTGAAACATACGTTTTCTTGTAATATGATAGTGTGTTTAATGCTCCATGTTTTAGATGTAATCCGGGCGCATGGAGGGTGGCTTTCATTTACATTCACATTTTGTCCTTATAAAAATTGAAGGAAAGGCTTGGAAGTATTGTTTTAAGATCCCTATATTGAGTATATTTCTATTTTAAGACCGAGTTGGCCATTTAGGAATAGGCATTCCTAAACCTTAAATGACAACCTTGGACGTTTGAGCGTAATGGCTCTTGCTTCGTGCGCAAATGAAGAACAACTTCCCAAAATAAATGCATGCGGCGGATGCAGAAGCCCTGAGGTTTGTTGCACGGACGAAGGCCGTTTATTAGATTATTTTGTCGGTTCGTATAGGGGTGCCCCTCGGTTCCTGTTCCAGACTCGCGGTACGACTTTGCTTCAGCCCCTTGTAAGCTTTCGCTGTGCTCCTTTCCAATGTCTCTGTAACCCCAATCCGCCCCCTCGTTGTCTGAGTGTGAACATCATTTGTTACTTTTATCAATTAGCGCTGCTTCACGTAAGGTCTGTGCGTCGTTAGGGGTGTGACGGTTGAAATCGAGCTTGTCGCGAATATCGCCAAAGGTTTTACTGCTCTATTCAAACTTCTATACTATGAGATCCATTGTGTTGTTTTTTTTTTTTAGGCACAGACTTTGAAATTAGTCATGAAATGGGTTTCCTTAAAATACATAGCCCTCGGGGTAGGGGTTAGTTTTATTTGTAAATGGCTGGCCATGTCCTTTGACAGGTGTTCAATCTCCTTTATATGTGATCCAAGGCTTGATGCGTTGATTTATGATTTTTCTAGCTATACCTTCGCAATCGTCGTCACAGTTTTTTATGATAATATTTTGAGCCAGTATGTACGATGTGCTGGTAGCATGTTTTTGTCTTTTCATCTTTCTATTGTTTTTAACTAAGTAACTTTCGGAAAAAAAACTATCAATGACAGCGCAAATATTCGCTCGATGAATTTTATAGGTCCATTTTTTAACTGGCTCATGATAATAGTGAAAATTTAATATCCGCCTTGTCGCATGGTACTTCTCTTTCTGGTGTTCTCTGTCTGTCTTTGCTCCTTTTAACTGTGCTGTAATGGTTTTTATGTATACGCATATTTGCATGTAATATCCTCCTCGTGTTATGAGTTTCTTTGACCTTCACCATGAAATTGCGTCGCGTTTAAAGCCATTCTGTTAATCTCTAGTGAAATCTTCTCTAGACAAGCGTATCATTCTCTTTGCTTAATTCTATGCTAACTCTAGATGTTGAAGTGCTGACAAAATAGTATGGTGTGGAAAGTAATATTTTCGACTTAAGATTGTAATTTTTTTCGAGGCCGGTAAGGTAAATCGGCAAAACTCATGGAATAGTGTTCATTTTCTGATGAATCAATTTATATTTTTCGTGCTGTATTTTTTGGAACCTTGACTGGTCTAATTGTATTTCCTTAGGAAAATTAGTAATGCTAAGGAAATATATAAGTGCCATTCCATATTCATCGTTAAAAAATATTATAATATCATATGGCTATCGTAGTTCTGGGGGAGCAATCCTTGCCTAATGTGCCAAGGTCGTCGCCTATTTTAGCTAGCAATGCATCGTTATGAATGTTAGAATGATGTTTTTCTTCGTGAGTTTAATCTTTGGAGCGACTTCGGATAAACTAAGCAGTCTTACTATCGATCTTTGTACGATAGAAGTTGTGCCCTTGAAAATCGAAGTGAAATTAGGAGCGTATATGATTATACGATAAGCGGTCTTATCTTCTGTGGGTAGTTGTTGACTTTCCCGCGATATCGAGGCATCTCCAGCTTCTGGAGAAAAAATTTCGGAGAACTGCGTCGTTTCTTTCCGTTTTTTCTGCGTTTCTGCTTATTTATTAATAATTTTTTTAATTGGAGTAGATGTGTAGTGTTGAGGTCTGCGCAATGCTATTGTCGTTATGGTTTTTGAATTGGGATAAGCTACCATTTTAAGCTCGCCGCACATCCTTGCATTGATGTCATGAAATTGATCTATTTTTATCTATCTGTTTTTTAAAGGCCCTTGAACCCAATTTGTTTCGTCTGTTCATTCATTTATTCCCTGTTAGTTCGATAAGATTTGAGAGTAGAATTAATATTAAATCCTTCTAGCTCATTGACCCTAAAGCTTGAAAGCAATTACACGATCGAAACTTACCGTAATGAATGATTTCCTGGTAGTGGTAAATATTCTTCAGAGAATCGAAAGCGTTGTATAGTAAAAGAATACCAATTTCTCATTCACTTCTTTTTTATTTTACATTTTTAATGGGAAGGTATTAGACTTTTCAAGCTGCGCAATCATTACTTAGGAGTTCATTCATTGGTATACGTATTCTATTTCATTCTGTTTCCTTGCGAGTGAAAGAGTGATTATTTAATACTAGCAGTTTTTCTCCTGCCTCTCGACCTCTTAAAGATTTTCTCGGGGTGGTTTGTTTACGTTGTGTTCTTTACGTCATCTCGTGCGTCATCACTGAGACCCAGAAGAGGGAGACTCCTCCATCCCATCTCTCGCGCGAAATCCATAAGAAGTAATAATTGAAGCTAAGTAACTCTACAAATGTGTGCGATGTTTCCTCTGCTTATCGCACTCATAGAGGACAGATCCTTTGGCAAGGTGCGGGGGGGCATCTTAAAGACTCCTTCGCGACGACCGGAATATTGCGCAACACGACGATGCCATGGTAGAAATAGATCGAGAACTTCGAATCGAGAAAAAGAAAAACGGTACTACTACGCTGATGACTTGTTTGCGCACAAGGAACCGCTTTCTGGCTGTGCTTTCGTGTCGTGTTAAGATTAGATATCTCCTTATTCTTGGATAATTTTGTTTAAGTAGTTTTTTTTAATCAGACAATACGGTTCTACCGCTAAGGCACCTTGATTGCGCTTAGGATGCTTTCACCGCTTCCTTTATGGGAATACTTCTGTGAGGTTGTTTCCGTGAATATTTTTTTGCAATGAAGTAACATATGAGGCAGTCTTCTCGGGTATTCCACGGGGTTAAACAAAATACCTATGAGAAGAGAATGTGCGTCTTTGATGTTCAAGGGAAAGGCTGGTTGGTCAAGTTGTAAAGGCAGCCTTAAAGTTGTCCTCACACTTAATCGTCGTGACCGACGCTATTGATTCGTTCTCGCTGTCGTCGCTAGCGAATATTGCTTGGGTTCGCGGCTGCACTGGAATCCAAATCTGCGTCGTTGCTAACCTTGTGCGCTGCTATAAGCTAATTTTGATGTTGAGATATTCATACAATGCTGGGGCGGAATTCTGTACACCGTACCGACGATTGTCGGTGTCGGTAAGCCGGTCCTACCGATAAGTCTCGGTACGAGCGATTCAGGAGACACGTTTTACCGACGATTGTCGTTATCCCATCGACAGTTGTCGGTAAACCCGTCGGTACATACCGACGATTTCAAAACGCTCGGTAGGACCTACCGACAAATTTTTAGCAACATGGCGGACTTTTGTTTACACTTTTCGGCCTAAGCTGACGATTTTAAATCATAACCTACGACGCTAGATCCGTGGAAGCGCTCTAATTGTATGTTATTTATAATAAAAATGATTGATTAAACATTTTAAACGTAAAATTTACGCAGTGGAAGCAGCATTTAACCTTGCCACTGTTACACGTATATTAAATTATGTGTTCCAATAGCGTAAGGTATTTTACATTATAAATATTCCGTAATTTTAAGTATGTAACGTATTGCTTTGCTTTTAAATTACTCACAACAAGACACGATAGGTAGATATCTATTGTTGATTCGTAAAGTTTGGATCCGAAATTAATTTATATTTTCAATAAAAACGAATGCCTATTGATGCACTTTCAATGAAATACATACGTGGACATTTCGTTCACTTTCATATTAACTTCAATACCCTATGTGAGCATCTGAGAATGGGGTTTATAATGAAAATAACTCTCCTACCTTCGTAAGTTATCTTGAGAGCATCAGACAGCAACGACAAAATAGAAAAAGCATATTCCTACCATGTTTTAAAGGAATGCAAATGGCATCACTTAACTCCTCACACTCTTTGACGTCGTTACCGGTGCACAAACCTTCCCGTAAAATTAATGCTGAATTTACTTCACCATACTAACCAAACACCGTACGGGACTTCAAGATAGATTTTCATTATTACTATAAGAGCACTGAGTAGGTACGTACCGTGTATTCCATCGGTAGAAAGGGGCAAATAAAAAGAATGATTGCACGAAACAAGGAAACATTTAATGAATTATTCATCATAAAACTACAAAAATTTCATTTCAACACGAGAAAACCTTCATACTTTCAACGGTATATCACAAATTAACACTGATCAACCATATTTAGTCAAAGTCATATCAACGCAAAGTTTGAAATAACACACAAATGGTATCAAAATGCAAAAGTTAACACTTCCAAATAGATAGCGTAAAGTATGCCACTCAAGTTCACATTCACTACACTTGACGCGATGATACTGATGATACCTTCCGTGACATCCGCGGAATCTCGGTGTTTTTCTCAACGAATGTATTTTAAATAGCCCAAAATATGAATTCAAGCGACAAAAATGTTTTCTAATAAAATAATTACCCTTGTGGAAGTATCGGACTTACGGCGAACAATGAGGCAAACGATGTAAATAAGCCGTGGCTCAAGATGAAGGTACATTGTTACAATACTAATAAAAATAATTTCGTCACTGCTAATCCCAAGAATACAATTATAATAAGCGTAGGTGAACAATTATGTAGCAGACAAAGTCCTCTTCAAGACAATTATACTTGAAAATTCCAATACATTGAGCACCAAATGTTGCCGGTGTTCTTCTATCAACGACCGTTGAATCCTTGAATATAAAGGCTTTTTTACTTGGGCTAGAAAAAAATCCAATGGTAAATACAGCAAAATCTCGGAATACAAGCCACATCGCACCAACGGGAGTAAGAAATTGTGTTCGCAGAGTGATTAAACATCGTAAATATCTCACAAAGCAGTGATCAACTCTTTTTAACTTCTTCGCGGGCTGACGAATAACAGATGGCGTTTTCGGAGCCTCATTTGTTTAATGCAAACAAAGGTGAAATATGATTGGTCGAGGCGCCTAGCCTCCTGTGCGGGTGCCACTTTCGTACCGACAAAAGCATTACGTCACGAATTTGTCGGTTGCACCGACAATCTGTCGGTAGCGGCGCTTTGTGAATCACATTTCTATCGGTGCTACCGACGATCGTCGGTAGCTACCGACACCGACGATCGTCGGTAGCACCGATAGAAATGTGATTCACAAAGCGCCGCTACCGACAGATTGTCGGTGCAACCGACAAATTCGTGACGTAATGCTTTTGTCGGTACGAAAGTGGCACCCGCACGCGAGGCTAGGCGCCTCGACCAATCATATTTCTCCTTTATTTGCATTAAACAAATGAAGCTCCGAAAACGCCATTTGTTATTCGTCAGCCCGCGAAGAAGTTAAAAAGAGTTGATCACTGCTTTGTGAGATATTTACGATGTTTAATCACTCTGCGAACACAATTTCTTACTCCCGTTGGTGCGATGTGGCTTGTATTCCGAGATTTTGCTGTATTTACCATCGGATTTTTTCTAGCCCAAGTAAAAAAGCCTTTATATTCAAGGATTCAACGGTCGTTGATAGAAGAACACCGGCAACATATGGTGCTCAATGTATTGGAATTTTCAAGTATAATTGTCTTGAAGAGGACTTTATCTGCTACATAATTGTTCACCTACGCTTATTATAATCGTATTCTTGCGATTAGCAGTGACGAAATTATTTTTATTAGTATTGTAACAATGTACCTTCATCTTGAGCCACGGCTTGTTTACATCGCTGGCCTCATTGTTCGCCGTAAGTCCGATACTTCCACGAGGGTAATTATTTAATTAGAAAACATTTTTGTCGCTTGAATTCACATTTTGGGCTATTTAAAATACATTCGTTGAGAAAAACACCGAGATTCCGCGGATGTCACGGAAGGTATCATCAGTATCATCGCGTCAAGTGTTGTGATTGTGAACTTGAGTGACATACTATTCGCTATCTATTTGGAAGTGTTAACTTTTGCATTTTGATACCATTTGTGTGTTATTTCAAACTTTGCGTTGATATGACTTTGACTAAATATGGTTGATCAGTGTTAATTTGTGATATACCGTTGAAAGTATGAAGGTTTTCTCGTGTTGAAATGAAATTTTTGTAGTTTTATGATGAATAATTCATTAAATGTTTCCTTGTTTCGTGCAATCATTCTTTTTATTTGCCCCTTTCTACCGATGGAATACACGGTACGTACCTACTCAGTGCTCTTATAGTAATAATGAAAATCTATCTTGAAGTCCCGTACGGTGTTTGGTTAGTATGGTGAAGTAAATTCAGCATTAATTTTATACGGGAAGTTTTGTGCACCGGTAACGACGCGTCGCGACGTCAGTGAGAGGAGTTAAGTGATGCCATTTATATTCTTCTAATATATAGTAGCAATATGCTTTTTCTATTTCGTCGTTGCTGTATGATGCTCTCAAGAGTACTTACGAAGGTAGGAGAGTTATTTTCATTATAAACCCCATTCTCAGATGCTCACATAGGGTATTGAAGGTAATATGAAAGTGAACGAAATGTCCACGTATATATTTCATTGAAAGTGCATCAATAGGCATTCGTTTTTATTGAAAATATAAATTAATTTCGGATCCAAACTTTACGAATCAACAATAGATACCTATCGTGTCTTGTTGTGAGTAATTTAAAAGCAAATAGCAATACGTTACATACTTAAAATTACGGAATATTTATAATGTAAAATACCTTACGCTATTGGAACGCAATGTAATATACGTGTAACATTGATAAAGTTAAATACTGCTCCCACTATGTAAATTTTACGTTTCAAGTGTTTAATCAATCATTTTTATTATAAATAACATACAATTAGAGTGCTTCCACGGATCTAGCGTCGTAGATTATGATTTAAAATCGTCAGCTTAGGCCGAAAAGTGTAAACAAAAGTCCGCCATGTTGCTAAAAATTTGTCGGTAGGTCCTACCGAGCGTTTTGAAATCGTCGGTATGTACCGACGGGTTTACCGACAACTGTCGGTGGGATAACGACAATCGTCGGTAAAACGTGTCTCCTGAATCGCTCGTACCGAGACTTATCGGTAGGACCGGCTTACCGACACCGACAATCGTCGGTACGGTGTACAGAATTCCGCCCCAGTAGGGGCTTTCTCTAACTCGTTAACGTTTTGTTGTTAACGGGTTGTTAACGAAAGTCCTCTCTTGCAACGACACCCTCTTATCGAAAGTGTGTTTCTGTATCTCACCTTAACGACAGCTCGTCGTTGCAAAACAAGACCACGGCTCGTCGATAGCAAACAATACACCGTCGGCGCCTGCGAGTGAGGCTAGAATTTTCAACCAATCACATGCCTAGATTTATTCGTTCGGTAGCATTAAGAAGCAGTGCCTAACTACGGTAACTAATAAACGATAAATAAACAAGAAGCTGCTAAAGAACGCATCGGTCGATTTGGAAAAGAATAATAAATGATGGAGAAAACTGATGAGTATTATTTTAGTAGTGGATTCATTTACTGTTTTTATGATGTGTCGTAATATATTTCCATGAAGAAAAAAATAAAATAAGGGGGAAACTAGTGTAAATAAGCGTGTATATTCAAGGATTTAACAGTCGTCGATAGAAGAATATCGGCTACTTTTGGTGCACTATGTATCGTAATGTTCAAGTAAAATTATCTTGAAGAGGACTTTCTCTGCTACTTACTCGTTCACCTACGCCTATAATAATTTCACTCTCGTGATTATAATAGTAACAAAATTATTTTTATTAGTATTGTAACAACGTAAATTTCGGAGTGTATCTTCAGCCACGGCTTGTTTACATCGTTTGCCTTATTTCCGCTTTAAGTCCACAACTTCCACAGTGGTAGTTATTCAATTAGAAAAACTTATTGACGCTTTCATCATATTTTGAGATGCTTGAAATCAATTCGTTGATAACAAATACCGAGATTACACGGATGTCATGGAAGGAATCATCGTGAGTGCTGTGATTGTGAACTCGTGTCATATACTTAACGCTTTTTAGTGTCAATTTCTTGAGTCAAGATTACGGAAGTGTTAATGTTGTTGGTGCTGTTATTACTTATAATTATATTCTACGCAAAGCGAAGATAAGCACGATATAGTAAACATAGAAAAAAATTTGCATTTAAGGAAGTAATGTAAATATTTTCATAGTCGCCCACCATGTTGAGGCATCGAATTACTGATTAAATTCACACAAAAGCAAAGCGTAGCATAGGTTTGTCGTTGGTAGCCACAATTAGGCATAGGAAATCACTGCAATCAGTAGCTGAAAATGATACTAAAATAAGTGTATGCATGTACCCATCAAAACGCAGGCATATTTTTCGTTGGGACTTAGTTTAACAGCATTGCAAAAGTTAAAAGTGACGACTAATGAGTTCTGAGTAAATGAGGGAAACCGTAATTATTTTCGTGAACGGTGGCTTTAGCCAGCCAAAAACAGGCGTCAAAAAATCCGTCAGTGTTACGGCCACATTGGGGGTTTTTCAAAAGGTTGTTTTGAATTAAAAATCCGGCGAAAATTAGTATTCTGAACATTCCTAAGTCGTCTTCTCTGCACTAGATGCTTAATTACATTTGCTCTCTCCTCAAAATGTGGTTAGATCCCTACCTAAAAAGTTAAGACCCATCAATCGAGCCTAAATAAACTACCGACTGAAAATAATCGGAGCACTATAATTGGAATGTGTAAATATTATTTTCACAAGGTAAATAACTTTCTTAAATCTACTTCAAACAACATGTTCACTCCCCCGCAAAAACTAATGTCTCTGTTGCCACTTTTTATAATCATTGATTGCTGCAAAACGTTTTAATGCTTTCCATCTCCTTTGCAAAAGTGTATCTATAATTTTTCAAGTAAAAATACCTTTATCGCTTTGTGGTAGCAGAATTATAACTTTGCCACGCACTGAGCAACCAATACCTAAAAACATTATAGCGGGCGTCGATAAGCTTAAGACGGGCTCCCGAGTCCCCGGATAAGCTATCGGCATTTTTCGTTAGTGCTATCGAGAAAATATCGTTAAGCGAGCGTAGAGAAAACCAATTGTCGTTAGTGAAGATTTTCGATAAGCTAACGACGCAGCAACGTCGATAAGACTTGCTATCGAGTTAGAGAAAGCCCCTACAGGTCTCTTGAGCCGGTGTTGAATTGTATGAGTTGTTGACGCGTGCTAACTCGGAATTATTCATATCCATCGCTAGATCCCGTTGCACCATTAAATGAATCACCATTTCAGCTGCAACTATGACGTTTTTATGCTTATCTGATTTCAATGCCATCGCAATAAGATAGGAATCCACTAGTGAAAAGTTTCTCTTTGAACGCGACTTCACCGGACGACGAAATGACGAAGTGTATTAGGGCAGCAACCCCACCGAGATAGGGTTATGTTTCATTTTTTCCCCTCTCAACATGCCTTAAGTGACGTATATTTTTTTCCTATTTCTGGCCGTGGGTATTGTTAGCTTCATCTCTCGTTTTAACCGTAGGATTCTGGCGTGGAAGTCATTCCCACATCTACTTCTCCCGCCTTGACGAACGTGTCTTTAAATGGTGATGTAATATGTGATTTTAAACGTTAATCAAATTGAATCAGTTCAAAAGTCTATCAGTCTTATCCTGCATATCGCGGGCATCCAAGGTCAGGTGTGTTCTGGACATTAAAAAACTGATAAAGCTCATGTGTAGGGAATCATTTCGGAAGCATATTGTTATTGATAACTATGGTTGAGTATTTTTTGAGTATTGGAAGTTTTCTGCCCAGAATGAACCTGCCCTTCATCTTTTTATAAATTTTATGCTTATTTGCATCTTAACACTTAAATGGCTTTTATTAGGGTGGCGGTGGTGAACGTCATGGATTTCAGTTGCTAAGGTCACTGTTGACTACTTGCTAATTTAATGTTACACCATTATCCTGAATTAGAATTAATGGAATTCATTCGGTACACACATTAATCGCTATCAAACGCATGTTGGAATTAATTCCTCGCATTGAAAATTTGCCCATTTCTTTTGGATTTTATTTACCTTGTCTTCATTAATTTACTGCAAACTACTCCTTTTTTGTAATTTCTTTTATTCTTTAACTTTGATGAAATTTCGGAGGCAATTTTCGAGTCTTTGTTGGGGAAAAGGTGAAGATTTTCCTTTATAAAATTTTGAAAGCGTTTGAAATCTTCGAACCGTAATATTAACGTCATGCTGCTAAGCAGACTTCCCATTCCTTAGTCACTAAATAAGTTATATTTTATCACTATGCGAATGGTTTATGTAATTTACACCTTTTCCTCAAGTTCATGAAACCAATTCAGTCTCCAGAATGTTAAATCTTACTTGGCCGTATGCTATCGAATTCATCACTTTGCGTAAGAATGCCTGATATTTCTTAATTGTCATCACATGTGTGCAATTCTTAGGTTGCCGCAAAAGTTAGCTTCGTAGAATAAATTGGCTGACATTCATTTGTTGGTGCTATTATGAGTTCGTAATATTGTTTTGTTCGGCGTTCACGGATTGGTGCGTGAGGCGTTCGCCGCGTCGTGTATTGATTTGAACTGTGAGTTGTGACGCACATACTTATGAAACTCCGCTCACCTTTTGAGATGCTTTCAACTCGTCCTCTTCTTATTTTTCATGCTCAAATGCTCTTCAATACTTTTTAAAATATTTAGCGGACGGTAATACCAATCAATGTTTAATTAAGCGACATTAATATCAATTTCGCGCTCTTAGTTACGGAGAGGAGAGAGCTATTAATCGGTTATTAAGCTATTAAGCCCCTGTATTCCCCTAGTTTATTTATATATTTTTCTTGCCGATTGCCAATGCTTAATTCTACTTATTTTTTTTATGATTGTCACAGTGATAAGTTATTTTCGATGTAGACAAGGATATTGTATTATTAAAAAAAAAAGGTATTTTCGTCGTCATGTAAGTTTACTTTATTTCAGCAAGAATTTTGGATTACACAGATGATATTCGCGTGTGTAGCAAATGTCATAAATAAATGATATTAATAAGCAAAGGAATTAGTCATGTTACTAGCGATGCCACCTTTAGGTACTGCAATTATAGCTAAGGTTTCTCAAATCGTCAGGTTATTTACTCCTACATTTCGTATCTCTGGCATTCACGTCAGCAGTTGCACTTTTAGTAACCGTTAA
Organism: Ischnura elegans; assembly: GCF_921293095.1. NCBI lineage: Eukaryota > Metazoa > Arthropoda > Insecta > Odonata > Coenagrionidae > Ischnura > Ischnura elegans. Next base: position 107,319,290 of record NC_060248.1, read on the forward strand.
TTACTATGACTTAGATAAAAGCCAGCCAAAAAAATTACGGTTTTAGATATTAGTGTAGAATTGCCGGTGAAAAAATGAATGACTGTGTTCAGATTTTTAGATCCTTAAAAAGTGAGTAGCCATAAATTGTTTATACTTTTATGTAACGGTAATCATGGACAATGTGAAATGTAGGTTATTACGAAATGTATATAAATTGAATATTGTCGTGTGCATTTAGACATTCGTGTTAACATTTTGGCTTTCATTTTGGCGCATCTATCTTATTTCTCGCCAATAACATTACTATTTAGGCTGGCTCATTGCCTCTTAAATTCTTTATCTTGCAGACTACGTGGAACCGTTGTTAATTAAATACTTTTATATAATTATTTGCGGGTTTTTCGTGAGCAATTTCGATTTATTTGTAACTTAGCGAATGGAATGCTAATCGTAACCTAGAAGGGGCAAAATTACACTGCTATCACCAGTTTATTGCTTCTAGTATTCATAAGTAAATGTTGTAGTAACTCTGAAAACAGTCCCTGAGATTTCATACGGTAAAATATTGAAAAAAGCTTAGCATTGCATGTGAATTGTCTCTTTCAAATTCCGGTGATAGAGAACTCGTACTTAAAATCTTACGCGTTCCAAATTTTTTCATGCCACGATTCCTTTAGTTTTCGTCATGGGTCATTATACTAAAAACTAAATTAAATTTGAATTTTGCGAAACTGCAATTTTCCTCTATATTATACCCTTAAAAGCAACCTCAAATGTGTTCAATTTGAGGAGGTTTGAGACGGTCAACATCCCTAGTTACATTGTAATACTTTATGAAAACATTTTGGGGTGATCTCAACAAAACTTAAGACTGCTTAGCCGGCGGAAAGGTGTGTATGGTTTTATGTTATTCGCAGCCTGATTAATCAAGGCGTTAATCTTACCCAGAATAGTTATGAATTTCTTGTTCGCAAGCGGTCGTAGCAAAGCGCTTATATTGAGTGAAATTAGCCGTGGTAAGGGTTCCGTTTCGCATGGGTTACGATGCGTTGGAGTTGACGTGAAAATCGCCAGCCTTCGTCATCATCAATTGTTTTTCACATCTCGTAGCTAGACTTGGTACCGTGTGGGGTAGAATTTCGCAATAATTGTGGGAAATGTGATTAAAAGTGGGACATGACGTATCCATTCAATTGATTAGTCAATCGTTAGGTGTTAAGGTTGCCAATATGCAGCCTGAGAGTATTCACGTGATGGTTGGTTAATTACTCAGCAACTGCCATTTGAAAATATCCGCATTCTCTTTGGAAGTTTTTCTGTCATTTCATTCATACAGTTTTACCAGAGTTATCACACGCACTAATTTATTTACTCTTAGTACAAGTTTAATGCATATCAGACTGTTTTGCATATGTTCATCGTCCGAAATAATTGGTGTAATTCCTTTTGTTTCCCGCCTATTCACGTCTAAATTATGCCTTTGGATTATTTATTTTTAGTTTTACATTTTTCCTCTGGCAGTGATAGTTTGCGCATTCTTAGTTATTTTATTTAGAGTCCGAAATTCAGTAGATACTCTATCTATTACGACTTACGGATTATCATATCGAAAAGATTCAAAATCGGTTCACGAAATCATTGGTGATGTGTTGTCAATTTGAGTAGGACGCCTTCGCTTATCTTTCATTCATGAATTCTTAAGAAGTTTTTCCATCATCATTTTTCTCATCGATTGGAGACGAATCGTTTTACCTTTAAATTAGCTGAAATTTATATTTGATGATAGGAGTGAGTGCCTTTGCAACTTTTAATTTAATAGACGTAACAAAATCGAATACGATTCTAAATTTCATTTAAACGCACCATTTTTTTTCTGTCGAACTATATTTTTCTGATTCTTTTCGTAGCCGAAGATCAACTTGGTCGATTTCATACACATATTCAATGCAATTCTTAGTGACTCATTAAATAATTATCCGTCCTATCTTCATAGTAACTTGCGTATTTCCCTCATATACTTAGTGGCTTTAGACTTATCCATTCCAATCCTCCTGATTTTTTAAATGTTTGTGTCGTGTAATTTCGGTTATCATTCGCTTTTTGCTCGAAGCCAGAATGGTTCATACGCACCGAAGTGGATCATATGGGTGTACTTACGTTGAATCATTATACTAGGGTTGATTGGAAAGCCTCATAGAACTGAGATCAAATTTTGGTTGGGATAGGTCTACTTTCCCAGGTTCGGAGTGAGGAATCTCGAGGGACTAATGAACGGTTTTTTTATCTGAGCCCATTCGGTTATTCCTTTGTATGATTGAGTTATTTACTTTCGCAGCGCTCTGGTTGACTGATGATCGATGACCATTGCATCTAGCGATGATCAGCGTCTACGAAGTACTCGACTTAATTTAGTGCTGCAGTTCGTACCTTGTGGAACAGATAAATTTTACTATGTGTATATTGTGATATTACCGCGTTTACTTCGTAGAATTTCAACTCCTTTCCTTCTTGTGAAAAATGACCATCAGGTTTACACGTTGACTCGGTCCATTCAGATTCAGAAAGTGACGTATTTTCTGTTACAGCTGTCCATATTTCTTACTTAGGCTTGAATTTTTTAATAGGTGTCGACTGCAGGGAAACCAACGACTTGACATTCGTGCCGTCCCTCTCAAATTATTACGTACCATCTCATTTTATGATATGTGGCGCGAAGTGGCGGAAGTTATTAACATTAGTTAAATGAAACATTGCAAGATTCCCACAGCAGGACATATTGAAGGAAAAACTTAGCTGCACATGATGCACTTGAGAATGTTGTTGCAACAAAGAAACTCATCATGCTCAAATAAATTAATAGGGTCTTAAGGTGGGTCTTAAGTTTATATCCGTTTGAGACTATCTTTGCCGGGCTCAACCCCTAAACATATTTTTGTTATATCTTGAAAAATCCCCTATTCCCTGAGAATGTAAGAGGTCATTCGCTATATAAAAGTAAGACTGGGTGAGTACCACGTTTCACCGTGTATCCCAGCTTTAGACATGAACGTCAGAATTGAATTTCAAAGTATTTCATGTATTCACTGCAATAATTTCCCAGCTTATGGAATAATTACGCGCCTCAAATCCACCTCAAATCTCAAATGTATTACTTCGAGGATAAATCACTCATAAATTTGAGGTGTGGCCATTATTTTAATTGTGGCTGCATCTAATGATTTTCCTGGTTTTATTCTTCAAAGTCAAAATGTTTCGAGGATTCCGAGAGCTACACCTATTATGATTGTATTTTTGCTGTTATTCAACGTCTTTTTTGTTTGGCTTAAGTCAGGAATAACGTTTTTGCTTTTACTGTTTCCTTTTTCGCTAATTTACCCGACAATTATGGGGATGATGAGTACGAATATTCCTTTTCATGGTGTTTTTCGTCGTCTTGCTGGACTAAAGATTTCTTTTGTTTAGAAAATGTTTAAGTTGATAGTATACCGGATTTATTTCTCTTGAATGGTAGGCTATAATGGTAATGAGAAACATCAGGTTTACTCGTCTGTACTGAAAGTGATTGATTTTTACGGACAGCTAAGAAAAATATCCTTTGACACATCTTACTTTTCTGCATCGTCTTTGTCAATAATTAATCTGTGTTAACCTGAACCTTATCACCGTTGGGCAACTGCCGTGGAATGGACATAGGGGACTGTGTTCCAAAAGTTAACCCCATTCATTCCTGACTTATCGCTGTTCCCCGTCACTTTGCGAGAGATAAAAACGTGGACTTTGCGCTCCTAACCAAAACCGTTTCGCGCCTCATTACGAGAGCAGTCACCGATACCAGCGTGTCGTATCAGCTACTCTAGGAACTATCTTACTTGCTTTGTTAAGATTTTTAAAATTGTTTTGTATGCAGAATATTAAAAAATGTCTGAAGGATTCTATGCTTCAGATTTCAGAAATATTCACTTGCTGCGACTCCTATCATGGTGATTTTTACTTCCTGGCTTAGTTGGCGAAATGTATTAGCTACACTATTACGAAGTTTTAGTGTTTCATTTTTTGAGTAAGTGGAAGTGCCAGCATAAAATTGCCTGGAAAATTTCTGATATAACTTCAAATATGTAGTATAAACAGCATGGAATGAATCTTTGAGAGACCTTGAATATTCATCGAGAATAAAGGTGGCACGTTTTGTTTTTTTAGTTCCAGGTACTAAGTTATAATTTATCCGTAGGGATACCTAAATATTTCGCATTGTGTTGCTGTTTTTTTACGCTCATATATTTTCCATTTTGGGACCCGTAAATATACCAGAGGATCGGCAGCCGCCTGAATTTTTGTCAACTGTTCCCTCCGTTTTCTCAACTGTTCACTGTTCTTTGCCCTAGTTCGGGTATGATTCATATGTGATTGTTTTTAGTGTTCTTCAATAAATAGGGTTGTGATCCCATAACATTTTTCATGTGAACAGAACCGAGTGGTTAATGGAAAACCATACATGTTAACCATTAGCATTAAGCTTCACTAACCGCTCCGAATAGTAATTTTTTGTAAATTGATATCTTCATTCTCTCGTGCACCTTCTTTTACTAACTATCAAGTTTCAACTTCTGATAAGTTTTTTATTTCCTGAAGATTTTTTGCTGGTTAAGAAAGGCATCTCTCATTGATGGCAAGTTCCTTCTGACGTAATTTATTATCAATACTCTACTTTCTCCCCTCTGAAACCGGAAAGAAACTGATAAAAGTAAATTATCACTTTACTAGAAGACAAGTTTCCATGCCTTGATAAATGGTCAGACGTAACGAAATAATCATGACGGGCCATCCCTGTCCGTTTTAGTTTTTATGCTCAAGATTTGAGTAATTTCCTCCTATGGATTACCTATTTATTAGATTGGTGTATGAATTTTATGCATTTCCCATGGATATTACCTTCTTTCTTTATGCACTGCTTCAATAGTGCGTGGTTTTCTTCTTCCGTATCTCACTGTTGTTAATGTTATTGTTCCGTATCTTTTTTTTGTCTTCAAGCTTTCTAGATTTCTTCCTTTTCCGGGTGTTGCCTGTTAGCTTTCATTTGCTATCTTAAATTTCCATCATTTCGAAGCGTGATGGGCATCGTCATTTATTGTTATTACCACCCCAATTTCTCGGGAACGTTTTTGAAGGAATACCGACGATTCTTACGGGCTGTAGTCTCATAAGAATTACCAAGGTAGGGGAATAGCTTCTCCATACGGCTTTTCTTTGAACACTTTGAGCAAAAGAATTACTGCATATATCTTGTTTTCAGGGTCATTTTGTTGCACACATTTTTCTTTATTGTATCGTGGTCTTGTGCGGTTGTTCGTCGATGCTTAGCTGCAGGGGTGCCCATCATACCATTGACGTCGTCTCATTGCTACCCTCCCCGAAATCAAAAATTCCTACCGTTAGGTAAATTTCAACGAGGCCTCTTTTCGCCGTCCACGGCGAAATCCGTGTGCTCAACAACGCGTTGTGAAAAATCGCCGATACGTCATCGAGCCCATGTTCATTTGTACGGAAAATAGCGCCGCGCCGGCTAGTCGCCGCGATGATCATGACTGGCGTACACTGCGCGGAGTCTTGTACTGCGTGGGTTGATACGTCTGAACTCTGAAGGGACTCAATTAGGCCCATGGTTATTTTATGTGCCGTCCTCGGCGCCCGGAGAAAAGTCAGAGCGTCTGAAAGCGGGCTCATCTTTTTAGTATAGAATAGGTATTCGCAAACTCATCTGCAAGGAATAAAGAGGGTGTGAAGCACAAGTTAAGAATCGTGTACGTACTTCTGCTTGACCGTGACTTAAATTTTAAACTGTGTCCCTCCTATGCCCTGGTTTACTTCTCTAAACATTTTTAGTTTTTGTTAGTACTTGTTATTTTCTGCCCTGTATGTAAATTTACTGGGGATAAGTCAAGTTCTTTAAATATTTTTCATGTTTCTTTTAAATATTGTTTAATTCTCCCAAAAATTGTATTCGTCCTCAATTTTTCCAGAAAATGGTTGACTTGTGCTTCACACCCCCATAATGCCTTGCTAATGAATTTGCTAAAAGCTATTTTGTACCAAATGGAATTTCTTCAATGCTAATAACAGTATTTTTGTATAATCATTTCCATTCACTCTTGCCTTTTGGGCATGATGGAAATCATTTTATTTTAACTCTGCTACTTTCTAAGTAGGTACATTCGTTGACTGTGTCCAACCTGAAATATTGGCAATTTTTCTCATGTTATTTTGCTCTTCTGGCTCTTATTTGGTGTCCACTGTTTTGAACTTGTGAAGTTGCCATATACTGAAGTAGTCCATTTCTTACAAAAAATAAATTTTCTTTGTATTTTCATTAATAAAATTCATTTAAAAAAATAATATTTATTAAGGAATAAAGGTTAATTAAAATATTACAATTAATTTATCTTTAATTCGGCCATAATGTACTTAGACTTTTTAAGGTAATATTGTGGATATATGCCTGTGGTTTATTGGTAATTGGTTGTAATGATTACCTCAATTAATCACCACTTAAGGATTTTCTGGTTATAGTTGAGAATCTAATTTTAACCTTTTTTCTCTGGCAACAGCTTATAGGTACTGCTAATGTCTGCTATGCTAGTGAACACTCCGAAGTTGACCCTGGATCACGCCAGATGACGCTAAAGACAAGAAATGTAAGTAACAATTAGGTCCATTTAATTATCTCTTTAATCTCTCGTAATTGTATTGTGTAAAATTTGGACAGTTTTGGGGATGAGTGGGTTGGTTTTATGTCTGCATTAGGCCGTAATGTATATCCAGCTTTACATCCTTTTAGATTATTTTGCATAAATAGAGTACATAATTACGTTTAACTGAGATTTATGAAGTAAATTCATCTACTAACTTTCTAGAATTTAATGGGACATGGAAAGCATGCTTGTTGTAGCTGCGAATGCAAGGGTAAAAAAATGGTGTCTATTCTATAGGATGGGTGTGCAGCAAACCCCCAAATTGTGGGATGGACAAAGTCCTGGAAAAACCTTTATTAGAGCAGAGTTGCTATGGATGAAGTTGTAAACAAGTATGCAAATTTGCAGAGCCACAACCTCTGTTATTTGTGTGGGAGGTAGTTATCTCCTTCTTCAATCCTGCTTAGGAGCAAAACCTTCCCTCAAACCCCCACCCTGGCTTATTTGTGGGGTTGGTCCCAGTAAGAGTAGTCATATCTTACTCCTTCCACTAATAGGCTCATTGGATCATATAAGTTCATTCAACGAGGCTAAGTTGTAGAGCTAAATCCTTTTCAAGGCATTATTTTTTGAAGTAAATTTAATTGACAGAGTAATGGTGATATTACTTCCAGTAGCCTCACATACTGACAAGAGCTGCTCATGATTTTTGTTGTGTTTAAATTGCGAGAGAACTTTGTGCATACATGCAAGCCATGAAAGAAAGATGGTGCTCAATTTACAAGCAAGGTACTGCATTGAATATCCATTGCAAATATCCACATTGGTATCAATATTTCCGGAAGTAAATGTATTATTTGCATATCAACTTCATTTATCCTTTGAATTTTTATATTTTTTTAAGCCTGAAATTTTTTTATAAAACAAGGGAGCATTTTACCCAAAAATTATGAAGTCTATTCAAGACAGCAGGATTGAAATAAAAAGCTATTCCTTTGGTTTTGGCTGTCCCCAAATGAACTTGACTGTCACAGGAGTACAATTATTACAGCCATTTTATCACCAGTGCTAATTGGAGGTGTTTTTTACGCCAGCTAATTATTCCTGGAAGTGGTGCATATTTGTGCTGTGACCATGGGGTTTGAACTCCTTACCTACTGACCATTGGCAATGCAAACATAGTATCACATTTACTTGTAGTTATTATGAAAGATGTAAGGACGTATAATTCAATAAGGATAGTGAAATTTATCTCTTTAAGTAACAAAAATGATTTTTTTCCTGTTTAATTGCCAAATTTAAAGCTTGTTGGATATAAATTTCAATATGGGAACAAAATTAAGGAAAAACGTGTTGAAAGTATGTTTGTCCCATAATTTCTTACAACATTGGAAAAATATTCTCTAAGAAAAATTATAAAGTTATTTTTACTTTTTAATGCTGCTAAAACTATAATTTTTATACCTAAATTTCTTTTTTTGCGATACCTCTGCAGTTGCTAATTGTACCTTTAAAATACTTGTATCAATTTCATTCCTTTGGAGAATATCTTCTTGACAGATGGTTCTATACCCTATGTTCACATATTCATTTCACCTTTCCCCTCTAATTCCTTAACTATTGAAGATAAGATGTAAATTGTCTAGTATTTTTTGTATCTGTGGATGAGGCATTTTCAATAATCAAGTTTTATGATTATTGTCATTGGACACATGCCTTTATAGCATCAAGAATGGTTAGATAAAAACTGCTCTGCCATAAACATTTTAGATCTTCTTGGAAATCAATTTTTGACATTGTTTTCATACTAGTGGTAGTTGTTTTAGTATGATTTTATTGGGATTTTTTTTATATCAATGGTGCTTTTAAAGTCCTTCTTCTCTCTTGAACTTAATTAATGGTTGAAAATTTTGGAATAAATCAGGTTCCCAGCATCAAGTGTTTGCCTTCAGGTAACATGAAAGTTTACGCCTAGGCATAGCAAATCACTAAGTATTTTCTCTAAATGAAAGGAATGAAGTCTTTTGTTAGATTCCTTGAAATAAACTAGAACAAAACTACAAAAATGTGACGTAGGTAAATATTTTATTGAAGTGTGTCATTATGGCTTGTATTACTAAGTACATAAATGGTTCATTAACCATTTTGCCATGGATTCTGTCTCTTAAATACATTGAGTAATTTGTTTTAATGATATTTTTACACTGTTCAGTTTTCTGTTAACTTTTATCTTTTTAAATATTGCAGCTCACTTTTTGCCGTTATATTGCTTGGGACGAATCTCTCATATACTCCCCACATCCAAATGATCCAGAGAAAACATTGCTGAAACAAGAAGCAGTTGTCACCGTGAAAGGCGTTCCTTTAACTAACTACATGGAAGATCTCCTCACCAACAGCATTTCTTGTAATGCTGGAAAGGTAAAAAAAATTTACTTGATGAATTTGTTATTCCTTTTGAAAAAGACTTGTAAGTACATGTTTGATATTCCTCTTCTAAGTATTGTGGAAGGAATATCAGTTTTTGTTCAACAATTCCTTGATTGCTATTTTAAATTAATGGGGGTTAATCTGTTGCTTCAACCGTGTGTTTGTAGTTTTAACTTTATGAAGTTTAGAATGCATTTAATTTCTCATTAAGCTTATTGTTTTGAAAATTAGTGCACCCAAATGTTGGTAAGACTTAATGTCTTTTGTACCAAGTATCTTCCTCATATATCTTCCTATCTGTTACATAGTAGAATTATGTAGTTGGACTTTAATGGAGAATTTTTAAGTTTGTCAGTTCCTTTTGCAGAACTTTTACAGGAGATATGAAATAAATATTTTCAGGTGAAACCACTCATTATTTAAAGCTCCAAATTGTAAAAGTTCAATGAATGCCGTTTAAAAAAGAAGCTACATATTACTGTAATTACTAGTTATATGAGTATTAGTTTTCTTTGAAGGTTCAAAATTGTCCTCTAGGGTTCTGATAATGAGGTTATCATTCATTAACAACTCTGAGCAAAAAAATAACATTATTTATAATTTAACAAGATACATCAGAAAAGGTTTATATTTATATCTAGCAAAGGTGTTTTCAAAAATTAATACTTCATGTGTTTGAACCATGAAGCAGGGAAATATTGATGTTATAGCTTTAAAAGAAAAATTACATTGGTGAAATCAAGCAGCTCTTGTATTATTGAAGTGTAAGATTTTTTGGAATTTAATGTATCATCAGAACTTCATGAGCCTCTCTTGAAAAGGCATCAATGGAAGCTGTTGTACCAGAGTTATGTGGCTACCTGGTGCTAATATGGAATAACTGTTGATGCCATTTAATGATGTGGGAAGTCAGATGCCAGCCATGTGAAGGCATAAAATCCCTCATTTGGCATGAATAGTCAAGGTGGTCTCTCTAAAAGTAAATATATTTTAGTTACATATGCACATTTTAACAAAAAGTTAACTTTTTTAATATGAAATATGTTAAAAATCAGTCATTGCATTATCAGACTCCCCTGTTGCTTTTGAGTTTCGGTAGAAGATTGGCCTGCTATTGGTACCACCACTGCCTCTATAGGAAAAAAAACAATGTAAAGTATGTGCACAAGGTCTGCCAGTGTTCAATTTCATAAGGCTTCACATTATGAAACATATTTTATTAGTATTTTACTCTAGAATTAATTTTTCATAGGTCCTCCATCATGCCTTTTTAGAATTTAAGTTTGGTGCTAGCTGATTATACCCAGAGTTTATAGCTTCCTTCTCTTTTTTCAGGGACGTCAAGCAATTGAATGGGTTATCAGCAAGCTTGATTCTGAGGTGAAAGGAATTGCAAGTTCTGCTGCTCGAAGTACAGATGAGCTCTTGATGAATACACGTCGCTCTATTGATGACATCACAACTGCTGCCAAAAAGTCATTTGATGATCTGCAAAATTTAGGAACCGGTGGAGGGCAGAGTCTACCGAAATTTTAGTATTAGAAATTAATTAGGAACCAATTTTTTATTCAGGCACTTCAAAACTGAGCAAAACATTCCTGATGCATATTTTTTCTTCTGAAATTCTAAACCATGAAAGTCCTTTATTGTTATGTTTATGATGATGTGTCTCATTTGATTAATTCCACTTTGGAATTTTCTGTTAATTGTCCCTCTATCTCTCAATTCTCATATAACTCGTTATAAATTTCTTATCCATTACTTGTCATGTTAATTTATTGCTCAGTTCTCGTTTTTAACCTTGAAGTGTATTAGTTACAAATTATTCTGAAGACCAAAGACTAATTGTCTAATAAGTATTTTATAATTCGAGCAGATGCACAACTATCTTCATGCTGCTTTTTTGTATATACATGGCTTACATATAAATGCTCATTCAGAAGTAGTTTCAGACATTATTTTTTGCAAAAATCTGATGGTGGTATTTAATCAGAAATTAAAACATGATGTAACTTTAGAATATTGTAAACCCCTGAAAAATTGCGCATAAGTTTCAACAAATTGAAATTATTTATATATTTTTGTGAATTGATTCGGCTAAGATTCACACGAGTGTGTGATGATAAGTTTTCTGCATTTTTGCTGAAATGAATATTACTTTGGAATTTGCCTATGATAAATTTCGGAGTATGTAGCCTTAAAATGTTTTAATGTCAAGGTCACTAATTGTACACCTACTTATTAGCTTCTCACCTCGGAGGTTCTGGTATTTACCTCTTCTGGCTGGTTCAGAAGGTTGCACTGTTTCGCACAGCCATGTTGAAATGAGAAAATTGCTCGGACCATGACAAGTAAACATTCCTTTGTAAATGAGCTGATTGTGGAATGTATTTAAATTATGATGTAAATGATTAGCTTGTTTATGAATGCATATGTTTTACCTTGTTCTTGAGTAATGAGTTACTGGCCTGTTCTGTGGCCAAAATCTGTAAAGTGATGAAGGAAATGCTGTGCATTTTCATCATGTTTATGCCACATGATCGTATAAATTGTGTACGTATGTACATGAGTTGTTTTGTAAAAAGAAAAGTTATGTAAAAGTGAAGTTGTGATGGCAGTTTTTTTAATAAAATTTGAAAAAACTCATATACACTTCTCATTTGGTTATTACTCCCTCATTTTGGCCTTGCTCAAACAGCAGTGGCTTTAGCGTGTGTCATGGGTGGGCCAGATTATAAAATGGTCTTTGTCATCATAAAATCCACTTCGATTGTATTTGTTGCATTTTACGGAGTTAATGTGGACAATCCAAAATGTTATAGCAAATTAGCAGAGTGGTTTTGCATATGCCTATACCTATATACAATCTATTTTAGAAAATAAAGTTTGAATCTGGAGTTCGATTCTGAGATTGATCCATCTTATTAGGGTGGGCCCAGGCCCACCCCTAGTGCACCCACTGTGCTCAACTGAGACTGCCTGATTCTATCTAGGCTAAAGAGTAGTGTCACTGCCACCAGTCAGCTGGGCAACCGTTTCTAAGGGAGTCAGAGTTTGTGTCACGTTCATTTGCGGTTGGAGTTGCATTACTTTTTTATGACCTGGCTGCCCTGCTACATATACTTGGTGAGGAGAGGTCTTCTTGTGAATCACAACTCTTTGGAAATATGTATTGTTCAAATTCCATGAGATGTCTACTCTTGCATTTACCTAGACGGAATGACTGGTTGCAGGCCTCTATCACCAATCACTTTTGTCAGCATTGGGTGGTGTACAGGTGACTGTGTAAGGTACCAATTGTGATATGTATTACTATGCACACTACGATGGCACCCTCTCCCCCACTTACTTAGCCACACCAGCTCACCCGCAAAAATGAAATGAACAGAGTCAAGTCAATAGGATAGTTAGTATACTACTTGTTTTCATAGAATTTCTCATCATCATTGGTCAACAATCCTAGGATTGGTTTGACGCAGCTCTCCACTCTATTCTCCTTTCAGCTAATCTTTTCACACCCACGTATTTCTTCTCTTTCACATCTCTCTTCACTTGTTCCATATATTTTGTTCGAGGTCTTCCTTTTCCATTCTTACCTTCCACTTGTCCTTCGACGATTGTCTTCATCAGGCCATCATGTCTCAGGATGTGGCCTATAAGGTTGTTCCGTCTTCTTATTAAGGTTTTCATAAGGCTTCTCTTCTCTCCTACTCTTCTTAGGACTTCTTTGTTACTAACTCTGTCGATCCATTTGATTTTCATCATTCTTATGTAGCGCCACATTTCGAAGGCCTCTATCCTTGCTTTCTCCGCTGCGGTCATTGTCCATGCCTCACTTCCGTATAGGAGCATACTCCAGATGTAGGATCTTATAAATTGTTTCTTTACTTCCATACTTAAGTTTCCTGCTGTAAGCAGGTCTCTCTTTTGGTGGAATGCTCTCTTCGCCTGGGCTATTCTGCTGATAATTTCTTTCTTGCTTCTCCCGTCACTAGTTATCTTGCTTCCCAAATAACAGAATTCATCCACCTCTATCAGTTTTTGCTTCCCTATTTTAATGTTAGTCTTGACTTCTTCTCTTCTGCTGCATACTAAGATCTTGGTTTTCTTTGTGCTTATTTTCAGTTGATATCTACCCATTACCCTACCCATATTAACTAGAATATTTTTCAAATCCGTCTCTGTTTCTGCTATAACGGCTATGTCATCGGCAAATCTTAGCATGCTAATTTTTTCTCCATGAATATTCACTCCCAATGCATTTTCTTTGATTTCATTAATGGCTTTCTCAATGTAAACGTTGAAAATTACGGGTGACAATGTACAGCCTTGTCGCACTCCTTTCCTAATTCTTGCTTCTTCACAGCTGGGCCCTGATTTTATCACCGCTACTTGGTTTTTGTATAAACTGTGGATGATTCTTCTGTCATTATAAAGAACCCCGATTTCCTTTAGGATTCCGAGCATTGTGCTCCAATCCACGTTGTCAAATGCTTTCTCTCAGTCCACAAACGCAATGAACGTTGGCTTGTTCTTTTCCATTCTCCTCTCTATGAGCAGTCTTAGGGCCAATATTGCTTCTCTTGTGCCTTTGTTTTTTCTGAATCCAAATTGGTCCTCATCCAAGTACTCTTCTGCTTTTCGTTCTATTCTTCTATAGATGATCCTTGTCAGTATCTTCGACGCATGTGTAGTCAGGCTAATGGTCCTAAAATCTTCGCAGTTCTCCACTCTTTTCTTCTTAGGGATAGGGATTATAATGTTCCTCTCAAAGTCCTCTGGTATCTCACCTGTCGAATACATTTCATTAATGATTTTGTATAGCTGGTTCAACGTCTTCTCTCCTGAATTTTTAATTAGTTCTGCAGGAATGTCATCAATGCCAGACGCTTTATTTATCCTGAGGTCTCTTACAGCTGCATCAAATTCCGATCTTAAAATTGGGGCTCCCATGTCATCGGCATCCACTTCCCTCTCGTTTTCGATAGCATTCCTTCTGAGGCTGCTTCCATTGTACAAATCTTCCAGATATTCCTTCCATCTCTTCCCTTTTTCTTCGTTTTCAATCATTAGTTCTCCGTTTTTGTCCCTAAGGGTATTACGTCTTACGCCCCTTTCCTTAAAGTGGTTCCTCACTATCCTATAGGCGGCCTCTACTTTTCCGTGCTTAAGATTGTTTTGCACGTCTTCACAAATACTTTTCATCCACATTTCTCTAGCCTTCCGCGCTTTACGACATATTTCATTCCTTATTCTCTTGTTACGATTCTGTCCTTCCTCTGTTTTGGCAGCCTTGTATTTTCTTCTTTCTTCAATGAGATCTAATACTTACTGCGTGATCCATGGTTTTTTCATAACGACTCTTCTTTTACCAAGAACTTCCTCAGCTGCTGCCTGCAGCCCACTTCTAATGGTTTTCCAGCTCTCTTCCATTGGTTTGTTGGTCGTATCCTCTCCTATTTTATTTTCTACAGCCTCTTTAAAAGCCAGTTGATGCTGAACCTCCCTCAATTTTTCAACCTGCCATATGTTTTTCACGGCTTTCTTCAACTTTTTAAATTTAAGGTGGCATTTCATCATAACTAAATTATGGTCACTATCGACATCTGCCCCTGGATAACTTTTGCAGTCCTTCACCTGGTTCCTGAATCTTTGTTTCACTAGAATGTAGTCGACTTGGAATCTTCTAAGGTCTCCTGGCATCTTCCACGTGTATCTTCTTCGCAGGGGATTTTTGAATAAAGTGTTGGTAACCACTAGTCTGTGCTCCGTACAGAATTCAAGTAGCCTTTCTCCTCTTTCATTTCGGTTACCTAACCCATATCTCCCAGTTATTATTCCATCTTGACCTTCGCCGACGACTGTGTTCCAGTCACCTAAAATAATAAGATTTTCTTCCCCTCTTACCTGCTTGATAACTTCCGCTATATCTTGGTAGACATCTTCTACCTCTTCATCTTCATAATCTGACGTAGGCATGTAAACCTATATCACTACAGTAGCTACGGGTTTAGTATCTATTTTCACCATTACTATCCTTTCATTAAACTGCAGGTAGCTTTTAACACGCATCCCGGCGCTCTTTCTAAGCATTATGCCCACTCCAGCATTACCATTTAGCGATCCTGTGTGTATCATTCTGTAGCTTCCACTCCAAAAGTCTCCTTCCTGGGGCCATTTCATTTCGCTGATGCCTAATACATCGAGGTTCATTCTTTGCATCTCCACCTTCAAGTTCTCCAGCTTACCGCAGGTGCGAAGTGATCTGACGTTCCATGTTCCTATCCGTAACATTCTATCACCTTTGACCGATGTACCCTCTCGAGTAGTCCCCGCCCGGAGATCCGAATGGGGGACTAGTTTACCTCCGGAATATTTTACCCGAGAGAATTCCATCATGTCATTATATTAATTGAGTGGAGTAGCTGCGACTCCTCGGGATGATAATGTGGTGGTTTCCCCTTGCCTTCCACATCGCAGTGCTACAGCCGTTAAAGTAAATGTTACCATGCCCGTAGTGGAATGTACGTCGCTGTACCGACCAGTATGGCCTTCACCTTCGCACATGTGAGGAAGAGCTGCTACCCTCGCCCCGGGTGTTGAGAGGCATAATTGTTGGCGGCCCCCAATCGCCAAGTCACGGTATCTTCACAGGTTTTGGTATCATTTAAATAGTCTACCTTACCCAAGGGTAGCCCAATACCCCCTCAGATCACCGCCGCTTTTTGTCCACGACTGCTTATTCGACGAGAGAACTCGCTTATCTTGCAGCTAACCTCTATATCTAAAGGTCGACCCACCATCCGCAACCCGGTGGACGCACTCAGTGGCTTTAAGCTCAGCCGCGAATTTCTATGGAATTATTTCTTAAATTTAGTTAAAAAAGTTGAGTCTGTTTCAATGACCCCTAGACGTGCTGAATAATAGTGAGTGCAGGGGAAAGGTGGAATTAAGATTGGAAGGAAAACCTCTTTCTTCATTCATCTCCAAGGAGAGGAGAAGGATGAATAATTGGTAGGGTCCCAAATGCCATAAGAAAGATATACCCACCCTAGGGTGAGAGGAATTTTGTGAGGGACTGCCATTGTACATTCATCTTAGTTATAAATGCAGTGATATTGGCAGAGAAAAAGCAAAGAGATAGGGGTCCAATTAGGAAAATAAGAGGGTTAGTAATGGCTTTCACTAAACAGCTCCCGCATCCATAACTGTAAATAAAAATTGACTTATAAAGGTTAAAAACATGTTTCTGCACTTGAGCCATAAGATTACATACTTAAAGATTTAACTTGTTTTTGGCTGTTTACAATGTTTTTGTAGCTCAAACGCTTTCTGCATGATGCCCTTGTGGTGCTTGAGCTGGATAATTTCTTAGAGCGCACGAAGCCCAAGTGCTGCTCAGGATAACGTTCATTGCTACTGCATCCAGTAATTTGCCTATTCTTCTTGACCTACTCGACTTCTGGATATATTTTATCACTGTCTTTTTTTACAAACAGATCCCCATTATTTATCTTAACTGCTGGAGAAACTGCCTCAAAATTTCTAGAAAGGCCCAGCCAGCAGGGTTAAGGCACACTCGAGGTTAGCTGTGTGGAGTGAATCAATGTTTAAAAAAATTATTGATCCCAGAACATTACTTAAGATCATTATTGTTGTGATTCACAGCCTATGCGATGGTTTCATAGGCTGTGAATTTGAGCATATCCCCTGAGAATGCATTATGTTTGAAGAATATGGGGTGATTTGATTTTTATGCCACATTTTATAAATTTTTAAAGAATTTTATCTTCAACAATAGCCCCATCATGATAAATAAAGTGAAGTTTTCGTCAAAGTTTTAATGTTAACAGGCGAAAATTTTCAGCTGTTAATTAATCAGAATAGAAAAATGATTTTTATCTTATTTGTTGTCACTCCAATGGTGAACAGGAAGCTTGTGAAAATAAATTAAAATCGTGTCCCTCGATCTCACCCCCTAGCATAATGTATTTAAATAATGATATAGTTATGATGTTTACAGCATCAAAATACAATGATTAACGTATAAAAATGATAAAATTTGGAAAACTCTCAATTCAGACTTCGTAGTGCGCGCGTATTCAGTGGTGAGCCGCTGAAAACGCTAGGTTCGCGGTGTTCGTTGAGTTTTTGTTTTCGTTATTTACCTTAGACCATTTAAGTAAGCATTTAAGTAAGTTAATAGCACTAGCGCGCAGTTCAATTTGCATCGCATAATCGACCGTTTAAAAATTACTATATGCGAAGGCGTTGCCGCGTTACTTCGTGGACGACCGGCAAATTCTTTACACCATGACCCTTTTCCTCTCTAAAATTCCCCCGTTTACAACTTTTGTGCAAGATTTCATGTTTTCATAACGATGTTCCGAATGATGCTAGATCGCTAACGAGATAAGAAAAAAATCTGCGGAAGTTTACATAGGGCTTTGTCTTCATTTTACTGCCACAATATTTTTTCGTCGCTGCCAATGCCGAAAAAGGCCACTGTTTATTAATTGTAAGTTCACCAATCCAACCATGGCTGAGAGAATACTTCTCGTACATAACGCAATATATATTAGTACTTTTAATTGAAAAATCGTGAAGAAAATGGTCAAAATACCGCAGTGATACAGTGAATCCCCATTCGTTGCCATGCGCTACGACGATGAGCGTCCCAACCGTTACGTCACGCCCCTTTAAAAGTGGGCGGGGAAGGAAGGGAGCGGAGGGGAGATGTTGGCCACACGGCGAGACATGGGTAGGGGTGGGGAATGGCGGGTCTAGTTCTTATATGGTCTAAGTTATTTACAAATTGCAAAATTCTGCTTTTGAAAATACGGAAAGTGAAATATTGGTTTCTTAATTGCCCTTGTACAATTTAATGTATTTAGACACTATGTCAATCCATCGTAAATTACTCTTGCTAATCTGGTTAAAAAATACCATTGGAACGCATACATGACCGGCTGGAACTTCAGTGAAAGCAGAAAGATATGGGAGAAGAAACAGTGCCGAGACACACGTGACGCAATTTCTGTGACTGTATAGAATGTGTTACGGACGATTCACGCTGTGCGGGGCCCGTCTTTCGCTACAGCTGTGATTGTATATGGCGAATAAGTCGGGTCAAGGGTGGCGGGTTAAGATTTTTGTCGCTGTACAAAGGATAGCATACCATCCTGGCTTGAAAATCTAACAAGTCTAGGTATGTCGACTTACGCCGAGGAGAACCGAGTTCGTCTTCGACGATGTAAAAGTGTTACCCGTGCCGAAGAAATAACAACACAGGAAGCTCGCGTGAGGAAGTCGCAGCCAGATAAACCGTGAGATATTGAGTCATCTTAGTAGGGTTGTGCCATGATGCTATTTTTGACTTGTTTAATTATTATTTTTCTGTCATTTATCCAGATGCCATAAACCCAGAGACTCGTTGTTTTCGTGGTCGTCGGGATTTGATAATTTTACTGGTTTCATCAATTGGGGGTTCCTATTGTTATTATGTGGTGGAATCAGGCTGCTGTTGGAAAACTTAATCAAGTAAGTCAAAAGGAAATCCTAGCTACTTTTAACTTTAAGCTGTATTCAACAGAAATTAATATAATATTAGAATACGTATACTATATCTTGTATGTCAGCTTCCTCTTATCTAGTTTCATTCGTGTTATCTAAAGCCAGTAATGATCCCTCTACGGCTCGCCAGGAACTAGTGGCGAAGAAAATCTGAAGTATATACGTCACTACGGAATCCTCATTTTGTGTTTTACATGAAGATTAACACTTATATTTAATTCTTGCGCGAGAAGACCTCATATTCTATCCAGGTTATTGGCTGGAACAGTAGCGGAGAAATCAAGCCTTAATATTAGGCAACGTATTGCTTAAGAGTTAATCAGTGCTCGTTGGCTGTAGTCATGTTTATGGACGCAGACGAGGAGCTTCTCGTCTTGATTTTCGTGCTTTCTTTTCTGATAGTATTGAGTCCTGGAAGTTCTGTTGCGCAAATGACAGTGCGCGGCAAAAACGAATGCTCTATAATCGAAGTTATAGTTGAGTGGTATCGGTAGTATGAATCAGCGCCGATTAACCGTTCCTCGTGGAGTAAGTCATTCAACATGTGGATAATTTATTTTTCTTGGCGAGGTTGTACGATTACTAGTTCACGGATGGTCTGAACAATATGCTCGACGTATGACATGCCTTTTAGTCACACATTCTATCAGCTTGTTTACACCTTGTCTGTCTTATAAGATGAACCTGTTGAATTCTTGGTTATTTAAAGTTTTACTGTATTTCATTCTCTCTCAAATAATAAAACTAGTGAAACCTTAAATAACCAAGAATTCAACAGCATTGTCTTCCATTCGTGTTTGCATGCTGTGATTTACGATTTAAATCATCAGGACAAGGAAAAGAATGACCTTCTTATATGGTCAGGGTTGTATCACACTCTATGCAAGAGTATATTTTGAGTTTATTCAATTCTATCTCTGAAATATGAATGCTTATGGTGTTTCGAAGTCCCATAAGCTAGGTCACAAAAACTAAATTGACACATGGTCATCAACTTCCCAAAGTGAAAGCTGACTCGTACTTGGCTCTCAATATGTATTTATTGAGGACTTATGTCAGTATCTCAAAAGTTTGATGAGTTCTTTGCAACACGGTGAAGTATTAAAAGTGTGCCTCCATTTCAAGTCCTGTTACCTGTTGAGAGCTTTACAAAGGACCCTTCAGCTAAAAACCAAATATAATGTATAGGGGATTATATTCACCAACCCTTACTCACCCCCAATCAGAAGTTTCTCTCTCTCTCCATCTGCTATTTTCTGTTTTTGTCATAGGCTACGTATAAGCTGTTAATTACTCTATTTTAATTTTTGTATTGTTTTTAAAAAACTGCGGAAAGGTTTTTACGGAGGCTGAACTCGAGGAATAATAACTTGCAGAGAACTAGCAATATAATTGACAAAACATTTTGTTTAAACTAATGAAAGGTATTTGGGAGTTGGAGAGTTGTAAACCACTTAAATTGTCCATTTGTTTTAGAGAGTCCCAATATATTATATGATAATTTTGGCAGAGGGGAGGAGGCTAGGGAAGGGTATTTTGAGGCTCGGAAGTCAAACAAAGAAGGGATTTAGTGAAATTTGGAGCACTGAGAGTTTGAAAGATGGAGAAGGTAATATGAATGTATTAAATTATTCCATAAAGAATTAGCTCCCCTATTTAATTATTGAATTTATTTATTTTTCCTCTTTTCTCTTTAATAACACCTTTAAATATAAACAAATGCATGTGTCGTAAAACATTTGAATGGTTTACTTGCTTTGCACTTTAGATTTATTTTCCAGGATTGGGATCACATCATATTATGACCCTAACACTAATTAGTAACAAAAAAATTGTTTTTAATGAATTCCTCTCGGGTCTTGTACAGGTGGAATTTCTTAATTGTTGTGGCATTTCAATCTCGTTACTTGGTGGACCATTGATCAGCCTAACTACTGTATTCCTAATGACAAATATTAGGTGAAAGTTTGAAATTTTGGATATGGTGGAGAGCTTAAACTGTTGGTTGAAGTGAAAAGAGTTCACACATTAACTGATGTGGAGAATCGCCAGATGTTTCCCCGCAAGATTTTTATGTTGTTCTTTGGGATATTTTGGTGAAAGAAATGGAGGTGATATGGAAAACTAAATTTCACTTTTCATGTTGATGCTTAGGTTTCAGCAGCATTTCTCCTCCATGAATGTCTTGATTTTCTGGAATATTAATTCATACATCAGTCTTTAGTTTTTGCTTTGGAAATAGAAAGCACTACATATATACAGGGGTGAATCCAAGATTTTTTTCTGGGAGGGTTGCAAGGGTCTGACAGGTGTTCTCATGTTTGAGATTAAAAACAAAAAAATACAACAATTACTGTAGAAAATATTATCT
The DNA here is from genome assembly GCF_921293095.1 of Ischnura elegans. Lineage (NCBI taxonomy): Eukaryota > Metazoa > Arthropoda > Insecta > Odonata > Coenagrionidae > Ischnura > Ischnura elegans. The sequence continues at coordinate 107,340,332 of NC_060248.1, forward strand.
TTTTTGATATCAAAGTTATTAATATTAAATTTGATGGTTGAGACTCCCTAGTGTTCAAAATAAAACAAATTTAATGATAACCATTTTAAAAATCTTGTCTATTTTTTAAGCATCTGGGAGAGGGGAAAGGGGATCATGCCCCCCCACTCCCTAAATCCACCTATGCATATATACGTTTGTTCACTGCCACTTTAATCAATTATCTTTTCATTTTTTTTTCTTATTTATTGCATGGTTAGCTCTCATGCTTGGTAACTCTTCAGAGTAGATAAAATATCTACCATCGGTCTTTATAATTAATAGTAGCGGGCATAACTTGGTGGAAATCCATAATCGTAGGAATAGAAGGAATGATAACTTTGCTATTTCCACTTGGTATTTTATTGAGACCGACCATGGTTTCATTACAGCGTAACATTATCAAGGTGAAGAATTGCAGGTACCCTCCACCCACCCCACCCACAGTGATGCCTAACCCAGCTCCAAACCCAACCCCTACCTCTCCCTAACCAACGGCTCCCGGAAATTTCCCCACCCAACCTTCTGCTATATATATTGTCAATTTACCTGCAATTCTTCATAATGATAATGTTACACTATAACGAAACCATGGCCGGTCTCAATAAATTACCATCCGTGTTTATGTTTCAAATTTTATCGTGTCTTCTTTTAAAATTTTTTTTCCATTTTTCTTGTGGATGTTTCCAATATTTTCTTTTGAATTCTTTCATCCTGGGTTTATATTTAGAACACCTTTTATTCTTTCCCACACTTGGAGTTCATACGTCTATTTATCTGCAGTTTTTGTTTTTGTTCTTATTTATTTTATTACCTGATGCTGGATTGTCCACCTGAGCACCATTTTCTAATGAATATACATGCCTTAATTTCAAATTTAATTTTTTCATTCGGTGAATTTGTCTCATATTAAAAAGATCTACTCCAATATCAACTCAATTTTTTAAATTCAATTTTACCAAGTTTTCATGGGCAATGTCAGTCAAATCAGAACTCCTCCACAGGCCTTACCTGAGGCCATTTAAATATTAGAAGTTTGAGTCCCATATGCTTAGTTGGACTCCCATCTCCAACTCAACCTTCTTGGAGGAGGAGCGATCAAGAAATGGCACCTCCATCTCGTTGCAGAGGAGGCATTCTCCTAAGAGCTTCAATGGAGGACACTTCGTCCAATTGTCACGGCATTCACATAAAATTCTTGTATGAATGCAGACGTTTCTTTTGCCGTTCTCATGGAAAAAAGACTGGTGAAAGCAAAATGGCAATATAGAGTTTGTTTACAGACACCTCTGACTTAAGCACAGTTTTCGGTCCTTTGCTGAAGTTTTTGCATTTGTTTAAGGATTTAACCAATTGAACCTCTAGTATAAGACACTCCTACTTACGGGCTCAGACACCTTGTAGGGTACAATTTTTCTCCTATACAGACACCATTGCCATGGATTTCTGATCCACATCTCAAAAATTGAAAGTTTTTTCCTTTAAAAATACAGTTAACGAATAGCTGGTGAAAAGATGATGGTGAAGATAGTCAAACTAATGAAGATATATGAATGCGCATGTATGGGCAATGAAAAAATGTGTCCTGGAATGCATTCTTAGAAATGCTAATTGCAGACAAAAGAGCACCTCGATCAGGTGCATGTAGGATCTTCCAGCAAGCAATTGCTTATGAATTGTATGTAGTAGTCTACAGGTAATGCAATTTGCAGAGGTCAAATAAACAAAAGGGTGTCCTTGAATGAATTCTTGTAAATCTTAATCCTAAACAAAGGTGTACCCATTCATGGTTTATTGAGGCTCCAACCCAATATCTTCATTACTTCCCCAGCCAGACCCCTCAAATTCTCTCTTGCTATCTCTATCCCCTTGTCAAAAAATTAGTTTTTTCATGGAGTAAGGGCAGAAGTTTTGGAGTGTGTGCGAGTTAGAAACTGTGATGATGTAAATCATGCCATGAAAGTGATCTTTAATGCACAGTGTCTCTCAATTAGACTTTTAGCTATACCCAAGTAGAAGGTATAATAAAAGCCCTGCAGTCATTAGTCAAAGGTCCTACCCTCCTGTCATGTCGTCTCGACATTTCACCTCTTAAATGTATAGGTGCTTGAATTCCTATAGAATATTTAAGGGTTGAGGAACTTGCATTGCTAGCAATTATGATAAAATGTTTTCTCTTCCTAGTGTAATACTTAATAATTTAATGATTAACCAATGAATGATTATTCCAACCCTTGAAATTTAAAGTTATTTTGTGACCATATTGGTTTGTTTTTATATTCACTTTGTTTATTCATCTACTTCAGGTATGGAGTCCGAGTAGATCCAAGGGAGTGGATATTTGTGTTATCTGGCCAATATGAAGGGACCACTGAACATCCATCCATCATTCTTATTTTATGTTAGTATACTTTTCTTGCGTCAAATTAAGTTAAAATTTTGAATTTAGTTTTAAGTGAAGTTACCCAGGTAGCTCAGATTGGTCTGTCACCTCTATGTTGTTCGGCAATGTCAATTCATTGGCTGTTTTGCTGTACTGCCAGAAAATTGGCATCAAGCACCCAGCAGAGTGCTATCAATTTTAGCGTAAAAGTCATCAAAAACAGAGCAAAACCAGATAGCAGAGGAGCCACATATAGGTGGATTGGTGGATAGCCCCTCCTTACAACTCTTTAAATGACGGCGTTGCCATCTGCATGTTTTTAGCCTAACTATGTGGTTTTTAGAAGAACCCTGCCTATTTGTAAGAATTATCTTATAATTAACGATATTAATTTATTTCCATAGAAGTCCTCACCAAGTCACATTAATACTCAGATGATTAACCCACAGTACAATCAATATCTCTTCTATGCACTCCATCAGACAATTTGGGTAACAACCTCAGAAACGAACAATAATTATTTTTATTGCCATCATATTGAAGATGCAAATCAAAACCTCACAATGATTCACCTAAGAGACTATGTGAAATTTCAAGTGAAGTATATATGTACATGCACAACTGAATGTTGATTCCACTCAGGGCCAATTTATATGAACATTTATCAAAAATCCGAATCATTCTTAATCTGTCATCATTTTTTGCTTTATGAGGTATTGATTGGATATAAAGATTATTTACTTGCATACCACGGTCTGAAAAAGACAGGAAGGCAGTCAAGATATATTTTATGCTATTTGTTCATCATCTTGCAATAATTTTTGGAAGACCTAAAGTTGGGTGTAGCCATTGTGGATTTTTCAATGTTAACGACTGGACATCAGCTATAGCCAACAGGGGGGAAGGGAAGTGACCGCTGAGTTAGTGGTTGTCAGATGCATTCAGGCCCCGCCCAAGACCCAGCTTAGCAAGACCTTGGGGCCACTCCTTGGCAAAAAGCATGGCCCTCCTACTCATTTATGATCATCCTTGCTGCAGGAATCTGTTGTGAAGTGCTTATATTGTCAATGGTTTTTGCAATCATACATTTTGTTGCATACTACAATTTTTATGCATCAAAATTCATTCCCCATTGTGTTCTGTGCATCGGCAAATTTTTAAACAAAATTTTAGAGTTACAAATAACAGACTTTTGGACTTACAGTTTCAGTACCTTGTGTTCACTAACTTTGTTGTTATCAATGCTAGAAATCCATTTTAAATTCCAAAATTCTTAAAAATGTGTTAGTTATTCTTATAGAAAAGTAAATTATTGAAAATCAAAAGCAATATTTGGTTTTAAAATACACTCATAATGCAACAAGTTTACCGTATACTTGTGCTAAGATAGGTTAGATGGTCCAATGGCCAGGGTAAAGGCTGCACGCCCCATTGAGTTGGGTCCCAAACCAGAGGGATGAGAATATCAGGATAACTCCACCCTAAAAAGCTCCGCACGGAGAGGTTTAAAATATTCTTATGGTACTTGTAGCACAGAAAACGTTTTCAACTTGTAGGCACCAGCAGGAAAGGATTAAAGAGATCTTTCTCCTGCCTGTAAAAAGTGATTTTGGCTGATAAATCGCAAAGTGCTGAAGGTAGGATAATTAAGTGGGGGCTCTCTTTCTTCAATCCATTTTTGTTGTAACATATATTTTAAATGCTTTCCTATTGTTTTATGCTATTTTTGCTTCCAGATTCGTCCGTGCCAGTTGTAATATGCCTATTAATTGAGAAGGGTTTGGCAGTGGTGAGTGTTTTTCAAGTGTTTTATTATGTTTCTTTTTTACTCTTTATACTCTGCTATCTGAAGGTTGATTTAATAGGTTAGTGTATAGGTCAAACCTGCAATTATCTATGCCAAATTTATTTGCAATTTTGAGACAAGATTTTCAGCCATGGGTGGAGGGAATTTCCATTCAAATAACTAGGTGACCAAACTAGAATGTAGGAGTTGGAACCTAATTTTAATTTTTGCTAACTTGTGCAAATTAATTGGTGAAATGTTTCTTTTCCAATTACAAAAATTCTACCTGTAGCAAAGATTTATATAAGCGGTCGTAAACTTTTCAAGTCAAATGTATGTAAATTTAGCAAATGCGGGGAAGAGATCTCAGTTCTGTCCATGAGTCTTTTGCAATGTCTCACATTCAGGAAGCGTTCTTGAGCATTTGTGTGGTCCAGTTCAAACAATTTAAAATCATTTGTTACAATTCTATTAACTTTGTTACATGCATAATTCTACACTTCATTTCTCTTAAAAACTGGTATGTAAAAGTTGAAAAAAAAGTTGCAATGTCGTACGATTTTTCGTGTTTTTTTTCTCAATCAAATGAAATATTTTGTTAGCAATATTGCCTCAAGCTTCAAAATATTGACAAAAAATCGGAAAATTGCCATTAATACTTTGCTGCCAAAGTGAACATCGTTTTTATTTAAGGGGAATTACCGAAAATGTATATTGGCATTTAAAACTCTATCTGCCTGTTCTATGCCAATTTTTCAGTGATTTTAATGATTCACTAATTGTAAGATGCCAAGTTAGCTGTAAGCAACCTTAATTACATATATGTTCCCTATTTCAGTTTTAAATAATCATATGAAATTGTGTTTTCCATTGATGCTGGAGAAGTCATGGTAGAAAATAGTTTAGCTAATTCAGAAAGACAGGAAAGTCCTGATTATGGAACAGCTGGTCCTGAAATTTTAGTAAACTTAAAAAAAATAGATGAGAATGGGCAAGCCAGCAATGTTAAGTTGAGAAACTGCCATCACATTGACCCATTTAGATAGTTGGGCCACCTTGGTGTAGGATAGTGGCCTGGGTGGAAATAGTGGTGGACCATATCTCTTAAACGGCTAGAGATACATCAAAACAAACAACATTTCATATCTGAAAGGCTTTCCTTTCATTTTTTTATTATGGAGGTTTTTCAGCCCGAAGAAATCCAATTTTGGGTCCTTAGTACTTAGGACCGTGTGGGCATATGTTCCCTTTATTTTAAAGTAACCAAATTTTAGAGCATTTATTTTCGTTTAGATCGTTTTGAGACTAGGAATACATAACTTTCCCTGATTCTAAAAATAAGGGCCTGCCTAATGAAAAAACACTCTTTTGAAAAACTGGTGGAAGTGAAGTTGGATAGACTTACCTGGAAGAACAATTATGTATTTTACTGACTTTCAAGGAATTTCCCTACAAAATCTTTGCTTTCAGAGCTTTAAATTATATTTTTATCTAGGTACTGCTTAAATCCAAATACTAAAGTTTTTTATCGGGCTGTTTTTGTTTGGAAGTTGACGTTTTGACAGTAATGGATTCCCATATAATTATTAATATCCTTTGTTTTACTTTGCAGGAGATTATTCCCCATAAACCTGGAATGATTGCTCACATAATTAATTTGGTGCTCTTGGTTCTAATGCCAATGGTGGTGATAAATGTTAAGACTACAGGTTTTACCCTATGTAAGTCTACATTTGTAGAAAAAACTACCCTCTGATGGCTTTTAGATTTTTCTTGGGGACGAGATATAATTTCATAAGCCCCGTCAAGTACGTACATGGTTATATCATTTTTTTAAATTTTTCTTTGCATGTGTAAGTGGGTGCCACAACTGTTTGCTTCATTTATTCAATCCTGTTTCTGAAGCTATGGTCATACATTCAAGTGAATATGTGGTGTCGAAACAAAAGGAAGAAAAGTTCTAGTAAATCAAGACTCAGGCGGCAGTCCTTATCACTGAGTAATTTTGGGAAAGGTTTGTATGCATTGCTTATGCTTGAAGTTTTATGTGTGGAAATTGCTCGTACATTCTTATGAAATATTGGAATTATGTTCTCGTACAGGATAATATATCCATTAAAATCAAATTTGGGTAGCTTGGTCGCTCGCTATTTTGCAAGGCCACACATTTTGAGCATCATTTTTGTGATATTTTAGCAAGTGCAGAGGCATTACATAGGTATATCTGCCATGTACCGTGTTATTGAAATTTAAAATTAATCATATAGTTGTATTGCACTAATTTAAATATTTAAGATTTCTTTTTAAACTATTTACCTTAATGTAACAAAATTCTGCTAGAATGAGTATGGCCAATTGCTAGGATAGCTCTATAGCAAGAGATTTTTTTGTGTTGGTTGGTGCTTTTGGAAAAGCATAGGGAAATAATTTATCTATTGCGAGTGCTCATATTTGCGTCAACACTAAAAGTCAATTTTCCCATGGAAGTCATCAAGAATACATACCTCTCAGGATACACCCTTCGTAAACTTTGCCTGTAGAGTTCCTGGTAGGTGATTGTAAGCTCATTCCTCATGCATTTCTCCTAGAAAGAGAGCATTGCAAAAAAAATGAAATCTTACCGTCCCCCCTGCATCCTGTAAATGGTTACACCGCAGCCAAGAGGTTGAAATTTAATGGTTGTCCACCTTGGCCACCCCCACTCATGTCCCTATAATAGTCAGCCACCTGAATGTGGAGGAATGATAGGGAACTGTTTTTATCACATTTCTTTCCTAACTTCATGATGAAGAAAAGTAAAAATACCTTAGTTTTCTTTGGTATAGATAAAAATGTTTAAACAATTCAAGTTATCTACTTTTTGTGCCATAATAACTGGTAAATAGCAATTTTATAATTACAAATTAGCTATACGTAAATTATACTATATTTTCCGGGATGAGCTTGTTATATGTTACAGGCTTTTAGTGTATTTGCTGATCAGGCCAAAAAATATTGAACTATCAAGGAATGATGGGTTGTTGAACCTTTTTTTTTTCTCTGTAAAGTTTCTGCACTTTATTACTAATTTTCTCCTTTGAAAAATTATCTAGGGATAGATGTATTTTTTATATCGAGTTTCCTGGTCGAAACTGAATCTGTCTATGGCTGTATGTGTCTAATGAGCCTGTTATTGTTTATTGGTGTGCACTACAGCCTCTGATGATCAACTGAATGCATCTGGTCATGGAAGTGACAGTGATGTAAAGCAGAATGGAGATGCTGTGGTTCCTAGACAAAGTTTAGTCCTCTACCCTGATAACTTAAACTTGAAGGATATATTTTATTACATATTGGCTCCCACTTTATGCTATGAATTGAACTTCCCCAGGAGCACCAGGATACGGAAAAGGTAAAGGCATATCATTTTACTTTCATAGTTGAAATATCTAATAATATATTGACTAACTTACACATAGTTTTATTATGTGTTTAGTGATGGATTTTTCCATCATCAAAGAAAAAAATGTATTTGCAGATTTCATTTGTGGAAAATTGTTTTCTGCCGCAAATTTCAGCAGAGATGCATGAAGTACCAAAAAAATGATATTGGGCTCAGTTACAGTTACTTTTTAAAATTTGTACATGGATTTTATTTTTGATTTACAATGGATTTGGGGAGTGATCTGAGATGATTTTGCTTGTGCTTTTTAAAATTTAAACTTCCACCTATTTCTGCTTGTAAAATATGTCATCAGCTATGTAATTCTATGCAGAATTTATTAAAGAAATGAATTTTTATCATGTCAACATTTACATAGGCTGATGGTTCCCTTTAAACTAATTCCTTATATGGAAACGATACAGATTCAACATACAATAGAATTCACTTTACAATCAGTCTTACAAAATGGAACAATATAGTAAAGTGAGGGTTTGCTGTAATAAGGTATGAGTACCAGTTGCAATTTCAATAGGTAATTAGTTACAATTATAATGAATCTTGAAGCACGTACGTGGTGGAAGGTGTCCATATTAATAATGAAAGACACTTAGTTTCTTCCAAAAGTTTATGAAAATTTCTCTAAATAAAATAAGAAATTTTTTTATAAACTTGTGGAAAAAACAAAGTGTCGTTCATTATTAATAGTTACAGTTAATTTTTGGAATCTATTAAAATTTCACTCGAGAAATATGCACAACAATCTGATGAATTTTGTTTAACTACAAAGCTACGAGTGCAGAAAGGAAGAGAACTGGCAAACTTGCTGTCGTAAGGGGTATTTTTAAACTGGTTTGTGCATTAATAGAGAGACTCCTACTTTGTGGGTCAGAATGTTATTATGGACGGGAACCTATCCAAATTTTGGGAATGGTGTAGCTTTTGTGAACTATGGAAAAGAGCAAAAGAAAGATTCCTCTGTAGTTCGTGTGTGGAAACACTGTCAGGTGTCCAGTGCTCTCGTTTGAAAGGTTTGGGCTTTTTGAACTACATACATATCCCAGTAGGTTGTGTGCCAATAGTAACGATTTATTTCAGAAAGCAGTGAGTAGGTTACTTGTGGTAGTTACACTTTAAAAATATGTAATAGCTACTTTTAGAAATTCAATGGAATGGAATCATTACCTGTGACTCGGTTACTACCGAACTCAGAATTTCAATCAATAAAAATCTATATCTAGTCCAGTATTTTGCTTCACGATATTTTTTACGAAAACAAGTTAAGAGAAGGGGACAGAAGGTTTGGGCAAAATTGACCCCCTTCACCCCTCTTTTTTGAGCCCCATCCAGGATGGGCCATCCTATTACGTCCATCTATTACAAGGGAGCTTCTGAATGCTCCTAGGTATAAACCCGTACATGCGCATTTGGTTGAGAATTGCTTTGCCTTGTACCATGGTACATAGAACTTATTGAATGAAATTTGTATTATTGGGTTAAATGTGACAGTGTGCATGTGATTGAATTTCTGTATTTTTCAATGGATGGTGTTGGCAGCATGGTGATACATATACAGGTGTATTTATTTATAATAGTTTATTTGATGTTACTTTTTTTTACCTCTTGTACATGGTGAACTTACTTTAAAGGTGCATGCAAATGTTATGCTTCTGATGGGAACATTTTTCTTCTGTTGTAGGTTTTTGATAAAAAGGATGTTGGAAGTTATCATTGGGTGTCAGGTTTTGATGTCACTCTTTCAGCAATGGATTATACCATCCGTTAAAAATTCTTTGATTCCTTTTTCTGTGAGTAAATTTTTCTTAATGGTTTATTCTGGTTGATTAAAATGTGACATGTACCCTTAATCCTCTTTGAAAACCAGTAATATTTTGTTGCTTCCCGTAAATTAAAATTCCCATTAAAATTAGCCGTACTTGGCAACCAGTAATAAGAAAAAACAAGCAGCAACCCACTCCCCCAACCTCCGGCTCCCCTCCCCCCACCACCTGACGCAGATACCTATATAAAATATCATTAATTCCCATCTCTTCACAATCCCTTGAAAAAGCGACCAGCATCGGTCGGGAATCATTGGGGCCACCCAAGAATTGACGCGGCGACATACCCCAAAAGTTTTTAATCACATTGTGATATTGTTGGAATCAGATTATGATTTCAATTTTGTAAATGTCATGAAGTCAGAGCTGTGAGTGGTGTAATATTTCATTCATTAAGTTATATTACGAGTGAAGTTGTGCACAGCCAATTAGTTGTGAAACTGCGTATAGTTGTTTAGAGTGTTATTTAAATTTATTAAATCTCCATGGTTGGAGAAACTTGGTTTCTTTTAAAAATTCACTATGTTCAATGCAGCCTCTTACTATTGGTTACCTCATTATGTCTGGCCTTGGGTACTTATAACTTGCCTTCTTTGCTTTCCTGCGAATTGTTTCCTTAGGTGGGGAGCTGTGATGGATTTATTCGTGGATTTAAACAGTCTACTCAAGCCCTTCTGACTTATGCAAAAATTAAAAATGTTAATATTGCAATTTGTGCTTCCTATTGATATTTTGTCCAGATAAATTGGATATGAAAAGGACAGAGAGGTCTAGGTTGGGACTTGAGGGAATTCATCTGTGCACTTACGCATGTTTTGATTCACCATCCAGGTGTACTCATTCTCCTATATATGTAGCACTAAGATGACTTTGCACACTCACATGTAGGGGTTCAGAGAGGTAAATAAATCCCAAAGGAAGAAATGCACTGAGAAAAAATAAATTGTGTTGACAGGAATTAAGATGCAGCTTTTCTCATTTTTGCCTACTTTGCATACTACTAGTTTCAACAAAAAGCTATCATTATGTGTACACATTAGGAATTTTACTTGTTAAGGTGGGTCTGCATGACACATTACAATGAGCACCCTGGCCTGACCTTCAGACTTTGAATTTCATTCTGTATTGCAACATATTTTTCTTTTGTTCTTCTTTGTATCTGTCAGCTTATTATCTGCCTCTCCCTCCCTGCTTACCAGAAGTCCTAACCTTTGTCACTGTTTTTTTTTGCATTCCCTGTTCTATTTGTGTTGATCCAACCATACGATCTCCTCCTCATTACCTGTAGGAGATTACTTTCCTCCACAGAATGCCTATAATTTCCTCTTTCCTCCTTTCCTTTGTCTCCCATCCATAGAGAATTTTTTAGGGTATTGAATTAAGTATGCTTTTTGTATCACCAGTCCAAAATTTAGCACAGGTGATGAGAATGCTCTTACTAAGCCTGGGAAATTCACTTCAAAAAATGGTGACTTGGTGGTTTAACTGGTAGAATACCTGACCATAAATCTGGAGATTCAAGTTTGAATTTTTGTCAAGCAATATACTTTTTGTTCAGTAATTTTCTATCTTTCACTCTCTTATGCTTGTATACCTTGAGGAATACCAGTTTCAATCAAAAAATCAGAATCATTCATAAGAGAGTAAATGCAAACCATAGTATATTTTCTAAAACATCGTAGGGTATTAAAATATAAACTTAAGTAATGGTCAACCATATGTCTTTAATTAAATAAAGCAAACTCTGTCTCTCTATTATCTTTATTAATCAATGTAGTATTGAGTGTTTTTGAAACTCAGATGCTGCTGTCGAAATTTGAAGTATAGCCCAAAAATCCATTGTGTCATTACACTTTAAGTGAAAAAAGTCCATCCATCCATGCACATATGCATATTTGGGCCCTGGGAGTGGGCATCCATCCAGCCCCCTCAAAAAACTGGATTTATAAAAATGTATTTATGTAATCCTTAATATGCTGGAAAGAGGCTGAGTGCCTGCATTATTTTTCATGGTTACTTAATACCAATTCTGATTTTGCTGATGTATGCATGTATGTTAATTTTATGCTGCTATGCATTTAATAGTTGGGTAATAATGAAAAGTTACCAGCCCTTCAGTTCAGGAGCCTCTTATTCTCACTACTTCCATTTCACATTTCAGAACATGGATGTTGCTAAAGCCACTGAACGTCTTCTGAAGTTGGCTGTAAGTATTTCATTTTGACATTATCACTACTGCTTATTTGGTTTAAAATAAATTACATACTCACTATTGAACTGTTCGTAATTTCAAGCAAAGATTTTAATGGGAGACTAATTCAAGTGGGTATGGTTTTGCTCTGGATTTATTTCTTTAATTTCCATAAATCATTTCTGTGAAGTTGCTTAAATTGTGATTTTTTCTGCAATTTGCAATACTGATTTTGAGGCCACATAAAGAGAATCTGCAGGGTAGTAAACTGCATTCTAGGAAGATTTTTTTGTATCTGCTATTACATAGCCTGCCTTATGTGGTTAAAAATTTTCAAGTGGTGATTCTTTTAGGACAAAGAAGGCCTGCCAATAATACTTGTAAAATCTTTTAACATTGTGACGAAAAGTAAATGAAAACCATTATATTTTTTAGTGTGAAATAATTACTATAATGTAGTCTTTTCATTCCAGATACCAAACCACTTAGTATGGTTGATATTTTTCTATCTACTATTTCACTCCTTCCTGAACCTTGTTGGTGAGTTATTATACTTTGCTGATCGACATTTTTACTCAGATTGGTGGAATGCCAATAACATTGATACGTTTTGGAGAACATGGAACATGCCTGTTCATCGATGGGCAGTCAGGTTAGTTACATCCTAACACCCCAAGACTTATTGCTTAAAACTATGTATTAGTTGTTTCTGTGAGATGTGGTGAAATTGTTCCATCATGGCTGAAAGATGCTTAACAGATTCAACCAAAAAAAATATATTAAAGACAGAATACATTTGACGTCGTTTCATCATTGTCGAGTTGTTGTATCCTGCTTGTCTGCGAACAAGATACTAGCTACAAGACGTATCTTCTCAGAGGGAAGAATCAGGTCCAGAAATGCGGAGTCACTCTAATCCAAAAATAGTGACATTTATTCCCCTTAAAGAATATAGAAATTTACAAAACCGTTCCATAGCCTCTGGCTGTAACCACCCACGCAGTTGCCACGTAGTCAATCAGCACCCAGCCCAGCTCAACATGTCCTTTTAATCTCCCTCCTGGGAAGGTCAAAAAACCATATTATCAACCCTCGGTCCTAGCCATCCTCTCCTCGGGGTCAACCTCAGGACCAACACCCAATGATCACATGCAGATCATCCTGTGCACCAACACTTTGGACCGACACTCAATGCCTACGTGAGCATCCTTGCGTAGCAATGGATGATGCATGCCACAAAGTTTGTCCTTGACTCTTCTTTTCTGCCCATAATTACCTCTTCAATAGAGAAGGGAGTAAGGGAAATGGTTTTGAAGTGATGATTTTAGAATCTAGAAAGACACTTGGCAGTGTTGTAACAATATGGAAACCTATCGTGTTTTCAATAAATTTTTGAATAGAATCTGTTAAAGAACTTTCATTCATTTATGGTATAATTCCTTAACTAGAACTATATATCATAATTCAGGGCTGTCGAGTGTCATTTGGGAGCGGGGACAATGGATCTTTCCTTAACCACTCTGGGAACCTCTGCAGAGGGACTCTCAGGCACTTTTCAACAGTCAATGGTACCTCCTAAAAATTAGGGCTTGTGAAAAACTGTCCGCCTTACCCCCTTCCAGACGTCCTTTAGTGCATGAATCTGTTTTGGGGGCGAATTAGAGGGAATGTGGAGGGGTCCCCTTTAATTCCTGGAAAAATTGAAAAGATGATAGTCATTAAGGGGACTCTCAAATGTAGTCGTTATTTTCACTGACTCATTAAACTGTATTTAAAAATAATGAGAGTAAATCTAAAAGCCACCAATCTAAGAAGATACATTATCTATCAAACATAGACCTAAATCATGAGTTCATTTTCTGGAATCATGTGACCTCACAAAAGATTGGAAGACTGTAAGACGATGTCGAATGCTCTTAAATCAGACTTAATACTTGACTGTGGTGGAGCTAAAGAAAAATGGGAATTTTGATCCATTTGCTTCAAAAAAGAATTTTGCAAAAGGAGGCGTGTCAAGTGATAAGTTTATAATTTTTTAAGCATTCAGGTATGTGGATGCATATTGAACCTACCACCATAAGGCATCCTTACATTTTCATTTTAATTGTCAGTGTCTTCTTAGATCTTGCCATGGTGATGGACAAAAGCATGTTATCACATCTATTTTTCTTGCCGTTAGATTTTTTATTTGAATGTACAAATATTGAAGCTAAACTCTTGTTAATTTTTCCTGTTAAGCTATTCATATGTATTTTTTCACACATTAGTGCTATTTTTAGTTTCTTGTTACGATTACTTTGTACACTGAATTATTCTTGTAGTGATGGAATGGTTATCACCTTCTTCATTCATTATTTCCTTCTTGTGGTTGTTGGCTAAGTGCATATATTGTGAAACTATGAGAGGAAATTCTTTCTTAGGATAAATAAATAGGCTTAAGTAGAATTTTAAAAATTCTGTCCTCTTCTATGAAAAGAATATTAGAATCATAATGATAATGTCTTAAATATTAATTTCTTAAGTTTTTGTGGACTGGTTTTTTTCAGCAATTGAAAACCTTGGTATGCATGTATCAAGTGCTTTATTTTTTTATCTCTTTAGTACTGTGCTTTTCTTTTAATTGTAAGTATGAGTGTTCTTTTTTCCCATTAAATAACTGAAATTGTAAATTTTAGGCACTTGTATATACCACTAGTTGAGATGGGATATGGTAGAATGGCTGCTTCCTCTACTGTCTTCTTCATCAGTGCTTTCTTCCATGAGTACTTAGTTAGTGTGCCCTTGAAAACTTTCAAGACGTGGGCATTCATGGGGATGATGGGACAGGTAATTACAAATTATGTTCATCAATGCCTGTGTCATTTATTGGAAACACATTCCATTAATGTTTTACGCTGTATTAGTTGATAATTACCATACCTAATATTCAAAGCATCTTATATGAATTTAGTGTGAGTACTATTTTTCGTAATTCTCTTCATCGGGTTATTGAGAAATTACTGTGCTGGGAACACTTGAGTTAATTTTTTTTTTAATTTAGTGGCTATTGAAAAATATTTGTACTTTGAATTGCCTTATGTTGTAGCAAGAAAGAAAATTCCTGGCCTGAAAATCTTAAAAACAGTGGATTGTGTTATACATAGTATTATTCTATGTAAGCTCTAATTATTGGCACACTTAATTAGGAAGGTTCCAATAGCAGGTTGCAGTGATGCTCCTTATCATTCAAAACCTGCAAGTCTGTCATAGAAATGAACTCCTCAAAAATAGTGTTTCTTTTCACCAGCCATGAGCTTTCTAAAGAGGAAATTCATCAAGATTCTATGGTCTCCGAATTTTATTTAATGTTTTCTATCTTTATTTCAAGATTATATCCTTGCTAGGTACTTATTACCCTAATTTTATTCTTTTTTTCTATTGCTTGTTATAATTTGTAATTTTAAGTAACAGTTCAGCTAAGTGTTGCATGGGAGCTCATGGGATGAGTGGTTTTCAGTGCTTTTACAAACAATTCCATATTTAAGGTTATAAGTAGGGATGAGTCGATTCCAAATGTCGATTCTCGATTCCACCGCATGGAATCGCAATCGAGAATCGATCGCCTGAAGTCGACTCCGATTCCATCGATTCCAGGAAGATAAATGTTTTGAGCATTAACTATTAGCTTGGGGCTTAAAGGCTGCCTCACACCCAAGCAGCCGCGGTGTCAGCCTTGCCCGCGCGGAGGATACGCCCGGCACGCGGGTGCTGCGACGAACATGCCTAAGAGGCCTCGGAAACATGAAAATGTCGACAAGAGCGACAAACCGACGAACCCTGCAATGGCGCGTGTTCATGAGCAACTCTCAGAGAAAAAAAATTGGAAACCACGGGATCGGGAAGCAATGCATACATTTTTCGTTCTTTTAATAACCGCTGGTCACGGCAAATCAAATTATTGCGATTATGAATCATCATCGGAGAATTCATCTGGACCACCAATTTTAACGCATAATAGATCGAAGTATATTTTTTTTTAGTTTTCGAATGATATTTGAAGTCTGATGATAATAAAAATGTGCAGAGAGCGAGTTTTCCTGTGAAAAAAAAGTTTCGTATAAATACGCGCAGAGAGCGGTTTTTTTACATAAAATTTTTAGATTAACACGCGTCTGCGTCAATAATAAAAATTTGGACACATTCACGTTTATATAGCCCAGTTTCATCAATTCAACCCTTGAGAAGGTTGAAACTTGCTCGGCACAAGCCGCGGTCTCTGGGCGGACTCGACAGGTTGCGTTCGGCCGCCACCGCGCACCAGCCAGGCTGCTCTGGTATGTATGGACGCAATGAACGCTACATTATTGTTTGGCCACCGCGGCCAAACGACAATGTAGCCACCACGGCTATTGTTTTAGGGATGGTCGGATCGGATACCTCGGATCCAAATATCCGCGGATATTGCCCTTCATCGGATGAATCGAATCCAAAGCCGCGGAAGACATCGGATCTGGATCCGAAATTTTAAATAATAGCTTCAGTGAATGCAACGGTCCATAAGGGTGGGAAAGAGTTCCGATTCTCTCTTCAAATGCGCCGTCGCATGTCATTCTTGAACCGTTTTGTTTTTAAGCTCTCGCAGAGGTTACATGAGAGAATTTCAGCCGTGGAAAATAAAAAAAGGCAAAATAAGACTGGCACGTAGGGTGACTCTTCCCAAGAGATTGAACATTCATTGGGGGAATCTCATCATCGTAGGATAATAACCAAGTCAAAAGTAACTACGTCGCAGATTTCAGAAAACCATCCTCGTCCGTTTACTAACCGTGCATAATAGAAAAAACTTCATTTCTCAAAGATTCATTTTTTTTTTCATTTTTGTAAATTTATGATTTTTAAACATTTTGTTTCCTTTTATGAAGGAGAGTAATTGTGTTTTTATATTTTGGGGGGTCCGGATCCTCCGGATTTCCCCCTCTCGCTACGCCACTGGTCAGTGGTTCACCCTAAGATTTTCCTATTTTCATTTCCAAATCCAAGCGTAACAGTTTAGGTCCTGAGCATGTAAAGATATTTTTAAAAAACAACTTGAAAGCCTATAATATGATCTTTAATTTATAAAAATATAAAAATGTGTATGAAAATCTAAAAAGCATTCCTTTGATTGTATGTACCCAGAATTGACTTGAATAATTACTTTGTTTAATAGCTTGAATTTTAAAATGTATTTGGTTCCGAAAATATCCTATCCGAAAGATCTGGCTCCAAAAATCAAGGATTCGATCGGAATCTGGATCCGAAAAAAAATACTTCCGACCATCCCTAGTTATTTTATTCCGTTCAATTTTTAAATTTTAATGACAGCAATGCTATAGATAAATCAATATCCCACATTTTAGAAGGATTAAGAATCGATGGAATCGACAATCGGGAATCGATTTGAAGGAATCGGAATCGAAAAAAAGTGGAATCGACTCATCCCTAGTTATAAGTGATGAGGATGAACTTATTTTACTGTGATGAAAGGAAATAATCTTAAAAATTTGCTAATATTCATTCCACTCATTTAGAAGGTATAAAAAACTCCTCTCATAAATCCATAGATTTTATATCAGATCAAATGTCCAATATGGTCACTTTAATGATATTATTTCTTTGTCACTGAAATTAGTGGTCATAAATATTTTAAAGTGGTCACTGCTGTTTATTAAGTCATTAAAATGAACTATGTAACTGACTTTTCTTATCTATTGAGCAACTAGTCCATTTTCGATATATTACAGTAAAACCTCTATATAGTGAACCTCTTTACATCATAAACCTCTATCCGTCATACCACTCCTACGGTTCCGTCAGATTTACATGTAAATTTATAGGCAAACCTCTTTGTAGTGAAACTCTTTATCTCGTAAAACCTCTTTATCTCGTAAAACCTCCACTTATCATACCAAGGAGATACCCCCGAGATGGCCTAACTACCTCTGAAAATCGTACGGAGACAACTAAAGACCATTAATGCAGCCGTGATTACGTACATGGAATGGCATTTTCAGCGATAAATGATTTACCCTTATTTTTTTTCTTAAACACCTTTAATATGCTGTAATTTTCACATTAGTCTTTAGTTGTGGCCATTTTGTTCCACATGAGAGCATACCTAACAGTAAATAAGAAAAAGGTATCCAACTATCCTAATCATTTTAAGTGACTGTTGAATTAAGAGAGATCACATTGTTTTCTCTCGAATCATGGTAAAGAAAAATGCGATAGCGCTCGCTTTTTGTTATTATGAAATAATTAATACATATTCACTATTGCATGCATGTTTGTTTAAACACATAAATATAATGGTTTAAAAGACAGTAGTGCCTTTCATTTCCGAAGGATATGAAAAAATTGTGCCTGTCACGGAAAAATCTCTATTGTGAACCTCCATACAGCAAATTGCCCAAATTTTGGTCCCCTCCATTATGATGGAAAGAGGTTTTACTGTGTTTCTCTTAGAATTTAGTGAACCTTTAGTTCAATTTCCATTTTAAGTCTATGATTCATATTTTTTGTCATAAATGTGAAATGATGACTTTAAATTAACCATCCATTTATGCTTTTCGTAATTATGTGATGCATGTTAGGTTTTTATGGTAACTCAGAAATTCTATTATCAAAAAGAGAGAATGATAGCAAGTTTGTAGACTGGAGATCAGGTCCTTTGATAGAAAAGTAGCTGGGCCATTTTTTATTTTCATTACATTCCAATCTCCTCGTAGCAGATCTTTCAAAATGTTATTTATCTCCCAACACTCATCCATATTTTTCAGTATTGGCATGCTTAGGTACCTACTCTGGCTTTGGTTGATGACTGACTGACTGCCTTTCTGAATTACCTCCCAAGAAATTGATGTTATGTTTCCTGGACCACGTTTATGTATTTATATTTTTTCTTGTTGCTGATTGTTACGAGGCTGTAGCTAGGAAAAATAATTAGGAGGTAGGATTCCATTCTATTTTGATTTTACAGAACAATAGATAGCTGAAGAATCACTGGAGTAATGTTAATTCATATTCCTCTGCAGGAATACTTTTTCGATGGTCTTTCTGAATGACTTGAAGAGATTCCATTATGAGTTGTTTGTTTCTACGTCAAAATCATGTTCTTGATAACTTCGGAATATGTATACCTATTAATGCTACTTTCCTGATTCCTGAATTAATATTATTCCTTAGTTGGTCATTCAGTTTATGTTCATCAGCAGGTCGTTTTTATTGATTATCTCTCTATGAAGTTCCTGCAAAGGTGATCATAGCCACCTTCTTTTATTGAAAAAATGCATCATCATGAAAGAAATGTGTTGCATAAAAGTATTATAGAGAGAATTCAATGGGTACACAGAGCAAGAATTAAAAATAAGAACAAAATCCGTCAGCCTAGGGGAATACTTCAGGAATGGATGATTGCCTAACTCGTGAAATATATAGGATATACTGATGGTCAATTGATAAAATGCCATTTAGATTTATGCATTATAAGTCGTATAACTTATTGAATTGCTTAACTTCGGCTCATTTATGTCCTCCACTCCAATTGGAATTTAGTTCAAGTCCTCTTAGATTAGTCCATCAGTGTCTCATAATGAATACATGTCTCTTGTCATGTTTAGTCATATTTCCTATTTTATTTCTTTAATTCAGGATGTATACTACTAAAGATATGTTTTCCGACTCATTACTTTCTTGGACCCATGGAATCTATTGCTTTCTTGGTATTAAGAAGATCCCTAAATTTTTTTTTCCATTTTTCCAAGGCCATTTTTATTCACTTCCTTAAACCCATTTTTTCCATCACTCCTTGATGTATATACTGGACAATGATTTTGATATCTAATTGTGGCAGTTCTGCGGGAAGTTGTTTTTTTATGGGCAGTGTAGTTTTGAAAAAATATGGCAATTTAAGTATACCAGGACTAGCCACGGTGATAAGTTAATGGGAGTCATCCGCAATGCACAAATTGTGCGAAAAATCCACAGAGAAAAAAATCATTCGCCTTGACCAGGATACAAACCCGGATCCCCCGATTTCTGGTCGAATACTTTTGCCAGTTAAGCTACCAAGGTGTTGCTCTCCCCTGTGGAAATTTGAGGACTATACAGGACAAGGTGGTGTGGACTGCTAAGCATATGATGTGACAAGCAGTCCAAATCATGCGCACAACGCCACAGCCAGAGAGCAAAGGCTTCCCGGTCAAGGCAAATGATTTTTTTCTCTGTAGACACCCTTTTTTCTCTCTTTTCACACAGACACATTTGTTAAAAATTAATTCCTAATCCTGGATTATGTTCGTAGTCAGGGTTGCTACTAAGCTCTTCATGGAAGGGGTCAGGGACCTAATATCTTGCCCTGTTAAGCAGGTTTCGAATCAGGTACATCAAATATGTACCTGATTTTTTCCAAGGCATCTATCCTGCCCTACTATACCTTTGCAATGTTCATGGCTTCCTTTCTCCTCATCTAGACCTTTGACCTCTGATATCCCTCTGAACTCCCAGCCCTTTGCTTGTAAAGATAATAGAACTTGGTCGCTACTTTATGGGCTATATTTGTACATGCTATGCTTTGTTTTAATCTTGCGATTCTTCTGATTCATTGTTTCCAGATTCCTCTATCATTTCTGAGTCGTTTCATGGAAAAACAGTGTGGACCAAGATGGGGAAATATAGTTGTTTGGGCATCACTTATTTTGGGGCAACCCCTTTGCATTATGATGTATTATCATGACTATGTTATTACTCACTTCGGTGAAGAATTGTTGGAAAATTATGGTCATGCTTAATTATGTTATTATTGTGTTATTTAATCATGTATTTAGAATGAATGAGTAGTATCTGAATCAAAGGGATGAAGACAAGGAAAGAAAAGCTGAGTATTATGCTGTTTGCCAATAAGTCGTTGATGTTTAATGAATCCCAAAGCCTAATTATATTTTTTCTGACCTGTGGACTTTGTAGAAAAGAATACTGTGATTGATTAGTTTAAGTTAAAATACCGCCTGTGGCATGCCGCTTGCCGTGAGTATAGTAATCTGTAAACTGTTGAAACTTTTGAGTTTCAATTGCTACATGTTGGTCACAAAGTCAACTCGTCTGTGATTTTAATATTTTTTGAACAAATCTTTTTGAATAGGTTATTTATTCAGTTTTTTCCATCATTGCCTTAACTTGTATTTCAATTCAACTTGTGTGCAATAATTTTTTTCTGATAGCCATTGACATCACATGGATGGTGCTGATTTTGGAATTCTTCTATTTTCATAATTGTCACCTCTTTTCATATCCTAAAGTTATTAGTCTCATTGCTCAAAAGAAATGGCTCTACCTGCAATAATATTTATATTTTTCGTGTGGGAAATCCATCACTGTCTTTTCATGGATATTTATGTGTCTGCATGTATGACTCTTCTAAGAGGAGTTTGTAAGTAGTTGAATTCCTTTTTGGAAAATGATTGAGCAGAAGAACAAGAAAATGAGGTTATGCATTTTCCACGACTGATTAAAGGTACAAAGTGAAGTTTTGTCTTGATAGTTGTTTTTGTTGAAAGGATTTTGACAAATATTTTGGCATTGCAATTAAATGATGAAGCTAGGAGTAAATAAATTTGTAGGTGAATAGATTTGTATGGTTCCATCTGCGGACTGAATACATAACAAATATCAATTTAGAGCTCCGCCTCTTGAGAAAGTACTTTATGTTATTTTGTGTATTCTACTTAGATTTTATAGTGGAATGAGTGTATTTTTTATGAAACTTTATGGGGTGTAATTTTTGTACATACGATTATCAATGTCAATTTTAAACACATATTAGTCTGACTTAGGTTTTTCTGCAATGAGTGATGGCAGGATGCAATGAAAGTAGAGACACTGAAATTACTTTTTTATTTGATTGCTCATGTGTTAGACCCTGCTATTGCATTATATAGGTCAATTACTGTCAAAATAATTATCCGTTTGATGGAAAACTTTGATGGTCCAAAAAGCTTGTTACTCTGATGTTTTTAAGGATCTCTTGATACTATTGAATTTGTTATGGAAATAAAACTTATAATATAATACCTTTTTTTATTCTAAACCTGTACTTAATCTTCCGTACCAAAAATGAAGAATGAGTTCTTCAACGCAAATATCAGATCATAAATTGAGTTTGAAGGAAATGGAAGTTCTATCAATCAATCAATCAATTTATTAGTCGTTAA
Source organism: Ischnura elegans (assembly GCF_921293095.1). Lineage (NCBI taxonomy): Eukaryota > Metazoa > Arthropoda > Insecta > Odonata > Coenagrionidae > Ischnura > Ischnura elegans. Next base: position 107,362,198 of record NC_060248.1, read on the forward strand.
ATGATATAAATCACAATAGACATCGTCAAAAATAAAAAATATATATAATATACAATTACAAACAATGAAACGGATTACTACATGAAAAACAATGTAAAGTTCACATATTAAAATAATAATTGGCCCATTAGCCACAAAGACCTGTGACGTCCCCAGACATGTATTCTTCAAAAGAATATAGGGGTTTCCTACGCAACCATTTCTGGATCATTTTTTTTAAATTATTAGTGTCTTTTAGTTTCACATCTCTTGGCAGTATGTTGAATGCCTTAATAGCCATGTTTTTAAAACTGTTTTTGGACTTTGACAATCTATAGAAAGGTGTATCTGATATGGTGTTGAAGTTTTTGCTGTGGAATCATGGTAAACCGAGTTAAGGGCCAGATGTGACACGTGATTTGATGCACAAACTAACATTTTAGGAAATGCTGTGTGTCTTGTTAAAATAATGTAACTTAATAAAAATAAATATATATTACAGTTGGATAGGATATTACGTTTTTTTAAGATGACACACAGTTCCATATGTTCCTTACCAGTATCATAAATTCCCTATTCTCAAATCCATGCTGAATAAATTGTTATAATAATAATAATATTTACTACGGGCAAAGGCCCATTTTACAAAATTGTACAAAATTAAGATAAATATATAAATATAAAGTAATTACATTGGTTCATTCTTACAATAATATTTCTGTACACTTCATTGTTAAAAATGGTACATATAATGGTATCATTGTATGTAAACATTCAAATATATAAACGTAGGGTTCTTGATATAAACATATAGCAGGTACATTGGTCATAAAAACAGTAATGGTATCATTATGTTTGTCAACATTCAAATATATAACAATACAGTAGGTTATTGGTTCATTCTTGCAAAAAAAATTTCCGCATACTTCATCTTAAAAAAAAACTGTATCATCATGTATGTCAAAATACAAAATTTCATAAACATAAAGAAAGTACATAGGTATATGCAATACACCCCTGCTTCATGATGTGTTTGTCTCACGGTCTGTGCTGACTTTCTGTTAGCTATTTAAAATTCGGCTGGCGTTTTGCTTCTACTCGCACAATGTGTCACCAAGTATGTAAATTTACTCCTTATTTGTTAATGAAACATTTAATATCATAACAAAATTTACATGCTCTAATGCTCCTTAAATTTATTTCCCCTGGAAATGATATCAATTCAACATACAATAGAATTTGCTTTAATACTGCACCTCTAGAATGGATTAATAACCTAAAGCAAGGGTCTACTGTATACTGTCTATCTAAAATTTCCATGCTGTACATTTTATTTGATTCCCAATTAAATTATTTTCTAGTGATAATGTATGTCTTTAGAGAAAAAAACAGTACTATTTGCTTGAATTTTTTTTATAAGTGGGCTGTATGCTGTGTTTGTTCAAGTTTTCTACCTGTAGTAATACAGTAACCTGAAAATAATATAGGGGTATTAGCTTGGAGAGTAAATTTCTGAGGGTTTACATTGAATGGGTATGCGTTAGAATATCCTCTGAACCTTTTATGGGGTATGTGAACCTTTAGATCCCCCAGTAACTGCATCATTAGAAGTGAGATTTTTTGGAAGGAAGGATGGGGAAATATGGGGGTAGGTATCATAGGGGCTGCAAATATTCCCTACTCTTACTGTTTAATATTCACAATTAAGGTTAGAATTATTTTTAGACAATAACAAAAATTTAAACGAAAGCAGAATATTTGAAAATGGTTTTGATATTCCTCTATGGGATGCGGTGCAAACTGAAGGATGAAACAATTGCAGTGGTAAGCATTAAAGATATTCAAGAATGGATATTTAATAACATCATATGGTAAGACTTATAATTTGATGAATTATCCATAAGTATAGAAATTCAAGCTATTATTGCATGTTTTAGCATTCCCGTAAGTTTTATACCGAAAATATATTAAAACCAAATTCTTGTTAAATTAATGGAAGTGATAAGCCACTAGTGAATCATTTTATTTCAATAGCAAATTATCACTTCTTTAAAAATAAATTTATGGGGAAATTAAAAAGAATTATATATGCATTGTTAGGATAGGAAGGAATAGAGGATAGTCATTAAAACGCAGGTTAATTTCACGTCAAGTGCTCGTCGTTTAACCAAAAACATATCCTTGGTACACTTTAGTTATTTTTATTAATAAATCGATAGCCTAAGAATTATCAATTTTTAAGTATTAAGTCCATATTTTGTATTTCTGGTTATCAAAACATAATTCTTTATTTCAAATTGTGCGCCCGACAAACAATTTCGTTATTCAGTTGTTTCCGTTTTGAAGCAGACGAAAACGGCCACCTGCTCTACCGCCACCTCTGTGCTTTTCCCGCAACCTGCTTCATTCCGTTGGAGAATGAGTTGCGAGAGGTTTGTGTTTGTGTCGAGCTCAGTGAGTGCACCGGCATGATGGCAGCAGACGTAAAAGTGTCGGGCGTTAAAGGAGCCCCAAAGTGCAGTTTGAATGCAGATGATTGTGTATCGTTACAGGATATTCTTTTATCGTTCAACGCTCCAATCAATGAGGAACATGCTTGGGCTTTGTGCTATCAGTGTGCGAAGTGCTTCAAGAATGCCTTTGATCGTGTTGAAGGAGATGACAAACTGAAGAAGTGCTATTTGGTGTCACAGTTAGATCATGTTATGCTTCACAAGGATGGGCAAGTGCATCCGAGCACAATTTACGACGATAGTGGAGGCACATATAGCTCAGGTACGGAATGGCAGCATTTATCTTACTTCTTTTGAGAATGTAGTGTTACATTTCTCCATGTATTTTTTATGTTTTCTAGTTCGATTGTATCTGTAGCGTATTACAGCAGAGTGACAGCCTCAAGGTACTAGTTATGTCTCCTCGGTGGTAAAAAGGTTTATTACCATTGTGTCAGCGTAACGAACCATTGACAGTGTAATGTGCTCGGACCAATAGGATTTAAGCTGTTGTTGTGTGTGGTAGATGATAGTAGAATCGTAGTATTTTTATCGCATACTCGAATCAATTTTGTCGACTGAGCGTTTGTTAAAATGGGATCTACTTCTAGAAATATATAATACGCGGGCCAATCGATACGAACAAGAACGGCCGCGCAGCTGATCCTCAACCCTGGGAGAACGTCCCGTGGAATCATGTTGGTGCATTTGCTAGTTTGATCGAGTTAATGGCGACATACTATCAACGTCTCATTTATTTTGTTGCACCCGAAGTTCATTTTGTCTCTCAATTGTTATTACTAACGCCATTTGTTTGCCGAGCTCACGTGCCCTATTTGATTGGTCTTTTTGTTTTACCCTTCCTGCTGAATAATATTGCATTTTTGTTGTATTCATCCATTGTTCTAAGCTTCTGAAGTCTTTATAGTTAGTTTTAGGTTTTATCATACGACTGCAGCGGTACCACGAATCACATTTGGAATCATTCGCTCGCTCTCCCGTGGTTATCACGATGTCCATTCAAATATGCGGCGCTAGGTGGGTGGTATATTAAGAATTCCTCCTCCATGCAATTTTTTTATGCATACCCGGCTTCGTGAATTGAAGGCCCTCTGTCTGTCTCTCTATACGGATCAATTTCATGGCGTTAAAATTGATCCGAGGTTATTTTCGGTGCCTGTCGTGTGAAAAATTTCCCATTGTACGACACCTTAATTTTTAATCCTCGATTTTCTTCCTTGGTTATTTATACGAAGGAGTTACAGAATAATCGTAGTAAATTTGATATTAAATATCCGTGGAGAGGTGTGTCTTTAGTTAAAGCGTTGTGTTTTTTAATGAGTGATAGTTACGAAGTGAAATTTTACAAATGCATATAGTTGATGTAACTTGTGGAGTATGATCTTTTGGAACTGTCGTTATTTCAAAATACGGTGGCAATATTTTTTCCCTAGTAAGAGAAAGTGCTGCGTATTGAATGAAACCAACCGAATCTTCTTGGATTAGAAATAAACTTGTAACCGGCGTTATCTCATTTCGAAGCACATATACACCAGAATCACTCATTTATCCATGATTTTCAGTGAAAAAATTTACCTATCAAGCGCGTGTTTACGCCCACTCTCTTCCGTTCATGGAATGAGAAGCGCGAAATACCGACGTCTTAGTGCGTATTTTTAATTACCTGAGCGTTATATCTTTGAGAGAAAGTGATTCAGCGTGCCATCGATGAATGAATGATGTGCGCTCACACGCGTGGTGCAACCTGTCAAAATACATTGCGAGCGCTGTCGCCTGGCAGGTGGTAATCATTTGGTGTTTTACATGTTTTTCCTCGTCGTTAAATGTCCTCGGTCAGTGAGAAACTCATTGGAAGGGTGGGCTGTGAGCAAGGCTGCATCAAGACTTGTTTTTCGCGAAATGTTCACCTAGGGATAGGGTGCATTTGACGAGATTCATGTATGACCGAATCCTCGCGGAAAATTGGTGGCTAGTAAAATTCCTGGTTGCGTGATATTGCCTGCCAGTGGAGCAACTCAAAATTGAGGGCAAGTGACAGGCACTTCATTTCCCGGGTGTTTCCACATTTCGACGAGATTCGCGGAGTTTATGGCTTCTGCTCGGTACGGTAAATCTCTGATATTTTAGTTGGCGGGATATTGTGAGAGGATGCAGTAATTTCAGCTAGAAATTAGGTCCACTTGGAGGATTCTTTTACTCGGAGTAAATTCCCTATTATGCCTGCCGTTGCTTAAAAAGAAGGTAGTGTATCACTGGTGTCATTTTGGGAAGCAGGTTATCTTTCTCCCGCCCACTACCCTCAATGCTGCCCCCTAATCGGATTCTCACGCACTTGTGTGTCAATAGCAACCAATTTGACTGACACCGAAGTTGTAAGGCATTCGCAATCTTTCTCACCGCGCCGGTCATCCTTGAGACGGGGGCGGATTAAGGACGTTGTGTTGGGAGGGGGGAAGGGGAGGCGGTTCTTTGCTTACCATGACGCATTGATGCTATCCAATGCCTCTCCTCGAAAATTCGTCTGATATTCGTATAGTTGAGTTATAACTGGCTGTTGGATATTCATCCATTTTTATGAACAGCGGTCGTTAAGCTGGTGACTTGAATCATTGGAGATCCACCGTAAAGATGATCTCTGCATTTTCTTCTCGTTCTCACCGTGTCCGTTGGCTGTTGTTGACAACTGTTTAGGTGACATAGCAGCCAGCGTTTTAAGATCGAAGTTCAGTCACATTAAAGGTTACCTTATTTTCAATTTTTTCTTTATAAATTACGAAGGAGCCTTTCGTCTTAATGCGCCATTGCCTTGAGGTGTGTGTTTTTGCGAGGTATAAGATATTTTCAACGCTAAACTTCCAAATCTTTGTGATTTAAAGGAAAATTGTCCACCGTCGTCTCTAATGACGGCGAAGGAGCACATCATTTACGTTTCTTCTTTCAATAATTCAGGCTTCATACCAGTCAAGGCGTGGGACTGGAATTCAGGGAAATTATATGATAGTCATGGAAAGACTCAGGAGGTGTATGGAAAAAAATGGAAAATCGTGGTTATGTGAGCGGAGTGTTGCTGCCTTCGAGCGGCGAGGTGGGCAGCTAGGGGTAGCGGCACCGACTTGGCACTATTTGACTTTATTTAAAAAAATCTCTATATAAGACTTATTTCCTGTTGAAATAAAGCCAGGGAAACAAAAAGAAACTGGATGGAGTTCAGGGAAAATCTCTGTTAGCTGGAGAGGACGATTTTTTGAATTTTGGTGCATATGTCTGTTGCTCTAACCTGATTTTAATCAGTCGAATGCAGCCGCGCTTTGCATTTTCGAGGCCATTTTCCTTCCTTTTTGAGGACCTGCGTATTTTTTTAGGATTTTCCCCACATTCCTACCCGCCTGATTGTTGATGCAGTTACCGATGATCTGGGACGTTGGAAGTGAAAAGTTGCTAGGGACCCTGTTATCATGTTCTTGTTAAAACGTATTTCCCTTTAGTCGACTGACTTAAACATTTGGTGCATATTTTTTCCAGTTAAAGTTCTATTGTGAATGCTCTGTAAAATATCTGTACGCAAAGAGCCTGAGCGTATATTTTCTAATTGTAATCGGGACAAATCTTCAATTTGAATCAGTTTATTGGTGTTCCACTCTGTTTTCATTGTGTCATTTAATTCCCTATTGTATATTTTATGGATTGTGCATATGGAATTTCCCATCAGGTTCTATTTAGCCATTTTGTGTAACATACGTGGAATGATTGACCAGTAACTGCGTTAAAGGAGTTTAAAGTTGGCGCTTGGATTTATGTTTTCACGATTCTATCCATCGTTTCAGTTAGGTACTGTATTTTTTATTTTCTGTCCGTCAAAATAAGTTAACTCTCAGGATTTCTGTCTGGTTTACATTATGATTTCACCTGTATGATTTGAAATTTTGGGCTGTCGTTATAGTACATATTTCCTGCGTTCATTACTCTCTCACGCAATGCTTTAATGATGTTTTACACGGGGCATGCCATTTCGCAGGTTAACACTGCGCTTTTCGCAGGTTAACACTCGAAGGCTGCGCGTTTCGTCAAAAACCGCTACGGGCGTACAGACAGTGTTACCCAGATGTTAAGCGAATTAGGCTGGGAGCCGTTGGAGACTCGGAGGCTGCGCGCTAGGCTTAGATTGCTTGAACAATTAAGAATGGATTTCTTTAAGAGCGACACAGAGAACATAATCTTAGAGCCACACTATATTTCCAGGTCCGACAGAAGCGATAGATTAAGAGAGATTTTTTGCCGAACGGATAGATATGGGAATTCGTTTTTCCCCCGAACAATAAAGGAATTTAATAAACGCTTGTCCCATCCTCGTTAGAGCACTTCTTTTTTTTTAATAGCTGTAAACGGCTGGTGTCCTAACACCCCCTGCCACACGCCTTTTAGGCGGCTTGCGGGGTATTATGTAGATGTAGATGAACACTGAAAATATTTTTGAAATTGCGAGAGTGCGAGCTCGGATGTAGTGCAGGTGCTATTTTGCCATCTCGCATGCGTTCTGGCAATGCACCGCTTTACACCAAGCAACTGCGCCTTCGCACCTACGTGAGATTGTGCAATGACGTGCCGTGTGCCAAACGGCCTGTAGAAATATAAAAGTGATATTAATATATGGAAGGGCATTCACCTCCCCTCCCTCTTTGGTTTCCCCCGTCTTGTATATCTGCACAGTGCCGTGCCTGGACCCCGAGAGAAGGGAGATGTCCCCTCTGCACGCTTCACGTAAATCGCTCCACTTTCAGAGTGAGTCTTAGGTCCGGAACCAGGAACTCAGTTGGCGTCGAGTGAAAACGTGTGTGCAAGACGTTGACCAGCGGTTTATGAAAAGGGTTCCGGACGAGTGGGAGCAGGCACTTAGCCAGAAATATGCTTCGGAGGTTGCTTGCGAGGTACGCGGATATTGCGTATATTGATATTTTGTGCACCAATTCAAACGCAGCGGAAAGCAGTGAATTTCATTTTTTTAGCTTTTTACTTTGGTTCCAAATAGGGTGGTTTCCTTCACCAAAGAAAACGAAAGGTATTGATGGCGATTCGTTACCCACCATTAGTGTATTCATAATACACAAATTATTTGGTTTTTGAAATACCGGTTTAGACGAATGGCAAGGGTCAAATTTTATCCTCATTTGAAAAAGGCCAGATTGGCGCCCATGCGATTCCACTCCACGTGACGTCATAGGGACCTAGTTTCTACACGAGAGGATAGGAGTTATGCATCGTCAGAGGCTACCAATGCATGCATGAGTCACAGAGCTCAGGGAAACATGTCTTAATAATCACCTATTAAAACTGGCTAAGGTCGGAAAGTTTTCTTCGCTTGATAAGGTATTAATAAACCTTTTTTAAGCCATGCGCTACCAGACAGGAAGGTACTCAGCTACCCGTTAGCATCCTGCGTCCTATCAGCGCTCAGAGCCTCGATCAAGGTCACCTACCAGGCGGGAGGGGGAACCAGAAATGCGTCGTACGGACTTTTTCCCTTCATTCCTACTTACGCGTCGCGTTTTCGCGCGCTTGAAATTTTTCACTTTTCATTTGATCGCGAAAAATAGAAATCGTCATTTAAAAATCTAAAAGCGTGAAATACGTACTCCAGGAGTAATAATCTTTCGATTTAGGCAATAAAAAAATAATAGGAAACCACCCTATTCTGAAAGTTAAATGCACCGTTTATTATTGGCAGATATTATGAAGTGTAACTAGGCATATTTATGTCAGGGTGTCAGATAATAGATCCCCCTGGCCTTGTGGTCACCTCTGCAGATTTATCGCTACAAGGGAAAAAAAACTGGGGTAGGGGAACTGTAACCCCCAAATACCTCCCTGGCTCTATCTACATGATACCCCGCAAGCCGCTGAAGTAGGCGTGTGGCCGGGAGTGTTGGAACACCAGCCATTGGAAAGAAAATGTTCGAACGAAATTACTACTAGAATCATAAGTCCATTATTGTTTGGGGGAAGAAAGAATTCCCGTATTTATTCGTTCAGAAAAATATCACTCTTAATTTATCGTTTCTTTCAAACCCGGAAATATAGTGGGGTTCTAACCCAAAGTTCTTCGTGTCGCTCTTAAAGATATCTATCTTGAATTGCTCAAGCAATTTAAGGGTAGCACGCAGCTTCCCGAGTCTACAGCGGCTCCCTGTCAAATTCGCATAACATCCGTGTAACGCATTCCGCACGCTCGTAGTAGTGTTTGACGAATCACGCAGCTTTCCTTTTGTATTGTATTCAGTTCACTGGTTGAGTCTTTCTCTACCGGATCCCATATGCTCACTGTATATTAAAGGTGCGGCCCGATGAGTTCAGAAGGGCATCTGAATTTTACTTTCTCATCCGAAAATCTTCCCAAAATGCGCTTGACGAATCCTAACTTCTTCAGGGATCTGCCACAGGCTTCACTCATCTTTCGCCTTCGTATTAACACCATCCAAAACATGGGGGTAGTTTCCTGGTGGTTGATCACACCATAAAATTCACTAACACTTGATTAACTTAACCTAACTACTAACTTAACTGATCACCCCATGACAAACAACCTAGAGGTGGCGCGCAGGGTACGTATTATGTAGATTTAGATTGTTGGACGACCTGCTCAAGAATTGTAGCGCCGTGTATTTGCTCAGATCGAGTCCCTTTACTCTTTGACTCCCCACTCGAACGTTCCTGAGCGGGAGAGCACCATTTGCAGGCTTTTGGTTACTTGTGTTGTTCCAACCTGATTTTATTCTACCACATGTAGCCGAGATTTGCATTATCGGGGCCCTGGGCATTCGTCGATTTGGCGTGAGCATTTTTTCGGGTTTTCCCTACAATCTCACACGCCTGAATATTGATGCATCTACAAATGAATTTGAGAATATAAATTTTCATCCTTTCTATGCGTTTAATTTCACCCATTTACATTGCAAACATTTTTAATGGTTTAACTTCAATGTTCACGTTGCCTTGTAGGAAGATTTTTTAAAGAATTTTTTTCTCCTAAATCATTGTGCCTACTCTATCCAGAAAGTTATCTTTTAATGCTCTCCTCACCGAACAATTGTGACTGTCGAGGAAATCTAGATCGTGATAGGAGACCATATTGTTTTCTGCTTGAATGCTGCGCATATGCTGGCAAGACCCTTGATCCAATGAAAGAGAACCATTTACTTAGAGAACGCATTTTAACAAGTCTAGCAAGAATAATAACAGGATCTCCATTTTGTTCACAGTTTTATCCTTGACCCGTTTTGATCGACAAACCGATTATGCTTACGATATTCGAGAAGGAAATTAGACATGTTGGCGTACAGGTTTTTGTGTTTTGGGAATCATAATCCTCATCCCAGCAATGTTGTGGTATAGATGAGGTGGTTGCTGTTTTTCTTGTGGCATCATAGTATTTATTTATTAAAAATTCGATTGTCATTTGATTTATCCCACAGATATTTTTCAATTGGAGCCACCGATTCCTCCCAAATGCGAGATCTCTAAGTACGTCTTTGGGAGAGACGTATTAAAAGGCCATGAATGGCTTGGCCTATGCTTATCTATGTTAGGTATACATTTTTGCTTGGCCTATTAGTTGTGGACTGTGATAATATCTGCGGAAGCAACCTCGTAGTTCCTGGGAATATGGGCTAACTCTGAAAGCGACTCAAATTATAAACAGTGCATCCCTGTACCCATGACGATTTCAGTCTACTTGATGCTGGCTGTTATTAAATGTTTTCATCTAACCTTGACATTTTTCTCTCAACGCAAGTGTTCTAATACTCTGCTGGTAAAATTGATTTCCTCTGGGTAATTTCTCGTGTCCATAATATAATTGTTTCAGTGATGGTTTTGGCAGGGGCGCAAGTACGGTCCAAATCTTACGGGGTGAGGGGAGGATACGTGAGAATAGAAAATTCTGTATAGGCAAAGAAGCAAGGTGAGGACAAAGCTTCCAAACTTCTTCCAAAACAAATTTACGCAAAGTTCAAAATTAGCGGAGTCACTTAGGGTGAAGGAAATGAAATGTTGACTGGGGGGTCCTCACCGTTTATAGAATATATTGTTCCACTTCCCTTCTGTCTCTCCCGATTAGATACGGAGGAGATTGAATGTATGGATGGAGCGAGTACTCAGCGGGGAGAGTATGTTGAAAACAGTGTTAGAGGGTAGAATGTTGGGGTAACGAGGGAGAGGAAGGAAGGGAATAGGATATTTAGATGGAATGAAAGGGAGTAGGCCTTATTTTGAATTGAAGGGGAAAGTCCATGTGGGGAGGGGAAACTGCCGGAATGCTTTGTGAAGCTCCACTCAAACCTACCTTAATCGTTAGAATACTTTAATAATAATAATTTATCCTCTTTGGTGACGCTAGCTGCCGCTGACAATGTCCTATTCTTGAGTGGGTGAGGTTTTCCCCTCTGTCGGATGCCATATGCAGGATTTTTTAATTATCGGTTTCCTTTTCCCGTCTGAACATGATGGATTCCTTTAATCTCCCGAGGAGGGGAAAGGGGGCGTTGCACTTTCGCCGTTTCCTCTTTCCGATTCCTCCACTCGTCTCTCCCAGATGGTTTCAGCTTCCACATCCCTTGTACGAGATGGAATCTCTCTCGCTGTCATGCTAAGATGGATTCATTAAGACTTGATGACATTGTAGGCAAGATACGTTGTTGACGGATTCATTTTATTTATAAACGGTAAATAATCTTCATAAACGGAGTGGATTCTCATAGGTTGACGGAGTAAATGGGCCATGTCCTTGAAATGATGGGCCAAAATCTCGTGTTTGTGACAGGTGTAGGGCCTACACTTTTCCACATTGGTTGGGGGTGAAAATTCCCTGTACCTACTCTGAAAATTCATGGAATTTCATTGCCTGAAAACCCATTGAATTCCAGGAAAAATCCGGATAAGTTACATTGGAGAGGTTTTGTAGGGATGTAAAAGAGAAGAATTACGTCGCTATGAAAAGGCTGGCGGATAGGAGAGAGGAAGCTGCGTCAAACCAATCTTAGGATTAATAAACTATTTTAATTTCTCCTGGTGAATACTATTGATGAATTCTGCACGGGTTCTCAGCCAGGTTAATTCTTCAAGGCCGTGTTACTCTATGGAAGTTCGATTTCACGGCCTTGGAGATGAGAGACAAGTCGTCTATCGAAACGTCGGCTTACACGAAAGAATTAACCTGGCTGAGAACCCGAGAAGAATTCATCAATCTTAGGATGAATTACAACCCTTTGCCCCCTCTAGTCACGCATTCATCATCAAGTAATTTATCCAAGCAAGGCGCGATTTGTCAAAATTGATACAGACGAAAGTGTTACAGAGCTTTTACACGGTGTAGGATTGAGACCCACTATGGAGGCTCCGAGGCTAACTGCTAATCTTAGATCGCTTAAAAAAATAAAAATATTCATCCTCATGGCGACACGGAAAACATCTTGGAACTGCACTATACTTCTAGGTCTGACAGTAAAAATAAATAAGGGAAATGTGTATATTTTTGTAGGGATATATGTATTATGTGGGAATTCGTCTTTCGTCTGGCCAATGTAACGGTTTGCTGCATGCTAGGTCGAACTCGGGCAGTTAATTCTCTCCGAACGTGATCAAATATTCTTTTTCTATTCTCTTCCGGGTAGATAACTGGTATCCTGACACCTCCCGCCACTCGTATTTTGAGGCGGCTTACGGGGTAGTATGTAGGCGCATTGTAGATGCGTAGCTGAGGCCGATTTTTTATTTTTTTTTACTCTCGTGTTTATGCCCTGTATGTTGTGCAGTGCAATACACCGTGTTATTGTTTTTCTTCACGAATTGTTTCTCAAGAATGCGCTTCATCATTACGGGCGGATTCAGCTTCAAACATGGGGGGGGGGGGGTTCATGACCTGTGTCCGGAGAGAATGGAATACTCCCCGGGGTAGAGGGACGATATCCCTTGTAAATTTTTCTGTAGGGATTGTTACACTCTACGATAAATACAACTCGTAATTTCTCTCACGTTTGGGACCTGTAGCCATGCATTTGCAAATACACTCCCTGTACCCCTTCACATGGATACAAAAACTATTAAACTAAAGAAAATTAAAGAATTTTGATAAAATTTGGGGAGGGGTCATGATCCATATGACCACCCCTCCCCGCCCCGTGAATCCGCCACTAATCCGAATCAGTAATTCCCCTGGCTGTCCTCACTTTCCCTCTTCCCGGGCACTGACTGAAGAGATCCGGCAGGATTTCCACCCTCGGGAGCAAAGGGGTCTGCTCCTTAGCGTGTGTCCCTCTTTTCCTTTCTCTTCCATTTTATATTCCTGCTCCAGTGTGGGCGGTCCGCTTCCGAAGCATTTGAAGTGTGAATCCCGGGGATCGCGCGCTGCGATAACGGAAAAGCTGAAATGTTCGGGGCGTTAACCGCTCTCCTGTAGCCGTGTATTGTCCATTCCCTTCTCTGCGTAATAGTGGATCGGGGAAGCAAAAGTTACTAGGAAGACTGAATTTAAGGATTGGACTTCTACGGCCTTGAATAGAATTCGTAAGATGAAATGCCCCGGCTATTCTGAAGAGAAAGAAAAAGTAACGGCTCCTATGGTTAGAACTAACAATTGTAAGAAGAGCAAAGAGCGTAAAAGGAAATCTAGATTAGGGAAATGATTTTCCCCGAAATACGTTACGGCTGTCGGAGAACTTCATCTTACAATTCTTTCTAGGAAGATACCGAATCTTCCGACGGTTTTTACTCCAATAATCCTTACTTTTGAGCAAAAATTGTTGCATTTTATACTTGCTCTTATGGGGAAATCCAGAGCATAAATAAACTTTCGTTCGTACTTCATCTACTCCTCACTCCATCGTTTCTCTAAATTTTTTGATTCGTATCGCTCTGATTTATTTAACGGCCCCATCACTTTTCCTTGGCCTCGCCCACTTTTCACATCACAGGGAACTCCTATAATGTCAGTGAAATTTGTTTAGTTCTGAAAATGTCTGGCACTTTTTGGAATTTCAGGGAAAATGATGTAAATCTATCAAATTATATTTTTACATAGGTACAGCTATTCAGCAAAGATCATGTTAATTTTAATGTTGATATTTCCATTTTAGCTTTTTCTTATTTTCCTCTCCGTATATTTTCGGCATTTGAGCATTCTATTCCTAACATGCCATTAAAGTGGTGTTCGTTCAGTGACAAATGTCATTTTGTTTGGTGAATATACTTTATTTTTAAATGATTATTATTTTACCGCACTTCACATTTTTATCTCATTTAAATAGGAAGATTTCGTTAAATACAAAATATCGAATAGCGTGGAAAAATTCAAGGATTGTCTGAAATAATTCGGGGAATTCTATTTGGATATGTGAGCGGTCAACCTGAGTAGGTGATTTAAGTGGGGCGAAAGGCAGGAAACTGCAGTCTAATTGTATGTGATAAAACCTGCATGGGTGTTATACGTTATCATTTTCTATCTTCGTAGCTCGACTTTATTTATTTTTACCACGATTTATTATACTGGCTTTCTTGTTTGTCCTTCACGGAAAAATCTTGCAACTCAAATTTCGATCACTTCTCGATTAGCTAGAGTGCTGAAATTTACAGGATAAGTCAGAACTAACTAGCAGAACTAACAGAACAGAACTACAAGATAAGTCAGATAAGACAGAAGGGTGATAATGCAATTTTATTACTCTTTTATCACGATAGGAACAGTATTTCGTGAAATATTTAGTAATAAAAATTAAATCTGGAGTTCCTAAATTGGTCACCAAAATGAAGGCGCTGCAATCCATATAGCTGCTGTATAGCTGTATTTAACTGACTTCAGAACGTAACTACAACAACATTCGCCGTAGTCGTAGTTGTTATAAACTGCGGCTGCTGTGCTGAGGAGTCTCGGATCGAGACTCTCGAAAAGCCTTTTTTATTAGGGATGGTCGGATCGGATACCTCGGATCCTAAGTCGCGGAAGACATCGGATCTGGATCCGAAATTTTAAATAATAGCTGCAGTGAATGGAACACCCCATAAGGGTGGAAGGAGTTCCGATTCTCTCTTCGAATGTGCAGACGCATGCGATTCTTGTACTACGCCACTGTTCAATGGTTGATCCGCAGATTTTTCTTATTTTCTTTTCCAAACCCTAGAATAACAGTTTAGGTCCTGAGCATGTAAAGATTAAAAAAAAACTTGAAAGCCTATAAAAATATTAAAATGTGTATGAAATTCTGAAAAGCATTCCTTCGATTGTACGTACCTAGAGTAAACTTGAATAATTACTTCCTTTAATTGCAGGAATTTGAAAATGCATTTGGATCCGAAAATAATATTTTAAAAAATCCGAAATAACAAAAAAAATCCGATCCGAAAGATCCGGTTCCGAGAATCTAGGATCCGATCCGAATCCGGATCCGAAAAAAATCCTGAATCCGTCCATCCCTAGTTTTTATATAGTGTTTTTGATATTAAATCCGAGAGGCCTGTGCAGTTATGGGACTCGACGCACTCTGAGGGAAATCACCGACCATAGTGCGCGGGCCTTAATGAAACGTGATCGCGTGCAGCGCAAATCCTTGTGCCCGACACCCCTCTCTCAAGCGCGCCGGAGTGGGTGCTAATGTGTCGCGGGTCGCAACCTTATCCGCCGTAATTATTCATGGCACCCTTTGTGTTTGTTGCTTCCTCCACCAACCCACCCACCGCCTCCTCCACGACCGTTTCCCCGCGCGTAATCGCTTTTATTTTTTCGGCCTGTGGCTTTGACCCTCTCCCTCTGCCACCAACGTGAGCGTCTTTCTCTCTCCGAGCCACCCTCCCATTAACCTCCATTATCTTCTTCCCTTGTGTTGCCATCTCTTGTCCCCTTCTTTCTCTCTCTATTCAAGACTTTCTCCGCCTCTTCCTCCTCCTCCTTCCGTTCCTTCTGTTTTCTTCGTGATGATAATTTCTTTAGGAGAGTCGAGTAGTTTTTGCATTTGTGGGTTAAACTTTGTTTGCGCTCAGGCCAAATGAATTCTGTCGGTACATTGATATTTTGATACTGGTTTATAAGCACCCCTAGCAGCGATTTTTTCAGTATAATTTCGTTTGTGCATTCGCGCATCTCTTCGCCGCAATTAATGCAGCTTTAACCTGCGTAATCCCGTGCCCCGTGTAAAACAGCCTTTATGAATATCAATGCATTTCATTAAATCGATGGTGACAATGACCTGACATTATCATTGAAGGTTTGAATTCTGTCGGCCAGTCCCTTGACTTTTTTTAAAATGCCCCGGTGATGGTTGTCGCGGCCAGTGGGGCGTTCGCTCTCGTTCTTCGGCCCCTTCCCATCTTGCGGTCTTCCACTTCTCCCCCTCGCCTTCCGCGCGCCGTTCCCGGGACCTTCACGGTCACCTCCTCCGGCGTCTCTCCGCATGTAAATGAGCGGACTCACTCTTAAGGGGGCGTTGAAAAAAGAGGAGGTAGACAGTCCGTGGTGGGTGGCTGGCTGACTTTATTATTGGCCAGGTGGTAAGAGAGGAAGCGGCGATTTGGACGGTAGGATTCGTTTGAGGTGGACGTTTTACTTTATTCTCATGTTGGGGAAGTATTCTCAATCTAAAGAGAAACCTCTGGGCCATATTTTACTCAGTGGGTGATTCCCTCTTTCTCCAAGAACAATTATGTTCAGTTTTCGATTTTGGAAGTTCGCGGAGCCTTAATGGCGTTGAGATATTCACAACTTCCTGAACCATCTGAACCTAACTTGATCATGGGGGATTCATCGTCTATCATGTCTAAGGTGCAGGGTGATAAAGTCCCTCTCTTTGCCTACCCGAATTCAGGAGAGTAACCTCGCGATGTCAAATGAGTCTAAGCTACTGTTACTGAGATGTGTATGTTCTTTCGTATTAGGCATGTGATTTCCTGAGGAAATTGTTTGACGTGACCGGGACTCTAACTTAGTTCTAAAATTCGTCGGCCTAGTATCCTACCCCTTACACCACCGAGTTGCAGTTCTTATTAGCCTGTGGTTTCCAACCCGTAGAAGTATCCCCCGTCTGCTAGGTTCAATTAAAACCCCTCGGGGCTCAGGACTTCTCTCAGAACCATTGCTCTAAACGAAGTGCCGTTGGTGTTTGCCGAACATATCGCATCGGTTTCCTTACTTCGTCACTTATGAACGATAGGTGTTTAAAAATCAATGCATCGATTGGAAATCGATTTGAATAGTGATAACTTGGCGGGTACCTAGTAACATATCTTCCCCTCAATGAGGATAGTACAGGATCGAATCCTGACCATATTCAATGATTTCTTTTTAGGGAAATCCTTCCTAATATGTGCTTATAAATGCACCTGTACCCGGGACTTATGCGAGCGAAGTCGCTTATTTTTTCATTGCTTTAAAAGATTCATTCATGGAGCCTCGTCCACCTAACGCCGGTGCAAGGACGACTGGATCCTTCGTGCAGATATGTATTCCCTCTCTTTGGCTTCCAATTATTTTTACTGACGTAATTGACATAAACCTCTCGCCAGCCAAAGTGAAGGTCGCGGCATCGAGTTATATCTACGGATGAAGGTCGGGCATCCAGATCATGGCTTAAATTGAGTGTATTACTGAGCTGACTGGAATTGAGGAGAAATAATTGCTTTGAGTTATTATTTATTCATATAGCTACCTCTCCAGTTTTGCCTCGCACCTTTGTATTGGTCAATTTTCAGGCTACATTAGCCTTCGCGTCCCTTAATTGTATATCTCTAGAGGGCAAAGGTTTGTGATTACCTATAGGTAGGGAAATCATTATTGTAGCCTCGGGCAATCTCCTTCTCTGACGTTATCATCATCCTTTGATGTCCTTCATGTATTCTGCACTTCTATGCCGAAATCTGGTTCTAACCAGGTGCCGATATTATGGTATGTTACGTATTGAGTAAAATGACATTTCCGTAATTTCTGCATTGTTGGATTATGAGTTAAATACCTTGGTTTTAAATGTTTTCACTGCCTGTTCGATGCTGAAGCATGCATATACTATATAAGATTTAATAGAAAAGTTATTGTCTCCAGATATTAGGCAATCATTCCATTTAAGTTGTGACTTATCAGCCGTGTATGCGTTCCTCGTGGATTGCACTTTTTCTACCGCGGTAAAATACTCTTCATGTGGTACTAAATTTTTTATAATCGCTTTCATTCGTTAGGGATGACCACCAGGTTCGGTCATCATCGGTAGTTCTGTGAACGGTCTTTGGAAGCGTTCGCCTATTACCGTGAATGATGATGAAGAGAATGGTCGCTGGAAAAAGCTTTCCGGATTAGGCCAATGCTCTTTTCCTTCCCCTTCGTCCCCCTCAAACACTTCCTCCTCCCTACTCCGCGGAATCGCCTTCCCCTCTCACCCTTGTCCCTCTCTTACATTCCCTTCAGATTTCGGAATTCCTGAATGTGGTAGAAAGCGTGGGTGGGAGCATTATCTTATTTCTCAACTACCACTCCTTACTCCCCCTCCCTTCCTTCCACCTGGAGTTCCCATTATAAACCTCCTCTCTCGCATCTTCCGTTTTGGGCCCAGGGCGATGGAAATTCATATAATAGTTCTTCCTTTCTAACCTTGGGCCGCACGGGCTCTCAAATATATCTCTATCCCCCTCCTTTTCCCCTTGAATTTTGAGGTGGGTCGTTGACACCGTGTGTTAAACGAAGGGTACATCACAATAACATTTGGGAAGCGGAATATGTAAATCGTAGTTTCTTTGTTTGTTGTATCTGATTTAAGCTCACTGTCTGCGTTAAGTGATTTATTTTTAATGACGTTCAAGTTTAAAATTTTTTATCCATATTTCGCCCATTGCTTTTTTAATTTTCTCCGGAAAATCTGTTCAAGAACGGCCTATCTAAGGAGTCTAATTTGTTTAATTCTGTTTTCAAAATATTTTGGCTCTACTTATTAGAATTATTTCGTTGTTTAAGCCGATCTATTTGTATAAAAGATGCTATTTTGATTATACAGATTCGTAACAAGACAATGTTAGGCATGATGCCCTCCGCTTCATCCCGTTATGATTTAAATAAAAGGTTTTTATTGTGAATATGCACTTATGAAATGGTTGATTTCTTATGATCAAACGATCAGCTGACCTCTGGTAATATGACTTGGTTGCATTTATCATCAGTTGTAAATTTAGCTAGACTTGATTAAAATGGCGTATTTCCCTTTAAAATTCATTGGTTGGTTTTATTGAATCCAATGGAACAATCTGATTGATATAATCGTTCGGAAGTCCTTTCTATGTTTCATTGCTGTTGTGTCTTAAGTTCATGAGAGAATTTTTATTCTTGCCCTGATTTCATTTTTACCTTAGCTAATGTCTTGGCATTTTGCATAATAGGGCCTTCCACATTTTTTGGAAATAGCTGGCGCCACTCGTCTTTCCCGGCGGCCATCTTTCTCCCTTCTCAAGGTGCTTCGGTATCACTTCCCTCGTCCAATGGCAGGAAGCTCTTCTCGTTGGGCCCATTCATTTCCCTGAATCGGGCCTTTTTCCTCGGCCAACATCACTTTTTTTCTCCTCGAACTGTGCCCAAGGCAGTCGGGGAAAATGGCTATGGCCGATTCAGATGACCAGCCCAGTCGGAAAAAAGCAACGATCGTGAAAAACTCGTCCTCTACACATCGCTGCGTCTATTCGACCTCCTTCCAATGTTCTTTTTAAGGTTTTCTAGGATTCCTCCATTTTACGTTCATTGTTTAGCGATCAATCTCCGGTGGTCTAAAAAAAACATGAAATCTTAGGAAGGAGAATGTGTGTGTTGTTTATGGAATGGTTACCAAGCAATATCCTCTTATAGCGGAGCAACTGAGGCTGGTATTCTATTCAACGTATTGTCACGATCTAGTGACGTAACTTGGACTATCCTTTGTGGTATGGAGGGGGCCTGGGGGGGCCACCCGAGGGTAACAGGGATCCCGGGAAAAATTTGAAAAATGACTTACCTGGAAATACATTTTATATCATTTTGGAACTTAAAATTTGGGTTTTACTCATTATTCCGCGGGAAATCATGTCAGCAAGGAAAACGTAGACAATAATTTTAAGTAATGTTTTCGTTTCTCCAAGGCTTTGGAGGGGGGGATCCATCCCCTCATCCCCCCATAGTTACACCTCTGGTCTCAATCATAATATCCCTGTATCTTTGCCTATATTTTCTTGTGGAAATGAAAATATGCGACCTGCTTGTTGCTTGGCTTAGTTCCTGGAATCACTTTCCAATTTTAACGACCTTTGCCCCTCGTTGAAGGGTGGCGCCACTGATTACATCCTTGATGCCTTTTAGAAAATCTGTTCTGCTGCACTTGACTTCTTCGTGTTTTTATTTTTGTCCTACTTAATGCTTTGCTCTTGGATGCTCGCTCGAATTTCTGTATTGTTTTATGTTTAAATTTTACCTTTAAAATGATTTTCGTTGCTTGATGTTCGTAAAGATTAATTTATTACTCCGGCGTCAAATGTTAAAGGCCTCAAGTTGCTTCATTTACGTATGCATAACTTTGGGAACATGACCTTCCGTCAATAGGAGCTGAGTGAAGAGAATCATAGGCTTTTTCCGCGGGTGTCAGTGCAACTATTTGTTTGTCCAACCAAACATACGTATCTATACTAAAGCTACTGTCCCTTATTGCTCGCTGCAATCTTCATTGCATTACAAATTCATTTGTAAAAACCGTTTCCATTGCCACTCCTTTCTCTTCGTATACAGGTCTCTTTTTCCCATTTGCACTCTCGGGGAATGACAGTTAATAGTTTAATTCGATAGATTCAATCACAGCATCACAATTGGGGCTTTTATAAACCTACGTAAGTAAATGCTTGGTAGGAGGAATCACATGTCGTGGCCCATTACAATATCCTCTGTGGTAATACTCGCTTTCGAAAGGCTTGCGGACTTTTCTGGTTACTCTGCCAAGTCTTACAATTTTTGTCTGCCATTTGTTCCTGAAGGATCGTTTTTAGGTTATATCTGACCTACTCGAATTGAATCCTTGAAATACCGAACAGTTCTTGGATTCCAGGATTTCTGACTGTGTCGACGTGTGGACTAATAGCTGCCACAATGACTTTGGTCCCACAAACAAGCTTCTCCGCGATGTTCAAATTCCTCATTACCATCGCTTTTGACCCCCAAATTCCCCCAAAAAGTAGATAGATAGAGGCAGTTGGCAACGGTGTCGTGGATACAAAAGTTAGTGTTTCGAAACATTTTCCTAGGGTTTCAGACGATGTTAGAGTTGGTCGATTCTATGGCTTTTTGTCGTATCAAGACTCGTCCGTCCCAAAAATTTGCATGAATCAGTCAGTCAGTGGTCGGAAGTCTGTTTTATTGTATAGTGATTCCTGGGTAAGACTGTTTTTGGGAGATGGTATCCCCTTATTATTAGTTACATTTTTCGTGCTCCTGCTCCTGAATCAGAGGCGAAGTTTAGAGTTTTATTTGCGGGGTTTGAGGGGGTAGCAAACCTTCCGGGGGTGCTATGGAAAACCCCCAGTGAAAAGTCCCTCCGCAGGAAAATTGGTTTAAATTAGCCCCTGAAAACAGCAATTTAAGTTGTATCTAAAAATTTATTTAAATGTTTGGTATTTTTGTTTTCATCGTACTTGAATTTACAAGTTTCCTTCTTTTTTCGGACAAATTAACAATTAAGTTTGGCCCCTTGCTCCCTCTGCCCCCTCCCCAAAACTACTGTGCTTAATCGGCCTTTTCCCTGCAAAGAAGACCTTTTCCTCCAGTTCCCCCCTTTTTTCCCTCTCTTCCGTGGCCTCCTTCCCTCCCTTTTCGATGCGCCGTGGAAGAAGGGGTCGTTTTTGCGGTTCGTTACGTTAAATGCTTCGGATTTCGGCGAGTCTCTTGCCCCGTCAACCTCGACGGATATCGTCGACCGCTCTCCTTCGTCGTCTCCTCCTCCTTCCGAAGTTTATCGTCCTTGCGACATCCGTTTATGACTCTCGCGATCTCCCCCGTTCCATCCAAACAGCCAGTTTTCTTCTCTCTCAATCCATGCACGTAGCCATAAATTTGCTTCGGGAGTGTGTTCGGTTGTGTGTGAGGGTGGTATATACTGGCGGTTTGTTGTTAAGTCGCATGAAGAAGGTATGGATGGAGCGAGTACTTATACGTGTACTTACTATCCCGCTAGCCTCCAGAAAAGGCTTGCGGCAAGGGGTGTTAGGACACCATCAGTTAACATATAAAAAGCAAATGCTCGAACAAAATATTCGGCAAAAAATCTCTCTTAAATTATAGCTTCTATCGGACCTGGAATTATAGTGGGGCTCTGAGATGACTTTCTCCGTGTCGCTCTTAAAGATATCTATTCTCAATTGCTCAGACAATTAAGCCTAGCGCGCAGCCTCCCGAGTCTCCAGCGACCCCCAGCCTAATTCGCTTAAAATCTGGGCAACGCTGTGGGTACGCCAGTAGAAGTTTTGGACGAATCGCGCAGCTTTCCTTTGTATTTTATTAAGTTCACGGATTAACAGTCTTTCTGCATTGGATACCACATGCTCGCTGCATATACAAGGCGTGGCCGGAGGAGTGCGAAATATCACTGGGAGGGGGGTATTGAAAACAATGTTAGAGGGTCGAATGTTCGGTAAACAAGGGAGAGGAAGGAAGAGAATAGGAATTTTAGGTAAGCTGAAAGGGAGTAGGTCTTTTTACGAATTGAAGGAAGAAGCACATGAAGGAAGTGGAGGCTACCAGAATGCTTCTTAAGCACTTCATGGAAGCCTAAATTGATCGGTAGAATACTTTTAATATTAATTAATCTCTGTGGTTTTCATACTTTAGTTACATACACTGAATTTTTCCAAGTACTTATCACTAAAAATTGTCCATTTTCAAAGGAGATAGAATTAAAGAATTTTTCTTTGAAATGATTCGGTGGCATATTGTGACATGCAATTATATCGAAAAACATAATGTGTAATTATAATATATTTAGAAAAACATAGTATACTTATGTCGAATATATATGTCAGAGGTTAAGAGCCCATGGGCTGGTGACATCCTCAGAGGATGTATCACGGGCAGCCGACTCTAGCGAAAAGGTCTCGGTGTAGCTGAAGCCCACTGATCCCCTCCCCCGACTTCGTGCCTGTCCCAATCGAAGCCATCATCGGGACTCCTAGTGGCGTATTGTTTTCTTCCCACGGGCCATTGATTCAATTCCGGAAGAAGGGGGTTGAGCACCTCCTTGGCATTTCATTTTTAGTTCGACTGGGGGAGAATGGGGCGATTCTTACTCTGCGTTTCTCGTGGACTACGTTTGGTGTTCCACTCGCTTCTCAACACTTCTTTCTTTCTTTATAGCCGTTTAGCCTCCTCGCACGAATAACAGAAAACTCTTACTGACGGTCGATACGAATGTCTTATTCCCTCTACGATAATTCTTACGATAGCAACTTTTATTCATCATATTTATGGTATTACATGCATTCATGATTAGCTCTTTGTAGGTATGAATTTTGCATTTCTCCTCGTTGTAATACTTTCTCGTCTTTTCGTCTTGATTGATTAGTTGATTCAATCAGAGTATGGTGAATTACACATGGACAATTTTTATATTGAAAAAAATGGACTATTAGGCCTACTTGCGGGCTTTTCAATTGCAAATATTACTGTGTTTTTGCATCATTTGTGAGGTGGCTTCGGTTTTTATCCGGCTGCCACGTTCACAGTTTGACTCATACTGATATTCATTGAAATTTCTTTTAGCTAATTCTAAAGTCGAAATTCAGTGGGAGAGTAGATGATGGAAAAGATGCCACCGAGCATGGACGAAAGCAGTAAGTAGGGTTGCCAAATCGTGGTTTGTTTTAACCAATTATAATTTTTCTGGATTAAAGTGGTGATTTTTTAATTTCGCCATTATTTATTGTAATTATTTACGTTTCCCATTTGTTGAAACTTCATTTCTTCAGTCATCTCTTTTTGTGAGTTTCAAAAGTCCCTTCCACTTTTACTCTACGCAATGTATCGTGTTATTCGCTTTTTTCGTTTTCTTACTTTATTATATTAGGATTCAGTGAATGTCATTAAATAAAGAAAGTAGGAACACACGTGATAATGGTTATTTGTAAATAATGTGTCGTTTATAGTATATTTCCATAGAAACTATGCGTAGTAAAGAAGCTGGAGATGTATGGTGTTATTATCACGCATTGAAGCTTTACTCTTTTCACAGTTTCTAGCGATATCTCATCCATAATCATTGAGGTGAAAAATTCTTACGAATATTTTTTACAATCCTTGAAGTCAACCTTCCGGGTGAAAGAGAGAAGTCCTAATTATTTGATCATTTTTTCTTTACGATGCCAAACTTTTAGGACCGGAAGTTTCTTTCTCGGAAATTATTCTGGGTTGTCTGGTACCATTCCTGTTTTTATTTGTGCATTGGAGTTAGTTTCCCGTCTCTCGGGGATCATTTTGGCATCCCATTGGAAGGGACTGGTTTTAGGAATTCGTCCCCAATACCGTTCAAAGAAAGGTCTATGAGTGCTCATCTGTTTTATTTATTTACCGAGAATTTCGGACGCGAATATATTTTCGAGCGGCGACCTTGCCTGTTTTCATTTCCGGAAATAGGCCGCTCTCGGTGTATAAATGGGAGCGAATTCATGGAAAGAGACAGTCGTCGAATTTTTTGTAGGGATACTCTCGTTCAACTGTCATTTTGCATCCTTGTCCCCATTTTCTTACTGTTTCAGTTTGTTCATGGTTTCCGTTCGATCCAATTCGAATACCTTTTGTACTCTTGATACATTGACAGATATTTTTTTTATTTTTCAGTTTGTGATTAGCGTTTAGTTCAATGTAAGAATTCTTATAAAATCGTTGTATGGTTTAAGATACAAGAAAAAGATTCTTTATTATGTTCTTAACGTATCAAGTGCTCAAACGATCCTTGTATTCGATCTTCTTTAAATGTTTTTACTGCTCAGAAATTAGTCCGTGTAGAACTGATCTTTGCAGTTATTTGGAAGTAAAATGAAGTAGAAATTTCTAGAAATCAAATAGAAATTTACATTATAGTATCACCATATCCACCTGATTAAGTTTGCTATGGAGCTTGTAAATTATCGGTCGGGTTATAAAGTGCCTATTTTACATTAGTCCGTTTTTATTGAACCCTATAACCTGTCATTGGACGTGGGTAGAGTGGAGATTATGGATTGTATTGGAGCTTATTCAATTTTCTAGAGCCTTCTAAAATGGAATGTTCGGATTGTCGAGGTGCGCTGAAGCTTGAAACGTATTTATTCAACGTGAAAGTAGTGGATTGGATTTGTTTGTATTTAAATGAAAAAGCCTAATATGAGACACTTTGAGGGTTTATTGTCAAATATTAATAAGACAATGTGGCTGTAATAGGGTGGTTTCTTATTATTTTTTATTGCCTTATTCGAAAGATTATTACTCCTGGAGTACGTATTTCCCGCTCTTAGATTTTCGAATGACGATATCTATTTTTCGCGATTAAACGAAAAGTGAAAATTTTCAAGCGCGCGAAAACGCGACGGCTAAGTAGGAATGATGGGAAAAGTCCGTGTGACGTATTTCTGGTTCCCGTTGCCGCCCTGTGAGATGACCTTGAGGCGAGGCTTGAGCGCTCATACGACGCAGGCTACTAGCAGGTAGCAGAGTACCCTGCTACCAGGTAGCGCTTGGCTTAAATATGGATTATTACTACCTTATCAAACGAAGGAAACTTTCCGACCTTAGGCAGTTTTAATAGGTGATCATTAAGACATGTTTCCCTGAGCTCTGTGCCTCATGCATGCATTGGTAATCTCAGATGATGTAAAACTCCTATCCTCTCGTGTAGAAACTAGGTCCCTGTGATGTCGCGTGGAGTGGAATCGCATGGGCGCCAATCTGGCCTTTTTCAAATGAGGTTAAAATTGACCATTGCCATTCGTTTAAACTGGGATTTCTAAAACCAAAATATTTGAATGCTATGAAAACCCTAATGGTGGGTAACGAATTGCGATCAATGCATTTCGTTTTCTTTGATGAAGGAAACTACCCTATTATCCTTTTTTGATACCTGGTTTTCGTCTTCGCCATTAACTTAAATAATTGCGCGATGCCAGCTGTCTTTGGAATAAAGTTTTACCATTTTTGATAGTAATTGATTTGATATTTGATAGTTAGTCGTCATCAGTCCTACCTTATTCCATTTTTTTACTGGAGTACTTGCATTAAGACTTACACTACAGATTCTCTATTAATATCAAAGTAATTATTAATTTTTCTCGGATAATAATTTATTTTGAAAAATCGATTTGTCGCTAGAAAATATTTAATAATATTTAAAAAGATCCTGAAGGAATCGATATTTGGGGATAATTAGGGTCTCAGGAGTGATAATCGCTGTGCAGCAATGCTTGCACCTTGTATGGGAAAGCATTGATATGAAATATCTTTTGTCGTCGTGGTCGATTGTCTTATCTGCGCGGCAGTAGCATTAAATGCCATCTGTGCTTTTATCAGCCGTAAAAGCTAATGAGCTTGAATCAAAAGCCCTTTTATGATATCTCATTTCATCTCATTTTGAGGGCAATAATGAGAGGCTTGTTTTGTGAGTCTAACAATAAGACATGCTTCTCCTGTTGGGTGATATGTCATACTTCTTCTGCCTTGTGCTTTTTTCGAATTTCATAAAATTCTGATGACTATTCTTTAGCGCGTATTATAATTTTGTCTCCTGTCGGCTTATACGTATGTAATTGATTGAAAAACCGTTCAACTACTACCTCGGTTTCTTCCTACCGTATATTTTCTTAGGTGGATGAAACTGTGATATAGATGTACGCGATATTTCTTATGTTTTCGGAACGATGCGATGTATAATTGCATTTATTCCAGGTTTTATGGACTGAATATAAAGTAATTGTTTGATGGAGGTTTATATCACCACAATAAAGATTTCATTGTATTACCGCAGTGGAGTACTATAAAATTGTCATTGATTATGGATTTTTATGCATATTTCATACGCTCATTTCTTCGTAAGTCGCTACAAATTGACTGTCAAAAAATCTTTTTAAATACGCGTTTGTATGCATCGGGTATACTGAGAAATATTCATATATTTGGTTACTTTTAACGATTAATTTTATTAATATATATGTTTTCCGGGTATGTTGATTCCTCCACGTGACAGCTTTAATTCAGCCCTAATTTCAACAATGCCGTAATTTCATTAACCCTTGTTTTATTGAATGATTATAATTAGGGATGAGTCGATTCCAAATGTCGATTCTCGATTCCACCGATTCTCGGGCACGGAATCGGAATCGAGAATCGATCGCCTAAAGTCGATTCCGATTCCATCGATTCCAGGAAGATAAATGTTTTGAGCATAGACTATAAGTTTGGGGCATAAATGCTGCCACACACCTAAGCGGCCGCGGTGTCAGCCTTGCCCGCGCGGAGGATACGCCCGGCACGCGGGAGCTGCGACGAACATGCCTAAGCGGCCTCGGAAACATGAAAATATCGGCAAGAGCGACAAACCGACAAACCCTGGAATGGCGCATGTTCATGAGCAACTCTCAGAGAAAAAAAATGGAAACCACGGGTTCGGGAAGCATTGCATGCGTTTTTCGTTCTTTTATTAACCGCTGGTCATGGCAAATCAAATTGTTAAGATTATGAATCACATTCGGAGAACTCAACTGGACCACCAATTTTAAAGTATAATAGATCGAAATATGTTTTTTTACTTTCGAATGATATTTGAAGTCTGATGATAATAGCGAGTTTTCCCGTGAAAAAAGTTTCTTATAAATACGCGCTGAGAGCGGTTTTTTTATACATGAAACTTTTTTAGACTAACACGCGCCTGCGTCAATAATAAAAAAATTAGACACATTCACGTTTGTATAGCCCAGTTTCATCAATGCAACCCTTGAGGAAGTTGATACTTGCTTGGCATAAGCCGCCGCGGCCTCCGGGCGGACTCGACACGTTGCGTTCGGCCGCCACCGCGCACCCGCCAGGCTGCCCTGGTATGTATCGACGCCATGAACGCTACATTATTGTTTAGCCACCGCGGCCAAACGAGAATGTAGCCACCGCGGCTAATGTTATTTTTAGGGATGGTCGGATCGGATACCTCGGATCCAAATGCCCGCGGATATTGCCCTTCATCGGATCCAAAGTCGCGGAAGACATCGGATCTGGATCCGAAATTTTAAATAATAGCTTCAGTGAATGCAACGCCCCGTAATGTTGGAAAGAGTTCCGATTCTCTCTTCGAACGAAATTCCTAGCTAAGCCACTGCTCCTTCCCCTCCACCTATCCTTTACGCGCTTCTGCTGCCTACCCCTTCCTCATGCTGAGCGGTTGAGCACCTCGTCGCACGTGACGTTAATGCCGTTTTAAATACTGTTAATTGTGTTGCTGATTGCGCAGTTGCAATTTAATTTAATGATACACCGATAAAATTTTCTTTCATTGTTTATAAACATTTCCATTGAGATAAAGAGAACCAATGAATGCCGTGTGCTTGCACTGTGGCATAAATTATCGCGAGGATGTGATTAATCCACCTCACCACAGTGAAGCATTTTCGGGTGAAATACAAGTCGGTATGCAATGAGAAAATAAAATTCGGGGGAAACGTGCGTGAGGAAAATTTGAATTCAGTCGATGGCAGGGGGATAGCCAGGAATTTTGTTAAGGGGTGGTCCAAAACCAGTGGGGAAAATTTTTAAACAACAGGGTACAAAGGAGAGGGTTTCAAACTAATTTTAACACCCTTCATAATAGAAAAAACTTCATTTTTCAAATATTCATTTTTTTCATTTTTCATTTTCGTAAATTCATAATTTTTAAATATTTTGTTTCCTTTTATGAAGGAAAGTAATTGCGTTTTTATATTTTGGGGGGTCCTCTTGCTATGCCACTGGTCAGTGGTTCATCCTAAGATTTTTCTTATTTTCATTTCAAAACCCAAGCATAACAGTTTAGGTCCTGAGCATGTAAAGATGTTTTAAAAAAAACAACATGAAGGCCTATAAAAAAGATTTTTAATTTATAAAAATATTAAAATGTGGATGAAAATCTAAAAAGCATTCCATTAATTGTGTGTTCCCAGAATAAACTTGAATAATGACTTTGTTTAATGGCAGGAATTTGAAAATGCATTTGGAGTCGAAAATATCCGATTCGAAAGATCAGGCTCCAAAAATCCTGGATCCGTCCATCCCTAGTTATTTTATTCTATTTATTTCTTAAATTTTAATGACAGCAATGCTACAGATAAATCAAAATCCCACCTGTTAGAAGGAACAAGAATCGATGGAATCGGAATCGAGAATCGGGAATCGATTTGAAGGAATCGGAATTGGAATCTGAATCGAAAAAAAGTGGAATCGACTCATCCCTAATTATAATACTTACCAGCACTAATTGTGAATGCCTCTTTTTGTTTTTCATTAGTTTGTCTGGCCTAGTTTCTTTGCCTCTGGCCGTCGCACATTCGGTACGTTAGCAGCGCGTTGGAAGCGGCGTGTTGTGCTAGCTTCTGATTCGTGGATGTCTATTACAACGGGGGCGCCCCCGTTGCCATATTAATCGCCGTACGCGACGTGTCCTTGCCACCGGCAAAGAGCGTCCCGCTCTGGTTGATAAATGCACACGCCCATGTTACTCTCTTTTGATGCGGGTGAAACCCACTCTCTGAACCTTGCTCACTCATATTTATGCCCATCTCTAACATTTTTTTCTTTTTTTCCATTGCAGGGTCGTCTAGGACTAAGGCGCCCTCGTCCAGTAAGGTAAGCAAGAATAAAAACATCAATACATCGTCTTATTTTTAGCGCATTTTCTCATCTATGGGAAAAAAGTCGCAATCGTATTCGGTTTGTCTAACTCCGAGGAAGGTGTCAGTGCCGCCGTAAATTTAGTTGTGCGAATCTCAAGTATATTTAATTTTCCTCTGTACTGTGTTTGCTCAGCCTGGGATGTATCTGTTTTATATAAATATAGATATATTTTTCTAACTCCGAAGAAGGTGGTAGTGCCACCGGAAATTAAATCGTGTGAGTGGATTTTGTATCTGTTATTGTCCTCTATACTGTGGACCCAGCCTGGAATAAATTTGTTAAATACCTCATCGAAGAACATCTTGACCTTACTTTCGTGTCAATTTACAGAACACAATGCAATGTTACATGATTTCAATGGTGGTTCTAGGTTGGGTGTGGAATATTATTTCCAAAATCATATGATGATGCCCAGGTCTCGAATCCACGACCTTAGTCTGACGCTTTGTTTGCTTAGACATGATGATTTTTTTGCAATTTTCAGCGGATTTAGAATTTCCTTTGCAATTAATTTTTTCGGGTAATTTTAGCATTATACCTATCGAAACGTAATAAACTAATCGGAGTTTGATGTACTGATTGTAGTTTGATATACTGATTGGAGTGAAATGTACTGATCGCAGTAAATAAAACTGATCTTTACAAGAGGAAATGCGCTGTGTGTCACTCACTGCTGTGAGTACTGATCTATTTTTTCTCGCTCGCAGGCAGGGATGGCAAGTGAAACGAAAATACGGGGTCAAGGTTTAGTTTCGTTCCCGCACGAAATGAAAATCACCAAGAAGTTTAGTTTCGACCCGAGACGAAGCTTTACTCCCGGTAACGAAACTAAATTAATCGAAGTTCTGCTCTCATATTTGAGGTTCGATCCCAAAAGTGAAGTGGAGGGGGATAAGAGAGAATAGTTTCGACCCATTACGTTTGACATACGTGTTGAGAGGCTACAACAATGAGCTTAAAAATCGAATGGCCAGTTTACGTTCACCGTTCTCCGGTTCGTGGTAAAAATATGAGAGCCTCATACATCTGATGGCACTAGGCCGAATCTCTACTTCATTCAGCCACACTTCTTACTCGGTGTGTGGGTGGAAACTAATCTGTTGAAGGTGAAGCACGTGATCCCCCCAGTGCGAAACATTATCAGCGTTTCGTTCCGTCCCAGAGTTTTAGTTTAGTTTTGGTCCGGTGTAGTTTTGACTCCGATTTCGTTTCGACTCTGAGTTTAGCTCCCCGGGTTTAAATCCATATCGTTTCTTTTCTACATTTCCCTCCCGGAAACGAAAGTATTTAAATTTTACTGGTTTTGACTTTCGTTTAGTTTATAAGGCCATCCCTGCTCGCAAGTGAAAATTTTTCTACTTCCTCCTACTCTTTTTTTTTTGGTCGCTGTGCCATTCCTCAGGTCTTTTTCATGCTCGTGTAGGTTTTGGAGTTGGGGCCGTCTTGGCACACTCCGCCGTGGATATGTAAGCGTTCCCCTCCTGCGCTGCTGTTTCCCCCTCTAATCCAACTTCTCCCCCCCCCCCGCCTGCCTACCGTCTCCTTCGTGTGAAGGAAAGGTGCTTTTGGTATCGATTCATGTGCTCACCTACATTCCCACTCGTTTCCCCGATTACCCCTTCTCATACGTCACCGTTCCGCGTTCTATCCTACGGCTCGTTGGGTTCCTCGCAATGCAATCCTCGTTGAGACCTCCTTTGGTACCATTTTCCCCTTTTTTATGAATACCTATGACGTTTTATTTGGTCGATTAGTGTGAAATTAATGGGTATATCTTATTTAAAGTTTCGTGGCCCTATGATGGATTGTGTTTGCGAGTCTGGAGCGATTGATGAACATATTTTGAGTACACCAAGCCCATTAAGATTGTAATAATTTTCAACCCAATCTATTTACAGCTATAAAATTTGCTGAAAAACATACTGCATACGCCAAATGTAGCTTACTTACAAAGGATAACCACTTTCAGTGGAACTGTACCAAGGTAGTTCTATCCTTTTCTCTCATCCTCGTAATTTTCTTAAATATTGATGGTACTGAGTTTTTTGTGTATTTAATTAATATCGTATTTAAAAATGCCGTTCCCGTGACTAATTTCTTTTTTGTATCCCTCCAATATTTCCTTATCGATTTACCCTGTCTCTGCTGGATTATGAACCATCCTATCGATGGGTTACGTTTTTTTTTGTTATATTATCTATGTTAATCAAATCAATTATAAATCATTTCAAATCGACGTCATAAAAGATAGGCGTATGTTATCATATTCTGAAGTTTCTCCTACTAATTCTACGGTAACGTCTCTGTCTGTATTGAATCTATTTGTGAATAAATTGTTGTATATTAACGTACATTTTATGGTTTATCTCTCTACTTTGCCTTCAAAGGGGTAATCTTAGGCTCCCTTTTGTAGCAGTTTTTCTTTCAGCTACCAGTCATGTTTATTATGTACTTAAAGCTCCAGTCATTATTGAAGAGACAAAACTTAATCTGATTAAGGACATTCAAAAACATTTAGCATTCCATTCGGTTCATATTTGTGATCTCCGATCCTGTTGCATATTTTGCCATAAACGAATAGAAAACGAGAGTGGCCTGTCTTTACTTGGTATTATATCATGTGTTCCTCTTAGTAGACGGCCAGTGTCACGTGATGTCGTTTGGTTGAGTATCTAAGTACATAGTGCCCTTAGATTTGTCTCTCATTGGGGATTGTTGGTCGAAGATTGATGTCGTAGCTTTGCTCTAAGTGAATTGCCTGCTGCATCGCATGTTTTGCCACTCAATATTAAACATTTTTGATCGAGATTGATGTTCCTTGGAAGTGGTGTAACTAATATGAACATTTTACTCCACAATGACGTTGCTAACTTTTTTATTTTAACCATCCGATTCAAATTTGGGAATTTTCAGATTGAAAGGAGAAAAAAAAAGCGGGTCCCCTTTCCCTGTTTGTCAGGTAAAACCTATAGGACTCTGATATTACTTATTGCGTAATG
Source organism: Ischnura elegans (assembly GCF_921293095.1). Classification (NCBI taxonomy): domain Eukaryota; kingdom Metazoa; phylum Arthropoda; class Insecta; order Odonata; family Coenagrionidae; genus Ischnura; species Ischnura elegans. The sequence goes on from NC_060248.1 coordinate 107,394,585, forward strand.
TACGCATTAGTTCGACCGCTGATACATTTGGGTTGCTGCAGCGCCGATTTGACGTAATTTTACCTAAAAAAAAAACTTCCTCCGCCTGAATTACATGCTTGTGTAGTTATTAAGCTTCCTTAAGTAATTTTCTCGCTGGCCTTCAGTGAAGCCTTCCTTGTGGCCGGTACGAGTCAAGCTGCATACATTCACTTATATTCCCTTAATCATTGTACTTGCTGTCTCCCTCCACAGACTCTAAATCCTATATTTGTTCTGTATTTTCCTGCAGAATCATCTTTTTCCTCTCCTTGCAAGGCTGAGGACTTGCCACTTTTGACATTGGCCATCTGCCCTTAAGAATGTGCAAAAGCCCTCAAGTTTTTTTTCTTATTTGAAAATAATTACTTAATCTTTAGCGCCACTTTTGACGTTCGTAATTGGCCCAGAAGAATGTGCGAATACGCTGCATAAATGTGCATCTGATAATTGTTTAGCTGAAGGAAAGGAACTTAGTTTAAAGCACGATATCTACCTTAGGTGATGGAATTATTTTTTGTATTTTCTTTCTTTCGTTTTGGACCTATGGCGTGCATAGTATTAGTATTATCCCTACCGTCGGCGGACTCGTATGAAATACATGCCGTAGTTGTTTTTAAGAAACGTAAATGTGTTTGACGTAGTGAATTACGTCAATGTGATATGAACTTTGATAGAAGTGTATGTTGTGTTTGTACGGGGTCAAGTTGCTTTTCATTAGAATGACAGTCTTGTGATTTTATTGTCCAAATGTGGTCTTTTGTCAAAGAAAGTGGTCTTTTTTTGCAGCAAAATGGTTATATCCTTGTTAATGAAGAAATTGGATAACTCGTGATGGGTCTGATTGACTATGTGGATAACGTTATTTATGTATTTATATTTATTTTGATTGGAAAGTTTATTTCCATCGAATTTAATATTCACAAATGTCTCAGGAGAACAATCAGTTTTTAATAAAATTGACGCATAAGTGTGTATTTAATTTTCTAACTTTTCCCATTCCCCATAATATTACTGAGGTTAGGATTTGAAGATGTTGGCCTTAGATTTTATTTACGGTGCACCCCACTCGATCTGTCACGTTTACTGTAAGGACCTCACTGGGGAGGTTCAAAACATCGGCGAAGACTTCACTTCCCCAACCTGCCACCCCGTCTAGAACCAGGAGGATTATATTCCTCTTTAACACGCGCCATATTCTGTTTCGCCTCGCGCTTCGAATGCTGCGGGAGCTTTTCCCTAGTTATTCCCACGTTAAGACAAAGGTTAGGCTCGTAAGGATGGCAGGAGGAAGGGGTTTTCCGCGTGAGCTGCCCATCGAAGGCTTTACGTGCTTTTGAAACGAAGTGTTAATCCCTCTCTCTCTCTCTCTACTGTCTATCCTTATTTATTTTTCAGTCTCCTCTTTTTTATGTTATCGTTTCCTTTGCCATCTACTCTTTGATATCTCGCTCCATTCCTTTCCCACCTTTTATTGCGACACATCGTGTTCTTTTGACCTTTGAGGTTGTTTTTTGTGTTCCCATTATTGCCTCCATTATCGATTTTTTCCCCTCGTAAAGGATCGTCGTGAGAATGGTTTTAATTTCCGCAGCGTAAAGTGCGCTTATTCAACCTTCAGGAAGGCAATAGTCGTTCTTATAATGCTTTTATCGCGTTGCTAGGGAATCACATTTGAGGCTTTCACCATGGAAACGAGCCCCTTAAGAATTTATTCTGTACCTATGCGTGACTATTTTTCATCCCAGACATCACTAGGTTGAAGACTTCAGGGCATAGTTTAGCGGCTATTATATCAAATCTCTCAATTGTTTTCCGTTTTCTCGGATAACACCTTCACCGAAAGTGTTCTTCCGTCACCTAATAAATTTGCGCAATGAGTTTAATGAGTTCACTTGTTCAGAGTGTCATTTAGGTGATTTACGAGTGTATGAACTATTTTGTTTTTTTTTAAACACTTTAAATATCCACTATAACTTAAATTTTTATTGATTGTGGCCAGGAGAAAACAAAACTATAGGTTTCGACCTTTTCTTCTCTATCCGGATATAATTGTTTTTGACATTTACCATCTATTTAACTGTGCACCATCATTTAAATTTTTATTGACCCTGGCCAGAAAATAAACAATGTTTCGTTCTTTTTTTCTCTATCAGGAGATAAAAAGTTTTTCATTATTCACTTGATTGGCTGGAACCTTGGATGGATGTTATTTTTAGCCGCCTCTCCTGCATTGATTTTTCCTTTCAAGAGGACATTCCTATAGAAGCCTGCCTAATTTCTCCTTTTTCCTCTCCATCCCAGCCAGAGAGGGAGAGAGCAACTGGTGAATTGGGTGGCCTTCGTGTGTTTTGTATCCTTCCTCCCAAATATAACTTTTCTCTCTCATTCCACTCTTCCAATACCTGTGTTTAGTGGCCTCGCCCAGTGCTCCGGGGTAACCTCCCTCCTCTCCCCCTCCCACCCGCCGTCAGTCACCTTAAAAGCTTCATTCCTCCGCATAGCCTCCCTCACTCCGCCCTCCGACCCCTCCCCCAATTGCCGCCTCCACATTCCTGGCTAATCAATTTCTATGCATCAACCGCTCGCCCATATCGCATCTTCCCTCCGTTCATAGCCGTCTCCAGACCTCCCGAGTTCTCTCTCTCTCTCTCTTCTATACACTCCCTACACTTTCCCTTCCACTTTCTTTGTTTTTCCCATTCGCGCGTTTGAAGCGGAGGTATGACACGTGGGGAAAGTGGTGAATGGTTTTATTATATCCACTTTTTGCTATCATAGGACATCAGGAAGAGAATATAATCTGAGGTTTCGGGCGAGATGGAGTGGAAACGGAACATAACAAGGAAGCAGGAGCAATTTCCACAATTTTATATTTATTGTACGACAGGTATCGCTTGCAGATTAGCGAAACCTGTCGTACAATCAGGAAGATAATTGGATGAGCGAATAAAGAGTTCATTAATGGGAAGGAGCTTATTAGAGGATCGTTATATAAGAGTTTAAAGAAAAGGTTGGTGAAGACACAAAGCATTAATGACACTAACACTAATGTTCTTTTAATGTTTGTTATTTTAGTTGGTGATCTGGAATTTTGCACTGTAGTACGGTGTGGTAACATGGAATTGAAAACAATTGGGAAGGACAGCGAGAGAAGACTGGCATTCTAGATTATCAATAACAGACACTTAAGCTTGTTACTTCCACAAAATATTTATAAAAATTTGTATGACCGGTTTCAGTTTGCTATTACACCATTATCAAATACAGGAAATATTAAAAAATGTGCTATGTACAGGTTTACAAATACTATGCTTGTTAATGGAGTACTTCGGAGCTACCCCCAGCTTGAGGCAACGGCTATTGAAGTAGATGTTAATTTCTGCTACTTTGAAATTCACTGATTTTATAAGATAAAGCTTCATTTTATGTGCCCAAGTCGCACTCGAAATTAAATCGGAATTGTAGGTGTGGGTGCTTTAAAAAATCATATATAATTGGCGAGTCATTTTTTTTTTTGCAAAATTTACACTGAAATCAAGCGAAACATTCATTTTTCATTAGCAGAATATCATGTTCGTGGCACATTTTTAAATTGTCGATAATAACGAAAACGTTAAAGTTTCATTCGGCTCCCGAAAAGTGATCGACTTTTTCGAGGTGACATAGCTTTTCTTGTGGCACTCAATGTGGAGAAGAATAGAGAAGGTGAAGTAGACGGAGAGGAGGAAAGACGAAGTGCTGGACGTGGTGGGTGAGGAAAGGTTGCATCTAGATGAGATACGGAGGAGACAAAAGGCATGGATGGAACGAGTACTGAACAGGGAGGGGATACTGAATTTTCAAAAACATTATTAGATGGTCGAATGTTGGGAAAACGAAGGAGAGGAAGGAAGAGAATATGATTTTTAGATGGAATGAAAGGGAGTGGAAATATTTTATTATGAATTGGAGAGGGAAGAGCTAGAAGGAAGGGGAGGCTCACGGAATGCTTCTTAAGTATTCCATGGAGACCTACCTTAATCAGTAGAATACTTTAATAATAATCTTAACCCAATGTAGGACCACTGGATATCGAAATCCAAACAAATTTATATTTCTATGGGCTTAAAAAACTTAAGTATAATCAGAGAAATGGTATATGACGTTAGTGATGACTGAGATGAAAAGGAGTCACTTATTGGTATAGAGTGCTTTCTTAAAGGACTCGTATCCTTGGAGCAATTCAAAAGGCATTGTCTCACTTTATGCGTGGTTTTGGTCACATAATATACTCTAATCAGTTATATTTTTACAAATTTTGCTGCGGATTGTATTTTTTAAATCACCAATACTTGGAAAAGTCTTTCAAAGTGGAACCATACATTTCGTAGAGTATTTTCTCTATGTATTTCAGGTCGTGAAATGTATTTTGATGCATAATGTCGGTTAAAATACTTAAATTGCACTTTTTATCGATTAGTGTGACCATCCAATCGAATCGCTTCCTCAATCATTCAGTGCATTAAGCATGCGTGTGATTCTGTTGCCTATTTGAGGTCCACTCGATAGAAATATTCGTTTCACAGACTGGACAAGTGAAGTGAGTATGGCGTTTTGATAGCGGGGTAGGTGTACTGCCCGGCTTTCGAGGTCGATTCTTTTCTAGCATTTGCTAATGAGTTATCTGCGGTGCGTGTGTGTGTTTGCACTTGCGCTAATCCAGCACTATCACGCGGCGTGCCCTTGCCAGCCATTTACCTTGCTCTACTAGTTTTTAGTTCGCCCTCGATTCTTTCGTTTTCCATCAGCGTTGAGCATGTGAGGTGAGGGGGTGCGAGGGAAAAAATCTTTCAGCTTTCTTCGCGGAGTTGTGGCACTGTGATTCTTTTCCGCTTATACGCTAAAAGGTTTTTTTTAATCCCTTCCCAATTGCTCTTTCATCCCCTATGCGTCCCGCTCAATACCTTCCCATTTTTATTTTCTAATTTGTTCAGCGATTTAAATTAGATTTATTCAATGTTCTTCCATTATTTCTGCGCCTATTTTTTGTATCTCACCAATATTTCTGCGTCTGCATCACCTTAAAGAATTTTCTAAATGAAATATGCTACACTTTCGGAACCTTTTTTTGTCGTTATAGATTTTACGTTCAATTTTTAATACAGCTTGTACCTATCAGATGAAACTCAGATTGGAGAGACATAGGCTACACTGTAGCTTATAGGAGTTTAAAACGTAGGATCAGTTTCCTTTAGTCTGCTGTTTATATGTTTCGTAACGAATTCCTATTCCTTTGTTTTCCAGTAATTATTTTCCTCTTCAAAGTAATGATTTGCTCTAATTGTGCATAGTTCTCCTTGGGAAGAAACCTTAATAGTTTTTTTTCTCTCCAGTGTTTTTCGAACGTAACTGCTGCTTCGCATGATGTGACCTATCCATCTTATTCTTCTTGGAGAAAAATTCTCCATAGTGCCGTTTCCTTTTCTTATGTATCTCTTTTTATTCTCTCCTATTTATGCCCATTTAATACATAGTGCCTTTCCCTAGCTCTGGCCATAGTTTTTCGATCTTCTTTTCCAGTGTCCCATAATTCTAATACTGCTTTCTGGAGTGCCTCAATGCCTCAACCCTCGTCGGCTCATTCATTTTCTCCAGACTCACGCTATTCGAACACAATCTGTGGCTCTTCGATTCCGTGTGAACTTGATCGTGATATTTGATGGGCGTTTCGTCGGCGTCAGTGTGACATTTGTGATGAATGCCCAGTTCTAGCCTTTTTCTTAGGATAAGTTGCCTGGTGAGACTACGCATAGTATGGAGATCGTAGCGGAAAACCGATGCCTTTTTCGTAAATCATTCCTCTTTTGTTGTTCCTAAGCCCTGCATTTCTATCGATGAATCCTTTCCCCATCTATTAATTTTTTCATGTTCGTAGTAGGGTGATTGTGAGGAACGATAATAAGTATAATCCGATGGTGGAGTGGGATGTTTCCATATTGAAATAAACTCTTGCAATTTTCCACGTTTATTAAAATTTATCACAATGTAAATTCTGTAATATAATTGAATCTGCCATGTAAAAATTATAATGTAACTCATTTTCCAGTTAATGCGCCTGGGGAAAATAATTTCTTTCCGATGTTTTTATGATTGGTCATTTTTCATCATAGTCCCTAATGTCATCTCGCCTAATTCTATATCGGAGTGCTCCTCTGCTCGCCCTAATTCCCGCCGATTGCTTTGCATCAAACCCGTTCCATCTGAATGTGTGTGTGTTTGCTCTTAATCCGCAGCTGTGCCGTTTTCTCGGGAGAATTCTCGGAGATGCACTTGTGCGTGTGACTTTCCTCGGGGGCGGTATCGATCGTTATCTGTAATTTGCTTGAGTGTTTTTTCTCGTTCCGGCGATGCGGATATGTCAATTCGCCATTCACTTGACGTCTCTTTGGCCGCATGGATTCCGCTTTAGTTGCTTGGGATAGGTAAGGGATGGGGGTAATTTAGAATACGATCGGAAAGGCTTTAAGCGACCAACCATCGTGGCGAGGCCTCGATTTAGCTGTCGACGAAACATTTATTTGTCTGTGATTTAGACTGAGCTCCGGCTCGCTGTAAGCAACCTCTTTTTATTTCCGTCTCGAAGTGGTGAGCAGATATATAGGTATATCAGGTAGCTCTCTGGGGATTGTCTCGTAGATTCAATCTTTTCCTCTTTTAAAGTCTTCCAACAGGGCTCATGAAATTTCATATTGAAGCTTTGAGAGTAAAAAAGAAAATTCTGGAAATGTGTAGGTTTACTTGAAGGGAATACAAAAACATAGATATGTGTAAATATCTTCAACAACTATAGTGCATTCATTTATTATGTGAGTTATCTCTTTTCGACTATTCTAAGACCGGTAGAAAAATGATGAGATGTCGCTGTATAAATGTATTTCATCTATTTCCATCGTAAATTGGTATGAAAAGGCTAAACTATCAAGTGCAGATTATTTTAATGTCTACAATATAGATTAGAATATTATTTACCGTCGCATTTTTCTCTGTTTTGGGGCCCAAGTATTGCTTAATTCACAACTAACTTATGAATTTCCCCTTTGTGGCGTTAATTACCTCTGTCATTGGTTATCTCTTCTCCACAAATTTGTAACTTTTTGACATCTGATTATGATTGCTATTTAATAAATTTTATTTGGACTATAGATACTGTAGCTAATAGTTTTCTATTTCAAAACAAGGCAGTTGTAATAGCTAATGTATCTGCGTGAATGTAATTACTATTGTTTCCGTTACCCTCGCACCTGCATATCTTTATTTTACCCGGAAACCTATCAGTGAGTAGCTGGTTTAAAAATTAAACTGTATTTAGAATGAAATAGGGAAGGTTTTCCGGTTTCTTGTATACGTATACCTTTTTCCCAATCTTCATTCCGTGTAGTGTTGCTATGCATGCACCGCTAATGTTTATTGTTGAAGACTTAATTTTTTACACTTCCTCATATTAGAGTAGTTGTACATTATTTCTCTCTCTCTGGTATTCATAAGTCGGATGCTTTCATTCTTTATGACTCCGTCCTTCCGCGAGCGCCCTACCGCCTTCAATTGTCCGCGCCCGTCCGTCCGTCTTGAGCTCGCCGAGGCGCCAGTGCACTTGCCCCTTTATCCCTCTCAATCCCCCCTCTGCATGCTTCCGGAGTTTGTGGAACGTACCGTCCGTCGTGCCCTGAATATCGCCGTTATTGGATACTGGCATTTAATATGCGAGAATCTCTCCATCTCTATGAACGGAATACCACTGCGATTCGATAGCACAGCCATGGTGCCATTGCCTCGCGGACATCATTCTTCTTGCTGAATGCGTTTGTGTTCTTATTTCGATTGCGCATTCGCCTTCTTCACTCCTTTATATTCCGGGTTGCGGGAGTTTAGGAAGAGAATTATGAATTGGGTGTAGTATGCTGCGATTTATATCGCGGTGAGGAGTGACATTGTTTTCTGGATTCCTGAATCGCCCTTTCATCAATAGTTTTGCTGGCGATACTCTTTTCCTATGTTATGCTCTCGAAGAAATGCATAAATTGGACAGAAATATAAAATGTATGGTAGTTTAATGACAGCAAGTATTATTTTTCGGATATATTTGCAGCCCTTTACGCTCTTAGTATCTTTTTCATATTTTTCCGCGCTTCTGTAACACGTCCCTGTTTTCATAGTAATTTTGATTTGTAAATTAGTCTATGGTTTTATCACAGTAGTGGCTTGGACCCAGTGTCCGTCTATTTCCACCTCTAATGATTCCTTAATTTGCCCGACTAAAATACTTCCTCTGCAATGCACGCTTCACATTTGTTTTGTGATTTTTGCGTCCAGAAAAATATGACCCCCGAAACAGCTTTCTGTCATTTTCATTGAAGCCATCTGTTTTAAGCCTTTAAACTCCTTTTTCCCATTGCAGTACACTGATCTACTGTTGTTTATCTTTGTGGTGCAGCCGATCATTTGCCGATTTCTAATTAGTTATCGTCCCCCATTATTCTTTAGGGCGAAGTGTCATCATCACAATGTAGAAGTACTGGAATCGTTTACTATGCCTGCATTAAGTCACTGAATTGCAAGTGTGTATTTATTGGTCGTTTTTCATTAATGTGAACAAATACAAATATTTCATTTTATATTTTTTCCTTCTCTATTGACATAACTTCAGTAAAATTGAGTCGTCAATTATTAGAATTTAATTATAAATAACCTTGCCCTTTATAACTTGCTATATTGTTATGAAACTCCAATTGTGTTAAAGTGTTCCTTTGTTAAAGACGCGTATCTTTATATTTAGATCTTAGGTCTTTATCAAAGGTTTTTTTTTCACATGACATTCAGAGAGCTGACGGTATAACACGTTTCACTCACTTTTGTTTGCGGAAAATGTTTATCTCAGACCTAATCTTTGCTGTGGATGGGAGAGCCTTTTTGTGAAAATATCTTCTTTTGAATCCTATTGTTTTATTATTGGTTATCTGGAATAAAGGTATACGTCCTTTTGTTTCACTGCAAATAAATTTGAAAATATCGTTATTTTTTATTAAATAACGAGTTTAGGGGTTTTCGTGCCTGTAACTGAAAAATCAAGGCTTGGATTATTTTTCAATGACGGACTTTGGTTTCTTCGCCCTTATAATGACACCAGCGTGTCTTTCCAATTCCCATTTTCGATAATATTCACCTGCTTCTTTTTTCCGCTGTACATAAGGATTCCTAAGTATTTATGGAGTATCATTATCAGTTGCCAGCTTTCATCACGCCTTTTCTATTTTTATAAATGGTGTTTTAATAAAATCGCATTTGTCGTCTCAAATGTTAATAGTTTAAGACTTATTCCGCTTTGTATCATTCTTTTCTATTCCATTCACGAGCAAATAGTTACTTGTACTTATTTAGAAGCTGCCATTTCCTAGAATTTCTGGCAATTATCAATTATAATAAAATATATATTTTGAAAGTATATATATGAAAAGAAAATGTATTGAAAATGTTATATAGTTGCAACTTTGCATTCGATTTTCTTACTTTCTTCAATACTTCACCGTTCTTTAGGGCTGTTTATTTTTGTGTTACTTCTTGTTAAAGTGGAAGGGAGTACTTCAGAAAATCCATTGAAAATGTGATATGATTCCTACTTTGCGTTCAGTTTTATTACTTTATTCAATACTTCGTCGTTGTTTAGGGCTAATTATTTTTGTCTTCTTTTTTTACGTTGGAAGGGAGAAATTTACTGACAAAAATAATAATGTTAGTAAAATATTCTCTTTACATTTAACAAAAAAAGAAAGCAAAAAATAAACAGACCTGCAGGACAACTAAGTCTTAAAGTAAGAAAACTAAAGGATTGGAGTTGTAAGAGTTGAGAGATATCTTTAGGCAACACACAACACTCAGAAGAGAGGATAACATTATATACCGAGCCTAATTAGGGTCAACCAACCACTATTTTCGAAATCTCGTATCTCACCCCACTTCTTCGCTGCGCCCGCCTTGCTGGGGAGCAACTTTCAAATTGGCGCCAGGTAGTCGCAGCTTCCGAATAAGTTTTCCGGACAACGGGCGGCGGATCTTCGGCTTTCGCAATAGTTCATTCCGCGCACTCAATGTTCGCCCTCTCCGTAGCTCTCCACCCCGCCTCCTTTCCTTAGTTGCGCAAAAAAAACCGCGCGTGGTCCTGAGCTTCCCGCATTTTCACGGTTCTCCGCTTCGTGACCCCGCTGAACCGTATTCCTTACTCATCGGGGACGCGTGTACCCTGACGTGATGTTGTGTTTTTTTTAAATCGTATTGCCTCGCATCAGGAACTCGGAAGGCGATTAAGGTGGCTGAGTGTGGGAGCTATTACGATGTGTGTATCACCCGGACCGTGTCTTCTACGGCCGCCTCCTAAGTTTTTTCATCGATGCGTCGTGCCCGTCAGTTCCCTCTCTCCCTGCGCAGTCTATCCAGACTCCCTTTCCGCCTCTCTTCCTCCGTGATGCGCGCCTGTGTTTCGAAACCCGTCCACAATACCCTTTCCGCCATGAGATTCAACGAACTTACGTAGGGGTGGTTAATTGGTTCCGACGTGAATAATGGGTCCGGTTGCTAAGGTTTTCCGTTTGCAAAATTCTGGACGAAACAATAGACAGTGGCATGGTCGAAAGTGAAGAAAGTAACTCGAATCCGTGATTTCTATCTCGTTAGCTTATTCGCTTTACGCACTGAAGTAGCGGAATGGTGCAGCGTGCGGTCCAGATAGAAATCTCCTCCTCGTGAAATTGTTTTGATGTCGCGACTAATATTTTTCCCCTAGCAACGCATCTACTGTTTACAAGATCCATGGTCTAAACGCTTGCTACCTGCTATTTCGTTATTTTCCTTGTTTATCGAGTATTATCTTTGGAATGTATAATTTTCTTTTAGGGTAGTGTGTTGGACGCCTTGGTTGGTTACCTGCGAATTCTTCTCTTACTTCTCTACTAACTAAAACTACTTTAACTTCTTATTAAAATGCTTTATCTTTATATTTTCCTCTTTATTTTTCCCATATATTTGTTCCTGGAACTTCTCTTTGGGGCTTTTCCCTCTATACGAATCTAAACGAATCCATTGAGCCTCAGGGTGTGACCAACTCATCTCTTTCTTCTTTTCTTAATAGCGCTCCATTAAGCTCTTAATTATCTGCTCTTCTGTAGCTATACTTCTTCGTTTCATTTCACAACCATGCACCATAAACTGTTCCCGTTACAAGATTCTGAAGTTAATGGAGAAAGGTGGACATGTAGAGAAAGGGTGGTGTAAAAATTAGAGGCAAAGTTTGCCCGGAGGTAAAATTATGTGTCTGAACCAAAATGATGGAAATAAAGAATGATTGAAAATTATGTTTACCAAGTAAGTAAGTGGAATATTCGCATCTCATGAGTACCTGCGGCAGGACGTTACTGGCTTCATACATTTTTGATTCCTTAAACAGACACGAGGTTAACTAATTTATCCGTCGCAACGCGGATGTGTCCGTATTCCATTGGGGTGAAACCCTTTCCACCCATATTCGAGGGACGGAACCCGGTTTGGGATTTCGCCCCTTTCGGTGCCCGTTAGGGTCGGGCGAGACCACCGTCTCCGCTCTCGGCAGGGTCAAACTCGTGACGCGCCTGCTTTTTTCGCACTCCCGCGGCGTCGTCTTTCCTATCGTGAATCGTGGGCACGCGGAGAGAAGGGCCACACAGTCATGCTCCTCGTGACACGGATGCGTGCTTACTTACATCTCTGAGCGAAGAGATGTTATTGCACTTAATTCTTCGCGGGCATGCGTAGATCTTTGCATACCTGCCACTATAGTGACGGAGCACCAAAGAGGAGGAGAAGATTGGGAAATGTGGAGCACCTTACTCCAAAAAAGGACCATGTCGTAAGACACAATGATTAATAAGTGAGATATATCATGGAGGGAAAACTGAAGTAATAGTCTCCGGAGGAAGACTGAAAAATACTTCGGGTATACACAGTGTGTTTCTGGAGGAATCTACAATACCTCAGGAGTTTGTAGGGGAGACAGTTTTAAGCATTTTTTGTTCTGTAAACATAGGGTCGCAACTCCTTAGTTACTGAGCTATGGATACGCGAACATATTTATTTTTTATGCACTTTGCAGTTCCATGAAAATTGTTTTTCTTGATTATCCAGCCGTTTGGACATATTATTTAATTCTCAGGATTTTGAAGGACATCAATTGATTAAGGTTGGACGAAAATGTGCGATTATAATTGTCTGAAACAATTAGCCTTTGAGCTTAATTTAACTCGAGCTTTGAGCGGGTATCAACAGTACGATTTACCCAATTTGACCCATTTTGAGATTAACATGATAATGACTGCGTTTTTCCCAAATCCGCACATTCCCATTCTTTGATCGTTGATCCCTTTTCTCTTTCCTCGCACACATTAACGAACTTTGATTAACTATCTAATGCCTCTAATGTAATCAACAGCATCACTTCTTTATTCAGTTTCTCAAGAATTTTTGCCATTCTCCTTCTTGTGTTTTATGTATTTATTTTGGATATTTGTGTTTTTACGGCCTCTGTAAATTGGCAATGTTGATGCGTGCGGATATTTTCAATTATGTATAAATTGGGAATTTTAAATCGGCGATATTGATGTGTGTTCTATGGACATTTTCAATAACATAAAAAACCATGCGGTCTCAAATGTTTGCGCCTGCTTCGTGCGTGCGGCTCCGCAGTCGTTGTTAGCGCTCTGTGTCTGTTTTCACCCTCTCTTAAGAGTTCACCACCCCTGTCCTTTTCCATGAGAATGGGAGAATCCCTCCTGCCCCTTATTTTCCCACGACCTGGTCGCGCGTCACTCCCTGATCCTTCGCTTACATCGCTGACGACTGATGTGAGCCAAAGGGTCTGTTGAGGTTGTGTTCTTCCATCCGTCCAATGTTGATCCTTGATATCGTTGTTGCCAGCTATTTGCGCATTCAGGTAGCGGAGCACTTTCTTCTACACTTTATCTTTCGTCACATCTCGAGTGTCGTCTGCCAATCTTGCTTCCTCAGTATCAAAATCTCACTCTTAGTTAGTAGCGTTAGCTAACCAGTTAGCATGGTTAAAAAAAGTAAACATCACTTCATCATATGGGATGTTTTGATGGGTGCTATAAATCTGGCTATCATTTTGATTAATTGATTTTAAGATATAGTTTTGGTCTACTTTAAGTTGTCCTACTATAATGATTAACATTAAAGTCTTCCCTTCAGATTATTTCCGGATTAGGTATGAGTATTTCTCATATAATTTTAAGAAAGTTTAAAAATTCTCCTTCTCATGTGTCAAAGATCCTAAAAATTTCTTTTCTTCACTCATGCATCACACCCTTTGCTTAGAAACTTGTGAGTGTAATTAATTGTTCGCTGACCTCTACGGGAAATATTGCGAACCATTACTCGTGTTGTAACTTGGATTATCTAGTCTTGCAGAGTGCCTCAAGATGCTATCTATGGCAAGAAAACCCAGAGATGTACTTTACATTCAGTTGCTGTATCTATCCTAAAAAGGTGGGAAAGGATTTGTTTCTCGGCTTTCCGGCAGATGGCGACGTGGATGCATTATTAATTAACGTGCAATTGCGCTAAATCTCTCTAACCGAACAGTAAGCGTGAATTCAATCTTCAGTTGGCATATCAGTTCCCACACATTGGTTAATTCATTTTCTCACAGTTAAGCTATTTTGGTTTGCATTTGGCCGTGGTGGAATCATTGAAATATCCATGTTAGCAATGACTGGCAAATAGTTAAGCTTATAGAAAAATCAGCGTGTTGTTACCCTACTGGGTGCGTACGTTAAGTTGATCACGCACGCTGAGATCGTGGAATTATTTTTTCCACCTCTGGTTTCTTGAAGGCTTGAAATTGGATATAAATACGTCGGATAAATACTTAATATCATTAGGCTCTATTTGTATTTTTATGTATCTTATGTCATATTTTCAATCCGGTATTTGGGTCTTAAGAATAAATGAATTATAGACAGCGTGCGCTTTTTGTATTTTTTAAGTTATTTATTAATTGATTTTTTGATTAATTGAGTAATATTAAAGCTAGTATCCACTATTTACACAATGATATCGATATCTTCAAAACGTTTTTATTCATAAGAAAGTTCTGTCATGAGTGTATCAATTTAACCTAAAGTTAATCAATTTTCTAATCATATTTCTCCTCCAGTGCTTTTCATCGAGTCGAGTCTTTCAGGTGTCACTGACTTACAATGTGACAGTTGATATAACCGTTTTCTCAAACGTATTGGCAACAATCGTGCTTTCCGTTTTCATCGCATTGTTGGAAAACGTTGACGTCATGACTCTCTCTGCTGTCAAGAGGAGCGCATACTTGGAGAGAGAGAGATCCTAAATGCGAACCTGTGACCCTCCCCACTCTTTCTCCTCCTCCTACGCTGCTTTCCCCTGATCCATGCGAGATCTGCGCACGCATTTGCTCTATGTACCCTCGTCCCTCGTTTGCTTATTTGAAAACTTGTCTTATTCGTGGAGAGGCAATATGGTAGCCATCTGATAACATTATTTCAAGCAGTTATGAATTGCTCCAATATATCCTCAGCATATTTATAATCCTCACACATGTACATGGAATTTAATTTTAATAATCTGGTCGTGTTGGTAATGGTTCACCCCCTGCCGAACCCCTTCTTAGTTTATATAATATAATAATGATATGTATATTAGGGTAATATGTAGATGTAGATGAATAAGATACTGACGGCTGTAGTATTTTTCCACACTATTCTATTCGCTCTACTGGTTTCAACGTTTACAACGTCATTATCAAGCACTTTCTTAAATAAAGAGCAGTTGGCGTTGTATAAATATTGCTGGGAGGTGTATATTGGATAAAATTTAGAAGTAGGATTGGGGGGTTAAATTGGGGAATCATTTACCTGAAACTTACTTACTACTTCCACTTACCTACGTAATTCCTACTTCTAAAGCTTACCCCACCTACACCTCCCAACAGTATGTACCAGGCTAACTGCTCTTTATTCAGACAGCTTTCGATAGTGACAAGTAAAACGTTGAAACCGGTTGAGCGAATAAAATAACGTGGAAAATTACTACAGCTGTTTGTATCTTATTAATATCCTATATCATGAAAAATCCACAAAGTGAACTCGTGAACAGCAGATCCAGGGGTAGATGAATCCTGAACGTGTATATTCTCTCACCGATATTTTTTTATTAATAAAATTTATTTATTCTTGTGGCGCTGTCGTTTGTAAATATTCTAAACTAGGCAACCCGGCCGAAAATTTCACACTTTCAAGCTATCAGGGATGTAAGTATGTTGAGGAAACTGAGTAATTGGGTTTTAAAAGAGAAGAAGGTGTATCATAAAGTACTATATTCATACTTGTTTTCTTGCAAAAAACATACGAAACATATGAATGCAATACAGGCAAGAGAGTTTGGTCCCAGTAAGAAAAATCATTACTTCTGTTACTGAATAATTAATTGCCCGCTATTTACAAAACTTCTTTATAGACAATATTAGAAGTAACAATGTTATAACTTTTTGGTCATGATTTTCATCATCATGAATTTTGAAACATTTTTTTTTGGAGTTTAGAATAAAAAAATGTGTGGAGTCGAGTGAGTAATCGACCTGCAAAAATCGAAACTTTTAAGTCAAGTTAATGGGTGAAAAGTGAAATAATAGTAATTGAGACTATATTTTTCGTCAGAAGACGGTGATTCAACATTTAAAATGATGCCTCTTTTGTCACTGTAGTTGCGGTATTGACGGATCATATACGGAACGACAGAAAAAGACAATTCTGTTATAATATATATGATGATGCTTATTATTTGGTAGAATTTCCCCCATTTAATTGATTCTATTGCCCCCTATGCTCTTGAGATTGTAATCATGAGTTTGTTTGGCTTCCGTGGAAACGCTTGCAACCAGCATTGCCAACTGCACAACAATTGCCCCCTTTCTCTTTCTAATCTCCTCGATACAACATGTCTTCCTGCTTCCTCCTCATCCCATCTTCTTCGCTCCGTCGACCGCTGTTCTCTCGCCAGCTTCCTCCCCTGGCGGCTGCGTCCTCGGGGGGAATATCCTTCCGCATCAGTCGCTATAGCACTGTCGCTGCACGCTTCGCTGCTCTCTCGTCTTCTGTTTTAACGTACGCAAAACTCTCCCCGATGCGCGCCGTGAACCCGGACGCCTTCTCCTCTCTTTTACCCCACGGGTGCTTCTGAGTCCGCGTGTCATCCTGCTGATGAATGGTGGGCCATAACTATTCATGTCATGCCAAAAATTGCTCCCTCGTAATACCGCGTATAGCATATGTAGTGTAGATTTTATGCGACTGTTGGTATGAAAAAAAAGTGTTAAAAGGAGGGATATGCTTTAAATTTTGAACTCTTATCTCCATGTCTATTAATTTTCTTTTATAGTCTTCGGAAAGGGCCACTTAGTAATTATTATTCAATTTGTTTTTAAATTTTGAAGCTTTATTTTTGCTTTTATTCCTTAAATGTATCATCCTTTGTTACGTGAAACATTTTACTCGCTTTGAAAATAAGCCTAAGAACACGTGTTATTCCGTAAATTTATTCATTTCAGGAAACGAATGGCCTAATTTTAGTATGAGATTTGTGTCGCGAAGCAGGAGTTGTTAAATTATTGGTTTGGTCTGGAAATCTCAAAACCCTACCTTGGAGTTTACCGAACTGACTTCTAAACTCCGTTCAGGAGCTTAAGAGTTTGGCAATATTTTGTTTCCAATGTGAAAGTAATTTCTTTCACTGAAGGTTGAACAGTGAACACAGCATGTAATGCCATAAATCTGTGCATATAACCCAAAATTGCGTTGGAATTGGATGAGAACTATTCATCAGTAACATACAAAATGATTTATTGACGAAGTGTTGCAATGAGGTGCTGGTATTATTCCATTCGTCTTAACTCGCAGCAGTTAATGTGCGTCCAATTAGAGATTCATGTTTTCTATAATGGCCATTGTATTACTCTTATAAACCAGTGTAAAGTTTTTTGCTGACATGTTCTTTCGAGATTTAGAGATCACAGACTAACTGGTTCGAAGCAATCGCAGCAATGGCAGAAGGTAGTTGATGTAATAACAGAAATTTTACGCGCAAAAATCGAAAAGAAAAGCTATAAACTTATTCACGTCGTCTAATCAAAATCTACGTCTACATAATTCCCTGCGAGCCACCCCTAGGGTGTTTTTCAGGGGGTGATCCATCACCAGCATGCAAGAGGACCGGCACATGCTCACCATACGGGCGTCTTAGTCGTACTAAAAAATTACACTTCCACATCCATGCAAAAGCAAAATTCCCAACTATTCATGAAGGCAATCTGCCAATAAAGCTGTAACACGCAGAAAATACTGTTTGAAATACAAAGAAAATTAAGAAACATGCATTAAGGGATACATAAGTTAGTAGGATAAACTAAAAATCAACCAACCGATTTGTAAGTTTTAACGCTGCCGATGTATATATCTCTTATCGATCGTGGAATAAACGACATTCTGAATCTATCTTTTATAGAATACATCTATCTGATTTTATTTATATGATCTGATCTACCATAGTATGTTGTCGTTCGTAAGACGTGGCTTACTTCGTCGGAAAGTACACCGGTCTTGAATTTACATAATAGGCGTTGTATATTTTTCAGTGTACGGCCTGACGGAGATTCCCATCCGAGTTTATCTAAGAGGTCAGTAACACTGACAAGAATATGGGAAACAATTGGGATCCGTGAGATTTTCGAAAATATTACCAAGGATTTAAGGTGGAGCCGGATGAAGTATTTTCGAAATTTATCCAGATCGATGTGATGGATTTGGGGTGATAGATAGACACTTAGATGAAGCATGTTTTGAAAGACGTTCTCGAAAACAAATTGCCTGGCATCGACGAATTGCTTATGTTTTCGTGATATATATTGTGTTCCTCTCAACTCTCTATTCCTCCACCTTACTCTGATTCGACTCCTTGACTCGACACATGAAGAAACGGTTGGACTTCGGCCTCATTAGCCCTTGGCGTGTTTGTATCTCTCGTTAAGGTCGTCGAAGGAGATAGACAGACGTGTTCATGCAGTGAGAAAGCTTTCCTCGAGTGTGTTCTGCTGTTGCAACGACACCTTCGTCGTCTCGACGTTTCGTTGGGAGGATGCTGGTGCCTGGGCGCGAAACGGAGGCAACTTTCTCGAATTTAAATAAATGACTCAAGTCCTCGGCTCGTTAATATTGACCTCCTACGCCATGTTCTAGGACTTTAAGACGTGCAACTCACGACGGAGACTATTTAGGTCAACCAGTTTACTTCCCCGCTCTGGCTTTGTCGAAAAATGTATGTAAATGTGTTTCTGTATTTCAAGAAAAATCAACGGTGCATCACTTATACCGCCCTAGGTATTACCCTTGGATATTCCAATGTGTTTTCTATTATGTTTGGGATATTCATGGCGCTTCTATCTTTATTTAAGTAATAGCTGGCCACCCGGCGTGGCTCATGAAGGATAGTACCCAGATAAGTATGAAATTCGTAACTTGTGTTTCATGATCGTGTAGGATTTGTATATTTTGTCTTTGATCGCGTCAAGAGGTGTGCCTACCCGTTAGGATGACCAAACGCAGTTTGCCGTTACGTAACGAACAGCAATGAGAAAACTACACAAATGACGCGTCGGAAACAACCAGAAGTAACACTTTGGGCTTTAGGAGTATGAGATACACCCATGTACTAACTTTGGTCGCAATCCGTGCTGCCGTATGGAAACGCATAGCGAACAGACTAACAGACATCCTCTTTTTTTATATATAGATGGAAGATTTCATCGTGAGTGGAGACACTATTGTACAATAAAATTTTATCTAAGCATTTGGTTATAGGTTTCATGTGAAAATTTTTGAGTTTGAAACCGTGCGTATGTTTCCTATAGTGAAAAATGTTAATAACGTAGTTAAAATTTTTACTTTTATTTAGAAAATATTCCTTCCAACGGAGATATGATAATTTAATGAAGTTAAGCGTGTTATTTCTATTTTTGTTACGTGCAATGCTTGTGCACCCTTATCATGTTTCTTCGCATTGGTACACATGTGATCTGTATTAGACCTATCCCTCCGTCGTCATCTAATCGAATCAAATCTTATCTCTCCTTTATCAATAGTTGGAACTTTACCCATGCCAGACACGATGTTTTCCTTGTATTCATTATGTATTTTTGTGCCATAGGGTCGCAATTCGACTCAACCCCGAAACAAAGTACGAATTAGAGTATTTTCCGTTCGCAGCGGACAGATGTCTCTGCGTTGAGGAACGCCTCAAGTTTGTCTCTTTCCGGTTCTCCACCCCACTCGTTTATTTGAATAATATCACTCATCTTGGGCGTCATCTCCACGGCATTTGTCATTCTTTGGAGTCGAAGGCCGCGTTTCATAGGCCCCTATTTTTTTAACCGAACTCCTTCGTAATTGAAGCGTGGTTGCTCAATCAGCTTCCATTCCATTGTCTCTTCCTCGGCATTGTCGTAATGTTTATTTCGTATCTCGTTGTTATGGAAATGGATGAAAAAATGACTGTTACATGCACTGGGAATATTTCAAATGTCGTCTGAGGGAATTTGTGTGTGTTAATTCGTGTTTTGGTAAGTTGTTTTTCATTCAGCATTAATATAAAGAATTTCGATTTGATCGATGACTGCTTTATCGGAAGAAATTGTTCTGTGCTGCTGATTTCTCTCTAAGTTGACACTTACCAACGGTTTCTTCAGGTGATAAGATTGTGAATGATAAAGAAATTCACACATTGTTCGTATCTAATTATTTTTCAGTGTGTAAACGGCGAAATATAGCCTCTTGCGTCATCAGTGGCTGAAATTAAGTGTAAAAAAAACAAGTTGGTGTATTACCAAAATATTTCACTGGGTCACTGAAGACGACCGTAGGAGCAACGCAGGAGCTAAAATATCTTCACGATCGCAAGTTTGTTCGAACTGATAAGGCTAGAACTCGGTTATCAGGGTGGAAACGGGTTAAAATTTTCAATTGTCTACCCCAATTCCTATTGATTTACACTGCCCCATTAAGTCATGTTCCCTCTGCTAAAAGTGAAGGGAGCGAAGAAGGGGGAAGGTTAAAAAGATTAAAAAATAAATAAATAAAATCGTTCCACTCCGAAGACGGCAAGGAGACAGTAGCAGAGACTTCCCTCGGGCGACCCTTACGACCGATTTGGAGAGAGTGGAAGAAGATTGGTGGGCGAGACGAAGGTATGGATGGGCTCGCTGCCATGGATACCCGTACAACAATGGAATGGGCCTCGAGAAAAAAAAGGAGGGAAGGAAAAAAGTAATTTAAAAAAAAGAATGAATGAGAAGAAATGTATTCACGTTGAGATGACTCCACTCGTTACGACCATGTAAGTTTTCTAACACCTCCCTAGAAGGTCACTTCTGCGAGGGCGAAGAGATACCCACCACGATTTTCAATGGGACGAGTTGGAGCAGACAGGACATTTCCTCGGTGAGGAGAAATACGGCTTGAAAACGGGATTTCGAGACTATATTTATGCCGTAAAAATATCTCTCCCTGCCCGTTGATGGTCGGGCTTAACTCATACGTTCGACCGTGCTCTCTCTCGAAGAAGCCCGGCAGCCGTAAAAGCACCGTAAAAATACATTTTTCCCCATTCCTTTCGAAGGCGTCGACCCTTGCACCTATTGCATACAGCAGTAACTCTATAGGGGGGGCCCTAGTTCCGAGGAGGCCATACAGAGACCCGTTGGCCAGCTCGAAAACGGTGTGCAACACGAATGGTACCCTGTTATCATAACGGAATTCCCAGTTTTACGAATACGATACATACGCTTCGATTTTAATGTGAAAAAAATGAACGCAGGAATATTTACGTCGATCATAAATTCAAACGTGGGATTATAAGTGAAAAATGAAATTATATCTATCTAATCACATCTTCCTCCAATATTCCGTTTCAACTTGAAATAACTTAATGTCGCCAACGTCTCCGTTTAGTTGTGTCAGTGTAAATGCCACCGTTTATGACAGCCCGGGTGTTCATCTGATGGCCTCCTCCTCCATCACGAGGACTACTCATTTTACGGTGCTTACTGTCTTCATCAAGCCTCGGGTCATTGTTATTGCGGACAATGTCAGGGAAAAGATGTCGTGATATTTTTACTCAGTAATCAAAAAGTAATAATTTTCTCTGCGGTTAATTACTCTTGATTTATTGTCCACTGACGAAGACTACTCATGTTTCGGTGCCTACCGTGTCTTCATTGGGCCTTGGGCCGTTGTGAAAAGTATTAGCATACAGTTTCAAGGAAAAGGTGTCGTTATTACTTTACTCAGTAATTAAAAGTAATAATTTTCTTTGTGGCGAAGTTCTCTCTGACTTATTGTCCGATGAGGACTATTTGTGTTTCGGTGCTTACAGCGTCTTCACCAGAGTCATCGTGAAAAGCACGAATATTACAAAGGTGGATCCTTAACTCTGCCTTTAGATTTGCTGTCAACCACCGCGCATTTAAATGGGTTTACAAAAGTCGCCACTCGCGTCGCTGACGGACAAATGGAGTTTCTCGGGGAAATAAGGTATAAATAGCTATTTTAACCGAATTTTATATTTATGATGATGTGATCCATCAAATTCATGTAAGCTCAATGCTATTCCTCGCAATTACAAACATTGTACCGCAAAATCTCGAAAAAAAAGTGGATAGATCGCATTGCACTCATCACAGCGCCGCGGACATTTTTGGAAACCGATTAAAATGAGACCGAAGTGGAAACGGAATTCAGCCTTCTATGGGATAGAATCGGGTCTCCTCTATGCAGTCCCTTTGGTTAAAAGTATTATTAGCGGTCAATGCAAAAGGAAAATATTTCGTGATTGCTTTACCATGAGTTATGCTCCTACGTTCGATACATTTGTCGGCCTCATCACTAACCGCTCTGGTTGAGTGAGTTCTCGCCGTCCAAATGACGCACGATCTTCAACCTGCACTTTTCCGTTCCGCTCGCGGCCCACAATTTTTCCTCCTCTTCCGCCCGTGACTGATGATTATGTCTCCTGCCATGTGCCGGTATTCCGTCCTCGTGTGTGATTCGGAGAAAGGCAAGGGGAGCAGTCGTTGCTGGTGTTGCCATCAGCAGGTCGTTTGTTAAGTGTCTCTCTCTCCTCTACCATCCGAAGGATCCAGCTTCGCGCCGAGCATTCTCTTTATTTTCCACACCGAGTAGGTTTACGCAGTCGTACATATTGGCTCGTTTTCTCGCCCGTTTAGAAGTTTTCCATTGGATTCAACTAGTCGTAACTCGATATTTTCTATCATGAAAAGAAAGTAGTTTGAATTTGTCTATCTTTACACGTATATCTCTCTACCTGTGGTGAAATCCAGCTCCCATCACCATTCGTTAAGGATTTGCTGATGAGGATCGCTTAGTCAATATTTCATCTTTAACTATTTACGCGAAGGAATAATTGTTAATCTCTTATAATTATAGTGTAACCTCATTTTCCCGCTTATTGAAGAGACAGCATCTTGTTGTATTATTTGATGATCTAACGAATTTTATCTTCTTCCCCGCTTTGATTCTCTGTACCAGATTAAATGGAGGACGGTGTAAGCTTTGCTGTTTAGTGTGGCTGTTTTTCGAAGCTGGTTTTTCTTAATTCCGCGAAGAACTCATGTGCTTCATGGGCAATGGAGTTTTGAACTAGGATCTTGTTATGAATGAAACAGTGTACAATAAATAAGGAGTTAAAAGAACTTGGCCCTCTTTAATGCGTTTTAGAATTTTATTGGTTGCTTTATCTCCTTCCTCAGATCTAATTGGTCGTTGTGAGAGTATTCCTTCGATTATCATTAGTTAAAACATTGCAATATTTTTTCTGAATTTATTTTTAAGCGACGCGTTTCGTTGCTACAACAAAATACTGAAGTGCTAATGTTGGTTGCTGTAGCAACGAAACGCGTTGTGCTCAAATAAATTCGGTGGAAATTTTGCAATGTTGCATTTATTTAACATTAATAATTTCCACCACGTCGTGCCATGTAAGTATCATGCAAGATTCTCCTTCGATAGTTAATCAATATGATTAATGTTACAGCTCTTCAAATCCACTCGAGCCGTAACGAGCGCATTCTTTGGCACTGACTTTTGTCTCGGTCAAATCAGTCCATTGCACTAGTTACATCCCCTTCGATAGTGTGCGATGGAACTTGTTTTCAATCAGTGGACGCTTGCTCACGTGGGTGTTCCCCGTTTTGACGCGGTTGTTTATTGTTTCCAAGGTCTCGGAGTGAAAGTTTGCGCCATCAACCTTTCGCTTCCGAGTGGAGGCTCCAAACTACAAAAACATGCCTCATCGTTCAGGAGTTCATCCAAGTGATAAGGCGGCTGAGGAATTTCCCTCTCGAAGCACTCCTTTCGAGGAGATAAGCTGCCAAGGAACAAGTTAGATTTTTTTACTTTCCGTGTTCGTTTTCACGCTTAGCACGAGAATGACCGGTGGTGAAAACTGCACGAACGTCATCATTTCAAATCTGACCCCATGTCTGTTGTTGGAACTTATCTTAATTGGTTGCCATAAAATGTCGTTTGAAAAAAATTGCTGCGCTTAGAATCGAACCTCTCATCTCTGGCTTTGCGAGCTAAAGCGTGGGTACGGTTTACTATTGGAATGAAAATGTAATGACTATTAATTCAATGTATATACATAAAAGGTATCATGTTCGCTAGATTTAATCATCGTTACTTGTTATTCCCTATTTCCCCGCTGTAAATTGATACCTATTCGTTCATTAAAGTCTCCTTCCAATTAAGGTAGATTTATAATACAGTATTTAAATAGCATTCCCCTCCCTTCATGGACTTCCCTCTTAAGATGCACGATAAGGCCTACTCCTTTTCATCCTATCTAAAAATCCTATTCTCTTCCTTCTTTTGGTTAAACAACCATTGGGTATTCTGCAGAAGTCTATACATGACGATTTTGTGTTTTCCAGTTGCGTTTGGACTGGCGGTAACATAATTGGCATTGAATTAAAATCTCTGAAAGCCGTCTTCTTATTTTCCCTTAGCTATTTGAGAATTTTCTACAAATCCGCTCTTAAAATCTATTCTCTTACTACTGAATTATAGTGAAAATATGTTGAGGACTTTGGCCTTCACTCTGTGGAAGTCCATTGCACTTTTAAAAAAATTTAAATTTGAAATTGTGAAACTAATAATTCACGCGTGTACTATTCAAAGCAAATTTTTTGTACGAACTGTATTTAAAGAAAATAACCGTCGATTTTTTCGATCGATCGATCTAATGGTTCAAATTTGGATATTTGTTGAAAATTCGAGCTTTTTCATTTCGATTAAAAATCGATTGTCCGAAAATTGCGATACATCCAGTGGGTATACTAGTTTAGTTATTCTCTATTAAGTATACGTCCTGCTCATCCTAGCCGACACGTTTTCACTGGGAATGGAATTCCTTCGTGTCGCCGTCTCCTCCCATTTTCCATCTCATCATCATTATTATCCAAAGGTGTGAATCATGGCGAGGAGGTCAATCTTTCTTAAACTCTCTCTCTCTCTCTCTCTCCTATCTCTATGCCTATATCCCCTTTCATCTCGATTATAATGGAAATTCCTTTCCACGAATCAATATTTTACTGAGTTTCACGTCCGAGAGAAATCTTCACGCCCCTCGAAATTTGAGTTTGACCCCACCACCACTACCTTGTCATTCCCTTGTCCCCTTGTAAGGCTTTCTCAACCCTTTTTTCGGATGATATTCTTCCTCCAGCGATTCTTGCTTCTTGGGACTTTGTTGAATTTATGGCCGTCTCGAATCGTGAGTCGGTTTTTGTAGGGGGTGAAATTGGAATGCTGTGCTTAATTTTGTTTTCCTGGAACACTGCAAAAGTGACATTAATATTAACTCGCTATTCCCTTTTTTTATGTTTTCTTTGCTTTTTCTGAAGGGAGGTTTAGGAATATCGAAAAATTGGTATCCTTTACTGTACAGTATCGTGCTCCCAATATAATTTATTTGGAGTCTCATGTATCGAAGTCCTTATATACCATGGTCCTCGCCATGGTATATAAGGACCATGCTCATTGCATTCGATTGGTTCGTATGTAATATAAAAATTTTCCAATTACATGATCGATATGGCATCTTGTGGGTTGAATAGGTGCTCAATAATAAATGTGAGTCGAACTTTGATTCAGGCTGCTATTATAACCACAAGATGCCATTTCGATGATTTAAGTAGAACATTTTTAACTTTTTTAATATACCGGGACTAGCCACGGTGAAAAATTTTAAATGATTAACGCGATGCACCAATGTGGATTTTTACACAACATTTTTAACGTTAGCTATGAACAAATGCAATGCAATGAGTAAAGTTCACTTCGATACATTAGACTTCATTACCGTAACACTCTGAGGAAGCCTCCAGTACGCGAGGAGAAACGTCAATGGAAGTGATACAAAGTGTACGTGAAAACACAAAATAAAAAGTTTTTGGAAAAATTGTATCGTGTGGTTTTCCAACCTATGTAGGTATTGCATACCGTGGAGACTTCTTTCTAGGAAGGTAGTTAATTCACTCGGGAAAGAACGACTGAAATCCAGCAATAAAAAAAATTCTCCAAATATTTTATGCATCATGCTGGTTCGAATTTACAATGACCGATTTTTTCATTTGCGTAGATGGTCATTCATCCGCGTGTTTTGGTCAAAAGCATGGCATGTTTTTTCGCAACTTGGTTAAAGTGACCATTTATATACACGTTGCTTCTTAGCAGTCGCCCTCAATGGAAAAGCAGGTTATCTTCGTTGCATATCTAACATCTTAACTCCTTAAGAATACAAATTAATTTTTTTGCTAAGGCTCTTTATTCCAAAGTTTCTCTACAGGGTTTATCAATGATGCTGAATCACCGCATTAGTCACCACACCTTCTCCAATACCGACTGTGATATTCTTCTACCCACATCTCTTTTCGCTCACTGATTTCCCATTAATTCAATAAGCAAGGGGAGTTTTCACTTGAGAGGCAGGAGAAATATTTCCGTACGCAATTCATCCTTTCTTCGGAGCCCCGCCTATTTGAGTTTCTGAGTCTCTTGATGTCTCTTTCCCGTTAAAGGAATCCTCTCCCCTTAGATCTTTCCCGCCCATGGAATACCTTACTGGGATCGAAGAGGCTTTAGAACTTTGCTTGTACTCTCACTGCGTGGGAGGTGAATGAATGTTCATTCGGATGAGGATTTTGTGTCCTGTTGTTGGAATTTCACCGCATTTTAGGCCTCTTTCAAACTGCATTTCGTCTCGATTTCTCTTTTTCTTTCTCTCCTTCTCCATGGAGCTTATCCCTAAATTAAAACAAGGGACGAATCGAAGTTACGCTCCAACGTGTAGCCATCAACTGATTTACAGCGTCGATAAGAAAAATTATCGTTTTACGGAGGGGAATGAGAACATGTTCGTTCTAAGGGCTTGCGAACTTTTGAATCGTATGATACCTCAAAGTTTGTTATGGCTCCTTTCTTTTGATTATGTTGTCATGGTTATAGGTTTGTTATGGTTCCTCATAGTTTGGTTCGAGATATCCTCGTATTTAATTTAGATGGGCCACTCTCCTCTTAGCTATTTTATATTTCCTTACCCTTATTTAAGCGTGTTATCAACTCATAATAATTACCACGGAAATGTTAAAATGTCTCCCACGGCTAATTATGGTGGAAGTTTTCATTGTATGCTTACGTTATTAAAGGTTTTAGTTCCCTTCGTTGAAATACAGTTTTTAATTAGTGAGTAAGCCAATACTATTGATGCTCAGAGTAAGGATGGGGGAGAGTGCGCTTTGGCTACTACGCATGTAAATCCAATTGAACCACTTTTATATCACTGTAACGAATGTATATATAATCAATCTCATTTTTACATCACTTCAACTAATTTAGCGTTCTCCTTGTGTAGTGACTCGTTCATTTCATAGTTGCTTTGTGACTCTTTGGTCTTGCATTTGAGTATTTCGTTGTTCAAACTTCATTTGAGGCAATGTGTACCTTTTGTACAGATTAATTTTTATGCGTAAAAAAACTCACTTTTATTTTTTCCTATAATATATAGTGTTTAGACATCAAAATTTTTAGTACATAGTTTAAACTCAATTTGAAACGATGTAGAGGTAGATATGTCTACTTTGGTGATAGATATACTTTGGAAGGATAATGTCATTTAATTCTTGCGAATAAACTTTTAATCACCATTCCACTGCTAGTTTCGCATGATGCCATCTGTGTGTCGTAGGACCTTTCAACCAATCACTAAAATGTACTCATCTAAATGTTATCCCTGAATAAGCAAGCTGATATTAATAATATTAATTTCTGATGAGTACAAGTTATTTGATCGAAATACGACTGTATATTCGGAACTGTGTGTTGAAACATTCGAAATAATAAGTGCACACGATTAAACGCGAAGTTACAGTGATTTGTTTCCTATTCTAAGTGAACGAAATGTTTTTGTTGGTCAATTTGGCGTGCGATACTGTTTTGAAACTGATAAGACAGCAGTTGCCTCCGGTGCCAAACTCATTTCAAATCACCTTAAGTTTTTGAACGTTTATTTTTTTCGAAACAATCGGGATTAATTCGTGATTTGAAAGCCCTACTTAATAAATAATTCACGCCCTCATTTCGGGCATTCTTCGGCCACGAAGAGTGTGCCAATCCCTCATTGTGGTGGTGTTCGACGAATTACATTTCCTCCCATTCCGGTTGCGGGCAATTTTTCACTCCCTCCCCCATGCCAGATAGGTATCGTAATAATTAATCGCCCTGCGTTCAAGGAGGCATTCCTCTCTCGCAGAATGGAGAGATAGGCGCGTGGCGAGTTTGACCTCGTTGCCTGGAGATGAGGGAAGAGAACGAGAGAGAGAGAGACAACCCCTTTCTCTCCTCCACGCCGAGTAAGGCACGTTGCCAAGCGACGCGGATCGCTCGAGCTTCTCGTTTCCACGGAGATCGATGGAAATGAAAACTTTCTTGAAGTGTCGCCGCCGCCTGCGTGAATGGTGGAGTGAGTGAGTGATCGGGTGAAATGGCTGCTAGATATAAACGTGCCCCCCTCGTCTCGTTCACTTTCGTTCGCGGAATCCGCGGGGCTTCCGTCGTGCGGGGCGCCGGTTTAAAAATCTCCGGGACGGTCTCCATAGCAATCATCATAATCATCTATCGATGGAATAAAACCTCCCTTCTTTTTTTTTCTTCCTCCCAGGGTTATAGAGAGACGCGAGGCGACTCCTTAAACGGGTAGGAAGGGCACGGTGCCATAAGGCACGCGGGTTTTCGTATCGGAATCTTTGTGGCCATTTGTATTGCGGTC
Source organism: Ischnura elegans (assembly GCF_921293095.1). NCBI lineage: Eukaryota > Metazoa > Arthropoda > Insecta > Odonata > Coenagrionidae > Ischnura > Ischnura elegans. The sequence goes on from NC_060248.1 coordinate 107,423,103, forward strand.
GGCTGACTCCCCCATCTCTTGAATGCAGCATAAGTAAGCTTACCTACTCTCTCTAGCAGGAAGAAATAACTGCGCGTCGCGATCAAAGGAATATGCCAAGGGCGACCGCTGAGAGTTATCTATGTAGTCTCTTTTTGTACTGTCGTCTTCCTGTTCAATAAATGTGATCTGTCATGAATGAAAGCTATAGCAGTAAAGTTTTATCGGGTTTCGCACCGGGTCAGGTCCTCCATATCTCCTTTCGAAATAATTAGTGCTCACGATTATACGGGAAGTACTAGTGGTATCTTACTCCAAGTTAGTCTAAGGTCGATGTCTGTCAATTTGGCGTGTGAAATTGTTTTGAAAGGCTGATAAGACAGCTGTTGCCTCCGATGCCGAACTCATATCAAAACACCTTAAGTTTTTGAACGTTTTGGAATGAGATATGGAGGACCTGACCCGGTGCGAAACTCGAGAAAACTTTACTGCAATAGTTCGCCGGGAAAAAGAAAAAAATATAATAAAAGCTATTCCTAAGATTGGATTTTCAATCGCATGCCTACAATTAATTAAAAAATTAATTAAATCTTAGAATGGAAAATTAAGGGGTATGAACTGTGGATCCCGGAGTGAAGGGGTACCTATTTAAATTTATATCATAGTAGTATGTATGAAAATCTTCGTAAGATTATTTAAATGACAAACTTTGTAAATTTTACATATACATATATTGTATACCAGTCGCGGTGCGACATCATCTGGTGTTATATATGTTAAATTGTGCAGATATTATTCCTAAATTAAATTCCAATTGTGATTTAATCGAAACTCCTATTAATTCACTACGGCCAACTGCAGAAGTCCCCATCTATAATTTCACGTTTAATGTGGCTCATATTGACTGTATTTTATGATATCTTAGAATTATTAGTGTTAGTGCAAAATATCACGTTTAGATGGCACTGTATAATATTGAGATTCTATTCAAATTGGAAAAGGTGACCATTTTTAATGCTGTGATGTTGGCAACTATTTGATATCACTTTATTTGTATAATTTTGGACAACTTAATATGCGTTAATTTGAGGCTAAATTGGCCTTATTTCTATGGTTTTGCTTAAGTTTTGATTTAAATTAAGCTCATAAAAGTTCAAGTTAGTTTTTATTTATATTTCTTCCGCCAGTTTCACTGGAGGTTGATAAATTTGAAACCTCAATTGAATCTGAATCGGATATTGCTCAGTGCAACGTATTTAAGCAATGGTTATGCAGTTTGTAATACTTGCTTACTTCTAGCTAATTTTTCGGTGTTTTTGAAGAACGTTTGAAGATTGTGATGAAACCTTTTTATCGTGAGAAAGCATATTGTGAAGTAATTTCCTTATTCCCGTCTGTTTTTTAAGGAAGCCCTTAGATTTCCCGGATAACTTTGGTTGACAGTTCTTGCGAGTGCGTTTAGAAAAATGAGGAACACTCACAATCAGGGATTCCTATTCCTGAGAGTGAGGGCTTCTTTGGCGTTTTGGCACGGCGGAGGTGCAACGAAAGGAAAATGAGCATCGTCTGGTGACCTTAAGTCTACGCCGCTCGTTTTTCTGTCCGTAATTTCTTTTCTGGTTAATCGTCCGAGATCTTGGCCCAACCACATCCTCGGCGTCTAGCGCTCTACCGCTGCGCCAATGTGGCTCAGAACCTTCATTCTCTCCACCCAGCCATTTCTATTAGTGATCTCCTCAAACGACCTATTCGCATGCCCCACGGAGCGCGCTGTTTTTTTTTTTTTTTTTTTTTTTTTTTTTTTTTTTGCTTTTTGCTTTTCAAATCTCGTCCGAGCCTTAATGGTAGCATACCCACTACGTCGCCGATTAGTTGAGGTCGCTCGTCGGCACTTTTTGCTCGGCTGCCAGAATCGATGGTCAACTTCCGGTCGAAGTGCGGAAAGCGCAAAGAGGAATGCGATTGATCAAATATGCTCCGAGATGTCTTATCCGCAAGATTCTTCCCCGCAAAGCGATAATTATCTATCCGGCATATCTGATATCGTTAGTTTCCGCTAATTTCTCTTTCTTTTTTAGTGATTTATAATGCAGGATGTGATCACTTCCGGTTACAGTCAATGAATGGTTAGGATGTTTTAGAAGTTTTTCTGGTGGCATAGATGAATATCGGCTTTGAGGAAATAGTTGATTAAGTTTATATGGCACTAGTGCCATTGAAAATTAAAGTGATTCTCCATAAATTCGTTGCCAATTATTGGCATACTTCAATTTTTATATGCGGAAATTATTCAATTTTATGCGTAGAGGGTGTGAATATGATTGGGGTATATTTGGCTCGTGAGATAATAAAATTTACGCAATACTTTTAAAAATCACCCCTTAACATTTAAATTTGAACACGAATAAATTTTTTGACTAAAAATGGGTATTAACGATACATGCATTTTATTAAGAAATTAATAAATGCATTTAGCCTATTTTCTTTCTATAGGCTATGTAGAAGACGATTGCTAACATGTTATAAGGCATCGGGTGATTTCGTTTACTTCTGTGTGTTCTCTCTTAAAATTAAGTTTTTTATTATATTCCAAATGCTGTTCTATTATTCGAGGCTTATTTGTAACGGAATCCTACCCAACATATGCTATTTGGAGGTGAAAGTGCTCCTTCTTGAAAGCAGTCGGGTTTTTTAAATTTTTGTTTAGCCACCCCAGATTTTATGCAGTCAGGTCATATGCAGTGGCGGATCCAGAATAGGGACTAGGGGGGCTAAGAGAGGGTTAACCTCTCAGCAGTATTGGGTGTTCGAAAAAATTACAATTCTATCTAGTGTAAATTTGATACCCAAGGGGGGCCTATAGCCCTCGTAGCCCCCTCATAGATCCGCCCCTGGTCATATGAATGAAGCGTAGAAACTGGTTGGAAAATATCCCTCCCAAGAATACCTCATGTCCCTCAATACCCACCTCCGAGGTGCCTCAACGGTTAATAGTCTTGACCAGCATAGGATCTTTTTTTCCCTACCGGAACCTTAGTTATTCATATCTTGACAAACTCAAACTCAAACTTTTGTTCAAACCGTGGAAAAATACGACTTTTCGCGGCGTCGAATTTGTTTTTGAATCCCATTATATCCATTCGAGCAACATTTGAATGGACAACCTGTTCACCGAAGTTCGCCGGGGGATCACTCTCCTTATCGTTGACTAATTTCTAACAACACGTATCTCAAAAATAGGAACTTTTCAGGAGACCAAAAGAAACGATTTATGTATTTGATTGTACACTGAAATTAAAAACAAAAAATTCATACAATTGAAAAAGAAGCATATATTTGCAAATAAATGGTTGTTTCTGCTTGAATTTTATTTTCTTAATGTCATTACTTTTTGTTTAAGATTCCTGTCACAAACCGGTCAAATTTTGATATACGTGTTGTTAGAACTTATCATCGTTATCGTTATGCATCGTTGGAAGAGCATCGTTATGCTCTTCCTGGATAATTAGAATGCCCTCCAACCTTTTTTTTTACTGTTTGGAATCATGAATGTTCGTCTGTTACGCATTTCACTGCCCCTCTTCCATCTAAATGCGTCATTATGGTATCTGGAATGATAGAATTTGGTTCGTTAGGCAAACAAAAAAAACTCACTTTCACTCGTTCAATTTTCGCCGAATACGAGCGAAACTCTCATTTTCGGTACGCATTCTGCGCACGCCCATGCGACCGCGACCAATTCAAAGATAGCCCGCCCTCCCCAAGGAACCAAGTCCCGAGTCGATAACCTCCCACATCCCTAAAACATCCGCCAACTTGCACCAATTAATCCTCTGTCCACTCGACCATCAAGCCTCCTTATCATCCATCGGTCAACAATGCTGAAATTGTTGGTGACGTACATCTCTCCTAATCGTTTTTTATATCATCCTATCTTTTCATGTTTACGTCAGGATTGATAACCATCTTAAAAAAATATTTTACAATTTAAATGATAATATTTTAATTTTTAATATTTCCCAATGGCTTCATTAACTAAAAACAGCTCATAAATGCAATTTCTAATTGTTCCGTAGTAACTATTTTTATAGTTATAATATACAGCGATTTTTCTGATTTTTTAAAACATTTAATTTTACTAACAAAGAATATAATACATATTATAGTGCAATTCAATTATTCGCAAATATTACTGTCACTGCTAAGGTCCGCTAAGCAGTTCGGAAGCGGATGATGTATGGCGCGACGTGTTGCGATTGATTGTGCAGTGAAATGGACAACATTTTCACTGAAATTCACCAGGGAATCAATCTCATTTTGCTCTTCCTGGATAATTAGAATGCCTACCGACCTTATTTCTGTTAGGAATTATGAATGTTCATCTGTTACGCATTTCACTGCCCCACATCTATCTAAATGCGTCATTCTCGTATCTGGAATGATAGAATTTGGTTCGATACGCAAACAAAAAACTCACTTTCACTCAATCATATTCGCCAAATGTGTCATCGACTATCAACAACAAAAAATAGTCTATTATTACTATAATTTTTGTGCATTGCGCATTCACATTTTTATACAACTCGCACTGCAGCACTTGTCTCAGTAGAGAAACAATTCTGATAAATACTAAAATATGTGTGTAATGTTAACGTGATTATTGCGATAAATCTCGTTACGCGTTGAATGGGTTATGTATTCATGTGGTAACAATTCGATAACAAACCTCGATCCACCTCCCTCTCCTTCAATTTACCCATTGGCCTGTGACGCGGGCGATAGTTTGGACCGAACTTCAGAGGCGAAATTACGTATGAGTACCTCGGAAACGCTTCCGCGAGCCCGAAAACAATATCCGGGCTCCTCCTCCTTCCTAGTCTCCTCTCTTCCCCTTCTCACGTGTCATTAGCCACGCTCTGTGGTGCATTCTACTGTCGTATCTTTTTTTTTATGTCGTCGTAGCACCTTGTGGTGATTTATGGATTTAAGGTCGTCAGTGCGTGAATTTTTCATTTTCATGAAAATTTAAAAGTATAATCTTCTAACTGTACATGTAATAGGCCACAAAAAATAGACTTTCAGTGCTATAATTTCTGTTGATTGCGCTTGAAAATCCACATTTTTATGCATCTCGTACGACACTACTTGTTTTAGTAGTCGCCTATAATATGTTTTATTTTAACAAAAACAGATATAAAGTTCTTCATTATCATGTTACTATTAAAGTATTCTACCGATTAAAGTAGGTTTCCATGGAGTACTTAAGAAGAATTCTGGGAGCCTCCCTTTCCATCAAGCACTTCCCTCTTCACTTCACAATAAAGCCTGCTCCCTTTCATTATGTCTAAAAGTCCTATTCTCTTCCTTCCCCTCCCTCGTTTACCTAACATTCTACCCTCTAACGCTGTTTTCAACATCCCCTCTCCGCTAAGTACTCGCTCCATCCATACCTTCTCTCTCCTCCGTATCTCATCTAAAAGTTTCCTCTCCTCACCCACCATGTCCTGCACTTTGTTGTTCCTCCTCATCTCCGTCTACTTCACCTTTTCCATTCTTCGCCACAGCCACATCTCGAATGCTTCTAGTCTTCTCTCTTCCTCCTTCCATAGTGTCCACGTTTCCGCACCGTAAAGCGCTACACTCCAGATCATACTCTTCACTAACCTTTTCTTTAAACTCTGACAATTCTAAAATTAGTTTGATGTAAATATCCACTCAATGCTCGCATCAGGTAATCAGTTTACATTTTATGCATATCTTCCTCTTAACATCATTCTTTACCTGCTTCATATATCCTATTCGAGGTCTTCCTTGCCCATTCTTGTCACACACTTGTCCCTCGACGATTGTCTTCATGAGGCCATCGATGGAGTTGTTCCGTCTTCTCATCAAGGCTTTCATATGGCTTATATTCTCTTCACTTCCAAGGACTTCCTCACTAAGCAAATAAATCCTAAAATTATTTGCATTCACCTCACCGTATTATATTTTTAGTTATTAGCTAATTTATGCACTGATCACCACCCACCAGAAATGAGGGCCTACGTAGCACAAAGTCCGCTGATTAGTAATTAGTAAAGTTGCATGTTAAAAGTTTTTTATTCAATTTAAAGGCCGTATAGGCTGTTTTTGAATGAATAAATAATCTCCTATCTGTATGTGATTGATTTCAACCGTTCTGCACCCCCTCTTCACCCTCATTTCAATTGATCCTCTCTCCTGCCGTAGAATTCTCCCCCATCTTCATTTTCCATAAGATTGTCCTCGTCGTTCCTATTCCTTACAGCCTGCTCTCCTTTCTCCTGTATCCACTATCTCCTTCGCATGCATGAGCCTTGGTCGGAGTATATTTCGCGTTCCACCATGTGTACCAGTTGGAACAGGGACTCGTTTACGTTATTCATTTTTTTCGGGAAAGGTAGCGATCCTCTCGCGAATATTGTGCGTTCTTTCACCTCTTTTTCTCTTTGTCCCTTCGCGTCTTTTCCAAAATATTTTTTTTACACTCATTGTTATACTCTGCAATCTGGTCCCTTCCTATAATTTTTAAATTAAGTTTTCGAAATATTCAATCCAGGATCTCTTACGATTTAATTAGAATTCGACCTCTTCTTACATTCTTTCTCTTAGCTTACTTAGTATTTGACTTACTTAGTCTGCTTCATCGATGAAATCTTGTTATTGATATTTAACCCCTTTCCCATTGTTATAACGGCTTGAAATTTTGCACCCTTGCTAGCTTCTGATGACAATATGATATTCAATAAATGAGACATTTGAAATTTTGTGTCATTGTGCTATAATCAGAACCCACGCTTTATATATTCTCCGAGAGTTGAAAAGCTCTTTTTTTTCTTTTTAGTGCATTTTATACTGTTTATAGAAAAAGCGTGTATTTTAAAAACTTTAAAAAAATGTATTGTCTAATCACATTATCTCCTCCTACGTTTTTGCCTAGGCTGCTAAAACTGATGTGAACTGCAAGTTGCTCAATCGAGTATTTCAGTCGGTAGATAGTTATTTTGTGAGTGATCTGCTAAATTCGCACACCTGTTAAATAAGACTGGATGGATTAGTGATGTTTATTTTTCTGAATTACACAGTTTTACAACCTCTTCTGCTGATAGAACTTAATATTTCATCGGATGCATCACTTCCATTACTTGTTCTAATTAAAAAAAGGCTGTCCCCGTTTGGCCATAATATCGGTTATGGTAGATAAAATTTTTACGTCAGTTCTAGGATTTCGCCAAAGCTATAAACACATTCTTGAATATATGACATTGGAATTTTCTCATCACGAGCTGAATTTTTGTTCCTCGGAGTATCTGTGGACCTTCGAGTACCATCGTGTGAGTAAATTGGTGGCTGCGGTACTGTTTTGGTACGAAATGCTTGCGCTATCTCGATTGTTTTATCTGTTATTACTATAACTTGTTCTTCTTTAAAGAAGGCTGTCTCCTGTTGACCTTAATAATACGGTAGGCAAGAATTCCACTTCAGCCCTAGGATTTCGCAAAAGCTTGGAAAGAATTCATGAGTTTTTTTTTTGTTCGTTGGAATCCGGAATTCTCATCACGTACTGAATTTTTGTTCTCGGGTGTCTCCTTGGACCATTCCGACGAGTACTGTCGTGCGTGTTTATTTCCCTCGTTCAATCCGCCGATGCGCAATTCTCCCTCTGATTACTGTCACCGGTTAACGTCGTTTTCTTCTGTCATGCGTCCCTTCGGAGCGCAAACGTCGCCCTTAGTCCTCCCTCTCTCTCTGTGGGAATGTCTCTCTCCTCCCCCCGCCAATTCTGTCTCCCCATGCCTCCTCCCCCGTCGTCCCTGCCATCTCTCAACTCGACTCCCCTCCTTTGTCCCACAAATTGAACGTCTCGCAAGACTGCAGCGAGCGATTCCCAAAGCGTTCCCGACTCGTCACTTATATTGCGTCTTTCACGACTGCATACTCGTCCACCCTCTTCCCCTTGCTCTCTTTATGAGACGAAAGTAGTACTAAAGGGGTAAGACTGTCTTATGAATGATAACAAGGGGCGCTTGGAAGATTAACATAGGAGTAATTAAGTGTGAAATTTGATTTGCGTTGAATAAGTATTGAGATTTGATCATCATATCTTAAATGGAAAGTGAAATGTTGATGTGAGAAGGATATGAAATAGAGGAAATATGTACGTTGTAAAAAGTCAAATCATTGTGAGCTAGTCATGAAGATGATAACCACATTTTATTGATCAAAAAATGATGATGGGTATCAATTAATAACTATCATCTTTGGTGTATTTAAAGGACTTAATAATGGTAAATGTGTTTATTGGAAATCATTATGTCATCCAACCTTACAGCAATGATGAGAACCATTATGTCAGGAATCAAAGATTAATTTTAAACCTTGAATTTGCAGCAATACAGCCAATTACGTTAATTAATAAGTAGTAAAATTTGAAAGTAGAATTTGGCCTGTATAGGAAAACTTTTCTCTCCCAACCGCACTCCCTCCTCTAGGTCCGTCGTCTTGCTATTTCAAGAATACCCCTCCTTCCTGTGTTCCACGAATTGAACGTCTCGCAAACTTCAGCCATCGATTGCCATAGTGCTCCCAAGTCGTCATCGCAGTATTGCGTCTTCGCGGCTGCATTTATGCCCGGAGGCTTTGTCCATATATGCAATGAGATGTGGGAGACTGGTGCAGAGTGGCGCAGTTCTCAATTTTATTTTTTACCTAAAACATTAATATCAACCATATTTTGGCATAAAAGCTTGCAGGAAATATTCTTCGAAGCTTACTAAATATCGGCTGTAAATAAGCAAAAAGATAATCAAGATATTAGTATGCAGTAGAAGAGAAGAAGTCAAGACTAAGATTAAAGTAGGGAAACAAAAACTGGAATAGGTGACTGAATTCTATTATTTGGGAAGCAGAATAACAAGCGATGGGAGAAAACAGTATAGCGAAACTTGCGTATGGAATATGCTTCTCTCTGGAAGTTAGGTATGAACAATGACAGCATCGGAGAAATCAAGGGTAGATGCCTTCGAAATATGGTGCTTTAGGAGAAATATGAGGATCAAATAGATCAACCGAGGAAGTCCTAAGAAGAGTAGGAGAGAAGAGAAGCCTCGTGAAAACCTTAATAAGAAGACGGAAAAACCTTATAGGCCCATTTCTTGAGACATGACGGTCTGATGTAGACAATCTTCGATAGAATATTAAATGGAAAAAAATGGAAAAGGAAGACCTCGAACAAAATGTATGGAACAGGAAAAGAAGAAAAGAGAAAAAAAATCGTAGGTGTGAAAATATCGCCCGATAGGAGTATTGAGAGGATAGCTGCGTCAAACCAATCTTAGAATCGTTGACCAGTGATGATGATGATAATGACAATGAATAAATACTTAAGTACGTATGATTTTCCATATTTTCATATTATTCAGCCAATTAAAATACTCTGCGTGTGATTGTTGAATCTCATGGAATGGAATCCGAATTGTCCAACCCGCATTTTTTGCATACGTGAGCCCTTATGTATATCCTTGCGGGTATGCGCCCCCCACCCCTTTTTCGAAAACAACCCCCCTTATTCCGCTCATTATTCGTCTGGCTTTCTCCACCAGCACCCCTCTTCATTCCTTTCAACCCCCGGTCACTCCCTCAACCACCCCACGGCGAACGCGTGTGTAATTGCTACCGTTGCGATTGTGTCCAACCCTTCCTTTCCACCTCCCTTACCCCTTTTCCTCTTTCCCGTGCGTATCAATTTCATTTCCCTCTTTTCAACCATTTCGCTTCTTTCCTCCATTCATCACGAAAGAGTAAATTCATCGTTCCCCTTTTCTTTCATTCTGCCATCGGGGGAAGAGAACGTAATTGCGCTCCGAGGGGAGAAAGCCTTCTCGGTTTTTGGGAGAAACTGTATCTGCTTTAATTACTGTTTCGCTCGTTTTTCGTTGTTCACTTGTTTCGTTTTTTCCCCCTTCTCCTTTCATTATCCGGAAATCATGCCCACGCGAGGGGGCTAGCGCTAAATAGCATGAAAAATGTGAGATTTCTGGACCGTGGTGGAACCGTCGTGAAGATGAAAACTCCAGTACGTTCGCATTGGAAGTGGAAAACCAATGTTTTGGCGAGTTGACGAGTCACAGACGAACGTTGTGTGATATATTTTTTTTGTGTCTTCTCTCCGGATGGAAAGAATGAACTGGGTTAAAAGTGGTAACGGAAAGTGAAAAACGGGAACAGTTAGGTGTGCTGCCGAAAAAAAGAAGAATGTTCAATTGAAAGAAGATCGACGCGAATAAGAATACACTTTTTCCCCGCGCCATTGAGGCGTCGCATAATGGACTGAAATCGAAAAAATACCTCAAAAAAGATTTTTTTTCAACCGTGGAAGTTGAAACTTCGCATAAATATTCTTTGATAAATTTTTGCTTAACTTGCCCTAATTATTCTTTCCTTTGCCCTCACGTTAACAATATATTTCATGCTGAAGTTGAACAAAGTTAGCGAAAAAATGACCATCCTCGATTTTTTTCTGAAAATTGCCGACTTTATCCTCTTGCGGTGGTTTAATTTATTTCTTTATTGACGGAACTGTTATATCATGATAATAAACACTTCTTTAACTTCTTCTATGTTGATGGTTTTCACGCGTCGGTTTGAGAAAAACCAGCTCCATTATTTTGGCTTCTTCTATGCTCAAGTTAATCGAGATCTTAATAGATGGTGGATATCGACTTCGAATTCATTTAAGATTTTTGGTATTCGTGGATTGTCAGAGGTCAACTTATTTGATAGGATCAGATATTCACTTCGTGTCAATCCTTGCTCACCTATCAGGCTCTTCTACGCTTATTTCTAATGAACCTAATCATCTTTATTCTCCGAGTGGTGAAAAGCTATTTTTTTTATTTCAGTGTGTATTTTTGATTATTTTTAAGCGTGTTTTTATTTTATTTTCATATTTAGCGCGAACGTATTAGTTCTTACGGTTAACGGGTCATATTTCTTGCGCGGGACGAGAATGTTATTAAAGCTTTGGCGGGAGCGGAGACTTCCATAAATTCTGTGCGTTGTCCGGGCAGCCAGCCTACTATGGATTGGTTTTCCCGTTTTGCGTTGCGCGCTGCAGTGTTTTGGCACACGGTGGCTGCGGTTTAATGTTGCTTGGGTGAGAGGAGGGGATGGATGGGTGGGGTTTTCGCTGTCAAGTGCGTAATAATAGGCGGCGCGAGAGCGCGGACTCCCGCGGAAGGAGATTTCGAGGGAGAGTGGGTCGATGCCTGCATCCGAACCCCACTTCTTCTCCTCCTCCTCCCCTTCCTCTATTTTAACGTCATACATGCACCAAAACTGCGCATATGCAAACGCATTTTGGTTTCATTTTTGAGAGGTCTCTCTCCAAGGGGTACTAATTTTATTTTTTTAAGGCGTTTTTTATTTTGCATGTTATAGTCGAGATAGTGAATGCTTTGGGGCCGACTTTGGCCAATATGGAAATGATGATGGCCAGATATAAGCTGAAAATTAACCAAAAAAAAAGATTGAGATGTTAATAAGGGGCGAAAAGAGAGGAGGCTAGGAAAAATGTTAAAGTAAGTAAACAAAATATTGAGTATATAGAAGAGTTTTGTTACGAAGGTAGCCGAATTACCATAGGTGGAAGATGCAATAAAGAAAAAGTTGGTAGAATAGCACTGGCGAAGAGGGCTCTCTGCAAAAAGAAAAATCTGCTTACAGCTTATATGGCACAGGTTATAAAGAATGTAAAAGGGTAGGAGTACTTCACTATGAAAAGGCTATCAAATGGAGAGCTGTGTCAAACTAATATTAGGATTGCTGACTTATGATGATTATTCAATCCTCATAGTGACTGCAAATATTGGGTATACTCGAAGAAGAATTCAAATTTAAATTTGAGGTAGTTTTATAATGCCGAGGTTAACTAATTCATCGAAATGTTCTATTTATTATCTTCTACTCAATTCAATTCTCAGAAGCATATTTCTGGAAAAAAAATATGGAAAGTGTGATTTTGTAAAGCTTCCTGTGGGAATTTCAAATTTATATCGAACACTTTTTGCTTGAAAAATTATGCGTAATCGATTCATACTTGTATGTCCCATTCCGATTTCTTGTGCTTTGAAAATGTGGTATTTTGCGCAAAGTTTATTTATAGGTGAAGAAAAATTACGATGCATTACCGATGATCAAATAAATTAGATCGTGGACATATAGAGGAAGGGAACCTGGCAATAACTCAGGGGATTGATACATGGAAGTTACAGTGTTGTAAATATATAAAAACGGTAGATTTTATTGTGAGAGTTAAAAACAAGTATAAATGAAAAATTACTCTCAAATTCTTTAATAATTTCGGTTTGTTTATTGCCATTACGCTCTCTCTAACTTGTTTCATTCTCAACGTACGAGAGAGACCTTAAATGTATTTCAAAAGATTTACATTTTTCCTTACTCAATTAGCCGGCGTTTGACTTTTAAGTGTACCTGGAATTACTTTCCCATCTCTTTTTGAAATGCGCTAACAACCTCCTCCCCCTCCCCTGCAACCGGTCTATTGGAGCGAACCCAGATTGCTGCAGTTTTACTACCCACGAGCTTGCTAACGAGTCGCTTCGGTTTAAATTGACCAGAGGCGTGGTCATTTTTCCTTTCCATTCCTCCTCCTCGCATAAACTCCCTTTCTCTGCGAGACCAGAAGTGAGTGAGAGGTATGGGAAAGGAATGGAGTTGGATTGAATGCACTTAACAGCAAAGTGGACAGCTGGCCGCATCGTCCGGCACATTTTTTTTATGTCTGCACGGAGGCAGGTGTATCATCCTCTTCGTAAGTGACCGTAATATCCTCGGCGCGTATGCTTTCCAGCGCTGCTAACCTTCCCGTTTCGTTTTTACCCAATTCCGATTCTTAAATCGGGGAAACCTAGAGCACTGAACCGTAAAAACCTTAAACCCGGTGAACAAGCCATGAATTTAGTCTACCGTGAAAAAAAACTGGAAATAGCCGTGAATTTCGTCATAAAACCTTAAAAATCTCTCAAACTAGATTGTAGAACTACGGTTGACAGATGAAAAGAAAAATCGATACTTGGATCATGTTTCAAGGCCGATTCACGTGTTGACACTGTCCACGCAGTTATTGGCCCGTGAGCCATGGCGACACACCTTAAGCCTGTGATTGGAGGACCGGTAACCGGTAAAGTGTTCATTAACCCTGGCGAAAAATCATACACTTCTTCAATTCCCTACCACCCTGCTTCTTCGATTACCCCACTCACAACCAGGCCCTGCCTGCATTTTGCTAACGACAGGTGACGTCATAAGGGATGGCACTTCTATTCCTGCGTTTGCATTCACTGCGTGTATTGCATTTTTATTTAATGTGCGGCCGATGATTGTTACGTAATCAATATTTCTGTCTAAAATGCCTTATCCTCAGAACGTGAATTTGACGACATTTAGACCGTGAAAACCTGGAAAAAACCGTGAATTTTATTAGAATAACCGTGAATAATTTAGTTAGAGTGGGAAGCCAGTAAATGCTTACTCACTAGGATTGACCGCTGGAAAAAACATCTTTTACAGTAGAGTTCATACGGTTTTTATAGTTACAACACTGTGACTTCCATTTATCAATCCTCTGAGTCATTGCCAGGTTTCCTCTCTCTATGTCCACGATCTAATTTATTTGATCATCGCTAATGCATCGTAATTTTTCGTGACCTATAATCCTACTTTGGTTTAGTTTCCAAACCTAATTGCTGGGTACTAATGCCGATTAGTGGCTGAACAGTATTAATGGGTTAATCTTGTTAATTTTTCTACGTAACAGTTTTCTTTCGCCGAAAACAAAATCAGGAGGAGTCAAATAGGATTTATTGTTAGTGAAGAACTCTCGCTCTTTTTTTATATAAAAAGTTTTTTTTTTGATCGAAACGTTCCCTGAAATGTTGCGTGGGATATGTTCTGAATAATACTCACTGATTTTATTTGCGAAAGAAAAAGGTTCACGGCATCATAATCTTTTGCAATTTTTGTATGATTTTTAGATTTAATGCTTTTTTTGCCATTTTTTCATTGATTGCAGATGGTTTTCGGTCCTGGTCATCACTTTCAAAAACCGAAAGCAATAATGAGATGGCGAAAATTTGCATTATCGAATATCAAGGAACCCTAGGCAACCAAATAAGATTGAAAATATTCTAGTGTTACCTGAAGCTATCAATTATTGCAGTCGTGAGATTGCAGTGTCTCGCCTTGGTGTAGCTTAATGTACTCACGCTAAATCTACGCTGACCTCAAGATATCACATTATTTATGGCGGCGATGAATGAACAGTGGTTTTTCCGGTAGTAAGTCGAACCCGCTTCATTGATTGCTTTGTGCGGATCCTAGTAACGCGAACGTGGAATGTTTATTAAGGTTCACTTCTTCAGCCATTGCTCTTTCTAATCCTCACCGATGTGTCCGTGTCGCATTCTCTCGTGTTCTGCAGAAAAAAAAGAGAGTTGAGCTTCCGCAGCGTGGACGCGGAATGCATATTTCGATCCTTTTGAAGCTCCTCCTGCACGCCTCTGCATGCAGAGAGCGATTCTTATGAAATCAATGCTATCGCGACTGAGGATCGAGGGCTATATTGCGCCCATTCAATACACGCGCTCGCCCTTGCAAATATCACTAGCGCAAAACTGGCGTCCGCGTTGAGCCTTGTGGGACATATTACGAACTTCTCACCGCATGCGGTAGATCTCAGCCGACTGTACCACACCATCCGGAACGCTCCGTGACGTTCGACACGGCGAAACACTACAGCCATCTACTCTAGCTTTGACACTCCGCCTGCTATAGTTACCATCATGGCGGACGATTGTTTACCTTTTTTTTGAGCCGAGCTGCCGTTTTCAAAACGAAATATCCGACCATACAGGCTCGGTTGCGCTCACATTTTGTGTTATTTGCCATATTAATATCTAAGTAAACGCAAGGAATATAATATTAGACATCGATGAAACTTCCCGAGTCACCTACATTGGAAATACATCGCTGTTGTAATTTGATAATCGCCTCAACATTATGCATGTCTGATAATATAGGGGTCGTTCCGTGACTTGAAGTTTTACTATTGACACAATAAAGCCGTAGATAGAATTGGAGGAAAATTGCAAATCGATTTATCAACCTCCTGCAGACAGAACTGCTGATAGTGTAATATGGTTACATGTTTTGGTGGTTCTTTGGCATCCCCTTTTGCTCTGTATGATAAAAATTCATCTTAGTTCAATGTTCGAACTTCAGCCCTCTTGTTAACTATTTTGGTTTCAAGTGACCAGCGGGGATGCTACCATCAAAAGTTAGGCGTTGGCCGCCGGAAGTTTCAAAGATATTTCACCCACACTCAACCATGTAGCCATGAAGTCATTTCTCTGTTCAATTCGTAGTCAACCGCCGGCTATCTCAAGTTTGAACGCGAAGGAATGTGTTTTTTACTTGCAATGAGAATAATCAGAGAATTATGACATAGTCGATTTATGTAACATATGGCTCATGCTCCCAAATTTTAGTCCTACCTAATCGAAATGGCATATTGAATACTTGTTGCTTTTGGATCCATTAGGGTTTTTTATTCTCTTGTGATAGCGCAGTACTATTTCTTATCTATGAAGATGGAAGTTAAAAAAGAGAAAAAATGTATGGAGCACCGGCCAAATTTAAATATCAAATTTGAAATTTGGCGTTATTTGTAAACGAGTGAGTCGGCAACCGTAAAGCGAGGTGAAAGTCTCAAAGGGTGTCCAATTCCGAATATTTGTTCATACTTTAGTAACATTTAGTAACATACTTTACTAACATTTGTACATACGTTATTATGAGGAATTAAATAGGAAGATTGAAGAAACCTTTTTTTACAGCTGTGTTTGACCGCTCTGTTGCGGGTGAACTGCAGACTTTCTATCCCTTTATCTTTAGTTCCTATTGAGCCATCTTATTGATTCTAATTTTGACCATTTATGCTTGATAATTTTTTTCCCTTCTAATGATTCATTGCGGGAAGTTTTTTTCCTCCTCTTTCATCGAACTTTGGTCAATCTTGAGCAAGTTCTCCACCTAATCACGGTAGCGGATGCGATCCCTATCGCATCGTTTATTTCCACTCGTCAGGTGGATTGATTGCTAATTGTCTCTCTGCAGTCATCAAATAGGATTTCGAGATCGCTTCGTTTTTACGTCGATCTCTAGCGGTATAGGAGCAAGTTTTTTTGTTCCCTTCATCTGTGCGCGCGGTAAAACGTTCTTCGGCGGTAGATTCGTTAAAAAAAAGGTGTTGGAACGGTCCGCTCGCTCGCTGGAGTGTCGTGGGAATGTTTCGTTCGACTATCGAGTCATTTTTTTGCTAGAACCAATATTCATTCCACATCGCATTGCGCACCATTCCATCTCGTATTACGCATCATGCCAGCCTCGTTGGCCGTGGGGTAAAGTCCTCGCCTTCCAAACCGTGGGTCGTGGGTTCGAATCCCACCTGGGTAGGTGTTCTCTTGCCAGGGCATGGATGTTTGTATTGTGTATTGTTTATCCTCCGTTGTAAAGGCCTTACAGTACTGTTTACGGGGAAGTTGGAAATAAATAAATAAAATATGTTGGTTTACTTGGATACGGCGTGGAAAGCTTGGGGAGCGTTATAACCTAGGGGGGTAGGCTACTGACCGAAAGGTCCAGGGTTCAATTCCAAGGTGAATCCTTTCGGGATCCCCTTTTGCACGCACACAGAATAGTTCTTTGCATTATTAAAATAGTTCCCGTCCTTTGGTATGACATTATTTCAGGCTTGTAATGGTGGAAAGGCGATATATCCCTAATAAAATACAAATAAGAAATGGCAATTTCCGCACTTTAATATATAACTCCACTACCGACCATGGTTTACTCTCTTGTCATTTTTAAGTTTATTGTCAAGCCTTGAATGTGACATGGAGTGTCGAAGCCATGGTTGGTAGTGGAGTTACTTATTAAAGCGTTGAAATTTCCAGCCTTAGGCTGTATACTACTTCTTTCTTTCATGTTCGTTTCCATCAATTGGTTTTCGAGTCATGGCGTATCGGGTTAGGTTTATTTAAGGGGAAGGGATTTGTGAAGGTAGGAGTGCAGTTTTTGGGGTTTAGTGTTTTAGTTTCGCAGGGAGCCTGTAACTCCCAGAGTTGAGACAGTTACTCATTCTCAATGAGGGAATAAGACTCAGCAAGGGTATTCAGTGAAGCTTTTAGACTTTGAAGCAGCGGAGTAATTGTAAGATCTTTACGGGTGATTTTGTGGCTCATGAACCAGAGTGCACCGATGATCTTGCGGATGATGCCGTTATCGGTTGATTGTATCCATGTGAGATGGGTCACTGTTGTGTGAAGCTATACAGGAGAAGGGTAAGATAGAAGGGGTTTGATAATGCTGATTTTAACACCCCTTTCGGACAGCTTTTCGGACACCTCAAAGGTGATTGTACATCCTGAGCATCATTTTGTTTTTTCCATTTTTTAGCTTGTGGACTTGTGTTGCTATAAATTATATTTGAGATTGTATACAACTATGAGGAACTTAGCTCTAGACTCTTAGCTCTACGGCCGAGAATGGAAAAAGTGTAGTGAAGTGCTCCGAAAGCCGTGACGTATTGCATTCGTCACGGCTTTTGGAGCACTTCATTACAGCATTTATAGCATACTAATGCTGTGGCAAATAGTATTTGAAATCATCCTTGAATCGCATTTGTAATAAATGTTATCGAAAAAGCGAATAAGAGCCAGGCGATAGAGAAATCCTGAATCCTTTGGGGCGTGTGTCACATGGTGGGCTTTCGGCGACTGATGGCGCGGCGCGGAAATAAACATCCTCGCATCGTCGCCCGCTTTCATTGCTCTATCGAGTGGCGAAGTTAGGTTCTCAGGCTCTCTCCCTTTGGCGGCATCCGACGACTTTCACCGCGGGCCCGCCCACCCACCCTCGAATATCGATCCGAACGATTCTCCCGTTAAGCCTCGAACGAGGAAAATATTAGCGGGAAGTCCACCCTCATCTCCGTGGCCGTTTCTTGACTCTCCCTCTCACTGTGGCGATGAAAAAAAGGAGTCATTCGCCTTCCATAGGAACCGTCACTGTCCATTTGGCGAACTCATTTCTTCCTCCGCCTCCCCCGCCACCACATTCATTTCAATAATGATATTATTGTCTAAACAGGGTGGAGAAAAATTATGTCTCGAAATTTTAACTCAGGATAGCTGATTCCAGGAGGAACCAACATTACCTATGATGGAATGAAAATACACAACCTTGGTAACTTTTCACTGGAAAATTATTTATTATAAAATTTTACCTACTTGTGGAAGCACTTAGTACTTGAGAATGACGCCTCAGCGTCGAAACGCGTCGTACCAATAAATAATTTTCCAGTGAAAAGTTACCAAGGTTGTGTATTTTCACTTCAACATGGATTTTCACAAAGTAAAAGCCGAATCAATCGAGTTTATTACCTATGACGTTTAGATCGAATACGCACCATTTTTAAACTTCAAAAACCATGAGCCAAGCGGACCGATTGGCCGCGAGTTTGTCATGTTGCCAGGTGTTCAGGTCTTTTCCTAACTTCGAATGTTTTGCCTGTCGGAGATCGCGATTCATCCAAGGCCTAAAAGGATCTGTACTTGAAAAATGGTGCGTTTTCGACCTAAATATCACTCGTAATATTTGTTCCTCCATGCATTACCTATCCAGGGTTAACATTTTGTGGCATAATTTTTCTACGCCCTGTATACTATACTTTTTTGACATTTCACTAGTAGTGTACATTGTATATCTTTTGTATTGTAAAGGTTTGAATACCATTTTTTAATATGTTTGCATTGACGCTGTCGAGGGGTTAGGTGGAAGAGGTCTAAGAGGTTCTTAGTCTCAACCTCGCTCGAATAAAGGCATATTATTATTATACTATAAAACCCAATTCCAACCACTGTCTGACTGACTCATGCAAATGTTTGGGGTGAACGAGACGAGATTGGACAAAATATCCCTTTCTAAAATAGTGTAAAACCCTGGGAAGAATTATCGAGACAATATAAACTTTTTTCTGTTTTCAATCAAACTAAGGTTACATTTCACCGAAAAAAAACGATAGTTACGGAACAGCCAGCCGACAATAATTATTAGAACTGCCTGAGTTACGATAAAAGGCCGCAGGGGGATCTTTTCTGCGGGGTCAGAAACCCCCCCCCCGCCACAATCGAGTG
This sequence comes from Ischnura elegans, assembly GCF_921293095.1. NCBI lineage: Eukaryota > Metazoa > Arthropoda > Insecta > Odonata > Coenagrionidae > Ischnura > Ischnura elegans. The sequence goes on from NC_060248.1 coordinate 107,442,374, forward strand.
AAAGTTAGTCATGCTCTCTACTGAAATTTTCAACTTATTAAGGAATGAGCCAGTATTAACATATTGACCTGAATACCTTAATTATTTTTGTCTAACTTTGTAGCAAAATCTCTGTGTTTTATCATATTAGTGTATAATTTTTGCATCGAATATGAGGAAGCTAGTGTTACATTTAATTATTTGTGATAATTATGCTAAAACTGTTTTTCAGCTAAGCCATTTTCACACCATTACTGTTCTTCGTTTACTTATAAAAGAAATAACAGGATTCCTTTAAGTTTAACTATTTTGTGACGCATTTTATTGTATGCTATAGCCTTAATTTCCTTCTTTGTCTTGTCTTCTTGTTTAATCATTATCTCGTGAAATTTTTACCGTTGCGCTATGGAACCTTAAAATATAAAGGTCATCTCCGAAACGTACAAAACAGATGATTGAACTAACAGATCCATGTTGGTGAAACGGAGTCGAACCTCGTTAACGGTATAGCTCACGAAAATGAACGTGAATCTTGGGAAAATACCGTGCGAAAGTTCACGACGCGAATTCCAGTGGAGTTCGTCAACATTTTCGTCGTGTGAGAGCTTCTGGCTATTTTTTCAAGGTTCCGAAAGACGTGCGGATATGAAGTCATACTCGCAAACGACGAACGACCTTTTGTGCCTGCCTACTCCCCGTCGTCATTCATCTCTTCTTACTTCCCTACTCTCCCGTCGAGGTCTTTTTCTCTCTCTCCGACACCGTACCTGTGTCTCTGCTGGACCCCGCCCTGTTCCGGCGAAGCGCGGGCGCCTGCCCCCCTTCTCTCCCCCCCGCTGTAGCACCCTGCACCATTTACCCCGCTTCCTTGCCGTTTTCGCACCCCACCTACCACCCTCTCGGGATGGACACCCACCGACTTCCACCCTTTTATGGGCGCGAGGGTTCCGGGTTCAACGAGACGCACCAGATGGCGCTCTTGACTTCTCATGACCCACAACCACGCGCCAGTGGACAATACTCTTACGGGCCGGTTCTTGGAATAAATCAGCTGTAAGTTATCCGCGGGGATCAACTTGTATGAGATTCCAGAACCTTGTACATCAATGGCGTAGGTAAATAAAAAATATTTTAAAACCATGCTTTTTCCAAAACCATTATAAAATGTTCAAAAAAGTAATAAAATAAGCTTTCTAATCACTGATAATACTGTGATGAAAAGATTATTTTTTCAAATTTAGTGTATATTCACTGTTATTTTATCGCACAATCATCGCAATTTAAACAGCTTATATCAAAATGGGTGAGATTGGGCAATTTTATTGTTGATACTCGCTCAAAGCTTAATTGACCGTTTATCCATCCCACAAAATGATCGTTTAATTGACCTTAAAGATAGTTTCAGACAATTATAATCGCACATTTTCGTCCATACTTATTGATTTAATATCCTTAAAAATCCAGAGTATTAAATAAAATGTCGAAAAGGCTGGATACCCAAGAAAAACCGTTTTCATTTGGTAACTGCAAACTGAATCCAAATATATATTTGCGTTGTCATAGTTAGGTTACTAAGGAGTTGCGACGCCATTTTTATAGAAAAAATTGCTTCAAATTGTCTTCCATACCACCTCCTGAAGTATCGCAAATTTCTCCTTAAACATCCTGTATAACTTGAAATTTTTAAGACGACAAATTTTAATTTTTAGGGAATAAATGGCCGCCGGAAAAATGCAGTTGAAGGAGGATTCGTGGTCTTTAAGAAGCATAGCTGAATATACTCGAGTATACCCTAGGTTACATGCGATTGTCATTTTGTTTTAGTTACGTCGTCGACCTCTTTCGCTTTCATTGTCGCACCTTGGGGAAAGAAAACCAATCTTTTGTCTCTAGGTCGCGAGTTCATTTCCCGTGACCGTCGTCATGTCTCTTTATTGTGAACCCACTCTTGCAGGCCCTCCTCTCCCCCCTCCCCTTCATTACGTCCCACCTACATCCCACCTCAGACCTCGCGCTGAGTAACACGTCGTGGGGGAAACGTCTGCGAGACATTCTTAGTTCTTTTTTTTTCTCTTGTCTTCTCCCAGCCGGTTCATTCTATTATTCTCGTTCACCTTCTTAACCGCCGAAGGTAATCTTTAGAGGTCTCGGAAAATCATTAAAAATTTTGGAGATGTGAGTTGCAGCTTGTGATATCTAATGCGTTATGATGGAAAATATAATTTATTTAGATGTGGAGTTTTTGAAGCGCTGATGTGAAACTCGAAAGTTTTGTGTCCATCAAAGCACATATGATTTTTTGTGATTTCTTAGATTTATTTCAATTTATTACTTCTACTAAAATCTTAGTCAGGAAAAATAAAAACTCCATAAATTGATGAATGCACAGGGGTATATCATCGATTTTATTTTTTGTATTTTATACGTATTCCTCTTATGTTATACTTGATGTCTTTCAGTGCCTTTTTTTGAGGTGGCATTCATAAAACTCTAGAATGAATTAGGTGTACTATACCTTGTATCCTCTCATGGTAATTGCTCTGTTTCGAGACATTTAGGCCTATTTTTTACCTCCTTCCTGCTTTGACGTCATTCTCGATAGGTCTATATCTATTTCCATAATTCCGTGTATTTTATTTTCCTTCTATATATATCTATTTACCTTTGTAATTGGCCGTTAATGGAAAATTTTGATGCATTCATTCTTACACTGATTCACGGCCTGATAATGATCGCAAATAGAAATAATTTACCAGAAAAAATCTAGCAATACTTTCATGGCTTGTTGCATCGATTATATGGCACTTATATGTCCTTCCTTCCCAAGGGAGACGTGTTGTTTTTTTGATTTATATATTTTTTTCACTAGAGATCTAGAAAGCGTCGCCCAACGTCTCCTCGCAATTTTTGTCGCAGATGCCTCCCCAGAGCGTTAAGTGTAACGCGTCCATTTTCCACTATTCCGAAATTCCGCGTCGTCACGTTGGCTCCGTTAAGTCGGTTTCTCCGAGAAAAAAATATGAAAAGCTCCCGTCCGCTTCGCTTCCGACTTTTTCCAGGATCGATTCAGACGCCCATCAACTCGGAATTCTCCCCTTACCCTACACTCTCTCAATACATCCCTCGACTTAAAGACCCGCCACTTATTCTTCCCAGAAGCTCCTGTGAGCGTCTTGTGAGCCTGAGGAATCGAGTGGATGTACACGGTAGGATGGATGATCCGGGCGGATTTTTGTAGGTTATTTCAGATATTTTAGTTTAATAAGACATTGCTATATTTCCTGCGTGCAAAAAAGCATTACAGGATTTTCAGGAAAATCCTGTGGTAATATATGAAGTGTCTCAATTAACTAGTATTAAGAACCTACACCACATCGTGCCGTATATCATGCGAAATATTTCAGCTAATCTTTCAACTTGATAAGTGTTATCTACGGAGAGAATAAATCATGGATATTCGCGCAGTTATCTCATTTGAAATACGTTGATGAATTACTATTATTTTTTGGGAAATGTCAACATTGGGTATGAATATTTTTTTTTATGCAATGGAATCTCTCCTTTTAAAATTGATTAAGCCTTTCTTGGTCACTCAGACGATGCATGAAATGGAGAATTAAAAATATCACTGCATGAAAATCATTACTGGTACTCCTCATCATTATACCGCGATAATTAAAATCGTGTGATTGTCTGACAGTCATAAATTTGCAATTCGTTTGGTGTTCGTACCCCAAGGTTCGTAACCTTGACCCTGTTCATCCGTTGTGAAGGCGTTTGAAAGGCATGCGAAATGTTCCATTTTAAGCAGCTATGGCGTCGTAATTAATATCCCATCGTCTTGCGACGGTTGTTTCCTGAAGGGAGTTCAGGACGTTTTTTTTTTTACTTCCGGTTGATTTTTCCTCTTCATTATATTCGTGATTGTGGTAACGGTCATTGCAAATTGGATGCACGAGTGACATTGAATATTGTCAGGGGACTCGGATACATATTGGTTCACTCTCTTTCACATTTCTTGGATAAGTCGCCTGTGGAGACGTGAAGGTGAATGCGTTGGTGTCCGAAGGAACTGCCATCTTTATTAAGGGTGCGAATTCCTCCTTCCTCCCTGATCTGATCAAAGGCTAACGCGGTCGGTTGTGGCGCCGGCGAAGAGCGGGCTGAAATCGAAAAAAGCTGACCAATACTGATATCTCTCCTATTTTTTAAGGTGTAACCATTTTTTTACTTGCCTCATAATTTTTTGCCTCCTAACATCGAATATGACAGTTTTCACGTTGGAAATTCAGGGACCTCTGTAAAGCAAAATGACTTGAATCATAAAAATATAGTTTTCAAACGTTAAAATGGTTTTCAGCTGTAATTGATGTTTTGATGTAATATTCCTTAATTATTTTCAAAATTTCTTAAACTGAGTTTAATTGATAAATAACGCGTAAATACGCTAATTGATAATTGATCGCAAATCGATTTTCTGTCCTAAGCTTATATTCTTAAAGCGATAGGATTTGGAGTAAAATATTCCATCGGTTAATGTTTTATTTGATTGTTATATATATTTATTAAGAACGAAAATGCAAGCAGCTGAGTGGTCACATTATTTATATTAATATTTTATTTTATATTCTTTAGTATTTAAACATAACTATGAATCGGGAACCAATCAAATATTAAGTATAGATTTATGTAAATGCAGTTGAAAATACTCTTCGGACGAATCGCCTTGGCGACATCGGAGGATGAATGGATGAAGAATGGAGCTGCGAGCGAAGTAGCGGGAAGCTGGGGTTTTTGTCCCACCCCACTACTACTGCTTCTATCTTTATTTTTTTATCCCCGCGCGTAGTACCGTCACACATGCCTGCGAGCTGTTTAGCTATTGTGTGCGTAGAGTTGCACTGCCCGTTGTTGTGCTTGAGGGTGTGTGTGTGTATATATATGTATATGCATCTCCTGGAGAAGCTCCACCTTCTTCATCTCCCTCTCTCCGCGTTCTCGAGCGCGCGCAACGCAGTCGTGCCGTGGGACACTAGAACGATGCTTTCCCACGGTGGCACCGAAAAAAATGTGTGGCGGAGGAGTGTAGGTGTGTGTTAGGGGTGGGTTTAGGGTTCTCCGAAGGGGAAGAGAAGGGAAAGGTTGAGGGTGGTTGCTATGGTGAGGGTAGTAGGAGAGAGAGAGAGAGGGCGTGTGGAGTTCCTGCCCTCTTACCAGAGAGGTGGCGATGCCCCAGAGAAGAGTGTGGGCTGCTGCGGACGGAATTCCTTCCTCCTCCTCCTTCCTTTTTGACCTGCTCCTCCTCCCCTCTCTTCACCCTTCCCTCCCCGTCTCTGCCGCCTAGAGTACCACCCATCCACCCCCAACCGCTGCCCTCTGCATCATCCCACGCCCCTCGCTCACGACTCTCGGCTGCTTGCATTTTCGTTCTCTGAGAGAGAGAAAAGTCTCTCTTTTTTACATACTCTCCCGCTATTTTTCTTTTAAATTTCCGTCCCATCCGACCGACGACGCGTGAACCATGCGGATGGGTTCTCCTTAAGATAGTTTATTATTATTATTATTATAGTATTCTACCGATTAAGGTAGGTTTCCATGGAGTATTCAAGAAGTGATCTGGGAGCCTCTCTTTCCTTCCAGCTCTGCCTTCTTTAATTCACTGTAAGGCCTACTCCCTTTCAATCTATCTAAAAATCCTGTTTTTTATCTTCCCCTCCCTCGTTTCCCTAACATTCTACCCTCTAACACCATTTTCAACATCCCCTCTCCACTAAGTACTCCTCCCATCCCTACCTTCTGTCTCCACCGTATCTCATCTAAAAGCTGCCTCTCCTCGCCAACCATATCCAGCATTTCGTCGTTTCTCCTCCTCTCCGTCCATTTCACCCTCTCCATTCTTCTTCATACCCACATCTCGAATGCCTCCAATCTTCTCTCGTCTTCTTTCCTCAGTGTCCACGTTTCCGCACCGTAGAGAGCTACACTCCAGATCAAACTCTTCACTAACCTTTTCTTTAAACTCTTACATAACGATCCTCTTAGAAGCTCCTTCCTGTTCATGAACGCCTCCTTCGCTAATGCAATTCGCTTCCTGATTTTCTTGCTACTGTGTCCGTTTTCTTCTAATGTGCTGCCCAAATCGTTAAATTGTTCTACCTGCTCAAGTTTTTCCCCACCTACTTTTATCTTGAGTCTCACATACCTCGCTCGCGATGGAGATGGAAAATATCTCTTTTTTTGTCGAAACAAATGGTACGAATGCGAATCAGATTTAATGAAATCAAATTAATAAATAATTGAAGACCTGAGAATGTTTATGAATTTTATTTGAATTTTCAAACATGTATTGGATTCCTGCATCTCTGAGGACGATGGGCGAGTTGTGCATCGGAACTTCGATAGGAGATATGTAGGACCTTACCCGGTGTGAGAACCGAGAAATCTTCACTGGCATTGTTCGCCGGAAGAAAACCAGAAATTAAAACCTCTTGTGCATGTAGGTGATGGTTCATCCCCTGCCAAACACCTCTGTAGGTGGCTTGCAGGCAGGGGTGCCGACTTACAAAAAATATTGGGGGGGCCCAAACTGGGGACCTGGCCCCGGTAAATTTTATAAGTAGTGAATTTTAAGTTTTTTATGCATTTTAGAAGAGTCATAAGATCAACATTAGAACCCTGATCACTCGACTCTCGATATCTGGACACTGGGGAAAATCGACAAGCCTGACACATTTTTTCCTCACATCTGTAACGAATTTTTGGGGGGGCTCGGGACCCCTCAGGCCCCATGGAGTCGGCGCCACTGCTTGCAGGGTAATATGTATATCAAGATGTAAGAAAGTCACGTGACACAATTCCACGTTACTATCGAGACGTTCGAGGCATGTTGGGACCGAAGAAGTGACGTCACCCGTTCTCTATTATAGTCCTCAGCACTTGGGTTGTAACCTCACTGCTTTTGTATTGTACTGAAAAGCTGTAATTTTCTAGTAGTAAAAACGGTACTTAATGTACTTATAAAGTTTAATGTAATTTTTTATCAGGTATATTTCGACGTAATGATTTTGTAATCCTTCGAAAATCGTAATTTTTTGTGACTTTTTCGAAGTATTTAATTTTTATCTTAGCAACCAAGGGTGACGTAAGAAAACAATTGCCCACTTGTATTTAAAGATAATGAGATCATATATAATAATCGTTTTCTTGCTCCGTATATCAATGATACGTCGATATCAGCGGGAAGTATGGGGAACAGATATAATTTTTTTCCGTTAAATATATATTCGGAAGGAATTTTAGCAACGAAGCACGTAAAAACGCAAAAATAGAATCATATCAGACAGTAATTATTATAGGCTTCCGTAATCGAGTATCGTTTGACCCTCCGCTGCCCCCGACTGTCTTTTTCTCTTCCGTCACCCCATCCATCCGTTGGCCGCGCGAGGAATCCATTTCCTTTCCTTACCTGCTGCGGTTTACCTTACCTTTATTTTCTCCCCCTCCTCCTACGCCCGGGTGAGAAAGTTTCAACTTCTTTGATCCGCCTCCTCGTGTCGGTATGTTTCAATCGTCTCTCTCTCTCTCCCCCTGGGCGACGCGACGTTCGGTTGTTTTTGTGTGCACCGTTCCGTTTTTCCTCCCTTCATCGTGGTTGGTGGTTGGAGTTTTGAAAGTGATTCCTCAGTAAAAATGACTTAAATGTCATTTTATTGACTTGATGGCTGTTGGAAGAAAAAACTTGAAATTTTTGAGAGATGAGAATCTTCCACATTAGAAAATCGATTCAGGCTTGGCTACGTGGAAATGCTATGTATAACCGTGATACAAATTACCATTTTTAGTTTTTACCATGGATATTTACGCAAATTTTTATGGATCATACGTTGAACACTCTCGTATACGAGAATGACTGATAGTTAGGTTGCGAAGTAGTTTTGTTCGCTACAGTAAAGCACTGTTTTAAATGATTGCACTTTTAAAGCACTGTTTTTTTGCGATGCATGTTTATACAGAGAAGTATTACTTCTATAGGTAGGTAGAAGAGACTCTTCAATAGTTTCCTATATCTCAAGTAGTACGAAAACAGACATGATGACATCATGCAAGGTAAAATTTTCAAACTTTAGATACAGACAAATGTTGAGCAGGATTCACTCTACTTAGTCTGAAAATTTAATGATGATAGCACAAGTTTTAAGCGACTTAGAAGTCAACATAAAGGACAGGTCATGTTAGAGATATGCCATATTAAGCCAGGTTTATATTAACTAAATTGAATTAAGAATTAAATTTAGTCAAAGGAGCACGCTTTTCCTGATGAATATTCATCATAACGATTTTCTAGTGTCATTTTTCTTTTGCCGATTTTCGACTGAAATGTGCTTTTTATTGTCGAAATTCCCACAGATTTCAAAGTATTCGTATTGAAATTATCTGGGTGAGTAGATTAGAAACTGTTCAACATTTTTATTTATGTCAAATATTAATAAAATACATTTAAAAATTTTTCCCATTGCATTGTAATTCTGTTCCGTTATATTGTTTTTGAAATACCGATCTCTAATGTTCATTATGGAAACCACCTGTGATCGTAGTTTGACTACTTAAGTTTAGATTATAAATCGACCTCCGCGGGTATTCACATGGTTCCAGTTGTTTACGCTTCCTTCCCCCGGTATTTTATTTTTATGCTGCACTGTTATTTGAGCGCGCCCTTCGAAGATCGAAGGTTCTGAACAGCTGACAGAGACCCCGGTAGTAGCGTTCGTGCGTGAAGAATCGGTTCTGCCTGGAATGGCTCTCTTGCATCGGATCCGTAAGATTCCATTCCATCCAACTGTTTGCAAACGTCCCGCGAAAAGGTAGGAAAGGGTGACTTTTGGATTCTGCGCATGCGGCGAGGATTGGACCTTCAAATCCGAGTACTCAAGTAATTCCCCGACCATGTTGAAATCGAAGCGGTATGTTTTTATTACGTGTGAAAATTTCGTTCCCGTCTAAAATAGGATACTTGAAGGAGCAGAGATATCGGAATTTTGAATAGAAACATTTTTTGCTATATTTTTTTGTGATTTACAGCTTCAATTAGTAATTTTGGCCTTGATGTTTTTAAAAAAAATTAATTTCATCCGAACGTGGCGTTACAATCCCTCTCAGTGTGGTATCATATGAACTCAGTAGGTTTATCTGTACACCCGTATTAGGGCTCAAATGGCGTCTCATATTTAGCCAAATACGAGGAATGTTTGGTATTTGAATCAGTGATCGCCTACGACGCTTGAGTAACGGCTCACGTCCACGGGAACGGGTCATTTACATCGTGTCATCATTGCTGCCCTGGAGCGTTGAATGAATCATCGAACGATTCATTTGAAGTGTATATATAGGCCTTTCCAAATTGACTCCTTGTAGGTCATTTTCTGAGTCTTTACAAACGACCAGCCGCGGTAGCCTACATAAGAAGCCTATGCCGGCCTCGGTGGCGGCGCGGTAAAGTCCTCGCCTGCCAGACAAGAGGTCGCGGGTTCGAGTCCCGCCTGGTTAGGTTGCCCCTATCATGGTCGTTCGTGCGCGTGTAATTGCTATGTAGCTGAATAATCCCGAAGTAAAAGGCCAATATGTGATGTTTTAAATAGAAAAAATAAAATTAGTATTCGAAGAATGATCGTAGGCTTTCCCGGCGTATAGCATTGTGGAAGGTTACTCGGGATTTCACCGGGTCAGGTTCTCCAACTCCATCTCGGCCGACATTTCGATGGGCGAGTTGTCCATCGTATTCGGGGCATGATGCATCCCTGGAGCGTTGAATGAATCATCGAACGATTCGTTTGAAGTGAAGATATAGGCCTTCCCAAATTGACTCCGTGTAGGTCATTTTCTGAATCTTTACGAACAACTTGCGGTGGCATGATGCAGGGATGCCCTGAAGACGATGGACAACTCGCCCATCGAAACGTCGGCCGAGATGGAGTTGGAGAACCTGACCCGGTGGAAATCCCGTGTAACCTGCCACAAATAAGTATTCATTTGAAGATCCAACAGCTTTCCGAATGTGGTCATTTTCATTCGGAAATACAGAATAAAACCTCTAGCGGACAGCAGTGAAACTGATCTGGCGTTGCAGCCTTCTCTCTCCTTGTAACCTCAGCACCGCTCGTAAACCACACTGACGCCCTCTGTAGACAGGTGCCGAGGCATCGCAGCCGACCCTCCGGGAGGGGGCAGAGGGGGGGCTTTCCGATCCTCCCACCATTGCACCTTGCTCCCAGCCTCCTCTCCGTCCCTCCCCTCCCCCAACCTCACCCCCTGCACCCCCTACTCCCCTCTTCTCCGCAGCGTTCATTCAAGCAGAGGAACGGGCAGGTAAGGTCGTGACGCTGCTTTGTCTCGCTGTTGTTTCTCATCCTTGCTTGCCTACTACCTGCTGGCTCGCTTCCCTGCTCCATCTTTTCCCGTCCGTCTTCCCTTCGGCTTCGTGCACCGTTCTGTCCCCGTGGAAACCGTCTCCACCCTGCATTTCGTAGGTGTTTACTGAAGATTAGGATCTAGAGTCCGGGGAATAACCTATTATGGACCTGTATCTGGAAAGCGCATTTCCTCGCCAACATACAGGGTGTTTCAGATGAATCCGCAAGACTTCATCAGGTGGTAGGGGAGACAATTTTAAGCAATTTTTGTTCATAAACATGGGGTCGCAACTTCTTTGTTACTGAGTCATTGCAACGCAATTTTTTGAAATGCTCTTCGCAGTTACAATGACAGCGGTTTTTCTTGGGTATCCAACCTTTTCGACATTATATTTTATATTCTGGATTTTTAAGGACATTAAGTAATTAAAATTGGACGAAAGTGTGCGGTTATTATTGCCTGAAACAATCTCAAAATGGGTGAGATTGCGCAATTGTATTGTTGGTACTCGCTGAAAGCTCTCGTTTTATTAACCTCAAAGATTAATTTTGGGAGACAAATTTTCGATGGTTTCAATAAGCATCGGAAACATAAACACAATTTTGCAATTAGAATCGGAAAGAATTATCTTGGCAAAAACCGCGTTAAATAGTATGTTTTTTTTTATAACAAACCGTTCCCAGGTGAGGGTCATTTTCAAGAAATTCTTTACTGTCACATCGCTGATCTGTTTTCCTGTTAATACTCGCATTAGAAATAGAAAAATGCTTATATCCTGTGTGATATATGCCACGATGTGGTGGAAGTTATTAATATTAGTCAAATAAGACGTTGCATTATTTCCACTGAATTTGTCGCAGCACGTCGCTTCTCGTTGTTAAATCAACACTATTAACTTGAAGGATGAATTATTACGATACCTCCACTTCATAAACGCTCAACAATCGCCCGCCGAATCAAATCCGCTCATCTAGTATTACATATTATTGTATTATATTATGATAGTATTATATTGTGTATTATAAGGGCTATCTAGATGACCGGATTTGAATCGGTGGGCGATTGTTGAGCGTTCATGCAGTGGAGGTATCGATTACTGATACTGAGTTACTTGTGAATGTTGTTGTAGCAACGAAACGCGTGGTGCTAAAATAAACTCAGTGGGGATGATGCAATGTCTTATTTAACTAATAATAAAGAATGCGTGTTTCAAATGTGATTCACAGCTAGACTTCTAATTTTGTGAAGTCGAATGGCCTTGAATTTCAACCGCTGATTTGTTGCATCCCCTGCGTTGGCAACGGTCCACGACGAAAATCGATGTTAATCCGTGCAATTCCCGCATTCCTACTCCCTCTCTCTCACCTCTCAGTTTATGGTGAGACGTTTCACTCGAACCCCGCTCAGCATTATTAGCACTTGAAAGAAATCCCATCCGTAAGGAATCGGAGAGCGCTCGGCCTCGTCGAGTTTCCGCTTTGCAAAAGTTTACGAACGACTCGTGCGGGTTGTTTTTTTTCTTTCTCTTTTAACCTTCGCCAGCGACTAGTAGTAACTTAGTTTTCGTTTCTCTCACAGTTTTCCGTTACTCAGTTCGTCGGTTTTATTGCCGTCAGAGCATCATCGGCCATCTCGCGCTGGAGTGAGCAGGTGTCTGCGCTGGTAAAAGCCGCCGAGAAGTCCTTACGGTCTTAGTTGCATGCGACGTGGTGTGATGCATTTCTTGACCGCCTCAAGGAGTTAGGGAATCTAGATCTCGTTTGAGAAATGTAAAGCGATGCATCTTCGTTGCTGGCGCATGACTTTCCGGACTTAATCTAGCGGAACTCTCCCTCCGAAAATCTCCTATTCGAAGCCTTAAACAAATGGAAATTAAAAAAAAAATTTAATTCTCAAACCACCGGATACAGCTCTTATTGGCCATTTTACACCAGGGTGTTCAACAAATGTAACAAACGTACACAAACGCCATGCCCTGGACCGGGGAAACCTACCCAGGCGGGACTCGAACCCGCGACCTCTTGCTTGGCAGGCGAGAACGTTACCCCGCCGCCACCGAATACATTGATCACACTTTTCATTGAAGTTCTTAATTCTTTTATTTTTTCGTTCTCGCACCTGGCACATTTCTCAGCTCACTGCTCGTGAAGTCATGCTTTCCTCATTACCGGTGCGTGACGAAGAAATGTAGCCTCAAAGGCATGGAGCGTGCGAGAGAAGCGTGTGCAGTTTATTAAGTAATCTCCAATGAAAGTTTTTTTATTCAAAGGTACTTAGTCTCATTTACCGCATCTGGCGCAGTTTGACCTTTTCCACGTCGGAAATCGTTTGGACTCGTGTGTTGCTGGATAAATATTTCATCAGATCTTAGGCTTCGCTCTTGAGTTGTCATCTCGGTTGGTTGCCGAGGTTAGGTCTCAATTCACCTATCCACCACGTCGAAGACACTGTAACGCATGATGTTTAATTATTGATGTTGATGTTGTTCGGAAGTTGATGAGAGGATAAGGGAGATTGTGGAGTGGAGAAAAAAGTTGTTCTAAGTAGTGAGGCAAAAAGAAACTATGTCTTAAAGAAAATAAGGAGCGTTTTGAACAAAGCAAAAGTTTGACGTTACAGTACTTACTTGTTAACCCATAGTATCGCGCTTTGATCTTGAAGTTTTACTTATCATACAAGATATCACCTATCTTGGCTTGGGATTTTGAAGCCTTTTTAAAGCGCCGTATGTATCTTTTAATTAAGATCTTGACGAGGCATTTTAGGGAAGTATTGGGAACCGTGAAGGAAGAGGATGCGTTGCAACGTGGTGATAAATTTGAATGCTCAAAATTTGGATAAATTTTCTCGTGCATCAAATCATGCCAAAATTACGGAATTTCTGACGGGTAAAGAGACAACCGAGGGGTTACCTAAAATAATACTATATTTAAAAAAAATGTTTTTATCGCGAACTTTAGTGGAAAAAATGGTTGTTTTGACTCTATCATCCTCGTTCCTTTGCATGATCGCAGCCCCCGCCGCCATCGGATTTTGGAGGCCATTTTTAAAAAACTAATCTCCAAAAGTATTCAATTTTAAATTCCGAATAACAATTTAGATAAAGTTGAAATCATGATGAAAGTGTTAGAATATTGCATTTCCACCTGGTTATGAACTATCGTGAAAATTTCAGCCTGATAGCTGCACGGAAAGTGGGTTAAAAATGAGTTGCAAGATTTGACACGGAAAAAATGACAATCAACAAAGCGAGTTTAGAAAAGAGCGTCATAATGTGGAAAACAAAAGAGGAGGAGGTGGTATGGGCCAGCGGTCCTCGCATCTGACGTCACTCCACCTTGCAGCAGCGCTCTCCGAATACCTCCTTCCTCCAACCCTTTTCTCGCGCATTCCCGACTCCCATCACCTGTTATGTGTTTGTTTTCGCGCGCGCTTAACGGTTTGCTTAGTGAAGTGGGGGATGGGGAAGGGATGATCTTCCCATCTTTCTCTCTCTCTCGCCGAGTGTTGTTGGGATGGAACTGAAAAACGCCGGGTGGGGTATAAATCTTCTTCGCGGAAGGAAGCATCATCCACCCTCCACACAATTTCTCCCTTTTCTTCTCCTTGATAGGGGATCGCCACTGTCATATTCCCACCCTTTCTCTCATTCCAAAAGGTCACCAGTTCGAGCACCCTGTTATGGAAGTCGTAATGTTTCCACTTGAACCACCACATGGTTCGTGGGCGATTATTTATTTGCCTATGCATCCTTTTTCCCACCTTCTTCCACTTCCCTCTCTCCTCCATTTCTTTCATTATTTCCTCCGTTATCCATGGATTTTTAGTGCTCCTACTGTCATCGTAGCCAATTGACTTCTCGGCCGCTTTTACTATTCCTGTTTCAATAATATCCAGGCCTTCCTCTACGTACAGTGAATTTTCAATTTCTCGGATGCTATTTTCCGCAAGTTCCTGATATCATCTCCTCATAAGATATCATTCCTCTCTTTCTCCATTTCCTTTTTGATATTTTCATAGGCTCCCGCCCCTCCCGCTTACCCTGGCGGGTATTCCATACCCCCCAGTATTAGTACCCCGCCTAACCTTCATTCCTAGCTGCGCCCCTGCTCCTGTGAGCATTTAATAAATTATTTTTCCCCTTGTCCACTCCGCCACTTTTGTGAAAGTTTTTGTCGCAAGTACGTGGGCGCCGAGGAAAATTGGTCGCGGCTAGGCGATTTATAAATGCAAACTAATTTAATGCCAAGAGGGGCTTGGCACCTGTCTCTGGTTAACATCGCAGAAAAATACGGGGACATGAATTGAAAAACAAACTAGGCATTGAGCAGGAAGGAGAAGGGACACTTCTAATGCCATAATTCCGATGCTCACCTCCTTATTCGTCTTACTTCCTGTTCAGACAACGTTGATTGGTAGCTAGGCGCGTAAATTTTTCTGTGTGCGTTTACACAAACAGCATTACTTATGTATCGCAATGGTACCCCCAAATTTTGTCGTGCAATTAAGAATGAGTACTGCAATTCAAATAAAAAATGCATACGTTTTGATGGTTCCGCATCAAACAAGTGTTTTCTTCGTTTGAAATAATAGAAAATGCTTTATTATTATCTATCCTTGCTAAAAGGCCGTTGAAGGGTAATTGCTCATTTGTTTCTCTGCAACGACAGTTCTCACCATCGTGAAATGGCAAAATTGAAAACTATTAGTTCCACGTGTATGGTTATCGTGTGATATCGATTTTTCCGTTTTGGTTGGATACTCAGAAGCCGAAAATCGGTATTGCTATTATTCAGGCTGAGATCATTTGTGCAAACGATGAGCTCGTGCTACTCTGCGCGTAAGCTTATGAATGAGGACTATTGAAAAAGAAAATTGAGGAAATTTTCGTTTGAATGAGTAATTTTTTAAACATTGGGAATCTTGTACATTCGATACGGATTCATTAAAATAGGTTGGCAGAATTGAATACTTAACACTTGCCGTACTCACCTTAGTACTGTAGATTTGTACTGCTGTGTTGGCCATTTGAAATACTTTTATGTTATTTATTAATGACGAACTGCAGATGCGAGAAGTCGGTGTTTGGTATCCATTAAAGGAATAATGAGTTTAGTTTTTTATTTGTTTATTTAGAGTTAGTACCACTTTGTTACAAAATACTAAAAAAACTACCATTTTTCAAAAGACAGATGGCGTAATATTACGCCCGTATCACGCAAAGTGATAAATAAAGTTAATGGACAGAGATACAACGAGAAAATTGCCCATATAGGTGTTGTGTGTGAATCGAGTATTAGTCTCGTGGTGCTGGAATGTAAATTCCACGCTATCCCATCTCTCTCTCTCTATTTCTCTTTTGAATGCCTCGCCTCTATATTCCCATGGAAACGATCCTCACCTCCAACGAGGAGAGAGGACCGTTCACCGAAAGAACCGTTGGCACGGAAGATCTCGAGTTGAAGCAATTAACCATTCCCCCTCCTCCTCCTGCACGTCCTCAAGATGCATCATCCAACTCGTCGAACCTTCAAACTATTCCTCTTTTCCATTTCGTTTTATTTCGGATATATCGGGCGTCAGGGGGCGGGGACGGAGGAAGGTGCTTTGCCAGGGGGAAAGGAAATTTACTATGGAAAGCTCTTTTTCCCTGTTTGGTTCCGTTGTTCCGTACCCACAGATTACCTACCCTTCCTCCTTGGGATGGTCCAAGCCATTTAAATCCTCCAAAAATAAGACGCATTTTCCTCTCTCGGGATCAACTTTGGAGTGTCGAAATGGTGAAGTCTTAATTTAAATCGTGGTGTGTTGCCGTTAATGTTTCGTAGGTGCTGTTTCAGAACATTTTTTCATTTTATTTTACGAGGAATTATTTCATCGCCAACTTTTTGTCCACAAAAAATGTTCATGAGTAGGTTACGTTAATGCAGCATAGATTTTTAACAAATTTTCCACAGTATTAATACGTATTCACATTGTTTATTATGAAGAATTCTGTCACGTATGTGGTTGAGACTCAAAACATTAAGGTTATGTAAATTACTATTTCGATGGTCATATTAATATCCTCTTTCCATTCGTCTTTGAAGAAGAATTGTTTCAATGATTTACAATAGGATTTTTAAAAGGAGTTTCAAGGATTTTTTAAAGAGATTTTTCTGATTATGAACCTTCCTATGTAACGTACCTTCGCGGAGTCTTACTAGATAAATAATTGAACCTAAAAGAAATAATATCCGTTTGATTTTCATATAAATCCTAAATTCTTTCGATTTACTTTTGTGTTGCGCATTAATGCTGCGGATCTTAAAGCTGGCGTTGAAAATTGAATGCTTTCCCCCCGGTACCTGCTATAATTTTATTTGAGTCGAATTCCTGTTTTTTTATAGATTTTACACTTTACCGCTACATATTAATTTTTTGGCTATCGTATGGAATGCGGAGCTTTACTTGTTGAAAAGAGGGCGAGGGTTTAACCAATACCTAATTGGTTAAGCCCCCCTCTCGTGGGTATTACGTTTGGCAGTCTTCGTCTTTGGTCGCTTTCAAATTCCACGCTAAGTCAACACACTTCGGACCTTTTGTGAAGCCATAGAAGTTCGCGCAGCCTGACTCATCGCCAAAATATAGTGGGCCACGGTCCTCGACCCTCGGAATGACCGATTTTTGCTGGGCAAGCCCTCTTTCTCCTGCCAAATAGAACTGGATACTGTAAGGAGAACTTTGCAAATAATTGTGCCTATTATTTTAAATATATTTTTTAACGAGGATACTATTGGCTTCCTTAAAATATCAATTAAAATAGAACTAGAGATAGTATTGAAAACTTTGAAAAGAATTGCGCCTATTTTTTTGTATTTTCTTTTATGGTGATCCACTTCCTTAAAATCCCTCCACGTCCTTAAAATTTTAATTAATGATCCTTTTGATTGTAGTTACACATTTTTCTCGGTTGATTTGAATACCCGTATCGGATTTCTGACCTGATAAATGTAATGTTTTCATGCAAATAAAGGTGTTGTTGTGGAAGTTAAATTTTAGAAGGTTACAGCTTGCCACATGGGTAAACAGTTAAAAAGCTGTCACCCATAATTCCTTCGGCATTCATTTATAAATTAATACGTTCATCAACGTAGGCTATGCATTAGGTTTACCTTATTAAATGACATTTTAGACACACAATATTATATAAGACTACTTCGGCGTTATATTTGACTTATGTTATTCCTCTTTAAAGAAACAAAACTTGAAGTGAGCTTCTTTTTTTTTAGTTTAAGCGAGAATTCTCGTTATCCTTCTTTAAGGCATGGCTCAGGAAAAACGAATATTCTCGCGATACATACGCAACGTTTTAAGTTGTTCGTGCTGAGTGGTTGAGCCCCGTGTTAAAGAGGAGAAAACATTACGATGGTCCATGCTGCGCTCTTCGACTTAAGATTAAGATTGCGTTTTTTTTTTTGAGATTACGGCGGCGCCGTCCAGGAGTGGGATGGGGACAGCGTTGTATGGGCGTGTTGATATTTTCCTCTCCTGTGTGTGGCGGTCGAAAAGCGATGATTCAGAGAAGAGGGAAGGATTGAGGAAAGCGGGCCGGGCGATGACCCTCATCCCTCATTCCTATGTCCTTCCAGAGGTAAACGGCGGTGACCACTCTTATCTCTCGCTCGACAGCCTTGGTCGGTCATTGTGAGGAGCAGCTATCGGTTGGCTTGTCCAGTGGGGGCGAATGCCGGCATCAAAGTCAACTTCCTTTCTGCTGGATTTTATCTCAGAGTATGTGAATCGCTAATTTTCAATCGAAGTCCTAAGCGCAGAAGCCGAAAATCTCCCTTGTCCACATGTGAATCGCTAAGTGCAGAAAGGCATCATGTCCAAGTGGAACGATTTTTCTTTTGTTTTTCTTTAATTTTTTGCTAGATGCAAGACTCAATGTTTCCTACTGAAAGGAAACATGTCATGCTAATAACAGTGAACGGGCATGTTTCCTTTTAGCAGGAAACGTTGAGTCTTACACCTAGCAACAACTTAAATGAAAAAAAAAGAAAAATCGTCCAACTTGGACATGATGCTTTTTGGCAGTTAGCTATTCATATGTGGACAAGGGCGATTTTCGGCTCCTACGCATTGGACTTAGACTGAAATTTATGAAACTGGAGATCACCTGATCGGCCAGATATGTTTAATTGGCTGACCACGAAGGTTACGATTGTTTGCATGTGGGCTAAGGATTCTTCACGTAAAACTTTAATCTTAAAAATTTCTATGTATTATTCACGTAAGCTTTTATCTTGAAGTTTTAAGTGTATGTAAAATAGACCGCTGTCAGCATTTGGTCTTATCTGATATTTGATTGTTTTACCCTTAAGTTAATTTCTCAGTTGTATTTTTTTTATTTTGAAGTTACGGGAAAGTTCTTCGTTTAAACTTTCGCAGGTACTCGTCATGTTAAATAAAAATTTTCGGGCTTCGTCGCCACGTCAACTTTTGTGCCACCCAAAAATTGACGCGGCGACATAACCCAAAAGTTTTTATTTAACAATACGGGAAAATGTTCCTACTGACGCTTAAAATACGCTGCTTACCCTGAAAATTTAGAGACGAAAGTAGACCTTATTAGCTAGAAATCAATCGTCAAAAAAAGACCAGTCTAGATTTGTCCTCTCAATCGAACTACCGAACAAGCAAGCCAACCGTCGCACAGTGGTCGGAAAGGCCGGTCTGGCTGGACAGAAGTCAAATATTTAAGTTTGGGTAAATTACGTGGAAAGGTACTAAATGAATAGGTAATGAATTGTTGTTTTAGATAGTATACTGTTTTCACGGATTTTTTTCAAACATAATCCACTGTAATCCATAATTACTTCGATTCGGGAGATGTCATGATTTTACAGTGCCGATCACCGACTTTTAGGCGTCAGTATCAATGATACCGGAGCCATAATGACGGAATATTTTTATGAAAATTAGCGGTAAATAGACTTATCTTTATATTTAATCAATACTTTGCACAACACCTATTGTTATTATGAAGAATTTCACTGTTGAAAATGAACTAACCAAAATCGTAATCAACGTACTCTCTGGTCGATTAAAAAAGCCCTGCAGGGCCCCGGTATAATTTTAACACAATATTGTAGGTAATAGTCTTATAAAACGTGCTGTGCAAAAATTTAAGCTTGGGTATATTACGCGGAAATGTACTAAATGAATAGGCACTGGTTAGGTAAAAAAAAGAATTCAATGCGGCACGAACGCGACGCTGCCGGATTGAGTTCTTTTAAGGGTCCTTGGAGGATGTTCAATCAGGTGCACACATTCCGATATGCCAGGACTAATCTCCCTCGATCCGCTTCCCGCATATAATGTATACCCGACACTCTACGCCTTATTCTTATTCTTCCGTCGTAAACTTCATGGTTCCTTGTCGTCCGTCCTATCTGGAAGTCTTTCGGAAGGGATTCACCCTCGCGTTCATGCGTGAAAATCGCTTGTTCTGTCGCTATTACCCCCGAATCGGTCCCGTTGCTTGGTTGGGGGGTGGGGTGGGGGTTGCTTTGAGGGAAGATGACAGGCATCTGAGGTCATTGGCGCCACTGCTGGTTTCTTGGTTCGTCGCAGTGTTGAAGGGACCATTTGGCAAGGAACGCCTGTAAACATTTTTGCGATTGCGTGATGTCGAACGAATATCAACCTCTCTTTGAAGCAAATATCAACTTTTTTGATTGGAATTATGTGACATTTAATTGGTGTGACTCTAAATTTGCGTTTTATTTCGAAAATATCGAAGCCTTATTGAAAATGGCCCATCAACAACGTTTTTAAATGTAAAGATATTCCATTACGTGGTAATTTTTATTTTTTTCCTTACGATATTATCTTTTCGATCGCCATTCTGTGATATTTTATTGGTGTTGACTCTAAATTTGCGCATTTTTGTCGAAAATATCGAAGACTTACTGAAAATGGCCCTTCAAAAACGTTTCTAAAAGTGTAGGTATTTCACTACGCGGTATATATCATTTTATAAATTGGCGCTGCCTTTGGAGCCTTAGACTTATGCGTAAAAGGTAAACAGCTTTCTTTTTTTCTATTATTTATGATACGTATACACCCCATGTTACCCGATTTGGTGATCCTCATGCTATTCCAAAGAGTAAATTATCCTGTAGACTTTCACTGATTAGTATGTTTTACATTTTCAAATCAAATCTTCTAAATCTGACTTCAACACTCTAAGAGTTGTAGTGAACCCTCCATTCCTAGAGTTCAACACAGGGTTTCTTGCTTTGTGGTTTTTTTAAAAGGCTATCCCTTTAGCTGTTACTTGCGGTTTTTGTGGCGTTCCTCTTTCAGAAACTCTATCTACCTGTTGCGATGTCGTAACATATTTATCTCTGGTGCTGGGAAATATGGTGGCTGAAAAGATCTGCATCCGTACAGCGTTCCACTGAGCAATTGAAGTGCACGGTTCTTGTCTTCATCACCTCTCTCTGCCTTGAGAAGAAATGCCGCATTTGTAAATTTTCAGTCGCTGATGCGCTTTCCTTTGATCATACTTATTACCCGCAACGCAAGAAACGTCGCGATAAAAAATAATAGTTTACTGCTTTTGAGGGGGATCAAGGAAACGCCGTAAAATATTCGATTTTTTTGCGGTTTTAGACGAAGCATACTGGGATTGTCGTACTTTTGCTACTCAGAATCCTGCGCTCCTGCTGAAATAACCAGCAAAGGTGTTTATTTCCACGGTGGTAATCGATTCGAAAATTCTCTGTCCTCCCATTTCTTTTTACTACATCTTTTCAGTAATGCCCACAATCGTTATTTCTGTGTGATTAATAATGAAATGGATTTTAATATTTTTCCTCCTTCAGGTTAATTTCTATGTCTTGATGCCGTGCTATATCTGTCGTTAAGTTATTAAATTTGTTTCCTTGTACTGAATCCTATCTTGCGTGTACTGCTGCCTATTTCTTCACCGTCAAAGGGCTGAGGGAGATATTCTATCAAAATCCACCTTCGTTCCACTACCACTTTTTTTTGCAGCTTACATCTTCATTACGCCGATTGTCTTAATTTTTTCACTTCTTTCTTTTTTGTTCGGGCCAGAATCATTAAGGAGCTTGATGGATTTAAGGAAATGATGTCTCCAATTTTCTCGCATTCTCCTCGTTGTTGCTCCTCACGCTTTGAATTCCAATTCCTCTTGATGATTCACATTCACGTAAATGAACCTATTCACAACGATGGTTGTGCTCGGAATTCAGTGTATCTGATTGTTTTTGCTTATTATGAGCTTTCATCGGACGGCCAGAATCTTGAAATAGAAAGTTCTTTATTGCTCTTGGACTTCGGCGTCAAAAAAAAAAAAAAAAAAAAAAATGATTTATGGCAGTAGCTCAAAGAATAGTTTGTATAATTCGTATAAAAAGCGGTTACATAAAATATGAAATACATCCACCCATTAAATGAACAATTATAAAATTTTAAACAATTATTCATCTTGGTTATAAAGATAAGTTTAGATTGGTTTAAAATATAAATTTAGCATTAACCTAATGTATATGATTGGGCCCCTTTGATTATTATTTTTTATTTGTTTCAATATTATACCGTTACTTGTAATTTTAGCGCTAATATCAAAAACCGATTTGTTTTCATGGTGTTGATGTTGCTCTGTATTTGGGTTATTTTAGAATTAATAGCTATCAATTGTTATGCTTTAACCTCCGTGGTACGATTCCTTACGACGAAAACTTGACTCGGAGACGGACATGTATCGACGCTTATCTTCTTCGCGGTTAATTGAGTTTGTGTGTTTGTGTACATGATGGGCTAAGCTTAGCGTATTTTGCATCCCCTATTCAATCAGACGGAAAACGAATCTCTCATCGAAATTATTCCCGTCATCTACTTTTCTCCACCGTTGATAAGGTTTAACACGCCCATTTCTCATCTCTCCCTTTAGCACTCGAGATGCCTTCTGCATAAAAAGAGGACAGTACTGCTGCGCTGAAATTAATTCTCTTTCTACGACTCGAGTTAGCTGATTACGGCTCATGTTCCGTTTTTTTCCTGCCCGCCCATTGCGATTATTCAAATTTTCAAATCGGTTTTATAGATCGAAATAATTGTGTCCACAGCCCTGAGGAGTGGCTGTAAATCACGTATTTAAAGACGTCCTCGATTCTCCGTTTGGATTAATTTTGTTTTCGTTGGCGAACCCGCACCAATTTACCCTCTGTCAAACCCTGTACACTTCTCGTGAATGAGAGATTAACTCCTTGTCCCACAACACGCCCTCCCCATCTGTCCGCTCTCCTCTCCTCTCTAAGCGGTCTTCCTCCTTGGACCTTTTCGTCCTTTTTTACTTTCTCCCCTCGTCTCTCCACCAAATTTACCGCTCACCGTTTACTCTCCTTCTCTTCATATCTGAATTAGGATAGGAACGAGTGATTTTGTTTACTTCCGCGCTGCGGTGAAGATTAAAAAAAGCCGCAACCACTATAGGCCACGACATTTCTAGGCTGTTATAATAAGCACATCAACTGAGTGATGAAATTTTCACGCTCCACTGGTCATTTTTGGACCTATAACCTTTATTTTTTAATGTAATGTCAGACTGTAGCGCCAGTTTTTGCGTAGTGAAGATTTCAAGGTTCGAAATTACTTCATCCGTCGATTCTCCGCATGTAATCCTGTCGTACCCTTAAGTCACGTGAGTTACCCCTTAGGCGTTTAAGTCGTAGTATTGAGTTTATTTTAGTGCGGCTTTCATTTACCTCAGGGTTAGGATTAAATTTCGAATATATGATTGTAAACTATGCTTATGCTGTGTTCTACGACATTTTTCCTGTTTCTTTTTTGTCAAATGGGTGCTTCAAGTACAATTTAAGCACTCTTTGGGAGAGGAAGAAACGAGTTAAGTTATTTTTGGGGTTCGGAAAATCCTTGTTTATGCATACAGGAGAGGGATAAGTAAAAAAAAGGCCTAAAAGGTGCTTATGTAATACTTGAACGCTACAGAAATTCAAGATTATTTACCAGAAACAGGTATATTCTGAATTTTCTATTCACTCGCAGTCCTTTAATATCAAGGTTTTTTTTTAAGAATAGAAGTCACCCCAGATCCACCTCGAACTTTGAAGTTATTGCTTGGAGGTGTTTGAAGGGTTCACCCAGGATTCGAACCTGCGATGCCTGGGCCAATCGCCAAAAACTGGGCCATCACTCTTGACCAGTGGCGTAGCGAGGGGGGAGGGGGCATGGGGGCACGTGCCACCCCCCAAATAATTTAATTTAGTGGAAAAATATTAAGCTAAAAAAAATCAATTTATTCTACTCCACCAACACGTTTTATCAAAAAAGCTTCCCAAAGACCCATCAATGGCGTAATTTTAAATGCCAAAATAGCATAAAATGTGATTTCTAGAGATAAAAATGTTCACATTTTCCCCAGAGAGGGTTCCACCCTTCTGACCCCCCCACCCCAACATATCGTCCCAGTTTACTCCCCTGCTGTTGGCCACCACGCTCACCTACCAATGTTTTTTTTTGTGATGGTTTAACTTTGACGTGGTATCCTGTCTTGCTTTCAGTGGTGAAGACATCATCGTTGTATGCTTTTGGATGCGCCATTTCTCTTAATAGAGTTCTCGTGTCGTTCCTCTGTCCCTCTTTCATTCTCCCTCCTCCGCCATCTAGCGGCAGTGAGCACCCTTCTTCTTCGTCTTCCCCATTGCCCTCCGAAGATCCGGACTGGCCCACCGCATTCCCACCCTCCCATTTGCCCTGCATTCCACCGCCTCTCCCGTATTCCTCCCGCCGACACATCGTGTTATTATAATTCTCTTCTCCCGCTCGCTACTCATCATCCCACCCACAACACTTCACTCTTCCTCCCCTTACCCATCTCTTTAACTCCTCATGCAATTGAGAACGATGGAATGAAATCCTAGGTTCCAAGCGTGATGGAGTGGACTTTTTCCATATTTAAACAAACACTTGCAATTTTTCCACGATTATAAAACTTCTTACGACCTCGGTTCGATGTTACTACAACATCTTCAAGGTACAAATGGTGTGTAGTGCATTCGATGTGTTTGGCATTTCACACTCACTTTGAGACAAATTTTCGCTTGTACTGACAGTGTTACTTTTACTTATAGTGTTACGAATTAAAAATGCGAATATCCGAGCGTGATGGAGTGGACTTTTTCCATATTGAAATAAACGCTTCCACGTGCGCCGAGTGTTACTACACATCTAGAGACCGACTTATTAGCCCTTTATTGTTATATCCGTGGCCAGAACCATTGGTAAATGACTTTGGCTTATTTTTAGAGCCATGGAAGATGTTCACCTGTCTCCGCATGGCCCTTCTACCTTCACGCACCTGTAAGAAAGCGGCGTGGCATTCATTGGAGGAGGGAGGGAGTAGGCGGGCAGAAGTTGGACGTATTGAAGGACGTGCTGTGGAGCCGCCCCTATTGGGTACGCACAATCTTTCCGGCGATCCTTTTTCTCCTTGCCTTCCTTTTGTGTGCGTGCGTTATCCCTCTTCATCCGTCTGGGCTGTGTTGAGAGGGTTCGAAAAGAAAGAAGGGGTTCCCGCTCGGAGGTGTTTTGTAACGGGGTGGGGGTCTTGATGGAGTAATCGGTGTTGAGATGGTCATTGGGTTGTGCACGGGTTTGAGTCGTCCTTTCTCTTCTGTCGACAGTGGGTACCGCCCGCCTTTCTACTCTCTTTTGACTTTTGCTCTGGTAATTGTATCGTGTCGAGAGGAGTATTCGTTCTTGTTCCTCGGGGTTCTGTGCTGTGGAAGTGGGTCAAGAGGAATCCTAGGGGAATTTTCTTTGAAGCATACCCTAAATTTGCCCGAATGGATTCCGTGCCAACGCTACCGCATCTCTTGGGGTTTCGTGTCATAAATGTCGAAGGTCTTTGACCTTCGTGTTAATACTCTCTGTACACTGAGGTAGTGAGGAGTTTCGTTGACAGAAATAGTTGGTCCTTCAACTTTTTTTCGCCATTATTTTCTCTTTTCCTTAAATTCTCATAGTATGCAGTGGCGGAATTATTGGGGGGAGCTAAGTAAGGTGGCTATAGCCTTTCCTTAGGTATCCAATTCACACTGGAAAGAATGGCGATTTTTTCCGACCCCCACTACTGCTGGAATTTTAATTCCCCCTTGTTGCTATCACTATTTCAAAAAGAGACTGATACGAGTATATAAGTGACTTTTTGAAAATAATGTGCCGTGAAATCCCCATTTTACATAAATGAAAAGTTTTGGAGAAGACTTCCTCGATTGAAAATTTTTGCTGGATAGGGGTTGCTTGTTTTAAGTTTTCCCAAGAAACGAAGCAGGTTATCTCTAAAATCATATATCGTAACTATCGTAGAGGGTGGAATGAGAAAAAAAATCTGATTTTTACCTTGACTATTGCTAAGAATTTAGGCGTGAGATGTAAAAAGTCTTGTCGTGGTCTCGTCCTAGCAAGGCCGTACTGTTATTATCATAATGACTCCATGACGGCGTGTCTGCCAAGGTAGACGCTTCACGGCTTCCCAGACGAATCTTATGCCCTTATTCTCTCACCCTCATCCGTGTTGAGTTGACAGGTTACACTTATTTTCCACCGCGCTTTGCTTTTACACAATAAAAAATACTATTACTCTTACGAATAGGATTCGTTCATCTATATAGGTCATCGTTTTTTGTGTACTCAACGTTTGGAAGAACCCGATAGAAACGTTTGGAGTGGCATGCTTTCGTCTCACCAAGTTGTTGTGAAGTACGTCTCTCTCGCTTCGTCGTAATGTGCCAGTCATCTGACATATTGTTTGCTTTCTTAGAACGAGTGGTTTACCCTCTTGAACGGCTGTCAGAGATTTCCTTCATGACGACCCTATTCGACCGACTCTAAAGTATCGTTTACTGCTTGTAGTCGTGTTTTTCGTGGATAACCCTTGCTGAGGACGAATGCTCGGTGAACAACATGAATTTAGAATGGAAATGGTTAAGTCCGCAATTTAGATTGACATTGTTTGGGTATCTACTGATGTTGATTGAAAGGAAAAACACGGTGATGATTTTATCTTGTCTGCTCGACCGGATGAGCTTGACGAATAAAAAGGCTTTGCCCACCACTTTCGGTATCGTCTCATCGCCATGGTGGTAATAGTGGTATTTTTTTACCGTCCTGATGCACCCAAATGACCCAGGTCAAAAGCCTAATATTTCTCATCCAGTGTAAGAGTAAATGATATTCTTAATGCACTTCTAAACAAAATATTCCCGTACAAAGATGCAATTGTTAATAAAGATAACGTTTAATACCAAGTCTTGAGTGCAATAAAAACAAAGATTTACTTGATCTCTGCATTTCTTCAGGGTTTCCTTCCGCGTCGGCTTGTTTGTGGACAACAGTTTCGCTGGAACACCTTCGACCTGAAGACGCTGGTAGGATAGCCAGCGAAACTATTGTCCACAAACAAGCTGACGCGGAAGGAAACCCTGAAGAAATGTAGAGATCAAATCATCGCCGCGGAAACCTACGTTCTAAAACATTTACTTGTTTCCTTGAAGCCGCAGTTTTACGAGTTCTTCTATGTTTGTAAGTTAAGAAAGTCGTTGAATTTAAGATTTTATTGATTTTTTTGCGATCGTTTCTACAGTTTATTTTACGAAATTTTCCTCATTTAATTGATTGGAGTGAGGTGTAGGATATGCGAAAGAATTTTACTGTTGCATGACCACTCATATGCAATATAGGTCCATGCATCGCTCTATCGGAATTTATTCGTACCTGAAACAGGTCGTTCGGCCTGCATTCGGCCTCTTGCTCATTAACGGTTCGGTCTTGAGGAACGAGCGAACGATCTCTCGTATTCCAATCTTCCGATATCAGAGATCCTTCCGTTCCCACCTGTTTCTGTATAGTCATCCATATCCCCCGTAGGTAATCCTCACAAGCCGAGGAAAGTCACGATACTTCATGCACCCTCATTACTCAGCCACCCTGGTTGGTGGAACTACACACTTTACTTTTCTCCTATACCTTCGCATTCCGCTACCCATCAAATATTAAGGTTTTCGGCTTCACCTGACACAGGAATCGAACATCTAGCCTTCATGCCTTGTCATACTCTGTATCAACGTTATAGGCGTATTTTTTTCAAAATCCAAAATACTCTTGATCGCATCGTGAGGACAGCCCATTAAAAGTCAGATTTGGCTCATAATTTTCTGCTGTGGGTGTTCAAATCGGCAAACGACTCTTCATCTGTTTGCGTAATAGTTATCAACGCTTTTTTATTGTCTTTAATGTTTAAAAAATCCAACAAGATCTCCATGTCATGGTGATTTGCCATGAAACAGCTTGGAGAATGTATTGTTTTGATTTATAGGGGCATCCAGCAGTATTCCCTTCATTCAAGCTTATTCTAAGTTAGAATAATTTGATTTCATTTCTTTCTACGATGTGACGATACATGGGCTGTGCTTAAACTTATTAAGTGACTTCAAAAAGTAAATTATTCATTTTTATCAGAGATTCACCGTTTCGCAAGGGTTTTGGATTTATGAGTGTATAAGAATCATGAAGTGTGCCATGTATAAATATAAGTTCTGGAATAATTTTGGCCATTCTCCTTTCTCGGAATAGATTTGCGTATTCAGAATTTAGGGTGCCGATGGCTTTTGGCTGGTTTAATTTCCCTCTCGATTTCTCTGCTGACCCCCTTAACTTGATTCTGTATTGAGATTGAAAAACTCTTCGAGTGGCCATTTTTAGCAGCATCCATTTCACTTTTCAGTGTTGTTATTACAGCTTGTGAAGTAATGAATCCTTTTTATGTACGGTTAATTTAAATTACTGTTACCTTCTTAAACGAAAATGTGTACATCATTATATTAGCTTCAAGTGCACTTACTTGTTTTTGCTCTTTGGATGTTACCTTCATATAATTCACCTGTAATTGTCGTGCTTACTTTTTCTTCGTCTATGTCGTATGCGGAGTTTATTATGCTTTCGATTAGTTCTTGGCGTTGTGTATTTTTTATCGCTTTCATTGTGCTTCATCGCTATAATAACGGTCCCTTAAAATTATCTCCGCCTGTTCCCTCATTCAAGATTAATTCATCTGAACTTTTTCATCGGTTTTTATTTCCTTTTGCGGTCTTTTAATTGTCTTTTTTGTCTCAATTTATGTCTTGTCTAAGTGTGTATATATTCGTAGTGTATATATTTTTGTGCAATTTCCAATTAATGTAAAAACATGCCTTTTATCTTTTTCTTACGTAATTGTAAGTGCTACCACATCATAATTATTTATAAAATGTAGTTTACTCTATTAAATATTATCCTATAACAATGATATTAGATTGGTATTGCTATCAGGTATTTGTATATACGTAGCTTTATGTTTTTCTCATCCACATTATTAATAAGTGGAAAAATGTTTATTTTTGTTTCCATTTTGATCTCATTTAAGTGTGTAATGACGTGGCAATCAATTAAAGAATATGCATATATATTTATAGCATTAGATGTTGTTGTTCTTGCTCCGAAAGAATTGGTGGCAGAATATCATAATATTTAATCATTTTCTCTCGCGTAATTGAGTGTGTTATTCATGTTAACTTACTTACCTTTTCTCACTGTGCATGATTTCTAATTCCATTCTTCTTTTTTTTGCAGGTATGGCTGACTGTTTTGTCCTATCCGGTAGCGTAAGGTAAAAAAAGCACTCCGTGTTCGTGCACGATTAAAGTGTCTTAATGGTTTTGAAGTTGCATGGAAGTTTCAAATACCTTTCGGTGTTATCTACAGAAAAGTCTCTGAAGCTTTTTGTTGTTTCACTGCCGAGTTCTCGGACGTAAGGAGATGCGTGGGACCGATCGAAGCAGCAGCGCTTTAGAATTGCAAATGAATTTCGAATATTTACCGTACATGCCGCGGGATGCAGAGGCATCGGGGAATAAATCTGTGGAACGGTATGCGAGGGAGTAAGACAATTCGTCTTTGTCAACCCACTGAACTATATTCTTTCCTTTTTAACCCCCCCCCCCCATCCTCCTTTCTTTTTTACGCCCCTCCGCCTGCATACATTTACCTCCCTTGCTTTGTCGTCGTCTCCCAGTCCGCACGGGCAATGTTTTTCTTTTTTTTTTTGCAGACAACGGTGAGACGTCAGCACCATAAATTCCTCCTCCGCTCCCACACCCATTTATATCCCTATACGTTTGGAGAAAAAAAAGTACGACTCATTGGCGTGGCCTCCCCTACGCCTGTCCCTCCTCCTCCTCCTGTTCCTCCGCACCGGCTCATCTCTTGGGAGGCTGTAGAAGGATCTCCCTCTCACACACATGTTCGCCCAACATCCTCTCTCCTCTGCCCTTCTCCTTGTGTCCGGAACGATTTCGCCGGTCGGTTAAGTTAACGGGAAAGAGGTGCTGGTATCTCCTCCTATACTACTACAACACGCACTCTAAACACGGAGGAGAGTGAGTGAGCGAGTGGATGGGGTGCGATTGGGTCCCGTCCTTTTCATCCTTCCGTTCACCCACCCACCACCGCACCGGTCGGGGTGGTGGCGGCAGCGGGAGACCAACCGAGAGAGATAGGAAGGAGGAGAGAGACGCAGGTCGCAGCAGGTGGATGGATGCTGGGTCTCCCCCGTTGCGGTTGTGCGTGCGTGCATTTATAAACGGTCCAGTCACCCGTTTTGAATCGTCTCCCTCTGCGCTTCTTGCCGGTTGCATTTTTGTCATTCTCTAACGGTCACTTTGAATCTATCTCTCTTGATTCCTGCGAAGGTTCCCGCGGGAATGTTCGTGATGACTGCAGTTTTTCGAGTGCTCCGGCCGAGGGCTGAAAACTGCACTCATCACTGTCTCTCTGATGGAGAATGAAGCGGGGTACTGACGATGTAACTAAGCTATGACAATCGGGTCGAGCCTATTAAATTCATAAAACGTCACGAAGACTTTTTTATTTTCGGTCAGGGATACGTTTTCACTTTCTGAAGCCGTAAGTGATGTTTTATTATTATGTATAGTTCTGTGCTATTGGGTATTCTACGTCATATCTATTTAAAAATTTCGCTAGTTTTGGAAATTGCATTTTATGTTTCGACGGAATTCGTCTGAGCAGGGGGACGCTTTCTTCTACTTTCCCTCCGCAGTATGCGAAATACCTCTTTATTTAGAGACTGTGATGGGGTTTGCGGAATAGCTCTCTTGCTGAGGAGCTGGTTTTAATTATTTTTATGTAGGAATGTAGATCCATTTGAGTTATATGCGGTGGTTAAGTGCAGTGCGTCAACGAGAAGTTGAGAAATCAAGAACTGGATTCTCTCAGTGAAGTTATTGCCGGCATTTGATTTTCTGTATGTCCTTTTTAGTAGTCCTATTCATACTGACCTCTATTGAGGAGGCATAAGTATTTCAGATGTGGTTCGTTTCTAATAATAAAAAAGGGGCGTTATAGCTCTTTTTGGGTTGAACGCGAGCCTGAAGTCGCAGGTGTTGCCCTCTGAGATCCGCTGCTAGTATCGTTGAGGAGCGATTTTTCGATTTTTATAACTTTGCATGGGATCTTAGGTGATCTATGGAAAGGAAGTGGTGCTCAAACGATTGACGTGTTTCAGGCGCCAATGGGTTTCTTCTAAATGAAAAATAGGCACCCTTTCCCATCAGACAGAATTATCCAACTCCTTTCTTTCTTGTAATTTGTTTTTAAATTAAATATTTCAAATATCTGAGGACAACCCTTATGAATATTAGAATGAAGTGTATATTCAAGATGATGAAGCTATAGACGAGGCTTGCTTTGAATTCTCCTTGGTAAATCCATCTGAAATGATCAATCATATGTTTAAAAATGTCTTTATTTCCAATTTATTCGTATGGACCCGGTGGCGTAAAAGTGATCCCGAGCGTTGGAAAAGCCATTGTGTTAAATGTAAAGGAACGTGAATAAGTTAGTGGTATACCAGCGTACAATCACCGTGGACTTGGAGATCGTACTGTTTTCAGAAGGAAATATACCTCACTAGCAACGTTTAACGTTACCGAAATTCAAACCCCGATCTCATATTCGCCGTTCACTTTTGATGGCCATTTACCCCGCCAGACGATCCGTGCAGCGACCACAGCGGGAAGTGAATTTCCCATACGATATACGCAATATATGGTGTAAGTTGAGAGGGTGGTGGAATTCGAGAGAATTCCACATGTGAAGTGCCGCCGTAAACAGATCGTCTTTATGCATGCTCATGTGCGCGCCCCTCTCTCTTTCCGTCTCCGCGTTCCTCTTGTTAGCTGCTCCCCGCACGCACACGCAATGGCCCGCCGGCGTTTAGCGGCGTCGACCGGGCTTGGGGAGTGGCGGCAGCGGCGGGACCCGATAGCGGGAGTCTTCAGCGGTGGCGGTCCGGGAGGTAGGGGAGGGAGGGAGTTGGGAGACTTCAACGCACGTCAGTCCGGGCGGAGGTTGAGGGGAGACTTCAACGCGCGGTCCGGTCGAGTTCTTTGCTTTTTTTCGAATTCCCGTCGACAACGGCGGTCCGCGCATACATTACGGCGGCGACGAGTGCCACCGACGACTACTTACACCCCTTTTCACCCTCCCCCCACCCGTTTTCGATCTCTGTAGGTTAGCAGGTAGGGCCTTCCCTTCGATGCCGGGCGGACCGTTAGGCATCGCCGGTCCACCACCCGGCACGGACAACCCCCGTTTCCCACCCTCCCCCTCAGTGTCTTCTCCCGCCCCGGACATCCTTTGCTGCGTCCCATGACCTCTCCTCTTTCATCTTCCCTGCCTCCCTTCTAATTTTTTTTGGTCCCAAGAGCACCCCCGCACCTCTCCTCCCTTTCGACCGACTACGCCCACCACAAGCGGTGGAATCCTGTTTCGCTATCATCGATCGCCCGTTCGCGTTTCTCTTTCTTTTGTTTCGACGCTTCATCGCCTTGAGTTCGGTATCCGTTAGTGCATACGTTGCCATCGCTTCTCTAGTTTTACTAGACTGGGTTAGGGTCGCTGTTTTCCTGTTTTCATCGTTATTTGCGGAAGATTTTTCTGTGGTAGGATGTCCAAATTTCGGCTAGATTAGGACCGGATTAATATTTTTTATTTTCAATTTCACTGGATTTTTGAACCTTTTATCTGTCGGTGGGAATAACATCCTTGTTTAAAAAATAAAACTTGTTTTTCGGCATTATTTTACAATATTTTTGGTGAAGTGGAATGCTTTAATATTTCTATCTTTGACAAGGTCGCTGGATATTATTAGAAAGAAAGATCGATTTTGAATTCCATTAAAAATATCTGAAGGGGCGGAAGTTTTCAGTATTAGAAAAGTATTCAGAGTAGGTGGCTGTCGTTTTTTTTCAAGCATGAAATTCAGATAATCAGCAATCAGTGGTGTTTTCTTATATGAGTATTGCCGATTAGGGGTCGTCAGACATTTATTCTATTCCTATCAATTTCTCATTATGTTGTTAAGTATCTGTTAACCACAGATAGTTGCGTGAATGCCTGAAATGATTTATTAATTTATTTTTTTATATTAATGAAAGAGAGTAGGTCTTATTATGAAATGAAGAGGGAAGCCCTTAAAGAGAGAGAATACTGTCATAATACTGCTTAAATACTTCATGCAAACCTACCTTAATTTGTAGAATACTTAAATTGATGTATGGAAATGTACATAATCCTGTATTAGTAACGTAGTTCCATGAGATTACCTTTATTTTTGCAATTATTTTTTACATTTTTTAAATAGGTATATGCGTTCTAACTTAAAAAATCGCCTTAAATTTACTAAGAAAGTGACTTTGGGTTTTATTATAAGTCATGTGACATCCTGTGTAGTCATCGCTGTGGATGCAAATACTTGCCGTGCAAACTCACCCGGAAAGAATGGTACGAGTCTTACCAGACTATTTTGCTTATTTATGTTTTCTTTAATGCCATCTTTTTTGGGATTTTCCTTTGCTTCTTTCTCGGAAAAAATAAGGATGACATGACAATACTGTTACCTCTGCTGAGAGTTTCCGCCTCTCCACCTGATTCCGCGTCCTCCTGAGGTGGCTTTGCTGTTCGACCTGCAGTCTTCTTTG
Organism: Ischnura elegans; assembly: GCF_921293095.1. NCBI lineage: Eukaryota > Metazoa > Arthropoda > Insecta > Odonata > Coenagrionidae > Ischnura > Ischnura elegans. Next base: position 107,475,892 of record NC_060248.1, read on the forward strand.
CCTTTTGACCTTCCCCTCCTCCCTCTTTCCCGAATTCTTCGTTACGTCGCTCCGGCTCCTCTCTCTCTCCCTCACTCTCTACTCTCTATCTCCCTCCCTCTCTCTCTTCGCCTTTTTCCCCGGCGTCGGTCGCCGTAAAAACCGTTGTTTCTAGCATCGCCGTGCCTTCCGGTTGAGGAGGGCGAAATGTTTCCCCAATGTGGACTTGTCCGCCGCGAGGCACATCTAACGCTACGGTGAAATTATCGGGGAGAGAGTGGGGGATGGGTTGGTTTGCAACGAGCTCCAGAGTTTCACGAAGGAAGCAAGGGATGCGGGTTCATTGGTGCCCCGAGTGATTTATCTGAGGATCGTCATTTCTATCCGCATGCGACGGAGTCGTCGAGGGAGTTTTCTCGGTGTCTACCATGAAAGAACTGTAGCATACGACCATATTTTTCGAATGTCCATATTTTTCGAATTTTCTGTTTTCTTTCGGAACACTCCTTCAATTTGTGCTTATTGGTGTAAAAACATATTTTTTTAAATTTCATTGCAACTGAATAACGGGAATTGCCGTAATGCACTCAAAGTTGAGAACTTTTGGCTGTTTCTGGGACATAAATGGCGATATGAAGGCTCTGGTGTTTTTCAACTTATTTTTCTCTGGTGACCGACAGTGTAAATCCCTAAGGAGAAAAGTATTAAGGTTAACAAGTAACCTATTCGTTTTATAATTTGTTGCATTAAGTTGCCCTCTACACTTTGTTTTATATATGGAAGCGATTTTCCCTCTATTGGATAGTAAATATAATTGAAATGGCAAAAAATACTTGAGCGGAAAAATACTTTAAAGTGCATTTTTTAAACGTTAAAAAGTCCAACCTACATGGTTTGAACGCCTGTTATGCCAATTTATCGATTAGTGTCTTGAAGAATTTGTGTGTTCTCGAAAGAATTGAAGACACTGAATGCCGCTCTATGTATTTTCTGTGGGTAGCAAGAAATTTATTTGACTAGAAGCGGCTTTATTAGTTCTAATAACTTGAACTCATCTGGTATAAAATTAAATTACGTAGTCTTAAAGTCCGAAGCGATCATCATGTTGTCACTTTCGAGGTTGAAGTTGTCATTGAGCAGAATCTGCAATATTGACGAATGCGTTTGTATTAGTCCATTTACGCAAAATATTCACTCAATTCCGTGGAACGACTTGCTGTCACAATGGTATTATATTTAATAAATTCTAATCAAACCTTCGATACTATTCGTATATAGAGCATTAGATGTCCTCGTTTATGTGAACGTATTCCCAGTTCTGTGGCAGTATCTCATTCTAAGGGAATCTTTAAAGGTTATCGCTGTTGAGCCCATGGGAGAGTCGAAGCGATTATGGCATCCTCATATCTGAGGTTGATTTAATCTTTCAGTTGACTCTGAAATATTGACGAATGCGTTGGAATTAGTCCATCCACGTAAAATCCTTCCATTTTTCCATGGAATCCCCTCATACCATTACAATTCTATAGAAAATTCATTTTATCAGTTTTTATTAATCCTGCGATATCATAATTAAATAGAGAATTAGATGTCTTCGTTTATGTGCATATTTTTCTATGTTATCTTGCTGTATGTCATTCTAAGGGAACAGCTCTAAAGAGTGTCGCTGTCGAGCCCACGGGAGAATGACTGAACTTGCTTATAGCTGCGAGGATGTTTCGCGGTCATTTCGCGAATCGTCTTCGCTTTCCCACCAAACCGTTCTTCGCTTTCCCGTTGAAGGATTCCGCCCATTATCGAGCGTCGCTCAGGAGGTGTGGGCCCCGCGGCTCCCTTGAACTTGAACTCGATAAGTTTCGCGCCAAGGTGAAGATCGCACGAAATTCTTTTCTTCTTCCTTCTCCTGGACCCGTGTTGGAGCGGATGCATGTATGTTTGTGTTTTGCTTGTTTTACAGAACTTAATGGGCAAAGTATCTCATGCAGGATGTTCTTTCGCTGCTTCCTGCGTGGAATGATCACATGTCAGCAAATATTTCGTAAATATGTGGCACAAAAACAATGGTATGAATCACCTTTTTTACATTCCTTCGATATTTAAATTTAAATAGTTTATTTTTGGGCATAGTGAATGATTTATTTTTGCCAGTAGTGTAAAGAATCAATTTTAATTTCAAAATGAAAATTCTCCAGAAATAAAAATTCTTCAGTTTCGAAGTATTATATTTATGTGTTGTAATGATTATTGGTATTATTTGCTTAGTTTTATTGCGATTGGCATTGTTAATCCTTGGAGGGACTTTGTGGTCACTGAGATCTTGTTTCTAGTTCATACTTTTTTTCTGGCATGTCGTCGGTATTTATCGTCAGCTTTGATCAAGGACTCATAAGTATTCTGTTGAAGCCTTGATAGATTGTTTATCAAATTTAATGATATTTTAAAATCAGAGATCTACATGTTTATTGATGCAGTTCTTTCTCATTCCTGTACATATGAAACTATAAATTTTAAATAAGCAAAAGTCCATTTGGCCGCAATTTGGGATGATCAATTATCATGTATATTTTTGGGTCTTTTTGAGCTGTAGCTGTATTTTTTCATGAATGGATATTGCGCAGAGTAACATATCCATTCATGGCGAAAATGTCAGGTGAAGATGCCTTTTTGTAGCTCTGACGGAATATAGAAAAAGTGGTAGGTTTCAGAACTTGCTGAATGGTCCTGTGCAGTTCTCGAATCCACGGTCTCATACAGCCTCGATCCTCACTATCCCGAGATGCCGCCCCACCTATGTAATTTTCCTATCGTTTTGACGGCCGTAAAATTATACTACGTCGGTTGTATACGTCCCCCTTTCCTTTTATCTCCGAAGTAGTGTTGGATTTCGATTGAAATCCGTAGTAGAGTTTTAATAGTCTAACTCTTGATTGAAACGTTTGATCTAACAGATCAATATATGGGCCTATGATAATGCCATATTACCCATGTGAAAGACTTCTCTTGAAGGCGGTACAATTGGAAAAGCACGCCCTCGATCACCAAGAAAGGATCTAATTCAGTCGATCTTTTTTTTTTTTAAATTTTAGGGAAACTAAATGTTTCTGAGTGGCAATCCCAAAATTTTCATGTGAGTGCATTTGTAAAACTTTACTACTAATTATTCATGCATGTATTCTATGTAGATTGTTTTCTACTACTCCAGTATGTATTTTGAGTGTTTTTTTAACTAATCATTTATTTTTTGCTAGCATATTTTGAAAGAACCGTCGATTTTTTCGATGAATCGATATTTTTATTCAAATTTCGATTTTTGTTTAAATGCCGGGCTTTTTTATTTCGATTAAAAATGGATTGCTCGAAACATCCATCGATTTAGACCGACATTTTTCCATCGCTACTCCGAAGGGGATTGGTTTCTGGAGGAAAAGAGTTGGTACCCTGTAGTGTTCGAATGATGGAACCACTTTCCCTACCCGATTATTTCCTCCTAGCTCTCCTTCCCCTTGAGTCCCAGAAATAGCGCGAATCTTTCCTCCCACACCTCAGGTTTTGAGATCCGTGTGAACATGTCCCCCGCGCGCAAACACTCTCTCATATTTTTCCTTTCTCTTTTGCCTCTCTCTCTCTCTCTCGCTGCAGGTCCCGATGTGTTTCATTCGATTCGGTCCTCGGGGTCAGGCGGGTGTGTGTTTTTGGAAAATTTAATAATTGGGTCGGCGTATTTTTGATTAGGTGTATATTCACTCCGTTCCCTCCGTCTCAACTGCCACCTCTGCGGCGGGGATTGGGCGGGTATTAGAGGAAATAAGAATTCGGTGATGCGCGGAGATGTGGTGTCAGGTGGGGGCGGAATAAATGGCGTGGAGAATCACCGTTCGTGACGTGACACTGCGTAGTATCCTCATATTTTAGGTGGAGTTAAAGTTGGCGAATAAATTAATGAAAATTTTGTTGAAAAAATAAGTGGAAAAAATGAAGAACGAAGAAAAGGAATTTATGGTTGGAGAGTGAAGTAGGTTAATTGTTTAGGTGTCATTTTAGGGCGCATTGGAAAACATTAATAGGATTCGCATGCGACTATCCGAGTTGTAGAGGAAGTTTGCTCGGTGTCTACTTAGGAAGAACTGTAAGTACTGAAGGAGCAGATGCGGATCCAGGATAGGGACATGGGGAGGCCTAAGTAGAGGGTTAACTCCCACCATTATTGGGGTCCAAACAAAATTACTATTCTATCTAGTGTAAATGGGATACCCAAGGGAGGCAATAGCCCCCCTTGCCTCCCCCATAGATCCGCCACTGTGAAAGAGTGATGGATTAAGGGAAAGAAGGTAATCATTCGATTTTTAATTTGCTTGCCCTCTGTATTTTAAGATGTTTTCAGGAAACTTAGCTTCTATCGGATAGTAGATATTGATGAAATGGAAAAATATACTTAAAATTCCGTTTGTAAACTTTACACAGTCGAACCTACATGCTTCGAATTCCTGTTCAAACCATGAAGGTTGAAGTGAATCTTACTTTACAGTGCATTTTCATCATCATTAATTAACAGTCGTAGAATTGGGTTGACGCAACTTTCCACAATTTCTGCTTATAGCGTGGTGGCAATCTTATTTTTAGCTTGTAATAAATAGTAGAGGAAATGATCATGCCGTTTTTATACGAGGATATGAGCGGGAATGGACGATCTATGCATGCAGGCGAAGCAATTAACCTCGCACCAGTAGCGTAACTAGGTATTTGCTTTAGGGAGAATGGGTGGGAATGGGAGGGTAACCCCCCCCCCCTCCAGGCAACGGAGGTTCCGGGAAAATTTTTGAAAATGACATGCCTGGGAATATATTTTTCATAATTTTGGCACTAAAAATTTAAGTTTAAGCCGATGCAGTCATTATATGTCAAAAATTAGACAATAGCTTTAAATTATTTTTTATTATAAATTATTTTTTTAGTAGTTTGAGCATTTTGGGCGGGGGGGACCTATCCCCTCATCCCCCCTTTAGTTACGCCTCTGCTGGGTACTGTGAATAGTAAGTTTTCATTTATAAATTTCTGTTCCTTCATGAATCGCCGAATCACTTTTAATAGCAACGACATTTTCTTTCTCGTGCAATTAAAATTCAAAATAACTTCCGGGGAAAATACTGTATTCGTAGTTTCTATTCCGCGAAATGCTCCTCGAAATTTTAAGTTTACGATATGCAAATTACGATAACACGCCTGACCGTGACTTGACCCGTAGAAGGAAACATCTCAAACGCTTGCCTTTCTTTCCCACCGTCCTTTCGAATAGGATCCGACGTCACCGCCTTGGGTCGTGGTGTGCCCGCGGAAAGTCGCTGGGGGGTCCGCCGGTGAAAGCGCGGCGGAAATTGTAAACAAGCGCGGTGTGTTTCCCTGGTAACCCTCCCTCTGGTGGTGATCGTTTGTTTGGGGGTTTATGGTCGCGGGGGGTCATCCGGGAATCGCCCGTCCCAGCGACGGGTAGTTGGCGAACATGCCTACTTGTGAGCCGGATTTCTTGACGAGATGCAAGGGGTAGTGCTCGAGGGGGTGGTGCCCTTCTCTTGTGGCGACATCCTCCCTCGCTTCGCGGAAGTTTTCACTCGGGTGCCGTGACTTGGTAACTTTCCAGTCTGGCGCCTCTCTCCATGGAGAGAATAATTTAAGTATCGACCTTTATGGCATAAAAAATCATCGAGAAATCGTTAGTAAAAATATAGAATGTGAAATTCGCATAAGTCACTTTTCCGGTGAAAATTGGCGTTTTTTTCTCGTGGGTATGAATTGGCCCGTAGGTAATGGTGTAGAGGAATAGGGGGCCGGATTGTGGCTTCAACTGGACCAGCAAAAACAAATCAAATAAAATTTAAACTTGACCGTTCATTTGCGTGTTATTAAATATGAAAAGTCGAGTGTTCTGTTGCTTCGGGCATGGCTTCATGGAATTTACTTATCATTTTAAGAAAATAATAATGGCTTAGTTCTTCCATATACATTAATTACAAAACTTAACTGCGACCAAGAGGATCTTGATAATCAGGCACATCGGTAATATTATTGTTAAAGTATTCGAATAACGTAGGTTTCCATGGGTTATTTAAGAAATATACTGGCAGTCTCCCGGACTTCTCTCCAGGTCTCCCTTCCTGGACTTGCTGAAAACTGGAATTTACAGTATGGCCCACTCACTTTCTTTCCACGTAGCTAAAAGATTCTATCTCAGCCTTCCTCTCCCTCGTTTACCCAACATTCTCTAACATTCCCTCTAACACTGTTTTCAACATCCCACCCCGCTGAGTTCTCGCTTTATCCAATATGGCTCAAATGTGTAAGAGCACAGCAGCTCCCTTGCAGTGCGATCAAAAGTTGCTGGCCCTCGATTTCAAGCAAATTTTTGGGTTTGAGGCTCAATTTGGGAAATTTCGTTGCTTAAAATGGTTGTGTCTTAAAATTATCTCTATGATCTATGCCTAGGTATACTCAAAATACCTTCTCTAACGGTTCCAAATTCACTATCCCTTTAAAAATAACCAATCTAGGGACACCTACTCTTATAACCTAGTCCCCCTGCTCTCATCTAAAAGGTCTTATGAATTTAAATGCAGTCTTAAGTCTTTCGCGTACGAAAATCCTCGTTGTGCGAGGTAGCCAAGGGAAAGGACCAGACCTTCCTACCCTGATTATCTGGAATAAATGCGTCTTTGGTTTAGCCCGGGATGAGCTTTATCCTCACCAACTAAAACCGAACTTCGGTTTAAATCGCGAATACGTCCGTCCAGAACAAATGTTTTAGAAATGAATAATGCCGAATGGCATTATTCATTTCTAAAATGCCGAATGGCATTATTCATTTCAGCTCGATGGTATGAAGTGAAGTAAATCGGATAGTTTATGAAAACAGTAGTGACTGTCATATTAATATCTTGCTCGTGATTTTTACCGAGAGTTATTCCGAGTGTTCGCCTTTAAGAGCGGTCATCTCAGAGGACGAGGAAAGTAGTTTCAGTGAACGGCCGGACGCTGTGTTCGACTTTATGAGATCACGTTTTCCATGCCTTCGGACTGGCGGAAATATTGCTCTGCGCGCATGTGAAATTATCTTTAACTACTGGTATGGTGACTTTCTATCCGTTTTCATATAATTTGAAGGGATATCGTTTGTTACAAGGTGCTGAGTGTCATGTTACCTCTGGACTCATCCCATTTGTCTCTCATGATTTTTATAGAGGCGAGACTTCAACGCAAAATTTGAGTAGGTGAGTGAGTGCTATAGTGGAGTATGTATAGAGTTTACTGTAGTGTTGGGAAATTGCGAGTTACACGTAAAGTTTATTTTTAATGAACAAAGCCTTACAAATATCTTTACGCATGCTTCGAATATTTTTCTGCTTCACGAGTTCCTTTAGTGATACATTATATATTCAAGGCACGGACCTGCTCCAAATATTTTTTTTAATTACGAAATTTTATCCTTAAAACAAAAGAAGTATGATTATTATATATTTTTGATCGATATATGCTCGCCAATTCGTGCATCACGCTGTGCTTAATGAAATTTAACCGTTGTGAATGTGGGTATTTTCTGTTATGGGCGCTCTAAAACGTTGAATATTGTCCGCTTGATGTTGCTTTCCAGATATTTATCCTCTGAGAAGCACACGACTTGCTTCTTTAGGCCTAGAATTGAATACACGTCCCGTTACTATTTTTATGACGATTCTAGCCTAGGAGAAAGAGTTATTGGACTTCCGTCGTGCCGAGAGCAGACAAGTGACAGAGGGCGGTCACTCGATAAAGCTCTCACGTTCTTGGCACGCAACCACGCGTATGCATTGCTTGGTCGGAAGGGTTGCGTGCTGACCGCACTATCCCGGTCATATTTTCAACTTGAAATATTTTACTAGGTCAGTGAAGCCGGCGACTTTGAGTAGGCTCCTCAGACTAATGCGTGGCCTTCTGATTAAATGAATGTCTGATACTTTGTGGAATTCCATCAATGTAGGATTTGAAGTAACCTTGCACTTTTCTTCATAAATGTTAATTTAAAAATGAGTCAACATGTTTCACTGGAGTCCTGACGATGCTGCCGTGCAGTGAGTCGTGTTCACTCATTTCTTGGATAAATATTTGTGTTAAAATCTGAAAATATCCTCATTTCATGTCATATTTTTGTCTTTTATTATGTCTTTTGTCTATATATGTCTTTTATTTTTGCTATAAATAGGATTCGAATGCGCACATGAATATATTTATTTTATCGAGAAGCCGGTATATGTGGAAGAAATGATTGAGGATGCGCATGACGCTGTGTCGTTGATGAATTCATCTTTCTTTTATTATCTGGAAACCGGTCTTACGAAGGATAAACTTTTGGAGAAAAATTGGGATTTCATTCCATACTAAAAAAGCAAAAATTTTCTTTTTAGTTGAAAGCGTGTGCGTTGGAAATTCCAATATCTATTTTTTCATTTACTTTTGCTTGAAGTGAGGTAAGTTACATTTCCCAGTAATTTTAGGGAAGAATAGGTTCAGTTTCTCGAGGATGATAAGTCTCTGATTTAAAATTTTGAGTATTGCATGATGGGAAATCCAGGTTCTGCTGTTAATGGATGCAAACATTTGTGACGTGTAATTGTTTTATTTTTGATGGACATTTAGCAGGCACGAATGGCCTTGTTAAATCCTTAAATGCAAATCATTAACTGCTATATGCCTCTTGTTCTTTCAGTAACACATATAGCTGAATGAATGCCCAATGATGATGGACACACACACTTGCCGCAAAACACATTAATAGCTTTGACAAAATACTAATCCATCGTAAGAACTTCATTGCTCTGATGGATCTCTAAAGGCTCTTTCGGTGTTTCTTTTTCTTCTTAGGGTCACCATGGAAGTGTTAAACGCCATTCGTGCTTTTTTTCGGGGGGTTATTGAGGCTAAGAATGATAATGTTTGGAGTAGGAGGGGGAATTATTGGAGTCCCATTGGCCTAATGCCGACGGAGCTTCGTGAAAACGTGACCCTTGTCTTTTCTCGAAGCAGTATCTCGATATCGTCGTGGGGTTGGTCATGGAGAATAAATTTCCCAACGGTCCTTTTTGCTGGGACACAATTGGAATCTCGAAATATGCCGTCTCCGTGACAACGATTGTTTCATCTGTGATTCTGCTTTGCCATCCTATCTCATCTACGATTCTGGGTCAGTCATTGCCTCAAATGTTTGTGGGACAAGAGGAAAATTCACTTGGGCAGAGATGTCTTTCGTGAGCAATTATTATATTTTTGTGCCCGTGAATATTCACAATTCTTTTATCTGTCAGAATAACTCTCCATTGCAGGACCAAGAGTGCTTAAAATTTAAACCATTCCCGCCCAGAAAACGTTCTGCTTATGATTCTGAAGGTATTTAGGTTCTTTTCTCATGTGGTCGTTTTCAGTAATCCAATGAAAAATTTTGGTGATACACGAACGTTTTTCTTCAGAATGATCCTTAGCGACATAGCTTAACTGGGTGGTAACGAGGTCAGAATCTAATGTTGCTCAATTTCTACAAGTGACTTTGAAAGAAAGGATAAATTTTCAGAGCCGGCAAATTTTTTTATGAAAAAAAATCAATATAATCTATACAATACCTCTTCCTTATTTACTTTTTAGACGATTGCATGTAATTTACAGTAGGCTACCATATTGAATTTCCGTTTCGAACCCGTATATCTTTCTGTAAGCGAACTTATTTTCAGTGACTTAAAAAATAAACTAATAAGTGGATTAATTTATTGCAAAATTCAACGAAATATTTGTGACAATTCGACAGCAAAAAGGGATGGTGGGTTTGCATCAAGAACGCTGTATTTTCAGAATGGTATGATGTAGCCACATGAATATGGTGGGTGGAAATGGGTAAATATGTCATTAAGTTATGATATTAGTACTAAAATTATTTTGTAAATATTGGAAATAAATGGAACGCACCTGCAGTGACTGCCACGCTGCGCACATTTTTGGAAACAGTTCAAAATGCTCGCCAAGTGGCATTAAAAATCAAGCTTGAACGGGGTGGACTGTTGCCTCCTCCACATTGTCCTGTGGATCGTCGAGAAGGAGTCTTCGAAAACTGCGACATCGAAATTTCGTCCCGTTTTTCACATTTTGTGGTTTTATTACGTCCGGAACAGGAATGAAAGGAAATATTTGAGATGCTCCCTGCCATGGCCCCGTGTGGAGGCCGTGTATGACAGCGTGGGGGAGTAATAGGAGAGGAGGGGTTTGAGTTCAGGGGAAAGAAAGGGCATGTGAAAAACGTGTTTTGCGCGTCCGCTGAGGGGAAAGTGTCGCTGTGCTCACAGGCCGCAGACGGACGCGTGTGGTGTCGATGTCTCTCGACCCTGATCCAGTTCTCCACGGAGGAGACTCTTTTTAAAAGGGTTGCTCCTCAGCCTTTAGAACAAGAGGTGGCCTAATTACTGAATGAAGTCACTTAAAGTGGATAAAATCAAGTGGTTATCCACCTGAATATCCTTCATTGTCCTTCCGTTTACTCATAAACCCCGAAAATTCTCCTTTACTCACTACAAGCAAAGCAAACTCTGGTGGAGGTGGATGAATTCTGTTATTTGGGAAGGGACGTTCCCTGATTGGTCGAAAGAAATCCACCGAATTGGCGCCAAAAATTGACTATATAAGAGAGGACTAAAAGCTTCACTTCATCCTTCACCTGAGGACGCTGGCAGGAGAGCTGGCGAAACTGTTGTGGTTCTTCGACAACGGACGCGGATGCAGCCCGAAAGAATGCTGAACTCAAGTAATCACCGCGGAAACCTGCGTACGAACAAAACTTACTATTAGACCATAAACATAGGGTCTCAGCTCCTTAGTTACTAAGCTATGGCAACGCCAACATTTTTTATGCACTTTCCAGTTACCATGAAAACGGTTTGTCGTGAGTATCCAGCCTTTTCGACATTTTATTTAATAATATAATAAATTTTTAAGGACATTAAATAATAAGATTGGACGAAAAACTGCTATTATCATTGTCTGAAACAATCCTAAAATGGGTGAGATTGCGCAATCGTATAGCTGATACTCGCCAAAGCTCTCGTTCAATTAACCTCAAATATTAATTGATTATGAACGAATATACTTAAAATTGTCTCCCCTACCACCTCCTGAAGTATTGCAGATTCCTCCTGAAAAACCCTGTACAATGCTCGACTTTGAATGTATTAATTCTGTTTTTCTTAAAAATGATCCAGTAGTCTTCCATACTAGTCGACAGCAATAAACAGTTTGTGGAACCGCACTTTGGCCTTTTCGAAAGCACTAATAATAAGTCTTACGAAACTTTTAAGAAGTTTTTAATTAAAGTGATAATGTAAAAATACAAGACAATGCCATCTTATGATATAAAAAGATAGGATTGTGGTTCTGCAATGTTTAGCAATACGGGCGGCCCCACAATGGGGGGGGGCGCCCCCCATCTTTACCCGCCACAGTCTCTTACTGACCGTGTAAAAACATTCTGAATCTATCTGTTTTAAATCTCCTTATAGAATGTACACATCCGTTAACGCATGCACATATGTACACCTCCATTTGAACTCGTAACCATAGTGTGTGAGCTGAGACGCTCGTGATGTTAAGAATTCCGCGTGTCAGGTTTTGACCTCTCCGTCGTTGCCATGTGCATGCACTTGGCTTCGTTGCCCTCTGGCATATCCTACTCCCGAGATGGACGGCGTCATAAGAGTATCGAACCGTGTTCTCTTTGGACGCATCGCCCCCATTGTGAAAGCCTCGTCTCCATATATGGATCCCTTTGAACTGAAGCGTTTAAGGATTGCCTTTCATGCCACCAATCGGCTATCAAGCCCGTCCGTGACTCCTTTGGCCCGAATCTAACGGAAATTTTAAAGCCTCGCGGTTTATTCGATGCTTCAAGCCTTATTTGTCATATTGGACTCCTTTTCAAACATTTCCCTTTGTCCATTTCTGTCAACCTTGTGTGATATAAAGCGAATATTAACGAGCGACGGTAAATGTTGTGCTTTTATTCGGAATAATGAGATAAAATGTGTACGAGTGACCAATTATATGGGTATGTAAATTATTCAAAACGTGACCGTGATAAGTCGTTTTTGTTTACTTAATATAGAGCGGGGTTGTACCTGAAAGTGTAAATTTAAAAGAAATATAGGTATGGGGATGTGGGATTTGTTTCGTCCTGATTCTTCCACAAATCTTGGAGAGAGGTGAAAGAGCATCCCAACCTGTAACGTGATGAAGAGGTTAATGGTTTGTGTCAGGGGAGAATTAATTTCGTTGTTTCCGGGAGGGAGAGGGGACTCTCTACTTTTCGCTGCACCTTGTTGGTATGCAGTGTGTGATTATGCATCTACTTAGTCAAGTGTCTTTCGGACATTCTCCAATTGTATTTTTTGAAATATTATGAAGCTGGTGAAATTTATTCTTATGTTGGAAAGACTAACAATCTTTACGATCTTTAATATTTCTACAAGAATCACTGGGGAACGTTTGGTTTGGTTTAAGATATTAGAACCGTGGCCATGGTGATTTTTATTGTTGTGATTTCGAAGTCGAATGGCACATTGCAAACTTCTTAAGGGGATGTAAGACGGAAATACCCTTGGTGGTCGTGTATAAAAGTGGGTCTTATTTGGCCTCCGGGCGGGGTGGAATCTGGGAGAATTTTCTTCAGGGGGTTGAGGGGGTGGATATATTGTGGGGTTGGCCTGAGTGCAAGGCCTCATTAAGGACGTGCGGGATTTCCAACTCGCTCTCGGATATACTATTTCAATTTCTTTCCCGGAGGGGGGGGGGGCGAGTGTTGCTCCATTTGCCTCTTTCCGCCCACGCATCGGACGCGGTATCTCAGCATCCTTGCTCTCTACTCGACCACCTCTCAATTCTTGCACGCGATCCACCCCCTTCCTCAGCTGCACTCAACTCTGGAGAACGGGAGTTTTCTGTGAAGGGGAGTCCGTCTACCCGTAATTCCTAAAAATATATAAAATATCGTAAATAATTAGTAATAATAAGTTTGTTTCTTATTTACGGGTTAATTTCACCAGTTTAGCATACGAATTTTCTTATCCTTTTTCCTTACTCATTTCTTATTTTAAACTTAAGAACTTAATTTTTCAAGTGGTAGAGAATCGGATGTTGGAAACATTTTAACGAGAAGTTATCTTAAATTTCACCTCTCCGCAGAAAATTCTTTCGGGGTCAATTTTGTATTTGTGATTGTGGTAAGGGTTGTCAAGGGTTTCACTCCTTGAAATTTTCAGGATGATAGTGTTTATGATTTTACACTTTCCTGTTGGATTATATTCATGAAGTTTTCTCGGGTTTTTCACCGGGTGAGTGGGTTGATGAATGTCAGCGTTTGCTTGGATGAGTTGGCCTACGGTTTAAGGATCGCAAAGGGAACTTTTTAAACGACATTGTTGAGTTTAAATAATGTCGTTTTGGGCCCTGAAAACGTCCGCAGACTTGGCCCTAGAGACTTTTTAGCATTTATAAACACCCAATGACCTGGTTTTAAAACCGATAAAAACTTCGAAAATAATGACGTTCGTCAAAAAAGAATTGTTCGCCATGAAAATTGGCAAAATAGCACCGTTAGAGCTGAGTGATGAGTAATATTGAGACCAATACACCTACTTCTCGTGACCTTCCTATCCCTCGTATTCCATATATGTCGTCCGAGATGTTGGAGCGCCATGTGCGGACGGACTTGTAGCGTGGGAAGCTCGGATATGCTCTCCGTGATTCTCAATTTTTCTCTCCGCGTCTATGCTCCTGTCCCACCCCTCTCTAATACATTCCCTCCCTCATGATCGCCAATTTTCCCACTTTCTTTCTCCCCACTATCTCTCGCCGTGTGTTTCAAACATATCTACATAATAACCCGAAAGCCGCCTATAGAGGTGTGCGGCAGGGGATTTAAGGACACCAAGCGTTTACATATAAAAAGCAAATGTTCAAACAATATTACGACTAGCATTTATTTAAGCCCTTTATAGGGAGGGGGAAAACAACCTATCTGTTCGGCAAAATATCCAAGATGATATTATTTCTCCCTAGCAAACGTCACTTCTTTTTCATCCTCTGCCATATTGAAGGGCAATGGCACTCATGGGACACGTTTGTGTTGGTAGTAGTGGCGAGACATTGTTTCAGGGTTATAAATCGCTATTTAACCCTACTTGTAAGCGTGTAAACAGGGCTTAACGTACAGCGGTAGAAGAAATCGATAATCGTCTGTAAGCCTATTGTGGCACCAATCCCTCAATAGGGAGACCTTTTTGATCCGTAGTACGTTTAGTGATGGAAAATCCATTTCGATTAAAATCGAAATGGAGTTTTAATGGTCGGAATCGAGGAAATCGAGGTCGAGCCATGATCTTAGAGTTTCGATTCAAACTCGATTTTTGAACTTCCTAATTGACTATTTCGTTTGGTCTCAGTAGCGTCACTACTGGCATGCTGTGATAACTTAATCCGTTCCGAGTGAACGGCTTTTATCTAAGTCCGGTAAAATTATAAAGGCATGACATCGACCATCAAGAAACCAGCTCAATCAGTCGAATTTCCTTTAAAAATATTAGTGTAGCCGAATAGTTCCAAGCGGTGACCACAAAACTTAAATATACTCGCATTTGTAAAATTTGCATGCGCATTTGTACGCGCATGTGTTCTGAGTACATTTTTTGGAATTTTTTCTCCTACTCAGTTGCGTATTTTGAGTGTTTTTAGAATGAATATTAATGATAATTTTTTTACGAACTGTATTCAAAGAAAGAATAGTCGATTTGTTCGATTAATCGATCTTTCGGTTCCAATTTCGAATTTCGTTGAAAAGTTGAGCGTTTTATTTCGATTAAAAAATTCGATTTCCGAGCTATCGATTTAAAAAAATCGATAGCTCGGAAAATCGATTTTGACCGGCATTTTTCCTTCTCTAAATTAGTTCGCGACCACGTGTGCGAGGTTTTGGTCGTTGAATCTCTCGATCTCTCCACCCTCCAGGCGCAGGTGCTATCCGCTCATATTTTCCTCGCCGTTTCCGTTCTCACATCGACCTGATTCATAAACTACGCGGAGGAAAGGAGAGGGAGGAGTAGGAGGAGGTTGAGACTCCCTTGCCAATTACGCAGCGGAGAAGAAAAAAAAAGCGTGCGGTGTTGTTCTTCCTTTCCGTTAGCGACCGGGGCCCTTTCCTTCGCTGGGAAATAACTAGTGTAGAGGCGCTCCGCTCGCCAACAATAAAACTCGTCTAGATCGGTTACGAGATCATCAACGCCTCGTTACCCATCCCACGTCGATAATTTCGCGACTTTCTTCCCCCTTCTCTTCCTTTTCGAAAGTCGATAATGCCGTAATTGGTCGTTGTGCGCTGGGGAATGTTAATAATCATTTCTCCTTCTCCATTCTCGCTCACATTTTCGTCTGGCTACAGAGTTCGCGTCGGAGATATTTTGGGGCCACTCCCATCTTTTCCTTCTCACTCACTTCTAAATTGCACCTGTTTTTTTGTCTCTTCGCGATGGAAAGTGTCGATCTTGTTGAAGAGGTTCTAAGAAGTACGTGCGCGCCAAATATCATTTAATTTTTTTATTTTCAACGGCTGCGCCATGTAATAGATATATCATGTGTAAAAGGGTCAGCAGACGCTTTCAAATGATAAATTTTAAGATCATTGTTGTGTTTAAATAATACTTTTGTACCAAAATATTGGCATTGTTTTGGGTTTAGTTCACGGATAATGTGGATGGAACTTTTTTTATGCTTGCGAGTTCTTGAAATGACAAATTTACCGACCGCGCTCTATAAAGTATATAATCGATTACTCCGTCGAGATAATGTCTGTGTGAAAATGACTGTCAGCAGAAATTGACTGACATATCGTAAATTAGTAATTGTTCCTACATCAGACCAATTAAGCATGATCTATTAATCCATAAGTAAATGTATTTAAATTAACACTGTGACATTGATAGCACAAATATTTTAATTTATTCACTTTAGGTTCGACGGCATAACCATAAAACGTGTCCTTATGAATGATGCGACCTTCGTTGTAGCTTTTTATGCTGAAGTGCATTTAATGTACGTAGTAGTTGGCCTGTTAGTGATTATTTAACGTTATTGGTGCCGATATAACGTGACCTCGAAAACTATATCTAAAGGAACTACGTTCTTTCATTGAATATTTTATTTTCTTGTGTCATGTTGGATGTGGTTCCTCAGAGTGTAAATTTTTAAGTGATAGAGCAAATGGTCTGGTTTATCGTATAATTAATCGTTTCATGAGTAAATAAATTTCACAAATGATATCAGAATTGGATATTTTTGATTCATCGTCAAAAGCATCCCAAATTAATATAAATTACGCTGAGGTGTGAGTAAATCAAAGTTTTTTTTTGTGTCTTGAATTTTGGATTTTCCTCTCATGTATCTATTTTAGAAAGTTATGTCCTAACCTGCGTGCCAGTTTCAGGATTCACATGAGTTTTTCTGTGTCCCCTCGTATTCCAAATTTTATTTTCGCGCTGTGGGAAGATTTCAGTTCGTATTCTCCCAATGCCTTAATGCGTGTCGTGAAGCGATTGTCAAGAATCGACCAGCGTGCTAAGTTCCTTCACGATTTGACTCTATCGTTCGATTATATCTCTTTCTGTGTTGCCGCCAGACCGTCTTCCGATTTTGGATCGGGCCGAAATTTCCAAATCATCGTTCGGGGGTTCGTGCCGAAAAGTTGGGCGAGGTGGTCGTTAGTAGAAAGATAGGTACTCAGCGACGTCGGTACGGAGAGGATGAACCCTTTTGCAGTTCAAGTCCGTGCGAACGGAAAATAAAATCGGCGCCAAACAGCCCTCATCCTAAACGGGCGAAACTATGTCAACTGTGACGTCGTGATTTTTTTGTTCCTTCAAAGTGTACGAAAAAAATGCATGCATGGGTCACGTTCGTAGAGCGAAAAAATTTAAATCATTACGAGTTATTTCTTTTTTCAATTATTGACAATGGGTCAGTAAGTGCCTATCAATCTGAATAGTCCTTGTAATCCGTTTTCAAGTGCTTATCATCTACATCTACACAATACCCTGCGAGCCACCTCTAGGTTGTTTGACAGTGGGTTATCAATCATCAGTATGCTGCATGCAAGAATACCGCCACATGCACACCACACGGTCATGAACATATTACGTGTAATAACAAATATAAGTCCACATTCATGCAAAGACAAAATTTGCCAACGGTTAATAGTTCCCATACCAAATCCATGCGAGGTTAGGACCGTGGAAAAATTTAAACTTGCAATGAGTTGTCCTAGTGAATGACGCCATTAATTTTGCTTACTCTACATAACATTTTGCTTACTTGGGATTTTTGCATTTGGGGAAGAAAAACGATGTGAAACCACAAGGAAGTAAAGGTTTAGCAGGCTTACTTAATGGGATATCGTGGGTACATATAATGCCCTCTTTGAAATACGTTCTTTAAATTTCGTTGTGCATTTAATCCAAAGTTAATGCATGTATTCTCTTTTCTGGAACATTGTGTGAGCCGAAGTTTAGCCTATTAGGCTCTGCAGAGCATGCAATTACCCCCTGATGCGCCTTGAAAAGTCCATGAATTCATATATTCAGCGTTAATTAAGCACTTAATACCAGCCCTTTATTCGTCTAATAAATATTATAAATGATTGAGGGTGTCTCTTTCTTCTTGAATGGCTTATCGGCTCCGTTTTGGTCGTGTAATATATGCGTATCTTCGGTTGCCAGCGCAGTTGCAGTCGGTGGGAGTAACCAGTTCGAAAGCTTAACGGACCGGCAGCATAGAGATTGCTAGTTCTGCGTCGTGATGGATGGATACTGTTTGTCATAGGATTAAGGTTTGGGTCATTCCGCGCGTCTAATATTTGATCTCTTGAAATCTAACTTCACGTCTACTGCGGATGATAAATTTTCCCCTATCTTCCTCGGTTAAAATGATGAATGAAATTCATTTCACGTTCTGTTCATGCGAACCTCTTGAATCCGATTAATTTTTTTACTCCATTTTTTTAACTTTGTCCTTGTTTTTTTAGTTAGCTTAATTTTTGCTTAACATTAATTTTTTTATTTTGAAAAAGTACTCTCTTGTAAATTTTTGGTTGTTGCATTTGGGGGGAAAACTATCAGGAGCCGTAATGTCTTTCTTTAAAATATGGTGACATACTCTACCTTTCGATTTAGAGTAGGTGTTCTCGTTTGGACGAGTTGACGTAGCCTAAATTCCACAGTGCTGTAAGTATTTTTAGGCACTGGCGAGATATTATTTACTAAGGTCGGTGTACGATCGATATGAGCATAGATGCAAGAAATAACTGTGCAAGTTTTAAGTGGTCTCCAATGACGAGTCTAGCTCGTCAAGAACTTTCGACGCCAAACCGCGCAATGACGAGTGTATCTCGTCATCGGATTTTCATAATTTTATAGCTATTTAGAGGAACAATATAATTATTTTGAAAGCTTATAAATGTTAAAACGTACATATTATACATAAATAATTCATATTTCATGTAACATGATGTATTGGAAGGATTAAAATGATTTTATTCGAGTAGCGATAGCTGTGTTCTCCATTTATAATAATCACATTTTATTTCACGGTTCTAAGTTTATTACAAATTTAAAAGATATCATTTCACTACCTACCATTTAAAAGTGAACCACAAAAAAAGAAATAGAGAATAGGAGCACGATATTCGGAAAATAAATCGAATTGGAAGGGGTTAAATACGAAAA
The DNA here is from genome assembly GCF_921293095.1 of Ischnura elegans. NCBI lineage: Eukaryota > Metazoa > Arthropoda > Insecta > Odonata > Coenagrionidae > Ischnura > Ischnura elegans. The sequence goes on from NC_060248.1 coordinate 107,494,692, forward strand.
AAATATTTATGTCGCTTTATCTCGATACCAGGTAAATGTGGTGCTTTTTTCTCGTTTACCAATCTGCACCCATTTTTCATCCTTGTCTTTTTCTCTCTCACGCTCTTCATACCCCCCTCCTCTTCGCTCCCCTCCAATTTATCCTCCCCCTCCCCGCAGCCGTTTTATTCCTGATAAGGTCTTGCCCCGGTTGACGTCGTCCCATTACGAGCTATGAGCGAGCTCTCTTCGTGAGACTGTAAACAATGGCGTCGAGTTGTAAACGTCCTTCACCCGATAACGAGCGCCGGGGGAGAGAGAACCCATTTCTCTTTTTTTTTTCTTGTTTCTTCGTCTTTTGTCCGACTAGTGCAACGAACCTTCGAGATGGTCCATATTCGATCGTGTCAGTTCGGCGTATCCCCCAAATGGATAGGGGGTGGACCGGCTCATCCGTACTCCGCACATTTGACCTGTCTCGGTATAGATGAGAACCTCCGTTTTCCGCGCAGTGACCAAAGCTGCCCTAACCGCGAATGTCCGTATTCCGCACATCACCACTAATCCAACTTTTCTGACCGCGAGCGTCCAAACTTCGCACACCCCTGCTACGACAACGGCAAAAGGTCGTCTCCTCAATCTTTAGTTTAGTTTCCCGGATTTAGTATCAAAACCAACAACTAACCTCTTAGGTTTAACCACAGATCGAGTGAGCGAAAGTGAAATCAAAGCGTTTGATGTCTGAATGGCGAGAAGTTGCTTAAATATGATTGCTATGTAATTTAAGAATGTTTAACAGCATGTGTACGATATATTCCTCAGGCTTCAGTTACAAATGATTTTAGTATTCCGAGGTTCTAATGTGCCAATGTTTTTCAGTTGTTTACGCCCTAAATTTGTGGAAATGATTATTTTGAGATGGACGATATTATCAACCATTTATATAGTACTTTCGGTATTTTTTGCTTTTTTAAATTGAAAATTTATCCTAATCGTACGCCGATAGCGTTGTATGGCATCCATGAAACACGCACAACTTTTGTGGCGTTTTAAGTAATTGTTGGAAATATTTTTTTTAATCCTAAGTTCAACTCCATATTCTGCTCTGCATGTACTTTGTTGATATCGCATATATTGGTGTCATGTGAGCGTCATGGTATAACTTCGCCATAATACAGTGGAACTTGGTTATAACGGCATCGGCTGTAATGTCAACTCGGGTTTAACGTCACATTTTATGCAGGCCAGCCAAAATTGAACATTTTATGTTGTACGAAAACCCGTTTATATCGTCTACAAATATTGCGACGCTCGGGTATAGCGTCAAAAATTTTGCGATTCTTAGGTTGCAAAATTGGTATTGTGATTGTATTATGTCCCAAAGTTCATAGAAACCATGTGTAGAAACATCAAAAGCAAAAACAGGTCACAAGCTGGACGTTGAGCTGGTTACGGGGTGCAACTCTTTTGTTTAATTGGTGTCTGGACATATTCCAATGTACGAGTGGATTTCAATAAACAGTGTTGTATATAGCAGAACATTTGCGTTTTTACTTTGTCCTTTCACTCAGATTAAAGGCTGCTTTTTTCATAACGTCACTCGGATATAACGTTAAAAATGTTCTGGTCCCTTTGATGACGTTATAACCAAGTTCCACTGTATATGATAACGCGTCGTTTGAGTGGTGATTTTCGGGGACTCGATATGGGTCGACTTCGGATATCCAGTATCTTCATTCGTGCCTTCTACAATGTGCTATGTGTGTCCACCTTCCCATTCGTGATCGCTTGCTGTCGATTATTGCCGGTCTTCCGTGATTTTCAACCCTCTTAAGCGGAGTCGCTGAACTCAACTCCATGACGTCCTCCATCCGTTGTTATTTATTGGCTCGATTAAAACCTTATCCCTTTTCCCGTTGGCCCTATGTGCCTCTCCTTCGCGGCTTACCCGTCCTGACGGTCATAAATCGTGAGGATTCAAGACACTTTCTCGCCCAGTTTTAACCGGGCTGTCGGAGTTGAGGGCGTTCATATTATTCTCATTCTTTCTTTTCGGTAATTCCGGTCGTCCCGCGCGCCTTACTGTTCTCTCGAACACATCGGAGGTGTCCCCAATTGCTTACTTCTCGGAAAGAACTCATAAAGCGAGAGGCATATGTTTAAATTCAATCAGCCTACTTAAAAGCAACCTGTCGACCGAGACCCTTATGCGGTAGTATGGATAGAGTTATGGTAATGGCTGCATTTTTATGTGCTGTTTGACTACCTTTACGGTTGGAATATTGTTGACCTCTTCGATAAGTTTTTGTCTATTTTTTTTTTTTGTGGTAATAATGTCACAGGAATCTCATTTCAGGTGATGTTTTTTAGGACTTAATGCCGACGTCCTCTTCAGTTTTTCATTTATTGACCGAATTGTTACGTCTTCATTGCTCGAAACATGTATCACAGGGCCGTTTTTGGTTCGCCAGTTCTTGTAACAAAACCCAAAAATTGTATACATTTTTTTAAAGTGGCTACTTACTTTTCTCCCGGCGTATTTCAAGATACCTCTTTCATCCAATACGTTTTACTATACAGCACGCTGTTTTAAATTAATGAGGAAGGATCAGAAGAAGAAAGAAACCATAAGAAAGGGTAGAGCTCAAAGAAAAGGAGAACTACGGACAAACTATTTCCAACACACGATAACAAATCGAAGGAATGGTGGCAATTGGCTTCTTTTCTATTTGTCTTGCCTTCATTTTAATCCTCCGAAGTAACGGGAAGGAAATATCAGCAAAAAGCAACTAACACCCGAAACTCTTAACCCAAGTTGTGAATCGGAGAAATAGCGCTCAAAACTTACTCTTTAATAAACTCATTCACGTCAGCGTTGGCATATTTTAGGTTATTTACGAGCCTTGGTTAACACCTACATGATGTTTCCCATCCGTCAAAACTTCAGGTTTGATCGGTATTGTCCTCTCAGATACGTGGGATGAAATCAAAATATCGCCCACGCGATTTTCAAGGGTGAATTGAATCGAAGCGGCCTCGCGTATGGCCTCCATGAATCTATTTGTGCCTAAAAATAAGCTGGAAATCATTTTCGGCGTTCCTTGGGCGTCTTCGGAGTCGCGCTTTTTGATGAGAGGAATGGGCGCGAGATAACGTGGTTGTGCTGTAATGCGTGTGGCGCCAGAAGTTTATGATGTTTGAGATATAGATAAGCGCCTCCTGTGGTAGGCATGGAATTCAGAACTGGTAGAGATCGTATTAAGCATGTTTTATATTTCAAAAGAAGTGTATAAGGCCTCAACGGCACGAGAACCGGCTCTTCAAAATGGGAAGTTTATTTGTAGTTGATTACTTCAATCTGAATTTCACGAACATTAATGAAATAAAGTTGTTAGATAAAATGAAGACCGCTGTCGGTAAATCCAAGTTATCGAACGAATATCGACTGAATAATACTGTTGAATTTTGTCAGTGGTGTAGTAAGTGAATATTTATGTTTCATTTTAATGAGATTATTGTTTGCAAAAATTTAATTTTGGTATATACCAAGTTTCTGTGGCTGTGAATGTTCCATAGTCTTACTGACTTCGGAGCTCTTCTTATTTTGAAAGTCATGAGGATATAATAATTTCTTAGTTTGATTTTTATCGTATGAAGAGTATCAAGAAATTTGCATAAGTTGTGATTCTCATCTTTCTCATTTAGTCATAATACGATTCGAGAGATAATGTTTCTGTCTCAATTTTAAAGAATAGTCTCGGATGCTACTTTGTGAAATTGCTTCATTTTAAATTTAAAATAACTCTGTAAATTTCACGTATTTAACTCTACACGACCGATGTCTTCTCGGTGAGACATCACCTGGTGATAATTTGATACTACTCGTGTCAAATTAAACATGTGAAATTGATAGCATTTTTTTTACATGTACCATTTTAGTTTTATTTTTAGTTTCAACGAGGCGTAAAGATGCCAGGATACAGGATTGACTCATATATAGGAGAAGGGGTTTTGAAATTTTTAAGCCAGCAAATATGAAGGGAGGGAGGTGAGAGAGGGGGTAATATGACCGTGACAAAGGGGACTACGGCAACAGTGCACGGTCTCAGGGTTAAGTCAAAAAATCTCCATCTCTGCGAGTGAACGTGTGTATGCATGTAATTCTGATGTCTTCGTGCCTCATCGGAGGGAAAGCAGAGATGAAATCGGAGGAAAAGAGACATTGCGCCAGAGATTTGAAACGTGCCCATGAACGATCTCGAGGCTAGGGTTTTATTTGCATGAAGTCACCGTGGGAAAGGAATTTCAGTTGAGGACTTAATCCGTCAATTTTGGATTCTTGTCTCAGAAGCTTGGAAGGCTTATTATTGATTTTAGTTATTTTATTGGAATAGATACTGTCTTTTTTAATTGGAAGTAATTTGGCGGAAATTTCTCTCACTTTTATGGGTTAACTTTTTCCACTTTCTAGGTCATCATGGAAAAAGAACTTGTTTTTGCGATGTAAATTATATAAAAAAACTGGATTTTCTCTCGCTATGTTCATTTTTAAAGTACGATCCATTACTTGATATTCTATGGTTACACTCGATATGATCGCATTAATGTACGTGTTAAGGTATCCAATTTCAACCAATCTCTTTGTAAACGAATGTCAGTTAGTTGTATATTTTTGTACTAACCATACGATGATTGTTGAAACATCTCTCTTGTAAATATAGGTCAACTCCCTGTTGCCTTTTATTGCAGTTATATAAATGCAGGTATTTTTTTAAAAATATGTTGATATTGTTAATTATCAGATGTATCTTGCTGAGCTGGGGAAAAACTTGGCTTTGGTTCGGGAATTTTTTTCGCGGGAATGTGGCGAATTTAGGAAGTCTGAGGAAATAAACTTACGCAATTATGGACTCCAAAAAGTAGATTAATAATAAAAGAAGTCCTTATCTGTGGTGAACAGTTAATTTTATTTTATTTTCCATGAAGGATGTGGACCACGGTTTCATTAACTCGTGACCTAGCCGTGAAACGACGAATTTTTCATTTCCTACAATCCTCTACATTGCGGTGTCATTAAAAAATCCTGTTTGTCTCTAAAAACGTGTTTATAGCGTGGTATTTATTGTTTCTGTTTCGTAGTTCTTCTCATATGCGTATTTATTGACTGCATTTTCCCTTGTTTACTATAAATGAGCTTCTTATGTGCAGTGGACCGCATAAAGGTGTGGCATTTCAACGGATGACCTATGGCCTCCTCTCAAAGTTGACTCAAATTTGCCCCTGCTTGCCCAGTTGCGTTTTTTCCCATCAAGCACTTGATTCAATCTACTTAGCCCCAAGAGCGACAATGAGATCAGGGAATAAGGCCAAGGCCATCATTTTTCAATTGAGGAAAGACTCGTGAACCTGCTTTGGACGTGTGTAATTCCCCAGGTCGACCGTGGCATTGTCAGTGGGTAATGACAAGCCTCCGGGGGCGTTGGAGAAATGGTTTAGAATGCATTCAACTGCGATGGAAGGAGGGTGGGGGGATGGCTGCATTTGACCGAGGTGCATTCACCGTTCGCTCCGTGATGGTGGCGTTATTGTTGTTGTTGTTCGTGAAATTCGATGCGGGGACGTGGCGTGCACAATTCACGCGTGCGTGCCCTTTTCTCCCGACCGTGAATACAAAAAAAATTAAAACTACTTCTCCCCCCCCCCCTCGCATGTGTGAGAGGAGTGTGTATACAAGGGCATACCGCAGCAGAAATTCTCTCCGTGGATGCACTTCTGCGACCCGACGCGACGTGTCTTTCTCGTATCCATCAACCTCAAAAGGGCTTTCTCCACGAATAGTCTCTCGAGTTTCGACGTTCATTGCATTCCCGTGGGGCGTTTTGACTTTCGTCCGTCCGTGATGTGCAAGTCTTTTGAAAAGCACGCGAAATGAACGTGTGCGCTGTCTTTTTCTTTCCGAATAGGGATCAGTGGCGTAGCTACGGGTGGGGGGGGGTGGATATTCCGGGGTTAAAAACCCCCTTCCCCCTCTGAGCCTTCAAAAGAGGCCCCAAAAACGAATAAGATGGCCTCAATGAATAAAAAAATAATTTATTTTAATAAATACTCGTACAAAATTACTGTTTTTGGAGTCCTAAAAATCACGTTTTCAACAGCAAAAATCCCCTGACTCCCCAGGGTATTTTTCCAATCACTCCGAAAGGGCCCCAAAATCTCCTGTAAACCCCCACATTACAAAATTTTGGCTACGCTACTGACGGGAATTGTGGGTGGTTCGACAGATGTTAGCTTGCGATTAAACTGAATCCAAGTCCAAAGCACTGAATAAATATTTGCAAGAGCGCTCTTAGCTGGCTGGGCGGTGAACAAAAGTCGAGGCCTACATCTAGACTAACTTCAGTATTATTATGAGGAATGGTAAAATTTAGCGGTTGAAATACTTTCAAATATGTTTTATTAAAAATTGTGATGTTTCTCCCTCTTCTGTGAGTATTTATGTGATTGAGAATAAAATGTCCAATTAAATTTAAAAATAAGGTTGACAAATCCTTATTTGGGAATCAGGCAATCATAACCATGTGAAATTGACTTCAATATTAATATTGGGAATGGAAAAATTTGGCTAATGAAATACTTAAAAATAGACATTATTAACATCGTGATATGTCTTCCCCTTTGGTAGTATTTCATTAAATGAGAATTAAATTTCTAATAAAAAAATGGAAACTAATCCCATCTTGGGAATCATCCAATCATATCCATCATGTGATCTTGAATTTTGCCTTTTCAGTTTTTGATCGCATGCTCGGAAGAGTAGATTACAATTTTATTTTTAAACATTATTCCGACATAAAATTGGAATGAGGCGCGCCTTGACGCATGAGTCATAAATAAGCGAAATTTAAGTCACTTAACCTTATGACGAAACTTAACCCTAATTTGTGAGCATTGGGTTTATTAAGGATGAATGATAAATCAAAACACTATAAATAATATACGTAGAACTACCTAAGGCTGGGAATTAAATCTGGCAAAGCTGTTGAGAGAAAAATGTCATTGAATTTTCCTAATTGGAAGGCAAAGTGTAACCTTTTTAGCGACTGAGGAAGTCATCCCTAAAAAAAAAAATTAACGACACACAGTACGAGTTTTTTTTTAACGGCGTCGCTGCGGAGGTACACGTAGCAATGCAATTCCTATGCCGAGCACGCTTCCAGTGAGGTGGGGCCCTCCGATTCTTAACTGATTGCATCATACCCGCTGCAGTGAACATTTTACCATCGCCTGAAATATTTTATTATTGCTTTTTAATGATCTATCCTAGCCGAGGGCGCACAATTTCTCTGAGAAGACAGGTAGCGTGGGTACGTGAAAATTAAGCGGAGGCGTTGGGCATTTTACCGTGTATTCATGCTGGTTGTTGAGTCCAAAGATTCTGCATAGAGGACGTTCAAGTACTTCCCGTAGAAGCTTGATTTATGTTGCACCTTGGGCACATTTGAATCGCTTCTCAATCGACTATGAGTGCATAATGATCCATTTATATTCCATGTTTGCAATATCATCGTTATTAGTCAACAATCCTGAAGCCTGAATCACACGATCATTTTATCCGTCATTTCCAAGTGATCACTGTCGCGATCACTAGAGTGATCATTCGCAAATGATCGTCGCCGGCAATTGCCGACATCACTTTTATATATGTTTTTATTTACGTTTCCATTTTTAAAAATTAGTTTCATTTTCATATGTTGTTTTTTGTACATATTTATTACTGTTTTGTGTTGAGTTGGCGCCTTGGTAACAGGTAGAAAAACAATGGATTGTTGTGGAAGAAGCCATACTGATATGCAAGGGATGAAGAAAGATAAATTAGTGTGAAGTGATATTGAAGTTTTTCTTTTATGTAATCGCCTCGATACTCTTGTGGTTGTGTCTATCATTTCGAAGAGCGAGGGGCTCTTTTCGAGCGAGTAAGCATCGTGTGCGCAAGGCCGACTCGCTTTAACAGGCGAATGATGTGGGGTTGGAGTGGAGAGAATCAGAGGAAACGGTTGGACATGAGGTGAGGAAGAGAGGAGGAGGATATTGGGAATAAAGGATTTTTTACGCCATTGCCCGTTACCTCCAGTGACCCCGTGCCCAGAGGAGGAAGGCACAGATAGCATTGGGGATGGGGAAGGCGCCACCCCGTCACGTGCGAGCGGGAGGGGGGAGGAAAGGTGGTTGCGGAATCAGTTGGATCTTCCCCTACCCCCTCTATTCCTCCCTTCAACCCCTTCGCCGGGGTGCATTTCGTGCGACTCAGTGACGTGGGGGGTGGACCACCTTTTGGGGTCGTCCATTAATTGTGTGAGGTGATTTTGGAGATTTTTTTGACTGCCCCTAAATGAGATATTGTGAGATTTGGCTCGATCCCCTTCCCTATAATCTCTCATGAGATTGATTGGCTGCTTTCAAGTTTTCTCCCGCGTCTGTTCATCTCAGGCGACGGCATGTTTCGCAAACGTTGCAGTTTGCTTCTTCAGGCACGAAGTCACTTGTTGTAAACGGTAACTTGGTGTGAATACTATTGAATGAATTGCCTTCGATGTAAAATTAAAATGAGGCGCACAATGACGTATATGAGTCATGAAAACGAAATATACGACAGTGACCGTACGACATGTGAGAAGTGGGTTTTAATAATGCTGTGTAATAAATTAAATTTATATAAACAAGTTAAAATACGTTATTTTTTCTCCGTGAGAATTGGATCGCTCTGTCGTGATTTAAATGCGTGGTGATCTGTGAAACGTCGTCTGGGTCGAGTAAAGTGCACTTGCATATTTTCAGATATTCGTTCTTCTACCCCCACTCAAGCAATTTCGAGTTGTCCAGAATGGTATGATGTACCTACGGAGTCATTATGGGAATGTTTATTTTTTTTTTAACAAATATGAAATGAAAAGACTATTGACGCGGCTAAACATAGACGATTATTGAAATGTGATACTTAGATATTAGTATTAGTATTTATACTCTTCCATTCGGAGAAATTCACGCGAATAAGACCTTAAGAGAAGACGAGGGGAAGAAGAAATTATAAGATAATTCGTTTTACGGCCTTCATATTTTTAAAGAATCCTCGTTGGTTCCTAACAAATTGGTTTCAAAAATAACAACTATCTCACTTAATAAAGTTTTTCTTCTCCATCATGATGTATCATCATAATGTTGGGGGATCCAATACTAAGGGCCCCAGATTCTGTCTGCTTCGCAGCCACCGTGACCGATCTAGTTTACATTTAATCAGTGAGAATTACCTACGTATAACCCGTTCTGTGAAGAAAATAAACATTTGATAATTGTTTCACGTTGAAGCTCTCTAACTTGAGGAGGGCGCTGAAAAAAATTCTCGAGTGAGCTCTGGTGATAGTGACGTAACAATGTGCACAAAGCAGCAATACAAACTTTCGGAAGGTCTTTGGGAATTTTCAAGGTGGGATCGGAAAAGGTGATTTCTCCATAGGAAGTTTTATCTTGCCTATTAACTGTCCTCCTCAGCCTCTAGATGAAATACAGAGGATATAGAAGGTAGAGGTGGAGCGAGTACTCAGCGGGGAGGGGATGTTGAAAACAGTGTTAGATGGTAGAATGTTGGGTGAACGAGGAAGAGGAAAGAAGGGAAGAGGATTTTTAGATAGAATAAAAGGGTCTTTATTGTGAATTGAAGACGGAAGTACATAGAGGGAGGGGAGGGTGTCAGAATATACATTTTTAATAATCCATGGAAACCTACCTTAATCAGTAGAACACTTAATAATAATTTTGAGCGCCGATTCTCGGGTGGATGAGGTCTAAAGATTTGACCCGTTGAAATTATGTTGTGGCCCGTAGGGAAGGCAGGTGAGCATGCGTCATGCGCGCGAGGACGAGGGATGAGAATTACCTCCGCCGCCCCCTCTGGTGTGTAGGTCAAAGGAGATGCAAGGCTCAGAGGGGAGCCCCTTACGATGTTGGGGAGGTCTCCCAATTTCGTGGTCCGACCTCTCCCTCCTCCGGTGCTAGGTTCCGCGAAGAATCCGTCTCTCGCGTTCCCGTTCACTTTTCGCGGAAAACATTTCGCGTGGGAGGCTGAGGGAAAGAAGTATCTTGTTTTTTCCTTGTTTGTGATGTTGTTTTGAAGTTTTGTTTTGGGCTCAGCGTCAGGTAAACACCTTCTATTTAAACTTTTTTCGCCCTATTACTATAGATTATGTGCCGAAACAAGCATCAGTCCTGTCAATTCCCTTGATTTTCCCTTTGAGCACGCCTACTTCATCATCGAGCGGTCATTTTTTGGTGACGGAATGGGGGGCTTACAAATGATGGTAATACCTTAAGATTTTCAGGGTTTGCAAAGTAAACCCTATTCAATATTTGAATGTATCAATAATTTGAGAAGTTTTCCTCAGTTTTTTCTCAGATGCCATTGTGTAATGTTTTAGACACAGGCATACATTTAACAGGGTCTACTATGCTTACCCTGAAAGTGTGAAGGTGGTAGTATAAGTTCACGCTAGTAATATGTTATCAAAGGAGACCGGACATCAAGGCTGTAGTCATGTGTCCTAAAAACTGAAATCGAAGACATTAACATGACAAAGGTCAAATGTATACATTGTAAAATAATTCAGGATGACAGCGTAAATTGTAATCGAGTGAAAAAAAGACAAAATACCACCATTCGTGAGGGAGGAAGACGTCCTCGTAACTTTTAAGTTAAGCTTGCTGTTAATGTAACGCACGATTAATCTCTTTATTTTATCATATTTTTTCCGGAATGTTATTTTTTTTTAATGGTGCATCAATTGAGTTCATCCAACATTTATTTTGCATGAAATCCAATCGTTACTTCAAAGTATCCGGCAGATAGTGATCCAGGAATTGTCAGGTTTTCAAATTCATTCTTTTCTTTTCTTTATGAAACATTGTATAGGTGATATATATTTAGCTTCAAACTTTATACCTAGGAAATGCTCGAAAAAGTGGCACTTATTTAATTTTTTTTATTTGCTATGGTACAATCGTAGACCAAAATTTCATAGAATTTTTTTTCGCGGTCAATCTTTTCTCACCTTCCATGCATTCCACTTGAGTGAGTAATCGTTTAACACAATGCCGGCTTTGTGTAGATGTATGTCGTGGATTTCAGCGGCTAAAAATAACTCCCGTCGTCATGGCCGCAGCCTCAAAATGTTATTATGGTGAGGTGCTTACATCACATTTTCGACCCGCTGGAAGAATAGCCGTTAGAAATTCGAAGGTGTTAAATTGCATCTTCATCCCCATTCATAACGGCTTTGAATGGGCAATATGAATAGAGGGATTCGCCTCTATTATTATTCCTCATGTTTTCATCGTGTACTGATTCTTATAGTCTGTCGATTTCGAGGTTTACGGGCTCTTTATTTTTACGCTGCAGCATTCAAAAAATTCCATAAGTTTGCTGAGCTTAGAAAGACTGTATTACTTTAGATAATTTGAGTTCAGAAAGTTAACGAGAACCAAATGAATTGATACTTTAGGTGTAAATGGATTAATGGGATTCCAAAGGAATATAGGACTTTACTTACCGCCAATATGCCGGAATATGATTGACTTTAAAATTTTCTGGCGACAGACTGTGAGAGTGAATCTAACCATAGGTATTTCCTCTTATAGCATCAACGGAAATTCATTTTTCAGTAATAATGACATTGTGTTACTTGTTTATTTCTTTTCTTTCGTTTCTACGTGGCTTAATTTTGTAGATAATCTCGAGTATGATCTTCGTCAAAGTTACGTACAATTGTAGTTATCTTACATTTAAGAGTCAACGAGTAGGGTACGTTTTTTGCATCGGAGGCCTAAGCCAACCAAGGGGAGAGGAGTACTGCATTTTCTCTAAGTTTATGAATATGCGAAGTTAATGCATCACTGGATTTGTGGTTAAATATTTTATGATATATGAGAATAGGCTTAATACATAACGTAGACTGGCGGTGTATTTAGACTGCCATTGCGGTTTACAGGACGTCTCTCTCTTTCTGATCTTATGTTTGCAGGAATATGCAATGTGTACAACTATTTCACTACCATAGATGTCTGCTCATAGCAGAGCAGAGACCTCTGGTAGATCATGTTGAAGTGCTTGCTGGGAAAGTTAAATTACCTATAATGGCGTAAGGATTATTACAGTTAAATTGAAGCATGTGAATCAGTCAATGGGTGTGCGAGTACTATATCACGAATCTCGTTTTTTATAACGTCTTCCCGTAAAGAGTGCCGGCCGACTTAACGGTCGGTGTCGGAAGTGAAAAATCACGACTGTGAAGGAAATGGTGATGTATAAACAATTGAGGTACGCTCCGGAAATCATTTTTTGCGCTTTGAACCATACGGTCATGAGGTCAGTACTTTATAGAATGTTCTTTTTTTGATTGTTTTCTTATTTTTTTATCCGCTTGTTTCTCTTCGGAGTCGTTGAATTACATCATATTTTGTGTGCGGTTGGCATTCAACTGTTATTTAGACGTCTTGAGTGGCGTCACAATCTCGTTAATCTACAGTTCTTTTATGTAGTAGGTCCAAGTCAAAGAGAGAATGATTTTTATATTTTTTGTTTCAATTTCCCTCGGAAAAAAACCAGCTATGTCTTAATGTCTCTAATGGCGAATAAATATTCCCTGGTCACTAGGAAATATGTCTTTCGTATTCTCTTGGGCGCTCTTGTGTCTGCATTCCACTACTTTGTACACATTACACGCTAATACTCCAAAGGGCAGACTTTAGTGTTTGCACATGTTCTTAGGTTCGAATGCTTGCGTCAAAATTTCCTCGGTTGCGTGTTTGTTTTACTTCCCGTGGCGTAAGAGTAGCTCTAACGGTGAAGCGTAGCAGATAATTAATGAACAAACAACGAGCCACTCTTAAGACTTAAAGCTTTGAAAGCCGACACCGTTTAAATGTTAATTATGTTTGTTTGACGTTGAACTTGATGACGCATGTGTTCGTTAAATATATTTTTTTTTAGACTGCTGTGGTCAACAATTAATTTAGCTCTTAACAGAAAATATGAGAAAAGAGAAAACTTTTGTATGAAAAGAGCTTTTGTGAGTACTTAATTATCGGTGCAATGGCCCCGTACAGAAAATAAAGGCTGGGAACTTCCCCTTACAGCTGTTACGAGAAACGGAGGATTCATGTTAGCTGTTCGAAAGACGGAGGTGGAAGTTGAGCTGGCAATCAAAACTAAGCGAAAAACAAAATCGGTAAAATTTTAATAGTTTCGTTCCCAGCGAAATGTTGAAACGAAACTAAATGGGTTTAAACCCAGGTAGCTAAACTCAGGGTCGAAACGAAATCGGAGTCAAAACTACTTCGGGTCGAAACTAAAGTAAAACTCTGGGACGAAACGAAACGCAGATAATGTTTCGCACCGGAGGGACAGCGAGCTTCTCCTTCGAACAGTTTAGTTCCGACCCACACACCGAGTACGAAGTGTGGCTAAATGAAGTAGAGGTTTGGCCTACCGCCATTAGATGCATGGGGCACTCATATTTTTACCACAAACAGGAGACTGGTGAACGCAAACTGGTCATTCGATTTTTAAGCTCCATGTTTTAACCTCCCTACACGTATGTCAAATGTAAGAATTATTCAGTCGTAGGTGTGTGGAACGGGGTGATTCCACACGAGGCATGCAGTACTCATCTAGCCCTAATCGGATACGCGCTCGATTGCCAGACATAGGCCAAGCACACAGGACAACGACACGCGGTCAGATCAGACACTAGGAGAGTACTGAGGACTCAACCATGCTACCATGCAAATAAACCTACTATTTTGTTGCAGAAATGAAAACGAAACGAAAGTAATCGAAACTCTGCTGATCATAGTTAAGTTTCGATCCCAAAAGTTGTGTGGAGGGGAATAAGAGGGAATATTTTCGACCCATTACGTTTGACATACGTGTAGAGAGGTTAAAACACTGAAGAAAAGTTAGCCTAGTAATGCAATACACATGCCAAGAAATGCAATTATATAGCTAGAATTGACAAATATAGTAAGTTATTCACTGCACATGCAGTGCCTATCTTTTCTAGTTCAAATCAATGTATCCTAGAGCTAAACTATCGCAAGTATTGCGTCGAAATTGATTATCTCTGGGTACTTTATGTAGTCCTGATTAATACCTATGAAATTTTGATAGTGATTCAATGTTTTCGGTGATTTTGATATTGTTTGTTTTCTGTATCCAACTCGTATATACGATGAATACGTATATACGCGATGAATCGAAATATTTTGGTTTAAATTTACCAGTGAACACTATTGAAAATACTCAGCTCCAAATGTCGCTTGTATGCGCTGCTTATCACATTTAAAATACTTCGTAAACACTGTAAGCATTATTGGAATTTCTTTAACAGCTTTCTCAGTATGATGATGAAGACAGTCGCCGAAGGAGAATTGGTGGGGAAGAAAGAAATAAGAGAGCCGAATGAGTTACTTTAACAAGTTATAAATGACGTCAATGAAAATAAATAAAGCCAAAGGATTAGCTAATAGGAGAACGGAGTGGAGATTAGCATCAAACCAATCTTTGAGATTGTTGACTTATGATGATGAACGGATTTTAACGCGATGAATGGAAATATTTTGGTGTAATTTTACCAGGGATCACTATTGAAAAAAAACACACACCAAATATAGTCGCTTTTATACGCTTCCAGCCACATTTTAAATACTACGTACGATGCCCTTTTTTTGCTCGCATTGTAAGCGGAGACACTTGTCATCTGGTGACCGCTTCCGGGGATGCAAAAAAAATGGGAAATGCTACTGAGGGCAGTGTTTCACGATTGCAACACAATCCTCTAGGTCGAAACGAAACATTTTCGTTTCGACCTAGAGGGAAACGAAAATACGAGGCCTGAGTTAAGTTTCGTTCCCGCATGAAATTAAAATCACCAAGGAGTTTAGTTTCTACCCGGGACGAAACTTTACTCCCGGGAACGAAACGAAATTAATCGTAAACCATGCCAAGTATTAGCCAGGGATAGCAAGTGAAACGAAACGAAAAAGTTTCGCTTCCACACGGAGGGAAACGAACATACGAGACCTAGGTTTAGTTTCGTTCCCGCACGAAATCAAAATCACCAAGAAGTTTAGTTTCGACCCGGGACGAACTTTACTTCCAGGAACGAAACGAAATTAATCAAAACTCCGCTGATCATAGTTAAGTTTAGATCCCAAAAGTTGAGTGGAGGGTGACAAGAGGGAATATTTTCGACCCATTACGTTTGACATACGTGTAGAGAGGTGAAAACAATGAGCTTAAAAATCGAACGGCCTGTTTTATTAGAACCGCGTGATCATCGCTCTCCTGTTAGTGGTAAAAATATGAGTGCCCCATACATCTAATAGCGGTTGGCCGAACTTCTACTTCATTCAACCATACTTCGTACTCGGTGTGTGGGTCGAAACTCAAGTGTTCTAAGGTGAAGCAGGTGGTCCCTCCGGTGCGAAACATAATCTGTGATTCCTTTCGCCCCAGCGTTTTAGTTTAGTTTCGACCCGAAGTAGTTTTGACTCTGATTTCGTTTCGACCCTGAGTTTTTTAGGGAACTATGGATTTTTATGGAATAATTGTGGAGAGGTGCAACTGCCTTCATTTCAATTTGTCGAACTTAAACTAAATCGCGTCTCAATTGGTTGGACTTGGAGTTGCTATTGGAGTTCACAAAATATCCATTGTTTATCATTGTAATTCAATCAATACGTTTAGAATTCGTTGAGAAGTTCTCTTAGATCCCTGATCCTTTAATATTCCCTGATTCCTTTAGATTCTACGTTGAGAATTTCATTTAGATCCCTGGGTTTTAATCCATTTCGTTTCTACATTTCGCTCCCGGGAACGGAACCATTGAAAATTTACTGGTTTTGGCTTTCGTTTAGTTTATAAGTATTTCCTTTATTTGCGTATACCAACTTGGTCCTTCTAAGCCATATGGCTTGTAAGAAGGTTCCAGTTATTCGATACAACATGTGGCACATTGAGAGCATAGCATTTATATTACAAGTTTCAACTTCAACTTTAGGGGCTTTTAAACAAAACTATGGTAATTTAACATATTTTGTACATCTCAGATTAAAATAAAGAAATTACAAGTTTACAATATCTCTTAATAACCAATCTTTCACATTTCTTTTAATGTCGGCCAAAGATTTGAGATTACTTAAAGCCTTTGGCATACAATTTAAGGTATGAGGTACAACATACTTCAGCAACCTTTTACCGTACACGTTATTATAAAGATAAGTTTTCGACAAAGTTTTCCCTTGCCATCTCTGGATTGAAGGAAAAAAATCCTACTGGGGCTGAAAACAAAGGAGAGTTGAAGGGACTATGCGATGTGGGTGTCATCACGAACAGAGGGGGAAAATTCGCTCATTTAAGATCGGCAGCATGAGAATCAAAAAAGGGTCGAAAGAATTGAAGGTAACGGGAAGGGAAGCCCTTTCGGTTGGCTACGTGAGTTTTTGGATTTCTATTGCCATTTCGCCGTCTGTGATGATTTTTTTCTTCCTTCCTTCCATCGTCCGTATCGACCGAAACGGGACGGCGCGCCGCGCCGTGATTAAAGGTAATGGGTATCCACAGCAGCCCGCACTCGATTATGTCAAGAGATTTGCAGCGATGGAAGAAGGGAGCTGCTGGAAAGAATGGCTTTTTAGGGGTGGGGGGAATTATTCCTTGCTTGAAAATCAGTTTTCAGGTCGTTGGCTTTTTAGTGGGAGTATTCCGGTGGATTAAAAAAAAACACGATGTTTAACAATTTTTTTATGGCTGAAGGGTGTAATGGGAATTTGCGTATCTTTGAGTACCTTTTTATATAAATTATTTATAAATTGGATATATTTTTCATCATTTTTATTGGAAAAAACAAAATTGTATTATCTAAAATAGCAATTATTATTGTTCTCTTTTATCTTATTACACACACTTTTTTTCGATATCATCGGTTCTTAAGGGCCCCCGCGCACTGGCAACTTTTACAAAGCAACTATTTAGTTGCTTTGAGGAAGTCCCTATGGAACACACGGCAGTTGCGGCAACTAAAAAGTTGCCCGTGCGCGAGGCCACAGTCAATTTCGTGTGTTTCATTTGAACATCCATAAAGCAACTAAATAGTTGCTTTGTAAAAGTTGCCAGTGCGCGGGGGCCCTAAAGATGTGAATTTCGAATGCTATCAGTGAATTTGAAACCAATACCTCACGAAACTACTTATTTTTCACGAAAAATAGTTTGTTTGCCTTTATATTGAATTGTTTAGGTTTATGTACACCATGGGCGAGATTCACCATGAAAAAATATTTGGCTTAGCCGTGATTCGAACCCAGATCTCCCTGTGGTTTGCACATACTTGACTGGCAATGGGGGTAATCGGTAATGAAGCAGTATCACCAAGTAACCTGAAAGAAGCCTGAAAATATTTGTTAAAATGATACAGCTATATTTAATGTACAATATCATCCTTCGAATTGTATTAGAACTTAAGGAGAAAGATGAACGTCATAAATTATGCCAACTTCACGATTCTCTTCACTTCACAAAATACGAATTTAATTATTATTTTTAGCATCCTCTTCCCGCTAAGTAATCCCACCATCTATACTTTCTGTACTCTCCGCATCTCATCTAGAAGCTACCCCCTCCTCACCCACCAAGTCCAGCACTTCGTCGTTCCCCTTTCTCTCCGTCCTCTTCAACTTACCCATTCTTCTCCTCGCCCACATCTCGAACGTCCCTTGTCTTCTCTCTTCCTCCTTCCTCCCAGCAAGTGTCCATGCTTCCGCACCGTAAAGCGTTACACTCCAGATAATATTCCTCTCTAGCCTTTTCTTTAAGCTCTCACATTACCATCCTCTTATGAGCCCCTTCATATTTATGAAGACTTCACTTCATAAGATACTAATATAATTATGAATCAATTACACCAAGTTATGCAGGCAATCATATATTGCTATGAAAAAAATAGTTCAGTATTTTCTTGGTGTTAAAATTTTTTACCCTTGTTATTCAGGTAAAATCTTGAAGAGGATTTATTCGTACGTCCGCTGAGAATTTCACGATGATAGCGGAACTTTTTAAACTAGTGATGCGCCACGAAAAAAAGGATGAAAGACGACCGGTAGGGCGTGTTGTGATTCGTCCTCGTTCGTGGCTGCGGTGGAAGATGAAGGAGTGTATTCGGTTCGTGAGAGGAACGGTAGCGAAAATGACGGACGAGCTATGCTCTTCGGGATTACGACAATGGATTCACTTCCTCGTGGTCCGTTGGTTATCTCCAGCTCGGCTGAGGGGGAGAGAGGGACAAGCCGCCGCCACCACCTTTGGCATTGGGAAGAAGAAGATCGGGAGTCATGATGTTTTCGAGATGAGTGGTTGCCTCGGGCGACACGGAGAGAGGGAGGAGGGGGTAAGGATAAGGAGCAAGAGAGGACGAATAGGGAGAGAGGGGATGTTTGAGAGTTCAAGGTCTGCGAGGCAGAGAGGGGGGGGGGTTAGGATGGGAAAAGTCACGGGGGAAACGCGAGCGGGGGAGTAGTAAAGGGAGGTAGGGAGGGTGGGATTGTGAGTGGGATATTCCCTGGGGAAAACGGTCATTAGTCCGGAATGCAACTTCTCGGTTGTCATTCCTCCCTGTGACGTTTTGCCTCTTTTGATTTCCGCTCACTAGTTCATTAGTCCCTCATGATGTTGTCGCGCATTGATGGTGACTTGAAACATGATTCTGGAAAGGTATTGGTGAAGTGCATCTCTCTACATGTGCATGTGTATTACCCTGCGAGTCATCTCTATGGCGTTTGACAGGGGATCTATATATGCTACCCCACAAGATACCTTAGTTGGCTTGTGGCGGGAGTTGTTACCTTTTACCTGTGTATGAAATGAGAAAATTTTAACCTGCGAGTCGGTAGGTTTTTTTTTATAATTATTAAAGTATTCAAGTTTTCTACCGATGAAGGTAGGTGTGCATGGAGTATTCAATAAGTATAATTGCAGTCTCTCATCCCTTCATGGAATTGCATCTTCAATTAATAAGGCTTACTCCCTTTTATCCTAATCTCCTCCTTTCTCTAAATACCCTGTTCTCTTCCTTCCTCTCCCTCGTTTACGCAGCATTCTACCGTCCAACATTTTTTCAACATCCCCTCCCCGCTAAGTACCTACTCGCTCAATCCAAGACTTCTGTCTCCTTCGTATCTCACCAAGAAGCAACCCTTTCCTCACCAACCATGCCCAGCACTTCGTTGTTCTTCCTTTTTTCCGTCCACTTTACTGTTTCTATTGATCTTCTCACCTTCATCTCATACGCCTCAAGTCTTATATGTCCTCCTTCCCAAACGCCCACGTTTCCGCACCGTAAAGCTCTACACTCCGGACCAGACTCTTCACTAAACTTTTCTTTAACTCTCGGCCTAAAATTTGAAGTCCTATATTGTTCGAACGAAAACCGAATTCCTATACCTCTCTGCTCGGCAAAATATGTTTTACTTTTTTTGTCGCTCTTGAAAATTTAGACATTAAAACAGGGAGGCAAAAACTGATAGAGGTGGATGAATTCTGTTATTTGGGAAGCAAGATAACTAGTGACGGGAGAAGCAAGAAAGAAATTATCAGCAGAATACCCCAGGCGAACTGCTTACAGCGGGAAACTTAAATATGGAAGTAAAGAAACAATTTATAAGAACCTACATCTGGAGTATGCTCCTATACGGAAGCGAGGCATGGACAATGACCGCAGCGGAGAAAGCAAGGATAGAGGCCTTCGAAATGTGGTGCTACAGAAGAATGATGAAAACCAAATGGATCGACCGAGTTAGTAACGAGGAAGTCCTAAGAAGGGTAGGAGAATAGAGAAGCCTCATGAAAACCTTAATAAGAAGACGGAACAACCTTATAGGCCACATCTTGAGACATGATGGCCTGATGAAGACAATCGTCGAAGGACAAGTGGAAGGCAAGAATGGAAAAGGAAGACCCCGAACAAAATACATGGAACAAGTAAAGAGAGATGTGAAAGAGAAGAAATACGTAGGTGTGAAAAGATTAGCTGATAGGAGAACTGAGTGGAGAGCTGCGTCAAACCAATCCTAGGATTGTTGACCAGTGATGATGATGCTGGTCGCTGTGAAAGATACCCGTATTTTAATTGCACCCATATTTCCCAGTCATTACCGTTCCATATGCAAATACTTTAAGCGTGAAGTTGGTGTAATGTCGTTTTAATTTAATTTTCACAGATTTTATGATATGAGATGATTAAATTGCCCGGTATTATTTTGTCGGTGAAATTAATGACTCTGTGTCAATCGCATAAATGAAATATGTTATTCTACTCTCCGTATTCATTCTTGCGAATCAGGAAGCAATTAACACCTATCAACGCCGCAAGATTCTCATTATCCCTTGTAGGGGTGTAATTACGTGCGTTCTTTTTTGTGGTGTGGTCTTATTCCTTCGCTTTAAAAAATTGTCCCGCATTACAGAGTTTGATTAAAAAAAAAACGGATCGAAAAAGTGCATGCAATCTCTCTTCATCCATGTTGCCCTGGTTGCAATTAAAACTTTCGACGGAAATGGATGCAGCGTGGTTTGCTCTTCTTTCTTTTTCTGCCTGCCATTGTTGTCATGTTTTTTTCCGCCCCAATGAGAATGATCGCCATTTTTTTTTACTCTTTCATTCACGTTGACGGTTTAAACTCCTCTTGCGATTGCCATCTTGTCTCCTCTCCTCTCATTTCCTTCTCTCTCTCTCCCTCTATAGACTTGAGGTGTATGCCCACCATTTATTGCTATCCGCTCCACTAACTTGTTAGACTGCTGCTTAGAAGCAAGGGTTTCAACAGTTTTGTTCATTTTTCGTCGTAAATGGATATTTGGCGTAAAATCATGATGTAGGTCATTGTCGCTCCAGGAATTAGATTATTAAGCTGATAAAATGTCAAGTAATTGGTGAAAACCTTAAGGGGCTTCAATTAATTACGAGAGATGATTTTGGCGATTTTCGCACCCCCTCCCCCCGTCCCACTTAGTTAGATATGGTGAGATTTGGCTCGACCCCCTCCCTTTAATCCCACGTGAGATAGTTCAAGATGCGCATTTTCAGTGTAAATACGCTAATATATGCTTAATTTCGTAGGATTTATTTAAAAAACAATTTGTAGAAATAATTTTTTTATGTCAGTGAACCAGTTTTCCCGCAATTTGACTGTTTCTTGCGTAAAAAATACCTACGTGAAACTTCCCAGGAAAAAATAATTACGTTAAACGTGAAAATAATCAGGTATATCATGAGGATATTTTTAAAATATTTTTATTTATTTTTGATTTTTAATTATAGAAACTGTTGTTAAAAAAGTATTTCTATCAGTCTGTCAAATATTAATTGACCCAATCAATATTTCAATTAGTTTTTGTGCTTTCCTTCTAGGTGATTATGTTAAAATGTTGTAGTATTTCAGTTTGTAGTAATTTTTGTTCCTTGTAAATAATACGCTATAATATTAGGTCCAATAATAATTATAATTGTGTAGATGGATTGTCTATGTAACGTGAAATAATTTGGAGACACATTAATAAGGTGATTTCTTATCATTGAAATTTATATTTTTCAATTTCATAATATAAATCACCCCTTTCAAGGCAGTAAGAAGTATCGTTTTTGTATTTCATTTTTCTGCTATATTCGTCCAGAATTTAGAAGAAAAGCATTTCATAATGGAGATTCACGTGGTGGCTCTTGTGATTTCGTTGTTTTTGCCATATCCCTCTCGTGCAATTTTCGCTCGACGCGTTTGATTGTCATAGCATCATTTTTAAGTGCATCATGTGGAGTGAAGATCTTCTGGAAATATTACCGTGTCCTATTTGACTAGTATGAATATATTACTATTAATTAATATATTAATTATAATTTTACGCATGCGTATTATTATTAATATTTATATTATTATAATTAATTATACAAGTGGGTGGGGATGGTGGGTGGGAAAAGGTGGATGTTATTTCAATTATTTTTTGTGCTTTCCTTCTAAGTGATTATGTGTTAAGGGACTCATAAAAATATAAATAATTACAACTTTATTGATACTACCAAATTCTACACATCGTATCGTATGAGAAATCGTATGAGGAAGGTGGTGGGAAACAGACGTACAGTGGGGAGACTGCGAGAAAATGGACAGCTAAAGAGATACCGATAAACTCAGGGGTAGAATGAGGTATCCAGTAGTAGCCCGACTCTGATTCATACATTTTTAATAAACCTAAATAAGCACTGATGATTTGTTCTCCGAATGACGAAAAGCTTATTTTAGGTGATGACGGGAAGCTCTCCTAATGATACGAAAAGCAGTTTGGCTTTTCTTTCCCTCCCGCCGCAGAAATTCCACAATATCGTACCACATATCATAGAATATATTGCAAAGGGTGGTATTTTATGCGTGATTTGTCGGTACATGGTGATAGTTCTTTGGCTATGGCCGTTAAGAAATAAAAAAAGTATGGCCCTTGGATGAGCACGGGTTTGAGCAGGACATCGTAACCGTACTATGGCTCCGTATTTAATGAGAGATTGCGCTTGCGGATTGGTGTACAGAAAGTGGGTCGGCGGATGGAACAATGAATTCCTTGCGGTTTTCATACACCCCTTCCCTCCGGTTTAATTAATTGTGTCGGGAAATGACTCGGTTGGAAAATAACCGTGGGCAATGGTTGACTTACGAGCGAGGAAGTTTGCACGGCATAAATTCGCCTATGGCCAGTGACGCAGTGCTATATTTGAGGGCGCTGTGTGATGTATTCGCTTCATTGAATTCAATTCCTGTCCGTGTCTTGTCTTCTTTTTTCTTGCATGCTAGATGGCAATCTGGCTGCCTTGTGCGAATCATCTAGAAATTTAATCGTTGGATTATTCTTCCTCATAGGATAATCCTCTAAAATCCCTGGCACAGTAATGGCTGATGCCTGGTTTTGCTAGTGTGTGGGTCCTTTTCGCTTCTATAGCGATGAGATGTTTTTCCCCGTCCCATCCCTTCCGACCCTTTCCCTATCCCTAGCGTCGTCGGGCTCCTATCGCGGCGGCGCCTCTTTCCTTGTTCCTTTCCTTTCAATCCCCCTCCCCGGGTGATCGGGCGTATCAGCAGGATTGCTGGGTCCCGGCCCCGGTGCTTTGTACCCTCGTAGGGCTCCCCTGAGCCCTCATTACTTCTTGCCTTGTGCGCATGTGTGTTATGTTAGGTAGCCATTTAAATTGACAAGTTCGAGTGATGATACTTCTGAAGTTAAAAAAGGTAGTTGCGAGTATTTTAAATGCCTTCTTCGCCTTAATCGGGATGATTTTTTTTCCGCACCCCGCATGACTCCGTGTAGATAAATCACCGTGAATAGTCATTTAAATTAGCGCACGACGTGTTCCTGCTCACAGGGCATCGTATGGTACAACGCATCACAGTACGTACATGAGAACGTCACATTTATATATTTGAGGAAAGGGTGGGTGAGGATGGGGGGTGAGGAAAAGGTAGATAACTAGTATTAGGTAGGGGTGGAAAACAGACGTACAGTGGGGAGACAGCGAGAAAACGGACAACTAAAGAGAGGAGGAAAAACTCAGGGGTAGAGTGAGGAATCTAGTAAAAGCCGCAATATACACACATTTTTGATAAACTTAAATCAATACCGATGATTTGTTCTCCGAATGATGAAAAGCTTATCGATGGCTTAGTTCTAACAACACTTATCCCAAAATTTGGCCGGTCTGAGTTAATACTGCTAATGCTGTTAATAAAAAATAAAATTCAAGCATAAAACAACTATTTGTTGCCAAATGTATACTTTGTTTTCAGTTTTATGATTTTTTTAAATTTCAGTTAAAATTATATAGGTACAATTAAAAACTAAATCGTTTTTTGCTCTCCTGAAAAGTTGCTATTTTTGAGATACATGTTAGAACATAGCCATCGCTATTTTAGGCGAAGACGGGAAGCTCCCCTAATGATACGAAAAGCAGTTTGGCATTTTCTCTCCCTCCCGCCGCAGAATTTCCTCAGTCGAATATAACTCATGCAGTGTCACCTTCTCCTTCCAAGTGACTCCTGCATGCTCTCTCCCTCTTTCTCTGACTCTGCCATCATATTTTCTTCCTTCTCCTCGGGTTGAACTTTTTTGTCCACTCCCGTCCTCTTTGCGTGTTCGGGTTCGTCGTGTGCCGCCTGTGTCGCCCCCTTCAATGTCTCCGTCTCTTCCGTGCCAGTCCAGACGGGGACTACGGCGAAGGATGCACACGCGTGGAAATACGATACGATAATGAGTCGCGTGTGTTTGGAAGATAGGGAGGATGGGCAGGACCGCAACTGTGTCCCTGGCTCTCTCCATTAAAGGCATTTAAATGGGCTAGGCAGTTCATCTACATCTACCTACTAATATATCAAAGCGATTGTATGAAAGAAAAACTTCAATATCACCTGACACTATTTTATGCTAGTTTTAACTGACATGACCTCTATTTAGCGTTGCCAACTGCTAGATATAAATACCCATAACATCAAGATCATTTTTATTGTGAACTTTTGCTATTTTTCAATGTTTATTCTGCAATCAGGGGCCGAGAAGAATCCAAAAAATCAAATATCATTCAAACCAATTCAGCCGATCTCGAGTTATAAAAGTTTTCGACTTTCTCTTATATGTATGGATTTCTTTATCCCTTACATATCAATATGGCTTCTTCCACAACAATCCCTTGTTTTTCTCTCTGTAACCAAGGCGCCATATCAACACAAAACACGACAAATTCAAGAAGCAAATACAACAAACAGCAAGTGAACTTCAGAAAATGAAACACATAAAAATTGATGGTGGTAATTTAAAGAACATGCATCAATTATACCCCACAAGTCGTCTTAATAGGCGATAGGCGGGTGTTCGGTCGCCAGCCATTAAACAAATGAAAGGGGAAATATTGTAACGAAGTTACCACTAGCATTTATTTAATCCTCTATCGTTCGGGGAAAAACGAATTCCCACACCTTTCTGTTCGATTTCATGTACCGATAAATAATTACCAGTATATAAAATAAACGGGGAATAGTTCGCTAAAGTTGAAGGAAAGAGAGAATTTCCAAACCTGAAGACATTCGTGAAGATTGCATGCAAGTTAAGTGAGAGTCACCTTGGGCTCTTCATTCGACTTAGATGTCAACTTATGCCCTGTGAGCAGAGATTATCATTATCAACGTGATTCCAGTCGTCGGAACCTGTGTTGAATGTAGGCCATAAACTGCGATGTGATATAAGACGCAAAAATAGATACGCCTCTAGTACTAAGAGAGCTATGTGCTGCTGGAAAGATAATTTCACAAGTTATTTATTCCGTGCAATTTCTGATGAAGTCATTCCTTTCTTGGGAGAGTTATGTTGGTTATTCAATAACCATGATTGCGCACGCACTTGGCGAAGTGGTTTTTATTCGTACGACAAATGGAGATAGAAGCGCTGAAAAAGATCTCATTCCAGAATTGCCTATCATTACCCTAGCGTAGCCAACTTTTTTGTGCCATCAAATCGTGAAGATGTGCGCATTTCTGACGACCGTGACATGAAATATATCCTCGCTGGGAGGCAAATTTGAGTAACAATACTGAAGTTATTTTTTTGCTGAAAATAATAGGAAAAAATATGTCGTTTTGGCGTAGATTGTTAAATTGCGCATAAGTACATAAATAAGATTTAATGAGGAAGTTACACTGAGATTGGTAAAATATGGTTGTATTTTTCCATAAGGGTTTCAGCCTAGACGGATTTATGCTGTGAGATTCTTATTAGAGGGAATTAAAGGTGAAGAATGACTGATTTCATAGTTATTTTTTTAGAAAAATTTCATTTAACAGTCAGCATTATTCACCGCAACCTTTACCTATATCATTTATCATAGAGATGTGTAATAGAATATATAAATCCAATGTCACTTGAACTTTAGTGGCGTTTTTGCGGTGATATCTTCGTTGTGATTTAAAATGATGACGGGCGTAACCAAATATTTGAACAAATTCGAGATCATAATTAAATAAAACTAATTTAAAACTAATCCCCATCGTTTTGTTGAAATCTCCAACGTTTACATCCTTATTCATGTGTACTCAGATGCAATCCAGATAGGTATTGTTATTACTTTTTTAAAATTTTTCTCTTCCCAGTACAGAGTAGGGCAAACATTTGTTTTACCCCGGGTGTCAAGCACCAAAGGGATAGGCTCATCTACTAGTTCAATGTTAATTTTTTTAAATCTTCTCGCCCTGGAGCAAGTATTAACCGCGGTAATTAATAAAATTTTGCATTCATATTTATCGTATTTCTTTCAAATTTATGTTTATATTCTTGGGTACATATTTCTGTACTTTTTCCCTGTATTTAGCCTCTTAAAGTTTTACTATACCTATTAATAAATATTTATTAATTCTTTCTTAAAATTTTATTTCCATTTCTATATTTAGTTATATATTATAATTCATTCAAAAATAAACTAAAAGACTGATTAGATTAGCAAAAACATTAAACAGCATATTCGTTGTAATTTAAAAAGAAAATAGTGCGCAGTCTTTCATCAAGACAATGTGTTCAGAATGGTATAGTGTGGCGTTATGGTTACGGTGGGCTGAAATGAATAAAACCGATAAGTAGCTCAAGACCTAGCCGAAGAATTAAGAAGATAAATTGGATCGACCGTGTCAGTAGTAAAGAAGTGCTAAGAAGAGTGGGAGAGAAGAGAGGTCTTCCAAAAACGTCAGGGAGGAGACGGGGCAACTTACTTGGCCACATTATAAGAAATGAAAATAATCGTAGAAGGACAGGTTGAAGAGAAGAATGGCAAGGGACGTCCCCGAATGAGTTGTATAGGACAGGTTATAAAGTATGTAAAAGAGAAGAAATAAGTCTCTATGAAAAGGCTAGCGGATAGGAGAGAGGACTGGAGAGACGTCAAACCAATCTTGTGATTGCGGACTAATTATGATGATGAAGTAGCTCAACTTAATTATTCCAATACTTGGAATATAATTTCAATATGCGGACGAGAAACCCTCTACCAGTCACCTCCGAGCCTTGACCACCTCGGTCAGTCTCTGTGCCTTCTCGATTCTTCCATCAACGAGGCGGTTCTTCTCTCCTACCTCCCCCCTTCCCAATGCGTGTTGGCCGGTATTCGCGTCTTTTGTGGGTCGAGCGGTATTATATTCCTCCCACTCAGCCCGCCTCGCTCCGAGACACAAGGCGAGAGGTCCGCCTCGACGACCGAAAATATCCTTCCAGCCATCCATCCTCTTTCTCATTCTCGTTTCATCGTTTTCTTTCGTTTCGTAATTTCTATGCGTAGGTATTTTCAGAAAGTACTGTACGAACAAGTACATTTTTACATCGGGTGTGAATATACGCCATGGATTAAATTCAGCACGAAAAAAATTCACGAATAATTAAATAATTCGTTGTGGAAATACAATAAACATTTGGCTTAGCCGGAATTCGAACTCGGATGTTCCGATTCCAGGTCAGTTATGCTACTAGGGCTTGAAGGAGTAGCTGAAAACACTACCAGAGAAATCCGTCAGACAAATCGAGAAATCCGGTTTCTAATGCCGGCTAAGTCAAATGATTTTTTGGCTTAGCCGGGATTCGAACTGGACCTTCAGATTGCCGGTCAGGTATGCTACCAGGGCTTGGGGGTGTAGCTTGTAGAATGCCTGAGAATCGGGAAATCCGGTTTTCTAATTCCGGCTGAGCCAAATGATTTTTTTTCATGGCGAATGCCACCTTTGGTGTGACCCCTCTAAAGAGCCATTCACTGTATATCCCTCCTCCGTTGTCGGGTGTCATTTGCTGGCATGTCGCTCCAGTCTCCTTTGGTCCTCTTCAAGTAGGAGAACTGCTTTACATTTGTCCTTCGTATTCGGCACTTCTTGAATTTTTTATCGTTTTTTAGTTTGGTCTTATTATGTCCTTCCCAAATTCATCCCATGAGTTTTCCTCACTATGTTTTTGTTTTAAGATAATGTTATTTCTTACCGTTAATTTGTAGCAGTATTCACTTGCCTCAAATGCATGAAAATTGTCTACTTTTTAGATGACTAATTTACTCTGCTTTATCTCATAATATTCCTCTTCTATTTTTCAGGTGAGTGATTTAAACGCTTCCTGTTCCTGATTTCGAATCTGTTTAACCTTTTGGTGAGTTCAGAATCCTCTGGTTTTTCTTCAGTAATCCGATCTGTCCAGAATCGAGACCGTGCTCCGCATATGTAGCTCCACCACCGCCCTCAATGGAATGACTTCGATGCGGTCGGTCACCCTCTTCAGCTTTGGCCTGGAAATTTCACTCACAATCAGTATGAATTTCTGCGCCGCGAAGCCACTGTCGACTTTCGTTCTCTGTTTTTGTGGTCACTCCTGGAGTTTTACACGTCATCTTACGGGGAACATCGCCTTCACGGTCACGCGATGCATTGGGAGTGGACCGCATTCCATCCGGTTCGCGTGATTTCCGTTCAGAGATATTACTGCTCATCGTAACTTTTTCACTTTATGTTCTCAGCCGAACTATCATTTCATTATTATCTACGGATTGAGAAAAAAATAATGTATGGTTTCTAAACCGCAGCACGGTAATAGTAATGAAGTGGTAGGTGTGACATAGTTAGGTAGTCATCATGAATTGCATGTTATTTATTTCCCTTCCCAAAGCTTATTGCCTGCTTCCTCCATATTTACGGCTGGCTTCGGGAAATCTTTTTCATTCCAACTAACGGGGTTATTCTCATGGGGGGGATCAGGTTGGTGTGGTGGCTAGAGTGCTTGGCTTCCCGGCGGTGGCAGAGAATTTTCAGAGAATGCCCGATTCCTGCTTGAATGATATGTGGAGGACATTTCAAGCGCAACACTCCGTCCGTCGGATGGGACGTTAAGCCGTGGTCCCCTTGGCGACTTTCGTTAATAGCAGGCTAATTCCGACGCCAGGTTTCTCTCCACCCTTCCTTACCTACCCTTCCCTCTTGGTGCAAATAACCTAAGCTGTCGGTTGCCTCCTCCAAATACCATACATATTCTCATGGTAGCACTTGGAGTTAGCTTAGTCCGCGACAGATATTTTTGCTAGTGACCATGAGTCATTCATCGTAACTGCGAATAGTTTTGGCGGGCCGTGTATGTGCGTACAAATTTTACCTAATAGCAGGAAAATGTCATAAAAAACGTCAAGAAGACGATACAGTATCATCACTGTTTGATTAATAATTACATGCACATATTAAATTTTGTGTTTGATATATTTGATGAAGGTACAAAGAAAATGTACGTATGTTACTTTATGGGCATTTTCATGTCCACAATACATAAGTCTCAAAATTGGTGATATTACGCAACCGTATTGTGGTTACTCGCTCAGAGTTCTCGTTTAATTAAGCTCAATGATTAATTATTTCAGACAGTTATCATCTCACATCTTCGTTCAACCTTCATTATTTAATGTCTTTAAAAATCCAGGATATTGAATTAAATTTTGGAAAGGCTGGATATACAAGAAAAACCGTTGTCATGGTAACTGCATAGTGCAACTGAAAATAAAAATGTTTGCGTTGCCATAGCTCAGTAACTAAGGAGTTTCGACCACTTGTTTATGGGCAAAAAATGCTTAAAATTGTCACACCTATCACCTCCTAAAGTATTGCAGATTTTCTTCTGAAGCACCATCACTTTCCACCCGACCCCACACGATCGTGCGGGTTCGTTTAAAAATTTCCCCCGGTCTATTCAGATTACTTTTGTGCGTCGAACCGGACTGCAGTGATCGTGTCAAGTTCGTGCAAGTTCCCGTCTACGCTTCTCTCTTTTTTTCGTTTCGCTCAGTGACCTACAGATGGTAGCAGGATCATGTAAACATCGGTATTTCGAGGAGCAAAAAAAAAAAGTTTAGCGTGAAAAGGGAAATGGATTGATATTCTTACGGTTACCTTTCAGGATGCCCTTTTTGCCCAGGTTCCCTTCTAATCCATTCACCTCTGGAGTTTCCACAAATTGAAAACTCAAACTCACTTTTAACTCTATGGTATTCCATTTGAAGGTGCCTTGGATGGAAGGACACCTTTTTCACGAACCAATTACTATTTTCTTTGCGGCTGAAAAATATAATAAATAAAACAATAATGAAATGATAATAACAACAGCAATAATAATAATAACAATAGTAATAATAAATAATATATGTAGTATATGATTCCCTAATGCAATCCATTTCATTTCTCGTATAACACCCAGTGATGGCGTCATTGCTATCCACACTGTTGGTTTTATCGAGTGGAGGAGTTTTTCTCATTAAAGGAATCGCGGTGGCTGACTGTGGGCGTGGATTCTGAATATAAGATGAGGGAAAGGACTGAGCGGTTGTATTTGGCGGGCGAGGTCAAAGCGAGGAAGATTTCGAGTCTTCCGAGTCCCCAGAAAGTGGCGAATACGTGATGAATGACATATCATATATACCAAGCTTCCCATTCTTCTTTTACTCTTGCGCAGCATCGCTTCGTTTCTGGAACGCCCTGGCAACACCAGCTGGGCCCTTTTCATCTCGTCGAGATTTTTTGAGAGGCATGTGGGAAGCTGGACGCATCTGAATTAATGATGAATCACGGTTTCATTCAGGTCTTTTTCCTTATTCCTTTTTATTTATTTTTTTGTTAGAACATAATAAGTTAGATGCAATGAAAAATTTGGACGTAAAATACGCTGACATATTGGAATAAACACTCGCAATTTTCCGCGATTGTGTGGAAAAATGTTCTTCAGTGAATATGAGACCACTCTAATCACCAGCGGCTTTCATAGCCGTGTACGTAGCTTAACTTATACGATTTATTGAGATGAAAATTTGTGTTATCATTTCCTTTGATCTGCCATGTTAAAATTGCGACAATGAGATGGTAATGATAAATTACGCTGCTGTAATGAGCAGTAAATCCCACGTAGGGGTTGAGCGATGCACTTGGAAACATTGTGCAAGGAAATAATCGCAGGCTATCCTGGACGTGGCTTTAATGAGTGTAACGTAAGCGGGAAAATACTACAGAGAAAAAACAAGTGTGACTTGGCCGGGATTCGAGCCCGGGTCTCCCTTATTTGCATCAGGTGTTCTTCCTGTTGAAAGAACAAGACATCATCTTCTCCTGAAAGAAACTTTTAAAATTGAAATAACGCGCGGTGCAGGCCAATTATGTTTCACGTTGAATCAATTTCGCAATCGCTTTCAAGATTGGAATATATTTCTCTCATTTTCAGAGGCCTTATTCAGCAGATTCGCGAAGTGATGCAGCCTTGACATTATCATGAGTGTTGACGTCTCAAAGTCGGCGAACCTCCATTTTTCAATTGCTTTTTTATTTATTTTTCGATATTCATCCGTCAAAATTACGCCATTTTCGGGGCTTAAAAAATTCGAGGCCTTACTGAAGGTGGACCATAGATTGGTTGACTAGAACTCTCTGAAATAGGTTTCCTCTGAAAACAATAACGAAAAGAGAAACAATGGGAAGAATTTATTTGGAAGGCGTAGGTTTGAAAAGATTAAATACATCACGAAGAACATCATTAGCATATTAAAATACGAATGAATACATCTCATTGCGTTTACAACTTGGAAATAGCCCACCATTTTCGGAGTGATCACTGCTGTGATTGATTGCCAATGCTCAGTGTATCCCACTGCGGCGCGCACAGTGGAAGACGGGCGAAGGTATTGAACGCCCCTTCACCAGACGGATGTAATTGGCGAGAGTGCTCGGGTAGTTTCCCTTAAAAGGTGTAATCAATCCCTTCCGCACTTTATTTCCCTCTCGTTTACTAGTTACCCGATTGGTTTGGTTTGACGTCACCCTCCAGTTAATGGAATGCCCATTTTGAACCTGAAAGTGTGATGGCTGTAAGTGTATTAGGTAAGCTTCTACAGTGGCTGAAAATGGACGATGGGCCCCGATTTAAATGGAACTGTGCTCAAAGAGTATCGTTTATTGTCGAAGTATAACGATTTTAATCTATTTTGTTACGTAAACGATGGTCATTAATTGTTAACACTTAGTAATTGTCGTGCGTTGTCGATTGCTATCGATTGTTATTATTTTGTAATGGTCGTGTATTGTCGGTGGCTATCGATTGTTAATATTTAGTAATTGTCATGTATTGTCGGAGGCTCTCGATTTCCGTCAGTTTATATGAATGTGTGCATGTCGTATTTCGACGACTGCCTTTTGATTTATAAGTTCTTAGATTCTTTAGCTAGGACCAAAGTTTTTGGGAGGGAATCAATGCTCTACCATATTTGAGGGGGTTGAGCGACCATTACAATTGAATCTAAGATCTCGATATCAGTCGTCGGCTTCGAGAGTATCGTCATCGAATCTTAGATCGCTTCGATCGATCGAAAAATGCCAACTTCAATGGGAGATGACTCGCTTTGCTGGATGGACGGTGCCTTTTTGTGTGCCTTCCGTGCATGCCAGCTCGATCCTTCCCAGTCTCGTCTCCTCTCTTCCGCGGAACCTGTTTTCCCTTCGCCTATCGTCCGTTGGGTTTCTAGGAAAAAGGATGCGCCGCTCATTGTCCGCGCTACGGCGGCGGCAGCGGTGTGAATGGCTTGATCGTGAGGTGAAAAAGCCCTTATAATTGACTCTCTTACCATTCACGTTCTCTCGCTCATCCCGCCCATAACATCCTCTTCCATCTCACACTCCTTATTCCCCTTCCATTCTCCTCGCAGTTCCTCTCTCTATCTCTCTTTTTACACGCTTTTTCTTTCTACTTGCTTCGTCTGTTTTGTCGATGGAATATTGGATAATTGATTTTTAACCCACTTATCATTGTCGAACCGGCTTGAAATTTTGCATTTTTTTTGCTTCTGATGATAATACGATAGTCAATAATCAGTCTTATGAAATTTTGTTCGATTGTGCTCTAATTAATGAACTAAATTTCGATTTGTAAAAATAGTCGTAAAAATTTTCTTAACAGATGGCGTCAATTATATTTTTTTGCATAAATTTCTTTTAAAGCTTCGGTTTAATCGATTGCATGTTGCACCACTGAAAAGTTGCGTAAAATAAAAGAGACAGAAAACACGCTCTAGCCACTAATAAAAGAAAAACACATACTTCTAAGTGAGCAACAACTTTCCCAGTACATCAGATATCATTGTAACGCTCTGTAGAAATCGTTGCTCACAGCGAAAATTTAGAAGTTTCTGGTTTTCTTTTTTTATCATTGTATTCTATGTTTTTGTGCTGTGTATCGAACATTAATTTCGTGTGTCACCAGATACACCTTTTTATCACGAACTTTATTATATTTATGGCTAATTGGAGTATCCTTTCTGGTAATACTCGTGTTCGCCACCTTCGCGTCGGTCTTTCGTATGTGCGCGCAGTATCCCTTCAACCAGCATGTTCCCCCGCCTAGCCGCTAGCGATAATTAGGAAGAATTAGAAAAAAAGAAGGTCACTTCGTTAGCCAATTGAGCGTTATCGACTGAACCCCCTCTCTTGGTCGCAGATCTACCTCGTGAATCGCGTTGTATACTCCCATCATGGCCTTGTGGTAGTGCGGCCGTCTCCTCACTCCATTACCTACGAGTCCAATCATCTTCCTCGTGGTCCTTGAACCTCTCTCCATGTCTCCCATTCCTCCCTGAGAGTTACTGTTGTGTAACAATCAGTTGTAAATTTTCTCTCTTTTCAATAATTCAAAAATATATTTATTCATATACCTTGATGCCAACTTATTCGCTGATATTCACTAAAAAGTTGTTACTTGTCTTCTGCTTAGATATAGTTTTAATTTCCTAGTATGTCTAATCATGATCGACACCTCCACTGTATAAACGCTCAACAATCGCCCTCCGAATCAAATCCGCTCATCTAGATCTAGCCCTTATAGTACTAGATGAGCGGATTCGATTCGGTGGGCGATTGTTGAGCGTTTATGCAGTGGAGGTATCGTGATGGCCTGTTGAATACAGTCGTAGAAGGACAGGTCGAAGGGAAGAAGGGCAAGAGACAGCCTTAAATAAGTTACATTAGACAGGTTATAAAGGATGTAAAAGAGAAGAAATAGTTCGCTATGAAGAGGCTAGCGGATATGAGAGAGAAATGGAGAGCTGCGTCAAGCCAATCTTAGGATTGTTGACTAATGACAATGATGATCTCTTATAATCAGAGTTTACTTATATCAAGATTTTGACTCGATTTTATTATACATTATTTCATTATATTAGATAGGCAGAGATGCGTTGGGCGAATGAGGAAGGTAACAGCATTTATTGGTCATGTATCTTCGTTTGAAAACAGTAAGCTATATCTTATTAATGTAAAGTTATTTTTTGGAATATTATTAAGGAGTAAGAATGCTTGTTTCAATTTTTTTCACACATCCTTTGGAAACCTTTAAATCCCGTATGTGGAAAACTCGTGGTAAGCGTACGCGTAGTCCTTACTGTAGCATTTTTTTCGTTCACGTTGCAAAATATGCGTTTCTCATAGAAAGATACATCGCCAGGATTTTTAACTCTCGCATGATCTCTTTGGGTTCAAAAACTGCGTGGAAGTACGTCGAAAGGTATTAGTTTTAAGTCTGTTGTTCCTCAACGTAAGTACCCAAATGAAACATCTCTATCTTGCAACTACTGAAAAATTCCAGTGTCTCGGCGCCAAATTTAATCTAATAATAGGGATATCGTGATGAAGGTTGCAGCTACGATTTCCGCCGGAGTTGCGTGTACCGCAAGGATCATGGTCTTGCCTGACGGCCTTCCTTGCGTTCCTGGTCTCATCACTGCGCTGCGTGTCCGATCATCGTCCTCGTGGTCTCCCAATCCCCTCCCCCTCTCTAGCCAATCGATCGCGAGAAGTGCGTTGGCCGCCTGCCGCCAATTCATTAACCGCTCCCGCTCTTAATCTCCACGGGCGCTCTGTCCCAAGCTAACATCTGCACGGTGTGCTCAATGCTCCAGTGCGAGTCCCGGGCCTTATGTTCCTACCTATGCAGGTCAAATAGATTTTAACCATTTTATTATGTAGCCTATTTTGCTTGGTACACTGATGAATTCCTGGGATTTTTAGGCGAAATTGTAGGCTTGCACTTAAAAATTTATATAAAACCTAATACGCTTTTTATTAAGGTAATATTTTTATGTGGCCTTAACACTTACGGGTATGTTACATTAAATATATCAATAAACCCGTTTCAAATGCTACACGAAGCACAAAAAATTAAAGGCGCGAATGTAAAAAAAAACCGGCCGATAGGTCGGCCACTGGCACTCTTCGCACGTATCACAGAGCCGATATATCGTCCCGCTGGAACTTTAAGGGTTGACGAACAGGATTAATGAAACAATGATAACCATCTCATTAATATTTGGACAAACTATGAGTAGCGTTTGGATATTGCCGAGCGAGTAAAAGCGCACTTTTGGAAATTTAATAATCACTTAAAAACTGTTTGAGACTACAAATTCGAAAAATGAAACTCATAAACTGTGAATTATTTCAATTTAATTAATAACATGTTCAAAACCACATCATTCTTTTAAGATGTCCCTTTATTTAAAAAAACGGGAAAAATTGTATTACTCGGGCCACTTAAATGTTATAAAATCTTGTAGAACCAGCGCAGGTATATAGGGCCTTAAAATCATCGCGGAGAACATTAGAACAATGAAATTCGAACGCATGCATTTCGATGTGTTTACGGCATTGAAACATCCCACTAATTGCTTTGAATCCTTCCCTTCCTCCCCGAATCATCTGTTCTCCCTATATTCGCGCCACCTCCCTGTGGTTTGACTGTATCGTTATCGTATCGTAAAAACCGGGGGGTCCGGACCACCTCCGAAGTATAAAAGCACAATTATTTTCCTTAATAAAAGAAAACAAATTATTGAAAAATCATTAATTTACAAAGTATTTTTTTGACAAATGAAGTTTTTTCGATTGTGAAAAGTGTTAAAATTAGTTTAAAACCCATTAATTAGTACCCTATTAAAAAAACTTTCCCCCCTGGTTTTGGACCCCCCCGAACGAAATGCCTGGCTACGCCACTGCTTCCATTTCTCCTTTCTCCTGCCTCACTTCTTCTCTCAGAAGACATTGTCCATTCTTCTTCTCATCTTTTTCAATCACGATCTTCATTTTTCACTTCCTTCTTCCGGGTTTCGTAGACCAAGACTGTCAGGCTAGATCTTTTCGTGTGCGTGTGTCTACGTGCGTGCGTCATCTCAGCTTGAGTGTAAGTGGCGTGGGCGACGTGTCTTCTCTAGTAGATAGATTCTCTCTCCTCTCTCTCTATCTCTTTCTCTCGCCATCTGTTCGATCCTAGATTTCCTCTCTCCTCCTCGTGTGAGACCTGCGCTGGCACACTTCGGGGTGAGAAGCAGTGAAATATGAGTTATTCCGGTTGTAACATGATATTTTCCCTCGTGATGTTCCACATGTTGGTCAGTCATGAAGGCGGCTTTAGCGTGACGCCTCTCCAAATGGGGCCTATATTTCAAGAAAGATCATGGCAAAGCTTTGGATTTATCGTCTTGGGCGGTACTCGTTTATTTTTTTCTATTTTTCTCTTCCTTCGACCCGGGGAGGTCAATGCGAAGGCTGTTTTTGGATATGTTCTTGGGGCAATGGTGCGAAAGTAACGTATTTTTGTTCTTTCAGAAAGTAGTTTTGAGATCATCTTGAGCAATTTAGAACATATGTCTTTAAGAGCAACTCGGAAAACATCATATTAGAACATCAATGTACTTCCAGGTCCGACAGAAACGATGAATTAAGAGGGATGTTTACCGGTGTATATATTTCCTATGAATTTTCTAAAGGGCGAACGTTTTTCGTTTGGGTACACTGACATCACTTCACCGAGGCATTTTCTTCATCGAACTTTCTAAAAAATAAGTATCAACTTTGGTTTAGAGTATTACTTAAGAAGAACACTGTGATGTCATACAAGCGAAATTTGCCCCATCATTTTTGTCCATCGTTTTTCCTGAAATAATACTGAAAAAAGTTATACCGATCTCAGGTTTCAGTAGTGACTATATATAAGTTTAACCTAGATAAAGCTGTCGTTTATTTGTGTTTTTAATCATGTATTGTTTATATTTCATAGAAATACTGTATGTCTTTGAACTATGAACAAATTTTTACTGAGAAACGTGTGTTAATCTTCGATTATTATCTGCAATCCCTGGAAGAAAGTTTTTCTTTCTTTGTGAACGAACGTAAGTTTCAGGTTTCACCGTTTGATTTTGAATATTATCTTCTAACAACTAGGCGAAGGAAATTTTGGTATGTGAAACGGTTTTAATGGTTTAAAGTATACCTGGAAATAATGGTCGTATAATCGTTCGGATGAAAAAAAATAGCTTCTTAATAAAATGCATCTTTGGGAATATGCATTGTTCAAATGAATAAAAGATCGTACCATTTTTCCACAAAATGTTTTTACTGCGTACAACGCGATTCGGCTCACTGAGCCATCATCTGGTACATCTACATCTACATAATACCCTGCGAGCCACCTCTTGGGTGTTTGGCAGGGGGTGATCAATCACCAGCATGCAGCATGCATTTGGACTCCCACATGCACACCACACCGTCCAAAAAACGTCCCGTATACTAACAAACTATACTACTATATGCTGTTAGAAATAACATTGAATTAAGAAACATGCATTAATTTTTACATATGTTAGTAGGCTACACTACAAGTCATGCAATCTATTTACGAGTTCTATTGCTGCCGTTATAATCTCTTATTGATCGTGGAAAAAATGACATTCGGAATCTGTCTGTTCTACAATCTATCTCTTATTTTATTCATATGATCTGATCTTCCGTAGTATGTTGGCGTCCGTAAGATATGGTTAACTTCGTCAGAAAAGACACTGCTCTTGAATTTATCTAAAAGGTTTAGTCTATTTTTCAATCTACGGTCCGACAGAGATTCCCATCCGAGTTTATCTATGATGTCAGTTACACTAACAAGACTATCGTAACGACCTTTCACATACCTGGCAGCTCTTCTTTGCACGCGTTCTAACTCTGTAATTAAGCCTTTTTCATGAGGGTCCCAAACAGTGGCAGCGTATTCCAAATGTGGTCTAACGAGGGAAAAGTAGCTAATTTCTCTCACTTTGTCGTCGCACTTTCCTAATATTCTTTTAACAAAACCCATTTTACGATTAGCTTGACCGAGACACTGCAAAACATTTGAAATTCACCTTTATGCCCTTGAGAAAGGGGGGTTGGGGAGGATTTGACATCTTTGAAGAAAGGGGTGAGAACCGGCGTACAGAGTAGAGACAGTGTTCAATATTGGTGGAAAAGTGCTACGATCTTTTATTTATTTAAATATGTCTAACTTCCACCAATTGAAGGCTGAATCTGTTGAACATAATATGCATTGTCTTGGCCTGTGGGCATAACTTACTTTATTCAGCGATGCACTTGCACAACCGAAAGCCATTTTGTATGTGTGGATGAATTGTAATTTGTTTTTACTTTTTTTTGACGTTCGATCCGTAATTGCGTTGGATATACCGGGCCGTGCCGAATAAACGCGATCAGAAAATGTTCATCGCACGGCATCGACCGTTGAAGCATCTTTGGTCATGTCCCTGGGGATTTATTTTTTATTTTTTAATACCCTCAGCTTCGAAAATATGGATTTATCCGGTGATATTGCCTCGAGGGAAAGAAGGAATGGCTTGCGAGCCGGGGTTGAGCATCTTCAGAACCATCTCCGGACGCCTCTCTTTCGAGGATAGGCACTCCATTGTTGAGATCTCCCGGGGCAGCCGAGGAAGAGAGTGGGGGAGGGGTAGGATGGAGTTCGTTCATGGCGGAGAAAGGAGGAAACATAGACTGGATGATCTCGTCCGAGGGTAGTCTTGGGAAAGAAGAAAAATTCATGAAAAAAATGAAGAGAGAGAGAGTGCGAAAAAGGAGGGTACGACGAAGACCCTTGGATGAGGGGTATGTAAGTGATGAGGTAGCGTGCGAAAGGTTAAATCGGGAAATTGGATATGGAGGCGATTTCTATCAGTACAGATGCTCTGACTTGCCTAAGTCATATCTCTTCTAGGGCAGTTGAGGTGAAACTTGCACCTCAATCGAATAAGGTGCATGGAAAGTTTCAAATGGCACTTATTGTGAGATTTATTTAAATTTTGAACCGAAAAGTGTTTTTCTATGTTTTCTATCTCTGCACTGCGCGTTTTTATGACAATAATCGAATTATTTTTTTAAATAAAGTATGACTATATCTTCTATTAAGGTCTAGCGTGGTACTATAAATTTCATGGTGTGTTACGATTGGAAATTCGATTACTTCAGCTGATTTATTTTGCTGCAATCAGAATAAAAATGACCAAGGCCTTTCATAGAACTTAATGGATCATCTTATATTTACAAATACCCAAAAGTGGGTTAAAATATATTCCATCATCCAGTCCAAAATCTTACCGCAGTATCGGTATATAGGTACCTCACTCCTCGCTATTCAAACATTCATGCTTATTACACGGCGGTCTACGTGGGGTTTTGCCGGTTTACCTCGCGTCTCGGACAAATGTCGGACCAATAGCCATCCCGGAGGAAAAGAGTTCCAGAAAATATGCACTACAATTGCTTCTACGAGCTCACAAACACTTGTAAATTTAAAATACCTATGACAAGCCCTGAAGAGAAAATTGTCCTAAACCAGGGTTCATGCTGTAAATATGTCTGATACTACAAATATTATGTAAATATCCATGTATACTAGGAGCATTGGAAATAAATTGAATTGAATTGAATTCGCTATTCATATCCCAATAGTGTTATTGATTCTTTGCGTATCGTCATTCACTTAATTGTTGTGCCATATCCTTAGTATATTAGATACTTCGGTTGCCTAATTTTTCCCTAATAAATAAATCTGCAGTGTGTATTTAAGCATTATGTGTCAAGTGTCTTAATAAGTTGCTCATTCCGCAGAAGGTGATGGTGAATTATTGGATATTGTCGACGAATCGATTTGTTGTCATGCCATGATAAAGTTACCCTCATTCGTATCGATCCAAGTGGGGTGGTATATTTATGGACTCGTCTTCGACCATCTCGTGTGTGCCTCGGCCAATCAATAACGTCGGAATGTAATTGACTGAGTAATCAACGGTACATCTTCATCGCTCAAGGTAATTTTTTCGGCATCGCCCCTCACCTTCAGGCAGCGTCTGTGGTTTTTCTTTTTTTTTTAAGTATCCCCGGCCACATTTTCCGTTCCTCAAGTAAACGCGTGATTCCGATTTACATTCCTGCTGCGGAGGCGAGCGGTCGTTCTTTTAACGGAACGCTGAACAGGAATAAACGCTATAGGAATGGTATGTGCATTCATACTTGCCATGCTGTGGACGGATCAAAGGGATGAAGAGGTAGTAGAGTTAAGTGCCGGAGGGTGACATCCGAACGCGCCTAACCTTTATACGATTCACCTTCCACACCTGCGCTGTCCTCACTCGACTTCCCCACCAATAACTTCCTACTGGACCGTCCATGTCGGAAACTCAGTATGCGCATGTAGATACAGCAAGGAGATAAGCAATACCGATTTTCGGCTTCAGAGTATCCAACAAAGATTATGTGATGGGTCTAATTAGCTAGTTGCTTGTTAGGTTAGCTAACATGTTAGCGTTTATTTTAAAGTTATTTCTATTTAAAAATTGATTTTCGATAAATTTTATTAACTTTGAGAACAAGTAGCTATCAGGATTTTGATAAAATGTATGCAAAAGTATTTCATCTTGACTTAAATTAAAAGAGAAGTGACAAAATGGTTAATTTGTGAAACTGTGAACTTGTTACACCTTTAAATAACCGGTCTAAACAACGCATTTTCACCAAGGTAACTCTTTACTATTCTATTGCGTTGAGAAATTTTCTCGTGTTATGGCAGGTAGAAATTATTACAGCCTTTTGTAATTTGACGTATGTACTTGGATGAAGGTTGATTCTTTTGAAACTATTTTGTACATGTTTTGGGGTGATACCGGTAGTAGAGATGGTAATAGGAGCTATAAAAACCTATTCCATATTCTTTTTATTTCTATTGCCCATTCTTGGTATTGGTATCTTTCCGGCTATTGTATTTTCGATGGAATGCGACAGTGGTACGACAATAAATAACAATATTATTATTATCATCATCATCATCAGTATTATCGTTATTATTATTACTATTACTCGTATTGTTAATTTTAATGTAAACTTCATTTCTATCTTCCTCACCTCGGCCGGTTTCTACTTGAGTGTAATCTATCCATCATCATCCCTCTCACACTTTCCGCCGTTTCCCCAATTACGTACGCACTTACCCACCCACCTGTATCCTTCTCCCGCAACCCGTTCTGTATCATCCCTTTCCTCTATCGCGTCGTGAATAACTCGATCACGTCTCGGGTGCATCCTATACGCAGTCCCACCCACCCCCCCCTCCCCGCTCTCCTCTCCCATATAATACTTTCTGTGCCGTCAAAGATGGTGTGTTGTGATGCGGGGAAGAGGTGGAGGAGAGTGGACCTGGCCTAATACACCGCTAGCCGAATCTTTTGAACACTATCTCCTTCCTCTCTCTCTCGTCGACATTAATTCCCTCCTTTCACTCCTCCTTCCATTTAATTTCGCGAGAGTGCCCCGCATTGGGAGGAGGGATTCCGCGGCGGAATGAGACGAGGAAACATGTGTAAGCGGGTTTCTCACTAGTCCCACGAAGGCATTCTGATCAGGGATGGTGTCGGTATGAAAGAGGGACCGATCTAAAAAAAAAAAAAGGTGTTTGTGATTTAGAAGGAAAGTGATACTGTCTATTGTTCGGGTCATGCGCAGACGAGAATGGTTGGGTTTAAGAAACCCTAACTATTCAGCATCTATTCAGTTTTGACTGTGCAGTGCTCCGTCAAAAAGAAAAATAAAAACACGAGTTCAATTTAGCATTAAATCCCAGTGGCGAATCCAGGATAGGGATAAGGGGGGGGGGCTAAGATTACGATACTATCTATTGTAAATTGGAAACCCAGGGGGACTCAAGCGCCCCTATAGATCTACCACTGAATTGTAACATACCAAAAGCGTTTAAAATAGACCCATAGTTTAGAGATAATATTTATTTCAATTCGTTAAAGTCGGTAAATATATCGGAAATTGTAACTAAATACTTTAAAACAAAGTGGTAACTCCCAAACAGTTCAATTTTATCTTGTGTATGTTTCGATCTTGGCCTCCCCCATAGATGCGCCACTGCTTAACCCCATAAATTCATTTTGGAATACATTTTTCTCGCGAGGTATATCCAATGAGGCTCATTCGTGATTGTGCCTTCTTCATTCGTGACATCCTGTGATGTCCTGGGCGGAAAAAATACCACTGCTGCTCAGCTATTACACGTCGCGGTAGTGGGCGTTGCCTAGTGTCAGTAAAGCTGTATGATATATGTATAAACTTAGTAGGCTTAAGTGAATTTATTTTAGCCTTGACATTAAAATGCTGTGAGAAAACCATAGGGGGTAAGAATATATTCTGCTATGGGTACAGAGATGCTGAAATTTCAGCCAGCTCACCCATAACTTCTCACAAGTTTCACTCTAATCAATGTTCTGATCACGTTTTGAGACCTGTCATTTCTTGGCCTTGAAATTGAAGATGGCGTCTTATAAAAGGAATAAATCCATTTCTTTTTTCTTGAACCAGAGTGGAAAAAATACCACCTATACCTTATCAAATACCATGTCACCAAAATACCCAATGAAAATTGATCGTGATGAAATTA
The DNA here is from genome assembly GCF_921293095.1 of Ischnura elegans. Classification (NCBI taxonomy): domain Eukaryota; kingdom Metazoa; phylum Arthropoda; class Insecta; order Odonata; family Coenagrionidae; genus Ischnura; species Ischnura elegans. The sequence goes on from NC_060248.1 coordinate 107,537,629, forward strand.
CTACTCATAAGCGCAGATTTCATTGAAATCTTTTCCTTCGTCCCATTCCATCTGGTGAATAATTACTTTTCTTTTCGCGGTGGGCTTCTTCGCAACCTCTGCCAAACGCCCTTCATTCGGGTGTTGTGTTGATGAAGTGCAAGGTGAAGTGGATGGAGTGGTCGGTGTTGGAGAATTCTCTTGAACCGAGATCGCCTCTTGCTAGGATAGGGTGGGAAAGACTCCTCCCAGAAGAAAAAAATTGGGTTCACGGAGCGTGACTCGTTTGAAGAGTTTAGAATTAATATTTTTTTTCAAAAGCTGCAGGTCGTCTCCCGGAATTGAGCGTACTTGCGAGTTTATTACCCGCGATATGAAAACTCCTCTAGCCTCCTTTTTTCGTAATTATTCCTCGGTTGCGAGTTAGAGAGGGAGAGAGGAAGAAACCGGCTTTCTGAAAGCGCTCCGATTTGTTGTTGTTGATAGCGATCGTGACTGGGTGGGAGAAGATTGCCCAATATTCCTTTGCTCTCGATGCCGCGAGAAAGGTCCAGTTTTACGATATCCCATTGGCGGAAGGTATCCCGTATAGGTCGCTATTTCGCTCGAGTCTGCGGTCCTGTTGCGCAATTGTTTCGGCGAGTTCATGGTCCCGAGTAGATTGTCGGAAAAATGTGCCGTTTGGAGTTTTAAATGCCGAAGAGTTTGCAGTTACACAGAGATCTGAGCGAATAATGTTCGGAGAAGAACTGTTTTAATTATAATATCGGGTAGGCTTTTTTGATTAGTTTGTCCCAGAATACTTATATGCAGTAAAAGGAGCTAATCTTCCTTTATTAAAAAAACAGTGAGAACTCTGAAAGTCGTTTTCTTATTTTCCATTGCTATTAAGAATTTATTTGACAAACCCTCTCTAAAATTTATTCTCTAGCTCTATTCTTTAAGAACTTTGGCCGACACTTCGTGGAAGTCCTTTTTACTTTCGGGGTACCGATATAGCTTGTATAATGTATTTGTGGAATTTTACGAATAGTGATGGAAACATCGATTTCGAATAAAATGAAATTTTTAAATGTCAAAGGTCGATTCTTGATCTTCGAGTTTCGATCAAAACTCGATTTTTTGACTGCGACCATTTCGTTTGACCTGAGATCGTCATTGCGGGCTAATAATAGCGCCATCCGTCCTGAATGAAATACTTTAATTAAAAGCCGGTAAAATTGGTAAGCAATGGATCATCAAGAAAGCATCACAATCATGTTTCATATTTTTATAAAAAAATATCGAAGCCGAATGGTTTCAAGACGCGGTCCCAAAACTTAAATGCGCGTGCATTTGTAAATTTTTACTACTATGATTTCACGAATATTTTCTAAGTAAATTTTTGAAAGTATTTTTTTATGCATCTCAAATGTTTATCTTCAGTGTTTTTCGGGTGTATACTAAACATTTTTTTTGTGCTAACTGTATTTTTTAGTAAAATAACCGTCGATTTTTTTCTGATTGATCGATATTTCGGTTCAAGTTTCGATTTTTGTTGAAAAGTCGAGCTTTTAATTTCGATAAAAAATTGATTTATCGAAAAATCTATTTTGACCGGCATTATTCCATCGCTAGTCCCGGGCATCTGTTTCTTCTTCTGTGTGTCGGTCTCGCGGCAAGTCGTCGCGAAATTCCGAGATGATACTATGCGATGGCATTTAAGCAGCACGACTACTCTCTCCCGTCCAATTTGCCATTTAAACGAGAAAAGTTTTTCCAAGGGCGGATCGAGGTCGAGTATCTGTTGTGCACGTAGTGCTAAGACTGCAGGATTTATTGGTGTGTAGCTATCATGAGTACTTAATTCAAATCTATTCCGCGCGAGGATGTGAATATCTAACATTTAATCACATGGTAAAGTCATTCCTTTCGCATAATACCATTTTAACGTCATTTTTTATGTGGTTGAAGATATTTTCATAGCCTTCGATATTTCTCATACATTTCCTGTCGTCTTCCTCTGGTGAAAAATAATTGTGGACTTTAATTTACAGTTCTTTTGGGTTTATTTTAAATTATGCGCGACTGTCAGTGAAGTTTAATGTATATCAATTCTTCATTTAGTAGATTTTAGTGCGCTGAATGTATGCGATTACACGTGTGAACGAAGTTGATATGCGAGTAGTTAATACTTACGTCCTTCTTCATTTATTATGAATTTCCTGTCATCCCGTGATGAAAACTAATCGCGAACTTTAAATTTTGATTCGTATTTGTTCATTTTGACGTAAGCGCCAATGTTAGTAAAGTTCAATGACATCAATGCTTTATTATATAGATTGTTGTAACTTTGATTGTGCACGAATAAAATTGTGAATTAATCAAATGTGCGATTTAGTATTCTGCAATTGCACGTAGTAGAAGCTCAAATGCTGGCATTAATAATTATCAGAATCATTAATGTATTCAGTGTGCTTTTATGATTCAATTTCCCGGTGCTCGCGTTGGAATTCAATTTTTTTTCGTTCCTAAAGTAACGCGTTTGCCACTTGTCAGTTTTGAATGTTTCAAAGTTTTGCATGCTGCATGTGGTAAGTCGACTCTTCGCTGAAAGTTGGCGACACGGAGACGAAGCTGGAAACGGTCGCTCTCCTTTTGATTTTATCTTGGGGGGGGGGGGCTGAGAAGGGGGGTAGTTTTGCGTGCGAGTGCAAAGATGAGCGGCGATAACCAAAGGGCATCCTGGGAAATGATGTGCTGACGCATATCTCTCTTCTTTTTTTTTTACTGTGTCCCATTTGAGGTGAGGAGGGCGTTGGCCACAGGGGGTAAAGCCATTGCAGGGAGAGATAGTATCTTTAAATTTTTTCTCTCCCACGACCACCCGTGTGTACGGCGGACATCAGAAGTCTTCTATGCCGCCTTTTGGTACTTCCGTACGCACGTAGCAGTTTCTTTTGCTCCAGGGAAACGATTTGGCCCGTTCCATGGTAATGCTTACCGAACACTTTTTCATGTGGAAAATGTATTAATATATCCTCGTTCACTAATTAGACGTGCAAGTTGGTATTCCACTACTGCTGGCCCAGTTCACACTTTAAAAGTGGTAAATAAAATGCTCAATAGCCTCTCAATGACCCCTCTAGTTCCATGGTGATCTGTGGGCTCACTTGCTAACGTTTCACTGTCATTATAGCGGCAGCTGTTACTTAGCTACGGATGATCGTGTTTAACGACAACATTTGTTTACAGTTCGTGTAGCGTTATTTTTGTCAGCCTATTTTTTTACAATGGGAACGCAATTGCAAATCTGCGAGCTGTATATTTTTCTCGATCGAGCTAGCGAAAATGTTAGTATTAGGTCAGGGGCTATTTTTTCACCTTGCGTCCATGATTTTGCGCATTCCATCATGAAACTCACGGCTATACACAATACATTATGGGATGCGCGTCCGTGCGTACATTAGGTTGTGCAAATACGTGGCTCGTTTGAAACCACCTTCGTAATGGCTGCATGTAAGTATATGGCTAATTTTTTTGATCAATCGATTTTCCATTTCAAGATACCGAGTCACCTCCATGTCCTAATCGGGTAATCTGAGATGTGCGTGGTTGATGTTGTTGCTTTTTGTTTTTAGGTGTCAGATGTCTTTGAACCAATGAAACTTGAAAGTAAAAAAATCTTTAGTTATGCATTTGCATTCATCAGCGAAAAGTGAGTCTACGGAGAAAATATACGATTGAAAAATCCTTCATTATAGTCGCGGTCGAATAACGTAATGGTAGATATGCAAGTTATTGTTCTTAAAGTGCTATTGCGTTACATTACCTCTTATAAATCTTGGAGTTACCTTTTATATGAATTAGAGTCTTTAATGGTATCCCCATCAAACATATAGTCACTTTAAAAAAATGTATTACGTACCGTTGTAATGAGGCTATTTTCGTTGGATTCCTAAATTCCTATGGACGATGGGCGAGTTACACATCGTAAGGTCGGAAGGAGATATGGTGGACATAACCCATCACGGTGTGAGAACCATGGAATCTTCACGAGTATTTCGTATCGTTTCTGTGGGGATTCCGACAGTCAAATTGTGGAAGCTACTCAAGGATAATTTTTTCTATAATTTTCATTCACATTCCCTGCCAAGCAGACTGTGCCCCATCATAATCGTCTCCTCGTGATTGCATTTCCTCAAATGAGATTCTGTGTGGAGGTTTGAACTTTTCTCGTGGTTATCTGCAGTCTTCAATGCCGTAGTTTTTCTCCCATTGACTGTTTTTTTCCCTCTCCGTCTCGCGCCGATATCATACTATGGGCGTCGCTACCTCATTAACTTCAACCCCCGCTGCGATGTGCTATCGACTCGTCGTTGCCCTGGGAAATGCCCTCGGCTGCAGGAGAAGGTTGAAGGAGTCAATTGGGGCCAGGCAAACTCACTGCCTTGGCGTTTTTGCTTTTCCTCGCCGCGAAAAGTCCTCGTTAGGTAATGCAAGTTGTAATAGAAGTATGGACGGTTAGCTCTTTCGATCTTCCCCGAATGGAACTTCCCTCAAGTCGGGCGTGACAGGTCGAGTACCATTGGTGATAGTAATCGAGGTAATTTCCGATGCCCGGAGGTTTTTTTTTTGTTGAGTTGGGATCAAGGGTAAATGAACCGCGCTCATGTCCAAAATTCATTTTCTTCGCTTTGTCGTCATTCTTCGCGAAAGGTTTTTACTTGATTGTCACGTAAATGTTATCAATGAAACAAATCCATCAAATATTGTCCTAAATTTCGCATGTGATATTTGTGAAAATAAATGGACTCCATTACTAATAATGACCTAAATTTATGTGGTAGAAGGTAAAAGTCATTTTTGTTACAGTCAAACGTAACTTCTTTAGTTTATTGCTGACTTCCCTCTGTGCAGTCATTTTGAAGAGATTCAAGTCAAGATAATCCAACACATGTACGTAAAATTTTCATCTGTATGATTAGTGTAACCTGCTGAAATTTTAATGAAAAATAGATTATGACTAAGCTCATATTCACAGTCCAATTCCTCCGCTAATTCGTCCGTTTAGACTCACCAATACTTTGGTTTACTTGCATAGTTTTCCGTTAGTATTGAATCTTGGGATTGTATATCGGTTGGAATTGTTTCAATATAATCATTAACATGTTCCCTGCTTTTTTTTTACAATTTATTAGTGTCTAAATTTGACTCCATATAATTTGGAACGGTTCGAATTTTCAGCATAACAGACAGCTCAGATCAAAGGCACACGAATGAACAAGTTTTTTTTTACATGCAGCTTCGTGTTACTTCTCTTTCCAAGTTATCTGCATATTACTTGGGCGTGAATTCTTTTATGATCGCGAAAAGAGAAATGGAGCTCGGATTCCGGTATCGCCGATTTGTTTAGCGCCAAGGATTCCGTACATTCTCCACGCTAATGGTTATACAGCAAAGTCGTTATTCAGAGAAAGCTATGACGTTGTCATGATTTCCGCGGTATCTCGACTCTTCTTTTTTTCAGCGTCTTACTTGATATTTTTTGCATGCCGGCGTGCGTTGAAACGTTAGGTAATAGAAACAATTGATTCTCTTTCCGATTTACGATCGGATTTAATCTCGTGCGCGGCAATAGTTTTTTTTTCTATCATAAAGGACGGGCTTTCTCTAAATTGTCGATTAAGTTCTTTCACCGCCAGTAAATGCGATTCCTCCTTTCACTGTTCTTTAGACTCGTAAATTATAAGCTTTGGCCAAGTAAAAACAATAGCACCTGCACAATATGTATCTCATCTAGGATGTAACGCGGTATTCATGATAAATATTATTCAACCTTCAATTTGTCGTCGAGAAGGTATATTTTGTATGTCACCTCTGTTTCTTTTTCTAAATGTCTTTTTTAAAGAGCTTTTTGAATATGCTTGATTCTTGCGTCTTGTTTCCTCCTCCTTTTCACTGCCTGCTTAGTTATAAATCTGAGTTTCAACTAAATTCTGTTATTCCTCTTTCTTCTTCTTGATGCTGTACATAATTCAATTCGTTGGCTGCTCCGGCTTCGTCCCTCGCTCGTTGAAATAGGTCTCCGGTAGCTATAATTGTTGTCCGATCTTCGATGTTTTGTGCCCATGAACATTTTTCTCTCCCTCTTAGGCGATTTCCTTAAACTCTCCCTTCCAAGCAAATACGATTCTTTGAAATATTGGAAAAAAAGGATCGCAAAAGAATCATCAATTATGCGATGAAAATTTCCTACGTTAAAATTCGTTACGATAGTCTTGTCAATGTTACTGACCTCTTAGATGGGAATCTCTGTGTGACCGTAGACAGAAAAATAGACCAAACCTATTATCTAAATTCAAGAGCAGTGTATTTTCCCATGAAGTTAGCCATATCTTACGAACGACAACTTACTACGGTAGATCAGATCATAAAAATGAAATAATAGAGATAAATTATAGGACAGATAGTTTCAGAGTATCGTTTTTTTCCACGATCAATGTGAGACTATAGCGACAAAGTTAGAACTTACAAATAGGTTAATTGACTTGTAAATTAACCTACTAATTTATGTATCCCTTAATGCATGTTTCTGAATTTTCTTGGTATTTCTTATAGCATATTTTGTGTGATCCACCTCTATTGGCTGATTGACTCCATGAGCGAGTTTTGTCTTTGCATGGATGTAGAACTATAATTTTTTAGTATGCGTAACATTTTTATACCCGTGTGATGTGCATGTGGGAATCTCTTGCACGCTGGATGCTGACGATTGATCGCCCCCTGCCAAACACCCTAGGGGTGGCTCGCAAGGTATTATGTGAATATAGATCACCGCGTTGCGGACGTTTTCGAAAACCAATCTAAAAGCGGATGAAAGTGGCAACAGATATCAACCTTCCTATAGAATGTAATGGGACCTCCTTTTTGCAGTCATCTTGGTTACCATGGTAAAGTTTCGCCCCTGGCTCTGTCCTTTTTGGTGCCTTGGCGTTTCCTTCCGTCATCAGCCCCGGAGGTCCTCATCGGAAGGGGGGCGTGGTCCTATTACCCACTGACACGGCGAGAGATGTTCAGATAACGTCGCTCTCTCGGGCGAGAGAAGTGCAGAGGGTCCTCCCGATGGGGGGTCTTTACTACTTGGCAGGTGTGTGCCTGTGCCGCCCTCTGCTTGAGGGAAGAGAAATCCGTTCGTCAATCGCACGCCTCCGCTTCTTCACACCCGGAGAGAAGTGCTTAAGCGTGCCGTTGGCGCGGAATGCCTGCCCCGCCTATTTTTCCCCCGGGCTATTTTGCCGAATACCATTGTGGGGTGTCGATTGTGCTGCAGGTTGCTGGTATCTGCAGAATTACACCCATCTCACAATCAGTGTTTCTATGAGGAGCCGCTAGAGACTCGGAGACTACGCGCTAGACTTCGATTGTTTGCGAATCTTTAAGAGCTACACGAATAACATCATATCACAACCAGGGATGGCAAAAGCAACTAAACGAAAGTTAAAAACCAGTAAAATTTCAATAGTTTCGTTCCCAGGAGCGAAATGTAGAAACGAAACGAAATGGATTTAAACCCGGGGAACTAGACTCAAGGTCGAAACATAATCGGAGTCAAAATTATTTCGGGTCGAAACTAAACGAAAACTCTGGGACGAAACGAAACGCTGATAATGTTTCGCACCGGAGGGACCACGTGTTTCACCTTGGAACAGTTTAGTTTCAACCCACACATCGAGTGCGAAGTATGGTTGAATGAAGTAGAGGTTCGGCTTACCGCAATGAGATGCATGGGGTACTCATATTTTGTGCCATTAACAGGAGAACGGTGAACGTAATTTGGCCATTCGATTTTTAAGCTCAATGTTTTAACCTCTCTACACGCATTTCAAACGTAACGGATTGAAAATATTCCCTCTTTTCCCTTCTACTCAACTTCTTCGATCGAAACTTAACTATGAGCAGCGGAGTTTGGATTAATTTAGTTTCGTTCCTGGGAGTAAAGTTTCGTCGCGGGTCGAAACTAAACTCCTTGGTGATTTTAAATTCGTGCGGGAACGAAACTAAACCAAGGTCTCGTATGTTCGTTTCCCTCCGGTTAGAAACGAAACATTTTCGTTTCGTTTCACTTGCCTTCCCTGATTAGAACCCCCCCCCTATAGAGATTTGCAGTTTCGGCAGAAAAGAATGCCTGGAGAAAGAAAAGAAAAAAACACCTTGAATATGCAGCGAGCATATGGGATCCTTCGTAGAAAGGCTTAATCAGTGTACATAATTAAGTACCCCATGAGCCCATTGAAGCGTCTTGCGGGGTATCATGTTTATGTAGTCAGCCGAAGTCCTGCGGTTTTTTTTTAAGTTTTGAGAGTGAGTAATTCCAGGTTAAACGCTGTAGTAGATGACCAAAAGCTGAAGCTGGAGGAGCCAGTGGCGTAGCGAAGGGGGTGGTAAGGGGCTCCGTACTTCCCCACCCTCCCCGAAATGTAAAAAGACAATTACTTTCCTTCATAAAGGAAAACAAAATATTGAAAAATCATGAATTTTCAAAAGATTTCTGTGACAAATGAAGTTTTTTCGATTATGAAAAGTGTAAAAACTAGTTTAAAACCCTGTACTTAGTACCCTGTCTTTCAAAACTTCTCCCCCTTGGTTTTCGACCCTCCTACCCCTGTTTTGGACCCCCCAGAATGAAATTCCTGGCTACCCCACTGGGTGGAGATATATATTTGAGCAGTAAATTGAAATATTGCGATGGGGCACCGTGGTCTTATGAAAATTATCGTTGATGGACAGATGGAAGGGATAATGTGAAATACAAGACCTGCCAATAAGAATAGGTGATGAAGGTTGTAAAAAAGAAAGATAGTGGTGAGTGAAAAGTCTTATTTAGTGTTTGCGAATTTGGACCTACAGCGTTTTTTTTTTTACTATTTTGTCATATGCACCGTTATAAGAAATGGAAAGTTGCTGTGAATCCCATATTTTTTTGGCATCTGGCTATGATAAAACAGTCGAGGAACGGGCGTTGATCGATCGTGCTATCTCTTTTTATCTTTTGGATGGAAACCCGCGTGGCAAAGATAAGATTTAGCGATCCACGCGCGCATCATTGCTTCGCGATGACGGTTTACTGGCTTCTTCACTTGGCAGCCGTAGCCATAGTTCGTCGCAGTTTCGTAAGTGAGATTGGAAATCCTCCCGTGCTCATTCGCTGCTGTTTGTGATTTACGTGTCGCTTGAGGAAGTTTGCAAATCTTAGCTAGTTTTTGCGATGGTTCCAATGTTGCAACCGTCACCTCGGCATCAAATATTGAGTGTGATTGTGAGCAGTGTACGTTGTAACCAACCTGCAAATACGTTAATTTAACTTCAAGACTGGTTTTTATACAATTTTTTAATATGATCGGGTGAACACAAAATGTTTGGAAATCGGTCGTGAAGAGAAAGGAAAGTATTTGTGGAGAGATATCAGAGACTTTTAATTTACTAATATTTTAAAAATCCTCCGTATAAATCCTGAATCACCTCTCAGCGATTTCAATGTGCTATATAGGACTTAGGCTGTTGGCATATATCTTATTGGTGCCAAATTCATGTTATAAGTATATTTTTTTTCTTATTTGGTGATGATTTTGAAAAAATATTTATAAAATTACTGCGTTTCAAAAGTAAAAAAATATATATGTTGGTTATTTATGTAAAATTTGTTCCCCCTTATTATCTTTGGATAACACTAACATAAGAGTAGACATATTGGTCTATTATTCATAAGTGCAACGCGAGGGACACGGTGATCGCTCTATCTGAATGGAGGTAAGTGTAGTAACTTCAGAGCTTTCTGCGGATATGAAGTCAAATAATGGTATCTACCGTGTGGAGTAGGATGATATGAATATCGCTGAATTTTTATCAATTATAACGGTATAATTTTCTCGTCTGATTAGCCTAACTAAATGGTTTGAATGACTGCATTTCTTTAATACCTCCAAGTAAAAGTAAAATTGATCCTCATTTAAGTTCCTGTTGCCTGTTGCATTCCATAAATTGTGAGATTCAGTCATTCGTCAAGTCTGATCTTTATCATGAAGCTGGAATGTATTGATCTCTTCTATCATAGAAAGGTACAAGAGGCACTTGAGCGTGGACGTCGAATAATTAAGGAAGAGGAGTTTCTTATCAGCAGTTTTCTTTCATCTCAATATTCTTGACTTCCGTTAAGGTTGCAGTACATTTTAATGAAAATATGTAGACTTAGAGTTTATGTGACTTGCATACTGTGCTCGCGGTTTATTAGTGAAGGAGAAATAATAATTATTTTAGCATCCAATTTCTCATAATATTGCTGAATTTCATTTAACTAAGTTAAATTTTTGGGCTCACATTTAAGATCCATTATACCTCGCTGTACCAATGTAAACGATTCTCTTAATATTGGAAATAATCAATTGTTCGAATTATATTTCTTTGGTTGAACGGCTTTCCATGGGTTTAAATTTCTCTGTTAACACTCCGGGCCCAGAATTTCCATGAACCGAAACCCATACTGGCACATAATTTAAAATTTCTCATGAGTTGGAGTGGACGGGCGAAAATTTGCGAATTTAATGAATTGAGAATGGGTAACGAGTGAAAAATGCTGTTGAACCACAAGGTTCATGACATTGATCCATATCTAATTAAAAATCAGGTTCGCTTTCCTGCTTAGAAGAGGAGAATATTCAACTGCTTAGTTCACACCGGATGTGCAACCGTTAAAGATTGCTCCGATAAACGGTAGTCGCTAAGACTTTGCATCACGTGTTTTCTATTAATTAAATTATTTCTTGTCGCTCTTTGTGCTTTTGGTGTGATAACGCAACCTTACTCATTCCTAATGTAACAACCTTAAGTTAATTATAATATTTGCGTCCTGCAATATAATTTCGTACATGGGGGCTACGTTATGGCGCTACCGAACATCTTTTATCTACATTGAAAGTTATTTTTTTATTTAATTTAAGTTCTTTGACAACAATACAGAAATTCGATGACGAATGCAATACCTCGTCTTAATTTTTATTGAATCACGTTTCTCGTGGATTGTTCAACGTCAATCGATAATTAGTAAACCAAATTCTGATATATGCTTTACAAGTAAGTGCTAATAAATTATATTTTTGCCTTATTATTAATTAAAAAAGAATTATTTTAATACTTTGAGAATGCCACGAGAGGACGAAACGGGTAAGAAAAATATTTGTAAAATAATCGAACGTAAATATGTATACCTATTATAAAATGATCGTTTTACACTTACGAAGAAAGCCATGAAGGCGTATAACATGTTTTAATATTTGTATTTAAACTGATTCAAACGCTCAATCAAAGAAGAGTTCCTATGCTGTAGGGAAAACACCTTCACGGATCTGTTTGAGATTAGATTCTATCCGTTTTCCTCTCAAAATGCTCATAGTCATTAGTCAACAATCTTAATATTGGTTTGACACAGCTCTCCATTCCTCTCTCCTATCCGCTAGCCTTTTCATTTTGATGCATTTCTTCTCTTTTACATCCTTAATAACCTGTAACTCATTCGGGGCCGTTCTTTGCCCTTCTTCCCTTCCACCTGTCCTTCTACGATTGTTTTCATCAGGCCATCATGTCTCATAATGTGGCCAACGAAGTCTTCTGCTGAAGGTTTTTAGAACACCTCTCTTTTCTCCCAATTTTCTTAGCACTTCTTCATTACTGACACGATCGATCCATTTTATCTTCACCATTCTTCGGTAGCACCACATTTCGAATGCTTCCACTCTTGACGTCTCTGCTGCTGTCAACGTCCAAGCCTCGCTTCCTTAGAGAAAAAAGCTCCATGTATAGATTGCTATTTAAAGTTTTTCCATGATTCTGAATTCGAAGTGAGGCACGCTCCCATTATGTAACTCGCGGAACCCTCTGGAAAGACTCCCTCGGTTTCCCTTCTCTTGACGTCTATTACGGAAATGAGGGGGGCAAGTTTCGCCGGAGCAATAACGTCCCGCGGCCAGTAAGTCGGGCACCGTGCTTCGCTTTCCGGTCTGTTGGTCGGTTGCCCTCATGGTTTGGCTTTTCGGGGTGGCAGTCAAACTGGCCCACTCCGTGAGTTGTCCCCGACCCATGAGTGTTATCGAAACCTCATCGATATTCCGTTCCTGCAGATGAAAGTAGTGTTGTTGGCAAGCGAAAAATCAGGGACTCGCGTTTTGTGTCCCTCGTGACCGCAGGCGATCGTGACTCTATGGGTTGATGGCAAGAGATCTTTGTTTTCCATTCTGCAAGGCGGATTGCCAAAGGGTGAAATTGAGAAAGATCAAACGAAATTGGGGTTGCTTACATGAGTGGATTCATAAGCCTGGTGAAGTTCCGCGAATTGATTTTTTTAACTCATTTTTATTTTTTCTGGCGGAATCGAAAAATTGGAATGTTGCTGAAGAAAGTGTCACTGTATAGGAAGGAAATACGATTTTTTGTGTGGTGATGAGTTATTTTTCGTAAAAAATTTCACATTTTTCAAATCTTTATCGAAATTACCAGGTCTCCTTATTCCCTTGGATGTATTGACTCATAGTCTAATACGTCAGCATTCCTGGCTGTGACCATTTGCTGATGGATGAATTGTTATAAGCAGAGAATTATAATCGATGCGCCTCCCATGTGTATATGCACCATATATTTAGTCATAGTCTTGAATGACTGTGTTTTTATTTTTGGGAAAACAAGGATCCATCTGTGTTCAAACATGAGGAAATTTACTAGACTTGCATGTTATTGGTCGATCCGACTTTTACCGTGAGTGAATTTCGTCTTTACAAAATGTATATCAACTACCTTGTTAGCTTTTGTGAACTTTCGACAACAAAGATAAATTTCGAATGCCACATGAAAGGTTTTCACCCTAGAGTTGGCCATGTGCGACGAGAGTACAACATTGAGGAAATGATGCATTCATCTTATGAATCAACGAAACTCCTGGGAAGGCCTGAAGGGAGAAAGATTCCTCAGCTCTTGCATCGCGGAAGTGTCAGTTCCTCAGTCTGCTTGGTGCTAGGAAAAGAAGCAGAGGTGCGCTGGCTATGTTTTCGCCTGAGGATTCGAAAGATTATGAGCTTTGATGGGTGCGAGGATACACATCGAACGGTGAATGGGCTTCGGAGGACATTGATAGAGCAGTTGTGAAGAGTGAGTAAGGACAGTGTAACGGTGAATTGATTGTACGTTGACAAATGTATGTTTTAGGTTAAAATAACTTCTGCCCGTTGGCAATCATACGAGTGATGGAAATCGATCTGTTGAGAAATTATTTCGGAATTTTCCTTTCTGTATATTCTTATGGCAGGCATCTGTTAGCCCGGAAATGAAACTTTTTTTTTACACGACTTCTCTTTGCTCGTGGGGGCGAATTAGTGGTGATTTATTTTGCGCATTTTTTTCAATGCTGCCGTAGCTCCCTGAGCCTAGAGGAACGGGCGGTTAATGAGCATGTCAGGTTGGAAGTCGAAGATTGAGTGTCGCCAGTTCCTTCAGCGTGGCTGTTGACTTCCTCTTATGTTTTTGTCCGAGAGCCACTTTTCCCCTGCATTTGCATAGTACAGTACTCATGTCTCTACGCGGATATGGCTTACTGCTCAGTTCGTATTAAAGTTGATGCGTATTTTCCATTTTCGTACAGATATTTCTGATTCCTAATTTCATAGCGATCTCTTTTGTTTTATGGGATTTGTATATGATTTCTCGTTTGCTTGTGCAAATCTTCCGGAATCGTTCTCTACATATGGTTATTATTCCATTACATGTTACCTCTTTCGTCAATCGGGGCTTTATTCACTCAGAAAGTACTACTTTCTCTTTCGCGCCATATATTATTGGGTCGAATAGTTAATCATGTCACAGTTTTTTTCGTGCATATTATGGAAACGGTACTATGAGTATTTATTCCATCGGTATTTCGTACTGATTAAAATTCTCGGCCCTAGTGCCTGATTTAGGAATACATGGGAGGAGAAAATGCAAGAACATGATTGAGTTAGTTTGGTAAAGGGAGAAATGGATGGCTGCAGTGCACCTATCTTTGCATTTTAGTGAAACGAATGGATTACGTAAGGCGTTATTGAGGACGAGGCGGTCAAGACGATTCTCACCCAATCTCACTTGGGGAGGGGAAGTCCTGGCTAATATCGCGTATTTTTTTCCGAAAGAACCAGTGTAAATTACGATCTTAGTTACTTAAATACTTGTCTTATATAATCTTAATAAACATAATTAAACAGCCAATAACAAATCCAACGCAATGAAGCATAGATTAAAGTTTTTACATTAAAAATACCCATTTTAAACAACCTCACGAGATATACAAGAATTGCCATGAGAAAAAATTCCCCTGGACCGGGAATCGAACCACGGACCTTTGACCACTCCGGGCCACTGCGCAGACCACTACGCTATCCAGGTTCTTTAATTCTCATGGCAATTATACCGAGGCTCATAGAACCTCACGAGAGATTAGAGGGAGGGGGTCGAATCAAATCTCACGATATTTTACTCAGGTGGGAGGGGTACAAAAGTCGCATAAATCGCTTCACGTAATTAACGGACGTCTCCTAACCACAATATCTTTCGTAGCGCTTATCATTCTCGGCCATGCTGCCTGGAATTAGGAATGCATAGGAACGTAACGGAACTGAAGGAAATAGTTTCGAAAAGGGAGAAATGGAAGCTCGGGTTCATCGATATTTGTATATTAGTCCTATGAATGGTCTGAGTACACCCTATCAGTATTGTACTTGATTCATTGTAGTTCGAGATGGGTGCACTCGTATGACCGTAAGTTGAGAATCTATCTTGTGTGAATAAGGCAGCGGGTAGATGGGCCTGGAGACCAATCGGTCAGAAGGGAGGGGTGGGAGCTTGGAGGAAGCTCGCGGGAGGGGGCGCAGTTATCCCTATCCTCCCCTCATCTCCTCCTCCGCGTCTCTGGGTCACCAGGGAGAGAGGTCGTGGACCTCCTCCAGACGGTTAGCGTGATTGGATGGTGCATTGGTGTGGCGCCTTTCCTCCCCTCCCCCCACTCTTCGCCTCCCCTATCAACCTGTCTCATCCCGCAACTTCGCCCTCTCTTCATGCCTTGGGTCCAACCTCTCTCTCTCTCTCTCTCGCGCTCACCGCATCGGTCAGGTATTATGGGAATTATGAGCCAACGGTGATCCTCCTCCCGGCGAATAGGAGTACGTACGTAGTTTGACAGGGGCTATGCGGAAGATCCGCGATGCTGTAAGGCAGTGGCGTAACCAGGAATATGCTTTGGGGGGGGGGGGGGTTGAGGGGGGAATGTGGAAGGGTGACCTCCCAACCCCCCCCACCCCGTTTGGGAAAATTTTGTAAAAATGACATGCCTACAAATACATTTTACATAATTTTGGCCCTTGAAATTTGGGTTTCATTAAAAGGTTACGTTAAAATTTACTATGTGTCAAAAAAATAGACAATAGTTTTGAATATTATTTTTATTTCTCTGAGGCTTTGGGGGGGGGATCTATCCCCCTCATCCCCCCCCCCCATAGTTACGCCACTGCTGTAAGGTAGTTAGAAAAAGCCTCGGTAAAAGTGACAAGAATTTGATGAAACTTTGGTCACATATTGTTTGAAAGACGCACTTTAGAGTAAAGAAAAATGGATTCCAATTGGCCGTTTTTGAGATATTTGACGTAAAAATTAGTTCAAGTTATCACGGGATCTTATAAAGAAATACGTTTTTTCGAGCTAGCGAAGATGTTTGTTACAAGAAGTTATTGAGACGGCATTCATTAGACGCAGAATTTTGTGACGAATCTAAATATGTACGGGAAAGTATAAGTTCATCATAAAATGAGAGAGATATTTGCGAAAAACTGCCTGGAACTGGGATGATGGCCGCCGGGATCTCTGGTACCAAAACCGGGAAAAGAAAACAACTGCACCTATTTAGCCTAACTTGTGCAAATATATTTTGTTTTCCGGCTTTTACATACGTCTTACACATCTTTTGTGTGTAAATAAATGTATTTATTGAGGATTTAAAACTTATATTTTGAATATTTAGTCAAAAGTGTCGTCATCAGCTCAGTGAGCAAAGGTTCGAAGCAGTGTTGAAACTGGTCAAGTTGAATAATGTAAGTACCTTTTAAAAATTATTTTTGACGTCTGCATTGTGCTGAGGTGCTCTAACTCTCTAACATTCGTAATTATGTTGTATTTTGTTGAAATACTTTTGGCGACTCTCTTGCGTAAATAATTGGTAGCTCGAGTACATTGCTTGACTTCAGCCGATGCCGCTATATCTACCTTAAGTATTTTCTCGGCATACTTCAAGCCGGGGTGAGCTTACCTGAACAATCTGAAACATAAGCACTGCAGGAACAAGTGACTTTGTACGCAGTCACGCGCACGGGTGCAAAGTTTTTATTTTTATCGGGAGATCCGGGTTTGATTCCCGGCTTAGTCCGTCCATCCGGGTCATTTTTTAAATTAACTTCCGAAGTAAATGTTGCATGGGTATCCAAAAAAGGTTAAAAATGTCCAAATGTCGCTACCTACAACCTGTGACATTCCATGGATATTCTGCAGGACAAAGTTATCGAGATAATATTCATATCATTTTCATCGACTGGCGCTCTGGTCGCCTGGTGACAGATGTTAGTTTAGGTAAACATTTGAGTAAGAGTCGTGTGAGTAATGTTCGTAAAGGCATTGTTTATTGTTTGTATTGGTTTATTACTATTATATTACTAATATTTTATTGCTATTATTGTATATATTTTGGAAATAACTTATATTAGTATGTACCTAAATGTCTTCATAGAGAAAAAAATATGATTATTTATCGAACCTTGAAATCTTATCGTCTTGCGACTAAATGGGTTAACTTTGAGATAAAACGGATAAAAATGTCTCAAAAATATCTATCGTTGTTAATGTTGGGTAACACATGCGAGCACAAATGTTTTAATATTTACAAGTGCGTAAATATGCGTTTTTATCCCAGGTCATAGTTTCGGTACGGATCAAATGATGTTTTTTAATACCGAAATAAACGATGACCCGGATAAATGGATTAGGAAATACCTAGCCGGCAGAATTCCTTTCTTCGACCGCTCCTTAACTTTGTGGTTTAATGGCGTTAATGAATCATTGATAAATTGACAGTTTTATATCTTCAGTAAGTTGCAGCAAAGAAGGCGATGGTTGATTTATGTATCTTATGGAGGAATTGTGGTCACTGTTGTTAGATAAGAGCTCCCATTACATCTCATTAAGCAATAGATGTGTACACTATACTCTTATCTCAGATAGAGCGCTACTGCATTTTATACTTTGCTACCTTCACGTGTCTACTGTCCGCTCATTTGTTTTGCGATGTATTTCTGCACCGTCAGCTGTACCTCTTCCACCGTTCTTGAGCGAAATCTTGCGTAGTTCTGGAGAATATCTACCTTTCGATTTGGTCTTCGGCAATCACTTCATGATATGGTAGAGGTACGGAATGAATCTATGACAATCTAGGAAGATAAATAGAGATTCATAAAGATAGTTTCAATTGAAAAAATAAGCATCAGAACCAAGCATGTAGATGTTCGCCATCACCATCTAAGAGATTTAGTTAAATATAACGTTATTCAGCTTGTTTATTGCTGATGCGCTGACGGAAGCAATGCCAAAAATTAAATTTGAAGAGTTAAGATGTAGGATGGGAGTGGACATGTTAGCTGTTAAGTGGAATTGTTGGAAGGATTAGTAACAATTATTATTTGTAAATAGTTCGTTTATTATTGTTGTTTTTGTCGATATCTTTAGAGGGAATAAAATAAAGCTGTGAGAGAAAGACTATTTGCATTCTGTCTTTATACTGCGCATGCGCAATTACTACAAATTAACGAGGTAAATTTGACTATGAAATGATTAGTTTCAAGCTTAAGCTTCGTTATGAGTTGTGCGAGGCTGTTACATGCGTATCGCACATGTGCTATGTCATTTCCAAGGAGAACTAATATCTAACGAGAGATTAACAAAGAAATGCCGCGTTGCGAAGTCCATGACGAAGGAAGTGACAGTGTGTTATCTTCATTTGATGCGATTTTTATCTCCGATAATGGATTTTTAGACGTCCTCTCTTCGTGTGGATTCTTAAGACGTTGAATGGAGGTTAATGATTTACGTTTTTCTCTTGAGGTTAATGGTCAGGATTAGTGTCCTAAAAAAACTTATTTAGCCCTTAATCTCTTTCCTAACTCACTCATTTACATTTTCTCACCACGCTTTTTGTATTGCTGTTTATTCGACGTATACCGTGATAAAATACCGTGGTGGTAATGAGACACTTGTGTTTATCGATTGTGCTCAAAATACCGTCTGGTGGTGAATGGCCAGATAGCGGATCACTGTGGGTCACTAGTGCTTGCATGACGTGGGTGGTCGGTTAAGTTTTTGTGCAGCTCGTTTTAGAACGTGAAGTCATCGTATCCCATTCGCTGCTGCGTGATTGACCTCACTGTTCTGCTGTAAAAAATGTGCGATATTGATGAACTCCAGCCCTTGCCCGGGAAACTTGCGTAATAGTGAATATATCAGTGTTAAGTAATAAACGTCATTACAAGTGATTATACAGTGTAAAATAAGATCAGCAATTGTGACCGTTGGAATTAGATTTTTTACGAGTTCTTTCTTGGCTTTTGAAAAGATTGCGCGGTAAAATTTCGTTCCTATTCAGATTTTACTTTTCGTTAATACGGTCTAAATCAGTAAAAGTTCAAATTTAGATTCGAAAAGAAACCGTAGGAAGTGTAATGTGAAATGCGGTCCAATTTGAGCGGAAAGCAGCCTTAAAGTCTAATAGCTTTTTCACATTCTTTATTCGTCGCTCATTAGCGCTTCAGGTTTTACAGTCGGTTCCCAGTCTTATCTTATCTGAATCTTTTGCTTACCTGGATAGTTGACGTCATCGCTGAGATTTTATTGCGTGCGATGCCTGGTTAAGCGGATAGCGTTGCATGCATAGATACATGTATGTTTTTGATTAAACTTAAGCATGGATTCTTCTTCTTTCATCGTAGCGTAAGTAATTTTCTTTACTCATCGGTAGGTCTGGGATAGTTTCTACTTGGTTCAAATGTACAACACCTTCATGAATTTTTTAACCATCCAATATCTGCATATGCCAAGCCACTTTATATTCATTGTGAGCGAGTTCCGTTCACGATTAGTTATTTGCAGAAGTCACGCAAACTATGAATTTGACCGTTAAATGTTAAACAATTAATAATGAAAATGATCTGTTTTAAGATTTTTAATCATTAGTTCTGTGTTCTTCGTTTCTCCCTTGAGCACACATCTTTTTCTCTCCCGTTGTGTCAATTTCTCGCGAGTGTTTCTTAAAATTTAAGGGTGCAGGTTAGAAGACAGGCCGGGGCGAATCATAAAATACTGGAATTTAACCCACCTTAACTGGAGAATACATTTAATTGGAGTAAAAATTCCCTAGTGACGTACATCTAACTTTGTATAAGTAATTTATTATTAAACTTGGTACCCTTTGTGGTTTTCTATTCAGAGCTGATTGCCAAGTGATTTTTGCAAAATTTCTCTCCTTGAACGCGCTTGCGGGTTTCTTCGTTAAGTTTCACCGCTGACTCGTCCGCGTTAGTATAAAAAATTTGAAATTTGCATCTTTTTGCGGCAGAAATTAAGAAAATGAAAGTAAACTAATACGCATCTTGATTTTGGCACTCTATCGTGGTGGCACCCGTTCCCAATATAGAGAATCGAGTCCGATGGTCTCGCTAGTTTAAGCAGTCGTAAGTGGAATTGGATGCAGCCAAGAATCACGAGCAAGAAGTAATCGCTATAAACCCTCCGTCAGGCGCAATGAATCTGATAGGCACAGCGCGAGTTTTGTCTTTAATTTCTCCGCTCCACTAGGCGGCATAGACCATTTACGCTTGTAGTAGCTTTTTGTTTTGAAACGCTCAGTGCAATATTTCAGTACTCGCATTTACGTCGACAGATATAACGATATAACGAGAGGCGGATTATTAGGCATACTTAAGGAAAATAATGGCACAATAAAGCAAAATAAAAGCATTAATAGATAAGATAGACAAATAAATATCACTGATCTTATAGAATCCACACACTAATAATATACTTGATGTACAAAAAACAGCACTGATGCGCAGGAATACTTAATAGCTTAAAGAGCCCGTTAAATCAAACCTTGCTGGATCGAACGGGGCCATTTGACGGTGTGTAAAGGGGTCTAAGCATAGCACGTAAGACATCATTTAATTGTTCAACTACACTAATGATGGCGCTTTAAAGTTAAAAGGTCTACCACTGAGCCATGCTAAGAGTTATTTGTTTTTTCACATCTGCGCCTGTCAGGCACATTGCGCTTGAACTCAGCAATTCGAACATTGCGCCTGACGAAAGGTTAAGTATTTGATACTGAAATGTAATAGGATCAGTTGTAATCGATAGCGGGAGGTTGTGGTTTAGCCCATCTATACAGGCACCCCGCTCTTCTGGCATCAGAGAACCGCTTCCTCGTCCTCAACCGTTTCGCCTCTCTCCCCCTCCCCACTTTCAGTCCCTCTCCCCCCCCCCCCCCCTCCCCCCACTCCCCTTCTCCTTTCCTTATCGTTCGCGGCTCATTATTAAGCACCCTCCTCCTGCCGCTGCATTTGCCGGCATGTGTTTACCGTTCGAAGCCTGTCACAGGTTCCCCCTCCCTTTTATCATGGACCCGGGTTTTGCTCGCGGCGGCGCGCAGGCTCGAGGGAAAGGGCGAACTCGGTCCAAGATGAAATCATACCGAAAAAAAGAAGAAGTGTTCGACGTACATGTGACGACCAGTGGATCTTCCAGTCCTAGTCGAACTCCAGATATGCAGGTTGTTTCAGGAGCAATCTGCTTATATTTCAGGAGGTGGTAAGGGAGACAATTTTATGCATTGTTTGTCCATAAAAAAAGGGGTCGCAACTGAGTTACTGAGCTATGGCAGCGCCAACATTGTGTTGGAAGCATTTTGCAGTGTCCATGAAAACGGTTTTATTGGGTATCCAGTCTTTTCGATTATTTACTTAATGCTATGGATTTTTAAGGACATCAAATAAATAATGCCGGACGCAAATGTCTGACAATAATCACCGGAGACAACCTCAAAATGGGTGAGGTTGCGCAACTGTATTGTTGATACTTGATCAAAGTTTCGTTTTATTAAGCTCAGAGATAAATTGTTTCAAACAATTACAATCGCACATTTTTGTCCTAGATCAATTATTGGATATCCCAACTATATTGAAACAGTTTTCATTGTAACTGCAAAGTGCATGCATAAAAATGTTTGCGTTGCCATAGCTCAGTAACTAAGGAGTTGAAACCCTATGTTTATGGACTAAGAAAACGCCGAAAGTTATCTCCCCTACCACATCCTAAAGTATTGCAGATTCCTCCTTACGTAGTAAACACCTTATGTAGTAAACATTGAAAATAAATGGATTATTTTGCCATCATCGCCGCGCTGCTTATATTCTTGGAACACGAAATAAATGCGTCCAAAAGTATGGCTACAATAATCAAGCTTCGACGGTACGGACTGCTGCTTCCTCTACGTAGTTTCTATGGTGATAACGCTCTCCTATTCCTCCTCAGTTCACCTTTCCACGTGGGAACGATGCTTCATGAGAGTGTAGATTTTTTTTGCCGTCACGAAAGATTTCACGCAATATCTCAAGTGGACGTGCTCGTTGGCGGGTCGAGTAAAAATAGCCGTGAAAATTCTATCGTTCTTTTTTTTTCTTGAATCCGTCTCCCGTTATGTGAGCAAGGTTAAAATCGCGTGGATGTAAACTTGCGTTAAAGCATGTGATGTAGTTGGATTTATTGCCCGGACACGCTTATCGGTTGCAAGGTCGTATGGAATACTCGCAGATTTTGACCACTCTTTGCGCTGTTTGGACCGAAAATATCTTGAGTTTAATTCTCAATGTAATTTTCCAGCGCTCTACGCTATATGTAGTTATGCAAAGCATATTATTTCATTTTTTTTGCTTGTTTTTCATATTAAATGCATGGGTTGACGGTCCTTCTTCAGTATTTGATAATATTGGCCATAAATAACGAACTATTTCCAGTTATGTTAATTTCCATGTATCTCACGTCGAGTCTTATGCATTATGATTTATATAATGGAACATTATAAATTGTTACCGCTCTCATTTATCATTGTAAAATGCTTTTCGATGATACCCGGTATAAAATTCGATTGGTCCTTGGTATTTGTGCCGAAATCTTTGCGATACTTTTCTGTCAGTGCTAGAGCTTCGTGCAAAATCGTAGATAGCGTAGGAAAATTACCCCCCATTCCTTTGGTAAGTGTAAATTGACAGTAGTTATTACTCTATACATGAATGTAAATCCATCCAGGTATAGCTTCGTGATTGTTATTGGCAAGCGAAAAGGATTCATACGCCGATGTCACGTTGAAGCTTTCTTATTTGCTTAGATTGCTGATTTATGATACATAGCTAAAGGTTTTATCTGCAGAGGAAATTTTCCTATAGTAAATGCATGAAGGTACGAATTTCCGTGTTCCTGGTGAATCCGGTAATTCAACTGTTAATACTGCGTGATTTTTATTTCGTCTCCTCACGGAAAACCTGAAATTTAATCAAAACGGAAGGAAAATGCGGAATGATTTGCTTGCGTTGGCAGTCGCCCATATACGGGTTTTCCTACTTAGCCGTGGCATATGCGACGAAGGGAAACCCTGTAGTTATTTATATGAGTTTGCTTTAAAACCTTTTACTGTTTGGCGTGAAGAAAATTGCATTCCATACCGGACGCCATACCTGTTCCCCGTAATCACTTCCATGTTTCTCCTGGGAGTTAAGTCCTGGCAGATCATCCATTTCCCAGTCTATCCCCCTATTACATCCAGCTATTCCTCTTCCGTTTGGAGTAGTG
The DNA here is from genome assembly GCF_921293095.1 of Ischnura elegans. Taxonomy (NCBI): domain Eukaryota; kingdom Metazoa; phylum Arthropoda; class Insecta; order Odonata; family Coenagrionidae; genus Ischnura; species Ischnura elegans. The sequence continues at coordinate 107,560,594 of NC_060248.1, forward strand.
GCAGATTTTCATTTTCCTGGCACGTCAAGTCTTTTTGTCGTATTCAGAGAATAGCTTCGCTTTCGGGCGGATTTTTGTTTTAGGAAGCTGTGGGTAGGTACCGTTTCCAGAACGGTAAAGGCTGAACGTCAACATTTCACTAATTTTTTTTATGTTGCCTCCGCGTCATCCCGGTATGGAAATGCTATTTGGTTGGAAAAAAATATTACCTCACTTTATTCACTTGACCTCGCGCTGTTGAAATGGCTTTCGGTCACCCAAATGCTTTTCTATACGTACAACATATACGCGAACGGAAAATAACTATTTTCCAACAACCTTCATTGAAATACTAAATCATCATCATCGTGAATCTTTTATTGGTATGTATACTGTTCAGTGGCATTATTTGTGACTATTGACTATATTTATGTTTACTGCAGGCGCATCGATAGGTTTTTTAACTGTCGAGCTTTTGGTATTCAAAGGATAGCTGATTTATCACGCTGAGACCTAGTTTTTACTTTTAGTAGGTAATAATGGTGTCAAATAACGTAAGACTCCAAAAAAAGTGTTTATTTTTTTCAGTGAAGCAAACTGTGCATAGAATTTGTGTCTTAGTGGCTTCTTCACAGATTATTAGCTTCAATACGGCTAGTATATTATTATTATATAATCACCTTAGCAATGTAATACAAGAATTGGTTTTAAATATTTGTTTGTATAAACTTGAACGATAGATTATGAAGTATATCCCAATTTTTACTTTCTATGAATAGCCTAGTAGTTTTCATTTTACAAAAGCACGTAGAGTTGCTGTTCTTTTGTAGTACACAGCAAACTTTTAATTATCTCTCGTTAATATCTAAAGTTTTAATGAGGCCCTGATGTTTTATCAAGTTCTAATTTGATCTTGCAAATATCTATGCTCTTCAAAACTCTTTCCTATTTTATTATGGCTTCAACATTATTCTTATCTGGGTGAGTTTGTGTTCAATTCGAATTCTTCACTTTCAAAATTTTATCTTGATGTTGAAACGTTTACCTCTTGATTTAATAGTGTATGTTTTCTGTTATAGAAGTTGATTAAAAGTACATTAAAGTAAATTGAATTCGATTTTTACGCCATTTCGTGGTTCGTTTGGTACGCGTAATTGTTGAATGATATCTATTTTTTGGACCATCATTCCTCTTCATCCTAGAGGCTCTATCTTGGAATTCTTATCATTAATTAATGAATAATATGCTTCTTTCATTTTCGTTTTTAAAACATCTGTATTTCTTTGATGATGACAGTGGAAACAAAGCGTGAATTACATTTTCACATCTTAAAATTCACTTATAATTTTACTTACCATAACGCAAAGCATACCCAATATGTCCTCTGATTTTTTTCTCTGTCTGTTTGTCGGTTTTCTCTCTACTTATGTAACCTACTGAACTTATGAGTCAAAACGGATTTAAGATTATTTCATAATACCTTAAACTCGACATCTGACAGCTCTGAACTACTTTCTCTGTTGAATTTTAGAATACCAACTCGATCCACCCGCTCGCACTCCCAACGCCATCTGCCTATTCCCGGGACATCTCTGACCTAGCGCTCACATTTGTATCGCCACTCCTCCCGTCTAAATTCACTCCATCGTTGCAAAGTTATTTATCTTTATTATTATTTATCTTATATTTATTATTTACTTGATATACAAGTCTATTATCTGAAATTTAACCTCATTCTTAGTGTTTTTTGTAGTCTTGGAAATAAATTTTACTCGCCCAAATCGAACATTCAGAATTCAATCCTTTTTTCAGATTCCGAACGGTCTAAATTTTGTTGACCGGTGCCCTCCCACCTCTTCCTGATGAAGTTTACTTGGAATATCGGCTTGTGTCGATGTTACGTTTGCCTAACCCGGCTTTGTTTGAATCTTTATGCAATCTACTCCCCCCCCCCCTAATCATTGAAGCCGATCTCCAGGTCTGAGAAGTTCACGTTTCAATCATTTCCTTGATTCCTCAGATTTCATCTCTTACTGCACGATCTCAACCGAAGTGTTTTATTATTTTGAGTTGAGATTCGACGTTGGTCGATATGAACCCCTTTACCCCCCCAAGGCGCACGAACTTGAGTTTCCGCGTAAAATGACGTGAATTTTCCTTAAGGACATTTCCACCTGAAATCGGTTTCGTTGTATCCTCTGTCCTGTGTTCTGAGTTCGTTGAACCTTCGCAACTCTACTTATGCGTGGTCCACTGGCTACCATTTTTGGAATAGTTTCTGTGACGCTGCTTTTTTATGACCTGGTTTTTCATGATAAAGAATTTTTTTAAGGACTCATTTCTTTTGTAGCAGTCTTGTGAAAATATGAAAAATAATCATGATTATGAAAGTGAAAGTTATATTCATACTTTAATTTTCTTTATTATTATTATTATTATAGTATTCTACCGATTAAGGTAGGTTTCCATGGAGTACTTGAGAGGCATTGTGGGAAAATCCCCTTTTTTCAAGCACTTTCCTCTTCTTTTCCTTCCTATTATGACTTAACAATTGGCTGTCTAGCTACTTACTCAAGTCGAGTTGAATTTTTGAACAGCTGTTATTATTTACCTGTAATGCTCAAACGTCTCCTACTGTAAATGAAATCTTCGCACGTTTCTCAGTAGTAATTTGTATTAAGCCTAAGCTGTTATTTTATAACTCTTAGGCTATAGATATTTGCATAATATATTGAAAGCGGTTCATTGATTTGTAGGAAGTTTCTTGATTTTGTTTAGGAAAAGGATAAAATATTACGTCTACAGCTCTTGGTAATGTGTCTCTAAAAGGAATTCTTGGGTTATAATGCATTCGCGAGAGCCTTAATATTATTCAATTAAATGTCCTCCGTAATGTGAGATATTTACATTGCCTCATTGAAGAGGAATGCTCTTAACAGCTTACCTGTTCACCTTCGTGTATAACGTGGTATTTTTATCCAAGACTTGAAGTCGTTGCAGAATTCGTTGAAATAAATGATTGTGTGTTTAAGCTTTCTATTAATGATCTTTCGTTGCCGTGGTAATTTAGATGTTCTTCCGTTTTTTTTTCTCTTTTTACTACTTATATCACGCATCCATCTAACTGTATGCGTAAAATTTTCTTATCTTTTTTTTATCACTGTATTATTACGCATTCGTTGCCTTATAGACTCTCCTCCACTGTCTCTCCCGCTGAATCGATACTGTTCCACAGTGAATTTCTTTCCTTAAATGGAAGAGAACCTTGAGCTATTTGGCAAGCGTAATTGTTGGCAGTGAAAGGGAGGTGCTTTGCTCTTGCGCTTTTAACATTTCTTTTTTTTTTGGGCGCTGACCAGCGGGAAAGAACCTACGCATTGCGTATTTTCGTTTTGGGTGGTTTCTGTGATGACCAGCCGGATTTTTGATGGCGTTAAATTTTTATATCGGAGGCAATTTCGTAGACTTGAGGAGAGTTACGGCACCTGGAATGAATTTAATGTACCGAAAAAGAGGTCGCGGTCATCGTATATGCCCGTTAAATAATCGTTATACGAAAAAAAACACGAAATTTCGTATGGTGTTACAGTGTGGATAAATCATTCTCACTCCATTGCGAGTATGTTGTGAGACGGGTGAGAGTTGTGTGACGGTCATTACGCTGTGTTCCACGTCTCTCTTTGGCTGTGCATCGGTGATCTCAATTTCTCCTTCCATCGCACGTGATACCATTTTTGTGTCGTATTTCTCGGAATTGACTTTTGTTTGCGATCGCTATGTATGGAATGTAGATGTAGAAAATTCATCAAAGCTTTATGTAATCGAATTACCAGTGTCGCTTTACTCTCTTTTACCTGCCGTTAATTGACTAATTTTGGCGCCTGTGCTTAACCCTAAATATTCATTGGAATATAATATTAAGCCTTGAGTGGAAGTTAAATCTCTTTTGTGATGCATTACGGTTGGATAATCTTTTCTCATTATATCTCCCGACTGTGTAGTTAAAAATTTCTGTTGAGCGTACTTTTAGCGGACCAAGGCTTTTGCCGTTGCACGCCAGTGAAATGAGTGGAAATTTACACTTCATGCCCTTCTAATCTCTTTGTAAGTATCCAATAACATCGACCTGCAAAACTTTGTGATTTAAAATCGTTTCCACCATTTCCACTGTTCCCAATATAATTTTATGGGATATTTTCATCTTTTCATCATCAGTTTGAGAATTATTAACAAATTACCATTTCATTTGTGTTAAAAATGGGGTTTTCTCGTTTACAAAAGCCTTCCATTAAAAAACTGTTCATTTTCTTTTCCGATTGTTTAGAGAGGAAATAATGTTTTCTCTGCATCTTCTAAGCCACTATAGATATATGTTTTAGGAACAGATAGACGTCGTAGTTTTATACTCGCGATTAATGGGCTCCTGTGGTATGTAATTGGTTTATAAATGGTCATGGATGATGGGGACTTTGGAGATTCAATTTCACTTTCTATCGCACGTGATACAATTTTTGTGATGTTGTTCTTGGAATCGACTTTTTTCGCCTTGTCAAGTCTTCCGGGGTACAGGATCGGCACTAACATAAGATGCATTGATTCGGTCCCACTCCATGGCTCCTTTGGTTAGTAACGTCGAGTGCGAGGTGTAGCGCTGTAATCAATCTTTTCATTGTATAGCTCAGAAATCACTTTATTGCGATTTTTTGTGGTTGTGACTGTGCTTGACAGCTGAAACAGGCATGATGTATGACTTCGTGACGAAATAATTTAACTTTTTTTTGCACGAATCCAAATATTTTTTCCGCTTTCCTTGTCGTTATCGGTCCGAAGTTTATTTAGGAACTGCCGAATTTCAAATGAGGCACGATGTTTGAGCGCTTTACTCGGGCATTAATATTTGATCATTCTAAATTTTCCGTGATTTACTTAATAACGAATGACCCGTCTTTTTTCGATTGAATTAATTTTCTTTTATGAAATACGAAGGGCATTACTGAGTTTAATAATTAATTTAAGATTTTAGATTTTTTATTCATTCTAGAATTCATTTTTTCAATTCATTCATTCTAGATTCTGGAATTCATTTTTTGGGATGTTAATATTTTGTCGTTTTTACCCTTGTTGACGACTCTATTTTTAAGTACAAATATTTTCAAATTCACAAACTATGGAATGTCGAAAAAAGGGCACGAAAATGCTTTGTCTTCATCGGATCCTCTTAGCGATTGTTTTGGAATCAGCGATTTCCTTTGCATAATTTTGCCGTGCATACTATTATTTGATTCCGCATGTGCCAGCCTGTTTTTCAGTTATGTCAATCTTTCATTCGTGTAATTCTGAGATAGTCAAATATGATGTTTTCATTAAAATAATAATCTCTCACTTCAAACTGCTATAATCCACAGTGGTAAGTCCTCTTTTTTTATTTGCTTCCGCGTAATTTAATTCAGGTTTCTTTAAAAAATACGAAAATTGTTACCAAACGATAAAATCGTCGCATAACACCTCAAAGATTTTGAAAAAGATGGAAATGAAATATTGCGCAAATGGAACCTCCATGTACACTCAGAAATAAAATTTTATTCTTTAATGGCAAACGGGAGGCTGGGAAGTAATACGCTGATTCCTCATACTTTAGGAAGCAGCTTTAGTTTCTTTAATTAACGTATTCAACATTTCCCAACCCATGTTTTTTTAATCCATGATATTTTGAATTATCAACGAAAAACCTTCATAAAATTTGATTTGACTTATTCATGCTCGTGTTTTTGAATGACGTCATTACCAAACAGTTTCTTTTGATCTCCTTTTTAATTCCCACCGCCTTGGGTAAATTGAGCTCATTCTGTTGGTTTTTTCCATTCGGGTATTGACGTACTGCGGAGTTATCTGTTTATTCTTACAATCTCAACAATGCAAACATCTCTAGAATGATTCTGTGCAGTTATGATCTCATATTCCGTTTTATATCTAGATTTTTAACTTTTTTTTGGAACACCGAAAGGATTCTTTAGGCGTAGAATTATATCTTTTTTGAACGTTCAACTTTTGGGACGTATTTCATTGCATATCCCATTTATTCTTTGTTATTGCATATTACATTTCTTCTTAGTTTGTTTCTCTATCAGGCAATGATACAATCCCTCAGATCTCATTTCCTTTATGTCGTGTAGTAGTAAGTGTTTTTTTTAATGATACCAATGACTCTTCTATGGCTCTAAAGTCATTCGCTTACTCGAATCTTTCCTTTGGCTTTTGTATTTTACTGCTTAATTTTCGTTCCCTCATAACTGACTTCCGAGGTTGCTGGAGGCTCAAAACGTTGCGTATCATCTGTAAATTATATTTTTACTGAACTTCTTCTAAAAATCCTCTACGCCGTGTAAGCTTCTGTTACTCCATGATCTAGTTGGACCTAAGGTTTCCGCGGCGTTGTTCCATAGGATTCACGGCTTTTTGGGCGTTACTCCGCGTGTTGTTGTCCATAGGTGACGACAGTTTGACTCTTCACTTCTGGCCTGAAGACGCCAGCAGGATGGCTGGAGAAACTGTCGTCACGTATAGACTGCACAACGCGGAGGAACGCCCAAAAGACGTGACTCCTATTCCATGATTTAGTTGAATGTTTCAAATGCGATGAACTCTCCTGTAAACGTGACGTAGCTTATTGCCTTCCATATTTATTTTTCATTTACAGATCGCAATTTATATTGGCCTCCAATAGAAAATTCATCAAAATTTTCATGAAATCAAATGTCCAGACGGTCGCATAACTCTCTTTTACCTGCCGTTCCAGCCAATTTCACGTTAAATTAACTAATGTAGGCGTCTTTGCTTAGCCTTCATCATTCATTCGTAGTTCAGCCTTGAGTGGAAGATAAATCTGTTGTGTGATATATTAGGGTCAGGATTATTTAATGCAATAATCTTTTCTCATTATTTTTCCCCCAATATTCGTTTCGAAATTTCTCTTGCCCTTACCTTTAACGGATCAAGGTTTCTGTCGGATCGTGATACAACTTCCTACATCTTGGAAATGAAAATTTCAGCGTGAAAATTTAGACTTCATGTCCCCTTTTATCTCTTTCTGTGAGTCGTATAGCGTGGGCTTGCATAATTTAGGTGATTTAAATTGTTTTCACTGCCTTCGTTGATTCCAATTTATTTTTTAGGCTCTTTTCACTTCAAATGATCCTACAGATTAGGAAGTTTTTACTAAATCACCATTTCATTGGTAAAAAATGAGTTTTTCTTGTTTACTTATTGAAGCCGTGGATTAAAAAACTATTCAACTCCAGTCGCATTTTTTTTAGATGGACCAGTTATCTTCTGCACATCTTCGAAGCTACCTGAGATTCCTTGAATAGATATATATTTGCTTTGTAGTTTTTTTTTCAATTAATGGGATCCTAGGGTATAAGTATAATCGGTTTATGGATTGTTAGGTATGATAGGGATTTTGGAGCGAGGTGCTTACTGAGATGGGGGTTAGAACAGTTAGTGTATCATACATATTTTGGCGTATTTAAGGGATAGACTAAAGGTAGGTATTTTATCTTGGTCCAAAATATTTTTTTCTAATACTGGCGATAATCTGAAAGAAACTTGGTTGCTCAAAACAGTCATAGAACTGAGAGTAGGGTAAATTATTACGCTTCAACCGAGCCTCTCTGTATTTTAAACTGAATCCGTCCCTTATTTCGAGGAGTGAGAGCATTTGATTTTTTTATTGGTAGGAATCCTCTTGGATATCGAGCTGTTTTTTTCCAAATCGTATTCAAATCACGCCTTGGGTCTCGCTGTTCGTTGTTTACGATTCGGTCAGTGGATGCCCGATGAGAACGCTTCTCATATGCCTCGGAGATACGTGAGAACTATTTCCGTTGCGCTGAACACGTTGTCCGTGACTATAAGCGGTGCAGGAATGTGATATATATGGCGTGAAAGTTCAGGGCCGAGTCTTACGTAGTTGAGTTTTTCCTCAAAAATCCATAATGAAATGCGTCGTAAATTCAGAATTTTTGCCTTCGATCCTGAATTTTTGCACCTTTTAGATTTCAATGAATTTTTTTGGTGAAATTTCATGGAATAATTTAAAGGAAATATCGTTTTGAGGGTGCGAAAATTCCCACACCATTCCATCCAATATTGAAGGCACAGAGATTTCCTCTAATAAAAGTTGATAGAATAGGTATACATTCCATACACATAGGATACACGTTTAGGTTATGAGCCACCAAGTATTTATAATAAGTATTTTCAGAGTTTATGGTGTTACAATTTCTGTGCGTACTTGCTCATCCTACTCTTTGGACAGCCTGGATTTTATGTTTAACCTATTCGATGTAAATGAAACGGGTCCATCGTTAGAATGATCCAAAATTCAAGGTCATTCAATGCTTACTATCTCCTGGTGAGGATTCTAAATTTATGTTAAAAAGAATTAATGAAATTTATCGCACCTGAAGACCAAGATAATTATTGTGGTGGACTTTCGTAAATTAGCTTCATTATGTCTTTTGACTACTTTTGTATCCTTCTTTTGTTTACGTTGCAACTTCCCTTCACATTTGCTGAATATGGTCCATTGGAAGCAATTTTTTTGTCATGACTGCATTCTCTATAATTTTCACACTTTCCGCCGTCCTACTTGCGCCAAATTATGAGCTTGCGGAACTTCTCCGATTCTCTTTTGTCCTAAACAATAGTCAGTAATGGCTCTGTTTTTTTCGCTTCACTGTGAACCTATTTAGTTTCGCGTTGAACTTTTTCCTCGTCTGCAAATGAATTTTTAAACCGTAGTTTTTATTCTTGTTTCGCTTCGGAATCTGATCCTTCGAACTTCTTGCGTCAGTTTATTTTCTCTCGCTCTGATTTAACTGTCCCATTCACCCTTTATTTTCTCTACGATGTAATCTCGTGTTTATCTCCAAAAGGTGAGGTACCTTTAAGGTCAATTGTATTTCCGCTCTTCGTCATCTTTTTCGTATTTTTTTTCTAGTAATAAATATGAAAAGATCTCTTTTGCTCTCTCTCATTTTAAAACCTTCATTGCTGATTTAGAATAATTAACTCTGTAATACTCCATCGCCACCGCTTATAGGCCCTCGTTATTATTTATTATGAAAGTATTCTACCGAATAAGGTAGGTTTCCATGCATTATTTAAGAATTGTTCATGCTGTCTCCCCTCCCTTCATGGACTTCCCTCCTCAATTTACAATAAGGCCAACTCCCTTGTATTCTATCAAGAAAGCAATTTCCTTCCTCTCCCACGTTTACCCAACACTGTTACCCTGTAACACTGTTTTCAACATGCCCTCCCCGCTACGTACTCGCTCAATCATTACCTTCTGTCTCCTCCGTATCTAATCTAGAACCTGCCTCTCCTCACCCACCATTTCCATAACTTCTTCGTTCCTCCTCCTCTCCGTCCACTTAACCTTCTCCATTCTTCGCCACACCCACATTTCGAACGCCTTCAGTCTTCTCTTGTCGTCCTTCTTAAGTGTCCACGTTTCTGCTCCGTAAAGCGCTACACTTCAGATCAAATTCATCAATAACTTTGTCTTTAAACTCTAACAACGATCCTCTCATAAGCTCCTTCCTGTTCGTGAACGCGGCTCTGGTTAGCCAATTTTTATTTTTGATTGATTTCGCCTAGGAATATATCTTTTTTCTAATAATAAATAAGAAAGATATTTTACTTTCCACTTTCTTTCTTTTATTCCGACGTGTTTCAACACCTCAGCGTCAACTGATGTCGGACAACAGTTGTACGACATTAGATATCCTGATGATGACGGTGAGGCATTGAAACGTGTCGAAATAAAATAAATCTTGTGGGAAGCAACACGGATTGCTTCTTTATATTATAACATGCTGTTCCACCTTTTATTGTAGGACACCTTTGAACCCTGTTTCTCCTACTTAAATATCTGTAAAGTCATTCGTCATAATATTTGATTGGATATAATGTCGACTGTACAGTTTGCACAGACAGACAGTACAGACTGTATAGTTTGTAAGTTACTTGATTATATTAATTCAATTCCACCTAAAATAGCACTATTTTTGCCTTTATATCGGAATTTTGTTACTATCTTAGAATAGGTGTTAATGAACATCCATGGCCTATGTAGAGGCAACATGCGAGGGGTAGATTCGAACCCGCGACCTTCGGTTTAGCAGGCCTCAAACTTTATTCACGGTCACCGATGCCGGAAAAAAATAATTAATTGCAAAATTGGGGATTCTGGATGTGTCTACTTTTACCTTAATTTTCTTAAACTATTCCACGGTGAAACTGGCACACTTACAGTCTTTCAAATTTAACTTCTTGTAAGTTTGGGTCCACTGCTTCCCCCATGTTATAATCGCCCCTCTGCCCCGACGGATTGCTCCCGATCGGTTTTGAGCGTGGGAGGCACCCAGGTGACTGATATAGAGCAGTGGCGTGGAAAGAGTGGGGGTCCGGACCCCCCCCCCCTCCGGGGAAATATAAAAACACAATTATATGAAATAGAAAAACACTTTCCTTCATCATAAAAGAAAACAAAATATTGACAATCATGAATTTACAAAAGATTTCTTTCAAAGTTGAAGTTGTTTTATTATTAAAAATGCTAAAATTAGTTGAAGAAGCTCTATTTTGTAACATGGTTTTTCAAAAATTTCCCCCGTGACCTCGTTGATTTTGAATCGCCTCCCCCCTGAACGAAATTCCTGGCTACGCCACTGAAAGAGAATATTAACCCGTCCGTCCTAACCCTTTATGATCTCTCATACGTCTGTGTCTGGTGCGTTCGTGAATCGGATATGTTTCACGGGTGGTCCCGGGACTTCCGTCTACCACTTACTGCACTAATGGCCGCTCCACAGATGAGGGAGATCATCCCTCATCTCCCGTCTTCCACTCTTCACCCAATTGTTCGGGAATTGGGAGGAGACGAGTCCGATGGACTCTCCCTCCTCTGGCGAGTGCTTTGAGCGAAGCTGGGCGAGCTTTATGGGGACGGGCGGGTGAGTGGGACCAGCGGAGAAAGTGATTCCACGTTGCCAGTCGTGCCCGGCTTTCGTAATGCGGTCCCGAGGAGATATTTATCCGACCGCGGCCAGTCCGTGCGTTACGCCTCGCTCCCTTTTGTGTTTCACGCCCTCTTCTCCTTCTCCTCCTCCTCCCTTTCCCTCTCGATGTGTGCGTTCGGTGCCGCTATTGTGCGGTCGCATCTGACTGTGCGTGGAGTTTATCGGCTTGTGCGTGATATTTTCGGCTCGTTCGTCATGTGCCGCGCGTCTGACCCCTCGCATATTACAATACGGTATTCTCCAGTACCCCGCAACATATTTTGTCGTCCACCGGGAATTCAAAATTGGTTCACAGAAGTCTCCACTCGACGAAGATAGCGGAGAAATATGAGTCGTTTTTTTTTGTGGAAATTTGTCAAAAGTGCAATTTTTGAACACTTATAGAAAAAAGTTTTCAAGTGAGAATCATTCTGAAAAAAAATGTTAATCTTTGAAAACTATAGCTGCATGTTTGTAGCCTCTAAAAGTTTTACCAGATTTGCTCATTTGGTTTAGGTTTTACAGGGGCACAAATATGTTAGTTTTGAATAGTTTGACTGATGGGCAGAATTTTTGTATGTGCCTCATTTAATTCAAATACTCATATCTTGGAAAATACTTGGAACATGTCTTTAATATTTTGGACTTTTCTTAACTAAGGTTGGAACTAACTACAGGAAAAAAATAATCATAATCTGAGATGATGGGCGTGGAACCCTGGTTGAGTTGACATGGAATGACCCAGCTATAATTAAGGCTGTTAGCCGATATTATAATTGTGTTGCATAAGTAAAATTGGACATTTAAATACTTCCACTGAGCTTTATTGTTGGCAAAACACGTTTCGTTGCTACAAACAACATTATCAAGTGTAATGTAAGACTAAGAGCCATATAAGGAAGACCTATTTAAGGAAGAACTCTTAAAACTAATGTTACACTTGATAATGTTGTTTGTAGCGACGAAACGCGTAGTGTCAAAGCAAAACTCAGTGGAAATATTGCTATGTCCAATTTTAATAACATTAAGAACTTCCACCACATCGTGCCTAACGTCATACAAAATGTAGTTGTGTTGGTTTATTTTTTCTTCTTTTCCTCATTTCTATTATTAATAACAATGTTGAATCTTGGAGTGAAGGTCCTAAAATATAAATGTAAGTTTTGCCGACGCATAAAACATATGTGGGGTCATACCTGTCCGTGCGTGGAATTCATCGGCCTGTGCGTCTCGCATTGTCGGCATAGTGATTTGTATTTATGGCCCGTTCGTCATATGCCAACTCGAGTCGGCTAGTTTGACCCATGCATATTACAATAGTGGACTCTCCAATTGCCTGCTGGATATTTTGTCCATCATCACGCATTTAAATGGGTTTCCAAAAGTCTACACTAGCGTCGCTGACGGTCAGAGCGATCCGAAGATCGCGGAGAAGTGAGTTATTATTAAGGCTTGTAATTGTGTTGGTGTGATATATTAAATTCATAACTTTTTTCGATAAACTTACTATTATAAATATAATATACCTAGTAAATATTGAGGATAAATGGATCTTGTTGGTAGATATGTTGTAAAGAAATCGTTTCAAGCCCCTGGCCATAATTGGGAAGGATGATCGGAAAAATAATGAGATCATTCACGTGACTATCTCTTGAAGCATATTGGTGCCGCGTTGCTGGCAATACCAGTCGTAAGCTGGTGTTGAGGAATTTAGTGGTTCCAAGAAATGTATTACGTATTTACTTTTTAACACCTATGAGGTGAGAACTACAACGTCTTGTTTGTTTTAGGCGGGTTGGAGGACTAGAAACCTCTACTTCCGCTAGTCCTCGAGGCAAGCGTTCTAAACCTTAAGGATGCTGGCCAGGTGAACACTGGAGACTTCGCTTCTCCGAGTCACGAGCATCCAGGTTAAATTTTAGGGCTTAAATTAATTGGGGCTTTGGGGTTACATTTTATACTTTACCTTCGAAAAGTCTGGCTTTTCTCAGATAATATATTTTTAAATTCTTCGTAATGTGCCTGCAGGTTTCCCTGCCACGTTATACTGATCTAGGTGTGGCTACGCTAATTTTTAAAAGGGTGATCTAATATTTACACTCATGAGTACCAGTTAACTTTCTAGTGTTTTTGAAAATGGATTCCTGCATTTCAGGCAGTTTCTGGTATCATAGACAACAATTTCACGAAAATATAAAAGATATTAGTTGACATAAATTGGCTATTTAGTCAGTTTTTAGACATAAACATTTTTGCTATTTTAATATTTGAATTTAAAGTAAAATATGATTTTTAATTGTGGGTTATTTTATCGGTCATTGGCCATTTCAACACCTACATTCATTAAACCTTTTGCTCTAAAATGAATGGTTATTAGTGCTGTGGGTATGTCGTTTGACGCCAGTTCGCTGAAGAGAAGCCGTGTCTAGGGTTAGGTGTAACGTTCCATCAGACCAATTTAGGACTAAAACGCTCTCATGAAATTCTTACTCTCGGGTTGAAAATTTTTAATGCCAAATTTTCTCTTTCGATATATATGTTAATGAGTGGTCCACCCGTTTGAAGCTATCCTAGCCAGTCTGCCCAAGGAAACTTCCACAAGCACCCCTTCCATACCTTCATCACTATTGCGTAGCTTTGTGAGCAGTTGCATGCTCGCGTAGTTACGGCGCGCCCTGATATGTCTTTCCTGGACAGATCACTTTTGCCAAAGTCCGCCCATGTGGTCGGGAAACATATTACCTGCCTCATTGTGTGCTCAAGCGTCCTGATGTCCGTGAGTCTCTTACGTCACTGCCGCGACGAGAAAAGCTGTGTCTCTCTCCTCAACATAAAAAATATTTCCCTTACTTCGATGGATGTGTGTGTGTGTGTGCCCCGATGTCGTAACGTTGTAAGTGGTTTATTACTGGCGTTCTGATTGGCTTAGATCGCACTTTCTCATCTTGCATTGCTCTGAGAACCATCAATCACCCGAGTCGGCATTTTTTTGTGTGTGGCGAAGATAGCTGCGTTTTGGTCAATTTTACCTTTACGAATGAGTAGTTTGTGGAAATGATTGGATGGATTGGGTTGGGCAACACGATATGCTTATTAGACCACGTATTGTAGATCCTTGATTCGGGGGATCTAGTGAGTCATGTTGAAAATTTGTGTATCTGTTTTGTTGCCATAGTATCAGATCCGTAGCGTTGAACGATATGACAATTACGTGTATATCTTTCATCATTACTATTGGTTAACAATCCAAAGATTGGTTTGATGTAGCTCCCCACTAAATTATTTTATAAGGTTATATTTCTTTGTTGGCGAATAGGTTTTATTTTGCGTCCATAAATAATCGATCTACTTTTCTTATACAATTAGCCATTCTTCAGTCCACTTTTCCTTAGTTAACCCGTATATTTCTCAATATTTTCAGAAGACCTCTTATATCCTACTCTTCTCATGAAATCTTTCATTGCTCACTCAGTCGATCCATTTGATCATTATCTTTCAATCTTTAATAGCACCAAAGATTGTATTCTTCCACTTTGTACTTTTCGCTGCTAATACCGTCTTTTACTCCCTAGTACGATTGGTGGTTCTTTTGAATTGTTTTTCTTACTTTTTAGCGTATTTTTATCTATAAAATTTATTATTCATTACTTTTGATTTCAAGGAAAGATTTCTCTCCATTCCATTAAAGGTTTTAGCTGAAAACAGCGGGGTTTATTGAACCCGTTGGGCGTTTTCTCTGCTTCCAATTTGGAGGCATGCGCCTCCAGCTCCAAAAATTGGACCACACTGCTGCCGACTGTGCTAAAAATACGATCGTGGATCTCTCAGAATTTACCCAATTTTACTTACCACTTGGATGCGTGGCTAATATTTGATTGTAGTTTTGGAATTCTTAATTCTCAGAACTCAATTTTTAATCGTCAGCGATCTATTGTCGCCATACAACCAACGCTCCAGCGCACGCTGCAAAAAACATCTAGTATGACGGACGTTACCGCCATTGAATTTTTACTGCATGTGCACGTGTTTATTCCCTATCCGTTCCCCTTGTTTTCTGGGACTAATTATCTTGCTCCTTTTGCCGCACGCTTTAATCAGGATCTCGTTTCAGTTCATTGAGCATACTGCAGTGACGCCACTATCGGGGAGGGGAGAGATCCGATTTCAAAACCCTGAACAAATAAATATTCGTATCACAACAATCTTTCTTGTTTGGCCTACAGTAATAAAAATGTTATATTTGATTTGGTCTCTCTAATTTATTCACCATACCTTGTAGTTTTTTAAATAGTAAACTAAATTATAAGAAGTAAAGTCTGATGCTTTCCCGGCGAGTATATTCGAAAGAGGCTATTCGGGCTTCCAGCCGGGTGGTCTCCCTCCATTCTGCCGACGTTTCGGAACACGAGTCGGATTCCATCATCAGGGCTAATGGTGAGTGGATGAAGTTTGCCAGCTTATATAGTTTTCAATTGGTTTAAGGTCTAACGTGATTGGCCGGGAGGCAGCCAATCTTATTTTCTTAAGTTACGGTTTCCATACATTACTTAGTGAATACCCGGTGTCACGGTTGAGGGTGTTACTTGTCAGCCGGATCTCGATGGATTCCTTTACCAGTCTTTCCCAGAATTTAGTCTCACGGCATAGAATTTTCACGTGGTCCCACTTTACCCTATGGTCGGATTCAATGGCGTGTTCCACAACCGCGGATTTTTCCGGTTGGCAGAGCCTAAGGTGTCTCTTATGTTCTTTGATCTTGGTATTAATGGTTCTTCCCGTTTCCCCAACCTACACCTGCCCTAATTTATAAGAAGCCTCTCCAATTTTTTGTGTTACTACCCGGTGTTTGGTGCTATTCTATCTAATCCAACCCCCCTCCCCTAAAGTAAGGTCGAGTGGTTAATTTTCTTCGTCGGAAGGGCGGCAGTAGTTTGCGATTTCAAGGGAAGGAGTTTGATTATGCGCATAAGGGTAAGGGCCTCCTTCTCGGTTATCGATCCAGAACAGCCAATCTGAAGTACAGTGCAAAGAGACGGGGTCTACTCCAGACAATCACTTGACACACCAGAGGTTAATTGCTTGCCATCGTATTCAAATGTAGTTGGAAGCTGAGGCACTATTCGATCACTAAACTTTCTTCGTCCGCTAGGAGGATTTTTTTCGCTGCTCCTAAGCAATCATTTTCTTAAATGGGTGGGAAGTTCTCATTTTAAACGATTATTTAACCTAAATATCTTGTGTGTGAATTGAAACCACCTAACTTTGCATTGAGACGAAGCAGATATAGTAGAGTTTGGTCTTTAGAAGGCTGGAATTATTTTAATGAGACAATAATACTTAAGAAAGGCGAGAAAGAAAGTAATGGTTTCATTAGTGTTATATCTTTTATCCTTGGATTTTTTTAAAGGAATAGAGTTTTTTTAACAGTGTAAAGGAATTAATTTTGAATATCTGTAATAGGTTTATCCGGGTTGAAGGAGAAGCATACTTGCTTCATGCATGCTTCTATTCCGATGCCTCTTATGAATAAAAAAATGGAGCTTCTGTTGTTTTGTTATATTCAAGGTTTTTGGAAGTGTTGTGATCAGTTGAATCTGAGTCGCGAGGTTATGGTCCACAGAATTTAAATCAAGGGCTGACTATGCTCAATAACATACTTTCATTCTTAGCTTTCCTTTCAAATCGAATCCTGTACTAAACGGCTTCACATCTCTTGCTCAATATTTCGCCAAGGCTATTCAGTGCGATCATGTGTGAATTTCTGTCAACCAAATACTTGGTCCATAAAAGCGTAAAAATAAATGCTTATTTGATTGGAAGGTCAAGAAGTTTTATAGTTGACCAAAGTACATTTTATTAATTCTTGATTCCTTCAGCAGATTTAGCGGTGCTTATTCAATGTAGAAACGTTGGAACTTAGAAAAATCAGGTAAATGTCAGGCATAATCGTTGAGATGTCCAAGAGAAATTGGATAAGGTCGATGTCGACGCACCCTAACATTGGGTAAAACATATTTCGTACGTCTTCGTTTTTATGAATGTCTTTAAATTCTATGAGCAAAATTAAAATCAGCGAGTTCATTTGACTGTAATATGCGCTTAAAATTTTCTCTACACACTGGAGTACAATAGTGATCTGGAAAAAAATTCAGGGGAAATTTAAGCTTTTAAAGGAGAACTTCAGGGAAATTTCTTTCCCAGAATCTTGTGACAGCAATTTTACTACGCTTGCCGATCTTTGGTTAGGAGCTGGCATTTGTTAATTGTTTGTCATTTAAGGATCATGAACGGATTCATTAGCGAAAAAATAATTAATCATCCCTGAGAATCGAATCGATGTTATTTATATTTCCGTGAATGCAAACGTCACCGTTTCCGTTTCGGAAGTGATTGCTGCACCGGAAACAAGAGAAGGGCTTAACGCGAGGCTGTCCTGTAAGCACGGCACTTCGCCTGTCTTTCGTTTTTATTTACATCTCCAGGGCTCGATGAGACAGAATGGGAATGTAGTGAGTTAACCCTGAACACTAGGTGAGTTAACCCTGTCACTGACCGAGTCTGGAAGAGTTATTCCGTATCTCCGAATGAAAATGGCCAGATTCGGCCGTTTTCGAATATAATACCCTGTTTTCAACATCGTTCGTACCATTTCTCATTTTTTTTAATGCTGCGAAACTTAATGAATTAAAGGGGTCATGACTTAATGGTATATTATTTAATGATAGAAAGAAAGACCCAAAAAATCCTTATGAAATTCATGAGGGGCTAGAATATTGAGGAAATCAACATTCATTTGATACGGTATGCCACAAAATTATTTTTTCAATTGAAATTTAATTTAAAGAGAATTTTCCATAATTTTTCCCTAAATGGCTTGAATCCGCATCGAATAATTTCGTTATTGATCAAAAACCCAACAAAGTTACCGAATATTGTATTTATGTTTGCCTTTTGCATTAACAACACAGAATTGAATGTTTTGATAAAATATCAGCAAATGTAAGTGAAAGGGAAATCATATTAAGTTTTTTTAGGACAACTTAAGTTTGGAACTTTGATTTGTAAATGGTTTAGTTTCCTTTCATTTAGTCATGCATGGTTCGCGTCTGTTATAATCGAAATCAAACTGTCCCCTTGTTCCAGAGATATTGAATGCTAACAAATCAAAAGAGGCGACCCTGAGGATGTATGACGGTAATTTTCTCTTTGCCGTTCGCGAGACAAATTCGCTTATGCCTTGCTTCACTCCACTGGATGTTGACTCTCCTCTCATTGGCCAGCCAACCGGGGACGAATCTCGAGCATGGCTGCCGTCCTCTCTTCAGGGCCGTCTCTCTCTCTTGCGTTGCTCGGGGATAAGAGAGAATCCTAGTCAATCTAGTGGAATGAAATGAAAATGAAGCAAAAAAAAACCTCATGGGCTAAAATTTCTAGTTTCATTTTTAAAAATCTCCGTTTAAAACAGTGTATATTCCTAATTTACAGCGGTCCAATTATTATTTTTGAATCATTCTACCGATTTAAGTATTTAGGTTTCCCTCTTTAATTCATAATTTGGTGTACCCTCTTTAATTCCATCTAAAAGCCTGTTCACTTCACTTCACAAAGCCTTCCTCTCCCTCGTTTACCCAACGTTATACCCTCTAACACAGATTTTAACATCCCATTCCCTCTAAATACTCGCTCCATCGATACCTTCTGTCTCCTCGGCATTTCATCTAGAAGCTGTCTCTCCTCACCCACCATATCCAGCACTTCGTCGTTACTCCACCTCTCCGACCACTTTACTTTCTTCGTTCTTCTCTACACCTACATCTCGAACGCCTCCAGTATTCTCTCGTCCTACTTCCCAAGTGTCTATTTTCTCTACGATCGTCTCATAAAGTCCTGAAAGTTCATGAATGTGGAATGCAATGAAGCATAACAAGAAAATGAATGGAGAATGAAAGAAAAATAAACGAAATGAAACTCACAAAAAGCTCATGGGCTCAAAGTATTACTTTAATTTATTTGATTAAAAATGGAGCTCATAGAGAATTACAGTGGCCTTACAATTAATACATATGTAAGAAAATTCATGAAACACAAGGAGGAGAAATGGAACAATCGGTATGAAACTGAATGTGTTGCTATTGATTATCATTAAATATGAGAGATAATTTTGTAAGTCTGCGCTCGGTGATGGAGGAAAAGGGTCGAAGTTATGAGGAATGGAATTAAGGAGAGGGTAGGCGCAAAAGAAGGGGAGCGTTGAATGAGCGATAGATAATATGGGAGTGAGTGCGCAAAGTGCGGAAGGGTACTCGGAAAATTATAAAAAATAGTAGTTAAGTACAGTCTGTAATGCAGTTGAGGGTGGTGTAGATATATTGTCGCGGGATGAAAAAACGATGTTCATAAACTATAAACCCGAAGGACCAGAGAAATACACAATGCACTTTTAAACATTCAAAAAATATATATTCGATACCCTTTAACAATATCATAACAAAATCATAACAATTGTGAATGATAATGGGGGAAATTTCACTATCAGTCAGTCTTCAGTCAGTAAGCCTCCTTGCCTACAGTTCCGCCGAAACTTGAGTACACTTTGGGGGCGGGGGAGGGACTTGGGCAGCCGGAGCGGCTGAGGCACTACGCACTCTCACTTCGAGTTCATCACACAACTGACCGCGAGATTGACGACGATTCGTCGCACGCGCACACACAAAAATTGAATATCGAAATAAAACTACGCCCTCCGGTTTCGACAGCTAAAACATACTTATGTTTACGGAACAGTGAATAATAAGTCATTATTCCTAAATTTAATTAATTTTTGCTGTGTTAAAAAATGAGAAGTGGCATGAGTGAAATTGAAAACATACTCGAAAAATACAAGGCTGCAACATTCAAATTTATATAATACCCACGACCATTTTTCCATTATTTTACAATAATTTTGGTTCGCTAATGAAACAAATACGTCAGAAAAACATCGCCGCCCGTTACGAGACCTGTACCTCGCGAGTCTAGGTTAAGCAATTTTGTGAAGGAATGTGGAGATACTTAATTCGTCTATCTGCAGTTTCTCCGAGTCAATTCGGTCGAAAACGGCGTCCACCGCTTCCCTCACTTGCTCCAATTGTCCTATTTCGTCCTGTTTATGTCACTCTAATGGCTTCGCGGAGTCTTCTTCAAAACATTTCTCCGGCTCGATGGAATGGCTCCTTGACCCATATTTTAGGTCATCCATCAATAAGTCTGGATTGACTGACACCTCCATCGTTTGACCATTTCGACATATTCAGTCCTCGCTGTTGCTTTCTATTATTTGTATCGATCATATTTTCGTAGTGTCTTATTTGCTTCCCCCAGGCGTCTACATTGCCCTCCATGAACCTCTTGCCCTCCAGGAAGAAGAAATAGGTAGATCCAGAGTATTCACGGTTCTCATCAATGTAATAATAATCGTAGGCAGACTTCCTCCTAATCTGTTTGGATTATGGCTAAGTTAATGGATCGAAACTTTAATTTCTCATAAATGTTTGTATGAACTTTTTTATTTGCAATTTCCATGGTAAAACCCTTGCCGGTTTCGTCAATCAGGTATCGTAATCAAGGGAAATACCTACATTAATAAAATAATAATGGAATTAACTACCATTATTATTTTATTAAATATTACTATTTATTGCTATGCAACAATATACCTTGAGAATGACACAAGAGTGTGGCAAACATTGAATATATGCTTGTTTAATGATTTCCCTCGAATATAAGTAATAATTTATGTAGTTATTTATAAACATCATATAATGATGGTTATATTGACCACATAAAATTAGAATAACTTTATTTAATTTGGCTAATGTAATTATGTTATTTTTTCTGTGAATAGGTTTTTCGTTCAAAAATAATTTTCTTTACTGGCAGACATGTATTTAAGGCATATGCTTTTATTTTTTTTGCGATATTTTGCGTAACATTTTACGCTGTACTTTTCATTATACAATCTCAAACCATCACAATGCGCTGATGTAATTGCGAAACTAGGGCCGAAAACCATAATGATCGTTTTCATCGAAGACGTATTAAAATGTAAAAGATGTTATGCTCGCAATTTCGATTTTTAATTGATTTCGTAAAATTATAATTATCTACTATATAAGGCCTAATTTAATTAAACTGTGCTTAGTTCGGCTTATTTTTATTATGCTTGGCTTAATTACGATAATTTCGAGACACTCCCCAACCCAGAGTGGTTGGCGTTGGGGATTGCGGTAATTATAAGGAGACGAGTTAGTTCTCAATCCCTGTATTTAACTTCTTTTTTTCTCTCTCTCTCGCAGATGGTGCTCCACTTGGGCATCGTCATCTTCCTGGCGCTCGACTTCGGCGTGCGGGAGGAAGAGGAGAGGAATCTCAGCCCGGAGCTGGAGAGGCTGATCGACATGATGACTGGCTCCTCTGGTAAGTACCCGCCCGTCCTTATGTGTAGCTCTAGCTACCAGAGTGCATCAGCATCAGGCACTGCTCCCACCAACTCATCCGTAGTCCGTACATTTTTCCTGCCTCGGTGGATAAGAACGTACGTTTTCCGCACAGTACCCAAACCTACCTCTACCTCTACTGTCCGTATTCCGCACATTACCTCTAACCCAACTTTCCTGACCGCGAACGTCCAAACTGCTGTCATGCCCAGTGGTGCAACGAGGGGGGGGTTTGGGGGATAAAAAACCCCCAGAGCTCAGAAATTTTAAAAAGTTTAATCCATTTTACTTAATTGGATTAATATTACTTACAAAATAGTGTAAATATTAATAAAATATCTCTCCGAAAGCCGTAAAACTCACCATTTTGAACCATTTATCTTGAAAATTTTCTGAAGGAGTGCCCCCGCACCTCCCGCTTACCCTGGCGGGTATTCCACACCGACAGACACCCCAGTATTAGTTGTGCCTAAACCCCCCCCCCCCCCTAGCCTTAATTCCGAACTGCGCCCCTGGCCATGCCAACGGCAATATGGCGTCTCTCGGATCTTAAGTGGGTATATAGTTCTACATGTGTCTGGTCACAATAGGCAGAAAATGTTTAGGTTTGAAGAAGAATAAAAGTAATTTATTTTCAAAAGTCCTTGGATTTCGACATTGTTCTGCTTGAAGGGGTGAAAAATATTCGTAGTATAGCATTCCACCGATTAAGGTAGGTTTCCATGATGTACTAAAGAAGTAATCTGGGAGCCTCTCTTTCCTTCCAGCACTGCCTTCTTTATTCCCCATAAGGCCTACTCCCTTTCATTCTATCTAAAAATCCTATTATTTTCCATCCTCTCCCTCGTTTACCTTGCATTCTACCCTCTAACACTGTTATCAACATCCCCTCCTCGCTGATTACTCGTTCCATCAATACCTTCTGTCTCCTCCGTATCTCATCCAAAAGCTGTCTTTCCTAACCCATCATGACCAGCACTTCGTCGTGTCTCCTCCTCTCAGTCCATTTCACCTTCTACATTCTTCTCCATACCCACATCTCTAATGCCTCCAATCTTCTCTCGTCTTCTCTGCTCAGTGTCAACATTTCCCCACCATAGATAGCTACACTCCATATCAAACTCTTCACTAACTTTTTCTTATAACTCTTTCATAATGAACCTCTCAAAAATATTATATTATTTTATTTTTTTATTTTAATGGGCATAATGGGCAATTCCTGATTGATTAGAATTTTTGTTGAAATAAGGGTATATGAAGTCAATACTAAGTTGACTTTTACTAGAAACTTGCCTGCTGACGATTGACAATTTCCTTGTTCGAATCCGTACGCTATATCGAAGTAAAAGGTGTGGAGTATTTCATTCTGATCATCACTATTTGTACTAACTCGTTCTCTCCGTGAACTGGTCTTAGCGATGCGTTTCTTTCCTCATGCAATCGTTCTCACCTCCATCTTTCTCCACAATTCTTTTGGGTGAGTGACCTCCGGTTCTCCCACGCACGCGGCCTTAAACTTTTTCACCTCTGAACCACTCACGAAAGAATGTGGAAAACAGACTTTTTTGAGGTGGAATGTGGAAATAGTTCCTATTCCACGATATTATGGAACCCTTTATCTTTTATTTTTCGATTCAATGAGGGTGAATCCAAGGGTCGAACGATGCGTTTTCTCCTCCCCTTCCCCAAAAACCACCTCTTTGTTCTCCGCACGCTCCATCTAAAAATGCTCGAAGGAATGGTAATGTCTTTTCTCCCCTCCTTCTCCGAATGAGAGGGAAACCAAATGGGGACGTGAAAGGGAAATTTTTCGACCGCGAGGAAGGCCGTCATTATTACCCTGATCATCAAGGGTCATTCCGTCCGTCCGTACTTCCGAAGCATGCGTGCCCACCCGCGCTCTGGCTTGTGAGACGCCTTTTTTTTCTCCGGTCGTTTTGTGGTCTCACAACGAATATTCTTCAGCTATTCCTCAGACAGATATGCTTGGCACGGGGTCGTCATCGATACCTACTGAATTACAAAAATACTGAGACAGTATATGATGATATTAGTTTCACGGCAGTACATATAATTCTGCTAAAAATATTCGAGCAGGGAAGAAAATTTATTTTGCCGCATGATACCCGAAAAGAAAGACACCAAACGAGTTTCAATTATTCAAAGTTAAAATTACTACGGCCAGAATATTTTCGCGTAGCTGGGAAACAATTGCGGAATCAAAGGAACTTAACAGCGAAATTGGTCATTTATGCATACAAAATAAATACGTTGCATCGGCACAAAGTAACCGTTCATTCAGCTAATAATATGTTCTGTAAACAAAAAATTAACTTATACAGAGACATAAAAAATTCTGCATTGCAATAACTTGTATTCGTCTTTCACTCTATTTTAACTGTGATATCCAGACTACGATTCGATTGTTTGAGTAGGCGAAATACGAAATTGACCTCCTAGTTGGTTCATTGGTTTTTGAGGAAAATGCGTCGAATACCTGTTAGTCTTACGTTAGTACACCACAACGAAACACAATCGTGCAAAGCCCTCCAGCACGCAGAGTATGACCTGTGAATTCTAGAAGTGTTAAATTCAATACGATTTTCATGCTCACGTGCACATGAATTTGACCCCCTTAAGATTCACGGATATATATTTCTTGGTATAAAATTTAAAAGCATGCTTAAATATCTGAAGATTTTCTGAGTACACAAAACTAGATAGAAGGAAAATGACTTACAAAATAAAGAGAGAAACTGACGGCAAACAACCATTGCGTGATATAATGAAGGCATGCATTCATTCAGTTTAATTCTGGGTTAGTGGCTAGCGTAATCGTTGTTGCTCCCTCTGTTACTTACTAAAGCACATCATCGTCGATTGCTGAACGCGATTGATTGATTTTCTGTTGGCAGATTTCCAATTTCGCGGCAACTGCAACGTTAACTCTGAATCCCCAATAAACGGTTGGGGCTTACTTATGGCGGAAATGGAATCGCGAATATATTCCATTGTGGAATTTGGATTTTCTCCGCAATTTTAACCGCCCCACGCGAGAGTGACTTATGCATAACAATTACCTTTTTTTTTTTAAATTTCCAATCGGTGCAATTATCTGCTCCACCTGGCTTGCCGTTCAAGGGATGAAATTAGTTTTCTCCACCTGCAGTAATTACCGTAGGAATTCTTCGTTTGGAATAATTATGTCATGAAAGGAAAATACTTTTTCCTCAAAGTGAAAGAAAAAAGAGATTATGCAGAGGTCTATGAAATGTTCAACTTTTCCGTGCAGTGCCTTGGTGCGTGCTGTCTGCGTCTCGTGTCTCGAATTCAAATGAATCTCTGTGAAGTTCATTTGAATCGGGAAAACGGAGATGAAAGGACTTCGAAATGAGCTCGGTCAATCAGAGCGCAAAATAGATTCAACCGTGGAACTCGCCCCTCTTAGGCCTAAAAGTTATGCGTCTCGTTATAGGGGGAAATGGCTATCCCCTTCCAGTGGGAATAAAAAAATTACCTAGTCCTGCCTGCTCGCCAGCCTTTCTACCACATTAGCGAAGCTATATCATAATTTTTCCGACGCCTGTTGCTAGCTTTCCAAGTGGTCCTCTCCACTGCCACCCGTACCTGTAGCTAAATCACGCGGCGCGCGTGGGGCTGTTTTCCGAAACCCGTTAGCATCGGGGCCGGGGAATCGCTGGAGTGGAACCCGCTGATGCGATAGCAGTCCCCCGATCATCGGACATAGGACGTGTCGGTACACACACGAGCCCGTGATCTCGTGTGGAAAGGTGAAGCAGCGTGTTCTTTTGAGATTTCCTTCTCGCGTTGATCTCACTTCGTGTCGCTCCACGACTGACCTTATTATGCCGCGATCATATTAACTTTTAATGCGCGTAATTCATCCTAGTTGGCACTGGTCAAGTAGTATGTCCATCGTCTGTTTATTCCATTGACCTAAACTGTTTGTGTTACCTCCCAGGCTCTTTCCGATTCCCAAAGATGAAGCAAGTTACTTTGTACGCCACTTCGAGCACGGTTGTAAATACGCAGCAAAGATGAATTTTATCATGAAGAATAGTTGGGAATCGAAACCGGTTCTCCCGATCCCCGGTCAGGTGTGCTATCAGCTTCTTATTGGTAAGTGGTAGCACATCTGAACTAATTTTTCCATGGCTCATCTCCTTGGTGCTTGAGATATTTAGTTAGAATTTCACCACTAGGGAAGATGAGCAGAGTAGTTCAGGTACAAATTCAAAGAAGAGGACTTACTTTTGGATGAATGTGGTTGTGGTAAAACATCAGAATCGTGTCCATATTATTTAATGCATTACTTTTATTCGACTCGCGGTTGCCTCTTGCTAACTCTATCATAGTTTCCATCTCTCGTTAACATTATCTCATGTGATAAAACTTTGGAAGGTTAATGTGAACGTTACTGAAAAGTAGAACGTAATATGGTGATAATAGTAGGTCTGAGTAAACGCACTTAGAAAATATTTTTTGGGCTACTAATTGAGTGAATCAAAAAGATAACCCATAGATGAATGGTGTTCCACAAAACAGGATCGTCGATCTGCGGAAAATAATGAAATTCGCAAACATTAATGCACGCTCCAAAAATACTAAGTTTTCACCAAAAATAGTGAGAATAAAATTTTATTAAAGTTCACTCACGCCTTTTCCATTTATGATGTGGTTTAGGTTTTTTGTGGTTTCTGTCGAGTGTAATTCATTCTTCGTGTTTCAAAATATCCTGCAAAAATTCCAGTGTTTACGTCCAGCGTAGTGATGTTAATACTTTATAATATTAACATAGGTTTCCGTAGGAACATAAGTGCTGTAGATACGATAGTTTTGCTGTTCCCTGCTTCTGAACTTCAATAAATTACGCTAAATTCCTAGACATATGTCGTGAGTGGTATGCGAAAGAAAGCATGAAGACAGCCTCGACGGAATAATCTGGGTTTATTTCTTCAAATCCGATGGAATAAATGTCGCGAATCAGCGGACGTGTTTTGAGAGCGATGTTATTTGTCTCCAGCTACCCTGTCGCGCACAACTTCCTTCCTCGTTGTGGGAGAAAATAACACGTTTTCTCTGCCTATTCCTTTTGTGATTGGCGGATCAAGCGTGTTGCGCTGTAGGTGTGTGTGTGTATATATATCGTCGAGGACCTTGAGAACCGTGACCCGTGGGTGCATTGTTCCTTCAGTAAACTTATTCCGGTATCGCATTTCAGACCTCCCTTTTTTCCCATAACCTCGCCGCGTGAATGCTAATTTTAACGCAACGTCTCATGCAATCCTACGCGGTAACAACAGATAACGACCTCAACGCGCGGAAAGCCCCCCTTTATTTCACCGCACCAATTATATTAGTCAATTTTCACTGCTAAGTTGTGCTACGAGTTGTATTTTTCACCTTCGTTAGGGGCAGACATGAAATGACTATTTTCGGAAGTAAATCGGTCCCAATTAAACAACTGCTTTCAAAATCCAGGTGATGCTTATATATAAATTTTTGTTCATAAATCAAACGATTCGTTTAATGATCATAATTATATCAATTCCGTAATTGTTAGAGGAAATGATTGTAGACCAATATATTAGTTCAGAAGCCTGATAGGTTCTACTGAAATAACTGCTTTCAAAAGTCAAATGATGCCAACGTAATGGTCATATTCCCAAGTCAAATGATTTCTTTAATGACCATAATTATTAATTCCCTTCTTGTCGGAGGAAATGATTGTATACCTATACATTCGTTCAAAAACATAATAAGTGTGCCCTAATTTTGAGGTAAAACTTATTGGACTGCAGTTATCTCCCAATATGTTGTTTCTTTCAGTAAGTTAATGTCTCCTAAACTCAAAATTATCATGCAAATATGGGAGCGCAAAATCTATTCCTTTCCCAACAAATAATTTTTGAAATCATGGTTACTGTGTTTAAAAACATCACTTGAGCATGCATATTCACAATTGATTTTGACATTTCGGTCTCGTCACCGCTCTTGTTCATGCCACGTCTACGAGGACAGAATCTTTCGCGGCATTTCTTTTCACATATTTCGTTCGCGAAAACTAACTCTTACTTTACTTAGAATAGAAAATACAATCAATTGCCATTTCAATTACTATTTCCTCGGCGACATAAATGGCGGAGGGTGAAGATAGTGACGCTCGAGGAAAATACCGATCCAGTTGAAAATTATTTTCAAAGCCGATGCATTTCTACGCGAGGAAACAAGAGCATATGGTCACGCGAAGTGGTCTCGCGTCGTTGCCCATGAGTGTTCCCTCTTGCCAGCGAGATGACAAGCCTTTTATGATTTGCCAGCCGTCTGCATCCGCAATCAAATATGTCAGGAATGATGCGATAGAAGTTCATTGCTTAACTAGGTCGTTATGCGCAAAATCCAAGCTGGTTAAACGTTTTCTCTGTAGCACCATTCAAGTGCGTACGTAGATGAGGTCATTGAGTTTCGGATTAATGTGGTGTCATGTATTTTTTCCCTCCCTTCTAAGAGGTAGAATTCAGGTAGCTACCTCGGAATCCTTTTGCATCGGTTCTCTTTGTCGTTCACATGCAATTACTATCTCCACTTTAATAGCGCAAGCATATTTCAATAAATAACGGGATCTTCGTAGTTGATGATGTTTTTGAAGCTCCGTATATCATCTATTGTAAACAAATTACGCTTTTGTGCATTGTATATGTACATACTATAAGGAAACCCGCTAGGGGCCGCATATTGGGCTTTTTGTGTCGAGTACATTTGAAAATATCATTACAATCTATTTTTGCATTTTGTGTAGAAATTTTATATTTTATTTAAATCAGGTATTTCTATAAAGTTTTTTTAGAATCATTTACAGTATATTATTTATTTTCATGGTATTAATGTTTTCAGGCACAGAGTATGCATATGGCTCAAAAATATGTTAATAAATTATTCTTTCTTGTCGGAATGATAAGGTAATTAATAAGATAAATATGTGATTATCCGTAGTGTATAACCGGCATCATTTTGCCATAGTCAATTCCTTACGTCAAAATCAATCTTCCTTAATCGCGTGCTCATTGAAGAAAACAAAAAATTTTTAAAAGAATTTCGTTCCTTAACCATCTCTTTATTTCACTCGTATTCTCGGATTTTCGAGCGACGCTCTGCGATTGCGCAAAGTATTTCTTTCCATCCTCGGCTATCCACACGGTTCACTTTTCGCGCTCTAATGCGCTATCCTCATTCATTTGTTTCTCGCCCCTTCCTTCCTTCATTTTTTTTTTGAGTCAAGGTCGTCCCTCCGCGGAGACAAAAGACCATTTCGCGTCTGATGCGCTCTGTGATGCGCTGCGGCGACTCTTTAAATTGCAGGGGAAGAAGGATAATATTGACCGAGGGAATATTAACGAGTTTCCTCCCGTTTACCACGTTCACTGCCGTATTCCCCTCTCAATATGGACTCTACCATAGAGTCCAAGTCCCCAACCTCTTCAAACCTTGGCTCTTTAATAATTTAAGTGTTCTACCGATTAAGGTAGGTTTCCATGGAGTACTTGAGAAGAATTCTGGGATCCTCCCTCCCCATCAACCACTTCCCTCTCCTATTCACAATAAGGCCTACTCCCTTTCATTATATCTAAAAATCCTATTCTTTTCCTTCCTCTCCCTCGTTTGCCTAACATTCTACCCTCTAACACTGTTTTCAACATCCCCTCTCCAGTAAGTACTCGCTCTATCCATACCTTCTGACTCCTCCGTATCTCATATAAAAGCTGCCTCTCCTCACCCTCCATGTCCAGCACTTCATCGTTCCTTCTCCTCTCCGTCCACTTCACCTTCTCCATTCTTCGCCACACCCACATCTCAATGCTTTCTGTCTTTTCTCGTCCTCCTTCCTAAGTACGAGATATTAAAAAATAAAAAAAATAAATAAAAAAAGATAGAAAGAAAGAGAGATTAAAAACTCGACAGAAATTTGAACGGAGATGTATAGATGAGATATTTGCTTAGCTTAAGCGTATCATCATATTTATTTGGCATTTTATATATTTTTTCATGAAATTCGTATTACTATTAAAGGAATTAATTATTTCTTGTGTTAGGCCAGTAAAATGAAATGCAAAATTTTTGGCGAATTTGCAATTTTGTCTTCATCAGAGATATGAATAATGGTTAAAATAAATTATTAAATAAATAAATCATTATTGGTTGTTATTAAAGGTATCAAAAGCTTGCCTCATAAGTCTATTTTCGTTTGACTGATGCAATTATAAAATCCTAAATTGGAAGCATAAAGAATATTTTCTTTTATTTTTTATTATATTTTCTGAAAATAGCATGTACGCAAGCGCAAATGTTTAATCTTGTTTCATTCTATCATTATTGGTAATATTTTTGTGGACGATGAAAGCCAGACTATGTCTGTAAAATATTTGGCTAGCCAAGGTCCATGTTAGTGAGATAGTGCTGTGATTCTATTCTAAATTTCTGTTTGAATGTTGTGAGGATAATTATTCTGGCCTTAATATTTTCAAGTTCCCCTCATCCTTCCTTTAAATTAATGCAGCCGTACGTTTGTTATAGGTATGAGTTAGTCATCGTTCTACCTAACAACATTTTGATGAATATTTTTCATATGTGACTTTGGTATTATTATTTGTATTACAGTTATGATTTGGTGAACCTTTCATTGTAATTTACCCAATTGAATCCAATTAATTTCCTAATCCAATCCGTGACAATGTTAAACTTCGCTAAATTTCGATGAATGATTTTCTAGTATGAATTAGCGATGATAATTTTTTATTCAGTTTTGAATAGGTGAATTTTTTACGGGAATTTACCTAATTGAATTTCGAATTCGTTTCCTGATCAGGCTCTCCGTGCTCATGAAGTTTTTATTTAGACGAGAGTTTTAGGAGGGAATGAGAATGGAGAAACGAGGGCTTGGTCTTCTTTCTTTCGTGCAAACGACGGATCGCAAGGATCCGCAGTGACGCAATGGAAACCCATTCATTCACTGCCCCGTGTCGTGTCTTCGTGCGCTCGCCGATGTTCTTTTTTTCGTTCCTGAAAAGGAATCGCACGCGAGGGGGCGCCAGCTCGACCCACTGCGCGGCTCAGAGCCACGCCCATTTATTTCCCCCCTTTCCCTCTTCCGTCATACTTCCCCTATATTTCATTATCACACTCTATTTCTGTACGTAATTGCCGCGTTCATCGATAGCTTGAAGCCGCAAAAAATTGTGTACACATTAAATGCACCATTGCATCTAAGTGGATTAACTAAGTGAAAGGCATGCGGGCCCAGTCAGAGGGCATTTTGTGTTTTTATAAACTCTTATAACGTTTTCATGAACTCGCTTCGTTGTTTGTCATTTTCTCCGTGTCAAATCTTCAACTCAATTTTAACCCTCTTTCCGATTACCTATTAAGTTGAAATTTTGGGGATAAATAAGGACCAATTTCAATCCAATATCCTAACACTTTTATTTTTGTTATAACTGTATATCGATTGTTATTCAGTATTTAAAATTTGATATTGAGATTAGTTTAAAAAATGGCCATCAAAATCCTATGAAAGCGCTGCGACTCTTTAATGGAACGAGAATAATGGTCATACCAAGAAAGTTTACATCAAAGTTCATTGGCAAATTGATGGAAAAATTTACTTGAAATCTATTTAGTTCGCGATGAAAACGTTGATTTTTTAAATATTTTTATTTTGTACCATTAGAGTATAATATGAAAATATTTTTCTTGAACATCTTTGTCACCTAAGAACATACTGCAAAGTACATTTGTATGTGAGCTCGATGACACATTGATTCTTTCAGCAGTAACATTATTATGAACAGTAGGAACAATCCTTCAAATCCAATTGAATGGGGTTTTGCGTACTTATTAAATTAAGACCCTTCTTGGCTGAATGGATTAAAAAATATCTTTTTTTACAAACAAATACTGTACTGGATGATTTTATGTTAGTAAGAATACTATTCCACAACCTCGCCCCTACAACACAGAAAGTTTTTTAATAGATAGTAGTCCTGTGTATAGACGGAATCAAATAATCAGGTTTCAGTAATAAATAATCGGTAAAATTATTGTGATTCATAAACTGATGGTGTAGTGATATCAATTAATATCAATTAATATCAATTATTTTAATCAAATTCATTAATTGAAGTATTTATCCTGTAATTTCACTGCATGCAAATCTTCAATTTTTACTGATTTCGTGTGAAAATTTGTTCAGGGTTATCATTGATGGTAGTGATGACCTTTGATGGTGATGATGTAGTAATAGTGATTAACTGATAAGAGTTTTTTAAATAGTTGGTAGTGTCGTGATTAAATCTCTCCCTTAAAGGAAGTGAAGAATTAAAGAGCTACAGTCCGCGAAGCAGCAGTCTAATGCATAGAATGGAGGGAATGTATAGAAAATTATCACCTTAATCTTGAAAACTTTGAATATTATTTGGTTTTTCCGAAGTCCCCTTCTGTAAACGGGAAAACAGAAGGTGTTTGAAAGGGTTAGCGATCCGGAGACACGAAAAGAATCCTCTCTGTTAATCGGAGTCTTTTTGTGACAGATCTCTTTTCATTTGTCGAACCTTCGGAAAATAAGAAGACGTCGAAAAGAGCGCAACGCTTGGAGCCACCACCCAATGTTTGAAGGTCAGCTTAATTGGCAGGGATTCATTAAGAGTGCGCCATCCGCTACGTTCGGTATCCCGCCTTGCATCACGCGATTCGATGTTGTACCTTGGTTAACGAATTGATTTGGCCCTTTCGATGAAAAGGTCAACCCTCGTTTCCTAATTCTCCTCGTTTGGCTTTGAATGCCGAACTCGGTATCTTAGTGATGAGAAAAACGAAAGGCGCAGTTCGATCTTGATCACTTTTAGCTCATGGATTTTTTTCGAGGTGTTAATTTGACAGCATTACACTTTTGTTAAGATGTATAGATTTTTTTTAAAGTCATCACTGCCAGTTATTCCGCAATTATTTCTTTTAGGTTGAATGATGGAATATAGCCTACATTGTTTTATTCCATCTTGTCTTTCTACCCTGGATCTTATAACGCCCTTCTGAATATTCATAAGGCTGCTTCGAAAATTCATCTTCCCGTGAATCATTATTTTTTAGTCTTTTAGTGCTTTTTCTAGTTAATACAGAGGATCCAGCTGGTATGGATGGAGCGAGGACTTAGTTGGGAGGGAATGTTGAAAACTGTTTTAGATGGTTGAATTTTGGGTAAACGAGGTAGAGGAAGAAAGAGATATTTTTAGATAGAATGAAAGGAAGTAGGCCTTATTGTGAATTGAAGAGGGAAGTGCATGATGGAAGGGAAGGTTGCCAGAAAGCCTAGTGGGTGCTCCATAATATTCCTTAATCGGTTGAATACTTTAATAAATAAATATTTGCTAAAGCCACATCTTATGTTTTATATTCAACTAGCAGGCCACCCGGCGTTGCTCGGGAAGGATAGTTCTCCGAGAAGTTGGAAACTTTGAACTTGGAATTCATGGTCACAGAGCAGGATTTTTAGGCAAAGGGTATTAACCAAGTATGATGATGACAATGGTGTGCATATGTAACAGCAAGCAGGGGATCATCTAACTCCCCGTTTCACAGCATTGATCGTTATTTGTGTCCGTGCGTGTGTGTATCAATAAACGTCGTGTGAATGAATAACCCAACGAAAAGGTTTTCACCTAAAGGAGTAATAGTTAAACGTAGAATTTTTTGAGTTAGGTTTTCCCATTGAACGTGTGAAGAGGTGTGCCTACACGGCAGGATGTCCAACCTCAGGAGTTGTATGACAGAAACTTTAATGAGAAAACGACACAGAGGACGCGTCGGACGCAACCGAAAATAGTCCTACGGGGTTTGGGAATATGAAATACATCTATGTACTAACTTTGGATTCATTCTGTGCATCCATATAATAACGCAAAGCGGACAGACAGACAGACATCCTCTCTTATATGTGTAGATGTAAAGACCAAAGAGGCTGTTTTTGAATAATTAAATAAGCAAATAAATCTGCATCTACATAATACCCTGCGAGCCACCTCTAGGGTGTTTGGCCGGGGGTTATCAATCACCAGCATGCAGCATGCAATTGGACTCCCACATGCACACCACACCGTCCAAAAAACGTTACGCACACTTAAAAAATATACTACCACACGCTGTTAGAAATAATAATAAAATTCGTAAACATGCATTAAAGTATGCATAAGTTAGTGGGCTACAGTAAAAAGTCATCTAATCTATTTGTGAGTTCTAACGCTGCCGTTATAATCTCTTGTTGATCGCGGAAAAAAAGACATTCTGAATCTGTCTGTTCTGCAGTCTATCTCTCTTATTTTATTTACATGTTCTGTTCTACTGTACTATATTGGCGTTGGTAAGATATTGTTGACTTCGTCAGAGAAGACACTACTCTTGAATTTATCTCAAAGGGTTAGTCTATTTTTCAATCTACGGTCTGACAGAGATTCCCATGCCAGTTTTCTAACAGGTCACTTACACTAACAAGACTATCGTTACGATTTTTCACGTACAGGCAGTTCTTCTTTGCACGCCTTTAAACTCTGTTTTTAAGCCTAAAATTTTTTCAAGTCTAAATGTACGCGGCCGTGCGTTTACTTTTCCACCTCTCGCCTAAGGTGCATCCCCCTTCGTCGCAGGCTCGCCCTATCTCCCCGTGGTACCTCGTCCTCCGTCACATTCTATCTATCCCGCCCACTTTTGTCCTCCCTTAGCCCGTCACCCATCATTTTTCCCGCTTTGTCTATCTTTACCTCCCCTCTCTCTTCCGCTTGCTTACCTCTTGCTACCTTTTGAAGGTCGACTGCGAGCCAGTGAATCATCGCGTTTCCATTTGCATACACATTCCCTCATACCTCCCTTCCTCTTTTCTCTCTCTCGTTGCGTTGCCGGAACGTTATATAAACAAACCTTTCGATGGGAATCGGCGCGTCACGGAGAAGAAGAATTTGGTCCCGTGAGGACGAGAATGTGCTTATTTTATGCTTAGTTTTTTTTTTAGTGCCGCTAGATTTTGATAACTCGAAAATTTTCGTGTTCCTGAAAGACCTTGAGACTGCAAGATGGAGATATTTAAATTGTCATTCTTTCCTCGAATTATTAAGTATAGCAACGGTGTCTCGATTAATAGAATTAATGGCGTCACTCGCAGCGGCGTAGCCGCGGGGGGGGGGGAGGAATTTCCGGGGTACAAACCCCTTTATCCCCCATGAGCCTTAAGAGGCGGCAAAAACGAGTAAGATGCGTTAGTGCATAAAAAATACTTTGTAGATGGCGCCGCTGCGTTTTAACTAATATTACCGTGAAAATAAATTGGTGGATAAGTACAAATTTTTTTCTTTTAATTTGTTCCGAAAATACTTGTGTTAATAATTTATTAAATTTTTTTAAGAGAAATCATTCACAATTATTGTTTTTGAGTCCTAAAAATCACGTTTGTAGCATCAAAAATCCCGGATCACACTTTGTCGTGTGGCGTTTTCCAGATACCCCGTAAGGGCCTCGAAATATCCGGTAAACCTCCCTCATTTGAAAATCCTGGCTACGCTACTGGTCACTCACTAGGTCAACTCATCGCGTATTTTCATTTTTTTCATTGTTTTAATCTTGCATGAATTTTATGTAGGAATTACTAACCGTTTGCAAGTTCTGCCTTTTCGTATGTGTACGTAGAGTGCACGTATTTTTGTTATTATGCGTGATATGTTATGACTATATGGTGTGCAATGTGGCGGTCCTCTTGGCATGCTGCATGTTGGTGATTGATCACCCCCTGCCTAACACCCATTGGCTCTCAGGATATTATGTAGATTCAGATAAGAGAGGCGCATTTCTGAATGAAGTTAATTCCGGCCTAGAGCGTTTTCGAAAGCGAAAATTAAAATGGAGCGTTTTGGGCGTGAAGCCTGGAAGATTACCTGCTTAAATATCATAAGAATTGCCGACTGCGCAAATTCAGAGGAGATTAAACAATGCGATTCTTTAGTTCAGGTCACAATACAATCGAAATCTCGAATTTTATCTCGTCATATCTTTCCCATTATCTCACTCCTATGATCATTCTTCCATTTACCTTTTTGGGTGTCGCCTAAAAATACTTAATCCCATTCACTTTCCCCGGTGTCTTTTGTTCTCGTTTCGTCTTCCTTCAGAACGAGTACAAATGAAGCGATTAACGTCCCTGCGGTGTAACTAGTAACTGAAACCAACACTGAAATCTCGAAGCTCCTCTATGATGCCGATATTGTTATGGAAAATAAAAAAGTCAGTAATTCAATTACTTAAAAAAAGAGTTTATCTAAAGCCTTACGTGCATTCTTCGTCCTCAGCCCTAATTTAAATGAGAATAATATTAAACGGGAAAATGCAGTAACTAACCGCACTAATTGACGCCCTTTAATGGGAATAATTAAACTGGAAATAAGCCAACTAACCACTTTAATTAAAGCTTTTCATTGGGAATAATTATACTTGAAATACAGTAATTAACTGCGTATTTCAAACAATGCTATGGACGTAATAAGCCAATCAGTGGTCGGTACTGTCACTGAAAGACTTCGGGAGGGGTGATTAGTCATGAGTGCTCGGGCATTTTCTTACTAAATCTTGCGTGCGAGCTTAGAAGCCAATAACTCCCTCTTCCCTATCATCCAGAGTTTATTTACATGCTGACGGAGCATTTCATCTCATGTAAGATTAGTTATATGTTATTATTTATGGCACTCTACCGGTTATGGTCGTTAAACTTAGAAGGCTTGAGAAATTACCTTATCACTCTCACTGTCCCCTATTCCCTTAGCAGAAATCCAACTTCAAATATAGGTGATTGAACGAACTACGGCCTTGAAATAGTTGAAAGAAAATTAATTACCCAGGGCCGTACTCTTTGGTCGGCAGAGGGGGGTGAGAAGTTACAGAAGAGTTTCTCCTTTGAGGAGGCCTGCTTGGCAGGAGAAACATCTTAGCGTTTTATCTTGTTTTCATTTATTAACTCCCTTGTTAGCATTGTAACTTCTCACCCCCCCTCTGCCCACCAAAGAGTAAGGCCCTGGGGAATTAATTTTCTTTCAATCCTACTTCAACTTTAGTAAGGCCTATTCCCTTTCATTACCGTTTTGTCTTCCTCCCCACTTTCCCGCTTACCTAAAGTTATTTCCCCTTGCACAGCCCCAAGCACCCTCTCCCTGCTTAGTACTCCGGATTATTTCGATAGCCTACGTAAAAATTAAATTTGCTCAATGTGAGTGAATGGATGGAAATGCCTTTAAAAATATTTTTTTAAATTTTACTGTTGAAAACTTTGGCGTCTCTTAAAACGTGCGTTTATTCGAAGCGTGCGTGAGCATTACATTACTGACGCTTGTACAGTCTGGGTTGATGTTGGGGCAAAAATGCCTTCGTTGTGAAATATGATATGTGGTGGGCCTACTTGTATTTGATGAAATGGAGAGACGGCGATTTTCCACAAAAATTATTTAATAATTTACGACGCATATCAACCGTCTGGTCAATCTCAAGTACAATCAGGTCGTTCTCAACGACGTTTTACTTGAGAATGACCTGATTGTACTGGTCGAAACGCTTCGTACTTCGTCGAAGAAATTTGTGGAAAATTGCCATCTCTCTTTTCCATTATATCTGGATGTCATTCCGCTACATCTGCCATGCCACAGTTACGTATATGACCTAAGTTCGGGTCGACAGACAATCAAGGTCTCCAAATGCGCAACTTCATTTTCGTTTCCTTCCTATTCCAGTCTTAGATTATGCATTTTTTCCTTCGCATCGCGGGGTGTCTCCCGAAACTGCGTCATCCCTAGTGATAATGGAAAC
This sequence comes from Ischnura elegans, assembly GCF_921293095.1. Classification (NCBI taxonomy): domain Eukaryota; kingdom Metazoa; phylum Arthropoda; class Insecta; order Odonata; family Coenagrionidae; genus Ischnura; species Ischnura elegans. The sequence goes on from NC_060248.1 coordinate 107,598,017, forward strand.
AGCAGTAGTATTTTTCCATATTATAATATAGAATTAAAAAGTGTAAGTTCCACACTTTTTATTCTATATTATAGTATGGAAAAATACTACTCCTGTCTCAATTATCACTTTCCATGGACTTCCACAAAGTCAATTCGTCAACAATCAGTTTTAGTCATCCCTTTCTCTCCATCACTTAGACTCGCATCTCACATGTTTTGTGTATATGGTCTCGTCTCACCCACGGGCGTCGTTTCTTCGATCTCCGCGGTGTTGATGCAATGTGCACCATTTGAATCGAATGGAGCCGCTGCAAAACGCTCCTTGCGCAAGTTTTGGGCGTTGCGATCGTGCGAGAGAGAGAGTGAGTGACTTTGTGCGTCACTTCCCCTTCCGATGTACATTTCCATCGCCTTCAAAAGACGTCCGCCCGCCCGTCCCACACACTCAAAGCCGGCTTCGATTTTTCTTCCCTATTCACTCCCTGTAGTCGTTAGGAAATGGGAGACAATCTCGTCTCAGGTTTACTTTTTCAATTGATTGCTCACGGGCGCTGACGTCACTGCCGATATGCCGCGGCCTAGCCGAGATTGGAGAGCCGTATTGCGCGGGGGGAGGTAATTTCCAAGTCTTGGTTAAAGTCAACAAAACAACTCTTTCTTGACCACTTGTATTTTGATGTTCGGTGATCGTTTCGCCGTGAATCTTTAAGAACGTTCGCATAATCCCAGGTGTCCGCGCCAAAGATAATTTCAGGGGACATTATTGTTGAGGCTGATAATAAATTGTCGGAATTTACTCTGTTTACCGGTTGAATTTAATGAAGAAGAATCAAGATTTTTTTAAACCTCAGTCAGCCCCAAGGAATCTGGTTCCCCTCCCGAATAATTGCCCCTCACTTTGTAAGACAGGAATAAAAGTGACCCATATTTGGTAATCATTTTAGGAGAAAATAATCCACGATAAAAGTTGAAATGTATCGTATTTCTACTCGTATTTTTATCCAGTACATTCACGGTAAATATCAAAAATTTATTGAAATGGATGCCGTGTTTTGATTTTTTGTAAGAAAGCATTACCATAAAAAATATTTCACGCTGTTCAGTGACATCCAAAACACGACTTAATGACGTAATTTCCTCTGTCTCTCTTGACTGTGGAATTTTGCTCATGTAATAAACGCATGCGCAAGTCATTGTAACATTTTTTTCATGGCTAAGAGAAAATCACAGAGCGTCTTAAATTTTCACGATGTTTGGGTTTTAACTTTTTATCGCTCGAGTTTTTATGGCCTCGGTAAAACTGCCTCTGCCACGGTAAAAGGAGACTTGTTCCAGTTGAGAATCGTGTTTCTGCCTGTTAAAAAAAATAGGGGAACTATTGGACACTTGATTCTCTCGAGAGCTCTTTTTGCCGGCGTTTTGGCCATTTTGCTATGGACATCGCCACTTCTTAGTCTGTCACATTTTGCAGAGCTTTTTAAGGGACAGCGTGGATTTTTCCTGACTTTTCTGAGCAGTGTCACTTTAAAAAATATCATTTTTATCACTCAATGCCGGGAAATAACTTTTTCCTTTCTAATTTAGGTATGGCGTCCATTCCTCCCTTATTTCTCTAGTTCCGTGGTAAAGCTGTCCTTCCGTTTCTTTAATTACATTCTCAAGATTCTAATATACTTTTTAATGAGGTCTCTTGGATGAACATATTTATTTATACCACATTTTTTTTTAAATAAAGCGTCCCGGATTTCGATGAATAATCTTCCTCATCATCAGGTGTGAATTATTAGCTATTAATAATAACTTACGCCAAATGATAATTTATTATTATTATTTTTTAAATATATTTTCACAGCATTTTTGCTGGTTTTAGGCGAAGTACGGGTATCACCAAGGACTCTCATCCTTTTAATCTGTGTTGAAAACTTTTCTGACATTCCGGCAAGTATTTAAAATTGCTACTTTTTGTATTGTAATAAACAAGTTTTTCGGCAGTCCAATAGTTTGAAGACCTTAATGGATTGAATGAGGCACTACTCCTGTGGCAGAGATAATTATTGGTATTATGTGTACTTTATTTGATTTCCACTATTTCTTAATTTCATTTTTAAGTTTTTCATACTTTTCCATTTTGTTGGTGTAGGCTGTAGTGATATTATGCGAATTAGATACGGCAATGTCTATCAAGTACGTTTCATTGTGAGTTTAATCTTGCACTACTTGATCAGGTCTATTGCTACGGACTGTTTTATCGGTAATAATTGAACGGTCATAATAAATCTTACAGTGATCGTTTTCAAGGATGGTTTTAGATGTGTACTTATAATAAGGAACTCCACTTTCTACGAGTTTATACTTCATAGCTAATTTCTGGTGGATGATGTTGCATATTTGATTGTGACGGTGCAGATAGTCTTTTTGGGATAAGTTAGTGCATCCACTTGTGATGTGATGTATCGTATCAGAGGCATTATCACATTTTCTGCATCTGTCATCCAATAAATTTGGGTTTTTAATTGTATATTTTTCATATTTTTTGTTTTCACCACCTGGACTTGTATTGCAATCGTAAATCCCTGTTTCTGGGAAGAGTTGCCCATGCCTGCATTATTAGTATTATTATTATTATTGAAGTATTCTACCGATTAAGGTTGGTTTGCATGGAGCTTCATGAAGCATTCCGGCAGTCTCTCCTCCCTTAATGGACTTCCCTCTTAAATTCATTATAAAAGCCAACTCTTCCTAACCTAAAGCCCTCTCATTATAACTAAAATTAATTTATAATTAACAATATTTTACGCCTACAGCTAATAAATTAAGCCTGATGGTGATGATTATTCATCGAAATCCGGGTCGCTTCATTTAAAAGAGACGTATAATAGATATTCTTCCAAGAAAACTTAAAATGGAATACCACTTTCTTAATAAATGAGTCGGCGACCTTTAATGAGCTTTCTGTAAACAGTATCATCCTAATTGTACAACCTGAGCAGTCGAATTTTGATTCTCTGTAATGAGGCGGTTTTGGAGTGGAGTTTAATCCAAAATCACGATGATTTTTGAAATAACCAATTGTGTGCAGAAATATCGTCAATCATATAGAACGAAAGCAGGAGTTAAAACTGAAATCAACTCAAGGTATTGTCTTATTCTATCGGCTACTGAATGAACCGATACCATTAATTCCATCAATTAGCAATTACGCATAGTAATCATTTTTTAAAGGTATTTATATTATACTAACCCTACCACACTTTTCTATTATAATCATTAAACGCTACACTCTTTGTCTCTTGCGGCATCCTAACTATTTTAATGAGTTGTCATTCATCAGAAACATTTTAGTCACGGTTTGATGAAAAAACAGAACAAGCATAAAGATATTATATTCTGCTTAGGCTACCTGCAGACTTCTTTTACTGTAAACCCTCTGGCAAACCCATTAAGTTTTGTATGAAAAACATTCTGATGTTTTTATATCAATAATATAATATACAAGATACTGAACTGCCTATTTCGGTTAGAACGATGAGTAAAATTTAAATGAAAGATAACGTGTAACGCTGGTAGCAACATCACAATGCAAAGTAGAGTTTATAAAACGGAGTAAGTTTAGGCGCTCGGCTACTATAGTGAACTAAACACACATGCCTAGAATGCACTAAAGTGAGAAAATACTTGCGCGGAGATCATGCGTTGACCGGGATGGTGTGTATCCGTGAAGATAAGCCTTTGGCTTGTCAGCGGTTGCTTCTTTCGATACTGAAAACACAGCACTTCTTTTTTTTTATTGGGAAAGTTGTGAAAAGGAAAGAGTTTTCTCTTTCACTTGCCCTCGACAAACGTATTCACACCTCTTTGTGTGTCTACCTGCAACCTTTTCGTAGTCTTTTTCTCTCCATCGTCTCCACTTCCCCTCTTAACTCTGCACCGTAGCCAGAGCATCACTTTCAGTCCGGCTCTTTCACCTTTTTTTCTTCGCTTTTATCATTTTTCTTCCCGTTTTTATCATCCCTCTCCTTCATCCTCCCATTTCGTCTTCCCTTTTTTACCATTTTCGTTTTCCAAAGCCAAACCCGCCACCTCTTTTTATTCGTCTTCTTTTCATCATTTCTCTTTTTCCTTCCTGCCATTATGCGAGGTAGCTGGGTTTTTTTTCTTGTGTACTGGATGGATTCCTTGCGCGTCTGTGTTGAGCATTGTGACGAATTTCCGATTGGCTTTTTCCCTTCCCCTCTCCCGCGTACCTTGTCGGCGTTCTCTCTTTTCTTGTGGGTGGTCAATCTCGAGAGAGCATAATCGCATCTAAAGTAGTCCTTAAAAATTTGCTAAAAAAAGAAACGAACGACGAGATGCCGGGGGGTTGATTTGAGTGATTTGACTCTTTTTATGGTCGCGTATTTCATTTGTATGCGCATCCTGTCCATTCACCTTTAGGGGATTGTTTATTTTTTTTCAAATTTCGCATTATAATTCACACATTATGTTGTTGTTGTCGTGAAAGATAAGTTCGATAGCTGTTAATGTTCATTTTCCTTGGTTTTGCGTTTATGGTCCAATATATATTTATATTTTGTAAATGCCGTAGGAAAAAATATTTCATCTTATTTATTTTATTATTTATTTCATGTACGAGGGGGTGTGGGTTTTAATTCTAATTAAATCCACTTATGGGTTATCTATACACGAAGATTTATCTCTAAGTTTTCTTTTTGAGGTGATTTTTCAAAATCCCTATGTGAAAATTTTTCTCTAGTTTCAGGCACCCCTCGGTCCGTTTGCAATATTCCATTTTCTCTCTGTCATATTTTTTCTCTAAAAATTGTAAGGAAACAGTAAACCTCTTTCTTTATCTCCAAAAATTTCAGTTTTTCTCTTAACCTTCGTCTCCTCCGTATAAAGCTGTACAAATATGATGGCTCCTCGTGACTCGGACGTAAAAGAAGGCTCGGTGTCATGGAGAGGGCTATGTGGGCTTCTTTCCGCTGTGTAAGTCCCAGTAATATAGCCAGATATCCCTCAATTATCTTGATAGGTTATAATTTTTTCAAGAATCAAAAACCGCAGGTGACAAGCATGATGTATATAAATTAGTACTACCTGAATATACTAATATTTTAAATCTATTAACATCTAAAAATACTTTACTTGAATTTAAACTTGACTTGACTTGAACTTTACTTTCGATGATTGTAGCTGCGCGAAAGATAACGGAGAGTGTGCGGCAATGAGATATAATGATTGAATTTTGCGACGCAAAATGGAAGGTTTTTGAGTGTTTTTCTTTTTATACACCTTGGCAATAGACTCGAAGCTAATTCCTGTCTACGTGACTGCGTCCGTGTGGCCGGTAACGGTCTCCTAACCATCCCATCATGAATTTCCACCTTTTCCATCGGTTTTGTTACCTATTCCATCTTCTTCTCGATTTTAAAGCTCACTTTTCTGCCCACGTCTGCAAAGACATCTTCCTCAATTGCTTCTCTCTTCCTTTCCCTTCCTTTCTTTCTTACATCTTGCGCGGTCATAACTTTTCCCCGTCCTGTCACCCTTTCTCATGCCTCTCAAGTCTCTCAAGGTTCTCTTTGACAAGCGCAGACCTCCCAACGAGGGCTTCTCTGCCGAGCTGAGTTGCCGTGATGGCCGTTGAGTTGTTGCGATGGCCTCCCCTTCCTTTTTTTCCCGTATCGCGTATCTGCCTTCTGCGACTTTCTGCCTCTTTCAACTAAATGTTATTTTCATTAAAATAAAACCTTTTACATGTCCTCTCGCGAAACTGTACTCCATCCACCGGCCTCCCCAAAATATAGAAATCCCGCGATAATTTTTTTTCATTACGTTTTATGCTGTTGGGAAAACAATAAAAACCAATAAATAAGTAAATAAATTACTTTGAAAAATCTGCAAATTTCTGTTCAGTGCGACGATGCATCTCTTTATCGTCTGAAGAATGAAGATCGCTGCTATGATAATATTGTCGTTCAGACGAAGACCATTAAGGTTCATGATAGTCAAAGAGTCGTGATGCAAATAAAGCGCAGGTGTGGAACAACACTCTTAACAATTTGATAAATCCAGGTCATCCTAATTTACGAGTCTTTTCTCATTGAATCACGGCAGTGTCGTGATTGAAATGAAAAATCCCAAATCGTAAGCGTATGGTTTGCTAAATCCGACGATTGTGTTTGCTGATGGTGTATTAAAGGGGTATTCCATGAAGTCTCGATTGTGTTTTTTGTCCGCAGTTTGTTGTTATTTTTAAGATTGAAAATTTAATTTCTTTTTTAGGTACATACTGATTTTTTTTCTTTTTATTGACCTCAATTATTCAATGTTTCATTAAAGTCTCGGAGTAAAGGTCTAAGAATGATATGCAAATTTTTTTCCAATGGTTCGATATATTTCTTACATGTTATTCAGAGCTTAATCAAATCTTTGCAAATAAGTCCAGAAGAAGATATAAGAAATACTTATATCGAAACGTTGGCAAAACATTTTGGTTATAATTCTTAGGTCTCTACTCTGAGACGTTAATAAAACATTTATATATACTCACAAAGAAAGAGAGGAGTCAGAATTATTAACGAAATCTGTTCATAAGTATTTTATTTGCTATCTTTTTATTTCCATTTCCCGTTTCATTATTGAAGTAATAGGGTTCAGTGTTGTACCTCTAGCTTTTGATTTCTTCCGCACCTCCTTCTTGTCTCTTGTTTAAATTTACTCTTGGGTCCTATCTTCCTCTCCCTTTTCCGTTTCCAGACACTCCCCCGTGGTGGGAGGGTTGTATAAAATATAACAATGAAATCGCTTCAGTTCTAACACGCCCTCCTCATCTTACAACCGGAAGTTGGCCCACCCGCCCAATCTTAAAAGTAAGGACTTCTTCCACTAGCCATGATCAGCCTTGCGTCTAACCCTCTGTATAATCCGGTGCCCTATCATTTGGCAAGGATATGTAGTCGTTAAGGGAATAGAGGATGGAGTAAAATACATGAAGGACATTCGAAAAATTAGCAAAAAGTGAAACACTTTGTAATTTGACGTTAATTAATTGATGTGCGACCGTGGCTCATCATCGTCTGGTACTTTTGAACATTATTGTTAAAGTATTCTACCGATTAAGGTAGGTTTCCAGGTAGTTCTTGAGAATAGTTCTGGAATCCTCCCTCCCCATCAACCACTTCCCTCTTCAATTCACAATAAGGCTTTCCTTTCATTCTATGAAAAAATCTTATTCTTTTCCTTCCTCTCCCTCGTTTACGTAACATTCTACCCTCTAACACTGTTTTCAACATTCCCTCCCCGCTAAGTACTCGCTCCATCCATACCGTATCCTCCTAGAAAGTAGAGTAAGTGAGGGTAAGCAAATCATGGTTTGTTCAGGGAAAAAGGAAGGTTGTCTATGAACTCATTTGTCGTCCTTAATCCAGTAGTTAAAATTGTTTGCGACTGAAGATGACACTTCTTATTGTTTCAAGTTTATTTCCACTAGTGTTTTGCGTAGATGATATGATCACCAGCACATTTTTGTACGTGCTTGCTATGCGTAGATGTTTTCAGGTACGGAATATTTTTAACTTCAAGATGTTGTGATTGAGATTATGTATTTCGACCTGGCGTCTTTTCGATGAAATTTTATGGTCTCGTGGATTGGCCCTAGACGTCATGGTCGAGGGAGAAAGTCGTCATTATTATTTTTTTCGCTTGGGAGCGGAGTCGTTATCGAAATATTCAGTGCCCTCTTTCGGCGATTTTCGTCGTCGCGAACCGTGGAGCGGGAGCTCTCCTTGGGGAACCACTTTTCCGTTGTCTGCACCCAGCGTCGCATACATTCCGGAAGCAATTTTTGCATTCTAAGGTCTTGGCCACTCCCATTTATTGTTCATCCTACGAAATTGTTTACTATCGTCGACGGTATTGTCTCGAAAAAATTCCGCAGTGTCATTCCCTTGTTTCAGGTTGCTTCATAGGTGATTTTGCTGTTCAGGGTCACCGCTGTTATAACTTCAACACATTCGGAAGTGACTTTTGGTTATCTCAAAAATTATTTTTCACAATTTTCAAGTGCGGGTGAATTTTTTGGTGTAGTTTTGTAAGTAAACGGACCGCATTTTAAAAAAAATCGGCTGTATTGCTATTATCATTAATATTTGCACCTGCTGAATCGGGTGAGAAAATTGCCCTCTCATTTTTATCCAAAATTTCCTTTTTAACAGGGACGCCCCTCCGGTAGATTTTGGTTTTCAGAAAGCAAAGTAACTTTTGGTGAAGAAATCTACGTTTTCCAAAGAGGGTCTTCATTTTCAATGCGTTGAAAACCGTTTATAGATACTTAAACGTCACCTAAATCACAATTATCCTATAACCAAGAATAATTATCATGCGAGTGAGTCACAATTGACCACTTTTATCCTTCATGTCCTTTATATCTGGCGTTTTCTTCAGTATCTAGATTATTTACGGGGAAATGTTCTTTAGACTGCGTAATTTGCAATATTTTTGTATTTAATGATATTCTTAACCCCCCAGGTTAACTTAACCTTTCCTTGTTTGACCACTTCTCATGATCCTTTGAAAAAATATTTGATTTGTGCCCGCGATGTTGAAGAATAATCGAGTTATACTAGTCAAAAATCTCTTAGAAGGAAGGAGGAAGTAAGTTGCAAGGCATTGTTAATATTCTTTTAAAGAGGCAATCGTTAACATCAATATTTACTCCAAGACTCTACTTAGGAGTATCGACTGTATCCATGTTTTGACGATACTTTTGTATTTTGTAGCTCTCTTACATAACCATGGCGTATTAATGATGTTATTCATCAGTTGCCTTACCCTCAGTGATTTTGCGTATCAATCGGAGGTAATTGGAAACATTGGCCTTCATGAAGTAAAGCCACCCATGTCGAATGTATCTGTCATCTATCTATATCCACCCTACGAATTAGCGTTACGAATGGACGCAGTGATCCATGTCCTCCTTCAAAATTGTTTTTTTCCCCTCGGCGATCAGTTTGGAGTTTGCCTCTTTTTGGGAGGAAATGTCTTTTTTCGTGTTTGATTTAAAAATCGTGTGCCTTCTTTTTATCGTTGGCATGTTCGATCTTCTGGAACGAAATCTAATTTTTTTTCAATTCCTAGTGTCAAGGTCAAATCAATTTTTTCCACTGCAGAGGAGAATCCATGATCCTTCGTCATGATGTAAGACCTATCTCTAAATATATAATCGTTGGACGCAGTTTCGTTTTGTCAGTTGTCTAATTTATGGCCTGGCCTAAATGGCCATTAAATTCGTTGTCGGTGAATTACTGCCAATTGGGATTTTAATGGTCTGTGTAAAGGCAGTTGGCTGATAGAAAGTTCATTCAGGCTCAATCTGGTGAAAATCTAACATATTATAAATTAAAACGCACTAGAAATCTTCACGCGATTGGTTTCAGTACTTTACTTGCCTAATTTGAACCATACACCTGACGATAATACGAAATGTATTGAAACCGATAGTGTGAATTTAATTTCGTGGAAGAATTTTTGGTTTGTTTTGATTTACACTTGGGAGTTGGCTTATGCTTTATATTAGTGAGCGTAGTTTTCTTAACATGTGGACGACATGGCCTGCACAAAGATTATGGCTCCACTTCGTTAGACGTTTAGGTCGTTTATCTGAGTTACAAACCTCGAATCCAACAGCTGCCATCTTACGATTTGGCTATTTTTAGTGCTTATTGAAAGATATGTCCACTTTTAATTTATTTTTACTATATGAATAGATATTAGTAACGAAAAGTTTGTGGGTATAAAAATTGATAGATGATTATTCGAAATTTACCTTTTGCATCTCCTATCTTCGAGTACTATATGGCAGATGAATCATTTGTAATCCCCAAAAAACATGTAACTCATAATTTAATTGTACAAGAACAATTGCAGTTGTGGAAGATATAATCAGGTAGGCGTAATAAGCTTAAAATATGTCGTAAATAATCAATAATGTCGGATCTTTTTTCCGTGAGTGAAACCGCTGGCACTTCTTTTGTTTACAGTCAACATGATAGGTATGGTTGCTCTTCCATGGTAATCGAATTTTTATCGGATTAACTCCTATAAAATCTTTTTTAATATGCGTACATTCATTCTTGAAATTTTAGAAGTACGAGTAATCGTCTAGTTTTCTCGTTCATGTTCTTTGGCCTGCAGTTTTTTTCTATTCCAAGTACACAGCTGCCTTGATGCTATTAATCAAGGCATAGGTTAGGCAAGTAGGGTGAGAGAAAGTCACAGTATTCCTGAAGCTTGCATTTCTTATGCTGTTCGTCTGGTTTTTCTGGTTGGGACTTGAGCAGTTTTACTGGAAGTTTTCGTTTAGAAAACCTTTTTAATGCTGGAATTCTTCTGGCTTTGGGACTTCCTTGGAATGACCAGTTTTTTTCTCTCAGGTCGTATGTTGTTTCTTCTTATTATACCTTTTTTATTCCACTTTTGCAATAGTTGAGTGAAAACTGTCTCTCCTACCTCAAAAGACGGAAATCGCAAGGGAGAAACTTATATTAAATTAACATCGTTGCGAGAACTGTACGAAGTTTTCCCCTGAGCAGTGAATGCACGGAAGCTGTCGATTTTGTATTCTAGTTGCTCTTTTGTTTTCCTCGCCCACTGAAAGCGACACCACAACATCCGGGACTATCGGGCATGATCTCGGTTGAAATATCCGCGATATTATCCCTTCTGATGGCTTCCTACCTCTTTTTCCTAGTCATATGATGTCAGTCACCTCGCCTTGGAACCTGTTTGGTTGAAACGAATGTGCATTTGGAAGTCGATAAGGTCGTCATGTCGATTGCATAAGAGAATTAATGTTAGAGTGGTGAAATTCAAGACATTTTATACGCCTCGAATATTCTACTAGACTCTTGTTGCGTACATATTCCTTTATTTTATCTATTGCACTATAAAATCGGTATTTTAAAATACACACGGAAAGTTATTAATATTATTCATTGCTCCGCCTCTTAAGATTTTTCTTATTTCGGAGCATCTCTTTTGATTATTTGTATATTTTATTTCTGAAGAAATATATTTTGCTGTCCTTTAAAATAGAATCAATTGTTATGGATATTTATTATACACTTTGACCCTCTGAGCTACTTAATATCTAAATGACTTTCCTGAATGAAACGATATAGATACTTTGGTGTTATAAATTTTTATCTTAGAAAGTATCACAGACTAAATTTCATTTTTTTGAAAATTCCAAAATAAACCCACTCATCTAATTATGCGTCATAGACTGGCGTTAAAATAAATTGGGCTTTCTGCGCTATATTTACTGGAAATACGTAGTATTTGAATGTGAGACCTTATATGTAGGCTCTCATAGTGATGCTGGTCTATGCGTGGAAATTTTGACTGACTAAAACGGTAATATAAATTGTGTAGAGTCAAAAACCTTATTCAAAGTTCGTTATACTATAATAATCGTTAAATCAATTAAACTACAATAAAATTGCGCATCACCACAACACGTTTTGAGTGGTTATCAAATAAATCCCTCGGTTACAGTTCAACCACTTTGTGTACTTGAAAATGGTGCTACAGACTCGAAGTTTGCTAACGATTTTGGTTTAAAAATTTTAGCATTCCGTTATATTTTTCACATTGATAAGTGTCATCTGTGATATCATTTTTTTAGAGAGCAAAATTGGTGAATAATATCTTATTTGAGTTGTTTAGTCGCTCTGGAAACTCATATGGTGGGATCTCGAAGAATAGATTGTTTTTTTTTTGAGTATGGGAACGCTCAGGGGAGAGATTGAGGGATGATAGCTCACTTCCAAAATACTGCACGCCCTCTCGAAATTGTCTCGTTGATACATCCTCCCGGGGCAATCTTCCGTAATGACGGTAAGCGTAGCGTCGCACGCTATAATGTGTTCCAGAAGACAATTCAGTTGCGAGCATGTGCGCAGGAAGGCTCTCGTTTGGGTGGGTGGGTGGGGCAAGGAAGGAGGAGAGTTTTGGCTTTGTTTGATCGGTAATATAAGGAGCATAAGGCAGGGTAGGAGAGATGGAATCGGGACTATTTGAAGGGATTGGTAATATTAGGAGTACAGGTCTCAGAGTGAAACAGGCTCGCTGCCGAAGGGATTGTTGAGATAAAGATATCCTGGATTAAATAAAAGTCCATTTAATCATGTAAATAAAAATACATAAATACATAATATAGTATACGTTTCAACGAATTAATTTAAAAATAACTATCATAATCATAGATTTTCTTTTCTCTTTTTGAGGGCCTGTTCACACGATGGATTAACACGTACGAGTCAATGTCTAAATGTATGAACGTGTGAATGAACGCGAAAATTCTCACTGTAACCACCCAAATTGTGCGAATTCATAAACAGAAAATGGGACCTGTTCTAATTTGATCAGTGCATTCGTGCATTTTCCGTTCCAGTCCACCAAAATCGTTCATGCATTCAAACACGAATATTACGGAGGAGGATCATGAAGTCGGCCTCTAACAAATTGTAAATGTGTTGTCGCTCCCTGCGCATTCAAATGGGTTTACAGAAGTCGCCACTTGCGTCGCTGACGGACAAATTGATCCGATTGATTCACGGGAAAATAAGGTATAATTAGGGGTGTAAACCGAAATTTACGATAATGATGATATTATCTATCAATTTCATAACTCCTCAATGTTATTCCTTGCATTCTCAAAGATCATACTGCAAAAAAATAAAAATATTGGAAAAACAGGAACGCATTGCACTCATCATAGCGCCGCGGACGTTTTTGGAAGCCGATTAAAATGCGACCGAAGTGGCAACACAAATCAACCTTCTGTGTGACGGAATTGGACCTCCTCTATGCAGTACAAATGCATTCACACATCAGCTGGTACGTGTTCCTGTATCGCGTATGTAGAACTTTAGTCTTGAAAATCCCACAATAATGAGTGGTTAATTATTAATTGCTAAAACATGCCATTAAAATGCATTGTTTGGCCTCTACTATTATTATAATAATTAAAAGAAATAAAAAAACGCACATTGATTGGTGTCAGGGTTATAGGAGTAGTAGTTTGCCTTTGGTACCTATATGTGCCTTTTACATTGACTGACTATTCATTACATAATTCTTAAACAACAGCTTTTGCGCGTGTTTGCCACGTACTTTTTAAGTGTGTAGCGTATCAAGCCTTGTTTTCTCCGAAACCACTCCCTAAAATCTAAGTTAAAAAGTGTTATAATAAAAAGATGAGGATTATAGGTGTTAGCCATAAAAATGAAAAGAAAATGAAAGTTGCAAAAAGAATAACTCTCTCCTATTAACTTGCATTCACTGGGGATTCCTTTAAATGTTCAAAAATGGTCTTCGCTCCAACTCCTATTTTCGTTACAGTTTATTCTACTGTTTTAATTTTTCAGTGCATATTATCTATCAATCACTATTATCAACTATATCGATATGCTGATAATACGATTTAGGAGTATTTAGGGGTGTGATTCGAGGAACCTTTGACTTGTGGAAGACCGAAAACACTAATGTCTTATTGTGAAATCGGAGACGATTGCCTCATATTTCAATGCGACGGTTTCTCGTGGATATTCGTTTAACGAAACGTGACTATCTCCTGTGAATTATTCGAATAGTGTGGTGTTAGTGTCGTTTCCAAAGGTGCAAGAATAACAGGAGCGATTTAAGAATTGGTTTTCCTATAAGTCTCTTGATTGTCTTCTTGCGCCTTTTTGTAATGAGTTCAAGGAATTTGTAACCTTGGTCTCGATCATGTTCTGTGGGAGTCGGATTTGAATCTCTGCGATATTATACCGTGGAAGGTAATTCTAGAGCCTGCGAATGAGTGCGAGAGCCTTGGATTAGAACTCAATGTCGTGAACTGTGCATGAACACAGGCAAGAGATGGTGAAAGTTCGTGAATGATCCCTCTCAGAGTTGCGGATTGACCTCCGCTTGTAGATTATTTCGTTGTGAATTATTGGCAGCTTTTCAGGGCAATATGTAGCTCAGGAGATGACCGAAAAAGGGATATTGATTGATACTGAATCATCTACTCCAGCCACTAATCGATCCCAAAATCTCCCATTCAAACGACAATGACAAAGTTATACCGTGGCGTTCAAAATGCCGCTAATGTGGCGCTAAAAACATGAGCCGCAGGTAATCAGCTACATATTATTGCGTAAGTCCCTTGCGGAAGGTGTCAGGATCCCAGCCACCTGTACTAAATATGTCGGTGTATTATGCACTAAAATGATAAAATGTGCTTTGGAATTTGACTTTGGCATTTCAATAATAAAATTCCTTAATGTATTGAGAAAAAAGTGCATTCCTATTCTGTTGGCCACTAACATAAGTGTATCTATTCAAGATTACTGTCAAACAGATGAAGTGCAAATGCAGAAGGTAGTTATAAATTCCATTGTAAAAGGGGAAGTATGTAATCAGTCGTTCTAGCGATTATAATGCATTATTTCGTGAACTGCGCAAATTTTACAATTGCCCCCATTAGACCTCGAGAAGAATGACATCTAAAATATCCCTGTTTTTGTCTAACATTCGTACGACGTTAAACGCAGTTCGTTTCTCTAATCATCTGAAAAGAACTCCTCTCTGAATTAGTTAAGTTTTTTTGCACTCATGTTAAGATTCCCAGGCTAATATATTTGAAACTCTGCTCTGCTATTCTTAACTTTGCGTGTTGCGCGTTTTCCACGTATGCGTGCACTCTTGTGGCTGAAGTTAGTGGATGAAAAAATAAACGAGAGCTATTATGCGTATATTTTGGGGACCCTGTAGGGCGGAGGTGTGTCTCCCCGATGAGTCAGTGTATTTTCCCGCTTCTCCCTGAAATATTTTTCTCTCCCCTTCCCTTCAACCAATCCACGAGTCTCCATCCCCCCGTGCTTTATTACGCCTAACTCCCCTTTGCCTCCATTCAGAGTCGCGTGGCACGACCGCAACGCTCGGATAACGCTGTTACTTTGCGGGTTTTGTAATCCTGGCCTTGTTTTTTTTTATATTTTCGATTTTCAATTTTTTCTATCATGGGCGAAGGAGCAGAGTACCCTTAAGGTTTTATGCACGATTATTACAAACGAGGATCCTCAGGTCGGTCCCTAAATTTGTTTTCAACCACCGCGCATTTAAATGTGTACAGAGGTCGCCACTCGCGTCGCTGAAGGACAAATTGATCCGAGTTTCACGGTGAAATAAGGTATAAAAAGTGGTTTTAACCGAAATTTATATGTCTTGTATGATGTTAGGCACGATGTGGTGGAAGTTCTTAATATAAGTAAAGTTGTGCATTGCAATGTGGAACTCAGTGGAAATATCGCAATGTCCGAAATGTATATGCATGGTGGTGTGATCTAACAAATTCATAAAAGGTCAATACTATGCCTCGCAATGACAAATATTATAACGCAAAATATTGTCTAAAAGTGTATCGCATTGCACTAATCACCGCGCCGCGAACATTTTCGAAAACCGATTAAAATGCGACCGAAATGGCAACAAAAATCCGCCTTCTACAGGATGGAATTGGGCCTCCTCTTTTCATTCCCTTTGGTTTTATGCATAATTTCATAAAAAGTGACTGATTTCGATTCAAATCAGCCGTGTTTGTCACGTGAGGAATCGCGAGTGGCTTAGATTTGATTTTGTTGAGGAGAAAACGAAATATTGGTGTCCTCTTAGTTTTTCCCCTCCAGCTGACATGTAATTCATTCCCTTTAGTTTTACGTCTTACTCTTTGTCACCGACTGCCGTCGGAATTAGCGTATCATCATCATTATTTAAATTTTTTTAATTAATAATTTTAGTTATGCATCGGAAATTGATATGGAAGTCTTTGGTGTCTCATAATGGAAAAACGTTCGTAAATAAATATTATTTTACCTCGAAAGGTAATATTTCACAGCCCTTCAGCCTTTCCAGATCAATTGTGTCGTCGAGTTGTCTTGTCTTGACCGTCGTATATGAGTGTACATCGCAAATTATATGTACGGAAACTATATGTACGGTTGCCGGTGTAAATTGTCACATTGGAGTGAGGGGCAAGATTGACAAGTTAGGTTTAATGCTCACTCGAAACCTCTGGTCACGTAGTTAAACCTCAGTCGAGGGTCAAGCCGAAGGGAAGCTTCTAATTCCCCTTCAGAATTAAATCTAAATGATCCATGATAATTGGGGACATGAGGAAGGAAGAGATTGAGAACCGTTTCCTGCCGAAATAACGCAACCAAGCGGAACTTTTTTACGGCGTCAATTTTCTTTCCATATACGCCGTCATAATCTACGAGCCGCTCAATAAATGTCCCGTAGTTTTTGTTCAGCTCTCTCTCGTTTCAATTTTGAATACCGTTATTGCGTGAGTTGGATGACAAAAATTTAATCGTGAACCTCTTTCTTAATTTTCCTTCATTGCTGTTGCATCACGCTGCAGTTGCTTACTTTTACGTTACACCATCCCTCGATTCTTGTCGAATCGTTCATCTTTTGTCTCGATCGATTGAAGCACAGTTTTTTTTTCATTTACCCATATTTTCTTTCTTAACTGTTACCTATTATATAATATATTAGAATATGGTCCACAATGAACTTTAGCAATTAGTTAATCTTTTCCTTCCGGAGATTTTTAATTTCCTTAAGAGGGATTTCTGCATAATACTTGCATTTCTAAGTTTAAATTTATTCACTTATAAACGTGCCAATGTTATTTAGAAAATCATACTATTTCATATTCATTTATTGA
This sequence comes from Ischnura elegans, assembly GCF_921293095.1. Classification (NCBI taxonomy): domain Eukaryota; kingdom Metazoa; phylum Arthropoda; class Insecta; order Odonata; family Coenagrionidae; genus Ischnura; species Ischnura elegans. The sequence continues at coordinate 107,614,775 of NC_060248.1, forward strand.
TATCATGTCGATTTCGAAGTTTTGTAATAAATATGTTTGGAAAAATCAAGTAATTCTTTTTATTTCGAAATGAAAATCGTGGTTGAAAACACTGAGCGTTGTTGCGTTCCAGTGGCAAGGAGCACTTGTGAGCTACGCGACTTCATTACTACTGCTTATATTACCACCGATTCACTTCATTTCACAGTATTCCGTGCTGAATTTTCCATTTAAAACACCCATCAACGACTACTTTGCCATTGATATAACGTCTGGGAAATGAAATTATAAAATTCTGGCTTAAATCTGGGACCAGTCAGGGAAATTAAAAATGGCCAGTTAACATGAACCCTGCCCTAACTTTTGAAAAGGATTCGATTCTATTATCAGATTTCTCGATATAATGTCAGGTAAATTCGCGAAAATCGGATTGTAAATATGGGAAAAGTCAGGGATATTGAAGAGGGTTTGCCTACATTATCCCTGCCATCAGGGGCGCAGCTAGGGTGGGTTTTAGACGAAACTAATGTTGGGGTGTCGGGGGGTATGGAATACCCGCCAGGGTAACCGGGAGGTGCGTGGGCCCTCCCCAGAAAAATTATAGGATGAATAGTGAGTTTTACGGCTTTCTGGGGGATATTTTTATAAATCCGTACACTATTCTATGAGTAGTATTAATGCAATTAAGTAAAATGGATTTAACTTAAAAATTTCTCTGAGCTCGGGGGTGAGGGGGGGGGGGATTATCCCCCAAATCCCCCCCTTGCTGCGCCACTGTCTGCCATAACTTTGGAAAAGGGTTCTTTCAAGTTGAGAGGTATGAGTTTGTATACATAATGCTAGTGGAGTCAAAACTCAGTGATACCCGCTCCGTGAGGGTACATATTAGTGTGCTCCGTGTCCCTCTCTTTTTTTCCCTTTGGCCTCTACGTAGCAGGTGGCCACCTGATTCGATGGAGCGTGCAAACAGCGGCGTCGTCTATCTCATAACAGCCATCGCCGCAGAACAAAAACACCACCCCCCCCTTTCCATTCCCTGCCTCCCAATTTGCTACCCCCCACCCTCGGCGGCACTTCCGCCTCGGTGGCGTCGCAGGGGTTTAGTCACTTCCTCTCTCCCTTTCTCCGCCAACAACCAGCCAACCCCCCGACGATGATGCACCACTGCACGCCGCCGGAAGCACGGAAAGTCAGTGCAGGGCACGACGAGGGAGAGCTCGATGCTATGGCCTAGAGTCCAGGCGAGGAGAATACCCAGGAGTATCAGATATTGAAAATAGCACATTGAGCACCTCGGAGACTGGTGATAGGAACATTAATACTGAGACTGAATATTTATTTAAATTGAGACTGGTGATAGGAACCGGGTCGCGCTTTTAAAAAAAGAAGAGGTATAAGTAATAGTGTAATTTCCTAGAAAACTGATGGGAACATTGTTAGAGATACCTCGAAAATGGCATTTTTTCGAAGCCAGTGTTTGGATCATTCTGGGAGTGAAGAGTAATGAAAAGAAGGGTTTTCATTGACTTCGAGGATCTATTTACAAATTATCGATTATACTCTAATGAAACGGAAGCTCCTAAAGCTGTTCAGAGTGTGTTAAATTCTCTCTTTAGCCTTTAAATTTCATGGGTATATTTATCACCCATCCTGTTTGCAGAGCGATTCAGAAATTTATTCATTTATTTCATGAATTTGCATCTAACATTTTATTAAAAAGACGGCCGCCTATTTTGAACTCATATTTTTCTAGTCAATGATTCTCAGAGTTGAAATATTTGAGATTCCGGTCGTAACGTAGCCTTTAACGATACGATACCCAGCAACAATTGCTGCTCACCACGAAGTGAACACTTTTCCTCGCAAATAATTTTTATTTAGTTGTCTTGTTTTCTCTGAACCTTGATAAACAGGTTAAGGGTAACCCCGGATTACTGTGTCAATTGGATCGTACTTACGATTGTGATAGAAAGACCAAGCCTCAGCCGCGCGGATAACCTCATTCGTTCTTTCATGAATGAAAAGTATGCATTTTATTTAAGGCGACTTTTGTTTACAACTCATTTTGTTTTTTAAGTATTCGGAAATTATGACATAGGCTCACACGCTACATTCAAAGGTTTTTATTATAGCTTTCTATGTTAGTGCATTTGTTTTATATTGTTGTGTACGTAGAGGGATAGAAGCACCATGAGAGTTTACCCCATATGCTTGAAAATGTACGTACAATTATAATCGTTGAATTTTTATAACCAATAAGTGCGCTTGAGTGAATGGAGAAAGGTGAATTGGAGGAGGAGGAACGATGAAGTGCTGGATATGGTCGGTGAAGAGAGGCAGCTTCTAGATGAGATATGGAGGAGACAGAAGGTAATGATGGAGCGAGTACTGAGCGGGGAGGGGATGTTGAAAACAGTGATAGATGGCAGAATGTTGGGTAAACGAGGAAGAGGAAGGAAGAGAAAAGGACTTTTTGATAGAATGAAAGGCAATAGGGCGTATTATGAATGGAAGAGGGAAGTCCATGAAGGGAGGGGAGATTGACAGCATGCTTCTTAAATAATCCATGCATACCTATCTTAATCGGTTGAATGCTTTAATTATAATGCAAATGCATTGGTGTTGTGTTGCGTGGAGGGATAGATGGATCGTGAGAGTTCACATCACCTGCATGAAGCTGGGCGCGCTGTTTTAATTATTGAATTTTTTTATAACCAACAACAAAGAAGTCAATGAAGCGTGTTGCCTGGTGCTTGATGGTGATAAGTCACCTGTTCACCTTGGCTACATAGTCACTCACCCCGCCTAGCACCATTGAGGTGGCTCTGTGGACATTATGCAGATGTAGATTGAGCCTGCTGAGGCGATGCTGTAAATTACTTTTTCTCCTCCTCGACCCCATCGCTGAAGTTCACCCTTTAACCGAACCTTCCCGCCCCGCGGGCAGCACGAGCCACAGGTTTCCACGAGCCCTCCAATTGTGTGCATGCACCGGCATGTCCTCGGCTGATCGACAAGCAGCCTTTGGGATGAGTTGAGAGCCGCGCCCCGCTCCTCCCCCTCTGCTTTCCCCCCGTATTAAATGGCTTCGCCTCCTCCCCCTTCTCCGTAGGAACCCTTCGACCCACTCCTTCATCCTGAAGCCTCGCTTACTTAACTTGGCGTAACTTCTTACCGCTACTTACAACGTAAAAATTTAAATATTGATGTAACATAACAAATTGTCAGAACTTTTATTTGGAGTGTGTTTCTTTACAGAAGTGAGGCATGGACAATGACAGCAGCGGAGAAATCGATATTAGAGGCCCTCGAAATGTTGCGCTACAGATGAATGATGAAGATCAAATAAATATACCGAGTTATTCTTCAGGAAGTCTTAAGGAGAGTAGGAGAGAAGCCTCATGAAAACCTTGATAAAGAGACTTAAGGAGACTTAAGGAGAAAGGAATAACCTTATAGGCCATATCTTTAGACACGATGGCCTGATGAAGACAATCGTGGAGGGACAAATAGATGGCAAGAACAGGAGAGGAAGACTCGGAAAAAATATTTGGAATTGTTAAAAGAGGACGTGAAATAAAAGAAATATGTAGGTGTGAAAAGATTCGCTGATAGGAGCATTGTGTGGAGAGCTTCGCCAATCCAATCATAGGATTGCTGACCGGTGATGATGATGATAATGATGATGAAGATAAATAAATATAGCTGCAACCCCCACATTAAATCTTCAAGGTGAAAATAGTCTATTTTGATAGTCTGGTTAGCTGGAGTTAAATTAAGCGCTCCACTCAATATTTCAACTCGTGACAAGTTACGTCAAGTCGTTCTGTAGGAGGCCCTACACCCTACCCCACCTTACCCCTCTTCCGCCCCACCGATCAACCCCTTCCCTCTAGACCAGTGCAACCCTCCTTTTCCCGCGCGCACCGCTACCCTTTTTTTCTGACCCGATCGACAGGTTTTTCAACCCGACCGAATCCTGAGGCATCCGGCCTGTGAACTTGGAGAGGGAGGAAAAGTGGTTAGGGGGGGGGGTATTCGACGAGGAGGAAGTTGAGGAATTGGAGGTGTGGGGAAGTCGCATTGGGGTGGATGTGAGAACAATGTATCGTTTCCCACGCGGTGTTGTAGTGCGCGTTCCTATCCCTTTTTGTCTTGGAATATTACGAATATTACTCAGCCTTCCTGCAACGACTGTGTGTGACATGAACCCTGAGTTTTATGCAGGCATGTGGCGACCGTAAGTGGTGCCATCATGTTTTGTATTGTCGTCAAGGAGGCCGGGATATTTATTTGGTTATGCTAGTCAGATTTAATACAATTTAATCTGTAGTAAACTTCAATTAAAATAGTATAAGTCAGAGACTGGATTGTAAAAGGGCCTTGCTTATGGAGCTCCAATAAATTAATTATATAGACCTGGAGATCTTATGATTTATCCATCTACACCGGCAAGACATTGCTATGAATCGATCTCAAATACTGAAGCAGCAGAGCTGTGTGGGAGGAGCAGTGCTTTTTTGTTGTAATCATCTCTTTGTAAATGTAAAACGGTGCTAATTGAAATTAAAGGTACAGTATAGGATAGAAAGCATTTTCAATACATTGACGAATTTATTTAAAATATGAGAGAACACCACCGCGCGTATTAGATACTTAATCAAAAAGCCTACCAAACCTCGGTACTTTTTTCGCTTGAATAAAATATAGAGGGAGAAAATAATTGAAATAGAGGGAAGTTGCGCTTTTCCACAAATATTTAGGGCGTGTGACTTATTTCGGCTCACAGAGCCATTATCTGCTTCAATAAATGTACCAGATGTCTATTATTTGTTTTTTTGTCGAGAGGAAGGAATGAGTCCTCTATACGCTTCGAGTTTGTTTGCTTTACCCGCCCCCGTATATAAGTCCACTGAATACAACGCTTCCATTCCTTTAGAGTTGTGGGCCGATCGAATTAAAATAGCCTCCCTTCTCTCTCTCCCCCTCTTAACTCCACCTCCAACCTCCTCCCTCTTCCGGCACATTTCGATTGTCTTGTCATTTTTACCTTTTGATTCATTTGGGCGCTGGCCGTGGGCGTGTGTGTTACGTCCGGCATCTTTAAGCAGTCCGAAATGAATTCATTCGACTCCATCGTTTGGAAAGAGAGAGAGAGAGAGAGAGGATTGTGGTTTGGTCAACCAGTTTTGTTTTTCGACTTAATCGATGTCCGAGTCGACTCCGAGATTTATCGCGCCGAATCGACCCCGTTTATTTACTGCCCTCGCGATCCGTCTTCCACGTACATTTGCGATAATAGGCCAATAGGAGCCGGTCGCGATGGGAAACCCATTGATTTGGCCTACCTGGATAAATTTAACAATGTGGGAGAGAGAAGGGGTTACCTTATATGTACTGGTACGTAATACCATCTGAGCCACTTGTAAGGTGATTGGCAGAGGGTTACCGATCACCAGCATAAGCCACAGGATACCCACATGCACACCACTTATTTATAAAAGAAAACCAAGTACAAAAGCAATACATATTCACATTAATGTAGGTGGGGTGAGCTTCCAACAAGCGTGAATAGCTCTATCAACCCCCAGGACCGCAGCACTGGTAGGTACAATCTCACAGAAAGGCAAAATTTGCCAACTTCTGGTAAATAATATAATTAATTGATGCAAGGTTAAAACAATGCAAATTGTTGACCAAGAAGGAACATAGTTTAAAACTATACTAAAAAAATGATAAGATGGAGAGAAAGAAAAATAATTGTATAATGCTGAATGAATGAAAAATATACCAATGAAAAAATAGAAAAATGCAGTCAATTCTCCCAGCAATTATCGCCATTAATTTTATTCGTCGAGAAACCGTTGCTAGCCAGAATTATGTGAGATTGAGAATTTAAATCTCTCTGTTTTGCATTCTTCTTCCATTATCCTCTTGTGATCCCGTCTACCATAATTACCCATGCCCTTGAATATTTTGATACAGGATTCTACAGCTGTAATTTTATTCCCTCAGCGCAAACAAATGGGTTAACCACAAAGATCTCAACTCGTCTCGCAGATGGGCAAAACAATCCAAATTCGGCAGGAAAACAAGCTGTAGATAGGGCTGTTGCCTGGTATTTAAATTTTGTAATTATATGGTCTGTCAAATCCAGGAGTTTTTATGCTATTCCTCTCATTTTTTTAAATATTACACTTCAAAATATCGAAAACCATTATCCGCAGGCGCGTTGTAGCTGTACCGGTGAACCATGTTCACCCTAACCGACCAGATGACATTTGATTCCATATTCTCTGCAAGTGTTTGTGTTGTGGGGGTATCGTTGTGTTTTATGTGAACAGAAACTTAAAATTATTAATTGAGTTGAACTTATATATTTTCTTCTTAATAATTATTGAATTTTTAATTATTTTTTAAATATTGTTTTTTCTTAACTTCAATGATAATTTTGTGTTATTTAACTTCAGGAAGCTCCACTATTCTCCGCGCCGGCGACTCCATTGATTCCCGATGGTCGCCATAAATAGTGGCGCTCCAGTCACAAGGATACTTATCAATGTATTTGTGCCGTATTAAACCGCAAGCGATACGCAATGCGACGAATGTAATCATTTATTGTTAAAAATTAAACTCGTGTAAACTATCTGCAAGCTTAATTTTGAGCAGTAAACGATTGAATTCGCCGCGTAGCATATATCTTTCTGGCTAATACACATATTCAGAAGTATCCCAGCGATTGGACCGCCACTGTTTACGGCTAACGGCGGGAATCGATGGAGTCGCGGGATTGGAGAATCGTGTATGCAATATTTATACCTGGAGTTTCGGAGTGCCATCTTAATTTGATCGAGGTCGTTGGTTGAACATATTTTGTTTGTACTCACTTCCAGCTGAATCAATTAAAGCGGCAGTATTTTTAGATTTCGCAAGTGTGGCATCTACTCTCCCAATCCATGGCAACGCAACCTTGAAAAGCAGGTCATGCATTTTATGGCAAGGTGACTCGGGATGGTAATACCCTCGAGCTCTGCAGCGACGTGAGGAAGCCCAGATGTGTATTGCGTTTTTTCATGGTAATTTACTGCTCCATTGCACCGTCATTTCTTTATTGCTCCCCCTGGTAGCTATTAACTGTTCACAAACCTTATTCCGTCGTCCTGACCAGCCCTGCCTACTATGTCTGTGAATAACTGTCACTTCGGTGTTATTCATGTTGGCATTGATTTCTCTTCGCGAGATTCTGTTTATTTATAGTCCTTCGCGGTCGTGCAGTTCCTCTACCAGCTGTTTTGCCGCTTCGGTTATCGGATCTTTAGGGCAAGAGTTGGAAAATGGATAGTGGGTTGAATCTCGAAGTATTTACAAACAAGAGCAATTTTTTCGGCGACCAAGATTCTAATGACAAAATCCAAGATCACGTGGTAGGTGTATTGGCTTGTTTCGCCTATAGCGTTGTTTTTATACCATTTGTTTTGATTGGAAATTTTATTTCCGTTAAATTTAATGTTCGCGAAGGAGTAGAATCTAAGAGATCTCAATGAAATCTATGTATTAACAATCCATTACCTATTCCATTTTCCATTAATAATATTCCTGAAGTTGGAGTTCCAATTTTGGCCCAGACTTTTGGTTACTCCGCAGGCACCTTCAGCGCTCCTGTATGATCTGTCAATCCTTCGGGATGACGATGGACACTGTTGAAATCCAAATCGTGCTCACACGTTCGGCTAAATAGTGGATTTTAAGACCAAGCAGTAATATTTTCAGTAAACTGAATATCCTTGAACTATGATCGAGCCTAAATTCAACTATAATATTACCCCTTGAGGTTTTAACAATTTCCCTCTTGTCCGTGCAATTGAATAAGTTCTCGTATGTTGGAGTCCCTACCGTTTGTCCATCCTTTCCGCCCATGTCTTATGCGTGTGTTCTTCGTGCTTTTGTACCTGCTGTCTTCTCTCACCTTGTCGGTTAAATGGCTTAGTTTAGCATTGCGCGCCTTGTCTCCCGTTTGGTGGCGTGCTGGTTCGAACGCGTTTGCTTCATTGTGCTCGAAGAAATCTTATTACGGTGTTTTTACCCTCCGCTTTCAACCCCCTTAATCTACTGACTTCTTTGGGTACTCCATTTTTCACTTCCTCATTGTAAATTCCTCCTTCTGTCTTCGTATCATATCTTACAATTTCGGGTTTTCTTTCTCTTCCCATTTCCCTTAATATGCTTTTAATTTTCCCCTAGCAATTACGGGATTTTTTTCTCATTGCACAATTGGCATAAATATTTTCTATGTTTTAATCTATTTGCATATAATTATTTACGTAAAATTTTAGTATGAAATATTTTTAGTAAATGAGAATTTTCTGACCCATTGTGTGGTCAGTTTTATTTTTACTTAAAGATAATGTATAAATTAAATTGCCCGTAAAAGTTCAACTTATTCGGATCATAAAACTCTGTCGGCTTTCAATTTTCTACTTGATACCTTGAGTTTCTTCCTGTTTTTTTAAGAAATTACTATAAAATTATCTACAGTAAAACAGCTTATGGGTTGAAGAAATGACTTTTTATTTTGAAAACCATGTCAAATGGTTACAATGGCCCAATTGGAACAGGTAGGACAAAATTCCCGTCCCCGTTGTATTAGTATACTGAGTTACTTCCTCGTCTTTGTGAACTGGCTCGTTTGTTTAGAGTGATTTTTGTACGTATTAGGGAGGAGCACATAATTAAACCGCATACTTTAATTGGAATTTTTGAAATGCCTGCATATAACTTAAATGCTGCAATTTGGATGAGGATTTTTTTTTTCATTTCACGGTAAGTAGCTTGAACGTCGTTTTGTAGTGAAAACAGTGTCTTCCTCTACGCGAAGAAAGTTTACTCCGATTAGGTGACGCCACTATCCTACGTGACAAGCTAGAACTTAGTTTTTACACCCAAGGAACAGCTCCAGTATCGCTCTTACCGCTTTCAGGAAAATATCTTCCTCTGAGGTGAGTCCAACAATCGCTTTCATTTCGTAAAATGTTCTCGGGATCGCCACCGGGTCAGGAACTGCATAACTGCCGACGTTTCGATGTACGACTTGGCCATCGTCCTCAGGGTATCGGCAGAGCATCGTAGTGTTGTCGATGGTTTTAGGGATCGACTTATCAAAGAGCCAATTGAAATAAGACCATCCAAAAACACACTCAATAGAGATTCCGGAAATGAATTGAGCCACAGTTGGGAACCTGTGCTCATAAAAACCAAAATTTCTAGGCAAAATTATCACCAACACGCCAGCCAATCAGAGAGCGCCGCTGATAACAGCCAATCAGCAGTCACCTGACCACGAGAGTGACTGTATATAACCAAGGGAAAATCTCACTCGACACTCACAGCCCTGAGGACGACGGCCGAGTCGGTCATCGGAACGTCGGCAGTTATGCAGTTCCTGACCCAGTGGCGATCCCGAGAACATTTTACGAAGTCTATTCTCCGGGAAAGCATTAAATCTTTAATCGCTTCCATATTTTCCCTTTCTATTACTTTCCTCTCATCTTACTCATTTCCTCACATTCTTCCCATCCTAAATAGACTAAACCTTTTAGATACATTCAAAAGCAGTGTCTTTTCTAACGAAGTTAGCCATATCTTAAGGACGCCAACATACTACGGAAGATCAGATCATATAAATAAAATAAGAGAGATAGACTGTGGAACAGACATATTCAGAATGTCTTTTCTTCCACGTTCAATAAGAGATTATAACGGCAGCGTTAGAACTCAAATAGATTTGATGACTTTGTAGTGTAGCCTACCAACTTACGTGTACTATATGGCATGTATCTCAATTTTATTATTATTTCTAACAGCATGTGGTAGAATAATTTTTAAGTACGCGTAACGTTTTTTGGACAGTGTGAGGCGAATGGGTGTGAGAATGTGGGGGTCAAATTGCATGCAGCATGCTGCTGATTGATCACCCCCTGCCAAACACCCTGGAGGTGGCTCGCAGGGTATTTTGTAGAAGTAGATCCTTTCCATCCCTATAGCCGTCACTCACACCTCCTCCTTTCGTCCATTGGCCTCTTGAAAGTCGCCTCCGCTTCCGGATGTTGGGGTGCAGCAGTGTGTGTCGTCACGCGATCGGGATCGCCCGCGACACCTCACGGACACGCGTCGCGCTTCGCCGATGCGATCGAAAACAGAAACATGGCGATGAGTCAACAAAGCTTGCCCCCCCCCCCCCCCTCTCCCTATTTATCCAAGGACTGCTGCCTTCGATCTCCCATCAATCGGAATATTTCCAGTATATTTTTTTTCTTTTGGAAAAATGGAAAATTTTTGATCCAACTAGATCAGGGGGGAGGGGGGTTATTCTAAATATTTACGAAAATGGGCTCAAATTCGAATGATGTCACTTCATTATCCGAAAGAAGATGCAGAAAGGTATCTTACTATCGCATTCCATTAATAACAGAAGGAAACTGAGTAGTTTCAGCGCCAAGAGTGATAAAGTCTCTTTTGAAGTTCTGATTTCAGTTTAATAACGGTGGATTTTTCTCAGTTGTGTGGTTATTTTTCGCTTTTCCGTGTTCTGAAAAGTTGGATGAGAAGTCTTCGATTGCGAGTAGGATATAACGTCTTGCTATCGCGAATTACTTCGTGACTTGCAGTGATTTCTGTTGATTTTGTGGTATCGATTGAAAAGCAGTCCAAGTCTCCATTGTGGTCTTCTATTCATCTGCACTTGACGTGTGAGGGGATGGGATTTACTCCGTCTGGTACTGTCTTTAAGCTGGGAATAAGCATGCCAGTCCGATCTTATGATTCTTCACGAAACCTCTCAAGTTAAGAATTACCCACCTCGTTGGCTCTTGGTTGAAGGTTGGAACACAGTTATCGATTCTTAGAGTTGGCTTTGCTGATTACAGGAAGGCAGAGTGCATCCCTGTTACATGAACCTACATTAAATTAGAAAATATATTCATTATGCGACAGCAGATGACTGTTGCTTTATTTCTTGGTTAATGGAGTTTTAGAAGGTTTAATGTTACTCATAGTTAATTCCCTCCAATAATTCACTTATTTCAGTGAATACTTATATTTTTCCCTCACTGTAATCGAGTTAAAATTGAACATTCAATATCTATTAATTTACATTGATTCTAACCTTTTTAAATACATACTAATTGTTGGGGGAAGATGCTTCATTTATGTGATTAGTTTTATGTAAAAAATTGAGCCACGATTTTCACATAGACGTAAATTACGATAATTCTTCCTTCCCAACGATGATGCGTTATTTTTGGAGAGGGGTAGATGTTAGGGTTAGCTTATCAGCGTGAAGTAAACGCCGGCGGGAAATTTTTGACTGTTTTTAGATTGAAAAAAATTTAATTCTTTTTACTTTCAGTTAGGGAGCTGGAAGGTGAAATTTGGACAATTATTTGCACATGATTTCCAAACGAAATCGAGATGTTTTGTGTCGGAATCAAAATGGATCAGAATTCTGTTTCCGTGATCGCCGGAGAACGTTTGCTATCTTGTCTCGGACAGCTTGTCTTATTTGCGACGGATTGCAGGAAGCTTGGCGACATTCGATGGGATAATAATGTGGCGTTTCGTAAGGTATCCAATGGTAGAAAACTATCCCGTATGTATTTATTCAACTTATGTGTCGTAATACCGAAACTGGAATGGATACATTCTTTGAGTTTTCGTTGCAAAGAGGCCTTGTACTTCAGCGGCTTAGGTATATCCCATGCTTCCCTCTTGATTTTGATGTCTCCTTGGTAAATATTGGTTGAATTTTATGTAAACTGCTCTGTTTTTAAGCCATGCAACCCCTAATTCCTTGAGTAATTTCTTCCTTGAATTGAAATATTTTCTGGATCACGAAAAACCAACACCAATTTCGATCGCTAATGAAGCAAGAGGTCGGCGTTTTCCGACGTTGAAGAAAGGCCGTAATCCATACAATTGAAAGACTACATGCCCTCACACGTGTGCACCCTATAGATATGCCGACTTTCAAAGCTAGATATGAAAGTTTTTACGAAAAATATAGTTCTTTTTTTAACACTTTCGGATGAAAATCGTGAAGATTTGATTGAGTATTACTTGGTGCTCGAAATGTTTTCCCGTCGAAATACTTCTCCCTCCAAAACTGCCCGCCCATCTCGAGTGCAGCGCCCTACCCTCAAAGACCACTTCCTCCATAACCTATCCCACCTTGTACCTTGTCCGCCCTCTTTCCGTTTCCTTCTTATTTCATGTACATTTTTTCCTCCTTAATGAGCGGCCGCTTTGGTCTCATCCCCCCCAAGCCACCCTCCGTTCGAAAGGTCGGTCTCTTTTTCTTTACATCCCTGGTGGCATCTGCGGTGGGTTAATTAGGGGAGAGGGTCAGTTGTTCCACCCCCCAGCTTCCTCTCATTTTTACTTCCTTTTTTTCAACGATACGTAACCCCCGGAAAAACATTCCAGAGCGATTGTGTGGCGCCATAAGCTATGCATTCCATTGAGTTGCGGCACCCATTCTTGAGGAAACTTCTCCTTCACTCCGGAAGGCCTTCTTTAAATGGATAAAGACGTTTAATCTTCTTTTCTCCCTCACATACCTTCTATTCTTGTGTCTTATGATATGTAGTCTGATGTATTTTAATAAAAAGAAAGATGTGTTTTGTCTTTTCTCTCACAAACTGGCATAAATGAAATGGTCCTTATTCGTATACGCGTACGTTATATGTTGAGAAAATTTTCAGTTTTTCTGTAGCAACACCAACAATGGCATGCAGTTATTTACGAAAGGCAGTCTCGATACATTTACTTGTATTTCTTTGATGCTGCCTAAAACTCCTAATTATTTGTACCTACTTAAAAAATGTAAATAGTTGTGGATTTAATATACGTAATTATTATTAAGCAGAAATTCAAATCTATTTTTATGCTTTTAGCTTGCTGATTTTTCCATTTCCTACGTCTTTGTACCGTAAAGTTATCTCCATACTTTTTTGAAATGTCCATGTATAAATTGCGGTGGGGTGAAATCTCCTTTCAGGGTTCTTTGTTACCTTTCTAAACCTGTTAACTTACCTACCGACTTATTTGTCTCCTTAGAGGTTCTTGGGTTCGAATCTCTCATTTACAAGTGATATCCCTTCTACTTCTACGGTGTGGATATTGATGACTGTATGGATAGCTCACAAAATGCTTTTGTGTATAGTGAGTAACAGCGTCGCGTATTTGCAGACCACGCTAGGTTCACACGTGGTCTCCATTCATGAAATGTAGTAATCGTGGAATTGTTTCTCGTGACTGTATGCCTTGTAATATGGCTGTTTATTTTTTGAGGTAGCAGTAAAGAGAGCACTCTCCACTCATTGCGCATATAGATAAAGATATTTTAATTTGAATTTGACGTCTCCCTTAGTCGAAGCAGGGCCAATACCTGTGCCCCTCTTTGAGTTAGCGGCCTTCCTTTCTTCACCATCCTTTTACTTTAACCGCTCATAATAAAAAACTGATTTAAATAGAGCAACCCTCACTCACTTTTCGCCCCCAACCCCCGCCGTGTATATCCTTCCCCACTCCTCGTCCTCCCACCCCCCGTGATCATCCCCCCCAGTCTCGTCTCTGTTATTATCGGTCATTTGCCGGTGCTGCGCCTCAGACGTGGAGCTGAATGAAAAACGAGCCCTGTGCTGCTTGCTCCCTCGGCCCGGATTCGACGTGGACTTTTTTATTTCCCCGTTCGGCCTCCAGCCCTTTGATGCTTCTTCCCGCTCAAATGCATTCTCATCCCTACCTTACCTCTTTCTTTTTTTTCGCCCGATCATTTCATTCGGTGCAATCGTGCCTGATTCCTCGCTGAAATGCGTACAAATTTAAGCATAAGGGTAGACCGAGAAAAACACTTTCTCGCGGATTTTTTTTTCGATGAATTTTATACTTCTTAAATATTTTTGCTTAGGAAATTTTAGACATAGTGGTTTTATAACGCAGTTTAAATAAAGTCGAAATTTATGTATTCAATTAGTGCCCTATTTGTGTTTTATTGACCATAATGGAAAATATTTTTACAGGCCCAAGTCTGTTGCGTAATCTTGCTCCGGGTACATCCCATATTTCGCAGCCACCTTCGGCGGGGTTGCCCTAGAAGGCCCTAGCTTTTAACCAAGTGTCCACCGTAGCTACTGCCCTATTTTTAGGCACTCTATCTAGATGATTTTCAAACCTTTTCTCAATGAAAAATAAAAGACAAACATTTTAAGGTTCGCCATGTTGTTCAGTTATACACTACCCGGGCTTCAAAGCGTAGCGGCATGATCTTCGTGTGATATGACTATTACATACAACGGTTTCCGTACAATTCCAGGTACGTGTTGGTAAAAAGGTGAGAAAAAATACTTCGACGCCTTCCACCTTCACTCCCATCGTAATCCATCACTTTACAAGCTCTACTATAATTGTGGGAGCATCAGATTTTTGGTGCAATAAATTCAGGATTCTCTTCAATATCTTGGCTTTATGTGGTCATGCTTACTACCTGGGCGCTACATCACGAATGTTTTGAAACCTTTTTTTTCTCTGCTGCACACGAGTTGAATTTTCTCCCTTTACGGCTCTATATAATTTTATGACTCGGTAGAACTTCGGCATGACCGTGTTGAAATTCAATTTACAAAGCTTCACTTTATTTCCATAACCTGTTGCAGAGTTTTCACACGGATTTTTTTGTGTGAGGTTTGGTTGGAGCTTCATTTAGCGTTTGAGTGTGTTAACATCTCAATTTATTGTCTCCATCTTATTCGAAATTTTACTATCCCTCTTATGATTCCGTGAATATTCTGGCTTTTTTCTTTTGCTTTTAATTTATCGCTTAACATTTTGTGCAATTCGGTAGGTAAACCTTTTCATTGATCCAGTTGTTTCGTAAGAAAACGTGATAAGCTTATGCGACCTAATGTAGTGACGCCCACGGCCACTGACTTTATTTAATATTAAGATCAACCCTGAACGCAAAATTTTGACGTATTCATTCCTCAAATGTATAAATTAGGGCCCGATATAACTAGTACCAGACAGCGTAATTGTTTCTGATGTGTGTGGTTCCTCAGACCTGAGAATACATTAATTACGTATAAATAAGTTTAATTACCACTGATTTATGCTAAAGTTAGGTAGTTAATGAGTGCCTTGGTAGATTTATTTTTGATATATCTATCCCTGGCATTTTTTTCTCGAATGGGTGTGGTTAAATTGGAGCAATTATATATTCAATTTTGATTTGAATAGTTTCAAGCATTGCAGTTTGGAACCACTCCGTAAGGGAAATGGAAATTAAATATTTCCTGAAGGCGAAGTATTATGAGCAATCATCAGTTTTTTTACTGTGGAATTGGAGTTTTTCCCGGCGTATGCTCTGCAGGAATCCCGTGCGAATGCCATGCTATAGCATCCCATGTGATTGCGGCCACGTTTACATTGGGGAAACATGCCGTACCATAGCAAAAAGACTGACGGAACATAAAAGATGTATACGCCTGTTCTACCCGCTGAAATCAGCCGTGGCAGAGCATTTCCCAGACCTTGGTCACAGAGTGGATTTCAAAAGCATGAAAGTTCTATGACGCACGGATAATTATTGGGACCGAATTGTCAAAGGGGCAATACATTTCAACCTAGAAAAAAATAATGTAGCACTTGGGAGGATAACATAAACCACTATAAGCCACACCGATCGAGATCGGACCAATCAAGGCACACTTAGACGGCTCCCAAAGGTATAAATAGCGGCAAGAACTTGGCTCGACATTCAACCCCTGAAGACAATGACGGACGTGGTCATCGAAACGTTGGGACCTGTGACCCAGTGGGAAATCCGAGAACTCTTCTTGCAATTTTTTTACCATTTGACAGATTAACTTTGTTTCAAATGCTATAATTGTAATACCGGGAAAATATAAAAATTTACGAAAAATAATTACTATTATTGATGACTTATTTTTTAGGTATGAATTATTTGTGTGCAGGTTTAAAAAATTCAAAGCAATACGGTAGTGATGAACACGCTTACATTGTATTATACCAGTAGGTAATTTGATATAGTTTCAAGTAATGTCGATATATTTATGTGAAAAAGTATTTTGTCCTGTTCCCGATTCTTGCCCCTATTTACCAGTCGATATTTTAGACTAACAATTTTTATTGCAAGTATTGGGTATTGTTGCGAAACACGATGGTTACGCACGCGTAGGAAATGAACTATATGCAGCCTTCCTTCCATGGCGAATCAGTGACGTGGGAGTATCATCTCCCCGTAGTTGGAGAAAAGAGACCTCTCCGCTCCTCAGTTTTACGACACTCCGACGGTTTCTCGACTTCTTTTTACGCGACGGTTCTCTCGTGTCCGTGTTCCTGTCTTCATTGTCGGCTCGTAAATTGGGGACCGTAGAATTCTCTCTCCTTCCCTCCAAAGCTATTGATTGACGATGGGTTTTTAGAATTAAGCGTCCCCTTGGACTTATTGTTAGTCATCCCTTCGAGACATTTGCCACCCAAAGGACTTGCGGTCGCCTTTCAATGGAAAGAAGTCATCTCGAATAGTCGAACCGAGGAAATGCGACCGTACAATAATTTACCGAAAGCCTATAAGGGAAGAATTTTTGGAGGAAATGTAGACGAAGGACATGGAAATATCGGTTTTTCCATGTAGAGGGTGTTTTCA
Organism: Ischnura elegans; assembly: GCF_921293095.1. Classification (NCBI taxonomy): domain Eukaryota; kingdom Metazoa; phylum Arthropoda; class Insecta; order Odonata; family Coenagrionidae; genus Ischnura; species Ischnura elegans. Next base: position 107,631,474 of record NC_060248.1, read on the forward strand.
GCGAGATTAGAGAAATCCTCTGCATCCAATCGGTCCTCCCTAACATTGCTGAAAACAGCGCGGAGGAATTTTTTCATACATATCAGGTCCTCTCAATAGCCCATCTTATTCGCCTTTCATCTGTTTGATTGATTCTTATTTATTTATTTGATAAGTTTGTTGTTCACCCGATGCGAGTACATAATGACGGGTTAAAGTCCTACCCTATTAAATATTTAATTAAATGGAAATATTAGTTGCTGAAACTTACATGCAAAATAATGTCATAATAATGGTTTTGGTTTCCCAAATTGGACATTATTTTTTAGGATCCATGATTAATATACATGATACTGACAGTAATTCCTTGAGTAAATTTTATTTCCATAATTTATTATTTTAGTCGTCAAGAAAAGAATAAGGAGTGAGTTTCTCTGAATATTTCTCCCGAAAAAATTCTCCCAAAAAATAGTAGATGCTCGGAATGCTTCAAATAAAGTTTTATGCCGAAGGAGTATCACTTTGGTTTTGAACTTCGCCTGTTTTTGAACCAACCGCCGCTCCGTATTGAGTGTTATACCAATTCAAATTGCCATCGTCTCTCTTTATGTGTTTAAATCTTGTAAAAGGTATTCGTTTTACTTTTTATGTATTACAAAGGGTATTGATGCCGAATTTACAATGTGCAGATGTGCGAAACACCTTTCAAAATAATGTGACGCTTTTCCGGCTTCCATTTTCTGTAGATTTTAGGTTCGTAGCTTTAAAGGGTTATATCGAAGTAGAACATATATTAAACAAGAAATATTGTTATCCTCAGGTGATCCCATATTAAGAAATTTTACTTAAAACCTGGAACAGTGTCAAATATAATACATGCAATTAGACCTAACAAATTTAAATGACAAAAAATAAACAAATGCGTTTGGGCTATTTATGAGAATTTAAAGAATCAATTTCAATCCTATGGGATGATTCAATAAAAACTTAACTTTGACGTAATTCATTGTAGCGGCGCCTGTGTGTGATGTGGGCGTCGCTGGGAGACGGGCTGTTGTTGATATTGATTCGTTGCATTGAAGTTGATGAGTTATCATAAGATATCGTTCGTTTAAGTGTTTTAAATAAAGTGCTGATATAATTCTCAAGTGTCGACAGCTTAATTTGGTGTGAACCCGTAACATTATTATGGTGAGACACAGTTAATCATCACATCCTTAAACGCTGAAGAAAATCAGAAAAAACAAGCGTGATGGAGTGCAATTTTTCTACATTGAAATAAAAACGTGCAATTTTTCACGATTGTATACTTACATTTCGACCTCGATTTCTATTTTGAACGTTACCACATCATCTTCACGGTACGAAATGGTTCCCAACCTTGTTGGTACCATTTTTTACCTTGAAGATGATGTATTAACTTCGAAACCTAGGTCGGAATAAAAGATAACAATCGTGGAAAATTGCAAGTGTTTATTTCAATGCCTTAAACGCTGAGAAACTCCGAGGAAAAATGTTTTTCAAGATCTTGCCTCAACAGCACCAATTTCTTCCGAGGGCGCGCGCTCGCTGGTGGGGCGTGACGTCACTCTATGAAAATTGTTCATTCCCTAGACTTCCCAGAGCGAGACGAAGAAAATGGGCGTGGTACGGCGTCAGCGGAGAAGGAAGGCACAGCCGCTGAGAGGAATACCCGCGGGCTAGAGCAGAGAAACACACACACACACACCCCTTACAAGTGCAAGCGAAATACTCTAATTTCGCGAGAGAGAGAGAGAAAAAGAGAACAAATGACGGACGCGACCCGCTAAAGCGGACCACCTCGGGCGACGACGCCGCTCCGTTGGGCTTTTGGTATTTGCCGACTCTTCGAACGAGCGGGAGAAATCCCGAGCGGCTGCAACATAAATTTTCGTGGAAGTGAAGACATCTTCAATATTGCAGGGCGAAGAAGGGAGAGGGTAGGTTTAAGCCCAAGGAAAGCCATTCGTGCAGGGTTAGATTCCAGCGAAAGCAAAAAGCCAATTGGATTCACTGAATTGTCGAGGCATTAACCTCATGGAATTCCATTTTAAGTTAGGAAAAATAATAATGTTGCTTTCTACAACTTTTTAAGACTTGTTATAACTTTTTATAAGCAGTAGAAAGCGAAGTTGTTATTTTTCCTAACTTATCGAATACGATTAAAGAAGATAAGTTTCCGAAGCGGTTCCGACGAATTTTAACAAGACGCATCATCACCTCTTGTTTGGTCTCACTTCATGAAGTATAGCGTGTTTAAAACTTCTGTTCTTACCTTGAATTTTTTAGAGTACATGCAGTAGACCCTGGTCAATATGTTCCCCTATCTAAAAGTTAATGATTTAACCTCAGTATTTTCACAAAGGCAACTTTTAAAAATTGCCATACTGGTTTACTCGTCATACTCTGCACATTTCAAGAATATTGCGTAAGTTTAAAAATATTAATACGTAACGAAAAAAAAGATAAAATGCGACCTTTCCAGTGAGTGTGATAAGTCCTTAAAAGCGCATAGATCACAGCCGTCTCTGTATCGATAAAGTAAGCTGACGAAAAAAGAAGCTGAATAAGTTTTTCAAAGGAATCGATTCGAATTCTAACAATCCATCTTATACATTTACTTCAGCAGTATCATCGAAGGGACGGCAAATGATGAAAAGTAGGTAATCACTTTTGATAAAAACAGTAAAACCCATTGAAATTTACGTCACGTATTAATTTTCTAGCCAATCACAACAAGTAAAAATGGGATTATAAAGAAATTTTCGAGCTCCATTAATACAATTCACCCAATCAGACAATGAAAATGACACACTGTATTGAAACCATAGTCAGTTGTTGAGTTTTGAATTAAAAGTGTGAAAATTACCATTTGTATTTTTTTTTTGGACAGCTTATCGTCAACATCAACCATTCTAATAAAAATTCCAAGACAAAAGAACTGGTTGAAAGTTTTCTGCGTCTTCCATTACGAATGTGCTACATCTGAACTCATGCATGGAATTGGATCATGAAATATACTACACCGAATAATGGCTACAATTTATATTTATTTGCGAGACTCAAAAAAACGTGTGTGCCGCGAGTACGAATTAAACAGTGACTCATCGTATTAATGAATGCACGTACACAACTGCCAAAAAGAAGGAGAGAAGATGATGCCATAAAACCCCATGTTTTTACATTTAAATTAACTCTCACACAAGAGTCTTAAGGGCGTGTCATGGGATTCACTCCGATTCTAGCACCTGAAACAATAAAGCGATGCTCTCCCACGAGATCGCGAAAGATAAAAAGAATCCACGCGAGAAGTAATGACGCTCTCAATTGCTTTTCCACAGCCTTTTGCGGTCACCACGGACCCTTTTAAAGAGCAGTTTAGGTCGTTCGGGCTCTTCTTTCCTCCGCAATGCTCCTACTCCAACAAGGTAGTTACGAGCCTTATTGGACCTTTACTTCGCTAACCTTCCTTAGGGGGAAACCTGCAATGTGAAACAACTAACAAGTCGCATCCCTAAGCCAGCGACCTTCTCGAGGACAACATAGAAAGCGAAGGTGATTTATTTCTCCGCAATATGTTTGAGATATCGTAACCATCTTTACCTTCTATAAAATTCTAATGTGAAATAAGCCCCGTGGACCCGGTTTTGAACGCCGGCGGTTCAAAAGACGGTTGTGTAAACCGTGCCCACAGGGCGCAATAAATTATTTTATAATTATATAATAAATTAACACTTGTGGTGAGTGCCATCCCCTTCACCCTTCAGAACATTCCCGGGACCCAAAGGGGTGGGTGAGGAAATAGGGGAGTAGAGTGGATGTTTATAGTGTAAACATAAAATCTATTATTCTATTCGGCTTCACTTTGGAACATAAAAAATTGTATATTCATACAACTGGGCAATTATTCTTTGACCTAACTGAGAAGGAAAAATTAGAGGGGGGAAAAGGCTTATCGTATAATTATGTAGCCTCTTCTGAGTATGTGAAGAAAGCTGCAGACGAATATAGTTAGCAAATATCAAACTCATCCTTTTAAAATTTATTTTTGTAATATTTCAAGTAAACTTACGGCCAAATTTATGGAGACTATCGTATGCGTATACTGTGGAAATTGTAAAGAAGTTTACCTATCCATAAACACCATGCAATTCTTACTCATAATGACTAGTGTTTATTCATTGTCTTGAGGTATAAGTCTGGAAGAATTTAAATCTTAATTTTTGCCTACGTTATGCTATATTTATACATCTTCATCAGAGATATGAATTAATATGTTAATAAAAAATAAATTAAAAAGAAGAAACTAGAATTTTTATGTGACAAATGTTGATGTTTCTTCTTTTTTAATTATATATAATTGAATTATTTTTATTTTTTTATTTTAGTATTGTAAAAGCATTGTTATAACCTTTTTTATGTCTTTCATGTATCAACATTATGTACTCATATTCAATCATAGCCCTGATTAAGGGTTATAAAAATACCGGTACGTTGGCAAGAATTTGCATTTAAAATTCTTCTAGACCAATACACTGAATCGTAATTGAAAATAGAAGTCAAGAGAAAGAAAGAAAAGTGACTAATGTAGCATTTATTCATGGTTACCTTTTGTTTCTTCCAAGAGTTGAAATTACTACGGTTGGATCACTGTCTGTTGTCTACTCTTCTTTATTGGAGGGAGGGGCTGGGAAAGAGGGGAAAAAAAGACTAGCCGGGGGGGATGTTCTGACGAAAGCTCTTGCTGTTTTTCAGCATGGCAGGGGGAAAGGACTGCGGTTGCTGGGAGGAGGCTGCGGACACTGAAATTGATGCATTGTTTTGACCCTCCCACATTTGTGCTCGCGATTTGAAACGATATCTCCGCCGTTTTGACTCTCCGCTGAAATGTTGATGGATTGCTTTCATCAAAGAAGGCCGCCTTCCTTTCCCTTTCTGAATTCATTCGTGTGTATGCGATATGGTGTAGTCTTTTCGCGGCAACAAATGGATGGAAATTGGCGCTGTAATGGCTGACCGGAATTGCATCGTGATTTCAAAATCCATAGTTCGTGATTAGTCAGAGCATTTGTTCTCGTTCTGTTTCATAACCAATGATTACAGCCTCTCCTTTTCGTAATAAGTTTTGGTGCTTTAACTTTTTTCGGGATCTTTATATTACTTTTACTTTTATATGCTGCTATTGTATTGTTTGGTGCATTCATATTTTTTTAATCCAATCAATGTATTAAGCTGTTCGTCGAGTCTTCAAACTCCCGCTCCACTGATGTCGCATCGAATATATTTTTGCGCTACTAGCCGATTCATTCATCAATGACATGTTTTTGAAATAATTATTTCGGGTTGCACAGCGCAGCTAATGATGACTGTGACGATAGTCGAGGCACCCCCTTTTAGCTCCTAGCGAAAAAGTTATACTCAGTGTCCTATAAATGCATCTGCTGTCTACATAACCGAATGTCCTGTTCATCGGCGGCGCCACCAGGCAGCTGTATCTCGTTCAGTGTAGTTTTCACCATTAACCGTAGTAGAAGAGGTGTTTTTTTGTTGACATTTTTCTCGCATGGGTTAAATGTGTGGTTTGTATGATTAATTGGCTCAATTTCACATTACTGCCGCATATTTATCGTGAAAAGTGGATATAGATGACTGGTAAGGCCGCGAGTGGCGATTTTTAAATCTGAATTTAATGCGCACGGGGCGACAACAATACAAGCGACGGTCTGGAGAATATTTTCGTCAAGGGGACTGCATAGAGGAGGTCCCATTCCATCCCATTGAAGGCTGACTTTGTTGCCACTTCGGTCGGATTTTAATCGGTATTCAAAAATGTCCGCGGCGCGGTGATGAGTGCAATGCGATCCGCTTTTTTCCAATATTTTGCACAATTTTGTTTGACATTGCTAGAAATAGCATTGTAAAGTTATTAATCTAATAGATCGCATCATCATGTAAATTTTGGTTCACACCCCTAATTATACTTAATTTCCCCGTTAAACTCGGATCACTTTGTCCATCAGCGACGCGAGCGGCGACTGTTGTAAACACCTTTAAATGCGGGGTGGATGGCAACACATTTAGTGCTGGTTTTATTATGTCTAATTAGCGTTAACCGGAACATGATACTGTCGTAACCTTAACTTAAACTTATTTGAAAGTTAAAATATTGAAAAGTAGTTTAGGATAACGGTTAGTTAAACAGGTGACCTCAAGTGGAAGGAATAGTTAATTCTGATTTTTATCCTCCGAAAAAACTAAACTGGACATTATGAAACCGGCCCTTAGAGGCCGACTTGAGCATCCTTTTTTTTAATATTCGTGATCAAGGGGGGGCCTGCTTAGAGGAGGCCCAATTTCATCCCAAATAAGGTTAATTTCGACTGCCACTTCGGTCGCATTTTAATCGGTTTTCAAAAGTGTCCGCGGCGCGGTAGTGGGTGCAATGCGATCCACTTTTTTTTCCAATATTTTGCAATCTAATGTTTGTTATTGCGAGGAATTGCATTGAAAAGTTATGAATCTGATAGATCACATCATCATGTATTTAAATTTCGGTTAATCCCCTTAATTACACTTTATTTCCCCGTGAAACTAGGATCAATTCGTCCGTCAGCGACACGAGTGGCGACTTCTGTAAACCCATTTAAATGCGCGGTGGTTGACAACACATTTTGAGGCCGACTTGAGGATCATCTTCTGTAATATTCATGTGTGAATGCATGAACGATTTTGGTGGACCGGAGCGGAAAGTGCACGAATGCACTGATCAAGTTAGAGATACTTGAGGATCTCTAATTTGATCACTGCATTCGTGCAACTTGAGGATCCTCTTTCGTAATATTCGTGTTCGTGATTTTCGTGCTCCAGTCAGTTCTCCCGAGATAACAGAATGGCAACGCTGCTCGGCGCTAACTTGCCGTGTTTCCGTCCTTATGCCAGAATATTTTCCCTGCTGTTCTCTCCATCTAAGGCGGACCTTAAACTACCCTCGCCCCCTCCTCTTCCCATCGTCCGTCCTCTCCATTCATCCCACCTTTCTCAGTTAGCCAGCACTCTTCCCACCCATTCACGTCTGCCTCGAAGTTCGGCCTCCGTCCTCCTGTGAGCAGGAATGAACCTCTCTCCCGCCCCCATGTGCCTCTCACCTCATCCCCCACGCTTACCCAGGTTGTGTGTGTGTATATACATTTTTTTCGCCCTTTCCCCTCCTCTCTTTCACTTGCTTTTTCTCTCAGGGCTGACTGTCGTTTGACGGTAGCCGGCCGCCTTTGAAAAAGATGACGAACCATTTTGCTAGTCATCGCCGCCGTTATTCATCCCGCGTTGAGAATTCCTTTTTTTATTGCGAAATTTATATTATCATCATGTTGCTGTTTTTTTTGCCCTTGATCCCTCTTTTCCTCGCGGCAAGTGAACCGGCCTATCGCAATCAAATTGCTTCCTCCCCACCACCCTCTTCTCTATTCCTTCGCTTCCCTTAAACGTTTTATTCTCTCTTCTTCGCGTCGTCATCTTCTCCCGTCCTTCGAGTTGTCCGTCTCTCTTGTCCTTCTCTCTCGTCTTTTCTCGCCAACTTGCAAAATCTGGTGGAGGGCCTCATCAAGGTTTTACGATCCTCTTCCGGCTACACACGTGGTCCCTTCACTTTTGCAAAGTCCATCCATTGGGAATGCTTTCCTGCTTCGCTTCACGTTCAAAGTTCAAAGGTATTTAACCAAGAGGTTTGGTTATACTGGAGGAAACAGGTGAGGACGATGTCGTCCAAGTGCCCCCCACCCCACATACCCCTAGTTATACCACTGACATAAAGTAGAAGAGAGACTATTTATTCATTCATCTATTTATTAATATCAGTGAAGTAGGAGAAATACTATTTTTATCCATTTAAATATTTATTTATGAAATGGTTATTCTCTGTTATTATATCAGCGTAGTTTATATTTGGCATGTTGATATTTCAAAGTTTATTTTACCGTGGTGGCCTGACGGTGGTTTTACGGGTTTCCCGCCGACCTTAGGGTTAATGCCGGGCCAATACCACTCCTGTCCCAGTGTATATCCCCTGTAGTGCTGAATAGGCGCAAGCCTAAAAAGCTCAACGAAATATATATTATTGTTATTTTGTTATCCTGTTAAATTTTTATATATTATCAATTGTTGAATCTCGTGGAATAAACTATTGTTGAACCTGAATATACTGGAGGCGCTGTTTCTGAGTTTTTAGTGTGGTCAAAGTTCGGCCATCTTAGTTTGACAATTTTCGGACTTTAGTCTCCTACTGATATTTTGCGATGGCTAAGTTTTGATATTAAAATGCATTACAATTAGTGGAAAATGCTACCATAATCATTGGTATGTAGCTGTTGATTGTCATCGGAGTTTTGCCATCATTCGCGATACTTTATTTATTTATTTTATATTTTATTTTATTCTCAAACCACCGGATACAACTCTTATTGGCCATTTTACTCCGGGGTGTTCAACATATGTAACAAGTAAACTTACACAAACAACCATGCCCTGGACCGGGGAAACCTACGCTGGCGGGACTCGAACCCGCGACCTCTTCTTTGGCAGGCGAAGACGTTACCCCGCCTTATATCAATGAATAAACTCCATGCCCTGTTAGCCACTTTACTGATGGGGATACCCTTGAAAACATACATTTGTAGTGTAATTGATGGATTTCCATTGCCCTTAATATATTTAATACCATTATAAGTGTAGGGAAATGACTAATTAACACTGTTAAAATTTTATTTTATGCTAAGCTGGTTGAAGAACGTAACCGTGGTCAATAATAATAATATATCCCTGGGAAAAGTTGTTTGAGAAATAACTTTGCTGAACCCACCTATAAAATAATAAAAAAAGGTTTTTAGTGTGGTGGGTTCCATGGTTTATTTTAATGTATTTACGAGTTATGACAAAAAATTTCACCCCATAGTAAGCATTGACCCTAATGGGATTTTCAATGTTTTGGACAAAGTAGGCGTGGCTAACCCTACCCAAGTATCCCCACTTCTGCCACACTTCGCTCCACGCTCGGAACCAGTGGTGACCCCTCAAGTATAGTTCAACCTCTGTCCTTCAACCTCCTTGTATGTATTTAACCCTGCGTATTGCGCAATCTGGGATTCTCAACATCGGGACACGGTGAACCTGACCGGCATATGACGGAAAAATTCCTAAAACGCCGTAATAAGTTAAACCAAAATTTACCAATCATCTGCTCAATGTAGAAAACAAGGGAAAAATATTTTTCCTGGGTATTTATTCATGTACAAAAACAAAGCAATTCAAAATATAAAAATGGTCCAGAAAAACTGATGTCTGTGCCGGTCAGATCGGCCGGGCCCAACGCAGGGTTGACGTAAAAACGGGTCGGTATCGTGGCTAGAGTTATTTCTTTCTACTCGTGGGACCGGCTTCAAATCCCGGCGGTGGAGGAGAATTTCAGAGACCGCCAGATCCATGGTCGAGTACATAGTGCGTAGGGAACATCAAGACATGATGTCATTAGTTGCCCGATGTGATTAATATATGCAAATCTCTTACTTTTCCTATCGATTTGGTTCTAAGGCCTTCCATCTTAAACTCAGCTTTGAAAAAATAAGCGCTGCCTTAATAAGTTGATCCCTGGTTGGGTGCTCCAAGGTTGGCACTTAATAGTTCAGAACTCCGTCCATCGGATGGCAAGTTGATCAGTGGTCCTCATGACGTCTTAAGTAATTAAGTGCAGGCTAATGCTGACGCCGGGTTCCTCTCCAGCCTTACTTCCCTACCTCACCCCCCTATGGCGCAAATGACCTTAGCTGTCGGTCGTCTCCTCCCAACACCATACCACCAGCGTATTAAAGTAATTTTGTATGAGATTCCTTTACAAGGAACGGCGGAGACTTGTTTAAAGTACAACTATTCTAAGATTAGTGTACTGCGGCTATCCATTACTCCCTTTCGCAAGCTGTTTACTTCTGTTCTCCTTCATTGTGCCCTTCCAAAAATTCGGGTATTTTCCTTTTTGATAATGATTTTACCAAAAAATAACTAGCAAATTGATCGGTGGATCAATTTGGAAGGCACATCATATATCGGTAGTGTTATTGGTGTGGAAGAGAGAGGAAACTTAAATATCTCTACAACTTGTGGCAGTTAACAATAAAACCTATGAAATAGATACATAGCTATTAATTGGTCATTGGGCGTTAGCCGGCTACAAAATCTTTCCTATGATGTACAATAAGACATCGATCTCACCCCTCAACGGTCAAATTGTTAATCTGACTCTATCGTCGATTTTGTATCAGTGAGGGATGTAAAGTGATGAGAAGAATGAGGGCGCGAGTGTAGTAAATCGTCGTGGTTCAGGGAGATATTGATGCATTACCATGAAACTTGCTTGATTCCCTTCTTCCGTTTCTCTCTCCTCCCGCTGCCCTTGGTCGGAGCACAGTTCCTTCTCTTTTTAAGATGCGTGGGAGCTGTGAGATGGGGTGGAGTATATTTGAAAACATTGCGTGTAAAGAGATGGGAGCTTTGAGATTGGCGGTCCGTATTTGGAGGCAGCGGACGCGGTATGCATGGCGTTTCATGTCTTTTACATTCGAATGCGTATAGGAGCCACACCCTTAAAGGCATTCGCGAAGCGTTATCTTCCTCGGGGGAGTATTTTCAGCCGGAGAAACTGACCCCGTTCAAGGCTCGCTCCCGCATCGGTCTAGTATCTCAATTAATAGAAGGTAACTGTCCAGAAAAGTCTCTTAGAAGGAGAAGTTACTGAGCGGAATTGTTGAATTTTAATTAGATTACGCGTGGAAAAATTCCTAACATTTTATGACTGCAAAGTGTTAGGTTTTGCTCCAAAATCAATATTATTACTATCGTCGCACGTAAATTATGGTTTCATCGTCATTTTTAGAAATCTTGACTCTGATGTAAATAGTCTTCTAATTTGCGATGGGCCTTGTGGGAAATCGCTCATAGGTTTATTTTTTAAATTTAATCAAGGATAGCCATCAATCGTGTAATTCTAAATAGGTGTGTCATGAATTTTCTTTATAAAGCTTGGCATCCCTACATACTCCTTTTTTCAGTCTTCCTTTCGTGTATAATTGATAAAGGATGACCCCAGCCGTACTTGGGTGTGCTTGTGTGCATATCATATCATACTGTGAACATCGTCAAATCCAAAACGATATTGTGCATGGCGAATACTTTTTCGTTAGGAAAAAAATTGATGAATATAGGTTTTTAAATGAAGATCAATCCTATTTTTTTAAATTTTCCTATCAGTTTTCCTGTAATCTTACTCACCCATAATAACATACAGGGTGTGTTAATTAAGTTTCAAGACTGATTTTTTATCGCGCACCAGAGCGCTTCCAGACCGGTCACGTGGCCCTGGCTGGGTGGAGGGGGGTCTCAGGTAAGCGACCAATCAACGCCAGTTGCCGGCAATATGCTGGAGTGAAAGCATCACGTGCGAAGTCGGAGTGTGTTTGTTGATCACGTCGAAACATCGCGAGAGTGAAAATGCAGCGTTTGAAGGAGCAGCGTTATTCCATAAAATTCTGTGTCAAACTAGGCAAGAACGGCGTGGAAACGCTTCAGTTGCTTCAGCAGGCCTACAAAGAAGGAGCAATGTCACGTGCGATGGTTTTCATGTGGCATAAGCGGTTTAAAGATGGCCGCGAAGACGTCGAAGATGATGATCGTGCTGGAAGGCCTGCAACGTCGCGGAACGAAGAAAATCTGGCCAAATTGCGGGAAGTTTTGAACAGTGACCGATGCTTGAGCATTAGACTCATCGCGGATAGAATGAATTTGAACTACAGTACCGTGTTTCAAATGGTTATTGAAGATTTGAGAAGATTTGAGTCCGCCCGGAGAAGAAAGACGAGTGGGTGCTGCACCACGACAACGCTCCCGTGCACACGAGTCTCGCCGTCACCCAGATTTTTGCCAGAAACAAGGTGGCAACGCTTCCGCAGCCACACTTTAGCCTGGACTTCGCCCCCAGTGACTTCTTTTTGTTCTCCCGTATGAAGAAGAACTTGAAAGGGAAGCGGTTCGGCACAGTCGCAGCGGTTCAAACGGCTTCGACGCAGATTTTGAACACCATTCCAGTAGAGGAGTTTCAGGAAGCCTTCCGATATTGTAAAACTCGCTGGCAGCGGTGTGTCGACTCAGAAGGAAACTATTTCGAAGATTTTTAGTCCGCCATTTATAAATGTTTAATAAATTTCTTTTCATGAGACCAGTCTTGAAACTTAATTAACACACCCTGTAGTCTTACGCCCAATACCATCATACATGCCGTATGGCTTATCGACCCGTCGCAAGATGGAAGCGATCGGCTCGAATTGGATGTTAAGCGAGATTAGGATCAATCGAAATCTCCGATTCCGACGACCGGTTTCAAGCTGCGAGCGAGGAAATCTTCCAGATGGACGATCATTATCGTTGCTTTGGTGTTGTTTCGTTCTTTTTCATCCCATTCACATGGAGGTGTTCCACTCGATCAGGCGATTCGACTCGTCGAAGGCTAGAATGTGCTCGGGATACAAGTTCTGCCTCCCCACAAAATGGGAAGAAACAAAAACAAAACATTTATTGGAGGAAGAAAAGGGCAAGTATATGTGGAAGCGGGGCGTAGCGTCAAAGAGGTTGAAGGACTCCTTTATGGCCAAAAATTATCATCTATAAAAAGAAGGGAGGGAGAATGAATAGCATTTATACATGCTCAAGGGTTTAGGGGGTTATATATTTTTTTCGAAATGCCTTCAACACCAACTCTCCGTTAGATATTTTGATGCATTCTGATTGCGGGTTAGTAGAGAAAAGAGGAGGAGACCTCGTCACTACCAGAAATTTCTTCAGGATTCTCAAAAACATATCAGGTTGTTCTTTTTTTACCGAGTAAACGCAGCATTCATCATCCTAGCATAATAAATTCATATTTTTTCAATTATGGTGAAATCACACTTTAACGGTGTATGTGCCAACGAGGTTTATTAATTTTAGACCCTCTCAAGGCAAGTTTTTTTTTTTTACCAATTGCATTTGATTTTGCCCAACTCCGGAATATTTTCTAGTCATGTTCCTTTCTTGTTGTATTTGATCCATTTCCATATCGTTAATCCATAATTTTGGTTTTGTGCTTGATAAATATAATGTTCTTAAACTTGAGTCGTAAATGAGAAATAATTCTGCCCCTTAAGTGGAATTGAATTATTCTGTCAACATTTGTTTACCTGTGGCATCTTAATCATCCGTGAATTGGAAATCTAACATGATTCATTTGCCAAAAAAATTACTCTGGTGTGTTAGAGCCTTGAGTAATATTTCTACGGAAGAATAAATTTTTTACTTAGTAATATCTAGTTTCGACATTGGTGAATTGCCTCAATCCATTGCCATCGGGTCATCTTCCTCCAATTTTTCAGTGAAATTCAAGGCATACATGAACGTAATCGCGAATGTCAAGGAGCTTAATTTTGCGAGTGGATGAATGATACGTATGTTACGAAAGAATAGAAGATGGAAATGGAGTTGTCATTTCTGTTTCTGTGACAACCGTCCCCGAATAATGGCGTATAATCGCCGCATTCCCCCGCATTCGAAGTTGGATCCGTTTTAAGGTTATATTGCCCTTTGATTCTCCCTTCCCCAAATTAAATTGCTCCATCCTAAAAACATTTTGTTGAGGCCGATTGGGCGTGATTACCTGCGGCTTATATACTTCCTCGTTCTCACGATTAAATCCACTATCAGCACGCAAGAGTCCCACAGGTGGCTCCCGCGTGCGGTCAAGAACGGATGTAATATTTGCTAGCTGTCTTTCGCAATAGAATCATCGAAGAGCGTTAGTTTTTTTAGTCGTCGCCGTTTGTTTTTTGTTTTGCCGTCACGAGGTGTGAAAGGTCAATTTACTTTATCTCATTAGTTCAACTGAGATTCAGGCATGATATAGTGGAAGTTCGACAAGTTGAAATAAAAGGTAGTTGAACTTTTCTTCAATTATTTAATGCGTATGACGCGTTTCGGCTCACAGAGCTATCATCCGTTAATGTATTTTTAATTTCAATTACTTTCACTCTTTATTTCAACGAAAAAACTGTGGAAGATTTAGAAGGCGTTTTGATTTATCTAATCGGCGCGGCGGTGTTCTCAGATCTCTTAAATGAATTCGTCAATAAATCCAGAATACTTTCCATCCTATCAATCAATGCCAAGCGTTTAAAATCTGTTGTGATAATGCCGATAGATTGAAGTTGGAGAATCTCGAAAAGAGCTCTTAGCCTGAAAATTTGTCCTTATCGGCACCTTTCAGACCTCATCCTCAATGACCGGAAATCACTCTAACTCCAAATTAAATGGAGAGTGTAATTATTTTTTATGAAGAATTTTACTCCATACATTATGCATAGAGAGTATAATTTTTCTCTACAAAGTACAACTTTGAGAGACACATCTTTGCTCAAGGAGTGTTGGACGTGATAGTGGTGGTAAAGAAAAAATATTTCTCAGAGGAAAATATCCGAAGATTTACCTGTGCGATATGCATGAGTGCGCGATATACTTGGGAGTATAGGGTGGTCGACTTAACAATCAATATTCTCTCTCCTTCTTTCACTCCCCCACTCCCCTTTTACTCTTTAGATCTTCTCGTGAACTCTGTAAGATGGACCCGTGATGCTGGTGGGCGTGAGGAGTGAAGCTGGCGATTACGGACATTTGTTTTTTGACGCTGAGGTAATTCGTGGTTTTCTCCCACGGCATCCACTTAAAAAGGATAGTTTGGGTGGGTGGCGGACGATTCTGTGAGTTGGAGGTTAAGGGAATGAGAAGAGGAGGAGAAGCGGCTTATGGGGAGGGAGAAATGTTTGAACTCTTGGAAGTGATCCTTTGAGGTGTGAGACGAGCGCATTTTATTCTTCATCTCCCGCTTCCTTGCCTCGCACCTACCTCGAAAATAAGCGTTTTATAAATCTTCTCTTCTCTCAGTTGTAATAATTTGTCAATATATTGGTGCCATATCTATGCGTAACTCTAGCCATGATCGCAAAAAGAGGGTAAATACAAACGCATCTCTGTATACAACTGAAATTACACAAAAAATTATAAGTTTGCAGTATGAAGTTTCTCTTCGAGTAAAGTGAGTGAAGAATGATTAAAAAAGATCCGTGCCAAATGTGGATATATTCACATTTATAAATGCATATATGTATATTCACAGTGACGTATGCATTGGAAGTGAACCCTGGATGTGAGAAGAACGCTTTTTCTTCTTCACCTTTCGCTTCGTTAGATCGCACCTGCCTCTAAAGTACCGAAGTGTTTTATAAATGTTTGCTTATTTCGATTGCGTCACTTTTCCAAGATTTTGATGACAGATCTATGCGTATTTCTTGCCGATATCATAAAAAGGGGGTTATTAATAGGATGCAGGGAGCGATGTCCAATGTATTGTCGTCAAGGCCATAATGAGTTATATTTACTACAAGGCCATATTTACTACAAACAAAGCCCTACGCGTAGCAACAGTGTAAAAATGACCATGTATGTGCAATTATAACCTCCATAAACCATAAAATAACGAATTTAGAATAACATTAACTCACGTAACAAATAATTAGGTTGGAGTATACAGTTACTCTTCGGGTAAAGTGAGTGAAGAATGTTTAAAATATATCGGCGGCAAATATGCATATATTCATGTTTATAAATGCGTAGATATTCACAGTGATGCATGCACGTGGGCAATCATTTGTTACGGCAATCTTCAGAGAGAAGAACAAGAAAGTAAGGTAAGAATATAGCAAATGCTTTCAATGCGATATATGGTGGAAGTGATGAAGAATTTCAAGCAGAAGAATAATGTAAATGTTAAAGGATTATATCATTATGGCATTGGGTGAAGAACTTCTTCGGGTCGCTTACTGTTGACCATGGCGAATAAATATTTTTTAGCAATACATCCTACGGTATGATGTGCATGGCATTACAATAAGTATTAATTGAAGTGCTATTATACATATAATAATTGCTAACTTATATCTTTCCTTCCTTTGCAGGTGAGTTATTCCAAACTCTGGCTCCCCTTTGGAATCCAAAATTGCGGATACGTGAGTGCTTTTTTTCCGTTTTCCCTCATTATTGCATTAAATATCTCCTTTTGATATTGGGTTATGTGTATCCAATGTCACAAAAACTGCCAATGGTTCTGTTGAACGATGTTAACTTTTTCGTCGGCGTGGTATTTTCCTATAGGATCGCAGATAACATCTCTTTTGAACCTTTCTCATCAGAGGTTTACAATAGATTAAATGGGTAAAATTCACACCCTTGTTATATAGTTATAAACACGATAAACTATAAGAAAATTGACGTTAAATGGAATATGGACAGAATAGTAATGAAGGTAGGACGCCGTATGTATGTACAACCATTTTGACGCCGATAGTGGTGAGTAGATAATGATCACTCCCGCGCCGTGTGTGTTCGTGAGTTCGTTGGCGCAGGTGCTTGAGTGGTGTCGGTGGACGGGGGAGGAGATTGGGAAGGGGCAGCATATCGTGGAGGATGGGAATCTGAGAGGTGGATCTGTCCATCCATCCAAGTGTGTGCGTTCTCCGGGAGACGAGAGAGAAAGGGCGTGAGGTGGGGAAGGGTTGATCGGGTAGAGAGCTATTTTCACGCCAAGGTTAAGTCCAAGGTCGTAACACGTACCCCAACCCATCTACCCATAATGTTATTGACTTTTAGGGCGAGTATAACTTTTTACCCCCCAGATTATCGGTCCGGTTCTCGTGTCTCTATGTTTATTTATCATTCTATCCTACCTTGTTTCTGTGTTGTCTCCGCCTCCCGAGATGACTGAAATTATTCCCAGCTGCCCCAGGTCAGTAAGATATTCTCCTTAAATTGAAATGTCCCAGTCGTGGCGATTATCGTTAGGTTCGTTTGGTTGTGATAGGTTTTCTCTTCGCCTTGCTGTGCATTCCATAAAAATTACGTAGCTAGTGGCATTACGGTACTCGTTATAAATAACAATTGAGTGTTTTTTTTCGTTATAGAGCGCTCTTGAGGTTTCCTTAAAAATATAAAATCCTTTTACCTCGTTAAATTTTCTGTCTACCGAATCTTTTCGGCGCTTACTCTTATTGGAATCGTTGTTGACGGAAGCGGGTTAGCTGCAATTTTTTATTTTATGATTAGTGTGTTCTATTTATACTCCGTTTTTATGTTTGTTATTGAAGCGATTTTTTCATAAATGGCGTGAATAATGGAAGTTTAGAAATGCTCTGCAAGAAAATTTATACCGTTGTCATCTGAGACTAAATTTTTCGATTAAATTTACATGTAAATTTATTCTGAATTTTGGAATAGGCCATAAAATGGCACCTCTTAAAATAGCGGTCTTCCTTCGCTTCAGTGCGTGCGAAAAGGTTCATACATATTTTTATCGTGGGACCACTTCTTAGTGGGGCGAAACTTCACGTCCTACTTAAGTTTCCCTTCGTAAGGGTGTGTACGTTAAACTTTAGGGTAGACTTTATTACCGTTTAAACTTCGCACCTAGGATAATTGATGACGAGGAACCTGAATAATCGGCTCTCTGAATCTCTCTTGTCTATATTGCAGAAGAATTGGTACTTTCGTTTTTAATTCAGATGGATATTTTGAGGATACCATAGGCGCTAGAAGACGGTCCGAGTATATTAGGAGAGTGATAATCGAGTTAGGAGATCAGCCTTTTTTGATATTTTCCCTTTCATTCATCCAACCTGAAGGTTAGTTAGGATAGGTGTGGGTAGAGCCTACCCCAGACTTTGTTAGAGTCGTGTGAATGTCACACATTCAGAGTAAGAGAGCCAGTTTCTCCCCTGGACCAACACGCACTTAAGAGATTTTGGTTGGAGGTAAATGTCACACGTGGTCGGAGGTGTCCGAAGATAATGACGTAATTTTTTATCTTTGCTGGCGTACCTTTTGCTATTGTATTTATTTAATTCATTAGCTATTGATTTGATGTCAATTCTGGTGCAAAGAAATGAACTCTTTCTGTGCAATCGATAGTTCTTTTCCGACATCTATTTTTGTCCTTCGACGTTTAGTTGTATCATTTCTTTCGATCAATTTTTTTCGTAAATAATCGCATTAATTTTCTCTGAATTGTGTGGGACCATTTTGGTTTTAAATACGTCTGTTGGAATCGATAAAGAAATTGAAACTGGTGAGACGCCGATCCTTATGCAATGAATTGTATTCCCGGATGTGTCTCACAGCGCCCCAGGGGAAGAAGTAATCGGCCTGCCTCATCCCCAAAGCGGGTTGCCCGGACGATTCCTCTCCTCGTACACGATCCAAGTCTACGACGAAACCTGTCCGTGGATATTTTTATCTACCCTTAGGGTACAGTGGTGACGTTCACATTATTTATAGGAAGTAAATATTATGTAGCTCTCCGTCTCCAAATGCCCAAGGCAGGCTCTTGTTCGCGTTCATCTTCAGACGTCTACATCTACGTAGTGACCTGTTACGCTCCTCACAGGCATTTTTTTCGGTGAATATTCTCTCATGGATCGTGTTACTGCTTTGGTATTAAATACTCACTTGTTAAAAAATTATCCAATTTTATTTAAGAAGCCAGTATATCATGTTGTATTAGTTTTTATGTGCAGAATGTGTAGTAAGGCAGGCATTCCACGAAATATTTCCTTTTGAGTTCATAATTATGTTTTCAACGATAGGGCCGGACAGATTCGGCCTTTAATAGAGTAAGAGGTGTAAACTGAAAATAGGATAGCGAAAATTAAGGCAGTGACGGAGAAAACGACCGTGTGATTCAGAAAATGATCGCTGAACGCCATCGTCTTCACGGCCTCTGTAAACTGTCGCGGGAGCGAGGCCTCTTTAAGGTTATCTTCCTTTGTCGGCATTTCTCTCTCGATTCTATACTCCAGTTCATATTTGTCCTTTATGTTCCATACTTGAGTCTTGAGGGATTTTAATTCCTGTTCTTGTGTCTAAAGAATGCGCATCACCCCCTTCTTTTTTCCTGGCGCATTGCTTGCTTAAATTGTAGGCTGCATACTCATAAAATTTTCTGGGCGTCTAAATGGAATGGTTATTTATGTTATCAACCCACATGAATGCGTCTCTAGTAGTTTGGAAGTTTTACCTTAGTGGAGAAGGTGAATTGGACGGAGAGGAGGAGGAACGATGAAGTGCTGGACATGGTGGCTGAGAAGAGGCAGCTTTTATATGAGATACGGAGGAGACAGAAGGTATGGATAGAGCGAGTACTTACTGGGGAGGGGATGTTGAAAATAGATTTAGAGGGTAGAATGTTAGGTAAACGAGGGAGAGGAAGGAAAAGAAAAGGATTTTTAGATAGAATGAAAGGGAGTAGATCGTATTGTGAATTGAAGAGGGAACTGGTTGATGGGGAGTGAGGATCCCAGAATTCTTCTCAAGTACTCAATGGAAACCTACCTTAATCGGCAGAATACTTTTATAATAATTATACTTGAATATACAGTTTTCGTACTTCTTTTGGACATATTACCATTTAAGTTGGTGAGGGGGGGATAGGCAGTCTATTCTTGCTCACCCCACAACTCCGCCCATACTCTATACCTTAAAGATTGAAAGTTAATACCCTTAGTTTAATCAAATAATTCGCCTGTACAAAATACGAACAGTGTAACGGGTGTATGCTTCCTGGTGCATAAGACTCTGAAACCTCTGTTATGGAGCGCTACAGCGCCGCTTATAGTCATGGCTGTGACCGGCGTTTTAAGGCGTGAATGAGTGTATAAAAAAAATGCCGTGGCGAATATTGAAGGCCAGCCCGAAGCCACTTCGTCCTCGTTCTCCCACCCACGCTAGGAGTGGTGGGCCCCATTGTTACTTTCGGGAGGTCCTTTCCGGACTCCGGGGGTCCAAATAGGGTCCGTCGATTCTCGCGCCGCTGACCGAGAGGCCCTCCGACCGACTGGCCTTGCCGCTCCATGTGTTTGTCTACGGTCCGGCTTGCACCTGCGCTCCCGAATTCTTCTTGCCTCATCTGGGGATTGTGGGAAGTTTCCTTTCTCACACAACACCGGACCACCACTTTCCGAGAAAGCGCATCCATTGAATCTTCTTCCCTGGAGGACGTTGTGGATGTAATGGGCGTTTTCCTACTTAAAGCACACCTCTAACTTCAGAATCCATTGAGCATTGCGTTTCATATTTACACGGTAGTCACATGACCCGCGTTATTATCATTTAATAAAAAAATAAATGGCAAATTTTCCACTAATTTATTTTATAATGTACGACACGTTTCAACCGTCAGGATATTTTCAAGTACAATGCATATGATATCTGTATATGAGGGGTTAGAAGACACGGAGTACAAGTAATTTTTTTCTCAACAGAGTTAGGTTAAGTTAAGTTTTAGAAGAAATACACAGAAATTGGTTGCCAAGGGATACGAGTGAGTCTCTGTTCTGTGCTGGAGTCGAGTGGAAAATCAAATGCACTACATCAAATATCTAATTCATTTCGTTTGCTTTCTATACCTAATTTCTGTACCTAACTGTGTATAGAAAAAAGAAATCACTTGTACCCCTTGACTTCCAATTCACTCATATATATTCTACAATATCAAGTACAAAATGCTCGAAAATGACCTGACGGTCGAAACGCGTCGTACATAAATAAGTAAATTACTGGAAAAATTGCCGTCTATTTTATTTCATTAAAGCAGGATGTCATTCCACTACATACCGCCTGACTCAGTTTTCTTAACGTGTTATTCTCGTAATGTAAGAGTATTTTTTTATTTGTATTTTTTGCGACCGCAACGGTAGTAACTTTGTTTTTTAATCATTATCGATTCTCCATTTCTCGGGTTACTCCGAGTCCAGATTGCCGCAAATAATAACTCTCGCCTGTGGTTCTCGTAGCGTCTTCAGTTCGAAGGTGTACTCTGAGTTTTTATCGGTCATTAATATATCTTCTCTTCTTTACCACCCTATTTTCAATCTGTTCGCAAATTTGTCTCGCCTCTCTGAGTATGCCCTTCTCTGATTGGCGGAGGGGATACCCAACTTTTATTATTATTTACTGTAGTTTCTAACTATGAGAAGTGCTGCGCCCTTTAAACTTGGGAATTCGTGGGTAAAATAAATAATGTTCTGCGAAATATAATATCACCACACCCTTTTTTTCGATCGAAATGTGATTGGATTTTTACTATAGTCCAGTGTAATATACGTGAATTATATTTAAGCTCTGTTCACAATCCTTATCTGGCGAAGCTCGTTTTTAAATTTATTACCATGGATTAAGTTAAAAAATCTATAAAATTGCTAATGAATTCCTTTGAAAACTAAGTTCTTATGCTCTAAATTCAGTGGTACTTTACTTCTACTATTTTAATTAAAAATGCAGTTTTTCTCCTACTCCGGGCATGTTGTATTTTTTAATGTCGTCACTCTGTAATAATGATCTCGTTGGGACAATATTTGATAGATAGAGGAAAAAACTTCATCAAAGACGAGATATATTTTCAAACACTCCCAATGGAATATTTTTGTTTCGTTGTGTCGTAAACCAGCAGCGTTAATTTTTGATCGTTTTTCAATGCAGAAGGAATATTGAATCAATGTCCGATGTCGGGATTTTCAAGTGTTCCATAGTGATCATAACTCTACTTCATGAGAGCGTTTTCGTGGCTTCTTTCATCCTTTTCGGGTGTAGTATCTACTCGGATGAAGATGCACGGTTTCGAATCCGTTTCTTTATCGGCGTCCGAAGGCCACTCACTACCTTGCGGCAGCGTTCATTCCCTTCTGTGTGCCACCTGTGACCATCCCGGCTCGTCCGCCCGAAGGAAATTTCCTTTTTCAGAACTGCTCGTCCGGAAAGAACAACTCCGTTTCCTTTTCGAGCGTTCTCTCCTCGTCCTGTTGTATCCTCGTACGATATTTCCCCTTTTTCGGTTAGACCCTCCTAGAAGACAGTGATTACTATTAACCCTATTATAGTGTGCACTGCGCATGCGCAATCCGAGAGCAACTAGCTGAAAACCATGACATATAAATGGGCTCTTTGGGCGAAAATATGTGCAGCTTGAAGCAGTGGCGGGGTAGGCCTAATTTATGGAGATTATCTTATGCATGCATTGTGGGGATGGGAGAGAAGTTTACTTATTCATGAACACCATGCAATTCTTACTTATAGTGACTAGTGTTGATCCATTGTCTTGAGGTATAGGTCTTGAAGAATTTAAATCTCAATTTTTGCTTACGGGCTCAAGAAGTAACCAACCAGCAGTAGTGGGGGTCTGGGAGGTTAAAGAAATTTTGAGAATTTCAGGGCTTGTAACAATACTTTAATAAATAAAATAAAATAAATTGTCTTAATGTTAAATTGCGTTAAGGAGCATATCTGCTTGCGGGTATGATAGGAGGTATCACGAATACTTTCAATTCAATTTTTCAATCTGCGTATCGATGTTACCTCACCGAAGCGAATGTCAATGCTTAACTTCCCACCACCCCACTTTGCCCACCAAAGAGTACGGCCTTGGGGACTTAGTTCTCTTTCAACGAATTTTAATGTGCTCAGTAAGATCGCCACTCGCGTCGCTGTTGGGCTGAGATATCCAAATTGCACCAGTAAATGAGCCGTAAATAATTTTCGGGCTTTCTACCGAAATTTAGTTTCTTGATGATTATGTGATCTATGAAATGCATAACTTTTCAACGGCATTACTGACGATTGAAAATATTGTATAGTATATTTTAATAGAATGGAGAAAGTGAAGTGGACGGAAAGAAGGAGCAACGACAGAGTGCTATACATGGTGGGTGAGAGGAGGCAGCTTGTTGATGTGAAAGGTAGGAGACGACAGGTATGGATGGAGCGAGTATTCAGCGGGGAGGGGATATTGAAAACAGTGTTAGAGCGTTGAGTGTTAGGAGTACGAGGGGTAGAATGTTAGGAGAACGAGGGAGAGGAAGGAAAAAAAGAGGATTTTTAGGTAGAATGAAAGGGAATACGTCTTATTGTGAATTGATGAGGGAAGTTCATGAAGGGAAGAGAGGCAATCGGCCTCTTTTCTGTTTTTTTTTCACTATTTTGGGTTATTCAGTAACTTTTTGAGCCTAAAGGCCGCTCTACACAATGAATGATCATGCGCATGATCATGCTGAATGATCTTGCGAATGAAATCATTCTCCGTGAATAACGGGAAAATTCGCGAATGAACCGTCATACGCATGATCATACAGTGAAAATTAGAACATGTTCTATTTTGCTCGCATGGTCATGTGAATGATCACGTAATCATTCACGTGACCATGCGAGACATCATCTGCACGATCATCCACCGCGTATAGCAGCAATAAGTAGTTCCTTTGAGAGGGATATGTCTCCGTGTGTGGAGTATTTCCTGCAACAGACGGTCGGCAATATCAACTCCGCACCCGAATCGGGCCCGTTCGCATGCTTTGGTGTCCGTTCCTCAGCCATTTCAGATTTTACGCCGGATCCCATATGAGGATGCTCCTATTCTTCCAGCCGTATCGTCCCATTAAACTCGCCGGACTGGTATCCACCGGGGAGAAACGTCAGGGATGACTCTATATAAGCGAGGCAATAAAAATTCCTCGCCGCCGCGCATTTTTACTGCCTCTACCGTTGCCACTGGTTTTCCGCTTTCTACGAGTCGCTAGCTACTTTGCATGCGACGTCTATTGACCGCCAACCCTCTTAGAAAGTCTTAGAAAGATGAACTTGCGGTATCAATGATGAATTCAAGGTGCACAAACGGGATGTGTTCTTAAGATGCGTTCGCAAGTTAAACCTGAGCCGTAAATTAAGTGAGAAGTGTAGTGCGGGAAACTTAGAAGGGGTCAACTATAATCAAGTCAACAACTCATGTTAAATCTAGGAAGATGTACGACGTCCGTTTGTTTTTGTTTGTTTTTTCATCCACACACTTATCTTGCCCTAAAATATATTACACGAACAACCTCCAGTCTTACATCATCAGACTTTTCGAAGTATATCCATCTTCTGTTCTTAAATTTTATGTAAAACTATTTTGTTGGAAAGCTATTTACGAATTTTCATTGCAAATTTGAAGAAATATATTTATTCGATGAAATATTTTACCACTCTTAGTAAAATCACTGTGAATTTGAATCACAGTTGAATTGGCTTACTAATAATTTTTTGTTTGCCGAAGTAACTTAATTACGCTAATTCTTGCCCCTTAGAAAATCTAATTGGTAAATCCCGCATCTGCAGATGCTAAACTTATATCGAGTTTTATATTGACTTTAAGAGTATTATTGTGATTATAAGATGATTTTGGTGAAGGATAAGGTGAATTCTTATTCGATTTCATTCATTCTTATCGTGCACACACAAATCAATACGACTTAAGCCGTCCTTAATTGACATTGAATCATTGTCATCGAGATTCATTATCATAATAAGTCAACAATCCTATTATTGTTTTGACTCAGCTCTCCATTCCGCTCTCCTATCCTTTTCATAGTGACGTATTAATTCTCTTTTACATCCTTAAAAGCCTGTCCCCAATAATAATGTAACGCCGTCGGGGCTGCCTCTTGCCCTTCTTCCACCTGGTCTTAAACGATAGTTTTCATCAGGCCACCATGCCCAACAATGTCGCCAACTTAGCTGTCCTGTTTTGTCCTTAAGATTTTTAGAAGATATCTTCTTTTTCCCACTCCTCTTGGCACTTCCTGATCACTCACACGGTCAATCCATGATATCCTCACCATTCCTCGGTAGCAACACATTTCTAATGCTTCTCTGACTGCTGTATACGTCCAAGCCTAGTTGCAGATTGAGAAACATGAGCCATGTGTAGCGTCTGATGAATTGTTTCCTTTATTCTATGCTTGTATTCTCAGCTGTAAGAAGGTTCTTCTTTTTGTAGAAAGCCCTCATCGCTGGTTATTCAGCTTTCTAGTTGACTTTATTATTTCAACTCGCTTTTATTTTCCTAGTTTAATTGTTGTCCTAATCTCCTGTCTTGTGGTGTTATCTGATATCTTAATTTTATTTTGATTAATTTTCAGTTAATGTCTGGTCATTGTCCTTTTAAAATTTAATAAAATGAAACATCCATCCATATAGGCCCGCCACAGTTGATCTTTTGTTCGTAAAGGAAGTTAGGATTCGAACCAGGCGAATCGAAATCTGTTTGGGAATTCGGCTAGTTTTATCTTAACGACGTTTGAGTAAACCGGTCGCACTTTCAAATGGTAGGCTGGCTGTACTCCTAATTTCCTAAACTTTTGGAGTCCTCTTTGCCTGCGCTGCAGTTTTTATAAACTGTTGCTATTATACGAGTCGGTCAAGGCTTTTTTATTTTGCAGTTCATGATATGTGGTGCGCAATTTTCGCTGTTCCTAGGTGAGGATTCATTAATCTAGTTTCATTCCAGCGAGAAAGTCGTCCGAACGCCATAAAGAAGAGCCACCCGAACCGGGGCACACACCGCTGTACCTTTTCGAGCGTTCTCATTCCTGTGGAAAACGCTAGGGAGATCTCTCACGGCTGCAAATTCCTAACAGCCTCTTCTGTTCCACTTGCTTAATTATTTAGTTCCCCACGCGTAAATATCCTTCGTTAATTAAGAGGAAACAGATCATATTTCTAACCACCTAGAATTTCCGCTCTCGCTTTACATGTGGTAATTATATTTTCAGTGGCTTATCTGGGTTACTTTTTCTCTTTTGGTCGCGATCAATCTCCGTTTCGTACCTTTTTTCTTAACCCTACCTTTTTCCGCTCCATATTAAAAAAAAAACGTGAATTTCACATTCCTAATGCCTGTGTTTTGCTTGTTAACCGTGGCATTCACAACTAGAATGCGTGCTCTGTGAAGAAGGCGTCTCGAATGATGTAGCCACTGTAAGGAATAGCTTGAATAAAGATAAAATGAGGTGTTGGTTGCTGTAAAAATGCAAGTGGTATTGTCTTCCCATTGTGGTTTTTAATGGGAAAATATAGAACGATATATAATACCTAGTCCAATGAGACGGGTTTGGTTATCGCAGTTGTTACCCATTCGTTAGAAAAATAATCCAATTGTTGTGTTTTCGTGGGTTCTTGTGCTTTTCTGAATTTTTTCTGCATGGTCTGCGAGCGTAACGTATTCGTATATGTTATATTACGAAAAATATATTGCGTGGGTATCTTAAAGGCCTTTTAAGCAGAAATATTTGGATGCTCTACCAATAGCATGAGAGTTCTCACCGAGTGTTACCATAAGCTGCTCCTTATGAAGACAGTAAACTAAGTAATGCAATGCGCTGTTTCCATAGACTTCCATTCATTTTAGAACGCACTGACGCACTTTAGCGACGGAAAAGCCTTGAAACGGCTTCAATGGTAACTCAATCTTACTAGCTTTGAATTAACAACGTAAATCATTATGAAATGGCAACATCTTTGCGATTCCTGTAACCAAAATACGGTTATGGTTATTAACTGCGGACAAATTTAAATGGTAGATAGCAATAAAAAATAGTCGCACATTACCCAAATTGACATGATTGTGATTTATTTTCCATCGATTGTAACTTTTAAATTAACCCATAAATTAACTTTAAAATTAGGCTAATATATTCAACTGGATGAATGCTGTGTTCGTCCATCTTTCCGGTTGTCTTCTTTTCCTCCGCGGTTCATTCATTATGAATTTTTCGAAGGAGCTCTTTGGGCCGGTCGGAACAGTCCGATGCGCTTCTCTGTTGTTTTCCCAATGTCGTCGGCGTGGGAGGATGAACCGCCGCTAATACAGTTACTGGGAAACGGAGCGGCCCGCTTCCTATTTTCGGCCGTATGTTAATGCGCGGCTCACTATGCCGCTGTCTTTTTGGAAGAAAAAAATATAAGTGGATGCTAGCGAGGAGATTCGTGTGAAGTGCGATACTTGATTTCCCCATTGGTGGAAGGATGTTGTCCCTTTGTGCCCGTTACGTATTTGGTTGCCATAGTGTAATAAATAACATCACTGTTTTCGTGAATTACCTCACTAAGGGAGGCATTGAAATGAGTTCATCAATTTCTGACTTCCGTGCGTGTTAACCAGCATTGCATTTCACATGGTGGCATAGTTTAATTCCATGAAAATACGCCGTTTGTTTGCATAAAAATATACGATACAATTAATTTTGACGGAATGAATATGCCTTTACGCATTCTTTTTTTGTTTTCGTAAATTATTATTTATTTTTAATCTTTTTGACAGAGCACCGCTGGATAGCATACTTGATGGTGTTATTTTTCTTTACTAATTTTGATTGGATTATCGGTAAAGACCATATTAGTTACGTGGTAGTATAGTTGACGAAGAATTCACGCTCATCAGCAGGCAGTCCGCTCTTTTCTATTCTTGCCGTACAGTTTCATGAAAAGTTGTAAGTTCAGTCGTGGCATTGTTTTCTGTTATTCTTTCAAATTATCTTCCACTCTTGCCGCTGTTGTTCATCCAATCCCATGCAATGGATACACCTCAGTGTTTTTTTCTCTCTTTTCCCTGGTGCTCTCGAGTATGTTGCTTTCACCTGTACCTGCATGCAACTCCGAGAGCCAAGGCTATCTAATACTTGTAATATTTAGCATTGCAGTTTTGCAGCATGATAAAAACAATCGGAGAGGGACAGGTGGAAGGGAAGAAGAGTAAAGGATGCCCCCATATGAGTTATATAGGACAAGTTACCAAGGATGTAAAAGGGAATAAATACGTCTCTATGAAATGATATCGGAATGGAGACCTGCGTAAAACGTATCTTAGAATTATTGACTTCTAATGGTGATGATGGTGTGCAGGGCACTAATAGCCGTGATTTTTTTGTGCTGAAAGTGGACTTACGTATTTCGCTCCTTATCATGGGATTTTATTGTAATTGAAAATGAAATGAGTTCTGTAATCTATCAGTAAATTTTAACATATTTAAAATATTTTTTGTATCCAAAACGTCATATTGCAATGCATCGGAAGGCATTCTCTCCATTACATCCTTGCAGGGAGATAGTTGCATTATTTCTTAGGTTTAATGACTCCGAAAAAAAATTATAGCGTGGAGGTTACTGCTATCAGCTATCAATTTTATGCTATATTTAAGTATCCCCTACAAAAAATCAGCTAATTGATTACTATTGTTTTATATCCATTTTTAATGCTGACGAACCTTGGCTTTGCGAGTCTAACACCGCTACAAGTTTTCACTATAACCTCATTCATTCAGATTTCCTCTCCGATCTCACTAATTTGGACGGCTTCGCTTGGATGAGCTACGGATTCTTGTGGTTTGAAGACTACAAAGTTTTCCATTGTACAGATGAAAACTTTCCGAAAGCTATTACATTTATGATGTGGCCTCTCTTTGACTGGGAATCGCGTATTTTTAATGACGATTTTGATTAGACATTACCTAAAATTATACTTATTGTTAGAGCCCTATGATGGTGGTTCAAAATCTCCCAATGCCTTCCCGTGACTTAATGGGGATACGTCCATTTTTTTAGGAATATTAAAATGCGTATTGCTACTTAGCAGGTTACTCAGTATATTTTATGAAATATTTTTACTCGAATAACAATAACGATTCGTAATTAATGGTGCGAGATTAGACGAAACTGCTTTTAGCACCATCCTACCACTCGTCAATTATACAACCGTGAATGTTTGAAGGAACATTTTACTCACAAAGAATGCCGATGAAATAAAGAGAACTTGACCAAGAATGTATTAATAAGACGCTAAATACGGCATAGGAAAAAGGATAACTACAAATCTGAATAAAAAATTGCGTCAATAATGTTTGCACATTAGATAGGATAAATAAAATATGAATAAAACGTTAAGTCAAATATGATTGCACATCAGAATTGTTTAGTTAAATTGTGTTGAAGCTTTTTTTTTACTTCTGAAAGTAAATCCTATCCGCTAAAGAGCATTATTGAAACACATACAAGACGAGGTTAAATAATCGAGTATGACATTTGTGATGCGTATGAGAGTGTAGTGGGACATGCAAGCATTTCGTTACGTATTTACCATAACATCGATGTTATATTCCGTGCTGCTCATATTTATGTTGTATTTTTAACTTTCATGCGTGCATTGGCGACGTTTTTCACTTCCAGAAGAGATAATAAATGAGGGGATACGTAGGCCAAAATCATGTCAGCCGTGGTGTAGGTGAATGGTATTCGTTGAAAGAAAATCGTGTAGGTACTGGTTAACGCAGTGATTTTGACTGAATTGCTTGGTTATCCCGATATTTGGGAATAGAACTTATTATTATGGCACATTCACCCCCGATTAAAAGCAAATTATTATTATTAAAGTATTCTACCGATTAAGGTAAGTTTGTGTGGAGTATTCTGACAGTATTTTCTCCCTTTATGGACTTCCCTCTTCAATTCATAATAAGGCGAACTCCCTTTCATTATATCTAAAAATCTAAATTATGTTTATTCCTCTCCCTCGTTTACCCAACATTCAACCCTCATACACTGTTTTCAACATCCCCTCCCCGCTAAGTATTCGCTCCATCTGTACCTCCTTTATCTGTCTCCTCCGTTTCTCATCTAGAAGCTGCCTCTCCTCACCCACCACGTCCAGGACTTAATCGTTTCTTTTCCTTTCCGTCCACTTCACTTTCTCCATACCCACATCTTGAAAACCTCCAGTCTTCTCTCGTCCTCCTTCCTAAGTGTCCACGTTTCCGAGCCGTAAGGCGTTACACTTGTAATAAGCCTAACCTTTTCTTTAAACTCCTTCATAAAGATTCTCTCATAAGCTCCTTCCTGTTCATGTACGCCTCACTTTGCTAACGCAATTCTCATCCTGATCGTTGTTTCCGTTTTCCGTAGTAGCATATACAGTTATAATTCTCAAACATTCAATCTACCGTGCCTCGTTGTTTCGTCATCGTGTATTTCTATGAGGTCGTTTCCTTTTTCCTGGATGGGCGTGATGCCTCCGATCAGTTTTTTTCCCGTAGTTCATTAAATTTATGCGTCAATAAGACCTGATTTGCATGATTGTGGGGCTTTGAGAGGGAGTGATTTCCTCTTTTCTGTCTTCTGTTACGACTCGCAACCACTGGCCACGGTCCACTGACTTCGCGACGCGTGATGTTCTGTGTGAGTTCTATGCTTGGAACGATCGTCCCTCAAGTTACAGCCAGAGAAGTGATTTTTTTGTTTGTTTTTATTTATGGGTGTATAGGAGGAAGCTGCTGATACAACCGTGTGGGAAAAATGGTCTGACGTTTAATGTTATGACCTATTCTTAGGTACTCGTCTTCCGCATTTTTGACGAACTTATCCTGAAGGTCTTTTGCGGATTTTTGAGATATTCACTTAGTATTCAATATTGGTAGTAAATTTTGTTCCATATTATCCGTGATTGTGATTCCCTTGGCGAAGACCTACTCTTGTGTTTTTTGGGGTACAGCCTTGTACTTTATATTGGTAAGGGTATTATCCCGGCACTCCTCCTGTCTTATTCAAGACTTTGCTCTAAATGGCCTAAATGGCCAAAATATCGTCAAAAGCATCGAGA
The DNA here is from genome assembly GCF_921293095.1 of Ischnura elegans. Classification (NCBI taxonomy): domain Eukaryota; kingdom Metazoa; phylum Arthropoda; class Insecta; order Odonata; family Coenagrionidae; genus Ischnura; species Ischnura elegans. Next base: position 107,662,096 of record NC_060248.1, read on the forward strand.
ATTGCAGCGATTAACGATAAAAAAGGACCTACCAAACGTTTGTTGGTCACTAGTCGTATTACAAGTCGCTAGAAAAAAGTAACGTGGAAATAATTCGTAATCGAATTTGGGGTGTTTTTCGTTTGATGGCGAATATATTATCTTGAAAAGTGTATTTGATATTTTACACACCTTGCATTTTGGATCAACATCAAGTTGATTAAAAAAACTAGTTGATTTCACATAAATAATTTCAATAGCGACCATTTCCGTCGCTATGTGTCATCATCAGGAGGGGTGCGACATCCCCCTGATGACGTCGCTCAGCGACGAAACTGGTCGATATTAAAATTATTTGTGTTAAAGGTAGATGGCTTTGTATTCGATATGAAGCAATTTCACGAAGTTTTCGCCTCTAACTATCAATTTTTACTACATCAACATTGTGTATCGATGAGCGAAGAAAAATCGTGTTTGAGGATTATAAAAATTCGTCGATATCCAAGTGGATAGGGCGACGCCAGCCCAACTGAAACTTCACAATGCATACGATGCCTTGAGGGCGTGGAATAAAAACATTTGAAGGTCAGATTTCCCATCCGTTCGATCTCACTCGTGGAGAACCCTTCTTGGAAGGACCCCACGGAGCGCGCCAAGGTATTGGTTGTATTTATTTCCTCGATGGTGTTCAATAGGCATAGATCTCGAGCGACAGTAAATGAAGCGTGTGGGAGTAGTGCGGGTTAGCGTTTTGAATTGCTAACTTTCCCACTCTATAACCTCCACCTTGTTGTGGGTGTTGTTATCCTTCCGTATTTTGACTTTAAAAAAACTCCCAGCGAACGATATGCCATAAAATTTGAATAGTGATCGTTAAATATTTTACTCGGACGTTCGAGGCCGCCGTGTTGCCATGGGTGGTGGTGTTTGCTTGAATTCATGTTGGTTGCTATTTACTCAATTCCAATATGCAATAAATAAATAAACTGAAACACGTACATGATAATTGATACTCCTTGCGTTTTGGTACAGCATCAACATTAAGTATCAAAAAGCGGAGAAAGATAAGAAAAGAATTTTTGAGGCTGATAAAAATTCAGCTTAAGGTACATGTATGTTTTCTAGGCAGCATTCATTTGATCAAAGAAACATAATGTTATCTATGTGATTCTACGTGTTGATCGCTGTGTGCCTTGTATGTTCGGGATGATTTTTTTATATTTATTAGAAATTTGAGATAACTTTGAATGACATTTGTTATTTTATTTTAGCATAGGCAAATGATTTTATAGGTTAAGAGCGTTTGGCACTAAGTCTAGATAAAGAAATTAAATGTGATACTTCTATTTAAATCAACCCCTGCTAACGAAACCCATTTTTTTTGCAGTTGACTCTAAGCATTCTTTTTCAATTTGTGTAAATGTACTGTATTTTTTTAAAATTAAATCATTGCGTCTCTTTTCTTTTCGTGGAAACTAGAGAAGGTGATCACTATCAAGAAACTCAAATTCAGACATGCTGACTAGATGGGGGTTTTATTGATTTGTTACAAGCATTTAATCTTGGAATTGAGTGACTGCACCCATTAATTTAAAACATTGCTCTATTTATCTTCTATAGGTCCTAGGTGTGTCGCGGAAATACGTACTTAAAATTCCATTTAAGTCTAGAAAATCTCGGCAGTTTTTCCGCTTCCTCAGATTCATGGTCCTGACTTATTTTCCCGTCAAGGTTAGGGTGTAACATGAAACACTCCCGCAGCCGCTAGCCTATTTCCTGAAATTTATCTGAACTATGGAAGGTCATGAAACAAGGAAAGTCGAGTGTAATGGAAAAAGTTTTACTCGCAATGAAGGTTAACTTCAACATAAACGAGGTGCAAAAATTTAGTTGCACGATGAAGAGTTTCCAATAATATTAAGACCAGTTTTCAACGATTAAAATCAGTGAAAATAATATTCGCGTTTGTTTTATCAATCATAGACTATTTACTGAGAAAAATTTGTAATTTATTCAATATTCCTCTGGATATGTTTCAGTCATCTCAAAAATTTTCCCTTAAAATCTAAATATTGTTTTTTCAACTGATCTGGTTTGGTGAGTTATCTGTTATGGTATAAAATTGTATATAATTAAAAAAATTATGACATAATATTTTAGAACAGAAGTATCTTATTCGAAAATTCAAATATACAGGGTGTCCCATTTATCTTGACCACCCGAAATAACTTTTTGCCCAGATGCAAATTCAAAAATGTGTCAAGCAAATGTTCATAAGCCGTCAGGGGGACATTATTCAGCATGATTACCTTCCTTGTAGCTTTGTTATTTACAAAGATATGTACAGCGGTATGTCTTTTTTAAATGGCACCCTAGACGTGGACGCGGTTGTGGTCCCGGGCTCAAAGTGACTTTTGTGTTATGTTTTGACTTGCTTGTCATTTGCTTACTGCTAACTCCAGTAAGTAGACGTGGTTGTGGTCTCGGGCTCAAAGTGACGTTTGTGTATGTTTTGACTTGCTTGTCATTTGTTTACTGCTAACTCCAGTAAGTGGACGAGTTCCTTATGCTTTCATAACGTTCTGTTTAAGTTAATGGTCCACTGTGCTACATTTTTTAATAAGTCTTTATGAGAGGAAATGAAATGGCGATTAAAAAATGTAGGGTGCCATTTAAAAAAGACATAACACTGTTCATATCTTTGCAATTAACAAAGTTACAAGGAAGGAAATCATGCTGATTAATGTCCCCCTGACGCATATTGAACATTTTCCTGACACATTTTTGAATTTGCATCAGGACAAAAAGTTATTTCGGGTGGTCAAGATAAATGGGACACCTTGTATGTGGGGTGTCATCTTACCCTATCAACAAAAAAGAACGAATTACTTATCGGGTTTTCAGCGAAATGATTTACCACGTATGTTCATTTTTAGACTTGCATTCCGAACAGCATGATTGACTATAGAAGAAAAAAACGGAAGGGGGGACTAATCACAGCTTAAAGGGATGAAAACCTGTACAGCTCTCTCCCTTACATATTGACGTTTTATATGCAGTGCTGGAAGTTCTCAACTACTCATTCGACGTGAACCAATTTGTCCCTGAATAATTGAGCAATAAGTTGTCGTTGGTCGATTTCCTCTCGAATGGACGATCATGATCTAGTTTAGCTTGTAATATATTTTGTGGCCCACTTTCCGTAGATTTGTTGAGATTACTTGTTGAGAAGTGAAAGATTTCTTTATGATCGGGATTGTCTGGTCATAATTTTACCACCTCGCAGGTTCTACTACCAGGTCTCAATTGGAAATGCACATTCTGTTTCAGATTCAGTTATTTACGTTCATGATCCGAACTTATGTTCTGGAAATAGAGGGTATCGTAATAATACATTTCCTCGGTATACTGGAGTGAAAGCCTTTGTATCTTTGGGATATGACGGTCGTTTTGATTTCACCGCCTCAATATGCATACTAGAGCTTGGTTTTTCTAGAATACTAGTCGGTGTATTTTAGTACGAATTGAAGGTATTGAGTGGCAATTTGAATTGCTGAACTATGCCTATGGTCCAATAGTATAAATAGATTTTAAAATATTGTCCGTGCTTCTGCTTGGAACGAATCGAGTACTTTTTTATGGATTCCCCTATGTTAGTTAACTTTGACACCCGTGAGTTTATCGGTTATTTATTATTAATTACTCTCAGATATGGCGGAGCTCGGCTTATTTTCACATCGAAGTTGATAATTTTTATACTATTTTTAATGACAATTCTGATGTGTGGTGAGGAATGAAAAATCCCCTCCTCCAAAATACACCAGCATTGCCCTTAGGCTGGGCACTATTTAGCTACAAACCAGGATCTTATCTAATAGCTTTATGGTCCTAGAACGCTTTTTTTTCTTTTCTTTGATGTGGAACAGTTCACCATGCCAAATTGCCTTAGCGTCCTTCACCTTGATTTAGCCCACTCCATACCTCTCGTCCCTTTTGTGTCGACGGCCTTACGAATCGAAGGCTTTTCATGCTAATGTCCAATTTTCCCCGCGGAACCTTTTTATCGATCGGCCTAGATATAACTTATGCGTCTAGAAACGAATAGAGAGTATGCGGAACTATGCCGGAAGGTTATACCGTAGACTTTTATTCCTAGTCGATCGCTCGGTTTCCCGATTCTTCTAGTTCCTATATATGCTGTGGACGCTGAGATCGCTGATGATCTATTTCTCTAGTGCGTCGATTAATGTTTTTTTTTTCCTTGTAGTCCGCGCCATTATTTATCGCCCCACTATTCCGGCGCCAACCCTTCCGGCAAGGCTGCCCTCCTTCCCAAAAAGTATATCCATCTCCCCTTCCTCCCTTCCAACCCGCCTCCGATCCACCCACTTCATGCACCAGGTCGTTTATCACCCTGGTCCTTCCTCAAGTTCCTTTGAATACCCCTTTCTCACGTTCAAAACCCCTCCACCAATGACCAGCGAAATTATTCTCCTTCCTTACGAACTGTGAAGTCCTCGATTCGAGCGCTCTAAACTGGTGGTGGTGTTTGAAAGCTTTTCGGAATATAGGATATTCGTGTGCGATAAATTGTTAAGTTGTTGAAAAACTCCTATGTAAAATAAGATACAAACTGGTGTAGTCATTTTGTAAACTTTTTTTACGCTCCCCCGGTATCAACGTTTACACGTCATTATCAAGAGAGCGCTTTAAATGTCGTGTTAACTTTGAAACCAGTTGAGCGAAGAAAATAGTGTGGAAAATTACTACGGTTGTTTATATCTTATTAAAATGAATTCCCTCTTAGGGAACTCGTCATATATCGATCTGAGCTGATGTAAAAGTCCAATAAAGTGGTGTTTTCAGTGGAATGGGAATAGTAAGTAATATCAGTGACGGCTATCGAACACTGGTATGCTCTCAATGTTTTTTATTTATATTGAAGATTGTTTCATCCTACTTCTACGTGGTACCTTTACCGCTAGGAATTTGGGTCGGAGGTAATATTGCAGTACATGAAAATGTCAAAGTTCATAAATATATAATATTAAAAAATAAGTGGAACGCTTTCGTGAAGGTAGTACGTGTAGTACGAATCCCTTGCAAGCACGCATCGCTACATTCAACACAAAAATATGGCACTACTCTTTGACACAAACATGGAAGGCTAAAATTTGCAAACGGTATGTAATTTTAAAAAATCATCATATAAGGTTTGAATCATAAAGGGCCTACGTCTATTTAATTGAGCTAATATATTGCGTAAGTTTAAACGCCACCATTATGTCGGATTTTGGCTTTCAGTGACACCCTCCGTCAAAAGATTATATTCTGCAGAATGTTGTGATGAATACAGAGGAATGTGTAAAAAGCGAGGATTTTATGGTCGGATCATTGCATATTTCAGGACACTGTGGAATGTATTTGTATGGTGCTGATAGATCAAGGAATTGCATTGACTTGCAGGATTAAGAAAGCATTCCTAAACAATTCAGTCCATCAAGAGTTGATGGCCAAGTGTTTTCGTCTTGCTAGGTGATTGTATTGATTCGTTTACACTTTAATGCTAAACCAAGTGGCCAAATCCAAGAGTTTTTGAAACTGAAGTAATAGCACTAAATAAGAGTACTAAAACTCCACTTAAAATACAAATCTGACGACGATGTCGAATTGTTGTCAAAGCCATAATGCATTTTCATTTATTGTAAACAAAATCCTTCGCGTAGCAACCATTGGCAACAATGTTAAAATGAGTATATCGTCACCTTAAACGTAAAACCTCTTAAAAATATCTAAATTTACCTTATGAACTAAAAAATGTTTATTTTTCTTGTCGTACAATATTTAAATAACTGATTTGGTTTTTAAATGCATTAAATTCAATATTAAATAGAATTTTTTTCGGATGTATTATACGAAATACGATGTTTTACAACTAATGGCACAAAAATCTAATTCTTATGTAATTTTTGATGCACGAGGTTACATTTAAGGTGGCGATATATGAAATTATAAACACGATAAACTATAAAAGAATTAAGTCAGAAATATAAACTGGGTAATAACAAAGTTTGGACGTCGTACAGCTTTCTCATCTTACGTTTACTGCCTTCTTGTTGTGAAGAAATGTTAGTTTAGTAAATGGGATCCCGCGGACTTGAGTGCCTTGTGATAGCTTTGCCATCGGCCATCGCTCTTTCCGGAGGCTGCCTTCTAGGCGTTTTCCTTCCCGGGGCTCTCATGGATGTAAAGACATTAGGCTTCCTCTCTCCCATTTCCCAAAACTCCCTTCACGTTGGCGCCTGCATAAAACCTAACTTTCCTCTAGATCCTCTTTCCCAGGAGTAACTTCTTTTCGGCCTCGACCTTCAAAGTGGATTTAAATTTTCAGGTTGGTTTGACCACGATAAACAATTCATAGTTAAGTTCTTGAACTAACTGTTCGCATAAAACCCTTCGATTGAAACGTAAATGCGTATATATTTCCAATGCGGGTTGTTAAAATTGTCACTTTTCACTTGCTACGTTTTTGATTGTACTTCAAAGTGCTTGCATGTTTGAACAATGATTTATGCCAATTTATTACAAATGTAAACTTTTTAAATGGTTAATTTCCGCTTAAAATGTTTTTGATTGTGTTTAAAAGTGATTGCATTATTGGAACGATGTCTGATTGCCTTACTATTGAAGTTGCCCAATTAATCCTAATGTTTTATTTTCAAATATCCTGTCCAAAATGTAAAATGCAGAAAAGTTTTTATATTTTTAACGCTTTCGTGAAGTTAATTTACGGTTGTAGTCAACGTCTTTTCGAGAAATATATCGTAGAACAAAATGTCGGAAAGATACCCAAAGATATTGTATTGTCTACTTATTTTAATTGAAAAAACCCCAACGACACGTTTCAACTGGCTAGCAGTCATTATGATGATGGTGACCGCGAGCCAGTTTAAAGGTAATAATATGTTTTTTTCTGGGGCTTGCCCATTAAGAATATAATAGGGTTATGCAATACGAAAGAGCTCATAATAGACAAATTACAACAAACATTTACATTCGGGAAAATATATAAATGGGCGGGTACATTAAAGTGAAAATAACATGAGGATATATATGAGAAATGACTTAACAACAGAAGTTATAAAATTTGCTGGGTTTTTATGGGGCGAAAAAAAATCTTTGCTCAAAAACAAACAAAGCGACAGAGTCCTTCACACCCTTTGGAATACTGTTCCGTAATCGTGCTCTTTTATGCTAGATGTTAATGCTGAAACACGTGTTGTAGGTTTTTTTTAAATTAAAATTAGTAGACAGTACGATGTCTTTGTGTATCAATTCGAGTTAAATCTACGTTTCCACCATAGATGATATCAGAATTGATGGAGAATTAATGCTGGTTATTAGCGCGCAGACCATTTCCCTCACCCTTATCTATTCTCACCCCTTCCTTTCTTTTCCTCCCCCTCTTTCAACGGTGGGGTGGGTTGCCCTCGTCCTCCTTCCACCAGCCCTACAGTACCTTCCATTAATCACTGCCACGTATCCTTTCCCCTCTCAGATCTCCCAAAATCCCTTTCTTCGCGTGTCTGCATTTCAGAACGTTCCTTTAAACCCCCCCAATCCTTCTGGTTCCTCCTTACTTCCTCCACCATGTTCCCTAGCCTGGGAACATGCTGGAAGAAGGTTCCTATTCTCTGCTCTTGTTTCCCAGGGCATTTTCCAAAGCACCAATAATTAAGTGAACCAGATTTATAGTGCACTAGTTGGCGAAGGACAGCGGTCGCATATGACAATTTACGATTTAACTTCAACGTAGGAGAGAGAGACAGCGGTCATCGCCGAGGTTAAAAAAAATGAGCATCGAATTTCTAGTAAGACCATGAGTACCGAATGTATCAACTTGGCGATGGCCGATTGATGTCACTTCCTTTGTTCGCCGAGGTGTTTGCATTGGGCTTCATTGCCTGCCATTTGATGCAGCGATCTTTTCGTTGGTGTTTTATTTTGTTTTTCTGTCGTTGGTGGTGACCAGGGAGTGCAGATTGTTGCAGACGCTCATGCGCCTTTGTCGTGCCAATTTGTGCATTTTTTAATCCTGCGTTACAATCAAGTCCTCTAATTTTCTTTGGAATTGAATTTTTCTCAGTTTTTGCATAGTCTTGCAGCCCGAAACACTTCCGTTGGAGGTAGTTAGTAAATGGTCGTGTTAGGTCGTTGTTCTTCGTGATGAAGTGAACTCGAAAACGAGTAACTTGATTATTGGCGCTTTCGAATTCGCAGTGTACCGATGAACAGGGAGCGATCATCATCATGTCTTGCTGACTCGAGTGTGTTCATTTTCGTTCGTGTTGGATGCAAATGCGGGGTTGTTGTCTTGTAGTTAGGGACTATTTATTCAATATATTATCTGACAAAGAATCGTGATATCACGAGATCTAATCTTCCAGCCTATGGATTATAGTTAAACAGTTATATGATAGCGATAATCGATGATTTTAGCATCATCGGAGGGTTTGCGGAATATTTTTAAGATAAGTTTAAAATTAGAGGAAAGCTTGCTGAAAATATCCGGTGAATAAAACTGGACGTGCAAATACTTTTCTGTGGAATTAACCAAGTGTTTCAACTTCTTTTAATTTTATCACGAAGATAAAATTCAACTAATATTGCTTTTAAAAAGTGTTTACTTTTTATTTGTGTGGAGATGCCTCCAAGGGGCATCTATCTTGCTGGTAGCCATAGTAAACTCTAACGATTGTTATCAATGGGTGTCCATTTTCAATCATCGATTGTTTTTGATTTCCGTTGGTTGTTGATTGTTGACTGTCCCAGTTCCCATGACCGTCTATTCTCAATGGCCGTGACTAACGATCGTGGGCTGTAGTATTTCATTAAAACACGGAATATTCGACCGGTGAGTCTCGACGACCATGAAATTCCTTCTTTGAAGAAACTAGTCCGTGACCTACACAGCATCGAAAATCGCCATCGTATATTCGATGACCAAAACCTTCGATGGTATAGATCGATTTTTCGAGTCATCGAACAAGCGACCCCTGAAAGCCCTTTCCGTTCCATTCTTCTTCCCATTTCTCTACGATTGCCTTGAGGAACCCTTTTTTATGCACCCCTCTCAGGATTCCTTCTCCCACTTTTTCCATCCGTCCCTTACCTCTTTCTTCTTCTTTTTTCTTTCTTCCCGCTGACCACGCCCACTATTTTTTCCCGCCCTTCTTTTCTACAACCCCCTCTCGTATGTCCCAATCCACACACCCCCTCCTCCCTCATACCCCTATCTACGTCAGGAACACCTTCAACCTTCGACTCCTTTCTGCCTCTCTATAGCAAGTTGACTACCTATATAGAAAATTTCCGAGTCCGTCCTGTGGAAGCTGTCATGAGTGGGCTCTTCAGGTAACAATGTACACAGTGTGACGTCAACGGTTCGGGCTGGTGTTGGGATCGTTTGCGTTAATGGTAGAGTCAGGCGGAATAAGTACATGCGAGCCCAGTACGTCCAATAGAGGTTCGATTTACGTTGCCACTTTGAGGGCATTTTAATCGGTTTTCAAAACTTATCGGCTGTGTCATTTGCCTGCACTATATTTTCACGTTAATTTTTCTTCTGCTGCTAAAGAAAATCTATCGATAGTTCCTTGCAAGCGAGTGAATTTTCATTGATAGCAATATTTTCTTTGTTTTCGTATTGTGTTCGGCTTCGTATGCAAGTGGAGCCCAAAAGTGTCTCTGTGATTGTGTCTTTGATGTTATCTATGTCAGACTAACGGAAGAACTTAATGCTCGTGGAACATCGATGAGTATTATTTCATTCACAAGTTACACGTTTTCATGTGCTCAGTGCTTCCTTATAATTGGAGGAATATAGCATATATTTTTGCCTATCATACGATTTTTCAGGTGTGACTTCATGGAATCGACTAGGAATAATGAAATCCAAAAGTAAACTTTATAATTCCGCAGAAATTAGAAGAAGGAAAAATTTATGTGGAATTATAAAGTTTTTTTTGCATTGCATTACATTTTTTACCTAGCTAAAATTAAGAGTGATTCAAAGCAATTAAAGTACGTTCTAATTCTGTATTTATAGGAGAACGTACGTGCAAAATCATTGAATACCAATAAATTTTTCTATGGGCTTCCCTTTTTATGCAAACAAAATACGCTCAGCATGGTGCCACTTGATAGCCCGGGGGGTCGAGGCAATGTTGGGATCAGTTAATTCAATTCTTTTTCATGTTGGAAGGTTGCCATCATTTAAGCTCGGTTTTCAGATAACCACACTCAACGGTTACGTGTATCTCTTTGAGTATATGCCCTCAGTGTGCTGTTGGTATAGGTCCTTTTCGACTTTTAATAGATTCTCTCCTTTTCTCCAATAAGTTACCCTGAGAATGGCTGGGAAACAGCCTCGAAGGTGTCTTCTCTAGCATGGGGAAGGAAGTCTTTGCTGATGATTGTAAGCTGGCACTCACTATCTCTCTAATTTCCCCGGTTTTTGTTTCATTTATTGCATTTAATTGTGTCAGTCATTCCTTTCAGGACCTTAACGTTGTAATATTACTCTGTCTTTTCTATATCCCCACCAACAGGTCTTCCAACAGGGTAGTTTCCTTTATCAAAGAAAACGAAACTCATTGATTGCGATTCGTTACCCACCATTATTCATAATATTCAAATTATTTGGCTTTAGAAATCCCAGTTTAGACGAATGTTAATGGTCAATTTTAACCTCATTTCAAAAAGGTCAGATTGGCGCCCATGCAATGCCATTTCCAAGTGACGTCACAGGGACCTAGATGCCATACGATTAGTCAGGAGTTCTACATCGTCTGAGATTACCAATGCATGCATGTGGCACAGGGGTAATCTGCTACCTGCTGGCAGCCTGCATCGTATCGGCGCTCATAGCCTCGCACCAAGGTGGCCTCACACCGCGGCAGCCGGAACCAGAATGACGTCACGCGGGCTTTTCCTGCAGCATTCAAACTTAGCCTTCGCGTTTTCGCGCGCTTGAAAATTTTCACTTTTCATTTTATTGGGAAAAATAGATATCGTGATTTGAAAATCTAAAAGTGTGAAATACGTACTCGAGGGGTATTAATCTTTCGATTTAGGCAATAAAAAAGTAATTGGTAACCACCCTATTGCGATCGACTCTGCCATGAAATTCCGATTTAACTTATCCATACCACAAATGGATGTTGTCTCCGATCTCGTACTCCTCTGCTGCCGTTCCCACCTTGTGCTCGCCCCACCCTGCGTTCCCTTCAACCCTTCCCGAACAGCCCTTTTTTGACCTCCGCCCCCGGGGCGCTTCTTCGCCCATCGATCGCCCTTAAAGAGCACCAACCTCCTAAGGACCACGAGATGCGTTCTGGAGGATGTGGGGGTGTGACCCCTCCTCGATGTTTCGTTGGAGTTTTTTTTTTTATTTTTAAACGTATCTCCATATTTCAGCAGTGAATATTAATTACTTTCTAGCATTGGTTGATCATTATCCCCAAGAATAGGTATTGGAAAAGCTATTTTTCGTTGCTTTGACGGCGCTACAGTTTTTAATTGGCCTGACTAAGATGGTGGAAAAATAGATATTTCTGTTTTGTAGCCACGAGTTGAAACCACGACAGCTACTTTATTAGAATTTACATTAGCGGTTCATAATCAGTGTGTGTTTAATTTGGTGTAGAATTGCGATGTTAAAAATATGATTTTCAAAGTCGCTAAGTAATCAGTTCTTACTCGATATATGCTGGCGGTCACTTATTACTTTCATCTTATCTCGTGCCAAGAGTGATTAGGAGTGAAGTTTGTGAATTCCAACTATAAGAAGTGCGGTTGTAAATAGTGTTAACTTTTGCGAAACCTGCTTACATTCTATTTATTGTGAATGTTGGAATAAAACTTATGATTATAGTAGTAGTAATAGTATATATCATGGATTTTTTTCTGAGATTGTCTGACGATTTTAAATCACTCGAATGAATTGCAGTTGAAATGTAATTATAATGATCCTGCTTTTGTGTGCTTCTGAATATCTCTGCGCTAATGCGGACAGCGTTACGCAGCTTTTACGTGATTGAGGTTGGGAGCCGCCAGTTCATCGAGGTCTACGTTATAGACTAAGGTAGATTCAGAGAATAAAGACAGATACCTTTCAGAGTTAGAGGCCTGGTTACTCGGTATATTAATGCGCACGAGTGAATTTATGAATATACGAACGTGAGAATGAACTCAAAAATGCTCCGTGTTACCACCCAACTTGTGAACGACTAATAGAAAATAAAAACTCTTCCTAATTTAGTTCATACAATCGTGCGAATTCCGTTCCGGTTCATCAAAATTGTTCATGCATTTAGACATAAGTAACTCTAATGGGTTTATGCATCGTGTTTGTGTTTATGTATCAGGACTTTGAAAAATGCACTATATTTCCCAGTCCGATACATGCAATGAAATTAGAGGATTGACCGAACGAATAGTTATAAGAATTCGTTTTTCCTCGAACAATGAAGGACACTCGTAAATATTAGGCTTTATTCAGGCTCCTACCAGTGGCGTCACTAGGTATTGCCTTTGGAAGGAAATGGATCAGATTGATATTACACCACAACGGGTTATGATACACGAAATTTGTCTTTCTGTCGGGTTTATTAAGTATAAAAACGTGTTAGAAGTCATAAGTTTTTTCAAAACACCAAAAACAAGAAAATAAAAAAAATTGAAGGTGCCAATTTGAAACTAAAACATTTTATTGCTCTATTTCAAGCTATTAGGGTTTTTAGGGAACATTTTTAATAAAAGTAATATTTTTTACTTATAAGATTCTTGGGGAGCCTCATCACTCCCAATAGTTGTAAATAGTGGCGCCGCTGCTAGTAATGCCTACCTTAATATATTTTAGTGCATACTCCATCCAGTTGGATGGCTTACATCCTAACAGTTTTTTTCCCACGCCCAATTGAGTCGGCTTTTCGGAAAGTAGTATGTACACGTAGAAGAATCCTCTTAGTTCTTCCATCCGCACGTTCTCCTCGTTTGTTCCAATTCACGAGGTCCCTCGCTTCCCTCCTCATGAGTACCCTAAACCCTTATCTTGTGTCCTCGACCCCTTTCAGGACCATCACACCCTATTCATCTCAACCTCCCTTTTATCTTGAAGCCTGCCACATCTTTCACCGCTACCTCCATAAGCCCATTGTTACAGAGTCTGTTGGTTATCTCTTGGAACTGAAAGTTTATTCCCTATTGATTACTGGAAACACGAGGGAATTTATGACTATTTCGTCCTAATCTTAACTTCATCTTATGGGCATAACAAACAAAGTTGAGCAGATTGTCTTATTCTAAGTTTCTTTTATTATAAAGAAATGGATTTAACCTTTCAATGGAAACAAATTTTTCATTTCCACCCATATTTTATGTAGGTTCAGCTATATTATAAGGTGCACATCTCATCTTCATGTGGCTAGTTTTAGCTCAAATATACTTCCAACAGAGATCTGGTTCTTTCCCGGGAAATGGACTGGTTGAAATGATGGACTGACGGAACTCTAAATTTCAGTTCTCACCAACGAACTCACCCGCTTGACTTCTTGAAAAATGCGCATTATTTTCGCATTCATGATTGCATTTTTTCACGCCTTTTCCACCATCCAATGAACACGTTATATATCTACGTTTTTTCACTGTCTTCAGTTCGTTAGTTGACTTAATCATCAACCGAATGCTTGCATGTGTGCCAATATTAATTTGGTTTTTATTTACTTCCCATTTATGTTGAATTTCTCCGACGAGCGATGATTTCTTAGTTCCTCTTTGTTTCTTCAGCTAATTTTGTACGCTAAGAAAAATGCCATCGTTTCACTGCGCTAGCCGTGTCTTCTCCCTGCCAGCTGTTAAGTTCACTCACGATGACATTTTACCGAACGAGATGAAGCGATCTCCCCTTGGGTGCGCTTTCTTTTCCGGACCATGCAAGGAAGTCCTTGGCGGTCCGAATGAACTCCTCTGGAGATTGATGGAAACTGTTGTTGTCGTACTACCGCCGGGTGCAGACTCATGGCAAGTGAACGGTCCGTTTATATTCTGTGATGCCCATTCATCAAGTGAAGCGTCTGCTAGTTTGCATCCGGTGCTAACTAGAACCCCATATTCGATTTCTTGGTGCTGGAAGACTTCCTCGGGTAAAAAATATGCTCGCGGAAAACGTTTTGTGCATTTTTATGCAGGCCATAACTTTGCTGACAGATAGATGATGATTTTATTGCTCATACATCTATAATAAATGCACAAAACATGAAACATCTGCGCAAAATAAATTGTATTGTCATCTGGCTGGTTGAGGTAAACATGGTTCACCGGTACAGCGGCAACGCGCCTTGGGCGCGACATATTATGTGATTATTGTTAGATTTAGCTAACTTAAGCGCCCAACGCGCTAGGAATAGATTGCGTGAGCGACTGTAAGTGGATATCTTTAAGAGCGACTCGGAGAACATTATATTAGATCCCCATTACATTTCCAAGTCCGACAGAAGCGATAATTTAAGAGAGATATATTGTCGCACGGATAATTATGGGAATTCGTTCTTCCCCCGCTCCTTAAAAGACTAATAAATTCTAAGCGTTAACTTGTTTGCATATATCCTTTTTATGTGTAAACAGCTAGTGTCCTAACACCCCCCGCCACTCGCGTATTGACGCGGCTTGCGGGGTAGATTGTGGATGCAGAGCTTAAGGTACCTGTCTGGCTCAGATTTTCGCGGGCTAATTTTTCCTACCTGATTTCAGTATCTACCTGATAGCTTTGTAGTATTCCGGTTTGGTATATGAATTAATGGTTACACCCGATAATCTTTCCCATGAAATAGTTCCGTGAAAGTCGTGTTAAATTATATAAATAATTTATTCCCGAGGACAAGTTTTAAAGCTGCTAAATATAAAAGTAGTCATTGTGTGTTCCGAGGTTATTGAGACGAAAATAATGAATTGTGAAAGTTCTTCCGATTAGTTTACTATGAGTTGACAATGTTTACCGTCAATGGCCGTTGCGAAACGAGCGTTTAAATGAATTTGGAAAAAGTTCGTAATATAATTTACTGTTCAAGAGAATTTCTTTAATTTATTTCAAAAGGTTTTCTCATGTATATTTGATATTTATTTAACGGTTCCGCAAGTATTTCTCTAGCTGGAGGTTGCTTTTGAGTCGGTGGTTTTTTGATAAAATATTTTCTGAACGCTGCAGCCGTTGCCTGCCATCATACAAATTAATTCGGAGCGAATATTTGTAAACAAATTCACGCGAGGCCATTAGCCACGATAATGCGACTGGAGAGTGGGGTCGACGAACTCTCCCTCTTGCTAAAAAGATGACTTAACAGTTAATAGCGTGTCAACGTTCGTGTGCCATCGCCGGTCTATCGATCTGTTTACCGAGAAATGTGCATCTGTGTATGGTAATCATTGCATCGCTGCCCATGTTGGGGTTTCTGCTTTTGTTTTTTAATTCGACTCTGCCTTTCTGAGAAATCGATGTCCAACTGTGATTCCTTTTATTTTTCTTCCCGGCTCGCGCTAGTGATATTGTGAAAGTAGAAAATACTTGGATTCCATTGATAGTCGCATTGGTTTCGCATTGATTAAGAAATAATATCTCTTAAGAGTCATATTTTCTTAATTCCAATGCGAAATTCATATTGGCTGTACATATTATATTCCTCAGCTGATAGCGTTTCCATAAACCAAAGTATGTGAAACCTCTTCATTTAGGCGAAGTGACGATGCAAAAAAATATCTCCCTTTATTGAGATGTTATCAATATTTTGTTACATGAAATCTTAATTATGTATGATATTATATGTATCATAACGTTTGTAATAGCGTAGTAATTGTATATATGATATTTTCCCGAACATAAATGTCCGCCTAAAACTTGCATTATATTTTTATTCCAGTAGAAATTATGAACAATCTGCCATCATCGACGCGTGAGGCGACTTCAGTGAATATAAAGTTATTCTATTTCTTCTATTTAAATGCGCGTCTAGTGACAATAATTCTAATGGTTGACCCATGGTAATATCCGTGCTCCTTGATATGGTGAATCTTTTCTTCTTCCCCCTGCCTTTTGGATCCGAGAACCGGGTTCAAGAATTAGGCCGATGTTCCTCCGATAACAATCACTTGACGTCCCACCCGTCGTCGGCAGTTAAACCGACTCCGTCTCTTGTTCGTTCCCCTTGGAAAAAGAGAACGAGAATAAGCGAGAAAAAAGTTCTAGTCGATAGCAGTCGATTGTTGCATCCACTGGATCGTGCCGCGAGGGTGAAAGTGTTGTCGTTGTTGTTGTCTTTTCTTCCGCTTCTCTCGGGCTCGAAGTGAAGTTGAATTACCGCTTACAAAAGCATTGGACGAGAACGTGTTCTTCCATTTGTTCTTCGGGATGCAGGCGTGTGTGTCAATGGATTCCTGTCCCTTCTGCTCGCGTCAGCCCGCCTTGTTATTTTTTTCCTTGCCTTTCCTTTCCCTAGCCTCATGTAAGGAGACCGTTTGAATGCTCCTTGAAAGAATGACGGGTCCACAACGGAAACACAAGCCGTGCGTGCCGTCATGTATTCCGGCGATGTTGTCCGCGTGCGCTCAGAGGCATTGTGGTTGCGTTCAGTGTCATTCACTTGTTTTTTTTTCCAGTCTATTTGAGCCTCTTTCTTTCCATTTTTGTGTTCTGTTGCTGGCGCGTATTAATGTGGACTGGCGAGTGCACATTTGGTTCATCTACGTCCGTACTCTGCTTGCCTTGTCGTTCCCTTGTATCTTTCCGGTCCATTGGTGTCTATTTCTTTCAATTTTTATTCTGTTCCTGGCACAGAACGATGTGGACTAGCGAGCTTCTATTTGGTTCCTGTACGTTCCTACGTGGGTACTCTGCTTACCTTATCATTCACTTGTTTTTTTTCGGTCATATTTCGTTTCTTTCTTTTCGAATTTATTATTATAGTAGTATTCTACCGATTAAGGTAGGTTTCCATGGAGTATTCGAGAAGCGATCTGGGAGCCTCCCTATCCTTCCAGCACTGCCTTCTTTAATTCACTGTAAGGCCTACTCTCTTTCAATCTATCTAAAAACCCTATTCTTTTCCTTCCCCTCCCTCGTTTACCTAACATTCTACCCTCCAACACCATTTTCAGCATCCCCTCACCACTAAGCACTAACTCCATCCATACCTTCTGTCTCCTGCGTATCTCATCTAAAAGCTGCCTCTCCTCGCCAACCATATCCAGCACTTCGTCGTTCCTTTTCCTCTCCGTCCATTTCACCCTCTCCATTCTTCTCCATACCCACATCTCGAATGCCTCCAATCTTCTCTCGTCTTCTTTCCTCAGTGTCCACGTTTCCGCACCGTAATAATGTAATTAATTGTTATGGAAAAAAATAGGACTATCAAGCGATTATTTGGTTCATCTACGATCCAAAAATTCATTCCAATGAGGAAAATAAATTCTTCTTGCGATTCCACAAAAATATTCATTGCTCCTATTCGGGACCCAAGGATGCTAGTTTCAAAGGACCATCACCCTGGTAGTCGCTGTCAGGAAGTTAAAACCAAGATTTATGTAATTAATATTATTTTAGAATCATACTATTTTTTATTTAACTGTCTAAAAAACACAGTTCTTCATAGAGAGTTGAACGTTTTTCTCAGCTAGTGCTGCACTGTATGCTACGCTTTAGTAGATGCTTATGCGCTATCTGCATTCTGATTTTTATTATCTCCGCGTCATATTCTCCCATACCAACTTGATGTTAAGCCACTGTAGTGACGTTGAGCGTGCCTTCGTCTGATGCAGTGGTTCATATCACCAAGGGAAAGTGATGTGGGTGTCACTGCTTCTTGGTTACATGGCATTTTCAATTCATCGTCATCTCAGTATCTATCAAGGAGTGACATTGCTGAAGTGATTTGGGACTGTAATGAATTGTCTTTTCCCTCGAAAACACTTTCTTCATTCTCCTGTGGTCTTATTAGGGGGCTTAGTAGGTGCTCCTCACGAGCAATCATGTTTTGTTGTCTCGGGTGTAAGTACGAATTAATTATGTACGTAATATCTTTTTGGGGATAATATACAATAATTTGGATAAGTGTAATATTGGAAGTAAGGAAATAAAACTTTGTAACCGGGTTTCGTAACTTGGTTACATCTTCAGGTGTCACACCTGACGATGTAACCAAGTTACGAAACCCGGGTCGTGCCCATAATTAAATAACAGTGAACCTTACAAAGTTTTATTTCCTTACTTCCAATATGGAGAGGTTACACAAAGTAAAGCCTGAAGTTATTAGTTATAAGTGTAATATTAATGAAAGATATTTTATTATCTATTTATCGTTGAAATTATCCTTTGCCATTACGTGAACTTAATTTAGTTTTTCCGCCACCTGAGGACTCTTCCCTTGAATGTGACTCGAACAGATAATTGGATGATGGGCTGTTGAGTGTTGGTTATTGAGGAAATAAAAACCAAATATGATCTTGACCTTTTTAATGACCTCATGACCACGATGCTTTATATTTATATGGAAATTTATTTTTATGAGGCTTGTTTGCTTGAATTGCTTTGAAGTTCGCCGTTTCCATTTCCTTTTATTTCTTATTTTCGTAATTTTCGAATTCTCCGCGGGTAATCATGCTAGCCCTCACGCGAACACAGGAACTTATTTACTTTGTTCTCACGGGGCAATATGCAAGACGCAACTATAAGCCTATACCTTATTAATGGCAACATGGTATGAGATTAATTTCTGCCGGACTTTAAGTAATTGGGGGCTATTTCAACCCGAGAAATTATTTTGAAAGAAATTTCCCTGAACCAAATCGTAGATTTTTCTCAATTATCCTCAATTAATGTGATTAATTTTGAGTGTAGGGAAATACCTTGCGAAAATATTCCGAATGGATCCTGTAAAAGTTTCCAAAATTAGTTTACGATATTCAATTCGCCGCGAATGATTCGTATATGAAACGATTTGTCTACGGCACAGGAGACCTTGAAAGAACTTGGACTTTTGTCGCTGAGCAGGTTAACTGACATTTTTGACTCCTTTTTTTAACTCTTTCATTTGTGAGTCTCTTCGAGTTTCGTTTGGTGGACATTTAGATTTTCCAATATTTGATTTAAGTCGTGGAACAACAGTATTGCTCAATTTGGTGGCAATTAATGGTCACTGATGTTATCTTGAAAATATTTTGATCAACTGATATTGAATCATCTACAGAAATTTGTCGTTCTCGTTTGAAACGTATTTTGAAAACTATCTTGTTCTACCATCTCAATTTTTGCTAATGAATAGTCAAATAATGATGAAATATCGGTGATAATCATGCGCCATTCGTACTAAAGGTTATATTATTGATATGAAATGCCTGAAGGTTTTTCTTGTCACTTTCCCACGTCGCAGCACTGAAATTTTATTTACATTCATTACAGACATCTCATTTTGGTTTAGAGTTATATAGTTAGAGGTAGTGGCGTAACTATGGGGGTGGGGGGTTGGTATGAGGGGATAGATCCCCCCCCCCAAAGCCTCAGAGAAATATAAAAATATTTAAATCTATTTTCTAGTTTGGAATTTAATTACTGCAAAAGCTTAAAGTTAAATCTTAAGTGCCAAAATTATGTAAAATTTATTTATAGGCATCTCATTTTTCAAAAATTTTCTCGGACCCCGTTTCCTTGGGAGGATTTTTCTCCCCAGGCCATCCCATCCCCCTCAAAGCATATTATTTGTTACGCCAGTGATTAGGGGTATAAAGAATGACAAGGGAAAATAAATTATTTTGGGCTGGACCGTAATCCAAATTTCAACCTTGTCAAGTTGGATTTGTGCTGTCCTTCGACTACGAATCCTGACAAAGGGGCTTACCTCATTGGATTGCGTTAAAATATTCAGATATCAAATACGTATTCCTCAAAATTCCCTTACGTGACCCCATCTTAACGCCTCAAACTCAATTTCGAAGAAGCGTTCCTCGGAAAGTTTGTCATGTCGCCGCTTTATGCCTTAAGAACGTGGACGTGAAACCTCGGGAAACCTACTTTCCGGGAAGTTATGCATTAAAAATTTAAAGTATCTGGCTACGAGGGCTTTGAAAATTTTTCTTTTTTTCTCTCATTGAAGCTCAAATCTCATCAATTTCTTTCCCTTTTTTTCTTTTGCACACTAGATCCTGCATGTGGGACCGGCGGGAGCACTTATTTTTTCTCAGAATATCTGAAAATGATCCTTCTCCATTTCCTTCGAATATTCATCTTTGTTCTCTTCCTCTTTTAATTACTCAGTTCTATCTTCGTTCCCCTCATAGCCTCTTTCAACTGACTCTCGGACTTTGAAGTATGTAAAATGAACTCCAATACTTTGTACGGAACTAAAACCACTCTCCCGCCGACTCCCAAGTATTCGATAGTTTCTTATGGTTTTGTTGTTTGGACTCGAAATATTTATCTATACTTTAATATTGTATTTTCCTTGTAACGTGAGACGATTTTTTTTCCAAAACCTCTACATTTTCTTCAGATAACAGTTTTTTTGTCTCACTACTTCAAGCAACTTTCCCTCTTCCTTTTCCCCCCAACAATCCCCCAACTCGACAGTTAACGACCCCCTGATAACAAACATTTGCAAGTTACAGTAACCGTAAGAAACAGCAACAGAAAAACAAAGTAACATTACTGTTGTTATGTCAATGAAAAGTAGCATTTCGATCTATAATCTCTTGTGCATTTTCTTTTTTTTTGTTCTCACATTGATGACAAACATCGCCATGTGTGAACTCTAGAGGGTGACTGCAATCATAGCCAAGTGCCGAATTTCCGATTAATTTTTAATTGCCTGTCATCGGTATGATTAACATTCATGTGCACGACGTAAGTTATTCCTGTAGTTTAGTTATTCTTTCGATTATTAACATTGCTAAATAGTTATTTTTTTGAGAAATTTTACTACTTGCGATTTCAACTACAATTTATCGTGTAATTAAAAGATTAATCTTTGTTAGGTTCTCTAAAATATTTGAAAAAGCACGACCCGAGTTTCATAATATGGTTACATCGTCACGCCAGCCATGTTATGAAACCCGGGTCGTGCTTTTTCAAATATATTAGTGAACCTAAAAAAGTTTATTCTTTCATTTTCCATTGTGAAAAGGTTTCACAAAGCTCCTGAAAGCATCAGTTATAATTTATCGTGCGAATCATATTCATTTTAGTACGTTTTCGGCCGATAAAAATGAGGGCTTCCTAGAAAAATTTCGCAAAAATGGCTGTCGGTTGAACCACCTTATTCGTGCTTGGGGATTTCGCTGGAAACGCAGTGCCGACGGCAAGAAGTTCAGCCTGAACTTCTGCTTGCACTTCCCTCCTCTCCTCTCCTCACCGCCGCGTCCGTCTCGGTGGTGGGAAAATTTTACTCCTCGTGCTTCCGTCCATCGCCGCCTCGTCGACTCCTTCGGCATTTTTTTCCTTACCCACTTGGAGTAATTTAAATTCCTGCGCGTGACCTAATGGAGGTAGTATCGCGGGTAGATTTGAAGGAGGCGATATAAAAACATTCGAGAATGAAAGAAAGAAAAGGTTTCACGTGTGGCAAAAGTCGTGGTTTGTGACTTCGGTAGCCTTTTCTTTTTGCGACCGAGAATTCGTTCATATTAGTCCTGTCTTTTTTCGTTCGATGTATCTCTCCATTTCCTTTAAACTATCCATCTTTGTATACTTTCGATTCTCTGCGGCGCAGTTTTCTCTTTTTCAGTTTTCTCAAAAGATTTATAAATATTCCTTCTTAAATGCCGAAACATTTATGGGCCTTCGGGCCGCAAAATATTTTCTAATGACGCCGAAGTTTCAACTGACTTTTTCTGTATCATCTCCTGGTGTGAATTCCGACACTTCCGTAAGGACATGCCACGAATATGATAGAAAAGCCGTCGGCGAAACATAGGCTCCATTAAAAAATCATCCGGTGCTAAGCCCGTGAAAAGTTTTTTGCATTTAATTCTTAGATAATAACATTTTTTACTTTTTCTTGCTTAACTATTGTTGAAATCCGTAGATCCCTTCCTGGAACCCTCAGATATGGTCTTCACAAAATAAATGACAGCTGCAATAATCGAATTTGCTCCGATTGTACTTGGTATTGTTGACAGCGGCAAATCCAAATTTTTTCTGGTTATATTTGGTATTGTTGGTCACAAGTTCTTAAGCCTTTCTGAAATCAGAAGTGGAAAACTAGTTGTCACAGGACCGGAACTACACCAGTCCTCATCGTTTTGTATAGTTGAAGAATTAAGGCTCTATTGTTTAAATTGTCCGCGTTTTATCGTTACGTATTCCGTCCACTCTACATCTACAACTACGTGGTACTTGCAAGCCACCACCAGGATGTGTGACACGGAGTGGTCCCACACCAGGAATGCAGCACTCATCCAAGCCTTAATCAGACACGCGCTCGCTTGCCGGACAAAGGCCAAGCACATAGGTCAGCGAGATGTGGTCAGACCAGAAACTACTGTCTGTAAAAAAAAAAAGCAAGATACTCGAGTTTGAGGAGCTCTAGCGTCTAAACGAAGCAATCGATTTCAATGCAATAAAAAGCATACGAAAGAGAATTTAGTTCTACGTTATATAATGTACTTTAAAAATTCTTCGGCTTAATAGTATTTCCTGTACTTAATTTTTTCTCAAAAAAGTACCCGTTTTTTGCGCGTAAAATCAAGGTGCCCAACTTTGAGCGCTTGGCATTCCCGTAGTTTTCGTTCCTATAACTTGCAATTTTGATATAAAGAAGCCACATCTATTACTAGCAGTTTGCCGAAAACATGATTTTTATTGCATTGAAATCGATTGCTTCGTTTAGAAGCTAGAGCTCCTCAAACTCGAGTATCTTGCTATTTTTTACAGACAGTAGGAGAGTGCGAAGGATACGAACATGTCACCATGCAAATAAAACTGTTATTTAGTGATAGAAAACGAAAAGTCCCCGGCTTAGTAAGTAATTCATGCATGAGTTATAAGATGCCAAGAAATGAATGCAGATAGCTAGTATTTCAAAATATATTAAGTTATTAACCGCACATGCTGAACAGAGACGCAGACCTAAAGAGAAGGGCGTTCGAGAGAATGGAGGAATTCTTTGAGGGATTTAGGCATCGATCCCCTTGGAGGGTCTCTTGTATAAATGATTGAGCAGCTAGTTGCCTTTCTTTGCTATTTCTGCAGGAGGGATCGAATTGCCACTTTGCCTTCCATTTCTGGATCCATTGGCCACATTTTGGCAGGCGCCTCCTTGAGGTCTCCCCTGCTATTGTCATTCATTATTCATCATCCAAAAACTGCCTACCTTCCTTTCCGAAGGTACCTTTACAATGGATCAGTGAAGTTCTACCTCAATTCTCTACTTCCATCAGTGTTGGTGCGAGCACTTCTGCAGAGATTATACCGTGGATTCCATTGCCAGGGACTCAGGATCCAAGAAATCGTTTGATGTGAGGTAGGAATTTCTTATAGAGCGAGGGTGTGTGTCGCAACGCGTGGAAAAGGTGCTTCCATAAAACTATAATTTCAGTACTTCCTTTCATTTACTATAGTTTGTTTTCCTTACCCAAAGCCCTAAATTAAATGCTATGATTGGAAAGTATTTGAGGGCTCTAAGAACTTAATTATAAAAATATTCCCTTGATAAGAACTCTAAACTTGAAATACGTACAATTCTGACGGCGACGTCAACTTTATTGTAATCCAAGCTACAATGTATTTTTATGTATGCAAACAGAATCCTTTGTATAGCAAAAATGTAAAAAAATACTATTTATAATCTCATGAATTTGATAATGTATAAAATAATAAAGTTGTAAATATTAACTAAATAATAATTAAGTTAGGACGTTAGTTTTTGTTTAAAGAAAAAACAAAAAATCGGCGATGAAGGGTAAATACTGTTTACCTTCTAATGTTCCGCTAATGTCACTAAGATAAAAATGTTCTATGGTCAACTGTGGGGAGACTACATGCTGTCATATTCGCTCTCTCTAATGTCTCAGCTTTTCGGAAGGACGGTAGTTCTCACCCCTGTCGCCTTCTTCCTTATTTAATACACCTCGTCGTGCACACTTCCTCCTCGTCTGCCCTACGAAACTCGGGCTCTGCAGTGGACGCGCTCCGCTGATTCCCGCCGCATGGGAAAAGTTGAGAATGAAGGGTGAGAGGGAGGGGGTTGAGGAGTGTGGTGTGGTGGCTATTGATGTGGGAGAATAGGAAGAGGGAAGGAAGATGGGAATAACGAGATAGGGGGAAGGAGGGAAGACAAGTTATGCGATATCCCCTTCACTGACTGCCGCTACGAGAACATACCTCCCTTTCGCTGCCCGTAATGCACATAACAATGGTAGTTAGGCCTTCTAAAGTTATCTGAAGCTAAAAGTGGACGAAAATACGGCATAAATTGTCCGAAAATAGGTGTGATTAAGAATATTATCAAGCAATAAGGAAAAATATAATATAATTTTTCTTTCTCAATTCCGTCACTCTTGCCTTTCCTTTGACTGCCACTTTAACACGATTTTTCTTGACAATTAGCCACCCTGTGCCCGGAAGGGTGAGAGGGAAAATAATTTGCGGTCGCCTACGATCGTGTTTTAATGAAATGTTGCCTACTATTCTTCCGCGTAGAGAGGCGTAAATCATCCTGTGGGGCTCCTTGATGGTCTATCTGTATTTTTATGCGTTCATGCTCTTCCTGGGAGTTCTTATTTTCGTTCCATTGTCTCAGCAGGTGTAATAATTTTCGCATCTTCTATCCCTCGTTCTCCATATGGCTCAACTACTCGTTCATTCTCCTGCTGATTAAAAAACAAAAGAAATACTTACCGCGGAATGCGAGGACGAGGATTAAAATTTCACGATCGCGACCAAAAAGCAATAAGGGGAGCTTCGGGTGTCGAAAATCATGACCTGTTTATTTTATTATTCTTTAACGGACTCTGTTCACTGCGAAACAGTGTGAATGCTAATGACGTAGTGAAAATAAAGTGACGTGCTGAGATTATCCTTTTGTTATTATCATTACCTATCCTTTTATTTTTACCTCTTCATTTTTTCTCAAGCGTTAAAAAATTTACTTTTTAAGTTTATCTCAGTGCAAGTCATGATTGAATAAGCCTGGTTTTTTTCTATCCTTTGTATATACGCAAATATCAGAAGATAATTTCCGGAATTGTGATCGATTATTTACCGATGTTTATAAATGAAGGATTTCACGTTAAGGGTCAGTATCAGCTCGGAATTATAACTTTGCATAAATATTTAGAAAATTGAATGCCAGACGGGAGAAAATGCAGTTTAGTTACCTCTCCTTGGTTCCTGAAAAGTTTGCTCGAGACGAGGAGTTGCATGAGAAAGGGTTTAGGATAAGAGTTGGGAAGCCGTTCCTTTTTCCAGTTTTCTGGATTCTCGCTCTTGTGTCTTCGCAGAATTCTCTTCCGCCCCGTTGCCACATCTCTCTACACTTTTCCCATCGACTGCTCA
Source organism: Ischnura elegans (assembly GCF_921293095.1). Classification (NCBI taxonomy): domain Eukaryota; kingdom Metazoa; phylum Arthropoda; class Insecta; order Odonata; family Coenagrionidae; genus Ischnura; species Ischnura elegans. Next base: position 107,687,669 of record NC_060248.1, read on the forward strand.
TTCCGAGACCACCTCCATCTTCCCAAATGTCCTCCCTTTTTTTATCTCCGCCATATTTCTCCCTTTTGTTTATCTTCTCTGATATTTTATTAATTTTTTTACAATATTTATTAAAATTCGCTAAAAAATTATTTGATTTCAAACTTATTTATAAGTGTAATATCATACCAAACTAGCGAAAAGTACTCGTATAATTTCAGCTTATACTCAGTGATTTTCCTCTCCTTTCTGATATTCTTACACAATATTTATTAAAATTCACACACATTTATTTCATTTAAAACGTCTCAATAAGTGTAAGGTAATATAAAACTAGCGAAAGGTACTCGTTTAATTACAGAGTGTAGTAATTCGCCTCTCCTATTTGATATTTTATTTCCTTATACACAATATTTATCAAAATCCCCGCCTATTTATTGATTCCAAACTTATTTTATAAGTTTAATATTGTTAGAAAACCGGCGGAATATACTCGTTGGATATAAACGAGTAGTGTTTACTAAAATAGGGTTTTGCGGTGATTAAAGAAATGGTTTACTGTTTACAGTAATATTTTCGCTTTTATTAGTGTTTTGGAAATCATGGTCCTGGTTGTTACCTTCGATTTCTTTTGTTGGAACGGATGATAAAATCGGGACGATCTAATAATACAAAAATAAGGTAACGAGGCCCATTTTAAACGATTATAAATGGCAATAGAGTGAAAATGACATATACTGTCGAAACCATGGTCGGAAGTAGAGTCGTATTTCATTCAAGTATGAATATTGTCATTTTTTAAATATTTATGCATATTTTTTAAATATTTTATTCCCAAACCACCGAATAGAGCTCATATAGGCCATTTTATAACGGGATATTCAACAAATTTAACAATTAAACGGACACGAACAGCCATGCCCTGGATAGGGGAAACCCGCCCAGGCGGGACTCGAACCCGCGACCTCTTGATTGGCAGGCGAGGACTTAGCCCCGCCGCCACCGAGGCCAACAAGAAATATTGTTTATATTTTATCATGGATATTACAGCCTTATTTTTCGAATATACGGTCTGGTCAGGCGGGGTAATGTTGTATTAATCAAGGTTACCCATCATCCTTGCTAACCCCGTGCAGAACTTACTTAGCATAAAGGAAACAAAGGCATTCGGTTGCCACCCTCCTACCCTTCTGCTATCTCCTCAACTGCCATTCCTTTTTAGGCGTCTCCTCCCCCTGTTTCTTCTCTCCTCGCGGGGCCCTTCGAGGATTTGCATGACTGCCCTTTCTCACGCCGTCCCTCGGAATTCCCTCGCCATTCTCATTTTGCCCCCTCCTCCCCCCCCCCCCCGCCTCATAATCCCCCGAACGACCTCTTATGTTTTAACCCACCCTCCAGCCATATCTATCTCATTTCTCCTCCCCCTTTCGTAGTTAGTCCTTCCGTTGTAAACACCCTCATTCCTCCCCTTAATCACCCTCAAGCCATTTTCACACGCTACGTATGCCGGAGTATATAACCTCTCGGAGTTCAGCTTGAGGTAAAGGCATCCTGAAATCGTCTTCGTCTTGTAGAATTATATCTACACACTACCGCCTCAATTGGCATGTGGCCGGGGAATAATTACTTTATTAAACGTGACTAGCCATGTTCGACGTGTGCTTTAACTTCGCTTCACGACCGTCTGTAGTTTGTTAGTCAGTAAAAGTTACTATCAATGCCCCATATGTACTTTCATTTCAATACATTTTGTGTGGTCGTCACCTGGAGACAATATCAAATGTTAGTTAAATAAGACATAGCAATGATTCCTCAGAATTCATTTTAGAACGACGCGTTTTGTTGATTCAACAACATTCTTAAGTGCCCAAGTTTTGTTGTAACAACGAATCGCGTGGTAGTAACTTAAATTAAGTGGAAATATTGCATTATCTTATTTAACTATTGTTCATGACTTACACCACATTATGCCGCGTATCATATAAGATTATTTATTGAAACCGGTAGGGAAGCGAACAAAAGTATTTGTGGGGAATGTCCCTTAACTTTTAATTTACTAATTTCTTAGAACTCCACCACTTTAACCCCGAAAAAAACTCGGCATTGTTGGATTAGTAGGTACTTAAATTATTTTTTTCCGATATCTTTGGCTATTGGTTGTTTTCGTTTTTTTTCTGTCGAAACTTCATCCAAGTCTGAGCTAAGAATAAGTTTATTTGCGAATTTAAAAATTACTCTTGATGAATTTCTTATCGCGAAGAACTTCATTCGTTTTATATTTTGCGTTAAATATTTTATTTTTTTCCACCAGGTGTGCGTGAACTCCATTTCTCCTCCCCCATTTGCGTATTTAGTCCTACCAGGGTAAACATCATTTACTCTTTATCATCCCGAAGCCAGGCTCACACGGAATCATGTAGCGTAACGTGGGGGTGTCGCATGAGGTGAATTCAGGCTGAAACCAACACCACCTTTTGCATGAATGCTATTATAATTTAAGTAGAAGAACCTGAAATGTCGTTGGTTCAGATGAGTAGTTAATTTACGAGCTAATTTCTATCTAAACCTTTAATCTTGAATATCTCGGTGATATTTTTTTTGTTAGCGTAGATCAATAATAATGGTTGTTGTAATACATGTTCGAATAGACGGCGGAGTTAGTATATGAAGAACGTAATTTGTGAACCGCCTTTCGGAATTTATTTTCGCTTATTAAACTAAAAATTGCACCACCTCATTGATAATAAATCACTTGATATTTTGAATAATATTTGTAAACCACCTTCAGTCGTGTCTTCATTGATGGTGATTATTCGTGAATGAAGAAATCCTGGAATCTGACTTGTCTTGTGCCACCGCAACTATGCAGATCTTGGTAGCATTGGAATTTATCAGGATAAAAAAAATAAACTCAGTAAAAACTAGGCTCTCTAATAAATTTTTTTTAAAGTATGGTTTCGGGTTTCATGACATAGTTACATCTTCAGGTATTTATTAGGATGCTTATCGTTAGCAGGCAAATATCTGAATAAAAAGTGAACTATGTACTTTATTCGGTTTATCGTGACAAAGAAACCGTGTAACTTCAATTTTTGGTACCATTTGTCAATACTTCCTTCTAGCGATTTGATCGTTGGGTTATTCTTCCTCATAGAATAATCCTCTAAAATCGCATACACAGCAATGGTTTTCCTGGTTTCGCTAGCGGTAGGACCCGCCCGCCTTTGTGACGGTGCGGGATTCCTCGTCCCCTCCTTCCTTATCCCGTCTCAGGAGGAGTCGTCGGGCTCCTACCGCGGCGGCGCCTCCTTCCTTTCACCTTCCTGTCCTCCCCCTTCTGCGGTGCAGAGGTGAAAAGTTCGCGCTTCTAGACCCTGCCCTAGGAGTGTATCCTTGCGAGACCGCCCTGGAGTTTCGTTCCATTTGTCGTTACTTCCGAAATAAAGTTAGGCAGACATTTTTCTGTGGAAACCCTCTTTTGGAATACATTTTGCTGTCAACACTTTGAGATTTTATTGGTGATGACTAGAGATGCGTGAAAATCGCAAATGCGATAAATGCGATATAGATGCGATGTGCGCAAATTAATGCGGCTTAGATGCGATGACTGGGCCTTTATGATATTTTTTCGCAAATTTGCCTTTTCGACGGCAAAATTCGTACATTTTGTGCCGAGCGCAGTTTAAATGCTCTGCCGACACTCACCGCTTAAAGCATGTGAACGACTGACCAGCTGCTAGTTGGCTGGGATTCTACGTGGCCGCGAACTACAATTGGGCGCGGGCAAGCTACACCTCCGCCACTATATGTCTTATTCCTTAATTTATTATTGTTCTGCAACATAGTTATTTAAAATATTCTGTATTTTGACATATAACTGTGTTTCACTACATTTTATCGTCATCTACCTCATTATGCCGGCCTCGGTGGAGCCGGGGTAAAGTCCCCGATTGCTAACCTACTGGTCGCGGGTTCGAATCCCGCCTGGGTGGATTGACCACCATCCAGGGCATGGATGTTTGTGAATGTTAATAAAGTTAGTTGTAAGAGAGGACAATGCTGTCCTAAATTCGCTTGAAAAATAAAGACGAAATTATTATTATTATTATTATTATGAAAATAAAAAATAGACGCTACAAAATGCGATGAACTGTTATTGAAAGTGCGATAGAATAAAAATGAAAGTGCGATTTTCACGCATCTCTAGTGATGACTCAATGTGTTTCTTACTTTCTTTCTTCCTAGGCCCGGGAGACGACGACTGCCCCGAGAAGCAGCAGGAGACGGACGACGAGGGCATTGAGCGGGACTCCGGGGAGAGCAGCGAAGACGACCACAGCGGCGGCGCCGTCGCGGAGTCCTCGACGGAGACGGGCGGAGGCGTGGTCAACTGTTCCGCCTCCTGCTCGTCCTCTCAGGGCAAATCCAACGAGGTCACCCTCGAAAGGGTCATCGAGGTAACCACTCTCCTCATCAATAACATCATATTATACGATCACTCCCAATAATAATATCTCGTATGACACATGGTACGATTTGGGAGAAGTTATTAATGTTATTTTTTTAAATCCTAATATTCAACCGTGGTGGAGTGGAATTTTCCCACATTGAAATAAATAGTTGCAATTTGCCACGATCATAAAGTTTATTAAGCCAAAGTTTTAAATGCTATTACATTGTGACCTTGAAGGTGAAGATGAAGTGACATTGAAACCTAGGTCATAATAAATTCTATAATAGTGGAAGCTTGCAAGTATTTATTTCAATAATTATCAATATCAGTTAAATGATGCAATATAATATTCCCGCTGAATGTATTTTAGCACGAACAACACGTATCGTGCTAAAAATTAATTCATTGCTAATAATGCAATGTTTCATTTAAATAACCTAGTGGTATTACTCGATTCTATTCACCATAAGGGTGAAATTCTGTAAGGAAAAAGTAATTTGGCTTAGCTGGTATAGGAATCCAGATATCCCCATTTCCTGTCAGGTATGCTTCCAGATACACCACTAAACTACGAGGGTTGTTCAATAAGTCTTCATAAGTAGAATCTTATAGTAATATTACTCAATGATAGATTAATTCTGTAGCTTATGTGCTATATGTAGCGTACACATTAGTGGAAGTAAGTTTTAATCCTCTAGTGCATATTGGTGACCCCCCGAAAATACCTTTGTAAGCGGCTTGAGGGGTAATAAGTCGATGTACATGTAGAAATGAGTTTGTCCACTTTCTGATATTCCAATGAAGAAGTTATGAAGAATAAGTTTCTAAAATGCCGAAGTGTAAAATGCAACCCTAACGACCATGGATCCAGCGAGTGAGATTGTGTCATCCCCTCGTTGTTGTCAGTTAAAAATCAACAAGGCAGTGACAACCCGGTCTTATGAAAGCGCATAACCACCTCCGCGGAAATCTATGTCTGAGATTTATCCCTGTTCATGGCTACTTTTCGGATTCAAGTTTTATTTTTTCGTGATGTCAAATTGTCTCGTGTGTTTCAGTTAGAAATGACTTTCTCTTTCACATTTTTACATTCATATGTCGTAAGTTTGTTTTTATTAAGCATATCCCACCACATATTTTTGAGACATGGAAGTATTTAAATTATAAAAATGCTTGTTTTATAAATTAATTTATTCCGAGTGAAATTTGAACTGGTATAATTTTATCTATATTTTACTGCGTTAATAAATAAACTCCAGTTATTAGCGTGATTAAGTTGAAGTTAAATCTGTTCATGAATGCCAAATGTTCTCAACTATCAGCTTCATATTTATATGTATTTTTATCACGGTCGATCTAAGTTGCTATCTTCCATTTCCAAGTTTTTCGGTATTTTCCGTAGAATGTACTGTGTACGAAATACCGCAGTGGTCGGGAAATGGATTTTCCTCCGCCGTCCACAATCTCGTGGGTCTTGGCGTGTTTTCCTGAGATTCTTGGGTTCCGTTGACTGGCCGTGATGAATTGCTCCACCCGAGAAACGCTTTTTATCCGATCCGAACATGATAACAAATGAAATGCGTCCTTGAATATTTCTCTGCATTCCTTATGTCCATCGAGTCGCCCGCGGTAGAGGCTTAAACTCGAGCGCATGCCTCGCATTAGCAATAATCTCTCAAAAGGATTTAACCTTTGTTTCCGCCCCCGCGCATCTATAATGCAATTCCACAATGTATTGATTTGTATTTTACTGGCGTGTTTTACCCTTTTATCGGATGATCGTTTGGTCAATTTATATTCACTGTTTCGTGTATTTTTATTCTAGTTTTCCCCATCAAGAGGGCTTTACAGCTGATTTCATGTTTGAATTAACTGCAGCAGTTGATTCAGGCTATCCCTGAAGGTAATAGGAATTGAATGGTGGCAAATCGCCATGAGGAAATAACCTTGTAGCCCAGGAATGTAAGCACATTATCTTCCATTAAACATTTAGAACGTGAAATTGCTGTTGGAGGACGGTACTTTGTGGAATTCCGTGGTGACTATTGAATGAAATACTTTGCACTATTTCCGCACATAAATTTTATTTGCTGAGACAACATGTTCCCTTGTACTACAGCATCATCAGGACATACTTACAAGTTATCCGAGACAGAATATAAAGTCACTTAGGTGGGGTCATCCATAGCCTGGGTGGTGTAAACTCACCCTTGCGTAATACCAACCCGTGACAGCCAAATAGGTTTGCCGGTGAGGACGTCACCAAACACCGCATAGGACTCATTCCATAACTCCGTGCCGTTTGCCGAATCCAAGGGGACTACGTAAAAGGAAACTCCAGTCCGTCCCGATGAAAGTTGATTTTGGCTGCCGCTTGGAATACATTTTAATCGGTTTTTAGATATGTACGCAGCGCGGTCCGAAAAGCGAACCACTTATTCCCAACATTTACGATATAATATCTAAAATCGCGAGGAATAGCATTGAAAAGATATTAGTTTCATGGATCGCATCATCGCGAATATACATCTCCGTTAATAGCCCAGATTATAGGTTATTTATCCGGGGAATTCGGGTCCTGCCCATGACATTTAGATCGCTCTGCTGAATGGCGACGTGAGTGGCGAATTTTGTAAACCCATTAAAATGCTTGGTGTGTGATAACAAATTTTGAGACCGACTGAAGAATCCTCCATTGAAAAATTCGTCGTGGAATCCATATTTATCGGAATCCATCGAACCCATCGTCAAAGCATCGGTCTATCGCACTTACTTACTTGTTGTGCCTTCTTCTTCTATGTTGCGTGTTATTATTTTCCCCTCCTCTATTTCTATTCAGCCTCCTTCTTAATTAAGTTCTCAGTATCCTCTTAACCCAGCTTGATTCAGTCTCCTCAACTCATTAGAGTTTTCATCTTAGAGTTGTGAGGTTATCAAAACTCCCTACATAAATGTGTATATGTATGTGTGTGTTCATTACTGTCTAAGTTAAAACTTATATTTTTGTGTTATTAGTATTGAATATTTTACATTTTTTTTATAAATATCTGCTACTTGTTAGCCTAACAATAATCTCCATAATGCCTTATTTTTGTCAAAATGCCTTTTTATTAAGAGTTGAACATTTCCTATATTTTCTATTTTTTGCTCTCATAGGTTTTACATAGAGCAAAATAAAATATTCTATTCTATTCTATTAGGCGTGCACGGCTCACGTCCCGGCGCCGTCGCAGGCGGAGGCCCACTACCGCGCCGTGTGCCGCGCCCTCGTCGCCGAGGCCCTCGAGTTGGCCTCCTTCCTCGAGACCATCTCGAAGGGCACCAAGGCCCTCCGCTCCTCCTCCGTCTCTTCCTACGCCAACGCCAACGGGGACACCCGCGACTCGCTGAGCGCCGGCGGCGGCGCCTCTCTGGGCGGAAGGCACTCGGGCGCCGCCTCCTCATCCTCGGGGGCTTCCTCGCCGGACCATCTCGACAGCCTTTGCTTCTCCGACTGGGTAAGTCTGCCTATTGCTATCGTCACCACGTTAACATTATTTGTTTCAGACATTTCGGAAGATATTTTTTTCTGCACCCTTTTTCTTTTGTGTATAATTTTTATTTATTATTTTGTTTATTTAGTTATTTTTGTTTTTTAATTTTAATTTTTAAGTTTTATAAATTTTGAGCGCTGGGAATACATGCAGGAGGCTCCATTTCATCCCACAGGAGGTTGATTTACGTTGCCATATCGGTCGCTTTTTAATTGGTTTTCAAAAATGTCCCCATCGCTACTATGAGTGCAGAAGGATTGCAAGACTCTTATCTTAATTTGATTACAGATATACTGGCGTTAATTTACTAGGCTATGTTTTAACTTTGTTTAAATGAAAGAACAACAAAAATAATTGTGAAATTAGATGTAATATCTTTCGGAAGATCCTTCTTAAGATATCCATTAACCATAGTGTTGTGTGTGTAATACCTAGTATATTACCACTTCTTAAATGCATATTTTAATTGTAAAAATGAGAAATTTAAAAGCCATAGAACCTTCTATTGAGCCACGTATAGCTCAAAGGGACTCAAAATGCTAAGGTAATGATGACCTATGAATCGTTGCCATATTGCTAATTTACTGCGTGACCACGCATAATTTTCCGATAGGTACAATTAATTATTTTATGAAGTTGAAAAAAAGGAAGAATCATGTATATATCATATGAACGTAGTTCACGAATGAATGTTCTAATCGTGTACGTTCTAGTCCGTCGCTTTTTTTCCGACCAATGATTCGAATCGCGGTTATTATGTCAGGAGCAAGTTCACTCATTCAAGACCCAACTCAACAGACCTCCCATATGCCGTGAAGAATCTAAAAATACCCTCTTAATACACCTCAATACGCCACTCAATCATCTTGCATGCCTGACCGACCGATTTATTTATTTAATTTTTTTCCCTCCGTGAACAGACTGTTTAAAGTCTCCTCGCTGAATGAATTGTTCGGAATCGGTTTCCTCTTGCTTGCTTTGAGGAAATAAAGGAGAAATTGCGTGAAACGATGAGAGTCGCCTCTTCGCAATGCTTGGCAGCTCACCTATGCGGAGAGGGTGAGGATGTGGAGGAGTGAGATGGGTCGTGCTCATTGATGCGGGGAAGGAGGGGAGAAATAGGGAGCTCAGGGCTATTCTTCTTATCTGCGGCGGACACCTGTCCTGTCGTCGCTTGAGACGGCGAGGTGCGTGACGCGAATCCATTCCCAACAATAATTCTTAACGTGCGGCCTTCTCCTCCTCTCACTTTCTTTCGAGTCAACCTCACGTGTATCGTCCTCCTATGCTCTCGGTCAGCAGCGCAGGTCTTGTAGGCGAGGCCCTGCCTCGGCTGGTGGAAGTTTTAAGGTCTTTTTACACTGGGTTCGTAATTTCGCAGATTATTATTGCATAATATTCTACCGATTAAGGAAGGTTTCCATGGAGTACTAAATAAGCGTTCTGGGAGCCTCCCTTGCCTTCATGTACTTCCGTCTTAAATTCATAGGAAGGCCTATTCCCGGTCATTGTATCTAAAAACCGTATTTTCTTCCTTGCTCTCCCTCGTTCACCCAACATTCTACCCTCTTTCACTTTTTTAGCATTCCCCTCCCGCTAAGCACTCCCTCCATCCATACCTTCTGTCTCCTCCGTATCTCACTTAAAAGCTGCCTCTCCTCACCCACCATATCCAGCACTTCGTCGTTAGTCCTCCTCTCCGTCCATTTCACCTTCTCCATTCTTATCCACACCCACATCTCGAACGCCTCCAGACTTATTTCGCCCTCCTCCTTAAGTGTCCACGTTTCCGCACCGTAAAGAGCTTCATTTCAGATCAAATTATTTACTTACCTTTTCTTTAAACTCTTACATAACGATGTTATCATAAGCTCCTTCTTGTCGATGAAATTGAGAAGGTTAGATCTGCTCTAATTTCTCATTTTGGCGTGAAATGCATGAACGAAATCAGAACAGGGGCTATTTTTCCATCTCACGACCATGCATTCTTGCATGCGTTCTAGCGATTCACCGCTTTACACGACGCAATTTAAGACTGCTTCTCGGTACACACGTCAGATTTTTAATTTGCTTGATCTAAACGGCTTTTATAAATTTTGAGTTAGGATGCTGCATGGAGGAGGCTCCATTCTATTCCGCAGAAGGTTGATTTCTATTGCCACTATGGTCGCTTTTTAATCACAGTTTTCAAAAAGTTCCTCTGCGTTGCTATGAGGGTAGAGTGGTCTACTATTTATTTCCATTATTTTGAATTGTAGCACTTGCAATTGCGAGGTTCAGTATTTAAAAGCTATGATTTTTATAGATCGCATCATCAAGAATATAATGTTGGTACCTAATGTTGGTTGAAACGGTGAGGGACGTGACGCGAGTCAATTCCCAATAATAATTCTTAACATACGGTCATGTAGAAGTTTTAGAAATGTTAAGCCCATGGGCTGTATGGAAGAGGCCCCATGCTATTAAAAGTTTCTGTTGCCACTTTTGTCGCTTTTTAAGCTTTTTTCGGTGTTATTGAGTCTGTCTCAGTCTGCGGATCGCGGCGAAAGTGAAAGAAGATAAAAAAGGAATTGGCAGATTTCATCTCATTTATATTCAGCACCTATTCGCGTAATCTTCGACGTTCATGGTTAACTTCTTAACATTTTATTCAGAGACACTCGCGAATAATAAACACATTATCAACCTTCGGGGTGGGAAGGGTTACAGAAAATCCCACTTTTATTCCATTGTTGAGCTGCATGCGAGCGACGCAGCTCGTGCAACAATACAAATATCGAAATGTTTGAAAAGGACATTGTATTATACGAGACGATGATTAAATGTAACGTCTCCAAAGTAACTTCTTTCGCTTCATATTTTTTATTTTTCAAGTCGTATAGCGAAAATATTGGCTTATTTTACTAAAAATATTTTTATCTCCGTCAATAATTAAACTAAGACGAAGACGAGCTTCCTGGTGATGCATATTATGTCTTCGTGCAATTATTGTTTGCTGAGTTATATGCTTTCACACTTGGGATGGTTCAATTTTGAAACGGTCTGCTGCTGGTGTGGAGTGGGGAGGAAGTGGAATGGAAACCATGTGGCTTCCGGGGAAACAGTCTACCAGTTAATGTCTTCGCAAATTCTTGCGTCCTCGAGATCCTAAGATAAAGGGAGTCGGAATACTTGGAGGGATAAGAGAAAAGAGAAGAGGGGAAAGTGAGCACATGGCTGGAGGAGTGGTGAACGTACTGTCATCGTAGTGGTGAAATAGAATTTTGAGCCGATTAATATTACTTATGGTGACAGCTTTCAAGGCTGTTTGTTTAATATGAGATCTCAGCATGAATTAACTTTAAGGAATATCTTTAATTGAGATTATACGAACGGATACTGGGTCTTCAATTGCCATTAAAGTATTTTGAACAGGTAAAACTGAAATATTAGCTCGCAAAAATACAAGTTTTTTGCTCCATTCATCATCAAAAGAAATAAAATATTGGCTTTAAAAAATTAAGCAATATTTCTAGGCTCTTCTGCACGAATATACCCAAACTCTGCCGAGGCTAGGTGTGGCGTCGTATGTGCCTAAACTGCCGTCTGAGTCGGGAAATACACTGAACTCAAGCTATAAAAATTGTTTTGGTGGTGTTTTAGTTACTCATAGTCACTTTTTCATGTGTTTTTTTCTTGGGTGATTTTTCCTATTGTTTTTTTGCCACGAGTATATTAAAAATGCGACGTCTGTATGATGAAATACAAGCTTTTTACCTCGTATACGTCAGTTATCAGAAAAGTGGATTGTTATACGTACCGCTCGTTCGGATAATATTTCTAAAATTGTTGTCATGACCCAAATGGAATTTGTTATGGTAAATGATTGATCGGCGGAAATTCGTAACGTGTAGAGCGTGTATGGTTACAGGCTCTCGGGAAGGGAGGGACTAGGTCTCCGATATACCTCATTTCGGGGAATAAATAGAGTCATCAGAATTCATTTAAATTATATAACAAATTAAACGATTGACCACGCATATTGTAAATATTTTCCAGACGTTGCTAGTAGCAGTCGAAGAAAAAACAATGCCACCAGTCTTATTAAAATCATATACTGCCCTATGTCGTAAATTTTCGTTTGGTCTGTGAACAGCGTCATTGACTGTAACCTAAGTCGAATGTAAATACCAAATCCTCGGCCGTCATTTTTACTCTTGGCTTGAAAACCTCGAATGAAATACATGGAACAGTAAAGAAGGATATGAAATAGAATAAGTACGTAGGTGCGAAAAGATTTTCTAATCGAAGAATTGAGTGAAGAGCTGAATCAGACCAATCTTGGGTTTGTTGACCAGTGATGATGATGAATACACTGTTGAGATAAATCGCCGGTGTGTGTGCTAGCGTGTGTAAACATGTATGCTAGCAGGCTCACGGGAAGGGAGGGACAAGGTCTCCGCTATACCTCATTGCGGGGAATAAATAGTCATCAGAATTCATTGAAAGTATATAACAAATTTTATCATTGGCCCCGCATATTGTAAGTATTTCCGGACTGTTTCCCCGCTATATAATTCCTGCTCAAAAATGCCCGTGGATATTATTATGTAATATACCATCGCGTTGGAATTATTTTTGGTTAATGAGACAAGCCGAGGTGTGTGGGTGAAGTAACGCGATATGCAAAATATTTTATGTTGGTACAATTAGGTGCTATGAACCAGTCTTTTGATTCTCGTCAGAAACTTGCTTGACTCATTGATAGGTGTGCCATTAATTGGCTTCAATCAGGCTTTATATTACCTGGACACTTCTATATTAAGTGTCGGCTAATTAAAATTGAGTCACAAGCGTCCGGAACCGTGAAAGGGAGAGCGATTTCCGTCAGTAAATATAAGTAGAGAGAGAGAGAGAGAACCCATCTGAATGGAAGGATCATCCGGCCGTGAGCACAGGTGGATTGACCCTCAAGGGACCTTCTTGGTCCCTCTGGGCGATTGGTTAGGTACTTCCTTTCCGTCTCACAACCTCCTCCTCTTTGAGTTATGGCTGCCCGCGACTCAATGTCGAGAATTCAAATGAGGAAGCGTAAAAATTTTTATATAGCTCCTGTTTCCATTGTGCGAATCTTCTTTTTAGTGTGTTTTTGTGATACGTGCGCATACCATCCACTCCCGGGCGTTGACTCTGGGGTCAATGGTTTTTTTGGAAATTTCGAGCGATTTATTGTTTTTTTAAGATAGACTTTTTATGTTTATCATGCGTATCTCACCTCTGCGTATCAGAATGGAGTATTGTTTTGTAAAATTGTGATATTTTTCGAGTAGAGAAATTTTTTTTATCAAGTAATTCCTGAATAAAATTAATTTCTTTTTCCTAATTTTTATATTATATATCCCATCGCGTAGGAATTATTTTTAGTTCAAATCTGGGATTGTGGGAAGTACGTATATTTGCTTTAAATTATATTTTTGTTTGAATGAGTGTTGCATCATTTGTACTATTTTCGCACACTAGTCTTTTTCTTTTTAATATCGAAAATAATAATTTTTGGAATTTTTTTTACAAATCTTCAATTTCTATTTATCCCAGAAATAAAGTTTTGCTAGAAAGGGTTAACCGTTCTCTTGTCTTGTAATTTCAATTTCATTCCGCCTGCGATTAGGATCTCGTCGTACATTATTTCAGTTTTCATAGCTGAATTTGTTACTCCCCCTACCTTTTTAATGGTCAAGGGGGTTGGATATTTTCTGCAAATTGATTTAAAAAATCATTTCGACTGTCAGGTCATTCTCGGGTACGATATATTAATATGAATATTGTACTGAAGAATTACCTGACGGTCGAAACGCGTCGTGTTTTGTTAAATAAATTTGTGAAAAATTGCCATCTCTCTTATTCATTAATAAGGATGTCATTCCACTGTATCTCGCCCGCTTCAGCAACTTTCACCCCACCTTTCATGATGGTTCTCCTATCTTTCTGCGCGGCTGCTCGCGATGGGACAGAGCATTGTTGTTTTGGGATTGTTTCCTGATGTGTGTATTCCTGCGGACAGCCTTCCTCTTGCCCGCGAAATGTCTCCGCCATCCAGTCTTCCAAGCTTTTTTCGTCATTCTGCCACCCGTTCCTTTAAATCTCGCCGTCTTCCTCCCATTGGTGGCTGATGGATCGGAAATCTTTCCCTCATCCCTCAATTTCTCATCCTCCCATACTTCCTTTCCCCCCTCATCTTCCACGTGGAGCTCGTTCTAGTGTTTGAAAAGCGATTTTTCGACCTTCCGAAAAGGTTTATGTTCGTTGATTCTCCCGACGTCATTCATCCGCCTCGGGATCTCAGTGCTCAGCGAGTGAAACGTTACCTCTTTGTAACATATATAAGTGTTGATTCAGTGTCTTGAAGAATTTTAAATGCAACTTTTGTCAACGTTTCGATTGATTTCACGTGCCAGGGTTTCGAAAGGGGAATGTGTTATCATATTATCTTCATAATAAGTGGAAAATAATTTCTGAAATCCGTGTAGACATAATGCAATTTTTACTGAATCGATCAAGAGTGGAACAACAAATAAAACCAAAGTCCCAATAAAATTGAACCAACCATTACTATTTCATGTAAAACTTCTCTATGACACTTTTTATTTTTCCAGCACAATCTGAACTAAAACCCTTACCACCCAGCTAAAATTCATTAGATTGGTATTACAGTTCTATTTGTGTGCATACAAAGGGGGTTCTGTATGTCCGGGATAGGTTGAATCCTACACCGTTTCACCGAAAAAGCTTGTGAAGACACCATTGGGAATGTAGTGGTATGTGATTAACATTTATTTCATATCCGTGTCTCGGTCGTTTAGTTGCAGTTGGGATGTTTTCACGTTAATTTATTTCATCCCAATGATTCATGTTGGAAGATTTTCCCGTCTCAAGTGATCTTTGTGAGTTTTTGTTAATTGTAAAATGTGCCAGCTAGGTGCGTAAAAACGACAGAATCGTACCATTATTCTACTGCTATTTATCTTAGATTTATATTATTTTTTGGAGAAAAAAAGATTTTCATATTTCCATGGGAACGATAACCGTCAGCCAGTATTTTTGTGTTATTATTGATTTGTTTAGTTTATAATGGCATGAATTGGTCGTTTTCAGAAACGTATACCAAGTTTGAAACTCAGTCAATTCGGTCAGTGCAATTTTTTTCCTCGGCATAGTTTGCACTGCTTTATCACATTAATGTGCCGTGGGGTATGAAATGTGTGAAAATTGTGGTTATCCGCTTACGCCAGGAGTTGGTAGAAAGTTGCCATCGATTTGATCAATAAACCGTGGGAAAAATTGCTTTATAGTGTACGTACTCTCAAACCGCCAATTTTATTTATTTATATATCTCTCTCTTTTTGGTAATGCAGTGCCTCAAGAAAACTTTCACCTGCGCACAGGAATTCGTCTGGTTTTTGGGAAAAGGATTTTTTATTTCGCTCTAATGTTGGGACATCTTTTCGTTCTTTGGCAGCTCGTTCTCCTTCCCTGTCTCGTTCGCTCGTTTGTTTTTCACTTTTGTGAGATACCTACGCCTCAAGGACGTGCCATGAGATTCTCTTTCACGGGGCACAAAAAAATCGTGTGACTCCCCGAGGGCGTGTATCTGCGCGCCAGTGTTGGATGTCCCTGAGTGCGAAAGCATGAAACGTATGAGTGGTGGGTACATGCACACATTCCTCTACATTCTATCTTCCTTTGAACTCTTTTTTTTAATTCCTTTTCATTCCGAGCTGCCTCACCCTTTAATTTTTTTTTTCGTTCGTTCGCAGTTGCTCGTTAAATCTCTTCCGCGGGTTTAAAAAAAATGCGTTCTTCTTTTATTTTTATTTCTCCTTTGTTGCTCATAGTGGCTTCGTTGAGAGGCAAATGTGCTTCGTTACCTCGCGAGTGTGAGATTTCTGTGTGATTTTAGGTAAAAATCCCCTTTTCCCTCTATGAAACGTGAAATGGATTTCGTTGCAATCTCAGAGTGAGTGTAAAAAAGGATATGTCAAAGTGGCTTAGCTATTGGCGAAATCTGAGACCAACACGCTAACAATGTGATGGAAAAAATTCAGGTGTCATGGTACTAACTACAAAATGTGTCCGTTATGATACCTGGAATATTTCAGTGAAATCCTTGCGGTGTGAGGTGGCACAGAAGAAAGAAATAGCTCTTTATACCGTTTGTGTTCACTGTACCGAAATTCGGTCACCTTTTGGTTTGACTCAGGTTGAGCTCTACCCTCATCCGAACCTAACCTCGGGTTGAATCACTGAGTGATTGAATGATATCTTAATAATTCACTGTCGCAGAAGGAGCGGAGGGCCGGAAGTCACATAGGTTTGAATTTTTATTATTTTAAGTCTTAGTTTCATGCGAAGAAGCTAAAACTCGCTTTCCTTTATTCTTTCTTTGGAGTTGTACCTATCCCCAACGCTTAAACACATGTACCCATCCTTCTAGTGGGTAGCACACATAAGAAATATTTATGGCAGAGCCATGAAAAAGCCAGAATTTTTTAAGCGTACTGTGGGAAGATTTTCGGATGCTAAAGTGAAAGAGAGATGTTATTTTGCACTCGGTCAGGCAACTCCGAGAATACGCAGCAGTCATTTGGGATTTAGCGCTGAGGGGCTTGATATGTGAACTTAATGAAGTATAAGGAAAGGTGCGCAATTTTTCAAAACTTCTGCGATCGAACAGAAAGCGATTTAGAGCGCTTAAACGAATTAGGCTTGGATTCGTTAGATATTCGGTGGCTATTTGCTAGGATTTGATGGCTTGGGCAATTAAGAAAGAAATATCTGTCAGCGCTACACAGGGAACATCATCTGAGAGCCTCACTTTATTTCTAAGATCGAGATAAACAATAAATTAAGAGCTAAACGGGTTGGTATGGGAATTCTTTTTTATTTCGAGAAATGCTGTACCGAACAAATTCTAGTAGTGGTAGTAGTATTTTTTGTAGGAGTACCTACGTCTACGTCTGAGGTCATTTGTACCTCGCCATATCTTATTTTAAAAAGTTTTTTACATCATGTGAGAACATAAATTCGAGCGAATTAGATATCCTTGATTTTCTCAAAAATAAAGCATATAAGAGAAAAATTTAAACGTATCGAATTGTATATTTATGTAAGACTTTATTTTGAAGGCCAGTTACTTTCAAAAATTTGATTACCCGGCTAAATCGCGCTGAGTCGTCACAGAGAATGTCCTTAATCCTCCCGCAAATTCTAGATGGAGCTCTGTACGAGAATTTCCTTGACTTAATCATTCTCCTTTTGTTAACGGCTGGTGTCCCCCTTAACACCCACTGCCATACGCCTGTGCTGCTCGCGGAATAGTACGTAGATGCACGTGCGGAAGATTTTTACGTCTTCCCAACCTCCTCATTCCACTCTTTTTTTCATCCGTCACCGTTTTCGTCGGTCCTTCAACTTCCTGTATTCTTCCGGAAGGTCGCCTTCCGTAATTGCCTGCTCGAATTCGTTCTCCTCCCCCCCCCCCCCTTCGATTCCTCCCGACCGCAAACCCCCTTGCCGTTCGTCGCCGAAAACAACCACGCTTTGATGCGTCCGAGAAGTCAGAAGGAGGCAGCTTGGGGATGGGTGTGGAGAAGTGAGGCATGTGGATGGATTGGATGTGGGAAGGGTCGTGTCGAAGTAGAGTGCTGTGGCAGTAGCTTCAAATCGATGCCTTGCTAATGCTATCAAAGCAGAAGGTAATAATAACAAACATTCGTTATCGTGGACCCCTTGGTCCTTTAGACAGTGATAAATGAACAAAAAAAATACGATAATACATTTACATCAACAACAAATAAATAAAACAATCAAAAAAATACAGCTAAAAAATCATGAAAAATGTGTTCGCACAGAGTGAATAGATGATACATAAATACATAGTGTGATTGAGAAAACAACAATGCAAAAATTCCAACAATCGATTGCTCTTTTCATTTTAGCATGTTGGAATTCATTACTTTGAAAGAAATTCTTATAAAATTGCCTAGGATTTACTTGTTTTAAAATTCCGGCAGTGAATTCCATTGGCGGGAGTAAAATACATGAACGATTTAAGGTACATTTCTGTGTGATGGTGTGGGAATACATCCGGTAGAACGTTGTTTTACATTTCTTTTAAATACAAATTTGTTGAATAAATAAGGCGGACATCCAGACGTAAGAATTTTATATGCTGTTATTTAGGTAACATTTAACACCCGACTTTACTTTTTCAAACTAAATTTTTCGTATTATTTATGCAAAACAAGGGTATATTTTGGTGATCAAGTTCTTCCATCCATTGATAAATGCAATTAAATTTTCTATGCACTCCTAATTTGTTTTGTGTTCATACAAATTCCCGTATAATTGACTGGTGACTAGAGCCTTGGAATCGTTAATTGTCCAAGGTCGACTGATGCGAATTATCGTGTTGTTAGGTGGTGAAATCATTTGTTGGAGTAGTCCTTGACCCGATCCGCAAGTGTAGGCATGACCCTTTGTCGATGGCTCTACGGGTGGAGAATTTCCACGCCCAGTAATCTCTAGGCATGTATTTCTTAGGATGCCCGCCTGGAAGGCTATTGCTACGGCAACCTCCTCTGTAAATCCGTTGTGTTAATTACCCCTTGCCTCCGTACACCACTTGCAGAGGCTTTCGCACCACTAATCAGGTCACCCAAACACCCTTACGTTTTAATAGGCTTGTTGGTACCGTGTCTTACTATCCCTATTCCGACGAACGTTCATGGCTTTGTTTGGCAAGGGGAGAATTATTTTATTGGGAGCCTTGGAAAATGAGGGATGAAATGCTGAAAGTGAGCAAAGAAATTCATATTACATATCATAAAAATTTTAGTTGAATGATTTATTCTCCTCGCCAGTGATTTGTTGTGATTTTAACCTATAACTTGCCTAAATATGTAGTGCAACTTTCGTGCCTTGGCTGGTGGAGGTAGATGAACTCTGTAGAGTGATTTATGTCATCCAAACGAAACGCGTTCTATACAGTAATTATAACCGTATGTTAAATAGATTTCTTACTTTTAATGTCATTCATTTATAGCACTGTAAGCAAAGGTAGATTCAATTCTTAGCTTCAATCATATTCCATGTTCATATCTTTCTTTCCGACTGTAAGAAGGGCATTTTTTTTAAATATCTCTTTAGTGATATTTTCCTGCTGTTTTGGTTGCTTCATTTACTGGAAACATCCCACGATTACATAATAACTGACTAGTTGAAATTTGGTGTACCGTTTTTTTGGATATCACTTTTTCATGAATCATGATTCAATGAAGATGAAAATTTGATTGAATCTGCGTTGTAAGTCATGTATTCTTCCATTTTAAATCTTTTTAGTTTACCGGGGGGAAACATTTTTAGGCGATGCTTATTGAATCATTGCAGCTCTCTTTAATGTAGCTAATTTTTTCCTATTTCAAAGCGTATACATATGTTTCCGTGGCGCACCTGTATTTCAGTAGTGTTGTGGGGACTATCTCAGTCTGCGGATCGCGGCGAAAGTGAAATGAGACAAAAAAAGAGGATGTGACAGATTTCTCGACCAGATTTCATCTCATTTATATTCAGCACCGATTCGCGTAATCGTCGACGTTCATGGTTAACTTCTTAATCTTTTATTCAGAGACATGCGCGAATATTAAACACCTTATCAACCTTCAGGGTGGGAAGGATTAGAGAAAATCCAACTTTTTCTTCTTTTACTGACCTGCTTGCGAGCGACTTAACTGGAATGTGTGGAGATTTTAAAAAGGCAAGCGATATCTTGTGGAAATGTGAGATGTTCATCAAAGCTCAAAACGTCTTTTGAAAATTTTATGTAATAACATGGCGGGAAGCATAACCACGGCTACAATAATATTGTATGTTCCACAATTTTTTTATTATTTTTCCGCCCAAGGTTTCGACACTATACGCTATGTCAGTCTGAAATGTCTGTACATAGTCTATAGTCTCGAACACAAGTGTGATAACATGGTGTGTATAGAGTATAAACCGGGGTCAGTTGTGGAGCACACACTTTTATCTGTGATTCCGTTTCATGCTACACAGTTCCACCAAATATCCATCCATAAGTTGGTCAATATTATGGCCTACCAATCATATCTCACCTACTCATCACCTACTCACAAGGCCTGGTTACACGATACATTAACACGTACGGGTTAATGTCTAAATGTATGAACGCGAGAATGAACGCCAAAACGCACCGTGTAACCACCCAACTTGTGCGAATGCATGAACGGAAAATAGAACCTGTTCTAATTTGGTTCATGCATTCGTACATGTTCCGTTCCGGTCCACCAAAACCATTCACGCAAACGTACATTAACTTGTACGTGTTAATGTACCGTGTAACCAGGCCTACAAATCATAATCCTCTAGGCTCAATTCCAATAACCCTAATCAGCACCCACGCTATATTCTGCGAGGAATTAAAAGCTTATTTTTTTATTTAAGTGCATTTTTTGCTGTTTTTTTGGAAAATGTCTTGTTTCATTAAATCTTTTTTTATTTTACTTTTCTGATCCTTATGAAATCGAGATTTTCGATCGATATATTTTTTTTCGATTTCCGTGCGTGTCTCCATCCTCTGCCACGTCGTTCTATCTCCGTGGTTACTCCATGCCGTCTTCTCTTTCGTCCGCTCTCCCCCGCACAACCTCTTCCAATTGGAGGTCGGTCGTTGGTCTTATAAGTTTCGTCGTCCGTTCTCGACGCTCCGCCGACTTGGGAGGCCTCCGCTCCTCTTTCACTCTGTCCACCCTTCCCCACCGTCTCCTTCACGGTCAACCCACCCCCCCCCCCCTCTCTCCCTCCCTTGACTAGTTTTTCTTCAATTACGCAACGCGCCCTTAATCTCTGCGAAGCGTGCAATTGGGCAAGGTTGGCGTGTCCAACTCGTCTATTCTCGGTCGAATCTGCTGCTGCTTCTTCCTCCGCCTCTTAAAGTGAGCTTGCGCATTGTAAGAGGAAGTTTGTGTTTGCTCATGCTTCGATTCATTCCGGCTCCTTCATTTTTATCTTTTGAAACGCTTAGATTTTTATCGAGTTTTTTTTCCCGACAGTTATCTAGTTATCTTTTACAAATATTCTTCTATATTTGCGATTCTAATGTATGTCCTTCTCAAACACAATGAGTAAAATTTCAGCAGATGTAAAATAAAATAATAAAACTTTGTTTGGTCCACCAAGCCTGAAGCTATCAATTATGTATGAAAAACATTTTTTATTTGCTTTAGAAAAGCCATCCAGATCAAAGAGCCAGGTTTTTTTGCTAGGTAGAATTTTTCCGCCCTTGATGAACATGTCTTTGGTATTTTTTTTTAGTTTGTATAATTCGTAGGTTGAAGGCAGTTTGAAAAATTTCAATTGCATAATTTACGGATTTCGCAGCTAAAAATACTGTCTGAGAAAAGTTATGGGGAAGCTCACGCTGTAAAAATCAAATTACATATCTCTCCTTCATACCTAAGCAACTTGAAGATGAGTGGGAATAAAAATGGACTTTTAATCAAATTACTGCCCCACTAATTTTTTATCGGCATTGTATTTGATTTTTAAAATGAAATACAACTCTAATTAATAGCTAATAGTGAATGAACAAAGAAAATATCGGGGTAGTATGTTTCTTTTCCCTGGAACACTTACAATTTATTGTGATTTCTAATTATTAGCCATCCCATTTCTTCTGCTTTACTTATTGTTGTTTGTGTAATGTCATACATTTCCTAACTTTATCTCATAAATGATCTCAATTACCCATATTTAATTTATTATTGTATATATCCTCTGTTCTGATTCCGAATCAGTTTTTGGATGTTTCAGGCGGGACCAGAGTTCTTCTGACTCTTTTTCCTACATTTTTCTAAGAACATTAAACTACATTGCTCGATTTATGTTTCTAATGATATCTTACTTATAAAAAGAGTGGTTTTATAAACACTGAATCGGTATGAAAAATATAGTGTATCCTTTAATGTACTCGGAAATTTTGATCGATTCAATGATTTATTCTAAATATTTTCTAGTTGATTACATTACCTTTCAGGCGATAATTATTTAATAGCTTGTTATTTTTATTTTTATTACTTTTTTACTCATGATTCATTACAATTTTCAGTTCGACATCGTTTAAGTAAACTTCATCCTTGAGGTTTTTCGAGGTTTATTACTTTTTAATGGTTTTTGGTGGTCTTGCTTAAATGCCCATGATGAATTAAAGTACCATTTCCTTCGTCATACTATTACTAATTTTTACTTACACTATGAAAAATGAAAGAATAAACTTTTTTCGGTTAGTAAACTTTTTTCGGTTCTTCAATATACATGTAAGAGAACCTTTCAAATATATTAGTAAACCTAGCAAAGATTACTCTTTCATTTTCCAAGATGTAATCTTTCTCAAAGTTAAGCCTAAATCATCAGTTATGTTTTGACTTGCATTTCTGGTAAGAGGACCTATTATAATTTCGCCCCTTTGTACGGCTGTTCCTTAATCGAAAATCGTCATTTCATGCGCTTTCCTTTATCACCTCTCCTTTACGCAGGCGAGGCTGTGGATGCAGGTGATGCAGCAGCTTCGTCATGGGGTGCAGTTGAAGAAGGTTGCCGCTGCCGGCGAAACGGGAAGCAGTATCGTGGCCGAATACGAACTCACCCCTTACGAAATACTCATGGACGACATCCGATCCCGACGATACAAACTCAACAAGGTTCGTGAGAGCATTGATGTGCTTATCATTGTGTACCATTTTCATCAGAATTCCTGTCTTCCTTGTTTGTTCACTGCCATAGCATTAAATATTATGGCAACTTTTGATATCCAATTATATGCATTAAAATTGCGTGGTAATTCGTTCTTTTAACTCGGCTCTGTACGTACTAGTCTGGAATATCATTCGATATTGTATTGCAAGGTCCTATTACAGGTCTTTAGGGCTAGAGCTGGATGTGTAATTCATATTTTTAAGCGAATATTCAATGAAATGTTAAAACAAAATCTTTTCTCATCTGAATGATCTCTTGATAGTATTTATATTTATAGACTAGAAGTGTATTATTTTATGATGGCTCTATCTTGCGTTGTACCACACTTTATCAAATATTTATCTTGATGCTTGAAATCATTCAGTGCCTTCCATGAGGCGAGAAATTGAGTTATATTTAGTTGCTATGAAACATACATCTATTTTCACTAGTCAAATGATCATTCCTTGTTGAAATATGAGTTTCATATTTGTGTGAAAAAGTCTTCTATTTTGAACTGTCGATTATTCCTTGTTGAGATTTCTTTAAAATTTTTGTGGTGTCAATTGAGCATAAAATAATATTGTGTTCTCATAACAGGTGATGGTTGACGGAGACATTCCTCACCGCGTGAAGAAGGATGCACACGCCATTATCTTGGACTTCATCCGTTCCAGACCACCCCTGAAAAAGGTAATGTCAAATTATTATCTTTGAATTATATCCGCTAGCATTATGTGATTATATTTTCTTTTAAAAAATATCAATCGTAATTACCAGAAAGTTATGATGGCTCTCCTTTGCTTCAAGCTTGATCAATGTGAAAAGTTATCTTCCAATTATTTTCGCACAACCCTCTTTCGTTTATTTTTGTCTATTAGACAATTGTGTTTGACTAAAGCCTGATGATAATGATCCCCGATTTTCAATCATCCATCTCAATTGCGTGAACAAATACCCCATCGTTCAAGTAATTTCCGTGTCAATACGAAATCAATGGCTTCTTCAAAAGAAATGAAAGCTTGATTAGTATGATGAGGTCAATTTCTCATGATTTTGAGGTTTGATTAGCCCCAATTTTTGATTTCGCATGCGCGATTGGTTTAAGATTTTTGGGGCAATTTGGGGCTCAGAATTATTTTTTCACGAATCATCGCGCGTCAGATCGCGTTTTCGCATTGATTGATCTCCGTCTCCTCTTCGCAGGCTTCGGAGAGGCGGCTCCCACCGCCCCCCAAGAGGGCAAGGAGTCCCCGCGAACTTCTCATGGAGTCCATCAAGGGAGGAACGCCCCTACGGCACACCAGCAGCCCACATAAGAGCGGTAAGTGATTGTCTATTTTTGTTATCTAGTCTCCTCATTTTTTTTCTCGTACTTCTTCGAGTCAACGCAGCCGGTATTGTTGGAGCGTCGCGTCGGTCAGAACGGAGGCATTCGACCGGAAACGCGTTGAAATTTATGCCTACCGTCATTACGTGGTAATTTGCCGTGTGCATAAATTCAGCCGAAGTCATCCAAGATGATTTACAGTTTCCATTCCCATTCTAGAGGTTATTTACCAGTGCTCATTTTAACTGGTCACTTTGAGTGCGTCCGTTAATTAAGTGAGGTGATTTTGGCGAATTTTGGGCATTATTCGACCCCTACCCCTCCTCCCTCCCTCAGTGAGATATCGTGAGATTTAACTCGACCTTCTCATCTCCCTCTAATCTCACGTGAGGTTGTTTGTTATAAAAATGCGTATTTTTATTATAAATACGTTAATCTATGATTCATTTCGTTGGATTTATTTAAAAAATAATTTTTAAAATTATTTTTATTTAAGATTAGTTATGACTAGTATTTAAGATTACTAAGATCGCAATTTGACACTGATTCTTGCGGAAAAAAATAATGTCGTACATGGTCGTACCCCCTTCCCTCTCCCCCGTGAGATTGGTTGAGAATCGGCTTGGCTTAACTCCCCCCAGAACATCTCACGTAATTAATGGAACCTTCTTTTTCCTGCTGCGGTCCTTCAAATTTCTATTCTACCAATTTCAATTCTGAATGCAGGAATACTGCGATAACTCGTGACTGCCCTTTTTGTAGCACTCATCCTTGTTAATAGGGCTAGGCAGTATTTCAAATTCGAGTATTTTAAAATACGTATTTGAAATACATTTGTAATTGGTATTTGGTATTTCAAATGCTTGATCTGAATATATCATGTATTTCGCATTTCACAAACCGATTTTAGGTATTTTCCCATTCTAAAATAAAAAATACATTTGTGAAATACTTTTGAAGTAGCTCTGTTAATCTTCTGTAATATTATGCTTCTGAGATTACTTCGTTTTCGTTAGACTCGTTTTCTTTATGTTTGCAAGTACCTATCCATAATGTGCCAAGGCAGGTGATGTTTTTTATAACATCTCTTAGTTTCCATGTAAAGGTATTTTGTATTTTAAAAGGCATTTAAAATACTATTTTGTAGGTTTTTTTTCAAACATCAAAGGCAAAAGGGCTTTTGTATTTCAAATACTCCTCAGCCTGTATTTTACCCAGCACTGCTTGTTAGCTTCGTTCTCTTCCCCGCAAATGACCAGTTTGTGGCAGATACTATATTCCAAATTTTCCAAACAAACGCTTTTGTGGACGACTCGTAACAATTTTAAAAAGAGAAATTATGCTGCACAGGAAGCCGATTTTTTGAGGAATGTGTGCTTTTTTTGTACTGACTTTCGAGCTATTTATGTAACTACAAAACATGAAATGGACATATTTTGCCATCGCTTCATTAATAAGGAATTTAAATAGACAAAAATAACTATGGTTGCCTTATGGGTTGCCTACGCCACAACATCAAGAGAAAAATTCCTTTCTTTCCCACTTTTTTCTCTGAAAATCATGTGAAATAACTTTATAACATTATATATCCCATTTTATAGATTTCCATTTATGCTTTTCTTACTCCTCCATGAAATTTCACTAGAAAAAATTGGTTCACGGAAAGGTAGGATTTCTTTGTTACTTTGATTCCTATCCTCAAGACCAAGAGAATATTCTTATCAAAGGTCAAAATCTAATTAAAATAACATTTAAATCATTTTACGATGAAAGGATTGTGCATTATCCGATTTTCCACGAAAAGATTCGAAACATTCAGTGCCCAAATAGGGAATTTTGAATCGTATTTTGATTGTTTTTTATTATATATACAGACTGATGAAACAAGTCCGTGGATATTTTATTAAGAATTATAATCATATGCGTTCAGAAAATGGATATTGGTGGTCCATTTGCAATGACCACCGCTTTTTGCGTCTTCATTCATGCGATGTGAGATCTTTCTGTGCCCTTCACTGTTTAAGGAGTGGTGTTGAATAGGAGATGAGCCATTCCAAATCTTCGACGCAATCTACCGCGCCCTGAAGATATTATATAAGCCTTTTCCGTCGACGAATTCCTTGGCTGCGTTCCCAGATCTTGGATTAAAACTTTCCTTTATTTCTCTTGAAATCTTGAATACTTGTTTTGATTGACTCATCCGTGTTTCTCATGCGTCATTTATTTTTCTCTTAATTTAAGTAGCTACTGTTAAATCATCGTAACAGTTATATTAGATCAAGCTATAATGATATTGGGTATTGTTGACGTATTAGACAAAGTGTACCTGTGAAGGTAATTGACTGTCATTGTTAGTGAAATTTTGCTAGTCGACTTATGTTGGAGTAATCATTTGGTTGCTTAGCATATGAATGTTCCTTCAATGGTAAAAATGACCTCAATTGTGATGGCTCAAGAAGATGTAAGGACATTAATGTGACGCACGGTATGCGTTTTCGGTTAAGTGAATTGAATTCGATAAGATTGGTCACGTTTTTTGGGTATTGACGGTTTGATTGTCTCAGGCTTAAAGCACCCGATTAAAACCTGTATTTTCAACCTTTATTCCCCCGTGTTTTCAATGGCTGAGCTGAAGAAAATAGAGCAAGCATGGTGCTGATAAATGGCAGTAAATAATCGAGTTTGCCAAAATTCCGTATTCTTTGCCTTTATCCTCGCACTGAATCGGAAAAATTGGGATTCACCGTCCAATCGATGAGATTTTCTGAAAGTAGTGAGAATAAATGGGAAAAATTGATACTGTAGCTGTACGTGATGATATTATTTATTTCACATCAGATCGTCATTTTGCTTCTTTCATCATTTGTAAGAGCTTCAATTTTTTGCTGGTCTGTTCCGTATATCTAACGAGTTGACCTGCGGATCACTGATTCATATGTGACTAAAATGAATGATATAATCAGCATGTCTCAGAGAATTATCTGTCCTCTCCTCGAAATATTTAGTAATTTTCTCTCTTACTATCCATTTAATCTTAAGTTCTTGTGTATGACTAGTCGTTTTCCCGAGTAGCGCTTTTAGATTCAGTTTTACTCTCGTTACTTAATTTTACACAGTCGACATCAATGTATTTTCTTGCTCTTTGCACAATCTTTGTATTTCGTAATTTACTCTTCAATTGCATCTATTAGCCGTGGCTTTGCTCCTCTGAATGTTTTTACAGAGCTTATATAACGATTTGAGGAGGAAGAGAAGAATTATAGTTCTGGACTGCGTCGGTGGGTTGTGTTCATGGCCTTGTGAGTGGAGTTAACGACTCGGGAGTGGGCAGTCTCCATCTTCTTTATGTAACGCTGGCGACGCCTGTTTTCAATGCATCCGAGATCACAGATCAATTGTTTGAGGGGTATTCAAATACCATCGCCATGTTTTTACTTCGAGCGTATTTCTTTTTGCGAGGAATGTGTCTATTTTTAATCGTCATTTGCTTTTGGTACTTGTTATGTAGATAATTGCTTCAGGTTTTTTATCTAATGGATTACATACGCTGTATTTCTTCGTAATGTTCATATGATTGTCTAAAATCTAAATTCCTTATCATATTGCAGGCACATGTCCAAGACAGTATTTGTTTCTGTCTTGTTGCATTAATTTTCTTGTACTCATTATTGATATTGCCTTTCTACCGTTGCTCCAAATATATTTTAATTCCAGCCGCGCCACAGCTATAATTTTTCTCCGTTTCGATTATAAAAAGTATTTTGTATTTGAATACCGTGTGTGAGGCTGAAACGTATGGGGTTATTTTTGGTAAATTCTAATGAATATTG
This sequence comes from Ischnura elegans, assembly GCF_921293095.1. Classification (NCBI taxonomy): domain Eukaryota; kingdom Metazoa; phylum Arthropoda; class Insecta; order Odonata; family Coenagrionidae; genus Ischnura; species Ischnura elegans. Next base: position 107,715,581 of record NC_060248.1, read on the forward strand.
ATACCAATACTTAGTTGTTTCACATAAGTTTCATCATATTTGTCTCTTAGATCGACATTTTTAACTCATTTTATTTGTGAGGTGGTAGAAATTTACGGAATAACTAAGCCTACATTTCACGAGAGGAGTTTACGATGTAGTACTTCATGGGCCGTGTTGCGGATTAGTCAAAACTAAAAACATAAAATTTGAAAAAGAAAGAGTTGTTGGAGGTAAACTGAAATCCTGAAGGTAGTTTAAGTAACTCTCATATGTCCTAGCTATATCTGAGAGAGTGTTGAACTCTTCGCTGAAACTGGGCCAGTGCCTATTTTTGTTTCACCGAGAATATGCGTTCCATCACCTTGTAAGGACTTGCGTGCGATAACTTCAGTGGCGTCTAGCCGCGAGATTATTATCACCTCCGTCACGATCACATTTCTAACATGGACTTGCCCTTCCTCGCAGCTACCTCGCCTTCTTTTGTTGCGTCACCGGTTGCTCTAAACGTATTTCCCACACAACGGGAGCGACTTTCAATTATCGGCTCAATCGCAATATTTATCGCCTAGTCAGATGTTGCTGTTAACCATCGCAATCCGATCGGAGTATATTCATGAATGCCTGAGATATGACTCATCACAGCTTTTTAAGTGTGTTTTTATCAATTTTTCGAACCAGAAGATAACTGAGCCACTCCGCATTCAATGATCTGTTCGCCTAAGCATTAGCAGAAAAGCTAAGTATGAGGTATTATGCTTCAACAATTTTGCTCACCAAGAGGGAGTTCCTTTAAAGAGATATGGTGAAGGAATACAATCGTAATTTGTTTATCCGCGGTATCTTTTTTTTCAAATAAAATAATTCCTTCTCTCTTTTTTTCGGAGAACTATGGCTCTCCTGAAAACCGTTTAATGAAATCAATCAAAGTTTTATGGTAGGTAACTGTTTATTTTTTCCACATTTTGATTCCATGTTGTCAAATTTTTGAGGAACTATTTTGGACTTCTACAATTAGCCAAGCCTATCACATATTTACCATAATGTCTAAATCTAATGCAATATTGAATATATGTATTTATATTTAAGTTTCTGACGTCCCTTAAATTAGGAATATCTGAATGTTGCGAGGTGGAGATGTTTTCCTAGTGGAATCTTGATCCATTCATGTAAACTGCGGGTTAAGTTATTGCCTCATCGAATTTATAACTTAACTGGTCTAGAATTTGGTCTTGAATTTTTCTTTTGTTTATCTCAAGCTCTGAGCTACAATTTAAGAATTTCTATTCGATCAGTGGAGGCAATAGGCTGTTTGCCGTTTTTCTTTTCCCTTTCGAATGAAGAATTCCGTATTACTCTGTTTTTCTTTATGTCTCCTACTTCTCGAGCTATTCGAGGATAGACGGCATTAACCCTATTTCAGATAAGTTGATGACAACACGACTGCAGTCGAGTGGTTCACCGCGTGTGAGCTTCGACCTCGTAGATCAACTTCTCGTGGTTCATAATTGTTCACTCTCTTGTGAACGAATCCTTCTTTAAATGAGCGAGAATGAAAAGAGAAATGAAAGAGAATCGAAACTATAATGATATCACTAACTCGTTAAAAGTGGGAAGTAACTTCCGAATTTTCGTATCTTAAAGTTATGAGAGAGTGGCTGAATGGGGAACATTTTTTTCGCAGTAAATTATTCTCTGTCCGTATCATCTTCCGAACTCTTACGATGAAGTGCAATTTCGGATCTGAGTGAACGACTCCATTTTTCCTTTTTTTTTATCGGTTTGCTGTCCTCTCCATTTATCACCACCCAAGTGCTCCGGTTTTTCGTGTGCAATAATAAATCTGGCCTCCCTTTAATCACGATTTCTCCGCCAAAGGCGGCGTTTTGGCTCTCATGAAACAGTAACTGATATTTATTTTTTCTTGTGGATTTGATGAGGTAAAATAATCTGTATGTCCTCGCGGTCGAGTTCAGTGAATTTTAGAGCGAGAAAAAACCGTTCGTCTCGCGAAAGGCTTGGTCCCAAGAGATAAGCTTAGTTGCAATGTAGTATTTTCCGAATCGATTTTATTTTTATCGAAATCGATGTTGCCATTTTATTTGATCCCATTGTTTTACTATGCCTAACACTTCGTGTGGTAAAATATTTTTTGATAGGTATTTTTAGAAAGTGAAGGACTCATTAAAAAATATATTATTAGGATTACTTTTAGGGTTCTTCACGATATCGCAGGGATTGAAGTTAAACAAAAAGATCATGTGAGTGAAAGCCTCTTTACCTACTGAGTTAGCTGAATCTTTCCCAGCGTTATTTAAAAAATTATTTCGTGTTATTATTTTCAGCATGCAGGCTTATTGCGAAAAACAATTTACTGCCTCTATGTTATGATTTTACCTTTATTTTTAGGATGTCTTCGGTTTAGGTGACTGAGAAGACTTATGACCATGGTTTTTCAAGTCATCGATGATTTGCTTCACAAGTCTCTGTTTTTTTTTTTAATAAATCGGCTTTTCTTCCATATGTCAGCGGGGTACCTGGATTTCAACAAATTGAGTTGACCCATTTGATGATAGTCATGGTAACCCACAGATTGAAAACTGGAGGATAGGTGGGTGGTTATTATATAAACGAAACTGGTCTCGTCATTGCTTCATGTTATGGGATTTTCATGTGATGTGTTGAAACCGGTCGGTCAAAAATTAGGTGCGTAGCGTGTATAAACGTGTTTTTCTCGTTTTAGTCGCTGCTGTGGAATGCAACGTTAATTCTCCGGTAGGAAATGGCTCCGGCTGTCAATGGTAATAGACAACATAACTAAGTTGAGTCTTGAAACATTAAAAGTCGAACTACGGGTCTTCCCTGTTGTTTTTTTAACCGAGCATAGGGCTGGTTTTCCGCATGCCCCTCCTTGATTTTCAGCTGCACATGCCATCTTCTACTTCCATTAATTCGGTCTTCGGCATTACTGATTGTGGCCTGCAGCATCAATGGGATTAATGGTTAACATCCCTTTGCAAACTAAAATATTGGTTTCCTCTGATTGAAATTGAAAAGATAAGCAACGTTGTTGGCGAAGAGGGCTCGCTTCATTCCTTGTAGTCAGTCATAATTTAGTCTTGTGCAATTAATACCAGTTTTTTTCTTGAGTATGAATTAATGAGTCTCGATTCGAATGTAGTTGAATTTATTATGCCTAAAATTGTGAATTAAACCCATATAGCCTTTAGTATCCTCGCCCCATTACTTATTTTTCGTAGATTCGAATCTTTTTCAGTTTTTTTTTACCTTCTTTTGATTGGATGTTAGTGATTTCCACCCCGTTCATTGGCATAGTGGACAACATTCTCTTCATGGAAATTGCGTTAAATAAATTTGCTTAATCATGCATGGGGTTTGAAGCGTAAGAGTAATTTATAACATTTTAATTAGTTTTCGTTTTCCACTTGAATAGGTATTTTGGTGTTTTTGGGTGTCATGTCCATGGATTCTGTAGATGGTAAATGTGTTAAATAGATAGATTTAATCATAATAGATAGATTAGGAGTTTGGATATGAAAGAGTATTTTGTTACATTCGACCATTTTTTGTTTTCCATTTGAATTGGTATTTTTGTGTTTTCTGGATGTCATTTTCACAAAGAGTAGCTTTAAAACTTATTATTTGTCATTCTCTCACTTGCTTAGTGTTTCAATTCGAGATTAGGTAGCATAGGAGATGATGGAGGTCACAATTAGCCATATGTATCGAGAGTGAGGCCAGTTCTTTTCCCTAGGCATCCCGCTAGTGTTTCGAAGTTCTGATCACTTCAAAGACATTTTCATAAGGGGTACGCCGGTACGGTTTTCAACCAGATTTGTAGATAATCATTACCCCTTTTTACGTCGTCAAAGGCACTATCTTTTTCGGTTCCATGGATGGCGATTTATTCACTTTGAACTGTGGGATTCTCTGGAATGCAAGTCTTAGTCTCCTCGTCGTAACACATCAATATCAATGACACAGAGTGTAAATTTATTTTCTCTTCATTGATCGTTAAAATCCTCGGCGCTCTGGTTCGCTCGTAATTATCAATTCGATTTTACCGTTACTTAGCCTCTTAACGGAGGAATTCCGTTCACGCGCCTAGAAACCACTTTTATCGTAGGGCAGTTCTCATAGATTTCCGAAAAACGTTTCCGACCGCTTCGAAGATTCTCACCTCAGTGCAAGTGGGTCCTTTCATTCATCCTTTTACGTTCGTCGGAAAGCGTTTATAGTTTTCATCCTTGCCCCTCCTGTCTTTATTCTCTTTTTTTCTCTTCGCCTCACTATGAATACTTTAAATGATCAGTAGTGGGTTCAGTGGAGTGGTATTCTCGTTTTTTATTGGTGGAAGAGCAACGGGAAACGTAAAAAAATCCAGATCCATATTCATTACCATACTATTCTGGCAATAGACGAAATTCTGTTTGAAAAAAATAAGACAAGCCATTCGGTAATTCGAAAATTTGAACGCCTGTATCTAATTTTTCATGTCTTTAAATTGGTTCGAACCATACTATCTTTATGATTAACGGTTTATGGATTTAAACTTCATACGTTAACCAATAACGTGAATGAGGTGGAAGTTATAACATTTTTAGTTCCAATACTTGTCTAGTACCTAGTGATCAACTCTTAATTTTTTGTTCTCATTTTATTACAGAGGTGTTTCAGCGATATTCATAGTTTTACTTCGTGCTTTTCTCGACTAATTAATGAAAATGTTTATAGAGTAGCTTCCCGTTATTTTAAGTTGCTGAACGTCTGCTGTGCAGTGATTTGGGCTTCTCTCAGCTGTCCACCTGTCGTGTCAAAATGTTATGGCATCTATCATTACTATATTCTTGCGTATAATGTTTACTATACTATTTAATCCTTCACTCGGAAATTTACTCACTTCATTCCGGAACTCGTGCACCGGGTGAAGATCACGTTTTTCTGGTTAGTGGCGGCACAATTAAGTTTTACGGCAATTTGTGGAATACCTACCAGTATTATTTGTATAAAATGAAAACTGAGGTAAAATAACTTAGAGGAGCGCGAGTTTTGTGAACAAGTTTTTCTGTAAATATTTTGCGAGAACTCCTTTTACCTAGGCGTGCATTGGAAAGTAATTCCCCACTTATAATTTGAACACCTGTAATTCATTTTCTGTCTTTGTTTGGTGTTATCTGGGGGATATTTCTGGGTGATAGTTATGTTCATTCACAAACATGGCAAATGGTATTTACTAGTGAAGTAAGGTAGGTTTGCATGGAGCTACACGAAGCAGTCCGACAGTTTCCCCTCCCCTGATGAACTTTCCTCCTTAATTCAAAATAAGGCCTACTTCCTTTCATTCTCTCTAAAACTGCTGTTCTTTACCTTCCTCTCCCTCGTTAACCCAACATTCTACCCTCTAACGCTATTTTTATTATCCCCTCCCCGCTCAGTACTCGCTCCATCCATACCTTCTGTCTCCTACGTAACTGATCAGGAAGCTGCCTCTCCTCACCCACCATGTCCAGCACTTCTTCGTATCTCTTCCTTTCCGTCGACTTCACCTTCTCCATTCTTTACCACACCCACATCTCGAACGGCCACTTTAGAAAAAAATCTCAGGAATCTTTCTTCTTCTCTCTTAAAACAAAAAATAACCGTGACGCGGAACTGATTTAATAGGGTTTACTGCCACCCTAGATACGAAGCCTACGGACAGCATGCCTCGGTGCTTAACCCTAAGGGTCGAGTTCCACCCGGGGCGACAAATGACGGGCATCTTCATCGTATATTCCCCCCGCCTCCTCGATAGGCGGCCCGTTATTTGCCACTAATGATCTCATGATCCACTAATGGATGTATGCGAGGTTACGTGACTAATATCCTCGCATGCCTATGGTTTATAGGTTCGCGCTGAACCAGATGTATTGCTCCCGTCCCATCACTGATTTCGGTGCACTCGCCTGCGGGAGATGGTGACTTGCAGCGCGCCTTAATGAGATGACGTAGACTCGTGCTGACGGAACGGAATGAGAGCTTTGCTATTCTTGGTCATCGTCCAGGGTATGGTAACGAGGCCAACGGAGTGATCATTCAATGACTGAAATTCAATATAATTTCTAGGGATAGTCGGATCGGATACATCGGATCCAAATATCCGCGGATATTGCCCTTCATCGGATACATCGGATCCAAAGTCGCGGAAGACATCGGATCTGGATCCGAAATTTTAAATAATAGCTTCAGTGAATGCAACCCCATAAGGGTTGAAAGAGTTCCGATTCTCTCTTCGAATGCGCCGTCGCATGCGATTCTTGTCCTACTCGTGAACCGTTTTGTTTGAAAGCTCTCGCAGAGGTTACATAATAAAAATATTAAAATGTGTATGAAAATCTAAAAAAGCATTCCTTTGATTGTATTTTCCCAGAATAAACTAGAATAATTAGTTCGTTTAATAGCAGGAATTTGAAAATGCATTTGGATCCGAAAATATCCGATCCGAAAGATCCAGCTCCGAAAATCAAGGATCCGATCCGAATCCGGATGAGAAAAAAATCCTGGATCCGTCCATCCCTAATAATGACTCAATTCTCGTATCAGCTCATCTTTTTTCACCTGTACGTTTATCTCATCTTTCTTTACCTGCCCCATATATTTTATTCGAGATCTTCTTTTTCTGTTTTTGCCGACTACTTATACCTTTACGGATAACTCAAGATGTGACGAATTGGATTGTGTCGTCTTCTTTATATGGTTTTCACGAGGTTTATCTTAATTAATTCCTCAAAACCCACGCCCACTTACTAAACTTTGTGAATTTCAGTGCGAGTTAAATTTTCCCCTTTCCTCGGTGACTTTTCGGTGACACCTTGTCCAAACCCTTTCTGCACCACCTTCGCATACTCTTGCCCTCTCTCCTTCTAGATATTGGATAGGTATGTAGAAGTGATTTCCGAAATTGTTTATGCACCTGAAGAGGACACTACGTGTGGTAAAATGAGGTCGTTACAACGAAATTACGATGAGGCTCACCTAAGTGAAGATCGTTTATCTAGAGCGTCTTTAAATATATTTTTTCTAAATTCTGCCAAAAAATCACCTCCTCCAATTATTAAAATGGCGTAGGTTTTCACCGTTCGATTCTTGAAACATTGTTTTTCTGACTACGTATCTGCTTCACACCATTTATTAAAACAAGATTTGTTTAGTTTGTTGGTTGAAAAAATTCATCAGGGAGAATAATTAGTTGTTTTGGCTCTCCTGTAGTTCTTAACGGATTTCTTTTAGGGCACAAATACCCACTGCCAACGGTTGTTTGTTTTAGGAGTTGCTATTTTTTTGGTGTGGCGAAGGTCATGGTAGGTTAACTCTGCATCTATTGATTGAAAACTTGTGGGATAATCTTTGGGCCGACATGAAAAATCCGGTGTCAATATTTGTGAATCTTTGAGATTTCGATGCTCAGCATCTCATTGTTGCTCCGGTGAGAACTTTTAAATAATCGATTGCGAATCGGGCCGGCGGATGTGAAATGTCAAGGTTGCTTTGGGCTGGAAATTTTGAGTACGCCATGAGGAAAACGAAAGTGAATTGAGAAATTTGAGTGAGGAACGCAGAAGTGAACGTTCGTATAAAGCATGAGATCGATTTAAAGAGGACAACTGAATGCTAAGCTGGTGAAGCAAGCGAAGGGTTTGGTTTTGGATTGTGGTGGTTAGATTATGAGGAGAAATTTTGCGATTGGAATTTTTATTTTAGAAATCCGTACTGGTTTTTAAATAGTTTTTCAGCAAGAATAATTTATTAAGTCATATTATAAAAAAAAGTTTTAGACCTGATTATAGAAAGGCCTTACATGCTCTTTTGCTTCTATATAATTTGTATTTCATTGTAAAACATAACGAAGAAATCAAGTCTCAATGCATACATTTAAATACGAAATGTATACATTTAAGCCCTTTTAAATCTTCAGCTTCCTCATATCACTGTTGTATTTACTTGATTTTATAACCTTCGCAATTCAGGTTGCGTTTTTATCTGGCAAGCTCATTGGTCATAACCCGCATTTATGTATTTCCATACTCTTTTTTCTGGAACTCTCACGATTAACTGAGATTACAGTGGTTTAACGGGCTTACCCGGTATCGTAATTTACCATTCTGGTTTGCACTATTTCACGGTATCATTTCTCTGTGACATGGAGTACGCTTCATTTTCCATCATGAGCTTAATAGTTATCCACACTATCTGTTATCTTTTTACTTGGGCGCTTACCGTGGTGATATTTTGACGCTTCTCAATCGGTCGAGCTCATATTATTTTGCATCATGCCGGAAAAAAAGTGTAAGCCAACGAGCTACTTCAAAGGGTGAAAGGATGTTTTTGAAAGGCTCTTGCAGGGGACTAAGAGTATTTTCTGTTTTATTTAACGGCGGAACGGTTTAAAAAAAATATTATGCTGTACAGGCGTTTCTGAGATTATGACCTTCGTGACGCGCTTTTGATTTTGGACCAGAGAGATGAAAGTAAAAATTTCTATGAAAGAAAAGAGGGTCATCATCTCCTCTTCGGCTCCTTTGTCGCGGTGAGTGTCGCGTGCCGTAGGCTGGGAGGAGTTAAAGGTGATGGGATGGAGAGGATAGCATGGAAGGAGGGATAGAGGTAGGTTCACTTTGATTGGCCACTGGATCTTCCCCTCAATTAGCGCGTAATGTGCCGTGCAGCAAAGGTGGCGGTTTTGGAAAAGAGGATTTGGGTGGAAGATTGTTTTATACTCCAAAGCCAGAAGAATAAGCATTTTCACCCCAAAAATCGTATGCCGAATAATTATTTTCGCAGCATTTTTTTTATATGCTTCTAGTATTTGCTTGTTTTTTTTAAATATGATATCGGTTGTCATCGGTTACACAAGGTTATATTTTATGTTCCTTTTATAAGTCCTTATATGAAACTTTTAAGTGTGATGATCCATTCTCTGCTGATACAATCGTTTCGGGAGTAAAAATATTCAGTTCTTTAACGTTCAGCCAGGTTACTGGTTATAAGTTAATCAATTTCTCTTAACTAACTTAATTTGTTCCAAATATAATAATAATACGGTATTATCCTAAAATGAAAGCACCGATTTGTAGTTTTTAGAAGATATTCACCCGTTTTTTCTCAAATCGGGGTTATGTTTTACATTTATAAATTCGTTCATATTCTTGAATAGTCAAATGAACGATATTGACCTGCGTATAATCGTAAATTTATTATTGTTCTGGTGGTACCGTTGCCGTGGTTGTTTCAGTCCAAGTACGCTAACACATTTGCATATGGAAAATAAAGCCAGTCGCGTACGAGTCGCTGAAGGCGCCGCGCTCGAAGCGAAGGGCTCGGCCACTCGTTCACCCTGGTCAAGTTCCCACGGCAAGTGCGGACGCAAGGGGTTGCGCCGGGGGAGAGAAGAAAAACGTACAATAAATGCCAGATTAAGTCATGTCACCGGAGACGGGCGAATCTCGGCGTCGAAGGAGAGTGCTCGCAGCGTGCATTTCCGAACTGGAAATCCGAACCGTGAGGCGCGCAGCTTCTTTCTCCGCTCGTCTACGGCGACCTACGTCACGGTGCCCGTCTTGTCGTATTTTTTTTCCATATTTCCGCTTTTTCGCTCTTCATTTTTTTTCTTCAAATCCTCGGGCTCTTGGGCGCTGTCGTGAGAAGGTGCATGCCTTCCCCACTCTCCAGGTATTCCATAGAATCCATCTGGCAGAGTCCTGGATCAGCCGGAAAACTCGTATATTTCTCTCTCTCTCCCTCCTCGTCGGATCTCCATCCGGTCTCGCCCTAGGGATGATGGCTCGGAAAAAGGATTCCGTCTCGATTGCATATTTTACGAAAAATGCCCTCTGTTTTTTTAATTATTTTTTTATTCTCTTGCGCTAGATATGGACGAAAGAGTTGAGTCGCACTGTTTTATTTTTTAAACGAATGGTCCGGCGTTTGGAAACTCTGGAAAGTTAAGTCGCTCGTCGTAAGAGTCTGCTTATTTTACGAAGTTTTAAGCACGTTATCAATCGGAAGTTGGGATATTTTTGCTTAAATTGTCTCAGAAAAGCGTTATTTATTATTAGTATTGCTGCATAACATTTCAAAAAGGTTATTACCTGAAATAAAATATCTAATCAAATATTAGCCTCGCTAGTCCGGTCAGAAGACATTTGTTCTTTGGCATTTAATTTGGAACCGAAATTCTAAGTTTGTCATGTCTCAAATACTATAAAATCATCATATCATATCAAATAATATAAATGTTTCTGTATTTTTACGGAAATATCCAGTGTTTTTAAACAATTCTCAGTAAATCTTCCCTTATCGTTTTTACGTGTGTTGGTAGATGCTATAAACTCGTGTACGATATATACAATCAAGAAAAAAGTATTTCTTTTCGGAAGAGCATTAAGGTGAACATTCTGAGTAGGGTGCAACTTCTGTTCACAAAACTGTTTGTTAAGTCCTTATCTAAAAATTGAAAGATAGAAACCAAACTGCGAAAAAAAGCTTATCGTATTAGACACCAAACAGCGCTGGAATGCTAGGTTTCTGGAATTATTCTTAATTATTTACCGGAAATTGTGTATTTTCGATCTGCATGAAATTTTGGTATTAAGTTTAAGTAACAATTGCTTCTTATTGTTGATTTGTTATTATAGAAGTAGTTAAATTTGTTTATTCTTTTACCTTAACAGCACCACAGTGTGAGCGTAGTTAAGGCTTCAAAAGATTGCTGGCTTGAGATTAAAAATATATTTCTGTAAGCAGTGAGAAATGAAACATTTGAGTTGCAATTTACTGGAGGAAAAATAGTATTCGTGCAGAGATAACTTCGGTTGCTTGCTCTTGAGTGATCAAAAACTAAAATATTTCATTTGAAGGTATCGAATTTTGGATAATGTAAATGTATAGAAGAGGCGTTCGACTCAGCAGTTAAGTAATTTTTCTTCAAAGCTAAATAGCCCATTACTAACATTTTGTAAACCACATTATGCAAAATAAGTCGCTTAAGTTAACATTTATTTTTCGTTTTCTCATTTTTAAGCTTCCTTCGAGGTTAAACTACTGAGGGTATTAGACGAGTTTGTATTTGTTTGTGGGTGCTATAAGTTTTAATCGTAGTATTTTATTTTGGAGGTAATTGTTCCTCGTTTACTTGGTCTCTGATTTTATGCTTTGAAACGAAAATTTTACTATCCCATCCATGTTTTTTTTCCTTTCTCCTCCACGGTTCGCTTTGCTTAATTAAGGGTCCCTTAGAGTTCATCTCTTCGATTGGCTTAATGTTTACTCCCTTCAGCGAACCACGCAGGTGGTTCAGAAATTAATGGCGCGATTTGGCTTCGAGGAAAAGTGGTGTACGCTGATAGATAAATACAAGTATTATATAGGAACGAAGCAGACACGCGTGTGTGGATGTGGATTGGTTGTTAAAAAAAAAGAAAGAAAGAAATAGAAGAAGAAGAGGAAACCCATTTCCCCGCTTTCGCTCGGAAGAGGTATAATTCCCCGAAATTGCTCCTTCCTCCTATCAAAAATTCGGGATAGCCCGTCCCGATAGATACAGCGGAGAAGGGGGCGGGGAGTGGGAGGTCCGAACATGATCATATCAAGTCGACCTCGGCCTTGCCTCGCGCTGCCCGACAGGCGTTTTGTTTTGTGGCGTTCTTCTTTTTTTTCTTCTCGTTCTAATGAGGACGAATCCGCGAGCATTGGATGCGAGAGCCTGCGATACAACACAGCTGTGGAACCTCGGCGAACGCCTCGTGTGAGCATCCCTGACGTGCCCTCGTGTTTTTTTTTCTTTCTTACGAATGAAATTTACGTTTTGGGGAGTAAAAACCTCAATCGGAGAGCGAGAGAGTTTTCTCTCCCCATCCTTTTTGTACTTCTCGATGTTCATGGTAATAATCGATATTTACTTCGATAGTATGGCTATTGTCGATGGTCGATCGATTTCCAATGATTGAAATTGAAATTTATTCCTTGTATAATATACAGAGCTTGAGGAATACAAAATTTTTACATTAAGCAAGGAACATTAGGTCCCCCTTAGGATAATTCCTGTTTGGGGATAACCGACTCTTCAAAAGTCGCTCCTTTAAGATATTAGCTACATAACATCACAGTACATCACACATTAAGTACATCACACACTGCAGTTTTGCTGAATCACAAAATCAAAACAAAAACATAATTTTCTTGATTTCAAATGACCAACCTATTACATTTTAAGGAAACATCTCTCTTTGTTTAACATGATGTGTGATGAGGCAAGAAAGTAAATTTAAAATCTAAACATTAGTTAATCGGGAAAAAAAACAGATTTGATGGAACACAAAAAACTCGATACAACAACAATATATCAGAGAATAACCTTTACTCAAACTTTTTAATCTAGTAATCCACCTCCTTGTTTTTGAATAATCAATCTTTAACACATTTTAGGAAACTTCTCTCCTTTGTTACACAAGATATATGATGAGGCAAGGAAGTAAATAATTTAGGGCCTAAATAAATAAATGATCTTCTAAATATTTCGTTATATGGTTTTGGAATGTAATGCTTTGAATTTGATCTTAGATTATAAATTCTGGGTTTTACTTTTTCTCCTCCATGGTTATAGAATATTCTTAAAACCTTATAGATGTAAAAGTGCCTCAAGGGTAAAATAATTATCCTCTGAAATATGGGGAAAGAAGGAGCCGTAATTGGGGCCCCAGTCACAACTCTTAACACCCTCTTTTGGGATACCAGTGGAGGATTAATATTCGAGGAGTAAGCTCTTCCCCAGCACGCAGTTCCATTATATAATCTCGAGTTTACAAGAGAATTGTAGGCGATTGTAAGTACAGATAGTGGGCAAATATACCTCAACAAGTAAAATTTTCTAGTCGCGGAGATCAATTCCAATCTTAATTTATTTATATGATTTTTCAAATTACATTGTTGATCAATGAAAATTCCTAAGTATTTAGTATCACTAACTTGCTCAATTTCAATACATTCATCACAGAATTTATTCCTGACATTGAAGCATTTGTCACATCTAATGATTCGTCACATGATCGAACGTTAATATTATACACTACGCTCAAAACCATGAAAATATGATCAATCTGCACCGTGCGAGGGATCAATTGAGCTCGAAAATGTAATTACATCAAATGAAGCTCGTTTATGCATGGCACAGGCTTTTTTGTAGGTTATGTTGATAGTCTTTTTTTATTATAGACGAATTAATGAACAACCTTCAATGCCTTTCAACATAGCTGTCATATCGGAATTTATTTGTACTTCTGTTACAACCGTATTGGTTGTAATCTAAATATACTCAATTGTTAGATGTTAGCTAAGTTTCGGAAAATTCTATTAGTCATTTGTATATCTTAGGCTATTATTAACCTATCTAAGAATTAAAAAAAATAAATATGTAGGTGATTAAAAATAACTCACATTCGGGTGTATGCCGCGTGTCGTAGTAGAGATTGCCCCGACGTTTCGCGACCGACTGCTGGTCACTTTTTCAAGGGAATAACTTTGTTCCCTTGAAAAAGTGACCAGCAGTCGGTCGCGAAACGTCGGGGCAATCTCCACTACGACACGCGGCATACACCCGAATGTGAGTTATTTTTAATCATCATGAGCCGCGAAAGCTTTAATCAAGAAATATGTAGCTGTTCAAACGTTATATAGCTGTGATAATGAGGCTTATTTAATAATTAAGAAAATGATCAGTATCTTTAAAATACGAATCATAAAAGTGTTTGATATCGAGAACGACCGATGTTTCGAAGTTTCCATTCTGTGAGCACATTTTTGTGCTGAAGACGGCAAAGATAAATATTTTGGCCGAACGGATTGATATGGGAATTCTTTTTTCCTCCGAGCAATTAAAAATTTTTATAAAATATGTTAGGCTTATCTTCATTAGAGCGTTTCTCTTTCTTAGCTGGTGTCCTAGCAACCCCGCCACAAGCCTATTGAGGTGGCTAGCGGTGTGGTTTGTAGATGTATATCTGAAGCCGAATTCTCCTTCCTTAATCCTCCCCCGCGTCTCAGTAATGCTAATGACGATGGCAGTTTGAGAGGAAAAAAAACGTGCCAGCGATTTCCGACCTACTTGCCTGACTAGTCTCTGCTTGGTGTCTAACGCGTAGGTATATTCATGTGATAACATCTGCAGACGGAGTCTACCGTCGCTTCTTTCTTTCCCCTCCCTCTTGCGCTCCCCCACGATAGGAAGCAACATACAACGATGGGCTAGAGAGAGGTTCAAGTTGAAGGGAACCAAGATTCTAGAGTGTTTCTTCTCTTTCATATCCTTCATTACCTGTACCTTGTACTTTCCATAGGTCTTCCTTCTCCGTTCATGCCATCCACTTCGACGATTGTCTTCATCTGTCCATCTTTCCTTCAAGATATGGACGATATAATTGTTCCGCATTCTTACTGGTGTTTTCATGGAGGCTTTAAGCTAAAAATATCAAAATTAAAAGGCAAAAGGTGATTTTATGAAATATATTTTTCTTAGTAGTTGTAAATTGAATTTATTTCTATATTGTGTGGGAATTAATTATAAACTCTTGACGAAATAGTTGTGGGTTATTTGTGAACTAGTGTCTATGTATTTCTAAGGCTAATGAAGACAAATATCTCAATTTCCTAAGCGATGGCTTCTAATTTTTATATAAAAGTATTGTACCGGTAAAGGTAGGTTCCCATTGAGACAATCTGGTAGCATCCCTTACATTCTATCAAAAAATAATATTCTTTTCTTTGCTCTCCATCGTTTACCTAACGTGAAGAAGAAATTTCTACTTGCTTTCTTTCGAATGGAAGGAAATAAAGTTGGCGGTTAGCGGAAGGACGAGCTGAGAGAAGTATGCGAGGAGGATGGAGAGTGGGCTATCGTTGAATAGAAGAAAATGGGACAAGCTTGGATTGGTGTCTGCGCGCAGCTAGCAAGATTTTTCCTCTCGCGCGAACACGGTCAGTCGAAAACGATAGGAGACTATCGTTCCTACTTTCCTGCAAGCTCGAATCTCATTAGCTTCGCGCGGGTCGTGTGTGGGTATCTCTTGTTTTTTTGTTTCCTTCCATGGGTACCGGAGAAATCGCATTCTTCTCCAGTAATTTGGAGTTTTAAGGTTCCCTTAATTCGGATGACGCGGCGAAATTAAGTGCGTGGATATTGTGATTAGTTACGCTCATTGTAGCCCTCCCTTTTCCGCTGCGTGTGGGACTCCTTTGTGTCGTTCGCATTGTGTTTTCTGTTTGCTCAGGTGAGACGACGCGACGACGACTTCACGCGTCTTTAAAGCGTTTCGTTTTAGTGTTCTGCCCCTTTTACTCGCTGGTGCTCCACATTCAGCCTCTTTCTCATACTGATGAGTTTCACTAATTCGCACGTGCGAGCATTTCGTATGCGTCGATTCTTAATCAAATCTCGTTTAAATATTTTGCAGCGTTTGTTTAGATATTTTTATCATCATCAATCCCCAGCAATATTAAGAATGGTTGGACGAAGGTCTAAACTGTAATTTACTCTTAGCTAATCTTTTCACGCCTATGTGTTTTTATTCCCCTGCATAGCCCTCATTATCTGTGGCTTCATGGGCGTACCCCTCGAAGGGGAGGAGGGGGTAGCCGTCCCCCCCCCCCCAGAATTAAAAATTGCAAATGTCTTTAAGGATAATAATATTTTTTCGAGCAAATAGTTTTAAAAACTAATAAAGAGCTGTTACAGTTTCCTTAAAATGTCGATTTCATTCACCTGTTTTCATGCTAAAATCTTACCTACAACTTGAACAACCATGGCTCGCCCCTCCCCCTTAGTTATGATCCTGGGTACGACCTTGTGTGGCTTGTATTTTGTCCTAGGTGTTCCTTCTTCGTTCTTGCCGTCCTTTTTTTCTTCGACGATTCCCTTCATCTGCCCATCGTTCCTCAAGATATGTCCGATTAAATTGTTCCGCATTTTTGCCGGAGTTTTCATGACGATTTTTACGTTAAAATATCAAAATGCAAAGGGAAAAAGAAAATTTATGTAATCTCTTTTTCTTAGTATTTGTGAATTTAATTTATTTCTATATTTGGTCGGAAGTGACTTTAAATTCATGACCAAATAGACATGGGGTTATTTGGAACTTAGCACATCTCTTATACCATTAATGAAGGCTAATCTCTTCATTTACGTAGCGATGGCTACTTACTTGAATCAGAAAAATCTACGTGATTTCTCTTGAATGTTTTCAGACAGATTGTCTCATTGCTTACGTATCGAATGCATTGGTTTATGTAAGATGCCATGTTATTCGATTTTGTACCACGGGTTTATTTAATTTTAGAACATTCGTTTCAATCAATGAGCCAGTCGAGAATTTATCCCCGTATAAGCGGATACGATGAGACTTTCCAAGCTAGCTTTTCCATGCCAATACATTCTCCAATAATTTCTTCCATATCTTGGTGGAAGCTATAGTTGATTGGTGTGGGAAACGTTTCATGTCGATACCTTCGTGAAGAGATTAAACACGATTATTACGGTCAATATTTTCAAACTTCTTTTGAGTAACGAAATTCAGTTATTTGCGCAGGCTGGTCGTTTTCGATATGCTTCAGTTGGCGCTGCTATCTTCGAAAATATTTTTGTGAAGACTATTTTTTTCGATTTTACCTTCTTGAATAAATTTGATAAATTACCATATTCGTTGCGTTCTGGAACCGCAAATAGTCGTGATATCTTTTATATCGCGGTCCCGATAGAGTGTAAATCGCCGATGGTCACCTCGGTTTGACCTCCCCGCTCTCGGCTCCATTCTCCCAAGTCTCACAAAGGCAACTAACTGCCCCCCGCCCCCTTACCGACCGGAGTCTTTAGCCTCGGCTCCATCTTCGGTTCCCAACGCCACCGCACTTCGGTTTGGTCAGGGTTCTCCCGTGTTGACGTCTCGATGTGCCCCGCTGCCGCGCCCCTGAATGTGTGTTGTTTCCGCCCCTGGCCGCTCCGTGTGCCCCCTTGAGAAGGCAGGCGAGCGCTATCGATCTTATAAAAGGTTAACGCTTTCAGCGCGGCGCCCTCCATCCCTCGTGTGACGCCGCATCCGACCGCGTTTGACGTCATCCCCCTGGCTACGTCATTTGAGCAACTACTCCATCAATCTCCGCTCTCGTTCCTCTCTGTGTTTTGGTTGTGACGCCATGGATTTCGATGAGGAAATTTCCCGTTTCCTCCGATGAGCGAAGGCGGAAATGGGGCCCAATTGTCTGTCGTTATCCCTCCTCCCTGCTATCGGTTCTCTGCCGGCAATTAACTTTTCGGATTTCAGTAGATCGTTCTCTCGCAGGTTAATGTTGTTTGCAGTCATAGTTTTTCATCGCGACTTTGAGGGAGTAAAGCTTGAAACTCGATTTTCTTAATCTAAATCAATCAATGAATGAACAAATGCATCTGAAATTAATGAAAGTTTCAAACGATTTGATTGTTTAATCTTTACTCATTAATTTAAACTTAGAGGTAGCTCAGAACTGAGGTTAACCGTTTTTAAAAACTGTAATAATGAAGTTATTTGTCTCTTTACAAATAAAATTTGTAGGTAATGTGTAAGAAAAACTTAACTTTCTTCTCTAATACTACTTATATGAATTATTGTCATTTTCACCAACGATATCGATTCATCCACATTTTCAAAGATATCGATTCGTGAATATCCTGCGTGATTATAAGCTATGTAGCTCTCGATAATTATGGAAATGAACTCGGTTACTTTTATTCTTGAATGGGAATCCAGATAGGTTTCATTTACAGATAGAACTATCCGTTAATCCTAGTATTCTTCTATTCGTTTTCAGTTTCACGTTTACGTTCTACGTGCTAAGCTTTTATACTTTGACACCAACTCCTGTGCTTTGATTTGAAGAGCTATCTATGCTTGCTGGAAGTATTAGTTTTTAAGATCATGTTCTCGGTGTTTTCATTTAACAGTAATTTCCTCGTGATTTAGGAATACATATTTTCTAACTCAACCATGTTTTTTGCTTAGCAGTGGATAATTTCGGTCATAGTTATTTCTGTCCTCTGTTCGCTCATTTAATTTTTTATTACATTTTATAGGCGATGATGAAAAATGTTTGAACATATATGCCACTTTTCGCGTATCATTTTTATATTTCAATCACATCGTAGTTTCTCGTCGACTATTCTTCTTGGAGAATCAGATTCTTAGACTTAGAGAAAGACTTAGAATCATTGTCTTTCAGAATGCTAATAGCATTTGGTATCCCTCATGACGAGAGTGTTTTTCCAGTCACTATCTTCGTGCTGTTTTATCCTCACGCTTCTACCGTTTCACTGAATAGGCATTCAAACGACAAGCGTGCGAGCAAAGTCGGCATCGTTTCATCACGGTTCGGTTAATCATTTCTTTCTCTGCGGCGAGGGACCCCTTTTGATTGCTCCGCAAACCGTAACTGACTGAAGCGTGAAGTTCCTCGCGCCTCCGCTCATTCACAAAACGCCAATGATCTCTCCTCTCCGGGAGACAAAAGCGACTCGTTTGTTAACGAATTCAAAGATCCCCGCGAGGCCCGTAAACTCAATTTTTGCCACCACGGAAGGCCTAGGGATAGGAGAGACTATTCCTTTATTCCTCCTTATATAAAAGTCCTCTCTTAAAGCACCGAAGAAATTTTCTTCCTCTGTTCTGTGAGGAGGGAGTGTAACCCGTCCCCAATCGGAATTACTACCCTTTCTACACCTCATGCCCGAGCAAAAAAACTAGGGATTTGGTATTTTTTGTCCACTGAACCCCCTTGCATGATAAATTCATTTGTTGTCATGTAGTTTTATAATAAATGTTCGATGCACGGAGGCGTTGGAGAGGGTCGCTTATATGTGAAAGGGGAGGTGGGAGAAAACTTCAATTACAAAAATCTGTAGGATTCGAAATGGTACATTTGACCGGAAACGGGCTAGTTTCATATCTTAGGCCTAGGTTACTTTCTGCCGTATATCTTTATAATTTGGTGTGCTTATGTTGCATGTTGATTGTTAACTTGTTTGTTTATTTGGGCTTGACAGCTGGTTTTCCGTTTTCGTTATCTGTCGTATTGGATTCTATGAATAAAGTTCTTGTTCGGTTATGTTTTAAAATTGCTAACCAACTTATCGGCACCACGTTAAGATAAACTTTAAAAAATTTTAAAATTCCTCATCCGTATATTTTATGTAAAATTCTAAATTTTGGAACAAGTTGAAAACCGAATTTCTGAGTTTAATTTAAACTGTTTCATGGTGCTGATCTCAGAAAGATGTTATTTCCATTGTTAAAATAAAAAAAAAATGGAAAAATGATTTTCATTATGCTGAATCGTTAAGTGGTAGGAGATTTATAGTTATCTTTTTTGTAGCCTATTGTGTTTTTTTTGTGAAATTTTCTCCAATCGTTGGCGGAATATATTTAGAGTGTTATGCGTACTTACTTGTGGGTGCATGTGAAGGTTGTACACCATTGGCGAAGGTGTTTCTTTTTCCTGAAGTAGGGGTCTTTTGAGCTGGGGAACATCAGTGAAAGCACCCTTTTTGTCGGTGCGCTCTTCGGAGTGGGGGGGGGGGGAGGGAGGGAGAGTGAAGTGTTGCCGGTGGTTACCTTTTTCGCCCCCTTTACCTGGCCGCGGAGATTTTTACGGGCTGCGGGACTTCCCGTTGCGTCACCCGAAACTCCGGCCTAGCCTCCCCTCCCTGCTTCCTCATCAGTCTGCCTTCCGCCATCAGCTAAACCCTTGGAGAGCACCTTAAAATGCAAGTCCTGCTTTCCCGCAACATCCCTCATCTCCTCCTCTCTTTAAAAAGGTAGAATGGTCCCTTGAGAGTGTTCGGCACCTTTTTACCTTTATAGCCAATGTCGCAAGTCGTTTCGAGAGATGGCCCTTGACACTCTTTCTGGAAACGGTGTTGACATTCGTCCATTTTGCGCTTAGATAAGGACACCTGAGGCTCTTACTTCAAGGTAAAGGCTTTACGTTAAGCTTTAAGTAAAATTTTTAGTGATCGAAGCGGTCTGTGATGTTTCAAGTGCTGGAAGACGGGTGTCAGAGACGGTCTCGAGGTATCGGATTTCATGTTTTTGTAAACGTAAATCGTAATTGACCGTTTTATTCTCGACTTCTTTATCGGAAAACCTCCGTTCTCTACGCAGAAAACGTCATCACATGGTTTGAGTATCTCTCTTAATATTTTTTGGGCTAAATCATGCTGATATCTATAATTTAAGCTTTCGGGGTTATCGCGTTTTTTATGGAATTAATCACCATTATTTGGCAGTGCGTCTAGAGCCATTTGTGGTCCTAACGAACGCATTTAATACTACCTATTTTTATGCATATTAATGATTCATGAATTGGTTTGATCGAATTTATATTAAGTTCTGAAGGATCCATGGACGTGTGGACTATCGCAGAATGCCTGAATACACCCTGAATGTAATTAATTGAGTAAGGGATTGAAAGCAATGGAGTAATAAAATTAACCAACGCCAGGAGCAGTAATTGGTGGGCATTAGAAATGATTGAACATCAATGACACAATATCTAAATGCAACCTTTCCTTGCCAATGTCCCGCATGTTGAAAATAAAATCATGGATAGGGATGCAAATAGTAGTATTTTCAGGAGATATTTTTTAACTAATTTTTAATTTTCTACATTTTTTAATTCTCCGGCAGCTGTGTTATCACCTAATGTGTTTAATTGGTTAATCGATCTCTGACGATTTTATCGGCCTCGTGAATACTTTTTTTCTGGTTGTACATGCTATCCGCAGACCTCAGGTTGTCGATCCCTGTAGTACAGGGCTCACCTGCGGTCTGGAATATCGTTTGCGGGAAACCTAGATTGCCCGCAGTGGTTTTTGCTTTGGCAAAGGTTATACCCCCCTCGATCGGTCGGCAACCCACAATACTCGCATCGCCCTTGCCTCCCCTGCAACCCGCGCTACTCTTTCCTACTCGAGTGGCCTCAACTTCACGGAATCCGCACTTCCCTCCCCTCACTGCTTCTCCAACCCTTCATTCCTATTGACTCTTATGCCGTGCCTACTCCCGTGTCAATGACACGTATGTATGCACCGTTCCACCCCCCTTTTATTTAACGTGCGGGGGGGGAAGGGTAAAATTTGGAGAGGTATAAGTCCCCCTCGAGATTCCCCGGTTCTTACCCTTCAAAGAGTCCGAGGC
The DNA here is from genome assembly GCF_921293095.1 of Ischnura elegans. NCBI lineage: Eukaryota > Metazoa > Arthropoda > Insecta > Odonata > Coenagrionidae > Ischnura > Ischnura elegans. Next base: position 107,736,829 of record NC_060248.1, read on the forward strand.
GGAAGAGGTTGAAGGGGTTGGTTGTGCGTTTTGAAGGAGTGCGTCATGACCTAAGGACGTTTTTTTTTATATTTCTCTTTTCTCCCTGGTATTTCCATTCCATACCTATCCGTTCCCTTGCTGGTTTCACCGAGGACCCCTCCTCCTTTCAACGGAAGAGAAGTGGACAGACTGGACTTGCGGATCAATCTTTATCCTCGCATTTAACATTCAACTTCTCGGTGATGAATATTATTCCTCATTGACAAAGGATGAAAAGCCATTGCTGTGACTAAGTCAGCTAGAGTTTACATGTTTTTACTATGTAGGATTGCGATAATGCCGCAGATAGTGTGCAGGATTGTTGAGTACAGTGGAAAGATTTTTGAGAATATTGCGGTAGGAAGCATCACTTTATTATGAAAAGAGAAAGGTGCTTGCATCAGTGTAGCATTTTTCTGTCCTAGAGGAAACGGTTGAATTTAGTAATTATCCTCAGATTAGGTGAGATTTTGAATAATATAGGAAAATTTTTGAAATATCGTTCACAGTATCTTATTTGAAGAGTTTATTATTATATGTGTATCAATTCTTTGTAGAGCACCACAAAATCTTTGGTGAACAGATTGTTGCCATTGCAAAGAAAGTGGACGCCAATTTTAGTTACGAAGCGGCCAATCCACTAGCCATATCACAGTTAGATGATAAAAGTGTGCCTATTTTCATTTTCGTGATTATAAATTGAGATTTTATCAGTTAATTACTTTAAAATGCACTCTTGCTCATATTGACTCCCGCGTTATCTCATCGTGCGTAAGTAATCGTAAAGGGATGTGTTATTTATTTTATGTAACGTCGATCACGTGTAAATGTCTTCTAACAAAAGTTATATATTTTAAATAGTAAAACGGCATTACTTTCTAAAAGAGTAGCCATCTCTTTTCTACAATCACCTCATCAAATTTATACAAATCCTAGGAAACACAACATGAGGGGGTGAGAAGAAAAGGGGTACAAGTGTTTTTTTTCTTAATCAGAGTTAGGTACAGCAAACTGATATAAGAAATATGCAAAAACTTGGTGGCCAAAGGATGCGACTAAGTCTCTATTCTGTGCTGATAAAGACTGGAAAATAAATTTCACTTCTAAATATCTAGGTTATCTCGTTTTTTTTTCTTTAGCTTATTTCTGTACCTAACTCTGTTTAGAAAAAAGTCTCACTCCCTGGTGTACAAATTTCTTCAAACGCGAACCCACCAATGTATTTTTTTTAATCAACATAAAAGAGCTTTTAGTCAGACGTTGCAGTTGCTCAGGTCTAGTTGTTAACGATGTGCATCATGGAAATCGTGTTTATGTATCGTAAGATTCGTTTGCGGGAGGTATTTATGAGGCGGTGAGAAAAGCTTTGACGTCGTGCCGCCGAGGTTAAGGCGCTCCTCTCGCGGAGCGTGCGGGAATTCGGTTAGCGGACGGCGCACGAGATGAGTGCGCGCCGCGCATTGGTAGGTAGCGGCAGGGGGCGCGCGTTATGGGTGGGGGAACCAAGATGGCGGATGGGCGCATGAGCTGTCCGCTGCGCGCCAGTATTGATCCTGCTCCCCTCTCCACTTCTCCCGCCCTCTCTCTCTTTCTCTGCTCCTCTCTTCTTCCGATCTGTTTCCCCATCCTCTTTTAGCCTCCCTTATCGTGCTTCCTTTATCGTTTCTCCCATCCTCACTGTTCGCTCTCCCACACTCACCCTTACCTACCTCCATTTTCCTCCTTTTAGACCTCCCTTCCTAAAAAGCTATATTTTTCTCTATTCCACGCTTGATTCTAGTCTTTAGAAAACGGGTGAGGAGGTGGAAATTGATGAAATTAATTTCGTTACAGATCGGATTGTATTTAATACGTCCCTTATTCACTGATTTCCTTCCTTACCCTTTTTACGTATTTTAAAGCTGTAGTGGTCATCTTTTGCTTTTTTTGTGGTACTCCAAAATATGTACTCTTAAGCGATGTTCAGCCTTTTTTATCTTCTCTTCCGTGAGAAATGTGATTAGTTTGTTTTCCATTCACAGCTCGCATTGGAATTTTAACGAGTTGAAAGAGTGTACCGTGATAGAATAATTAAATTCGTGAAATTAAATCGAGATTGAAGCATTCCTTTTTCCCTAATTTCCGTCCTTGCCTTTCGTCAGATTTTGGGCTGAAGCTGCGCACTGTTTTATAGAAGTTCATATATATGTAGTGGTTGGCCTGTACTTTCCTCATGAAATATTTTCCTCCCATCCGGTTGTGCATGGCTACGAACCATTGTCAGATTGTTCCCTTCTCATTTCCATTTCATTAGCCTCCAGCTCATCCAATTACCTCCCTTCATTTCCTCTGTCCGGATCCCTTATCGCATGGTTTTCTTCTTTTCTCGGAGGTTGTGTTTCAGCCACCATCGCGGTGATAAACATTCTGTCTTAATGTATGTTATTCCTCCCTTTGCCCTTCCTTACTAACTAGCATCGGAAATGAAGGATAGCATATTTATGTCACACATTTATTTCGCCCAATTTGAATCCCTACCGCTCTCTTTCCTCATTTTATTTTTCTCACATTCCATTTTGCTCCAGATAAACACTATATCTTATTTTAGGCATAGTTATGTATTCGTGTGGGATTTTTTGTTACAATATAGAAGGTGCTTTTTTATTTCATGTGGAATTTAATGTGTCTGTTGAAGTACTACGAAATTAATTATAATTCCTTAAAATTTTCTAATAAATTTAAAATAAAACTAAATTTTATTTTTACGAAGTCCTTAGAACAGCAGAGTCCACAGCAGTATACGTTTATTAGTATAATTATCATCATTCCATATCCTGCTATTTTAGGGCTTGATCGTTTTTGTATAATTTTCCCCAGATTTTAGTGTTCCTCCGTGGTGTTTTTTTATTTACCCGTAGCACGTGCTTCCCTTTAGGGCATTGTCAAGGAAGCCTCTATATTTTGGCCGCTAAACGCTAGCTGAAAACGGAAACCTACTCTTACGGATTATATTCATGCGCTTCGAAACCCTTGAGGCATGTTTATATCACTAAACCTTAAAAGTAAAAAAAAATATGCATTCCACATTTTTTTGGGATTAATGTTTTCGGGGGACGCAGTAGAGTAAGTTCTTCCTCGTCCTCCACTCATCCAAATGGATATTAAAATTTTTAGGGTTTTTATTGTTCATTTACCCCTTCTTCCTTTTTTTCTCATTCCATTCATTCCCTTCCAGGGTTCTCTTTCGCGTCCCCTTCGGAGTCTCCCCCATTCCCATCGTCTACCACGCCCCTCCTTCCCAATATTCCTCCCCCTTCAATCCCCCCTCTCCCTCATCCGTCTTGGCAAGCACGCCTTTCAATCTTAACCCCTCCCCAAAGAGACCCGATACCCTCGCAACTCCAAAACGCTCCTAACAGGGACTGGAAACCCTCGTTCGTCCCAAACCCCTGGTCTATCCTTATTCTTCTCAGTTACCCCGCCGTTGTTGCCTTCCACATAAATTTCAGGAGTAGAATAGATGGAACTTGAAAGGCTTGTCCTTCGGTGGAGGTGGTGATTGAAGTAATTTTTTCCATAAATGGCCATGTTGAGGGAATCATTTGAGTTGTCTCTCGTATGTTGGTGGTCCTGCGATGATTTTTGTGATATTCCATAGTGTTTTCTAATTACCACCTAAACCACCGCAAATGGATGTGCAGCTCCTATATTCAGCCAATTCGTCCGAATCAAATTCCTTTGAAACGAATCTGCAGCGGGAAGAGATTTTGGTGTACCTCGATATGTTTATTCAAATGCTTAACTACAGAAAATGAAAGCAGACGACCGTTTCTCTTCCAAAATATAAAAAAAATACGCCCCATGTAAGTCTATTACATTTAAGCCGTAAAATTATTTTTTTTTTCATTTCCAAAAAGGGCTACTCATTTATTATTACGCAAAGTTGTGCTTTAGATAATCCTATTTGTAGCTTGGGTGTGTGGGCAGTAATTAAATCAGAGAAGGTTTTCATTGATTTTAAGTTGTTTATATCCTGTTGAAAAAATGATCGCCTTCCTAAAAAATAAGGCTTCAACCCCACGCTTTGAGACATCACTATAATCTTCTCCTCTAAGCTGCGTTCCCCTTGTATCCTTCATCCCCTACCCCTCTGCCCTTGAAAAAATATTAATTATGTTTGTAAAAAAATATTAGTCTCCCATATCAATATATATCAGACTTCAACCAAATAAATCTCGAAAAAAAACGCTCTTTATACTTCTTTTCTAGTAGCTATGTGTTTTATAAATAAAGGCCAAATTATGATGATTTTATCAAAATTTAAAGGGAAATTATTCCAAAGTTTACATTGAGTTTACGGTAAAAAAATATCTTTTCAAAAGAAAGAAAATGGATCCCCTTCTTTAAAAAAATAGGGCTTCAATATCAGGCGCGTTAATACATCATCATTATCTTCTCCACTAAGCTCTTCTATATCTTAACCACGTTCCACATATATACTTCATTCCCTTTGTCCACGGCCTCTCTTTCTCTCATCTTTCTTTGAAACCCTTCTCTCGTTTTGAATATCACTCTTCCTTCCCATTTCTGAGGGCGTCTCTGGCTTGTCGCGTGTGGGGAGCGAAAGGACTTGCCCCCGAAAACCTCTCTCCATTCTCCGCGCCCTGACCTCACCCCCACCGCGCCCTTCCCTACCCCAACCTTCCTCCCCTGTTTCCTCTCGTCTCAAACGTCCTTCTCTCCTCTTCGTCCTCCATTCTCCCCTCTATCCAATTCTTCACTCCGTATATAAGGTCGTCGCACACGCACGCAAGAGATACTCGTATGGCGGGATCTCCTCGATACGCACGGTAGCTACGCGCGCACTCAAATTTTCATATGTGTCATAATAGAGGGGAATAGGAAAGAATAGTAAATTTCCACGAATTAATTTATCATCATTATCATCATAATTAGTCTGCAATCCCAAGATTGGTTTAACGCATCTCTCCATTCCGCTCTCCTATCCACTAGCCTTTTCATAGCGATGGATTTCGTCTCTTTTACATCCTTTATAACCTCTTCTATGTAACTCATTCAGGGCCGTCCCTTGCCCTTCTTCCCTTCCATCTGTCCTACGATTATTTTTATCATCATCATCATCATTATTATCAGTCATAATGCCTCATATTGAGCCCAACTATGTTTTCCCTTCTTATCCCTTAGATTTCTCTTTTCTCCCTCTTTCCGTCCACCTTTCTTTCCTTTACTCTCACTTCTCTTTTCCCCCCTCTTTTTTGTACTTCCTCATTGCTTACTCGGTCGATCCGTTTTATGTTCATCAGTCTTCTGTAGTCCACAATTAATATATATCTACAATAGTAAACCAGCAAGTAATTTATATCTACAAAAATGAACTAATATCCAATAATGCTTATACGAACTGTATCCAATACGGTCAGAAATAAGTTATTTTGGTGGAAAATCGTCATAGTCTCATATTTATAAGTTGGATTTTAATCAAATAAAGAATTATTACACATTCTTTGTTATATCTACATTGTATTATATATATCGCGTCACGAAATGAACACGAAATTTGAGAGTATAATGCTTGCGCAACCACGGATTCATACCTGGTATCGAAAAAAGGAATGGAAGAGAGTGATAATTTTTCACGAAATTATTTAGCTCTACAAAAATGAACTATTTTCCGATCATGCTGATACAAACCATATCGAAAATGGACGGAAATAGTTTTTTTTTTTGGAAAATCGTCAGTATAATCAAAGTATTTTGTATTTAAAAAAAGTTGGTTATTAATAAAACTATCCGTCTTTATTGCTGCTGGACTAAATAGATACTCTTTCTGAAAGAAGACCAGATTTTGACTCACTACGAAATTTCTGGACGTATGGGAAGAGTAGATCTTTTGTTTATTAAAATAACAGATAGTTGAACTAAGTCATAATTACAAAATATTATAACTGTGGAAAAGTGCATCTACTTTTCATTTCAACATGTCGAACTCCCACTATATCATGCCTGAATCGATTACATTAAGTTAATTTGTTGATTATTGCATTCGGTGTGTGGTGGCCTTTACCCTCGTATCTCCTCAACAGCAGTTTCTTCCCTTTTCCTAACCCCCGTGTTACCACCACGAAAACATCTTCCCACCTCCTGCTTTCCAACCACACGAAATATATTCTCCCGCATTTTTTTCTGCGCGTTCCACTATCGTCACCTGGTCGAATAGGAAATAATTAATGCCCCTGACCTTTCCTTATATTTCCTCCTTTCGTGTAATCATTCTCTTGGTGGTTCTATCTTTATACGCTGCGGTCTCTACCTCCTCCCTTACTTCCCTTCGAAAAATTCGTAATTAAGTTTCCGGCCCGTGTCGCCTCTGCCGCCTTAATCGAAAATGTGGATAAAGTGTCCCTTGATGCGAACTTTTACAATCGGTAGTGGTCCGAGAGGTGGTTTACTGCAGTGCGGCGTTGATTTATTTTTATGGGTACGTTGACCTTCACGGCGTATGGCCATAAATATCTCCCTAAAAAATTTTGCTTTAAATTTGACTGGGCGTTTTTTTAGAAGTTTCCTTACGAAGAATTTTATATTTCTCCCGTCATATTTCGCCTCTAGTGGGAGCAAAATTTTATTATTTAAATAAAGGGCAGTTGAACTTATCCACAATTATTTAATGCGCACCACGCGTTTCGGCTCACAGAGACTCATCTGGTAGAAGTTTCCTCTAAGTGTCTATTACCAGATGTCTAATACAAGTGTCTTGTACCAGATGATGGCTCTGTCACACGCGTTAAATAATTGTGGAAAAGTGCAACTAACTTTTATTTAAATATGTCGACCTTCCACTATATCACGCCTGAATCGGTTGAACTTACGCAAAATTTTAGATTAGAAGAGACTTGAGTTAATTCTTTTGAGATGGTAGTTTTTCTTGCGTCCGTGGGCAAGTCGTATCATATCCGTGAACCAAGGGTAAACGCTCCCTAATAACGTGCAGGATGATGTATTTTCATCCTCTGCGGGTGAAATCGTTGCATGCAAGGCTCGGTGGCCGCTCCCCCTCCCTTACGTATGGATCTGTTCCCACCTGCACCATCCTTTCTTACCGTCCCCTCTGGTGCATTTTGCAGATATCTATAGATATAAATCAGTATCCCTCCTTCCCCCGTTGATTCTTACTGAATTTGCCGCGACTCAGTTACTGTTGTCTAGTCAGGCAGGGTAGCTACTATTGATTTTTCACTTATTAATTACCACGTAATTTTCCCAGTATTACCAGCCGGTCTAAATGCACGTAGTTAGTTTTTCATTTCCTGGACATAGAGATGCATGTAGATTAGGACTATCAACCTGCACTTGAGCCGAAGCACCGCCTACCGAATTGTGCCCTTAACCCATTTACCCAATTTAAAATGCCATGACTAATTTATAATTTAATTTAAATGACTAATATATGTTCCTGAAACGAAAATTAGGAAAAAACCAAAGAGACAATTTTTTTAGCTAGAACTGTTGCTTTTACAACACCAGCGATACGTATTTGGACTTAAATCGTCGTCGTTTTAAGTTACCCATATATTTATTTAGCCATTAGTCAGTCCCATAAAGTAAACTCTCCAACAATTTAAGAAGGGACGAATTAGAGCAGGACATTACAAAACCGAGCTTTGTTGGATAAAATGGTCACCAGTTCAAGATTAAGTGCCGATCACAAAAGGCAAATGCAAAGCAGTTCTCCTTTGAAAGCAGGACCATACGGGTCTCGAATGACTTAGGTACCAGCAAAAATATTTGAGCTCTTCCCGAAAAAGTTTCGCATTTTTTAAAAATCGGTTATATAAGTAGGGTTCAAGGATTTGTAATAATGATTTCAATTTGTTTCATCGTATATTCGTGTTACCACCAGGCCAATGGTCTACTTTTAACAATTTTCATAATAATAATATTTAGTGATAATATAGTGTATGAAATTTCTTTCTTTTCGGTCGAGCCCTCCCGGATGTCTCCATCCCTTGCCATCCTTTTCTTTCGCATTCTCGCCACCCTCTCCTTTTCCCACCCCTACCTCGACCTCCCTCTCGCACCGTTCTCCTATCGATCTCGCTCCTCACCCCCTTCGCGTTCCTCCCTCCCTCACCCCCCATTTTCATCCCCCCCCTGCCCTTAGCCCACCAGCACCAACCTACTACTCCTCCCTCCCATATCACACAACCCCTCTCCTGACTTACGCACCCTCTTAGGGATTATTCGGCATCCTCTCTCAACCTCCCCTCTTTCTCCAATTCCGACGCTCCCACGCACGATTTTTCCCGAACCCCGTTGGAACTGCCCCGCCCTAAACTCGTCCGTCGCACGCACCCCTTCTCGTCTGTGTTATTCTCCTCTCTCTCTTGTTTTTTGACTCACCTTATTCCACCTCCCTCGGATTCTCTGAATGAGTCATCCTTTCCCGCGCGAATATGTCGGTGTACTTTTCCCGTCTCACTCTTTTTCGCAGTTTAACAATAATAATAGTAATAATAACATTAAATTTATTTTCCTAGGATAATATCCTCTGGAACATAATGAGTAAATTTACATAATTTGAGTGCGTAATACGACAATATAGGGTAATTTGGATGATAAAATTAGAAAAAAAATGTTGCTTTCTCTTTTCTCTCTCATGTCCTGCACGCATCTTGTATTGAATTATTTTGGTATTGTCGTCAACCTTTTGTTTTTCCTACCCTGTCTGACATTCGCATATTAATATACTCCTTCCTTTTCATTTTGCTAATGCTCAGCCATTAATACTTGCGTTAATACTTGATACTATATCTTCTGTGGATAAGATTTAAATACTCAATCAAGACGTATGAAAATATTTTCCTGTGTGTAAAGATACTATACATCACTATGGAAGCGTGCTTCATTATTCGTATCGAGAATGAAAGTACATGCTTAGATATAATTACTGTTATCACCCTACATTTTCCATGTTGTCGAGCGTGCATTGTTCAACTTCAGACTTCTTCTTCCGATTTTGTTTCGGTCTTAATTTCTTTGTCCTGTTCTGGTTTTTAATTAATTAAAATCTCATAATAACTATTATATTCCAGTGAAACTTAAACGTTCTGATTACAGTGGAAGGTATTCTACACTAAATCTATCCGTGTCGTACCCGAAAGACATCACGAAACGTTAATGAAATAGAGTTTAGTGCTATGGTGTATAAGAATTATAAAGAACCATTTCGCCATTTATCACAACATAACAGTATTAATGGTTCAGTATGGACAGAATCGAAAGGTAATTAAGGATGTACTTCCATTCATGTTACGTGATAGTAAAAAAGGAAATGGTTCATTACTGTTTTACTTATAGGTATAATAAATTGCAATTTAAGAATAAAGGCTTTGTTTGTATATAACCTGCTTATTCTAAAATAGTGGCTCGATGTATAATATCATTAAATATTTTCACGGGATAATTAAGCTGCTATTACGGAGAAAGCTTCCGTGGAGTAATGCTAATTCATTTCGATTCTTTCTGGATTACTTCCGAGTTGTGTTTTGTATTGTGTATTGTATTGTATTTGTATTATGTTTTGTTTTGTGTGTATTTGTTTGTTGGTGACCAGCAAATCAAAATAAATCAGTTGTTAGTCTATTGGAAAACATATTACTTATGATTGAGGTGAGATTCAAACGTGGTGTTCAAGAACTCTCAGGTCGACTCGTTCGCAACCTACCGTTTGCATCCAACTTAAATCGGGGCACCGCACTTGAAGGCAGAAATAGATTGAAGGAATTTTTTTTTTTAATCCTCAATCATTGGCGCACTTTCTCTCAACGCATCATTCGTAAAGATTTATTACTAACCAGAGGCGATTGATATTTCAATGCTGATTGACTGCCTTCGTGATTCTGCTCCGACTGATAGGATTTCCGTGGTCGATGCTAAGGCACATAATCGCTGAGTCACCCTATTTAACCCTCGCTCTACGTACCCTAGGCCATCGTCTTGCTGTTAGCTCAACTTCCCCCTCCGTCTAAGGCACTTCGATTACCCATCGTTTATAACCCTGCATCAGGCGGTGAAAGGACCCTATCAAGAGAAACACAGCATCATTATTTCATGCCATTTTGACATTACAATTAATTACGGAAACAAATTTATCAGAACTTATATTTGGAGTATGCTTCGACTCATCAGATTTTATCAGAACTTATATTTGCTTGTTATGACTATGTGAAACCTTTCCATCATGGAAAATAAAATAATATACAATATGAACCTAAAAAAAAGTTATATGCTTATATTTTTCATAGTTACTTATTTATTTTATAATTCTCTCGCCCATGGTGGTTGTTATTTCTTGCCAGATACCTCAGTATTTTAAGATGCGCTGTGATAATTTTGCTAATTATGTGATTTCAAACTTTACCTCAGTATAACTTTTATCGTCTATCGAGTTTTCTGTATGCTGCGATGCGTTGAAAATATTTGAAGGATTACCGTAGTGAATGTTAGCCGAATATGGTAAGAAAATTGAACGGCAAGTACATATTCCCTGTGATTCTATTTATTCGTTGTGCTCTCGATCGTCTGTCTATTGCATTCAAGTTTTTTCGTAAAACGATATTTAATGTTTTTTTTGGGATAAACCGTGTGTTGGTAGCAGTGGGGTACAGTCTTCGCCATTCGAACCTAAAATATGTCGTTTCCGGAAAGGTGAAGATAAATTTGAAAAAAAAAAAATTTAATCGTACTACACGTCTGAGGTCCTATAACGCCTAAGAATATAGTTAATTGAATGAGTTTATTTCAGCGGTGGTACGACTTCCATTTTGGTATTCATTTTTTTGCCACAACGCATGTCCTTTTTATCATATTTTTTTACCATCCGTATTCATCATCCACGGAAAATTAATTCTTATTCAGTTAGCTTAATTTAATTCCGAATGAATTCCTTTTTTTGTGGATTTACTGCCTTTTTCTCCTCGAAATGCCATCCCCCAATACTTGCCATTCCATCTCCATCCTCTACGTAATGAATTACTTTAATTCTCTTTTAGGACACCCAAGTGATCATGTGATGTTTTTGCAAGGTGATAAAACACGTGAATTAAATTTCATTTTCGAGTTGAGAATGTCGCGGATGAAATTTGCGTTTATTTGAAGGGTTTTTTTTTAAAGAGGGGCGGGGGTGAGTTTAACCCCCGACGGTGGCGCCTCCCCATGTCTCCCCAAGGGGGGTTCCTCTCTCTTTCCCCTCGTCACGCACATCTCTCTTCTTTTTTTTCCTCCGTTTACGCCACCTCCCCCTTTTTGCTCCTCTTCATCGTTTCATTCCTTTCGCATTTCATAACAAATAAAAAAATAAAGTATTCTCATGCGATGAGGGGCTCACGCAATCACAAGTTGACTTTCACCGCTGGGAGAGGAGGATGATAAAAAATGCTCGATCGTGTTCGTCGTCGTTTGCTTCAATTACCCTCCTCCTTCTCTTCGTCGCATGACTTCATCTCTCGTTCGATATCTTGTCTTTCTGCCTCTTCTTTATATCAGACACGGTAGACACTTTTTTAATAATCTAGTTATTTACTTTCATTATTCTATTTAAATGGTATTTATAGTTGTTTAAATAATAGAACGTGGTTATTTTTATTTTGGGATGCAAATTTCTATTCCATTATTCATTTAAGCTGACAATCAGATGTCAAGGTCCATTCCGTATTGATGTGGCGTGACCCTGATGACGTTTTGGCACTAAGCTTACTTCATTTTCGAGTGGTCGCACTTTTTGTCTTAATGGCTTCTTATTGCAACCATGTTTGTTTCGAAAAAAATCAATTTGACATCTTCGTGATGTTTTTTGTGGTAAAATTTAGTCAAATTTGGTTTATTGGATTATTATTTCTTTGTTGCCCTGTAAATATCAGAGAGTCAAATTATTATCCAGGCCTTACTATAAATTTGAGTATAATGACATCTTAGACGGGATTTTCTGTTGCGACCTTTCAAATCGACGAAAATAATTATGTAATGGCCGCAGTTTACTTTAGTTAACCAGGACAAAAATCATAAAACCAATGTGCCTGTCTTCTGGATCAACTAAAAATTCTTGGAAATATTGGGATATTTTGAAATCAGTGAAAATTTATAAATTCCTTGCCATTAAAGCGGAGAACATTCGTTTTTAATTTAGACCTGTAGTGCGAAAAATCTACAGAGAAAAAAAACATTCGTCTTGACCAGGATTCGAACCCGGATTCCCCGATTTCCGGTCCAGTGCTTTAGCCGGTTAAACTACCGATGCACCATTCTTCTCTGCGGATATTTGTGGATCCGGGTTCGAATCCTGGCCAAGGCGAATGGTTTTTTTCTCTGTGGATTTTTCGCACAATTTGTGTATTGCGGGCGATTCCCGTATCGCCGTGTCTAGTCGCCAGTTATCGCCATGGCTAGTCCCGGTATTCTTAAAATTAGACCTGTAGCATCACCAACCTAACTTAACTTTCAGAACTGTAGCTTTCATCATTCATGTATCCTTTATTCCGATATACTTCTGGAAAGGATGACTTTTCTCTCTGCATATTAAGAGCTTATTCTCCACCTGTTCATCAGTTATTAGATAATTTAAATCGATTTGTTTTTCATGGTAAGCCTTGTTTATTTTACCGATATCCCTTGGTTAATTTTTCCAGCTGGTGTTTCCTTTACTCAGTTTCCCAGAACTAACGGGATGAACCTCAATCGCTTGAGAAATTACTGCCTTCAGTCGGACTCGCTTGCCTCACGGAATTGCCTTCAGGAATGGACGATTGCGGATTAATTAAAACCTCAATTACTTTCCCCTCTCCTCAACCCTAAAGCCGTAGGTTCCATGTTAAAAGCTTTCCTCCTGCCTTTATATTTGATCGGCGGCCCTGAAATTCAGTGAAATCCACTGTGAGGAAGAAGTGCTAATGGCAGCCGGGGAATGTTTACCCTCCACTCTTCGCCAAAACCCCTCCGCTTATCCGAATGTCGAGTTCAGACGTTCATTCTCAATATTTTTCCTCTTCTCATCATTCGCATTTGCTTCCTCGATCGATGCCCACGAATCATCCCGTTGAAATATTCAAGTCAAAGTTGCTCGCATGACATTTTCCTACGGTTTGTTAACTCGTCCGTTTAACGTCCACGATCTTCAGTATTGACGTGCCCGTTCTCAACAGATTCTCGTTGTACTCACTGGCTAACTGTACTACGATCGACATCATCACCTCTGAAAGCCATCTTCAACCTTTCGTGAATGTTTCCGACCGTCTCATTCTCAAAACAAAGGAACTCAATTTCAGCGCGTTGGTCTTCATGGACATCAAGTGCATACGTCATCTTATAGAACTGCTGCTACCAAGCCGCGATCGGTATTGCTTTCAAATAAATTTGAATTGAAGAAGGAAGGATGCTTCTATGTACTTTATTAATATTGAAGTGCCTAGATAAAAAACTGTGGTGTCAGGAAATTCGTGTGCATTATTTTTGGTTGCCCCTCGTATTTATTGCATTGTTGGTTTTTTGGTAAATTGACTCTATTTTTACTCGAACATAACCTCTGTAACGTCCTTTATATAAATTTAGTTTTAATTGAATTACCGGGGGGGTGGATTATCGTCTAAATCGTAAACAGCTTGGGAGACCACAGATATTTGATTTTTACGAATCACTAACTGCACGGCCATTAAACACCTGTCACTCTAAATTTCTCATTTTGTGCTCGCATCTCTGTTGATATTTCTAATTTTTCAAATAATTTCCAAGAATCCTACGTATTTTGTATTTATCAACTCTCTCACCATTGAATTTCTACAGTTGTCATCCTCATTGTCAAATAGATCGTGTATCTCTCGCGCATCTAATTTAAAGGTGATATTACACTCCTTAATGCTTTAATGTAGGAAAAAATATGAACTGCCGTTAATTCATTGATTGTAATTCCCTTAGTTGCTAGTGCGGCGATTTCTTCCGTATTTATAGCTCATCTTAAATGGAATGTGATCCAATTTTTTCGACGCATTGCAAAAGTATTGAAAGACTCCATTACGATTGCGTACGATTACGGCTTTAACCTCCTCGGAGTTACTTTATCGTCATGCATTAATCATGTTTCTTCGACAGTGCGCCCGGTCTTCCGGATATGTAATGAATCCGTCGGGATATTCGTATACGTCATTTTTGGGACCTTCGTGTTCGAAGCAAAAGTTATATGTTATGCCTGTGTTACTAAGGCTAGTTTTTTACTCATCCTTTTCTCAACTTCCAGCCGATGTTATCTTCCGTGTGTAAAACGCAGGATCAGAGTTATAAAGCAAAATACGGTCTAATATATGACGTGAACTGCTTACTACGGGTGAAATAAATTTCGCAAAATTTTTGGGATGTGATAAATTTTCCTTATCTTCGTGTAAAAATTGCCGTACTTCTTTACTTTTACAAATGTTAGCCATGGACATTTCCTGCACGCATGGATATTATTTCTATTTCGATGGATTTATGCAGCTTCTCTGAAACACATGCATGCTGCCTCTTATTTTATTCCGCAACTTGGTGTTTTTTATTGTCACCCCATCAGCCCTACTGATCTTCGGATATCTTGAAATTTTCTTCATATTATTGATGCCTTTATAATGTTCTCATGGAATAAGATTCTCTCGTCTGATGGTAATTGCAATTATTATTATTTAAGTATTTTACCACCGATTAAATTAACATCCTAGATCCTGCGTACTATTTCGATGTACCTTCTCTTGCCATCCCTCTCCAGATTCTTCAGGAGTATGTGGAGTCATAGGTGTACTCAGCGAAAGGCAGAGCCAGGCAGCTGCCCCCCCAGCCCCCCTAGATGCAAAAATCGTAAAAGTCCTAAAGAAAAATCAGTACTGAATTGAAACGAAAGCATTCAATAAATTTTCTTTAAACCCGCGAAAAATGATATGTGTATTAGTATAAGATATGTAACGAAAATAAAACTATTTTTTTCAAGGAAATAATCTCATAAACTAATGTCACAACTTGGTTTGCCCCCCCCCCCCCCCTAGACCATGGCTTGCACCCCCCTAGACCATGGCTTGCCCTTCCCCCAGTTATGTGGGTACGCCCTTGTGCGGAGAGAAACTTTGATGCATGAAAAAACCAGCGTTAAAAGTGAAAATGCTGTTTTGCTGGCTTGATGTTTCTTTTTCGCTTCCCTATCGTATGATTCAGGATCTGCGGAATAACTTTGCCTTCGCGCTCGACTAAAGGGCATATTTCCATCTCATACGATAACACTCGTTTTGTTTTCCCCACACTGCTGTAACCTCCTTCTTCCTATGCCTGAGCTCCGGACAGCATCTCAAGATAGCGTTGAAATCGAGGGAGAAGTAGAGAAATTCGTACCCATTCTTTTATCTCCTGCGATGCGAATTTGGGGAAAGGGATGTCACCGCGGCTTGGAGTGATTCATGTGCGCTGTGCTCGTAAATGTTTTACGTCGGGTTTCGTTCCCAGTGGGCTTTATGTTTATCTCTCGTAAGATACTCGTAAGATTTCTTCAGCGTTCATTGTATCGCATTCTTTTCTACTCTATAACCGCTCTTCAGTGTATTGTTTGGCCGAATCGTGATTTATTCTGAAACCGCAATGTTTGTGGGAAACCAAACTGTTTGTTGATGTTGCGATCGAAAGAGTGTGTGGAATCTGAGTGTTCATATTGATTTAAAGTAAAAATTCGTGCCCATCCATACATCTTCATATTCTGGAATTGGTCTCGTCCTGTTCAAATTCTATCGATTTTCCAGTAAGATGTTGTTTACGTTATAGTACTTACTATGGATGTCCGTGAAGTTACGCGCGCGAATCACCTCTTAGATACGACTGTCATTTTTAAGCAAAGAACCATTTCTTCCGGGATTTACTCCACTGATATCTGTTTGTGCGTCCTTTACGTCCGTTGTTGTTTACGTGCGTTGTCTGCATCCTACATTGACAAGATAGAAATTATGCTTTATTTAAAATATACCGTGGAAGCTAAAATAAGGATTTGCAGTTTTAAATGTTATTCTGTATTTCAAACGCCATTTTCTTTCGCCGCAGGATGCGGAGTAATGTTGATCATATTGTTTTTTTAATGCCAAAATTGTCGAAATTTTATAATTCATGTTGAATATGTAAAAAAACTTCCAATGCTGTATTATGGATTGGTAAACGCCAGCCTTATAAACTCTAACCCTCTCTAAACTTCGCTAATGCTTTTCAATATGGCCTGCTGTAGCAATGCATTGAATCGCATGCATTCATAATGGACCTTTTTAATTGCTTTAAAATGGCTTTAATTCTCATTTTCAGTAAATGTCTCTTGGTGCAATATAGAGTGTTGCCGAATCATATATTGAATACAAAGTCATTAATTGTCCTTTCGATATTTCCACCTCGATTACATGTAAGTTTTTTCTTCTTTTTGAAATTTCTTTGATTCGTCCGTATCCTGGAAATTGACGTAATTGGTGTAAACTGCGGACTAATAAGTAAAAAGGAATCCAGTTTTTCTTTTCGTTCTCGTTCGAAGAGGAGTAATTAGCTTCGTTATCCATTCTAGCTACTTTCGCATGCCATCCTCTCTCTCGTCATATGGATCGTTTCCGCGTCATTTTCGTTATGATGATACCCTGGGCGCGGTGGCTGAAACTGGCTCCCTTCAAGCGCTGAAAGCAATTCGGGTCTCCACCCTCTAAAATAAACCCTAGATATTCGTCTTATGCTGGCGCCGCTGTATGTAAGCGGCTGATTTCCCAACCTTCCCTGTTGACGTCTCCAAGGTTACTCTCGGCTCTCGCATGCTTCGCGCTTTTTGTTTAAACAAGCGTAGTTCAGTTGGTGCATAAGAAAAGGAACTCTTTGTTTTAATAATAAATAACTAAACGCCTCATTGCTAATGGTAGTTCTATTGGGAAGAATAATTACCAATTATCGACGTATTTTACTCTTACATTAGTACTGCGGCGTAGCTATCGCTATGATGTTCCAATGCGTAGATATGTAACATATTTTTCATATAGTGGATGTTTCTACGCCGTACCCTCCCTCTATTGGGACTGTGAATATCGTAAACCTAGCATTTTTTTTGCAAGACTACTCAAATTGGTGATTAAATATTGAAGAACATTATTCTGTATGCCCAAATCAGATTAACCATTTTTCCTTAATTTTTAATTGCTATGAATAGCTTTGGAAAGTTATGTATTCGATATTTTATATCATCTCAATTATTAATATCGGTCACCAGCCCTTATTGTAGCTCATTTCTCCGCGGAATCTGGCTTCGCCACGGAGTGGCGACTTGAGCGGTGACTTTCATTTAAATCTGCGCTGAGCGACAGCACTACTAGCGGCCGACTGGAGAACCCTCTACTGTAATATTCGTGGGTAAAATATTGCGTCGTATGAAAAGGATATTTTCTGGATCCCCTAGAGGGCTGGCTTCGAAAATCCCGTGTTTATATTCGTGATCTCAGGGTTTACCTCCGTTGCATTCACTCCTGCCGATGTTCCTCTGCTCTCTCCGTCCACGTGCCACACACTACCTCGGCCTTGACACCTCCCTTCCAACGGCGCCCCTTGCCCCTCTTCTCCGCGTACCCTGGGCACGTATCCTCGCGGCCTACTTTTTCTTCCACCCTCCCCTCTCTCCCTCCGTGGAACCCCTCATCTCCCCTCAACCCCCCCACCATCTCTTCTCGCTCTCCATTTTCCTTCTCCGGGTCCAGTCGCAATTTTCGCTCCCTCAAGGGGCTCGTAGTGTGTGAATAGTTGAAGGCTTGAGCGACTCCCGTTTCCAACGCAACCCTATTGCGCTTCCTATCAGAGAGAATCAACCCTTCGCCACTACGTCCATGCAATGAAAAAAACGATTTTTCTACTCCAATTTCTCAGCCATCCATTTGGAGACACTAGTTTTTTATTGCATCCCTCTCTCTCTCTCTTTGCTCAAGTTTACATCCCTCTTCTTTCTCTTATCATTGTCATTCTCGATCTACTAGTCGCATGGTGGAGGGCATTCGCCAGACTCTTTGTGAGTCGTGTTTATATTAAACTAGAATAGCAACGAGACGCAACTTCGGTTATGTTTCCATAGAAATGACGGAGATTGAGTTGCGGACGAGAATAGGTTTTCTCACCACCCCTTTTATCTTTCGCTTGAGATGGAGTGAGTCCAGAATGCGGAATTCCTAGAGATAAGATTTTATTCTTTCCCGCCGTATGGTACTGGTGAAATCCTCTCGGGTTTTCCACCGAGTGAGTTGCTTGTAAGCCGACGTTTCGATAGTGCATGCATGCATGCGTGCAGGGTATGAGGACGATGGCAGAGGTAGTAATCATAGCATCGGCCTACGAGCAACTCACCCATTGGAAAACCCGAGAAGATTTCACCGGAATTCATTGAGGTATTCGTATTCGTCTCTCGTACGTATCGCCATCTCTAGTTATACCTTTTGTTATCGTCTTTAAATGAATCGATCTGTTTGCCCGACACTCCTTTTTCTGTTCTTTACCGATGTTCCATGTGCCTGGACGTAATCCAAATTATTTGCACTCCTTTATTTAGGTATCCCACCTTCAAATTATGGGAGAAGGTGATAATAATCCTTAAGGTACCTATATGTAATTATTCATCCGATGACGAATTCATGTTTCTGAGATAAGCTCGAATCTATTTCACGGCATGTGTCTACTGAATCGTTTTTAAACGTCTTTTGTGTTATTGATCGTCATGGAATTCATTTTCAGAACCAAATATCTTGGCTAAAGAGCTATAGATGAGTTTTCCATTTTCATTTCTTAAAGACTCTCTCTAGACAAATATTAAGCTTTATTATTCCGTCGTCGTACGTCCATAATTATAGTTGTGAATGTATTTAGGTTATCGTGGATTTCCCTATAGCATTCTAAGGAATAATCACGGAACTCATTGGTTTAGCAAGACATGTCGATGACCTTGTTTCTGGCCCTGGCTACAGTTAAGAAACGTTGACTCTATGCAGTTATTTATACACGGACCAGTTTGGTGGTAAAGTCCTAAAATGTTATGCTAGTTTCCAAAATGAAAGCAATTTATTTTTTTAATGACTGAGTTAAAGTAATCCTATGTGGACCGTATCTTTATTTCCAGGGATTTCTTGTTCATATTTCAAGACTTATTATCATTATCTTTGATAATTATTATAAAAAGTGACATGTTGCTGTTACTGGACTAGAATTAGTTCCAATATGGGTGAAATATTTTTTCCATTAGTTTCTCCATCTGTTTGAGAATTATGAATCTCTCTCTACTTCGGAAAATCGTAGGCTTTTTTCCGCGAACTTTGTTCATGTACAAGTTCCTGCATTTTGTCGAGGCACTATTGAGATATAATTAATCTCAAGGTAAAAATCATGTCTACAATTCAGAGAAAAAATGGATACATGCGTGTGTCTTTAACGCATCCAATCAACACGTTGGTGGGTGATTTATCGTCTTAAAAATCTCTAATACAGCGAGCGTTTTTAAGGTCTTGCGATCTCGGATTCCAAGTGTTAGTTTTTCACTTGCATCGATTCTGTGTTGAGGCACGTATTGCCTTCTGATGGGAAAACGAACGCAGTGGCGTTCAATAGCTATGAATTATATCTTACCCGTTTCCGTTCGCGTATCTTACCTGAATCATAAATAGTTTTCTTCTACGTGCTCTGTTAACATTCTCTTTTTTTTGTAATGCGTTAATTCAGTGGCCTTGAAAGAGTATGCTCGCCTCCGTGGTGGATAATTCATTCTAGTCACTCACTTCATTGTTACATGCCGTCGTAATAGCAGTTTTTTTTAAAGATGAATGCATTGCGCATTGCCGTAGTCATTGCGGCAGGAGGTTAAATCTACGGGGATAATGTGTTTGCGGTCTTTATATTTTCTTTTCCCCTGAAATATTCGTGACGTGAGTGCCTACGTTGGAGAAAATACTAGTTTCTTTCCTCAGTGAGACAGTTGGGGAAATATGAAGCGTGATCTTTATTGTGTGTCCGAGTTTAATCCTTGATCATATTTTGTAGTTCTATCAAGGGGATTTATTTTTACTCCGAAAAATGTACCGCAGTCTGATTCTCCCTTTGAGTTCCGTATTTTGCCTTATGAATCTTTAAGAATATGTAATCGGTGTCGAATATTGTGACTGTTTTCGAGATCCTTATCTATTCTACCTTATCCATTAGATATCATGTACTTAGTATATTGCTATTATTCTTTGGCCATTAAGAACTATATGAATGGGTTCGGGCAAAAAAATTAATTTATGCTGTTTAAAGACTGATTGTGTGTGGTTAAGTCAGAGGCAAATTTAATTTGGGTTTAATTTGAGGTTTTCAAGCTAACTGCATACGTCGAATTTAGTAATGTACTTCAATACATTTCTGAAAATTCATTGTAACGCCATTTTATCAGTTTCGGGTCTAGTCAGAATAGTAAAAACAATGCTTTTTTCATCATTGAGATTATTAATTGACGTTCAAAATCATTCCTTGCTAGAGTTGCTGTGAATATTCGATTCCATTCGAAATGTTGATGCATTCGCATGGTTTCGTCCAGTATATCAGAAAATGGACTTTCATTGAGTAATACGCCTTGAAAATTGGTAGTCAAGTCGTCTTCCGAAACGTCGGCTTATACGACTGAGCTAACCTGACTGAAAACCCGGGAAGAATTAATTAATATCATGGTTTTAAATGGCTTAGGGTATGAGATAAGTTTTTTAGAAGTCAGCACGTTAGCCATCAATCTCGTTTTTATCTCTTCCTGTTTTCCTTCAGAAGATGAAGTTTTACGTGAGTCTCCGTAATGTTTCCATTGTACCTTTGGATTTAGTCATTCTTCTCTTTTGAAATGACCGAATGGTTAAATTTCCATTTCTCTTTATCCTTGTGACATTAAACTAAGCGATTATTTCCAATGATTTCTCTCTCTCTCTCTCTCTCTCTCTCTCTCTCTCTCTTTCAAAAGATTTATTTTGCGTTTTAATTTTCTAAGTAGTGAATGACCTTTTCAAAATAGGGATCCGTGTGTTTGGCAGCTCGTTTTCGTTGGTATTTGAAAGCGTGAGAATTAGGTGAGCGTTATCTTTATTCTCCGTCTATTATCTATCGAAACGGAAGAATGGACTTCGCTTACCTTGGGATCCATGAGAAGCGATTTCTTCCTCCTCGATTGCGTCTTCGGCGCGACATCAACCACTGAGCATAGAGGGTCAATGCGTCGTGTTGCGACACGGAAGCAAAATCATTCCTAGGAAGCTTCCGTGTGACGCAATGGGAAAATATCAGACGCCGCATTTGCACACTGAAATTTCCTCGCACTGGCATTAAATTTTGTGTGAAAATAGTGAAAATTACTAGTGAAGAGCAGGCTTCAGTAAAAGGAAGAGTAGAAATAAATTATGGAAAATGTATCGCAGACGAGACTCGATCTTAGAATCTTGGCATTGGAGTAGTACACTATCACCACTGGGCCATGATAGCATATTGATTGCTAATTTCTAACAACACGTATCTCAAAATTTGGCCGGTCTGAGTTGATACTGCTAATAATGTTATTAAAAAATAACGTTCAAGCAAAAAACTACTCATTGTTTGAAATGTATACTTCTATTTCAGTTTTATGTATTTTTTGTTTTTAATTTCAATTTAAATTATATACAATTAAAAATAAATCGTTTTGTTTTTCTCTCCTGAAAAGTTGCTATTTTTGAGAGACGTGTTGTGAGAACTTAGCCATCGATATGCTCAAATGTAGTTCTGAAGGTAATTCAAAGCCAAATACACCTACACCTACCGATCCTAGCGCCTATAGTGACAAAAGTTGGAGTGAGATTTAATACGCGGGGATCAGGTTCACATTACGACTGCTACTGCTAGTGCGTCCAGTGCCAAAAAAATTGAAATTAAAAATAATGAAAGCGCAGGGAGCCTTGTGGGCAAATAGATTGTATAGAGGAGGCCCAATTCTATCCCATAGCAGGCTGATTTCTTTTGCCACTTCGATCGCATTTTAATCGGCTTTCAAAAATGTCCGCGGCGCGGTGATCAGTGCAATGCGATCCACTTTTTCCAATATTTTGCAGTATGCTCTTTGAAATTACAAGGAAAAACATTGAGGAGTTATGGATTTGATAAATCACATCTTCGTGTATATAAATTTCGGTTAACACCTCTAATTAACCTTATTGCCCCGTGAATTTAAGAATTATATAGCGACCGTAAATCAGAACGAAGGCGACGGGTGGAGATTGAGAAACATGGCACCGCTGTATTGATATAGTATTGGTTGTCATTTAATTCACTTTTTCCGTCAGCGGCGCGAGTGGCGACTTTTGTAAACCCATTCAAATGCGCGGTAGGTGGCAACACTTTTAAAGGCCGAATTGAGGAACCCCTTTCGTAATATTCGTGCTTGTGGGGCTGGCCATAAGCGTTGAATGAGAAATGACTCCCTAGCAACCGACCGATTGTTGCCGAGAACGGAAGCCGTATTGCAGGGCTCTAGGAGAAGGAGAGTTGGAAAAAAAGGAAGTCTAAAGGCGTCCTCCCTAAGTAGTCTCCTTGTCTGTAGCGAGCGTGATTTATCCCGACAGCCAACCGATCCTCTTTCTCCCCAATCCTTTCCCTCATTTCCCACTTCAACGGAGAAACGGAAGTCGCATTCTCTCCCGTCCGCGAGCAGCCCCGCATCTAGAGTTCCTCTCGCTGTCATTACACGTTCCCTTTCGCGTAAAAAAAAATAATTCATCCGCACGATCGACCATGTCGCTCTTTCTCTGCTGCACCTGCAGATCGAGATTCCCTCTCGTCGCATCTTACTCTCGTCTTCGTCTCGCACGTTTTGCGGCGATTGGCGAATCGGGGCGACGCGACGTGGTCGCGAATGAGAGAGCTCTTGCTTTTCGAAAAGCAGAGCTGTTTTCAATCCCCATGAAAAAGTTTTCTTCTTACCACCCGCGAAAATGAAAGTCGCCGCCCCCTATCATTTGCACAAACCCAATCGCATTCTCAAATCAGCGTGAGGAAGCTCCTTTTCTAGCTGTTCTGTTTTTTTTTTCTTTGCGATTGTTAAATTAGTTGATGCTAATGCGAAAACTCTAATTTTGTGTTCGCAGAATTTTCTGAACGAACGGGTTCCAGTTAAATATTTCATCATCATAGGTAGTCTAGCGGTCAGAATAGTTTTAAATGGTGCTCAACTTTCTTCGGAGGAGTTTGTTTGGAGACGTATTATTCGTGTAATTCTTGTGCTAAAACGTTAAAATTTTCAAGGCAAGAAGAGTAGACCATTTTTAATATTTACCTGTTTCTGAAATTTTAACAAATTTCACCTGAGGAAATAGTCAATACGTTAAGTTATCAAATTTGAGAGACAAATGCGTATATTGACTGTCATCTACTTTATTCACCTGTGTAAATTTCAAAATGAAGACTTAAGATGAAAGCGAATTATTCGTCACCAAAAATTTGTCGGTTGATAAATCGTATGCCACCTCTTAATTCATTCCAATTCTCCAGTGAACAATTTAATAGAATTTCAACTTCTTTTACCTGGACGGTTTTAAAGAACTTAAAGCAAGTCTAGCAATCTGTGGTGTCCCATACCTGTCATTGAATCACCAAATTCTTTTGTTGTTACAGTCAAGAAATGATAACAAATATTACGTCAGTACAGCGTTCCCATGATTCTCAATCTCTACCCCTCGCCTTCGTTCTGATTTACAGTCGTTGTTAAATTCCTTTTTTTTTAATTCTGTCCGTGAATCCTCAATTTTTCCTAGTGGTTTATGTTCTCAGGAGCGCAGATGAAAAAACGAGTTTTTTTCCCTGGCTACTTTGCGGTTTGAATTTCTATACCTCTGGTTATGTGAGTGGGTATTGCTTTATATCTTATTACCCCTACCTAATTTTTTTTTTAGTTTAAGGAGAGAAAATCATATCGGAACATGATGGGAGCCAAATTACTGTCAGCTGCCACGCTTCGGTTGTGCAGTGAATCGAATTCTATCGTGCGTGAAGATTCGGTTCTAGTCTCACTACGCCTCCCCTCATATTTCGAATTACATCTGCTTTTTTTCCCCGGACACCTCCTCAATATGTTTCTTACCCGTTTCCAGCACCTTCTCTCGCTCTCTCAGTATTGGTCTCGCTCTGGATTTTCCGTCGCCATGGAAATAATTTTCAATGATTCGTGCGTCGAAGATCCCCTCACTCTTACGAAGA
Organism: Ischnura elegans; assembly: GCF_921293095.1. Lineage (NCBI taxonomy): Eukaryota > Metazoa > Arthropoda > Insecta > Odonata > Coenagrionidae > Ischnura > Ischnura elegans. The sequence continues at coordinate 107,761,132 of NC_060248.1, forward strand.
ACGTTCGGCAAAACCGTACCACTTGTCCCATAATCAATTCTCTCCCGAAGCCATTATTTCTTTCTGTTTAGTGCTTCCTGTCACGTAGAATCAGGCACCACCTAGTGCTACCAACCCGGAAAGGCAGTAGCAACCACTGTTACTGCTAGTAGCCATTTTAGCCTTTTTAACCGCGAAATTATTGAAATAAGGAATTCTATTTATCATTGTCAGTTAGGGTATTTAGAACTCTTTGGTGAATTATTGTTATGAAGTGAAATTATCATACATCCTCCACGATTCCACAGTTCTTCGAAATGGAATCAGCTGTCCACAGTTCTTCGAAATAGATTTTTTTCGAAGCGGCCTAAAATATCGTTGAAAGTCATGATATTGTCGCAAAGAGGAGTTATTTTAGCCGTTATTGCCTTATATTTTCCAAATTCTGCCTTTTAAAGTGTTTTTCCTACTTATTATTTGCTTTATTATCAATCGGTGTAGTTTTTGCGAACCCGCAGGGCTCGCTGAGGGGTTTTGCGTGTACAATTTACCTTACTGATGATTGGGGGTTGCTGCGGGACTGTAAAAATAGTGTGACGGATGAGCGGAAGAGAAGATTCGTGCCCGCCCGTACACTCACGTGCGATATTGTAGGTGGTGCTTCGGAGAGAGTAATCTCTGGCCAAGGTGAAAGCATGTGTTACGGTTGGCGTTTATGGACCGCCGCGGCGGTGGTGTTTCAGCCGGTACCGAGAAAGAGTGTCGACAGTGTCGGGTCGGGAGCATGAAGCATGCGACGTGGATCCCTAGGATGTGATCATCCCTCGGACGCGAATTTTACGCGCTAGCATGATGAATGTCCCAACCCTCAGGCCCGTCGCTCTCCGGTTGATACACCTTCTTCACATTTCGAACAACACTCTCCTGGTTGTGACGAGACTCAGCGGATCACTGGTATCTATACACTGCTCTTGACTCTTTCTCTCTTCACGAAAGTATGTCCATCATAGCTTTCTCCACGGAAGCATTAGCACACGTTTTCGCTCAATATTGCTTCCAAATTGGCAAAAAACTGCTTGTACTTGCCGCAGCGTCGGCTGATTTTCGAGTTTTATTTGAGTTTTTTTTCGTGATAAGGCGGAAATCATTTCTATAATGATATGAATCTTCCTCTTATACTTAAGGTGAAATCAAATAGGTTTTGTCAATTATTTTTTTAAATAAAATTGGTTACACATTTATAGCCATGTGATCATTGAGTCACACAGCAGCAAATCCATTACAGAACATATGGTATATTCTCATGGGGTAAATTTTAGTAAAATGTTTAATTTTCTTTCCTATTTGTTTCAAAACCTGCCATTCCTTGATCAAGTATTTCATTTTTAACTCAAGGTTTTCATCTATTTCTCCTAGATTCCAGTTTTGCTGAAAGGGCTGGAGCGTTTATACTTCCGAGACTTAATTCATTAATGAATCATCTCTATTTATTTTAAAGTTTGTCTGTTGTCTACGTATGCTTTAATTCAAGTCTCTTATAGCTGGATATGAAGACTTATGATTCAAATTTGCCGTGCTTTATTGTCTTCTTTGTATCCCTGCACCTCGTTAGCATTTCGTCCGTCGTTTTTTATGTTCTGATACATATTTTTGCTCACCTATGCGATTCTTGAATTTGTTGCGCAAAAATTCTGTTTACGTCTTATTTTGCATTTGTAAAGTGCGAGTTCCTTAGATTCAATTTCAATGAGGTCGTTTTTACGCTAGAACGATTTTTTAATGTGTCTCCTTAAAATTTAATCATTTCCTTGGTTGATTATTCTAAAATTTATTTATTTAGCATTCCAAGTCAAGAATTCTACCAATCAGCATTGGACATGAGAAAAATTGTAGGAGGATTGGATGCCAAAAATGAATATCATTGTTTAAATCTCACTTGTATTAATATTTGTATTTTTCCAATTTTGAAAATAGTTTCACTGGTTATTTCACATTCATTCCCATTAAGTCAACCCAACCTATCTTTCTTTTGGAGTTTAGTTAACCAAAATAGCATATATATTTAGCATGAATTGGATTAATTTATGGATGTTCAAACGGGCTGATTCTGGGGAAAGTACACGAGTTAGAATCACCATGAGGGCTGCAAAGCATTCACGCCTCAGGTGCATCGCAAATAGCCATGTTTGCGAGTCGCTTGTCCTTTTCACGTGTCAATCCAATGAAATGATTCGCGCTCAAACGCAGGCCCGGCAGAGTGACCACACATATCTCGTATGTATCTTCTCCATGTCCTGTCATCTGCTTTTGTTATTGTTCAACCACTTTGGCGCAGCCCTTGACAGCAGCGGCCAGACGTATCCCGCCGATTGCTGCAATCCGCCGCCGCGTCGAACAACAAACGCCGATCGATACACATTGCGGATCACTCTCTCGGACCACGATGCTCAGCTGTTTACAATGCGATGCGACTGCACGACGTGGACTCTATAGGGTGGGGTAGTACCAAGGGAGGAGGGGAGAAGGCTAGTAAAGGAAACGTTTTACGCAAAATCTTCCTTTTTATACCACTTTTGTGTATAAAAAAATGTTATCAAAATATGTGATATCAATCAAAAATTTAGTATTAAGAATTATTAGCGAACTAATTATCATTCTAAATTAAATAATAATATAACCAGGCACAAAGCATTTAAATTATTCTTAAATTATTAAACAAATTTGGCCTTTATCTCTCGTGCGAAGATATTTGTTACGTTCCTTCGTAAAAATGAATGCAGTGCTATTATCTTCTTATACATTGCTGGAGGGAAGGGTACGATTCGGGAGAAAAGAAACCTATATTCGCCTTCACGCAATCGGTGTGGTCTTCCTCCTCACCTCTTCCTTCCTTTCGTTGCTAAGGCGGTGTTTACATTTTGCAATTCCCCTCCTTATGAATCTCTACGTATCGCGATACATTCGGATGGGCATAAATTGCAACATTTCCATCTCTTTCTTATCAGGTATTTATTCTTTTTTCGTTAGTGTCGACTCAGAGTATTTCGAAGTTAAAATGTTAGAAACGTATGATTTCATTGGGGACTTGGGTAGTGCTTGGTACTTATCGTGCGAATGCAGATTCTATACATGCAGAATACTTTCATCTTTCGTTCCGTCCCCCGAAGGGTAGAAATTTCAGTGGAAGAATGGGAAAGTAAATGAATAAATTAATAAATAATTAAGAAAAGTATTTCTGTGAAAATATTTCTGGGTACGTAAGCGTTGCAAACATGGAGTAACAAAGATCAAAATTTAGTGAGTACAATGATGGTTGTAATCAGTACTGGACAGCAACAATGAAAACAATTTTTTTTTAGTAGTTGATATTGTTGCGCAGTAGATATGAAAAGGAATAATTGGAAAAAACGTGATCATATCGTTTTAGAACCAAAAATCTTTAAAAATTTGAACTGTTAAACTCTTGGTAGGCCAGAGTTTTTGGCAAAATGCCTCAAAATCTTCACATTTTAAGAATTTCCCATTGTAATCCACGCTTTATGGGTACGTATTTTATGGATAAAGATGAGAGAATTACCTTATTATTAATCCTGCTCTAATTGCGTTCACGGGCATATGCAGTCCCTGGGTATTTGGTCGTTCAAAATTAAAGGGAAATCGTTTCCTTCCGTGCGAAATCAAACATTTGGAAAAATTTATCTCTCCGTGGACAGTTGGTCGAGGGCCACGGTTCTTCTATTCCATCAAGTGGCTTGGCGATTCGTTCATCCGAGTTCGACTCCAAATCCTGATTGCTCATTCGCTTCGTTGCGGTGTCCACGTGTCCGTGTCGCGGATTCAGAGCACGCGAGCGAGGGCGTGAATTTATTTGTTCGCAACCATCCGTGGAAATTGAAAATGCTGCGGCCCAAGGCGACGATAAACTGTAACTGGATTCATGTATTCGCGTGAAGTCGTCTCGGAATTTCCTCCGGTTTAATACGCATTATATCATCGACGTCTCAACGACCGATTCCTTCAATCTCATCTGGGTGAATTAATAATGTTGGAAAATTAAAGTTATCAACGTTGCTAGTCCCGGTATACTTAAATAAGTCTAGAGGGAACACCTCTCGTGTTCAAAGTTCGGGCTTTGCTCTCCGGCTGTTGCGCCATGCGCACGACCTGGACTGCTATTCGCATAAAATGCTCAGCAGTCTCTCAAATCTCTCGGCCGGAAATGGAGGGATCCGGGTTTGAATTCCGATCAAGGCGAATGGTTTTTCCTCTGTGGATTTTTCGCACAATTTGTGCATAGCGGGTGACTCCGTAAAAGTGATCACCGCGGCTAGTCCCGGTATACTTAAATGAACTAAAGTTATTTATTCAATTGGAAAATGAATTAATTAAGATTATTTATTTAGGAAAACAGTCTATCCATTTCATATCGTAATTTATTGACCCTGTTTTTTGAACCAGGTAACATCTTACTACCTCTGTGCCATTTAATGCAAAGAGAATAAAAAGGAGAGTAATAGCAAGCATTAGTATAAACGCTCAAACATATGCCTTGAAATATTATACAGTCCTAGGTTTCATTGGACCACTTCAGCTCATCGCTTTATATCGGTTACATTTTGTAGGATTATGATTGTACATGCATCCAAGCGTATGTTTGTTTTTAATGTCTTGCCAATGAAGAACTGCAAAGTTGCAATCGTCGCTCTTTAAGTTAAATCTATAAATTTCCTCATGCATGAGTAGATGAACAATGTGTTTAGAAAGTCGAAGCTGAAACTAATGGAATCGAAGAAAATTGGCAAATCTATTCCGTCGGGGATAATCTCAGGTTTTTTCGTCGGTGGTAGTTATGACAGAGATTTTTATCGCGAAATCGAGTTATAGTGCGTTGACCCAATCACGATTGTTCATATTCCCGGACCGTAAACTTATTCAGTGCAGATTGTTGAGGGTCAAAGCGCGTGTGCTGTTTGTATTGGGAGTTTTGAATGAGGCGGGCAGTGAATGTGGTCGAAGAGATTTTGTACTGGCCGAGAGGAGGAATATTTACGGAGCGATGGACGAGGGAGTGTACTATTGAATGAGAGGTCGGTTTCCAGGGAATAAAGCAAGTAAGGAGTATAATGATCAATAATTCAGTAAAAAAAGATTTATGGGTTTAAAAAGTGAGTAAAGAGCTATCAAAATTTTGATGGAGGGCAATATTTGTTTTTTTTTTTATTTACTACCGATTTTCCACAAACACTTTTATTTGCATGACAGGTTTCAATGCATTTTGCATTATCATTGGGTTAGGTCTTACAAATTGAATTAAAACTGATCGTGTGAATAAAAGTGTTGGTGGAAAAAGTATTCCCTGTAAGTTTTAATTTACAATATGTTAAAATTCCACCAGGTTACACCTAAATCAACTCTCTCTTTAGGATACTTGGTATAAATATCCTGACTGGCTCTGCAAAAGTTTTTGCTCCACACTTCGAAACAACACCGTATCCCTTCGTTGTAACCCAATGGCGCGGCACTGTATCTCCCTCCGTTGTTGAGATAATAATTCACGAAATAGTGAAATTGCACGATTTGGTCAAAATGAAAAGTGCTCCGTTCGGTCTGAAAATTGGTTTCTCGGCGTATCGCGTGGTCTAGATTCAAAAAATGACAATTTTGAAAAGTCGATTTTTTTTTACCCCAACATGTCCTCTAAAATTAGAGGCAGCTGGAAAAATTGTAATAGATTTTGTTGCAACAATTTTTCCCAGGGTTTCAGACGATTTAAGAGGGGGTCGATTGTATGACTTTTTGCCGTATCTCGTTTCTTTCACCCCAAAAATTTGTATGAATCAGTCTGTAAGTCAGAGGTTGGAAGTGGATATATACCAGATAGTTGGAAGTGCAACCCCTCCGATTTTTTTTCAATCTTTACTTCACGGAAGGTCGTTTTCCAGGTTCTGTAACAGAGTTGAGAAATTACTTTCCCTGATTTACTTTCTTTCTCATCGAGTTGCTGAATACAATCGGAGCGCTTATCTAAAAGATTGATCGCGTTTATAGCCATATTGTTTGGGTACCCGGCTATAACTTTCTCTGCAATATCGTTTATTCCTCCCATAACATGTTCGCTCCTCCGTTTTTGCGACGAAGGTTGCCAAATATATTAAGTTAATGGTATGCATTAGGAAATTAGTATAATATCGGCTGCTCAGCAATTTCGCTTGTTTCCCGCCCATTTTTGCTGTAAATATTTCCAAATTTATAAATTTGAAACTACTAATATTTGGTATTTTGTGGCTCACATTATCGAAATACATCCTTTCCAAATGTGTATGTTTTTATTTTTCAAATAGAGACGAGTGTGTTGAGTCCCGCCTGGGTAAGTTACCCTTATACAGAGCATGGCTGTTTGTGCATGTTAATTATTGTTAACATTTTAATAAACCCGATATAAAAGGATGTATAGAGCTGTTTTCGGTGGTATGGAAATAAATAAATACCGCAGATGCTTTAGATAAGTACTAATGGGCAAAGTTCATTTTCATGAGCTTTTAGGTGGTTTTCATTAACGTAGAATATAAATGTATATTTTTATCTTCCTAAGTGAGCACTTCCCTCGTCTGCATTGTCCACTCTTTTCGTATCGTTGGTTAAAATGAGAAACCATATCTGAATTCTGCATTTCTGCTTTGTTTACTTTTTGCTTAATAATGATAATGTACATCAGTAGTTTCGATGTGTTTGTAGGTTAGGCAAAGGGCGTAATCCAGTACACGCTCCCAATGCTCCCGAGTGCTCCCGCTTCAGACGCTACAGATTCGTGGTCCACTTTCGCTCCTATCGCTCCCAGTGCTACCCTACTGGATCACGGCTGGAGCGATTGTAGCATTTGTTAGTCGTTTGTTTTACTAGTATCGTCTGCTCGGATATTAGATCGTCTGAATTAGGGATTGTTATAGCCCCTTGTACTTTACTTAGCGTGTTAGAGAGGTCAGTAATATAAATGACAAAAATAATATGACCATGGGGTACACCACAAGAAACCTATTTAATATTAGATCTTCATTGGATACCATGATCGGGCACCACAGCAGACCGATGCTTGTCCTGAAGATTTTACCCACTGGTTTGCAAATCCTCTAACAACAAGGTGATAAACTTAAACTATAAAGAGCAGATCATATGATACATATAAAAGAAGATAAGACCGATTAAATACCTTATTAGAGAAATTTCAATGAAACCAAAAATAAGCCTAATTAACTTAACTCACCTAAAAGCCTGCGTTTAAACGATACACGTACAAGTTAATGCCTGTTTGCGTGAATTATTTTTGTGGACCGAAACGGAACATGTACGAATGTTTGAACCTAGCTAAAATAGGTTAAATTTGCCGATCATGCATTTGCACAAGTTGAGTGGTTACACGTGTAACCACTTAAACGTGCAACAACGCAACCGTACGGTACATTTCGTGTTCTTTCTCGCGTTCATACATTTAGACTTGTGCGGATTTATGTAGGTGTAAAAAGGCCTTAAGTGGAGTGTCCTTTAGGCGATTTATCAATTGCACTCATGACATTGTATGACAGTCTCAAAAGCAGTCCTACACTTGAACCAATCTCGTCAACAACGAGCCTTAAGCATAAATGCAATGCGTGTCAACCTGACCTTAAGAAAATTACATAAGTAAAATACAACCGAACATCAATAATTGATTAAACTTCAGTTGAAGATTAGAGGAAGATATCATCATTTAACAGAGAATACAATCTTCATGGGGAAAGCTTGAAGAAAACCTAGGGGTGCCGCCAAAAAGCAACAAACGGAATGCTTTAACTAGAAGTTCACGTACCCTAACCTAAGAAGTCATATTCTATCTCAATTTCACGCAATATCAAGTTCAAATAACTAATAATTGATCTAAATAACAAATAAATCAATATAACTTACAAAATTAACATAATTCTTATGTAACGGACGGAATGCTTCGACCGGAAAGTTCACTCACTACATGTCTTATTAATTTCGAATAGCCATTTTCTATCTCCCCTTCTCGCTAGCTCAAGCTTAAACCACTAATAATTAAATAATATTATATATAATTAATTATCACAACAAATTTTATAAGATATCTTGGTCTTGCCGCTCAATTTCTTCCCCGATCTGGCCCGTGGCGACTCTGAATTGTGAAACCATTGAGTTACAGCCATTTGCCTCACCGTAATATCCCCCGAATAGTTCTTTAACCATTTGGTTTTAGCATTTACTATCCAGGCTATCTTAGCGACTTCTTCCATCAACTCCAAATGGTCATATTATTGCCGGCCAGGTCCACAATTGTTATGAACACCATTTTCTTTTGCCTTCCTTCCCGTTCAAATTCGCGCTGAAAACCGGTTCGCTCCAGCAGCCCTACCTATTTCTTGGGAGCGTTTGTAGCGAGAGAGAAGCGAATATAGTGACGTCATGCGTGACGTACGAGAGCGCCACGGGAGCTTTTGTAGCTTCTACTGGACCACGAAAAGACTCGCTTCCAGTGCTTCGGAGCACTGGGAGCTTGTACTGGACTACGCCCAAAACAAGCAGCATGCGTCGTTCTCTTCTTTTGTACCATGGCGGGAAAAGCGAGAGCCTTTCAACTAGTTCTATCTTTTCTCGCGGCGCTGCTCTCTAGAACGTTAGTGCTGCCACCAAACGGACCCGCTGAATACGACCGCAATGAACCTGGGAGACAATAATATGAATCAAAGTGCGCTCAACGACCTTGCCCAAAATATATGCAATCAAGATAGTTATTATGGGAGTAGAACGTGTTTCAACGATTATTTATAACCGAACTGCTTTAAAATACCGACTATTTGCTCCTGCCTCTATGCCACGCTTGACAATGCTCGAGTTAGGAACAATAGCTGCATGAAATAACGTAGATATCTTGTCCGTAATATTGATTTATTGGATCTGATCTTTTATGTTTCCTTTTTTCTAACATCATATTGACTCGTATCAGTTTCTAGTGGTAAACCTAAAGCCTGCCATTGATTGCTAAATTATTATTAATAATATTTGTGTTTTTACTAGCGTACTTTACGTGGAAGTTATTGTTTCATTAAGCTCCTTCGTTGTGCCTGTATCGCCACGGAAAACAAGTGTTTTATTCTAGATAAAGCCTCTATCTACAATAGTGCATTTTAAAAATCGGTTCAAATCCATCTTTATGTTGAAGAATCCATTTTTTTTTTTATATCATGCAATATTTATAAATAAGTTGTGGTTATGCTCGTTTTATATATCACATTCTACTATGACCCTTTGTTTGTTATTTGAATTCCTTCCTTTCGCGGAAAGACATTTGTATCAGTATTCGTCCGAGCCTATAGATGGCATTACGAGTTAAAAAGGTCGTGGTCGTTTCGTTTTTCCTCCGCTACGAGTCGCGGCGGTTCCCTTTAGCGGGCATCACGAGTTGCGAGTCCGTGATTTTCGTCGCTGGAAAATGATCACGAATTGGTGGGAAACAGAAAAAGTGATCCCATGAAACATATTTTGAAACCCACATTTGAAAGAATCAAATTGTGGAAAGGGATAAATAATTATTGCATGCACCTCCGGTGATACATCTTGAAATATTTTTCTATCACAGGAAAGAAACCGTGACTAAAATCACACTTAAAATATACGAAAGTAAGGGTGAAGCATACACGTAAGTAGTATTATTTAGAAGGGGAGGTTAGAAAAAATCCCCAATATCACCATCAATTTTATCGTTGCTTCAAGGTTATAGAATATACATTTTCCGTGAACACAAAACCGTGGGGGGATATACCCATATATTTTGGCGTCACAATTAATCAATCTTCGAATTTAAATTTTTGTCAAAATAAATCACTATCGACGAATCGATGCACTGGGTAAAACTTAAAGGTCTTTTTTGCCGTGTAGTGTTATTTGGGCCCTGTGTCCGCTGCGTTTTAACGATAAGAAGTGTGCCAACCGATTAATAGCGATTTTTTTAATTTTTTTAGCAAATACCACCATATCTATTTGTTCAAAGTTTCTCCATTTGTTTATGATATTTACAGTGCTTTTAAATTGCTATTCTATTTAATAAAATAAATCAGCGTTTGGATTTTACATTTTCTTATTCCTGTAATTAAAAAATAAGATGTGAGTACCACATTGAAGCGCCTGAAGCCATCCTTTTTACGAAATTTTTTTCTTAAATTGTATCGTATATTAATTTGTTGCAATCAATGTTATCGTTGCTGTAAGGTTGCAGAACGCACATTTTCCGTGATCACAGAACCGAGGGGGGAGGGAGGGTAGGAATGCCAATGTATTTCACTGTGTACTGGAAAGGAAACCTAATCAAAACCCACGATATTTATTCTCCGAATGATGAAAAGCTATTTTTTTCTACTTTGTATCAGTGGTGGGTACATATGGGGGGCGCCCCCCCTTGCGGGGCCACTTGAATTGCCTATCATTGCATAGCCACAATTGTTACTTTTTTTTATCATAAGATAGCATTATCTTGTAGTGCATAATCAGCTTAAATGAAACTTTCTCAAACTTTGCATGCAACTTATTTTTCATTCCGATAAAAGGTCTCAAGAAATATTTTGCGTCCCCCCCCCCCCCCCTTGAGTTTTATGTATATCCGCTACTGCCTTGTATAAAGTGTATTTTACACTGTTTTTAGAAAAAGCATGTTTTCTTATTTTTTTGTTTTATTAACTTACACGCTGATGCATTGCTGTGAACATTGTGGGAATATGGTAGGTACGTTTGTCAAGTAGGTTCTTATTCTCGTTCGCTCGCTCGGTGTTTTGATCTCGCCACGCCAGCCATGAAGGGCTGACAAGAGTCTCGATGTGACAGTGCTTTCATGGTCGCGCGTGCCTCCGGTTTGTCTCATGCCTTTCAAAATCTCCTCCCTCGCTCACTTTTGCATGCAGCAGCTATCCCGTTCTCTCCCTTGAACTGGATCGGACGTTTTGATTTGTTTCTCGACCTTGTGCACATTCCCCTCGCTCGCTCCGTCCAATCGTGCATTTACACAGACTCCAGTGCTTCGCGTTCGTCCGCGCTCTCTCGTCTTAACAATCATCCAGCCGGCTGAGCGACGGGCTTCGGCTTTCACGTGAATTGGTGGTGGTCGCGCGTCGTCGTCGTCCCTGGAATAAAAAATATTTTGCGGGCTCCCCCCCCCGCGCTCAAGAGGAAATGCATTCAAGAGCGCTCAGGGCGGTCGCTAAGTAACCGAAGTAACCAACATTGAAACCCTCAACTTCAGTATGGGAATATATTTTTACTTTCGTCATTAAATTTGTGAAAATTCGGTCTGGTTAAAAAAATAAATAAATAAACATTGACCGTGATTTTCGCGGAAAATTTTTCTTTGGAGCCTGAATCATACAATCACGTTTTCCGTCCTTAATGATGATGGCTTTTCAGACACTCAAAGTGTGATCGCGCAAATGCAGTATCACAAATGTGGAATTTCATCTAATGGCCTGTTGATATGGGGTTTAAATATGAATAATTGGCATGACTTTAAACGATGGAAACCAAGTATTTATCCTAAAAATAAACGTACTTCATGACGAGTTATCCCACAGGTTAATTGATTAAGAATAAACTCCTATTTTTAATAAATTAAAATATCTGTTTAATAGACGTTTACAAGTGAAATTCTGATAATATCAATTAAACTTGAGACATTTGATCATCGCCTAATGGTTGTCAGGGGAATAAGGACATCATTAGATAAAGCGGAGCGTCTTGTACCCCTAAGTATGGATATTTTAGCCTCGGAAGTCATCATTGGGTACTGAAAAATGTTCCCCTGCTTTTTTTAGGCTGAGGGAATCTACCAAGGTTCTGCGAAAGCCGGTTCTGCACTCGGATTGAATCCAGTATTTATCTAGTACTAGGATTGGATTCGAATTCTTTGCTCGAAGTAAGAGGTAAGGATCGAGCCGTGACTACGACGCAGGCATGGCGTGAAAGCGGTCGATACTTCGTGCAGCACCTAAGCTCAGCTGTAATTCACGTCGATATCAGAATGATCAAGCGATGAGATTTCCCTTCGTGTGGAAACTATCCACGACGGTGCCTTTTCTGAATAAGATAATGGGATTATTCTCAAGAGTAAAAGGAAAGTTTGGAGTTCCATCTCCGTAGCATAGAGTCTTTTATTGGTTTGCTACCCTCCTAACGCGTGTGTTTTCTGTTCTGAAATTTATGGAATGCAGGATATTTCTGCAGATATTCCTTCCTCATCTCCAATGGAAGTAGTGGCGTACGTTTGGAAATAATAAAGACTTAAGTGCCTCAGTAGGTTCATCGAAAAATTCGATATAAGAATATAATGTCTCGATATTTGATGGAGCTAAACGTGAGATTTTTTGTGAATAATGTATTTCCTTTATGGAATGTAAATTAAATGTTAGGTACCTGGAGAAGTAAAAAACTGCCTTTATTCAATTTCCATCCGTCTCAGTTGTATTTTTATTTTACTTGTGTTGGATACAACTTGTTTATCGTCTTTTTTTTTCTTTTTTTTTCGCCTGTTTAAATTGTTGCCGGTACAGTGTACACTGTGCAGTGTATACCGGGTAAGGTACTACGTGTTAAACCCACTTACCATGAGCGGTAGATCGTTGCCTTAATTTTACCTATACGCGATAATACTTTCAATATTCTCGAAGTTTTTTGCACATTGGTAGTGAGTACAACAGTTAAATGAAGAACTCGTGAAATGTAATGATAACCAGTGAAGAGTACAACTAGTCAATGCCTGCTTCGTTAAAAATATCCACCTCCCCCAATCAATTCTCTTACCCTTCACCTCAAACCACCATCTCTTCCTGCCATCAAGCATTCCAAGAAACCTCGCGTTAAAAATATTACCCTTGCGGACAGCTCGCGATGATGGCGCAGTGACTTTGAAAAACTAGTTGTACTAGAATTGAAATAAAAAGTTGACGTTAAGAAGTTGTCTCGAGTTTTACCTTGAGGTAGTCATTGTCGAAAGAAGTCCATCCGGTTCTATTACCTTTTCCTTATTGCTGGTAGGATGGACATGGAGTGGTCGGAAATGAACGTATTGAATTGTACCTATCTGATGAGCGAAGAACTGCGCTGGAAAGAGATCTACTGTTTTTTTATACCATTTTTTCGGGTGAAGAGGCGACAAGGAGAAAAAATGTTGTCTGAGTCGAACGTGGACATTGACATGACGGACGTCCGACTGCAAATGACGAAGGCTTGCCTGCGGGGGCGTTTCTTTTATCCTGAGTCGTCCACAGGGAATTGTGGGGAGGGGGCGGGATCGGACCATATGGAAACATTTTGAATGGGAGGGGATTCGCAAAAATGCATAAATAAATTCATTAAATGTGAATATTTTAACTAAAAATGGCATGCGCGAATAGTATGATACTAGAATAGCTGTAAAGTTATCGTGTTTGTGGTATTAAAAATTGGTATATTTTTAATTGTATCCTAAAATACTCCGTAAAATACGGGAAGATTTTTTCCCCTATCAATTCTGTGTGACTGATATCCAATTTTGATTCACCGTGGGGCTGTTTTAATTATGAATATGTTTATTGCCTTATTTTGCATAAATATTTTCACTGTGCACAAAGAAATAAATTTCCGGTTACCCTGTAATGTAAAATGGGGATTGGCCGAAAACGTTTAGAGACTGTAATAAATGCAGAGTATTTTCGTTTAACTCACAAAATTTTTATATATCATACCGATTTATTAATAGATACTAAGTTTTCGTTATCAAAAGTGATTTTTGAAAGTAGTGACGAAAAAACAGAATGCCTGTACTCAATTTTCGAATGCAAAGAAAAAAGAATTTACTCATCTTTTACATGGCAGCAATTTAATAGAAATTATTTACGTACCTCATAGCTAAATTGATCTTCCATTTCAATCGTTGTGTGGATTCCTTGGAGATCTCCATGTATCGTATAAAAAAAGCTTCCCGTAAAAGTCCGTTCTGCATTGGTTGCTCTTATAGTATAACCGAGATCGTCCTTTTCGTTTCATACCATCAATTTTTCCTTTGACCAATCTTGACTTGACTACTATGCCGTATTATATTAATTACCTACAATTATAATTCTATTAATAATTGGCCTTTCGCATTGAGTTCCCTATCTTTGCTTTCTTTTCTATTCAGCTTACTTTCAGCATATTTCTTTAACATCGTACTTCACAGAATAGGACATCTTTTTATGTGTCTATCTATAATAATCCAGGATCATGATATGTTGGTCCCTTGGAGATCTCCATTAATATCAGTTTTCGCAGGTTTCCGTTTTAGCTCGTTGTTCTTTCTACAAACCATATTTTTCATCATTTGCTCATATAATGTAATCGGTGTCCTCGTTTTCTATTCTTTACCATAAATTTTTCCAATATTTTCCAATAATTTATAATTTCTTTGTGCAATACTTAGACTTGACTATTATGCCGTAGTATATTAGGATTAAGTTAGAATCTTCTCTCTTTATTTTCTATCCAGCTTACTTTCAGTATTTTTCTATAAAATCGTACTTCACAGGATAGGGCAGATTTTTTTGCATCAATCTACAATAATCCGGTATCATGTCATAACGATTAAATAACGTTAAGCACCGAGACTAATGTAGCACAAGGTATCTATTATCAAACACTATCAAACTTTATTCCTGTGTAAGTAGCTGTACGCGAGGGTAAGGGTAGAAGTGGTCAGGTCTTGTGGTGAACAAACCTGCAGAGGGTTGGCGCCCCTGAGCCTCTCTCCCTTTTTTCGGGTGGGGTGGGGAATGGTTAATCCGAACAGCCGGGATCTGCGAATGTCAACGGCGCCGAATGAATGAACGCCATGGCATCCCGAAATAAATGAAGCGCGATGCAGCGGATTAACGACCCTTCAACCGCAAAGTGTTTGCGCGCCATAGCAGCAGCTCCGCCAAGCGAAAAAAAGAAATGTATGGGGAAACGCAGATGATATAAATGATCCTCCATTTCGAGTTATAGTGTCCGCCATTCCTCCCTCGCTCTCGGAAATGAGGGATAGCGAGAATTATTTCGTTGTCCAACTCGGTTCCGAGAGTCAAGTTGGCGTGAATTCAGTAAAACTGCCGCTACTTGTGTAGAAATTATCAATTATTTGTCCGTTAAGGTAAACATGACGTCTGTCACTGAGTTGGAGCGAAAAAATTTGCGGTAAACTGGAAGTACGTCGGAAGCTCATCGCATGAACGGTGATGACGACAGTGCAATGTTGAAGATCAGTGATTTCAAAAGAAAAAATCAATTGCAGGTTTGACGCGGACATTTTCGGACAGCGTCCGCGTATGTTGTTGAATATTCCTCTGCAGTGTCGTCAGCTATCATTCTGGCGTCCTCTGGTAAATAATGGCAAGAAGCTCGTGGGTCTCTCTTACATAGGGAATTTTTGGTGCCAAATTGAGAATTTTCCCTGATTGGCCGAATAAAATTCCCGATTTTGCCATCCTTCACCGGAGGACGCCAACATGGTAGTTGACGACACTGCACTGAAATATTCGACAGCATTCGCGGACGTAAATGTCGGCGTCATCCATTCATCGCCGCAGGAACCTGCGAGGAACATTAACTGCATAATATGTAATAGTTTCGGTTAATCAGGAAAAACTGTAGCGTATGATTGTGTAGACTTTAACTACTTATTTTCAGCTAAATTGTGGCATTAAACGTTGCAAGCTTTCTTAACTTTCCAATTCGTCTATATCCTCAGTTTCCTATCATGGGGAGATAATTGTTACGTATTGCAATTCTATATTAAAATATTGCGAATTATGAAAAATTTATTGAAGATGCGGTGCATTAAGGATTCAAATCATAATTTTGACTAAAATTGAAGGATTTGTTTCTTGTTTTTGTTAGTTCTGAATTATTATGAAAAAGCACAGTTAAAATTCTTACGGATATTTTTTAATTTTCATCATAAAGTCTCGCTATATAGATAACTATATTCTAAATTCTGCTGTGAATAAACCTTGGGTTACCGTATCGTCAATAACTCTATGACTTCATATAATTATTATTAAAGTATTCCACCGGTTAATGCAGACATGCATGGAGTATGCAGTAAGTATTCTGGCAGTCTTCCTTTCCTTCTTGGACTTCTCTCTTCAGTTCTTTATAAGGCCTATTCCCTTTCATTCTACCTAAAAAAATCCTTTTCTCTTCCTTCCTCTCCCTAGTTTACCCAACATTCTACCCTTTAACGCTGTTTTGAACATCCCTTTCCAAGCTCAGTACATCGCTCCTTCCATGCCTTCTGTAACCTCCGTATCTCATTTAGAAGCTTCCTCTCATCACCAACCATGTCCAGCACTTCGTCGTTCCTCCTCCTCTCCGTCCTTTTAACTGATACGATGCTTAAAATTTTCGGTGAAAATGTGTTTTTACTTTATTTATTCGATGCGACGCATGTTTAAAGTTTTTTTTTTCATTTTTATCCACAATCCACTCAGTGAATCTCGCAATGGCCGGCACCTACTTCGGAAATCCGGCCGGAAATCTTCGTGGGGCGTCCATTTAACTTGGAGACTGTTCGCAGGCCGTTCATAAATCCTCGTTTATGAAGTAGGGATGATGTCGTAAACGAATGCGACCGTGGCTTTATCCGCGGAAATGTAGCACCTGCGGTACTTTCGCTTTACAGTCCATTATATATTCACTAGCGCAAGCATTCTAATGCCCCTTTAAATGCCAGGGACGCACTAAATACCTCTTTGCGCGTTTGCATTTTTTCACCAAAGCATGTCTTGATTATATCCGCGATAAACGTCGGTAACGTTGCTCGTGATCACGTAAACTCCCGACTCCGTGACATAATACCTGTCAATTTGGTCGACTAACGACACGTGAAATTCCTCATTGAGATCCATACCGTTCTCTACGTACTCTTGAAAAGGAATGCGATCGTGACTAGTAGTCGTGATGTTCGCATTTAATATTCTCGGACCTATTTATTATGGCGTATTTCCTTTTAAATCGTAAAATCAGTTTATTTTCTGCATGAAATAGCGCAAAAATATTGCGCTTTTCGGAAAACAATCTGACGTGATAATAGGGTAGTTTCCTTCATCAAAGAAAACGAAATGCATTGATTGCGATTCGTTACCCAACATTAATGTATTCAAAATATACAAATTATTTGGTTTTTGAAATCCCAGTTTAGAAGAATGTTGATGGTCAATTTTAACCTCATTTTAAAAAGGCGAGAGTAGCGCCCATGTGATGCCACTCGAGGTGACGTCACAGGGACCTAAATGCTATACCAATAGTCAGGAGTTTTACATCGTCTGAGATTACCAATGCATGCATGTGGCACAGATCTCAGGGAAACATGTCTTAATAATTACCTATTAAAACTGGCTAAGGTCGGAAAGTTTTCTTCGTTTGATAAGGTATTAATAATCCTTGTTTAAGCCAAGCGCTACCTGCTAGCAGCCTGAATCGTATCGACGCTCATAGCCTCACACCAAGGTGGCCTCACACGGCGGCAGCGGGAACCATAATGACGTCACACGGGCTTTTCCCAGCATTGATACTAAGCCGTTGCGTTTTGCGCGCTTGAAATTTTTCACTTATCATCTAATCGCGAAAATAGATATCGTCATTTAAAAATCCAAAACCGTGAAATACGTACTCCAGGAGTGATAATATTTCGATTTAGCCTATTAATTAAAAATAGGAAACAACTCCATTGCTTATAGCATTTTCGCTGTTTCCCATAATTCTCTTTGGGAATTCATAGTTTCTTCCTTTCAGAGGCTGTCGTTCTTTGGTTATAGTCATTGAGTTGAAAAGGAAAAGATTTCTACGCAAACTATTTGAAATTACTTATCTGACGAAATACTTTTCTTTCTTCCACTTGTGAATAAAAATAGAAACACAATATATAAGATTGTACACTTTCCCGGTGAACAATATGCATAAACTCTTCTCGGGATACGGCGCGGATAAGATTTTGTAAGAGCGGCGACGATTCGGGTACCGACTCGTTACCCATTCTCACGGCTACTGAAAGGATATTTGAAGTGACCGTTGAAGCTCAGCATTAGGAGGGGCCGGATTGGTCGAGCCCCGATTGTTGTCGCGGAGGACCGTGGACCAGCGTAGACTTAGCTCTGGCAAGCATAACTCTTTTAAGGGTTCTATTCCAAGAGCTGCTGATCGAATATCCGGTGTCTCTGTTGACATTATTATTCTCAAATCTTATTTCAATAGCCTCTTTGGTTAAACGATCCCAAAATTGATTTGATCGCCATAAAACTCTGGTGTCATCCCATCTTATGTTATGGTCCTCATCCAGGCCGTGCTCGACTATGCCTGATTTTTCCGGTTGATCAAGTCGGAAATGCCTTTGATGCTCTTTGAGACGAGTAGATATTGTTCTCCCAGTCTCCTCCATGTAGACATTACCACATTCACTTTTAACTTTTTTATTTATTTTTCTTACCCGCGCGGTATCCCGAGAAGAGTCGATAGAAAGAGAATAATCTTTAATTCTTCGTTAAAACTTTCGCGGGTGCTCGTCATTATTATTAAAAACTTTTGGGCTCTATCGCCGCGTCAATTCTTGGGTGGCCCCAACGTTTCCCGACCGATGCTGGTCGCTTTTTCAAGGGATTCGCGGCGACGTAGCCCAAAAGTTTTTAATCATAAGAATAATCTTTAAATACTATCATTTGAGGTCAATAATCCTGGGATTGGTTTGAAGCAGCACCCCTGTCAAGTCTCATATCCGCTAAAGATGCCGTATTTTCTCTCTTTTACTTAACTTATAACTAGCCCTTTTAAACTATATTTAGGTTTTCATTTGCTGATATTCCCGTTTATTTGAACTGTTGCTTTCATCAGATCTCAATGCATTATTATGTGGCCGATTTTATTATTTACCCGAAGTGTTGTATGTTATTTGAGTAGAAAATGTATTGAAAATATTAATAATGAAAATTTAAACAAATTAAAATGATAACCATTTAATGTTTCCATATAATAACTGTAATGTTTCCTGAATATTTATTGCTATTTGTCGTTGCTCCAAAGTACCGAAATATCTCTTCAAAACAAAGGTAAATCTTCCTTGAAATTTTCTACTTTATTTTGCGAAGTGAATCGACGATTCACCCTGTTACACCAATGTTATTATCACACAGTAGTACCCTCAATGCGTCGCCGTGTTGGTAAATTACGATAGCGCCATCAGCGACGCCATTGGTGATTTCGAATAGCTTGTAGATGGTTCACGAATGGTCGAATATCACCTTACTCCCGAACCCCTTTAAAACCATTCCATCCTATTATTGTGTCACTCGGTCCGTGGAGTATCCCGTTCTCACTAGCGAATTAATTAATTCCGAAACTTGCCGGAAGAGGGACTCGGGTCCGAACTCTCAGGCTGGAGAGAGAGGCGTGGGCATTGTTTAGAAGTGCAAGATCAGTGGCGAAATACTCGCTCTTCTGCAATTTGTCCCTTTCGCGGGGCTTATTACCGCCGCGGAGACTACTATGGGAAAAAACTACATTTCCAGGCTCGAATTGTGCTCTTCCGGATGCGGTTGCGAATGTTCCCTGATCTTATGCCGACTGCAATCCTTAGGGAAAGGCAATCCCATCGTACGAGGAAGGATGAAAAGGACCGCATCTCCATTCTTTCTCTCGAGGTAGTGATTTCATTAATGCGTTTGCGGTGCCTTCGTATTAATTTCCCTAATTGTTGTCAATTTTTTCCTCCTTAAAAAATTGATAATCGACTCTCTAATTTCGTATATAGTTCTCACACATATTTCCATTTTTTACTTTCTTTTCGCCTAAGTTGTTGCCGTCATGGTTTCCCTTCATTGGAGAAGAAAGAGTTGGTGCTTTCCCGGCGAGTAGACTGCGTGAAGATTTCTCGGGATCGCCAGCGGGTCAGGAACTGCATTACTGCCATCTTAGCGGCCGCCAGTAATGCTGTTCCTGACCCGCTGGCGATCCCGAGAAATCTTCATGCTCCCTTCATTTGAGTTTTCATCAAGTCAAAATGTATGCCCTGTCTAAGAATTTCAATTTCATTGTCCTTCGTTCGTTTGCCTATGATAGGGGTGATAGATATCATAATGGCGGGATAATGCATGGTAGTTGAGTATTGGAGGCATGGTGAATCTCACTTAGCTAGATCGCCACGCATGTCAAGGGGCGCGTGACGCAATGCGTGACTTCAACTTAGTTATGATTTTGACGGTTAAAAAATAGGCATTCACGGTAAAGATTATTCTATTTACTTAACTTTACGTTTTAATCCTTTTTGATTTCCTATGTGCCGTTGGAAACGTGGAAATGAAAAGTAGGTAATTTAACTCGTGTATTTCTATCAAAATCAAGATAGCATCTTTAAAAAAAAAACTGTCTGTTTAAAAATCAGTTCATTGCTGCTCAAATAATTTAATATGGAAATATCTTAAAACTGTATGTATTTCTTAGGATTGTTTTTCACATATTTGTTGACATTTATTCTATCGAAGTAATTCTGTGACTCTATTGTATTAATATTTATTGGTCACTTTTGATACGACTTAGCTATAAAAAATGTTTCTTTTTATTTACAGGTAAGTGTAATACGTGAGCTTCACCGGTGGTTAACGATTTCCTACGCAGAGCTTTTTGGAAAATACGTGAGTAAAATCAAACATCACTTGAGAGGCAAACACATTGGTGTAGATGAATAAGAAATCATGGAGTATATATTGGTCATTGAATTTGATCATTGTTAATCTAACGATATATAAGAAACCCACCCCATTAATCTGAAAATAGATCACTAAAATATGTCTCAATGCCATTGTCATTTTTTATTATTATTGCTATGGTAAGGGCTTGGTATATTGCGAATCGGTATCTTCTCAAGATTTCGTGGCTTTCGACTTATAATCTATGGAATAAATTTCAATTTTTAGTGCCCTTATACCAGGGCTACTTGTGCTAATGAATATGTATTATGAGAAAAGATGGCGGGTGACGCTGTTCCGCTTACATCGTAACACCTTTCTCCTCCAGTAATGGAATTTGTAGGTGGGAGATATCGCCTTGAAATCCTTCTGCTTTCATGAGCTACTCTATTCGAAAAATAATATTCAATGATCTGGAGAAGAAAAGGGTTTTGACCTATTGTAATTACAGAGCGATCTATTGAGGACTCGCGGTTATTTTTCCCGTGGTTTATCCTTAATCGAACGATACTTCTGTTTTGGAAATAACGAGGATAAATATACGCCCTGAGTTAGACTCTAGTTAACCTCTTCTATGTATCCTACCATAATTAATGGTATGCACCTGTCATCATACGTACCACGAAAATTGTCTCTTATTTGTTTCAGGTGTTTTCCTTACTGAACGACATTTTTTCGCAGCTCATATGTCATCACGTTGCACGTTTCGCTATCTTCCTGATATGGACTTGTCGGCCAAATACAGTCGTACCTCTACATATATTTTTACCGGTAATAAATGTTTATACATCATGGCACGACATCCTTAAACCTTTGTACTGTGTTGAATTTTGGTTTTTATTGTCGAAACCATTAGTATTTATTCATCCTTGAAAATCTAATGGTTTAAGACCTCAACAAAGTGAGATGTACTATTTTTAAATGATTTCATAACGACTTAATAGCTTTTCCACGGTTACGGGAAATTCGTTTGGTGAACAGTTGATGAGTAAGTGTTAAATTTGACGCCTTAATTGATTAATAATACTCCTGTTTCCATTAGGTTTTTTATGACATTTTTTGTTTGAAAACGTGACCAACCTCTTATTCTCATCATTACTGCGCAATGCTGCTTAATGAGCTGAAAAATCGTCAGTAAAATATCGTACCGTTTTTAGGTAATTTTTTTTTTAGAGCGGAGAACGTTTGAGAATATATTTCTTAATCGGTCGGTGGCGTGATTTCTCTTTTACAGCATGGAGTCATTTTTTTCCTTTTTTACCTCGTACATGTGTCGCCCTGGCAATTTTGAACGAGTATATTCATTAGGTACAGTGGTGTCATGGTGCGGGAATGCGCCGGAATGCCGTTCCGGCACTGGTTAAGGGAAGACATAATGGTGAAATAACATTTTCATCTATTTTAGAGCCTCAAAATTTCTAATATATACATCATTAAACAAAACAAAAACTATTTTAAAATATACAGACGTATCTTGTAATAAATAAAAACTCAGTAATATTTCACTTTTAAAAAGTTTAGGAAACTGCGTTCCAGCCTTGCTAATTTTGCCTTAACACTGATTACTTACCAACCATGACGTGTAGCTAGTGATGCAGTTGCGGGTGGATAGGCTTTAGTTTTGTCGTGTATTAAATGTTTCTCTGAGATAGGGAGGAGTTTTTTTACGGAATATATAGGTAGTGCTTATCTTATTGTTCCCAGTTTAGAAACAAGCTTGCTACTAGTATTTCTTCGTTGGCAAATCCTAAAACTTTTTGTCTCACTTATTACTTTAATATGTAGAACATAGTGAGATTAGGTCAATTGGATCGGTATATACATTGTGAATACTAGTATGTTTAAGGCGTACACAATGGAAGTTTTCGTGGAAAAGTGTTCTCCTGCATCGGAAGATAATGATATCTGGAATGTGAAGGTAATTAAGAACCGTGCTAGTTTTTCAGTTACAAGCTAAAAAATCTGGCAATTAAATTTAGAGAAGCTAACTATGGATTCAGTTGTTTTAGCTCGTGATCTCATGTAGTGCCTGAATATGTTGCTTTCAAAGCGTTTTGTATCGAGGGAAATAACCCGAAATTTAGCATCTCTGCGTTAAGTTATTAGCTACGTAATGATGCGTGAAGGGAACTCGATGCATTGCCTGTCTACTTCGCTATGTTTTTAAGATTCATGCCTCGAATCTGTGGGATCACTCAACGTAAGCCATTGATGCTCTACTTTGCGCGCTGAATCGGCGTTCCATTTCGTCGTTATTTTTGTTTTGTAGTGAAAGTGATGTGCGAGAAAGCCCGATCCACGGTGAAAATCTCACGAATCGACTTTTCCATGGTGAAGATCATTCACGATTGGAAATCCTTTGATTGTAGACTCACTCATAATTCCTGTATGTCCATCCACCCGAAAAACTTTGACAATTTAATGTACGAAGTGAACGACAGGCTGTAGTGCCTAAAATATAAAATAATTTTATGCTTTCACCGAAATGAGCGATTTTTTTCATGTACACTCGGCATATTTCACTAAGCTACTCGTAAGGACTTTAGATACTTATGGATGAGATCTATTTGGATGAGACCTTTAATGTGCTCTCTCTATCTCTCACTTTTTCTCTCAATAAATGCAACATATTTACGTAAAACTCCTTTGACAACCCTCTATGGTTTTATTGATGTGTTTTAATGCAAGTTTTATTTTCTGTCATTTCGATTGAAATTTTTCAGAAAAAGCGTTCGTTTTCCAGCATATGGCTTCATTAGGAATGCCTTGTCGGACATTTTTTATTTATGCACGTCACTGTCTTATTGCAGAAGTAGGGCGTGGACATGTTAATGTTTTCTCCGACCTCGGCTTATTTACAGCACCCTAAACGGCATGCCTTTCTATTCAGCTCTATCTCAATCCCTCGTGTCTGGCGTATGCTTCAAATTGGATTTTTTTCCCCGAGTCCTTTGTTTTCATTCGGTTGGAGAAGGACCTGAGTCGCCCTTTGGTCGTTTTTCTGCTTGTGAAAGTCACTGGGAAATGTAGAGAATCAGAAGTAATCACAGCCTGAGATAACTCGTGACTCCCTTGCAGGAATTGCATACGATTCGACGATACATCTTTTCCTCTGTCTTGGATCCTCAGTATCATTTCTTGCATAATGCATGTTCTGGAGAAAGTTTTTCGAAGTATTTGAAGTGCCTAAGTGATAGTATCAGAATATGATAGGCGGAACACAACTGAGTGAGATGTAGGACAGCGAAGGCTGCCTTTGGAAATGCCCATATTTTATTGGCGCAGACGATCTTTCTTTCGAAGAATTTTCCGTACGTATCCTGGGATTTCATTTTCATTTGATCTAGCCTGAAAGATCAAGAATGTCTGACTTAACGATAATTATTCACCTGGCGACTTCGTTTTTTATTAGAATAGTGTCTCCTGCAATTTGATTGTCACCACCTTTGCTCCGGCCTCCGTGTTATAAAGTTTGGCAGAATTGAATGAATAATTGAATTTTTTTAGGCATTCATTTCAAAATGCCACTGGTCAGAACTTTATGACTCGTAGATTAAAGGCCATATCCACGGTATGGCGAAGTGAAAACCTTTGATAAAGACATATTAAAATTGAAAAACAATGGATTCAATAATGTATAGCCTAGAGAATTACTTTTGTGTCATAATGCTGTCAAAAACGGTGTAATACGTAATTTTTTATTTAACAACGGCATTTAACGTCATAAATTTATCAAGTACCCGTGTCGCTTGGAAGCCAGTGCAGTTTAAAATTAGAAATTTGTGAACTATTCTCCTCAAGATATTAACATGGCAATTAAAAAAGCATTTGACAAATGATAGGCAGATAACCCGTGTACTGTTTTATTACTCTCTGTAACAGCTGATCACGGAACGTGGAGCTTGCCAATTACACTCTCACTTACGCTGCCCCGTGAGTGAGCAAGATCAGTTTGATTGTTCGTAATGAGGGAAGAAGGGAGGTATTACCTGTCGGTTGGACCATTCGTTGATGGGGGTAGTAAGAGTTTGGAAGGGGAGCAGTGCCACTTTTTCGTTTCAGTCGTGTGCGCGCTGTTGCAGCGAGTGAAAGTGAATGTGGCCACGGGTCCACAGGGGGAGAAGGAGATATCTGCTCTCGCTCTTATTTTCTGTGCTGGGAGGGAGACTGTTACGCTAGTGTGTGCTATGGGATGGGAGTCGTGGAGCGAACAGGGGGTGGGTGGAAAGGGATGTTCTCTGAGGAATAGAGAGAGGGGTCGAGTTTGGCCTCGTGCTCGGATCGAATCGAATCGTATGAGGTCACTACGTGCGGTAGATTGAGTCGTGTTTTTCGAATGCATGGAGTGAGGGATGATGGCTGCGTGAAGTCCGCTATACTGTTATTGTAAGCCCTTCGTTTTGGTAATAAAATACTTCGTCATTAACGTATTGTGGACAAAAAACCGCGTATAGTAGCTAGATAACTAGCCATTTTGACTGCCATATGAACTATTCAATGTTCTTCTAAATCTATTTCACGATTTATGCACTTTCTTTTCTTGCATTGTTGCAATATTTCATCCATAGATTGGGGTGATGTTAACTCAAATTACGTCAAGTTGTTGTGAGCGGGGCTTTACGTTTTCGTCATGACACTGGACGTTTATGGGAAAGAACAGCCACATTTCTTGCGGTCAAGTTTTCATTTAACTAATGCTTTGTTATGGAAAGTGAAAGGACCCTTTTAAACTGAATGTAGCAGAATAAATGCTAAAAATTCACAACTATTAGTAAGTTGTACTGATTACGGTGACATAATTACATAAATGTAATGAAATTATATTTTCGTACTTATTATCGGAATGAGGGTTTTATGTAAGAAATTTTTTTTCTGATTCGACTTAACCGATTTTAGAGGAATTTTTAGTATTTTCCGTTGAAAGCAATGTGAAAAAATGTGAAGGTAGACGGCGATACTGGTCTCTTAGTACTGAGCCGTTGTATTTCCATTCATTTGTGTTGATGAGCTATGATCAGATTTTCGTGCTGAGCTTTATAGCAGTTTTATATCATTTATTTTTATCGACACCGTGCCTACCTATTTTTACTCCCTCAGTGTTTTTTTAAACATTCTGCCGCGATAGTGTTACTATTTCCATTCGAAAGGGTAAAATGTCTTCAGTATCAGTATCGGTATAAGCCAAACCTCTTTCTAATCCTGCGTTTTCCCCCTAGGCTGTGTCAATACCTTTTCTGTTCCCGACTCTGGAACTTAGTCTGCGAATCCGACGGAAGCCTTGGAGAGACGTGTCGTCCAGTGAGAGCGAGGCGAGCTGGAAAAAACCGCCGAGCTTCGCGCGTAACGGGTCGCCGTTACGCGATACCGCCAAGGCAGTCGTATTGAACTAACGGAAGAGGAGACGACGCGAGAGAGAAAAAAAATAAACATGCTCCCCGTCAATCATTCCCTCTTTCTCCGCTGCGTGCTCAATGTTTCGAACTCGATTGAACAGAGGTCGATTCTCTGATCTCTGAGCTCTCTGATTCTTCTCACGCCCAGCCCCCTCCTCTTTACGATTTTCAGACCCTCAAACATCTCCAACATCTTCCTTTTGTTCTCTCCAGCAAGTCTGAAACGCAATCGACGTGGTCCGTGCGATGAGATCCTAGAACGTAAAACGGGAAATATCGAACCTCCAGGTGCCATGGCGATTACGAAACCAAAAATGTTAAACTTAAACTTGTCAACGCGTTTTTTTTAATGTCCTATCCATATGGTTTATTGAGATTCGTTTGTTCTTCGTACTTAATGTTTACTGATACCGTCACATAGCCTGTTTTGTATCTTGATAACGTTTACAATTTTAAGAGTGGTTTGACGCAGCTCTCCATTCCTCACACCTATCCGCTAGCCGATTACGTAACAACGTATTTCATTTCTTTCAAATCCTTCCTAACCTGTTCTGTGTAACACATTCGGGGCCGTCCTTTGCCCTTCTTCCATTTCACCTATCCTTCTACAATTTGTGCCATCAGGAGGCATGTGTTTCACCTTCATCCGTAGGTATATTTACACCTATAGCCCGAGTTCAACTTAGGAAGCACTTGCTCGGTAGAGTTAAAAATATTTCCTTGTCACTATACGGAAATCCCAAGTTGTTTTGTCAGTTATTACAGTATTGACACTAGAAATTAGGTTCGGAAAATGTATGATTCTTCTATTTTGACCTAGGCGAATCAACTACTTGATACAAAGGATTTTAAAGGATTTTCTTAGTGTTGTACTTAAAAAGGATAATAGAACTAGTAAACTATAGGAAAACTTGGCCAAGTATAACGATATATTTAACAAAATAGCCACAATAAAGGAGGACAGGAGGGTGGGCTGGAGAAATGAATTTTACGAGCTCCATTTTCTTTACCAGATTTTTTTCATGTATCTTATTATGTAATTTCGTTATAATAATGCATAAGTTTTCTTCTATTTTTATAAAATGAACGTGAATTATAGTTTTTCCTATCTTCGGTAGGAATCAAGTGACGTTTTAGTGACGGATAACTAGTTTATTTATTTTATTTCTGAAGAATTCACAGGGTTGCCTTTTGTTGCATGTTCCCGTTAGTAGTTGATTCTCCTTAAATCACGGTCTTCAATGAAATTTAGAATTCTAATGGCGTATTATTGTTCACGTGAGTTTATTTGTTGGTTTAAAATCGTTTTATTTATTATTGATGTTGCTCCAGATGATGTCTAGATTTTTTTAACAAGTATGAAGAGGAATACCGCAGAAATAAGAATATAGTTAGATCCGAGTGGATTGAGCTCCAAAAATTGTCGCATTTGACTTCATGCACCATTGCATTGAGTTCGTGCTTTATAGAGTGAGTCGCACCATATTTTTTCTGGCGCGGTTTTTGCTTGCACGGCGCCGTGTTTTTGGTATCAGATCAAGCGGTTAAACTCATGCAAGAAGGCAATTTATAGCACTCCAAGCCGTACAAATTCTTGCCCGGGTCGAGGACATTGCCAACGGATACAGTTCAATGAACCCCTTGAGATTTTGAGCTTTAGTCCAGAGATAACGCAGCGATGACAAAAATGTTTCTGTCCTAGGATTATTTAATCTTTGACTTGCATAGTCAATTTACTTCGCGTGCTCGATTTTGGCACAATCCATTTTCTGAGGAAATGCTCAACACATTAACCTACTTTCGAAATGTGGTCATTGTCCTCAGCCTGCGTAATGGCCATCGTAGCGGTAGTTTAGAGAATTTTCAATGTAGATTAATGAATTATTACCTATCATGTTATATACTTGTTTCGTAATAAGTCGTGCGCGTATGCCACCAGATTCATCGCTTCCATTTCGCGGCGAAGATGTGCAAATCGAGGTCAGTTCAATCAATACGCCGGCATTCTAGAATGTGCATTTCATGGACAAAAATAACCACCTAAATTCATATGCTAGAACACCGTTGGCATTCATTTGTATCCCCAAAAAATATAGTGTCGATTTATCTCGTGAAATGATATTTTTAGTGAATTTTTCATTTTCGATGAGATTGTGTACTGTTTGCTATTTTATTTCGAGAAAAATTAATTGCATTTTAACGTGTTATTCTAATCATTAACTTGGTACAAATCTATTCTTCTAAGAAAATGAAGTAGTTTAATCTCTTTACCGGTACTTCATTTTTCCAATATTTTTATTAATTTTCGTGCTCCATATTGCTCAATTCGTTGTCATTTTTCTGTGAGGAAAGTTTTACATTTTACGTGCGATTCAAATTATAATGTTTTTATAACTCTTTTATTTTTTTTATCGCGCCATTTTTATGGCGAAGGTATGAAAAAACTGTTTGGCCAGAAATAGCTCTTTTCTCCAACGACAGTTATCATTCTTCTCTTGGATCCCAATGAAAACTTATCCAAGAGCGGACTTTCTTTTCAGAGTTGAGACAACTTAATTCTCCTCAAGGTTAGAAGTAAAGGGTAGTATTCTTCTTCATTAAAAGAAAATGGCTCTTTGAGTGAGAATAATGGGTGATTTTCTTCCCGCCCATAAAAATAGGATTGGAATAAATTTATCAGGCTATTTTCTTTCCATTTACTGGCATTTTCTTAGACAATTCCATTGGAATGCTTTCTCAAGAAGAAAAACTTTCTGCTACAGTCGACGAAATAGAAGGCATATATCATTTCTTGTGATGCTCATGGTTGATATTTATATAAAATCCTATGAAAACCCGTCACGTTTGCAAGCTATGGATTCAATAGACCCACGCTTATGTGTTTTCTGATTGTTTGCCTTTGAAGCTGGAAAAAGATGCGTCTGTAGACATTGAATTAACCACTGATCGTTCAATTAATTACTGCGTTTTCGAGATTTGTAAGGCTCGTCACGAAAATAATTCAGGATGACACGAGTATGCCTTGACGTCACAAAATAATTGTGATTATTTTTATAGAAAGATGATTAATAAATAATAATATATTTTGCTTAAATTGTCGATTTCTGATCTTTTGTCACTCAAATATTTGTTGCTGGAAATATGAATCATTTCTTTAAATGATATTTTTGCTAAGGTACTTTTAGCATCTAAATGTCGGTATTTTTGGAAGCCGGAAGCGTGGCTATTATTTAGACTGTGGTTTGCAGTGAATTGTGAAGAGCGAGAAATGATACGTTATTGTTCACTGTGCAGTAGATTTTCCGCTGATTACAACGTTTCTTCCGCATACATTCCTTTAGAGTTGTTTTTTAGATCTTTTGTTACAGCTATTTTTGTTTTTGGAAATATGAATCATTTATTTTAATAATAGCTTCGTCAAATTACTTTCAGTGTCTAAAATGTCAGTATTTTCGAAGCCGCGAGTATTTTTATTGTTTGGACAGTGGTTTGCTGTGAATTATTAAGAGCCAGAAGTGATACGTTATTGTGTACTGTGCAGTAGATGTTCCGCTCATTCCTACGTTTTTTTCGCTTACATTCGTTTTGGTTTTTTTTTTGTAAACTTCAGTCACATGTTACCGTCCCAGCAATTGCTATCACCCAGTTTCCCACCCTGTGATTTGCGTCGTAGATTCGATCGTGCCCGATCCTTTTTCCCAATGGGCGCATCCCATCTTTGTGCCGATGCCTGGTGCATCATCATTCTCACTCGAGTGTTACAAGCGCGTTCGAAGGAAACAAAAAGGAAAGGGATGTCTCTTTTTTTTCTCTCTCTCTCTCCGGATTCGAATCGTCCTCTCATCTGGGTGCACTTTCTCTCCTCGCAGCCTCCCTCCGCTGAGTGAGACTTACTCTCACTCGCTCTTTAATGTTCCCTTTCCCTTCTCCCTTACCCCCTTAGCCATCCCCCCCCCCCCCCCCCAACCCTTCGACTGATACGATATACGATGCTGCCTTTCTCTCGTCTTCAAAGGTCTCTCGCACCTCCAGTCCGTCGGCGCACTGTTGTTCAAAATCGAAGCATATGCAGTGTGGAGAAAAATTGTGTCGCGAAATTTTAACCCTTGATAGCTGATGTCAGCAGGAACCAAAATTGACGGCGATGTTCGGATAGAAAACGCGCCATTTTTAAACTGCAGAAACTTTTAGCAGATCGCTCCGATTGGCCGCGAGTTTTCCCTGTTGCCGGATGCTGTGGAAAATTCATGGATTTGAATGCTTAGCCTGCCGGAGATTGCGATGTATAATTTTCCTATATTTACAATATTTTGGTCCTTTATTATTTATTTAATAAAAAAAATGATTTTTAAGTTCTCAAACTAAACGATTCGCAGAGATAAAGGAACCGGCTCCGGACTGTGGACGTAGGGGCTCATATAATAATCGTGGTATTACCTAGGTTAACATCGGAGCATTTCTGATTCAATTTGGTTGGTCAATTCGCCTGCAATAGCAGATGTGTAAGTTTATGCTTATCAGCATATTTTCCATTTAGGGTGTATTCGATGTCGTGTTACATTTATATGTCCGTAAAATTTGAAATTTAAATTTTTTTGCTTTAGTTTTATTTTTATTAATGTTAAAAATACATTATTAAAATATCGTTATTACTAAAACATTGTTAGAACAATGTGGCTAAATACGGCATTGGATGCTCGGTTCCGTGTATTTTTCCGTCTTCTCCCTCTCCTCTTAATCTCGGTTATGGGTCGCTGAGAAATTTACGTTACGCCAAAATAAATGCACCCTTTTAATTCTTGAAAAAATAGGCTGGCGCGTACTAATCATAAGTTTGTATCGGGAGTAAGACATCCTTAAGTATGAATTTTTGATTATAGAGCTATGTTTTACGTTGTTCATTATTCTGAATATTTAGGGTTGATAGTGTGGAATCATGGAGTATTATGAGGTTGTGGTATTGATAAGTCATTTTTTTACCTTTGGATGTTTCGTAAAAACTTTCAATTGACTATTTCTGGTAATAACTGATCCAACATACTGTAAATCATCAAAAGGAAAGGAAGGATTACTTTGGAGATTTTAGAATTCGCCCAGGATTCCGTTGAGTATCCTTCTTCAGTGGCTATGTAACCGGTTCTATCGGTTGTGTGCCTTCAAATATTAATGGTATGTGATTGTAATTTATATATTTCGGCTGTTTTATGCAGTAATATGAAATGGTTATGAGATCAGGTATGCCACAGAAAAGGTGCAATTACCTTGACTCATTTACTTAGGATTTCTGCCTTTCTTATTCACGAAAGAAAACGAATGGTTTTACGGTTCATCGGCGGTAATGTTTAAATCAAGAAGTTCATCGGCACAAAATTGTTGCTTAGCCATCAAAGAACGTCGTTCTATTAAACCTTTCGGTTCAGTATTCTCTAATATTAATATAATTCCATCGTTATTTAAATATTTTTGGCCTTTTATGTTGCATTATTATTAAATGGTAAAGAAAGCAGATGTTACTTGAGAAAAGTTACAAATACCAGGACTCATTCCCTGTGGAGTCCAGCCCCTATTCCTCACAAATAAAAGTTAACACTTACGGATTACGCTTTACCGTTGAAAATTATTTTACTTAAGTTTAAGCGTAATTCATTAACACGAAACCATATCTGATGTTACCTGTAATGGGCAGTGGCATTAATATTACAATATAACGCTATATTAAGATATTAAACAATGAACGAACTATATGTTATCATTTCGTGCTATCCCGATTGATATGCGGTCATCTTTCTTGTCTATGAAACTTCGTGCAACTTTTTATTCATGTCGTTTACATCCCTCTTATTTCCTTTTTGATCACTTATATTTTTTATTTTTTTTATTTTTTTATTCAAATTTCCAGCTCAGTTGAGTATAAGTGCTTTTGATTAAAAAAACACTTTGCTATCTCTAGGCAATCTTTCAAACCCAGTTTGAATCGTTGTAGATATAATTATAATATATTTTTTGTGTTAAAAAGACTAAGTTACGGATACCTTATATACCAATGTACCTTTTCATAGAATTTTAAATGGTAATGCTTGGGAAAGGTACTTCTCTGGTCTCCTCGCCTAATGGACTCCCGACCCAGAGTAGTTTTCTGGGTACCTACGCATCGAGTTTATTCGCCTTATTTTTTTCCTGTTTCCTGTCTTGTCACCCCTTATGTCCCTGTCCTGATTTTCTTCTCGAGGTCAGGAGGGTGGTGCAATCCATTGTTTTCCCCTCCGTGAGAAATCAGTGGCTAAGGGCCCCACGGCGAATGGTCAGAAACACAGTCTTCGATGCTAATTAAGCCTTCAGCTCGCGCGCGCGTGTCAGCCTGTCAGGACTCGGGAGGCTTCCAGGGGTGATCGTAAGTTGGGAAGTAGGCGTTTGAGAATTTCGCAATACACATCATCATCATCAGGGTGCTGCGCGTCCAACCGTTCGTCTAGAGGAATTATTGGCACGCTCGTTGCTTTCCTTAGCAAAGACGAATGGTTTACACGGGCAGATAATCATCACGCTCATTCGTTATTTATTTCATTTTTTTCTTCTTATATGAGAGTGAAAATATTTCATTATTTCCTTAAAAATTGCAATCGTCCATCAATAAATCTAGCTAGCCCCATGTTTAATCAGGATTGTTATAATTTGATGAAAAGGCTTCGAAAAGACATTGTATTGTTTAAGAGATTTAAGATGGAAATAATAAATGGAGAGAAATAAATGTTGCAATTATATAACTGTGGAATTTTGCCATATTTTACCGCTGAGTATAAGATTATTTCAGCTCATCTTCTTTGCTAATATCTCAAGAATAATGAGATTGGTTGGACCAAACTCGGAAGCATAACCCTCCTATGTGTTAAACTATTCATAGGTGCGTACTTATTCTCTTTTTACAGCCTGTTATGTGCAAGAATATCTATCGTTATTCTTCCAATGCACTTGTCTTTTCTTAATTTTACTCATCATACTCTGCCATGTGCCCTGATAGGGCGATTCAGTTTCCCAGCCTGCTGCTAGAGGTTTTTTAAGTAAAGCCTTCTCTAGTATCCTTCTATTCCTTAGATTTCTTCACTGCCCACTCGGTAGATCTATTTGATCTTCCTCATTCTCTTGCTGGTCCAATTTCAAATACTTCCACTTTAGACCTTGTTCTCCTGCATGATCTGCGGTCACCTTCCTTATCTATGAAACTTTGTGCTACTTTTAGGATATTTTCATTTCAATTAAATCCCTCTTATTGTCCTTTTCACCAATTTTAAAAGATCATGTTTTATGAAGTTTCTGACTAAAAGTCGTTTTATTTTTTGATAAAAAACACTCCTTCTACGGGAAAACTTTCAAGCTAAGTTTGAATAGTTGTCGAGATACTTGTAATGTATTTTTTTTTGTGTAGGAGGGTTAAATATCGTAGGAAAACTACTTCGTCATATCGCTCGACTCATGTTCACTTGTTTACGCCTTTCAATTTTTTTATGGGCTTAGTTTTCCGGTCGGGAAAGGTGTTTCGTGCGTAGAGAGGTCATTTAAATTACCGTTATCTCAATGGGAAATGTTTGCTCTTGTCGTGTTACGTGAATCGGTATTTACGCGGAGAGCGCCATGATTTTGCCCCGGCGTTCTATTCGAATTCTTTTTCGGGTGCGGTTAATGTGCCACCGCGAACAAGATTATCGTATTTTTCAAACTCGAGTGAAGGGGTAGGTATGATAGTGTACGTGGTTTTTTAAGGTCAAACTGAATTAAGGGTACGTGCTTGCCAAGCATTTATCATCATTAAAAACTTTTTTATTCCGACCAAGTTTAAAATAACAGTGCATCACCAGCATCTGACGTTAATAGAACGCTCATATATTCAAACGCCTATAATTGATAATTGTTCAAACCGTAAGACAGGAATAAAACGCCTATACAATTAAGTAAACCTTAAGAAAGTAATAAAAAATTTCAAATCGTGGTATATGGCCAATTGATAACCGGTAACTTGCAGAGGTTCACATATAGTACGTGCATTGATAAGTATCTTAATCTTGTGTTATAATATCATATTAAAATTACCGCCCATTACACACATATGGGATGATTTTTTTGATACATTACAGTATTTGCATACGGGAATAGCTCACTACATTTTTATTTTGGAAACTGTTAGGTTGAGCATATAGTTAGTTACGCATTTCAACTATGCCGTACGTTAGTCACCTGACAATGAACCGTCATCACTGTAACATTTGTTGTTAATGCATTAGGTTTGTTTTGTATTTAAAATATCATTTATCGAAATACTTCCTCCTCATTCTAAACAATGTTAGACAAAATGCGTAGTGTTGCCTCAGTAGCATTTTTATCAGTTTTATCTGCGATTTATCATTCCATGAGCCTCCATTGAATCGTTATTTATGAGAGAAAACATTTCTTTGAGAACCCAGTGTCGGACTCCTCCATTCCAGCTATTTTATGGTATCGTCTGCATGGAGATCGGTATTCGTATAATCGTATTACTGGCCCCAAAATCCTCTTATGAATACTTTGGTCGCATCAGTTGTCATGCATAGACGATGGTTATTCTTTCGTATCTTTTTTGTAGAGATCTTTCATCTATCTAGGAATCTTCAGGTATTGGGGCAATTGACGACTTCCAGGAAACTCCTGTGGACCATATCACCGCGAACTTTTAAGTGTGTTTTCTGGAATCTTGTCGCAAAAAATGTTATGCGGGGGCGGGGATTATAAATCCTTTTATTACCACGCCATAAAAATCGTATAACTCTTCCCATTGTCCAATGACCTTCACGGAGCGTTTTTCCTTAGTTTCATGGCGAACTCGTGTTCGAAAAGAAACTGGAAAGCGCCAATCGCTCTCATTTTTGTGCCCGGGGCATGATAAAGTCCTATTTTAAGTCAAAATTGTAAGCGTTTTCGCCAAAATGGCTTTCTCAGTTATATTCATCCGCGATCGTTGTCCAGCAATCTATTCCAAATATTGACGGCATTTACTGCTTTATCGCGCAGAGACCGCAGGGTTTTATACCGCAGAGGTAATCAAAGTAGTAAACCACTGATCAGAAACGGCTTCTTCATCCCCGATTGCTTTTCTTGTGCTGTTTCTAAGGCAAAAGGAAATGAGTCAAAGGTTACTTCATTTCCTTAAAGGCTATTAAATAAAGGAAACGAATTGAGGAAGACCTAAGGAAAGTGTGAGATTTATTTATCTTATCAACTGAGGGCGACAGGCTAGACGACGCGACGACATATCGTTTGACATTTCCATTGTCTTTTATAATGAGTATATTTTCATGTTTTCGTTGGACTCCGCATGTTCACGATTTGTTTTTTCGTCATCTTTTGAAGCGAACTTGAATAGTCATTAGTGTATTGGTCCGTTAAATTTCACATGAGAGGCTCCAATGTAGCATTCTCTGAACTTCTGATAACATTATCAAATTATCCCTGCGTTCACAAAGATACGTTTCCACCATTAATACGTGCATAAAATAGTATTTGCGTCAATACTGAATGTGTGTAGCTCAAGTTAGTGCTGCTCTGTTCTTTCTTGTGATGGATTTTGAAGTCTAACGCTGGTCTTAATTCAACTCTTAATGATAATAGAGTGATATTTATGATATTATGGTGTAAGAAGCTCAAGTAGTTGAATACAATATCTTCAGGTATATTGATTATTAGTGCTGTATTTGTAATTTATACTATTAACATCATAATTTGTCTAAACTTGTTCACTGTTGGAAATATATTTAAGGAAGTGTTGCAGTTGAACCTGCTTAAATTAAAGTGTAGTATTTTTCGTTTTCTGCTGATTTATTCTCTGAAAGAATATGAATTATGTTATTTGGCGAGCTCCTCTGTTTTGTAAAACCAATGGGACTCCGTCCTCTGGAATCTTGATTTTTGTTGTCAATTAGAGCGCATTTTAATGGCTTTCAAAAATGTCCACAGCGAGGCGATGAGCGCAGAGCGACCCATTTAACTCTCAATATTTACAATTGTAGTATTTTAGTATTTTTATTATAGAGTTATTCAGATCGCTCTGCCGTCAGCGATGTTAGTGCCGACTTTTGTCAACCCATTTAAATGCGCAATGGATTACATCAATGGCAGATCGAGGATAGGTACAAGGGTGATGGATCTGGGAGGTAACCTCCCAGCAGTAGTGGGGTCCGGGAGGTTACAAAAGTTTTGATAATTTCGAGTCCTGTAAGCACCTTAAGGTTGTCTCATTACTAATTTTCCAAAAAATTAAATTTGAAGGCAAATATTTATGTACATTTTTAATAAACTAAACAAAAGTTAGTTTACTAAAAATGTACATGAATGTTTATTCATTTACAGGACTCGAAATTATCAAAATTTTTGTAACCCCCCCACATCCTCACTACTGCTGGGAGGTTACCTCACAGGTCCCCCACCTAGCCCACCCTTGTACCTATCCTGAATCCACCGCTGATGTCATCCACTGCGTATATTGGACAACCAAACAAAATTACCATTTTATGTATTGTGAATTGAATACTCCAGGAGGGAGGCTATACAGTATACACCCCCATATCCCCTCTCTGGATCCGCCACTGGATGACTGGATATTGTAAAATCCCTGCTTGAAACTCCCTTAGCCGTCGTGCGAGTGTACCGTATTCGGCCAAGCTGCCTTTGGACTCGGACTGACCGCTTTTCTTCACCGTAGATATGAGAGCGCTCCTAAATCGCTCTAGAGTCGCGTGTGCGGGAAAGTGGAAATCCGTGCTCTTTGATACAAGCCGGAGACTGAGAGGCACGGTAGTCCATCAACGTGTCCCCTCCGGGGCGGCCTCGCTCTTAACTTTTACTTCTTAGCTTCCTCTCGTCTGGACTTGGCCGCAGTCTTGTCTCTTCCGCCGCAACCACTATTCCCCGCCCTCTATAATCTTCCACTTTTGCGCAACATCGTCATCTGTCCAGCGGCGGTCCGAGATCTCCCATTTACATTTTCAAACACTCTTGGTGGCGTGAGAGATCTTCTTCGCTGCCGCAACGCCTCTTGGAACAAAAATCACCCTCGTCCGTTATCTTCCTTTCACTTCCTCCATAGGCCCACGGCCGTCGTCTTACCTAAACCACGTAGGAGTCTCTGTCGTCATCACCACCACCTAACCAACCACTTCTTTTCACCACATGTCTTGCAATGTGGTTCACGCCGAATGTTTGTTTAGATAGGTGGGGATAGTGCTCAATCATGATAATCACTAGTTTTCAAGACTCAGCCTCTAAGACTAATAATTGTAACATGTTTATTCAACGGTGTTTGGCGAGTTGTTGTGGAACATATTGCAGTTATAAATGAAAGTGAAAAAACTTTGTGAATGTCCACAGTATTTATTCAAGTACGACGCGTTTCAGCGATTCATCGCTATCATCAGGTACAAATGCATGGTTTACGTCAAGAAGTCTTATATATATGTACATGCGGAAAGGAGGGGGGTATGGTTATGAGTTGGTGGAAGTGAGAATGTACGTAATTAAGACTTCTTGACGTAAACCATGCATTTATACCTGATGATAGCGATGGTTCGCTGAAACGCGTCGTACTAGAATAAATACTGTGGACATTCACAAAGTTTTTTCACTTTCATTTTTAACTGTAACATGTTTGTTTCCTCAAACTTGTCATTACCATAAACAATTGAAGCTGCTTTTCTGCATAGGTCTTATGCGATTTATTGCGGATGTATCATAATTCTGTTGGTTGTTCTACATGCACCTGAAGTAAAAGCAAAAGGAACCGACTTTTAACAGTGGGAGGGTGTATGTACATTTTTTCAAAATTTTGGCTGAATGCAAGTCTTCGCATTCTGTAAATAAATAAGGGAAGGTCATACTTATATTCTCTATAGAAAAGGTTGCAGGGTGTACCTCAACGGATTCAGGTCAATTTTTATTTACATAGCTTTTTTCAACGAGCTCGCCTCCTCCTTCCACCAACGTGTCGGGAGGTAATAAAGTCAAAGTCATCCAAGCACTCCCGACTTGATGATGCCCTAGCGTATCTGGACTGTCATGATCGAAGTTTTATAATGATAGTTCTAACACCCAAAACATTCCATGACCTCACCACTGATTACGAAAGCTATGCTCCAAATACCGTAAAAACCAGTCATAGGGACCGCTGCGCTGTTTTTTTTTTTATTGTCATGGGATTTAGGAAGCCTTAAAATAGGAAATAGAAAGGCTTCGATCGATAGAAATGGAGGCATTTTAAATGGACTCGGGCCATCTGTTTTTCTGGGTGAAAGTGAAAACGTTTTTTTTTTTCTTATTGGATTAAAACTATCTCCCATGCCTAACGCAAGAGGTTATTTAATCCTTAATAGTCTAATTAATATTCTTCCCGTCTTTGCCTTAGAAAAGCAATTCGTTGTAATTTTTGAGGAATTCATTGTTGTAATCAGTCATTCATAATGAGCGAAAGGCAAATTGAAATTGCCATGATATATTATTTATCTGGCATAAACCTTTAATGAATGAATGAATTTATTACTCCAACCTTAAATGTACACTTTTTTTAACAACACAGAATTAATGGAGCTTTAGGTAGCTTCAATGGTTAAAAGAAAAAACCAGCACGGAAGCTACCATCTTAAACATTAAATTCAAGGCAGGCCAGAAAACAAAAGAAAGTATGTATAATTTTTCAGAAACATTGTCCTTATGAAACATATAAGTGACAATAACTTACAATGTACAAGAACAAAGTACAATATATGGACAAAATAAAATAAAATTCTTTTTTTCCTTTCACAAAAATATAAAAAATAATATATAATAATATGTATGAATTCACAAACACATAAAAAAAGAACATTTATATTATCATGGGATAGCAACCAATTTTTAGCCTTTTTACAAAATTTATTTATACTCTTTAACTCTTTGATCGAACAAGGTAATTTATTAAAAATCTTGGGCCCCAAATAAAGAAACGATCTTTTAAATAAAATAGATTAGGCTTAGGAACTAGAAAATTAACGTTCCTACGCATCCTTCAAATGAAATGTTGCTCAAAATTTTTGGGCAGACCCAACGATGTTCCTATTTCGGACGAGCACTATTTTTTCCGCTGTGGAGTGCGATTGTCTTCAAAATTGTTTTTGAAAACCGAATGTGAAACATTAAACCTGTGCCGGAAACCAGTTGGTTCCTGGTTATTCCCGTGTGTGTTGCATCACTTCGCAATTTTGAGAAATAGCACTTTTGCAAAAAAAAATTAAGTTCCTCTACATTTTGACTGAAGTTGAGTGATCGTTGAAATAGGGATCAGTACTTACCATGGATGAGGACATTTGAGCTATCGCTGAAGCATAATGCTTTCTGTAAATCTAGAGCTAATGCATGTGATATTTGTGGAAACAGAAGAACATTGTGTCCAGTTGATACGAATTCCATGAGTTGGAAAAGAATTCCTCTTTGGCTGGGGTGAAAAAAAAGCTCTGCGGGAGCAAAATTGGCATTTCGTGTTGTTAATGTCACGGTCTACTAGGGAAGGAATAGCTTCTTCGCGAGATGCTTCAGGAGTCAGGAAATTTCTCGGAACTAGAGCGTTTTGATGGACCGAACTGAAACTTGGCTGTTCGCCGAGGTCGATGATTCCTCGTAAAAGTTGAAAAAAATATTGGAGGGCTTTTGAAACGCTCTTTTCATAGGATTCCACCATCTGGCACCCAAATTTTCCGACCTAAGGTGAGCTGATAGCATTATTGCAGTTTAAAAAAATACCCATGTATGAAATTTACATGTATTTCTATAATTATATTTAAATTACTTAGCTCTGGTGTCTCTGAAATGGATTAATAGCTGTCATTTTATTATTTATTTTACCACTATTTCGTCAACGCTGTCGTCGAATAGGGTATTCGGAGATTTGAATTTTTTCTTACTTGGTTGATAATTAGTACATTTTTACCAATTAATACACGTGATTTGGTAGCATTTCATTAAATAACACTTTTGGCCCTTTCATCTGTTAATTTATCTCTCCTTAGAGCTATTTCATTTTGTGTATGTGATGCAACTTGCTAATTCGTATACGGGAAAAATCTTCAGCCTACGAAATAGTCGCGAAACTTTGTTTTCGAACGGAGAGGAATGAAGGCAGCCATCCAGTTGCCTCTACCTGTGCCTTTGTTTCGGATAATTAACCTTTGCCGCAATCCTTCCTCTCGCCGCTTGACTACCGAACGCTAGCTAAGACGGATAAATTCTTTGTCCAGCCCCTTTTTGTCCTTTTCGTTCCCAGTCGTTTTTCAAAAGGTGGCACCTCGCACCTCACGTTCATTAATTTGTATTTCCTATCGACAGATTATCACCGTTATCTAATTTTCAATTGAGAATATTGAACTAATTTAATTATTTCAGGTTCACAGTCGCTCCAAATTAGTTTTCCGAAACATTAAGATATTTATATCCGGGAAATATATATTTGGTAGAGGATATATGTGCAGATTATAACAGAAAGTGTATCGCGCTCTTATTGTGCAATATCCTTGTGCAATGTGCAATGCCTTCAAACTAGTTTTTTAATTAAATAAATTAAATAAATAAATTAATAAATTAAAATTAAATAAATTAATAGATAAACTAGTTTTCATCTTCGTAAAAATTCTTTGTAAGTTTTGTAATGAGTAAAATTGTTTAGTTAGAAAAAATTGTTTTCTCAACTTACACGACTGAGTGGTATTTAAATTTAAAAATCTAGTCGACTAGTTTTGCTTCAAATTTTAGGCGTGTATATAATACGAATTTTTACTCAAGGCGTGATATCAAATGGGCTGATGATTTAAAATCCTTTACCGTCGTTTCTAACTCGCGTATAGCGATTGCACGATCAATTTTTTTTCATGTAGAGTATTTTCAATCCAACATTGAGTGAATCTTTTAAAAGTATGGTAAGTTCACCTCTGATTCATGGGTGTCTTGGACTTTGAACGCGTCTATCATTCTACAGAAGAAATTTCTCGTCTGAAGAGTTTTTTTAGCTGCTTCATGGTATTCAGAATTGAGTTTTATTTTTTCTACCGCTGATTTTTCCCCTCCCAATCCGATCCTCACTGTGAATGCATCCTTTTAGATTGCAATCCTTTCGACCCAGTTTCGCGAGGATATTAAAAAAAAAACATCCCTATTTTTCTTCTAAGGTTTTGATCCTTGCCCGCAATCTGGAATTCCTTTTTTCTTTTTTCATTCCTCAGGGCACCACCTTTATTTCGCTTCGCTGGGCCCCGTGACCTGTGTGACTCGAAAAAGATTTTCTGAAGAAATGACCGCGCCATTTGGGTCCTCGGGCATTCATCGCGTACATATATATATTCTCTTTTCTCTCTCTGTCGTCGAGCTTTCTGGGAAATGTGGAGCAAGTGAAAGGGTTATGTGGTGTATAGGTGCGCGAGAAACGTAGAAGGCGAGAGTATTGTGGTGAATCTGTGTTCGCTGGTATGCATAACCGCTCGAGTGCTCTCTCCCCGTAGCGACCTATTTCTCCCCCCGAGATATGGCAAAAGATATCGCTCCGAAACGAACGACCACTTGAGCACGTAATTCTTCCTTCGTTCCGCTTCCATAGTCTTCACCCTGCCCTTCTCTTACATTCGAGTGACACAATGGTGTCGTAACGTTTGCTCCGCCCGTATTGCCAGCGTATATTAAACGTTTTCGTGGGAGGGCTTACTTAATAGCTTCGGTCTTAACCCCTTGCGCTGAAATGACGGGTCTAGATCGTCGTGAACTTTTCGATGCCAAATCGCGCAATGACGAGTGTAGCTCGTCATCAGATTGTCATAATTTTAGCACTATTTAGGGGAACAAAATTAAATGTTTTGAAATGTATGATCTTGGGTTTTCCCGGCGTATCAGGTGCAGAAAAGTTTCTTCCAGAGAGAGATATGAAAAACATTAACCGGTGGAAACCATCAAATAAAAACCCGAGAAACTTTTCTGCAACAAATATTTTGAAAGTTTAACAACATTTTAACAGCTATAAATTACATAAAGAATTCTTATATCCTGAAATATGATACATCGGAAGTAATAAAATGATTTTATACGAGTGGCAATAGCTGTTTACTATATATTTTATTAGATTTATGTACTGTTATACGTTGATCGCAAACTACAAATTGTGATTTCATTACCTACCATTCCATTTAAAAAAATCATAAGAAAAATTAAATTGAAGATAGG
Organism: Ischnura elegans; assembly: GCF_921293095.1. Taxonomy (NCBI): domain Eukaryota; kingdom Metazoa; phylum Arthropoda; class Insecta; order Odonata; family Coenagrionidae; genus Ischnura; species Ischnura elegans. Next base: position 107,803,517 of record NC_060248.1, read on the forward strand.
AGCACGATATTCAGAAAATAAATTAAAGTGGAAGGGGCAACCCAGAGGTACAAGGTCCCGAGCGTGAGTGAGCGAGAATGATTACACGCATTCGTGTGATGGAGGTTTGATACTTGAGGGATTTCGAAAATTTTGAAAGTGACCTCACGTTCGATAAAAATTCGCTCGCTCCGTGGCTCAAGCCGAAGTTTGGTTTGGATGGATGAGGGTAGAGCTCACCCCTGACTAAGCCACAGCTGTGTGAATATCATACATTCAGGGTGGGGGAGTCAATATCACACATTCTTTTATATCGGTATATTAAAATTGTCACTTTATGGATTCAAAATTCTATCCCCTCGGCAGTTGAACACATTATGTCCACGCCATATTTCGCTGACGTGTAATCATTAAGAATTTTTACTACAGCTAATTGAAGTTCTTTTCGATGAGCGATAGCGCCAATCCATGTTTGAGTCCATATTTATATCCTACTTTTATTTTATAGGTCGTCCTTAGTGTTAAGGAGTTGGACTCCTCTTACGGAACGAACCAGCAATTTGGTTTAAATCGGTGATTCTGATACAGTTGCTTATTTTCTATCTCTTGACGCCATGAAAAGAGATGAGTCAAAATCCTTTGCTGTCGTATTCAGCTTGTATATTTAGAATTTTTTCGATTATATGTTTTTGTGTAGAGAGTTATCAATTCATCAGTGAGTGATGATCGTGTGCCTTTGGAAGTATGGTGATCGTTTCATAATCATCCGTTGTCATATTTCATTATTTTTTCAATGGAAAATAATTGATCGAACTAAGCTAACTAATTATGAGTTAAATATATCACATTGTCTAGCTAAACTTGGTAGAACAGTATTTATTAATAATTTGTTAATATATTTGCACAGTATTGTTCGTGGGAAATTATTGCGAAACGTATAGTTATCTACTAGAATTATGGTTTCACGTATTATCATCCACGTACTTTAATAGAAGATAAACGAAGAATTTTGGCTCTTTGTCGCTTAACCCGTTCGTGGCTGTAGAATTTTTTAACGATAAGTCGAAATACTGAGGCTAAAATCCATCCTGCAGATCATCATGCCAGAAATGTTCCAGTTACATGACATATTGTTAACACTGGTCATCATCTATGACAGTTCTCGACAAACCGCTTCGTCCAATTAGTCGTAGGTAAGTAGGGTAGCGTTACGCCAGTTTTGGTGTCCATTTTCTCTGTCGCCATTTCATATCTTTGTTTCCGGTTCACTGGAGCGTTTGATTCGTCACGATATTAGCTAGTATCAACTGTTGTATTACGCTTCAAATTACAATTGCCCTTTGTTGGAGCCTTGCTCACTCATGATGTCCCAATAGATTTCTCAGCTTAGGCATCGTGGCCGTGAAGTTGTGCTCTTATTTTAGTGTGAGAACGAATTGTCACTGTATCGATAGCGTGGACATTTATTTCCCTTGTGCTTGAACCTCTTAGTCCAAGGCCTGTTTTTTTAATCTACGCCTTAGTGTTTTATCGCCGCGCAAACCATCGATGATAAGTCTTCCACCAATATCACTCCATAGTCAAAAAGTCGGAAGTCTGGTTCATGTTGCAAAATGTGGACCTGTCCGTATGAGCCGTCTGTCGAAATAGATAAAAAAGCGAAGGGTATAGCCCGCATCCAGAGATACTTTTCAAGACTACTCGTAATAGATATGAGGGGTTTGGTGTAAACTAGTACTAAGCGCCCCAGTCAGGAGAAGGAATTGATATTGAAATGGAATTCAAATTATTTTTTATTTTTAAAAAATAATTTGAATTTAAAAAATGATTCGAGCCTACCGTGTTAAATTAGGGGTTAAATATAGGTAAATCTTACATTTTATCTCCTAATATAAACGCCAATCTCTTTGAAAACCATATTTTAGAAGTTGAACTATTAAACGATGAAATTTGATGACTCTCAACGTTTTTTGCTGTCAGTTTCAATTTTAATTATCGGAAATCGCTTCACTGTCTGGTTATGTTTCTGAATATTGAACTCATCGAAGTTGAAAGTGTCTGAATAAAAAAATCGGGCAGTAAATATTTTATCTTAATTTTGCCTTTATATTAGCAACGATCGTTATCTGTTAATATCGTATGATCGTGCTTTTGGAAAAGGGCAGAATTATATATGCATAAATTTTATGTTCAGAGCTGTTGCACAAGTTAAATGTAGTTACTCCTCCTTGACAATGACTTGAAAAACGATTTTAAGTGCAATAGCTCTTCTCGGATATCTCTCATACGAACATGCCTCGTTCGTTAAGTTACTTTCAACGATTTAATGTGTATAGACATTATTGTCACAAGTCTGCTTGTATTAAATGAAGAAATGGCGATATAAATTATTGTTTGATAATAATCAACCTTCTTTTGCTTGAAAATTTTTCCTCGATGCTTTCTAGCTATTCTTGAACTGTGATGAAAATTGGATGTTATTTTGAGCCTACTGGACCTCGTGAAAGGGATTTGAAGGCCTCGAGGCGTTCAGATAGCTTTTTGGTCCCGAGATACAGTTTTCTTTAAGACGGATGATGTATAAGAAAAAGAGGACCGTGCCTCGGAGTAGGCCCTTTCATTCATTTCTAAAGGATCTCGGTATCCACCTCCAGGGTCTCCGCTCTTGTTCCCAAGCCGTTCAAACATAAACACGAGCGAATATTTTTATCTGTAAGGGAGGAAAGTTGAAACCCAAAAGATTGTCATGCTATACCTACCTGTGTGCTTGAAATATTTATGGGGAGCACGGCGAGCGACCTCATTGCTCCGGGCACACGACGTTAGGTGGCTCCGAAACCCTCTCTCTTGAGATGCTGTAATTGAAAAAGGAAGAAAAATGCATACTTGAGGGATAACCCTCGTGTGCCAAGATCCTTGTCGCGGGAAGGAGAAGTTTCTCCACTCTCTCAGTCTTACCTTCTCCCCTTCTGCCTTTCTTTCTCGCCACGTCCTCTTTTCGTCCTCATTCTTCTCGTTCCCGCATAAAAAATTACAATTTATCACCTAATATAAACGCTGATTTCGTTGAACACTATTCTCTGGAAGTTTTAGCGATGAAATTTGTTCGTGTGGTTTTGTTTTGCCTGTTTGTTCTATCGGAAATAGTTTCACAGTCTGTTTATATTGCGAATGGGAAACTTAACGAAATTGAAAGTTTTTTGATGAAAAATGAGGGATAGCATATATTTCTTATTTTACCTCGTTCGTACCCTTAGTAATGTTCTTTCTCTTCTGACTAGTGAGTCCGTGTTTTCCTCCTCTTCATGACACGTACAATTGAACCCAGTTTATTTCTCTTCAGTGTATCTAAACGGAACATTTTTATTTATTTTTCAATTATTTGTACTCATTTTTACATATTTACTTCGTAAATCGATATGACAACCTTATATTCCTACTGTAATTTCATGATGGCTGGTGGATATTATTTCAATTATTTACAACGAGTATAAATATATAGCTCTCAAAAATCTTTTGTTAAACATTTTCTTTGTAAACGATTTGAATATGCCATTTTCTAGGGATAACTCGTATAATTATCGGTAGAAACTGCTTTTCATCCTCGGTCAACTAGATTTACTATGCATGTGTTCATTCTTATATCTTATCTTAGACATTCCGTCGATTTTGACCTAAAAATTTAACGTATTTCGTTAAACGATCCATAAAAGTAATGAACATTAGAGGCGAATATTTATCATATCCAAAAGCTTGGCACTGACTAAAAGAGTATGTAGCTCTTTGTCCTGTAGTTACCCGAAAAAAAACTGCATTTCACTTTAAAATTTTGAGCCTGGAAACTTGACTAAACCACCAATCTTCGGCTGAAATTCTAATTCAGATACCGGTAGATTTTTTCCCGCTGCAATCGATCTAAATTTTATGGGATTTATCTTGGCCTGTTATAAATATTCACGTGGGAAAACACTAGTGATAAGTTACCTTGGTTTTCATTAGGTATTTAAATCTTAATTGGGAATTAGGAAGGGACGATTTTATATCATTACTCCTGTTGTGTGCGCCGACTTTCATTTTGTTTGTACTTTTGAGAATATACGTGTCATGCATGTAATCTCGCCATCATAACCATGGTGTGAAACTAATTAACGTTGGAATAAAAAGGCAAATATGTTTTGAATTCCCATCACCTCTTTGTTCACTGGTTTCGCGCGCAGGAGCACCTTTATAACGCACGTCAATGGTGACACTAGTGGATATTAAATCAGTAATTCTGTATATTTGTTGTATTCAATGATAAGAGTTTTGGAATTCATAGAAGAGAGACGACATCGTTTAAAATGTCAGTCCATTATTAATTGTTTATTGTAATAAGTCATAGTAACAAAGAGTACAGAGCTCTAATAATAAGTGGCGAACGCATCAATCACGCTTGAGGAAATGGTTATGCAATATTTACACATTTTTCGCGAAAAATCTCCGTACTGACGGACATAAGGATCTTGATTTTATGAATGTAAGATATACATCTATCGCCTAAGAGGTGAATTCCGATTCTCTCGTCCTCCATTGTCTTCAGTTGCCGTTTCAGATTTTCATTCGTAGAAACAGGCGCCCGCCCTCAAAACCCTTCATTTTCATGTGGCTTGATGACCCTTGTGAAGAGGACCGAGGGTGCCTGACACTCCTGGGGGGAGTTCTTTTGTTTCTTCACCTCCCTTTCTTCGCAGAGGTCGCTCGCACTTCACCCTCGCGACACCTCTTCCTTTTCTTCTTTGAGGTCCTGAGAGAAGTGCTGTCTTTTCTCTTATCAAGGCGGTTCCTTCCCGAAGGAACTGCATAAAGGAGGCCCCTCTCGGTCCTAAAGCAGGCTGATTTCTATTTCCCCTAAGGTCTCTTAACTCATTAATCCCCAGCGTTGCGTAAACGCAACATTATTGAATCGTAATTATTAGAACAAATCTTTGCGTCAGAATAATTTTTTCTCAGGTTTTCTGAAGTTCTGAAGTACCTTTCGTTCTTATTCAGTTGGTTTTGTAAAAAATTTCATTAAAATAATAGTATTTATTTTACTTCGAAATTTGCCAATTTCGAAGCGCTGAAGTACTACAAATTGTAAATGATTTTTTTACCGAGATTTATTGAGTAATCTTACTAGTGGTAATGTTTTATCTTAGTTCTAAGTTTCTTTATTTATCATGTTTATTTTTGTCACAAACTTTCGTCGTTACTGGTATAAATATGGTCGTTGTAAATAATGTTGCGTTTACGCAACGATGGGAATTCTCTGGTAGACCAGAGGGCTTTTCTCAAAGCATAACGAAACTTGTCAGCATGGCTTTTAATCGACAACGTAGTGTTTTGGAGGCATGTTTAGCTGCATTTTTGGGACTCACAGGTTGTGAGTTTACATAGTAGAGGGTGTATGACATTTTTAATTCCTAAATGGCCATCGGTACGAATTTTAAATCGAACACTCCGGCACTTCTTCAAACTCTTGCACGCACACGTGGAGTCGATTCAGGGCTATGTTATTCCCATGTCGTTGAGTGGAAGCATTACTTCGTAGACGTTAAAGTCAGCTTCAGATGCATTCAGTTTCAGAGATGGTAGAATGAGAGGGTGAGAAACGTATTAGTGGAATCAGGATTGTAATGGAAGGTGGAGCGTTCCTCTAGTCGCTCTTTGGAATTTTCTCCGTGCAATCCTGAGTTACCTATATTTTTCTTCTATCACTCAGGTGATGTAAGGCTCATAATCAAGCTTATTTCTACGCCTCAGACGTTTACTTAAGAAGAAGCGTCAAGAAGGTAACTGAAAAATATAAATTAACAGGAGAGGCGATTAATAAATTTTCTAAGTTTTGGAACTACAATGGGGATTACATCTTCTCAGTATTTCAAATATGGATGAATGCCGGAGGTGCTGCAAGGAAAATCACAGTTTACTCAAGTAGTATCTAAAGACAAATATTCCAGTAAACGCGCATACCCAGGTAAAAGATGCAGGGAACGAACAGGTTCACCTTAATGTGAAAAAATGGAATATACCTCCGTAGTAGTCTCGAATTTCTGCGTGAAAAAAGTAATGGAGACACTTATTACTCAGTACGGAGGCCACTCACCAATTAATTGAATTAATTTTGAGCCACTCAAATAACCTAACAAATAAATAAATAACCATAATGTTGTCGGGGAATCATATATTACCGCGCACTAAGTTGCACTGGACAAGCCAAGAGGAGATGTATGTCGCATCGTGAGGCAATGTATGACGCGGATTCGGTTTGACGAATTGAAAAAATATCGACAGCTCTTCAGTAATTCTCAACTACACAAAGTAATACATTTTTGAAAGTCGGACCATTTCTCAATAGATTATACCAAAATTCCATTCAGTTAGGAATTTTCCCAACAAATGGTTCCATATTCCAGGTGGCACGCAGCTAAAATGTTCATTCGTGGGGAAAATTTAGAGTAGGTAGTTGTGGTGTCTGGTCTCATCTCTATCAATTTTTGCCAAATGGAGAGGCGGAACTTGAAATTGATATTTCTAGGATCTCTAAGTTCATTGGGAGAAAGGGATGTTCTAAATTTGCTGAATTTTTGTAATTCTACAAAATATCATGCCGCGTATTTTTAAAATTTCTTCACCAGTTACAATCTGTTAGCAACTTTTAAGTGATAATTGTTATTTTTCAACGGAAAAAGTAAGAGAAAATCGAACGGAAAACTGCGCACTCATGTCTTTGAGAGATTTGACAAAAAAACCTACCGGGGATTTCTATTATTCGTTTGACGGGTCAAAACATATTTTCTTAGTGCGATGGCATAATAAGTCATTGCTGTTGCCTCAAATTACGGGAATATGGAACCCATAGTAAGGACAAAAAGGCACGAAGATTTCCGAAAAAAATCGAAATATCATCAACGATTACAATCAGGAAATGGGAGGGGTAGATTTACTCGATAATTTTGTTGCATGTTACCGTATCCAGATTAACGGCAAAAAAACTCTACTCCGAAAAGGGGTTGATAGTGCAGCGGTGAATACGTGGTGATTTTACGCCAAAGTCACGGGCCAATCAATTCAATTGTTAGAATTTCGATCCGAGATCATACAATTTTACTGATTGTGAGGCAATAAATCGTTTCCAATAAAATTGCTGATGACATTTAGCATAAAAATCGGTACCCACATGCAGGACACCCTAGGAAAAATGGCATACCCCAGCTTGCCCGTCATGGGAGAATAATGCATTTCATCCGCAATCATACTTGTAATTCCTGGCGAAGAATTCGAGTGTGCAAATCAAATATAAGTTATATTGCTAAAATTACTACGTTTAATTCCACGCTGATTATTATCGAACATTACATCATAAAAGACGATGAAAAATAAAATATGCAACCTAAATTTTGAAAAGTCCTTTTTTGCTTTTATTTACCGGAGTTTTCCCAGCGTTGCGTAAACGCAACATTATGCAAATCATATATTATGATAAATATAATATTTTTTTCTGAAAATTAATCTTAATTAGGCCAAAATAAACCGGAAAATAGGAAAAAACCGAAGGTAAAAGCCCTATATGCAGTCTGGGGAATAATGGGTTAATAATCGTTTTTCAAAAATGTCCTGCCTCGCGGCGATGGGTTCAGGGTGATTCAATTTTTTATTCAATATTTTGCAGTTTAGTATTTGCAGTTGCGAGGAATTTCATCGAAGAGTTATGGATTTGATAGAGAAAATCATTTACGATGTAAATTTCTGTTAGTGGCTCCTATTATAACTCATTTCTCCGTGAAATTCGGGTCGCACTGATCGTCAGCGACGTGAGCGGCGACCATTGTAAATACATTTAAATGCGCGGCAAGTGACAATACATCCAGAGGCCTGCTTGAGAATCTTATGCAAGATGGAGAAAAATTATGTGACGAAGTTTGTACCCTAAATAGCTAATGCCCGTAGGGGCCAAAATCACTAATGATGTTTTAGGTCGAAAACGCAGCATTTTTAAACTGCAGAAACTTTGAGCCAAGCGCTCCGATTGGCCGCGATTTTGCCTCGTTGCCGGATGCTCTGGGCAAAGGCAAATGCAGGCAAAGCATTCGAGGTCATGAGTTGTCCGGAGAATCCGGTAACAGGACAAACGCGCGCCAATCAGAGCGATTGCCTGAAAGTTTCTGTAGTTGAAAAATACTGCGTTTTCGACCTAAAACATCATTAGTGATTTTGGCCCCTACTGGCATTGGCTATTCAGGGTTAAAATTTCGTGATACAATTTTTCTCCACCCTGTATTGTGAGATTCGTTCTCCACATCTTCAAGCGGCATCCACCTTTGTGTCTTCCCCATTAAAAAAAGACTCCTCTCCATCCCTCGCCTCCCACCCCTCTCCCCATGCAGAATCACCCTGAAGTCGCCAACCTCCTTGGGGCGAGTCTTCTCTTAAGAAAAGAACACGTCCTCTTCGCCTCATCTTGTCAGGGAGGGCTTTTCCCGAGCAGCGAGGCGGCTCAACCATCGGTCTCTGCCACTCCTCACCCCATTCCTCCCCTCCCCGCCCTACTCCTCCTCCTCCTCCAACAATCTCTCTTATCCACGCGAGCCATTCCTCTCGCTCTTTCGCTTCCCCGCCTTCTTTTGCTTCTCTGCATTTCAGTCTTGTCCCACTCGGTGGTCGCGCCGGTTGTGTGGTGGTGGTGGCCCGGCGTGGAAGGCCGTGAATAAGGTGTGCTGCTGCACTGTTTCGAGTGACGTCGGTTTACTATTTGGCTTGGGGCGCGCGCGTCTGGATAAATCTTCCCGGTAGTTATTGAAGGAAAGCTTCATCGGTGTTTTGCTTCTCCGGCGTGGCAGCATATCCTGGAATTTCCTTGGACTTATTCCCTTTTTCGAGTGTTGGTTGACGTCGATCGTTCTTGCTCGGCGCGCGCACATCTGAATAAATCGTGGTAAACATTGAGGCAGTGGAAAACGTTTTCGACATCCTGATTCTTCGGATTGGCTGAAGACCGTGAACTGTTCCAGGATAGTGACTTTGTATTGTGTTTTTCTTTGATATTTTAGACGAAGAAACATCTGCGAAGTCTCTAACTTTATGTGAGTGCGTCTCTTTTGACATTCCTGGATTTGAAGTGAAGTGAATGGTAGCATAAATCTTTTTGCTTGACCTTTTCTTCGGCTCATCAGAAAGATCTGAAATATTCCAAGGACATCGGTTGAATTAATAGAGAAATGGATATTGTATTGATTTAGACGGGAAAACATCAGATATCTCGGTCCTTGAAGAAACTCGTCGATTTGCAGTGATAGTGAAGAAAGTTGAACATACTTTAGTTCTTCCGGTTCTCGGGCGCGGCTCCTGAAGACCCTGTTGTTCCCTTTTGCATTGAGAAACAATTTTTAATTGAACCTTGAGAACATATGTGGCTTGAGAAATCCGGAAAACTTGGGAGAGACTAGTGCAGGAAGAGTGGCCCTTTGAAACGACCGAAGAAGATCTTAACGTTCGCACTTGGAAAGTGTCCACTTAAGAGCCGTATAAGGAACTACCGCAACCATGAAGCTCATCGCAGAGGAAAGTCCAGGTCAGAATGCCCCCAGGTTTTTTCCCCGCACTCTCGATAATTCATCTGGAAAACGTGCCCCTTTCATGACGCCCGCATAACCATGTGCCAGTCTCCATTTGCGTATTCTAGTGGGGTTGCTGACCCCTGAACGGGTTGTGTGAGATACTCGCAAAAAGAAAGCGCGCTAAACTATCATTTTCATCTATTGTGACCTCTAGGTACCTCTCTTGCCACACCATAAAATTTTTGATTTCATCATGATATATTGGAGGGTGTCTCTTTTACGATTCCTGGACGTGTGTTACGACCTATCCTGAGTATTAAAACACTCTCAAAACCTGATGTTTTGGGTGCTGAATGCAAGTCATCGTAGCCTAGATCGTAAAATTCCTTCCGACATATTTTTTGTCGTATTTGCTGAGGTTTATCCACACCATTGGATCCAAAGACTCGGTTTGAGCTTAGTGATGGTTTTTTTATTTCATGGAAGAGAACAATTGGGTTAGGAAGCTTACAGGTCGTCATTTTAATTTTGAGAATCGGAATTGACTTATTCAGTTCATGACGGAATCATTCAGTTATGGGAAATTGTGTGTCTATTGTTTGAAAACTCAACTAGCTTCTGCTCTTGTGACTCCACCTACCTCAGTTGAATATTGCAAGGGCAAAAAATAAAATGTTTAAGTAAAAGATTGGCTCAAGAATCAGTTCATCCGAGCCTTGATACGTGACCGGCGAGCAAACAGAGCGAAGAAATGATGCACTGAAACACGGATACCTTCTTACCCGTTGTTTTCCACCGTGCTTTTCTTTCGCTTCGTTCGCTATTCCGAGGATGATGACCTAACATCCGTCTTTCGTTTATACCGCAACTTCCAGCGCGTGAACTATGTTTAGAAACTATTTTTAATTGAAAAATTGTTCTTCGAGGTCATTTCCCGTGTTGTTATGCGGAATGCTTGTGAGTGATATTTGGCACGTTTTCGTCCTATGGATGTCATCATCAATGTCGATCTTTCCTAGGTTTATCTGATTTTGGTCTCGTCTTCTTATTATCTTTGTGATTCAAGCTGCATGGATTAAATCAATCCGTAAATAGTGAATCATCAGAATTGGAACTTCTCGTCGGACTACTCCTATCGAGATAACGTTCTCAGACTCTATCGAATATTCTCGTACCGTGGATGAGTCTTCTCATTGAAGCAACCGTTTTTCATCGCGTGCCTAATCCATAGATAACAATCAACTCGTTTTATTGCTTTCCTATTAGGTAATCTCTTTTATTCTAGGGTCGTCTGAATCACTACTTCCGGTATCCTTCACATCTACTTAATACAATAAGTTATTCTGTGTAAGGTATTATTCATGACAGGTTTTGAAATCCGTTTAGATCCTACAGCTGTTTTCATGTGCAGACACGTGCAATACTGATGCCATAGCACAAATCAACCATTTCTCCAAACGTCCGGTTACTCTGCCTCCTACACTTTTTGATGCTGCAAGGTTTGAACAAATATAAACAGAAGTTTTAATCATCGAAAACAGTTCGTTAAACACCGAAGGCTTTTCAATGCGTTGTTACGTTTTTAAAAGTAATTATCTTATCACGCTGGTTTTGCTCATCAGGATAATACAATTTTCATTGCCTGAAATTTAGGCATTCGGAGGTTATTTAGTCGTAAAGTTGCAACTTTGAATAAGCTTTTCTAATCTAAGTTTTTTTTGAACGTAGTGTAATCAGCCAGTTTTTTTCGTACTTAGCTCCTGACCTTTTATTGTGACGAGAGTATTCTGACAATTCTCCCGGCTATGTTCTCATTGATAAATAAAATTCACGCAAATCAGCCATAAAAATATTTTTCCCAATTTTGCGATGTTTTGTAAGTAAAGCTCAGTAAACGGGCGACAAAGTCGCTTTCAAATCTTCCAACCCTGCTTTTCGAGAGTGCTGGAACCAAATTCTTTTCAAAAATATTTACACTTTTTTTCCTCGTAGTAAGTGGTGTTGAACTCCAACGCAAAATATTCTCGTTCTTTTTCTGAAGTTCAGAAAAATAATATTTCGATCTCGAAAATGAGTGCGTGGCTTTTCGTCGAGCGAGAGGCATTTGAAAAGTCGCTGTTGACAAGATGTTGCCAAGCATTTTATGCGCCAAAATATTTACATTGGTTACTAGTTTGACGACATTTCATTCATCTGAAATCAAAATTTATAAGCGGGCTTCTAAAGCGAATATTTACACTGGTGCGATTACCCCTATTGTTGCGACGTGAAGATTAATCTCATTGGTGAGATTATAGCTCAATAGGTAATTAATTACTCAAAGGAAGGGAATGAGTCCGTGGGGAATCCACTGCGAGATGAGTTTTGCTCTGGTATCGAGTCTTTATTTGATTAGTCGTTTCCGGTAACGTGCCTTCTGCGTTACGTGTGGGCGTTCTCGTCCCGTCATTTCGGGCGTGTTGTGTAAGAGAAAGCCTCCTCCTTTGTTTGCTCCCACGAGTGTTGCATCGCGTTCTCTTTCCCATAGCCCACTTCTACCTTTTGGTGGACACGTTTATCTGATATGTTCCCACATCTGACTTTTCCTAAATTAACCCCTTGCATCTTATTTTTCTTGTTCCAAAAAAAAAACAGGACAATAGGTTTCCTTAGACCGAAGGCAAATGGCGCCAAAAACATTTTCTGGCTATCATCGTATGCAGACACATTTGGTTTCTCTTACTCTGTTCGTGATTGTAAATTCACGGATATCCATATTTTACCTGCTTCATTTTCCTACCGCCTTGACAGTTAGGAGCTTACATATTCCTTAAACATTTGGTTGGATAGTATTTCTGTAAGTTATAATATTTTTACAATGAGTAGTAGCTGTTTAACCTATTGCAAGGCAGCATTTGTCCCCAAAGAAGGGAATTTAAAAAAATTAAAGTTAGAAAGGCTAAAAGGACCGATATCGTTTCTAATGTGTCATTCAAGGGTAAAATACTGAATAATTTTGATACCCATGGAGGTAACTTCAGTTGTGTTGTTTTTGCGAAAAATTTAGCTGTCTGCAACTGCTGGCATGAGATTGCATATATTGGATGGCTAAGCTGATTATGAATTGTGTTTCTTTGACACTGCTCTTGGCTAACTGTATTATCGGATTCTAGCGCCCTCGAACATGGCAAGTATTTACTGATATTAAAAAAGAACCGCGATTAAAAACTTGTTAATTTTATCTACTGGTATTTTTTGTGCAGGTTCAATTTCTTCTACCAACCGCAAACCTTGATTTAATTTTTTTCGAGACTAGAACCTGAATCAATTCTCTCTTATATAACCGAATATCTCCTTGTCGCTTGTGATGACTACGGTCGTTCCGCCATTGCCGATCGCCTTTTAGCGTTTGTATTTTTCCTTTGGCTGTGCCTTACAATTTTTAGTCTATCATCCATATTCTATCCAGAGACTACGTGCTTTATAATCTAAGTAACGTATTATGTACGCCAAAACAAGAAACATGCCTTCTTCGAAAAATATTGCATTCGAATATTTTGTATTTTGAAACTGCAAATATTATACTGGCCTAAGTTATAATTTCAAATGGTGAATTGCCTCCAGGAATCGTGGAAAATTATTAAATTCTACCCTCATTGGGCCAAGCAATACTATTTATTGGTCCAAACGGATATCCATGTTTGGCATTCCCGATGCCTTTGCTTTTCAATTAACTTGCTTGGCCTCCAAACTTCTTTTATTCGGCCAGACAAACGTTATATAGCGTTTCTTAATGTTAAAAGAGGAAAAGTCGTGTAATTAAATTCATTTTTTTAGGGAAAGGTGAACTATTGTAGCGGGCGTCGATCCGCTATTCTGAAATTAGTCGTGTCAGCTCGTACTCTGCCAGGCACGAGGTGGATTCTCTGAAACGCCGTGGAAACTCGCACATCCGGTTGAGATTTTATTTCCATTGGCGCGGAACTTGTTTGAGAACGTCTGGGCAGCATGATCGAATCCAATACCGCTAACTGTACTTCTCCTACGTTTCTGGTTTTAGGTTAAAGTTGAGAGTTCTAAATGCCTTTAGACTCATTGCCATGAGGATAGCACTTGTCTTCGAGTCGTCATCTCGTATTTATACTGTTGAAAATTTTTTTTCTCCCTTGCCATGGGGGCGTAGTCGCGTTCGTTACGCAACTTCAGTGGTCAATCTAGCTACGCAACTGATGTTATGTTTCGTTCATATTCTCACACTACGGTGTATTTCGAAAGTACGCATGAGCCACGAGATACTAATGACTTGCCCTGGCTACCGCAAGAGCTGTTGAGTTTCCGATAATTTCGTAATTAACAATCAGTATAGCTGCATAGTAATGAGCATTTATTTTAATAAGCTAAACTGTATCTGTATTTGCTGCTCCTTTCTTGAGTGGGCGCAACCTTCAACAAGCTGCTGACCCTCCATGACCTATGAAGTGGCCCCTGTATAATAACTCGAAAAATATTCACGTTATTGCTGAGTGCATGGCCTGCATTCAGAAGTGATATTAGTAGGACACATCTTTGATTTTTACCTATGTCATAGTCGGCATTTAAGACCCAAAAGTGCAGCTTTTTGTCGTCGTATTTTCATTTCTTTGTACGTGACTGCTGCAGAGCTTCGTCCATTGACTTTGTCATGTTTTAATTGCTTTTTATTGCCGTATTGCTGGGCTTAGGCCTTCACCTGATATTGCGACGACAGTATTCTGAAAATACTCCCGGCATTCTGTTCCCTTGAAAAATAAAATTCACGCAAATCTTCCTTAAAAACATGATGCTCTATTTTGCACTGTTTTGTAAGTACATTTAGGTGAACAGACGTGAAAATTGCTCTTAGAACTCTTCGAGAGTGCTGAGAGTAAATTACACTGAATTAATGTGCACAAACGTAACGTATTTCCTTTTCTCGCTATTTCCTCTCATGGATGTCCTCTTGTCGTTCCAACTTTACCGATTCAATTCATTTGGCACTACATCTCCGAAGTTTGATTTCTCTTCCTCGGTAAGAAAACTGAATTCACCGCGATTCCCTTCACAGTAGTGACTAAACGATCTGCTCTTGGGTTTACGGAATTGTTGAAAAGATTTTTATCGGAAAAAAACATTTTAATTCAATTACTTGGGGAAAGAATTCGACTCTTGATAATTTTTGTTCATTTCTTATGATATTTGATGATGTACCCAGAGAGATAGATAGAGAGTGTGGGGTATTTATGTTAGTAATACAAAATTGCCTTATTAATTCCCCTGTAGATTATGAAACTGAAATGAACTTTACAATTTGCGCCTGATTCATTTGTCATGGCAACTAGCTGATAATTCTAATTACCTTACTCTCATATTTATATATTACGTTATACGGCTCTTTTAGGTGTGATATGCTTAGAATAGAATGCATGAAAATAAATCATCTCATTGCTCATCAATTGTACAAAATTCTAGCATTTTTTCATTCGCTCTTCTGCATGTCCTACATTCTTTTATTAGTTTGCATTCGTTCCTATTAGGCACAGATCGTTGCGGGATTGAGGGTAGTCGTTTTTAGTGTGTGTCGTAGGTAATCCTTGGAGAAGATGGGTGATAATCTTTGTGACTCATCTCGCGGCGGATTCCATCGAAACTGGTCGTCGTTGACGAGTTCCTCACACTACTCCCCCCTCCTCACGCTGTATAATTCTTGCTCGTCTATCGGTAAAGTGTGTCACGTCTTTGGCTAGAATTAGAGGACCTCCCAGGCGAGATTGCGTCTGAAAATCGTTTTTGACGGCGATTTTTTTCTCCGGGCTTTTGTTTCAATTGGTCACCACAAATTATGGAGAGAAATTCAGTAGTAATGCTTCTATGTCTCATAAAATATGTATTTGTTACGATAAAATTACTATTCATTGTGATAAATAAATAACAGCTGTAAATTTTTTCTAAAATGTATTAGCTTTTTAGGAAAATTCGGCTCTCGTTTCATCTTCATTGGGAAAAATTCCCTTTTTTGGTCTAGAAAAGAAGGATAAATGTCGGAATGTGATGTATGAGTTCATTATAATGGAAAATTAGTCGTAAAAATGTAAATAACTATGCATAAGCCAACACTTACCGGTGATTTAAGCATTGGGATATTAGTCAGGGCTCTCTTGCCATCTTATATTTGTCAAAAGAGCTTAGATCTTTGTTTACAGTATGAAATACTATCATAAATTTTATTCAACTTTTATCTCTGTAAAGCATTCGAAATCGTTAGCTTCCTATTTCAAAGCAGACAAGATACGAGCCTTAACCGTTTCCTAGTATTGTTTCCTTTTTGATAATTAGTTTTTATATGGTCATAAGGTTGGTATGATGAGTGTCCTATTGACTAGCATTGACGATAGCGTCGGAATGTAATTTGTAAGCTTTTCTGATGAGTTAGTGTAATAATCGTGTACTACCGATAATTCTAAGAAATAAAGGGGGCTCAATAGTCATTATTCTGTACAAGTGTAAAATCACGACTCATACCCGAGATAAGCCGGCCAAAAGGACTTATTTTAGCAATTTATTAATTAGAATGTGGTACGAGTGTAAAAATCTCCCTTTCCATCCCACTTTCGTCTCCGAGAATCTCAAATAACTCTTGGCTTCCGATTAGTACACAACAGACGAGCCATCGTGCTATTCTTCTTCAAGTGGGCATTGGGCCCGCGAGGAGCAAATCCCACGGTCTGCTTTCCGCGTGCCAGTCTCCTGCTAAGCATGACTGCGCTCTCGTTATCTCCCGTAAAGACTCCCATTCCGCGTCTCTTCATTTCAACTTCGGCGTCTTCCTTGATAAAAGCGACCGCGTTTCCCGCCTCCGGGGGGGCCGGGAGTTCTTCCTGCTGCGCTCCGCCTCATTATCCCACATCGACCGGCGTATCTTCTTGTGGGCGATTCCTCGTAACTTCTCACCCATCTCCTAAGTCTTCTTCTGCACCGGAAACCGGTTGGGAAGATTTTTAGGAATGCATCCCGTGTGAAGGGGCGCGCGTACGACTTGCTTCCTTTCTGGGATGCTTATTTATTTATTTTTTATATATATTCTTCCCCATTCCTCGCATAGTCGTCGCCTGGTAGAAAAAAAATATCTGAGCGATTCATCGTGGCTTCAAAAAAAAAAAACAGGAAGTTTTGATGTATATTCTACTTCCTTTGACTTTTTCTTCCGGAATTGGTTTGGGTGTATGACTTGCTACTTGCGGCGCGTGTCCACTCCGGTGGTCTCTACGGCGTTAGTTGATGCCTAACAGTAAAAACAGTGGATATCTAGAAAAATGAAGTGCGAAATTAGGATAAAATTTTGAATATGCATCATATAATATGGTTCACGGTCGATAAGATTGTGAACCGTGGCTATGACGCTCAGTCGTTGAAACCGTGGAGGGTGTTGAATTTGGATTAATCATTATTTTAATGATTTTTATTCCAGATGTGATTAATACAATTATTATTTATTCAATAATTTTTCTGGAACATAGGAGCCCTTGTGGACAGTATCTCCTTCACGGACTCGACCATCACAGATGAAAAAATAAAAATATAGAATGTGTTGCAACTACCATCACGTAGATGTTCTAATTGGTGCTGGATAAATCAGTAATTAACTGATGCTTTTAAATATTTAGTACAAGAAAATATATAATATACATTAGTTTAAAGACTTGTGATTGAATATAAAAATTATTACGAATTCAGTATCAAATTTGTTCCTCAAATGACGTATGAAGGTTTTTCAGGGAAAGTATTTTTTTAATCTCCATTGTATCAATCTGAGGTGGAATGTCTCCTTTTTGACCTTTGCGTATCCAAATATACGTCAGGGATGAAACAGTGCTATCATATTAAACCTTTGAAGTTGACTACGAGGTAATTTATTTTCAAAATTTTATATTACACTTATGTGTATGAAGTTAATAAAACCGGAATGCATTAATGCTCTGGAAAAAAATTAAGGGAAAGCTTGGTGAAAGGCACTGGTACTTGTAGCTTGAGAATTATGCGGGAATAATTTTGCGTCTGAAAAGAAAAAAGGTTTCATTTTGCATTTTCCGCTCTTTATTCATCAACCTTGCGGCAGAATTAACGTGCTTTCTAAAGGAAAATGTTGAGTATGGGAAGTTCTTTGCCTGTAAATGCTGGGTTCTTGCATACATAATATCTAGTAACACTTGAAGAATAATACTCATCATGTACGCGACTTCTTGAGGAATTGTAAGGAGGACGCTACTCGAGTGAAATAAAGTGAACTGTTTCTCATCTAATCGTATTTTATTTTTCTCACAATATCAAATAACGTATTCATTTATCTAGTAGTTTATGCCTATAAAATTAACCATGGCGGGTAGCCATACTCCTGCGTGGAAAAACGCTGTTCCTTTGTGATTTGATCGTGACCTCCTTTGCCATTGAGAAGTAACTGGATACATTTGGCTCTCAGAAACTTCGAAGTCAGGTGACCTAGTGGTTTACTGCCCGAGGCGCCAAAATTTAGGATGCGGAGCCTAGGCATGGCATGAATCTCAGAATCGATTATCTAACAAATCGTCTGCGTAACACTGTGAATCGTTTAAAAAGGAATCGAGTGAGAGTTGTCGGGACCGAATTTGAAACAATATTCGCTTTAATATTGAATTTACCCGTATAACGTTTAGTTGACTCGATTTTGTCATTGAAGCGTTCACGTCAATTGAAATCGCACTTATTAAACGCAATAGAACTCTCATGGTCAAAATAATCCGCATAGTCAATAATTTGTTGTGTTAGTTCTGTATCAAGTCTTCTCAAAAAGATCTTTTCCATTTTAAAAAAGCGTACAATTAAGCGTATAACTTTATTCAGGTGTTTTACGGCATTATCTTATTTCGGAATGCATTTTTTAGTTGCTAAATAGGTTTTTAGGGAACGTTTCCGCTCTAAGTAATCCATACAGTAGGTATATGTATCAGTTGTGATCTACTTTTGGACTCTATTCCTATTTGCATCTCTATGCTTATCTACGAAGTTGGTGAATAATGTCGCTTCTCATCTTTTTCTCATTGCGTAGATACAGCTAATATCCTGTCGGCGCATACGAAGATGGAGATTTCAACGAGCGCTTAATTTTGGGAACGACTTTTTCTCTCGGTGACTCCTTCGATACTTGCTTCAGTGACTTCTATTGACTCAAAACATTGCGATTGGCAACTTTTTGTGAATCGCCTTATGTTCTATCATTACGAAGTCAGCATTTTTTCTTCTCTCACTTGTTGTTGGGATTCTATACGTTTCTGAAAGGTTTCCTTAAATTAAAATAACTTATGTCGAGCCTGGATCAGTTGATAATTATCTATGGACATTTCTTATACACCTTTATTTTTTGCTAAGTTACCTGTCCCCTGTTCCCCTAATTTTTAATCTATTACACATGTCATTAAAGTCTGCTGAGAGTATAATGAGGAACTTGCATGGGTCGTAGATTGCTCTAAAAACTATTTTGAATAAGTCAAATGGATACATTAGCTCGCAAAAATACCTTCAGTTTCTCCATTCAACATCAAAAGAAATAAAAAAAATTGCATTTAAAATCGAGAAAAATTTCTCTGAGCCGACCACTGCGCGAAGACACCCGAGCGTTGCCGAGGCCAGGCGTGACGTCATAGGTGCCTAAACAACCGTAGGGAGTAGGGAAATACGCTGAGCGCATGGTGTAAAATTTGCTTTGAGGGAGTATTTAGCCGCTCATCGTCACTTTATTTTGCTCTGTTATTCTTGGGAAAGTTTTCCTATTGCTATTGTGCCTAGATTATTACTTGGGATATTAATAATGCGGCATCGGGATGATGAAGTACAAGCGTTTCACTTCGTGTGTTTTGGTTATCAGAAAAATGGATGATAACGTTGCCACTCGTTCGAATAGTACACCTGAAATTCATCTACGTCTACATAATACCCCGCAAGCCGCCTAAAAGGCGTGTGGCATGGGGTGTTAGGACACCAGCCTTTTTTTAGGACACCAAAAATTGATGCCACGACCCTCATGGAATTTGTTAAGACAAATTATTGCTATACGTCGGCGGCAAATCGAGTTGTAAAAGAAACTTGTAATACTGGAGGATAACGATCGTAAGCTGTGCTGTTGACATTAGAGTAAGCTGTGCTGTTGAATTTGGCAACGCCGGATTAACGGAGAAGGTAGTCCTATCCGTCCTACGGTACGAATCCACAGCAAAACAGTCTGCACACAATCCACATGTGAGATCGCGAATCGGTTCCGCTGCCAACACACACACAAGCTACAACCTATTTCAATAATATAGGTAAATCCATAAACAATATACTAGCATATACCATAATAATATAGTGGGAAATAGGCAAATACTCTTATCAAAAACTGGATGTCACTATCACATTCTTATATTCATCACGTACAACTTACAATAACAGAACTCGTTATGATGAATACAACTATTTATTCACTGATTTAAACCCTTAAATTAGCCCAAACAAGTGACATTTCTCACTACTATTCGTTGAAATAATGGAATAACAAACTTCACACACAGTTTTTATTTCAATAGCGTGATCGTGAAATGTCATATCTACGGTGAACAACGGAGATTAGCACGCCACTGACAATTTTTACACTACTGTTAGACATTTATCGATAGCGTAGTAGCACTTTTTACAATTCAATCACGATGGAACACTGATAACTCATGGCCGATATTTTTCAACCTTGTCAAACTTTGTGCATTACAACCACTGGCACTGTGATTATTAGCAGTAGCTTAACGGGAGATGTCACGTTGAAAATAACACTATTTTGGCACAAAAATGTTCCTAGATGTCTCCAATCAGCGAGCAAAAGTTGAATTGACTGGAATTCACCCCATAATACAAGCACAGACAGTCCTAAACGACGAATTCTCCGGTACCTACGAATAAACGGATGAAGTTATTGTATATAAAAGCTAAGCGGACATTAGTAAACATCAAAATCGTTCTAATTACATACTTAAATGAATGATATGCCGTCGATAACATCAACTTTCAATTAACGTATCCCCTTTCCAATGGCCGTGGCTCAGACTCCTACAACGATGTTATTTAGGTATTATCAAATTTTTGGTTTAACTGCTCCAGTTTTATATTTTATGCCCTTACTCAGATATTAATATTATAAATAAAGCAAAATACGAGGGCTTCCAAGCCTCTATCGTCGGATATTTATCTTTAAATATAAAATAATCAACACGTCTAACAAACGAAGCTCTCACAACTGCTGGCAACTATTACAAACAATCACAACAATAGCTTCGCGTGATGTTTAGGCACCTTTGACGTCATCGAGGCTTCGTCGGCAGTGGCTTGGGGGGTGAGGGAGTTTTTCCCGCGCTTTAAAATTCGTTATATTTATCATTAAATATCTCGCGAAGGAAAACTCAGATTTACATGCGGTTTTCTTTGTTGTATTCAGAAAATAATTTTCTGCCCGCCTATGAAATAAAAAAAATTCATGCAAGTTCCCCATTGCCATCACCTTGCCTCATCCAAAATATACATTTCCTTATTTGTGATTCTGCGATTAATTTTGCGCAAAGTTCTTTTTCGTTCCAAAGAGATTAAATGTTTCATATTACCAAAAGTTGTACATTTCAGTTCTTACGAGGAAATCTGGTGTGTTGAGTAGTTTTGGTTTCAACCTATTCACAAGAATGGCGGATTTGATTTTACGGTTTTACCTTTGGCTGTGCGGTCTGTTTTTTTATTCAGGATTCCCGCACGCATAGGCATGTTTCTTACCTTGCGTTGCGATCCCCGTTATTTTTTAAAATATTAAAGTATGTGCCTTCACATTTGTCATTCACAGTTTTGTCATTTTTAGGCAGTTGTTCTCAATTACTCACGAAAATGATACGTACCATCGCTACCACAAGCTAAAGACTTCCAGTATCATAATCATTCAGTAGCATTATTGAGAAGATATCGTGTGAGGACCGTTTTTTATCGTACGATTCAACTCCCTTATTCTTCACTTTTTGATTTCAAATGTCATCAAATGCTGTTTGATTTTGTAGTCTTTGGAATGAACACTCTTCTATAAGATTTCATAAATGAATCTTCAATGCTCATTTTCAAGGAATCTGTCAAATATTCCCAAATATCATATATCTTATTTCATATTCATTGGAAGACTTTTCCCATAAATCTGAGTGATCTCCATTTCTAGCAGTGATACTTGGTGGTTATATTTGCCATTTCAAGGGTGAATGATTTAAGATTAAGTTCTTTTCTTGAATTTTTTTACTTTTTCATTCATCCAAAGTGTTCCTTTTTCTCTGCTTGCGAGTCAAGCTATTATTTATTTATTCTGATTCATAACGATTGAGTGACTAATTTTTCTGCTTGATCTTTAGCTTCTGTTGGTTTGCACAGATGGCTACGATGAACAAGGCGTTGGCAACTGATGGCTCTCGTTAAATGATAACGAAAAGGCAGCCTTCGATAGTTAGCTACGGAATATTTCGTTTTTCTAATGCACATAATTGTTATCGACAGATGAATTGCATGATGAAAGAGAATTAGACAAATGGAAAGAGAATATTTTTAGTAGATTGAAAATAGAAGTCTTCGATTGATAGTGTAGTAGCTGTTGGTAAGACCTTTATAGGTCTATTTGAGTCTACATTGTTTTGTTTTTGCTATGAATATGGCCTTAAGCTCTTCTCTCCACTTTCCCAGAGGATATGTCGATTTCTCCAATGAGCCATAATTTTTTAGTCGGAAAAACGGCTTTCTGTATAATATGATACTTTATAACTATGTCTGACGACGCGACGCGGTATACGCGGTTATCAAATGCCTTGACAAGTTGAGTAAAGTATGCCAAATCTCTTTTATTGATCATTTGAACCGAATAGCGCGTTGAAGAATGGGGATTGATTCCTGAATTTCCGGTTCTTGTTCCTTTGTTTTGTCAAGAACAACCAACTTTCTCAACGACCTTAAGACATTTCTGGCGAGTGTACAGCTAGATCCCCACTTGTATTACCAGTCGAAAAAATTCCTTTTCTATTTGTGTGGTAAATATTTCTTGAAAAAAAAACCGCTCTTATATTCAAATTTTTGTTTTGACAGCTCATTCATCATCATACTTTCTTCATCAATCATGGCACAGTGGAGAAAATATGTTTTTCTTAACACGAGGCATTTTGCCGTGGAAAAGGACTTTATTTTCTTAAGCATTTAATGCTTTTTTCTGCTAATATCATGTATCATCCAGCTGTATTGTTGTCGTTTCCGACTTTATCCTAACTCGCTAGTTCTTAGTTGTTGTTTGTACCTCCTCATGTACTCATTTCTTTGAATTGAAGTTTATGTTATTGATGTAAATATTTAGAAAATAGTAGGATATAAATATCTTTTTCAGAGAGATCCGTAAGATATTGTACCTAAATGTAACCACTTCAGTAATATATGTATAATTGATTCTGTATCACAGTGTTCCATGAATTAAATTCTGTTTTAAATTAGTATTCATATTATATATGTATATGGTTTTTAGTAATTAGCATCTTTTTTATGATGTAATGGCATAAATATCTTGCCAACATTGTTGCGTAATATATGTTCTAATATTGAGGAGTTTTCAATGCAACACCTTAATCCTTTAATCAAATGAGCATCCTAGGATAATGGGTGGTTTTTAATCATCTAATATTCTTCTTAGTCACTGAAACATAAACCAATCGTCATATTACTGAATACCGAACGGCTGCTGAGATGAATACAGAACGTATTCATCTCAGCAGCCGTCAACTAGGAGCTTCATGGTTGAACTATTTGTGTGGCAGACCATCGTTTCCATAACCTAGCAGCTGCAATACATATCGAATATTAACTTCTCTATTCCCCCTCCCCACAGCTCAGTCGAAGCTTAAAGTCATTGGATGTTAGTTATGAGCTTCCGTCCCGTCTCTTGTATCTTGCTTAAATCTCTAAGCTTTTATAATTAATTCCCTTGAGTTGAGTGTGCATTTTTCCTCTGCCTCCTCAAGAGACTACAGTTGAAATATATTTTTCCAGTTTCACCGTTTACACTGTTGCACCGGAAAAAATTAACACGTGTGTGATTTTACCGTAAAGTATCGTACACTTTATTTTATCCATCCCATCTTGTGATTGAAATTCATTTCGATGTTGGCTTTTTCGGAGTCCAATTAAGGTGGTCATAAGTATCTTGTATGACGTTGGGCACGATATGGTGGAAGTTCTTAATATTAGTAAAATTAGACATTGCAATATCTAATTTTACTAATGTGGTCATAAGTGCTGGAACACTTGAAGCATTGACGGGAACTCTACTAGAAGCTTCTCACTACGAATATTAAAACATTTCGAGAAATGCTGTAGTAGTTTTGGCTATTGAAATGACGTAAACCATATTCAATCCGATCCTTGCTTTGAATTTATCTGAATATTTTAGATAGGTGGAATTAGCTTTTTGACCTGTAAGTTTTTAGGTTTTCTCCTTTCAAATGAAGGTTTTCGTTTGGTTTCTCACTGTAGTAAGTGATCATTTATGTTTGGAATGAAATCGAAGCCACAGATCAGAAACATTAAGTTTGGAAATCGATGAGGGAAGCAAATGGTCTTCCGCTTTAACCCTGGTTTTAGAACCGGATGAGGATTATTTAAGTGCGAAACGATGAGTTCCAGATTCAAGCTGTGATCTATTTTCCCCACTCAATCATTGGGCAAAAGTAAAGGCGTCGCTCTCTTCACTCTACTCTAATCGGCTTTAAATTCTTTACATCCTATCCCATTTGAGGATGAGTTTTACTTAGTTTTTTCACATGTCAGGGTGCATATTAATTAAGAAGACATGTATGTCGTGGAATTTTTGTGCTGCGATTGAAAAGGTTAACTTCTGGATCGTAATTATTTCGGAGATAAGGAATAAAAACATTTATATGAACCCAGCGCACAGGATTTTTTTACGTATACTTCATTACATTCATGCCTCTCTTCATTACCTACATTCACGTTTGTCAAGTTTATTTAAATTTCACTTTTTAGTTCGAGAAATTGTAGCAAAACGGTCCACTCTTTTCCTTTCAAATAATTCTATTATTCTCTAAAAAAGTGTTTCATAACCTAGAGCTTATCGATACGGGGATGTTAGGAAGATGAAGCTAATCGTGCAGGTAACTTGTGATTTTTTGTTTGATAAATATTTTTTATCTGTAGCCTTCCCCTTGTCGGATTACTATCTATACTCTATTCAAACATTTGTACTTGACCTCGTAGTCAAGGCTATTTTTTTTATTTGTCGCTGGAAGCAGACGAACCTTCAAGGTGGAAATGCAGTCAATATTATCATAGTGTCACAAAATTACGTTCCCATATTATCCATGAAATGTATTTACCAATATTTTTTAATAGCTCTGTGTCAATAAGTACCAACTTTTTCTATTTATTGAGGCACATAAAATATCGCATTCATCTAAATAATTCGAAAAATAATGTTCTATGAGTTAATAATGAAAGTTCAACTCGCGCCGTGGGCACGGGAGTACAGTGTATTTCTCTTTCGGAGACGTTCGATCTAATTCCTTTGTTCTCGGAGTGGAGCGCTATGTTCCTTGTGAGAATAATAGCGTTAATTACCTTGCATCTGTTATTGTGCACGGTAGATCGCGTTGATGGAGCCTCAGCCTCTGTCACCGACCTAATTCCTCGCTAGTACAACTCCTCTCCTTCCTCGACCTATTTGCCCCGTGATATTCCCTCTTGCTCTCCCATGCCTCTGTTCCCATGGAGATCCCCTCTTAATTAAATCTTCCCCCCACCGTCCTATCTTTAGCCCCGTTCACTATAACTTAACCGGGTAGTGTTTGAAGTAGTAGTATTTTGGTTTTAAGGTGCGTTGGAGTGGGCTATTTTGCACCGCTTACTGGTCGGACTATTGAAAAAGAAAAAGAAAATAGCAATGCTTGTAAAACCAGACTATTTACTTAAAGGTATCTTTTAGTTATTTCCTAATATCGTATCTAATATCTCATTCTCAGTGGAGGGGTTTTCCCATAATTCTGAGTGATCTCTCTTTTTAACAGTGATACTTGACTGTTGTGTTTGCCATTTCAACGGCGAATCGTTTCAGTTAAAGTTTTTTATTTGCGGTTTTTTTAATTTTTCCTTCTATACAAAGTGTTCTTTTTGCTCTACTTGCCAGAAAAATTATTATTTTTTGAAACTGATTGAGAATGATTTCTCTAATCATTTTCCTTTTTCATATTTAGCTTCTTTAAACCAGACTAGTCTTAAAATAATGTAACAATATATTAATAATATCAATCATACTTTATCAAAGAGGCCAGTTGATCCTAAAAATCTGACGATTCGTGTGAAATGTTCGGAGTTGTGACTCACCCTTGCGAGCCAATATCTTTCTCAAGTCCGTTAGGATATGTCGCGCTGTTAGTGGACAATCGCATTCTACGTATTGGGGCTGAATTTTCTCTTCCGTGAAGAGTTATGAGTGAGTTAGGACGCAGTAACCTATCCTCAAACGTGCTAAAACGATTTCTTCATAGCGGACATTCCTCACGGAGGTCTGCCTCGCAGATGTTACTGGCTTAATTTCAAGAAGTTTGTTGTTTCGGATCGTAGGCCGTATTGGGTATTCCAGTTTCGTCGAAAACTTAACCGGGCGTAACATAATATGAACGTGGCGTGTATGTGAAATTTACAATCCATTCACGGCTCAAACCGTGCATCAATTACGTATTTGAATGTAAAGCACTTTCAGTTGTTTATGTGATATTGCTAATTTTCCTCCCTCTGGTTAATTTTTGAGGTATCTGAGTCCATAAATCCATTTGACTGAATCAACATCCTTAGATAATGAACGCCTCAAAATGTCGGCTGAAAATATATCCGAGACTCCTTGGTGAATACATTGAGCTCAAAGCGGAATGATGCACAGCGTGTTGGCGAAAGTTCGCGGTTATTAATGGATTTCGCTCACGAACAGTGATCCAATTCAAAATGGGCGATCCCTTTCACCCCGCCACTTTTTCTTCCCCGAATCATTCGGTTTTGGCCCCCTAGTCACGTGGTTCTTGATGTTTCCGCTTTCATCCCCTGGGCCGTCACGTTTCTCACGTGACGAATGACGCATTTCGATAGGCCAACGCACAATTCGGCTCTTTTTCGTATCCTGCTCCGTTCGCAGAGTTAGTCAGTTAGAACTTCCATTGGTTTTATTGCCATGTTCTCGAAAATAATCTCAGCCATTCTTAATATATCAGTTTTGTTGCCTATTGCGTGGAATCTTCTTAAAGACCATTCAATCTCGCTGAGGATATTCCATCGTAGAATAGTCGGACTAAGTATTTTGCGTTTTACGGTTTAATTTTGGCGATCTGGTCTCCTGATTTCTTCAATTGCTTTATGAATATAGATTGACAGCTATAAGTAAACCATGAACTAGCAAACTAAGAAAAATGGCAATTAACATCCTAACTATGGCATTAATTTTATAGTCATACTTTATTTTCTATTTTATTTAAGATTTCTCTCTTTCTCTCGAAATATACTTCCGTATGGAGATCTAAATGTAAGTAAATCCCAGGAAATTTCAAACGTGTATTTGTTTGCTTCGGAATATTGTGTGCTAGCCATTGATCGGTTTTACGGTCACTCCGAGACTGGATTTCCTATCGTAATGTCTGCCGATTACAGTTTGTAGTCCAAATATTACAATGAATGCGACATGCGATCTCTTAGACATATCTATACTCTAATTTCCACATTTTTCGAGTTCAATTTTTTCAAAAATTCAGATTATGGTATATATATTAGGTATATATTACCATCGTATTCTCGATCGAATGTATGGCTTATGTCATACCGGCCTCGGCTTTTATCCTAGCGCATAATTGGTATTGCCACATCTTTATCAATCATTAATTGAGTGCATTATTTCTTGTTTTGGTCGGGGAAACTTAAATAGTTTGAAGCAGCAAGCGACCAGACTAAGTTTGCTTTCCTCCTCCCAACGTTTACTGCTTACTATTAGGCTTTCATATCTTCTTCGCCTTGAATATGAATAGTGGCGTGCCATCTCGTAAACACGCCTAATCTGAGCGTCGTCGTCGTCGTAATTGCATTACGAAAACGCCGTGTCAAGTACGCGGGAGTCGCCGTGGGTCCTAATCCAATTTATAGGACGCTTCCCCGGTGGGTCGCAAGGAGGGATTAATGTGAAAGGACAACTACCACTCCTCCCCGTAATATTTCGCTCGCGGCCCCCGACCGCCGAAATAACTCAGTCCTGTCGCAGCGACGCGGCGTCCGCGTCATCACCCACGTCACCGCGTGCGTTGACGAGGGGTAGCGGTCGTTAAGATTAAGAATGTATCACGTGCGTCTCATTTGCCGCTTCAAAGATCGCGACACCTCCACCATCTGCCCGCCTATTTCTCTTGAAACTATGATGATGTGGGCGAAATTTCGCAGGGGTTATGAGTGTTATAATTACAACAATAATAATATTTACATTTATATTCGGACAGTAGTCCTTTTTACAAATACAGACTCAAAATAGATTTATACCGGCATTTGGAATGTGAAAAATCTAATTCATAATTAAATATGGCACTAATTAGCAGTGGCGCCGACTCCATGGGGCTTGAGGGGGCCCGAGCCCCCCCAATTATTCGTTATGGTTGTGAGGAAAAAAGTGTCAGGCTTGTCGATTTTCCCCGGAGTGTCCAGATATCGAGATTAGAGTTATCAGGGTTCTAACTTTGATCATATACTCTTATAAAATGCATAAAAGACTTACAATTCACTACTTATAAAATTTCCCGGGAAAAGATCCCCGGTTTGGGCCCCCCCTATATTTTTTGTAAGTCGGCGTGCCTGCTAATTAGGTCAACATTGCATATCATCATTATTAGCCAACAATTCTAAGATTGCTTTGAAGCAGCTCTCCATTCCTTTCTCCTTTCCACTAGCCTTTTCAAAGCGGTGTATTTCTTACCTTATCATAAGTAACAAGGGAAAGAATGAAAAATGCCTACATCAGGACAACGATTATGGTGATCCCTGGAATAGTTAAAAATTAACATATGAGATATGGAATATCTTTTGACTCCTGTTTGCCAAGGAGTGTGAAAAAATGATGGGTGGAAAAAATGGATGTAACTCTTTCGTAGCCGTCCTTTGTGCTTATCGTCCACCTGTGCTTCTACGATTGTTTCCATCAGTCCATCATGCCTCATAATGTGGCCTGCTTAAGTTTTTCCCTTTTATCCTCAAGATTTTAAAAGACTTCTGTTTTCAGCACTTACTAACCGCTTTTTCGGTCGATAAATTTTATCTTCTTCATCTTTCGGTGGCACCACATTTCGAATGCTTCCACTATTGACTTCTCTGCAGCTGTCAGTGTCCAAGCCAGGGAGAATCATGTTCCATGTGTTACATCTAATGGATTGTTTCCTCACTTCTATGTTTGTATTCTCAGCTGTGAGAATATTCTTCTCTTTGTTGTAGAAAGCCCACCTCGCCTCCGCTATTCTACTACTACAGACTATTTATTTCTTGCTTCATCAATCGTCATACCACTCGGAAATTTCGCTCAGCCCCTCTCTAAATTCAAGCTTGCACCCTTGAAAAATGTATGTTTTGGATGGGCGTGGTTTTTTCAAAGGGTTTGCAGGCTCTCGCGTATATTACTTGATGGGAGGTGTTGGGAGGAGGATAGTGGTGGTGAGTAGTTTATGATCCCACCCTTCTCGTCTCTTCTTGAATATTTTAGTCGTGGTGGTGAGATAGCGAGAGGGATTGGAGTCGTTAAATTTTGGGATAGGTTGTGAATTTGACGGTGTGGCTGTATTTTCTTCTTTTCCTCTCACGTTCGCCCCTCTTGAAGGACGCTTTCACCGTACGTGTCGACCGTTCTAATATTTATTTTTTTGGTGTACTGGCCCTGATGTCAGTAATGTCGACACTGCTACTGTAATTTTATCTCATTTTATCAGTTTAAAAAATATATAAATATGATCAATTACTAATAAAATCGATCACTCTGAGGGAAAAATGAAATTCTGAAAAATAAGTTGGCTAAATTCTGGAGATATACTTTAAGTCATTTTTACCAGGGAGCAGGGTACTTAATAAATAGAGGAACATTTTTCTCTACAAATATTTTTCTTGCGGTAAAGAAAGATTGGACTCGTACTTTAACAGTAGTCATCTTTACTATGCACTAATTTTTTGGCAAACAAAGTTTTTGGTATTTTTCTCTTATTTATATTTAGAAAAACGTAAATTTGGGGTTAAATAGATCACTTTAAATGGATCTCTGAAAATTTTCCGGCAAAATGAAGTTTTATCGTTCTAAATCGATATTGTTGTTTTAGTTACTGCCTTTTTGATATTTATAGAATACTATCGCTTAAATATATTTTTGTAGTAGTATCAGAGAAATCAATTATTCGCGTTTAAGTATAAACTTAAGGTTACCCAAAGATTGACTACTGGGAAGTATTGCCTAAAACGATGGTGCCCTATGTCTTGAGTAAACTTACAACAAATATTAAAGAAGCGCTGTGAAACTACTTATTTTTTCTTACATTTATCTTATCTGTAAAACAACTCGGGTATTCTGAGGCTTAATTGCGTGTCATGCTTTATTTAAGTTGTGTATTACTTTTTAAGCAGTATGATGGATGGTATGAATCTTCAATATACTTGGAATTTCGTAGGCTTTCCCTCCATTCAGTTAGCTTCTAATCTAATCTAGCCGTCTCCTTTTTCTTTCCTTTTCCCATGGAGCACTTGTTAGAGTACACTTCCTGATCTCTTCCTCTTTTATCCCACGCTTGCTTACTCCGCGTCCCCCATTTCTAAGCCGCGCCCATCTTTCCTCTCCCACATCAAGACCCTGCGAAGGTGTATACCGGAGGAAGGAAAGCTTGGCCGCTCACAAGATTGATGGGATCCGTTCCCGAAAAAAAACGGAGTCAATGCCGCTGCCTCTTATTTTTCTCTTCCTCGCGAAAAAATTCAACGGTCATTTATTTTTTTTCGCTTTCTTTTCGAAGGGAACTTTGCCATCGTTTGCGTCATTTTGACTTTACGACGTTCGCTTAGGCTTGGTCTTTCTTTTTCACTACCGCTGCGAGCCATTTTACTTCCTCACTTGTTAGGCTTACGAACTTTTCCTTCATTATTTTTAACATTACACGAGGGAGGAGTGGGGGAGGGCGGAAGCTCCTTAAAGTTCCTTCGTCATTGCTAAACATAGCAGCTCTCTCAACTCCGTCCAATGTTTCGATCCTCTTCGGCCCTCTTGCCGTATTTCATTTTCGTTTAACCTTAATAATTTAATATTCTTAAAAATCCATATTATAAAATAAAATGTCGAAAGGGGTGGATACTCCAGAGAAACAGTTCTCATGGTAACTGCTAAGTGCATCCAAAAAATATTTTTGTTGCCGAACCTCAGCAGCTAAGGAGATACGACCCTATGTTTATGGGCAATAAATGCTAAAATTCTCTCCCCTATCACCTCGTGAAGCATTGCAGATTCCTCCTGAAGGTTGTTTTTTTAGGTTTTCTAAATGCTTTATGTAAGCGTACGGTACCTACATGTGCATTGTATAATCAGCGCTAACTTCGCGAAAAAATCCTCCCATAGAAGCTAAACATTGAAGTATTTAAGTAAACGAAAGGTCGTAGCAGTAGTGCTACGACCTTTCATTTACTTAAATATGTCTAACTTCCACCAATTGAAGCCTGAATCTGTTGAACTTAAACATTGAAGTATCTGGTTCGAAAATTATTCGTATTCGAGAGATGTATGCGGATCACTGCAGTAAAAGCAGTCCTTCTTCAGGAAATTATTGAGACCCTTACATGCTTAGCCATACACCATTTATCGTGGGCACCAGAAAAAACAGGCTCATTCATGCTGGAAAATTTTCTTTCTTGTGAATTTGGAAATTTTTATAGTAATTTTTTCAATCAAACGAATTTCAGCCGACTTTAAATCTTAGCCAATGGCTTGATCCCATCTCCCGTCAAGCGTAGCACTCAGCCCCTTTACAGAGCCGATCAGTCAACCTATCCCAGTATTTGCACTACCCCAAGAATTCCGGCTCTGAGTTATCTCTTCCATATGCGACCCATTGCTTCCGTTGCTGGCTTTATTTTCGGCTCATTTGTTTTACTCTGGCTAGCTTCTCGATCCTATCACCTCCCTCAATGCGAATTGATCGATGATTCTGTCGAAAGGGTCTCGAAAATCTCGTTATTGTCGACCTCTTTGTACTTCTTCGTCCTCATTTTTCTGCCTTGTTTGGCGTTCGTACATTTTTTTCGTTTCGGAAAGACTTTTGAGTCGTGTGCTCTGGTTGTCATCGTCTTTGGTCACTTGTGTCGAAGGAAATGTGGGCATGCCATCGGTTCAATGTCTTAACTTGTCAGAAATAAGTCCATTCGCCGCAAGACGTCAGTTTTCGCAATTTTTTCCATGCAATGACGATATTATGACTGAGATCATCGCTCCGATGTGACACCCGGAGTATAATAACTTCAATGATACGCCTCATTTTCCTGACTTGCAATGTGTATGGTATTCTGATAAAATGATGCTTTTTTCGTATTGTTTCACCATTTGTGGTGAAATCACGTTTTATTTTTATCAGTTTTCTTTTTACCCTTCAAGCAGTTCGTGCTGGAGAAATGTGGTCGTGTCATCCATAGACGCATTCTGACATTCTGGATTTGCATTTCATCTTCTGCCACTGTACGTTACAAGTCTCAAGATAATGAATTCCTGTGGCAGATCAAGAGGGTGTTAGGTACGATGGATCCCCCGGCTTGATTCCCTGCAGTTACTGGGAGAGCAGAAAAATGGCAAGGGTCAAATGGCTTCTGAGTCCCTTTACTGCACCAGTTCGATATACTACACCTATGTATTCCACGTACGCTTTTCGAAAGAGTTTTTTTTTCCTGAAACCTCGTTTCGTTGATAGGTAATTCCTACCCATCCCCGGTCAGGGGCCCTGTCAGTATTAGTGAATTGCCTCTGCTCAATACTGAATCGTAGCCCACCGTTTTCTGGGAGCACACCCTTAGAAATTTTTATCCCCTTTTCGTGCCTTCCATTTTTTCCAGAGAACGTTCGCCCAACTCGTAGAAGGCTGTGACATAGAAGTATCTTCTGCTACAGTTGCTTTGCTGTTTGATATAGGTCTCAATGCACCATCACTCCGCGGCGTGCATAAGGAAGAGATAAATCCGTGGAAATTATTAAGCCAATCCTCGTCACCTTTTATTATTTAGTTTTTGCCACAAAATAATTGTTTTGCTATCACGTGGATGGGTATGCGAAGTACTTGAGAGAAATTCTAGTTTTTAAAGATGTAAAATTTCGTTGTAACTATAAAAAGCTCGTATTGACGACACATTTTGAACTTATTATATCATGTTTCGCTGCGATTAATATTTCGTAACTTGGATTCTGCTATATCTGAACGCTCCCTTTTCATTCGTTACGATGAAAAGTAAAACTTCTCGGTAGCATTACTCCGTTAAACAGCTCATTGGTTCCCTGGTAATTTCGGAAATACAAGTCATCGACTCATGTCCGCCATTTGAAGTACGTTACACTTTCTTCTCCTTTCTCCCTGCCCTGTCTATCACTTTTGATTACGGTTGTGCCTGGTAAGTTCCTTCCTCAAGATAATTAGAGCCTTAACAGGCAGTTTCCTTCACCTTAGGCTCCATTAGAATTCCATTTCCAGATCACGGACGAAGTCATTTCGTCGGGAGATTAGATATCCTTTCGACGGAGACAATTTACATCCTCTGAGTTGCCCCGTTCTGGGAATTGCTCGAGGCTTCTTGAGTACTTCAAAAAACGTTTTTGGGTAGGTTGATGTGCTTAGTGATGTAGATTGTCACCCTTTTATCTCTCTCTAATGGAGTAGGGAAGGTAGTGAATCGACTCTAAAGGTCCCTCTTTAGTAATTGCATTGTGTGTGGTGGTAGAAAAGGTCTCCCTGGATAGTTGGAAGCAATTTTCGAATAGCCAAGTGGAGCGACCGTAAATAATGTAAACCATTTCGGTAGTATATTGTGTGTCATTTAACTGGTAAAGAAAAGCATATGGATTTTCATACATTCTTTTCATAACTACCATCATAAAAGAATTCAGGTTCGTAAGTGTTTTTTTTTTAATTAGCAGTTTTTGATTTTTAAGTGATGGTCATGTTATGTATCCTAACGGTAACGCCTGACTCCTTTGAATTGTGTGATTATTTATTTTTTTACCGAGGAATAGATAATATGATGGTGATGATGATAATGATCGCTCGAGTAAGCAGTGAGGAAGTGCTAAAGTCAGTGAAAGAAAAAGAAGTCTTTTAAAAACCCTATGGAGAAGATGCGACAAATTAGTCAGGCGATATCATAAGACATAATGGCCTAATGAAAACTATCGTGGAAGGATAGGTGGATGGGAAGAAGGGCAAGGGACGGCCCCGAATGAATTTCATAGGACAGGTTATAAAGGATGTGAAAGTGAAGAAAAACTTAAATGATGATAAGGATAGCCGAATGAAGAGTGGAATAGAGAGCTTTTTCAAACCAATGTTACGATGGAAGTCTACTTTTTCTGGAGAGATATCTAGGAACAGCATATTAAATGATACTCAAAGATACCATACTGTCCACTTCATTTTAATTTCTTAAACTCTATTACACGAGTTTCCAATGGCTTGCAATGATTATTATTGAAAGCCAATCGATATGCGTGTAGTAGAGTTTGTGAAATTAAAATTAAGTGGACAGTACGATATCTTTCTATGTGATAGTTGACTTATGGAGATGATCACCTTTTTCTTCATTCGCCACAGTAATATTGAAGCTGCGGTTTCATTGTTGGCTAAGGTTTCTGCGCAGCCATCTTGAGCGCTCTTGTGTTTAGCAAGTCTGGCAGCGCTGATGGTGTGGAGTTGGACGCTGGGGGAGTAGCATTACGGCGGGTGGGTCTATGATTCGAGAAGCCTGTGAGGTGTTTCGCGTGAGTTTTTGCACGCAGAGGGCGTTTTAGTGTGCCCCGCGGCGTGCAAAGTGGAGCGGTGGTGAATTATTTCCGAGTGGCTTATGAGATTCGCATGAGTCGTCTGGTGCGGAGGAATTTTGTTTCCGTGACTTGCTGTAAAGAGAGGGGAAGAGGTATTACGGAGCTGGGCATTATGAGAGACTAAGAGAGTGAAGGGAAGAAATTCCGCGTACGGAAATATTTTTTGTCTCACTTTTCTCTTTCCTTGTCTCGGTGTTTACTTTTCCTCAAGAGTGCGCTCACATCTTCTTTTGCCTCTGTCAGTGGTTTTCTTCATCTCAACTTCACCATTGAAGTTTCCACTCCTTTCTTCGCAACTTTATTTTGCTTTCTCTTAATCTTTGTCCTTGTAAAAATGGTGTACACGTTTTCAAAACAAACATTGGCCAGTCAACTCTGAAACGAAACAACATGTTTGACTGAACGGCAGCATCTTCTGTGGTTTCCAACCGTATTCGTTGTTTATAGTGACAAACGCAGGCGAAGCGTTGTCACTATAAACAACTAACGCGGTTGGAAACCACAGAAGATGCTGCCATTCATTACGCAACACTGTGAAAGCCTTAGCAACAACATGTTTGACTGGTGGTTGACACAATTGCTTTTTGACCTCTTGACTGTATCCCTAGTAAGTATTGCTGTTGAAAGAGGAAGCCGGGTTGTTCATAATAAAAGTTTTACTGTGTAACTTTCAATGTGATCGCATTTTTTTTTTTATTCCTTTGGAATAGTCCCGACCAAGTTTTATACTTATTCTTTCTATTTATTCGTTTGGCTATGAATCTATCATCTTTAATTAAAGTTAGTGGTATTCCAACAGAATTTTGGTTTTAAATGGATGGGCTTTCATTAAGTTTCCAATTTATTGCTCGTAGCCGCAATATTTAATAATTTTTGCAGTTATGTCTTGCGGACAAGAATTGTGTTTCGCGTAAATTTACGGACCATTGTATTCGATTGTTCTTTCTTTTGAAAAGCCATTTTAATCCGTAATTCTTGACTGGACCTAGTAATTTGTGATTTTTCATTCGTTTCTTCCATTAGCACACGAATCTTCCTCCACCTTTGTTTATTTTTTGTTTGATGCTTAATCGTCATAATCAGACAAATACACCCTTATCCCTAATTGCTCTTAATCCAGTATGGTGACGGCTGTACTGGATGAAAATATGACTCATATTAATAATTCAGCCCGTAAATGATTCACCCCATTCATAGCGTCTGATCAATTGTAAATGTTTCATGAATCACTCTCTTAGGGAGGCTTATAGTCAGTAGAGATAGCGTTGATTCACTGTGTAGTTATTTTTCTGAAGATGTGGTCAAGATATTCCCTGATGGTAGTCATATCATTGTTATGCATATCACTATCGTATCTTCTTCTAGTTCACTCGCTGTCCGATAATCATCACGGATGACTGATTCTCAAATGAGCGTTATATACACTACGGATGACTGAAATTTTTATCTCTGACTCATACATGCCAACCCTTAAGCAAAAAAGTATGACAATAATAATATTTCTTCGAATGAATGAGTTTTTTCAAATATTTCATAATTTTTCTCTCAAATTCTTCTTTTATTATTTTCGTATTAAAGTGTTGTTGAAGGTTTAAAACTCAGAATTTGCTCATTTTTCCTCTAATTTCTTAGATTGAATAATCCTCGAAAGTTTCGTGAGGAAGCAGTTTTTTGCTCTATTAATTTGAGGATATCCCTTGAGAAAGCGACCAGCATCGGTCGGGAAACGTTGGGGCCGCCCAAGAATTGACGCGGCGACATAGCCCAAAAGTTTTTATTCATAATTGAGGATACATTTTTTCGCCGAATTGACTCTTATGTGATGAGAAGATGTTTTCAAATGATTCCGCCATTTCTTGAGTCAACCGCTCATAATTTGGAGTTATAATTTCATTGCTGTATGAAATTGAAAAATAGATTATTTTTTAACCCTGTTTTATCCAGTATTCACTGGTGCATGTAAATTGGTTATCCGGGAAAAAATTATTTTGTTATTTTACATAGTAACCGTGCTGAGCATTGCGTTGTTTATTTTTTGTAGTCTCTTGTCATCAACTAGATTTCGATGAATCATCCACCGAGATTGGGATGACTAACTTGCTGCTGAGATAATTCCGGTAGCCGTAGCACTGTTATCCACTTGTCGTATCTTTTCTTTCAGCTCTATTTGCTTGAATGCCATAAATTCTCGAAGACATCCAGTCCTTGGAGTGAAATTAGCCATGAAAAACCTCTTATCAGCTAATTCGTTTGTCATCCGTGCCTCAGGAGTGATGAATGGTTTCGAGCGTTCTCATTATTTTGACGCATGAATAACATTCACGTTTATTTATGAATTATGTTCCCTTGTATCCCTTTTGGTTAAAGAACCGGCGAATCGTCTGCGGTATGGCTTATGGGTTTGTTGAAAGTTTTAATAAATAGCGTATAAAAATTATGCCTTATCGAAAAATTGCAATTATTCCGTCGCAAATTAAGACACGAATCTTGTGGTGAAATTTCGTGCTGTATGAAATGATATACAGATGAATATTTCAAGAAATTATGTTGGGATTAAGGTCCACAAATTCCTTGAGAATTTTCGGCTCAATATCTCTCTCACTATATTGTTTATGTCGGACTTAGATACGTAGTGATATTTTAAGATGATATTCTCTGTGTCGCGTAATGTGCACTCCTGTATAAAAGGACATAAATCTTGCATCGAAATTTTAACCGAGGATAGCTGATGCCAGTAGAAACCAAAATTACTTTTGATTTTTAGGTCGAAAACGCTCTAAAAAAACGTTCTTAAAATCTAAAACTAAGATCCAAGCGCTCCGATTGGCAGCGAGTTTGTCCTGTTGCCGGATGCCTTGTATACATCGGTACCTTCGGTAGGCAAAGCATTCTTAGTCATTAGTTGTACAGAGCATCCGGCAACAGAGCAAACTCGTGTCCAATCGAAGCGCTTGCCTCAAAGTTTCTGTAGTTTAAAAGTTTTCGACCAAAAAATCATTATGCAGTAATTTTGGTACATACTGGCATCTGCTATCGTGAAACAGTTTTTCTCAGCTCTGTATAAATACAAATTATTGGAAAATTATGTTGGGATTTAGGTCCAGAAATTCCTTAAATATCTTCGGCTAAGTATCTTTCTCATTATATTTTTTCTGTCAGACCTCAAAACCTCGTGAGGTTTTGAGACTATATCCTTTGTGTCGCGTAATGCGTAATCTTGTATATATTTACTCGTTGGGGTTGAAAATTCGATTTTGTTTGTCGGCGCGAGCGTGTTATCTCACGTGACCCCGTTCCCATGGATACCGTGAGGAAGTGCTCCCAAGACGCGATATCCGCGCCTTGACATTTCCATTCCGCCCGCGCCGATTGAATCATGGAAGGGGTGGTGCACGTCGCGGTGAATCTGAGCGGAGCGTCGCTGAAATGCCATGCTTGTCTTTTGTGTGTCGCATTTCCGGTCCGTTGGAGCTTCTTCCTTGGCTGCCGTGCATGGCGCCTGTGTCGGTTCATTCAAGCGCGCCGAGTTTCGGATCGCCTGGAACGGTCGAGTGCGGCCTCCCGGTTAAATTCCTCGTGCGAGGACGTCTCCCTTGTGCACTCACACAGTCTGGCCTTCCCTCCTTTCCTCCCCTAGTAATCTCTCTTCCTCCCCCCATACATTCCCGCGAACCCACCGACGCGTCGCGACGTTGGGGTAAACGAAGTCTGCCTTTATTGGCCTTTGTTGAGGCCACTCCATAGAAAACAAAAAGCGATGAAAATGATGAAATTATCCCTAGGGAACACTTTACGTTAGTTTCTGGTACCCACACATTAAAAGGCGCCGTTTATAAAAAAAAAATTAGCGCGGAAACCATTGAAGTTATCTATCTACTTATCTATTTGAGCTTGGTCGCTTGCATAAAAAAAGTAAATAAAAATAACTAGGCTCCACAATTATAACAATTGAATACTGGACACCACTTATTTGACCAACAATGGGGTTTTCAATGTTGCTTAGCATAAATCAATAAAAGTGTGGAGGATTGCAATAAAAATAAATGCTACATCTATTTATGTCACATTTTATTATTTATTAATATTTTATTCCTTTGTAATAATCTACAAAATAGCTTCCCTTTGAGAACAAGTATTATTATTTTTTTAAATGGTTACTATTCGACCATTCGGTCGGGTGGTAACATCGATTGGTTTTTTCCAAGTTAATACATGTCTTTGCAATGGAAAAAAAACTTACATGGAGGGAGAAACACATAAAGACGTAATCAAATATATAAAATTTACCCTAAACGTTCAAACATTAAAAAGACCACCATAATTCAACTTTACCAACCTCATGATGGTATTTTGGCTACGGAGGATATGATCTAAATCGCCTAACCATTGTAGGATAACTCGTCTGACAATCCCCTTTCCCCTGGTATTTATTTTGCTACCCTGCTGCTTTAACTTTGTGGTGACTGTCTCGCCTGAATAAAGGCCCACGATTATGAACTGATGGTTTTACTGCAGTTCTCCTTGAACGCCTCTTAATATTCCGGAATGCATCAAAATTTTATTACTATACGTAGGGTTATGATTAAATTATCACTCTACGAATAATAGGTCATTATACTACGTCTGAAGGTGCTCCTTCCATTACGGCGACCCAATACTGAGAGCCCCGATTATTAGATCATACTAATCTTAACGTAGTTTTCCTTTCCTTTGTTCCCTCAATCCCAAAATAAACCGTTCCTCTCCACCCATTCCCACCTCACCGTGAGCGAATGTCCTCGTCCGTCTGTCTGCATCCTGCCAGACTAATACAGCAATCAAACTTTTCCTTCCCTCAATCATCGGCGGAGGAACTCGGGGACATTAATTAGCTCTACCACTCCGCGTTGGAGGCTTTGTGGCGCCATTATTCTCGCTCGTTGTCACTTGAGCGAGCAGCTAAGGCCACTATCCACGACATCCTTTTGGAAAATTTGCAGAGGTCTGATCAAAAGTTGACCGGGATATGCAGGAGGCTTCGCTCATGATTAACCATTCCACTTAAGTATATTCTAAATCTTGTGAGTGCATTCTTACTTCTCCGCTATCTTGTCGCCTTTTGCGTCCGGTCGGTGTCATGGTTTAAAAGTCCTAATTGGACCTCCGAGGATTGAACTTCCATTCTTTACCATTTCAAACGCGTGGAATATCTCAAATCATTTGCGCATCATGTGTCTTCATTTAGTCTCGGTACTGAAAATTTTTGGTGATTTGCCTGAAATTATATTTAATAGGTACTGAGCGTGGGTCATTTTTATGGCGAAAAGATAATACTGAAGCCAAAGGAAGCTGTACTTTACATAGCGAATCGTTTGCCATGGAATGATTTTTTCCCATTTATTAGACGGAATCTATGGACTTGTTGTCTTGTTACTGCGTTTATTTCCATTCAAATTTAGCCGTTTAGCCTGTTTATTTTTAGTCTCGTTGGTAAAATTGCGTGGATTTCAATTCGTATGCATAGACGTAATCATTTTATCTTTGGGAACCTCTCATGGAAAATTATTTTCACAGCTTACCACTTCTTCACATTGCATTGCGGATTCGGATATCGGGAAAGCCATGCCCACTAGTACTTTCATCACATTAATGAATAGAAACTGTATACGATCAGTAATACAGCAATCAGTGATACAGTAATACACCAAAAGGGATGAAGCGGTTTTGAACTAAGTTTAAACGAAAACAGAAATACTTACAGTTTATGTTTTTTCGAATTTTCCGCCTCAAACAGTATTTTTTACATAATTAATCAATTTCAATTTATGCCCCTAGTCGCTCGACAATGTTCCAAACGATACTCAACTTCTATCCAAAAATTAGTTTATATTTCTCCGTTAATGGTTGTCATTGCTTCATTAATCCTCTTCACTAACAATAAGTTGTTTAGGTCGCAAATGTTTTGCCTATAAACAGCTCTTGATTTGCCCCTCTTAAATTCACAATTAGGCTTAGTACCCACAATTTTGGTCTTTTATCATCACGTGACCTCGAAATCAAGTTAACTAGATTATTTCAGCTTTCGAATACGCCCTTAGTCAGGTGACTTTAAATTATTGCTTACCCACAGAGGCTTATTCGAGTTTTTATCTCCATAGTTACGCTGAGTGAAGTTATTGTAAGGATGGCTTAGCTCTTCGAGCGTCGCTTCAACCGGGAACTCTTTATTAGTGGTCCTCGCTCATTGATGGAGCCCAAGGGAGGAGAGCTTACTCGTGACGTCAATCCTTTTGACATGGGCTAGTCCTCCTGCGTGGACGCAGTGGTTTTTTTTCCGAATGTTGACTCTACATTGTCTACACATAGCCCTCGGCCTCGTCTGTTTTCCAACCTTCTCTTCTCTTGTCCCCTGCCTTGTGAATATCCTGCTTTGTGCGTGGTCCCATCACGTGAAAATTTATCCTCGGTTTGCCCCAGCTCTTTATTTTTCAGTCAACCCCCTTAGCGTATCCCCTTTCAAAATCGTATCCTCTTTGGATCACAGGGGCATGGAGTTCCTCAGATATTTTAGATTCCCTGCAGAGTTCCCTCTAGTTTTGGGTATCCGAGTTACCTATGTGATATCTAAAACGGTGGCGCAGTAAGGGAGGTTTTGGGCGTTTAACGCCTTGTCCATGGGAGAGGATCGAGGAAAAAATCGAGGTGCATTGTTAATAAATTTCTTTTATCATTGAGCATTTCAATTATGTATACTTGGATGTAATAAAATGTTTAAAAAAATACTTTGTAATTCCAAATTAATTCAATACTGTACGACCTAGGTCAGAATGAGGTCATTTTCGGGAACTTGAGGGTAAACTCTTGGGGTTGAGGCGTGTTGTGCCAGGAAGGTGGGTCCGTGGAGGAGGGCGAAGTCGTAATTTTTTCATTTGTGAACTTCAACTTCCACAAAGTTGAATCGGAAACCATTGAATGATTTTTTACAATATTTATTCTGTCGTTGAGTTTTGAGCTATCTAAAGTTTTTCCAAAGTTTTATACAATGTTTTATCTTTTTCTTCTAACTCATTTAAATGTTGTTTGAACTAGTAATTTATTTATAATTTTTGTGTTTATTTATTTATTTATTTATTTA
Organism: Ischnura elegans; assembly: GCF_921293095.1. NCBI lineage: Eukaryota > Metazoa > Arthropoda > Insecta > Odonata > Coenagrionidae > Ischnura > Ischnura elegans. Next base: position 107,845,359 of record NC_060248.1, read on the forward strand.
ATACTTGTTCATTAATGCCCTTTATTCACATAAGCCCAAAACGGGTTTTCCGGCGACGGCAACAAGCCACGTTGCCCGAAAGGTTTGACTGCTATCTGCCGCATGATCCAGAGATGATCTGAAATATGAATAGTTGCTGAAAGCCAGACATTTTACCGGCCTGCGTGCCACTCTTAGTTATGCTATGAAACTCTGTATAGATATCCCTGGGTTGGGGGAAGATGTAGCCATCTGGTCTCACTCAACCCAGGTGAAATAAACTTCAGTCGACTTAATTCTAGGTTTCGACGTCATACGTCATCATCTGATCATCGAAACCTAGGGTATAGTGTTAAACTTATGCGGACCAGATGATGACGTGCTACACCGAAACCGAGTTCGTGCCGTTTAATTACTAAGCTTTTTCCATTACATTATGTTAAGTCGACTCCATGAAGTCACTCCCGAGACAAGGAATTGTATACTTGGAGGTATTCAAAGTAATTTAAACTAGCATTATTTCTCCTTCTTTGAATATTTTGATCTCATGTCTCTTTGGTAAATTAGGTGGTGCCGTGGGAGTTGTTTCATTCTCTGTTGATTCTGTGCATACATTGCGTCTGAGTTAATAAAAACAAATCTGGAATAAAATTTTCAAATGCTCAGTCAGGTTTATCGGAAACCGCCCACCTCTTTCATCCCGTCCTCCATGTGATTGATAGCGCTATGATCATTACGGACGCCCTGGGGAAATAAATTCTGATTAATATACAAGCTGTGATTTATTCACGCTACTGAAATTGAAAATCCATTGCGATGATCATCTATGTATTTGATGATGAAATTGCAATGCCGTCATGCTATGAAATAATTTGACGAGGTATTTATTTTTCTTTTTTAATTAGTAATTTTTATTCATTTCCTGTCAGAAATGAAAATATCAATTTAGTTTGTATGGTTTAATATATTGCTATTGCGATAAATTTTATTCAACGGCTTCAATCAGCCTCGAATGGTATCAATTTTTCATTGATCATCATTTAAACATGTTATATGAACTGTGTATATGATTTAATTGGAAAATATTTGCTTTTGCGTCTTGACTAATTTCCAATAATTTGTTTTTCAGGTGAGTGTCCTATGCTGCTGAGCATGAATTTTAATACGGCCTTCGTAAGTACATCCTTTTAGCATTAGAGTTGAATTTTTTAAATCGGATATCGCTAAGAGCCTTCAATTTAGATCAAAATATGAAAATCCTTGACTATTTACATTATTTCAATGTATAAGTGTATTTACATTTTTCGTTTCCATGCAGAAGGGAGCATATATTTAAACAGTATTTTTCCAACTATTTTATGAGTAGCTTTTATTAAATATTGGGCACCTTGATCGGTCGTTTGGCTCGTATATTTTTATTAATTTATACTGAAATTACCGACTGATGATTCTTACTTTTCTCGTTCTTGATGTTGAAAGTATGGTTGAAATAAATCTTGTATCTATTAGGAGAAAATGTGGAGTGTATTATGTAGTGCATTTGGGATGCCCTTTATTTTCAAGAAAAATATCTTTCATTTTTATTTTACTATTTCACTGTGAATACCCGAATAGGAAAGATATACAAAAATTAATTGAAAATTGCTTTTATTAACTGCCCGTGGTTGTATAATAGTCCGAGAAGCTATTTAAATTATTTATGCTTTTAATTGATCTCCGCTCCATGTACGACTACGAGTGATAAGTTCATTTACCCATTCGTTTTCGTACCTCATTCCTAACCTTCTTCAGTGAATGTTAAATGGTCTATTTGTTCTAATTTTGGTCTACACTTGGAGGGCATTTTTATTCACTGCTGTAGGCAGCTTTTACATGAATATAATGAAATTAAAGGTTCCTAAGATTTCTACACTACAATCCTTCCTCAACACGTTATTCGTTACTTCTGCAATTTTTCTCTCTTCTTTGTCACCGGTTTGTTCCTAAAAAGAACATCATAATAGTCGCCTTTTTGTTTTCAATGTGTTTACCTCATTATTACCTAATATAGGAAGGAATTTGAATGTTTTTTATGAAAGGAGCTTTCCAAGCTTGACCGTGTAAATAAACTAATTTACTTTCGATCGATTTCCGCTCCATAATAATACATCCGCAGTGTGTTATTCGTTCGCGCTTGACTTCCTCCCACACCCTACTCACGTTTTCCCGCAAATGCGATAAAAAAAAGTCCCTCAATTCCACGTCCTCCGGACACACCCTTCCTGCCATTCGTCCTTGCCTCTGCCATTATCACCGCCGGTCCAGTCTCCCGTCCAGATACCTTTCACCTCCGCCCTTCTACTCCATAGTGAATTTCCAATCGCAACCTTTCCAGCCTCGCCGACAATGCATCGCTCGCGCCAGCTTTCTCTGCATGGTATTTGGGGGAGGCGACCGACAGCGGAGGTCATTTGCGCCATGAGGGAAGGGTAATGGAGTAAGGGGTGAGAGAAACCCGGCTTCGGCATTAGCCTGTTCTACGAATTTTTCAAATTTTTCAACGAATTTTTTTATCCTCAAGCCCAGTGGCGCAGCGAGGGGGGGTGTTGGGGGATAACCACCCCCACAGAGCTTAGAGAAATATTTAAGTTTAATCCATTTTACTTAATTGATTTGATATTACTAATAGAATAGTGTAAGGATTAATAAAATATCCCTCAGAAAGCCGTAAAACTCACCATTTATTTTAAAATTCCGCAATTTATTAATCTCGCACCTACCGCTTATCCTGCTGGGTATTCCATTCCTCCACACACACCGGTATCTGTTGCATCTAAACCCCCCTCCCCCCCGGCCTTAATTCCTAGCTGCGCCCCTGCTCAAGTCGGCCTCTAAAAGTGTTGTCACCCACCGCGCATTTCAATGGGTTTACAAAAGTCGCCACTCGTCTCGCCGACGGACAAATCGATCCGAATTTCACGGGGAAATAAGGTGTAATTAACCGAAATGTATGCACATGATGATTTGATCTATCCAATTCATAACTTGTCAATGCTATTACTCGCAACGACAAACGTTTTACTGGAAAATATTGGATAAAAGTGGATCGCATTTCACTCATCACCGCGCTGCGAACATTTTTGAAAACCGATTAAAATACGACCGAAGTGGCTACAGAAATCAAGCTTATATGGGATGGAATTGGGCCTGAATGCAGTCCCTCTCTTAATAAAAGGCGCCATGGGGACCACGGCTCAACGTCCAATCCGTCGGACGAAGTGTTGCGCTTGAAATGTCCTCCACACATTATTCAAGTAGAAATCCGTCAGTCTCTTGAATTTTCTCTTCCACCATCGGGATTTGAACTTGAGTCCTCCGGGTGGGAAGCCAACACACTAACCGCCACACCAACCCGTTTCCCCGCTTTCTCCGTATTAATCATTTCTGCTCTCATCGCGTCTGCTTTCCTCGCTGCGTGTTTGAATTTGCATCGTCGAATGTTTTCTCCCGTCTTTTTTTTCCTCCCCGAAGCACCACAATCACTCTTCATTTTATTTGCCCTTTCATTATGAAGGAACACGTTTGGTCTTGTGGAAAGTTCCATGCAAATTGCGCCTGCTGAATGTATTTGGCGTTTCATTTTTTTCGATAATTCCGTGAACGGGTCTCTCTTGTAAGTTGTAGAAAATGTCAATTATCACCAGCCGCTCGTATGATAATTAAAACTTCCTCGTTGGATCGCGCGGGTGGTAGCGCTTTGATCTTGTTTTATAATCGAATAAGTTTCTTTTTTGAAATGTTTGCTGAGAGACTTTGAAACTTGTCGACATTTGAGGTTTTCGACTGAAAATACTGGGTTTGTTTCCTTGAGGAGATATGATCTCATCTCTCTTTTTATTTTATTCTGTCTCAAGATTACCGGCAAATCTCCTGTTAACTTCTCAAATCCCATTAAATATCGTGGATCTAAGCTTATGTCGGGTAAGTTCGATTAGGGGTTCGTGTGTCTTACAGATTATCTGTCTTATCTGGGACATTTTCACTATCCCCACCTCTGCCTTTATCACCTCCTATTGCTTTCTCTTCCACTCGTTGGCAGCCTTTCCCTTCTTTCATGTTCCATGGACCTCTTTTCTTCCGATCTCTGAATCACTTACTCCATCGTATCTCCTTCGCAAATGACTGATTCCCTTCTCTTCCAGGGAATGAGGATCAAGAAGTTCAGCTTATCCCCTTCCGAACTTTCTGTTTGCCATTGTTCACAGGAGGTCCCTCATCCATCACAGGGATGGAGGTACATATCTCAAATAGCCTTTTTGCACTGGAAAAGAACAGAATTTTCCTGTAATTTTATGGAAATAATATTCCCTTCGCTATTTTTTTCCTTTTGTCTTCCATAAATTCTCTTTTTTCCACATATTCTCGAGTATTATTTCTCGGAGTATGTGATCCCTTGTCATTTCTGACTGATGAGGATCATTCCTCATCTTCGCACTCCAATTTTAGTGACGTTTGATCGCGAAATTTCCCTTCCCTATTATTAAATGTAAAGAAAATATATAATATTATGAATTAAGAAAATGATGGAATTTTGAAGTCATGATAAATGTCTGAAAACTAATTATTCTTGTATTCATGAAAAATATTCTTTCGTGAAAAAAAACGTTGAAGTTCACAATGGGTAACTAGGAGTTAACCAAAACTATATTATTCCATATTTCTATATCCGATTTCTCATCGTCTTGCGTGACACTGAGAAGCGAAATATAATTAAAGTAGACAATGGCAACATTTATGAAGGAAGAGCTTTATGTTCAGTTGTTACCCTGCTCTTCGTTCATTAAGTAATGGGACAGTCGTTTTATTTCCGTGGGTTTTCCTCAAGTGTCTTTGTTATTTGCTTCTTTTTATTACCGTGAAATCCGTGACAAATTGTTTTATTGTTTCATAGTCCTAATCTCAGCACACCTTATTCCTGTTTCTCTCTCTCTCTCTCTGTTCAAAAAATGGTGGTCATACCATTGTTTTTTACCTTGTTGAGTCATGATCGAGCCTTCATTTATCGTTGTATTTCTTGTTGACTCATCACTTAATCACCTCGTTAGTCCCTGGGGAGTTTTGGGCGACGTAGGTGGCGTCCCCGATCCCCTGGATCTACCACCTAATATTAGCTTTTATGTTTTTCCACCCTGGTATATTGGAAGGATTAATTGGAATCTCTTTGGAGTGCTTGCTTCAGAGCCTCATTACGCAATTCCTTCACTAGTGCTACTGATACCTGGTGATCTTACCCTCCGTTAGTAAAAAATGAGTTTTTTTTTCTATCTTCAAATTTTAGCCAAGAACTATAGTATATAGGATTTCATTATCAATAATATTTTTAAAAAAATCGTAATACTGGCTTTCAGCTAAGCAATTCTTGGACAACTGTAATCAGTTGCATGAAAAACGTAAGAAAAGAACGGGAAGTATTTCAAAAGAACTTCAGCTAATCAGACTACACCTGAGCTTTATTTTTTTATTTCTGTAACGGTCATTTCAGGTCTGTGTGAAATTCTACATTGATACAGTAATACGCGTAGAGATTGGGAAAAAAATAATTTTCTCTTTAACAGAGTAACACGGTTTGAGAATGGAAAAAAGGAATTTTCTGAAACGTTGGCCAGTACGACTGCAATAACCTGGTGTAGAGCCCGAGAGGATTACCTGAAAAAAGGATATCTCACCGTACATATCCTTATGGTAAATTTGATGCTTTCTTAATTACTCTAGAGTGGGAACTTGTCCTTATTGTACGGAAAATTCTAGTTGCCTACGCATCGTATCTGTAACGCTTAGGAAGTGAAGAGCGTGGGCAGAGGTTTTCTTTTTTTCCTCCTTGTTCCATCTTGCTTTACTCGAAAATTCGGTCGTTGGGCGCAGCTTGCAGAAATTCCCATGAGCTCTTTATTCTCGGATTGAATCTCCTTTGAAACCCATCTCTGGTTTGCGAGGGACGCCTACGCTGGAAGCGAAAACAAAATAATGCTTTGAAAAATCGCTTCCATCGCTGCATAAGCTTTTAATGCTAGTTGCCGTCTCGTCGCTGTCTTCGCTTCACTACTTCTCAGGAATGAAATGAAGAAAAAAGCGCCTAAGCTATCTTTGGTTAACTATTTCTCTCTATTCATTGATGTTTTACTAAAACCCTGTACCGTTTATTAGAATCAATCCCCCATTTTTCCTCTCGAGCAGGTGGTGTTTTTTGCTATTTTTATCCAAAGCTATATATTTTTCGTTGGGGTTCACTTGCTGGAGTTTACTCATTGGATCGATAGAAACTTTTGTAATTACTTACATTTTAAAAGGAGGAATTCAAGTGCCAACAGTCTTCATTTGAATAACTAAATTTTGCTGTGTGAGATACGATTTCTTTAGTCTCGTTTCGATCCAAATAATGTTGTGGAAATCCTCGAGGTTAACTATTCTTCCGATTTTATCTTTTAATGCAATGGTCGTTTTTTACTGTTTTCATAACCTTTTTCTATTTCTGGCACTCTTATTTCATTTTTACTTCAGGGATGATTTACTCGAAGCACGTTCTCAATTCGTTCTAAATGCAATTCCTACAAACACAATCCGTTGATTGCCCACGAACTAGCTATAGGTTGATGGTATATTCTCGAGTTACGATTTTTTAGCTCCAGGTATCGTGTATTTTTTCGTTTCTCCTCCATACGGGTGTGCTGGCTTCCCTCGATGCATATGCCGAGGAGGACAATAGCTCAGGTGCACCTAATCTCTGACTCTCTAGTTTTCGATATTGTTACATGTAATAATTTTTGCCATTAACTAACGATGATATTAGCTTTCATCATTATTTAAACGAAATATATTGGTTTTATAAAGAAATTAATGTTTTTCCGATGAATGCGAATTGATAACAATAAGTGAGCGAATTGACAACAACAAACTGTGTAGGCAACCTGCAAACTCCCCACCTAATCGTACCCCAACAACTTCTGGCTACCTGCCTGTCTTAGATTTTATCGTAATTTATTCATGCAATTCGGTAGATGCATGGGAAAAATAAGTTATAAAAGAAAAGTATTCCTCATTCGTCCATTTTTTCATAAATTTGAATTTTAAAAATGCTAAAGTTGCAGCTCGTTTTTATTGAGTTAGTGAAGTCATTAAAGTTCTGATTCGTTAATTCGTTCTTAGAGACCCGATCCTTGAAGGAAAGAATTCCTCATTTGAGTGTTAGTGACTAGGTGCCGCGTGAGACGGATGGTCGAGGCCGAGAAGCAGCTGAGAAGCGGTGAGCCCCTTCAGAAGAGTCAGTGACTTCATGATGAACTTATCAACGTAAGCTCGTGCATATTTCGCCGCGAAAAGCTCGGGACGTAGGCGTCGGATCTAAAAATGGAAGAGTACGTCTCTCTTTATTTTTTCCAACTCTATTGCAATCGAAAATAGTTATTAAAAAAATGGCGACCGAGCCCATTTTAACTCGCGTTTCCTTTTTTTTCATCTCCTTTCCAATTCTCACTTGCCTTCCAAAAAAAAACACGCTCCCATCCATTCTTCCCCGCCTGACGCTTCTCCGCTGCGGACTGGCATGCTTTTGTGTCTACGGCACCGCGGTGCATTATCTCCACCCTCTTTTTCTCTCTTCTGCTGAATTTCTTGCGGACTCTCCTCCAGTGGAGCGCGAAATGCCACTTCTGGGCCGTGTGGGCGCTCGGTATAAGGACCGGTACGTCTGCTGTCAGGCCTGAAAGGAAGAGCTTTCGCGTGAGAAAACTGGAGAGGGAAGCTGGGTAGAAACGGTTCGGGTGGATCAATACATTGCGCACTATACTTTTTTATGTTATACACTATATTACGTGTCAAAAACTTAACGTATCATCTTGAAAGTTTTAGGTTATTTAAAGTAGATTTCCGCCTAAGATTTCTTGTATCTTAAATTTGAAAACTTTCCGCGTGGAAAAATACATAGTCAACATTTTCAAGTAAGAGTTTGGATTCCTTTACCAGTCTTTCCCAGAGTTTAGTCTCGCGGCATAGAATTTTCACGTGGTCCCACTTCACCCTATGGTCGGATTCAATGGCGTGGGATTCAATGAATTGGCACCACGTGACAATTCTATGCCGTGAGACTAAATTCTGGGAAAGACTGGTAAAGGAATCCATCGAGATCCGCCTGACAGGTAACACCCTCAACCTTGACGCCGGGTATTCACTAAGTAATGTATGGAAACCGGGACTTAGGAAAATAAGGTTGGCTGCCTCCCGGCCAATCATGTTAGACTTTACAACCAATTGAAGGGTATATTATTATTATTATCATAGTATTTTACCGATTAAGGTAGGTTTTCATGGAGTATTCAAGAAGTGATCTGGGAGCCTCCCTTTCCTTCCAGCACTGCCTTCTTTAATTCACTGTAAGGCCTACTCTCTTTCAATCTATCTAGAAATCCTATTAAGCTGGCAAATTTCATCCACTCACCATTAGCCCTGAGGATGGACCTGACTCGTGTTCCGAAACGTCGGCAGAATAGAGGGAGACCACCCGGCTGGAAGCCCGAATACCCTTTTTCGGGATTATATATTCGCCGGGAAAGCATCAAAATTTTTCATGTTTATTTGTTTTTGGCAATAATGTTTTAAGCAAGCCATCTTGAAATTTTGGATTTTTAGGGAAATTTCTTTGGAACGTTTGCGTGTTTGAATAAATAAGCGTCCTAAATCTTGTTTTTTTCCTCCTCTTATTAACTTTGGTAGTCTTGCGTCTATAAATTTGTAATAGACTGTGAAGTCTTATTCCATCTCTGTCTGGCATTATTTTAAAATAAGTTCACTACCTTTATGTTCAACAATTCTCGGAGATTATTATTTTGCCTTGACCATATACAATTATCATTTGAACAACGATTGAAATATCTCCGGCTTTTGTCTGAGAAATGGTATTCGTGCATTGCAGTCCCCATGTTTTAGGCTTAACACTGATCCAATAACGTGAGTCGCGAATCTTTCGTTACATAAGGAAATTACCGAATAGGAAAGAGGTTACGTAAGCAAATACGCAAACTGAAAGTTTATTTTTTGGAAGAATCCAAGCCGGAAAAGCAAATCGATCGCACGAGTTCTGGGAGAGTAGTTCTATGAGGATGTGTATATACATGGTTTTTGTATACGGAGTAGATGCGGCTGGATTGTAATATGAATAAAGATAGGAAGCGAAATCTTATTGGGACGGAGAAAAAAAATGTAGCCACCGAGAGACGGTCTGTGGTTTCCTCCGCATCCTCTGAAAGTGGGAAAAAACGAGTTGAAGGGGTATTGGTTTGTTCAGAGAAAAGCAGAAAAGCGTAATAGAGACGATGCAGAATTTTTTTAAGTCCGTGAAATTGGATATTGTATTTTCCTGATAGAGATAGCGTAAGAAGGCAAAGAAATGAGTGCACCACATGTCACTATCGTGAGATTTCTCAACTTATTAAACTCTCCACTCCCCTTAACTCAATGATGGTTCAGTTGACAATTGCCTGCGTGTGTGTTTTATTACCCATAATGCTCTGCTCTCGGTGAAATTTAACTCTACATGATTTTTTTTATTGATTGAAAATCCAGAGTTCCTGTGCCTACCTGTAAGACGATCCTCTAGCATATATTTTTTTTCTGGGGTCATGGTGGTTTTATGAAACTCTGTATTATAATTGATCTCGTGAAAGTTTCGCAGAAAATATTATCCTTAACTGCACGTATCATTTCATCAAAGCTCTTGCCAAAATGATAGAGAGTTTGTTCGATGCATGCTATTTTAAACCATTCACTATTCAAGGAAACTTAGTTCTTGCCTTCTTGTTCTCAATCTGAGAATCGATAGGCTTTCAGCTTGAAATTTCCAAGTTACTAGTAGCAATTAAGTTATCTACTCAGCAACTTTTTGGCCGGTGAGTACTTCGGCCAATGTCTGTTTTAGGGCTGTATTCTTTTTCTCTTAAATAAATGTTTTCATAATAATTTCAAGTTTTTTCCATTTGAAGAATTACGATTATATTTTCTTAATTGTGGTTTAGCTCCAAATTTCTAGGTGCTCAATTTTTTCTGCCAGTTATCCCAGCTCCTTTTAAAGAACGCCTCTCTTCATGCGAATTCTTCCGTGATCTGGTTTCAGATCTCCTGTCTCATTCTATAAGATTAAGTGTAAGCCGGTAGAAAAAAAAACGAAATCCGGCGAGTCACTCTTATACGGTTATTCTGGCCTAAAAAGAGATGCTCTTGAGTCCTCGGGCAACTTCTGAAGACGAAGACATCCCGACTTGTTTGGAAGAGAATGAATGAAAATAAATGCATGAGTATGGTTTTTAAAATTTATTTTCCTAACTGTGCCTCAGGTGTAGCTACGTGGAGATGAAGCAATCACTTCAAAAATAGGCTGGCTTTCGAATCAGTTCACAAAATGCTCTCAGTAAGTAACCCGTATTATTTGCATACAGTTATATCACAGGAGAATATGCCTAGGAGTTGGAGGTGATAACGTTATCAGTAATCAAAAGTTTATTTTTCACTGTTAGTCATCACCCTGACAACCTGTTTAGCGATATATAGCTTGTGACAAATATTTCTCGGGTTTGCATCCAGGTTAAAGCTTTTATGTAAGCCGACGTTTCGGAAGACGACTTGTCTTCCATCCTCAAGGCTGTGTTACTTGAATGAAGTTCAATTTCACTCAAGCCTTGAGGATGAAAGACAAGTCGTCTTCCGAAACGTCGGCTTACATAAAAGCTTTAACCTGGATGCAAACCCGAGAAATATTTGTCAGAAGTATTCACCAGGAAAAACTTAAATCGTTTGATATATAGCTTGGTTTAAGGTACAAGACTTTTCCATTGTTTTTGTTTGCTGGGGTATTCAATGTGGAAGGAATATAGAAAATTCATAACTTGACACCTATACCTAAGTGTATTTGACGCCTATACCTAGCAGTGCCAAATGAACTCCTCATATTTGTTTTCACTCGAGGGCCTCCAGCTTTCGAACTGAGTATTGATGTAGACTCCAAATTCAATCCAGCTATTTATGATTTTTTTCTGTGTTGGGTACAATTAATAAATAGTTTTTATGCAAACCGAACTTCTAACATAATATTATTTACAATTTCATCGCAAAATACTCTCTTAAAATAGCTCACTCACCCAAGTTCAGCAGGTAGAAAGTTAGGATAGAACTCAATTTTTGGAGTCATTATTTTGAGTCATCTTATTCCGTTGGCGTGATTACTTAAGAAAAAAAGAAGTCATAAAATTTTTGGACGATACCCTCGCTTGAAGTGGACAATTAGTTACTTATGGTCTGCTTGCTTTTTTTATTTCCCTACTCCAAGCAGTCTTTCATGGGCCCGACCTTTCTTCGCGACCTCTTTCTTTTTGCCCCTTTTTCGGGAGTCTCATCGTAAACATCTATCGAGTCTCACCAGTTGGGAAGGAAAAGATATTTTTCGTCCTCCAGTTCCTTCTGGTTGTTTATCGTCACCAAGGCGAAGGAGCCGTAAAATAAAGGAAGTCTTACCGTCGGCAAGAGAGAATTAATGCTAAGGGTTCGAACGTTAGATGGCTCCCGCCTCACTATTTTTTCCGTCGCCTGACTTACCCGCCTCGCGTTAAGAAAATGGCCCACCTCAATCTTTTATTCATTCCCTTTTCTTATTACTCAAGCATTCGATCACGGGATGTGGAGCGAGATCGAGTAGTGTTTACTTCGCCTCTCATTGGAATGAGATTTTCGGAAAGCCATCGCTGTGATGATGGACCGTCAGCTGTGGAATAGCCTCTTTTTGAAACAATTTGAAAATGTTTTCGACCTATGGTTTATGCTCATCTTTTATTTATCGTTTCCCTTAAGAGTTATCATATTCTGGAGATAGATAACGACTGAACTATAGTCGAGAATTATCTTCTTATCTTTCTATTTTATTTTTCTAAATCTTTCTAATTCGGTGATGAAATCCATCGTCTTAGTACTTTTTTTCATGTGACCCTTTGACCGCTCTTTTGAATTTTCCAGTTGTGCAGATATTTTTAATCGATAAAAACTTCAATTTCAATTGAGCAGGCGATGCTCTACTAATAGTGTATTCGATTACGTACCCCCAACTTTTGAGTATCATTGTGCATAGATATCAAATGCCTATACTTCTTCCGAATGAAGGCTGGTAGCAAAATCAAAAATTCAAAACCTACCTGCTTTTATAATATGACGCGGCTTTCTTTCTGCTTAAAACTACGTGTCTTGGACATTATAGTGCTCCCATGAAATGATGCCGGTAAACGCAGGATTCTATTTAAGACATAGAAGATGCAACGGCGCTACGTGCGATTCAGAACAAAATGGTCGAGTGAACTGCGATTTTTTAGAGCGTGTGGGGACTAATTTATTAATGCGCGAAGGCAGAGCATAAGAGTGCCTAGATGCGAGTCTATAAATCCTGGAACGTGAACTTTGCAGCGATATTACCGGCGGCTCCGCGCTCGCACGGCACAACACACTTCTGGCTCGCGATGGCTTAGGTAAGTGCCTCTTGCTAGGGCGAGAGATTTTTATCGCCGTGCATATCTCGGCGATGAAAACGAGGTAGCTACGTTGTAAGCACGCTACGAGAACAGCTGGGCACCCAAGAACTGTGAGGAGAGGAGTTTCTCTCTCTTATGTAATTTTGTCTCGATTGAAAAAAATATGTATGTAGCCATTAAATATGTATAATTATTACGGAGAAAAAGAGGTATCAATATATTAATGAAACATACAGGGTTATCATGACAGAATGGTGCTGATTTGAATGTAGTTTAAATGAATACATAATTAATCACAGTTTATGTTTTTTTATTCGAATTTGTTGTCTCACGCGGTTTTTTCGCGTAATTAATAAATTTCAATATTTGCGCCCTTAGTTGCTCGACAGATGTCCAAATGATACTCAACTTCAGTCCAAGCATTAGTTAGCATTTCTTCGTTAATGGTTGTTATTGCTTCATTAATCTTGTTCATTCAGTGGTTTCGGTCGCGAATTTTTATCAATAAACAACGCTTTTCATGTACCCCCGTGCGAAAAAATACCATTACAGCATCTTGAAATTTCCTTATTATCTTCCTATGAATTACTGAAACCGCAATATTCTTTTATGGCAATCCTGTGTTTTTATTTTCCTTGATAAGTTGGGTTTTTAATGTTATACTCAGATTTTGGTTTCTGCGCATTCACCTTGAACGCTCTGTTTACACTTTCTCTGAGTGTGATGGTATGTGTTATGTAGCAGGAACGCGGTGGCGTTCAAAATATTCAATTCGCTTCGTTCCCTTTTCTGTTTTTCCGCCAAAATTACGACAGTAGTAACTTAGATTCATCTCTTGCATTTCTGCGAAGGCCGCTATACACGGTGAATGATCATGCGAATGATCATGCTGAATGATCACGTGATCATTCACAGGATCTTGCGAGCAAAATAGAACATGTTCTAATTTGCACTGAATGATCATGCACATGAAGGTTCATTCGGGCATTGTTCCGTTATACACGGTGAATGTTCATGTGCATGATCTTGCTGAATGATCATGCGAATGAAATCATTCGCCGTATATAGCGGCCTTGAGAAAGCGCCCAGAATTAAGAAAGCATGTCCAACAATAATAAAAATGTATCACCCTCCTTTTAAAGGACCTTAGGTAGAATTATTTGGCTGTGGTATAATCGATGTCTGTGGAGATCGCGAAAGTAGTAGCTCCTGCTGCGCAATACTCCACTCCAATTTTTATTTTACGTAAAGCAAAAATGTTATTCAAACGCTGACCTCGGCTCCGTCGAGACTTATCTCATAGCTAGAAACTCTCCTTCACTTTCAAGAAGTCACAACATTTCGATTTATTCAAGGCCTTTGTAAGTAGCCACCCTCCTGCCTTCTTGCAAAAGCCTCCGCACATTTCCATCATGCAATGCGTTCACACCGTACTTGAAAAGGGACTTAGATCGTGGAAAAAGTAAATAAAACGTGTCAGACACTCCATGGTCACGGAGTGAGAGACAAAGTAGATTGAGGGCCCATGTGCCACGCCCGTTCGCCATCGCGGGAGTCACTTTTCACTTTTTTCGTCCTCTTCGCCGTCTCGGAGTATGAGGGCGTCAGCTTGCACCATAGGTCAGTCAGTCTTATAACATCCGGCCCCACCCCTTTGTGTCCATTCGATTCAAAAATAAAAGCGGACAGAGGGATTTGGAGAAGTTGACCGTGGGATTGTGGGTGGGAAAGGAATAGGGGAGGGCGGGGTGTGTCCAAAATAACCAGCCGGGCGCCAAAATTACGTCAGCAGTACCTTCTATTAATCTCTGTCGTCTCTGTGAGAAAGGGCCCAGAATTGAGTAATCATGACCAGCAATAATTAAAACATATTACCCTCTTATTGTAGGACCTTAGAAAGATTCATTAGGCTGTGGTGTAATCGAATTAATTATCGATTTAGATCAATTTATATAACGTTTGTATAAGCTCGCTCAATTGTTTGCCATCTTGTCCGGCTCAAGTGTTGCAAGTCAATTTTAACCCACTTTTCGATTAGCTACAAAGCTGAAATTTTCGGCGTAACTCCTAACTAGATGGCAATGCAGTATTCTAACACTAAAATTATGTTTTGACTGTATCTCGATTTTTATTAAGAATTTATAATTAAGTAAGTAGATTAATTTTTAAAAATGGCCGCAAAAATCCGATGTTGGTGCTGCGAAAATTTAAAGGACAATGATGATAAAGTCATTACAGCAAGTTTGTTTACATCAGATATCATTGAAAAATAGATTGGGCAAAAATTTAGTATCAAAAGGAGAAGGACATAAAACAATCGTAATGAAAACGTTGTTTTTTATAAAAATGTATTTATATTTTCATCTGTTCCCATCACTTAGGAATGAACCAGCCTCAAATCAAAAGGATTGACGACGGTTACGTATTCTTTATTTCTTTTTACCTAGAAGAAGAGCTTACTATTAACTGTACATTCATGCTCTATTGAATAGCTTATTTATTTATGCGTATGAATGGTGTATTCACAAAAATGGATGTTTTTACGTACCGTCATGCAGACTTGTTGTTGTTAAATTTCATATATACTCTGTAGAAGTATTCCGATTTCTTCCTAGTTGATCTCTATTTTCGCGTTGAATAGAAGCTATGGATACTTGGTACTTCTTGCTGCAGTAGAGACTTGTTGTAAAGACTTCTCTGTGGTGTTTTTTTTTAACGGTAATATAGATAAAATAAATATTTTTCTACAGCAAAAGCTTACAAATGGTCAAAAACAAAATGGTCAGAATGCTTCTGATTTTTTTCCTGAATTTAAAGCTTTTGCTATTTCCGTGCTTAAAATTTCGGAGTCGCCCCCGTTAAAAGCTGCGATTTTTTTATGTACAAATTTACACAGATTAGCTATCTAGCGCTGAAATTTGCCTTGTCCACTTTAAACTTCGCAGAAGCGGTTTTAATTAGCTTCACGTGTACCGACCCAGTTTCCTAGCCCATCGTCTACCCCATCACTAACTCCCTCGCCAAATTTTGCTAAACTTTATTTTTTATGCTAGGCATTTGGAAGTGAATTTTAATTTCACTGACCAACCTTTCCCAATGGTGTTTAATGACGGTATCAAGGAGTTATGTACTCTCCATGTTCCATATATAGAGTCCGGTAGTTAAGTCCTACAAATTTACTCAATGTTTTTTATTCCCTCTCATTTGGAAGTCGTTCATTGCCTATTTTTTTGTGAATACCATTTCGCCGTGTTAAAACGAGACCACTCACTCTTTACCCACGGAACTCGCGGGCCTCACTCTAATTAGTCAACCGTCCCCGCGGCCGAAAAAAGCGGGAGATAGAGAGGGAGGTTAAGGAACTTGTTTGCGCGCGTGAATTCCGGACGAAAGGAAGTGACGTGAATTCCGGTCGGAGTGGAACAAGGTCTCTTTGTTTATCTAAGCCCACCGGTGGAGTTCTCTTCCCGCTCCCAGTCTGCATAGTGCACCGTAATCGATCCCGCCATCAAAATTTTGGATTTGCACTGGTGATTTTTTTTCGAGTCACCCTCGAAAAATTTTGAATATAATAATCATCATCACTGGTCAACAATCCTAAGGTTGGTTTGACGCAGCTCTCCACTCAATTCTCTTGTCAGCTAATCTTTTCGCACCTACATATTTCTTCTCTTTCACATCCTTTTTCACCAATTCCATACATTTCGTTCGAGGTCTTCCTTATCCGTTCTTGCCATCCACTTGTCCCTCGACGATTGTCACCAGCAGGCATCATGTCTCAAGATATCAAGGTTGTTCCGTCTCTTTGTCAGGATTATCATGAGGCTACTCTCCTCTCCTACTCTTCTTAGGACTCCCTCATTACTAACTCTCTCGATCCATTTTATCCTCATCATTCTTCTTTAGCACCAAATTTCGAAGGCCTCCACCGCAAATTTCTCCGTTGCTATCTTTTTCCATGCCTCGCTTCCGTATAGAAGCATACTCCAAGTGCAGATCCTTATAAATCGTTTACTTCCATGTTTAAGTTTCCCGATGTAAGCATTTTTCTCTTTTGGGGCAATGCTCTCTTCGCTCCGGCTTATTCTGCTCATAATAAAAATAATATAATATACTTTCATTACTCCGTAAACATTTTAAAATATCATAGATACCAAGCCAACTTAGAGCTTCAGGTGACCCCCAGAGGCTTTTGCCTTTGTTGGTTGAATCATCTTCAGAAAACAATCGTAAAACTTTGTATTCGTATTTTAATTATGCGTAAATCCCCCTACTTTTTCCAGTTTAAGCTGAAATGCAGGCATTGATGTGAAGTCTCATTTTGTCTAAGCATTATCTTTCGACTATTTTCTGGCCTCCAATGAAAGATGTTTATGCTTCCAACTACAGTATATGTCTATATTATTTATGCACTCACCGTCTTATTAACTATCAAAATAGCCGGAGAAATAAGGGGTTATGATGAATAAAAGGGGTACTGAATGAGGAGATGGAGAAGCAACGTGAATAGAAATTGTTCATATAAGTGATGCAGAGTGAAGAATGGAAGAACACGTTGTGGAAGCTGAATGATGGAAGTCCAGAGTGCTGGATCTAAAAGTGTGGTTGAGAATAGTTTTGATTGAGAAGTAAAATAGAGAGGCGATATTATTGGATATCAATGAGTTCATTCTAGTGACTCTAGGGTGAAGAGTGCTATCAACTGGTGTAGAGGTAGGAGTAAAGGAAGAATTCCGCTGAGCTAATGTGAATAATGGCTGGTAATTGTTAAAGGTCGTGTCCGGTTAAGGGAAAGGAAAGTGGTTCATTTTAAAAATTAATACTACAAAAAAAGCATGAGCGAGTACCGCTGTGAATGGACCGCGAAGGTATAAATGTAGCATGAATTACTTATAGGCTGTGCCAACTTTTCCCTCCCCCGGGTATTGCTCCCTTCCATTTCCCTTCATTGCCACCCCATACACCGCCCGTACCCTCATCGCTTTGCGCACTGCTCTCCGCCGGCCATGGAAACTTCTCCACCCCCGCAACAGCATCATGCGGATGCATAAACTGTGGAAAGTGGGAGTGATGGGAGGGTGGGATATTTTCAGCACCATTTAAAGGTCACGTCGCGACGGGTAAAGGTTGGAGGTGAATTTGGCACGTGTGCAGCCAGCCTTTTTAATGGTCCCGAGTAGGTAAGCATCGGTAACGTCCCCTGTGGCGCAATTAGGTGCTGTAAATCTCCCCATTATTGGCTAAGACGGAGAACGGGAGTGCTCCGAATCGTGAAGGCACACATTGCGGTGATTCGCGGGAGCGAGAACGTCTGGGTCCATTCCCTACGGGAACCAGAAAGCGTTTTACTAGATTGGCTCTTTGGCCAAATGGGACTAATCGCTTTTAATGGCTCACCAATTTAGAAACAATCGTTTCACTTGCGATTGCAATTCTGCCGTTATCCATTTTTCAAATTACTGATCGCCTGCTGTGCGAATACCATATAAAAAGAATAATAATAATATCACCAAAAAAATACCTAATTTTCGCGTAAAATTCTACCGTTTTTACAAAAACGTATCGTTCACCCGCAGTGTGACCATAACGGATTCAACCGTGTAAGACAAGGCTCGGTAGAACAGCTCTTTCATCATTCCATTTTTATTGTAGCAAGAGTACAAGACTATCAATGATAATATGCCAGGCTGATGATAATTTTGCGTGAGCGTGTGAAACGCGTGTAGAGACCTGATGATGATGCGCAGTCTTTATATAACTACGCGTGAGTATTATCTAATGATGTGGATTATCCTATGTAGTTGATAGTGCTGAATTGATTCTGATTACAAAAATGTATGCGGGGCATTATTTTCCTTAAAAGTTTCCTTGAAGTTAGGCTAAAGTGGCATGAGTTTCATATTGTACAGCTGACATCATTTTAATTGTACGCTTTTCTGACTAATAAAGGAGATTTAAGACGCATATAAATGATACGTGCTAATAATCTTTCCTTTCGTCTCCATTATATCACGTTATATGCCCTTGCACGATTAGATTTGTAAACATTTGCTCGCATGGCATTTTCCATTAAGTGATTCGCCAGAAAAAATGCTACCTTTATTTAAACGTATTTTACCATAATATTCGCAATTAAATAGGTATTTTGCTCGGGGCTGTTTTATTTTTAAAAACGATATGAATTTAATATGATTTTTATTTGGTTTTGCGTTATATTTGCTGAATCTTTTTCTGCTCTCTCACATTTTCCGTGGAGATATTAGGAATATTTTCCTTTCTTTTCCGGCTATTTTTGCGGGTTTTGTGCGTGCCTTCAATTGGTCCCACTTAATTTCATAGGACGCTAACCTCTACTACCTCTCTCAATGCTCCTCTATCCGTCTTGATTCTTTCCTGAGAGTTCGTGACGTGAAAGGCACGCAACAATTGGAGTTAAGTGTCGAGGTCACGCGTTGGAATTTCCGTGGAACGTTTCAATTGTTGTTCTGTTTTGTGCGCGGGAAAAGTTTCCATTTTGCTCACAAAATGCTTCGATATAACGGCTATCGATCGTGACACCATTCCCTATGACTTTCACCCGTCAAGTACGCTTGTTACCTCACGCCTATTTGGAGGCTGTGTATAGCACCCATGGATATTGTTTGAAGGATTACGCCAGCCTGTAATGAGGGACTGTTGTTGTTTTTATTACTACCTCCCTCGAAGCCTCTTTTCCATTTTTTCTGTTCCGAGTTGTCGTGAAGGGAAAAGCTGTCTTTTTAATTTGAATCATTCCTTTTGGCCATGTTCTCCTGCTTAGCGAGAAAGAGGAGTAAGCTGGAGGGAAGGGACGGAAAGTTTTTCCGCTTCACTGAAATTGAAGAGATTATGGAAAGAAATTTCAGCCTGACGAACTTCTTGAAGGAGTATTTTCGGAATCACTCGCTTTTTAAGGCGATTTCTGCTCTGATGCGTCCATTGCGTCCATCTTGTTTCTCTTACTTCAGAATTTCTCATTCATTAATTCCTTCACCCTCCTAAAATGATAGAATTATTCTGTTGAGTGAAAATGTATAATATTTATTTTCATATTTTTAGAGGATCAATGCTGTTTTTTTCGAAGTTTTTTTGCATAATACTATGAACAAATAATCTTAATGGTAGGGCTGAAGAGCTCAGGATTTTTCGCCAAACCTGTACCTTAGCATTGAACATTTCCACCTGTACTGAGCTTTTGTTAGTTAGATAATTGCGTTATTATTTCTCGAAAACCTGTATTTCTCACATTTAATGGCTATATAAATATGAGCGATTGATGTTTTGCATCAGTACATATGTTTTTATTGGTATTTATCCTAGCTTCCCTAACCCCAACCGGTGCCACATATTTTCATGATTGGAAACTTATGCCAAAAGGAACAAGATAACCTTAGTTTATCTTATAATAGGTGCTTAAAATGAATCTAATGGGTTTTTATGATGCTTGCATTTCACTGTATATCCATGGCGTTTCATGATTTCTCGGTAACATTTACCGGTGCCCATATTCGTATTGAGAATCTTTTATGCGGGCCTATGATAAGGGAAACGCTAAAAATAGGGAAAAATCAGATGAATGGTAGTTTCTCTGTCTGCGAAGTACATACAATGCAAACTCGATAGTAATGTGTCTCTACTGCCATAATAGCTTAACGAATCAATAATTCTCTGCTACTTTTTGCAATTTAAACGGAAATTTGGCTGTGGATCGGTTATTTATCTCTTGAGGACTTAGATACATTTTTTTACCTATCCAACTCCTATCGATATTATGTGCTCTAAATTTGTGCCCCTCCAAATACCTCCGACCTTAATGAGCGAATTGAAAATTTACCATTTTGGCCTGCTATCACGCCCACTTTTAATCATTGATTCACCCAAGTTTTAAAATAGCTGAGTGAATCTGTTCGTAACATAATTCATTACGCTGTTTGACTCCCGCACGTTCATTTTCAAGTCAATTGTGACGTATGGCCTGTCATGGATATTTTATTTTATGCGCGCTAATCATTTTTAATGAGATTGATTATTTCATTTCATGATTAAGTAGGATTAGCTGGCGGATTTCGTCGTTAATGAAGGATTTAGCCTCGTTCTTTATCTTGGCGGTCTAGCGTTCATGTCATGATGAAATAGTGTTTGGATGTTGAAATGACCGCAACGAAGTGAAAGGGATTATTTTTTCTCAGTCATTTACCCTTTATTGTCGGTTGTCTCTTCACCCTTTTTCAACCTTTTGTATTAAGTACTTTTTCAACCTTTTGTATTAATTACTTTTTCATCATTGAATCTTCTCTGCATCTTAGTACTCGGTAATTGTTGTTGCGGAAATACTTTGATATGATGGTGAATTTGAGGGTATTCTTCATTGCATAGTTTTTTTATAATTAAAATTAGATCAATTGAGCTGTAACACTAAATATTGACTCGTAGAATATAAATTAATCATCTTCTTCAATGTAGTGGCCAACTTTCCTATTAGTTGAATTATCCTGATTTCGTCGATACAATCATTTCATTTATTAATGAGTTTCTGCTCTGCTTCTGAGATTATCTATTGATGTTTTAACGTAAGACATCTGTGCTAAATTTTCTTACGTGCTTGGCGATGCGATTGTTACGCAAGAGCCCCTGGATAAGCCTTTAGATGCTAGTTTTTTGAGAGGTGTTGAGTTGGTACATATTTTAGAAAATCTGCCATACCTTGAAGATTAAAACTAAAGTGTATTCATGTAAATGACAAATATTTAATCCTTGTATTTTTAGGAAGTTTATCATACCTGGATAAAAGGAATTTTATGTGCTGAAACAAGTGACGAGCTTGAGCAGTATATTTTTATCATTTCACTGCAACTATTCCTTTATCTGCCATATGTATATTGCGTGTGTATGGGAAGAGAATAGCCGATGTTAATATTCCTCTATAGTAAAATAAGCATCAACACCGATGCCTGAGGATAGTTTAAATTTCGTCGCTCGAATGCAAAAATATTTTAAGATACGTATATGTAAAATCAATAACGTGCAGTTATGCCGAATTTCTCCTCATATCAATCAATCACTGCTATTAATGCAAACTCTTGTTTTTCTTCGTTCTGATAATGCACTATATCGAGTCACTGACCTCTTTTCCTTAGTATTTTTTTTTCTTTTACTGTGTCGCGTGGTCAGCCACTGTAAAGGGATTAGATTCCCTGTGCATGATTGTTGTAGGAAGATCTGTGAGTATTTTTTGTAATACTCGCATGTTGCCAGAGAATAGGGATCGTTTGAAGGGGTCAAGCGACGGCGACGCCCCCACTGATGGTGGTGACCGCATTCAGAATTACTCCCCTTTTCCTTCATCGTCGTATCTTTTTTTATCAAGGGTTCCAATCGTTGCGAAGTTAGCTAGGCCGTTGAACTGGGGAAGTAGGACAGTATCGCTTGAGTGATCACGAATTCGTTTCAACCTAGGATTGGCTTCTAGTGTCTGCTAATTAGCTGCTAGTTAATGGATCCATTCAATTACTAACCCTGGAAAGGTTAGGCTCGATCCTTACTTTTCACGCACCATGTTCTTCCTAGCGGAGTTTGCGCAGTTTTTTTTACACTGAAGGGGTGTATTACTTCACACCATGACAGCGTCATGTTTCCCGCCTTATAAACCGAGGAGAAATGAGCGGTAATGGAACGGATCCATTTTGTTGTGCACCCGCTGAACCAATTACGGCTAGTTTTTGCCCCTTTTTTCAAGCAGAAATAATTTCCAGACTTTAAAACGATGAATAAGTTGCTGAAAAATTCTTCGTTACGTGGGTTCGACAGATGCGCTTGTGATTTTCTTTTCATTTGGGTCACCGTGTAATTTATTTATTTACTAATGGACATATAGCTCCTCTTGGATTTGAATATAACGGCGTATATTTTTGAATCCATCATGTCACCATTCCACGAAGTGAACTCATGAATCTTTGATTTGACACATTCTACCCTAGAAGACGGTGACACACTCACCCCTCGAAAGGTTGAGGACCAGATATCCGAAAACCCCACCCAGTGGGAAACTCGAAAATTATTCATTCAGATCATACGCCGGGAAAAACTCAAATTCTACGTAGCGTTATCATAACCCTTTTTAATGCCGCGGGCCGATATATCGGCTTTCGCTTTTCAGCCGAAAAATTCCACGAGCCCATATATTGGCTTTGAGATTGGTAATTGTTCAAATTCATTACTATGCAGAAACTGAACTATTGAATACAAAATCAGGATTAATTATTCCGTAAATAATTATTATAATACGAGTAAAATTAAAAAAAAACCGCGCGCTGGTATTCCAAATAAACGGCCTAGCAGAATATTTTTCTCGAAGATGTTACATTGTATTTGGCATTTCAAGTAGCACTAAGCGGGTGATCGTATCATCATTTCCAGCCCCCCCTCTCTTAATATCGGAGAAGATGCATGTGTATGGGACTTATTTTTAGGCCCTGGCTTTCCTTTCATAATTGTTGTCTATTTACGCTATTTGTTGTTTCTACGCTAAGCGTTTCTAGGGACGAAGGCGTGTGTTTGCTTTTCCCGCAGGAAAGCGTGCTTGAAACTCGAGAGCCGTGGTGCCACTTGTGAGTGCGTCACAGGTTGAGTTATTTCTGCTGAGGTGCAATCTTTCCTCTCTTTCTCTCATTCAAGGGTTACTCATGACAGCTCTTAATTTGCAGACATTTTTTTTAATTTTCTGTCTCATCTGTTCTTGCTTGTCACTTTACCGTCATTCTCTTTGAATTGCTATGACATACAATCTCCGAGTTGAAATACACTTTTTGTAGACACTACTTTTCTTTTTAAAGGTTAAAAAGAAAAAATTAGAGTTCTCATCCATCGATATCCGACCCCAATTATTTCATTTGTTATCCATTGAAATAAAAGGGCTCACGCATGGGACATTTTTCAGATCTTTTAACATCGCTTCTTTAGCATAGAATAGAAAAGAGGAACGTATAAGCTAGAATACTTGTTAAAATTTATTCATTATTTTTTTCAAATATAGGCGTTAGTTTAATTTCCACGAAATTAGTTATAAGGTTTTGTATAGGGTCGTATATTTTAGGTTACAAGTGTTGTATTTTCTTTGGCTTCTTGCATTATTTTATATAAGTATTCATCTTCTATGTGTGACACATTTGAACTATTACGGACTTCCGTTTTTACATTGTATCATCTAGATATCTCTTCGAGATTCCCCTTTTCTAATATGCTTTTCCTGTCTTCCTTATTCTGTAATTCAACTGAAAGTTAAGTATTTTTTGAAGTTTTGTCAATATTTATTTCGCAAAGAAGAAAAGATGCCTTCAAGTTCGCACGTTATCCTCAGCTCTTCTATTACCGAGTCATATTTGCGTTCGCACATAGAATGAAATCTTTCATTTTAATACGATAGACTTGGAGAACTCTACTTTTTTTATATTTTTGCGCTCCCGGTCTCATTTCCTCCGCCAACTTCCCCATAAAGAGCTCTCTTTCTCGTCTCATATCTCCCGATTCGATATCCGAAGTGTTTCAATTTCGCCGTGGATCGATGAAGCGAGCGATGGAGAGGCTTGAGCAGCGCGAAACGGAACTCGATAAAAAATAAAATTTCCTGCGAAGTGAATGGTTAGTACGTATAAAAAAGGAAAGACGAATGAAAATGCGATTCAATGCAGCAGACTCCCACGTGCCAGTTCAGATCCACGAGCGACCCACGCACCCAACCTTCACTCATCGCCTCCTCAGAAATCGCCTCGTCATATTGATTGAGTCCCATCTATATCTTTCCCTTTCGACAAATTCTCTCGTTTCCCCCTGCCTGCTTTGAAGCATTGCTTATCATCAAGGGGACTGATGAAGTAACCAACAGAGAGCAGCTCGTTATTCTTTTCTGTGCAATGAAAAATGGTAACATTGCAGATTATTCATTTTTCCATTTATTTCTTTTGTTTCGCTTAGTTTATTTCAAAATTGGGGATGGGTTGTCAACCAGCTTACAATTTTATTTCCATTAGGGTAATAGTGTGCATATTTATTTATTCTTCATCATAACATCTAGCTATTTTAAGCATCTGTAGGAGTTAGGTCTTCGTTGCTTACGTAAGTTATTATTTTTATGCAATTAATTCCGCTGTTCACATTGATTGATCTGTTTTCTTAGCATGATTTTCACTTTTATTTTCGGGAATTTAGTTCCCTGATTTTGGAGTTAATTCTGATTATTTTTATACCCACCCACCCTTCACATATTCCTTTGGAGCATGGAACCTCCTCCTCATTTGATTGGCTCCCATATATATTTTTCCCTTTCGACAAACTCTCGTTTCCCGTGCCTGTCTTGATGCATTGCATGTCATTATGATGGCTGATGTTGTAACCAATAGGGAGATGCTCGTTATTCTTTTCTGTGAAAGGAAGGAGGGTAAAATTTCAGATTATTCATTTTTCAATTCATTTATTTTTTCACTTAGTTTATTTCAAATTTTGGGATGGGTTGTCTACCAACTTTCCAACTGATACATAGTAATCATTTTATCATATCGTTTATGCATCGTTTTCAGCTGCCTGCTCCGAATTGCGCGTGCTCAGGGCGATTCGCGCAGCGCGTGACTCTATTGGTCCAGAGCGACATCCTCGAGACTCCAAATTAAGAATTTCTGATGAAGGCTGGGAACGATATTTTGCGCTAACAACGCATCTACTCTCTATCGATACCTCCACTGCATAAACGCTCAACAATCGCCCATCGAATCAAATCCGCTCATCTACATAGCACTTATAGTGCTAGATGAGCGGATTCGATTCGGTGGTCGATTGCTGAGCGTTTTTGCAATGGAGGTATCGCTATGTAAGTTCACTTACATGGGAACGACATCTTTGACTTGTTTAGGCTAAAAATTGAATTATTTAAAAATAATTAATGAACATTCACCCCCTCTCACTTTCTCCCTGCCTCACCGCCCGCTTGTAAGGGTGGTGAATGTTTCTCTAAGGATCAACTGTACTTGATTGCATGCTTGCCTAATAATATCCATCGTTGTTGGCTGTGTTGCTAGCACTAGTCAACACGTTCGAAGGTTTTTCACGCAGCTGCTCCCGAAAGAGGCATAGAGCATTTAACCTTTTCGCGCCGAGCTCTTTCGCGGGAAGTTGCTTTCGCCCTGTACGGAGTTTTTTTTCGGCTTGGGACTGACCAGGTACCCTTTCCTCGGCAACTGGGCAAATATAATCCTCGACCCTTTTCCCCGAAGGCAGTTAATCCCGGCGTACTTTTGCGGTCAGTTTATTATTGCCAGTGCAATTTTAATTTTTTTAATTGTTACTGTTGCATTAAATGTCAGTTCATCAATGTATTCCTTTCATTTTGCAATGCCTGTAGAACTTTTAAACGAAGTTCTACGGTTATTTTTAGGGTTTTCAGCAAAACGGCACTATATCATTGCCAAATGAGCTTTTCCGAGAAGAGTGAGGTTATCATCTTCCACGTACATACTTCAGTAGGACAATACTTACACCAATGAGAGTACTTACAATATGAGAGTAATTACCTGGGTAGAGCAGTTCTTATTCCTGCAATGGTATGGAATGCTTCGCACAACATGTGTCTACGTATAACATTCCCTATTGGTACATTAAATTTACGAATTTTTAGGATATGTATTAATCAGTATTTATAGCAAAATTCGTTTATAATACCTTTGTATTTAAAGGTTGGTAAGAGGTTATTAAAAATAGCCGCTGTAATTTTGGCTCACGACAAAGAACTGAGAGAATCAAATTTTATTACATTACGAGGGCTTTTTTCATAGAAGTTAAATAGGATATTCTGTCGAATTTCACCGCAAATGTACACTTAGAATGTAATTAAAGAGTAACGTATATTTTTAGATGTAAATCATTACAATATCGCTCCTATAAACTTGCTAGTAAGTAATAAAAATAACAATTAAACATCTAACCTTAGCGTCTCCAAAAATTGTTCTAGGTGATGATCAACTCCGTTAATATGAACGCTAGAATTCCGTTTAAAATTTGGAACCAATCAGCAGAACATAAAGAATGTTATTCCTCGCATTGATTTCCAATAAATGCAACATGAACGTTTTTAGTTATTCCACCTTATAAACAAATAAGTGACCATGAGCACCTTCCTTGAGTGGGACGCTGAGAGCCGAAATGGGCCGAGGTAATCCCCACACGGACAATAGGAGAGGGTCGGACCTCTCGCGCCGAGGGACCCTAATGACGGTTGGGACCCACTTGGCATTCTTGACCGCGAAACCGTGAAAACACGGCCTTTGGCCATTTGCTTCGAAAAATACAGGCCGTGAAATCACGCCCTGCGTAGGGAAGAGGTTAAGGGAATGAATCGTAGGCATGCTCTCCTTTGGATATCCTTGAGAGCCTCACACCCGCGAGACACTGGCACGTTTCCGGGGTGCCTACGTCCAGGGTTTTCTTCCCCTCGCGTCGCGCGTAAAATCGCCCAGGGATTCGCTCGCTGGAGGTCACTGTAAGGGTACGCGCGCGAGGGTATGCTCGGGAACTAGGTCAGGGGGAAAAGGGAAAGACCTTGTGCTGCGGCCTCGGAAGGGGTGGAAATGTACATAATGTTCGGGAGGGGCAGAAGGAGTACCTCGCTCCCTCAGCAAGGGTTGCGCGCAGGGATTTCGAATGGGTTTTTAGTTAGGGTAGGGAAAGGGCGGATTGGGTCCAACAAGTAAGGATCGGGTGGGGTTGGGGACCCAGGGAGAGAGAGAGAGAGAGGGGTAATTGTGGGGGAGTAAAGAGTCCGCCCGCGCCGTGACCCAGATTCTTCTGCGCATGCGCCAGGACTCGCTCCTCCTTCCTCTGGCTAGCTTCTTTTTTAAATACCACCCCACTCTCATATTGCTACCACATCGCACAGACGCAAGCAGCCTCCTGCCCGCTCTTAAACCCCCATCCCTCCTCCCCGTCCACACTTTTTGACGTCCCGAGGCGCGAAATCCGTTGCCGAGCGAACACTACCTTCAAAACAGGGGCGAATCTCGCTTCTCTTGCATCACCATCGTTTGCTTTGCCGTTCGCATCCCGACCCTCGGATTTTTTTGTTTGCATGGCTTTCATTGTTGCATGTTCGTAAATAGATACGCCCCTTACATATGATCTTGTTCTTTACCGACGTACGATGCTGGTGAAGTCTTTTCGGGTTTTCCACCGGGAGAGTTGATTATAGGCCGACGTTTCTATGGCTGCGTCTGCCATCGTCTTCAGGGCGCGACAATTCGAGAGTGGTACCTTCCTATTTCTCACCTAATCGACCGCTATGAGGAAAGGCACCATTCTACATAGCGGTCAATTAGGTTAGATGTATCAACAATTAACTCACTCGGAGGAAAACCCGAGAAGACTTCACCAGATGCGCCCCTTTTTATAATTCTTTAACCACGAATAATACGAATTTAGATTCTATTCAAATTCGTGTGATCTATGATAAGATCAATGTGGGACATATTCTATGATGTGGCCTCATTACCTGTAATCTATTACTCTCATTAAATCGTTCTGCCCTTCCTGCACTTGCTTTTTTGTGGAGTGGATTGGAAAATGAGGATGCTACCAACGAAAGAAAGAATCAAACGTAGAATTCCTTGGAGAATTCGCTGTCCAAATGATGTTCTTGAGTTTCTGATAGAGGGATCACATACAAATCATATTCAGAAAACGCTATTTTATATTGCAAACACATAGGACATACAATACAATCTCGCATAATACTATACAGGATTCCCCCACCGGCCAGTATATTGTTTTCGCCCATCGCGCGTTCAAATTGGTTTACGAAAATTGCCAATTGCGTCGTTGGCAGGCAGAGCGATTCGTATTTCGAGTGCCATTCGAGTGAGAGTTCAATGCTGCGAGTGTCATCTTTTTTAATGCCCTTAAAATAGGCGTTGGGGGACACCACATCTATTTGGCGGAATGGAAAATCCTTTATTGTAATATTCATGATGGAAACGTCCTCCCTCCATTTTTTTTCTTTCTCTACTCCTTCCATCTCTTACCATTTTCATTTACGTGCACGATGTTTTTTAACTCTACAGCTCCTGTGTATTCTGCATTCCACCTCGAGGGATCTTGTTTAAGTAGGCCTTTTTTTCTTCCTCCTCCGTCTCATTTCACTTAATTTCCTCAAATTCAGACCTCAAATTTCGCTTTCTTTTGCATCAAGCCTCATTTTGTGTGTTCATTCACTTGCGAATCTCCTAAGCGTGGCTAGAACACTCACGTTGTTGGTGTCACTTAGCATTTATTTCTTGGGGAAGTAGTACTCGTTGCCTATTTATCAATATCACTACAAATGAGTTTAATTATTTTTTTATTTTTTTACCCTGGTGCCTTTATTTTGAAGTAAAAATTAGTTAGTTTGTTACCGAGTGATTGTATCTAAATAATTTCCATGTATGTATTTCCATCCATTTTATATCCCTTAACTTTGATTGCTTTGAAATGAATCATGTTTCTTTATCGTATGGATAGAAATGGGAGTAGTCATTTTAATACTGTTGGCTTTATTCAGCAATTAGGAGCGTCTTTTCGAAAGCATGAGGCCCACAACTTCAGTTTATCTTGTTACTACACTTTGCTGATTTTTGTGGAAAGGGACTCATATTGATTGGGGTTATTTTGGCTGAAATTATTGAAGACTTGCGGTCTTTAAATTATCCTTAGCGAATATTCGCAAGTGCCTTAATTCAATTACTCTTAATTTCATAAAGAGATATGTCATGAAAGGAACGAATTGATACTTGATTTTTTACAAGTCCGTAATTGGGCTGATACTCGCGCGAGTAAGTGTCTTGATCCTGAGAAATATGGTTCAGTTCTGGCTTAGTTTCATATTAGTTGTTCATGCCTCGTTAGTGATTGGGGTGGTATGGATCGGTCCTAATTTAAAATTCTACTTCGCTTTAAAATACTTCAAATATTGTCACTAAAAATTTCAGAATTATAGAATAAGTTTCCAAATAAAAGTATTCGAACTACGGTTTTAATTACTTAACTTCTTAGGGAGATAATTTCGCGTATTTTATTAAAATTGGTCATACCATGTCGTATGTCATTTCTGTTAACAGCATAGATAAATCATATCATGTACGTGATGGCATAAAATTCTTTTGAAAGTTCTAATGACGGTATTTTTTCATATTTTGAGGTCTTAAATACTAAAATCGTTACATACTTATTAACACACCGACGTGTATATGAGAGTGATTTTCGTTTTTATAGTGTTAGTTTAATATCCGTAATTTTTAACCAAACAGTTGGGTTACAGGAGAGTATCGATTTTATATCCAGAGATTATCAAATTAATTCCTGAAAGCTTTGTTCACATTTAAATACAATTTTGCATAGTTAAGAATTTTTATTGATTTCCGTCGGAGGTCTTTTGTTCTTCTAGCGAATAAATTGTAACCTCTATTCATAAAGTATTATTCTTTATCCTATCCTATGGCTTACCTTTATGAAGTTTTCCCCGCATTCTTCTTTCTACCTCCCACTCCTCATTGATCCTATGGCCTATTTTATCCTCTGTGCTACTTTATCGAGCGCCCATTTTCATGATCCTCACGTTCCTCACACCCAATACAGCCTCTGCAGTTAACATCCGTCTGCCGCCAACCGTCGCTTGGAAGCCCTTACCAGGTCATTTTGCCCGCCTCGTATTCCCGGCATTGCCTCGTAAATATTAACTGTGTGCGCAATAATCCTGAGCATTATTTCATGTGGTGGTTTAAACGCCTGATTGCACGTGGTAGAAGAATTCTTGGCACCCTCCACCCGTACCTCTCCTAGATTTTGATATTGCGATGTCGTAGCTCGTGATCGTCTCTTTGTAAGGAATACGTAAATCGACTCATATTCCTGGGAGTCAATAATGTTAGCATACTGAGATTAAATGTATATATAATGTCAATGTATCCTGTGTTTGCACCAGACGATGGCGCTCAGCGACGAAACTGGTCGTTATTAAAACCATTTCTGTGAAATTCACAAGGTTTTTGATTCAGCATGAAACAATTTCACCAAGTCGCGCCTCATACTATTAATTTTATAATGTAATTATTTTCAAGTTTGGGAAGGTTTTAATAAAATTCCAGATGGATGTAGTGATAACTAGCCTGGTTATGGGCCACGAAATTAATGCTTACAAATTTTATCGATGTAACCTCTTTTGAGTATTTAGTGCAACTTCATGCTACTGCATTAAAATTAAATCCGATATACGTACGTTAAAGTGTAGGAATTATTGACGCCGTGTGAAGCTTGCATCTTGTGCTATTTCAACGTACGCATATGAATATGTATGGTTTATGGGTATGCTAATTCTTAAAGCTTGTATTGCATCATTTTTATCGTCTTGCACTAAGATACCAAATTCGGAGTGACAAATCAGAGTAAAACGACAAAATGCATCTCTACTCGATGGTAATTATATAAAAAAGTTTATTTTGATGAATGAATTTTGTTAATGTGTGATAATAACAGTCTGCAACAATTATTTTTAACGCCTGAACATTGAATGTTTCCCTGATCCAATTTATGAGAGTACAGTGGCGCTCTTTAACGCGTCACTAAAAGTAAGCAGCTTTCCGAATGTTTTTGTTTTCTATCGTCCGGTTCCTTTCCCTTCGCCTTTTCGAGTGCTATCTCTCGTTCCATCGGCTGACGCTTTCTGCCCCACACGAGTGCCCTCTTTACATCTCTCCATAGCGTGACGTCCATTCGAATCTCCCCTTTGTCAGTCTGTCCAAAGGCTCTCCTCTTTGTCTCGCTGCCGACACTCAAAAGGCGCCGACAACACTTTTCTCTTCAACTCTTTTTCTCTAGCATTCCCCCTTGCACACTATCCTCCTGCAGTATGTCCTATTTTTGCTGCACGATCTTTCTTAATTTGCTTCATCTATGGAATATTGTGTTTGATTATTAACCAATTTCCCATTGCCGGATCGACTATAAATTTTACTCACTTGCCTGGGTCTGATGAAAAAAATATTAATGATCATACATTTGGAATCTTGTTCCATTGTACTGTAATTAATTAAATAAATTTCAGTATTGAAAAATAGTTTTAAATGTTCTCAAAAGATGTCGTAAGTTATAAAATTTTGGCGGTAATTTCTTTGGCTCCGGTTTAATCGATTACATGATTCACCACGAAAAAGTGAAAGATGAAAATAAAATTACAAGAGATTTAAAGGAATATATTTTTTCCGAAACAGGATAAAATGCGCTGAAAGGTAATATAGTATGTAGAAAAGTAATATGCGCTGAAAAGTACAAAAAAATAAGGTTTCCATGCCTCGGAGATTAGAAAAATGGTTTTAAATTTTCTCAATAGATGACGATAGTTGAACAATTTTGGCAGAAATTTCTCTGCCTCCGGTTTAATCGATTACATAATTCACCACTAAAAAGTGAAAAATAACATTCCAAATTATTTAATGAAACACTTTTTTTTCCAAAATAGTATAAAATGCATTAAATAGTAAAAAAAATGCTTTTTATCCCTCGGAGAATAAAACGTGAGTGTTGATATTTGATAATAATATTATAGGTTTAGGTATTAATATTGCATGACAGTCCTTAATCAACTAATAGGCACTTATACTATCATTTCCTATAAACCTAAACAACATCCGCGCTGTAATCTCCTAGTGATGAAAAGCCTTATTTTACTTTTATTGCATCTTACACTGTTTTGGAAAATGCGTGTTTTTTTTTATATTCTCTTGCAATCCCTCTTTCCGACTATCCTACTACAATCTCTCCTCTTCTTCTCCAGCACTCTCTTTGTTTTCGATGAAAGACCGCATTTTCGTTCGATCCTATCTCTCTGCACCAATGTCTTCTCGCAGGATTCTATTTACCCGTCCTCTCTTTATCTCTCGCGTGCAAACCCCTTTTGAGGACAAAGTTCTGCTGGTTATTTCTTCGTTTTTCTGGCAGCATTTACCATGTGCATAATTTTTTGGTTATTTATTATGCTTTTTTTGCGAGCTAGGGAACCAAAGCACAGATTGCGGCAGAAGGTTTTATTACTGGCGCTCTGTTTTCACAACCTAGTTCCCGTGGCTTTGCTTCTCACTTCCCTTGTAGATTTTATGTTTATTTCAGGATTCTAGTCTTAAACTTCTGCTGAATGTTGGGCAAATGAAGCTAGTAAAATACATTTATGTAACAAATATATTTAGGCCTCTTAGCAACAATACATATATGTATTGTTGCTAAGAGGCCTTTGATCGTTTTTCAGATCAATCAGTATCGTTTTCTAGTCTTGTGTGTCTACTTGTCTCATAGCGGATAAATTTTATGCTTCGAGCGAAAGTGTACTTGTCTATAAGAGCGTATTACTCGTGAGGAAATCGAAATACCTACCAATATGCCCTGAAGCTCGTCAGTAATAACATTATTGCTTTATCAATACACTGATATAATTGGCCATCAAATATTGCTCACATTTTAGGCAATTTATTTAATCTCTCGCTATAATTAGGCGTTATGACTGAAACGCATTTTCAAACGTATCATGAAGCCATTCCAAAATTCATCGATACCATACAGGCCTACCGAACTCAAGATCTGTATTATAGTATCCTTTTAGTTATCAGCCTCGTATTTTTTCCTGGGCATAAAAGAAATATATCCTTGATGCATGTTCCGTTTCTTTGGTCATAGCGGTCGGGCCATTCTAAGACCCTCCCTTTCATTTAACTTCTTTTCTCTCCTGTAATTTCCGAGAGAATTGTCCCAAACGACTGGACGAATTGTGTTTCCCGTCGGATACCACGCGAAAGAAATTGAAAGGAAATCCTCTTGTGCTGTGTTTTTTGCTCGAACCCTCCCGCTTTTCACTTCTCTATAGATTTCTGTCGAGCAACGGAGAAAATGGCCACTTATTCTTCGGTTCCGTCGAGTGCCTCTGACGAGTTCGCTCGCAAAAATCTCTCCTCCGTTTCCTTTATTTTTCTTTTCGTTTCGAATTTGAGAGGTTTCAAGAATAATGCTTTGACCTCGCCATTTGTATAGCTCGTTGCGCGGTCCAATTTAGCATTAAAAGACGCGTATTGTTCGATACAAAAGTGTGTGTTGTATAGAAGTAGGCGCGATATTGTTTTTTCAGCATTCATTTGTGTCGTAAGAGCGGAAGAATTAAATGTCTCATAGTGATTAGAAAATTGAAGAGATCGTGAATAGGCAAAGTGCTGGTAGAAGAATTTTTTTTCCATTTTTGTTACCCGTAGAAACCCCTCTCTTTCCAATTTCATTTTCCTTTATGTCCCTCGTTAACTCTTTTTGTAGTCGTCATTAATCTCAGGTAAATCCCAAGAATCTATTTTTTCTCTCTCTTTGCTCAGAATCTTAATTAGAGAGAACTATTCTTTTCCCCTACAATTCAGGCCTTGGTTCAATAACAGCCTGCGCATAATAGCGCCCCCAAATCTTGGAGCGGCCTTATTTTCTTCCTGCTTGTCAAGATGATTGCGACGGGAACTATTCCGCCTTAAGGTTACCCAGCCCTTGGGCTTGAGTGCATCTGCAAGAGAGTGGAGTTATTTCTACCTTCCGTAGATGCTGGCTGAGAACCATTTCCGTTTGCCTCTTTCTAGCTCCAGTGGAAACGATTCAGTGGTTTCTCGGGTGAAGTGTTCCTAGTTTCTTCCTTATATTATCTGTTTTCTTTTCGTTGATAGTTGTTTTTCTAATTTCCTTGAAAAGTATCCACTAATTTCTTCTTCAAATATATTTCTTTCAAATCAATTTATCTATGAATCATAGTTTGCCTCGCATATACCGGAATCTAGTTCCCCTAGCTATTGTTACTTCTAATAAGTTACCAAATTTCTGTTCCTAAGCGACCGTTACCTTTCATTGTATTACGCAAAAATCGATATTTTCCTATCTAACTTGGTAACATTTGTATATCGATTTGAAATTAAAAGCACTGACGTTTTACTCCCAATGAAGTTCATTAATTTACCAACCTTTTGACTTATAAATCATCAGCAGGAATTTATTCAAATACTATCGGTAGAAACTTAAATAATTTAGCAAGTTTTTGTTGGAATATAACTTCCTTTTTAATGTATGTAAAATAATTCGTGTAACTGTTTCGTCAGCTTTCGAGTTTTCTGCTAACAAATTACTTTCAAAACTCCTTTTCGTCTTTCTACATCTTATGTTCTTTTCCTCTTTGATGGTCATTGGTCTATATTAATCCCCGTTTTTACTGTTTTCAATCTATTTAATTCTTCCTCTAATATATATTGGCCACGGGGATGTTTTAGAAATAACTGATATCTGAAATCATCGGAGCTCGTCAGTGGGTCGTTTTACATGAAAAAGGCTACTGGTAATGCGGCAAATATGGCGTGGCCTGGCGTTGGTGGTAAAACTTTTGGGTAGCAGGTAATTGAAGGAAACCACTTTACGTTTTATGGGCTCATTGCTCTACCGGATATAGGAAACACAACAAATTATATTTTGGATCGATCTAGTAGTTAAAAATGCATAGATTCGAACATAGGCTTCGTTATAGCCTGAAAACGTATCATTTGCTTGTATTTGTGATATGATAATCATAATCGTTAAGAGTGCTGCCCTACTTTAAAACTAACAGTACATTGCTCTCTCCCAATAGTACTTCTTATGACGAGATACCTTTTGTTCACGACACCATATGATCAGCATACGTTGCTTGCTTTTTCCCATGACAGATGATTCTACATTCCATATGGAAATGAAGCGCGTTCACAGAAACGTAGCGTGCTAAATACACGTTTCTACTTGCTGAGCGCGTTTATGATTTCCTTTTCTTGCTCTCGCTTTTCTTTCTTCACTTGTCTCATTCATTCCGTCGCTCCCCTTTGGGTGGGAGGGCATCGCTCTCGTTAGGTTTGTGCGAACTCATTTCTGCTTGAAATGCCTGCTGCCCTAGTGCGCTGCCTTCGCTGGTCCTTTGCCTCGTATTCTTAATTTCCGGCGTCCTCGATGCAGGTCGTGCATTTTTGTTTCTTCCATGCTTCCGGGAGGCGTTTCGTCTACTTCGAGGAATTATCCTTCGTTTTTTTGTTTCCTCTATCAATTATTGGTAAAGATCTGAGCAGATACCATTTTAAGCTCTGTCAATAGCTTCCTTTTCAGTCATTTCTGGCGATAATGGCCTAAAGAAAACAATATTAGTCTCCGAATTGATTGGATTTTTTTGTCCCAGTTTTTAGTTTTTGAAGAGCAACAATAATTTTTAAAAACCATTTCCAAGCTAGGGGACCGGAATTTCTTTTCGGGTTCATATTACGGGATATATATCCACATATAATGTGCACTCAATACGCGCCTGTCAATTAATAGCAGAAATATTTGTTGACGAGAATTCCTTTAAGGATAGTTTTTCAGTCGGTTATTGAAGTGTATCCCCAGCTAAATAATAAATTTTCTCCCTTTTTTAAAATTGAATTCGATTATTTTTTCATTCAATTTTACTAAGCTAATCATCTCTCCAAATTTTTATGGAATTTATTTTTTTTTTATTTTTAGAAAATATATTAACGTCTTGAATTATCTTATGGTTTATCTTAACTTATTTAAAATATGATGGTCATAATGTTATTATTTATGTTTATTATCCTTTTTGCTCCAGGAGTTCTTTCTCTCCATTCTTTCGGAATTTCTCATTGTTTTTTTTTCTGTAAGGTTTTGACTTTTCATCGTGTATTCTTACGGAAATTTCCCATTTTATTCCGTAAATGCTGATCAGGTGATGACATGAAGGTGAATTGTGATTCCATCTAAGTACAATGCGGCTGCATGTCATCGACATGGCTGTGTATTTAATCTGATTTCTTTCCCCCCTCTTCTCCTCTTGCCTTCGCCGCTAGAAACCGTGCATTTTCAACCAGTCACGAAACTTATTCCGTGTTATCCGCTCCCTTCCTCCATTTGTCCCCCCTCCCCCTCTTGATCGATCCTTGCGCTGTATGCTAAGTGGAATTTGGACCGTGCTGTGCTCCTCAGTCATTAATGCCGGTGCACGTTCTCTTGTGGCTTTCTCATCCTCTTCATTATGGCATTCCTGTGGCTCTCGTGCTTTGGAAGTAACAGCGCTCACGATTGCGATGTTTTTTTGTACCCGATAAACGAACGTTAGAGAAAGTGCTGGCGTCTCTGATATCTTATTATGCTGCTGGTAGAGAGTGCTGGCATATGTAGATTTTATCGAAGGACCCAGCTCTGTTGTGTCCGCTGTGAACTTAGGCTTATTCGTGTCAGATATGTATTTCTCCTCCTATCCATGAATAAGCTAATAATCTTTATCGTTTCCACTTTAATTTTATAATCGAAGCGTGCTAATGCGATACAGCGGGTGGTGCTACGAGGCATGTCATTTCAATTTCAACTTCAGCAATGCGTAAATCCTAGATCATCATTCATCGCAGGAAGTATTTGCTACCGATAGTTCTCTCTTTCCGTATAAAAGTATCTCAGCAGAATCTTTTATCTAAATTATGATAATTATCGTCGAAGGACTGGTGAATAGGAAGATCGCGAGAGGTAGATGTAAAAAAAAAAAGATTAGCAAATAGGAAAATTCTGTGGAGGGCTGCATGAAACCAATCTTTTGGATTGATGGTTTTTTATGATAATTTACTCCTTTTCAGTTTAAAGACTGGTGCTCTAACGTCCCTCTAAGGCTCCGCCGCACAGTGGTTCAAAATCGGAAAAAGCTGGTCGAAAGTCATTTTTTCAACTTTTTTGGAGGAATTTTTGAAGGTACTATTCGTATTCTACACTATATGATCTATGATACTGGCTAGTACTACGACTATTTTGTGGCTCATTGTAGTCTGTATAAATGGTCAAACATGAGTCCTCCGGGATAAAAACGCCTGACGCGTAAAATCACTCATTTTTAAAGAAGTTCACCTTCATATAAAGAAGGTTTCAGACCATGTATGAACATTAAAAAAATACAGTGCATAAATTAGTACCTTCGTGTACAACTACTGATGATTTCTTTTATTTCCGTAGTTTTATAGTTGGAAATAAAAATGTTTAAACTTTATGCTATTTTTACTTGAATTTTTAAATATAAATAGAAAAATCGTTTTGGGCACCTCTGAGCCCCCCGGAAATTTTGACGCGAATTAAAAGTATATAGTCTATAGATTCTATATCAAAAGAAAAATCTTGCTACTATTTGCTACTTTGGCCTCAAGATGGTTTTATGTTGAACGGTGCAATGCGCTGCGGCGACAGCCGCCAGGCCGACCGGGCGGCGCGCCGCCCGGTGGCGGTATTGCTAGCACGAGAAGTTTTCCGAGGAAAGGTGCCAGGTTTCTTTCATGTTATAGTGCTTCTTGGTTTGCAATACGGGATCTATTTATAATAGATTTTTCATTCCTTTAGTGCGTTTAGGGCTTTCCAGTAGCCCCAGCGTATGATATTTAGTGAGGCTCGACATTCATCAGAAATAATCTTTAGAACAGCAATAGTGACGAATATAATCGAACTTATGGCCTGTGCAACATATGTTTCAAGACTTTATGGATTTTTAACTTTCACAATATCCAGAATACCCTTTCGTCGTCACCCGTTGGGAAAGCGGACTCTTCAAATGTATTTCATAGCACGCTAATTCACTGGAAGCCGCCGCACGGTCGAAAATGATTATTATTGCCAAAAAAAAGGGCATCGCCCGGCCGCAGTTTTATTGCTCTTCAACGAGGTTTACCCGATTTCATCTTTGTCCTTTAAGTTTGCTAAAGTGGAAGCTAAAGTGTTTAAAGTGTGCTAGGAATATTTTTCTCTCAGACTACCCTCAATGTCGCCGCATACCATCTACCAATGTGGAATGGTCAACTAAGGAGGAATTCAGATACGGAAGGGACCCAAGGCCGAAAAAAATAAAACCACCAAAGAAACGTAGGCGTGAAAAAACCCTAACCCTAAGAGTCAAACGTCGTAAATAAGATATCAGATCCTTGCAGGTCTTCGAGGTTCCGAGAACCAATGAGTGGCAATGGACGGTCCATGCCTTCTCTATCATTGCCACGATGAAAGAGAAAGGAAACGATGAGCCAGAGAAGCAGATGATAATGATACACAGAGAAAAGCATTCAGCGTCCCCCACACAGAACGCACAATCGCTAAGAAAGTACATAAATCGGGGCGTGAGTGGAAGAATATCTTCCGTGAGAGTTCGCCAGACGCTGCTCTTAGAGCAAGCATTCTGGCATCAGCTGGAAAAATATTCGAAAAATACGAGCATACAAACAAAGGCAATTAAGAAGCACAGAAAGAAAGCAGGCAGATGTGTCTCGCCCGCGCACGCTCGAGGCATGGACTCAGAGGACTCCGACGGTGCATCGCATTCGCTGAAAGAAGGACCACGGGCATTTAAAGTCACGCCTAAGCCGTTAACAACGCATTTGCTATAGTCACAGATTCAAGAGTGAGGACAAAATTTGAGTGTGTGCGAGTTATTCTGAAATATCCTTCGTGAATTTTTCGCTTTGAGTAATATTGAGTTCAGTCGGAAATTAGTCGAACTACGTGATCGATGGAAGGGATAAAAGGGACGAACATAAATATCCTTATTTATGTGATATCCCATAGCCTTAGTCACAATATTCAGTAATTTAATTAAACTGGAAAAAAATATTAAGAGAAAAAATTAGAATGCCTGAATGTTTGCTTTCAAACCTTGTACTTACCTCACCAAACAACT
The DNA here is from genome assembly GCF_921293095.1 of Ischnura elegans. NCBI lineage: Eukaryota > Metazoa > Arthropoda > Insecta > Odonata > Coenagrionidae > Ischnura > Ischnura elegans. Next base: position 107,884,674 of record NC_060248.1, read on the forward strand.
TGAAGGTCACTGATGCGAATTTCATCCACGCCTTGAGGGCATTGACCATATTGTATTATATTTTGAATTGTTAATCAGATTCATTAAAAAAATGAAAGTATCGTAGATTATGCATAAAATATTTAACTTAGGCTGAACAGATAAAAATTGTACAAAATTACCGTTGCTTTAAAAACGGTCAACTTTAATTGTTTACATAATTTATAAATAATATTAAATTTAACAAATAATAGTCACAGATCTTAAAAAATACCTCGATTTATTTGATGCGTATCAATCTACACCTTGAATGAATAAATGAATACAATATCTATTTTTAACATTTAATTGTTTAAATAATAGGCCATTTAAAAACAATAATATCAAAGATACAACAAAAATAACTTCAAATTCGTATTCAGCGGACAAAATTCTTATAAAAAGCTTCTTCATAATACAACAGTGACTACGAATAAAAGCGGTAATAATTTCGACCACCTTTTTTCGATTTTGAACCACTGTGCGCCGCTTGACTTTTAAGGCGACTTGCGGGATGGTGGGTAGAATGTAGCTAGTTGTAGGCCCTTATCGCGGGCTGCTCACCGCGGCACACGCTCCGATCCGTGCGAATGGCATCATTTTTCCCTGTCGAAGACGGCTGTTAGCGAGCACTAGCTGGTGGGAAAGATATGAGACTCTCTGGTGTTTCTCCTTTTGTCCTCTTCATTCCTACCCTCCGCCTCGGTCTGCTTTCTACGAGCTGCCCGGAATTAACGTCACGACATCCCTCGGTGTAAGGCCCCGTCCCGGGGAACTCCTACATGTGCATCCCGCTTTTCCCATCGGTGAGGCAGCACGTGCTCTGAAGCTGTGTAATTGGAAGTCCACCCACCCGCGATGTGGTTTGGGGGCATGTCTATGTGCGACGGCAAATAGGACACGGGGGAAATGACTCAACGCCGCGGGACTCAAAATTTGCGAGTTCACTCGTTTTCTTTTTTGTGTATTTTATTTATTCTCTTTTGCCAATTTGTGTCATGAAATGATTTTTACTGACCTCAGTCATCGGGTAATCACCGTGAATCTTCTGTAGGATATGCTTCGTAGTGTAACTTGAGATTTTTTGAGGCAATTATCAAATAAGTGATTATCATTAACTTTTTAAGCTTTGTTGGTTGAAGCAGACAAAATTTTAAATTCTATACATCGGGGTGTTATCTTGTCATTCATGGTTTTTTGTAGATTTTTCCCGATCGTATATTTCTGCCAAAAATTGCTTATATAAATGCTCTTTTGGAATATTTATGTGCTTTTTGGGTGTTTTTTTTTAGCTTTCTATGCTACACGAATCCGAAATTTTAATGCGCGCAGTTTAAGCAATCACCAAGTATCTTGTTTAAGATATACTTCATGCTGAAGTTTTGTGCTTAATGGGCAGGCGATTAGGGCCTTTCTTAATCTATTTTGAGTGAAATAAGCAAATTTTCAAATGCTATCCATTAGAGTGTTCTGTTGGAATACTTAAGCAGTAACCTTACCGCTAGTTTATTTTTTCCAATTTTATCTTGGAAAATTTTTCAATTGGATTATTTAAATGACTTTTTTTGCTTATGTATACCTTTCTTTACCTCATTTATCAGAAATTTCTGTAATGGAGAACAAAATTCATTTGCCGACGTGATTTTACCAAGACGATAAAATGACCAACACGTGGATTCCTAGTCGAAAAATATTTATTCATATTGTGTGATTAAAATGCTAAAATAAATCCATCACGTATCTAATTTTTAATTCTGCTATTTCTATTCTTCATTCCGCATTACGAAAAATGTTTTTTTTCCAGTTCAGCACTTGCAATTTGCATTTATTTTTCGTTGTTGCTCAGACTTTTTTTTGTGTCATCCTCTTATCATTGTTCTGTCGCTATTGTATCGCCCCAATGCCCTCAGGGCCCAAAAAGTAGGATCCGTCTTGTCACTGGCGCAGAGTCAATAATGTTCCCTTCATATATATAACATCTCTTTATCCTCGGTATCGATTGTTGCCCCTGGCACTTACACAACCCGCTTAACCCGCTTCTGTTTCTCTCCTCCGCCGAATGCGCCTCCCCGTGGAATACAAGGTTTCTCCGCAATACAACTCGAACAATTCGTCCGTGATGCTGCCTGCGCTCAAGAAACTCTGGGAAGTAAAGGATCTTAACTACGTTCCTAACCACATCATTTCTCCTTTTCTTCTCTTGCGAGGACTCCGCTACGGTATGCGTTCGGAACAATGGATCTTGCCTATATTTTTTTTTCGTTTCCAGAGAGACTCGTCTTGTACCTGGAGAAAAATAGAGAGAGAATACCTTCGTATTTTCCCGCGGGATCGTTCCCTATAGTTTGTGGCCCTCCGACACACGCGCAAAAGCTCTTCGTTTACGTGAATTCACATCCATATACCCCTCCCACTTAGCGAATTCCGTTTAGAAATGTATTTTTTTATACGGGCGTGGTCGAATTGCACTGATAGGACGCACTAAAGTGACCTAATTGAGAATGTATGTATTTCAGAGCGACACGGAGTATATTATATTAGAACCCCGCTACATTTCCAGGTCTGACAGAAACGATAAATTAATAGACATATCGATACATCCACCGCACAAAAGCTCAACAATCGCTCACTGAACCAAATCCGCTCATCTAGTACTACTGGGGCTACTAGATGAGCGGATTTGATTCGGTGGTTGATTGTTTAGCGTTTGTGCAGTGGAAGTATCGATATGTTGCCGAACGGATAGGTATGGGAATTCGTTTTCCCCCCGCACGATAAAGACTTTGATAAATACTAGGCGTAATTTCGTTTCAGCAGTTCCTCTTTATGTGTACATGTCTGGTGTTCTAACATCCCCGTGCCACACGCTTATTGAGATCTTGCATAGTATGTAGATGTACATATAATGAGAGAAAATAGATACCTAGTATACCTTTGAATGTAAATAAACAGTTGTTGACATTCTTTCATAGTGCGAGAGCAGCTCGCTAATGCCGTACCACTTGTAACAGTTGAGGTGTATTGATGTTGAATTCTTAGCGAAGGATTCTATTCTAGTCTTTCCTTAAAGAGATCGAGCCATTTTCAAATGCATCAATCCACTTCACGATAATTTATGTACATCTTTGCACATGTACTACCTGCGTCTACTTGTGTAAATTGCCGCTATTGATAGTTTTACTTCCATCTGTATGTTCCATCCTATGGAATTTTAGTTTCCCTTATTTCTGTGTATTTCATAAAAAGTTTTTGTGAAAAAGAAATTTATCTGACATAGAATAAATTTCACCTAGCGAAATATGATTAAAATGCAATGCGCTTGCTGTAAGGAAGTGGCTCCTTACTCATATCAGCGGAAAGATATTTTTTCTTGAATTTACAATGGATACCTTTTTTTATGCGATTGTTACCGCAAAGATATCCCAAAATCACTAGATATTTCTTTTTACCGTACGTTTTTCTTTATAATTTCTACATAATTCATTATAATTTCGCTTCCTCTTACATTTTGCCGTTATTTTAATCAAGAAATTTAGTCCTCAATTTTTTTCCGCAACATTTGCCTCATTTGTGAAGCAATATTTTCAATTAGCATTGTTTCGAAATATTACTAGAGACCAATGGGTGTTATACGAAAGTATATACCTCCATTACTTCAGTGATAAATTCGGCGTCATCAATATGTGTAGACATCTCCCGCGGTTTCATTATTCGGTATAAGTGAATGCATTCCACCCGCTTCGAATCGACAACAGCAAGGCGTTTCCGCGAGCCATCGGAGGTTTATTCGAGCGTCCTCCATTTTATTTTGGTTTTGTTTCAAGGCCGCGCCCGCATCCGCCCTCAGGCCTTGATTGCCTTCGCCCGTCAATCACCGCTCCACCCGTTTGTTAGATCGATGTCGATGGGTCGTATACTTTCCTTTTTTTCCTCTGTCGATCCCAGAATCCTTCGCTGGACAATAAATGTCGGGATGAATCGTTGACGCAGTAAAAGAAATTCCTTCTTTTTTTAGTTCCGAACGATAAGAACTCATTGCCCCGTATCATTTTTTCTTCGAGATGCTCATCCAAATTTTCATTCGATATCATTGTCTTCCCTGATTTGATTTTATTTTCCTTATCATTCGCACGTCATTCTCCCCGAAACCTTTTCCTCTTTCCTTCCATCGGATCGCGCACAATCTAAATGATCTAGTTTCCGCCCGAGGATGATGGCCTTATTCCGCCCCTTTTGGGACGCGGTCGTTTGGTATGTTTCCGGAGCAATAAAGGAGTCCATGGGTCTCCGCAAAAAAGAGGCAATATTCAAAGCTCAGTTATAGCAAGTGAAAGTTGGGGACTTGACGGCATTTCTCTCCAATCCACGAAACGTTGCTCCATTGAGTGGATCCATCGTGGTTGTAGTTTGTTTTTTTTTTGCTGCGCTCTCTCTTTCGGTTGACAAACGCATTAAAGTCGGTTAGCGCTCCGTTTGCGTCAGGGGATGAAGCGAATTTTTGCCTTCCTCCCCCGCTTTTTTTGAGGTCGGGAAAAACGTGCGCGTATAGTACATGACGGAGAACGGGAGGACGTTTTTCGGCTAGCGCAACGCGGCGAAAGGAACGTCGTAATCCGCGTCTGGAGCCATAAGTAGGCTTTCAAAGCTTAGGACTCGTCTTTCCCCTTGATCGTCGGTCTTTTTTACCGTCGCTCCTTCCATCCTTAAGCATAGTGGCCCTTCGTGATTGCGCAAGGGGGGCATTAGTTCTCTCTGTACCTTATCTTCCGAAAAACTTTTTTTTTTGCTTATGGAACTACTTCATTCACCAAACCAAATTGTCTTAAATTGGTATATTTGGGCAATATTTGCTCTGCAATCCTATTTTAATGAAGTTCCGCGTCTAAATGTGACCCTCGAAATCAATATGACTATCATTTTATGCGGTACCTATATGGATATACATGGTATGTATGCTCTAGTCGTTTATTTACAGTATTTTGCAACGAGCCCTTTTAAGCTTTAGATCAAGAATAATTGTCGGTTATAGCTATCATATGCACCTTCCCAATATGTAGCTGTGCTAATTGGCTACTTTTACCAAAAGTAGCTGTTACAATGTGCCCTGTATCGAAGATTTTAACGCTTTCCACCTATAGGTGTCCTTTTAATCACTTTTCAAAATTATTTATTTCCTAGATCATAGATGGCTAATGGGTTGAATTTTTTCTTATATGTTGAACTATTAAATCATCTTGAAATTTCGCTCAAATGGAGGTTTGAGGCATTAATTAAAAGAAATTTCGAGCCTATTTGGGGTTTTCAAAATCTTGTTTCCTTTTCAGTGGGGGCTACTTATCAATGTATTATCCCCAGATATCATGTGAATTTAATATAAAAGGAGGCTGAAGTGTTTACCGTGCTAATTATCGTAATTACTCATGTAAGTTATCTCGTGAATTTACGGAATGGCCTGTGTGACCTCCAAAAATACTTATGTTTCGGTTGACAGGCGGAAATCCTGGGGTTGTGTACTGGTCTCTTTGACTACCTCGCACATTTGTCTCGCTCTCATTGTCAGAGATGCTGGACGGATTGCGTAATTATGTCTCGCACCCCTTTTCTCTCTCCGGTTACTTGTTCTCACTTCCTCTCTTTTGTTATTGTGAATTGACGCCGAGGTCTAAAATTAGTCCATTTCGCCAGAAGTGGATAATAATAAAATAATACCTAAAATTGTCCCAGTGTGTCAACGGGTTACCAAATACCGGAATGGATCGTCCAATCAGTAACGCCTGAAATGATAAAACCTCCATCCGAATTCCGACGATAAAATCTGTAACGCCGTTGGTCCGAGTTCATTTTGGGATCAGCTTCGCATCGGAATAAGAGTCTTTAAGGTGTTACTTTTGACATTTAAATACTGTTATTTATTGTTGTCAGGGAGTTGTTGATGAAAAGGATAGGGGTATTTTTGAGAAGATAATCAAGGGATGAAGTTGCTTGAAGGAGTGAGACAATGAAAAAACTGTAATTTGAAGAAATTAAAGAATTTTCTTTTGGAAAAAAATAATCGTATTACGTTACAAGGGGATATCTGTTTACGAGTATTGTCGAAGCTGGTGTCATTCTCTGAATAATTACGTATTTGTTCTCCTCTTATCAACTTTATGATTGAATCCAAGGGATTCATTCGGCCATGTAGTACTTATGTGACATAATATCCTGGATGATTCTTAGAAGATGTGTATAACTCATTTTTTTATTACAGCAATGATGACTTTTCTCGTTCATTCATGGCGTTTTTCACGGAATGCTTGTGTGCTAAGGTCAAGTCTGAAGTGGCACCCGTCTGTCTTTGTCTTGGCTTCGCTTGAATGGTATACTCCACCTATTCTTCTCGGTAACTTCGCATCTTTCCTCTCACTCGCCTTGCAATTTCGTCTCTTCGTCACGTTTACGTACATCCTTCATTTTCACCTTGGCTCAGAAAAAAACGCTGAATATCACTAGATACGAAACCGTTTAGGAAAGCTACCCAGACTTGACTAAGCCTTCGGTTAGTTCTTCGTTAAAGAGCGTTTCTTACATTTTGTTCAAAGTGAAAATTCTTTCTAAATTTTATGGGGTGTAATTTTAAATTTTATCGCGATATAATAATTTCCATCGTTGACTTTGCAACCATCAACCTCACTTGAGGTGAGAAACATTTTTAGATTACCTGCTATTCCTCTCCCTGTTACGTCCACCAATTTTTTCTCTCTAAAAAATTATTTGTGTTTGTAGACGTTATTTTGTAGTCTGAATTCACCTACCGAGCGATAACGTTTTCTTTCTTCATTCCTCATGGTGTAGCATGGAGGCCCGATACATCGGTTAACGGCTTTTGTATCTAAGACTAAGAGTGTGGCTTATAGTTATGTAAAAAATAGATGTTTATCGTTTTTTTGATAAGGCGCCGCATACTAACTTTTTTGCCCTCAGAATTTCGTGTTGGAACCCCAGGGGTAGTAGGTTTAGTACTAATAGGGTAATGTTAACTTGGGGTATTAAGGTGTAATAAGACGAGGTAATTCTGAGCTTCAATTATGAATGTCTCTCAGGCTCCATCAAATCCTCTACTTTGTTTAAAGAAAGACGTTGCATTATTTTCATATTACCCATATGCTCTCGAATGACTGCCATAAAAGCCAATTGAGACCTGAATTTTTATCGTACCGTCGCGTTGTTTAGTCATTCCATTTATTTGGATCAGTTCTTAGCATTCGCAAAAAAATGAGTTTTTTTATGGGAAAAGCACTATTCACTTAATTGGACAAAATCTACGTAAATGCTATTGTTAACTGGATATTTCTGTGAAGCTGTTTTTTTTATTGCGAATTCATACCTATCTCGTTGACTGTTTTCCGACGATTTTCTTTTTTCGAGACCTTTTACTATTTTCTTTTCCCTCATATAATCGTGCAAGAAACATTATTATTGTTTTTATGACGAAATCAATGTTTTGTTTAAAGCCATAAATGAGTAGTCTCTCACTTCATTTCACGATTTTAAATGAGTAAAACATTGATAAATTTATTTTGATGCTGTAGGGTCATATTCCATGCTCTCGCCTCTCTGGAACTCCTGATGAACGAGAGTTCATTGCACACGTTTACCTATCTGGCTAATATCATATTGCCGTTCCGTAATTACCCCGCGAATGTTGACCTTTACTAAGAAAATTTCCTACGCTTTCACGTTTGCGGTGAATGGAACAAGAATATGGCTCTTCGCTCACCTGGAAAGTGGCTTCAGAGAAGTTCTCTGCTTCTTCTTGAGACCGGTTCGTTTGCTGTTACCGGTAGAAAAGCTCTCTTCCTCTAGCGGTAAGTTGTCCGAGAGCAGAGAGTTGGTTGGTAGTGGATTGCCCTTTAAGGTCATGTCCTCATTGGTAAGTTAACCTCGACTGTTGAGGAAGAATCTGTCTGGAATGAAACTTGCACCGTTTGGTCACCACAGTTTCTTCCGTTGGTCAAGATAGCATCCTCATCGCAATCATGTATATTACTGTTAACTCGCTTTTTCGTACTCAAGTAGCTGTTATCTCTCGCGTTTATTTGATCATAAATCACCACCGTATTCGTAAAACGATTTGAGAAGGGCTATTATATTTTTCGCCAGAATTTTTCTGTTTTCATAACCACTCTTCGTAGAGATTTTATTCATAATAACTTAAATAATATTAAATTTGATATAATAATGTTATTTTTAGGATAATTTTGATGAGATTCTCGAATTATAAAGGCCAATTTTGGTTGTATCGGAATTGAAAATCCATGTCCTTTTTACATGCATCTCGTTATTAATACATCCTCAACATTGTGCTTACCCTGGACATACCATTATTCCGAGTATTTCCATCCCGGGAATAATTTTACATGCATCATGCTTATGTATTTGTCTACAATATTTAATGTGCTACTTCCAGAGTCGGATTCCGACGTCGGTTATATGTTCTAAGTATGTGAGCTCCTTTGAAATCGATCTATTTTGGTATTCGTTGTGTTATCAATCAATTATATAGAAGCGTTCACTCGGCCTCTGAGACCCTTTGAAATGTATCAGCTGTATTTGCCGCGTTTCCAAATAAATTTTCCCAGTAAATCACGGATGCAAGATTTCCAATGATCAGCCAAGTAATTTTCTTGCCCATCAATCACTGTCGGGAATGCCTTACTTTGAGGGGTTGTGGGATTTTCTAGAAAACTGACTCCATCCGACTTAATCACTTAAGCTTATCCAAGACCTCTTATTTAGTTTCCCTTCACGTTCGTCGTGCAGGAAAAGATATCCCAATGGATATTACTTCAATTTTCGCGATTTCTTTATAATTTGCAGTTATCGAATGTAGTTGTGAGATCTTAAAACCTTATAAAATTGTTGTCACAACAGTTTACTCCGCTGGTTAAGATGGCATCCTTATTTCATTCATGTATAATATTGTGAACTTGATTTTTCTTACTCGAGTAGCTGTTATCTCTCGCGTTTATTTTATCATAAATGACCTGCATAGCCGTAAAATGACTCCTTGTGGGGGTGCATTTATCGACAGAATTGTTTACTTTTTATTACCTCTCAAAATCTTAATTACGCTGCGAAGTCTAAATAGCGTGTAAAAACGTAATAAAAATATGAAGCCACAAGCATTTTCATTTGTGAAATCAATTAACCTTACGTGTTAGTTATTCCCTAAACCTGTTTAAATAGATTCCGTGGGCGAAGTTATGAGTTTAATGTTGAAGAGGCCAGCAATTCTGCCGAGGGTTTTTGGGGGCTATGGAACACCCCCAGTGAAACAGAGGGGTATTCCATAGCCTGTGAGTGTTCCTAGAAAATTAATTTAAATTAGCCTCTGAAAACAACATATTTAAGTACTATCTGAGGTCAAAATTTATTTTAACTTTTGATGTTTTTGTTTTTATTGTACTTGAATGTACAGGCTTGTTAATTTTTCGGCTCCCCCCACACCCTCCCAAAACTGCGCTCATTATGCATTACCTCTCTGACCCTCTTCCCCCTTCGTTCCATCCCCCTAATTGCAGTCGCGTCCATTAATCCCATGTTCCAGAATCCATGGTTGGCGTGGGTGCCATTCTCCTCAGCAACCCTATCCCCGGTCTCAAAAAAAAGTTTGCAAAAGGCATTCTCCATCCACCAGGGAAGTGAAAAAGGTATCAAGGTTCTTAAAATTCTCCCTCCCCCATTTATTCCCTGTATCTTACTCCCTCCGAGAAAATTAAGCCTTTTAAACCTCCTACTGTTACAAGCCGAGAAATAAGCTCTCAGCTTTTTTTTTTAAGAGAAGCTGTGATGATCATTTTTCATTAATATAAGGCCTTTTAAAATATGCTAAGAGAAACCGATTCCCGTTATTTTTAGAGTTCCCTGCCATTGATTGGATTCCTTTGTAAGATTAAAAAAAAACTATCTCTCGCAGGAAATATAGGTGGTAGTGATGATATGGATATACAAATCAATGGCCATACACATTGTTGCCTTATAAATAAATAAAATCTGGTTTTAATTAAATTATCCGAGGAATTTTTCAAATGACTTAATATCACGAGCGTAATGTGCTTTTAATAAAATTTTTGGTATTTTTTCCATTCGATTATTGAAGAGAGATAAAAGAAACGTCGTTTTTGCGTGGAGAATCGCCTACACTTCCACAGAAAGAATGGTGGGTGCGTTCTTGTTGACTCCATCCAGGGAATGATTTTTTAATGAGTATTCATTTTACTTCTCCGTTTTGATTGTGATGAGGCTTTATTTTCTGTATTGAAGAATTAGCAGATGCGTACATTCTGTTGGAGAGTGGAATTTCAGATGAAGCGACGATTTCTAGGTATTCTGTCGTTATGTTTTGACTCCCAGTGGTGTAAACGATATGATGATACGCGTTTCAAAGTTGAGAGAAAAAAATATTGAAGAAAGATGGAGTATTGCTAATGCATTAGTTCGTCTAAAAATGTGGAAGAAGACCAATTTCAAATTTGAATTATCGCAACTGGACCTTAAATGTCATCATCATTACCATCACTGGAAAACAATCCTGAGATTGGTTTAACGCAGTTCTCCACTCAATTGTCCTATCAGCAAATCTTTTCACGCCCAGGTAATTCCTCTCTTTGGAGAACGGTGGGCCGAAGTAAATTAGTAATGGTAGATGTGGTATACGACAGATTACAAATTTCAGTAGCGTATGTAATGATTGAATAAGAAAAACTATGAACTCCTACTCACTTAACTCGCATGTGTGAACGGCCTAAATTTTCCGCTACGCTATTTAACCCGCGTACCATGGCGAGTTTTCTGGTTAATTCCTTGTTTTTTTAAATGTAGCATCCATTAACGTCTTTTGGCTCGCCGGGAAAGTGAGAACGCGCCCCGTCGGGAAATTTCCGAATTAGCGCGTAGCCACGTCTCGCCGCCCCTCCCGCCGGGTTATTTAATCAGTTCCAGCTGCGAAAGGGGATGGATGACGAGCGGAGGTGGTGGCGAGATGTACGGCGCGTGGGCGAGAAAGGGTCTTGGGAATCGCGAATGGAAAAGGTTAGCGTGTGGGCGATATTCAAGTCGAGTCGTATCGTGGCGGTAGGCTACCCTATTCAAAAGCGCTGGCCCGTCCCGTATCCAATCCTCCGTCGCTTAGACCAGAAATAGTAACTCTCACCGTCCTTCCGTCCTTCTTTCCCCAGCATCCCTCCTTCCGGACCCTGTTTTAAACCCTTTTCCCTCGGATCCCTTTCCCTGCAGAGCACGTCCCTGCCCCCCCCCCCCCCCTTCCGTCGTACCTCACGGCGAACACTACCGAGAATTTCTCCATCTCTCCCGCTCACACTATTCCTCTGGTCCCTTTTCCTTGTTCCCGTCTTTCCCGAAGTCGGCTTAGCTTACCCCTTCCTTAAGTCAGCATCCCTGCTAGGGTTCACGCTTGATCCGAAAAGAGACAGGTCAAGGGTCACGGGACGATCCCTCGTCTGTATTTTTTTCAGTTCGGTCATTATGTGGAAATTATTTTTCTCGTCTGTAAATTTTATCTCTCCGTATCAGTGATCTGTTTTTGTGAAGTTCTCCGTATTAATCGCCTTAAGAACACCGCCTTCCCTCCAGGGTACGAGATCGGTTTTTTCCCTAGTTTCGCATGTCTAAAATTGCACGTTGCGAGATGTTACTATGTCGCACTTACTAGTAGGACCGTTCAGACTATTTCCGGGCTCCTGGGCAACAAAGTTACCCAGGAATTTTTTGACTGGATATCAGAGAAAAGTCAGATATATTCAAAATTGAAAGCTAGCATGGGCCATGTGCTTGCTTCAACTTCCACAATTATTGAGATTTGAATAGGTACGGAGCTTGCGATTGCCTCTTTTACAGATTCGCCCTGCTGTTCAGCTCGTCTGCGTGATTTTCCTAGTCATCCTCCCTAACAAGTATGAATTTTCTGTTCAACTTGTGCTCGGTCGGAGTCCGAACGTGAATCAAGGCAGGGATGTGGTGCTCCGGATATATAAATCTTCGCTTCGCGTTTCGTATGCGCTCGTAAAACTCGTTTTCACGTCCGTTTCTTGATTTCTTAGAACCAGTGCGAACGAGTTGTGAGGTGAAAAATGGCGGATCGATGTATCGATTGGGAATTAAAGATATGCGCTTCTGTTGGCGATGGTCGCACCGTCGGGAAGCGATTGGTACAGTAAGCTCTCCTATTGGAAAAAATCCCTCCAACTCAAATACTTAAAGAAAATGTAAAACGTGATTAACCTGTAATATTATTAGAAAATATGATGGTTTGGGGATAATTTTAATTTGAACCAAGTGTGTTGATATTCATTGTTATTATAAGCACCGAATTTTCGCAAATAGCCCCATTGATTTTAGAATGAATGATCATGTCTATAATTGTATTGCAGATGAAAAAATGTGTCTACAGATTATGTGTAACAATTCCTTAATTTCAACAGTGAAAATATGCACAAAAAAACTCTCTTCGCTTGAATTTGCGTAATGGCTTCTCTAAAAAATTTGGTTCATCTAGTTATCATGTGTTTATTCCAAAAATTAGGGTATTTTTACATTACTAGTAGTCCTTTTTGCATTGTTAAGTACCAGACTCCTTATTAGATTTTCAGCTTAGTACAAAATGCGCACCCTACCGAATATTCCCGAATTCTCACTTCTCGGTCGCTGTACTTTTGCAAGTTTCACGATGGTAAAAAGTGCCATTGAGATTAGTATAATGAAGGTTAAAATATAATAAGGTGTGATCGAACGAGCGTTTTTGCAGTCATTTATTTGATATTCTCGTAAAACGTGATATTTTGTAGCAAGATAAGATATGTTTTTTTTCTGGAGACACACAGACGTGTGTATATGTGGGTGTAGTAGAGAGAGTCTCCCAGTTGGCGAGAGAATTACTCGAGGGAATGGATAACGTCATCCTACATTGTTGGCGAACTCCTTTCAACTTTCCTTATATTTCACTTTCAGGATAACGTAATTTTATCTCCTCTCCTCTTTATCTCTCGGAAGGAAATATCAATCTTTTGTTTTTGTTCACGCCGTGCGCGTAGGAGTGGATCGTAATGGAAATTTATCCTCGGAGAGAGTATTTTGGGAAATAAAAATGGGAAAACACATTTGCGGTGGGGGCAAGAAGCCTCTATCCACCCTGAATGTCGTTTGAAAACGTCAGCTAAAGTGGATTATTTAACGGTGTTGGAATCCGGAGTAAAGTTTATCAACACAGTCTTCGAAACGCCAGAGGAGATGGAACAACTGACGGGGAAAGGTACCCGGTGGACCTTCATGAGCATGTAGCGACCGTAAGTCGTGCCTTCATATTTTGTATCGTTGTCAAGGAGGCCAGAATGTTTATTTGTTTATGTATCTAAGGGAGAGACTGGATTATAAATGGGCCTTGCTCATGAAGCACCAATAAATTGATTATATAAACGTGGAGATATTAGGATTTATCCATCTCCACAAGCATAATCCACCGGAAAAGCCTGAAAATGCATCATTAAAAAGTAACTCAATATGTGCAGTGTTTTACCCCTTCGAAAATTTCGATTCGCCAGCATCGTCGCTGGTTTCATCTCACCCTAGTGAGAGTTAGGTGAAGGAGGGAAGGGGGGGTGGGGAAATGGCTCCCTCGTCAGCTGGTGCTCTCCAAAGAGCACCTACCTTCCCCTCTCACTCCCCCGCCCCCCACCCCTCCACACACACTCTCCGTGGGACCCAACAGTGAAATCTCTCCCCCACCTTCATCCCCCGCCACCCCTCCCACATTTCTCCTCCGCCCCCTCTCCTCCTCACCCGCGCTCTCCATCCACGGTAGAGTTGGCAGTTTCAGTTCATTTCGGTGATTCGGTTCACAAGACTTGATTCATGGTCATGACTCGATTCTTCCATTCATTCGTAATGAAGGAAATCGTATAAATTAGTATGCACTTTATTATTTGAATCGAACCGAATCCACAGCGCATGCGCAGTGGATCAAAGTTATTTTTTATTTCATAATAGATAAGCGTTCGAGGGAAATCTGTATCTTTTATTTCAATCAAAGTCGTATATACACCACAATCAAACCACTTCTCAGCTACCCTTGCCGTTACAGCTCGCCTTGTTTGGCTTCACGCTGCTGCTACGCTTTTATAGAAAATTAAAACCCCTGAAATAAAATTATTAGAAAAATAATCGACGCGCTGTGGTATTTCGGAACCAGATTTTACGAAAATATTTGAAGATCACTCCAAAACTATTTAAGTTAAAAGAAAACTTTAGAAAAATTCTCAGACTCCTATGCCAATACTGAAAACGCACTATTGCTTAACCTTTGGAATTATCAACCTCCGCTTTAAACTAAACACCGCCCACAAAAATGTGTCCTATACCCATCCACATCCCTATCTCCCTTTTCACCCAATTTATAATACCTTGACTTATTTATAGTTTATAGTGATCATTTTTGTTCCTGAAACGAATTTTTCGAAACACCCAGGATACAGCTATCTCAGCGAAAACTTCTTGAACATGGACTTAGACCAGAGACAATGGAATCGTGATTCCATTAATCCGACTCATTTAATTATGAATCGTTCGTTTTTTGAACGATTCATCGGATTCATTCATGAACGACACAGTTCCAATCCACGACCCGCCTCCTCAGTCAGTTTGTTGTCTGCTCCCGGCCGGGCCGGTCACGGAAGGAGCGAGACGGGAAGAGCTTGCGAGAGAGAGAGAGGGAAAGCCGTTCGTATTTTGCGAAGAGTGTCCGCCCGCTCCACGGGGGGAAAAACATCGCAGTTTCTCCCGTGGAATTTTTTTCTCTCCTCCCGTTCCGCGGTGGAGGAGGGAATCGCCTTCTGGCGCCGCCTGGACTCAACTCTTATCCGCGGCCCGCAGTGGTGCAGCTCGGAGCGGGTGTGTTGTTGAAAGAACAGAGATTATGTGGACATGTGACGAAGGGCTGACATCAACGCCCGGTGAATCCGACGGGGTAGACGTGGGTGGAGGTGCTGTGTCTAAACTTTCGTGTCCCGAAGGCTCCTCGTGCGTGGCCGCAATAGCCATGTTCCCTTGGTGAAGATGGGAATAGGAGGACTACGTTCAGTGGGACCCCTAAGTGCCAACATTGTGATAGAGTCAGGAAAATAATCAGAGGCGTATTCTGCCGTTTTTCGAATGCCACCGCCGGACACCTGATAACTATATGAAGATGCAGTGCTTCATTGTTGGAGATAGGTGCACCTCACAACCATAGGAGCAGCAAGGCATTGTTGCTGATGAAGGGTAAATTATACCAAACCAAAGGACTGACGAAGGTTAATACCGTATAATAAAAAATAGGGGCGTATTTTGCCGTTTTTTTAATCGTGTGCCACCGTTGGACACCTGATTCCTAACTATATGAAGATTTGGTGCTTCATTGTTAGAAATTAGTGCACCTTATAACCATAGAAGCAGCACGTCATTGCTGACGAAGGGTAGTTCCGTAAAATAAAAACAGGAGAGACAAAGAAGTTGCACATTGGATTTCGTTGGATCACGAAATATTATTCAAAATTAACGTGGGTAGTGTGTAGCTGGTTGAGGGCGGCGCTATTGATTACTATGCTTGGAAAGTGTGTCATCTACAAACTTTGAAGTTACTTGACAGCCAATTTCCATCTGCATACTCTACCGTCATCCTCGGGAATCCGAATTTCCTGGGAAAGGTCATGAGAGCAGTTGAGTGAATAGCGAGATTGAATCGCCGAAAATATTGCACATCGTCTGTGGACTTGACGAGTTGACTTCGACTTCTCCCGAAGGAACGAATCTTCGTGGATGTGTGTGTGACGGGGAAATTTATTAATCACTTTTGAAGTGTCTTCGTGTGCTCCCGTGCGTGTGATCCTTACGCTGTGGAACAATAGAGAGAATATCGGAGTGAAAGTCGTGTTGGGGGAGTTCTCGGGCCAGCTGTTGCGTGATTCGAGTGTTTGTCTTTCCCAGAGTGTGTGTTGTTCCCTTAACGGAGTCGCCGCTGCGCAAACAGCGATGGAGATGAAGTTCAACCCGGAGCCGAGGGAGGGCGCGGAGGGGGCGCCGTCCGTCCCGGATGCCGGCGAGGGACCTGCGGTCCCCCAGGGACCCCTAGTCCAGTCCTTCCTCGACTTCGCTCGTGAGTTGCGGGTTGCCGAGATGCTGTACCCTCATTTCTTTTTTTGAGTCACCGCGGTTAGCCGTTGTCAATCCGTTCCTCTCCACCTTCCCAAATGTATTTAGTGGTACATTTCCAACCTTCCTCTTTGCTGTTGAAATGTTGTGTGCATATATGAGAATTCGAACTCCCTCTTGCGTTACATTCAATATTAAACAAAGAGTAAGCTCTCATAATGTTTTATTTACTTAGTCTATGGCGCAACTTAGCGGCATGAATATAGGAAGGAAAGGAAGGTTTTTAATTCCTAGTAAAAAAATGTATTTCAATGCCTGGATTACGCATGATGATCAGGGCTCCTCGATTTTCGCGACTAAAAATTTTCGTGGCTTCTTATTTTTCGCGATTTTTACAATTCTTGGCGATATTGTCCATATTTTCCTTGGTGGCGTTGGGTCCATACCACAGCTGTCAGAAACTCGAGCTACAACGAGATAGCGAAAATTCCCACTGGCGAAAATCGCACGATGCCTAATGATGATGCTTCATTGGTACTGAAGTCAAAATACAATTTGGAATTACTGTGCATCTTTCTTATTTATGTGATGCATTAATTCCTCACAATAACACGGGAAACCTTTTCCATTTTCTGTCAATGAAGCGATAATTAGAGACCCTTAAAATTTCCATTTAAAAATGGCGAAATGGCGGATTACGTAAATGAAAATTGACACCGCATTCTGGATTCAATTCGGGTTTAGTTTAATTGCGAGAATCAGATTTATATGTATCTAGGTCAAGGGAGTCATCTGCGACTTGTTCAAGCAGCGTACTCCGCTACCCTTTGCAGGGATTAAAAGTTGGTGAATTCTTCATTGCACTTGATGGTAGTAGCTAAGGAATATATTGGCTAACCATTAAAACAATTGCCTAAGATCATATAGACCGTTTGTGCTGTTAATTTTGTTTTGCCTATGACATGTTGACTCCGGTTAAGAGATCGCTTGCCGTTACATTTCCGTTTTATACCTTCCGTACGTGAAAAATGCCGATGCATCACTGAATTTCAGAATTTTCTATGCACTCTGCTGTTTTTGTGCTTATGATGCTCCTTTAGTCAGGAAAACCTCCTTCCTTTGTTTCTTCCTTTTCTATTCAGGGGTTTTCAGGATGAATCTGAAATACTTGAGGAGGTGGTGGGGGAGACAATTAGCTTTTTTTATGTTGGTTGCGCTGCTTTGCGATCCGCTCTCCTATCCGGCGGAAGTGCGGTCGAGGGAAAAAATTTGCTTAAAAGTGATAAGGTGAGTCCAGGTTTTTGTACTACCCTATATCGTGCTGATCCCGACGACTAAGCAATCTCACTGGTGTTGTGTCATTAATTGCACTTCTAACGGACGGTTTTTTTGTCTCGTTTCTTCTTGATTCGTATATATCATTACCCTGGAAATCAGTTGTTGACACCTAAACTTTTATGAGTAAGTAATGAAGATGTGCTAAGAAAAGTGTGAGAAGAGTCGAGTAGAAGGGATTAAGTGCATTTAGTACGGCCCCGAATTAGTTACTTGGGACAGATTATAAAGGATGTGATATAGAAGGAATACGTCGCTATGAAAATCTTAGCGGATAAGAGAGAGAAATGCAGAGCTGCGTCAAATCAATCTTGGGATTGTTGAATTATGATTATCTTTTTTTATGAACGATTTGAAGCTTCCCGGGTGGATACTATGCAGTTAGCGATCTAGGGTTCTTCCAAGTTAATTAAGGGAATCATATTCGTCGTATTTCGGAAGCTTAATCCACTACTTTTTTCTGGGATAGAGAAAGGGTGAATTATTCATCCCAGAATACTATTGGAACGAACTGCTGATACGTAAGGAGATGCATCATCGAAGAAACCCATCTGCAGGGTCTCATCCTGGTTGCTAACAAAATGTAGTGGCAGTTACGGTAGCTACAGTCTCCGAGAAAAATATACCTCTCTAATTATATTTCCCACCTCATAGCTAGCAGTCCTCAACCATGCTTGGACTACACTTGATTTATTTTTTAATGTAAAAATGTTCGAGTCGGGTGTACCGAATATTGGCTGGTAGCCAAGATAGACCTGCACAAATCTTTTCTTAGGAAAGACATGAGTGGGCGACTGTAAATATCATTAGGTTTTTTTGGTGGTTTGATAATATGAATGAAATGCCAATTAGTTTCCCCCATCGAGCCAAAAAAATAATTTTACGCACTCATTCATCTTTCGTGTTCAATTTTTTCAGCTTACCGAAGAACCCCTCGCTGAGGTGGTGGTTAAAAAAAATTAAATTGAAAAAAAAGAACCTTTGAAGAATGAAAGGGCATCGTCCTTGTCGCCTCGAGTCGGTTGGGAGGTTTTCTCTTCCCTCTCCCTGTTCCTGTTTCGATTCCTCCGCGCCAAGGTCACCCCGAATGTAGAAAAGGGTTGAGGTCGCGTGTGCCCGAGACAGATCGATTTGAATATTTAAAAAATGAACTGCGGACACCGTCCTTTTCGATATTTTTAATGGAGTCGCCTCATTTAAGTACTCGATAAAGCTGTAGAGTAGGGTAAATTTTATTTGTGGTCTAGGCATTTTTCCGTAGGCAAAATAAAAGCATTCTAAAATTAAATCTGAACTATAAAGAATCCTTTTTTATTATCCATTGTTCGTCCCAACAAATTATAAAATCGCTTTCTCCCCTTTTGTCAGTTGTGATGCAACAATTGATTATGGTACTATCTCATCCATTTTCTATTCATGTATGTCCTTTTTTTACCCTGTGATTTAGTTACGGTTGTTTTCGTTGTTTGTAAAAAATATTCAATGAACATGTAGCATGTCTCTCTGCATTGTTAAAAAAATAAAATTGCTGTCATTCGGTAGAGCACCGTGGTTTTATAAAAGCCTGGAAAAATCGATTTTCCGGAACCTTCCGGAAAAAAAACGATGCGGCTAAGAAAGTGCTCAACTCAATTTCACTACCTTATCATGTGCGGCAACTTGCAGATATTGTTCTGCAGAAGAATGATAGGTGGCGTCCAATCCACGCTAGTTACTTAAGCTAATTTTATGTGTGAAGCTTAGCTAAGAAGCAAGTTTTTTCGTTAATCCTAATTTACAGTTATTTCTTATTTTTTTCTTTGAATCTGCCTTTACTCCCTCTTCAATGACCAGCTCCCATGAGTTGGGAGACTGGGAATATCCCACGCACAGAGAAATCCTCCGGTTTTCTTATTCCTGTAACCGAGACTCACTCATTATCCAGAAGGTCGTCGTGTGTGTGTGTGTGCTAATATGGAAGGCCTTGATCAATCCAGCGACCCAATTCTCTCCGAAGGCTCCTTATCAGCATCATCCCTTTCTTCCTGGTTTGGCTTAAAAAAAAAGGGAAAAAAGGAAGCTGACATCTCCCCTTGACTGTCCCTCTCGATCCCCTCCCCTCCTCCTAAGTCCTCATTCCTGCCTCTCTCATACGCCATTGGGACTCTATCGACCTGTTAAAGAGGAAGACTTGCTCTGCCTTTTGTTGTTGGGGCGTCCGCCGCCGTTGCGGTTGTTGGGGTGCGGGCCAATACGAGGGCGGATTGCCAGGAATGATAATTTTCGTGAGACCCTGGACCGTGAGTAAAATAACTGTGCACCTCTCTTAACAGTTAGGAATCGATCCATGTATAAAAATGCAGGAAAAGAATTCAAATTCAAATCAATGCACCCAGCTCGGACCGCCGAAACTATGGAGATAATTCAGTATGTCAATAATTTCGATCATTAAAATTAACAATAATAGAATGATAACAACAAAAATAATATTGTAATTTTCATTATAAAAACAATAATATACTAATAATAATAACAAAAAACAATAATGTACACAAAGAAGAAGATCACGCTGCGATGTAACAGAAATGATTCTATATCATATATCAGAGAATATAGGACACGATGCGATTTAACAGAATTCTAAAATAAATAAGTCTTACTCAAATTAGCATTCTAATTGGTTGAATCAATGGGGAAACGTTCCGGGTAATTATTCGCGTACGCTCATCACGTATTCGTTCCAGACCCTCCGACGTATCGGTGAGAGGTCGGCTCATCTCATGCAAAAGAGCAATGTGTCACCTGATTTTACCCAGTCTCGCGGAAGAAAATGCAAGTAGAGTAAAACCACGCTTAAATGACTCTATTCTGCGGTAATCTCCTCAAACTGCCACTTTTTTTCAATCCGTTCGGTCGTCGCTTAAAACATATACTTATCGCTGTGGATATTTTCCTCGTTGAAATCCTCCGTAGAATTCAGAGCTTCAACTTGAACATCTTGAATTTCCTGTCAACCCTCCTGCTCCATTTTCTCTGGTAAATTCATTATTCTATTTCTCCGAAATAGTATACTCAATAAATGAAAGTTTTAATTATTGGAAACAACGATGAAATCTAGCACATAATATTAGGTGTCAATAATTGGTCCCGCTTATAAGTGATGACTTTGATTTTGTCCTCTTACGCTCTCCATTAGTTAGGTTGCTCCACTTAGGTGTGGTTATTTCCAAAATTTATTGCTCCGCGGGGCGTAATGATACCAACCGCGAATAGGGATGTCTGGTGCCAGGCTTGTGTAAGTGGAAATCCTTAATGATGAATGTAAAACAAATCCTGGTGATGGAAAGCATCGAAACTAATCGTTGGCGTAAACGAAATATTTTTGTAGAATTAAAGTTTAATGCTTTTATCGCGACTAGACACTGAGATTAAGTTATGAATTTAAAACTAGCCTCGTTAAAATATAAGCTCGATTATGGGTAGGGAAAATTTTCTAAATGTGGTTGTATTCTGGAATACTCTTATTTTTCTGTTTTGTTCCATCTTATTTTTGCAAGATTCATTGATATTTGAATAGTTTTAAAAATCCTGACTATTATGGGAGAATTAATGACCGAAATTATATGAGGCTATTACATTCTCTATTCACAACCCAATTCTAATGATCGTTGAATAAGCGAGGAAAGAGAAGATAATTTGGGTTTACTAATCCTCCATAGGAATAACCTAATAAAATCCTGACCTGAAAGTCATTTGACCTGAATTTTTGCTGTGACTCAGGCGTTGCATGTATACTTCTCTCGAGTTCCCTGCTGCATGTTGAATTAAAATAAATAAAAATTGAAACAAACAGGAGATGTATGAAAATGTTTCTCTCGTGAGACGTAATGCTTGGGATTTCACGAATTTATATACTCGAGATATTTTTGAGTTTTTAAGAGTTGGGACGCTGTGCACGACTATGAAGTCTCGCGAGTCGGAAAAAAAAGGCGAGAGAATGCCGCACGGACAATTTTTTTTGTGACTTCGTGCGGGGAGTGGATTACGACCACGGCAGTGATGATGCCCTTTGCGCATTGGAGCGGAGTCGTGGTCGGAATCGCTGGAATTCGTCCAACCAGTTGGGTAAGAAGGCCATATCGGGTACGTCGCCCCTCGACCTCCAGGAAATTCATCAGCGCCGAATGTTGAGGACGAAACTTTTTACTGCCTTGCGCTTCCGACGGGCTTCCGAGTTGCTCCCGAGGTGGATGCATTGCGGCATTGCCTGACGTCCCAGGATGAGTCGACGGGGTGTGTCGTCGCCAGAAAGTCTTTATGTCGTTTCAAACCGGGTATGTCGTTGCGCAGATTAGCACTGAAAGCAATTTTTTGAAATTGCCAGAATGCTAGCTCGGAATTAGAGCAGGGGCTATTTTGCCATCTCGTATCCATGTATTTTCGCATGCGTTCCAGCAATTCTCCGCTTTACACGACGCAATTTTGACTGCGCCTTCGTACATACGTCAGATTGCGCAATGACGTGCCCCGTGTAAAACGGCCTTTTGATACCGCTGCATTTTAGGAGGGAACGGCTGATCGGATTGCGCCGACCAGGGTTGGCTAGGGGCCAGGCAACCCGAGCGACGTAGCTAGGGGTGCGACCAAACGCCCAAACAACAAAGAAATTTTTTTCCGATTTTATAAATTTAGTATTTTGAATACAACTTTCTTGTGTAAAGTTATTTTTATAACATGCACTGTAATGTGTGCAAAAATGTGATGGTATAAATGGCTTTTGCAAAAATTCAAAGCTTACTTTTTGAAATCAAAAAAAAATCCCAAGGGAGAGATCCCCGGTTTAATTGGGGGTCTTCCATATCTCTCCGGTAGGGAGCGACACAACAGCAGTTTGCCGGGGTAAATATTTAGCCTTGAGCTGGCCCAGGCACCGACAGGAGCGATCCCTTTGTTCCGTATACGTTTATTTCACGATGGAATAAACCGGCATGATGCCTTTATGATGCAAGCATGCGTAAGGTCCGAATTAAATCCCCTTTAAAGTAAATCAATCGACTTTCGGGAATCCCGTCAGAGGAAAATAGACGCTTTACAAATTCCCATAGAGGCTTAATCGTCGCAGTGACCCACTAAGCCATCGGGTGTGATCACTAAGATATCCTCACCTGTTAATTTTTTCCGTCATCAATTACGCAATGTTTTTGGTGTAAAGTATACTGCGATGAATTCTTATTTATTTTTTATTTTTCCATATTGGAGACAACAGTTAAGATACTCCCTTGGCATCCCGTGCTTGTGGTTTATCTTTATTTTATATCGTAAATTAATGTACTAACTTCGCAGTCTGATGAAAACGATCATTGAAAGGCAAGTGGAAGGGAAAAACAGCCAAGGAAAACCTGGTATGAAATAGATGGGGGTAGGTGATGAAGGATGTAAAATGAAAGACTAATGTTAGGGTTGAAAAGGTAGTGGAGAGCTACGTCACACGAATCCTTGGATTGCTGACGATCGATGGTGATGAACTTCATTACGTCTTCTTATAATTAATTTTACTCGTATTGCATGGATTGAAGCATCAACGTTTGAAATCTGTGGTTTTATTTCAGGGTAGAGATTTTTTCGGGGAAAATAGAATTATGAAATGGCAAAAATTTCCCAAAAATCCCTTGGCTCCGTACGCTTATTTCGCGATGGAATAACCATGAATGATGTACGTATGATGTACCCACGCAAAAGACCCGAATTTTCCCCTTTAAAGTAAATAAATCGACTTTCGGAAATCTCGTCTGCGGAAAATTGACGCGTCGCAAATTCCCATCAAAACTTTATCGTAGGAGAGACATGAGGGAAACATCCTTCAGTCATTTTTTTGTTGATCTCCCATTTCCCTCAAGTGCGGCAGTGATTTTCAGAGCGCCATCCCCGGCCGGAGCGATAATCAACTCGCTGGGTCCGAAGGGATGAGTGATTTCAATGCACCACTACAATGGCTTGCTCTCTACCAAAATATTTTTCATCGACGCGAATCGGCGTAAGATGTTTTCTTTTTTCGATTTTACGCTGGGCGATCTTTTTTTATTTAATTTGGAGGAATCCCTCTGCTATCGGTATGGAAATTTTTTCGGGCGCCTGCTCAGTCAGATATTTTCGGGATTTAATTTAGTTTTGGGTGCTTTACCTTGGTGTAATTGTTGGAGTTTTTTTTAGGGTTCTCTTAAATATCGCGCTCGTTTGTTGAAGTAATACGGGAAAAGTAACGTCATGATCCCACACCATAGAATCCTGTGTAGTTAGATGGAGTTGAAGGCGAGTGACTGATTGGTGTTTGACGTTACTATATATAAAGTATCCGAGGTGCTTCCTGGGAGTAGATACGTTTAAGAGCGCTTATGATAGACGCGCAGCAAGTAGAATTTTCCAAAGGCTGCATGCGTATTTTCATGAGCTAAAATCTCTCATTCTGACCCATTACTCTTCTTTATGCTGACGTTATTATTATTATCCAGTGATAGATTAAAAAATAAACTTTTTTATATTCCACAAAGTATTTATTAAGAAGACCTCTACCGTTTTCGACCTTTTCCGGTAATTATCAAGAGGTAAAAGAATTATTTAATCTATCATGTCACCATTCCACGATACTTACTCGCAAACCATTCATTTGGCTATCTATTGTTTTTTATTAAAATATTGGTGGGGCATAATGATTATATTTGGATATACGATGCAGAAAAAAAATGTTTTGATCGGTCTAGAGGGAAAATATGACGAGCAACTTTCATGGCTGTATTTAGGTTGGGGGAAGTTATCTTCCATTCCAATTGATTTTTTTTCCCCGTGGCCTTGGTTGTGATGGTGTGATTACATGATTTGGAAGGATTTCTCCCTCTTGTGCAATGCAAGTGTGTTTGTCAGCGAATGGGAGGAAATCACATACTCTCACTGCTTCGGAGAAAGACTCCCTCGCCTTCGTGAAAGTGGTGTTGTTTTTCTTTCGTTTCCTCGTCGCTCGTCAGGCGTCCTGCCCTCGATGGAAAAAAAAACTTTTGTGTCCTAACGACCCGTGATTTCTGCCCCTCGTCTCCTTCCTATATCTCTCTCCATAAAACCTGACCCATTTTCCTTTGAAATCTTTGTCGTCGGGGTTTTAGGGTTCTGGATGGAAAATGGACTCACTCGGAAAGAAAGTCAAACGGTCCTATCGACGTCATTTATATTTTTCTTTTGGCTCTTATGTTGGCTGTTTTGAGTCAATCTTTATATGAAAGGATCTGCATAGAGGAGGTCACAGTCGGCAGCAATTTTTATGGTCATGTTTTTTTAAATATTATTTTCTCATTATCTCTCAAATTTGTCGCGCGAGATTGTTTTCTTTATCTTACGAAGGATCCTAATCAATAGCGCGGAACTCTAAAAATAACGGGGATCGGTTTCACTTAGCATATATTAAAAGTCCTTATCATCTTAATGAAAAATGATCATCACAGACCCTCTCTTGAAAAAAACGCTCAAAGCTTATTAATCTGCTCGTAAGAGTAGGGGGTCCAAAAAGCTTAATTTTCCCGAAGGGAGTTAGACACAGGGAATGGATGGAAAGGAGGGGAGAGAGAATTTTATGAGCCTTGATTACACGTTCATTTCCCTAGTGGTTGGAGAATGCCTTTTGCAAAATTTTAGAGGAGTGGTTGTACCTTTTTTGAGTCTGAGGATAGGGTTGCTAATTAGAAGTGCTCCCACGCCAACCCTGGACTCTAGACCTTAGGATTAATGGACGCTATCACAATTAGAGGGATCGGACGAAGGGGGAGTTCCATAGAGGGAATGCGGTATGGTATGGTATTTGGAGGAGGCGACCGACTGCCGAGATCATTTACGCCATGAGGGAAGGGTATGGAAGGAAGGGTGGAGAGAAACCCGGCGTCGGCATTTGCCTGCTCGTGACGGGAGGCGCCAAGGAGACCACGGCTTAACGTCCCATCTGACGGACGGGGTGTTGCGCTTGAAATGTTCTCCACGCAGCAAGTCAAGCATGGATCGGTCAGTCTCTGAAAATTCTCTTCCACCGCCGGGATTTGAACCCGAGCCCACAGGGTGGGAAGCCAACACTCAAGCCACTACACCAACCCGATCCCTTGAACTATATGTATGTTGCCATTTAGAGCGCATTTTAATCGGTTTTAAAATAGTACAAATGAAAATATTTTATATAAAAAACAACATTTTTAAATTTGTTTTTATAATTCTCTATAATTCTCGTTCCTTTAAATGATCACAGCTCGGCCATCGGATTTTTGTGGTCATTTTTTTAAATTAATTTTGAATTCTGAATAAGAGTCGAGATACAGTTAAAATCATACTAAAAGTGTTATACTATTGTCATCTGGTTCTGAGTCACCCTGAAAATTTCAACTTGATAGCTAATCGGTAAGTGAGCTGAAATTGAGTTGCAAGATATTACCCGGACAAAATGACAAGCAACAAAGTGACTTTATAAAAACGTTATAAAATTGTCCGTTGCGCGGCGATGAGCGCAGACCAATCAATATATTCTCTATTTTTTGCAATGGAGGATGTTTTCATTTGCGAGGAATAATTGTGAAGATGTGAATTCGATAGATTATATCATCACGAGTTTAAATTTGGATTGATATTCTTGAGTGTAGCTTATCTCGCCGTGAAATTCGATTTTCTCTGCCGAAAAGAGTGACCACCACAGGGCCGGAACTAGAAGTTTTGTCAGGGAGGGACAGTTCAATTTGCTGCCCCCCATACTTTGATCCCCCCTCACTCCTCCCGCCCTCCCACTCAAATATAATGCAGCCGTAAGCTATTTTTTTGAGATACGGTGTATGATATTACAAACCCTATGTTTGCTATTTAGAAGTTTCATTAATAGTATTGTTTCATAATTTATACAGTAGTAATTATTGTATAGTAATTTTATTAGAAAATTCAAATGACTTTTTTCCATAAACTTTTCAAATTTCGCCGCCCCCTGAAATTTGCCGCCCAGGGCACGTTCCCCCTATGCCCCGCCAATAGTTCTGGGCCTGGGCGACCATGTAAATTCATTTGAAAGCGCGGTGGGTGACAAGGCGGCTTGTGGCCTTCCGGAGAATCCTATATCGATACTCGTGCTCGAAAAGTTGAGCAATGGACTCATGGTTGTGGAAATTAGAGAGGAAGTGCGATTGAAGGACTCGCATAGCACCACCGTCTCCCGTTGTAAAGTGTCAAATGCTTGCTAATTAGGCCTTAGTCATACTGGGAAAGTATCTTCTGGAACCGTTAAAGGAAGATAGCCAAAGAAACTTTTTTCGTGAAACTCGAGTGGGTAAAAGTCTGGTCTTTTTATTTGCTGCTAGGGGTACAGTAATGGATTTCCAAATACTCAACAAATTTAAATGTTCATAACATGTTTTGGAAAGGATAAACATGTCATAGTTATCCCTATGGCTGAGTGAATGAATGTAAAACGGCTGGCATTTTGTCTTAAGTTTAGTCAATTATGCTCATCTATAGCACTATTTACTAAGAATTAGACTATCTTGAAGTGTCAAACAGAGTAAACTCCACAATTGTTTTGATGTGGAACACTCTTACTGCTCCAAACTACTTGCAGTAGTATTCAAGAGTTGCAGGTAAAGTTATTCGGAGGCCGGTTTTGTATTCTCTATTGTAGAAATTTTGTATGTAATCTCATTTACTGCAGCTTTAATCATTCTCAAGTTACGACTTTATGTTATAAATATTATAATTTACGCTAAGTTGACATTGTAAAACATGCCGCTAGTCATTTATAAGTTCTTTTGGAATGAATTGAACAGTTGTAATGGGAATATGACCTTATCTTACTCTAATGCGTGATTTAAAATAAGTAAAAAACATAACTATTTGGTGTCAAGAGCTGGTTATTTTAAGTCTAAAGCTTTGAAACTCTTTTCTTGAGTTGGTTTGTTTCGTAGAGTGGTAGAAATTTTCTTTGGTTTAATCCTTTTTCTCTTTGCATAGTTCGCGGCAGACGATGTTGAAGCAGAATCGGTCGATCCTTTATGGTGAAGTGTATTCGGTTTACCGCTGCCCCCATGTCGTAATTTTCATCGGTTTGGTTCAGCCCCTGATCTTGTGTACACTTCCGTGTCAATGTTTGACTTCCGTCTCGCCGCTAAAATTCCTCCCCCTACGTAGGTCATCGCTTACTCGGTGTTTTGCGGCCGCTTAACGGTCAGGATTTTCTTCCCCATAAACTCTGTTTCATTCAAGGACTAGCAGTTTATCATTCGGAAATAGGATAATGCGAGCACCTTCTCTGACAGGAAGAAGGCTTTCAAGGAATCCTGATTGGCTCAAATTTCGGGGAAATCGTTTTCCCTATTATTTAGGTGAGCGGGCTCTCTTTCATCTTCATCGCCTGCGGTTAGCTGTATGTTTTAGTTGTCTTGTCTTTCTCAGAGCGGTTAAGGAAATTGTTTCTGACTACGATCCACGATCGATTTTTGGGTCGCCGTTTTGAGGTCGCCCACGATTCTATCCATGCATTGATTGGGCCCAAAACGAGTTCCTAACTACTCTTCCGTGGTTTTCAGATATGTAATAGTCTCTAGTACAATCTAAGAAATATTCGTCATTCGTCAATTACTACCTAAGACACTATAAATCCTCTTGGCCTTCTGGAGGTAAGTACGGTATGTATTCCAATATCATGCCCATTGAGTTGAAAACTTGTAAGTGAATGTTGTTTTCCTTGTAGGTTTAACTTAGGTTTTCTTTTTAGGCTCTAAGGTTTCCTCTTAGGTTTTAGGCTCAGAAGCTGTTATTTTCTTCATTTACACAACCTCTTCTGCGACTTCTTCAAATACGTTCCCTGAACCACATACTGTGTCAGTTGACAATGATATCGTGCTAACCAGTGGCGTCACTAGGAATATTTTGTGGGGGGATGGGATAGCCTGTAGTGGCTACCCCACCAGGCAACGGCGGGTCCGGGAAATATTTTGAAAAATGACATGCTTGGAAATACACTTTACATTATTTTGGCACTAAAAATTTAACTTTAAGCAGATGCAGTTATTGTATGCCAAAAATACTCGATGGTTTTAAATATTCTTTTAAAACCTCTTGAGGCTTTGGGGGAGGGGGGGTTCTATCCCCTCATCCCTCCACCATAGTTACACCGCTGGTACTAACTATGTACCGTTCCCAAAAATTTTGATTAAAAATATGTAAGCTCCTTTTTTGCGTTTCTGTTGTTTCGAATTTATTTTCTGCATCTCGTTCAATATTCTATTGTTTATGAATAGCCAATTCTTTTCAACCTTTTCTATAAGATTACCTACATTTATTATCATAGATGATGTTTCCCGCCTTACACATTATTTCTTCGGGTGTAGCTTCTTGAATAAATTTTATTGGACATATAAGCGACATCCTTCTGACGTATAGGGGTACACTCGAAATATTGTTTATCGGATAATTAATGGTCAAAATTCGTCTTTTCGCGCAGTGTCAGAGTATTGTTCATAAAATGAGGTAGTTTTCGCTCAATATCGAATAAGAGCTTTTTCTACTGTTTTATGACTGAATACGTATATTCCACCTGGTGTTTTTTATGAACACTCCTTTCGCCCTCAATTTACTCTCATTGATGCGTATTACAATCCTTCCAGATAATAAACGAGTGGTTAGTTTGCAAAAATTGTAATCTATCGCCTAGAATTCATCCATTTAAGTATTCTACCGATTAAAGTATGTTTCTGATAAGTATTCTGGCAGTCTCCACTCCAGTCGATGGAAATGCTACGAAATCCTTACTCATTGGTCCCTGCCGATATACATATCCATTTCCGCATATATGCCGATTCATCGCTTTACTCCCCTTCATTTTTTTTTAGCTGTTGAGTTCTTTTGTTTTTATCCCGTCGAAATTGCAGCTCCCTCGAATGGAGATGAATGCCATCATTTCGGTCCAAATGTTTTATCGTCGGTTCTTATCTCACGGAGCGGCAGCGCGGCGTTCCCGTTATTACGTCTCCGGTCGCTTTCACCCTCCTTACTTTTCTTCCCTCGCCTTCCTCTGTGAGAAACATGCTCGTATGGGTGAACAGCATCCACAATTCGCGTGAGTGGCGCCCAAACGGTTGATCCTCGTCTGACTCGGGGCGCGATGA
The DNA here is from genome assembly GCF_921293095.1 of Ischnura elegans. Taxonomy (NCBI): domain Eukaryota; kingdom Metazoa; phylum Arthropoda; class Insecta; order Odonata; family Coenagrionidae; genus Ischnura; species Ischnura elegans. Next base: position 107,914,358 of record NC_060248.1, read on the forward strand.
ACTAGCAGTCTTTTCTCACGCGATCAGCGAAGGGAGGAGACACGGAAGAGTTTGAGAAAGAGAGAGGAAGCTGCAAATTTTCTTCAATTTTTTTTCTTTCACCTTTCCACTCATCTAGGAATGTTTCTGACGAGACGAATCCTTTCTTGAATTTCACACACTTCTGGAGTTATACTAAAAGTAAACACTCATTTGCACCATTAGTATTGTTTTGGTTATCAAATGATTACCTAGATACGAGTATTCTGGAAATAAATATAATAAATGCCCAGAAAATACCATAGCAACCAATATCTTCAGTTTCTTTTTCTACCTTCCTCCCATCGAAGGATTTCTCTCTTGAGAAAGAATCCTTCCTTGAATTTCACGCACTTTTGGAGTTATACCAAAAGTAAACATTCATTTGCATCATTAGCATTGTTTTGGTACTCATATAGTTGCAGGAGTATGAGTACTCGGTAAATAAATACAACAAGCGCCAAAGCAAATACCCTAGCAACCAAGAGCTCGGTTTCTGCAGTGAATACCATTGAAAGGGAGTAATTGAAATGAATATTCTGCCGAATACCCGACGACTTCAGTGAATACCTTCGTGAGCCTGAAACATGATTCCTCTGTTTTTCGTCGAAGAATTGTTTGTAATCATTTGATTACTTATTGTGTTGTCCTTTAATGATCCCAGTCACCTCTGTTACCCTTCTATTTCACTCCGTTATGAAAGCCTATGATTTTTCGCCGTCTAAAACGCGACCGAACGCATGGAAGAATCGTTAGGTATGACACTTCTTACAGGATCTTTTAAGCCAATTTTTATTAATCCTCCCACTGAAACGGCGCATAAATAAGTTATTATAATGGCGACGTGGGGATTTGAAAACCGCGAAAATTGGAATCTGCCTTCCCGTAAGCCGTGTTCGCGGAAGTTTTGCTGTATCGGTATTTTGGAGCTGTGTGAGGAGTGAATACGCTTCTGTTATGCTATTCTCGAGGGGATGTCAATTGGTTTCCCTCCATCCGTTAGTTCTTCCTGGATTTCTTAGAAGTCCATATTTGTCTTTTCCTCCGTTTTTCTTTCCATCTGCGTGTCCATCCCCACCCCCTCTTTCAACTCCGTTCTGGAGTGTGGGAGCAGTAGATGCGTAAACCGTTAAACTGAGGTAAATGGTAACAGTATTCCCAATGCTTTATATCAGCATTGCGTACTCCTTGTATTTCAGGACTATTCCTAGTGTAATCATTGATATTCCACTCATTATTTATCACTATTCCTTCTTTATTCATCCAGACTTTATTTTGCCAAGGAAACCATCATTCCAAAAATTAAAATTTTCAGTGCAAAAAAGAATTTTTTATTTCAAGTACACAAAAGGCCTGTGTTTTCTCGGAAGAAAAGTTTTACCTCATGCAATCTCTAAATATTTTCGCATATTATCTCTTTTGAGTGATTATCGTTTGATGAATTCTATTTTAGAGGAAAAATTATTCTCCAAACAAATAAATGTTGTATCGTTTCCGTTTCTGGGTCCAAATCTCATGAAAGCAATTTCAGTGCTAAAAAATGATTTTCTGATTTTAACGCATATTTATTTTCACTATTGTTAGTCACAGCATTGGCAGCAACATTAACATTGCCTGAACCACGAATGCCTTTACAGTAGATCTTTACATTATATCACACAAGTTTATTTTCGAGATTGACCTGCATTGCATTGGGGAAACTGACACCTAGGTACGGTCCCAAATTGAAAAATATTAACTTTCTCGTGTGCTTCAGACGGCATAGTGCTCAGATGTCCTCAGTTGAGTACTTGCATTGCGCGGATTGACGTAGAGCAGATCCAAAGATCGTTTTTTACTGCACATTTTCTTGTTCAAAAAAATATATTCTGGTTCTTTTCATCGACTGATTCCATCGGCTCATTTTCTTTCCACCATGCCTCAATAGTATATTTTCGTCGTGCTAAATGACGTCAGTGTGGAAGCCTTTTTAGTGTGTTTGGGAGCGCTGAAAAAATAATAAAACAGGAAGTATTCGAAAGCCAAGAGAGAAGAAACAAACAGCTCGTGTTTCATTCCGGAAACTTGAAACGTTGGTATGTGCATTAACAGTTTCTATCTGCCGTATATGTCTCCGATTTCCATATCTACGATGTGTTAGCGTAAACATATGTTTACTAACACTTTCACTTCCTTTTTCGATTTCTCGAGTCGTCGAAAATATGGAAACCAACCGCATTCCGTCTAACCTTGAGAGCGGAGTTAAATTTTATTTTCAGTTTATTCCTCCGCTTTCAGTTTATTCCTCCGATTCTCATGTTGGTATGCTTGCACTACTTGTTCGTATGAACATTTTCAGCTATTGCTATTTTGCTGAATGTAGTCAATTTTAATTCCGGGGTGGCCTGGAAAACCTGGAAAGTCGGGGAATATCATGTCATTTGTATCTGGAAAGTCATGGAAAATGACCAAAAAAAAGTCTCGGACAAATATTATTCGCTGTAAAATTCACGTGGTAATTAATCCCCATCCTCGCACTCATTGGAATTCTTCCGTGTTTCATGATTGTGTTCTTAACATGTCTGACAGGTGATGATTTCTATGAAAGAATAAAATTATTCACTTCCACGAGACTTAATTTGAACAATTTATTTTACAAAAATGCATTAAGTGTATTAAAACAAAATATATACAATTGTGGAAGTGGCTTAATTTTTCTTTTATGGGCATCATGTCAAATTTCCAACTCGTAAAAGCGTCGAACTTTGATGTTATTTCAGGTGGTGTTCAATAAGTGCCATAATTTTTTATATTTTGTGGGTGTACTTCATTTTTGCTGAATTTGTTATTTTTACTATTCGTTGATAAATAATCCATTCAATTCGTTATGAAAAAGTAATTGAAATTGCAACAACAGTTTACAAAGCCGTGTAAGAATCAGGGAATTTCAGCTTGACATTTGAATGGCCAGCCTAATATCGTTATATGGTGATCAATATACATTTCTATAATCTTCCTGACAAGGAAAGATATTTATACCTCCAGTGCTCAGGCGCTCTACAGTCACCGACCAAATCAAATCCACTAATCTAGTACTACTAGGGCTACTAGATGAGCGGATTTGATTCGGTGGGCGATTGTTTAGTGTTTGTGAAGCGGAGGTGTCGATATAAAACTATCTACTTAGTTGTTTTCCACCAACACAGCGCGGTTCAATCGCATGTGACCGGTATCAGCGACTCATCGCCGTTATCGAGAGCTAAATCAATCTCGCGGCAAATCAGAGCGCTTAAGCTAAAAGTTTCTGTAGTTTAAAAATGGTGCGTTTTCGAACTGAAAATCATTTGTAATTTTGTTTCCTTCCGGCATTAGCTAGACACAATTTTCTCCGTCCCTTGTTGTCCCCTTGGTAGTTACATTAGCGGAGTGCTCTCATTCTGCCCTTGCGCCGCCTCTTAAGCGGAGATTCGTCGAAACTCGGAGACGCCGCGGCGGTGACTCATGGCGTTGGCTGTTCCGCAGCAGGGATCCCTTCATTCCGCTGGCGGTAAACCTTTCAAGACGTCCCGATGCCAATCCTTCTCCCCTTCTCGCTATTCCTCACCTTTCCGCATCGGGAGAAGACATATCCCATCGCTCCCCAGACCGTGACGTCATTCCACCCGGACTACTATTGAGGGCGCAATCCAATTAAGCCTCCCCCTCGTAATACCCTCCCCCCCCCTATCCTTCCCGTGTATCCCGACCTCGCCTGTGGTCGCCTATCTATCGCCTCACTCCATCATTGTGTTGCTCCACATCTAAGCAGTTGCAAGCCTGCATTTTCTCAGACAATGACAGTTGAATTCGGCTCACCCTCTGCCTTTTAACCGCCACCTTCCTGCAGCGTACTAACGGATTAAGATCTTTCCCTCGCCATTCGATCCCTTACATTTTCCTTGGTCGTATTTATTTACTTAACACCAAAAACAGCTCCAAGGCTTTTACATTGGGCAACATTAAAGCAAATATGAAATCAATTAATTATCTATAAAGGGTGGAGGCAAATTGTGTCGTGAAATGTTGAATCTTAGATGCATCATGATCTACGGCAGGTAAAGCATTCGAAGTCATGAGTAGTCCAGAGCATCAGGCTACAGGGAAAACTCGCGGCCAATCGGAGCGCTTGGCTCAAAATTTCTGTAGCTTAAAAAAGGGTGCGTTTTAGATCTAAACACCATCAGTAATTTAGGTTCATACTGGCACCAGCTATTCAAGGTTAAAATTTCGTGACTCAATTTTTCTCCACCCTTTGTAGATAAATAATAAGTCATTTTTATATTTACGTATGTGTAACTCATTGTAAAGGCTTTAGTGTTGTTTTTGAGGTTAAATAAATACGACAAAGAAAAAATGTAAGGGATGGAAGAGCGAGGGAAAGATCTTAATCCGTTAGTACGCTGTAGGAAGGTGGTGGTTAAAATGCAGAGGGGCAGTGAGCCGACTTCGATTGTCACTGTCGGAGAAAATGCAGGCTTTTTGCAGAAAATGCAGTTTTGCGGTAGAGCCGAGGGGACTGGGCCAAATTTTTTCCACCCTATGAAATAAGATACTAGTTAAAAATTTAGCTGTTTTATCGCTCAAGATTTTGTGTGCTGGCACTTGACCTCCATCCTCGATAGAAGGCGGAGAGAGAGAGAGGGGATTATTCCGACGCTCGTACAAATCGCGTGAGAAGAATGTAATTGTGAAAACAAAAGGCGAAGGACGTGTGTCGTGTCCATCGCCGTGAGTTGTGTGCGTGCGAACGCACAAGTCACGCACGCAACATCGTCATCTAAGTGTCGAATCTCAAATCGTTTCGAGAACTTGGTGACACACTAGAGAAAATTCACGTGTGAACGTTGACCTCATATCCTGCAGGGTCATGCTCGGAAATAATGGGGAGTAACAGAATTGCTATCACGTTTTGAGAAATTTTTATCTGGAATACTAATTTTCAAACATATAGCTATTTATCGTAAACTACTCAGAATTTTCTGAAAATAAACGTTGTCCTCTCTCATTTATTGTACTACACTACACTTACGGGTTGCAACTATATAAAAATGCCGTGAGAAGTAGGGATTAGTCCTTTCACTGTTACTATCCTTCTTTAGGAATTAATGATAAATTATTTAAAATTGTGTCCAAAACAAAATATTTCATACATTATGTAAAGACTGTAGCTTAAAAATGCGACCGAGTAAATTCTTTTTTTCCTAAAACCTTGATATATTAAAAAAAAAAATTGTGAAAATTCGGTATCTGTACTTGAAACTCTAACTTTTTTCTTTATTAAACTATAATTGGTACTCGTTACTGATTGCAAGTTTTTTTATATCTGTAATATGTTCAATTAAAGGTGAAGGATGTGTGACTGAAGGGTAGTGAGTGAAATTAATAGGTTGCACGAGACTTGAGTTGATAGCTGCGTCAAATCTGTCTGCAAATCATTGACTGTTGGTGATTATAATGATATAGATAATCATCAAAGACAATCGGAAAGGAAGAACGACAAAGGAAGGTCTCAGATGAGGTGCATAGAACAGATGTTGGGAAACAGAAAAATTGTGTAAGTGTAAAGTGTGAAATGATTGTCTGATTGTAGATTTGAGTTAGCAGCTGCATCAATGCGATACCAGGATTCTCAGTCTATCTTCTTCTTCGGTATATACAAAAAAGGATGTCTGTTCGTCTGTCATCTATGCGTTTCCATACGGCTGCTCGGATTGCGACTAAATTGTGTACATAGGTGCATCTCATGCTCTCAACGACTGTAGTGCTACTTTCGGCTGCGTCCTTTGCGTCTTTTTCATATTACTATTTGTTACGTCACGTCATACAACTTCTGTGGATGGACATCCTGCAGGGTAGGCACTCCTCTTGACACGGTCAAAGTCAAAACCTAACACAAAGGATACTACACTTACCTTTTAATCCCTCGGTGAATACCAACCCACATACGGATACGCATAACGATCAATGTTGTAGAGCGGGTTATAAGCTAATCTCGTGCTAGATGTTTATACCACCATCATACCTGCTTTGTTCCTTTGCCTAAAACTCCTGCCGTGCGACCATGAACTTCATGTTGCAAATTTCCCACTTCTCTGGATAATATCACTCCCGAGCAACGCCGGATGGTCTGCTAGTGAATAACAATGATGATGATGATGATTAACATAGGAGTAAGTCATTATTCGCGAAAATGCGAATTCACGGCCGTGAGGTATCTCGTTTGTACGCTTTCGTATGTACTCGCGTTCATCATTCTTTCGAGGCAATTTTTAATCCTTTTATGCCTTACAAACTAATCCCACGTATTTCCTCGGCCTCTGCCTACTCGCTCGCCCTCATTCAGCAATGCATCCCGCGCCTAGCGTTACTAAGGTCTCCTACTCCGTGCCGAACCCGTAAGAATCGTCCGTACCTGCAGCACCGTTGGCCTTAGCAGATTTTTCTTGTTCCCACCACGTTCTGTAATCCCCCGTCCTCTATCCATTTCTCTTCATGTCGTTTTCGTCGTTTTCTAAATCTGAAAGCTGCGGGCACCACTGGTCTACGCAGTCTAGGCAGCTGGTCTATGGGTTGAAAAAAGTCGGCACTCGCGTCGCTGTCACGCAAAAAGATCCGAATTTCACGAATAAATGGGCTATAATTAGGACTTTTGACAGATATTTATATTCTTCGTGATGGGATCTAACAAATCCTTAAATAATGTTTGTAAATATTGTATGATAAACATCAGTAATAAGTTCGTCTTTCCTATGATTGACCCATAACTCCCACTTGTCCCATAAATCTCAATATTCTTGATAGGCTTCTTAATTTCTTCATTAGCATTGTGAAAAATTGAAATCCCTCCCTCCGTAATCTCTCCACTGATGATCTCCTCCTCCATCTTGAGATTATTTCCTTACAACGACGACGTACACTTAGTGACTTCACGTGTGTCCACCGAATCATGAATGGCCACTTCTAGTGTAACGATATTCTCCCAATGTTCTCCTTCCATGTCCCTTCCCGTACAACGCGGAACTATTCTCTTTTCCATCAACCTCACCACCTGTGACTCAATCTCACTCATCTGTGATGTGAAGATCCCTTACCTGCCGGCTACCTCTTGCCTACAATTCAATCATAGCTCCTTCTGTTGATATAACATCATCAATTTCATCATTTACAACCGCAATCAGAATAAAAGTCTCTCTAAATCCATCTTCCTCTCCCCTCCCTTCCTGAATAACAAAAAGAGCGGATGAGGCAGTCACACGAATGAAATAATACTTGATATCCGAGTGTATTTTATTTGTTTTATTTTTGTTGCTATTTCTTTTCGAACTTCATTATTTAAAACTGTTTACAAATGAAATGTTAAAGGTCTTCTAGACTGATTTTTTTTGTATTTAATGCAAATAAATAAACGTATCGATCTTCATTCATCGCCGCGCTACGGGGCATTTGGAAAAAATCTATTGAAATGTGCTCGAAATGGCTACAAAAATCAAATTTCATCGGGATTCCTGGTGCCTCCTCTTTTAAGTCTCCTTGGTTGCGGGAAATGAAACATCGAAAGTGTCCGTGAGTGTTTCCTTGTTCTAGAATTTCTGTCATCGACCGAAAAAATGTACATTCAGCTCTTTCGCCGCATCGCGAAACCTGTTTTGATCTGCTTCACGACAAGAACTGAGAGAATGTCCCACCTCGCGACTTCAGAAGCCAAAATATGTTACGAAACCATCGCGTTTACCGTTGGAGGTCGTTTAGATAGAGTTCGACCTCTGTTTTTCGTTGTACTCCGTCCTCCTTCATGTGTTTATGTTGAGAAAGCTGATATAATACAGTAGTATTTATAAAGCATTTTATTTTAAATGATTTGTAATGTTCCTGGCGACTTTGTAGAGTGAGAAAATGTTTGAAATGGGAATAGTTTTCAGTGAGAGCTATGTCATGAAATTTGAATATCTGGTGCCTTAAGTGATAAAGCTTTTATTTCATGGAATGCTCAACATTTTAAATACGATCTCACCCATTGGTGGTATATTTTATCATGAATTTTTAAGCTTTCAGATTTTTCTACTATTCAAACGTTATTTAACATTGAACATCCTGTACAAATGATCGAATTTCTGTTCATAATTTTTCGAGATGGAATGTTATGCAAATTCTCAGTTTCCTTTGCATAAACCTTTTCAATAAACGTATTTATTTTATTATTGTGTCCTTAGAATGGATCCTAGATAGCGCTACTCGTTTACTTTATGTAAGCCGAACCGTTACTGCAAAAGATGTCCATGATCTCTGTTAAAGAATTAAATACAAGTCATTATCAAGTTTCATTCGAGTTAATTATGTCTATGGTAGCGGCTTCTCTAAATTCGATCAACAGTAATATCTGAATAGCTCTAAGACCAATTATTTTCTTAGTATTTTGGGAGCGTGACCAAAATATTTTATGTGATACAATTTTTCAGTTACTTGATTTCCTAGATATTCTTGCGTGTCTCTGCGGACTCCATAATCGCGGATGATTTATTTGATTTTTAAAGCGTGAATAGTAAATTCTCTTCATGTCCACACAAACTCTCTATTGCGGCATTGCTTTTTTCGTGGAAGGGTGTAGTCTCTCCCACCCATTGCTCTTTTCTAATCCTTAAGCGCATTTGCATCAACGGGCGTTTCGAGAACACACGCTTTGAGTGTTTCCCCCCGCCCCCCTCATTGTCCCTAATGTGGATTATGACTTTTGTTCGGAAGAAGTGAGTTCTTGAGAGGCGGTGTTTGAAACTAGCGCCTTCAAGGTCAAGCGTTGCATCATCGGCTGAGCTCCTCGTAGGAACTCACCCTGATGACGATACGTGGTTATACGGCTGTGTAACACATCAGGTTCAGGAACTGTGTTTTTAAAACATTTTTTTTGCCCATATAGAGAAGATTGGAGACATTCGAGTTGTGGGTATGGAGAAGAATGGAGAGGGTGAAATGGACGGAGAGGAAAAGGAACGACGAAGTGCTGGATATGGTTGGCGAGGAGAGGCAGCTTTTAGATGAGATACGCAGGAGACAGAAGGTTTGGATGGAGTTAGTGCTTAGCGGTGAGGGGATGCTGAAAATGGTGTTGGAGGGTAGAATGTTGGGGAAACGAGGGAGGGAAAGGAAAAGAATAGGATTTTTAGATGGTTTGAAAGAGAGTAGGCCTTACAGTGAATTAAAGAAGGCAGTGCTGGAAGGAAAGGAGGCTCCCAGATCACTTCTTTAATACTCCATGGAAACCTACCTTAATCGGTAGAATACTGTAATAGTAGGGTGTATCCGGAGGAAACTGCAGTACAAATTCGACGGCTAAGTTCTAACAACACGTATCTCAAATTCGGCCGGTTTGAGATAGGTATCTTAAACAAAGTGTAATATTAAAAAATAAAATACAAGCAAAAACCAACTCTTTGTTTGCAAATGAATGATTCTTTTTCAGTTTTATGAACTTTTGGTTTTTAATTTCAGTGTGCAAGTAAAAGAACTTAATCGTTTTTTAGCTCTCCTGAAAAGTTGCTATTTTTGAGATACGTGTTGTTAGAACTTAGCCATCGATTTAAAGCATTTTTTGCCCATGAACATAGAGTCGCGACTCCTTAAATACCGACATTTGGTAACGCAAGAAGTTTTTGGATGCACTTCGCTGTTGCCACAAAAACGGTTTTTCTTGGGCTTTTTCGCCATTTTATTAAATACTCCGGATTTTTAAGGGCATTAAATAATTAAGGTTGGACGAAAATGTGCGATTATAATTGTCTGAAACAATTTATGTCGAATGGGGTAAGATGATGTATTCGCATTGTTGATACTCGCTCAAAGCTGTCGTTTAATTAAGCGCGAAGATGTCCTCTATTCTGTTTTTTAAAGTCGTATTAAAACCAATTTGCGGGAGGAAACACGGAGTGATTGAGTGATCTTCGAGAAGGTATCTCGACAATTCATTGGTGAGTTGTCTGAACGAAGATTCTGTCGTCCACTCAAGCGAACATTTCCATCATGATGTTTGTTATATGTATTACTTTGGCGTTTGGTGTGGAAGTGTAAAAGAAAGGTAGGTTTTTAATAAACTACCTACTCAGTTTGGTGAATCGACCCGATCAATTTCTTTCTTTGCGACCATCTGCTGAAATCGAACTTCCGCTGGAATAGAATAAGCAGGGTGAGCAGCAACAGATGGAGCGGGAATGGGATGCGAAGACAGCGGCGTCGCGGAATTTTGATGTGCTGGCCCATATGGGACTGGTTGCCCCGAGTGTGGATCGAGTGGCTCCGTCGAGTGACATGACTTGTAGAGGAACGGAGGAGGGTTGGGTGTGATGCATAGCTTCAAATGGAGTGCTCCGCTGTTCACAGATGGTCCCCGAGAACGCCTCGGGAGTGGTCATGCTGAACAAATAAAATTGCCAGTAAGTGGGAATCATTAAATTTATGCGCGTTGAAACATGGGAAATTTTTTTCTCTTAAGCCATTCTCTCTTTATATATTGTATATTATGCGGCCCGATGTGGTGGAAGTTCTTAATATTACGTAAATGAGATTTTACAATATTTCCTCGTGATTCTTTCGAACGCTACACGTTTCGTTATTATAGCAAAATTGTCAATAATTTTGTCGTAACGACGAAATGCGTCGTTTTCGGATAAATCCTGTGGAAATGTTGCAATTTCTCATGTAATTACATTCTCTCTTTTTTCGCCCACGCTAAGGAGAGTGGGAGAAAAGAGAAGTGTTCTAAAAACCCTAAGTAGTAGAGGGGACAACTTAGTTAGACACAATATGAGATACGATGGCCAGAAGAATGAACTTAAACACTCCCTTCCTCAGGGTTTTGTATAAAAACGACCGATAATGATAATGGGTCGACGGATAAGTCTGGAGTTAACTCTACCCTCACCAATCCAAACCAACCTTCCGGTAAAAACACCCTGATTGCGCAGGTGATTCAAGTTTGTAGGCTGAGGTTGAGTATTCAGGAGACTACCATGGGATTGGAACGTCTTGTTTTGTAGCGGAAGGATTCGGTAGTAGGTTCTGGGAAAGGGGGCGGCTATGAAGACGGGATTGGCGCAGTCCGTCATCCTCTTTCGAAGAGAGTGGGGTGAACGTCCTTGCGCAGGTCGCTGCTTCTCTGCGGAATCTGCCATCTGTTATTTGTGCGGCACTAGCTGGACGAGCGCCCAATGATATCCTCACCATTTCTTTTTTTTGCGTAACTCGGTTGGCTCACGTATATGGGCCAAATTCGTGTTTTTGGCGCATTCCTTACCCATTCTCCCAAGTTGTGTATTTACCCTTCCTAAGATGGAAAATGGATGAATTCCCAATTTTTTTGATGGATAGAGCTTCCTTGTATGAGGAAACTCTCTCTACTTACCTCAGTTCTATTGCGGGTGGGGGAAATCGACATGCTCCATATTTTTCTCGTCTTTTTTCGACTTTCTTAGTGAAGAAAATGTGGTTTGAATGGCGTAACAGTATGTTTGATTAGAAGTGGGAACAGCATCAGGCGATCGGCTGCATCAAATGTTCGATTTATTATCCTTAAGTAATGAATTTATTGCCCTTCAAATCCATTTCCCCTTCCATATAAAGTGCCTCAAGCTCTGACGTTACCGCGGAGAGCGTACCTCACAAATTAGTACGAGATCGAATTTTTTTTCCATCGGAATATTATTTAGTCTCCACATAGGATATGTTATTAAGAAGAAAAATGATAATGGTAAAACTGCGGACTCTTGAAAACATTGTCATCAGACATCTATATTATTGAGGGCAAAATTTTACGGATAAGATAATTTTTATTGTTCCTGCGTTCTTGTTCGTTTAGAATTTATAGACTAAGGCAACTAAAATTGACTAATATGGGAAGGTTTAAGAGGACGGGTGTAAATACCCAAGAATATTCTAAAAATACGAAATTGCTTTGAGAATATGGAAAAAACGAATGAAAATACCGTCCGCATTCCACGCAATGTGGATCTTTGTGTATTCATGTGATAAAAACCGTAGTATGATAAAATATGCATAATCTTTGAAATGGTTGCCGTTGTGTTGATGAGTTTTGAAAATATAGTTGATTGGCTATATTTTTTTAGTAGTATTGCACCTCGTGCCCTAAAATTTATTCTTTTGCCCCAAAAATGTTCTGGTTGTGGTTATAATTATCGTCTGCTGTTTTTATTTCATTTTTAATGATTTTTTTTTCTCTTTCTTTCTCTAGTGTCCGTGGATCAAAGCTTCATGTTCACGAAAGAGGTCGAGCCAGCTGAAACATCGCTGACTAGCACCAGGCGTCTCATTAAAGTCGACTTCTCCAAGTTGATGGTGAGTATTTTTTTATTTTTTTATTGAAAGTTTTTTCTTGCTCTTTAAAATTAGTTTCACTTTCCACATCATACTTTGCTCATCACCTTCCGCGGCGCCTTGGTGGTATACAATACCTCTGAGCAATAATGCGCTTTAAGATCTTATGCACGCAGACAAGTGGCTTTTTAATATTCGTCCAAGCAGTGTTTGTTAAGCTGATGTAATAAAAAGTTCTCTCTTGAATCCAATCGCTTGTGGTATAACTTATTATGCTATTTTAGGCAGGTTTCGCGGTAATCTAATGAAAATCTTTGACGGCTTTTGAAAATAATTCCATGAAAATGAAACATTTGATCGTGAGAACCAAATACGCGACCTGGGGCCGAGAATCGATGCCGGTAACCGGATCGAATCGACAAATTCGTTCGTCGCGGCATGGCGTAGGAATTCCGGCGCGTAGAAATATTCAACAGGTGTCGCGGGCGATGCGTGAGCCTGATTGCAATGCGTCAGATACATTCGGGTGCGCCGTCTCTTTTTTTTAATTTCGGTCGCCACCCGAAAAGAAGAAGAAGAATGCTCGCACGCAAACTGATTGGCGATAACCCATCGTATGGTATTTGGAGTAGGCGACCGACAGCTGAGGCCATATCCGAATTACGCCCTACTGACCCATTATTCCAGTGCTATCGGAAACTTTTTCTAGTTTCCAAATGCAATAATTTATTAGAATCCTTAAAAATAAGGATTAATTCTTATCAATTGCCATAGAAAAAATAATCAAAACATCTAATACTGTGAACCCTGGTAAAATTTCCATTGGATTTTTTTTGTTTTTTTATGAATAAAATTTAAACTTTTTTTACACAGAATTTTTATTAATTCGACGGTTAACATCATATTCTGGCGATGACATTAACCGTCGAAACCTCGGTCGTGTTTTGATAAACATTTTGTGGAAAAACGAAGTTTAAATTTTATTCATCCAAAAACAAAGTTTAAATTTTATTAATCAAAATTTTCCGCAAAATCCACAAAGTATCGCCGAATACCACCAAATTTCCATGGGAACGTAGGAACATGTAGGATAGCGTAGTGGTCTGCCCATTGACCCGGAATCCAAAGGTCCGTGCTTCGTTTCCCGGTCCAGAAGAATTTTCACCCATGGCAATCAATACGAATTTCACCGCCGTTCACGCGGCAGGATTTAAATGTTCAAAAAAAGGAATGTCAGCATGGCGGACGAAGATCATATTTTAGGATAGTTGTATTAATTTCAGGTCGACCATCTTTATGATGTTGGAATATCTCTGGTGTTCTGGCATAGCTCTTTTCCTTTTGACGAAATTCCGTGACTTTTCAGGCGTCTCTAGGTCAGAGGATTCCTTGACTGTTGAGTAGTTTTTTTTTTTTTTTAAAGTCTCTCCAATACGGTAACATCCACCATCCCTAATTGGACCATGAATAAGTAGCTATCCATGTTCATTTATCATGCTAATTGAACTCTCTTTCGAGCAAACGCGAAATTGATCATTTTTATTCTGTGCCTTCTACCTCGTCATTATAATTAGATCGCTCGTTTCGTAATTTTCGTAGCGAACCTTTATTTGATGCTCACATAATTGCGGCGAATCGTAATTCACTGCATGAGACCTCTATAATTGCACTCCAGGAGAATATTTCCTCGAAAGGAATTCAATTTTGGCATCTTAGGTGGACTGGTTGTTAGCGATAACACTCGCAGTAATGAAATGTTTGTTGAAGAGTGAATACCGAGTGTTTTGAAGCGATGGAATGGCGTGTAGTTAAGTTTCATGAGTAGCAATTTGCAAGAAGACGGGAGTTATGGCCTGCTGTGGGTGATTATAAATCTTTTCCAATACTTCTCAGTTCGCTAATGTGGCTCTTGGGTGAAAAGATGTTAAAAATTGATACCGATGTTCTTAGCGGTTGAAATAGAAATTTCAGTCATATTGCACTAAATTAGCAATGCTCCAATAGTATTAAGCATAATTTATACAAAACATTTTAAAATAAATTGATGAATATTTATCTCCCGTTAAAATTAAAGAACAGTAATATTAACGAAATGATGATGAAGTTAGTACGCCGTAACCCTATGGAAATTATAGTTCAGAGATTTTACTCTAGCTATGTGTATAGTTGACAGGAAAGGGAATATTCAGAGGAAAGAATCATGCCTCTGCTATTATTAATCGGTCTGTGAACCAGCTAGCAGTAAATGCGCGCAGTAAAACTCGCGCCTGCCGTTGTCAAAAGGGGTTAGAGTTGCTGTCAAAGGTAGTTCGCCGCCGCGCCGCCCGCTCTGGTGGTGTAAAGTGGCGTGCAATTGATCACCCAAGGCTGTCGACTCGATGTGTGAGAGTGGTGAGGGATTTTCGTCACGAAATCCGTGGGGAGTTGCTAATATGATGCGCACTCCTTAGCAGACCTCTGGATTTGCTACTTTTTCTCTCCTTGAGGTTTCATTGCTCAACGCTTGCAAGATACGAGATATCGTCGGTCCACTTCCTAATCCACGAATGTGCTAAGCGTAGCATTCTAGCCTGAGCACTTTTTCTGGGTAACGGATTATGAATCTAAAGAGGTAATTAGTAGGTAAACTAGAAATAATATTACTAGTTGCAATTAATTTGACAAATTATTTGTGCTAAAATGAAATGTGATATTCAATTGGGGCTTGAGTAATAAATCACTTATCTACCCCCATCTATCGAAAAAAACATTGCATTGAAGCAAAATTAGAGAAAATGGGAAATGAAGAAGCCTATGTAAGTATGGGTCGAGCTCTACCCTCACCAATCCGAATCAACCTTCGGGTTGAAGCACCGAGTGAGTGAGTGATTGGTTATGGTTCGATCATTATAATTAAATTAAAATCAAATAATCATGCTTAGTAATTTTTTTCAAATTTCTCATCTAAAGTGTCATTTATAAATGTAATCGGCGACGACCGATGAGTACATCGAGCTCTACCCCCACCTGTGCAAACCAGCCTTCGGGTTGAAGCACCGAGCGAACGAGTGAGTGATATAAGGATTCGATTTGGTAACTAGAGAGGGTGGGCAAGGGTAGGAGTGTCGTGGGGTAGGATCGGGGTAGGAGTAGTAGTAGGAGTAGGTAAAGGGGAGACGCGGAGAGGGAGTGTGGTTCTTGTCGTTGGGTTGTCTGGGGGGGGGGAGAGGAGAGGGAGAGGAGGGGTTGATATCCTGGAATCGGCGCATGCGTGCAGGGTCCAGGTGCGGCAGCGGCGTCGGGCGGACTTTGCCCCCTTTCACGTGCCCTCCCGAACCCTTCCACCCCCACCCACCAACCACCCTCCCCCAATCCCCCCCCTGTCCCCTCTGCCTTTCCGTATCGACGGCGCCGCGTCTCAACGGAGGAGTTTCAACGAAAAGCCTTTTTCGCCGCCGGCTGGTTGGGCGCAGGACGTAGTGGGAGGGAGGAGTAAGAAGAAGGAAGGGTCGGGGTGGGTAGGGTTGGGTTGGGATTCTATTCTTTTTTTTCATTTGTTGTGGGGTGAATCGAGGGTTTTTTGATGTGGGGGAGTGGTGGTTATTCCTCCCTCCTCATGGTGGGAGTCACGTCTGTCGTGTCAAGGTGCGTGGCGGGATGTGGGTGGAGAGAATCGCCGAGGCTGGCCTCTGCTATGGATAAGTACGTCTTCTCCTCCTCCGCTATCATGTGCCTTCCTCTGTCCTCTTGTCTCTCCCCAACCCTCCGAGTCTACCTACCACAGACACTCCCCCTTGTCTTTGTCACCCCCTCAAGAGCAACCCATCTGCGCACCACCACCGCCTTTTCTTCTGTAATTGTGTGTGGCTTGCCCTTTCTTGTCGGCCAGGCTTTTGCGGAATTTTCCGTCTCTGGAGCGATCCTCGGCCACCCATCTTCGATGCTCTGTTTTTCCCGCGTGTCCTAATTGCGGAAGGAGCTCGGAGAAACATCAGCATGTTCCGGTAACGACCCTTGCCTTCTTTTGTCTCTCTCGACGTTGCGGTAATGATTTGGATTCGGTGACGATTCTCGTGTGGGAAGAAGACATGAACGAGTGTTTTGTTTCTCTCGATTTATTCAACACCGCACCGACCGGTAACGTGTTGCGGTAATCCATTAAACTCACTCCCTCTTTCTCGGGAATGCATATATGTGCCCGCCAGTGGGAGAATTTCAGTGTGCTTTTGTTTATAACGTGATTGTGTAAAAATCTGGAAAAAAAACTGCGAAAAAATGCTTGCGATAGGCCTCTTTATCTCAGGGGACAGCCGAATTCAATCAGGGTTGAGTGATTCTCACATTGTATACTTCAAGCTACTTGTTATTTTATCGTCCTTTCTCTCATAAACACTCCAAGGTTCACAAGTGAATGTGTGTTGGTGAAGTCCAATGATACTACTTCCTTTTCACACCACCACTTATCACCTTAACCTCCTTGCAATTGAGTGTACTTTTTCCATGGTGAATTATGTATATTTTTAAAATTATTTGGTTTATAAGATTTTGTGGACCAATTGGCTTCATGATCCATCTTTAAATTTGAGCAAAGTCTTGCTAGGTAGGATTTTGTTCATATTGTGGTCCAACACCATTCTACCTATTGCGTGAAATGCCAGAGAACTCCTGCTGCCTCTTTGTGATATACTGCTGATCATTGTACTCTTTGTGGTTGTTGCTACTTTTCGAACACTCGTTTGAACTTCGAGAGTAAAAACTACTAGCTTGCATAGCCAATGCTTCTAAAATTTCAGTGCACTGAATATCAATTTGGATTGAGTTTATTAATGGTATCGTGAGTGAGGTAACATTTAATTAGCTTTCTCAAGTTTGAGCCTTCAAAGCATCTTGCAAATATATACTGCAGTTTTAACTCATACTATGCTTAGGATTCCTTTTTGGTATTATTTTGCTCCTTCAAGTCGATCCCCCTGGCTTGTTAGCCACAGTTAATGTTATAATAAGCCATCCTTATTTCTACCATCATTATTAAAAATTTAGTGATGAAATAATCCCCTATGAAAAAATTGTATAAACCTGTTTCAAAATTTTATACAATCTTATACATTGCCATGGCAATTGTATAAACCTGTTTCAAAATTTTATACAATTTATACAATTGCCATGGCAATGTATAAGTTTGTTACATTGCCATGGCAATTGTATAAATTGTATAAAATTTTGAAACAGGTTTATACAATTTTTTCATAGGGGATCGTGTATCATTCTCATTAACATTGATTTTGAAATCACCATTGTTTCTCCTAACTCAACATTGATCATGTTTCAGTATTGTCTTAACATTCACCATTTGCCTTGAACATATTAAACATGTACAATAGCTGAAAATTAGTTTCCGAAGTCATATGTATGCATGGTATTTTAGAAGTATCCTCATTGTTCTTGAAAGAAAGATTATTTTCATATCTGTTGTTCATTTTCCAGGAGGACTATGATGAAGACGACGAGGATGAGATTATTCGACAGGTGTTGGACTCTCCACTAGATACAGACTTGAGTGATCACTCTGGATTTGGAAGGGAGGGCCAAGTGGATGGAATAGAAGTCAAAGCAGGGAAGACTGAGGGCAAAGGAAGAACACAGCCCACACCTTGGCGACGGACAGGTATCCCTTCGATAACCAAGACAGATACCACCAACATCCCTGGCACATCTGCCTCGTTGGCCGAACGAAACCGTCGTATTCTTGAGTGTAGGAAGATTATAGGGGGCAGAATTGGCCCAGACCAACACGCACCCCCTAATTTCATATTCTCTTGATGTTGCTGATAATTGGTTGGCCTCTAGCATAAGCATGTGCCACAGTGTGAGATGCGGTACTTAACCAATGTCGGTGCATGTGATCAGCTCTCCCTCGAACAATGAATGGCTTCCTAGCAGCAACTAATATTCATAGATGTGGCTCCTAACCATCCATAGTTTCCCTTGAATAATAGCCATTATGTGCAATGTAAATCGCGAGTGTTAGAAACCGTAGTCTTGTGTGACAAAATTCGAAGTTAGTCGATCGCAGTATATTATTTTTATTTTATCATCCCAACGAAAGCCTTGAAAAAATGCATTTGATATTTTGAGTTTTTAGATATAGTGGCTTTTTTACCCTGTTCGAAGCATGTTTTAAATACAGTTTGAAATAATTCATGCGCATATTTTCTGTTCATCATTATATTATGCTGAAGATCAGTATTCCTCATTGCTTGAGGTGGGAATGTGTGTGGGCCCTAAGCACTAAGTTTTTTTGTTTTATTTAAATATTTTAACTCAAGCTTTCTTAGGTAATATCGGTCTCTGTAATTAAACTCAGAAGTTAGCACTCTAGTTCTCCATGTGTCATTATGTCATTTCTCCCATTCAGTGCATAACTCTTCTGGCAATTTGTGAGTTACCTTCCATATTGGATGTATTTTTTTCTAAATGTGCATTGCATGATAATTTCTCTTTGCACTTCGTTTGTCAAACAATTATTTTTTAATTACCTTCTGGTATTTTATTTTCAATATTTAAAAATATCCACGTTATTTATTTTTCTCTTATAAGGTTATGGCTTTATTTTCATTGTTAGTGGATTTTTTCGGTGCAGTGATACAGTCGAACCCAAGTTTTTTTGCATTTAACAGAATATCATTAGCAATCCTTTAAATGATAAGCAGGTCCAATCTTCACTACATGTTCAAAATTAATTTTGAACATGTAGTGAAAATGATTTGTGATTACTTTGAGGAATTAAAATCCTTTAATATTCCCATGAAAAAGAATTGATCACCTTTCCATCAAAACTTTCAGCTTAGTACTTTTTGTAGCATCATTAAATATAGGCATATCCAACCAGAGTGAGCCTGGGTGTATGGCACTGACTGCATTCCAGTACTACTCCATAGATATGCACTTTCAGGTGTATTCTGCAAACTGAATGAAATAGTTGAAGTACCCAACTTTGAGCACAACCTCGATATTTCAGTCATACTCACCGTTTGCATTTCCTTTACTGAGCTTAGTAATGTTAAAAGGGCTTTGCATTTTAATAACTGCATCGTTTAAAATATATTAGTAGGTACAATAGTTTTATCTTAGATTCCCATCATATAAACTGTGGCATTGAAGATTAATCAATGGCTAACCTTTGGTGTAAATAATCCTACAAAAATAAATTCATATGAGGAATAACTTTGGTTAATTATAAACATTTTCACCACCATCCATTGCTATTTCTAATACATCCCATAAAATAAATGCCTTTAATTTGCTATCATTAAACTCATACTCCGCCTAATGTTCCGTCAAACTTGAGTTAATGAAATTTTCTCCCGTAAAAACTTAATGCCAGGATTCACTAGTAAATATCAAATAAGTTGTCCTTACATGTTGCCTTGAAATAATTACCTGTTAATTGAAATAATGGTATAAAATTTTATTGAGTCATTTATTGCAAGTCGTATGAATGACTTTCATACTATTCTTAAAATATCTGGAAGTTATGATAGATTTTACAAATACATAATTCCATACTTTCAATTATTTGTCTACTACGTTTCTGCATTGCAGTAAGCATTTGTGGGAGAATTTGAGAATGCTATAAAGTATTTGATTTGCAGTGTCTGCTCCATAAATCACCTGTTTCTTGATTGATGGAAGTTAATGCTTGCTTCTCCGTTAATATTTTGATATTACTTATCCAGTTGTTTAAACTCTACTGGTAGATTGATCAATCCTCTACGTAATATAATTACCAGTGGCTTTAAATTTTGTGCAGGATAACTGTTGGTTTAAAAAAATGAAAGATGTGCCTATATCATTAAACATCTCATTGCATGCATGGTGCACTACTTAGAGGTTAGGTATCTACTTTTGCTTTTTGTGTCTATTTCTCAAACTGTAAATGATCAACTTCTTTTAATCAACTTCTTATTTCATAATGCAATTTATCTATTAACATTGCTATATACGTGTTGTATCATTTTGCCTGTTTTAAAATTGTGTCATTTTTTATTTAGTAACTTGTAAATGTTAGACAATGTTAGCTGCTCAATTGAATACTAATTTACATTGAGGATAGGCAAATTTCGGCTGAACATAAATTTTCAAGTTTAAAGGTATCTCTACAATGTGAACATTAGAATTCTATTATTGTAATTTTTCCAGTGATTGTTTAACCTCACTTTATTGAATCGTATACTCATTGTAATTAAAATTATTGCTTACTTAAAGCAGAACTTTCAGCACTGCTACATAGCAGTGCTGAAAATTCTGAGAGCCACAATGAAGAATAATTATAGTCTATCCTCAATGAATTAGTACCAGTTTACTCGGTTACTCTTTAGTGGTTAGCTCCTATTTGTATCATGTGTCCTAAGTATTTCTTCCCGCTGACATATTTTATTTACCTCCTTTCTCTTGCGCAGCCTATGATCTTGCAACGCAATGTCCCACAAGGAGGTCAGTGATTTTGAACCGCAGGCATTCCATACTTGGCTGTGAACGTGACAGCTTAAACCAGCCTCACCTAAGACCAAACTCCACTGCAAATTCTACCATTTCAACGTCTTCGTCTTCGTCAGCAGCATCGGCAGCTTCGGCGCTGAGTTTTGACAGTGAAAACAACCTGAGCTCTTTGCCACCAGAGCTTTCTTGCTCCAGAATCTCACTGCAAGACGAATTCCTGCAATCGGTTAGTAAATCACCAGCAAATGGCCATTCTTGTCTTTAAAATCTTAAAAGGCCTCTTTCATGCCCTGATTATCTTGTATTAAGCGTTTTTTGTCAATTTTTAATCACTGTGTTCCTGTCGGCATATTCTCTCCTGGAAATTCTTCTGTTGGTGTTCCAATGTGGTGTTTAGTAAATATTATCAGAGGCGTGCAGTGATATATCCCTCAATGTAATTCACTTCAGAATTGGTATGGCTTGTTAGTGTTACTTAATTGAAAAAAAATCACCTAGAAAACTCCATTGCATGTGCTTGGTTTAAACCTCTGTATGCATTTCTATCTTTAGACTTACCATAATTATTGTAGTCATTTTAAACTTGAGTACCTATGGGTCTCAATTATTTACTGTTTTTAGAGTGAATTAAGTACCTTATTGAGTATTATGACTGATATCATTTTTTTTATCGATGTATATTATCCAATAGTTTCTCTTTCTCAATTACCTACCTCTGTATTGTTCTTCCAGAAGAAAAGCCTTCCCCCAAGTAAAGCTTTCGAGTTTTTCAAGAGGGAGGAAAAAATGGATTTTCTAATTGCATATTTGTTGTGCATATCTATAAGTGTGTTTCCGTTAAGTTTTGCATCAATGCTACCTTCATGGCCAGAAAATTGTCTACTTATATTTTAATTTTTCAAAAAAATTACTCCTCAAAATTTTTTCACTTCCCGAAACGCAGACATTATCACCTTTGCCATCATAATTGTCTCTACCTTTGTTCGCCCCTAAAAAATCAGTTTCTATCCAATGTGTGGATTTTTTTATTTTAATGCAATGATTAGTTCCATGATTCATTTACTATCACAGATTTGTATAGAAAAAAATAACTCATATTAACTTTAATTGTGTCATGTGTTACTTGGAGAGAGTCATGATCATGTATTTTGATCCATCTTAAACAATATCTTGAACAAATTGTAATTGGAATAGGATCATGGCATTTCTTCAGTATTCATTCTTCTTTAATTTGGGTCATCATCTCGTAGGTCATACTTTCAAAATCACTCTGTATTTTTTCATAGCAATTTCCAACGTTCACATATTTTTTTAGTGGATACCCTTGATTTGAATGATCTTAGACAATTTTAAACTTGGCCCTACTTTCTTCGTGGTTGAATTTCAAATGATATTGTCACTATATTAGTATGGGAATGTAGCAGTAATGGGGAATAATGAGTTGATTTAATTATGATCACTTACATCATTTTAAAGTCGTCACTCCTCCCAAAGCCTCCTGAGGCCACCCATAGGTTTGGTGAATAAATTATGAAAATGCTCTACAGATGAAAGTTGAGCAGTAATATTCAATAACTCATCATTGCCAATGGTCAGCAATCCTTAAGAGTAGTTTGACATAGGCCTCCACTTCATGTCAATCTTTTCACACTTCTATATTTTATCTCTCCTTCTCTCATATTCTTCTTCTCACATTCTATTCCTTTATTGAGGACCTTTCTTGCAGTCAACTGGTCCATTGATAATTTCGCTCACCCAGCCATGATGTCCTATGATATCTGCCAATCTTCTTTCAAAGGTTTTCATTGAACTTCTATTTCACTCTCCGTAAGGCTCCCTCATTGCTCACTAAATCAATCAATCATTCTCTTCTTATGAATAAATAATACTCACCCTCAAACTTGCCGATGACACCTAATGATTCTTGATAAAGGATATGTAATGTAGTAGTTTTAAGGGGAGATTTTCAAGCCATAAATGTTCCATTTTTTTCATTTGATTATGTCATCATGCCTAAAAAGGTACTTAAATAGTTTACGGTTTAGCTCATATTTTCTAAGTGAACTTTTCTTAGATGGAATTCAGCATCTTTTAGCAATAAAGTTCTTTGTATGTACTATTTTTATTGTTCAACTGCTAGAATTTAATGTTTTTATAAATTTTTGTGTTAAATAGTGGATAGATACTTGCTATTCACCCTAGATAATATTATTATAATCATTGAATGTATGCATTATCTTTTTGATGGCCCTGATGAGTCTTTTTATTTTTCCAATAAAATATTATAGTCATTTTATGATCATATTATGTTAGCGAATGTATTGAAATTTACTTCATAGGGCACTGTAAGCAGATGCAGATTTGCAGAGAGTGAATGGGAAAAGGAAAACTGGGTAAATAACTATTTATTAAAAACTTTAAATTAATATTTCGGATGAAGTTGGCAGAAAAGTACTGTCTAATAATTTTCTTATTTGGAAATTAACTTTCCATGCTTGCTGTAAAAGAACTAACAACCGTTTTCATTTTGTATATTTCACAGTAACCATAATATAGATAATAATAGCAATAATAATAATAGATTTATTGGTCGTTAAGTAAATAATTTACACTTGACCTCGTCAGTTCAGTGTTACATACATATAATTACAGTTTGCATACTTAAATAAAGAACAGGATTATTCAGAAAACCATATCTGCTTCCTGAGTAAAAAACTCATTTACGGAGTACAGTGCTGTAGATGCTAGCCAGGAGTGTACAACAGATTTAAATTTAGTACTGTTGCTTCGTCTTGCAGACGTGGGTAAGTGATTGAAGAGCTTAATACCCCTGTTTGAGAAGGAATTTTGTGTTATATTTAGTCTCATTTGACCTGCAAATAGGTGATTCTTTCTTCTAGTGTCGTGGTCATGTATGTCGGATCTAATTGTGAAAGACTCGAGATTGTCTTTTGTATGTACAAGTACTCTATATACATACAGACTGTAGATAGTGAGTATGTTCAGTTTCCTGAATAATGGCCTACAATGTTCTGTAGAGGGAGAATGAGTTATTATTCTTATGGCTTTTTTCTGTAACTGAAAAACAGATTTTGTAGCTGGAGCATTACCCCAGATCTCTAGCCCATAACTCAAGTGACTGTTGAAAAGAGCATAGTAAATGGACTTGAGATGTTCTGAAGGGATTAGAAAGCTTAGTTCCTCAATACGTACAGTGATTTTGAGAGTTTTTTTGTGATCTCTGAAATGTGTGCAGTCCAATTTAGATTTGAGTCTAGGTGAAATCCTAAAAGTTTTACTGTGTGTGCATACTTAAATTGTGTAGAAATTCTAAAATTTGCTCATATAAAACTTGCGTGAAATGTATTTATCGATGAATTTGACCAAGTGGGATCATTATGAGATGCATAAAAAATTTTATAAGTGGTATTGAGTTGTCTCCATTTAAATAAACCTTTGTCAGCTGTTCTTCATTAATATGTTTTTATTATTCATAGAATTAATTGATAGATAAGCATTTTATAGTGATGGCAAGCAAGGTAAATTTTGTTTTCATTTTTAAGTATATAAGCTTTGCAGATTTTGTTTAGATAATTGCCCCAGTTATTGAAAAAATACACAAGAAAAAGATGCTTAGATTTCTTAGTTTTGAGGTTGAAATAGATAGTTAAACATTAGCTACTAAAATTATCATTATTAATATGTATAGACAATGCACATAGTGTTTGAAAATGCATGTATGGATGATTTGGTTAGTTGTGATGCGAACAACATTCTATGTAACTAATTTTCACATTGTTTCACCTTGAATGCAAATGGTATTAGCTTGGTTATGGCTCACCTACCCTGCAAGTAACTGATGTAACTGTATGTTGTGTTGCGTATGCACCAGGGGAACAAGGTGATGCAAGCCATTTCAAAATCTTCCCTAGCTACTAGGTACCTCATATTCCCTTGCCTTGTAACACATATATCATATTTCCTTGCACATATTTGGAAGTTGTCCCTTTTTTTCCTGGTATCAAGGCAACATGTTATGCACGCTGAGGAGTAAGTGAGCCATTAATAATAATCTACTACGAGTTGGACTCAAAGTTAGGTAATGTGAAAACAGGGCATCCAAGATTGTTTGTATCAGCTGTTTTTTCTCGAGGCAAGTGCCTGCTTTTTGTCCATGGTGACTCAGTGGATTGTTATCTTGCACTGATCAAAGGTATGATAAGGTATGTTTTCAAACCATTATTTTTCAAATTATATATCATAAAAATATGTATTTCCTACCAGAATTTGTCATTTATGTGTCATAAAAATGACTTTTTTTGGCTCCTACCGAAGTGGATGTCAATGGCAAGGTTTTGGCTGCTACGGACAATATAAAACTCATTGTTGGCACTGTAATTTGTTACAATCCTGGAGAATTTTCTCATTTTAAACAATGACTGTGTGTGTCACCCATCTCAATTCTTATTGAAAATAATGGCTTAGGTTTATCTATTGGGAAACATCTCTAGAGACAACTAAGTTGATAATTTTCCATAGAGTGTGTATGAAGATTCCACTTTTTGTAGTGTTTCCTTGCACATAGTTTTCTCGAGTTGCTTTTTGGTGAAATTTTTCCCCGAGCACTCATCCGTAAAATTTTGGTGTTAAATTCCCCTTAGAAATACAATTTGGGTACAATAGTGAAAAGGTATGGCAACAGATATCTATTTATGAGTGTGTGTGTGTGTGTGTGTGTTAAAGTAGATTGTGTTCAAGTTGATTCTTCCAAATTTTAAATTGTGTCTCCTTTTTACCTAAGTTATACCATCAACCCAATCTATAATTTATCTTACCCAATCAACCCAATTTATAATTTGAGTCTTTCTAACAATTAATCATCCAGCTAGTGTGGTAAAATTTCACCTTCTCCCTTTCCTTTATTCCAATTCCACTCCATTGCAAATACTCCATTTCACTTTTGATGGTCTCATTTGCTGCAATAAAATTGAGATAATATCAAAGATGTCTGATATGCGCTCAACTTCCCACTCCTCCTCATTTGCTTTACATGGAACTCCCCCAAATCTAAAGACTAAAACTCCTTAAAAAAATAGACAACTCCTCCCCTCCCAAACTTATTGTTTGTGTTTCCTTCTAATTGTAGAGGGTACTGTTTTTTGTCCACTTCATTGGTATTTTTTGTAAATTATTACCTATATTGTGTAGTTTTATTTTAGTCCCCCCCCCCCCAACCAATTGTAGCGTTACGGGACCCCTTCCCCAAAATCTCAATGGTGCACTGTGAGCCATCTACTCACTGTAGATGTGCCTATTATATCTGCTATAAACTAGACATTATATCCTGCAGGGGGCAGTGAAAGGGAGCAATGGCATTCCCTGACATCCTTCTTTCTCTCACTCCCTCTGGAAATCAGAACAATCCTAAGTATCATCTCTTGCAGAAGTTGAAAATCTAATAGGAAATATAAGAACCACCCTGAAACTGTTCAGCAATACATTCTCCATATTGCTATAGTTTCATTTTCAAAACCTCAATTTCCAATAGGCATGTCTTAATTATATTATTATTTATGGGACAAACTAATTTTTTTTATGCATACCACTTGTGAATATGCCCTGTATGAGACAAAGTGTTCTTTTTGTGTTTTTTTTTTCCTTGTGGTTTTGCATGTATGGGTGTGTCTGCCATTGATAATGTTTTCTATTCTGTGTTTTCTTTCACCTTTTATGTTTGTGTTGTTGCACATCTTATTTAAATTTCAATTTGGCTGATTTAGAATATCTTGATCTTGCCTTGTGGTTAAGACTTTTTATTAAAATGGCTATCACTTATTGTTTGAATTACCTAATTTAATAATTCACTGCAATAAAATACATGCACTTTGGCCAATATGTCACAAAGTCACTTTTATTGCCAAAATTTTTGTTCACGTCATTAAGAAATATGCTTCGTGCAAGACGTAAAGCAACTGTGTACTGTACGCCCCTGATAATATGTTATCCCACAACACTGTAATACTTTCTATCCTTTCTTTCAAATTTTTGGCTCAGTTAATTGTTCTTTCATCAATAATTAGTGTTGTTTTTGTTTTTTTCAGAAACATTGCCAGCAGGCTATGGAGTGCTTGACTCTCACCTTAGAAGAAATTGTTCATATTCGAAGTGTTTTGACTAAGGCTGAACTCGAGAGTCTCCCAGTTGAAGGCCACGTCAAGGAAGATGTGGAGAAGAGGAAGGTATGTTTGCTGCTCGCCCATGGTGTAATTTGATTTATCAAAATAAATTTTGCGAATATCTTCTACGATTAATCAAATTTGATCCACTACTACGTTTCCCTATTCTCTGTTACTTATCAAATTTAATTTACACATAAATATTAATCACAAATCGAATTTACACATAAATATTAAACACATCGAATTAACACACAAATATTATGGAGTAAATCGGGGGCGACTACACATTCTGCAACTTTTCAAATTTAGTTATCATGAATTGCAAACACATTTGTCTATGAAAGGTACTCACCACGAAGACTATGATTGACGACATGTTTTATTACTGTACTAATTTATTTGATTTTCACAGAGATTGCCAACAAAATTTATAAGTTCTTCAGGCGAAAACATCGGGAGCGATGACACGCACACTCAAACACCACTCTTTTCGCAACCATATTCTATTTTCTGTTCCGCTCCATCAACAACAATTGTCCAAATATAGCTTTGTTGTCCGTTATCGTTTGACTCTTTGTTATTCTCCCATCGTCGACATTAACATTGTTACCACACAATACCACAAAGTTATGAGCTAAAATATTTCCTCCCACAAAGACGTAAATGTATGGGTGGAAATCTCTCCAAGCTTGATGTTTCACACCCTGCCCAAAATCTGATGTTACCCTACCCTCTCTTAAATTTTAATAACATATACGTAGCACATCTTTGAAATGTGAATGCCCTACCTTGCTTGACTTATCATCTATTGCACATGTAACTATAATTCAATCCATTACGTGGATTTTATAAGTACGGCACTCCTGATTATCGGGCTGCGAATCATTCGTGTCACAGATTATCCGAGTTTCACACTCCTTCGATGTTTTCCGCTATCTTTATAAAAAATAAAGTCAGGTGGAAAAGCAGTGTGATTATTGCATTTTAATGCAACGGTACACCGGGCTTATTATTTCTATTAGTATTCCCTTTGTAAAACAGAATTATTTTACCCACTTGCTGACAAGGACTGTTTCAAGTTTACTTGGATGTGTGAATGTATTTTAAGAACTCACTTGTTTTTTTAAAGCATTCACTTATGCTACTTGAAAATTGCATTGCATACGCACAGAAATTTTCAAGTTTTAGCTCACATTGACTCTGCCAAGGGTTGCATTTAGACTAATGCCGGTACTATTAAATTCTGGCCAATGATTTAATTTGCTCGTTCTTGAGAGAATTGAAAGATTTTTGTGTTACCTTCATATGTTTTAATGTTTTATTCTTATTTTTTTGATAGATTTTTCATGCACTTATATGCTGTCATATAATTAAGTGAGGCCTAATATTGTTTATTCCAGGTGTGCTTCTTGTGCTTGAAAACAAGATTTAGCATATTTGGACCATGGGGGCAGAAGTGCAAAATGTGCAAACGAACTGTTTGTGCCAAATGCTATTCAAAAGTAAGTTTTGTTCTCTTTTAATTGCGAACAGCTGTGATAAGCCACATTTTAATTTCCCTGTTTAGAATGCTAGAATGAAATGAAGAAGCTGACATTTTCTTATCATCAACATCAATTACCATCAATGTCTAGACTATCAGAAACCTTGGTTAACCTTGGAAATTCCATTAAAATTTAATGTACAAATTTCATTCAGGGTAAAGAAAGTTTATTTTCAGGAGAAGAATTTTCTCCTCCTGAAAGTCCTCCTGCCTCTTATACATATTTGAAAAGAGATGTGGTGAGTTGCCTCCAATTTGAAGAGATTGAGATGTAATCAGAGATCTGTTTTGGTACCCAGTTACCTCACAGGAAAGTCATAGAACCTGAATGCTACATAATGTTAAATGCAATTGGGATGGATGCAGCGAGTGGTATCAACAATTATTTAAGTCTCTTTCTTTTAAATGGTTAATAACTTGGATACTTTGCCATCAATATCTCAATATGGCTGCTATAAATCAAAATTTTAAAAATATGTATAGGTTTATTTTTCTTCATAATATTTGGCAATAAACTATTGGAAAATGAGCCCTAGGGATCTATGAGGTATGAATTTTGTCCATAAAGAAATTATGTATGAACTTATTGATGTTATTTTAAGCCATTGATGGTATTTGAGTAGGTCATAAATGCCTTGTTATAAAGCTAATATTCCACACCTATCTCAAGTATGAGTTAGTGTGTGGTGATACAATGCATATTTGCATTAATGTAAGAGGGACTGAACTCTGACTTATCCCCTCTTTTAATTGTGCCCCAAGATAGATAAAAAAATATTTTCAACAATATTGAATGGAAAAACTTAATTTCAATGATGCATTTTTTAATTTGCCTCTTTGCTGAAAACAGATGAAATTATGCATTCTAGCATGCATGTATAATTTTGTATTAGGCAATTCATTTATATATGTACCCAGATGTATTTAAGTACCCAGATAACGCAAGAGTCAAGGATTGTATTTCCAATTTTTGGAAAAAAACACTAATATTCTTAGGGGAGTCCATCATGGGAAAAAGTATTGTCTTGGATTAGTGTAAATATGGTTGTTAGGCTGAATTTTGGTGAGCCTATGAACGGCATTATCTGATGTACTCCTGCCATATTTATTCTAGATGCGCATCCCCACTGAGCACTTTTCTCGAGTGCCAGTTTTTGCTCTGAGTCCAAACCTGTCTCCTGAGGAAGAAGAGGATGAGGACGAAGAGGAAGTCAGTGGGAAGGCAGGCCCTTCCTCCACATCTACTACTTCTTTCCCTCGATCGTTAGTCAATCGGCTGCTTGTCACGGAGCTTCCACAAGGACTCCTGCTCCGCAGCTCCGTTGGCAGTGCCCCCTCCTCCCCTAACCTTCCCCGCTCTCCCCTGAGCAATTCCCCTCAGCACCAGCCACACAGCAATCGACCGCCCTCCGCAAATGCCGCTGCCGTCATGCCCCACTCTGTCTCATCCTCCTCGGCTGATCGAGACACAGGCGAAAGGAAGTGCGGCGATGGAGCTGAAGCCCCACCATCCAATAACCCCCACATCCTGCAAAACGGATCGGCTGCAAGTTCCCAGTCCTCTTCAATGAAGCATACTTCGACACCATTGCAGAGGAGGTAAGGAGTGTGGGACTCATTAAAGTTTTTTAACTGTAACGGATGGGTTCCAATGATTTGATCTTCGGGTTTTTCTTTTTTATAGAAAAATCTTCCAAAATCGTTGGCACATTAAAATATGGTTTTGCTAGTAGTGGGCCCTGGTCACTTTCATAGTGACGTGGGTATTACCCTATCCAGTCCTTCCATTCCTACCCTTACCCTGGAGGCGTCATTGGGATCCTATCGCAGCGGCGCCTCTTTCCTTTTTCCTTCCCATTCTACTCCCCTCCCTGGGTGCGCGGGCGTATCAGTTGAATTACCGGGTCCTGGCCCCAGTGCATTGTAACCCTCAGAGGACCCCCCTTGGATCCTGATACTCTGTAACGAATGGGACTCACTTAACTGATCCTTTAAATTCCTTTATTTCCTGTCTTCAGTTTGTCATTTTCTATTGGTACCTGGAAGTGGTGGCATAACTATGGGGGGATGATGGGAATACGTCCCCCCTCAAAGCCTCAGAGAAATAAAAAAATTATTTAAAACTACTGTCTGGTTTTGACCAATAATAATTGTGCCTGCTTTACACATTCATTGCGGAGCACGTCAATTAATGTGGTCCCGTCCAAGCCGAGATACGTCCAAGCAGAGATATAGATCAATTGACTTGCTCTGCTGGTCGGGCCAGGAGCCCTTTCTCCGCCTCCGTACATGACTAATATCCTCTTCCAATTGTGTGTATGGCCTTCAGCAAGCTTCCCTCTTTTGAACCGTGTGCACCGTTTGTAAACGGAAGGTATGGGGCGGAAACCTCCATCTATTTTTCTTTCTTATTTTTACGGCCAATTTTGGCGACTTTACTGAAAATCGGGACCGCATTGAATGTGTTAAAGTTAAAGATCATTTATAAATGTCATGGCAGTGAGATGAGTCATTGAATACCGACCTGTGACTAAGGAGTCAGGGAAGGTGCTCGTGCCCTGCAAAGGTGCAAACACTCCTCCCCAGGCTCTCCCATATCTCTCCAAAGCATATTCCAAGTTACGCCACCGCCTGGTGTTATATTCACATTTTTGGGCTCTGCATGTTAGAATGTGGTGGTAAAGATAAAGTGAATCTTAAACGAATTAATTTAAGTCCATATACTGCAAAGTTATAGGTTTTTCAATTAACCATTGTTGTATTTCCCATAGCACTTTCAGGTTGATGGAGGTGATAATATTTTGAAAGGATGATTATCAACCTAGGTTAGCTACATCTTGATCACAATTTCTTGTAAATAAAGCATGCATTGTCATCTTTCACTTTCTGTTAGAAATGGTCGATAATATTTGGAAAGAAGGAATAATTAAGTTGGTAAGCTATTTCTTGATCAAGTTGGCATACCTGGTGGATTTCTTGGTACCGAAATCCCTTCGCTGGAATAGAAACCAGTGGTTTATTCATTTGGAAAGAAGGGAAGAATTTCATCCTCCAAATCCAAGGGCTGTTTTGCCAATGACAATAATAAACACTTGATCATTGCAGGGGAATGTTGGGTATCAGGAGGGCCTATACGCTGTTTCCCCCAGTACTTTGCCTCAAAGCCAACTTGGCCATGTTTTTCATCATAATTGACATTGGACCACTGTTTTAATTTGTTGTTAAATTCCATTTTTTTCTTTTTCAGAGGTAGGCTCACTAGGTCTAAAACACTGGGGAGACCAGTTGGGATTCCACAAGCAGAAAAGCTGAAGGGACTGCAAATGAATGTCTGTCATGACTGCAAAACAATGGTCCTACACATTATCAAGACGTCACGCACAAAACGAAACAATGCCATTAAAAATTTATCTCTTGACTTATCCCCAGTGTACTGAGAAGAACAGGGTGTTATGTATTATACATCCCACAATCTAGTGTGTCTCCCTTCAAATCATGTAAATGCCAAGGCTTATTAAAAAACACCCACCCATGTGAAAGTAGGAGTGCAAAAGACTATTTTTATGGACATGAATACCTGGTTTGTTTCCTGTCATTTATGATAATTTGTGTTTGTAGTTTTGAAGAAATTGTTTTACTTGTAGTGTTATCATTTTGCTGTACATTGGAGCATGATGGAAGCATGTCATCTTTGAAGTTCATACTCATGACCATTTACATTATTATTTAACATTTTTCATATCATCAATTTTCAAGATCTCATGTTCTACACTGTATTGTTACATCTATATGGTTGTAGAAAGTCCTTCTTCATTATCAATGAGAGCTGCTTTTGAGAATCATCATAAAAATACATAACTGGAAAAGTAGAATGAAAAATTACTCTTGATCTGTGATATTAAATTTCTTTAACATATTTAGCTAAACCCATGAACCATTATTCACTCACACACTCGCTATCCATATGCTACTATTCATGTATTTTATTTGGTTGTTAAAAATATAGTTCCTTTTTAAGAATGAAACATTTTAGGCTAAAAAATCAAAAAATTTTAACACCCAGACCCCTTCTATGTCAGGCATTAATGCTTAATATATAATGTACTCCATAATCATCTAATGTGACCCCATGTAAAACATGCCACTGGCATAGTACCTATAAATCCAATTGTTATTGTCTTGAATAGGGCATAGTGTAGGATTCAACTGCATGGTATAACAGAGATAATTTTTCACTGGTTGTGCTATTGCTCAGCACTTTTATATCAAACTTTGATGTTGCGTTATTTTATATTTATGGTTTACATATTTCTGTCAGTAACTAAAGTATTCCCTAGAGAGGGAATCACAAATACTCCAAATGTTATAATTCTCCTAATTTAACAGCTCTTTATTAATTTATCCAGAATGAAATCAGAAAATTATGCAGATGAATCTTTGTCAAGAGAGTGTGTGAGTTTTGTCAATAAATGTTGAAATTTATTATGCATGTTATGTTATTCTCTTCTCAAAATTGAATGAACAATAAATAACATGAGTGAATGTTGAATGTATTTTAGGCCATGATAAAGTTATTACAATCCTGTGAGATGGAATAAGTAACCAAGATGGGGAATATGGAATCTAACGTCATGCAGGGAACAAAATTGTTTCTCTTTGAACACATTGTACTCTATGCTACCGCCATGCTCGGCAGCAAGCAGCCTGCATCGTAGCAGCATTATTCATAGCCTCGCACCCAGGTGGCATCACAAATCAACAGCTAGATGTCACACAGGCTTTTCCCAGAATTTATACTTAGCCATTGCATTTTGGCGCACTTGAAAATTTTCACTTTTGATTAAATTGCGAAAAATAGATATCGTCATTAAAAAAATCTAAAAGTGTGAAATATGCACTCCAGGAGTAATAATCTTTCGATTTAGGCAATAAAAAAATAATAGCAAACCACCCCATTATACCATCACTTCGGATGCTATTTAATTGGTTTTCGAAAATGTTGTCAGAATGATAATGAGAGCAGGATCATCCAATTATTCTTAATACTTACAATAGGTTTCCCATAGTGACTGCAAACCCCTGGGTATCATTTTTGTGGGGATAAATAACCCCTATACAATGGCTCTAAATATGGGCCTTTGCACATTACAGCTATGACAAAGTAATCTTCTTCAATGAATGTCTCTGGTGGGGAAATCTTTATGGTAAGAGCAAAAGGATCTCCCTCGGGTAGAATTTCTGGCATCAACTTGGTTCCCTGAAATTTGAGTTTATCACAAACATACTGGTGACAGGAGAGAGGAAAGTCTTATGCCTCGCTAGTTGACGCTTCAGAAGCATATTGGACAATTCAAAGGATTTTTTCACCCAGCACTATCCGCCGGGAAGGAATTAGCCCCAATGAAAAAATTGTATAAACCTGTTTCAAAATTTTATACAATTTATACAATTGCCATGGCAATTGTATAAATTGTATAAAATTTTGAAACAGGTTTATACAATTGTCTCGACATTACAAGCATGAGGAATTCCCCAGGGAGGTTAGGAAGGTTTTTGGAACGGAGAATCTTGCACCCTCATTGAGGCAGCGCAAGATACTATTACCAAAACTAAAGATGCTATGTACAGAAGGTCTCTGCATGTTCCTTAGAAGCATTATTAATGCTGCTACTTTATCAGCATTTCATCGTAAATATAAATTTTGGTTAACAACCCAAATTATTGCTTACTTTCCCTTGAAATACAAATCGCTCTTCTGTGAGCGGCGAGAATGGCAACTTAAGTGAACTCATCTCTATTATTTATTTATTTATTTATTTGCTTTAACAGGCAAAATGCCCATATTACCATATAAACACATTATAAAAATAATAAACAAATCAGTACCATAGCATCAACAGATGTTATAAGACACAGTAGAACAACACATAAACACATTATAAAATACAATTATCTAAACATTCTCAAGTATCAATATAAAATACAATATGTATATCACAATAAAATGCATAAAAACAAAAAAAAACATCATAGACAGATGTCACATTCTTTATAGCAAACAATCTTTAAATTCCTAATTTGGGTAATTGAAGAGTTAAATACATCCAGTGAACTTCCAAAGAGATGAAAATTCCTCAATATTCTTTCAATTGGGGCACCATGACCCTAAGAAGTCCTGTGGTAGTTGTTCGAAAACACTAGGTTATTCCTTGTATTATGAGATGGGCTCTTAGATTTACAGCACCAAGAAGATCTGGAGAAACAGTTCTATTATTTAGAAGTTTATACAAAAATATTAAATCAGCCTTAACTCTTCTATGGTATAAAGTATCTAATTGAAGCATAGAAAGTATTACCCCATAATTAACGTCAAGAGAGAATCCCTTGATTTTGAAATTAACATACCTAAGTAATTTGTGCTGAAATCTCTCAATACGTTTGAGTTGTGCACTCTTGTATGGCCACCACACAATAGAAGCATATTTAATTATCGGACGTATTTAAGTAGTGTATAAATGCCCTATAATATCAATGTGAAAATTCCTTGAATTCCTAATCACAAGGCCAAGGCTTTTCATTGATTTCTTTACGACATAGTCAAGATGAAAGTTAAAACTAAGCTTATTATCAAATAAGACTCCAAGGTCTTTAATTTTTTCTGCATTAGTTAATACCTTATTATCGAGAGTATAATAATTGATATTAGGTGACATCGATTTGCTAAATGAAATACAATTGCACTTAGAAACATTGATGCACAAACCATTTTGTAGACACCAAAGTGAGAATCTGTCCAAATTTTCTATTGTGTGTGGTGGATCAGGGGTGCAGCTAGGAATTAAGGCTAGGGGGGATTTTAGGCGCAACTAATACTTTTGGGTGTGGGGGTATTGCATACCCACTAGGGTAAGCAGGAGTTGTGGGTGCCCCCCTCCAGAAAAATTTGAAAAATAATGGTTCAAAATGGTGAGTTTTACGGCTTTCCAAGGGATCTTTGATAAATCCTAGCTCTATTCTATAAGTAACACTGAACCAAATAAGTAAAATGGATGAAACTTAAAAATTTCTCTGAGCTCTGGGTGGGGGTTTAATCCCCTCCCTAGTAGCAATTGATATCTATACAATATCCATAAAATATCTATAATATCCAAACAATATCCAATTTTCATCCAACAATATTGCTTGGATATCCACATAATATCCGAAGTTGCCGCCAAATGCCATCTATATAATATCCAACTTGGATATTACCTAATATCTAATTTTCATCCAACAATACTGAATGAACATCCACATAGTATCAAAGTTGCCACCAAAAGCCATCCATAGAATATCCAACTTGGATATTAATCTGATATATAATTCTTATCCATCATGGATATTAACCAGATTGGGGTCAAAATCCTCCTCATAGGGCAGGCGCACACTAGCGCGACCACGACCACCACAGATCTCTGTCGTACACCTTCCGACCAGAGCACGACCACGATAGCAAAACACATTCACCACTTGTTCAGTCGGAGTGAAGTCGGAGTCAGTGCGTGGCACGCCATTACAATATGTGTAATTTCTGGCCGCAATGACCGCTGGGTCGGGGACGACCAAATTCAAAAAAATTCAACCAGCGAGTCACACTTGGCTTAGTGCACGTCGCTCCATTTGTTGCAATGCTAAAACTGGTCGTGGTGGCACTAGGGCGCGCCTGCCCTTAGGAGAAATTGCAATCAGGATTAAACCACACAGTAACAGTACATGTGATCGCTGTGCCAAATATTTTTAGCCTTAGCTTTAAAGACCATGAGCAGGGTTGCCGACCTATACAAAATATTGGGGGGCCCATACTGGGGGTCTTGCCCCCCTTATGAACTCCTCCTATTGTTGCAATCAATATTCAACCATACAAATTGTGCATACAATTGCTCTACCTAATTTTTAAAGTCTAAATTCTTTACAGAAGTGTGTAATGCATTTTCAAGAGGGAGATTGAAAATATATATTTCACTCTCTCACTGGAAATGCTG
This sequence comes from Ischnura elegans, assembly GCF_921293095.1. Taxonomy (NCBI): domain Eukaryota; kingdom Metazoa; phylum Arthropoda; class Insecta; order Odonata; family Coenagrionidae; genus Ischnura; species Ischnura elegans. Next base: position 107,950,933 of record NC_060248.1, read on the forward strand.
AGGACAGTAATTATATGCACATAATTTATACATGGGTTCATATTCAAATGGGAAATTCACTAGAAATTATTTAATAAACCCAATCAAGAGAATCTAAAGATCAATTACATTGAAGAAGTCATTATAAACTGGCATGGTTAATTTTAGATGATTCATAGCAGAAGTTAGAAAAATCAATCATTAATCAAACTCATTTCGTTATTAACAGAAAAATAAATTCTAGTACTTTCATGCATTTATGTAATCACAAATTTATTTATTTTCCAATGTATCTTAATGCCCAAAATAGAACAACTAAAGTACTATTTTCTGAGCATGGCCTGTAAACAATAATGTTTGGTAGGTTTTATATTACATTTTTTTTCATAATTATATGAGAGGGTAGATGGGCAATTCTAAATCAAAAGGATATTTCTTTGTGAAAACACCCCTAACAAACATCTATCCCTTTCTTCAGTAAGACTTATTTCTTAAGCTCTTCATCCCCACTACATAAGTTATTGTCTAACATATCTCTTCCTTATTTTCCAATAAATTGTTCCTTCAAAAATTTTATAAATTACCTATGATGATTAATTGGACTACATGTTGTTGATATCATTGTCACAGGGAATACCTCCTCTTTTACAGATGCAGTTCGACATTCTCGCCTAATTGTTTCATCTAAGGAAGTAGAAAATTACATAAAGGATTGGCTTAGACATGCCAAATTTAGGGATGCCTAGAAGAAAGGCCATCATATTGATCATCCTAATCAATAGTGCAGTTCTCACTTGTTAGTAGTATTAATTTTCCCATATTATGTCAATTGTTGTTTTAACTTTTAAGTTATATTGAATAGCCATATTAAATTTCCTTTTTAATGTTAAATTTGATATATTTGTGGAAGTATTCTAAAGCTGGTCATTAGTGTAGCTTGTTTTAAAATTTTGTTAGAAAATATTACTTTAGTTGTTCCATTTTTTTCATGCATTATAAAATAACTAGATTTGTGATTACATAAATGCACAAAAGTACTAGAATTTATTTTTCTGTTAATAACCAAATGAGTTACATTAATGATTGATTTTTCTAACTTCTGCTATGAAATGAATCATCTAAAATTAACGATGCCAGTTTCTAAAGACTTTTTCAATGACATTGATCTTTATATTCTCTTGATTGGGATCATTTCTTAATTTCTAGTGAATTTTCCATTTGAATATGAAACTGTATGTAAATTATGTGCATATAATTTCTGTATTCCTCTGAATATTGTCCCCCCCTTATTTTGAGGCTTGAGTTTCGGGAAAAAATATTTAAAAAATGGGTTTGAATATAGTCCCCTCCCTTAACTTTTATCACGGGCATTTTTGGAAAAAAGGGGGGACTATATTCAGACATATACGGTACTGTCCTCAGCATTTCCAGTGAGAGAGTGAAATATGTATTTTCAATCTCCCTCTTGAAACATTAGTAAGTGATTTATTTTGCAAATAAGATGAAATGATAGTTAATGTTTTGATACAGTTAATAGCGTTTCGTGTCACAGAGGTTAACAGCTTCTGGTTGGTCTTATGAGATATTCAATTAACTGTTTGACTCTGTTAAAAATTCGTAATAGGTTACAAAATCTGGTAAGCTTCTGAAGCTGATTGTTTGACTACAGATGATGTTCAGTTGCCTACTGAACCCGGTTGGTTACAGATGATATTCGGTTGCCTACTAAACCCGGTTGGTTACAGATGATGTTCGATTGCCTACCGAACCCGGTTGGTTACAGATGGGGTTCGGTTGCCTAACGAACCCGGTTGGCTACAGATGATGTTCGGTTGCCTACTGAACCCGGTTCGTTACAGATGATATTCGGTTGCCTACTAAACCCGGTTGGTTACAGATGATGTTTGATTGCCTAACGAACCCGGTTGGTTACAGATGGGGTTCCGTTGCCTAGTGAACCCGATTGGTTACAGATGATATTCGGTTGCCTACTAAACCCGGTTGGTTACAGATGATGTTCGATTGCCTACCGAACCCGGTTGGTTACAGATGGGGTTCGGTTGCCTACTGAACCCGGTTGGCTACGGATGATGTTCGGTTGCCTACTGAAGCCGGTTGGTTACAGGTGATATTCGGTTGCCTACTAAACCCGGTTGGTTACAGATGATGTTCGATTGCCTACCGAACCCGGTTGGTTACAGATGGGGTTCGGTTGCCTACCGAACCCGGTTGGCTACAGATGATGTTCGGTTGCCTACTGAACCCGATTGGTTACAGATGATATTCGGTTGCCTACTAAACACGGTTGGTTACAGATGATGTTCGATTGCCTACCGAAACCGGTTGGTTACAGATGATGTTCGACTGCCTACCGAACCTGGTTGGTTACAGATGAAGTTCGATTGCCTACCGAACCCGGTTGGTTACAGATGGGGTTCGGTTGCCTACCGAACCCGGTTGGCTACAGATGATGTTCGACTGCCTACCGAACCCGGTTGGTTACAGATGGGGTTCGGTTGCCTACTGAAGCCGGTTGGTTACAGATGATATTCGGTTGCCTACTAACCCCGGTTGGTTACAGATGATGTTCGATTGCCTACCAAACCCGGTTGGTTACAGATGGGGTTCAGTTGCCTACCGAACCCGGTTGGTTACAGATGGGGTTCGGTTGCCTACTGAACCCGGTTGGTTACAGATGGGGTTAGGTTGTGTAGTGATCCGGAAATGGAAGATTTCCATTCCCAAAATGTGCATAAATATGTTGTTGTGTGACGTCTCAGAATAGCCAGCTGTGACAAACTATGCCTTGGGATTTGCACCTTTTCACTTTCAAGAACGCCTAACCTTCCTCTTCCCCTTCCTTTCCCCTTCCTCTTGGACGAAAACATCCTGGTTCCTCTTACCTATATAATGGCACGGTGTAGATGCAATTGGTACTCAACACTGACGGACGCACTCAGGAACTCACTCAGTAACTCACAGTTGGAGTCGAAGCACGGGCCGTATGGCCCGTGCGACCTAAGCGCCTCGCTATCCACCCGTGCCATCACCAGCAGCTCCTCTCCTTCCCGAGACTTTTGGTAATGTTCTAAATTTTGGCTATTCTAGACGCACAAATTACTTTATGTATGTTCATTGAATTGATTTGGAAACTGGGATTTCAAAGGGAAATAAACTTTGGGATAAAACTTCAAATACTTGTCTGTGATTATTCGCTTCCCGACACCAAGGGCAAGAACCCGCACCCTTACAGTTGCCTACCGAACCCGGTTGGTTACAGATGGGGTTCGGTTGCCTACTGAACCCGGTTGGTTACAGATGATGTTCGATTGCCTACCGAACACGGTTGGTTACAGATGGGGTTCGGTTGCCTACCGAACCCGGTTGGCTACAGATGATGTTCGGTTGCCTACTGAACCCGGTTCGTTACAGATGATATTCGGTTGCCTACTAAACCCGGTTGGTTACAGATGATGTTTGATTGCCTAACGAACCCGGTTGGTTACAGATGGGGTTCGGTTGCCCACAGAACCCGGGTGGCTACAGATGATGTTCGATTGCCTACTGAACCCGGTTGGTTACAGATGGGGTTAGGTTGATTACCGAACCTGGTTGGTTACAGATGATGTTCGATTGCCTACCGAACCCGGTAGGTTACAGATGGGGTTAGGTTGCCTACCGAACCCGGTTTGTTACAGATGATGTTCGATTGCCTACCGAACCCGGTTGGTTACAGATGGGGTTAGGTTGCCTACCGAACCCGGTTGGTTACAGATGGGGTTCGGTTGCCTACCGAACCCGGTTGGTTACAGATGATATTCGGTTGCCTACTAAACCCATTTGGTTACAGATGGGGTTCGGTTGCCTACTGAAGGCGGTTGGTTACAGATGATATTCGGTTGCCTACTAAACCCAGTTGGTTACAGATGATGTTCGATTGCCTACCAAACCCGGTTGGTTACAGATGGGGTTCGGTTGCCTACCGAACCCGGTTGGCTACAGATGATGTTCGATTGCCTACCGAACCCGGTTGGTTACAGATGGGGTTCGGTTGCCTGCCGAACCCGGTTGGCTACGGATGATGTTCGGTTGCCTACTGTTCCCGGTTGGTTACAGATGATATTCGGTTGCCTACTGTTCCCGGTTGGTTACAGATGATATTCGGTTGCCTATTAAACCCGGTTGGTTACAGATGATGTTCGATTGCCTACCAAACCCGGTAGAATGTTTCAAAAAGCATATAGCCTACCGAAACCGGCAGGAAAAATTTCCAGCTGGGATAGCTATTAATATTTTGTGCACTCATGGTTTTGAAAGTGGTGCAATTGCATTGGTGGATTAAAAGGAGCCTTCCTACCTTACACCTTGCCAAATGCATATTTTTTATGCAGCTATATTCTTTGATGCGTTGATTTGGAATTCAGAAAGTTGTTGATTGTTTAATTATGTGCGAAAAATATCAATTTGACATTAGATTCTGAAGTCCTTTTCATATCATATTATAGTCAGGTAAGATATCCTTTTATTGTCAGTTATATATTATTTGACATCGGCTTCTTAAGTCCTTTTTATATCATATTATAGTCTGGTAAGATATCTTTTTATTGTCAGTCATATATCACTATGCTCGCGGCTGAGCTTAAAGCCACCGAGTGCGTCTTGCCTGTTAAAAGCTACCTGCAGTTTAATGAAAGGATAGTAATGGTGAAGATAGATACTAAACCCGTAGCTACTGTAGTGGTACAGGTTTACATGCCTACGTCAGATTATGAAGACGAAGAAGTAGAAGATGTCTACCAAGATATAGTGGAAGTTATCAAGCAGGTAAGAGGGGAAGAAAATCTTATTATTTTAGGTGACTGGAACACCGTCGTCGGCGAAGGTCAAGACGGCATAATAACTGGGAAATATGTGTTGGGTAACCGAAAGAAAGAGGAGAAAGGCTACTTGAATTCTGCACGGAGCACAGGCTAGTGGTTGCCAACACTTTATTCAAAAATCCCCTGCGAAGAAGATACACGTGGAAGATGCCAGGAGACCGTAGAAGATTCCAAATAGACTACATTCTAGTGAAACAAAGATTCAGGAACCAGGTGAAGGACTGCAAAAGCTATCCAGGGGCAGATATCGATAGTGACCATAACCTAGTTATGATGAAATGCCACCTTAAATTTAAAAAGTTGAAGAAAGCCATGAAAAACATATGGCAGGTTGAAAAATTGAGAGAGGTTCAGCATCAACTGGCTTTTAAAGAGGCTGTAGAAAATAAAATAGGGGAGGATACGACCAACAAACCAATGGAAGAGAGTTGGAAAACTATTAGAAGTGGTCTGCAGGTGGCAGCTGAGGAAGTTCTTGGTAAAAGAAGAGTCGTTATGAAAAAACCATGGATAACGCAGGAAGTATTAGATCTCATTGAAGAAAGAAGAAAATACAAGGCTGCGAAAACAGAGGAAGGACAGAATCATTACAAGAGAATAAGGAATGAAATATGTCGTAAAGCGTGGAAGGCTAGAGAAACGTGGATGAAAAGCATTTGGGAAGACGTGCAAAACAATCTTAAACATGGAAAAGTAGAGGCCGCTTATAGGATAGTGAGGAACCACTTTAAGGAAAGGGGCGTAAGATGTAATACCCTTAGAGACAAGAACGGAGAACTATTGATTGAAAACGAAGAAAAAGGAAGAGACGGAAGGAATATTTGGAAGATTTGTACAAAGGAAGTCGCCTCAGAACGAATGCTATCGAAAAAGAGAGGGAAGTGGATGCCGATGACATGGGAGCCCCAATTTTAAGATCGGAATTTGATGCGGCTGTAAGAGACCTCAGGATAAATAAAGCGTCTGGCATTGATGACATTCCTGCAGAACTAATCAAAAATTCAGGAGAGAAGACGTTGAGCCAGCTATACAAAATCATTAGTGAAATGTATACGACAGGTGAGATACCAAAGGATTTCGAGAGGAACATTATAATCCCTATTCCTAAGAAGAAAAGAGCGGAGAAGTGCAAAGATTTTACGACCATAAGCCTTACTACACATGCGTCAAAGTTACTGACAACGATCATCTATAGAAGAATAGAACGAAAAGCAGAAGAGTACTTGGATGAGGACCAATTTGGATTCAGAAAAAACAAAGGCACTAGGGAAGCAATATTGGCCCTAAGACTGCTCATAGAAAAGAGAATGGAAAAGAACAAGCCAACATTCGTTGCGTTTGTGGACTTAGAGAAAGCATTTGACAACGTGGATTGGAGCACAATGCTTGGAATCCTAAAGGAAATTGGGGTTCTTTATAATGACAGAAGAATCATCCACAGTTTATACAAAAACCAAGTAGCCATGATAAAATCAGGGCCCAGCTGTGAAGAAGCAAGAATTAAGAAAGGAGTGCGACAAGACTGTACATTGTCACCCGTAATTTTCAACGTTTACATCGAAAAAGCCATAAATGAAATCAAAGAAAAGGCATTGGGAGTGAATATCCATGGAGAAAAAATTTGCATGCTAAGATTTGCCGATGACATAGCCGTTATAGCAGAAACAGAGAAGGATTTGAAAAATATTCTGGCTAATATGGGTAGGGTAATGAGTAGATATCAACTGAAAATAAACACGAAGAAAACCAAGATCTTAGTATGCAGCAGAAGAGAAGAAGTCAAGACCAACATTAAAATAGGGAGGCAAAAACTGATAGAGGTGGATGAATTCTGTTATTTGGGAAGCAAGATAACTAGTGACGGGAGAAGCAAGAAAGAAATTATCAGCAGAATAGCCCAGGCGAAGAGAGCATTCCACCAAAAGAGAGACCTGCTTACAGCGGGAAACTTAAATATGGAAGTAAAGAAACAATTTATAAGAACCTACATCTGGAGTATGCTCCTATACGGAAGTGAGGCATGGACAATGACCGCAGCGGAGAGAGCAAGGATAGAGGCCTTTGAAATGTGATGCTACAGAAGAATGATGAAAATCAAATGGATCGACCGAGTTAGTAACGAGGAAGTCCTAAGAAGGGTAGGAGAGAAGAGAAGCCTCATAAAAACCTTAATAAGAAGACGGAACAACCTTATAGGCCACATCTTGAGACATGATGGCCTGATGAAGACAATCGTCGAAGGACAGGTGGAAGGCAAGAATGGAAAAGGAAGACCTCAAACAAAATATATGGAACAAGTAAAGAGAGATGTGAAAGAGAATAAATACGTAGGAGTGAAAAGATTAGCTGATAGGAGAACTGAGTGGAGAGCTGCGTCAAACCAATCCTAGGATTGTTGACCAGTGATGATGATGATGATGATATCACTTTGATATCGGCAGCATACGTCACATTATATATCTGCAAATGTTATCATTTTTGACCAAATGCCGATATCGGCAGTCAATATCATTTTGACTAATCAGTGATTTTTAATGATGTAAAAGTGATATCAAGCTGATATCAGTATGCTGCTGGGGTGTAAGCGATCAATAAAATATCCCTCAGAAAGCCGTAAAACTCACCATTTTGAGACATATATCTGAAAATTATTCTAGGGGAGGGCCCTCGCATATCCCACTTACCCTAGTGGGTATTCCAGACCCTCAGACCCCCCAGTGTTAGTTGCGCCTAAAACCTTGATTCCTGGCTGCTCCACTGGTGCACATTGTATGTTTGAATGGAATTAAAGAAATGTCTATCATTCCCATTAATATCCAAAAATCAATAGAAAATTAACATCATTACAATATCCACACAATATTACTTTTAGATATTTTCTACATGGATGATCTAAAGCTATATGCCCACAATCAGAAGGAGTTAAATTATATGTTGAAATTAACAGAGAGCTTTAGTAATGACATATGTATGAAGTTTGGAATAGATAAATGCAGAAAATTAGAAATTAATAAAGGGAGATATGTTAAAGGGCAAGATATTCTTTTAGATAGCGGAAAAATCGAAAACATGGAAGAACATGAAAAATATAAATATCTTGGTATACTGCAGAACACTCAAATCCCACAGAAAGAAATTAAGGAAAAAGTCACGAGGGAATATAAAAATAGGCTTCAACTTATACTTAAAACGCAGTTAAATAGCAGGAATTCAACCAAAGCCATAAATACATTTGCTGCACCAACTTTAACGTATACATTTGGTGTAATTCATTGGACTAATACGGATTTAGAAGACCTAGATAGATTGACAAGGAAAGCATTAACAGATTACAAATCACATCATCCAAATGCTGCTGTCGAAAGGTTATACATTAAAAGAAAAAATGGTGGTAGAGGTTTAATACGCATTAAGAACCTACATTACAGAATTATAGATAAACTTCGAAATTACTTTTTCCAAAAAGGCGAGACGACTAACCTCTATAAGTCAGTCGTAAAAAATGATGATAAAGCAACACCACTCCAGCTTAATGTCAGAGACAAATCAATAGATGAAGAAAAAATAGAGGAGCTAGAAGACACATGGAGAAGCAAGCAAGTACATGGCATACATCACAAATTTCTTCATCAGGAATGCGTAGACACCTCACTATCAAATGCCTGGTTACAAAGAGGTGAGCTATATAAGGAAACGGAGGGGACAATGGTAGCCATTCAGGACAGAGTAATTGGTACGAAGAATTATAGGAAATATATGATCAAAGACGGAATCGTATTAAATGACTTATGTCGCAAATGTAATGCAAGGAGTGAGACGATAGAACACATAATTAGCGAATGTACGAATCTAGTAGGTAATGAATACACCAAAAGACACAATAATGTATGCAAAATTATTTATTTAGAAATAGCGTATGTTACCGGATTGAAAGTGGATCATGAACCATATTACCTTTTCACCCCTGCTACAGTGCTGGAAAATGAAAATGACAAATTATACTGGGACAACACAATTTACACGGACAAACCTATCCAGCTTAACAGACCGGACATAATCTGGATTAAAAAAAAAGAAAAGCAGACCTTTATAATTGAAATAGCAGTTCCGGCTGACCACAACCTTAAGAAGAAATACGAGGAAAAGAAACAAAAATATCAAGACCTCGCAAGGCAAATAAAAACTATCTGGAAACAGGACGTGGTCACCATCATCCCCATAGTAATATCATCAACAGGAATAATACATTCATCACTCAATTTTGGAATTGAACAATTAAAAATTAAAAGAAACACAATATATAACATTCAAAAATCTGTAATACTGGATACATGTAGAACAGTTAGATTGTTTTTAAATGAATTGTAACTTGAGGCAGCGTCTTGGCAAGGCCCGACGCTGGCAGACCTCCAAGTAAATCTTGTGGAATAAAGAATAATAATAATAATGATTTATTCGATGTTAAACACAATACAATGCAATAGTCTTCGTCAAAGTCAATGAAATACTAGAGCTAAATAATACAATTCTGAGTACTGCATTCAAGAAATTCATTCATTGAGTAGAAAGCTTGGCTACATATCCTTAGGTGGAGACAACGCTTAAACCTGGGTAATGAACAGTCTCTGGCCGCTCGGGGTAGGTGGTTGAAAAGGCACAGCTTTACATGGTCAAAAGACTTGCTTGTTGTTGACAGCCTACATTGAGGCTGAATGAGATTATTTTTTAGCCTAGTGTTATGATGGTGAACGTCACTACCAGTTTTATGGCTGTCCAAGTTCATTTTTACATTTATAAGACATTTAAATATATATTGACCATACAATGTCATTATGCCTAGCTCCTTGAATAGAGGTTTACAAAGTTCCATAGCTTTTGAATTCGTAATAATTATAATTGCTCTTTTCTGTGAAATAAATAATTCTTTAGGCAGTACGTTAGGGGAAAACGGATACAGTAGTAAGGACATCAGGAAGAGAATTACATTATCGAAGGAGGTGTTCATGAACATGAAGGAGCTTCTGAGAGGATCGTTGTGTAAGAGTCTAAAGAAAAGGTTAGTGAAGAGTTTAATTTGGAGTGTAGCTCTCTATGGTGGGGAAGCGTGGATACTGAGGAAAGAAGACGAGAGAAAATTGGAGGCATTCGAGATGTGGGTATGGAGAAGAATGGATAGGGTGAAATGGACGGAGAGGAAAAGGAATGATGAAGTGCTGGATATGGTTGGCGAGGAGAGGCAGCTTTTAGATGAGATACGGAGGAGACAGAAGGTATGGATGGAGTTAGTGCTTAGCGGTGAGGGGATGTTGAAAAGGGTGTTAGAGGGTAGAATGTTAGGGAAACAAGGGAGGGGAAGGAAAAGAATAGGATATTTAGATAGATGGAAAGAGAGTAGGCCTTACAGTGAATTGAAGAAGGTAGCACTGGAAGGAAAGGGAGGCTTCCAAATCACTTCTTGAATACTCCATGGAAACCTACCTTAATCGGTAGAATACTACAATAAAAGTGCGAGGTGCACATGAAGGTACAAGTTTACACTTTCATAATTACGGCATCATCTCGAAGTTTTCAGGGCATGTCGAGTAAATCCTTGTGAGAATATTCAATTTTAACAACAAAACGATTGGCCTTATGACTCCAGGAGTTTATAAAATCCCCTGTGAGTGTGATGATGTCTACGTCGGGGAGACTGGGCAAAAAATATCTTCACGACTCAAAGAACTCCAAAGACATTTCCACCTTGGTCAACTATAAAAATTGGCTATAGTCAAGCATAGGCTTGGTGAAGGCCATAAAATAAGGTGGGATGACACCAGAGTTTTATGGTGATCAAATCAATATTGGGATCGTTTAACTAAAGAGGCTATAGAAATAAGACTGGAAAATAAAAAATGTCGACAGAGACACAGGATATTCCAGCAGCAGCTCTTGGAATCGAACTCTAAAAAGAATTACGCCAGAGCTACGTCTACGCTGGTACACTGTCCTCCATGACAACAATTGGGACTTGACCAATCCCGACCCCCCTGATGCTGAGCTGCAAAGACCACTTCAAATATTCATTCAGTATCCTTGAGGATGGGTGACAAGAGGGAACCCAATCCCGAAATTCCTAACAGCGGAGACAATGGGAACTAGCCTCTTAAGTACCAGAATTTTCTTCACAAATAAATGGTAAAGTGTATGAATTACCCCGTATGTTATACCCAAAAGTTTTTGTTGTTCCCTATGATCCTGAATTATTCTTGGATTCCCTTGAATGTATGGCCAGATTTGTGATATGTGTGGCCCACTTTGGAGCAAGGCCCACTGTTTCAAGGCCTTGCAATTTGTAACGTATTGACAGAAAATTCATGCAACACCATTTTCAGAAATTAATTAACAATATAACAAACTGAGCTCTAAGTCTTCCTAAATATACAAAGAGCTGCACACGTAACTCGTTTTACCATGATACTGCTTGGCGTACCACTGGTTGCATTCAGAGCTACAACACCTATGGATAAGATGTTTTTCATCAGCAGCACTAACCATTTATTAACATCAATGTTGATGATCCGGCCATACTTGGATGGAAGATTTCTCTCATAAATAATTGCATACTCTAATCAGTAATGTCATGTAAGACCATGAATCCATATAGTATTATAAGTAATTCTTTAGAGAGTGAATTTTACAATGACAACAGATAGAGAGAAGAAGAAATCAGCTTTAGAAAACGACAGGAAACACATAAAATTAAAGAAGGAGAGATGAGAACAAAAGCACTCAAAAAGAGATATGGGCAAATAAAAGCATCATTGCTACTATATTCACAAGGCCCACACACTTGGTATTTCGTGATTGAAATATGACGTGCTGGAAGGTCATAAGTTAGAAAATTCCATAGGGTAAAATGAGTTTGCTTTGACCGGGATGACCGCCAAACCCATGAGGATGAACCCCAAAATAAGGTGCTCCTGCCACTTCTACCAAGGCATATTCTTTTTTCACTTGCAGGTCTAAGAAAATGATTTTTCCCTGCAGACATTTTACAATAATAATTTAACATATTTATTTGATAGGGCCTTTTTACCATATTACGAGAGAAACGTATTGCACCATTAACTAATGTGCAACAAAGGACATCCTCAGCATAGAATACACATTAAGAAAATATATTCATATTAAGAACAAAAGTATTTATATGCTTATTCCTCTGCTGACATTTAGTTTCCTTCTTGTTCATACAAAATAAGAGTTGCAGAAGTTGATAAAATGAAGTGAGATATAAGAATGGTTTATTTTGGTCCACAAAGTCCTATAGTAAATCTTGCAATTGGGCAAGAAAGTAATTATTAATACGTGTTTTATACGTTGGAATATGGTTTAGGAATATACTTTGGGGGGATGGTATGGCCAGAGGTGGTGACCCCTAGGGGTCCCACCCCCCTCCCTAGGCAACTCAAGTAAGGAACATTTTTGGAAAATGACATGCCTGGAAATTAATACATTTTACATCATTTTGGCACGAAATATTTAACTTTAAGTAGATGCAGAAATTGCATGTCAAAACTAGATAATAGTTTTAATTTATTTTTTATTTATTTGAGGTTTTAGGGGGATCTATCCCCTCATCCCCCCATAGTCATGCCACTGAATTGGAACTTTCACCAAGGTTGTATTACGATGTCGGCCCTTGGTCCAACGTCGGCTTTAGTATGCTGTGAACTGATGTTATATACATAGGCTCTACTTCGATCCGATGTCGTATATGTCGGCAGATATTGCCGACAGCAAAGCATCGCTAAGAAAAAAAAGAAGTAATCATTATCATAGTCATCCATGATAAACTAACTACGAACATACAAAATTTTAAATCTTAATCATAAATCTAGCATTAAATATGGAAAATTACCCACTGAACAGTGGGTATTTCTATCGCAACCTATATCTTGTGCCAGTGTCGTCGATGGCAAAATGTGAGACACTGTATTGAGAAAATTGATTTAAAATTAGTCATATTGGAATTAAATACCTGCATTATACCCATGCAATATTGCTGAATATGTTGAATTCGGCCGTAGAAACGTTAATTGAAAACCGGGAAACCGACCTACAAACTTGCGAAGTCAACTGTGGCGCCGAGAGAGCAATTCGAGCAAATGCGAATCGTTCCGAATGGAGGCTTAGTATACATGTGGATGTCCATCTAGATTCAAGATGGCAGAAAGCAAAATATTATTGAAAAATGTAAACAAAGGCGAGTTTTAAGGCTCAAGGTGCAGAGAAAAGTACTTATCAATTGGAAACCATTATTATATTAATATTTGATGTACAATTAGGCCCGGGGAGTGATTTTGGCTTCGTATCGTTTGGGTGAACATTTTTGGTGAACATCTTCACGTCAGTATTTATTGGGTTACTGGCCATTTACATTATTTCATGACTAGAATATGTCTCATAATGATAAAGTGGCTTCGTTTTTGATGTCATCTAACTATGGGCAAACATGTTTGAGGAATATATCAGTGTAAATATTTGATGAGAACTTGGGGTAACATTTCTGATGAACATTTTGCTTACGCGGCATTTATCTTTATTTTCATCATCGTGGGGTAAAAATTCAAAAGTGAATAATATATAGGTAAACTTATCGTGTTATTATACAACTAGAACGCTTATTTGACGCAGTATTTCAACTACTAGGTACAAACCTTTTTGCTTTTTCAGCACTTTGTAGCTACAGCTCTTACTGATCATTTTCAGGTAGAGTGTATTGTGATTTTTCTAAATGCATTCAATAAAGTTTATCATTTTTCTATCAGCAGCAAAACTGAAAGCCAATGGAATATCTGGTCCCAAGCTATAAGTCAAAGAGAGAACTAGCAATCAAAATTCAGAACCATCACAATTTTATGCAACATCTGCTGTTCCACAGGGCTCCCACCTGGAACCACTTCCTTTATTACTGTTTGTGAATGATAATTATAATAATAATAATATATTTATTCAATGGGTTAATAGAAAAACCCTTTATACCCAGTGAGAAATGGGTGGTGGAATCCACGTGGGTTCCACGTGGAGAATTAACGTGGATACCACGTGTTTTTGGTCGTGGAATCAACGTGGAACCCACGTTGAAATTTGGTGGAAAAATTAAAACAGCAGTAGGTGCTGTCCTAAAACCATTAAAACCTCAACCACTCTATATCTAAACCTTCTATATATGTGTCTACGATTTTTCATGTGCTCTCATGGCTGCCTTTCCACGAATTATATAAAAATAGAATGTGCGATACATTTTCACATAACTAGCGTGGTTTCAGGATGATAAATGACGAAATGTCACCAGAGAGTTAAGTTTCACAAATTAGAAATTCTGTTTAACATTTTATGATAATCACCACAAATCCACTTGAAATCAACGTGGATTCCACGTGGGTCCAACCACTCAATATCCACCACCACCAAATATCCACCACTCAACGTGGATTCCACGTGGGTTCCACCACCCATTTCTCACTGGGTATTGGTGTACATTAATTACAAATATTTCGAGTAAAAAGGAACAGTTCAAAATTATCATGTCATTAGTAACAAATAAAATAAGAAAAAAAAAACAGGAACAGTAAGTAACATTGCTTCTCACAAATTTTTTAAAAGTGGTTGAAGAAGAAGAAAAAATGTCAACGTCCCTTGAGATTTCGTTAGTATCTCTCATTGCACGATAAAGAGGGATATAAAAAGAATAATTGTTTGGTAAAAAAGGAACATTAAACAAATTACACTGTCTGGTGTTCACCAAAGGTACTTTTAAGGACAGAAACGACAATAAAGTTGAGCACTTTATGTTATTGTTTAAAACATAATATAAAAATATAATACCAAATTGTTTTCTTCTACTTTGAAGACTATTCAGGTTTAAGTAATTCATTAAACCATCATATTCTCCTTTCTTTCTCGAAATAGAGAACTTGTTTGAAGCAAACCTTAGAAACTCCTGTTGGACCCTCTCTACGGATGATTCGTATTTCCCGTAGAATGGATTCCACACTATTGAGCAATACTCTAATATTGATCTGACAAGGGACATATATCACACCCTTAGACAGTGGATATTTTTAAAGTCCTTACATGCACGACAAATGAATCCCAACATTCTATATGCCTTGGATGTTATGTTTGAAACATGTAAGTCAAAACACAATCTTGAATCAAAAATCACACAAAGATCTTTAAAGTGAATGACTCTAGGTAGCAGGTTCCCACTGCATGAATATTCATATGAAAAAGATGGATTACCTCTGCAGTAGGTCATTACAAAACATTTATCATAGTTAAGGGACATAAAGTTTTTCACACACCATTGGGAGACATTAGTGAGGTATTCCTGAAGTTCTACAGCATCATTTTCAGTCCTCACTTGGTGAAATAATTTGAGATCATCTGCATATAACAAGTACTTAATGGGAGTCAGCACTTGACCAATGTCATTTATAAAAAGTGAGAAGAGCAAAGGACCACGATGGGAGCCCTGTGGAACACCACTGGGTACACCAAAAGATAGTGAGGTAGTTCCCAGGACTTTAACACTGAGCCTCCTATTGGAAAGATAACTTTCAAACCAGTTTAGCATGTTGCCTACGATGCCGTATGCTTGAACTTTCGCAAGAAGGGGATGGACAACTGCATCAAAAGCTTTGCTGAGGTCACAGTAAATTACATCTACTTGGTTATTGTGCATAAGCATTTGAGAAACTTCATGCTGAAATACCAATAGGTTGGTGGCAGTTGATCGGCCAGTGCGAAAGCCATGTTGTTCATCAACCAGAATTTGATCAATCAGTGGACTAATTTTGTCTGCAACTAGGCTCTCCAGCACTTTTGCGAATACAGATTGAATTACAATGGGACGATAATTACTGACATCTTTTTTGTCACCACTCTTGTGAATGGGGACGACATATCCAGTTTTGAATGCATCAGGATATGTTCCACTGCTTAAAGACTTGTTAAAAATAATGAAAAGTGGATAGGCTAATGAGCAACTGCAATTTTTTACAAGCAGAGGATGGATGCTATCAGGTCCAGGACTTACCCCAACAACACACATTTGGATATACATATGTATATATATTGTATTTTCATGGGTCACATACATATATATTTTTGTTATGTATTACATCTGTAGTACGTATGTATTATTGAATGTATTTCCTTTGTATTCATACATATGTAAAAGTGGCACATGTTACACGATAAATACATTTTTATTTTTTGTGTATTTTTGAAATTTGGATACTTATGTAAATGTGGTCAAAAATACACAAAAATACAAATGTATTTATCGTGTAACACGTACCACTTTTACATATGTATGAATACAGAGGAAATACATACATAAATGTGGTCAAAAATACACAAAATATACATTATGTATATTTCCTGTAATACTTGGGAGGTAGATTTTCGTGGCGTCTTGCGAAATGTTCCAGAAATAATATGTTCACAGCAAACGCCAGATTTCCCTATTTTAATGATCATTCATCCATTCGAATTTATACTCAGAAAACTTAGAAATAAATCATATACTGGTCGATGTGAGCAAGGGTAGTAAATATGGCGGCTATTTATGTTTATTTGTAAATGCACGCGAAATACAGACGCATTACATATGTAAAATTCAGTTTCTATCCGCGAAATATACACATGGAAAAATGGTTCACAATACATGAAAAATACAAAACATAGTACTTGCACAGATCAAAAGTAAAAGCGAAGTTTGATTTTTTAAACAATATTTTAATGTAACTGTTTAGACAAAAAATTAAATTCTCAATTCCGCGGCTCACTGTCGCTAGGGAAGTGAGTGGGAGTGATACAGTTATAATCTCGTTGACAGTAAACCTCGGCATTTCGTTCGAGACTACGAGAACGTGCTGTTGGAGGAACTCCGGCATCTACGCTAATAAACAAAAGGAAATCCGTTATTAACTAGCTACTGATGTATAGTTAATTTTATATTTGTTTGTATTATTATACTTATTGGAAGAATTGACATGGTGTTTTAATCCTCTATAACCGGTGCGTGTGGTTGGTGTGCCCAACCCGAAGCCAAGCTATGTTTTGCTGGAAATGTGCTTCAATCCCACACGTTATTGCGATTCGTGCAAGCCAGCTCCAGCAGTTTCCTGTCACTGGATTATTAAGGTAAGGTATGATTTATCTTTTATTGTATTGTACGCTTACATAGACTACATTAATTTTGTTATTTGAGTATATTTGGATACAACTATTGGCGCAATGTGGTCAACACATTGCGCCAATAGAGGTAATTATTTTGTTTATGTTTGGCTATTGTTTTCCTTTTTTTTGAGTTATGTATCGAGGAGACTGGTGTCCATTGAAGTTATATGGTAAAACATAGTAATGTCAATCTTGTACGTATAAATTAATAGATAATGCGTCGTATAGTAATTCCGTGCTTCGCGGCTGAAGTTACATTTTTTCTTCTCTTAATTAAGAGCAGAAAAAATTGTTTAAAGGAATGTTTTCATTCACGTGTAAGTTGTTTTATCGCTGTTTATTACCACAACCTACTGTATTGTAGTTCTTGCATTCCTAGTTATCCTATGCTTTAGTCATAACATCTTTGACCTTAGACTTATCAGCGTAGCTTTGTCACTAATAGCATAGAGTAAGTATATACTTACTCTATGCTAATAGATTCCTCGAGGTTCCGAGCGGTTTTGCCCTCTACTTCTAATTATTTAACGAACAAGAAGTATTGGTCGTGTAATATCGGTTCCCTTAAAGCAAAATGTAATATTTCTTTCATCTTGAAATGCAGTCAATCAAGGTGCATTTCGTCATTATTATTAACACAAGATAAATACGTAATTTTCATGCGAAAGTTTGTCATTATATGTAAGAAAAAGGTGCGTACGGGCCAAATTAATTAATTTTAATTTTCTTTTCATGCTCTTTCGCGCATACCCAGCAGGCAACGATGTAAATAGCTTGGCCTGGACAAGAGGAGAATGGATTACGGAAAAGACGACGAAGCAAAGCCAGAAGACCAGGTGGAATTGTTAATACCGAGGTAAGCTTTGAGGGAAATTTTTTTTTTAACCATAATGGAGAGGTTTCTTAAAGTTAAGCCTGAAATTATCTATTATGTATGAAATTTATTTGTTTGAAAATTTGATATCACAAGTTTATATTTTTTCTGTGTGAGTTATCCGCTACTAAATCATGGTACTAATATATTAGTATCATGTACTAAATAAGCATACCAATGGATTCACGTTTTCCTAGTTAATTTATATTTAAAAGTAGTCATATGATCTTTTCTCATATTTCTCATTCTTCTTAAGAGAAAGGCTATTAATTTTGTAAAATGAAAGCATTTCCCCAAAATATATGATTTCTCAAAGGACAAGGTCAAATCTGTGCTAGCTGGGACCTCGACATAATTGGTAAATGAAAAAATTTAAAACTTATGTCTGGAATCTAGCAGAGAAGCCAAACTTTCATTTGCATTCAGAATACAGAATTAGTACTAAAATTACAGACTTCACAGAATACTGACTGCCTATATGAATTGAAAAAAAAATAAAATTGAAAGGCCTTGAGCTTCTATTCAGATCTTACAAAAAGATATATTTTTGCATGACTTTTAAACTTGACTTCTTTTTTTCTCCTTTCAGAAAGTGGCTAATTGTGCAGAGTTGGTTTCCTGAATTCAGGTTTCTTCTTGTGCAATGGGTTACAACGCTTGTTCCGTGCTAACATTTTTTTCTATTTTCCAACTCAAACCATTGTTTGTACTTGATTTATCTTTGTGCCATTTGTTTTAACTAAGTTTCACCTACTGTTTGCTGGCCCTTAATGCTTGTTAGCAATATTCATGGCCACACTTGTTCTTTGTGTGTATTATTTTATTTTTCTCTTTGAATAAATGTTTTATTATCTGTATGTTCTGGTTTCCTTATTCATCCGTTTGATCCATATTGATATTAAGTGGATGTGGGTCAGAAAATCAATATGTATAATTCGTGTACGAGGGCCTGCAGATACATATGTATATTACATGTAAGGATATTCAGATTTCCAATTTGTAATACGCATGTATACATACATCCTGAGGGACTTTTGAGCCACTTTTACGTGAAATATACAGACGTAATACGATTGTATTCCATTGTATACATATGTATAATTCATGTATGGGTATTCAGATTTCCAATTTGTAATACGCACGAATACATACATCCATAGGGACTTTTGAACCACTTCTACGTGAAATATACCGATGTAATACGATCGTATTCCATCTTATACATATGTATTTGGGCACGTATTTTTTGTGTATTATTGGTGTAATACAGATGTAATACAAATGCCGTGTTATCTGGGTATAGATGTGTCAAGTGATTTCAGTTTAGATATGAGCTCGTTCGTTGATATGACAAGAGAGCTGATGTGAATAGATTGGGGAAAATCAGGTAATGATGGTTTAGTATAATAAGTGTGATTTAACACTTTGGAAAAATGACTAGCAAAAAGATTGCTAATATCATAGGAATTGGCACACCTTTGAGTAGTCAAAAACATCTCATTTGGCAGTCTTTGGGAGTTGCGAAGATTATTAATGTGACTCCAGAAATATTTGGTATCAATAAGTATATTATTTTGTATATTACTGATGTAATTGGAGTAACATTTCTTACTAAGCAGCTTACATTTTCGACGAAGTTCACAGAAACTAATGTAGAAGTGAAATTCTCCTGAGATTTTGAAGGACTTATGGGCAAGTTTTTTGAGCTTTACCATTTTCCTCAGTTCTGAAGTGAACCATTTGGGATAACTACTTCTCCTAATCACAGTGATTGGTGTGTATAGACCTATAAGGTATGAGAGAACAGAGTAGAAATAAGAGACAGCATCATTAACATCGCAATATTGCGTAGCAGTTCAGGCCAATTTACCATGTCAAGATTACTAGAAATAGCTAAAAAATCACTGTTTTTAAAATCATATATGCACGTAGGGGTAGTCTGCTGAGTAAAAGAGGCACATGCTAATTTCAAATGAGTGCTCAGCTGAGGATGGTGATAGTCAATAGGGAGGATGTGGTCACCAGCAGTGTATACTTCTTGGTCCATCATAGATGATAAAACAAGTCGAGTAGCACTCCACGCTCATTCTGAATCATATTGCACTGATATAGGTCAATACTCGACAGAAATTCATTAAACACTCCACAAACATAATTATTTGGAGCTAGCATGACACCATCACTCCAAATAGCATCTGGAATATTGTAATCACCGAATAGGAGAAACTGATGACAGCTTGGATAACTATGTAGTATCCTTTCAACCGTATCAAAATGCGATAAATAGACATCAGGAGCAGATTTGGGCGGGATATAAACAGCACCGACCAGTGCGACATTGTTGTTGGGAAGATGAATACTTGTTTCACTCACAATCTCAACCTGGGACACATTAATATCATTTCTTACAAGGTCATAACACCACCGCCACAAGATTTGTAACTTGTCTTGTCGTCACGATCTTTTCTAAAGATGTTAAAATTAGGCAGGCCAAGTTCAACATCACTGATATCTTCAGATAGATTGGTTTCAGACAGAACAATAACGCCATAATGTGAACAATACACCCCAGCCCTCAATCTAGGTAATTTTGACCTTAACCCTCGAACATTCTGGTAATAACAGTTAAGAACTGAGGTGTTTATACGTTTTTTGTGGATTTGTTTACAATTTTTGGGACACCGTTCACATACTTAATCGTGATGTCAGACTCACCAGAAGAAAGACGAGTACTCAGTTCTTCACGCACTTTGTTTATGTATTGCCTTTCCGAGATGGTCTTATCTCGCGAAACAGCAATATTTTTCAGTGGCCCCTCAGGGTTGCTTGATTTTAACGTGTTGAAAGCCTTAAATATGTAGATCTGTTGGTTTGAGACCCTCGTATAATCGTAACTTCACCGGACGGTTTTTCCCGTTGACGACCTTGCCTTATCTATGCATAGTTTCCCCGATCAAAAATTGGTGCTATTAAATCAACCTTTACGTTACGAAGTGTATTCTATATTTCAAAGGACGTGGATACGTAGAACCATCGTGAAACTGAGACAGTTAACAGTCATCTATCATTTTTGATTTATTAAATGCGTTTAATGATTATAAATTCTGCAGAAACTTTCAACGGCTTCTTTTTCATCAAATTTTTATTTTATTTTCAAGTATGTATCATTTCTTCAAATATTTTTTTTTAGAAATTACTATCAGTATTTAAAATTACGGTGTTTTTTGTAGATAAAGCAGCAGAAATACTTCCATTAAATAGACATATTCCTATGCATCTGGTAGATATTTAATGATACTTGCCAACCCATGTAAGATTCTTCGATGGCCACTCCAAGAAACGAGTTCCAGCCGACAGAAATTCCTAGGTGGGTTTCAATCCTTTTCTTTCATTTTGAACTCCACTATTATTCAGGGATATCCTAGTAAATTGGTAATTTATATCGTTATTAAAAGTGACAAAGAGATTTCATGTAAGCATCGCTCGGTGGACGAATTAGTATTGCACTGACACAGCAGTATGTGAATCAATGGAATAGAAGATTTTAAAGTCAACAGCAGGAGATGGAGTGCTTTATCAGATTTAAAGACCATTCCCCATTAATGGATTCTATGGAAAATCCATGATAGACCTAGAATCGCAAATGGAAACGTCGTTATAACGCTTATATAATGCTTACATGAAATCTCTTTGTCACTTTTAATAACGATATAAATTACCAATTTACTAGGATATCCCTGAATAATAGTGGAGTTCAAAATGAAAGAAAAGGATTGAAACCCACCTAGGAATTTCTGTCGGCTGGAACTCGTTTCTTGGAGTGGCCATCGAAGAATCTTACATGGGTTGGCAAGTATCATTAAATATCTACCAGATGCATAGGAATATGTCTATTTAATGGAAGTATTTCTGCTGCTTTATCTACAAAAAACACCGTAATTTTAAATACTGATAGTAATTTCTAAAAAAAAATATTTGAAGAAATGATACATACTTGAAAATAAAATAAAAATTTGATGAAAAAGAAGCCGTTGAAAGTTTCTGCAGAATTTATAATCATTAAACGCATTTAATAAATCAAAAATGATAGATGACTGTTAACTGTCTCAGTTTCACGATGGTTCTACGTATCCACGTCCTTTGAAATATAGAATACACTTCGTAACGTAAAGGTTGATTTAATAGCACCAATTTTTGATCGGGGAAACTGTTGAAGATCTGTTTACAAACCGCGTAGTTGGCTGAACTGAGATGTTGCATGCCAATGAAACTGCACTGCTCAGGGGAAGAGTTCTTGAGTCATTTGGAAAGCATTTTCAAGCTTCTTTTGGGATTATTTGCAGTACTTTTCATTTTAATGCAAGCTTTGGGTTGTATTCGAGGTCCTACAATCACCACTTCATTTGCTTTGCTCTAATTATTCAGCGTTCAGCTACTGAATCCACTAGGATACATTGCATGAACGGTTCAGCTATTATAAACTGGTAGAGTTCAGTAGATGTTCAGTCCAGCTACCGAACCCGGTTAAATACAATATGTTTTCGGCTCAGTTATCAAACCCAGTTAAATACGGTATATTTTCGGCTGAGCTACCGAACTCGGTTAAATTCAGTATGTATTCGGTTCAGCTACCGAACCCAGTTGCGTGTTTCAAAAAGCAGCTTAGTTACCGAAACCGGTTGTTAAAATTTTCAGCTGGGCAGGCTTAACGACCACATCCAAAATCCTTATAGCTGAATGCTTATTTAACTTCACAATAGAAATTACGTTACCGACAGAGTCTTTTCCTCAACATCAGATGCTCCCTTAGTTTTCAAACTCTCAGCTAAAGCATCTTCCACAACAGCACTTTCAAGACGTTGTTCCCTCAGTGATGGTGCCTCCCTGGTCTACTTCGAAGCAGTAAAGGACATCGAGGAAGACCCTTGGGATATGGCACCATCCTTCAGTTTTAGCCGTTCAGTAGTTTTTCTGACTTCTCATCGAGGCACGAGCTTTCATGTAGGTACCACATCTTCAGCCAGGCAATACCGGATGAACACCTTAAAATAGAGATAATTTCATTAGTACACAGACAAACAACTGTATTTCAAGTGAAGATTAACCTTCGTCCGATAAGGATGTCGTGAAAGAAGGCTTAAATGATAACGCTAAATGATAGGTAACGCTGTGCACACAACGGTAGTTAGAATGCCCAGCATCAATGTCAAATGCTAACCCAGTCACGGGTCATGTTTTTCTTCCTTTTAAGTAGTCATTTATTCATACAGTGCTCCATATCCTTCCACAATAATTGTAAGTACCAAAATAATTCATTTAATACCCTCGAAAAATCAAGTTCTTCTTGTAACAACACCTAAGAATACCAGGATATGCGCCGTGTACTGCATTAGCGTTGGTGTGCGAGAATTTCAAAGCATTTAAGTCTGTGGTAAGACATTTATTGAGAAATAATTAGAACTATTAATTATTGAAGCAATAACACAAACAGTATTAAAATCAACCTGCAAATACACGATCGCTCGTATAATTTTTTCAAGACACCAACACCAATTCGTCCACCGATCGATGCTTACATGAAATCTCTTTGTAATTCACTTTTAATGACGATTGAAATTACCAATTTACTAGCATATCCCTGAATAATCCCGGAGATCAAAATGAAAGAAATAGATAAAAACCCACCTAGGAATTTTTGTCGGCTGGAATTCGTTTCTTGGAATGGCCATGGAAGAATCTTCCGTGGAATGGCAAGTATCACTAAATATCTTCCAGATGCATAGGAATATGTCTATTATATGAAAGTATTTCTACTGCTTAATCCACAAAAAATACCGAAATTTTCAATACTGAAGGTAATTACTTAAAAGATATTTGAAGAAAAGATACATACTTCAAAACAAATTGTGATGAAGAAGCATCCTTCGAAAGTTTCTGCAGAATTTATTATCATATAAAGTATTTATTTATTCAAAAATGATAGATGAGTGTTAACTGTCTCAGTTCCACGGTGGTTCTACGTGTCTACGTCCTTTGGAAAATAGAAAACGCTTCGTTACGTACTTGGGTGTCGTGCGTATATTTTTCTCGGAATCGCAGTGATCGCAGTGAATGCGGAAAAAATACGAATCTCTTATTTCATTGGCCGTGTAAGTTCAAAATGTCGCCGCCAGGGGGTAAGATGAGTTTCAGTACTCATTTGTTTTTAGTTCATTATGTCGCCTTAAGGTGGCGTAAGGGGACATAAAAGCGGGCATTTCAAAACCTCATTTGTTTTCAGTTTACAATGTTGCCACAGGGGCGCTGTTCCCTAATGATAGATTCCTCGGATTTCATATTGTTGGCATGGGTAGGTTTTGGGTGGCGTTGAGTAGGGTTGGGTTGGGTTGGGTTGGGTTGGGTTGGGTTGGGTTGGGTTGGGTTGGGTTGGGTTGGGTTGGGTTGGGTTGGGTTGGGTTGGGTTGGGTTGGGTTGGGTTGGGTTGGGTTGGGTTGGGTTGGGTTGGGTTGGGTTGGGTTGGGTTGGGTTGGGTTGGGTTGGGTTGGGTTGGGTTGGGTTGGGTTGGGTTGGGTTGGGTTGGGTTGGGTTGGGTTGGGTTGGGTTGGGTTGGGTTGGGTTGGGTTGGGTCTGGTTGGGTTGGGTTGGGTTAGATGGCAGCACTCGTACGAATAAGTTCAGATTTTGCCCGTCAGGTGGCAGCACATGCATGCGTTAACTTCACTACTCTCTATGTGCGGCTTCGTTACTTCTGCGCACCTCGTACGAATAAGTTCGGATTTTGCCCGTCAGGTGGCAGCACATGCGTTCATTAACTTCGCTACTCTCTATGTGCGGCTGCGTACTCCTGCGCACCTACTCGCTTCGGTCTGGCGTATTAATGGTATCTATTTGATAATGATGATCTATTTTATTTGATGTTTGTAATGTATCCACTCAGTGACTAGGATTTTTGATTATTTTCTTTTAATGACTCTCCTTTAGAAGGATTTATTGTCATGACAACTCCTCGGACTAAGTCTTCCAAACATTTTTTATCCAGTATTTTTCCTATAATTTCCTTCTGTGAACTTGTATCTTATAAATTGTGAGAGTTTCGGTGAACCTTAAATGGCAGACTTAACAGTCTAATACCACTTAAGTGATATTATTTTGAAGATGTAGTGAATTTATTCTTCTTGGAATAGTTTTCTGCCAGCCTCTCGAAAACCTCAACGAATAGCAACTTTTCGTAGGCTCACATGTGACCTTATTAGGGTTAAATCCAAACGCGATTGGCATTTGTGTTTCATGGAAAATATAATTATGTGAGAAGAAAGATTTTTTGATACACTATTTCAATTTAAAGTAACAGTTTGTATTAGTAGCATTTAATTTGAATGTTTGAAAACTCCACCTGTTGGGTTGGGTTTAATGAAGGGAATTAATATTTAATGCCTCTTTTATAATGTCGTCGAAGCCTTTCGAAGACAATTTTCCGTGCCATCGCATCCTGCGCAATTTGTATAGAGTATGCCTATCCTTTACACTAGTAAGGTGTCGACCATGGTCACATCTATACTTTCCCGTTTACATCACAATGGTATGATCATAATTTCCCGTTTACACAGCGCGAATACCGGCCGTACTATTGTTTCATAAAACGTCATGCAAAACGCGCAAATCGTCTTTCAGCTGATATTTTTCGTCAGTATCTATCGCTCTACTGTACTTTGAGGAAGCGATAAATATAATTGATAAATTAATGTAACATAGAAAAATCTGTTGCACCGATTCAAGGAAGTATTTAGCAGGTGATGGTAGGAGATACTGAAATTTTATTACAAATCTTTTGCTGGTCAGATGATTGCGTATTCGATGTTTGTAACATATCCACACAGTGACTAGGAGTTTTGATAACTTTCTTTGAATGACCCTCCTTTTGAAGGAATTCATTGTCATGACAATTCCTCGGACTAAACCATCCGAACACTATTTCAACCAGTTTCATTTCCTTCGTAGTTTAAATGGCAAATATTGCATGATCCGTAACCTTTTGCACATTCACTCGTCTTGTGGCCTAGTGTTTATGACCTGCAATATTAATTTATTGACAGTTTCCTATAATTTCATTCTGTGAACATTTATCTTATAAATGGTAAGACTTTCAGTGAACCATAAATGGCAGACTTAACAATCCAATACCACGTAAGTGATATTATTTTTAAGATATAGTCAATGTATTCCTCTTCGAATAGTTTCCCACCAGCCTCTTGAAAATCTTAACGAATATCAACTTCTTTGTAGGCGTAAGTGAGACCTTATTAGGGTTAAAAACCAATCACGACCGGCATTTGTGTTTCATGATAAATATAGTTATGTGAAAAGAAAGAGATTTAGTGATACACAATTTCAATTTAAAAAAAGCAGTTCCTGTGAGTAGTATTCAATATTTATGTTTGAAAACCTCACCTGTAGACAGGTTCAAAATGGTTAAATTAGCTATGAACTTAAAATTCGATAAAGAATATCAGTTAATTGATCTAGGAGATCATTGCACGAAAGGTTTCAAGCATGCATTTAACGTTGATATAGCCACATTTTCCTTCTGGTTCATTGCTCTGACGACGTTACAATTGATTTTTCCAGCATCGATTTGTTCAATATTCTCGAACTAGCTACATTACTGGTGCCTCTGTCCATTGTAAGTTGTGCGTTCCTATTACATCGTTACCACTTACGTTTATATATACTGCTGTTTGCTTATTCTTATGGCGTAGTGTGAATGAATGAGGTATGATAATGTGCCAAGTGTTTTAAGTCTACTGCAGCATTGAGATAGGACACCATTGATTGGCCATTGCTTCAATTATGTGACCATTGCTCCAAGCAATTTTTTTATGTTATGTATCCTTACCGGTTTTTTATGCATTTCTTTTTCATCCTCCTCTATTCTTTCACTGCTCCGGTTATCTAAATTACCAAATTAATCCATCTTGTACTGCTGTAAATGAAGACTACTTTGTCTTAGCTTTTTTTGAGATTTTTCCATTCTATTACCAGATAAGATTTTGGTGTATATTTCAAACTGGAGACAGTATATACTGAGGAACTTACACAAATTTTGTAAAACTTTATTCCAAATATAGTTCTCTTGTTGTGGTTATATTGCCTAAAAGTAATTCTACCACGTAACCCACTTAAAGTCTTAAAGACTTTCATCGACAGCAAGGGCCGGGCATATATATACTGAAATTTTTGATGCACTTACTGAATGATAGAAGATATATCGTTCTTAGCCTTTCATTTTCATTGAGAGTTGAATTATCAGCGAAATGCAAAAATTTAGACAGCAAAAAGAAAGGGCATGTAATTAGGGCATTACTGAATGAAGGAGTTTCAGTGACCACTCGCCAATAATTTTGAATTTTACTTTTTTTCCTCTGCGCCATCAAAACACACAATGCAAAATATGCCCTTATTTCTTCAGCAGTGGTTGTATACCATTCGCCCGTCAAACTACTACTGCGATTCGTCGCTGAATTCAAATAATTTTCAGCAAATCTGTTAGTACCTACCTTTGCACATCAACTCCGTAAGGTCAGGTTTCAAAAAATCGTAGAAAAAATCCTGTTCATTGGTATTTTCCGGTAAATGTCTAATCACTCTCGTTTTTATGCCAGGTGCACCACAAAAATCAAACTTTTTTCACGAGGTTATTACATATGTAATAACCTCGTGAAAAAAGTTTGATTTTATCCGAAGTTTGAGTTTCCGTATAGCACCCGTTTATAAGTTTATTTAAATAAACTTATAAACGGGTGCTATACGGAAAATACCTACTGGATCAATCAGCATCCCGTAAATATTACCCTTGGCTACAGGTACTCGCGTTGGACGATTATCATTCGTTCAAGGAAAACTATGCGTGCTGTACCTCTTTTCTTGACCTTCATCAATCGTTGGCAATCAAAATACCTGTCCTGTATGTATCTGTCCTGCACTAGACATGTATTATACAGTTATTTTTTTATCTCCTATTGAAATTGGAATAGGCTTTATATAAAGCAAATAATTAAATACATTACGATGCACATCGCCAGAAAATCCAAACGCGTACAGGTGTGTTACGTAAATAAAGAAGTTTAAGGCCAAGATAATGGAGTGATGCGACGTTTCAACATTATTGCCTTCCTCTACATGTGCGGATACTATTTGATAATTATCATTTTCAAATGACTTGCTTCTCTTGACTTCTTTTGGTCGGCAAAATCATTAGCAGTCTGCTTTTATTTTTTTTGGTTCTTTAGTTGTTTTCGTTTCGGTTCATTGCATTTCATTCGGTCCGCTCAATACGCATTCAGTATTTTCGGGAGTCCTTTGTTTTGTCCGTCAGCAACAGCTCCAATTTCAAGGAGCTGATTATATACCAGTTAAGTGCTTTCCTGTGAATGATTGTGAGGTGTTAGTAGATCCCGGTTTTTTTGTTTCTTCTTCCGTATCGACTAAACTATACCGGTGTAACCTGTTTGACGTTGACTGCCAGGACTAGACAATGATAATATTGGCCTCGCGTGCAGTCTTGATAGCCTTGATTCGTCTTTCACCTTCCTGCATGGTATGAAGGTGAATGTGTTGGTTATTGAGTAAAATATCAAAAGCGAAGAGAATTACACTTGGAAGTTTCGTGCTTGGTGTAGGTTCTCTGTGGCAGCAAAAATGGATATCTTTTCATTCTTCGGAATCGTTATCTTCTGCTACCTGTTGACGTACATTGTTCTACTGAGCTTTTTGGATCGAGATCTTGGTCTAGCATGGGTCGAAAAATTTGGGAAATCCATCGGTAAGTGAAGCTCTAGCTTAGTAAGTCTCAGAAAATTGCAATTATGTCACTTTTCGCATTGTTTTTATCTTGACTCTGTTGATAGGATCATTGAAGGGTCAAGTGATATGGATAACCGGTGCATCTAGCGGTATTGGTGAGGCTATGGCGGTAACATTGGCCAAACATGGAGCTCGGCTGGTTATTTCTGCTCGCAGGGAATGGGAGCTCGAGCGAGTGAAAGGACGTTGCTTAGGTAAGAAAATAGTGTTTTCACTATAAATATTTTTTCTATATACTTAATTCCTTAGTGGTCATCTTCTAGATTTAACTGTTTGGCCTAAATCTCGAGCTTACCTCTTAATTATACCTACCAAATCTGATAAAATGAAATGTGTATCATGGGACCATTTCCTAGGTATGTCAGTGTTCTTTTGGGGGGGACTCCTGATTTTAATATTATCCACATTTTAGCTTAATTTTGTTTATACATTTCCAGAAGAAGGGCAGCTAAACGTCGATGATATTTTAGTCCTGCCAATGGATATGACCGATTTCAAAGCTCACCAAGAGTGTTTCGATCAAGTCATAGATAAGTTTGGCCGGGTAAGTATACTGTCACTAATTTTACAAAGTCCCACCAAATGTTTTTTCGTTTCCTTGGTGAAATTTTATCTCAAGGAAACCCCACACTGAACCCAGCATCAAGCACTTTTTTGTGTAAAAATGGAGTGGTGGCTGGCAAGTTACCCTCACTTCCTTGAACATTCAAAGAGTAAAGCATCCAATTTGTTTCACGGTGGAGTCACTTTTTTTAGTGTTTTAAGTGTAATTTACCGTCCACAATTCTTTGAGTATTACTCGCACCAAAATGAACTGCTAACTTATGGACACCACTCTTTTATTTATCTGCGCACTCGAATACCTGCACTTTATCTTGTAAGGAAAGACTTCTAACCTTCTGCATCACGTAATAAAATCGAGATGCCCCGTAGCACCATAAACTGTACGAACTGTCACAATGCACAAATGACAGCAAAGTGGCACAGTTGAAGAGGCTCAAAAGATACTGAAAGTGCATGATCAATTAAAAGATTGGAGGTTTACATCCAACAGAAGAAGATGGCTGGTAATTTGCTGTGTATGAATCGTGTGCAGCTGATTGATTGAGGGCAGTGGTCACTCTGCGTGCATCTTATGGAGGGCTCTCACTTGACCGTGTCCCTCTGCACATAGGGCCTGGACTTTTGTGGGATACTGCTTTGTTTAGGATTATCATTTCCAAGTTTATTCATTCGTGGACACCCTTTTTCTTTAGTCAACCTCCGTGAGTTGTCTTTTCCGTTGACTGCCGTATGTAAACAAATCATAGACAACCGCTCGCTCAAGGATGCTACGTGTGTGCGGCAGAGTTGGGATTACCATTTCTGAGATGGTATTCCTGGTTACTTACTTTCATTCCCCCACAGGGTCACTTTTATATCTTCACTGGTTTAATCAATTTTCGCTGTCCTATTTTCCCCAGCTATTCTTTAACATAATTTTTATAGGAAAGAACATTCAATTTCTGAGAGATGAGTCAGAAAACCCATAGGTATATAGGCTCTTCCCCTCCCTAACCACCCCCATATCTTATGTCCAACCACAATTCCCCCTCTCCTCTTCCACCCTCAACACCACAACCATCCCCCCCCCCCCCTCCCTCTCTATCTATATATTTCAGCGGTGTCTATTGTTTTTTCATCACTCGACCTTGTTGAAGCTCAAAACCTCAGTTGCGTTGAGAAGGGAATCTAGGATTTCGAAACCGGTACGCTTCTCCCGGCCAGGTGGCAGTTCCATCGCTCATTTTCGAGCAAATTCTCCCGGAGTATAACCCACGGAGTAAGTGTTGTGTGTGTGATTGATTGAGTGTGTGTGTGTTTCCTTGACTTAAGTAACCTTAGCGAGGCCCCCCCAAACCCTCGCGAAAGTTCCTTCGTAGTTAAGCGAGTGACTGGAATCAATGGAAGCAGCCTTAGCGAGGTCCCCCAAAACCCTCGTGAAGGTTTCGTTGTTGTTTCGCTGTTGAACGAGTGTTAGTGAAGGGTTTCCGGTTGAGAGGCTGGGGTTGGTCACTGCTGCGAATCTTCTTGTTCCAGCATACCACACAGTGTTTTGTTTATACCTGTGACGAGGTCCCCTGTTACAGCCATTGGAGTGTTTCTTTCCCCAGTTCAGAAAACCCATGTTGATGGCATCTGTTCAGGAGAAAAATTATGCCCATCAAGGTGTCTGTGTCCATAATTGGGAGGGTCCATATAATAGAGGCTTGATCCTTACATAAATTCATATCCTCATGCTTGGGATTTGAAAACTGTACTTATGTCAGAGGTGAACAGAGATTTCACTCAGGTATTTTTGTTTAAATAGATAGTCGCCAAATAGATTAATATGCTTTTTGTGAAGGGTAATATTCATTATTTACACTTAATAGGAAATTAATGATAAAGTAGTTGTATGTGCTTTTATCACTTGCATTAAATTTTATTGTATATCTTAATGGTATAATTATATCATCATCTCTTCTTCCCTTTGTCTAGCTTGACATTTTGGTCAATAATGCTGGGCGCTCACAGCGAGCTAATTGGGAGGAGATTGAATCAGCAGTCGATCAGGATATGTTCAATCTGAATGTATTTTCCGTCATATCACTCACTCGTGTTGTGGTGAAATATTTCCTGGAACGAGAGGAGGGTGGTGGGCATGTGGCAGTGACATCATCAATAGCTGGCCTGATAGGAGTACCATTCTCTGGTTCATATACGGGAGCCAAACATGCACTCCATGTAAGTGAATATTTCTTTCTCATTATGGTAATTCATGATTTTTTCGCTGATTTTTATTGGGCTTATTTTTTGTAAATCATGTTAACCCAGGTGGCAACCCAGTGTTGGCCTAACATAGCCTTTTGACGGGCCACATGTCGACCCAACATTGGCTCCCTTTCTTGGGCCTTCATTGGCCAATTAGGGAGGGATATTGATGTTCAACCAACAAGAAGCTCAACACTGGACCAGTAGTGGCCCACCCAATATTGTAACAAAAGTGGCCTGCTCTTAATCTGACATTCCGCGAACAGTAGACTGGTATCAGCCAAACAATATGCTGTTAGTGGCCAGCCTTGGCTTTCAATGGCTTGGCTTGGAATTCATCAAAGAAAACGAAAGGCATTGATTGCGATTTGTTCACCCACCATTAGTGTATTCATAATATACAAATTATTTGGTTTTAGAAACCCAGTTTAGACGATTGTTAATGATCAATTTTAACCTCATTAGAAAAAGGCCAGATAGGCGCCCATGTGATGCCGCTCCACGTGATGTCACAAGGACCTAGATTCTGTACGAGTAGATAGGAGTTTTACATCGTCTGAGATTACCAATGCATGCATGAGGCACAGAGTTCAGGGAAACATCTCTTAATAATTACCTATTAAAACTGCCTATGGTCGGAAAGTTTCCTTCGTTTGATAGGGTATTAATAATCCTTATTTAAGCTAAGTGCTACCTGCTAGTAGGGTACTCTATGCTACTACCATGCTCGGCAGCAAGCAGCCTGCATCGTAGCAGCGTTCATAGCCTTACACCCAGGTGACCTCACACAACATCAGCCAGATGGGCTTTTCCCAGCATTGATGCTTAGCCGTTAGTTTTTTTCTACACTTGTCTATACAACTCTTCTTCTATTGTTTATTCTACACTTATTCAATTCTACATTATTACAGTAATCACATTCACACAAGTTGCCACAAGGGAATATTCTAACATAAATACTGATATATATTGAAACAAAGAGACAGGACATGATGACGATGTAGTGTCGTGGAAATGGAATGATGGCCGAAAACACATGGGAAAATTTCACCTTGACCGGGCAGATACACATCAGAACACTGCTTTCCTAGTTAGATCAATGCTTCACATGCCTGTTTTATCTAAACTTCTTGCTGTGTAGGTAAGACATTTGCTATCTTTGAAACACAACCTTTAAGTGCCGTCTTTGTTCCCAGTCCAATTGTAACCTCCTGTCTCTCAATGTTAAATAACCCCTTTTCCGGTTATGACACTTCAATTTCTGATAAATGGATTTTGTGATGGTGTTTAAGCCAGTTATACTTACCACACCCCTTCTTGAATTTACAATGAAGATGGAGTTGAAAAAGATGGTGGATCACTTGTGATGATTTTTCTCCCGCATAGAATAATCAAAGAACAACATTGAGATGTCATCACAGTGTTACATGTTCAATTTTAGAAATAAGGATTTGGATTTTAAAAAGTCGAAAGAAAGAAGGCTGTATATTAATTTTCCTTCATTTGGAGTTTTTTCCCCCCCAACTTGACTTTCTTTGAGCAATTACAATCCATAGGAATATTGGAGTTGTAAATTAACTGTTGCTATAGATTGCATTGCAAAGGTTTTTGCAACTCACGAGTCATTTGTGGAATAATTAATGCAATTCTAATTTGCTGTTATTTCATTTACCCCTAATAAACTGTTTATGATTATAACTTTTTTCTAGAGATGTGCGAATAGTATCCGCGAATACTCGAATACCTCGAATAATAGAAAGTATTCGATATTCGAGATCTCGAATAGTTATGCCAAAGGTACCGTCTCGAATACCTCGAATACTTTGAATTTCGCGTCATACACTGTTGCTCGCACGTCGTTGGTAGTTGACTCGGAAAAATGAGAACTCAAGTCGTCTAGTGCATGCAGCGCCGTTTTAGGCAAGCTGACGAAATACATCAAATTCGCGGGTTCGAGCGGTGAAAAGAGTTCGACGTGGGGAACCGAAATTGATCGGATGAAAAAAATCCGAAAATCCCAGGTGTCCCCTATCAGGAGAACCTCAGTTCCGTGGGATAGCAACATTGGCGCATTTCCCACGATCCGCTATCCCCATCCATTCAGCGTTCGCCCCACCCCCTCCGACGATTTCCTCTTCCCCGAAAACAAAAAAAAAGGTCCCGGCTCGGGCAGGGATCGTATTACGAAGACCTCAGCTTTGAAAAAAATATCAAGTTACCGGAAAATAATAGAATCGTGTTTCACCCTTCCCTCTTTCTCCCCACTGACCATTTTCCCGCATCCATCTTTTGATAAAATGAGAGGAGGTGTTTGCCGTGTGTCCTTTGTGGCTAATAATGACAGGCACTTATTTTGAATCTGCCCCAGGAGATGAAACTACCATAGGGAGGAACTCAGTGCCGTGGGATAGTGACATTGGCGCATTTCCCACGATCTGCTATCCCCCTCCATTCAGCATTCGCCTCACCCACTCTTGAAGATTTCCTCTTCTCCGAAATCAAACAAAAGATCCCAGCTCGCGCAGGGATTGTATTACAAAGACCTTAGCTTCAAAAAATATCAAGTTACGCGAGAAAAATAAAAACGTGTCTCGCGCCCACCCCCTTTTCTCACCCACTGACCTTTTTCTACCTACCTGCTTCGAATTTCCCCCTTTCTGGAGGTCAACTGTTGCATGAGTCATCTACTAGCCCGAAAGGTGTCTAACAATGACTTTCGGCAATTGTTATTACACCTTTATTGGATAGAAATATTAGTAATGTGCGCGTAATTTAAAAAAGAATAAGACCAAACACGACATATTTCTGACTTTATTTAAGCATTTTGCGCAGGAAAATAAATACCGGGAAGAAGAAGAAATACGACGGTGGCGTAATGCTCAAATAGGGTGGTTTTTTTTATTGCCTAAATCGAAAGATTATTACTCCTGAAGTACGTATTTAACGCTTTTAGAGTTTTATAAGACTCCATCTATTTTTCGCGATTAAATTAAAAGTGAAAATTTTCAAGCGCGCGAAAACGCGACGGGTAAGTATGAATCCCGGGAAAAACTCCGCGTGACGTCGTTCTGGTTCCCGCTGCCGCAAGTGAGGTGACCTTGGGGCGAGGCTCTGAGCGCTATTACGACGCAGGATGCTAGCAGGTAGCCGAGTACCATGCTAGCTAGTAGCGCTTGGCTTAAATAAGGATTATTAATACCTTATCAAACAGACTGTGTGATTATTAAGACATGTTTCCCTGAGCTCTGTGCCTCATGCATGCATTGGTAACCTCAGACGATGTAAAACTCCGATCCTCTCCTGTAGAAACTAGGTCCCTGTGATGTCACGTGGAGTGGCATCGCATAGGCGCCAATCTGGCCTTTTTCAAATGAGGTAAAATTGAACATTGCCATTAGTCTAAACCGGTATTTCTAGAACGAAATAATTTGTATATTATGAATACACTAATGGTGGGTAACGAATCACAATCAATACCTTTCGTTTTCTTTAATGAAGGAAACTACCCTATTGTTTACATAAAATTAAAATATTCCATTAATCAGCTAAATTCCTGTTTGAATCCTTTAAAGGCAATCACAATTACTCGCCAAAATCTTGGGTTTCCTGCTGCATAGGCGACCTAGTCAAACATTTTCACATTCATCGTTTAGTATTCGAGGTATTCGAAATTCGAGGTATTCGAATATTCGAGCTATGATTTAATATTCGAATTCGATATTCGAATTCGAGAAATCTACTATTCGACCCATCCCTACTTTTTTCTGATAATGTGAAATTTTGAATGTTTTTTCTTACTAATATGTAATCTTAGTGTGAATGGTTATATTTTTCCATAATGGCTTTATCAATTTTTTTTGTGATAATGTGTTTAAAAAAATTCCAAATCATAATATACTTGTGATTTTTTATATTTTCTCTCTCATCAGGGTTATTTTGATAGCCTCCGAGCAGAAAAGATAAGGAATAGGCTCACTGTAAGCATTCTCTGTCCTGGTCCAGTTCTGACAAATTTTCTCTCTGAAAGTTTCACCTCAAGACCTGGAGAAGTGAGTAGATCTAATCTTTTTTTTACCAAAATGGTCATCAGTCATTCAAAATGACCAAACAATTTATGAATTGAAGCACCCATTCATTTCTGTGGTGTTAGCACTTATGTCTTTTGGTTTTTAACCATTTCAATTTCTCATTATTATGAGCTTATTATTAGAAATACTGTTGTAATACATTTCTTGGCAAAGAAATTGTAAAAATTATTTTTAATTTTAAATTTGTGATAGTATTTTCTAGAAAATAATATTTGTTTTGAGAATGTATAAAGGGACACTTTGCATGGAGTGGTAAGCCCTAACGTCTAAGAGATACTCCATTTTTAGAAATATTTTCTTTGGTTTCTATTTTATTCTTTCCTTGTCTGCATCTTTAATGCCAATTCCTTTTAAAAAATAATTATTCAAGGAGATAATAATGGACAAGCCAGAAGCACTTATAGAGTCACCCACAAGCGCACATGAAGTGCATAAGTTCCCCTTAGGAAAAAATTATTTTCCTTGAAAAAGATGCCAGATCTTCCAAAGTCAAGCCAAGTGTTCTACCGCTCGAACTACAAAGGCATTTTCTTCCTCTGCAGAGTTTTGCTGGATTTATAGAACAAGGTGGTTTATGCTGCCAGCCATATGTGATTAATTATATATGTACATTGTCAAATGGCAGCATTTTTGTGGGCCACAGCACCACAATCATGCCACATGTCAGTACCACAGCACCACAATCATGCCACATGTCAGTACCACAGCACCACAATCATGAGGCTTATGCAAGAATTTTGAGGTAGTCCCCTTGGTGCCTTTCGTTAAGAGTAGGCTAATGCCGATGCCAGGTTTCTCTCCACCCTTCCTACCATACCCTTCCCTGTAGTGCAAGTGACCTCAGCTGTCGGTCGTCTCCTCCAAATATCGTACCATACCAAACCACGAATTTTGAATGCGAGGACATTCACCATGGACATTATTCAAGGAAATAGCTATGGAGGAGCAAGCTGGCACAAATTTTGGCAGACTAGGGATTCGAATACTGGTGAAAGTAAATGGTTTTTCCTCTGTGAAATATTTGAAAAGTTGGCAAGGGTAGGAAAAGGAGGGGAGGGTAGTTTTTGTGAGGAAATGCAAGGGAGTTGATTGGTGGACACTCCAAGGAACAGCTAATTCAAATGTATGTATGTATATGGAGGATGATGCCTGTTTGTCTGTCCGCTTTGTGTTTCCATAAGGCCGCACAGATTGTGACCAAAGTGTGTACATTGGTGCATCTCATGCTCCCAACACCCGTAATGCTACTTTCGGTTGCATCCAACGCATCCTTTGCATTGTTTTTCCATTACCATTTGTTAAGTCACATCATGCAACTTCTGTGGTTGGACATCCTGCCGCATAGGCACACATCTTGATATTCTCAAAGAGAAAACATAAAAATCGTATATGATCATGAAATCCAAGTTCCAAGTTTCCTAGTTCTATGAGTACTATCCTTCCCAAGCAACACCGGGTGGCCTGCTAGTAATGGATAATCAAGGGGCTCTGCTATATGTACTATGGCATCTCCATAAAGCAGAGGCTAATGATTCCTTTGTTTGAGTTGACTCAAACTCATTCCAACTACCACCTTATGGTATAGACTTTCTGTATGTTTTAGCGTTACAAAACGAAAATAAATTTATTGTTAAATTTATTTTAATTCAGAAATGCTTATTTATCTTCTGTTTCCTTTCTGACTCATTGCCAATGCTAAGTTGGTTAGATTTGATCATTTTATCATGAATTGAATTGAGATATTTTTTTCTGTGTTTGAATTAGAAATATGGTGTAGCTGCCAGTTCAAGTGACCGTAGATTGACTGCTGATCGCTGTAGCTATTTATGCTGTGTGGCACTTGCCAATGGCCTTCGCGAGGCTTGGATTGCTCTTCCTCCTATACTGCCTGTTGCCTACATGGGACGCTACTTTCCAAATTTTACTTGGATGTAAGTATGGAGAGAATTTACTGATTCAAAACTCTTGCACATAGAAAAGTACAAATCTCTAAAAGATTTCATATTGCTACGTGTAATGTTATCATGTACATAAAAACATAATGTTGCATAATTTATTTAATATTTCTTTTTTAGAATTGGGGGTTACATTGGGTCCAAGTATTTGCTGAAATTGAGAGACTCTCGATCAACAATCAAGGGTAACTAGCCAGTTATGGTTGGTTTTTAAGACTGAATAACTGCATGTGAATAGGTTTTTTTATAAATTATTTGTAGTTAAACTCAATGGTAAAATTGTTAAGAATGAGGAAGAAATGGAATATCAAGGGAGTGACTGAATTTTGATAAATATTTATGAGATCAAATGTTCTCTACGGAGTTATTGAGGAATATTTCGGTGGTGAACTATTCACATTCAGTGCCTAGGTTAAGGATTATACTCCATAAAGGCTTTGCAAATTTATCATTTGGTGGGTTCCACCACATGGAGATTGGGGCCAATCCATTATGTGATGACTTAGGAATATACTGTGTGTGCGTGCATCAATTTATTCACTAGCAATATTATTGTATGTATATGTGGTAGCTATTCTTGTAATTATAATTGTAAGGATTAGATTTGTGAAACCTCTGCGTAGTGGAAAATGAAAAGGTACTTTTTCATATTCACTTTACTGCTGTTTTTCTAATTAAATAGGCACTGAACCTGAGTAGGTGCATGTTAATTTTCTATTCTTGATCTCTTGGCATTGTTTGATAGGGAATAGTCAATTAATTGAGGTTATTGAAATCTTATGGATGTACATGTGTACAAATCTTATACCAGCTCAACTTCTGAGCAGTATTATGCAGCAGATTGAATTCCCCTTGTCATTTCAAATGCGTGCAATTATAATCTAACTAGTTTATATTACTCAATGTTGGATGATTAATTTACATTGCTGTTGTATGTTTAGAAGGCATATACATACTAAATACATTTATCAGTTATGTGCATAGAAAAATCATGCAATAATGTCATCCTGGAATTTAAGATATTGGAATAGTATAATATGTATACATAGTCATGTTTAGGAAGTTGAGTGACTGTGAATAATCTATCCAATGATATATATTTCTCACCTACAGTTGTATCCTATGCCCATGAAATGCATGTGAAAATTTGTTGTGATTTTCATTTCTTTCAAGCTTCTCTCTTGATGCAATATGTTTCACTATATTTTGGGAATGCTTCCATCAAAATTGAGATTTTTGCCTTTTGTAATGAATCATTTGGGTATAAAATATGAAGGGTATTTTACATATACATTTGTACTTGCTCAAAGGCAATTGTAGCAGTTAAATTCATGGGAACATACTTACCCCAATTATTCTGGCTGTGAACTGTTTTTTTTTTTAAATATCTTTGTTTCTTTTAGGGATTCATATTTATTGATTATGTAGTTTGCAATATCATGTGAGTAAACATGGAATAACTTGAAAAATTATTTTACTTTTATCTTTTAAACATGGAACAGACAATGTAGATATCTCATTTGTAGAATTTATTTTTTTGTGTGCCTTAGTAGGTTAAAATTAAGTCCGAAATCAATGTTATTTTCTTGATTTCGTTCCCTATAGTGGAAGCTCGGTTCAACAAGTATCTGTAATCCCCGGAAAATCGCTCACTATTGCGGGTTCTCGTTATGTCTGAATGTGAAGGATGATGGCCTTCCATGCACACATTTACCTTTAATAACTACTTCTTTCCATGCACGCATTTACCTTTAATAACTACTTCTATTTTGTACGAGTGTTATTTCACAGAGAAATAAGATGACTTTGCCTTAACTTGCGTATTTGTCTATAATTTTGCTAATGAAATATCACTAAACAATAATTGGCCCTCATTTAAAAAAATAATTTAGTCGTGGTCACATATTGTGATGTGTTAATGAATCCGGTATCATCCAGGATTTTTAAGATGCTTCAAGTTGCTGTGTGATAACAGAAACCATATTCTAGAACTTTTGCCGTGTAGTCGTGCCATCAGCAACAGTCAGAGACAGTGAACATAAGCTCGTATGAAGGCAAGAAAAGCATGATGGTGTATTATACAGCCACACATAAGTGGTCATTGGATAAAAGTGCTTAAAGCCATGGATATTTTCATAGACAAGGTTTCCCTTGCTCATGATCAATCATTGACATCAGTCAGTATTTCGCTACTTTTCTTTTTGGCCTTCAGGATTTAGAATAACCTTGATAATCTAGCACAGAAGAACCTTCTGAAAACTGTACATGATGATGTCTTTTTTGTATTCTCGCTTTATTTTAATTTTTGTTTACCCATCCCATGACTTTATTTTTCCGGCGAGGATACTGATGAGGTTTCATTTAGTTACGTTTGCGAGAAGAGCTGAATTCTCATTGGATCATAATGGACAGAAGGTGGAAGAAAACTAATCAGTCAATAGCAGGCATAGGTGATCAGTGGGGCTGGTATTAGTTCATTAGTCATTTTTGTCGGTGCATGTACGGACAAGCATAGTGACAATGTTGTGGAGCAGGGAATAAGCTGATCACATGCGCATTATATGGAAATAATATTTTCCATTGTTTGTAGTTCAGTGTGCCAAAAAAATCTTGCTCTGTAACCATGAACTCCAAGTTTCCCACTTCTCTGGGTATTATCTTTCCCGAGCAACGCCAGGTAAAGAAAAGGAACTGCTGAAAAACTGCAATCTCACTAAAAATTCACCTTGGAAGGCTATCATTATTTTGTGAGTGAATCACGTGAGCATCTCAGCTACATGAGATGGCTTTCTGGAGTTAATTAAGTTAGAATTAGTGATTTGCAACCTTTGAATTTCCTTCGAGAAATTGGGAGACGGAAACAAAATTTATTTCCATGTGATGAGATGATTTAGTGACAGCGCAGGGTGGATTTGAATGAAATGTGTTGGCATCCACGTGGAGCAGGCTTGGAGTCATCGGTGTGGCATAGTCAAGTTTTTGATAGTAAGGCAATCATCGTACTATTCTTAGCATGGCGTGAAGAGTCCATATTCTGGGAAGTCAGTCATGGGAATTGTACCATGCGATTTAGTTTGCATGGCATGGAATCGTTAATATAATGTGAATTGTAATCGTGATTCTTTGAAATTTAATGGCTTGAAAATTAAACTGCTTATATCTGTGTTTGGGTATTATTTTTGCTATCACTGGTAAAATGGGTGCCCCTGTTTACTTTCAAATTAACTTATAATGTACTGGTCTGAGGAGATATACCTCGTAATAGCAAGCACGTGCAATGAAAGGTAATTCTTAACCTTGCTGTATACAAATTTTTTAATGTATTTATGTAATATTATTAATAATAGGCCTTTCAGCTGTACACCGCCAATTCCTCTTTAGAATGGGATTCTTGCTATGTGCCATACTTACTGAAATGAGCTTCCACTGTATCAGTGTAAAAAAAGAGGAAAATTTTAATCTTCAAGATTCTATGTTTTCTTTTTCAAGATTACTTTCTCCTTTTCTAGATCCCTCTCATTTAAAATATTCCTAATGTTTTATGAAATTTTTTACTGTTGTGTAATTATAATTCCAATCAACAAATTTAATATGTTAATCAATATTTGATCTACCATGAGCTGTTACAAATTAAAGTGTAGAAGTTTTTATAAAAACTTGTTTTTGACAAAAGTGATTAAATCATATCTGTCATTTCAGCCATTGATAAAATGCCTTATCAATAATGAACTAAAGCCGATGTCCCACGGTCAAATTTGCGTCAAAATATTTTGATCAAAATTTTTGTCCAAATATTTTGATGCAAATATTTTGATACAACTGGACTGGGGGTGTCCCACGATGCATCTCATTTTGATCAAAAACAAACGAAAGACGATATTTATGTAAACAACTAGGAAACTTGTGGAGGTGGAGGATTCTTTCTTTTTAAGCAGGCGAAATTGTTTGAACAGGCCTCTTGAACATTAAAGATGCGAAAAAAAGAAAACAGAAGGAATGCTGAACTTGGCCTTGGCTGGAAAAGGGGTATGAAAGCGTTGGAATAAGCATGCTAAACATGTTGGAGAAGGAGTTGGTCGCCGATGTTCCCGTTTATTATCGATAATAATTGACGACAAGTCAGGATATTTTCATGTCCCTTATCAGCAAGGTTGAGGGCAGAATAAAACGCTGGGATACAAACGTGAGGCAGTTAATTCCCGCGAGGAAAATGTTATTAATAAATGATGGACATTGTGGTTGAGGAGATGTTATGAATAGTGCTGTAAGCGTGCATTTAAATCACATTTTTCTCTCCTAATCTAGCAGTTTCTAAAATAAGGTCCTTATCCTATAATCATAGTAATAGAAACGGGCAGCTGTAGTGTTTCACAGGTACAATCGTTAGTTCATATTAGTCATTTCTCCAGCTGCTCGCTCGCATTGTATGCCTTCCATAAAGCGTAAAATTCGGCCTCGATACCTTAAGTAAATCTTTTATTATTTCCAAAACATCCCTCCTGGTATTGCGATTCTAAAGATCGCTTCCTTTCTATTTAAGATCAACTGATTATTACGGATTTCCTAGTTGAGAGCTTCCATCGCCTATCACTATGACAAATTTTTGCTCATATTTACCTTTAGGGCCACACCGGGCGATGAAATAGACGATCACGAACGTATATATATATTTGAAATAATGTTTTGTGAATTCACTTCGCGGTATGGTGATATTATAAATTTAAAACTAAAACTTTTAGTATTCCATACAATACTAATGAAAAAACTCAACCGGTTTCGATCTTTTCAGGTCCTTATCTAGAGGTTTACGATTAAGATAACGACCTGAAAAGGTGGAAACCGGTTGGGTTTTTAATGCATACTGTGTGGAATACAACAAAGTTTATTTTTGTGTCCATAATATACATAATTATTAATTAAAATACTCATGCAGACGATAAATAAGTTTAACGTATTTGGCCTGTGTGTCAGCGCTTGGCGATGCTTTTTTGTCAAAGGCCCTGTGATTGGTTGGTTTCATCCAATTGGATGAAAATTTAGAACCTGTCCTATCCATTTGTACAAATCGGTGATTTGTACAAACGATAGGACCAAAAGC
Organism: Ischnura elegans; assembly: GCF_921293095.1. Lineage (NCBI taxonomy): Eukaryota > Metazoa > Arthropoda > Insecta > Odonata > Coenagrionidae > Ischnura > Ischnura elegans. The sequence continues at coordinate 107,993,688 of NC_060248.1, forward strand.
CAGTTGGACAAAATTTTGACCGTGGGACAGGGTGCGCGTCAGTTGCATCAAATTTTGATCAAAATATTTTGACGCAAATTTGACCGTGGGACATCGGCTTAAGGTTCATTTAATTCCTCCAAAACTAGAGTTGCCCAATATGCCTCCCACAAAATGTGAACACTTGGGTAAAAAATGTTGACATGGATCTCCATATACAAGTTGACATGACTTAACCACAAAATTTTATTCCAATGGAGATTTCTTGACCTCAATTTTAATTGAAATAGCATCATTGAGCGTTGGATTTATGATTTTGGTCTTGATTTACCATAATCAAGGGCATTATAATGCAAGCTCTTGCTATCAATTCAGATAATAATTTCTACTATATAGCAATGATATCCTCAAGACCTAAGGTGATGGTCACTCCATTTACCTTGGAGGTGTCTGTTATATGCATGTATGTAAACTATCAATTTAAGGTTATTAATTGAATTTTGTCACCTATGTTTTGGGCATTTTATAACTGTTAATTGTGGGAGTTGTAGCAGCAATTATGTATTTTATTATGACTCCAAGGTGGAGTCAATTTTATTTTTTTCTTGAAATAACTTACATGGGGATATTTAATTTACTGTTGTCTTTTATTTGCCCTGGAAGTAGAATTTTTTTCGATTTTGGAGTGAATGTATTTGAATCGGTTACTATCAATTTTCTTGATAATTGGTTATTCTCAATTTGTAAGTAACTTTATTTGAATCAGTAAATTGAGACAAATTTATATTATTTCAAAACATTTTGTAGTAGGTCTATTGTAACTGAAATTGAAGGCAAAAAATGAGGACATGGCAACCCTATCTAGAACATTGATTATCAACAATATGAATTCACATCAAGCAGAAAATATATTTATGACCATGGGGACCAAGGAAAAAAATTTATTTCTGTTAGCAATCCCTTTACAATTGCCAAATGTTAGTTATAAGACGAGATTGTTTTAGTGAATTAACAGATTATTCCATGTAATAATAATATGTCCATTTAAAAGAGTTACAATTTTCACTTAAAAGAATTACAATTTTGGATCTTTTTAATTTGATCATGCCATGAATTTGTATTATCATGTGTCAGGTTTGTCTCATGGTCGATTACATGGTACAAACAGTGGTTTCAATGGTTTCAAAATTTTATGCAACCTCATAGACTTTGTATGGGAATTTCATTTTCTTTTCACACAATTGCTCATGTGCTTGTGTTGTTAATCATTTTGCACGGGAAAATTTTCCATTGTGCAATTAACTTTGGTGAACACAGTAATTTTTACACTGTGGTAAAATTATTGTGTAGAGTTTTTTGCATACATATTTACAATGGAGATTTTATTGTCCTCTCATGGATTTGTGTTTGTTTCCACGCAGAGTTAAGAGGAAGAAAATTGCTTTCAATTTATGTTTTAAAAGTTGGACTTCACAATTTTAAATACTTTTCACCACAGCTCTCATTGTTGAGTGGTATGACTTGTGAAAATGCAATATGTATGTAAATGTATATAATTTTCTCACACTACCTTGAGCCAGGAGTAACGCTAGTACATACATATTTTGTTGTATTATGGCTTCAAATGTCATTCCAGGTTGTGAGAAGATTTCATGGTGATTATATGAATATACAGGCATCCCCCGAGTTACGTATGTCTCGACTTACGTAAATCCGTACTTACGTAAGCGATAACCGTATTTCAAATGATTACGTTAATTTTCGAATGCGAGCGCAAAGAAGTAGATATTCGCTCGTACAACCCATGGTAGAAAAAATATCGAATAGTTATAGAGTTTTTTACGTGCTAAAAATAACAAAGTGACCCATTTTTGTCATTCCTCGAAGGAAATTTCATTAATTTCTGTAGAAAAATCGCTTATAAATCCCAAGTCAGCAATCAACGTGAAAATTTGCAGTTCTAGCGATGGATGTGGTGGCGTATGTGGTTGCGCTCATTTCTTTACGATACAACTTGTTATACAGCAATCTCTGAAGCGCCAACGCAAAGGTTCGACTTACGTAAATTTCGACTTACGCATAGTCTGCCGGAACGCATCTCTTACGTAACTCGGGGGATGCCTGTAAATATCTGGTCCTTTAAAGCCTGAACAAAGTGGTATCTTCTTTAGGTAGATGATTTTGGTGATTGATTACAGTATCACATTGTGTGGTCAGATTTTGATATGTAGGTAATTTTTGCTCAAATTAAATAAGCATATTGTGATGCAAAAATGTATCATATTTACATTATGAAAATTTGTAATTGATATTTTTGATTGAATTATGTATTGTTGTAAATTATTTTTACATTTTTAGGTAGGGATAAATATGTATAACAATTTCTAAAGAAGAGTGAAAATTTGTTTGAGAGAACTCTTGTTTTAAAATTGTCTGGTAAAATACCTATTTGTATGTGGATTTTTACAAATTTGGATAAATGTTTGATTTTTGGAAAATTCTATTTTATAATCATATTCATTTGTATGTGTTTTGGACCATTCTCACCGTCTGGTTGTAAAATGTGTATTCAACTCTACTATCTCCTGTATGCCAGTTTCCTGTAAATGTCATCAGAAAATAAAATGTTTAAGATTTATTTGCTGTTTTTCTTTCCGTTATTACTCTTATGTATTAGTATCTCTTGGTTCTTTTATTTGTTGGAATCAAATAAAATTCAGTGTTCCAGAACCATGATCAAGTATTAATTCAAATTTTAGCATTCAAATTAACTTTACCACTATTAATTCTATTAACTCTAACATTGGTTTTTCCATGCAAAACCCTTGAACATGTTCTGCTGTAGTTTCTATTCAAAGTAGAAATAGTTGGGAAAGTTGCCCATGAAAATAGACACTCACGGGGTATATTCGCAGATTTTTAACACACTTTATATAGGATTACTTTATTTTTTGGTAATGAAAGCAGAAATATGAAATGTCTGGTGCCCCAATACCTATTGAGTGGGGATATAGGCTTCCGAAATTATCCCCTTTGAGGCCCTCTCATACAGGCCCGGGTCCAAGGCAGCTAGCAATGCCGGCACAGGAGGATGGTTGATGGCCAGTATAAAGGCTCAGCCCCTTCAGGTAACGGAAGGCATATGGGAGTTGGAGCTTCATTAGAAGACAGGTTTTTTGCATGCTAATTAATTTTCTATGCTATGGACGTAATTAAAGGACACCAAGCATTTAAGAGCCTGTGGACAAAATGTGTAGATCTTTCCTTTTACATACAATTTATATGCTAAATTTTCTTCCTTTTTATTTAATAAATGCAAAACTTTCCAGATTATCATATTATCAAAATTCATTAAAATTCCCAATCACCATTGTTTGGGTTCAATATGAAGTCCAAATACCAGGTAAGCAATTAATTTTCAAGTACCTACAATGTATAATTTGCTACTATCGCTTTTACATATTTGATTTTTGAAAGTGGTACATATTATTTTCAATATCCAATAACTCACCCTTTTCTTTCCCTCCCCTTCCAACTCTCATTGGCTCATGATCTTGGTTGGCTCTGCCAACAGCCCACAATCTCAAGCAGGGGCGCAGCTAGGAATTAAGATTGGGGGGGGGTAGGTGCAACTAATACCGGGGTGTGTGGGGGTATGGAATACCCACCAGGATAAGTGGTTGGTGCGAGATTAATAAATTGCGGAATTTTAAGATAAATGGTTCAAAATGGTGAGTTTCACGGCTTTATGAGGGATATTAAGTAGAATGGATTAAAATTAAAATTTCTCTGAGCTCTGGGGGGGGGGGGGTTATCCCCCAAAACCCCCCCTCGCTGCACCACTGATCTCAAGTAAAAGCATAACTCTTAGCATCTGAAGTGATGGAAACCATGGGAGGGTATGAAGGATATGGAATGTCCCCCCACTTCAAAGGGAGGTGTCTTCCATTTTGAAAAAAATTCATCTTAAAATGATTTTCTAAAAGTTGATCTGATGCTTGAAGTTCCCTTATGAATTGAATGTCATGAATTGAAGTTTTTTAATAAATTTCACAATTTTTTAATTAAGGGGGTGAAGTTAAAACCTGCCCCAAATATGCGTATCATCTTTTGAATGGTCGCTATTAATCCCACATTGTGTTTCCCCTAAGGAGACATCCATGTATTAGGTATGTGAGATGTTTTGGGAGTGGGAGGGGGTCCAACCCATTCCCACCCAATCTCACGTGGGGGGTCATGGCAAGTATCACATAAATTTTTTTGTCCACAAGAAACAGTGTAAAATTGCAATCTTAGTAATCTTAAATACTATTCTTAACTAATCTTAAATAAAAATAATTTAAAAAATTGTTTTTAAATAAATCCTTTGCAATGAATCCTTTAATAATGTATTTATTTGAACAGTCTCACTTGAGATTGGAGGGAGGGGGTCGAATCAAATCTCCCGATATCTCACTGAGGAGGTGAGGGGGGTCAACAAATTGCCTAAATAACCTCACATGATTAATGGAAGCCCCCTAATATGCCGTCATTCTATCCTAAATTCCCCAGGTCACCATGGGGGAGGACTAGAGGTTTATACTGTGCAATGGGGAGGTGGATGAGAAGGACTTTGAAGACAAGGTACAATGGAGCACTGAAAAGCTATCCAGTTACATAAGGTTCCCAAAATCCAAGACTATTAGGTAACAATAGCGACCACCAAATATTTTTTATTTGAAAAGTATTACATACTTTGTGGAGTACTTATTTTGTAGGTACAAGGTCATACCCAGGATCAAAACTGGGGGGGCGGGAGGGGCAAGCTGTGGTCGTTCAAGTTGTAACATTTTAGCACGTAAAAGGTTAATGAAACCAAAATTTTTAAAAAATTATCACAGCGATTTATTAGTTTTTATAACAATTTCCTTGAAAAAATAATGATTTTTATAATAGTTTTCTGTCTTATACTATATCATTTTTCTTCAAAAGAAAATTTGTACAAAACTTTCAATTTAAACTAAATTTATTTTTTCTTGTAGGGGGGGCTACTGCCTCCCCTATAGGTATGCTCATATGTAGGTACTTCAGCACGAATTGATGATGCCCATTGTTGAGACCAAAAAAGGGGGCTATTTTAATCATTTACTGAAGACCATAGTAACGCATTGACCCTTAAAAAGACAAGTAAAAAAAAGACAATGAAATGATCCCACAGCGACCATGACAGTATGTAAAAGAGGCAAGAATGAAACTGCCAAAACTTCGATACAAGCTCATTTTGAAAGGTTGCTGCTACAGTCGGCAATACCTTCCAAAAACAATCTTTTAATCCTGCACCCTTTCAATGCCTAATCATTTCATCTCATCATGTCTTTAATTGGCACGTGACCTTCATGACCTACATGCATCAGTTTACACTAAATTTAAATTTCTGTATTTTGAGGGAAAATATTACATTGTGGTGATAATGACATCCGAACTCTTGCCATTCCATCTATTCCATGAAACAGCACTTGGTCAGAGAATTTTTTGGTCTTCTTTCCTCATAGAAAGTTAAGCATCAACATCCACATACTTGTTTTTGGCAGTGATTTTCTTGTGCTAACAGAATATTGTTTTCTTTGCCGATTGAATGCCACTTCATCATTGAAACATTCCTAGAGTGGACCAGGAATATTGAATCTTGTTAACATTGGGGATGAGTAACTTGCCAAAGTACTTCTCCAGTAGTATTTTTTGTCAAGAGATGAATTGTTGAAGACATTTTAAGTAAATTGAAAACTGGAAGCATGCTCTCACATTTGAGGAAAACCGTTCCTTGAGAATTTCAATGTGTCAGTGGAGTGTGGTAAAAAAGGTCTCAAATTATGAATAAATTGATAGATGATGATAAAAATAAATATGGATGAAACAGATCTTGAGAGCTGAACCAAACCAAGACCTTGACGATTGATTGCGATAGAATAAAATACTTTCCATGAATGGGTCAAGCTGTTTCCAGTATCATTGCTAGGGCCATTTTTGAAAAAAAAATTGCACGTGCCTTGTGAGAGTCATTAAAAGGAATATTTACATGGTTCAAGTCATAAGGTTCAAACATCCATGTTCTGTCGGGGGTTTTGGAGAAAATTAAAATTCCCTGGCATTCTACTCTACAATGCTGCACCATTAAATGTTTGTAGTTGAGATTAATAGAGGCAGGTATAGATGTGAAAACCTTGTATGAAAAATAGAGAATTATTGTATACTCCATGGTGGAATGAACGCATTATTTTTCAGTTTTACTTCAGATGCGCAGTGATGATGGTTTTGGCACCCACACTGGTGGAGCAAGGCTAGCTACTGAATTGCTGCTCAACCCTCTCATTGCTCTACGTGATCTCAATACCTGTTGACCCAGTGTGGATAAGTGAGGGGAATGGCTTGGAGTTGCATTTCCCATGTTATCAGTAGCAAGCACTGTTGTCACCTCTCGTAAGAAATTTTCCAGCATGTTCAAGATAGTGCTTTCCATACTCTTACTTATATTATTGGTGGGACTCAAGGAAGTCCAGGAGTCAACTTTTCCCAATCTCTGGTTAATGTTTTGTTTGCTATCTCGCCTGGCAGTTGCTATGTCAATCATGGAATCTAGTAATCTTCTCGGGAGATCTCTCGCTAAAGCAGAATTTTTTTCTTTGGGAACTCCATTTGGTGAGAAAGCCTGTCTTGTCTCTATTGCTTGACGACGAGCGATAGGAGATACCATGCATTCAAGGAGATCAACAAATTCAGCTCTCTTATGCAAACCCCGTGCCCTTCCTTCACTTCTCAATTCTTGTGTGTCACTGACAGCAAGCCCAACTATGAGATTGACCAGCACTATGGATGCTACGACCACAAATATCAGAAAACTTATACGACTTGTACCCTTTAATAACTTCTCTTCCTCATCATTGCCCAATTCATTGTTGAATAAGGTTGTGTATTCAAACTCGCCTGTCATCATAACCATTGTCTTTACAAAGGACCTCCATGGATTGCCAAAGGAAGCCTTTTGGGTTTCATGGAATTGAACAAAGAAGCTGAAAGAGAAACCCAGAACTATACAACCTAAAACACAAAAAGTCCACAGAACATTTCTAAGAACTGCCTCAAAAAGCAATGCATGAGACCCCAAGAGAGGGAACCTCCCCAACTGAAGCATTAGGCCAATCCATGACAGAGGAATGGCTATTGAAACACAATGCTTCACCCAGTCACTTGCACCAACAGAGGGAACGCCATCAAATTCACCGGCTAGGATCCAAGCATTTGATAATATTGCACTAACACCATTTGTCCAAGTCTCAAATTGTTTCGAATAGTATTTTATGTTCATGTAGCACTGACCTAAAACATTTAGTAACACAACTAAGGCAAATGCTAGGTGCATGTAACGTACAACAAGAATAAATCTGTGTAGATCGTTGCTTCTGAATTCTGAGCCGTACGGGTATAAGTATTCTAATGTAATATATGTGGATAGAGAAATCACAAAAACAAAATATGCGGATACAACAGCCAAATAATATTTCCGTAAGCGGTTCCATTTTAGCCGTACGTAAGTTTCCACCATTGGATGCCCGAGTATTGACCTGATCAGATCCTTGGGTACATCTTTCGCATTAATAATTGAATTCAAGACTGTAGTTTGTTTGTCGAAACCATCCGGAGCCATTATTCTGAAATCAAGGTAGAGCATGAAGCCCAATTCTTCTGGGGAAGCTGAGTTGCAATGTATCCTCGATTCAAGGATATCAAATAGGAAACGTTTTGGTCGTGGAACATGATGCAGCAGTGCTTCCATAGCTGTGACTCCTGCCTTATTACGAAGTCCTAGGTTGGCACCATTATCAAGGAGCAGTGAAATGCAGCAACGAGATCCTACGTTTGCTGCTCTGTGTAGTGGAGTACGGCCTATGCTATCCACTTGGTTGGTTAGCATTGTCCTCCTCTCAAGGTCCATCTCGGATTCCAAAATGAGGCGAACAATCGCTGCATTCCCATTGCCAGCAGCCTCATGGAGTGCTGTACTGTTTCCTCCAGCTGGGCTATTCCACCCAGGATCAGCTTTACTTGACAAGAGTAGTATCACTGAGGAAAGCGAGCCCAGAGTCACGGCATTGTGCAAGGCTGAAGTTCCTGTGCCAGGGTCACATGCTTTAGCATTGGCTCCATTTCCCAGAAGACATGACACTACTTCTTCATAGCTACTAATGGCATTCAAGTCAAGCTGGTTAACCCCTGAGCCTGCCAAGAGAAGAGGTTCAAGTCCTAAGCTATCAATGTAGCTTGGATCTCCACCTGCAGCCAATAAGAATGAAACACATTCTGGGTGATTGCCTTTTACTGCTTCATGAAGAGGAGTTCTGCACCCACAGTCTAGCGATGGCATCTGTGGGCAGAATAAAAACTTGTTATGATATTCTTGTATGCCAGTGGCGGATACAGATGGGGGCGCGCTCCCCTCCCTTGCGGGTCCGGCCGTATTGCCAAACATTGAAGTAACAGAATTGTGATTTTTTTATATCATAAGATTGCATTGTCTTATATATGTATATAATTACTTTAATTAAAATTTTATTTTACTCTGCCTGTGACTTGATTATTTTTTATCACGATGAAAGTAAAGGCAACTCAATATATCTTTTGCGCCCCCCCCTTGAGTGTTTTCTGTATCCGCCACTGTTGTATGCTTTTACTCAGAGAATATGTGCACAGCAAAGGTAATTGGCTTCTGCACATGCAACCAAGATTGAAATTCAAGATCATGTGATTTATTGATTGATGGGTCGTATCAGTTTTTTCCGAGGGTAGAATTTGCTTTTATATTGTTTATTTCATTTAATGGAACAGTCCCAAAGAAGTAGAAATATCAGGATTTCAATACGATCTTAAATGCTTACTTTGCTAACAGTTTTCATTCGCCCTCACTCAACCTGAAGGTCGATTTGGATATGTGACATCCCAGAATCAGCCACAGTCAGTGGCAGATGTAGGATAGGGACAAAGGGGGGGGTGGGAAAGTGTGGGTTCAAACAAAATTACCATTCTATCTAGCTAGAGAGTTTAGAGCTAATTTGTATTTCAATTTGTTGAAGTAGGAAAATATAACTAAATACTTTTGTACAATGTGGCAACGTCTAAAAATTTCAATTTCATCCTAATTTGTGTGTTGTAATGTGTTTTGACCTAATTCGGCAGCTATAACCCCCTTAGATTATACAAATCCCCTCCCCCATAGATCAGCCACTGACCACAGGAATGTGATAATCATACACTCAGGGTATGGGAACAGTTTCTTTGCTTGGGCCACCTTGCACTTCAAGGATTTTATTCTGTGGGTGTCTGAAGTGCTTTCCATTTCCCCTTATAATATACAAATCAGACATTTCTCTTAATAATACTGAAATTGGGGTTTAAATGTTGGGGACGGATTACTTTGCAGCCATTGTGTGAGCTCTCGTATATTTTGGCTTTGAGTTAATGTAAGGTTTTTAAATATGCAACAACTGTTCAAGGATGATTTTGGATTATCTATCCATGTTATTAATGCCTTAATTATGAGGTCATATTAAAATATTTTTTCTTGATAAAAATCATTTCCATAAATGTTTTATGAGTGTTTAAAAATGAAGTTGAGCTTACCTGAAAGCCATCAAGGAAAGGATCAAATTCATATTTTTTGCCCTTTGTCAAGGCGTGTGCGCTAGATATCACGGAACATGCTATTCCTCTGGGTAACAAATCATTTGTCTGGATTTCTTTAGTGAACACGTTTGGTTGTGCACCAGCCTCCAATAAGAAATAGACACACTCCTTGTGTCCCATTGCAGCAGCTAGATGGAGTGGGGTGCGACCATATATGTCCCTTATGTTAGGAAGTGATCCTGCTGCAATCAGGTACTCCAAAATGCTATGGTTTCCCAGCCAGGCAGCAAAGTGGAGAGGTGATATGAAAAAAGGTGGGGATTGTGCCATTACATAAGCTCCACACATCAGAGCTGTCTCGACGTCCTCTATGCTATTGATGCTGACGGCTTTCATTAAAGCTTTGTTCAGTCGTGGATCATTTTTAACCTTGGCTGCATGCACTTTGGGTTTTTCTTTTGTTGAATCCGGTGTCTGTGATCGCATTATCTGTTCTTGATCTTGTGGTTGATGTAAGTTGGTGTCTGGATGCACAACATTAGATTCCTCTGTTGATGTTTGCTCCAGGTCTTGCGAATTTATATGATTCGTTGACGCCTGTGTGTAAATTGCATTTTCCAATAAATCTATGGATGATCTGGGGCTAGCTGGATTTACAATTATTTGAGGCAACTCAATTTCATTTATATTTTCTTTCTCTTTTGAGGTAAAATTAAGCGTAGGCCCATCAAATGTGAGGTCGTCTGAGTCATCATCATCATCATATAGCATAAATGTGTTTTGAACTTCAGGTGTCTCTCTAAGTTTATGCTCTTCTGATTTATTTATTAGATTCTGCAAACTGGTGGATATAAAGGCAGCATCGTCAGTGATATCTCCCATCCTGGCCTGTAATGTGGCAAAGAGTTATATTAATGTAAAAGAAGATTAAAATATTCATACATTGAGAATATGTTTGATGATGAAGGTGAAATCAAAACTATACAAAGATGCTCAGTGACCTTTGAGGAGTTAAATGTGGAGGTTGGCGATAGAATTACATTTCCTAATTGATCCTACATTTTACTACCAAACTAATTTTGTAACACTTATTTTCTGTGTTATGCTTTCTTATATATTTCTCAACAGGCATTATCAATTTTTACAATTGTTTTGTAATCATAACTTAATTTTCAATTCGCTTGAGGCATGCGAAACAATCAGTCGGTCTCTTGAATCTCTTTGTTTTTTTAAGATTACTGCAGCTTTAAAATGAATGTTTTCTAAAATTCTATTGCAAATGGCCAATGTTAATTCATTCATGGCATCTCAATTCCATGAAAGTGTCAAATTTATTTAGACATTTTATTTGAGATACCACTCAACTTGAAAATAAATTCCCCCTGATGCCTGCCTCATTTATATTATAGAGAAAAAATTTTTTTGTTAAAAGTATGATGGTATATGTAACCGCAAAAGATGGAAAATATTATGTCCATATACCCCGTACGGGATCAGCTTATACCACACTCCTCAACATTGATATTTATGTATGTCCGTACGTGCGTAGATCAAAAACGCACGCATCCTGTGAGTTATGTTTTCCCGTTAGGCGTGTCAAGAGGTATGCCTGCCCGGCAGGATATCCAATCACACAAGTTGTTTGACGTGACGCAACAAACGGCTATAGGACGCGTCGGACACAATCAGAAGTAGTACTGCGAGATTTGGGAATATGAGATGAACCTACGCACTAACTTTGGTTGCAATCCGTCCGGCGACAAATATAGATTTAATTACTTACGTTTTGTTTGATATTTAACAGGAAAATGTAATTAATAATATAATTTTCATAAGTTGTACACATTTAGAATATATGCATATTTTTTTCAAACAAAGTCATGTTTTCGAAGTTGCTACTTTTACACAAAAATCATTTCCTACATCATATCTGAGTAAGTACAAAAAAATCCGTTAAAAATTAAAAAAAAAAAATAGGAAACAATGGCATACTGAAGATAAAAGTGCATATTAAAGCGTTCAGGTTTAAGAACCTGCCGGAATAGAGGGATGAGTGATAAATGATATTGGAGGAATGGAATTAGAAAGTAAATATTAGTGCAAGAGTTGAAAGTGCGGAAACAAAATTTTGACGTTTAACTGTGTTTTTATAGATGCATAATTTTATTATTAAATGATATTTTATATTTGTATTTTTTGGAAGAGATAGGGATAAGTTGAACGCTTTTGAGATGTGGGTGTGGAGGAAAAGTGGCGCCGACACCATGAGGCCCGAGCCCCCTCAAAAATTCGTTATGGGTGTGAGGAAAAAATGTGTCAGGCTTGTCGATTTTCCACGGAGTGTCCAGATATCGAGATTCGAGCTATCAATGGTCTAATTTTGATCATATGACTCTTCTAAAATGCTTAAAAAACTTAAAACTAACTACTGATAAAATTTCCCGGGGCAAGATCCCCGGTTTGGGCCCCCCCAATATTTTTTGTAAGTCGGCATCCCCGTGGAGGAGGCTAGATAGAGTGAAGTGGTTGGATACATTGAGGAATAGGGTGGTTTCCTATTATTTTTTTATTGCCTGAATCGAAAGATTATTACTCCAGGTGTACGCATTTCACGCTCTTAGATTTTTGAATGAAGATACCTATTTTTCGCGATTAAACGAAAAGTGAACATTTTCAAGCGCGCGAAAACGCGACGGGTAAGTAGGAATGCTGGGAAAAGTCCGTGTGACGTCATTCTGGTTCCAGCTGTCGCCGTGTGAGATGACCTTGAGGCGAGGCTTTGAGCGCTGATACGACGCAGGCTGCAAGCAGGTAGCAGAGTACCCTGCTAGCAGGTAGCGCTTGGCTTAAATAGGATTATTATTACCCTATCAAACGAATGAAACTTTCCGAACTTAGGTAATTTTAATGGGTGATTATTAAGAGATGTTTCACTGAGCTGTGTGCCTCATGCATGCATTTGTAATCTCAGACAATGTAAAACTCCTATCTACTCATATAGAAACTAGGTCCCTGTGACGTCACGTGGAGTGGAATCGCATGGGCGCCGAACTGGCCTTTTTCAAATGAGGTTAAAATTGACCATTGTCATTCGTCTAAACTGGGATTTCTAAAACCAAATAATTTGTATATTATGAATACACTAATGGTGGGTAAGGAATAGCAATCAATGCATTTCGTTTTTTTGATGGAGGAAACTACCCTAATAGGAAGTCCTGGGAAGAGTTGGGGGAGCAAAAACATTATTGAGAACTGTACTAAAGAGAAAAGGGAATTGGATAGGCCATGTTTAGAGAGGGAAGGGGTTTTTAAATACAGCAGTCGAGGGAACAGTGGAAGGAGAAAAGAGGAAGGAGATGGCTGAAGATGATAAACACATTGAGGTTAGGAAGTAGAAATAAGGAAACAAAAGAGGATGCCTTGGACATGAGGAGATGGAGACAACCAGGCAATGGCGGATCTAGGGGAGGGGGGGCATGAGGGCACGTATCCCCCCTCCAGTCACTTAAAAAATACAAAAATTTTAATACGGTCCCATTACCATTGCGTTCGTTTTGTATTACGAGGTATCCTTGTGCCCCCCCCCCCCCCCCCCCCCCAGAAAGAAATCTTGGATCCGCCCCTGCAACCAGTGGTGGTCTGGCCAGGACGGCTGGTCGGCGATCGCCGAGGGCCCCGGGCTTTGGAGGCCCCCACAACGCTCGCATCTATTGTGAAGCGTGCATGAAAGATGTAATAAAAAGACTCATGAACCAAATTGAAGAGTACATGAACCAAATTTTTTGCCTTTATGAAATTCTACGTTTTTATTGGTTGCTTCATTCACATCATACTCTGTGAAGTAAGATTGTATTTAAAAAAAATAAAATAAAGGTGTCAGAAGATAAAAGAGAAATTGATGCTTTTTTGAAAGGGTGTTTCGAAAAGGTTATTTTAGAGTTTTTTTAGAATTCAGCGTAGTTTTAAGAAAAAAGATATACTAAATAATAGATAATAGAACCATTATGCTTTATTAAATTTTATAAGCTGTGAAGTTCTCACTTTTAAATGTATTTTTATTAAGAAATTGCTATTTTTATTAACTATTATCTGGCTTTTAAGTGCCAGAATAGCGTCAAAGTTCATTTCCGGGTATGCAATTTCGTAGAAATTTTCTGGGGGAGGACTCCCGATTACTCCTAAGTAAGGGGGCCCCCGTTATTAACCCAAGTCGAGGACCCGCAATCGGCCCCGGACCGCCCCTAAAGATAACTATGGTTTTTGAGACCTGCCGGCAGGGATGGCAATGGAAACTGAAAGAAAGTCAAAACCAATAAAATTTCAATAGTTTCGTTCCCAAAAGGGAAATGTAGAAACGAAATGGATGAAAACCCGGGGAATTAAACTCCGGGTCGAAACGAAATCAGAGTCAAAACTACTTCGGGTCGAAACTAAACAAAAACTCTGGGACGAAACGAAACGTAAATAATGTTTCGCACCGGAGGGACCACGTGCGTCACCCTCGAACAGTTTAGTTTCGACCCGCACACCGAATACGAAGTATGGTTGAATGAAGTAGAGGTTCAACCTACCGCCATTAGACGCATGGGGCAATCATATTTTTATCACTAACTGGAGAACGGTGAACACAAACTGGCCATTCCATTTTTGAGCTAGATGTTTTAACTTCTCTGCGCCAGTGACGTCATGGCAAAATTAGCAGTGCCGGAACGCACTTTCCTTAAGTTTCTTTAGAAGTGAAATAATACTCTGCGTGTTTTTTATTACAAGTTATTATTTATATTTTCATACTATATATTTTTTTTGGTGCCGAATGTATAAATTAGAAATTTTGAGACGTGTTATTGACACGTTAAGTGTTATTAAATATTGATAAGTGTTATTAAAACTCTACAACTCTATTAAAATAACACTATATACTTAGTGTTATTAAAAATTGATAAGTGTTATTTGACTATTACGTCTTTTGTTAACCAGTGCTGGAACGGCGTTGCGGCACCATGACACCCCTGCTCTACACGTATGTCAAACGTAATGGGTCAAAACTATTCCCTCTTATACCCCTCCACTCAACTTCTGGGGTCGAAATTTAACTATGAGCAGCGGAGTTCCGATTAATTTAGTTTCGTTCCTAGGAGAATAGTTTCGTCCCGGGTCGAATCTAAACTACTTGGTGATTTTAATTTCGTGCGGGAACGAAACTAAATCTAGGCCTCGTATTTTTGTTTCCCTCCGGGTCGAAACGAAACATTTTCGTTTCGTTTCAATTGCCATCCCTGCCTGCGAACGGGCAGAAAACCAGTAGATGATGATAACTATGTTTTAACTAAAATGGGTCATCAAATCTGCCAACACCCTCAAATGAAGTTATCTGAGTTGATTTATTACACCTTTCATACATGCTTCACGATAGTCGGGAGCGTTGTGGGGCCCCCCTAAGCTCGGGACCCTCGGCCATTGCCGACCTGACCAGACCGCCCCTGATGAAATGTAACCAAATCGAGATAAGGATGGTCAGAGAAGGAACGGATTGCCCTCATCAGATACATCGCGGTTAGTCGCCGCAAGGGGCAATATTTTCGGGGAGACCTGAGCCCGCAAACCCCCCCCCCCCCCCAGCTGCGTGCCTGGTTGAAATCGCTTCGATGATCTTCGAGTGTGCTCGTATGCCACGTATTTTTTCCGGATTAAATTGCTGGGATGGTAAATTAATATAACCGTTTTAGGGATGACACAATGCAAGAAGCAAGGCAGATGCCCCCCCCCCCCCCCGTCCCTCGCTGGATACGCCCATCACACAATGAGTTCGGGTCGCTCCATGACCAAGCTCTTATTTGTGTACAAGGAAGCGGTGTGATGTCACGTCCGCCCTCAACCGCACTGTGCCTTATCTGAAGGTTGCTTATTCGCCTGATAGCCAACTCTGGCCGTTTTCCGCAATCCTATTGAATTAAATTGCTTAGGCGGTTAAATTTTGTAGTTGGAATCAGCGATAATATTGGTTTTATTTTACCAGAAAAGGCTTTATTCCTTGAAGGTCTTTGTGGTCCAGTGACTGGTGCCGCAAATAACATGGCTCTGAAGTTTGCGGAATAAATCACTAAACTGCTCGCTTATGCACTAGGATAAATTACCCCATTACAATTCAGGACTCCCTGTAAAAAAACAGCAAAACACGGAAAAATCCTTAAAACACTCGCTCAACATTTTGCGCTGTTCCTCTCCCTATATCTTATATAGGAGCTATATTTCTTAATGGTCATCTATGAAGTTTATAATTTTATCTTTTAACATAATTTCAATCTACTGAAATTAAGAGTTAGGGTTTTAAGATATCGTGTGATTCCTTGTGATAAAAATATGATCCGATGTTTCAGGGATCATGACAGGCGCATAGCCAGTGGCAAAGGGGACTTTTGGGGATTCAACCTTAACTCCCCACTTCCCCCACTCCCCCCCCCCCCCCCCCCCCCCGAATATTTTTCCCTTGTAACGACTGGAGACAACCAGACCAGGGACACTTATCCTTTGACTTTCTCTTTGCTATTTAAAGTTGTAGACCGACATCAGGGTCTCATTTTCAGATCCTACATTTTCTCAAAATTATACAATATTCACAGGTACTGCCAGTAGCCCCGGAGTTTAATTTTTTCTAAAACCAGGCATATTTTGGAAACAAACGCCTGCAGAGACCAAGCCATAATGACTGCGGCTGTTTTGGTAAATAAAACAACCATTACCGCAAATTTCGGCAATATGAAAACGAAATTTATATGTTATTGAATGAGCTTTTTGATTTTCCGATGCCTGAAAAAAAACTACTATTATAGGCAACCCGCACATCACCCAAACACGCCCCGAGGAAAATTTCTTGCTAAGTGCGATGACAATAATAATAATAATTGTTTATTACAATTATCGTTTTGAGTACGGATAACTTTCTCATTACCAATTACATTTTTTGGAACGGAAGGGGTACCGACACCCTGACGCGCCCTGCACCGCCATCCCACCCTCCTCGACCATGAAGCATATCCAGCCCGGCCCGGGCCTATTAATTATATCATCATCAACTTGTGGTGTTCTGCCCGTCGGTAGGTCCCCCGCGCCAATGCTGTCTCCATTCCCTCCTATCTTCATCCATCTCCTTGAAGTCTCCATATCTTCCAATTTTTACGTTGTCGATAAACTTCAGCCCTCTCCTTCCCCTTCTTCTGATCCCTTCCACTGTTCCCTCCAAAACTACTTTCAAAATTCCATCCCCTCTCATCAAATGTCCCAGCCAGCCAGTACTCTTTCTTTGATTTATTTTGTCCATCAACGTTCTTTTCTCATCCATCCTTTTAAACACTTGCTCATTCCTAACTCGATCCGTCCACCGTATTCCCTCCATCTTCCTAGAAACCCACATCTCAAACGCCCCAATCCTGTCCCCGTCTCTCTTCCCCATCGTCCAAGTCTCACATCCATTCATAAACACACTCCACTCATAGCATTTCACCAATCTCTTCCTCAATTTTATATCCAGTGCCTTGTTACACAAGGCACTGGAATTTCTTCAACTGGAACTTTTCTTCTTCTCGAAAACTTCTTTCGCCATTCCTATCTTTCTTTTTATTTCTCCTATACTTTTCCAGTGTTCAGTTATCAAAGTCCCCAAGTACCTGTAGGTTCTCACATTCTGTATTTCACCTAATTTTGTCTTCACCCTCATACCATCTACATTTCTCACTTTTATCACTTTAGTCTTCTTAACGTTTATTTTCATTCCATATGTCTCCATTACTTCCTCCAACCCTGTTGCCAATATCTGCAATGACTCTGTGTCCTCGGCTAAAACCACCATATCATCAGCAAATCTAATGCATCTTATTTTTACTCCACTATGCTCAGTACATTTTTTTGTTCCAGCCTTTTTTGGAATAGGTGTCATCACAATCTTTAAGAAGTCTTCCGGAAGCCATTTCCCAGTATTATATATTGTGTTGCACAAATCCACTATCGCATTCAATCCTTCTTCTGTTAAACATTGGAAAAATTCTATTGAAAGCTCATCCAATCCAATAGCCTTCCTATATTTCATTTCCTTCATTTCCTTCCGCACTTCACACTTCAGTATTGATAACCCTTTATACCCATCCTATGCCTCCCATTCGCTTTCTACATCCAATGCTTCACGTTTTTCATCTGTTGCACATATCTCCTCTACATATCCTTTCCATCTTTCTCTTACTTCCACTTGTTCGCATTTCATTTTACCTTCCTTATAAATTATTATATTACATATGAAGACCAAGAACTAGGGTGGGGCAGACGGGGCACATGCCCCGGGCGGCAGATTGCATGGGGCTGATAAATTTGAAATGTTTATTAATACAAGTTATTTAATTTGTTAATTCCTGGTTCAGAAAACGCACGACAAACCCAAATGCATGCCTGCTCCAGGTCCTTCAGCTCTAGGAGGGTGGTAGACGGGGAGGGAGGCCAATATTCCCACTTCATAACACTCGTCAAATAGAGCGTTGTCGGAGCAGGCATGTATGGCGAGAGGAAGATAGGCAGAAAGAGAGGAGACACCATTGCAGGAAGAGCGATGCCATTCATTCGGTTACACAGGGGGGTTGGTAGATAGGCCAATGTAAAATGCTGGGCATTTCTGGTACAGCAGAGTGTATAATAATGTTTTCCGTAGCACATGATAGGTCTGATATTGAAGGGAGTGGGAAAGCGAGGAATTTATCAGGAAGAGGTTTGGTTATTAAGATGCACATACCTAACTCTCCCTCCCATTCTCTCTATCCATCCGTGGTCACAGAATATGCTACAATCCGGTCACCCTAAATAGATTTCTCTTAGATCTACACCTTACCCTCGTGAGAAGGTAGTACCTGGAATCTCACCTTCGACAAAAAGAAACCATATGTCCCAAAACAATAAGGCGGGGAAAAATCCACTCACTCTTTTTCCCTCTGCACGACCTTTTTTCGGGGCGTGGATATTCTACGGAGGACACTAAAGGACCTTTTCCCCGTCCTTTCGGACAATAGGGTGGTTTCCTATTTTTTTTATTGCCTAAAATCTAGGTCCCTGTGACGTCACGTGGAATGGCATGCTCCTAGAGCTGAAGGACCTGGAGCAGGTATGCATTTGGGTTTTTCGTGCGTTTTCTGAACCAGGAATTAACAAATTAAATAACTTGTATTTATAAACATTTCAAATTTCGCCGTCCATCGCATGGGCGCCAATTTGGCCTTTTTCAAATGAGGATAAAATTGACCATTAACATTCGCCTACACTGGAATTTCTAAAACCAAATAATTTGTATATTACGAATACACTAACGGTGGATAACGAATCGCAATCAATGCCTTTCGTTTTCTTTGATGAAGGAAACTACCCTATTCAACTACTTCTAGATTTTGCCGCGATGCCCTTCGCTCGTCTTCAAAAGACCACCAAATCTGGCGAGCATTTTTTAAGTATCGAAAACATTGTCTAAACATAGTATAGCAATAAAACCACAGCCCTCACCTTACAACCGTGCAAGATTTAAAACATGTTGCATCCTAGTAACCAAACTCCCTACCGATAAATTCCTCACATTCCTTTTCCTTCCACGCTTAAAATGCAGATATCTCCCGCCTATCCCTTGCCCGTACACCCTCGTCTTTTGACCAGGCACATATCTGTGTGGAGTTTCAGCTCTCCTTAAAATTTTCCCTAAACAGTGACTCCGTTGATTCACTTACTTTCACCTTCGGATTGCCTTGGGTTTGGTTTTAGTGCTGAATGTATGGAAACCCGATCACAAGTGTATCTCATAAGGCGTGGTATTTTTGCTCTTTTCTATCTCATTTGCATGTATGCGCTGTTCGTCTGTTCGGGGACAAATATAAACAGTTTCAAAACAAAGTAATCAGGGAACTCAACCAGTCAACTCAATGTGAGAATGTTCATTGTGATATGAAATACCAAAAAAATGAAAATTTAATCGATAGATTTATAACATTTCGACGCAAATTAAAACCTCCCCGAAACTGGGGATTCCCACTTCCGCCAGACAATTTTTTATTCCTTCAACTCCTACGATAAAGGATTTCCGCCAAGCCACGTTCGCTACTATTACTTACTGATGTTTTTGTTGTCAATACCCATCATCATCATCAGTCAACAATCCTAAGATTGGTTTGACGCAGCTCTCCATTTCTCTCTCCTATCCGCTAATCTCTTCATAGCTACATATTTATTCTCTTTTACATCCTTTATAACCTGCCCTATATAACTCATTCGGGGCCGTCCCTTGCCCTTTTTCCCTTCCACTTGTCCTTCAACGATTGTCTTCATCAGACCATCGTGCCTCAAAATGTGGCCAACTAAGTTGTCCCTTCTTCTGCTTAATGTTTTTAGGAGGCTTCTCTTTTCTCCTACTCTCCTTAGCACTTCATGGTTACTCACACGGTCAATCCATTTTATCTTCATCATTCTTCGGTAGCACCACATTTCGAATGCTTCCACTCTTGACTTCTCTGCTGCTGTCAACGTCCAAGCCTCGCTTCCATAGATAAACATACTCCGTATGTAGCATCTGATGAATTGTTTCCTTACTTCTATGCTGGTATTTTCAGCTGTAAGAAGATTCTTCTTTTTGTAGAAAGCCCTCTTCGCCTGCGCTATTCTACTGTGTATTTCTTTCTTGCTCCGTCCATCGCTGGTAATTCGGCTTCCCAGGTAAGAGAACTCGTTCACCTCTTCAAGCTTATGCTTTCCTAGGTTGATGTTTGTTTTAGCCTCCTCTCTTTTACTGCAAACTAATATCTTAGTCTTCTTTTTGTTGATTTTCAGCTGATATCTGGCCATTGTCCTTTCCATGTTTGTCAACGTCTTCTTCAAATCCTTCTCTGTCTCGGCTATGACTGCTATGTCGTCAGCAAATCGCAGCATACTAATTTTTTCTCCGTGGATATTGACACCCGAAGCTTTCTGCTTGATTTCATTGATGGCTTTCTCTATGTAAACATTAAAAATTAAGGGGGAAAGCGCACAACCTTGTCTCACCCCTTTTCTTATTCTCGCTTCTGCACCGTTTGGTCCACATTTGATCACAGCTACTTGGTTTTTATACAAACTATGAATAATTCTACGATCATTGTAGAGTACGCCGATTTCTTTCAAAATTCTAAGCATTGAATTCCATTCCACGTTATCAAAGGCCTTCTCTAAATCGACAAATGCTATGAAGGTTGGTTTGTTTTTCTCCATTCTCTTCTCTATGATCATCCTAAGAGCCAAAATTGCTTCCCTTGTGCCCCTGCTTTTCCTAAATCCGAATTGGTCCTCATCCAGGAATTCTTCTGCTCTTCGTTCAATTCTCCTATAAATGATTCTTGTCAATACCCATGCATTAGAAAACCATTCATTTCGCGAGGTTAGCTGTATATATTTTGTTTGCATAGTGCTGAAAGTAAAATTCATCGTTAATTATCGGTATGCAGCATGAAATGTAATTCTAAATAGAAAAAAATGGAGTGTCAGGGGATAGTTGCCCCTGGTCTGGGGGTCTCTTCAGCAGATGTTTTGGAGTAGTCGGCACAAGTGAAAAAAATACAGGGGGATCCCCTAAAGACACCCCTACCCAGGCTACGTGTCTGGCGGAAGTGGAATCCCCAGTTTCGGGGAGGTTTTAATTTGCGTCGAAATATTATAAATCTATCAATTAAATTTTCATTTTTTGGTATTTCATATCACAACGAACATTCTCATATTGAGTTGACTGGTTGAGTTCCCTGAATACCTTGTTTTGAAACTGTTTATATTTGTCCCCGAACAGACTTACCGAAGGAGCAAAGTATAAATGTTAACCCCGACCCCTCTCTCCCTAATGCATCCCACGGTTGACTCAAAATTGAAGTAAGACGGTGATCGCAAGTATTAAACGGGAAATATAATGGAAAAAACGATATCCGTGTACCACGTACGGGATCAGATTTTACACCACTTCGATATGTGCTTCCGTACTTGCGTGGACTAAAAACGTCGCGTGAAAGCATGCCCCAGAAAAAAAATTTGCACCGAGAGGATTAACGCATAGTCGAGTTTACGTATGGGATCAGCTTTTACACTACTTCGATACATCCTTAGAGTTATGCTTTCCATTCGAACGTGTCCAGTTGTGTGCCTACCCGGCAGGATGTATAACCACAGAAATTTTATGACGTCACGTAACAAACGATAATGAAAAAAAGACGCAAAGTACCCGTCGGACGCAACCGAAAGTAGCAGTACAGGGTTTTGAGGCATAAAATGCACCTATGTGCTAACTTTGGTCGCGATCTGTGCAGCCGTATGGAAATGCATATCGGACAGATAAACAGACATCCTTTTTTATACATATAATATGTAGTGTCATTCGGACATTTGCTTCATAATGACTAACTTATGAGACTAAATTTACATTGGTGGCACCTATTAGAACTCTTTGACCCCACGCTAAACCAAATCGTCGCCTATGCATACCACCCTCCGAAATTAAATGAAAGGCTGCGTGCTTACTTTCAATGTATCAGTGGTTTGGATCAAATGCATTCACGCAATAATTTAGTATAGTTATATACGTGCAGCTTTAGCTTGTGTTAGACAAAACGCAATTGCGTAAGTGTCTATCAAAATACTCACGATTTATTTCGGCGCTAGCGGTCCGAAGTTATGGAGAGAAGAATGGATGTCATTTCGTCTCTGAGGCGTTATCAAAAGTGACTGTCAGGAAGTGACATTTTTTCGCTTTTGAAGCGGGAAGTTAGCGTACGGGAAACCACCGATTTGTGCCACGCTGGTGATTCATCCACATCTTCGGATAACCACGACATTGTGTCTTCAGTTGCTGTCTCGCCATGTAAAAAATTTGCCAGTTTTTTGGGTGAAAATATTTTTCGCTCGGTACTTATGATTATATACGCCCATTGTGTGAGGTTAAAGACGGCTTTTTTCGAGTCATAAGGTCGTGTAATGTGTCTTAGAGTTACTCGCTAGTCTAGGTAGATCGTATATTGACGCCAACAGGGTCGAGCGTAGAGATCCATCTACGGTATACATCGCAATAACTAGTTGACTTTCGAAATACTTTTCACTCTTGGGATTTTGGCCAGAAATTACGGAAAATTCGCATCTGTGCGCCGCGAGGGAGAAAAATGTTAATGTTTAAATATTTTGTAAAATTTCATTTATCAGACGACACTAAATTATATTTTTGAAATTTTAAGATAAATGTGTCTACATTACAAAATGAAAACCTGGGCCAATTCTGAGTTGGAGTATTTGAGAAATTTTTATTAAAATTTAAATATAAAAATAATAGGAAAGGGAATTTAGTAATTTTTGCATATTCAGTGTCTAATGCAAAGTCTTAGCTTGAAAATAAGCCATACATTATGGCTCTAGGACAATGTGTGTAAGAAATAGACGGAATCATATGATTAAAAAACACGTTTTTCTTTCCAAAAATGCGCATAAAATTCTCAAACAATATTATTTGGAAAACTGTATCGGGGTATTTATTTTGAGGAGGATAAAGACCCGCAAAGAAATTTTTATCGAAATCTGATATCCTAAGGGGCATTTTTTATTGATTTGTGGTGGAATGACCTCATACATTTGTTTCATGAATTTTTAAAGTCATTTTCTTATTTCTTGGTGTTCTTATTATTTTCAATTTGC
The DNA here is from genome assembly GCF_921293095.1 of Ischnura elegans. NCBI lineage: Eukaryota > Metazoa > Arthropoda > Insecta > Odonata > Coenagrionidae > Ischnura > Ischnura elegans. Next base: position 108,017,031 of record NC_060248.1, read on the forward strand.
CAAAGTATTACGCTTCTACGTAATTTATTTAACTTAAATAATCAAATTTAATATTTCGCATTAAGGGCTTCAAAAAAGAAAGCGTCCAATATTGATGGTTTGATTTTATTTCTTGACGTGACTTGATTATATTAATTGTATTTCTATGTTTAGAGCAAACAGATATATGATTTGATTTCCGTGAAATTTCCCGATTGTTTAAATAAAATACCTTTTCTAACATTATATAAAAATTCTTTCTATAGCAAGCATCGAGAGTAATACTTACTCGAGTGTTCACCACTCGAAACATATATGCTTAAACTTCAAGATAATAGATTGACTTATTCCATAATTTTAAGTTATCTTTCAGAGATACGTTTCAGAGGCAGAAAAATTAGCAATCATTGATAATCGGATCCGTTCACCGTCCTTTTGTAAAGTAAAAAACAGTCAAAAAGCTATAAAATTATGACGTAGTTTAAGGCAATTCAATGAGTTTTTAACCATTATCAACACGCTTAACAAACCATAAATAATGTCAACGTTACCGTCTTCTTTGGTGTCATACTTTCTCAAATTTCGTCATTCTCAAAGAAACTTTGGCAGCATTATTGAACTAAACGAGAAAAAAAGCTTCAAAGTGACCCGATAAACCTTTTGTTCTAAATTAGCATTTGCTAAAGTGGTCTAATATTAATCTATTCGACGCTATTCCGCATACAATTAATTAACAAAATAGTGTCTCTTGCTCAGTACTTTATCAACCACTGTTACCGAAAACACGTTCAGCGACGAATTATAATATAATTATTATTCTTCCCAGCGCTACAGTGCGCAATGGCTGAAAAAAACGCTACAAAATACATATCGTCTTCCATCACCTTCGAGTTTCAACTTTAGGAATTTTCAACTTTCATCCCTGCTGTGTGCCGTACCCGGACTAACCCCTCAATTTCACTGACCCATTCGGATAATAGTTCTCGGCGGATGATCAGGAAATCCCGATGCTGCTCCGGCACCAAGTGTCGGGTGATCGGCTTATGTTGCGGCCTGCAATATTCGCGAATTGCATGATATGCTATGAAGACATTTTCCTACTAATTAGAATTTTAATTTTACCTAATGTTACCGATTTCCTTATAGCAAAATTGATTTCTCCCGTGATCAATCTCGTATTTAACTTGGTAGAGGGAAAATTTTTGCAATTACTCGTAATAAATTCGAAAACACGCAAAATTAGATGGCTCCGGGGATTCTGCGTGAGCGCGCGCCATTCCATTGCTTATGAACGTTTGGATTTTGAATTGCTAGGTTTTCAAATATGATCCCTTCTATTTTGTATTTAATATTTCGATTTTCTATTTAATATGAACTAACCAGGGGGAAAATAAAAAATAGGGTACTAAGTAGATGGTTTTAAACTAATTTTAACAATTTTCATGATCGAAAATAACTTCAGTTGTCAAAGAAATCTTTTGTAAATCCATGATTTATCAATATTTTGTTTTCTTTAATGAAGGAAAGTAATTGTGTTTTAATATTTCGGGGGAGGGGGAGTTCGGATCCCACAGACCTCCCTCCCTCCCAGATCCTCCTCTTGCTCCGCCACTGCCCCCATATCTTCTCCAGTACACTGCAAGCTGTGTGCCCCATATGCGGACACCCCTGATAATTCGGGGAAGGTTGATTGAATAGAGGGGAATTGGGTAGAGAAGCATGGGTTCATCGCAAGTGGGAAGTGGTATGTGATCTCCTAACTAAAGAAAGAAACGTTGCGTAATGTGAGCTGTGGTTTGGATGACAGTGAAATTAATATCATAATCAAAGCAAATCTGCTGCAACTGGCAGAAAACATAAGATAATTACAAAATTTTCAATTAATTATTTTCTTTTTTTCATTTCTCTGTCCCAAATTGTGTTCTGATGATGAAATTAACTTAATACATTTTAAGCTCATGGTATGTTCTCTCTTAAATTTTGACCTGGAATTGAAAATACTCTTTGCAACTGTTTCAGGGAATTCTATCTTATAAAAGTTTTATGTAATGAAATTATTTATACAATCATTTTTCTGTCTTATCTAGCTTATATTTTCCTGATATTCCCAAAATAATTATGATTGTTAGTTTAACACTCCTTTACAGCCATTTTAATCATAGCTCATGGTGTTTAAAACTCAATAAGTTCTATCATTTTGCATAACTTTCCTTGTATTTTCTTAAGATGTTTTTTCCTTTAATGTCTGAAACAACTTAAATGAAGTAAACTAATTTTATGTTTCTTTCTATTCTTTTTTATGCTGGAGTTCATGAAGAACTTCATTCAACAAACATTTTATACTTCAGTGACTTATTTGTTAATTTATGTTTTTCTAACAAAAGACTGTGCTAATTCCCAATAAATATTATTGTTGCCTTTTTACATTTGCTTTAATTTATATGCATATTCCTAAGGTAACCCTAATGTCTGCTGTCCTAATGCCTTGGTGGGTCTTCCCTGCAAATATCAAACCAATGAAACTACCTTAATAAGGGAAGGTCGGGCGGAAGAGGGTACTTCTTTACAGCCTCCACCTCGCACGAATAAATTTATTCTGTTATTATTATTAATTTATTCTGAGGATTAACAAATGCCTTAAGGCATTTGTTAATCCTCAGAACCAGTTATTAGGTGCATACCAGTTCCCAAAAAGGAGTTGAGGCCAGTTTACAACGTACTATTACTGTGAAAAGGCCGAAAATAATAGACTTTATAAAAATGGAATCGAAAGAGAGCGAGTTTCAGTGATTTGAATTTGGCGGCAATAGCTGACCAATTGGAAAAAGCTGTGCAAAAATGATTTTTTTTCACTTAAAATCTTGGGAAAAAGATTATATTTTCTAGTTATAGAATAATCAGTGGACAAATTACTGAAATAATTTTATTTCTTAGTCATTTTTTGGAGAAGGAGACGTCGGTAAAGTTAATATAATCTCAGAATTTGTTCCTACCTATTGACTGAAGTATTTTGCTGCAGTTGCGTTTCGCTTTCAATGCCTAAATTACAATCATACCATAATAAAAATGAAAATTTTTAGAATCCGTTGTTGTGACAATTTTTATTCTATTCATAGTTTTAATTGCTTTTTGTTAAACAACTAAAATACCTACCCTATTTTCACGTATTTTAAACATAGTGTGGAGGAAAACTTTATGTTTTTCACTTTTCTACGCAAAATGTTTTACACCTCATTATAAAACAAAATGTCTACTTTAATTTTCAAGAGAAAAATCCTGCCCCAACCTGCCACCCCACCTCTCCTATCAAGTTATGCGCGCGAGTATCCAACCGCCTGACGCGAAATATTTCAATGTTTGTTCCCCATGCAATGGAGTAAGCCCCAAGCAATAATTCAGAATCTGTACCGATATCTATCGATATCAATATTTTTTAGTTAATTACTAGCTGACCCGGCGAACTTCGTACCGCCTAACAATCAATGAACTTACAGTTCAGTTACACCATTTATAAATAAAGAGCGGCTGTATCGTTTTTAATCATGTTTAAGTTATTATAATAAAATAGGGATACTAATTCAATAAAACTACGTACATAAGTATCAAAATTGCTTGTCAGAAAGACATTTTCTTTTTTGAATCTGCATAGGGTGGATCGGAGCACGTTTACGCGGAATTTTTTCAGTGAATTTTCTTACATTTTGACTTAAGAAATTTTGGGCATTGTGGTTCTATGAATCAGTTAATGAAATAAAAATTATACGGATTCGGTTGTTGGCTATATGTGCTATTAACCGTAAAAAAATGCCTTTAGGTTCAAGTCTGTTGCGGAAACTTGGCCCGTTAACGGGGCAGGTTAACACAACGCCAGACCGACTGGTCCTCAGAATCGTGTAAGAAAAGCCCCTATGAAGCAGCATTCGTATCTAATACTGTAAGCGCGCCAGTTATAGTATCTCTGTTTGGAAAAAATGCACTGCGTAAACGTGCTGCATGCGTAAACGCACCACGGTGTGTCCTACACATTCGGGTTTAATGTCTTGCGTCAAGCACCTTCTGATATACAACAGTTTTTGTTTTGTTATCAGGCGCAAGATAAAGCGGATGAAGCTAAATAAATATATCGAAGCGAAGCAGTGACGCAGCGAGGGGGGTTTTTGGGGGTTAAAACCCCCCAAGAGCTCAGAGAACTTTTTTATAAAAACTTTTGTTACTAGTATTAGGGGGACGGTTGAGTCACAAAATATTTAACTGTTCACACAGCCGCAAAACCTACCATTTTGAACCTTTTATCCTAAAAAATATCTGGGGAGGGCCCCCACACCTCTCGCTTATCTTGGCGAGTTTTCTATACCCCACAGACCCGCCAGTATTTGCGCCTATCCTTAATTCCTAGCTGCGCCCTTGAAGTGAAGGAAGAAATACAGCGGATGGTTTACCGACTCGTAAACATACCACATATTGTTTACCATGAGAAAATCATGGGTTTTCACTGACACATGAGAACAAACATCACAAAAACTGAAAGACTGACCATGCGATTTGTTAATCGTTATCACGAATGCAACACGAATTGGAAATTGAATTCGTTCAAGCTCAAAAGGGCATATAAGTTGGGATCATGGAATCTTCGGATTGAGAACTTCCTCATCTTTGAATTTTCCTTTGAGTATAGTGGCGTGAATTACTTTCATTATCAGTTTTTTAATAACCAAACACGCTCCTTTGGATAGTTTTGGTTGGTTTAGGTTTCGAAAGATCATGAACACAGAGCCTACCTTTAGCTGTAAATCGTGCCGTGGTAAGCCAGGTGCGTCCAATCAATATTTTTTAGTTAATTATGAGCGAAAATTTGTAATAGTTGATTATTTTTATTAACTTTATGATATTTTTAATATCACAGTTTTTCGCTAAATATTTTACGTAATTCTAGGATGAAAGTAGCCACCGACGCTCGCCGCTCCTGAGATATTTACACCAGGAATTAAACTTAAGTCATATCATTAGACGGAAAAGAAAAATCTTGCTCCAACTTGCGCCCCTCCGATTTTTTCGTGGTAAATCAAAATGATGTCGGGCTTTTCTCGTGCCTCGTGACCCGCAATACACGGGGTAGGCACTCGGGAACTCTGCGTGACCTGCGTAGCAATCCGTTTGAGAGACTGGATTTTCCCCAAGCGTTTTTCCTCGCTTTCTGCACCTTTCTTGATTGTTGACTGTTCATCGAACGGCTGGCTCATCGTCCTTCCCCTCAACGGCTGGCTAGTCGTAATGCACACCCTCCGCTTATCCTCTCTTCGCTGAGCTCCACGCCAGACAATGGCAAACAGCATGAGGAAGTAGTCGTACGCCAACAGCCGCCACTCAAGTCAAGTTGGTCAACTTACAGCAATACCTCCTAACATGTTATTCTCACCGTGGACATACAAGCCTCAAATCGAGCAGATTTTTGCCTCTGGGACGTCAGATTTTCTCTAAAATGGGCATTTTCGGAGCCGGTTATTAGTGTCGTATGTTATGCCAGGAGGTATTCTCGTAACGTTTTTGCGTCGTCTCTGTCTATGGCTTCTCGTCCCTCCCCTGAACGGCTGGCTAGTCGTAATCATAGAGGTATCCTAAACATAGAGGTAACCTCTATGGTCGTAATGCACCCCCTCCGCTTATCCTCTCTTCGCTGAGCTCCACCCCAGACAATGGCAAACGGCATGAGGAAGTAGTCGTACGCCAACAGCCGCAACTCAAGTCAAGTTGGTCAACTTACAGCAATACCTCCTAACATGTTATTCTCGCCGTGGAGATACAAGCCTCAAATCTAGCAGATTTTTGCCTCTGGGACGTCATCAGATTTTCTCTGAAATGGGTATTTTCGGAGCCGGTTATTAGTGTCGTATGTTATGCCAGGAGGTATGCTCGTAAATGGCGCCATTAGAATTTGTTTACGTTTTGGCGTCGCCTTCTGCAGCTTTCGTGGTTGTTGACTGCCCATCGAACGGCTGGCTTATCGTCCCTCCCCTTAACGGCTGGCTAATCGACGTGATGCACCCCTCCGCTTATCCTCTTTTCACTGAGAAGCACGCCAACCAATGTCAAACAGAGAGAGCATTGTAAAGAAGCGAGAGTAGTCGTCCGCCAACCGAAACAGCCCAAGTCAAGTTGGGCTTCTTACAGGGATACCTCCTAATATATTATTCTAGCCGTGGTGATGCAAGCCTCAAATCTCGCAGATTTTTGCCTCTTGGACGTCAGAATGGACATTTTCGAAGACGGCTATTGGTGTCGATGTCAGGAGGTATATTACATGCTTTTCTAGCATAGGAGATACAAAATGCCTCAAATCTCACTGTCTTTAGTCTCTAGGAGGCCAAATACGCTGTAAAGACAGCATCTTCGAGAGTGGTATAATTTATCAGGAGGTATTCTCGTAAATGGTAATATTGCCACTGCTGCATGGATTTATTACAGCAGTCTTTGATCCTCTCATTTCAAAATTGAGTATATTGGTGTTAATTTCGGCAAAAAAATTATGTTGTCGCTTATTTGGTTGCATTTAATATAAAACTTAAGGTTAAATTTGAAGCTATCTTCACAACTGTTAATTAATAAAGTAAATACTTTCTTAAGTGTTCATGAAGGGCGAAATATGCTTGCATTGCTGCCATTTCAACGCAATTCACTTACTAAATAGCTGATTTTAAGTTGCTTGAATGCCCATTATCTGCTCTCCTCTGCTTTCTGCATTGATATTTACTTACATTGCCAGTTTCCTTATGACCTAATTTCTTGGGGAGATGAGCACTGTGTTTCAAGCCTTTAATTAAAGCTACTCGGCTCAATTCGATGATGCACTTTTGAGCCTTAGGGAGCTAGTGAGCTGGCAGCAACTGGACTCCCAAATGGCGCATGTTAAAATGCCCATCTTTCGCAGATATTCAATGACGATGAATAGCAGACGATGAGACCTCTGAATTTTCTCTCTATTTTTCCTTTATAGCGGCATCTAAAATTGGGAATGTGTCAAACACAAGGATGCCGGGATCACCTGTATATTTTGGTGCATTGTTAGTGGAATGTATTGAATGGACACAATGCCAATGTAATCAACTTGTACTGTCCGAGAAATTACTTTCTTTACCCTTTCTCTACCCATTGCAGTGCACAGAGATGGGGCCCAACCATAGGTGGATCTAGGGGGGGGGGGGCACGGGCCCCCCCCAGACTCTTAAAAAATATGCAAGATTTTTAATAAGGTCCCATTATCATTGCGTTCATTTTGTATAACGAGATATCCTTGTGACCCCCCCAGAACAAAATCCTGGATACGGCCTTGTTTGTGCCCCCCAGAAAGAAATCCTGGATCCGCCCCTGGGCCCAACAGTCACAGTTGCCATATTTGCCATTTAATGTCTTTCACATGGTTTTCAAGCAAGTTCCTGAGGTTGGTGGCCACCAACTGTAGTTGCATGCTTGTTTTTTCTTGGGATGCCATAGAATACTATTACACTATGATAAAGTAAATTCCTTCATTTTTCCATTTAATAATGCATACATGTTATTTTTAGCTGGTTTTCCAAAATTATCATTTTCCTAAATTCATTCCCAAAAAATGAGGTGCTCTTCTTACGCAAGGGTGCATGATATATGAGAAAATGTGGTACATTGACGGGCAACTGAGGAAAATCTTAAGTTATGACGAGGTCTCTGTCAGAAGGAGAAGAAACATTGGCCATTTCAAACCAACACACAGGGTACTTCAAAAAGAAGTTTTACATGCCAGGAATATACGTGCCAACTGTGAGAAGTTAAAAATGATTGTTAGTGAATTTGTGAACACAAAACCACAATCATTCATAGGCCACTGTATCCACAAACACTTCTTATCATTGAAATCTCTACCCTCCTCATGATGAAGTCAACCGTAAAGTAGCATTTCATCAATACTGGCATAGACACTAAAACCAAAATGTTGAAATACCTGAATGATATTTTTCACAATGAGTTCCATAAGCACTTTTAAGATTGAAGTAACCAAATATAGGTATCCTGAAGAATATAGGAGGACAAAATTAATATTCATGAGTGAATTAATTTTACCAAAAGCTACAAACAAACAGTTACAACTACCTACAAGCTAAGATACAGAAAATGAGCACAAAAATTGGAGATAATGTTTCTTCCTAGACTGGTTTTAACATGATTATGCTATTTAGTATTGAAAAGCAAAATCTCTAGTTTTAGAAAAATAAGCATGTGAACACCTCGTTCATTTTCAATTCCATGATATTTAGAACCCTACACAATGTGTTCTGAGAAAAGATAAAGGCTATTTTTTTTCTTGATAATATGAAATGTGGTAATGCTTGGTCGTAGACCTTGAGGGTAAAAGATATTTCTTTTCATAGTAAAATAAAATAAATTTGTGTTTATTTTATTCTAATATGTCCAACTTCCACTATACCTTGCCTGTAGTTGTTACACTTCTTTTTCTAATTCCCATAACTCAATGACTGAGAAATTGGCATAACAGCAAAGACATTACAATAGCTATGAAAACTTTTCCTGAAAAGACCTGAAAAAGTTTCTCAGAAAGAATTTCATCCAGCAATTTTATTAAAAAACCAATTTATATTTATTCTTTGTTCTTCAAAAAAACATGTCCATCAACTCACTTTACAATCACTCCCAAATAATATCATCTTCACAAGCTAAGTGGGTGATGATGGATGCTCCATTGAAATATGAATAGAATAATTTGGTTAAATGTCTGTTTTAATTTATCTACACGCTTTGATGATTACAGTTGTATCACTCAACTGCACACAATTCCACATTATTTTATCACACCACTTTATAACGAGCTTTATTCGATAAGTGATGGGCAGATGTTTGTAGTTTAAGCAACTCCTCCTTGATAAGTCGAGTTATTTCAGCTTTAGCTTTGGACACAGCAAGTTCATTTGTACTTTCAATAGCAAGGTACAACTTCCTTTCTCCATCAGGAACATTTTTGCCTTGTGGGAAAAACGTTCCTCTAACAGTGATTCCAGCCTCGGAATATTCACTGATTTGAGCCAAAGCTTCCTGTAATAAGAAAAACAATTTTGATTAGACACCGCAGGAGTCATCTTTCTTCTGAACAGGAGTGAATTTTTTTTGTGCCAATTTTTTCAGTAACTGGCTTTTGATTCTGAAATTTCATTTGCATTACAAAATAGGACAATGTATGTTTTGCTAGCATTTCAAAATTACAAAGGAATTCTGATGGTGCAGATAATTTATTATTATGATAACTAATGTATTATAAAATATGTATTCCACCAAATATTAAGGTACCTTAATAACGAGTTACTTAATAACGAACTTATGACAAGTTGTGTCTATAAGTCCACTGCAAAAGCACTTACTTACAAATACTATCCAAGATAGCATCCAATACATTTAAAATGATTCCATAGAAACAAATCAAGATGAAATTGATAAAACAAAACCCCCTAACATGGATACCTATATGTATATATGAATATAAAGTCCTGCTTCATCAAATTCCCTTGAAAAAGCTACCAGCATCGGTTGGGAAACGCTGAGGCCACCAGAAAATTGATGCGGTAACATAGCCCAAAACTTTTTTAACTAACAGTACTAAAGGTTATTAATATTGCCATTCAATATTATGAAGTGCTATTTTTTGGATACCAATGAATTCATATTATTAACACATTCAGTGCAGAGCACGTCAATTGACATGGTCCCGTATAAGCTGAGATACGGAGTACAGTGTGTCCTCTTTTAACGTCACTTACCATTCCTGAAAAATGTGACGATAAACGAAATGACGTTTATAGAAACATACCTAATATCCCATAAGAAACAAGGTAAAAAGTGAATATCGGCTCCCAGACCTCACAATTCCTACGCGAAAAAATTTTAGCGTATCATATCTGGGGCATTTTTTACGATGGGAATGGCATAAATACAAGTTCCTGTCTTCATCGACGACAATAGAACCAGTGACGTAAATCCTTCTCCAATTTTGTATCTTCCCACATTTGCTTTTCGGTTTCGCTATGGTAGTCGCCCGGGCGAGCGTCGCTCGGGTATCCATCATCGCTGAAACATTGTCGCAGTTACAGGAACCAAAATTATTGTGAACACAGAGAAAAAAAGTGACGACAAAAACTCCGAGTTCTACACGGAAAAATGCCTTGATATCACTTTTTAGGTTCTTGAAAACCACTATGTCAAGTAAAACCTTGCGCACCTACCTAAGAATTCACTTTGCAGAAAATTTGCTAAAACCGTAATCGCAATTAACAATAAACACACCGTTTGACACTTTGTTTAGACTGACTGTATTACCGCCCACAAAACGAACAACCAACGCAAGGCCCTCCGCTTCGCCTTTTTTCTCGCATGAAATTTAAAAGACTTGACGTTATCGCGAAGCGAAGGTGCGATAAATGAATGACGATCTCAAAATTTTCGTGACGTTATCACAAAATGACGTTAAATGGGGTGACGTAGAACGAGGATTCACTGTATGTCAATTGAGGTGCTCTGCCGGTCGGGCCAGAAGCCCTTTCTCCACCTCCATACGTGACTAATATCCTCTACTGAGTCTTCCGATCGTGTGCATGGCCTTCAGCAAGCTTCCCGCTTTCGAACCGTGTGCGCCGTTTGTAAAAAGCAGTATTCGAACAGAAGTTATGGTGCAGAAACCTCCCTCTATTTTTTTCTTTCTTATTTTTACGGCCGATTTTGATGACCTTATGAAAATAGGGCCTGCATTGAATGTGTTAAGAGTTTACTGTAAGATATTAATTGAGTCCCTGCAATACATATCATTTTTAAATGAATGCAAACACTGTACAATCAAACAAATTTATGAATTGGTCATTTTCAATGGTGTTACAAAAGTATGATCGTGATGCAAGCAAAATGTTATCATCATTAAAGCAAATAGCTATGAGTGTGTTTATTAAATTTTAAGTTCCATTCTAATATGATTGGTTTCTTATAATTGTTTAAATATATTGATTGGAGTCCACAATTCTATTCAGGGAGAGTTGAAATTTTTATACATGTGTACCTTCCTCTTAGCACAATATGTAAAAAAAAATGACAACAGCAATTTTTTATACAACAGATATTAACTGAAAATTTAATATGATGGCCAATGAAGCAATGCAAACATGCTCTCGGAGAGTAAAAATATTGAGCAGTAATTCAGGAGTTTTCATAGCTTGTACAACATATAATGGTATTTCATTGGATTCTCAGCTAAAGAAACCCTGATCAGAGGTCAAAATTAACAGAAGCAGTATAGTTATGGATATTACGGAGAAATATGAAAGGGAGAGTACCATTTGGAGTATGAAGACAGGTTGAGAGACTGATAGATGGATTATGTATCTGATTTTCGGTAGATTTAAAACACATATAGGGTGATCTACTTCATTTTTTCAAACGTATCACTAAGCCATGTGCCATCAGTTTCAATCATGTTTTCAGGATTTCCTGCATGTAATAGATGACTGATTTTTAAAAATGAAAATTTAATTGAGGTTTTGATATTAATAGCCATTTAAAATACCTTTGAAGTAACTCTCCAGCGAGCTTGCTGAGGGAAATCATTGATCTCCAATTCTTCTTCGTATTTTCGGAATGTCTCCACAACTTCTTCCTCTGGTTTCTCGTCTTCCTCCTTGGGCTGGTAGTTCAACTTAGTATTGAGTTTGGCGGCCAGCTGCTCAGCCACTGTTTTTGCCTATCAATTGAAAAGGAATAACCATTAATAAATATTGGACATCCTTAATAATTAAGAATGGGAGATTATCAAGCACAAGGGTGCACATTACATAGTTGATTGTACATCCGTCCTTGACTAGACATTGTAGGAAATATTAACATAGGCCATTTCTTTTCACCCTTTTAAAGACTGTATGTCCAGCATATATTTTACCCATGTTTAAAACAAAATCAGCCTCTCATTCCAGAACCACTACAATTGACCCTTCCCACCTCCTTTGTCCTTCACCTTGGACAAACACTTATCTCAATTCTTTTCTCATACTTAGCTGTAATATCTGGAATTCCTTGCCATCATTTATAAAAAAAATATCCTCTCCTCTATCCATTCTCAAGGAAAAGCTTTTTAATTATTACCTCAGAGAGAACTTATGTCAATAAATTATATTAATTTTTATTTTATATGTATTATCACAAGTTATCTTAAGTTTTTTTTCAGATTTTTCTCTCCCTCTAGTTCCACACTGTTTGCTCCCCTAGATTACTTGAGGTAATTTTGCTTTTGGTACATTGTTTTTTCCATTTGTTGCAAATGTAATGGTGCTAGGCGTATTTTTTAATAAAAATGCCAAGGATAGGACGCCACTTCAAATTGAAGGAGTATACGAAATCTCCTGCCGATCGTGTGAGAAGAAATACATCGGGGAAACCGGACGAACAGTCAAAACTCGGATAGAAGAACACAAGCGGGCCATTCGACTGAGTTACCCTTCAAAGTCAGCCGTAGCGGAGCACGAAGCCACCGGACATGCGATCGACTTTGAAAAATCAAGAGTCATCACAAGGATAAAACATTTTAAAACCAGACTCATCCGCGAGGCCATAGAAATAAAGAAAAACAAGAAGAACTACAATAGAGATACCGGATTAAGAATCAGCAATACTTGGAACCCAGTCATCAGCAACATTTCGTTATCTTCCCCCTCCAGTCCTAACTCCCCACACCCTCCGCCCACCCCTCCCACCTGAAATATAAAAAGGCAGCAAAAACCCAATCCTAACATTATTCCCTTGAAAAAGTGACCAGCAGTCGGTCGCGAAACGTCAGGGCTATCTCCATCACGACACGCAGCATACACCCGTATGTGACTTATTTTTAATTTTTAATCATCATGAGCCGCGAAAGCTTCAATCAAGAAATAACATCAGAATTCAGATCCTGAGCATCGCTCTCGCAACGTCTCCTTGTAAGAACTAATTTAAATGCATAGCTAATTTTGCCATGAACAAGCCTCCACAGCCGATTTATGCAGCAACCCGACTTAGTATGCACACCTAATTGTAATGTATTACGTCTGGGAGATGAGTGTTGTGCGGGGGTTTAGGGGGTGGCAGCTGCCTATCCTCACTGTTTTTTTGGTGCCCCAACTGTGTGACACTTAAAAGGGTGAAAATAGTCCTGTAGCAGGTGACAGGAAGGACTTTAATTCATAAACTTTCCTCAGCACTCGAGACTGCATCATAGGAGAGGATGTGTGTAACCTTAATGATTATTACTCCCAAAAATAGTCCGTTTTGGGAGAAGTCCCCTCTCTCTTACCCCTCCCTCAGAGACAGATCCTGGTTCCCCTCCCCCTCCTTTGAGGAATCAGAATATATAAACCCGTGAATCCATGGACTTTGCAGGAAGAGACCTAGCTTGCAGCCAGAAGCTACGCCTCTTTGGGATACTGTAAACTGTACGATTTTGTCAAATAATACAGAGTCTCTTTCCTACTAGCATTACTTGGATTTCTCTCCTTAAGTACCTAAGATCCCTTATCAGAGAGTCGACTTAGCCACTTGGGTCGATTTCTCCGTTTCTGTTGAGGGCACTGTGAAATCGGGACAAGATATAATGATAAGTGAAAACGGTAGGAGACTTACAGTGATAAAAGGCTGGCCTCCTGGTGTTCCCTTCAAGATCAACTCGGCCGCATGCTGGGAAGCTCCCTTGGCCTCTGAGCCCAGGTTCTTGGCCATGTTGATGCGTGTCGCCAGTCTGCGAGCCAGCTCCAGCTTGTCTGCTGTCACGGGATTTGAAGGAACAGGGAAGCCCACTGAAGGCAGAACTGCATCAGTCAGGGGCACAGGCAAACACACAAATAAATCCAACTTTCGAAAATGGGTGCCCAACCATTTCCGCAAAATAAAAAAAAATAAAAAACTTAAAAACCAGCCCAGCATTCTTAAAAGAACTTAGGACCATGAAAAAAAAAATACAGTCACTGCCACCACTGAATCATTGAAGGAAAGGAGCTATGTAACATGCAAAACAAATGCCAGATAGACATAGATTACCATACATATCCACTACAGAGATCCCTGACATTAAGGTACAGCAATTTAACCCCTGAATACCTAAAATAACATTAACAATTCGTTAGTTCAAAATGTTTTTATTGACTAATGAATTTTGTCATACCTCAGTACATAGAAAATATTCATACATAAAAAGAAAAGCTTTTAGTAGCCACCAACCCCATTTCTGCAATACTCAACTACGGTTACTCTTCTCAAAAGACTACTTGCTTATCATACAAATAAACATGCATTTATGACTGATTAATTTACCATCATAAGAAATTTAAGAAAATAATTCATTTACACACAATTAATAAATTAAGTTTTTATTTCATATATGTCACTCTATTTAAGTAAATATCTAAATTAACCCCCATTAGAGGGATTAGATATTAACCATGATTTAAAAAAGTTTGATGATTTTAAAACACTGATTAGCACACTAAGAAAAATATAAATATACTTATAAAACAAAAGGCTACACATAACTATATTTAATGAAATTAAAAATGAAAGCAATGTATTTTTCAAAGAGGAAATACTTAAAACAAAAAATGTAAGTGAATGGTACCTAATTCATTACACTTAATTGCCAGTCCCTTAAAATTCTATGCATGGATATCTATGGTAATCAAATAAAGATAAATGAAACACTTCTGACAAATGCATGACGAAAGATTATTCTAATAGTAGCTACACTATTTTGACAAACTTTCAATTTACCTCCAGCAAGACTTTGAATATTGGAAAGATTTGCAACACCTTGAAGTCCAGCCAAGCCACTCATACCAGCTAGACCAGCCATCGGAGCGAGACCAGCGATGTTCAATAGTCCCACCATGCTAGCTACACTAGCTGGCGTTGGATTTTGCCCAGGTGTAGCACCATTGCCAGCAGTTGGGGCCTTTATTTCCTTGACTATTCTCTTGGGTGCAAGCATAGATTCAATTTGCTGGTCAATATCGTGCTCCAGATCTTCATCATCAGAGTCCTGCAAACCTATATTTATAAGTAAGGAGAATAATCCATTATTCATCAAGGAAAGAGTTAGTAAATTGCCATGAAAAGAACACACATTAAAATGTGCATTAAGAATGATAATTCAAAACCTAAGGTACTCATACCCTATAGTGCCTCGCCTTAAAAAAATAATTCTAGAAGTGATTCGTTACTTTTATATTTGTTTCTCGTAAAATTCAAATCATAATTAACTAGAGATTTCAAATGAAACTTAGTCAGAATATTTTAGGAAAAAAAATTATCTTGCATTAATAGAGGCGGATAAAAGTGTTTCCTAAACAAACATTGTCACAAAATAACAACCCAAAGTTTTCAAAATCATTGGTAGCATGAAAAACTTTAATTTAGGTCTCACTTAGTACATTTTAACCTTTTCGAGACGGCGGAGTTTTCGTCTTAGCATGACTGCTGTACTGAGCCCCAAGAGACTCTTCTTTCTCGTAGTACGGCGCATTTTTGGAGGGCATTTGCTAAGAAGGGTCTCGCTGAACCTTTTTTGACCCCTCCACGCAGGGACTTCGCATTATCTCAGACCCCGAGAGTAGTTGTGCTCCCTCCTTTCCAGGTTTACGACCATACCTGCGGCATTGGTTCGCGGTCAGCTTATGTATTGTTTACATGTATTTAGCAAATGGATAATTGCTGCTTTCACGTAAATTGCAGACGTTGATTGAATTGAATTCCTCATTTTCATCTGAGCATTGTCAAATTTTAAACGAAATTCTAAGGCCGTTATAACTGCATTTAATGCAGCAACAATTTCCATGTTGGTGTTTATACATAACTCTAGATACCAGTTAATATTTATCGTAGAATTTCGTTTAAAAATTGGAATCGCTGCTCAAAAGACAAATAATTCAATTCTTAGTTTATTTTTCTTGAGAAATGAACAAATATTTATTTCGAAACCTGACTGGTTAACAATTGAATGACCGCTGTCACTTACCGCTAAGAGGGGTAATAAAGGACGAGGGCTCTGGGTACCTGCTCCTGGATTCCGAGGGTAAATCCTAAACCCTGCAGGGTTGGGTCCCGAAACAAAGACGTCGTAAACACGCGACCGTCCTAAAAGGAGGAGAGCTAGAAAACGTATATATACGGCTTTCGTTGTCCTGGCTAGCAAAATCTCACACGTAAATATACTGCCGTCATCTCCCGGGTCAGGAAACGTCCACACGTATATAAACGTGTATAGTAGGGAAAAGGTTAAGGGCAGAAAAAGGTAAGATAATTTTTTCTATGGATTAGAGGCTTGATACAGACAAGTATGATGTACTAACAAAACAAAGGTACTAACCACAGGGTGTCCAGCCAGTCAAAGAAGAAAAATTCATGCATGATTCCAGGTTTTCCAGGGAAATTTAACAAAATTCCAGGTTAATCTTACGTGATTACTGCAATAGATAAGAATCTAAAAACACCCAAAATTACTTCAATCCTTTTGAGTAATAACATATTTATGTGTCTACAAGGACAAGGAATAGGTTAGTTAGCACACATTGTACTTAAAATTTATTCAAAGTAAGCCAAGAAGCTGCTTCGATCTCATAATTAGATGTTAACGTCACCTGGCACTCTATTCTTTGTGTTTTTTAATCTTACTTGAGTAAAGAGTGCTAGACATTTCGATTCCGTTGCCTTGTCTCACATTCCTTGCCTCGATTTGGCCGTAAAATTTTTACTAAGATACTGCACTTAAAATTACGCACACACATTTTAGGGCAGAAAATGGATGTTGACCAGGAAAATTTTTTTATGTGAAATGAATTCAAAAATAAAAGATTTTGCAATTCCATGTTAGAGCAAAATTCATGAATAATTCATACACAATTCCCAATTTTCTTGGTTGCTGGACACCCTGAACCACTAAACCACTTGGTGCAGAAAGACTTAATCCACAAACTGAATAAAATACTAAGGAGGGCTAAGCGTTTCGTCAAAAACTGCAATGGGCGTACAGACAGCGTTACCCAGATGTTTAGCGAATTAGGCTTGGAGCCACAGGAGACTCGGAGGCTGCGCGCTAGGCTTAGATTGCTTGAACAATTGAGAATGGATATCTTTAAGAGCAACACAGAGAACATAATATTAGAGCCACACTATATATCCAGGTCCGATAGAAGCGATAAATTAAGAGAGATGTTTTGCTGAATGGATAGATATGGGAATTGGTTTTCCCCCGAACCATAAAGGACTTTAATAAACGCTAGTGCCAACTTGGTTAGAGCACTTCATTTTTTTAAATCTGTAAATGGCTGGTGTCCTAATACCCCCTGCCACACGCCTTGTAGGCGGCTTGCGAGGTATTATGCAGATGTAGATGTAAACTAGGACAATACTGACAAAAAACTCTGCTACCAAAGAAAAGAGGTTTGGTTTTCAGCTGAAATGGAACTGGATGAATCAATGCAAACCACTTTTGGAGCGGGTTAACTGGGTGTGTTCTGAAAGCAATGCAATTAATTTCTTGCACCACTCCTAATGGTCAGAATGGAATCAAACCACTTTGAGTAGGTGGGGTGGACTATAAGCTTTGACCTGAAAACAGACTCGGTGCTCATCAAATAACTGAATCACAAAATACAGTAAAACCTCTATGTAGTGAACCTCTTTACATCATAAACCTCCATACATCATACCACCCCAACGGTCCCGTCTGATTTACATGTAAATTTATAGGCAAACCTCTTTGTAGTGAACCTCTTTATATCGCAAAACCTCCACTTATCATACCAAGGAGATACCCCGAGACGGCCTAACTACCTCCACAAATTGTACCGAGACAACAAGAGACCATTAATGCAGCCGTGATTACATACATGGAATGACATTTTCAGCAATAAATGTTTCACTCTTTTTTTTTCTTACATAGGTACCTTATTATGCTGTAATTTTCATGTTAGTCATTAGTTATGGCCGTTTTGTTTAATATAATAATAATAATGTCGTCTTTATTTCACAAGTGAATTTAGGACTAGATAGTCCTCTCTTACAATTAACTTGTTTGACAATCACATACATCCATGCCCTGGATGGTGGTCAAACCACCCAGGCGGGATTCGAACCCGCGACCTCTAGGTTAGCAGTCGGGGACTTTACCCCGGCGCCACCGAGGCCGGCAATATAAGAGCATACCAAACAGTAAATAAGAAAAAAGGTATCCAACTATCCTAATAATTTTAACCCTGCGGGACTCGCGCTCCCTTTTGGAACGCGAGTACTCGCGCTGAGCCTGTCAGGCTCAATTTTCCTTTTGAAGTCCTCACCTATGAAAGTCGATTATTTTTCCTCTTTTTTTGTTTAAATCAAACTAATAATGCTGAAATGGTCCATTTTATGGAAATCAATTCCATTTACGTCTGATAAATATGTAATTATTTCTTCATATCGAGTGTGATATAAAATAGATTACCATTACTTGTGATTGATTTATTGACTCGTAAAACCACTACACAGTGTTGATATTAGGATAGAAAGAACAATATAAGGCCAAATTAGCAATGAACATTATTTTGCAAGCATGCACCATACAATAAATGTGTATGCTCGAGACGAATATACTTTCCACAATTTTCGCAGACATACCCACCCGGTAAAAATATTTTTTGTGTATCCACAGTCTGCACACATTTTTCAAATTCCAGTGCACTTTGGGTATTCTGTTTTTTTAGTTGCCTTTGGTTCATCTATTTTGTTAGTCTTGATAGGCTCGTCTTATATTTAGCCCTAACTCTTTGTAGAGCGATTTTATGATTCCCCTTCTTTACGCGTGTTCATCTACGAGCCCAGCTGACATTTACCTAAATAATGCTCTCCGAGATTCTACGTCAAAGTTTTTGTTTCCGAGGTAAAAAATGTAGGAATTTACCACAGCAATATTTAGCATAGCGTAAATACTTGGCATAGGACAATGCCGTCCATTTCTTGATACATTTTTTGCCGTGCATAATTGATCTAGTGTATCTACCCCCGATTTTGTCATGTCATAAAAAGGTATCATTTCTGGCAATCTTTCATCTCCACTACATTCAACATTTTTTTGTTATAGTTCATGGTTTATATCATAAACACAAATGTATTCTTTTTTGGAGTGTATGACGCAAAAAACAGTTATTGTAGATATTAAATAAACTGGATTTTTTATTTTTTGTTCCAACGAAAAAAGGTAAATTTCCCGCTTATTTTAGCGAATTTTTCCAATCACAGCGTCGGAATTTCAAGAATTCATTTACTAAACAAAAACTGGCAAATACATTGTCAATCGTAATATTTCTATCAGTACTGCTTATGGGGAGCATTGCCTCTTCACGATATCAGAAGGGCTGTTGTTGACCGAAAACGATCCATTAGGTTGTTTACCAGCATACAAAGCATAAGTTCTAGGTATAAAATATTCTAGCATCTACCTAGCAAGGAAAAAATTTTATTACGTATTTGTTGGGCATACTTGAGATTTATTGGTGAAATGCGCAAAGACCTCGAAAATCCACAATTTTCTCATAAATGGTTACGTATTCATCAATAATGTAAGAACTTTTACGATTGACGGTCAAATTTTCCAAATATCTCATGAATTGCAGCTATGCTATCAATTTTTTCTCCTCTTTGCTCTTATTCTTTGTATTTTCTATAATTTTCGCAAGCAAAAAGTCACTGCTAGCATGCTAAAACAGAATATTCACGGTTTTGTGGCGGAAACTGATGCAGTTGAAACTTCAGCGAGAAGAGGACCTCCGATATCTGTGCACTCTCTAGTCAAAATGACCATGCCCTCCAAATTTTATGGCTGCCGAGTGGCGAAGTGAATACACTTTTCGAGAAGAAGTGTAATTATAACAAGCCGTAACTTATAATATTGTGTGAAATCAATTAAGTACCTTACTTTGTGTCAACTATAGCACGCTTGTAATTACATCAGGAAGAGCAACAATGGCTTCTGAGACATACTCCCATGTAAATTGTTTTAACTTTCAAAATATTAAGCTGATTTGGCAGAATAAAAACCTTTAATAGGAGTACAGTGTTAGAAGTTATCCATAACAGCCTACATTGTGTCTATACAGGCAATCAGAGAAAAAGAATAGGCTAAGGATGAGAATCAAAAATGTAACGCGAGCACTCGCGTTGAGCCTGAGGGGCTCACACCGCGTGCAAACGAAGCAAAAGTATCATATTCCAACCTTATGATAGGTTGATCGGGATATTCTGCATATGTAAATCGTAGCCAAAAGAGTAAGGAAAAGGTAGAGAAAATATAAGCGCATTATTGAGAATTGGTAAAGAACTATTGAGAAAATATCAACAATGTGAGCCTGTCAGGCTCAGCGCGAGTTCCGGAGGGTTAAGTGACTGTTGAATTGAGAGAGAGAATACATCATTTTCTCTCGAATCATGGTAAAAATCATTCGATAGTGCTCACTTTCTGTAATTATTTAATATTAAATATTTGTTCACTAATGCATGCATACTTTTGCTTCTCTCTCAATTAATGGTAAAAATCATGTGATAGCACTAGCTTTCTGTACTTATTAAATACATATTAAATATATTTTCACTGATGCATGCATGCGTGTTTAAACACACAAATATAATGGTTTAAAAGACAGCAGTGCCTTTCATTTCCAAAGGATATGAAAAAATGGTGCCTATCACTAAAACCTCTCTATAGTGAACCTCAATTCATCAAATTGCCCAAATTTTGGTCCCCTTTACTACGATGTAAAGAGGTTTTACTGTATCAGGAACATAGATAAGATGAAAGTGTTCCATAATTAAAATTTCACTGAATTTGAAATACTAAGGATGGTCAGTTATTTGTATATAAGATGCACTAGACAAGAAATATAATATAAAGTAATATCCTAAATATAGACATGTTTGAAATCCACAAATTGACACCTGCGCATCATGAAAATTTGAGCAACTTGTGCAATTGGACTATTTATTACGTCCAGTTTCAATATTTGTTGTTTTGAAAGTATTCACCAATTGCTACTTTCTTGCACTGCCAAAATTTGTAAGTAAACATTTCAACGTTTTCGCACTATCCTACCGTTCATTAATCAATACAGCTATTTAAGAATGTGCTGGGATGGTTGGCCTAAGTGGAATGACAGGACTATTGCAAAACTACTGTTACTGTGACTAGTTAAGCTTCAGAAGTCATTCCGAGAAGCACGCCCTTTCATGATGCATAGGGGAGGAAGATACAGAAATACGAAATTCATTAGATTAACAGAGACTTTGGCCTCTTTCATATGCTTACCAAGAGCAGCTTTCTGGAATTTCTTCTTTTCATTTGCCATTTGTGCTTCAGCTTCATCAAATTTAAAGCCCTTCCCACTAAAACCACCCCCAGTATGAACTTTTTTCCCTTCCTGAAATAATAAAATATGATTAAAGCAACAATGTTAACAAAAAACAATAAAAATAGCTAATTGATCCTTACTATGCATCTGGAGTAATTGTTAAGCTATTACAGAATTGAAAAGTATCATAATATTAGTACCCATTACAGAACTATTAAAGAAATAAGAATTACATAAAAAAGACAATTTTATCAAAGAAATTCACCCTCCATCTCAATCTGCAACAAGCAGAAATAATTGATGATAATGATTTGAAGTATTTTTTTCACTCCCTTATGAAAAGGAACATATAAGAGGCTTGATTTCAGGATATGAATTTAATAATCCTCAGCGAATTCCTGGTAGAAGCTAGTGATTCTGGATAATCCCCTACATTAACTGTACACTAAAAGTAAAAACAAAGAAACACCAAATTTCAAGGATATTTTGCGGGGGCTGTTAGAAGGAATTTCCTAATTTTTTTTAGGAGAGGCCAACCAAATGCTTGGAAACTCATCCACTCAAGGATGTTCCCAGAATCAAAACTAGGGGGAGGGGAGGAACTAGCTGTGGTTGTTCAAGTTGCAACTTTTTTTGCACAGAAAAGATTAATGAAACCAAACTTTTAAGGAAATTATGACAGCAATTTATTAGTTTTTTAATAATTATTTGCTTGAAAAAAATAATTATTTTGTTTTAGTTCCATGTCTTATACTAATATAATTTTTCTTCAAAAGGAAAATTTGTTCATAACTTTTGTATTTTGTTTTGAATTAAATTTATTTTCACTTCTAGGGGGGGGGCAGTTCCCCCCTGCTGAGTACTCCCATGCATCCACTTACTGCAGCTTGCTTGGCCTTGTATCTATCCCACACGATCCTCAGAGGTTCAGGTACTTCACCAGAAGATAACTCCAGAGCTCTGACAATTTCCCCAGCATACCTCTCCTGCTCTGGGGTTACAAAGGTATAGGCAAATCCTTTGCTCCCAGCCCTACAACAAAAATTACAGAATTAAAAAATTAAAGTTTATTTTAAACAATGCATTTCTTTATTTATATAAGTACTAGTTATTACATTTTCATTATTAACATAATTACAATGATTACCTGCCGGTACGCCCACATCGGTGTACATAGTCTTCATAATGGTTTGGGCAATCATAATTAACAACCAAAATTAAATGCTTTACATCTAATCCTCTGGCTGCAACAGAAGTGGCAATCTGAAAAAGGAAATATTCTATTAAATACCGAAGAAAAAGAAAGAATCCTAAAATTACATGACTATATGGATAATAAATGGCACATGGACGAAAATAGTAATTCACAATGCATTGAAATATGAGTGAGAACGACACATGAATAAAAACACAAGGTAGATTGTCACGCACCAGGTGTATGCTTGAAATTACAAAAAAATTGGATAAGAGTTAGAAAATGAATTTCAATTCAATAAATATATTACAAAACCATCTAGTTTAGCAGTTGATGGTTTACATATCACTATAAGGAGTAAATTTACATGAATATATTTCATATAAATAACTATATTTAATGTAAAAAGTCACAATACTAAAGTTTAATATGCTCTATTACAGGGTTAGGTACAAAAATACACAGCCACTCACCAGCACTTTCACTTTCCCTGCTTTAAAGTCTACCATGGTACTGTCTCTGTCAAATTGGTCTATTCCTCCATGGAGGGAAAGGCAGGAGTAAGAGGCTTTCATCAAGTCCTTCAACAATGCATCAGCATTTTCTTGCTTATCCACAAACACTATTATACTTCCTTGATTCTGATAGTGACCCAAAAGTTCCAAAAGTTTTAAAAACTTCTGCTCTTCTTCCAAAACAATGACATGCTGTTCAACATCTTTACACACAATGCTTCTACCTCCCACTTGGATTTCAATTGGCTTCGTCAGAATTTTCCTTGCTAAGGCCTCCATCTGCCTTGGAAATGTAGCACTAAACATAACAGTCTGTCGATCAGGCCTCACATTCTCTACAATTCTCATTACCTGAAAAATATGTTGATGGAAGATTAAAGTAAAGAAAATATAAAGTTCTAAGTAATTAATATATGTAGTGGTTGAGATAGGAATAGGATAGGATAGGCAGGAATTAAATATTTTTTAGAGCTCACTAGGCAAAAGATACATTTTACATGAATTCAAGAGTAGGGTTCCACCTATGATAACCATATGCTGAAGACTAGTTTTAGTTTCAGCAAAAGATAAAATAACACAGCCCGGACAGTATTAGCTTTGCCATCACTGTAAAATAAGTACAGTAGCACCTAATTTATAAATTTAAAAGGACCAATAATTCACTTTTTATATTATAGGATTTAAATTTGGGTAACATTTGTGCGCAACAATTTACACATTTATAGCACTTCAAATACACTTTTCATGGCCAGTATTTAAGAATAACTGGGGGAAATTTTGAACATACATACAAGGTAACTATGTACAAAAAGCAACATTAGATATTTTGTAAAGGGTCAGAGCTGCACATGATTGAATTTTCACCAATTGAACTGTACATTAACCACAAAATTGACAATGAAACTGATTTAAATGCAGCTAAGAAGAGACTATCTGATGTGAAAATCAACCATGGAGTTATCGGCAATTGGACTCTTAACCTATTCTCCCACATACCAACTTATTATTACAGTCACTGATGATGAAACAGCTTTATTTGGCCAACACTTACTATAAACGCATCAGACAAATAAATAAGAGTATGAAACTGTTACATCAGATCATAGCTGTCTGCATTACAAATCAGCTTGCAGAAAAACAAAAAGAGATTTTATGCTACCATAAATACATATTCCTTTGATACATCCCAGTTAATTACAGTGGAACCTCGTTAAAGCGAGTACGGGCTATAGCGACACCCCCGCTATTACGAGAGATAGCCAATGCACCGTCAATTGACCCTATAATAAGCGTGTTAAAAAATTCGTTTTTACGAGACCCTTTCGGTGTTGGCTCTCGCCATAGCGAGGGTTTCACTGCCGGAAGACTTTCATCAAGACTCCTTAACCTCTGTAATTGTTAGCGATCTGTTAGAAATGAAGTTAATGGAGTGCTCAGTCTCAAATTTATGTGGTAAACTGTCGTTCGATAAATATAATGATTGACGAAACAATGCTTTGCATGATTTTTATTCAGTGCGGCGCTTATAAATTGTTTGAATAGTTAGTCGTTATTTGAGTAAGGAAATTTAGTGATGCAAAAAAACATCGCTTTTCGTCTGGATTTATGATTACGTTTATCGGATAGATGTTTATCTGTCGCCGCACCACTCCTGTTCCTGTATATCTGTTCGCAACAGGTGTATTAGCTATTATTTGCTCCACCTCCGGTAAAGCGACAATTCGCTATAGCGAGTGTTTATTAGTGCACCGTGGGGTGTCGTTATATCGAGGTTGCACTGTAGCATGTTTCTACAAAAATTAAGAAGGGGTGTCTGTGCAACTTGAAATTTGAGTTGAGCTGAAGTAAAAAACTTGACTCAGCCACTTAGTCAATAATTAAGTTGAGTACCTAAAGATGGTGGTTGATAAAGGAGTTGCGCAAATCTAAAAAGTAGGGTATGTTGATGTCAGTAGATACATATATACAATGCCTTTTTGAAAGTTTTAGGCTACTGATTTTAGAAGTAATTTGTGACTTTTTAAAAGTCAATTTCAATCATGAGTTCCATTATCCAACATCGATGATGAAAACATTAAACCACTTGTTGCCAATAATAAGTTTTGACACGAACTTGCCAACAACTCGTACTCAAAGTTATGGTATTCAACTTTCCGCATTGCTTAGATGAATGTGTGAACGAGCTAGTCAATTATAATTAAAGTATTCCATCAATGCAGCTTCTCATATTGGACATAGAATAAGTCATCAAAGTGATGGTGTGAAGGTAGGGTATCAAGAAAATGGTACTGTTTCTCATTTCGATAAAATTCAACCTTTACTAAAAAAAATAAATGCAATATGAATTCCAGATGTGGAAAATCTGGTGAAACCAGAGTTTGTGCTTAAAAAATGAGTAGTATTTCTTCTCAAGTTTCAAAATTATAACCAAGAAAAGAAGCTAACAAATATTAACCGCACTCAATGATGAAAAAATTTCAATTTTGTCACTTGAGGCACTGAAAGTTTAAAACTTGAGAGTAAATTAATTCTTAAACCTATCACTTGAGTAAAACAATCCTTAATTTATAGTCTCCTAAATCAGAAAAACAACCTATAAAAATTTCAATTAGGAACAAGTAAGAGTTTAATGCAGATGAAAATTACATTGGTGGTAAAATGAAATGACTGTAATCAGCACTTCGTTGCAAAGTATTTTCTTTCCTTAGATCATATAATTTTCTTTTCTTCAAAACTAATTAACCAAACAGCAAGTAGAGTGACACCACATTCATGAATATTTAATCAAATTAAAATTTAACAGATTTAACTGCTTGTTTAAATTTGTAGAAAGAAATACTTTTCAAGCTCATAAGGAGCTGCTGCCAATGCCATTCCAGAAAAATTCAGTCGATCGTGTCAAAAATAAAGAAATATTTATCTCTTAGTTACAACTTAACATAAGCATCAAACACCACCTTACAATTAGTGGAGAACCCATTGTGTGGAAATTACTTCCCTCATTCACCACTAACTTACCTCACACAAAGTACAGCTGTTAATACAAAAATTGATGTGATTTGGAAAATTTTATTGTGTGCCAAATACTGTTTCTTGGTATCTTGATTATAAATGACAATTCATTTTCGAACACACAATTCTTACTAATAAATTAAATTCATACAATGTTCTCAATGATACTGGCCACTGCAAAAGACAAGGAATCCTGATTTCTAAGGAATCATGTTCTCTATAAATTTTCGTGTCATCCAAAACCAGGGTCATTATTTCGAAGAAGTATCTCACCATTTTTCCAAGACAGTACTATTCAGCTAGGTTCCATTAAATGGCAGATTAAAGTTCTTAATAATAAAAACTTGCTACTGCCTAAGCCCAATAAAATGGGATAGGAGTAAACAATCCTCCAGGATTTAGATTAGGCATGTTGGTCTCCATCAGTCTTACAAGTTCCTTGACATGGATAGTAGTAGCTTGGAATAACAAATAAAATATTTGAGATTTGAATGCTGAAAACGCATCATTTTCGAAAACAATGTATAAACCAGTCAAATCTAACAGCAAAATTTTTATAAAATAAAATTTCACATAGTAAACACATTATTTTTGGCCACAAAAAACTTCTGACACGACAAAAAAATTTGTAAGAACCATAATCTTTACCTTATAACTTCAAGAAATATTTCTCACCTGAGGTTCGAAGCCCATGTCAAACATTCGATCAGCTTCATCCAGAACAACATATGTTACCCGCCTTAGATTGGTGACTCTGCCTGAAATTACACGTTAAAAAAATTAGCATGGCGATTTGTTTAAAATCTTTCATTGAAAAAAATCGAAGGAATAGCATTAATTAAATCAAAAACTGAAAATTTACAAACCACTGTTCGCTGCAAGCATGTCAATCATTCTCCCTGGTGTGCAAACAATGATCTCTGCCCCTCGTTTCAACTCGGCGATTTGCTCTGATATCCCTGCTCCGCCATAGACACAAACGGACCTCAGTCCCAGAGATTTGGTGAACTTCTTACTTTCCTTTCCTATCTGCATACAAAGCTCTCTTGTTGGTGTCATGATGATGGCTGAAAATATCGTAATTAATATTAACCCCTTAACTGGGGAGAGCGACTATAGTCGCAAGCGGACTCCACTCCCCATGTGGGGAGCGCGACTATAGTCGCGCATGCCGTCGCGTCGCAATTTTATGCGGAGAAGGCGTAAATATTCATTCTTTATGCATCATTGCATGTTTTTCGCTTTGTCAGAGGTTCTATACCAATATATTTTAAGTATATTGCCATTTTTGTGCAATAGCTTTACTATAAATTTTTTTTCGAAAACGGCATCTCTGAAAATCGGTGGATTTGCTCCCCACCAGGTGAAAGATAAGGAAATTTCTGCCCCCAACCAAGGGGTTAAAGATGTCTCTCACATAATTTAAATTAAAAACCAATCTGCGAGCTTTCTACCAACAGGGATACGATACTAGTCATCAACGAGTAATTATTCTATCCTTCTTTTCTACTCATTACACTGCAGCACTTACAACTTTAGAAACTTCCCCATTCTCTGAAAAATGCAAAAAATTACAAATATAATAGTATTACTACATGACAAAAGTATTACTGGAATTAACAGTACAGTGAAAAAAATGATGCCATGAGAAAAAGTCACCCCATCGGGCAGAAAAGAAAATAAGAAATTTTTAAACAGCATTGGTTCATGCTGTAAAGCAGAGACAGAGGGAAAAATTGAATTCCTTCTTGATTAGATGGTGGAGAAGACTTTACAAAATATTTTGGATAGAGAAGAACACAAACCTACCAGTGTCACAAAGAATAAGGGATGGACAAACAATAGTTATGTAATTATATTTGTGAAAGAAGGAACACAACGATTAGGCATCTTCTTTGTCATGGTGAATGTATACCGTAATGGAAGGAGTGGTAGATGACTGTGCTGGAAGAGGTACAATCAAAAAAGAACACATGGAAAGGATCACAGCAGGGAGAGGATATTACGAGACTGGCTTCGGAAAGAAGGAATTTGAATGCCCACAAACCATAGGGGTGAGGAAAAGCAGGAGAAGATTGATCTCAACATGTTCCCAAACAGACAGATAAAAGAAACAGCAATAAAATTGTAACTCACCGATTGGACCATCCATATCTTCTAAAGGTGGCTGATCCAATATGTGCCTATACATTGGTAACAGGAAAGCTAAGGTTTTACCACTACCAGTCTTGGCAATTCCTATTAAGTCCCTCCCTGCAAAATAATAAATAATTGATTATTTATAAGATAGGTGCATAACATACCACATAATCAGATTAAGCTCCACCATTAATGCCTTTAATGCCTTTTAATTTAATTTAATGCCTTGATTTAATGCCTTTTACTCCCCCAAACAACTTCCAACCAAACCACTCAACTCAGGACCAAAACTATTAAGGCAAACAGTTGAAGTGTAAAAGCTAGCAGCCTCACCTAATCAGTAAGGTGTACCCTGACATCATCCAAGTAAACAGACACTTTGCTACTAGTGATGGGCACTGAGCAAGTGAGTCAGTTCAAATGTGTGACAGCCGATTGAGCTGTGAGGCTAGAGAGTCTTATTTGGTGAGTTGCGACTCCCTCCACACATACTGTGATGATCATGTAGTTTTGGAGAGAATATTTTGATGAAATTAAATATTTAAATTTATTGTCATTTCTAAGCACAGGAGACAAAATATATTGTCCATGTTCCATGAAAGATATAACGTATTGGCAGAAATGGTAAGTTGTATCACCTGTTCAGCATTGCGATTATACAATATACTCGCTAAAAATCCTTCCTCCCCTCTTTCCCCCACATCCCAGAAACGCTTTACTGAGTCACACTGTGCAAGCGGCTATCGGAAGTGTGCTGTGAGGCAGCTCACCAAAAAGGGTCGTTTATGCCATCACTATTTGCTACAGAGGAAGTTGATCCTTATAGCATCGAAAACCACCAACTTCTGACTTATGTATTTACACCGGATGTGCCCATCAATGACATGGCTTGATAGGGCTCTAAACCATTTATTAGACATTGCACAGCACAACTCTGAGAATGAGAAGATAGCTGACATCAAGTGGACGAAAGGCAAGTAATGCTAATGGAGCAGACAAAGCTCCTCATCACTTCCCACAAAAGTTTTATGATGCCAAGACCAGTATTTATAACTGATACATAATTTTTTTGGGTTAATGCCTCGTCGACTCATTTTTGGTGGACGGCAGTTTTGGGTGCGGTCCAGCTCCCATCTACGGGTCCAAATGATCTGCTGAGCTTCTATTCTCTATATATTAGGCTAGTCAGGTGCATGCTGATTTGCTACGTTTGAATTCCATTGTTGGAAGAGCCGTTTAAAAGATGAAGCTAGAGGATAGCCGTCCTCCCTACTGAAGTTCTTCCATGATTCACTATTTTTATTGCCTCCCTCATCAGCCAAGGGAAATATGTATTTATTTTTTCTAGCGATGTTTTTTGACTCTTAGAATAGTATGACATGTCCAGATTCAGACCATGCGTGCTCCACAACCGCAGAAAGGATAAATTTATGTAGGAATTGCAAAGTAAATTTATATAAAAATATAAATTTACTTTGCAATGCATGTACTGTTAACAATATCCACAGATCCGACAGTCAGATTGTCATTCTTTCCAGAAAATCCTACTGCTACATAATCAACCATATTTTGTTTTCTTAAATATCTGTGGCACTGTCACCCCGCCTCCATTCACTTTGCCCATTTACGTGAGGTGGGCACCAAGAAGTTTGGTGGTTGCAATACTAGCCAGACCTTAAGGACCTAAATGTTAAGGTATTGTTAGCTGAATAATTCTCTTTCTTGGTGAGGATGGGTGACCTAGTTGATTTGCAGGGATTTTTTAGAGTAGGCTTCAACAGGGATGGCCTAGTAGTTGGGTTACATTGGGTAGAGAGGTCAGAAAGTATGAGGTAGCTGCAACCTTAAGCCAATGAACAATTAATACCCATTTTTTTCAAAATCCCAATACAATTATATTAAGTGTACAAAAAGTTTATAGAAATTGTTAGTAATAATTTCTAAAACAAACACTGGCAGGATTCAAAATGGACTGGCTATTCTCCACAGCCTCAGACTTAAATATGCCATTTAGAGTGACGAAAATGAAAATGATCACATTTCTAAAGATAAAAAGGAAAATAAGTGATACGAGGAATATTGGAAAAGCACAAATAGAGGAAAAAAATTGATGACACAGCGATATACCAAGAATTCTAAGGGGTAAAAAAGTCATGTGAAGACTACCAAAAGAAATGCATACTTCTCCAAGGGAAATTGTTTATACCACTGACCTAGTCATCTGATTTTCACATACCAGACATAATTGCAGGGATGGCCTGAGCTTGGATGGGTGTTGGTTTATCATATCCATGCTTCTTCAAAATATCCAATACCTTTTTACTCACTCCACACTGGGCCCAGTTTTTAATTGGTTTTGGACACCCTTTACCCTTCACCCTGATTCCTTCCAGCTCCTGTAAATAGAACAGAACAATAACTATGAAAAAGATATAAACTTTACTACACATAGGTATGGTATTTAGGGGTGGTGACTGACAGCTGAGTTCATTTGTGCCATTTGGGCAGGGAAGGAAGGGTTGAGAGTAGCGATGTGCGAATAGTATCCGCGAATACTCGAATACTAGAAAGTATTTGAGGTCTCAAATAATTATGCTAAAGGTACCGTCTCGAATACCTCGAATACTTTGAATTTCGCGTCATACACTGTCGCACGCACGTCGTTGGTAGTTGACTCAGAAAAATGTAAAGAACTGTAATCGTTTAGTGCATGCAGCACCTTTTAAGGCAAGTTGACGAACTACATCAAATTTGCGGATAAGAGTGGTGAAAAGAGTTCGAGGTGGGGAACCGAAAATGATCAGGTGAAAAAATCTGAAAATCCCCGGTTTCCCCCACCAGGAAAACCTCAGTGCCGTGGGATAGTAACTACATAGCACAATTCCAAAAATCCGCTACCCCCTCCATCCATCAGCCCTCGGCCCCTCCTCCTCAGCTTTCCTCCTCTCCGAAATCAAACAAAAGGCACCAGCTCGCGCAGGGTTCATATTATGAAGACCATAAATCAAAAGCTTCAAAAGAAAATATCAAGTTACAGGAAAATAATAGAATCGTGTTTCACCCTTCCTTCTTTCTCCCCCACTGACCTTTTCCTGCCAACCTGCTTCAAAGTTCCCCATTTCTGGAGGTCAACCGCTGCAAGAGTCATCTATTAGCACAAAAGGTGTCTAACAGTGACTTTCGGCAATTGATATTACACCTTTATTGGATTGAAATATTAGTAATGTGTAGAGCGCGGAAAAAAAGTCTTTCGACTTTTTGTAAAAGTGGGACTTATGTGGTTTTAAAGACAAATCTTCACTAATCTCATCAAATAAAACTGTTTTTAATGACTTTCTTAGAGACTTTTTGGGACTTTTTTGCTGTGGTGGGACTTTTTCGATTAAAAGAGACTTATTCGGGACTCTTTATTGAAAATACCTGCCTAAGTTAATATTTTGATGTTGTGACCACACATGATCAACTTTGTGTCGGACAAATCTTGTTTTTTTATGCGGTGCATACTACACGGAGCAGATATTTACCGTAAAATGTAAGCTACTAACAATTGCTAATATGGAATTTTATTGATAGCTCCGGAAACAGCAATGAATTATTTCGATTACTCCACCGTTCCTGAAGTAAACACATGCAGTGCTTCAACTCGAAGGTGGTTTGGATGCGTGACGGCAGAGCTCACCACGTACTTATCCAATTGCATGTTAAATTCACACATTGTTTCTTTCCCTGGTCCACCTCACCCTTTTTTTTGCTAAGGGTGTCCAAAGACTTCACAAAGGGACATTATGAACCAACTTATTTGAACCCGGGTGGTCTGCTGACAAGGGGACAGCGCTACACTGTAAGCTAGCACTCTGCTTTTCGCAGGAGATTAGTGGAAAAATGATACAAATATATGGAATGTTATCTAGAATTTCCGACGAAGTGAATGTCTCACGTTGAGTGTAGATGGTTACAAAATGAGCCTACATTGTAGAGAGGCAAACTATGCGCTCTTGGCACTCTGTCGAAGAGGAAATATGAAGGCTCAACAAGGACTGGTGAATGTATACACATTGTATGAACACAATTCTATATATTTGGGTGAGACACGTAAAGTTTCAGTCATTTGCGGAGGTCCCCAAGCGTGGCAAGACCATCGTCCGCTCGTTTGTGCAGCCCAGCCCAAGAAAATGTACAAGGTGAAAGGACAGGCGTCTTCAGAAGCCAAGCTGACTGCGTATGCTTCACTATGCAAGTACCTGCAAGTTATGAGCAACAGTGTTTTCCCTGAAAATGAATGAACGAGATTGCATTCTTTTCCAAAAAAAAATCGTCTCGTCAACACTAAAAACTGGTTGAGGGGGAAAGGAGCCACTTTCAATCACGGCTTGGAGTTCATCAGAAAATATTGTGGTGACTGCGCTATCAACACTTGTAGATTCACCTGATATCGCCGCACTGATAATACCTGCTTGCCGTTTAAATTCTGGAACCAACCGGAGCTTTCACTAAATGTCTCGGAGCGATTACCACTCTCGTCTTTTTGTACTGATTCACTATGAACTTTCCGTATGTGTAGACCGCTTGGTTGAAGTTGGTGCGGCTGAGGTCACTGATGTTTTAACTTCGTCTTTATTAAGAATAAGGCATCGTGCGTTTAAACTTCCGCGCAATATCGCTTTGACGCTCTCCATTTTCAAAGCAATTGACCTCTTTCAATTCCTCTTCTAGGTTTATGGTTTTTCTTAATAAATTCTTGATTTTTCTGCACGCATTCCTATTTTTTGCCATATTCTCTTGGTTTTTACTCTGTATGGCTCTATCTAAATCACCATCCACTGCTGAACTGTATTCCTGAGACGCAGAAGGCCTACGACTGCGGGGAGGGAACAAAGCCATTATGTTTGAGACTCTATAGCGGACCCTTTTATGTGTTGATGCTATTCATGCGCAACTCGGCCACCTCCGTTTCTCCCCCGTGAATACCGATGACCTTGAAGGCTTTAGTGTAGACCCTCTACCTGGAAGTCAATCGCCCGATAACCTATGACGGCAAAAATACGTCTCAAACCGTATTGCTGAAAAAAAAATCATTTCCACCAGCCCCACGCTTAATTAACGATCTAAATTATTTATTATCATTCTGTTAAGGAGACGAGATAAATTACTTCGGTAGGCCGGCTATCTGGACCCAATGACGAGTAATACTTTTGGCCATTGCACAGCAATGGATTTCGATTAATATATAAACAAAAAAGAAGATTTGAGGCAAGCAATAATATTAATATGCGTAAAATGATAGAAATTTCGTGTGTACTTAGCGCAAGTTCATGTTTTATCACGAGAGCGTTTAAGATTTTTGATTAGGCTACACTGCGTTGCAATGTTTCCCTGAGGAACGAATATGCGCTATATCGAAATTGCGCTATACGAGACATGGGTGTACTATATTACTGAATACTGCATATGTATTTTTCTACAAATTTTAAATACAATGAAAATTAAAATAAAAGAATGCTGAACACACAGTCATTCTACCTTAATTCCGCTCCTAAATCCTGACGAAACTGTCACCCACAATTGCATCAAACTTGTGTGCATGAAGCTCAGCAATACCTTAGTTTTTTCTTGACCATAAATTTAAAATTAGAATGTGTAAAAGGTAAATTTGATCATGCAAAAGAGAGTTAGAAAAGGAACAGCCTTAACACGTGCGTTTGAAGTATACATTCTTCTTATTGTTGTTCTCGTGGAGTCACCAAGATTATCAAATGCTAACTTTCAATGATAAGTTTATGCAAAAATATTATTAAAGATTTGTATTATTATATATTATTAAATATTATTAAAGAACCAACCAAATGTGTAAACCTACATGTATGACCCAGCCATTGTCAATGTATTTAAATTGAACCGCATACGATAAGTGCTTTGTACATGAAATTTGAATAATTGATGACTTTGCATCATCAAATATCGAATAGCATAAAAAGCTCATGATTTGAGTTACAAATTCGGTGATTTGACTATTCAAATGTCCCACCCCTACTTTTAGTGAAATTAAAGTAAACATGCGAACTTAAAATGATATATCTCACTACCAGTTTCATTCTCACCTTAGCATAGAATGACATTGCTCAAACAACACTGAAAAGTTGAATAATCTAGCTCAATATTTACCTCTTTGTAAGCAGCTATCTCCTCAGGTGTCATACGAGCTATTTCAGGAACCTCAACATAAAAATTTTTCCTAAATGATAAGTACTCCACATGTGCATGGTCAGTCTTAGCCAATTCCTTCTTCTGCTTATTAGCAAGCCCAGCTGCAGTCACATTCAGGTCTTCTTCCTCCTCCTCCGATGAGTACTAATAAAACATAATTAAATGCTAGTTAGTACACACCTTCTTAGTTTTTCAGTTACAGCCAAGTTTATCGCACGGGAGCAAAAAAGCAAGTAACATAATGAAGTGGTGGGAGTTAGAGGTGGCAGGGAGGGGGCAAAACCACACACTGACATTATGAAAGGGCCAATGGTGAATGACTTTACACTAGAATGTCGCAACCTTTCTGCCGACCCACAGCTGATGAATCATGTGAAGATGGGTTTATTTTATTCTTACTAAGTATTGTTAAAAGAAGAATATTATAAGAAAGGCATCATAGCCTGCATCTCTTTATCCCTGAATCATGGGCATACCCAGAATCAAAATTGGGGGGAGGCTAGCCTAGCTAAACTAGCCGTGGTCGTTCAAGTTGTAACTTTTTTTGCACAGAAAAGGTTAATGAAACCAAAATTTTAAATACTATTATAACAGCAATTTATTAATTTTTATAATTATTTGCTTGAAAAAATAATGATTTTTATTTTCGTTACATGTCTCATACTAATATCATTTTTCAAAGGGATAATTTGTTCATAACTTGTGTTTTAAACTAATTTTATTTTCGCTTCTAGGGGTAGGGGGGGGAAGTTGCTCCCCCTTGCTCCCTGCTGGGTACGAACATGCCCTGAAAAGTCCAGTATAGTAACCTCCATTTTTTTAAAAAACATACCCACCAAAGTTAACGTACCTCAAGACCATCTTGATTTTGTTCAATGAGTTCTCCTTTCCTCTTGTCATCCTTCCTCTTGGCTACCCCAGTGACAATCACCACACCACTGCTGGGGGCCTGGCCACCTTTGCCTGCCGGCTTTTTCCCATCCACTGGCATCTTGTTCACTTTTCTAACCTCCTCTTGAACTTCCTGAGGTTAAAGAAAAATATGAAAATAACACACATTCATTAGACGTTAAATGCCACTTACACTAGAAAAATATTTTCCGTGCCTATGAAATACATCACACCGGGCCTTAGTATTCATCATGAACGAATTAAAAAAATCTCCTATCCCCAAACTTCTGGAGCTACATAATAAATGCCCCCTCATGCTCTGAAAGTTGACATGGGAGGACATAGGTAGACATTTGGAGCTAACCTGTTTCATGACCTTGTAAGTCAGGTGGAATGAGAACTTAGAATTTTTTCGTCAATTACTGATTATTAGAATTAATATTGAGAGTGATATGATTTACGTTTCATGGACAAACTTTACAAGTAAAGAATTCTTCAGGATAATCCCTAAAATTATAGACGTATATGAATAATTAAAAATTGATATACTATTTTGATTCAAAGCTCTTGGAATATGTGAACCAAATACCTTCTACCCCCAAGGAATTAACCCAGAAAAATTAATTTAATGACAAAATTTTCCCAAACTTATCAGCAGGGGAACGAATTGTGGAATTGTAAGTGCGAGTTGCATACCTAACAAACCCTCTGCATAGGTGACATTCTCAAATGTTAAAATAAAATTGTTTAAATTTATCCGAAAAAAAAAGGGAATATGTACTCATGCCAACCATAAAATACCAAATACTGCAGACCCCAGATTATCCAGCTGCAGATTATCCAGCTGCAGTTTATCCACGCATGATTTTTACTCTCACTCAATTTTTTCAGCGATCTTTATATATTAAAAAAATAAATAAAATCGGATGCAAAATCATCGGAATTACTGCATTAATGCTAGGATAAACCGGGCTTATTATTTCCGTTAGAGTCCCCTTCGTAAAATGGAAGGGATCACACGCAAATCACACGCAAGCTGCATTCACAGGAGCACCGTGTTCCCGTTTTCCAAGCCTCGCAGTGCGCGACCGTGCTCTGCTAAAAAGATCGCAAACTGGCAAAGAAAGTTATCGTTGAGTCGAGGAAGCAATCTAAAATAATGATTAACTGCATAAATAATAATATATACTGTTTGTTTTAAGTAAAATATGAACATTGCAAGACATTTAAGTGAAAGTTTGGGTTATCCGTGTTTTCCGATTATTCGTGCCGTCCCGTCCCCGTCATTCGCCTGGATAATTGAGAGTGTACTGTAATATGTACTATAACAATTACTAATATAAAATACTACATTGTACTGTGCCTAAAAGTGAATTCAGCGAGTAGAAATTGTTGCATTGAAAGCACCTTACACCCAGAGTTTCACTTGCAGTCTTAGCGCTAGTTGAATTTGCATTATTAGAGACCATTTTAACATGGGGAAGATAGGGATGCATTCACGGTAGTATAGATGTACCATATATATTGATAGCCTTAAAAAACCTTAATTAAACAAACATATATAGTGTAAAATATCTTTAAAAAAAATTGGTACGCATTCAAAGATGTTTTTTCCTGTTAAAAAATATTCGTACATGCTTTTGAAATTCCCTCCTTATGTGCGGGTGCGCAAACATCTAGGAAAAAACATGCTAGCTCAGGGGTTTGCAATGCATTACCGGCAGATGACGAATTTTCAAACTAGTCTTAAATCAATTCTTGCGTCAGCCAGGCCCTTTTGTCTTCAAGCTTCCACTTGATGTCTTGGAGCAATCACCACCCTCATCAATTTTCATAGATTCAAATAAAGCCACAGATTTGGCACAAATAACTGCCTGAGATAAAGGATCATCATTTGACCGTTAATGATAAATCCAAATAATTGGAAGTCTTTCTGTTTTTTATCCAGCAATGAACTTCGCATGCATGTTGACCGCTAGGCTGCAGCTGGTGTGACTGATGTCACAGATGTTTTAACTCATCTCTATTCATAAAAATAGTGCAGCCTGTCGACATAGTGCTATTAAAATTACGCACAATACCGCTTTGCCGCTCTCCATTTTCAAAAGCAATACATCACTTTCAATTCCTCTTCTAGGTTAAGCTTTTTCTTGATAACATCTTTATTTTTCTACCCTCATTCCTATTTTTACAATTGTTCACTTGGTTTTCACTCTGTAAGGCTCTATCAAAATCAACTTCTACAGCTGAACAACTGCCACACGGTATTCCTGAGATGCAGAGGGCTTATGACTGCCGGATGGGAAAGAAGCCAATGTGTTTGAGACTCTCTCAGACCCTTTCACATGTTGATGCTATTCATGTGCAACTCGGCCACCACTCCATTTCTTCCCCGTGAATACCTATGACCTTGAAGGCTATAAGGTGAACCCTTTACTTGGAAGTCAATGTGCCCCATAACTTAGGACGGCAAAAAATACATCTCAAACTGTATTGTTTAAAAAACTCATTTGCACTAGCGGCAAACTTAATTAATGATCTAAATTAACACATATCATACTCGAAAGGAGACGAGATAAATTACTTCCGTAGATCAGCCACTCGGACTGTATGACGAGATATCTTTTCCGCCATTGTGCAGCAATGGATTTCGACAAAAATATAAACATAGAATAAGATTTGAGGGAAGAAATGATATCAACAGGTGTAAAATGAGAGTAATGTTGTGTACATTTAGTGCAAATTCATGTTTCTTTGAGGGAATGTTGAGGTTATTTGTTTTGGAAAGTAGTGTTGGGAAGTTTCCCTGAGGAATGAATTTGCATTGAGTGAGGCATGGGTGTATTTCCCATTCTTATTATGAATGGGAACTCTATTGATGACACAAACATGTGAAAAGTGAGTAATTTTGTTGTTATTCAAAACTAATGAGATAATGATTAAATGGGGAAGACTTTTTTTGAGAATAATTACTTTTTTCCTTCCATCATCAGAATTTTTTAAAGAATTACAACTTCAGATATGAGTGCACAACTGTATAGTGATTAATTTGTTGCCTCAGATGAAAATGAATTTGCATGGTAATAAGACACCAATGTTTCACATCAATATGTGAGCATAATATCTAGTAGTATCCATCCTTTTTGCCTTCCTATGAATCCACAACACTGCTTCATCTACAACTGGAATATTTTGCTGGCCCCAGTGGCAGTGGGGTAAAGTCCTCGCCTGCCAAACAAGAGGTCACGGGTTCGAGTCCAGCCTGGGTAAGTTTCCGTTATCAAGGTCATGACTTTCCGTGCACATTTAATTGTTACATTTGTTGAATATCCCGATATAAAATGACCAATATGAGCTGCATTTGGTGGTTTGGGAATTTAAAAAAAATAATTATTATAAAAAATAACTAGAAGAAAACTGGTTAGTTACGGACTTTCCAGACACATCTGAATATTTAAAAGCTAAAATTACAAACCATCATGAAGGCATCAAGTGGGTCCACTTCCTCCTCGGTATTTTCAGTTTCAACCTGGTCCTGCTTTTCTTCTTCCTCATCACTATCATCTTCGAGAGTCCACTTTTTGGATGGTAACTGCAAATTGGCTAAAAAAAGGCAAAAAAAAATATATACATATATCACCATAAGAATATACAAAACATTAGATATTAGATCTATGTAAGGAGAAATTTTTAAAAGTTAAGAACATTTGAGCCAGCATTCTAAAATAAAATCTTCGAAAATCTGAAGCGAGATCTGAGGTCGATCAAGATAGAAGTGGACAGAGAAGGACACACTTAATTTTTAGATACATATGTATTACTTTATTGATTACATTAATTTGAGCTATTTCTTTCACCTGACAATTTGGTCAATTTAATTCCTCAATATCTATTCCAATTTATATTCTATCCTATAATTTACCTATTTATTACTATTATCATCAGGACTTAGCCATTCACGGTATTTATAATAATATATACAAAAAATATTAATGGGTATGAAACATATTTGTGTGTATAAACCACCATCAGGAATAAAATGGATAATAAAGGGAAAGGAATCCTATAGATTTTAACAAAAATTTATTATATTTTAAAAACACAAAGAAAACAAAAGATAATAAAATAAGGAACATTAGATGAAAAAAAATTTGAAATTGAAATTCCATTTAATTCTTCTATCCTAATGTACCCAATTCAGCTAAACCCTTTTGCTCAATCTAGGGTGTGAAAAACAGGTTTTCAAGTGTATGAAATGCAAAATAATCCTTGCAGACATCTTACTTTAAGGTTGAAAAAATCTCATTTCATGAAATGTTGCCCCTGCAACGATGAGACCTGAATATCACCTCTATAAAACGAAACGCCCTAGAGCAAAGTCACTGTATTTCCGGCCCCAAAATTTCATTGTATGGAGGTTTTAGTCCACATACATTCCAAATCATGTAATATTTTAAAATTAACTTTTTATAAAATATAAGACGTCAGTACTCTTACTTTCTGGACACCT
The DNA here is from genome assembly GCF_921293095.1 of Ischnura elegans. NCBI lineage: Eukaryota > Metazoa > Arthropoda > Insecta > Odonata > Coenagrionidae > Ischnura > Ischnura elegans. Next base: position 108,056,889 of record NC_060248.1, read on the forward strand.
CTAGTAGCATTACACCTCATACATTATGGTCAGATTGAAAGTAACATAATGATAGATGATGCAGTAGACTCTCGTTACTATGAACAACCTTGTTATGAAATTCTCGTTATCAAGAAGAAATCGTTGATCCCGATGAAAAGGGTCATTCAATCTATACTGAAAGAAACGTTATCACGAAATATTAGAAATGACAAAGTTCCACGAAAAAGCAACGCCATTTAGGTGGATATAAACTACGCTACGTAATAATCATTGCGGTAAGTTTAAGTTATCGTGTACTGTGCCCAAAAGTGTCAATTATGGTTCTTTCTTCAATGGGAAATTCTTCAGTATGCACTCCACATGATGTAATATGCTACATTCCTGTGGAATCACGGTGACGCACTCATTACTGATCGTAAATTGGACATACAGTTAGTCCTCTTCCTACGCATAATCGATTTATGAACTTTCAAAGATACGAACATTCGAAAAATTCAAGCGTGCCCGAAATTTCAAATCTGGTGCCTTTTGAGGAGGCCGATGCGGCGCGGTGTGGCGTAGAGGAACCCTTTCTTCCTTCCCGCGGACAGCGATTTTTTTCGGCTGCGGCCACATTGCACGCGCAGCTAGATCAGTTCACCACAACAGCGAGTTTACGCAATTATGATGCAGAGTTGCATTCTGCAGGAGGATAACCGCACTCTTCGATGCCTTGCATAGGTTTATCAACTTACGAAAAGGTTTCGGAAAGAATCCTATTCGTATATCAAGGATTTAATGTATTCGGGAAGATATCTACCCTCAATAGCATCATAATGCACTCTTCTATTGAGAGCAAGGAACAAATGTGCTTTTTTCATTCATTTGCACAAAATTGAATCACGCATGTAATACTTTTGAGTCTGCCGCTATTTTGCAGTGCGACTATACGCATGGGAGATTGAAGAGACCAGATACTTTGACTATGCATGTTTTTTCGACGATTCCTCAAGTAAACGTTCATACAAACTTCGTTATAAAGAACCTCAGATTTTTGGCCCCGCAAACTTCGTAATAACGAGAGTCTACAGTACCAATTCTTACCCCATAATAATCCCATTAGAATCAACATCTAACTATTGTATAATATAACTTAAGAAAACTGAAAACCACTTATGCACTGCTTGTTTCTGCTGCTAGCACCCAGCTTGTAAATAGTTTACAAAATTTCTGAGAGTGCCTTTGCCACAGGAAAGATTGAAACCAGACCTCACTCTGACTGTAGATGCCCAAGTCTCTACTGCAAAAGTTCATAAAAATCCAAGGGGAAAGCGAAGAACAGAGCTTTCAAGGTTACAGCTGCCAAGTTCAGTTGGTCATTACCTATAGATGACACTCGGTCTCAAAGTGTTACTATGATAGAGATATTACCAAACAAATAATTAATATAAAACATTACCCACTCACAAAGAATACGTCCTCCAGAATTGAAAATACCTTAATCAACAGCTCTATTTATGATAATTTTTCAGCAGAAAAGGAATAGTACCTAGAAGGGTTCCCTTTTCAGCTTCCTTTTTGGCCTGCTCCAACTCCTTCTTCTTCCTTTCCGCTCTCCACCTTTCAATCCGCTCTCTCCTCTTCTGCATCTCTAACTCCAGTGTCTTCTGCTCTTCCTCCTGATATTAAAATATATATTGAACATAATTAAGTAAAGCATAAAAATAGCAGTTTACTATTAAGAATAAAGATTTTAAAAAGCTGAAGCATAAGAAAGAAAGTTTAAAAAAGTATACAAATACAAAATATCCTTAACCTAACTTTCGTCAATAATCTCTAAACATTAAAGATATAAAAATTGACACATTACAAATTTGTCAATTTCAAGGATAACACAAAACTAAACAGAAACTTAGTCCTCAATCCAAAAAAAATCACTTCTAATGAGTCAAAATCATACCTCCACCTGTAACACTTTTTTTGATAATTCAGAAAGAAGAAAGGAAAATTAAAATCCCATCTGCATTTGATTTTGTTGACTTACTTTGTCCAGTTTGGTTGGATCAAAGGTCTCATCTTGGTCTGCCTTTTCTTCGGTTTTCACCTCTGAATCAAATACTTCAGACCGAGACTTCTGACTTGATTCAGAAGATGCCGTTTCCTTTGATGACTTGTATTTCGACGCCCGCTTCTCCTTGCTAACAGATAATTGAAAAGCATGTCTCAGTATTATGCATCTTAATCACTTACTACTCAAAAAGTCATTCTTAAAGACAAAAGAGTGTTGATGCTGGGGTAGTGTATACGAAAATATCATGGGAATTACTACCAAGTTATCCTTTCAAAAACATAGTAACCTAAAGTATATTCTGATAATACAACATTTCTTGCTTTGCAAGTACTGGCTTTAATAGCCGTAAAGAATAATTATTGTTAAAAATACGTATAGATTCATGATCGGTATTCATCTTGGAATTAAAAATATCGGCAAAAATTGATATTATCACGGAGTACTATATCCTCTGATATAATTGCACTTGTGTTGGAAAACTATGTATATGTTAAAGTATCCCACAACACTATCAAATGAACATAAATAAATTACTATATTTATTTTTTACATTTCTCTTCCATAAATTTATCCCGCTTAAATCCGTTATCAGAAACAAATCATTTTGAGGAATAACATTTGATGCTCTCTTCCATAAGGAATTTCAAAATAGCCCCATGAACGGCATCTCAAGAGTCAAAATTCAAAGAGTTATATGCAATAAAAGTGCCTCCAAGCACTCTGCTTCCTTGTTAAGATCCATCAAATGGCCAATGACAATAAATGGATAACTAACATTCCCCTGACCGAGGGTCAGTTATTGTCACCGAGGCTAACAAAAACGGGGAAAACTGAGCAAAGGAGTTGAAGAATGGTAATACTTACGAGCCTCGGTCTCGGCTATGAGATCTGCGGTGGCGATCTGAGTCCCTATCCCGATCCCTGGATCTGCTTCTCCTGGAGCGTGACCTTTTGCCGGCTCTAATCATTAAAATAAAAATGAATCACAAATAAACTAAACAAACACATATTGTTTTGAAACTAGTCACCGGTTAAAAATTTACCTGTCACGACTCCTGGATCTTCGCCTTTTCCTATCTGGGCTTCCAGAAATGCTCCGAGATCTCTTGCGATGGTGACTGATATAGAATAATTAATGTCAGCGTTACAGTTTACACATGGATTTTTATATACTTAGCAACAATCTACTTACCTGCTCCTGACCATTTCACGTCGTAAACTTCGGTACTTATTGGATGAAGACCTAAGACGTCTAATAGAGCTTAATACACGAACTGCAAACAAAATTTTCGACAACAAACAATTGAGTGGCGTTTCGAGTTTACGTTGTTATTAGTTTCTGGAGACTCGCAAGATGTCGCACAACTCGTGCGCGAAACCGCGAAACGAGAGAACGAAACGACGAAACCGCGAAACTGAGTGGGGTTTGGTGGGGCTGGTCGCCATGTTTAGCTGCAACGATAACGTCGGGAGGTGTAGTTGTGTAAGTGTAACATCGAATTACTGCCGTTAGTTCCTTTTTTTGGAATTTATTACCGTAAGAGAGATGGGCGGTTGTTCTGCGCCAAACTGTAGCAATAACACCAGACGTAAGTTTCGTGTTTTTCTGTTCCCCCGTGACCCTGATAGAAGGGCGAAGTGGCTAAAAATGTGTCGGAGGGATAATTGGGAACCAACGCCGTATTCCACTCTTTGTGAGGTGAGTTTGAACGGTTTGAAGGTTATGTAAATCCAAGAACCCTGTATACAGGGTTCTTGTGTAAATCATTGTCAAGGGGATTCCATGTAAAATACGTGATTATTTTATTGGGTAAGAATTCTAATGAAGATCAAGATAGTACATGTTATTGGTTTATAAAAGGCTGTGATTTATTCCAAAGTTAAATTACCTTTGCTAATCACGTGATATTTCGGAAAAATGTGCATTATTATTGCGCACCTGTAATTATTAAACACTTCCTTAAATCATGTAATAATACAGTCCCTTTTGAAACTAAGTTATTGGTAACGTGTGTATGTTGGTAATTGTATTCGAATTCATGTTGGATTTTAATCCTTGTTTATCACTAAACCATTCATAATTATTGTAATATAGTCAGCACTAGATACATGCACGTAATTATTATACCATTTATTCGTTATGAAAATATTTCAGTTATCCATAGTTTGAGTAATCTGCAGTTTGTTTATCTCTGGGAGTTATCTTCAATTTCCTTGCCTCAGGTACACTTTGAGGAATCACAGTTTGAATCCGCCCGTAAGGATGGCTGGAAAAAATTAAAGCCGAATGCCGTTCCGACAATTTTCGATCTCCCGAAATACTCCAAACCAAAGAGGAGGAGACCCCTCATACGATTGCCGGCTGATGAAGAAGTGCCTGAAGTTTCTTCCTTTGCCGAAGTAGAAAAGCCATCGGGTGTGGTATGTATTACGGTTGTACTGTTATTTATACTCTTATTGGTATTTGCTTTGAAGGATAGCGTTAATGTGGTGTAAGGAAGAAACATTGTGAGGAAACGTTTATAGGGGTCGTTCCATTTCAAATCAACCAGGGCCATGACACCCACCGACTTGGATTTTCATGAAACTTGCCATGGTCATACATTCTGGTATAATTAGAAATTGTGTATAATTTTAGCCCCCAATTGTCAATTGTTGATGAAATATGAGCAATTGAAATTTGTGCGTGACCCCTGAAGTGCCGCAACGTGCAACGCATGATGATTTTTATTTTCATCCATAACTCCATTCCTCTGAGATGAAAAGGCATGATTTTTTTTCTAAAGATAAGTGATCCATAATGACCCCATGATTATCATTAAATATTCACTGCATGAAGTATTTCAGCTTCAAAAAAATGTTTACAAAAGAATCTCGCTTGTATCATTTTTCATTGTCAGCATCCACAGGGAAAGGCCATGCGAATACAGACTCATGGTTCAGTTTAAAGTAATCATTAATGTATGAGCAAAGCTCCTGATTTTAAAAATCGTGAGTCTGTCGTTCCTTTTAGTAAAAAAAATTTTCATGGTCACGGGAAAAAAAGGCTCTTTTTCAAGGCACATAGATATTACACAATTTAGAGGAGATATAAGCTTATACTCATGATTAAACAATATTGGAGCATGCTATAGCGTATAGTACTGGCTATTAGATTAGGAAACACATAAGCAATCATGTGAATTTACCCCCCAAAGTACTGCTAATTTCATGCTATCTGAACTATTCAAGCAGAGAGAGTTTTAGTTAAAAAAAACTGCATGATCCATGGTACATTATTACATCATACATTCATTTTAATCTGTGTCCAAAGACCAGATTCATTTCAGATCCAGATCTTGACATCACAGGAATGTACGTTATCAAATGTCAAAGGGAACCTGTACCCCTTGGCCATTCATAAAAGTGCTGTGAGGAAATTTCTAAGGACCATACCTCTAAAAAAGTGTAAGTCTGTGAGAGCAGTGGGCATCCTGGTGAAGCCTGGAGGAAAATTTTGCTGTAGGTGTGACAAGAGGATTTCCAAAAATTTTTCCAAAGTTATTTTATTTCATTCAACACTGGGTGCGGATGTTATTTTCTGAAACTATATAGGGAAGGTTGAAAAGGTGTCACGGTTTTCTTCCACATAGGCCCGGGTTCGAGAGATATTCGCATTTAAAGATTTCGTGCACCTTGACTTCCCTTGGGTAATCGCTTCTCACAATCAGCAATGGCGGTGCGGTCTAGGGCACTAGTCCTTTGACTCCCATCGTGTGCGTCCCAGGTTTGAGTCCCAGTGATGGCAACTTTTTTTTCTCTCTTATAATTTTTTAAATTACTGTTACAACTCATCCCCATTCATTTTATTTAGTTACTTTGCAATGTTTTTATTTTCATATTAACTTATGGGTTTTAAATGGAACTCTGAATTCTGTCTTACCATGCGAATTAGAGGCCGTATATAATTACTTACACTGGAAGTAAAAATAATTTTCTCATCCACATAAGGTTTTAGATAACTAGTAGTAGTAAATTCCTGGTGAGGGCAGACAAATGGTGCAATGTGCGACGAATTGTTGAAAAGATGACTCGGTGATGCAAATCGCAAAATAAAAATTATACCACTCACACGAAGATGAGCACATTACCCGGAAATTTACGTGTAAGTAATTATAAATGTCCTCTAATTCCTGTGGTATGGCAGAATTCGCAGTTCCATTTAAAATCCATAAGTTAATATGAAATGAAAACATTGCAAAGTAACTAAATGAAACTAATGGGGTTGAGTTGTGTGTGATCTCAAATATCAGAAGAGAGGAAAAAAAAAGTTGTCGTCCCTGGGACTCAAACCCAGGATGCACACGATAGGTCACAGGACTAGCACCTTGGACGGTCATAGATGAGAAGGAGTGATTACTCAAGGGAAGTCATAGTGTGCGAAATCTTTACATGCAAATGTCTCTCAAACCCGGGCCTACGTGGAAGAAGGTCGTGACACCTTTTCTACCTTACTAAATAGTTTCAGAAAATAACATCCAGATCTCAAACAACACTTTGGGGATGTCTCCTTGACAGAAAACTGTTATCATTTTTTTATGTTTTTAGTCAAAATACTCTCCAGCATTAGTAGAATCAATGCATCTACATTTTCCACCGTATTGCATGGTGAATTTCGATTCTGCTCCTGATCCCCGCCAGTGCCCTAGTGAAATCACTGTTTTATCTTCCAGTCTCCCTCAGTATTTTGGTGTCCCTTCTCCTGAGGTGTGTTTCATAGTAATGGAGGGGATAAAGCTATTTCATGTGCATAATCTCTCACATGGGTCTTTGTTATTATTCAGGTACCCGAGGTACTGCATACTGAAGAACTCCAGGTTCATTCACCTCAGAGTTCTGAAGTCTCATACCTTCATGAAGTTTCATCACCTCAGAGTTCTGAAGTCTCATTATCTCAGAGTTCTGAAGTCTCAGAGAGGGTAAGTCATGCTTCCTAAAATACTTAAAACATTTGTTTTTACTACTTAATGTGGGTAATGTTAGGGAAATGGTCAGGCAACTCATCTTCATGATTTATTTACTTTTAGGAGTTGCTACTGATGAGTAAGATTGAAAAACTTGAGCGCAAACTTCGGTTGAAAGAAAAAGCTCTCCAGACCACAAGGGCGGAACTTTACCAGATGAGAAGGAAGTTTGCTACTCTCCCCTGTCTACATCTGACACGGGTTGATGCCTCCTCACATGGGGAAAAAGGCAGACTTGGCCAAAGGTCATAAAGGATGCCTTGAAGGTGAGATTTGCAGTGTGTTGGAATGGAAAGATTGTTTAGTTGGTTGTTTATAAAAGTTGCTAAGTTGATGGTCCTCTTACCACGGTGTTCTCTACTATATTTTGCATTCAATTTACTGTGTATGTTATGTGAATACCTGTGGTGATTTGTTTTATTCACATACTAGCTGACCCGGCGAACTTCGTACCGCCTAACATTCAATGAACTTAATAGTTTAGTTGCACCATTTATAAATAAAGATCGGCTGTATCGTTTTAATCATATTTGATTTATTGTTAATTAAATGAGAAAATATTGATGAAATAAAAATTATACTCATTCAGTTGTTGGCTATTTGTGTTATTAACCGTAAAAAAATGTTTTTAGGTCTAAGTCCGTAGCGTGAACTTGGCTCATTCACGGGGCAGGTTAACGCAACGCTAGACCGACGCTTGACTGATGCTCAAAATAGTGTAAGAAAAGCCCCTATGAAGCAGCATTCGTATCAAATGACTTAATGCACGCCAGTTATAGTATCTGTGTTTGGAAAAAATGCACTGCGTAAACGTGCTGCATGCGTAAACGCACCACGGTGTGCCCTACACATTCGGGTTTAATATCTTGCGTCAAGCGCCTTCTGATTAAACAACAGTTTTTGTTTTGTTATCAGGCGTAAGATAAAGCGAATGAAGATAAATAAAAATAGCGAAGCAGGGACGCAGCAAGGGGGGTTTTTGGGGGTTAAAACCCCCCCAAAAGCTCAGAGAATCTTTTTATAAAACATTTGGTTATTAATATTAGGGGGAAGGATGAGTCACAAAATATTTAACTGTTCACACAGCCGCAAAACCTACCATTTTGAACATTTTATCCTAAAAAATGTCTGGGGAGGGCCCCCACACCTCTCGCTTTCCTTGGCTAGTTTTCTATACCCTACAGACCCGCCAGTATTAGCTGCGCCTATCCTTAATTCCTAGCTGTGCCCTTGAAGCGAAGGAAGGAATACAGCGGATGGTTTACAGACTCGTAAACATACCATATATTATTTACCATGAGAAAGTCGTGGGTTTTCACTGACATATGAGAACAAGCATCACAAAAACTGAAAGACTGACCATGCGATTTGTTAATCGTTATCACGAATGCAACATGAATTGGAAATTGAATACGTTTAAGCTCAAAAGGGCATATAAGATGGGATCATTGAATCTTCGGATTGAGAACTTCCTCATCTTTGAATTTTCCTTTGAGTATAGTGGCGTGAATCACTTTCATTATCAGTTTTTTAATAACCAAACACGTTCCGTTGGATAGTTTTGGTTGGTTTGGGTTTCGAAAGATCATGAACACAGAGCCTACCTTTAGCTGTAAAGCGTGCCGTGGTAAGCCAGGTGCGTCCAAGGACTTTAATTATTCAGATAGATAGTTGGTGACTTCGTCTTCGTTTATTACAAAGTTAAAAGATTTGAATTCATGCAGAGTACACGGACATTACTGATAATCAACAATTGCTTGGAGATTTGTTTACACACACAGTAGTTATGTGTTTGTTGACAACTCAATTCGAGCTGAGCTTACCTCTAATTCAATTATTTTAATATTTTTTACATGTTTGAATATTTAATTTTTTTAAATATTGTTAAAAAGATCAGTCAATACATTAGTAAAAACGAAAAAAAATCTTATTTTTTTGACCGTCTTAACAATCAACTCCTAAAAACATATCTCTAAGATAAAGTTGAATTTTTATGTGAACTTTTCCTATGTTTTAATGTCCTATATGTTATCCGGGGCTGAGATGAATCCAAAGAGCCTAATATCACTAAAATCGGTGCAGCCGTTCTCGAGTTATAAGTGTTCTAACTAACACGATTTTCGACTTTCTTTTATATATATAGATTTCACTGAAGTGCACACAGATAATGTCATCAAGTATTATTCCTTTGTTCCAGATTCATCACTGCCTTCTGAATAATTGTCATTAGATTGTGATATGTGAAAATGAATATTAAAATAGGTGCTTCAGCTGGTAATTTAAGAAATAGGACCATCAAGTTCCAATTCACCAAAGTGGCACTTTCTTCTCTGCTGAAAAGTGTCACAGGTTCTGCTTCATTTAGTATCGACTATTTTTAAAAGGTGGTTAGGGATTTCAGTACTGAGTGGGCTCTAAAAGAAGAGACAATTGTTGACACAGTCATATCAATCTGGCTGACTAGAAGCTAACTAAAAAGGAAGACTTATTTTCATATATTATCATGAACTTTACCACAAAATACATACGTATGCTATTACAGAACTTGTATTCTGGTCATAAAAGACTTGGGCATTCTTATTTTTGGATAAATAAAGTGATTCATGCCACGCAGAATGAATTTTATTCCTACATTACACCCCTGGTATATAATAGGAATATGTTGGAACCAAGGTTGTGATTGCAGCACAGTGTCATGGCGGCACACTGAATAGCCCTCTGGCTACAGAGGTGAAGTTGCATCAGTACCCACAGCTATCCAGGAGGAGGAGAAACAGGGGACGAGTTGCCCCATGTTCCCCTTAGTCCGCTTTAGGAGGCACAAGGAGACTCAACCAATTCTAGGCTTTCATAGAGACTGTAGTGGGGGAAGAGAAAGAGCTCTGCAACAATTTAACAGTTAGCATTTTCTGATAACAAAAAGTAAATTTCAAATTTTGGGGGAGAGATCATAAAGGAATAACTGCTATCATAAACATGATTCTATTGGCCATTGTAAGGAGGAGGTCAGCAAGAATAAGGGGAAATTTATCTTTCGCCATTTGTTAATGACACATAATTTGAACTAAGGCTTTCTGTTTTGGACAAAGCTAAATATGTACGATATTAACAGGAAACACGTTAACTTAAAAACATAATAAATAGTGCAGAACATCCAGAGCATGATTGTACATATTCATAAAATTCAAATGTTAAGATATAGTAATTCTGTCTCAGCAACATTAAAAATAAAAGCCTAATTGATTGTACACTTGCGAATACTACCAACAGAATTTATAGTTCAAATTCAAAGATCAAGCAGGAAGTTGTGAGTTAGAAAGAGAAAAGACAGGGTTCTTTTCAGTAAGGGTATATATATTGTCATCTTCTACAGAAAAAAATTACAGGTTATCTTTTGGTCTCCAATCCTCGCTGAAACAATCTTTGCTAAAATTGAACTAACAGCATACTTCAATAATTTTGACAGTACTCAGGTATTATTCTATTCACCTGTGTAATCTAATCTATCAGGATGAACTCAACCGAGAATAAAATAGCACGCATGCAATGAAATAAGTCAGTTTAATATGAATTTATCAAGGGCTATTCTCTTTTTTCTCTTGGAAGTTTCATAATAAATTACTTTATAATGCATATGAAACATCACTTCTTAAGCAGTATATTGAAAAAAATTGATTCAGGCTCTCAAACACTTATGCATGGAAAATCATTATCTTTACCATCTCGAAAATTTCAAATTCGTAGAAATCACCTCTTCAATGATTCCTTTATCTTTTAAAAACCAGCAAGCTATAACATGGTACCCTCCACCAAAACTGGAAGATTTCCGACAGTGAAAAGGTCATCAGTAGAATAGTTGCGATGGATGGAACTTCTGCACACCTTTAATCCTACTCTCACAATAAAATGCCTCAGGTGTGCATAAGAATTTCTCCTGATATCAGGAGGGAACAAAGAAAAAAATTCAAATAATAATCATAGGAACATGAAAATCTACAAGCTTCAATTCTACATTACTCAATGGAATGAGAAATATCCATCAACTAATGAGATCAATGCTCTACCACTTCTAGACAATACATCATATTAACTCCTCATGGGCTTCAAAACAAATTGATGAGGGTGAAATCATATTTACAAATGCTCCCATAACCTATTGACTAGGTACATATTGATAACATAATATTCCAACAATAGTTTACACGCCATTCTCACGGCTATTACACATGGTCATACTCATTTATCACAGCTATAAAATTACAATATAGATACATAATTTCTTACAATTAGGGTGGTTTCAGTCTGAAGTCCACCACAATGATCAATGGTAAGGATAGGATATTGGAAAATAATTCATTTGGTCGACTTAGCAAAAGCGCTCCAAGAGAGCAATATCACAATGCAGAAGAGTATCTCTTCAAAAAATGTTCTTCATAAAAAATTCACTAGATAAATACGTTTAGTTAACTAAAATATTTTCCGTAATATCGATTTGGTACATATTTATAATTGGAATCCCAGAGATGACGATAATGACAGGTCTAGAGAAACGAGCTATTGGCAGACTTATTTAGATAAGGCTAAACAGCTTATAGTAAGATGCACAGCTTTCTAATACGTTTCCTAAGAGTTAGCTATAATAGTATGATGAATTGACTTTGTTCCCAAGAGGAAACTCGAATAAATTATAAAACTCTGATACCTCTCCTTTGAAGGATAAACTTCAACAACAACAAATGTCATATCCCACAAATTCAATTCTACTTTTCCAGCCAAAATGAAAGCATTTAGTTTCATTTCTCCATGCTTTTGCCTGGAGGTGGCTTTGACAATGTACATCAGCCAAAATTTGGCACAATTATCCATTTCTCTACCCAAAATGAAATTCAATCATAGGTCTCTCCAAAAGAGTAATCTGGAGAATAAGACATCCCAACTCTGGCAGGAGAATAATCATTGGACCATTCTGCAGCATTAGTGCTGCAAATGAGTGCTCCTTCCCTCCACGCTGATTTGCGCAGCTCAAACCACATCTCTACCGAATGGATCTGCTCCAATGTGAGAGATCCTGATTGCCTGCCCTGCAAATAAAAATGAGGACGGTGAAAATGCTATGAATACTGAAGAAAACAATCATAGTCTTTTTTAAAAGAAACCTAACAAGAGAAAAAATTGTAAACATTTATAATGCTACAAGAAAATTCGGCTGCAACTTATGAGAATAGGGTGGTTTCCTATTATTTTTTTATTGCCTAAATCGAAAGATTATTACTCCTGGAGTACATATTTCACGCTTTTAGATTTTTTAATTACGATATCTATTTTTAGCGATTAAGTGAAAAGTGAAAATTTTCAAGCGCGCGAAAACGCGACGCGTAAGTAGGAATGATGGGAAAAAGTCCGTGCGACGCATTTCTGGTTCCCCCTCCCGCCTTGTGAGGTGACCTTGATCGAGGCTCTGAGCGCTGATAGGACGCAGGATGCTAGCGGGTAGCTGAGTACCCTGCTGGCTGGTAGCGCTTGGCTTAAAAAAGGTTTATTAATACCTTATCAAACGAAGAAAACTTTCCAACCTTAGCCAGTTTTAATAGGTGATTATTAAGACATATTTCCCTGAGCTCTGTGCCTCATGCATGCATTGGTAACCTCAGACGATGTATAACTCCTATCCTCTCGTGTAGAAACTAGGTCCCTGTGACGTCACGTGCAGTGGAATCGCATGGGCGCCAATCTGGCCTTTTTCAAATGAGGATAAAATTTGACCCTTGCCATTCGTCTAAACTGGTATTTCAAAAACCAAATAATTTGTGTATTATGAATACACTAATGGTGGGTAACGAATCCCAATAAATGCCTTCCGTTTTCTTTGATGAAGGAAACTACCCTTTTAAACAAATGTATGATGGATTCAGCCATTACCTTTCCTATTTCTTAAATGCTTAAATAAGAACCAATTAATTCAGAAAATTTGTAAATTTTGAGATTCTACGAATAAATTGAGATCTCCCATAGACCACACCACCAATTTTCATAGTCATATTTGTACTGATGTATGGATAAGTAAAATTCACCGAATACCAGAGTTTTTAATCATTAACTGCATAGTACTATTTTATTAAGATTGGAAAATATGAATTAGGTCCAACAATATGGGTGGGATTGCTGGGAAATCATTAAGCTAGATCCAGGTACATCGGTCAATCGTTGGTGCAGCCATGACGACTGGACACTATGACCTGGGAGATTGGATATTAAGGACTGAATCACTGTGATTGAACTGTATAAGGGCACTTCACATGTGAATAAAAGCATTTGGATTCTTAGAAACTGTACATACTTGTATATTACCAGACTAATTCAAGTCCTGTGATATGGAAAATGTCATCATGTGTAAGTTTTATATCTTAAATTGCTAAATTCACACAAACACCATTGAAAAGTAATAGATTGGATGGTAATAATAACCTACATTATTCTAAATTTATTGATTTTTATTAACTCACGAAAAAGTATATGGATGAAATTTGTGCTTTAAAAAAATACAAAGTCACTAACAAAAGTATTGCCCAATTATGTCCACTGGCACCTTATGTTAAGTAATCCCTATGTACACAATTAGTTTGCTACACTAGATTCAGGCCTAAAAATTCAAAAATATCCCTCAAAAATACATAAGACTTATGAATGATGGCCTTGATGAGCCTCTACATAAAAAGGAAAAGAGATTACTCTAACGACCTGTATATCTGGCCCATTACCAATATTTTCACTTTATTTCTTTTCTGATTTAGCGCAGGTTTTTGCCGTGCAAAAGATGATGATCTAGGCTCACATGGGTCATTAAAACGTCATGTGATTGGCTGAACCAGGGTCGAAGGGGCACACATTAGGACACCATCACCCTTGTATTCCTCACATGAATTCTTGGATACAATTAACGAAGATTTGCAAATATCCCCACATACCGAGGATGATGGTCGACTGGGGGAGAAATGGCTTTGGGCTGTAGGGGGGACAATAGAGGAGGAGCCATATGCCATTCCAAGGTGGCTCCTCCATCTCCTCGTGGAGGTATAATTTGAGCCAGCAGTTGGGTAGGCCCTTGCCGTACAGATTCAACAGACGTCTCGACCCAGGGTAATTGCTTGTTTCCACTCATTTAGAGCCTGAAGAGGATGCTTATGTTCTCTTTCTTTGGTGGCATATTACTCAATTATAACTTAAGCGACCATATTGAACTATTCAGACAATTTAACCACACCATAGTCAGCATTTTCCTGCATCACAAATTTGATAATTTCACTTATCAGCTGTAAAATATTTTCTCAGGTGTATTTCTCTTAATATTTGAGATAGAGGCAGCTGTTGACATGGCTACTTCTGTTCATCCTAAAAAATTCAAGATATATATGTAATTTTTTAGTTTTTCCTCACAAAAAAGGACACTCAAAAGTGACAAATGAATATTCTTTAACATCCCTTCCCATTATTTTTAACACTAAAATTTAGTTTAAAAAAAGCACAGAACAAAACAAAGAATTCATTTCAAAGTATACAAAAAATGTAGTATGCAACAAAATGCATCTCTGAAAAGACTATTTATTGACAATAAAACCACTTCGCAACGGATTTCTGTCGTGAGGATGATCATAAATGAGTGGGATGGTCGGGCTTTATTGCATGGGGAGAGGCCCTAGGGACTCGCTAAGTTGGATCCCAGGCTGGGCCTCAATGCATCAGACAATTGCTACCTCATACCTGGTACAAAGATTTCCCTGTACTTAGTAACAAAGACATTCACCATGAGACCTGGTCTCCCCCCCACCTACAAAAATCTTAAGCCTTCTTAATCTTAGGATAGTTTAGAAGGATAATAAAGTAAATGGATCAAGGAAAACTTACACTACTGGACGAACAGCTTCGTGTAAGATGGTATGTAGCTGAATCTTCTGACTCCTCATTTTCCTGGTTGTCGGGCATACAATGAATGCACTTAGGAGATACTGCTGCGGAGCCTAAACAGTTGCCCAAACATGAATCATGGTAGCAGTGCCCACACCTAAGAATCAATTGATTGCATATTAATGCAAGGAATTGGTGAGAATAAGTAATATTAATCAAAAGGTTGTTTTTTCTGAAATACTGGCAAAATTTTACACATAAAATAGTGCTTCAAAACCAATTTTCAGATCAATATTCAATAAGACAGGATATGTAAAAACAAAGCTAAATTACATCATAAGGATTATGTATATTTACTGCCATTAATTAAACAATACCTTTAGGCTTTGTAAAAGGCGTTAACCTTCATGTTTTTTGTGGTGAATTTCACAAATAAAATTCTTTAAAAATAAAACAGAAGCCTCTTTGATTGGGACTAGAAAACTCATTAAATGAAAGACTGAAGTGATTCTAATAAGACAGAAACACTATCTTAACCTTAGACATATGTATACTTCTAACAATGTCAAACCTAATGATTATTACAACTGCACAGTGATGAAACCACTTCACCTCATTACTATGATGCTGCCTTCATCAGCAATCTCATCTAAAGGAGAACAGCACTTGGAACATAATGGAGGAATGACATCACTCTTGGAAACGTAATGGGGAGGAATGAGTGGCCGAACACCACGTCGTGAAGCTGCCAAAAGTTTAACCAGCTGATCATGTAAGTCCTGACCAAGCAGACGTCCTGTTGTAGCCAGCATAGCCTTCTCCTGACTGCAGTTCTCAAGAACATCTACAAAAACATTTAAGTCATCACTGATTACCAATAAAATAAATATTTGGAGCTTAATTAGGTATTTTGTACTTGTGTAGAAGGAAAGATTAAGGGATAGAACAACTGACCCTCAATTTATGGAGTATGCTGACTTTTCAAGGTTTGTGATTTACATGTGAAGATTTATGTGCTATAAATGGTAAAAATTTAAAGCACCAATTAATAATACCTTTTTAATTCTCCCAGTATGACAAACTGTATCAACTTTCATACAAGCTATAAGTACAGCAAGCTGACCCAATGGCTTTCCAAGAAATGGTTCAACTTCACAATGTCATAATTACATTAATTTCTCATGAGACAGAAAATAGGCAGATCATGACAAACTAACTCATTCAACACAAAATTTAAACAATGCAAATAAATATATAAAAAACAGCTCCAAATTTTTCCAAGACACTACATTTTATTGAATTACCATAGATAGTACCCTAGGGAAAGAGCCAGCACCAAGAAGGTTAATGACTTCATCCCAATATATCTATTTCACGCCACCAAATGCATGATAAATTACAATTCATTGTTTTGCATAATATTAATTCTTATTATACAGAATTCATGCAATGATTAATCCAAAAGAATGTATTTTTTTTGCAAATCAGAGTATTAACACAAATGCCTAGGATACCAACGTGAACTATTATTTAATACCAGCAACGTGAGTCATAAAATACAAGGAAAGCAAGCACTGGAAAACTAATGAGAGTAACAGAGCAGACTAGGCAAGTTTTAGAAGAGGTTAGCATAGCATTTATGCCATTCTTTCAAAAGTTGAGCCTTCATATGCCTTTCATGTAGCCTTTTAGCATAGCCAATTAGTGCGACGAAGACCCCATTAAGTCTTCAACAATACTATACGCTGGGAATACAAAAGACCTTACATATTGATAGCAATTTGTAAAGGCAATTCAGATGAATATATGTAAGGTAAAGCTTGTAATATCTCATTTGAACTGTAAATGAATCACTAAAATAACAGAATGAATAAACTTGAAGGTAATTCCCAAACTCCCTCTAAAATAGTGGAAGCTACAGCAAAAAACATAAAATGAACTCAAAATTACAAACCAATTAATAGCCCTCGAATTTCTCCAAATTTTCCTCCACGATATGCTGGGTCCTTCATAACTGCATGGATGACCTTGGGGAGGCTTGTGAGACCAACCATACTGGAGAGGAGACTATGAGTGAGCTCCTTGAACACTAAAATAATGAAATTGGAAAATAATTTTTTAAAATGCTTCCACCTTGTGTCTATTAACTTTCACCAGTTTCTGAGATTACTGATTAAACAAATTAAATAATTTCCTCAACTCAATACAACAGCTTTGTGAGATGAAGCTAATACTCCGAATTCAGTAAGTCATGCATCTCCCCATGATGTTTATTTAATAATGATAACTTTGAGTGCATTACATAATTCCTGAAATGCAGCCATACATCTCTATTTGGATATGCAAGGGATAAAAAAATTTCACTTTTATAGAAACACTATCATAATAGAGCAGTTACCTTTAAAATAATTCCTTTTCAGTCTTTTTATGATATATCTGATGGTTTACAAGATATCGCAATGCTGTAAAACTGCCATTTTAGGAAATTGTCTTTGCATTATCATATGAGGTCATATCTCCAGAAATTTTGAATGAAATTAAATCTAGAAGTTATAAAAAATCAGAGAATAAGCATACCATGGAGTAGATCTGTAGCAGGATTTGAATTTCCACCTCCCTCTTTTGAGGCAATTACTTTCTGTAACCTACGTTGAGGGGCTAGTAACCCTTCGAGTAGACTCATCCAAAGGGTTTCTCTCGTAGTGTCATCAAGTAAATTGGAACCTCGACGACATAAGTCAACTAAAGAGATGACATTTTCTCTTACTTCACAAATAATTTCATTTGGAATTTCAAACTCTGAGCTGCCAATATCTTCTCCAGCACAAAGAGGGGCAAGAATCTGTAAAAAAAAATAATTTAACAAAATTGAACATAATGAAAGTATAGCCCTGGGGAATAAAATGCAGTACTAACGGGTGCTACTCCTGAGTAAAACATGTGCGAGGCTTCAAGAATCATTCTTCCTCTAGCAATGCCATGCAAAAAGGAAATTAATGTCACTACAAGTCATATCATCGACTCATTCATGACAGTATAAGGAATATATATCCCTTAAACCAATTTGACTTTATTTTCATTCGTAAAACAAAAGCTCAGTAGAAAAATTAATTCTTAGAGATAAATAAAAATTATTCATTTATAAAATTTCAAGGCGACTTCTAGTGTACAATATATATCGCTCCATTTACTTCACAAATCCAATTACACATAAATAATAACACGTTGCGTACGGATGGCGAGAATTCTCGTCATTTTTTTCCCAAACGTTCTGGACGGATGACAAAGATTCTCGTCATTTAGGCGCATCAACCTAAACAATGTTAAAGCATACAATACGTATTCATTAGTACGTTTTCAGTTGTTGCTCGTTATTCATAATGAACTGATGCATCATAACGTTTAACTGGGTAAAGTCATATTCTAAACATTAGCTTACCCCAGTACGCAATGTGTTAAACACAATAGCCCTGGGTAGTAGGCCGGCCCTTATTTTTCAGAATTGCAAAAAGTTATGTTTACCTAGTCCCAAAATGATCCAAATGAGGTTTGTTTTCACGTGTTAAAATTTGGTTACTTTAAAATAACGGCAACCCGTGCCCCAAGGGCCCTAAGTACTAAGGACCCTCAATTGAGTTTTTTGGGGTTGAAAAAAGGCTATTCCTATGTAAAACGTAAAAGTAAAGCCCTTTTGGGCCAATTTTCTGTTTGTTTTGACCTATCTTTAAGCGTTTAGGAGATATCGTCCGTCGTAATGCAATCCCCCCCAGGGCGCCACCCCGCACCGCGGCACCGCTGAGGTACGGCCCGCACCACTTACTAGAGACTTCCCCTCCACCCCCTCCCCTCCCTTATTTTAAAGTAACCAAATTTTAACACGTGAAAATAAACCTTATTTGGATCATTTTGAGACTAGGAAAACATAACTTTTCGCAATTCTGAAAAATAAGGCCGGCCTACTGGGTAGTCCCCATGAGGAAAATTGGAGGCGACAACACGTATCACAACTTCTCCACTTTAGTTATCTCAAAATGCAAACACACTTGTGTAGAAAAGGTACTCATGGTGAAGATTGGGAGCAGTGACACATTATAATACTTCACAAATTGCCCACACATTATAAGTACTTCCACCAAAAGCATCAGTGGCCACAATGCATACCACCGAACACCCTATTTTCATTGCAATTCTCCTATGCATACTTTCTTTAGTCCTCTTAGTCTACAAGAATTGTCGTCCATTATTGTTCGACTCCATTGTTTTTCTCCCATCATCACAGAGAGATTGTTACAAATATTTAATAAATTTACTGAACTAGTCAAAAAATAATTACGTATGTACCAGAAAAATTTTACCTACCACAGACTTAGCATGAATAATATATTCTGTACTTAAGGAAATTATGATACTTCACTCACAATTTCTACTGATGATTGGAGCTGCTTGATGAGAATATCAAATGCTCCTTGAACATCACCCATCAGCTCCAGCACATATGCAGTGGCATCCATCACCTTATGAGTCTGAGTGATCTGAAAATTACAAAACGTAAGAATTATTCACCCACAGAGCTATTACATATTACATATGTATTCTCTTATATTACATATAATTATAAATTAGAATTACAGTTTTTACCAGCACCAAGCATGACTTAAAATTATTTGTAGGCCTTTGAGACAACCAAACTCATGCTAAAGAGCCTCAGTAAAGGATTGCCTGTCCTACTGTTACATAATGTAAGATATATAAATGAGGCAATGCCTATTTTCATACGTGTAAGGCCGGCCCATCTTTTTCATAATTTGGAATAAGTATATTTTCCTTGTATCAAAATTATTGAAATGATGTTTATATTCAGGCGCTAACATTTGTTTACTTTAAAATAACGGGAGCTAATGACCCAAGTACTAAAGACCCAAAATTAGGTATTTTTGGGCTGAAAAACTCAACCCGATGAGAAACATGAAATTAAAGATTTTTAAGAATGAAATTCCCTTTGTTTTGACATATCTCTAACCATTCATCACAGTGCAATCAGATCCCTCCCCGAGGGTTCTACCCCATATCCCAGCACCACCAAAGTACAGCCAGTACCGCTTACTTCTGCAGCTAGATACTACTGGAAAGTCAGTACTAGTTCATTAATAATAATAATTATATATTTATTCATCAGTAGCACAATAATAATTGTGGTAGATGTCGTCAATTAATATCTTGTGAGGACACCGTGATAAGAAATACCCTGGATATAAAAGGCAGCAGAATGTACATATACAATACAAATAAGACAGAAATCATACAATTGGAATCAAAGTGCAAAAGTACATTTAAAAGCTAATAGCGGAGAAATCAATTTCCTCCAGTGAGTATATGGGTTTAAATAGTAGGAATTTTTTTTTAGGGCCCTGCGGAAGACATTGTTGTCAACCGTTCTTGCTGAGTTGGGCAACATGTTGAAGTACTTAATTGCCTGATTTTCATAGTTAAAAGACTTGACCAGCCTACGTTGAGGCTTATCTAATTTTTATATCTGGAGGCAAATGCCTAAGCAATATATGTATGTGGCAATAAGAGGGAATGAATTTTTGTGCTTTCCACACCACCATAATATATTATAAAAAGTACTTGAGAATATGCCTATAACGAACTATGAAGAATTAACTGGAGCTAGCAATACTATTCCTTAAAGGAGTCCCTCCATTCTCTTTGAGCAATTGGGCCTCATGCATAAACTCAATGGATGTCTTGTTCCATATATTCAATTATGGCATGGAGTTTATTGCTTGCAGTTCCCTAAGAGCCAGGCTCAAGGAATTTGTCTCACGTAAGTTTCACTTTTTGTTCTACATTTGCATACATGTTAAGATGTGGGTCTCCACTCCCTGTACTGCATCAACTCCCAACAGTTCCTACCCATTCTCAGTGCTACAGATTAAAATTAAACACAATTTAACATTCTTCATTAAATCATACAGGTTAACAACTTCCAGCCTGGATGTTGCTAGTGAAGTACATATTGACCTGGACTTTGTCAACTTGGCTCAAAAGAGATTTTCAAACGAATTTTGGTATTAGAGAGAGGAGTTGGTAGGACTTTCACCACTTCACGAATCCCTTCCTGGGTATGAAAATTATGCGTATTAAACCATTTAAAGGCATGTAAAGGAGGACGTGAGTCAAGAAGAAAGCATTTTCTAAACAGCAAGGCCTTACACTTAGCTAATGGTGATAGTTATCTACAATGATAACTCTGTTAATTATGAAAGATTTTGCCACTAGGTATTCATTTTAGAAAGCTCTTTAATATACCATTAACATTTATAAACTGCATTCTCTGGTACACCCTTGCAAGAATGAGATGAAAATTCTGTCTACAAGACTGGTTGGCAAGTTTTAAAGAGTTTTCAAGTGATAAATGATTGTACAGAGACACATGAAGCTATGTCATCATTTCAAGTCAATTACGAAGGAGGAAGAGAACTTTTAAAATAAATTACAGTAAAACCTCTATGTAGTGAACCTCTTTACATCGTAAACCTCCATACTTCGTACCAACCCTCTGGTCCCGTCAGATTTACATGTAAATTTATAGGCAAACCTCTATATAGTGAACCTCTTTATCTCGTAAAACCTCCATATATCGTACCAACAAGACAGCCCCGAGACGGCCTAACTACCTCCGCAAATCGTACCGAGACAACTAGGGACCATTAATGCAGCCGCGATTACCTACATGGAATGACATTTTCAGCGATAAATGTTTCACGCTTATTTTTTTCTTATACACCTTTAATAATGTTCACGTTAACCATTAGTTAGGGCATCCAACTATCCTAATAATATTAAGTGACGGTAAATGAAGACAGAACACATCGTTTTCTCTTGAATCATGGTCAAAATCGCGCGATAGCACTCGCTTTCTTTTACTGATGGCTTTATTTTCTTGTAAGTGCCTACATACTATGTTCAGTTAATAAAAGAGGCGACCAGCGCAGCCTATAATCACTTGCTGACGGAAATATTTCAACTAACTTCACTCCCATCCATGGAGACAGAATTACTCGACCATATTGCTACTTCCGCTTCTAAAATTAAAATATTTCAAGAATTTTCCGCGACTTGAAATAAATCAAATACAGTTTCGCAATTATTTTATTCCCATATTTCCCGGTGTAGCACTTTCTTGCTACCGCCTTGGTAATTTTTTCGATGCTTTCGTGAACGATCGTAGTTTAAAATTTATTGCGCTTAGCGACAGTCATATGTCTTGCCTGCGTATTTATGCCGCGAAATCTGACTATTCCATCGGGAGTCCGGGACGTCAATTTCTAGCAATACTGAACGAACATCAATCCATGCGCGGCAGTGTTAGGTGAAGGAGGCAGCTAATTAGCTGATATGCGGTAGGGCATTGAAATTTTTTACCGTCGCCGCCGCATTCTGAAGTAGTTCGCCCAGCATTCTCACCTGGAAATCACGTCCTTTCGCAGACCAAGCGTTTCTGTGTGCCCTCGACAGAGTTTTTCTTCGGAACGCTACGTGCATTGTATTTTGGAGAGAGGGAATTCAACAAAATTTTCAAAATTACGCTCAATTTTTTGTCTATTTTTTGCCGTAGTCACGTGTTTATTTATTTTTTTATAATCTTTAACAAGTCACATGTTATAAGAATGATAAATCAATTCTAAAAGATATAATAAGGAGTATTTTCAATTAATTGCCATAAAATATGAAAAAATATGAAAATTACTTAATTAATCATAGGATGATGATGGATTCAAGAAATAAAAGAAGGCGACTGCTTGACATTGCCACATAATTAGCAATTTTCCTAGCCACCTACGAGGACAGGCAGAAGGCAGTGACCTTTGGAATACCATCATTCACCCTCACATCTATTTTAAATAACCGAGGAAAAACAGAAGAAACTGGCTAGGCTGCACAAATTAAAAAAACTCAGGCAGTTAAATATGATGAAGAAATTATGTTTAGAAATATAAAACTATTGTTCTTTCCTCCGAACACTATTAGTAAATTACAACCCTTAGACCAGGGAATTATTTCTTAAGTAAAAAGGCATTAACGAAAACAGCTAGTGATTTATTTACAGTGAAAATGACATTAAAAAGTGCTCGTGGAATTGAAAACATTATTTCGAGAGAGTTAGAAAAAAATTTTAAGCAAACCCATTAACTAATTTATTTTCTAAAAAGGCCTCTTCAACAATTTACTTATACCTTTGTGTAATCATTAAATTCTAAATATATGTTCAGTTATGCATACCTATATATTTAAATATATTAATATATTGGCTTAAAAGACAGTAGCACCTTTCATTTCCCAAGGATATGAAAAAATGGTGCCTACCACAAAAACCTCTCTATAGTGAACCTCCATACATCAAATTGCCCAAATTTTGGTCCCCTCCATTACGATGTAAAGAGGTTTTACTGTACTAAGACACAATCTTAATCATAGTACAACCTCTGACATGAATAAGACAGTTTAACTGCCAAATATGTACAGATTTTCAGAGGTCGATAAGTGATAAACTGAAAGTGTGCTTGATTTTGGTTCACCTGTACTAAAATGCCATTTGGCTGCAAAATTCCATTGGCTGCAGCCACGTCGCACGCGCAACAAGATCAGTTCATCACCATCGAGAGTTAAGGCAAAATTGTAATGCAATTTTGCATTCTGCAGGATAACTATGCTTTCCCTTGCTCAGGTTTTTCAACTTATGAACAAGGTCTCGGAACCCATCTTGTTCGTAAGTCGAGGACTAACTGCATTAACTTCATTTCAGTCATTAAGAGACTACGAAAGAATAACTTTTCCAATTTTAGAAAAATTAGGGCCAGGAAAATTGCATTCTCATCTCACTTACAACCAGTGCATGAAACATTGAGGAAGTGAATTATCCAGCAATATGCATTAACAAAAGCATAAACCAACAATAAGAACATAAACGAATAATACCTTCAGCGCTTCATCCAGTCGAAATCCAGGAACAGTTTCCAGGAATTTTTTTACTCTCTTTGGTTCATAGGAACACATTAAGGTAAGAAGTCTTTCATGCAATACAGGATCAACTGTTGGCAGGTCATCGCAAACAATGGATTTAACACTCTCTCCTGATGGAGCCCTATGTGTAAGGAACATATTGTTTTCATCTTGAATCAGTTTCAGCAGGTGAAAGTGAATGCAATTCAACAAAAATTATGTTTCCAAGAAAGCACCACAGAAAGCAGAATGAAAATACCACAGAAAAAGCTAAGATTACAAACATACATACTTGCAATGAAACATTTCCATCAACAGCTGATAGAGTTCGGCAGGAGAATCTTTCAATTTCTCAATTATCCTGGGCATCAAATAAGGACACTGCAATGCTAGTAGCTGCCCAGCTTTCTTGCTGTCAATGTCAACCAACTCCTATGAAGTAAACACAGAATATGTATACGAAATCACTGCACAGAGACGAAGACATAGTACATAAATAGATAAGTTGAAACTAGACACTAAAGGTATGCATAAAACAAAAAAAATCCAAAGGAGAAAATTTGCTGCAAAAAAGTCATTTCAATTGACAGGGAAGATGTGTAAGATATGGAGACTGGGGAGAGAAAGAGGGTTTAGAGGGCTCTTACAAGACTGGCGAGGCTGAAAGCTCCAATCATGTTTCGTGCCACTTACCCCTATTCAAGAAGTTTAAAATTTTACACTTACCCTGCCTGTACATAATGTTAACCATTCTTCACACAAAAAAAGAATAATTATTACCTCAACTCAGAGGTTCACCAATACTCCACCAGAAAACATAATGATCCGCACCCACCATTTGCGTGAACTAAGACATCAGCTAAAGGACTTAAGCATATGGGACAGCAACTTTACAATAAACTTCTCCTACAAATAAAAAATTGCACAACAGACAAGGTTTTCACAGATAAAGTGGAGTTATTTCTCCTCTCGAAATTGTACATATTATGAATAGACCCACTAGGCTGCCTACATACAAGGTGTATTTTACTTTCAGAGGAAATTTACTACCACCCAAGGTCATTCAGTAGCACATTGCAGTGAGCTAAAGCATACACAAAAGCCAGGTGCAAGGAGGAGAGATACTTGTTACTAGGACTTCTTGTTACTGAATTTATTATAATGGATCAACTAATGACATCCTAATTGTTTTTGTTAGTTAATCAATATTTTTTGACATATATTTGGCAGTAAGAGTGCACTAATATGTAAGGAGGGTGAAGTAAAGGAAAACAAAGAAGTATGCACAGTTGCCTCAGTTCAAAGCATAGGTACCACTGTACATCATGGGGTTTTTCTCTGCTGCAAAAATTTGTTCCTAGCTAGGGAAGGAAACAATTTTGCTTGCAGAAGCATTCCATTGTAAAAGATAAAAATTCTGGTGAAATTGATCAACCTCAATCTTTTTGCGGTTCCTAGAAGGAAATTGGCAATCCTTCAGTGATGGCATCTCTCATCTGAATAATATCTCTTGCGGCTGAATTGTCTTATCTACTTATTTTGCCTTTGTAAAATGATTAAAAACACCGAACAATAATAAGAGAGATTTCAGACCATAATGGGCTCACTAATTTACCATGCTAAAGTGGGCAATGGCAGCGGAGATTAATTCCCATTTTTTTTCTTGGAAAATTTTGAAATTCTAGGTTTTGATATATTACGCCTAACGAAATGTCTAGTTAAAAAAACATACTGTGCCATCATTAATAATCTCTTAATTTTTTTCATTACTGGTTAGCCTGGCCACCGAATGCACAAGATAAGTAAGAATATTTGAGTTCCCTATTCCATGCTCTTTGGTGTGATTATGTTGAATATGCTAACCATTGAAATTGAGTAACATAAGAGATTCTATTCGAATTGTTTGTTACAAGACCTACGAGTCGAGATAGCACTTCATCATCCGGTACAAAGGAATCAGTGTGTCCATACTTGTGAGTACATACTAGTCATGATGACATGCACTTGGTGTGGAATTATGAAAATACATACTCCATTTTATTCACATTGAAAGCAGATCAATGTTTAATTTACTTTGTATTACTGAAGACATGAATTTCACAGAGTGAGGTTAGATTGTTTTTTAAGAGAGTATTCCAATGTTACAATTGTACATTGAATTCAATAGCAACTTATTCAAGCAATTTGAATTTTTATCTAAAATAGAAATGCAATTTGTATTTTGCCCATCTCCTTACTACAGCCTTGCTTCTGGTTAGAAACTGCATGAAGAGGTAGTTCACCACCACCCAATTCAATCAGACAATCTCAAGGCAGTAAATATCATTTTAAACATACCAACTCAGATTCAACTTAATAATTGCATGATTATCAAGGAGTAATGGGCCACAAAAATGTTCTTATTTTAATACAGCTAAGATAAACAAGAACACACTTACTTTTATGTTTTCAACAATTTCAGGCTCTATCTGCAAAGAAATCTGCTGTGAAATTAGAGCATTCTGCAGGTACGAGTACACTTGATGCTTCCTCAATGGATCTTGCAAATAGCAGGATAAAATACTTTTGTAGTCCCTCCTTTGCTCATAAAGAAGCTCACAGACACGAAAACTAAAAAAAAAAAGCAAATGTAACCTTCACAAAAGGTAATAGAGATACAAGTTTCCTCGTAATGAGTTAAATTGCAACAGATAGAATGATTATAGGGATGGGTCGGTTCCACTTTTTTTGGCTTTGGTTTGGCTCTTAGCTTTGGTTTGCAGTTCCAGCTCTTAATTAAGCTCTTATATAGCTCAATTTTCAGTATAAAAAGAATTTTTCGGTACGATTAGTATGCTTGTTAAGGGTATTAATTTTACTCTAAGGACCATCTAATAAGCAACATTATAAGGTAAAAGAGACAGTATGAGGCTATTTTCTTAAAACATTAGAGCAGTGCAACCCTACATGTATAGAATAAGTGTTACATACAGTGCAACATCAATGAAACAAGACTCGACAAGACGCACGGTGCTCAAATAAACTCTCACTATAGCGAATAGTCGCTTTACCGGAGGTGGAGCAATTAATAGCCAATAAATCTATTGTCAACACTTATGTAGGATCAGGATTGGTGCGGCGACAGGGACATTTCTATCCGATAAACTTAAGCATAAATCCAGATGAAATGCGATGTTTTTTGCATTAATTAATTTCCTTATGTTAATAAAAAACTAGCCATTCAATTCATAAGCGCCGTTCTGAATAAAAATCATGCAAAGCATTGTTTTTTCCATCATTATCCCAATGCACAACCGACAATGCCACTTTTCTATGTACAGCATACTCCTGATTATCCAGGCTAATAATGGGGGGGGGGGGGAGAGGTGGCACGGATAATCGGGAAACACGGATAATCTGAAAACACGGATAATCCAAACTTTTCCATCAATTTTTGGTAATTCTCAAAATTTACGCAAATCAAACAATCTATTATTATTCATGCACATTGTCTGTTACTTTAGATTGCTTTCCGGAGTCATAAGGAGCTTCCTTTTTTCGACCGCAATCTTTTTAGCGGCGATTACGTGGTTGTACTCTTACTTCTACTGCTCTGTGTTATACCTACATAGTTTCCGAAGACCACGCATCCGTGGCTGCGAGATAGCAGATTTGGAAAATTGGTTGTCACGGTATTATTTTGGTATTTTTCGCTGAAAATTCAAACAATTACTGATAAAACTGTATTGTTGTTCTTTAATGCCTAAAATGCTTCCATTGGTGTTTGTCCGTCGTACCTGTAAGTTTCGCGGATGTTATGTAAAATAACATATTGCATTTGTTTCTGCAGACAAAAATGGTGGAAGGTGCAGTACAATGATCCTGCCACGGAAGACTTTTTCTATCATCGAACGTAATATCTTCATTATCTACGCTAAGGTCTTCTAAGCATGTATGATGATGTGATTAAAATTGCCATTGTTTCAAAAATTAGTTAGTTCCATTATGAGTGCTACACCCGGGACATCACTGAAATAATACACGTAAGAATACAATACGAGCGTATCCACAGCACTGCAATAAAAATGATTTGAATATCAACTGGCAATATTAGGAAAGATATTAACTTGATACTATTTCACGAAAAATATAACACAGATATCATGCTAATTTCACTTAAGTAAGACAAAAGCAAGCTGCAAGAAACTGTGACTGCGATCAAGATGCCAAAGAGATACGACAAGATGTCACCAATGTTTTGACGAAGTCTAAGCCTCCACACCCCAACCTACCCTTGGACCAAAGACGAGCGCTAGATGACCTGTAATTTAATAGTGACATCATCATTCTGGGAGCTTACAAAGGGAATTCAATGGTCATCATCAACAGAAAGGATTACCAGGCCAAGATAAAGTCACTGTTGGAGGATCCGACGCAAGCATATTGTATCTCCATGGAACAACATCATGAGATATCATATTGTGGATATCAAGGATTCCATTTTTTAACATATGGAAGATTAGTAGAAATTACATAAACAGATCGATGGAATAATGTCAGAAGAGCATGATAATTGAGGTTTTGATTGCTAAAGTATCATTTCAAAATCTATTCTGCCATTCGTGATAGAAAAAACATCACCATTAATTTGCCTTCTCAAGATATAATAGATACGCATGAGGAAATATGAAAATTTGGCAAGATTTCCAAAATGGTTGAAGGTGCAATAGTATGCCACTGACAAAGTAGCCAAGCTATGAGGTAGGGAGCCATAGAAAGCCCAACTGTTTGAGGGGAAGGCACTTTCACCTCTCACATGGCCGTACATATTTTCATTGAATGACATAAAAAACAAGTTTGTAAAATTTCAGAAAATGATTCGCTAAACGAATACTTCTGTACCTTAGATTTCTGGTTCATTGATCTATCACTGTATGTCATTTCAAGATTTTATTGAAAAATCTCAACTTTCGATGAGTGAACAGGGTTCAAACTGGCTTTCCCAGCAATTATTTCTGTGCTGGTTCTCCTTGGTATTAGTTCCAGTTATAACCTTAAGAACCAGAAAAACCACAACCAAAGGACAGAACAAACCCATCCATAATTGAATAAAAGTTTCTGGATTAGCTCAATCAAAGAATAGGAAAGATGACTAGTTCTTGACTTAGCAACTAATTTTTCAGCAACTTAGGATTTCTTTTAAAAGTCAAATGAAGAGATACATGGGGAAAATTGCAGTTAAATAGCTCAAACCCTGGATTTATGATACCAGCATTTCAGAAAAAAAAGAGAGATTGTATTTTGAAATAAAATGTAAATTTAAATCTAGGGATGGGTCGAATAGTAGATTTCTCGAATTCGAATATCGAATTCGAATATCAAATCATTGCTCGAATATTCGAATACCTCGAATTTCGAATACCTCGAATACTAAACGATGAATGTGAAAATGTTTGACTAGATCGCTTATGCAGCAGGAAACGCAAGATTTTGGCGAGTAATTGTGACTGCCATTAAAGGATTCAAACAGGAATTTAGCTGATTAATGGAATATTTTAATTTTATATAAACAATAGGGTAGTTTCCTTCATTAAAGAAAATGAAAGGCATTGATTGTGATTTCTTACCCACCATTGGTGTATTCATAAAATACAAATTATTTGGTTCTAGAAATACCGGTTTTGACCAATGGCAATGGTCAATTTTATCCTCATTTGAAAAAGGCCAGATTGGCACCCATGTAATGCCACTCCAGTTGACATCACAGGGACCTATTTTCTACACGAGACGATAGGAGTTTACATCGTCTAAGGTTACCAATGCATGCATGGGGCACAAAGATCAGGGAAACATGTCTTAATAATCACTTATTAAAGCTGGCTATGGTCGGAAAGTTTTCATCGCTTGATAAGGTATTAACAATCCTTATTTTAGCCAATCGCTACCAGCTAGCATGGTACTCGGCTACCTGCTAGCATCCTGCGTCGTGTTAGCTCTCAGAGCCTCGCCCCAAGGTCACCTCACTCGCGGCAGCGGGAAGCAGAACGACGTCACGCGGAGTTTTTCCCGGCATTCATACTTACCCGTCGCGTTTTCGCGCGCTTGAAAATTTTCACATTTAATTTAATCGCGAAAAATAGATATCGTCTTATAAAAATCTAGAATCGTTAAATACGTACTCCAGGAGTATTAATATTTCGATTTAGGCTATAAAAAATCATAGGAGAGCACCGTATTTGAGCATTACGCCAAAATGCTAAGCCCCCGTCGTATTTCTTCGTCTTTCCGGCATTTATTTTCCAGCGTAAAATGCTTAAATAAAGTCATAAATATGTCGTGTTTGGTCTTATTCTTTCTTAAATTACGCGCATATTACTAATATTTCAATCCAATAAAAGTGTAATATCAATTGCCGAAAGTCATTGATAGACACCTTTCGGGCTAGTAGATGACTCATGCAGCAGTTGACCTCCAGTAAGGGGGAAATTCGAAGCAGGTAGGTAGAAAAAGTTCAGCGGGTGAGAAAAGGGGGTGGGTGCGAGACACGTTATTATTTTTCTCGCGTAACTTGATATTTTTTTCGAAGCTAAGGTCTTCGTAATACGATCCCTGCGTGAGCTGGGACCGTTTGTTTGATTTCAGAGAAGAGGAAATCGTCGGAGGGGGTGGGGCAAACGCTGAATGGAGGGGGATAGCAGATCGTGGGAAATGCGCCAATGTCACTACCCCACGGCACTGATGAGTTCCTCCCTATGGTAGTTTCGTCTCCTGGGGAAGAAGGGTGAAACGCGATTCTATTTTTTTCCGGTAACTTGATATTTTTTTCGAAGCTGAGGTCTTCGTAATACGATCCCTGGGCAAGCCGGGACCTTTTGTTTGATTTCGGAGAAGAGGAAATTGTCGGAGGGGGTGGGGCGAACGCTGAATTGAGGTGGATAGCGGATCGTGGGAAATGCGCCAATGTCACTATCCCACGGCACTGAGCTTCTCCTGACGGGGGATAGTGACATTGTACGGGGGATAGTGACACCTGGGATTTTCGGATTTTTTTCACCCGATCAATTTCGGTTCCCCACGTTGAACTCTATTCACCGCTCTAACCCGCGAATTTGATGTAGTTCGTCAGCTTGCCTAAAACGGCGCTGCATGCACTAAACGACTAAGGGACTAAGGTTCTCCTCATTTTTTTTCGAGTCAACTACCAACGACGTGCGAGCGACAGTGTATGACACGAAATTAAAAGTATTCGAGGTATTCGAGACGGCACCTTTGGCATAAATATTCGAGATCTCGAATATCTAATACTTTCTAGTATTCGAGGTATTCGAGTATTCGCGGATACTATTCGCACATCTCTATTTAAATCAGATAAAGTATAACGTCCCATGCAAAGTCGACACCTTTAAAATCCTTTATATTGCAGACTGTTTAGTAAATCCATTATAAAGTGAGCCTAACTTAATTTGGGGGTCAAATGCATGCACAGAATCAAATAAAACAACTGATGGCACTCACAATTTTGCTTTAAGGCACAACTCCAGAAGTCGCTCTGGATCATAATGGTCAAGTCCTCCGGCACCGAAT
This sequence comes from Ischnura elegans, assembly GCF_921293095.1. Taxonomy (NCBI): domain Eukaryota; kingdom Metazoa; phylum Arthropoda; class Insecta; order Odonata; family Coenagrionidae; genus Ischnura; species Ischnura elegans. Next base: position 108,088,395 of record NC_060248.1, read on the forward strand.
AATTCGAGCAAGGCCTGCTGCCTTTCTTCATGCTGTCCAATGGATCCTTCATTGCCGTCAGCCCCGGCCAGATATTCAACGACTCGCTCAAAAAGTTTCGACTCTACCTGAAGCGAGGGAGCTGCTTGCTGGGGTTCATCCACCATGAATGGGGACAAAGTTGGAGTGGGCAGAGATGGGGAGGGCTTGGCCATTTGACGAGCCAGAAACGTAAACAGTGATCCAACCTGGCTGGGCTACAAAGAGAAAAAGTAACGAAGGAACATCAGTGATAATCCATCTTTCCTACACAAAGAATACAGATTATTTTTAAAAGTGGCTTCAACTGGCCATCTTTCAAGGAATCAATTGTTTATAACAACAATGTAATATAACAATTTAATGCTCCCAAACACGAACAATCATTAGTTAATAAAACACATTAATAGGGAAGCTCTAGGCTATCCCTAAGATCAAAACTTGTGTGGAGGTAACCGAATACCACACAAGCAGAATTTACAGAATATTTTAAAGCATTATTTTACAAGCTCACTTTACACATTCATGTTGCAAAAAAATTTAACGTACATTTTTAAATTAAAATTTCAGTATGATCACATTCAAAAAACAACCATTATTTCAGGTGTTTTGAAAATATTATATTTTTTTCCTTTTTATATTCCTCTAGTAGTAGGTTAAACACTTTTGGAGGTAAATACAGAAAACATCTCTGGAATATAGTTACATGAGGCCTTGGGGGTAAAATAACTGATGGCATGCGGATGCTCTACTTATACTGCCAAGGCAGTGTGTTACATAAGTTAACACTGCGCAAGTAAATTTTTTTCAACACCTTGTAAACACATAAATACCTTCAGGGTAGAATATGTAAGTTGCAAAAAAGTGGCAGGGAGGGGTGAAAATGTTTTTTGAAAGTAATAGTTTGTAAACAAACCGCCACGCTGTTTGTTTAAATAAATAAATTAACAATCGTAGTGAGGAGGCATTAAGGTTGTGAGGGACGCGGAAAGAAAAACTAAGATAGGCGTGTATGGAGGGAACTAAGGGATAGACGTGTTCGAAAAAGATCAGGAGGAAAGCTAACATAGTGGTGTTTTGAGAGAATTAAAAGAGAGACGTGTTCTCAAAAGATCGGCAGAAAGAAGAAAAGGATGCAAAGAAAAAGGAGGCACCCACGAGAGAGGAAGATCGCGGAGTTTGTTTGAAGGTGAAGCACATGATCCCTGTGGTGCGAAACATTATCAGCATTTTATTTTGTCCCACAGTTTTAGTTTAGTTTCCCCCCTAAGTAGTTTTGATTCTGATTTCGTTTCGACCCTGAGTGTAACTCCTCGGGTTTAAATCCATTTCCCTTTCGTTTCCATATTCCGCTCCCCATAACGAAAATATTCAAATTTTACCGGTTTCGACTTTCATTCCATTTCATTTGCCAACCATGGTATTTACACACGAAAGAAAGATCCCAGTGAGAATTTTAAAAATCATTGTTGAATCAATAAGAGAGGCAAAATCCAATTAAAACATTTAATTACTCAATCTCAAGCAATTAAGATTAATGCAATACAAATACATTTTTTATTTTTAGGGTTTTATTTTCCCCCAACTTCTTCCCACAATAGCTGCGCCACTGCTTTTGTAAACAAAATAAACATACCAGAAATCCCTCTCCAAGCACCACAACCTGCAGCAAGATGTCAACCACACGCTGCCGCTGCCTAAGGCCCAGCTCCGACGTAAACTCAGGCTCCTCGAAGGCCAACGAGAGAACGTTGAGAAACTCCCTCATGTCGAACTGCATCAGAGTCCTGCCATGGAAACCAACCCAAGACACTCAGTCTCACTAAGCGGAGAAAAGAAGAAATCAGAGAAGAGATAGTCACCCATTGGAAGAGACACTCTTCAAAGAGGAGGACGAGGAAAATGATGTGGTGCTGATATTTGAGTGTGTCCATGAATAACAACCTCTTCTATGATATCAACAAAATACTTTGTTCACACATTACATTATACATTCACAAACAAAACAAAAGTCAACTGCTCAGATAACCACTTAAACTATCCAAGCATTTGCTATGAGGGTCGTTCAATAAGTAATACCTCACAATTTTTTAAAAAGTCATTGATATACATGGACCAAATCCTTGTCGGTGCTTCACATTTGATGCTTGTTCTCTGCACTGACTGTGGCACTGATCCAGAAGATGACAGAACTATAGTACAGCATCAAAATGGCATCTAAATACGACTCACATTAAAAACTGCATCCTGTTATTAAATTCTTGTGGGCAGATAAAGAAACTGTGATGAACATCCATAAACGTTGGTATGCACTATATGGAGATGCTGAGGTTGGTAGGTTTACAGTTGGGCGATAGGTTAAGAAAGTTACAGCCTCAGGAGATGCAGAAACACGCGTAGGCGTAGCCATGCTCAACATGGCTACGCCTACAAGATAAGAGCTTTTGCCACCAGGATATACATGCTACCCCAAAATGTTGCAGCACAGCTATAGAACGTGATGGGGACTACGCAGAAAAATAGAACATGGACAAGACATGTAGACGCATATTGTCACCAAATTCTGACTCTTAACAATAAATATGTTCTGTGAGAAAAAAATGGGGCATTGATTATTGAACCACCCCCGCATATTTTAGCATTTGTTACACTCAAATTATAATTAAGTCAAAAGAACTATATTGAATATGTTACGAAAATAAATTAGAGATTAAAAGTGACCATATAGGTATTCATAAGGTGCTAAACCCTGCACCTCAATTATGTAAATGTGACAGCGACGACGGCGATAGATGACCATCACGTTCTCCTATCACGTTCCGCTGTATCACGTGATCATGTAAGCCACCATCATCGCGCGTATCATATAGGTACGAGCGCGTGAGGTTGGTATCATTGAGAAATCTGAAGAGCCAATGAAATCCTTCGACACATCTTTGTCCGAGAATGCGTCGTCTGCGGAGTCTTTGAAATAACAATAACAAACAACGAAAACATAAAATGGATGCAATTCAAAGCTAAGTACTTCGCTTTGCCAATAGATAATAGTATGATAAAGTACTCGTATAATGGTAAAGTTATTGGAAAAGTGTAGTATTACTTTTCGATGTGTGATAACGTAATCCATTATGCTAATGCTCGCCGGGAGATGCTGCAGTCATTATATTTACTATATCGTAGAGAATGGCCGAAAAGTCGTGACCTTGGATTGAAACTAATTATTGTTGAAATGATAATGGAAGTGTAATCGCGCTAGCGATTTGAATGTAAGTAGTTAATAGTTGATTTATGATGATTAAAAAATCGAAAAGGAGTTTAACGATGTTCATGGTGAAACAAAACTCAGTACTATTCCACAAACTTTTATTTTAACAGTCTACTACTTTCGACGTTTATACCGTCATTATCAAGACTAACCTGACTGTTAAAATAAAAGTTTGTGGAATAGTTCTGAGTTTTGTTTCACCATGAACATTTCAACGTTCCAAGAAGTAACGCCCAAATCAGTTGAGTTTAACGATGTTGACATGTTAGAGAACGTACTTGGCAAATGTTGATAATTAAACTTCGATATAAAGTAATTGACGTTTGAATCACGCAGGGTTGATTGATTTAAATCACTTCGATTTTAAATCATGATTTAAATCACGATTTAAATCACACGATTTTTATTTAAAAAAATCAGGTGATTTAAATCATAATGTGATCTATATGTTTGATTTTTAAAGACTCAAAAAAAGGAAGCTGTACGTGTATAACTTTGATTTTTATGTCTTAATTCATACAATGATTTGACAATTATCAGCACAATGGTGGCTGTTAAATATAAATGATACTGTAGGAATGCATGTAACATGAAAATTTTTAAAAATCTTACATTTCAGTTTTTTAATAGAAAATACAATTAGCGCAAAGAAAATCATCAGTAAAATTGACAGATAATAAATTGAGCCACATTTAATGCTTAGAAAAATTCCATGACCTGCGTCAATTTTTAATGAGAGTGAGTGTAAGTGAGTAGTCGGTCTGTCAGCCCAAAGTAAATGTGGGACAAAGGAAAAAATTGTTTTTTCTTCTAATTACAAGGGGAAGGCAGTGCACTATGTCACATAAATGAAGGCACAATAAAGGAAAAAGACAACATTCGACAATTAGATTAAACAAAAATTTTACAACAAAGTTGCATATTTTACAGCATGAAGAGCAAATATAAGTTGTCATGCACTATAATGATTTAGCCGATTACAGACAAAGTGAGTGATATAGGATATTAATAAATACCTCATGTCACTCACTAATCATGGTTAACAAGTGTTTTTATATTGAGAAGTTCGTATATACAAAAAGAAAACCATGTACTTATCATATAGTATTCCTATCAACACTGTGCAATGAGGACACCTACATTGGATGGCTATCATTTAAATGCTTCTATAAGACAACTAACGTTGCAGCTTTATTGTGTCCTAATTTATTCTGCAATTTTGAATGAACTAAGCTAAAAGTGGAAAAGACTTTCCTCTCCAGCTGATGATGCTGGGAAAATGAAAAGCTGTTCAATTATTCTTACGATAGAATTTCCTTGGTGCTTATCTGGTTTAGAGTATGTTGCCTCTCAGGGGCGGATCCAGGATTTCTTTCTGGGAGGGGCACAAGCAAGGCCGTATCCAGGATTTCGTTCAGGGGGGGGCACAAGGATACCTCGTCATACAAAACGAACGAAATGATAATGGGACCGTATTAAAAATCTAGCATATTTTTAAGGGTCTGGGGGGGGGCACGTGCCCCCCCCTGGATCCGCCTATGTTGCCTCTTATTGTTTCTGCAAATGATCATTCTCCAATATGCTGCCCAAAAAATTAGTTTTGCAAATAACTGAATTTTTGGTGAATGGAGAATCATAAAGATACTGTTAAATTTTGTATTTTTGGGTATTGGAGGGGGAAGACTTCATATTGCATCACATAGCTAGTTGGGGCCAGAGATCACCTTACTTCGTCTCCCTCTTGATTTCTTAACTGCTGAGATCACATTACCTATACATTGTACTGCTTGAGCATTGCCATTTCAACCCATACTACTGGTTCATGGCTCACAGTCGAAGGCTTTGGTTAGAATACTAGTGTATCCATTGAAAAAAAATTGTTTTCTGATTTAACTTCTAAGCGTAGGCACCGTACAAAGTTGCAATTACAGAATTTTTCTAAACTTCATATGCTTTAGAACCGCGTAATATGTATAGCACATTTGATACTTTCAATGATAATTTTGTACTATGCTGGCCGAATTTGTAATTTGATACCATTTGCATTTCCATACTTCTCTCCCCTGATTGACTAAATGTTGTATCAAGTTTAGAGTCTGTTGCCTCTTATTGTTTCAGCGAACGATCATTCTCCATTATGCTGCCCAAATAGTTAGTTTTGTAATTAACTGAATCTTTGATGGATGGAGAATCATAAAAATCTCATTTAAATCAAAAAAATCCGATTTAAATCAATAAAATCCGATTTAAATAAAAAAAATCAACAAAAATGATTTTTTTGAAAAAAATCATGATTTTTATCAACCCTGGAATCACGGATGTACTTCAATTAGCAGTACTTTCCAAGTTGTTGTGTGGAAATAAAGCAGCTCAATAGAATTCACTACCCTGCGCATATAACAATTGAAAAATGTGGACAACTAATAATGTCAAGAGAGCACTCCAGTAGAAATAATTAAGGATTTCATTGGTTTTTAATCGATTATGGGGCATTTTTAAATTAAATAAACAATAATTTTTTCCTAATATATGCATTTAGGGCTCGTTTTTATGTCAGCATATGCTTATCACCATCGGTTTCGAACGTGATAGGCCGATGACGCTGGCAGCGTGATAAAGAGAGCGATCACGGTTTCATAATCCCTGCTATCACCTTCCGTCGTGGGAATCGCGTTGCCCCTGGCAACGACATCGCTCTCACCCTTCTCACAGTTACATAATCAGGGTGCTGATTAAAAGTTTGATTTTCTTGGTCTTAGCATTTACACCCAGCAATTTTCCTTGATTAATCAACTATTCTACAAGAATTGCTATGAGAAAAAATTTCCCTAGAACAGGAATCAAACCACAGACCTTTAGCTTTCCAGGCCACTACACAGACCACTATGCTATCCAGGTTCCTGATTTCCCAAGGCTAATGGTACTAGATGTTAGGCCCTCACGGTCCATCAAGGATGGCAATGCGAGGGCTATTAAGAACTTTACCACTACTTACTATTTTAGCACAGGATCATCATAAAATTATTTCTTTTCCCATTTTCAAAAATATTACTGCTATTAAAAATTAAAAAAAAAAAAATTAAAAATGCATTCATCATCCCCACCTTAAATAAGGGTAAGGTGGCTCTGTATCACCAGCATCTTTTGAGTGGACACTTGTTAAACACTGAAAAACTTCTCTTTTGACTTTTGCCACCAGTTCTTCCGCAACTTCACCAGTTGGATATGCACGGCCAGCCAGGCAGCAAGAAACATAGACGAGTAACTTGTTCCCCAAGGCTATTTGCGCATCTCCAAGCTGTTTACCTGTTGAATATAATATTTACAAATAAATCCAGAGGTCATCATGACAAGTACTATAAGAACTTACACACATTCATTTTAGGGCCAAGCCACTTGTTAAAATTGGACCATTGAAAGCTCACTGCTACTTGACTGCTTCAGAGAGGCAGCCACATTTGACTCAAAACCTAAGCAATGCCTTATCAGGCAGTTTGATCCTCCTTTTTTAAATACTTGAACGACCTAATCTAGGTCACCGTACACAGGCAAACTGAAAAACCCTTCATGATTGCGCATGCATTAGCCTACCGGAATATTTGGATTGGTTTACAAAGCTCAAATTTATATAATGACTTTGGAAGTTCACTCCATCATTCTTGCCGGCATAAACCCATTCATAAAAGACTTTTTAACCCCACTGCACCAATCTGCTTAGTAAGGAAGGGATAGCAAAAAGAATTCCTTTATGAACTTCCAGAGCTCTATCAGGGTTCATTACAACTTTCCATTACCGATTTCCCAGAATTTGCCCTCTTTTTCATTCCAAGTGTTTAAAATTTCCCTGACTTAACACATTAAAGACCAGATATTTTTTCTTTTTTATTGTAACTTTCCAACAACATAGAGGTTTAATAGCAATTAGACTTGCTGATTCCTCAAAAATATAACACCAAGAGTCTGTTAGTATACCAAATGTGAAGCACCAAGCCAAATTTATTAATGCAGAGGCACAAACCAACACTAATTATCAGGCTCTCCTTTTTCAACAGATAGTTAGCCCTTCCTAACCGGCAATCCATATAATTGGATCTCATTACATATTTCCTAGGCCAGCCATCCATTGAACGTTTTAGCAATGAGATCTCAAATACCTTTGGATAGTGCCTCCCTTAAAACAGCCATCAGTTCTTCAAATGGTGTCACATAATCCGCCATTCCTCGATTGTGTATGTACAGGAGGGCATCATACATTCCGTGCGTCCAGCATAGAGTCACTACTTGGTGCACATCAAGAGATCCAACATCAACATGCAGTAGACATGCCTCAAGAGCCTGTTTCAAGATAAATATCAAATCAGCATAATTAAAATGGTAATCATAACCAGGGGCACAGCTAGGAATTAAGGCTAGGGGTTGTTTTAGGCCCAACTAGCATTGGGGTGTATGAGGGTGTGGAATACCCGCCAGGGTATACGGTTAACGATATTTACGGTACGATATTCGAGTCAGTAGTGGATACGGAAAAAAACTCAAGAGGGGGCACAAAAGATAACCTGAGATACCTTTACTCTGATCGTAATAAAAAATAATCAAATCACATTCAAAGTTTATGAACATTTTCATTTAAGTGGTTAAACACGTATACAAGACAATGCTATCTTATGATATATAATAGTTACAATTGTGGCTCTGCAATATTTGGCAATTCAGCGGTCCTGCAAGGGGGGGTCCTGGTATTATGTACCAATTTTCATGTAAATCAAGCTCTAACTATTTGAACATAAAAAGTGTGTTGTAAATTAACTATACTCTGGAACTAATATCTCTCAAGGTGGGCACTCATGAATCAACAAGGAATTCCCTGACTTTTCCACACTTTCCACATTATTTAAATATCTGTCCAGACTATTTGAAAATACTCCCATGCCTTGATTAGTGCAAATTTGTTCCTCGGGGAAACATACCAACACTACTTAGCCTAATCATAACAAAGTTCGAAAATTAGGGTTCCTTTGGCTTCATAAATTAGAGGCTCTACAGGAGATCAATTTCTGATATGAAACTGATGAATTTCCTATGGTCTTGATCACTCGTTGCACGTAGTGATCAGTTTATTACCAGTATTTTTCTTATCCTACCACTCTCTCGCTAAATGTGAACTTGCCACAAGTACACACAAAATTACTCTCATTTTACATAGATTAATAGTATGTATTGCTTGGATCAAATCTTCCTTGTTCGTTGACATCCATTGCTGTTCCAGGAATAGAACAATATCCCATCCAGTATCTTCGTCTTTACCGCACTAATTTACAGACAATGACCAATAAGAGCACAATGTAGACCAACACAAAACATTGTACAGGTACAGTTGGTGATTACAGGTATTCAAATTAGACAATGCAAGAGAGATTTGACTCAGCAACATGCCAAAAGAGACATATTGCTTGTGTCGTGATTTTATAATTTCACACCGCAGAAAATTCCCTGCTAAATTAGATATTTCTTGCATATTTTCAGTGAAAATAAAATTCCCTGAGATTTCCTGGTCTTCCAAAATGCTGGATACCGTTACCAAACCTTCTAGTTCAAAAAGTTCGAAAATTAGGGTTCCTTTGGCTTCATAAATTACAGGCTCTACTGGAGATCAATTTCTGATATGAAACTTATGAATTTCCTATGGTCTTGATCATCCATTGGAGGTAGTGATCGGTTTATTACCAGTATGTTTCTTAAAATTTAAAAAGGCTACTTCTCAAAACACAAAAAATATGCAATTCCCTCACCTGAAATAAACCCTGACTTTCATAGTGAGCCACAAACTGCTGCATGATGTCAGGAGGTACAAACTGTAACTGATCGTTCAAAAAATAAGGCTCCAATCCTTCAAGATAACAAGCTTTCGCCACACCAACAGCCTGAACTATGTCCCACACTTTGTCAAACAGTAGTTCCCTATAAAAATATAATGTACATGATAAATATTCAGCTATAGATAAAATTCATAATACACAATTTATTAAAGAAAAAAACTCCAGGAAATGGTTCACAAAATTCTTTATGAGATTAAAAAATAAAAATAAAAAAAGTAGCACAACATACCCTTTGCATGTCAAGGGTGGAAATACTTGTATGAAAAAGAAAGTTCACAAAATTCTTTATGAGATTAAAAAATAAAAATAAAAAAAGTAGCACAACATACCCTTTGCATGTCAAGGGTGGAAATACTTGTATGAAAAAGAAAGTTCACAAAATTCTTTATGAGATTAAAAAATAAAAAAATAAAAAAGTAGCACAACATACCCTTTGCATGTCAAGGGTGGAAATACTTGTATGAAAAAGAAAATCTCAACCCATTTGCAATGTGATGACAAACTTCAAATTATCACAACATTACCAACAAGAACTTAAGACCCCAATCTCTAATTAAGAACAATGGAAGTGAGAAGTATAGCTTATCATCAGATTTCCATCATTTTAGCACTATTTAGGGGAAAATATAAACATGTTAAAAGTTTAAAAATGTTAAAACATTCATATTCTACATAAAGAAGTAATATTTTATGAAGTACGATGCAATGGAAGTAATAAAATGATTTTATACAAGTAGCAGTAGCTGCGTTCTCAATGTATTAAACTAGATACTTTCCAAAATGAAATAATAATTTTATTTTTCTTTCACTGTTCTACGTTGATTAATAACTGCAAGAGATGGGTCGGTTCCGGTAACTGGTTCTCGGTACCACTGGTTATGTATGTATTACTTTCCGATTGCATGGCTGCCACTATTTTTTTCTTTTGAGAGTTGCTCGCTAACTCACGCATTTAAGGGTTTGTCAGTTTGTTGCTCTCACCAACATTGTAACATTTCCGTAACCGCAGCCGCTGAGGCTGCTTTCAAACGAGCTGACTTTTTGCCTGTCGCCATTTTTTCAACTAACCACCGGTCTCTATGGTCTTCAAACGAGTCGAATCACGCCGTTGATGGCACGGCACCCATTTGGCCTGGCAATGTGCTGTCTACGGTGTGAAATACAGACAATGCTACATTGAGTCCGCTTTCAGACGAAACGCCTTTTCGTCGGTAGCCGTTCACGTGAAATTCTGGTGGCTTTCAGATGAGATGACTCTCTGCAACGTCGAGTGCTGTGCCGTGAACGGCAGCTGGCGGAAAATCGTTTCGTCTGAAAGTGGTCTTACGATTGAATCATGCACATATACAGTAATTCTTTGCCATATGAGCAAGATGCATTCCAATTGGAACTTATCAACTATCATAGGTTAATCAACTTACAAACATAGTCTTAAGACTCTGTTCGTAAGTTGATAAAACTATGCTAGGCATCGAAAGGTATGGTTATCCTGTAGAATGCAACATTGTGTTACAATTTTGCGTAAACTCACGACGGCCCACTTTATCCACGGTGTCACTGTACCGGCATGTTGAGCAGTTTATTGTTGAAGTTATAACAACTGTGACAGTGAAGCATGCGAATAAGTTGTAAATTTCAGTAACAACTTTAGCTAAATCACAGAATACAGAATAAAAATTGAAATTGACTCACAAGTTACAACAAATTAACGGATAATGTCATCAGAAGTTGAGGGAGTTTCCCTATTGATCATGATGATATGCAGTACGTAAACTGTGCTCCAAGCATATTTCACAAGCACTTCAAAATCAACATCAACCACTATTGTTTTCAGTGAACACCTCTTCATGGCAATATTTCTGCCAAAAAAAGAATTGATTGGACCCAGATAGGGTAAAAATGTTGAATTTTTAAAATCAAAACCTGGAGAAAGAACCAGTGGCTGCCTGATGTAATGTGACATATTGGTCGATCATGCATTCTTATACGACGTGTTACATACTTCAACGTTTTTACTTGGCAAATAAAATTATGGAAATGATCTTAAGCTTTTTTTACAGAGCCTTCTTGCTAACTTACATCTTCAGTGAAATTATTTTCATTCACTTCTTGTAGTTGTTCAATTAAATTTGCCAATAATTCAGATAATAAGAGTTCTTCCTTGGAACCGAGAACCGATGGGGGAGAACCGGACCAGTACTGAGAACCGAAAAAATTTAAGAACCGACTCATCCTTAATAACTATAAAATGTCATTTCATTGCCTACCATTCCATTTAGAAAGAACCACAGAAAAAATAAATAAGAGGGTAGGAGCAGATATTCAGGAAATGAATTGAAGAGGAATGAGTTAACTCACCACTTCCGAAAGAAATTATACCCATACATACATAATTTTTAGGCATTGTCAAGGATAGAGGGGAGTCTGAGAGATATTCCAGATTGAGGGAAGTGTTTAAAAACATTTATGTAGTCGCCACGATTGGTGGGAAAGTTACTATTGAAAGGACAATTACTAATTAGACATTAGTTGTAGAGAAATAATCATATCCCTTCCCTCTGTCTCAACAAAAGAATTTATCTCCCCAAAATCAGTGCCCTCTCTCCCTCACAATAGCCTTAAATCTTGAAAAAAAACAGCACAGATAGTGCCTTTTACTTGAAAAATTTCTTTGATTTAACCAATAATTTTTTAATCAATTCAAAAGTATTACATTCCCTATTCTCTACCTGCTTTCTATACTCACTTCTGTGACAGGACAATACAGTATTGAATGCAGGTGATGATGCACTCCTCCACTGAATTCTCACCATCAACACTTGAATCACCACACGAGGAAACAGGGGTAACTACCTCATCAATGTAGGAGCCAAGAATTTCCAGCAGCTGCAAAATCATCATAAACCATCAGCATCCAAAGGAATGGATTTGCAAGCCAAATTTAGTTTCCAAAAGATATGAGGGAGGAAAAATGTTATCAGTTTACTATTAAAAATATTTATGGACAATTAATGAATACAGAGGTAATGTGAATAGTAATAGGGACAGAGTTGAATAGATAGTACAGAAATTTTAACACACTACCATGAAAGAGGAAATTTGTTTTTCTTCTTAGGGGAACGACACGTCAGTAGCTTAATTAGCTAAAGCAATTGAACGGAATTGGAGGATTTGGGCTCGAATCTTGGTCAAGGTAAATGATTTTTACTCTGTGGAATTTTCCCACATTACCATATTTTTTTCAACTCAAGGACACATAAGTTCAACTGTGATGGGCAAGATATAGAGGAACGAAATGATGAATTGAAGTAGATGAAAATTTTTGGACTGTGCTCACTTATTAATGGGAAAAAATATTGTTTGTTAACTTTCATTTGGATGTATCACAGAATTGAGTGAAAACAGTACATATTGCCTTCCAAAGATTTTTTGAAATATGAGTATCAACAAAAAAAGTGTGAGCTTCCATTTATTTTCTGAAGAGATGGTAAAAAATGCATCCCACACATTTTCACATTGCTTTTTCTCCAATTTATGAGCTCTGGTAAAACTTATTTTTCCCTAGGATTTTTCCCTGTTCATTATCAGCAATAACCAGGCAAAGGTTAAGGCAGCTCATCATAGGTGTCCATGTTAAGTTTTATCTAGGAGTGAAGTGAATGAGATTCCAATCACAATTACCTGAACTATAACATAAGGCCTCCATGGTGGTTTAATGATTAATGAAAATCAGAAGAGCAATTGATTTTGTACAATTAAAATATCCCATTTACTTTTCCGTAGTAAATCATGCAAAGGAAAAAAATGACTTGGTGTGATATTTAATGGCCAGTGGTTACTAAGTCTAAGTTATAACTAAATTCTTAACAGCAACATTTTACTTCCTTCTTCTAATTTTCAATGCTTGGTCATAAAATATTGTTCTTGCAAAAGAAAGAATTAAGAAAATGAGGCCCTTCCAATAAATTATGAAGGAAATTCCACCATTGTTCTATATCAGTACCCTCATATGCCAGGAGAGCCTTTAAAGATTTGAATTTCACTTTGGTGGTGTTCATGACACTCATCAAAATAATTAAAATTTCAACACAGATATAATTTTGAAAATTTAATATTAGCAGTATCAAAGAAAAAATAGATAACTGCATCATTCCCCACTACTTGTATTCTCAACTTTACGTATCCTTAAAATAGATTTATGTATAATGTGAGATAGTGAAATGAGAGTGAATACAAGGCATATCTGTATAAAATAGCTTTTGAGATAAAGTAAATGAAATATGCATCATGAAGATCTTGTATTTAAAAAAATATAAACTTCAATAGGCACACAAAGAATAAAACACTTAATGATGTTTGAGATTAGCGACAATAGTCCAATAGTGGGAGTGAAAAAGATTTTTACATACAAATCTAAAATAGGACCCTTCAAAATAACTGGCTGACTATCCCAATTTTGCATCAATAATATTTAGAAAAGAAAAGCAATATGCATTAAAGCACTCCTATAAGTCAAAAGGGAGGGAAAATTAAAATTTTCTTAAAAAATTAAAAATGCAATTAAAGTTGGCAATGAGAAGCTCAAGCTGGTTAATAATATGAATTGAGAAGCCAAAAATTATCTTCATGTCAAGAGGAATGCACAGTAATTTAAATGAAGCTCAAAGACATTGGACTTCTAGGTGTACCTCAAAGAGAAAATTTAGAAAATCAAATAAAGTTCATTTCATTGCACTGATTACAATCCTTACTCAAATAAAACTACATTGGCAAATCACTGTTGGCAATAATAAGAGAAAGTAATACCCAATAAAGGTATTGACTTGATTATGGAATATAACTTAGCATACATCATAATTCCAACATCCTCTTTCTTCTTGATGTTACTGCAAAATAACGCAAATTTATTGATGTCCATCCAGTATTATGTATGTATTTCATTTCATAATCAGTACTCTGGTTACATCAGATGTAAAATTTGTAATTCACCAGAAAAAAATATAAAAGGAAAACAAGTAACTGAGAATGGAACATACTGTAATCCTTGTATAGGACCACTGTTGTGCAGTTACTTTGTCCTCCATAATGTTGGTCTCATCTCGGCTCAAATTTGCATCAATTGGATATGCCATGCTGAAAGGCCTAAATTCAGACCTCATCCGCAGCTTCTCTACAGTCATGCAAAGCTAGGAAGGGCAATAATAAAATAAATAAGCATGCTACCAGTCCAATTGCAGCAAAAAATAATGAAAAAACTCTTTCAAACCCAAGAATTCATGCAGGGATGCTGTAAAAGTCACTAAATGTGTTTCAAGGAAAAATTACCAACAACCAGAAAAGCAATAAGCTCAGGATCAAATATCAATCAATATTTACATAGGCAATTCCATTACACCTAGAAAACAGAAGCTATGAATACAGTAGAACCTCTATGCATATAACCAATTTCACAGGACCCAAAAAGTAGTGAGTTCATCATTGTGAAATTCGTTATTGAAAAACTAAAATTCTTTGCATTTTTGTAGATTTTTATTCATATACTTTTTAATAGAACCAATACAATTGGTTAACATAATACACATCGTTCTTATTAACTTATGAGCTATAATTTTTTTAATGTAACGACACTAGTCGTTCATAATTCACACTATCTATCAATGTTCCAAGATGTTTATAGTATTATTAACTTGTATCATCTGAAAAATGTTGCTTCTATGAACGGAACCTGTCTATCAGTCGAAGTTTTCATCGGATATGGCAAGCGGACAAATTTTTTTCTGGGTGAAGCAGAGCACCAGCATAAGGAGGTCGATATTTAAGTTGCAAATAAGTAAACTAAGCTCAGGGAAATCGAAAGGACTAAATTATGATTGAGTAAACAGCCAGACAGCCCATTGTGCAGCCTTGAGTCTTCTCCCCACACTAACAAGGGGAATACACGACCTTCGCATCGCCGATCGAGATCAAATTTTGCGAATCGGTAGTTTATGGGTACAAATGTAATATGCCGAAGCGAGACGACGCACTTCTCGTAAAATTCCGAGAAAAAAGCAATTAAAAATCGTTAAAAATGAAGGTACGCTATATAAGCTGTTTTGAACGCCCACATTAAACAATAGGGCGACAGCCCAGTGGATACGGTGTCCGTCTGTGGAGGTGAAGGTAGCGAGATCGATGCTCGCTCAGGGAATTTTTCTTTGTGTTAATTTTTAAGAATTTTATTGTTTAAATTTTTAAAGTTCGTTTTCTTATCTTTGTTACTACTATGGAATATATTTTTAAAAGAGTTTTTTTAAATATTTAAATCAGGAATGGATCAGCTTGGGATTAGGAACTGAGGATGAAGGGTGGATAGAAACCCGGCGTCGGCATTAGCCTGCTCTTAACGAAAGGCGCCAAGGGGACCACGGCTTAACGTTCCATCCGACGGACGGTGTACTGCACAACTAGTGTAATCCACATTACACGCAGGGATTGAATTTAGGAATGCCCCTTAATTCTTTACCGAGATTTGGATGTGGAAGGCCAGTACACTGCCTCACCACTACAGTTAATCCTTTATTTGCAATTTTCAGGATGGAACTCACCATAAAGACATGCAAAGCAAAGTGATTTGCGGCACCACGAATTTTACTAGAAGTGCGTCGTCTCGCTTCGGCATATTACATTTGTACCCATAAACTACCGATTCGCAAAATTTGAGCTCGATCGGCGATGAGAAGGTCGTGTATTCCCCTTGTAAGTTACGCCACATAACAACTTTAATTGGCCCTATTTATTTATTTATTTTCATGCCACCGAAAACAGCTCAATACAGCCTTTTACATCGGGTTTATTAGCATATTAACAGTTTAATGTACACAAGCAACCATGCCCTGGATAGGGGTAACTTACCCAGGTGGGACTCGAACCCAAGACCTCCTATTTGGCAGGCGAGGATTTACCCCGCCGCCACCAAGGCCGGCCCAATGATTAAAGAAGACATCAAGCTCACTGGCAGGGCAATAAGGGAGGAAACTCATTAGGTGCAGCCATGATTAGTTTTGTTTCTGTAGAATTTGTTAGTGGTGGTAACCGGAGGTAGATTTTATCAGGCCTTCTTCCATTCCTATGGCATGAATTGACTGGTGACTGAAACTTCCCCTATGAAAAAATTGTAAAAACCTGTTTCAAAATTTTATACATTCTTATACATTACCATGGCAATGTATAAGAATGCATAAAAATTGAAAAAGGTTTAAACAATTTTTTCATAGGGGTTTAGTTCCAATCGTTATGTAACAGTAAACTTAGAGAGATTCACGATACAATTTTGAGCAGATGAGGTACTTCGGCTTGGATCAGTTGTCGTATCGAAGGAGCCTAGGTCTAGGTTCGCGCTCCTCTCCGAGACTCACGCCCAGTTTGCACTCTCTTCCCCACTCTATGCCATTCTCCGTAACATTCTAGGACGTACATGAAAACTGACATACAGTCCGGTCAGCGTGAGTTGTCCGATGATAGCCCAAAAGGAGGGTCGGAGAACCCTGCACCAGGACGGTTTGCAGCCAATTGCTGTCCCCCAAACACACCTCACACCCTTGCCTAGTCATACAACATTGTCACATGCACACAAAGCACTGAAACAAGGCTTAACCACTAAAACAAACACATCATTCAAATCACCACAAGAAGGGATTCTTCGCTTGAGTCCTTCATGCTCATAGTCCCTTCCAGCACCTTTCTTTGTGGAAGCCTTTTTCTTACAAGTGATGTGGGTGTTTCCCTTTCTTCCTGGCAACCTTGGCCCATACCCCGAATTAAACCCTTCAGCTGTCATTGGACAACTCTCGGCGGCCGGACTGTAGGCCTGAATTTGTTCGTAATAGTGAAATTTCATATAACTGAAGCTTCCCTACATTTTTACATGTAAATTTCATTCGGAAAGTTCGGTTCTTCATTACGAAATTATGCTATATCAGAGTTCATTATATCATGCTTCTGCTGAAGTACAAAAAAATTTTTTTGGAGTAGCACCCCTTCGGGAAATTTTAAGTAAAATAATAGCATGCATTAAATACAGATGAGAACTGATTATTTGAAGTGATGGATGAGTGAGCCTCAAAGGATAAGAAAAGCAAAACATTCACCGGTTGCAAAGCAAACCCATTCAAAGGATGAAGAAAAATTTAACACCAGCAAGAAAGCTTCTTAGAGATGTTATTTCACTTTACTTCCATTCCTTTTTTAATCAAACATAGCCATTGCACATTCGAGTGTTTTGTCAAAAATTCTTGCCCCATTAAAATGTATACAGGACTTTTTTTCAAAGCTTCTATAGAAGTTAACATATGCCTTAGCTGACACCCTTATTCCAAGCCACCCATGTTACAAGTATGAATTTGAACACACACACATTGAATTAGGGGACAGAATTAGTATTAGCCATAAAATGGGATTTGGAAGATAGGGACCAAATTATAGCAAATTATGATCACGTTCATTTTGTTAATACAGTAAACTCTTGATTTTACGAAGCAGGATTTTACGAAGTTTTCGATTATACGAAGTGATATTGCGGTCCCGGTGAAAAGCCTATGCTAAATACATGGCGCTATTCGATTATACGAAGTTTCGATTATACGAAATTTTTTGAATTTACGAACCTCGGCTCGGTCCCTAGGAGCAAATGGCATTCGTTTATACGAACTACGGCGAAAAATTTGTCAACAAAACTAGTTACGCCGGCGTAAGTAGCTAAAAAATCAGCGCTTCCAACTGTGGTCCATCAAAAGTGCGAAATCGTAAATGATAATGCAACTTTGGAGAGAAATGGGTCGCCAAAAACCTCATTGTGGGAATTTAGGGGGAGTAGGAGTTCAGTTAAACTATCGCGGCTGACATTATGCCCATATTTACGTGCCTGTTCGTAAACATAGCATCGACAATAATTCGTAGTTTAACATGTCAGGAAGGTCGCGCGGAGTATTTCGTACACCCCTAATTAACCCTTTGCACTGCTGTGAACGTACTTCGAAGACTACTTGACTACTTTTCGCCGAAGCACTTCGAAGGTTCCCTAATCCGGGACCCTTTCCTCGACGAGCTCACCCTCGCTGGCCCCTGAAACTGGGCTATTTTTTAATGCATTACCTGACGCAACCCTGGGTTTCAAAGGGCAAAGGTGCCATGGGGGGAAAAAGAGTAAAGTGCGTGTTACTGTGGGGCTGTGCGTCAACCAAACGGGCACGGAGAAAATAAGCCCGTTGTCATTGGGAAATTTGAAAGGCCACGGTGCTTAAAACATGTAAAATTGGAAGCCCTCCCCGTTTTTTACCATGCAAATAAAAACAGCTGGATGACCCGAGAAATTTTCCAGCAAACGGTTATACGTCTACAGAGAAAAATTGCTGGAGAGAACAGCAAAATTGTTTTAATAATGGATAATGCCACCGTTCATAAATACGTGGAAGATCGAAAATTGGCTAATGTTTGAGTCCTCTTTTTACCCCCGAACTCGACTAGCAAGTCCCAGCCCTTGGACCAAGGCATTATCCAGGATTTTTAAGTCCTATACCGGAAGAAGCTTGAGCGGTATTACTTGCGATGGATCGGTATGTATACATTCATCTATTTTGCTCATGTGCGATTGGATATCGATTTAGATATTTTTATTCATGATTATCATTCTTTCAAATCTATTTGCTACATTTATAAATGGGAACAGAAATTAATAACATCCCGAAATGGACGTTGATACATGCAATCCGCGCCATAATATCTTTTCGTGTATATATTGGCCTTTGTGAATGAACAACTTAAATATCTTAAGTACTGGGCTCTATTTACCGCCAATTTATATTTCAGGCTTCTCGTAATGAAGACGCACTTCCAAGTCTAACCATGAACTTTCTTCTCACGCGCTTCCCCGTTCTCCCATGCTGGGGTTCCGTCTTTCCAAAGCCGTCCCTTCCCTCCTGCCGCTTTTGGCTGATCTTGCTGACACCCACCTTACGCATCCCAAACCCCTCCTTCCCCAGCATTTCCCATTCACTCCCTCCCTAAGGAGACTGAGCTTGTGTGCGTCGCAAAAAAATACGGCCCCCAAAAGTAGACTGAGGCAGAGCTGAAGGCCATTTCCCCACCCTTCTTTGTCCTGCCCCCTTCACCAGTGCTTGTACTGACCACACTTCTTCCCTCAGGCAATCCCCATCCCACTCTTATTCATCCCACCCACTGGGAACTTTCTCCGATTGTGGAGAAGGGCATGGTTCATCTTTACCTGCAACGGGGGGAAGTTATTAACCGGAGAGAGGCGGAAGAAGTATCTTCCACTATCGGGAAAATGGTGCCGCGCTTATAATTGTCTCTCTTCTTCTCAGCTGACTTTTCAATTGAAATTAATTTCTTTGCTCTTTCCACACTATATTTATTTACGATTATGGCGCGACTATTTTTTAGTGCTAAAACTAAGAAAATCTTTTCTCTATGTCAATGATCCTTTGCCTAACTTTCAATACGGCGGAGAAAGGAACACGAAAACTAAATGAGGTGACGGTACAGGTTTTTGCGTGTCATTTTTTTGGAATTCACGCTTGCGAACCAATACTTAACCACGTTGAGAAATGATAAAACGTCTCTTGTAGGAAAACAATCAATGTGGATAATAACGTTTATATCTATATTTCTCCGATACTGTAAGATGTTTCTCCTGTCGTTTTCCGGTTGGAACCTTGCTCCTGTCGGCATAAAAGGAGAGAAACATACTATATGAACAGGTCACCTCACACCCGGTATGAAGAATACAGTCCTGATGAAGAAATTAGGTTTTTATGGCAACGTCTGCGAAGATGATGGAACACAGTAGTCGGATGGAGAACTCAAACAGAATTTACTTCAAATATTCGCCAGAAGATAATCACATCCTACGTTATTTATGATCGTAATTGAATCTCAGTGAAAATAGAGCACATTCTGCTGAAAATACGAAGTAACTCGAAATATTAACTTACGAAGGTTATTTTGGAAACGGCCTAAGACCCTTGTTTTTCTTTTTTTCTCGTCACTGAGCGATAGAGGGCGACATAAATGGCGGTTAGGCCGGCTGCCGCTAAAATTTCGTGGGTGTCAGAAACAAATATCCATCTTTTGCATACTTAATAGTAGCTATTGGCTCCTAACCACAAATTTATTACTGTTAATTCTTATAATAAACATTGCAATTCATTATTTGATTACGTTTTCTAAACTGGTCGGGAATTTCTTTAGCGATCGTTGATGTTGAAGTATGAACAAGAAATGGGAATTTTATGGTGGTAAAATTATTTAACGATTTTTCACATCATAAATCGATAGCAAAAAGCCTTTTCTATGAATTATACCGAGAATAACCACTGAAAACATTTAAATAAGACCACTAAAGACAAAAAACGGCGGAAGAAACAAAAGCGAACATTTTTTTCGTGACTTATGAAAAAGGTTTGAATTTACGAAACTCGATTTTACGAAGTGCCAATTTTCCGGTCCCACTGCCTTCGTAAAATCAAGAGTTTACTGTACTTCAAAAATAATAAATTTTATACAGTGACATTTGAAAGCCTCAGGAATTGTTATTATGGTAATATTTACATAAATTTAGGATAAAAGTGCCAATTGTTTACTCGGAAAGTTATGCTTTTGCCATAAAAAATGTGATAAAACTTGGATAAAGTTGTCAGGTATAGGGAAATATAATTATAATTATTAAAAATAATACGTTGCTGTGCATAGAAATATGAGAAAAACTGTAAAAAAACTTTTACAAAAATTTCATGCCAAAATACCTAATGCGATACTATCACAATAAATCTATGAAGATAATAGGAACAAATACAGTGTATAATTTCTAAGCCAGGATTCAAATGGTAGCCTGCAAGGTTGTTTATAAATCTTCACTAGACGGATGGATAATAAAAACTAGATGTAGGCCACTACTACAAAGAAAATTAGCAAATTGAAATTTTACCTTTTCACGAACAAAGCCTTTTTTTCTTTGAAAAACTGGGACCCTTCCTGAATCCTCCAAGAAGGTCATTCCCAATGCTAAGGCATCCAAATGTCTGCCCTAAAAGGAAATAATGTCATTTTCAACTCTTCTGCATTCAAGAGGCACATAAACAGAAATATACTGTTTTGTAGCACAAGTAATCGTATTTATGCTCCATTAAATGCAATTTTTTTTATTGGACACATATCACACCCTTGTTCTGAATGCATATTCATCATAGATAAATACCCCACCATTCAACCATAAAAATCTCTATACATTTCACTCATGTTAAATCTTGTTACTTAAAATTATTTGGACTTTCTACTGTGAAAGTATGTCACAAAAAATTTGCATGCATGTTTTCAATCCCCGTAGGCACTATTTCCCAGCAGGATGCAAAATGATGATATGAAGATGCAGATCAGTTCTTGTTAAAAACATCATCATATGAAAGACAAATTCATTTTTTTAAATTTAGTAATCTAATTTTGGAGTTTCAAATCAAATACATACCACTGACTTTAATGGCAGTTTCATTTTACACAAACCTATACATGAAATTTGTAACCAGCAGTTTCAAACCCAAATTCACAATAGCATGCTCAGGGAGTTAATTCCATATTTACCTGTTTCATAAGATGTGAAAGGCGGTCACTCCAGGAACGTATCGTTAATACATGAAAAGAGTTGGTGCCCAGCAATAGTAACTGATTTCCAAAGCTTAGAACAGAATTGTAGCAGGCTCTCTCCCCAGCAAGGACCTAAACATAAGTACAGTGAAAAAAGCATATATGTATAATACTGGAGAAATATCACTTGAATTCAAAATTCCACATCCAAGGGGGGGGGGGGGGACCTAAAAATAACATTGAAATTTTTAAAATATTCATATTTTTTTTTAGTTACAAGCTTTAGACTTAGTTCATTTTATCTTTGCGATTGAGCTGGTTTGGCGAAAGCAAGTGGGGTTAGGGAAGGGAAAGTTTCTCGACACGTGACTTTCCCTTGGCAATCAGCAGATAGGAGGCTTAGCCTAGTGTTTCGGAAATTCAGTTGCTCTTATACCTCCATCGTGTAAACATCGTGAATCTCCTTGAGGAGCAGTTTGCCAAAACTCAAACTCCTTCTGTATGCCTTTCACCAACAGTGCCGCATTTAGCATCGTAGCTGACAATGTGAAAGGATTACCCTCAGTACCTTACCAATGAGTAGGTATATGTATTGTCTCGTATCACTCACTCACTCCTATGGCCATTTATACCCCAAATGATATTTAGCCTCCCCAACTGTCTGCCTCCAACTCTTTCTCACTTCTGTATCTGCCTCACTGACTCCCATTTTCCCCATATCAATCAGCACCTCATCCTTCCATCTTTTTCTCGGTCTTCCTGGAGGTCGTCTTCCATCAGGGTTTTCTGCCCAGACTTGTTTCACTAGGGCCTCTTGCTCTCTTCGTATTATGTGCCCTGCTCATCGCAATTTGTGCTCTTGGCTTCGGCTACTTCATCTGGCAAGTTGAAAAGGTTCCTGATTTCCCTATTGTGTTTTATTCTCCAGGTTCCGTTCTCTCTTGTTGGACCAAAAATTTTCCTTAACACTTTGTTTTCGAAGACATTTAACTTCTTTTCCGTTCTTTTGTCGATAACCCATGATTCTGCTACATAAATAAGGATAGCTCTTGTTATGGTCTTATGAATTCTCAGTTTGGTTCCGATGGATAACATTTTTTATGTTTGTTCAGGGCATTCATACTTCTGTTGGCTGAATTTATTCTGCTTTGAATCTCACATGATTCACTATTGTTTGAGCTGATTATTTACCAAGGTATTTAAATTCATTCACTCTTTCAAAAATTTGACCTTCAATTTTATGTTTCTCGAGTTATCAGGGTTTCGACCGAAGGACTCTTGTATCAGGGCCCCAAAATGCTTGTGACCACCCATGACACACAAGTTTTCGATGACAAAATAGGGCGGCTATGTACTATCATTTGCAAAAGTCTTGCAACAAATCGAGCGGCGCCACTTTCGCTCCACAAAGATTGTGCCCGGAAATTGTATGGTTTTCTGGTGTATGCAACAATCCAATACTAGTCTTCATGGTTCAATGCATGGAGAACGGGTCATTGGGTGGGTGAGGTATTTTGTCATCCTTTTCAGTCTTGGGATTTGACCGCTTCCATTTAAGTGAAATTAATGTTCATGATATTCCCCCAAACACATTGTAGCATTTAATGCAGTAGGAAAGATCGAAGGTAATTCCTCGGAGAGATTTTAAAAAGTTGGTAGCTTGGCTCTTTTTGAGTGATCTCAGCTCTTTTCAGAGAGCTGGAAATTCACGAGTCGTTCACTGTGAACATGGCAGACTTTTGTTTACATCTATCGACTCGGGTTGATGTTTTAATATAATATCTACGACATATGATACGAGGCAGCTTTGAAATTCCCAGTGTTTCATCATATAAATATCTGAGCAAACACGTAAAATATGAATTAGTTAAGCTGATCGGCATTAATCGTTGCGTAAGTAATAACAGAGTTCTCCGACGTCCGTCAATCGGTAAATATGTATTCGTTTCCACTTATTCAAAGTATGACGAGGAAAACTTAATTCCAGCTGAAAGTCCCATTTTTAATGATTGTCGGATTTCAACAGATATTGTTTGATAATATGTTCTACTGCTGAATTAGTGTGAATGCGAATAATAACTCTAAGCTCCTATGTCGTTGATGATTAAGTTATCTTAAGTAGATGCAATCATTTACATATACACTAATGAATTCGGGATAATGTAAGATACTTACTTAGCATTATTAATTGAATTATCTACTTGCATTTAGTAGGTTACATTGTATTAGGAAATGTGTTTGTTGGCAATACGTTTTATGTTTAAGGCATCAGTGGAACTGCAGCTCATTTCATAAAACCTTTCAAGTCGAGTAAGAAGGACGTAAGCAAATCCTAACAGAATTTCTGTTTGTAATGAATGTATACGCTTGCTTCGTTAGAAATACAAATACCGAGTTTGAAACATAATAACAAATAATAGTAATTTAAAAAGACGATACCATTCCGAAGTCGCAGGCGACAGCATCATTATATTCCTATTGTATATACTAACCAGCCAAAACATAGAGTATGCGAAAGCCTCCGTGCTCAAGTTATAATCATATAAACGAATAATAGACTAATATACCGAGAAAGTGATTATTTTCATCAAATTCGTTCAAGTGAGAAGCCGTAGGAAAAGCACGCGAAGGAGCTCAGTGTTACAATAATATCAAATAATTAAAATTACCGTATGATGACTTTGAGCTGGAAATAGCTCAGTGGATAAACAATCGGGCTACTGATAGGAGGGGCCCGCGTTCAAGTCCTTCCCGTGGCCGAAAATTTTTTATCCTGTGCACAGCCGTATTTTATTTTAAAGTTTTTTTTTATTTTTGAAATTTATGTTAAGAGGGTACCAGCTGTTGAATTTGAGCATTTTTTGCAACAATTTCTAATTTAAATGACCGTGCGACGGGAATCATGCGTAGTTAGCGCGGTAGGACGAATCAATTGCGTTTTCTTGAAGGAACTCAAATCAGAATCACTGGTGAATGTAATTCCTAGTGCTATATGGTTTCCTTTACAGGTCCGTAACTGCTCAAAATTATTAACCTTTGGAATGAGAACTATCGTAATAATCTAAGGTTCCATATACGTAATTTCTTAAATAGATCAATTTTATCTGATTAAAAAGAAAATTATGAATGATATTTTGCAGCGATTATGCTGTCCGTCTATGTAGTATGCTGCCTATTTGTCATCAACCTGTCGCCATTTCCTACCAAGTTAATTTCTCCAGTAAAGTTTTTCAGAACAATTTTTCCCTTTTTCGTTTCGTAAATGAGCAGTGACGGAAACTTTTCTTAGAGATAGAAAAAGATATAAATTAAGTGAAGAATTTTACTATTAAACTTTAGGCTTCAGTATTCTACAATCAGTGTTTTTTTAATACAGTAATTTTGTTGGAAAGGGACAGAATGTGAGACTAGCTGATCTACTAAGTACAATCCTAGGAATAACCTATGTAATGGTAATCCTTAATCGTGCACGCACCACGGCGCTTATTTTTAAATATAGGAAAGGCTTATCTTGAGGTATTTATCAACTATTTTTCTAGTGCGTACTTTCTTCAAGCAAATTGTGGTATCAACATGTATATGATAGTGCTACAAATTGGCCCTATTTACACTATTTTGGAAGTACGTGAGAATCACTTACGGCCTGCAAGTTTTACTCCAGGTAACCTACTTCCTCGTCCCTGGCTGGTAAAGTTGCGATACAGATGTAGGGCAAGACGAGGTGCAGGACCTATTAGTGCTATTAGCTGACCAAAACTACGGCCCGGGAGCACCCGATTCAGCGTTAAGAGCTGAGGGAGCGGCTAAATTATGCGCAAAGTATTTTACCTCCCTAATAGATGCGCAAAGTACTTCCCTCCCTAAAAAAGGGCGAATATTGATTTAAATTGACTTTCAATTTAATCTGTCCGTTGTTGTTATTGGAAACCTTACCAATGGAGGCATTCATGGATAGGGAAAAGTCGTACTATTAAGTCACTCTTTAAGTTGGTTGTCCAACTTAACTAATATAATAATGGCCGAAATATTAAAATCGAAACAATAACTAATTTATTATAACAAAAAGAAGATTAATGCGACATGATCACTAAGTATGTTAGTGCTATCGTAAAAATTTAAGCCTCTCCTAGATATGTAAACAGTAAAAATAGAGACACATTCTGCTAGCAACGATGAGGCCTAGCGGTTTTTTTTGGCAATCAAAATTCCATTTTTTTTCCGAAGGAACATTTCCATCGGTGTAAATATATTTATCCAATTAACAAATTGATAATTAATGAAGAAGAAAGCTTATGGAGCTATCTTTATCAGCTTCAACCTACGTAAAGAACTATTTAATGCCAATCAATTAAATATGGTGGAGACGACAGAGTCGTGTTTTTTTCCGGAAAATTGCCAGTTAATTTTTTTTCATTTATTAATTCTTCTATACAGAACAAATATTTCAGCAACTTAATATAAAGTCTCCTGAACGACGTTGAATCCCTAAAAAAAGGGTTACGAGCGAGTTGATTTCCGTGTTCCTAATGGCGAAATCGTGCCCCCAGCCGGCCTTATGGGGTTTACCATTGGAAGCCAGGCGTCATAGGTACCCACTCTTTTAACGGGTAAATAATTTCAATTATCTACTCCAGTCAACTACGGGTACAAAAATAATCTCAAACGCCGCGACGACTTAACAACATCTACGTTCGTTTACTCAACTGAACATCGTAATGATTTCCTACGCCTCAATCCCGTGTCACGATGACCCGTTCGTGAGTCGTTCCCGAGCTACCATGAAGATTCATACCTAGATAGTGATCATTCAAACTTAATGGTGGCCAGAAATCGACAATGGAGCGAAAGTGGCGCCGCTCGATTTGTTGCAAGACTTTTGCAAATGATAGTACATTTGGCAATGTAAAGTTAGATCCTGCTCTCTCGTTTGGCACTACCCCTTCCACAATAGCAAAGCCCTCCGAGAGTGTCTGGGCTCTCAAGTAAGATCATCAGCAAAGATAAAGTGAACAGATTATAGTCGCCTTCAATTACTCTCTATAAACATTGATACCTTGGTCGAAACGTTTTTTCCACTGCACCTTTCGTACACATCCTTTCCCATGCCTTACAGCACTGCCTTTGATTCTATTTTCACCAAAAGAATGTCATCAAAACATTTCCCTTTCATCACCATTTTCATCCAGGGGAACAAAAAGAAATCACAAGCTGTGTGATCTGAGATCAAGAGCAGGGGATGAATTTTGCCGCAATTCATCTGTTGGGCAAATCTTCACCCAAAATGCTCGGCACAGAACTCTTGGAACGACCAGATTTTTCAGCAAGATCACCAATAGTATGCCAACTACACTCGTACATAAGGGCACAGATTTTTTTCCAAGTTTTCATCAGGTCTGGATGTGGAAAGCTGGCCCAGGCCATGTCTTCGATTGACATGTTGCCACATTTGAAATGCAAATACCGCTCGAGTTCTTTCAAGGCGCATCCTTTGTGAGCTGTAAGCAACATATAAACTGCATCCAAATCACTTTTACCGTGCAGGAAACAAAATTTCAACACAGCACGCTGCTCTTGGTTATCAGCAGTTTCCGAAATCAAAGAGTTCGAAAAACTCTTCAAATGAAAACTGTCATAGGGGCTCCCTACAACTGTCTAAAGCCATGCTGTTTTGCATACTGACCCATAAAGTGTGAATTAACACGCATGTAGTGGGAGAATCCCAAACTAAAGGAGTCACTTGTGGAGTGATTTCCGTTTGGTTATTTTTGGTTTCCCCTCGTAAGTTCTCTTTAAACGAATTTTGATTACTAATTGATATGCCTTTTACTTGATACAACTGACCCAAATATATCCTAGCCATTAAAATTCAATTTACAAACTAGAAAAAAAGGTTATACCTACATAGTTTTGCCTAACTCTCACTGTGATTAAGTTGAATTTTCATCATCATTTCCAGAAAACCATAAATTGGGGACTATTTTGACAGTAATTTAAGCTTAAATTAAGAAAAAGGAACTTTGTACTTTCACATTAATATTTATTCACGACCATGGTTACAACGTTAGACGTCATCATCAGGTGAACCCTACAGAGGTCCATCACATCCTTTTATACCAGGCTAGGAGGGGGAGGGAGGAAGGTAATTAGGTTGAAAGGATTGGCAAGGTAGATTGGATTGGTAGTGCCCTCCCCCTCCTAGCCTGGTATAAAAGGATGTGATGGACCTCTGTAGGGTTCACCTGATGATGACGTCTAACGTTGAAACCATGGTCGTGAATAAATATTAATGTGAAAGTACAAAGTTCCTTTTTCTTAATTTAATTATGAATCGCTTTCACCAAGTTACGCCTCAAACAATTAAGTAATTTAAGCATCAATGCCTACGTTTCCAGTTTATTTCCCTAAACTCACATCACTAAGAATGGAAAAGATTACGCAATCATCGATTGGGAAGGTTTGGGAAAACTATACTGACAAAAATCACAAACGAAACTTTGGGGCGAAAAGTTTCTAGTAATACTAAATAAATACATAAAAGGATAATACAGACTTACCATTGCTTGGCTGACATTTCCACCTGTGGCAAGGCCTTTAAAATGGCTAGTACCATAAACCAGTCGAACGTCAGAAACATCCAGTGACTCCAATTCCTCCCTTGTTCGAACATCCAAGAGATGAACTCTTTCCAAACTGTCTATTACAGCAAGTGTCCTAACATCAAGCCAATGTAGGGCAATGAGTGTATGAGGTAAAACAAGCCTTCGAAGTGGAATCATTCGAATTCTCCATGTACCCCCAAAAGGGCCAATGGAACCATTTCCATCAACTCCTCGCATATCTGGAGACATCTGTGAATGATGAAAAATATAGCTCAGTCAAAAGTAAATTTAAATAGAAACAAAATGCTATTACATAAATAATAGTAACACTAATGGAAATAAAATAAGTGAACCTTCAAAACATAGGATTTTCCAACATGCTCTAGAAGACCATTTAGTTTTTTGTATCACTCAGATTTTCATTTTTCAAACGACAAAAAAAAATTGTTAACGTTAACTGGAAGGCAAGTAGCATTAAATTCATACTTGAGGCATTATATACTTTCACTATAGACAAAGAAAAAATATTTTATTCCACTGTATTTCCTAAAATTAATGCAACATGAAAAACATTATCCATAGAATACTGCTTTACCCAAAAATCTTTGTCAAAAGTGCCTCAAGTATATGTTGGCACTCCTGAGTGGTTCACCAGTTGGTGGCACTGCACACGTCAGCATGGCATCAGTTAGCTCTGAGTGCAGTTTGACATAATATGTTGAAGTAAGATGTAAGCCCTGATGCGGCACTGAGTTTAATAAATTCTAACTCCATTGGAAGTTGTAAATTAGTTTCAAATGTGATTGATTCAAATCACAACAATCTTCATGATCTGAGCTGAACTGCTATAATTATCAGGCAGGGGAGAACCAAACATTACCAGGCATGGTTTAAGGGTTGAGAAAAATCATGGAATTAATACCATAGTACACTACGCAAGACAAAGCAAAAAGGAATGAAATTCCTTAGAATTGAAAGTACACCATTAATTTATACATGCCTGAAAAAAATGAATGGTTGATTCCCTAGCAAAAGCCAGCACTGGATCAATCACTCTGGACCCATCAGCAGCTTGGATAACAACAAACTGCCATGCCAAGAGAGGAAGAGTTGATGGATTGGATGAATGGAGAGAGTGAGTAAAAACTACCCTCATCCTAGGACGAATAGTGACAACTATCACCTGGAAAGATAACCAAACAATAGAAAAAATATATTTTACAGGCAAGCCTAAGCACATCAATGATGCATATATTATAACTCAACACTGGCAGATAATGATCATAGGAATGCAGAAATATGCATACCCATTCATCGCCTTGTTAACACTGATAAAATTTACAACATAGCATCCATGATCATAAAATTAGTGTGCACGGAATTCAAAATCAGAATAGAAATAAAACACAGCAACACACAAGTAACACTCATACTTAGTGGGAAAGAGCCAGGACATGGAATGTATATTGATATCTTCTTTTCAGGAATTACAAACTGTGAGCACAAGTTTGGTTTATGATAGGGAAGGAATTCTATGTTAAATAATACTTCATGAAGCATTTTCCACACGGTATCACAGTACACTCTCATTATTACGAAGTTCACAGGACCGAAAACCAGGACGTTCGTAAAAACGAAGTTCGTACGAACATTTCTTTTAGGAATCATCACAGAAAAAACATTACCAATATTTCTAGTCCCTTCAGTCTCCCGTACTTATAGATGCACTACTGAATAGGTAAAGAGTCATGAGTATGATATACGCAATTAAATTACGCACAAATACCATAATTATCTGAATAAAGTCCCCCCTTTTTTTCCAAAAATTCCCATGGTAAAAGTATAGGGGGGATTTGATTATAATCAAACGCATTTTTTAAATTCTTCCAGAAACTGAAGCCTCAAAATTAGAGGGAGGACTAAATTCAGAGGGGGACTATATTAGGAGAAATGTGGTTATATTAAAAAACAAGCAAATGTTATCCAATAGGAGAATGCAGGTGATTGTCATTATTCTCAGAATTTCTTTAATCATAACATGCCAATTATAAAAAACTAAATAATGTGCGACTGTAATTAAACTCTAGAACAATCGCACCTACCAGGGATAGCTCAATAGAAATCAAATTGATGATTGATGGGTCTGAAATGACAATACCTTCTTTTTATTTAAACTAATCAAGCGTTGATGCACTCTAAATTTTTTTGGCGACTAAGGAAGTGAATTTCTTTCCAAATAGTTACTTAATCAAAATGATATAATACCCTTTTGCGCCGAATTCCGCACATTTGCAGCCAGTACTTTCTTTGCAAAGAAAGAAAGCCGCACATTCATGGCATCAGTTTTCCATCGAAAACAAACGAAATGCCACGTATACGCAGTGCAGGGTAGAGGAAAGCAACCGCCGTGGATACAATGTACCCAGCTACTTGGTCGCCTCTCGAGATCCAGCTTAGAGCGAGCCCAAGCCCATCCTCGGCCACTCAACTCAGATCAACCCTCCCCTCCACGTGTTTACACAATTCTATTTGCAGTGACTTTTCCAGAAAAATATTTGTTGCTTATCTCATAAATCTGAAGGTAGAGGTGAATTCTTTTTTTTTTGCTTATCAAATGGAGTTCTAGCATTAATATCAACTGAGTTCAGTTTGGTTCCAAATTAGTAGATATGGGATAGAGATTTACTAAATCCGTCAATATGAACGTTAGAATTTCTGTTAAAATTTCTTCACGCTCTAAAGAACACAGGGAATTCAATTCATATATTAAAAATTTGATGGGAACAGCAAATATCTGTTTGTATAAAACATGGCTATTTCACTCACTTGACTGTGAGCTCTCACGGTGAAGGATTCTTTTAATACGTCTACAATCACAGACAGTGGCCAAGGAAAGGGATTGGCATCCTGTTCAGATGGGTCCCAGCCTTTGGACTGGTGCAAACCTCTGCCTTCCGCCGGCATGAGAGAGCTTTGTTCAGGGGAGTGCAACAAATTTTCAAGGGGCTCGTAACATGGACAAATTTCCCTCCACAAGGCTCTGATACAAAAGGGTTGAAATAATCTCGTTTGGCTTTTAAGTCATCTTGCCAGAGAAGTGATTACAGGGAAAACAATTCTTGACTGCCTAGCTCTTGCCCTCCGAATTCATTCGGCAGTTTTTTGTCATCATCCTATTTCCATCACCATCCAGCATCAACAACATCCATGAGTGAAATACAAACTTTTGGCTGCTCCATGATGCTATAGAGGGTTGATATCCTCCCGAATACATTAAGTCCTCGACTTACGAACAAGATGCATTCCAAGACCTTGTTGGTAAGTTGATAAATCTATGCAAGGCATCGAAAAGTGTGGTCATCGTACAGAATGCAACACTGCATCACAATGTAGCGTTGCAATAATAACTTCAATATTATCACAATGAGTTAAACCAATACCAAAATGTGCTGAAAATGGCATACATATCAATATTGATAATAACTTTAAAATGAAAAGGAGACTTCGTTGATTTCCACTGATTTATTACGAAGGAGAGAGAGGAGTAGGAGAGTCAGTAAACTGCAAGAGAATTTAATGACTTGATCAATTTCGTGCCAGGAAAATTTGAATAGCTATAGCATGAACATAAAATTATTAGGTCTTATATAATTAGTTTATCAAGTACTTATGACCTCTATGGTTCGAAACATGTCGTACGGACGAAATAAATCAGTGGAAATGGACGAAGTCTCCTTTTCATTTTCGAGTATTAACTTCCACATAGTTGAGCCTAATACAATTGAACAGATAATAACTTTACCTTTGATAGTGTAGCCATAGCAACAGCTATGACCTCCCTGAGTGGATGCTGAGCAGGATGACGGTTGAGCAGCAACAAAGGCTCTAAAGCCACCACCTCACCCCTGCTTCCAGAGAATAAACACCGGGAGTCGCAACCACGAACACCCATTGTCCTTTTGAAACTCAGCTCAAACACTGAACCACCACTATCAGCACACAATGCAAGAGTAGGAGAGTCAGTGAACTGCAAGAGAATTTAATGACTTGATCAATTTCGTACCAGGAAAATTTGAATAGCTATATTATGAACATAAAATAATTAGGTCATATATAATTAGTTTATAGATGATAAACAAAATGGTTAAAAATAAAGAGAAATAATAAACTTTGATATTGATAATCTCATCAATTGCTACTCTATAGACAAGATATAGAGAGCAAACAGGACAAGATGGTGAAATCAGTCCCCAAGTGGATTGAAACCACAACTGCACCACCATGCTGAGCTTAAAAAAGTATGTTTTTCTGCCAACGGTAAGCCCCATATTTGGTCACATGACCCATCAATTAAAGGTCAAACTTTTTTTTTTGTTGGTACCTCCATACCAAATTTAAGTATTGAAAAAATCCTAAACTTACAATTCTAAAAATACATATTGAAAGATGCATCTGACTATACATATTTGAAAATTGTAAGAGTACAGTTAAAATTTTGGCACAGATCTAAATAGTTGCATTTCCTTCAATTTTGAGCGCAAAAATAACTGAATGTGCATCCTGAGACGTCTTTTGCTGTCCTGATTCTTTTTCAGATTTTTAGAAGTGATATGCATGATAGATAACATGATAGCAGATGGAAATAAAAAATAAAAATCTATTACCCATAACCAACACATATTATCTTCAAGGTAATGCATCCTGCACAAAGAGAACCTGAAATGCTGATATCACTGACGACATTTTTCATTAAATTGCACTGATGCACTATGCACATTATCAATGTTACAATCAGTTTAACAAACATTTTGAGGTTTGAAAAACAAAGTGTCCCTTATATGGCCTTTAATATGTATGAGAATTTTCTTTGGTTAAGATTTTGATCTATTTAATGGCTTTGACACAATATAGTTCTCTAGGAGTAGATACAGGCCATTGAAAAGATAACTGAGCATTTCCTCACCAGCCTTTGCATGCAGCGCCACAATGTCGGGCCTAGAGAGTATCCTCCTGACCTCAATACCAATGGAAGAATTTCCTATAAAAGCATTGATTCCTCATATATACTTCATTGACTCAGTAGGTATTTTCTTTCATGCTAGTCAACTTTTATTTCAGTGAATTTTAGCCGCAACACCGCCATTTCTTTCTACTGTCATTCTTTGCTTAATACTTTCTTTCTGCTTATTTAATTCGAAAATTATGAAAAAATCTCATTAAAAGAAGCCCCTAATTTACTGTTAGCCATGGCAATATTAAACATGCTGAACATCTTTTAAATTTCCAAAGGAAACAAATATTTAGGAACTGTAAGAGGTGGCTGTCGTCTTCCTTACCACTTTTCCTTTCCCATCCAAACTCAGCAATACCTCCTTTCCTTTCGGCTCCCACGATTCTCCCACCACCCAACCCCGACAGGAAGTGCTCGCATGGCCACATAAGGCATCTTTCTTAAGAACGTGAGCCATATATACATCCGAGACAATAACAGCAAAATGCTTACCAGAGGGATACGACAGTACACTGGGCAGTCGACGTAATGTATTCAAATGAAGGAAGAATAAAGTGTGATTTCTCCGACATGTGACTTCTCCCTTTTTCTGCGTGACTTTCCTTATACTCCTACGGTTGACGAGGACGAGAGCGCCTGGCAACTTACAGAACTCTTAATCCAATCCTTTGAAATCATTAATTTTTACTTTTTACTTTAATTGGGAGAATCGGGGACTTGATAAGCCTAAAATAACACCAATTATTTATTGAACAGATCAATTTAAAAACACAAAAAAATTGCCTTCAGCATTTCTCTCTTACGAAAACAAAATTGATGACAGCTCCCAAAATCAAGGATATTCATCCATATACATTGAAACATTCTTTTGAAAGAAATTTAAACCTCGAGTCGAGGGAATACTTTACAACTCATAGGGTAAAAGTGGGTAGAATATGTTTTGAATAATGTATAAAATGATATTTTTCTCCAAAAGAATAGCAAAGGTTGATGATGCTAGCTTATGGACGCCTGGTAGTGGGTTTCGAAGCATTTTGGTGTGTCTCGTTCCATGCACCCCTTAACTGTTACATAAACTGTAGTTAGAATAATGATAATAATATTCCAAAAAAGCACACTCTCTCACTGGCCAAATTTCATTTGAGAATCATATGCATCTTGAATTTATCAATCCATGCATTACAGCAGTGGCTTAACTATAGGGATAGATCCTCACCCAAAGCCTCTTTAAAGAAATAAAATTAATTATTTAAAACTGCTATCTAGTTTTGACATACATATAATAACTGCATCTGCTGACAAGTGAAACCCAAATTTTAAGAGCCAAAATGATGTAAAATATATTTCCAGACATGTCATTTTTCAAAACGTTTTCTCTTCAGTTACCTGATGGGGGAAGGGGGGGTTGCCGACCTAGGTGCCCCCCCCAATCTCTCCCCTAATGCCTCGTTCACATTACGATTGTCCGAGCAATCGTCCCAACGATAGTTGGCTGCACTAGCTATGCGAATGCATGTCCTGATAATAGTTGACGTAGTTCCGAACGTTGCCACTTTACGATGGTTAGGCGCTGGGAGACCAGAAACGGAAGCGACAAGAGAATGACGAAAAGCTCATGAAGCTCCATTTTTTTCATGGATTTGTCCTAGGAAGGAAGAATATGGGCGGAAGAAAAATTATTTGGTAAATACACGTTGAGCACAGTAATATCTTGTCCCTGCATACCTCAACAACTTTGCTAACCGTCAATTTCCCGTTCACTTTAGATGTCAGCACTAGAGGGCAGCACAGGTTTTCAACCATCGTCGTGTGAATGCACGATAGTTCCAACAATCGCTGGAACAATTGTAATGCGAATGAGGCATAAGCATACTCCTAGTTTTTCCACTGGTATACAGCACACCCACTCACCTTGAGGTGAAGCACAGCAGTAGCAGGAGGATGAGCATCAGACAGAGTTCGCAAAAGGCGTCCGCAAGTTAAATCATACATGAAAATGGCACCTTTGGCAAACCCCACCAGCAAACGACTGCAGTCATGGTTAAGTGAAAGTGCCGAAACAGCACCAAATTCCGACACTTCATTACTCCCAGCACATCCTCCAGAGTGAGAGCCTTCTTCAGCACCTAAGCACCACCGTAACGTTTGAGATGAATCGAAAACCAGAACCAGCCCATGTGAAGTTCCAACAGCAATCATTGTGGAGGCAGCAATTGAAGTAGGAAGACCAGCATTCACCCGTTCCTGTGATACAAACATTGGCAGAAATATCAATGCCAAGATGGATTTTTGTAGCAATGAAGAGAAATTAAGCATCGGTATATATTATGTTCCAAGATTAAAACCAGAAGCACTCCTCCTTGTATTCCTCACTTCAACCAGAAATGAAAATTTTCAACTTGTTTCCTCAGTATTCAACAGTTTCTGACCACAGTCAATGATGGTTGTATTCATAGGAGGGGGGAAAGGAGCAATGCCACATTGGCCATGAAATTTCTTCCTGAATGCAATTGTTTGATTGTAGCTCAGTGAGATCAGTCATGTCTTGGATTGGTCTTTTGGGCCAATACTTGAGTGAACCTTCATTGCTGATCGATGGGAGTTCGAATATTCAAATATTAGCTCTATATAGTCAACGGTGTGTTACTAAACCATTCGAAAACTCCAGCACAATGCTTAATTGACTTTTTCCACACTGAGGTAGGCTAAGAATATGCTAAACTGCAGTCTATCCCATTGCTAAGAGAGAGATGCAAGGGATCACTCACAATCTCTGATAAAACATTTGCATTATTTAGAAACTTTTGGAATACTTTTTAAAGTGAAAAGCCAGCCAGGTAACTATTCATGCATTCATTGACATAATGCTAACATAAAGAACCTCAGAACAATTTGCAAACCCTCTAATTCTAAGAACTAGGCATCAATTGGCAAGTGCTTCATATGGATGAAGAATATACCTGGAGAACCCTTCATTCATCAGTCAAAATTCAAGCCAGTTAACATTGTATGAAATTGGCTCCACTGCTTACATATGCGCATTCATTAGTGTGGATATAAACAGTGACAGTAATCAAGGAACAAATAATAATAATTAAATAGGAAAGCAACTAATAGCACTAGGTCAAAAAATTCACCGATGATTTAATACTGAACAAGAAAAGCACTTGAACTCTGGAATATTTGATCATATTATTTTAAGGCCTGTTTACATGGTAAATTAGCTCATACAACTTAATGCCTAAATGTATGAATGCGAGAATGAATGCCAAAATACACCGTGTTACCACTTAACTTGTGGGAATACAGGAACAAAATACAGAACTTGTTCTAATTTGATTCAAGCATTTGTACATGTTCCGTTTCAGTCCACAAAGATCGATTATGCAATCAGACATTAACTTGTATGTATTAACATATCATGTAAAAAAAACCTTTAAACCTAACAAATTCCACAACAGACAAACTATTTTCCTTTTGAGACTAACTCTGGCAGATGACATTTGCTGTGAGACTCCTCGCAAAATTAGGTGACGAAGTAATGATGAAGGAGGCTGGACAGGACGATTAGAAAATCCTCCACCAGGGCTCCTTCTCCGCCTGCTACGTTCTGATGAGCAACGACTTCTTGTATCCCAACTACCTCTGGAGCCAACTGACAGGGTCTCCACAGCTTCAGGCCCAAAAGAACCACCCTATAGAGAAAAAATTTACACATCACTAAATTGGATATTAAATTAGGTTAACTAACTATTCCTCATAAATCCAAAATAGAGGTTTACTTTTTTTCAAGCATAAAGAATGTAATGCAATGCAATATGAAAACTTATCGTCAATTCAAATAAAAAAATCCAAATTGCTCACACCACTCCATTCTGAAGTAAGTACCTCCTGCAATACTCATCAGTATAAATGATTCTAATAACTCCCAGTTTTCACAAAAACTACCTAATTGAATTTCTAGTGCTGAGGTGAATGACCTTGCTAACACATTTCTTGGGTGAAAATGGTAGTTTTAAATGGCAGTATTACGGCAAAAATTCACTGAAATAAAACTTTACTGCCATGACTCATGCAAAAACGAGTGAGATTCTTTCACACCAAAACCACAAATAATTCGAATTGAAATAAATTGGTAAAATTTACTGGGATTCATCATAAAGAAAGCGACTACATAACACACCTCTATTATTAAAGTTACAAGCCTCCATTATGCGTGGAGCAATGTAGAAATGGCTATGAGATGTATCTGAAGAAAAATTGTCATACTTGAAATAAAACTACCTCGAAGGTCCCTATAATTACCTCTGCAATCTGGGGCAAAGAGGCCAGTTCATCTTCACTTAGGGAACACTGGTCATCGATATCATTCAGAATACTCTCCAGGGTAGGTGCCTTGTCCACCGGAGGAATGTCATATTCAGAATCATCCAGCTGTAAAGCAGTGACAGTAAAATAACTATTACGTAAATAAGCAATTCCACCGAGAGAGCATTAAGTAAGATACAGAGATTGTTAATCAATATTAAGACCACAGTTATCAGCCACACCTCATCAAAATTCAATTCCAAGTTATCTTCTAATGAATTGTGAGAGGATGCTCTTCCGATAATCACCCCATTCTCCGCCATTATTTCAGCTATTGACGAAATACCATTGACTTTATGTTCATGAACCCTCAAGAAACTCCATATTAAGCACGGCTTTATAACATAGGGGAGTGTCAATACACCCC
This sequence comes from Ischnura elegans, assembly GCF_921293095.1. NCBI lineage: Eukaryota > Metazoa > Arthropoda > Insecta > Odonata > Coenagrionidae > Ischnura > Ischnura elegans. Next base: position 108,126,535 of record NC_060248.1, read on the forward strand.
TAAAGTAGCACCGGTCTACTTCCAAGGCCTGTCAAGTCACAGTTATCTTCTTACGGGGCGGGTTATTTAAAGCTAAAAAAGTGAAAATCCATCATTCTAACAAAGCGACATTATGGACCTATACTATTCTATCCTTAAGTTGAGAAATTTTGAAGTAATATATAAACGTAACGGTACGGTCACAATAATATACAACTATCAACAAACATCATCTGTTTTATCTCGGCTCGATAAGTGGGTGCCTGTTTCCTTGCGATTTGTCAGATTTGCAGCTGTAAGATGAGACATGTATGAACCGATAACCAACATCTCTCTCATAGTCGCTTACTTCCGATAAGTAACAGCAGATACCGCTGTCATTGATGTGGCCTCTGCTTTGTGGCGCGCAAACCAATCGTATGTGATCAAAATTAAAGGAGGCAATGGATCACACAGCATGCATGCATTGACTATCAATAACGATTACAATAGATATTGTCAAAAATAAATTTATTGAATGATGATTTTTTAAAGAAAAACAAATTAAAGTTGAAAAAATAAATATTGTACCCCTAACAATCTCTTCATCCCCTTGAACCGTGCTGGAAGTTCCATTTGAATTTAATAATAATAATAATTTTATTGGACATTAAACAAATTAGAATTTGCAATAGTCTTCTTCATACACATAGGAATTATCAAATGCACAAAATACATATGGAAAAATCAATTGGATTATGCATCAAGAAAGGACAACACAATTTCACATTCGAAAAACTCATTAATGGAGTAAAAGGCTTTTTTCAATAGCCAGTCATGAATAACTTTCTTAAACTTTGTCACACTCACAACTTTAGCTTCTGGGGGCAATCTGTTAAAAAAACGAATTTTTAGTATATCAAATGAATTGCCTGCAATAAGGGACGTCTAGGGTGTCACTATTCCTTGTGTAGTGATTATGAAAATTAGACCTTTTTTCCAAGGAGCACAGATTATCTTTGACATTGCAAAGGGATTTATGTATGTACAAGCTGTAGAGAGTCATAATCCCAAGCTTGGAGAAGACAGGCTTGCAGTGATCCCTTGGGTGAGAAAATGATATTACCCTTACTGCCTTTTTTTGCATTTTAAATAAATTATTGGTGGATGATGAATGGCCCCAAAGTTCAATACCATAATTAATATGGTAATGAAACAAAGCATAGTATATGTGAGTTAGGTACTCTTTTGGTATCAAGTAGGTAAGTAGTACCTATACAAGTTTACGTAGCATATAAACTGCCTTGGACAATTTTCCAAGAGTGCCTACAGCATGTGGCTCCCTAGTCAGTTTTTGGTCGAGTTCAAATCCCAATAACTTAATGGTGGTCTGGGTATTATCAGAAGTGCTCAAAGAGAAGACGATGTCACTGAGTTTTATCATTGTTCAGAACCAGACCGTTTGCAGAAAACCAGTTTGAGGCTTCAGTAAAAAACAAGTTAGTACGTAGTACTAATTAGCTTCTTAAACATTTTGCAATATTAAATGGAGCTGGCCCTTTCTTCTTTTGAGGCAGTTAACAAAATGCCTATGTTTAAGTACAATGGACGTGCTTACATATGTAATATGATATCATAATCAATCCTTACCATTACATTTGCAACCTGGCAAAAATAGAATGGAAGCAAAAACTTCAGCTCAAGCTGACTTGAATGGCTTTTAATTGATGATAAGGACCTTCGGTGTTGGATTCAACTATTTTTTATCAAATTCAAATTTTGTCAACAACAAGCCTTTCATCATCAAGCATAAATCTTTACACAACGTAAGTTAAACAAATTATATTGAATAAATTGTCTTAATTTAAAAATGATAATCTGTATTACAAACAGAGATTGTAAAACATGGATCCACGTCCAGAATCTAAGTGCACTTTCCATCTTTTTGGGTGAGAAACACACGTCAATGACAGTCTAAATAAACTTTTTTTAGCATGTGTTTCAGTGCCTAAAGAATATGATTTAATGGAATTCAATCCTCTCTCCTCCACATCGATAACTCATGGAAACCTTTACCTTGACTGGGGATCGAAAAATTGACCTCCTTTCTTGGCACATGTTCAGACTACCAAGCTACCAAACTCTATAAACTAACCACTAACTGCAGAAAGGCATCGTGTCCAATTTGGCTAACCTAGATAAGAGTGATAAAAAACCTTGTAAACCCATATACTTACACCACGTGTGTACATATTATTAAAAATATTTTTTTTACATGCCTGGGCAATGGCTTACCCAAGATCAGACCTAGGGGGGGGGTTATTCAAGTTGCAACATTTAAGCAAGGAAAAGTTGAATGAAACCAGCATTTTAAGAAAACTATAGTTTTCTTAAAATGCTCATTTCATTCATTCATAACTATAGGTATGTATGTATAAAAGCGCTTTATTGGTTTTTTTAAATTATTTGCTCAAAAAAAGGATTTTATTTACATGTCTTACACTTATATAATTTTTCGTGGGTTTAAAGAAAATTTGTTTAAAACTTTCTTTTCAATCCAGTCCTTTTCCTTAAGGACTTTCATGATTTTTGCTTCTATTGGGGGGCAGCTGCCCCTTGCTGGGTACGGCCATGTGCCTGGGTATTTGGAACTTGTATACACAAATAAACTAAGTACAATATTTTAAGATAGTTAGCTGGAGATATATTTATTTTAAGGTCATGTTTCTTTTCTGCCGCAAAATAGAATTTTTCAGGACATTTCATGGAGAATAATCAATATAGACACAAATAATTTTGTAAAAATTTATTCTAATGAGTAAAAACATTTTTTTGCTACATTATTTTAGTTTTCATATTCTTTGGATGCGAATGTAGTTTGAGATGACAAAATCACATTCCAAAAGTTCAATTTTTATTCTGGTATGTATACCTATGTTTTATTGAGATATTCCATTTTTTTATTGTAATAGGAAGTACAATTGAAAAGGCATTTTTAAAAAGGAGCCTGTATCGACTCTTCTTCGTCCCTTAGTCTAAAATAATTGATCCATTGCCAAGCTGGGGATATTTATGCTACACTGCACCCCGTGGTGCTTCTCAAATGATATTTTGATATGGAAAAGGTTCTTTTTTGTTTACTTTATTTTTGTCAGTCAATTTTGTTTTTTAATGTACATACTGGTTAAACATCGTACACACTTTGAAAGCCCCCTTACCACCATCACCTTAATGATAGATGAAAGTTGTGCATTCCTCCAGTAAAAGATTATGCACATCTAAGAGGCTAATAGTTAGCTTTCTGAGGTTATAGGTTTCTTGGACAGGAATATAGGATGCAAATCAGGTGAACTGATCATTAGTTCACGCATCTCTCACAACTAGCAGGCAGCTGTTTACTGCAGAAAGGGAACTATGAAAATGGACTACACGATATTGAAGGCCTAGTCATGGTAATAACAAAGCATGGACATGTTTCCTTTTTGTACCAAACGTTGAGTCTTGTACCAAGTAACAACTTAAAGAAACAAAAAGAAAAATTGTCCAACTTGGACATGACACCTTTCTATGAGTTAGCAATTCATATATATGCAATTAAATTGGACAAAGACAATGGTGTTGTGATGCATAGCCAAAAAATATAATGAAAGTGATGGAGGAATATAGTCAGCAGTCACTATGATTACCGTCTCTCACACTAATCACTGGAATAGAAGATTCCAAATATCAAGATGAATACATACCTAAGGTTCAGAAGCTCTCTGAAAGTTTTCTGTCCCATACAGACTATTTCTGCTGAAGAAAATTGTCTTAAATTAAACCATTTTAATTAAAAACATATAATAGCCAATTAAGATTTATTAACATTTTCAAACATGAACATAGTTAAGAATAGCAAATAAATAATTTTTAATCCTGTGAGTTATTCCCCTTGACCTACGTCAAAGGTACTTCTCATTGGTCATAACTGTGCCAAGTGCCACTATACCTCTACATATTTCTGAATCAGTTGACATACTGAAGTCAATTTATGTGATTAGAATAAATGGTACATAATTTTATCCAATATCTGTGACTATGTAACAGATTGGATAAGATAGATTCTCAGTCTTACTCTAACCACGCACAAGTAGCCATTCCCAAAAGCAAACAGCATCATTTACTACAACTAGCTGGTGTCAGTAGTATGTATGTACTTTTATAAATGGGCAATAATTTATGGCTCACACCCAAATGCATGGTTGCCTCCTATAATTTTAAGTTCCCCTCAGAGAGTTCTTCTTTTCAAATTCCATACCCACAGTGCTTTAGAAGGGAATGCAGAAATTACACTTTTTCCAGTGCTAAATGTTTCATATCACACCATTAATAAAAAGTTGATTCATTTTTTCCAGGGACAGGCAGTAACCATTTCACTTTTCCACTTTGGAAATTAGAAAGTATAAACAAGCTATAATTTACAAACATCCAATTGATATAAAATAATATATATTTATATACACAAAGTCTTGAGTGATGCACATTAACAATTGGCTCTTGGGGCAATAAAGTTCACAGAGAATTCTTGCTACACTGTCACTGAAATCTGCCAATACATGAATGAATAATATTCACAATGTCATTTGTATCCAGCACATATGCCAACCGGCATCCTTCAATCTTCTTCAAGAAGCATGAACTTCCAAGCCATAATAATTAAAAGTAAACATGCCGGGCATCAGCTGGGTTCTGCTCAACAGGGCAATATGGACACTTCAGCCTGAAAAAAATTACATATTTCGTATGTACAATCCACAGTTAAGTAAACACGAGAACATATCATAATCAAATATACACCATACTCACTTATTTCCACTACTTAGTTTGTTGAGAGCATCTCGAGATATAACATGACCACAGACAAGACGGACTGGAGGGTTAGATTCTGAACATTGTTGCCTCAGTATTGGGCATGCAAAAACTGAGTGATATCTTCCTTCTGCTCCAAGGTCAATTTCAATCTGCAAACCAAATGAAAAAAACCACAATGATTAATATGTTTCATTCAATTTAGTGTTACACAAACAAGTATTTATAAACAATGTGGCTTATGATTGGCCACATAATTTAGCCCAAATGTGTTTTCTCAATGAGTCTTTTTTATCACTGAAATAGGGTAGTTTCCTTCATCAAAGAAAACAAAAGGCATTGATGGCGATTCGTTACCCACCATTAGTGTATTCACAATACACAAATTATTTGGTTTTTAAAATACCGGTTTAGACGAATGGCAAGGGTCAAATTTTATCCTCATTTGAAAAAGGGCAGATTGGCGCCCATGCGATTCCACTCCACGTGACGTCACAGGGACCTAGTTTCTACACGAGAGGATAGGAGTTATGCATCGTCAGAGGCTACCAATGCATGCATGAGTCACAGAGCTCAGGGAAACATGTCTTAATAATCACCTATTAAAACTGGCTGAGGTCGGAAAGTTTTCTTCGATTGATAAGGTATTAATAAACCTTTTTTAAGCCATGCGCTACCAGACAGGAAGGTACTCAGCTACCCGTTAGCATCCTGCGTCCTATCAGCGCTCAGAGCCTCGATCAAGGTCACCTACCAGGCGGGAGGGGGAACCAGAAATGCGTCGTACGGACTTTTTCCCTTCATTCCTACTTACGCGTCGCGTTTTCGCGCGCTTGAAATTTTTCACTTTTTATTTGATCGCGAAAAATAGATATCGTCATTTAAAAATCTAAAAGCGTGAAATACGTACTCCAGGAGTAATAATCTTTCGATTTAGGCAATAAAAAAATAATAGGAAACCACCCTATTGGACATACAAGCAATAGGTAAAGACTATTGGACTCCAAACAATGGAATGCTCGTCAATACATACAGTACTCAGGAAAAGTTGAAGCTAATCCAAGCTTCACAGACATGGCTGACTCACGCACATTCGTATGGGAAAATGTGCAACATTCAATTAATAACATATTCTGAGGTGAAAAAAATGTTGTCTGAGATACAAGTAATTTATCTTCCAAAGTACGATCTTATCTTATTCATAAGAGCTGAGAAAAAAATTTCAAAGTCGTGTGATTTTCCATCTACTTCTGGATCTTGTCCTTGTAAATGTACAAGAAACTGAACAGGAAACCATTCAGAAAAACGTACAGAACCTTGTGCATTTCAATGTACTGTATAACCAGGCCTTGAGACTATCGAGTTGGATTACATATGCTTGTCGAGTCGAGTAGTGTCCGTTACAGAGCTGTCGAGGCCAGAAAGTTCCAAAATTTGCCAACAGGTAGCGCTATCATAAAATTCATGTAATGATAACGCTTTTGAAGTCAATAAGTCGTAGTATTGCCTTAGCCTGGGAGTTTCAGCTCGCTGTTTACATAGCTATGAACATAGCGAATACATGCCGAATATGTTTTTGTCAGCCGTGGCAGCCTAGCTTCTTCCAACCTTCACAGATATTTTCAGATACAACACACTTTTACATAATTATATGATGGTATTACTGTCCACATAAATGTTTTTGCAAATATATATTAGTGGTCAAAGTGTGGATTCCAAATTTTCAGCTTTCTGTGCCAAAATTTTAATGTATACTGTACCTAAGCACTGCTTTTTGCACTCCTCAGCCTCCAAAAACGTGCTACATATTACATAGTGAAGCCTCCTGAGACTAAGTTAAAACTTTAAAGTGAATCGCTGAGGTTCAGAAAAAGTACTCTTCCACGACCCATTTTAGGAATGATAGCTTCCAAGAAATTCATGTTTAAAAAGACAGCACACTTACCGGAAGTTCATCCTTCCCATTCCAAATACCAGTAACTTGTCTCTGCTGCATAACTTGTTTTATGTTGAGTAATGCTGGAAGAGCAGTGCATCCTGAATTTATGCTGGGGAATAAATAAATATAATAATTAGCATGTTTTAACTATCCAACAACTTACGATGAAATTTCAATGAAATTAATCATTCATTCCAAATATGTCAATAAATACATAACATTTGATGTGTGAAAAGATACACATAAACCATTGAGTTCTAACACTATAATGACTGGGGGTGGTCAATTGACCATTTGCATTTTCTTTTGTGCACCATTATTTTCCAATTTATGAGGCTGACTTTTTTTTCTCATGAAATGTATTTTGACATAAATTATTCAAAAATGAAATTATTTTTGGGGAGAATGCTTTAGGTCACGGGCAATACCAGCTTTTACCTACAATGACCGTGAGTGGTCAATTGACCGTTCCTTTATTTCATACCATTACGTAGATCACTTTGTTGACTGTTGGGGTGAACTGTGTCAAATATAGAGCGCAAATTACCAAACACCCAAATTAATAAATATTGACTCTCATATCCTTAAAAGAGTTTTACAAATAATTTCAATGTTTGTGTGAAAAGGGAAGAACATCAGCAAAACTACAAGAATGATGCCTTGGTAGCTTAAAGCACTCAACCGGAAATCGGGGGATGCTGGTCAAGGTGAATGATTTTTTTCTCAGTGGACTTTTCGCACAATGGTAACTAGATGTCATTTCTTCTTTTATTATTAAAAAAATACTCCTTGAAACCATAATAACTATGAGAAATATAACAACATAATACCAACCACACAGATAGAGGACTGTCAACACTGAGACCAAGTAGCGTACATGCATCTCTGGTAAACACATCACAGATTTCAACCCAGAGGTTGGGATCAAGAAGGTGATTATAAGGGGATTGTTTGATTCCTTGTGGTAGATATAAGAGTGTTCCCATTAGACTCTGGATTTCTGAAAAGAAAGATGTTTTTTTAGAACCAACTTTTATGCCTGTAGAACAGATTAACACTAAATTTACAACTTATAACCTGCACACAGGCAGATTTTCCAAAAAAATCCTCATCCCCAATTAGATGAAATATTGAGCAGTAAAAGTGAAGTGAAAGTAAGACGCTTCTTTTGGGACCAACTTTCACATGCCGGTATATTAACAATAAATTTGCAGTTCAAAATCTGACCAAAGGAGGATTTTCAAAAAAACATCCTCGTCCTTAATTAGATGGCATAGTAAATATTTTTAGAAGTATCTGCCGCAGAGGTGGAGTGGTGCAAATTTATATATGCTCCTCTGACTTGCTCCAGTCTTTCACCTTTTCCAAGCATGGGGACTGAAAATATGCTACATAGCAGTCCGCTCCTTTGCTAAGTGAGATTTCAGAGAGCTCTCTCTCCCAGAATGAACCCATTATGATATGTAACCATTCTAAAGGCCGTATCACACTAGCGACTGCGGCCGGCGCTGCGGCTGCGACCGCGACTGCGACTGGCCCGTCGACCAATCAGAGCGAGGGAGTCGACGCTGCGACTGCGACTCCGAAGAATAGCCGACCGGCTATTCTTCAGAGTCGCAGTCGCAGTCGCAGCCAATCAGAGAGCTCCATTTCAATCTCGAGCGCTTGCGGCAGACGTGTTTGTTTGTTTTGGTTACCGTAGCGAGGGAAGTTCAAGAAGGTTATAAGATAACGCTGAGATAATTTTGGATTTTTAAAGTGAAGATGGAAGCCCAGTATATTGGATATTGCACCCGAGTACACAGGTGAATGAAAATGAAGTACGTTTTAACATATTTTAGGAACATTTTCAACAATTGCTGCTCTCTATCTATTCTTTGGGCTTTCGTAAACAAACAATCCACAAGCAGAAACGTTCATACGTGCGCATGCGCGATCGTGGCGTCGGCCGCAATGTGTGATGGGGTGCAGTCGCAGCCGCAGCCGAAATCGCGGTCGCAGCGGCGGTCGCAGTCGCTAGTGTGATACGGCCTTAAGGCTGCATACTAATGCAAAGCTATTTTCAAGTATGTAAATTTCTCATCACGTTTGTAAAATATAAATTTAAAAGGTTCACTTCTTATAAAGGGGAGACCACGTACCTTGCTAGGGCTTTTTCAATGCCACATTTTTTTATGCCATTCGGAATGCCAAATGCCACTTGGAACTGATAGTTGTTTCATTGAAAGGGCTGTAGTTTGGGTGTGATTAATCACTCTTCATGCGGTACTTTTAACATGCTTTCTATTACTCCCAAATAGCAGAAATCCCACCATGTGGGTCCGACATTTCAGTCATCAACATTTTCATTTTATAAGAAAAAAGGTTTAATTTAAAAGTTTTATTTACTACCATTATCGTAAAAGGGATCTTTATTCAGACTTCTTATCCTTATTGTTGGCCCTTTTTGTTCTGTACAGTTAGTCTGCATTTTTATTTATTACATTCTATGAGCCTTACCCATAGGCAAAGATGCTTCTGCAGTAATGAACCTCCACTTTATTTGTGGTGCACACATTATATTGCCTATCTATTGATAAAACAATCCTAACGTGGAGTTTAAAAACAATTTAAGAGTTGTACTGGCACCATTGGTATGAATGGCAAGTTTTTCTGCCAGGAGCAGAGACCAGTGCCATTGCCTTGAAATGGCTAGTAATGCACTGTAGGGTTATAAAATCTCAGTTGCTGATGCAATAGGATGATTCTGCAGTCACGAAAGGATTTCATACAATATATGTATTCTTTTTGCAACAAATCTAAGGTGCAATAACATTGTATCAAAATGTTAATGATGCTGGTGCAATTAAAAAAATTTTAACCTGCAATCATAAAAAAAACGAAATGACAACTTTTCTACTGTAAAATGCACTTACCTTTGTCATGACGCTGAACAAACTGTGGGAAATGTGTCCTGGCGTACTGCACAGCTTCAGCCTGTCTTGAGGGTCCATCCCTAACAAGTCCAACAAACTGCAATCTATGCAGTTTGAATTCCAGGGATGAATTCTGTGCAAGGTAAAATTAAAAGAATCACAAAATGTTAAACTATTATTTAAATATCGAGAATAAAAATTATATCAATATAAAAGCTGTGTTTTCCAAATATAACCACCTCAAAAATGCACAATAACTTTTCACTATAAATACACCACATAATACTAAACAAACTAATACCTAACCCTCATAGCATTAATCCATGGCAACTTGAATGGGTACTCATGCTTAATTCCACAACTGCACTGTAGAACTAAGCATGCACTAAGTTTGGAACAAGTCTAATTTAATCTTCATTACTTCAATGATTGGTGTCAATGTTTGTACTGCTTGTGGTGTGGATTCAATAGAAAGGCTGTTATACATGGTGAATGATCATGTGAATGAAATCATTCGCCGTGTACAATGGAAAAATTTGCGAATGAACCGTCTTGCAATGATCATTCAATGAAAATTAAAACACATTCTATTTTGGTCGTATGATCCCGTGATTGATAGCCTAATCATTCAGAAAGATCATTCACCGTGTATAGTGGCTTGAAGGAGCTATGATCAATTGCAGTTGTTGCAGACTTCAATATCTCCACCAAGTCTCAGCTAAAATATTTTTGCTTTAGCCACACGAAAATGGATGCTACACTCATCAGAAACATGAAGGATCTTAGGTCAATACTGGGAATTTTAAAGACTCAGCAAATGCAAATTAAAATTTCTCTTGTTGACTTTATCAACCAGCAAAATTCCATATCAGAAACAGAGCTTGAGTCATTTACTGGAGAAGTTAAGGACACACAGTGTGCATGATTGGAATAATAGTTGCATAATATGTTATAACTTAACATAACCGAGAATGATAGTGCCAAAGGTGAAAGTGAGGTCGATTACTGGCGTGTTGTGGAAATAATCAACCACTTTCCATCATTGTCCAAAGAAGAGATTCATGTCTCCAGGCTAGGTAAAAATAGTCTAACAAACCTTGACCACTTAAAGTTATACAGTAAAACCTCTCTACATTGCAATGGAGGGGACCAAAATTTGGGTAGTTTGATGTATGGAGGTTCACTATAGAGAGGTTTTAGTGATAGGCACCATTTTTTTTATATCCTTCAGAAATGAAAGGCACTACTGTCTTTTAAACCAATATACTTATGTTTTTAAACTAACATGCATGCATTAGTGAACATATATTTATTATCTCTATAGTCACAGGCTCAACTTTGTGGAAGTTCATTTCCATAAATAAAAACGAAAAAACTTTGTATTAATCCACCAATTTTCGTGGTATGACTAGTTTTGATGCAGCGGCGTACTGAGGTACCTGAGGATGACACCGCTGCACCAAAACTAATCGTACCACGAAAATAAATTGGTGGATTGATACAAAGTTTGTTCGTTTTTATTTATATATTTATTATTTAATAACTACAGAAAGCGAGTGCTATCGCACGATTTTACCATGATTCGAGAGGAAACATTGTGATCTCTCTTAATTCAACAGTCACTTAAAATGATTAGGATAGTTGGATACCTTTTTTCTTATTTACTGTTAAGTATGCTCTCATATGGAACAAAATGGCCATAACTGACAGTTAATGTGAAAATTACATTATATTAAAGGTGTATAAGAAAAAAAATAAGCATGAAACATTTATCACTGAAAATGTCATTCCATGTACATATGTAATCGCTGCTGCATTAATGGTCTCTAGTTGTCTCGGTACGATTTGCGGAGGTAGTTAGGCCATCTCGGGGGTGTCTCTTAGGTATGATAAGTGGAGGTTTTATGAGGTAAAGAGGTTCACTATAAAGAGGTTTGCCTCTAAATGTACATGTAAATCTGACGGTACCGAAGGGATGGTATGAAGTATGGAGGTTTATGATGTAAAGAGGTTCACTACATAGAGGTTTTACTGTACTTCCAAATCCTCAAGATTCTATGTTACTCTTACAGAATAACAGAAAGCTAGGACACAGTCCTGTGGGTTAGAATGAAAGTGCAATCCATAAACACTATTAACTTTGACATCTCCTGACACAAATAAATGTGCAAAAAAACAAAGATGAGACCGAACAAAGAATAAAGTAATTTAACTCATACCCACAATAGTTGCCTCAAAAAACTAAGGCCATTGCCTCCTAACCTCAGGGTATATCATCAAAATTTGAAAGGCCTGAGGAAGAATTTAAACCAAATAATGTTTCAATATATGTATGTATTTCCCACATGATGTGATTGTACTAACTGAAAAATATCTTTCACCAAATATTGATCCCTCTAAACTGGGGTTAAGACACTATATAGTGGTAAGAAAAAAAGAAGCAATATTACCAGCACAACATTAAGGGGAGAGAGTGTACTAATTGCTTTTTGTTCCTCTTTATTCTTTAAGGAATTTGTCATTTCCTCTCACACTGATGAACATCCATCCGTGCTCATCTCTATCCAATCCAAGCCTATTTTGGTCGGTGCCACATATATACACACTTTGCGCCAAATTCTAACCCAAAGAATATACAGTTCACTGAGACCCAAACAAATTCCCCACAAATCTACAAGTAGGTGATTACAATCTGTGTATTCTTGTAATATGTCAATTATTAACTGTGATTTCCTAAATATCTACCACTCTTATGACTTGGCACGAAAGAATACCGTAAGAGACAATTACATAATTTCTGGGATTTATTACAACTGTCAATTCCTTAAATGAAATGCTAGACTTAACTTTTTGCGCTAAATCATCAATTGCCTTGTGCACAGACACAGTCCCTCTCAACCCAGCTGACTTCTTTCACCCAGCTCTCCACTTCAGCATCCCTCTGGCTCACAAATTATGCTGCTGTTACTTCACTTCTCAAGGCATAAACTGGCTGTCTATTTCGTGCAATAAGCCAGTAAATGAGACTTTTACTGTGCCATCCTCCATTGTGCATGGTGCCATTGAACAGTTCACCCACAAAGTACATAAATTTTCGTATTTCTTCTTTCCCGAAATGACTTTGTGATGAATTAAAATCATCAAAGAAAAAATTTTGTTGCATTTAAAATTTCTCAATCAAACGTTGACAACGACCAGTTTCTCCAAGTACAGAGCAAAATGTAAGACTATAGCAAAATATTGTTACCATTTGTTTATGAACAATCTGTCCTTTGATTCATCAAATAACAATACATCCTTCTAGAACCATGTAACATCTCTATGTAAGGATAATACATTACCTAAAAGATGCATTCACATCACCTAACATGTGAAAACTAAGAGAAAATTGTGGAACTTTGAACTCAATTTTTTTTGTGTTACTACATATAAATCAAATGAAATATGTGACATAACTTACTATCGGGTAATAACAATAACACAGTATTACAGCCAAGCTGTTGGAAAGTATTGTAGTTGTTAACTTGGCACCATTAGTTAAAAAATATATTACATAATGTAAAAAATGTTTCTGAGCAACACAGTTTCAGGCAAGGCATGTCTACAGGAAGAAACTTGTTGATTTTTGCCACTAACCTTTCTAATGGATTAGGAAATCGATCCTAAATTCATGCTATTTATTCAAATTTCACTAAAGCACTTGATAAAGTAAACCACTCTATTATGCTGTTAAAGTTGGGTGTCAATGGGTATCCATGGAATGAGACTGAGATGGCAACAAAGCTCCAAAGGCTGTAAACAGTTTATCAAACTTAAATCTATTTCCTCACAGGCATTCTTAAGTTGTGCAAGGATCTCATATGGGGCCAATCCTTTTCTTTATAGTAATAAATGATATAAGCTAGGTAATATCTCCCGCTTCACATTTAGTGCATGCTGATTACAATAAAATATTCCATGCGTCCACAACTCAACTCACTGCCGTGAAATTAACAATTGTCCATTGAGAATAACTGACTAGTGTTCTAAGCTTAATATACATAAATATACAAAAATGGAATGTCATATGTAATGTTAACATACAAAGTGATACTCAGCTGTTTTTGAGAAGAAGTGCACTAAATTATTTATGTAGGAATGTGGAGGCAATAATATGGTGAGAGTTCCAGTCTTCAAGATATTCTTCACTTTCATAGCAATGAGCAATATTTTTAATGCTAAAATGAACAGCATGAGAAAAATAACTGTCTTACCTGGGCTAGGAGGCTCTCTCTATGAGCACAGGCCCATTCTAAAGCAGGTCCAAGGTCCTGCACTTTAAGGCAGTCGAGGATTTTGTTCAGTTCTGAAAACGGCTCTTTGTTTCCTTCTTCTGCTTTTAAACCAGCTTCCTAATTGAACAATGAGGAGAACGAAGTATATTACTATCTCACTATCTTACACTATATTACTATCTTACATATCTCACTTCTACTGAGCAAGCACATGAAATTGTTTCTGAATAATTTCATAATGCAGAAATACAAATGATCTTAAAATGCTGATCATCATAACCATTACCGAAAAAATAACTTAAGGTAATTTTGTCACAGATAATGAAATAAATCAGAACTAAAGACGGAAGTGATTTCCCACCATAATAATTTTAGAAAGATGAAAGACAGAATACCTTGGCTAACTCTTCTGCAATATCAAGCATTCCTTGACGATAGAAGTGCTGGCAAATAACTTGATTGAGCAACTGAACTTTCTCTGGTCCTGAAAATACATCTTCTCGACTGGTAGACGCAAAATCTGCCACAAAATTCTGCAATACATATGGAAACAATGGACTACACTGTGACTCAAATGACACAATTTACAGTCACTTTCATTCACAATAATGGTCAGTACTTAAAATTGTAGTGCGTCACGCGTAAAGAAACAATCTAGAATGTTCACCTTACCCTATCTATGGCTTTTCCAACTTTTGAAACGGTGCTGTGAAGTTCGCGGTGATCTGTGGCTAGAAGCTGCACTGTTTCACGAACCTTGTTAATGGCTTGTTTTAAGATATGTATCTGCCCAGGAGTTAATTCATGGTCAGTAGGGGCTGAATAACGAGCAAAAGATACACATTAAGGTTACAGAGAACCAAACTCAAATAAAACAATAAAATTCTTTTGATAAATACAGGAATTTTCTAACAAAAACAAAGCAGAAGATAGTGTAATCATTTTCGACATAACGGCCGAGGAAAAAAACTCACCATCCTCAAGTTCCTTCTTCAGATTAAAAATGTGATTAATAATATCTAATAGCACTCGGCTAGCATGATCACTGATTGCACCGAATTTGAGCAAAACTTTATCGACTTCCCTCTCTACAGTATTACATGCCTCCATGTTTGTTGCTCAATTGGTGCCAAAATATTCTCAAGGAAGACGAGAGAGAGGTTTTGAGAGAGACCCTGAGCATACAGATAATGACATGTGGAAAGTTTGTTATCAAACTTACTTCCAAAGATGATAATAGATGGCGAAAAGATCTTGCAGTCCCGTCAAGGTCGGTAAAAGGCATGTCGTGTCACGCTCCCATAGTGCATTTCGCATTGACCATATTGGTTCCCGCCCGTGGTGTGTATACGGAGCGTGTGGAATAATTTCGAAAAATGGTGTGTTGCAGTGCTCCTAATTGCTCCAATTCCTCCAGAAAAGGAGTAAGACTGTTTCGATTTCCTTCTGATCCAAAAAGAAGGGCTGTGTGGCTCATAAATTGCGGAAGAGACAGATGGAAACCGTCTACCACATCGCGCTTGTGTGAGGTAAGCTAGTGACAATTTCACAAGTGTTTTTTGCCTGGAATTGGGCCTTGTAAGTATTTGTATATTTAACGTAATGCTTAATAACGCTAGTAGCAATGTATCTCAATGAGGGGACTTCTCATAGTAGAAATATAGGCTTCTTTCAAGCTGCTGTAAACAACGTGCAAATGTTGACATGGATTCATTGTCTTTTACCGACCTTGAGTCCCGTCATCTCTCTTAAACTGTCGTTCTTCCATATTGGATCCTTCCTGTGCGCAACAAAATTGAAGAGGCTTCATTTAGATATCTGGTGGAAATTATAGATATGGTCGGGTGTTGCGCCTTATATTGCTCAAATTCGACTGGGGTGGGACTTGAGTGAGACTTTTTAGATTCCCTGTGGATCCTAAAAGAAGGGCAGTTTGGTTGAATAATTGTCGGAGAGACCATTGGAAACTCAATAGGTCAACGCGCTTGTGTCAGGTAATGAAAATGGCTTTAAAATCCTCGTACACCGGATTGCAACAAATGATATTTGTATGAACTCTGTTTGAATCGTCGTTTATTATCCTTAGATGGTTTATTTGATTCGCTCATAATGTGTGCTTGTGAATTTCCATGCCCCATTTCCTCTACTGGAATATCTACCATATTTATTATATCAGCAAAATGCTAGAAATTGATGCACGTGAATACCCATAACTTGCTGTTACCTGCTTTGCATTAATCGCGTGATTCTCCTTCAAGTCGAGATTAAGCGATACTTGATCAACCTGGTGTTCAGTTGACAAGCATCTAGAAAACCAGATTGTTGAGGTAGCAGTGCTACCCTTGGAAATGGGGCTGGCCCTATGACAGTTTAGTTGCCTGTGCCGTTCAGAATGTAAGTGTATTAGAATTACACTATATTACACTAAGTGTTTTACAATCCACTATATAGGTACATTTCACTGAGGACCAATTTGAGAGTTGTCGCCTGGATGGCCGGAAACTACTGAAGCAAAGTGCTGTCCCCACATTATTTTACTTTCCTGCACACTGTAAAGCATCTGGTAGAAAAGGAGCGCCTGCAAGAATTGGATTGGAAGGGGAAGGCATGTAGAATAGATATTCAGTAGGGGAAGGGTGTTTGTCTATGAACTAGTACTTGGAAATTCAAAATGATTGATTTATACTCTTTCATTTCTTTTCTGTGCTTGTAAATAAGTTGTTCTTATGTTGCAGTTCACCATGATCCAGTCAATCTTGAAAACTGCCCGTTAGATGAGTCAAATGGAAAAGAATATTTTAATTCTTCGAGTGGTGGCATTTCAGAACCCAGAAAGCAAACTCAAATTAAAAGAGTAAGAGTTGTTTTAATTTTCATTAACTTTTGTAAGGGCTGGTGTACAAAGAGGTTTAGGCCACATGAAATTGCTTGTCTCAAATGAGAGGCACAGATGGAAACAGATGAGTTACTATATTATGTCTGGAACTTGTTTGTTGTTGCATTTTTTCATGATACTGAATTTTGCTGAGGTACCTATTGCAAAATTCATCCCTCCACATTCTTGATATAGTTACTACACTTCAAAACTCAAAGTCTCATAAAACTAATTTCCACCATTAGCCATTAACAGAAGTGGAGAGTCGGAACTGCTTTGTAGTCAATTTTTGCAAACGAATTAAATGTATGATAACGGGCCTCCTCAACCTAGTCCCCTTGATTTAAAGGGAAGTACAATCTGATTAATCCACACAATAGTAACATTAGTAGTCGCTCACATTCTTGAAGGTCAATCAGAAAAATGGCAGCTGAAGTCAAGGATCTGAATAATTATTTTGTAAAAAAAAAATCGGCATGCTCCACCCAAGTTGAGTGCCAACTTTACTTCTAGCTCACATTAAATATCCAATCTTAGTGAGCCATACGCAAAACTGGAGCTGGCTTGCTGCAACCTTGCATACTATGCGAGTAACTTTTCAATATTTTTAATTACATTAAAGGACATGATACAAGTTTATTTTTGGTATTATGTACCTTCTTAGAAGGTTGGTATCTTTTCTTCATTCTAAGATGCTCGTTAACATCAAACTACTACATTCATTAATGTAATATGCAATGTCTCACTCACAAGGGGAGACCAGGAAACTTGCTCCGCCTTTTTCAATGCTGTATTTTTTATGGCCTTCGGAATGGTGAACACATCCGTGAACTAGTAGTGGTTCCGTTAAATGGGCCTTAGTCTGGCTGTAATTAATTAATTTTCATGCGGTACTTTTCACAAGCTGCGTATAGTTCCATGATATCGCACCACTCAGCAGACGGGTCAGGTAGGGTAGTGGTAGCATTTAAGGCTACCACCTAGGGGACCAGAGTTCGGGGCTTTGTGATGGCTGTATTTTTTGTTGTCTTCAATGTGATCATACGGCGTCAACTTTTTCGTTAATTTTAATTGCGACAAGCGTAGACATGAGACTATTTTTTTATCATCATAATGGCGTTTAGGTATTTAAGCAGTGTCATTTCCAACGCAGAGAAGTGAAGTGGCGCGGCGAGCACAAGACATATTTGGTGTAATTGTTGCTGTCGCGATTGTTATTTCTACGCAACCGGGCAAATGGCGTACTTTGCCCATGTTATGTGCATATATGATAACACTCTATTTTTGTTAAAATTAATCTTTATTTGTAGTAATTAGTAAAATCTTGTACATTCATAGGTGATACAGATATAAAGGTACACAGGTAGTACACGGCCGGTCGCACGGCATAATTTATACGCCACATATGACGGGTTCCTCTTGCTGATCTAAAAAAATTAGCTACAATACCTCGAACTTTGAAAACTCGCAATATAGACAGTCAGAGTACATTGTAAGAATACACGAGACCATTCTAGCCCAGAATGTATGTACAATGTTGAAATACTTGGTTTTCGAATATTGACTATTTTATATGCCAGCACGCCCGGTCCAGGGTCATCAACTTTTACTTCATCCTATTTATTAATGGAATTTATTTTTTGGAATGGTTCTTTTAGCACATAGGTACTGTATAAGTAAACTCCCTTTGGAGTAAAGTGAATTACAAGTGTTCGAGAAATATGGCATTTTATAATCGTTTTGTGTTCTTATTAATTATGTCTGTACGCATGTTTTTGATCGCCGCTAGCCTTTAATGGCATGTGCTTTTGCAGGAGTGGTTTTCATTTTTAATGTGGAAGTTGATCAGTATAAGCAATGGAAAATTAACATTTTGGCGCACAGCAACCCTTGTTAGTGTAGTCGTCGTGTCTCCGTGTTTGAAATGACACTGCCTAAATACCTAAACGCCATTATGATGATAAAAATATAGTCTCATGTCTATGCTTGTCGCAATTAAAATTAATGAAATAGTTGAAACCGTATAACCACAATGAATACAACAAAATATACACCCATCACTAAGCCCCGAACCCTAGTCCCCTGGGTGGTGGTCGTAAACACTACCACTACCCCACCTAACCCGCCTGCTGAGTGGTGCGATATCATGGAACTATACGGGGCTTGTGAAAAGTACCGCATGAAAATTGATTAATTACCGCCAAACTAAGGCCCATTCAACGGAACCAATACTAGTTCAGGGATGTGTTCACCATTCCGAAGGCCATAAAAGATACGGCATTGAAAAAGGCGGTGCAAGTTTCGTGGTCTCCCCTTGTCAGTGAAGCTTGAACATAATATTTACTCTTATGCTTTTTTATTCATGCTATATGCACCACGCCTTGTGGCATTTTTTTGTGCTCCTCCCTCCTGAAATGTTTTATAACACCCCCTCCAGAAATTCCTACGAGCATCCTCCAACTTATCCACAGAACTTCTCCCGCCAAAGACTTTTCGTGCTTAGGATTTTTGCTCAAATGACTTTCGCACAAAGGCTTAGAGACTCAAAGGTTTAGAGACTATGGCTCGGATCTCTAAGGTCTCGGACCCTCTATCTCCGACCTCTGTCATCTGAACCTACCGTACATGGAGTTCAACACTTCAAGTAGCAGTCCTGAGGACTAATATATCGATTTGGAACTCGAGGGGAAAGTTGGTGCTGAGGCATAATCAGCAGTTTGGAGTGACAAGTAGTCCACTTTTCACCAATGAAAACTCTTTCTCCCTCGAGACCTCATCCTACCACATCTTTCTCCTCCTTGACTTCCAATCGCCTGGCTGAATGTCCATAACCCCACCTGGAAACTGACACCACTGATTGTGGAGAAGGTGGTCTTCCCTGCCATGTATGCTGTTCCCCCAGTCATGCTAGAATAGTTAGCTCTGATCTGGAGTTTCCTGAACACGGCCAGTGCGAGGAAAATTGGACTGTTTAGGCTGACCGGTGTCTGGGGCTGGCTGTTACCCCAAAATTACTTAATCTCCATTTACCCCCAAAATTGCCTTGCTCTTTCTTGAACTGGATATCGTCGGAGTTACAGTGGTCGACCATTGACAGAGATTCTCAACATAGTTTTTGGTGCTAACACACTCACCATTGTACTTAGTTTTTTGTATTATTTAAGGTTCGTCTTTTGAGAATATAAGTTGTTAATTGCTAATATTGAAATACTTATTATATTGAATCTCAAATATTTATATGTATCTTCAAATACTAGTCAAATGAAGTTGACATGTACTTTTGATACAATTGTTCTCTTGTTCATTATTATTCTTGTCTTTGTGGTGTTTTTCCCTCACCTGATCAGTGGCTGATGAAAGGAGTTCCTTTAGTCTGGGCTTACGTTAAAAATTGCCAAGATTTTGACAATGTAACACTACAGCCTTTCTTGGACATGTGACCATGGTCAACAGAATTACTTCCCACCCACTTCCAATTTGGTGAGACACTGTACTGACTGCAGTCAAGCAGAATGCATGCTCTGATTTGTTGTCCATAACCCATAAGATACAAGGGTGAGCATTGACGATCTTCCTAACCCCTTTTGTCCTATGTTAAGTAGCATTTTGGCTCCCTTTCGGTTACGGCTTACGTCTCATTTAGGCAAGCCCTTACGGTAAGAAAAGATATTTTTTTATTAATAGTACAAACAAGTCGAACAAAATATATGGAACAAGTAAAGAGAGATGTGAAAGAGAAGAAATACGTAGGAGTGAAAAGATTAGCTGATAGGAGAACTGAGTGGAGAGCTGCATCAAACCAATCCTAGGATTGTTGACCAGTGATGATGATGATGAATAGTAAGAAGAAATATTATGTCCGTAATGGTCATGAGGAGTCTACTTGAGGGTCAACTTCTCACTCTATTCCTCTACATACTCATTCTATTCCTTTACGTACTCAGTCTATTCCAGTTCTTCATATTAGGTATTCAAGACCCAGCCACATTATAAGTCATTGAGGTGAGGTGAAAGGAAAAAATGAGGAAGGCGTTTATAAGTAAGCTGGTTAGCCTTTCCTTATGAGTTTCTTATGGCCAGGCAGACAAACATCCTTAGTAATAACAAAATGGAGGCCTAACTTTCAGCATCTCCCTAGATGTTGTTAATATTTAATTGTTTTATTCAAGTTCAAGTATTCATTAATGTATAAGATTAATGTTCCTATTCTTGGTGATTTTATATTATAAGGAGAAATAACATCTTACCGCCATAACATAGGCGTACCAGGGTTCCCACTCAACCGTGAAAACCTTAAAACCGTGAATAAGCCGTGAATTTCGTCTACCATGAAAAAACCTGGAAATAGCCGTGAATTTCGTCATAAAACCTTAAAAATCTCTCAAACTTGATTGTAGAACAACGATAGACGGGTTAAAAGAAAAAACGATATTTCAATCATGTTTCAAGGTCATTCATGTGCAGGTAATGTCCACGCAATTACCTGCACACGTGTTTTCGAAAGCGCAACTATTAATTGGTCCGTGTGTGCCATGACGACACATTGGCCTTAATCCAGCGATTGGAAGACGTAAATCCTGGCAAAAAATCAGGCACTTCTTCACTTCCCTGCCACCCTGCTCTCTCCATTTTCCCACTCACACCCTTTAGCCGGAGCCAAATTTGACTAACTATAGTTGACGCTGTAAGAGATAGCACTTTCATTGTTGCGTTTGCATTCAAGGCATCTGTCGCGTTTGTTACATTTTTAGTTAACGTGCGGCCGATGATTGTTACGTGATCAATATTTCTGCCTAAATTACCCTATACACAAGCCGTGAATTTAATGACATTTAAACCGTGAAAACCTGGAAAAAACCGTGAATTTTATAATGTAGTTAGAGTGGGAACCCTGGCGTACAAGGCCCCAGCGAGGGGCAGCTGCCCCCCACCCCCTAGAAGCAAAAATCGCAGAAGTCTTTAAGCAAAATCAGTAATGAATTGAAACAAAAGCATTCTAAAAACTTTCTTTAAGCCCTCAAAAAATGATATGTATTAGTACAAGATATGTAACTAAAATAAAACTATTTTTTCAAGGAAATAATCTCATTAACTAATGTCACAACTTGGTTTGCCCCCCTCCCCCCAGACCATGGCTTGTCCCCCCCCCCCCCCCCCCCCTAGTTATGATCCTCCGTACGCCCTTGCGCCATAATTTGAAAATTATTCATGTTTATAAAATGATAGCAAAACTACGGCTGTAAGAAAGAAACATATTTTCACATGAATAGCAACGTAAGATATAGAAATGCCGGGAAAGAAAACTCTAATATCAATAATGTATTCATCAGGTTATCTGAGCAAAAATAAAAATTCATAAATATCAGATAGTGTGTACCTTGAATGAATTCAGTCTGTTTTATTCATGCAGCAACAAAGTTTTTCTATGCATTTAACTACATTTTAAATTGGTATCTATGCCTCTCACCCTTATCTGACACTTTAGTGGTTAGCATGAGCTTCTGATGGTCTTTGGGTAGCAAGTTCGAATATCCCTGTGTTTATGTTTTCTTTCTACCATGAGGAAAAAGTGTGTATATTATGCTTGCATCTTCACCAGCAAGTCTCTTGTAGTTCTTAAGCTTTTTTTCTATTTACAGGAAAACTTGTTATCAGTTGTTCAGCTCTTATAAAGACTCACTGAATTTCACTGTTAGGCTTCAAGTTCATGTCGGGCAGAGCTCTTAGCAGAATAGGATGTGTTGTATGCTGTATGCTTGTTATTTATTTGAGTTGCTCTTGTATTGCACTCAATGACATCCCATGCTGATTTTATGGGATTAGTGAAGGAAAGAATGTTGCTCTCCTATGGCTCCTAACAAGTTGTTAGAAGGCCATCACAGATATTGTTATAATGAGTCACTTGCCTATCGTCTACATACTTACCTTGCTGATGAAGATCACACAATCGTTGGCTTTTGACAAGGTCATGGGAGTAGAACCTTCTTCTAGTATCTTTCAGCCAACAATAGTCTTCATTCAGAAATCAGCATTAAAATGCACTATTAAAATATTGACAAACTTTTTTTTTACTCTTATCATCTCTATTTTTAGTGTCATAAACGTCATCCCAATTTTAAGTGATATCGAGTTCACAAAATTATGAATGGAGTGTGCATGTAAAATTCTTTTACAGACAGTGTGAGGTAAAGGTAAATGTGTAACTTCATGTGAGTTAATGTGTCAACTTTCCTAAAATACGCTTTGGGTGAAGATCCAGTGTGGGAATGCATATATATGTAGTTGATTATCTGAACTATAGGCGAAGGTTGTGGCAGTAAGCAGGCAGTAATACATTTTTTAAAAATATGCTATTTATTGCCACAAAATGAACTTAAGACAAACCAAAAACCCTGCCAAAAAGACGACCACAGAACAAAGGAGAAGGGGTGAAGGGAATAATTTGGAAAGTGGAAAAGAAAGGGCTCGTAAGCTTACGTAGTTCGGCGAATCTGGCGGCGAGGCAGCCCCGGAGCGGCATTGAGTTGAGAGGGCACAACATGCCACAACGGACGAATCCCAAAAAAGGCCCGGGATCTTCTTGCTCTCCCAAATATATAGGGAGCCCGCAATTTGATTCCTTCCGCAGCGACGGACTGGGACAGTTGACCGGCTAGGGCTAGTCCGAAAACTCGGGCTACGCCCCGCAGTGAGGTCGTACTTCCACTGCTTACAATGGGCTGTTCTCGATGTAATAGAAGCTTCCCATGGATCGGAGCCCCAATAGACGGCTCATATCTCAGCAGCTAGTCTTTGAATTAGCCGGTCAGGTTTTAGATCATGGGTAGGTTATTAACCCCCACTCATATTGACCCTGTTTTACAATTCCCTGTGCTTGGATTCACTTTTCTATATTTTACTTACATTATGGTCAGAAATATCCCCAGATTAGGAAAATTAAATCAGCAGTAGACAGTGAAATGTTCCATTCAGGCGTGGTGTTTAGGCGGCTGTGCAATATTCAGCAAGAATCTCCTACAAGAATTCATGTCTTATCTAAGTCTTTATGTGATGAATAGTGTGTGAAAGGGATTGACTATATATGCGATGGTGGTTATGATAAATGTTTGTCCAATAAGTTAACTAGCACAAATATTTTTCATTCGACTATTTAAGAAGCCATTTTTTCTGTTTCACCTACTGTGTAAACTATTTCTATTCATGTACATTTCTCATTGTCTAGCAAAGGAGAAAGAAAGAACTTAAGACTGATGATGATGAAGTTATTGAATTTATTGAATCATTGGATGCAAGAAAGCAGTTGCCTCGCTGTGTTGTATGCAGTCGTCCTTTACGGCAGAATAAGAAGGTCAGTAGAAAAGTCAGAAACCAATAACTCAAATCTTATAATTTAGAATATGATAAAATGATGTGATAGATTGTAGCATTGAAATTCTTTACCACTATAAGTTAACCAACTGACATGAAATCGATCTGGCCGACTCAGTTCAGGTTGGTAAAACAAAGCAGTCTGACCAGACTGGCCATTGAGTGGGCTGAGTAAAGCTCATTTTCAAAACAAGTCTGAAATCTTGGCTTGGACTGACGTGGGCCAGTATGAGTGATAAATGCATCAAACTGACCTACTTCACTTGCGCATTGGGATTCTTCGTTGTCATCTTATGGACACTTTCTTTTTCAAAGGCATTGGTGTTTGTGCAGAATCACGCGTGGCATCCAGTTATGGCTCTAAAATGTGATGCAAAAGACAGCCTAGCTCATTCAAATCCAATCATTTGAATTGAAATTGTTTGCAACTATAATTTCCAACTCCAGAAATATTAATCCACTGATTGAGGCGTGAAAATTTATATTTAAAAATGTGTATACTTCAATTTGGAACAATGTGAGCGTATGTATGTTACCCTAAATTCCAAAGTGTAATGCAAAGGTCAACCTTTGACTGTTCCCTTATTGTCTCCAAAGTTTCAAATGATATGCACACTCAAATATCATGGGTAAAACTCCCTCCAAACCTTGATGACTGAAATTCATGTTCTCGGAAATATTGAGATACACAAGCTCAATATCACTAGTTAACTGATAAAATAATTGAATGTTTGAAGGTATATTTTGTTGTATTTACCTAGTTATTCTTATCCACATTGAACAATCGATCACCATATGTATAATTTGCACAAAATAACTTTAAAAATTTTGTAAAAAATACCATTCAGCATTATATTTGATAATTTTGGTTAATGTTGCCATTTTAAAAGTTCATATAGGGAAATTTTTTGTTTAAATTTTATAAAAGGAATTAAAATAATTATGTAATGTGATATCACTTTTCCCGGGGCATTAGTGTATTTTTAGTTTTTCAATTTCATTTCGTGGCAGGAGCATCTCCTCAGCACACACATACACAGAAATATATCTCTTTAACTCTTTGGATACCTTTATTAGCAATTTTTGGAAATTTTAAATTTTTGCATATTTTAATCTTCATTTTTTTTAATTTTTCATACACATGAAATACATATGTCAAATATCTTTTACTAATTGTAAGTGAAATATCTCATTTTTTTTCTCAAAATAAGTACCTTTTACAGCTCTAAGAATATCATTTTTTTGTAGGAGTTCCTCAGCACTCTTACATCTAAAACTGGCCTATCCTTGCACCAGTGCCTAATCGGAATTTCCGTTGGTAAATCAACTAACATCAAGGATTGTTCAGCAAGTGACATGGTGTGTTTTTACTGTGCTCATCTAATCAACTATGCTGATGCATTGGAAGCAGAATTAGTGAAGTTGAAGAATGCAATCAATGGGTGTCTGGAAATCCAAAATATGAATGAAGAAGACCAAGAGATGCTGAAACCTGAGTTTGATTCACATATTGTAATCCTGGATGAATACAGTGAGAGAGTTGTTGGTAAGGCTGCATTATTATTCTTATGCTGATCCATATAAGTTACAGTGGAGGACCTCATCCGAAATCCAGATACCCGGAAAACCAGAAATCCGAAACGTTTGAAAATTCCTCTGTGTAGTGTTTTGACTTGCCACCTTGTGGCCCCACTCTCCAAGCCTTGTTCTGGGGCAAGTAGGAAATTAGCACACGCTATTAACATACACTAACAACCTTGGCAGGGACAAGTAGGGATCTTAAATATCGAGCACAAGAACCTGAACCCATTTATAAAGTAATTAATAAACAAAATATAGCAGCATTTGCACAGATTTACTGTCCGACTAAGGAAGGTATCCATAGATATTTCAACGTCGGCTTGCGAATGCTATCAACAAAAGCTATTGAGCACGAAGAAAAAGGTGTACTTATTGCTCGTTCTCATCTAGTATCAAGTACGTATAGTTTATGCTGCAAAAGCTATGGTCGCGACTTGACGACTTATTCTGCAAGTTTTTTGCCTCCTTCAATGTAGTGTACTTGAATCCATCAAAGGCAACGAATGTTCTTCTAGGGGTTGTTTGAAAAACTATCCACACATTCAGACGTAGCTACACCTCTGCTCCTTTTACACAGCTGAGAGGATTGAGACTGTCTTTGCTATCCATCGGTTGCGTACTTAAGTTGCGAGGCGTACAGTGAATATTTCACAATTTATGACTGACGTACGGGAGCATCCACATATCTGAATGACAAGACGTGCTTTGCTATGCCAATCAATGGTTGATTGATAATCGCCATTCGTTGAATGATGCATGTTTGGTGCTGGCTTACGAGTATTGGTTAATTCAAGCATCAGCGGCAATGTCGTGCACGACGACTGTACATTCTGACATCAATCAGTGAATGAATAAAGAAGTAAAAAGGGTGCTGAGTCTGCATACTCACAGCTTACTTTGAGCATCTAGGGAGAATATCTATGGTTTTATGGCATTAAAATTCTCAAAAAAAGGTGTACCCACTTTTTCCGCATGCTGAAGACCAGAAATCCAGAAACCCTTTGGTCCCAAACTTTCCGGATTTGAGGTCCTCAACTGTACTTCAAAGATCAAAGCAAGCATGTTTTAGCTGTTTACAGGATTATGACAAAAGAATGGTGTGGTTTTAGTCATTCGTAGGGAGATAGTAGGGACAGGGTGGCAGGGATTTTTCAGAGGCTGCCTGATCCCTGATTGAGTGCCTTGATGAGGGCACTTTAAGTGCAGCACTTCGTTCGTGAGATGCTAAGCCATGATCCCCTTGGCTCCTTTCGTTTGGAGTAGGATAATATCAATGTCAGGTTTCTCTCTCGTCAAGTTACTAAGGGTGCTCTTATTGAAATTTATTAATTATGTTATAACTAGAGATGCACGAATAGTATCTGTGAATACTCAAACACCTCGAATACTTGAAAGTATTCGATATTCGAGATCTCATATAATTATGCTCAAAGTACGATCTCGAATACTTTGAATTTCGTGCCATACACTGTCACATGCTCGTCGTTGATAGTTGACATGGAAAAACTTAGAGGACTCTAGTCGTTTTGTGCATGCAGCGACGTTTTAGGCATGTTGACGAACTACATCAAATTCTTGGATTAGAGTGGTGAAAAGATATCGTTCGACTTGGGGAACTGGAAATGATCGGGGGGAAAAATCCAAAAATCGCCGCTTTCCCCCGCGAAACCCCTCAAAAAAGTTAAAATGGCGGGAAAAAATATCAACTTTTGGGGTACCTTCCGTTACGCGTTTAGCTACTGCTCTCGAACCATTCCACTCATCGGAAAGATTATCATGAGTTCGAAGACTTTGAGATTTCTAAATAGAATTCAAAAAAATTAATACATTCACTGGAAATAATTCTGTTTTCATTTTACCCCTTAGGTTGCGGGAGTTCACTATTTTAGTTACCATCCAATGCAGAAAAGACCCCCTGTGCAGGAGGCACCTTCTGCCACGAGGACTGGTCTAGTAGGGTGAAGCCCCTTATCGATCCTTATGGGAAGGGAAAATGTCCACAATATCGAGGTGACAATAAAAATTTTGGATTAACACTGCAGTCACTGTGCAAAAAGTATCAAAACGTTCCTGCACTCTAAGGTTAAATCATGTTCAAAGTCTCACCATTCTTTTTTAATAGCCCTGTATAACTAATGTTGAATTTAACCTTCAATTGGATTTAAGAATGTGGAAAAGAGGGAGTGTGTAATTGCTAAAAAATCATTAGAATTGACTAATTCTTACAGCAACGTTTAGTGCATAATAAAAAGTTGAATAGCTTTTCTTGCCTTGAGCTTCTATATTCAAAAACCTCTTATTTACAGTGCCTTACTTATGCCCATTTACAAACAGTTCTCAGGAAAACAAAAACTTTTGCATATCAAATTGATTAAAATGAAATTATAAGTTACCATGTTGCCTCATTAGCCATTCTGCCCAAGGTAAGAGGGCATTAAGGTGATAAAAACTTGAATGTAAAATAAAATTTATTGATTTGTCAATTGTCCATGGTAATGGAGGGGGCTCCCCTATTGGACAATAGAGGAGTTTGCGGCAACACCCTTGGAGCTCTGTAGAGCTCTAAGCTTCCTGCTGAGGATCAGTTGTCTGAGTAGTCCTGGCACAAGTGAATGTGGGTGTCGCAAAAGGGTTGACCTTACTTTGATGCCGCTTGCAGACCTCTACGACAATAGGCATATTCTGGTCTTGCCGAAAGCTATAAATTACCCTTATCATAGAATGTTTTAAACTTAATATTAGAGATGTGCGAATGGTATCCGCGAATACTCGAATACCTCGAATAATAGAAAGTATTCGATATTCGAGATCTCGAATAGTTATGCCAAAGGTACCGTCTCGAATACCTCGATACTTTGAATTTCGCGTCATACACTGTTGCTCGCACGTCATTGGTAGTTGACTCGGAAAAATGAGAACTCTAGTCGTTTAGTGCATGCCGCCGTTTTAGGCAAGCTGACGAACTACATCAAATTCGCGGGTTAGAGCGGTGAAAAGAGTTCGACGTGGGGAACCGAAATTGATCGGGTGAAAAAATCAGAAAATCCCAGGTGTCTTGCATCAGGAGTACCTCAGTGCCGTGGAACAGCAACATTGGCGCATTTCCCACGATCCGCTATCCCCTCCATTCAGCATTCACCCCACCCCATCTGACGATTTCCTCTTTTCCCAAATCAAACAAAAGGTCCCAGCTCGTACAGGGATCGTGTTACGAAGACCTTAGCTTCGAAAAAATATCAAGTTACCGGAAAATAATAAAATCGCGTTTCACCCTTCACTCTTTCTCCCCCACAGACCATTTTCCCGTGTCCATCTTTTGATAAAAATAAGACAAGGTGTTTACCATGTGTCCTTCTTGGCTATTAACGACAGGCACTTATTTTGAATCTTCCCCAGGAGATGAAACTACCATAGGGAGGAACTCAGTGCCGTGGGATAGTGACATTGACGCATTTCCCACGATCTGCTATCCCCCTCCACTCAGCATTCGCCTCAACCACTCTGACGATTTCCTCTTCTCTGAAATCAAACAATAGATCCCAGCTCGCGCAGGGATCGTATTACGAAGATCTTAGCTTCGAAAAAAATATCAAGTTACACGAGAACAATAAAAATGTGTCTCACGCCCCCACCTCTACTCACCCACTGGCCTTTTTATGCTTCCCTGCTTCAAAGTTCCCCATTTCTGGAGGTCAACTGCTGCATGAGTCATCTACTAGCCCAAAAGTTGTCTAACAATGACTTTCGGCTATTGATATTACACTTTTATTGGATTGAAATATTAGTAATATGCGCATAATTTAAGAAAGAATAAGACCAAACACGACATATTTTGTGACTTTATTTAAGCATTTTTCGCAGGATAATATGTCGGAAAGACGAAGAAATACGACGGAGGCTTAGCATTTTGGCGTAATGCTCAAATAGGGTGCTTCCCTATTATTTTTTTATTGCCTGAATCGAAATATTAATATTCCTGGAGTACGTATTTAACGCTTTTAGATTTTATTGGAATATGGATAATTCGGGCAAGGTTATCATCGTAGAAATGAGATCTTTGCAGTTACTTGCACACTCACCTTTAATTGTACCATCGCATCATGGAAGACATACAGAGAGCAGTTAGTGCACACGAATACATATCAGAGTGCGCCACATGCATAAGACAAAAAACAAAACAAAAAACACATGAAACTAACCAGCAGACAAACAACGGAAATATAGGTTAACTATACAATTTAACACCACCCCTTAAACTATATTTCCATAAGCCCCAGTTTCTGAACTAATTTTTCATGTTTCGGTTTGGTCAAATGGCTTTGTTAAGATGTCCGCTGTCATATCCTGGGTATTTAAGTAATTCAGTTTAACAACATTAGATTTGACAGCTTCTCTCACAAAGTGATGACGAATGTCAATGTGTTTCGTTCTACTATGAAACATCTGATTCATACACAATTTTTGGGCCGATTGGTTGTCATTAAACAGCACGACTGTTTTCTCTTCCCCCAAAATACTTTTAAACAGGCTGTGAAGGAACATACACTCTTTTGCTGCTTCGGAGAGAGCCATGTATTCTGCCTCTGTGCTTGACAAGGTAACAGTCCTTTGTTTTCGGCTCTCCCATGAAACAGCAGCACCTGCCAATTTAAAGGCAAACCCTGTGCAGGATTTTCGGTCACACTTATCACCAGCCCAGTCCGCATCCACAAAACCAACAACACTTTCACCTGTTTTCTTGAACACTAAGGCATGATTCAATGTACCCTTTAACTATCGTAGCACACGCTTGGCACTTTTCCAGTGTTCCAACCCAAAACAAGTACAGTAAACTCTTGATTTTACGAAGTCAGTGGGACCGGAAAATTGGCACTTCGTAAAATCGAGTTTCGTAAATTCAAACCTTTTTCATAAGTCACGAAAAAAATGTTCGCTTTTGTTTCTTCCGCCGTTTTTTGTCTTTAGTGGTCTTATTTAAATGTTTTCGGTGGTTATTCTCGGTATAATTCATAGAAAAGGCTTTTTGCTATCGATTTATGATGTGAAAAATCGTTAAATAATTATACCACTATAAAATTCCCATTTCTTGTTCATACTTCAACATCAACGATCGCTAAAGAAATTCCCGACCAGTTTAGAAAACGTAATCAAATAATGAATTGCAATGTTTATTTTAAGAATTAACAGTAATAAATTTGTGGTTAGGAGCCAATAGCTACTATTAAGTATGCAAAAGATAGATATTTGTTTCTGACACCCACGGAATTTTAGCGGCAGCCGGCCTAACCGCCATTTACGTCGCCCTCTATCGCTCAGTGACGAGAAAAAAAAAAGAAAAACAAGGGTCTTAGCCCGTTTCCAAAATAACCTTCGTAAGTTAATATTTCGAGTTACTTCGTATTTTCAGCAGAATGTGCTCTATTTTCACTGAGATTCAATTACGATCATAAATAACGTAGGATGTGATTATCTTCTGGCGAATATTTGAAGTAAATTCTGTTTGAGTTCTCCGTCCGACTACTGTGTTCCATCATCTTCGCAGACGTTGCCATAAAAGACTTAATTCTTCATCAGGACTGTATTCTTCATACCGGGTGTGAGGTGACATGTTCATATAGTATGTTTCTCTCCTTTTATGCCGACAGGAGCAAGGTTCCAACCGGTAAACGACAGGAGAAACATCTTACAGTATCGGAGAAATATAGATAGAAACGTTATTATCCACATTGATTGTTTTCCTACAAGAGACGTTTTATCATTTCTCAACGTGGTTAAGTATTGGTTCGCTAGCGTGAATTCCCAAAAAATGACACGCAAAAACCTGTACCGTCACCTCATTTAGTTTTCGTGTTCCTTTCTCCGCCGTATTGAAAGTTAGGCAAAGGATCATTGACATAGAGAAAAGATTTTCTTAGTTTTAACACTAAAAAATAGTCGCGCCATAATCGTAAATAAATATAGTGTGGAAAGAGCAAAGAAATTAATTTCAATTGAAAAGTCAGCTGAGAAGAAAAGAGACAATTATAAGCGCGGCACCATTTTCCCGATAGTGGAAGATACTTCTTCCGCCTCTCTCCGGTTAATAACTTCCCCCCGTTGGAGGTAAAGATGAACCATGCCCTTCTCCACAATCGGGGAACTTTCCCAGTGGGTGGGGTGAATAAGAGTGGGATGGGGATTGCCTGAGGGAAGAAGTGTGGTCAGCACAAGGACTGGTGAAGGGGGTAGGACAAAGAAGGGTGGGGAAATGGCCTTCAGCTCTGCCTCAGTCTACTTTTGGGGGCCGTATTTTTTTGCGACGCACACAAGCTCAGTCTCCTTAGGGAGGGAGTGAATGGGAAATGCTGGGGAAGGAGGGGTTTGGGATGCGTAAGGTGGGTGTCAGCAAGATCAGCCAAAGGCGGCAGGAGGGAAGGGACGGCTTTGGAAAGACAGAACCCCAGCATGGGAGAATGGGGAAGCGCGTGAGAAGAAAGTTCATGGTTAGACTTGGAAGTGCGTCTTCATTACGAGAAGCCTGAAATATAAATTGGCGGTAAATAGAGCCCAGTACTTAAGATATTTAAGTTGTTCATTCACAAAGGCCAATATATACACGAAAAGATATTATGGCGCGGATTGCATGTATCAACGTCCATTTCGGGATGTTATTAATTTCTGTTCCCATTTATAAAAGTAGCAAATAGATTTGAAAGAATGATAATCATGAATAAAAATATCTAAATCGATATCCAAACGCACATGATCAAAATAGATGAATGTATACATACCGATCCATCGCAAGTAATACCGCTCAAGCTTCTTCCGGTATAGGACTTTAAAATCCTGGATAATGCCTTGGTCCAAGGGCTGGGACTTGCTGGTCGAGTTCGGGGGTAAAAAGAGGACTCGAACATTAGCCAATTTTAGATCTTCCACGTATTTATGAACGGTGGCATTATCCATTATTAAAACAAATTTGCTGTTCTCTCCAGGAATTTTTCTCTGTAGACGTATAACCGTTTGCTGGAAAATTTCTCGGGTCATCCAGCTGTTTTTATTTGCATGGCAAAAAACGGGGAGGGCTTCCAATTTTACATGTTTTAAGCACCGTGGCCTTTCAAATTTCCCAATGACAACGGGCTTATTTTGTCCGTGCCCGTTTGGTTGACGCACAGCCCCACAGTAACACGCACTTAACTCTTTTTCCCCCCATGGCACCTTTGCCCTTTGAAACCCAGGGTTGCGTCAGGTAATGCATTAAAAAATAGCCCAGTTTCAGGGGCCAGCGAGGGTGAGCTCGTCGAGGAAAGGGTCCCGGATTAGGGACCCTTCGAAGTGCTTCGGCGAAAAGTAGTCAAGTAGTCTTCGAAGTACGTTCACAGCAGTGCAAAGGGTTAATTAGGGGTGTACGAAATACTCCGCGCGACCTTCCTGACATGTTAAACTACGAATTATTGTCGATGCTATGTTTACGAACAGGCACGTAAATAGGGGCATAATGTCAGCCGCGATATTTTAACTGAACTCCTACTCCCCCTAAATTCCCAGTGAGGTTTTTGGCGACCCATTTCTCTCCAAAGTTGCATTATCATTTACGGTTTCGCACTTTTGATGGACCACAGTTGGAAGCGCTGATTTTTTAGCTACTTACGCCGGCGTAACTAGTTTTGTTGACAAATTTTTCGCCGTAGTTCGTATAAACGAATGCCATTTGCTCCTAGGGACCGAGCCGAGGTTCGTAAATTCAAAACATTTCGTATAATCGAAACTTCGTATAATCGAATAGCGCCATGTATTTAGCATAGGCTTTTCACCGGGACCGCAATATCACTTTGTATAATCGAAAACTTCGTAAAATCCTGCTTCGTAAAATCAAGAGTTTACTGTATTGCATCTACTTAAGATTCCAACAGCATGCAAAATATCTGGCCTAGTACACACAGCTAAATACATCAAACACCCAATCAATTGTTGATATGGCAATTTGCTCACTTCATCAGACTGTTGCTCAGAACCTTTGAACAACTCATGACTTACTTCCATTGGTGTACAGACAGATTTACACTCAGACATATTGAATTTTCTCGAGACATCTTCTATGTATCTCTTCTGGTCCAACATAATTTTACCATCTTGCCTCTGTACTCTCATGCCCAACACACTCTTTGCCTCACCTAGATCTTTCATCTCAAATTTGGACATGAGTTTCAATTTTAGCATATCTCTCTCTTTTAAGTTATTGCTGAAAATGAAAATGTCATCAACATACAAAGCGATCACAAGAATAGATTTGCCCCTTTTACAATACACACAAGGTTCACTTTCCAATCTTTCAAACCCCATTTCAGACAACACAAGATTTATCCTTTCGTACCATGCTCTTGAGGATTGTTTTAAACCATAAATTGCTTGTTTCAGCAAGCACACTTTGTTTTCCTTCCCTTTAACAACAAAGCCCTCAGGCTGGTTCATGTACACTTTCTCCACAAGATCACCATTAAGGAAGGCTGTGGACACATCCAAGTGATTAATGTCCAAGTTCATTTCCACTGAAAGGGCAATTAAGAATCTTAATGTGGAATATCTCGCTACAGGGGAAAAAGTTTCCTCGTAGTCAATGCCACGTCTCTGGGTGAAGCCCTTAGCAACAAGACGTGCTTTATACCGGTCAACAAGTCCATCGGTATCCCTTTTTACCTTGAACACCCATTTACATGCAACTGCCTTCTTGCCTTTTGGCAAATCCACAAGCACCCAAGCACCATTTCGCTGAAGAGACTCGTATTCAGAGTCCATAGCTGCCTTCCACTGAGCAGAATCTGCTCCATTTAGTGCCTCATCAACTGTCAATTCCTTACCTTCCTCCGTAATAGCCTGATACAGAATGTAATCAGGATATTCTTTAGGATGAGGTTCCCTCCTAGGATACCTTGGTTCATCATCAGCAGGATCAGGGGACAAGGATGCCTCAGGGTCCAGCAGTTCCTCCTCCTCTTCCACCAAAGATGACTCTATTCTCTGCTCCTCAGGTTGAACGTCGGTTGGCTGCATAGGCTGCTCACATTCTAGCTCCACATACTGCTCCTCTCTGGTCGGCACAGGTACCTCCCTTGGGTGTGATTCCAATAGCTGCCTGTCAGCATTCACTTCCATGGGCTGCTCAGCTGATGGCTCAGATGATGGACCAAGCATGCTACTCGGTAGGGTCTCATGGGAGTGAGACTCCTCAAGTAGATCAGCCTCAGGAATTTTCATCGGGGTGCACAGGAACTCATCCTCAAGGAAAACCACATCCCTTGATCTCATTACATTCCTAGGATTCAACGGATCAATCAACCTGAATCCCTTAGTGTCCTCACAGTATCCTACAAATATGAGCCTTTGATTTTTGGGGTCCAACTTCCTACGGCACTCTTTAGGAACATGAGCATAGGCTGTGCATCCAAATATTTTTAAATGGGACAAGTCCACTTTGCTCCCACTCCACTTTTCCTCAGGTGTACTCTCAAACACAGCTTTCGACGGAGACCTATTTCGCAGGTAAATGGCTGTATTGATCGCTTCAGCCCAGTAATGCGTGCTCAGTCCAGCATCACTGAGCATGGAGCGTGCCATCTCCACCAGAGTCCTATTGGCTCTTTCCGACACACCATTTTGTTCAGGAGTATATGGCACCGTCCTCTGGTGCCGGATTCCACAATCTAGCAAAAAATTCTGGAATTTCTTGCTTACATACTCCGTACCATTGTCAGTCCTTATGGCCTTGATTTTCAATCCTGTCTCGTTCTCCACCAGAGATTTAAATCTCTTGAAGCACTCAAACACTTCATCCTTAGACTTTAAGAAGTATCCAAAGATCTTTCTCGTACTGTCATCAATAAAAGTCGGGAAGTATTTCGCTCCACCATGAGAAGTCACTTGAAATGGACCGCATAAATCTGAATGGATGAGGCCTAGTCTTTCAGAGGCTCTCTTTGCACCCCTCTTGGGAAAAGGATGCCTTGACTGTTTACCCTCCAGGCATGACGTACAAGGTTTTCCACAGTCACCCCTAAACTTTACACCGGTAGCCAATCCCCCTGCCAGAAGGTTCATACTGTGTCTATTTAGGTGTCCAAGTCGCCGGTGCCATAGCTCATGGCTGTCACCAACCACTGATAAATTGGCAGCCTCAAGCCTTGGATCAGGGTCTTCCAGATCTAACTGATATGTGCCCCCCACCTTCGTGGCAGTTGCTTGAACTCGGCCATTAACAGAAAACCCATTTTCATGATATATTTTGCAACTTTCACTCGAAAATACAACAAAATGGCCCCTTTCCACTGTCTTACTAATGGAAAGTAAATTGGCCGACAAATTGGGAACATGAACGGCACTGGATATAGCCGTCAGAGCACCGTTTTGGCCACGTAAGGGAACTAAAACATCCCCAGCCCCTGCAGTAAGCAATTTCTCATTGTGTGCTATTGTCACTTCTCTTGGCACAACATCACTGACATAGTTTGTAAGTGAGTCTCTACTATTGGTCATGTGCATAGTAGCACCAGAGTCCACATACCAATTATTTTCCTGCAGTTTAACAGATAGGGCAGTTAAAAGAGAAGAGTTCCTGCTGTTCTCACCTGCCTTGCACTTGTGGTTCTGTCCGTTTCTTCCCTTTGGAGTCGG
Organism: Ischnura elegans; assembly: GCF_921293095.1. Classification (NCBI taxonomy): domain Eukaryota; kingdom Metazoa; phylum Arthropoda; class Insecta; order Odonata; family Coenagrionidae; genus Ischnura; species Ischnura elegans. The sequence goes on from NC_060248.1 coordinate 108,162,943, forward strand.
CTCTTTCCCGTAGTTTTTCTGCCGCTCAGGACAGTCCTTGGAAAAATGCCCAGCCTGGTGACACTTAAAACACTTGAAAGATTTCTTATTGGTAAGTATGAATGCCGGGAAAAACTCCGCGTGACTTCGTTCTGCTTCTTGCTGCCGCGAGTGAGGTGACCTTGGGGCGAGGCTCTGAGTGCTAATACGACGCAGGATGCTAGCAGGTAGCCGAGTATAGGGGTGCCGACTTAAGAAAAATATTGGGGGGGGCCGAACCGGGGACCCTGCCTCGGTAAATTTTATAAGTACATAGTGAGTTTAAAGTTTTTTAAGCATTTTTGAAGAGTCATATGATCAACATTAGAACCCTGTTCACTCAAATCTCGATATCTTGACACTTCGGGGAAAATCGAAAAGCCTGACACATTTTTTCCTCACATCTGTAACAAATTTTTGGGGGGGCTTGGGCCCCCTCAGGCCCCATGGAGTCGGCGCTACTGGCCCATGCTAGCTGGTAGCGCTTGGCTTAAATAAGGATTATTAATACCTTATCAAACAAAGACAACTTTCCGACCTTAGCCAGTTTTAATAAGTGATTATTAAGACATGTTTCCCTGAGCTCTGTGCCTCATGCATGCATTGGTAACCTCATAGGATGTAAAACTCCTATCCTCTTGTGTAGAAACTAGGTTCCTGTGATGTCACGTGGAGTGGCATCGCATGGGCGCCAATCTGACCTTTTTCAAATGAGGATAAAATTGACCATTGCCATTGGTCTAAACCGGTATCTCTTGAACCAAATAATTTGTATATTATGAATACACCAATGGTAGGTAAAGAATCACAATTAATGCCTTTCGTTTTCTTTAATGAAGGAAACTACCCTATTGTTTACATAAAATTAAAATATCCCATTATTCAGCTAAATTCCTGTTTGAATCCTTTAAAGGCAATCACAATTACTAGCCAAAATCTTGGGTTTCCTGCTGCATAGGTGACCTAGTCAAACATTCTCACATTCATCGTTTAGTATTCGAGCAAAGATTAGATATTCGAATTCGAGAAATCTACTATTCGACCCATCCTTACTTAATATGATACCAAATGTAATTTGTTTACAAAAAAAAGCTGAGCATACTGAATGATTGACAAATGGAGTGGATGCAAACAAAATTAGTGAAATTTGAAATTGTATAAAGCATGCACAAAATGAGGGCATACAGCAAAGCGATTCCATCTGCAAGTGAGTAGAGTAAGAATCTAATGTACTGTAGTGCAGAGAAGTATTAAGGTCAGAAACTACCTTTTCAATTAAAAATCAGAGGTGGGCTCTCTTTTGGTTTGAGTGGGCACACTTGAGTCACCCTTGTGCTGCACTGTTAGCCCAGCAGTGGACTGCTTTGGGTAATGTTTTACTTCAGATGACGTCAGCACAAAAAATACAGCAGATGGTATTCTCCATAAGCCGCACTTTATACCACACTGGAAATTTAAAGCTACTAGGCTTTCATCTTTACTGCAGACTCCGATGGGATTGTCATACCTCCTCTATGACTGCTAAGTCGTGAAAAGCCATTTATATGCTAAGAAATTTGAAAACACTCATTGCCTCTGACTATCTTAGGGCTTTTAACTTTGATATTTTTCTTTGCCATTTAAACTATGGTGTTGAGGTTTTGGGTCATTCTTCCTCCAGTGAAATATATAGTTATTGATCTTGCAGAAAGTTGCCATGTGGACTACTACCAATTTTAAGGCATGAGAACATCATTAATCATTATTTAAGGAGCAATGGATTATGATATTGTGTGGGCTATAAATGTACTATATTTAAATGTCTAATTAGTGTATAAGTGAAACTTGACTGCCATAAAACTGGCGATGTCCACCATCATAATACAAAGTTTGAAAATAATTTGATACAGCCTCAAGGGAGGATGTCAGTAACAACAAATTCTTTTGACCATGTTAGCTTAAGTTAAGTTAAACTTAGTCTTTTTAACCATATGCACGAACCCCAAGAGGCCAAAGATTGTACATTACCGAAGTTTAAACATACTCTTCCTTTTTGGATATTGAGCCAATCCTTTATTCACTAAATGAAGTTTTGGGGAGTAATACATTGAATTGTGTTTTTTGGATTTAGCTTTTATTGACAAAAACTATTTCACTCCATCATGTTTTATGTTGCATAAAGTATTATTATTACCATATAAATGCTTTAAAAATATTCTACAATCTGTTATATTTTTTATTTTCAAGAATCTTTATTTTTTTTAGGCCCTGGATCTGCCACCGAAAGAAGGAGTTTGATAGAAGAGGTAAGTTTTTGCATTGCAATAAAGTTGTTTACTGTTACCCATTGACACGTACATAACTGTTTTTAAGCCATTTGCTCCTTAGTCCCAATCCACTCGGGAATTTTTGTGATGCTGTTTTTGAATGATATCAGCCCCCATTGTTTGCTACTGGCAAGCTAAGTGAATGAGTATTTATTGGAAAATGAGAGTTTACAATGGGGGAGCAGTAGACTTTAAAGGGAAGAATAAATTACTAATCAAAATTGTTTGGTTGAGGCACCATAGTGGTGGAATTATACCCCATTTTAAAGATAATCATCCATGTGTAGAAATCCTTTTCCCTCCTTGGCTGGTCCTTCTCTCTCCAGAGAACTAGAAGACGGTAGATGTTTACCTCCCCCTCCAAGATTTCTCCCACAAACTTACCCCCACCTCCACCACTCGCCATCTTCGAATTTAGAGGCTATGAGCCTGAAAACTGGCTCTGCACTGAGTCCAGTAGACAGTGAGATTAGACAAGAGACTAACTTGTGGTGAGACAAAGATTTAAGAGCAGAATCAAATACTTCTTATTGGCCTTTCATTCGAATTCATGCAAGAGGTGTGGGGTCACCGTTGTGGATATTTATCAAAAAAATGTGTTATGAATGACCAGTATGAATTGTTTACAAATAGACCTTGTTTTAATGCTCGAAGATTATTTTTCATGATGTTATAGCCATTTATTTACACACCAAAAATGACCATTCTGGTGAACCAGGGAAAAAGTCTATTTTAAAAAATCACTTTTCTTCAACCTTCAGTGGATGAATACTAACCGAGTTCAGCTGTGACAGTATTGATTACCAAGAAGCTGATACCTACGCATTCTTGTACAGGGTCTTTTAGGAGGAATCAGCAGGTGGAAAGGAAGACAATTTATGCATTTTTTGTCCTATCAACATAGGATTGCAACTTTTAATTTACTGAGCTATGGCAATGCAAACATTTGCTGGTTGCACCTCGCAGTTACCAAAAAATAAGTTTTTCTTGAGTATCCAGCCTTTTCGACATTTTGTGTAATAATCTGGATTTTGAAGGACATATCATAATTAAGGTTTAAAGAAAATGTACAGTTATAAATGTCTGATACAATCTCAAAATGGTTGAGATTGTTCAACCATATTGTAGTTACTCGCTCAAAGATTGTTTCAGATTATTATAATGCCACCCCAGTCAACATCAATTATGGCCACAATGTGGCCATACTGTGGCCTTACTGTGGCAAGGCATTATGCCCATAATGGGTTGCCATTATGGCACCATAATGGTTTTGACCCTCGGCCACACTGTGGCCAAAGTGTGGCTAGCCATAATGTGGCTTTAGTGTGGATAGCCACACTATGGCCGCATTTTGGCTAGCCACAATGCTCCACCACTAATATATTAGTATTTATACTTATAATAATTCCTTTTTACTAGTATTATTTTACCTCCTTTAATCCCAGCTATGCCCATCAATGCAAAAATAATGATTTTTTGGAAAATTAAATGCGAACCAAAAATTTTAATTAAATATTAAAAATTTTAATTTACCATCAATTTAAGTAATAAATAGGGCATAATGCCGTCTGGTTGGCACCCCATACCCCCAAGTAGCACTTTGCGATATAGAGTATCAGAAAGGTAAATGCAAAGAAAAGTACCTACTTAGTAAATGATGTTTGTAAGTACTTTATTATTGCAGTAAATGCACCATACTTAACATAATATAACCATTAATGATCGTCTAGGTTAGCTACTAAAAAAAAACATAACAACATTGCAGATAAGCTATGTATTACAATATTGCCTTGGATTTGAGACAGGAACATGTCACATATCCACCTCCAGATATTTTAACTAGGCCTATGGACCAATCTGTAACAGGTAAAATCACATACAGTGCAACCTCGATGAAACGACACCCCGCGGGGCTCAAATAAACACTTGCTATAGCGAATTGTCGCTTTACCGGAGGTGGAGCAAATAATAGCCAATATACCTATTGTAAACAGTTATACAGGAACAGGAGTGGTACAGCGACAGAGAAATTTATATCCGATCAACGTAAGCATAAATTCAGACGAAAGGCGATGTTTTTTGCATCACTAAATTTCCTTACTTAAAAAACAATTACCGTATAAGCGCGTGTAAGAGGCGCGTTTTTTTCCCAGAAATTGCAGCCGAAAATGGGGGTGCGCCTCTTACACAAACTTTTGACGTATTTTTAAAATGCTCCTGTTTGCATTTATTTCTCTAAGCATCACCCTGTCACGTCGGTAGGTACCTCAGATGTGAACATGGAAAAGATCGCGCGGGGTATTTCGCTCCGGTGGGCGCGCTAAATTTACTGCTACGACTGGACATACCGTGGCATTTATACTGCATATAGTACTCGCTTATCAAACGTAGAGAAAATCGCAGTTTTGAAGGACAATACCTGGTCAACAGTCAACATCTGTCTTGCCAAGTAATTTCCATTGCGCTAAGGGCCTGCTTTTTCAAAAATCATCTTCAGATGCTATTATAAGGGTTATTGCGATTGAAAATTATATCGGTGTCAAAACCTGCGGTTTAAAATTTCAAACGAGAGTGTACATTGTTTGACTGAATGGCGGATAGAAGAAATCGGAAATGCTTGGAAGTGAAGAGCGCTGAAGGAGAGGTAGAGGGGAAGGAGCTCGCTCCCTTCGTCTTTCCTCCGCAACGAGGCTGAGGGCGAAGGAAAAAGTGAAGAACACGTCCGCTCTTGCACGTGACATCGTTGTCTTCAAAGCGAAGGGGCGAAGGCGCAGCAATGTTATATACGCAGTTTGAGTTGCCTGAAGTTTCCAGTCCGTCTTGTTTTGTTTGAATGCGCTCACACTACGCTTGTTTCTTCCGAAATTGTGCTGTTTGGACTATTTTGAATATTAGCAGCCTTGTTGTAACTATAAATCTCTATGTCAATCAATAAGAGCTTAAAAAACTTAAATTCTGTCAGATATGCGTCGAGTTTGAGCTTTCTTTTTTTGAACCTCGTGCGTGTCATACAATTATTGAAAGCTATCGAGATATCTTCCAGCTCAGTAGGTGACTCACCTATCATTTGGCCTCCAGAAACTGGGAGATCGATCAAGGTCAGTTGGTGAGACGGGTAAGGGATGAAACAAGTTTCCATTGTTCCCGCGTAACTTGATATTTTCCTTTGAGGCAAGTGATTTATGGTCCGTGGGGTCTCGGAAAGGAAAAAAACGTCATAGGCATGGGCTGATGGAGGGTCAGGATGGGGGGTATTTTGTGAAATCTACGCCGTGGCTATTTTATAATGGCGCTGAGATTCCCCTGATTGTTGTCCAATCTCTTGGGAAGATTCACGCTATGTGCCTGTCGTGTTTTGATTTAAAATTTTCCACGGCTGAAATTCTATTGCAATACTCCTGTGAGAGCTTTTAAAAAGAAATTGCACGTGAGTAGGACAAACATTGTAGTGCAACAGCATATGCGAAGAGAGGATCGCAACTCTTTCTACTCCCTCTTATGGGATGTTGCATTCACGAAAGCAATGATTGAAAATTTCGGATCGAGACTCAATTTCTTCAACGAATTTGTATCCGAAGTACATTAAGGTGAAGGGCATTATTCGTGGATATTTGGATCTGAGGTATCCGATAGTAAGCATCATAAGGTTCAGGCTACAAGTGAATACCTACTACTCTCCGAGCGCCATACATATTGTGTAAATTAATAATAATAATAATAATAATATATAATTTATTCCATTTACAATCAAATATTACATTTTAGAACATACTTAAATATTTTGGAATATATAGGTACCCCTTTTAGTAGTTTTGGGGCTACCATCATAAACTTTTTACATAGGTCTGGTGCTAGCACACATGAGAAGTAAAATTTCTTTGTATTCAGTTATTTGTTCTATTGCCGATTGCATTCATTATTACAAAACGTATTTCAAATATTTGGACAAGGATAACTATTTTTCTTATTTTTCTTATATAAACGCATAATTACATACATACATAGAATATACAATATACCTTTTATTGTAAACTTTTTAACCCACCTTTCTTAGTAGAAACTCTACTTCCTCACACATCATAAGCCATTTTTTAACGGCGGATTTAAATCCCCATCTTTTTTCCGAGTTTGCTACATTACTCGGCAACATGCTAAACAATTTAGGCCCTAAGTAATTGTATGACTGTCGATAAATTTCGGTCGTCGGCCTAGGTATATGGAAGTTTCTCCAAGCTCTAATGTCATAGTTTTGTGGTCGGGCCTTTTCACCACTACGGTTATAGAATATTCTAAGGACTTTATAAATGAATAAATGCCTTAGTGGGAGGACATCTAATTTTTTGAATAGAGGAAATGAGTGGCTTTTCCTATACGATCGTGTTATAACCCTGATAACCCTTTTTTGCGCCACTATCAATGGTTTAATGTTGATAAAATATGCTCCACCCCAGCAGGCTATTCCGTATTGCAATCTTGAATTAACGAGAGCATAATATACCATTTTTAACACTGATTCAAGGCATATGTATCTGAGGAAGTAGAATTTTCTTACAATAGTAATCATTTCTGATTTTAATTTATTTATGTGAGACTTCCATTTACAATTTTGGTCAAAATATATACCTAAATATTTTATGTGACTAACCTGTTCGATCAAAATACATTTATCACAGGAAGTAACATTATCTTTTATACAATTTGCACATTGATAGTATAGTTTACTTTTGTTTGAGGTAGATTTACTCATGCTAAACATAATATATTTCGTTTTTTCACTTAACAACATATAATTAGCCGAAAACCACATATTGAGTGTTAATAGATCACTTTGTATGTGTTCATATAGATCATCAACACTATTAACAGAGTAACTTAGTGCAGTGTCATCTGCGAATGACGTTAATTGACCTTTAAACCTGCCAGCACATAAATTGTTTACATATATTAAAAACAGTATGGGTCCCAACACAGAACCCTGTGGGACACCACAGGTGAGTCGAATCTTTTCACTGTAGCAATTTTTGAGACGCACACATTGATCTCGATCACAAAGATAACTTTGAAACCAATCATATGCGGTTCCACGTATACCCGCTTCCCATAATCGATTCATTAGTATGTTATGATTAATGGAGTCAAAGGCTTTGGTAATGTCTACAAATAAGCCAGCAACTCTACAGTTCTTATTCAGTCCGTCGTTCAGCTCTGAACAGAATTTTAATAATGCATCCTCTGTACTCTTACCACTCATAAATCCAAATTGGTTTTTATTGAAAAAACTATGCTGATTTAGAAATTTAAGAAGTCTGACTTTAACAACTTTTTCTATTATTTTAGCAAATACAGATAATAGGGATATTGGTCTGTAATTATTTACGTTCATTTTATCACCTTTTTTAAAAATTGGTATCACTATTGCAGTTTTTAATTGTTTAGGAAATATTCCAGTATACATACTTAGATTAGCAATATGGGCAAGGACCTCCGAAATATTTGCATTTACTTCTTTTATAACTTGTGTGGAAATATTATCAACACCTTTAGATTTTTTAGACTTTAATTCCTTAATAATGCTGCTAATTTCTTTCGCATCAGTAGGAACAAAAAACAGTGAGTCAATTGAATTGGAGGTTGGGAATATTTCTTTGTATTTATTCGTATTACTTTCAAAATAATTGTTCTGGGTCAATTCTTGAATTACTTTACCATAATGTGAACTAAATTCGTTTACAATGTCCTGGCACTTAGTGACAACGATACCATTACTAGTTCTAATTTTTACACAATTCTCATTTCCTTGCTTTCCTCCCGTGAGTGAATCTAAAATGCGCCATTGAGCAGCGGTATTATTGACATTACTATCAAATAGGTCCCTGTAATACTTTTCTTTGCGCTTTTTAATATCATATTCTAATCTTTGCGTGTACGATACGTAGTACCTATTTAGCTTTTCATTTTCAGGGTGTTTCCTCATTTTTTTATACAGAAAATTTCGCCTAGAAATTCTCCCGCACAAAGCGTAAGTCATCCATGACCTCTTCATTCCTCCCGATCTGTTACTGTCTGACACGTATTCAGCTTTTTCAATGCAGCATTTCAGTTTATTTATAAATATTTCATAGGCTTCATTGACATTTTGTTGTGAATAAACATCATTCCAGTCACATCTTAGCAAACTATTATTTAGATGGTTAAAGTTTATCCGGCAATGGCTTCGATAAACTCGTTCGTATATATTAATGGGTACATTAATATTTAAAGAACATGATACAGCATGATGGTCTGTTAAACCCCAATCGTCCGCTCTTCCCTCATACTTATAGTTATCTCTACTTCTGCAAAAAATGTGATCTATACATGTACTACCCGTTTTGCTAATTCTAGTTGGTACTCGAATAAGCTGGTCCAGTCCATGACTAGCCATGAGGGTTTGATATTCAAAGGAAATATCGTTGGGTTGTAATATACATAAATTAATATCACCAATTACAATTAAATTCCTCTCACTAGAGATGGTTAATATATTCTCCAATTCACTCAAAAAATGTTCAACAGGATTAAAATTAAGTCTATATACACCAATAATGCTTATCCAAGAAGAATCATTTATCCCTACTGATATTTTAACCATATCAGCAGTTTTTAATTCACCCAGATCAATAGAAGAACACTCATAAGTATCTGCTACATATGCAATAACTCCTCCAGCCCTATAGTTATTGTTACACACATCAAAACTCCGATAGCCAGTTATTTGATACATAGATACTTCAGTGTCATTGACCCAAATTTCTGTCAAAACAATTACAGCGGGTTTTATATCGAGATTAATTAGTTGAAATACAAATTTATCAAAATTAGCTCTTAGACTTCTTATATTTTGATGCAAGACAAGGAACCTGCCACCATTAAATCCATTATCATTAACAGTACTCAGCATTTTGTTAGTAAAGATAGGTTGAAGACATACATAACTCACTCACAGAATGCTTACAGTTTCTCCAGGTCATCAGAGGATTTCAGAGTGATTACTTGATCATTCTCCTTCTTCCTCATGAGTATTGTCCCATGCCTTAGCCATAAATATTTGTATCCCTTTTCTTTCTTCGCAAGACGCGCAGCAGCGAAGAGTCTCCTCCGACCTGGACTCAGGCTCTCGTTTATGTACACCGGAGTATCGGTCGCCAAGCCCAGGTGCCGTGTGGAGAAGGTCCTTTTCACTCGCCTCTTTTGTAGAATTTCTTCTTTTGTATACCTGCGGACGAATTTGACTATGATACCTCTCGTTCCGCCTTCGTGTCCCTTCTTTCCCAATCGGTGGCATGTGTTCACCATATCGTCGGTTATTTTAACACCAAGGGCGTCCCCCACACTTTTCACGATTTCTAAGGTATTTTCATTTGGTTGCTGGGGAATGCCATGTATTTCAAGGTCATTAACGCGAGAATATTGCTCTTGGTCGTCTAACCTCTTTTCTAATTCACTCACTCGAGATTTTAAGCCAACATTTTCTTGCCTAAGTAAGTCTATTGTCGCTAAATATTCAGCAATCTGCGTTGAGTTTTCTTGAAGCACTTTAGTATTTTCATCTAATCTATTGTGCACAAACTCAATAGCCTTATTCAAGTCCAATTCCATGCGTTTCCTGTCCTCTTTAGCTTCTTCTAGAAGGTTTATAATATGAGAGATACTAGCAGTGTCCGTATCCGTCAGTGGAACTACCGACATGCTCTTACGTTTTTCCGCAGCACAGGTAGGACAACGCCAACTTTGCTTTTCAGCGCCAATATACTCGATATCCTCTTTGGACAAGTGAACACAAGTAGCGTGACACTGAGTTTGACATTCACTGCAGGTAATCCTTAGCTGGCGCTTAAGAACATTCACATTACATACACTGCAATTAGCCATTTTAAACTGCGGTTTCCACTTAATATTAGTAACTCGAGCTTCTAAATTGAGTAGGAAGTTATCCTCGTAATTGAATGCACTTATACTCTGGACGCAACTGAACACATCACTAAGGCACCTGCCTGTCTCGAGCGAAGCACCAGCCCACGTCTGTCTCGCGTGGAAGCTCAACCATGACAATTTAGCTTAAAAACGCCGCATGAATTATTAGTATCGAAAGTGGAAAATTTGATGACTGTCGAAAGTCCAGGTCTCAAGTAGTTTTGTTAATTAGGAGTAAATTCTTATTAATTTTGACACTAAATAAGACATCATATAGCCCATGAGCATTGAAAAGCTTACCCTGAAGCCTGACGAAATAAGATTTTTTCTATAAAAATTGCCAATGAAACAAGATTATTGACACATCTGCTATTATTATGATCGAATTCATCAAAATGCAAGCAAAAATTTACGTATAGTTCAGTCTCGGCTACTAAAACGTACCCGTACCAGGCGCTCAAGTATTTGAAAAATTATTTGGGATGAGTAAAAGTCTCTATGTCACTGCAGTAGATGTATCAACCTATTAAAAATATGAAAGTCCTGCCAAATCACCAGCATATACATTTGTAAAATAAAAGATGATATCTCTTAGATCACACCTCTGATCATATATGTACTTACTTTGCATGAAGTCATCACCACAAGAAATTTTAAGAGGCAGGAAAGAAAAAACCGCAGAAATATGATATAAATGTTAATGTATTTTCTTAAGTCAATCACAATAATATTTCCAATTTTCTCTTCTAACCCACATCTAATTTGGCGAAACAATTACTCTTACTCTCTTTCGAATAGAAAATTATTTAAAAGAGGAATGGCGGATACATAATAACTATCTTTAATACTTTCTCCGATGAACATCCACTATCACAACATCCACTTGCACAAAAGAAATCCACATCCACTATAGAGCTATGTGTCACTTCTGCCACAATGTCTGTCTTCTTGATGATAGGTAACAGTGAAGCAATGGATACCTTCCTCCAATCTGGGCACCTTCAATTCAACAAGAATTTTTTCCTCGTCTTCTCGTCCAAGGCCACAGATTATTTTCTGATACCACAAGGTGTGATATGAAACTCACACACCTAAAATTAATAAATAATAAAATACCGCGTAACTTTAATAGGTCACATCATTTCCAATTTTTGGCATTTCTGCATGAGAAATCAAATCCCAGCTAGCACATTATAAGTCATTGAGATAAGGTGAAAGGAAGAAATTAGGAAGGTGCTTATCAAGTAAGCTTGTTATGGGTTTCTTACGGCCAGGCCGACAAACACCCAGAGTAATGATAAAATGGATGCCAAACTTTCAGCACTTCCGTATGTGTTGTTTAGATTCCATCGTTTTTGAGCATTCATTAAGGGATTTATGTACAAAAAATAATTTTTCCATTCTTGGCACCTCTATAATATGAGTAGAAATAACTTCATACTGCCATAATTTGAAAATCATTCACATGTATGAACTGATGGCGAAACGACGGTCGTAAGAAAAACACATAATTTCACAAGAATAGCAAAGTATAATAATACATATATGCCGGAAGGAATCTCTAATATACATAATGTAGTCATCGGGTTATCAAGCCATAAATTAAAATTCATAAATGTTAAATTGTGTGGACCTTGAATAATTTTGGTTTTTCATGCACATACCACATTTTCTACATAATTGGATTTTAAATTTTTACCTACACGTTATTCTTTCAACATCTGCCGTGGTGTAGTGGTTAGAGTACAGAGCGCTGAATATATAGGTCGTGCGTTCGAGTCTCCGTGGTGTTATTTTTTTTTCTTTCCGCCGCAAGGGTAAAGTACTTGTATTATGCTTTATATCTTCACTAGCCGGTCGCTTGCAGTAATTAATTTTTTTTCTATTTACGGGAAAAATCTTTTATCAGTTGTTAAGCCCTTATCAAGACTCGCTTAATTTCACTGGTAGCCTTTAAATTCATGTCTGGATGTGCCGCGTAGCAAGTGTAGTACGCCGTTCAGCTGACTTTGGCTCTCCAACAGAAGCGACTTACGTTGCCTGAGGATATTTGACGGCATTCCTTACCTATTCTTCCCTAACATCTTACCCTTGCCTCATATAAGGCCCTTAGCTTGCGATAAGCTGCTTATCAATTTTTTCTGTAAGAAAACCATAAGAAATGGTTAACTCTCTTACTTTGTACTATCTGGGATTACTAAGCTAGTAAATAATAGTATAGCTCAATATTTTTTTATTTTAAACTATAGCATAGGATAATTTGAAATGATGAAAGCCGACGCATAACACACCGGAGTGTTATGCGTCAGCTAAGACCATAGGGCAGGCTAAGAAAGAGTATTTGATTCTATAAACTTGGCTGCTTATTCCTATATAGCTTCTCATTTAACCTCACATTTACCGAATGGAACAATACAAAAAAGACAACTAAAATGCAAGAATTTTCAAATGAATTGCTGCTAAAACATTTTAAATAGCCACCTCCAGTACTGGAGTCATGCATCAACATCCCGAAGCCACTTCTAGCATAAAGTTACATCAAAATAATTACAGCGAGAAAGGGTACATACCTTATTGTTTTTCGTAGGGGTGAAATTTTTTCTTCTTATCGCCCAAATGCACTTCTTCTTCAACTCAGGATCTTTTGGAAAGCTGAAAACTTGAACCATGTCCAGGAGTTTCCTTTACTTCCCGGCAATACACACACGAAAGGCATTTTTAACAAAAATGCCTCACAAACACGTTTCTGAAGCCCAGTGAATGAAATTGAAGAATAAGGGAAACTTCACCATTACTAGGCACTCTATTTTTCACCAACTTAACCACAAAAATACCTGAAATGTGGTGAGACGTAACGTAAACAACGCGATCTCCAAAGGCTAGCGCAGGCTTGTGACCTTCTTTGTTGGAGGATATGGCACCACCCGCAAAAGAAAATAGTCACAGACCGAATACAGTTTTATCGATGACATGCAATTTTATCGGTGCATATGGATTTTCCAGTCCTCTTGTATCTTGATGGTTCACCCTCGTATCCAGATACGTAAAATTCTTGTGCTGTATGGGATGTTCATGGACACAGAATGCTTAAAATTGTCTCCCCTACCACCTCCTGAAGTATTACAGATTCTTCCTGAAACACCCTGTCTGTTCAGCTTAGTTTTTAACAATGGTATGTGGTTATGCATAGCAACCATGTGTGGCCAATGCAGTGCATTCCATAACGACTCCATTTTTTGTGCAAAATGGAATGAGTTTTCAGTGCTTTTTTCACTGTTTTTTTTTTTAATTTTTTTCAAACTGTTACTTACTGCAATAATTTAGCAGAAATTTTTTTAATACATGCCTGAGCATCAAATCATAGTATCAACTTGCATAAATGTCTTGGTTGTTGTGTTCCTGCTCGGCAACTTGGCTGAAATATTATTTGAAAATTTTACGCATTTTTTTAAGTAATAAAAAAAATTCTATTAATGTCCTAACATGCCCTGGATGATGTCCTATTGTAATATATTTTTCATAAACAAAGAATATATTTTAAAAAGTATATAAACTTTTTCATGCAAAACTTAAAAAATGTCATGAATATGGGCTAACTATAGTATATATAAACTATAAATATATTTTGCATGGCTCAATGGCTCACTGAAAGCTAGGTGCTATTGGGCCAAGATTCGTGAAATATCTCTAGAAGGCCGAGACACCATAATTATCCCACTTCAGCTTTTGCCAAAAACTTCCATATTTTCAAGAGATGCATCTCAAGGAGACGTAGGCATCTGAAGCTTGTTTTGGGGCCGAGGTTGGTGGAAAATTAAATTTTAAAGACAGTTTCCATAACTTTCTGTTTGGAAATATCTATCCAAAAACCTTTAAAATTTTAAATGGTTTGTAACCTATGGGTGTTGCTTCATTATACCAGAGTTGCACATCTGGATTTGTATAATTGGTAATATATAAAGCAGTATTTAGGTTCTAACATTACATCCAAAAATTCAGACTTGCAAGAATTTAGAAACTCAGTTCTGATCTGCATTAGTTTATTTTATATCATTTTGGTTTATACATAGCACTTGTATTTATGTTTTTAAATAATTATTAATTTCTGTTATGTTAATGCATATTTTCAGAATCAAGAAAACAGGGAGCCGTTTGTCATGAACGATGTGTCTAGAATCCCAGAATATCAAGAACCTACCACATTTGAAGAAGGTAGAGGGAATGGACTATCTGAAGAGACTAGTACTGGTGGTAGGGCAGACACCTGGAAAAAACATGGAAAAACTGTGGAAAGTAATGAGTTACTGGACCTCCAAGGATGTTCTTTTCGAAAAGTTGATCCCCCGAAATTTGAGTGTAAAATATGCAAGCTAAGGACACCATCACGTTCTGTTCTTTTGTTCCACTTAAGGAGACATATGGCGGATTATCAATGGTGTGATTTCTGTGACTACAACTTATTGGTTGATGATCAAGAAAAACTCTCAAAAGAACTTGCTCCAGCATGACCTTGCAGCACTTTTGATGATAAGGTGGAATTTGCATCATATCTTTGAAGAAATAATTCATTACGACATATAAATTATTACAAACAAATGTAACTTGTCCCTCTGTGCAGTTATTCTGTATCTTTTTGTTGGCTATGGTAAAATGAAATGCAATTGCAATTGATCTTTGGAACAACAATCACTCCTTCAACGAATGGATGGTATTGTATTTATTCTGGAGTCAACTTATTGAGTCATTGATATGAAAGAGCATTTCTGAACTGATGATTTTGTTAGACTTAGTTTACAAAACTAAAGACTACATTTTTCTGAAAGCAAGATTATGGTTTCTTTCACCGTAAAGAATTTATAAATAAATCAAAATTATTTAATCTTTACAGGGTAATGTTACAGACAAAATTTTGGAACTACTATGGGAAAGGAGGAAGAGTTCTCGGGTTTCCAGCCGGGTCCAAGGGTTTTTCTGCACCGACGTTTCGAAGGCTAAGTCTGCCATCGTCAGGGTGAATCTAGTTTACTAGATTCAGGTAGAATAAATACTACTAAATTGAATCTAGTTTCACCCTGAAGACGATAGCAGACTTAGCCTTCGAAACGTCGGTGCAGAAAAACTCTTGGACCCAGCTGGAAACCCGAGAACTCTTCCTCCAGTCTATTCGCCAGGAAAACCTTAGATCCTTCATTACTATGGGAAATTCAATTTCACCATTCTTATCCAATGCTTCAGGTTACATATTCAAATAACCCTAAAAAAGAAATTCTCATATTTCCCTTCCATTTATTTGCATTAATGTTGATGACATTTTTGCTGTATTTGACACCTACAAATGCTCACTTAGTAGTTAGGTAGACAACCTAAATAGCCTTTTCCCTTCTATTGAGTTCACTGTAGAAACTGAAAAGAATAACTCAATTTCTTTCCTTGATCTCTCCCTAGCACGATCTGAAAAGAGGATAGCATTTGACGCTTACCCGAAACCCACTAACACAACAACTCATTTGCTCACCCAAGCCACAAATTTGCTGCCTTCCATTCCCTCATTATTAGACTTTTAAATGTACCGCTAAGTAACTCAGCATTCAATAAAGAATTACATTTCATTAAGGGTATTGCCAAACCTAATGGATTCCAAACTGCTTTAATTGACCACAGTTAAAAAAAATGTGAATTTAAACAGTTAATTAACATCTCAACCACTCACAAAAAAGACAAATCAAAAAGATACATCAAATTCCCTTTCTACCCTGTCATAACAGAAGGTCTAGACAAAACCTTCAACACAGTTAAACTCTAAAATCACGAACACTGATGATTACAAACTGAAACAACTGCTTGGCACCACCTAAGATAAGATACCTCCTCAAGAAAATTCTGGTATGTATCAGATTAACTAAATCCTAGGCCAAACACGAAGTAACATTCTCACCGGATACAAAGAACACCTCTCATACTACAAACCAGAAAAATCCAGTGTAGTACAGATTACCTGCTTGATGCCTACAGGAGCATTTTCATTCATGAAAGCAAAGAAAATAACAATGAAGGACCCATCCCAAATTCTTCCCTATACTCACTATTACACGCTGAAGTGGAGAGTGCTTCTAGGGTGTCTGATATTTACATGCTAATGCCAGACAAGAGTGCTAGTTGCTGACTGGTCCCCCACCCGCTGAGCATGGTTTGGTCTTTCTGTGGTCCAGAAACAGTGCTGGAAAGGGTACAGCCATCTTCCTGATTCATATCGTATGGCCGGCCTTTTGGTTATTTCCACCGCTTGTTTTTCTTTGGCCAGGAGGTGTCTATATCCATGCATTGTATGGTTGGATAATATCCCAAAGATCCTCTGGGCATATGAATAAAACGAGTATATGCATACGTAACGTTAATAAGTTTTTTATTACTTGAATTAGACGTAAAATTATGAGATAAGAAGAGGAAATGCGGTGCAGTCATCAAAAGGAAGAACAAGGCATCTGATTTCTTCCGAGTATGTTCTGATAATAATGGTGAGGAATAACTCAATCGCTCGTCCCTATGTTAAGTGCGGCTGCGTGGGAATGACTACTAAATATTTTAAAGGATTACCAGCCCAATTTTTAGCGTTGAAGAAATCTCTTCACTGAATGAGTGGTTTCCTCGTTTCTTTGAGGCCATTTCAAATTATTCAAATCGCGGCGCCGCAATGGTGGTATCGATAACAACTCTCGAATCCTATGAATAGTCGACTTTATTAGAATATCGACAGGAGACGCTTGATCTGGGTGCCATATTTGTACCTATTAGTACCAATGGTTTTTGCTCTGTGGTTGAACTACATTTCAAATGGTTGCAACCAACCTGCGCCTAAATAATTTACTTTACTGAAATATACGTAAATTGACTGATTATGCCAAACTGTTGGGTTAAAAATTGCTCGCTTTCTCTTTCTGATGGAGTTAAATTATTTATATTCCCGAGGAACCCCGAGAGGAGGAAGAAGTGGCTGGCGGGTTGTGGTTATTTACCTGGGGAGCCAAAGAAATTCACCAACAGTTCCCGCATATGCGAAGTAAGTTCTTGTGATGTTAAAATGTAACGTAGGTATTTCACAAGGTTTCCGAGAAATCATGTTCTTGAATGAAACAATACGATAGAAAACTGTCGTAAACTTTGGCTTCGTAATATTTTTGGGCAAATTTCTTTGAATTGTAAAAAGAATTCTTGAAGGCGATAGCATTCCATCAACGATAAAACAACTTCAAAATAAAAGGGAACTGGTTTCGCTCCCTCGCCTTGATGACAAATATTCTGAAGCCCGTTTAATCTATGATCTGACATGCACGGTATCGCCATGTAGCGAATTTCAAATTGCTTCATGTAAAGAGGTGAAGTGCTAGAAACTGTGCGACAATGCATCGAAGCCAGATGGCATTATAGCCCGTTCAAAAATAGTGCATGCATTCGTACACGCCACATTGCTGAAAAATACAGTTAAGAATTAGGCAACCTCATGTCCTGCGAAAAACAGCCTTGACGATGATTCTGTTCACACCCCATGATTTGATCAAGGACTAAGGATTTGATAATCAGTGGCAGCCACTGAAAGCAACTTTAAAGTAAAACGGTACTGTTTGCAACCAAAATGTTCTCCCATGTTGTAGTTGTCATTGGTCGTAACAAAAACAGTATTGCCACTCGCAAATGAGTTAAATCAATCGGATTTGTGGGAATTTATTCAAAATTTGGAGGATTTTAATGTATATTTCGGTACCACAAACAGTACAACGTCATCATGATGTAAATGGCACGTACTTACCGGCCGTGCAACGATAAAAATGTCGCAAACAAGAGACACCTTTAGCATGGAGTAGTTGTTTACTCCATGACCACCATGTTTTTTCGGTGATCCTGACGTCATCCCCTATTCGTGCTCAAAACCAGGCTTTCTCAGTTGAGAATTGTACTATTTAATGTGCTTGTGCTTTTTGAGAAAGCTTTTTGGAGTTATCATTTAGTCTCTTTTATAATGGAGGAGCCTGCATCTCAGGAAGAGATTCCCCGAAAAAGAAGCAGTAATATGTATTGTTTTGTGCCGATGTGCTCGAGTAACTACAAAAAGAATCCGGATAAGGCCTTTTTAAGCGTACCAGGGAATCCTGTGTTGAGAAGGAAGTGGCTGATTGCTGCTCGTAGAGATATGAAGAAGATGCCTCTGTCTTATTCATCTCATTTGCGCTGCTGTTCTGATCATTTTAACGTGAGTGCAGTTGGTTTACGTACTTATGGAATAAGCTCTGGCTATTTGGTTCGACGGTTGACATTACTGTTTCTTACATTATCGATAGTATTATATCGTGATATAAATACAATTAATCGCTTATTTTTATACCAAGCTTAGCATAAGTTTTTTTGTGGCAAACATTAGATGATTGTTTTCAGTTGAAAGAGGACGCCGAAAATTACATGAGGTGGAAGATGATGGGTGGCCAAATTCGTCTTAAGAAAGGTGTGGTGCCTCATATTTTTAAATGCCAGTCTAGACCTGTAAAAGTGCCGCTGACCGAAAGGACGGTCCTTAGAAAGAGGCTGGTTTTCGATCTATTGCAAGCCAGTAAAGCTACAGAACCTGCGAAGGAATCTGGTGTAATCTGTAGAAGTGATGGTGGAGAAGAGTTATCCAGGAAAAGCCGTGACACTCACTGCAGAAATCTACATCAGCATGACACTACGGCAGATGAAAATATCCAGGTTTGCACCCTATAAAGTTACAAAATAGTGGGAAAATCCGATAAACGAGTGCACTTGGCACATGTCCGTCAATGAAATACTAATGTACAAAATGATTGTTGACGACAAAATCTTGGGAGGATTTCAGCAGTCATGTTGTTTGCAGGAAAACTGTATGCAAGAGTATCACTGATCCTCGGGTCATTATTGCTGTAAAAAACATTCATGAGTTTAGTAATATATTTCATTAGCCCACAATTTTTTACGTTCCACTCATGTAATGCCTAATCCTTGTGTACAAAAGGTATCCATGCAACTGCTGATTGTCAATTAGTCCTTTTCATTTATCAAAGGAGGGGGAGGGTTTGATGATATGGTACAAAGTGTCCTTGAAATTTTTAGAGGGCTAGCAAAACTATTTAGGAGAGCTACTCAATGATATTTAGACAAATATGTACACTATTTGCCAGCCTTGGTGGCCATGTTTTAAATTCCTCGCCTGCCAAACTGGATGTTTGAGTGCTGCTGGGGTTTGTGGTCTCTTTCGTGGGCAATAGGGTTTGTGTTATACATTGATGTGTGTGTGAGTGTAGGAACCCTTTTATAGAAGCTGTAATTTGCTTTTTATAGGGAAGATGTGAATTAATGAAGTCTATAACATTTTTAGAGTTTACCAAAAATATTATTTCTAATGGATGAAGGGTGGAATATACTTACTCTATGGTAGAACCCACTACTAATAGTAGTAAAGAGA
The DNA here is from genome assembly GCF_921293095.1 of Ischnura elegans. Classification (NCBI taxonomy): domain Eukaryota; kingdom Metazoa; phylum Arthropoda; class Insecta; order Odonata; family Coenagrionidae; genus Ischnura; species Ischnura elegans. The sequence goes on from NC_060248.1 coordinate 108,182,689, forward strand.
AATTCATTTAAAAAGTGATTTTTTGTCATTAGGTTTTAGATAAACCAGGGTCCCCTTAATATACACCGACCTTAATCAGGGGTTAACACCTCTCACCTTGGTGGGCACTCCTGATTATGGTTGGCAAGATATAAATGTTGTTTAACTCAAGTCTCTGGAATGTGAGGCTGATCCTTATATTATTTTATCAAAGTGAAAATTGCATTGTGTGAAGCAGATAAATGTGCAAATACTTGCTGGAATACTTGCAAGGCCTTATTTGCTCAAATTTCATCCTTGAATTCATGTTATCAGTGGAGAACCTTGTGTTTCAAGTTCTTATTTTGCAAACATGCTCTTGGTTGGCTGTAAGCTTAAACTTTGGGATAGTCTTGTAGGAATTCACTTTTTCTATGGCAAGTGGTGGCAGTAAATTCTTCTCAGGATTTCATCTGGAATGAGATGATTTCATCTAATGTTTTGATGAAATCCTCTCATTTGGGACTGTGTCGTTTTGTTTTTAATCATGTAAGGTGAACCTTAATTGAGGCTAACAATTGTAGCTGTGCTTGTGTAGCTTCAAGTTTGTTGTCACTGTCTTTTACCTCACAGAATGATGCTTCCATCATAGATTTTTAAGAATTATTATTGCAATTAGAAGCCGTATTAGAAATTACTTTCTGAAAAAAATGAATGGTGTCACTGGGATAAAATACTATATAAAAATAATTATTGAAAATAAACCTTTCAGTAAGCACCTACTGTGTGTACCACTCAATATAGTGATGAGAAAAATCTTGCAGCCACTTTGGCACTGAATATTCTACGATTTTATTTCAGTCAAAAATGGCTCATAAATCGAAACCTATGCACATGTTTGTAATTGTGCGGAAATAAATTTATAGCCAAAGATTTCACAAAAACTAGATTACTATTGATATACAGCCACCGGAAAGGGCAATAATAATAAGCATATTAAAAACCTCATATGCTCCTAAGGCTTATATAATTCATTTATCTAAGTATTCTACCAATTAAGGTAGATTTCCATGGAGTACTTGAAAAGAATCCTGGGATCTTCCCTCCTCATCAACCGCTTCCCTCTTCAATTCACAATAAGGCCTACTCCCTTTAATTCTATCGAAAAATCTTATTCTTTTCCTTCCTCTTTTACCTTCTACCCTCTAACACATTTTTCAACATCCCCTCCCTGCTAAGTACTCGCTCCATCCATACCTTCTCTCTCCTCCGTATCTCATCTAAAAGCTGCCTCCCCTCACCCACCATGTCCAGCACCTCATCGTTCCTCCTCGTCCACTTCACCTTCTCTATTCTTTGCCACACCCACATCTTGAATGTCTGCAGTCTTTTCTTGTTCTCCTTCCTAAGTGTTTCTGCACTGCAAAGTGCTATACTCCAGATCAGACTCTTCACCAACCTTTTCTTTAAATTCTTACATAGCAAACCTCTCAGAAGCCCCTTCCTGTTCATGAACACCTCCTTTGCTAATGCGATTCTCTTCCGGATGTCTTTACTAATTCATCCGTTTTCCTCTAACGTACTGCCTAAATAGTCGAACTGCTCAAGTTTTTCACCACCCACCTTCCCCTTAAGTTTCACATTCCTTGCTCTTGATGCTTTACAAAACCACTTTACCTTGGTCTTCTTGTGAATGATCCTCATCCCATACTCCTTGCAATGCTCGTATAATGCATCCACAAGAAGCCTGAAGCCCCCTCGCTGATTGGCTAATCATCCTGATCATCCGCTAATCTCACTGATTTGAACATCATCCCTCCCACTTTTACTCCAGCTTCTAACTCATCCCACGATTCCCTTACCATCTCCTCAGCATACACGTTAAAAAGCTGCGGCGATATGAGGACAGCCTGGCCTCACTCCTCGGCCCATACTTGCCCAACCAGATTCACCGTCTGCTACCCTCACTTGTGCAGTCTGGGCCATATACAGATTACGAATCAGTCGCCTATCCCTCCAATCTACACCAATTTTCTTGAGAATATCCATTAGCTTTACCCAGTTCACTCTATCAAATGCTTTTTCAAAATCCACAAAACAGGCATACACGTCCTGGTTAAATTCTAGGTTCCTCTCCACCAGGCACCTCATTATCACTATTGCGTCACGAGTTGACTTCCCTTTTTTAAAACCAAACTGATCATCGCCCAGATACTCGCCTTCACCTTCATTCGTCTGTTCAATATTCTTGGTACCACTTTCACTGCGTGCGAAATTAGGCTAATCGTCCTATAATCTCCGCATTCAAGAGCTTTCTTCTTTTTCGGTAGCAGGATTAGAGCTTTCATCACAAAATCCTGTGGCCAATATCCCTCCTCATAGATCCTGCATACTAGCTCGAAAAACCTTTTCTTACTATCCCTTCCTAGATTCTTCAGCAGCTCACATGGGATATTGTTTCCAACGCCCATTGCTTTCCTAGCTTTCATATCATGAAGGGCTCTCTCGATTTCCGCATCTAAGATCCCTGGACCCAGATTATCCTCCTCCACTTCACTTTTCTCTAAAGTCAATCTCTCTGGCCTGTTCCTTCCTTCATACAGGTCCTCCACGTATTCCTTCCATCTACTCTGTACCTCTTCTCTCTCGGTTAGCATCCTTCCATCTTTAGTCTTAATTTTTGAAATGGCTTGCCCTCTTCTGCCACCCGAGAGAGGCTTAATCTTAGCATACAACACGCTTACCTCTCCTCCTTCTGAAACTTTTCCATTTCCTCACAGTCTTTTTCACCAAGCCTCCCTTGCTCTCTTAGTTTCACGCCATAATCGATTATTAATTTGTCTATACATTCTTTTGCCCTGTTCTGTGTCCACTTCCTTCCATTTCCTCCTCTCCTCCATTTCTCTTATCATGTTCTCCTTTATCCATGGCTTCTTTATCCTTCTTCTGTCAACGTAGCTAATGGACTTCTCAGCCGCATTGGCTATTTCAGTTTTAATATTTTCCCATCTTTCCTCAACAGTGTTTGTAGTTTCAATCTCCTGGGTGCCATTTTCAACAAGTTTCTGATATTCTCTCCTTATACTCCCTTTCAGAGCTTCTACATTCCATTTCTTCACCTTCCTAACTTTAATAAGCCTTTTAATCCTATGTCGCATTTCATAAGTACTAGGTTGTGGTCTGAATCCGCTGCAGGGAAGCTGCGCAAGTTTTTCACGCTATTCCTAAACCTCTGCCTTACCATGATGTAGTCTATCCCAATATCTCCTGGACTTCTCCGTGTGTACCTTGCCCTTTGTTATCATTTAACCCATTGTTAGTAATGAATAACTTGTTTCTCCTGCAAAATTCTGCTGCTTTCTCACCCGTTGTTCCAAATTCCTAATCCAAATTCTCCCACTTCGTTTCCATCCCTCTCTTCCCGGACTGAAGCGTTCCAGTCCCCCATCACCACTAGATTTTTCTTAGCTGGTATTTCTCTAATTTCTTCCGCAAGCTGTCCATACACCTCGTCTACTGCTTCTTCCCTGTGATTGCTAGTGGGCATGTAAACTTGAACCTCCACTAGGTTGGTGGGTCGTGCCTCAATTTCTACCGCAGGAATTCTATCCTTTACCTGATCTATACCTATTATACCTACCATATGCTTACCCATCTTCCCATTTAATACTAAGGCTACCCCCTCGTTGACTTTCCTCCCCACCACTATATATGTATATGTAACCCTGTACCCGTCACTCCAGTAGTCCCCACTGTCCTTCCACCTAATTTTGGATAGACCCAAGATATCTATCCTCCCTTTCAGCATTTCCCTTTTTATATTTTCTTGTTTACCCACCCTCATCATTGTCCTCACATTCCACGTCCATACATTCATCGAATCCTTCTTCTTCTCCATCCTCTTGGTCTTCTTATCCTCCTTCTTGGATGCTGCCGTTGATGCTGAAACAGATGATTTCGCATGATACGGACCCCGAGGACCTTGCCGACCTCGCTGCCACCTACAACACGCGCTCCTAAGGGCTGGGTCCCATGATTCCATCCAAAGCTAGTTCGATCAAACTCAATGTTTTCAGGGAAGAGATAGTTGGCAGGGTTTTCCACTTCCATTCCAACAGTGTTTTTTACGTGACACCATCTCGTGGAGTACCTTTAGTCTGACTCCTACCCTTCGACCTATCTGGCATGGGTGACCTACCGGGAATAATTTAGATTTAATCCTGCCAGCTCAGCTCTAGGGGTCATAGGAAAGTGTAAGCCTTTCCACCTCGATTAGGTTGTAGCCCAGGGGAAAGGAGAGAATCCATATAAGAGTTAATTTGTTCATGGAGTAATTTGTTTAAGGGATATTATAAAACAATCCCTGATATGAATTACTCCACTAGCACATTTTAATCCTTGTATGGATTCAAGGTTTGTGTCAAATATGTGGGGGCAAAATGTGTTCAGTCCCTTGCCACCCACGCCTGACTTTTCTAAGTTAGTATGTGTGTGTGTGTGTGTGGAGATCGGCTTCTTATGCTGGTGCAGTGGTGTCATGGTGCCGTAATGCCGCAACACTTTCTATTTTTGTTATTCTTCATAAAAGGTGTTGTGAATGCTAGTATTCATTCCTTTTTATCATTTTTCTTTTATAGAATCATTTTGACAAAAATCAATGGGAGCCACATCGTGAAGATGGGAAGAGAAAGTTGAAACCCAACGCTGTTCCGACTCGATTTTCATCGGTGAAAACACCTAGAAAGGGTATGAAAGTAAGTATATGTATTTTCCCTGAACACATGTGTTTATCTTCCACAGTATTACTGCATTTTAAAATCAGTATTTGAGGAAGAATTGGATAGTATTTTTATTTTTACCTGATTCATTACCAAAATTTGCATTTGTCCCCACACAAAAATCATGAAAAATGGCAGTATTTGGCAAAGCAAAGGAGTATTTTGCTTTGGAAATTGTGTAAATTGGAATTCACATTCTGGGAAATATTTCCTTGTATGTATAAGTGTTTTTTTTACTTCTTGGTGAAATTATGTTTGGATAGGATAATTTACCCTGCTTTCATTTTCATCCATTTTAATTAGTCTGCTATTGTTTTCCCTCTTCAAAAACAACATTGGGAATGTCATACCCAGTCAGCAATTTATAAGTCATTGAGATTAGGTGAAAGGAAGAAATAAGGAAGGCGCTCATAATTAAGCTTGTTGGCCTTTGGATGAAAGCTTCTCGGGTTTCCAACCGGGTCAGGGTCATTATTCACAAGAGTGCCAATTATTGAGACCCTGGCTTTGCTGGGAAGAATATTGGACCGCAAAACAGTGGAGCTCTTCCGCCACGTTCTAACTTCCAGCTACTTCCTATACAACGGAGACTTCTACGAGCAAACAGATGGAGTGGCTATGCGTTCGCCTCTATCGCCTGTCATTGCTAATTTCTTTATGGAAGACTTCGAAGAACGCGCCCTCAACTCGGCTCCACTGCGCCCGAAGTGCTTCTTCAGGTATGTCGACGATACATTCATCATTTGGCCCCACGGATTGGGTACTCTGCACTCATTCGTCGACCACATGAATAGCCGTCACCCCAACATACGTTTCACCATGGAGACTGAAACGAACGGAGAGTTACCCTTTCTGGACATCCTCATCCGCCGCAGGGGAGATGGTACCCTGGGGCACAAGGTATATCGGAAGCCCACTCATACCGATCTATACCTAAATGGGAAAAGTCACCATCATCCATCACAGAAGAACGCGGTCCTATCCTCATTAATTCATAGGGCCAAAAAGATCTCTGACGAGGATAATTTACAAGGAGAATTGAAACGTCTAAAGAAGACCTTCATAGACAACGGATACAGCCACTTCCAAGTCCATAGGGCCCTTAAAAGGGCCTTTAGACAAGACAAAGGAGAAAAACCAAACGAAGAACGGCCTCCAGCATCAAAAGCCATCCTGCCATACGTCTCCACGGTCTCGGGGAAGATAGCAAGGATTCTTGCTAAACACAATATTCGCAGCATTCACCTTCCTCCTGGCAAACTCCGGGATCAGTTAGTCCGAGCCAAGGACCCTATTGGTCTCAAGACAGCCGGCATTTACCGCATTCCATGCGAATGCGGTAAAGTGTATATTGGAGAGACGGAGAGGACCATTGAGACGAGGGTGAAGGAGCATCGACGCCACCTCCGACTCGGACAACTTGAAAAATCGGCCATTGCTGAACACTGTGTCCAGGAAAATCATAATATCCACTGGGAAGAAACTGCCCTACTTGGAAGAACAAGAGGCTATTGGGACCGTATAACTAAAGAAGCCGTAGAGATCCGTCTTCACCCCAAAAACATCAATAGAGATCGAGGACTGCAGCTAAGTAGCGCTTGGAACCTGGCATTAAATAGGACGAGGAAGGAGGAAAAATCCCGGACCAATCAGAGACCACCTAGGTGAAGGAGGAGGGTATAAATATCGAAACACCGCGACATCGGCATCATCAGCCCTGAGGATGTTTGGAAAGTCTCCCAACGAAACGTCGGCCTACACCATGCAGACCCTGACCCGGTTGGAAACCCGAGAAGCTTTCATCCACGCTATTCACCGGGAAAAGCTCAGATTTTTCATTGTTGGCCTTTTCTTATGGACCGTTTCTTACGGCCGGGCCGACAAACATCAATAGTAATGACTAAAAGTGGAGGCCAAACTTTCAGCACTTCCATAGTATGTTGTTATTATTCCATCGTTTTAAAGTATTCATGAAGACATTTATGTATGAGAATAATGTTTTTATTCTTGGCGATTCTAAATTATGAGGAGAAATAGCATCATATGGCCATAATTTGAAAATCAAACACATTTATGAAATGATATCAAAACCATGGTCGTAAGAAAAACAGATAATTTCACATGAATAGCGACGTAGAATATAAAAATGCGCGAAAGAATTCTGTAGATAAAATGTTAGATTGTGTGAAACTTGAATAATTTCAGTTTGTTTCTTGCACTCAGCAGCTAAGTTTTTCTATAAAATTGGGTTTTAGAACTGGTACATACACCTCTTCTCCTAGTACTGGTACACACTGGTGCACAACTGGTACACACTGGTGCACAACTGGTACACACACACAGGTGCTGCGATGTAATAATGGTTAACATACAAAGTTGCTGATCTGGAGGTCACGCGTTCGATTCTCTCGGATGTTATTTTTTTTTCTTTTCGCCACAAGAAAAAGTATGTTTATTATGCTTTCTATCTTCACCAGTCAGTCGCTTGCAGTTGTTAAACTTTTTCTATTTACGGAGAAATCTGTTATCAGTTGTTCAGCTCTAATAAAGACTCACTGAATTTCTCTAGTGGGCTTTTTTTTCATGTTGCGATGAGCAGCGTAGCATGTGTAGTATGTTGTTTTGCCGCCTTTGGCACTCCAACAGAAGTGACTTATGTTAATCTGAGGATATTTTATGGCATTCCTTACCTATTCTTCCCTAAAAACTTATCCTTCCCTTACATAAGTCCTTTAGCTTATGATAAGCTGCTTATAATTTTTTTCCATTAGAAAATCATAAGAAACAGTGAACTCTCTTACTTAGTGCTATATGGGTAAAGTATAAATGAGGTTAATGTAATAGTTGATTGAAGAAGAGAGTGATTTTTAATTAAAGTTTTTAATTGTTAGAATGGTATGGAGCGAAGCATTTTTCTCTTTACTTCTTTGAAAAAGAAGTTTATTCCTCCACATACTGAATTTTTTCCCTTTGTATTTGTGTATGCTATTAGTTCCAGATGGCCAGGAAGGCAAAGTAGGCTGTTATCTATGGACCTCTAATGGTTTTAATGCAACTCTGCCTTCCTGAGGTGATCATTGCTGGTAATGACTCTTGCACTTGGTACATAGTGGTCAAAATAGGCATAAAATAATCTACTACAGAATATACTTAAATGCTTTTGATTATTCCCGTTGTGTTTGGTTGCTTTTGAAAACATTAACACTGTATCTTAGCAAATTCATACATACTGGAGTAATCTACGGCTCTCAAATGCAATACTGAAATATGGTAATTCCAAATGACATTCAAGGTGTTACCGGTTCGACCATGATCATGCCTCAGCATTTAGATTATGTACTGCAGTAGAAGTCTTAATCATGAGTTTGAACTTAAAGGGTCTGTAACTCTACGAAAATTACATGTATGTATTAAATATAGCTTCAATTTTAAATGTATTTCAATGGAAAAAATGCATGACATAGAGTGATTCGTTTTACTATCCTTAATTACTATTACTTCTTAGATTTTGCATCACTGTGTGGCTCTGAAGAGATTATTGGATGTTATTGAATGACTTTGAAATTATTTACTTAGAAAAGAGGGCAGAGTTTGTTAGAATTTGGTTGTATTTTGAGGTTATTCACCTATTTAAATACTTGATCATTTGACTCAATCAATTTCATCTGATTTGTTTGTATAGAAACAAAAATGCAGCAAACATAATGAAGATGAAGAAGTTATTGAATATATTGAATCACTGGAAGCCAAGAAGAAATTTCCTCGTTGTGTTGTCTGCAGTCGTCGCCTGAGGGAGAGTAAAAAGGTGTGTTGACATTAGATTACACTGGTTGATGAGACCATGCAATCACTAGCTTGGAAATATTATAAGTAACTTAGGATGTAAGAGAGAACTAAGTATAGAAATTTAATTTTTTAAAGCTTTATAAACTTGAACCACAAATTGCATTCTAATGAAAATCTTTGATGTTCAAGCTTGAATGAAATGATTTTGATTTTCCATGTCTCATGAGTCATTTCTGCAATTTTATTTTTAAATACATACATATTACCATTCATGGTTAAATAAAAACACAGTGATTTTATTTACATATTACCATAATTTCTTGATGGGGTGATTTCAAATTGTTGATCATGATGTTATACTGGTATTGGTGAGTACATTTTATATTTATTTGGATCTTTTTTCTTGATAGGAATTCCTCAGCACTCAGACGTCCACTTCTGGCCTATCCTTGCACCAGTGCCTAATTGGAATTTCTGATGGTAAATCAACTAACATCAAGGATTGTTCTGCAAGTGACATGGTGTGTTTTTACTGTGCTCATTTAATCAACTATGCTGATGCATTGGAAGCAGAATTAGTGAAGTTGAAGAATGCAATCAATGGGTGTCTGGAAATCCAAAATATGAATGAAGAAGATCAGGAGATGCTGAAACCTGAGTTTGATTCACATACTGCAATTTTGGATGAGTACTGTGACAGAGTTGTGGGTGAGACTTCTCATTTTTATTCAAAGTAGTATATCATTACATCCCCTTAGTTGGAATCATCCCGTCTTCTCAAATATGAAAGAATGAAGTTCAAACGGTTGTTATTCTTGAAAAATAGACACTCCTAAATCTGTTATGAGTTCATTCTCAATTATGAAGATATGTATCTTGCTTTTGTCTGCTGTTGTTTTTCTTCTTGTCAGTGCAGTTTCAGTAGCTTTATAATCAAAATTTCATTTTAAGCAGTCGTTCATAGTCTTTCTCCAAAACATTTTGTCAACATTCATTAGAATTTATCAATAATCTAGGATTGGTTTAATGGGAGGACAGCTCTCCATTTCTATCCGTCTAGGAAATGTCTTTCTCTTTACATCTTCCATCACCTGTTCCATTCGTCTCATCCATGGTTTTACTTCGCCTTTCTTCCCTTCTACATGTCCTCTAAAGATTGAAGTCATCAGATTATTGTGCGTTAATCTGTGTATAAAGTTGTCCCCTCTTCTTTTTGATGTTTTTGTCAACTATATTAGTATTAATTCTGTCAATATGTATTTTCTGTGCATTACCTCATTTCACAAAGCTATAAGAAGGGAGTCTTAATCCTAGTCTTGCAATATGTCGCGTATTTTGACGAAAAAATGATAGTAATTTTGATGTCTGGACGATAAATAATCACAGGATTCAGATCTTTCAAAATTGAACCTCAAGTCAAGGAAATTTGAGACTGCATTTCATCTGACTGAGTCCAGTGTCAACAATGCATGCTTTATCAGATCTTCACTTATGACTTTTTGGCAGCTATAAAATAGCTCTGCAGAAGTTCAGGTATTCGTAACACCCAGCATGATTTACTTGATGTAAGCAAGTCAAGGTGAAACCCAATTCTTGTGAACATGCCTTCAAAAACTAGTCTGTTAGTTTTGTAATTATTATTATTTTTATCAAGGCATACATTTTTTGCGAGTCATTTATTTATTGAAAATTTTCTATATGAGGATTTAAAATTCAGAAATATTTCTAGTCCTGGCTTCCCCATTCAGATTCTGAGCTTTTCTCTTTTAACCATTCCAAAGGATTTCCTTTAAAAAGGCTCCCATGGAAGGAGTTCTATGCTAAAATAATTGTCACAATTGAAAAATAAACCCAGAAAAGTCCACAACTCTGTTGTGACGTTACTACTTGCAGGATTATAGAAGACTTTGCATTCTTCTTTGCTAATAAAAGTATAGTGTTATGATTTTCTGCTAAGTGAGTCAATTAGCTCCAATAGGAAAATACATATATCAGTGCTACTATTTCCTAATTAAACATATGTTTTGGTGATGATAATAATAATAATAATAGTTGCTTTTATTAGGGCGAGGTAGAGACTAATAGCCCTCTTCCAACTAACCCCACATTAGCGTCAACGCAAACATATTTCAAATGGTAAATAAACGTTTACAATACAAAAATATACAATATACACTATTAGTTGAATGTCAAACAAGGTAAACACACACATGTGGAAATTTTGCATAAAAAAGATTTTTGTTTGTGGGAAAAAACGTGAGGATGAGTGAGTAGTATCTTTCAGCAAAAAAACCCATTGCAGGAAAACACCCACATAAGAAGGGGGTGTGAAAAACCTGCAAAAACCTACCGAGTTAAAACGAATGTCATATTACATGCAAAATACAGCATAGTCAATGAGGTAAATAGTATACACAAATACTACACATGCAATTAAGACAAATATAACATATATATACTTAAACAGTGATACGTATCACTTGCTCGTGGGCACTGCTCAGTGTCGTGTTTATTAACCAGCTAGTTGTGAAGTGAAAAGTGTTTTGTGTAGCCTCCTCTTAAAAGATGCCAATGATGATGAGTTCCTGGTTGAAAGGTTAAGATTATTCCATTTCCTGCATGCAGTAACCGTAGATGATAGTGATAAGTAGTTGAAAAAGTATAGTTAATATCATTTTGCCTTCACTTTATCTCAGGCCCTGGCTCTGCTGCTGAAAGAGAGGATGTGGTGGATGAGGTAAGCTTTTTTCGTGAATTTAAGTAAATTTTCTGTTCAGTCTTAATCTTCGGCATTCCAATCTTGCCTCACTGTAGGCCTCCAAATATTTGGACCAAAAACACCACTGATATGATAATTGTGCTGATCACCCTAATTTTGCGGTCACTCTTCTCTTCTCTATCAAGAGTCGCAATTATATTATGTGATATATTTTCAATTATATATACTGTGTTACAATCCCATTTTAGAAACCCAATATTGTGGCAGCCTAGGGTTAACCAGTGTTCATAATCCCTGGAAAATCACGTGCTATATCGGGCATTCATTATATACAGAGGTGAAGGATGGAACCCCTCAATTTCCATATTTTCCTTTAATTACAGCTTTTATTTCATATTAATGCCATTTTACATTGAACAAGATCTACATTCATTTGCATTGACACATTGCGTTCGGATGGCGAGAATTCTCGTCATTTTTTTCCGAACGTTCCGGACGGATGACGAAGATTCTCCTCATTTAGGCACGTCAACCTAAACAATTTTAAAGCGTACAATACGTATTCGTTAGTACGTTTTCAGTTGTTGTTCGTTATTCATAATGAATTGATGCATCATAACATTTGATTGGGTAAAGTTATATGTTAAACATTAGCTTTTTAACCATGGTTAAACCAAAGGCATATTTCCAATCTCAACACCTCCACCCAGAATCGGCGTTCCTAGGAATTTAAATACCCCGGTACGCAATGTGTTAAATTAAATATTTGTGTATAATTTTTCAAACAAAATATCGCAAAATAATAATTGGTACTCTTTTTCAAAATAACATGCATTCTTTCCTGCATATTGCACAATGTGTAGTGATGAGATCACAAATCTATTATTGATCGGGATTGACATGATGCGTGAAATCACTGTGCGATGGCAGAAGCTATACTCTGGACACCACTCTAAGCAGTCCCATTGGACAAGAGGCAGTTGTAAAGGGATGTGGTTCTGTGAGCATGTGGCACAATCACACACTGTGAGTCTCAGAAATAACAAAGCCTCTCGTAAAGGCGAGTAATGTGTGATCCTGCCATCACCCATTTTGCAGTCATAGATGTGAAGTTCTTGGATGCAAGCAGTTTAAGCTAATGCAGCCTGAGTGTACACTTGACTCTGTCTCTGATGTAAGTTTTAGCAGCGTTCAGGTTTGCAGTGGGGTAGACCTCCGGGTTCCGTACACGTTGTCATTTTGATGACGGCGTTTCACCTACTGTGCTGTAGGCATCCTCAGGCCTGACTGAAGCCTCTTTGAGGCATCCACAAAAGCTATGCTGGCCCTAATGTTGCAAATCTTTGGTAAAGATGTGGTAGAAGACAATCCGTCATTCAGTTGAGTTGTCCCAAATGATTTAATCAGTATCAGAGTTATTTATTGACTGGCACCATTAAAATTGGTGACCCCCATATACTTTTCAGTTAACAATTTATGCACTGCTCTAGAGAGATCTCAACATACCTCATAATACCAAGTATATTGGTATATTATTCTGTATTTACTCAATATTGGTAGTTTTAATCTTTAAAAATTTACTTGAAGTAACCATTGAGGGAGAATGTACTGAGAAAATAATTACTTCTGTTGTTTCAGGATCAAGGAAGTGGTTTATCAGAGATTGTTATAGAAAATGTAACTAGTATCCCTGAAAAATTGAATACAATTCAGCAGGAAGACAAGGAGAAAAGTATATCAGAAGGTACAAAGAACAAAAGTGAATTGGTCAGCAGTGAAGTTGAGGGAGATATTTCTAATCCTGAAGAAATAGTGCCTCCTGAAACCCTCCCTGAATTTATGTGCCAAATATGCAAACTAAAGACATCATCACGCTCAGTTCTTTTATTCCATTTGAGAAGACACATGGCCCATAATAAGTGGTGTGACTTCTGTGACGGAACCTTCTGTAATGAAGTAAAAGAATACAAACCTTGGAAATGTGACCCTACGTGATGATGAATGATGATTAAGGTGAAATCCTCTCCTCATCATTAGATAATACATAACTTGTTACATATCTGATATTTTCCACGAAAATATGGTTGCAACATGTCATACCTGCAGTCCATGCATACATTTCAGTCATTTGTTCTACCATTGCATGATAATCGTGTTTTTCTCTTGACCAGTGATCCTATTTAGCATTGGTGCGGACATATTTTATCTGAATATGAGAAAGTTGAGTTGTTGAAATCTTTGTATGAAAGCTATGACTATTGAATTACTGTCATTAATTGCAGTTTTTTTTATTGATGCTTGTATGTAATATGTGATTTTTTAATATCATTTGTTCATTCAGCAACTTATCAATAAAAATTTACTTAGTACATAATAGTGTTTTATGGACAAAATATTGTCCTAATCTTGTAATGGAAGACGAACAGAAATTTCTGTTTTCCAATATACTCCTTAAGAGTAGTCTTCATTTGTCAATGAAATAATTTAGGTGTTTTAGAGATGTAGTTTAGGACCTGGGGTGATGCTCATAGTGCTTCTCTGTGTATACATTCTCTCTCCATCTATACGCATTGAAAAACATGAAAAAGTTAATTATATGTAACTATGCTGAAAGTGGGACTCGGGATGGACTACTGGATGTAATATTCTCCTTTGGCAAAGCTGGTTCATGTCAGGCTCATAGGGAATACACGATGGGAAAAATGATACCACATGTTCATGGCTAGAGGTGCTCAGCATATGCATGGATCCTAATTGGTTGTTTGCAGAGGTCTCAAGCCCACTATGAACTATTTTCAGAGGCAAGATTAATGGTGAAGAAAATGGTGAAATTTCATCTAATTAATCTATGGATTACGGTTTATAATATAGCCATAGAAATCCTGGATTGAAGTGCATACCTGTATATGATGTTGAACAATAGGGTAGTTTCATATTATTTTTTTGACTAAATCGAGAGAAAGAAATATTACTTCTGGAGTATGCATTTCACGCTCTTAGATTTTTAAATGACGGTATCTATTTTTTACGAGTTAAGGAAAAGTGAAAATTTTCAAGTGAGCGAAAACAGACGCCTAAGTATGAATGCTGGGAAAACCCCTCATGACATCATTCTGGTTCCTGCTGTAGCCGTATTAGGTGACTTTGGGGCGAGGCTTTAAGCACCGCTACGATGCAGGCTGCTAGCGGGTAGCGAAGTACTCAGCTAGCAGGTAGCGCTTGGCTCAAATAAGGATTATTATTACCCTATCAAACAAAGGAAACTTTCTGACCTTAGGCAATTTTAATAGGTGATTAATAAGAGATGTTTCCGTGAGCTCTGTCCCTTATGCATGCATTGGTAATCTCAGATGATGTAAAACTCCCAAATACTCGTATAGCATCTGGGTCCCTGTGACGTCATGTGGAGTGACATTGCATGGGCGCCAATCTGGCCTTTTTCAAATGAGGGAAAATTGACCATTAACATTTGTCTAAACTGGGATTTCTAAAACCAAATAATTTGCATATTATGAATACACTAATGGTAGGTAATGAATCGCAATCAATGCCTTTAGTTTTCTTTGATGAAGGAAACTACCCTATTGTTCTCTCAAATTTCCGTCAGTGTCGTATAGATATCAATTGCAAACATTTCCATGGCTACCTATCAGTATGACCTGCTGCCCTGTTGGTCAATTATGTAAGTATCAAAGGCATCAATTCTATTGTTGTAACACCGCCATGTCAAATAAATTGAAGATTGACTTTAGAAATTGTCTTAATGAGTTAGGAAATTATCAGGGCATGCATCCAGAATCCCATATAAGTTTATCAGGAATAGGTGATGAGACGTATGGATTTTGCCGTACTTACCCTGATTATGTGTTAATACACAAGTCTTAGACCAGCTTATTAGTCATTGAGTCTGGATTTCTGCCTTACAAAGCATAATGTGCTAAATGCTGAAATACTGTTAGGTGTGGTGTTTTGCAAAAATAGGGAAACCCTTGGGGATCGACTGATGTTCTTCAACTGGTGTACCACCCAAGTCATTGTTAAAGGCTCTTTTCAGGGCCCTATGTAGAGATCTGGAAGTGGTTGCATCCATTTTTTCTGAGTCTTTTTGTGACATTCTAATTGAACCAAGGAGAATATGCTTGTCCGAAATGGCATTGGCCCCATGAATCAGTGACAATAGGACAGCATTCTTTAGGGAGTGGCTCCTTCACTTGAGAAATATGTAGTTCGGTCTTCCAGTACACATATCTTTTGGCTAAGGGTTGAGTATTCCTTATGGTGGATAAAGATGTCCAGGAAAGGTAGCTCTGCATTGGTTTCTGTCTCCATTGTGAAGTCTATGTTGAGATGATGGCTGTACATACGCTCAACAAATGAACTCAAGTGTCTTTTCTGTGGGGCTCTTTGATGGAAGTATCATCAACACATCGGAAGAAGTACTCGATGCAGAAGAGCAGAGTTAAGGGCATATTCCTCAGAGTTCTCCATGAAAAAATGTGTAGTCAGTGATCCTGTAGTCACCACAGCCATTAGTTCGTACAAATCCTCATTGCGTAGGATGTAGCTGGAGGTTAGTGTGTGGCTTTTTTCAATATTCCTGGGACATTTTTTCCGGGCAGAACCGAAGTGTCAAACAGAGTAACAGTGTACTCTAGTAATGACACCACATTCAGGCTCACCATGATATCTGTGGCCTGCATGCCCATGTGTTCTAGGGTTTTGATGAACAATATGTAGTTCTTCACGTGGCGCTCACACTGCCCCACTAGAGGCACTCAACTTGGGTATCTTTCCAGGTTGTAGGTGGAGGCTCCAATGACAGAGGCAATAGACAGTCGCAGTTCGGGCATTAGCATCTGTAGGATCATAAATACGGGATAGTTTTATGCATGATAGGCAAGTGTCCAGAACATTTTGGTGGTATTTTTCTTTTTTGCATGAAGACCATTACCATGTCTGCCCAAGGACCATGTCCTCTTTGGTGAATTGGCCCTGCTTAAGATCATTCAGACCTCACCGGTTCCTCCTCTGATAGGTTTAGTACAGCTTACTCAATTCCTCCCATGATTTCTTTGTGCAGCATTTATTTAGGCATTTGAGTGCACTTCACTTTTAGAGCACAGGCATGGTGACTTCGTCAATGGGATGGTCAGTTAAAATTCACCACTGGGCAGTTTTGATCTGTAGGAGGAATCCGAATCTATAGGTGTGATCAGTTGAATTTTTTCCCTGCCTCTCTGTCGTGCTTAAGAAATATTTACTTCATGACGGTTATTATCTGGTTTAAGAATTCCCAATCTAATTCATAGAGGATAAGTAGATGAAGGGACTATAATTCCTAGGCATTACGTGCCTTTCCCTTACTGTAGATTCTTCCGTGGAGAAGTGCTCAGCATGTCTGTAGGATGAATGGAAATCAGAGATACCACCTCTGTCCCACATTGAACCCTACCTAAAAAAGGTGGGAAATACCAGAAACAGGGTAATGAATCAGGAATGGCCAACAGTAAGGAAGAGGTACATGGCAGATCAGAATGGAAATATGTTTCTTCTGCCATGAGGATGTTCAGAAAGTCTCTATAAGACGCATCAGTATGTATCATGCAGACCCTAATCTAGAGGGAAACTTGTGAAGAATTAACCTGAATCATTATCTAGAAAAGCGATCCTTAATCAAAACCTCTTTGCCAGCTATTGTGAGGATCTTAGCGGGAAAAGCCCATCTGCCACAAAAAAAATTAGGTAAAAAATAAAATTCCAAAATAGATGAAGTTAAAAGGAATGGTATGATCTTTCATCGCAACATTTTAATTTGGGGCTTGATGCACTTCCAAAAGATATGGTCGAATAAACACGAGTAATATGGTAGGTAGACTGTGGACATAGCTGTGTGCGGTCTGCAATAAATTTGAAGGAACTGATAGGTGGCAAGACCAAGTTTGCATGCAGATTTTCACTTCAATGAATGCCCAACCAATTATCCATTGTATTTCAACAGCAGATTAAAAATAATTTAAATTAACAATTTGAGCCAAGGTCTCGCCACAATTTGAAGTGTTACCACAACTTCATACTAACTAGTCCGGTTAAAAGCAGGAAAAACAAAAGTTAAGCTGCTGACAATGAAATGCGGGGTTGGAGTTTACCAGCCCCATGGTATATGAAGAAAACAAACTTCATATTTGTCCTATACATAAAATAATTCAGTAATCTGGGACCATATTCTTTCTTGGTCTGGTGCTTGGATCTAACACTTGCTCCCACGGAAGTGGAATAGAAGTGTTTGAAGATACATATACAGAAGCATAAGTATGAGTTTTATAACAGTACATGTGTATGAGGGCAGTTTATTTTTGAACCTCATGTCACTCAGCAAAATTGCCATGCAAGTGACAGTCGCGAGCTATGAGCAGAGGGCAATATTGCACCCTCCATACAATTATGCACTTGCGAGCAAAAGTTGTCACTTCGACTGCCTCACCATTGACATTCTTGACCAATACGCCAATAAAAGAGAAAATTGAAAAACATGAACGATGGCTTGCAATGAGAAGAGAGAGTACGACACACCTAAAACAAAGCAGAAGTCACAACAATGGCTGCACCAAAAATCACCAAGCAAACAAAGAAAATCCAGGTGATCAAAAGGTTATGCCACTGTGGTTTGGAATCTGAAGGTGTGTTAGTTATGGAATTCATGCAGGCAGACAACAATAAATGAAAATCTCAGCATGAATCACTGCCAATTGCAGACAGCCATTCAAAAGCAAAGACATAACTTCTTGAAAAGTTGTGATCAATCACAATCTATGTCCTGGTGCAGTCCAACTGCTCCAGGCACAATTTCAGTGGGGCATTTTTGACCACCCACCGTACAATCCTAACCCAACGTTGGGCGACTTGCATCATTTCACTGGAATGATAACATGACTTGGAGTGAAGAATTTTTAAACTGATGATGAGCCTCTGAACAGTAGTAAAATTGATTGCTAGTCATTGGCACCAACTTTCTATTAAGAAGATAATGTAAAGCTTGTTCACAGGCACGACCGATGTCTCAATTGCAGGGTAGATTACGTTGAAAATTAGAAGTGAACTTAATATTTAGCTATTAATAATAATTTATAATACATTCCCTTGTCTTCTATTCATGACTCATCGGAGACTGAAAAAAAATAGCCCTCGTATGTTGACATGAGAAGATAACTCACATTTATGGACATCTACAGTGGCGTAACTATGAGGGGAATACATCCCCCCCAGAGAAATAAAAATAATTTTCAAAACTATTCCCCAGTTTTGACATACAGTAAATTTTAATGAAACCCAAATTTTAAGTGCCAAAATTATGTAAAATGTATTTGCAGGTATGTCATTTTTCCAAAATTTTCCCAAATTGGGGTGGGAGGTCGCACTCCCCAATCTCTCCCGCAAAGTATATTCCTAGTTACGCCACAGGATATATTCTATATACGTCTGTATATCCAGTATTATTTAACATCAATTCACCAATGACTTTTTTGCTTCCTTTGCAGTAAAATAAATTAATTTCACTTCACACATAGCTTAATGATGCTGAATTGTGCTCCAAACCAAAATCACTAGGTGGAATTTCAGAAAGCACCATATTTAAGAAATTAACCGGAAGAAAATGTGATGAGAATCCATGGAATATGACTTAAATTTAGACACAACTTACTTACCAATTAAGACTCATCCATCGCGTTCCTTATTCACTGAAAAGGTTCATGATAGTTTCCCTTTGTATGATCATATAGGTATTTTGCCCCACCTTCGACTACCAACATTGCAAACTGATGCTAACTAAAATAATAAGCAGCCATAATTTTCAAGCTCAAATGGTACTAATTATTTCTTAACAAAATAAACTAGAAAGTAAAAAGGATAATTTGTGATCTATCAAAAATAAGGTAAAAGGGTATTAATTAAAGAGGTTGAAGAATTATAAGGGGATCCTTACGAGGAAATTTACTGGAAAAAAAAAGAATTGGCAATGAGTCAAAGGATACCAATTGAACAATGATAAGAAACATCTGGAAGTCACTTAAATGTTTGATCTTTTTTAATATTTACAGTTTATTGACAGGTTGAGAGGACTAGAACAGAATACCAAAATGACAGACGAGTGAAATGAAGAGATGAGACTAATAATAAAATGGAAATAGTGCATATGATGCAGGAAAAGGCTGGCCTAATGATGAGAACTTTAGTCAATGAGACTTGGGGCCGTCTTAAAATTATAATACGGTACCTTTAATGAGTGAATGACATTTGTGCCACCTCAGTCATGGCATTCTCCATTTATCATTTGAGACCAAGCTGTTAATAATAATAAGACATCACAACATGAGCACGAAAAGATTGGGATCAGTCTTATTTTGAAGCAGGCCACAAGAAATTTTCAACAGATCTAAATGAGATGGTAACGTCCTTAACCCCTTGGTATTATATGAAGGCACTTGACTTCAGGGTTTAGTATAAACTACAGTAGAAACTTAACCATCTCCAAATAATACTGCGGTCAAATTCATCCAGCACTTGTCAGATAAAAATACTTCAAATCGCAAGCACTGAGTACAAATAAAAACAATAATATCTTATTAATTTTTCTAACATGCTATACTGTCCAAGCATTTTATATTTAAAAAAAATAAAAACATCCCAACTAAGGGGAAGTAGAAATAAATATTTACTCTCATCCTTGGCCCCACAGGTTTGGCATCCATACTGATAAGTAAGGAGTATATCTAATTAAAAGCAACTTGTGGAAACTTGAATGATAATATTCAATTCTTAAATCAATTTTAAATCACCTTCTCTGACTAGCTAGTATTGATTTTTAGTTCATCCTTAGAAGCACTCATTGCCTTTAAAAACTCCAATGGTTCAGAATCTCTCACTCATAAACAGAAAATATTGCATCAATTGGATAACAAAAACTTAAAAAGGCACTCCCTACAATTATAACTAGGTTGTCTTCTGAATTTTGAAGGACAACTGAAAATACGATCACTTGACATATCATATAAAGGCTCACTCTGAACCGAAAAGAAGGTGGTAAAGTTTCTACTGAGGTCTACAACTTCCTCTTATCACCTACCATTATTTGTTTTAATTAGAAATCTTACCATAATTAAAATTCAATAAGATGAGATGGGAATAAACAAAATATTTGGTAAATGAATAACATTTTGAGTAATGCAGAAAAGATAACTTTTAAACAACAGTAACGCCAAGGGGTTAAGAAGGAGACTGCAATCCTTAGTAGCATGACAGTCCAATTTCTATCAAATTACTAAATTTTTAATGGTAATAAATTCATGATTATCCTCCAAATTGCTTGAAAAAAAAAATTCTCAAAACTGGCTATATGACATGGTCACAAAATTGAGGTTATCAAGATGTCTTTCACAATCCAAACCACTTTCTCAATCAGTTCAAATCACATAGTACTTCAAAAAAACTATTGCAGTGAAAATGAAAAATAAGTTCTTTTAGGAAATAAACAAAACTGAGCTTTAGAATCATTTCTTTCTTAACATTATGGTTAGGTGACAAATGAGATGATGGAAATTGGGACAACTGCGACTGATATCAAGTTTTTTTTTAGACACTCACAAACTAGCACAACAGAAATATCTCATTTTTTAAAAAGTTTCTTATAACCTACATCTTCCCATCACACCAGTCATAGGAGATTTGCAAAAGGTACTTAATTACCATTCACACCTTCAAATTAATACCATGTTTACAATAGCTATTACAATACCAAAGTTTTCAGTTTTTGGTACTACTTAGTACGCAAATCATTCACTTTCTTTTATTAAGTACTTCTGCTGTGATATGAGTTTTCCTTCATAGAGCTCCTTTGAAGGTGTGCTATGCAGGATGCCCATGAGAATTCACCCTTTGCTCTTCATTGTGTAAAAAATGGGACTTCCTCCCATCACCAGACAAACTCAACAATGATGAAAATCACGGTAAGTTCACCAGACCATTTAATAAGCACTTCCACTTCATGGAGTTCCAGCTATTTAACCAAAGATCATTGAACGTCCAGCCAATGACCTAACACAAACACTGCTTCTGCAGTGCTGCCACATGACATCCATCACGATCCAGAATCTATCGAAGATTCTTCCACAGACAAAAAACACAGCTACAACCATAAGTCTGGATAGCCTATTGGCTCACTGCTGGGGATTTTTTGTCAGAGTCTTGGCCTGGGGCAACATTGTTTCCTGGGCCTTGTGGTCCACCAGGACCTGGTCCCACTGACCTATCCCCAACTGGCCCCCCACCACCTCCCATCCCTGGCTGAGGTCCCCCACCCATTCCGCCCCCTGGCGGTCCCCACGAGTTAGGTGGTGCTCCCCCTGGACCTGCAGGGCCACCTCCAGGTCCACCCCCGGGCCCTCCCCCTGGTCCCCCACCCGGACCTCCTGGCATCCCCATCGGAGAGTCAGAAAAATTGTTCTCATCGAGACTGTTGGCTGCATCATACTGTGTGTTTTCTAAACGAGTAATGAGTCTTTCATCCTCATCACCAAACTCACCTCCCATGAGTGATGGCTCGCCAACCACCATAACGTCCTGTGAAAGAAAAGAAAAATCCCTCTCAATTTCTACCTAACAGATGAACCTTCCTCAGGAACATTCATTCAGTTTCATGTCGTTGCATTCGAAAAAGTAATTCCACACCAATGTTAAGTGCATTTGCACCAATAATCCACTTTCAAAAGAGTCAATACTGGAGAATGATGCCAAAGAACCTTGCAACCAAATTTCAGTATGTATTTGTAAGAAGTTTATTTCTACGCAATTCCATAAAAAGCTAAACATTATTTCACTTGAATTACGATGTTCGAATCCCAGACAATGCCATTTTCATCAATGCCAATGCATCCATTGTGATTTAGCATCCAATTATCAATCAAAAGTTATGTATTCCTCAACTAAGGCCTAATTTAAATACTCCTTTGGGATAAAGGAAAATAATATTTCCAACAATGCATTAATTTTCCACTCGCTCTAACTCACAGATCTCTTTCAATACCCTTATTGAGTAATTACATACATCTTTAAAAAATTCAGTAACTCAATACACAATCAGCATTATTATTTTGTCACTTGAGATGCTATTTCAATACTACTTTGAGATTGACAGAAGTAATATTTCAGATGATGTGCACACTTTTGCATGGGCTCTTGCTTATAGATCACTTTATAAGCACTTTTGGGAGCATTAAAATACTTTGTTTCTACATGTGGGAGGCCCATGTTCAATTCATATTACAAATACACACATTTTTTCTCACTCCCTTTTCCAAATTGATAACATGCATTACCGATAATATGAAATGTCATTGAATGAAGTTTTACAAGTCATTCAATGGCAATTCATATTAAAGTACCACTTTGAACAACTTTTGGAGTTAGGAATTTCAAGGCCATTTCGTATTTTGTCAACAGTTAGTCCATGTCTTATTGCTGACAGAAATGAAGACAACAATAATTTGACTAATATATTTTCGGCCTGTGATAGACTACACATTATGTAAACAATGACAAATGCAGAAGAATTAAGATTTAATTAGGGGTTTTCCAAATCATTTTTAGGAAGCACAAAATGGTTTCCGAGACCTTGGAAATATCAACATTCATTCCCATATTAATTATAAAGCTAAAAATAACCAAAGAAACAACACTGCAAAAAAAGAATGATAAATGAAATATCTTAATCAGTTGAAAGTAAATGATAAGAAAAACAATATTTACTTCTTAATTTACGGACATACAGGCATTACATTGTTAATTTGAATGTAAATACAGTGGAACTTGGTTAGTACGTTCCTCCTTAGTACGTTTTCCTCTTTAGTACGGCGATTTCCCTCGGTCCCGGTACCATCCGAACAAAATACAGGTAAAAGAATTTGGTTAGTACGTTTGAAAAAATTGCGCTTTCCTGGTTAGTACGCTCAATTGCTTGCCGTGACGCAACCCGCAATTCGTTCTCTAGTGTCTTCTTAAGGGTCGCAAGCGTCTGAATTCATGATTTAATTTATTATTATTAGCCATTAACATTCTTCCATTCATTCCACATCTCTTTCTTCTACCGTAATTTATCCAAATGCATTTCTGAATTCTTGTGACGTGCTGAATAATAAAATGCGGCCATTTTTCGGGAATGTCTGACTATGAAAAACTACAGCCAATAAGAAGCCCCAATTTTCCCCACCCCGAGCTCCTCACCTTCTGTTGCCATGGGAGTGCCCACTGCTGCGCACCAAGTTCGTGAGTGGGCAATTGTTGCTATTGCACGAGTTATCATGATGATGAAATGAGTCTTAACGGTATTAGACAATTCCCACATTATCTTAAGCAGTGCTGCTCCATAAACTCGACATCGTGCGTATTTACTTGACTACTGTTGCGGGAGCAGACGATCCTCTGGATCTCCACGCGAAGCTTAGCTTAAAAATACTTGATCTCGGAACGAAAGCAGACGACATTAGACAAATTTTGAAAGTAAATTTCAACTGTTTAATATAAAATTTTCTTGTAATTACGTCGTAATCTAATAATCTTGCGTGTCATCAGTCGATATATCGATCGATTTTACAATCGAAATGGTATAATTCCAGAAGCGAATGTCTACGGCTGTTGCCGTAATTTGAAAGTCAATATAATTTTGCCCAATTTTTATGATGTTTAAAAAACCAGTTGACTTACTCCGGGTTGTTGTTATATTCTCCGAGTACGCTGTGAGAAAGAAAAATGACTTGTCTGAGCTTGTCTGAGCTTCACTCGTCCTCGTTCTGTAAATATATATAGGATAAATCACGGGAGATAGACGCCGTAATCATGGAATCTCCGGGATGTCCATGAAAAATTGCGATTTTTATTCACATGGTATTGTTTTTCATGGTAGCGCTCATTTTCTTGATTTTAAATGTGAAAAGAGTTCAGGAAGGCGATCCTATGAGAACTACCGATAGTAATTGTAATTATGACGACTTTTTCACTGATTGCAATAACCCCGACTGCTATTATTTACTTTCCTCCATAGGCGGATCCAGGGGGGGGGGGGCACGGGGGCACGTGCCCCCCCCAGACCCTCAAAAATATACAAGATTTTTAATACGGTCCCATTATCATTGCGTTCGTTTTGTATTACGAGATATCCTTGTGCCCCCCCCTGAACAAAATCCTGGATACGGCCTTGCTTGTGCCCCCCCCAGAAAGAAATCCTGGATCCGCCCCTGCTTTCCTCGTTAGTACGTTTTCCTGGTTAGTACGTTCATTTTTCGTGGTCCCTTCAGAAACGTACTAACCAAGTTCCACTGTATATGTTTACATTATTTACATTCAAATTAACAATCATCATTACATTTACAGGCATTGAAAATATTTTCATATCTTTGCAGATGACAGGAGAAATCAAGGCAAATTTCACTAAAAGTAATTCAAGAACATTTTGAAGCATCAATGAATGAATTGCACTTTGAAGAAATTAAAAAAATAAATAATAAGATATGACAGAATGAGGCTTCAACAAGTGACAAAGTGGAGGAAGGATAGACTATTAACTTTATCTTAACCCTACATTAACATTGCCAACAAAAAAACTTCAATCTGAATGTAATTGATTTTTGGTAATAGGTAAATTCAAGCCTTGTGCTACTAGGAGATCAAACATTCACCTTGGGGTGAATATGAAATTCAGTGAAATGAGTTTGAGAACCACCCGAGTGATAAAAAACAATTTTTGTTGAAAGTTAAAAGCTTGCACAACAGTAGGATGGCGAGGTAACCTTACTTCTAATACTAAATAAACACTTAATTGATAAAGAGAAGATTTGGGCAAAAACAATAAAGAAGTCATGAGAAGATTTCCAATGCTATTAAGTGCTGGCTCACATTCGAGAGATCACAAATAATTAATGTGCAACTTTCAGGACAAATTTTTACGTACAGTAAGAAATGCATGCAATATGGTTTATCGTAAATTAAATAATGAATAAATTTATGCATGCAGAATTACCCTAATTGTAGCCTAAATTTTGGAGCTTCTGTTATGAGAAAATTTCAGAATTTTGCAGCAAGCCACAAAAAGTAATTGCTCCGGTTATAAAACATATATTTACATTCAAATTAACAATGTCATAGCTGACAACAGCTGTTTAATAATGCCTTGTTCGCATGGTTTCAGTAAAAAAAAATTTCTCAGAGGAGGTGGCAACACTGCAGCAATTTCACTTAAAGAGAATAAACTAAAATGGTAAACTTCCACACAATTTTATTTAAGCACCGACCCGGTTTCGACACGTAATGTCATAATCAAGGTTGAAACTTCGGTGCTTAAAGTTCTAATGAAAGTGTAGCATACACAAACATTTACAGTACAGGCGGTCCTCGACTTTCGTACTTTCAAAATTGACACCTTTTACTCGACTTTTGTACGCTAAATTCGGACTTTCGGACGTTGGTCTGTAATTTTTTTAAAATTCCTGCGATGTTTACTGCGCATCCCAACATTCAATTGTTTCAAATGGCAGTATCTGCGAACAATACGAATGTATATAATGAAGGGAATTGTTGGTTTTGACTCTAATCTAGGTGATTTATTTGGGAGAGAGACTGCCTGCTATAGGCTCCTTTATCAAGAGAAGAAGAAAGCCTTCATTGAAGATATTTTTCAAAAGAAGTTGACTAGACATCATCGAATAGCTTTCAATAAAACTAGTAAGACCTTCTTTCTAATTGTGTTTTTTCGTTTGAGTGCTGTTTAATTCATGTAAACCTTCAGCAACGATATTGCACGAAATATCACCCGAATTCCGTTTGTCTTTTGTCTTTTTTGAATAACATGCGGAATTTACGCGATCACGAATGTCACCTGCCAAATATCGAATTTTGTTGTAAAAATTAAAAGGTATCCAGAGTGCGGGTTCAACAAATACATTTTGTTATTCTTCTTGATATGCCCTTTTATTTATAGTGGACGTAATAAGTGGAATGTCAACTTAAACGCCAAGAGGAAGTTTCACTCAATAGCCAATGGAGTTCTTGTTTTTTAAACTTTTATTTGCTTTTTCTGCGTATTTTCGAAAGAAATTAGATGATTTGAGGAGTTTTATTAACATATTATTAAAATTAAGTCAATTGAAATGAATTCCGTGAAAAAAAAGGCTTTAGTACGTATATTCCGCTCTTTTGGAACGTAACCCCTAATTAGTATGGAAGTCAATGGTTCGACTTTCGTACAAGTTTTCGGGAACGCATCGTGTACGAAAGTCGGGGACCGCCTGTACATATATAAATATTTTAGGGGAGATAACAGTCAACTTAAGCTGGAAACCTATAAAAAAAACTTAATTGTAAAATGCCAATTAAAAAATCAGAGGAATTGCCATTACACAAAGATAATGATAAAAGCCATGATTACAAGCTACAATGTGTATTCTAGAGAGAATAAATTATATTGGAGGGTGTCGCATTTCTCAGGTCCTATCCCCGGTTCGGGGCCTGTTGTTATGGCAAGTTCAAGTGAACTCCAAAAAAAAGCCAATCCAAAAATTGCCTAAATCCATTTCAATAAGAAAATTTTCGAGTATCTTCCCTCCAAATTGTGATCTAACCTTCCAGCCGACCTTTTCCTCGCAAACAAAATTGTTCGCTGTGCACTTGCTAAGGATGAGCCTTCCTAAAAAGTGGTGTGCAGCTTTGTAAAATTGAGGTCACTAACAATTTTATTGACCTGCATTGTACACCATTTGCTGAGCATGTCTTGTGAAAATTTATAGTGCCTTTACAACACATGATTTTGAAGCAAGAGGAGAAAAAATCCCCTTTTTACCACACAACTAGCCATATATAACTATTAACAGCCTTTAAAAACCATGAATGATCTTTTCTTTGTTAATGAATATTTAATTTTAGAAGTATAAAGAGAAAAAAACATTGGTTTTCTTATTTCTATACTCTTGGTGACTTCATAGTAGAAGCACTTCTAAAAACCAATACAAACAGATATAACAATCATATTCTCATAGCTCAGGGACCACTTTTTCAAGGCAATTTTCCTAACATTTGATTAAATAACTTAAGAGATGTAGGTATTTTTTGGTCATAACTTTCTCAGCAAGAAGAGATTTGATGGTTGTAATGTCATAAGAAAACAAATAAGTTTAGAGACTGACCATGCTGAACTTTCAATTTCCATATTCTTTTGGTTTGATTTACATAAAGAAAAGTAAGCCTGCGACCAACATGTGTTAGCAAAGAACCATACACAAGCCAATCACCTAGCACCTAAACTGTTCAGCAATCATCAATTATCATCCAACTGGAATTTATACATGCAACATAAATCTGCCAGATAACACACACTCCTAACTATGCAAGTGAAACTTACCTGAGATGCTAACGAAAAATTAGGACCAGGAGATCTCTTTTTATTAGGGGCTGGAGGAGCACTGTTGGCAGCAGCTCCAGACTGCGAACCCTTCCTCTTCCGCCTCTTATTCTGTGGCCGCTGTGATTCTGTGTTCAAGGGAAGGTGAATTGGGATTGGGAAGAAGCAAAAAAACAAAACGTGGGTGACGGCAGGGTAATAAATATTTATGCAAGCACAACAGTAAAAGACATTGTAATCAAACTAATTAAACCAGCAATTTCATTAATCATTTCTATTTAAAGGATGATATGCTTTTTATGAGATATAACAAAATGGTTTTTATCATTGAAAATAAATTTTAAAGATTAAACCACAAATTATGAAATGAATTTTTTAGGGGGCAATAAGTATGAAGGTGTAACATGTCCATTTTACATCTTAGAGTAAGCTTCAGCTCCTGTTCTAAGCTGAACATCAATGATATTGAAAATTTAATTTGGATTCCTTATTGGATCAATTTCATCAAAACAATATAAAAACCAACCATAAAAAGAATTAAAAATCCCACACCAATTAAATGAGCACCAGAGATATAAAGTTTTAAAATAGTATAAAATAAAAGTGAAAAAGCATGCATATTATTTGACTAAATAATGCTGGATGATAGAACCAGGAACAAAAGACTTTCACATGTATAATTTGTTTCAAAGGGCAGTGTACTAAATGCCAATTATCAAGGCAAGTCCATGAATCTCCATTTTGATAACAATGTTTACAAGTCAAACCAAAAATATTTACCAGAAAAGATAGCATCAAAATGTTGCCGCATAAAGACGAACAAGAACTCAAATATGTCTCTCCCTAAGATAGATGATACTGGCCAAATGAAAAGAGGAATTAGTAGATGAAGTGGGAGTCAAAAGGTGACCCCACGTTTCCAGAAGACTGGAAAATCTACTATGGTGCACGTTGGTCACTAAGCAGTGAGAAAAAGAAATTCTTCAACCAGTCAATAATGAGAATGGATTAGATTCACCAGATATAAATTGGAAAATAAACAGGCAAAGAGACTTAATTAAGAATGACCGGGGATGATGATCCCATTACCAGATTTCACGAGATCTTTATTGTAACTCCAATAACTAATAATTAAAAAAAATACTGAAGGCTTTGAGAGATGAGTTAGACAGAAAAAATATAAACATAAAAATATAAAATAATGATTTGAGAAAATAGGCCATGAAATGAATAGTAGTAAAACTCAGTTGAAGAAAAATTTGGAAGAAAGATAAAAGAAGTGTAGAGCCTCAGAAAATCTCATATCAAGTGAACACTGTAGTACGTCCAAAAATTATTTGTAAGCATGATGCTTCAAGTACATGATAGTAAATTAAGTACTGCAGGAATGGAAGTCTTCCTAATTTCCAACAGGAAAAATTTGCAACCTCTTACAGAATACGACTTCACTGAACTTTACATCACCACCAAATTCAAAGTTAGAATTTAAGAATTTTTGACTGCCAACTCATTTGTATGATTCACGAATAAAAAAAAGTGGAGATGGTCCATACAATTGACATTTTGAAACTAAATATCTATAGATGATTTACTAGCCTCTTTCCTGGTCAAAGTGTCTTTTGCAGATTACAGTATACTGTGCTCCAATTTTAAAAATTATTTGGATCCCAGAAACACTAAAATAATCATTTGAGCTAAGAGTTTAGAAAGGGACATCGTGCATGTTACTGAATATAAGAATGCAAACCTACAAAGGTCGAAATTTGGTGCAAAAGTAAGGCAAAATATAATCTAAGTTAATGGAAAGAATAGGAAGTCCAAATGCCATTTTGCTCATGAAATAGATTCTCATTTTGTTCCATATTCTTTGTTATCACAAAGAAAAGAACTCATTCCAAATAATAAGCCTATATATTAAAAAAAGTACAAAACCTAAGAGATAAATGAATTTCATGTAATATAAATGACATGAAAAGTATGATAAAAATAATCAATTTAAATTATTTCAACAACTTTCCTCAAAAGAAATTGAAACGCTTCATACCGAAAATTTTCATTTTTGTGAAAAATGATTTAATAAAAATTATGCATCCACAACATGGTATGTTCTATGACACCGAGAACAGGTATTTAATGAGAATTATTTCATATTTACAAGAAAAATGACGATTGAACTAGGTATATATAACAACTCCATCTAATTAAGTAAGAGATACATATAAAAATAGGTTAGGAGAGCATAATGAGAGAATAAGAGCCAGCCAAAGACGGATCTACCTCTCTTACCCGGCGGGGCGACCATCCGCTGCCACTTCTGGAAGAGTGTAGTCTTGAGGCAGTCTCTAGGGCTGAGAGCATATGCTTTATGCCTTGACATTAACTCCTGCATTGGCTCTAGGATGACGCACAGCTAAAATAAAATCAGGGAGTTAACTTCAAAGAAATCCAATGTTATAGCTGATAACAATAACAGCTTCATTATAGATATAATGGTCATAATTTAAAAAATACTGCTTGACAACAAAGAGGTCCTCTACATGTCTCCATCTTCACATTGAGTTCACAGCAACAATATGTGAATTACCTTTTCAGGTGCTAATTGGCATACAACTGAGCCATAAACAAAATTTATTAACTTAATTATTTAACCATGAGATTTTTAAATTAATAATTGAACATATCCACTAAGACTTAAGGTCATCATAACTGAGAGTGAATATTACAGTCTAGGTTGTTATAATGAGTGTGGCACACAAACACTAAGTTTTCACTTTGTAAAGGACTTTTACATTTGATTAATATATTTGAAAAAAAGACTAATCAACAATCATTACAGTTATTTTACTCACCCTGAGGTAGTTGAGGGTGGAATTGGTGATTCCTTGCCTAGTGACATTTTTAGCCAATTGCTCAAGAACACCAGGATCCTGCTGAGAATGCATTGCAACAACTGACCGTGGAACCAGTTCTCTATGAGTACGAACAGCAAAATGCCAGGATTTTATCCGCATAAGGTCATCAAATGTGAACTCCAAAATTAATCGACCTTCTGTACAAACCTAATTTCAATGAATAAACACATGGATATAAGTTATGCATTAAATAAACCAGCACATACTTCAAGAACTAACACTTGAAAATGAAGGCACACTCATTGTAAAAAAATATAACAATATATGCTGATGAAACGATACTGAAACCATAACTATGCTAGTATCAGTGAAGGATAATTGCTTTAAAATTAAAAAATATAAGAAAGGGAGTAATGACCTTATAGGACTTAACGACCTTACACAGACTTTGCCACAGGTCGCACTAAATAGAACTTCAATTAACCTCAAATACACCAGTGTAAGCTATTTGAAGTTGCTATTAAAAAAAATAGGCTTTGTTTAAACTCTAAGATTTATTTAATTTATTTCTATGTGATTAAAAGAAACTTTTCTCCCAATCAAAAGATAATGCAACAAAAATGAAATAAATAACATACAGTGCAACCTTGATAAAACGAGACCCCACGGTGCTCAAATAAACTCTCGCTATAGCGACTTGTCACTTTACCGGGGGTGGACCTGTGGTGGTAAACCTGTTGTCAACACTTATATAGGAACAGGATTGGTGCCGCGACGGAGACATTTCTATCCGATAAACTTAGGCATAAATCGAGACTTAAGGTGATGTTTTTGTTGTATCACTAAATTTCCTTGCCTTAATAACATACTAGCCATTCAATTTATAAGCGCCATACTAAATAAAAATCATGCAAAGCATTGCTTTGTCAACATTACCAACGCACAACCGACGAAGCCATTTTTCTATTACGTTGTGCATTTACGTGATCAATCTGTTATTTTGATATTTCCCACAGACAATTCAAACTATTGCTGATAAAACAGTATCGCAGTTATTTAATGCCTCAAATGCTTCCATTGGTGTATGTTAATTGTTCCCGTATATTTCGTGGAAGATATGTGAAATAATGTATCGCATTTGTTTCTGCAGACGAAAAAAGTTGAAGGTGGTAGAACGATCCTGCCAATGAAAACCATTGCCACAGAGTATACTCTGTGCCTTTACTATCATCAATTGTAATATCTTCATTATCTACACTAAAAAGTCGGCTAAACATTCTTAATGATGTGATTAAAATTGTCTACCTATCAAAAACTTCCAATTTGACTGTTACGCCCGCGACATCATTGAAATAATACATTGAGTGTGTCCATGGCACTCCAGTAAAATCGATTTGGATTTAAATTGGTAATATCAGAAAAGATATTAACTTGATATAATTTCACGAAAAAATATAAAAATATAATGCAGATATTATACTAATTTCACTTAGGTAAACCATAAGCAAGCTGCAAGAAACTGCAACTAATATAACACTCATGGGTAGGATATGCAACAAAGAAATGAAAATGCATACACATCTGAAGGACCGTAAGGTCAACAAAACTTACAAGTATGAATTTACTGATTTAACATTCTTCATAATGACTGCAAAAAATGAAAAAGAATGCAGAATTTTTTAAATAAACTAAAAGTGTAGCATCAGCATTTCACGTATGTCATCGCTAACAGCGCATTACCTGCAACTAGAAGTATTATTGCAAGAAACACCCGTATTGTAAGGGTTTTGTCGTGGAGTGGGTTGTAAAAGGGTTCCGTTTCGTCTGCATTATATCACACGGTGAATACTTAAGATATTCTGCTAGGATCGGAGTCCTTTCTTCCATGAGTAAGGATTTACACCGCAGGCATTACGAGCAATTATGAAGGGAGATAACGCTTTCGAGCTTGACATTAGTACAACCAACCTTCCAAGCACCTGAAGCTCTCGATTCTCAATCTATCACTGAAATACTCCGCTTTAGCATTAAGCATAGCCCATTCCTTAGTAGTTTCCGCACATTGAAGTGGACAAATAATTTCAAGAAAAATTCTAATTACAATCAATGTCATTCCATTTTAATCCTTTCAGTCAGACATGTTATCTGCACATTGACAGAAAATATTTTTTTTTTCCAATTAATTAATATGCGATCATTCATGTCACACTGGTTGGCCATCTTTAACAGAGTAAATATTGTCTAATGTCCACATTATGGACATATAATGTTACTAGGGAGTAAGAATCTGCTAAAGGTACTGTCCATTTAAACGGACATAAAGAGTTGGGCATAAAAATAAATGAACAGAATAAAATAATACTATAAGCATATAGAGCAGACTTTGTTTAGTACGTTCCTGAAGGGACCACAAAAAATGAATGTGCTAGCCAGGAATACATGTTAACCAGGGAAGTAAATAATAGCGATTAGGGTAATTGCAATCAGTGGAAAAGTTATCATAATTACTGTTACTTAAGGAAGTACTTGCAGGGTCGCCTTCTTGAACTCTTTCCACATTTAAAATCAAGACGATGAGTGCTAAATTCCAAAACAACACCATGTGAATGAAAATCACAATGTTTCATAGATTTCCCAGAGATGGTTACATAAAAACAGCTTCATCCTCCCGTGATTTGTCATATACATATAAAGAGGACAAGTTAAGCAAGTCAAGTCATTTCTTCTCTATTACTTCTGACTCAAAAAATATGATAATAACTCTGAGCATGTCAATTGGTTATTTTAAAACATCATAAAAATTGAGCAAGATTTTATTTACCATAAATCCCAGCAATAGACGTACACATTCGTCCTTGTAATCAACGATTATTTCGGAATGAAACCATATCGATTGATACATCGAAATTGAGATGATGATTAATAACACACTTGTATTTTTGCGTTAAGTTTTGCGCAGACATCCAAAGCATTGTCTGCTCCGGAAACACTAGTCAAGTAATGACACATGTACTCCTCGCATAGAGAAATGCATTTGTATGCATCACGATAGTAGATAGAGAGATGTGAGATGAATGTAAGAAGGCCAAAGGCCGAAAATTATAAAATAACTTATGAACTTGGAGGTACACCTTACACCCTCAGGAGATACTAGGAAACGACTGGCAGGTTGCTTCGTGGCAAGTAATTTAGTGTACACCTAAGGAAAGCACCACTATTTGAAATGAACTGACCAAATAGTTATATGTACCTGTATTTTGTGGCGATGGTACTGTGACCAAGAGAAAGTGCCGTGCTAACGAGGAAAACGTGCTAATGAGGAACGTACTAACCAAGTTCCACTATATTGCATTCTACAATATCACCTAATTTGCAGTCTTGAACAATATAAAAATATTTTCTTAAAAACATAAATTAAACAAAAGAAAAATAGTTTGTGTGTTTATGAAGCGGTTTGACAATCTAAAAACCATATGAAGCATCATTATAATCAACTGATTTCAGATTGCAGATGCTCTCAAAGGTAAAAAGAAGATTGAAAGAATCAAAATAACTTTGACCAAGTTTTCCCCTTGATAAAAAGTACATCCACAAATTTGTACTCAAGGTAATTTGGAGAAGTACAGACTTATTCCTTTACCAGTTATAATTGAGATGACAATCACTAGATATAGAAAACAATAAAAACATATTTTAGTACACTGTTTACTGAGAGTAACTGAATAGGCATGTACAGTAACTGAATACATTCTTCGATGTCAATGAGGTCATTATGCGGTGGTAAATGTCATTTCTGACTTGTGACTAAATGAACCTAAGACCAACTCTTAAGAATGTATACTGTTCTAAAGTACTTGTAACTACTTCTAGCAAGTAAACAATGAGACATCAAGATTACAATAAAATCCTAATGGAAGGTTAACATACCATGAATCAAGACCTAACTACAGCAGACTCCCGATTATCTGGGTGCGGCTTATCAGTGTTGCTGATTATTCGTGCACGAGTTCACACTCTTATATTTTCCGCGATCTATGTAAAAAAAAATCGGAGGCAAAAGCAGCAGGGTATTTGATTTTTAATGCGTGACTATACTATTACTTCCATTAGAATGCTCTTTGTAAAATGGATGTATTTTATTTACTTGCTGAAAAGGAATGCTTCAAGTTCACTTGGACGCCTGATCTAGCATTGCAGATGACGATCAGCGGTGGGGGAAAAAACTCTTGAGAAGAAGATTCTTCAATGGTAAACAAATGGAAAAATGTGATCGAGGATCTTTATACGGATATTTTTTTATTGCAAACGCACAATTATTGCCGAGGACTCACATGCGGTTGAATACGGCCCAAAGGAACCGGAGATTTCATCGCACTTGGGCATGTTTACGCAGTGACTAATCAAGGTCAAGCTGGAGAGGAAGGGAATTGTAGAACTGAAGGCAGCGAGGGAAGTAGAAGTAGAGATAGCATGAGTCATAGCCAGGCTCTTGCCTCTGTAGACAGTTTTCCTTAAGCCCTGGTTTCCTGGGCTACCACTGCTGGGCGATGGGGTGATCGCATGCCAGTTGCCATCACGGGAGTACCGTGTTCCTGTTTTCCATGAATTGGGGTGCACGATCGTGCTCTGTGATCATGGTTCTGTGTCCCGGGCAACTTGTGCGAGAAGCATATATGCGGCGTGGTCCCTGACAGTGTAATTTCCAATGTTGCCCAGTGCTTTTGAAGCATTCGTGCGAAGCACGTTTCTGAATCCATGATCTCGCAGCCATGGATGCGTGGTTTTCGGAAACCAGGTATTACACAAAGCAGTGAGAATACAACTGCAATCACGTTATTGCCAATAAAAAGATCACAGTTTGGAGAAGAAAGCTGCTAATGTTTCCGGAAAGCAATATAAAATAACATAAAATGTGCTTAAATAATAATAGATAGATTTATATGATGAAAATTACAAGAAATGTAAGTGAAAGTTTGGATTATTTGTGTTTTCCGATTTACGTGCCGCCTTTTCCGGTCATTAGACCAGATAATCAGGATAATGCTGTAGTTGTTAGTAATTGATTCCATTCCAAGTAAGTTGATATAATAAAAATATACATACCTTGGTAAACATGGGCTTTCCATGATGCGTTACCATGGTGCATTGATCACAATCTAGAGTAATACTTGTGTTGTGGAAAGACTCTTTAGGATGCTTAAGATTATAATATAATTCTGTCACGCCACCCTCAAATATACTCCTGAAGTAACGGGGAATCAACGTCCTCCCAATTGCTATAAAAAAGTAAGAAAAAAATCATGCTATCAAAAAATCACTCCACCATGAGTTCTTGTTATCAGTTTAATATATATTCATGGGACATCACATATTATAATACCAACTAAAAGTACGATAAAAGGTGGGATGAATTTATAATTAAAGACTAGCTGCATTGTAATCATAGGTTTATCAGAAGAACCAGATATATACCTAATTATCATAATAATTGTCTTCATCTTAGGCTATTAAGATCTACATTCATCCACATAACCCACTCTGCAAATGAAAAAATTTACAAAATCATGTATAAAGTTGATTTTATAAGTCATCTGTGTTTTTCGTTTTCGAAGCAGAAGACTCATTGACATTCCTAATGGAATCACCATTTTCACGTACATTATGCAAATTTTAATGCCATTAAATAACTACAAATAAGTAGATAAATACCTATCGTATTTTTAACATCATGTATTGATAAAATTTTAAAATCATAGAACATTCATTTGTGCCTGCAGGAGGGAACGAGTCCACTCCGCAGTTCAGTGTGCATTCAAACTATAAATTTCACTCAAACAGTATTGATGACAGCACACTGGTTTTCAAAGTGGATTAATGAGGCTCTAATTACAAGTGCAAATTTTTATTCAGCAAGGAAAAGGGAACAAAACCATGGCTTAATTATTACATACTTATCCGAAAAAACATTGCAGAAATTATGAGGGTAAAGAAGGCCTACAGAAAGGAAACATAAGCATCTCCTAATTATGCTTTATTTCTGCCAACCAAAGCAGTTAATGTAACTCAACTACAAAATTAAACACTGCATAGCAAAAGATAGGCTTTCATTTCAACTTTAAGCAAAAAAAAAATAAAAATGTATTAATATTTTATGTGGTTGAATTGCCTTTTTAGTGTCCATATTTTTACATTTAATGCCACTACAACACATTCACAATACTTAGGAGATGATTGCACCATTATTAGAGAAACATTAGCCAGCTCAAAGTTTCACCAAAATATAAAATACCTAGGGGTGACTTTTTGGGCCATTTTACCTAAGTTAGTACTCCGTCAAGTTCAAAACATAACATTTACAGCTAGAAGTCAAGATTTTTCACAAAATATTGCATTTTATTTCCCAAAAGCTTTCACAGATGACATTACGACAGTATTGAAGTCACTTACAAAAATGTTAGAAAGATGAAACTTCATATTAAAAGCCTAATTAAAGCTTTACACTTATGTCATCAAACCCAAGTGATAGCTTACTGATAAATTTTTAAACAACACAATATAAAATAGAATAGACATGATAATTTACTTACTGTATCTCTTAGGTCCATCTTCTAAACAAAATGTTAAGGTAAGGGTGGCATCATCTTCAAAGAACTCGGTAGCAAATGCATCCCACCATAAGTTGTCGCTCTCCTATAAAAATTAATTCATTATAAAAACAGCCAACAACAACATGATAAAGTATTTAGAAGACCATAGGAAATATTTTGATGATCACATATTATTAATGAACTCAATAACAATGATTTTATCATGTTCAGCAGTAAAGAACTTAAATATTTCAAAAATAAGGCTATACAAAGGATAAGGGACACACAATGGTCTTCTACACAATTATTTGACACTGTACAGAACGACTTCCACAAATTTAATGCAAGTGCAAAAGCCAATGGAGCAACATTGAAGCAACAAAAGATATACTGAACAGCTTCACCAGGTGGAAATGTGCAATGACAAAAAAACCTAATTTAAAGCTTCAGTATCTCGATGAAAGCACAGCCAAAATGAATAGATAAAAAATCTACTAGTGAAAATTTTCTGTCATTCTAACTTTGGCTTCCATGTCTTCTCTGAATCTTTTGCAATAATTCCTTTGATAACTAGTAGTTTTGAGGAGAGGAAGAATCGAAATGGAAGTACAGGAATGTTTCAGGTTAATAATTGTTAGTTGGATGTTCTAACGAACCGTCTCTTAAGTGACTTATAATCAACACCATAATGTCGTAATTAATGGCTTAGTTCAACATTGAGGGGAAAGGAACCAAGTACAGTAAATTCCGGTTATTACGCGCCTCACTTTACCGCGGTTTCGGATATACCGCGGGTCTCACCATGTCCCCCGAGATGATTACATTGACCTTTTTTTTGAGGTAGGTAACTTTGTGGCGAATTTTATCTCGGCGTGACTACCGACGCGTCGCAACTTCAAGCGACTGTATTAACGCGGTTGGCGACGTATTCCATACATTGTTTCGTAGCCATAAAAAAAACTCGGTAATGCCTGATCGGTCATTGTGTCTTGCGAACTCGAGCTGAAAAGTGTGTTGCACGGCTATAATAATTTTCGAGATTCTGGGAGATTGAGATAATTCTCATTCGTACGTTCGCACCGCGGCGCTCAAACCAAGGTAGGTACTCAATGCTCACAGGCTTCGAGCATTTAATAATGAATGGGCTGTTTTACCTTTGTCTTAATATGAATATGAAAATTACTTTTTTACGAAAATTTTCATTGATTTCAGGGTTAAAACGATGTCTGCCAAAAGGAAAACTTACACAATAAAAGAAAAGTAGGGCATAATCGACAGAGTGAAACGCGGTGATTCAAAATCAAGTTTATTCAGGGAGTTTGGTGTTCCTGAAGGAACTATTCGTGGTTGGATGAAAGAAGAAGTTAAATTACGATCATTCGTTGATCAAGTGGATGACGAAATAGGACTTGATAGAAAAAAGGCCAGATTGAGTGCTGCTGGTGATGTGGATGAATGTTTGTTCACGTGGTTTGTTCAGAAGCGCAGTGAAGGTGTTCCATTATCCGGTCCACTTTTACAAGCACAGGCAATTAAATTAAATAAACAAATAGGTGGTGCTCATGATTTTGTTGCTTCTGCTGGCTGGCTATCGAGGTGGAATATTCGCCACGGGGTAGCGCAAGTTAACATGCAAGGAGAATCTCGTTCCAGTGACAGTGAAGCAGCTAGAGAATTCTGTGGGACTTTACGCAAGATGATTGATGAGGGTGAGTACACTGAAGAGCAATTGTATAACTGCGATGAAACCGCTCTCTACTACAGATTGCTTCCAACAAAATCACTTTATATTAAGAAGTCGGCAAATAAATCCGGAATAAAAATGAGCAAAGAAAGAGTGACTTTATTACTGTGCGTGAACAAATCAGGAAGTCACAAGTTAAAACCTCTGTGTATTGGTAAAAATCGAAGTCCTCGGTGCTTCAAGCACGTTAATATGACAGCACTACCCATAAATTACAAAAACAGTCAGAATGCCTGGATGACTCGAGACATTTTTTTATCTTGGTTCAATGAAGATTTTGTTCCATCGGTTAAGAGCCACTTAAGATCAAAAAAGTTAGAAGAGAAGGCTCTACTTCTGTTAGATAACTGTCCGGCCCATCCGTCTTCTGAGCTCTTGATATCGAGGGATGGCAAAATAGTGGCTTCGTTTTTACCAAAAAATACGACAGCTCTTATTCAGCCCATGGATCAAGGGATAATCAGAGCATTTAAAGCCCATTATTGGCGGGAATTGCTCACTAGTGTCATAAATTCAGAACTGCAGGTACAAGAATATCTGAAAACAGTCACCCTGAAGAATATGGCTTATAATATTGGATTGGCATGGAAGAAAATAACTTCAGCTACAATCCTTAATTGCTGGTCAAAGTGCGAGTATACAGCGGGCGATAGCATGGAAGACGAAGACGAGTTTTTGGGTTTCACGGAAGAGGACGCACGTGAAGCTTCAGATGTTCTTTCTAATAAACTATTTGTGAGTGATCTCGAGGCCTGGGTTCGCGAAGATGAGGAAACTCCTGTATCTGCTTATAAGAGTGACGAAGAAATTGTGGCTGCAGTCCAGAGCCGCGCAAAAACAGCTGCATCATCGGAAGATGAGAGCGAGAATGAAGAAGACGAATGTGAGGTCGAGATGCCAAAAATTGGCCATTTATTACATAATATTAGTGAATTGATGAATTGGTTGGAGGGACAAAGTGATTGCGATAGTATTCATCTGTTGCACTTGCAAAGCATAAAAAATTACGTGACAAAGAAAAGCCATCAACTATCGCGGCAAAAGAAAATATCCGAGTATTTTAGTAACTCCCGTTAAAGTAGAGCGTCTAAATCATAAAATAAATATTTTAATAATGTATTACGCAAATAAATTGGCTATAAAAATTACCTTTAAGGGTTCTTTTTATTGCTTCCCACGTATTTCCCGTTATAACGCGGTTGTCCGATAACGCGGGTGTAAACTATGTCCCCCTAGACCCGCGTTATAACCGAATTTTACTGTATTTCTAAAAATTAAGGGTAACATTACCGCAGTAATGAATTACCACAACGTCTCAGGAAATTCCTCCCCAATTCAATATACAGCAGACTCCCGATTACCTGGCTGCCGTTTATCCGGGTAGCGGATTATCCGTGCATGATTTTCACCCTGGCTCTATTTCTTCCGCGATCTTTATAAAAAATAAAATCGGACGCAAAATCATCAAAATTACCGCATTAATAGGATACACCGCACTTATAATTTCATTCAGAATCCCCTTCGTAAAACGGAAGAAATCGCCCGCTAGCTGCATTCACGAGAGTACCGTGTTCCTGTTTTCCAAGCCTCGCAGTGCGTGACCGGGCTCCGTAATCACGGATACACGTCCAGCAGCAGTTGCAACCGGTGCAACTTGCGCGAGACACGACTGCGTGGTGTGGTGCCTGACAATGTAGTTTCTGACGTTGAGCAGTGCTTTTGAAGCATTCGCGCAAACCACTTTTCTGTATCCGTGATCACACAGCCACGGATGTGCGGTTTTAGAAACCAGGCCTTACATGGAGCATTAATAATATGAGTACAACCATGTTATCGCAGCTAAAAAGATTGCGAACCGGCGAACAAAGCTCTCATTGAGTCCAGGAAGCACTCTAAAATACAGAATAACTGCATTAATAATATATTTGGTTGTGTTACGTAAATTATGAACATTGCAAGACATTAAAGTGAAAGTTTGGGTTATCCGTGTTTTCCGATTATTCGTGCCGTCCCTCCCCGTCATTAGCCCGGATAATCGGGAGTCTACTGTACTAAAAGAACTTTCTCAAAGCAGTCCACTGAAGTGCACTGAATTGTTGAGGCCTTTACTTTGTAGAATTCCATATTTTATGGTTGGAAGGAAATTACTTAGCTTTTCTACACAAAAACACACACTTTATTGCTGACTAGTTTCGGTTACACTGTACCATTTTCAAGACTAGTGATACACATAAGAATTTGCCGGTATATATACTCTGTGGCCACTGAAGATTGCCAAGTTATCGACATTTGAACAACTGTTTTTAAAATCATTAATCTAATAGTCTTCAGGGTAAAATATGATTTTATGCTTTCCTGGCGAATAATGTGGGTAAACTTTTCTCGGGATTCCCACCGGGTTAATGTTTTTATAACGGCCAACGTTTCAAGTACCGTCTCGGCACTCATCATCAGGGCTGAAGATTATTATCAGATTATTCAGCCCTGATGATGAGTGCCGAGACGGTACTTGAAACATTGGCCGTTATAAAAACATTAACCTGGTGGGAATCCCGAGAAAAGTTTACCCAGTCTTCAGGGTAGTTAAAAGATCCCATTATTCAAATTCCCTGGCATTTCCTTGGCAAAAATTTTAATTTCCACTGACTTTTTCAACTCTCTTTTCAATTATTATATTATATTTATGAATAAAAAGTCAATGAAAAACAAAATTCTTCCGAAAACATTTTCAAATTCTATTTAAATTATTATTTTT
Organism: Ischnura elegans; assembly: GCF_921293095.1. Classification (NCBI taxonomy): domain Eukaryota; kingdom Metazoa; phylum Arthropoda; class Insecta; order Odonata; family Coenagrionidae; genus Ischnura; species Ischnura elegans. The sequence goes on from NC_060248.1 coordinate 108,224,306, forward strand.
TAATGAACACAGAAAAACAAACAAACTTGTACATTCTTATTTCAGACAATTAAATGCCACAATCATGGCCCATGTATACTGGTTGCTATTTCCTGACTTTTCCCTGGCCCACTCAATAACTACAGACTTTCCTCTGACTACCCTGACATGCAATAGCCGTGGATCTTTTGGAACACCAACTTCTTCCCCTTTCATATCTCCCTTTTCAACCCTTCCTCTCCTCTATTTCCGCAATTAAATTTATTCCTTCTAGTAAAAAGTAGGCATTCAGCACTAAAGGCACAGAGGAACAAAGGAAGAGCAATATGCTCAATCACCTTCATAAGCTACCTCCACTAATTCTGGAGAACATTGGCAATCATACTAACTATTTGCATTCCCCAGGTGACTGAGTTACAATTGCTTCTGAAGCTGTTTAACATGAGATATTTAAGACATGAAATTTGATGGCCTACTCAGAAAGGGCTTAGCAGAATTTGGGAATTTTCTTGAATGCAGTATCTGAATAGCAAATTTTAAAATGGCTACCCTGGAAATTTATTGAGCCAAGATGTTAAAATAACATGATTTTTTAGCCATAAAATTTTTAGCATTTAAATAAATAAAATTGAAAGCAGGTTTTAATACCTAATAAATATGGTATATAGATTTTATTATCATGGCATATTTACTTGCATTCACAAAATATCGGGGTTGAAATGGAAATTTTATTAAGACAATAAGATTTTACTGGAATAAGCACTTAATAGATGCACAGTAAGCATAGCGTGAAAACTAAGGTTGAATTATAAAAAAAATAACCACAAATGTGTTAAATGATTATATTTGTTTCCAGATTATTTCATCATCAAAGCATTTGCGACGGTTGATTCAGAGGAAAATCTCACACGAATTCTCAAGATGTGATGGTACTACTTCTTCTTTCTCTAGGTTTCCTACGGCTTCAAAAAATAAATGTGTCATTGGTGTCACTTCACAAGTCAACTAACAGCATTACAAGTGATTTCTATGGGTTCATGAACACTTGGGAACTGTGGTGACTTTTACAAATAAATATAAGGTAATTAAAAATAAGATGAGAGTAGGCTTACCTCTGTCCTTTGCTGCAGCCTCTTGTTAAGCTCGTAAATGCGATAGTCCGGCTGCCCAAAGTACGGCGTATGACGCCTGGGAACAGGAAGAGATCTACCGAATAAGTCAAAAGACCAAATTGTTAAACAAAAATGTAGCAAAAACATGGTTAATCTCTAACACTGGATATGTAGATTAAAAATTATAATAAAAACTAATAAAGAAAAATAATTGTACCAACAATTTATTGCAAATAAAAACAAATTTAAGAATGAACAAAGATGTAAACATTCACTTAAAAAACCTAGGATACTGTAACACAATCCACCTAGTTCTAAATTCCATGCTTCAATAAATATAAAAAAGAAAATAATTAAAGAAAATTAAAGCAGTGAAAAAACAGAAGATATCTACCTCTTACATGCAAATTGAACCAAATATATAAAAACACTACTTTGACAACACTACTCAATAAATCAAGAGTGCATATTGAGAGATAAAAATGAAATCATTATCTTTAGAGTCACAATACTGCGCCCACATGTGATGAAATATTGTTTTTATTTTCAATTACTTAAGTCAACTTAATGGGCATGCAAGTGAACAAACCAAAATCCTCCAGTAACAATGGGCTCGCTCACCAATTTTTATTAATTGTCGATTAGTTAAGAATAAATCAACCTGAACCAGAGCTGATCTGATGTCACAAAGAAGAGTGGGAATTTTGGCTTCTCTTCAATCTTATGAGAGAATGACTTAATGGGCAAGATTTTTTTCATGACCACATACTTTGCCTATCCCTACTGAATTCTTTTCATGAAATGTGATGAGTCTTAGTGACATTGACAGTGACACCCCATTCATAAATAATAATGTTGGGTATTAAATAAAAATAGCAACAATTGATAAATGATGCTATGTACACAGACAGCAAATTACCAATGGATTTTAACGAAGAACATATGAAAAATCAACGGTAGCAAGGATGCAATCCCATTACATTTTATTTGTGACAACATATTAATCATCTAAAGTCTATTCTGTGTCTAGATATATGACATAGTCCATACTCTAAATTAGAGTAAATGCAAATAACTAATATAATCTGAGGTTTCAGGCGAGATGGAGTGGAAACTGATATGAATGAAGTAAATAACCTGCTATCAAATAAAATCCCTGCACGTATTAGCCACTGTTCTCTTCTGAAGCTAAAACTTATTATTAAAAACAAGCAATCTTTTTTCTTCCTAAAATGGTCATCATACTTAATTATCAATTTCCCTTCAGGAATTTGGTTGGGAACTGTCAATTAACTTTCTGCCAAACATTATGCAAAACAATATAAATGATACTATAAAAAACAACAACTATGCATTTAATACCATTTTTTTCATATTATCAGACCAATAAGCAGGATTTCCCACAAATCTAAACATGAAAATTTCTAAATATTTATTTTTATTATGATTTTATGAACTTCATTTGACCATGATGCAATCAATTTGGATAATAGTAAATAATATTCTCCACATAACAACATGCATGCGCACCATTAAAAAATGACCAATAATTTGAGTTTGTTCCTTATAAAATAGCATTCCAGCATCAGAGAAACCAGTAAGTATAATAATATTAGCAGGTATAATAGTACAGATAGGTATTACTCCTGAGAGTTAATAAACATCATAATGCTTGACAGCTTTAATGCTGGAACATTTCATCAAAATACTGCAAAATATTTATGCATCTGAATACTTTAAACCAGAAACAATAACAAACTGCCGCTAAAAAATATCTAGCTATTCCTTTCATCCAGGATCGCTCAAGAATCAAGAGAATAAGAATGAATACAAATAAGAATACAAAGACAATTTTAAAAAAAATGTCAATTTAGGCACAACTCATGATTGCTTTAAGCTTAACAAGGTACTTACTATATGTGAATATGGAAACAATTGTTAATAGCTACAAAGGATGATAAATCCAATACAAAGAGAAGCTAGGGTATGAACCACAAAGTTTTTTTTTAATCATGCCTAGATATTAAAAAAAAAGGAGAGTGATTTATATCTCTTCACATTGCCCTCTTAACCAGAAGAAAAAAAACTGACATGGGCAAGAACAAGTATCAGCGTAGGAGTTTTGGTGGAAATACTTCGTTGATAAAAGAACTCGGTTTAACAAAAAAGTATGTCATGTCTGGCATGGAATTTCTCATTATTTGCGTGCTTTTGACTACGGTTAAGCTCGCAGCAAAACCAATCGCGCGTCATACCACGCTAAAATGCAACCCGGGCGCTCAAGGTCGTGACTGAATAAATGCCACCACGAGAGGGGAACCTATGGAGACTGGAACGTATGGACCCGGTATTACCATGGAACCGAAAAGAGGCGACAAAGCTTCCATCATCACCTTCCACCTCCACAATGGGGAGGAAGAGCGGCCGGACGAAACAAGACGGGGGAATGCGCAGTGGACGCCCCGAGGGGATCCGGAAGGCGGGTGACCTTGCGGCAGACCAGAAGGGGGAGAGCGCGTTTGTTTTCTGTGGGCCGAGAGAGAGATTCGATCGGGAGGCACACCTGTAGTAGGGTGACCCGAACGGGGAGCAGTAGAAGGGGTCTGCGTGGACGTGTGCCATCATGGGACACATGGTTCCTCCTTGCGACGGAGGACCCATGTGGTGGTGGTGATGGTGCAAGTGGTGGTCAGCCACTCCTCCGGCTCCTCCCAGCACCACCGCCCCGCCGCCGCCGCCCGCCCTGCTCCTCACGGGCATGGGAGTCCAAGGTGCCGCCGCCGCCGGCGGATCCAGTTGGAACGCCCACCCTATTCGTCACTCGGAGCGTGGTAGCGCGGCACAGCATCCGGATGCCGTGCACCACCGTTGAAGAACCGACCGAGCGCAGCCGTCGGCTCGTTCGCCGCCCGCCCGCCTTTAAGCCTGCCTACGCCTCCCGCCCTCCTTCACCTTCGGCAGCCCGCCTTTTCCGCGCACGTGAAAACTTGCTCGGGCGACCGGTGTAGCCTCGCACGGGGGCCTGCTCTCCGTTCGCCCATCGCCCGCCATTGGCCCCTCACTGCCGTCACGTGATCACACGAGCCGCCCTTTTAAAACAATTTCGGGGTTTTGGGAAAGCACGCACTTTTTGCGCGAGTCCCGACATCCGCGAAACGATTTGCGCGAAACGCCGGTAACACCCGCGCTTTTCAGCGGTGGCCAATGGAACTTAAAGGCGCAGGAAAAAGAGTGGGAACCGCGAAGATGTTTGAGGGGAGGGAAATCGCTGAGGTGAGGAGGCGGAGAGGGAGGAAAGTAGCATTCTGGAGGGGGATTGGAGGACGGAGGTCGAAGGGGGTGGCGTGCGAGGGAGGAGGCGGGGGAGGAGTTGCAGGGGGATAGGCGCATCTTGCCCGACGAGTTGGGAGCGACGACGAAACCCGTGTAGACTTTCGAAAGATTTTCTCCAAGGTTATGGCATTGAGCGAACCTCAAGGGAATTGATTTTTCCCCTGAGAGATCTCCACGGAATAACAACAAATTATTTCTACCAAATTAAAAATTGTTTCCTACCCATTTTTCCCAGAAAAAAATAACAAGATGAAAATTTCAAAGACAACGCACAGCAGACAACTTCTATTGCTAATAATGAGGAGGGTACACGGGAAATGAGAAATTATTTATAATAAAAGTCGCAATGGGCCTCCATAACTGATTTATGAAAGAAAAATTTGATAAATAAATAAGGAAAATTCATTCATCTCTGGTACCTACACCAGGCATTAGATTTTTTTTCTTCTTGACTCTTCTCCGCGCACGTACGGGGGAGGCTACAGTCAACTACCCCTACGCCCGTAGCCGCCAAAGAGTTCAGAGGGGAAAAAGAGACTTCAAGCTACAGGAGAACCTCCTCCTCTCTCGCATCGCGTAACGCTCATTGCGGGAGAGGGAGCGAGGGTAGGAAAAGGGGAGAAAGGGATGGTTAGGGAGAAGGGGGGGGAGAGAGCGCGGCGTTGGAAGGGAGGGCAGGTCGAAATGGTAGGGGAAGTGAGGGGGGAATGCACAGGAGGGGTTGGGAAAGGGAGGAGAATGGGTGGGTGGATGAGAGCGAGAATGGTGAGTCTGCGGGGAGGGGAGGAAATAGGGGTGGGTGGCCGAGAGTAGGAGGAGGAGGTGGACTGTGGAAAGGTGAGTGACTGAGGGAGCGAGGAGGGGATGAGATGAAGGGGGGAAGGGAGGGAGTGAGAGGGGAAGCGGGGGAGCAATGAAGCCGCCGCGATATTGATCACGGCGAGTTTCCCGACACCCGCGGCGAGGCTACGTCCGGCCGACCCCCGGCGAGGATAGCGCGGGGCTCAGGGAGCCGTGCACAAGCGGGCACGACGGTGTGTTATACGAACGCACCTTGGGGCAACGCCGGGATTTGGTACATTCGGGAGAGAGGACGGTTTCTAGCTCCACTTTTCCACCACCCCGCAAATATATTCGAAGGCATGGAGATAAGAGAAAAATTAAAATGAAAAGTTTAAAAATTAAAGAATCGAAAAAAAGGATACTACTAGAGAGCAATGAAAAAATAATAACTGAGAGAGGGAAGAGAAGGGGACGATGACGAAAGGAGCATTGTGAAATTTTTCTGCAAAATTTTGAGGTTGAAAAACCATCATAACATTTATAATATTAAATAATTCAAACAAATAACTGATCATTGACAGGGGAACCCCAAAATACGAAATGTGGAGGTAATGTAACATTAATGCAAATTTAAATTCCAAAAACCTACATTCATTCAGGGCTAAATAAATACAACACATTAAAGACCGAATTACTAGAACGCCAATTTAATGATAAAAATTTTCATATGTAGTGAGCATGAAGCTGTTCTCTGACAATCTAACAAGCTTCTTTATGCTACACAAATTTTTAATCTAAACCATTAAACTTGGCCATTTCCACAATGGAATTGATGGGCCACAGTTGAAATGGTGACCATAATGATATGTATGCATAAATAAAAATGTAAATTTACGAAAAAAAACCTCTTCTGTTGTGCTGTAATTTTAACTTATGAGTAAAATGACTCAGAAAAAAGAAAGACCATACTGATTACAATGCCCTATCTACACAAAAAATAACGATTAGAGTAGCTGGAACAGTCAGCAATAAAAAAGTAATTACCTGTTCCTTGATTTCCATAATATTAACTAAGCAAATAATAATTATGAAAAAGGTAATGGCAAACATCTGATGAAATCATGCAGAGCAATCCTGGATGTGGTTCTGATAATGAAATAAGTTTGCATGCGGATTAAAAGAATGAAACCTATCTCACAGAAAAACTGTGCTGTCTCTATTTTTGGTGATAAAATGTGCCTGAATTTTAATGATCTTAATTTTTATCATTGATCTTAATGAATGGATAGATAAATTTTTCATCCCATATTAATAGCCAAAGTACGCTAAAATTATCTTAGGATTTGATACTTCACAGAATTGTCAAAAATTTAATTTCATTGATCCACTAACTAAAAATATTTTCAAAAATACTTTCCTCCTACGCAGACATGAAAATCAAATACATTGAAACAAGATTTTTCAGCTCTACAAAATGAAAACTGTTCCATTCATTAACCCATTTAATGTGTGGGTAAAAATGACTATGAGCAATGACAAGCACTATATCTATTTTTCAAATTAAATTATTGGACAAAATAATTATTCACGCAGAAAAATAAAGGGCTTATTACAAGGAAGGATGCTATGATGAGCCCATTTTTTTCACATCTCCATAGAAGATCCTCACTACAACATCACACTCAGCTATGGGCACTGAAGACTAGACTGAACTCATTAATCATAAGTAAGAAAAAAATTTCAACATACGCTTGATCCAGGCGATCGATGGGATTCGATCCAGGAATTTGGCCGGGCACTATTCCATGCACTGGCGGACCATGAAGAGGGCCAGGGAGAGGAGGGTGACCTGGTGGTGGACCTCCTCCAGCTCCAGGGTGCCCAAAAGGTGAGCCAGGAGGAATACCAAACGAGGGAGGCCCACCAAAATGTTGACCCCCACCAGGGGAGGCAAAATGTCCAGGGTGTCCTCCACCAGCTCCTCCCGGAGTCGGAGGTCCACCAACAAATGGGGGTCCTGAGGAACCAGGCCGCCCAAATTGATGAGGTCCACCAGGAGGACCTGGACCACCACCACCAACTGATGGCGAGCCACCAAAGGGAGGACCACTGGGGCCTGGCCCGTTATAAAGGGGAGGACCAGAAGATGGGCCTGAGGATGACGCTGGGGGAAAGCCAGAAGAGTTAGGTCCACCTCCCCCTACCACAAAAGAGTTATTTGGCGGTCCAGGAGGGGGGCCTGGAGTGGACGATCCAGAGGGTGCTGGAGAAGAGGCATACTGGGGAGGACATGAAGAAGGGCCTTGTCCTGAGCCTGGAGGTGGTGCGGGGGGGCCATAGGGGGGGCCACCCCCACCGGCAGGGGAGCCCCCAAATGAAGACGGTGCAGGAGGTGCAGTTGGAGGTCCTTGGAATGGCGATGGCCCTGAGAAGGAAGAAGGGGGAGGGCCCGGGAAACCTTGTGGCCCAGGCCCAGAGGATGGTGGGAAACTTTGGGGTTCCGAGCCCGGTGGGGGTCCCTTCCAGGCAGCTGCTGGGTCCTCCAGGGTGGTGGGCAGCGTAAGAGACGGTACAACACGACGATTACAGCCTGAAAGATAAGTAGTAATTGATTGTTTACCCAGAACTCCATCATTATGGTCTCACAATTAAAAGATAGAATTATTCATTGAATACATATGTAATACAACTCTTAATAGAGCATTAAGGTGATAAAGCAGAAAGTTGACAACTTGAATAACCTAACAATATTTTAGGTAAGTAATATACTGTGAGAAAATAACAGCTACATTCAATCAACACATATGCTCAGATACAATAGGCATTACATCTAAATATGCCAATGGTTGTAGGAATAAATATATTAATTTGGCTATACACAACTATTAACAATACAGGAATTTAGGGGTGAGCATAATAATGCAAGCCAACTTAATTACTATAATGATGTACATGATACCGGCTTAATGAGAATAGTTTGTAGCTGAATAAAGAAAATCTAGAATTAAGTAAATTTACTCGAAAGAATTAAAATATTCAATTACTGCTGAAGTTTCAATCACTTAAGTAAGCATCTAGTACTTGTTATGCATGAGTTCAATTTTGTTTTCGGAAAGAACAATTACTCCGAGGCTATTCTCTGCAAACACAAAGCAAAATTTCACTAAATCACGACGCAACCAGATGTATCACAGAAAATACCGATACGGAAAGGTTATTGTTATTATATCACAACAGCTTTCAAGGAAAGAGCAAGGAAGAGCAATTTGGTACCTTATACATTGAATCCACCATAAGCATACATTAAATACAAACCATATATTCAGAAAACCAAACCAATACACTTTGAAAATTGGATCAATATAGGTTTCTTAAACGGAGAGTTGGGAAACAATTCCAAAGTATAAGAGTGGAATTTATTAATAATGTTCTATTAATTATAACGTTCCTTACTACGGATCGCAACTTTTACCATGGAATGATAAATTATAGACAAAATACTACAATATAATTATCACACCACGCACCAATCACCCCCAAACCAGGTACGGTTGGAACATCGTCGGCTTCAAGTCACATATAATTCATTGTGCAGTTTCTATAAAGCCCATTACGCCCTGCATTCCTTTCCATAGCTCGACACGAAACTACAGGCGATATAATGAAAATATACCTTTCAAATGAAATCACTTCTTGTATAAAACACAACGATTCATGGAATCACACATTCAGTATTCCTGACTGTATACATAACTTATCAATTGGGTCATATTGACCGTACCTGTTTCAATAAAATGTTACATATCTGATCACCAAACGTACACTTGCAAACGCAACTACTCGAACACAATGAATTTTAATATTCTCATCATAAGTTCACACTACACCAACCAAAAATAGAAATTAGCATCCATAGGTAGAAACGATGCAGTTCTCCATTAATACGGATTATGAAAAATAAAAAGGATGTCAGTAATTATCAAAAATAAAACCACAGCGGGCAATCGAGTGTATTCCGCAAATACTAATAATTTAAACAACACAATAGCAAGCAATCATACTGAACGTCTAAGGTCACTGTATTTGTCAATTAGCTAGTCTTTCACTATAGCGTCTTCAACAACATGGAACGGTGCATACTGATCCTTTACTTCAACCAGAAATGGATTAAAAATTGAAACTCATGCATCACATTAATTTTTCATGCCCAACTTCCTCCTACTAATAGCATGCGTGAAACGCTACTGAAAGTATATAAACACCCTTCATGCTCAATAACTCAAGTTTACAAATATTCAACACTTGGTTTAGTAAGTAATAAAAATTCAATTACATTTCTGTTTGTTTCGTTGAGTTCCACGTCCTTGTCTCATTCTGTCAGTGTCAGAGAATGCGAAAATTTAGAATTTTTATTTTCCCTATTACTTGGCACATAACTTCTTATACCTAGGTTCAGCGTTATTTCACCGCACAAATTAACACGATTACCCACAATAGGGAACACAAATCGGAAAAACTCAATCCATTGAAATACTTTCGCCTCCTCAACACATTCCTCCTTCATTCTGTAAAAATGGATTCTTCTCTTTACCTATTCCCCTTTCCCAAATACAACTTCTGAAGAAGCGTAGAGTAAACACCACCGTGATCAATGCAGTGTGTTTCTCGTTGCACTTCGGTATAATTATGTTTCACACAGTACTTTCATAGTTAAATTTAAGAGAAATAATTTAGAAAAAACATTTTGAGAGTAAAATACGACTCAGAGTTAATTCAAGAACTGCTTACTTGACTCGCGTCCCTTTTCAAACTCCACACACCATGCAGTGAGCAAAAGAAAATGTCACAGCGCACCAAAAACACGTGCACTAATTCAAACAGTAAACAAAAATCTAAAATTCACGCAATTAGTTTCTATCTCTTCATAAACAGTCTAATTAACTACGAGAAAAACAAGTCCAAAACGTGACAAAAGCGCCCATCTAAAACACTATGGAAGATTCCCCCCCTCTCCATGTTTCCCATCCCCCAACGCTTCAGCATTTTTCCATTCCTCACTCACACGCGATATTTTAATACCAGCAACACCGACACCGAGCGCCCACCTTTCTTCCTTCTTGTGTGGGCCGTAAGCGTGCTAGAGGGGTCAACTGGTCAACTTCTCCTTGGGTCTCCTGCAAAAATTATCCCGCCGCCACAATCCGGCCGCTGCCATTTTTACAGCGCCGCGTTGCGATCAGCGGACTGAGGCGAGAGCGGAGGCGCGGCCGTCTCGCCACTCATCCTCTTTCTACGGATGTGGTGGCAGGCGACAACTTTCCCGGCTCTATCCTCAGCCCCTTGCCACCTCCCACGCTTTTACTTTTTTTACACCACTATCGGCCGCCAGATTTTTTCCTTCGCAAGAGTTGCCGCGGCTGCTCCATCGCGAACTCCTCTACAGTCACCGACGGTTGACAGTGTCACCCTAAAAATCAATAAAGATTCTCCCCTCTTTCCTCCCTTTTCGCCTAGCAGGTCTTTCCCCCTTCCAAACCAAGCATGGCCCCGCTCTCCCTCAACCGACTCGACGCCCCTTCTTTGCCCCCTCCTCTGGTCGTGGGACTATCATTACGGGCACAATGTAATTGAACGGTGACGCTTCCCTAAAAATCCGGGCGGCGGCCACTCAGAGAGCATCATCGTCCTTTTTTCTCTCGCTCTTTTTCCCCCTTCCGCAGGAATGCTGTGTACGCCGTCAATGCTCGAGCAGTTCGGATGAACTTGTCCCTAGTTAAAAAAGTACAGAAACTTACGAAGAATAAGACCAAAATCATGCAGTAATACTACTTCCTTCTTGCTTTTATCAAGTTGAATTTCGAAAAGGAATGAAAAATAAAATACCGAAATAAAATACGAGACAAATAAAAAGATAACGCCCAGCGCGAAAAAAAGAAAATTCCAGCCTCTGCCGTTTCCTCTGCGTCGAACCCCTAAAATCGATATTGAAATTCTGAAGCCCCCGCCAATGTATATTTTAATTTTTCTCCGCGAAGTTTTTTCTTCCCCCGTAAGAGGAAGGGAAGCAAGAGAGGACCACCGGCTGATGAAAGGTGTCCTCCCTTGCTGGCATCAAGTGACTAAGATGATAAGTTAACTCTCCATAAGATGTACAAGGCAAGACAATGCTGTAAGAGGGCAACCCCTAGCTAGCGTGGAGATTCGGTACACCCCTGACTCTCCCTCCCTCTTCTTGGTTCGGAGCGGCGGTGCCAAACGTTGCGTGGAGGGCACCGCGTCGGGGTCGAAGAGGGGGAGGGAGCGGTGGGAGAGGTGGCAGCAGCGGCAGGTCGAGCCGGCTGTGGTGAGCACGCATGCAGACGTACCGTCGGCCCTGCAACGAGCGTGAAGCTACATCGCTCGCTGTCTCTCGAATCCGCCGTATTCTCACCGAAGTTCATGGCTGGACGAATCGTGACGAAGAGAAATGAGATGATAAAGGTTCTCGGACGCGCTCGAGTACTCTTCCTTGGGCTTCGGGTGAAATGGCAAGTAGGGTGGAAAAAAATAATACGATGGGCAACCACCCACAACAAATGGCTCACGCTGTTGCAAATATCATTTACTTCATTACAAAACACATACACTCTTCCATTAGCACATCTTGACAAATATCATCGGTTATGGCTAATATTTACAATTTTGCCTTCCCTGAGAACCGTGTCTTCGGCAGAGTGAGATATCAAACAGGAATTATCACAATACTTAAACGGTGAACAGATATTTGGGCAACTGAATATGCATCTGTCACCGTAATTTGGTCCTTGAAAAAATGAACGTGGCAAAGTATTGACGCTCCACGACACATTTTGTAGTAAAACATGCCTACACCAAAACGCTGACCATTAGGGTTGCATACTCTTTGGTTTCAAGCTTAAATGCAAATTATGCGTAAAGTCTTTCTTTAAGAGGTTTCACAAAGAGAAAATATACTCTGGAGCGAAAAGTTCACAACAGGAAATTAAGCCTTTTTTTCCAAATCAAGAACTTGTTCTTATACAGAAAAGTAATTTCACTCAAATGCCATGCAACTATTGAGAAATAAATTTTGTCCAGAATGTATATATGATAGACACAGAAGCAAAACAATTTAACCTAACCATGATGTTTTTACAAAATTCTATATACATTTTCTTTAATGTTCTCAATTATTATGATGAAAAATGGTAATATAAAAAAACTAATACATACTCATTTCTCCACTTCTAAATCTACTTACATTCTACAACTGTCTGAAAAATCATGGACAGGTGATTGAGAGGGTAAAAGACACATTCACATGTATAGCTTTACTCTGGAAACATAGGGTATTCTGCTAAATATCATCAATACTGCATTAACATATGGACAGGACCAACATTTAAGGTAAACAACATAAGACGTCTGTTAAACAGTCACATATTCATTTGTTTCGAGTGAATATAAATTCACTACTTATCAGGTATATGCACTTCCATTTATGCTATGGAAGAAAAACTGTACAAACAGCAACACATCAGGCAACGCACATTTGTTATTTCACCATGACAAATGATGGTTGCTGATTAGTAACAAACTGACTGGCCTTGCACTTATAGACAACTCATTTCACGAGTCATTCCTCTCCCCCAGCCAAGCGTTCAACTTCTAATGGTCATTCATTTGGAAGTAGGTGTTGCTCTTGGGTGAGGAGTAAGGTGAGCTAGAATGGGTGTCACTGTCGCAGACCCATCACCACCAAGTCCTGCCACAGATCGACTCCCAAATCCAGCTGCAGAAAGTGAGGGCACTAAGCCATTCATGCCACTTCCGGCAAATACTTCTTTGTACATCTGCATCTGCCTCTGGGTCACCGAGGCAGATGGACGGAGCTGGGATGAGGATGAAGGCAATGATACTTGAGGATTGAGGTGAGAGGAAGCAAAATGTGATCGATGAATAGATGTAGGGATAGGGAGAGGTGATGATGTTTGAATGCCTGATCCTCCACCATACAGGGCTGAGCAAAAAGCTGGGTCAAGGATAGGCACGTACAGGCTTGGATGAGGAGTAGCAGACTCGGATGATGGGGGTCGGCTCCCGCCCAACGAGGGATAGTTTACAAAAAGAGGGGATGATGCATGAAGGCTGTGAACTGCAGCACTTCCACCAGACCTTCCAGGAATTGGAACAACAAGTCCACCATGAGCCCCATTGATGACTTCATCAGATTTTCTCCGTCCAGGTGCTGGTCGTCTTGCTCCCCTTGCTTCAGACTGATTATCGTTTCCTTCCACTATAGTTATTTCCAAGCCTGAACCCACTCCTCTAGGCTTGCGCCTTCTCACATCTGCCTGTCGAGCAGTATCTGGTCCACACACCCTATCAATTTCAACCACATCGTCATCATCTGAAACAACAGTACCCACATTCTGAGGTGTCCCGGGTCGTGCTTTTGTCCTGAGGTCAAGAACCTCTATGCCAGAAGGCCCTGGATTTATAGTTACGCATGTCCTTTGTGTAAGTAACCCTTCCTGAGGATTTCCATAAACTGTTTCTGAACGGGCATATATAGAACGCGATTGAGTAACACGAGGGAGACCTGTTGAAGATGGACCACTTTCTTGGGAAACCCGTTGCCCAGCATGCAATGTTGCTCCTACACTCCTCATCATGCTGTCAGAATTTCCAATGATGTGGTTTAGGTCTGGGGTAACTGTAATAGAAACTTGTGAAGAAGGCATGCTTATACTGTCCCTGATTGGCACATGTGGGGATGGTGGGGATGCATGATGAATCACTGACGGACGGCCAGAAGAACTTCTAGATGGCATTGAGGGAGGAGGGGGAAAGTTTGGAGCAGGGATTGGGGTGACTTCTAAACCTCCTTCACGCAGAATTTCCAATTTCCTTCTTTTAAGGGATGGGACCACTGGAATCTTGAGTGAGGTAGCAGCAGCATACGATGCAGTTCTGGCAGGCATTAGATAGCCTTGAGATGATGGAACTGTGTGACCAGCTGGGGATGCTCTCCTAGCAAGATCTCGAAGGGCTGCATGACCAGTCTTTGGCAATGGCACCAGCTCAGGAGGTGGTGGCACGGCCCCATCACGTCCCTCCAACCTCAATCCTCCATTGGGTCGGACAACAATGCTATCCTTGTCTCGTGGGACTGCTGCTCCACCGCCAGAATTGATACCAGGACTAGAGACCATCATTGAGCCAACCACAGAGATTGCAGTTTCCTCCCCATGATAGCCCCTTCCACTTGAACCATGAACTAAAGATTGTCTCCTGTGCTGGTCTCTCCCATCTCCATTCTCCGATTCCTGCTAGAATGAAAAAAAGTAGGTAATAATAATTTCAGCATCAAATACCGTATATGTCTGAATATAGTCCCCCCTTTTTTTCCAAAAATGCCTGTGGTAAAAGTAAAGGGGGGGACTATATTCAAACGCATTTTTTAAACTTTTCCCGAAACTGAAGCCTCAAAATTAGGGGGGGGGGACTATATTCCGAGAAATACGGTATAAGAAATTTTTGATATCCTTGTGTAGAAGGTTCTATAATCTATACTTGGTAAATAATTCAAATTTAATCGATAAAATCTGAGGAATTAATTACATGGTAATGAAAAATTACATTAGCAACTAATTTCACATTCCAATGGCATAAGTAGGCCCAATAATCATTAGAGCTAAAAACATTAACGTAAGTAAAGTAAACAAAGTATTCATGGGAATAATACCATGTTAATTATTGAGGGGATATTTGATGCATTGTTTAACAATGCAAATCCCAGAAAATCAAAATATCTACATACATCTACAACTATCAAAACCTTTTTAAGTACCACACTACATAAAATGGTTCACAATCAATTCTTAATGCCATTTACAATGTCAAATTCAATACTAAAAGAATTTAGAAAATACCAGGAAGGAAGAGGAAGTGATCAATTAGAAATAGTACAAGGACAAACCCACTGAATCTATCATAGCTATGAACAAGGATGGTCAACACTCTGGACTTTTCGGGAGCCCATACACACAAATTAATTATGTATCATGCAGTCACTTTTTACTACTGTAAGGTAGATGTGCAATTCAAATTCTTTCAGTGCAAACATAATAATTTATGAACTTTAAAAATGTAGTTTCATCCCACAATATTTGGATGAGACCTGCCTTTTTTTTTTAAAAAAAGTTGGCATCCCAGCAGTGATTATATTTCAATTCCCACATTGGAACACCATACCAGTAAAGTACCAAAGAATATGATTTTGGATAGTCTTTGTGACCAAGTGTATAGCAAAATTTGGACTTTGATATTTCATCATGCTGGCAATGGGTGGTAATTTTTATTTCAGGATCTGGGTGAATATGGTTTACATGATGAACTAAAAATTTTCAGACCATCACTAGAATCCAAGCATCTGTCAGTCACTTTCAGTACACTTTTGAAAAAAGTTACTTCTAAGTTCAATATTTTAAATGGTAACTGTGCCCTACAGGATTTGCCTCAGATGGTAGGCTGGGGAATATGTGGTTCCTATGTGAATTTTCTTGAACATAAATTTCATTTACCTAAAACCCTTGCAATCTCACCTAAGCAACATAGTCAGGTCATGGCAATTTTGGCATTTCATTAAAAGGGGAAAACTGATATCTTAACAACTGTTAACGTGCCAATTCTTGGAGTAAAAAATAACAACACTACACTAATTATTAAAACTATAATAAATACTTATTGCTTGAGCTGCTCTTTGACTACTTTCTGTATAAAAATTCAAATATCTTCTAACAGCAAGTACATAGTTGGTCAAGGTATAAATTACTCTTAAAACCAGACCTGTAAATTAACTGAGTGCTCCAATACTTAATTGTTTAAAAAACACAAATGGAATTAATAATTACAACATCTTGCATACTAATGCATAGATTTCATCATAAATCTAAATGTGATAAGCAATTAAAAATCCTTTTTTGTTCCCAATTACAAATTTGAATTTCCTTAATATAATAGAAAATTAAATTTTTTCCCACATAAATTCCCTTTTCTTTAAATGTTTCTCTAATCACACAACATCAATATTTAATGCCTGAAATTGAATGAATGTATGTATTAGCAGGACCCATAAGTAAATTAAGCCATAAGAAGTTTCAGTCAAGCCAAGGACAAAAAAATAAATTTTTTGTCTGCTTTAGTCTCCATTTAGAAAAAAAACTGGAAGGGTTTACGAGACAGTACTCAATCCAATTCGAAAAACTATTTTTCGGTGTCAAATTACATTGCCGCACTTAGCTGAAAGTGTGTTCTGTTGACAATATTACAAGAGAAGCTTACAGAAGCTGGAGAGAAATGCATCTTTGTGCCTAATTCAGCATTTGGTTAATTAACCTTCTTCCAGCACTTATTTCAGAGATTTAAGGATGAGTAAATTATTACTGATGGAGCAACCCTTGCATATGATAGAATGAAAACTTCAGGGATAATGATGTGACTTAATCCACTATAAATAAATGATATGAGATTGAATTACCTAAATGAATCTCAGCACATGAATTCATCTTAAAAATATTTCTCCACACATTTCAGGAGTTAGCCCAGTAGCTAACACTTCCATACCCTTTTGGCTGTGATTTCCTTCCAGATTTTTTCTACCTTACTGCTCTTTACTCATCAGTTTTCATTGAGATCTTTACGTAAACTGAGTTGGGGTCATTTTGTGGCACATGAATACATATTATGAAAATTTAATAGTTGCATTCAAAACTGAGGAGAAACTTAATGCAAGAAATAACCAAGGAAGCGTGTTTGCCTCAATGGTAGAGTGCTTGGCTTCTGACCCGAGGGCCCTAGGTTCCAATCCCCAGTAAAGTTTTGGAAACCTCTAAACAAAAATCCTCCAGGAGCAAGGTGACCTAGAGATAGGAAATAACACCCTACCCTGAATGTATATTATTCAAATGCCTGTGGCTCAGTCTGTGGTGAATTATACCCACACAATTACAAATAAATCTTTGTGTTGAAAGACTAATTGAGAGAATCAATGCCAGCATACACCATCTTAAATAATTCCTCAACACATTCTACTAGGATGCCTTGAATTCAAGGCATTGCTATTTTGCATTGCACTGCATTTTTCCCCCTCAGTTCATCAGCCACAAAGAACTTTGCACAAAGTTTTGTTTTTCCCCTGCATATCAGTCCTTATTCAGCAACTAGGGGATAGTCTTTGTTGGCTTATAGCATGCTAACATTTTCCACACTGGTCCTGGTGTTGTTATCTCAACTATCTCCAGCTATTCAAATTCTCCAGCTATAAAATCACAATTTTTCAATATCGAATGGGCTAAAAGGGCTTCCCCTGTCATTATATCTTAGACAGTTAGAATTGAAATATAATTGTAGATGAATGAAATGCCAAATTCGTACGTGTGCTGATTTTAAAACAGAGATTACTCATCACTTCTTCATGCAAACCATTCACAAATTGTACACCCCCACCCATTCATCATATATTTCCATGCAGTGGAAAATCCCAACTACCCCCTTTTTCCCATTAAGCATTATGAGCTTAATCCTGATCATCTCTAAATTTTTTTCGAATTCCTTAATTAGTATTTCAGCAAAGAGCAGGAATTAAATGATTTATATACAACTGACATTTATAAAGATTAATGTGTGGACCTTTACTAGTGACCTGGCAATAGGGCAGGAAAGTAAGGCACAAACTACTTGGGTACTTGCGATATAAAGAGGAGGGCACATAACTCATTGTGATGAGGATTTGAAGGTACCCGGATTATAGCGATTATGTCTCATCACTGGGAACTGGGCCCATGCAATAGAAAACAATGCAACCCCCACCACTCCCTTCATTAAGCTAGCACTTTGTAGAAATCTAAGCACCCAAAGAGAGGGTGAAGTTGGTCATGTCTTTCAGCCAGTTGGACTTGGGCATGAGTGCTGCTGTTTAAGCATCCCAATCTAGGGAACAACCATATTTTCTGCCTACTTACAGGCCACTAATCTATACCAACTCACCTTGCGATGATTTCCTCGGGATGGAGGTGGCCCTTCAGCACTTGAGCTACCTTCATTACTAGTATCACCAGCATCCACGTCACCCGAACCTCCAGGTACCTTGCCATGCCGTCGGTGCATAGATTGAGATGGCTTGTCTTCTTGCCCTCTCTGCTTACGCTCATACGGAAGCAGTAATCTATGAACAAATGTATTTCTTTGGATTAGTCCCTCAACTCACTAATTATTCGCATTCAAGTCACAAAATATGAATTCTCTATAAAATAAGCTGGGATGAAAGTGATTTGAGAGCAACTAACAATTAACAACTGGTAATTTAAAATCTCTTGGAATACTGAATGCCTGAGGCAATACATAAAATTTGATCCAAGAGCAGCACAGTTGGATTGAAGAGTCTAATAGGAAAAAATAACTATTTACCTTTCATAATGGCGTCTAGTACAAGTAGCAGCACTAGTATTTCCTTGGTGGCCACCCAACTCATCATAAATATGTTTCCATAATTTACGCCCTGTAACTTTCTCATATCCACCAGAGCTTTGTACTTTTCCATAAAATTCATACAGATCGACTGAAAAAAAAAGAAAGACCATAGAGTAATTATAATATGAATAAAATTGCAATAACAAGAGTAATTGTAAAGCTAGTTCAATGTTGATCATCTTCTAAAAACTAGAGGAAGTAGCTCTACCCTAAGTGGATTAAATTGTAAAGCTGATTTTTTCATTGATTTATTGAAACATTATTACCTATAAGCTGAGTATTTGGGATATTCTAACCATTATTTGCATAAAAGGTAATTGATATCCTCAAATCAAAATATTAATTCCTTATTAAATTAGTTTCTAACAGGTTTTTTTAAAATTTAAAGAAAATCTTTGCCAATAATATTTTCTGATTCAAAATAAAAATCATTCTTCCTAAGTTTCTGTTCTTAAAAGCTGAAAATGATAAAATATCCACGCAAGTGTTTCAAATAAATGCCTTTTGATTGGATTATTTATATATTAAACTATAATTATGAAAGGCTATAAATAATAATAATAAATAATGATGGCAAAGATGCTTCTTTAGAAATATGTATGAGCCAGATTATGCACCTGATACACCTATCATGTACCTTAAATTATCAGATCGCATCCAACACATCACTAATGAACACAAAAACCAACACTTATGATTATCATTATGATGTATCTACAAATACTATCTTGATAAGTCCCTAGATTAGTAATTAGTTTTTTGGCGAATAAACAGGCATGATTGTCCTAAGGGAGATTTCTGAATGAAAGAAAATGTAAATAAACAAGAGTTAACTAAATTAAAATAACAAAATTTTGATGATGCAATGGATTCCAATACGAAGTGTAATACATATTTTCCATTACAAATACCAGAAATGAGTTTCCTCCAAATCTTCCGAATCAATATGCCTGGAGAAACTTATGAAGAAAATACAGTACATCCAAGATATCGCATTTCCTCCACACGAAATTGGTCACCAGTTTTTCTAAACTAATCCCTATCTTGACAAAATTTACATACAGATGTACGCCACAAGATGCAATTGGAGATTTGTGCCAACATTTCAGTAAAAAATACATCAGGCAGATTGGGTGGACGGTCAAAGCTAAACTTGAGATCACAAGCAGCTTGTTTGGCTGGGGTACATAACGAAGTCAACAGTTACGGAACACAAAGCCACTGGACATGCAATCAACTTTGATAAACGTAACGTCAGATCGCTATGGTGGGAAATTTCAAATCCCAACTCATCTGTGAAGTCATCAAGATATAAAAACAAACACAATTTCATTGGAGACATTGGATTGAAGATGAGCAACAAATGGAACCCAATCATTTGCAATATTACTCCACCTCTCCCTTACATTCCTTACTCCTCCTCTTTCCACCGCACCCATTTGAATATAGTAAAAAGCTTGCATCGCCCAGTAATATCATTTCCATGATTAAGGGACCAGCAGTGGGTCACAAAACATTTGAGCCAATCTCCCAGCGAATCATTCAGCATACGACCACACGTCACTTTTGTCACCATGGGCCATGAAACCTTTCATCAAGAAATCCCTATCATTTCATTGCTTAAAAATCCTGCTTATAAAATTCCCACTTATGAACCTTTTCCACAGATAAGATGTGTTTCTCATCATTTCAAAGTTCACTTACAATATTTATTTTCGGCCAAATCATCAAATATTTCTGGATAAATTGGAGTTATTTCAAGTATATTTCAGTTTTTTTTGCCAAATGTGGGTAGCCAAAATGTAAGGTATGCCCAGATTGAGGCTACATGATGGACCGCAATTTATCTTAATTTACCTTTAAACCATTGAGAAAAAGTAAAGTGAATTTTCCTAGGATGTAATATTGTGAAAACTACCAAATAAGAAGTCATTGACCGACCTGATGCAGAAATTTGTCATTTATAGTGCGCCAAAAAACAATGAATCTCTAACAATAAAAAAATCTTGTTTTAGGCAGGGTACAAATGTGGACCCCAAAGGATGGAAGTTAGCTAGTTAGCTAGATGGAAGTTAGAAGTCAGCATGATGAAATTTTACGTAGCAAATCACTTTTCCTCACATCTGTGGGTAATTTTAGTTTAGCTTCTTAGAATAATAATTAAATATTGCTCCAGGATGCGCAGCCTATAAGTAGAGGTCCGCGAATTTCGCAAGACGCGATATTGCGATTTTATTTGGATTAGCGAAAAAATCGCATCAAATGAGTCATAATCTATTAAAGCCTGAGCCTTCATTGTTTCACGCTTCTGACGTTCATCTGCTCTATTTCATTACGATTCCAAGGTCCATTAGCTCGTTTAGTCTCGCGCATAACGCATCCGCGTAATATCGCGCAACATAGTGATTTCTTCGCCAGAATTTGCCGTTAAATTTACCACAGCCTCTGTCTTCGATTCCCATCTATCAATCCTGAAATATTTAGAATGAGGCGCTTTCTCACCTGAAGAATTAGATATAATGAATTAAAAATGCGCGGAAAGAAATTTAATGCGGCCGCGGAAGAGCGGAAATACAAGCTCACGCGCCCGATACGCATCAATGCTGGGCAGTAATTCCGGTAACTCACCGCGACCTATTAGACAGCGTCATTGGATAACTTGTTGCAGGAAAACCTTGAGTATGGGTCTAATGTAACAATGTCGTTGACTTAAACACGGCTGCTGGCTGGGACCGGGCCGCTGTTCACGGCACGGCCCACAGCGTGGCAGAGAGTCGTCTCGTCTGAAAGCGGGCTGAATTTCATGGCGTCGTGGCATGAACAGCGGCCGGCGAAAAGTCATTTCATCAGAAAGCGTCGTGGTGACCACGGCGGCCGTCAACGGCGCCGTGCCGTCAACTGCGCGATTCGATTAGTTTAAAGACATCCATAGACACGTATGGTTATTTGAAAGCACGAAGCGCTAGCAGTAGGGGGAAAGGAAGGAAGGAACAGAAAGGATAGGAGGAGAAGGGGTTCTCCTTATTAGCGGATGGATCGTTGAATATTCGGCTCTCCACTGAGCTACAATGCAAAAAAAAAATCATTTAGACATTGGCCAACTCTAATATCTAATTCTTTAGGTGAGAAAGCGTCTCATTCTAGATGTTTCAGGATCGATAAATGGGAAATAATTTTTCAAGTTTCTTTGAATACGATTATGTTTTGTCATGTGTGCTTCTTTCACTGCCATTCCTGACCGATTGGCAATAGCTGTAATCAAAACTAAGCGATTTTGTTGTATCTAGCTGCTGTCCTACCTTCCTTAACACCTGGGTGGGGGAATCGAAAGGGAACCAAAGGCATGAAACATTTCGGCCAATTTGTAAATTATACAGTACTATGGTTATACCGTAGCTATCCAGCACTCAGTTTGAAAACACCATCGTGATAGGTTGTGTTTTGCGGTTGGACCGTTTTTTATTGTAGTTCCAGCTTTAAATATCGAACGAAGGATAGGAATTTTAAAATGCCAAAAGCTAGTGATACTGTTCATACCAGGGCTAGTGAATTCAGCTGAGAAGGATTTTATGTGAAAGACTGGGACAGCCATTTGTTCTTTAGGGCCTAATGTTAATTAGCAAAGTTTGCGATAAAAGAACTTAATTTGAAAGATGTAATACTTTGTTGAAGCACATCAGTAGCGATACGTATTTGTACATAAATGTGCAAAAGAAAGGGGACCCGAAAAACGACAGCTATCATTTGAACACAGTCACTCAGTCAAAGAAAGCAAACGAGGAGCTTGTTGTTGCTGCTACAGAAGCATTTTTGAAGGCTTTATATAGTAAAAAGAAACTTTACCATCGAAAAATTCTGGAATGGCTCTGGAAGTACATATGAGGTAGTGGGAATTTGCAGTTTGCCGATCGTATTCTCCAAGACTACATGCTTGAACCATTCAAATACCTTGAACCAATAAAAGTTGAACCATTTATTTCATTTAGTTTTATCAGAAATTTTGTAGTCGAAATTGTGTTCCATATTATGTGAAATGCTTATTAAAAGTATAAGTATTCATGAAACGTGTACCATAAAATAATAAAACGCCTATAAACGTGGGAAAATTGTAGCATTATAATAACACCGCCAAGATTTTCTATAACTGAAATCACATGGTTTTACAACGAATTTTAGCAAAAAATAAAACCACTTTCATGGACCTCTACCTATAAGAAGTTAGAATGGTAACACAGTGTTGCCTTCAAATTTGATGATCATTTACCTTTTAACAGTCCCTAATATGTCCATCACTAAAGGTAATATTTTGGACAGCCATTTATTCTTCCTCACATGAAAGGCATAAAATGGGACATGAACAGCTGATTTAACCACTAATAGTGTATCCCAGAAAATGAGGGGAGGCAGAGGAATTCCTATAGCTGGAGGAACATAACACAACATGACACAAAAGAAAATTAAGCTTTAGGGCCTCTAATTACCACAAATGAAGCTACAGAAAAAAAATGTATAGTATCCATTATCCAGGAGACATAAATACATGGCAATAATCAAATAATACAAGCAGTCTAAAAAAACGACAAGTTGCGGTTTTTCGCACCATCATAGCTATGAATAAAAATGGGAGACTTGACATTGACACATGACAAAAGAATTCAAGTGGAGTTCACCATTTAATTCAAAACAATACCGTTAGGTGTGAAGTCATAAGTCTTGCAAGATTTTATTGCAAGAATACTTGATAATGATAGTGATGCACCGACATGGCATTTTAAAAATAAATATTGGTGGAAGACCATTTTTTTCATTAAATCTTTGCCGATAGCTTTTTTTTCACCCTTTCATTTTAAAATTGGTCAAAAAAAACAGAATTCAGCTAGGTATCTACATGCATAAGTTATTCCCATAGAGTCCAGACATCCAGACAAAGTTTTGTGGTGCATTTTAAAATGGTAGTGGATTCAAAGAAATTTAAATTTATATTACATCACCTCCATTTTTCTATTTTTCAAAGAGTTCACTATTACTATAGGTACTATCCATCGTTGGATCACAATTTGAAGTTGATATTTATTTTAACAAGAATACATATGAGAAAATATGCAATGCGTGTCTCCGTTTCACTTCAGGTAAATAGAATTAGCTAAATTTCTGAAGTGGAAGTAATATCTCAGGGACAAATTAAGCTCCATAACTTTAATCCAAATGGAATTTAATGACTAGAATAGCACTCTTTTGATTAGCACTCACTTTACATTCAATTGATCAAAAGCATTAATCAGGGAGCGAGTGTATCCACAATGCCGAATAAAAGAGACACAAAATTAAAGAAAAGTCGAACATAATGGAAAGAGTGGTGATACCAAGAGAAGTTTATGTCTAGGGTATAATTTTGCTGAAGAAAAAATTAGTGATTGGATGAGAAACGTAATTGCCATCTTTTAGTGATAAACAGGATGACAAGTTGGGACTGGAGATAAATGTCAGATTGAGAAATGCAAGTGTTTTTTTTTATGGTTTTCGTGAGTCTTTTACTAGGCCACATATAAAGGCACAGAAAATTAAAATGAATAAAGAAAGAGAAGGTGGCAATGGTTTCGTTGCTGGCTGGTTTTCGAGGTAGAAGAGTTGCTATGTAATAACTCAAGCCAGAATCGCAGGAGAATCTAGTATTACTGACTCTGTAAGACTACTAAAAAAATGGCTGCTGAGAAATAGATGGACAAACAGTTGTATAATTGCGATGAAACTGCCCTTTACTTCTTAATACCGCTTAATTTTAATAATTGAGGTATTTCAAGCATGTTATAATCACTGCTCACCCCATAATTTATATAAACAGTAAGAATGTCTCGAAGAACTGTTATATTTTCATATTGCTGCTCAAAAAAGATTTTGTACTATCATAAATGGAGAACTTATCCTCAAGATAATAATTTAAAAAATTGCTCTGCATCTCCCTACACCCAGGTGAAAACAGGATTTCATGATATTTTAGGCTAATAAAGATAGAACAAGAAAATTTATGGCTTGACTTTTTTTTTTAAGTTATTTTCATTCAAACTCAAGACAGAGTAACTTCTGCACCAAAGCTAGTACAGACCTATTGAAAAACAAAATTTTACCACTGGTTTAAAGATGGGGGGCATTAAATATATTAATCTAGAGCATTAATGAGTAGATGATAACTACCGGATTATCGACATACTAAGTTCACAATGGATGTAGGAATATGTAGCAGGATCACTAAGCTTACCCTTTTTCTTTAATCCATGCCAACAGATAGAAATGCAGTGCATTAAAATTTAAAGAGGAGTGTACCCATAGTACAAAACATAAAATTTTGAGCAAAAAAGTATGTGAAAATTTAAAATAATCACAAAAATCCAATAGAAAAATAAAATTTGCCACGGAGACATCATGGAGTCATAGGAAAGGCAAATAAGGCATAAATTGCGTGCTAAAGACACTGGTCACCCCTCATAGAAAAACATGACCTATGAAATAGGCCCACATACTAGTCGATGACCCTTAATTCTAAAGCATAACTCAGGCACTCACTTTTCTTGAAACCAAGGTGAGGAAGGCGCTCAATTGGAGACCCCCGATGCTTCATGAAAGTGTGCAAATGACTAAGGAAGCGTCTTTCTTCTTCCGTGCGAACAACATTATCTGGGGATGAGGGATTTGTATGGTTGTGTGGTGGAGGTGACGATGAAGCTGAAGATGAAGATGGTGGGCGAGGAGGTAGAGGCCCAGGTGGTAGGGGAGGGACTGTAGATCCTCCTGGACGCCGTCTCCTCCCACGAGGCGGAGGTACCAATCTCCGACCAGATCGGATCCCATCTCGGTTGTTAACGCCTGCGCTGGAGCCAACACCAAATTTGTTCTGCAAGATAACAAAAATATAAATTAAAATCAACATAATATTAACTTCCTTTATCCTTTGATATCATAAAAAATTGTACATTATACATATGTACATAACATACCACTATAATTTAGTCATGACCATGATAACGAGAAAAAATCCTAGGATAACAAAATGAAAAGCAGTTACAGGCATAATTGTGGCCATATTAAAATGAATGCTGGAGGTTGAAACACACTTTTGCATTTATGAAACATTATATCTTACCCAGCCAAATCATATCTCTTCTTCAAAATAATCAATCGAAAAAGATGCACTTCCATATTTGGCAGTGTGAAATTTTTGAGGTAATAGAACATTGAAGTCACATGTTGCATTCCAAATAGCCACAAAAGACTTAACTTTCCTTAGATTCATATTTCGTTAACTGAAATACAGGAAATTATACATTCAAAACTGAACTCATTTCAACGTTGAGTCCAACAATAATAAAAAACATGCTTTTGCAGCAAGAAATTGTCTGTCATTTCTGGAGAAAAAAATTTAGCTTTAATTGCTTCTGATAACCCCAAGTAAGCACTTGGAAACGGAAATCAGGCTTAAAAATAGCTGGGCAACAACATTGAGCAGTTCCATAAGATTTGGCTAAATCACTATCTAACTTCTTACACCCTATAATTTGTTTGTGGAGTATAAATCCTTAAATTTCTCCCATTTTGAGCATCAAAATTAAACAATCATTTATAATGAGTTCATCACACTTACCGCTGAAATTACTGGCCACTTCTTCCTTTGACAATTTTGTTATTATATCAGCGTTTCAATTTCCATCCAACATTTTTCCAACATCCCTAATAATTTGTGGGCCACAACACTAGCATAATGGAGATATTGACAAGGTAAAAAAACCTCAGAGCGAACCTCAGAAATGGCAAAAGGAAGATTTATGAATAGGAGTCAATATTAGTAACAGCAAAATAATTACATTTCGTCTTCCCTGGATGTTTAACACAGCCCAATACCTTTATGTATGTATCCTTTGGCACTATAGTAATCTTTGGCAAACATTTATTACTGTGATTAACAGATAAGGCAACAATTTTAGAGTTATTCAGAAGATAAATTTAAATTTGAAAAAATTGTACGCCCAAGTTCTATTCCTAACAAATTATCTAATCACTCCTTGTACAACTTCGGAGAACACCCCAAACTAAATCCCTCCATTTTTCAACAATTCAATAAATAAATAAAAAAAATCCCTGTTAAATTTAATGAATAATTGGCTTCATTTTGTACATCAGACTAGGTAAACTTGACACTTAATCAATTCTTAGAGATACACCACAGAGAGTACAAAATATTGGAGAGCAGAAAACTAAAACACCTTGGGGTAGCACAAATTCAGGACCTAACTTAAAACAAACATACTCCAGAAATACAAAATCACAAATAAGTATTTGTGACTGGGTATTAAATATGTACGTAACTACTAAGATTAAGTAGAGGCAAATCTCCCTAGTAAGAATTGTATCATACACACTATTGATTATCAAGCTCCTAAGTCTACAAAAAAAAACACTAGGGCATATTGCCTTTCTTGTTGTTTGAACTCAATGGTAGCACATTAAAGGTCAAAGCATTTTCTCATTTTATCGCTACACTTCAATTTTTCTTTTAGTTCCAAAATTTGTTCGACAAAATTGGCCATTTCGCTATTGCCTTGGCATTTTGCAAGTAATTCTTCCATTAATATAATCAGCCTAGTTAAACAAATTAAGCCTATCTAAACAGCCTGATTACAATACATGGTAAATATTAATTATGCCACAGAAACCCAGGAATAGAATATAAAATTCTCACAAATTGCTTATTTTGTGAGCATAAAACATATTCGATTCACCTATTACAAAAATGTGTTTACCATATAAATGAATATGCTAACACTTCTTCCAAGCACAAGAAATCTTTTCAATGAACTTAATGCATACTAGAGACTACTCTCTAAATCGGTTCCTGAGCTTCAATAGATTAATATATCACAAGAAATATGATTTTCAAAATAATGGCAATTGCATAGATACACATTACCATATAAAATACCAGGGAGATTTTTATAAATTTAAAATAGGATAAACTATGAACAAAAATGGAAGTCTGAATAATGACAGAACTGTTAACCTTAGCTGCAGATGAATATGTTGATAAGGATGATTCTGACTCATTGGACTCTGATTCAGGAGATGGGCTTCTCTTTTTCCTCTTTCTCCGCCTTCGCCCTTTCAGGTTTGGAGCTATGAGAAAAATTGAGGAGTGATGAGGTAACACTATCTAAATATTAACACAATCTCTACGATTCTTCAAAAAAATTGCCAGAGAATTATTTATTTTAACAAAAAAATTTAAACCACAATTGTCAGTTTCGATGAGAGCATAAATAATGCAAGGAAATATGATATCAAAGGAGTAAAAATCTCTCAAGATCATCATCAAGAAAATATATACTGAATTCAACAATATTTAAATTATAATGCACAAGGCACCAGTAGAGTTCATACAAATATTTTTATTTCCTAATCAACGTGAAAGAACACACGAGTTAAAACATATTCAGTCTAATAGCTTTAACAAAAATAATCAATAAGGTAAAATGGAAATTTTTACGCAATAGCAAAAAAGAGTAAGAACTTTAATTATTAGAGTGAAATGTACAAATCTTTTAATACCACAGGAACAAAAAAATATTGACCAATTTATAACCACTAGTATAATGGGTATTGCAGATTGAGACGTAGAAAGTACTCCCAGATTTTTTGAAAAATAATGATTTCAGTACATAAAAAATATGATTTAAAACTAAGTTCCAGGCCATAAAACTTTAATATTGTCTACAAAAAATGAAAACCAATTAAAAAACTAATATATTCACTGTATTAAAAAATTAATTTTTTATAACTAAACAACACAGAGAAATGATTCAATTTTTAAAAATATATATGACAAAAAATAAAAATTTCATGCATTTTAAAAATTCAACAATCAAAACTTTTTGGAAAAAGAAGGAATGACACTGTATCGAAGTTGATGGCTGCAATAGCCTTCTACACAGTTCAAATTTTCAGTTGATAAATTCCAAAAATATTATCAGGCAGTATGTGGTATCAAGTCAATTAATTCAATTATCACACATTCGAGAATAATACGAAAGTGTTACTAAGTGTAGTGTGGTAAATAAATGATTTCTTTTGGATTAGCAAGACCTCTTTCATTTATAAAACATCATTATACTGTAAAATTACATGTTTTCTCATAAATCCACAGGATAAAAGCTTAATTTCTCAAACTCAAGCATTGTCATAAGTGTTGAATTGGGTCATTTCTCAAACTATCACCAAGAAAAGCTTGGCTACTGAGGTTGACTCGGTAAGATGGGCACAAAAGACATCACCATTTAGGGCTTCATCATAAAAAAAAATTTTGATTTTTCTGAAATGACAGAGCATGACCTAATCTTTTCCACTGCCTGCCCGTCTCACTTGAAAATTCTTGAACTTAATTTAGTAAATTAAGTTAATTTCTTCAATTTCAGCAGTCTGAAAAGTTTATCAGTTCCTCACCTCAATAATTCTTCTCCCTCACAAAAAAATAAGAATAATATTTAAGCAGCTTACATTCTCAAAAAAATAATAATAAATGGAGTTGTTGGTAAAAAAATGACGGAATCCCTCTTGATTTTTAAAAGCTATTTTCATGTTTATAACCTGGAACTTGGTGTAAAATGATAATTTTGGTGAGTACTTAAAGCATATTTTTTCACTATTCAAAATGTCTGATGGCACTTTTCACCATCTCAATCTGCAAGAACAGATTTCCTCTGAAATGGTGAATTTTAACTAAGGGAACTCAATGCTCCAACACAGCTGATTTTGTGGTTTCCACTGTGTTTCTCATTTTCATTGATAACAATTTCACTGTAATCACAGGAAGTATCTGCCACGTACTGTGATTTATTGATCTGAAGAGCTGAAGTGATTTGAATACATAAGGATTGGGTGAAGCTCTACCAGAGAAACTACTGCCTATGATAGTATTTCAATGTGGAGAAAATCCTGTAAACTACTCTGTTAAAAATCCTCCAAAATGAGCAAAATGATGCTCATTGGCATCACTGTACTCCCTCTCCACAGAGAAAACATTAAGAAAGGTTATTAGGATATTAGGAAGAATTGAAACAATAGGGAACTCACCTAGGTGATTACAGAGTAATTCATGCCCCTCTAGGTCCGGGTAATCAAAAGTATCTTTACAAAATAAAACATGTGCATCAGGTTCTGATACAGAAAATCCTCCCAGAGCAACAGCTAAGACTCCTCTGAGCCACCCAGGGCTAGGAACACCTTCTTTAGGAGCTGGCAATCCTTCTAAGCGTTTCAATACAGCTCGAAATCGACAATAACGAGCATAGCTAAGGATGACCACACTGCCTGAACTTTTTCTGCTCATCTTCCGAACTCCATCTTCAGATTTTACTTTTACGCCATCCTCACATTCATCATCTGGTTAAAAAAAGAAGATACAGTTATGAGGAGAATGCAAATAACTCAGTACATCTAAAAAACATTGTTTAAGTTTATGAAATATTACGTTCAAGGCTATGCATGTCTTATATACCCAACATGCTCTATGCGATAACATTTATTTGCAAAACTCTTCACTGAAAAAGAAATTAAAAACAAACATATAATGTCGAAAATTGAGATGAAAATTTGAAACATTCCTGAAACTAACTCATTTATCATAATATTTAATCAAACAAATAAGTCATCTTGATAACTAAATATGTACTCATGAATTTAAGACCTATACAGATCTTATTACCCATTAAGCACTACTAAATTATAGGGGTGATCTTTAAAGCAATGCATGATGCATTAGTGAGAGATTTTACCAAATTTATGACGAAAGTCTTTTAGAAAAATGATTGTACTTTTACACCTGTTTATGCTGAGTGCTTCATCTAAACAACTAAGTAATTATTCTTCTCAAAGACAAGACATATAGATTTACCCAGCTTATATCACTATCAGTTCAACAGATTCAGGCTTCAATTGGTGGAAGTTAGACATATTTAAGTAAATGAAAGATCGTAGCACTTTTCCACAAGAATTTTTAATGCGTACAACGCGTTTCGGCTCACTGAGCCATCATCTGGTACAAGACGCTTGAACACATGTGAAGATCCCTTTTATACCCTTGAGAAAGGAGAGTATTGGAGTAGGAGAGGATTTGACATCTTTGAGGAAGGGGGGGGGGGGGGGGGGTGGGAACGGGTGTACAGAGTAGAGACAATGGGGAAAGATACAACTACGGGATGTGGAGAACCCACGTTGGAGGGAGGGTTCTGGTCATAACTATGACCAGAACCCTCCCTCATAACTATGACCAGAACCATCCCTACGGGATGTGGAGAACCCAACGTGGGTTCTCCACATCCCGTAGTTGTATCTTTCCCCATTGTCTCTACTCTGTACACCCGTTCCCACCCCCCCTTCCTCACAGATGTCAAATCCTCTCCAACTCCAATACTCTACTTTCTCAAGGGTATAAAAGGGATCTTCACATCTGTTTAAGCGTCTTGTACCAGATGATGGCTCAGTGAGCCGAAACGCGTTGTACGCATTAAAAATTCTTGTGGAAAAGTGCTACGATCTTTCATTTACTTAAATATATCACTATCAATTACTAAAACAACTTCATAATAAAAAGCAATCTTCTATATTATTTCTACTGTATAGATACCTTTTTCTCAACTTATATGCAACCAAAATCTACAAATGAGGTACGAAAATGCACAGAATTTATCAGAGAACATGCGACGGCATATCTTACTTCCTAAATATTGCTATTGTTTCCTAAAATTGGTTTTTAAATAATTAAAAAAAAACCTGCACATATTCCTGACGTTAACGGCGCACAAACTGATACATTTGTTCATTTGCAATAATATCTCGCATTCTTTAAATAACTTTTATCAAAATGCGGCTGATTCCACATTCAAGTCTCCTGTTGATACGTAAGCAGAGTCATCATTTGCGTTTAACAGAGGATAGTGTAATTACTTCCACTGTTGTGTTTAAAGAGGTCCTCTGACCTCAATTTGTACATGAGACCCTGCCTTTATTTTCTACATTTTAAAATTAGAAACGCTCCTGTCCCTCTGTGGACCTGCATTGAAAAGAGTGGGGGAGCCCGCTGGTAGCGGGCGCAGCACGCTCGTGATTAATTATTTGGCAACATGTACATACATCTGGCAGTTGCAATAGGCAAATCATATCAATCATGAGATATTTTATTCTCTAAAATCATCAGTAAAAAAAATTTTTGCCATGTTTTTCCCTATCAGCTTCTTTTCAAAGTAATAGTTGACGACCAATTTGTTATCTTATTTTCAAAAGCAAACAAAAAAAGGGACCAATAACAATGAATTTACTATAGTCTCATCCAAAACAAACCTCTAACATCCACTGCCAAGACTATGCGAGAAAGCATACTTTCACGCTACTTAATGTTGATACCTGCATTCATTCTAAAATTCCACGAATGGCTTTATTTTCCAACAATAAGTAAATTTAGAACGAATAAAAGACAATTCCATTGAATTGGGACGAGAGTGTAGAAAAACAACATTTTAGCCACCAAACTCAAAGCCATGGGCGGGAATGCGACGGATTATAAAAATATTCGGAAAAAAAACAAAAATTTGCGTATTATCGCACAACGTGCTCAAATTATTGTAAATAATTCAAAATTACGAGTTAGATAAAATCTTCATCGCCAAGTTCTTCATTTTTTCTAATTTGGTCCTACGATAAAAAGAAAACATCATTTGCCCCCATGAATTTTCACCAAAAAGCCTTAGAGATTCGAGAAACGGCGAGAGAGTGATAAAAAACACACTCGACAACAATACAAAATAAAAATGTAACTTTACGTAAAATGGAAGAAAATACAATTCCTATCTCTCGCCGAACAAAATAATTGTCTCCTTCAATATGTCTACGATTGATATAACGACGAGATTTACTCATATTTACTTTAAAATATGGATGTTCATACGATATTAATGAGAAAATCATGAAAGTTTTCGGGCCGGAGTGAGCTCTCTATGGATTATGAAAGGCGCTACAGCGCGCCGCATTAGGCAGCTCCACTACGGGAGGATGCGAGGGGATTGACGGCAATTCACAGAATATCAATACCGGCTTCAATTCCACATGCATAAGGGAGCCAACATGGCGGCTGACGCTGACGAAAGATGAGCCATAAAGGGATAGGGGATATGCCATTCAATGACTATGTGGTGGCTAAAACACCAGGCACAGTGAAAAAGGCTGCCTATTTTGCTATCATATTTACGTGCTTCGGGGTTAATTCAGTCCTAATTAGGAATGTTTCGACAAAAGCTTCCAAATGCATATAAGTAAACAATTTGAGGCATGCTGAATATTGATCTTTACCTTACTATCAATTCTATTCTACTTTCAAATTAATTGAAATTTATGTGCACATTATTATATTTACGTTCCAGCGTATTAAGGACAGCACAAATTAATAATGGGCAATCATTTCGAAATTGTATCATTTTATACGACTGAGATAATAACGCTATACAACAAAAAAAACCCGGCGGTAATGAAAATTTATGCATAAGATCAGAAAAATAAAACTATGCTTGAATAAAAACGGTATACCACCGAATACAGGTGATAGGCTAACCCCACAGATAGTTATTACCACACCTCAAGCACCATTTATAATTATTAGCGCCAACAAAAATTAACAAGACTTCAGAAGACTATTTGTTTTTTTATAAAGTTACAAGATGACGTTGATATATTCTTAAGAATTCTACTGGTGAAGGCAGGTAGCCCAAACTACCCCTTTAAGGACCTTCGATAGTCCTCACGAGAATTCAATAAACCTGTCTATTGTACATCAGCAAGTGTCGGCTAAAACCTTGACATTTTTTAAATCGCATTAGTAATAATCCAAGTAATTAGATGAATTTTTCAATTATATTTAGTTAAAAACCTGAACCATTGTTTAAGACCTGACTGAGCTGTTTTCTCGGTGATGGAGATAAATAGAGCCCAAAGCAAAACCACCACTTCATAGACTAACTGTCAATACTACGGTAACTATCCTTTTTTTTGTGTCAAGAAACTTGAATAAAATTTGTACCACGGCTGGTCATAACTGCTGGTGGGGTGGAGGATAGCTGGCTGGACGCTCGCATCTCGACGACCTGGACAAAAACTATGGGGGTTGGAGATTGGTCATAATGTAAATTCACTTCGAGCTCAGATCTCCTAACGACACTTCACCTGGGTTGCCTGAACTCGGCTCCCACGAAACTAGTATGGAAAAAAACAAAACCTATATTAACATTATTTTTGCGCTAATTTTAAATGATAACCTCGACTTTGCCTTCCACGGGCATCATATTTCATATTCCCTCTCAAAAAGACTCATTCTGATTCTGGATAGGGGGCGGTAAGGGTCCAAAGACCAAGGCTCTCCGAGCTACGACACTGAAGTACGATGAACAATTGTCAACCGACAATTAAGACAAAAATCACAACGATCGCGTGCCACAAATGTGGCGTAAGAAGTCCAGTTACATTAATTATGTTGTTGTTAACACTGCAATCGGGACGTACGATCACTCTCAATTAAAAAATAATTTTCGTCTGACTGAAATATGTCGGTCTCCTGTGGCACCAGGGTTAAGTCGTCTCCTCCTCGACCGTAAGTCGTGAATTCGAGTTCTCATTCCCCAATTCGGAGCACAGATGTATGAGGTGTTCCACCATTAAAACCACGATTTAATGACCACATATAAGCTGCTTTCGGTAAAAAAAAAACAATTTAAAAGGCGTATCCGCAGTAAATTTTATGGCTACGGAGGATAAAAAGTTTATCTCACAGGGACATTTCGCCAATTTAACAAGTTTGTTTTCCAATAAGGCTGAGGAGGGTATAGTAAGGCCCGTGGGTCACTTGCGATTGAATACTTACGTGAAGTAATGGCGAGGAATAAGAAAGCCAAGAATAACACGAAAGGTGTAGCGTAATATTGACACGTAATCGTACGAGGGTAATATCGACACATAAGT
The DNA here is from genome assembly GCF_921293095.1 of Ischnura elegans. Lineage (NCBI taxonomy): Eukaryota > Metazoa > Arthropoda > Insecta > Odonata > Coenagrionidae > Ischnura > Ischnura elegans. Next base: position 108,259,087 of record NC_060248.1, read on the forward strand.
CAGATATATAAAAAATGGGAGACGAATTCGGTTGGTTCTAAGATGCATACATTGATGGATAACCTTCTCCTCAAACGTGATTAGTAAAATATCTCTCCGGCGATAAAAATCAAACACACAGCTTTCATTCTTAAATAATTTAGGTAAATGCCCTAAAAGAGCCAAACTTACAGAACTATATACACTCACTATCATACTTTCAATAACATTAACCATACCTGATAGAAAAAGCGGATAATCCATATGGATCGAAAAAGAAATAATTAATAATCAAAATGAGTGGATTCTAACGAAAGTTAAGAACAGCATTTAAACAGAGAATCAATGAAAATATCGATGACAAAAGCCAAGGCAAGGCCAAATATCTTATAAAGCTAAGACGCGAGGTCTACTAAACACATTTATGTCTTACGAGGATCTTACAATTTAGAACAACATATTATTTTATAATCTGGCACTAACACTCCACCAACGCTATACCTTTTTTTAATTTAAAGAAAAAATTTACCATATTTCCAATATAAAAAACTATGATAACTTCCTTAAACAAGGTGAACATATGAAAATCAACGAAATCACCACACTACTATGACATGGGAAGTGGAAACTGAAACATATGACTTACAAGAGCAAAAATCGATTGCATTAATACTTCCCAAAGGTTAAAAAACATATGGCAAAAGGTTGATAATATTTTCTGTACATTCCTCATCCATAAACCTACTCATAAAGCCAGGTCAACGCAAACCAACCAAAGAGTTTGATGCCAACAACGCATTTATAGGCAGATCCTTCTGTTCCCCCAACAAGCGAAGGAAATTATTAATTAACGTCAATCAGGTGATAACAATGGGAAATATATACATAGGCAACGGTCACTGTAACATAAAATTCCAATTTCTCATCGCCTCGAGGCAAAGTATCAAATATTAAAGCTAAATCACACCCACGAAAATACACTTGTAGGAAGTAATTGGAACGTGCAAGTCACTCAGCAGGTATGACTTACTCACAATAGCGAAATTAAGGAAGAGCACAAAAAAAAGAATCTGTGAAATCATTCAATAGTGGGAGAGCACTTCCAATTTAATTCAGTAAATATGGTACAAATTTAGCTTGGGAATGTGAAGCCTTTCCTAGTCAAATAACTGTGAAAAGTTAATGGAATGCCACAAAAGATGTTTAGTAAACGAAACAATAAAGACCAAAATAACGAATACTTTCCACGTTTTAATGTGTCCTGTCAAGTAGAACTTGCTATGCAGCCCTTTAAAATTATTACCGAGCACTCAATGGCATGATTCATAGCTAATATTTTCGCTGTCGTCGGCGTTATTTCCTTTGAACCACACACTTTAGTGTGTTGCGTCCTTAATGTCCTTATCCAAGATAAAGTCAAAGGATAATTATGATTTACACGGATTACGCGGGATGTTACTCGACGGTCCGGTAAGGTTGACGTTTCTTTATTCTATTATAATCTATACCGTTTTGACAGAACAGCATCCATTCTCACCTTAATAAGTAACCTTGGGGGCAAATGGTCTCGATTTTTCGCGAATGGTTCGGTTGTTATGCAACAAATTCGTATTGGGAGGGAAATAAAAAAATCAGAAGAGAGTTATATAACACAATATTCCCGGAAAAAACTGGAGGAGAAGGTATCACCCACTGCAAACTCGTCATAGATCGAATATATAGGACGTGCGAATCGTTTCCAGATTTTTCGGTAGGATTTCCAGCCATCATTCAAGACTACAATATTTTCTACCATAAATTTTTTTAACATTTATATATATGTAATAAAAAGGTAAAATTTTAAGTCGCAAGGGAGACTCTTTAACACTCCATCATTATTAAGCACGCAATATGATACATAAAGTGACAACTTGTAAAAAGGTATGAATTAATTTAACCGCGCGGTAAACGCTCGTCATTTGGTTTCAATAATTAGCAAACAAGAAAGGACGAAGAAAGAATTCGTTACGAGACACGATAGAGGCAAACAGTGATTTTTTACAATTGATTTCGAATAAATTTACCAACAGAAGTCCAGAATCAGTTCTTCAGCAAAAGCTTGACAAACAAAAACTAGAGCCTTTAAATTATTATAGATGTTAAAATATGGCCACACTATTTCACTCTAAACTGTGCGGTCACGACAGACAACAAGGATAGTAAAACATATAAAATATATTTGAATACCTTCACAATTGAATAATCTACGAAAGACTTTTCGTGGATATCATTTCTGTGTTTGCATCGCAGCAGAGACGCACAGAGAAATCAAAAAGGCGAATAAATAATTCGCTAAATTGGAAGACCCACAGGAACTTCAAAATTTCGCAATATTCCACAAACTTCATTGAGCGCGCAATGCGTTTCGACATCTCTATTCCGATTAAAAATCTCACAGCAGCAGTAATTTTAAACATTGACCATATGAGACGGTGTCTTTGATATTAGTTTCTACGGGCCCACTGTTTAAGAGGGCCAAATTCTATTCACATTCGTAGTAAAACTATTAATAAAAGTCAACTTTCAAATCAAATCAAGGTCAAACCACAGAAATGAATTCGATTCCGACGAATAAGCATCCTCGATGAGGAATTAACAGAAAAGACGTACGCAAGTGTGAAAATTTTAGCTGATAAGAGCATTTAGCGGAGAGCTGCGTCAAACCTATCATGGTATTGTTGACTTAATGTTGAATAAGCATTTCATGAACTAGTGCCATGAATAGTCAATGAAGGAGAACATTTAATTAACTTTCCTAAAAACACATCGACCTCCCTTGCTAAACTGATAAACTAGAGCATGCCATTTATCACACCATATTATATGAAAGAAAGGATCTAGCCTCCAATTTTTCTTTATGGGGGTTTTAAGTACACACAAGGCACCAAGTAAAACTACAGCGCAAGACACTCTTTCGGTTGACCTAACTAATAATAAATAGAGAGAATTCCGCACTCTCTTTAAGGTTATCTTGTACATGGCATTGGCGTAAGGTTCTGAAACCTAGGTTGTTAATTTTCATAACGTATGGAATCTTTACTTAGTACTTCCTAGTCTTTCATTACAAAAACTACAGTGAATTCAGAATGGAAACCGAATTCAAGCAATCTTTAAAACATGGTTTTGGCTGTCCAGCGATCTACGCTATCAAAATTTAATAGAATAAAGCTAAGAGAGCTTGAGTGCACTCCTACATAGGCAATTCAAGCGTTTCTCAATCGGAATGGTGACATGAAATGATTGCCACATAAAATTTAAGCCACGCATGGCAACTCCATTTCAAATCATTCCAAGTTAAAATTAAGTACACGGGTAACACCTTCAACATTTTTGTGAAAAGAGGTAAAATCACCCTCTCATTTCATCAAAAAGTACTTGAAGCATGAAGGTTACAAATGAATACGATACATAATAGGGAAAAAAATTCTCCGTCCACGAGACGTTCCCACCAGACTCTGATCACATGAGTCTTGCGAGTGCGAGCATTCTCACCAAAGACGGCGGAATTTCAAGGTCAGCATCCGATTGGAAAAAAGTAGCCTCAGCTAACTTTCACTCCAAAATCCGTGCCCACGCAAGCGTATTCCAATGAGATGCAGAATCTGGCTTAAAAATGCTCATTCTCCACGAGTCTGATATTAGCATCGATAGTGTAAATATTTAGGAAATGTGAACGGGATAGGCGCTCGACACGATAAAAAAAGAAACAATAAAGAATCAGAAAACTATAAATACACTATTGTCTTTCCAATGAGAATGATAAGAACAGTTGAAGAAAGTCATTATACGACAAATAGGCGGACGGGTTGGGGAATGTACTTGTTTAAAAGCACGTACATTAAACGCTACAAAGTTATAAGCAAGGATTACCGTCGGATTGCATTTATGACTAGAGGCATGGATAACGGAATGACAGACATGTAATTCTACCATAATATATAAAAGAGGGAGGCAACACATATTTCCAGATTTATTTCCAGGCTTCGATAATCAAGCGATTTTATACACGAAATATGTATACCATTCCTATGTATAATACTTGGTTAGATTAGCACGAGACTAATAAATACATTCATTGGAAGGCCACCACACCACCACCACTTCATGGGGTTCTCAGTGGTTGAAAAACAGTAATCCTATTTCTCCAAACTTATGAAAAAAAACTCTAGAGAATAAAACACCATAGCGTACGCATAATTACTACTGGGAATGCAATTCTAAAAAGGAGAATGCGTTACGGATATTTCCTTTCTGAAACAATCCATGGCTAAATGAATAGAACACCAACAATTCACTTGGCGACTTGTAGTGTTCAAGGAGATTAAGCTAATACCGAAACAAAAACTTTCATCTCTACATTATGTAACTTTATTTTCCGGAAAACGACGTGAAATTTACACGATCTCAATTTACGCCATACAGTTAACTTAATAAATTCTGTAACGCCCGTAAAATAGAGTTATCGCAATGATTTTACTTCACCAGGACTAAATTTCTTGAGCTTGGTAGTTGGAGAGGTGTATTTGGCTCAGTAATTACCAAATATTTACAAATAATAATCCTCGAGACAGACAACAAGATTGACGAAAATGTTGCCGATAAAAGTTTTGCCGAGGAAAACTGTATATTTGATATTTACCCCGTGATTCCACAGAAAATACACATGAAAATGTGTTATGTCAATTGATGGATAAACGGGAACAAAAACACACTCCACGAGTATATTCAGATGATCAAATTCCACTCAGCACTCCCATAGATGATAATTTCAGGCAGCAGGCGAAGCCTTCACCACTCCACTTCACGTCACGGCATCATTGTCACGGACCGTGAGGTTATCATAGGGCATGTATGAAAGTTTGACTCAATGGAATGTGCTCTCTTTCTTTCAGGTAATTCCAATATCTAGTGCTTATAAAAAGGACAGGTAAAATCCGATATGTACTACGGCAGTGGCGGATCTAAACACATACTTGGGTCGAAAAACACACTTGATAAAATCGAAGTTTTCTTTAATTAAAGAAATCACTTTGCACAAAAATATTTAGTTATTTTTTCCGGTAAATTTACCAACTATTACGAATTGAATGACAAATAAGTTTGTAACTCAGGGTATATTTGTGTATTTTTTTCAAAGAATCGCGCCAAAAATGCTGTTTGTGCCTTGAAATTCCCAAATTTCCAATATTCTCTTCAGGCTGGAAGGAATTCTCCATACTCAGTTTGCCCTACCCCCCTTGATCCAAACCTGTATCTGCCACTGTCCTATGATTTGTTAAATACGGATCTTAAAAGTTCACGACTACTAACACTACGAGCATGCGCCAACTCAATTGCTTATTTTCACGGGAGTGATTTCAAATACAATGAAAATACGGGACTGTTAGTTGAAGACTATAAGAGGGAAGGACCGATTTAAACGACAAGGAAAAAAATCGCCATGAAAATCATTACGCTTAGCCGGGATTCGAATCCAGATCTCCCGATTGTCGGTCACGCATGCCACCAGTTACACCAAGCCATCTTATCCAAGGGAAACTGGTAGGCGAATGTTTTTTTCATGGCTATTTCAATCGTATGTGTAAATTTGCTCCCGTGCACGAGCTTGACTACATTCGAAGTTTCTCGTTAGAAGCAGTGAATCGATTTATAAGATGCTGATTTCAGCGGACTATCCCAAACGCAAACGCCTTGGCGAAACTATAACATTTTACTTTTCACGGGAACTACATGGATTGATTCTTGAGCTTCGCACCTGTTGAGTGGGGGCATTTGCGCTAACGTTTATGGAAGCGTTATGATTCCCATTTACAAGGCAAGTTTGGTCTGATGTGATAATGTGACATGTTAGACTACTAACGCCTTGACAATGAGGAGTAGGTCGATAAAAGAAACGCAGGCGAAAAACCAGAACCTCAGTACCCGGTACGAATTACTTCGCTATCGGTTGCGAGGAAAAATAGAACGAATTCAAAGCACAATCACCAAATTTGCATACGAATTTTACAGGAGTAAGCGCAGAATAAAGGACGACCTTCCCGGCCATTAAACGCTTACGATTTCAGGAGGTATGGGAGATATTTCAGTAAGTCCAATTCTCACCAACACACCTAATCAATTTCGCATGCAACGCAGTAACATGAGATCATTATGAAATTTCGTAAACTTTTACATATTTTAGCGATCAAATTAGGTAAAATTCTGGAGAAAGTGTATGAACTCTACAAGACTATAATAAAACCGTTTCTATGGTGCTAATCTGACTTTTTTTCACACCAAAATCAGCCAACGCCCATACACTGTTTAAAAGAGCGAATCAGATCACGTCGCACTTCGTTGTGTTCAAACTTTAAATTCGACTATTCCAAAGAAATCAAACATTACCATTTTCCTAAAAATTATCATCGAATTTTTCATTTTCAGACCTATTTCTGAAATTGCTAAATTGACGAGTTTTGTAATTTCTTTCCGATGAGAAGAGGGAGTTTCCTCTTACGTTATTTATAGTAAATAGTTACGTAAACATGGATCCTTAATCAACTACAATTTCAAAATACCGAATGATTGCGCACGAGGCTTTCTTTGCACTCCATTAAAGTAATAAATGGGCAAACTAGGAAATAGGACTAAACCAAGGACGTACTAAGATAATAGATGAAATTTAAGCTAACGAATTCTCTTAATTTCTGCGTTTACATGACGGAAATTCTTTATGGCAATGACATTTATTTGAAAAAAAACTTGAAACTTACTAATCATTAAAGTCATAGATCACGCCAATTAATTAATGAATTAGGCGAAAGATCTCCGGCTTTCTGGACGTATTGATGGAAGGTAGGGTTCTAGGATGCCCTACCGCGTCCATGAGTTGATTAGTTCCGGAGTTTACTAAATAACTACTACTACTACTACTACTAGATGGAGTAGCAATCGTCTTAAGGGTGCGCCCATGGCCCTTATGCGCCCTCGAAACTTCGAGACAAATAACCCATGAATCAAATGGGAAACCCGTGAACTCTTCCTACTAATGAATTCACGATCATATCTTTTCACAGGGTGGATAAAAATTGTGTCGCGAAATTTTAACCCTGGATAGCTGATGTCAGCAGGAACCAAAATTACTAATGATGTTCGGTCGAAAACACACAATTTGTTAACTACAGAAACTGTGAGCCAAGCGCTCCGATTGGCTGCGAGTTTTCCCTGTAACCGGAAGCTCTGGACAACTCATGACTCCACGAACGCTTTGCCTGCAGAAGATCGCCATTCATCCAAGGCATAGAGGCAACAAGGGAAAATTGTGGCCAATAATGGCGCTTGGCTCAAAGTTTCTGTAGTTAAAATGGTGCGTTTTCGACCTAAACATCATCAATATATTTGTTCCCACTGGCATCACGTATCCAAGGTTAAAATTTATCGACACAATTTTCCTCCGCCATGTATGTTTTAATATTAACTTAAAAAATCACAGTAAATTTCAACTAGTCAAATTAATATGTAAAATTAAAAGTAGACATCAACGTTTCACCTACCTTTTACTCATTAATTACAACTAGAAAATTTATTCTAAAAATTCATTCCAAGACTCGTTGACACTTCGCATACCAATATTAATAACGATTACACTATATGGACCACCCGACTAGGATCGCGCGCCGCCAAGGCAGCCCCCATGTGATCCCCGACGGCTCGCGCATTTAACACTGTAAGCTCACCATTAAACTTCCCTTACCCTCTTGTTTAATCTCCATCTGCTGCTGCTGCAGCTTCTGCTTCTCGCGAATCACATCCCGAAAGTCCAGGGTGGAATTTAGGTGGTTTTCTCGCGTGGGAAGCGAGATCAACTCGAAGGGGACACTACTGACGGGTGCGGCGGGGGCGGCTTCCGGCGCGCTGTCGGGAGCGGTCGACGACAACGCGGAGGGGTCCGCCTCGGCCTTGGGTGAAGACGATCGGCTGGCGGCAGCATCGGGGGTGTCCTCGGGGGGGATGGCATTCGAGGGGTCCGTCGAAGACGAGCTGCCTCGGGCAGGTTCGGTGGGTGCTGAGGCTTCTGGGTCGTCGTCGCCGGTCGCTGGCTTCGGCGGGTCTTCGGCCTTCACTGTGGACGAGGAGGAGGAGGCGGTTTCGTTCGATGAGGGCGTCTCGTCCACGGCGACCCCGCTGTCCCACACCGACGGTTGAAGGCCACGGGTCCATGTCGCATCCTCCGTGATCCACGTGAGCAGGTCCTCGACTCGAAGGACGACCTTCTCCGATATGGCGAGCACTTCGTCCTGAAAAAATAAAAATAATATGATCGTTAATTAATTGTTCATCGATCATTTGGAAACGATAGTTTATTTAACTTTCCGTTAGGCAGCTCCAGCGCGGGAGGATGGGAGGAGATTGTCGGCAATTCTCAGAATATATAAAAACGGCTTCAATTCCACATATATAAGGGAGCCCACATGGCGGCTGACGCTGAAGAAAGATCATCATCTACATCTGCATACTACCCCGCAAGCCGCCTAAAAAACGTGTGGCAGGGGTTGTTAGAAAGGCCGTTTTACACGGTACACGGAATTGCGCAATCCGACGTACGTGCGAAGGCGCAATCAAAATTGCGCCGTGTAAAGCGGTGAATTGCTAGAACACATGCGAGAATGCGTGGATGCGAGACGGCAAAATAGCCCGTTCTAATTTCGTTTATGCATTCGCGCAATTCCACGCCATTTGAGAAATAAATGCAGCTCTAACCTGCGCAATTCCGTGCACCGAGAAACGGCTTGAACACTATCCGTTTACGATGAAAACAAATGCTCAAACAAAATTACCAGCGAGAGGTCCCCTTCGGCGGTTGACAACACTAGAACAATTATTAATTTCGTAATTCCGATGACCACTGAAGTATTTCCGCCGATTTCTTTACACTGCACGACGCTTCGTTGCGTTAGCTAAATTCTCGGGCCTAGGAACCTAAGAGAATGCTATAAAGAGATGCCGTTTGGAAGAAAGAAACCAGAGGAAAATACTTCAATGCATTATATTTTCCATACAAAAAATTCCACCGCCTTATGCATGAAAATTTTTAAAAATTTTGGACTTACATATAAGAGAAAAATCGGAACTTCAACAAAGACTTAAATGTTTTTGAATTTGAATATAAGACGCTCTTTTTTCTCTAAAACTAGATAGGTTTCGAGTATCATAACTTCAAGAGCAATCCAGCTTGATGAATTGAAACGTCCCACAAAATTCCATTCATAAGCCTCAGGCTTATTCTTTAAGATGAGCTACAATATTTACCGTCAACAATACAAGCCAAGCAATGGATCGAAGCAGTAAATTATTGAATCAGTAGCTGTACTGCATATGCCCAATCATACCATTCACTCGACCATTCGTTGGCTTGAGCTTAATTAAGTGCATGAAATCTGGCCCCCTCTCCGTTAATAACGGTTAACTATCCCTCCCATCTGAAATAAATGACCTACGTATTCAGTCATCAAAATATTTAACTCCACTAAGAGACTTTATATAAGTTTTTTTTACGGAGATTCATCAAAGATCCTGCTAATATTTATCTCCGATTGACCGGGATAATTTTCTTTGCGTTAAAAGAAATTCCGACTCCAATTAAATAATATCCGAACCAGGAAATTAGTCATAAGAGATAACTTATTTTCTATTGAGTGTATTATTACTAGCAACATATAAGTTTAAAGCAGAAAATTAGCGTTAGATTTTGCATTTCACAGACAGGGATTTTTGGAAACTGCGATAAAAAGTCACTTTCGTGGATCACATCTGAATTTTTTTCTTTCGTATGCGGAAGTGGTTGTAAGATAATGATGTCTTATCAATGCGCAGCCTAATAAAATCATATGGACGAAAATGTCATTCCAACATGTATTATTCAGTTGCATGCAACAACAAGCAAAAGAACATGCTTTTTATGAATGTATGGTGTGAGTAGGTGGCATAATGAAACTTTTACTCAACACTTACGCAGCAAAAAAACTTGCACAATTGAGGTCTTAGTTGTGATCGGTTCGTTAGAAGGTTTAAATTATTTCCTGCTTCGCCAAGCCAGAAACCCTTGCGACAAAATTAACGATTATTTTCCTAAACAATAATACTTATCGCAAAGTGGAGAACCAGCAACCATGGAGACAAAGCATGCTGATTTGATATCATACACCTAGATCCACGTTTATCATAATTATTTCACATTTATTGATGTCAATTGGTCAGTTAAGTTTAAAAGATGATCCATACAATGGAATGACAAAGAATATTTACCGTCGAATACTGTCGTCTCTGAACTGATTAGATTTCGTAGAATGATCATCAATTGCGAAAGGACGATAAGACATGCAATTACGATATTGAAGATAACTCGCGAGTGATAGATTATGAGACCAATAACCCAAAATCCACCACATGTGTGATTCAACTGATTTTAATTGTATCCGTGAACTTGACTAACAACAATCAAATAAAAATAACCTCTAAGTACATACCTAAATCACATTATGCCACAATAAAACATTGTGTATCATAGGACAGATCTAGCGCTAACACCGATGACTACTAAGCAAACGACACATCAGGCACTTCGACATTTTTTTGTAGCTGCTGCACCCATTTCGAAATAAATTCACTGCCTCCTACATTGAGACGAGAGATACAAATGCCCCGGGAAGTAGCCGTCATGTCCACAACTCATTGAGGACTCAGCAGTCTTTACCGCGTGATGAGCGAAAAAAATAAAGCCTAAAGTCTTGGAATTTAAAGAACATAGATTGCTCTTAAACGGCAACCAGAAAATATTTTACTGCAGCCAACGAGTCCAATTTCATCTCATAATCCTCCATGACATCACGGGAAGGCGGACGACCGCGCCAGGACTACTAAACTGCTCACTTTACGAACGGCATTGAGCTCGAATGAAGAGCAGCCACACAGAGATTATCTTGTTGAAACGCAACGACCTATACTAAAAAAAAACGATAAATAAAATGCACTACTATTAATGGACCAAAGGCAGCCATAAAAGAGGGAGGAATATGTGGGAACTTCACTACGTCAGAAATTACCCCTTGTTTTCAACAATAAGTGAAAAAATATGTATAGTGCTTAAACTGTATTTTTGATTAATATTTAATATAATTCATGGTTATTTAGGCTAACCGAAAGTTGTTTACCACTAGTGTACCTAGAAGACGAATATTTTCAATCATCTACACCAGAGGTTCCCAAGCGGTGGTACGCCGAAAATAATTGGTAATATCGGACGCCAGGAAATATGTATACAACATAAGCACGTAAAATTTTAGGGGGAATAATATTTGTTACATACATACAGCGGGGTACGGGATGAAAAACGGTTGGGAACCGCTGACCTTCACGGATTGACTTTAAACACATTCTTTATGATAGATAATACAATATCCCTTTTTCTCCAAATCAATCAGCAACTTCTTTCTTCCAAATAGAATTACCAGCATTCATCCTAAATACGTGGGGATCACAAGCCCATATATATCGATTCAAACACAAGCTCTTTGTGCTCCTTATCTCTTCCAACCGATATTTCTCCGTGATAACTATTTCAAATGCGTCCACTTTCGTCAATTCTCATCCACCACACCAACCTTACTCTCCTGCTAACTGTAATCTTGATCGCTTGTACCTTTCGTAAACTCAAGGTACCCGTCACTAATCCTAAATGGGCAGCAGCCCATGTTAGAGGTTCCTCAATTCTAAGATCCAGTCGAAGAGGTTTGCACGTGCTCATATGTCGACTGCCTTATTCCTTTCCATGAAACTTTGTCTTTGTAAACTGATAATTCAGTAAACGAAGAAGAGGCATTCTTTTACAAAAGCCCTCACCTTTCAAAGAGGATAACTGATCCAATACACGGAAGAGGGATGATAAACTAATATTTGGATTCCGATCAATGACATGATGTTAGAGCAGGTTCAAAAACCCATTATCGATGACTCCAGTACACGATTTACAAGATATCTCTTGATCTCTTTCGCTGAATTCAAGTACCACGTCTCAATTTCAACTTCCGCGGTTCCCCGTCTCAACTCTTAATGGGGAAATAATTGGTGCGTTAGTACCACTCGATTCCGCCTTAAGCAAGAGAAGTCTATTATCACCTTTTATCGAACCATCTGTGAATAGAAGTCCTAAAGAGGGAGGAATCCTCTTCTTCATTAAATATCCTCCCTGGAAAAATTACCTTCACTATCCTTTTGAGGCCAAATTTCAAGAACCATTGGACTCACTTGGTAAAAATCAGTTTTCGAGAAACCTTCATGCGGAAATGAGAAGATTCAACATTTTTATTGTACTGTAGGCTGCATTTTCCGGGTTTCACCGCGTCGTGGTTGCGTTGGTGACAACAGTTTCTCCTGCATTCCAGCAGGCGTCTTCAGGGCGAAGTTCACTCACTCAGGTCGAAGTTCACAGTTCAGGTCACTTCGCCCTGAAGACGCCTGCTGGGATGCAGGTGAAACTGTTGTCACCAACGCAACCACGACGCGGTGAAACCCGGAAAATGCAGCCTACAGTACCAGCGCACCACGAAAGCCTTCGCACCAATTTTTATTGTAATTGGGTTTTAAATATTCTAATCGGATGGCCCTTTTAAAACGCCGGAATCCTATGGCACAAAATGCTCAAATACTAATAAATTTTGCCTGAGGTTTAGTTCTTGATTATAACCGTTTTGAAATATCAATTAAACCATTGAAAATTTAATATTTAACCGGAGAATACTGTAGAAGCGAAATCCATTATTAGTACTACAAATTTTCCGTTTTTCCGAATTACGTCCGTCAATTCATATTATTAATACTCCAAAGAAATAGTTACATTATCAAGTGTGAGGTCAAGAAATCTTTCAGCATCATTAATCTAAGCGATCTTTTCATATTTAATACTTTTTGGACTTCACCAAGAGTGCTGGGCGTTGGTTGATTCGGCATTGTGTCTACGCAATCATTTTATTATCCCGGAAACAAACAACGTATATCACTCACCCTGGAAATATGTTTCAAGTGATCATTATGTTTAATAGACTTACACGACATTTCGAAAGAAATATGTCATAGGTACACAAAGCATACTTTGCGATAGGGAAGAGGTCAAGTTCCAAATTAATGCGTAGAATTTCCACAGTAAAATAATGCAGTTCACGTCTAACCTTTAAGGTTTATATTCATCGGCGTACCCAAAAATCAAAACTGGGGGGAGGGGGGGCAAAACTAGCTGTGGTCGTTCAAGTTGTAATTTTTTTGCACAGAAAAGGTTAATGAAACCAAAATTTTAAGGAAATTATGGCAGCAATTTATTAGTTTTTGTAATTATTTGCTTGAAAAAATGATTTTTATTTTTATTCCATGTCTTATACTACTATCTATATATACTACTTCAAAAGAAAAATTTGTTCAGAACTTTTATTTTGAACAAAATTCATAATCACTTCTAGGGGGATGGGGGCAGTTGCCTCCCCCTCCCCCCGCTGGGTATGCCCATGTTTAATTACTAAACCTGTTTTAATAGAAGCGTAAAAGTTCAATTTGACCTAAAACGCGAAAGTTACAGCATCGCTCAGTAACTAACAGAACACAAAGACGCAACAAAGAAAGGAAGAGCACGTTCGAAAATTTCTGAGAAAACAATGTGAAGTTCATGATGGTTAATGTCGTATAGCGGGGTCGACTTCTCCAGACTACCGATTAAGAATTACTTGCGGGTAAATTATCCACTTCCGGCATCTAAACATGAGGTCGCAGCTGTACACAACTTAACCACGGCAAAACTGTTGCTACTTCGGCCATTGTCCTTTTCTTCTGGGCTACCACGGGCCACAGAAGGGCTTAATTACTATACATTATAACAACGAGGTATTCATGGAGATTTAAATCCATCACGCAGATGTAAAAGTTCAGGATCTGATGTAGACGAGAGAATATTTTCATCGATCTGGCGCTGGCGACAGTGTTCGAAATTAAACACCATAGGAAAAAAAACTATAACCTACGGAAACAAATAATATTGGCGCTTTTCAGTGGAAGTGAACATAAAGATCGGAGAAAAACTTTCCTACCATTTTATAACATTTCTTATAATGTAGGTAATTACACTCTCTCCATAGTCGGTAACAGTTCGAAAACCTGAGAAATAATTACTTGCAACGGGTATTCGTACAAGAAATTCCAATTAAATCTTAGCCTTCGGGCACTGAACCAGGAGTGTATATATTCTTAATGAATAATACTCCATTAAATACTTCTACAATGCAAAGGAAATTACTAAGAAATAGCAAGATAATTTCTCGTTTAGTTATTGCCAAGCAAGTCTATTTTTACAAATCCTTGGTCCAAAACATTAAACCGTGTTTCAAACTGAAGCTAAGGTATGTTAGAATGGGCGAAAGTAGAAATCACTGCAGGCTAAGCCGCAGACGCAAACCACACATCCAGATTAAGGGGGCAGTTAGCACTGGGAGAAATTTGCTTTGCTTCACCAAGTCTTTTTTACGGGATTTGAACGGGACTTTCGATCAAAAACATAGCTCTCTATACACTAGGCTGTCATGCTAATATATCCAGCTTGAAACATGTATATATTAAAACATCGATTGAGGCGTAGTATCAGCGATTTAAGTACACACCATAGCAATTTGCAAAAGCACTGGTTCACATCAGGGAATAGGATTGAAGTCAAATCGAAAGAAATAAGTGCAACTACAGGATAATCCCAGCGTAGTCTGATAACAAACACGACAGGACCATGATTGTTCATTAAGTTTCTTAACCCTTCCGTGACTGTGCCTAGAAAACTTAACACGAACGACTGTGCGGGGTATCTCACGTACCCCGTTTATAATTCATAAGTTATACGTTGTATTTTAGTCTTTCCTGTAGCTCAATACCATGTATCTCTTTTTCAATGATATTATATCTTATTTTGTATAATTTATAAATATATTGTAGGCTACATAAAGGTTTTTACATCGATTTTGTGCGAAATGGCAGGAATCTTTCATATTTTGCGATTGTAACTGTACATCGAACAACATGCTATGAAAAAATAGGCACAAAAGGAGGCATCGTGTAGAATATTGGCGTTATTGAAGTTATAATATAATAATAAAATTTATTGCATTCAACTTTTATCCCTGCACTCAGATAACAAACAAGGTTTTTTTTCTTCCCGCCAACAGCTATGCGGTGTAACTTAGTAAACCCACTAATAAAAATTGGAGTTTTCAAAAACAATTTAAATGGAGAAAACAATTGTCGCCTAAATAACGACGAAGTGGTTGAGATCAAATATATAAAATATCAAAGGAACAAAATAAAAACATTATACAACGTATGTATAATTTGGGTAATGACTGAGTTACCCCGCACTGTCACGGAAGGGTTCAAACGAGCAGTGACTTTTTTAAATTGCGTATATTAACGAATAATTTAAAATATAAAATTAAAATAAGGTTAAAAGGCCAAAGACTATAAATGAGTTTGGGCTGTAATTGTAGTCGATACATTTATTTCTGCATCAACATAACTTAGCGCCTATAATTTGCTAAAACATTTGTGAAAATTATTCTGATTAATAGGAAACTTAAATTATCAACGGTATAGGGGCGAAAGAACAATATCCATATCGCCAAAAGGGTAAGACTGATACCGGGACTACCATAGAATAGCACAATTATGCAGCGAATAAAACAAGGACTGTCTCGCGACAATGTGAGTCCGACCCTTACTCCCGAAAACACCCCATCCCATCCTCAAGTTCCGACCGGAAATGCATTTTATTCCGACGAGGACCGAATATCTCACGCGCATCCCCTACTTCTCCTCCCCCCGGATCGCCCAATGGAAGAGAGGGGGGACAAATCACCAAGAAGGAGGAGGCGTCCCCCGCATGTTATTTTTTTTATCCGCCAGCAGCCCGCCTCGCCGGCCGGCGTCGCCGCCTCGCGCGCGCCCTCTCTCTCTCCCGCCATCGACTGACTGACTTACTGGCCTCTCCCGCGCTCACTCTCACTCGGACGAATCAACCTCTCTTCCCGCCCATTTCTCTCTCTCTCTCCTCCCTCTTTCATTCATATCCTCCTCTCCTTTGTGCCTCCTCGCCGTCGTCTCCCGCCCGACACCCACCCAATCTCCTCTTCTCCGCCGCCTCAAACGCCCACAACCTCGATCCCACCACCACAGCTGCCAGCCGCCTTCCTTCCCTCCACACAGTTGTGTCGCCGTTCATAAAAGAATCGTTCAATGAGAACTGGTCATGGACGTGACCCGAATGAATCGAATCACAGTTCGGGATACACAGCGTGAATGAATGAAAAGTGCACGTAAAAGAGGAAAAAAAATGTCCGTAAAAGGGCAAATTAAAATTTGAAATTATTTGTTAATGAGAGAGTCGGCAACCCTGAAGCGAGGTGAAAGTCTCAAAGGGTGTCCAATTCAAAATATTTGTTTATTTATAGGGGAACCCGGGGCGGAACGGGGTGTGCGATTTTTAAATGCGAAACATAGCGGCAATAACTGTAACTAGTCCAGAATTGTGTTGCTCAACTTAAAAGCAACACCAATCTGGACTAGATACCGAGGCGGAACGTGGTAAGTGATTTTTAAGTACGAAAATAAGTGGCAATAACTATAACTAGTCCAGCTTGGTGTTACTTAACCTATAAGCAACACCAATCCGGACTAGATATAGAAATTGCCGCTTGCGCAACAGCACCTTTTTTCGCACTTAAAAATAATTATTTAATTTAAATTAATAAATTATTTAATGTACTGTTTGTATAATGAGGAATTAAAATAAATATTATTATTAATCTTCTCCACATCCACCCAATAACCTTTCATTATGAACGGTTTGGATTCAGATACGCCACCCTTTCCTATGACACTTCAGGCCGTTTTACACGGGGGGACGAACTTGCACAATTTGACGCAGGCGCAGTAAAAAGTTCATCGTGTATAGCGGTGAATTGTTAGAAAGCATGCGAGAATGCATGGACGTGAGATGGCAAAATAATCCCTGTTCTAAATTCGTTCGTGCATTCGCGCTCGTGTGAAATGCCCTTTAGGGACTGTAATAGCCGCGCAATTCAGGAAATTGATCACTACACTCTTAAGGCCTGTTTACACGATACATTAACACGTACGAGTTTATGTACGTTTGCGTGAATGATTTTTGTGGACCGGAACGGAACATACGTATTTTTACGAATGCATGAACCACATTAGAACAGGTTCTATTTTCTGTGCATGCATTCGTACAAGTTGGGTGGTTACACGGTGCATTTTGGCGTTCATTCTCGCGTTCATACATTTAGACATTAACCCGTACGTGTTAATGTACCGTGTAAACAGGCCTTAATGGACGACTGATAAAATTTATTTTAACTTCCGTCTCATTGGTGTTGAGAACTTCTTGCCCTTGATTAATTCACGGTAATCCTTCAAATTTCTCTAACCTCACCGGGATAAATTCCTTCCAGTAACTAACTATTAAGTAATTTCAGCTTCATAATAAAGTTTGTCCGTAACATAGCTATATCTTGCACAAAGCGATCCAAACTCGGAGATAGCTCTCGCAGCCTCAATCCGTGAGCACAATTATCGTACGGCATAATGCATTTTGTGAAAACTCACCCTACGACAAACACCCTTGATATGGCTCACAAGCAGCCATTGCTCACGACACGAATTTATGTTGAATACCAATACTATCACGTTTGACAGTGAATGTAAGAAAATACCCTCGCCTTTTTCTCGACGAAATTGGGCACAATACCATAGTAGACATTTCCTTAATTTCTGGCGGCGCAGAAAGATTTTTAGAAGTTCATTTATGGATTGAGATTTTCATTTTGAGATTGAAGTTCATTGAAAATTGAGTTTAAATGTCCAGGTTGCGACAGACTTTAAAACATTTTCCATTCTAAATATATATTTGACGTTTCATGATGAAGAAAAATACACTTGATCAGGAAAATATGCACTTTAATGTTGAAAATATACTTAATCCAAAGGCTTACAGCCATTCAACGAGCCACGATACGCATAACACATTCGCCTGGAATCGTGGATTGGGTTCAATGCACGGAATCGAGTTTTGCAACACTTGAGCGTTAGAAAAGAACGATTCGAACGACCGAATCATGAACCAAATATCAAGAACCGGATCATTGATGTGAACGGACATTCCCGCCTCACCAAGTCCACTCTCTCTCTCCACCCAACGGACCTACTCCACGCCCTCCCCCAAGGGAGAGCGCCAAAGCGCCACAACACCGCCGTGCGCGCCATTCTCTCCCCTCTTTTCTAAATAACATGCACTCCCTCTTCCTCCTCCTCAGCGTCGCCAACTTCTCTAACTTGGTGTGTGTGTGTGAGTTGTGCCACCCCTCGCGGTCATCCTCCCACCTTTAGTGTATCCCCGCTGCTTCACTTTCCGTGACCGACAGCTCTTTTCCTTTTTTTCTCCGGTTTCGTTCGGTGGGGAAAGTCACCGTGTCAACGCCAGTGAGAGAGCAATCGCAGTAGGATTATCAGGATATCGCGTTAGCATCGTTGGATGGAGCTTACTTTTTATATGATCGTTTCGAATATGTATTCCAACCGCTGAAAAAACGTTAGGCGACTCACTTATCAGAGTAAAAAAATTTAACACCGTGCAGAAAGGATTCCCGAGTTTTCCATCGGGTAATGGGCTAACGTTTCCAAGAACGACTTGATCTTCATCCACAGGGGATCTTTTATAGATACCCTGAGGATAATGAGCAAGTTCCCGTTGTTATTCCTAACAGAAGCAGGTTCGACTTGATTAGACTGTATAGAATGAAATTCGAAACGTCGGGAGATAAGCAGCCAATTACCCGATGGAAAACCCGATAATCCTTTTTGCACTTGGTACGCCGGGAAAAACTAAGATATGTTATAATAAATATTGAATTTGAATACCTTTTGAATATTCCACATAAATATTATTCAAACATCGACCGCGGTTTCAACTTCTGAGCGTCATTAGGATATCCAAGTTAAAAAAAATGTAATAATTCAGGATATCTAAACAGTCGAGCGTTATTTGACACTATCGCGTACATTTCTATGGACATTCGAATTTATCCTCCAAAAGGAACGACAAATAATTCATTACTTCAAATTTGTCCAGCCTCCCTTATCAGTCAAATTTCTTGAATTCCACGAAAAAAAAACCCTCAATGGAAACATATTTGTCACGCCAACATACATTTCTAAAGACTTTAAAAGCAAAACGGCAGATTCTTCAATGGCGTTCAGCCCCGCCTAATCGTACAGCCAGACCAAAAAAAGTTGACGCATGTGCGGGAAACAATTTTGACCAAGGACCCAAATAATAAGAAAAAGTACGATCAAAATAAATGCGAAAAATCGGCTAATTGTTTGGATTAAGGACTGCTAAAGAACTGAAATAATCCTAAAATACCAAAAACGGTAGATGTTACTTACGCAAGCATCCGCGCATGCGTCGTGATTCTATAATTAGCCGATTCGGCCAGTGAACCATTCGTGACTTCCACCTAT
Source organism: Ischnura elegans (assembly GCF_921293095.1). Lineage (NCBI taxonomy): Eukaryota > Metazoa > Arthropoda > Insecta > Odonata > Coenagrionidae > Ischnura > Ischnura elegans. The sequence continues at coordinate 108,278,701 of NC_060248.1, forward strand.
TCACGCGATTGGACTCAAGAACACGACAGGATTCAATCTGCGTACTTATTGTAAGTAACGAACCCATAGAGTCTCAACGGAAAAAATACAGTAATTGAAATTCCATACAGTGAAAAAAATTTAGGACTATGGACTTGAGATTAGACAAACTATCCCGCTGAGGACGGGAACGAGGTGTATTAAAAAACACGGGAATTTCATTTAAAAAAATGTATATTTAATCCTTTACATTAATGTTGTCCCCTTTAATATAGACCCCATAAGATATTATGCACCAGTCCATGGGCTTCCAATCCTCGAAACACTTATCATACACTATCAAGCTCGATATTTGGGATGGCCTTCAGTTCTGTCAGCGATTTCTTTCAATTCCATCTAGGCTTGCAAAACGACGGCCCTTTAAGGTTGTCTTTATTTTTGGAAATAGAAAAATGTCACACGGAGCCCTGTCCGGCGAATATGGAGGCTGGGGCAGCGGCACAGCATTGTTTTTGGACAAAAATTCACGAACAAGCAATGAAGTGCGAGCCGAGCTAATAAAAACACGTCTAACCTTGGCGGCTGATAAAGTAAACAATTGAATATTATATCATGCATCAGGGTTATGTATAATATGGCAAAAAAATTGACTATCGAACGATCCAAACGCACGTAATGGAAAAATTATCGTTATAATCTGAACATACCTCGTGCTTGGATACTCACAGCTTTTGCTAACATCGCTTTACCTCTTGCTCGCCAGTTTTGGTCGCAGGTATACTCCTTAGAAAACTACAAAGGTGAACGGAAATGTTAAGCAATCCATTTTTGAGAACTCGGAACTCTATACTTCCATCATTATGTGCCGCCACTCTTTATTCCAAAATAAGACGAATGCCCCACAGCAGCGAGGCAACATTTACAGTATACAACTTGTTTTCTCCACACGTGTCGCGTTCACTGTCCATCCACTTTCTCTGAAGTTAAAACTCTTGATTAAAAAAATCACATTCTTCAGACGTTTCAGAGGAGACATTTTAAAGAATATCTAGATGCTGATGTACGCACTGAGGATCAGCGTAAATTGAATAGTTTAAAGCGACAAAATGCGATGGCGAATTTTCAGATGCATTAATATCCCGGTCCATTTTTTGGGCACTCAGGACTTCGTGAATGACTGCATGGATCAACGACAAGATTTAATTTCACTTCAGCACATTGTTAAGCAGCACCATTACATGTTCAAGCAGTGATATTTCCACATGAGATCGGTAAACAACCCAGAACGATACGGTTTGAAGTTTTAAACAGCCATTAACCGACGAATAAAAAATGAGCACAATTGCTCTCAGTTCTTAGCTATTTTACAGCAGTCTAACGTCAGTCTTTATATGAGGGCATCCATTAATTACGGGATGCGTTCACGGGGATAAGGGGGTCAGCCAGATTCTCACCCAATCTCGCCTGAAACGTAATTGTTTTTCCGCAAGAAACAGAGTAAAATTGCGATCTTAGTAATCTTAAATACTATTATTAACTAATGTTAAATACATATAATTAAACAAATCGTTTATTTAATAACTCCAACGCAATGAAGCATAGATTAGCGTATTCACACTGAGAATTTACTCATTTTGAACAATCGCAAATGAGTTTAGGGAGAGAGGGTCGAGCCAAATATCACGATATCTCACCAAGGGGGAGGGAGGATGTAAAAATCGCCGAAATCACCTCGCGTAATTAATGAACGCCCCCTTATTTTCTATAACCAGATATCTAAACCCACGCTCTTCTCTACTAATGAAACATAGCAGATTACATTTTTTCCTCTACATTTTCTCCGACTCACCTCCTTCGATCTCCATCCTTTCCCCGCTCCCCCTTCCTCATTCCTTCGCTACGCCCGCATTTTCCTACCGCCATCAGTTTTCCGCGCGCCCAAACCAGCGTGTCACGCTGCCAGCCTTATGCTTTGCGAAGTGCACTGTCATGGGAGCAGTGCTCGCAGCAAAACCTCCTCCCAGAATAGGCCATTATAATGTAGACCTCAGAGTTAGTATAAACACGAGCAATTTTATTGGCTTCTTCGAATGCGACCAAGATTGAAATGGCAAAATCATGGATCCCTTAATCGCTGAAGTGATTGGCTGATTCTGGCGATAGCGCTTGTTTACTTTTTTTAAAATATCGATTGTAAAGTTTACTTTCATTAATTTTGATAATCACGATGGCCATAATTACGACGAGATCTACTCATAAGTACTTAACTTGCAAATTATTTCCATTTCCCAAGTTATATTGGAGTTCGGGGTTCAACGTTGGCTTCAGATTTCAATTGTTGCACAGCCACACAGTGGTCTGAGATGCCCTTTTCGGCGGACAAAAGTCGATTTTTCGATTGCGTTCAAACTATCCAAAAATGCTTAATATGTGAAGCCAAAACATCATTCCATTGTAAATAGATCTTTATATCTTCCTTTACTGCCCATTTTTCGAATTACAGGAGTGGTTTTTAGCGAAAGTTGTTTGAGTGTAATTTCTCAAATTTTTGACGGCTTTTTAACTTTATAAGTACCATAACCAATTGCCATTTTTTTGTTTTCTTTTGAAATTATTTTAGAAAACTCACCTTTTTTATGATCCATAAACCTAATTATTAATGTTATGAAAGCGTCCGGGGTGTCAGGACAGCGCTCTATAATATCATATGCAAATATTTATTTTAATTATTCACAGTTAGAGATATAAAAAAACCACGCTCTACCACTGTGTTCTCATGTAATAGGATGCAAAGAAAATACTATCCTTGAAGCAATTTAGAAAGAATTATCTGCCTTTAGTTGCCTTTTTTTAATTTATAAGCCGAAATGTGTTACAGAGACGCCTGGCTATCCTAACGCCATGGCGCGCTATCTCTCGGCAAGTCGCTTTCGCTGATAAAATCCTCCGTTTTGAGTCTCTCTATCAGACGTAATTGAATAAAAGATACAGTGTCCGGCGTGATGCGGTGGACATCTTTGATATTCAGCTTATTAAAACAACTAGTATTTTCCACACTATTTTATTTTTACCGACCATGGTTTCGGCAGCTTGTGCCATTGTCAAGCTGCCGAAACCATGGCCGGTAAAAATAAAATAGTGTGGAAACAGACAAGTTGTTTTAATAAGCTGAACAGACGTAATTGGTTCATTAATTAATATTATCAGCAACAATTATATCCATGCCTAAACACTACATGATTCAGTGACCATATCATCAACAATATAGCCTATTTGACACGGCTTAAACTAACAATTCAGCTGCCACTAGGCTTCTCCCAGTGTGCGACAACTCCAGCTATTGTTAAGATTCCTCTAATTGTTCAGTGAAAATTGAATACTTATTTTCTGTGAACCAGTCTTCCGACATGGCACTCGTGAAGGAATATTTTTTCAATTTACGAGAGAAGTGGGCCGAGAAGGGCAGCGTTCGTTACAAGCATCTATATGAGTACATTTAGGTAGGTGGGTGGAAGTGATTTAATGCCGAGGTGCAACGTACTAAGTGGATTCATTAACCCATAGCTTGCGTATCATATCATTTTTGTGTCTTATTCTAAGGTCACAAGGAAGGTCGAACGTGAAAGATGACAGGAAGCATAAGAATTCAAAACTGGCTGTTTTCTTTCATTACTCGGGCGACACTGAGATGGGAAAAGAGCCGTAGAACAATAAACGTGTTTTTGCAGAACAAAAATCTTTGGTTTAATTCAGATATTGATCTTTTTGGCGGGAAAAAATCGAGCCCCAGATAACGAGCTCGGAAACTTCTCAACCCTCTACCTCGGGTAAGTTCAATGTTATCGATGGGATATATTATAGCATTTACGTAAATGAGAGTATTACCTATCAAAATACTGATTTTATTTAGGTGTGTAGTCCATTCAGTCGTTCGTGTAAGAATTTTGAAACGTTGTGCGAGCGATCAAAGCGGAGGAGAACCACGGAATTGCTCGGCACAAAAGCAACTGAAGAGCTGGTTTATGCGACGAACGCAAGTATTCCAAACAAACAATGCGATGCAGCTCATATGGTAGATGAGGCAATTCATATAAGCCCCAGTAGAGCCAGAAAAATAAGGCAAGCTTGTAATATCCATAGATCTGACACCAAGGTAGTTCTTCCCTACAATGCAGACGAGGCATTAGGCTTAATGATTGAGGCAAAGTTGACTAAACATCAGTATACTATGTCCATCAGGAAAGGGGCCAGATCTCTAATGGCAGCAAGACCCTAAGAAGAAATTCTTTCTGTAAAAAACCGGTGCTATCCTTATGGTGCTACGACTGCTTTCATCCCAAAACGTAGACTCGGCACCCGTGTACAAAGACAGTGAAGAAACTACGGATGAGGAGTAATTGTTTTACTTCCTCATTTACTTTATTTGCTTCCCTTAATTATTGATTCATTAATTAATTATTCTACGAAATACTTTCACTAAAGATATCTCCCCCCAAAGCATAATGGTCAATTATCTTTAAGTGGGAAAACATCGATTCATTCGTGTAAAACTGGATTTGGCGACTTATAAATGCGTATGTGTTTTTCAGACCACCATTGCATCACACGTCGTTGTAGTATAATTATTCATAAAAAATAGCGAATGCGTATTTATTTTTTGAGAAAGCCATTATGCATGCATTAGAAGATATATCTAAGTTGTGTAACACCATCATATACCTCTACAAATGGGACAGTCGACTTTTGTCCGGAAAAAAGCGCTCCCCAGACCACTGTGAGCCACCTAGAGAGCTCCTGATACCTAATATCTACAGTCAGTCAATGCATCCACCTAAAATGGAGGAAAACTTGAAGCAGGAAAAATAATGATACATAATATTCCATTATATTTGAATGAAATCAGCGAGAATACAACGTTTATAAATAAATATCGTAAGCTTCCATTCTTCTCAATGGCAAATTAAAATTTTGAGTATTTTTCACTAGCTGCGTTAAAAGGTGAGTTCTTTTTTTTAGCTGATAACGACGGATATTACAATGGTAAGCTGAATGATTGTCAATAACTAAGATCTGACACAATATGAAAATAATATCAGGAGCTACTTTTTCGGACGTCATCTTTGGCATCGCCAATGCAAGCGATGTATTGAGTTTATTTGGAAATACGTGCATTACTGGCAACTGTTCGCCAAATCAATTTAGTGAACGGATTGACGCAACACCTGATACAACCACACCCTTCTTCTTCCTCTGAAATGCGTCTTCGCTCAGCTGTCTAACCACCCATCTCAATTGCTATAAGCGCAACCACGCATTCTGCGACTGATTTAAAATCCCTATAATTGTGTATTCCTGTACCACACAACGCTAATTCTATATCAGATGTATGGTAGGGTTCTACTCAATCTATTTAACTGAGGCCCACTGTTGGCCGCTTAGTTTGCTGAAATAGGTTAATTCATGACACGTGTTTACCCAAAGCACGTTTCTCCACAACATATTCCTCGATTGATGAAATGCCTGGACCTTTCACGGTTCGTGTTCCCAAATCCGTACGAATAGCTCACTTCTAGCTTCATTTGAAATACAAAACTGGATACCTTTATTTAAATCACATCTTACCCAATATGAATAAAAATAGCCGAGCAGTAAATTAATAATTGCACCAAAATATTATGCATCAAAAACTAAGCTACCATAAAAATACCAGCCTTTTAATTAATACTGAAGGAGAGGAAATAAAAAAAATCAGAGGCGTACGATTATTTTATTACAATTTTTAATGTTATTTTTTAAATTATTGTAATGGAATAATATGGAAGAAACTTTTCGTGAAGCAAAAATATCTAACGGCAAAGAAATGGCTGCGTGATATGGGTTTCTTCAAGTACCTGCGTTCGACAACGAACGATAACAGTAAATAAATAATTATACCAAAATATTATGCATCAAAAACTAAGCTACCACAAAAATACCAGCCTTATAATTAATACTGAAGGCGAGGAAATACAAAAATCAGAGGTGTGCGATTATTTTATTACAATTTTTAATGTTATTTTTTAAATTATTGCAATGGAATAATATGGATGAAACTTTTCGAGGAGTAAAATATCTAACGGCAAAGAAATGGCTGCGTGATATGGGTTTCTTCAAGTAACTGCGTTCGACAACGAACAAGTTCCGGATCACCGTGCGCAGTACCTACCCATGAAAAACATCTCACGCTAGAGGCTTCCATTTCTGGCACAATGGAAACGCTACAACAAAGCGTGGGAATGAAGTCGCTTTCAAACCAAAGATGCCCTATAAATTCTATCTAGGATACGATACGGGAGAGCAAAAACATCCTCCTCGCTGACTCACTAGAGGGCTGTAGTGATCAAAGGAGTTTCAGGGCAGAGCCCGGATGCTCTTGGATTCGCGAACGCATACAAGCCTCCAATACTACACACGGAATATTCAAGGAAGTTGTAATGTCTCACACTGCTCTAAATACAAAGAGACGCAAAATATATAAAAAACTAATGATGGGCGACGATTAACAGCACTGCTTCCTTGGCCGAATCTTTACCTGACAAAACGGCAAAACATAGACAACTTGACGGAGATATTGGACGAAGAAATAGTTGACAAGGCGGAAATACTTGAATGTATGGAATGAAATGGATGCACTTAACCTCATCAATATGAATAAGTGTGAAGTATAGTGATTATGCATAAAATAGACGTGCGAAGTGTACTCCGATGGATGTGTTGAGAACTGCTTTTTAACGTGCTAAAAATTGATATCCATTAATATAGTTTTAAATATACACCTTTTATATTTACGAATTAATATTTTTTGCACTCACGGAAAAAGCAATCGCGAAATATATGGCTTGATTCACTGTTCACGCCACGGATACAGAATAATTAATTTTTATTTTATTTTTTTGCGGCTACAACTTTGAAACGGCTTCAAACCTTGACAGGTATTTCTCATTCACATAGCTGATAGTTTCTAAATTCTTGCAATTATATAATATCCGTACACACCGCGTAATGAATTACGTGAGGCACACTCACCGGTCGCATTTGATTAATACTATAATGTAAATCTAGTGATCACTGAACCTAAAACAGGGACTGACGAGTTCTTAAATCTTACAAAACAATGACATGATGGTGCCTCATGCCCATGCCGCACACGAAAGCGTCGCTAGGAAATAGACGATTGTGAATTGAGCGAGAGAAAAATACACCCAGACCACTTACTCGGGGAACGCGGTGGCGTTGGTAAAGTGATGACTACCCACTCCGCAGCGAGCATGGGACGCACTCGAGCGTTGGCTTGTGACGGGGGACCGACATCGGTGGCGGAGGTTCGACTAGGTCGAACGTAACATTTCAAAGACATAGGGAAGAAACGTGGACGTTCGCGTCATATCAAAGTAGCGTCCGTGCACATTACGCATCAGCTCTTACGACAATTAATACAAACAACAGTCAAAGCTCATACGCGGAAGCATTGGCATGCTGACTCATACACGGATGACTACACTAGATAAATAGATTAACAGAGAATTCACTCTTATCAATCTCCGGAGCGGAGAAACTCGTTAGTCCACGGCTGGTCTAAGGGTAGGCAACTCGGGTCCCCAGAAATAATTGTTTGCAAGCCGCGTAACTATCATTTTTGTGTACAGTGACTTAATATGGCTACATTATTAATGCATACACTATTAACTTGTTTACATTAAGGAGCACACGATTAATTTGTAATATGATCTCGAGATATTCATTCAGCCATGCAAATCACGGCATGCAGCCCATGGGCACTGTAAGGTTGCTGACCCTAGCGATTATCAATCAATACATACGACACTATTTTCTTGAATAGCCATATTTTCACCATCTAGACAGATAGTGACACACATGACAAGCATTTAATTAACCCAAACATTGTTTTTATACTCACATTGCCACTGATCAAAGCGATGTGATATTTTTACGTTTCTAGTGGGAATGAGGTTTCCATAAAAATGACGTTATCGGCTGCGTTGCGAAACTGTGACTCATATCCGGAAAATATAATTGGTATCTACTGAATCCTTATCGCGCATTCTCATGCACGTGCGAAGAAAATAAAAAACCAATGGCAGCTCGCGTGATATTAAGGATTTCAAGCTTAGGCTGGATAAAAATTTCAATAAACATAATCGGAGGATAAACATCTGCACATGTTCAACTCCATCTACTTATAAGATCAGTACATGCAACAGTTAAACAAACCCAGCTCAGTAGAACAGAGATGAACATCATCATGGAAACAAAAAGAGTTTAACTTCATGCACGACCAAAAATAACACTACTTATGACAATTTTTTAAGATTACCCATAGAAGCCGTAGCGAAAACGTTCACTGCCTTGACTCATGGCTGATTCAATCGCTAAGCATGCGGTAGGTTAACAATATGGCCCAAAATAATACCTTATATTAAAAAAACAATAACACCTCGAGCCTTAATAAATATAATGATTGTTTATTATAATTATTGTATAAGGTCAATCGATGGAAGAGAACGAGTGTAACTCGCGATGCGAGATTTGGTATAAGAAAGAAAAGAAATGGTGGTCACAGATCGTCTACTGGGATTTAGATATTACAAGCCGCAACGAACACTTAAATAGAATAATGCCAAGGTGAATCCAATGATGCTAAATATTTAAAAGAATAACTAATAATTCACTAACTGACCAGGAAGAATGTTTATTTTTTGAGGGAAAATATTCTCATATCCGTATACATAATGTTTTCATATCGTTTATATAAATGTACAAATATCCTATCAGAAATAATTACCATCACATTTAACATACGACAAACAACGAACAATCACGTAATGTCAAAAGTCAATTCCAGGGCCATGATAGACGAAAGAAAAACTCCGAAGCCAATTAACGATATAAAATTGAAATATGTTGGCAAGAAAGGCCGCGATAATATAATATTGTACGCAAACAAGCAAAAGAAAACAGTTAAAATTTCATTTAACATTGAAACGATAAATAGTGATGGATGAGCCGTAGATGGAGACCCTTCACCAGAAGGTTGATGTTATCCTTATGGAAGACTACGTTTCAATATGTAGTGAATATTGATTGAACAATTCTACGTTCCCTTTCAACCGGTAATGCGTTTCAACCTGCGAAGCGTTTATTTTCAACAACAAGCAGTATGCAAATGAGGGTGTTCATAAATAATTGATTCGATGTAATCGATGGGCACACGTGAAGTAAAAATAATCACAAAGAGAGCGACGACAAGAGATCGATAAATGCCAATCACAGGGTTATTATTCACGGGGGGCACAGCCGTATTCGCGGATTACATAAATCCAGAAATGGTCGAACTTTATCATCACAGAGGGAATACTATGCATTAAAAACAACACTGGAAAAGCAGAAAAGACGTGCCATTGAGCATATCTTGTTGGTTAATAATCAAAAGACAAAATTATTATCCATATAATTTCATTTGAATGGAGAACTATAGCTTCAATAAGCTAAAGTAGATTATGATACTGGCATCATTACCAATCCATGTTATGTAAACAGATTTAATGATAAACGATTTTAATTTCTCCTGGTAAATACTATTGATGAATTTTTCTCGGGTTCTCAGCCAGATTAATTCTTTCATATAAGCTGACGTTCAGCGTGAAATCGGATTTCCATAGAGTAACACGGCCTTGAAGATGGGAGACAAGTCGTCTCTCGGAACGTCGGTTTATATGAAAAAATTAACCTGGCTGGGGACCCGAGAAAAATTCATCTATACATTTAATGATGATTATACATATAAGGTTGTGTAAAAGGTGCAAGAATAAATACATAATCAAATATAAATACAGATTGGAAAAACAAGTGAGTAGAAATTCCGAAGAGGATATATTTCTAATTCGATCAATGAAGGACACATAATATGGTGATATTTGATCAGTGCCAATTGATCGCATACTTACAACACATTGCTGGCATCGCAGAGTTATGGGAGAGATACTTCCTCGGTCGCCGAATTTCATACAAAATTAAACAGGATGATGATGACAGTGCGAGCGAAGTAGAACGCAAGAACGCCAAAAATAACAGTGACCAGATCATCGGTGTTTTCCAAATTTCTACACAATTGAGGTGCTGCATGGCAGCGGTTACAAAAATAGCCCTCTCGTATCTTTTCTCTTCCAGCTCTTAAGATACCCCAAAGACAAGCAAGTAGATTACGGTCGACGAACAAGACGATATCACGGTTCATTAGTCGCTGAGCCAGAAGAGAAGAAGAAATTGACAAGAATGATGAGACGACATAATACAAAATTCAACGGGGCATAAACAAATAGAAATGAAGGACCTGTAACAGCTTGTCTATTAGGAAAGGAAATGGCTGTAATAACACATTTTCCTACGAGATTAAATGAAAATGTGCAAATAAAATTACACACCTACATATTCTGACACGGGTTCATAAGACCACGCTATTCCTGTGCGACTCGAGCACAACCATCAAGGATAACAAAAGTCGTGCATCCAATTACTTTGTAGGCTATACTCATGACTTGCAGTTCGAAGCGATGAAAAACACATCAGGAGAAAGGCTCAGAAACATAACAGGGTAGAAATGTCGATTTATTAACTACGAAGAATAAAATGGATAAAATACGAGGAAAATGCATACGCCACGGGGTGAAAGGTTGTCATGCACTGAGGCTCCATTAGGTTCTTTCGATGGGCTCACATCTGTTAGTTCAACGATTACGTTATTTGCTCACTCTTATCGCATGTTAGCCTCCGATAAGAGCGCAGAGGCTGACTTCAAACCATGTTCACTTTATCGCAGGGAAGCTTTCCTTCTCACAAAGCTAGTTTTGGACCTAAAGATGACTCTGCGAACTAATTAACATAATTAACTGAAGAAGAAAATTTGCTACAAACATTACAAGGTCGGTAAGATGATAATGGAAATAGATAAATATCATCGAAGAAACTGCAATGTCACTACACTACACTTAAGTCATGAAGGCTTTTTTTTTATAGATAAGCTTATCTTTATAGTTTCAAATCGGCAGGTAATATCAATCAGACACTAATCCAGGAACCTATGTTACTTATCTATGTTATACCTATGAACCTATGTTATAAGCAATAAAATATATATGTTGGATATAATACAACCCTTAACTAATTAGACATACCCTTCATAAGAAATGAAAATCTTAGTATTTTTAGCATCAAGTTTCGACCTTCGCATTACTATTTTAACGACATTATTGTCCTGGTGATTGAAGATTTCGCGGATCATTGATTTGCAAACTGTAATGTCGTCAGTTCCTAATCTTTTAATCAACAATGAAGTCGATTGCAGGACATAAAGGGAGCGCTGGATAATAGAAGTAGCACTTTAACACGACTTTTATCATTAAATTTTAGTGGCTATTAGTTAAATTATGAACAATTCTGGAATCGCAAGCATTAATCTAAAGGTTTTCAAGGAAGGCTCAAATCAACGATGGGCTCAAGAGAAAACAGTAAGGTGTGTATGTATCTACTTCCACCAGACAAATAAAAACGAAACTATCATGGATAGAAATGTTAAAAAATAAATATTTATTAAATATGAACAACCGAGACCTTAAAATATTGAATGCTATCATAGCACCAGAAGTTTTGGCGGATACGATGTGACATAATGAAGTAATTATTTATTTATCCTCACAAAATATTAGGAAATCATGTTTACGGCACAAAGAAAATGCATCCAACGAACACTATCTTTCAACATTGATAACATTGGAGAGGAAATATTTACCCCAACTGGTTAAAACTGAATATCCGCCGAAGTGTAAGCTATAAACTTCCGGGATTAAAATACATTTTTTAAGACTCCATGAGAGAATTGCGATCGTAAAATCTACGAAGTAACACAGGAGAAAATTTTTGCCTGATTTTCGGTATCCCTCGTCAGTATAAAATATTTAAGGGCCTTGAGGTAACTAGTTTGGACTTTTATTAGGAGCAATATACATTCATAACAATTTATTTCCAGACACAAATAGTAAAAATGGTTAGTGATGAACATAATTTTCAGATGATCCCGTACTGAAGTAATTATGATGATGACCGACGTTGCCCAGAAGACGAACCACAGCAAGATAGATTAATTACTGCGATAGAGAGCGATTGGCATCACGTAGGGCTACCGACAAAAGGACATAAAAAATAATTATATCTTTTAAGTTAAAACACGGCTGCTGCAATCAACGCGAGTAAATATAGCCCGCTTTGGTGTCCGATTATCTATTTCTTGACTTGAATACGAAATTTCATTTGCAAAACGACAATTACCATCGTAGCATCTCAACTACAGAATGACTGTAACTTCCTAATAGAATTGAAGACAGTTTAATATATCAACACAATTCCTGACGCTTACTCTTGAAGGAAATGCAGATAAATTTATACCGCACACATCAATAATAAATTATAACTAAATGTGGAGTAATTATATTTAATAATAAGCTTATATTTATAAAGTTAACCATTATTTCTTGAAAATGTGTGGTAAACAAAAATAATCTAATTCACCATGGAAAATTAAAGTTGTTGTAACTAACTCCCCACCTTGTAGGATTATATTTGTTCTCAATGAATAATCGCATAACTAAAATTACACCATAAAAAATAAAATACGCCTAAAAATAATTTAAATAGATGAAGAGGTTAGAGATGACATGAAAATAATAATTAATATCAACCTCGCCGAAATTTGTCACTTTCCTACGTTCAAACATAAAAAGAACCGAGAGCATATTATGATGAACACAATGTCATTGAGAGCACTCTCGTAAAGCCCCGTCCGCTCGCTCAACACGGCAATCTTATCGAGTTCAAACTAGCCAAGGGCTTTTGTATTGGCGCTCATAGCGGGATTTTATTGATTCTGCAGCAGCGAACGACGCTTGTGCAGCGAGGGCCGAGCGTGAGGCGAGCCCGAGTTGCAATAACAAAACGGTCCAAGGTGAGGGGACGCCAGGCTACCGTACCTTTTATGCCCCCCCCCCTGACAGAGCGTGCATACGCGACGCTAGGCACGTGCCACTCACCCTTACCCCCCCTTACGGCGTCCCGACCCTCTCCCTTCTCTCTCCTCAACCAGAATCCTAACCCAACCCTCTCCGCTACGTATGTACTCCCTAAAATATTGGATTGATGATATTGACGGAGGGGAGATTTCGCGACTCTCGCCGCACTCACGCCGAGATACATCACGGAGAGGAGAGAGAGAGAGACAGAAGCACGAATATTACAAAAGAGGATCCTCAAGTCGGCCTCTTAATGTATTGCCACTCGCCGCGCATTTAAACGGGTTTACGAAAATCGCCACATGCGTCGCTGACGGACAATTTGATTAAAGTGTCGTGGGAAATAAGGTATAATTGGGGGTGTAAACCAAAATATACATACAAGATGATGTGATACATCAAATTCATAAAAGGTCAATGCAATTCTTCGCAATATCAAACATTGTACTGCTAAATATTCGAAAAAAAAGTGGATCGCATTGCTCTCATCACGCGCCGCGGACATTTTTGAAAACCGATTAAAATGCGACCGGAGGGGCAAGAGACATCACCCTTATAAGGGATGGAATTGGGCCTCCAGTATGCAGTCCCCTTAGACAGAAGGAAGAGGAATACATACCTTTTGATAAATGATGCATTTCCACGGCATTTGAAAAACAACGACAATACCGCATTTAAATATTTTCTTCCTCGCCGGAGGAGGAAATGGGGGCGGGGGCAGGAGTTGCCGGGCCTGACTGGTTTGAATACGGGGGTAAGGGACGGAAGGGCTAAGAGAAAAAAAAACAAGGGGGAAGATTTTTTTGCATCGTCGCAGACGTGTATTCTGCCCTACAAAGTGCGGTACGTGCTCGAACGCTTTAGAAGAGCGCTATAGAAGTGAATTAAACTAGATTTAATCCCAGAAATTTCAAACGCCGCAATAAGAGAAGAGAAAAATCATTGGAAAGAGCGATACTGCTTGAGTGAAGATCCAATAATCCTAAAAATTTATCCCTAAATTAATTTCATTTTCACGAGGTCGTCGAAATATGAATAATGCCAAATGCTGCACGAAAAATTGAAACCCATACATTGTATACGTTGATGTATTTTTTGTCATAAGTACCGGTCCTTCCGAATTTACTTATTCCTGCGAAAGCACCAGCTCGAACTAGAGGAAGGTTTAAAAAGTATGGCATGAAACATCGAAATAAGGGATAAGACTCAACTTTTCTCCTTGCGGACTCCACTAGAGCCTGCCGATAACTTGACGCACAGCTAACCACTATACAAGGAAACTTCATTGCCATTAATAGGAAGATGATATACAATTTCATATTGATCTAATTTTAAAAATGCACTCACTAGCTCGTCAAGAAAAATTTAGAGGAAAAATAACGCCCTAAAGGATTTTCCGTCAGAAGAAGCAGGCTTTGCGGAGCCGAGATATTTGCAGCCGCCACTCTCCGATATTCTGAACGCACGAGAGGCCATATTGCAGACGAAAATGGGAATTGAGCGCTGCATTACCCAACGGAGGTCGGAGGAAGTAGGCGAAAAACGAATGAACATGTGATGTTTCAGCTTGCAGTACGCAGAAAGCGATGAATAATCGCCTCATGTTACCGCAAAAGAAAGTGCCAGATAACTAAGATGGGAGAGAATGACGTAGATGATGGTCGAATTCTAAGCAGCAAGGTACGGATCACGAATGAGCAGTATTATTAACATGGCCGCGTTGAGAACGCTTCAAGACGATAAGTTAAAAATGTCAATCCTATTGACCCCTAGCGGAATATTTAATACAGACTAAAGCTAAGGTCGACAAAAATTACGAATAATTTAATGAAAATTCTACTTCCAGCGAGATTTATAGACACACATGCCGCTTCAATATACTACCTAGATAAACCAACCAATCCATATACGATATACAATTTTATACACTGGGGGAAGTTTTCCGCATTTTAACACCCTTAAGGTGTATAGAATTATGTACACGGAGAAATTAATCATGATAAAAAACAGACATGGCTCAAGAAAACGAAGTGAACTTTTGTACTCTATAAGATATTCCGTAATATCTTGGCAGGATTTCTAATAAATTCATTTGCTATCGTAAAAAAATACGAAACCCCGGGCAATGAACACCGTAATAGGGTTAAATATAGATTAGAATTTAAGAAAAAAGTCAACAACATAAAAATATATAGTAGATTTAATATGATAATCCAAGACATCACTAAAGAAATAGTCAAAATTACAAGCGTTAATGAATGCGAAATTCTCATCTTCGATCTTGGACAACAAGTTTTGCTGGAACTAATATCTTCGGCTGGTCCGTGACAGAGTGTAGATAGGCATATCGAAGACGTGCAAGCGATATTGATCTGAGAATGAGCGCGACCAGAATGCAGAGGGAATCCCACGTTCGAGTTTGAAACGTCAAGTAAAAATCAATTCGGTAATGATAGAGTAAGCATTGATATTACTTTCATGCTGTGACATGCTAACCAATCGTCTTACTTATAATCGATAGAACAGGCATGGGATGACATTAGACAGGACACATAGGTACCTCCAAAACTAGCAATAACCGATGTTATTAATACAGTTTTTTCCTCAGGAAGAGTAGCAATTATGTCGGTCCTTAAAGATAATTTAAGTTAACTTGAAAACAATGTCAGAGCGGTTCGCACTAAATAAGTCAATTCAATCGCAAAAATAGTTGTTAGTACCATGATCAATAACTAAATGGCGGTATTTCCCAAAGGTTTCCTCTCCACGTTTATTTACTCAAACGGTAATCCACTCATAGATGTTTTATTTGCAATAATTGATTTACAGTTCGAGAACTAGCGACGCTGCGCAAAGAGGGACCGCCGGAGCTCCGTGATGATACACGAATTCACGATTTTTTTAAAAATTCATTGAATGCTCGGTTGCTCATACCTTTCCTTGCGTGCATCTCTTGGTTCACTGACTCCCGAATCAATGCGTAGCGATTGCATACGATGATAACGCACCCCCTGTGCATTTAAGAAGTGACAACCTGAGAAAAGTATATCATTACGCAATAACCTTACCCCTTGATAATGGCTTGAAGACGTTGAAACCGGTCGAGTATTTAAATGCATACTGCGTGGAATACAACAAAGTTTACTTTTTAATCTATCATATTACGATACCACAGTGTAACCCCGGAAACCATTGATATCATATTTATGAGGTCTGGAAAAATAAGCACAGTAAATAACAACCACGTCATGACCCTTCTTATAATATCCAGTGCTTCCACACACCGTTCACGTCGCCCGGCTATACTCATAATCGAACACCGTAGCGCCGTCGAGGAGAAAGGGCCCGCCTCTACCCTCCCGCACCACCTGACTGCAGAACCAGGCGCGACGATTCGGGTTTATCCGCCCTTCGCATTCGGCAAACTGGGAGCGGCGGTCCTTTTATTTATTTTCAAACTCCTCGTCCGGCTAGACAACTTCTTACAAGAGACAAGCCGAGCGAGGCGAGGAAACAACACGCCTTAGGTCGACCAACGAGTTGAATTTTACGACACACCAAGCGTGCGCGTGCGACAATATAGAACGTGTTTTCCAATACATTCATGCCTTAAGGCTGAAATGTGAATGGCGCGAACTCCACAACGAAGAGATTGATACGATGAATGAGAGAAATTAAGCAAGTGTGGAGTGGCACTTCCGCCGCGAGAGAGAAACATCAAAATCAATAACAAAGCAGGCCACAGAATAATAAGCGATCCCAAGAATATTCTCCGATTTAATTGATACATCTAGATCTACGAGGTACCGTGAAAGCCACCACTAGGGTGTGTGTCACGGGGTGATTCTACACCAGGCATGATGCAGTCATCCTGTTATTGGGATAGATTTAAAAATTAATTTTTTCCTAGTACAATCGGGGAAAGCAGCGGTGTCTCCATAAATAGAATTAATGGCGTCATTCGGTAGGATGACCAATTCCATATTTCCACTGTTCTAACCTTGTATGGTTTTACTATAGGAATTACTAACCGATGGCAAGTTATGTGTTTGCATAAATGTGCACGCATTGTGGTTATCATGCACAACATTTCTTGGTCGCCGCGGTGCGCATGAGTGGATCCTCTTGAATGCTGGTGATGCTGGTTATTAGTCACCCTAG
Organism: Ischnura elegans; assembly: GCF_921293095.1. NCBI lineage: Eukaryota > Metazoa > Arthropoda > Insecta > Odonata > Coenagrionidae > Ischnura > Ischnura elegans. The sequence goes on from NC_060248.1 coordinate 108,295,959, forward strand.
CGCAGATATCTCTTTACAAAAAAATGGTAAAACTTTTTCTTTATGCCTTTCATCATTAGACGAGCCCAGATAAAAGAAAATCATCAATAAAACCAAGAAAAGAATAAGTATATACATCAAACAATATAACCATGAAAATTGGACGACAGACATAAATGTTCTTCGTTGAAATTGCACGCTCAGTTTCGCATACTGACTTAATTGGTAAAAATTGATTGATTTGCTTTCCGAATGATTGGCTTGCTTTCCCAAATACAACATGAACCCACACACGAAAAGCCGATGTACGAGCAAAATAATAATTCCAGATGCAAAACTGGATCACTAAATAAAAGGATCTCACTTCCAAAAGGACGACTATTTTCCCCAAAAACCTCCCACCGCGAATTAAATCCAAGACATCTATCATAATATAATACTTTGCTTCCTTTCCCAAGCTGACTTTTATGGCCATTGTCACCCCACGCATGCATGTGAGACGTCTTCAATTTCATGGGCTTTCGATTTTACGGTCTTCCTTCCTCTTCCGGCAAGGTTAGAGCCGGTGTGTTTGGAGGCAAAGGTCGGCCCAGGGATCACGCAAGAATTTTGAGTAGCAGCCGTTCTAATCCTCCCCTCAAACCCCGCGTTTTCGCCAGCAGCGAATGACTCATTCCAGCTGCCCACCCCTCCAACCCCAGATACCCAGCGTCGACCGACGCGCAGAAATAATAACAGGCAATACGGAATGTTCCAAATTCTACGATGCTGCGCTTCATACGCATATGAGATTAAAAAATTACTTTTTTTTCCTTCGAATATCATAATTCAAGCGCAAACCATGAATGAACGTTCTATGCACGAATACGTTTCGAGCGTTACGCATACGCTATTCAGGGATTTTGTTTAATACCACAACAATTCCGGTAAATTAATTGAATAAAGTGATGATATAACGTGTTTATTTATTTAACTAAAAAATGTTTGATTGAAACATATCCTACGATATCCTAAAAATCTCCTCAGTACGAGGAAAAATATCTTTCCACAGGTTATAAAAATTAATATGAAAATCCTTCCAGATTCAATAACTGGAAATAATAAGTTACATTCCCAAAGATTGCGAATAAATTTACATTCAGAGAAAATTACTTTCCTTGATGGAAAAAACTGCAGTTACACCTACCAGCAGATTACATGTGCGAACACTACAATACATTCTAAAATGCTGTTATCTTGGACTAGAGGTGGCTACAACCGCAGAACAGTATGACGGTTAAAATTAAACACGCCTAATAATAAATGTGACACGCTTAGTTTTCCAGCGATAAGCATCTTACCTCAGGGTCCCATCCCCGCAGGAGTACGATTACATAATATAACTAACGAACCATAAGTTGTGAGTAATAACATCCGAACGAGATTCACTTCGTAATAAAATAGGAATCTTGTATTTTTAATTAATAATTCCTATCGGACCACGAATAAAAGTTTTAACCGAAAATAGTATCACATTAAAATAACATCAAAATTGACAAAACCTAGGTAAAAAATACAGTTCTAAAACGAGGAATTCCTACAAACATAACAGAGCAAATCTTATACCTTTTAGATTTGATATTATGCTGGAAGGGCACAAGAACCTTTTAAACCTTGCCATAAGTGCCATCGATACTGGCCTCGGAGAAAATAGTACCATAAACACCTACCAATGTAAAACGAAAACTAATTATAAGATACACAAGAAATTGTAACAAAGCGTATCAGGTAAAATACCAGTGCAGTGCCGTGCAGATACTAGCACGTAACGTTAAACTTTATTAGATGACGTAACCTAAATTTTCATCTGAAAATTATTAGCGGAACAACAATAACAAAGAATCCTAGGCGTTATTCTAGATCCGCAGGAACCCTCGCCATATCTACTCGCTATTCCCTCATATAAGGAGTAATAATGTGCAAACAGATACGTAAAGAATGTATATCGGCCAGAATTGGCTAGGTATTTAAAGAATCTGCACATTTGCGAAAACGACTTTTATTAAGTGTAAAATAAAACAGGAAAAAAATCAGGTTCAAACTTCAACCAGCAGAAATACTCACAGAATTAATGGTAATCTACTTAAATGTCAAACGCAAGGATCATTAAAAAGGATATTTCTCGGGGCGTGAGTACAAAATTACGAAATTAATATTAAACATCGGTGACGACACTTCTTTAGTAGGGCTACTCAAAGTTGGCACTTGGGCATTTAAACCCACAGCAAATAGGATGATAATTGTATTACCTTCGGAATCGTACGCGTCTCGCGAGACATCTCTTCAATGATTTGCGTCTATCATAAGTTGTTCGGCCCTCAGGAGCAACTTCATCCGGATTGGACCGATTAAATTTTAAAAAGAAACATCATCCGAGGGGTTTACTTAATAACTTGCAGAGCAGTGATAATAAGTTCACGAATGATGCGCGTATGACTGATGGTATCATAAAAATCAGATAAATATACAAAGCCGGCTAATTTTCGTCCTCGACGGAAGCTCAAATTAGTATGATTTGCGGTCCAAATCCCGGACATTAGTTACAAGGAAAAGAAACAGTAAGAAAGAGTTGAAGGCCAGCGTACATAAATTTGCAAAATCCTTCCATAAAACCGAAAATAGTCGGCCACATGTCTCTGGGACTACTATACTGTACCTTACCTGAAACACAAAACTCCCAAAACCGCCCTTACCCATCCCACACCCTTTCCCTCTAATATTTGAATCCGCGCCATGACTTAAGGGGTTTTTTCTAACAGAAACAAAACGTTGCTGAAATTCCTAGGAGACAGCAGACCAGCTGGGAAATCGGAATCACAAAACAAGAAATTCTAGCGTGAGACAAATGAACTATTAACGCTAAAATTATAGTGCAATTTATGAAGAATGGACGGGATATCCATTGTTATCAACTCCACAGAACGGCAATAATCAATGTCTTACGTAAATAATTAATAAGCATGTAATGAAATAATCAAAATTACGATCTATCGTCCGCAGTACCAACGCGTAAGCATATCATGACGTTAATGCCGCCATATAAAGGTAAAGCAAGTACGCAAAGTCAATGACAATTGCATTCAGAAAGATAAAACAATTTTTTGGACGAATAATTATTCATTTCTCAATAAATAAAAGAAAAACACTCAAAGTTAACACTATCACCTGACGTAAATCAAAGCTTCCATCTTTGCCTCGCGCGGTACCTCACCCTATCACATCAAACCGGCATCAAAGGCTCTCACTGATTGGTTGAAGGTCAAGAGCCAACTTAATATGGTCCAACTACTGCCACATATATACACGAATTAGAACAAATGCCTAAGCCTAGTAGTTACTACAACAGTAATAAGTTTGCTCTAATATTGATCTCAATACAAACGAGGCATTCACTCAGTCTTACCAAAACACGGCCGAGGCTAGGCCGGGCAAAAATGGCTTTGGGCGACTGCGGGTCGGAAACCGCTATGAGATGGATGGCGGGAAGCCAGAAATGAACAGCGCACGGAGGAATAGCCACAAAAAAGTGGTCAGCTAGGCTTCACGGAATAAGCATTCTGAGATACGGCCGCCAACAACGTAAGTGAAACACATACCACCACATTTCAATGGAAAATTAATGAAAATCTACAATCACTCAACGTATTCCGTAAAACGTCACCTAACTAATATTCCGGGTAATCAATTGATTTAGCAGAAAATTAAACTTTAATTATACGGATCGCGGAAGAACAGATCTAATTTAAACTCATGAATCCTACGCTTTTCACAGAGAGTAGTAATAATTGAACAATAGTTAAGCTTCAGAATTACACATGGATGACGAGAAATTTGTTACGGAACGTTAGATGTCAGCATATATGAATTGACTGCTTCAAGTACTCAGTCTACCTACATCAGTACCAACTTCTTCGATGGTGTTCTTTAAGCACTAGATACAAATTAAAGAAACGAAAAATTAAGCAAAGGAATTTAACAATCTTATTTTAATTGCGAAAGATTCACAATAGGATTTGCGGGCAAACATAGGTGCACATACGCTTTTGTGAATCACCATTACTACTCATACGGGATTAAAAAAGTGCCAGTTCAAAACATATACATTCTCTACCATATGCCAAAAGATAAGAAAAATTAATAATTAACATTCTTGGGATTGTGGGATGATATACTGATCGAAAGAAAAAGCCGAATTTAAAATCATAAAAAGGCATAAGAATTAAGAATTTAAAGGCATAAAAATATCTGCACACAGGGAAACGATCTTAAGATTTCCTACATGTGCTATGTGGTGTTATAGTAATTACAAATCTCGAAAAATGTTAAATTATGGAAGATAATTCATTTTCAATAAAATCCGGAGGTAAAAAGAAACAGTTGCGCTTTTTCGACGAGTTTTCTCGCCTCAGCGGACGCATAATTACGCTTACCCAGCCGAAAAATCCGCTTACTATTTCACACTTTCTTAATCAGGTGACAAATCCAGGCGGCTATGGCCAAGACAAAATGACATCCGTCGTCGATTAAGAAAAAGCGTCAGCATTCAAGACTGCCGGAAACTTTGAGTAACGGTTGTGACGCGGTAGCTATTTAAAAAAACACGTACAACGCACTCTGTTCCGTAAAGCACTCTTTCGTGTCAATCCATAGCTGACAAATATGATAATATGCCCATGAAAGTCTCATCAATTATTTATGAGATCTATACACTAAAAACTGAAATTTAACTCACACGAAATAAATTGTAAACGGAAATTTGATATAATATCTAATTGCAGTTGTAGCGAAAGACTTAAGAACTCACCAAATTAAGGTTAGTAATGCCTTCAAAATAAAACGATGTCATTTGATACAAATCACTTTGGTTGGAGGAAATAAATTTCCTCTCGAGTTTATTGATTTTAATTCGTGGAATTTCACGACTTTTGGACGCGAAAAGTATAATGGATTGGAAACCAAGGCAATAGTGTAAAGGCGACTTCACTGTTTCTAGAATATTTTAATAAATACAAACGGGTATGACATCCATTACTAAACAGAAAAGTTATGACTGTCTCATTCCATAATATAAAACGTTGATAAATATAAAGACACATTGAGGATAGAGGACATTAATCAGGGAAGAAATGTGTGATAGCCACGATAAAAGATAATCAAACCATCGAGGTTCTAGAGATAATGTATCCATTTACAACGGAGGAAGACAGTGTTTAGAACAAATATTGAAATAAGTAGCATACGCCTCATAAATGCGATCGCCTAAACTGGAATCTTGAGCCACGAATATGATAAAATAAAGATAAAACTAGCAACTAAGTTGTCTCTTATGCACCTCAAGCTACATAAATTTCTTAGTAACATTCATAACTCTCCGATTCAGCGAGAAATGGCACTATTTGCAGAATTTCGGGACGAGAAAAACCCAAATAAAATCTCCAAAAATGTGCATGAATTAGCCGTAAAGGAAAGAATATAGCCCTAGCCCAGATCATTTCACAGGTCTTTCTTGTATTCAAGGGGACCTCTGGCGTAGATGGAGCAAAATCCACTAAAGAAAAGAGTATGTTAGGACAAAACGTGATAGGATTCTATCCATCAATAATTTGGACTCACAAAAATTATGTTCGAAGATTTATTGACTTACAGAGATATTGCCTAGTCGAATAATTACACTTGTATGGCTCCAAATCACCAAATATTTGAGGAATTTTACCATCTTTCCTATTAAATGTTATGTCAAATCGGGAGACGCTCAATCGGTGGGATACGCATACAACCAAATATATGAAATTTCTATTAGCACGCAGTTTTTCAATAATTCTCAAAATTTTGATGAACTCTGACAAAAGAAGTCTATACGCGAATCAGCAACTGGAAGAGTTAAAAACAAACTGAGATTGTAAAAATATAATGTAGACTTAACTTTAATATGTACAATTCATATCGACCGGAGAACAAACAGGCCGAAAATTAGAAAAGGAAAACAACAATTAAAACTAACGAAGATTCGCTATGCAGGATTGCAGATTGGTTAACATACGACTCAGGCAAGATTCATAGAATAATTCACGGTAGAATTCCTAAAAGTCATATCCTAAAGGGCACTAAAGACTACGCTTACCCGCGTCCCTTCGTCCGACGGGCAACGAGGGACCCAGACAGGTATACAGGTTTTCGAAGAAGGATCCCTACCCACGCGAGTCGCCGACCAACCATTTTTCTAGGACAGTACCCAAAAGTAGGGGCTAACGGTGAAATCTAGTCACTTTGACGGGCCATTGGCTTCGGTTTGCCGCTGGGACGCCCCGGAATGAAAGTGTACGCTAAATAGACGCAAATGTAAATGCGTGATGCCGCCCTTGGCTACGGTTGCTGGGAAACGAAAAACGCACATCTCATCCTCTTGGGAAAATAATCCAAAACTTGGCGCGAACATGGAGGTCGACTAAAAGGAATGTAACTCCCCGCTTGGAATAAGGTGACGACCTCAAGGTCGTCTCAGAACAGAAACGAGCGATACGGCGCGCGGAAAATTGTCCGCCTGTCATAAAATTTTAATATACACACCTCGAAACCTGTAATTAGTCTGTACGTTGGATTTCACTATAATCCCCCGACTACTTAAAATTAACAACCGGTCGACACGCGCAACGATTTTCGAACGTCCTTAGTTCATATCGGTGTATGGCTTTTCGGTCTAATTACTATTGTCATATAATGCGAGGTGCGGGCTTAGTGAGAGCTATATCCAAGCAAAAATTATTCTGGCAGCAGCTAAAGAATTGCAACATTAGGGTAAAACTGGCGAACAACCTAGAGGTGGAATGTTAGATGGAATGAAATGTATAATATACGCGGCTTTATTTACTCAATTTAAAAAACATAAATTTAATGTACGCATGGAAATGTAGCCTTTATGAGACGTGTAATAGTGGAGAGCAATCATGTGGCGAAGACTCAGCGCAGCGACGAGCTCAACAATGAAATGACGACCCGTAATCTCCATGGCTACAAGTAACAGAGCGCCCAACTACTAATATGAGGCCCCCACTCTTGCGACACAATGGACAGATATGCCCTACCAGATTTCACCTCATCTAGTCGACGGCACCGACCGCCATGAGAAGCCAGTGTTTCCTAATACCGTGCATCAGTATGCAAAATCAAGAACAACGCCAAGCTAAATTGCAGCGCCGACGCGACGTGACCACGAATTTTTTTCCTGAATTTGCGCCACTGTCCGAAAAAATCAATGTCATGCTCCGAATAAAGTTCTGACAGGAACCTAAAAAAAGCAGGCATACAAAATAAAGATAACACAATAATCAGCACGGATAGAAACATGTATAAAAAATGTTTGAAAAAATATGTAAAATACGATTTTGAAATCCAGTCATGAAAGGAACATGGGTCGATATTTTCTCATACAATAACACCTGATCTTCAATTAGACAATAACCTAATCAATGCATTAACCAATAAATACTGCGATTGACTTTTTGAAAAAACAAAATATGTAGAGGAGCCATGGAATTATAATTCAATTACATAGTGTGGCAGAGCTTTTTGTTGAGTTACCAATTTAATGCTACAACTTTTTAATAAAATAACATGTTCATTGTTGCATTTGAGTTATCTGACAAAATAAACGCAAGCTCAATACTTAAATCGGTAAGGCGGTTCTTTATAGAACCAAAAGTCCATAAAAATCCACTTTTATTTCGCAATCAACATAATAACTGCTTTTGATAAAAATCAATTGAAGAAAAGAACATTGTGGTATCCGGAGACAAAAAATAGGTTAGACGCAGACGCCGGGAATTTATGTAAAAACTTATTCAATTCGGGAAAGAACGCTCACGATAGAACAAACTCAGGAAAGCTCAGCGTACCGAGCACATTCTGATTTCGTAAGAAGCTAGAAAATCTTACGACCTGACGGTACACGCCGCAAGTGAGCTGCTGACAACAAAACTCTAATAGTAAGATTCAGGCACCATAAAGTAATAGGACGCAATCAAAATGTATACAATTGAGAATCATTTATTGGGAACAATAAATAAATGTGATGCGCAAATGCGAGTCGTGTTTCCATGCGTCTTTTAAATTAAATTTATCAATTGAAAATATAATTGCGTAAATGTCAATCCTAGAATGCTAATAACGCGGAAACAATTAACCGTTCACTGCACGACCATCCATTTGGCTTCATTCGCGTAGCATGCCACACACGAATATGTGCAGCGACATAATAATTGCAGTCAGATACCAACTTGACGTGAAATCTGGCAACGTAGCAGCTACCTCCTGCTGGTGGAATCCATCCATCCAGCACTCCCTGGGCCCTCACACCCCCATCCAAACTACCCCTACCGCCGCCGTTGGACTCAAATCCCACTCCGACCTCCCTCATCCTCATACCTCACACCTATTACCCCAACCCTCAATCTACATTGAGATTGGAAGCTTGGTGTTCATTGGGCGGAGACTACATGAATTATAAAAGGAATTACCAACGATGACTCGCGCATTTGAAACAAATGATAGTAAAACTTAGATAAATAAAACGTCCACTCAACTACGGCATCATTCCGTCCACCCATACACTGGAAGAGTCAAACAGAAGCTTAAATGCGGAAATCAATCGATAACCGTGTAATATCTCAAGGCCAAAAGGTTTCCAGGACGACCGCATCCAATAACCATTTTCTAAATTAGTACCAAAAAAGTCCATCCTGATGACCATGAACTATATTTATTGAAAAAAATGGGAGTAGGAATGAAGATAATGGTGAAGGGTCAGGACGACGGAAAAACTAGCTTTTAAAACAAAATTTTAAGAAAACATTCTAGTTAAATGTCAACGATTCGCAAATTCATTTGAATAACTCGATATAAGGAGCGAAAATAGTACAGGCTGCGTTTTTTGCATGGATGCAATGCACCATCCAGCTTCAAACGAGCCCCAGCCTGATTAGCGATTCTCCAAAGCTCGGCAAAAGGCTATTTACGGCCATGTTCATACAGCGAGAGTCCAAAAGGGAGTGGAAGGAGGAGGAAAGGCGCAAGGAAGCGCGGTAGGGGAAAGGGAGGAGCCTGGGGCAGGAGGGGGATTGAAGTTTGGGGTGAGAGTAGTTAAAAGGAAGGGGATTGGGAAGGAATAGAAAAGCGGAGAGAAATTGGGGAGGGGGGGGGGAAGGGTATAGTAATAGGCAAGTGAAGGAGATAATGGAAGGGGTAAAAAGGAGAGGGGGCTGGCGTAGAGGGGAGAGTGAAAAGAAGTTAAGGGAAGGGGGCCTTACTGCCGCTCAAACGCCAACAGAATATGGGGCGGCACTAAAATTCGCGACTGTGTCACCAGTGTGCCACAACGCCTCTAAAAAGCTTCAAAAAGATAACAGAAAATGCATAGAATTAGCAACGGGCATAAAATGACGAAACAAAGACTAGTTTTACACATTTCACTTGATATAATGACACGAAAATTTGGATATTCACGAGGTTGCTGAATATCAATCGCTAAATTATCTGACCATCCAAATACAAACGAATAACACCAAGCCATACAATGACATGAGATGGGACGATGTAAACGACACAAGACCTAGTACAAAGCGAACAAAGCACGTAATTTACAAGTAGGTCCCAAAATATTGATTTAATCTGATTTTCAAATTTTAATCTAAAATACTTCAAAATAAGAATAATGTATCTCATAGCAAGAAATGGAGTATAATATCAATTCTACAACAATAATTACAATATCAATTATTTATGGCATATTAAAAAAATGAAAATAACAACATACGAAAAATAAATAGCGCCAAATTCGCATTAATGAGTACATACTATCAACAAATATCATTAATGACAATTACAAAAACTTACTTTAAAATAATAGTATTAGGACAAAAATTCGGCTATTATTCAAATTAATGACAATGAGAACTCATAAATTTGGAAAAATTGCAAAAATAAAAATAACAAACATGCACACACAGGCAATATTTTTCCAAAATTTCCATGCTATTTTATACAAAATTGTCTCGTTGCAGTAATAGATATTTTATTTTCCTGATGCAAGCTGGCTTCCCGAGGTGGACGCTAAGCTCAAGGGCAACCTCTTTCCGTTCCAGCACATAACCCCTATTATAGGCTCGTCGAGTCTGGTAATTGAGGAATCAATATTGTGTTCACGTCTTATTCCATCAACGAAAAACTTATCGCATCAGCGCATATGACAATTGCAAAATGGTGATAACTATTCAAGTTGTTAAAATTAATATACACAATAAGTACAATGCTATCATTACCACTGCCATAATAACAACACGAAATGTCTAAAAAAAGATAATAACGCTGATAAGTTTCGCAATTGTATAATCAATTCAAGAAATGAACAACCATGTCGCCATCTTCACGAATTACATCGTTACGGCACTCAATTAAATGGCCTCACTCCCAATAGCAAAATAAAGCCCAATTTATTCCTTGCACGTGGTGATAGGCTAATACCAACAAAATGTGCTGAAACATAATCACGAGTCTACGTCCACAAAGTCAGTTAAGCTAAGAATGGACCATGCATTCACATTCTTCGGCACAATAGTGTCTATTTAACATTAAAAATACAGGGAGAATTGTACTCACTTCGCCATGATCGTCACTCCTCCCTTCCGGAGTATTTTCAGGCAGGAAATACAAACGCAAACTAGACAACACTTGATCGCTATTTTTGTCCTCCCATAGTAGTTGTAGTTCACCAATGCTCACTAAATCCGAGTCACTCCATATTTTCACAAAAAAGAATTCACTCAACGCTAAAATTTTATATTTTCCATTTTTGTAGTACTTAAAAGCTTTATAAAATGTATATGGTCCGTGGTGGCCACACGGTGCACCAACAAGCTGAAATGAAAATACACAATTTAATCTAAAACGTCTCCGTAGAAAACGAAATTAAACGAAAATCGATTTGCATTTCATAAAAAAATTTCAATTGAAGCCATTCACCAACACGTAAACTAACGGGAATCGCTAATGTCAATAATTATGCATTCCATAATTTATAAAAATTCTGAATATAATCACAATCATAGTTATGGGAATGCTATAGCATTCATGAACACATATGCAAGTACACTAACCTGTATTTTATTGTTATCCATTACAAAATTGAGTGAAATCACTGAGCTCAAACACAGCACGCCACTGGCACATCAGTCTACTTTGTATTTACTCTAATTATGTGACGTCACCGATACTGTGTTTCTTACCCATGATGCTTTGAGGCAGATAAGAGTCAATGGCGGACAGTTAACTCAGATGATGGGGCGGTGAACGGTCATTCCGGCTTTCTTCGTCGCGTAGTTAGTTAAATTTGTCATCGTCACGGTGTAGTGAAGTAGCCAGTTTATTGAAAATACTTTAAAGTTTGTTATTCAAGTCCTTTTTTTAAGGGACATTGCTGTCTCATTTTTTAAATGTGTCGTGAAACCTGAAGTAAATCTACTGTGGACTCCTGTTTACGAATATTTTGTGTCTCTTGGATAACGCCTTTTGTACAAACTTCGTTTTGACGCCTGTATATAGCATACGTCAGTCATGTCTATTAATGTAGTTATTGAATGTTCATCGTCTGGCCAGCTTGGCGGCTACCACGAACAACGTGCATATCCTACGGACACAGTGGGAAGACTCATTGATAATTATTGTGCCTTTAAGGTAAACATTACATAATTAAATCGTAAGACTGGGTCATTAATAGATTATGATTTATTTTACGAATTTATTTTCTTTTTTTCCCAGGGAATTAGAAGGGAACCCGCATTTGTGCTTCTTGGAAAGGATAAGTTGCTTCGTGAATCTATGAAAACTATTGCCGAAGCTGATATAAAGGACGGTGATCATCTTTACCTCGTAAAAAGAGGTATATAATTTCATTTAGGTGATGATATTGTCAATGAGTGATGTTCTTCGCTGGTTATATAATGTTAGATGGCATTTCCTCTGAAGGTCTCTAATTCGGGTATATGCGACTCTGCTCCTTTTCTTTAAACTCATTTCACTAGTATTTTAAATTTTTAAGCTTGATTTGCAAATAATGATTTCTTGTAGAAAGACACTGGATTAAGGGATCGCTGACGACGTTTTATAAAAGAGAAACCCGTTTTCTCATGGGATGTTTGTCTTAGAGAAAACTCATTCTCTTTGAAGTTCCATAAATTATGAACTCATTGTCATACGTTTGTGCTTCAGGAAATCCTTCGGAGTTGAGGCTCAGCCGTTGGTGGTTACTTTGTGGAATTGCGTTGACAATTGGTATTATAGGCTTGGCAACGATTACCATCCTGTACGTCAGCACAGTGTACCCACCATTTGATGTGAGTATAGATTTCAACTTATCGATATTTTATTTGGGATGATTCATTCATCATCTTTGTTGAACACAATAGAACAAGCAGTTATGGATATATTTATGCAGGTGTTGATTATATATATGTCATGATGTTTATGGAACTAAATTCTAAAAAGCATTGGTTTTCTTAATCGTTATCAATTCATATGGTGGTGCTAATGTCAGTTATTTTTTGATAACCTTTAAATACATCTTTGAAAGAGGAAGTTAATGATTTACAACTCAACACACATATTGAAAGTAGTATTTTTATTCTTGGTCAGTTTTGCCGAAAGCGATGTTTCATTTTTGGAATATTCAGTTTTTTTTGGGTTATTATCTTCTGGGTTTCATAGCTTCTGGGCTTCGTTAATGGCAATATCTCTGGTTATTGAGCTAATTTTTTTGTCTGAAGACATGCCATCCATAAGGTATAGGTCATCATCATAAGTCAACAATCCTAAGATTGGTTTGACGCAGATCTCTGTGCCTCTTGTATCTGCTAGCCTTTTCATTGTGACATCTGTATAACCTGTCCTGTGCAACTAATTAGGAGCTGTCCCTTGCCCTTCTTCTATTCCACCTCTCCTATAATTTTTTTCATCGGGTCATCATGTCTCATTATGTGTCCAACTAAGTCGTCCCTCAAGGCTTAGTCGTCTTCTCCATAAGGCTTGTAGTAGAGTTTTATTTGCACCTAGTCTTCTCAGCACTTTCTCACTACTTACTCGGTTGATCGATTTTATCTTCACCATTCTTCGGTAGAACCACATTTCGAATGCTTCCACGCTTGACTTCTCTGCTGCTGTCAACGTCAAAGGATGGGTTATCCATACAATTTGTGTGTACCTCTTCTGCTGGTCATAATCTCTCTCAGCATCACATAATGCACCCCGTCTAATGTTTACATTATTATTTTGTTCGTATAATTTTCTGTAGTTTAGGGCTGCATTCCTTTGCCAAAATCGTATGGTAAGCCTCCATATTTTTATGAATTCAATTTACCAGGCCTTTTTCAATATCACTCTCGCAATGAAAAGATTTTATTGGCACTGACTTGGCATGAAAAATTTTTACATTGGTATATGGTAAAATAAATCCTTTCCAATATTTTAAAAGTTCTCATAAGGCAGGATTCGAATTAAAAACAATTTAATATATTGTTATCTTGAAATGAAATGTGCCTACTGTAATTTGAATTTAAGTGGTGTTTGGTTAATGGTGTGGGCGTTTTAGATTTTGTATGTCTACACTTTTATCCAAATATTGAAGTTACATACTAATGGGTATTAGTATGTATGGATTTTGTAATGTTCAAGTAGTATTTTTTGTAGCTTTCTATATTTTGCATAGAAGAGAGAGCATTTTTTCTAGTATTGCAAAATGTGAACATTGTGCGATAGAAATGTGCATTTTCCAAACATGTAAATGGTGAATGGGAAATAGAACCTGTTCTGATTTTACTCAGACAGGTATTTAATATTGAATCCATTTGTTTGTACAACGGTTTGCTCTGTGACCATAAATCATTTCTCCATATCTTGTTATTATGGCAGTATGTTGATCTGCAGTTGCGTATCCAATGGCTTAAATGTTATCTCTGTTCCTCGAGTTGAATCAAAGCCTGTTTCACAGTTGTTTCAGTTACTTTTTTGCTCGTGCAAGTTGATTGAAAAACAAATTTCCAGATGTCTAAGACCATTATGTGTTGAAACTTCCAGGTTTCAACTTTAATTTAATGGGTATGAAAAGTTATCTGAGGTATACCTTAATTAGTAAAACCTCTCAATAGAAATGGTACAACACATGTTTCGAACAAGTTGGTTGTAGAATTGTGATGAGTTAAAATTGTGCTGACTAAATGGCATCTGCATAGCAAAATGTAATTATTGTGGGAAGAAATTGAGGGAAGTGTTAAGGAATGAGAAGAGGTGGTATAGAGTTAAAGTAAGGTGAACTTTCCTGTAGTCACAATTTATTTGCCTAGATTTTGAATAGTTCTAGGAAATGGTGTTGAATTGGGTTGTAAAGTGGAAACATTCTTCAGGATTTTCAAAAGTAACCATGGTGAAAATTTCAATCTGAATTCCAGCTGAGGTCCCTTTGTTGCATGTCGGTGGTATTTTATGTCTTCAATCCGTTTTGCTAGAGCCATCCAGAGGGAAATGCTTCCCCCATTGTGAGAACGGTAGCAATTTTTGTCCTGTATGGGAATCTCTCTGAAAAATCTGACAAATTGCCATAAAATACATTCCACAATCCATCGACCTTAGTCAATAGGGCAGCAGTCTCATTATCCATCCACTGGCCATGACCTCCATTATTGATTAGCAGTTTTTTTTATAAAACTCTTTAAAAAATTGTGGGTGACTGGGGTCCCTGTATTGCTTGTCTTTAATTCTCTATGGACATTATTTGTTTTTCTTGAATTCGATGGCTTCACAGATGAGTGAAAATTGTAAATTTCATGCCTTAGTGATGACTCATAGATTTATCGACGTTGATTGTGTCTCTTAACCTTTTCCCTATGAAGGCCATGTTTTCACGGCTTTGCGGACAAGCATGCCAAGTGGGTCCCAAGCGCCATTAGCGTCCCTAGGCACCAGAGGTCCGACCCTTTCTTATTGTCCGTGTGGGGATTATCTCCGCCCATTCCGGCACTTAATGTCCTACTGAAGGAAGGTGCTCATGGTTTATTATTTATTTTTAAGTTAGAATAACTAAAAACGTACATGTAGCATTTATTGAAAATCGATGCCAAGTATTACATTCTATATGTTCTACTGATCGGTTCCAAATTTTAAACGGAACTCCAGCGTTTATATTACCGGAGTTCATCATTACCTAGAACAAATTTTGGAGATGCTAAGGTTAGATGTTTAATTGTTATTTTTAAACCTTACTAGCAAATTTATAGGAGCGATATCGTTATGATTTACATCTAAAGATATACGTTAGCCACATTCTAAGTGTACATTTGCGGTGAAATTTGGTGAAATATCCGATTGAACTCCTATGAAAAAAGCCCTCGTAATGTAATAAAATATGATTCTCTTCTCTTTCTTGTTTCGTGCGTAATATGAATTTATATTTATCTAAGTGAAAATGCTTTATAAATATAATTTAGCCATTTCAAACAAGAAATTTGTAAGATTCAAGTAGTTTTATGAGAATTTTTTGGGAAAATATTCTCGAAATAAAATTCGAAACGTTTCATTCTCATGGTTTCAGAATGCTCATGGAGAGCTAAACCAAATGAGAGTGTGGATTTGGGTATCATGGATCTAAAATATGTTAATATCATAAATCATAAATACCTAGAAGTATACTAGGTACATTGAAAGATTTCATTCCCTTTAAAGTATTTGTTGGTCTACGATGCCCTTTGCCCTTTTGCTGAAAACCCTAAATTTTTTTGTCTATGCATGTAAATCTCAGAATGTAGACACTTTCATATTAAAACAATAAATTACTGTGTCTGGCCTGAAATATGAAAGAATAATTTCAGTGAGTGATATAGCAGTAATTATAATTTGCATATTGGGGTCATAATGGTATCAAAGTCTGTACTCCACCCACCCCCACCTTGTTGTGAGACTATTGTGTAGATCGACTAGATGTGCAGTCCGATTACCTGAGGTAACTCAAGGCACAGCTTCACTTATGCAAATCGACAAAGATTATGTCTAGGTGAGGGTATTGTGAAGAGTGTATGGAGAATAATTCTTGAGAAGATATATACATCACTCCTGCTTAACTGGGCTCTTTTTTGTGAAGTATTACTTCTTTAAAACTCAGGCTAAAAGCTTCATATTTTCAGTGTTTATCAAGTAGATTCATGTTACAATTTGCCTCTTGTCTTAAATATGAAAAATTTCTGTCAGTATTTTCTCTAAGGTAAAAGTGCCATTTTGAGATACAAGGAAATGTTGATAAGATTGTGCTATTTACATCTTTAAGATTTCAAGATAATAGCTTAAGTTCTATACAATCATCATTCCACAAAAAAGGGTGGTGGTAAATAGATGGTCTTAACTCTTTCTCAGACGTATATAGATGACATCACCGACTTCTGCTGAGCTGGTTCCCATTTCTAAGCCTCTCCTCTTTTTCCTTAACGGTCTCGCATGGATTTTTATTATTTATACCCTTGTGAGCTATTCCTTTCCACAGAGAGTAGTTCTCTCTGAACAATAGGGTGGTTTCCTATTTTTTTTAATTGCCTAAATCAAAATATCATGACTCGTGGAGTACATATTTCACGCTTTTTGATTTTTAAATGGCGATATCTATTTTTTGGCGAATGAAAAATTTCAAGCATGCGAAAACACGATGGCTAAGTATGAATGTTGGGAAAAGCCCATGTGACGTCATTCTGGTTCTGGATGCCGCCATGTGAACCCCCCTTGGTGCGATGCTATGAGCGCCGCTACGATGCAGGCTACAAGCAGGTATCAGAGTACCCTGCTAGCAGGTAGTGCTTGGCTTAAATAAGGATTATTAATGCCCTATCAAACAAAGGAAACTTTCTGACCATTGGTAATTTTAATAAGTGATTATTAAGAGATGTTTCCCTGAGCTCTGTGCCTCATGCATGCATTGGTAATCTCAGACGATGTAAAACTCCTATCTACTTGTATAGAAGCTAGGTCCCCCTGACATCACGTGGAGTGGCATTGCATGGGCGCCAATCTGGCCTTTTTCAAATGAGGTTAAAATTGACCATTAACATTTGTCTAAACTGAGATTCTAAAACCAAATAATTTGTATATTATGAATACACTAATGGTGGGTAACGAATCACAATCAGTGCCTTTTGTTTTCTTTCATGAAGGAAACTACCTTATTATTTTGCAACTAATAGATTTTCATTTCTTTAGATTTGTTGAAATGATCCGGCTACCATTATGTTGACTAATTTTGATGGTCTCAATTTTTCCAATTTGAATTTTTTATTATTTTCTATTGCACATGTATCATGTCACTTATTACCATCACTCCAATGAAACCATTAAGCTCTAGTGCATATAAATTGCGAAAGTTAAATAAGGTTTATTTTATAAATAGATAGATACAGACATTTTTCATTGGAACCCAAGAGTCTCTGCTTGTAATTGTTAACAAATATGTCATTCATATGTTCATTACTGTATCAGTTTAATGCCATATGCGTAATAAATCCTGTAATCCACTTTTCGTACCACCTTCAAAGGATTTTTTTGTCCTATCCTTGATATCGATAGTATGATGTATCAAGGTTGTTATACACTAATTGTTCATCGATCCAATTCCTAAAACGTGCAACATTTGCATAAACTCCCGGAGTACCACTTTCACCACAGCCAATACCCCAGGCTACAATTCCAGTCTGCATATATCTGTCTGGATGACCTGGTATGGGGCACACTAGTGGACTTCCTCCATCTCCCTGTAAAGATACACAAGACGTTATCAATAACACGTTATCTGTGCAATTTAATGGCTTTCTTTTGGAATCCTCATTAATTCCTAATTCTGTGAAGTTTGGATATGGTCAATGGTCACCAATGTATACAAGAAAATATGCTGTGAGTAAAGTTTGCTGTTGTTCATTTTGTATTTGGTTAAAACATTTTAATTGGTTTTGCTGGATTTAGAATTTGTTTCTCTTCTCCAAAATTCTTTTGTATAAATTTAGCATGAGACAAATCTGTTCAGTTTCCCTTGCCATTTCATGTGTATGGGGAAGAAATGAGGGTATGGTGGGATTTGGGTGACGGTGAGGTTTTTGAATGACGAGGTAATAATAAACCAGACAGAGAAAGGCTCACAGGAATTAATGGATGGGCTACGGAAACAGAGTGACAAATACAGATTAATAAATTAATTACACAAAACAATATTATGGTTGTTTATAAGGCTTTGAAGGCAAGGAATTTCGCGCTAAATATGAAATTAGATCTTTTTAAACTTTAAAAGTGAGAATAGTTTTAACTCTGGGTAGCATTAGTGGAATTTGAAAAAAGGAAACTAATAGCAAAAGAGTCATTACTGAAAGAATGAGAACTGATGATGTGTTGTGTAAACATGTGCAGAAAGGCTAGTGAAGAGTGAAGGCTCAAAAGAGATTTTGAGTTTAGTGTTTGATGGTGTGGAAAGGGGTAGAGGCAGTATATACTGAGTGGTTGGCTAAGGGAGCACTGTCTTCTATTGCCTGAGCGCTATCCACTCCAACAGGATGCCATTTCTCATGGACTTGCACAGGAATTCTCATCAGGATGCTCATTTGATTAAGTGCACAGGAATTATACGGGACTGATAACCATTTTGACATTTTCTGCTGTACTGAAGCATAGGAAGAAAGTCTGATGAATAATTATGTATTAGCTTAAAACTTGTAATTTATCTCATAAAAACTAAGCTTTGACTACATTTTTTAAAGTGACTTTATAGTATGTTAAACATTGGTTTCATACAATTGAATGTTATTGCTACTGTCTGTAAATGCTTTTCAATTTTTTAATGTGATTCAATGTTTGAATATGAAATTCAATATTAAGAAAATGCTTTTCTTAGTTCATTATACCATTACATGGGTCAGAAGTTGCTAAGTGTTGCTTTTGGTCGTACTTGCGAAGTGTGCATACTTCATTTTAAGAAAATATGGTTATAGTAGGCATAGGATCTTATTCAGTCAACTTTTGTTTCATAACCTTAGTCAGGCTTGTGTTGTGTTGATTAAATTCATTGGAGGTGCAGACCTATTAATGACATAAACAGCTTCTGGAGCTGTTGCATCTTAAAGTTTAATATAAAAATTATGGATATTGTATGAGCTAGGATACCAATTGTATCTCTATGATGAACATTAACCTTTGTCAGCACATTAACTGATTAGATTAGCTCTCCTTTGCAAGTAGCTACCAAGTAAAAAAGCTGAGGATTGGGTAAATTTCAAAGTTGTTAGAAAGTTATATTAAGGATCTTGCATTTCTTTTACAAGTGTAAATGACCTGAAAGAGGGATAATAATATAAAGGGTATGCAATCTGTCGATAAAAATGAATTTGTTCTTATGACAGATAATTATTTTATTTGATCTATTTCTTTTTTAAGGACTAAAAACAATTATTTCAGTTAGAAAATAAGTTTTACAATAAACTATAATATTATATGCCAAATATGAAATCCCATATTTGGGACCTTGTTCCGCTACATGCCTCCTAGGAAAATCTAAATAATGAAGAAAATTCAATCTCCTTTAATTTTATCGTTTCACAGTAAACATTATTCACATTGCTGAATGAATTGTAATGAGAAAATTTGTATTTACGTTGACAAGCTATTTCACTTATTCAACTTTATGAAAATATTGCTTTATGAAAATGATATTTATTCGGGCCACATTTTCCATTTCAATAATCCTTTACAGGGTGAACTCATAAGAAAATCTATTAAGTACATAGATAAATGAAGTGGAATAAGCGGCCAAATGATTTGGTGCAGTGAATATGGTTACCTATTTCAAATGGAATTTACTTTATCAATTTACAGGGCTAGAAGTAAAAATTCTTTTCCTCGTGTCTTTGAATATTCAGAATTAGTGTTGGGCTTTAAATCTACAAATGATCCTTAGCATAGCCAAAGTTACTTTTGCTATATGTATTTGGAATATCTAAATGCACGCTTAATAGTTTCACAAAATTTAGGCCACATCCTATGATTTTAGGTAAAAATGACACAGCATTTTTCCCCTGTTTACTCCAGAAATTTTTATTGTATTAACTCCAGAAATTTTAATATGGTATGTACTACTCAGGGAAATCTGCTCCTTGATTCAATGTTGGAAATCTTCTTACATTTTAAACGTCCTATCCTCGAAAATTGTATTGAATTGAATATAATGTGAATTTGTTTATAATCATTACTAATTTTAAGTTCATACATAGTCAGATATCAAACTTAGGTTATTCTAAGTGACTTGTGTGTATTCAGGATACTTCTGTATTCTTACTTCCTTCAAGCACTCTGTGAGAAAACTTCTAATTCTCCTTTGTAGTTATCAAATTCTACAACTAAACTGGACTTCCTTTTTTATTCATTATGGTTTTGTCGGAATAAATTTTGTTTCCCCTAATATTTCATCAATGGAGGGTAAAATGAGATTTAAAAGTACTTAAATTTAGAAAATTCTGTCAATAATAACTCTACGTATGACATGTATGGTATAAAAGTTAGTGAAGACATCAGGATTGATGAAGGATTCTTATAACAGCATAGTGACATTGCTCATCATATTGGAAGATAAAATTTGTGCAGTATATATAGTGCACTGCAATACCACACTGTACATTAAATAGGTAGCATACATTTTTTGATACATAAAACCAATTTCAGTGATAGTTTGTAAAAATGTAAATAACAATCACTAAGTTGTGTTTCGCCTGTATTAAAGTATAATATGTCCCAATACCAATTCTGATGAGTTGAAGGCGCTTTAAGAAGCATGAAGGAAATGTGTTTTTAACGATGTATTTCTGTATATCACGTGTGATATTACCAATTTGTCTCTTTCTTGAGTCAACGGCCTTGGGAACTGCATTTTTGTTTTATTTTTCAACATCCATCACAAAGAAAAAGTAAGGAGGACTTTTGAGGGCTTTAAAATATTGGGATTGATGGAAAAAGTCTTGCAAACCTTAGGTATTTTTTCATCATATTCACTGGGGAGTGCTCTAAACCATCAATTGTCAGTGAAAATGTTTCAGATTGAAGTGAATCAAATCAGGCTTAATTTCGTTGCACTTTCTCATGCTGAAATACTTAAATCTGCAATTTTTTGTATTTGAAGTGCAAAATCAAGTAATTACTATTTTTAACAGGAGGTTAGTTGTGACCAAGTGAAATCCACATAATTTCCATTTTAAATATTTATTTCAACTTCTGTTTTTATGATATTTTATTCTTAAAACTGTGTAAGATAATATTCAATTAGTTTAATTTGAATTTGGCATACACTCATATTAATTAGGCTTGGAATATGAACCTCAATCTGCATTGCTGCACCAGAATCATTGGGAAGTGAGGATAATTATTTTTATACCATGTAATCATATATTAACTGTTTAACACATTCAGTGCGTAGCACGTAAATTGACGTGGTCTCGTCCAAGCCGAGATACGGAGCACGTCAATTGACGTGCTCTGCCAGTCGGGCCGGGAGCCCTTTCCCCGCCTCCGTACGTGACTAATATCCACTTCTGAGTCTTCTGATTGTGTGCATGGCCTTCATTAAGCTTCCCTCTTTCCACCCGTGTGCGCCGTTTGTAAATAGCAGTATTTGAATGGAAGTTACGCTGCGAAAACCTCTCTCTGTTTTTCTTTCTTATTTTATCAGGCAATTTTGACGACTTTCGTGAAAATCGGGCCCGCATTGAATGTGTTAATAAAGTGAAATATTTTAGAAAAATATTAAACCTTAAAAAAATTTATTTTACTTGTCTAAAAACCAAATTGAATGACCAATGCATAGTAAATCATTGACTGATTCTTTGTAACTGTATTAGCTATTGTAGCATTAAGAAGCTTACCTTGCATGTATCCTTTCCTGGCTCACCTCCTGCACAGACGAAAGATGAGTGTAGCTTGAATCTAGGACCAAGGCGTGTGCGTCGCAATGAATTCACACACTGGGGTCTATCCACCATTGGCAAATCAATCTTTTTCAAGATGACTTGGTACCTTCCTTCTTTGCCTAAAATAATATTAACCATAGGAAAATTGAAGTCAAAACAGAATCATATGACTACTGCAAGAAAAATAAATACCAACTACATGGTATAAATAAAATAGGAGAAAATTGAATTTTTTAAAATTTTGGGGCCTCCAATTCAAAGTCTTTCAAAGTGATGCAATTTCTTTGAAAAATCATGATATGCCTTTGAATTAATAACCTTTGCTCATGGAGAATTTCTTGATGAATCTAAGGCTTCTTTTGAAGTCATAAATTACCCTCTCTTGATCTTTTGTTGATTGTTTTGGGAAACAATTGCTATAACTAACTGATTACCAAAATATCTCTTCTAATTTAATGTTTCTGTTGGATGAAAAAATATAGTGAGGTTATACGATAATGTTCTCTGTGTTGATCGAAAAGATATCTATTCTAAATTGTTCAAACAACTTGAGCTTAGAATGTAGCCTTTGAGTCTCAATGGAAAAATAAATAAATATGGCCATCATGGCCAGTAGTCGTGGCTGTGACTTTCCCATTTACGTTAGCCTCACCATTAATGACATTACATGGGGTGTCTACTAAACTGGAATACCTGGAAAATCTGAAATACTAAGGGAATTTTGGTCTCCGAGAAAAACTGAGAAAACAAGGAAGCTGGCAGGTGTCTTTGAAAAATCCGTTTTCAACTTATGCAGGGTCTGGCAAAACTAGTGCCAATTGTTGCCTGATGAAATACTCAAAAGCGTAATATAAAATAATTTTTATTAGCTTTGGTTCTAATTTTTCCAGAAATCCAAGTCCCTTAATTGGAAGATCCTCTTTCAATACCTTAGCATTGCATAAATTTTCTGTTAGGATAGTTGATTACTCCATATCCTTCTTTTATTTATACGCTTATAGCTATTGTTTGGAAACTAATTTGCAGAACTGTTTGCGTACATGGCCCCAGTTCTAAATCACTGAAGTTTCCATATGGGCAATGTCATTGTCATTTTGAGAAGATTTAAGGCAAACACCTTTTGAAGGAGGTAGTAAAGAGCGTCTGCCTTAATATTATTTTTAAAGATTAAGGTAATGTGATAATGCCTGTGCTTTTTTTCACAAGTGCTAATAATTGAGCTGAAGTTGTTCAGAATATGTAGACGAAATTTCCCCAATCGCTGGGAAAATCTCAGGGATTATTTTAATTGATGCGTAGTGAACACCCTGATTTTATGGCTCAACTGATTTCACATCTTATTCTTTGAGTTGATTCTTCTAGCCATTCTCTTAAGTTCGAAATAAACATAAAAAGCTGAAGTGGCTGCCTACTTTCATGGGTTGGTGATGTCATTAGAGTTATGCTTCTACTAGCTCAGTGAGAATGGCTAAAATACGTCTATCTTTATTTTTCGAGCTCTACTGACATCATCATAACAGAAAATTGGTATAGGAGCCCACTATGAATTTTAGTCATCATGGAGGGTTTTATTTTTGTAATTGCAGATATGCCAGTGATGGGGTGTGAGGTGAGTTCGACTAGTTGTCTCAGACACACAGTGTCAGCAGAGAAAACTGTTACTTTCTAACATCTGCCAATTTAAATTATTAAAGATGAGAGCCCTCCTAGCAGCACATGCGGGATGAATATTCAGAGTGTGGGAGGGAGAGAGGCGACCAAGGGGGTATGCAAGTGAGCTGTGTGCTGCTATTCTATCTGTCGCTCTGTGTGGCCATTGGAATAATTTCTTTGCGGACACGTTCTCAAAAATGGCATTTTATGGCTTGACGGTGACATATGTCAATATTTTTACCTTTTAGTAACTTGGTAAAATCTGTAGGGAATGACCATGTCAAATTTTTGGATTTTTGACCTCCCCCCATGAATGGTATTTGAGCGAGTGTCAAGGGTTCACCTGGAGGTCTCATATTTTTTAGGTCTTATTTTTGAACAGTCCCACTACTTATTTTCAGTGGGCTGGATGGATAAAAAAAAAATCGATTTTTTGCGATCTGCCGTAATGCACAGCCTTTAACACGTCTCTTTATAATGAAAAAATGGCAGCAATATGATAGTATATTGGTAGGATCAAACAACTACAAAAACAATATCGGGAAAAATCTAAAGGTGCCTAAGAAAAATATCTGCCAGGCCCATCACTGTGCTCTCAAAGATATAACCCTAGGGTCCTCAATGTTGCCACATTGATTTTGTTTAAAGTGTACCGGGACTAGCCGCGGTGATAACTTATATGGGAGTCACCCGCAATGCACAATCGTGCGAAATGCGAATTCGAATGATTTTTTCTCTGGGGATCTTTCGCACGATTGTGCATTGTGGGTGACTCCCGTATAATTTATCACCGTGGCTAGTCCCGGTATACTTTAAACTAGTCAAGAGCGAACACCTCTACGTGTTCTATGTCCGGGCCTGCTCTCCGGCTGAGGCACCGTGCGCACGACTTGGACTGCTAGTGGCATCATATGCCTTGCAGTCCAGCAACACCTTGTCCGGTAGTGTCCGCAAATATCCACAGGGAAGAATGACGCCTCGGTAGCTTAACTGGCTAAAGCACTCGACCGGAAATCGGAGGATCCGGGTTCGAATCCCAGTCAAGGCGAATGAATTTTTCTCTGTGGATCTTTCGCACGATTGCCACATTGATTTCTGGCTAAAAGCAGAGTGCTCTTTCCAACAACATGCTCCTGTCAATTTCAACTGGTCATCTACTAGTATATTTTCGATTATAATATCTATACCCGAGCTTGTCAGGAGTTTTATAAACGTTTCTCCATGATTTAGTGTAAGACTTAATTTCATGAATTTGAATCTCTTCCATAATTCACAGCAAAGAATAAGTGCCGCTGTTTGATTGCCTCTGATGGCATTAGATTTTATCCCCTTAAACCTCTCATCCCCTTAGTAAATTTTTCAATGCCAACAGATGAAAGTGAGTTATTATCCAGGGTTGCTGACTTACAAAAAATATTGGGGGGCCCAAACCGGGGATCTTGCCCCGGGAAATTTTATAAGTAGTGAGTTTTAAATTTTTTAAGTATTTTCGAAGAGTCATATGATCAACATTAGAACCCTGATACCTCGAATCTCGATATCTGGACACTCCGGGGAAAATCGACAAGACTGACACATTTTTTCCTCACACCCATAATGAATTTTTGAGGGGGCTCGGGCCCCCTCAGGCCCAATGGAGTCGGCGCCACTGGTTATATCTTACAGAAGGGATGGGAGTGCAATGCAAGCTATAAACTCAGGCATGCCGCATCCCTTGCAAACCAGGTCAACAAGGGATTAATGCTGTTCTACAGTACATGTAATCAACCCTTTAACTCAATATCCATAACTCCAGCACAATCAGTTTGCAGTAAACTATTAGTTTTGTAAATATTTTTATACTTTGCGGGTAAATGAAAATATAAAACATAGAGCAGACCGATTTTGTTCACTCTGGGTACCTACAATTTTCAATCAAAATTCTACCATGAATGAAAACTGATTTCATCAAGGAATATAATTCAGTCTAACAGTACAAAATTCATTTGAAAATTTCTATTCGTCAGACAAACACAAGAATACCATATTTAAACTAAAATCATTTATAGGTACAACAAATGT
Organism: Ischnura elegans; assembly: GCF_921293095.1. Classification (NCBI taxonomy): domain Eukaryota; kingdom Metazoa; phylum Arthropoda; class Insecta; order Odonata; family Coenagrionidae; genus Ischnura; species Ischnura elegans. The sequence goes on from NC_060248.1 coordinate 108,321,701, forward strand.
TTTCTTATATGAAACTATTAATGCAGTATGTTTGCCACCTATTCATGCTACGAAAAAGCTGCAAATCCTTTGAAGGGTTGAGAATAATGATGAGGGAATGGCCTGGCGACCTGCTGAGTTTGAGGGTCCTACGGATTCGGGATGGGTATACCCCCATGATTCTAATCCTCTAGAGTGATCTGTCCAGAGAAGTCAAAAATTTGTCTAAGGTTCCTGTACCTAGGAAAGCATTTTCCTTATTAGGGTTCCAGTATGAAATGGTTAAGATAGGTGAGGTTATATGCTTGACACTGGTCAGTAGTGCTAATGCTTTTTTTTATAGGTATTTTTCTATAAATTCTTAATTAATGGTATTATTCACTCAAACCGGAAGTCATGATTCATTAAAAGAATTTGGTACATTGAAAGAAAAGTCACAGACAAAATTATTCCTGATTTCAGCGTTCTCTCTTTAAGTTAAAAACAAGTAAACACAAAAGTTGATGCCCACTTTTCATGACATGGTGACATTATTAGAATTATGGCAGGGATTAACTTTCATTGAGGGAAGGAATGACAAGAGTATGAGCAACAATAAACCACACAACGTTGTTTTCGAGGCCATGGAATGCCAGAGAAAGAGTGTACCACTTGTGCATAATATGGTACTATTTGATAAATTAATCTATAGATATTTCTGGATCAGTATTGTTGATTGCCTGAATTAAAAGACTTTTTTTTCAATACAGTGATATTATTTCTACAGACAATTCTTATTTTTACTTACCGAATACATCCTTTCCCCATCCACTAGCAAAGCATCGTGTACCTCCACTTGGGATTTCATTTTGGCTCGGCAGGCATGCATATCCTATATTTTCTGCTGGTTCAATGCGTTGAGATAGGAAAAGTAGGGCTACATCATTGTACAGGGCCCCTGCATAGTATTGTTCATGGATAACTATGTCTGCCACATCTCTGTCTTCATGACCAAATAATTCATTTTTAGTTTGTGTATCCCATTCACCAGCTCGTACTTTCAGGGTACCAGGTCGTCGCCTGTAACGGATGATTCATTAAAATAAAATAATTAGTAAAAAAAATAGGATTAATATAATCTTTCATAATCTAACTTCATTTAATGTTCTTACTTTGAGTCTAAAGAATGTTGCCGTTTTAGTTTCATACTCGATAAGAAACAATAACTAACAACAATAGACAATAAGTTTTCTGCTATGCTATGATTTCCATTGATTTGATAATTTAATTGTTTCGAACATTATGGATCAATGCAATTTTGAATTGCTAATTAAAAGCACAGGTAGTAAATATATACCATGGAATGGATTATTAGAACGCCTACTTTTTAAAGAATGTTCTTTCATTTATGGCTTTAATATTCACCTTTATTTGAAGACATAGTTTGAGTTGGTAAAAAGATACCGTTGTCTCAACGTGTAAACCATTTGCAATACTAACATGCGCATACAGTTTGAAGCTTTGGTCTCCACAATTACATTAGATGAGTGTAAAAAAATTGTCATGACTCATGGTTTAACTAAAAAGGATATCAAAAAAAGTTTTTCATTATTTTGGTAAATCAGCAGGATGTAAAATTTTTCTTTAGTGATTCTAAAAGATGGCCACTCTTGGGTCCTGAAATTAGCTATCAGTTGAAGTTAACATACCCTGCGACACAGTGAGCTGCAGTTAGCACCACACTTGGGTGAATAAGTGCTCCACCACACTGGAACACATTAAGAATTTGTGGATTACGACCTCGTATCGGGGGTGCTCGCTCCTTCCTCAAAACTGCTGTCATCCATGGAAATTCTGCAAACTGAGCCTCCCCATCTGTAGCTCCTGTGATTCGAAAGCCCACTCCATCAGGGTTGCGATGGCCACATCCTGTTTGAACTGTTACTGATGGGGGAACTATTTTTTCATCTAAAGGAGCTTCACAGCACACGTCCAAGTAGTTGGAGCACTTTTCGTCTTTAATCCTGTAAATTGATCAGTGAATATGTTAGTGATGTCACGAGTTACTACTAATATGATATAGTTGTGAAATATAAATGACTGAATATCGATATCAGTTCAAAATAATTTTGTTTCGTGTGATTTGTACTCTTAATTTTAATACCATTTTTATTAATAACATGCATACATATGTAAACACTAGCATCCTTCAGGTAAAATTCATTAGGAATATACTTATAGTGCAGGAGTAATTAATCTATTTTGTCATTTTTCATATTTTTATGTCATTTTAAAATTTCTTATACATATTTAATTGTTGATTAAAGATGAAGCCAATTTTGCCATAACTCATGTTTTCACTCTATGAGAAAATAATTTTTGACTAATCAAGGCGGTACTCACTCTACGATAAGTCGTAAATTTATGGTAGAATTTCTTCTCTAAGTGGTTACCCCCCAATCTTATTTACCCTGTTTCCTAAAATCTAAAGATTTTTCTTTCACTATAAACCTATAAATTGGTCCAAAGAGCATGATCAAACTTGTCAACAAATCTGACTTGTTTCAGAATATTTCACTGGCAATGAAGGGTGACTAGTGATCTTTCCAACTTATTAAATATAAAAAAAAAACTTTTCAGGATGATTTTACTTGTATGCATAATTGATACTGATTATTTTAGTGGATATCTTATTTGGTTTTGGTTTGCAGAAAGTGAATTTAAGGTACAATAAACTTACTAAAGTCTGCAAGTATCTCAATATCACCATGAATACATCAATTGTAAAAAAGTATTGTTATAATTTTCAGAAATGCTGAAATCTGTGGCACATCCATTGTTAAATTTTGCCGTGGTTGAGTTGATTATCAAATCATATCGGACCCAGTTATAACTGTCATATATCTTTAAAATATCTTTCCTCATCATGATGATTACCCTGAGTTAAACATACCTCAATCCATCGTATAAAAAAAAAACACCAACTTGACACTAAGCTTTATGTGACTGATCCCAGTTTGTATGAAATAAATAAAATCATTGTATGAGGTTGGAAGGGGACTTATAACTTACGGTTGAATATTCAGAATAACAAAGCTTGAGTTCTAAACCAGTCTAGAAATAACCTTTCATGATTTCCTAATAGAAATAATTAAATAAAATTACTAAAAAAATTCAGGAGAAAATCGAAAGAAGCACCTCCCATTAGGTGTTTAGCTTTAAAAATCAACTGTCATTCCCCATATTTTCCAGATGAAATGAAGTATCTGGGGGCTAGAATACCCCCCCCCCCCCGAGTTTTTTCTGTATCCGTTACTGTAAGAACTAGGTAGAATAAAATCTTACCGAATGTCAAGGATGCCATTCCCATCAATTACAATGGAATTGTTCTGGCAAAGGTAGTAAGGCACACATTCACAGGATCCATCAGTTGCTGTTGCCTGGTTATCTGTAGGTTTTGGAGTTGTGAAGACGTAATCAATTAGAGCATCCAGGTCATCCCCTTGAGGAGCCTGTGTTTGCACACAGGAAGATAATGCTAAAATCAGCCATATGATTGTCAGCTTCTCTACTTTGTTTGCCATGTTACCTCTAACCTAAAAAGAAATAGAATTTCAAAATTTCATGAATGTGTAGGAGTATGTTTTAGATAAATTTGGTCTTCAGACAGTATCATAAAATCTAATCCAGGTTGGGGAGTAGGAAAATAAGTACAATAGGCTTTCTATTCCCCACCATAATTCAGTGTGAGACTTTGCTTGATAAGACCTTGAGTTTCACATGCCTAGCATCATAATCAATAGATGTGACCTGACACCATTGCTGCTTGATTGGAAAGGATATTAATTTAAAATCATAATATTTTCTCAGCACCAACTGCACACCCCTCTTTCCATTTGACAATCTCCTTTTGCAAATTGAGGATGATTGTTTTCCAAGGTTCTACTCGCTCCTTAGCTATCGTGATTCAGACTTATTTGATCACTAATCAGTATATGTATTACGAAGGAAGCCTCCTTGCCATGTTGTGCTCTTTTTTCCCTGAAGATTCCACTGGAAATGAGGGAATATTTTTAGCGTAGACCTCCTTCCCCCTACTGTGTGAGGGAATGGAATCCAATATACCTAATTACTGAATTAATTGCTTATCTTATTTATTCTTACTTCATGTCTGGAACTAAGAAACAGCATCTAGCACCCCAATTCACCATAATCTCCTATTTCCTTTGATTTTATGTACTTGCACTGGCTATATTTGCTTGAAAATCTCTATCTACTCACTTATTACATCTATTTTATTTCTTCAGCCCTGTTTGGAACTTTTTCTCGGGAAGAAGTTACTGAGATATGCATTTTCTTTGCTTGGGGTTCTCTTCCAAAAATATGTCACTCTTTTTCATGCACTTTGGCAATCTTGGCATCTCCCCATGTTTCAGGCCCAACACTTCTGGAGTCTATATTCAACAAATCACTAAGAGAATTATTTCTAAGGTTTGATTTTAGACTGCTCCATACATTATTTCTAACTTTCTTTTTGAGTCAGAAATGTGTCTGCTGAGTCCTTAATGAACTCTGCTCAATGGTATAAGGGAGCAGAGTGAAATTCAGTGCCATGGTTGTTACTCAAATATGAGGGTTTTTAAATGTATAGAACAGAGAAAGTGAAAAATTGCCCAAAGGAATAGCCACATCAGTTGTCTTGGTCCAAATTTTAGAATAATGTTGGAGACCATGACAATCGATTTGGTCATCAGACATTATGTTCAATTAATAATAAAGGAGAGCCTATTCAAGATACATACTTCAATTTAGAAATAAAATACTGTTATCATATATAATTGTTTACTATTTGAAACTGTAGTCAAATATATAGTCAAGGGCACATTTGTAAGTTTAACTTTCCATGAAAGTCATCAGTTTTCTTTAGGATTATAATTTCTAAACCTATGCTAACTTCGAAGGGATACTGTATATGAAAACTGAAATTGTATTTAAGTAAATGAAAGATTGTAGCACTTTTCCACAAGAGTTTTTAATGCGTACGGCTCACTGAGCCATCATCTGGTACAAGATGATGGCTCACTGAGCCGAAATGCGTTGTAGGCATTAAAAACTCTTGTGGAAAAGTGCTACGATCTTTCATTTACTTAAATATGTCTAACTTCCACCAATTGAAGCCTGAATCTGTTGAACTTATACTGAAATTGTAAATACACCAAAGGATGAAGTTCGCCGTGAAAAAATATTTGACTTAGCCGGGATTCGAACCCGGATCTCCCGATTGCCGGTCAGAGTTCGCTCTGAGAAGATGGCTTGGTGGTGTAACTGGTAGCACGCCTGACCGGCAATCGGGAGATCCGGGTTCGAATCCCGGCTAAGTCAAATATTTTTTCACGGCGAACTTCATCCTTTGGTGTATTTAACTTTGCACCCGTGCGCGTGACTGCGTACAAAGTCACTTGTTCCTTCAGTACTCTGAAATTGTAGGTAATCTCCTACTATACATAGGGAAAGTTCTCATTATTCACTAGCTGTAGTTGATGTGTGATCTCTTGGGTAACCAATTCTTTTCTCACCTCCAACAAGTTTTGCTGACTTCTTTTGAGAAAGCATTAAGAAGCATTTGATATAAATATTCAGGTTAAGTTAAGGAGATTATTGTGTCTATTTTAATCGGTACTTGTGAAAGAAATTGGTCTTATGTGATTAGGTGGACATGGAGTTGAGAAATGAGTGAGAAGTTGCATAACCAAGACATGAAAAGAGCGGGTGTTGCAAGATTAATAAACAGACTGAGAAATTCTTAGGAGAATTGATGGAGTTAATTGGGTGTAAATAAAGTTTGTTTTAGCATTTGTATAGTTGGGATAAATGAGGTATGCTAGGATTGCAAGCTATCGAGGAACTTTAAGTAAGTTTCTCCATCTTGTTGAATTTGTTGAGCATGCATTTATTGTAGAATATTGATTTCCTGTGCTTATTGTTTCACTTTACCCTAGTTATAGGTTGCTTTATTCAAATCATATATGTACTCCTTAAATGTCATTGAATCCTAGCAAGAATTTTGAACACTTGTGTTCATGAGGGAATTGATGTTGTTTTGATTAGCATATTGTGAGTTATGTTTTGAAGAAATTGATGTTATCTTTATATGCTCGGATAAGAAATTGTCCAAAAACTGTCTCATCCAGCTGGGATTGTCTGATGTTGTATCAGGTTTGCTTTATCACAAATATGCTTATCCCAGGATGAGGAAGGTATTAAATTTGAAAGTTAGAGGCACTGCTATTATCCATTGAAACCAATTCATGAATACTAAAATCAAAGGAAGGTATAATACAAAAATAAGTGTTACAATTATAAAATATATAGTGCGGTAATTGAACTTGGTAATTACCTTCCACATATATAGATGTTTATTTAGTGTTATATTGCTCTTCTAGTGTGAGCATTTTGCTTGATAGGGCATCGAAGTGTCACATGTCTAACGTGATAATGAGTGCATGTGTTGATCAGCTACTATTGCTGCTTGATTATAGATGGAAGGTTAAAAGCATCAACCCAAGATTATCAGGTTAGAGTGAATATTTGGAATTCATGAAAATAATCGTGCAATTGCACAGTTAAATTGCATTGCACAGATAAGGAAAGTAAGAACAGTGGGGTAATGTTTATGCCTTATCCTTGGCAGAAAATCGGCTGCATTCGTCGCCACTTAATGTAAACAATTCGGTTTTAACTTTAAAAATCTTTGTTTTGGTCGCAAGGGAGGAAAATTCCGGTTAATTGACGGAGAGTTAAGTACCCATCACTTGGCTCTTCAGTGTAATCTTCGTTCCTTAAACTTGAATGAATCACCTAGGTGTGTAAAATCGCTACGGTCGTCAGAGTTCACAGTGACGTTTAAGATTTCACGCATCAGGACCCGATTCGTTTTAGTGCAGGCTCCTCGAGAAAATTTCCTCTTCGGACGGCAGGCAGACCCGTCGTGGGTCATCGGCTGGGGCACTGACTGCCTCAGTGCGCATATCGCGTGAAGTCACTCTCAAAACCTCTTGGCCTTTTCCTCTGCAAACCACACACATCCTGTTGACGACTCCCATATAAGACACACTCGATGCTCGGGGCCAAATAGCGTGAGGGTGGTGGGGGTGGCTTTCGACGGCACTGTCGTTTTTCACCCGAAATGCACAATCCACGGAGACATGCCAACCTCCAGTGACTTACCGATTGTGGCGGCGTGAAGGTGTAGCTCCGGGAAAGAGCTAATATCTCCTCCCTCTTCTATCCCGTTGGGAAGATGCGGACACTTATCGCGTGGAGAGCTGCCGGTGGCGCCGTTGTGTTTTCTCGCGTCTCCCGTTGGCTGTGTTGCTGCCGTCCCTGGGGTACGTTCGCGACGCACTCCTCGGCCCGCGTTGAGGGTTACCCTCCAGTTCGTCTCATGCTATCATCAACCCACCTCCTCGTTGTGTCCGGCCTCTTCCTCCTCCCTGGCCACTCCTCCTCCTCCTGTCTTCCCCTTCCCACCCTCCTTCTCCCCACCCCTCGGCCTTTTTCCGTGTGACCTCCCTCTTCAACCCGGGCGCCGCGAGTGAAAACTTTGCGCCGGGGAGATGACGTCATGACGATCGAGGTTTGGCAACCAAGCGAAGACGTCTCCGCTCCAAGAAGTCCGCGTCCACGCGTCCGTTCCGCGGTGATTCTGTTTGACCCTCTCCAAGGATGGGTGGTAACTGTCAAGGAAACGCTTAATGTGGGGTTGGGGAACGACTCCTTCAATTACCGCGGTCTGCTGCGCCCGCCCCCCTCCACCTCTTGGGAGTTTTTTTATACTCCTCCGCCTCTCGGCGCCGTGTACGATCTCCTTTTTGTCATGAAAAACTCAGGTACGAATGGGATTCCACCCGGTTTATTTTAATCCTTAGGAATTGGATTTCGTGCTTAAGATTTATGACTTCTGAACAAATATTTTGTATGTTCAGAAATATGGCTTTGTAATATCTAATATTGTTTAAATTATATTTTTTAGAGCCAATAAGACTTTGCATCATATAAGTGTTTGTCCAAAAACAGTGGAGGCGTCTCCCAGGGTATCAGGTGAATATAAATGAGGCGTATGCTACCTAAATCATTTCGTTATGTACGCTAGCTAGGCATCCTAGAGCCGGAAATTTATTTTTCGAAGAAGTATGTCCCAGGATTTTCCATGGGCTCCTAATTAGTTGCGTGTTGTTTTCAGCGAGTGTAAGCGTATAGGTATGTTTATTCCCTCACGGAATGGAGGGAACTATGGAAGCGAGAGCGTGGGATGGCAAAACTGTTAGATGTGGAAACTGTATAAATGGGGCTGCCCTAAAATTCGATTTGACGTCAGCCTGGTGACCCACCCAATATACAGTTCCTCGTTACCTTCACGTGGGTGGCGGCGCGCGCCTAGCTCTGGCAATTTCGCCAGTCTGCAGCCTGGTTGGCCCGGCCCCGGGAGGTCCACTGAAATCCTGCGGGGCTAAGGATTTTACCCCTCCTCCCCATTGCCTTTTCGACATTCCCTAGGCACTGTGGTCATTATCTCTTTGCCTTGAGTGAGGGATATATCCTGTTTTTCGAAGCACAAAAGATTACTGGAAGCGAGATCTGCCACCTTTTTCTTGGGGAAATGTCCTTTTGTTCCCTGAAAGCCCGAACGATTTTTTGCCCAAGCGGGTAAAAATGCCTATTGTCATTGAAGGCATGGTAAGTGTTGTACTGATGAGTCAACCGGGACACTGGTTCATGGCACGGCTGAGTCTATTTGCAAAATGCGTCGAAAATAAAATGATACAACTGAAAAACCAGTTTTAAATATACCATAAGTCGTAATGTTAGATTGGTGCACTTTAAATGTATAGCTGGTCTTCGCACCGTTTCTCAATTTTATCTTGGTGAAGAGAGGAAGGCCTATTTCTTGTCAATGTTGTGAATTTTTTTTGAAACCAATGAATTTTATTGAAATGGTTCTTCTGATGAGTATCGTTACTATGACTTTGTATTATTGATAGTAGAGCAATGCTTTTTTATGAGCTTCAAAACCTCCAGGAGATGCATATAAATTAGGAGGGTCTTCAAAGATTTCTCTGAATCCAGTTCATGTAAACAAGAGAGCGCGTTATCAGTTCCCTATTCGGATTTATATCGGTCATTAGGGGTCACTTGCGTCGTGAGTGACCTCAATGACCGGGTGAGCAAGTGAGTTCAATACCTTCCCCACTGACTTTTAAACTGAGAAACTGTGCTGCCCTATTTATTTCCCAATTCACTGGTTTATTTTCTCCAAGCTTCTGATTATATTTCTGACCATGCCCAGACAACCAATTTGATGCCTTATTTAAACGTCGACTCTTCCTATTCGGAGCCAAAATGTCTTCGTAGCTCTTAGCAATAACACTTTCTCCTATTCACTTTCTTTCTCTTTTTCTGGTTAAGTCGAAGTCTTCCCGTTACTATCGTTATTGGCCAGAGGGACAAACAAAACAGTTCTCAATTAATGCGACCTGTAATTTAGATGGAGAATATATGAATTTCAACCAATATAGTTACTGTAAAAGGCTCCGTGTTCCATTTATTTTAAGGAGCATTTTAATGTGTTTTTGAATTAAAAAAAATACTAAACCAGGTTTCAATTTGTCTATGGGCATGGCGCTTAGGAAGGCTTACATGTGCAGGTGGGGTATGGTTGAGTGGGTGGAACTGGTACGAACTCGATTAATCAGGTTGAGTGATTCGCAGACTACTACAATTGGCTCACGAAAGGTCGTTCAATAGGGTGTAGCAGGAAGTGCATTACACGGAGTAATTTTATGGTATTTATGGCATAGACAAGGTAGTAATTGGCATGCAGACTCTATCTCTATACCACCCTGCAAGGGAGTTTGTTTGGACTGGGGCGAGTTTATCCCACAGCGGGTTACCTTCGAAAACAGGTGCAGAACGATTATATTTATTACGGTGGTCAGTCAACTCCAACTAGTCTATTCCATTCGGTGTTGAAATTATGAAACGGTGTGAAAAGCCCTATATTCCGACTTAATTTGATATTATCTTGTTCATATTTCATGTAATCGACGAGACAGCTGATAAATTCAAGTTATTATAGAATGGAAGAATAAGTAAGTACTAGCATTTTCGTTCCTCGCATCCGTGTCCATTTGAATTAGGCCCTCAGTTATGATAATTTTGACTAGTCCTTCTCTGTATAACACTATTGTACTATCTTTTCTTGTACTCATCGCCTCGGTTCCTTTGCTTCTTTTGTTAAGTTTTGTATCTAGCTGATTCCTTCGAAATAAAGATATTTCTCCTCGTAGACTCGCGTAAGTTTTCGCGGGTTATAAGTTATCCAATCACGATCTAGGTGCATTGAAATCTCCAATAAAGATTGTATATCTTTTCTGGGGATGATGATATTTATTCGCTTCCTAAGAATGGAAGTCGCATTTATTCCGGTTGTCGACATTTATTGTAGCTCTCTTATTGTCTTTTACGCGCAGTTGATCATAGGATAAAGTACCAAATGGAAACAAGATATCATTTTGGAGCTCTAAAGACCAATAATAACGAATCAGATATGGCTGCAGTTGAAAGTCATAGTAAATTTACAGATTTTTGGTTGGTAGATTTACCATATCAGTAGCACATTAATTTAAATAATTCTGCCTGTATGCTGCCAAAATAAATGTTACTTACATTTAGTATGCGATATACCTGTTTTTTCCTGGTTAGATGAGCGTTTCTTCTGCAATATTTATGCAAATTTCTCCATTTCGTGATAGAGTCTGTTTTATGCTGTTAAATGTCGGTTATATGCTGCCACTGCCAATTATAATTTTTTGTGGACCTTGAAATTTTTGGTTTGGGGTTGAGCTTGGTTTCATTTTTGGAGATAGAGAGGTAGAGAATTTTTCGCAAAAAATTTTAAGCTCTCGGTCCGACTCTACTGCGAGCGAGTTATGTCAACAATTGGGGGAGGGTTGCTTCAGCGAGTTTGTTTTTCGAATTCCCGAAATGGCGTCATTCCTGAATTTAGATTTCTTACGAGTTTTAGTAATGAAAATAAGAGTTCAATAGACACAGTTTGGCTCTCAAAGTCTAGGCTCTCTCTGACAATGTGTACCTGCCCAATAAGCGGCCTAAATCATCAAATCAGCCATCCTTTGAGTTATTGATTGACACTGACCCAATAGATTTTTAGTTGTGCCTCCACTCGCTGACCGTCAATTTTTCCGATGTTTTTAACCTGTATTATATTTAGTGAAACATAGTTGTTTCTGTAGTGGTTATGGCCACATTATTTTACCAAGCGTGAGTGAACTCCCTAAGGGAACGATTTATTACATTTATGATGAATTGATTCCTCCGTGAAAATTATTCGTTGAGGCAAACTTCTAGCATTCGATTGCAATCTGGTTGTCATTTTAATTTAAATTTGATGCGACCCATCATATTTAAAATTTATTTAAAATGAATGATATTTTTCAAATTTCAAACAGTTTATTTACTTTCCGTTTCGAGATACATTGTAAGGTCGAACCTTTGGTAACATTTAGGTTGATAGGTCATAAAAGGTAGATATCTACCTAGTGTATCTACACAAGATATGTATTTATAATGTCATTATACATATGATTTTTTGATTAAGTATACCGTTGTGTAGCATGTGTTATATTACACAACGGTAATTTCGCCGCATGAATAGCGGTGGAATTTTTTTCTCATGGTAGTCCATGTTGAAGTATACCATTGTTCAAAAATTATTATGTCTCGGTGAATCAAAATCATTTGTATTTTACTGGCTTAATCGGGCATTATAATAACTACTTGATGGACCGGCCTTCGGATTACGTGCGGTTGTGAATATAAGGGCGTTGAGGTTGCTCATTGGTATTCATATCCTTGCTTCATGGTCGTTTGTAATCGATGTCACTTGAATTACAGCGACTCGCGTACCGAATAGGGTATCTTGACGCGGACATTTTCGCGCATCACATTAATTAAGGAGTAATCAACTGTCCCCACGAGTTTCGTTTCTTTCATATTCCCTTACTGCATATGATACAAAGAGCGGAAAGTACCCGTAGAAATATTAGACCCATATATTAGACCCCTTTAGTCATTTTCCTCATTCCGCCTTGTCAATGTTTATTAATACAGTGAACAAATAATCCGATTGACATAAAGCCTGAATCACTAACTCACACGATCATTTTTTTCACCCCTATCGAGGACAGTTCCAGGGATCGCTCCCATGATGGCGGAAAAAATGTCTGTTTCTCGCGATCAGTTTTGCGGAAAATGGCTCGAGGGATGGAAATCCCATCCCTTTTTCCAACGCTCGGCGCGTCCCTTGTTCCGTTGCTGAAACCATCGTTGGCACTGTCCTTTTGCCAATCAGAACGCGCGGTCGCTGACCGCGATTCCAACGACACGCTTGTCTTTTAGTTGAACGGCAGTTGTAAGTACAAAAAATGACGTAATAAGCGTGGTGGAAATGACCGTGTGATTCAGAATGTGATGGGTCGAGCGATAATAGGGTGGTTTCCTATTTTTTTTTAAATTGCCTAAATCGAAAGATCATTACTCCCGGAGTACGTGTTTCACGCTTTTAGATTTTTAAATGATGAAATCTATTTTCGCTACTAAACAAAGAGTGAAAAATTTCCAGCGCGCGAAAACGCGACGGCTAAGTATGAATGCTGGTAAAAGCCCGGGTGACGTCATTCTGGTTCCGGCTTACGCCGTGTTAGGCCACCTTGGTGCGAGACTATGAGCGCCGCTACGATACAGGCTGCTAGCCGGTAGCGCTTGCCTTAAATAAGGATTATTTATACCCTATCAAACGAAGGAAACTTTCCGACCATCGGCAATTTTAATAGTTGATTATTAAGAAATGTTTCCCTGAGCTCTGTGCCTCATGCATTCATTGGTAATCTCAGATGATGTAAAACTCCTATCTACTCGTACAGAATCTAGGCCTCTGTGACGTCACGTGGAGTGGCAACGCATGGGCGCCAATCAAATGAGGTTAAAAGTGACCATCAATCATTCGTCTAAACTAGGATTTGTAAAACCAAATAATGTGCGTATAATGCATACACTAATAACAGTACACTAATTGTAATCGCATTCAATGCCTTTCGTTGTCTTTGATGAAGGAAACTACCCTATTTCTTTGGTCCCGGAAAAATTATTGCTGGAGCTCTCACTCGGAGCAACGGAAAAATGATCCCGTGATTCAGGCTTAAGCATTAGCTTATTCATATCGAAGTTTTAAAAGACACATATTTTCTTTAAATCCGTAACCCTAAAATTTAAAACATAAAAAACGATTAGTCCCATCTTTTAAACCACCACTAAAATTTTACTATAACGCACCGGTCCCCACTCCCATAGAGACGGCTTACGGAGATTTTAATTGATGTACCTGTTTTTTATTTATGAAAAACATTTTTTTTTGCTGGAATCCGTTTCCTTTACTGCGAGCGTTAGAACGAAGACAAGTTGATCCAAATTTTTGATTGGCATTTTAATCCTCAATGAAGTGGGTTATAATGGGTCTGATGGGGTAGTGGTAGCGTGCACGATTGAAAGAAAAGGTCTCACCCGAAGGACCATGGTTCAAGACTACGTCATGGCATTATTTTAGTGGAGACAAGGAACAGCCATCTAATTACAGGCCGATATTTAACGTCCATCTCTCGCAAAGTCCTTGAACACATCGTAGTCAGCTCGGTAATGAAATACCTAGACGCGCAAAACTTATTAATGGGAACTCAACATGGATTCAGGAAAAGCAGATCTTGCGAAACTCAGTTAGCGCTTTTCGCCCACGATATTTTAGTCTCCGGGGAAGACAACATTCCAGTAGACGCGATTTTCCTTGATTTCCAAAAGGCATTTGATAAAGTACCCCACGGAAAGTTAATAATAAAACTGAAATCTTATGGTCTAGACGAAGATGTCATTTCCTGGATAAGAGAATTTTTGAGCGACCGCGTCCAAAGAGTAGTATTAGACGGTGCAGTCTCCAATGAGGTTAGAGTGACTTCTGGCGTTCCTCAGGGTATTGTCATTGGCCCACTCCTATTCCTTCTTTATATAAACGACATTGGCGAAGTAGTGCAGAGTAAGTTACGATTATTTGCAGACGACGCTGTAGTTTACAGAGAAATTCGTTCCAGCAAAGATATAGATGAACTAACGAATGACCTTGCTGCTATCCAAGCTTGGTGCGATGCTTGGCAGTTAGAATTAAATTTGGAAAAATGCGTCGTAATGAATTTCTGGAAGAAGAATAACTCCCTACAGCGTAACTATATCATTCAGGGCACGCAGTTAAAGGCAGTTGAATCCGTGAAATATCTAGGGTTTAGACTCACAAATGATCTATCGTGGAATAAACATATTCGAGAAATAACCGGTCAAGCTAATCGTAAAATGGGTTTTGTTAAAAGAATATTGGGAAAGTGCGACGACGAAGTGAGAGAAATTAGCTACTTTTCCCTCGTTAGGCCACATCTGGAATACGCTGCCAGTGTTTGGGACCCTCATGAAAAAGGCTTAATAACAGAGTTAGAACGCGTGCAAAGAAGAGCTGCCAGGTATGTGAAAGGTCGTTACGATAGTCTTGTTAGTGTAACTGACCTCTTAGATAAACTCGGATGGGAATCTCTGTCGGACCGTAGATTGAAAAATAGACTAAACATTTTAGATAAATTCAAGAGCAGTGTCTTTTCTGGCGAAGTTAACCATATCTTGCGGACGCCAACGTACTACGGAAGATCAGATCATATAAATAAAATAAGAGAGATAGATTGCAGAACAGACAGATTCCGAATGTCATTTTTTCCACGATCAATAAGAGATTATAACGGCAGCAATAGAACTCGTAAATAGATTGCATGACTTGTAGTGTAGCCTACTAACCTATGTAAAACTTAATTCATGTTTCTGAAATTCTATTCTATATTCTATTTCTAACAGCATATAGTAGTATAGTTTGTTATTATGCAGGACGTTTTTTGGACGGTGTGGTGTGCATGTGGGAGTCCAAATGCATGCTGCATGCTGGTGATTGATCACCCCCTGCCAAACACCTTAGAGGTGGCTCGCAGGGTATTATGTAGATGTAGATGTAGATGAAGTGATTATTGAAATGCTTCTTGTCTCACCATTCCGTTCGTGTCGGCTTTGAAGGTCACCAATTTCAGTATTTTTAATGCATATACTTTCTTACTGAAGCCCCGATCTCAAAACTTGGTCAAAAATGGAGTTTTTAACTCGGTGGGAATCCCGAGAAAAAATTACCGACATAATTCGCCGGGAAATCATCAAATATTATTTCAATTATCAGTGGTAGGAGTCATACGGTTCAGCTCTCCATGAGGGAATGCTGGTGATGTATGCGGGATCTTCAGCCCTTGAATGCTAGTAGCTTCCTATTTTCGATAGCTTCCTATTTTTAGTTTTCATCTCGCTTCCTTGCCTTGCACAACTAACGGTGGTACTCGACTATATCCCCTAGTTTGAAAGCCAAGCCGACACGATTTTTTTTATCGATACGACTATATGGTAACGAGCTTTCGAATATCTTACTTATCGTCGATGTTGACGTTGCCGGTCGGTACATCTTAATGGTCATTTGTAATGACATCTTGCTCCAAGTGATGCCGTAAAAAAAGCGATACAAACAAAATCGTTACATCGTTATGCTTGCTCCCTGCCATTTAAATCTCAAATCAAGCTAAAGCCTCCCCAAAGTTGCTACAAGCAGAGTAGTACATCAATCTCGCTTCAATTTTTTTACGATAGCGTAATGAAACTTATGTTGTTTTCCTTCGTCGAAAATTATATATTAGTTGCATTATATACCTTTTTTATCGGAAGTTGTTATTTACTTATATGTATATATTTTGAACTCATATCCATAATTTTCAAAGTGCTTTGCCTTGGTATTTCGTACAAGTATTATCACCAATCCGTGCAACAGGACAAGCACATGCGTAACTACAATTAGTATACTTGCCCGCATATTTATAAATAGCTTTTCTAGTATATCTCTGTGTGTGTGTTATTATTATTATTATTATTATTATTATTATTATTATTATTATTATTACCACGGTAAGGGGAATATTTATTCTCTCTTCAACACCTCATTTATTGAAAAATCATTTCATCATTTAATCGTCATGTTTATCATTCATTTCATCCCATTTCATTCTATCCGTCGAACTTGTCGCCTTCTCACCTAGCCAAGCAGCAACGGTTGGAGGGGACCGCCGAAGGGGCTGGTTACCGCAACCTTGGTCCCGTAATTCCCCCCGTATATTACTGCGAGGTTCAGAGGAAGACGACTCCGACTTTAACCGTGGTTAAGGAAAGTCTTTACATAAGTAAAGGGCAGGTGTTGCTTACTTCCATTGTAGTTCGCAGAACTAAAAAATCTTGAAATGCCCAACATTTCAGAAATGATTCCATGGAATCATTGGCGCAATGAAATTCCCTTTCCTTCTCAATGCGCCTTTTCAGGGACATCTGGAAGGAATGAAGGTAGTCCACAGAAGTTTTCTTTCCTCGATGGAAGAGAGTGAGCTCTTTATATATAGTGGCCTTGGTAAGAGTTAATAAGAAATTGGCGAGAAAAAGCCCCTGATTATTGAAGACGCTCTTCGTCGATAATCCACCAAAAATATGCGCCCTTAAGATTTGACGCATACCTGTCAAAAATTTAATCGCAGAGATTACCCGACGCCATATTGCATTAGTTTTCGGACAGAGAAAAATAAGATGCCAAATACTAGCTTCTATTTGTGGGCACCATGGACAGTCAGCTGTCAGTTGGAAGTGAGCATGAAGGAGGAAAATTCCATCTGCAAGGGCACCATGAGCGAGCCTCCAGGCTATGTCAGCATCATGTCCTAGGGTGGGTGGAGTACGCAAGGTGAGCCATTCCACGTCCTCACCCTGCTTTCCTGTTAATGGCCAAATCTTGCGTTTTGTGGTGTATAGTATTTGAGGGTACACTTTCCTCTTTGCCAAGGGAAGTTGAGAAGGTTCTCCACTTCTAGTGCTTGTCACGGCGAATGTTGTAATAAGGCCCACTGGGTCCTGTTGAAAACCAGGTAGTGTTAAAGAATGAACGCCCATCTTTTTCCATGCTTGAAAGACAGAGTGGTAGTAAAGTTCTCCAGATGCGATGACTCGCCGGGGCTTGGTGAATAGGGTTAAAACATCATCTGAGTTATATATATGCATTAGCCTAAGTGTGGCCAGTGACCGCCAGGGGGAAGCATGGGGCGTTGAAAGGAACCTTTGCGCAAAGATGATACGGAATGTCCATATTTTACATTGGACATCAACTAGGCCGAGCCCTCCTTCTTTCAAGGGAGCCTTGATGGTGAGTGCATCCACCCAGTGTTTCCTACCGTTCCATATGAAATGGACCAAGAGAGATTGAAGTCGCTTGATGACATGGGGAGCCGGTGTTTGGACTTGTAATAGATGCCAAATTTTCGGGGCAACAAACTGATTCACAGTAAGGACTCTTCCCCGTAGAGACATAGATGTTAGACGAGGTTTCCACGCATCAAGAGCCTTAGTCACTTTATCCATGAGCATAATGTGTAATTTTTCCTTTTCCTCAGTGGAGTCATTGCCAATCCAGACACCGAGATACTTATTACCGGAATTAGTCCACCGAATAGGTAGTGGAGAGTCAGTACGTGTTATCCACGAACCCGCCCAAAGGCCACTACTTTTATTGACATTGAGTTTGGCTCCTGTGCATCGCGAGTAGGATTCAAAGGCTGGAAGTACACGGGGGAAATCCTCCTCAGAATTAATGAAAATGTTAATGTCATCTGCGTAAACACTTGTTTTAAATGTAAGGCCCATTTGAATGTGACTGTGCAGAGTTACTCCAGCAATAACATTTTTTAAACGGCGAAGCATTGGCTCAAAAGCAATGCTGTAAAGTAGTCCCGAAAGTGGGCAGCCTTGCCGTATTCCTCGCTGAAATGGAATAGGAGCAGTCAATCCATTCGCCACTCTCACGTGGCACACAGAATGTGAGTACAAAGTTCGCACCATACCAGAAAATATGTCGCCAAAGTCCATCTTTTGTAAAACACTGAAGAGAAAATGGTGATCGACAAAGTCGAATGCTTTGCTCTGATCGAGCGAGACTACTGCGAGGGGTAGGTTTCTCTCATTATGAAAGTGAACCATGTCACGTATGACAGATATCGAGTCAAAAATTGTTCTGTCAGGAACACAATAGCTCTGCTCTGGAGACACCACACTGCTGATCACTCTAGATAGCCGAGTGGCAAGCACTTTTGCTACAATTTTGTAATCTGTATTGGTAATCGAGAGAGGTCTCCAGTTGTCGAGAGAATCAATGTTTTTACCCTTTGGCATAAGAGATATAATGACCGTGGACGACGTGCGTGGCAAGTAACCACGTTCAAGGCTGGCTATTAACATTCGTCGAAAAGGTCCTCTTAAGTCATTCCAGAAGTGTAGGTAAAATTCCGCCGTAATCCCATCCATCCCGGGTGTTTTATTTTTATTAATTTTTTTCAAGGCGTCGAAAATTTCAGTAGCAGTAATCGAACGATCTAAATTCTCCCGATCTTCTGAGTCCAACTGATTTAAGGAGGAGAGGATATCTTCTAAATCAGTAATGTTGGAATTATTATTCCGAGAAGGAGCGTAAATTTCCGAAAAATGCTTTTTCACATGAGTAGCTAGGGTGCAAGGATCTTTAATGACCCTTCCGTCAACAATTAAGGAAAGAAGGGGTTTTGATCGAACCTTATCAGCCCATTTAGACAAGTGAACGGCAGCCGGTGCATCGTTTGAGAGTATTGTCTCCCAGCCAACTTTGGCAACCATGGCTCTGGCGTCCCTCTCAAACTGTCCGTCAAGAATGGATGTTTGCAAGGAATGACGCAGTAAGCGTTGATAAACCATACCATGCTCACGAATTTCCTCTTTAATGGTTTCCCATAGATGAATTGGGTCTTTTTCTGCGTCGTCATCCAATACAGCGCGTATTAAAATCCTGACTCTCTCACAATAAGAGGGACTAGACAAAAGTGAATTGTCAAATCGCCAGTAGGGCGCCCTATTTCGTCGCACTTCAGTGCGCAGACGAACCAGCAAGGCACGGTGGTCAGAGAAAGAAGCAATACACTCTACGCTAGAAATTTCAGCAGCACAATGATCGGATAAGTATATACGATCAATTCGAGAACCTTCGCCTCTACGGCTAAAATGTGTAAAACCTGGTTTATTGCCATGGTGATTCGACCAAGAGTCAATTAGGTCGTTGTCTAGTACTAGACGCTGAAGAGTGGCAGCATATCTAGAGCAACGCTCAGTGCCTAAACTTCTATCAAACAGCGGTGATAACGTGGTGTTAAAATCACCGCCCACAACCACTGTAAGACCTGAGTTTCCATATTGCGTTGATGCCGCTCCGATGAAATTATGCACCTCCAGAGTCACGAAAATGGCATGATCTTGCTCGTGAGGCCCGTAGAACGATACGAGAAGGAGAGTTAAAGGGCTGGGCTGCGAAACACGTAAGATGATGGCATTAGCATACCCGGGAACTATGACCTCAGCCGCAAGTACTTGTACTGCTAGATTCTTTTTGTATGCAATTGCAGTTCCCGTATTGATGGTCGTGATTTCAGAAAAATAAAAAGCATATTGCGCAAGGGAATCCATTGGAGGAGAGATGGTGTTGGTTTCTTGCAGCAAAAGAAAGTCTGGGTGATGCTGTTGCACATAGAGTGTGAGCTGGGCCCATTTGTACTGGCTACGAATTGACCGTGTATTTATGGTCATGAATGTAAGTGCTGACATTCTAATTCCGTAAATATGACTTGTTGAAAAGATAGTTTAAATAAATAAATATATAAATACACATTAATACGTATACGCATACGTAAATAAAAAAGCTTAAAAACGTAAGACACGTAGTGGCATAACATCACAGTCGAAAAAGGGCACACTTAGGAGTTATTTAGCTGTGAGCACAGATAAAAGTCGTTGCAAGCGTGCGCGGTAAGTTCTTTTGGTGGTGGCGGAAAGAATACTTTTCAGGGCGAGAACCAAATTCGGAAGATCGTCCGTCATGCTTTTAGCCACAGATAGTTGGTCATTGTGGCAGTAAGCCTTAATCAAAAAGTCCTTCACAATATTAACCGGGATGACGGGTGGTGATTCCTCTTCAAGGATCTCACTCACTTTAGCTAGAAACTGAGATGAGTATGGGGATATGACATTCTTTTGCGAAGACTGAATGTCTGCAAAGCCTTTCTTTTTCGTGGGGGAAGCAGGGGGGGACGTGTTTGCGGAGGTGTCACGTGCGAAAGTTTTCCGTTTAGCACCAGTAATAATTTTGTCATCTTGAGGTGAAACTGTTCCTGGCGTTGGTGAGGATCCACCATCAGTCGTAGGGGTGTTTTGGGATATTGGCGGAAAATCATTCAGAATGTCAGCAGTGGGAGGTTGATCAGGAGAGTGAAAGGAGGGAGAGTCGAAAGGAGGAGGCGGAGGCGGCGGCAAAAATTGAGTTTCAGTGGGAGGTGGGGGTAGTGGGGAAGAGAGTGAAGAAGGGAGCGGAGGAGGAAGGGGAGGAGGGGAAGAGGGAGACGGGAAATCTGTTTGAGGAAGAGCAGCGGATGAAGGCACTGATATAACTTCAGTCTCCTGAGGATGTGAGTGAGTTGATCCTGAGGAGGAGGGAGTGACGTCAGGAGCTATGCTGTCTTGACCAAGGAGATCAGCTCGATGTAATCTGGTGCTACAAGTAGACGCTTTGTGGCCTTCTTTTCCGCATTGATAACATCGCATGTCATCTATAGCAAGATAGATGCGGTGTGCGGTATTATTGCCCGTTTCAATGAGGATCGAGTCCGGGAGAGTTACTCCTTCCCTCAGGACAACATACACTTGCCTCCTCCAGCTTCCAATGTGGGAAAAACCATCTTGAGAGATGCCGAAAGAAAGCGTACGGATAGGGCTCACAATACGCATCGCCTGACTTAGGATTTCAATAAGATCCCCGTCTGGAAATTCTGGGGGAATGTGGGAAATCACCAATCTGTCGACTTTTGATGTCATTCGTCGGGCTGGAGAGTACATATCTCTAATAGTGACTCCACCATGATTCCGCATAAAATCTTCCACTAATTCGTCGGATTGAAGGTATAAGCACACCCTTTCAAACGGGAGGCGTGTAGCATGGGTGATAGTATGACCGCCACCAAGCAGGTCGGCGAGAGCGTAAACATATTCTTTCGTCGGAGTATTGGGAAGGGCTTGGAAGATGATGCCTCTTTTACGCGTAGGCCCTGCAGTTTTGAACGCCACGCGTTTCGTTTTGAAAACAAAAGGGGCAGCAGCGTTTATTTGTCCGGCGGAATGAGCCGCTAGCGGGGTGGTTCGTGCCGTAACGGAGGCGAAGGTGGGCCCACTAACAGCTGCGGTCTTTGGAGGAAGAGTGGGGGAGGGATGACGGGTAAGCAAGGCCGCGGAGCTTGGGACAGGGATATCAGGCGAGTTGACGACCAGAGGGCGAGTGGGGGAGAGGGGCGGGTGGGGAGAGGAAGGAGGGTGGGCCTCAGGGAGTTGTGCGTGTCTGTTTACTCGAGCGCGAATATTCGCGGCATCAGAGGTTGACGGAGTGGGAGAAGAGGAGGTGCTAAAGGCTGAGGAATATGGAGTCAACTGGGGTGATTGAGTAGGTCTTGGTGAAGAAATGGACGCGGAGGATGGAAAGGAGAAACTTGCGAGTTCCGAAAACGAGAGAGCACGTTCAGGCAGGGAGTTGTAACGAAACAGGTCATTCCAAGACTTGTTTTGCCGAATATTTGAAGTACTATGAGACATGGTAGAAATATCAGTTAAGGAACGAATCCTAAGTGATCCTCTTTCTCGTTTGAGAATACTTGCTGACTCTGGGGTGAAAGGTTCATTCGTCAATGCACGTGATGCTGGACACATGGCTAACGATAATGGTGAGGGAGAGTAAGGCACAAGTGGATGTTGCCTTCCTGCTATATCAGGGAAGGGCTTCACGGGTGCAACCTCGGGTCGCAATGAACGATCGCATTGACCAATAGTGGAGAGCGTAGCACTAGGGAGCACTTGAGAGGCAGTAATCAGTGACACTTCTGGAGAGAACGCTTGACTAAATAGATCCTGGGAGACGTTCATTTCTGAAGAATGATCTGCAGGCACGAGTGCGGCGGAATCCCGCGATGGTGAGCAGGGGACGCGCTCACGGCTGGACTGCATCGTAAAATCGGACTCTCACCCCGGCGAAGGGGGAGCAGTCCTCGGGAACAACGGCAACCAACACCGGCCAGGAAAGAGGCCGGTGCCGGTAAAAAGAGAATCACTGATAACTGAGAAACTACAAAAGTTTGAGAGCACACGAAAGTATCACTGGATAGGAATAAAACTCACACGCAAAATGGTATCACTCTAAATAAGAGAAAATACGCAGAAACACAGAAAAACGCAGTAAAAGCGGGAGCGTCAAAAACACGTCCGTTCAACTCAACTGTGTGTGTGTGTGTGTGTGTGGACGTTCATGATGGACGTCCAGCATACTTTAGAATGGTTTTAATGTTCCTAGTGATCACTAGGAATACGTCGTGTGTTTAGTCCTAGTATCAATTTGTACGTATGACGTTGAGAGGAATCGTCCACTTTTCTTGGGCCATTTTCATTATTTGTGCATTTCTTCAAACGCATACGTTTACGCTATGTATAAGCCTCTTATTTGGGACGTGGCAGTAAGTAGAGTCAATAAAAGTGGGCACCAGTACGTCGTTAAATATCAAAGTTCATATTAATATGATGCAATTGAAAATTCATATTAAGTTCAGTTGCGATAGAAAGATAGTCGCGGCTGGATATCAGGGTTTTCAGCTAATTTGCGGTCGTAATTTCATTCTCTTGGTTGGCGACAATGTCGTGCCGATGGGGATGGTCTTCTCTCCTCGTGGCCCCACAAATGGAAAATTTTTTCGCGTTGGCATCCTTGTCCTCTCCTCTCGTTTGCATAAAATTAATGTGGAGGTCAATGTCCGTCGAGGGACACCCCGCGCAAGATGCTTATCCGTGGAAGGTTTGGGAGGATGGTGGGGAATATATTTTCCACTCTCGCCCCAACAGAGGAGGAATTATCTTTTACGGAAGTTCACTTTCATATTTTTGCGTGGCAGTGTCGAGTTTTTCCCCAGAGCATTAATTATTTGATTTCTTTTTTGATATTTTATTTGGAGGCCAATATTTCACACTTCATATAACTGATGGTTTCAAGCTTAACTTTTTAAACCTTTCCGATATGGAAAATAAAATAATAAAATTTGTAGGTTTAATTAATATATAAAATAAGACTCCTTGAAACCAAAAAGTAAAAGGGTTTCTTGATAACAAATTACTTCATCTAAGTCTTGTTTTTATATCTCTACTGAGTTATATATTTTCGCTGAGATTTAAGTCATTGAAACGGCTTTCTTATGCATTGAGAGTTAATTTTTGAAGTATTTATGTAATTGTGTAGGCAATGAGTGTTGAATTGGTGTTATGTGCTAATTAGGGCCGCAGCAAAAATAAATACGGGCGGGGTTAGATTTCGGAGGGGGGCCATTTGGACTGCCTCCCAATGGACAATACCCCCAACATAAATTTGGACTATTCTTGACATAGTATTTCCCACACATGTTGGGGGATAACTTTTTCGCCAAAATCTCTCATGAATACATGGTCTTGTGCTAAAATTAAAGTCGGAAATCATATTTTTTGTGATTGTGCTCACCTACGTGCAAAATGGACCAAAATATACCCCTTATCCCGAAATATAACTTGGTGCAATCTTAATTTTTGTTTGGACGGTTTGGAAAGTGAGGAAGAAATATCTTTATTTTTCATTCTTTTTTCTTGGAGGTCGGATACATTTTATTTGAGAAAAGTTGTTGGCGTTTATGTTAGAGCTTTCCACAGTGTTTATTCATAATGGATAACAGGTACCGCTGTGCGGCACTTGATTGCTGGGGAGCCTAACAAGGCCTCTTATATTACAGATTTATTTAGGTTGAATTTGTATGTAGTTTCATTTTGAGTTTTGCTTCACTTGTATATTGCTTCATCCATCACCTTTTTTTTCAAAGAATATCTCATCTTGTCGTCCATTCATCCGAAATGATCACCTCTGTAATTTTCCTCTGCATTATCTCACGGCCCTTGAGATATTTCGAGATTCAACCCTCCTCCCCCCTTTTCGACATTCCAACCTCCCGGGATAGCAATGTTACTGGTTCGTGACTAACATTAGTAAATACGCAGTAGCGTCGATGCTTCAGTAGACTGAAAGGGCCTAATAGTAAGGTGGGACATTTAATGATGATATAATGCATCTGATTTTCGTCAATATGTTTTCGTAAAATTGTTTTAAAAGGTTGTGTTTTTTAATTTTCTTCTAAAAAAGTAGTATTTCTCGCATTGAGGGTTAATGATAGAGATAACATACGATGAGATTAACATGCAAAGTTTATTTGATGTATATCTGCATCAAAATCGAAGTCAACAATCCTAAGATTGGTTTGACGCAGCTCTCCTTGCCGCCCTCATACCTGTTATCCTTCTCCTAGTGACGTATTTCTTCTCATTTGCATCCTTAAGAACCTGTCCCATTAAACTCATTCGGGGCCATCCGTTGTCCTCCTTCCCGTCCACCTGCCCATCTACGATTGTTTCATGCATCATGATGTGTCCAACTAAGTTATCCCGTCTCCTCCTCAGGGTTTTTAGAAGATTTCTTATATCTTCCTGCCTTATAAGCACTTCCTCATTTATTACTCGGTTGATCCATTTTATCTTCATCATACTTCGGGAGTACCACATTTCGAATGCTTCCACTCTTGACTTCGTTGCTGCTGTCAACGTTCACGCCTTGCTCTCGTACAGAAAAGTGCTTTTTATTTAGCACCTGATCAGTTTTTGGCGTACCTCTATGCTTGTATTCTTAGATGTAATTAGATTCTTTTTTGTTTGAAACGTCACATTTTCATGGTGATTTTTTAAAATGTGCATATTTGTGATAAATTCAGTCTTCTCCGTAACGTAGAGCTGCGTAGAAGTTTTTGGTTAACAAACGAATTTGTCAGTCCTTCGTAATTTCGAAATGACTTACTTGGTGGGATAATATTGTCAATTTCAGTCGGGAATTTGGAAGCGACCGAAGTATCTGTGATAGTTCGTGTGCCGCATTGAGCTGGAGTTTTTTTTTAGCCCTGATATTTTATTCATGCCCTCGGCACGGTTGTAATTTTTCTTGGAAGACCCCGTCTGTGATTTCCGTGAATTACCCCTCTCGCGGAGAAACTGTTTGCATTGTTCTTTAGCCTGTGCCAGTGTGTGTACCTTGAAGGTTCCACGCGAGGAAAACGGCTGGGTCACAGAGTATACTGTGGGAGCCGTGAGCTCCGTCTGTGCCTTGCGTTGGTCCAGTGCGTATTTCTGGGAATTTTATTTTGCTGCCCATTAACAGTTTTGCTGAAAGCAATCGTCGAAGGACAAATGTATGGTAGGAAGAGCAAATGTAGAATTGAATGACATGCATGGAGCATGCGATGATGGATGCGAAAGAGGACAGAGATAGCTTGAGTGAAGAGCTGCATCCATCCAATCTTATGATTGCTCACAGGTGATGATAGTGAGCAATGATATGTTAAGTTTTGAGCGATGAATTCTAATAATACAAAATAAAAATATTTTTTTATAAAAAAGACGTTTTTATGTAGAATTATAAATGCGTTGGGTAATATACGTTATTTATCCTTCCAGCTGCTTAATTTAGATAGTAGTCGGCGAAATGTATACTCGAATATAGTTGCAGTAAGTAATTACCACAAAAAAGGAGCATCGAGTTGAGATTGATTACATCAACGATTTTTTCAGCGTTTAATTGTTCGCATGTTCGTTAGCTATGAAGAATTTTACTTTTCAAAAATTACATCGTAAATTTCCTATCTTATCTGCTTCTTCTTGTGTTTTGGATCCTCCTTATTTTGATGATAAATTTTTGTTTGGTATTTTTTTTCAATAAACTTTGAAGTAAACAAATTTTTTGTGATGACTCTCTAACATACTCGTTATTTTAAATAATCGCAGCGCTACCATCGGATTTTGGTGGCAATTTTTTAAAACTAATCTCAATATTTAATTTTAAATTATGAATAGCAATGGAGATACAGTTAAAATCATAATGAAAGTGTTATAATATTGCATTGCCATATTGTTCTGAGTTATCCTGAAAGCTTCACCTCGATAGCTAATCGGAAAGTGGGTTATAATTAAGTTGCAAGATTTGACCCGTACAAGATGATTAACAACAAAACTAGTTAGGTAATAAAATCGGTAATTCAGGTATAGAAGACAATAAAATACTTTGAGAAAGAAGTTGCTTAGTGCTCCAGTTGTATCTACTTTCAGCGTAGCGAAACTAGTTTTATTTTTTCATTACAAACAATGTCACTAGGTGGATGACAAAGAGATTTTTGGGTTCAACATATAAACGTTTTACATTTGAGAAAATTCTTTTTTTAAATATTCAAATTTTTTATACAGGCAAGTGTTAGTAAGAGTAAAGTATCTTGAAAATTCCAAGATGACATCTTAAGTTTCAGCTGAGGTAAACATTACGAAAAAAGACCGGTCGAAGGGGAGTCATAGAATAGAATCAGAGCCCAATTTCAGCAATTTTTGTTGTGAATTTCCGAAGATAATAATTTGTAGATTTGGCTTCCAACCGAGTGTTGGCTCGTCGATCAAATATCTGACATTTTGTGCTGCGTTCCTCAAGTAAGCGGAAAAATACTGGCTTTTCCTCACGGTTTTATTTCATTTGAAAGCCTCTATAATCTCATCTCGGAAACCAATCGTTGTGCCAGAAATGGGCGCGAATCGGGGCCTTCATCGCCGGTTTACGATTAATTGGATGTCGTTTTGGAGAGTCGTCGTGTTTTTTTCTTGCCATGGAGTGGAAAATTACCGTTCTTTCCTCGAGTTTTTAATTTTATCACATGTCCTTCCCTGTCTCGCGCTTGTATCTAGTCCTAACCTTAAAATTTTTTTTTGAGAGAGCAGCGGATGATGGATCTAGCTTTTTAGTTTTTCTTTGAATTTATTTTACGTTTTGCCTTGGCCAAAAATTATCATTTTTAAGCGTATAAAGTTATTCAACTAATTCAGTCGTTATATAGTGGAAGTTCAAGTTATTGAGATGAGAGGTGGTTGCACTTTTCAACTATAATTTTAATTCATACTACGCGTTTCGGCTCACGGAGTGCAAGAAGTCTTGTACCAAGACCAGATGATGGCTCTGTGTTAAAAAAGAAACGCATCATACTAAGTAAAATTATCGTGAAAAAGTGCTACCTATTACCAGACACTACCTTTCATTTCAATCCACAAAGTTGTCCCTCTTCTTTTGAAAATGCGGGAGTTTTCTGACTCCCTCGATGATCATTTACGTCTACGTTGGAACCCCGCAAGCCGTCGACACCATTAGTCAACGTTTGCTAGAAAGCTCAAAAATAAATTTGTGAGCAATGTAAGAGATTTTATTGACTGAATCCGATCTAGTATTTATTAACCTTTTCTAGCCCAGAGCTGTTTCTGAGAGAAATAGAATTTCAAGACTTCTCATTTTCAAAATGTGAAAATTTTCTTCTCAATCATATTTATTGTGATGGCTATATATTTCTCCATTAAAATCACAGTACAAAAGAACACGAAGTTTAAATCTTTCCCGAATATAGCTGAAAATGTACATATTTTATTATGTTACGTAGGAGCAGCATTGGGCTATAATGGATGAAAGCCTTTTATTATTTGGGGGAAAACGATTTCCGTTGCCTATCAGTTCGGCCAATTATCTCTCTTAATTTATCGTTCCTGTCGAACTTAGATATGAGGATCGATTCTCAGATGATGTTCTCTGTGTGACTGAAAAGTGTCTGTTCTTAACTGCTCCTGCAATCTAATAGGGTGGTTTCCTATTATTTTTTTATTACCTAAATCGAAAGATTTTTACTCCTGGAGTACGTATTTCACGCTTTTAGATTTTTAAATGACGATATCTATTTTTCGCGATTAAATGAAAAGTGAAAATTTTCAAGCGCGCGAAAACGCGACGCGTAAGTAGGAATGATGGGAAAAAAGACCGTGTGACGCAGTTCTGGTTCCCCCTCCCGCCTTGTGAGGTGACCTTGGAGAGGCTCTGAGCGCTGATAGGACGCAGGATGCTAGCGGGTAGCTGAGTACCATGCTATCTGGTAGCGCTTGGCTTAAAAAAGGTTTATTAATACCTTATCAAACGAAGAAAACTTTCCGACCTTAGCCAGTTTTAATAGGTTATTATTAAGACATGTTCCCCTGAGCTCTGTGCCTCTTGTATGCATTGGTAACCTAAGACGATGTATAACTCCTATCCTCTCGTGTAGAAACTAGGTCCCTGTGACGTCACGTGGAGTGGCATCGCATGGGCGCCAATCTGGCCTTTTTCAAATGAGGATAAAATTTGGCCCTTGCCATTCTTCTAAACCGGTATTTCTAAAACCAAATAATTTGTACATTATGAATACACTAATGGTGGGTAACGAATCGCAATCAATGCCTTTCGTTTTCTTCGATGAAGGAAACTACCCTATTGCAAGCCGAGCACGTAGCATCCGAGTGTCGTTCGGCTCTCAACCTTCTTCTTGTGAAAGCATTAAAACGCTTTCTGTTCGTTCGCTGAAGTTTTTGACTCCCTTTTTTATTTCATTAAGATCGTGGATTAAATATATTTATGCATAGAATCCCATATTGTTACCGTGTAGTCGAGGTGCGGCTTGCCGAGTACGAAGTAACATCTCTCTTTTACTTTATCGTCCGAGGACCTCCCCACAACACGCCCCACGAATCCTGTTTTTTCAGGGCTCTGCCGAAATATTTTTTGCGTGTGATCCACACGAAAGGGCTTAACTTATTGCATATCCCAGATGTTGGACTTGATCTAACGTCTTTATGTTAACTCCATCTCCGACACGTATATGGGGATAGTAAGGCCAAGAAATATACTGCCGTGCATTTCCCGAGATTAAATGATGACCCCACTCATGCCTCCACCCATGAACGTTGTTTTGGTCCGATGAGAGGACGAATAAATCATGACCCGTAGTGGGATAACCTCTAAAGTAACGAATATATTGGTCGCTAAGGATAAAGCAGTGCGTGTGGCCTTCGAGGGAATTTTGAGTCGAGGAATGCCATTTATGAATTACTTTTTTTGTTATTCTAGGAATTATTACCCATCAAATACAATTTATAGTGTATTTCAGGTTTTTCTGTGGTCAATGCATATGCAACCTAAAGCTGTGGATGTAAAAAATTATCTTCAATCTATTAAATAATAAATGTCGCGTTTTCGGTATTTTCAAGGGCATGGGTTATTACCCAGGGAAACACCCGGGTAAATTCCAATTCATGAGAACTCTAAGGTCGGGGAATCACGCGGACCACTTCATTATGCATGAAGAATCTCAGCCAGGCAGAACTAAAGATGAGCGGATATTTTGTCTCATTATCCACTGATACGCGCTACGCTGCTTCGGCACAGCGTGCTTCTCCCGTCACCAGCCTATCGAGGAGGCTTGTGGGGGTGTTTATGCAGATCGTCGTCACTCATTATTTCATAGCATTCGACTTTCTCTATTATGAATGTTGATTTCCTAGTGAAATTGCTCTCTCGAATCATTATATTCCTGGTACTTCTTAATCCCTCTTATGCGGGCGCTATTTTCCCAGCTATCAAGTTTTTAATGATTAGCAGCTAGGACAATTCTATTGATAATGTTGGGTACGTAGGTTTCTTCTCATCGGTTATTCCCTCCGTTGGTAAATGAGGTTTGCTTCAAGAAAACGTGTTTGTAATACGAGTTCTCGTCAGAGGTGGTTGTAATTTCTTCTTGATTATCCCATGGTGAGTAACGGGGATGCAATTTTCCTCTGCATTATCCAGAAGATAATTGTATATCCGCTATTCAACATGGCTGAAGTATGACGCCCGAGACTCCTGTCTTTCTCGTTAGAAGAGTTGCTGTAGAAGTGTGAACTGTTATTGAAAATAATTGTTGCGCAATTTACATGATTTTCCTTATAGTTAAAAAAATGGAACATACGAAATATAATTACAGAGTCACGTGAAAGACATACGAGTGGGGTTAGAATCTACGAATTTTGTAGTGAATGGTGAATATTTACGTTTAATTCCGTGGTCATGGACGAAGGTTAGACTTAAAATGCGCCTCGAACGTTTTTATAAAGCGACTGAAAGTTCCTCAGTAAATTCCACTTGAATGAACGATCCTTTTTTGTTTCTACTTTTAAAATTTATTGATCGCGCTACGCGTTGCAACCTTTACAGATTCATGATCGGTTCCACCACATCTCACTTGAAACAACTAGTTATATAACAAATATTTCGTATTTTTTTTAACCTCCGTTCGACGCTGTACCGTTGTACGTATGAAGACAGGAACACTTTCGTAAACTCCTTATTTATATTGAATATGCGTGCTGATTACTGAAGCGGTGGTTATGCTATGAATGTGGTACTCGCATCGAACCTGACACCGTTCGAATTCGTGATATTGTTGTTTGTTTTGTTTTTGTGAGAATTGAGATAATTCTTGCTATGATATGGGGGATGACGGGCATAATTTGGACAATACGGTGTCGTCAATCATTTTCGCAGTTTATTGTACATTCGGGAAATTTAATTGTGAATATCGTAAACGATTAATTCGTATTCGCCTGAAGAGGTCCTTAATATTATACTAGTTTACCTATATTAAGTGAACTGGAGAGCAATTTTTAGATAATCTCCGGAATGTTATTGAATCATCGGGATACGCCGGTGTTTGTCTTATATTGCCCAAATATAGGAAACCAAGGTGATGTCTTTTTGAACATTTGACCTTGATACTTCGTTCTCAATGCTTATTGCGTAGGTAGCGGACCCAAGGGAGTGTGGAAGAGCATCCGGTGGATGGCTCTTTTGAATTTTCCGCGATTACCGACGTTGCCTCTTTGCATAGCCTGACGAATAGTGCTATTTATGGAAGCTAACTGCCGCTGGGTTGCTGTAGATATGCGTAACTTGGATTATCCGGAATGATCAAGGTTTTATGCGATCGGGTATCTCATGTCGATTATTCTTGCCCGGTTATTCGGTCATTCGACCACGACGATGGACATCCCTCTTTTCTCTCCAATTTTGATCACGTTTACGAAGTCATGTTGCTTTATATTTCAGTAAAGTGGTTTTTTATCATGAAAAATGAAAAAGCAGGAGCAATTTCCACAATTTTAAATTTATTAATACTACCGGTTTCGCTTTACAGCATCATCAGGTACAAATATATCAAGTGCGCTATGTCTTAAATAGGAGAGGCAGGATAGGGGTGGTAGATTCCCCCGCCTTCCCGTCTTACCACCCCCATCCTGCCTCTCCTATTTAAGACGTAGCGCACTTGATGTATTTGTACCTGATGATGCTGTAAAGCGAAACCGGTAGTATTAATAAATTTAAAATTGTGTAAATTGCTCCTGCTTTTTCATTTTTCATTATGTCACGTTTCCACTCCATCTCGCCTGAAACCTCAGATCATATTGTTTTTTTTATCTCTACCTCATCCACAGAAATTGTTGTGGCATTGATACCACCGCGGGGTCAGTAGCCCGCGGCCTGCCGTAAACTTGATTGCGGCCCGTTTATTGAATTGTTGTTTATTATTTTTACGATTAGCTAGTGATAGTTATTATTGATACTTTAATTAAACCTATTTTCACTGAGTACCTTCTTAAAAGTTACTTGATTAAGCCCTCTAATTTTCTTTAATGTCAAATGAAACTACCAGTATTGTAGAGTCATTGGGTATAATTCCCTTCGATTAGGAGAACTATTTTTTCGGGGTCGCTCTTTAACCACGAGTTTCCTTTGGAGGAGGAAATGCTTGGCTCCTGCCAGTGAAATGTGGTTCCGGTATCCTGTTTTTTTATCAACTAGAAGAAAAAAACTGAACATTCAATGTGGATGTTGTAGTGATTGTAATACAGAACTAAGCAATCAATAGGAATTTATTAGTTGAGTAACTTTTAATTGATAATCACGTATAGTGAAGTTTTTTAATGGTAGCCTAATGACCTGTTTTATAAATATCCATTGCCGTATTGATAGATAAAATTAAGTGTGATATTATGTGTGATATTTGCTCAATGCACGTTTTTACGCAGTAAGTGGATACTCGCTCGCATTGGTACCAGCATTATTTTATTGCGGATAAATTCACCTAAAATATTTTTTTTTCTTTCATCAATAGATTTTCCCCGGTACTCGATCAGTCTGAAGTTATAATTTATGAGGACTTAGTACGAGATATTTAGTCAGCGGTTTGGTCATGAAGTAATCAAGGTGAAAATTTATGGCATCTTTAATTTCAGAAAGAACGGTCTGAGGAAATGTTTTTGATTTTTACATATCCCTTTGTAAACTTTATGTAACGAGTTTATATATTTATTTAATTAAGTCGAGATGAAACCGATGTTGAAGAAGGACGTTGGGCTTAATAATTAACAAGGCCGAAGATACAGACGGATCTACTGAAATAAGGAACTTCACTAGGGCCGATTCCGAAAAAAAAACGACAGCTATATCTTCACTCTGCAGACAGATAACATTACGTTAAAATGACGTCATCGATAACAACTTCAGTTTCTAAGTTTAAGATGATGACGTGATTCTGAATTAATGTTCTGCCTGCTTCACAGAACATAAAATCAGAATCTTCACCGCACTTTCGTAAGTCGCTTAAGAATGGCTCTCTTCACCTCCACATTCTCTCTGTCGTCATGCCTGAGCTTGTGCACTCAACGTAAACAACAGTCGTAGCAAACAATTCATGAAGACCCAACAGAGGAACATTAGTCTACTTGAATATATTCACAACACGAAATATAAAAATAAATGCATAAATACAAAAATTAAAAGGCTTGGTAACAGCTGGCAGTTAATAAGGAGTATTCAGCGTTTAATTTACAAGGAGGGTTTAAAGTTTCATAAATAATAATACTAGCACGAAGTCGACTGTACGAGGCAAAGGCCTGATACGATTTTTTTATAATTTACGCGTTGGGCCAATAGAAAATCGTGATAGGTTTACTTACTACCGTGACCACAATGGGTAAGGGCTACAAGATATATCAATTATCGTTTGCCATTATGTAGAGTCGTAATTTCGAAGGACGTGCACAATGAACGTGGCACTCGCCGAATGTTTCATTGAGGACATTCTCTCTCCTTTGCCGTCTCATGTTGAGTATTTAAGCTCTAAATGCGAACTTCAACCATGAATCTCAATGAAAATATCTGATTAATGGTAGTTCTCAACGACCTAAGACCCTATTTTCATTCATCTTAGTAGGATATGCTCTATCTCCCATAATTTTATTCTTTGACATCGTGAAAGCCATGAATGAAATTAAGGAAAAAGCAGCCGGAGTGAAAATCCTAGGGGAATACATAATAATGCTACGATTTGCCCAGTACATAGCGATGATAGCAGAGTCATAATGATCTGAAGAAGATTTTAGTAAATATGGGAAGGATAAGGGCTCGTATCAGATGAAAATCAATGCGAAGAAAACTACGATATTGGTATGCAGCAGAAGACAAGCGGTCGAGGCTATTATTACAATGAACAAAAACTGGAAGAGGAGAATGAATTCTGTTGCTTGAGAAGCAGTATAACCAGCGACAGAAGAAGCAAGAAAGCAAATGTCAGTAGAATAGCTCAGGCGTAGAGAATATTCCATAAAAAATAGCATCTGCCTATTGCAGGAAGTTAATCGCATAAATAAAGACAAAATTGATGAGAACTTATATGTGGAGTAAGATTCTATATGACAGTGAGCTATGGACGATGACTGCTGCGGATAAATCAATGGCCGAGGCACTCTAAATGTGGTGACACAGAAAAATGACGAAAGTTAAATGGATTGGCCGAATGAGCAATAAGGAAGTCCTAAGAAGAGGGGAGAGAAGAGAAACCTGATGAAAACCTTAATAAGAGGGAGGAACAACTTATCTTGAGACATGATGACCTGAAAAAGACGATTGTTGAGGGGCAAGTTAATGGAAATAACTGAAATGAAAGACATTTGATGAAATATATGGAATAGGCAATGAAGTACTTATGTGAATGAAATGAAATACCTAGGTGTGAAAAGATTAGCTGACAGGGGAATTAAGTGGAGAGCTTGCCAAAAATAATCTTAAGATTGTTGACGATTGTTTATGATGCATGTATCACCTTTATTAAAATTGTTATTAAATGTTATGTGAAACATATTTGCTTACTACATTCTCATCACTTTTGATTCGGAGGAAAGTTTTTTCCTAGAATGTCAACAAAATTCATTTTCTTCCCTTTGCCTCGGCAATCGTTCTGGGATTTTTAATTGAGAATGGTTGTTTGCGGAAATTTCGGATAGATATTTCGGATATTAACAGATTTGTCGCGAACACAGCTCGGGGTAGACGTATAGCAAATCAATTTAGAACAGAAATTATAATTTAACCACAATCCCTACCTTGCTGCTCCAAAGCCATTTCGAGCGCTACGAAACCATTTTAATTTGGCGCCAATTATTCTTGCCGCGACCGAACAGTTTCTACCAATCGGTCTTTTTCAATAGCCAGTTTTCTCATTTGATGAACCACGATTGTCATACGAAGGAATATTAAAAGGTTAATGTGGCGATCATGTTCTCTTCATTAAGTTACTGCTCAGTGCATATCTGCGAAGAGTTTTCGATTTGTGGGGGTTAGCTAGAAATAAAATTTTGAATATTCCAAAATTGTTGATAAATAGTAATGGGTAATCCAGTGGATAGTTATTGCAAAAATTGTAATTTCGAATTACTGAATGGCATCCCGATCGATTTGCTTCTAAACGTGTTAGAAGTGAACATTGCTTCTGTCAAAGAATCTGAAATGTGTATCTGTAAACGCATTCCTGATGTTCATGGTAATAGTTATACTAGTAAAAAATAGCATAAATATGAGAGATTTTCTCGAATCGACACCTGATGTGGTTTGACTTGTGCGTCACAGGTGCTATTTTGGATAGCATCCTCAATAACTGTGGCTCAAATTAATTTTATTCCAAGCGTTCGTCTGAGAATTGGGATTATTGCATATCAATAATATTCCTCATCAGAATACCCCAAGTTTATTTCTACTTATGTCCAATATTCTCCTTATTTTAGCTGTGCGTTTCGTCCTTTTTTAAAAATTTTAATCAAACTTTATAATGCTTGTAAGCAATTTGGTCAACCGGATGTATTGTCTTCTGGAGATAAGGATTTTAAAATACATCTTTTTTTGCGTGGCCTGACTTCATTGCTGAGAACTTGATTTACTTTATTTTAGCGTAAGTTGCAAAGATTTGATGCATAAAAAAGAGGTCAACCAAACAGCAGATGATGTGTATTTTAAATATTCACTATCTAGTTTCATTTTGATGATTTATTTTTCATTTACTATATTTTTTATTTCATATAAACTGTTACCACCTGGCAAATCGCCAACTTGTAACTTATACTATAATAATAATGATAATAATAATAAAGTGCTAAAAATCTAAATATTTAGAATAACCTAAGGTTGTTAGATATAGTTTTTGAACTTGCATCCCGTTTATAAGATGTTACTTTCTCCTTTCCGCGGAAGTCGTACGCTATCTGTAATCTGTAGTTAATTGTTACGAAATAAATATACTGTGACACCAAACCCCATCTCCATGAACCTTCTCATCCGCAGTATTCGCTGATGGTCGCTTAATTGAGTTCCGCTCAATTTTTACCTCTCAGTTGTAAATCCACTTACTCTGTCTTATGTATATTTACGTTGTTTTCGTTCGCTGCGATTAATATTTGGGAATTTTTTCACTGATTTGTGGCTAGATAAGAATTGACCTGAGAATGAACAAATTGAAATATTCCGGGACTAGCCAAAGTGAAAACTTGACGGAGTCACCCGCAATGCACAAATTGTGCGAAAATTTCACAGAGAAAAAAAATCATTCGCATTCATCGGGATTCGAACTCGGTATCTCCCGATTTCCGGTCCACTAATTTCCACAGAGGTGAAAGATGCCTCGGTAGCTTACCTGGTTCGAATCCCGGTCAAGACGAAATTATCACCGTGGCTAGTCCCGGTATATTTAAACTAGCTCATAGATATTTGATGTCCATACAATCAATGACCTGTGCCCTCGGTCCCACCGATACCGACTTTATTTCCGGCTGACATGAGCCATTCGATTGGGGGATCCGGGTTCGAATCCCGGTCAATGCGAATGATTTTTTTTCTCTGTGAAATTTTCGCACAATTTGTGCATTGCGGGTGACTCCGTAAAGTTTCCACTTTGGCTAGTCCCGGAATTTTTTTCGTTGTGGAACGCTGCACTGATTATAAACGTTGAGTTAATAAACATTGATAGCAAGTGTATACCCTTTCATTGGTTTCTCTCGAATACGAACTTGAGAATTTTTCAGCCTTAAGGTTTTTACGATTCTGAATGTAGCATTGTGATGAGACCATCCCGGAGAGTGCGTTGCGTAACTTTGTCCTCTGTTATTCCTATGCTTTTCTTTTTGCTCATAGGCGATTAATTTTGATGGATGATCTAACGCAATAAATCCCATGTCTAAGCTTCCTTAGTCCTCTTTTTAGATCTGGCGGTCACTTGTATCGTGTGGACCTGCAGCTCTCGATAGGTATCTTGCCTTCATTATAGTAGGTAGTAATTATTTTTCCTATGGTAGAATGCGGCATTATATGGGACAAGGAAGGACGCATTTCTGCGTGAAAAAAATGCTCTCATAAGTTTTGTCAATATTTCAGCGTTTCGGCGAATACTTAGGGGACGTCCATTAGTTACGTGAGGTGATTTTGGCGATTTTTGGACTCCCTCCTCCCCTCTTACTGAGATATCGTGCGATCTGGCTCGACTCCTGCCTCTAATATGATGTGAGATTGTTCAAAATGTGTTTTTTTCAGTGTAAATACGTTAATTTATGCTTCATTGCGTTGGATTTATTAAAAAAAGAATGGTTAATTATTTTAATTTTAAATTAGTTAAGACTAGTATATAAGATTACTAAAATCGTAATTTACTCTGTTTCTTGCGGAAAAAATATTACGTGATACTTGCCAGGACCCTCCTCTCCCCCACGTGAGTTTGGGTGAGAATCGCCTTGACCCCCTCGTCCTTCATAAACGCGTCACGTATTTAATGAATGCCCCCTTATGGTGTCACATTGTCTCGAACGTGAAGACGTTTACCTTACTCTAATGTTACCTCGTCATGAGTGTGATTTGTTTGGACAGTTTACCTCTTGAATCCTCAATGACAATCCTCTAAATATCGCTGTTGCGCATTTTTCTCCCGGTGTGGTCTCTTGATGGAGGAATTATTTTGGTTACAGCTTCTCTCTCTCTCTCTCATTAATAAATATTGCCTCATTATTTTACCTTGATGCATGTTTTGTTGTCGTTCGATGAAATCATTGCAGGATATCCGTCCCTGCCGTGGCATCTTAAGAATTGCATCTTTAAATCCCCTCAGTTTGATAGTTTGCATTTTTTTGATTGCCAGCTTAATAGACGCCTTCATACGTTGTAAGTGTGACATCATAAATTAAATACTCCTTAAGTTTGGATTTCTATCGCCGATTATCGTTGAAATTGCATATCATCGTTGCATTCGAAGTAGGATAAGGTAAGTATCGAAAGAGAGTTTCGGGTACTCAAATAAGCAGTACCGTTTCAAAGGAAAACGTATTATCGGTTGTGCTTTAGGCAATTCTGATGTTTTTCATTGACTGGAAAATTAGCTGAATGTTATTTCAATGATTTTCGAGGGAAAATTCACGTCACCCGAGAAATACCGTACATTTTTGCACTCAACTCTTGGAGACTTAATTGGCCCTGGCCACCGTAGGATGACAGAGATGGTGAAGCTATCAGCATCTACTTACCAACCCGCTGGCCGCCTCGATAGGAGTGTAGCTGGGTTAGGACACCAGCCGTTAAAAAATAAAAAATTATATGGTTGAATATGAGTCCTTTATTGCTCGGATAAAAACAAATTACTTAACCTATTAGCTCGGAATATGTACATCTTTCTACAGCAATAGACACTGCCATGAATTGAAGCTGCGACGCTGAGTGCAAACTCTACGTACGTACATTTCTCTCGTGATCGGACCACTACGCCACCTTGGAACGTTAAAGTCTGTCTTGGGAACTCGCCTTGTAGTAGTAGATTTGGCTTATACCGTAAATGGTAAAACAATTTTCTCCTTTAAGTGGGGTTAAAAAGTGATGATTCTTCGTCGTCTGGTTTTTCGTAAGACG
This sequence comes from Ischnura elegans, assembly GCF_921293095.1. Taxonomy (NCBI): domain Eukaryota; kingdom Metazoa; phylum Arthropoda; class Insecta; order Odonata; family Coenagrionidae; genus Ischnura; species Ischnura elegans. The sequence continues at coordinate 108,360,249 of NC_060248.1, forward strand.
ATCATGAAGTGTGCTTATTGACGCAAATAAGGATATTGAATGCAGGCTTCCGGTGTCTCGAATGAGGGAAGGATAAAGGATAGAGCGAAACCCGGCGTTGGCATCTGCGTAATCCTATTTAAAATCGCAAAGAAACTGTTAATGCAATCATCAACAAAGAGCTCCCACCAAGTCGTGTCCGTTTTAAACCATAGAATGAACGTTGATTCCAGTTAGGGATATCTAGCCCTGATCGTAATTAAATACGGTGTTTCAGGTGTTCCTAACTTATCATTGATGGGAAGACGGCGTATTGAGTAGTTTTACTGAAATTTATTTGGACGATTTATGTTAGATTGTCGTGGCAATACTTGATCGGAGTCATGCTAGCTGCTTGTACTAGCTATTGGCTACAAAATTTGACTTCTCATGTGTTTATTTAATACGGGTATTAACTCTAAAAATATGTATTACATTTATTTCAATAGATACATTCTTATGATATGAGAAGAATGTGTGCCGGCCTTGGAAGTGTAGGACATTCTCACCCCGGATTCTGGTCACAATGCTGTATTAAATTGCCAGTTGAATTGAGATATCAAAAAATCTTCGATGGAGAGAAGGAAATGGTAGGGTATAATTGGTATAATAACAAGGGACTGGGTATAATTGAGGTTTTGAAATAAAAATCCAATACTAGCATGACTTACCTACATGCTGAATAAAATAATTGCCATGATATAAATTGTATGAGAAATGTTTATTGTCAATGGTGACATGACAGGTTTCACAAGATGGTTTTACGAAAATATGATGTGATTCGAAGGACTCTCCGTTTCCCTCCTCCGCGTTTGTTCGTGACCGTTCTCGATTGAAAACTAGTATGTGTAGTACGTTGTGTCCAGTTGTGCTTCTCTCATTCGCTCGTCGATCCAGTTCCTGAAGAGGGCCACGTTGGCGTACACTCCGGGGACCAGGTTCTCGCCGCATCCAATGCCCCAGGCGACGATTCCGGATTGGATGTAAGTCGTGGGATGGTCGGGGAGAGGGCACACCAGTGGACTGCCTCCGTCACCCTGCAATGAGATAAGAATATCGTAACAATCTATCTGTGACGATGGGAAAAAAACAATGGGAGTCGAGCAATAATAGACGCCAATTCTGGAAGACGACAGTTCTAGTAGACGACGATTCTGTTAGACGACTATTCTGGTAGACGACGCGAAAATGAACAAAAGGAGGATAATCTAATGAAAATAGTGGCGTTTGGTTGCACGCGTTGTCACTCCCGATGTTTCGCCGGAGGTACTTAATACATTGTGTTGGCAATCTGTGTGTAAATTTGATTTGTGAAGTAATTGAACGTGTCGTCGTTCCCGATCTTCGTCGTGAGTACCTACCTTTCCTAAACGAGTGTGTTTGCAACTTTTGTTTGCTAAATTTGTGATGTTGCGGTACGTGTTGTCGCCCCGATTTTTTATGGGGACTTACCTAGGGGTATTACGTTTAATATTAATGTGTTAATTTAATTTTATGAATTTAAAGTGAATCTTATATTATTGAAAAGGGGATTTTATAATACATTTTTCATGTCACATCATACGATCCTTTGGCGTTCATGTCATTTTGGAATTCAGTTAGGATGCGCATGTTGATGGGTATCGCCGTGAGGGAATCATTGTTCGGGTAAAGATGATGGCAGACCGTGCATTGGAAAATTCGTTACCCGTCCTACACCCGGTGGGAGAACCGAGACGATTTATCTTTTACCGGTATTCTTAGGGAAAACTTGTGAGCGATTCTCTTAGTCAACGTTGAGGTTATAATATTTGATCATAGCTTTATATTTTAACTTTTGTAAGAAAACATTCTTTCTCTGCATGTCCATGCATGCCAAACTATGTCCATCAACACGATAATATAGTTCCCATAAAGATCCTCACAAATCTCCTGAGCTTATGAGGCTTTTTTTTTTACCTTTTTAAAGAAATCATTGATGTACTAAGAATACTGTTTCGAGTGTTGTTTTCATTTTTCGGGAGTGTAGAACATTTTTCCGATAACCCCGAAATAGATACCCTCCAGCTATGACGCTGGTTAAAAAATAGTGGTGGTTAAAAAGAATTAAACTATGTTAGTTTTTGTGTAAGAAATATAAAAGTTATTTGGCAAACAGTAGTGCTGAGGTAAACTTTGAAATCGAAATGAGAAAACTGAAAAATGTTATACCTCGGTGAAATAACCAATACCATCCAGTGCGGGTCTTTAATATGAACATTTCTCGTTCAAGGTTGTGATTTAATGCTGTTGAGTGTAGGATTTGATATTCCTGTCGTGCGGCATTTTTTATATATAGGAGATGAAAACTGTATGATTTTATCATTTTTTTTACAAATTATACTGATTCAATGCCGGCCGCGATGACATAAGCTTTATGGTTAATATCGACTCTTTAATTCTATCTTCCATCCAAACCTTCAAGTTTCACACCCCTTTCCTGATTGAATCAACCTTGAAGTTTACCTTGCACGTATCTTTTCCTTGTTCTCCTCCTGCGCACATGAAGGATTGGTGGAGTCTGAAATGTCCGCCAAGTCTTGTCTTCCTCAGGGCTGTCTGGCACACGGGATTGGCGACTATTGGCAGATCAATTTTCTTCAGAATTACTTGGTATTGGCCTTCCTTGCCTGGAAAACAATGTAAATTTAAATGAAATTCTTGGATCGCGAATGTTAGGTTGCACTCTCAGAATCAAATTGAAATGCTTAATCAAACCGAGAATGTTATTGGATGGACTAAATGTGGTGGAAATGAAATAGGCATTTCATGATAAAATATACAAAACAACAGTAGTTTCCGCACTTTAATATATGACTCCACGACCAACCATGGTGTCGACATTCCATGTCATTTTCTGTTTTATTTCATTTACCTTGAAAATGACATGAGAGTGTCGAAACTGTGGTAGGTAGTGGAGTTATATTAAATTGTAGAAATTACTATTGACGTTTATATTCTATTATGGATATATCGCATTTCCACCACTTCAAGCCTGAAACGATTTCATACGAAATAGGGATTATTAAGGAGGTAGGTTCGCGACTGCGTGATCCAAAACAAATGCGATGTATTAAAAACAGAAAACAAAATGTGGATAATAAAAAATCCTCATAATTTTAATTTTATGCTGTGCTAGCTGAGCCGACCGCATGGCCATTCACATGTAGCTACCGTGATTTGATTTCCCTGCGTTCATTTGCTAATTGCTCTAAAATTAGGGTGGTGACGTGGAAAAATTTTATTTTTATAATTTAAATAACTCTTAATCGCCTTTTCTTTCAAAATTATTATATATTCTGGCAGTAATCTGCATTTCTCTTTTTGTTCGAAAATTACTGCTACAAGAGCCTGTTTCAAAATTCGAATAAAATGTAATTTCCGGAAATTATAGCACGTAAAGTATCTGTTGTGTCTTGCAATCGTTGCAATAAAATCGGAAGAATGTACTTTGTAACCTTCTTGAAAGTGGCATGTGCATCGTTTTCCGATTCAACAAAATATGGCGAACTAAATGGCAAATATTTGTGGCTCTGGAGAATTCACGCCACAGTTAT